>NC_080064.1:21942125-26742125 GCF_949987535.1 Balaenoptera acutorostrata | reverse complement strand
ATATCCATCCCTTCTCTACTGATCTGACATACCCATCTGTCAGATAACAGGTGTTCACAAATGTGTGGATTTGTTCTGGGAATCCCTCTTTGGTTTCATTCAGTGATGTGCTGATAAATGTTTAGCAACCAGCTCCTCTCTCTCCTCTCCTGATTCAAAAAAGCCCTGATTTGTAGCATTTGCTGCTTTCTGGTGGGGTGTAAATACTCCCACCATGACCAGTTTCAAGCTACCAACATGATGTCACAGAATGCAGAGTTCAGAAGAGATGCCAACAGTGGGCTCTCAAGAGCAGAGTTTATTCCAGTGCTACATCAAAAAAGTATCTGGCCCAATCCTCTTACTGATTTCTATGAGCCCCCCGGGCCTTGTAAATACAAATATTAACACATCAATTTTCAGAAACATAGTTACTGGGAAAATTAGGCATAATTATGAATTAGTTCCATCCACTTAGTATTATCTTATAAATATTTTAAAGCTACCCTCTTCCGCACCTCCCCTCCCCCACACATATCCTGATCATTCCCACCTAAAAGTTCTTGGGGTCAGGGTTGTGACTTCTATTCCTTTATTTTCTCCTGTCCCCATTCCCCAGTAGCACCAGCTTCTTTGCCAAATTCAATGACTGGTAGAGGAGGCTTGCTACAGAAATTTCAAAAACGTGGACTAAGTCACAACTCTAGGATGTAAACCACTCACTGGGTCATGTACGGCCTGGGAAACAGAAGGTTGTTCAGAGGCGAAGCAGACTCTTTACATATCTCCAAGGGCAATATTCAAGTCTATTACAGCAAATAAAAAGACTGACCTGTTTGTGTGGCATCAGCCAGGAAACCTTGGCACCAGTGACTGAGCTTTTTGCTATCCGTTCACCTATAATTGTATGACTTCATAGAACTTTTTCTAAATGGGGACCGTGGTGATGATAACGTTCTGTAATGTGGCCCTCATGGCCCTGGTCAGCTTATCGTCCAAAGTAATAACAACTGCAGTAGCTTCTGTGAGCGCCTACTGTGTGTGAGTGCTGTTCTAGAGGTTTTACAGGGATCCTGTCTGCCCCTCACAGTGTCCCTTCAAGGGTGGTTATTCCATTTTACAGATGAGGAAATAATGACTCAGTGAGGTACGGCACCTTGTCCTTGGTCACACTGGTAGTAGGTGACAGGTGTATCCCATCCCAGGCCTGGGTAACCCCAAAGCCACTACCCCACACTACTTTGTTCCACTCTTCACTTTGTATGTCCATGGTAGGATTCTCCACTTTGTGCCTTGTGTTGTAGTTCCCTGTATATTTCTATTGTCCTTACAATATTGTCAAAGTCCTTACAGGCAGAAACTGTCTTTTCCACCTACTTCCAAGCAGCACTAAGTTAGTCTGACGAGGTGAACTGGATTGAGTGACCTGCCCAGGAACACTTCAGGGTCAGTGTCTGGGTCAGGAGTTGCACTCTCTGCTGGGAGACGATCCCAGGAGTCCACTACCTCCCATCTTCGTGTGCTTCCTAGCTCTGACACCCACCCAACAGTCCCTGGGTCCACTGGAATGTGTACTTAGGAATCAAGGACTACCCCCAGCCCTGGTCAGCAGGTGTCTGCACCTACTGCACCCCCAGCTTCTGAATGGCCAGGACTTGTTCAGATGGAGAATGAACATCCTTTCCCTGACATTTTCATTTTTCACTTATGTTTTGTGTTAAGAATACTGTGGTGTTTAAGCCCAGTTACTTGTAAAAATATAGGCAATTTGGAAAATAAATAAAGGCACAAATAAGAAGATGAGAATCAGCAGTAACCATACCACCCCAAGCAACTGCTATTAACATTTTGGTACATGTCCTCCCAGCTAGCTGTACATTCAGTAACGTGGAATTCACAAAAATGAATTATATTATGCATGTTATGTTTGTAACCTGCTTCATCCCCTTCCATTTTTACTGGTTATTCCAAATCTAGAGGAAGCCCTGTTAGAGAAAAGTCCTCTCCTCCCTCTCACTGTGATTTAGTGGGTGAGATGGGGTTAGATCATAATTACACTTATTTAATGCCATTTAAAAGTTTGTAAAGCATTTCACATCCTGATGAGGAAAAAACTTAGTCTGACTCATAGGGCAGAGGCAAGATCAGTGTTTATATCTTTATGCCAGCCTCAGAATCGTTCCACCACTATTTATTCCATCTTTCCACAAATGCTTTAAAGTTTCAGGTTTCAGGAGGAGAGAGAGAAAAAGTACAATTGTAAGTAGGGCTAGATGATCAAATGTCAGGGCCAGATGGGATATTGTTTTTAACTGCATATCTATCTGAGGCGTTCTTTTTAAAATTATTATTGACTAACTTCTGAATATGTTTTACGTTCATAGGAAAAAATTTAAAAGCTATAAAGGGTATACCGTGAAAACAGTCCCCCACCCTATCTCTCGTCCCCCGCGTTCCTCTGCCACTCAGTCACCTTCTCTGGAGCATCCCTGTTAGCAGTTCTCGTGTGTCCTCACCTGAAGCATTCTGAGTTCAAAGGGCAGGGGCGTGCAGGGGTGATCAAGGGTGGGAAGAATGCGCTTCTGTATTTTCCTCTATCACATCTGTATCCTCCGCTGAGGTCATCCGAGTAACTGGGATGCAAAGCCTCCGACAATATTCCAAATGAAACAGAATCTCCCTCTTCCAAAGTCCCCTGTAGCTGTATCTCGAGGCAGGGTCAAAACTGCCACCTTCTGTGCTACTGGAGGCACCGCTGACCCCGGACCAGTCTCAGCATCAGAAGACTGAAAGCCTCGTCTGGGCTCTGCCCTGGACTGGCTCTAGGCAAGTTACCTCACCTTTCTGAGATGCCCGTTTTAACTAGGTAATCTCCAAGTCCCTTTCTTCTCTAACCATGGAAGATTAATTAAGAGGATGTCTTAGCTTAGGCTGCTATAACAAAATACCATAAACTGGTGACTTATAAACAGCAGACATGTATTTCTCACAGCTTTGGAGGCTGGAAGTCCAAAATCAGGGTGCCAGCATCATCGGCTTCTGATGAGAGCCCTCTTCTGGGTTGCAGACGGCTGACTTCTTATATCCTCACATGGCAGAGAGTAGAGCAGAGGAAGCAAGCTCTCTGGTAGCTCTTATATAGGCACTAATCCCATTCGTGAGGGCTCCACCCTCATGACCTCATCTAATCCTAATTACCTCCCAAAGGCCTCACCTCCTAATGCCATCACACTGAGGGAGTAGGCATTCAACATATGTATTTTGAGGGGTACACAAACATTCAGTCCATAACAGGGGATAACTTAAAACAGTACTTCTCAAGTTTTAATATGCATGTGAATCACCCAGAAATCTTGTTACAATGCAGATTCTGATTCAGCTGATCTAGGATGGGCCCTAAGAGTCTTCGTTTTAAGCCTGCTCCCAGGTGATGTCATCTGCTGGTCTGAGGCTCAGGTCTTGAGTAGCAAGAACCAAGCTGGCCTGACTAATGGCCCATGACCTGTTCTAGGGATTAAGCACCTGGGAGTTTGGAGTAACATTTCCTTTGAAGCTGAGAGCTCCCTCTGGAGACCCCTGGCACCTGGTTTCCTAAGATTCTTCTCTGCTGAAGAACGCTGACATTCTGTGAGCTCTGCTGGGTGCCGGGCTCTGTGCTGAGTGCTCCAAATACATTCTCTCTCTTAATCCTCACAGCTACCCAATGAAGGCAGTGCTGTGATTGTCCCCATTTTACAGATGAGGACAGTGCAAGCCTTCGAGAGGATAAAGTGCTCAAGATTACATAGCTGGTAAGGGGCAGAGCAGGCATTCCAACCCAGATTATCTGATTCCAGAGCCTTCATCTTACTGCTGAACCAAAGAGCAGAATGGCGTTCTCGGTTCCAGACTTGGAAGTAAACACCACTGCATCATGTGTATGTGGGAGCGGACACTGTTGTCCATCGGCGCAGAGTATCTCCTCCAAGGAAACATGTCTCTGCTTGCAGATCTACCCTCTGCATCAAATTTTCTTGATACCTCTGAAGGGGTTCTGACGGCAGCAGTATCATCCAATGGGTAGGGTAGGAAGGCTGCTCCCATGGACCTTCTCTCGCCCCAAGGAAAGGGTTCCTTGGCTGTGAACAGCACTTAGATCGTGTCATGGGAAGGCCATGGGCCTTAACAGGCCACATCCATTTTCATTTACCTTCTGAAAGAAGATTAAGGAGAAAATTCAATTTTGCCTAATGCCTCCCCCAATGGCTAATTTATATGCTAATTAGCAAGATAAGAATCGATGAAACTGGTAATCAATATGATATCCAAGGCACCAGTAATGAAATTCATTTTGAGATGCACCGCCGGTGGAAATGAAGCAATTACACAGAATAAATGGGGCAGCTCAGGGAATAGGGGCTCCATATTGCACTTGACTGCATTATTTCCCCCATTACTCCTCCCCTCACTCTTTCCCCACCCCGTTGAAATCAGCTGTCCATGCCGATCCTTTGGAGCACCACACACCAGCTTCTCCCTCTCTAATGCCCGACCCTGCATGATCCCTATGGATTTGTGGTCCAACCGGGAGAATATGGAGAAGGGAAAATTACAGTCTGAGAAGCCTAGACGTACAAGCCCTGGAAGAGAATCAGGGGCTAAATAGGAGCTTTTAAGCCAAATGCTGAGTAGTGAATAGCACTTCACTCTCATACTTGCTGAGCATGGTTTAAGGGTTTCCAGTTCTAGAGCTTAAGTATAGCCATCGTATTGGCTTGATTTTCCAGAGCTGTCCTCATTTCAAACATTTTGTCTCATCAGACCATATGTCAAATGATGTGTCCTATTTAAGTCCAGTGTGAAATAGGCCATAGTGTCCTCATAAGATTTAGCCTGACTCTAAGAAGTCTTATTTCAACTTGACCATTTATTCATTTATTCCAGGGTTTCAGATTTTTTTTTCTTTTCTGTGTGTGTGTGTGTGTGTGTGTGTGTGTGTGTGTGTGTGTGTGTGTTGAGGGGGTGATTGCAATCATCTCTGGAGATTAGGGACACAGAATTATTCATTTTGTACTTTTCAACTAAGACAATTACAATGTGTCTTTTATCCCAGTGTCTGCTCACTGGTATCACCTGGGGAGCTTTTTCCCCCGAAGTTTATTTATGAAAATTCTTAGCATATGAAAAAGTTGAAAGAATTATACAGTGAATATTATATACGTGTAGTTTTCTAGATTCTACAGTTAGCATTTTACCATACTTGCCCTATCACATATCTATCCAACTATCCATCCCTCTATCCATTCATGAGTCTAGCTTCTTTTTTATGCAGTTTCAAAGTAAGTTGCAGGCATCAGAATGCTTTACCCCTAAACACTTCAGCATGCATATTATTAACTGGAGTTCAATATTTGTTTCTTTTTTCTTTTGAGGTAAAATTTATGTACAATGAAATGTACAGATCTGAAGTACACCATTCTGTAAGTTTTGACAGATACATATACTATGTATATGTATACATATAATATACATTAATGTAATACCAACCCCTATCAACATATAGAACATTGCCAACACCCCGGAAGTCCCCGCTTCCAGTTATTCCCCCATCCCCCCACTTCCAGAGGTAATCACCACTCTGATATTTCCCACCCTAGATTAACTTTTCCTATTCCTACAACTTCACGTAAGTGGAACCATACAGTTTGCAGTCTTGTGTAAGGTTTCCTTCATCCAGCATAGCATTTTTGAGATACATCCGTGGTGTTGCCTGTATGGACGGATAGTTTGTTCCTTTCTATTGCTGACTAGTATTCCACCGTATGGATGTACCACAGTTTTTTAGCTAATATGAATAAGGCTGCCAGGAACATGTTTGTATTAGACTTTTTACGGACAGATGTTTTCATTTTCCTTGACTAAATTCCTAAGAATGGAATTTCTGAGTAATAGGGTAGGTATATGTTTATTTTCATAAGAAACTGCCAGACCATTTTCCAAAGCAGTTGTGCTTGAGAAGCTTTTAAAATACAATGCCTCCCCCTTATCCCCAGAAATTCTTAAATAATTAATTAGTTATTTTGGATTGTGGCCCAGGTGTAATTGTTTCTGACATAATCATCCGGTGGTTCTAATGTGCAACAAGAGGTAAGAATCACGGAAGATATATTTCACTATATTAAATGCAAAAAGTTTAGTGTTTTTTTGTTTTTTTACTTTGAAAAGTGGCTTTCTGTTGCTGTTCCCTTTTTTCCTTTATTTTTACTGCTGTAAAGACTTGGGTATGGTCTAGGATGATCTGGATGTCACAATGCAGACTTCAGAGTAAAAAGACCAGCTTTCTGA
Organism: Balaenoptera acutorostrata; assembly: GCF_949987535.1. Lineage (NCBI taxonomy): Eukaryota > Metazoa > Chordata > Mammalia > Artiodactyla > Balaenopteridae > Balaenoptera > Balaenoptera acutorostrata. The sequence continues at coordinate 26,735,822 of NC_080064.1, read as the reverse complement.
TCCCAGTTTTCCACCTTGTATCACTTGACCAAGTTACTCATCAGTTTCCTCTTCTATAAAATGGGGCTTATTGTATGATTTCCAAGGTTATGAGGATAAATGCGCCTGACTCAAAGAATTTTCTGAAATTCACCATAGGATTGGGGTGGGAAGAGATTTTCCAACCCCCCAGATGAGTGGGATTCCTTAACTCTGCCTTTCTGAACAAAGGGCAGATTGACAGTTCTTTTCTTTGGTTCCTTAATACGGCTCTGGATGGCAAGGCTGTGAATGTCAGAGGTTGAAGAGCTGTCACCACCTCCCTATAATGATTGAAGTGTAATTATTTCTTGTCTTACAAATATGTAAAAGGCACAAGTGAGTAGGATAAGGATTTTGAGTTGGTTTTCCATCCCAGTGGTAACTGGGGCTGCTCTAGCTATTCACCATGTAACCAACAACACACCTTTGCAAGACTGCTGGCTAGAGGCGGTGTTAAGACAACAGGGAGGAGCTATCCAGCAGCTGATTACTGAGCATTGAGTCAACAACTACAACAAAACGAACCACTGAAATCTGATCCCTACCATCTGAAGCCTGGCCCACTCCCCTAGGGGAGACAGACCTGGACACTCTGTCTTCTGAGTTCACCTTTTATGACACCAGTTCAGATCTGAGTGAACTGGCCCCTAAGCCTTACAGAAAGCTGGTTTGTGTGACTCCTGACAACGTTTTATATCAAATGCTCAATCCTTGTTGGGAAAACAGCAACAACGAAAACCTCTTTAAGGGGTCTTCTGAGTGATGTGGCTTCTGTCGTTGTGCAACCATTTGAGTAAGGATTTGCCAGTGGGCACCAGGAAGAATGCAATTGTGAATAATAGGTTTTCCCATGTGAGACAGGCCAGAGCGGGCATAGATGAGGATCTTAAATCAGGCTAGAAGTGCCACGTTTTAGCTCCTTTCTGAACAGGAGGGCTGTGGAGCCTCCTCCTTCATGTCCTCCACAGACAACTACTGAGAATGCAGTGTTCTTGCCTTCCCGGGGAAGTAGGGTTTCCACAGTATCAGAGGTTGCTCTGGGCTCCAGTTATCAGAACAGAGATCCAGGGTAAAGGATGGCTGCTAATGAGCCCCTCTTTTCAACTTTTTGGCCTCCCTGAGTGTCTGTCTGTGGGACCCGCGTTCTTTTGTCAGGGGGTGCAGGGCAGAGGGGGTGAGGAAAAGAGATCAGATGGCCTGCTATCTGAGGCATGTGCCTGGCTTCAGTAGTCCCCTTTTGGGTTGGTTTTATTCTGTAATACGTCCCCTGAGAAGACAGACTAAGCAGCCTGGATTACCCTGCAATTTCTCCAAACTATTTGCATGAAATACTGCAGGCAGAAAGCCCAGCCCCCGATTGGCTGTTGCTAGGTAACAACATAATCATCAGGAAATTAGGCTGTCTTTTTTTTTTCCCAACCCGGAGTGTGTGGTTGCAGCATTGTGCGGGAAGAGAGAGGGAGTGGAACAAAGAGAGATGAATGGGATGGTCTTGAAGGCGGGGACACCACGGCCACAAACCTGCATCCCACGGTAGGACAATCTGCTTTGGGTTGGGCTCTTTACTCAGTCAAGCCAATATTGGTACATTTTCCTTTCTTATAAGAATGACAAAGCTAGCAGTTCCTACAGACAGCAGGAACAGGAGCTATGGAAGCAACTCTGACATTTGAAGTGATTTTTAGAAGCAGGAGGTAGTGCTTAATATATGAGAGTGACTCCAAGTGACGATGAATAAATGAACATGTCTGGAGAGTGTGTGTAGGCAGATAAGACCCCATTCGCGTGGCTGCAGAATGCCTGCAAAGAACAGACCTGAGAATGTGCATGTGAATGAGGCGTGTGACAGAGGAAATCCAAGCATGCTTTCAAATGTGGAAGGAAGCCCCATAAACTGAAGTTTGGGATTGTGTCTATTATGACCCCACCGGTGTTTAGGCATGTGGTCCTACTGTTTTTCAGCCAGGCAGTCCTCAGCCTACCCTTCTGCCTGGTTGGACTTGGCAGGTAAATGAAGAGTAACACGAAGAGAGCATTTGTGTGTGTGTGTGCGAGCGTGTGTGTGTGTGTACACATGTGCAAGTGCGCACATGTGCACACGCATGCACTTTGGAGCACTTAGATCATTTTCAAGACTGTATACTGGAATAGCAGCATGGCAAGCCCTGACAAATGTACAGTTACACCTGGACACTTCCACGGGGTAATGAATATCCATAGAGACCATGAGTACTTTCCTTTCCCTTCCTGCTAGTCCCAGATGGCTTTCCCACCTCTAACCTCCCTTATCTTGTCCTCCTTTTGAGTTCCCTAGCAATGACCCTGCCCTTACACTAGACCCTCCATTGCCGTGCTGCATACTTCATTGGCTGGCTACAACCCCAGGCAAGCTAACTGCCTTGTACCATTCAATGCCTGCCAGATTAATGACCCCTCCTGTGTCTGGTTGCCCACAGCCTCCTCTGAGATTCCTCTGTGTCCTCTCTCTGGCTTGTCTTTCCTTTCTACCCGCCTCCTCAGCTCAGTCTCTCTGAGCCTGACATCTGAGTTTTTAGAAGTCATTTAATTTAAATGCAAAAATAGAAGCACTGTCATTTTTTTTTTTTTTTTTTTTTTTGCCCTGATCAGTGGAGGTAGTCCCCTGCGCAATGGGAGGGGACCATTTTGTAACAGTGATACAAATATACAAATGAATTAGGAGCAAGACAGAATGTGTGCCAATAAGCAAGCGCAGAAGGGAACAGGCTCCCAAGCAGACAGCCCTCCACGGTGACTAACTACCTCCAGTGGGTGAGCCTAACGAGATTCGAAGCCCCTGCCCCAGAGGAAGAAGTCATCCTGAACTTACGGTGGCTCAAAGCCCCTTTCTGAGTACGTGCACTAAATAGCACGAACCTGGTGCAGGGCAACGTCAACACTCTATGTACAGATGTGACAGATGCTCTCCAAGACAGTGGTCCCTGGACCAGCAGTATCACAGATGTGCAGGTGGGGCCTGTAGTCTGTTTTGACAAACTCTCCAGGTGGATTCTCAGGTATGCTAAAGTTTGGGAACCACTGTGGGCCTGAAATTTTGGATTTTTAATAAGTTCCCAGATGATACTGACCACTCTTTGAAAACCTCTGCTGTAAGAATAGAAAATGGAGGACAGCATGTAATGGGAAGGATCTCCTTCCACCTAGAATGCCCCCTCCCCACTTCCAAAGTCCCAATCAAACCCATCTTTGCAGGCCCACCCCAAATGAAACTTCTAGCTAATTCAAAAGGTAATAAGGTTATCACTTTACACCTTATTACATTTCAGGGATCAGCAAACTAGGAATGGTTGGGGGACGGGGGTCAAATAAGAGTATGCAACAGAGACCATATGTGGTCCTCAAAGCCTGAACTATTTACTAACTGGCCCATTACAGAAAAAGTTTGCCAGTTCCTGTTATATTTATTTATGTACTTTTCTTATTCCTCCTCATAAACTTTAACTCCAGAGTCAATATCTGAATCATTTTTGTATTTCATTCAGTCCCAAGCACATAATAATTGTTCAACAAACAGGGGAAGGATGGATGTTGGTTGGGCGAGCTAGTTTTGTGTTTAACCAGTGTTCTGAAAGTCCAACAAAAGAAATGATCAGCTTCTCTACTTAGCCACTTTGTGGCTGCCCCATCCATGAAATAAGAACAATAGTTTCTCATTTTTGAGTAGATGATGAGAATCAGGAAGTTCACACTAATGGAGTTTATTCTTTTTGTTGGTAACTAGAATGATGAAAACCAGTTAGGAGCTGACCTGCCTCTTGAAAAACAAGACTAGCATTTAGAATGTTCATAAATGGAAGTACTATAAAAATAAGCAAAAACTTACATTTTCACTTGGATTTCTGGTGTCCGGTAAAATATTTTCACGGTTATACACTACCAGAGTTAAAAGAGACCCTAGAGGCAAACGCTGCACGGATCACACCTGCCATGACTCACCCTCTGCTTGACTGCCTCTGCCGACTGGAAACTCACTTCTTCACACACCAGCCCACTCCACTTTTAGCAACTCCAACTGTTAGTAAGCACTATTTTCTGTTGAGTTGAAATCTATCTCCTTACAATTTCCACTCTGCAGTCCTATTCTAGCTATCAAAATTAGCTACCTAAGTTTTATAAATATGAGGAATAAAGTAGGGTAAACGTATACTTGACTGGAAAGAGTAGAAGATTGAGGGGGACCTACCCCATTTAGATAGTTTTCTTCTACAAACAGTAGTGAGATGGTTTAGAAATACAAGAAGCTATGCCAAGAGAAGAAAAGCAAACGCATGGGTATAAAATGGGATAGAACATAACATTCCAAGTACAATAGGAAACAAAAGACTGGTGGTGACAGTAGATCACAGGCTGACCACAGACATGCCTTATGTGTGTGCTAGAGAGGAATGTTAATAGCAATTAGAGGCTATTATTTGGGACAAAGGAGGGAAAGGAGGCCCAGAGCTGGGCTCGGGGGGGTGGATCGGTTCTGGGGTTGGGGGGGGACTGTGCAATTGCTTTGTGATCTCAAAGCTATGAAACAGCTGCCAGGACAAGTTGCTGGGGCAGAGAAGCACAGCAAGAGAAAGCCTCTTAGGAATGGCCAAGTCCTTTAACTGGTGGGCTGGGCTGAAGCAGTGAGGGCCTAAGGAGGGGACCGTCCCAAAGAAGATGGGAAGAGAGGTGTGGAGGAAGGAGGCTAAAATCTCAAGTTGTACACCTGTTTACAATGTAATGTAGGCTTAGTACTAGTCCAGACACCTTGCAAACTGACAAACCAATCACTGCATGAAAAGTAGCTCCAAGAACAGTGTTTATTGATCACTTATTCTCTGGATTTCTGAAGCACTCTTACCGCACAGAGCTTGGAGCTGTGTGAGGCACTTAAGCTAGAAATAGCAGACGCTAATAAGCTTCTAGTCTCTCGCTTTCCCCCTTCCTTCCCAGCACACGTGTGCATGAGTGCACATGCGTGAACACGCCCCTCTCATACACACACCACGCACACCATGGTTAAGTCTACCTGGTTACCACTTCTTCCAGTTTCACCTGTAGGTGTGGTGGGTTTTTTTTTTTCCTTTTTTTCTGCCCCCTTTTCTTAGGAAGGAAATTCCTAAAGTTTGAGAATGGGGCTTTTTGGACTCTGGGGAAGAACTTATAATCAAGCCTGGAATAAGAGTATGTTCAATAATTGTAAAGGATTAAAAGCCCAAATTTTCGAGCGTTTTCCCCTCTCCACGTTCAAGGCACCTCCCATATTTACAGTTCGGACTTGAGTTCTATTCTCAGACTGTTCTGGTTTATGCCACTTAATAGCTTTGTGATCTTGGGCAAGTCACTTGACCACTCAGCACCTGCTTCCTCAGCAGTAATTACTACTCCAAAACAATGCCAGAAAGAGTAAGCAGGCAGAGGGAGGCTAATAATTATTAAATGCCTCTTCTATGCCACTCACTGTGCTAGGTGTTTTGCTTGCATTTTATTATTCGCTTTTCCCAATAACTCTTGAAAATCTGTATCATTAGCACTGTTTACAGATGAGGAAACTGAGGCTTGTGGATGTTAAGTAACCTGTCTAAGGTTTCCTAGCTAGAGCAGAGGCAGGAATCAAAGCAGCTTTCTCTGAATATGGAACTCGTCCTTTTTTCTTCTAAATCGAGCTGCCTCCCTGAGCCTGTGCCCGGCACATAGTGGGCTTTCGGGAAAGGTAGTTTTCCTTCATCCCTACTCCCCAAAGGACTGTGGGGCAGTTGTTTTTGTTTTGTATTACTTTTCAATTAGATTGTGCAAATGATTTTGTAAACACCGCCAACAGGGCCAGGCTTATATCTAAGTAAGAGAATATATCTGAAAATAGGAACAGGAAAGACCTACAAATGTTAAACACACCCCAGTTATCACTCCAGGTGTGATTTCTGGAGTACGAGGCAAGCCCTGGAAGAGTTACAGTTGACAGGCCTGCTGTGGACTGACCCTCTGCTTGAGATAACGCCTGTGAGACAGTCTATCAGGAAGGCAATAGGAGCCAAATTAAATTGGTGAGAACTCACTGGCCCAGAGAGGCCTAGACTGGAATGAGCACAAGTCACTCTGCCTCTTGTGTGTGGACTTGCAACCCTGGTTTCAGATCCTGCGCCCGCCATTTGCAAGCTGCGTGGCCTCACATAAGTTATTGGACCTCTCTGAACCACAGTTTTCTTGTGGGAAAAATGAAGACATAATCCCTGTGTCATAGGTTTGTTGTGAGGAATAAATGAAATCATGCATATCAAGCTCCTGTCCCTGAGCAAGTACCCCCAAAATGGCAAGAATTATCGGTTACCAGCACCAGGCCTAAAGCCACTGGCCTCCTAGTGGATAAAAGATCATTCACATACAGACCAAGAGTCTTCGTGACAGGAGGTACCACTTCTATCCCAGGGAACCTATCTCTCTATAATCTATCAAAGCCCCATTTCCTAATCTCCTCATAGGGGATGTAAAAGGAAACTCTAAAGGAGGAAGGCTACACTCTTGGAATAAGCTCTGGGGGGAGCGTGCTCAGGTGGCAGTGCCCCAGTATAGCCCCCGCTTCTCCAAGGTACTCTTGACCCTGGTGTTCACAGAGTGAGCTAACTTCTTAACCTCAAGTGCTACAAAGAGTCAAGAGATACCTGTAGAACCACTGGGTAGGTCTGAGGTATATCCAGTTTGGAGCGTAGGACAAGAAGAAGAGAAAAAAAGGCTGGTGAAGACTTTATAGATAAATTTCCATGCCCTTGAACAATTACCTTGAAAGCCTGGCTGTTTCCCACGATCCCTGTCCTGGCTTAGTTATGCTTGTCAAGAAGTAGCAGTGGCAGAAAGACTAGCCTACCATGGTTTAACCCAGCATCGGGCCAGTTCAAGGTTGAGATGGAGTAGCAGAAAATGACATGCTCTGGAAATGGGGGAGGGAGGTGTGCATGTGTGCTCTGTGGAGAAACTTAGTACAGAGAGGCTTTTTATAGAGGTCTTTTTATAGCCTTGACTCCTGAGATTTCTCTCTATAAATCCCAGGAATGCAGAGCTCTACTAAAACTAAACAAGGAAGAATTGACTAAAACCATAGCATGAAGAATTTACTTTGTCACCAGACATACAAAAGAAGGTTTTTCTAAGTTTGAGGTTATTGATGGAAATTAAAGTGTCTTCCTCTCAAGAAATAGTCTTCTTTTACCCTACCCCAACCTACTCCCTCTCTGTGCCATAATCTAGGTGGCTTCAAACAACAGAAATGCACTGTCCCATAGTTCTGGAGATTAGAAGTCCAATATCAAGGTCTTAATCCAGGTCAGTAGGGCCATGCTCCCTCTAACATACTTCCTTTTCTCTTCCCAGCTTCTGGTGGCCCTGGGTATCCCTTGGCTTATGAAAACATAACTCCAATCTCTGCCTCCATCTTCACATGGCTGTTTTCTCCTTGTGTATGTCTGCCTCTTCACATTGCATTCTTTTATAAGGACACCAGTCAGATTGGATTAGGGGCCTACCCTATGCCAGTATGACCTCATCTTAACTAATTACATCTACAATGACCCTGTTTCCAAATGAGGCCACGTTCTGACATATTGGGGGTTAGGAACTGAACATCTTTTTGAGGGCACACAGTTCAGCCCATAACAGGCAATATCTGAAGTGAGAGAAAAAAGGACATGGATACAGTATATGATGGCTAGCTGGGAAATTAAAGAGATGGATGTCCTAACGTTAGGCACCAACTTAACATAATGATTGGATTCAAGTTTGTCTTCTGGGAAACCAGTAGAATAGCATCCCTCTTTAAACCCTGGAGTTAAGACTGAAGAACCTTTAATAATGTCAATAATAATCATAATTAATATTATCATGACAACAGCAGCTAACATTTTTTAAGTGTCTACTAAGTGCCCGTTACAGTTCTAACTGCTGTCTATGTGTTAACCTATCTAATACTCCAAATAACCCTACAAGGTGGTATTGTTGTCCCAGTTTTACAGGTAAGGAGACTGAAGCCTAGAGCGGCTTTCTAATTTGCTCAGAGTCAAACTGGGAAGCTGAAGGTTGAGCCCAGGCAGGCTGGCTCTAGAGCACGCATTCTTGCTCAATATAGAGATGGGCTGTCTTTAAATCTTATGTTCCTAAAGAGCCTTCTGGAAAAGTGCCCTTTAAAAAAGAGGCAAACATTTAAACAGGTAAAACAGACCATGGTTTTTTATGAAGACACTTTTGAGCGTGACTGTGACTGATGATAAAAATAACTTATGGGATCCTCACTATTTAACATGCTTAAAGTGATCATTTTCCAAATCCCAAATCAGGCTCGCAGCCTTGCCATTCATCACATGCTTACTGTTTGCTAAGTATGGTCCTCAGTGCTTTACAGACATCGCATTTAACCAGCCCATGAGGGAAATGGGGTCTCATTTCACTGCTGAAGAAATTGAGGCCCAAAAGATGACTTAACTTGCTCAAGGACACACGGCTAATGTGTGGCCTGGTTAGAATTTGAAGCCAGGTCTTTCTAACACCAAAGCCCATGCTGTTAGCCAACCTGCTGCAGGTACATGGTCAGCCATGTGGGTGTGCACAGATCAGGGGCCCTGGAAACTACAGCCCGCAGGCCAAACCCGGCCCAGCTCCCTTTTTGTAACTAGTGTTTTGTTGGAACACAGCCCCACTCCACTTAGGACTTGTCTGTGGCTGCTTTTGCCCAGCAGAGTTGCGTGGTCACGGCAGAGCCTAAAATATTTGTTCTCAGGCCCGTTACAGAAGTGCCAGTCCCTGCCATAGACGATGCAGGCTGTACGGCTGCCCCGTCTTAGAGCAGTGAGACTAAAGTGCCTCCACCGCAAAACTCAGTGTTTACATAACGTGGCATTAACTGTATGTTCCGTCCACAAGAGATCAAATCCTTCTTGTTCCTCTTTACATTCTTCAGCCAACCAGCACCAGCTTGTTATGGAAACACTTGCTAAATTACAAAGAAAACAATGAGCTTTCAGAAAAAGTTTGTTCATTTAAATTTATGAGGTTCTGCCCTTAACCAGGTAACTGTGGTTAACGTCACCAATGATAGACCTATCGATAACATGTATCCCTTGAGATGAGGCGCTGGGAAGGACACGACATCACTTCTGTGGTATTTTTGCCCAAAAAAGGCTAACCTCGTTCTAATCATGAGAAAAAAAAAAAAAAAATACACCAAACAAACTCAAATTGAGGGGCAGTCTAGAGAATAATTGACCAGTACTCGTCAAAAATGTCAATGGCATGAAAGACAGGACAAGACTAAACTGGCACAGATTGGAGGAGACTAAGGAGGCATGACAACCAAATGCTATGTGATATCCTGGACCAGAAGAAGGACCAAATAAGGTCTGTAATTTGTTTAATAATAGTGTATCTATGTGACATTCCTGGTTTTAATCATTATACTGTGGTTCATAAGAGTATATAGGAACTCTTGGCTATTTTCCCAACTTTTCTGTAAGTCTAAAATTATTTCAAAGTACAAAATAAAATAAATAAATGCATCCCAGGGCTTTCTTAAAATTTTTTTTAATTTATTTGTTGGGTTCTGTTTCACGATGAAATTGTTCGATTTTGATGGCTAGGACTGTGTGGTCAGTTTTAACTTCTCATCCTTCATTTCTGCTTTGTGAGCCCTCATTTATTTGCTTGGGTTTCTAGAGACACTAAAGGAGACAACATGCAGAGGACTGGGGAGAGAGAGGGAACTTTCTGCAGTGGTTTGAGCTGAATCCATTTGGACTGCTTCCAATGTATCAGTAACCTCAGACAGCTGCCAGAGGCATAATCAGATCAGTGCAAATCAGGACACTTAGGTTGATTCAGTAACTAAGGAGGCATAAGGAGGCCTCCCCTCAGGCCCCTGAGTCTAGAGAGCCTGAACACTTTGCTAATACTGACTTATTCCTGGACAGAGAAGCAGCCAGAGGAGAGGCAGAGCCATAGCAAAGAACAGCATCGCCTGCCTCTTCAAACTCTGTCCCCCGAGCCATTGCAGGGGTGATAACAGCAGCAGCCTCTGTTGGGGGGGGGGGGGGAACTAGACCTCTCATCGCCTGTCGGTCTCCGCTTCCATAAGAGAAGCCCACCCCACTCTGCCCCAGGGCTTTAAGCTCCATTTGGAGGGCTCCGTTTTCAGTTTCTTTCCCCTCTACTTCCCTGGAACCTCTGTCACAGCTGTAATCCGCAGCAAATGGATTTCCCTGACCCTCGGGACAAAGGCCTAGTGTTCTCCAGACTTGGTGGCTCCTGGGAGGGCAGGACCATCAGCACTTCTCCAGCTGCCGGTCTCAGGCCCTCTGGGCAGCAGAGGCCTGTAATCAGATCCCTGTCTGGAGCTGGTTACAGTCAGCACATCACTCAAAGTGGTCCCTCGCGGTTGGGAGGGGAAAACTGACTAAAGTACGTACGAATCGCAGCCTTCCGAGCTCCGGCTCACACAAAACCACACAGTGAGTTGGAACCCAGAGAAAAACAGACTCTCAGTTCTAGACGTTATAGCCATTAATCAGATTTGGCTTGGGTTCATAGTGGGAGTCCACAGGGATGGGTGGCCTTGGGGGGAGAAGTAAGGAACTAGTTAGAAGGAGGAATAAGGGTAGGAATTAACAGGAAATTCAATAGGGGTGTGTAAAATGCTTAAAGCCTAGCGAGTTTAAGTGTTCAGATTTTCTAACGTGGGGCCCCAGTTCGGGGTGCTAGGAGACTCCACATGTGCCTCGGTGGCCCTCACTGAGCCTTCAGAGCTTTGAGCCCACAGAGCAGAGCTTTGAGGCAGAAGGCCTTGAAAGCTTGGGTTCAAAGAGGGGAACTATAGTAGAAAAAGTTTGAAAGCTGCTGTATTGTTCCACGCTTCCTAATTAATTCTGTTTCTTTGCAACACAAGTTCCCTTCCACCAGGAGACCAGTGAGAAAGTGACATATGGCAGGACCCTAGCTTCAGATTTCCCCTTAGGGCAAACTCCAGCTCTCTGGTTGAGCAAATCCCCACCATGAGTCCAGCCGGTTTTCTGGGGGTGCCTCTGTGTTCATGCTGCTGCAGGACAGTCAGCGGAGCCCTATCTCCTTGAATGACTCACTTCCCCAAAAACTAGGGTTCTTTTGCATAGGAAAAACAAGGGAGATTGTGGTAATGTTCGGTTTCTTAAATTGACTGGTGGGTACACTTGTGTATTATCCTTTGTATATTATATATAGAGAGAGGTTATTTTGTAAGTATACAATATTTAATAGACATTAATTAATAATTAGGGATTAAATTCAGCAATCGCAATTCCTTAACGCCTCTGAAAATCTAGTATGCTCCAATGTAGACTTTGGCCAATGTCATTGAAATAATTGCTCAAGGTGAGATCATGGGTGAGGTCTCAGAGGGTGTAGTGTGGGAAGAGCTCTGGCTTTGGTGTCAGACTTGGTTTTGCATCCTAGTTCTGTGATGATCTTAGATAAGTTACTTTGATAAGTTCTTCATTGACAAAATTGGCATAATACCTACCCCATAAGGGAGGTCATGTGTATATATAAAGCACTTACTATAGTGCTTGACACATAATAGGTGCTCAATAAATAATCAATATTATTAGTGTAGATACCATTGATGGAAGGTACTGAAATTAAATCACCAGCGCTATATGTTTTAAAGTAGTTGGCAAGAATTCTGAAGATGAGGTAGAAATTAAGCAGAGCTTTCCAGTGAGAGGTAGGATGGAGTACAGTGTGTTTCAAGCAATTTTGTTCAACAAACATTTATGGAATAAAACACTAGGTATATACGGGAAAACAGGATACGATCCCTATTCTCCAGGAGTTCAGAGTCTACTGGGGAAGACAGACACATAAGTAAATCACTTTCTTGTGATGACAAGTGCTAGGAGAGAGGTAAGCACAAAGTGTCTTGGGGTAAGTCAACCAACTGGATGGCTTTAAGAAAGAAATTAGGACCCAGTGTGAAGCAAGAGAAGTGTTAGAGGACGCTGCATTCAGTGAAGGTTTCACGGAAGAGACACAAGTTGTTCTGATGATCTAAGGAGCTGGTTAAGCGAAAAATGGAAGGCAGGCATTTCAGGGGAAGGGAACAACATGAGTAAAACCACAGAGGTAGGAAATAGCCAGTTTGGTGGTTCCTCAAAAAGCTAAACATTGAACTCCCATATGGTCCAGCACTTCCACTCTTAAGTATATACCCAAAAGAACTGAAAGCAAGGACTCAAACAGATACTTGTATACCAATGCTCATGGTAGTATTATTCACAATGGCCAGAATATGGAAACAACCCAAGTGTCCATCAGCAGATGAATGGATAAACAAAGTGTGATATATACATACAATGGAACATTATTCAGCCATAAAGAGGAATGAAATTCTGATACATGCTACAACATGGATGAACCTTGAAAACATTATGCTAAATGAAATAAGCCAGACACAAAAGGACAAATATTACACGATTCCACTTATATGAGATTTCTAGCATAGACATTCATGGAGACAGAAAGTAGATGAGAATTTACCAGGGGCTGGGCAGGGGGGAGAGAGGAATGGGGAGTTATTGCTGAATGATGACAGAGTTTCTCTTTGGGGTGGTGAAAATTCTGGAAATAGATAGTGGTAATGGTTTCACAACATTATGAATGGGCAAGTTTTATGTTATATATGTTTTACCAGGATAAACAAGTTAAGAAATAATGACGGTGTACCTCTACCTCACACCATATACAATAATTAATTCAAAATGGATCAAAGACCTAAATGTAAAAATTAAAACTATAAAACTCTTTGAGAAGAACCTAGGTGTAAACCTTCAAAACATTGGATTAGGCAATGGCCTCTTAGATATGACAGCAACCATAAAGAAAAAGTTAAATTGGACTTCATCAAAATTAAAGAGCAGAGGAGGTAATCATGAGCACGTGGGTGTGTGGTCTCTGGGAGAAAAAAAGCAGATCTACCAAACCAGAGCAGTGAACTCACATTGTAGAATATAAGGTTAGAAAAGTGGGATGAAGCTAAGAGATTAATCCTAACCCACATATACCACCCCCAAATAGGTATTCTCATTACCCAGTTTTGCAGACTAGGAAACTAAAACTAAGAGAGGTAAACTGCATTGCCCAAGGCCATACAACTAGTCACAGTAGAGCTAGCATTCCCAGAGCTAGGATTGCCTGACTCCTAAGTCCATGCTCTGTCTCCTTCAGCACTTTGCCTCTCCTGGGAAGATGGAGAGACCAGAGAATGGGCAGAGGGAAGGGCTGGCCATCTGTTCCCCAACAGCAGTAACTACCCAGCGGAAGTGTCAATCTCGGCACTCACAAAGCCTAGAGTAACCTCCTGCACTTTCCCTCTGTCACACCGCACTCGCTCCTCAACACACCGCTCTTCTGAACGCCAGCAGGTGTGGTCTCATCGCTCATTTGGCATAGGGTCAGCAATATTCTTTGTATCTTTAAATTTGTACTTCGTGCCCAGTCCCTACCAACTAAGAAACAGAGTCCAGAGTTAAGGAACAGGCTTCAAAGGATTCATGAACCTCTACAATTGTAAGTACATTTTTTTACACATCTGTGCATTTTTTCCCGGGCAAGAGGCCTTAGGTTTTACCGTTTCTAATATGCCTTCAAAAGTTATGAACCCGAAAAGGAGGATCCATGTCATCTCCCTCTTTTCAATTCCCAGTACTTAGCAAACATACCCCACATGCGGTAGATGTTCAGATTGCGGGAAAACTAGGAGCGTGTTTATTCGGGAACGTTCTAGAAGTGGTTGACAAGGAGTGGAAGGTGGGACTGGGCAGCTTTATGCTGTGAAAGCAGAGCAAGCGTGGGTTCAGGTAGCTCAAATGTTACCTCTCCTTTGAAGTGGTCCCTAGTCTCTTAGGCAGAGTCTGTCCTTCCCTCCTGTGTGCTTTGCAGGAGAGACAGAGAGGCAGCCAGAGAGAGAGAGTGCGTGTGCACTGGAGAGACAGCGGTAGCCATCAAAAGTGGGAGCTGGAACGGGGAGAACCGGCCAGCCAGTGAGAAGGGGAGGGGAGGGAGCATGCGCTGTCCGGAGAGTAAGGGCATGTGCATGGGAATGAAAGAGAGGATGTGCCTCATCAGGCCTGGGGGAGTGAGATGGCCAGGCAGGGGGACCACGAGAGAGGGGAGGGAGCTGGAGCCAGGGGATGGGGCCCAGAGTGAGCTGGCTGCAGCTGGGAGAGGGTCTGGGAGAGAGAAAAGAGGGCAGGAGTGGGGAGAGAGCTCATCTGAGTAACCAGAGCAGCCCTCCAGGGTCAATGGAATGAGGGCTAGAGGGCGGGGGTAGGGGGGGATATGCACGTGTCCAACAGAATCAGACAGAGAGGTGAGTGTGAGCACACAGGAGGGTGGGGAAAGAGAGGGCGGGCGTGAGCACAGGGGTGAGAGAGGATAGGGCTGAGGAGGCAGCGGCAAGAATGGGAAAACCAGGGGCTGGGGGCAGAAATTAACAAGACAGAAGAGGGGGAAAGCGGAAGAGGGGGTGCAGAAGCCAAGAACGAGGTGATGAAGAGAGGAGGGAAAGGCATGCTTGTTAGCAGAAGGAAGGGGGCAGGCGGGCAAGAGACCTCAGGAAACATATTGTGTCCCCACGTTGCTAAGGTCAGTCTGTCTGTCTGTCTGTCTCTCTCTCTCTCTCTCTTTCTCTCTCTCAGGGAGCAGTTGCTGTCTTGCCTGTGCAGTTTTTCCATAAACAAATGCCATACTTTCTTTAGAATGTTGTCTTGTTTTATTTCTCATCAAGGATTGAGTATACACTGTGCCCAAGATCTGTCCTAGCTGCTGCAAAAGAGAAAAAAAAACAGAGCTGAGGCTTGATCATCCAGGATGTAGACTGCCCTCTCCTTAATTTGCTGTGGCTTCTGCCTTGTTTTATTTTATTTGTTTATGGTTATAGGGATTAATACTTCTGTTGAGATTTCCTAGGGTGGGATGCAAAGCAAGACCTGAAACCCAATTCTGATCGACAGTTTGGGAAAGGGAGGTGGGGCATTGAACTAAGAAGAGACTTTGAGATTCTGTGGGATATTCCAAGTTTGAATATAACTCCCATTTACTGATTTGTTGCTCGGTGAGCCTCAAAATTCCAGCGGAGCCTCACCTCGACAACTAGGTTGTCAGTTTCTGCAAGATCAGAATTATGCCTTCTACTGCTTTCTATCCAGCCAATGCTTCCTTCCATGGAGCATAAAATAAGGTAGATTCAAACTGAGCAGGGCACAGGAAATACTTGTAGACTTGGCTGTTTCTTCAGCCTGCACCACCATCATCATCATAAGCATCCTTAACAAGTGAGTAGCCAAAATGAGGCCCAGAGCTGAGTGCAGTTCAGGACAGAGAGAATTCATGGAGGATGGCCTTGCCCTGTGGCAGTCCAAGCAGACATATAAAAATTAGGGGAAATCACTGCTTAAGGACCCAGGTCATGAATGCTGCTTGCTTTGCCTTGGAAGCCATAGGCCTCTGAACTTCAACTTGCTGCCTGCCCACTGGGAGTAACCTGGATTTCCTCACCCCCAACATTCCTGTCTTTGAACCTTCATCTACACTTTTTGCAGCCCATGGTAAAAACCCACCCAGGCTGAGGAAGGCATCCTGAGGAATGCTGACAACCTCCAAACGGAGCGCATTGGGAAGAAGATGGCAGGACGTTAATGACTATTTTAGTTCTTTGCACTAATGTTCTCAATACTGTGAAAAAATCGTATTATTTTCTTCGTTTATTAAGTTGGTATAATCTTCTGCAAGCAGAGAACTGAATGTCTATGATGGGATGACAAAGAAGTGTTGTTTTTAGGTGTAAGAAGGAATGGGTAGAAGGAAAAGCATATATATATATATATATATATATATATATATATATATATATATATATATATAAAATTAGGATTTTAGGAATAGCATGAAAGAAGAAAAAGAGAGGAACTTGACCTAGGACATGGGCATGACCTTCCCACCACTCCTTCCTTCTCTCCCAGCCCTTCTCCACTCCTTGCCTCAAGGGGATGCGCAGTTTCCAGTTCTGAATCCCAATCATAGGCTGGTCCCTGAAGGAATTTCTGGCACTTCTACCCTTAGTGACTGGGATAGAAGTTCCAGGAGGCTCTGCCAGTTCCACCTTGGAAGAGGATTGATCTACTGGAACCGGACAGTGGGAAACAGGCTGGGGACAGTTTTCATAACCACAACAACAGACAATGCATAAGGAACACTCAATATATGCTCGACACCCCACTAAGCGCTTTGTATTGTTAATTTACTTTATCCTCACAACAATCCATACACTCTTGTGTCTGCCAGATTAAGACAGAAGGTTAGAGAAGTGTGACTTGCCAAGGTTTCCCAGCTGGTAAGTGGCAGAGCCAGGACTCAAACCTAAGTCCTTCTGAATCCAAAACCTGTGATTTTCACCAAATTGCTCAACGTGGTGCCCTGCTCAGCATTAGATCAGAGAGCACTCAGTGAGTACTTCAGGAAGGAAACAGACTCCAAACATACTCAAAGCTCTTCTGGTTGGAAAACAAAACAAAATAAACACTGCAGTTTATTTTATTGCCTCTTTTCTCTCATTCTGTTCTCTCTAGATTTTGGATCCCACTTCTTTCAAGAACTGCCTATATAAATATGGACAAATAATAATTTCTTTGATGTCCAGTTTCTCTACCCCAGTGATGAAAAGTTTGATGGTGTGAGGAATAGTCCCTAAGATCACTGCTAGGAAGCCCATCGCAGGGGATCCTCCTTGGCTGTTTTTCATCTCTAGTAGAATAAGAGTCGTAAAATTTAGATTAGGCTGACCTGATTTCACACCTCGCCTAGTGAGCCAAGCCTAGCCCTGTCCTGATGGCAGGGGTGGCTCAAGACCTCAGTTCAGAAGTAGTCCCACACAGGCTGGTAGAGAGCGGATGCCTATGTGTGTATTCTCTAGAACACGTTTGTTAAGCATTTCCCTTCTGCTTCTTCCCTCCCAGCACCTGCCTGCTCATCTGCCACCTGAGCACCCTGACTGTGCCCTCCCGTAGGCCATGGAGAACGAGCTGCCAGGCCCCCATACGTCTAGCAGCGCAAGTGTCGCCAGCAGTACCAGCGGCGTCAGTAGCAGCAGTGGCGGCAGTGGCCGCCCCACGGGCCCCCAGATTTCTGTGTATAGTGGCATTCCTGACCGGCAGACTGTGCAGGTAAAACGCCACCTGATTAATCATCTCAGGGCTAGCCAGGAGGACGTGTTGGCATGGTCTGGTAGGACAGCCGGGGTGCTAAATCTAGAATGGGCATAAGGGCGTATGTCAGTGGGTAAATATTTGTGCATCATTAGAGGAGTAGTGATACTAGATGGATTCAATCAGGGAAGGTTGGGGAGAGTGGGAATACTTAGCAGATCCGAAAATTCCTTATCTGGTGACTCAGATCCCACAGTGCCGTTTGGGGAGGATAAACATGTGAAATCATAAAGGACACACAGGTGAAAACAGCAAAGAGAAAAAATGACTAGAATCTGCTCAGCCACAACCTAGATCCCCTACCTAAGTGACCACTGCCTTGTACCAAATCTAAGTTTCTTACATATGGAGGACCAAAATAGAACCCCAAACAATCCTTTGTCTTTACAGCTTTTTGCCTTCTTCCCCAAAGCAGCGGTTTGCAAAGTGTCATCTATGAGGCCTTCCGGGTGACTACACACTCTTCCAAAATGCAGTCATGACCATGTTTTGCCATCTGCCATATGCCCCGCACTGTCTGAAGCATTTTGCTTATTTATCTTTTTCTCCAGCTGTGAGGATGGTTATTATTAGGCACAATTCTGTAATTGAGAAAACTGAGGCTCAGAGAAGGTAGTGACTTATCCAGGGTCACCAGGTAAAGACAAAAAATCTGAACCTGAGTCCCCCCAAACCTGTGTTCTTATTCACTACGATGTCTGATTGAGGCTCCTGGATAAACTAGGCAGAAAAGAGGGACCACAGCCGAGAAGCGTTTATTCTAATAGCTTTGCTATTGCAGTTCGGATGTACTAGATGAGTGAGCGTATCCTGCTCTGGCCCTAGGCCCGGATTAGGGGATGGAGGAGAAGCCACAGCAGATGGTGAGAGAGCCTGAAAAGCCTAGTTAAAGGAGACCCCGTCAGTGACTCTGGAGTCTTCCCTCGCCCAGCTCTCTCTGCCTCACACTTAATAAAACCGTGCTTCCATCCTTGCCGCCTCCCCCAGCCTCCTCCTCTGGCCCCTCTGCACATGAGTATTTTAGCACCAATTTCTAGCAGCTGACGTTAGGATGTGCCCTCCTGCCCCGCACCACAGTTCTAGGCAAAAGGGACTTGAGGTTTCTGCTCTGGCAAATGGAGTGACCTAAAGTTGTGTTCCGCACCCAAGCAGAACCATTGGGGTGCCTCCTATTTCTGTTCCTTGATATCCTCCAGTGAGAAAAAGTCCATCTCTACTACTGCTGTCTGGCTGCTTGGGGGTGCTTTTAGGGGTCTAAGGAAAATAAAGAGGCCTAGACAAAGGGAATAAGAAAGAATTCCGGGGAGAACAAGAAATAAAAAGAACTGAGCTCATGTAAACCAGGACCCTCAGAGGGGAAAGTACACTGAAGGAAGTGGGTGGAGGAGTTGGGATGGGGGGTATCTGGGGAGACCCCAGAGCCCATGGAGAATCTGTGGTATCAGCCTGTTTTTACAGAACCCCAAATCTGAGCCCAGAGGTGGTTTTGTCCGAGAGCCGCCAGCCCCTAGGAGTCACGTTAAGCTGGAGAGAGCTAGACTAGAGGCTCACTTGCCTGGGGCAGAACCCAGGACAGGAGCAGCCCTGGAGCCAGGGCAGCAGAGCCAAGGGTGGGAAGTGGGCCAGAGCCTAGCGAGGGCCCATGTAGGGCACCCCATGGGAAGACAGCAGGAGGGTGACCAGGTGAGAAGGGAGGAGAAATGTACGGGGCTAAGGAGAAGAAGGTAGAGGGTCTCATGGCTGGAGGAAAGGCATTTGCTTTTCCTTGTTCCTGGGGGTGGAGGAGAGGCTTTGAGGGATGGGAGGGTGGGAGGGGATCAAAGAGCAGCCTTTTGTCGTTTCCCAGAGACTGTGGCTCAGCCAGTCCCATCGGGAAAGAGGGAACAGCAGTAAGGCCAGGGAATGGGAGATGGTGGCTCAGAAGAGAGAGTGATAGAGAGAAGGAGGGAAAGAGTAAAAGAGGAAGGCGGCGTCCCTGTAGCTGCAGCGTCCCTGCCGTGCAAGGCCAGGGGGACCGTCTCCTGAGGGACCGAAAGGACATCCCAAGCAGCTGGGGGCAGCCCCTGCCGGAAGGGTTTGGCTGGCTGTGTGTTCAAAGCTAGAATAGGCCCCGCTGCGGACTTGTCTCTTTCTTCCCACCCCTGTCCTCCTCTCGGCCTTGTTGAACTTCAGTTCCCTCTGTCATCATCATCCCCGCGGTCCAGTTAGACTCATCTGAGGCTGCAGATCGGCGGGGAAGGGGGTACCTAACAAGCCTGGCGTGGGACCCAGTGTCACCGGAGGCTTGAAGGACTCCCGTCTCCTGAGCTCCCACTGCCCCGAGAGTTGGTGGTAGCGGCTTGTGTAGCCCATATCGGGGAGGAGCAGGGAGCACGTGTGCTGAGGAGAGCCGCTAGATAGGCAAGGCAGGAACGTGTGGAGCTTTGCACACAGTCGTCTCCCCGGCTCCCTGGCGAGTGGGGATCGCAGGCCTGGTCCTTATCTGAGCAGCTGGGGAGAGAGGGGGTTGAGCAGGCTTGGCCGCAGCGCGGGCTCTTCCCCTGCCACCCCCGCCCTGCCCTCTGCAGGTGATCCAGCAAGCCCTGCACCGGCAGCCCAGCACGGCGGCCCAGTACCTGCAGCAGATGTACGCAGCCCAGCAGCAGCACCTCATGCTGCAGACGGCGGCCCTACAGCAGCAGCACCTCAGCAGCGCCCAGCTCCAGAGCCTCGCGGCCGTGCAGCAGGTAAGACGACGTCGCAGGAGCGCCGCAGATGCCCCCGAAGGAAGGGGCAGGAAAAGCAAGCACTGCACGCGTGTGCCCATGCGTCCTCACAGAACCACTGCAAAGTGGGTGTGATCATCACCCTGAGTCCTCTGACAGACGAGGAGAGAGGTTCTGAGAGGCTAAGCGCCTCGCCCGAGGCCACACAGCTCTCAAGCGGGGCGGCTGGACCTCTCCGCCCACCTCGCCCGAGGAGGGACTGGCGGGGACCTGCCTCCCTGCCTCACCACACTGCAGGGATGGGGCCGAGGGTGCGAGGAGGTGTCCACAGGAGAAGGCCATTGCCCATTCCGCTGGCCTGTCTGCCCTCAGTGGCCGAGAAGAGCCCAGTCACGCATTCGACAATGTTTATGCACCTGCTGCATGCCAGGGTTCATGTCGGGCACCGAGCACGCCGTGGACCCTGTCCTCTTGCAGCCTGTAGTGGGGAGACAGCAAGTAGTCAGAAACACAAATAGACGAGGAGACAAAGTAGCTCACTACCAGAGTGCTGATAAGCTCTGCAGAAGAGAAGAGCAGCCTGCTGTGGCTGAGTAACAAAGAGGCCCGCCTTACGCTGCGTGCAGCTGCTGGGGAGCGGGGAGCCTCAGCTGCTGGGGAGGGGGGAGCCTCAGCTTGTGGGGAGCGGGGAGCCTCAGCTTGTGGGGAGGGGGGAGCCTCAGCTGCTGGGGAGCGGGGAACCTCAGCTGGTGGGGAGCGGGGAGCCTCAGCTGCTGGGGAGGGGGGAGCCTCAGCTGCTGGGGAGGGGGGAGCCTCAGCTTGTGGGGAGGGGGGAGCCTCAGCTGCTGGGGAGGGGGAGCCTCAGCCGCTGGGGAGCGGGGAGCCTCAGCTGCTGGGGAGGGGGGAGCCTCAGCTTGTGGGGAGGGGGAGCCTCAGCCGCCGGGGAGGGGGGAGCCTCAGCTGCTGGGGAGGGGGGAGCCTCAGCTTGTGGGGAGGGGGGAGCCTCAGCTGCTGGGGAGGGGGGAGCCTCAGCTGGTGGGGAGGGGGGAGCCTCAGCTGCTGGGGAGGGGGGAGCCTCAGCTTGTGGGGAGGGGGGAGCCTCAGCTGCTGGGGAGCGGGGAACCTCAGCTGGTGGGGAGCGGGGAGCCTCAGCTGCTGGGGAGGGGGGAGCCTCAGCTGCTGGGGAGGGGGGAGCCTCAGCTTGTGGGGAGGGGGGAGCCTCAGCTGCTGGGGAGCGGGGAGCCTCAGCTGCTGGGGAGGGGGGAGCCTCAGCTTGTGGGGAGGGGGGAGCCTCAGCCGCCGGGGAGGGGGGAGCCTCAGCTGGTGGGGAGGGAGAGCCTCAGCCGCTGGGGAGGGGAGAGCCTCAGCTGCTGGGGAGGGGGGAGCCTGTCTGCTGGAGGAACAGTGAAACTGACACTGCGGGCTGAGAAGAAGCTGGCCACAGGGAGGACGCAGGCTGGACATTCCAGACAGTACGTGCCCGGTGCTCCACTTGGGGGCCGGTGAGCCGGGTATGATAGAGCGGGTGCGGGGGGGCGGGAGCTGAAGAGAGCTGGAAACATTGGTAACAGTCAGAGCTGACGGTTCGAGCGCTTATACATAAATGCTCAGCCTCGTGTAATCCTTTCAGCAATCCTACAAGGTAGATAATGTGGTTATCCCCACCTTATACAAGAGGAAACTGAGGCACTTGCTTGAGGTCACACGGATGAGCCAGAGTAAGGGTTTGACTCCACACCACTGCCCTATAGTGCACCCTGCGGCAGGTGAGAGCCGGGGGGGATGCCTGGAGGAGGTCTGGGCCTCTAGTGATGAGAATTCTCCTTTCCTAGGCAAGCCTGGTGGCCAGCAGACAAGGGAGCACCTCAGGCAGCAGTGTGTCTACACAGACCCCCTCCCAGTCCTCCTCGGTGAGTAGGATGGGGAGCAGCTGGCAGAGCCCACAGCTCCAGGACCGGCTCCTTCCTCTTCGCCCAAAGTTCTCTTGGGCTTCCAGACCCAACTCTGGTGAATCCTTAGCCGTGCAGAACCATGGCTGGAACCTGTTACTCTTGCCAGAAAGAACAAGTGCATGCCGCTTTCTAACTTCTTTTAATAATTCCCCGTCCTCTTTCCAATGTCAAGGCCCTCTGTTCATAGCTCAGTCCTCTCCCCATCAGATCCTCCCTGCAGCTCTGCACATAAGCCAGAGATGCAGCAGTGCTGGGAGAAGATCCAGGGCCCACAGATCAGAGCTGGTCCTAAAGAAGGCTGAATCCACCAAGGGACAGAAGAGGCAGAGAGAAAGAAATGGATGAAGGGGTGCAGAGTTAACCCACAGAACCTCCTGTTTCCTACTTCACGTGTCTCTCTCCTCAGATCAATCTGGCAGCCTCCCCAGCAGCAGCCCAGCTCATCAACCGGGCTCAGAGTGTCAACTCAGCAGCAGCCTCAGGCATCGCCCAGCAGGCTGTGCTCTTGGGCAACACGTCTTCCCCAGCCCTGACTGCAAGCCAAGCACAGATGTATCTGCGGGCACAGATGGTGAGTCCCCAGCCTGGGCCACAGCTCAGGTGGGCCGGGAGGACGGAGGCAGAGAAGTTGGGAGCTGGGCAGTTAGAGAAGCATGGGGATTAGGGAAGGGTGGGGAAGGAGCACTAGGGGGACAGTTGGCAGGAAAGAAGGGGTGGCATAAAGAAGGCGGCCTGGAAGGCTGAGCGGGAGCTTTGGTACAAGCTCCACGACTCAAGGAAAGGTGGGGCTCCAGGCCGAAATAAAGTTACCCATGATGCCTCCTTTCCCTCCCCTCCTAGAGTGAAACAGAACTATCCTCTTCTTATCAGAAACCACTCCCTAAAATCAATTAGGGTAGAGAATGCAGGGATCTGTGCCCAGGTGGTCTGTACACTCAGACACATAAGATAAGCAAGCGCACAAACATTCAAGTACCCTACAGAAGTGGGGTCTTACCCCACTGGGACAGTGTTTGCAGGGACTGGCCACCAGTAGTTCAGGGTCAAAAGTGTGTTCCAGCCCAGGTGGTGAAGGTGGCAGCCAGCTCCAGGACATGCGGCTGCTCCACTGCCTTCCCAGCTGGGCTCCCATTCCCATCAGGGTCACCCTGTCAACCATTCATCAGGCGGGCTTGCTTGGGCCGAATGGACTCAGGACGGCATCAGTCCTGGACACGCATACCTAGAGTCCCCCCTTTACACCTGTCGCTAAGGTGCAAAGGCCCATAGGAAGCTGAGCGGTTCCTAAGATTTAGCAGAATTTCCCATTTGAAAGCAGCAGCATTCGCCCTAGGGGGCAGGAACATCTAGCTCTACGCGGGGCTCAGATCACTGTGAGGCCAGCCTCCCAGCCCCCATTCTGAAGAGTTCTCCCTCCAGCTCCTCGACACACTATCCTAAAGACTGTACAGTCCCACCCCTCCCTCGGCTCCTACAGCCAGGACTTGACACTGGGAACTTTTCTGGGTCCTGCTCCGGCACTTCCGTTCTTGACTCTGAGCTCATTGAGGTGCAGCTCCACTCCCGGGGAACAGCCCGTTAGACACACGTGTGGACTAGACTTCCACTTCTTCAGGGGGCCGGGCAGCCCATGTGACACCGCCCAAACCTGCTCTGTCTTCAGTTTACCCTGACCCTTGTCCTACTTAACTGCCCCCACTGGAGCCCTGCAGCCTGGCCATGTCCCTGCCCAAAGTGGGGTACTCGCGCTCAGAGGAGCAGACATGCTGTCAGACACCGCATGTCCCCTCGGACACTGAGCTAGACTCGCAGGGGCGGGGGTGTCACGCAGAGACCCTCAGTCCCAGCGCTCCACGGAAGGAGATGCAGACACGAGTACAGCTCTGGGTGCTCTGGTTCCTCTACCGCTGTTGTCTCTGCACACGCACGTACACACACACACAAACACATAAATACACACACACACACAAACACATAAATACACACACATACACAAACACACACACATAAATACACACACATACACACACACACACACACACACAGCCTAATCTGAATTTGACTAAAAAATGGCCAAAAGAATGCATCTAATTTGATCTCTTCTGGTGGAGAGTCCTGTTCTGACCCAGACCTGGAGTCCAGAGCAGGTTAGATTTAGAACATGGTCCCTAGGGCATCTGTCTCAGCACAGGGGCCCTGCTCCCCGGGATGCTGCAGAGAGGGACTTGAGGGTGTCCTGCGATTGTTGGTCCCTCTGGGGTGAGCTCTTCACAGATCCTTCTGAAGTAAACTTGCCTGGGGTGCAGCCCCAGAATGGCCCCCCACCCCTGGCCCTTCACTGCCCGGCCTGGATCAGACCACGCCGAGCCTTTTGAGATTTTCGGGAGATCCCCTTGGACTCTTTCCCTTTCGTGCCTCCCTGCTTCCCTAGTCCACTCCCTGGCTAAACTGTTGTGTCCTGTGGCTGAGCCCACATTGGGCAGGTAAAAGGCGGCTGTTTCCTGTGATTCCAGGCCCAGCCAGGTAACCTGGTGCAGGTAGCTAGGAGCCTAGGCGGCACTGTTCCTTTGTCCCCTCAGCTCATCTTCACGCCCACGGCCACCGTCGCTACTGTGCAGCCTGAGCTCGGCACTGGCTCCCCTGCCCGGCCCCCCACCCCCGCCCAGGTGAGGACTCCATGCTTGTGGGAGGGCAGGGGGGTGGGCACCCCTGTAGAGGGGCACTGATAATGGGTGTGGGCCCGAGCCCTGGAGGAGCTTTGAATGTCTGGAAAGTTTGGGATGTTCTGGGAAAGCAGGTGGGAGACAGGGCGTCCCAGTGCTCCTAGACTTGCTCCTTAATTCACCGCTGAGAAGGTTTCGGGCACTCTTGACTCTGCTTCGAGCCCCGAACACAGAGCAGGAGTCAGCAGCATGCAGTGAGTGCCAACAACGGTGGTCATCTCTACCTTTTTACCTTACGCCCTCCCCAGGATAACCTCTGTTGTTGTTGCCTCTTAAAAGGAAAATTCCACTCTGGTTACACATGCTAGCACCTCTAGGAATCAGCAAAAATTGCATGGAAGAGGGAGCAAAGATGAGTCCTGGGTCCCTTCCTTCTGCTGGGAGTACCCAGACACTGCAGTGGCTGTAAAGATTCTGTGGGCTCCAGGGGAGAGGAACCATCCCCAGCTACAGAACGGGAGGACCCACCTGGTAGCAAGATTATCAGATTTGTCAGATGTGAGTCTGGCACAGCCTCCGTGTGTCCAGCAGAGGGCACCAGGGACCAGGTTGAGTAAGCATGCCCATCCTGGCGTAAACCTGATCCTGAGGACAGGATAATCCTTGGCCTGGGGGACCTTACTGGTCGATTAACTTTCACTTTTGCCCTGGCCTTTTCCAGTGTGGGAAGCCCCGTGCCCCGCTGTGTCTGGGAATTCTTTCTAAGTGGTGTGCAGCCCATCCTGATAGTTTGGGGGAGGAGGGGAGGTAACAGAAAGGGAGAGACAGCCCGGCCTCCCTGCCTGGGCCTGCCCCAGGAGGGGCAGACATCCCTGCTCAGAATTTAGCTTCTTCTGCTGATGAATCCAATCACTAGCACTCTTTCTGTCCCCTTTAGAAACTCTGCTCCTGGTTCCTCTTTCAGCCCCTGTCTCATTCTCTCTCTCTCTTTCTTTCTGATTTTAACAACCCACTCTCCTGTTCAGCCATTGGTGGATCCATCCCTAACTCCTCCCCTGTATGAATTGTGTGTCGGCATTGCTCCTACCCACATTCTCTGGACTCCTACAGACCCCTCTTTTCCAGGTACAGAACTTGACCCTCCGAACACAGCAGACACCAACTGCAGCAGCCTCGGGCCCTACCCCCACTCAGCCTGTCCTGCCCAGCTTGGCCCTGAAGCCCACGCCGGGTGGTAGCCAGCCTCTGCCTACCCCATCACAAGGCAGAAACACTGCTCAGGGTTCCCCTGCAGGTGCCAAGCCTGGCATAACTGACAGTGTGACGGAGCCACTCAAGAAAGGAGATGGCAACAGCAGTGTGCCAGGGAGCTTGGAGGGTCGGGCTGGGCTCAGCCGAATGGTACCTGCTGTGGCAACCCACCCCCTCATTGCACCAGGTAAGGGCTCCAGGAAGAAGGATCCTATCCCAGGAAACTCAGAAGGACTATGGGTCAGGGGGAAACTTTCAAACTTTCCTTTTTCCCATCGACATGCTAAGATGTCAGCCATGTGTCTCTCTTTCCCCTCCTACAGTCTTGAGATGTTCATCAGCTCCAGATTCTGTTTTAGGCTTCCAGCCTAGCTTTAAAGAAGGAAGCCACATCAGTGGGAATAAACGAGACCTTCTTCACAATGGGCATCATGGTGATTCTCAGGGTACACAATCATAGCTCTTCACTTTGAGAGTGGAGGTTTGGCAGTTAGACTATTTTGAAATTCTTTAAGGGTCAGCCAAAAGGACAGGGGCTAGCCAAAGGCATGTAAGAATCCCACAGGGAGATGAAGAAAAGTGGGAATCTTATTTTCTCATCATTCAACATAGACATTTGTTGACTAATATTCGCCAGTTATGTTGCCAGTTCTGGGTGTGCAGAGATAAATAAGGCGTGGGCCCTGCCCTCCCAGGAGGGCACAGTCTGGAGAGACAGACAAGTACAATGCAATATAAGGTGATAAGTACTGTAATAGATGTGATCACAGAGGCACTATATAGCCTGGCGGAGAGGAGCCGAGAAAGGCTTGCTGGTGACGGTGACACTTGAGAATAAATCTTGCAGATTAAAAAAGTAATAATCCAGCAGATTACTTGTGAGGCAGATTCTGTGAAGGGGATGAATCAGTATTCCCTGGGGCTAGACTCTTTCCCTGCCTGCTAACATTCTCCCAGTGCTGCCTATTGTAGGCAATCTTTAATGAGAAAATCTGCCAAGAGCCCCAGAAGCCAGACTTACCAGTCTCAGGAGCAAGACCAAGCTGTTACAGCACAGAAATGTAGTGGTGGACCACGTGGCTTTGCATTAAAGAGAGACTCACCCTGGTCACATCCCTGAAATAACCACTAACCCTCTGTCCTCATCCAGACTATTTTACCATCCAATCTAACCTGCATTTTTTTTTCTTGAGAGCCTACTTTATGCTTGTTACTAGACTAACCAAGCTGGTCAAAATGTGATTTCTTACCTAAAGGAGTGTGCATTCAAAAGGAGGGAGCCAGATATATAAGCAAATCCATTCGATTTCATAAATACCATTGTAGGAGTAAGTATGAGGTAAGTGTGGGCCCAGGTGGGCACCTCATTGCCAGACAGGAGGGGTCAGAGATGCTGTCCCTCCAAGGAAATGGCACTGAATATTGAAACAGGAGTCATTTCCCCAACAGACAGAGGAGGGGAAGGTATTCTAGACAGACAGGGGGAGGCGAGCTGGGGAGAATCTGAATTCAAGTCCTTTATTCACCCTTTTGAGGCTTCAAGGACAGATGTGGTCTCAGCCTCCAGTGGCCACTCCGAGCTGAGGGAGGCACCTACCTCCCTGCAGAGGCCTGACTGCCCTGTAGCTCCAGGCGTTTCTCCCTGTCCGGCATTGCTTTCTCCAGAGACTAGTCTAGCCTCTTCCTTTTACGAAGAAAGAAACGGAGGCTCAGAGGGTAAAGTCTGGAGGGTCTTACCCTGAGCTGATAGCAGCTGAAACTAGAGCAAGGAGCCCAAATTAACATTTCTTCTCCCTTCCCATGCAACCTACAAACCCTAGAGCAACATCCGGGCTTCAGGACTTCCTGAGAACCCCATTTCTGCCCAGGCCAAAATGTAACCTCTCCCTAGATCTAAGCCAGCCCCCCAGATTCTAAGGACCCTTCAAAGGAAAGACCAGTCCTTAGGGTTCTTCCTAAGGCTCCTAGGCAACCCTGGGGCCTCAAGAAAACTGGACAGAAAGGGGACCAGCCCTGATAAAAACCTCTGATGTAGACTAGATAATATGCTGGGCTTTTTTATGTACCTCACCTCTTTTGACCTTCAAAAGAACCCTGTAAGGTAGATGCTTTTATCCATTTAACAGATGAGAAAACTGAAGCTCAAAGCGGTTACCCAAGAACTTACTATAAGTGTCACTCAAGGTCACATCAGTATTACATGGCAGAACTGGAAACCAATTCCTTGTCTGGCTGAGTCAGATCCTGTGTTCTTAATCATCAAGCCACATTTGCCTCTCTCAGTTCTTACAGTGGGGCTTCCTAGGCCTTTCTTATTCCTGACCCAGAGCTCGAAGAGCCTGACCGTTCTAAGACTGTTCTGGGTTTTACAGAGTCTAGTGGAGGGCTCCTCTTCTCTTGAGCCTGGTAAAGGGGAAGGCCCGTGAGTTACAGATTGAGGTCCAGGGCCCCAGGTGTGGCCTGAGACTTAACAGCATGTGGCTATAGGCAGTACAGAGACCAGTGGTTCCCCAGAACTTTCTACGGAGCAGCTGTGAGCTGCAGACCACAAAGATCATCTCCCCAGTGAGACAAATCAGTAGGCTTTGCATTGTTCCTGTCTCCCACCATCCCCTCCTGTTCTTCCCTTCCTCTCCCACCCCTTCCTCTCCATGAGTCCACTCCTCACCCCCACCGCCCAAACGGAAGGCAGCAGGGACGTTTAAGATGCGGCAGACCCTCTCAGGGCCTCTAGAACCAAAAAAAGGCTGAAATAATCCTCCTGACCTGATGGGGGGCGGCCTGGAGCAGCACCTGCCTTGGGTGCCACAGTTCCCCAAGCGAGGAGGTAACTTCTGGCCTCCTGCCCAGCCAACGGACTGCGAATGAACGGAGGGATCAGAGTGTGTGCGCATGCGTGTGTGCGTGTGTGTGTGTGTGTGTGTGTGTGTGTGTGTGTGTGAGATTGAGAGAGAGAGAGGGATGGGGAGCAGAGTGGCAGGTTTTTGCTATTGGAGCCTTTTTTGAGCTGGCTGGCTGGCTGCCCCCAGGGAAAGTAACCAGTGGAGACTTGTGGCGGAGGCAGTGCGGGGAGGAGGGCAGACAGGACTGCGTTCTCCTGGGGGCTCTTTCCTCCCAGAGCAGGCAAACGCTCTAGTCCCAGCTGGGACTGCTCCCACTGACAGCTGTTTGGGGGCAAAGCCCCTCCCCCATGGCAAGCTCCCTGCTGTTCCTGCTCCTGTCACCTTGGCAACGGGCTTCTTTAGGCTCCGCAAATAGAAAAGGTCCCTTATGCCCTGAAAAGGCGTGGGTTGGTGGGTGGGGGAGGGGAGTAGGAGGCGGAAAGCAGAGCAGAGAGGTTGGGCTTCTTGGTGATCTGAGGACCCAACCAGGAGGGCAGAAGAGGCGCAGGCTGCAAGGTCCCATGGGCCTGGCTTCCAGAGGCGCCAAGACCTGGGGGAGCTGGGCCACAGCTCCTGATAGGAGGCTTGGTTCTTGGAGTCCTCATTCTAGTGGCTAAACTCAAGGCCTTGGATGCACATGCAGGCTCAAAGGTGAGGAGAAAGTGGCTGACCAGGAGGGAGATGCTGTGATAAAAGAGAACTGAAAAGCCTGGGCCCTTTTCACACAATTGTGCTCCAGATGCCAGGTCTTTGTTGTGTCTCTTGGTCCCTCCTCAGGTCTCTGGAAGGAGAGAGAATTCACTGTTGGGAAGGCCTGCCACACAGCGGCTTTGTGTTATCACAGAGAGGGTTTTGTGTCAGGGAGTGGTGATTCTGTCTGTGATAGGCGGGACAATGTGATGGGTGCTGATTCCAGGACTCTTGGGTACCATATTTCCCTCCCAAAGCAGCTGCCAAACTGTAGGGTAGATGCACTTTTACTTAGAGAATCCAGCAGAAACCAAAACACACATGTGGGCCTGTTATCTAGCTGGAATCAGATCCCCTACAATTTTCATGTTAAAATCATGCAGCCAGCCATGAAAGTGATTTCATTTATCCACTGTAGGATCAGATTTAGATTACTAACCATCTCCTCCTTATACTAGGGGGGAAAAGCCAGCAGATATCAGAGGAGGAGTTTTATATTTTGCTGAACATTTCTCACCATGGGTGTGTGTGTGTGTGTGTGTGTGTGAGAGAGAGAGAGAGAGAGAGAGAGAGAGAGAAGAAGCAGACTGTGTTCCTTGGAACTGTTGAGCATTCCTTCTTTCCTGAAATCCTTCACCCTAAGCTCCTATTATGTTACTTCCATGGTTGCTGCCAGTAATAATAATTATTACCAGTTAATGAACAACCATGTTCCAGGCACTGTACTAAATGCCTAACCTACATACTTCATTTAATCCTAGCAATAATTATTCATCTCACAAATTAAGAAGATATGGCTCAGAAAAAAATAATTAACTACCATCTCCATATAGCTTTTCTCTCTTTAATTGTTTAATTCAGCTCAACAAATATTCATTTAGCACCTATTAGGTGCCAAACGTGATGCCAACCATATGGGTGTTAGAGTTGAACAAGTGTATAGTCTAAGAGGGGTTGTGGAAATTTGAGTCGTGCCTTGAAAAATGAGTATGTTTCCAGAACAGAACTGAAGGGGGATTATCTCAGCTGGCACTAGGAGGCACTATGCCCAGAGCGACCACGTGTGCCTGTGACCATCTGTGTGTGTAGGTGGCCCTGCTGCCCCTTGCTTTTCCCTGGCCCCACTGCCATTAGCTGTGGGACTCCCAAAACACTCTGTCCATCCCCCTTGTGTTTGACTTCAACACCTACATTTTCAGACACCTGCCACCTGTCCACAGATGACTTCTCAATGCATGTCCGTCCCTGTCCTCCTCCCCTCTCCCCAGAGATTTCCAACTGTCTATAGGATACGCCCACGTGGATATCACCCCACCGGCATACAGATTTTTAAAATTTGGAGATTCATAAATAAAACAAAAACCAAAATCCGGAAGTCTTCCTCTTCAGAAAGGTCCCCCTTTCCCGGTTCCTGGCTGCTGTCCACAATCATCAGGTATTCCTAGACTCAGACTTACAATCTCAGGGTTGTTTTGACTTCATTTTCCTTCATCAGAGAGGCAGGGTGTTACCATGGGAAAAGCAGAGACGTCGGAGTTAGACGTGGTTTCAGACCCCAGCTTCATCACTTACTAGTTTTATGACTGTCATCAAGTTACTTAATCTCTGTAAATCTCGATTTCTTCATCTGTAAAACAAAGATGGTTATATTTACAACAGACTGTAAAAATGGATGAGATGGCCTGCAGAAGTGATCAGATATCTACCGAGTAGGCTCACAGTAGATATCTGTTCCCTTTCCCTCCTTATTCCCACCCTCCATCACCGCCCAGTTTATCACCAGGCTCTGACCACATTTCCTACGTGTCGGCTCCCGGCTTTGCTTAAGGCCTGCTGACCATACGAGGCTTAACTGACCACCAGAACATCCTGCTCATAGCTGCCAGAATCGCCTTCCTCAGAGACTCCTTTCTTGTTTAGAAACCTTCGCTGGGTCTTTATTTCCTACTCTGTCAGTCACAGGAGGGATTCAATAATCAGCACATTAATGACTTCTGACCGACTGACTCTGACTCTGGGGTGGGAGCCTTCAAGACCCTCCAATTGCCCCTTGAACCACTCTCATCACTCCCAGCTCCCTCACATAGATCCTCTGCCTCGCCTTCCCCACTTCCCCCGGCCCACCTTTGTAACTTACTTGACCCACATAGACCTTCTACCTCCCCACCTTCTGGCATAACACACCCCCTTCGTTGTCCACCCCTCCAAGATTACCTCCAAAGTTCTCAACAGCCCCCAACTAACACTTGAAGGCCTGCCATTTCAACTTGAGCTCGCTGACTGCGCCATTCACTCGCCCGTCAGCATTTTTTGAGCATTTGTGAGATACAAGGCACGATGCCTCATCTGTCAGGTGAAGCCAACTTCCCCGGAACTTGCTGCACTGTGGAAGTCTCTCGGAAACAACTCTCTCTCCTTGCTTGTAAAGTGGGGATACCGCCCATTTGCTTCAGAGGCTGATTGTACGGAATAAATGAGACTCAAATTACGAGAATGCTTTGAGAAGTTCAAAACAATATACAAATAGCAAGTAGTATTTTAAGAATAGCTACCACTTATTGTGCATCTTCTCAGTATGAACAAAGGCAGGGAACCTCTCCTCTTGTGGTTGAAGCATAATGTTCCATTTGATACTAATGACTACTCTATGAAGTGTATATCACCATTTGCAGAACAGGAAGTCAAGATTCAGAGAGGTTAAACAATTTGTCTTAAGTTGCACAGCCTGTAGGTGGCAGAACCAAGATTCAAACCAGATCTGTCTGACTCTAAAACCGACACCTTTAGCCACTTATGCTGTATTCTCATCCCTCTGCCAAGGGTGAGTAGTTTCTTTTCTAATGCTGCAAGCTGCCTTATAAGGAATCCTGCTCACAGAGGATATGTGGTGGTTTTGCCAGGTAGTTGCAGAGCAGGTCTAAAGATATTAAGGCATAGACAGCCCACCATAGAGGGCCCCTGAGGTCAGCAACCCTGTTCTTGTAAACTTGTTTCTTCTTATGGGGAAATTCCCTTAGCTCCATTTCCCCTCTCCTATTCCTCCTACCCCTCAGCCTGGAAAGACTGCATCCGGGAAAATTCACGTGGCTGTTGCTTTCGGTTTTCCTAAAAGGAGCTTTCTTGTCTAGTTATGTATATGTGGGACTCTGACCTCTAGAGTCAACCTCAATCTCAGTCACTCCCCGAGGCCTGATCACATGAGACATCTTTGGAGATGAGCAGCCTCTGGAGAGTGCTGGCATCATTTAGACCCACCCATCATTTTGCCTCTTCTCTGGCTGCTCCTGTGTAGTCGTCCCGGCTTCAGCTGTACAGGATGCCCTGTGGGTCCTTGAAAGCACCGGGGCGTACAATGCCTCCAAGTCTTCCCACGTGCTCTTCCTTTCAGCATCTTCTGAACTCTGAGTCATGCTAAACACTTACTTCCTCTGGGAAGCCTTCTCTGCTTTCCTTCCCAAGCTGAATCCCCTTTTCTGTGTTCTCAGTAGTCTGTGCTTATCTCCTGTCATGACATTTACCAAGTTATACCAAGAGTTCTGTTTTCCAGCTATCTCTTTAACCAAACTGTAACCTATTCTAGGGACCATGTTTTAGCCAGCACCAAACATGGTACTTGGTCTATAGTAGGTGCTTAGTAATGTTTGTTGAGTGAATGAATGGTTGAAAGTATCTCTTCACTTAACTCTCTAAACCTTGAAGAGTAGTGGGTTGTAAAAAGTTATGCCATTCCTCTCTCACAGGCACCCTCCTCTCACCCATGGTCCAGGTAACTCCAAACTCTAGTCAAGTATTGCAGATCAGAGAAAAATAAGTGTTTGAGCAAACCTCCAGCCTACAACTGGGATGCTTGCAGCTCGCATGTACTTTGAGACAAGAGTCCCAGCATTTCTGGACAGTGAGCTGTTTCCTGCATCTGTGAAGACTTGGGATCAATCGAGATCCATTACTGATCACAAGTTCTGGCAGTGGATGCAGCGAAGGGGGCGTGCCAGTAGGCCGTCACAGCCAGCCCTCCTGCATGGGGGCCTTAATCCTCTTGTTGCTAACAACCAACTGTTTGGGGAACAGTGAATTGGTCTCTTCAGATTCTAAGGAGGCCGTCAAGGTTAGAGCACTGGATGGGAAGGCGAGCATTGGCTGGAGTCTCTCCTTTTAACTGGGCCCTAATTTGTTGAGGCCCTAGGCCTGCCCCTCCTCTGCTCCCTGACAGAAAGGGCCGATGAGGCCTTCCAAAGCCGTGGCTGAGGTCCCATGGAACCAACCCTTTGTTCCTTAGAAGCAGTGAGCTTTCCAGCTGCCGGGGATGGGGCAGCCAAAATAGGTACAAGCGAGAAATGAAGCTACTGGACTGTAGGAAAAAATAAAGGTCCAGAGTGATTTCTGTGCATTCATATTTCATAAACCGTATGCCCCATCCTAGCTGTAGTGAAGAGGGATGAGGCCTCCTCTGGCATTGTGGCTTCAGTGGGAAGTGCCCACCTTCACCACCCCACGCTGAGCCAGGAGGGCATGGGAGAGGGAGGAGAATCCATGCATCTCACCAGGATCGGCAGCAAACAGCTGCTAAGCATCCACAGACGTAGATTATTATGTTGGACAATGTGGAAGGGAAAAGAAACATTAAAAACCTAGTTCAAGGGCTTCCCTGGTGGTGCAGTGGTTGAGAATCTGCCTGCTAATGCAGAGGACACGGGTTCGAGCCCTGGTCTGGGAAGATCCCACATGCCACGGAGCGACTAGGCCCGTGAGCCACAATTGCTGAGCCTGTGCGTCTGGAGCCTGTGCTCCGCAACAAGAGAGGCCGCGATTGTGAGAGGCCCACGCACCGCGATGAAGAGCGGCCCCCGCTTGCCACAACTAGAGAAAGCCCTCGCACAGAAACGAAGACCCAACACAGCCATAAATAAATAAATAAAATTAAAAAAAAAAAAAAAAACCTAGTTCAATTAAAGCACATCTTTTAAGTTTAAAAAAAAAACATAAAACAAGTCTTTAACTCAAAAAGCATATAGTCTGGTCAGATAGATAGGAAATAAACACATAAAAGCATAAAAGTATTCCAGTTTAAGACACCACTGATTATAAGACACACCATTATTTTTAATTTATTTATTTTATTTATTTATTTTTGGCTGTGTTGGGTCTTCGTTTCATGCGAGGGCTTCCTCTGGTTGTGGCAAGCGGGGGCCACTCTTCATCACGGTGCGCGGGCCTCTCACTATCGTGGCCTCTCTTGTTGTGGAGCACAAGCTCCAGACGCGCAGGCTCAGTAGTTGTGGCTCACAGGCCTAGTTGCTCCGTGGCATATGGGATCTTCCCAGACCAGGGCTCGAACCTGTGTCCCCAGCATTGGCAAGCAGATTCTCAACCACTGCGCCACCAGGGAAGCCCCCATTATTTTTTTAACTCTAAGAAAAGCACTACCAATTAAACCAACATCATCAACTGTAATATGCATCCCAATTCAAAAGATGTTAAAGTGGAGGTGGGGGGGTAAGAATCGATTTTTAAGAATCAATGAAATACATATACAAGATAGCACATGTTAAATCATAAATGAATCAAAGAAACAAACAATAAAGTGTTCAGGACTTCTGAGGGAAAACCCATAATTGAGGGTTAAGGCAAAGAGAGAAAACACGAGCTGAGCCTGGGCCAAAGAAGCTTATGCTTTACTGAGATCACTGAAGTGGAAGGAGGGCATTCCAGAAAATGGAAGCACTGAAATCAAAGCCAGAAAGGCACGGGGGAAGTGATGTTATACAGACAATGAGCAGAGAAGTTAGTGTGGGTGAAGGTGAGGGCAGGAAGGTGGTGAGCAGAGATTGGACAGGAGGAGAGGCTTCAATAACCCAGAGTGCTGATAAAACCAAAATGGCCTGTGGGGTTACCCCCATTTCATCCATATTCTGACTCTGAAGAGGAAAAGTTCTGCGGGACAAACAAGCTGGAGTCCCACCGTGTTGTCATTCATGCATTCATTCATTCATTCAGCAATACTGATTGAGCATCTGCTAAATTCCTGGTACTTTGGAGGAAGCAAATCCTAAATTCTGCCTGTCAAGGGGAGATAAGTCATTTACTGAGGTAACTATGAGGTATAGGTATCATCGTTACTCCCACTTTAAAGTTGATGGCACAGAGGTCCAGGGAGGTCCAGTGACTTGCCCAGCCTCCCACAGGAGGTCAGGGATGATGAGAATTTGATTTATGGCACTCTAGACAGTATGAGACAAGGCACAAACTTCCGTACAGGGGACAGTGGACAGAAAAGATTGCTTAGATCAAAGAAATAATAAAATTGAAAGGTTAGTTTATGTTGTAAGAAGATCTTGAATGTCAGGATCTTTAGACAACCTCAGACAAAGGAG
The DNA here is from genome assembly GCF_949987535.1 of Balaenoptera acutorostrata. Taxonomy (NCBI): domain Eukaryota; kingdom Metazoa; phylum Chordata; class Mammalia; order Artiodactyla; family Balaenopteridae; genus Balaenoptera; species Balaenoptera acutorostrata. Next base: position 26,700,005 of record NC_080064.1, on the reverse strand, counting down.
AGTCCCTGATGGCTTTTAATCAGGGATCAGATCTGTGCACCAGGAAGATTAATTTGTGATCTATCTACAAGGCGGATTATAGAGAGAAGAAACTGGAATCAGACCAATTAGAAAGCTATTACAACCCTTTAAATGAAAGGAATTTGACCCAGGATAATGCTTGAGTTAAATCACGGTCTTGGCTTTTTATTAACCTTGAAAGGTTAAGGATGTACACTCCCCTCAAAATACCCTGGGGTCTTTGATCTATGAACTTATCTAAGCCATCATGAACTTTGTTTCCAGCCTTGTCATATACTAGCATCATTTGTTCTAAAACAATGGCCTTAGGGTTTCCACAAGCAGCACGGGGTCGGGGAGAGAGTGGGACAGAGAGGAGGCCCCGGGATCGAGGGCCGCGAAGCCAACAGTTGCCTCTCCCATTCTTGGTAAACAAAGGTGTACTGCACCTAACTACACTCTTTATACTCTACAGATCTAGACCCTTCTTCTCTAACCTTCCCTTTTCCACCTTATAAATCCTGAATTTTAAACTCTTTTCCTATGATAGCCACCCCCATCAGATTGTATGATCGCTAGTCCAAACCTCTTGTCTCACAGTTAAAACCCCGAAGCCCTGGGAAGGAAAAGGACCTGTCTCAGGCCACACAGCCAGTGGGTAGCGGGACAAGCCTCTGACCCTCCTAGCCTCTCTGAGCTGCACCATCTCCAGCTCTCAGCTCAGACCGGCAGCCCCTAGAGGGACTCCGTCCCCCGGCAGGAATTCATGGTTTTGTAATACAGGAGAACAAGTTTTACTTGTGTCTTCAGTGACACTGCCCATCATTCTGCAGATCTTTTTAGCCTCTAGAGACTAGCCAGGCATTTCATGGCCTCTGCGGTATCTGTCCAGTGTCTTAACAATGGTCATCTTAAAAATCCCTGATTTTTTTTTTAATTTTATTTATTTATTTATTTATTTATTTATGGCTGTGTTGGGTCTTCGTTTCTGTGCTAGGGCTTTCTCTAGTTGCGGCAAGCGGGGGCCACTCTTCATCGCGGTGCGCGGGCCTCTCACTGTCGTGGCCTCTCTTGCTGCGGAGCACAGGCTCCAGACGCGCAGGCTCAGTAGTTGTGGCTCACGGGGCTAGTTGCTCCGCGGCATGTGGGATCGTCCCAGACCAGGGCTCGAACCCGTGTCCCCTGCATTAGCAGGCAGATTCTCAACCACTGTGCCACCAGGGAAGCCCCAAAAATCCCTGATTATTGTTTGCCTGACTAGCAATCTTGGCCTGACTGTTAAGTTTGAGCTATTCAAGGTGAAATTAGGAGACAAGGCTCAGGGTGAGGTCAGGGGCAATTCATAATCACCAAATGCCTGCTGGCAATTTCCATTTGGACATTCTACCATCACCTCAAGCCCCACACATTTCTCTCAAAACCTCATGGCCGTCCGTGCTTCCCCCTCCCATCTTTCCCTGTCATCCAGGTTATAGCCCGTGGGCCAACCATACTCCCTCCTCTGTCTACAGCAGTTGGTCACCAAGGAGCATTTTGTTTCTCCTTACCGCCTCGTTTCTGTCCTCTCCTTTCCATTCTTACTGGCATTCTGCTTGGACCTCTGTGTTGGGTTGTGATGAGATAGTTGGAAACTTGCTTGTAAATGGACAGAATTCAAGAAAAAAGGTACCTCCCCTAACTCTGTTTGAAATCTGCTTACTTTGCACCTGTGTCTCAGGATCCTTTTTAAATGTTAGCTCAGGACCCAGAATTTGCATTCCCCTCATTGGCTGGGAGCCTTTGGTTGTAAAAATCCATTTGTGAGCTTCCAGCTGTGGCCCTCTGTGCTTTTGCAGGGCACAATGTCTCTCTGCCGGCCCTCCAGCTGTGGGAGTCCCTGCAGAGGACAGCTTTTAGGCAGGACAGATTCAGCTGAGCAGCCCTCATGCTAAGCTGGCCTGGATGCCACTAGACAAGAGAGTGAGCGGCTTGAGGACAATCAGTCTCTGAGCTGAATTTCCTGAACCCCTTCTGTCTATAAGGCATGAGCTGGACACAGGAGGGATAACTAAAAAGTATAAGGATCCTCACCTCAAAGAGCTAGCCTGGTTAAAATGGAAGAAGAAAGGACAAGCAGCAAATGGCAACACATGAATTCCAGTTCAGGACAATACGTTTGTTTATTTATTTAGCCCCCATCTAATATTAGGCATCATACAAGGTTCTGGATAAAGAGATACGTGATAGTTTCTGATCACAAGGGGTTCATGATCTGGAAGGGAAGACAGCTAAGAAACAATTATAATCCATTGCGAGACACGTCATTATGGTAGAGGTGAGCCCAGGATACTCAGAACCTAAGCCAAGACTGAAATAATAATTTTAATTATCTGATTGAATATATGAATTAAATGATTGCCGATGACCATGTGCCAGGCACTGCGCTGTGCACGTAATGTCATTTTTCTCTCATTTTATTCGCACAGCATTTTTCTTCTTTCATCCTTACAACTTTCTGGGCAAGAACTATTTTTGTTTCTGGTTCTCAGACAAGGCAGCTGAGGCCTAGAGAGGTTAAGCAGCTAGCCCAAGGTCCCCCACTGGGTAACAGAAGGAACCAGTGGTCCATCCCAGGCTGCCTCCCCCCAGAGCCTGAGGACCGTGTGTGCAACCGGCACTCCCTGGAGGGGGCCCAGCCTGAGCAGAGCCAGTAGGGTGAATAAGATCCAGCCTTACAGAGCTGGGCTGGGCGATGGGAGCCTGCACCTGTTGCAGGCACAGAGAAAAGCGAGTGAAGGGCATGGAGGAGAGAGAACATAGCACACTGCAGAATCCAGTGTTTCTCTCAGCCGCTGGAATGATCAAAGAAGGCTTTGCAGAGGAGGTGAGCTTTGCATTGGCCTTTGAGGGACAGCCAAGGGCCCAATGTTTCGGCATGGGAAGAAAGCAAGAAAACAGAGAGAGAAGGCCAGGCTGTGGCAATGGTCAGGCCAGGCTCTAGGTGAAAGAGGAAAGAGATGAAAGCAAGAACACCGAGTTTGGAAAGCCTTCTTTATGTGGATGTGGGAGGGGGCACAGCAGAAGGTGAGACCGAGCCATGCCGCCTAACCTGGCCTCCCCCTCTTCAGCCTATGCTCAGCTGCAGCCACACCAGCTCCTCTCCCAGCCGTCCTCAAAGCACCTGCAGCCCCAGTTTGGGATCCAGCAGCAGCAACAGCAAGCATCACAACAGCCACCGCCGCCCCAGCCATCACGGCCAGCGCTCCAAGCCCCGTCCCTCCCCCAGCTGGCCGCGGTCCCTCCAAGCCTGGCCCTGCAGCCCGGCCCCGAAGCCCATGCCATGCCGCTAGGCCCAGTCCCATCCACCCTGCCTCTCCAGTGTCCCGCTGCCAACCTGCACAAGCCTGGCAGCGCTCAGCAGTGTCACCCTCCCACGCCAGATGTCGGGCCTCACAATGGATACCCTGAGGGCCTGTCTCACACCCCTCAACACAGGTTCCAGCATGCCTCGGCTGTCATCTTACAACTGCAGCCTGCTTCGCCCGTGGTGAGTAAGCCGATCCCAAGGTCCAGGGAACAAAGTGGGAGGACACAGCTCAGGCAATCCCGTGGCCCCCATTTGGATGTGTGTCTGGGTGGGCTGAGTGTTGAAGTCCTCTCTGAGTATTCCAGGAAAGAAAAGGGGCCTCTCCCTAATTTGGGGCTGGCTGAATCTTAACGTCCTTGCCTTCTACCGAAGCTCCATGGAAACGGGGGATGTGTCCAGGAATGTAGAGGCAATTCACGAGAAGATCATCTCTGTCCTGTCCTTTAACAGCCCCAGCAGTGCACCCCCGATGACTGGAAGGAAGTGGTACCTGGAGAGAAGAGTGGGCCTGAGACTCGGTCTGGCCCATCACCGCATCAGCAAGCCATCGTCACTGCCATGCCAGGTGGCCTGCCTGTACCCAAGAGCCCGAACATCCAGCAGTCCCCAGCTCATGGTATGAAGTGTAGTGGGGCCCTCGGGGGAGGGGAGAGCATTGGCCTTCCTTGCCACCCCCTGGCACATCTCACTTGGGCATCTAGAATGGGAGGGAAACTACTCCAAGCCCCAAGAAGCAAGAAAGAAGCTGGGTAGGTGGAAACAGAGAGAGGACTGAGAAGATGAAGCAAGGATAAAGAAAGGGGACCCAGAAGGCATAAAGGAGAAAGAAAAGGAGAACTGAAAGTTCTAGATAAGGCTTGCCTGTCATTGCTGTCAGATGTATCTGCATATCCGTATGCCGGGTTGAGAGTTCACCCAGGGATCCAGTTGTCTCAATCCTCTGCTCTGCTTGGTATGAGAGGGCGTTCTTGAAGTTGGCAATATGACAAGGTGGCTGCGTAGCGCAGAGATGAGGGAAATGCCTACGGGGAGCTAGGAGGGGATTCAGGGTGGGTTCAGCTCGCGGAAAGCATCTTTGAAGGAACGGTGCTCAGCTCTGGGATCCCCACCTTCTGTCTGTGAGTGCTCAGTGACAGGCGGGCTTCTCCAAGACCTGGGTTTTAGGAGACACTGCTGATCCCCGTACCCTGATGAGAGAGTCACAGCAGTACCTCTGCCTTCACAGTGATCCCTTCGCTTTCCTTTCCTTCTCTGCCAGTGTGCACAGCAATCTTGGCCCAGATCTCAGAGACATTCTAGGCCATGGGCTGCCTACAACTCAGGGAGGCAGTTCCATCATCGGACTAAATGTGTGCTGGGAGTCGGGTGGGGAGAGCCAAGAGAAAAGGGGTTTGGAAATGGAAGAAGGAGAAATGAGAAGAAAAGTACTTTGGGACAAAGTAGTTATAAATGCCCTATAAGGAATGGAGGGTAGAATCAAGGAAAAGGAAAGCAAAGGAATATGAAGAAAAAAACATTAGAAAAATTAAAAGACAGCAAGGAGGTCAGCATTCTCTTGGCAAACTTGCAATAATAAGGAGCTCACCATTTTGAAAAGCAGCCCATTCCACTGTAGGATTGCTCTAATTATCAGAAAGTTGCTCTTCAAATTAAGCCAAAATCTGCTCTCCTGGAACTCCCACCACTGGCTATGATTCTGTCTTGTGGATTGTCCATCTCCTACAGTGTGTATAGACAGTTATCATGTCTCTTTCCTCTCCCCCATTAAAAAAAGAGAAAATCTTCAGGCTAAATATCTGAGATTTATTTCATTTTCTACCTATCACACATCCAGACCTCCCATTCCCACCATGCTGATCATTCTTGTCTAGCTACATTCCACCTCTCCACTAATTCCCTTAAAGTGTGAGCCCCAAAATGAAGCACATTAATTCCAAATACAAAAAGCCGCTAGTCACCCTAGGTTGGCACCTAGACTTAGCTTTATAAGCCCTTCAGAGGACAGAGATCTGCATGGTATAGTAGAGAGGAACTAAAATTCGTTGAACACCTATGTGCCAAGTTCTGCTCTAAGTTTTCCTTTACTCACTCATGATAACCCTGAGAGATAAATATTATTGTCCCCATTATTTAGAGGAGGAAACAAAAGCTTGAAGAGGCTCCAGGTCACACAGCTATGAAAGGGCAGCGCCATGATTCTGGCTCCAGGGGTAATTCCCTCACCTGCCTTCAGCAGGACATTGCACCTATGGCCCCACGTTAACTCCCCTGACCCAGGGGAATGATACCCTTAGTTCACCGAGCACTGTGTCACCTGAATTCCAGAGGGGTTGGGTTTGGTTTTTGTTTCTGTCTTTGTTTTTGTGGTTTCTTTTTACATGGACTGCTATCACTTCAGGTCTCCTCCATCTCAAACTTGTACAATTTATATTGTGAGCCAAAACATGATTAATTATATCTGTTAAATGTTATCTTGTGAATTTAGCCCACAGTTCCAGGCTAGCCAGAAAATGGTAATAGTTAACAGCTAACATTTAATGAGTCCTCTCTGCCAGCTTTACATGCATTTCCTCATTTAATCCTGACAGTAACCCTCTGAAGCAGGAACTTTTATCATGCCCATTTTAAAGATAAGAAAACTGAGGCACAGCAAGAATAAGTGGTGGGGCAGGAATGTTTTATATCTGAATTTTGTCACTCATTATACTAACTCCTCTGCTTAACTTTGCCATCTGTAAATTATATAGCGTGTTTTCTTTGTCTTTAACCAATTTGCTGATAGAAATATTGCATAGGACCTGACTGAAGACACATCCCCTGTCTGCAGGTTGGTGATAGTCAACAGCCTTTGTTCAAGTATTTGTTATCCAACAACCTCTGAATGAACTGACATTTGCCTCCCTTTCTTCATCTTGTCTAGAAAGCTCTCAAAAATCTCTTTCTGAAATCTAATCTAGATGATACACACATAACAAAGCATCTTGCTCCTGAGGTTCTATCTCATGAGAAAAGTAAGTTTTGCACAGTGGAAACAATTGTCAACCACCCAAGATTTAAATATTCATTCTGTGTATGTTTGAATGCCTGCTCTGCGCAAAGCACTGTGGGGTGGGAGGTAATAAATACATAGAGAAATAAGGTCTGTACCCTACCTTCAAGGAGCTTAAAGTCCTCTGGGAAACATGAGAAATGCATAGGAAAAAAATACAGTAAAAACTAAGATATGATAAATGGCATAGAAAGATTATGGGTAAATGCTTTAAAAGGTAAGAGAGAGAAGTTACTGCCAAGTAGAGATTATCAGGATAGATTGTAGGGAGGAAGTGGCATTATTCTAGAGCGAGGGTTGGCAAACTACATCCCGAGGGCCAAATTCATCACATCACCAGTTTCCGTACAGCCCACAAGCTAATAATGGTTTTTACATTTAAAAATTTTTTAAGACTCAAAAAAAGATGAATATTTTGTGATACATGAAAATTATACGAAATCTGAATTTCTGTGTCCATAAATAAAGTTTTATTGGCACACAGCCACATTCATTCGTGTAGTGTTGTCTGTGGCTGCTTTCCTGCTGCAACAGCAGAGTTGAGTAGTTGCAACAGAGACCACATGGCCTGCCAAGTCTAAAATATTTACTATCTGGTCTCTTACAGAAAAAGTTTGCCAGCCACTGTTCTTGAGTCTAGACCTTGAAGGATAGGTAGGACCTGGACATGTGGCATTGGGGAGAAGGGACTCGTGAAGTAAAGGAAGGGAGGCGGGAGGGTGGGCATGTTTGGGGGACAGAGAGGCCAAGCGTTCATAGAACAAAATGTTAAGTGTAAGAAATGCAAAGGCAGAAAGGGGGAAGAAATGTGAATATTAATGAAAGAAGGCTTTGAAAATTTGAAACATGGGGGGGGGGAACGAGGGAAAGAGAAAGGGAGCAAAGTAAACGATCAGGGAATATAAAATAAATGTAAAATGTGGAAATAAAGGAAAAGGGATGAGGCCTGAGGGGAAAGGTTGGGGATATGAATGCTAAGAAAGGTACGAATATGAGAAAATGTTGGAAATAGAAGTCAAGCATGGAGAGAGAAATTCGGGGCAAGTATTCAGCATAAAGCTGGGGGATGGGGTTGCAGTGAGCCTTGTGAGTCTCACAAGCTCTAGTATATCTACTGAATGAAGGTGCTTTCCCGACAATTCAGTTTAATCCAGCGTGGTTTAGGAAGAGAAGTAACATTTATTGGGCTCCACCTGTGTGCCGGGCACTGCAGGCAATTTGTATAAATGCCCTCAGTTAGCCTGCACAGTAAGCCTAAAGAGGAGGCATTAGCCCCGTTTATGGAGGTGTAACTGGGTCACTTTGGTCATTACTTAACCTCTCTGTTCCTCAGTTCCCAGTGGGGAGGATAACGACTACTTGTGGGGTTATTGTGAACACTAAGTGAGAGGAAGTGCGTGCATGCAGGGCTTGACACATATTAAGCACTCAATTACTGCTAGTCGTTATTTTTCCTGCCTCCGACTTGGCCAGGCGGGAGTCCACCACCGCACGGGGGACTTCTGACCGGGCGAGAGCGGACACTGGCGTGGCGCGACGCCCGCCTCCCTAAACCGAGCCCTGACGTTCCTAACCGGCCGCCAGCCCCCCTGCGCCTTCCGGATGGCGCGGGGCGGGGCCGGCGCGGCCGCACAAAGGAAGCGCGCGGCCCGGCTTCCGCGCCGGCGCCCCGCCTCCCTTAGGCCCCGCCCCGCGCGCCCAGGCCCCGCCCCCGGCGGAGGCGGCCGCGGGAGCCCTGCCGGGACGCGCCGCATTGTCTCCGCGGCGGCTGCAGCCCTCGAGCGCCCGCCGCGCGCGCGCAATCCGCCGCCGCCCGCACCCCCGCCCCGGCCTCGCGCCCCCGCCGCCCTTTGTGGACGCCGGCCCGGCCGGTACGGTCGGATGCGCCGCGGCAGCCCCGGGCCCCGGCTCGGAGGCTCCCGGCGGAGAGGAGGCGGCCCGCCTGGGCCCGGGACCCCGCGCGAGGCGGCGCCCGGCCGAGGGGTTGCGTAGGCCCCGCCCGGCCAGGCCCAGCCGGGCCCTGGACAGGTCAGTGCCCGTGGCGGGGGAGGGGTTCTCGCCAGGAGGGGTACCGCGGCCCGCTCTCGTCGCACTGGACACCGGGCACCGCCCTCCGGTGCCACTCCCGGCCCGGGCCTACTCGGCTGCCAGGCCGTGCCAGCCCGCGATTCTCGCCCTCCCGGCGCCGGGGAGGTGTCCTGCGCCTCCCGCCTCGTCGGGGACCCTGCCTGCCCCGCACTTCCCCGGCAGCCGCTGTGTCACCTTCGGCGTGCCAGACGCTTCCGTGTGTCCCCGCACACCCCCACCCCGTCCTCGGTCCTCCGGGGCGGTGCTTTACCGGAGATGGACGGTCCGCTTAGGGACAGGGCTGCTGGCATCCGCTGTACTCTCTGGGTAGGGGACTGCCTATCTTGGAGGCCTGCGGCTTCGCTGGAGAGTTTTGTTTTTAATCTAGTTCAGTCTCACGAAGCTTTTAATTGGATGGAAAGGGACAAGCTGTTCTGTGTCTGTCCTCTCTTCCATTTTTAGAAGAGCGTTTTTTCTCCTTCCCGTGCCAAATGAAGGCATATTGTATTGTTGATTCTTTACATTAAAATCGGGACTTGTGAGATTCTTTATTTAAATTGAAGTCCACAGAGAGGGAAATAATTTGCCCAAGATCAGGTTGCAAACTAATGGTGAACCTACAGTGTGAACTCCTAGTCCCCGGCTCCTGTATTGTTGGATACCAGTTTGTGCCAGTGATACCCCCGCCATCCCAATCCTCACCATCCCTCCCCCAAGCCTTCCTTTTAGACCTGAACAGATTTCACTGACATACTTTCAGCTCTGATCAACTTTCCTTTCCTTCCTGCTCCATACCTAGAATGTTGACTTTCTTCCCATGCTGCCTACAGAGACACGCTCTTTTATTCTTTTTCCTGCTAAACAACTTAGTGACAGCTCTCCCCTTAGATATCTCCCATCCTAGATCTTTAATCCCCTTCCATTAGCATATTGGACCCAGAGGATCCCTTGTTGTGAAATAAGCTACCGACCTAAATCCACCATATGTCCCCGATTTTTCTAGGACAACCCCAATTTAAAATATTCTATCACATTGTCTATCAACCAAGTGTCTCGATTTTTGGTTTAGAAAATAATGTCATTTTAACCATATCAGGCCCTGCTGTCCTGGCCTTTTCCAGCCATTTGGCTCTGGGGCATAACTGGGTAATCCAATTATCATTCACCTGGGATTTTTCATCCCTCCCCCCACCCCCGAGTCAACCCAAATGTTGGAACTGCTAGGATTTCTAGATGAGTCTGAAAATTGCAGGCTAATGAGGCAAGGAAATTCCTTCTTGATCCTGTATGTCTGCCCCCGCTGCCCTCCCCATTTTTTATTCCGGTAGAGGGCCTCAGACCTGTGGCAGCGTCTATTGATAAGGGCTTAAGTTGAGGTCACATGGGATGCAGGGCTTCATATCATGTTGACTCCAGAATAGAAAGAAACTTACTGTGTTGGTTACAGGGCAGGAGATTCTGTCTTGGATCTTAAGATACCTGCACAGCTAAGTAGTTTTGGTTCCACTCAGATTTCACACACCTTCATTAGGCTCCTGCCTCATGTAAAGCATTATCCTAGGCACTGTGGAGAATATAGAAGTAATTTTCTCACTTAGCCCCCAACATCTGGATCTATATCTGGAAATAGCCACATTTTTGAATCAGCTGATACAGTGTTTCTCACTGTTTCTTTACCTAAGTTCCAGTCCCTGCAAGGCGGGAACCAGAGCTTCTGGCTTGGCTCCTTCTCAAGGGCTGGCTTCTTTCAGAGGGCCCAGCAGATGGGTAGTGGTGCTCGTGTGGCACCTGCCCTTTCCAGGCACTCTTATCACGTGAGCTCTGCCTCTCAGCCCACCCAAGATCTGTTTCCAGGCTTGTCCATACACATCGGGAAGAATAGATGCCTTTTTTCTCCAGCATTAATCTTGCCACTTTTCTGTTGTTCTTGAGTTGGTTTCTCAGTTGTCCAACTGCATTTTTGTGAGAGGTAGCTCCTGTTTTCATTGCCTTCTCCTCCCCCCCACCCCTTTTAAGCTGTTGTTTTATTAATAGGTGGCACATAGGTACGTAATGAATGTTGGTATTTTATCATGCACTCACCTCCCAGCCCTGTCCACTTCTCTTCCAGGTCCTGGCTTAATTTCTGATTTACCTTTGTCAGATGCACTCAACATACATTATTTCCACTTCCTCAAAGTAAGGAGGAAACCCCAGCTCTTCTTCCTTCTGTCCCAGTAATGATTCTCCTGGCTGTGGTCTCTTCAGCCATTGTTCCTCTGCATTTCAATGCAGGGTAACCTTTTAGGAAGGTGTTGTTATGCTTGCTTCTCCAGACATACCTCCTCTGTCACTGACTTTCTAGTCTAAGCTGATTGACCCTGAGACTTCTCTTCCTGCTACCAAGGCCCCTTCCCCCATCTGTGACCCTGTGCCGGTGACTTGCTCTGGCTCAGCCCCAGAATCCACTCTTTTTCAGACCACATCCTTTTTCCTGCCTTACTCATTTCCTGTCTCAGATACTTTGGATCCCTTGGATCTTTCAGTGGGAAAGAGAAAAAGAGGAATAGATAGACGATTTTATAAAATTGAACTGTTCTTGCCTCTGGTCTTGCATGCTCTAACTTAGGCAATCCCCTCCCTAGGTTTTCTTGTTTTAGGGGGAAAAAAAATGACTGCTATCTCAGAATTAAGAACCTTTACCTGAGGTTTTGAGTGTCTTTTTATCTCTGTTTTTTTCCTGTTGTGAATGTGTGAAGAGGATGACTCGACTGCCTTAGACGCTTCCTCTAAGTCTCTGCCCTCCTTTGGGCTTTAGGCCTCACACTAGGCATTCGGTAACTATTTGCTGAATTAAGTTCACCGCCTTCCTATCAAAGTCCTTCACTTTCAGCTAGCATGGATCAGTAAACCAACATAAAATTTAAGTTGAAAAAACTAGGGAGTAGGATGGTGGCTCCAGTTCTGGTAACGCTGCTCCGTGTTAGTGTGACATTCACCGGGGGTTGTTTCTTCCTCTTGGTCAGTCCAAGTTTATATTAAAGTTCTCCCAGCTGTGCAGTGCCGTTTACTCTCCAGACATATTTGGTCCCATCCTGAAAAAGATTCTCTCCTGAAAAGATACATCTACTAGAGTTGAGAGTAGGGAAATGAGACACCTTCATAGAAGCATAGTTTCTCTTTTATTCCCTTTCTTTTGTGCCATTTTGCAACTGGAAGATGAAGATGATGATTTTCTGTGGTCAGGAGGAATCTCACAAAAGTGGTTGTAGAGATTCTTTTGTGTTTTCCACCCCCGTGGAAAAGCAGGGTGAGGACTGGCTGCCTTATGCAATCTACTCTCATGAGGCCTTTGTACCAGTAACAGAAATGACTCTCTGCAGTGACTTAGCACCTTGTCTGGTGGAAATCAAAGCTGGGACTACCCCTCAAGGTAGAGGTATGAACATATACAGATTTATGTTTTCAGTGTTTTTATGGCATGCTTTAAACTACAGTGTGAGTCAGCAGTTAAAAAGACTCCGTTTGAGTATGTGTTCTGTTAAAAATGTTTAAAGTAGGCCTGTTTAAGATAACTTGAATTACTTATTCACAATTCACATAGATGCAGGTTTCATTTTAAGCATTGACTTTTTAAAAAATTTCAGTTTTAATTTAGCTACATCAGCACACTGATTTGATGCTTGCAAAGAAACTCCGAAACAAACCATCTTTAATTCAACTTTATGACATTTTGGAATTATTAGGAAAATAATCAACCATTTATTTATCCAAGACAACAGTCTTACAGATTCAGGGCTTTTTTCCCCCATCAATAACAAAAGTAGAATATAATTGCCATGGTCAAGAAATGGTTGTTTTTTTTTCCGGCCCCGCCCCACGACATGCAGGATCTTAGTTCCCCAACCAGGAATCGTATGTGCACCCCCTGCATTGGAAGCTCGGCGTTTCAACCCCTGGGCCGCCAGGGAAGTCCCGAGATGGGCTCTTTTATAGTTAATCGAGTTATACAGTTAAGAATGATTAGTTTTTGAAGGTATAAAATATAGTAAGAAACATAGCATATAATTTAAATAATAAGTTGTTGCTATGTGATTCATTGTAAGACCATCTAGGCCAGCATAATAAACTTAATGGTTTGTTGTTCTTTTTCCTTCCCCTTCCAAATTTATTTATAGTTAGTGAAAAGGGATGTGCTTTCCTATACTTGAAATTTCCAAATGCTTTTTTTAGTTAAATCCAAAAGAGAACATTCTTTCTACATCTGCCAAAGAAATGATTGCTATTAAATAGGGATTTCCAGTGTTCTAAGATGAATCCAGATGTTGAAGAGTGTCCCAGTTTGCCGTTAGACTCTCTTGAAAGCAAAAACCTGTTTCTTGGATGATTTTCTTCTTAGCAGTGAAATTTGTCATAGCTTCTCTTAAGAAAAGATGACTGTTAGCTGCCGTGTCATAACCAACTCTTCTCCAGTAGATTAGGAGAAGCAGGCCTGATGCTGAATATTGAGACCGTTGGCAAGAAAATGAGAGTTCATGACTGCTGGGAGTTATTTTTAAAGCTCTAGTTGCATGGCTATTATGTCTCAAATACTGTATAATTATCCCTAGTTACTGATATCTTTAGCCTATTTGAAACCATCCATATGTGGCCTAAATCCACACAGCTATATTAAGACATTTTTAAACAATCAAAGCAAATGACACTTTAAATTAAAACAAAATTAATGTGAATCAACTACCATTTTTTAAAAAATTGGTTAAGTCCACATTTCCAGGCCTCCAGTAATCAGTATTAATCTCTTCTGTCAGCTGATTGGTAGCAAAGTAGCGTGATTGAAAACTTAGACAGTGGTTATTAAAGGAAGGGGGCAGTGTTTTCTAAGAGCAGAAATGATCAAGAAGATTGATTTGCAAGATAAGTATTATCTATCCCATTATATAGACAAGGACAACTGAGGTTTGGCTTTCTCTAGCACGTGCGTGTGCACTCTCTCTCTCTCTCTCCCTCCCTCTCCCATTTCTCTAAGAATATTAGTGCTTCTGCAGTTGGTAAATAAATAAGGCATTATATCAGGCAACATGGTGGCCTTTCCTTGCTATCAACCTGAAAATAGAGAATTTTCTAAACATTTCTAGTTGTTTAACTGTTATAAATCCATCTTCCATGATTTTCTCTTCAGCCTTTTAAAGTAATTTCTTTTCACAGGCTAAACCGCCTCCTGGCATTATAAGAACCACTAGGAAAAGTGGTTCTTTATTTGTTCCTGAGTTCTTTCTTTTCTGGTTCCTGGGGTTCTTTTGTGTAATAGCCTGGGACTGTTTATGAAAGAAATGCATAGGAAGGGAGGGAATCTGGCAGTTGTCATGTCCTTTGGATTAACGACTGTTGAAGGTGAATTGGGACGTGTGGTCTGCCCCAAAGGGCAGGTGCATTTCCCTTGTGTTGCAGTCATTGTCAAAGTGGAAGTAAGATTTCTTCCCGAAGCCTTACTTCAGGAGTGCAAGGACAGGACACAGAGTAGGCCAGAGCACCTGAGGAACGTGAATGATACCTGAGTTTGGACCAGTGAAAGAACAGCTCTGCTCCGGGGCTGCTAGAGGCCAGGCTCACTGTGAGTGAGACTGGGGCAGTTTCCTGATCTCTCAAGTCCCAGCGATGGGAGCCCTCCAATGGCCATGTCAGGCCTCTTCCACTGTGTCGTAACTGCAGTGACTTATTTAATCCTTACCACAGCCATATGGGACAGAGAGTACCTTCCCCATTTTACAGATGAGGAAACTGAGGCCTAGAGTAACTTGCCTGGGATTACAGAGTAGGATTTAAGCTTAGGGTCTTTCTGATCCCAGTCTTAACTGCTGGGTAGCACAGCCTCTAAATGTAATCAGTGCCAGGCATTTTACATATATAAACTCTAACATTCCCTGTAACCCTGCAAGGTAAGCAGCATGATTGTCATTTTTATAGATGGAGAAACTAAGGCGCAGAGCAGGTACCAAGTGCTTGAAGCTAGCTACACAGGTAACCAAAGATGGAACCAGAGTATGAACCCAGGTCTGCCCCAGTGCTGGTGGCCTTTCCACTCTGCCATTTTTCCTCTTGTCTCCTGTGATCCTGATGTCTCTAGCGGAGAGCCTCTCCTGTTGGTTCCAGACCTTTTGCCTTGTGAAATCACAGCGTCTGCTAGAGGACTGTGATGTTAGGATATCTGGGAGCCCTCAACCGCAGCCCTGGAGACCGTAGGGCTGCAGAGCTTTTTTTGAACGCTGTCCCTGGCTCCCAGCAGCCAGTGAGCCATCGCACGTTGACCAGCCGCAGGTGGTGCTGCTGAGTGGGACCTGGTCTTCAGCCTGGGCCGGGCAGCAGTGCTGCAGCTGTTTGGAAATCCCCCCTGGCTCCGGGTTCCGAGCCACGCGGGGGCGGCTGGCTGTCGCTCCATTGATTTTTGCCTCCAGAGCTGGGGGTGGCCGCTTGGAAAACGTTCAGCTGTTTACAATTCAGCTTATGTACACTTTAGCTGGGGAGTGTGGGTGAGTCAGAAGGCCCGCTCCCTCTGCCTGTGTCCTAAGAGACAGCCTGAGAGTCAGCTGTATGGTAATGGCCGCCAGGGAGGAGGAGGAGCCCCCCCTGCCAGAGCCAGATGCTTAAGACCCAGGAGGCCCGTCTGCTCTCCAGTCCTCTTGACCCAGACTCAACAAGGTCACTCCGCAGGGACACCGAGGTGCGTCTGAGGCAACCTGGCCCAGCTTCCCTTTCACCGGGCCGCCACCTCCCCGCCGGGCACCAGGTGTGGAGCCAGGGCCTTGCCCTCCCGTGACTCGGCAAAGCGCCCCAAAGGGATCCTCCTGTCGCAGCCCTTTCTTCCCTCTCGGGAGAGGCCCCTGAGAGCAGAGGCGCTCCGGGGGGCAGGGTGATGAGGGCACCTGTGTGAGGCAGCCGCGGCCTGCTGTGCGTCCGGGAGCCAGGGGCTTTTCGTGGGTCTGACAGTAACTCGGTCCTTGGCAGAACTGCAAAAGCTACAGACATCTGGCATTGGTACCTCCAGCCTTCTGGTTCTCAGGAGGGACCCTCGGTGGGAAGGGGCCTACAATTTTCCCACGTCTCTAAGGGCTCCTTTTGTGCTTGTTTTAGAAGGTACTCTCTTCCAAATTAGGTGGTACCCACTCTTGCCTTGATTATGAAATGCACACTTTTAACTATGCACCCTTTTCCTCCTCTGGGAAATTAAGATGTTAGACCCAGGGCCCTTCTAACTCCAGTCCTCTGTGATCTAGTGCCCCTGATCCAAAATGTCCACTCTTCATGCCCCAATCCTTACACCCAACCTTATCCCTAAATTGGGAGGAAAGCTATCTGCTTCTCTAAGTGATTCACAGCCAGGTGTGAATGGCCACAGGTGTATATTTGCATTTTAAAGCAGGTTGTTAACCAAATGAATCTCTTTAATGGAATACTCTGTCAGGGTCCCAGGATAGAGCCGCCATTCCTCCTTCCCTCTCTCTCCCCCTCCTCTCTTCTCTCTCTCTCTCTCTCTCTCTCTCTCTCTCCCTCCCTCCCTCCCTCTCTCTCTCTCTCTCTCTCTCTCTCTCTCTCTCTCTCTCTCTCTCTCTCTCTCAACAAATTGGTGCTTAATGAGATATCTTACCTCCCTCACTTTCAGAGCAGCACTGATTTCTTTAGGGGCCCAAATATAACTAATGAGATTGTAAAGGGAGGCCGCAGCCTTTCCAGAGGGCTCAGCCCTCAGCTTGCTGTGCTGTTAGCACCAGGGGCATCTGGTCTGTGTCAGCTGCTCCCCGTCTGGGATGTGGCTTCCCTGGGCGTCACTTTGCAGGTGCTCCCCTCAGGGTCTCTCTAGAGCAAGCAGTTGTTTAGGAATCCTGCTGTCACCCCTCCTGGCCACGTGACTGGCCTGCTAAGCTCAGGCACAGTGAGCCGGACTTCAGAGCCAGGGGCCTGGAGAGAACGCTCTGTGTTGTATAAGCGACCTTGTTTTGCCATTTGTCGAGCAGAATTTGTTGCAGGCAAATGATCCATGTTATCACCTACTCTGCTTCCTTGAATCCTTTATGAACTTCATTAGCTTTGTCTTTCTCCTGCTGCTGCTAAGCAAGGGTAGTTAGAAGTCTTGTAAATTAAAATGCCCCTTTCTCCTCATGTCTGGAGAAAGTGGAAATAGCCACTGGCCACGTTGAAGGGTAGAAGGAGAGGCTCTGCTTGCCCTTCATTTCCTCTGAAGTCAGGTCTTCAAGGCGACTTATTTTAGGGGCAAATAGAATGAGTGGCCAGGTCATCTGAAATACCCACAATAAATGTTAGTACTGAATGATATTTCAGCATAACTGATGATTTTTGCCTTACCTGTGCTTATAAAGAGCACCGTAACTGGTTCTGAAGTGGCCCAGGTGGTGCGCAGCTGGGGCCAGCCTGACCTCTGTCCTCAGTGGTCAGGAAAGCTCGGCCTCTCTGGGCACCTACCTCCTGGCCCCGAGGGTGGGGCCGTTTTTATAGGCGCCTCCGGCCTCTGCCTCTAGAGGTCCTCACGCCTTTCCAAATGCCTGGAGCCAGCATCAGTGTTTCAAAGGGACCAGGGAACCCAGAGCTGCAGCCTCTGGGGCCAGTTTAATGCTGTATCTCCCTTCTGCTGAGGAAGTCCTCACTCTAACAGGAAGAACTGGGCTAAGGAATAGCTCTCATTCTTCTTTACCGCCAGGTACCCAGAAATGCCACCCCCGTAGGCAGGCACCAGCCCAGCTGCTCCCGCTCGTCATTATCACCTCAGAAGGTGATGTACCAGTCTCAGCTGGTGGCCGACTGCTGCCGGAGAGTAGGGAGATCTGTACGCTGGTCAGGAGTGAAGGCGGGGACCACGGGTGCCCCGTGCTCCAGCGCAGCAGCCGTTAAATGGTTGTCATATAGTGGACACTGGGTTAGCCCTGGAGATACAGATGAGACCCAGACGGCCCCCACCTAACGGCACCTGCTTTGCCTAGCAGAGGAGACGGGCCCTGTAGCAGATAATTTCACAAACTGGGCCACTGGGGGGCCCTTCCTATTTTAATCCAGTCCCTACAAGGGCTGTTTCTGCCAGCGCCTGTGAGACCAGATTGAGAAGCAACCTACAAGGTTCAGGCCTATGTTATGTAACAACTCCCCCAGAACACATTGTTTTGTTCATTCTTTTTTTTAAAATTTATTTATTTATTTATTTATGGCTGTGTTGGGTCTTCGTTTCTGTGCGAGGGCTTTCTCCAACTGTGGCGAGCAGGGGCCACTCTTCATCGCGGTGCGCGGGCCTCTCACTGTTGCGGCCTCTCCCGTTGCGGAGCACAGGCTCCAGATGCGCAGGCTCAGTAGTTGTGGCTCACGGGCTTAGTTGCTCCGCGGCATGTGGGATCTTCCCAGACCAGGGCTCGAACCCATGTCCCCTGCATTGGCAGGCAGATTCTCAACCACTGCGCCACCAGGGAAGCCCTGTTTTGTTCATTCTGGTCCAAATACTTGGCCCTTTGTGGTCAGCTTCAGTTGAAGGCTAGATTCTACTTCCCTCTTCCACCACCACCACTGAAGCTTGGCTTTATTTCCCTCCTGCAGCCTCTCCTACGCAGGGTGTCCTGGCCTCCACCTTTCAGATCCAGGTAGCTAACTCTGTATGAAGGCATTTGAGACCTGTGGGAATCCCGGCAGCACTTATAGCCTCGGGACTGGTCAAGGGAATTGAGTAAGGAAGAATTCCAAAGATAGAGAATTTCTTTGTCTCTGTCTTTCATCTGGCCTCAGGGCCAACAGGGCAGGTTTCTGCAAGTTTAAGCTGCTTTCCCCTAAGCAGGCTGCAAAGCAGTCTGGGAGAAAGGGAAGCAGATTAAATTAATCTCAGTGTGCTGAGCTTGGCAGGGGGTGAGATTGTGTATGGTCATTCCAGAAATAGCCCAAACTCCTTTGTGACTAAAGCACATGATAAGGTATTGCCTACAAGATGACTGCAAAGCAAAATAGCTGCAAACCTTTGTACAGTCGTGAAACGCTCTCCCTTCCGTCCCTTGGATTCTGTGTCTCCTGTAAGCTGCCCCAGAGGTATAATGGAGAGTGACAGTTTCTAATGTTGTGGTGAAGGGGTTTATTAGTTTGTTCTCTTGCTTAATAAGATCCTTTTTTAAAAACTTAGATTCCCAAAAAATCTTTTTCCTCCCAGAGTTAAGTATTGGCTCTGTAGCCTCTGAGCTGGTGAATGTCTCTGTTTGCTACTGTATTTGGCATGAGGAAGGACTCTGCCCTCAGGAGCTCCCCCCTCGTCTTGCAGTGTATGTTAGTAGGCACAGATCTGAGAGACAGGAGGGAAGTGGGTAGAGGGGGCAAGGAGAAGAGTCGAACAAGATTGGAGAGATCCCATAAAAGGAGACAGGGTATCAGCAGCTGTTTGGTGATAAATATCAGTGAAAAGAGGGAGGTGGGCGTGATCCCAGAATTCAGAGGAGAATGGATTAACTCCATAGAAGTATTATAAACTAAAACAAGGGAGTCACTCATTGCCCTCCATCTGTGCTGTCAGCTAGGAACGAGATTGTGTTCAAACGAAACAAAACAAAACTCTTACCAACAGGATCTCTTGGATCAATACACTTGATATATTATGTTAGTATTGACTGAGTACCTGACTTTAAAAGATGCTGGCAAAGAAGACCTAGGGTGATGATGAATTTGCAACCTTTTATATAAGAAGTAGTCAAAGGAGCAGAGGGAGTGTGGCCTGGAGGAGAGAACATAAACTGGGCTCATAAGTGACATCCTTCATGACACCAAGAGCATTTCTTGAGTGTTTCCCAGTGTGCTAGCACTGCATTGCTATTCATTTTCTCACTTAGTCCTCGTAGCAACACTAAAGGGTAGGTCTTATTATTGTATGTATTTTATAGCTGGAGAAACCAAGGCTCAGAGACAGAAGAGGACTTGTCCCTAATCCACTTGAGTGATAGAGACTAGTCTCTAAGCCAGGTCTAAGTCTGTGTTTTTGCCTATTATACAAATAAGATTAGCCTTGTTCTGTGTGGTCCTAAGGAATAGAACCAGGGTAAGTGGACAGAAATTAACAGAAGATAGATTTTTGGCTCATTGTAAGGAAGAACTTATTAATTGAACTGCCCAAGTTGGGAACAAACTACTTCAGAGGTAGTGAGTTCCTTTGTCATTGGAGGTATTCAAACAAATGCCAGAAAATCACTGGGGGTGGGGCTATTATAGGGAAGGGTCAAGCACTGGTAAGGGGTTGAACCAGACTTCCTAATCTTGTGATTCCATAATCTGTACAGAAGCTCATTAGCGAAGCCAGGGAATATTTTACTAGGCTCTAATTAGAAGGGAATAGCCATCATCTAAAAATAGAATTTTAACTTACATAGTAACCTTTCTATTTTAACAACATTTATTCATTATTTTAAATAAAACACAGATTTGTTTCTTTGCGTATTTAAAATATTTTAAAATATAAATGCAGCAAAAATGTAATTATGTAAATACAGACTTAAATATTTAAAATTTTAAAGCAAAGAAACTTAACTTGATTGATTGAATAATTAACTCAGTCCTCCTAGTTATTCATGGATTGTTAAGGAAAGATTTTTTTTTTCTACTTCCCAAACACCTTTACAATTTTAGAAAGACTGATTCTAAAGGAGAAATTTTCCATCCCTATAGAAAGGTCAAAAGTGTCAAAAAATTTTTTTCAAAGGACTATAAACACGTAAAGGGATTTTTCTCACTTGCTGGTATGACTGTGTCTCCAAAAAAATTAATTTTTAAAAAATCTCATTAATCACATCTCTTAGGTAACTCCTGCTCAGCTCTGAAATTTATTATAGTTGAATTATAGAGGTCTGAGTACTGAGGGCATGTGTCATGGCCAACTCTTTTTTTTTTAACAAAAAAGATTTATCCCAGTTTATTGCACATTAGGACTACTAGTAAGAAAATGAGCCGGTTATAAACCTTTTCTAAAATGAGTTTATTTTGATTTCTCCATGCCACATAATTAGGTATTGTGAATTCCTGTTCTGTGGTGGGATTTTTAGATCTTTAACATGAAATAAGAGCATCTTCATATAAATTTTGTGCAAAAATTACTTAGCTAATAAATATACTGAAATTGTTTTTAAAGTGTGTAATACATACATTCACACTGGGTTATGCTTACTGTCAATAGGCTTGTTGCAATAAAGAAATGGCTTTTTCTTTTCTTTCTTCTTTCTTTTTTTTCTTTTTTAGGAAGTTCCAGGTTAAAGGCAACCTCAGCTTCACACAGTTGGTGGTGGTAGAGAATGGCCTTGGGAAGGGGGGGGTGGGGAAAGAGTTTAAAAAGTGAAGAGAGAAAAAGTTGCTTCTAAAACAGTGAAGCAACTCAGGAGAGGTACATTTGGAGTGGAGAAAAGGGGGTCCCTTGTGGTGTGTTTCTGTAAAGGCACCTCATCATACTTACTGGAGCTCTGTCAGGCTCTTCAGAGAAAGGCTGGCAGGCCCGTGGAGAGGAAAACTTAAGCAAGGCTCTCCGTGGAGGGAAGGAGTCTGTGGTTGGCTGAGAATCAGATTGCATGTGGAGCTGAGAACTGGACAAGAGGCTTGATTGGGAGCAGGATACCTGCAGGAACAGCATAGAAAACCTGAGCTCTGCCCAGGGGCTTCCTCGGTGGAGAAACAGAATACACGCACATCTTAATGCAGTGATCCCAAATAACCAGTCTCTGATGAGGCAGACCTGTGTTAAAATGTTTACTTGGGGTTCAGTACTTTGACATTTCACAGCACGCTTAAAATCTAACCCTTTCCTGAGGAACCTCGTAGAAGGTTCATTTATCCTCTCTCCCCCAAACCCCGTCTTGCCCCAAGCCCTATACTAGTTCAGCTTTTCATCTTGGTTTTAGATGTCACCTTGAATACATTTTCTCCCTTGAGCAGAGCAGAATGTAAACTCGTTTGTCCACATCAATATTGACCAAGGTCTTAACTCCTCCAAGGCAGAATTCTTGCCTGTGTAACCTGGTTGGACTATTCTTAGCACAGTTGGGAAATTCAGAAACACTGCTGGCGGATGAGCTGCATGGTTGCAGAGCAGACTGTAGTCTCACTTGGTGGTGGGTCCATTGGGACTGTGCCACTTTTGTATGGGTCACTGAGGGAGGGGGCTGCTTGGTTTGCATCGTCGGGCAGTGTTGAGTCCCTGCTCTGCTACTGGCCTAGACCTGGTTCTGACCCCCCCTGCTTGTGTTTTCCTGCTTTCCCTTGTACAGAGACAGGGCAGGGCATTGTTCATGCACTGACCGACCTCAGCAGCCCCGGCATGACCTCAGGGAACGGAAACTCTGCCTCCAGCATCACCGGCACTGCCCCCCAGAATGGTGAGAATAAACCACCACAGGCCATTGTGAAACCCCAAATCCTGACGCATGTTATCGAAGGGTTTGTGATCCAGGAGGGGGCGGAGCCTTTCCCGGTACGGACTACTTCTTTTCCCCTTTTTTTTTTTTTTTTTTTAATAAGTATACTTTGGATGTGTATTAGAATAGCTTTACATTTCCATGTAAAATTTCTGAAAATGTGAAAAATTTGCTCTTTCCTTGCTAATTTTCCCCCAAAGGAATGTCAGAGCCATTTTCTTTCTAGGATTGAGTGTCTTCCTAAGGTCCAGAAGGGGTCAGTGATTAAGAATAATTGGCAAGACCCCTTGGTTAGAAGTTTCCACACAGACTCAGCTGTGTCCCTGCCTGGTGAAGTGCGAACCCCTTGGTTGGAAGGGAGTTCACATTGGGGTATTTGGTGCAGGATGACGGACTTTGGCATTCAGGTTTGAATGCCAAAACCCCCAAATGGCAACACTTTGGCTGGTTAGAGAGCAAAAGGAACCTGTGTGGAAGAGAATTCTCAAGATCTGTCTGAATGGAAGACAGGCAAACAGAGTTACAGCCTGAAGCTTCTTTTCTGGGGACAGAGCCTTGAAAGGGGAGTGAATGAGAGACACTTCAGAAAGGGGCACTTCATCAGGTGTCTCCAATTAAAGCATAAGACCAAGGGGAAACACAGAAGAATCAAGAAAATGGCTCATTAGAACAGCACCCAGAGCCAGTAGTGCACAGTGTGAATTGGTGAGACAGGTGGCCTGCTCTCTAGGTGGGAGGAGCCCAGAGCCAGGTGCACTCCAACCTCTCGTGATAAACTTAACTGGCTGTTAGAGACACAACATCTTCATGGGAGGCCATCTGTCTTTTGTGCATTCTTTGGATCCACGAGTGGTTTGAATAGTCAGCCGAAGCCTCTGAGCTTGATTAACTGAGATGGGTGGGCTGCCCTTCTAAAATGCCAAAAGACAAAAATGCCAAGACAGGTTCTTGTCCTCTTTCCCTCTGGAGGTCGGTCAAGGCCTGTGGCACCTTAGCTATAAGTAGCTCTAGCCCTGTCACATCCCTTCCCTCATTAGACTAGGTCCTCCCTTTGGCCCCCTGGAGAAGCTCCAGAACCCAGCTGATCTCACAGGGTCGATGCAGATTGGATAGCAGCCCCAGCATCGCCCTAGAGATCTGGCAACCAGGCTGCCTGCACAAAAGACAACAAAGGGAGTGCACCGAAGAGTGAATCAGCTAGTCTGGGATCCTGGCACCACCGAGGGCCTTTGCTTTCCGGTGTGGCCCAGCGTCCACGTTTTCCTCTTCTCCTCCGTGGCTGCCTGTCCCTCTGGCTCGGGTAGGGCAGTGGTAAGGGAGAGAACAGTAAGGCATCCAGGAATGGCGGCTGGGTCTCTGTGTCACACATAACAGTCACACACAGCCTCAGCTGTGTTCCTGCCCCGTGACGCGTGAGTGCTGGGGCCTGGCCCTTGTCCTGGTGCTGCGGGAAACCTGATCCCTGCCTCCATCTCTGCCCCCTAGACGCTTGGAAGAGTAGATAGTCTCCTGACCTCCTAAGCCATCCATTGGTCCTGGGTTGAAGCCATTTCCATCCCCGTGCTTTGGTGGTCATCGGCATCTTGCCTTTTGAGCTAAACAGCAAAACAGGCCTTGAGCAGGGTGTACCTGGATGGTGATACAGGGGCGGGCATCTGTGCCTGGGTGCTTTATACATGTAATTTTGATGAGGCTGGATAGCAAGGAAGCATGCCCACCTGACCCTCATGGCCTCCATGTTGCCTTGTCCCCTAGGTGGGACGCTCATCCCTGCTGGTGGGGAATCTCAAGAAGAAGTATGCACAGGGGTTCTTGCCTGAGAAACTTCCGCAGCAGGACCATACCACCACCACTGACTCAGAGATGGAGGAGCCCTATCTGCAAGGTAGCGTCTCAGACCCTGGATGCTGGGGCTTCTGATGGGGCTGAACAGGACTCAGCAAGGCTGGAAGGTCCTTTCCTGGTATCCACGGAGGGGCTCTGAGCCGGGGAGCGTGTGAACATGTCAGCTAACGTTTCCCCCAGTGCCCGCTCAGCCCTGTCCCTAGAAAACGGATGGCAGTTCCTGCCCCTGGGGAACTGAGTGTGCCCTGCCTGTCTCCAGCCCCACTCCTACCAGCCCCAGGATTCCAAGAGCGGCTTTTCCCGCGTGAGTCACTCGCCAGTTGTAGGCCTGCAGGAGCAGCCCCAGGTGGCTTGTGCCCTTCCTCTACCGCCTCAGGAGCCTGCACTCAGGACGGGGGCCAGCGAGGGCTGCACTTGCCGCACAAGCCACCGACTAAGTGGAGGCGGGACGGGACGCCCACGTAGGCTGCAGAACTCCTGGGCTCTGTTACCCAGGCCGGCAGCCAACTGGACACCTCACGGGAAGGGCGGGGTCATTCCAGATCAGTGGTGACAGCACTGAAGCTTTCCCTCTGAGCCGCCTGCTCTCTTCCAGGGTCATAAAGAGGGGCGCTGGTTCTTCCCCACCCGTGCTTTGTCTCATAGCCCTTAGCAGAAGAAACTGCCGGGTGTCCAGGGGCCATCTTTGGATACTTCCCAGGGGTGAAACCACAGCCCTTCCAAAAATAGCGACAAAAGCAGTTTGGCCCTCTCTAAGCCGCTGCTGCAGGCAGGACAGAGCAGAGAGGCCCCGGGGTGGGGCTGTGGGCAGTCCTGTGGGGACTACTCCTTGTCCGCGCTTACCGATTTTCATGCTTTTCAGAATCCAAAGAGGAGGGTACTCCCCTTAAACTCAAGTGTGAGCTCTGTGGCCGGGTGGACTTTGCCTACAAGTTCAAGCGTTCCAAGCGCTTCTGCTCCATGGCTTGTGCAAAAAGGTAAGAGCCTCAGCCCCTTCCCTTTTCTTGGGATTGCGCCTTGGTACCCAGCTCCTTATTTCCGTGACCTGCCTGGAAGCAGCATCCTGTCACTTGTTCACCGAAGAACTCCCATGAGCAGAGCAGGGCAAGCGGCAACGGTCCAAGGGAAGGAAGCAGCATTTAGCTTGTCTGGCCCTCCTGGGTCCCACTGGCACCCGCCCTTGGCAGCTCCCATCTCCTTAGGGTTTACCGAAGCCTCCACCGGAAGCTTTGCCCAGAGCCTGGACCACCATCTGGGCTGGCTACAGATGTTTCCTTTGTGAGCGTTCACCCAGCTTAGAAGACAGATGATCACAGTAAACACCAGCGTTGTTTACTGTGGGCCGGCTGTGTGAGAGTCTCTGTGCTGGGTGTTAATATGCATTATGTCATCTAATCTTCAAAGTAATACTGTGGGGCAGGTATTGCTATCGTGCCCTTTATACATGTTAGGAAACTGAGGCACCAAGGAGAAGTAATATCGCCTAAAGCCTTCGAGCTGGGGATCTAGACTTGTCTGACTCTAAGCCCGGAGTGCTCCTTGTGCCAAGAGGGAAGAGGCCTGAGCCCCCAGAAGAGAGGAACTCTCTAGGCCCCAGGCAGAGGTGCCCTGCACACCAGCTGGAGTAGGGCTGTCCGCAGCCCTCCCTCCCCACAGGCTGCGCTGGAGGGCCTCCCGCACCTTTGTGACGCTCTGCCAAGCTGTCCTCCGTCAGGACGGAGGACGCTAGTTTCCCGGCCCCGGCGATACGTGGAGTGGAATGTGGCAGCCCTGAGTTTTTACCGTGATCCAAGTTGTTGTGTCAGGCACTTTGCACACATTAGCTTATGTTATTGCCAGACCGGTTACAGAAAGTGAGTGGTCTCCTCCCCAACTCTAGATAAGGAAACTGAGGGGCTAAGTGACTTGCCCAAATCCACCCAGCTGTACTAAGTGATGGACTTAGGACTGGAACGAGCAGGCAGACTCAGATTTTGCCAGGTATCTTGGCTGCCCTTACTCCTCCTGGGCCATTCGCCCTGCGACTGCCCTGACCACCCTTGTTCCCCTGGATCTGGCAGGTACAATGTGGGATGCACCAAACGAGTGGGCCTTTTCCACTCGGACCGGAGCAAGCTGCAGAAGGCGGGAGCCACAACCCACAACCGCCGTCGGGCCAGCAAAGCCAGTCTCCCAACACTTAGCAAGGATACCAAGAAGCAGGTGAGAGGCTGGCGGAGCCTGAAGCTCGTGCTCTCGGGTCCCCACCAACTTCCCTTCCTAACACGACCCGGGACGCCTGCCGTCCTTTTCCGCTGCTGGCGTCAGTGCTTCATCATGTTCTCATCTCTCATGATCTGTCAGGTCAAGCCGTCCCCGTGTCCCTTCATAGGTCCCTTCATTTAGACCCATGGATGCTTCAACTTTCCCTCCTCCGTGACCTTGCCCCGACTTCACCCCTTTCTTCCAGTTTGCCTCCATCCTTGACTTCCGGGGCTCCCCTGCCTGAAGAGACAGGCTGCTGTCCCAGGTAGCACCTGCCTTCCGAGGAGGGCTAGGTGAGAGGCAGCCGACACCCTTTACTTCCCCTCCTTGTTGCCTCTCTGACCATCAGAGCACTGAGTCCTTGAAGGTCTCTACCAGGAACATGGGTATTTGTTCATGAAATATGTTTTAGCACTGGCTGTACGTCAGGAGCTGTTAGGCACTAAATCTCTTAAGTTGTGCTACAGGAACTCACAGCCTAGTATGATGCTTCAGACCTTATGTGTATTTTGCTGTTTATTGTTATTGTTTTGGCCATAAACCTCTTTAAGAATCTGATGAAAGCTACAGTCCAACATGGACATACACAAGAAAATTTACATGCTATTTCAGGTGGTTTACAGACCATCCCCCTAAACCCACAGAGCCCTGGTTAAAAACCCCACGTCTAGAAGAAAGAATAGACGTAGAATCAGATTATTGCAGTGTAGTGTGGTACATGCTCCAGTACCGGGACTAACTCTGCTTAGGATCAGAGAGGGGACATTGCAAAAGATGCTTTTTGATCTCAAATTCAAACATACATAGTAGCAGACCACGTAAAAAAGGGAGAATATACCTGCCTTTGCCCAGCACTCTGTTAGAGGTGGTTTATGCCCCCATCCTGAAGAAAACTGTTTCTCTCTGCTCCCAGCCAACAGGCACTGTACCCCTTTCAGTTACTGCTGCATTGCAGCTAACACACAGCCAGGAAGACTCCAGCCGTTGCTCCGATAACTCAAGCTACGAGGAACCCTTATCACCCATCTCAGCCAGCTCATCCACCTCCCGCCGGCGACAAGGCCAGCGGGACCTGGAGCTCCCTGACATGCACATGCGGGACCTGGTGGGCATGGGACACCACTTCCTGCCAAGCGAGCCCACCAAATGGAATGTGGAAGATGTCTACGAATTCATCCGCTCTCTGCCAGGTAAGGTCCTTGGAAGTTCCACACCTGCCTGGAGTAGCAAGGAAAGAGAGGGTGTGAGAGACCTCACCTGCCACCACCAGGAGAGACTAGGCAGTTCAGGGAGAGACTCGGGTTCAGGAACAGGGGGTCAGAGGTGAGTATGAGGAGGTGCCTGCCAGTAAGAGCTTACATTCTAGCATGGAGCGCCGACTGTCATGTTCTGTGGCTGTAACCTGCCGTATCTGTGGGCTCGGCGAGGGGCCTGTGTGAAGGTGATGACGTGACCAACCCTGTGTGTCTCCGGGGCGAGTTGGGAGGGGCGTCAAGTGGGAGTGGAGGAAATCGGTCACGGAGAACGTTAAAACGAAGAACATTTACACTGAGTGACAGTGGACAAGCAGGCCTGTGCGAGATGGAGAGACCGCATCAGGGAGCAGCCTAAGCAGCCTAAGCACAAAGACATGCAAGCATGTACAGGCGCTGGTAGCTGCACGTGACCCTGGGTGTGCAGTGCCCGTGGTCTCGAGGGTAGGATCTAGAAACGAACCTTGTAAGACCTCCCGTCTGCACGGCTGCGCTCGTCGAGACCAGAGCTTCTCCGCTGTTTCTTGTGCCAGCCTCACCCAGCCACCAACCAGGTCAGGCAGTGGTGACCATAAGCCCGTTCACTCAGAGACCAAAGTGGGATATAGTGGTTAAGAGCAGGCTTCGGAGTTAAACAGAACTGGGCTCAAATCCTGGCTCTGCCACTTAACCCAGTGTATTAGTTACCTATTGCTGCATCCCCCAAATTTGTTATCACACAGGTAATGTGGATAAGGAATTCAGGAGTGGTTTAGGTGGGCAGTTCTGCCACAGGGATTCTTAGGAGGTTGCGATGAGGATGTTGGCCAAGGCCAGCCGAGGCCATCTGAAGGGTCACCTGGGGCTGTCAGATCTTCTGCCAGGGTGCCGGTGCCTCACTCACATGCTTCTCAGGGAGCATGTGGCTGCTGGCAGGAGGCCTCAGTCACTCTCCCACGGGTCTCTGCAGAACGCTCACGCTTGAGTGTTCTCGTGACGTGGCAGCCAGTTGTCCCCCAAGGGGTGATCCAAGAGAGCAAAGTGGAAGCCACCCACCATGCCCTTTATGATCTAGCCTCAGAAATCACATTCTGTCACTTCAACAATATCTTGCTGACCACACAGGTCAACCCATTCACTGTGAGGGACTCATGAAGGCATGAAAGGGAAGCAAGGATTATTGGGAGCTACTTGGAGGCCGGCTACTACCATAGTTCACCCCAGTGATTCATGTTCCTCCCTCATGCAAAATACCCTCACCCCTACCCGAGGCTCCACAAGTCTCATCCCATTACAGCGGAGGTTCAAGGTCCAGGATCTCAGCATCTAACTCAGGTCCAGGCACGGATGAGGCTCACTGGGTCCAGCTCCTCAAGGATGATTCCTCTCAATCTTCAGACCTGAGAATGAGGAACAGGTTATCCACTTCCCTCCACAAACCTAGGATATGGTGGGATGGGCATCGGGTAACCACGGTAGACGTGCCCATTCAGGATGCCCGGTTCAAGAAGGGAGAACACAGGAGGCTACAGGAGTCGCCAGTCCATACCAGGGCATGTGTTGGCATTTCCTTGATTAGGACTCAAAGCCCGGAGTGATTCTCTTTCGCTCTTGGTTCCACCCTGAGTCATCCTTCCTTTCCCATGAAAGGTAGCCTGTGGAGTTGTTTTCTCAGACTACTTCCTGCTGCTTTTATTTCATATTACTCATCTCTGACCCTTTCCGTCCATGTGAGCAGTGTTTCTGCCAGACGATTCTCTTACTCTTTGTGGGCTTTTTATGAATGTTATCCAACAATGTCTTCAAGACAAGCCTTACTCCACATTAGGTTTCTTCTGAAGCTGAGGGACAGTGCCCTTAACGGTCTGAGGAGCTGGGCTGTTGAATGGAGAGGCTCTGTGAGGCACGCCCATAAAATTCTGAGAGAGCGTTTGATCCAACAGTTCTCTGAGGCGGCACCTTAGAGCTTTCTGCGGTCTTAACAAAAGATATGTCACCCCCGCAGTTTCGTCTTTAGACTGTGTCTTTTTGACTGTGTCCTGGATTTGGTCTTTGCCTAGAAACCATTTCTTAATTTTAGCATCATTTGCCATCTGGAGAGGCTGAGGAGTTTCAAAATCAGCAAATCCAGGCTCCTTCCTGTTCTCATTTTCCTCGACCTCGTCCCTCCTCACATTTCCCGCGGCCACAGTGGGAAGCAAGGTGGCACCTGCAGCGGTCTGCCTGAGGTCTCCTGAGCCCAGGCAACGTTCAGTAGGCGTCTCACTCCCAGCGGGTTACCACCAGCAACAGTGTTGCTAAATTTTCTACTATTTCATAACAAGGATCCCTTTTCTTCCAATTTCCAGTATGTTTCCTCACGTTCCTTTAAGCCTCCCCAGTAGTTTCCTCAAAGGCCGTCAGGCTGCTTACTCCGTCTCTCAGGGAACCTTAGACCTTCACTGCTGCTCTCCTCAAAGTCCCTCCAGTTCCCGCCCACTGCCAAGTCCAAGGCCACGCCCACATGGTGAAGGTGTGGTGATGGCAGCACCCATCTTCCAAGTACCCAGATCTGCGTTAGTTACCTACTGCTGTGAAACAGATTACTCCAAGCCTAGTGGCTTAAAACAGTAATCACTTCTTACCTCAAGAGTTCTGTGGCGTGGCTTAGCTGGGCACTTCTGGCACGGAGTATCTTTCAAGGGCTCAGTCACGATAGCAGCCAGAGCTGCAGTTTCT
Organism: Balaenoptera acutorostrata; assembly: GCF_949987535.1. NCBI lineage: Eukaryota > Metazoa > Chordata > Mammalia > Artiodactyla > Balaenopteridae > Balaenoptera > Balaenoptera acutorostrata. The sequence continues at coordinate 26,670,101 of NC_080064.1, read as the reverse complement.
GAGGGCTTGGAGCTGGAGGACCCCCTTCCAAGGTGCCGTGCTCACATGGCAACGGGGGGCTGGCTCTGGGCAAGAGGCCTCAGTTCCTCTCCAAGTGGGCTTCTCCAGAGGGCTGCTTGAGTGTCCTCACGACACAGTGGTTGGCATATTCCAAAATAAATTATCCAAAAGACCAAGGTGAAGCTGCTGCGCCCTTTATGATCCAGCCTTGGAAATCCCATGCTGTCACTTCCACACCACCGTACTGATCTCCGGGGCCAGCCCAGTTCACTGGGGGTGGGGGGGTGAACAAGGAGGTGTCGGGTCACAGGACCACCGTAGAGTCTGGCTACCTCGGGTAAGTCACTCGGCCTCTCTCAAGTTGTAAAATAAGAAGAGCAACACCTTCCTCAAGGTGTGGTCATGAGGATCAAGTGAGATGATGCATCTGAAGGGCAGTGACTGCCAGGCGTGACCGCTGGTAGCTCTAATTGATATTGATACTGTCTTTGGTCGTGTCCCCTCAGGCTGCCAGGAGATAGCAGAGGAATTCCGTGCCCAGGAAATCGACGGGCAAGCTCTGCTGCTGCTCAAGGAGGACCACCTCATGAGTGCCATGAACATCAAGCTGGGGCCCGCCCTCAAGATCTACGCGCGCATCAGCATGCTCAAGGACTCCTAGGGCTGGCCGGGCACCGGGGTTCTGGCCCCGGGCTCCTCCTCCCGACTGAGCAGAGCCAGCGGACACTCCTGGGGGCCCAGAAATGGGGCCAGTTGAGGGAAGGGGCCTTCCCTGTGGGGCATGGCTGGGGAGGAGGTCCCGGCACCTCCTCAATGGCTCTCAGGGGCCTTTCTTTCTGTGGGAGGGGCGGAGAGGTAGGTGGCGCAGAAGATGGGGCTTTATGCTTGTACATATTGATAGCACTGGCTTCCTCCAAAGTCCCACTACTCTAGCCCCGCTCTCTTCCCCTCCCTCTGTCCCCCATTTTCCAGGGGGTATACGGTCAGGGCTCCCAACCTGAGTTGGGTCACTTCCAAGGGCAGCCGTCAGGCCTGCCTAGAGGCCTCGGAAGCCCTTGCCTGCCTTCCTCCACTTCTTTCTCCGGGCCCAGCTAACTCTTCCTGCTGCCAGCTTCTCCCACTGCAGCCTGTTTTTGAAGCAGCCAGAAGGGTTCTCCCCCTTCACCCTCTACAGGTGGAGGGAGAGAAGCTGGGCCCAGTTTGGCCACGCCTGCTGGCACAGACGCCTTAACGCTGTGTGTGTGACTGTGTGACTGTGTGGGAGCCTGGACTGACAGGCCGAGAGCCCCCCTCTGGCATCTCCAGGTGTTTTGTAGCAAACAGCCACTTAGTGCTTTGTCCTGGACTCCACTCAGCCTCAGGATGGGGAATAGGAAAGAAGGGCCGCCTCCGTGCGGAGAGGCACGATCAGAAAGCGATGAAGATTAGTAGGAGATTTTCCTTTCCAGATGGCCGAGGTGTCTCCGCAGCCCCTTCCCGCACTGTGACGTCCCCCTGACTGCCCTGCTGTGTCACAGGTGGCACTGAGGAAGCTGCGGGTGGGCTGGGCCGGGCCGCGCCTCCCCGCCCGCCCTGGGAGCCCAGCGGTGGGGCCCAGGGAACGTCCAAGGGCAGAAGAGCTGGAGTGACCACCACTGAGGTGAAGAAGGCAGCCTTCGGCCTCGGGTCCCACACTTCTCTGCCTCTGGAACTTGCTGGCGGCGGTCTGAGCTGCCCGTGGAGGAGGCGGGGCAGGAAGGGTGAGGGCCTGCCTCTGACTTGCCCGGTCCTCTGCAGACTCCTGGGGAGAGTGGGACTCTCCCTGGGGGGAGGGTGGGTGCCCTTCTCAGCTTGTTCTATTCCCCACTCACACCCCCAGGCAGAGTTGGAAATGAAGGACTTTTTTAACCTTTTGTTTTTGTTTTTTAAAAATAAATCCGTAAAATCTGTTCCTTCTGTGCCTTTCTCCCCTGGGGATGTCTTTCTGTGGTCCTGAATGGCTACTTTTCATCTGTCAGGAGAGGGGTGGGTCCCTGGGTTGGGGGAGGGACGGCCACCTTAACTGGATAGCATATCCTCCACGCTTCGCTGGGGCTGGGTCCTTTGAGGGTGCCCTTGGCCCCAGTCCACATGAGAAGCAGATCCCACCTCTGTTCTTCACACGGGTGTCCCCTGGAGTGTGAGGTCCAGGGCCCCTTCAAATCTGAGCCCCCCTACCCGGCACTGCCACCAGGGAGACACGACGCTGTTGGGCCAGGGATATCTGGCACACCTGAGGCAGAGCCCAGACCCTTCCCTCCGCCGCAGACACCTGTGGTGGTTGCAGCTCCGCGTCCAGAACTGCCCTTGGGGTGGCTTTGGCTCACTCGACACCTGAGCATTTTCTGGATGCTGCAATAGCAAACTATTAGGAAAGTCTCTGCCTCAAGGAGGTGACGCCTAAGCCTCGAATAAAGGAGAAGGGCCTTCCAGGCGCAGACCGCTCGCCGTGCATTCAGTCTGTAATGCCGGGACCTGGGGAGATAAGCAGGGACCTTTTAAGAGCCAGTACCCATATCTGGACGAGAACTCTCTGCAAGGCCTTTTAAAATATAGCCACTACCCGGAGGAAGAGGAGAAACAAACTGGTTAGTGGACGACCCAGAGGGTGGAGCCAGGACTGGAAAGTCTGGTGGTCCAGGAGGTCGGGAATGGCGACAGGACGAGGCCAGGGCAGGACGCTGGGCCGGGGGGGAGTGGCAGAGGGCAAGGACCTCAGAACCTCGGGGAAGGTGCCTGGTGGAGAGGGCGCCTCGGGAGCCCCCTGCGCTGCCCGCCCCTCTCCAGGCCAGATGGGCCGGCCCACTGTGGCCCATGCAGCTGGGCGAGTCCACGCTGAACCTCCACTTCCCCTTTCTGGAGGACAACGCCGGGCCCACACTGAGTTCGTCCTTATGTGTGTGGTGGAGAAGGGAACTAAAACTCCTGAAAGAGGATATGGTGGATTTGCAGGACTGACTGACACAGGTAAACATCAGTGCTGTTTCTTCACTCTGGGCGAAAGGCCCCAGTTTGAAGGGTGCTTCCTTCAACATACATTTGCTCCTGATGTTTACACCTTACACAGAATTTTGCAAAACTTTTTTGATCATGACCAACAGTTTAAAAAAAGTTTCCCACCCTCGTATATGTACTTGAATATATATAACTGAAACAAAACAATCACAAAACAACACCTACCCTGATGTACGATACATTCTGATATTTTCAATTCCCTTCCTATTCATACTTTTAAAATCTCAGTCATGATCTGTAAGATTGACTTCATGGCCCTCTGATGGATCATAACCTGCACTTTAAAAAAAAACCCTGCCTAGTGCAAACCTTCCAGCACTTTTCCATGTAACTACCTTGTGTGGCTCTTACCCTGTCCTGGGTGGCTGGTGTACATACCTGTTTTACTGAAGAGATCACGGGCTCCTCAAGGTGAACTGTCCAAGGTCACAATCAGGTGACCGGTGCCCTTGAGATCCGGCTGAAGCTCTGCGCAGAACAAGGTTCTCCCCGGGTGGCAAACACCACAGTCTGGCCCGAGGACCACGACACTGAAGAGGGGCACAAGGAGCCCTGGGGAGGAAGAGGAGTCAGTACAAAATGTCTCAGCGCCTCTGGCCAACCAGAGCCGGCCTTCCATCCACCCTCTCCCAGGTGATTGGCCCCAGGGGGCTCCTCTCCGGGTAGTTCATCCCTGCTTGCTCCTGTGGGTGTGGTTTCTGGCAGATGGCCTGAAACTTTGTCCCAGTCACCAAGAATGGGTCATTTCTTCCCTGGCTCTGAGCTGAGAAGGTTCTTGGCAGGCTGTCCCACCAGCTTCCTGTCATGGCTCTCAGGCGAGGACTCAGGTGAGGGGGGGACACTGCCAGTGTCAGGGGGAAGATGGGGCGGGACAGCTGTCCTGAGAGGAGTCCAGCCTGGTGGCCAGAACAGTCAAGGAGGAGGCACCAAGGCTGGCCTGCTGAGAACCAGCCGAGCCATAGAGGTCCTGGGAGAAGGCGACTGGAGGACATCGCCCAAGGGGTAGAGACGGTCCAAGGAATGGATGGTGGGGCGGGGGGAGGCTGCATCCTGGCAGATCTCATAGCCTGTGAAGAGCTCGGCGACTCCTCCTGCTGCCCTAAACTCTGAGCCCCCTTGGTGAGCAGAGAACAGACTTCGGGGTGCCCCTTCCACTGTAACTGTGAGCCCTCTATTCCAACTGGGAGTGACTGTCCAGGACTGCAAACTTGTTCCCACTTAGGAACTAATGACTGATCTTTAACCTCTTCCTGAAAGCAAGGAGAGTACAGGAGCAGGGCATGAGGCCACCTGCGGGACCACCTTCTGCAGGTGGAAGCAGGGTGGAGGGGAGGGGATCCTTTTGAAAATATCGGAGCAAGGAACTGGGAGGAATGGGTCAGGCAGGCGCCTCTGTGGACTAGGGGCTCCCAGGCTGGGCCATGGGAGGGGGCGGCAGGAGCTTGTTGCAGGCCTGGGTGTCAGCACCCTCCCAGGACTGACAGCTGGAGCCCACCTGGACCACTTGGGGACAACTCTTCCTGGCTGCCCTAGTTGGGAAGGGCCGGCTAAGAGGGTCAGACGGCAGTGAGGGCAGAGAGAGCTCCGCTGCAGCCTTCTCCTGCCCCTGGCACCTCCCATGCCGTCCCTCCGGGGGGGGCAGTCTCGCTTCCAGGAGCAACTGTAAAATATCTCAATAATTTTTATATCGATTACATACTGAAATGATATTTTGGGTTACATATTGAAATGATGTATTAGGTTAAATTAAAATACTAGAATTAATTTCGGTTGTTTCTTTTCACTTTTTTAACATGGCTACTAGAAATTTTTAATTTACGTTCCTGGCTCACATTATACTTCTATTGCGCAATGCTGTTCCAGATTTTTTCCTACATTTTTATAAAACGACATAGAAACACATGTCTGTAAACGCACAGGTACACAGGTATAGGGGCTTCCCCCCTCACACACGTGCAGCCAGCCTCTACGTACAGTTGTTACTTCCTCTTCCACTTGATTCTTTAGGCCCTCTTTTCCCGAGAGCACATATAAATCTACCTCATCCTTTTCAGTGGCCACGCTGCTTTCCATTGTATAGAAATGCATAATTCATTCATCCAACTCCCTAAGGACGAATAGTGGGGTTGTTTATCTCCATTTGCTTTTTCCAGCAATGCTAGGAGAGCATCCTTGGCCTGCCCACTGTGAAGTCTCTGTTTCTAGAGGTGGGAAAGTTGGGTCTGGTGTGAGTGCTTGAAATGATTTTGCAGGCTCCTCAGGCAGGGCTGAGAGAGGTGGACTTCACCTTGCAGTCACTAGAAAGGCTTAAAAACACTTGTTTTTCCTAAATGGCTAACTCTGTACTTTTCCTTCATTAAAAAAGCAATAAAAGCACATTACGGACAACTGGGGGTAAAAATAAAGGGAAAAAACCCTCCCATAACTTATTACACAGACACTTAAGTTTTTCCTTTCAGCCGCATTTGCTGGGGCATGTTTTCATTGCTAGACTGTAACCACAGTGCCCATCAATTTTAGATCCTGCTTTTTTCATTCACGGTTCTTGTGCAAGTTTTTTCTGTGTGACTGCAGACTCTTCATAAAAAGTTTATTTAGCCAGTCCCTTTGCCTGGATGCTGGGGCCTTTTTCAGTTGTATCTGAGAGGCCTGCACAGTGCCTTCTCCACTGGTGCTCTCCAGCCCACGTTCAACCAAGCTCAAGTCTCCCTGCCTGAAAGAAACACACGCACCTCCATCAATCCCAAGCCCTCAGCCCCTCCAGTTACCATCCTCTCCCTTTCCTTTTACAGCCAAACTTCCGGAAAGAGCCGCTTCCACCACCACCACCCCAGCCTCCACTTCCTCCTCTGCTCACTCAGTCCCCTGCCCGTCCCCAACCGTGTCCTCGGTGCCTGGGCCCTGGCTCTCCTTCCTCTGCTCTCTCCCTCTCCCACAGCGTCCCTGCCCTCCTGGTGAATCCCAGAACTCTCTCCCGAGCCTGCCTGGCTGCCTGCCTTCTGGGCTCCAGCTTCTTACCCCCAACCAGGCTATCAGCCACCATCTCCTTTCCTGGTCCCCCAGCCCTGTCCCTCTCATCAGTGACCAAGTCCTGCCCATCAACCTCCTTGACAGCCATTCATCACCTACTCCTCCCCAACCCACTGCCAACACTCACCTGTCTTCCCACCTCCACATGCTCCCTGGTCCCTGCCCCACGTCCAGGCTCAACAGTTCAGCTAGAGTATCTTCCAAGTAAAAATGTGACAGCATCACTCCCTGAAGGAAAGAGCTTTCAGGGCTCCCCATGGCCTTCAAGATGAAGTCCAAACCCCTTATCCTGGAATGTGGGCCCTGGGTGACCTGGCTCAGGCTTATCTCCAGCCTCAACTCTCATCACTTCCTATCCACAACCTATACCCCGCCCCTGCGGCAGGCCTGCAGTTCCCCGTACTTTCCAAGCACTCTCACCTCGTCACTTTTACACAGTGCTGTTTCTTTTTCATGGACCTCCCTTTCCCCTCCACTGCCTTCTTTGTGTGGATAACTTTTAGTTCTTCAGGTCCTAGCTTAAGGGTCACCTCCTCCAGGAAGCCTCCCTGACTTCTCCCCAATGGTATCTTATCATTTGCAAGATAATGGTATCTTGTATTTACACTAATCACAGCCTTCACTGTGCTGTGTTCCATTCATCTGTTTGCCGTCTGTCATGTGACCCCATTCCCCTCCCTTCCTGGCCATCCACATTTTCCTGACCCTGCTCCCTTAAAGACAAGGTCTGTGTCTCGCTCACCTCTGAATCCTTGACCTAGCACAGTGCTTGATTCTGAGCTTGTGACCAGTAAGTATAGGCTGAACGCATGAATGAGCAGAAGCTAGTGAACATCTTGATGCATAAACTTTTCCCATGCTGAAGATGATCTCCTTTGAACAGATTCCCAGAAGTTGCAGTGATTGGATTAAAGAGGATGACTAATGAAAGCTTCAATTCCCACAGCTAAGTAGCTTTCCAAAAAAGCTGTAGCAATTTACATCCCACCAGCAGGTATAAGAGTACCTGTCTCGCTGTATTCTCCCAGTGTGGCTATTTTCATTTCTTTCTTTTTAAAAAGTGCTCATTTTATAGGCAAAACATCCCACCGAGTTCTAATCTATAAGTCTTTGATTACTAGTGAGGGTGAACATTTTTCCATATGTTTGCCTACTAAATGCATTTCCCCTTCGAGGATTTCCCTGTTCATGTGACATGGACAGTTAAGGCAGGTGGCGTTTTATGAGCTGACTCTGGGGGCTGTGTCAGGAGTGACTGGGAGCAGGGAGGTCGCTGCTGCAATGGTCCTGGTGGGGGATGAGCAGGCAGGGTCACTGGGGGGGCCGGAGAAATAGGAGGCCAAGCCAACCACTCATCCCTGGGGACTGACAGAGGGCGAGGCAGAGGGACGGGTCAGTGCACCCAGGTTTCACCAGCTGAACAGAAGGGGTGTCTGCCCTGAGATGCACAGGCGGATACGTACACACACAACCGCAAGGGGCCTCTCTGAGCTATTTACTGGATACACCTGCTGAGGTACGGTGAGGTGGGGTAGCAGAAAAGGCAGGGGCGGGAGGGTCTGATCAGGCAGGCTTCTTGAAAGAGACCAGAGGAGGCAGATTTTGGAAGGACTCATAGGGCAGGGAGGGGAGCTGGGAGGTTGTGCAGAGAATCCTGAGGGCTTGTTTAGGAATACTACTACTAATGATAATCAACAATAGCTAAAGCTTACTGGGCTTTTACTGTGTGCAAGGCCTTGTTCTAATCACTTAGCAGGTATTAACTCAATATCCATCGCAGCCCTCTAAGGTATGTATTCTTATTATCTGCATTTCTAGACAAGGAGACTAAAGTGCAGAGGCCCAGAACCTTGCCCAAGGTCAGACAGCTAAGAAGTGGTGGCCTGGGATTCGAACCTGGGGGTCTGGCCCCAGTGGCCAGGCTTCTCACCATATGGGTCTTGTCTGTCTAGAGACACCAGAACCCAGAAGGGCTGAGGAGAGTTGGAGGAGACCCCCCCAGAGGAGCTTATTAAAATTCTCAACTTTTAGGGCCCTTCTGGAAAACAAGCAACCATGGACAAATCCCAAAGTCCACCTCCTCTGACCCAGCAGTGGGGTCGCTGAGCTCTGCTGGAGGGACCCGGCCCCGTGACTGGAGCCGCCATACACACGTGGTCCCTGACCGCAGCTGGCCCTCCGGGCAGCCCAGCAACTCATCCCTAAGCCCCAGACGCTCTCAAATCCCAGCCACCAAGCCACAAACCTCCCTGCATCCCCTCCCAAACTCTCCCCTGTCCGAGGTCAATCCTACCCAGGCTAAGCACCCCAACCCCTAACATTACTGTCCCCCAAGTTTGCTGTCAGGAAAAGCAAAAAATTATACATCTAAATGCTCATCACAAGGGACCTGGTCAGGTAAATGATGCCACCTCCAGTCAATGGCATATTAGGCAGCTGGAAAAAAGGGTGGGAAGCGCTTCAAGTACTGAGGTGGAATAACCTCAAGGACATAATGGTCAGTGGAAAATGCAAGGTGGAGAACAGCATATCACTGTGCTACCATTTGTGGGGGAAAAATAGAGGAAGGGACAGAGGGAAGGGAGAGAGAATTTGCTACCATATTTATATTTGCCTGTATGTGCATAAACTATCCCCTTGCAGGGGAACCGGGTGGCCGTGGCTGGGAACAGGAAGGACTGCACTGTCTATACTCTTTTGTACCTTTGAATGTCTGTGCCAAGTGAACAGAATAATACATTCATATTAAAACGAACAAATAAATGAAACATTGAATTACCTCATTTTTCATATATATGTGTGTGTGTATAAAAATATATGCAGAAATGAGTTGACGACCCCCCTCCGCACCCCCCAGGGCCTGGAAGAGAATCTTCTGATCCTATCTGCACTTGGCCTCCTAGGGCTGCTCCTGCACGGGCTCCCTGTCGTCAGGTACAACCCCCTTCGCCCAGCACTCGCGATGGGACCAGCGGGGCAGGGTTAAAGTGGCTCTTTCCAAGTGCCTCCTTGAGGGATGGAGAGTGGCACCTGTCATGGCCCGCACAAGCGTCCTTGTGGGCTCTCCCTCCTTGTAAGGAGCAAAGCAAGAGGGCTCCTGAGCAGGCCAGCATGCCCCTCACTGCTGCTCCCACCCCACAGGCACCTGGAAGTCCTCACCCCCATGGGTGTCTGCCCTTTGGCCAGAATGTCCCTGCTGAGAGACAACTTCACAGGTCCCCTGCATCCTTGGTAAGGAGCTGCCATCTCTCCCATTCCGAGGACACCCACACACCCTACAGAGCCCAGAGTTCCTGACCTCCTCACATCCCCCACCCTGGCAGGGCTAGGCACTCTACCCAGGGGCCCCATCAGGTAACACATCCCCAATACTCTGCTGGATCTGGGAAGAGATTTCTAGGGGCAGGGCCTGGGTGTGACCCATCTGTGGGTCCCTAGGGCCCAGGACTGGGGAGGTGGCGGTGACCATGCATCAAGCAGGTAGATGAATGGACCTGTCTCTCCATCCCTGCCCTGGGCAGCGCCTGGCCTAAAGTCCTGACCTGTACCTGCTGGAGGGCCCCCATTATTTGGGATGGCACCTTCGACCCAGATGTGGCCCAGCAAGAGGCTGTACAGCAGAACCTCACCATTGGTCTGACTGTCTTTGCTGTAGGCAGGTAAGGCCCAGGGAGGGGAGCGGTGCTATCCAAGCAGGGAGTGGGAGAGGGTGTGCACGTGATGTAGGGGTGGAGCACCCCATTCTCCTGGGCTGTAGGATCCCAAGATAAAGCGAGAAGCAAAGACAGCACCCCTTGTCCCAGACTCCCAGCATGAGGGCAGAACCATCCTTTCCCTTCCCCTCCTCCATGGAGTCCACCCAGGCCAGGCAGCCAACAGCTCAGCATCACAACCTAGAAGGAACCTGCCCAGGGCCTGGGGCTGATCATCTGGAGGCCTTGGGTTTGCGGTGAGAAAATGATGGGAGTCTTTCAGGTGAGAATGGTGAGAGGAGGTGAGAACTGGGTAAACAGAGGGGATGGCCCGGCTGCAGAAGCGTCCGTGGAGGTCAGCGGCTCAGGTGCAGGCACACAGAAAGGGCCGGGCGGGGGGAGGTTCGCCAAGAAAGTCTGAAGGCGGAAGAGGGGCTGGGGAGCTGAGGGCTTTTGCAAGGGAGCGAATCTGGGCTGGATAAAGAGGGATGTGAAGAAAGGAGGATGCTGAGAATGGTAGGGTCAGCAGACCAGAGGAGTCAGTGAGGAAGGACTGTTGGGGGTGATATATCACAGGAAAGTGGGCTGGAAGGACAGGGGGGTCAGAGAGTGGGACAGGTGAAGCTGCAACTTGGGGTGGGGGGCAGACTGATGATGACCAAGTCGAGGGAGAGGCCATGGGGGCAAGTGACTGAGGAGCGGGGAGGACAGACAGGAGAGGAGGCCAAAGAACTAAGGGGCCCCCAGGCATGGAGAAGGAGCCCAGAGTGGGAGGTGGAGAAGAAACCTCAGGGGGCTGACCTGCCCATCTCCCCATTATGGATGTCAGGGTGTCCAAGCTGGTATTCACTTTCCAGTAGTGATGCAAATGGGACTCCTGGCTTAGAGTGGCAATCAGATCCTACAATCCTAAGGTGCAGAGAGGTAGAGTTCAAGGCAACTTAAGGAAGAGTTTCTAATAATGAAACAGGCTGCTTTGGGAAGGCATTGAGAGCTTTGCATCCAGGAAAAGATATCCAAAAGCCTGGGGAAGGAATTCTGTCTTCGGACACCCCAGACCAGCGGTCCCCAACCTTTTTGGCACCAGGGACCAGCTTCATGGAAGACAATTTTTCCACAGACCGGGGGGTGGGGGAGGAGGGAGGGGGATGGTTTAGGCGGTAATGCAAGCGATGGAGGCAGATGAAGCTTCGCTCACTCACCTGACGCTCACCTCCTGCTGTGCGGCCTGGTTCCTAACAGGCCGCAGACCTTTAGCGGTCCGCAGCCCGGGGGGGTTGGGGACCCGTGCCCCAGACAACTGCTCAGGGCTCCTCCAACTCCGTCCCTCACACTCTAGAAGGGAGAGAAAGCCAGGAGGGCCCCTGAGAGGCCGGGGGCAAACAGGACTGCCAGCCTCTCCAGAGCCTTGGTGCTCCCACTTCTGTTCTGGACGCTGAGTAGGGTGTTCCTGCACCAGCCCTAGGGGTCAGAGTCTCTGAGTCCAGAACTTCCAGGGTCCTGAGTTCCAAGGATCTATGAGTCCAGCACCCTGGGATGCTGAGGCTTCCAAGGTCTCTGATTCCAGTTTCTCACAGTTCCACCCGGAATAGAGCAAGTGCAGGTAAGGGTACAGGCTCCAGTGCCAAGCTGGGTTCAAATCCTGGCTTTCACTTATCAACTACGTGTATGCTTGCTTGCACAAGTTACTGAAGCTCTTTGAGATTCAGTTTCCTCACCTGAGAGATGGAGATAATAATGGTGAGGATTAAATGAGATAATGCACATTACTTTGAACACTATCTGCCACATGACAAATGTTCCAAAAGATCAGGCATTAGTACGATTATTTTAGAACCCTGGGATCCCAAAGGCTGTTCATACAAAGTTTCCAGTATTCTGAACGTCCCGGTTACCTATGTAAGGAATCACCACAAACTCAGTGACTGAAAACAGTTCATTATTACCATAGCTCATGATTTGTGGCTCAGGAATTCTGACAGGGCTCAGCAGCAGGGGGGGCCCCTCCCTGCTCCCAAACGTCCTGCGGATGACTGGCGGGCGCCTCTTTCCGTGGCTAGCCTGGGCTCCCTCACTTCGTGGCAGCATCTGAGTTCTGACACTTCTTTTTTTTTTTAATTAATTTATTTTTATTTATTTTTCGGTGCGTTGGGTGTTCGTTGCTGCCCACAGGCTTTCTCTAGTTGCCGCGATTCGTTGCAGTGTGCGGGTTTCTCACTGCGGTGGCTTCTCTTATTGCAGAGCACAGGCTCTAGGCGCATGGGGTTCAGTAGTTGCGGCGCTCGGGCTCAGTAGTTGTGGCTCGTGGACTCTAGAGCGCAGGCTCAGTAGTTGTGGCGCACGGCCTTAGTCGCTCCAGGGCATGTGGTATCTTCCCGGACCAAGGCTCGAACCTGTGTGCCCTGCATTGGCAGGCGGACTCCTAACCACTGTGCCACCAGGGAAGCCCTGAGCTCTGGGACTTCTTAAGCGAAGGGTCAGAGCTCTAAAGAGACAAAGGCTAACGAGCCGGTCCTCCCAAGGGCCAGCACAGCATCCCTTCCTCGGGACTCTATTGACCGAAGCCGTCAGGGAGAGCCACGTTCAAGCGGGGAACACAGGGCCTCTCCGGGCAGGGGTGGCAAACAATGGGTAATTATTTTTAATCCACCTCGGATGATTCCGGGGCTGGACAGTTCTGGAGTTCCAGGGACTGGAGTTGCAGGGTCACAAGGACGGGCGAGGGGAGGGCTGAGAAGCCCGACGTCTCCGCGGATGGCAGAGTGCGCCGAGGCCCGGCTGACTCAAGACGGCCCCGCCCCGCCCAGCAGATACCTGGAGAAGTACCTGGCGCGCTTCCTGGAGACGGCCGAGCAGCACTTCATGGTGGGCCAGCGCGTGGTGTACTATGTGTTCACCGAGGGCCCGGTCGCCGTGCCCCGCGTGCGGCTGGGCCCGGGCCGCCGGCTGCGCGTGGAGCGCGTGGCGCGCGAGCGGCCCTGGCAGAACGTGTCCATGGCGCGCATGCGCACGCTGCACGCAGCGCTGGGCGGGCGGCTGGGGCGCGAGGCACGCTTCGTGCTCTGCATGGACGTGGACCAGCACTTCAGCGGGACTTTCGGGCCCGAGGCGCTGGCCGGGTCGGTGGCGCAGATGCACGCCTGGCACTACCGTTGGCGGAGGCGGATGCTGCCCTTCGAGCGGGACGCGCGCTCGGCCGCCGCGCTGGGCCGGGGCGAGGGCGACTTCTACCACGCGGCCGTGTTCGGGGGCAGCGTGGCGGCTCTGCGGCAGCTGACAGCCTACTGCGTGCGGGCCCTGGAGGTGCGCTGGCACGACGAGAGCCACCTCAACAAGTTCTTCTGGCTGCACAAGCCCGCCAAGCTGCTGTCACCCGAGTTCTGCTGGAGCCCCGACATCAGCCGCCGGGCCGAGATCCGCCGACCCCAACTGATCTGAGCGCCCAAGGAGTACGCCCTGCTGCCCGGCTAGCGGCGCCCTCGGCCCGGAGGCCCGAACGCCGGCGGGGCCCTTCTGGAAGCAGCGTGGCGCTGGTGGGGGGGGGGGGGGGGGAGGGAGACTGCGTGAATACCGCCCCCGCGCGGGGGTGGCAGGAGGAGGCCAGGCCTTTGGAGAGCGCCTCCCTGAGGCGGGCGATCCATCCCTTCCCTGACTTTCCACGGCGACCCAGATACCGCCAGCTGCCTGGAAACCTGTCACCTCTGACCTTACTGAGTTCAGTGGAGGCCCCCGAAGAGACGTTTCAGCCCCTTCCCCATATCCCCCCACTTTTTTAAATGGGACTGAGGCACAAAAAGGGAACAAAACTACGTAAGGACCCAGAGAATCTGTGAGTCAGTCTGTGAGGTCAGCTGGAAAGCCAGGACTGGCCCTCAGGTCAAATAGAGCTGCCACTGGGCAGGAGCCCCAGATAGAGAAACACAGTGGCATCCGGTTCACCTCTGCCGCCCTCGGCAAAGTTTGTACATATTTAAGTAATATGATAATAAAATACATTATTCCAAAGTGTCCTATGGCCCTTTCTCCTAGAGAATCCAAGTCCATAAAAATGACATTTCCTTGCCATGGGACCCATATGGCTGTTTGGCCAGAGTGTCTGGGAGATAAATTTCCTCATCCATGGCTGCTGTCCAGACTCTTCATCCTCAATAGGGAAAGACACACGTCCCGAACAGAAGCGTGAAGTCATCAGGCTCTCCAGGAAAGGTGGTTCCCTCCGGGAAATAGCTGTGGGGATGGGGAAGTTATCTGCTGGAAGTCCCTGAGGTATTGTCTGACAGTTGTAAAACGGAGGCCGGGAGAGGGTGGGACTTCCCTCCAGGTCTTCTGACCCGTTTGTGTAGTGTTCTCATAGACCTTGAATTTTTAACAGGCTCCACTATTTTCAGGTAGGACAGCAATTCTGGCTATAAGCCAACTCTGATGGTTTTCATATAGTAACAGTTTTTACAAACACTTCCAGTTGTTGATGATGTAAGAGATATCTCCCTTCTCCCAAGCAGTTCCAAGGTCCCAGTGTCTCCTGCCTCAACTAGATTAGCAGAACCCAGAAGACCTTTTGGACTCTGGGTTAGAGCTAAGAACAGGCTAGGTGTGCCTAAGAACAGGTTATTGCTTGATGGCTATAGGCTGACATCCCTTCCTCTGGTGGGAGACTGTCCTCCACCTTACACTGCCTTCATCATTCACCAAGGGCCACACACACTGAGCCCTGGGCCAGCAGAGACCTGAGCTCAGGCCAGTAAGATCTGGATGGAAATCTGCTCCTCTTCTGACTCTGTGCATGGCTGTGGACTAGTTCCTTACCCTTGCTGAGTCTCAGTTTTCTCATATGTAAAGTGGGGATGCCAATCACCCTCCTTGCAGGGGTTGTGATGCTGCAGAAAATAACTTGCCTTCTCCCTTCTCCTTGCCTGCCCCTTCTCCAGCAAGTTCGTGGAGTGCAGAGGAGTCGCCGAAGGACAGCCATTTCCTGTTTTAAAGAGGAAGTGATGGCACGAGTCAGGGGTTTGCAGGTGCTGGGCTGGGGGAGTCTCATGCTGTGGGTCGAGACCTTCCTGAGGAGGGGGAGTGGTAAAAGAAGCTGCAGCGGAACAGAGTGGAGGACCTCCTTTGTCTTCCCCAGAGGCCCAAGGTGCGGGTGGGGCAGGCTCAGGTGTAGAGAGGCTCAGGGCAGCAGCAGAGATAACAGGGGATAAGCTCCTTCTGCCGCTGCTTCCATCAGTGTCCCTGTTAATCAACACTATCCTCAGCACCCACGCTGGGACCCTCAGGGACCGCGTAAGCTCCTGAGAGCTTCCAGGTGAGCCGGTGAAAATCAGACTCCCATTCCCCCGAGGGTCACTGCTACATGCAAAATCTTCACCTCTCCAGCCATCCCACCTGCCATGCCAGCTCAGATGTCACCCCCCCAAAATTCCCAAACATCACCTGCTGTCTAGTCAGGGTTCCTTGATCAGAAAGGACATAAATCCATCAGGGCTACGTCAAATAATAACAATTACATTTATTGGGTACTTACTATGCACCAGGCACAGCTCTAAGCCTTAGATATCTATTGGTTCATTTAATCTTCATATCCACCCTATAAATTGGTTACTATTATTTCCCTCATTTTACCTATGAGAAAATCGGGCACAGAGAGGTTAATTAACTTACCTGATGTCACACGGTAACATAAATTCACTGATGTGAGAACAAGCAGGAAATTAGAGCGGGCCAGAAGATGGAGACAAAGTCAGGAGCTAAGGTTGCCACTGGCTGGCCCTCAGTCTCCTCTGTCCGTCTCCGCTTCTTTCTGCCTCCTTTGTCCTCCTTGTGTCTGGCCCAACACAGCACCCCATCCACCCCCACCCCCCACACCCACCCCACACACACAGGATTTTCCCATTCAGGTGCCCACCATCGCCTAACTTGTTCCTAACTCACTGAATGAAGAATCTGATTGCAGAGTCAGCCAGTGGTGTTGTGGAAAACGTTTAGCAACTGACTCTTTGAGGAAAACGAAAGATCAACCCTAACGAGGATTTACTGGCTTACGTAACAGGACGGTGCTGGGGTCGGGACAGCTTCCGGGCTCGATGATGTGTCTCCGGCTCTCCGCTTGGCTTTGTTGGGAGTCAGCTTCATCCTCGGGCTCCTGCAGCAGCAGCAGCTCCAGCCTCACAACCTCCAGCTAGTCCAGTGATCGAGGGGACCAAGAAGTCCCCTGCACACACATCTTCCCCATGGGGGTCACTGTTTTGATTGCCTAGGAGGGAGATGCAGGAACTCCCCCAGAGTTTATCAAGGCTGGCCCTGTGCTAGCCGCCTCGTGGGAGAGACAGAAAGTGACTCAGCCATGAGCCACCATGGGGAACTCACTCCTCTGAGCCCTCATGGTCCTTGGCTGCGAGTGATGGACACAGGAAGGGCCATTTCCCTTCTTCCCCCAGTCTGGGGGTGGGGGGCGGGGGAGGGGAGAGGAGCAGTGGAAAGGTGCCCCCCAGCCCCACCCTCGCACAGAGCACGCCACACACCGCCGCCACCCGGCTGCAGGTACAGTTTATTCTTCACAACAGAGAAATACAAAGAGCAGAGGGTTTGGAATTCCTTTGTTTCTTGCCCCCTTTAGTGTCTTCCCCCACGTTTGACTTTTTTTGCTCCCCACCCCTTTCCTTCAATATAATGCAAACTTCGTTCCTGAAGCCTTGAGGGGCACCTGCCCTCACCTCCCTGCCACCACGATGCAGACTGAGAAGCCAACAGACTGTTTTCTCTTTTTTAATAAGGTAACTAGTTCTAAATATGGTGGCCTGGAGGTCCCATAGAAAAAAGCAAAGGGGTGTTAACAGTATGTATAACAGCGTATTTACAGGGTAGTAACATGCGGACAAAAAGCTACAATACTGAGTATCAGACGACGCCAGTCAAACAAAGGGATGGGGGTGGGGCAGAGAACCCCGTGGGAAAAGAAACCCCAGGAGACGTTAAACTGGTAAATCAATGGCGAGTTAAGGCTTAAAAAGTGTATAAAAATAACACAGTTAATATTCAAAACGGGACTCCAGATACAGAATATATAGATGAGTTTCTGTCTAGTTTTCTTTTTTTTTTTTTTTCCCCAGGGGATGTAGGGGGGCTTCTCCGGGCTCTGTACATGGTTCCTATATACACGGACACGCATGGCTTTCAGATTGGGGTGTGTCTGTGGGAGCTGAGGGCAGGGTCTGCTCCCGGGACCCTCCTCCCCGAGGATCCCTTCCCTGCCGAGGGGCCTAGGGCCTGGGCTGGGGATTCCCCTCCATGGCAGGGAAGACAAGTAACCCCTCCTTGGGCACTGCCCCATCTGGAGGAAATTCTGGAGAGGGGGGGTCCTTGCCCCAGGCCCACTCCCTCCCCCTGCCCACAGTCTGGGATGGTGGGAGAGGTAGCCAATAGGTTTCTTGGCCAGCACCGAGGTAGACTGGGGTGGTCTTCAGGGCAGCAGGGGTGCCAGGTCTTACCCAGCCCACCCCACCCCATTTCCCTGGGCCTGTACCCAGCCCAGCCAACACTGCACCCTTTGGTCCTGTGGACCTCCTGGCCCCTCTCATTTCGTCTCCTGAAGACTGGGTAGCCCTGGTAGCTGCCACATCCCTCTGCTCAGTGACGCCCAGGGCGCAGCTCTGGAGGCTCGAGCTGGCACCCAGGGGCAAGCGGCTCACTCCAGCTGCCTCCTGCCCCTCCCACCTGGGGGCCCCCTTTGCAGTCCAGAAGCCCAGGCTTGAGCCTTTCCCTCAAGACCTGAGGCCGTGGCAAGATAAGGTCCCACGCTGCCCTCTGGTTCTCTGTGTCCATCTGTCCGGTTCTTTTAATTTCTCGGTCTTAGCAGCACCAACTTCTTGGCCAATAAATATCTTTTTTGTTATTTCCAAAACAAACTTAAAAAAAAAAAAAAAAAAAAAAAAAGAACAGTGAAGCAAGTGAAGGGTGGGGAACAAAAGGAAAACCCAGCAGAGAGGTTCAAAGTGCTCTGAGATCGTCTTTGGATGCCACCAAAACAGTCCAGAATCTTGCAGTTGGCCTGGCCGCCCCCGGAGCTGGACCGGGCAGGGCTTCTGCGGCCCAGGCTTTCTGGAAGGTCAGGAAGGTTATGAGAGAGCTCGGCTGTTCCTGGAGGGCCCCTGGAGGGAGTCGGGGCCTGGTGCTGCCTGGGTCTGTGTCTGCCAGTGGGCAGGGTGGGGCGGCGCCTTGGGTCGGCTCAGATGAGGGAAATTCGCACCGGGATGCCGGGGGACTCCGTCCTCTGGGGCGAGTGATGGCTCACCAGGTGCTCCACCACCGTGTGTTTGGACATGTGCTTCATCAGGTAGGTCTCCTGTGGGCGGGGTGAGATTCAGAACTTACAACAAACTGCTGGCAAGGGGTGCAGGGGGAGCTGCAGTTCCCACAAGCAGCCACTGGAGGGCTCCTTGGTAGGTGGGCTGGCTAGTGATGGACAGCCACAGCTTTGGGGGGGTCAGATGGGCATCAGCATTGGTTCTAGGGATGCTGCATCTCTGCCAGCAGTGGGGGCTGGCTTATTTACCAGAGTCCGAGCCCACAGTGTGCTGACTAGAGAGCTGGCAAGCAGCAGGCTCACCGCGCAGCAGTGCCCACCTAAAACTCCCTAGGGCCAGGCCAGCTGCCATCTACCAACTGGCTGGAGTGGAGTCCTGTCCGATAGAGCATAGCTGCCCCCATGTGGCTGGTTCTCCCAGTGGGGGCGAAGCGGTAGGCCTCAGGTGACCCTGGCTCTGCCATTTCTCAGCGGTGGAATGTTGGACAAGTCATCTTGTCCCTCCAAGCCTCAGTTTCCTCCTCTGCAGGCAGGGATGGGGAAAGGGTTGCTATGGTGATATGGGTAAAACTCTTAGCACGCAGTAGGGTTGAGGGGACCACTGCTTCCCTAGTCTCTACATTTCGTTCTAGGTGGTGATGGGAGCCCCGGCCTCTGCACCCCCATGCTCCATCCTCCTTTGGGAAGAAGTGGGGCCTGATCTGATTGGTGACTTTGGGAAGCTTAAACTGGGCATGCTCACCTAATCCCCTGAGCACTGCCACAGACTCTGCTAAGTCTGACCTGAGGCACCCAAGACTGGGTGGGCGAGGTGACCCAAGGCTCACCTGCAGGCCCACAGGCTTTCACACTAAGGTGGTGCTCTGGTTCCCACCTGCCACTCCTTGGCCTCATACCTCAGCTTGCTCAGAATCCGGCAGAGGAAGCCCTCAAATGTGGTGGCAAAGCGCTATCAAACAACACCGAAGGGAAGCAATCAGCAAAATCCAAACTAGGAAACTATTCTTCAATAAGTAAATTGCAAAGAAAAAAAAGGCAGTGGTGTTGAGGTGGGGTGGAGGACCAATAGTTTAAAAGATATATTGACCCAGTGCAATGTAAGAATTTTATTTGGATCTTGATTAAAAAATAAAATTTGTAAGTAAATAAAATTATAAATTATGGCATCCATGAGACAAATGAAAATGTGAATACCAACTGGGTATTTGATGATATTAAGGACTACGGTGAATCATTTTAAGGTATTATAAAGGTATTGTGGATAAGTTCAAAAAAGCAGTCTTTATGTTTAAACACACAAAGTGAAAATTTTCAGATGGAACAATGTGATGTCAGTTTTACTTCAAAAAACAGGGATATGGATGAGGCAGCATAGACCGATGCCAGGTTCTGGGGTCTGATGGGAACACGAGGGTTCACTATTCTAAAATGTTTCTTTTATGTATTAAAGTAGTTTAAAAGTCAATCCATTAATATGTGTTTTTAAAAAAGGTAATTATTCTTGTTCTGTGGAGCCCAGTCAGGCCCAGTTCAGGGTGGGGCCTCAGGCCAGGTGAGATGTGACAGCCCCTTCCCCACAGAGTTCAGATCCCCTCTAAGAACCACGCTGTGACCGCTGGTGGCCCCTCCTCTAAGAGGGGACGCGTATAGGAAGGTGCAATCCATGCGCCCCTCTCCAGCCAAAGTGAACCTTCAAAACTACCCTCCTGGACAGTCCCCTCCCCATGGGTCCCCTCTCCACCAGGAAAAACATCCAGACTCCCTAACAGGGACCGACAGCCTCGTGTGACCTAATTTTCCTTCAGTTCCTGGAACATACCGCGACTGTTCCACTTCGGGGGTGTTTGCATTCCCTGTTCCCCTGCATGGAAAGTCCTTCCTGCTCCACTCCTCCTCACCTGGCCAATTACCTTCAAGGCTTCCTCTAAATGTTACTTCCTCATACACCTATCCCAACCCATCTCCCTTCCCCAACTCCATTTTGTCCTCCCTGCAGCTGCCTTTCAAAACATGTTTCCTTTTTTTCCTTTACAGCAGTGGTTCTCAGTCAGAGGCAATTTCCCCCCCTCACCCCAGGGACATTTGGCAAAGTCTGGAGGCATTTTCAGGGAGGGGTTGCTAGTGGGTAGAGGCCAAGGATGTTGCTAAACATCCTATAACGCACAGGACAGCACCCCTCGGCAAAGATGTCAACATGGGCCGAAGTTGACAAAGCCTGCTTAGAGCAGTTACCACGATTTGTCATTACATATCCGCTTGTGTGGTTACTTGTTTAATGTCTGTCTCCAGCAGTGCACTCTAACCTGCTTGGGGGCAAAGAATATGCCTGTTTGATTCATCCTGATTCCCAAGTGCCTGGCACAAGTGTTCAGCAAACACTGGGTGAATAAATCATTGTCTTAGCTAAGGTCTGTCAGGCGCTGACTCTGCCAGCCAACAGCCCTAGAAGTTAAGAACTATTACCTCTCCCATTTTACAGATGAGGAAACTGAGGCTTGGTGATCAGTCTGTGTACACGTGGGGGTCTGTTAACCAGAATATTTGGACACACATAGCCAGAAGGACACACAAAAGTGACTCACTTGGACTCCCTCTCCTGGGTCTGAAAGGCCCTTGTTTAGGGAAATTCCCATCCAGGGATGGAGGACCGGCACCTTTCCGGCCCTGTTTGGGTCTTTCCTGGGAGATGAAGGTGGCTCTGGGCCAGGTCACTGTGCCACCTTGTGGGCATGACGGGGGTTGCAGCTTCCCCAGTGGGGAAAGGTCCTTCTCCCTCCCTGGCTCTGGGGAGCAGGTTGCCAGCGCCTCCCCGCCCACCACCCCATACTGCCTGGAAGAAACCACATCTCCAGAAACCAGGCGAAAGGCTGCCTGGGGAGAGCTCGGCCTGAGGCAGCCGAAAACTGAACTGGAAAGCAAAAGCCCTGGCTCTGCCACTCACTGTGATCTTGGGAAGTCACTGCCCTTCTCTCGGCCTCAGTTTCCTCATCTGGAAAATGGGAGCATCAGTACAGGTCTGAGGAGGCCGGGGAGAGGGAGAGGCTCCCGGGGGC
This sequence comes from Balaenoptera acutorostrata, assembly GCF_949987535.1. Classification (NCBI taxonomy): domain Eukaryota; kingdom Metazoa; phylum Chordata; class Mammalia; order Artiodactyla; family Balaenopteridae; genus Balaenoptera; species Balaenoptera acutorostrata. The sequence continues at coordinate 26,648,994 of NC_080064.1, read as the reverse complement.
CCCGCACTCACCGAGGTGTAGGCCCGCCCGCACATGCTGCAGCAGTAGGCCTTGGCATGCTTGATGGCATGGGCCGAGAGGTGGATCTGCAGGGAGGCGGAGTCCGAGTAGGCCCGGTAGCAGTTGGGACACTTGTAGGGCTTGTCCTTGTTGTGCTGGCGCTGGTGAGACTGTGGGGAGCACAGCAGGGGTCGGGAGCTGGCTGGACTCCCCCAGCCCCACCCCCTCCTTACGCTCCCCTGGGGAGGAGGGGCTGTGCACCTGGCGGAGGCAGGCGGGCACTCACCTGGAGGTTGGAGAGCTGAGTGAAAGCCTTTTCGCAGCCAGGATGTGGGCACTTGTAGGGTCTGTCGCCTGTGTGGATTCTGCAACAGGCAGCCCAGTGAGGTGGCGTCCCTGACAGGTCCCCCAGGCCAGCTCCAGCCCCCAAGCCCTCGGCTAGCCTGCACACCCCTCTGGCCCCCAAGCCTCCCAGGCTCCCCGCTCCACACACTCTCCCCAGAGTGAGCCCCAGGCAAGAGCTGGGATTTCAAAGGCTACTCGCGTCCTTTCTTCTCTGGCCTCCCACAGCCATTCTGTGACCAGAGCCTCCACGCTCCCCACAGGGCCCCGCTGAACCCGGCCCTCCACCAGCACCCACTCAGAGAGCCCGCCCAGGCCCCCGGCTAATCATGGCAGTCTTGCTTTGACGGCATTCTGCCCCTCTTCTAAAAAAGCCACCTGCAGACCACCCACTGAAAAGGGCAGAAGGGCAGATTCACAGCTTTGCCAGGACCTTCCCTGCCCACCCTGCCTCTTTCTCTCAGGAGACATCACCCTCTAATTGGCCCCCAATTTCTATTCCCTGCCTCTTCCCCACATGGCTACCTGGTCACCCCAGCTACTGAGAGAATGCAGGACAGGGTGGCCCTGAATGTCAGCCTCTGTGTCCTTCCTGTGAGCCCCTTTTTGTCCTCACGCTGGCTCCACCATTTACTAGCTGGGTGACCTTGGTCAAATCACTGAGCCTCGGTTTCCTCATCTGCAAAATGGGTATAAAAATACAGTCCCTACTTCACTGGGCTTTGTGAAGATTCCATTAGATAATATGTGGAAGGGGCTTAGCCAAGTAGTGGCACAGAGTCAGAGCTCCATCACCACTTGCCAGTATTACTATTATTCATTTAACAATTATTATATCAGGCACCCGTGTGCCAGGCACCACCCTGGGTGCTTGGAACATATCCGTGAACAAAACAAAAAAAATCCACTGCCTCGTGGAAACAATGATTATGAAATAAGTAAGTAAAGTGCGTGTAGAAGGTAGTAAGTGCTGTGAGAAGAAACAGAGCAGGTGAGGGGGGTCGTGAGTGCATGGGGAGCGTGCAATGTTAAATAGGGTGGTCAGGGTCCTCACTGAGAAGGAGACTTGGGAGCAGTGACTTGCAGGCTGATGGCCAGGCTTTCTGTTGGCTGTTGCCGCTTGTGCTGGTCCAGCAGCCAGGTGAGGATGGAGGAGGACCGGGATGGGGTGTGGAAACGGGGCTCAGGAGCGAGGCGCACACACCGGGACGGGAGGCCCTCCCTGCTCTCCTAGGCTTGTCTTCAGTCACCTGCTCTGGCAAATCCTGTGCCAAGCAGGTAGGTAATGAAATGCAGACTGGATCTGAACCTCTTTTGCCTAAGTTGCTGATGAGCATTAGGTGGAGGGAGAATCCAGCTCTGACCACCCGGTATGTCTCCTTCCCTAAAGCCACAGCCCACCCTGGGTTTGCTCCGCCCATCAACAGACTCATCAGACAAACTAAGGTCCCCCAGGCCAGGCCCTGTGCTGGCCAGGCTGGAATAAGGAACACTCCCTGCCGTCAGTAAGCCCACGACCTTGACTGCCCACTGTGAACAGTGACAGTCCGAATTCCCTAGTGTGCCATTCAAGGCCCTTCACGTGTGGTTCGGCCTCACCTCCCTGCTCCTGCACCCTGAGTCCTGGTCAGAGGACCATTTCTCATCTGGCAACCACGGCTGATTGATGCTTCTGCCCGCCACCCCTGTGCCCTGGCTGCATCCTCAGCAGTGAGGCCGCCCCTCCTCTGTCTCCTCTACTAGACGGGGAACCCCAAGGGCAGGGACGGCTCGTCTCAGGCTGCATGGAGACAGGCCAGGTGGAAATGGACTGGCCCAGTTCTGAGGACCTCTATTCTACCTGCACACTGGGGGTGTCACATGTTTGGGGACATCATCCCAGGCTACTGCACCCCGTCTCTACAATAGAAGGACCTTAAGGGTCATCTGGACCGGCTCCGCCTGCCGCCAGAATCCCTTCATTTCATCCCATCCTCGCTCCCCTCCAGGGCTGTGGAACTCGGTGGCAGAGGGGACCGAGGGACCCCAGGACATGTGCTGATTTTGTTTTAAATTCCGCAACGCCCACCCCAGAATCCTCGCCTCCCACTGCTGCCCAAGTCATGCCTCTTCCCTGCCCCGAGGCTCCAGGCCCACCACCTCCCTCTGCGCCCCCCGCCCCAGCATTCCAAGTCCCTTCCTACCTTCCATCCGGGATCCAGACTGATCCTCTTCCAGGCACACTTTTCCCCCAGCTAATGCCTGGCTAAAACCCAGACTCCTGTTCTCAGTGTAAAAGCCCCTTGATCGTGGCAGCCTTTTCTGACCCCCCAGACTAGACCTGGCCCCTGCAGCCCACCCCTGAGCAGAAGTCTGTGTATGGGCACGTATTTTATTGATGTCTAGTCACTGTTTTCTAAGCTGCCTCCCTCCTTGAGAGCAAGAATGCCCTTGGTCTCGTTCGCCACCATCATCCCAGGGCCTGGCACAGGCTCAGCAGAGAGGACTCAGTACATTGGAAGGTGAGTTCTTTCCTCCTGAAGTCAGTTACTGACAATAGTAATATGTTCCACATAATCAACAACACCCGTTCCTCAAGGGTATTTCACAAGTGTTTGTTGACTGACCGATGGATGGTTCTCCAGGGACATCAGGCCCTACCTCAGGACCTTGCTCCTCTGGCCTCCTCCCCAAGTGCCACAGCTGCCCAGCCTCCTTCCTGGACTCCCGGCCTCAGCCTCTCCCCTCCACCACCACAGCAGCAGTGCAGGGACCTGACGTTGTCATGGTCTCCCCCACTGTCTCCCCCTTTTCCAGGACAGAATCCAAATCTACACCCCCCAGCAAGTCTCTGAGCCTTTGCTCGTGCCGTTCCTCCTGCTGGGAACACCATTCCCATCTCTCACGAGAGAGGGCTATGGACCCTTCAACACTCGACTCCGATGATCCTCCCCAACCTCCATTACGTACTTCCCCCTTTCATGGAAGTTTTCACATCCACCAGCCTCCCAGCGCATGGTGGGAGTTCCTTTGGCCCAGAGCCAGCCTCTGACCACTGATCTGTCATTATGCATGGCAGCCAGCGCTGGGCCTCAGAAGGGCTTCAGGGAGCAAAGGTTCCCCCTGATAACTGGCCCCTGAGCTCTTCACCCCTGAATTTCAAGTCAAGGCCAAGCCCTCAATCCCAACATCAGAGTCCTCCCTTTGCAGGGCATCTCCCCACTAGGGGGGCACCCAGGCCTGACTCCCACATCTGTAGTGATGGGGAGCTCACCACCGACTCCAGGCGCAGGGAAGCTGAGCTGAAATCGGGGCCCCTGGGCTGCTCCTTCACCCGCACTGTCCCAGCCCCACCCCGGGGCCCCGAAGACTAGGCCTGCTCTCCTGCCTGGACCTCACTCCCACCTGAGTTTCTTCTGCAGCCAACATCCCCAGCCCCTTCCCTCCTCCGAAGCGGGGCTGCTCCTCGGCACTTGGCTCACATCTCGCTTCTGCCTCCTCTTAGTGGCGTGGCCTTGGCCAAGTGACTGTGCCTCCCGAGCCCCAGTTTCCTCACCTCTAAAACGGGGATAATAATAAGGGCTGTAAGGGCTGTAACTTACTGAAAGGGCGTTCCTAAGACAGTTTCACAGTGTTAGTTTTGTTTTGGTTTGGGTTTTTTTTTGGCCGCACCGCATGGCTCGCGGGGATCTTAATTTCCCAACCAGGGATTGAACCCGCACCCTCGGTAGTGAAAGCGCGGAGTCCAAACCACTGGGCCGCCGGAAGTCCCCCCAGTGTTAGTTTTTAATACACTCATGTCTCTTTAAGACAAACAATTTATGAAAAACAACAAAGGGGGAATTTATTCAATGTTTAAATAAAATTATCGAGGATTCATTAGTTATCATTGATCCTTTATTTTCCAGGTAATAAGCGGCACGTTATATTGAATGGCTTCAGTCCCACTGTGCTTTGTAACTAAAACGATGGTAGATACGGTGACAGTGGACCTTCCTCGAGATGGTTGCCTCTCCGTGGCACTTTTCAGATTTGTTATTTCAGATTTGTAAGGACTTTATGGACACCTCATATGTAAACACCTTATGCAGGGCCGGGCACTTAGGAGCTCTCTGACAAGGAAGAGTTGTTGCTAGGATGTTATCACCATCACTATCATCACACTTGAGAAAACCTGCCCCTGCCACAATTATCACCACACATGTATACAACATCGCACAGCCAGGAGAAGGAAAACACGGGCAAAAAACCACTCTGCAGCCTGAATAAACAAACAAATCCAGGGTCACTTTGTCTAGCATACGTTCCCCAAACAGGTAAAACGTTGAGCCCTTTCTTATACCTTACTAACTCCTTCATAAAACAGGGTTACCCCCTGACTTCTGCCTCGTGATATCTACAGATGTGTGATCTTATCCAGATGCTAACTGCACGAGACTACTGCTGTATCTCTACCGTGAACAGACTCCCTACAGATTCCTGTTAATTTTCCCCTTAAATACATGGATTTATAATTTACAGGGCCGATCCTTCTGAAGTCTGGATTTCTGCAAACACTTTGCAAAGTCACCTGCTTTTCTTGTCTTGTTGCCTTCCGTTCATAGACAGAGGTCCCACCAAGATGCTCCAGAACCGCCAGCGCCGTTCGATCACATGAACCGCCACATGCTTCCAGGCAAATCTGTCTCAACTCCCAGGGGGCTCCTGCTCAACCTGCTTCTAGCTCTATTTTTATTACTTGACCAGGGCTGGTTCTGTTTTGACATGACCTTCTTTTACCCCCTTTATTATCGGCATAACGTTGAGAAGATGGATTTGATTACATGCCCTGTGTGGTTCTCTATCAAGGGGCAAAGAACAGGAGTCTCTGTGGAATGGGAGAAAAACAACCTGGAATCTGGTTGCTTCTTTCTGTTTGGCTTTTTTTGGTTTGTTTGTCTTAAGGATTCTGGGACTTGCGGGCACTAGGGACACCAGCCTCTTTGTCACTGGGTTAGGACACATTGGTTTAATTATATACGCCACTGCATAATGACTAATAATTTGTCTCTAAATGTTGATAGGACCCTCTTATGTTGCTGTTTGGTTTCCAACCGCTATGAACTCAAATCACTCATAAGAAAAAAATAGAGGGAGAAAAAAATTGTGCCCTCAGGAACAGAGAGCAATCCCTGAACAAGGAACATTCTGACGAAACACTCTCCCCTTGGGCTTCCCTGGTGGCGCAGTGGTTAAGAATCCGCCTGCCAGTGCAGGGGACATGGGTTCGAGCCCTGGTCCGGGAAGATCCCACATGCCTCGCAGCAACTAAGCCTGTGCGCCACAACTACTGAGCACGCGTGCCACAACTACTGAAGCCTGCACGCTTAGACCCCATGCTCTGCAACAAGAGAAGCCCCGCTTGCTGCAACTAGAGAAAGCCCACGCACAGCAACAAAGATCCAACACAGCCAAAAATAATACATAAATTAAATAAATAAATTTAAAAACACTCTCCCCTCAAGGGCCTGTTAATTTTTTGTTGCTTGTTTGGTCATGGTCTTAAATAATATTTTCAAACAAACGTCTACTTCTGAAAACACTAGGATTCTTACTAATTATTACTTGCTACTGTGTTTACTTCCTACCAGACTGATGTTCTGCCTACTCTACCAACTTTGTGCTGTAGCCTTTCTCAAACCCAGGCCCCACCTTCAGAATAATAAAATATCAAGGTAACTTTTGCACCCGGATGTGCTTGGAGTTTCCAGCTGGCCACTGGGCAACACCAAAGATTTGCTCCCCTGCTTTATAAAAGCTCCCAGTGAGGGCATGTTTTGTATTCTCCACATTTGAATTAGCCAAACACTAGAATGAGAGCCGGCCTATGAAGTGTCTAGCATAAGAAAGTTGGCAGATCAAAAGAAAAGAAGCTCAATCTCCCTGAGTTAATTTTATGTGTGTGTATATATGTAATTATATATAATTCACATAAATATAATATATAGTAATATCATATATAATATATAATTGCATATAATATATATATATGTGTACTTTTTAAGATGGAGGGAAAAAAACCTAACAACTTGGTTTCATGTACAGAGACTAGTACCATTAATATCCACAGAGAAATATCTTTAAAAAGATTTCTTTTCTAGATTTAACTATGCTTTTTAGTGCCAATCATAACACATGCTTTATGAGATCAATTAAAAGACCGTGACAATGGGTCAACACCCCTGCTGCCTATAATATGCTCTGAATCTGAACAACTGATCATATATTATACCTTAATAGAGGCCTCCATTCTCCTCCATTCTGATATTGTTGGTTATATAATAAATGGACCAGAGTCATTTAGTCTAATCAACAGGTCTGGTTCCCTCCCTCACACTTGCCTCAAGGCCTGTGCTTCAGGTCAGAGATTGAGTCTTCTGAAAGAAACATCAAGAGCTGACGGCCTCAGTAGAGGACTGTACCAGTGCACTTGGCTCTTTACACTTTGGGAAGAGACATGGGGCACAGGCTTCCAAGATGACCCACCATCATGACCAGACACTGTGCAAGGCCAAAGCAGGAACTAAGCCTTTAGTCCAGAAGCAGGCAACTTTGCAGAGCAGACTAACTCCCCAAGACTGGGGAACAGGAATTATGACCTAGGACTGGATCAAAGTGATTTAATTGTGGTTAATGTTCTATTTTCTAACGGGCATATGAGAAAACCCCCTTTTTTTTTTTTCTTTGATCTATCCCTAATCTTCAATTTAGGAGGCTATATGTGAACAAACTGGAATAGGATATTCCTTAAATGGTGCCTTGCTCCAGCTAACCCTTTAGAATTTGGGGGGGGTGGGTACAGCAGGAGGACTATACAAATTTGACATAGATATAAACTAATGAATTATCAAGGAAATTTTAAAAGAATGGTCCTATTGAAAAAACACTATTGGCCTTGTCTGCAAAACTACTCAGAACAATTGCTAAAAAATATACAAAGTGCCTTTACTGAGACCTTTTCCTTTTTATCACCATTAGTTTCTGTAAATAGGTTCACTAAGAATCTGTCCTCCTTCCTAACAGGATATAATTGGGTAAATCAAATTTGTAACCATGACCATGCCAGAAATGTCACATTTAAAGACAAATTTGATTTAATTAAGCATGACAAGCCTGATAGTAAGAAACAAGGCCTGTACTTTGTAAGTGGAAATGTAGCCTCCCCAGGCTTCCAGGAAACTGAACTGAATCTACTCCATGGCTTGTGGAATCCTTGCCTTTAAGGTTATGGGAAAAGTCATTCCTGCTAGCCCAGAAACACGGACAAACTTGGGATTCTCCAAAAAGACAGTACCCTTCCCGTTACAGGTTGTATAGGCGCAACCTGACAAGAGGTGAATTGGATGGATCTTAGATAGGAACTTAGATAGATCTTAGATTAGATAATATGATAAGAAAAAATTTTTTCACACATACACAGATTAAAATTATGACCTGGGGGCTTTACAAAAATCTCCTGACAGAAGTTAACTCTCAAACCTTGGGGTGGCATGCTCTAATTTTAGTAACCATACAAACAGGGGGACACTGTTTATTGATCAGCGCCTCATTACACACACCTATGTCCATAAAACTAGCCAAACTTCAAAAAATAAATTCATGACAAAATCAGAAAGTTTCTGAAACAAATCTACATGGTCAAATCCATGCCTCAGGAGGCATGGGGACGAGAAAAGCAGACTGATGCCACCCTGCCGCTCTCCTGTCATTTGTTCCTTACTATGATCATGCCCCAAAGTCAGAGAAACAGACAAAACATCTTGCCCCCTGGGATAAAGCAAACAAAGACAATGGAGAGAAATGAATAAATAACAACATCACAAAACAAAACCTAAGGTCCCTGTGTCTAACCTTAGTGTCCAAGATAAAGAAAACCTTGAGCGCTTTCTGTGAGTTACAGACTCCACAGCAAAAACAATTTTATCCCTGCCAATGCTGATACGGGCAGACACACAGCCGTGCTTATACATACGAGAACCATCATGTGAGAAAACTGCTGTGTTTCTTTCCCTCTGAAGAGATGAACTGTAATTTGGTAACCTTTAGTTTATTTATTTAAATACCTATGGTATTTTTATTTGGTGAGCCAGTCTTTCTGATGTCTGTACTCCCCTGCAAAAACCTCTTTTCTTAAAGCAGGTCTATCTCCGAATCCCACTTTCATGCTTTTGACTAGACTGTACACCCTAAGAGGGCAGGAATCTGTGTCTGCTTTGTTCAGTGCTGTATCCCCAGCACCTAGGGGCATGTCTGGCATACATATTTACAATTCACCTCTTGTACATATTTGTTAAATGGATGAATCATATGCCCTGTAAAAGCCAGTTCTATTTATTCCACAAATATTACACATATGCCTAAATGTTTATTATGTGCCACCCACTGGGGATGTGGAAACGGAGGAGACCAAGCCCTTGCCTTCAAGAACCCTAAATATATTGAAGGTGGTGGGCAAATAACCAGGCAAGTAGAAGACAGTCTATCCCTGCTGGGATGGGGAAGCCCAGGGCCAGTGGAACCAGCTCAGGGGGGCCAGGGAGGACTTCCTGGAGGAAGCTTTACTGAGAGATGGATAGGAGAGGGCCAGAAAAACAGGATAAAGGAGGGGGAGAGTGTTTCAGGTAAAGGACACAGCACGTGCAAAGACCTTACAGATGAGCAACAGTGGGAAGTGACGTCCACAAAGGCCATATCATAAAAGGCCTCGAATGACAAGCAAAACAGTTTGGTCTTGACCCTGAGGGCAACGGGCACCTAGAGAAGGTCCTTGTCCCTCCTTGCACCAGGTCCATGCACCAGGTGCAGGTGCTGAGCTGAAACTGTCTGCATCGGGGCAGCACCAGGCCGACCACTCACCTGGTATGCTGTTGGAGGTGGGAGAGCTGTCGGAAGGACTTATCACAGTAGGAGCAGTGGTAGGGCTTGACGCCCAGGTGGATGCGCAGGTGCTGGGCCAGGTAGGAGGCGTTGGCAAAGGATTTGGAGCAGTGCGGGCACTTGTGGGGCTTGGCCTCTGTGTGCGACTTGGAGTGGATCTGCATCTCAGACTTGGTGAAAAAGGTCAGCGGGCATACCTTACACCTGTGGGCAAGAGGCAGGTTCATACCGGGAAGATTCCCGCCCCCACCCCGTGCCTGGACATCTCAGGGGAGACCTTCTACGTCAGAGAGACCTTGCACCAGGGACAGAGCTCTCCTGGGAGGGTCCAGGGGGCACGGGCAGGCCCCCAGCCTGGACACCCTCCAATCTGGAGGCCAAAGCTCTTCCCCCTGGAGACAGATTTACAGCAGGCTGGGGAGCAGGCTTACATCTCACAGGGAAGAGGGGCTGGTGACTCATGGTTCTGGGGGAGGGGATCCAGCACTCCTGGTGAGAGGTTCTCCACCCTGGGGGTACTTTAGAATCGTCTGGGGAGCTTTCAAGAAAGCCTGACCTGGGACCCTCCGCATGTCTCCCCCCAGCAAGTTAGATCGGAACTTCTGGGGGTGCGCCCTGGCACTGGCATTTTTGGAAAGCTCTCCAGATGATTCTAACGTTGAGGGTTCAGAACACTGCTTGAAGAGTGTTGGAAACAGACTCTGACATCCCAGGCTGTGGTGAGGGCGGCCCCAGCCAGAGACCACCTCTGAAGGGTTGTGGGCGGGGCGAGCCAGGAGACCCCGCCCCTCTGGACCGTAGCCCTCACCCTCCGCCTCCGGGGCCCCTCTTTGCAGTGCCCCACTGCTGGGCCCCTGCTGCAGCCTGAGGCACTGGCCTCTAACCCAAGCCCCCCTGGACCTCCTCCCACCGAGACCCCCACCTGTATGTCTTGCCCTCCTTGGCAGTCTCGCCCGAGGCCAGGATGGGGTAGGGGACTACAAGGACAGGCGGCCCCCCTGGATTCTCCGCCTTGATCTTTTTTCGGCCGCGCTCGGACTTGGGGGGGCCAAGCAGGCCGTGGCCCTGGATTGTCTTGATGGAGTCCAGGAGGGGGGGGCTGGTGATCCCTGAGATGAGGGTGGGGGACGAGGCGATGAGGCGGCTCTGGCTGGTGGTGGTGGGTGTGGATGGGGTGCTGGTACCCGTGCCCGCACTCGACTCAGACGTGCTCACAGCCGGGGTCCGGGAGGAGAGCCCCAGACCTGCGAAGACACGGGTGTGGGGGCAGGGGTGAGGGGCAGCTGCAGAGGCCGGCTCAGTCCCCACCACCCAGCTGTGTGACTCTGGCAGGTCACCAGCCTTTCTGAGCCTCCCCTTCCCTTTGGAAATTATTACTCAGGGGTACAAATGAGAACTGTGTATGTGTAAGATTCCTTAGATACCTAAGGACTAAACTGAGTCCTATTATCTGTAACGGGGGCACTTTGGAAATCATTCCAACAAAAAAACAAACAAAAAAAGACTGAGGCACAAAGATGTCCACTACTGTGTTACTTATAATAGCGAAAATTAGAGGCAACTGAAGTATGCAATATTAGGGAAGGACTCAATAAATTGTGATCAATCTCCTCTACTGAACATTAACTGCCCATTAAAAAGGAGATTCTGTTTGTAAAAAAAGGAAACTTTTAAGGCACAGAAAAAATTAAGTAGGAGGTGGAGATGCACCAAAATGTGATATGGATGGTAGAATTAGGATTAATTTTAAAACAATTTTTTTGGCTTAACTGTACTTTCTGATTCTTTGACAATGAACTTTTTCCTTTTTTTAAAATTTCTATAATAAAAGTTATTCTTTTAAAAACGAGGGGACTAGAAACATTTACAACATAGGTAAAGTACACAAAAAGATAAAAATGGTATCTATCACATGGTTAAAACTATGCTTTTTTAAAAAAAGAAGCCCAAAATTTGTGCATTGAAAAAGATAATATCCAGAGTTGGCATCAGTATTTTGTGTGTGTGTCATACATGCTGGGAGTGTACATTTATCAACCTTAATGGAGGGTGGTTTGGCAATAGTTTATTAAAATTTCAAATGTACAAAACTTTTGACGAAGCAATTCTAATTCTAGAAATCACCCATGGATATTTATTTGCACATGAGCACAAAGATCTGCGTACTTGGACCTTCCATACAAAACTGTGACCAGACAAAACTGGACACAACCTGCTATTCTCAGCAGGGACTATGTAAAGAGATGTGGTCCATCCTCAATACGGAGAACAGGGAAGCCATGAAAACAAGATAGATGTGAAGTGACGTAGAGAGAATGCCAAAACATGCTGCCAGGTGAAAAAGTAATAAACTGCACAGAGTATGAACCCACCTATTTAAAAAAACACGCATCCAAACTACATATGTATATACAGATAATGTGTGTGTGAAAGCACAGGAATACATCAGAGAAGAGACACACCGAAGTAAACTGTGTATAAATTGTGGTTCTCTGTAGGGAGGGAAAAGAATTTGTTGGTAAAAGGAGATATTCATACTTTATCTGCTTCCATATTATTTGAATTTTTTACCTGGTGAATTCATCCATTTTTTACATCTGTGATTAAAGGATAAAATAAAATAAATTATAGAGAAAACATATGAAAATGCTAACAACAGTAGGACGAGGGTTAATTTTTTTTCTCCTTTTAGCTTGTCTGCAATTTCTAAATTTTCTATAATGACTATGAGTTACCTTTATAATAAAAAATGCACTGAATTTGTTTACGATAGAATGGTGAGTAGGAAAAGAAAGTTAAAGTCATGGGTACAGCCCTACCACAAGCTCATCAAAACACGCCCGCATATTAAAAACCAAAACAAAAAGATGGAAAAGGAAGGAAATGGACTAAAAGGCTCTCTAAGCTGCTGGGTTATGAGCTGGGGATTATGAGTGATTTTTTTTTTCTTAGTTTCTCTTTTTTCCAAATTTCCCTTAATATGCTTATATTACTTTTTTAATATTACTTTTATAATGAAAAAATAAATTTAATACGGTCATAATAAGGAGGGAATGTGCAAAGGGTGGCTGGGGCCTGGGGGGGGGAGGCTCACGGGGCCCCATGACTCTTGGGCATCTCTGAGAGGCAGGAGGGAGAGGGGGAGAGAGGCACAGGCATGTGGCTGGCGGCGGGGCCAGCTAGAGGAGGAACAACAGTCCAGATACAGTGGCCACTGGAGAAAGCCTGTCCAGCAGGCTCCGAGGTGGGCACCAGGCAGCCCAGCCTCATGACACTGCCTAGGATGTCCCCCCAGGCCCCAGCCTCAATCGATCCAAGACTGGGCTCACATCTTTCCCCCACCCCGCTCCCCCTCCTACGACTCCATCTCACTGGCAGTGCCTGGGAGTCTCCCTTGCCTCCTCCCACTCCTCACCCCTACAACCAGCCCAGCACCAAGCCCTGTCCGCTCTCCCTCCTCAACATATCTCACATCTGTCCCCTTCTCTCCATCCCTCTGCGGCTGCCTTGTCCAGGCCACCACCCTCTCCTGCAGCTCTCCCTGCCACCAAGCCAGTCTCCACCTTGTAGCCAGACCCAGCTTTCTCACCCAAATCTGAGCATTTCCCTTGCCTACTTAAAAACCCTCCACGCTCCCACTGCCCGAGGGTGAAATCCGAGCTGCACAGGTGGCCCCCAGGGCCCTTCACAGTCTGGTGCCTGCTTCCTTTCCAGCCTCAGCAGAACCGGTAGAGCAAAAGGGTTCACACATGGGCTCTGGAACCACACTGCCTGCCTCTGCCTCCTACTGGCTGTGAAACTGGGCCTCAGTTTGCTCATCTGTTCAATGGAAACGTTAGAGTGAACCACACGCAACTGCTGTTTCTTTAAGTCAACCTAACAGTAGTCACCTCACAGAACGGCTGGGAGTAATAACATGAATACTGGTGAACATATACAGGTGCCCACCTGGAGTTAGCTGCCATAATAGGATTATTATCATCTTTTGATCTTCCCTGCCCGGACACTGTCCTACTCTTGCTTTCTACACACATCCTCGCTCTGCACATGTTATTTCCTCCTGCTGCTCCATTTCCCTAGTCAACCACCAATCCTTCCTTGCATAGGGACTCCTCCAAGGAAGTCTTCCCTCACCCCTCACCCCCCAAGTCTGGTTAGGGCTCTCCTCTGGATTCCTGAAATAGCTACGTGGATTTGGCTTCCTTGGTGATCCCCCGACGGGCAGTGACCCAACCTCGTCCCATCCAGGTGGCTTAGCGGGGCGCTTCGTCAGGGTACAGGACGGAAGGAAGTCCGGAAGCTCCACCCCCCGCCCCAGGCCCTGCCTGCCCGCCCCGCCCCGCCGCAGGGTATACTGGCCACGCCCCTCCCAGGTAGTCTCCGCCCAGCCCTAACCAGCACCCCCCACCCGGCCCCGCGGTACCTGTGACCGTGCTGGTGGCCGGCCGCGCGTGCAGCGCCACGTCAGGCTGCGGCACGGCCTGCGGGTGCAGCCCCGGCACCTGCTGCAGCTTGGGCAGCGACATGACGGCCTGGCTGCTGTCGGCCGGCGCCGGCGGCACGAGGAGCGGCTGCTGCGACGAGGCCGACGTGGGCGGCAGGTGAGGCGGCCGGATCTTCTCCGCCATCAGCTGCTCCTTGATCTTGTTAATCAGGACCAGGTTGTCCAGCTGCAGGCGGGAGAGGAGAGGTACTGAGGGGGCTTGGGCCGCCGGGCCACCCGCGAACCCCTCGCCCCTCGCCCCGCAGGCCGCAGCCAAAGCCCGGGGCAAAGCAAAGCAGCTCTGAGAGGGGGAGGGTGGCGGGAGGGGCGACGCTCCGTCTTACCTGGCTGGGCATGGTTGGAGGAGGGGGCCAGAAGTAGGGGTTGTTAAATCGAGGCTCGGCCATCCTGCGGGGAGAGAGCGGCTGTCACAGGGAAGAGGGCCCTCCCCACCGGCCAGGGGCGAGACCCCTTCAGCTACACCCACTCAAGTCTGGGCCAGTGTCTGGGATCCCTGCCCCCGTGGGACCCTCACCTCGCAGCGGAGCAGGCCTCCTGCCAGGCCCAGAGAACCACATCTCCAGGCTGAAAAGTCTGGAATTCAGGTGTCCCACGGTGGGCCCCAGAGAGCAAAGGTCATATCCAAAACAGAGTACTCCCAGCTCCCCCCCCACTCCCATGATGCCCGCAGACCAATCCCTATTACCCCGCCCCCCAAGGGCCCTGGGCTGCAGAGCCAACCCTATGGATTCCACACAGAGCCTGCTGTCCAGAGACAAACTGAGAGGTCCTGGGCCAACTTTGTAAATAGCCACAGAGCAGAGGCAACTGCCCCTCCCTGATCCCTGCTCTCTGACCCCTGGCACCATTAAAACACAGGGGGCAACTTGGGTCATCAGATACAGCCTTTCTGAAGGGCAATTTGGCAGGATGATTTACGGGGACCCAAATGATTACAGTATTGCCTTTTGACCAAAGAAACCGTACCTCTGGAAAGTTATCCTCAAGAAACAAGCATGGCCAGCAACATTTTCCCTACAAGGATGTGTCGGAACACTGTGCTTAGGAGGGGGTTGAGGAGGCCTGAGGCTAGGGCAGTTTGGGGCTCTTCAGTAGAAGTATGTGAAAACCCGTCTGGTGGCCCTCACCTCTGGCAAGTTCCTGTGCAGTTAAAAGGGCTTTTCAACCAGGGCAGTATGAAGGGTGGGCCTTCAAAGCTATCTTTGTCTTCCATAGGGTTCAAGTCTTCCTGTGACCCTAGAGTAAGTCAAGAAGTGACGTATAGGGACCATGCTGGACAGAGGCATTCCATTAAGTCTTGCTCCCTATCAAATTTCTCTTATTTATCTCCCTCTTACAGAAATTACTAACTAAATACCTACTGGTATTGGTTGCTTAAATGGAACTGTTTCTTATGATAGGCAAGGCTGAAATGAAGTGCCTTTAACCTTTTTTCCTGGCCCTACAAGTGAGAGAAGCCCCTACTGGAATCGCAGGCAGAGGATTTCAGGAAAAAGCCCTCAATAAGGATACAACCTAATCAGAACACTTTAAGAAAGATCTTTTATATAAATCTCTTTACTTGAGAGATTTTTACTTGAGAAGTAGGCACAGGAGGTATTATCCCATTTTATAGGTGAAGAAACTGAGGCTTGGAGAGAAGGAAAGAGACCTGTCCAAGACCGTAGGGCTAGGGTGCCAGAGTCAAGACTAGAAATCAGATTTGCTCAAGCCAGTTCCTCTGGGGAACTTGCTTTGCAAACCCCAGTCCTTGGTGGAACAAATCCACATGCAGACGACTCAATACCTGTATGCAAAGGTCCTTGCCTCTCACTCCCAACCTGGGGGCCCGCTTGGGGTCCAAGCCTGGCCAGGCTGGGACTCAAGAGTATCCTCCTCTGGGTGGCTGGGGCAGCTCTAAAAGCCCTCCTGCTCCCGCCACCCACAGAGACCAAGCTGCCCTTCTCTCCACCCATCCAACCCTGCCCATCCTTCACAACCCAATACCAGAAGCACTTCCTGCCTGGAGTTCTCCCTGACTGCTCCAGATCCCTGGAACTTCTCCTTTCAAAGAAAGACCTCAACACAATAAAAATAGTGAGAAGGCTGCCATTTACTAAGTACCCACCTTGTGCCAGGCATACTGACACCAAGAGGCAGGTACTCTTATCATCCCCATTTTACTACTAAGGAAACTGAAGTTCAGAGAGGTGGAGTGACTTGGTCAAGGTCACACAGCAAGTAAGCAGAGAGCTGAGATTCCCACTCTTATCTGCCTGACTCCAAAGTCCAGCTCACCAGTCCCTTAGCTGTTCAGGGGGAAGGACAAAGCATGCTGACTGTAGGATTGTGAATATGTCCTGTCTTAGGATGGCATAGCACCCACTACCCATCCACCCAGCAGCCTCAGACCTGTCCCTCCCTTGCTGTTGTCCACTGGGGAAACCGTGAAGGGGTCTGAGCTGTAAAGCCAGGGTGAGGAGGCTCCAGGGCTGAGGGGAAGAGGAGCTGGGGAGCTGCCTCAGAGAGGCCTGGGAATTGGATACATCTGTCTCGTTCAGCTTGGCATCCCCGGCACCCAGGCCCAGAAGGTGATCAACAATATGAGTTGTGTGACAGAATGAATAAAGAAAGAAATAATCAGAATTATTTTAAAGACAGTCCCACACAGTTATCTAGCACTGCTGACAGTGTACGAAGCCCTCTGTATCCAGCAGCATTCTCACCAGAGCCCTAAGAAGCAGGGAAAATCTTCACCCCCATTTCACAGAGGAAGAAGGCAGGGCACCAGGAGGGAAGCACTTGCTCCTGGCCACACGGATGGGGAAACAGGAGGGAGTGCTGCGCTGCAGTGTTGGGCATCGGCTCTCTGAGCCTCAGTTTTCCTCATCTGTAAAATGGGATTGGAACAGGCCACTCTGCTTCATTCCTGCCCTGGCCCAGGATTCTGCCCACTGTACCCGACTGTTCCTCAGACAGTTCTGGGGGAGCTGTCCTCTCCTCCTCCTCAGTTCAATGCCAAGTCCAGGCTTCCCCAAACTCCACCCTGGTCAGGGAGGTATGGGGTCCCATAGCCGGGATAGAGCATCCTCTCTGCCACTTATCAGGCCCCTGGTCAGCCAGGGACCACCCCTAACCCTGGTTGGGGAAGCAGGCACACAGAGGGGAAGGGTCTGCCCTGGGTCATGTACTCTAATCCGCACAGCCTCTGCTTCATTTCTCTGTGTCCTTCTCTGGCTGGGCTTAAGTAACTTAATGATTTGGTCAGTGACCCAGGTACTGGTGTACATCTACCGTGTGTCAGCGCAGGGAAGGCAGGCGGGGGCGGGGGGGAGCGTCTGCTGAGCCCTTACTGAGTGTCAGGCACATTGCCAGGTGTGCATCAAGAGCATCTCATGTGAGCCCCCCAACAAGCCTTCTAGGTGGGTGTGCACCTGTGCAGCCCTGGGACCTGCGTGACAGGGTGGCCGGGGCCGGGCTGAGCCACGCAGACCTTGTGTTGAGGGAGAGATTTTAAGCAGGAGAGAGACTGGTCAGATGTCTGTTTAGGACAGATGGACAAGGCAGAAGGGCATCCAGGCGGAGGCAACAGTGTGAGCAGACACGGAGGTGTGAAAGTACAAGGCAGGTTTGGGACAGGGAGCAGCCACCCACTGACACCAAAGGGAGCTGGAGAGTGAGGCCAGCCAGCAGGGCCTTGAGTGCTGCTGGCGAGGAGGTGTCAGGCAGTGTGCTAAGCCGGGAAGCCTGAAGCTCGGAGGACCCAGGTCAGCGGGAGGAGCCTGAGGACAGTGCCTGGGGCAGAGGAGCCTGAGGCAGAGGAGCCAGGCCGGCTAGGGCTGAGTGGCCACGCCGGACAGGCAGAGGAGACATGCTGGAGGTTGGGGAGGACATGCAGACCGGGCTTCATGCCCCAGACAGAAGCCAAGACTGTGCTTTGAGCCTCGAGACTCACAGCCCTGATCCTTGCAGTAGGGCAAGCAAGCTGTCATTGTTTTTCTTGCTCTAAAAGGTGAAAAAAGTTGGATGGGTCAATGAATGAAACACCTCCTAGAGCCGCCCACCCAACCATCCACCCATCCATTCGTTCTGGATACATCCTCTGGGCCAAACTGGGGACCGGTGCTGGGGAACCGTAGGCAAAGAGAAGAGCCCTGCCCTCTGGGAGCCCTGAGCTAAGTGGAGGAAGCAGACACGTGACCCACAAGCTTCTGCAAAAAAAGAACTTTTGCCTGTGAGGCCTGCCACACGCCACCAGGGACCTCCATGCAGTCAAAGCCGAAGGGCTGCCTTCCAGTCCTGTCCTTCATGGCCTCCCGGCCCCCTGGGCCCTTTGAGAAGATCTGTGTGCCGCGAGCCCTGGGTTCCTCATCTTCTCAGTCTCTTTCCCAGCTCCCACCCCGCACAGCCTGGGCTCCTCAGGGTGGGCGGAAGCCTCCTCTCTTCCACTGGCCTCAGTCCCTGGATGGCCCATCCACTCTAGGACTTTAAATACCAGCCAACCCCCAGACCAGGCTGTCCCCTGGAGCTCCAGGCCCACTGGAGCTTCCAGTTACCTCCCTGACCACTCATGGGCTGCTCAGACTCAGCAGGCCTGAGCTGGACTTGGTCTTCCCCTAGGATATGTACTCCCCTAGCGATCCCCTCTGAGCGGGGCATCGCCATCTGCCCAGATGCTCCTGCCACAGACACTCATCCAAAGCACGTCCCCTCCCTCCCCTCCCAGCTCAGATACACCAGCAGCCACGTCTTCAGGATTCCATTTCCAAACTCTCTCAAATCCACTCCATCCTCTTCACAAGTCCTAGCTACTATCCCCTCACCTGGACCATGGAACAACCTGCTTTATTTGGAGCCCAGTGCACCCAGGTTCAAATCTTGGCTCCAAAACACCAGCTGTGTGATCTTGGGCAAGTCACTTGCTCTTGCCCCCCAAGTCAGGGATGAGCAGCCCAGAGCACAGGATGGAAAGAAAGGATCAGGGAGGACTTCCCAGCGGAGGTGATACGTGCTTTAGGTCTTAAAGGATGAGTGGGAGTTAGCCGGGCAAAGAAGGAGTGGGGAGCATTCCTGGCAAAAGCAGCAGTCTGTGCAAAGGCCCAGGGGTGAGAAGCAACACAGTGCGTGAGGCGAGCTAAAGTGATCAGTGTAGACCGGGAGACAGGACATGAGGCTAGAGCCAACGGCCAGGGTCAGACCTAGAAAGGCGGTTCCAGAATCTGAGGCCTGGAGTCTGGACTTGAAGCAGTAGGTGACGGGACAGAATCTGTGGTTTAGAAAGGCCCCTCTGACTGCTGAGTGTAGGCGGGCCTGGAGAAGCCAGAAGAGGAGGCAGTGAGAGGGAACTGGTCGAAGGCCCCCAGGGAATGGAACGGAAGTGAGAGGCGGGGGCTACCCTGGGCCAGGGAAAAGGGTGACCAAGGATGCCTGGCTATTTGGTTAGAGTTGGAGGCCAAGGAAGCATGCAGGTTGCCCTCCAAGGTGTGGCCCAGGAGGTCCTCTGGACACCGACACAGACAGACAGAGTCACAGGAACATGCAGACAGACAGCACCAAACTCCGACAGGCCAGATCTGTGGTCCCAAACATGGACAGATGGGGACATGGCAACTCCCATGGGCAGGACCCCACAGCCACCAGGACAGAGTCACAGGTGGATGCTATTACAGGAGGGTGAGCGCACATAGCCCCCAGGCAGACCCGGAAGGAGGCAGTGAGGGGCACTCGGGGAAGTTGGGATGAACACAATTGCCTTATTCCCCCAAAGAACAAACCCCTCATTGACAGATTTCAACCTGGAATCACAGGCTCCTTACCTAGAGTGTCCTTTCCCACTTGGTGAACTTCTACTCATCCTTCAAGACCCAGCTCAAGTGTTCCCTCTTCTACGGAGCTTTCCCTGAACCCCCAGTCAGTCACTTCCTCTGTGTTCCCAACAGCACCTTGTATATGGGAATAACAATAACAATAATAATAATAAATGGCAGCTACCATTGGTTTCAACACCTACTACTTGCCAGGCACTGTGCTGAGTATGTTACACGCATCATGTCACTGAATGTTCCCAGTGGCCCTGTGAGATGTACATTTAACAGAAGAGGAAACTGCAGCTCAGAGAGGTTGACCAACTTGCCCAAAGTCACACAGCTAGCAAGTGATGGAGTTAGGATGCCACCCAGATCTGGTGAAGCACTACAGGTCTGATCACACCCTGGTGCAGTCATGTTTCCCTGGGTGACTTCCCCACCAGACTGTGAGCTCTTCACAGGTAGAAGTGGTGCTCATTCACCTCTGCCATTCCAGCATCTAGTCCAAGGGGGTCTCAGAAACTCTTTGTAGAATGAAAAAGCACAATAATACCGACTACCTTTTCCCGAACACTTAAAATAGGCCAGGAATGGTAGCAGGGCATTTTACAGCCACTATTTTATTGTTGCAATAGACGCATTATACATATGAGGAAACTGAGGTCCAGAGAGGTTAAGTAACTTGCCTGAGGTCACAGAACTGAGTCTGGATTGGAAACCAGGTCTGTCCATCACCCTTTCCCAGGACGGTGGCCTCTGAGGCCAGCCTAGCAAGCTCCACAAAGGGGCAGTAGGGGCAGGGACACTGAGGAAGGGGCACACCAGGTGCCAGGCCCTGCCACCTGGGGAGGTCCAGGCCTAGACAAACAGACACAAAAGAAAATGGACAGCCCAAGGGGGAATGTGATTAGCCTTGCCCGCTGCAGGACAGCAACTTTTGTCCCACCTACCCCATCCCCAGACCAGCCCAGAGACATTAAAAAATGAGATCTGCCCAGACCCCATGGCCACAGGGGAACTAGCTCCCAACAAAGCAAATGGAAGAGAGCAGGACCCAAAACTGTCCGGATACTATGATTACAAGGAGGCAAAAATAAAAACCTGCGTCAGAAAAAGCTGCAGGGAACCACGCCCAGAGGGAGGCTGGGAGCGCTGGGGGAGGCGGCTCGAGCTGATCTGGTTTTTTGTCTTTGTTTCTCTAATTTCCAGATACTCTGCAATGTTGTTGTTGCTTTTATAATGAAAACAATAAATTTATTCTTAAAAAAAGAGAAAGGAAGTGGTTGGTAGCCAAGGGGGTGGGAGGAACAGATGGAGGGTCTGGAGGCAGGGAGGAGCAAGGGGTATCAGGGTCAGGGATGGTGGGCACTCAACTGACCGTCGCATGCCAGGCCCTGCTCAGGCCCCATCCTCCAGGTACATATGACCTGGTGGGTCATGGCAGATGTCGGCAAGGGCTGCCTGGCAGAGGTGACATTCAATTGGCACTTTGAAGCTCGTCAGGGTTCCACAGGGATTATCTCCACACCTTCCCTGCCCTGGTCCGGAGCCCTTTCTGCTCTGGCCTCAGCTATCGCCTCCTCCCAGGGTCCCTCACCTCTACCCACACAACCCATTCCATTCTCCTACTGCAGTCACTGTGATATTTCTAAAATACAAATCAGATCACAACATTCCCCTACTGAAAACCTTTGATGGCTCCCTCCTTCCCTCCAGACAAGGTCTGGATTCCTTAGGCCTTCCATGCCTGGCCCTTGCTGACCTCTTTGGCCTCAGTGGTTATTTCTGCCTTCCACTCTGCCCAGCCAGACCGAGCGCTCCCCCAGTGCTCCACTTCCCTTCTCACTTCCTCACCTCTCCCTGGAACCCTCTGCCCTCCCCATTTC
The DNA here is from genome assembly GCF_949987535.1 of Balaenoptera acutorostrata. NCBI lineage: Eukaryota > Metazoa > Chordata > Mammalia > Artiodactyla > Balaenopteridae > Balaenoptera > Balaenoptera acutorostrata. The sequence continues at coordinate 26,627,581 of NC_080064.1, read as the reverse complement.
ACTGGTTAACTACAACTTATTCCTCAGGCCCCAGTTTACAGGCCACTTCCTCCTGGAAGCCTTCCAGGACTGCTAGGCTATGTTGGGTGCCTCTCCTCTCTGCTCCCTTTGTGCCCTGCATGTTCATCATCAGACCCTTGGCAGTCCATTTTCTGCCCGTTTTCTCATCCATCTCTGCTGTTGGACATGCTCTCTGTCAGGCCACAATCAAGGCTGAGTCATTTACCTTTAAGCCAAAAAGTACCTGATAAATGTTTGAATGAATGAATAGTCTAGGTAGAGGGAACTGAAAGTGTCATGGCCTAGATAGAGGAAAGTCCCCTCCCCCTCCTCTGAGTCCCCTCCCGCCACTCTGGCACTATGTTGTCCCCTGTGTTATATTCTTCCCTATTTTCTGTATCTAAGCCCTATCTTCTTAATTGATCTGAGAAGAGGCTGAGAGACTAGCAGACCAAAAAAGTTGTTAACAGCTAATAAACACAGAAAATGGTTCTGCTTCCCTAGCAGTGAAAATTAAATGAGCTTCACATGTTAAAATAGCAAAAAGCAATAAAAAAATGATAATACTCAATGCTGGCGAGGGTATGGTGAAATGGCACTCCCATGCATTATTTCTGGGAGTGTAAACTGGAACAAACATTTCCGAAAACAATCTGGCAATAACGTGCCATGAGCTCTATAAAAATTTTCAGACTTCCTGGCCTAGCAATCCTATTCTTGGTCATCTGTCCCTAGGAAATACCCCAAATATAGACAAAGTTTTATGCACAAAGCTGTTTGCTTCAATGGTTTTTTTACAGTAGCAAAAACCTGGAACAGCAATTTTTTGAAAAAAATTTTAAATAGGGGGATGGCTCTGTAAATCATGTTACACAGTGATACTCTACAGTCGTTGATAATAGCCAATGTTTACTGGCATTGCAATGACTCATTTAACATTCATATCAACCTTACAAGGAACTGAGGCACAGAGAAATTAGGTAACTTGCCCAAAGTCAAGCAGTGTGTATACGATTTGAACTCAGAAAGTCGGGCTCCAGAGCCCATGTTTTCCACCCAGACACCACATCCATTAAAAAGAGGGATTAAAACCACCCTGCAGTCATTTAGGAAATACTCATGATACAACATTAGTTGTGGGGGAAGGGAAGAGTTTTAAATTATTTGTATAGATAGAGCAATGACATCTATATGAAAACCGGGTGCTGAGGGAAAAGATAGGAAGGAAACACCAAAATGCTAGCAGTGGTGTGTTTCAGGCTTGGGGTGGGGACAGAAACGGGGGTGGGTTTTGGTATATTTCATTTCCCTATTCTCCGACTTTTCTGAAACGTGGCTACATGACTTTTTAAGGAATATTTTAAATAAAACTAAAGGTTCAGGCAGCCTTGGCCAAGAGAGACACCCCAGCCTCTGCCTACGGCCCCACTAGGATCCTGGCCTCAGGCCCTGCAAGTTTACCCAGGAGAGAGGGGCTCAGAGAGAGTCAGGCGCTTGCTCAAAGTCCCACAGTGAGCCTCAAGCCCCACCCCAGACCCCGGCCAGGAGTGCAGTCAGAGAGGGACTCCCCTGCCTATCTGGGGACTTTGGGAGCCAAAGCCAAACAAAAGAAAGCCTGCCCACTCACTCACTCTCCTGCTTAAAATCCCTATTGGGTTGCCATAAGTTTTGGGGTGTAGTTCAAACTCCCCAGGGTGGCCCAGGGCCTTTGCTAAGGAGGCCTTGCTGGCCACATGCATCCCTCCCTCCAGCCTCACTAAACTACCTGCAGGTTCCCAAAACAAGTTGCTCTCATGCCACCGTGCCTTTCTTTGCACAGGCTATGCCCTTCCACATGGGGGGCCATCATCCAGTTGGAACCTTGTCAGATGCCCGTCAGCCATCAGAAGTCAGCTGAGGTGTCACTGCCTAGAGGAAACATTCCTGATCACCAGCCCCATCCTAGGCTACATTTGCAGCCTCTCCCCTGAGCTCCCACAGCCTCCTGGGCTCCCCTTACCTAAGCACGTATCCCCCTACCCTAGAATTGCCTGATAACTTATCTGTCCAGTCCCCCAGGTGTCAGTGAGATCAGGGCTTGGGTCTGATTCTTGGTTACAACCCTATATCCAGACTCAGTGGCACAGCTCACCCAGCTCTTCCTTCAGCTCTCAGCTGAAGGTCACTCTCTGACCCTCTCCTGTTACACACGCCTGTGGCCCCCTGCATTCCCCCTACCCCACCTCTGTATCACGCCTCTAAACACTGCCTCCAGCCATGACCCTCAAGGACAGGGCCACTGCTGCAGCCCCAGAGCCTAGCACCGGCCACACAGTAGGTGCTCAAGTGCCTAGTTCACCCTAGCTGCTCGATAATGATCACTGAGGGAAGCCATGGGAGGAGGGGGGTCTGTCCATGCGGGTCTTGAAGATGGGGAAGTCTGCCAGGAGAGCAAGAGGGTAGAGAGAGAGCAGAGGGGCATGTGTGCAAAGACATGGAAAGCTGCTAGCTTCCTAGGACAGAAAAGCTTTCTCAAAAATGCCCCCTGGGGGAAAAAAAAATGCCCCCTGGCCCAGGGACGGGCAACAAGGTACTGCTGGGGTATGGCTGAGCTAGGGGCGGGGGTGGTCCTGGGAAGACGAGCTCATCCCATTGAGGGATGAACAAAGACTGCATGAAGGTGGGACTTACTGATAGCAGGAAGGGGAGATGTCAAGAGAGAGATGCCAGGGAAGGGCAAGCCGGGTGGGAAGAAATGCATGCGCAAAGGCCCAGAGGCAGGAAAGCATGTGGCCTCGTGTTTGGTCTGGTTTGGGCCCAGTGCAGGAATTCACAGGGGAAGGAGGGAAAAGTTGCTGGGGCAGTTCATAAAGGGCCAGAGTTCCAGGATAAAGTGCTTGGATGAAAGGCCATGCGGGGCCATGTTCAGGGGTCCCTGAGCCAGGAAAGGCCATGGTCAAGGTTTTCAACAGACAGGTCATCATGGGGCCAGAAGGATGGCCTGGAAGGAACAAACAGGAGGTGGTCTACGAGAGGGAAGCTGAGGTTTCCCACCTTCCCAGCACTTTGAGACCCCCATGTGCTCAAAGTTTTCCTCCCATGACCCCTCTGCCCTCCATGTGCCCCCAACTCCACACAGCCAGAGCCCTGAGTCCCAGCTGCTGCCCCCCACCCCACCCCCAGTACCCAGGCCAGCCTCGGAAACTTGTTCCTGGGAACTTCCTGTGAGGAACTAGGCCTCTGAGGGTCCTGGAACCAATTAGGCTGGGTTTCCACAGCCCTGCAGGGCTGCGAAGGGCCGTTTTCATTGTGATGATGGGGCTGATCAGAGCGGGAGGGGGCTACTGTGTGCACCCTGGTCAATGGGAGCTGGGATGTTGTCCCTTCCCCTCCCTGGCCCTCCCCTCTCCTACCACCAGCCACTCAGAGACACCCTGGGAGGTGACCCTCTCTGGGAGCCCCAGTGCCCTCAACAGGGAACGGGCCACGACTGCCTTCTCAGGGCTGAGAGGACATTCTGCAGGCTTTGAACACATGCCCTTCTCTGTTTCCATTTCCCCTTGGGTCCCCAGCTCCCATCCCCACAGGGAACTCTTTCTGCCAGGGTGAAATGACAATAATAAAAAATCACTGAGGACTTCTTCCATATCAGGCACTATTAGGTGCTTTACAAGTATTTCTCACTCAGGCTCCTAACGACCCTGTGAGGTGGAGGCTGTGAACATTTCGAAATGTGACACACATTCAGAACGATGCCTGGAACAAAAATGAGCAGCTCAACGACTTATTACCAAGCACACATCCAGAGGGCCCAAAAGCCCCCACCCGTGTCCCTTCTCGATTGCAGTCCTCGCATCCCCCAAAGGTCCCACCCTGCTGGCTTCCAGGGCAATCTCTCCCTTGCTTGGGGTCAGGAATGAGGCTCAGAGAAGATGTAACCTGCCCAAGGTCGTGCAGCTGGTGAGGGCAGAGGGAGTTGGACGCCTCTGCCATCTGCCCGCTGTGTGACCTTCAGCAAGTCCATTTCCTCTCTGGGCCTTTGTTCCTTCCTCTATAAAACAAAGAGATTCAACTAAATCACAGCCTGGATTCTTGGACCCTCTGAGGGGCGATGTGGCCACTGACGGGTTAAAAGTAAAGATTCTGGAACAAGACAACCTGGGTCAAAGCCCCAGAGACTGTTACCAAACTGGGATGATATAGGTATGGCCTCAGTGTCTTTGTGAGGATTCGATGAGTGAATACGTTAACAAGTCTTTAGAACGGTGCCTGGTACACAGTAAGGATTCAGTGTTGGTCGTTGCGGTTTTGTCATTAGGTTCTCCGAGGCACTCGGGAGACTTTCCCAACATTTCAAAGACCCACATGGAAATGTGACCAACCAGAGACATCACCTGGGCTGGGGGGCGGTGGATGCGGCAGCTCGGGGAGCCTTTCAGGCCCCACAGGGGCTGCTTGGCAGACCAGTGGAGAGCCAAGTCTGGGATTACTCAAAGCAAGAGAGCCAGCTGCTGAACCCCAGCTGTGGCCTGGCCCCCAGGAGCTTTCTAGACAGGTCCTAGGGGTCCCAGGCCGGGAACCCCCAGCAGGTGGTCAGAGCCTGTCCTCATGCTGTATCTCAGGACCCCTGAGGTGGGCAGCCAGTGGGGCAGGACAGACAGGGCTCAGGCCCGGGGTGGAGGCCAGCAGGTAGAGTGGGCCATGAGCAGGGCAAGGCAGCAAAGGGAAGGTTGGGCTGGTCAGAGAGAGGGATGGAGAGGGCCTGAGGTGGACATGTGGGTCGGGGTCGAGGCCAGGGAAGACCTACTACAGGCCCTGGCAGGCCAGGCCCACCTCCCCCAGGTCTCAGGGCTACCGCCTTCTCCATGTTCCTTGGTTTCCCACCTTGGGGCCTTTGCTCCAGCTGTTCCCTCTGCCTGGAATGCCCTCACCTGGAAAACTTCAAGCCAGTTCAGCTATCACTTCCTCCCAGAAGCCCCTCTCCCCTACACACACGATTATCGTCACTGGTTACAGTAAATCTAAAAGCACCACTTTCCTCATCGTAGGAAAGTGGTTCCTTTCCAGCAGTTACCAGAGTCTGTAATCGTATCATCATTTGTGTTTGTCTAATGTCTCCCCGACCAGGGCAGAAACGATATCAGTTTTCCCCACCTCTGTCCCCAGCATGGAGCATGGGCCCTGGTATATAGTAAATGCTCAAGAAGTCCTGCTGAGTGAAGGTGGGAGGTCCAGGCAGGGTGCAAGCAGATCCGGGCAGGGTGTGGGCACACACAGGTGCACGGGTGTGCAGGAGGCACTGTGTGCAAGGCCAGAACATGAGGCTGGTGTAAGAGGCACCTACGTGTAAAACACATGTGTGCATGAGTATGCCTGCGTGCAGGTGATAAACATGGCGTGTACAAGAGTGTGGAAGTACACGAGGAGGGGCAGGCAGGCAGCTGTGTGTTGTTTCCTGGCAGGTGCACACGGGTATATGAACATGTGTGTAAGCTGTGGGTGGCAGGAATGCATACACGTGCTTCTGTGTGATGTGTGTGCATCACGTGTGTGGACTTGTCTCCTGAACTCCTGGCTCCTATAGGCTCAGTTTGGGGCACCTCTGGTGGTGTTTCTGAAATAGCAGGGGAGCATCTCAAATTGGCAAAAGTGGGGCAGGGGGAGTAGGGTCAAAGGTGGAAGCGAAATGGCTGACAGTATGAATATGTGCAAGTGTGTGTATTTGAGTGTGTCTGGGGGTGTGTGCCCGTCCCAGCCAGGTGTCCTCCCATTGAACCCCAGAACCTGAAATGGCCAAGCTGTCCCCTCAAGGAACATGAAGCCTTTGCCCAAAGCTCAGAGAAGGACTCAAATGGTAGGGACCGCCCCCCAAGGATATCCTGCCACACGGATGAGGCAGGGACAAGGGAGGACGCTTTGGGCCCCAGAGCCAAATCCCTTGGCCTTCCCCACACACCTTATCCATTCAACACACCACTCCGCCCCGTCCCCGAATCCTACCAGCCTCCAAAGCCCGGCGCCAGCCCTGGTTCCACGAAGCCAAACCCACAGCCCCCAACCCACTTCCACTCCACCCACCTCTCAATCCCACCCAAGTCCAGGTGGGGCGCTGGGCCCTCTGCAGCCCTGCACCTCGAGGAGTGTTACCCCCATTGTGAAGACGAGGAGGCCGATGCAACAGAGGGAGCAGCTCCCCAACCAGGGCTGTCATTGCCTTTGAACCCCAAGGCACATATTGTGGCAGCCTGTCGGCACCCGAGGAGAGGAAAGCCCACCAGGCAAAGCGTCGGGAGGTGTGGACAAGGCCTACTCCTGTCCTTTCCCGCTGTAGTTTCCCCAATGGACAGACTGAGGTTTGGCTGGATAATCTGTGAGGTCCACCTCTCCTCAATTAGTGCATGACTTTAGATCTCAAATGGTTCTCCACGAATTGGGTATACATGCGGCTACATGGAAAGATAACTGTCCTCTTTCCCCCAGTACACCAAGCCTTTCCAATACCCTGGACAAGGGCCTAGCACGGTGCTACAGAGACAGGAGGAGCTCGGGATGCATGTACACTCGATGCCCGGTCATACATTCAACACCGGGCACCAAGGAGGCCCTCAGGGAGCTCACAACCCAGTGGGGAGAAAGAAGCTACTGAAGTCATGAAACTATAAGGTCAAAAGCACTGGGAAACTGTACCACTAACATCACTTCCCAAGTGTTATTCACAGGGGGAGGTGCAGCACTTCACACTGTGTAAAGAAGACCTTTCCAGCAATGACAATTGTCTGACAAAGGGAGGCTAGGGGGACTGGTGAGGAGGGAACTCCCTGCCACTCTAGCGGAGATCAGAGGCCCTCTTGTCAAGGATGTGGGAAGGGGGTTCCCGCTCTGTGCAGGGGTCAGGTGAGGCTGGGCTTCCCCTCACCAGCTGTGGGATTCTAAGGCAGAGTCCCAGAGTGCTGGGTTCAAATCGCACAATGTGCCTGTTGAGCTCTGTGACCTTGGGCAAGTTACCTAATCTCTCTGTGCCTCCATTTCCTTGGCTGTAAAACAGGGGTAATAACAATGAGGATTAAATATGTCAACATTTATAAAGCCTTTTGGAACAAGGCCTGGCACAATGTAAGCACTCTGGGCCACTAAATAAGTAAGGCAGTGAGAGCTCTTTGTAAAGGGTCTAAGTCCCAGATTGGATCAAGTGCAGACTCCAGTGTCAAAGGTTCTGAGGCGGAAATCTTCTTAGATGCTAACGTTCTGAGATTGAAAGAGACTAGGATTCTTAGATCCCATGATTTAATCATCTCATTATTTCCTGACAACAGCCCGGAGCCTCCCAGGGGAGGAGAGGGCACAGCTTGGTGTCACTTCATCTCCCAGGGGCTGCCCCGCAGCCAGGGCTGCCGCCACACCTGGGCTCCCCGGGCATCTCCTCACGTCCACCAAAGCCACAGCCACCCCGTGCTGGACCCACCTGCCCACTCGCCTGCATGGGGTTTAAGCATGTGCCAGCTGTGCAGACAGGCGAGAAGTGCAAATAAACAAATACATGAGGAAGTTTCGGATACTGGTAAGAGCTGCAAGGGCTGATGTGACCGAGAGTGACAGTGGGAAGCTATCACAGACAAGGTGGCCAGGGAAGCCCCAACTGAGTCGAAACCTGTAAAACAAGAAGGCGCCAGCCGTGCAAGCATTCCAGGTCGGGGGTGAATGTGCAAAGGCCCTGCCAACAGGCTTTGTAAATTCGAGGTGCAGAAAGAAGCTGGTGTGGCTGGAAGTGGTGAGACTGGAGGGTAGAGGGGGAGCTGAGGTCGAGGGATGGGCAGGCCCGGACCATAAAGGGCCTTGTAGGCCTCTAAAGGACTTTGGATGTTTGTTCTTCAAAATGCCTAGGAAATATTAAAAGAGTTTCAGCAGGGGAATGACAAGGCTAAACAAGGCTTTCAGGGTCCCCAGATCATTGGGCTCATTCTGAAACCAGCACAATGGTTTTCAAAATCGAGGTAGGGCCTGAGTTGGTAATCAACAATCCTTCTAATTCAATTGGTGTACACTGAGCTCCTACTACACGCCTGGCCACGGCGGGGAGACATCACAGACACTCTTGTGTTCGTTCCCAACAAGCCATGAGAGAGTCACAGAGATTACCCCATTTTAAAGATCAAGAAATCGAGGCTCAGAGAGGGAAAGAATGTGCCCAAAGTCACACGAGCCATACACCACACCGTACAAACTGTAAAGACAAATGGATCTTGGACCCAGGACCCAGATTCACCATCACGGTAGTGGTATTTTCAAGCCCCTGCTTCTCCAAGAGACCTTCCCTGGGGACTCATGTAGGCACCCATGGATACTGCCCTAGCTAGTGCTCTCTGCACCCTGTTAGCTTTGGAGCCCTGAAGGACTGTCCTTGTATTTCACATGGCTGTCCAACCTGGGCTAGGTAAGCTAGGGATTGGCTGGCTGGACAGATGGACAGATGAACAGATGGATGGATGGATGGATGGGAGGGCAGATGGATGACTACTGAAATGACTAACCAATAAACTAATGAATGTACAATGAAAGAATAAAAGAATAATCTAGCAAACTAATGAATGAACTAATGGATGGAGATGAATGAATGAATGAATGGAGGAAGGAAGGAAGAAAGGACTCTCACTTTACAGAGAGGCAGGGAAGTGTCTGCCCAGGGAAGGGCTGGAGCCAGGCTAGCTTCAGACCCAGTCCACACCTCACCCACACACCAGGGGCCATCTTGCCCCCATCCCCCAGACCACAGACAGCCTATTCCTCAGCCCCCTGGACAAAGCCATGCCTCTGCCAGGTGCTGGCCATTATAGTGCCCGTGGCCCCATCACCATAACCACCAGCAAGCAGTGGAATCTGGCGGGAGGTAGAGTGCTTCACTCTCCCTCTGAGTGTCTCACAGACAAAAGGAGACAGGAGACAGGCTCTGCTCCTAGCTGGAACCCAAACTGCTGGGTGACTTCAAGCCTGTGGCTGCCCCTCTCTGAGCCGAGATGACCTCTCAGGGCCTTTTCAGCTCTGACACTCTTTAAGGGGTGGGCTTCTAGATTTTTTACACAGTCACTGGGGTCAGCAGAAGAATCTGAAAGATCAAAAACTAGAAGTTGGGAAAGACACCTGTCCACAACTACCAAAGTCCACCCAGGAAAAGGCTCCCTGGACAAGGAGTCCGGAAGCTTGAGTTTAAGCCCTCCTCTTCCACGGCTCAACCTCTCCAAGCCTCCGTTTCCTAAATTTTAAAATGGGGTTAAGTATCCCCCACCTTGACAATTTCACCTGAGTTTCTGGGAGAACCTGATGTGATAACAATCATGCACTACAGGGTGCAAATTGTAAAGTTCCCTTCACCCAGGCAGGATTATGATGGTGGTGGGCAGGGGTAGGAGTGAAGGTGGACATGCTGTCCCATTCCAGTCCAGTTCTGTCCAAAATGACTCTTCCAGGGGTCAGACCCCCAACAGAGAACAGTGAAGAGAGCCCAGACGTGAAAACCTGAAATCTGAGTCCCTGTCTCAGCTCTCCATCTAACTGGCAGTGTGACTTTGGGAAAATCACTTCCCCTCTCTGGACTTCAGCTTCTCCATCAGAAAAATGCCTGGCTTGGTACCCTCTGACTCAGACATGCCAAGTTCTGCAGCCCTGAATCCCTGAGCCCCAGGCTTCAACCCCTGGCTCTGCCCGAAGTGAGCTCACCCTGCCCTGTGGAGCCAGGACAGAGACCAGGAGTGACTGGAGGGATCTCCCCTCCAGGAGACCTTGGGGCAGGGGTTAGACAGGCTTAGGGTCCTCCCAGGACAGACAAACTCTCCCAAAAGGGAAAGACCACACCCAACCAAGGCTGCCCAGGTGCCTTGGACAGCGCCAGCCACCCCAGACCTCGTGGGCCTGGCCTTCAGAACACTTCTGTAGCCTAAAAGCCAGCAAGCCCTGACCTGTCCAGAGAGATACTCCAGGAACTTCACCCAAGTCCAAACTGCCTCCAACAGGGAGCCTCCAGGGCAAGGCAGGGGCGGCAGAGGGGGTAAGAGCACACCCCAGGGAAGAGGCTCAGACTACCACCACCGGACCTCTCCTGGCCCCTCCCCTCAGACAGGTCCCACTGGGGCTGCCGGCCTGCACCCAGCCAAGAGCCAACCACCTGGGGGCATTCACCACCAAAAGCCACCGACCAGGGCCAGGAGGCCCACCAGGTCGGGGAAGGGGCTCTCCAACTGCCAAGCACACTTGCCCAAGGGCTCAGGGAGCCACCCCAGCACCCAGAGCAGGATTTCCGCCTACAATGGGGCCCCGGCCACCCATGAAGGAGACAGGCCCACCCCACCCCCAGCTCAGAGCTCTGAGGGTTCCACACTGCTCCAGGACAGGGTGGGGGAGAGCACGATTACTTCCTCACGCCGAGGGTCTTAGTTGGAAACCCAGGGCCCACTCAGAGCCCCTATCGCCAACCCTCTCCTCCAAATCTGAGAATATAGTTCCTTAAATGCCGTTTTACGCGGCCTCTTCCAAAAGACATTTCCTGGTCCCCCGAAAACCCCGTCCCCAATCCTCCACATCCCCCCCGCAGCTCTGGGGAAACCGGCAGTTAACTTTTTCCCAAAAATCCCGCAGAGGCAGCTGGCTGGGGGGAGAAATGCGCCCCGAGATCCTTTCGCGGCATTTCACCGCCTTCCAAAAGAAAAAAAAAAAAAACTAAAAAAAAAAAAAGAAAACTTTCGGAGTTAACTTTAAATTCCCAACCCTCCCCCCAAAATCGCCCAGAGGCTTCCTTTTTTTTCTCTCTCTCTCTCTTTAAAGTGCAATTGCATTGTGTCTCACCTCCCCGAAAGGCTCGCGGCTCTCACCAAAGAAAAGGAAAAAAGCCAACCCTTCGGGTGCCCCCTCTGCTTCCAGCCGCCTCTCCCACATTCTCAGACAGTTTTATTAAAATTTTCAGACAAAAGAAAAACAAAAATGGCAGCCTGGCTTATTTTTAAAACAGGACAGGGACGCCATATTCTGCAGATCTGCAAAAAAAGGGAGAAATCCGGCACTGGCCGCTCCACCCGGCCGGCTGCAAAGTGCGCGAACCGCGTCGTTTGCAATCCGTTTATTTGCATTAAGCCCCATGAATCATTGTTTACCGGAGAATTGCAGCAGGTTTGAATAGCCCGGCTTAAGAAAACACACACACGCGCGCACACACACACACACACAGAGGCACACGCACACTCGGAGAGCAGACCAGACACACCGCCGGAGACACTTCCTACCCCACGCGCCGCTACCGCCGCCACTCTGGGCCGGGCCCGAGGTGCAGGCGGCCCCGGGTCCTCTGAGCGCCCCGGCCCGCGCTGACAGCGCCCGCGCCCCGGCCGGCCCCCCGCCCGCAACTCGGCGCAACTTTCCCGCGGGCGGGCGCCCGCCGCCGCCGGGCCCGCTCCCCGCGCTCCGGGCCCGCACGGACCTGGCTGTGCTGGCGGCGGCTCCGGGACGCGGCCGCAGCCCCGCGCCCGGCGGCCCGAGTAGGGCCGGGCTGGGGCTCCGGCTCCGGGCTCCGGCTCCGGCTCGGTGCGGAGCCGCGCGCAAACCTTCCGGGTCGCCTGCTGTTCACTTCTGGGTTCTGCAAGCGCCGAGGCGGCGGCGGCAGCGGCGGCGGCGGCGGGAGGCTGGGTCTGCAGCGCCGCGCGGCCCCCCGTGCGCTCGGCGAGCCCCCGCGCCAGGCGCCCGGCTCCGGGGGGGCCGCGTCGGGCCCCCGCCTCTCCGGCTGCGCAGCCCGTCCGGCCCCGGGGGCTCCCGCGAGTGGGCAGCGCCGGGCGCGGGCGACGGCGCGGGAGGGGAGGGGGCCGGGCGGGGGGCGGGGGCGGGCCGCGCGCTGGGGGCCCCGCTTGGGCCCCGGGGCCTCGTCTCGCGCTCGCCGCCGCCGCCGCCGCTGCCGCCTCGCAAAGTTGCGCGGCGCCCCCCGCCCGCGCCGCGCCGGAGGCAGAGCCACAAAGGAACTCCTCGCCCCCCTCCGCCCGCCCGAGCCGCGCGGGGAGGGCACCGGCGCCCGGCCCTAGGCCAGCCCCTTCCCCAGCACGGGGGCTCCCGGGGCCCCGGCTGCCGCGGCCATTGTCCCGCCCAGGCCCCCTCCCCGGCGACGGCGGACTGGGGACCTGGGCCTGGCGGGCCGCGGCCCCGACCAGGCCGAGCCCGCGCGGGGCCAGGCCGCGCCTGGGGGTCTCCCTCGCAGACGGCAGGCAGGAGGGGACCCCCAGGATGGGCTCCCACACCTGATAACCAACGATCGCGCTCAAAATCCAGGCTGAGATTTTTGTTTTTAAGTCGAGGACACGGGGATGGGGGGAGGGGGAGAAGTTTGTACAGGCCAGGCCACCCCCTCCCTCAGTAAGCTCCGGCGCCCCCAAAGGGTGGGGCCGCCGGAGGTTGTCAGTGGCTGTCCTCGCCGAGTCTCTCAGAGGTGGCAGCGGCTGTCCCCCAGCTCCAGACCTCAGAGCCATCTGTGTGTGACTCCTCCTCCCGCTTCACCCTCCCCAGCCAATCAGTCACCAAGTCCTCCCGATTCGGCCTCCCGGGCTGTGTCAGCTTCCAAACTTCACTCCTACCTGAGGCGGCGGCCAGTCCCTGGGTCCTTTCACCGGGCTCAGACCTCCTGTGACACTCACTCACTGCCAGCCGGCCTCTAGGCCACGATGAATCAAGGCTGGCCCTGCCCTCAGGGAGCACCCAGTCCCCCGGGGAAGGACACACACATAAACAATCACCTGCCAGTGTTTGCCTTCCTCCGGGAAGCATTTCCCAATTCGTTAAATAGTGATTAAGGACCTCCTATCAGACGCTGTGCTGGTTGGCTGGAAACACAGCTATGAGCAAGTTGGTCAAAATCCCTGCCCTCTTGGAGATTCCAGTCTAGCACAGGATGTCAAGGCTGTGAGCAACTGGAGGACAGCGCCCACGTGGACCATTTGTGTTCAAGCCCTAAGCACAGTGCCTAGCACCGAGCAGAGCACAATACATATGTGTAGTGGGAATTAGGTGGAATTATAAAGGGGAAGAGGATGTAGATGACACAGAGGAGGCCATTTTTTTTTTCCCTCAGGGAGGTGGAGAAGCTCTTCAGAAATTAGTTCTGGGGTGAGCCGGGTTAGGAAGAAGGGAGGGTTTTCCAGTTTCCAGGAAAATGGGGGTGGTAAATAGCAACCCATTGTTGAGAAGTTCAGTGAAATGATAAATTAATAAATGGGAGAGGAGACAAATCTCTCATGCAGAAGAATTTGAAATAATTTCTGCAGATAGCCAAGGAGGTGGGCTGCATAGAGTGACTTCCTTCCAAAGTGTGCAGTATGAAAAAGGAGGGGAAGAGGAGTAACTTCACAGCAGAGAAAACTGACACCAGCTCCCTCAGCCGGGTGATCAACGCCAACATCAACAGTCACAAGTCACATTGACAGTATGTATGTTTGACAGTATGTGATGAAAATGACACTTTACCTCTCTGGTCTTCCTCCCAATAACCTGTAATTACAGTCTTGTCATGAGAAAAACATCAGGCCAAATAGAACAGTAGGGCATCCGAAAAAAATACCTAACTAGTACTCCTCAAAACTGTCACGGTCATCAAAAACAATGAAAGTCTGAGAAACTGTCACAGCCCAGAGAAGCCTAAAGAGACATAACAACTAAATGTAATGTGGTATCCTAGACAGGATCCCGGAACAGAAAAAAGATGTTAGGCTAAAAACTAAGGAAATCTTAATAAACAATGGACTTTAGTTAACAGTAATAAATCAATAAAAGTTTTCATCAATAATTGCAACAAATTAAAAAAATATAACATACTAACATGTTACTAATAGGGAAAACTGAGTGGGAGGGTGGGGGAGCATATGGGAACTCTGTAATATCTTCTCAATTTTTTTATAAACCTAAAACTGTTCTAAAAAATAAAGTCTAGGGACTTCCCTAGTGGTCCAGTGGTTAAGAATCCATCTTGCAATGCAGGGGACGCCAGTTCGATCCCTGGTTGGGGAAATAAGATCCCACAGGCCACGAGGCAACTAAGCCTGTGCCACAACTAGAGAGAAGCCCGCGCTGCAACGAAAGATCCCTCGTGCTGCAACTAAGACCTGATGCAGCCAATAAATAAATAAATACTTTTAAAAAGATAAATATTTAAAAAATAAAATAAATAAAAAATAAAGTCTAATAGGAAAAAAAATACTTAAAAAATTCACCAACCCATGTGATTGTTAATATCATTGTTGTTCAATGAAATAGTGCTTGACATAGCACCTAACACATTCTAAGGGCCCAACGAGTGTTATTATGTTATTATTATCATCATCATTGCAATTCTAAGTACTTAGAATAGCACATGCAAAGGCACTGGAGTTTAGGGTGGAGAGGGAGATGGGAGACAGAATCCTGAAGGCTTTGACTGCTGCTGAGCTGGAATCTTTATAAGGGATTTATGGGGGAGGGTAACATGATCTGTCCCTGCCTCACCAGCCTCCCGTCTAACCACCTGGAAAGCTATGCTTCGGTCAGACTAAGTGAGCTGCTGTCTCAGGCCTGGCTCTTTACCTTCCAAGGCACACGCTGTTCCCTCTGCCTGGAATACCCTTCTTTGTCCTTTCATCCCACCTTTCCTGGTCACTTTTAACTCATCCTTCAGGTCTTAACTTAGCTGTTCTCTAAAAAGTCTTTTGGGAGCATCCAAGAGGCTTTTAATATGGTCTGAATGGAATTGGTGTGGGCTGAGATGCAAGAAGCCAGAGGTGAAGAAATTGAACTCATCTCTTTGCCACTGCCACCCAGACCCCTCTACCCCAAATCCAAGCACGCTGGACATTGCCCCTTCCCTGAACACACTGTGCACCTTCGTGCCTCCAGGCCTCTGCTCATGCTGTTCCCTCTGCCTGGGATCCTCAGTTCTTTTCCACCCATCTTTTATCTCTCTAGTGAACACCTCCTTATCAAAGTTCAGCTCAAACATCACCTCCTCTGTGAGGCTATTCAAGGTCCTCTGTGTGGGGAGAGGCACTTTCCTCTGGTTTCCAAGAGCACCATAGTCCTCTGGCCACACTGCTGGCAAAGCACTTATCATGGTGCATTAGAATAAATGTTTGCTGAATGGATGGACAAATGATCAGGTGAACAGCAACCCACTCTTAGCCTCTCCAGTTCTTCAAATCCTCCTTATTCTCCTCCAGGAAGCCCTCCATGACCACTCCAACCCACTGACCTCCCTCCTTCTTCTTCTCCCTCCTTCTTCTTTAATTTTTACAATTTAGCCCCTGATTATATTCTAACTGTTGTGTATCTAAGTATCTGTCTCTTGGGTTAGAGTAAATGCTTTGAGGAAGAAACCATGTCTTACATGTTCTACTTTTTCACTCATTCAACAAGTATTTGCAAAGCACCTACTTCTTTGTTGCCGCTAGGGTCCAGACTCTGGAGAGGCAGTGAACAAGACCCAGGCCCTGCTCTGTTAGAGCATTAGTTAGGATAAGCCAGACTATGCTGCAGTAACAAAGAACTCCAGTGACATATCACAAAACCTCAGTGACATAACACGAGTTGTTTATTTCTCCCGTGTGCCGCATGCTCATCCTGGGTCCTCTGCTCTAGTCACTTGGAGACCTAGGCTGAGGAGTCCCTACCATCTTGAAGCTGCACGCACTGGAACATGTGGCTTTCTCAGTTACCATGGCAGGAGAAGAGAGGCTAGAGAATCCTCTCCATCCATTGGCCAACACTAGTCACATGGTCCTGCCCAACTGCAAGGGAGGCTGGGAAGCAGTGTTCCTCTGGAAGGCAAAGAGAAGTGGACCTTAGTGAGCTCTCCCACCGTCTGTTCCAGGAGACAGAATTTAACAGATAACCAAGCAAATAAGTAATTCATCTCATAAGAGCTTCAAAGGGAAGGTTGGAGGTGTCGGGGATGGGGTAAGAGAAAATCAAGGAGAACTTCCCAGAGGAAGGGCCACATAAGCCAAGACCAGAGAAGAGATGAGAGAAGAGCATTTCTGGCAGAGAGAACAGTACGTGAGGTTCTGAGGCAAAGAGGAGCTTGCTGTATTGCAAGGCCAAAAAGACAGTGGAGCTCAAATGGAATGAGGGGGGTTGCAAAGTGACGCTGAGGGCCAGAAGTCCCAGGCAGGCTCTGGCAAGGATTTAGGATTTTAGCTTAAGAGCAATAGGAAGTCATGGAGAGGCAGGCATTGAGCAGAGAAGTGGTCAGATTTCTTTTCAAAAGGTCCCTGTGACTGCTGGGAGAAGAATGGACTGGAATGCGGCAAAGCAGGAAAGTAGGGAGGACAGGAGGGAGATTTTCAAAGTCTGCCAGGTGAACAATGGTGATGGATTGGACCAGGGTGGCACTAGCAGAAGTGGAAAGAACTGGACAAATGTGTGACATATTAAGGACTCCGTGTCACCAGGACTTGGTGACAAATGGATGTAGGTAGTGAAGAAACAAGAGGTGTCCAGGCGATTCCCAGCTGCCGCAGCCCCATCATGGCAAGCACAAGGCTGGCTTCATAGCCTTGCATTCCCAGCCTGTTCACAGTGGGATCTTGATGCCAAGAGATTTCCATCTTCCTCTCCTTGCCCTCAGCTGAAGCTAGCTGCCTCTTCATCCCACAGACTGGGGTGTACCTCCCATCAGAACTAAAAACAACCTCGAGCATCAACACATGTACTTTCTAATTGCACCCCGACAGGATTCCTGGGAGGACGGATGGCAGGGATGTTATACCCCACTTCACAGGTGGGAAAACTGAAGCCCAAAGAAGGAAAATGGTTGGCTAAGTTTGGAGCCAGGTTTTCAGCTGAGGTCCTCCAACTCCTGGTCCAGAGCTCTGTTTGCTGCAGGGCCTGGCGGGTGCTATGTGGTGTTAGCTGAGTGAATGAATGAATGCGTGAGCATGTGAGTTCTCTGCCCATTCACTCTCTTTACCTTTGCCTATTTTATTTCTCTCAAGATGGCTGTAGAGTTTAGAGTTAACAGATTAGGTTTAAGAGTTCAACAGAGCTAGGTTTGAACCTCAAGTTTGTCTCTTATAGGCTGGTGGTTTTAGGCAAGTTTGTTTGTTTGTTTGTTTGTTTGTTTGTTTGTTTTTAGCGGCTGAAGGCAATGTTCATCGCGGGGCGGTTACAGGAGACGGTACCAGAAAAGTGCTTCCAAAGGACCGTGGTGGGGACCGGGGCTGCCAACGCCTGGGGACACACGGGGTGGGCGAAACGGCGGTGAGGGTCACATGCGCCTGCGGTCTCTGACACCGCTCCCCGGCTCCGGCCAAGCCAGGGACACGAGCGGGAGGCGGGGGCTGTTCTCAGGCTGCAGGAAACGGCGACCCGGAGGCCGGCGGCGCGCGGCCTGGGTCGGCGAAGACCGGAGGACGCGGGAGCTGGATTCCCGCACAACCCGGCAACAGGGGGGGCTGCTCCCGTCGGGCACATTGCGAAGGGGCGGCCAGGGGGCTGGGACACCGCTTACCGCACGGCACCCGCTTCCTCCGCTCCAGCCGGCACCGAAGTGGAATCGTGCGCTCGGCCCCGCGTGTTGCTCACAGCCCGGCCCAGGGCGCCGCTGTTTGTTTTTTATTTAATTTATTTATTTTTGGCTGCGTTGGGTCTTCGTTGCCGCGTGCAGGCTTTCTCCAGTTGCGGTGAGCAGGGGCTACTCTTCACTGCGGTGGCTTCTCTTGTGGAGCACAGGATCTAGGCACGCGGGCTCAGTAGTTGTGGCTCGTGGGCTCTAGAGCGCAGGCTCAGTAGTTGTGGCTCACGGGCTTAGATGCTCCGCGGCATGTGGGATCTTCCTGGACCAGGGCTTGAACCCGTGTCCCCTGCATTGGGAGGCGGATTCTTAACCACTGCGCCACCAGGGAAGCCCTAGGCAAGTTTTTGGGGTTTTTTGTTCTCTCTCTGGGCCTCAGTTTTCTCATTTGCAAATAGAGCATGGCAATACCTACTTCACAGGGGAAGTACAAAATGAGATCATGTGTAGATTAGGCCATTGCAATGTTGGCTTGCCTGTACTTCGGGGACCCGCTCTCACCTTATCTCCTCTGGAAAAATCTTCCCTGAGAACAACCACCCCTACTAGGAACTTCTGTTATCTTCAGGATGATCTCATAACTCCATGGACCTCTTCTTTTTTGTGCACTTATCCCAGCTGTAATTCTGCATTCAGATTGCTAATCCTTTCATTGGACACCAGATGATAAATTGGATACTCAATACATATTTTTTCATTCATTCATTCACTTTAAAATGACGGGAGTTGAGGGCTTCCCTGGTGGCGCAGTGGTTAAAAATCCGCCTGCCAATTCAGGTGGACGCGGGTTCGAGCCCTGGCCTGGGAAGATCCCACATGCTGCAGAGCAACTAAACCCGTGTGCCACAGCTACTGAGCCTGCGCTCTAGAGCCCGCGAGCCACGACTACTGAGCCTGCGTGCCACAACTACTGAAGTCCGCGCGCGCTACAGCCCGTGCTCCTCAACAAGAGAAGCCACCGCAATGAGAAGCCCACTCACCGCCATGAAGAGTAGCCCCTGCTCGCCGCAACTAGAGAAAGCCCAGGTGCAGCAACGAAGACCCAACGCAGCCAAAAATAAATAAATAAATTTATTTTTAAAATCATATTTAAAAAAAAAATGATGGGGGTTAAATTTTTGAAGGCGAGGGGGTTCAGAAAATGAAATATATGAGCATTGTCTTGAAATGTGAGGATGATCAGAAAAATGCAAGAGCTTGAGGAGAGAGGTGACCAGTGAACAGGGGGCTGCAGGACTTGTAAAAGCAGTGATAGCTATTATTCAACTTTCTGCTCTTTGCATCTCTATGATACAACCCCCATTCTCTTTCCTTAAGCCTTTAGTAAGATGAGATACGGGCTTCCCTGGTGGCGCAGTGGTTGAGAATCTGCCTGCTAATGCAGGGGACACGGGTTCGAGCCCTGGTCTGGGAGGATCCCGCATGCCGCGGAGCAGCTGGGCCCGTGGGCCACAATTGCTGAGCCTGCGCGTCTGGAGCCTGTGCCCCGTGACGGGAGGGGCCGCGATAGAGAAAGGCCCGCGCACCGCGATGAAGAGCGGTCCCCGCACCGCGATGAAGAGTGGCCCCCGCTTGCCGCAACTGGAGAAAGCCCTCGCACGAACCGGGGACCCAGCACAGCCAAAAATAAATAAATAAATAAATAAATAAATAAATAAATAAGAAAAATCCTTAAAAAAAAAAAAAAAAAAAAAGATGAGATGCATACTGAATGGTAGGTTGGCTCTGGGTTACCTGGATTGGCACAGAGCAGAGAGGAAAGGCAGGCAGAGGAGAGAGCTTGAAGGTGCACTGGGAGGAGAAAGTTGGAGCTGGAAATGACCAGGACTCTGTAAGTCACTGGAATGCAAAGAAACCTTGGGGACATCATTGGATTTCCACCAAGTGTGAGGTAGGAAATTCCAGTCGATTTTTATTTAAATCTCAAAGGATTAGGAATCTGGCCTCTAAACAGGAAGAATGTTGTGACTCATTAGTAACGACTGTCATGGGCAGGGCCAGCCTTATTCAGGAGTTTCCAGGTCCGAAATTGAGTTTAGTGCTTGCTTAGCCAGAGGTCAAGACTGTGACTTAGTCGTCTATGCGTCTCTACCATCAGTAGTGAGCTGGGGCTTGTGGGATAGAGGGAGGTGGCAGAAGGAAAAGTGGGGGTGGGGGCGCAGGGAGAGCAGAGCCAGAAGCAAGTCAGAGCCCCAACCAGGCAGGGCAGGACATGTGGATCCTCGTCCTGACTCTGTTACTAACCTCAGTGAGCTTGGGTAAGCCACATGGCAGCTCTGGGCCTCAATTTCTTCAACTGTGAAATGGGTCAACAGTGCCTGGGGCAAGTTGTAAGTGAAAAGCATGAGTGCTTTGAGATCAGACACACAAGGTTCAAATACTGGCTCCCACGAGCTTTAGGACCTGAGGGCATCTCAGCCTGCTCCTTTATCAAAGGAGGATAATAATCCTTATTTCACAGGGCAGTGTGTCAGGATTAGAAATTGTATACACCACCATTCACCGAGCATTACTATAAGTGAGGCATCTTGCTGTGTTTTTTTATAGGCATGATCTCACATGGAGAAGGTAGGGCATGCAGCACAGTGTCCAGGACCTGGCAGGGGCTCAGGGAGTGTTAATTCCCCCATCCCTACAGGATCTAAGGACTTCATGGATATGGAAGGGCCTTATCATTCACAAATCACCTTCAGAAAGTGATGGCAGTTACTATTTTCAGCCCTTCCTCCTAGGTGGTCTCCACAAACCTCCAGAGATGGGCTGTCACAGCAGATCTGGACACAGCTCTTTTTTATGACTGACCCAGGGGCTGCCAGGGGGAAAGGGCAGAAGTTCCCTAATGAAAGGGCAGACAATTACCTTCCCTTATAATTACCATTTGCAGTAAATTAAATAATAATAGTCTTTTGCAGGCCCTGAGAACACAAAGCAGCCCACATGGATAACATCTGATTCCCTTCTCTTCTGCGAGGAATTGTGTGCCCACAGGGATGGGATGGGGAAATTGAGGCAAAGAAAGGAATAAGGCCAGCCACTCTAAGCCACACACAAATCAGGGTGCCAGAGTCATGAAAAAATCCTTAAAGAAGTGACTCAGAGTGGCAGACAACACTGGGGGCTTGTATTTGAGGTCCTGGCGCCACTGCTCACATGCTTTGTTCCTGTGGGGAGCTAACTTCCCTCTCTGGGCTTCAGTTGTCCCATAGGTAAAATGAGACAGAGTCAACACGTGACCTGATGTGAGTCTATTGTTCTAGGCTTTATTCTGTTCATATATAGTATTGAACGCTTATTTTTGCACACTTCGGGTAGCAAGAAAGAGAACTCCACCTCAGGCTGGCAAATAAGCAGGAAAAGGGGGTTACTGGCTCACAGAATCCAAGACAAGTTTGAACAACCAAGCTGTACAAGAAGCAGAGGTCTCAGGAACAATCAAACCAGGGGCTAGAATACCTCAGGCCTCCCTCCTTTCTGCTTCCCTCAAATAAGCGTTAATCTTTCTCCAGAGTACAAGGGCACCAGCAGCTACCCCAACCTGCAGATCAGAGCTGCATCCTCCTAAGGGAGTCTGCTGTCATTGGCCCTGCTTGAGTCAGGTGGCCACCTCTGGACCAGTCAACTGCAGCCAGTAAGGCGGCATCTATAGCATCCCAGGGGAGCGTTAGAGAGCCAGTAAGAGAAGGGGCAAGTTGCCCTGGGGAGAATTAGGGGGCACTAGGCAGGCAAAATCATGGTCATTCACTAAAAACAAAAATCCCTGCACATGGCCTGTAGAAGAGTGAAAGGGGAGGAATGTCATTAAACCAAAGCAGTGGTATAAATCCCCAGGAATGCAGAAATACTAGAGGCTCACCTGGGGCGGGGTGGGGAGACCTTACAGGCTTGACTTCAGACCCCAGCCCGCTGAGCTGGGTACCCAGTCCTATCTGGACACTTCACCCACCTGGGGAGAAGCAGCTTCCAGGCTTCTCAATGGCCTGGATGAAATACCTGTGCGTGGACATCAGTTCATGCTTCCTGCTAGGCCTTTACCTTCTACAGGCGGCAACAGCTTCCTTCTTTGGGGGAATTGCTGTGCCTCTTATTCCAACCAGGTGGTTCCAGTGGGGACCGGAGGGTCGCATAACCCAAACCAGGCCAATCAGAAGCCTTCTCCTGGGCTATCCTTGGGCACCTAAAGCCATGGCCCCAGAAGAAGCCATCTGAGAGAATAGAAATCCTCTGAGAGGGGCAGAGTGCAGAGAAGAAGGTGCTGGCAGCACCCTCATGCCTCCACCAAGCCATCCCAAAGTTTGGCCTAACTGCAAGCCCCTCCCTTGGTTTGGCTACAATGAGCCAAATTCCCCTTGGGCAGGTGTATTCGTTTTGTAGAGCTGTTGTAAAAAATGATCACAAACTTGGTGGCTTAAACAGGAATTTATCCTCTCACTGTTCTCGAGGCCAGAAGTCTCAAATCAAGATGTGGGCAGGGCCACACTCCCTCCTCAGGTTCTAGGGAAGAACTCTTCCTGGCCTCCTCCACCTTCCCATGGCTCCAGGCATCCCTTGGCTTGCGGCTACAGATGTCCAATCTTTGCCTTTGTCTTCACATGACCTTCTTTCCCTTCTGTCTCTCATAGGGACACTTGTCATTGGATTTAGGGCCCTTCCAGGTACTCCAGACTGATCTTATCTCAAATTCTTAAATTTATGACATCTGCAATGACCCTTTTTCCAAATGACGGCACATTCACAGGTTCTGGGGGTTCAGACAGGGACCTATCTTTTGGGCGTGCTACCATTTAACCCGTTACAGCAGGCCTATGTCCTTGTAACCAAAAGAACCCTCACTCATACGTGCCTCGGGTCAGCCATGGATCAGTCCTCCTCCCTTTGTTCTGGTCCTGGACTCTGAACAACACTTTAAAAACTAATTCCAAGGCCTTTGAGGACTGTGATCCCTCTCGGAGCCTCAGTGTTTGTTTTCTGCTGGTAAACCTGGGGCCATCTGTCTGTCCACAGAGAGGCTGAGCAGATTGAAGCGACACAGGCAAGACCCGGCCCCACAGTTAACACTCCACATGAGCTTGTCTCCTCAGGCCTGATGGTGGACACGGTACGCAGGTCACCGCAAAGGAGGAGGCACTTGACACCTGGTTTATTTTATTTATTTATATATTTATTTTGGGCTGTGTTGGGTCTTCGTTGCTGTGCGCGGGCTTTCTCTAGTTGCGGCGAGCAGGGGCTACTCTTCGTTGCGGTGCACGGGCTTCTCATTGCAGTGGCTTCTCTTGTTGCAGGGCACGGGCTCTAGGTGCGCGGGCTCAGTAGTTGTGGCACGTGGGCTCAGTAGTTGTGGCGCAGGGGCTTAGTTGCTCCGTGGCATGTGGGATCTTCCCGGACCAGGGCTCGAACCTGTATCCCCTGCACTGGCAGGCGGATTCTTAACCACTGCGCCACCAGGGAAGCCCAACACCTGGTTTATTCATCGGGGTCCCAAGATTATGACCCCCGGGACCTGACAAAATCAAATCTCTGCTCCTGCAGAGCTGAAGGGCTAGAGCCTCTTGCCAAGCCCGTCAGCCTTGCAGAGGGACAGGAATCCGAAGGCTGATTAAATGAGGTTTGCAGCCACAGGGGGAGATCCCAGAGATAAGGAAAACATAACATTGGTAGCTGTTCCCTACTGAGTGCCTCCTCCGAGCCAGGCTCCGTACTCAGGCCATTGACACCCCCCACCCCTTTTAATCTTCACCATAATCCCATGAGGCAGCTTTGGTGATCCCCATTTTCCGAACAAAGTTGCTGAGGCTCAGAGAGATGAAGTCAGCGGCCAAGGCCACACAGCAAGTGAATGGTGGGGCCTGGTCTGACTCCATTCGCTCCGCCTCTCTCCTCCCACCACACACAGTGGCATGGGGTGCTTAGAAGCAGGGCGGGATAGCATTCTGAAGCATTAACTGAGGGGTTTTCCCCCACCAAAATGCCCTTGTGCCCTCAGTCCTTCCTCCATCAGATTTTGATTGACAGGTGTATGCCTGGTGCCTAAAACAGTGCCTGGCACATAGCTGGCACTTGATAAATATTTGTTGCGCTTAATAATTCAGTTAGCTAGGGCACTCCTGTGGTTAGTGCCTCTGGGAAGGGATGACGTGATAACAGGGATAACAAGGGCTTAAGTTCTGGACTTTTGTGTCAAAACCCTAGGCCCAGACCTAAGACCAAAGATTTAAGAGAACATGTGATAATCCCTGAGACTAGAAAAGACACCCCCTCTGCACCCACCACCCCGGGAATGAGGGGAGGGAGAGGAGACAGAGAGGGGCAGCAAAAACAAAGCTTAGAATGCTAAAGGGCCCCTGAGAAGGGAACCCCAGAGAGCTCTTGGGATCTGAGAACTGAGGCACGTGTGCAACCCCGGTGTTCCTGGTGCCCTGCATGGTGCAGGTGGGGACGAAATAGAGCCTCAGGGCTACCACTGCACAACCCGGGAATAGAGCAGGGCTGGGAGGGGCTGGGAGGATTGGGGGGCTGGGAAGGTGCTGGGATGCAGGCCTTACGGAGGCTCAGAGCATCCAGGGAGTGCAAGGAGCTATGGAGCCATACTCTCTGAGCCCAAATCCGCGTTCTGTGTGACCTTGGGCGAGTTCCCTAACCTCTCTGTGCCACGCATTCCTCATCCACAACGTGAAAATGACTTAATAATATGTCCCACTTCATAGGACTTGTGTGAGGATGAGCTGAGTACCAGGCACTTTTGCCACTTTAGTGGTTATTGTTATCAATACGTGAGCTGGGCCAGCACCCACTGCAGACCCCAAGGGAGGTCTCCCAGGTGCGGCAGTGATGGAGTTGACCCGGGTCGCAGCCAGCCAGCACAGTCTACAAAATGAGATAATGATTGTAAAAACACTTTGCAAAACAGAAAGTGCTCTAGAAATGTCAGCGATTATTCATAGGAACTAACTGCACTTCTGCTTCCCCCATCCTATCCCTTGACTAACAATTCTTTCACCAATCTCCAAGTTCATAGACACTTTTAAACTTCCTTCTCCTTTTAAAAATGTATGCTTATTTCATTCCATTATAAAAGCAACACGTGCTTATGATAGAAACATTTGAATCTACATAAAAGTTGAAGGAAGAGGGGAAAAATCTCCTTTGGTAACTAATATTTTGTTGTATGCTCCTCCAATCTTTTTTTCCCCAGGCATTTTCACAAAGGCGTTTTACCAAACTTATGTATAATTATTTTTAATATCTCTCTTTTCTTATTATAATACATGACTAAAATTAACACATAAAGAAAAAGAGAAAGAAAAAAAAATATTAACCAGAATCCCCCAATTCAGGATACAATGCACTCCCAGGTCCCTCCCTCCACTTCCTACTTGGTCATTTTCTAGGACTTGCAGTTTTTGTATGGATTTGTTTTAAAGGACTGATTTGGAGGAGGGGAGACAGCACTCTGGCTCCCCCAAAAGCAGCATTCATGCCTTAGAAACACAGCTGCCCCTTTTTTCTTGTTGCGACATACCTTAAGTGTCTGACCCAGGGACAGAGAGGGAAGGATATTTACAGTTTACCCTTTCCTATCAAATATCACTTGTGGCTTGCGAATCCCACTTCTTAATCCACCTCCGTCACTTTCTTTTTTTTAAATAAATTTATTTATTTTATTTATTTATTTTTGGCTGCGTTGGGTCTTTGTTGCTGCACAAGGGCTTTCTCTAGCTGCAGCAAGCCGGGGCTACTCTTCATTGCAGTGCGCGGGCTTCTCATTGCGGTGGCTTCTCTTATTGCGGAGCGCGGGCTCTAGGCGTGCAGGCTTCAGTAGTTGTGGCTCACGGACTCAGTAGTTGTGGCTTGCAGGCTCAGTAGTTGTGACTCACGGGCTCTAGAGCACAGGCTCAGTAGTTGTGGCCCACAGGCCTAGTTGCTCTGCAGCACGTGGGATCTTCCCAGACCAGGGATCGAACCCCTGTCCGCTGCATCGGCAGGCAGATTCTTAACCATTGCGCCACCAGGGAAGCCCACTGCCGTCACTTTCTAATAAGTAGGAAGTCTTGATTCCAATCACGGCTTGATTTCCAACCCTGGTTTTTGATGTCTTAATGAATTTTTATCCTTTCCTGAGTTTTCATAGGTATGTTCATGAGTGTATCGGTAACTGCTTGCTGGAATCCGCTATAAAAGTCTGTCCTTATCCTGTTTGACTTTTCATGACATTTGTCCCCAGTGACCGCTTTCTCCTGCTTGACATTCTCACCTCCCTTGACTTCTGTGACACCTCTGCCATTTAACTCTCCCTTTACCTCTCTGATCACGCCTTTCCTGTTTATTTTGCTGACCTCTCTTCCTCTGCCAGCTCTTAAATCTTGGTCTCCTTAGGGTTCGTCCCCAGTTCTCTCTTCTCCATGTAATTTTTTCCATCTTCCCAGGACTTGCACAAGGTTACTTCTTCCACCCTGATAGGTCCTTCCAGTACCAGGACCACATATCCAGCAGCCTGCTCTGTCCTTCCCTGGTTATCCTTCAGGAGTCTGAGATTCCACCGGTCCACAGCCTCCTCATCACCTTCCCCCAATTCTTCTTGCTGAATTGATATATTCCACCCCCTGTCTTTCTCTCTCTCCCTTTTTCTATTCACCCATAATAGGTGGCTCAGTGTCATCGGCTTTTCTTTATGCCACACACCACTGAGTCCAGCTCAACCTGTTTAGGTTTTACTGGTTTGGTGTGGGGGGTAAATTTTAATTTTGAAATAATTTCAAATTTACAAAAAAGTTACAACAATAGTACAAGAAACTCCCAAATGTCCTTTAGCCAGATTCACCAGTTGTTTACATTTTGCCTCATTCACTCTGTTTTTCTATCTCTTTCTATATCTATCTCTCGGTACATATATCTACACACACACACACACACACACACAATCACTCATATAGTGACATCCTGCCCCCTTTCCACTAAATATTTCAGAGGTAATTTCCAAAGAACAAAAATAGTCTCTTAAAGAACAATAATACAACCATCAAAACCAGGAAATTGAGTACTGATACAATTCTGTTGTCTAGTCCATGGTCCATGTTCAAATTTTGTCAACTATTCCATTAATGTCCTTTATAACTATTCTTTCCTAGTCCAAGATCCAGTCCACAGTGGCACATTGTATTTAACTCTCATATCTCTGAAGTCTCTTTCACTCTGAAATAATTCCTGAGCCTTTCTTTGTTTTTCTTAAGCTTGACATTTTTAAAGATTCCATGGACCAGTTATTTTGTAAAATGGCTTCAATTTCGGTTTGTCTGATGTTTCCTCATGATCAGAATCAGATGATACATTTTGGGCAGGAATACTACTGAAGGGTTGCATCCTTCTCAGTGTCCTACTTAGGGCATCCAAGACCCTGAACAGACTCTCCTCCTGTATATGATACCATTCTTTTCAGAAATACTCATGAAATGTTATGAATGATAATAATGGCCCAGAAAAGAAACATAGAAATGCCAGTGAAAATATGAGGAAATAAAAATATTAAAAAATATTCTAGGACAAAAGAAAAAATTAACGGATTAATGATTTTTAATTACACTGGTATAGTTTTTAGAAGAAAGGAGTAAAACCTATACCTACATATTGGTCTGTCACCGAAATGCATAATAACTTTATGTTTTTGTGTCTCAACTGCTGTAAATTTCTCATGTCTTCATCAGAATTGATCTTATTCATATTTTCATGCTTAATGGAAAGCATAACTAGATTTATAAATCTGTCCTTATAGTTGATACAAGAATCGTTTTTATTAACTTTAATTTAGAAAAGTTTCTTTCATATGAATCAACAGATAAACAGAAAAACGGGGGTGCGGGGGGGGCGGGGGGGACTTCCCTGGTGGTCCAGTGGTAGAGGATCCGCCTTCCAGTGCAAGGGACTCAGGCTTGATCCCTGGTTGGGGAACTAAGATCCCACATGCCCCGGGGCAATTAAGCCCGCACGCCACAACTATTGAGCTCGCGCGCCTCAACGAGAGAGCCTGCGTGCCGCAAACTACAGAGCCCACGCACCCAGGAGCCCGCACGCCACAACTAGATAGAAGCCGGAGCTCTACAACAAAGAGACCGCATGCCTCAAGGAAGATCCTGTGTGCTGCAACTAAGACCCGACGCAGCCAAAAAATAAGGTAAATAAACAAACAAACAAATAAATAGAAAAACGGGGAAGTTTTGAAGACACTCATAAAAATCCCCTTTCACGATAAATCCAAGAAATTTCACTGCTGCTCGTGGCTTTGTTTCTTTCAGCTTGATACTGATTCTAAAAGTTCCACAATCAAAAAATTTCCACTAAAATATATTCACCAGAAAATTCATCAAATATTTCTATTATACTTGGTTAAAAAACAACTACCAAAGTTTTTCTTCTTTTGCAAAAACAGACAAAATGGCTGAAAATTGACATTATATGATACATTGTTTTTCAAAACTATCCAATTCTTGGTGAAAACAATTGCGGCATTCAAACATTTCCCTTTTATAACTTCTGGTAGGGTAAGAAGATCTTCTGTTGTTTCTCCCGCTCTCTTTTTAGAAATCTGATGATAACTTCTATGTAAATGTTTACTTCCTTACATTTGTTGTTACATAGTTAATGAGTTTCTCCACAATTTCTGTCCACCAACCTTCAAGAAGCAATTTTAAAGCTTGATGTTTTACTATACAGGGATGAAAGCTGATTCCAGCTGATTAAAATATTTTTGTGTCTGATGGACCTCATCGAAAACTTCACATTGATCAAAGATAACTCAGGGGAAATTTGTCAGAGAGCAAAATCTGAACTGGTTCTCCTTTGGATCGTGCAGTTCTTCAAAGGTTGAGGTTAACTTTTCCATCGTTGTTTCTACTGCATGCACAGCTTCATGTGGAGCAATCGATTTTGTCTGGGAAAGCCTTTTCACTGTTCCTCATTCTGCAGCGTTTTCCATCAATGAAGTGAGCCTGAAAAGGATGACTACATTTTTTTCTAAAGTTCAAAAAAAAGTCACACATGGGGGAAAAACTCCAGGTAGTCACATAGAATGTCAGAATTAAACTAACTCAGGATCACTTTCTTTGCCATCACTCTGTTATTGCTTATTCTGAGTCCACTATTTAAATACAGGGAAATATAGAGGTTGGAGGCACAAACTGCTCCAAAGTTAGCTTGAATGGTTAAGAACTGAAATTGACTTACTCTAAAAAAAAAAAAAAAAAGTGGAAAAAACCCCACATTTTTCAGAGGCCACATATGCCAGGATCAACTGTATAACCGGGAATTCTCCAAATACGCTTCTGCTTTGAACCCAACATTTATTAAAAGATTAGTAATTAAAATATGCTCACATGAAACCCGTGTGTGTGTGTGTGTGTGTGTGTGTGTGTGTGTAATAAATATATAATTAAAACTCAAAAGTAATGGCAGCAATAGCTTAGGTATTTTCAGGTGTTTCATCACCAAATTGCTGGCACGTGGTCATCACAAAAAGCAAATCAATTTTAATCAGTTTTCCTATTTTTAAATTCTTTAGAAATACGGTTCATTCCTTTATTGCCTGCACCCTGGGCAGTTGACTCTCCACCACACAGCCCCACCCTTGGTATACAACTGATCCAGGGCATCATATCAGAAAGCATACCATGTCATCTTACCCGAATATTGGTGAAGTTTACCTCAATCACTAGGTGAAGATAGAGGCCACCATAAAGTAACTGTAAAGTTACCATGTTTCCTTTTGTAACTAATAAATAACATGGGGGAAATACTCCGAGACCCCATTAGTTTCCTGTTCCTCATCAGGCTTTCACCCGCTAGTTCTACCATCCCTTGATGATTTTCTAACTCTCATTCTTTCTATATTTAGTAGTTGACATTCTGGATAAGAAAAAAAATTTCCTTCCCATTCATTCATTCATCCATTCATTCATTTATATCACTAGAGACTCATAGATTGCTATTTTATTCGATGATGTATAATCCATTACTATCATTTATTATTTTGATTTTCAGATTGTCCCTGATTTGGCCAGTGGGAACCTCTTCAAGTTAGCTCCTGTGTCCTTTTTGATATGTCTCATTCTTTGTAGCACTTCCTTACTTTCTGTGTAACAATATGTATAATGCATACCAGTATGTGTATGTATACCATTATGTGTCTATGTACCAATATGTGTATGAGTACTAGGAAAATGACCTAAGGGGCTCCGGAGAGAATGTTGGGGACCCCTACTGGGGCCCATGTGTTGGGTCTTGCCAAGGATATTGGAGCAGGAGAGAGCAAGTCTGAGATCTCCTTTCAATTTTTTTCTGCAAGTCCCCACCAGAGTGAGTTTGCTGCCATTGTTCTGCCCAGTGGTATAATTATCCACCATTTATAATACTCTATTGTTAATAGTATTTGATAATAATGCAACAGATACAGACTGGGGGATGGGGTGGGTGTTACTTGGATCACAATGGTTCTCCCAGTGCTAATTCACCATGTTTGTGTTCCCAAGCCCCCAACCAACACACACCATTTGGAAAACCACTCCTCCTGTATTTGTCTACTCAGACTACCACAGCAAAACAACAAAAAAGACTGGGTGGCTTAAACAGCAGAAATTTATTTTCTCCTGCTTCAGGAGGCTAGATGGAAGTCCAAGATCAAGGTGCCAGAAGGGTTGCCTTCTGGTGAGACCTCTCTCCTCAGTTTGCAGACAGCACCTTCTCACTGTGACTTCATATGGAAAGAGAGAGTGAGTTCTATTGTCTCTTCCTCTTGTAAGGATACCAGTTCTATGGAATTAGGGCCCCACCCATATGTCCTTACTTAACCATAATTACCTCGTTAAAGGCTCTATCTCCAAAAGCAGTCACATACGGGGTTAGAATTTCAACATGTGAATTTTAGGGGGACACATTTCAGTCCATAACACCTCCTTTTGCTCTGGCTATATAACTTTTTATACAACCCTGCCCTCCTGGCTGCATCAATTGGCTGAGGGGCAAGCACCTGATCCGAACTTGGCCAATCACAGTGCCTTGTTCTCCTCAGCTATGATGATTGGTCCATCCATAGGCACATGACTCAAACTGGCTTTACAAGGGAATTTATTTTACAATTTGGATCTGGGATCCCGATTTTTAAATAAAAGGCTAGATAGTAAATATTTTCAGCTTTGGGGGAAGGGGAGATATGGTTGCTTTCAGAACTATTAAATCTGTGCTAAACCCTGTCCTTGCAGGTGAAAGCAGCCAAAGACAATATGTAAAGGAACAGTCCTGGCTGGATTTGGCCCATGGTGGGCTGGAGTTTGCTGACTTCTGATCTACAGCATAGAATGATGGATAAAATGTGGGCTCATGATGTGGTTTCTCCATTCAAATCCTGACTTCATCATCTGCTATCTTTGCAAAACTATATATATTATTTATCATGTTGGTGTATCAGTTGCCTCATCTGTAAAATATGGACCAAAAAAACACAATTTTGTATTAATCAGACTGGACAATGCCAGCTGCTGTAATAAACAACCCCAGTATCTCAGTGGTTTAGCACAACAAAGAAGTTATTTCTTAAGCTGTTCAGAGTCCACTGCTGATGGTCAGAGACGGGTGACACAGTGAGTATCAGCTCTGCTCTGTGAAGTCATTCGGAGACCCACGCTCATTCTACCATGTGGTCCCACCATCTTTTTTTTTTTTTTTTTAAGATAGTAGTCATCTTTTCTTTTTTTAAAAAAATTTATTTATTTATTTATTTATTTTTGGCTGTGTTGGGTCTTCGTTTCTGTGCGAGGGCTTTCTCTAGTTGCAGCAAGCGGGGGCCACTCTTCATCGCGGTGCGCGGGCCTCTCACTATCGCGGCCTCTCTTGTTGTGGAGCACAGGCTCCAGACGCGCAGGCTCAGTAGTTGTGGCTCACGGACCCAGTCGCTCCGTGGCATGTGGGATCCTCCCAGACCAGGGCTCGAACCCGCGTCCCCTGCATTGGCAGGCAGACTCTCAACCACTGCGCCACCAGGGAAGCCCCGGTCCCACCATCTTTAACATGGTTTCAGCGCTGCCCTGTCTTCAGTCAGCTGGCAGACTAAAGGAAGAGAGAGCACAGAAGAGTATTCACTTTTAACTGCCTTGGACCACAGGTCACTTCTACTAATATTCCATTGGCAAGAACTAGTCACGTGGCCCCACCTAGATGCAGGGGTTCTGGGAAATGTAGTTCACTTGTGGGTCAAGGAAGAGAAACTGGATCTGATGAGCATCCAGCCAATCTCTGCTCTGGACTTCAGGTTATGACAAGGACTGAGCTAGAGAAAACCTTAAAGCCTTAGAACAGTGTCTGACTCTCAAAAGCACTCAATAAATGTCAGCTATGATTACTTGTAGTAAAGCCACACTGATGTCATCTTAGAGCAGCTGCGGCCATGGCCCCTACTGAATGGGAAAGCCAGAGTGAGGAAGAGATGCCGACACACAGAAAGAGAAGCCAAGGTGAGAGACAGAGGCCAGAGAGGGAACCCTGATTGTACTAAAGTGCTGCTGCAGTCAAACCTGTCCTTCTCCAGTCTTGCTCGTCTGCAATGAATATCAACAATAATAGGAAGCTAACATTTATTGAGGCCTTATTATGTGCCAGATGTTTTGCGAAGTTCTTAATAGATGTTAATAATTTTCAAACTCAAACCACAACCCATGGCAAGGGGAGGGGTCATGAAATCATTTTAAGGAGTTGGTACCAATATTTTTTCAATAAACAAAACAGACTAGACTAAACTAGAACTGGAACTAGACTAAACTACAACAGAAAATATTGTTTTACAGACTTGTTTCATAGTATGTGTATACTGGGTCATGATATAAAATATCTTTCTTACTGTGGGTTGCAGTCTAATTACTCCTCTAATTCATTGACCCTTCCCAACAACCCATTGAAGGAGGTATTATTATAAACTCCATCCTATAGATGGGGAAACTGAAACACCAAGAAGTAACCTCACTTGCTGTAGGCTGCATTGTTAGGAAGTGGCATAGTCAATATTTGTACCCCCGCAGTTTGGCTCCTGGTCTCACTCTAAAATGTACCTTAATATCCTTCTTTTTTTTTAATTTCAATTTTATTTTTTGGCCGCACCACATGGCATGTGGGATCCTAGTTCCCCAACCAGGGATCGAGCCCATGCCCCCTGCAGTGGAAGCATGGGTCCCTAACTACTAGCCGGCCAGGGAATTCCCCTAATATCCTTCTGATAAGCTGACGACTTCCCTTTTGGCTTAAGCTTCTTCAAGTTGGATTTCGGTGCTATGCAAAGCCAAGAGCCCTGACCAATGGAAGCAGAGAGGAGAGAGCATGGACAGAGCACTGGATGTGGAGAAAGGAGGTGGGGTCCTAGACTGGGCTCAGCCTGGAGCTGCCCAGAGACCTTCAGCAGGGCATTTCACCTTCCCGAGTCTCTGTTGCATCCTACTGGAAAACAAAGATGGCAGTAATGTCTCCCTCAGAGGCTTTCGCCGCCAGGAAGAAATGAGGTGACCTAGGAAAGCACCAATCCTGTGCTTAGCTGTGAGTACCT
Source organism: Balaenoptera acutorostrata (assembly GCF_949987535.1). Classification (NCBI taxonomy): domain Eukaryota; kingdom Metazoa; phylum Chordata; class Mammalia; order Artiodactyla; family Balaenopteridae; genus Balaenoptera; species Balaenoptera acutorostrata. The sequence goes on along the minus strand of NC_080064.1, from coordinate 26,594,477 downwards.
GGGGAGGGAGGTACGGGGTGGTGCAGGGGCAGGGACAGCATCTGTAAAGGTACAGAGGTGACACTGAGCAGAGTAAGGTGAACTCAACCAGCCGGAACCAGAGGATGGGAGGCCAGGCACGGCAGGTGTCACGGGCCTCAAAGGCCAGATGAGGGGTGTGGATGGGATCCATTACCCAGGCAGAGTCTTGGGAGGTTCTGAAAGGGTGAAGTGGGAAGTTCCCCAGTGTCCTAAGGAACAGACAGACATTTCCTACGAATTATACTTGAAGGATACACAGCATGGTGCCTCCCTCACAGGCGGCTGACAGAGGAAAATGGAGTCAAGTATCTCAAACCCATGACTCAAGACTGGAGGTGGGAGGGGGGTGAGGAAGCCCAATGTTCAGGCGGAGGCCTCCGCAGTTCCCAGGGCTGCACTGCAAGCTCCGTGCAGAGCAGGAAGCCAGGAGCTGCTCCAGAGGGCAAGCAGCTGGGAGGCCTCCTCTGGAGAGCCACCCTTTGATCTCCCTGGCAGCCGAGGGGTCCCACTTCCTGCGTCCCAGAATGCCTGCTCTGGAAGGGACCTCAGAGGTCACGGAGCCCAACCCCATTGGACAGATGGGTCCAGTGGAGCCCTGAGAGGTGCAGGCCCTGGTCAAGGTCACACAGTGCTCACCCAGGGCGGCCTCAGCTCCTCAAAGCTCCTCCTGCTTCCTCTAACCCAGCGGGAAGCAAGCAGGGAGGGCCTGCTCTTTCCAGTCTCTGCTGTGGGCGTCCATTTCCCGTCAAAGCTGAGGAAGTTCAAAGGCTCCTGGAATGGTGCTGGGGGGTGGGGGGGGGCCTGGACAGCACAGGGTGGGGAGTGGGTCTTTAAGTCACAAAGACTACTGTATCCTCTGAGATTTTGAGTGGCCCGGAGCCAACTTCCTAACATCCTTTCTTCTGATGTGGCCCTTGGCAAAAGTTATGACATGGGGTGGAGGCAAGGAAACTTCAGGTATTTGAGCCACCACTATATTCTGGGCTCTGTGCCAGGCAAATCTTTCATAGACATAACAGCCTTTCAAGGTAGGGATTGATTTCCGCATTTTACGGATTGAGGACATGGAGCCCAGAGAGGTGAAGTAACTTGCTTGAGGTCACACAGCTAGGATTGGAGCCCAAGTGCGTCTGATGCAAGAGCCTTAGCAGTGTTTAACTTCAGGCCCCATCAGTGCCCAAAGAGTTGTGTTCTGGGCATCTGGAGTTTCACCTCTGTATTAGGGTTCTCTAGAGGAACAGAACTGGTAGATAGATAGATAGACAGATAGATAGATAGATAGATAGATAGATAGATAGATAGATAGATAGATAGATAGTAGATAGACGATATTTATTATAAGGAGTTGGCTCATTATGGGATTATGGAGGCTGAGAAGTTCCCCAGTAGGCTGAAGACCCAGGAAAGCTGATGGTGCATTTCCAGTCCAAGCACAAAGGTCCAAGATCCAGGAGAGCCAATCACATCAGTCCTAGCCTGAGTGCAGGAGAAGACCGCAGTTCCAGCTCAAGCATTCAGGCTGAGAGCAAATTTGCTTCTTCCTCTGCCTTTTTTTTTTTTTTTTTTTCAGGTCCTCCTCAGATTTGGTGATGCCCACCCACATTGGGGAGGGTAATCTGCTTTACTCAGTCTACTGATTCAAATGCTAATCTCTTCTGGAAACACCCTCACAGACACACTCAGAAATATTGTCTAAATATATACCTGGGCATCCCTAGTCAAGCTGACACAAAACACCATCACAACTGCTCCATTCGTTCATTTAACAAATACTTGCTGAATGTCTGGTAGGTGCCAAGTGCTTTGAGTACAGAGGTAATGAAAATAGACAAGATTTATTGGGAACTTGCTATGTGCCAGGCACTGCTCTAAGTATTTTACATGAATGAACTCATTTAATCCTCACAATGGTGCAAGGTAGAATCTATTAAATATCCCCATCTTATGGGGAGTGAAATTAAGGCACAGAGAGATGAAGGGATGTACCATAGTCCCATAACTAGGAAGTGATGGAGCTGGCAGTCAAACTCGGGTGCCAAAGTCAGTGCTCATGACAATTGCACAGCACTGCCCTGTTAGGCCTCTAGAAGCTCACAGTCTCATGGGAAGACAAACATGACTCCAGGCAATTCTATAAAGTGTGAGGAGAGGTGGGTGAGGGCATTGCAGGCATGCAGAGAAAGGGCAGGCCAAAGCCAGTTCAGGTGGTCAAGAAAGGCTTCTGACAGCAAAACTAATGCCCAAAGAGTAAAGAATCATTCAGAAAGGAAATAGATTATCCTGGGCAGATGGAGCAACATGGGCAAAGGGCACACTAGGGAAGCTAAAGGATGTTCGGCTTGCTAGAGTTTGGAGTGAGGTGGGGAGTGCAGAACAGTGAGACTTGAAGCTGAAGAGGGTGGAGGGACCAAGGATCCTGACGGGCACTGAATGCCAGGGTAAGAAGTTTGGGTTTTATCCCATGGGCAGTAGGAAGCCTGGCTGTGTGGTCCTGGACAAGTCATTTTACCAGACAGCAGTTCAGTTTCCTTATCAGTAAGTTAGAAGTAAAAGAATCTACTTTGCAATGGAATAAATGAGACAATGCATTTGTAGTAGGAACCTCAAAAATGTTAGTTTCCGCCCCCTAAATGAGGACTCAATGTGCAGACATGCAGCTGAACAACTAGGCAAATGCCACAGGAGCCAGAGGCTCCCTGAGTGCCAGTCAGGAGGCTTTGAACAGCAAGGAACAGAAACTCCAACTAAATATGATTTAAGCCATAGGAGTTCATTTTCTTACATAACAAGGGAGAGACATTCTAGAGTTTGGAAATTCAGTGGCTCAGTGATGCCTTCAAAGATGCATCAGCCTCCTTCCCCTGTTGGCAATGGCTTGCCTCGTGGTTGCAAAATGGATGCAGCAGTGCCTGTCATCACCTGCAGACATGACAGTGTTAGATGAACAAGGTGTTTCCTCCTATGCATTTTTAAAAGAAGAAAACCTTTATTTGAGGCCCCCCATTAGACTTCCCCTCAGTTCCCATTGGCCAGGATTAGATCACATAATTTTCATTAAGCCAATACTGGCAAAGGGAATATAATCACCACGACTGGCTTAGGCCAATCGTGATTCATGCCCCAGGGCTGAGGAGGGGCCTGTCTCCTGAGTGCTTGGCCTCAAGAGGGTGGCACCCAAACAAAACAGGCCTTTCCAGCAAGAAAGAAGTAGGGATGGTTTTGGCTAGGCCATGAGCATTAACATGACTCCAAGGATCTGGGTCCAAGCTCTGGGCCAAAAAGGTAATTCCAGGCCACACTTGCTGGTGGGCTCAGGTGCCGAGATCATTTTATGACTCCTGAAGTCAGGACAGGCTGGGCCCAATGCCCTGAGTCTTAGAAACAACCTCAGTAGGTCTGTGCCCCCTGCATCCAGCTCAGTGCCTCTTCCAGAATCCATCACTCATTCATTCAATACACAAATATTAATTGGGCACCTGCTTTGTGGTGGGACAAATAATGAGCAAAACTCAATACAGACCCTGCCCTTGCAGAGCTTACCCTCTAGATGGGGGGACAATCAAATAACCACACAGGTGTGTGTAAAATGACAACCATGATCCAGTTGTGAGCTGTTTCAGGCACATGATGCTAGAGAGGAAATAGCAGGAGGACCTGACCCAGGCAGGGAGGTCAAGGGCTTTGGATTCAGCTGGTGTCATTTTGAGCCCAGGCTCAGCCACTTACTGGCAGTGTGACTTTCAAAGGCAATTTGCTTGACATCCCTAGGCCTTGGTCTTCATTGGGAAACAACAGAAATAATGGTAACCATCCCCTGGGATGGGTAGGAAAACTCAGTGGGATGCTGTGGCCTCTTTCGACCATCAAGCAATAATGCAGAAACCTCATGCTATCAACTATCTGGCAGTACAGCAGTGGTTGAGGCTTCCAGATCAATTCAGACCGCACGCGTTTGAAACCCGGCTCTGCCTCCTTCCTCTAGTCGTGTGACATTGAGCAACTGCCACATCTCTCTGTGCCTCAGTTTCCCCATCTGGAAAATAGCAATAACAAATAGAGCTGTTGTAAAGATTAAATAGATCATGTATATAAAGCTCTTAGCACAGGGCCTGGCACATAGTAAGCTCAAGAAATGTTGATGAAGGTTATTATTATCATTATTATTATTGTGTTGTTGTTTTGAAATTACTCATAAAAACGAATGTGAAAACATGGACGGATTAGAGACTTTCACTCTAGCAATGCAAAGTCATTTTTCTTACTGATAGTTTAATGATAAAGGTGTTTGTCCTAGCAATATGTGTACGGCTATGAATGTTAAACATCCCTGAGCATCTGTGGGTTTGATTAACGTCTCGATATTCCTCCTGAGTACTGGCCTTCCTATTTCTATCACCTCCAGCACCATCAGTAACGCACCTTGAGAAGCAACCATTGTTAGGATAAACAAAGCAAGACCCAGCCAGCAGCCAGACGCAGCTGCAGCTTCCGGGCTGCTTCCAGCTTGCAGTGGTGTATAACCAATCGCAAGCCGCGGGATGCAAATTGTGTTCCCTAATTGATCCACCAAGCTACGCGCAGCTCAGGTTATGAAAACCAGTGCTGTGGAGGAATGCTTGCTCATGCAAACACTTAGCACTGGGCCCAGTGGACGTTAACTGTTCAGGGAACGCCAGCTATTGTTTTTGATATTACATACCCTCCAGATGGTGGGAGCATCAGACTTTCCTGTAAGCTGGAGAGAACCCTCACCAGCTTTGCTTTCCCTTCCCTCTGTGAAGCCACTGAAGCCTCTTTAGTTAATTGCGTTATGTTATAACCACACCTACTTCATAGGGTGAGAGTAAGGATTATATGAGTTTGTGCCTGCAGCATGTTTGGAAAGGTGCCTGGTCCAGCATAAGCACTCAGAAACAACAACAATAATAGTAGCTAATGCTTACTGAGCACTTACCAGTTTCACTTTCCAGATTTAATCCTCACAACCCACCAAGAAGGTAGGTATTAATATCATTCCCATTTTACAGGTGAGGAAACTGAGGCATAGAAAGGTGAAATAACATGCTTAAAGTTACACAATAAATTTAAATTAGCTGCCATGATGATAGGTTTTTTCAAAGAGTATTAATCTGAAGAATCAGCAGAAGCACAGCTATACGTACAAAATGTAATCGCTTGTGCACACAAAAAAAGACTGGCAGGAAAACACTTCAAAATGTAAATAGTGCTTATCTCTAAATGGTAGGGATATGGGTGGGTTTTTTCCCCTCTTTTTTCATTGATAGGTGTCTTCTAAGTTTTCCATTGGCAACATGTATTATTATTATTTTTTTTTTTTTTACATGCAGGTTAATATTTTATTTTTTCTCTAGTTTCTGGTTACCTTGTACTTTCTTTGTGAAAATTCATCTTGCTGCACAGGTATGAAGTATGCACTTTTCTGAGTGTGTATATATATATATATATATATATATATATATATATATATATGTAATGCTTTGAAATGGTTACTTAAAAATTATACAACATAGAAGTCATTTTGTCCACCGGCATTAAATATAGGGCTGTAAATTCATCCCACCTTCACACTCCATAGAGCCTCAAAGTGCCCCCTTGAACCAGAAGATACCTCCAGTCATGGCGGGATTCCACACAGCATCTATGGCCTGTGGTTAAGATGATTCAGCACCAGGGATGTTTTTATCAAAAGTCTGGGAGTTGGAGGCTGGCGGCTGTCGATTATTCTCCTCCAAGCTGTGTCGGATCCCATATCCAAAGTATATGACAAATCCAATCACCATCCAGACACCAAATTGGGCCCAAGTCCCAGACGTCATCTGCATCATCAAGTAGACATTCACAAAGATGCTCATCAGCGGGAGGACAGGCAAAGCAGGGACCTTGAAGTGAAGAGGAGTGGGGCTCTGGGGCTGCCTCCAAATGATGACAGTGACCCCAGTGACGAACAGTAGCAGCAGCGCAGCCGGTGTTGTGTACACGGGGTCTCCAGAGAACACACGGCTGGGCCACTGGGCCAGGATCAGGCTCAGGACCGTCAGCAGGAGAACAAGCAGCGAGGCACATCCATAGATAATCTGGCCAGATTTCCGAGTGGGGATGGTGTTGATAGGGTCACACAGACTCTTTAGAATCTTTGAGGTTCCTGCTTCAGGAACAGATTCCAAAGGGCTTTCTTCAACTACAGGCTTCATCTCAGTTCCTTTCTCTGTTTTCTCAATTTTGCTTAAATTCTGGTCTGGTTGGTACCTGAGGACAAGAACAGAAAAAGACACCAGGGAATAAGCAAGCAGGGTCCTGATTGACATGAGGTCCACGAGATCACTGAGCTCGAAAAGTAATGCCATAACCCCTGCAAGAGTTCCAGAAGCCAAGGTGGCCATGATGGGGGTGCGTGTACGGGCATGGATCCGGGCAAGTCCCCGGAAAAGGAGCCCGTCATCTGCCATTGAGTAGATGACACGAGGCATAGGGAACATGGCACCCAGGAGGCTGGATGTAAGAGCACAGAGGGTGCCAACAGCCACGGCATATCTGGCAGGGGCCCAGCCGACATGCAAGAAAGCGTGTGGTAAGGGGCTGTCGGGATGAATCTGGTAGTAGGGCACCATGAGGGTGAGTGCCGCCGAGACCCCAGAATATGCCAGAAAGCAGATGCAGAGCGAGATCACAATGCTCAAGGGGATGGATCGCTGAGGATTCTGGGCTTCTTCCCCTGTAGTGGCAATGGCATCAAAACCAACAAATGCGTAGAAACATGTAGCTGCTCCTTGGAAAATCCCATTGAAGCCAAAAGGCACAAACCCTCCAGAACCCAGAGGGCCCAATCTAGAGGTGTCATTGGATCCAGATGTGACCAGTTTGTAGTCCTGTTCTGTGAGCTGCCAGTTATGCAGATCTCCCTTGACGAAGCCAGAGATGATCATGAAGCTGAGAACCAAGAGGTTCAAGCCTGTGAACACTTTGTTAACCAGGGCCGACTCACGAGCTCCCAGAACCAGTACTCCCGTAAGCAGCAGTACCAAACCCAGAGCAAAAAAGTCTGGGTACTTGGCCAGGAAGTAGGGCACATGAAGAGAGAAAGTTCCCCGTAACACCTGAGAGATGTAGTTCCCAATCAGGCTGTCAAAAGCGGAGCTCCAGGCCCGGGCCACGCTGGCAGAGCCGATGACATAGGACAGTATGAGGTTCCAGCCAGTAATGAAGGCACACAGTTGTCCCACTGTGACATAGCTGTAGAGATAACGCAGAACCAGAGCATGGTACCTGGGCCCCAAACTTGGCATAGCAGAGCCCAGACAACACAGAAGACAGGGCGGCCACCAGGAAGCAGATGACAATCGCTGGCCCAGCTTTGTCCTTGGCCACTTCTCCAGCCAGGATGTACACACCAGCTCCCAGGGTGCTGCCCACGCCCAGGGCCACCAGGTCGAGGGTGTTCAGACAACGAGCCATGCGACTCTCAGACTCTTCCCTGGGCTCCAGAGGCCGCCTGCAGATCAGCTTCTGACCAAGTTGGTAAACGTCCTGACACAGCATCTTAGACATAGTTGAGGAGGCTACAATCAAATTCTTGGAGCAGGAACTGAAGCACTGGATCAGAGTCAGTGAGGTTCTGTTTAAGCTGTGTAGGGCTGGAGCGGATACATCTCTAACCAACATGTATTATTTTTATATTGGGGGAAAATAATCAAAATTAATGTTTTAAGCGGCTGCAGCAAGAGCCTAAATGGATGGGGCACAGAGGGAGGAACCCTGGTTAATAGACAGTTGCAATAGTTGACGGGGGAGAACCAGGGCGTTGACTCGGGAGTGTGAAGGAAATGGTGGGTCCAGGAGAATAGAAACGACTTTGTGGCTGACTGGATATGGGTGAGGGAGCTGGTGGGATCATTCCTTCATTCCACAGATGACTATTAAGAAGGCGCCTACTAGTGATCTAGGAGCTGTTCTAGGACCCAGCTTGCACAGGACAGATAAAACCCTAAGCTCATGGAGCTTCCGTTCAACTGTGAGAAGGAAGGTAATAAACAAGCAGGGCCTGAGAAGTCAGGTGTTAAGTGTTACGGAGAAAAGCAAAGCCAGGCGAGGGGGACAGAGAGTGCCAAGGTGGGGTGCGGGGCAGCTAGGGAAGGATTCTCTTTTAGAAAGAGTTGAGCAGAAATGAAAGAAAAACGAGAGAAGAAGCCTTACACATATCTTGAGGAAACCCATTCTTGCACAGGGAGCAGCAGTCACAAAGACTTGGTGACAGGAGCGTCTTGGGTGTCATGGAAAAGCAAGGAGGCCAGGGTGGCTGGAAAGAGGGAGGAAAACAGCAGTAGGTGATGGGAGGGAGAGATAAGGGGCCCAAATGATGTCAGCCATCGTCAGGACTTGGACTCCTATTCTGAGTGAGATGGGAAGCCAGTGGAGGTTTCCAGCAGAGGAGTGACAGGCTTGGCCTTCATCAGAAGGATTATGAGGCGGCTATGTGGGAAATGGATGTCGGCAAAGTTGGAAGCAGGGGACCTGTTAGGACGCCTTTGCAATAATCCAGAGGAGAGATGACATTGGCTTCTAGGGTGGTAGAGCCACACCGGGCAGTGTTGGATTCTGAATATACTTTGATTAGAGCCAACAGCATTTCCTGACTTACTGGATGTGCGGTGCAGAAGAGGAGTCAAGGGTAAGTCCAAATTTGTGGCTCATGCAATTGGGAGAATAGAGTTGACATTGCCAGAGAACCCGATTTGTGGAAGGCAAACCAGGAGCAGCTGTTGGACACATTAAGTTTGTGATACCTTTCAGACATCCATGTGGAGATGTCAAGGAGACAGGTGAACATGCTGGAAAGAAGTTCAGAGGAGAGGTCAGGGCTGGAGGCAAAAATATAGGAGTTGTCAATGTGCAGGTGATGTTTAAAGCCCAAGTACTGGGTGAGAAGGTCCAAGAGTGAGTATAGAGAAGATGATTACTGGGTTTCAGGCTTGGGTTGCTGGATGGATGGTTTTCCTTTTTCAGAGATGGAGAAACATGGGAGGAGGAACAGATTTTGAAGGGAAGATGATGTGTTCTCTATGGACACACTGAGTCCGAGGGGCTCTAGGACATCACGAGGAATGGGGAGTGGCCTGGCAGGCAGTCGGGTCTTGAGGTCATGAGCTCAGGAGAGAGGTCTGGGTAAGAGACAGAGACAGAGGGTAACTGAAGCCCAGCAAATTTCCATTAAAATAATGCAAATCTATACAAACCTGAGCCTTTTTCCCAATTCCCAGAGCCAGGGCAAACAGGTGTCAATGCAGGTGTTTCGGGGATTAAAACAGGAATTTGAACCCACAGGTGAAGCCGTCAACCATATATAATGTGAGGGAAATGCTCTCAGAAAAGAACTGGGTGCGGGGAAAAGAAGGACCCTTGCCCTCCCCAGTTCTGAGCACCATCTGCTTCTCCAGGACACCTGAATGAGGGACTCTTGAGGGACCTAGAAGGAATCAGGTGGGACAGAGATGGGGCTTGTAGAGTTGGGAGGAGGAAGGTGGCTCTCTGGTTTTCTATTGCTGCATAATAAACCACCCCAACTTGGTAGGATAAAACCACATGTTTACTACGCTAATGGATTCCGGGGGCAGGAGTTTGGACAGAGCAAGTGGGAAGGGTTTGTCCCTGCTCCAGGGTGTCTGAGGCCTCAAATGGGGAGACTCAGTGGCTGGGGACTGGAATCATTTGGAGGCTCCTCCACTCACATGTCTGGCTCCTGGCCTTGGATGGCTGAAGGCTGGGCTTAACTGGGAATGCCACCTGGAGGGCTGATATGTGGCCTCTCAATGTGACTTGGGCTTCTCACAGCATGGCAGTTGGGTTCTGAGAGGGAACATCTCAAGAACCAGAGTCTAGAGAGAGCCAGGTGGAAACTGCTACAAGGTGGAGCCTCAGAATTCACGTGTTGTCTTTTCCCTCATACTCTATCGGTCAAAGCAGTCACAAGGGTAGGTGACATAGACCCCACCTTTCCATAGGAGGATTTTTTCAAACAATTTGCAGCCAGTTTCTTTAGTAACAGTTTGAGATAAAATTCACATGTCATACAATTCACTCATTTAAAGTATAAAATTCATTGGCTTTGAGTATATGTTCAACCCATCACCACAACCAATTTTAGAACATTTTCATCACTGCAAAAATAAACCCTATATCCTTCAGTTTTCACTTTACCCAATATTCCCACCCCTCTACCCAGCCCCTGGCAACCACTAATCTACTTCCTGTCTCAGTGGATTTGCTTTTTCTGGACATTTCACATAAGTGGAATCACATACATTGTGTTTTGTGACTTATCTCTTTTACTTAGCATAATTGTTTTCAAGGTTCATCTGTGTTGAAGCATGTATCAGAACTTCATTTCTTTTTATGACCAAATGATATTTCATTATATGTATATACCATATTTTGTTTATCCATTTATCAGCCGATGGACATTTAGGTCGTTTCTACCTTTGACTCTTATGCATAATACTGCCATGAACATTCATTTATGAGTTTTGTGGCCAATTTTTTAAACCATCACAGACCTACAGATAGGACATCCATGCGCGGACCTCAAACAGGATCTTGACATGTCTTAGCTTTATGATCTTCAGCAAGTCACCCAACATCTCTGACCTTCATCTGCAAAATACAATGATAAAATACCCCTGGACCCGTGAGGATGAGTGAGCACAAGGATGAAAAGTGACTATTAAAATGATAATCTGAGAGATGCTATGTAAGGAATCCTATGGGTTGCCCATCCAACTGCACTCCCTTTCTTAGTGACAGAACCTTGATTTTCGTCAGGTATCAAAGCAGCCATCTGCCTCATGAGTCTGGACCCCTCCTACCATAGCAGATGAATCATGATCAGTCTAAGCCAATCACAATAATTCATTGTCCTCCCCTGTAAATGGTTTTGGAATGGCCTAGTGATGCAGTCCTGGTCAGTGAAAAAGGAAAGAGGCCTGCTGAGAGCCCTGCAGAAGATGAGTTTCTTAGCCCTTAAAAAGAGATGGAGAGGAAGAAACTATCCCTCTTTAGCAAGATATTTTCATGTCTTCTTGTGAAACTGTAGCAACCAGCCTGCTGAGTGTGATCAAACGTGAAAATGGAAAGCAAATTGATGTCAGTCTTGAACTAACACAGGAGAAAGCTTGCCTCTGGATGACTTCTTCTGTAAGGTAATAAATATCCTTTTTCTTTAAGGTCACTTTAGCTAGGTTTCCTGTAACATGCAACTGAAAAAATCCATACTTAAACACCTATCAGTTTCTATCCATCTGTCTATCTATCTCTCCCATCTACTTCCAGAGAGGATTAGTCTTATCTTACAATAAAAGACACATGGAAAAATCAGAACAAGGGTAAACAAGCAATGAAGGGAGACTTCTGTTTCTGACATCATGGCATACTAAATATCCTTAATGACCCTCCTGATTTTAAAAAAAGCTAGAGTTATTTTAAATATATTTTTAAACCAATCAATTACATTTGTCAGCTTATATTTAAGTCAAGGGAGACAAAAAATCATAAAGTATATAATCTATCAGAAGGTAATAATATATAGAGAAAATAATTCAGGGAAGAAAGATCAGGAATAAGTGGATTACAGTTTTAAGTAGGGTGTTCAAGGTAGGCCTCATTGAAATGGTGATATTTGAGAAAAGACTTGAAAGTGATAAGGGCAATAGCCATATGAATATCTAATGGAAGAATGACTCAAGTAGAGGAAACAGCCAATGCAAAGAATCTATGGTGTGAACATGTCTGGAATATACAAGGAATAACAAAGAAGCCAGTATGACTGGAACTAAATAAGTACAGGGGAGAGTAGAAGATGAGGTCATAGTAGTAATGGATATAGAATTCTAGATTGGCAGTTTTTTCCTTCAGCAATTTGAGGTTCTCATTCATTTCACTGTCTTCCAGCTTCCATTGTTTCTGTGTAGAAGTCTGCTACAAGTCTTACTGCATATTCTTTGAAGATAAATATTTTTTCCTCTGGCTGTTTTTAACATTCTCTCTTTGTCTTTAGTTTTCAGAAGTTTTGCTATTATGTGTCTGAATTCAGTTTTCTTTGTATTAATTCGTCTAGAGTTCATAGTGCTTCATGCAACCTATGACTTGATGTCTTTCTTTGGTTTTGGAAATTCTCAACCATCATTTCTTTGAAAATTGCATCTGACCTATTTTCTCTTTCCTTTCATGAGATTTTAATTACACATAACTCAGACATTTTCACTGTGTTTCATATGTCTCTTACATTCTTTTCTGTATTTTTTCATCCTTTAGTCTCTCCTTACTTTAGTCTCGATGTTTTCTTTTTGCCTATTTCTAGCCCACTAATTCACACTTCAGTTGTGTCTAATCTGCTATCAAACCCATCTGTTGAGTTCTCAATTTCAGTTTTTATATTTTTAAGTTATAGAATTTATTTTTAATAATTTTCCATTTCTCTACTGAATATCTCTATCTTTTCATTTAATTTGTTGATCATATTAATCACTGTTACTGAAAAGTCTGATAATGCTAATAACTGGGTCTCCTGTGGGTCTCTTTCTAATATACATTTTTTTCTCTTGATTTTGTAGATTCAATTCATATCTCTTTGTATGTTTGGAAATTTTTATTAAAATTTGACATCATGTATAAAAAATGTAGAGATAATTTGAAGCTCTGGCTCATGTTGCCTTTCTCAAGAAAGAATATATTTTCAATTTTGACAAGTAGTAGAGGCAGATCACCTTAATGCAATCAGGGATTGAGCTTACCCAAAGCTGGTCTACAGTGCTTATGATGGCTAGTCTATTTCTGATTCACTCAAAATTACATGAAAAATGCCATGAAGGAGGTAAACTGAATGATAGAGAGCAATTTGGGATTGGAGTGAGAGGTAGATGTTTCCTTAGCTAGGGTACTCAAGGAAGGCCTCTGTGAGAGGTGATATTGAGGCCCAACCTGAATGATGAGAAGGAAACAGCCATGTGAAGACGTAGGTCCTTCCAGACAGAGTGAGAAGCAAATGCAAGTTCCCTGAGATAGAAATGAACTTGGCAGCTTTGTGAAATAGAAAGAAGGCAGGATGACATTACAAGGTAGATAAGTGTCAGATATTAGCAGCCCTGGCAAAGAGCGTGGATTTCATTCCACGTGCAATGGGAAATTACTGAAGAGTTTTACACAAGGGAGTGACATGATCACTCATGTCTTTGAAAGATTACCCTGGCTGCTATTTATGAGGGAACAAGAACTGAAGCAGAGAGACCATTGATAAGACTATTTGCAGTGATCCAAGTGACAGATGATGGTGGCCTGGACTAGGGTGGCAGTGCAAGTAAAGAGAAATAGATGGACCTGAGATATACGTTGGCGGTAGGATTGACAGGGCTTGTTGCTGGGTTAGGTATGGGGTGGGAGGACAAGGGCTTGGGTGGATGGTGGTGCCATATACCAAGATGGGGAAGTGCAGGAAAGGCATCGGTTTGGGGGATAAAAGTCAACAGTTCCTTTTTTTTTTTTTTTTTTTTTTTATTTTTATTTTTATTTTATTTATTTATTTATTTATTTATTTATTTTTTTTTTTTTTGGCTGTGCTGGGTCTTCGGTTCGTGCGAGGGCTTTCTCTAGTTGCGGCAAGTGGGGGCCACTCTTCATCGCGGTGCGGGGACCGCTCTTCATCGCGGTGCGCGGGCCTCTCACTGTCGCGGCCTCTCTTGTTGCGGAGCACAGGCTCCAGACGCGCAGGCTCAGTAGTTGTGGCTCACGGGCCCAGCTGCTCCGCGGCATGTGGGATCTTCCCAGACCAGGGCTCGAACCCGTGTCCCCTGCATTAGCAGGCAGATTCTCAACCACTGCGCCACCAGGGAAGTCCAACAGTTCCATTTTGAAGCCATTTACGTGCTATACCAGTGGCATTAAGTTGATGTCTTTTGGTTGCAAGTATCAACCTGGCTTAAGCAAAAATAGGAAATCGTTGGCTGACCCGCTTGGGAAATATACCCTCATGAACAGCTGGATCCAGACACTCTGTCATCACTACACACACACACTTTCTATCTTTCTATTCCCTCCTCCTCCTCCTCCTTCTCCTCTCCCTCTTCCTCCCCCTCCTTTTGAGGGATGATTTAAGCTTTGAGTGACTGCAGCCATGCCCCTCTCACTGAGGAAACTGTCTACAGCAGGAGAAAATGCAGCCATCACACCACCTGTGCTCCTATCACCGTAGTCTACTGCCCGATCACTCACACTGTGTGAGATTACTTACCTACCTGTTTATCCCTCTAGGAACAAACTAGACACCCCTCAAGGGTTAGGACCACATCTTATTCCCTCTGAACCCCTAGCTTCGTAAAATGAAAAGTGAATCGGCTTTGGAGTCAGACACCTGGACTCCACAAGGCTCTGACATTTAGTAGCTGTATGGCCTTGGACAAGTCACTTAACCTCTCTGAGGCTTATTTTTCCTCATCTAATGATTAAAAATGTATAATTGGATAGGGTATGAGGATTAAATAAGATCTTGAAGAGAAATGCCTGGTACAGTTCAGGTACTCTGTGCTTTGATAAATGAGGACATAACAAAGGCTGTAGCACCCACCCTGGGTTTGATGTTAGAGAAATGGGTGGGGAGATGTGAAGCTGGAGTGGAGCCTGGCAGCAGGGGAGGGAAGCCAGCTAGGGGCAGCAGGCAGGGATGCCTGATGCTCACCACGCAGTTTCCTTGGTCAGCCCCACCCCAAACCTGGCCTCAGGCCAAGCCTGCCTGGTAGGGACACTCTCCAGGGTCCCCACCCTAAGCCAGGACAGGCCCTGGCTTGTACCCCACTCCTCTGCCTGTGGCTGGGGTTTGCTAAAGCCACATGCATTCCTGAGGCATTGATAGGATTCTAGAAGCCACGCCCACCACCCACTGCCTACCTCAGGCTGGATAGGAGAGGAGCACAGGCCTTCCCCCTCCACATGGCAGGGGCTGCCGGCCAGGACCCCCCCTCCACATGCACACATCCCTGCCTCTTCCTCCCAGAACCACAGACAGTGCAGCTTTAAGGAGCCCCAAGGAGCCCCCAGGACCCTTCTTCAGGTGACCCTGGTGCTGCCAATCTGGTGGGGGGGCCTCACCACATTCCCCAGGTAGCTCCGACCACCTTCATCCTTCCTTTCCTCTGCTCCAAGTCCACATATTTTAAAAACATGTTCAGAATCCTTTGGCTTTAGGGAAACCGTGCCTAGGGTGACCTAATGGTGGACAAATGTACCCATCACCCTCTGGGCATCTTCACCTTGATGATAGCTCCGAGGACTCTGCGTGCCCGGGACCCAGGTGGGAACCCACTGATCTTGATGGGTGCAGGACACAGTCCAACCATGACTGTGGAGGGTGGTGGGGAAAGAGGAGAGGAGTTCTTTGCCTCTGGGGTCAAACAGAGGGCTTTGCCCTAACTCCCTGACTCTGCACTTGTCACCTGGGGCAAATGGTTTAACCTCTCTGAGCTCCGGTGACCTCATCTGTAAAATGGAGATTGACAATGAGGTAAGCAAGGATTAAATAAAGTAACGTTTGTAAAGAGTTTAAGGAGGCTGGGCACATAGTAAGCAATCTATAAATGATGTTATTGCCATCATCATTAATAGAAACAAAGGAATAAGAGTCTATAATTCCTGTCTCAGCCGTGGGACCAGGTTGGAGATTGAAGATACCCCCTCCAACCCTGCCGCCATTGTAGAGTCCCAGGACCTCATTGCCTCTTACCTGCCCACCTCTCTTCCCCCAAAAGCCTGCAGCTTAGGGGTCTGTGTCCAGCCCTCTCCTCCAGCTCACTGCCTTCTCTGCCTAATGACTCTGATGATTCATCCCAGCTCCAGGCCATAGTTGTTCCCATCAGAAACCCATTTTTCTGGTTTCCCCTCCTGAGTCGGGGGCCCCTTGGGCCCTGCCTTGCTCCTAGCATAAGGGAGTGGTAGGGGACCCTGAGTCAAATAAAGGTCTCCCTCTTGTCCCTCTCCCCAAACCTGGGACCTAGAGAGAGTTGGGAGAGCAAGGGGAGGGGAGAGATGGGAAAGGAAGCAAGGAAGGAGATGATCCCCTCCCTTGGCCTGAATTAGATCTAGAACAGGGATGAACCCAGATTTTGCAGGCCTGAGGGGTCGGTAGGTAAGGCAGGGAGGAGGGGAGAGACTAGAGCCATGATTTCCCACTGCTTGGGGGGGGTGGTCCTGGAAGTCTCTCTAGCACCTCAAACGCAGCACAATGCAAGCAGAACTCTTCTCCTCTATGACCAAACCGCACCTTCCCCAGCCGTCACTGCAGTCCCTCAGGTAGAACACCTGGGAGCCGCCACCCCACCCCTCCTCTGGCCAGCGCATCTCACGGGTTGCCAGGTGCTGACATTTTCTGCCTCTCTCTCACTGGTCCCTCCTGCCCACAAGTCTTTCCCCACTGCCCTGGGGTGGGTCCTCATTAGCTCTCCCCCTCCTCACTGGTCTCCTCTCCTGCAGTCTCTCTCCACACAGCCAGTCCACGGGGGATCTTCCTTAGACACAGAACTGATCAAACATGGGGCAGGCTTAGGAAGAAGCAAACCCAGCCGTGACAGCAGGAGGCAGTGATTCCTTTTGTTCAGCCAGAGAGTGAATGGGCCTGGCGTGTGGGTGGGGGGAGTGGGGAGAGTGGGCTGGGTGGGCTGGGCTGTAATCTCCCAGCACCTATGCGTGCCAGACTACAACATTCCTCTGTTCACTGTTCCTTCACCACACTCTGGGAAGGTGGGTATCACTGAACCCATTTTACAGGTGAGGAAACCGAGGTAGGGAGGTCGCAAAGGTTGCACACACCCTACAGCTGGGAGGTGACAGAGGTGGATTTGGAACTCAGTCTTTAGAGCCTGATTCTTTTCAGTGTTCACAGCTGTCTCCAGAGACTGAGGGGAAATAATCTGTGTTGGGGGGCCCTTAAGAGTCAGTGGACCAAGAAGCTCTCTGGGAGGGTCTTCGTGGTGTGTGAGAGTGTGTGTGTGTGTGTGTGTGTGTGTGTGTGTGTGTGTGTGTGTGTGTCCAGCCTGGAAGTGAATCTTGCCCACTGCTGCCCTCCGCTGACCAGAGGCAGAATTGCTCCAGTCTCTTGGGAATCTGACTGCAGGGGACCATGGTGCCGAACTCTAGGGACCCTGAAAAACCAGGTGGTCTGAGGTTAAATCCCTAATATGTAAAGAGCTCTTAAAAAGCAATAAGAGACAAACCCAACAGAAAAATGGATAAAGGACATAAACAGGCCATTTCACAAAAGAAACCATCCAAATAGTTAATAAGCCGATGATCACCTTCACTAATAATCCAAGACATGAAAATAAAAACAATGAAGTGACATGTTCACCTATTAGATTAGAAATGGATAATGCCTTCTGTTAAAAAAGGGTTTTGGGGCTTCCCTGGTGGCGCAGTGGTTGAGAATCTGCCTGCTAGTGCGGGGGACACGGGTTCGGGCCCTGGTCTGGGAGGATCCCACATGCCGCGGAGCATCTGGGCCCGTGAGCCACAACTACTGAGCCTGCGCGTCTGGAGCCTGTGCCCCGCAACGGGAGGGGCCGCGATAGTGAGAGGCCCGCGCACCGCGATGAAGAGTGGCCCCCGCTTGCCGTAACTAGAGAAAGCCCTCGCAAGAACTGAAGACCCAATACAGCCAAAAATAAAGAAATAAATAAATAAAGTAGCTATAAAAAAGGGTTTTGACCAAGGCAAGCCTCATATGTAGGTTTCATTGCTTACGAAAACTGCCACCTACCAAAAAAAAATGGGTGTTGAGAAATGGGCACTCATATTGTTGGTAGAAGTGAGAACTGGTACTAATTTTTGG
This sequence comes from Balaenoptera acutorostrata, assembly GCF_949987535.1. Classification (NCBI taxonomy): domain Eukaryota; kingdom Metazoa; phylum Chordata; class Mammalia; order Artiodactyla; family Balaenopteridae; genus Balaenoptera; species Balaenoptera acutorostrata. The sequence continues at coordinate 26,576,578 of NC_080064.1, read as the reverse complement.
AGGATAGATGAGCAATATACGTAAAAAACTTTAATGTTCACATTTTGGACCCAACAATTCCACATCTGAATATTTCTCCTAAAAATGCAAAAGGACATATGTTTAAAGATATTCATTGTAGTAGTGTTCATGGTCCATTCGTTGAGAAAAATAGAGAAAAATAGGGAGCCACATAAAATAAAGAGGTGACTAGGGTTTGCCCATGTTCGGGCTGATCACATTTATGCATTTGCATAAATATAATGGTATATTTGTATGTGAGTATGTAATCAACATTTTTAAAAACTTTAATAACAAAATATTTTTTACATAGATTCATGACATATTATTAAGTGAAAAAAATTAGATATTTTAGATTGCAACATAGTTAAAATATCAATACTATGATCTCATTTACACAAAGTTATGTGTGTGGGTGTTTAAAGTGTGTGTGTGTGTGTGTGTGTGTGTGTGTGTGTGTGTGTGTGTGAACAGAGGGAATTGTCTGCAAGATTGCTGTCAAAATCTTAATGGTGACTACCTTTGCATAATAGAATTGCACTTGAATTTTACTTTCTCCTTTATACTTCTCTTATGGCTTAAATTTTTAACAATGAACCCATGTTATTGTTATAATGAAAAGAGTAATGCTATTTTCATTTTAGGAAAGGAAGAAATCAGAGGGTCTTGCTTCTCCAAGAGGTGGAGCCCAGTGGTAGGGCTGGGGGTGACCCTAACTAGGAGGGCATGCTACTGGGTTGGGACATTAAGGAGAGAGAGAACCGGGGCCAGATCTGCTGGCCCACTGTGAAGGTCAAAGGAGGGCCTGCTGGTCTAACACCCTCACTTTTTTTTTTTTTTTTTTCAAACATCTTTATTGAAGTATAATTGCCTTACAATAGTGTGTTAGCATCTGCTTTATAACAAAGTGAATCTGTTATACATATACAATATGTTCCCATTTCTCTTCCCTCTTGCATCTCCCTCCCTCCCACCCTCCCCATCCCACCCCTCTAGGTGGTCACAAAGCACCGAGCTGATCTCCCTGTGCTATGCGGCTGCTTCCCACTAGCTATCTATTTTACATTTGGTAGTGTATATATGACCATGACACTCTCTTACCCTGTCACATCTCACCCCACCCCCTCCCCATATCCTCAAGTCCATTCTCTAGTAGGTCTGTGTCTTTATTCCCGTCTTGCCACTAGGTTCTTCATGGCCTTTTTTTTTTTTTTCCCCTTAGATTCCATATATATGTGTTAGCATACTGTATTTGTTTTTCTCTTTCTGACTTACTTCACTCTGTATGACAGACTCTAACTCCATCCACCTCATTACAAATACCTCCATTTCATTTCTTTTTATGGCTGAGTAATATTCCATTGTATATATGTGCCACATCTTCTTTATCCATTCATCTGTCGATGGACATTTAGGTTGCTTCCATGTCCTGGCTATTGTAAATAGAGCTGCAATGAACATTTTGGTACATGACTCTTTTTGACCTATGGTTTTCTCAGGGTATATGCCCAGTAGTGGGATTGCTGGGTCGTATGGTAGTTCTATTTGTAGTTTTTTAAGGAACCTCCATACTGTTCTCCATAGTGGCTGTATCAATTTACATTCCCACCAACAGTGCAAGAGTGTTCCCTTTCCTCCACACCCTCTCCAGCATTTATTGTTTCTAGATTTTTTGATGATGGCCATTCTGACCGGTGTGAGATGATATCTCATTGTAGTTTTGATTTGCATTTCTCTAATGATTAATGATGTTGAGCATTCTTTCATGTGTCTGTAGGCCATCTGTATATCTTCTTTGGAGAAATGTCTATTTAGATCTTCTGCCCATTTTTGGATTGGGTTGTTCGTTTTTTTGTTATTGAGCTGCATGAGCTGCTTGTAAATCTTGGAGATTAATCCTTTGTCAGTTGCTTCATTTGCAAATATTTTCTCCCATTCTGAGGGTTGTCTTTTGGTCTTGTTTATGGTTTCCTTTGCTGTGCAAAAGCTTTTCAGTTTCATTAGGTCCCATTTGTTTATTTGTGTTCTTATTTCCATTTCTCTGGGAGCTGGGTCAAAAAGAATCTTGCTGTGATGTATGTCATAGAGTGTTCTGCCTATGTTTTCCTCTAAGAGTTTGATAGTGTCTGCCCTTACACTTAGGTCTTTAATCCATTTTGAGTTTATTTTTGTGCATGGTGTCAGGGAGTGTTCTAATTTCATACTTTTACATGTTCCTGTCCAATTTTCCCAGCACCACTTATTGAAGAGGCTGTCTTTTCTCCACTGTATATGCTTGCCTCCTTTATCAAAGATAAGTTGACCATATGTGTGTGGGTTTATCTCTGGGCTTTCTATCCTGTTCCATTGATCTATATTTCTGTTTTTGTGCCAATACCAAACTGTCTTGATTACTGAAGCTTTGTAATATAGTCTGAAGTCAGGGAGCCTGATTCCCCCAGCTCCATTTTTCGTTCTCAAGATTGCTTTGGCTATTCGGGGTCTTTTGTGTTTCCATACAAATTGTGAAATTTTTTGTTCTAGTTCTGTGAAAAATGCCAGTGGTAGTTTGATAGGGATTGCATTGAATCTGTAGATTGCTTTGGGTAGTAGAGACATTTTCACAATGTTGATTCTTCCAATCCAGGAACATGGTATATCTCTCCATCTATTTGTATCATCTTTAATTTCTTTCATCAGTGTCTTATAATTTTCTGCATACAGGTCTTTTGTCTCCTTAGGTAGGTTTATTCCTAGATATTTTATTCTTTTTGTTGCAATGGTAAATGGGAGTGTTTTCTTAATTTCACTTTCAGATTTTTCGTCATTAGTGTATAGAAATGCAAGAGATTTCTGTGCATTAATTTTGTATCCTGCTACTTTACCAAATTCATTGATTAGCTCTAGGAGTTTTCTGGTAGCATCTTTAGGATTCTCTATGTATAGTATCATGTCATCTGCAAATAGTGACAGCTTTACTTCTTCTTTTCCGATTTGGATTCCTTTTATTTCTTTGTCTTCTCTGATTGCTGTGGCTAGGACTTCCAGAACTATGTTGAATAATAGTGGTGAGAGTGGGCAACCTTGTCTTGTTCCTGATCTTAGTGGAAATGGTTTCAGTTTTTCACCATTGAGGACAATGTTGGCTGTGGGTTTGTCATATATGGCCTTTATTATATTGAGGAAAGTTCCCTCTATGCCTACTTTCTGCAGGGCTTTTATCATAAATGGGTAACACCCTCACTTTGAGGCAGGAGTTGATCGATTAGGTGGTGTTCAGAGAGGGCAAGGGACTTGGCCGAGGTTAGACAGTGAGCCAGTGCTGACTCAGACACCAGAATGCAGGCCTTCAGACTCAAGGCCAGGGCTCTTTGCTGGCTGTGCTCACTTCATAAGGCAGATCTGGAGGTCAGAAGTTAGGTCACCTTTTTTTTTCTGGCCACACCACGTGGCTTGTGGGATCTTAGTTCCCTGACAAGGGATTGAACCCAGGCCACAGCAGTGAAAGCGCTGAGTCCTAACCACTGGGCCGCCAGGGAATTCCCAGAAGTTAGGTCACTTTTAAACAGCATGTTTCCACAGATATGGTGCTGCCACTGATTTGCTGGGAGAACAATCCTCTCCAACTTAGTCTCATCTGTGAGCCTGGAAGTCACAGCTCCCTGGGGACATCTTTGTACCGAAAGGTCTGTCACTGATGGTGACCAGGAAGCTGAGTTGTAGGGGAATAAGAAATGGCCTCTTCCCTCTGTCCCCATGGCCTCCCCTCAACCGTCCTTACCGCCCTCCCTGCCTCCAGTACTGCCGCGATAGTTCATTTTCTATACCGCCCTCAAGGGATACATCAAAAACACCCCTCCAACCAGAGTCACCTCTGATTGGAAAATCTTTCTGTGGCTCCCCACTGCCCTCATTCAAGGCCTTCAGTGAGTGGCCCCAAACCATGTTTGCAGCCTCCTGCGCATCCCCTCCAGACCTCCCCCGGGGTCACAGCCTATGTGCTGACTCTAGAATTTTTTTTTTTTTCAGTCCCTCTAGCATGTCTTTTTACCTCCCCGTGCATTTGCTATGCAACCCCCTCTATGTATTATAATATTTCTGCTCATTCTTTAAAACACCATCTTAAATAAATGTCCCTCTTTCCAGGAAGCCTTCCTGGACTCCCACAAGAATTTTTAAGGAAGTGCGTTAAACTATTCCTACCACCTTTCCTGTGACTTCAGTTACTTCCTGCTTTTTCTTTACTTCATTTTTCTTATTTCACATCTTCTTTTGAATTGATTTTTCAAAAATCCCCTTTCTTTGTTCTCTCAGCTAGCATGGAAGTGAAGCATACATAATGCACACTTAAAATTGAGAGTTGAGTAAAAATCCCTTGCCTTACTTCTACCAACCAATTCAAAATCAGATGTTTTCAATCCATTTTATAATTATTATCATTATTGCTTATTTAGATTCACTAACACGTTTGCCAGTTTCTTTGTTCATCATTACCTCTTGCTTCCCACACTTTCCTTCTGGGATTTTTTTTAACAGCTTTATCGAAGTATAATTGGCATGTAATAAACTGCTCATATTTAAAGTGAGCAATTTTGGGCTTCCCTGGTGACGCAGTGGTTAAGAATCCGCCTGCCATTGCAGGGGACATGGGTTCGAGCCCTGGTCCCGGAAGATCCTACGTGCGGCGGAGCAACTAAGCCCGTGCGCCACAACTACTGAGCCTGCGCTCTAGAGCCCATGTGCCACAACTACTGAAGTCCGCGCGCCTAGAGCCCGAGCTCCGCAACAAGGGAAGCCACCACAGTGAGAAGCCCACGCAAAACAACGAAGAGTAGCCCCCGCTCGTCGCAACTAGAGAAAGCCCACGCGCAGCAACGAAGACCCAATACAGCCAAAAATAAATAAATTTATATAAAAAAAACATTAAAGTGAGCAATTTTGATAAGTTTTGACATATATATACACCTGTGAAATCATCACCACTGTCAAGATAATGAACATCACCCCAAAAGTTTCCCTGTGCCTCTTTGTAATTTCTCCCTCCTTCCCTCCACTCCCTGCCCCACCCCATCCTCAGGAAAGCACTGATCTGCTTTCTGTCACTATAGATTAGTTTCATTTTCTAGAATTTTATTTGAGTGGAATCATAACAGTAAGTACTCTTTTTTTGTCTATCTTCTTTCACTCAGCATAATTATTTTGAGATTCAGCTATGTTGCTGCATATATAAATAGCTTATTCTTTTTATTGCTGTGTAGTATTCCATTGTAGAGATATACTACATTTTGTTTATCCATTTACCTGTTGATTTGGGACCTTTGAGTTATTTCCAATTTGGGCTATTATAAATAAAGCAGCAATGAACATGTGTGTACAAATCTTTATGCAACGATGGTTTTATTTCTCTTAAGTACCTTGGAGTGGAATGGCTGAGTTATGTGGTAGGTGTATGTTTAACTTTTTAAGAAACTGCTAAACTGTTTTCCAAAATAGTTGTACGTTTGGCAATTTCCCCAGCAACATAAGAAAGGTTTATTTGCTCCACATCCTCACCAGCACTTTGAATGGCCTTAGATGTTACAATAGGTGCACTATAGTATATTACTGTGGTTTTAATTTGCATTTTAATGACGACTAACGATGTCGAACATCTTTTTACATGCTTGTTGGCCATCCACATGTATTCTTTGGTGAAGTGTCTGTGCAAATCTTTTACCCATTTGGTGGGGAGCTATGTTTTTTTTTATCATTGAGTTTTCAGAGTTCTTTATATTCCGGATAAAAGTCCTTTATTAGATATGTGATTTGCAGATAATTTCTCCCAGTCTATGGCTTGTCTTTTCATTATTGCAACAGTGTCTTTCAAAGAATAGATTTTTCTTAATTTTGATGAAATCCAATTTATCAATTTTTTCTTGTGTGTTGTATCCAATTTTTAAAAATTTCGGTATTGTATACAGGAAATCATTGCCTAATCCAAGACACACAAAATATTTCTTCTATGTTTTCTTCTAGAAGTTTTATAGTTTTATGTCTTACATTTAAGTCTGTGATTCATTTTGAGTCTTATTTTTGTTCTTGTTTTTTGCCTATGGACATCCAGTTGTTCTAGTACTATTTCTTGAAAAGATAATCCTTTCTCAACTGAATTGCCTTCATATCTTTTCAAAAACCAATTGGCTAAGTGTGGCTCTATTTCTGGAATCTCTGTTCTGTCCCACTGACCTATTTGTCTCTCTTGAAACCAATACCACACTGTCTAGTTTACTGTAGCTTTATAGTAAGTCCTCCAACATTCCTCTTCTTTTTCAAAGTTGTTATTGCTATTTTATGTCCTCTGTATTTTTATATAAACTTCAGAATTAGCTTGTCAATTTCTACACACACACACAACCTGCTAGGGTTTTCATTAGGATTGTGTTGAGTCTATAGATGACTTTTGGGTGAATTGACATTTAACAATATTGAGTCCTGTAATCTAAGACCATGGCATAGCTTCCCATTTATTTAGGTCTTCTTTAATTCCTCTTAGCAATGCATTGCAGCATTTAGTGTATAGGTCTTACGCATCTTTTGTCAGATTCATCTCCAAGTACTTCATATATTTTATTATATTGTAAAAAATGTTTTAAGTTTTAATTTCTGATTATTTGTTGCTAATAAACAGAAATAAAATGGATTCTTTCATATTACCCTTGTGTCAAACCTTACTAAACTCAGTTGTTTTTTCCAGTAGCACTGGCAAGAATGTCTAGTATAATGTTCAATAAAAGTGATGCGTGCTAACATCTCTACTTTGATTCTGATCTTAGGGGAAAGCATTCAATCTTTTACCATGAAGTATGATAGAAATTGTAGGTTTTTCATAAATGCCCTTTATCAAGTTGAGGAACAACCCTACTATTTCTAGAGCATTGAGAGTTTTAATCAAGAATGGATGTTGGGGCTTCCCTGGTGGCGCAGTGGTTGAGAATCTGCCTGCCAATGCAGGGGACACGGGTTCGAGCCCTGGTCCGGGAAGATCCCATATGCCGCGGAGCAACTAGGCCCGTGAGCCACAACTACTGAGCCTGCGCGTCTGGAGCCTGTGCTCCGCAACAAGAGAGGCCGCAATAGTGAGAGGCCCGCGCACCGCGATGAAGAGTGGCCCCCACTTGCCACAACTAGAGAAAGCCCTCACACGGAAACGAAGACCCAACACAGCCATAAATAAATAAATAAAAATTAAAAAAAAAAAAAAAAAAAAAAAGAATGGATGTTGGATTTGGAAAATGTTTTTTTTTTCTGCATGTTAAGATGATCACATGGCTTTTCTTTCTCAGTCTGTTAATATGATGAATTATATTGATTGCATTCCTGGGATGTATTGTTCTTTTGACCATCATGTAGTATCCTGTTTATATATTGTTGAATTCAATTTGTTGGCCTCATAAAATGAATCGGGAAGTATTCCCTCCTCTTCAATATTATGGAAGATTTTGTGTAGAATTTGTATTGTTTCTTCTTTATATGTTTGGAAGAATCCCTCAGTGAAGCCATTTGGATCTGGAGTTTTCTTTGTGGGAAGGTTTTTAACTACAAATTCCATTTATTTAAAACTTGTAGAGTTGTTCAGGTTATCTATTACTTCTTGAGTGGACTTTGGTAGTTTATATCTTTCAAGGAATTTGTCCATTTTATCTAAGTTATCAAACTTAGATTGGCAGAGTTTTCTTTCAGTACCTTAAATATCTTTGAAGATCCATTGTCTTTTAGTTTACATTGTTGCCAAATACAGAACTGGCTGTCATTCTTTTTCCTCTGCATGCAGTGCATCTTCTTACTCCGGCTGCTATTAAGATTTTCTCTTTATCACTTGTCTTAAGCAGTTTGATATGATGTGTCTTGGTGTATTTTTCTTTATGTTTCTTATGTTTGTGTTTTATTGAGTTTCTTGGATCTGTGAGTTTATAGTTTTCATCAGATTTGGAAAATTTTCAGACATTTCTTCAAATTGTTTTCTGTCCCTCCTCCTCTCTTTTCCCTCCTAATATACATATCTTAGCCTGCTTTAAAGTTATCCCACAGCTTATTTATGCTCATTCCATTTGTTACAGTCCTTTTTTTATCTTTCTATGTTTTATTTTGGTTAGTTTCTATAGCTATGTCTTTAAGTTCACAAATCTTTTCTTCTGCAACATCAAAACTGTCATTAATCCCGTTCAGTGTATTTTTCATCTCAAACATTGTAATTTTCATCTCTAGAAACTTTTTTTTCTTCCAGTTTTATCGAGATATAATTGACATATAGTACTCATCTCTAGAAATTTGATTTGGGTCTTTTTTATATCTTCCATGACTCTACTTAACATGCTTAATCTTTCTTCTAGCTTCTTGAACATATGGGATTCAGTTATAGTAGGTGTTTTAATGTCTTTGTCTCTTACTTCTATCATGTGTCGTTTCCCGGTGGTTTTGTTTTTGTTTTTTTTGGCCTCACCACATGGCTTGTGGGATCTTAGTTCCCCAACCAGAGATCAAACCTGCAACCCCTGCATTGAAAGTGTGGAGTCTTAACCACTGGACCACCAGGGAAGTCCTTCTGGGTGGTTTGGATGGATTTTTCTCTTCCTTATAAGTAGTATTTTCCTGCTTATTTACACGCCTTGGCACTTTCTTATTGGATGTCAGATGTTGTGAATTTTACCTTGTTGGATGCTGAATAATTTTTGTATTCCTATAAATATTCTTTAGCTTTGTTCTGGATATGGTTAAGTTACTTAGGACTAATTTGACCCTTTCAAAAGTCTTGCTTTAAAACTTTTTTGGCAGGACCAGAGTAGCATTTAGTCTAGAGATAATTTTCCCCACTACTGAGGCAAAACCCTTTTGACTACTCTACTCAGTGATATTTTCCACTCTAGCTGTTGGGAATGGCACAATTCCTGGCTATATGTGAACTCTGAGAATTTTTTCCTCTAATCCTTCTGGGAGGTTCTTTCCCCAGCCTTGGCTCATTTCCTCATATGCAGTACTGTGCGTCTCTTCCCCACCTGGTAATTTGTCCTGCAAACTCTAACTTCTTTGGCCTCCTTGGACTCCCAGCTCTGTCTCCTTATCTCAGGAAGACCTCCAGGGTCTGTCTGAGTTCCCTCTCCCTGCACTGTGACCTGGAAACTTTCTCTAGGCAGTAAGCTAGGGCAATTATAGGGCTCACTTTGTTTGCTTCCCATCTCTCAGAGATCACTGCCCTTTGTTGTCTGATGTCCAATGCCTTGAGAACCACTGTTTCATATATTTTGTCCTTTTTCTTTTCTTTTCTTTTTTAGTTGTTCCAGGTAGGAACGTAAGTCTGGTTCTTGTTATTCCATCTTGACTGGTAGAGGAGTCTTTTCCTCTGACTTTAATTTTCTTCTTGCTGAAGTTCATCCTTCATACATTTTTGGAGCAAAAGTCTGAGATAAGATTCCCTTATCTCTCAGTCTGTGTACATCTGAATATTTCTTTATTTTACACTCATGCCTACATGCTGGTTAGCTGAATGTAGGGTTCTAATTGTTTTTCTCATCACTCTGAGGCTATTATTCCATTGGCATCTATTGTTGCTGATGAGAAATTGGCTTCAGGCAAATGTCATTCATTTGTGGATAATCTGTTTCCTCTATAGCAGCTTTTCAGATTTATTTCTTTATCTTTATGATTTTTAAATTTCTCTACAACATCTCTAGGGATGACATTTTTAAAACCTATTCAGAACTTAATGTTTTTCATTTTAGGGGCTAATTTTTCTTCATGTATAGAAAATTCTCCACCATCATTTGTTCAAATGCTGCTTCTTCCCTACTGTCTCCTTCTGGGACTGACTAGATAAGTGTTGGAACTTCTCGTTTTCTCCACCATGACTTTTAATTTATCTTTCATATTTTCCATTCCTCTATAATGTTAGATAATGTTTACTGAGCACTTACTATGTGCTATAAGAACTATAACTTGTTGATAGGAGCTATAAACTCATTTAATCCTAATGGCAATACCATGAGGTAGGTACTAGTATATCTTCATTTTACCTTTGGAAAAACTGAGACTCAAAGAGGTTTAAAAACACACCTAAGGCCTTATAATTAGTAAGTAATAGAGTTGAAATTTAATCCTAGGTGCATGGCCTCAGAGCCCATGCACTCCGCTAATATTCTATACTAGCTGTCATAATTTCATCTTTTTGTGCTGCTTTATGTGCTGCAATCTGGGTGATGTCTTCAGACCAATTTGAGTTTATTAATTCTCACTCCAGCCTGTGTCTAGTCTACTTTTCAAAACATCATATGAGTTTTTGATAGTTTATTTCTACTATGTCTATTTGGTTCTTTTTTTCATAAGCCATATGCCTTCTATTCCTAATTTTATCTCTTTAAACATACTTCTATTAAAGTCTTTAAGATTATTCTGTTACCCTAATTTTTGGCTTGTGCACCATTCAGATCTCCCTTCATTAAAAAACTTGCCATTCAGCCACAAGGGGTGCAGTTAGCTGACAACCTAGGGATGTTAGTACCTTCAGGATCTGCCTTAGCTTTTGAGTTGAGGCCATGCTCTTCCTTGACAGTCTCCAAGCAATGACAGGTTACGAACGGGGTACTAGAGTCTCGCCATTTTTGCTCAACATGGGACTTCTCTAATGGGCAATATTTGCTCTGTAATTCCCCTTTGGGTTAGCTAAGACTTTGTCAGATCTGCGTCATGTCCAAGGCTCTCACTGCCCAATCTTGCTTCCTCCTCTCTTATCCTTCACAAGCATTATCCCTCAATAAACCCCTTGCACTCCTAACTCCATCCCTGCATTTATTTTCTGGAGGACCCAACTAACACAGCATGTGAATTATCCAAGTTGTTTCATCTTCTGACTTTATCTCCTAGAAGTCTTTCTCTTCTCATACTTTGTAATATTTTACTAGTGGGAGTTGTTTCTAAAGAAGTTCCATGTGCCCTAAGTTGCAGAGGAGTGCCATGGGTAGTTTCACAAGAAGCTCCATTTGCTTAACCTGTTCCATGACAAATTTTCTTTCAAGTTCTTGGCTAAGGTTTCCCCCAAACACCAACACCACCACCATTGTATTTTTATTACAAACTTAACCCTCATACCCACACTATTACAAACTGTGATTACAATTATTCTCAGGTGACTCTTTTCTATCTACAGCTTTTGATCTCAGCTATATATTTAAAAAGACATTTGTTATATTTTATCCACCGTATCTATTTATTTACAGCAGGATATGAAAGGGGCTTCTTCTTCACCGTAGTATCCCATACTTACTGAAAGGAAATCCCCAAACACACATTAAGTATATGTAGTCTGTTAATTGCATATAACTGGTTTTCCATATAACTGGTTTCTCTGGTCATCCTATCTATCTTTTTAACTTTTAATTTTGAAATAATTATAGATTCTCAAGAAGTTGCAGAGAAGTCTCGAATGCTCTTCATAGTTTCCCCCAATCAGAAATCTGCATTTTAACCAAGTAATCAGATGGCTCAGATGTAGATGCTGCCAGTTCCACACCTAACCAATGATGCTCAGAGTTGGTATATAAACATCCCAGCTCCCTCACCCCTCACATGGGTTATTTCTGAAGCATGTGTTTGGTACCATTTCCTAGAGATTCCCTGATGGATGAAGCTTTGATTACCAACTGTGGTAGCTAGCATTTTTTTTTTTTTTGGCTGCATTGGGTCTTTGTTGCTGCACGCGGACTTTCTCTAGTTGTGGCTAGCAGGGGCTACTCTTCGTTGCAGGGGCTACTCTTCGTTGCAGCAGGCGGGCTTCTTATTGCAGTGGCTTCTCTTGTTGTGGAACACAGGCTCTAGGCGTGTGGGCTTCAGTACTTGCAGCGCGTGGGCTCAGTAGTTGTGGTGCACGGGCTTAGCTGCTCTGCGGCAACTGTGGATCTTCCCGGACCAGGGCTCGAACACGTGTCCCCTGCATTGGCAGGCGGATTCTTAACCACTGCGCCACCAGGGAAGTCCCGGTAGCTGGCTTAATAGTACACTCTCCTTACCTTAAGGTAAGACAACCTTAAGGAAGGTTGTCTTCCTTTCCTTCATCACCTCCCACTTCTCTCCCAAAGTAACTGACACTTCTCAAATAAACGAAGTGAACTCAAATCCTTGTCAAATCTGGACAGTTTGTACCAGAAGTGGTGTTAGGAAGCAGGTCCTTACGATGGAATTCTAGAGTTGGGTCACTTGCCAGTCAATGGCAGCAAGACCCGGTTGTTGACAGTCCTTGACATGTCGTAGAAGCTCTGTTATAAGGACACTTGTGGTGAATGGGGGTTAGGATACAAGTGTAAGGGGATGTGACGGTTTATATAGCCTCTCTAACATCTGAGAGATACGGAGGCAATGGTACTTAAAAGAACTTGTGGAGTTTGTTGGTTGTTGTTAAGTACCATTGATGTGGTGAATGAAGAAAATGATACGCTGTAACTAACTAGCCAACTACCAATCTAGGTCATGGCATGAAAACCAGAAGACTTCTATGACAGCATTTAAAAATCTCCTAAGCTCCTGCAGCTGGAGGGAAGAAAGGGCTGAAAACCAGGTCCAGGACCTAATGATTAGAGTGGCAGAAGTGTCCCACTCACCTTTGTTGGAGGGTAAGAGGCTACCCCTCCTTGCCTGGAGAACAGGCAGAGGCCTCACCTAAGGCAGATACCTTGCGAGAGGATACCTGCTCTCTTCAAGGGCTGCTACTACGTTCTCCTGTGACTTCTAGGCTAATCACTAAGGTCAAGTCCCAGCATGGCACCACTGAGAAGGTACTATCTCTGCTTAGAGAAATTGGATTTTTACAAAAAGAACCGCAGGATCTGACTAATACGGAGCAAGAGAAATCTGGAGAACATACCTGGGAATGGATATTGAGGGTGTTGAGTGAAGAGAGGAATGGAACATGGGGCTGGATTAGAGAAGTTTGTTGAGATGGAGGTACTTTCCTGGGTCTCTCGGTTTATCATCCCGGCAAGGACACCTGGAGCTGGGATGACTCCTTGAAACTTGGAGAAAAAGAAAAAAACAAGATCAGGGTTCAATCAGGAGACAGAAACCACAATACTAATTTAAATAGAATCTAATGTAAAGTATTAAGGAGGTATAACGATATTAACTAGGTAACTGAAAAGGTAAAAAGCGTGATCGCTAAGTTATCTCAAAGGCAGCAGTTACAGGAGCAGATGCCATACCCAGGGCTGGTGAAATAAGGTAAGAGGGTGGAATTACCAAAATTGAAAAGCTTAGAGGAGGGATTCCAAGAAACTAAAACTCCGATCTCTGAGGAGGGGCACCAAAGTGTTGGAAACTGGTGCTGCAGAGCACTGGGAAAACTGCAGAACGGATTCAGCTGCCATGAAGGGAAGTCACTGCTGTGCCAGGGTGAAGAAGCTTCACTAGGGTGATGCTCGTGGGAACAGGAAGCCGACAGGAAGCCAATAGGAAGAAGCAAGTCCCTCCTTCGTGCTTTAGCCTTATCAACTCCCTTCTGCGCTCCTTATTGGCAGGACATAATGGGGAGCAACTGGAGACGCTGAAATATGATTTTCTGCGTCCTGGCTCCAGCACTAAACAACGGGTTATAGCGCTTAGGCAATAGCTTAACAACAGAGAGAAAGAATAGCTACAATCAATGATGTAGCAACACATGAACTGCCAGGGCTGGAGGAAGCAGTCAAAAGGCTCAGAGAAGTCGGCTCTCTAGAAGAAAAGTATTACCTGAAACCAGAGGACCCTCCAGCTGAGACGTTCTCAGCAAGCTCCTTTCACTGGAGCAATAAGAAATGAGCGCGTGAAGGCATCACGAAGCAACCCAGTGGCGGCTGTCCTTTCTAAGCTAAGAGGATAGTAGGGGAGGCTGCTATGCGCATGGACCCCCTCGTGTCTGTTAATGGCGTGACAGTGGGATTCCAGAACTGCAGAGGCCAGGCGGCAGCACTTAACCATCAGAGGCAAGGTGGATGGAAAGTCTACCAAAGGGCCCTTACCCAGGGATCCGAAGCTTCGCTAATAAACCTTTGGAGTTCTGATCTTGGTTCAAAAGGAGACGTGGCCCGAGTAAAGGACACTTCTGGGCAGTGGTGATGGTTTGGTTGATTAATCAGGAACGTGAAAACTTGGAGTTAAGGAAATCTGGAGAAGAAGCTTGTGGATTGACCTCTGAGGGTAGGTACAAAGTGTGTGGATCTCGGTCTCATTTCAATGTCTACCAGACAGTGCTCACTGCAGAGGAGACACCGAACAGCCAGTTAGATAGCATGGTTCATCCCACCGAAATGAGCCATCCTCTCACCTCAGAGCATGCACAATGGGCGGGTGGGCCAAGCAGCCATGGCAGCAAGGATGGAAGCCATGCGTGGCCCAACTGCACAGGCTCCCCTCACCAAAGCTGATCTAGGCATTACTACTACTCAGTGTCCAGTCTGTAAGAGCAAAGACTGATGCCAAGCTCTTGATACGGTACCACCCCTGAAGGAGAGCACCCAACCACAGGGTGACAGGTTGATTACAAAGAACCCAACCGTTCCAGAGGGGCCATGATTCTTCTATGACTTCATGGGATTGATACAGGTTTGTGTTCTCAATTCATAATGTCTTGGCTAGCACTACTATCTGAAGGCTCCTAGAGTGTCTAATATCTCATCATGGGATTCCCCCAATAATATGACCATGGAGGATGTGGGCATGACCGTATTATCCACCAGTCCTCCTATATGCCATATCAACCAGAAGCTGCCATCCTGAGAAAATCTTGGAATAATCACTTGAAGGTAGAACTAAGGCATCAGCTAGAAGGTAAGGTCGAGGTGCTGTCCTTAAGATATATTTATATACCTTCAGCCAATAGCCATTATATATATACATGCTGTGTTCCTGATCAGTAGACTATACAGCTCTGGGAACCATGGAAGTGGCCCTTCTCACCATTAATCCCAGTGTCCCACTTGGTAAATTTATGCTTCCTCTCCCCAAATCCTTAGGCTCTGTTAGACTAGAGATCCTAGTTCCCAGAGGGTAAGGGGAGAACACTGCTACCAGAGGACACAGTAATGGTTTTACTAAATCTAAAATTATATGTGCCTCCTGGCAACTTTGAGCTTCTCATGCCAGGAGACCAGCAGGCAAAGAAAGGGGTTACAGAACTGGCAGGCGGGGGGCTTCTCTGGTGGCGCAGTGGTTGAGAGTCTGCCTGCCAATGCAGGGGACACGGGTTCGAACACTGGTCTGGGAAGATCCCACATGCCGCGGAGCAGCTAGGCCCGTGCGCCACAACTACTGAGCCTGCGCGTCTGGAGCCTGTGCTCCACAACAAGAGAGGCCGCGACAGTGAGAGGCCCGCGCACCGCGATGAGGAGTGGCCCCCGCTGGCTGCAACTGGAGAAAGCCCTCGCGCAGAAACGAAGACCCAACACAGCCAAAAATAAATAAATAAATAAAATTTAAAAAAAAAAAGAACTGGCAGGGGTAAGTGATCCCGGCTGGCCCAGGTGAGGGGCATCTAGAATGGGTGGTAGAGAAGGAAGATGGTGAACATCACTTAGTCTCAGGACCAGCTACAGCAGTGGCATTTTGGCTTGTTCCACTAACCCTACTATCGTCTTCCTTTTTAAAAGATAGTGACTGGCCACCACCTTGAAGAAGCAGTGGAAGGACATGAAACTCAGGGTGGGGTGCAAGTTGATCTGAGCAGGTACAAGGGAGGACTGAAACAGATACTGTCATTGCCCTGCCCTTATCCTTCAAACCCATCAGTGTGCCCCCAAGACTTCCAGCTGCCAGCATCTGCATCATGGCTGAGGGATCTTTTCCCCAGAACTGCAGGAAGCTGACTGCATACATCACAGGTCACAAGTGCTGGGGAGCAGCTTCAGCACTCAGAGGTGATGTATAAATGCCCAGCTCCCTTGTCCTTTGGCTGGGATCCTTCTGAGGCATGTGTTTTATCCCACTTCCTAGGGCTTCCCTGTGGGAGAAATCTTCGCTTGCCCTCTGTGCTAGCTGGCTTAATAGTGCAGCCTTAGGGGGCTGCCTCCCCTTCCCTGTATCACTTTCCCACTTCTCTGCAGTGTTAACTTACACCTCCCAAATACACTGTTTTCTCCAGGTCAGCTCCTGGAAGGACCTATGCTAAAGACACATGTGGTTCAAAAGGAGCAATGATTTAGAGAGTGAACTCATTTCTATTTTTAAAAAAATCTCTCTCCGTCTCCCTCTGCGTGTTCCTCTCCTTCTCCCCCTCCCCACCCCCTCCCTTCTCCCCCTCCCCTTCCCTCCTTCCCCTCCCTTCTCCCCTCCTCCCTTGTGTGTGTGACACGTGCACAAGCATGGATAATACGTGAAAAGGGCCTATAAGGATATAAACCAAGTATTAACACTAGTTCTTTCTGGGTGGTGTAATCATGTATATTTCAAAGTTCCTTTTAATTTGTCTCTGTGTTTCGTTTTTCTGCAGCGACCACTATGTATTAGCCGCTATATTTAATTGGCAATTAGGAGATTACTAATGAGTTCAGTGGCGTGGTGGGGAGCAGGGCCAGGCTGCCGTGGTTGATGAATGGCAGGGGAGGGTGTGTAGACGATTCTTTCAAGAGGCTGGGCTAGAGAAAGGCGATGAGGTGGTCGCTGAAGCGGGGGGAAGTGGAGGGAGGGCTGTTTTAGGAGAAACTTGAGCCTGTTTATAGGCTGAGGGCAAGTAGCCAATGCCAAGGAAGGAAACAAAAATACAGAGTGGAGAGGGGGAGAACTGAAGAAGTCAGGTCCCAGAGGAGGCCTGAGAGGATTAGACCCAGACCCAGGTGGAGGAATTCGTTTTGAACAGAAGTCAACTTCATCCTCAAACCAGAGGAAGGGAGGTGAGGAGGAATAAAGTTATAAATGCACTGACTTCATCCATTTGTTTATTTTACACTCAGCGTCATTTCACAAAGGATTGACAGGTTGAAGGGGAGTGGCCATTGAGAAGTCCCCTTGGAGGGACTTTCTTCCTGGTGTGGGACGCAAGGTCCCCCACTGAGAAAGAAGCAGGGGTGTGTCTATGGGGCTTGAGGAGACAGGCAAAGGTTTGGCATGATGGGGAAGGGACAGAGGAAGGGGGGCTAGCTGGATGGTTTATAAAGACCATTGGATGGAGCCAAGGACCCAGATTTGGCCCAGCTCCAAGGTCCACAACTGTGGGATCTTCTCCAGCAGCTGGGGGTGGAGAAGCCCGTGCCTCTTACTTGCTTTGGCTTTAGGCAAGTCACGTCACTCCTCTGAGCTGCAGTTTCCTCATCTGCAAAGGGGAGAAAAATGACAATTCTGGAGGGCTGCTGTGAGGATTAAATAAAGCCACGGACACCAAGCACCTAGTGCAGTGTCTGGCACACAGGAGTGGCTCAATCCATGTTCATTCTCTTGCCCCTCCCCCTTGGACGGGACTGAATCAATGTTACCTGGACAGAAGGAGGCATGGGGGTTGGTACCTCATATTGATGGCTGCTGTTAGACACAACTTTAAATACAGGTGACTCTCGACATTCATGTAGTTATGTTCTACTAAGTTGCTGCAGAGACTGAAATAGGGAATACTGAATCATTGCCCCTTGAGGAAATACAGCGTTAGGTTCCTGCGAGCCTCTGGCCACATTTTCGTCAACCGATCAATACATAACCTTGTTTTATGTGTGTTTCTGTTTAAAGATGCCTTATTTAATATATGTTGTTGATTCATTAACGTTGAACTCACAGCCAACAGCACTATAACTCACGCCTGAATGAAGCTTATCAAACACACATATTTTCTCCGCAGTGCCCATCACGGCCTTCGTGCACTTGGGAACACTAGACAGTACTTCAGTGCCATGCTTGGGGGTTATTTTAAAACAGCAAAATCACCAATAAAAAAGCCCCAAAGTGAGAAAAACGTGGCATGGAACAGACCACAAAAAGTTGACAATGTGAGAACTGAAAGAAGAAGGGAGAACGTCCCCTGGTTCCACCTCTCCTGGGAACATGCGTGTTGGGCAATCTAAATTTTTGCCACCCTGGGCCTGTGTATGTCCACAGATGACAGTGAAAACGCCTCAAGTATTGATTGGGGGTTACAAATAAATTTGAGGGGTAGGCAAACTTGCAAATACAGAGTGCATGAATAATGAGAATCAACTGTGTCTTTCTTTTTTTTTTTTTTTTTAGTTGAAGTATAGTTGATTTACAATGTTGTGCCAGTCTCTGCTGTACAGCAAATATTTTTTTCTGATTATAAAATTAAATAATAAACAAACAGAGCTATACAGTGTCATAATTGAAGTCCTCCCCCTACCCTAGCCCACAGATAAACACGCTTAGGATTGCTATAGTGTTCTAAAGATTTTTGCTATACACAATAATGCCTGTGAGCATGGGTAGGACTGCGTGTGTCCATGTCTGTGTATCTGTGTGTATTTGGGTCTCCCTTTTTCTTTTCACTCAACAACATCTCTTGGATAGCTGTGAAAAGAACTTTTTTTAAACCCCTGATGTTTTTTTTTAGAGATGAATAGAAGTGGGTGGCGTACACTGCAGTCAGGGTTATGAAGTCTTGGTTCAGACCCCTCAACCGCATCAGGTTGGGGAAACAGATCCAGAAAGGGCAATGACTTGCCAAACTTAAGTATAACCAGTAGTCTGTGGGAGTGTAGCGTTCAGCATCTTAATGGAGATGGGGTAAGTTTAGAAGCGTAACAGCTAGAAGGGTGAAAAGACTAAAAGCTGGAAAGTATTGTGAAGGGTCCAAGAGACTGTGACTTTCAGCCAGAGAAAACCGTGCTCTACACTTCAGAAGATATTGGTGCTAGATATTAAGAGGAACTTAGCTACTGAAAGGATTTAGACAATAGCATAAAATAGTACCAAAGCCTCTTCTAAAAACAGCTGTAGAGTAGCATGGGGTAGACTAAGCTGCAGCAACAGAGCCCCCAAATACAATGGCTTCTAGAAAATGGAAGTTTATTTCTCATTCTCTAGTCCACGTTGGTGGGTGGCTCCACTCCATGCAGTCATTCAGGAACCCAGGTTCCTTCCTTATCTTTGCTCTGTCAGCCTCTTTGAAGCATTATTGAAGCTGGGTTCCTTACACATCTGTGTTTCAACTCGAGGCAAGAGGAAATGGAGCATGGAAGAGCAAAAGCCTTAAGGACTATTTCTATTTACTTTTTATTGGAAAAGATTTAGTCACAAAGCCACACTGAACTGCAAGAGCAGCTGGAAAATGCAGTGTCTGGTGGACTAGCCAGTTCTCCAGGTACTATATTGCTATAGAAGAGGGGGATGGATTACATGTTGAGTTAAATGAAACCCACTGTTTCATCCATCATCAAGCCTTTTTTCATTTCATTTCAAATGCTTCAAAAATTTAGACCCTGCCTTCTTTACAAAAAAAAAAAAAATTGGGCGTGCATATCAGTGCATCATTTGGGATTCTTATGTTTGCCAAGAGACAGCACACTGCTATTAAACCTGCTTAAGCAATAAGATGGACCATCTCATATATCCAGAAGTCTAGGCTCTGCATCAGTGCACTAGCTCCTCTTCCCCAGGATTCTCCCCACCTCTGTCACGTGTTGGCTGCATCCTCAGACTGGGAGCAATTCCAAGTATCACCACCAAACACATCCACATCCAGCCAAGGGGGCAGACTGTTTTTGAAAGGGAAGAGACCCTTTGCAAAAGCCACCTCCCTGCCACAGGCTTCCCCTCTGGTTTTTCAGGCCAGACTTGCATCACAGGTCTAAACGCAAACCATCACTGGTAAGAGGAATGCAACCACCATGACAGACTTGGACCAAACGGGATTTACCGCTAGAGCTGGGCTGAGGTCAGCCATTCCTTGGTCACGTGGGGAAGGGGGCCACCTGAACAAAATCAGGGCTCTGACTGCAAAGAAAAGTCAATGAATGGTTGCTGCATGAGCTACCAACTTGTTTCTGGCAATGATGGAGACATGGACCAGGTAATGATGTGATGGAGGACACACAAATAGCAGAGGCATAAACCTCAAGCTTTTTCTTAAATTGTGCCTCAATAAAGTTTAACTCCAGTGAAGATATTGCTGGAGGAGCCAGAAACTTGGGGGAGCCACCCTCATGCCTCCTTCTTTCTCGCCCCATATTCAATCCATTACAAAATTTCGTAGTGTCTATATTTTCAGTGCCCTGGTTTTCTCTCCTTATGCACTGTCATGGCCCCAGTTCAGGTCTCATCTCCTGCAGGCACTATGACAATGGTAATCTACTGGTGCGCAGTCTTCCTAAAATCCACATCTTTGCTACTGTTATTCAGTGACACACCTTCACTGTTCAAAGAGTGCTGCACATATGCAGACACATCAGAAAGCGTCCCCGCCTTCATCTTGCTGATGGGATAATGAGCATCTCCTTGCTTCCTGAAACCCACATCAGACCAGGTCGGTCCCCTGCTTGAAAGCCCAATGCCTTCAGGAAATCCATCACCATGACCCTCAATGCCCTCCACCTCACCCTAGCCCCTTTCCCACCCCACCCCCAACAGTAGAGAACCACTTGCACTTCCCCAAATGTGCCTTCCCCTTTCACGCCTCCATGCTCTTGCACATGCTGCCCCCTCTGCCTAGAAATCCCTTATCCCCTCTCCATCTGGCATACAAGTCAAGGTCTCCTATTACTCTTTCTCCCTCTTTCCTGCTCCCTCCTCCCCCCTCCACCTCCACCGGCCACATATAGCACTCCAGAAATGTCTGCTGAGTGGAGACAACTCCTTGGGTCAGACATTAGTCAGGGCCAGGGCTTTCCAACTTCTCCAGCTAGCACTCCTTAAGAAAGTGAAGAGGAAATGGAACCCCAGGGCTTAGGAGTGTGAGGGACTTGAAATTGCTCTAAGCAAGCAGGGTATTTCTTGAGTTTTATCTTTATATTTTATGCAAAAGTTGTATTCTATGCAGATTAAACAACATATCCGTGTTTGTTTTAATACAAAATATTTTTCCCAAATCTTCACATTGATGATCCAACAAGATATTCCTCCTTTATTCGTTATCCTCTCAAATTAGCTGTTCCCCAGCCCCCATCCGCCGCAGGGACCCCAAGCGAGACCTGGATGTTGTTCCAAGTGCACACCCTGAAGGAACAGCTGGGTTTCGCACCCCTGGGAGCTGGAGAATGGTGGGGGCGGGGAGGGGGTCAGCTGGCTGCAGGCCGGGCCACGCCCCTCCTCTCCCCCGCCCGCCGCGGGGGCGGAGTCCTTGAGGCCCCGCCCCCGGGGGCGGGGAGGGAGCCACCTCCGCCGGCTACTCAGGCTCGGCTGGTTCCGGGTTGAGAGGCTGCGCTCGGACCGGAGCAGTGGCCGATGAGCCGGCGGGGGTAAGGGGCCGCGCGGGGCCGGGTCTTGGGGCCGGGATCGGGCAGCTGAGCGTGCTCACAGCCCTCCTCTCCTCTGCCAGGCACAGCCGAGGTGAGGCTCTGCCTGGCTTCCCCCTCCCGCTGAATTCCCCATCCCCAGCTTCTCCCCCTCCCCCCACCGCACCCATACCGGTATTACAGCCCCCCAAGGCCTCCGCCCCCCTCCTAGATCCCCTTCTCCCAGCACACATCCCTTCTGACTGCCCCTTTCCCTAGAAGCTTCTTGCTAGGAGCACCTTCCCTCAGACACCCACGGCTCCCTCCCTCCAGCACCCATCGCTCCGGGTCACCCACTGCCTCGAGACCACCCACCCTCCTGGGCTCGCTTCCCGGGTAGTCTCTACCCCGCACCTCTTGCTCGCGTTACCCCACTCCCAGACAGCACCCATTCCTTCTCCTGTAGCTCCTGCTTCTCCGGGCCTGCTCCCCGCACCCATCCCTAGGTGCTGCCCCCGACAGCGTCGCGCTCTCCAGCCGACCCCCTGCATCTCGGGGGACCCTCTCCGCCGTCCCCGGCGCCATGGCGTGCAGCCTCAAGGACGAGCTGCTCTGCTCTATCTGTCTGAGCATCTACCAGGACCCGGTGAGCCTGGGCTGCGAGCACTACTTCTGCCGCCGCTGCATCACCGAGCACTGGGTGAGGCAGGAGGCTCAGGGCGCCCGCGACTGCCCCGAGTGCCGGCGCACGTTTGCCGAGCCCGCGCTCGCGCCCAGCCTCAAGCTGGCCAACATCGTGGAGCGCTACAGCGCCTTCCCGCTGGACGCCATCCTCAACGCACGCCGTGCCGCGCGACCCTGCCAGGCACACGACAAGGTCAAGCTCTTCTGCCTCACGGACCGCGCGCTGCTCTGCTTTTTCTGCGATGAACCCGCGCTGCACGAGCAGCACCAGGTCACGGGCATCGATGATGCCTTCGAGGAGTTGCAGGTGAGCCGCTTGGCGGGCCTGGGGCGGGGGCGGGGCCGGCCCGGAGGCGGGGTCAGGGTTGGACCGCAGGCAGGGCCCAGTCAGAATTGCTATGGGGCGGGGCCGCCGGCAGGGTCAGGGCCCTATCAGAATTAGGACGGGGCGGGGCCGCGGCGAGGAGGCGGTGTTGAGGGTGGGGCCTTGGGCCGTGCTCACCAGGCGGGGTCTCAGAGAGACCTGAAGTGGGGGGTGGGTGGGTCCATGGTTGGGGAGAGATCACCAATGGAGTGGAACGGCAGGGACAGATGAGATCAGAGCTGAACCAGGTACCGCCTGGACAAGGTTAGGGACGGAGCCGAATCAGAGCTGGGCAAGGGCAGGGCCACTGTAAGGGGTCATGGGGCTGGACCTGCAGACAGGACCCACGTAAGAAGGGTTCAGGACTGAGTTGGAGACAAAGACACAGATGGGGAATGGGACAAAGTCGGGGCTAGACAGGAGGTGGGGCCGCCATCCGAGGATGAGTCTGGACTCTACGGAGTAGCTGAGCTGCAGGCTTTGGGGCATGATGACCCGGGGTTCAATCAGGTATGCATCAGGGCCTGGGGAGCAGTACCTGGGCTAGATCGCTCTGAGCAGGTCAGGGTTAAATCTAAGAGAGGGTCTAAATGAGTGTCAGCAAACTGCTGAGAGAGCAGGTTTGGGTGCCAGGGGCTAGGCCGAGGTGTATGAGGGGCTACGGCTGGGATCAAGTTCAGATACTGTAAAGACCATTCTGGGTTTAAATCACAGTAGAGGCCAGGTTGAGAGTGAGGACAGGACTTAAAGACTCAAGATTTGGAGAATAAGGCCCCTAGGTGAGGTGATTCAAGAAAAGCGAGGGAGGTGGACCTCTAGAAGTCTCCAGGGACTTTTGGTGACCTCCTTAGCTCTGTCACCCGCATCAGAATCTTGAGGACTAAATGAAACAGTACATGCAGGGTAACCTGAACATAGTCAGCCTAGGACTGTAATTGGTCTCCCTTAAGCCTTCCTGTCCTCATGGACTAACTCCTACTCAACTCTCAAAGCCCTGCTCAAATGCCCTCTCTGTGTAAGCCTTCTCTAAGCTCCACTGGCCAAAACAATAGTATTAGAGCTGCATCTTCCTAATCTCTGTTAATAAGTATAATGTTTTTAAAAAAAAATAGTGTTCCAAGATTAGCTACATTTGGGAAATATAGTATATTCTCTATACCCTCCTTGGAGGATTCTCAGTGTACATTTGCATATTAAAGGCTTGGATAAATCTTGTAGCAAAGAAACCCATTTTGCTGTGTTTAATAAAATGATTCCCAAGGTTATTTAAGCCTGGAATCTTTTTCTCAAGCTAAACCATTTAAATCTAGCAGCCCATTTAAATCTAGCAGCTAAACCATTTAAATCTAGCAGCAGTGTGTTTGGCCTTGGGATACCAGACTAGCACACAGTCCCCAAGAGAAGTCTCTTAGTCATCATATCTATGGCCCCAAAGCCTGCCACAAGGCCTGGCCCACAGTGAACATCAGTAAAGGCTGAATGAATGACTAGTCCTGACCTGAGCTGGCCCAGACTGTGGAGCCTTCAGAAGAAGGTTTTTGACTCCTTAAGCAGGAGCTAAATAACTATTTTCCCTGTTGTAGGGGGTCACCTCCCCCCCTTATACATGAGTCTCTGTGAGCCAGCCTGCACCAGCTGATGCCCTGGCCCTAGGAGAAATGACTCCATGTTCACCTTACCCACTCCTTGTCCCTTTAATCCCCAACCACCACTGACTCCCTTCCAGTTTGGCTGTTTGAGGATGGAGAGCAAGAGTTGGGGGCTCTGGGAGCTTGCACAAGGTTGGTATTGACCGTCCACCCCCAGAGCCCCTTGTGCCAGGCACTGGTATACCCATCTCCCCATCTATGAAATCACATAAACAGGGAGGAGGAGAGAAGCTTGGACAGGACTAGGTGCAGGTCGTGAGTTTGAAGGGACTCCATCTGAAACCATCTGCCCAACCTCTTCATTATGTAGATGTGGAGACTGAGGTCCAGAGAGGTGATGTGACTTACCCAAAGCCACACTGCCAGACAGTGAGAGCGCCGGCCAAGAAAGCTCAGCCTGACCCCGGCTGGATCCCGCCCCTGCTGCTCACCCCCTCCTCTCCCTGTCTGACTTGCTAGCTGGAGAGAACTCTGTGTTCCAAGGCTTGGTTCCCCTGTCTGCAAACCAGCAAATCCAAATTATTGTGTTGTGGTTTTTTTCAGTCCATTCCATGACCTGGGGCAGGCAGGAGAAATTGAACATATATTTTCCCCCAACGTTATTGAAACACTGTCATTCTTGGGTGAAAAGAAAAAGAGGACTGCCACTCACTTACCCTCTAGTGTACTGTCCTGGGGTCAGTCACACTTGGGTTCCAAACCTTCCTTTAGCACTGTCTGTGTAATCAGCACATCTCTTCATGGAAGCCTTGATGCTCTCACCTGTAAACCGGGGTCAGGATGATTCTTTCCTACCAGGATTTTCATGAGGCTGACCTGAGATGAACCTGCTATTGAGATGCCTGGCACTTGGTAGGGGCTGGATCAGCAAGTGCTCCCATTCTTTCTCCTTCTACCTCTGAGAACTCATGTGCCCAGCTGGGCAAATGCCCAGACCTGCCTCTCACCTGAGCAGGAGGCCTTGCTTTGGTGCCTCCTTTGGGCTTGGCAAGAAAGTAGCAGAGAAACATGCCTCCCCCTGGAGAAGTAAGCTCCTGGGTGAGGTTCAAGCCACTCCCCACCCTCACCACCCCACGCCCTCTCTTCATGGGGAAGTGGGGCTCATTAGCTAGTTATGCACTGGAAATGAGGCTGAGCCTGCCCATCACACCCCTTCCTCTCCCAGCAGCTGGTGGTTTGTCCCCAGCGCTCCTGGAGCCTGAGCTTGGACCCCTCTCCTGGAGAATAACAGACTCAGAGCCGGCAGGGCCTTGGAGATCGCCTGATGCAAACTTCATTTGACAGATGGGGAAATGCCCCAGGGTGGGGGGGAAACTTTCCCAAGGCCTTGAGGCCAGAGGAGACTCCTGGCTCAGCCGGAGTCTCCTTACACCCCGCTGCTTAGCAGTTGGCCTGGAGCTTTTTTCATTTATTATAAATCCTGGAGGCAGCAGAGCAGAAAGGTTAAAGGCTCTGGCTTTGTATTCAGGCAGCTCAAACCTTGCACTCCTATTTTCTGGCTGTGTGACCTTTGGGAAGTTCCTTATCATCTCTGAGCCTCAGGTCCCTCGTTCACAGCATGGGAATAATGGGGTTGAATTAAGTAAGATGACATTTGCAAGAACTTGGTACAGAACTTGACACATAGTAAGCACTCGATAAATGACAGCTCTAGTATGTTACATCATACTTGGCACTATTGACATTTGGGGCCAGATAAGTCTTTGTTATGCAAGGCAATCCTGTGCATCGTAGGATGTTTAGCTGCATCCCTGACCTCCACCCCCTGGATGCCAGTAGCACGACCCACCCCAAGCTCTGACAACCAAGAATGTCTCCAGGCTTCATCAAATGTCCTCTACGGTCAAAATCACCCCTGGCTGAGAACCCAGGCCTACAGAAGTCCTACTCAGCTTTCCAGGCTCAGCGCAGATATCACCTCCTTCATGAAGCTTTCCCTGACCTGCCAGGCAGAATCGCTTTGTACCCCAGATTCCAATACTGGGGTCAGATCCTGGCATCGTCACTGATAATCTGTGTGTCCTTGGTCAGATCACTTCACTTCTCTAAGCCTCCACCTGCTCGTCTAGAACGTGGGGATAACATGACCTTCCTGGGAAGGATGTTGTAGGGGTTAGGGAGGCTGTATCAAAAGCGCCTGATGCTGTGCCTGGTACACAGTAGCACACGACAATTTTTAAATATCTTTATTTTTTTCTGATTATAAAATGAACATAATAAACAGAGCTATATAATGTAAAAGTTAAAATCCCCCATAATTCTACCCCTTGGAAAAACATGGTCTTTTTCTTAAAGATTTGCTTTATAGTTCTACAGAATTATTGTTGTGTAAACGGCATGTGAGCATGTTTTGTGTGTGTGAGTGTGTGTGTGTGTGTGTGTGTGTGTGTGCACGTACCTTCCCTTTTTTTTCACTGCTGAGCACTGGACCATAGAGCAAAGGGGATGGAAGGAGCCCCATCTCAGAAGGGTTTGGGGGCTTCTCGGCTAATACTTACTGAGCCCTAGCCCACTGCCTGGGACTATAGTAAGTGCTTTTCTGGTATTGCCTCATTTAATCTTCATAACACCCTGTCGAGTGGGTACTGTAATTTATTCTTTTTACAGATAAGAAAACAGAGGCTCAGAGGAATTCAGTGACTTGTTTGGTCACCCAGCTGGTAAATGGCAGGGACAGGATTTGAAGCTTAGCTAACTGGCCACACATGGCCTCCGAGCTGCCTCTGAGGGCTGGGTAGTTGTCTCCCCCACACCCTGCCTGTCTTTGTATTTTAAGTGTACTCAGCACAGGGTCAGGCTAAGGACACAGTCTGCCCGTGCCAGCTGATGCACCGAGGGCAGGTGCTGGATGTCATCTTGCTCAGGCATGCCATCCGGCTCTCTGGCCATCTCAGCTTCCTAACCTCCAGAGGAGGGATTGGATGCAGTCCCAGCCACCCCCTCCAGGTCTCATGTGACCACTGGAGCCCTTCCCAAGGCCTCCTTCACGCCAAGGGAGACAGCAGTGGATCAGCCTGGGATGGGAGCCCTGAGGAGTTGGGCACGAGGCTCCAGAGATGCCGAGGCAGCCACACGGGGGAAGAACAGAGCTGGGGGACCGGATTCAAATCCTGGCGCTGGCTTCTTCCAGCTGAGTGGAAGGTGCTGCCTTCTCTGCACGCTTTCCCAACCTGGGAAGTGGAAATAAGAACAAAACCGTCCACTTAATGTATAAAGAGGGAGAGAGAATTGCTGCCTATCCAGAGACAACTGATGCGAAGGCGCTTTATTTTGTACTGTGGACAGGGAGGCAGCCAGGTTGTCTGCGTCCTGGGGAAGTGGCCTCTGACGTTACTTTTCCCAAGAGAGGGCAGGATTTGTGTGCAAAGAGCAGCCTCCATGGGGGCGAGGCTGGCAGTGAGTCAGACCCCGGGCTGCTGTTAGCATCTCTACTTCCCTCTTCACAGGTGTGTCAGCCAGCAGCCAGCAAAGCCTGTTCATCCAGGACACCTTGGCTAAGCACAGGCCACGGTGTCAAAACTCAGAATTGAAGTCGGGGCCCCAGGATGTTTATCTTCTAGAGAGAAAAGGATCTGGTAGGAAGTGACAACAGAAACAATAACAACCCTATGTAAAAAAACACTAGTCAGAGGGTATTGGACACTTGTTATGTGCCAGGTGCTGTTACGGGCATTGAATCCTCACAGCGGCCGTTTTTCCTTTCCCTACTCCCCCAGTGGAACTAGGATCAGCCCCATTTCACAGAAGAAGACATTGAGGCTCAGAGGCTCAGTAACTTGCCGAAGATCACACTGCAAGCAGGAGGGAGAGCTGGGATTCAGACTCAGGTCTGTCTGGCTCAGAACTCAACCTCACCAAAACGCTAACTGCCTCAGGGAGCATCCAAGTGGGGAGGGACCTCAGAAACCATCCACTTCCATCCTCTCCCCACTTTACAGATGGGGAAACTGACTTGCCCGTGGTTGGTCCAGAGCCCAGCTCCCTGGAATCTCAGTCCAGTGCTATTTTCACAGCATCATTTACCTTCCAGACCTTGAATTCTGCTTGAACACTGGGGTAGGTGTGGAGGATTTGGAGATGGTTCTATCTTGGATTCAGGGATTCATTCAATAATTTCTTCAGTCGACACTCCTGCTATAGCTAACTGAGGGCCAGGTCCTGGGCCCAGGAGAGAGCAGGACAAGCTTGGCCCTGCAGTGGTTCTTGGGGGATAGGCCCAGAAGCTGCAAGGTCATGTCCTAGGCTACTCTGGCCATAACTGAGGGTTGCCCAGGTCCCCCTGGAGCTGACAACTGAGCTGAATCCTGAGAGCAGAGAAAGGAGACGTTACAGACAGAGGGAATAACTACATCCACAGCCCCACTGCCTGGGTGCAGAGAGTGCCAGGGGCAGGCACCCTTTCTCGTTTAATCCTCACAGCAGCCCTAGGAGATGGGTCTCATTGCCCCCTTTTATACATAAGGAAACTGAGGCTCAGAAACTGTGCCTAAGGCCACACAACCAATAAGTGTCGCTGAAGCTAGGATTCAGACTCAGATGATCTGAGTCAGCCAGGGGCAAGCATGGAGGTGAGCCAGTGGTTCGTTGTAGCTGCAGGGGAAGGGGTGGGAAAGTGAGGCTTGACCAGCTCATAAAGGGCCTTGAATGTGCCACCCCTACCCAAGGAGCTTGGACTTGATCCTGGAGATCCGGGGGAGCCGGGAACAGGTTGCAGCAGGCGAGGCTGGCCGGGTCGGTGTGCATTAAGGGGCAGCGTGCAGGTGGGACGGGTGGGGGGCAGCCTGGAGGAGGGGGAGCAGCCATGAGGTGCTGTCTGCCAGAGACCGCGAGGCTCAGAGGTGTGTGGACAGGTTTGGGGCTCAGAGGCAGAGAAGATGTGCGAGAGTTCAGGTCTGTCGGGAGGGGCAGGAGCATCGGAGGGCTGCGAGTAGAAGAGAGAAAAGGGGGGAAAGGAGAAAAGAGGCAAGTTCCGTTTGCCATGTGAAGATTTGGCATATCCTTGGTCAGAGAGGGGAAGAGAAGGCAGTAACTGGGCATGGAGAAGGTGGGGGGGGCCTTTAGCACCTACTGTGTGCCGCGTCGTGCTGGGCCCTTCAAGGGTGTCATCTCATTTAATCCTCATCACATCCCTGCGAGTGGCTCCGGTCCTCATTTTACAGATAAGGCTCTGAGAGGGGAACACTGAGAGGGGAAGAAATGATCTACCCAAGGGCACACAGGCAGGATTCAAACCCAGGTTCTTCTCACACCCAAGTTCATGCAATTTCCACTGGGCAGCACTGCTTGGTGACTGGGGGTCAGGGGGAGGGGGTGTCGGTCCCTGAAGCCAGGGGAGATGGCTTCCGGCAACAGCTTTTTCCTCTGGGCCGGGAGAGGGATGGCCTTGTAGGAGGGGAGGTCTGGCCTTCGGGGCATGTGAGCCCTGGCTCTCTGTTCTCCCCCTCAGTGGCTGCCTGAGTCCTGGCCTGTCCATGCCTGTGGGAGCCCCAGAGCCTCTCAGCTGACATATTTGCATAATTGTGTGCTTAGGTCTGCACCAGCCCTGACTCTGCCCTCTCTCCAGAGGGAGGGGTACAGAGCTATGGCTCTGCCCTCAGAAGGGCGCTCCTTCCATCCCTGATTCCTGCCCTGCCCCAGAGTTGATGGGGCCTGATGAGTCTGGCTTCCCCAGGCTGACTTCCAAGGCATCCTCCACCCCACCCACAGTGTCCTCACCCCTGCTAGCCCCACTGGCCTTTCCAGCTTGTGACTCCACCCACACACCTGGCTCCCGCCATCCCCAACTGCCCCCTACTTCCTGCACGCACCAGGTGTGCCCCTGTTCTCTCCACCTGGAATGCTCTGGCCCCGCCCTGGGGACTTGAAGGGACCCTGCCCATCCATCCATCCATCCATCCATCTTCCCTGATCCTCCTGTCATAAATAAACTCTCTCCAACAAACTCCCACAGTTCTGAGTCCCTATTGCACATACAATTTTTTTTTTAATTTTTAATTTTTGGCTGCGTTGAGTCTTCGTTGCTGCCCGCAGGGTTTCTCTAGTTGTGGCAAGCGGGGGCTACTCTTCGTTGAGATGCAGGTGCTTCTCACTGCGGTGGCTTCCCTTGTTGCGGAGCTTGTTGGGCGCCTAAGGCTCTAGACGCGCGGACTTCAGTAGTTGTGGCGCGCAGGCGGGCTTAGTGGCTCCGCGGCATGTGGGATCTTCCCGGACCAGGGCTCGAACCCGTGTCCCCTGCACTGGCAGGCGGATTCTTAACCACTGCGCCACCAGGGAAGCCCCCACATACAATTATAATTATGGTGAAGATAATGACAAAGACTACGAGTGACTGAGCGTTTCCTGTGCCTCACTTCAGGTCAGGTATTAAGTCACCTAATCCTGACAGCAACCACAGAGCCGGCCCTGTCATTAGCTGCACTTCGCAGGTTTGGAAGCTGAGGTGGGAGGGACGGTGTCACACACACAGCCGGCTTCCTGGTGTTCCCTCCGCGTTGTCCTGCTCTCCCTTACAGTCTACCTATCTGCATTTCTGCCTCCCCTGGAAACTGCAGACTCGGAGCGGCTGGCATACCGCCTGACCGTGGGTGCCCGGACGTGATGGCTGTATTGAACTGAGCGGGAGGCAGAGAGGCCGAGCGGTTTCCAGCATGGATTTTGGAGTCACTCAGATCCGCACTTCTGACTCTTATGAGCTGGGTGACCTTAGGCAACCTGCCTGACCTCTCTGAGCCTCCATTTCCCTCTCTGTGAGACTGAAGTGATAAAGGCACTAACCTCATGAGGCTGTTGTGAGAATTAAGTGACATGATGCCTGTGAAATTCAAACCCAAACCATGCCACCTCCAGACATGGTTCTGAGCCTCTGGCATGGCCAGCGTCCTTCCTCACAGTTAGCTCTATTGCTTAGGAGTTTATCAACAGCTTCCTGTTTCCTGTCTGATCTTTGCTGGGAGGAAATTTTCCAGTTGGTTCTCTGTAAAGCTGTGTGGCTATGGGCCACTCAGTCACTTTTCTTGGACCTGAGTTTCTTGTTCTAGAAATCCAGATGGTTGGACCAGATGGTCCCTGGGGCTCCTTCCTGCTCAGGCCATCTGAGGAGGAAAGAAGGGGCCTGGACATAGTGAACGGTGAGGACGTGGAGAAGTGACCCAGGAGCCTCACGTGGGACATGGCGACCTCTCTGTCTCCCGAGCAGCCAGTGTGGCCAGGCTCTCCACTGTGGTTAAACACTTCTTACTGTTATCTCATTTCACCCTCCCAACCCTAGGAGGTATTGTTATCCCCATTTCACAGACGAGGGACTGGGGCACAGAGAGGTTAGGGTACCTGCCCAGCGTCACACAGCTAGTGGGTGGCAAAACCAGTCTCCTAACCCAGGGAATCAGGTCTGGTCCCAGGCCTGGAAGGAGGGAAGGCAGAGGAAGTGACAAAGCACAGGCTGCCTCCTAGTCTTGGTCTGTGGGTTCTAGGTTTTGTTTTTCCTAAGTTAGCTGTTCCCTCAGGCTCAGTAGCCCACCTGAGGAGAGCTGCCTCCCTGGGGTCTCCTCCTACCCTTTTGGAGGTGAGCTCTGACCCAGCCCAGCCTCCTCTGTGGGCAGATTCATTCCGCAAACTCTGTGCCTGGCCCTGTCCTAGGTACTGATAGTGTGAAAATCTATCTGACACAGTCCCTGGCCTAAGAGCCCATACCTCATGGAGGAGACTGACAGGTCACCTTGCTGTTAAAATGCAGTGTGTGCCAGATAGTGTGAGGGAAGGCTCTGTACACAGAGGATTGTCTGAAGACAGAATGGAGTTTGGGGTATGGCTTCTCAGTGGAGGTGATGTCTGATCTAGATCTTACGAGATGAGCATGAGCCTAACAAGTGGAGAAAACCATGTGGGTGAGCATTCCAGACAGAGGGAACAGCATGTGCAAAGACCTGGCAGAGAGCATGGCAAGTTGTTCAGTGCATCTAGAGCAGCGCTGTCCAGTAGAACTTTCTGGGATAATGGAAGTGTTCTGCATCTGTGCTGATACCGTAGCCACTGGTCACTTGTAGCTATTGAGCACTTGAAATGTGCAACCTGGTGCAACCGAGGAACTGAATTTCAATTGTATTTCATTTAAATTCATTTAAATTTAAATAGCCACATGTGGCTAGTGGCTACTGTATTGAACAGTACAGGTCTGGATGAAAAGAAAAGGCTGGAGAAGAAATTTGGGGCCAGTAGTGAAGGGCCTTGAATGCCACGCTCAGGCTTCATGCCCTTCTTCCCAGACAATGTAGAAACCCTGCAGAGTGGCCCGGGGAGGAGAGGCAGGGACACATCTGTCCTGTCAAATGATTACCCCAGCTGCTTTGTGGGGCAGGGAGGAGCCTGGGGCCACAGTCCAGAAAAGAAGTGATGAAAACTGAACCGGGGTGGTGGGTATAGAGAGGAGAGAACAAATTCCAGGGCAAGCTTGATGACTGATTGGATTGGGGGCGTGGGCCATGTCAAGGGTGACCCCCAGATTTCTGGCTTGGATGGCAGCGGGGGTGGGGGTGCCCTTCACTGCGATGGGGAACGTGGAGGAGGGGCAGTTTTGGGGTCCCGTACCACTATTCCAGCGTCCACTGTTATGTGAGTGTCTATGTCCCTGTCTCCCCCAGCCAATCTGCACACCTCCTGAGGCATCATGGGTTGGGACTCGTACCCCATCACTCTCCCTGTCGCTGACACAGCAGCATGTGGGGCCCAAGGAGGCCTCATTCAGCACATGTTTGCAGAATGGACGAATGAGTGTTCCATTACTCCCGGGATCCCGTTGTTCCCTGGCCCTGAAAGCAGGGAGGAATTTGACCGTGTCCCTGGGGTGCCCTGAGTGGTGTGAGGAACATGGCCTCCAGGGCAGTTTTCTCAGAGAATCTGAAGAGCTGCCTGGGTGGCTGGGTCTATGAGGACCACCAAGGGGAAGGGTTGTAGCATTTGGTTCATCTCCTCAAAATCTGTGTCTCGAGCAGACTATGTCCCAAGCTGGACAGACCCCAGGCCATCAGGGAGGAGTAGTCATTCTGTACTCTTAAGTGAACACGATCCGTCTGTTCCAGTGGCTCTGGTGCACGTGAATCTATTAGGAATGACTTCCAGTTGTTAGTAATAGAGAGCTGCCCAGCGTAGCTGAAATTAGATAGGGGTGTATTTCTCTCCCACGTAAAACAGGTCTATAGGACGGGACCCCAGGCAGTGGTGTGCCAGAGCCAGCTTGTCCCAGTTCCTCAGAGCTAGTTGTGCAAATCTCTTCCCAGCTCTGCATCCGGTGACCTCACATGGAGAGTTTCAAATTGGCTGTGAGGGGAGCCTTTACACCAAGGAAATTGGCCAACACTATAAATCAGGGCTGTTTTTATTTTTTCCGGAGGGCAAGCTTCCTAGCACATCACTGAGTGCAGTGATGGTGTAGCTACCCCATCAGGGACCCAGGCTGCATCTTCCTTCTATTTCTCTGGTTTCAGCCTGTCACACCCATCTTTCTGGTTGCCTTACAGTCTGAGATGGCTACCAGAGTTCCAGTCATTGTGTCTGTGTAAGCTCTCTACTCCCACAAAACCAGCTATTCCAATTTTTCTATCTAACTCGTATTTTCAAGGCTGGCTCCTCTTCATCCTTCAGCTGTCATCTCAGGTGTGACCTCCACGGAGAAGCCTTCCCTGACACGCTACCTAAATTCGCCACCCATCCCATTCGGCTTTCTTTTCTCTAGAGCATAGACCATAACGGGTAGCTCTCTGATTCTTTTATTATTTTCCTTGTTATTATCTGTCTTCCCCAGTAGACTGGAAGATCCCTATTAGTAAGGACTGCATCTGTCTGGTTCTCTGCTGTGTCCCGAGTGCCTCAACAGTGCCTGGTACATCATAATTGCTCAATAAATACTTGAGTGAATAAGGGATAGTAAGCACAGATCATTTTGTTTTCTACATGCTTCCCTTAGTGTGTCATCATGACCATTTTCTCATGTTGCTATTTAGTCTGTAAAATTAGTTGGACTAGATGTTTTCTGAGCGCCCTCCCTGCTCTGACGAGATGAGTGGGCAGGAGGTGAGTGTGAACAGGGAAGTCAACTCCCTGGCATCTATCACAGCACAGGCTGACTAGGGAGCCCGGGCCCTGCTCAGAGGCTGTTTCCATGGAAATTCACTCCCAAAGCAAACTTCCTTGAGCCCCGTCTCAGTGCCAGGCCATTGATGGGTACAGGGGATATAGAGAGAAAACGGTAGGGAGGGCCTGCCCTGCATGGGGATGGATAACGGACAGCCAGAAGAACAACGAGCTGTGATACAATGGGCTAAAAGTCCAGAAGTACTGGGGGCAACCGGC
Source organism: Balaenoptera acutorostrata (assembly GCF_949987535.1). Taxonomy (NCBI): domain Eukaryota; kingdom Metazoa; phylum Chordata; class Mammalia; order Artiodactyla; family Balaenopteridae; genus Balaenoptera; species Balaenoptera acutorostrata. Next base: position 26,542,202 of record NC_080064.1, on the reverse strand, counting down.
CTCCATACCCCATTCATTCATTTGGCAAATACTTATTGAGGCCCTACTGTGTGCTGGACACTATTCTAAGCATTGGGGATGGAACAGTGGACAAGCCAGACAAGATTCTTGCCCTCATAAAACTCACATGCCAATGAGGAGATGAACAGTAAACACAATGTCAAATAAATAAGCAAGATCATGGACAGCAGGAGGTGCTATGGAGACCACTAAACAGGAGGGTGGAAGGGCTGCTGCTGCGCGTGGGCTGGTCAGGCAAGACCTCTCCGAGGAGGCAGCATCTGAGTTGATACGTTAATGCTACAAAGGAATCACAGGGAGAAAATCTGAGAGTGAAGTGCACCAGGCAGAGGAAGCAGCAAGTGCAAAGTCATAAGGCTGAAACGAGCCCAGCGTGAGGCACAGGAAGAAGACCGCTTTGGCTGGATGGGAGTGATGGGGGAAGGATGGTGGAGACAGAGGTGGGACTAGGGACAGGGGACTGAGGCACTTGCTTCAGGTGCAAAATTGAAGCAGGCGCCCAAAAACTCAGTAATCAAGATAATATTTAATGCAATTTTTAAAAATCAAAATTAATGCCAAAACCCCCATGATGAGCAAAATATCAAATTTTTAAATAAAGACAAGATGACTAGCAGTGTCATGCTGAGCCGTATAGGAACCAGATGCAAAGGAAAAATGAGTAATACCGATCCTGTCCTTATTTAAAAACTTGACCTGTTGTCTATCATGGATTTTTGTTGTTGTTCATCATGGGTGTCATCACTATAGAAAACATGTCACCTGGTGTCACGATCATGTCATCACTATAGAAAACATGTCATCTGGTGTCACGATCATGGTTTCCAGAACCAGACTTCCTGAGTTCCATTTCTGGCACTACCCCTGCATGCTTAGCTGTATGCCTCGGGGCCAGTTTCTTGACCTCTCTGTACCAGTTTCTCCATCGGAAAAGGGGGCTGATAATAGTGCCTACGTCAGGGTTATTGAGAGGATTAAATGACAAGCCAAGGTCTAAGAACAGTGCCTAGCCCACCGGAAGCGCTCAGCGGATGTTGGCAGTCAGTCATAGCCCTGGACAGCAGTACAGCCTTGGTTCCTGCCAGAGGATTCTAAGCAAGGAGTCTTGGCCAGCAAATCAGGGTGGGTCAGAAAGTATGTGGAGGTAGACTGGAAACAGGGAGACCAGAAGCCCCTAGGATGGCCAGAGAGGAGGCTGTTGCAAAACTCCAGATGGAAGATGGGAACAGACTCTGGAGATACTTAGGAGACAGACTGCGGAACGTGGTGGTTGTTAAACTGTGAAGGGAGGCGGGTGCTGGGGCAGGAGACGGACGGGGCCAGGATAGCTTCCAGCGCCCGCAGTGGACGGGCCTGGGCTCTGCATCACCACGGAATACCCGGGCCGCCTCTGGCCCGCGCCCCCATCCCGATCTTGTCTGTGTTCCAGAGGGAGCTGAAGGAGCAGCTTCAGGCCCTTCAGGACAGTGAGCGGGAGCACACGGAGGCGCTGCAGCTGCTCAAGCGACAGCTGGCGGAGACCAAGGTGAGCCCGCCCTAGACGTGGGGGCGGGGCTGGCTGTGGTGGGGGCGGGGCTTCGTGGGGGCAGAGCCAGTTGGGAAGTTGAGGGGCGTGGCTTTGGGCCTGCTATGGGGGCGGGGCTTCGAGGGTCCAAACTCTAGGTGTTAGGCCGGGGCATGGGGGTGGGGCTGAGGCTGGGGCTTCCCTGAAGGTAAATGGGGCGGGGACCCACTCCAAGATGACTGAGGGCAAGTGGGATCCTTTCTCCCTTCCTGCTTTGGGTGAAAGTTGAGGTGGGACCAGGGACCCTTTGGAAAACCCTGGCGTCCTGCGGGGCTGGAAGAATGTACCTAGTCTTTTTTTTTTTTTTTTTTTCTCCCGTTGTTAAACACACCCATTGCCCAAGGAGCCAATCCTGAGAATGTTCCTTCAAAGCCCTCCTGATGATCTGTGGCTCAGCCCTGGTATCAGCTCCCCTCTTCAACTCTGACTGTGGAGATATAGACTCTGAAAAGTAGCGTCAAACCCTGCAGGCTCTGGCCACAGTGGTTTGAAAAGAAAAGCCTTTTTTCTTGACCTGAGAGGAAGGCCCTGGGTTCTGATCCAGCCACTACCGTGCTGTGTAACTTTGGGTAAACTGCATACTTATCTGGGCCCCTAGTCTAACCATCTGTGCTGTAGGGACTCTGCCAGGCTCCTTCCAGCCATGATGTTCTGGATCCTAGCACACTTCCAAGGGGCCCTCCAAGTCCCCCACAGATACCTCTAACTGGGCAAGGCTTGCCCTGATTTCTGCTGCCCTTCTGGAACCAAGCACTGGGGACCCAGGCCTGGCTGCTAAGCTCTTGGGTGATTTCATTGTGTCTCCACTCCATTTGCAGGGGTGCCTCTGCCAGCAGCAGCTGGAGCAGAGCCTTTGGAATGCTCTGGGCCTCCAGAGGTCCCCCTGGGGCCTGGAGAGGCCATTGGAGATCCAGACCTGTGCCCCAGCTTGGCCACCAACCCACTGTGGGGTCTTAGGGAGGTCATGATGAACATTTCTTCAGAGAACATTCTAGAGTGCCTCCGGGCCGGACCCTCAGTGGGCAACAGATGGGAAGCAGTCACAGGACTCTGGCCTCTTTGCTTCTCACAGCCTCATTTTCCCCACCTGCCCGGTGATCCCACACCTCTTAGGTGAAAAGAAGCAAATGGAAGCCTCTGTCTGGATGAGAGGGGAATATTGTGGTCTGTTTCTTTTCCCCAGCATTCTGTTCTTCTCTCCACTCCCCACCCGCATTGTTTTTCTCCACTGACCTTTCCCTCTCCTGCCTTCCTGTCCATCTGTCTACCTCTGGGGTGTCCTCTGGGGCCACCTTCCCCTCCAGTTCCCCCAGCCCTGCTTCCTGTCTGGACTGGGATGTTTATACAAGAAATGCCTATGGATGCTTTGGAGGTCATATTTCACCTGGTGCCTGACTCGGCTTTCCTGTGGCGCCTGCCCCTCCAGTGGCCCGGCCTGAGGGCCCGTCTGATCTCCCTCCCCCAGCCCAATGTTTTCCTTGGTCGGCCCTGACCGAGTGACGCATTCTTGGCAGGGTGTTGTTCTGAAATGGCCCCAGCTCTTCCAAGCCCCAGTGTGTTCCCAGGGATGTGGTGGGTCAGGGTGGGAGCTGCTCTCCCAGTCGTGACTGAAGGGATTGGGAGTGGGGCGGGGCTGGCTCTGCCCTAGAAAAAACTAGAGTAAATGGGACACACCAGTTTAGCTGAAACTTTCTCTGTGCTGGGAACTGTGTGTCCCCATTCATTGTCTCGCCGAACCACACAGAATGTCACCTCCATGACTGCAGGATTCCCCAGAACCTACACGGTGTCTAGCACACAGTAAATAGTTGTGGAACAAATGAGTGGGGGAAAAAGATGCACCTTTTGAGGTAGGAATAGTTGTCTCCATTTTATTGGCAAGGAAACTGAGGCACAGAGAGGTTGAGGGACAGGCCTAAGGCCCCACAGCTAATAAGTAGCTAATTGAGACCTTACTGTCCAGTTCTGTCTGAGCCTAGTGCATATTCCAGCCTCATGCTGGAATGTCCTTAACGAGCTCTCTGGGTTTGTGGGCTGCAAGCCGGGTAGGCCTGGAGAACCCATCAGGGACATATTTCGGGCTCCTGGGGTGGCTGATGTTCCGCTTCTGAGCTGCCCTCTCCCAACCTCTTTCTCTCCTCTTGTCCTGGGGACACTGGGCCCCTACGTGAGAGAGAAGGTGGAGTCTGCACCCACCTCTACAGAGCAATCTTGGGCAAGACCCCTCCCTCCTTTACCTCTCAAGCAGGTCCTGACCATCAGCCTGTGCCAGGCTCTGGGATGCAGGGCTAAGGAAGATGTCATTCCTACCAGGAGGGGTTCATCCACTAACTGGGAAGCCACATAAAATGTGGGGCAGTATATTCAGAATATTTACAAAATGCTCTGGGAACATTTAACTATTTAACTGCCTGGAAAAGTTAAGGAAGGTATCACAGAGAAGGTGGCTTTTGATCTGGGTCTTGCAGGATGAGTAGGAGTTTGTCAGTTGAATAAAGCATTTGCTGGGGGAGGGGTCCACTCTAGGCAGGTGGAATTACGATGCAGCAGCACTAGAGAGGTAAGCTGGGATCAGATTAAGGACTTTGAATTCCAGGCTAAGAAATTTAACACTGTACTAGTCATCAAGGAGCCAAGAAGGGTTCCTAAAGACGAGATCGGCTATGACCCAGTTTGCACGTTACAAGGATCACTCTGGCGGCAAGTTTGTTGGCAAAGATGTGGAGTTGACACGTGGAACCAGTGAGTTGGTGGGACCCAGGGGCATGCGTGGAGGAGGCAGGTGGAGAGATGAATGTGGCGCTCAGGAGACATGTAAGACCTTCAAAATGGACTTGGAAGCCATCCTCAAAGCAGTGGGAGTTGCGGGGTGTGAACAAAAGGAGCCAGCCTGGACGAGTCCTCGGGAACAGGGGTGGCAGGGAGGGAGCAGCCACAGAGGTGGGAGGCAAACCAGAATTTTCTATCAGTAGAGGGTGGCCCTTGGGCCAAACGCTGCTGCAGATTAGCCGAAGAGGAGCCAGAAGGGGTGGCCATGAGATCTGGGGCTCTTTGGAGGGCAGTGGCGGACGGTGCAGGGAGGGCAGGCCCCAGCTTCCCCACCGTGACCTGCCACTGCCGGAGCCTTGGCCCTGCCTGGGTGAGGGGGCTCTGGGAGGCCACAGGCAGCCTGGCCCTTCATCCCCAGCCTCTCCGCCACCCCCTTTGTCTGCCCTGTGTGCTGGGTGGGCATGCGCAGGGAGGTTGGCCCACTGCCAGCAGCTCTTCCTGCCGCAGGCAGCCGGCAGCCGCGACGACTGGGAGGGAACAGGCCCTAATTGAGCCTTTGTGGAGCCTCCCACAGAGCCCTGGGCACTGATCACAGCAGGGTCTCTGACTCCGTGAACTCCCAGCCAGAATCCCACAAAGTCAAATTGCAGAGGCAGGCCCCACACGCTGCTGCTGCAGCTGAGCAAGCCTCACTTGTGTACCCTGTGTCATCCTGCCTCGTGCTGTCCCCTCGGCCCGCTGCCCACACCCCACAACTGACATCCTGCCCATCCTTCCGGCCCCAGCTCAGAAGTCATCTCTCCATGAAGACTTCTAGGTTGTGGCTGTTCCAGTGTTTTAATAACCAGGCTCTGGGTCTGCACCTCAAACAATACCATGCACTTTGTGAATGTTCCCTCACTTACCATAGACCTGCAGTGTCGTTGTATACCCTTTTCCCAGATGAGAAAACTAAGGTTCAGAGATATCAGGCAACTAAGGTTGCCACAGCTGGAGACCCAGAGCCATTGGGCACCAAAGCTGTGCCCTTTACCACTCAACCCCTCCTGGGCCTGGCAGTGCCCGTGGGGGCAGAGAGAACCACAAACGTCCATGCTTGTCTCCTGTGACGATGGCTTTAACCCCCCAGATCTTGTTCCCTGGCCAGAGGGTCTCGGGGTGGCGGGACAGCGTGAGTGACCACCAAGCTTTGCCCAGCACATTGCCAAGTATAAAGCTCTTTAACGTCTGTGATCTCATCATCTTTGCTTGGGCCCCATGAGTGATTTTTTTAAAAATAGAAATTTAAGGGAATTCCCTGGCGGTCCAGCGGTTAGGACTCGGCGCTTTCACTGCCGTGGGCCCAAGTTCGATCCCTGGTTGGGGAACTAAGATCCCACAAGCCATGTGGTGCAGCCAAATAAATAAATAAATAAAATTTTCACTGTCTCCCAGACTGAACTCAGCATCCTCTCCCTGCGCCCCACGTCTCCTGCCAGCTTCCTCATCCCTCCCACCCCCAAGCCAGAAATCTAGACATCATCCTTACACCTGTCTCTCCTGTACCCCTACAGCCAGCCAGTTGGTCACCAGGGTCAAAGAGGCTCTCCTACAAATGTCTTTCAATCCGTGTCCATCTGCTGCTCCCCTAGTTCAAGCCTCATTGTCTCACCTGGACCATTTCATTAGTTTCCTAACGGAGAACAATTATCTGCTGTCCCTGCTATGCCAGTTCTCTCCTGCCACCATGCTTTTGCATGTGCCATCCCCTCACCGGCATGCCTTACCCACCCTTTCCTCTGTGCATGCCAAGACGCTCGGTTTCTTCCTCTCACCCAGAGATCACCCCATCCACTCTCCCTGACTGACCCCTGATGACTGTCTCCACAGTCTTCCACCAAAAGCCTGCGGACCACCATTGGGGAGGTCTTTGAGCGGCTGCACCGGCTGCTGCGGGAACGGCAGAAGGCCATGCTGGAGGAGCTAGAGGCAGACACGGCCCGCACACTGACTGACATTGAGCAGAAAGTCCAGCGCTATAGCCAGCAGCTGCGCAAGGTGCAGGAGGGGGCCCAGATCCTGCAGGAGCGGCTGGCTGAAACTGACCGGCACACCTTCCTGGCCGGGGTGGCTTCGCTGTCTGAGCGGTAAGTACCTGCCTGCTGTGGGTCTTCTCCAGGGGGTATCCCCTCCCTGGCCCTTGTGGGATGGTGGGATTGGAGGCAGATGGGGTGGTTAGCAGAGAATTCATTCATTCAAATCTCCATCAAATACACAGGACATTTGCTATGTGCCAGAGCCTAGGGTAAAAGCTTTATGTATTCATATTATTTTATATATAATATTTATAATCATATAGGATATTACTTGTTTTATGTGCTTTATATTATATTACAAATATGTGTTTTATATTATCTATTATATTATTTATAATAATGTTGATATTATATATAATAAATAATAATATGTAAATTATTATAATCCTAATAGCCCCTTGGAGGTAGTTACCACTGCCATCCCCGTTTCACACATGTAGAAACTGAGACACAAAGAAGCTACAGCAATTGGCCAAGGCCCTTCGTCTAGTATGTGGGGGAGCCAGGGTTCAAGCCCAGGTCTCTCTAGTTCCATAGCTGCCTTTAATAATAATAACACTTAATTATTGGTTCGTTAATGACCAATACTGATAGCTAACGTCATGTATTCAGTGTTGACCTTGAGCCAAGTACCGTGCTAAGCATTTTACACACATCATGCCATGTAATCCTCACAAGCCTAGGAAGCAGGCGTTATCATAGTACCCATTTTAAAGATGAGGAAACTGAGGGCAATAGCTAGAGAATTAGGAAGTGGCACAAGCAGGCACTTGAGTCGGCGCTTGGGTCCAGCAGACTCCCCACACATGACCTCGCCCTATGCCAGCTGCCCTGAGGTGCTGGGACAGGAATCCAGCCCCCAATGTGGCCTGCTCTCTTGCTCTCCTTCCAGGCTCAAAGGGAAAATCCATGAGACCAATCTGACCTACGAAGACTTCCCAACCTCCAAGTACACAGGCCCCCTGCAGTACACCATCTGGAAGTCCCTGTTCCAGGACATCCACCCAGGTAAGGCCCTTCCTGCCACTCTCCAGTAGGGCTCAGGAAGAGGCAAGGATTATCATGGGTTGGAGCTAGATGGGGCCCAGCCCAGCCCACCCCTTGCTCTACACATGACATGGGGGCAGGGCAGAGGGATGAGAAGAGTGCCTTGCTGAGCACTTACTATGTTCCAGGGCCTGTGCTGGGCACCAGCACAAGAGGAGATAGGTTCTACTAGTGTACCCATTCTCTAGATGAAGAGACTGAGGCCCTGGGTGGTTCACTCATTCACTCTACGAGTACAGGATATATCAAGCACCTTCCTCACACCAGGCACTATTCTAGGTACTAGAGATATAGCAGTGAGCAAAACAGGCAAAAATCCCTACCCTTGTGCATCTTACTTACATCCCAGGGTGTGAGAGAGAAAGAAAACAAAATTAAATAAGTAAAATACATAGTTTTTTAGATAATGATAAAAGATAAGGAAAGGGGCTAAGGGATGTTGAGGTAGGATTGAACGTTTAGTAGGGGATCCAGTTAGAAGACCTCCCTGAGAAGGAGGCAGTAGAGTAAAGACCTGAAGGAGGAAAGAGAAGAATGAGCCACGTAGGTATCTGAGAAAAGAGTGTTCCTGGCAGTGGGAATAGGAAGTGCAAAGGCCCTGAGGCAGGAGCAAGCCTGGCATGTTCAAGGGACAGTAAGGAGACTTGCGTGGCTGGAGTGGAATGAATGAGAGGGAGGGTGGAGGTGAGGAGGTCAGGTCAGTAGCAGTAGCCAGACCATGAGATCCTGGAAGCCCATATGAAAACTTTAAATTTTATGCTGAGTGAGATGGGAGCCATTGGAAGGTTTGGGGCAGTGAAGTGACATAAGTCGGCTTAAGTTTTTAAAGTATCCCTCTGGGGGCTGGGTTAAGAATAGACTGCAGGGGGTAAAGGGTGGAGTTAGGAGACTACTGCAACAATGCAAGTGAGAGATGATGGTGGCCTGGAGCAGGGTGGTGGCAGTGGAGGTGGTGAGAAGTGATCGGATTTAGGATCTATTTTGAACAGGGAGCCAACAGGATTTGCTAACGGATTGGATCTCAGGTGTGAGAAAAAAAAATGACAAGGAAGACAACAACGATTTTGGCTGAGGTGACTGGGAGGATGAAGTTGTAATCACGTGAGGTTCGCGATGCCAGTTAGAAGTCTCAGTGCAGACATGGAGAAGGTCGTGGGAATGACACGTCTGCAGTACGGGAGGTGGGTCAGGGCTAGCGTTGTCTACATGTGGACGGTATTGAATGAGGTCACCTAGGAAGTGGGGGTAGAGAGAAAAGAGAGAGGGCCACTCTAACACATGGAGCCCTAGGCAGCTCCTAGAAGTCAAGGACAGGAGGGGGACCCAGCCAAGGAGGCCGAGAAGGAACAGCCAGAGAATAGGAGGAAGACCTGCGTCTGTCCTGGAAGCCAAGTGGAGAAAGTGTTTCGAGGAGGAGAGAGTGGATAGTGGTGGCAAAGCTGTGACCCCAAGTGTGGGAGGATCAGAACTGACTGTTCTCCGGGTCTTGGTGACCTTGACAAGAGCTGCTTTGGTGGAGCAATAGAGGCAAAAGCCTGACTGGAGGCCGTCCAAGAGAAAATGAGAGAGGAAGTGGAGACAGTGCTTTCAACGAGTTTTATTTAAGGGAAGGAGAGAAAATGTGGCAGTGGCTATTTGTTTAAGATAGAAGAAATGGCAGCATATATGGGGGGGTGGGGGGCATGGAAAAGATCCAGTAGCAGAAGGCAGAATTGAGGGTGAAGGAGAGAGAGTTGCTGGGGTGACCGCCAGGAGTGGGATCTGCCTCTGCCTTTGCTGGGAGCCAGGAGAAGGTAGAATAAATGGGCCCCGAAGCAGAGGGGGCAGTGGTGGGGGCTCCTGGGAATTCTCTTCACCTCTCCCAGTAAGGCAGGAAGCAAGGTCGTCCTCTGAGATGAGGATGGGCTAGAGGAGGTCGTGGGAAATCTGCCGAGAGAGGAGAAAGTCTGAAATGGGTTTCTAGTAGAGTTAGTAGGCCCTGAGACTGGGAGGTCAACGCCTTCCCGAGATCACACAACCCACAAGGGCATCAGAGTGGAACCTATTGGCAGCAGGGAAACTTCTGTGTTCCTGAGTCAGGCGCAATGTCCTTTAGATGTGAGACAAGGATATAGAGGAGACTTCTCCCTAAGAGGTAGACACTGTTATTATCATTTTTTAGATAAGGAAACTGAGGCACAGAGCTGTTAGGAACTTGTTGTGGTCACAACCTGTAAATGGTACAGCCAGGATTTAAACCCAGACACGTCAGACCCCAGAGCCTGTGCCCTTACCTACTAAACTAACCAGGCATTCTCTGGCCTCATACTACCAACCCAGGAAGACTGCTGGGGAGACTGAGGCTCAGAGAGGCTCACTGATTTCCCAAGGTCACACAGCAATCAGTGCTCTTTCCACCTATCTGGATTCATTCTTTCGATCTACAAACACTGAAAGTCCTTCGAGGCACTTTCAGGATCAGGGGAGACAGATGGGACAACAGACCCTGGTAGTCCAGTGGGACCAGGGCCATGATGAGGGACTTACACTGGGTCATGGGAGCCCAGAGGGACAACAGGAGGCTCTGGATGGGGTGAGGAAGGAGCCAGGGGAACACTGAGTAGATGACGTTTGAACTGAGTGCTGAAAACTGAGGGCTTTCCCACTCAGGAAAGGGTGGGGCCTGGAGGTGCCTCCGGACAATCCCCGGCATTGGGAACTGTGTAGGCAAAGGCGGTGGGGAGGGCAGGGGCATGAATGATCCCAGGATGTTCACGATTGGCCTTCAGGTACAGATGGAGAAGGACTGAGGACAATCACTGAGGGTGTGAATGCTGGACAGGGATGGGGCTCCCCTCCAGGTGACTGAAGACCTCATTGGATGGATGCATCATGACCAATTGCACAAAAGTGAAGGGACATCTCCTAGAACCCTTAAATCTGGATCTGTGCCCTCATTGACAAAGGGGGCAGTAGTTGGGGGAAGGGCCCACTTTCCAGCCAACTGGGTGGGGCTCTTGGCTCTCCTCCTGGGGTTGTGGGTCTCTGTGTGCTCCCGGCCTTGGAGAGACCTGCACACTGGGACCCAGCAGGGTGAGGGCCACACATGGGTGAAGCAGCATAACTGTAGGAGGCAAGAAGCCCCTCCAAGGGTCCTGTCCTCTCCCCTGACCCAGGGAAGCCCCTCAGGCAGATGGTCTCAGGAGCTCTATTTATCTCAGCTGCCATAGCTCAGAGAGGCAACCCAGGCACCTCAGCCTGACAGTCAAGGCCATATGAGATCTGAGCCCAGCCATTCTCTCATTCTCCCCTCTGTATCACACTCAGCCACACTGAACCATCTTCAGGTTTTACATGAGCCATATTCCCTCTCCTCCACACTTTTGCACATGCTATTCCCTTTGCCAAGAACACTCGACACAAACCTTAATCTTTGATGACTAACTCCTACTCTCCTTCACATCTTCGTTTATAAACACCTCCTCTGGGAAGCCTTCCTGGATTTCTCCAGGTAGCCCTGGGCTTTCCTGGTCTCACTGTTTTGTTAATGTCTGCATGGCTGTCTCTCTTACTAGACCATGAGCTCTGAGGGGTCAGGGGATGAGTCTGATTCATCACTATGCATCCCCAGCAGCCAGCACAGTAAATGTTTGTGGATGAATGCATACAGAAATGAATGAGTCCTGCTCTCAGTTCTGTTACTATTGGGTTGGCCAAAAAGTTCGTTCAGGTTTTTCCGTTACATATGGAAAAATCCGAATGAACTTCCTTGCCAACCCAATAGAATAGGGCCTGGCATTAAGTATGTGCTCAATAATTATTTGGTGAATGAAGAAACTTGCTGCACATCCTTGGACAAGTCACTTCCTCCCTCTGAACCTCAGTTTCTTCCTCTGTATTATAAGGGTGCTAGTGTTCCCTTCTTGACTCCCTCACAAGTGAACAAATGGATGTGGGAATTTGCTGATTGCCCCAGAGCAGGGTTTCTCAGCCTCAGCACTATTGACATTTGGGGCTGGATAATTCCTTGTCTTGGGGGCTGTCCTGTGCATGGTAGGACGTTTAACAGCATCCCTGGTCTCTACCCAACTAGATGCCGCACACACCCCCTCCAGTTGTGACAACCAAATTTGTCTCCAGACATTGCCCAATGTCCCCTATGGGGCAAATCCGCCCCATTTAAGAACTGCTGCCCCAGGGAAAGCTGCCTGTAGGAGAGGGGCTGAGGGAGCAGTAGGGTGTGCCCTGAACATCCTGCCAAGGACAGCGGCCCCTGGGGGTTCATAGAACAGTGACCTGGTTAGCTGGGCCCCTTCCTTTGTCTGTAGGGCCTGTGAAGTCACTCTGGCTCCTCTACCAAAACCAAGGCTCTTTTTGTCCAGTTGGGAGGGGCAGGTGCCCCCAGGGACCCAGCCCTGGATTCTAGCAGCTTCCTGCCTGCCCCCCTTCCAGTTCAGCCTTCCTATTGGGTCACCTGAGAACTCCATATAGCACCTGTCACTCCCGTGATCTGGAACCTCCACTCTCCACCACCACCCACACCCCTGCCCCACCTCTCAGCTGACATTGGAAACTCTCCTCCAACTGCCTGGCCTGATTGCCCCAGCTCCCAGGCACAAACTTCCTCCCCACCCAGGCCAGGTGGCCATTGTCCAGAGGACACCAAACACTACTTCCTTTGCTCCTGCCACCTCCCTCTCCTGGGCTGCTCTCTCCTCCTCCTGCTTATCTGAATCCAATCATTTTGGGTTCCAGCATGTTCACTGCCTAGCTGTGTGACGCAGGGCAAATGTCTGCCTTCTCTGAGCCTGTTTCCTCATCTGTAAAACAGGGATGGGGAAGGTGTGATTTGTCTCCCAGGGTAAGTAGGAGAATTAAATAAGATTATTTATTTGTGATAATAATCCTGGAGCTTAGTAAATGCTTGATACCTGTTTCTTATGATTATCATGAATCATCAGATGGTTCCTCAGTCTTGCTGAACAGGCTTTCTAGGGCCACATAAAGGAAAGGACATAGTGTGAAAGATCTTAGCTCAAGTTCCAGCTCTGCTTCCACCCAAAGTGGCAACTTGAGCAAGCCACTTAACTCAGAGAAATCTCCTTGGAGCCTCAGTTTCCTCTTCTGAAAAATGGGTATAGTAATTTCTGCTCCTGGAGCTGCTGTACTGGTCCCATGAGCTAGAGGGTGTGAAAATGTTTTTCGAATGCCCATACTGTGCAACTGAGGGCCTGAGTAGGCAGGAGGACTGAGGGGCCAGACTTCTTGAAGGCCTGGCCAGAGGAAAGAGCTGATTGTCCTTGAGAACAAAGAGGCACAAGCCACTCGCTGCTAAGTGATGGTGCTGGACTTTGGGGTTTCTCTGCCGCTTGGGCCACTGCGGTATGTGGCTGATGGTGACCAGGAGACAGTTCCTGGGCCCCCCACAGTCCACGCTCCTTGCCTTTTGACCTTGAGGTCTCAGAGAGGCTTAAATGGATGGAGAACACACCTGGAGACCAGATGGACTGCCTCAGTGCCTGCTTTCTGTTTTTATAAAAGTGTCCCAGGACCTAGAAAAGAGCTCTGACCTGTAAAATTGTGAACCCCAGGGGACGGGATTTGTTTTGCGTCTGTCTGACGAGTCTGTCACCTCTCCTGAGAATAAAAGATGGGTGGAGGGATTGCCAGTCCCCACACAGGGACTGACTTCTCAGAGGGGGAAAAGGTATTGCCATGTCCCCAGCTGGGTACCTCTCTGGTCTAAAGGCTGTTACTCCTGTCAGCCCTAGCCTCCGGGAGGACTTGAGAGAGGCCCGAAGACAGGACCTCTGTTTATGAGGAGGTGGACCTCAGCCCACCCTTTGGGGTGTAAAAGCCCCCTAAGAATCAAGCCACACCCTTTGCCTAATAAGAATGCCAGGCCCTGCCCCTAGCCTCACCCTATGGGCTGTTGGGCCCTGCCCCCTGTGGATCAGGTCCCACCCCCCCAGCCCCGCCTCTGTTGCCAGAACTGACCAATGAACGGCAGACCCCGCCCCTAAGCACACCCAATGAGTGGCAGGTCCTATCTCCGGCAAGTCCCCTGGGCTTCAACCATGTGGGTCTGCGCCAAGGAGTTAGCCCTCAGTGCAGTGAGGATTTCCTCCGTCCTACAGGCCCAATCTCAGAACCACTGAAAGCCCACTTGCCTGCCTCCTAGGGTTTCCTCCCCACTCATCAGTGGCACTGGAAGGGCCCACGTTGCCCTATTAGGCTTAAGAGTATGGGGCTGAGCCCTTTGCCTGCATGCTAGTCTCCCCACTGGTCCTTCTAACCTCGGTTTCTGCCTGTCGCTGGTCTCCTCAAATCATCCTGGGCACCACAGACATAAGGCCCAGTTTCCCGTGGGGCACTCAACCACAGCTGCCCACCCCTTGGCAATGTGCCCGCTTTGTCCCTCTTGCCCCTCTGCCATAGACACCTGAGTATAACCCACATTCCACAGCCAGTAGGAGTGGCCCCATGTGTGTCTGATTAGATGATTCTTCTCCCCCGAGCTCCCCCTCACACATACTTCCTACATCCCCTCCACCTCCTACCTCTGGACCCCACTGTGGGAACACCCACATTCCACATGGCAGGAGCCTTCTGGTCGGACAGGCTGCGCTGTGACCAGATGACAGGGCGAAACGTTCACACACTGCCTCAGTGTCCTCCTTCTCATGGCTCCCCTCTTCTGTGTCCCTGGATAGAAAATTGTGTTTCCATTGACCCCTCTAGTCACAGGGCTCATTGTTTCCATACAGCCCTCTGACTTCTAAGAACAGGAAAGAAGAGTGTAAAACTCAAGACTAAATTTATCCCTGACAGAGCTCATGGAAGCAGCTTGCTGTAAGTCAATGGCCAGTTTTGTCAGTGGGCTGTGAACAGGAGCACAGTTCAGGGACTGGCTGTCACCCCCTGTTAGAGATGATTGCCATCACTGAGGCATTTTCTTTCTCTGCGTATGTGCAGCCAGCAGAGGTAGCTCAAGTAGGAGGTGATGTTGCTCCTGCCACGTGCACTCATGCCTCCGCTCCGCCAGATGAGGAAAGCACCAGAGAGCCAGCTGGAGGAGTCCTTTCTTTGCTCCAAGGAACTAGTGACAGGATTCCTTCTCCTTTTCTCCCCTCTGCCTTACTCTGCCCTGGAAATGCTCATCAGGCTAATGAGAGCCAATTCTAGGTTCCTCCTTCTGGCTGAGCATCAGCTCCCTCAGGGAGGCGAGAGTAAACAGAGTCCTTGACAAGAGTTCATGAGACTTTGAGAGCCAGACCTGCTAAGCCAGTGTGGCCGGCCCAGAGCCGGGTGCCCCAGCTTGTGCTGCCTGCCCAAAGGCCAACACAAGTTTAATTTGGTGAGCCTTTCTGGAAACATTCCGCATGCCAGGCCATGTGCTGGGCACTGGGCCCACCAGGCAGAGCCTGGTAGGAGAGTACACAGTCCTTGCCCTCCTGGTGTACATGGGGGTAAGATATGGGCACAGAAGACTACCCCACTATCAGGAGAGGGGCACGAACAAAGGTAAGGAATTTCAGAGGAAAGAGTGAGCATACCTGCTGGGCAACCAGGAAGGCTTCCCTGAGGATGGGCCCTGGAACTGAGCCTCATGGGGTGTGATTACAACAAGCAGAGATGAGGCGGTGGAGGGAACAGTCTGGGCGAAGGCTTTGGGCCTGAGTGGGGTGGCGGGTGTTGAGTGAGAGGCAGGCAGGAAGAGAGGGCTGGGGCTGGATTCCATCCGGTCTTGATTAGTCCTGGCTCTGCCAGTGTTTGCCTGGTGACCTGAGACTAGTCACATCTCCTCTCTGGGTCTCAGTTTCCCCATCTGTCAAATGGGAGAGTTGGCCTAGAATCAGTGGTTTTCAACTTTTTCAGACCCATCATCTACTTTTCATAACAAATAATTTGTAATGTCTCAAAGATAGTATGACCTTTTCACAATTTCAAGTATATATACACATATACATATATATGTATATGAGTGTATATACTCTATTATATAAAGGAAAAATATATTTATAATAAAATATTGTATATGTCAATATGTAGATGCTCACTCACAACCACCCTAGAAAACATAATGAACAGTCAGGTGCTCACACCATGGCTAAAACATCATTCTGCCTCAAATGCAGTCTTAAATAGGTAGGTTTTATTGGTCAATGGTGTTCTTCTTAGAGATGTATTTTCCAAAAAAGTGAACAATTCTCAGTGACATTCCAGACAAAAAAATTCAGTCTTCCCCCAGTTTATATGGTAATTGCATTTCAAAACATTCAGTATATATTAAAACTGTACAAAAAGTTATTTCATGTTTATATGTAAAATGGAGTTAAGCTGTAGCTTCAGGTCATTGTGAAGATTTTTCATCCACATGAATATCTGGTGGAGCGTCTGAAACTCATCGGTGGGGGCATGGTACCGCCCTGTGCATTTCATACAGGGCATTTAGCATCCCTGGATCCCACCTATTGAGACAACCCAAACACCCCAACAAATTTCCAAAGCACCCCATAGGGTGATTATCCAACCCCCGAATAATCTTTAAGCTCCCTCCCAGCTCTGAAATTACCCAATTCTGGACCACATTCATATTTATTCAACAAATCTTGTGGAGTGCCCACTGTGTGCCTTGCCCCAGGACACCATCAGTGAACAAGCAGCCATAGCTCCTGTCCCCTGCAGCCAGGTTAAAATCTGAAAGGACCTTAGCTGTCACCCTTCCATTTTACAGAGGAGGAAGCTGAGGCCCAGAGAGGGCAGGCTTGTATTCAGCACCACACAGCCTCCTGGGGGCCAACCAGAACCCGTCCTCAGGGAGGCACCATAGAGTGGGTCCACCGCCTTCTCCCCACTCATCTTCTCTTCCTCCTCCATCCCCGGCAGTGCCAGCCGCCCTGACCCTGGACCCGGGCACCGCCCACCAGCGCCTCATCCTGTCCGACGACTGCACCATCGTGGCCTACGGCAACCTGCACCCACAGCCGCTGCAGGACTCACCGAAGCGCTTCGACGTGGAGGTGTCGGTGCTGGGCTCTGAGGCCTTCAGTGGCGGCGTCCACTACTGGGAGGTGGTGGTGGCGGAGAAGACCCAGTGGGTGATCGGGCTGGCACACGAAGCCGCGAGCCGTAAGGGCAGCATCCAGATCCAGCCTAGCCGCGGCTTCTACTGCATCGTCATGCACGACGGCAACCAGTACAGCGCCTGCACCGAGCCCTGGACGCGGCTCAATGTCCGCGACAAGCTCGACAAGGTGGGCGTCTTCCTGGACTACGACCAAGGCCTGCTCATCTTCTATAACGCCGATGACATGTCTTGGCTGTACACCTTCCGCGAGAAGTTCCCCGGCAAGCTCTGCTCCTACTTCAGCCCCGGGCAGAGCCACGCCAATGGCAAGAACGTGCAGCCGCTGCGGATCAACACGGTCCGCATCTAGTGCTGCGGAGGGAGACCGCAGGCCTGAGCATGGCCACCAGCGAGAGCCCTGCCCCGGACAGCGGAGGCCGGGACTCCAGCCCAGCCGGGCCAACCTGAGATCTCAGGCCAGTTGTTTACCCTCATTTCCCTGTCTGTAAAATGGGGGTTGTGCTCCACGATTCCGAAGCTCTTCCAGCACTGACGTTCTGTAGCTCTGACCTTAATGGGGATGCAGCTTTGGTCCAAGGATGTGACATGGCTTCTCCTCAGGGCAGCCCCTGCCCGACCCTCATCCCCCTCCTCTCAGGGGCAGGGGACTGCGTCCCTATGTCTCCCTCCTGCCCACATGCCCTAAGCTCAGGATGTGTCCGTTGTTGCCAGCACGTGGCTGCCTGAAAGAGACACAGAACCCTCTTATGCTTCCAGGCCTAAAACTTGCCCCTGATCAAGCTAGTGATGGGCCGTTTTATCCTCAATCCCAGCCCACAGTGGACACAGGCGGTAGCTAGTCCCAGGGTTGCCTGAGAACCACCTTCTCCTTCCATCCCTGTACCAAGAGCTTCATGATTTTCCCACTTATCTGCGGGTAGAAGTGATGTTGTGGCCTGTGGAAGGCACCCAGTGGTTAAGCCCACCTGGTACAGTCACTGTGCCACCACCTTCCTGCCCACAGCTCTTAAGGCCAGATAGTGGCACACCCCGACTTAGGACAAACATCACTGGATGGTGGAGGTCCCCAGCAGCTCCAAACAAGGGTCCAGCCAGGCCTCTGTGACCAGGCTAGGGTGTAGCGAGGCTGTGGGGACCAGTTATTTTAGTCAGGCCCTGAGCACTGGGGTGGGTGTCAGCTGGACCCCCCCCTCATCAATCTTGGCATCTGTCTCAGTTGGGATCCTGTTGCAGAAAACAAGAGCTGCTTTAGCTTTAGACAAGGATTTATTACCAGGTCCCTAGTGGCTTTGTAAAATCACTGGAAGGGCCGGAGGAGCAGACTCTGCTGAATTTCCAGGAACAGCTCCCAGCCGCCAAATTCATCATGTCTGCTGTGACCAGGAACACTGCTCCCATCTGCAGGAAGCCCCTGCATCAAGAAGCCGCTGGCTGCAGAACTACGCTGACTTTGCTACTGTCCACGCCAGTCAGTGGATGTCCTGAGGGCTGCCTCCCCACATTCAATTCAATTTCCGGATCCAAATGTCTACGAGGGATTCTGTGTGGGGAAACTTAAGTCAGATCCAGAACCTGGGCTGCAAGGGAGTCTGGGAAATGTACTTTTCTTCTTTCCAGCCTCATCCATACAAAAAAGGCACAATAGAAGAAAGTTAGAATGGATGTTGAACAAGCCCACCTTCAGTTTTTGCCGTTGGAATCCACCTCTAGGCCTTGGCTTTGAAGCAGCAGAGCCTCTACGTGTCCTGCTCCGTGGCTTTGTCCTTGTTCGGGACAGGAGCCCCAGGAGCGGGCCTGCCCGACCAAGCTGAAATGTCTCCCAGGCCTTAGCTTTTCCTTCTAGTCCTGGGGCCTAGATTCTGAACTTGGGGTCTCTGACCACACCCACCTCAAAGGAGCCAGACTAGCTGAACTTGGGGGGCTCCCACCTCACAACTGCTGCCCACTGGGGCCTCCCTTGGGCGGGAGGATTCCTCGGTCTCACCCCACCCATTCAGCTACCAGAATCTGGGCCACCCCCAGCAGTATTTTTATTTTAAATGTTGCCCATTTTGTGAGTTATGATGAATTTGTATTAAATTAAAGTTACAGGCTGTGAGCGGTCAGTTCCATTCATTTTGACACACACAGAGGCCCATCTATCCTGGCTCAGGCAGCATACGTACATCAGCATAGCTAAACCACAAAGCAACCCTACCAGGTAGATAGTATTATGCCCATTTTACAGAGGGGGAAAAATGAGGTTCATAGAGAGGACATGACTTGCCTACAGTCCCATGTCCCACACCTGGTAAGTGAGTTTAGAACTGAGTGAGCCCAAGGCACTCACGTCAGAACTTACCAGCCAGGGCAGACTGTCAGTCTTTGCCTGGAGGAGGGCATGGTGGTAGCCTTGGGAACAGACAGAGGGGAGATTATGAGACAGTGGCAAGAGCCTAGTCACTGGAACCCTACAGACCTAGGCTTAAATCCAGGCTCCGTCACTGGGTGCCTTTAGAGAAATGACTTAACCTCTCTGGACCTCAGTTTTCTCACATGGAAAATGGGGATAATCACACCAATCTCACATAATTTTTGCTCAGCGGCTCTGTCCTCTGGAGGAGAAGCTGCAAAGTGCAGTGCACTTAGGGAGGACCTGCCTCTCACACCAGCTGCCACCCAGAATCAGTGCCTGGAACTGTGTGGGTTTTCTGAACCTCTGGGCTGGCTCTGCCCCTAGGCAGTCTATCTTCTTCCTTGTGCCTTGTGAGGGGTGTGGGACCACCTAGGCCAGGAAGGTCCCCAGGTCTGCTGTGTTGAAGGAGGTCCATCCCACCTCTGACTGACGGGGAAGCAGCCTGGCCAGGAGACAGGGCCCTGCATGTGGACACACAGGCTGTTCACACTGTAAGTAGAAAGGCCACTGGGACCCCCTGCAGTTGTGCAGTGCAGCTGCCTTGGAAACAGGACTGCTGGACCTAGTCTTTGTTCTGTGCTGACTCATTTTGTACCGTGAGGGTCCTTTCCACAGTCTCCTCACCTGCAGAATGAGGGAGGTTATACTGGATGCTCTCTGAGGTGGACCTTCACCTATACCAGGAGGCAGGGAAGGGAAGAGAGGGAACTACCCCAGTCATTGATTTGTTTGCAGTTCTAAGAAGAGGGACATGAACAAGGAGGAGGAGGGGCCGTTGGCAAGGGCAGAGGGAGAGGTCTCTGATTGGCTGATGGAGAACACCCCAGTTTACAGAGAAGTTGTAGGGGTTGATACTGGAACTAGAGTATCTCCACCCCCCACCTCCATGCTCTCAGATCCCTGTGACTCCCCCAAAGCCACACCCCTCTATTTTTGCTCAGTGGATCTGTCCTCTGGAGGAGAAGCACCCCATCCACGCTCCTTCTTTCGCCTTCCCCCACTCAGTCTCAGCACCAGGTCCAAGAAAGGCTGGTCGCTGCCCAGTCTTCACTCCCAGTTTCCAAGTGTCTGGGAGTAACTGTAGGGACCTAATCTGAACACACAACTGGGGACTCTGGGAAATCAGGGTACCACTAAGAGGTATGATGTGTCCAGAGAAATCCTGAATGTAAGAATCTGGGGTTATCAGGCTAATACCAGGAACCCCACATTTAACAGGTAAGCAAAGAGGGGAGGTAAAGGCAGCACAGCCTTGGAGAGGAAGGAGGGATCAGGAAAGATCTTCCCCAGGGCAGGAAAGAATTGATAGAATGACAGAAACCCTCATTTGCATCCCTGTTTGTGGTCAGCAAGCAAAGCGCTAGTACTTTTTGCACCTTCTCTAACATCAAGACAAGCCCATGAGGTTGGTATCGTTATCTCAGTGTTTGAGCTGGGAAACACTACTTGCCGGGGAACCCACAGCCAGTACTCAGCAGAGCTGGAAATCAGACCCAGGCCTGTCCAAAGCTGAAGCCCAGTTCTTCACTTATCGCCCTGGAAATGCTTTTCAACTTTGAGGACCGCTTCAGTGACAGGCAGCAGCCACCAGAACTGTGATCCCCCTGGGATTCAAGGTGGGAGCTTAACCCAGGCTCCACACCACTGAATTACACAATTGTACCAGGCTCCGCTACCTTAACAAGCCCATATGGGGGCAGAGCTAGTGTTTATTGTTTCGATTAAGATTACTTCATCTATTTAATGTAAAGAACTTTCGAAAGATTGGCCTTACTTCCGTTGTCCTTTTTTCATAATAGAAGCCTGTCAGGAATGGTATGCCTGCTAGTGCTAGACTTCCAATATTCAGCAAGGATTTAGTAAAAGGCAGAGCTTTAAATGGGCCTCCTATTTTTTGAAGATCTTGCTCATCATTTTAATTATGAATAATGGAGGCAGAGCCTAAGACTAATATAGCTTTAAAGATTGCTCATGTACAGACATTTTAAAATGTTAGGTATAGTTGATTCATGCCAATGGTTAAGATTATTAAACCTACTTGTCATGAGGTTGAGAAACCAACAATTTTTTCATTGATGTATAATTGACATAAAACATTATATTACTTTCAGCTGTACAACATAATGATTCAAAGTTTGTATATATTGCAAAATGATCACCATAATAAATGTAGTTAACATTCGTTGCCATAAAAAAAAACAAAAAAAGAATTACACAATTGTGAGTCAAGTCTCAGCTGCAGGCTCCGCCTCATGTACCTCCCAGGTCAGAGGGGGACCCATGAAGGCACTGTGTGACCCTGAGCGGGTCCCTCTCCCTTTCTGGACCTCTGTTTCTCCATCTCTATTAGGGAGGGGCTAGGGATCTAGTTAACTGATTGCCTAGGTACTAGCTCTGATGGTCCAGGATTCTGTAAGTCTAATGTTGGTCCCAGGGCTTGGCCTGCTCAGCACCTAACAAGGCCATTAGCTCTGGGTCTTTCTCTCTGGGGTGGCAGCAGGCAGCAAGAACAAAAAACAGAGATAAGGTCTCTTTTTTGTGTTTTTTTTTTTTTCTTCTTTTTGAAGTGCAAAGAAAGGATGAATAGTTGGACCTCGAGTCTCTCCTTTGTTCATCTCAGCTACTGGTGTGCAGGAGTTAAACTACAACAGACTCCTATAGAAACACTGAAGTTAAACAGTCTCCCGTTAGCTCAGCTTTGAAAGGGAGAGGGGGAGAGGGCCCAACGTGGAGTGGGGGAAAAAAGAGAGAGAGAAGGAGAAGAAGATGGAGAGAGGAGATAAGGTCTCTTGACAGCACAGTCTCAGCTCAGGGGCTCTAGGGATGGGCCTTCCCTCCTGCCAGAGAGGACATCCCGGGAGGCTGACTGCTCACACCTGGGCAGAATTCCTGGCTTCTTCCCCTCCTGCCTGAGTCTTGCCCTGTTCACTATCCTCAAATGCTCCACCAGAATGTCCGCCTCAAAGGACCATGTCATAGGCTTAAATGCAGGTGGCCAGGAGTGGTGAGGTCGGGGGAGGGGTGGTGTGCTGGCCAAGGTGCTGAATTGTCATTGGCCACCAGGGCATGATAATTTCTCCTTACTCTGGGACATCTACAATTCTAGCCAGTGTCTCTGGGGAAGAGGGGGTGAGCAGAAATCAGAAGTAGAGGGAGTGAGAGGGGGGAGGGGGAGGGGGGTAGGGAGAGGGAAGGAGAGGGGAGTAGAGATGCATTCAGGAAGTACAGCCTCCAAAAAAATAGTAGGGGGGGGATACTTTTATTCTGAAATATGCTCATTTTCCTTTGTTTTTCTTTTCTACCTGGATCAAATTATGTGGATTTTTGTTTACCCTAGATAGAGAAAAGAACATTCTTCCATCTTCTTTCAAAATTTTGATAGTTCTATCATATTTCTGACTATTACAAAATGCCCCTCATTCACCCTAGGAATTCAGTGAACTAGGGGAAGAGTGGACACTTTGGACCAGAGGACCAGGGGCTTCCTACTCTGATGTCATGACAAGGGAGGGCCTTACAAGAGGCTGGAGCCAGGGGCACAAAGCCCAGGTCCTGGTGAGCTCCCCAAAACTGTGGGCCATGATGTGATCAAGTCTGAATGCTGGAGGATTGGGGGCTCCTCCAGCCCAATCCGGAGGCCCAGAGAGAGTTGGTTTCTAGCTCAAGGTCATACAGCACATGGCAGAGCCAAGGCCAGAACCCAGGTGTCCTGGGTCCCAGTCACTGAGGAGGGAGAAGGGCCAGCTGAGAGGGCCTCCCACCCAGGAAAGAAAAAGGGGCACAGAGGGCCAGCTGGGAGGGGGCAGGGGCAGGGCTGAGGTGGGTGGTGCTCAGAGGAGAAGGGTCCCCATAACTAAAAGGTCAGCGGGGTGTAAGGGTGCCCTCAGAGTGGTGCCTCCAGCTCCTCGGCGAGGAGGAGGAACAAAGCAGAGTCAGGAAGTCCTCTCCGGGGTGGAGTGAGCCCAGCTGAGCGTGCTAGCCAGCATCACAGATTCCACGGTGGCTGCTAAGAGACCACTGGTCTCAACCCCATCATTTCACAGGTAAGGAAACCGAGGCCCACAAGGAAAGTCACCAGCCCGTGAGGCAGAGCCAGGCCCAGACCCAGGTCTGCAGACTCACAGCCATCGGCTCTTTCCACACAACCTTTAATCTCCCCGCTGTGGATGCTGATGCCTCCTCCCACCCCCTGGGAACCTGGCATCAGAGCGGAAGGAGAAGGGGAGTGGCTTGTGTCCCTGCAGCTCCAGGCACCAACAGCGGGTACCTTTCTCCATCTTCCTCCCCGAAGAGAATGGAGAATTGGCCTGGGCCTCCGTAGCCCCTCCTCCAGGGCAGAGTCAGTCAGTGCCTGCCCACACCTGGTACCTCCCTTTCTGGCAGCAGAGCCAGAGCCAGAACTAGCCACAGCAGGGACAAAGCCACCTGGGCAGCTACTGGAGCCACGGGGAGTCGCAGGTAAGTGAGGGCACTGACACGAGGGCATCCCCTGATTCCATGGCACTAGTGTCAGCCCTGCTACCCCAGGTGGTCGGGGATTTGCAATTTTTTTCCCCAGAGAAGGGGCTTTCCCTCACTCCCTGTAGGCTGAGCCCCTGGGCCTGCTTCCTCTGCCCATTGCACACCCCAGGCAAAAGCCCCTCCATGACTAAGCTGCCAGATCTACAAGCCAGGAATGGGGCCCTGGGGCCCAGCAGCTCTCCTCTGCCACTGGGAGAAGGGAGAAGCAGATAAGGGCCCCAGGAAGTCCCAGAAAAAGCAGAGACTAGCTGGAGGTGTATGCGTCCCACAGATGCAGACTGAGGGTTGAGATCTGGGCAAACCTGCTAAATCTGGAGTGGTCCCTGACTTGGTGCCTGACTCACCAGTGACCCTGGACAGCTCCTGGCATCGCCACCTTATGGGTGTCCACTCCTCGTTGGTTCAACAAGAGAGATGGGTGGCCCTGGGCTATGGGGCAACCCCCGGTTCTAGGGTTCTAGCTTGAGGCAGCCTCATGGAGTTTGTCCAGCAGTGACCCCCTTCACCAACCCCTCTTCTTCTTTAAGGGCCTCCCTCTGTCACACTGCTGGAATGCGCTCCTCCATCCCTTTCGTTCCTCCAACAAAACTTACCCTCCTGTGTTCCTCAGGGTAACTGACTAATGGTTTGCAATGCCTCCCTCCCTGACCCATGCACATTTATAATAGAAACCTCTTTTTTTAATATATATAAATAAATAAATTTATTTATTTATTTATTTATTTTTGGCTACGTTGGGTCTTTGTTGCTGTGTGCGGGCTTTCTCTAGTTGCGGCGAACGGGGGCTGCTCTTCGTTGCGGTGCGCGGGCTTCTCATTGTGGTGGCTTCTCTTGTTGCGGAGCATGGGCTCTAGGAGTGGGCTTCAGTAGTTGTGGCACGCGGGCTCAGTAGTTGTGGCTCGCGGGCTCCAGAGCGCAGACTCAGTAGTTGTGGCACACGGGCTTAGTTGCTCCGTGACATGTGGGATCTTCCTGGACCAGGGCTCCAACCCGTGTCCCCTGCATTGGCAGGTGGATTCTTAACCACTGCGCCTCCAGGGAAGTCCCAGAGACCTCTCTTAAAGAGTAGCTAGTGGTGGGATTTCAGGCACCACACCAAGCAGGTGGGAGAAAGATAATAGTAGGGATAGGAAGACAGAGGAGAACTCTTACAACTCCACATGGGCAGCTCTACAGCAGCTGTTACTGTGTGGGCACAGACCCAGCCAGAAATGACCATGGCTCCCATGCACTGAACCGATCCAAGTCCTACTCTTGGCCAAGCTTTCAGCCCTCATTCCCCCTCACCAGTACCCAATAGGCTAATGGTGACACAACAACTGCCTTTCTGTTTTGGGGGTCTCACGGTGGAGGAGAAAAAAATGGTGCATATAATGTTAGAATCAGAGCACTCAGAATATTAGGATCCCAAATGGAAAATGTTAAGCAGATTCTGGTCCTTAACACCTCCGCTTTTGTAATACCCATCCGCCTCCTAGCATGCCCTTGCCCTCCTTTTCCTTACTGTTGAAATCTTACTCATCCTTCACGTCCCATTCAAGGTGAAGCTGCCCTGGTCGTTCAGATCCAGCAGAACTCAATGCTCTGGACCCTTGTAGCACTTTGGGTCTTCCACTACCACTAGACCATGAGCATCTTGAAGCAGGGATCATGTTCCCCGGGGACATGGGTGCAGAGAGTGTCTCAGAAAATATTTGCTGGCTGGAGCTGGTTAGTGTCCAAGCTGGAATCATGAAAAGCACTCCATCTCCAAGTTGGGAGGGAGCTTAGAGACCAGGGATGGCTCCTCGCTAAAGATGCCCAGGGTGAGCACACTGACCACCCCCAGCCAGATTGTGCACAGAGAGAACCAGGAAGAGCCGGCAAAGACTAGGGACATTGATTGTTTGTCTTTTTTTTTTTTTTTCAATTATAAAATAACTTCTGCTAATTGCAAAAAAATTCAAATAGACGTAAGACCATAAAACAGAAAGTCCCCTCCTCCCACTCCCAGGAGTCAACAGCTATTAACAGTTTGGTGCAGGTCCTTCCAGGCATTCTTCCTTATGCATAAACAAAAACAGAATTTTCTTTTACAAAACTATGTTCATTCTTTATTTCCTATGAGTTCTGTAAATTCCTACAAATAGAATTTGTTGGTCAAAAGGCTTGCTCATTTTAAATGTGTTGCTTTCCTAAGTAAATGTTTTTTTCTTATAACATGTTCATCATAGAAAATTTGGAAAATACAGTCAAGACACACAGAGTGGGGCTTCCATGGTGGCGCAGTGGTTGAGAATCTGCCTGCTAATGCAGGAGACACGGGTTCGAGCCCTGGTCTGGGAAGATCCCACATGCCACGGAGCAGCTGGGCCCGTGAGCCACGGCTGCTGAGCCTGCGCGTCTGGAGCCTGTGCCCCGCAGCGGGAGGGGCCCCGATAGTGAGAGGCCCGCGCACCGCGATGAAGAGCGGTCCCCGCACCGCGATGAAGAGTGGCCCCCACTTGCCGCAACTAGAGAAAGCCCTCGCACGAACCGAAGACCCAGCACAGCCAAAAATAAATAAATAAATAAATAAATAAATAAATAAATAAATAATTTAAAAAAAAAAAAAAAAAAAGACACACAGAGTAAATATTACCCATCAACCACTGTTCAGAGATAACCACTGCTAGCGTTTGGGTGATAAGGTCTACGGGTTTTTTTTTCCATGTGAGTATTATTTACCAAAATCGAACACACTCTCCTATTGTTCCATAGCCTATCTTTTTCTCCACTGAATTTTTTTTCCATGCCGTTAAATAGTCTTCTACAACATCAGTTTAATACAGTAAGGTTGTTTGACCTTGAGGGGCCCCCTAGAAGCCTGCTCTTCCTAAACCCCATTCTGAGTAGGGAACCTGCTACAACAGTGGGCCAGAACCTGTTGCTCCAGGGTGTAACCTTGGCCTGTCCCTACTTTTAGGAAGGGAAGGCCCAGGAAGGCCTTGAGCACCTGCTGCCTCCACCCCTCCTGAGCGAAGGCCCCAACACCTCACTGATGGGCTCAGAGCCCCCCTGTAACTTCTCCACTGCTGCCCACCGGTGCAGTAAGTAGATACCTGCCTTGCCCTTTCCTTGGCTGCTTTCCTGGACCCTGGGCTCCTCCAATCCTGGGGGGTAGGGGACTTGGGTGATCCTGACCTTGAGGTGGAGAAGGGCCTCTGGAATCAAGTGGGGGGTGAGGGGAGGAGTGCCACTTGCCGTTGCACTTCGGCCAGCTCTTCGGCCAGCTTTCCCTCATACTGACCAGATTGGGGGAGGAACAGGGGCAGATGGAGGTGGGGGGAGGATGGGGGAAGGAGCTGAGCCACTTGAAAGTTTTCCAAAGCAAATACCCAATTTCCCAACCCAAGCCCATGCTCTGCCCCAGGAATTTACCAGCCAAATAGTGTGGAATTAAGTGTGATCTTGCACAAGACGCTTCTCCACTCTGCGGGAAGTTTAGGGGTGGGTCTCAGTCTCCTCACCGACATGCCACAAGGTTCCTAAGGCACATTCCCAGCTCTGAAATTCTGTAACCCAATTCGAACCCATGTTTCCAAATGCTCTCTTTTCTCTCCAAGCCCCTGAACACCCTTATGATTTGTTAAATCTAATTGTACGCCAGGCCTTGAGGGATCATTAACAGAATGCATATTATTAGCTGTCATCTCGTTTAATCCTCACAACAAGCCTGAGAGGAGGTACCATTTTATTCCCATTTTACAGATGAGAACACTAAGTCCAGAGAGTTAAGATGACTTTCCAATTAAGTGGTAAAGCTCAGATTTGAACCCAGGGCTGTGTGACTCCCAAACCCACACTTGTTATTATCCTCCCATACCCATACCACTGTGATGTGTGCAGGGATCATTCTTCCCTAGCTACAGTTGAGGAAACTGAGGCCAGAGAGAGGAGGTGAATTCCTCAAGGTCACACAGCATGTTCATGGCAGAGCTAGGTGAATCCAGGCTTTGTGCCTCCCAGCCCACCCTCACCTCCTACATAGCACTGACCAGTTTTCACAGAGGGAAGCTGGTGAACCAGAAACAGTCCTTGGACTGGAGCCAAATGCCCAGAACTGATTGGGGGTGGGGCAGTCAGGTGGGGAAGGCCATGTTTGTTCAGCCCAGCCTGGGTCCACCCTCCCCCAGTTCCAGGGACGTGTTGACTTTGGGCAGGTCCCGAAGGAGAAAAGGTAGCATTACCTGTGGGTGGGGGAGGGCTGGGCCAGAGGAGCCCCATCCCCACTCTCCTCCTAGAGAGTCCCACTGTCCTCTCCACTCCCTCACTCTCCCATTCAATCACTTACCTAACAAATCCCTACTGAGTGCCTACGATGTGCTAGCACTGAGACGAGCAAGGACAGGTGCATCTCAGGTCTCCAGCAAAGAGCCAGCAGTGACCAGGCAGTCACAGCACACGTGCGGAGGGCTGGGCTAGAACAATAGGGGAAGTGCAGGAACTCAGAGAAGAGGGGCCTGCTGCAGGAGGTACCACAGAAGCTGAAACCTGCAGCATGAGTAACAGCTGGGGAAAGTGTTCCAGGAAGAGGGAACAGCATGTGCTAGGGATAGGAGTCCGGAAATGAGGTCATGTGGTTAAGGGTTGAATATGAGGCAAAGGGGCAGCCCCTGCATCTCACCTTCTCCATCTGGTAAATGGGAATAGCATCTTGCCAACCTGTATAAGTCAAGGTATATAAAGCACCTGGTGTTATTAGCATCACTTCTCTCCCTTTTAGTCCACAAACATGTACCAAGCAACAAGTGCCAAACACTGGGGGAAAAGTACTTTTGGCTGCTTGTCCAAGGTCACTCAGTCTTTGCCTCCAAGCCTGTTCTTGCTCTGTACCACGCCTCCTCCAGACCTGGGAGCCCAGTATTGTGTGGGTCACAGCTACTGAGGGCAGGGGCACAGCCTGCCCCTGGGGAGCAGTCTACTACCACTGCCCTGATGCCTCCATCCCTTCGGCCAGATGTGGGTGGCTTGCAGGCTGCGGTGATCATCATCCCAACCCTGCTCTCCTCGTCCACTCTGCTGGTCATAAGCTGCATCTTATGGAAGACCTGCCGTCGGTGGTCTCGGGTCACCCACCCCAGCCTGCCATCCACATGAGGGGCCCAGGTAAGTCACTCAAAGACCATAAGGACAGGGAGGTTCTATTTCAGCTTTATTCTTTGTCTCCCTTAAGAGGAGAAACTCTCCTTACTCTCTTGAGGCAACAGGGGATGATGTGCTGAACTGGATGAAGCCTCACAGAGGCCACAACCACGTGTGGGACCTCATAGTCTCCTGTGTCCTTGTCCAAGTTCTGCTGGAAATTACTCATCAACCTCTCAGGTCAAGGAAGCCCATTCTGCAGCCCCTGTAACTGTGGCCTTCGGTAACTATGAGACCGAGGCTACCCTTGGCCACATGCTGCCCCCCTACTTCCCTGCGATGCCCCCTGCCTCGTGGGGCCTCCACAGGGAACCTGACCAAGGAGCAGGAAGTCCTCCTCCAAGGACTGGATGAGAGCACTCCTGGTTTCACCCCAGTTGGGGTGTGGCTTATCATATTATCCAAGGCTTGCAGTCCTTAGAACTTTCCACTTCTCATATTTTTAAACACTCACATCACCAGTGCTTTCCTGAGGTCATGGTGTTTCAGCTTGTTACATGGTTCTTAGGGGGAACACAGCCCTAAGGCCCCTGACAGGCAAGGCTTGGATGGCATGGAAATTGCCAGATCCCTGGACCCCTGCCCGGCCTGGAGCCTCCTCTCTCCTTGTCTACCGCCTGAGCCCTGGGATTCAGAGGAGCAACAAAGTGAGGAAATGGGTTTCATGCAGCTAATACAAAAGCCCAGAATTCTCACCACTGCCCTAAGATCTCAGGATATCTGCTCTGTCTGCCAGCCACAGGTTCATGGCTTCTTCCATTCATCCAGTGATACTCAGGTGTGTACCATGTGCCGGGCATGCCAGGTGCTGGGTTTATAACAACAAATGAGACCCAGGCTAGTAATCTAGTGGCCGTAACAGAACAATGACGACAGAGTATGAGAAGCGCTTGGATGGAGTACAGGAGTCTGGGGGAGCATAAAGAAGAGACCACTAGCTAGCCAGGGGAGGAGGGTTAAGGAAAGTTTCCAAGAAGTGGCATCTAAATCGAGAACTGAAGGATGACTAGGAGCTTGCTGGAAGGAAGGTGGGAAAGGAGAGTACCGGCAGAGGGAACAGAAAGTACAAGGTAAGGTGTTGGCAAACGATGGACCACTTTCTAGCTTTATAAATAAAGTTCTATTGAGATATAGTCATGTCCATTCACTTATGTATTGTCTCTGACTGCTTTCGCTCTACACAGCAGAGTGGAATAGTTGTCAAAGAGATGCTATGGCTCACAAAGCATAAAGCATTTACTATCTGGCCCTTGACAGAAAAAGCTTGCTGACTCCTAGAGGTTAGAGTGCTTATACTACCTTTTAGGAACATAGTAGCTGGAGGGTTGAGGGTGGGAACTGTGCAGTAGGCAGCTCACAATGAGTCCTTCTTTCCTCAGCCACAGTGGATTGATCCAGGAGTAGACACACCTGATTTAAACTGATCTAATCAGATTCTCTCTTCCTAGGAATTTGAAATGTGGAATGTGAGACCCAGAAATGGAGCTGAGTTACATCAATGTCTGTGAACCTCTGCTGCTGAGGCCCTTAGAGCTGCCCTGCTCCTTTCCAGACCCATTCATCAATAATCCCTTTGATTCTGAAGCCCCTTTGCAATCAATTCCCCAAACTTTTAATTTTCATTTCTTTCGAAGTCAGTTTCTGTTCATTTTAATGAAAAAACTTTAACTAAAATTAACATAGTGCAGAGAGATGAAACTGGTGGGGTATACAGTCAGCATGGTCCACTATATGTATAAGATGAGCCACATATGTACTTTTACAGTTTCTAGTAGCTACATTTCAAAAGGTAAAAAGAGATTAGTGAAATTAATTTTAATAATATCTTATTTCACCCAGTATAGGCAAATATTATCATTTCAGTATGCAGTCAATATTTTAAAGTTGCTAATGAGATGTTTCACGTTCTTCTCTTTGAACTACACCTTTGAAATCTGGGGTGTATTTTACATTTATGGCACATCTCAGACCAGACTAGCCACATTCTGAGTGCTCCATAGCCACATGAGGCTGCTGGCTAACACAATGGACAGCACAGATTAGGACCTTCAAGGCAGCAAAGGACCTGCTACGAAGTCCTGGCTTCATTCTGAAAGCAGTGGGCATCCCCTGAAGAGATTCAAGCCAGGAAGTAACATGATAAGATATAGATGATAGATAGATAGATAGATAGATAGATAGATAGAGATAGATAGATAGATTAGATAGATAGATAGATAATTTTAGGAAGATCACTCTAACGCCCACTTAAAGAATGGACTGGACAGGAATTGAGGCTAGAGTTAGGGAGATCGGCTAGGAGGAGTTGAAGAGAGAGGAGAGGTAAAGATTATGATGGTAGACTTTGGCAGCAGCAGCAGGAATATTAAGACACAGTTGAACTCAAGAGAGGCTTAGGAGGCAGGAGCAACATGCCTCATCATCATTGCTGCCCCTACACACTAAATCTACTTCCCACCTGCACATCTTTGTGTATCTCCTCCCCATCACTCCATCCCACATATCTTCCCCCTTTCCTCTCTGGTGACCAAAGAGGCAAATCCTCCCCAATCTTTAAGGCATAGTCCAGGGTAGTTATGCATACACAGTGGTCCACAGTAGGAGATCAATTCACAAAAGTTTCTTTCCTCCCTCGGTGAAGTCTTCTGTGAATGCTCTTGTCCACACCTCACCTCCAATCCTGAAGTATGAAAGACAGGAATATTGGCCCAATCTAGGGTAAGCTGGAGGTACTGTCCTGAGAAGTTGTTGGCAACTCTAAGAGGAGCTTTCAGCTGCATGGGTGAAGGTGGAAAGTTATATTTAACCAGAGTTGTGGTTTTGCTAAGAGAGTACCCATACAACAAATGAAAAAGAGGCAAGGAAGTAGAGGGTGAATGCTAGGGAGTGATGATAAAGATTAACCATGGAATTTCAGCTGGCATGGGAAACTCTAAGTGCTATTCACAAATATTCCAGTTCTCCAATCCCACCCCTTGCTTCTGGACTTTGGGTAGAAATGCACTTTCCAGTCCACTTGAGGCTAGGTATGGCCATGTGACTGGTTCCGGCCAATCAGATTACAGATTCTTGATGGAGCAGTTAATTGCCAACATGACTCTCCAGAGTTCTCTTTTCCTTCTCCCATAGTGACCAACATTATTTGAGATGGTGGCTTTTCCATCACCCTGGGTTTCTGACTACGAAAAGCAGAGCCTTCTGTTGACCCACGATGTTCAAGTTGTGCGAGCAAGAAATAAATCTTTCTTCGTTGTATTAAAGCTTAAAATGTAAGCCTTAAATATAAGCCTGAAATGTTGGGAGTATTTGTTACTGCAGCAGCACCTAGCCTATCCTGACTGATATAACTGGAGGAGAGGACATTAACAGGGAGAGAGAGATAATGCAAAATGTAGGATTAATAGGTTTCACTTCCTGGCATGGAAGGATTGATGGGGTCAGAACAGGAGGGAGAATAATTGGAAAGACATGAGGTATTGTTTAGAGCATTAGATTCATGATAAGGTCTAGGGTATGACCATGGAATGAGTGCCTGAGGCAGAGAGAGGACAAGATCTCTGAGGCAAGAAACTGAGAGAACAATGTTGGAAGGATCATCTCTGTGTATATTGAAATCGTCAAAGATTAAGACAGAAGCAATGTAGGAGAGAGTAAGAACCAGAAGCCAAAAATCTTATTGTTTCTCTTCCTGCAATGAAGATAGGAATGCCATGAAGGCAGAGACTCTTGTGCTCACTTTTACATCCGCAGTGCCTGGGATAGTGCCTGGCGCAGAGAAGGCACTTAATACATATTTGCTGAATGAATGACCAGATGAAGGGGAGAGTAGTATACCATACACTTTGACAAGAAAACCTAATTCAGGGAAGAGAGTTCCTTCCAGTTCTTACTCCCTTGATTCCATTTTTCTGCAGTACTTTTTCCCCAGACCACAGTGACTGTTCTCTTTGTCCAACCTAGAGTCTGCTTGTTGATCTATCTTGTTGTTGCCAGAAATCTCAAGGAGCTACTTTTTAAACTCATCCCCAGGGGCCTGCATGCTGGCAACTCTAGCTAACACCACCCCCCGTTTTACCAAACACTGGTGTTGTTCTCTCCTCTGCCTCCTCCCTCATTCCCACATCCAACTCCATTGCCAAATGTCTTTCCTTTGTTTCCAGACCTATCTCAAATCCGTTCCCTGCTCTTTACCCACAGAGCTGCTGCCCCAATCCAGATTCTCATCATCTCTTCCCTGACCTAGAACAAGTGTCCCCTCCTAATCCCCCCCCCCGCTTTCTCTTTGCTTCTAATCCCTCTCTATGATCTAGTTAACTATTGCTGCATTAAAATTACCTTAAATTTGTGTTAAAACTTAAAACCACAAATATTTATTACCTCAAAGTTTCTGTGGGTCAGAAATCTGGGCATGGCTTAGGGGTGCCTCTGGCTCAGGGTCTCTCACATGGCTGCCACCAAGTGTTGGCCAGGGCTACAGTCATGCCAACGCTCACCTGGAGGAGGATCTACCTCCAAGCTCACTTATGTGGCTATTAGAAGTCCTCAAGTCCTTGCTAGTGGACAGAAACATCAGTTCCTGGACACCTAAACCTCTCCATAGGGCAGCCTGCAACATGGCAGATGTCTTCCCTAAGAGCACGTGAGCAAGAAAGAGAGGGTGCCAAAGACAGAAGTTACGGTCTTTTTGTAATCTAATCTCAGAAATGGTAACCCATCACTTCTAACATATTCTATTCATTAGAATGGAATCAATAAGCCCAGTCCATACTCAAGGAGAGAGAATCATATCAGTATGTGAACACTATGGTTTGGGGTCACTGGGGACATCTTAGAGCCTGCCTACCACAACCTCATCACTGCCTCCTAGTGAGCCACCTAAAGTGCAAAGCTGATCTCTTCTCTCCCTTTCTCAGAAACTTCTGTTAACTTGCTGATACTAGGACATAACCCTTCATAATATTCCTCAATCACTATTTCATTCTCATCTTCCATCCTGTACTCCAGTTCCTAAGAAAGAGCTCTGAATTATCGCACTTCTATCCCTTTACACACCACTTCCCTGGTTTGGAATGCTTCCCTCAACCTCCCCAGACTTTTCTACCTGGCCAACTCCTACTCACCCATCAAGGTTTCTGCTTCCATCCATTGCTTCTGCCAAGTCCATCCTAACTTCTAGCAGGCAGTTACGTCTATCCCTAATCAGACTTCCCTTGGCACCCTGTGCTTTCCACTAACACACCACTTAGCACACCAAATTATAATTATCTCCACTTGGATCTCAAAGTCGACATGTTCAGAAGTTCGTTTCTGCTGATTTTTATATCAATGAAATTTAGCAGGAGATGGATCTTGCAGCCTCACCATCTTCAATGGAGATGTATAGAACAAGTTATAGAACCTCACCATCTTAATTGGCATTATTAAATGCCCAGAGAGCAGTCATTTGGTAATAGTGTCCTACTAAATAAATACATGTGCTGCTCTCAAAGGAAATTCTGGTCCCCACAGGCTTCCATAGGAAGAGGGCTGGGTGAGTATGACTGAGAGGTTCTTCCAGAGTAGGCAGAGATGCTTCCCAACCTGCCTCCACTAGTTACTATCTATTCTAGACAAGTTACGTCATATCTAAGCCTCAGCTTCCTAATTTATAAATGGAAATAACCTAAGTGGCTCCTATGGTGACCACAGATCAGCTGCTATTCTGAGCATTTTAAATATGTTAATTTATTTAATCCTTAGAATTAGGATATGCGGTAGGTATATTATTCCATTTTACAGATGCAGAAACTGTGGCACAGAAAACACAGGTAATAACTGGCAGAGCCAGGATTCCAGGCACTGAGGAGTCGGAGTCTGTGTCATAAAATCCACTTCACAGGTTAGTGCGGATTAAACGAAAAAGTGCGAGTCAAGGGCGAGGGCAGGGCATGGCACACAGTGAGTACTCTTTATTATTTTAAAACGTAAAACACCTTAGCCTGCAAGTCAGGAATTCTTTCAAAGCCCATGATTTTCTGCGTGAATTCATCGGGTGTCTCCTGTAGGGAATGAAATGGATGAGCGGGGAAGACACTGGGGACGAGCCTCCCAAGATCGATACAGCTCTCTGGTCCCGTTACTCAGGGATGCTCCTACTTTGTAAGGGGAAGCGGAAATACCTGGTGGGCAGAAGCCCAGTTCCGGTGTTACTGCGGGCCTTTCTAGCCGGGCAGGGGCCCGGTCGCCCCCTTGCCTGCCTCCTGCGTGCCAACAGGACCCCTTGCTCGTGGGGGCCCGCCCTCGGCGAAGGTTCGATTTTCCCCTGGTGGAGGCTGCGGGCGGCGTCTGTCCGTCCTTCAGCCAACGGACTCGGCTGTCTCTTCTCGCCGTTTGGTAAAGTCCTCCTCCGCTCAAGCAGAGGGCGCCAGAAGACGGGCCTCGAAGCCTGGGAGGCTCTCTGACACGGAAGTGACGTCACGCCGCCGGAAATCCGCGTCCGCCGGGACTCGGGGGTGTGACGGGTAGTTGAAGCGGCTGAAAGCCGAGCGTGTAAGGTTACGCTAGGATGTGATTAAGGGCATCGTTTCCACTCCGGTTAGGCTCGGAGGCTCAGATGAGACAAGTGAGCTCCTGGAGACCGGGGCTTGTTCATATTTACCCAGCGAGAACCTCTCCCGAGACCAGCGCGCTTCGCACACGACTCCTTTTAGCGGAGGAACGGCCTTGGGGTGGTTTGCTCCGCCTGAGGAGGCCCTGAGGCAAGTGTCACAGGAATACCCGCATTGCACAGATGGGGAAAACGAACCCAGAGAGAGACAGGGACTTGCAGGGTAGGGTTGCCGGATTTAGCAGCTAAAATGCAGGACGCCCAGTTAAAGTTGAAGTTCAGGGGAACAACAGTGTTTTAGTATAAGGATACCCCTAATAGTTATGGGTCATACGTTTACTGAAAAAGTAGCCGTCGTTTTCTGAATTCAGATTTAACTGGGCTTCCCATATTTTGTATGGCAGTCCTACCTCACGGTCACCCAGCTGAGTGGAAGAGCAGGAAGAGCTTTTGAGACATCCTGTATGCCTCCCCACCTAAGGCTCACTGGTATGTGGACCCGCGCTCCTCCTGGGTGCAACCCTGGAAGCCTGCAGCGACCCCAGCCCGTTCCAGTTAGTGGCCTGCCCTTCGCAGGATCTAGGCTGCTGTTCAGGAGCTGAGGAGAAGGGGCCAGATACCCCTGTCTCGAGGTTCAGGGGTAACCCCCCCACACCGCCATCCTCCAAGACTAGTTTATTCAAAAGACACTAAGCACTTACTCTGTGCTAAGCACAAACCCACGCTCCAGATGACATTGGCAAGTAGGAGAAATATTCCCTCTCTTTGTGGAATTAACAGATTTGCGGGGAGACGAGTAGAAAGATTACAATACAGTGCGATCAACAGTTCTTTAATATGGGTAAATGCAGCACGCTGTGGAAGCACAGAGGTGCAATATCCAGGCAGAGAGTAAGAGAAACGGGAGATACCCCAGCTGAGACTTGAAAGATTCAACTTATTTGTTGAATATTTGTTTGTGGGCAGTGCTTTAGGCACTAGGAACACGGCAGTAAACAAACACATCTCTGCCCTTAAGAGCCTAATTCTAAGTAAAGTGCATGTCAGATGATGAGCTGTGGGGTACAGGAGTAAAAGGTGAGGCTACGGAGGGGATCATGGGATACTGGGGTGGGAGTATCACAGTTTTAAAGAGTGTGGTCAGGAAGGCCTCACTGAGAAGGTAACGTGAGCAAAGATCTGAAGGTGTGAGGGAGAAAGATCATGGAGCTATTTGGGGTTATAAGGAAATGTGCCTGGTGTGTTAGAGGAACACAAAGAGAGGAATGATGTACTGCCTCCAGTATGATAGCTTTCTCAGGGATTTTCAGTGACAACTTTGACAATGTGTTTCTTGCCTTAAATACTGCCTTTAGAATCTAACTTCTGTAAAATGTGACTTCACATAATTAGCTGGGGGGCCACTTTAAATAGGGTGTACAGAAAAGGCCTTTCTGAGAAGGTGACATTTAACGTGAGCCCTTTAAGATAGGGATGAGTCAGCCCTGGAGAAGCTGGAAGAAGAGCTATTTAGGCAGAAGGAACAGCAAGGGCAGAGGTCTGGAAGATAGCTAGTGGGAAGCAACCGCATAGCACAGGGAGATCAGCTCGGTGCTTTGTGACCACCTAGAGGGGTGGGATACGGAGGGTGGGAGGGAGGGAGATGCAAGAGGGAAGAGATAGGGGAACATATGTATATGTATAACTGATTCACTTTGTTATAAAGTAGAAACTAACACACTGTTGTAAAGCAATTATACTCCAATAAAGATGTTTTAAAAAAAAAGAACTCAGTAGACGTGAGGAACTGAAAAGAGGCCAGTAGGCCGGTGCATGGTGAGAAGAGTGGCAGGAGATGAGGTTGGAAAATGGGCGGAGATCTCAGGCAATTTAACTTTCATTGGCATCACAGTGGGAATCCACCGGAGGGTTTTCAGCAGAGGATTGACAAGATCGGATTCATGTTTCATAAAGATCCCTCTGACTGTTAGGAGCCTATATCAGATAATTTTGTAGGTTAAGTTTACACGGGCTTAGCTACTCATCCCCTAGGTGCCAGGAAGAGGGTTTAAAATGGAGCAAAGGGTTGACTGGGAACTCACATCCTGTTGCCTTCCGTATGGTCCCTTTACAGCTGGAATGAGTGGCGGGGGGTGGGGGGGACACCCAGAGAGCCACCATCTTCCTCCTGAGCAGGGGTGGACAGAGATGACGACTTGTGTCCCTTGGACCCCCATCAGGCTCCCTGGCTGGACCCGCCTTAAACAGGCTGGGGGGTGAAGGAAGTGCATGCTACCACCAGCGCACTAGGTCTTCCTTGGCCCCTTTTGAATACACTTTCAATTATCCTCTCAAAGGCCCTGTCATGCTTCTCTTCCAGAAGCATATAGGGCTCCCTGCTGCCTGCAGAATTAAGTTCAGACTCCTTGCTCTGTTGTTCAGATTTGTAGGACTGAGCCCTTAACCTGTGGGATCTGATTCTATCTCTTAGGTAGGTAGTGTCAGAATTGAGTGGAGTTGTAGGACGCCCGGCTGGTGTCTGAGAATTGCTTGGTGGTGTGGGAAAAAAAACCACACATTGTACTAGGCTTACCCAGTGAGAAGCTCAAGTGAAGATATAAAAACAATCGCAATGGGGGCTTCCCTTGTGGCGCAGTGGGTGAGAATCTGCCTGCCAATGCGGGGGACACGGGTTCGAGCCCTGGTCTGGGAGGATCCCACATGCCGCGGAGCAACTGGGCCCGTGAGCCACAACTACTGAGCCTGCGCACCTGGAGCCTGTGCTCCACAACAAGAGAGGCCGCGACAGTGAGAGGCCCGCGCACCGCGATGAAGAGTGGCCCCCGCTCGCCGCAACTGGAGAAAGCCCTCGCACAGAAACGAAGACCCAACACAGCCAAAAAAAATAAAAATAATAAATTAAAAAAAAAAAAACAATCGCAATGATCGCAATGAAATGTCTAGACCAGGCAAGTCCACAGAGATGGAGAATAGATTCGTGGGTGCCGGGGCTGGGGGAGGGGAGAATGGGGAGTGACTGCTGGTGGATATGGGGTTTCTTTTTGAGGTAATGAACATGTTATAGAATTAGGTAGTGGTGATGGTTGCACAAACTCTGTGAATATACTAAAAACCACTGAATTCTACACTTTGAAAGGGTGAATTTTAAGGCATGTGAATTATATCTCAATTTCTTTTTAATTGCAGAAGAAGAATCTTTAGGGTCACCAGTAGCAGCTGGGGGAACTCTAAAATCTGAACTCCTTTGCTAAGCAGCTCACACACCCCAGTTGCATAGCTTGAGACCCTAGCAATGTGAAGTCCTGAAGAGAACTGCCAGTGTCTGAGGAGACATGAGCATCAGAGCCGTTGGCACTGGATGTGGCAGTAGTCTGTGGCCAACCATGTTCTAACAATTACTGCCTGAATAAGCAAAACCAACCAGCGCATATTTGCATTACTCTGATTGCCTTGCTGACCTGCAAGGAGAGGAAGGGTACGGGGTCTCCTCAGAACCTCCCAGGGACCCACCTCTTTGCTCTTTATCTTTGGTATGAATTTCCAAAAGCGGTGTCAAATATTCAGTTTTCCCCACTTTGGGCCGGGACTTAAGCTGGCTGTTGGGTTCACACAGAAGCCCCTCACCAGCCATGAGCTGCAGCCCTGGTGCCGCACGGAGACAACCGTGACCCCGACCCCAGCCCCTGACAGCTCCCCCTTCCTCATGAAGCCAGGCATGGAAGCTTGTGAAGACGAGAGAGATGAGTCAGGAAGCTGGGTGGCAGTGGGAGGTGCCCACACTGCAGCGGGTCAGGACCGAAGCAGAGGGCATGGGGTTATCATAGTAGGGTTGGGAAGTCTCGGCCCTGGCCTCACACAGGCTGCTTCGTGGATTGAACCGCCGGGTTCCACTGGCGTATTAAACAACCTAAATATTTATTCGCTTCATATTTACAAAGGTGGGAAGGAGACCAAGGGAGACCCCAAGAACACCCCCATACCTGGCTGACCGGGCCCCTGGCGCTGCAGAGGAGGCAGACACAGCTGGAAGGGACAGGATTTATGTTGCATACTTGAACTACAGGGAGCATAAGACTGGTCCTATTTACAGGGCAGAAACACTGCAGGGGGAGCGCGGGGCCGGCAGAGCGAGCGCCAGAGACCTGGCCAGAGGGTGCTCCTGATTGCCACCTTCCCCTCCGCTCCCGGAGGCATCTCTGCGGCCCCGCTGGAGTTCTCCAGGTGGGGGGGCGGGGGGACGGGCCCCACTCACATGATGCTCGCCGGGGTGAAGACAGGGCCCATGCACAAGGTGTCTGTGATCTCCCAGCCACAGGACAGAGGCTTGCACGTGCCCTCGGCGTCCTCGTCCTGTTCTGCAGGCAGCAGCTGCCCTCGCAGGGCTTCCCTGCAAGTGAGAGGGGGTCCCTGGAGGCAGCCAGCACGGGGCCCGCAGGCCAGGAACTCCTGATGGCCGCTGCACTGGAAGACCTGGCGCCACTGGGGCCGCAGAATCCAGGGGCAGGGGAAGGGGAAGGCCTGCTGCCCCTTCTTCCTCCGCTGCTCCCTTCTCCCCATAGTCTACCCCCACAAGGGAGAGGAACCCACATGCACTGATATGCCCACTATTGTGCCAGGCACTTTACTTACAGTATCTAGTATCCTCCCAAAACCCTGTAAGGGTGACATTATCGTCCCCATTTTACTCTGAGGAAATTGAGACTCAGAAGTTACCTGCCCAAGGTCACATCTTCTACCCTAGAAGGTGGTAGAACTAGGGCTCAACCCAACACTCACTTCAGTGCCCACATTCTTCATATCCCAAGCTTAGTACTTTAAAAAAATCATCCGCCTCCCCTCAAAAACTCTACAGGCTGTTTCTCCTACATCCCCACGCTAATAAACGGCTCCTGCTCTTGCCACAGGTTGTCTTCTTCCCACAGCCAGTAGATCCCTGCTGAGCCTAGTTCCTGAGCATCCTCAAAGGTACCTGCTGCTCTCCGTCCCCGCTGAGACCACCATCTCTAGCCGGGAAAGTGCAGTCTCCCTGATCTGCTCTTGCCCCCTCTGGACAATTCTGACCCAGGTTCACTTCCCAAAACGCAAACCCCTGCTCTTGAGTCGCCAGCAGTTTCCCTCCACTCTCAGGCCCCACAAGATCTGGCCCCTGCCAGCCTCTCCCATCACACACAACAGGGCTGCCTGGTTGCCGGCCACAGCAGCCATCTTTTGGGCTCACGTCTCATCCTAGGCCTGTGCACATCCGGCCTCTGCCTGCATCATCAACCGTTCGCTGAGTCCCACAGCCCAGTGTACTCCTTCATAGCAACAAGGGTTCAATGCCTGCTTCCCTGACATTCCTCCAGCTATAGCAGGGCAGGGAATACGTCTGAGTTACTCACTGCCTCGTGGCCCCAACAGCAGGCTGGCACATGGTAAACACTTGGTGAGGAGGGGTGGACGCCGGGTAGGAGGACAGGAAAAGAGCACTGGCTTCAGTGTCAAGAGGCCTGGGGGTAGGGGCAGCATGACAGCCTGTCCTTTACTTCTGCCAAGTTCTGCTTCCCCACAAAACCCTCCCTCTTCCATCTACATCTTCCCTTCCCTCCCTTCATGCTTCCAGCCTATTCCAGTCCCCCACCTGCAGGAAGGCCTCCCTCTTTGCCGATATGTGCAATTCAGCAGCAAATCAGTAGTCAGTATCTTTGCAGAGTCCAGTCAGGCCGTTCCCTTCCAGGTGGGAGGTCCTCTGGGCCAAGCACCCTCTGTCTGAGCCTCTGTCTCCTTATCTTTCAAAATGGGTTTTGAAAGATAAGTTTCTTAGAACCCCTCACTGGCTCCCTACTGCCTTCAAGATCAAGTCCAACCTGGGCCTCCATGGTCCTTCTTGATCCATTCTTCCCCACAGGCCACTCCAACCAGCCAGAGCTACTAAAAATTCTTTGGATGGACTAGACTCTGAAGCCCCTACCCCTTCTGGCCCAGACCACCCTCCTGTCAGCTTGCCTGGCCCTCCATACCCATCAGGCCTCCTGAGAAGCAGCCCTGACCACCCTCCCCAGCCCGCTGGCACTCCCTCCCTAGTGACCTTGGCACTCTCTATGCCAGGGTCTGTGTATGCCGGTCCGCACCTTGGCTCACCACGTTCTCAGATGCTCTTTTACCCCCCAGGACCCAGCACAGAGCCAGACTCTAAAGTAGGACGTTTTGATGAGGACCCTTTAATATGGGGAATTTTTTGACATGGCCATTTCAATACATCAAAATTTTGTGTTCCTAAGTAATGAGTGCATCTGACTCCCTGCAACCTCATCCAACTGTGTTTGCTGGTGATGGTGCCAGGATGGGATAAGGAAGTCTGTGTGATTATTGTTTTTTGACTTTGGTTTTTTAGGCCTTGTCAAAACACCCCTGATGTCAAAATGGTGGCATCAGCCTATCCTGTGCCCCTGCGGGGAGTAGAAACAACAGGTTTGTTGACTGGATAAATGACATGCAACTTTGATACTGAGCCCCGTCAGGCCTGGCATTTGGTAGCACTGTTCCGGTGGGGGTGGGTGGGGGTGGGGGGTGCAGGGAAGAGGATCAGGAACCCAGCATGTCCCTGGGGACACAGGCTGCACTCACTCCTGAGGGCCCAGCATAAAAGCCCCTCCCAACTGCCCCAGCCCCCAAAGAGGGGGCCTCTTCATCACCGACCAGCTGTGCGACCTCAAGCAAGTGACCTCTGTTTGTGTGGGTAAAAGGAAATCGTCAAAAGGTGCCTAATGTAGGGCCTGACAGAAAGTTTCAACAAATGTGAATTTCTTTCCATCTGGCCTCACTGGATCCCACTGCTGGCCTGGCGTGGGCAAGCTCAGTGAGCAGGCGAGTCTTTGTCTTTCCCAGGTCACAGAGCAGCCACCCAAGTGATCAGCTCTATTTACATCTGCCCTTGTCTTCCCTTAATCCACCCAGTAGTTAGAGCGGTCTTTCAGGCTTCGAACCAGTCCCCGCTTGCTGCTGCTCAAAGCTCTCAACTTGCCTTCAAGGCCCTTCCCAGATCCAGCCCTGCTCCTTCTCCAGCCCCGACCAACCTCGTGTAGTTTCCTGAAGTTATGCTCGCTCCCTGTTCCTTCTGCCTGGAACCCCCTTCCCGCCCCTCCTGCCACCTAACTCCCACTCGTCCACCAGGCTTTGGCTTCATCCTTCCTTCCTCAGGGAGGTAGATCTGGGCCTTGGGATGGGGGTGGGGCTCTAAGCCTCCAGAGCCTGCCCCCCTCCCTCCAGCACTGCATTATCAGGAGTGTCTGTCTGCTTCTGTGTCTCTCATGGGACTCTGAGCTCCTCAAGGGAAGCTCAGTCTCATTCACGGCCACAGCCAAGCACAGGCCTCACTTGGAATCAGCAGCCAAGAGCTACTTGTCACATTGGGTTACACAGGAGCAGGGACCCAAACCTGGGGTTCCCCTCATTGCTTCTGCCCAGGCTGCTCCCTTCTCCCCCCACTCCATTTCCCAGCAGGGCCCCCTTACCAGGCCACCCGGGACATGGCATAGGTGATGCGGCAGGTCTGGGCGCCCCCGAGGAGGGAACCCATGCCCACGGTGTAGGCGCCCATGTTCTCAAACACCAGCCAGTCCCCTACATGTAGTTGCGGCAGCCACAGGCCCTCAGCTATGCAGTCACAGCCATCGACCACTGGGCCCCATAGGCTGCTGCTGTACAGGGGCTGCTCCATGGATGGTTTCTGCAGGAGAGAGGGATGACAACGGTCAGCTTTCCCGGGCATACGTGCACAGCCTGAGCACCCCCTCCCTGCGAAGCCTGCATGGCTCCCAGAGCCAATAGAATAAAGACTTGATGGGCCTCCGAGCCGGCAGTGAAGGGCCTCCCACTTCTCTGCATTCATTGCTTCCTACACTCTGAAGCCACAGTGCCTGGTCTTACATCCAGGCTCCAATACTTGCTAGCTGTGTGACCTTGGGCAAGATACTTTATCCCTCTGTGCCTCAGTTTGCTCATTTGTAAAATGGGAATAATAACAGTACCTACCTCACAGGGCTACTGAAAGGATAAATGAGTATAGGTAGAGCACGTAGAACAGTGTCTGGCACATGGCAAGGGCCCAGTAAGTTATCACTATCTTTATTATTGTTGGTGTTGCTGTCAGCTCCCGGCATTGGCCTTCACTGGTGTGTCTGCCACTTTCCAGACCCTGGGTGGGTCCCCCCCTCTGCAGCCCTTCCCCCTCCCTCAAATCAGAGATTGTCCTCTGGGCCCAGCCCTGGGGCTCCTTCTTCTATGCAGGCCTCCACGATCCCCTCCTTCCATGCCAGGCCTGGTAACAGGAGCCAGAAGCACACCAGTGCGTTAGACCCTCGCTCCCTCCCTCCCTCGGGCTGTCAGTCTGGTGAGGAAGATGGGCCTCCCACAGACAGTCACAGGGTGACCTGCCAGAGGTCTCAGAGGACCTCACAGGGTAGACAGAATTACTCCCATTCCAGGGAAACTAAGGTTCTGAGAGGTTAAGTGACTT
Organism: Balaenoptera acutorostrata; assembly: GCF_949987535.1. Lineage (NCBI taxonomy): Eukaryota > Metazoa > Chordata > Mammalia > Artiodactyla > Balaenopteridae > Balaenoptera > Balaenoptera acutorostrata. The sequence continues at coordinate 26,498,494 of NC_080064.1, read as the reverse complement.
AACCAAACACACAACTAACAATGACATAAAATTTTTATGTTTTTTTAAGTGACTTCCAAATCCAGGAAAGAAATCTGTAACATAGGCCATTTGCGGACAACCAAGATATCAGTTCAGTTTGTCACAGTGTAGGGATCCTGCCAGGCAGGCCCTAGAGGAGGAGTCATTACTGAAAGATGGACAGCAGCGAATCCTGGCTGAATCGTGCCCTTGAAAGCCCCTCGTTCCAGTTAGTCCAGCTGCTCTGGGCTCCCCAGGTAAACTCTGCTTCCCTTCCCCCACCCCCAGCCATCCCCATCCTATTCCCTGAGGCTCCAAACCTACCAACTCCTAATTTTCCTTTAGATCTCAGCTTCCTCATGGAAGCTTTCCTAAGGCTCCCCAAGCTTTGTCGTCACAGCATGTACTATGATTTATGATTAGATATTTATGAAATGTATCACCCAGGCCTGTCTTCCCTGTCAGACTATAAATTCCATGAGTCCAGAGATCACGACAGTCTTGTTTACCCCCATCTCCTCCAAGCCTAGCAGTCTGGCATACAGTAGGTGCTTTTGTCAATAATATTTCTTAAGTGAATGAATGAATAAATGAATAGGGAATACATGAGTGATGAGAAAGAGGAAGAGCCAAAAAGAAAGAAAAAGAAGGTACGAATGGAAGCCATCAAAGAGCCTAGAAGGAGGCAGCGGAGGAAACCAATGGAGGATGAAGGAAAGGTGTTTCAGTACCTCAGCCAGGAGCAGGAATGGGTCAGACTGAGAAGAGTCATGGGTGCCATGAGCAGAAATAATACTCATAGTTGACAAAAAGTTAATGCATAAGCCATTGTCTCATTAATAAAGAAAAACATGCACGTTTTAAAAATCAAACATGAGAAATATCCTATACTCATTAATTCATTCAATAGGTACTTATTAAGCACCTACTATATGCCAGGCTCTGATCTAGGAGCTGCGGATGCATCAGTGAACACACACACAAAAAACAAAGTTCCTGTGCTCATGAAGCTCACATTCTAGGAAAGCGAGACAAACCAATACATCCTTGTTCATATAACTTAACAAGCTTGTTCACAAGCTTCTTGTTAATGAGTAAAATTCATCTTAGTTGCTCTGAATTATTTCCCTTAGCTCCAGTTGTTAAAAAACAATAAGCTAGGGACTTTCCTGGTGGTGCAGTGGTTAAGAATCCACCTGCCAATGCAGGGGACACGGGTTCGAGCCCCGGTCCGGGAAGATCCCACATGCCGTGGGGCAACTAAGCCCGTGTGCCACAACTACTGAGCCTGCGCTCTAGAGCCCGCGAGCCACAACTACTGAGCCCGCATGCCACAACTACTGAAGCCCGCGTGCCTAGAGCCTGTGCTCCACAACAAGAGAAGCCACCGCAACGAGAAGCCCATGCACCACAACAAAGAGTAGCCCCCGCTCGCCCACGCGCAGCAATGAAGACCAAACGCAACCAAATAAATAAATAATTTTAAAAAAATTAAAACAAAAAAACAATAAGCTAACTTTTAAAGAATTGTGAGAGGAAATGCTATATAATTGTATCCATGAGGATCCTTAAGAAACTAGGTTCCAAAGATTCTTCCGCAATAAAATAAAAAGAAAAGGAACCCTTGAGTTATAATCAGAGTTCTCTCACTTCTTAGTAGTGGTATAAATTAAAAATGGGTGGGAAAGAAAGATTTTAAAACTTCACAGGAAATAATACAGTTATCATTTAAAACCTTAAAAAAAAAAAGGAAACAAAACAGGAATATGCAAAATAAATGTTCCAAAAGCATGTGGGGACAGGCTTGTAAGTCTCAGCTCTGTTTATGAGTCAGAAAACTGAATGGAAATGGACAGGCACCTGTAAAAATATAAGATGCCCAGTCTGCTACTAGGGTCCCCTCTGAGAGAGAGGGCAGGGGGTTCCTACTTTACAAAGCATGCCCACCACTACTTCACACCTCATCTGGGAGGCAGTTGCAATTCCCATGTTACAGATGAGAAAACTCAGAAGAAATGACCTGCTCCAGGTTCTGGAGGGGGTTAGCAGCAGAACTCCAGGTGGTCCCAGACAAGGTGCCTCCTAGCTGCACCTGAATGGCTGCTTTCCTCAAAGAGGCCCAATAGGTGAGCAGATCCACAGATGAAACAAGGTGAAACATTTAGAATGGCACATGGCTCTGATGGAATCCCTAAATAGTTCCCCAACTTTTAAAGAATAAATCAGTTAACTCCTATACTGCATAAAGTGTACAGAAATATTTTCAAAGGGAAAAAAATGGGATGAGCAAGGGCTGCACACAAAAAGGAAAAAGAGGAAACAGAATAAAAGCCTATGATCAAAATCTCACTCGTGAACATATAGGCAAAAATCCAAAATGAATCCCTAGGTAATCAAATCCACACTCATATTCAAAGAATCACTTTCAATGATCAGATAATTTGTCTCTAAATGGAAGGCAGGGATGATATGAGCAAGGCAATCACTGGCTTCACCATGATATGGAAAATATAGATCAACAATTCAAATTTAATTTTCCCAATACATGTCAACATGGCGTTCAATAGCCTATAGCATCTCTTCTTGATTAAAACTACAGACAAAACTAAACCCCACAATGAAGAGAAACTATTTAAAATAAGGAGCCAACTCTAACTTAATGGAGATACACTAGAATGGCTTCATTTCAGAACTAGAAGCAACCTTAGTAATTAAAGTTAAGCCCCCTCATTTTCCACATGAAGAAACGAGAGAAACAGGGCCCAGAGAGGTTAAGTAATTTGCCTAATGTTACTCAGCTACTATATGGCAGAGCCAGGACTCAGACCCACATCTTCTGACTCCAAGTCTGAAGCTTTCTGTCATCATTTCTACTTTATATAGCATGAGAAATGCTGGCAATGGCTAGCAGGGAAAAAAGAAACAATATAGAGAAAATGAAGAAATAAAATACCACATTGCAGATAACACTTGCCCACCGGGAAAACAAAGGGGAGAGAGGCAGTTACTAGAGGAGCTCAGTGAGTTTCAGCATGCAACCCAGTGTCTTAGCTCAAACACACAGGGGACCGTCTTCACTCACGACAGTAATGAAAACATTACTAAACTCAGGGATGTACTTGGGCCACAATAATACTTATTCAAAGAAAATAATAAAACCTTAAAAGGAGAGATAAAATACAAGAGCTCTACCCTCTCCTAGCTAGAAAAGCTTAGTAAAGCAAAAAAGAGAATTCTCTCCAATTTAATAGGTAGATTAAATATGCTACCACTAATTAAAACTCCCAGGCTATTTTTCTAAATGTTAGAAACAATATGACAAAAAATAAACATGAGGCTATCACAGAATATTAATAAGTAGCAGTGGCAGAATCAATTTTTTGTTAAATGTTTAATTCATACAAAAGGACATTTGTATCATGTGTAAAATAAAAAGAATAATGATAAAATGAATATCTGTGTGCCCACTGCCCAGCTAAAGAAAGAGAACATTTCCTCTATCTTTGAAATCCCCATCCCAATGACATGTCCCTTCCCAAACCCCTCCAGAGGTAACCATTATCCTGAATTTTGTTTTCATTATTCTTTTGCTTTACTTTCTTTTCCATGAGTATACCTAACCCTAAATAATTTAGAATTTGATTTTGCACTTTTTTAAATATATATGATTGGAAATATAGGGTATGTAATCTCTGCAACTTGCTTTTTTGTTTATTTGAAACTTACATTCCCAAGATTCATCCAACTGATGCATGTAGATATAATTCACAATAAGCTGCATAGAATTCATTGTATGGAATACACCGTAATTTATTTAATTATTACCCAGCATCAAGACAACATTAAGGTTGTTTCCAACGTTTTGTATTATATAAATTGCTCCTGTGAACATTCTGACATCTCTTCAAATACACATGCCCAGAGTTTCTATGCAATATATACCTACAAACTTGCTGGGAGAGTATACACATGTCTAACTTTACCTAAATAACGCCAACTTGTTTCCCAAAGTAGAAATACCAACTCCACCTAGCCAGTATCTAAGAGATCCAACTCTCTATATGCCACCAACACTTGATATTGTCATGCTTTTAATTTTTTTCTAATCTAGTTGGTAGAAGATGTATCTTGTTTTACTTTTTTTTTTTTTATAGCTACTTTATTTATTTATTTATTTATTTTTGGCTGTGTTGGGTCTTCGGTTCGTGCGAGGGCTTTCTCTAGTTGCGGCAAGTGGGGACCACTCTTCATCGCGGTGCGCGGGTCTTTCACTATCGTGGCCCCTCCCGTTGCGGGGCACAGGCTCCAGACGCGCAGGCTCAGTAGTTGTGGCTCACGGGCCCAGCTGCTCCGTGGCATGTAGGATCTTCCCAGACCAGGGCTCGAACCCGTGTCCCCTGCATTAGCAGGCAGATTCTCAACCACTGCGCCACCAGGGAAGCCCTCTTGTTTTACTTTTACTTTGCGTTTCCTTGATTACCAATGAGGTTGAGCACCTTTGCATTTTCTATTTGGCTTTCCTCTTCTGTGAACTGCCTGTTAAAGTCTTTTGCCCCTATTTCTATTGCTTTCTGCTTCACTTTTTTTCCCCTTATTTTCGTAAGATTCTTATTTGTCTCTGTTTCCTTTTTAAGAATCCTTAATATATTCTGTCTACTAATCCCTTATCAATTATATATGTGTTTCAGTATTTTTCTCCCACTTTATGATTGCCTCCTTCCTTTCACTAACAGATGAGCAGAAGCTCTTCATTTTAATGTAGACAAATATCAGTCTTTCCCTTTTTGGTTTTAAAGATATTCTTCACTGTTTTTTCCTATTTCAAGGCCAAACTGATACTCTCCTATTTGGTCTCTGGAATTTATACATATGTATGGTGTAAGATAGGGATCCAGTTTCATTTTTTGCATATGGATAATCAGGTGGTCTAGCATCATATATTAAACAATTCTCAATGATATGCTTTGCAAGTGCTGTCAAAATCAAGTTTCCAGATATATGTGGATCTTTTTTGTGCTCTCAACTATGTTTTGCTGGTCTCTGTTTTTATGCCACTCTCCAAACCAAACTATTTTAATAAACTTCTACTATTTTAGTAGTTACTCTAGACATTTACATTTTAACATGCATACCTAACAGAAAGTCTAAAATTAATCAATATCTTTACCTTCTGCTCAAACAATTCAAAAACTTAAAAGACCAACTTGGTCACTCTGCCTCCCAACTTACATTCTATTGCTATCCAGTGTTTTAGTCTATCTCGTTCATGACAGAGGCTGCTAGTTGCCTACCCCCAGCAATTCCAATCTTCAATGTTTGCTGGGCACATGTCCACCAAGAATAAAGACTATATTTCTCAACTTCCCCTGCAGGTAGTTACGGCCATAAGATAAAAGCATAAGTATTTTCAGGAAATTTCCTTGAAAGACAACTGGCAGAGGGACTTCTCTTATTTCCTATAATGGCTGGAGCTTCAAATTGCACCTACCAAGATGGGGGCAACACCTAGAAACAGGTACAACTGAAAGCCATATGGTTCCATGTGAATATGAAACCACTATACCAGCTCTGAATTGCCTGCATCCAGACAGTTACATAAGAGTAAAATAAACTTCAGTGTCTTGTTCTAGTCACGTAATTGTTGTTGTTGGTGGTGCTGGTACCAGTCAGTGATCCTTTAAATACACCCGCATATTTACGTACCTTTGCTCATCATTCCTTCCTGCAACTCAGACCATCCATCTGGATAATTTTCCTTATGTCTGAAAAATATCCTTTAGAATTTCCTTTAGTGAAGATCTGTCTCTCAGTATTTGCTTGTCAGAAAATGCCTATGTTTCATACTCATTCTTGAAAAACAATTTTGCTGGATATAAAATTCTAGGTTGATAGATTGAAGCTGCTATTCCACTATCTTCTGCCTTCCATTGTTACAGGAGAAAAATAAGCTGTAAGTCTAATTAACATTCGTCTACAGGTATTCTTCTATCTGTCTCATTTCTCTCACTAGTTTTATGATCTTCTCCTTATCTTTGGTATTCAGTTTCACTAATATGTTGTCTAGGTATGGATTTATTTTTAGGTAACATACTTGGAATTTGTTGGATTTCCCAAATCTAAGAATAAGTGTTCCTCTCTTTCATTTTATTAACTCTCTGCCAGCTATTAATTTTTTTAATTTTAATTTATTTATTTTGCCTCTCAGCTCCAAATCCACCCTTCTTTGCCCTGGTTTGTGATGCTGGAGTAAGACATTTCTTCTTTACTGTCCATCTCTATGTTAGGCTTTGTCAATAGAAGTTGCTGGAAAGACACTGCAAGAACAGATCAGGAAGAAGGGACTTTCCTCCTTTTAGCCTGATGTTTTCTGTGTGGCCACCTCTGGTTCAGGGTATGAGGGTCTGGTTGCATTCACTTCAGTGGCCCCCACAGTTCAACTTTGGCCTGCACAGTCCAACAAGCTTCCCTCCACTCCGCAGCAGGCTGCTTCTGTGATGCAGTTGTGTTGGGAACCCTCTGAAAGTTTCTTTGCCACTGGTAGGCTGCATAGCCACAGCCTCTCTTCAAAGGTTTCAATCTCAGCCTTGGAGGGAGAAGCCCTCCTCTAAGTTTCTTCCTTTTTCACTCTCCCCTACCAGGGGTAGTAACTGCTTTTATCCTTTTTAGTAATTAACCATCTTTAAAGTTAGCGATTCTTTATATTAAAATTCCCCTGTTCAAATTACTTGTCTTGTTTCTGTATCCTGATACAATCTCTTCCTGAAACTATGATTAGACATCATGCCTTCTCATTCTACCACTTCCTTTGCCTTTCTTATTTTCTTTTCTATCTCTTTTTGTGCTATATTTGCATAGTTTCTTCAGCTCTATCTTCCCATTCCCTAATTCTCTCCTCAACTGTCTCTAATATCTTTCTTACCCTGTGCATAATTTCAATTTTCATATATTTCATTTCTAGAAGTTCTATTTAGTCCTTTTAAAAATCTGCTAGTTCATGTTTTTATATTTGCTTACTTTTGGGTCATATTTTCAATTTCTTATTTCTTTAAACATTGTAAATATTTTTATTTTTAGCATCTGATAATTCCAGTACATGTAGTAATTGCAGGTTTGAATCTGCTGTCTATTACTTCTGCTGGTTTCCCCTCATGGTGACTTGTTTCTTTGTGTTTTGTGATTTTTTATTGTGATCTCATGTACCTTGGAACTTTATCTGTGAGAATTTTTAAAAGCCTAGGTTGAGGAGTCCTCCTCCAGAGAGAATTTGTGTTTGCTTCTGCAAGATAAAATGAATTCTAGGCTTGAGGTTTTTCAGACCACACAGTTAATATGAATTTGGGCAACAAACCCAAGAAAAGGCCGGCTTGTGGTTTCAAATTCTCGTTTTTTTGCTCTCTTCCAACTACTAATAAGATCAAAACAGACAAGTTTTCTTGCTGTCCTCCTCTGTGGGAGTTTTTCCTAATATTCTCTTACACTAATGATTATGTACTTTTTCAGGGTTCCCAGCTTTATGTGAGGGATCCTATCATATTCTCTATCTTGACTAGTCCCTAGGAACACACACAACTATGAAAACTGAAGATCAGTGCTAAAAGGATTCAGTATACACCTTCCAGAGAGAAAGCCAGTTTCAGAGTTAGGTTTTCTCTCTGGATTAATTAATTCACTCAACACATATTTGAATAGTCACTGTTGTATGTGCTTGGGACACACTAGTGAACAAAATAGACAAAGATCCTTGTCCTCATGGAGTTTATAGTCTAGCAGGAGGGAGGAAAACAAAATAAAGAAGTTATATACTGTGTTATAAAGTAATTAAAAAACAACAGACCAGGTGGGGGGTACAGGTGTAATATTAAATAAGGTGTAAGGTGTCAGGGTAGGCCTCCTTTAGGGCAAGGACCTAAAGGAGGTGAGGAGTGAACCAGTGTGGTACCTAGAAGAGAAGTGATCCAGGCAGAGGGGAAAGCTGGTGCAAAGATGCTGAGGCAGGAACATGCTGGGTGAGTTCACGGAACTGCAAGGAGGCTGGTGTGATTAGAGTGGGGTGAGCAAGGCGAAGAGGGTGGGGGAGGTGGTCAGAGAGGAAACAGGGTCAGATCACAAAGGGCTGCGGGAGCTATTGTAAGGGCTCTGGCTTTAATATGGAGTGAGGCAGGAGCCAAAGAAGGGTTTTAGGTAGAAAAGAGACATGATTTGACTTACATTTAAAAAGGATCCCTCAGGCTGGTGAGTTGACTGGCTTTTACTCTAAGTGAAATGGAGATTCCTACTTTCACTTATTTTTTGACCTCTGAAGATTCCCTGCTATCTCTAAGTCAGGACACAGTTTTCTTTGTTGTCAGTGGGGAGGCTGTTTGGGGTATCTAGTCTACCACATTGCTGGAAATAGAAGGTACCCTACCAGTTTTCTAAACATAGCACAAAGCTGTTGTCAAAAGAATTGGATAAAAACTAGAGATCATTGAAAAAAAAATGAAATTAATGTACAGTATGGCAAAGCAGAAATAAAACAAAAAAGGGTTAGAAATCATTACTTAAGAATTTTTAAGACAAGAACTAACCAGGTCGCAGCCGAGACCATTATGGCCGCCGCCACCCTGAGGAGGATGAGGGGAGCCCAGCAAGCGAAACTGCGGCCGAGGCCGGCCATCCAGGTCCCCGGAGGGCTGGCGCTGCCGCTGGTCCTGGCACTTCTGCTTGCGTCTGCCACCATGTCCAGTGCTCTATCACAGACTGATTCGCTGAGCCAGACTGTACTCAAGACACGTTTCTACTCCAAATACGAATGCTTTAACAAATGAAAACCAAACCAAACCTTCTATTTCCCAAATCAGCACCACTCTCCCTCCCACAACTAGTACAGAAAAAAGTGGAGTGGCATCTCTGTCCCCTCATCCCTCGCCTACTACTTCTCTGTCCCAAGAGGAAGCTGATAACGATGAAGATCCTAGCATAGAGGAGGAGGATCTTCTCACACTGAATAGTTCTCCGTCCACTGCCAAAGACACTCTGGACAATGGAGATTATGGAGAACCAGACTACGACTGGACCACCAGCCCCCAGGACAATGAGTCCAATGAGGCCTTGGAAGAAAACAGGAGCTATATGGAAATTGAACAGTCAGTGAGACCTTTTAAGACCCCACCCTCAAATATAGAAGAAGAAGATAGCCATTTCTTTTTCCATCTTATTATTTCTGCTTTTTGTATTGCTGTTGTTTATATTACATATCACAACAAAAGGAAGATTTTCCTTCTGGTTCAAAGCATGAAATGGCATGATGGTCTTTGTTCCAAAACAGTGGAATATCATCGTCTAGACCAGAATGTTAATGAGGCAATGCCTTCTCTGAAGATTACCAATGATTATATATTTTAAAGCACTGTGATTTGCGTTTGCTTATTATGTAATTTTATTTGCTTGACTTTTTATATGATATTGTGCAGATGTTCACCATTGGCAGTTAGTACTTAAATGAGAGGTGGGCCTCTCTTTATTTTGCCTTGGTGCTTTGGAAGTTAAGTATCATGAACAAGGAGTATATAATTTTTTTATCTACATTTTTAGAGTTGAATTCAATCAGGTGTCCAAAATGTGGAGCTAAGCATTACCTGTTTTTATTGTTTTAGATTTCTTTATTGTGCTTTTTCTGGAAGTGTTAGTAATGCTACTTTTAAAAGATCCCAAACTTACAATTAAATTCTAACACATTTGATACTGCTGACTCAGATTCTCTTTCTGCCATCCAAATACTGTTTCTTAAGCACACATTTCTTTGTGCTGTCAAACTGTATCTATGTATGTAAGGATGTGTGTAATAATGCTTTATATATAAGTAACATTTTTTTCTTCCAGGAAAATTGCTTTGATATTTTTGGATAACTTATACATAATTTATTATTGCTCATTCTGACCACAATTTTAAGTAACACATTAATAAATTTGTCTAGAAATTCTGGCAGTAGAGACTCTGCAGTTTGCAGTGGACATAAATAAAATGTTATAGAGAGCATTTTTTTGGTTTGAATTACTGAATTAAATTTAGAGGTAGAAATTGTCATAAAATTTTAAATACGTGAATAATTGCTTTTACTTAGCAACTGACTGTAGCATGGGTTTCTCCAAGCTTTCAAGCTAGGGGCAGAGTTTAAAATTATACCATATTTGTTCACTTGTTTATTTTTTTATAGTAAGTTTGAATAAATTTTAGGGGCCATGTCACTTAAATAATATTGTATCTAAGTCTTTCAAATTAAAATTATACCTGAATGAAGTTGTTTGTATACATGAAGGATATATGTGTACGCTGACTCTTTCTCCCCCTGTATTTGTTTTGTTTTCTTGTTCTTTTTTAATAGAAACTGGAAATTATTTACTGTATTTAATTTTAGCCTGTCTTTCTATCATAAGGAGTTGATCAATATGTAAATATGTGATTTGAAACCTGGTTGACTTCTTACAAGTGTCACGACAACTTTTTAGAAAACATAACCCCTAATATATGTTAAACACCACTCACAAAGCCCGGATGAGCCAGTGGGCATGCAGTTTGTGTAGAGATGGAAGAGGCAGGGCAGTCCATTGTTGCTCTCGGGTGGACAATTTACTGTTATAATAAGGAAGGGAAGCAGAGTGGAAATACACCTGAACTGATTTATTGCAGTAATTTTTTTCATATCTGAAATTGTATTATTTAATATTTTGAATAAGATTTTTAAAAATAAATGGCAAAGATATAAAAAAATAAAAAATAAAAAGAACTAACCAGATCCAGACCTGACAAGTACTACTGCAATATATTCCATACGGATTCACACTTTTTAAACCATAAATAATTAGAATAAAATACAATGACAAGTAAGAAAGCCCAATCTTGGCAAGGGGGGTGTCTCTGTACAGAGTGGGGCAACTAGAGCCTGTACCCTGAATTTTGCTTCCCAAGATTCTCGTAAAACTCCCATGGTACTTGCCCCCTCTGGGTCCCTCCCCACACCTAACTATACCTTACATTTATGAAGTGCTAACACCCATTTATTGAATTGCATCTTTATACCCTAAATATATGTCATTTTAGACCACTCAGTGGACATTTAAAATGTTTATAAATAAAGAGTTCACCTAACATATCAGTAAAGAAAACCATGTCTCATAGTATATAATTTTTTTTAAGTTAAAAACAATGTGCACTATGACACTTAAAAAAAAAACAGGAATGAAAGTAAATTTTAGCAATAGTTGTCTCTGAATGGTGGGATTAGTGGGTGATTTTATTTTACTGTTTGTGCTAAATTTTTCTCCAATAAATGTTCTATTTGTTATATATATACACCATATATATGGTAATCTATAACCTGCAGAGAAGTTAGAGACAAATTTCCTTACTATTAATTGCAGCACACTTAGTTAAGATATATGATAGTGTGTTGAAACTTCTATGAAAGAATAACAAAGAATCACAAAACTAAAATAATAAACCATCAGATTAAGAAAAAATATATGTATCAAATATTATTTTAAATACATACACACATGCATATGCAGGCTCATCTTCATTTGCAAGAAAAAAAAAACTTTAAGACCTTCCAAATTAGGCGAACAGAAGATATAAAAATATATTGACGGGACTTCCCTGGTGGTGTGCAGTGGTTAAGAATCTGCCTGCCAATGAAGGGGATACAGGTTCAGTCCCTGGTCTGGGAAGATGCCGCATGCCATGGAGCAACTAAGCCCGTGCGCCACAACTACTGAGCCTGCGCTCTAGAGCCTGCAAGCCACAACTACTGAGCCCGTGTGCCACAACTACTGAAGCCCACGTGCCTAGAGCCCATGCTCTGCAACAAGAGAAGTCACCACAATGAGAAGCTCACATGCCGCAATGAAGAGTACCCCCCGCTCGCCGCAACTAGAGAAAGCCCGCGCAGCAAGGAAGACCCAACACAGCCAAAAATAAATAGATAAATAAATTTATTTATTTTTTAAAAAAAGGATCACTTAAAAAAAAAAAGACATTGACATCAAAGGAAATAAAATAAACCAAAAAAAAAAAAAGCTTTATCTTCGTCAAAGAAACAAGAATGAAAGAAATATTGAGGTATACCATTTCAGATAAATTAGCCAACAAGGAAAAGGTCATGGACTTCCCTGGTGGCGCAGTGCTTAAGAATCCGCCTGCCAATGCAGGGGACACGGGTTCGATCCCTGGTCCAGGAAGATCCCACATGCCATGAAACAACCAAGCCCATGCGCCACAACTACTGAGCCTGCACTCTACAGCCCGCAAGCCACAGCTACCGAGCCCACGCACCACAACTACTGAAGCCTGCGTGCCCTAGAGCCCACGCACTGCAACTACTGAGCCTGCATGCTGCAACTACTGAAGCCTGCATGCCTAGAGCCCGTGCTCCGCAACAAGAGAAGCCACCACAATGAGAAGCCTGCACACCACAGCGAAGAGTAGCCCCTGCTCGCCACAACTAGAGAAAGCCCACACAGCAACAAAGACCCAACACAGCCAAAAAATTTTTTAATTTTTTAAATAAAAAGAAAAAATAGAAAAAAGAAAATGGTCACAGCATGTAATGCTGGTGAGCTTATTGTGAAATGGTACAAATGGTAACAATACATATTGGTCCAAGCTTTGAGGAAAGCAATCTGACAATATGTATCAAGAGGCATAAAAATGCTCAAATCATTTTACCCAGTAGTCCTATTTCAGAGATGGGGGTGGGGGAGGGGGAAGCTGGGGCGAAGTGAGAGAAGCACTGACATATACACACTACCAAATGTAAAATAGATATCTAGTGGGAAGCAGCCGCATAGCACAGGGAGATGAGCTCGGTGCTATGCGATGACCTAGAGGGGTGGGATAGGGAGAGTGGGAGGGAAGCTCAAGACGGAGGGGACATGGGGATGTATGTATGTATATGGCTGATTCACTTTATTGTACAACAGAAACTAACACAGCATTGTGAAGCAATTATACTCCAATAAAGATGTATAAAAAAAGAAAATAGTTTTTAAAAGGGAATATACTTTAAGCATGTGCATTGAGCCAGCATACAAAGAGACTAACAAAGAGCATTCTAGGCAGAGGGAGTACTCATAGAAACATGAATAAGAATAACCAAAAATCAGCAATGCCCAAATGCCCAATGATGGCGAGATTTTACAAGGAGGCGGTGATTTTATAGAGAGGCCATCCTTTTATAGGAAAGTATCAATAGTCAAGAGCTTGTTCTTTGGCAGCAGACAGGTAATCAAAGATGAATAAGACATGAACTCTGCCCCCAAGGGTCCAAAGTTTATTCCTTTATCAACTGTGTGACTTTTGAGTCAGTTGCTTCACCACCCTATGCCTCAGTTTTCTCATCTGTAAAATCAACTATAAAAACCATTTATGGGGGCTTCCCTGGTGGCGCAGTGGTTGAGAATCTGCCTGCCAATGCAGGGGACATGGGTTCGAACCCTGGTCTGGGAGGATCCCACATGCCACGGAGCAACTGGGCCCGTGAGCCACAACTACTGAGCCCGCGTGTCTGGAGCCTGTGCTCCGCAACAAGAGAGGCCGCGATAGTGAGAGGCCCGCGCACCGCGATGAAGAGTGGCCCCTGCTCGCCGCAACTAGAGAAAGCCCTCGCATAGAAACAAAGACCCAACACAGCCAAAAAATTAATTAATTCATTCATTCATTAATTTTAAAAAAAACCATTTATGACGGGAGATCTGAACACCAACTAGATGACAGGGGATACTATGGAACTGCTCATTTTTCAGTTTGGTGATGTTACTGTGTTCTTTTTTTAAGTCCTTATCTCTTAGTGACAACTACTAAAATATTTTTGAAAAAACATCAATAACATTTGTTCTGTAGTTTTTGTACTTTTCTCATGACACTGTTGTAGTTTGTGTACTACTCTCTCTCTCTCTCTCTCACACACACACACACACACACACACACACACACGTGTTTCTACCCAGCGGGATTGTATTTCCAAGACACAGGCAATTCTTCCTCACCTACTGTCTTCTGCAGACCTCGGCACAATGCCTTGCATGTGGAGGGTACTCAAATATTTGTTGAATTTTTAAAAAGTAAAAGAAAAGAAACAAAAAGGAGTCATGCATATTCCAATGATGAGAAGAAAACCCTGAACCAAGGATTATGTTTAATATGAGTTTTTCTACCTGAGGTCCAAAAACAAAGTGCCTGGGCATGAAGAGCAGGGTACAAAGCTGCCATCCTGGCTAGTGAGGGGCACCTTCCTTGGGGAAGAAAGTACAGATACCCCTGGCCAGGCTGGGTCCCTCTGACACACTCCCAGCACAACTGTAGCTAACTGACTATGTGCGCTGTCACCTACACGGTGTCTGTCTCCATGGCCACACCGCGGGCCCCACCCTGGGTATGGTCACGTGGCAGGACTCCTAAGTGGTTGACAGCCTGAAGAAGAAACCTCAGCATCCACCAGAGGAGGAGCAGCACAGACCACAGAGAGGGTCAGTAACATCCTGGAACCCAAGTCAGGAACACCAGCTAGAGACTGATCAGCCAGAGCTCCTGGAGCAGGTATGGGGCTGGGCTGGGACTACAGCCCCGCTCGCATCATCGTCTGTGGAGCTGATGAAGGGAATGGGGAGAGGGCCAGGGACGGCCTGCCACAGAAAGAAGGGAGAGGAACCGGGACTGGGAGGGGGACTGGAAGGGAGAGTAACCGGGAAGCAGCTGCTGCCTGCTGTGTAGCCCGGGGCTTGGCTGGCCTAGGCCTGGTGCTTCCTCTGTGTGGTAGGATGTGGGAGACCACAGGAATGCAGGCAATGCCAGTGCATCACCGTAGAAAACTGAATTCCTGAGCACGTCGTGAAGGCTTACTCAGACAAGGCAGCTATGGAATGAATATCCATCGAGTCGCGGGTGGGGTGGGGGCGCCTGGAGGAGAGAGGGGCTCCCTCTGCCAGCAGTAGAGGAGGGGCAGGAAGAGCTGCAAAGAGGAGCTAACATCTGATTGCCTCTGGAAAAACCAGTCAGCATGGAAACGGAAAGAAAAACAAAAACACATATTGAAAGCTCACGATGGTCTAGGTGCTAGTTAGGCACTTAAGTTTCCTTCCCAAAGCAAGACCACACAAAGGCCTGGAGATGTGAAAATCTTACAAGTGTGTCTGATTTTCTTTCCCCTCTTAACAACGCCCGCTAAAGCTGCCAGAGGCCCTGGGCTGGATTCTGCAGGCTAGAAGGAATGTTCTGTCTATTCCTATTCCCTTGTTAACATGGAAAACTCATTAAAGATGAATTTTTACTTCTAGGAATTTACCCCAGAGCAGTGATCAGAGATGGATGTCAAGATAGACCGACAAAGCTCAAAAACAGGAAACCAAATGGACAATCACTAGAGTTAGATTGGCTAAAATATTACGTAGTCATCAGGAAGCGTGTTGTCAAAGATTGGTTAATGGCAATGCAAAGAGCTACACCCCATATTAAGTGGGAAAAAAATCAGGTTACAAACTGATATGATCCCAACTTTATGGGAAAAAAGTATAATACATTTTTTAAAAGATTGAAAAGAAATCTAATGTTCAAAGAGTCTATCTCTGTGGTGGAATTATGGGTGATAACGTTCTTCATTCTTATTGTCTGTTTTCCACAATGAATGTGTTACTTTTTAAAAATTAGATAACAATACACACACACAAATGTTATTTAAATGCACCCACCCAATTGAAAACAGGCCCAGTGGGGTAGGCTCACCTTCTGCAGGATGGGGGTAGGGCAGGTGTTGTCAAACAGGACTGAGTTGAAGATTCCATACTCGCCCTCACCGAGTTGGTACAGGATGGTCTTGGGGGCGGAACCGTTTTCCTCTGCAGGGAGGGGAGGGGAGAGGGAGGGGAGGGGGGCGGGGCGGCACAAGCAGCACATGAGGGGTTGGAACAATGGCGGGCTCAGCAAGGGGACAAGCTACTGAAGCAAGAGGGCTGCCCCTTCCTCGGCTATGAGGTGGCCAGCCTCCTCCCGTGAGAGGAGGTTCACCACTGTGTTGGAAACACCTTGCAGCTGAGCAACCCTGCCCAGGACACACTCCCTGCCTGCATCTGAGCGCCTCAATGCCCCAGCAAAGGCAGGAGAGCAGCCCACCCAAACTCAAGACCCCAAGAGGTTAAGCCACCTGCTCAGAGGCACACGATGGGGCAGTGCATGAGCTGGAATGAGAAGCCAGGTCTCCCGGCTTGACTAGAAAGTATAATCGCCCAGATGTGTAAAGGAGGCCAGAATTCCATCCCTACACACACACACACAGAAGACCTTCCACCTGGAGCCCACCACCCCTCTCCGAGGAAGAGCACACTGACCTCAGCCTCTCCTGCCTGGGGGTCCCAGAGCAGAGAAAAAAGCCCCAAGATCAGAGTCAGACCTCTCACTCAAGAGGCTGCTGGGAGGACTGATCTATCTGGAAGGTCAGGGAAGAGCGCTGATGTTGGCAGTGTGGACAGAAGAGCCTTGAGTCAGCCCAGCCTGGACTTGAACCCTGGCACTGCCCCTTATCAGCTGTGTGACCTTGGGCTAGTGACTCAACCTCTCCGTGCCTACGTTCTGTCGTCTATAAAGTGGGCTTAGACAAATATAAGTTGTCATTAATTACTTTCAAAATGTTGTGAGAAGCAGTAGGGTGGGTAAGAGCCTGTACTTTGGAGAGAAGACAAACATGGGGTGAAATGCAGGCTTTACCACTTACTAGCAATTAAGCAATTCACCTGTATTCTCTCTGGCTCTCAATTTCTTCATTTGTACAATAGGGTTAATAAAGCATCTGTTCTCCCTAAGGTTGCTCTGATCTCAATCTTCACAAAATATAAACATGCATAGGGAAAAAAAAGATGCTAAAGAGTGTCCTGGGGTGAGGAGACTTGATTGTAAATTTCCCTAAAGCAAGGACCCATTTTCCAGATTCCCCCACCCCTTAAAATCAGACCCGGCTCAGCCAGCCACTGTCCCTGGCTTTAGGGAAGAATGGGGCTCTGCTGCCCACCTGGCACCTACCCTCCCTGCCAGGCTGTTCCAGAAGAACCTCCTTCTTGGCGATGATGCTGGCTGCCAAGGTGAAGGCCGAGGTCACATAGTAGCGCCCCAGCTTGGCAAGGATGTCCACACCACAGCCCTCCGGGAAGTACAGGTCCAAGGCTGAGCTGACCACAGAAGAAATCTGAGAGGATGGGGGACAATTACATGTTTGAAATGTGGGATTTATGCTGAAGACTTGCTGCAGCTCCAAGTCTATTTCTTGAAAGCCTCTCTGATTTCAGGTTACCCCAGCTGGTAACCACGGACAGCTGGACAAGAAGGTAGGCAGAGACAGAGCTGGGTCAAGACCCTCACACTTGTGTAAATCACCCTTCAATGACCCTACAATGGGAAAAGACACTCTTAATCTAACACTTGGTACTCAGATTCCAGAAGCCCTGACGTGGATTTTTCTTTCCTAAATAACCAATATGCTAAATAACACATTTTTTAAATAGAAACTACAGAGAAGGAAAAAGAAGATCAAAGTCACCCCTAATTCTATTACCCAGATTAACCTAATCAGTGTTAACTTTTTGGAGTAGCTCCTTTAATTCCTTTTTATACAAACCTAAAAACCTGATTTTTTTATTATAAACATGATAGAGCTATAATTATATGTTTTTATAAACTGTTTCACTCAATAAACTGAATGACCTCCCCATGTGTGTAAATGTTTTCACCATAAGAATATACCATAATTTAACCAATCCCTGAGTGCTATATGGACCAAGGAAGTCCACTGGACTTCTGTTATGAAGAATGCTGCAATGCTCATCTTTGAAGCTAATTCTTAGTGTCCATCACGTATTATTTTCTTAAATTCAGTTCCAAGATCTGAGTATTCCAGGACAAGGCACTTACTAAGGAAAAGCGACCCCTAGTGGTTCCAGTCGGGATTGCAATGACACGTTTTTCCTGATTTCACCTTCCAGATGGGAGGAGACAGACGGACTAGGAGTGGACAGAAGGTTGGCTTTTCCTTCCCCTGCCCACTTGACTTTTCATCAGTCCGCCGGAGGGTGAATAGGGCACACCCAGACCCTCAGAAAGCCTTATGACTTATGCAAATATGGCCTGGTTAAGCCTCAAATAGGTGCATGGACGGAGTCAGGCAGAGCTGGGTACGCAGCCGGCTCTGCCGTGGACTCAGGAAGTGAAGTAACGTCTGCGAGCCTCAGTTTGCTCAGCTGTAACATAGGGTTAATAATAATATAATCCAGGTAAAGCACTAAGCACAGCATGTAGCACATGGGACCCACTCCCAGTGGGCTTCCTGGGATCATTATAACCCTCCCCGCCCCCATCCCCACCCCCACCAAGCCCAGTGTGACACTTGCGATCCCAGGGTTACCTCTTCGAATCTCACTTTGGCCCCCTCCACTCCAGGGAAGCCGCCGCCAAGGTCCAGGATGTGCATCCTGTGGCCCAGCTCAGCACCCATTTCAAATACAAGCCGGGCGTCTGCGATGGACTGAGCGTAGGCCTGAGGGTCAGGACAGCCACTGCCAATGTGAAAACTGGGAAGGGAGGAAGAGCCTCGGCTTACACACAGGGGCCCAAGTACCACCACCTCAGTCCCAGCCAGGAGCAACCTTGGCCGAGCACACTGGATGTTGTGCCCATTTTCCAGATATAGTGACTGTGGGCATAAAAGGTTAAATGGGCTGCCAAGGGCCATGTGGCAAGTGAGGAGTGGACAGGAGACTAGATCCAAGGTCCCTTGGCACTTGGCGCCCCCCCCCATCCCTCCATGCTGCCCCCGGGGCTGAGCCTTCTGGGGTGAGGGCTAGGGCCCCAGATTCAGCCACATCTGATGTACATCTCACTCAGCAGTCTGACATGCTGTGCTTCAGTTTCCCCGTCTATAAAGTGGGGATAAGATCCCCCAGTTATGGGATAGTGTCCATGAAGCATTTAGCAGAGTGCCTGGCCAACCTAAGTGCAAAAAAAAGGAAAGCTATATTGTTAGGTCATAGTTCTTGCTTCTTCCATATCCCCTACCAGAAAAGAGGCAGAGCCAAGGTGTGCCTGGACGACATTTGGCCTCAGGCTGGGAAAACTCCTGCAAAGCCAGGTCCCTCCTGGACCCTCCTGGGACAGGACCTTCTGCAGACTGTGGGGTTGGGGCAGTGGGACACTCCAAACCTTCTTTCCAAAGGGAGGAAGCTCTCAAATGGCAGAATTCTAGGCCCAGGGACAGGCCCTCCTTGGAGACACTGAGGGAGGTCTCACACAGAGTTGATTAAGTCCTGGGAAAGAGGCAGTGGGCAGCGGGCGTGGGTGGTGATGGCGGGGCTCCTGGGCACTCACCTCACACCCACCACCTCTACGTGGTTCCTCTTGGCATCTTCAAGCAGGTGTCTGCAGGATTGCAGCGACACTCCGAACGTGAGGCTCAGGCGGCTCCGGGAGTGGGAGTCATCGGTGGCAATGCACAGAACCATCCTGAGGAGACACGCAGCACCTCTGTGGGGGGCGCCAGGCCTCACCCCCCACCCCGCCCCCGACCAAGCCTTCTCTAAGTCAAGGGGCGTGAACCCTCACGGCTCAGAGCTACCCAACCCCACAAGCCCCTGGACCCCTTCCTCTCCCTGCACAGCCAGTCAGCCTCTGAGTCCTGTCCAGTCCATTCCCTAAATGTCCCTGGGCCCTTCCCTGGGGCCCTGCCTTGGTCCCAACCTCACCAGTTCTCCTCTGGGCAGCCCCACTTCTCCGAATCAGCCTTAACACCAGCCAGGCTTTTCCAACTTCTCTTGTATCGGGGGGAACATTTTTTAAACACAGTCTTATTGAGAACCCCAATATCCCCAATATGTAAAACAGACAAAATGGAAGCTGCTTCGGGTGAACTAGAGTGGCCCGCCATCTGGCTCCCCAGGGTGTCCAGGGACCAGGTAAGAGGCACAGCCTGAGTAAGATGTCCAGCTCTGACCCCTCCCAAAGCCCACGTGCGTTGGGGTCCCTGCCCTGTGACAAGCGTCATTCACTTCTCCTTCTCCCCTTGCACATGGTATGTTCCAGCCACACCAAATTTCTGCTTATCCCTCAAATGCCCCATGCTGCTTCTGGCCTCCATGCGTTTGCTCACACAGTTCACTCTGACACACTGTTTATGCCCTCCCCAGATGCTGGTCACTCCTCAATGCCCTCCTTAAATGCCACCTCCTCTGTGAAACTTTCCCAACCACCCCCTCTTGCTTCCTCTGCCGTGACTTTGACCTCCGTAGTACCGTGGGCTTTGCTCTGCCTGGCCTGTAATCCATCATTTCTACCTCTGTCCTAGTCAGGCTCTACATCCTGGATCCAGTCCAGGAGTGCCTGCCCCAACCTCCTGTGACTCTGACCGGGTCCAAGGCAGGGTCCTCAGCCCCGGCCCCATTCCTCCCACTCCCTCTGCCCTCACACGCAGCCCAGCCTCCCACATGAGTGCTTCTCAGCTTACTTGGCACTGGGGTGGCTTTTTACCACCTTTGCCAGCTCCATCTCGTTGTCAAAGCTCAGCAGCCGGACCCCATGCTTGGCAGCATACTTGATGTGTGCAATTTGCTTACAGGGGTTGGCGTAGATGATCTTACTGGCGAGGACACCAATATGCTGGACCAACTCCATCTCTGCCTGTGGGATCCCAAAGGTGGTGGTGAGGAAGCACCAAAGCCTGCTGGGCCCACAGAGGCCAAGGAAGCACAGATGAGGCGCAAAGTCATGGCTGTGCCTGGGGAGGTCCATAAAAAGTGGGCCTCACTTTTAGACAACAGGTATACAAAAATCAGGACGCACGCTGGTTCACCATTGACAGGCAGGGCTGCCATGTACAGCTGTGTGGGTGGTTTACTGCACAATCCTAGGGAGGGAGGGGTCCCGTTCAGAGAATACATGGTAGATTTGTATGTTTATTACGACTTCCTAACAGTAAAGCAGCTTGCTCTAACAAAATCAGTATATTTATTTACAACGATTAAGTGTCTTAAGGAAAGGATACATTTTCTAATTCACACAAAGGCACTCTACAGATTCATGGTAGCCCTGAAAACAGGTTTCTGACACATTTTCCTGGCAGATTTAAATGTTTAGAGACTATCACTTGATGTGTTAGAAAGTTCACCAGACCAATAGTCTTTTTGACACAGGTCATCCAACATCCACACACCTGCTCTGTGCATGGCATGGTGCTGGGTGGCTCCAGCAAGGCCCTCTCCCCACAGGGCCTCCTCTTCCTCACCTTTCCAGAACGGTGCTCCACCTGATTGCTGCATTAATGGTCCAGACAACGATGATGATGATGGTGAAAGCAACCATGGTCACAGAGCACCGACCACAAGCAGGCACTGAATGAGAGGCTTTACATCAGGTGTCGGCAAACTTTTTCCATGAAGGGCCAGAGAGTAAATATTTTAGGCTTTGTGGGCCATATAGTTTCTGTACAACTACTCAAATGTCTTTGTAGCACCAAAGCAGCCACAGATAACGCATAAGAGAATGAGCATGGCTGTGGTCCAATAAAACTCTACAAGTCCCACCACCCATTGTTTGCCAACCCTTGCTTTACTTATTTATTTATGTATGTATGTATGTATTTATTTATTTATTTGGCCTCGCCGCACACCTTGTGGGATCTTAGCTCCCCGACCAGGGATCAAACCCGTGCCCCCTGCAGTGGAAGCGCAGGGTCCTAGTCACTGGACTGCCAGGGAAGTCCCCAACCCTTGCTTTAGAGTCACTCTTTTATTGACTCCTTACAATACGCCACCAGATGGTATTAGCTCCATTCTATAGAGAAGGAAACATGCTCAGAGAGGCTATGCAGCAAGTAGGAGGCAGAACCAACTTTCAAACTCAAGCCTGACCCTCCATGATTAAGAAGGTGGCAGTTTGGAAGCACGGTAGGAGACACAGGGCCATCTTTAGCCATCCCAAGTTTGTAATAAGACTGTAATTTTAACGTAGCAACTTTTCAGCACGAGGTATTTATGTGCATTATCTCATGCAATGCCTATAACTATCCTATGAAATATTTATCGGCCACATTTTGCAGAGGACAAATTGAGTTCAAAGAAACCCACTTGCCTTGGTGACACAGCCAGTGAGTAGCAGAGGGAGACACAAAGGTCCACCTCCAGAGCTGGAACTGCTGTCATCACAGCTTGCTTCCAAAGACCCCACGTCTGAGCAGTTATGAAAATGTGGTTTTGCTCCCTGCCTCACCCAAGAGGTGAGAGGAAGCAGCAATGGTAACACTTTGGGGACCTGTGGTTTAGCTTTGATTAAAATTATTTAAGTAATAACCATTGTCATTCATTAAAGGATTACTGTATGCCAGCCATTGCATTAAATATTTTATAGACATTCTCATTTCATCGCCATATTAATCTTATGAGGCAGGAAACAGAGGCTCAGAGAGGCCTTAAGTGACTTGTCCAAAGTCACACGGCTTACAAGTGGCACTGCTAGAATTCTAACCCAGGACCGTCCGACTTTAGCACACCAGCTCTTAACCACAGCACTTCAGTGGAGAAGACACCTTGATGCTGAATTGGCAAGTGTGTCTCGAGCATCTATTGAGTTGCCAGGCTTTGAGACAAGTGCTAATGAAAACAAGTGGTGAGTAAAGCAGACAGGGTCTCTGACCCTGTGGAGGTTTCAGGCAGATGCGAAAGAAGGGGAGGAATGAATGAACACTGAATAATAATAGGATTACAAATGGATAAGAGCCATGGAGAAAAAGTACGGGATACTAGAGAATGTGGGATGGGGAAACCTGGATGTGAGGGGGTGACGGACAGCTTTCTGAAGGTCAGAAATTTAAGCTGAGGAGGAGGTGTGGAGAAAAGGGAACCCTCCTACACTGTTGGTGGGAATGTAAATTGGTGCAGCCACTATGGAAAACAGTACGGAGGTTCCTTAACAAACTGGAAATAGAGTTACCATATGATCTAGCAATCTCACTCCTGGGCATATATCTGGAAAGGACAAAAGCTCTAATTTGAAAAGATACATGCACCCCAATGTTCACAGCAGCACCATTACAATAGCCAAGACATGGAAGCAACCTAAGTGTCCATCAACAGATGAATGGATAAAGAGGATGTGGTGTATATATATATATATATATATATATATATATATATATAAAAACACACATACACACACACAATGGAATATTACTCAGCCATAAAAAAATGAAATTCTGTCATTTGCAGCAATGTGGATGGACCTAGAGATTATCATACTAAGTGAAATAAGTCAGAGAAAGACAAATACCATATGATATCACTTATATGTAGAATCTAAAATATGATACAAATGAATTTATTTACAAAACAGAAACAGACTCACAGATACAGAAAACAAACTTATGGCTTCCAAAGGGGAAGGAAGGGAGGGAGGAATAAACTGGGAGTATGGGATTGACAGATGCATACTTCTGCATATAAAACAGGTAAACAACAAGGATTTACTGTATAGCACAGGGAACTATATTCAGTATCTTATAATAAACTATAATAGAAAAGAACTGAAAAAAAGAATATAGATATATACATATATATGAATAACTGAACCACTTTGCTGTACACCTGAAACTAACACAGTACTGTAAATCAACTATACTTCAATTTAAAAAAAAAAAAGAAAGAAAGAAATTTAAGCTGAGCCCCATAGGAGGCCTGGTCCAGGCTGAAAGGGAAGGAAAGAATGTTTCTGGTAGGAGAAGTGGCCTGTGCGGAGGTTCTGAGGCAAGAATGTACTCAGCCTGGGGGAGGAACAGAGAACGCTGGGGTGGCCTGGGCAGGGTGACCACCGTGGGGGACGATGAGCTTGGAGGGATGCAGGCAGAGCCAACAGGGAGACCAAGAAGGCTGATGTGATTTATATTTGACCCTGCCAGTGGTGGGAAACAGTTTGAGGGTTCTCAAGAGGGAAAAGGACATGATCAGATGGGCATTTTTTGAATGCAAGGTCTAAATGCATGTCACTCTGGCTACCGTGTGAAAATGGACCAAGGAAGGGCCTAGGAGAATTCTGGGAGACAGTCACAACCTCCCTGGGAAACAGGACAGGCTGCATAGAAAGGGGGGTGGTGTCATCTGTAGGCATGGCTGGCAAACTTGGTGAGGGACTGCACGTGGGGATCTGGGGTTAGATGTCTGAGGGGGACTCCTCGCCCAGCAGGCCCAGGGGCCCCTCTCAAGGGGAAGATCATGAGTGCATTTGAACACACTGGGTTCCAGGTATCCTGTGGCAACAAGTCAGCACCTGGATACATAGGGTCTGGGCTGGAGATCAAAACAGGGGAGGTGGTGGCATATTAGGGGTATTTGAAGCCATGGGAGGAGATGAAATCCCCTACAAAGACAGAGAGTTTGTAAGAGAAGGGAGCCTGAGCCGGAATCCAGAGGAACTCTCCCAGTTAGAGAGCAGGAAGAGCCAGCACAGGACTGGCAGAGAGGGGAGGAGAGAGCATCTCCAGAAGAAGCAGAACAACGCAGAGGTTTCTTATGCCATTCCTGTCAAAGCAAACCCTGTCTTGCAATTCACATCTGTGCAGAAGGAGACCTCTCCACTGTCAGAGGCACCCCAGGAGGGTGGAGCAGGCTCCCAGCAGCGTCCACTTTCACTGGATATGTTTCTAAAGTCTTTAAAACCAAGAGCACGTGTTGTTGTTGAGTACAAGCATACCTCATTTTATTTCGCCTCACTCTGTAGTGCTTTGCAGATATTGCAATTTTTACACATTGAAGGTTTGTGGCAACCCTGCATCAAGCAAGTCTATTGGCACCATTTTTCCAGCAGTGTTTGCTCACTTCACGTCTCTGTGTCACATTTTGGTAATTCTTGCGATATTTCAGACGTTTTCAGTGTTACTGTATTTGTTATGGTGATCTGTGATCAGTGATCTTTGATGTTACTATTGTCATTGTTTTGGGGTCACGAACCACGCCCATATGCCCATACAGTGAACTTAATGGATAAATGTGTGTTCTGACTGCTCCACCCCTCAGCCATTCCCCATCTCCCTCCCGCTCTTTGGGCCTCCCTATTCCCTGACATACAACAACACAACCATATTGAAATTAGGCCAGTTAATAACCCTACAATGACCTCTAGGTATTCAAGTGAAACGAAGAGTCTTCTCTTAAGAAACTGCCACCCCACACTTCAGCAACCACCGCCCTGAGCAGTCAGCAGCCATCAACATTGAGGCAAGACCCTCCACCAGCAAAAAAGATTACGACTTGCTGATGGTTCAGATGATGGTTAGCATTTTTTAGCAAGAAAATATTTTTTACTTAAGGTATGTACATTTTACTTAAAGTATTTTTTTAGACATAATGCTATTGCACACTTAATAGACTACAGTATAGTGTAAGCATAACTTTTATATGCACTGGGAAACCAAAAAATTCATGTGACTCACTTTATTGTGATCTTCACTTTACTGTAGTGGTCTGGAACCCAACCCACAATATCCTAGGCTAGGCCTGTGTTTTTAAAAAGAATGTGTTTCAATGGATGCAACTAGAGATTATCATACCAAGTGAAGTAAGTCAGAAAGAGAAAGACAAATACCATATGATTATCACTTATATGTGGAATCTAAAATATGACACAAATGAACCTATCTATGAAACAGAAATAGAATCGGGGACATAGAGGATAGACCGGTGGTTGCCAAGGGGGAGGGTGGGTAGGAGAGCGATGGATTGGGAGTTTGGGATTAGCAGATGGAAACTGGTATATATAGAATGGATAAACAAGGTCCTGCTATATAGCACAGGAACTCTATTCAGTATCCTGTGATAAACCATAACGGAAAAGAATATGAAAAAGAATGTATATATATGTATAACTGAGTCACTTTGCTGTTCAGCAGTAATTAACACAAAATTGTAATTCAACTATACTTCAATAAAAAATAAATTTAAAAACTAAATTTAAAAAATACTAAAAAAACAAAAAAAGAATGTTTCAAATGGGGAGTTGCTACTCAATGGGTATAAAGTGTCAGTTCTGCAAGAGGAATCAGTTCTAGAGATCTGCTATACAACATGGTGCCTATACTTAACAATTCCTTATTAAACACTTAAAAATTTCTGAGGGTAGATCTCACTTTAAGTGTTCCCACCACACACACACACACACACACACACACACACACTTTTCATGGTGAGATCAAAAGCTAGGAGGACCAAGGACTGTCCCCTACAAGGTCTAAAAGCATCAACATGGACAGATCTCCAAAATCTGCTGAGCTTAAAGCTATTGTAAGGGACTTCCCTGGTGGCGCAGTGGTTAAGAATCCACCTGCCAATGCAAGGCACATGGGTTCGAGCCCTGGTCCGGGAAGATCCCACATGCCGTGGAGCAACTAAGCCCGTGCAGTACACCACAACTACTGAGCGTGCGCTCTAGAGCCCACGCGCCACAACTACTGAAGCCTGCGCTCCTAGAGCTCGTGCTCTGCAACAAGAGAAGCCACCCCAAGGAGAAGCCTGCACACCGCAACAAAGAGTAGCCCCACTCGCCACAACTAGAGATAGCCCACGCGCAGCAATGAATACCAAACGCAGCCAATAAATAAATAAATAATTTATTAAAAAAATAAAAATAAAGCTATGTGGCACAATACCTACCACGTGAACATCTTATATTTTGTTACAAAATCGCAAGATATTTTCTATGTTTCCTATGGATCATATTTGTAAGTATTTTTCAAATACCATGTAGCCACCAAGCTCAAACTCAGAATGTTGATTATCTCTGGAGACATAAAGCTGACGTTCTACTTTTTTTTTGCAGATGAATCAACGTATTATTTGAATAATTCAAAATGAATGTTTAGAATAAAGTGCTCACTGGATCCTGGAGATTGCTGGGGACGTTGGCAAGAGGAGATTCCTTGGAATGATGAGTGGAGGTCGGGAAGCAGTGGCTTAAGGAGTGGGTGCTAAGGGAAAGAGACAAGTGACTGCAGACAGGCAAGTGTAGACAACTCAGTTTGGCCATGAAGAGAGAGCAAGGGATTGGGCTGGGGGACGATGTGGTGTCCAGAGAAGGCATTTTAAGATGGGAGGATGCTGAGGGAGACAGCCAGAGAGGGCAAGGGATGGGGTAGGAGAGATGACATAAGGTCCTTGGGAAGGTGGGTGGGTGGACCAGAGCCCCGTGTAAGGCGTGGCTGGTGCCCTTGACCCTGGAGCCTGTCTGATGCATATCTGTACACCCAGCCCCAGCTCATGCCTGACCCTAGGTCAGTGGCCGCCAAAGCATGGTGCTGTACAGAGTGGCCACCAGCTCCAGCCAACCAGAAGAGGGCAGCCTCGGCCTTCCAAGAAAAGCTGTGCCACCTCTCAGGAAATGCACCCAAGGGCCACATGATGCCACCTACCGGGAGGGGTCTCAGCTCTGCCATCCCCTCCCCGGGGATCTTGGCAAAGACAGCAGTGATAAAGTCAGAGACCCCTTGCCATACTCAAGCGGCCCCTTCCCAGGGCATCCCACAAACCTCTGTGCCTCCTTTCCTTATACACTAACTGCTTCCTCATGGGGCTGTTGTCAAAATCACGGTGATAATAATTACCTCACAGGGTTGTTTCAAGAGTCAAATGAGATCATGTACAGAAAATGCTTGGCAAAGCACCTGACACAACAGGAGCCCTCAGCAAACGACCCCCACCAGACTTCTAAGCCCTACACCCCACAACTCTGCCCTTTGGAGGCCAGTCCTGAGTCTTGAGGGCCAGCACAGGGCCCCACCTCTGGGTTTCCAGAAGCAGAGGACTCTAGTCAGTGAGGTTCGGTCCTGTTCTTCACCCCTAGACCAAGGGGGCTGGAAAAGGGTCCCCTTCCTCCTCGGTCAGAGCAGAGACCCGGCATGCTGCAGGGGGCAAGTCTTGGCTCTGCTACCAGCAAGCTGTGTGAAGCTGACCCCCAGTTCCTCAACTGCAAAACGGCAATCTCTTCCCCTAGGCACTCCATGGGGCTTTATGTGGGGCTTCATCCCTTTATGAAACCAGGTGTGCAAAACAAGAGCTGATGTAAAGGGGCTTCACAGGTGACATGAGGGAGACTCATCTACCACTAAGGACACTAACATGTGTCTCTGATAAAGGTGAACCTGCTCGTTCCAACCATTCACCATGGTGTGCACCTCTCTCCCACCTGGAATCCCTCCAGCCTCCTACCCAGATGAGCTCTCCTCCTGTCTCCTCCAGATCCCTTTCTAGAATCCTCCTCACAACACCCAGCTATATTGCTGACCAGGGTTTAAAAGGGATTCCCCCTCAAAACAATCATTACTAAACATTTAAAAATAACTGTAATAACAATATCACAAACCAATGCCCACAGGCTTGCTCCCACCTCAGGACCTTTGCACTTGCTGGTCCCTCTGCCTGGAATGCTCTTCCCCTGGTTATCCACCTGGCTTGGATCCTTTGCTTCCTTCAGATCTGTGTTCAAATTTCAGTGACGCCTTCCCTGGCCAAACCATCTAAAAGTACAATCCTCTTTCCTGACATCCAGGTCTCTTCCCTACTTCCCTTTCCCTCTTTAATTTTCTCCACAGCATTTACCATCTAAAATACCATAGACTTTCATTGTTTAACTTGTTTGTTCTTTAGAAAGCAAGCTCCATGAAGGGACCTTTTTTGTTTTGTTCACTTGCTAAATCCCCACCTAGAAAAGTACTTGACCCCCCAGTAGGTGCTCAATAAATGTTGCTGAATGAATAACTATGTCCAAAGCTGTACTCTGAGGAAACTCTATAGCTAAAAGACTTATCAAGTAAGAACAGAATGGAAATAGATAAGCCGTGTATTCAACTCAAGGACAATAGAGTCTGTTTTACTCAACACTGTATTGCCAGCCCTACCTAGCACAGTGTCTAGCACACTGCAAGAGTTCAATGAATAGAGAATGACAGTAATAAACAAATCTAAAGAGAGCAGGAGGGAATTAAGACAACAGCATTAATCAAATCAGAAAGGCAGCAGAACTGGCAACAACAAAACTCTACAAGGATTAGTTAAGAAAATGTACAGTCACACGTTATTAATATTATAAAAGAAAAAAATAAAACCAATGATAAAATGGTGTTTTTGTTTTGTTTTAATTAGAAGAATACCACATATAGCTCTATGCCAAGAAGTTTGAAAATCTCCATTAAAAAGGTGACCCACCTACCCAGGGTCACACATGGTTCCAATGTGGAACTTCAAGGCTGGCAAATTCCACCCTCATCCCTTACACCCCTCCCAGAGGGCAGGGGCCAATTACAGGTCACTCCTGCTTCACCAGGTCCACCCACAGCAGCTGCAGCCGGGCCATGCAGGTGTTCAGTAGGCAGTGAGGGTCAGTGTGCAGGTGGGGGGCAGGAGCTCACCTTGTTGGCACAGCTGAAGCCCAGTCCTAGCTCAGCCAGGACCTTCAGCACGCCCGGGCTGCTGTTGCACTTGACAGCGTAAAAGGGTCGGACTCGCGGCAGGCACTTCAGAAAGCAGAAGTGCTTTCTCACTACAGCACCCAGGTCGGCCACAAAGAAGGCAGCGACCTCTTCCTGCACAACAAGAAGGGTGAATATGAGCCCACCCAGCTTCCTCCTAGTGCATGCCATCCACGGTCCTCCCAAGTACCCTGCTCTAAAATTCTCTGGGGATCCCCAAGTCTACAGGACATTCGAGGCTCTGTGATCCAGCTCCAGTCCCTTCCCTCACTTCAGCTCAAACTCCAGCTCTATCCTAGATCATTTTCCACCTCCCAGCCTTTACTCCCACCATGTCCTCCATGTAGAATATCCTTCCCCCACATGTGTCTGGCAAGTTCCTAATCCACCTTCAAGTTTCAACTGAAATGTCACCTTCCCCCAAACCAATAAGGCAACTCCACCTTTAATGCTCCCACTGCATTTTGCACATGCTTCCAAAGTATCAGAGCTCTGTGTATATAGACATCTGTCTTCTCCAGAAAAAAAATAAATTCCTTGAAGACCCACAGCCTACAGCCACTGCCTTTCACATTTAGGTGTTCAATGAAGCCTTGAAGTAGTCCCACTGCCACTGCAACCCATGCCTGAGGACAACTGTTTACTGAGGGTTGAACACATATGAGGCCATTGGTGAGACCACATTAATTAAACCGTTTCTGGGACTCAGTTTCCCTTTTATGCAACACTTTTTTACTGATGCCCACTTGGTGTCTGACCAAGCATACCTATGCAAGTATGCTAAGTATGCTTGGGTCTGCAAAAGAACCCCTTAAGCAATTACAAGCCCATTCAATAAATGCTAAGCAGGAGTTTCTACAAAATGCAGAGGGGGCCATGGAGAAGGAAAGTACAAAATCTGCCTGGGGCAATCAGGAAAAGGTGACAGGGATGAGTAATAAGTAATGAGTAGAAATAGGTAAGAGGCAAGAGAGGCTGGGAGAAAGGAAGAGGGAACAGCCTGGGCAAAGGAGTGATAATGGAGCACATGGAATCCTCGGGAAATATGAGCAGAGTAGTTCAGCTCTGATGGAGCATAATATATACCGTGGGAAAAGCCAGAAATGGGGCTATGAAGGCAGAGGAGTTCTGACCTGGATCCTGTAGGGAGTGAGAAACTGCCAAAGAATTCTGATTTTGAGCAGGGCTGTGATACAGTTGGAAGGGGTGGGATGAGGCAGGGAAAAGGTTAGGGGGGTTTTAGAGAGATGAGGCCTAAACTACACAGTGAGGTCCCAGAAGAACACACTGAAGGGTAATTTAAGGAGGCTGGATTCACAGAGCTTAGGGGTGCCCAGGTGTGGGAGGGGAAGTGAGGACTCCCAGGTTTCTGACCTAGAGGGCTGCGTAGATGATGGTAGTGTTGTTCATGAAGGGAGGGCAGGTTTGGGGGCAAGGACCAGGAATTTGGAGAAAAAAAGAGACGTCTCTCACAAATAGAAAGGAATGAATACCAAATAAATGAAAGAATCAGATGAGGGCCCTAGGAGGCACCTGAGCCTGCTGGGAGAACAGAAGACCCATCCCCACTCCCAGGTCCTCACCGTGGTGGACTGTGAGGCCCCCAGAGTGAGCTGCTCCAGCAGGTCTCGGGTGCTGAAGCCCTCCTCCACCATCACGAAGTCCGCTTCACTCAGGTAGCCAGCCATGCCGAGGAGGAGCCGATGGGCTGGATGGAGCTGCCGCTGCCCCCGGCGCCTTAGAAAGTATGCAACACACTGCGGGAGGAGAGTGAGGGGGCCGCTGGGGGGCTGGCGTCAGCCGCACCCCTCACCTCCCCAGGCCAGGGCGCCCACTCCTGTCACACCCTGCCCCCAGCACAAGCCTGGGGAGCTTAGGTTCACTGGGAGGAGTGGGGACGATCAGGAATCCTGGACTGGGCCAAGTCATTATCTGCCTAGATGTCACTGCCTCTCCGAGCCTCAGTTTCCACATCTGTAAAATGGATGCATTGTTTTGGAGATCCTTTCCAGTTCTGAAATTAGGGTTTTGGTTTAAAGGGAAAGAATGAGAGAGAAGGAGCAGGAAAGCCGAGTGGGGAAGTTTCCAGGTGACCCCCCCATCCTGACCGCGCCCACCTAAAGTAGCTGCAGGTGGTCCCACCAAGGAGTCTCAGCCTGAGAGCTGAAGTTCAAGTCCGCTCTCTGCTGCGTGACCCTGGGTATGCCCCGTCCCCTCTCGGAGCCTCAGTTTCACCGTTTGTAAAGAGGGGCCGGGCTGGTCCTGACTTGCTAGGATGGTAAGCGTGCATGGGGGATCCACATGGTGGGTGATGGCCGCGGGCTCTCGGGCAAGAACTGAAGGCTGAGGTTCTGTCCGGGTGAGCCCTCCTGAGTGCAGGGCCGAGGTCCCGCCCCCCCCAAACCCCCTTACCAAGCCCCGTGCTCCTTCGCGGGGGCCAGAGCCAGGCGCGCTGCTAGGGGGGGTCGCCGGTGACCTCGAAACTTGTGCAGCACCCCGAGGAGGAGTGGCAATTGTGGAGCCGAGGCCCCTGCTGAGAGGAGACAAGAGGGGCCAGGGAGCAGGTCAGCACTGGAGCCGAGAGCGCCCGCTCCCGAGGCTCCCCAAGCCTTTCCCCCGCACTCGCCTTAAAACGCATTTACACGGCTTCGGCCCATAGGTCTCCCCAGCGAGTGAAACTGCTCCTCCGCGCCTCCACTCGCTAGCTTTCCCCGGCTTGGGGCCCGCGGCCTGCTGCCGCCCGCCCAGCAGCCAGCGACCCCACGCCCCGCCTTCCGCCCGCCGCTCACTTATATAAGCCCCGCCCAGACCCCGCCCCTGCGCTCAGGCCCCTCCTCCGCTCGGCCCCCCTCCGTAGCCCTGGCAACTGGGTGCCACCATCCCATTGGTCGATTCCGACATAAAGCATTCAACCCTGCTAGCCGGCTCTGCAAACGTGATTCTCAGTCCTACCGAGGCCCTTCCGCCGCTACCCTACGCTGGGAAATAGGAACTGCAGGCCCGCTAGCTCAGAATCCCGAGCGTCTACGCGGTGGGACGCTTAGCTCCTGGATATTGGATCTTGGAGAGTGGGCAGGAAGCCAGGAGGTTCTTTATTTGCTCTGGAAAGCCTTTTCTGTGACTACTTCAGCTCGACGGTGCCTCTCCTCTCCGATCTGGAGAATTGCCCACTCATCCAGGAAAGCCCAGGTCAAATGTCATCTCCTTGTTTTACTTTTCTAATAAAATCATTTTTATTTAATTGCCTCTTCCAGTATCCTCCAACTCAAAACCCAGATGAAATGTCTTCAGAGATCCTTCTTGCGACTTTCCCAGCTCAGGGCAATCCCTCCCTTCATCCCATCTTCTGGATCAGGCAAACTCTTACCTCTCAAATAAAATGTCTCCCTCTCCAAGAAGCGTTCTCTGACTTCCTCAACTCAAAGCGTTTCTTCTCTTTTATACCTATTGAAGTCCTGCTCCTGCACATTCATCAAAGTCCAGTATGTCATCTCCCCTGTTGAGCTTCCCATGACTTCCCTAGCCAGAGGAACAATGGAACTCACAGCACTTACATCCGTGTGGACTCCTCACTCTTTTGGCTTTTGTTACCCATAGCGTGAGATTCCTGTTGTTGCTTTACACTTCTTGCTTGGTTACACTTCCCAGCTAGTCTGTGAGCTCCCAAGGGCAGCAGCTGAGTGCCTGGCTCCTCAGAACACCCAGGGCCTGGCATAAACAAGAGTGCTTGGACTTCTCTGGTGGCACAGTGGTTAAGAATCCGCCTGCCAATGCAGGGGACACGGGTTCGAGCCCTGGTCCCAGAATATCCCACATGCCGCGGAGCAACTAAGCCCGCATGCCACAACTACTGAAGGCCACGTGCCTAGAGCCCATGCTCTGCAACAAGAGAAGCCACCCAATGAGAAGCCCGTGCACCACAACGAAGAGTAGCCCCCCGCTCGCCACAACTAGAGAAAGACCGCATGCAGCAACGAAGACCCAACGCAGCCAAAAATAAATAAATAAATTTTTTTAAAAAAAAGAGTGCTGAGGAAGATTCAATATCTATGCTACTCAAAAGCTAATTCAAAAGTTCATCTGAAACATTAATTGTACAAAAACAGCCAAGACATTCTTGAAAAAGAAGAGGACGTCTTCTACAATACATCAAGATATTTTATAAAGCTATGGTCTTTAAAACAGCATGGTGCTGGTACAGGAAAAGACAGTGGTAGAACAGAACAGA
Organism: Balaenoptera acutorostrata; assembly: GCF_949987535.1. Classification (NCBI taxonomy): domain Eukaryota; kingdom Metazoa; phylum Chordata; class Mammalia; order Artiodactyla; family Balaenopteridae; genus Balaenoptera; species Balaenoptera acutorostrata. The sequence goes on along the minus strand of NC_080064.1, from coordinate 26,464,759 downwards.
GTTTAGAACAGTCTTGTGCATATTGGAGAATTTGGTCACAGTGAAGGCAGCATTTCAAATCAGTGGGGCCAAAGAGCTTTTGGCCTTACATATGTGCTCATGTCCCCTGTCAGGCTGTAGGCTTCTTGAAAGCCAGAGGCACTTCTTGTTCTGCATCAGTATCTCCCTAGGGCACCCTGCACAACCTAATCAAAGCATCCTCAGCACACAGATGGTATAGAGCAGTGACCATGGAGTCTGCAAGAGCCATTTTCTGCTCCCCACCCAGCCTGGCCACATAACTGCTGGAAGTCCTTGGTTGGATCATCCTGCTGAGACCAGGGTCACATCTGCCTGGCCTGATTTCCCCCTGTGAACTGAGAGAGCTCAGACTGCATGATTTATCTGGGCTCTTCTGCCTTGAACACTCTTGCTTTCTATGCTAGGAACAGACTTTCAGTAGGCAGTCACCTTCACAGGAGGGGTCATTTGAGATCCATTCTTTGAGAGATCTGTAGTCATTTGCACCATAGTGTGAATTAATAACTGAAGTCCTCCTAAGAATAAGTATCTACTGAATGGGAAGGGGTAGATAAGGATGGCCATGGCAGAAACCTCAAAGGGAGCCCTCAAGAAAAGATGACAGTAAGAGGATGGGAGAGGCACCCAAACAAAATGGCTCTCCTTTTTTTTAAGTCATTCTTTGAGCTGACTTTATTTGGATGTCATGGTCTAAGTCTGCCTCACTAGCTCTTTTCATTACCTGGTACATAGTAGGCACATAATAGGCACATTCAGTATGCCAACTGAATGAATTGATAAAGGTAAAAAGAAACAAACCATAATCCAATCTGTCCATTTGTAATTTGTCAAGGGTTGGTAGTCAGAGCAGAAAAATCTGTCTCCTGGACTGGATACAAATAAGCTGTGGATTTATCTTTTTCCCTACTGGGTATGTGATGTCACTGAATCTCCATGACAACCCTATGTCATAGGGCTATAATTATCCCCATTTTACAGATAAGGAATCTGAGATTCAGAGAAGTTCACTACCTTACCCAGGGTCACACAGCAAGTAAGGGTGGAGCTCAGATTTAAACCCATCTGGCCTGACCCTTAACCTTCATGCTTAACTGCCAACCAGTAGCTGAGCATTCAGGCCCCAGCTCAAAAAAAGTCATCCTGTTGGCATCCAGCCCAAAGTCTGGTGACTCCTCTCCTGCTGGTCTCGCATGCCACTGTTATCGATGGATGCTATGCAGAGCCCTCAAAAACATATTGCTGAAGGAGGACAAAGAGCCTTTGATCTTTGACCAGGATCATATCTGTCAATTTCAACCTATTCTTAAATTAATCATAAGTGTAGTCACAAACACTGCAATAACAAAAATGCCTTACGTGTGCATAGAACTGGAGAGTTTGTAAAATACTTTCCTGTTCATCATTTATTTGGGCTTCACAGTACTTTGTAAGATTGGATATCAGTTAAATTTAGGTTTGGCTGAGGAAAACAGAAAAGTCAAAAGTAATAGAGCCATAAACAAACAGGTTTACTCTACTATGTATGTAGTATAACACTGGAGGTAGGCTGTCCAAATCTGGCATGGCAGCTCCACAAGGTCATCAGGAACCAAGATGCCTCCTCTCTTTCAACTCTGCCATCCTCACTGACTGGCTTCTAGCCTCATAGTCCAAAATAGCTGCAAGAGCTCCAGCCACATTCCTAGGGCTAATATTTAACCAGTACACACAAGTGTGACCAGAAAAATTGTTCACGGCCATTGTCCTTTCTGATTGATCAGTGCCCATCTTCATACTGATTGCTAAATATTTTAAACACCAACCCTGCACGTTCCAGGCAGGAGAAAGCAGCCACCCCCAATTCCACACGTGTTAATTTCCCAGGGCTGCCATAACAAAGTACCAAACACTGGGTGGCTTAAAACAATATTATTTATTGTCTCACAGTGCTGGAGGCTAGAATTCCAAAATCAAGGTGTCGGCAGTGCCATGCTCTCTCTGATAATTCTAGGGGAAAATCCTTCCTTGCCCCTTCTAGCTTCTGGTGTCCACTGCCAATCCTTGGCATTCCTTGGCTTGTAGATGTATCATTCCGGTCACATGGCCATCTTCTTCACCCTGTGTCTTCACATCATCTTCTCTGTATACATGTCGGTCCCTGTGACCAAATTACCCCTTTTAATAAGGACTTCAGTCATATTGGATTAGGGCCCACCCGAATGACCTCATTTTAACTAGATTACCTGCATAAAGACCTTATTTCCAAATAGAGTCATATTCTGTGATACTGGGGGTTAGAACTGTAACTAATCTTTTGGGGGGACACAATTCACACCATACCAGCACCCAATACTTCCTTTCATATCATTGGCCAAAACATAGATACATGGCGTCACCTAGCTGCAACGGAAACAGGAAGATGCCTTTAGTCTGGTACATTGTTGCTTCCTCCCACCCCCAGAGAAGTCAAAATAGTAAAGAAGAAAGTAACCAGTTCAGAAGGATTATGGGATTTACTCCATAGGGAGAGGTGACAGAGAAGTAAACAAACATTTATTGACCACCCATTGTATGACAGGCATCATGCTGAATGCATGATTGCAATTAATCTTTAGACAACCCTGCAAGATAGGCATTATTAGTTCCATTTTACAGATGCGAAAATTGTGATTAAATCCTTTCTCTGGTGAGTAACAGAGCTGGGACTTAACTCCGGTCTGACTGACATTATGCTTGTGAGATGGGTCCCAGGAAGAGGGCATGACTCCAGAACAAAGAATGCTGAGATTGGTCTCAGAGAGGCAGCAGTGAGAGGTGGCATGAAGCAAGGTCTTAATTCCCTGCCCAGGAATTGAACCTGGGTAGCCTGGATGAAAACCAGGAATCCTAGCCACCACACCCCCTGGCTCTTGCCCCCAGTGAAAAATGCATTTCTCAAGGAGGCAAAAACTGTAAAAACAGGTACAAAGTTTATCATTAGACACATAGCGCAACAACAAGTGGGAGAGCACAGTTTGTTTAGTTACGACAGAAGCAAGGCAGAGATGCACACCCGGAGAGCAAGGGTGTGGGCGTCCTCCCTAAAGAGGAGGAGTGCAGTAAAGAGGCGGTGAAGTCTTTTATATAGGGCAGGTCTTCCGGGCCTTTGTTTACCTTTGGCCAATTATCTGGTTTCTTTTTCCACACCTGACCTGCCTTAGGACCCTCTCCAACATGTGTGCGCAGCTTTTTTCCAAGATGGATTACAGCCCAGAGGCCTGTGGGATGGCCTTAGCGTCACATGTTATGGGGTGGTGCCCCCTCCTTTATGACCCCCAAAGAGCCTTTCTGCGCATGTGCAATGTTTCCCTTGCCCCAAGGGTGGGGAATGTATGACCTCTTGATCTTTTAACAGCGTTTAGTCCCACTCTGTCCCTGCCATAAAAATGTCCAACGTCTGGCTATTTACCCTATTTCTGTTGCTGGTTTTTATATCGAGGTGCAGATCTCGAAATATAGACACGAGTCCGGTCATAAATATGTAGTCCTGGAGCCCGTTTGTCTCTTGCTTCAGGAAATGTAAACAGGTGGCTGGTAATGAATGTCCAGCCTGGAGCCCATCTTCTTCTCATCCCAGGAAGTGTGAACAGGAGGCCGGTTGTAAATGTCTAGCCTGGAGCCCATCTACCTCCTTGCTCAAGATCAAACCAAGCGCAAACAGCAGGAGACCTGAGAGAGGCTGGAATTCAGAGTCAGACACAAGATGGATTGGCAGAAAAGGCACCAACCCCAAGTCAGCACTGCAAACTCCCTGAAGGCATCAGTGAGGTGGAGACCCTGAAGTAACCAGAAACCAGAAGCTGAAAGCAGCATTAGGCACTGTTAGGTCAGACCTGTCTTCACATTAGGATGGAAACTAAGTACTAACAGCAGCCGCCATTTATTGAGCATCTACTGTGCTCCAGGCACTGTACTGTGTGCTTAATAATAACAATAGCAGCTAACATTGCCAGAGTACTTACTATCCTGCAGCCTTGATTTATATAACCTTTAACCTCACAACAACGCTGTGAGGTTCGTGCTATTGGTATTACAGAGCAGGAAGCAAGGTAGAGAGACTAACAAACCTGCTCAAGGTTACACAGCTAGTGAGTGGCACCATTATGCTACATACATTTCCTCCATCCTCACAGCAAGCCTGCAAGGTGGGAATTATTACTCTCGTTTCACAGTAGAAGAACCTGAGGCCCAGGGAGGCCGAGTGATTTGCCCAAAATCACACAGCTGGTAAGTGGTAGAGCCTGGACCCAAACTCAGGGCTGTGCGCTGGTGAGGAACTTGAAATGCTGCAGTCCAGAGTCGTGTTGGAGCAGACCCTGAACCACAACCCTTGGAACCCCCCAATTCTAGTTATTAGTGAGGTGTCTGTGTCCCTTGACACAAAAGCAGTCAGGACAGAGGCCCAGTCTGTGCCTCAGAGCCCAGCCCGGGACCCGGCACCAAGGAGGCAAAGCTTGAGTGTGTCGACTAAGTGTGGAATTATAGTTGCAACCCTTCCCTAGACAGACAGGATGCTAAGATACTGAATTTGGTACTTTGGATTTCTTTATGTTTATTTTCACTCTCTTTTAGGCTGAACACAAATGTGAAAAAATAATAATAAGGTGCGACAATTCAGGAATTCACACACTATCTCTCACCAACCCTGAGTCATCTCTGACAAATGTGTTGAGAAAACAACAACAACAACAACCGAATAAAAAAATAAAAAATACTCGAATGAAAATTCTCACTTTGGCCAGCTGCTGTCGCCAGAGCCACCTGGGAGTAGAATGGAAAAGCGTGTTGATTCTTCTGCATTCTCCAATGATTCTCAAATGAGTGTGCATCAGAAGCACCTGGAAGGCTTGCTAAATGACAGATTTCTGGACCCCACCCTAGAGTTTCTGATTCAGTAAGTCTGGGTGGGCCTGAGAATATGCATTCTGACAAGTTCCCAGGTGATGCTGATGCTCTGGCCCAGGAACCCCACTTTGAGAACCCTTGCCCTACACGAACTTGAAGCACAGCAGGTAAAGAGGTCAAAGCTGTGTACCCTTGAAAAAGGGCATCAGGCTCTTCCGCCCATCCCCTCTCTGGCAGGGAAGTAGGGTGGGGCAAAAACCAACCTGGGCTAGCCGAATGGCTGTACAGTTTCTAGATAACAAGAGAACAAACTTCATGGGTATATAAGCTTTACTCCATCTCCTGGGGCCACACTCACTGGCTGTGTGACCTTGGCAAAGTTACTTGTGTGAGCCTCACTTTATTCATCTGTAAAATGGACATAATAAGAGTACCTACTTCCTAGAATTGGTGTAAGGAATTCATGAGCATGTAAAAGCTCTTGCCTAGTGCCTGGCACATAACATTAGTAAATGCATTCTAAGTAGTAGCTGCTAGTATTATGACCCTGAGCCGGGGGTGCAGGGACCCAGAGGAGAAAATTCAGAAATGTGTCAGAGTGATACTGCTGGGACAGGATGGGAGAAGCAGCCCCACAGGGAGGTTTTGGGACCTGAACTGAGGAACACCCAGCAGGAGGCAGAGGCTCAGGAAGAGAGTCCACGCAGTGTGAGGGGATGGGTGGTGGAATTCCATTCCAACCCCATGGGATTTCACGGGGGCAGAGCCAGTGTGCTGAGCACTGAGTCATGGAAGCCTGCCCCAAGCTGGGCTTCTTTCTAAACTGCTGTAGTGTCATGTTCTCCCTTTGAAAACTGCTCACTCACCCCAGGGTGGAGTGGAGACAGGCAGCCATGTCTGTACCTCAGGGATTCTGCTCCCCTACCCCACTGCCAATAGAACCACACAGCATCCATACGCCTCCAGTTAACTGACCAATCAGAGGCACAGAGACTGTGGTCAGGTGACAGGTCAGAGCCAGGGTCAGTGGAATCTTCTCCAGAGGGAGCCAGAGAGTGTTTGCCTCTGTCTCTGAGGGTTCCTGCCCTGCCTGGTGTCCATGAGAGGCCCTGTGTCCTTTGGCTAAACCCCTTCACAGAGACCACATAGCAGAGCCCTCTACAGCATGGACACCAGACCTCCTGCCTTTGAAAGGCACAGTGTCACTTCCTCTGCATTCTATTGGTCAAAGTGGGTCACAGAGCTATCCCAGATTCAATGTGGGATGCGACTACACAAGGCATGACTATTGGGAGGCACGGTTCATTGGGGGCATCTTTGGGGACTAGCACCACAAAATCCAGCCAATCTCTGTATAGCCATAGCCCCACTCTAAATTGTCATCATCTCTAGCCTGGAGGTCTGCAATAATTTTCTAAGGGATCCCCCTGCATTACTTTTACCTCCTGCCAATCTAGTCCCACACTGCCACCAGTGTTCTTATTAAAATACAAACAGAGGGAGGGAGATGCAAGAGGGAAGAGAAATGGGAACATATTGTATATGTATAACTGATTCACTTTGTTATAAAGCAGAAGCTAACACACTATTGTAAGGCAATTATACTTCAATAAAGATGTTAAAAAAAATATACAAACAATGTCAAATGCAAATTAAATCAATTCCCATTTTAAACTCTGCAATGGCTTCCCATGGCTCTTGGGAGAAAGTCCCAGATCCTTCACAAAACCTGTGAGGCCCTCCATCAGGGACCAAGTTCCAGGCTCCTCACTCTACCTGCCACCACCATCCGGACCTTTCTGCAGCTCCTCAAACCTTCACTGCCCTTTCCTTTCCTGAGGCCTTTGCATTTGCCTGTCCCTCTTCCTGGAATGCTTTCCCTGCCTCTTCATCCGACCAACTGTTGCTCATCCTTCAGGTCTCTGCCTAAATGTCCATTCCTCAGAGAGGCTGACCCTAACACTTGGGATTAGTCAACATGTTTTCTGTTGCAAGTAAGAGAAAATCCAACTCAAACTGGCTCAAGCAAAAAGGGAGTTTGTTGCCTCATGTAACTAAGCCACCAAGGGATAAAAGTTCAGACACAGACTTTGCTTCAAGTCTCAGCTGGGCCTTCCGTGGAGTTGGCTTCCTCCTCAGGCAGGCTCTCACCACATCCGCCAGCCCTGGACCCCGGGAACTCTGTCTCCTTGACCCTCTTGCTTGATGTGCACATCTCTGATCGGCCGGACCTGCATCTCCAGCCAAGCTGGGAGATGGGATGACTACGGAAGGAGAGTGGGGAAGGGGAAGTTCCTCAAAGGAAAAGTGGATGTTGTTACCTGAAGAATGAGGATGCATTCTAGGCAGGTAATAAACACCGATGCATTCCTGTTACAGCTCTTCCTCGACTTAGGATGGGTTACATTCCAATAAACCCATCATAAGTTGAAAATATCATAAGCTGAAAATGCATTTAATACACCCAACCCACCAAACATCATAGTTTAGCCCAGCCTACCTTAAACATGCTCAGAACACTGACATTAGCCTACAGTTGGGCAAAACCATCTAACACAAGTGTTGAATACCTCATGTAATTTATTGAACACTGTACTGAAAGGGAAAAACAGAATGCTTGTGTGGGTACAGAATGGTTGTAAGTGTATGTATGGTTTACCCTTGTGACCGCGCGGCTGACCTGGAGCTGCAGCTGCCACTGCCCAGCATCACAAGAGAGTATTGTACCACATATTGATAGCCTGGGCAAAGACCAAAATTCAAGATTCAAAGTACCGTTTCTACTGAATGCGTATCGCTTTCACACCATCATAAAGTTGAAAAATTGTAAGTCGAACCATCATAAGTTGGGCTCCATCTGTATTTCCTTTGCCAGTGCCCTGAGTGTCTCCTTCACAAACCAGGCACCCTCTCGTCTAAGGGTCTTTGCACAAGCTGCTCCCTCTACCTGGAATGCTTTTTTTTTTCCTCTTTAAATAATATAAATCTTTTAAAAAAATATTTTATTTTGGAATTTCATAGAGAAAATTTCTAAAAATTTTATATCCTCTTCACCCAGATTCCCCAAATGTTAACATTTTAACACTGCTTTATCATTCTTTTTCTCTAAATACAACTATATTTACGTATGTAAACACACACATACATATTATATATCTATTTCTATCTATCCATGTAATTTATTTTCTTGGAACTGTCTTAAGTTGCAGACATGATTCCCCTTCACCCCGAATACATCAGGGTGTATTTCGCCTGGAATGTGTTTCCTCCCGACATCCAGATGGTTCACTCTGGACGTGGCACGCCCTCACCCCCTTCAAGTTTTTGAAAGTTCAGATGAAACCTTCTCAAGGAGGCCTCCCTGATCACCCTTTTAAAGATTTCAACCCACCCCCTCCATACACACTGTTGTCACTCTTGGTCCTCTTACCCCTCCTTACTTTTTCTTCTTTTACACACCTTTCACTTTCTAGAATATACTTTAGAATTTATATATTAAGTCTGTGTACTTTAAGCTTCTGAAGGGCAAGGATCTTGTGTTCACTGAAATATCCCAAGCTCCTAAAACAGAACTTAGCCCAAAGCAGATAGTTGATAAATATTTATTGAATGAATGAATGAATGAATGAGGCGACTCAGGGTCACAGCAAATGATGGCGCAGTGCTTTTCATCAGGTGCTGCCACGGGCCAGGCTCTGTCCTTGGAGCTTTTCTGTGATGTCCTCAGGGGCTGCCTAGGCTCTCAATGAGTCCATCTGTGATGCTGGTTAATGTACCCTAGCCACGGTGGGGATGACCCAAGACAAAATTATGAGATCTCCATTTTGTTGTTGTTACCTTGGCTTCCCTTTTTCTCTCCTTCCCCCACCCCAAAGCTACCCTTTACCCCAATGTGCTTCCCCCATGTGGCAACCATTCCCCTCCTGTGTGGCAGGGACAGGGCAGTTCGGTGCAAAGAGCACTGGGCAGCGGGCTTCCCTGGTGGTGCAATGGTTAAGAATCCGCCTGCCAATGCAGGGGACACGGGTTCGAGCCCTGGTCCGGGAAGATCCCACATGCCGCAGAGCAACTAAGCCCGCGCACCACAACTACTGAGCCTGTGCTCTAGGGCCTGTGTGCCACAACTACTGAGCCCACATGCTACAACTACTGAAGTCCGTGTGCCTAGAGCCCGTGCTCCACAACAAGAGAAGCCACCGCAGTGAGAAGCCCGGGCACCGCAACAAAGACTAGCTCCCGCTCGCCACAACTAGAGAAAGCCTGCGGGCAGCAACAAAGACCCATTGCAGCCAAAACAAATAAATAAAATAAATTTATTAAAAAAAAAAAAAAGAGCACTGGGCAGGAGCCCTTGGAAAAGTCACTTTCCTCTCTGGGTCTCCATTCCCTCCTCTGTGACTCCTACGACCTCTGAGACTCTTGGTGACTCAGATATCCTCCGCAGTCTCTTTACATCATTGCCCTGGGGAATCTGGGTTGAGATTGTGCCCTTTCCTCTGATGGAAGAATGTGTGGCTTGTTCTTACAGGCAATAGATGAGAAAAGTATTTTCAGATCGGGGGCTGCTGCTTTCCAGCCTCCCAGTTTGGGAACTAGACAAATCTGGATTTAAATCTAGAGCTGCCACACCCTAGTAGCTCTGTGACCCTGACAATTTGCTTGAGTGTTCTGAACCTCCGTTTTCTCCACTGTAAAATAGGTTTAGTAATATCTTCTTCAGAAGGTTGTTGGGAAGAGTAAGTTAAAAGATGCTCACAAAATGCTTTGCATATCACCTGACACATAGGAAGTGTTCTAAAAATTGTAGCTGTTATTAGCTTCTGAGCCCCGAGTGGATTCCTGCAGGTGCACATGGGCGGGGTGGGGGAAGCATTTCTGGAGTCCTCTCTGCTCTGCAGTTGTGGGCCTGGGCGCTGTGTGCAGCTGGCTCCTGCTGTGGGCATGGGTGGAGGCTGTGGCTATTTCGGAGACGCCAGTTCCTGACGTCTAGACAGAGCTCAGCCCTCTCATTTCCCCATCGTGGAGATGGAGCCCAGAAGTCTGAGTCACAGAAAGCACTTGAAGGTCTCTGGGAAAGCCATCTGGGTCAGGTGCCCTTAGAAGATGTATTCCCCACGTTTAGTTTATCAAAATATTGCATTTGTCATTTACGCCTGCAAAACAAAAAACTCCCAAAACATAATGGTTTCAAACAACAAGCATTTATTATTTCACACAGTTCCTGAGGGTCAGGAATCAGGAGGCAGCCTAGCTGGGTGGCCTGGCTCAGGGTCTTTCATGAGTTTGTGGTCAGCCAAGGCTGCAGACATCTGAAGGCTTTAACCAAGGCTGAAGGATCCACTTACTGGAAGCTCCCTCACAGAGCCAGGAAGCTTTGGATCGTTGCCTGGTGCATTTCTCCACAGGGATGCTCAACACTTGGCTGATTAAGTGATTTGAGAGAGAGAGCCCAAAACAGAATCTTAGCATCTTTTGTAATCTAATCTCAAAAGTGGCACGCCATCATTTCTGCCATATTCTATTCGCCACACAGACCAACCTGCTACAATGTGGCAGGTTGTGTGCATACCCAAGGTGGGGGTCACTGGGAGCTACTTTGAATGCCGCTCATCACAGGTATAATTTCCATATAATGAAACTCACAGGCCTTAGGTATACAGTTTGATCAGCTTTAACAATCGAATATTCTCATGAAACTCACACTCCTGTCAAGGTGTAGAACATTTCCATCACTGCACATTGCCCCTCATCCTCAGAACATTCCTCACAACAGCCATCACCCCATGCCTCTTCCCAGTCGATCCCCCCTCCTCGCAAGCAACTGCTGATCTTATTTCTATCAACACGTAATCCACAGTTGTGCCTGGTCTAGAACTTCATAACATGGAATCGGGCAGTCTGTACTCTGTGTCTGGCTTCTTGTGTTCCACGTGATGATTGTGCGATGCGTCCCTGTTGTTGTGTGTATCAATATTTCGTTCCTTTTTGTTGCTGAGTGAAGCACTCTCACCTCGGTATGAGTCTTACCCTTCTTCGGTGTGCCCTGTAAACTGTGTGGGCAAAGAATGTCACCTGCCATTTCAATAAACAAAGGATGTTGTGGCCATCAAGCCATCAGCCACTACAACTGCCCCAACCATGTACCCTGAGGGGATTCAGGATGGAGAAAAACAGGATCCTGGCCCTAGATAGCTAAGATGCATACCAAGAGAATGATTCCAATAAGCCCAGACTCTTGCCTCTTCCCATGCATAGAAAAGTGTTAAATTCATTAACTTGAGATGTCTGGTTTTTCTTTAATTAACAGTAATCTTGGGACTTCCCTGGTGGTCCAGGGGCTAAGACTCGGTGCACCCAATGCAGGGGGCCTGGGTTTGATCCCTGGTCAGGGAACTAGATCCCGCATGCTGCAACTAAGACCCGGCACAGCCAAATAAATAAATAAATATTTTTTTAAAAAAGGAAACAGTAATCTTTCGACGTTCTGACTACCTGGGGTTTTTTTTTGCAAAACTCCTATATATCTTGTCTCCTCCCTTGCCTCTTCAACACAGTCCCTCAGGGCTGTCTGAGAGGCTGTCTCCTGGGCTTTAGTCCTCAGTATGTCCACTGAATAAAACATAATTCTCAATTTTTAGGTTGTGCTTTTTTTTTCAGCTGACACCTGACATCTGCCAGTTAACTCTGCATGTTTCTCCTTCTACTGGACTCTGACCTGCCCAAGGACAGAAGCTGTATCTCATTTATTTTTGGGTCCCCAACATGAGCTCAGTGCCTGGCAGGCAGTAAGTGCGGGCAAATGTCACATCCGGGGACTTGGAAGTGGGGCATAATGGGAAGTAGGGGTCGGCAGGGAGCGAAGTGGTGGGGTAGGGCAGGCCGGACACTGGCCGGAGACCTGTTCACTGAGGCCAGAAATCACTCTAAGACCCAGAATCCACAGGGCCCATGAGCTCAGAAGGATCTCCACCCAGAGGTTCCAGGACAGAGAGGGGCTTCTTGTCCAACAAACACAGAGGGGCCTTAGGCTAGGGCTGTCACCTCTGGCCACTAAAAAGCTCACTGGCTGAGGACAGGCCCAAGAAGAAAGTAAAAGCCGATTCTCCTTCTCTCGTTTCCTCCCTTTTCATCCGAACAGTGCACCTGACAACTAGCCCCCACCCTTAGGCAAGGGTTTGAAGCCAAGCCTCTCTGAACACCTCCCAGCAGCCCTTCCGTCTCACACTGCGCACACCTGCCTCATCCTTGGCAGGGCCCTGAGGAGACCAGGGCTAAGGCTCCAACACTCAGTAAGCTTTTTGGAATCCCAGGGTCCCTAGAGCAGGGACTTAGGGGTCAGGGTGCTGAGTCCCTGCTCTACCACCCTCCGGCTACATGACCTTGGCCAGATGAATCCCTCCTCTGTAAAATGGGGTCATAGCTAGTAGGATGAGTGTGGGACAGACTGAGGCAAAATGCTAAGTGCAGGTACTTCCCTGGTGGTCCAGTGGCTAAGACTCCATGCTCCCAATGCAGCGGGCCGGGGTTCGATCCCTGGTCAGGGAACTAGATCCCACATGACTCAAGTAAAAAAAATAAATAAATAAAATATCCTGCATGCCGCAGCTAAGACCCTGTGCAGCCAAATAAACAAATAAATGAATATTTTTTTAAAAATGCTAATTGCAGTGGCTGGCAAAGAAACGGTAGTGCAACTTGGTGGGACAAGGTGCCAGGTGGGACCTTCTCTGTTTATCCAGAAAGGTAGAATTAACACCAGAATCCAGAGATGAGAACAAAAGGCTGGAAGTACTCCACCTTCCAAGCTCAGAGGATTGCTGGCTCCCCTCAGGGCTCGGTAGGAAGTGCCTTTTAAGCAGAGCCAGCACTACTCACAGGACACAGGCTGTGTCTCTCTCTCCCTGAGGGGCAGAGCAGGGAGCGATAGATTGGTTCCTCTCGGGCTGCTATGCCCAACTATGGCCACCATAGTATCCGTTGTCCCACTTGGTCTTCTGCAGTGTAATCTGATCACTCCTCCATCAGGAGGACCAGTCACATCCCCTCCCCTTGAATGTGGGCTGGCCTTGGTGACTCACTTGTAACAACAGAATGCAGCAGAAGGTGACCCATGTGACTTCTGAGACAAGATCAAAAAGAACCTTGCAACTTCTTCCTTAGTCTCTTGGAAAGCTCACTCTGTAGACTCTCCCTCTTGAGACATTCCCTCTCGGAGCCCAGCTACTTTGCTGTGAGAAGCCAAGCCACGTGGACAGACCACATGTCGGCCCTCCAGGTGACAGTGCCAGCTGAGCCTTCAAGTCATCCCAGCTCAGGCACCAGCCCTGTGAATGAAGCAGCCTTCACGTCAGCCCACAGCTATTTGAGTCTTCCCAGCTAAGGGCCCAGACATCATGGAGCAATGTATTAGTTATATATCACTGTATAACAAATTACCCCCAAAGTGTAACAGCTTAAAACAACAAACATTTATCATCTCACACAGTTTCTGACAGTTAGGAATCTGAGAGCAGCCCCTCTGGGTGGTTCTGACTCAGGGTCTCTCATGAAGTTGCAGTCAAGTGGTCTGCCTAGGACTGCAGTCATCTAAGTCTTCCTCTGGGGCTAGCCGGAGGCCTCAGTTCCTCTCCAGATGGGCCTCTCCATATATGAGTGTCATCACAACGTGGCAGCTGGCTTCCCCCAGAGTGAGTGATCCAAAAGAGAGGCCAAGCCTCAGAGTGTGTTCAACACTATTACCAGGTTTCCCCAGGGAGAAAAGTGTGCCAAGTTCAAAGTAATTTCTATTGGCCTTATTGGGATGTGCTGGGAAATGCTCTGTATTATAATTCATTGGGGGAGATAGTAGGATTTTTACTTGAGATTTTTAAATCTGGGAAAAGGTCAATCAAAATTTTTAAAAGAGAGAGAGAGAGGGAGGGAGAGGGAGAGAGAGAGGGAGAGAGGGAGGGAGGGAGGGAGAGAGAGAGAGGGAGAGGGAGAGAGAGGGAGAGGGAGAGAGAGAGAGAGAGAGAGGGAGAGAGAGAGAGGGAGAGAGAGGGAGAGAGGGAGGGAAAGGGGGGGGGGGAGAGAGAGAGATGGACTTCCCTGGCGGCACAGTGGTTAAGAATCTGCTTGCCAATTCGGGGGACACGGGTTCGAGCCCTGGTCCAGGAAGATCCCACATGTCGCGGAGCAACTAAGACCGTGTGCCACAACCATTGAGCCTGAGCTCTAGAGCCGGCAAGCCACAACTACTGAAGCCCGCGCACCTGGAGCCTGTGCTCCTCAACAAGAGAAGCCACCGCAATGAGAAGCCCGTGCACCGCAATGAAGAGTAGCCCCTGCTCACCGCAACTAGAGAAAGCCGGTGCACAACAATGAAGACCCAACGCAGCCAAAAATAAAAATTAAATTAAATTAATTAATTTTAAAAAGAGAGAGAGGCAGAAACCACAGTATCTTTTATAACCTAGATTCCAAAGTGACATACTATCACTTCTGCCATATGCTATTGGGCACACAGACCAACCTGATGCAAAGTGGGAGGAGACTACACAAGGGCTTGAAGACCCAGAGGCAGGGGTCATTGGGAATCATCTTGGAGGCTGCCTACAGCAAGCAGAGCCCAAGCATTCCACCCCCCCACCCTGCACCCCAGGTGCCCTGTTAAATTCCTGACCCACGGAATCCATGAGCATGATCAAGTGCTGATTGCTTATGCCGGGAAGTTTGGGGTGCTTTATTACACAGTGGTAGATAATGAGAACAGAGCCAAGGGAATTATTCATCCGGTTCGGAGTGCCACCAGAGGGCGTCTCACCGCTCATTCCCCGTGGTTGTCAGCTCAGCCCTGCCGACCCGCCCTGGTGCTACCGAGATAGGGGAAAGGGCACTGGAGAGACAAGGCCAAGGAGGTGACCGGGTGGCAATTGGGCACGAAGAGGAAGAAAGACTGATTCTGCGCATGTCCACGGGCCCCGGGACTGGGACTGCACAGGGTAGAAGCTCCGCGGGCAGGAGGCCGGCGGGGGCTACGAGGTGAGCCGTGAGGCGGGAGCCCGAGGCTGCCAGCAGAGAAAGCTGTTTGACACAGAGCCCTTTAGCCGAATGGCTTGGTCATGAGCAGTCATGGAGGGGTCGGCCAAGGGCCAGCTGGGGACACCTAAGGAAACAAGTCTTTTTTTCCTTCTTGTTCCTCCACCGGAGGGCAGGACACAGCACGCCCATCTCCTCTCCCAACACCAGTCCTGCCTGCTGCGACTTTGAATCCAACAGAGATTGATCTTTGAAAAAGGAAAAACCAAGTTAATGCCCCCAAACAAGAGACTGCACTAAAAACTAGGAAATTCCCTGGCGCTCCAGTGGTTAGGACTCCACGCTTCCACTGCAGGGGGCGCGGGTTCGATCCCTGGTTGGAGGACTGGGATCCCCCATGCCGTGAGGGGCGGCCAAAAAAAAGAGGGAAAAAACAGAGAGAAAGAGAGAGAAACTGCACTAAAAACTAAAAATGACTGAAAGTTTTGGAACCAGCTGGAGACATCACGGTGGGGGGGGGGGGTGGGGAGTGCCCATCAGGAAAGGGGGAGTGACAGATTACAACTGGTATGTTATTTTTTAAACAGTTTGATATTTACCTTTAAATGTTGATATTCCTCAAACTAGTTCCTGAAGCCATTATTATTACTGTTGTTCTTGACTCCTCCTATTTCACCTCATTCATTCACTCACTCATTCACTCCCCTTTCACCTCATATATTCATTCACTCATAAGCACTTACTGGGTGCCAGGCACTGTGCTAGGCACAGTACTATCTTAAGTACAGTAAATTAAAAGTATAGTCAACTGGTCACCAGATCCTGTCCATTCAACTTCCAAATATCTCCTAGGCCTTTTTTGTCCACGTCCCCCACCCCAGATGTCTCTGCCTTGGTTCAAGCCTCAGTAGCTACCATTTGGATTATACCCTTGGCTCTGACCTCTTACCATCTAGTCCATTCTCCACCCATGAGACATCTTTCCAAAAGGCAAATAGGATTAACACTCCCTGTTGAGGACAGCTAGTTGTCCCCCAGCATCCATCCTTCCTTTAGTAACAGAGCCTCTACATTTTAGATAAGCACATGTCTGCCCAGAATAAAAACTATGTTTCCCAGCACCGTGGCTGCCAGTGGTGGTCATGTGACTACATTCTGGATTGAGCAATGTGAATGACAGTGATGTGTGCAAGTTCTAGGTTATGCCTTTCAAGGGAAGGGGTGTGTCTTCCACAGCCCCTTTACTCTTCCCTGCTGGCTGAAATGCAGATGTGATGGTAGGAGCTGGAGCTGCCCTCTTGGACCACTAGAAGGAAGCTGTATATTAAAGGATGTCCGGGCAGCAGGCGGGAAGGAGCCAGGGTCCCTGAGGATTGTGGAGCCACCATGCCCACTCTGGCTTACCTACCCGGGTTTTTACATAAGTGACAAGTAAGCTTCTATCTTGTTTAAGCCATTGTTATTTTGGAGTCTTTGTTATAGTAGCTGAGCCTGTTTCCTAACTAATAAACACTCCAACTTAAAACTCTTCCAGTGTCTCCTACTATCTTCAGGCTGAGTCCAAGCAAGTGAACCCAGAACTCAGGACCCTTTGAGATAAATAGTGCCTGTCAGACTAGCTTCTCACCTTCTCTCTTGCCCCTCTTTAGTTTAAACTCTGTGTTTTAGTCATACAAAACTACTTGCACTTACCAAATGCACTAAGCTGATTCCTGCTTCGAGGCCTTTGCTTAAACAGTTCCCTCTGCCTGGAACACCCTTCCTGCTTCTTTGCTGCCTCCTTCCTGCTAATCCGTCAGGACTCAGTTCTGGAGTCATGTCCTTTGTAAAGTTATCCCAGAACCCCCATCCCCATCCCAGATTAGTTTATTCACCTCTACTAAATGCTTCCTTAGTACATTGTGTATATCCCTCATGTCTGGTAGACTATAAACTTCAGCAGGGCAGTGAGAATCCCTGTCTGGTTTACACTAAATACCCAGTCCTTAGCATATCAAGAGAGCGCAATAAATACGCATCAGATGAATGAATGACTAAATTAGCCAACCCACCTCATTTATCACACTGTACTATCATCCTCTGCTCACTCTCTTGTCTGTGTCCACCACCATCTGAGGTCCCTGACACAGGCACCACAGAGTTCTGAGTGCCAGAAATAATAGGTGCTCAATAACTGTTGTTCTAGGAGCACTTCCAACCCAGTGCCCTCTGCTCTGTGTCATCATTTTCCAATAGAACTTCTGGCTCATTCCACAAGGGTTTCCTCACAGGCAGTGTCCAATGTGCAGCATTCCCCCCAAAGCATGTATTTGTTGCTGTTAACAACATAAGCCTTTTCTTGGGAGGCTTGCAGCATTTATGGAAATTAACATTTGGCCACAGTGACCTCAAAACACTGTGAGCTGAAAGACTTTGCTTGTTTAGGTCTCTTGGGCTTAGCCAGTTCTTTTTTTTTTTTTTTTTAATTTTTCTTTATTTATATTTTATTTTTGGCTGTGTTGGGTCTTCGTTTCTGTGCGAGGGTTTTCTCTAGTTGCGGCAAGCGGGGGCCACTCTTCGTCGCAGTGCGCGGGCCTCTCACTGTCACGGCCTCTCTTGTTGCGGAGCACAGGCTCCAGACGCGCAGGCTCAGTAGTTGTGGCTCACGGGCCTAGTTGCTCCGCGGCATGTGGGATCTTCCCCGACCAGGGCTCGAACCCGTGTCCCCTGCATTGGCAGGCAGATTCTCAACCGCTGCGCCACCAGGGAAGGCTTAGCCAGTTCTTTAGACAACCACATCTCAGCATTGTGGTTTGGGTGGCAAAGGGACAGCAAGCATGCTGCAGAGGTTGGGAAGTGGTGCCAGGTCAGGAGAGGTTATGGAGCCCCAGAAGGGCACAGAAGAAGGGGTGCACTCTGGCAGGTGGGAGATGTGTGTTTTGTACCAGTTGCTTATACCAGGTAAGCATATAACCAGCTCCTGCCTGAGCAGTCAGGAGGAGCCAGGAGGGAACCAGACTCCTGAGAATGGGAGATGGGAGCTTCTCACACCCAGAAGAACCCTCTTTCTGTGCAGCAACAGCAGCTTACGTCTTGATGTGGAACTTTGGGAGTCCTGAGCTACCCGTACCTCCATCTGGGAACATGCACGTCGTCTCCTGCTTAGTGGACTCCAAACAGATATTTCCAGGGACTTCCCTGGCAGTCCAGTGGTTAAGACTTCACCTTCCAATGCAGGGGGTTCGGGTTCAATCCCTGGCCGGGGAGCTGGAATCCCACATGCCTCTCCGCCAAAAAAAACAAAAACAAAAAACAGAGGCAAGGGGCTTCCCTGGTGGCAAAGTGGTTAAGAATCTGCCTGCCAATGCAGGGGACACAGGTTCGAGCCCTGGTCTGGGAAGATGCCACATGCCGCGGAGCAACTAAGCCCGTTAGCCACAATTACTGAGGCTGCGCATCTGGAGCCTGTGCTCCGCAACAGGAGAGGCCACGACAGTGAGAGACCCACGCACCGCGATGAAGAGTGGTCCCTGCTCGCCACAGTTGGAGAAAACCCTCACACAGAAATGAAGACCCAACACAGCCATAAATTAATTAATTAATTAATTAAAAAAAAAACAAAAACAGAGGCAATATTGTAACAAATTCAGTAAAGACTTAAAAAAAAAACCCAAAAAAACAGATGTTTCCATACTCAGGGCCATTAAAGAAAAGTTGACATTCTTTAGTTCTGCTGGTATTTTTCATTAATCATTTCACTCTCCTGATGGAACATCCCAGCCAGGCCAAAAGTTTGCATTCTAGATCAGCTCCTCTGAGGGCAATATGGGAGAGAAACTGGAGGGTGTAGGAGGTCAGCCAGGGGGGTAGCTGCGATAATCCTGGTGAGAGGGGAAGGTGGCCTGAGCCAGGAGGTAGCAGGAGAGATGAAAGGAAGGAGACAGACACGAGAGGTGTTAAGGAGATAGGACAGATGCAACTTGCCGACCACTTGGATCTGGGGGAGGGGGAGGAGGGAAAGGAAGGAGTCAGGCCGACTTCCAGGACTGCTCTAGGAAAGACTTTGAAAATTTGGCACCAGAAGTAACTTGACAGCAAAATCTGACCTGAAAGACAGTCTGGTTTGAAGGATATGAGACTCTGTAATCTTTAGGCATCCCATACATTTTACTGAAGAAATGTGAATGTATTTCATTACATGGGGCTGCCCCAGACCACGCTAACAGTGTTACATCACGCACTGCTGTGCCCCGTGTCACCTTTGTCTAAAGTCCCAAAGAACTCCAAATTCTGAATCACATCTGGTTTTAGATAAGGGACTGTGGGCCTGTTAAACTAGCAGTGGCGGCAGCTCACCACCACACTAGGCTCCTCCTAAGAGGGCATGCAGGGCCGTCCTTGTCCCCATTTGCTTTCCAGTCATCAGTCCACAGAGGTCCCTACTGCGAGCTCCTTGTAACCCCCTCAAGGCCTCTTCTAGTCTACTGGTCACCCGTGCCCACCGCTCCCCAACCCACAACGGGCAACTACACATCCTGATGCCCTGCAGCACACTGGGTCAGGAGGGGGCCCATGGGGGTGTCTCAGGTCCCTGGTCTTGCCCTGAATTGGGGGTGGGGGTGGGACTCTGAGATCCTTTGCTTTCTTTGCCCCCCTCCCACCCCACAATCCTGCCCCCAGAAAAGTGATAGATCCTCATCTGCTCTAGGATTTCCCACACCTGTCTGGGAATCCTATTATTGCCACTCCCCACACCACCTACCCCCAGGGTTCCCCATATTTATGAAAATGCTTGGTTCTGGCAGTGGGGAACGGATTCTGTTTCTTCTGTTTTTCTTTTTCCTTAGGCCGGGACCTCAACTTTTAGCATCCTCAAATGAGACTCTTTCTCTTTCATTCTTTGCCTTCCCTAGTGTCATCCCTGGCATGAAGCATGAAGGTGGAAAAACCATAGTTGCAGAAAGAGATTGGTTGATACTAAAAATGACAGGCTGATAAAGAGCCTGCCTCTTTCTAGAAGACACCTTGCCTTCCACTTGGCTACTCCTCGGGTTATCAGCTCCCCACTGCCTCTGTCCTTTCCCCGCCCAGCCTCAAGGATGCGGAATCTTAACTCACACCTCCCCCACCTCAATCTACCTTCCACTCCAAACTCTAACTGAAAGTGCTCCCTTGTTAAAGGTCATGGACAAACTCTTTGAGGCCAGTTCCAAGGAGCTTTTCTCAGTCCTCATTTTGACTCCTTCACGAAGGCGGATTATATTATTGTTCATGAATAGTCACTGCTCCTTCTACTGGGGTCCTCCCAGTGGGAGAAGTATATTCCTGTTCTCATTGCCTGCAGTATGGCCATGAGACTTGCTTTGGCAAGTAAAATGTGAGTGCATGTGACCTGTGCCATTTCTGGGCAGAAGCTTTAAGACCCAACATCATTGTCCTTTTTCAGTGCTGGGCTGGTAAATGTTTAACAACAGGCCCTCTAAGGGGAAAAAAGTATTTGCCAATTTCTATAGTATAAATGCTCCCACTGTGACTGATTTCAAGCTACCAATGTGACATCACTGAGCATGGACTTGGGAAGATATTCACACTATCAGCTCTCACTAGTACAAGCCATCTCTAACACAGCTGTGTACCTTTTGTCCCTCCCCTGAGAACAGCACTGTTCTCGATAAGGACTGCTCAGCCACCATCCCCAATGTATAACAAAACCACAGCTGACCTGCAGCTGACATGTACCCTTTTCTGTAAGTTAATATTTTGGGGTTATTTGTCACTGCAGCATGACTGCGCTGAAGCTGACTAATGCACTCCCTGAAACTCTTTCTTTGGCTTTGGTAACACTCCTTCTTATCATTTCAATCAACAAACATTTATCAGTGCCCACGGCATATGAGAGACAATGTGGCATATGGTTAACAGTACAGGCTAGGGAGCCAGGCCACCTGAGTTTGTAGTCCAGCTCAGCTCTGCCATAGACTAGCCATGACCTTGGGTAAATTACTTAACCTCTTAGTTCTTCCATTTCTTCATCTGAAGAATGGGACTAATATTAGCACCTACCTTATAAAGTTGTCACGAGGATTAAATTATTTAATATGTGCAAAGCACTTAGCACAGTGCCAGGCACAGGGTAATAAATCATTAAATGTTAGCTTGTATTATTACCCCTAGCCACGAGGCCCCACACTAGGAGCAAAAGATCCAGTCAGGGGCTTCCCTGGTGGCGCAGTGGTTAAGAATCTGCCTGCCAATGCAGGGGACACGGGTTCGAGCCCTGGTCTGGGAAGATCCCACATGCCGCGGAGCAACTAGGCCCGCGAGCCACAGCTACTGAGCCTGCGCGTCTGGAGCCTGTGCTCCCAACAAGAGAGGCCGCGATAGTGAGAGAGGCCCGCGCACCGCGATGAAGAGTGGCCCATGAAGAGTGGCCCCCGCTTGACGCAACTAGAGAAAGCCCTCGCACAGAAACGAAGACCCAACACAGCCAAAATAAATAAATAAATAAATTTAAAAAAAAAAAAAAAAAAAAAAAGATCCAGTCAGGGCACCCCTGCTCTCAGGGAGTTTATTTGCAGTCTGAGGCAGGAATCACAATAAAAGCAGAAAATTACAATAAATCATGACAAGTGCAAGAAAAGGAGGGTGTGCTCTGGGAGCCAGAGCATCAGGACAACTAACTCAGAGTGTGAGGCTGTGGGTCAAGTGCCCAGGAAGACTTCATAGAGAAGGGAATAAGTAAACTGGGCTTTAAAGGAAAAGTAGGAGTTTTCCAGATGAAAAAACTTATGGTGGGTAGAATGAAATTTCAAGTTTTCCTCTTAACTCTCTAATCATTCCCCAATTCTTTTGCTAGCTACCTCTTTCCCCTTAAGTTCTAGGTTCCCTGATTTAGTCTTCATTCCCCTTCTCCTCTCTCTACCCTCTCCCGAGACAAATGCATCTGCTCCGTGGTTTTGATGCAGGTAGTAATAGTTAAGGCACTGTGCTAAATACTTTATATCCATCATATAATTCAATACTCACCACGATCCTATGCGGCAGGTATGATCATCCTCACTCTGCAAAGAGAAACTGAGGCCCAGAGAGGTTAGGTAACTTGCCCAAGTCCCATATGGTGCCTTCAGCATCAGGTACCAGAGTACCCAAATGAATGTGGTTTGAACATGAGGGATTTATCTCCCATCACAAGAAACTTAGAGGAAGGTGGTGCTACTAGATTGTTTAATTGAGCAGCTCAGTAATGTCAGACTCTGGGTCAGCTTCTCTGAGTCTCTTGGTTCCTCCCTCATGGTCCCAGGATGGCTGTCAAGCTAAGTATTGCATCCTCCCTCAACACCCAAAAGCAAGCAGGAAGGGACATGTTCCTCCTGGGCATCTCTCTTTTTACTGGAGAAGAAAGCCTTCCATAGAAGCCCCTAGGAAAATTCCTGTGAGTCCCTTCCTCCCCACCCTCTTCTTTCTTCTCTTACCCTCTCAAGTTGTAGCTCCATCCAGGCTGACCCTCTCTCAGCTCTGTACCGATCAGGGTTTTGGTGCCTAACCTAAACAGTGAAGGAATTGATTGAATAACGTGGGGTGTTTATGAATTCCAAACATGCATAGGAACCAAAAGCAGTTAGGCTAAGAACACAGGCAAAGACGTGGCACAGGAAAAGCCTGGTTGGACGGCCACTACTGGCCATTGACCACCAGCTGCTGTGGGACTCTCCCCTCCCCCCAAGAACAGGCTCTGCCACTTCACCTCTCTCTCTCAAAGGTCAAAGTCCTGGGCAGGAACATCCCACTGGTCAGGCCTGGTCATGTGCTCATTCCCCAGTTGCCAGGAAGGCAAGCAAGGTTCCACCCTTTCAGTTTCTGTAGGTGAGCCATGGCTCTTTTTTCCCCAAGCCCTTTGCAGCATAGAATTTCCAATGACGTAAGAGAGGCGTTCTGCTGAGTACCACGGTTCCCTCAAATTGCCATAGTCTCTCTTGCCTCCAGACCTTTGCACACACTGTTCTCTTTGTCTCCTCCCTCCTCTCTAGGCAGATCCTCCTCATTCTTGACATTTCATCTCTCTTAGATGTCACGTCCCCTCAAATCCGGGCTAGGTGCCACTCCATTGTACTCCTGCTGCAGCCCGTTCTTTCCCCAGCATAGCCTCCGTCACTGTACTGAAATTCACCATCTTGTCTTTTTTCCCCACTTGACTGCAAGTTCTGTGAGGGTGGATACCCTGCCCTTCTCGTCCACCACTGGATCCCTAGCACCAAGCACAATACTGGGCACATAATACATGCTCACTAAGTGTATATTGAATCAATCAACTGAAGAATGAATGAGATGAATATTAATGGCACCAGCATCCCCCTATTCACCTGGCCCAAGACTGGGACATTCTCATCCCCATCTGGTCTGGTGTCAAGTCCCATTAATTCTACCCCCATAGAAGAGTCCAGTTCCTCATTACCTCTCTCCTGGACCTTTGCAATAGCTACCTGTGACTTGACAGCTGTCATGTCCAACAGTTCTTCCCTCTGTATTTTGGAAACTGTCATCATTTGCTTTGGGGGAATTACTTCTCCCTTCTGACAGTCCTGAAGACTGTCAGTCAAGGTACTCTCCACATTTGCCAAGGGGCGAACATGAGATCCAAGCCAAGCCAGGACTTTGACTATTGAATGGAATGGCACAGATACAGAAAACAGTTGAGCTGAGTCATTCCAATCACAGCATCCATGAGAAATTGTTTGTTTGGGGGTAGCCTCACCCAAGTTTAGAACCAAAAGAGAGACAGCTACAGAAGTAGGGTAGAGGGAGATCAGAATATCAGCTTTATTACTGACAAAGTTGTTGGGGATGTCCCTTTAGGTCTGATTGACAAGCGGGTTTACTAATACTGAACCCCCAAATTAATCTTCTCCACCCAGTCTTAGGCAGTGCTGGAAAATTGTAGTCTTTCCTGTGAGGGCCAGACCCTGGGAAATTTAGAACATTGAGGAAGAGAGCAAAAAACATGGTTCTTGTGGGCAGGTGGATCTGAAGGAGAAAGAAGGAGGAAGAGCTGAGTTGAGCTCCATTCCTTCTCCCTAAACTTACCAATCAGATAAGTCACTCTTCCTCCTCCTCCTCTGGGGAGGATAGATGGATGAGGGGGTGTGGCAGGAAGCAAGAGTATTACTCTAAAAGGGGTCCCTCCACACGGAAAAAAGCTGGAGGAAGAAATAAACATTCCCCTCAGCATTGTCCCCTTGTTCCTGAAATCTATTGTAGATTACCCAAAGCAGCTCTGGCTCCTCTCATTCCTGGGGCTGGGAGTTGTACAGCTGTATCCTCCCAATTAACTTGTTTCTTGCTTAATGTAGCCAGAGTCTGTTTCTGTTGCTTGCACCCCAAGAACATGCATTCATTCCTATTGCTGCTGTTAACAAATTTGGTGGCTTAGAACAACACAAATGTATTATCTTCCAATTATGGAGGTCAGAAGTCCAAAATGGGTCTTATGGGGCTAAAATCAAGGTGTCAGCAGAAACTGTGCTCCTTCTGGAGGCTCTAGGGGAGACTGTTTCCTGCCTTTCCAGCTTCAGAGGCTGCCATCATTCCTTGACTTGTGGTCCCCAGCCAGCAATCACACCACTCTGACCTCTGCTTGTGTCATCACATCTTCTCTGGCTCTCTTGCCTCCCTTTTATCCTTATGAGGACCTTTGTGATTATATTGGGCCCATTCAGATAATCCAGGATAATCTTTCCATCTCAAAATCCTTAACTTAATCTCATCTGCAAAGTCCATTTTGCCAAGTATGGTAAAATGACCATAAATTCCGGGATTAGGATGTGAACATCTTTGGGGGGCATTATTTTGTCTACCACAAAACACTAACAGAAAGATTTATTAGCTTGTCTTGCGTTCATTTCTTTCCTCTGCAGTCTGTCCTGCAAGTGATCTTTATAAAATGTGAATCTAGTCATGACGATCCTACCTAAGAAACTTCCTGATTCCCCAAAGCCCATTGAATAAACCTCATAACACACCCGACTCTTGCTCCAAACGTTCTCTCAGCCTGAAATGTTCCCCCACTCCAAAACCAAATCCTCTGTAACCTTCAAGGTCCCTCTCACAGAAACCTCCATGATCCCTCTGGCTGGAACGCATCTGCACCATGAGTCCCACATCTGCAGAAACTGTCTTGTCACCTGGCAGTGCTGGGTACCAGCCAGTCAGACAGATCTAACCTTTCTGTGCCTTTGTTTCCTCTATTTAAAAAATGCAGGGACATCCCTTGTGGTCCAGTGGTAAAGAATCCGCCTTACAATGCAGGGGACGCGGGTTTGATCCCTGGTCAGGATACTAAGATCTCACATGCTGTGGGGCAACTAAGCCCGCGCGCCACAACTACTGAGCTCGCACATCTCAACTAGAGAAGAGAAAACCTGCACGCCACAACTAGAGACAAGCCCGCACGCTGCAACGAAAAGGTCCTGTGTGCCGCAGCTAAGACCCGACACAGTCAAAAATAAGTAAAATAAATAAATAATAATAAAGAAATCTTTTTAAAATTTTTTTAAAAATTAAAAAATGCAGATAATAAAGTAGTTACCTCATTTATATTTGTTGTGAGAATTAAATGAGACAATGCATATAAAGTGCTGAGCACAGTGCTGGCACACAGTACCCAATATCAGGTAGATGACAGCAGTTATTAATAAAATTTAATAGTTGGGGGACTTCCCTGCTGGTCCAGTGGATAAGACTCTGTGCTCCCAATGCAAGGGGCCCAGGTTCGATCCCTGGTCAGGGAACTAGATCCCACATGTGCCGCAACTAAAGATCCTGCACACCACAACGAAGATTCTGCATGCTGCAACTAAGACCTGGCGCAGCCAAGTAAATACATAAATAAGTAAATAAAATATTTTTTAAAAAAATTTAATAGTTGAGTGAATAAATGAATGGAGTACTCTCTCCTTTCCCTGGGCTATCAATATTCCCTTTATGATCCTTAGCATGCCCCAAAACTAGGACATTTAAAAAACTTGAATGAATAAACCTGATGTTTTTTGTATTTCTGTGTAATCTTAGCTGCTTTGTCTCCCGGGGGCTCCATGCCTGGTCAGGATCACTGTGGGGAGTGATGGTAGAAGGGAAAGGCTGTTCTTATTCCCTCTTGTCTGGTGCCTCGGGCACATGAAACCTTGATAAACTCTGGTCTTCTTGGACTGAGGTGAATTTGGGGCACATAGAGGCTTCCACCAGAGAAAATATGCTTGCTCCCCACCCTCACGCCCATGAATCTTGTGCTCTCTGGGGCACCAGTTTGCCATTCTCAGTGTTGATTGTGACTCTGCTACTGTGTGACTTTGGGCTGGTCACTGCATATCTTCCTGAAAAATGGGCATAAAAATTCCTGCATCCTTCAAGGTCAGGAACCTTGTAGAAGTCCAGTGCGGGCATGAGGAATGAATGTTAACTTCTTTTGTGAGGTAGAATAGAAGAGACCAAGCTGAAAAGATAGAAAATTCATTTCCAGGATACAAAAAATGAGTTCTGGGACTTCCCTGGCGGTCCAGTAGTTAAGACTTCACACTTCCTCTGCAGGGGTCATGGGTTTTGATCCCTGGTCGGGGAATTAAGATCCTGCATGCCACGTGGCGCGGCAGGAAAAAAAGAAAAAAAGAAAAGAAAAGAAATGAGTTGCAATAAGCCTGTGGGGAAACATAATTGTTTTATAATCACTTTCTGGACTAAAGGTCTTGCCAGGACCTCAGGGGTTGCTTCATGGGGGTGTGGATGAAACTTTCACACACCAAAAATCTGTCCAAGAGAAGGTCATCTCTTTTGAGAAAAACTACCTTTTCCTGTTTATTACAGAATTCATTATAGAATTTTTTGAAAATATAAATATGCACAAAGAAGGGGAGAAGCTCCTGTAATCACACTATACAGAGATCATCACTTGTAACTATCAAACAAATTGGGATTTTGTTGCAACTGTAGTTTTGTATCCCATTTGGTGAATATTTTCCCATGCAATTAAATATTTTATGCAATGGGGGGGGGCGGATTCCAGTATACAAATTTGTTGCAATTTATTTAACTAAGCTCTTATTGTTGAACATTTAGCATATTGTCTTTGTTTTTCGTTTTTGTTTTTTTATTTACTTGTTTTGGACTTTGGGGCTGTTATAAGTGCTTCAATTAGTATCTTTGTTAGACAGATCTTTACGTATATCGTAGATTATGTCCTTTGAATTCCTGGAAGTGGAATTGCTGGACCAAAGGAAATTTGATACATATCTGCCAATTTGTCTTCTAAGACTGATTTCACCCATTTGTACTCCCACGGGCAATTTTATAGGACTCACTGGGGTTGCCGGTGTCATTAACTGTCAAAAGCCAACCTAGAACTCCCAGCCGGGCCTCTAAGCTTGCTTCATGTTTTCCCGCCCACTCCGCATACCCTCCGCGCGCCCCACACCCACGTCCATGATGGCCCGCCCCTTCCTTACTCCCTTACCGATTCTGTCCAATCAAAAGCAGCCTTCCCCAGTATCGCTGAGTGGTTGGTAAGATGAAGTGTCCGTCGCGCTCAGGGGTGGGCGTAGCGGACTGACGGACGTGTCGACGGGCCATTGTGAACGGCGAGCGGGGCGTGCGTGGCGTGCGTGGCGCGCTGGCCTGGAAGCGCTGGACTTGCGAGGAGTGCAGGCGGGTTGAGCAGCGAGAGGCTTCGGCGGCCATGGCTCCCAGCGTGTCCGTGGCCGAACCGGCTAGAGAGTGTCCTGAAGGCATCCGGGCCGTGCTTCTGGGGCCGCCCGGAGCCGGCAAGGGTACCCAGGTGAGTTGCTGAGCCGGGCTTGTCGGCAGAGCCCGTGGGACTCCAAGGTCAGGGCTGCCGGAGGTCCGGGTCGCCCCTGAGCCGGGCCGCTGGCTAAAGCCAGGAGGGGTACCCTGGCTGGCGTCTGGGGTTCTAGCAGGTGTTTGGGGGAGTGTCCAAATTGGAGGTCGAGGGAGTCTGAGTTAGAGATCTTGAGGGACCCAGGCTTGAGGTGCCGTGTTAGGTGATCCTAAGGACTGATTAGATCCCTTAAGGGTTTAGAAGCTGGGAAGATTTGAAGGGTAAGGTGAGCCCTGGGCTGAGGCATGTAGATTACAACCCGAGTGGACTCAGGGACCCCAGATTGCCTGCCATTTGGAATGGGTTGTCGAGGGTTACGTTCCAGGCACTCGGGGTAGGGGGACGTTTCTGGTAGTGACTAACGCCTGAAGGTGGAGTAGCATCTCCCGCTCATGGGGGAAAGCGGGAGCTGGCCTGTGCTGGTTAGGAGTACTGCTAAGAGAAGTGAGGTATGACCTGCCTGAGACAGTTAAGTTGGGGGGATGGGAGAGAGTACCTCAATATACAGGTGAGAAAACAGGCCCAGAGAGGTCAGGCGGCTTTCTCAAGTTAGCAAAATTGACTTCATGGAGCCTGGAACCTCCGGGCTCTGAGTGATTGGAGTCTGAAGTTACCTTCTGCTGACCGTGGGGCCTCACTTGGCACCTGGGACATAATGGGCCCATAGATCAAGGTTGGGATTTATGATCTCACTTAGGATTTCGAAGCCCATAGGTTGGATTATCAATATCCTCCTCCTGCCTGGGGTCTGGCATTGCCCACCACCCCCGCCACCCGCGCTCAAGTTTTTGATTGCTGTTAGGGTCTAAAGAGGGAATTCCTGAAAGTCTGAGCTGCTAAGGGAATGGGGTTCTGGGTGCTGCTCTGTGCCCCCTCTTCTCTTCTGAGCCCTTGCAAAGATTGCAAAGTCCTGGCAGACAGATCATTTGTCTTACTCATTCTTGGGGCTTCCATGACACCCAGCACATTATTTGATGAGGTTACTGGAAATGGATGAACACAGATTCATGTGGGTGATGAGGAGAAGGGGAGTCTTGGAGATTCAGTTCATTCCTGTGACTTTGCTTTTTGGCTCTGGCTACTAGGTGAAGAAAGACCACTTTCCCTTTTCTCTCTATAGCCAGAGCCGATTTGCCCTTGGGGGTCATTGTTACCTAACCCCCTTGTCCTCAGTAACATTGAATGCTCCTCTTTCCTGTTGCTACCACCCTCAGTTATTAGGTAACCTGCAGTTTAGGAATGTTTAATCCCAAACTCTACGAACTTTTGCTGTGAGTGACCGAGATAAACAAGGTAGCTCAAATGCATCAGTTGTTTTTTCTTAGTTCATATTGAAGTTAATAATTTCAGTAGTTGTGAAATGGACAACCCATCCCTGTGCTGAGACAAGGGCTTTATAGTTTAGCAAGCTTTGTAACTTCTAAGCCTCACTGCTCTCGCCTGAAAAATGGGGCTAATACTTACCTTACTCATTCAACATGTCATGAGCACCGAACATTGGAGACAGCAGTAAAGAAGACTGATAAGATCCTTGCCCCCCTAGACCAAAAGTTAACAAGGATACTGGAAAATTATGTTATATATGTGTGTAAAGCACACCTAGATGACAACCTGGCACATAGTAGGTGTTCACTAATTATTGACTCCCTATCTTAGTAACACATCCCCCCACCCCCCAGCTCAGCTGTATCTCGGTGTAAAGGGTGATGTTTTCAGGAAGTTTTGAAGAAAATTATACTATGAGCTGATTTATAAGGGTGTATGTATGATGGGAGTTGGTCAGAGAAGGCCTTGTGGAAGTTGAGGAGATGTGATTAGAGCTGGGACTTAAGGGTAAGATTTACACAAGTCGCTTAACCTCTGTACACCTTTCTCTCCGTAACTGGAACAATAGGAATGCTGGTGGTTGTAGTTTTATGGAGTTTTAAAAAACAGTGTTCCTAAATCAGAGGTTGCAAAGTGGCAGCCTGCAGCAGAATTTAGCCTGCAGACACACCCCAGCTTTTTATTATGAAGAGTTTGCATACACAAAAGAAGACAGGATTGTGTAATGAGCCCCCATGTACCCATTATCCAGCCCCAGCTGATGGCCATTCCTTCCCCATCCTCTCTCCCTTCACAGATTATTTTAGAGCAGCTCCCAGACATTATAACACTTCATTTGTAAATATTTCAATGTGTATTTCTAAAAGACGAATTCTTTTTTGTAAACAAGCACGCTATCCCCTAAAAACAATAATAACAGTAAATGTTTACATTTCCATTCATTTGTCTCACAAATATGATCATTTCAAGTCCCTTTTAATTTACAGGTTCCCCCTTTTTTTTTTCCTTGCAGCTTTTTTGTGGAAGTTGTTTATTCTGGGAGTATCTCTCTTTCTGAGAATTTTTTTATTGTATCCCCATGCCATATTTAACATCTTCCTCTTTCTTTCCTGTAAAAAAACAATTAACCAGATCTGGGTTCAATTTTTGGCCCAACTACATCACAGGTGGTGGTGTGCTGTCCATTAGGAGGCATACTGTGTCTGCTTATCTCTGGTGTTCAATGCCTGGGTCCAGGAATTCACTGTGGGTGGCAAAATGGTGATGTTCTACTTATATCATTCCCTTTTCATTTATTAGCTGAAATATTTCTGTAAAGAGAAACTTCTCACCTACTATTTGGTATGGTTTGTACAGTAAGGGTAGGTTAAATGCTTGATTTATTCCTTTAAGTTGTCAGCCTTCAAAATAATAAGTTGACCACACAGTGTTTTCAGTTGTGAAATTTCACTTAAAAATCCAGAGCTCTCGTTTCTCTTGAGAAGACAGATCTGGTGGTTCTGGGCCTCCACTCCAGCGTGGCACGCAGTTGAGTGGGGATGCCGCTTTGGGTGGTCCATGTGCTCTCCTGTCCCCTGCATAGCCCTTTTCGCTGCCTGTTGCTTATATTTGACCCGCTTCATTTGTGTTGCCTGCCTGGTAAATGTTTGTGATCTTTGATGTAAAATCCTAACCTGGGTTAGTGCCTAGTGCCTGCTCAGTAATGTTTGTTTTCTTCCCACTAGTGCTTCCTTTTATACCTGCATAACTCAGTATTTTAGGTATTTAATGTTGGCATGACTGAAATAATCTGTTTCCTTTTAAAACTTTTAATTTTTAACTAAAATAGTTAAACATTTTAAAACTACCTGCTTTTGCATCAACATAATAATGTCTAAAACATCTGGAACACTTGGATTTGTTGTTTTGTTTAAATAACCTTACTTCCCTGTCTCCCTTTTAGGGTTAGATGTTCCTATGGTGTGGCCAAAACAGGGGTATGTTTTCTGTTTCCTCTGCCAGCCCCTTTCATAGTTTCTTCCATGTGTCCAGCTGACACCAGTTCTTCAAGGCCAGCACGCTTAGGCCGTCAGCTGCCATCTTGCAGGTCAGGCTCTGTCAGTTATGTCGGTGCATTGACGCTCACAGTGCAAAAACAACTCTGTGAGACCCATGCTCTTACTCCCCCTTTTACAGGTAGAGAAACTAAAGCTCAAAGAGCTTGTTCTCTAGGTTACAGGGCAGGTAATTGGCTGATCTTGCATCTGAATGACTTCAAAGCTCCTGCTCTTTCTGCTGCTGTCTGCTGCCCTGGGTTAGATTTGTCTCCTGCCCTATGCATGTTTTGTTGGATAAGTTCCGTGCTAGAGATGCAGGGCAGCCCTTGCCCTCAGGAGGGTTTAATATTGCAAAATAGTCACCCTGTGCTGGGTTATGTGACAGACCCTACCCCCCACAGCCAAAGATGTTACAGGTGTCATCTGATTTAATCCTGCAACCCTAGGAGGAAGGTCCTGTTGTTATCTTTGCTTTGCCTGGTAAACTGAGGCCCAGTGTGTATCTTGCCCCAGGACATACATAAAGTAGCAAAGATAGGATTTGAATTCGTGACTGATTCTTGAACAGCGTTACCATCTTATTGTTGCTATCAATCTAGGTGTAGGGGCAGAAATGAACATGCATGCAAGCAGTACTTACTAGTGCACAGTACCATATGGGAAGTGTGAGATGAGTGACTGACAAATGCTAGGACAGTTTGGGGTTAAAAAAGAACTATAATTTGTTGAGAGTCTTCCATTCTTCCTCCTACACACCCAGTGATGTTGGTACTAATATATCCAATTTATAGTGATTAAAGGATCACTGGCCTGAGGTTACATGGTCAACTAACAGGCAGAGCTGAAATTCAAACACAGGTTTCTGTGCTTTTAAAAAACTTTTTAATTGAAGTATAATATACATAGAGAAAGGTGCAGATATCCTAGGTGGGCAGCTTGATGAATTTTAACATGTGAACACACTTGTGTAGCTTATACCCATATGAAGAAACAGAACATTGCCAGCACCGTGAAGGCCTCCTTGTGCTCCTGTCCGCACATATACACACACTTTCCCCAAGGACAGCCACTAAGGCTCTGGGGTGGGGGGGTGGTGTTGTTGTTAGTAAAGCCATGTGGTGTCATGGATAAGAGCTAGGGCTCGACAGTCTTGAGGCCAGTTGCCAGATCTGCTGTTACTAGCTTTGTGATCTTGGGCAACTTAGCCTCTGAATTTCATTTGTAAAATGCAGATAAAAATAGTTACTACCTCACATATTTGTTATGTATTATACATACTAAATACTGTAAAACAATGCATGGAAAAATTGCATGGCATCTTGCAAACACCCAGTTAGCTGATGTTGATATGATTCCTTCTTGGAGGAAGAAAGGGTAGTTGGGGAAGGTTTTTGGTGGGAGAGATATGCTCAGAATTTGACTACAGAGGAGGGTAGAGCTTGGATCAGTAGGAGGAAGGGAGAGGGCATTCTTGCATAGAGAGGATCTTGAGCTGAGGTCCATGCAGAGGCTTATGTTATGTAATTGGAAAACATATATAGAGCAGCTGTTTGCAGTTGTGCAGGGCATCCTGGTGGGGGACTTGTGGAGGCAAATTTGAGTAGCTTGGGAGGTATAGGAAGTTGGCTGTGGAGGACACGGAGTGCTGGACTAAGGTATTGGGACTTCTCCCCTGTTGCCCTGGGGGAACGTTGAGGCTTCTGAATGTATGTTTGTTGGGGGGTGGGTAGTATGTCTAGCAGTATTTTAGGAGATGATTGCAGCTGCATGTGCAGAAGCATTGGAGGTGGAAGTGGGAAAGACTGCAGCAGAAAGATGATTTCGAGGTAAGAAAACAAGTGAGCTTGATTAAATCAAATCTTAAAGACTGACATTTTCCCTTTATTTCCCTAAATGCCGGGCACTATGCTGGATTCTTTTGCGTATATGATCTTGCCAAACCCCCATAACAGCTCTGAAAGTAGACATTGTTGTCCGTACAGTACGTCCCCTACATACGAATGAGTTCCATTCCGAGAGCGCGTTCGTAAGTCAAATTTGTTCGTAAGTCCAACAAAGTTAGCCTAGGTACCCAACTAACACAATCAGCTATATAGTACTGTAATAGGTTTATAATACTTTTCACACCAGTAATACATAAAAATAAAATAAAGAAAACATTTTTAATTATACAGTACAGTACCTTGAAAAGTACAGTGGTACAGTACAACAGCTGGCATACAGGGGCATCGGGTGAACAGGCAAGAAGAGTTACTACTGACTGGAGGAGGGAGAAGAGGTGGGAGATGGTAGAGCTGAAGGATCGTCGGCAGTAGGAGATAGAGGGCAAGCTGCAGTTTCACTCACGCCTGACGTTGATGGCACAGGTTCTGATTCCTAGCTGGATTCAATTCTATCTACCCTCTTGAAAAAATGATCCAGTGATGTCTGGGTAGTAGCTCTTTTTTTCTCGTCATAGATGGCACAGTACCACTGGATTGCATTCTGAACGGCTGCTGCAACCTTCGTGTACCATTCTGCTTTCAGGTGCTGTGCCTTTAACAGTGCCTCCTCAAATAAAGAAAATCCCCTTGCCATTTCCTGCATCGTGAATCTCTTCAGTTCTTCAGTTACTTCTTCCTCTTTTCTGTCTTCGTCCTTTCTCTGGGCCTCCAATTCCTGGCACTTCTTAGTACCAGCTACATCACCGCTTCTTTTACACTTGTTTCAGGACATCCTGGGCTTGAAATAAAGATACTATACTTCTGTACTCTTTTACAGTACTGTACGGTAAGGTACACAAAAGCGCAACCACTTGTAGAGGATGCACGCACGTGACAATGTATGCCAGACACGTCAACTAACTTACATGATCGGACATGTGAATGCACGTTTGCATCTTTGAAAGTTTGCAGCTTGAAGGTTTGTATGTAGGGGACTTACTGTACTCTAGAGATGAAGAAACCGAGGCCTAAGGCTATATAACTTGTTCAAGGTGACACAGTGAGTAAACTGTAAATCCCAGATCTGTACCACTATAAAACCCAGTCTTGCACCCCTGCCCCAGGGCTTCACAATCTGTGTGCATCAGAATCCCACCACTGCTACCTGAAAACCACTCAATCATACACTTTAAGGGCGGGCCTGGCTTTGTATTTTTAGCAAGTGCCCCGGATGATTGTGATAATACACTGATGTTTGAGAACACTAACCCCACCATGCTGCCTCCCTAGTGGTTTTAGCCATTCTGAACCACACCCCCTTCCCAAACCACAGGTTTCTCATACAGAGGAGGGGCCTATTTCTTGGGCTCAACAGTAGCCCATGGCTAGTGAGACACATGTGGCTCAGGGCCTCAGCAGCAGCTGAGTGTGGCCCAGGGGTCAGCAGCACAGCCAGGCCTGGAAGCTTGTTTAAAATGCATATGCTCAGGGCCCACCCTGTAGAATCAGAATCTGCATTTTAGCAGTACCCTCACCCTCAGGTGGTTTGGAGTAGGAGAAGCATTCCTCTAAAAAAAGTATAAGCGTGAAGTGTAAGGGGAATGAAATACAGCTATTTCATCAGGCTTCTTCTATAGTTTGCAAGTAAAGAGTAATGCAAAAAAGAAAGACCTTGAAAGGAGGTCTTTTATTTACTGAATGCCTACGGCGTGTCTGATATTTTGGGTGCTTTATTTCATTTTATCCTCACAACAGCCCTGTGAAGTAGACATTATCCCTATTTGACTGGTAAGGAAACAGATTCTGAGAAATTAAGTAACTAGCCAAAGGTTATAAAGCTATTGAAGGCAGCCAGGGTTCGTGTGCAAATCTGTCTGACTCCAAAGTTCATGCTCTTTGCAGCCCACCCCATTGACTCCCGTGCAGCCAGCAAGAAATGAAGGAGCTAGTCTTCCGCCATGCCGTGTCTTCCCTCTGGGAGTGTGCTTCCACACAGCCGTAGAGTCTAGTCACCTGAAATAGCACAGAAGAGTCCTATGGTTTAGAGTGGTAAAAATTGGAAGGTTAGGTTCTGTGCTAACAGCTCTTCTCTGGTGTTTTGGTTACTCTTTCCCCTGGAACAAGCCTGACCTCCCAATTTTTCACCCAAGTTAATTTCAACAACCAAGGAGAAAGATCGGCAGAAAAGCACAGCTCTCTGGGTTTGTGGCCACTGTGCCAGCCCGAAGGACCAGAAGGTTTTCTATCACCAGAGCGTCCTGACCTTCACTGGTTTCCCAAGTGCGGTTTTAAATACCTCATCTGGGTTCCATTTTGCTATGCAGTCGGTTCTCTGAGCTGAATCAGTCCATGAGTCACAAACCAGCACTTGTTGCCCTGAGCCCTATCTATTTAGCCTTTACCATGTGCACCTAAGAAAGCTCCCAATGAACTGGTTTGAACAAGGTTCCCACCCTACTTCTTTTCCAAAACAATTGGACCAGAAAGCAAAGTATTAGGCTGCTTGAACTGATTCTATTCCGCATGAATTCTGCATTCTTTTTGGCTACTACAAAACCAATGTCGAACTCTCCAGGGTCTCTTCTCTTCTAGTCTTCATTCTGTTGTATAGTCCACCAAACTATGAACTCATAGAGGACAGAGTCTGTGTCTCCTATTCATCTGTTTCCCTGGTACCCAGCAAGGTTCTTAGAAGAGGCATCTTCGAAGTATTAGTATTTTCTTTCTGTATGAATGAATATGGAATTGACAGGGGTTACAGTAACAGCTGATGTTCACTGAGCACTTACAATGTGCCTGGCCCTGCGTATGTGGAATTCTATATAATCTCATCAACCCAGTGATATAGGTAACATCTCCATTTTACCTAGAGGAAATTTAAAATTTAGAAAAGTGATACAATTCTTCGCAAGTCACATATCCAGTCATTGGTGGACCTGGTGTCTGAAACCCAGGCAGTTTGACTCTCAAGCCTATGCTCTTAGCCAAAAGGCTGTACTGCTCCCTAAAGCTACTAAGCACTTACTGTTTGCCAGGTGCTCTTCATATATATGTCTCATCTGATCCTCACAGCTGCCTTCTGAGACAGAGACTTTTTGCCTTCATTTTAGACAGATGAGAAAACTGAGCCTCTTGAGAGGTTAAGTGATTTGGCCCAGATAATGCAGCTACTTAGTGACAGGGAAGGGGAAGAACCGAGTCTACCTGAGGGAGACTTCTGCACGCGGCTCCAGCTGCCTCCCACACTGGTGACCACAGTACTTGACAGCCACACGTCCATCCCTTTGGCGAATATTCATTCAGCACATTACATGCCAGGCGTTGTGCCAGGTGCTTTATATACATGAACTCATTTAAACTTCAGAGCAACCGTGTGAAGTGTTGGTACTGCTGTTTCTGTTCTTCCCATTTATAGTGGGGAAACTGAGGCTTATGTGTCACCAGTGTGTCTAGTGGAAGTAGTGATAATAGCTGATATTTATGATGGCTTCCTGTGCTAGGTGCACTGTTTTAAGTGCCTTATATGTATTATCTCATGTAATTCTTAACTACAACCCTATAGTCATATGTTAGAATATAATGTAAGGTACTTTTATCCCACTTACAGGTAACTGGGATAAAATAGGAAATAGGCATTTGTCAGAGTTCACATAGCCAGTAAGTGGCAGGGCCAGGTTCATACCCAGGCAGTCTAACTCCAAGGCCTGCACTGTTAACCTTATCTTGTTTTTTGTCTTCCCCTTCATAGGCACCCAAGTTGGCTGAAAACTTCTGTGTCTGCCATTTGGCTACTGGGGACATGCTGAGGGCCATGGTGGCTTCTGGTTCAGAGCTGGGAAAAAAGCTGAAGGCAACTATGGATGCCGGGAAACTGGTAGGTTTGGTGGTACCAGTGAATGTTGATATTCCTCAGAGTCTAGATCTGCCCTGCCTAATAGGGTGAGCACCAGCTACATGTAACTACTGAAATTAATTTTAATTTAATTTAATTTAAAATTAACTTCCTCAGTTTCACTTGCCACATTTCAAGTTTTTGCTAGCCCGCACAGATACAGAACATTTTAATCATTGTAGAAAGTTCTTTTGGACAGCCCTGTACAGCGGGGTATTTTAACAAACCAGCACATTATGTGAACTTTTACAGTAGCAAGTTACTTGGTTCATTCTGAATTTATGACACTTATTTTATTCACGGTATTCTTGAAGTTCCTTTGTGCTGGCACATTTTGTAATATACCCAGTTTTAAGGCCAAGAATGAAACTGCCATCCTTAGGCCAGAACTCAAGGGTGATTCAAGAGAGGACTCAGGTAGTCTCAGAAGTGTTTTTAATCTACTTTTGTGATTCTGTTCTGTGTCTTTAACAGAGGGGTTGCTTGGCAGTTGACAAAAGTAATCCTTCGTATTTGGTGAATATAATAGCATTTTCTCTTGTTTTTAGTCCAGTTGATCTGATTGGAGAAGTACAATTTATTACCTACTAAATGTTTTTTGATTAGTGCCAGAGCTTAATTGTAACTGAGTTATTCTGGGACTTGGCCTTGGGAAGAAGTCATTTTGTGCTTGGCTCTCTGGTCTTTACTTATCTTAGAATGTTGGTTGGGGCGGGTGCTGGGCCTCCTGTCAGGCTTTGAGATTCTGGACCTGGGGTAGCCCTGCCTGTGCGCCCAGCTGCCCCTTTACTTCTAGCTTTCCCTTCACGTTAGTGAGGCCGTAAGTCAAGCCATAAAGCTAGATATTTTGGACTTTGGGTCTTGGTAGAAGATCCCGTACTGAGAAAAAATTGGGTTGTGGCAATGAGATTACTTATCTCCAGCCTTCACTTAGTTGCAGAGCTTATACTTTGTCCCCAAGTTCACAGCTGGTCCCAGGAGATAAGAGCATTAGCTACCAAAATGGGCAGCCTTCACTCTAATACTGGCAGGGAACTTTTCTTGCAGTGAAAGCCCAGGAGGAAAACCAGTGTTTGGAAGCTAGGAAGGATCCTTGTTGGGGTTTTTAGAGAGGCTCAGAGGAGTGTTGGGCTGGCTTCCTGGTTCCTTGGTTCTGAACCAGTCTCGCCAAGGTCAGTGAACTTCTCTGTTGCTTCATGTCCGAGATAGCCTGGGTCACTTTACTGTTAGCCTAATCAAAATTGTGAAACAGGTAAAGTTGGTGCCTTTCTACATTCTGGTCAACGCCCATTCTCTCCTGGAGCCCTCCTCAGGTGGTCTCTCAGCCATATGTCCTCACTTTTGTCTTGAAGATAGCTAATTGCTGAGGAGCTGTTATCTGACTGCTAGGACTCTGACTAATGGCCAGAGAGGCCCTCAGGACCTGAGAAATGGAGGTCTCCTGGTGGGGTGATAGGCACTCCTCTTCCCTCACCCAGATTACTGGGACACAGAATCTCAGGGGAAGAGAATGTGTATATGGCAACCACAGAAATAATCACGAAACTGAATCTTCCAAACGGAGCCACTCCATATCTGCTCTGATTTTTGCTTCTTTGGGGTCAAGAACCTGTTTAGTAATCAGGTTATACAGACATAAACTTATGACCCTGGAGTTGGGCTAATGCCACCTAGTTAATGGATTTACCCCCAAGATTGTTTTGTTCTTGACTTCCAGGTGAGCGATGAAATGGTCGTGGAGCTCATCGAGAAGAATTTGGAGACGCCTCCATGCAAAAATGGTTTTCTTCTGGATGGCTTCCCTCGGACTGTGAGGCAGGCAGAAATGGTGGGTGGCTTGGTTTTGTATCACCATTGCATGAAAGCAAATCCTGGCCCTCTATCTCTGTATTCCTTTGAGGGAAATGGGTCTTATCAAGCTCTGGTAGCTTAGGTGGGCCACACGCTCTTTTACAGCTTGATGGCCTCATGGAGAAGAGGAAAGAGAAGCTTGATTCTGTGATTGAATTCAGCATCCCAGACTCTCTGCTGATCCGGAGAATCACAGGAAGGTATTTGTCCCCTGAAGGTCTCTTCTTTTCATGCTTCCTCAGAGCTTTGTCAGACGACAGGAACTGCTCCGGCCTAATCCCAGCCATGAAGCTTAGTGCCGTTTCCACATGGATTGACCTTATTTGGTGACATGGGATGGGGATGTGGAAGGAAGAGCAAGGGATCTGAAGTCCAGCAGCAACTCAGTCCTGTCACCTTTTAACTCTGACCCTAGGCAAGTTTCTTAACCTCTCTAAGGCTGTTTCCTCATATGTAGAGAGGGAGTAATAGTACCTGCTTCGAGGACCCATTGTGCATGGTAGATAGCATATTGTGCATATTTCAGAGCCTTGCTTACCTGGGTGCTTAAGAAATACTAAATTCCTTACATGTATATCTCCATTTTAGTGCTTTTTAAGTCCGATTTCAGTTGGAGTTGCCATACCTTGCTCTAGGCTTTTTATTATAAAAATATTAGGACCATCTACACAGTTTAGAAAATTGAGGAAAAACTTGCTCATGGTCCAGCCAGCTTAGCGAATAACACTATAATTTTTTTGCGTGTTTTGTTTTAAAGTGCTTATTTCTCTATAGTAGTTAACGTTGAACACAGAAATGCTTCTGCTTCTGATGAGTTTGCTCCTAAAAAGTGCCACTGCTTTAGGCTACTGTTTCCTCAGCCCTCTTTCACTACCACTCTACCATCTGCTTTGTGCCTTCCAGAAATATGTGGGAAGCTCTCAACCACTAAAAGACTCTCCCATTCTTGTCCTTATTATGGGCTATATAGCTTTTTTTTAATCCCTCAGTCACTTTAATGGAGTCTCAGGAAGGTGGTCAGCCTACCATCTTGAACCAGACTTCCATGACTATTGTTTTTAATTGCTGCATGATATTTCACAGTACGTGAACCATCATTTACTTAATTGTTCCCCGATTGTTGTACATTTGTGTTCTTCCAGTTATCCATTGTTAAATTCATGCTGTGACCATCGTAGTACATGTAAGTTTTTTAATGAAGGGGGCAGTGTTTTCTGATTGTAAATGTTATTACTTTGATTTCCTATTGAGGTTGAACATTTTTGTCCATGTGTCTGCAGTCCATATCTTTAAGGAGAGAGGCAGCAGAGTAAGCGTTAGAGGTGTTCTCCTGGAAGGCTGTGTTAGATACAGTGGGATCCACCTTATATTAATTTTCTTTTCAAATGTCCAGGTTTCATGTTTCCAGCTATTGCATAGGCTCCTTCAGTGCAGGAATTTTGTTTCTTTGCTCTGGCACAGAGTAGGCAAACAAAGTTGATGCAGTCCAAGAAGCAGTAGGGTTGACAAGAAGGGACATGACCAGGGCTGGGGTCCCGGACATTGCAAAACAGATGTTAACAGTACTAGGTGACACGAGGGGCCTTTGATCTGATCAGCTCAGCTTCCTA
This sequence comes from Balaenoptera acutorostrata, assembly GCF_949987535.1. Lineage (NCBI taxonomy): Eukaryota > Metazoa > Chordata > Mammalia > Artiodactyla > Balaenopteridae > Balaenoptera > Balaenoptera acutorostrata. The sequence goes on along the minus strand of NC_080064.1, from coordinate 26,424,362 downwards.
AGTGCCTGCTTTGTGCAGGCACAGCTCTGGGAGCAGGGGACCAGTAGAGAATATAGAACAACATGCTGGTGCCCATTGTCTGACCTCAGAGCATCTACAACCCCTACATGAAACCTGGGCTGTTTAGTGCAGTAGGGGTCCAGGAAGACAGCCTGGGGGCAGGGAGGGAAGTCTGGCTAGGAGAGGTGTAAAGTCAGACTTGACCTTCCTGGATAGAGAGGATTTTGCTGAGGCTTTCCCAGAAGGGAGTAGAGGCAAGAATGAGTATGCATTCAGGGAGGGGCTCTAGCTAAGGCTTCTGGCAGAATGTCTGTCCAGAGCTGGAGAAATGGCCTGGGAGGCTGGGTGGTAGAATGAGTGCGGTTGGGAAGGTGGAATGGGAGCCTGGCTGGGGAAGGTCTGCCAAGGAGGAGAGGGTAGACAGGAGTGAGTCAGGAATCATGGGATGTTCTTAAGCCACTAGGCACTGTGGCAGATACAGCATTTTAAGAACATTAGCTTGGTCCTGGTACACAGGCTAAATTGAGGGAAATAAGAAACAGACAAGGACCCCACTTGGAGGAGCCTGATGTGATCCACCGGTGAAGTGATGGAGACTGGGGTTGGCTGGTGGGGCACTGAGGGATTCTGAAGAACAAACTCCAGAATTGTAGAGGGCGAAAGAGGCAAGACTCGGTCTCTTGGTTTGGAAGTGAGTGGTGTAGTGTGGCCCTCTCCCTTACAGAGGAGGAAACAGAACAGGTCAGACTATGTAAAGGTGTTTTTCCAAGCCCACTTGCATATCAGTGGCAGAACTAGCACCAAAAACCTGCTTTATGCCTCTTTGTCCACTATGCTGATTGTTGCAAGAAAAAGAGTCAGGAACTAGCCAGTTTAATACGGATCTTATTTAAATCTGACATGATAAGGACCCCACTGTAAATGTCTTCTGAATTGGCTCTGACCTCACTTCTAATAATTGTATGGGTTATTATTTTATTTCTTGCCATAAGTATGGCTGGTGGGTTTTGATTTTAACCTATTCAGTGTTGGCTCTCTGGTATCATTAGCCTAATGTCTTGTACCATCCCCATTTTGTGGATGAGAAAACAGGTGTCTGAAGTATCACACCCAAGGTAGCAGTGGCTGTAGCATCCCAGCCCGATCCCTCCACATCGTCACCTCCGCCTCCAGGCCAGGCTCAGTGGCTTAGAGAGCTGTTTTGGTTGGTACTTAAGACCAGTCCCATTTTAAGAACTTGGAGATTGGTTTCTCTTCCCTTCTAGGGAATGAGTCTTGCCTTCTTCTTAAAATGATATTTGGAAGTGGGGAAGGAGCAGTGTTATATGTAACTGGAGGGCTGAGGGAATCTGGGAATGTGCAAGAGCTGATGTAGAGACATGGAGAGGAGAGAATTGTGTTTGTTGCAGCCTGGCTGCTGTGTGCCCTGTGCTTTCCAGAAGGTGAAGAAACAAGGTCCAGGGACTTCCCTGGCGGTCTGGTGGTTAAGACTCCATGCTTCCACCGCAGAGGGCATGGGTTCGATGCTATTTGGGGAGCTAAGATCCTGCATACTGCACAGCGTGGCCAGAAAAAAAGAAACGTGGTCCACATTTCACGCCCCCAGCCCTTCCCAAAGGAAAGCTGTAGCTGAGCCCCGTAGCTTCTGCTCTTCCTCTCCTTGGGTCTCCTAGTGGGTGTCATTTCCCAGTGGATGCACCAGAGGAACCCCTCCAGCAACTCAAGTAAAGGAGGGCCCAACCTCGTGTTACATGATTGCAGTCACAGGCCCACTCAGTGTAACTTACTCACTCTGCTATCAACTTGTCCCCCATGCTGTAAATGGACCACCTTATTCTATAAATGGACCACTTGGCCCCCCAAAATATGCTGTCATTAAAACACAGTATCACATTTTACAAACGTGTGGCTTTGATAGTCTAACCCAGAGTTTCCCAACTGATGTGCTGAGATGTTGACCCCCTCAGCCACGAGAGCAAGCACCCTGAGTACTTTCTGTGTATGCCAAGAGGTGAAAAATGTTGGGAAGCTCTGGCCTAACAGACCTTCATGAGGAGAGGAGCCATCAGTTAAATAAGCAGACCTTGGTTGGCATAGAATTGGGAAGCCACGCGAAGTTGTGGGCACCAGCTGCTGAGCAGTGTTTGGCCTGCCTCCTTCCCTTCTTAGGTTTCAGGGGTCCTGTGGTGTGACCATTCCCAGTCAGGAGCGTGGGCTTGTTGCTTAAGGGGACACGGCAGAGATGCAGCTGCCAGCTACATATTCTGTACCAAGTAAATGCTTCTTGAGCTCTTTATTCTATGACTTAATATGTTGTTTTCCCTGATGCCGTGAATATTGCCCTCTGATGGCTGGGCTTTCTGTGTCTGTGTGGTCACAGAGGTGTTCAGCATTGTCTGCTGGTGTCTGCATCCATAGCACATGTTTTTCCTATAGCACCTTTCACCTTTGGTTTCATAACCAAACTAATTTAGAAAATAAGGTTAGTTTCTCTGTCCTCTCTCCCCCATGGCACTTTGTCCAAATCTCTGTTAAAGGATTACCAAATTTATTGTAGTTATTTATTTCCACATTTGTCTCCCCCTCTAAATTAATCACTGTTTGTGAGCAGGGATCGTGACTCATTGCTCTATAGCCCCTGAATTCAGCTTAAGGCCTGAATCGGAATGCTCTCACACAGCCGAATTAGGCCGTCGTTATACCAGCCTCTTCAGCCAGACACGTATTTTAATGTTGGGTCAAAAGAGAAAACTTACTCCCTCTGGCATATGCCCAGTTATTTTCCTAAGCAAGAGATGCCTGTAATGGGGTTCTCTGCTGGATTAAAGTCCTTGCATACAGCTTCTCTGTCTGTGCTTGTCATCTTGGAGACCCCTGGGGTTCCGGCAGCCTGATTCCTGTTCATTTGCTGTCTTTCAGACTGATTCACCCCGAGAGTGGCCGTTCCTACCACGAGGAGTTCAACCCCCCAAAGGAGCCCATGAAAGACGATGTATGTAAATTCAGGACGGGAAGTTTCCTTTTCTTTCCTTCCTCTCTCTTACTTCACTTTTTTTCTTTTTTCTTTCTTCCCTTTGTTCTTCCCATTTTCCCTTTATTCCTACCAATATTACGAACTTAACCATGAGAACTATTGCTATCACGTAAATCGCATGGGCTGTGGCTCATCTTTAGAGTGTCCCTCCAAGTGGTTTATTGCTTGACCTTGAGGTAGCCACCAGTGCCAGCCACTTCCCAGTGCCCAGTGTGTACCTGTCTTTTGTCCAGAGCAGCCCCTTCCTGGCATCATGGCAACCTAAATGGTGAACTAATCAGGAGATGGCTGCTTGAAAGCCCCGGATTAGAGCCACGGTTGGGAGGACAGTACTGAAGAGATGTTTGTTGACCAGTCCTGCTTCAGAAGAATATCGTCTCTCTCTAGTGACTGTACTGTGCCCTACAGATTCAGAAGAGCTTGGCCAGGTTAACACTGCCAAGTTCCTATGACAGTCTTTAATTGTTTGCAGATGTAAAAGGGGGGGTCTCATACATGTTCACTGTAACATTTGCCATAAATAGTTCACCTTGTCTGTTTTAGAATACGCAGGCAACAGTAAGAATTTCCTGGATTTACCTTTGTCATATGAGACAAGTTCATCAGGTCATACAGGTTCCTAAGCTATCTGTCAACTTAGTCACGTTTCACAGAGTTGGCAGTTCTATCACTCAGTGTTCCCTGTCGCTTGCCACTTTCAGAATGTTGATGGCCGGCACCCCAGTAAAAACACTGAATACTTATGCAGCTAAGATCCTAATTGCTACTGCATCTGTGATTTTGATGTATTCTCCTGGTCTCAGGGGCCTCTGTCTTTCTTGTTTCTCACCCTAGAAGTGTTTGTCTTGGAAGCTGAACAGCCTGAGCACAAGCCGTGAGAGAAAGACCTTGTCTATCCCTCTGTCTCAGCCCTTTCCTCACAGTTGCTGTTTCAGGCTCCCTGATTTCTCTGGACCAAGTGGTCTGCTCCTGGGACCAACTTGCTGGGAGTAGTGAAGTTCTTTATAGTTCTTTATTGGAGTGGGTCTAGATTGTCTTGTCTTTCCCTCTGATGGACTTTGGGATCAGACAGCATCTCAGATCTGCATCCAGCATTGGATTAGGAGAACTTGCTGAGTCCTGGCCTTTCATTACTCTCTTCCTGTTCTCAGATCACCGGGGAACCCTTGGTCCGCCGATCAGATGATAATGAGAAGGCCTTGAAAATCCGCCTGGACGCCTATCACACTCAGACTGCCCCGCTGGTGGAGTACTACAGTAAACGGGGGATCCACTCTGCCATCGACGCCTCCCAGACCCCTGACGTTGTGTTTGCAAGCATCCTAGCAGCCTTCTCCAAAGCCACATGTAAAGACTTGGTTATGTTTATATAATGTCGGGTCCAAAAAGGAACTTCTTTCTTCTTCCTATCCCTGTTGAGGGAGTGGGTGGGAATGGCGGAGCAGGCAGAGGGAGGCTTCTCCAGGCCAGCAAGAGTATCATTTGATGGACTGATTAAAAAAGCACTTGCTTCATGTATCTTTGGCGTGTGTGCAACTCTCATCTCATCTGTGTGTGTGTGCGTGCACGCGTGCATGAGTGTGTCGGTATAAGTATGTGTACACTCTCCTACTTTCTAAGTTATAGGCAAGATTGCTTTACTAGCTGTTTATTTCTTTAGCCATACTCTAGATTTTATTTTTTGACCAAAATAAACTAACTCAGGTATCTACCAGGCATTCCAGTTCCCTAGTGTTTTTTCCATCTCAACAGCTAATTAGAAGTCCTCGGTCACATGAAGTCAGGCAGGGCCACAGTTCCTAGTGGCAGACTGTTGGCCAGAAATTCCACTTGTTTTCTCACCCGTAATGAAAAGCCGAATGAGTCAGTGTGTGGAAAGGGATCATTAATTTTTTTCCCCTAAACAGGAAGGAAAAGGCACTTACATTATAGATTCCAGAAATTACTGGGAGAGGATATCACCATAGAAAGAGCCAGGCCAAGTTGGAATATTTCTGTGAACTGCACCATGGTTCTGTAAAGTAGGAATCGTTTGGGACCTGTGTTGAATACTGAATTGTTGCCAAAGAATTAAACCAGGTGAAAGGTCCTTTTGAATTTAGACTGTCTTCTGAACATCCAGGCTGGGCATCTGAGGGCAGTCAGTCCACTTCCCCAAAGAGAGACCAGGGTAGGTTTGTTTTTATTTTTAATGTTCGCCTCTGTTTCCAAGTATGAACAAACCAGTGATTTGAGGATCATTTTGGGATCATTTTGATTAGAATTTATTCAAACCCAGTCTCTCTGCAGGATGTGAAAGCCGTATCCCTTTTAAACTCAAACCCTCTCCCTTCCAGATCCAGTCCTTCACCCCTTACGTCATGATGGTGGTGGCCAGTCTCCCCAAGAAAGGATCACCCCAAAAATAAGATCACCTATGGCAGTAACCAGCTTTTATTCCTAACCTCAGCTCCCAACTATTAAGCATTTCCTGAGGTCCATGCTGTGCCTTTTGGTCTCTGGTTTGATTTGGGGCAAACAGATGAATTAATAGACTGCTGTGAGGGACCACAAAAACAGCAGCCTCTAGAAAAAAACCATTAAAAAAAATCAGTGGCAGATCCAGTAAATAATGCCACCTGCCCAGTGTAATCTGCTGACTCAGTTTAGTGGACTATAAAGTGCCCAGTCCCCATCTGACCTGAGTTCTGCTGTCTGTGGGACCACCAGAGGTTTTGTCCTCTGTCCATCTGGAAGCTGGCTATGGGTACATGGCCTTCTCGTGTCCCTCTTTGTCTGCTTCAAGTGCGTGTCTGCTGACTCTGCTCTGCCTTGTTTCCCTGGCTGTAAACTAACTCCATCCATTCTTAACAGAAACCCAATCTGGCGTGGGGTGTTTCTGGGAAGCACATGACTTCTGGGAATGGACAAGGAAGGGGAGTGAAACCAAAACTGTCAGCTATGTCTGTGGGGATCTGGGCTCCTTCTCTGGGTGAGGGTGGCCTCATGAATCTTGGAGTCGACTCCTCTTCGAGTAGGGACAGTTGCAGGCATTTGGCCTCAAAGGTGAGGTCCTTGAATGTTTGCTGATAGAGTGTGCATGATCCTTACTCAAATATTTGTCATCCGTCTATATGCATTCACGTGTGCACACACGTGCGTGTGATTTTTGGGCTATCAGTGAAAACTGGAAGATCGTCAGGGGTGCATATGCCCTTTTGGGGGTAGGTACGATTCAATTTTTGCTTCATTTAATTCCAGAACCTTAACCTCAGCAGGCATGAGAGCTTTCACCTGGCAGAGAAATGTCCAGTGTTTAATGCATTTGGTTGCCGGGGCGTGCATGCCAAGCTTCTCTGATATTTACTTGGTTTTTAAAAATCCATTTTGTTCTCTCTTGTTTCCTCTCTATTTCAGCCTAGTAACAGAAGGCCAGGCGAGACTGCACCACTGCTCATCACCCTGCGGCGTGATCCCTGCTCTTAGGTGCTGGGCAGAAGGGAGGGGTGGTCAGGGTAAGGATGGAGAGGGAGGAGTGGTGAGGGCTCAAGAGGAGAATGGGAAGAGCAGCAGTGTTGTAGTGAAGCAATTTCTTTTCCATGGAGTAGGAGTCCTAAAAAGTATCAGCAAAGGGAAAAATTGATTTTTTAAAACACTGATTGGAGGGTATAAATAGAAACAGGGAGATGCAGTATTATTTCTAAGGAATCACGTTGTCATTTACTCCGGACTGGTGACGATATTTTTTAAAGCCAGTGCCCTAAGACCTCAGCTTGTATCAGAACCTCATGCCAGCCCAGGAATGCAGGAAATCACACTGTTGTCCTGTCTGTCCTGTAGCTTGGAACAGGGCAGGAGTTGACTACTAACCCTGGTTCCCCATACCATGAGATCAAAAAGTCATCTCCCCATTTGAAAGAGATATAGAGTGTGTTCATGGGGGTAGTGGCGCAGCATATCAGGTTTACTGGAGTCATGGGGCAGGTGGAGCAGGCTGGTCTCACTCCCTTCCCAACCTACCACTGATGTACCAGCCCACCGGCTCTCGTGGGTAAGCTCTCGACAGCCACCCAGCATATGCCACAGTCCTACTCTCTTGCCTTCCTCCATCCATGTCGTGTGAAAGGACCCTTTTTAATAAATGAGCAAGTGTCCTAAGCGACCTTATCCAAAGATTGTCCTTTCCATCCTCAAATCCTGTGACTGGGATCACTCAACAACACTGTGATGTATTATTTTCAATGAGGTGCCTTTCTTAACTGTCCAAATGCTGCCTTGTTTGGCCCCTAAATCAATAAAGTGTGTTAAATGTTTGTATCCCCTGTTGTGGCGTTTTTTTAAGGGGATGTGGGCTAGTAAAATGACATTGAATTCTGGATCTGACATTGAATTCTGGATCTTGTGGTCACTAGAAGTCGTGAAAAGACAGGAAGGTCCAAGTGTATGTTCATCAGAAGAGCCTGCACCCTCTTGACCTTCAGCTGATGTGCAGGATTTTCTTGAGCCCAAGGACAAGGCAGCTTGGTCTAGTGGAGACCAGCACTGTGCTTGGAGTTCAGGGGATGTACAACGAACCCCAGCCAATCATTTACTCTGCTCCTGTTACCCATGTGAATAAGAGACTGGTGATGCCACCTTCTCAGACTCATTGGCAATAAATGAAATTTATAAGAAGAAGCTTTTTGCTTGGTGCCTGGCACACAACAGACACTGGATAAATGCTAGTTGGAACTGAGGGTACACAGAAAAAATACCTGCTTCTTGCCAGGCTGGATGATTATTGAGCAGACAGTTGTCCGCAGCCTAGAAAGCCAGTGCTTGTAATCCCTGAGCCAGATTCTTGGCTGCCTTTTCAGCTGCCTCTTTAATATTCTTGGTTGCTTTGTAAATCCATTTCTTCCCCTGCAAAAATGAGCTTAAATCATTTGTCCAAACTGAAGCTCTCATGCTCTTTGGAAGGGCTGCCTTTGCTAGTGAGGTTTCTGAAAAATGACAGCTGTCCTGAAAACAGAGGAAGCTGGGCTGGAAGCGCTGTCCTCCAGGCAGGCGCTCTTGCTCTGGAGAGAGGCAGGGCTGTCCCTGGTGTATGAAATCCTGCCGCCTCTTCCAACTCCTCCCTCTTCTGCTCCACCACTTACCCCACCTCTACAGAGTCATTTTCAGGTGTCAGCATGACTTATTTGCCCTGACCTTTTCATCCCCTGAGGTATTTAAATGCTCCATGAAAATTTTCTTCCCTTCCATGATCATCGTGCAACAAACGGGGAAATCTGTGTCAGAGCAGCCTGGGAGCACACATAGTATGGTTGGAAAGGATAAATTGAAAGAAGACCGGGTGAGCTGTTATTCACTCACTTTGGGCTTGGTCTCATCTGGAAACCGAGATTGGCTGAGGTAAGAGTCGCCACCATGCAGGGAGGGCTGACACGCCAGCTACTGCAAAGTGGCCTCACACCTACAATCCCACAAAGCACCCTAGGCAGTTGGAAGTGTCTTCTATCAACACTCGAGGAAGCCTAGCCTCAGAGTGGTGGTCACATTCCTGAGGGCACCGTAAGAAGCAGAGTCGGGGGCTTCCCTGGTGGTGCAGTGGTTGAGAATCTGCCTGCCAATGCAGGGGACACGGGTTCGAGCCCTGGTCTGGGAAGATCCCACATGCTGCGGAGCAGCTGGGCCCGTGAGCCACAACTACTGAGCCTGCGCGTCTGGAACCTGTGCTCCGCAACAAGAGAGGCCACGATAGTGAGAGGCCCGCACACCGCGATGAAGAGTGGCCCCCGCTTGCCGCAACTAGAGGAAGCCGTAGCACAGAAACGAAGACCCAACATAGCAATCAATCAACCAATCAATCAATCAATCAATAAAAATAAATAAATTTAAAAAAAAAAAGAGTGGCCCCTGCTTGCCACAACTAGAGAAAGCCCTCGCACAGAAACGAAGACCCAACACAGCCATAAATTAATTAATTAATTTTAAAAAAAAAAAAAAAGCAGAGTTGGAGCTCAGTCTCTGACACCAGAGTCTCCCCTTGACCTTGTTGCTGAAGTGGTTGAGTGACTTGGCACCGCTGCAGCAGAAAGGGCCCCTCCAGATGGGTTCTTTTTCGCAGACGCCCACACCACCAGAGCTGATTTGGGGGAAATCATTGCCAGTCTGAGGACCCAAGTTGTGTGCTTAGGATTTCGTGTGCATGAAATGTCGCAGACAGGACAGAGCAGGGTGAAGAGCAGCCTTGGTCCTCAGGAAGCCTCACCAGCCTTTTCTCAGGAAGACAGCTGAATGAGTCAGAAGACAGATTTCAGCAGCAACTCCACCACCAGCCCTCTGGCAAGTTACGGCACCTCATCAGTTGAATGGGAATGATCCCCACCCCTCAGATGTGCTGACAACACTGGTGACCAAGACATTCACGCGGGCCAGGATGCCCGGCACACAGCAGGTGCTCAGTGTATGCTGATGGAGTTCAGAGAGAAAATGTGGGTGTTGGCAAGAGCTGTTGTCTTCCTGACTCAGGAACCAGGCTAGGTTAAGGATTCTTTTTTTTTTTTTTTTTTTTTTAATTTAGGTGTACTTGATTTACATGTTGTGCCAGTCTCTGCTATACAGCAAAGTGACTCAGTTATACACATAGAGACATTCTTGTTTTATATTCTTTTCCATTATGGTTTATCCCAGGAGATTGGATATAGTTGCCTGTGCTCTACAGTAGGACCTTGTTGTTCATCCATTCTAAATGTAGTAGCTTGCATCTACCAACCCCAAACTTCCAGTCCATCCCTCTCCCTCTCCCCCCCTCCCCCTCCCCCTCCCCCTCCCCCTTGGCAACCACAAGTCTGATCTCTATGTCTGCGAGAGTCTTTCTGTTTTGTAGATAGGTTCATTTGTGCCGTATTTTATTTTATTTTATTTTTTTAATTAATTTACTTATTTATTTTTGGCTGCGTTGGGTCTTCGTTGCTGCGCGTGGGCTTTCTCTAGTTGCAGCGAGCAGGGGCTACTCTTCATTATGGTGTGTGGGCTTCTCATTGCGGTGGCTTCTCTTGTTGCAGAGCCCAGGCTCTAGGCGCCCAGGCTTCAGTAGTTGTGGCATGTGGGGTCAGTAGTTGTGGCTCGCAGGCTCAGTAGTTGTGGCCCACGGGCTTAGTTGCTCCATGGCATGTGGGATCATCCCGGACCAGGGCTCGAACCTGTGTCCCCTGCATTGGCAGGCGGATTCTTAACCACTGCGCCACCAGGGAAGTCCCCTGTGCCATATTTTAGATTCCACATATAAGTGATATCATATGGTATTTGTCTTTCTCTTTCTGACTTACTTCACTTAGTATGTTAATCTCTAGCTGCATCCATGTTGCTGCAAATGGCATTATTTCATTCTTTTTTATGGCTGAGTTGTATTCCGTTGTACATATGTATACCACATCTTCTTTATCCATTCGTCTGTCGTTGGACATTTAGGTTGTAAGGATTCTTAACCTGAAGATCTCCTAGAAGTCTGTGGACCTCTGAAATTGTATGCAGAATTCTGTGTTTTTGTATTTTCATAATTAGGTTCTGCATACATTATCTTATTTATTCTTCTCAATAACCATGTGGAAGTGAGTACTATTATTATCTCCATCTTATGTCTGTGCATTTTGAGGCTCATACACCTGTGAATGGCTGAGCCGGGTCCGTGGCTCCACCCCTCAGCCTCTTGCCACCGCACCAATTGTTCTGACGCTTTGCTGGGAGAAGGGAAAGATTCTCAAGGCACTTGTGTGATACGGAGCAGCCTGAATGAACAGAGCAGAATTCGAGCAGGTTTGCTCTGTCACAGTGAAGGGCCTGGGTCCGGAGTGCTGCCTCAGGGTAAGGCCGTTTTCTGTGTCGTTTTTCTTTCTTGCTTCCTCGCTATGGGCATGAAAGCACCAATGGACTGGATTTGCAAAGCTCTTAGAACCACCCCTGGTCCAGAAGGACGAGTTACTGTGGGAGAGAGGAGTAATTCCCCCTCCCCCGGTTCTGGAAAGGGTGGCAACAGGAGGCTCTGCCTCACGGTCGTGCCTCTCAGGCTGCAGCTTCAGACGGCTAATGGCATTGCGTTATTCATAACCCCAGAGGGAGTGCCGCGCTCCTGACATCTTGGGAATGTGGCAGCTCTGTGCTTAGAGTCATCCAGGGCAATGTGATGGTGAGCTGCTCTCGCACAATGGCCTCTTTCAGGTGCCCAGTCTGGACGAGGTGCCCCCAGCAGAGAGCAGAAGGGAGGAGAAAGACAGGTGTCAGAGGGCAAGGGCAAGACAAGACTTAAGCTCCCATACTGTGCCGGTAACTCAGGCTGAATAGATGTGCACTTTGGGGGTAAAATCGCTGTAGAGCAAATTATTACGTTGTACGGTGTCCCTTAAAGACTTTTGAGACAAGTCGCTCTTGAGCTTAGAGCTAGGAGATACTTTTGCTTCCTATTTAGCTGGTCTGCATTCTTCTGCTAGGTAAGAAATGCTTCATTTTCTACTGTTTCCTTTTTGCCCTGGCTGTGAGGAAGCTTGTCTTATGTTCACTTGCTATGCTTTCCTCTGCCCTGGTTTCTTAATAAAATTCTTACTCCACCTCATCCGAACTCCGCTGTTGTAATTTTAGTGTTTTTATGCTCGGATGTGTGTTGTAAACTGCCTTGAGTCTATTTTGGAAAAGAAGTGGGGAGTGGAGAAAGGGCTAATTATGTGGCGTAGGAGGTCAGATTGCAGAGAAGAGGGTAGCTTCGTGGAGGAGGTGGATCGGGGTGGCTCGGTGGAGGGAGGATGGGTGTTCCAGGCAGAGGGCAGGGCCCGAGAGAAGGTACAGAGACCACTGGTGCTCACTGGCGGCTTTTACCTAGTGAGCCCCTAGAATTCTTGGGAAATCTACAACTGGTTGGAAACAGTGTTTTTCAAACCAAGCATAGGGACCACAGAAGGGAAGTTTTTCAGCTCAAGAGTAGTGTCGAGGGACTTCCCTGGTGGTCCAGTGGCTAAGACTCCATGCTCCCAGTGCAGGGGGCCTGGGTTCGATCCCTGGTCAGGGAACTAGATCCCACATGCCGCAACTAAGAGTTCGTATGCCGCAACTAAAGATCCTGCACGCGGCAATGAAGATCCCGCATGCCGCAACTAAGACCCAGCGCAGCCAAATGAATAAATATTAAGAAGAAGAAGAAGAATGTCGAGAACACAGAAGAGCAGGAAACAAGGACATGTACACATAGGGTTGAGGGCCCACCATAAGCTTAGCCCACATGCCATCCTTCTTCCCTCTTCTCCCAAACTCTCCACATTGGTGCTTTGACCATGAATTGGGTGATCCTTTGTTGTGGGACTGAAGAGGGGGAAGTCCCTCAGTTTTACTGTCAGCTCAGTGTTCAGTCATGTGCCTAGTGGTGTGGACATGGGTTTGGGGATGACAAAGATGACCTGTAGTTAGATCTTGGCACTGACTGTAGCTCACTTGTGTACCTTGGGGAGACGCTTAATTGCGAAGCCTCAACGAACTCATCTGTAAAATGAGGATCATAGCATCCATCTGTGGGTGGGCAGAGTCAATGTGAATTGAAAAATAGCAGCTGCCCGATAAATGACCCTTTTTTTCCTCCTTTCCCATGGCCGCTTGCTGAGGATAAAAGGACCTTACCGTAGCTACCAGGTATTTCAGAATGTCTACTTCACCCATTCCTATTCCCCAGTGCCGCCTCCATCCCCCTTGGCTACTGCACCAAACCAGGACAGGCTGCTTTTCACTGCAATGTTTGCTGAAACCACCTCTTGGGCTGGCCATACCTGTTCTTATTCTACAGACCACTCGATGGCTGCCTGCAGGAATTGCCCTTGAAGTCAAAATGAGAGGGAGTGCAAAAGAGCACGATGGGATCAGCTCGGTGCTTTGTGACCACCTAGAGGGGTGGGATAGGGAGGGTGGGAGGGAGGGAGACACAAGAGGGAAGAAATATGGGAACATAGGTATATGTATAATTGATTCACTTTGTTATAAAGCAGAAACTAACACACCATTGTAAAGCAATTATACTCCAATAAAGATGTTAAAAAAAAAAAAAAAGAGCACGATGGGAGAGATCTGTGTGCTTCTGAGGCAGGGGCACCAGGGAGGTGCCGGACTGGGCTGAAAATTGCCCTAAAGGAATGAGAGCAGTACCTCTGCATTGTGGTTGGCACGATTAAACAGGTTCATGTATATCAGGGGCTTTAGAACATTGATGGCCTGTGTGCTCAGTATCTGTTCCCTAGCTGGCTCTGGCTCAGCAATTCCACTTTGTTAAACATCCTAAGGAAATGACTAAATATGTGCAGCATTTGTATGACAGGGTAAGAATTGGAAACAACCTAAATTTCCAGCAACAGGGGGGATAGGCTATGATTCATTCATGGGATGAAATAGTATGCGATCATGAAATCATTCCAAGACAGAAAAATTTCATGATAAACTATTGAGTGAATAAACAAAGGTTATTAAACAATAGAGAATGGGTCCATTTTTTTTAACTAAACATTTTATTTAGGAATAATTTTAAGTTTACAGAAAGGTTCCAAAGATAGTACAGAACGTTTCTGCATACACTTCACCTAGCTTCCCGTAATGTTAACATCTTACATAACTATGGTACATTTGTCAAAACTAAGAGATTAACACTGGTACATTATTAGACTCTGACTTTATTTGGTTTTCACCAGTTCTTTCACTAGTGTTCTTCTTTTTCTGTTTCAGGATCCAACCCAATATACCACATTGCATTTAGGGTGTTTTTTGTTTTTAAGTTTATACACATAGAAAAAGCATCTGGAAGATTATAGATGAAAATATTTTAACTGTGATCATAGCTGAGTGCTGGAACTAAGGAGTTTTTCTAAAGTTTTTCCTGGGTCTTCTCATTTTTCTGTGTTTAATGTATCGCATACTTAACAAAAACAAAAAAAATAATGCCTTCAGGCTGAGCTGGTGCCCTCTCTGATTACTCCTAGTATGGCTATGCTGTGTTGTGATTATTTGTTCATTCGTCCTTCTCTTCAGACTGACCTCAAAAGGAGGGGTCGTGTCTGTTCATCCCCCTTTCCCCATCTTGAAGCATGGGTGGAGGCACTAAATTACTGAATTCTGGTTGAATGAATGAGTAAAGTCAGAGAAGTTTATTGCTACCAACTCTCACAACTAGTCTTAGCACTCTCAACTCAAGGAAATCCCAGGCTTATGTTTCTCCAGTTAAGTGACCCCTGGCAGAAGTACTGGACATTTTTTTAAAGTTTGCAGTCCCAGAGTTGACTCTCGTGCCCATTACTGAATGAATCGCTGTGGCCAGGGGCATGGAATATGCCAATCAGCCAGGCCTAGGTCAGTTGATCAGCCCTTTAGATGGTGTCCAAAGAAAATTCAGAGTTCTGCGATCCAAAGGAGTGGGGATGGATGCTAAGCAGGTTAAATACAACTTCAGAGTCAGCTCCCAAAGCACACATTCAAATCCCTGATTCTTTCCACCAGACTATAAACTTGAGGAGGGTAGGTCCACATCAGTACTGTTCATTGCTAAATCCCTAACAGCTAGCATAGCACTTGGTATGTAGCAGGGGCCTAATCAATATGTAAGTGAATAAATACATCTCTTGGTTAAACAAAATTGTTCAACTAGGTGGTGTTTGAATCAGGATGATTGTAGTTGCAAATAACAGAAAACTGGCTTTAAAAAGGAAATTTGGGGCTTCCCTGGTGGCGCAGCGGTTGAGAATCTGCCTGCCAATGCAGGGGACACGGGTTCGAGCCCTGGTCTGGGAAGATCCCACATGCCGCAGAGCAACTGGGCCCGTGAGGCACAACTACTGAGCCTGCGCGTCTGGAACCTGTGCTCCGCAACAAGAGAGGCCGCGATAGTGAGAGGCCCGCGCACCGCGATGAAGAGTGGCCCCCGCTCGCCACAACTAGAGAAAGCCCTCACACAGAAACAAAAACCCAACACAGCCAAAAATAAATAAATAAATAAATTTTAAAAAATTTTTTAAAAAAGGAAATTTGTTTCGTGCAACCTGAAAAGTCTAGTGGAGCATGACGGGCATGATTTGATCAGGACTCTATTTCTCTGCTAGTCCCCTAGCTCTGTACTCTCAGTATCATCCTCAGGCTGACTTCTCTCATGACAGCAAAATGGCTGCAGCAGTTCCAGACCTCACATCTATGCTCTATACCATCTGGAGCCAGAGAGAGAATCTGTATCCCAGAATTTCCAGCAAGATTCACTGTGGACTGAATAAGGTCATTGGCCCACTTGTGAATCGGCCATTAGGGGCCAGGGTTATTTATTGGCTTAGCTTAGATCATGTGCCTTACCCTTAGTACGGGGGGCAGGAGGGAGTAGAATCAGCTTCCCTGAAACCATGTGTATTCCCAGTGGATATTGAGACTTTGGAGAAAGGGAAAGCAGTCTAGATCCTGGAGAGGTAACAAACAGGAATCTGACTCAATCGCTGAATTGTGTGGCATAGACAAGGGCTGCAGAAGTTAAGAGAAGGCAGTGAGTTAGGGGTGCAGCAGCCAGAGAAGGGAGGCTTTACAGAGGAGAAGAGACGGAACTAAACCCTGAGATGAATGATTTAGGCAATGGGGAGTAATGGGGTGGGTGAAGAGGAGGGAAGGACCTCCCATGAAGATGTGATGAGCATTTCCATGTGCCAGACTTCATGCTAAACCCTCTGTAGGCATTATCTCAATTAATCCCCACAGCGACCTGCAAGGTTAGTGCCTTCATCATCTCCATTTTACAGATGAGAAGCTGAAGCCCAGAGGACACACAGTAAGTGTTGAAGTTGGGACTTGGACCCAGCCTGTCTGGCTCTGGAGCCATGATACAAGTGAGTGAAAAGGACCAAGTCATCTGAGAACCCTGTGCACTAGTGGAGTGGCCTGACCTCAAAGGTCATCGTAGAGGTAGTGAAGAGTATAAAGCTAGGCTCCAGAGTCTCATCTCCCAGCCTGTGTTCATGCTGTCTCCTCTACCTGGAATTCCTTCTCCACCTACCTTTTCAAATCCTACCTCTTCATGGCCCAGTTCAAGGCCTGAGCCCCATAATACATTATAATGCCTAGCCATGTGAATTGCATGAGACTGTCTTCCCACTAGGCTTCTGTGAGGTCCTCACAAAAACTGCACTTCATCTTTGTTTTTGGGAGGCTTGACACAGTGAACTGCCCTTTACAGTTGCCATGGTGACCTCCTCTGAGGGCTGGAGGGACATCATAGACACAGAATGATAGAGCCCTCGGATTTGCCTTATCTAATCCTCTCACTTTATACGAAGAGAAACAGGCCAGAGAGGTTGGGACTTGCCCAAGGAAGCAGTTGAGTATAGAACCCAGGAGTCTGGGATTCCAAAATGATATGACTTGAAGAACATTGTTAGCTCTGGAGCCAGACTGAGCTCAAATCCCAGCTTCTCTGTGCCCAGGCTGTGTGACCTGGGCAGGTCACTTTACCTCTCTGAGCTTCATTTCTCTCAGCTGTGTAGTGGGGTTGTAATGGAGCCTACCTCCCAGGGCTGTTGTGAGAAATAAATTAGATAGCCCTAATAGAGTTTCCAGCACAGAATCTTGCACATGATGGCTCTGCAGGAATTGAGGGCTTTTGTTATTGGAGTTATGAGACATGGTGACACCAACCCCACCCAGCAGGGCCTTTGGAGTTCTCTCCTCTTCCACATCCTAGTCCACGCGTCTTCCCTTCAGAGCAGCTGAGAGACAAAAAGGAAGTCGCTGTGACTTTGGGGTGGGGGTGGGCCAGAGTCTCCCTCCCTTGGGATGCTGGCTTGGGCTACTATGACTCCCTTGTAGGTCAGAGCCCTCCCCTGCCCCTTGCTGCCCCACTGGCCTGAGGCCACCAAAGCCAGGCCCTGAGCCTCCACTGCTTTGGCCTCAGGCTGGCACAGGTGTGGGGAAGTTGCAGAGCGGGGCGGGCTTGGGCTGGAGCCGGGCCAGAGTCGCAGCCTGCAGCGGCAGCAGTGTGGTCCCTCACATGCTCTGCACCAGACCAGCAGAGCAATAGGAATGACAGCACTGGGCAGACACCCAGAATGTGAGGCCCTTTGTCTCTGGGGTGGAGGTGCTCCCAGGGCCAGAGAGCACAATCCCAGGGCTGGACCCCCCGACTCCCATCCAAAAGACATACCAGGTAATCCCCTTTGACAGTCCCCACCCAACCCCTGCTCCTGTGCATATGAGCCCCTGACCCCCCAGGTTCTGCTTCTCCCTGACTGGGGGATGGTAGACAAGTCACTTCACTCCTGTGCGCTTCCTCCCCTGTACCATGGGGATAATGATGCCTTCTTCAGAATTAAATAGATTCCCATATGTGAGAGTGTCCCATGCTAGGTCTTCACACAGTGGATGCTCAATATATGTTTCTCTTCTCCTCTCTCAGCTGTGTCGTTGCCAGGGCAGCAGGGATCAGAACCAAGGCATGATTCCTTTGAAAGTTTGCCAAGCTCTGACCACGGCTGTCTGAAGTCATGCCTTCCGTCCCCACCGGATGGACTCCCAACACCTGGGCTTGGTCCTGGTTCTGCCCCTTACTGGGCAGCCTTTATGTATCATTCACATTCTATGAGCCTCAGTTTCCTCATCTGCAAAATAGACACATTCATTGATTCGACAAATTCACTCTTGTCTGTACTGGGCTCTGGGGACCAAGAAACAAAGATGAATGAGACTGCTTGCCTTCAAGGACCTCACAGTCTAGTAGGGGAGACAAATGTAAAATCAGAGACACATGGCAGGAGCAGTAAGAACACAGCAGGGAGCGACCAGCTTAGCTCAGGTGGATTGGGGAAGCCCTCAGAGGAGGGGACATCTGAGTCACACCTTGAAAGATGAGTAGAAATTTGCCAAGCAGCCACTGGGGACAGGTTTTGTGTCAAATGTGTTTTATTATTTGGGCTGCCTTTCCCTACTAGCTCCTACCTCAGCCCACCTTGCTCACAGGGGGAAACAAAGAAATGCCCTAGAAACTCATCTCCAGGCCAAGAGTTCCTAGCACAAGGGGCAGGGGAGGCATATCACCTGCAGGGCAAAGTCTAGACTCACCAGCCTGCCACACGGAGGCCCGTCCACCTTCATCTTCCCCTTGTATTTTACGCTCTGGCACAACAGAACCACTTAGAGGTCCCTGAAATCAGCACCACCCTATTTCTCCTCCCTGAGTCTCCTCCCTCTCCACACCCACCTGGCAACCTCCATTTCATCTCCTGGAAACATGATGGGGCGCAGAAGCCACCTAGGCACCTTTTTATTTATAAATACATGGACTCATCCTGCCTCCCCAAATGACTGGGCCCTCTTCAAGGACAAAAAGTAGGTCTCAGTCTCCTCTGTTGCCCCAGTGCCTAGCATGGGGATTGATCCAGAGCTGCATTTCTGGATGGATGGTTCAAAGTCCACTTTTTCAGCAAACACTGGGCTCCTGCCTCTGGCCTGCTGGTGCTGAGCAAGGCATAGAGGATACAAGAAGCACAGGGTACAGTCCAGGGAGAAACACATGTCAACAGGTAATTACAGTGTTGGGTGACATGGTGGGAACACAGGTGAGAGCAACTGTAGGTTTCCCCTGCTATCCGAAAGCAGAGCATTCCACTGCAACCTTTCATAAGCTAAAACGGCATAAGGTAAAGAAGCAATTACCTTAGGACACAACGATGCACAAAATAAATCAAAATAAAGCACAGATGCTCACAGACACAGTTCAAAGCTATGGCGGCTTGATGCTGAGGTGCTGAGTGTAGTTCCCAGGGAAGGAGCTTGGCAGTGCCACTTTCACTGCTCTGCTCAGGATGCACGCTGCCCCTACAGCTGGATGCAAAACAAACGCTGAATGCTATTTTCGCTTTTTGCCTTGTTTTGTAAAATCAAAAATCCCCTACGGATTTCTCTTGGCTAGCAAAAACAGGTACTAATGTAATGTAGGTCTTTTGTAAAAAGCAAAGTGGTGTAAAGCAAACTTTTGAAAAGCAGGGGATACCTGTAACTTTGGGTGCATTGGGGAAGGTTTGTGGGAGTCAACTTGGAACTGGGCCTTGAAAGTGGAGCAGGAATTTGCTGGGTGGTGAAAGAAGAAAAAAAATTGTACAAGGCACAGAGGCATGAAAAAGCACAGCATGCTCCAGGGACAGCAAGTATTCGTTATGGCTGGGGCCTGGGGGCAATGGCCGGGGGCTGGGAGATGAGGCGAGGGGAGCAGGCAGGGGCCGAGGAGCAGCACACCTTACCTTCATGCCAGAGAGTTTGGACATATACATGTCCTAGATCCAGTTATTGAAGATTTTCAGACAGGAACGGAATGATGTGGTCAGTTTGAATTTTAATGTATAGGGGAGAAGGGATAGAGAGGCCAGGGAGAGGCTGCTCTGTTAGTCCAGGGATTTGAGCCACTTAATAACAATGGTTAACACTCAGTGATCACTCTGTATGCGCCCCATTCTAATTACCTCATACAAGTCAACTGATTTAATTCTCCAAGGACCCTATTTTAAAGATCGAAAAACTGAGGCATAAAAGTTAAGTACCTTGCTTTACTTGGTAAGTGGTGAAGCCTGGATTTGCACCCTGGCTGGCACGCTTCAGGGCCCGTGCTTTTAGTTTCTGTGCTATATGGGTTCTCACTATCATCATAGTAATAATAATAATGCTATGCTAACGAGTGTTTGTTGAGTGCATATTCAGTGCCAGGCTCTGCTCTGTGCACTTCGGACTCTTACCTCGGGTTTAATCAAGTTCTAATCAGGTTGGCAAGGAGGACACTGTCCAGCTGGAAGGCCATCCCCAGAGCCCATAGTCCAGGCCTTGCTGTGACTGAGCCACTCAGAGGACCTGGCCACCTCCCCAAATTGCTGACAGCGACCTTTGGCAGAGGCATCCAGAGCCTCGTGCTGCAGTTGGCTGAGAGCCCAGCCAGAAGGGCTGAGCCAGTGTGGGGTGGGCAGCTGCAGGGCCTGGGCCCCAGGGGCCTCCAGGAGCCCTGGCTTAAAGCCAGGACACTGTGCAAGGCTGCTACAGCCCATAAGTGGGGACCAGGCATCAGGACCACTGGGTTTGGGCCCAGCTTGGCCACTGATGTGTTATGGGATCTTGGGCAAATCCCTACCCCTCCATGGGCCTCAGTTTCCTGGAGGGTGAATGAATAAGATTGCCCCTGTCCTTGACCTTCCTTCCTTATATGGCCTGTGATGGGCAGGGCACTGGGAGTACCACAAAGTCATCTCTCCTGCCAGGAAAGCCAGGCCCCAGGTTATTTAGGATCTCTCCTTGGTGCCAGGCCCTGTGCTGTGTACCTAGGCCACAGAGCAGGGCTGAGCTAATCCTTGCCTCCAAGTAGTTCCCAGTCAGTTGTGGGGTTGGGGCACAGACGGGAAAACCAATCACAGCCCACTGTGGTAGGTACTGCACTGCATAGAGAGAAGGGTACACAAGGAGGGGTCTGTGGGGCTCCAAGGAGGAAGCAACTGACTCTGCCTGCAATGACCTGGAAGGCCTCCAAACAGGAAGTCCACGGAGCTGGACTGTGTCTTGCATCTTCCAGGTGGAGAAGCGGGGGAGGTGCGTTCCTGTTGAGGGCACAACCTATGCAAAGACCTGGAGGCAGAAAAGCCTGGGTCTGTTGAGGAAAGGGTGAGAGCCATGTGGCAGGCAGTGGAGAGGGCAGTGTGTATGTGTTCGAGCAATGGGGCTGAACGGGCAGGTGGGAGGCAGCAAGGGGCTGCACTGAGCACCAAATTGCCAAGGCACAGCTGAAGCCTCCTCGGCCAGAAAGAGCAGGGCCCACACACAGGCTTCGTGGGCAGCTGGGAGGGCCAGGAGCCTCTGGAGTCCCAGGTGGCCCATACCACCTCCTCCCTTCCCGAGGCCAAAGGCCATCCTGCCTTGCTGTTCAGGGCACTCCATCCCCTCCAACCTGAGATAAAGCCCTTCACAGAGCTGCCCATTCATCCCAAACACCTCACCCTTGTGCGCTTCATCCTCTAGCTTCTGGGTTTCTCCAGTAGTCCAGTGAGGTAGCTGAGGCTCAAAGAAGCCGCCAGGTGATGCAGAAACAGTTACTGAGCACCTGTGGGTCAGTCACCATGCTGACCTCTGGAGAGCAGGCCAGACAGGATGCCTGCAAGGAGCCTACAGTCTGGCTGGGAGGACAAATGCTAAACAGGTGAGCATGCCAATAATTAATGATTTACCGTTGTTTGGATTGTTTAGAAAAATATACATAGCTGGAGAACTTTATAATAGGGAGCTGACCTCTCTGGGAGACAGAGAAGGCATTCCTAAGGAAGTGATGTTGCAGTCCGAGCCTGAGGATGCAGAGTTGCTGGCTTACTCAGTGAAGCATCAGGGGGAAGAATGTTACCAAGTCCCAGATGACTTGTCCCAGGTCATCTGGCCACAAGGGGGATCTGATTCCAGGCCCACTGCCTCACAGTCCCCTCCCGTCAGTATTTTTCTCACATTATTCAAATGTCAACAGCAAAGAATTTCCATATCTTTGATCTTGCTGGATCCTCCCTGAGGTAGGGCCCACCTGCCCATTTAGGGGCAAACTGAAACCTAGGCAGTCCAAATGACTCACCCACTTCCACACAGTGAGTCAGAGCTAGGACAAGAACCCACATGTCTGGGCTCTGAGATACCCAGTGAGATCATGGAGGAAAATCGCCGCTGTCTTTCCCAGCATTGCCTTGGACCAGACCATCCCTGGGATGACAGACACCCAAGGGACTTTCCTGGGAAACAACTTCCTTGAGGGACATGAGAGCTGCCCAAGAGGGTGCCCAGGAACCCGTTACTGGTAGCCCAGAGCTCAGAGCAAACACTCGGACCATGGTTCTTTCTGCCCTTGATGTTGCAAACAGACTGCTTTTGAATGAAATGGAGCGTAAGCAAGGGCTGGACAGGCCTCTAGGGGATGTGGCCACCACCCTCAGAAAGACCTGTGAACCGTAGGAAGCTCTAAGCCCTTGAGCACTGGGCCCTCAAGCCCTGAAGTGGGATGGGTATCTTTGGACCCCAAGGGGGTCTCATTCCCATTCAGGGAACTCTGGGTCCCAGTGCGAAGACCTGTAGGCCATTACAGAGAATATCTTTTGGGGGTTCTAATGAGGGGTCTTTGGATACTGTGGACCCTGGGGAGGGGGTTCAAACAATAACAGATCACTTGTCAGAAACATGGGAACAGTTGAGGGTCTGAATATATTTGTGTGTATATATTTGCTGTGTATCTATGGAGTTGCTTCAGTCCCTTTCATTCCCAGAGCACTCATTCGTTGATTATCTTATGTGTTCCACATTGGCCCTAAGAGCTTCATCTTATGGAGCAAAAGAGATTGAAGATGGAGAAATAAAGAGAGCTGACCAAATCCCCACAGAGAGGGACACATCGAGAATCAGACCTGACCCTCTCCTGTGGCCTCCATCTGCCCTTGCACCCTCTGCCCATCCTCCGCCCACCCTCCCCCAACCCAGCTGGCCTTGCCTTTCCAGCCTCTGCTGAGCTGCAGGCCTTAGAAGCCAAAGAACCAATCCCCACTCCCCACCTGAGTTCTCCTTTCTGAAAAAGCCTTGTCTGGGGAGGTAGGATGAACCGGAGACCTTAATCCTGGCTCTGCCTCCTTCCCTGCATTGCGGTGAGTTTAAGTGAAATCGTGGATCTGCAAGTGCTTCGTAAACTGAAAAACGTTGAACCAACACAAAGAAGGGGAAATCACCACTCTGCTCCATACAGAGATGGGTGGTTTGGAGTCGTGCCTCTGAGGGGCTCACGGTCTGGCTAGACAGACACACAGACCCACAACCTCAATATGGCATGACTAGTGTGCCGGCCAAGAGATGTGCTGGGCACTGTGAGGGCACAGACAGCTCCTAAGGAAGAAGGGGAAGGCCCTGAGCGGAGAATACCTTGGAGATGGGCCCTGAGGGATGTGTGAGAGTTTACCAAGTAGACAAAAGACATGCATTTCAAAGGCAGGAACAGCTGGTGCAAAGGCAGGGGGGCCTGGAGAGGGAACGGTGTCCAGCTAGAGCAGGAGAGTCCAGTCAGCGATGGGGCAAACGAGCCTTGGCAAGGCAGGCCAGGGCGGGGCAAAGAAGAGCGCTGAAGTGCTTACCAAGAAGATTTGGAGTCCTTTTCAGTAAATAATGGGACTTCTAAAGCAGGCAAGTGGTACTTATGCAAGAAACAGTTACTCGGGGTTTTTTTACAAATTTCAAAATAGAGGCTCAGAGTGAGCAAGCAAATTGCCCAAAGCCTCTGTATTTGTCAGGAAAACAGAACTAATAGGAGATATGTATATCTCCATACTTATATGTATGTATGCACTTATAGTTATATTTTATATATATTTATATTATACCTACAAAAGATTTATTATACATATATGTATAATAAATATACATATATATATACACACATATATATAAAAGAGATTTTTTTATAAATTGGCTTATGCGATTATGGAGGCCAGCGAGCCCCAGGATCTGCAGGGCGAGTCGGCAAACTGGAGGCCCAGGAGAGCGGATGGTTTAATTCCAGTCCAAGTCTGAAGCTATCTGGACACCCTGTGAGCAGTCAATTTGACACATAGAATTATCACAGCCTCACAGCTAAATAGTGGTAGAGCTGGGGTTCCATCCCAGGACTATCTGACTCGAGAACCCGTTGCTGCGGCAGCCTCTGGGCAGAGATCCAGGGCTCTCCTTCCCCAGCCTGGTCTCCAGCCCCATGCCAGCTGGAAAGAAGCAGCCAGTCACCAGCCAGGTTAGGCCGTGGGCCAGTCAGATAACCCAGCAGGACTTGGGGAAGGAAGGACTAAACAACAGCCTCTCTGTTTCAGGCAAGGCTTTACAAAGGGTTTTACACCCTCTTGGGAGGCAAGGTGAGGACAAGGGGGTTGGGGCTTCAGAGAAACTGCCCAGCAGGAGCAGGACCTGCTCCGCCCTAGTCAGGCATCTGAGCAGCTATGCCTCTGTCTCCCGTCTCCCCCTGCTCCCTGGCCTGGAGAGCCATTGTTTTCAAGATTGCTAGAACTGGAAAAACCCCCAAACTTCCCTTCTTCAAATCAATTCCACACCATTATGCAGATGGCAAAACAGAGGTCCAAAGGGCTTTCCCACTCAGCGAATCCAGTTCTTGTGAACCCATGTTTATAGGTCTCACTGTGTTCCATTGTGTAGGGGCTTAAATGGTAAAGGGATTGGATAGGCAAGTCCAGGAGTGTGCTTAAGTGACCCTTTCCCCCACCAGCCTGGAGCCCCTAAGGAATAAAAATGGACCCACCTCTGGGCCTCCAGTGTGAGTACAGGTCCTAGCGTAGAGAAGGTGTGGGGCTATTCAGTAGTGTCCCCACATGTTCCACAAGGTCCTGAGGTACCTGTGAGAGACACAGAGAACAGAATCTACATGGGGCTACTATAAAGGTGGGTGGTAAGAGACAAGGAGTTGAGGATAATACATCCCAGGTTCCAGGCTTCAGCTTCTGGGTACATGGGGGTATCCTTCTCTAATTTTAAGGACAGTTGGAAGAAGTGCAGATCTAGAGGGAAGATGACAAGAACAATTGGGACCTTGAACTCATGAGTAAAGGTCTGGAGAAGGAAAGGTAAGAGGCTTGTTTGGGGAAGGCTGTTGGTGTGTCTTGGAGAGCAGGAAGAATTAGGTATGAGTGGTAGACGGTTTTGAATGGAGGATGAGGTTAGTCCTTGATTCCCTCGGGGCAGTGGAGGGCCACTGAAGGTCTGTAAGCAGATCCTCGGAGAGATGATTCCAAAGGGCACTTCCAGCAAGCACCATGGGACTAGCACCCTCAGATTCCTCAGGGAGTAGGGGGAGATGAAGCCGGGCTGTGCCCACATCAGTGTCCACTTTCTTCCCCGTTCACCTCATTTGAGCTCAGCAACCCTGAGAGTGGGGAGGGGTAAATGCCCATTGGGCAGATGAGAAACTAAGACGTAGAGAGGTGAAGTGTGTGCCCAGGGTCACAGCTGGGAAGAGAATCACTTGGAGCCCATCCCCCTCCTACTTTACAGAAAAAGAACGAGAGGCCCAGAGGGGAATATCCCCATTTTGCCCATGAGGAAGTAGAAACACAGGAAGGTTGGGTCTTCTCCAAGCTGTTCAGTAAATAGTGGTCAAGCCCTCCAACTGTCCTAGGTATTTTTTCATCTCTCCACAGAACTGGGCCTTTCTACAGTCCCCAAGCCCAGAGTTTACAAAATATTTGCCTTGGCCACTATATCTTCGGTTCTAGATAATGCCACTGCGGAGCCAGGTGCAACCTTACCCTCCGTACTGAGATCCAGGGAGGGGAAACAACCTCCCACGTCACCCAGAAAATCAGGATCTGACTCCAACTATTTCTCTTGGACTGGCAGAATAGAGGCTCAACTGGTGGTGGGACCAGCCTCTGGGTGACCATGGGAAATCTCTCTGTGGAGAGGAAGGTTCTGAGGCCCGGAGATGGCAAGGGGCTGGCCTGAGGCTCCACGAGCTAAGACCTGTTGCTGCCCTATCACACCACTTGGCGAACACCAGGTACTTTCTGGCAGTGATGGAGGATGGGCTGGGCCCCAGTGCCTGCCCCACATCCCACCATGAAAGCACACCAGGAGCGAGGGGCTTTCCACCCAGATCTCTGAGAGAAGTTGCTCCATCACCCTGTCTCACCACAACCATTTCCTTCTCTAAAAACTCCCTTCGCCACAGGCTCTGAGGCCAGCCAGGCTGTCAACATGGAGGACCCAGACTAGCTTCTCTAGCCGTAGCCACACCAGGCTCAGGAATGTCCCAGGAGGCCTCTTGCCTCTGCTACTGCCACAGCTGAGGGTGTGTGCTGGGTTGGCCTCAGAGTAACACGCTCCCATTGTTGCAAAGCCATCACACATCACACACAACAGCTCACTTAATCCTCACAGCCAGCCCGTGGGGGTGGGAACACTTATTATCAATGGCCCTTTTACAGGTAAGGAAACTGAAAGCAGGAAAGAGCTCCGAGTAACGACTTTTCCCTCTGACTGAGCAATCTGCTCTTCCTAAGCGTCTGCTCATTAGTGTCGAGTATCACGTTCTGAGTTCTGTTTAGCTTTCGGAGGTTATTTTGGAAGTTGCCTGGGAAAGAGTTAAGCTTCGCAATGCGCCAAAGCGGAAGGGTCCCCCGGGGTTGGGGAAACTGGAGCGGGAAAGGAGACCTGACTTAGGGAAGGTCACACGGCAAGCGAACTGACTAACTGGCTGGGGTCAGACTTGGCGGCGGGAAGCACCTGACAGGCTTGCACCCTGACACCAGGGCTGCGGCCTCCCATCCCTAAGGCCTCAGCTTCTTAGCTCTCTAGGCAGGGAGCCCTTCCAGAGCTCATGCCTCCGGTGGCGCCGCAGACTATGGGAGCTGCGTCTGCAGAAACCGGTTTATCTGCGTGGGTGCAGAGATTCTGGCCCCGCCCCCTTTGGCGCGGGCAGTTCCTTCAGCCCCCTCTAGCTTCCCGGACCCCTCCAGCCCTGCCCCAGCCCCGCCCCCTGTACCCCAAGCACCAGAGGACTTAAAAGGCTCCGCCCCCAGAGATGCGCCAGGTGTAAGGGGCGGAGCCTCTCGTCCCAGCGGGGCCAGGCGGGAGCCACGCACCTCTACCTGAGGAGTCCCACCTTGGGAGGTGAAAGGTTCGCTCCCCATAGGAGAAAGAGGGTCTGGCTGGTGGGCGACGCCTGCTGCTACTGACTCATTCATACACTCATCCATTCATGCATTCAACCTCCCTGATGTTCATTCGTGCACTCCATCAGCAAATTCTTATCCCAGAACCTTCTAATTCTCTCACTAGACTCCTCCGGACAGCCACACTGGGTCACAGAAATGAACAAGGTGGACATGGTCTCTGCTCTGGAGGAGTTTAAGAGTGTAAGGAGGGACTTCCCTGATGGTGCAGTGGTTAAGAATCCACCTGCCAATGCAGGGGTCATGGGTTTGATCCCTGGTACGGGAAGATCCCACATGCCGCAGAGCAACTGGGCCCCTGCGCCACAACTACTGAGGCCCGCCTGCCTAGAGCCCGTGCTCCACAACAAGAGAAGCCACCGCAATGAGAAGTCCGCGCATCGCAACGAAGGGTAGGCGCCGCTGACCACAACTAGAGAAAGCCCTCGCGCAGCATGAAGACCCAAGACAGCCAAAAATAAATTAATTAATTTAAAAAAAAAAAGAGTATAAGGGGTACAGCAGCGTGTGTCTGATGCTATAACAGAAGGATGGGCACAGGACAGCAACAAGACGAGGAGGGAGCCTCAAGTGTGAGAGCAGCCAGGCAAGGCTACAAAGGGGAGTGGCATCTGACCTGGATCAGGAAGGGAGCAACAGATGGCCAGGTGAAGTTAATAATAGTAACAACCCAAATATAAGCTCTCTGCAGGCTCTTACTGTCTGCTTTATTTCCATTACTTTTCATCTTTACTACAATCCTGGGAAGTAGATATTATCACCTTCATTTTACACATGAGGAAACTGAGGCTTCAAGAGTTTACATAAATTGTCCAAAGTGATACAACCAATAAATTTTTAAAAAGCCAGAATCTGAACCAGGTTTATCTCCAAGTTTAGACCTAGATTTAAGTTTAAAAATACCAAATGTTAACTATAAAGGCCTGGAGGCTATACCCAAAATATTAGCAAGGGTAGTCTCTGGGAGATGAGTTTACATTGTTATGCATTTGAATTATGTATGAGACGAGATATCTCAGTTAGAATTCAAAATTTCCCTATGGCAGATTAGTTTTGTTTTCTCCTATTCTTTTTCTTCCCCCACAAACAGAAATTGCTTGACTGTGGGTTTTTTTTTCTTCCTTGATTACAAAAATATAGTATCATTTTTTGAAAATCAGTCCTTTTAAAAATAACCATTTTCAGTGATTACTTTCCCTCTGTGTTTTCCTAACTTACTGCATCAAGCATGAATTACCTTTGTAATTCGAAAGTAAATGCTATTTTTAAGAAATGAATTGCACACGTCAAGGACTCAATGACCTGAACCACCAGAGCTCAGGCAGTTCCTGAAAAAAAGGCTTGGGGGTATTGGTTGACCTCAGACAAGAGTGAGTCATCTCAGTGAAGTAGCTGCCAAACACTGGGCAGACAAGTAGAAACGCGGGCCCCAGATTGGAGAAGGAGACCTTCCCTGCGCCTCAGGGCTGGTCAGACCTCATCTGAGACTCAGGCAAGCTGGAGAGCTGCCCTGCAGCTGGGGAGAGACCTAAGCACAGTTGAGGGACCTTGGAGAAGAGGCACCTGGGGAGAGGTCTTCACAATACACACACAATTGGCGTGCAGGTATGAGCAGGGCGACCAGGGGGCTTAACTTGTCTGGAGAAATAGCAAGCAAGGAGAGGCTGAAGACCACCTCATTAAAGGGTAGCTGTGTGGGTGATAGATCGCATTAGGAGACCTCCCTAATATGTACAATGTTAGTCAGATATGAAGGGAGAGAGATACATCCCCAACTCAACATCTCAGAGGGAATATGCTGGAACTATCAATAGTAAACAATAGTGATAACAATAATGAGAATTGTTTGTTGAGTGCCTATTGTGTGCCAGGCTCTTTATGCCTAGCACATTATATGTAATATATATTGTAATACATGTAATTATATACAATATATAATATAAATTATGTCAATTATTATATATGGTGTGTTATATAATATAATTATATAATATAAAATATAATGTTTATAATATAACTATATATATATAGAGAGAGAGAGAGAGGCATAAAGAGCCTGGTGATATATATACCAGTGACTTTCAAATTTGAGCTACACTAGAATCCTCTGGAAGGCCTCTTGCCACACAGATTGCTGGGTCCCACCCCAAGAGTTTCTGATTCAGTATGTCAAGGGTGGGGCTAATTCACAGGTGATTAAACGCGGCTGGTCTGGGAACCACACTTTGAGAACCACAGTATACATTATCTTATTTATTTGTCACAACCGCCTTACAATAGAGGTTCTGTTATCAGCCCCATTTTACAGATCAAAAAACAAACAAAACAAGACACATCCGATGTTCCTCACGGAGGTAAAATTACTGTTTATAGCTAGTAAGTGGCAGAGCCTAGATTTGAATCCAGGTTTTTCTGACTCCAAATTTCAGACTTAACCAAAACAATCAGTTCTTTTTTTCAGTTAACTAATAAATAGAAATCAAGATTCTATTGTTTGAAATTAACATAACATTGTAAATCAACTATACTTCAATAACATTTTTTTAAAAAGATTTTCTTATTTGGTAACAAACCTGTAAATTTTTCCTTCAAGTTATTAAAGAAATAAAAATTTTGATCCTGGAAGAGGCTGGGCAGGAGTTACCAGTATTCCAGAGACGGAGAAAAAGCAAATCCTTGCGGGGGAGGCGGGAGTGATGATTCAGTCCCTCCCTCCATGTGGGAGGGGCTTTGGATTATACCTTGCCCAGCATTTCTCAGTTCTTACAGCTTCAGGATCTCACGTTGGGGGCTCTCTGCTGGGGCAGTCGTTCCTCCCTTTCTTAGGATGCAATTGACCAAACACGTATTGAGCATCTTGTTCGATAGAGCAGGGTAGGCTGAGTAATGGCCACCCAATGATACCAGGTCCTAATCCCCAGAACCTGTGAATGTTACCTTATATGGCAAAAGGGATTTCGCAGATGTGTTTACATCAAGAAACTTAAAATGGGGAGATCATCCTGGGTTATCAGGGTGGGCCCAATATAGTCACAGGGTCCTTATAAGAGAGAAGGCAAGCACAGAGAGAGAGAGTGGAAGATGCTTCGCTGCTAGCTTTGAAGATGGAGGAAGGGCCACAAGCCAAGGGATGCAGCTTTAGAAGCTGAAAAAGCAAGGAAACAGATTCTTTCCTAAAGCCTCCAGAAGAAATGCAAGCCCTGTCAACACCTTGATTTTAATCCCTACAAGACCCATTTTAGCCCTGCAAGACCCATTTTGGACTTCTGACCTCCAACTATAAGATAATAAAATTGTCTTGTTTTAAGCCACTAAATTTATTGTAATTTGTTACAGAAGCTATAGGAAACTGGTATGAATATGTGCCAAAAATAGAAAACTGCCTCTAGTTGTTCCATAAATGTGTGAGCCAATAAATACGCACACATCCATATTCTCACTCACACTGCTTCTGCCTTGTGCATGCAGGGGAGCAGGTGCATACGGTGGCCTCAGTGGCATCCGGCCTCACAGAGTGAGAGTACCTGGAGCCACCTAGACCCACACAGACCACTTCTGGGCTTACTTCCACAAGTAAGCAAAGGTGATTCATTTCCTCAATAAACATTTACTGAGTACCTGCTCTGGGCCCAGCTTGGTGCCAGATATGGATATGAAAGATGAGCCAAACGGATCCTCATGGGGCTTCTGGTCAGGGGGTGGGGCACAGAAATTCACTGCTCTTTCACATTCATAATTATAGTGTGAGTGTCTCAGAAGGGGGTTCAGTTCTAGAGTCAGCACCCAGGAGGAAAGGGTGTATCATTCAAAATTACATTTGAAAGCCCTTAAATTACCTATAATGCACAATAATTCTTTTGCATGCTTGGGTCTGAGAACTCGGCTGAAGGGAATAACTAAAGGAAAGGCTGTCTTGCGATATCTGTACATTGAAGCTGCTCTGCCTTTAAGAAAAAGACCCCATCTCTAGGGACGAATTGAGGTTGGGCAGAGAATTTGGAAGTGCTCCTGGCACCTGCAGGGTGATTCCAGTCTGCTTTTATATTACGCATGTATCATCTTAGTGCATGTTAAAAAATTAGTTGTTTTTTTTTTAATACTTTATTTATTTATTTATTATTTATTTATGGCTGTGTTGGGTCTCTTAGTTTTCGTGTGAGGGCTTTCTCTAGTTGTGGCAAGTGGGGGCCACTCTTCATCGCGGTGCGGGGGCCGCTCTTCATCGCGGTGCGCGGGCCTTTCACTATCGCGGCCCCTTCCGTTGTGGGGCACAGGCTCCAGACGCGCAGGCTCAGTAGTTGTGGCTCACAGGCCCAGTTGCTCTGCAGCATGTGGGATCTTCCCAGACCAGGGCTCGAACCCGTGTCCCCTGCATTAGCAGGCAGATTCTCAACCACTGCGCCACCAGGGAAGCCCGATTAGTTTGTTTTTATGAGGATAATACAAATTCTGGAGCTGCATCTTTGGAGGTCAGTGGTTGGAGGATAAGTTCGTATTATTTAAATATGCCTCGGATATGAATCCATAGGGCAAACTGTGGGCAGTATTATTATGGAAAAGAGCTGAACCCATGAGAAGCTATGGTTGGAAGAACACGGGGTCCCACAGAGGTCTTCCCAGAGGAAGTGACATTGAACTGACACCTGCAGGACAGGGGGACAGGTGAACATTAACCAGGAAAGACGGCTGACCGGGAGAATATTCCAGGCATGCAAACTACCTCAGTAAGTGGCTAGAGTTGAGACCTCCTCTGTAGACCCAAGAGAGTGACACCCACAGTCCCCTTGCTGCCCAAAGATACCCTGGGACTCTCTGCCCTAACCCTGAGACCTTTAAGAGATCCTTGTCTGTGAACCCTAGGCACAGTTCTATTTCCGAGAAAATGCTGGGGATTTCTTTTTTTTTTTTTTTTTTTTTTTTTTTTTTTTTTATTTATTTATTTATTTATTTTTGGCTGTGCTGGGTCTTCGGTTCGTGCGAGGGCTTTCTCTAGTTGCGGCAAGTGGGGGCCACTCTTCATCGCGGTGCGGGGACCGCTCTTCATCGCGGTGCGCGGGCCTTTCACTATCGCGGCCCCTCCCGTTGCGGGGCACAGGCTCCAGACGCGCAGGCTCAGCAGCTGTGGCTCACGGGCCCAGCTGCTCCGTGGCATGTGGGATCTTCCCAGACCAGGGCTCGAACCCGTGTCTCCTGCATTAGCAGGCAGATTCTCAACCACTGCGCCACCAGGGAAGCCCCAATGCTGGGGATTTCTTAAGATTTGGGATTTCTTGTTCATGCCTGGGGCACTTTTTGTTTTCTGGAACAGTGTGGTGAGGCTTTGCAGGGAGTGGTCCTAGAATCTGTTCTGACATCAACTTGCTGTGTGACCTTGGACAAGTCAGGTCTCTCTGGGCCTTGATCTGTCCATCTGTAAAGTGGGTTGAGCCCTTCCAACCCTGACACAGTCCCTCTGGGACTGTGGAGAAATAGCGCCCTACAGTGGTTTGAAACCCCAGACTGTGGCACCAGCTCTGAGTGGGAGTCCTGACTCCACAGTTTACTGGGACCTGGGGCAAGTCATTTCACCTCTCTGAGGCTCCATTTCCTCATCTGTTTTACAGATGAGGCCTTTGTTCCCATCCCTCTGGATTGTACGAGGATTAAATAAGATCAGGGACATAAAGCATTTGTTGCTGTTGCAGCTGTGGTCATTTTTTGTTATGGCTGTGAAATGGAACGAGTTAACTCTGCTGATTTCTGCAGAATGCACCACCCTCAGGGTTTACCACCAGTGCAATCTCGGCAAACAGCGTCAGAAGTTCCTCTGATGGGTGTTCAGGGAAACACCCAGAACTGGGTAGCTGCATTTGGCAGGAACTGAGGAAACTCCCCACAGGGAGTTATGACAGGTGGGCGGTGGCTGTACTAACTTGTGAGTACGAAGATGATTCCCAGACTGAGCTGCAGGAGTAGGCCTGGGATGGAGTCTGGGTAGCCTGAAATAGTTCAGGGTGGGAAGGGAAATGTCCTTTGCCCTCAGCTGGTAACCAGGGTCAGGACAGGCTGGAACAGGATGGACAGGAGGAGGACTGAGTCTTCCCTCACCTATGACCAGCCCCTGAGCCTCTGGCCCTGCCCCACTTTGATTCTGACCACCTGGTGTCTATTCATATTGCAGCTTAGACAGTCTGACTGCTCTTGATACAAGGGATAGGAAACTGAGTCCCAGGAAGGGGTAGGGACTTGCCCAAGATCACAGCAAATCAGAACCAGAACTGAAGTCTCCAGGTCTCAGATCCAAGAATCTCTGACAGCATCCAAGAATCTCTAAGGCTATGTGACCTTAGTCAGGTCACTCCACCTCTCTGAGTTGGTTCCCTCATCTGTAAAATGGGGCTCATCATATCTACCTCTCAGGTCTAGATAAGGCGCAAATGAAAAAATGACTCAGATCCAAGACTTGGTCAAGTGAGTGAGTAGCTGGTTGTTGCCTGGCAACTGCAGCAGCCCCAGATGTTTTCTATCTCCAGACTTCCCTGGGAATCAGGCCACACAGTGACAACTGGGCTCAGACCTCAGAGAGAAAAGTCTCTGGCTTATGGGGCAGTAGGGAGGAAGGCTTCTCCTTCTGAAGCACTGACCCAGGCGAGGCACAGTCAGTTCCCTTCCAGGTCCTAGAGGTCCTCCCAGGCAGCCCAAACTTGTCTATCTTTCTAGCTTAGGGACAGATTTACATGACTCCTTCTCTCTAGGCAGAGCTGAGCTGTGGGCTGTCAGCACACACAGCAGCAAGTGCTGGAGGAGAAGAGAGCAATCTGGAGACACACCTGGGCCCAAACCCTGGCTCTGCCACTCATTGGCTATGTGACCTTAGGTCACTCCACCTCTCTGAGTTGGTTGCCTCATCTGTAAAGTGGGATTCATCATTTCTGCCTCTCAGGTCTGGAAAAGGAGCAAATGAAAAAATGAATGTAAAGTACCAGGCCTAGAAGTGGGCACTCAGTATCAGCACTGGATCAGTTAGCTTTCTCAATTGCAAACAAGTCCACTCTAGGTCATCTTGCAGAAAAAGGCCAGAGAATCAGGCTGAGAGGCTATACAGCGAAAAACAACAAGCCCAGAATGCAAGTACACGGCACGGATAGGGCAGCATGCACCAGGGATGCTCTGCAGGCTCGCTTCCCCGACACCACTGTTTAACGTTGCATCCTCCTCCTCCTCCTCCACCCCATCAGCACTCCCTGACCTCCTTACTCTGCTTAGCCCTTATCACCTTCTGACATAACTTACTTATGTTTACAAGTTGTCTGCTTTCCCTTGTAAGCATCATGCGAGCGCAGATCTTTGCTCCGTTCACTGAACAAAGTATGGCACATAGTAGGTGCTCAAAAATATTCATTGAATGAATGTACATAATGTCCCTGAGGTCACACAGCTGGGAAGCAGCATGGCTGTGATTAGAATTCAATTTTATTTGGTTCCAAAGCTATAGCATCTTCTTCCTAGGCCTGTTAACGAGGCTCAAATGAGTTCACATGTGTTAGCCACTTAGCACAGTGCCTGGTACAAAGGTTATTGTACCATAAATGTGGGCTGCCATCATCATCATCACTCTTACTATTATTATTATGGGAGGGTCCCCCCTTCTCTCCTCATGGGCTCATTTTTCTAAATTCCATAATACTTCCGTCAGCTATCTGGGGTGTGACTTCAAGCCTGGGCAGACACACTGACATGAACCTCAGGAAGGAAAAATACAGGTGTCTCCAGACAGCCCAGGTCGCAGGGAGCCCTGCCTGCCACCCCCACCCCAGGACCCAATCCTCTATGTGGCCTATATTGTAACTGACCTGAAATTATTCTCTCACAATGGCAAACAACACAGACTTCCTGTGTTTTGAGAAAGGGGAAGTCCAGCCAGCAATTTACCTTGAGTCATTTGTTTCATGAAGGAAGCCCCTGCAGTAGGCAGAAGGTAGCAGAAGAGAGAAAGGAGGATTCTAGGAGTGCTACTACTTCTCGGCTCCATGCTGAGCAAATCTCCTCTCTGGTCTTAATCTTCTCATTTTGGAAAATGGGACAACGATCTTTATCTCACCTGCCCCTCTGCATTGTACTAGTATCAACGACTATGTGTGAGGAGCTGGGAATACGTAAGCACTGTGCAGCCGGGAGGCCTTGGAATGGCCCCTAAGTCCATAAGTTAAAAATACACAGATCTGGGCTTCCCTGGTGACGCAGTGGTTGAGAATCTGCCTGCCAATGCAGGGCACACGGGTTCGAGCCCTGGTCTGGGAAGATCCCACATGCCGCGGAGCAACTAGGCCCGTGAGCCACAACTACTGAGCCTGCGCGTCTGGAACCTGTGCCCCGCAACAAGAGAGGCCACGATAGTGAAAGGCCCGCGCACCGCGATGAAGAGTGGCCCCCGCTTGCCGCAACTAGAGAAAGCCCTCGCATGAAACGAAGACCCAACACAGCCAAAAATAAATAAATAAATAAATAAATAATCCTTCCCTCTACTAAAAAAAAAATACACAGATCTGGATTCAAATCCTGCCTCCATCACTTTCTAGCTGTGTGTTCCTAGGCACGTAATGGACCCTCTCTGAGTCTTGGTTTCTTTTTCTATAAAATGGGCCCTTGGTTTCTTCAGCTGTGAAATAATAGCTTATCTCCTAAACTGGTTTTGAGGGTTAACCGAGAAATGCACATCAAGGCCAGGAAGGACCTAGGCTCAGAGCAAGCCTTCAGGAATGGTGGCTCTTGTTTTTAATCCTCGATGACCTCTCACTTCCTCACCTCTCCCCCTGTGCTGCCTTGTCCAGTCCCTGCTGTGCTCAGGACAAAGCCCCTTCTGAGACTGCTTCTCATAGACCTTCTCCCACATCTATGAGGCCACAAATAACTGTTAAAATAGTTTTACTGATTACAAAAGTAATAAATCCATGCTAGAAAAAAATTTTTAAGCAAATAAGTAAAAAGAAGAAAATAGAGATTACACATAACTTCACCACCCAGAGATAATCACTATTGATTGGGTGACTTTCCTCCCTGATTTCTTTCTAATGAATGTGTAACAGGATGTCCCTGTTGTTTTGGCAGAGGTAACAAATGCCATGAACCATGGACCACCCAGGCAGAGCATGCCAAAGGATGGAGAAACCAGTTCTACCAGCATTACCCCATCACCCACCTCCGGTCATCACGGAGTGTGTGTGTGTCTGTGAGAGAAACAGAGACAGAGATGAAGAGAGAGGAGAGGCTGGTTGGGAGGGATTTCTTATGGAGAGGACTGTTGGTTATTGTTTGGTCCCCACTGCAAAACCCCCTCCACCCCAGAGAGGTGGACTTGAAGGGAACCACTTGGCAAGTTTGAGATGTACCTGGGGTCCACAGACCAAAGAGAAAGGCAAGTCTAAGGCAATGGCACACTCTCCTATCACCCACACTTCACCCAGCACAGAGCTTATCACGATGAATTGGAAATGTCTGCTGAGTTGTCTGCCTCGCCAGCTTGACCTAGAAATGGCTTTCAGACAGTCTGGGCCTTGTATCCCCTACCCCTGCAGAAGGCCTAGCACTTAGTTGATGCTTGATAAATGTTCTGGTGAATTGAGTGAAGACTGAAGAAGCTGTGGAATTGAAAGCAGAAAGATCAAGGATTTTAGAACCACACAGATCTAGGTTCAAATCCTGCCTCTGCCACTTTGTCGCTGTGTTCCCCTTGAGGAAGTCACGTCATATATCTTACCTCATTTTTTTCACTTGAAAAATGAGGATAATTGAGTTTCTGTTCTGCAGAGTTTTGAATGATCAAGCGGTGGCACATAGTAGGTGTTCCAGCAATGATGAATGAATGAAGACACAGTAGTCTTGGAAACGCTGCACACTGGCTGGGCCTCCCTGTTTGAACTGATACAGTTCTGGAATTTCTGGATCCTGGTTTCTTTCCCCTGCTCCTTTCTCAGTCATCATCATGTCATTGTCGTCATCATCACCATCATCTTTATAGCAGCAACAACAGCTGCTGGTTGAATGGAAATTTACAGAAATTCCATGACCTGGTCTCATTTAAATCTCACAATAATCCTGTGAGATCTGTAATTCCCATTCCACAGACAAGAAAACTGAGGCCTAGAGAGGGTGAATGACTTGTCCAAGGGCACAAAGACCTGAGACTTGAGGTGCTGCTTTTGGCCTTCCTTAAACTAATTGATTTAACATGTACTCAGCACCCACTGTGTGCCAGGCACTTGAAATTAGCAGCTTGGCTCCTGTCCCCTTATAGATGAGTGGGAAGGACAGACATGCAAGTTAAAACAATAATTATAACTCT
Organism: Balaenoptera acutorostrata; assembly: GCF_949987535.1. NCBI lineage: Eukaryota > Metazoa > Chordata > Mammalia > Artiodactyla > Balaenopteridae > Balaenoptera > Balaenoptera acutorostrata. Next base: position 26,387,284 of record NC_080064.1, on the reverse strand, counting down.
GCATAGTAAGTGCTATCCAGGAAAACTCCAGAGAAGATGATTATTTCTTCTGCTGGGGGCAATCGTCTGGAGAGCGAGTCCAGTCCACTATTTTCTATCTCTGTGGCTTTGGGCAAGTTACTGCACCTCTCTGGGCTTTAATTTCTTCATCTGTAAAATGGGGATTATGATAATAATATCTCTCTCATACAATCACTGTGGGGATAACAGAGATAATGTATGTATTTGCACAATGTCTGGCACAAGTAAGCACTTAGTAAATTATAGCTGGTTCTTTATTACTGTAACCTAGATGTCAGCTAGGGCCCTCCTGACCCCTTGAGATCATGGGATGAGCCCAAGCACTCATTCCAAAACCTTCTCCAAAATTACTGCGAATTCTTGGGAGATTTGATATCTCGTGGTCCAGCTCCTGATTCAGCCTGTACTGTCTTTGATCAGCACTATGCCAAAACAGATGTAAAACTTGGCCCCTTCAGCCATTTTCACAAACACCCCAGTCGGGGCAGCCTCAGTGAGAATAGAAGACTTTTTTGAAGATTTCCAGGAATGGGAGACAGAGGAAGAGACCACATCACAGTTACAAAAGACCTCAGGGTGAACTAAAAATACACTGGTTCTTGGACTTCCCTGGTGGCGCAGTGGTTAAGAATCTGCCTGCCAATGCAGGGGACACGGGTTCGATCCCTGGTCCGGGAAGATCCCACATGCCGCGGAGCAACTGGACCTGTGAGCCACAAGTACTGAGCCTGTCCTCTAGAGTCCGCGTGCCACAACTACTGGAGCCCACACGCCTAGAGCCCGTGCTCCACAACAAGAGAAGCCACCGCAATGAGAAGCCCGCGAACCGCAATGAAGAGCAGCCCCCGCTCACCGCAACTAGAGAAAGCCCGCGGGCAGCGACGAAGACCCAATGCAGCCATAAATTAATTAATTAATTAATTAATTAAAAAAAAAATACACTGGTTCCCAAGACAGCATCAGCGGCTCTTCTGCTTCCCTCTACACTGTTCCTACCCCCTCAGCTGTGGCCACCTCCTGTCTCCTGGCCATGGATATCTGCCATTTGGCTATTGTCTCTACTCTCTCTTCCTAAGGAGCTCTCCAATTTCCCTTCCAGGCATTATCCCACTGTGTGAAGCCTTAGGGGTTGGGGGGCTAGCTTCCCCTCCTGTCTCCAGTCACCCCCTCACGCTCTCCCTCACCCCCTGCAAGTCCAAGCACAACAGGGCCCCTCCCTGGCCTTCATGTAGACCCCATGAATGAGGAAATGTTTGCCATCATTCACAGCAGTTGATGCTGGTGGGTAGGTGTCCTGGCTGGCTTTCTGCTGCCTCTGCCCTCCCCCCGCCTCGGTTCCTACCCATTTCCCAAACGCAGTCCTCCAGTTTCTGGTAGATTCTCAGAGTCCTCAGTAGCTTAAAACGTCTAGAGTCATTTTAAGAACAAATTCAAATCCAATTCCTCTTCTTTGTTGCCTCCACAACAGCTGCCTCTGGGAGTTTCAAGACCACACCTTCACCTTAAACAGTTATTCAAAGTATTTTCCCAGTGAAAGCCATCCTCTTTCCTAAAGAGAAGAGGTCACACACTGAGGGTCTATGAGTTGCATCTGGTCCACAGGATGTTTAAAAAATCAAATCAATATTTAAAAAGTGAGCGATTACACATAAAAATCTGGATTTGTAGCTTTTCCTGTACACTCATAATATATGACGTCATAGGACCCACAGTCCCTGCAAGAAGCATGTTGGCCTCAATGGAGAGCAGCGTCCCTGCCCTCTAGCCAAGTTCTTCTTATGCCCCTGCCCACTGGCCCTATTTATTTCTCCTGTTTGACCCCTGTAATCTTTCAAATTTGTGACCTTTGCTAAGAAGCATTTCAGCAGCAGTTCCCACCCCCCATCGAATTATTACAATAAAGTTGGGTCTATGAACGTGCTAGGTTCGCAAAGGGCACCCTAGGCGAAAAGTACAGCAAGAATAGTCACTTGAGTATGAAAGTGATGGCTGTTCCTGGAGGGGCAAGAGGTCCAGAGGGACTGGGTCTCTGGTGCAAGAGAGCAGTGGGACTGGAAAGGGTTAAGCTGGGGCTTGGTTATGAAGGGCCTTAATGCTCTCCTATAGGGCTATTGGGAGCCAGTGTGGGGTTTAAAGCAGGGCGACACATCATGAGGTGTGTCGTAAGAGAAAAGTGGCTGGGAAGCTCGTGGGGCAGGCTAGATTGAAACCCTCCTGTCCCCCGCTGTCCCTGCAGGAAGCCCAGCGACAGGCTGTGGCAGTGGTCCAGGAGGGCCAGGGATGCTGTGGCCTGACTGCGTGGCAGCGGCAGTAGTAATGGCTGGGAGGGATTCCGGAGGCAGCCTTGCCCCGTAGTGGGTATGCTTGACCTTGGCGGAAAACATTGCGTGCGCGGCGGCTGTAGCTCACTCGCCTCCCCGCCCCTCCCCCGCACCGCAGCGGACTGCGGCGGAATCCCGGCCCCTCGCCGGAGCGCACTCCCGCGCGGCTGCGGCACGCGAGGGGCGGGGGCGGGAGAGCGGGGCTGGCAGGATGGCGGGGATGCCAGTCTCCCCCGGAAGGCGAGGAGGGGAGGAGATGGGGAGGCTGGTCACGTGGTGCCGCCACTAGGCACAGTCCGATTGGCAGGTCCCGCAGCGGAGCCACCCGGGCTGCTTGGGTTTCCAGGCACGGGGCAGCCCCCTCCCCTCGTTCGAGGGCTCCGGGGTGCGCTGGTCTCTTGCGGAGGAGGGTGGGGTGGGGACGCTGCTCCCTCCGCAGGGTGTAGCGCAGCCTGCTGCCTGGCTGCTCGCCACGGTCCTCACTGCATCTTGGGAGGTCTGATCATTGTCTCCGTGAGCACATCCCTTCTTTGCTTCTCTCCCGCCTTCCCACGTCTGCCCCTCTTACTACCATGCTAGCTGGAGGCCAGCTTTGTTTAGGCTGGCTGAAGCAGGTTTCTGTTACTGGCCGCAATGTTGCAATTTGGGGTAAATCAATTAACCTGGCTGGAGGCGGCGAAGATTAAAATAGAAATCCCACAGACTCTTCCAGCCCCTACACATCCAAACCGACATTTTTCTCTCTCCAAACTGCGCCTTCTTTTTGTCTTCATCTCTGTTTCAGGCAAGAAGCCCAAAAGCCCTCTCTGTCTCACTGTCCTCCATCAAATCTATGACAAAAACCTACTAAATTTACCTCCAAAATCGTTCTTAAAACTCAGTCCCCAGCATTTTTCCTTAGTATTTATCCTGATTTGTAACTACGTTTATCTCTGATTGTTTTTGTACAGTTTTTCCCACTGGACTGTAAGCAAGCTCCATGAGAACAGGGACCTTATCTATTCTGCTCATTGCTGTATCACCAGCACCGTACCAGGCACATAGTAGGTGCTTAATAAGTGTTAACTGAATGAACAGATGCACAGCAAGTACTGTACTAGGTGTGGAAAAGGGGCTCAGATTTTAAGATGAAACACAGCTCTAGCCTCAAGAAGTCATCTATCCAACAAACCCACCCTGAGACCTTCTCCACACCAGGTGCTGGGGGGACCAGTGCACAAGATGAGTAAGACTGCATTTCTACCTTCCCCCTACATCTGGGGAGGGGGGACCACACATGACTAACCTAGACAGTAAGACGCTGTGGTACTGGGGAGTCAGGGGTGGTGGCCCATACCAACCTCAAGAGTCAGAAGAGTTCAGGATTTGAAATCTGATGACTGACCTCCCCGGCCAGCTTTGCTGCCTTCTGGCTGTGTGACCACAAGTCTCTTCTCTCTCTGAGGCTTCACCTCCTCATCTTAAAAATGGGGATAACAATATCATCTCAAAGGGCTGAGAGATATGAAAGCACCACGTGCCGGGTTTTATGACAATGTTGGGTGTAGGTGGATGACCGCACCTTCTAGTTTGCCCGGAACAGACTGATCGACACCTGTTGAACCAGGGCAATTGATAATAACATTCTCTTTCATTCTCAAAAGTGTCCTGGGTTTGGACAGTAAATCATGTGGTCATCCTAGTAATAGGTGTGACACTGGTGTTATCTACATCATGCCCTGGGGACACAAGAGAGGGAGGGAGGTGAGTCTGAAAGTAGAAAGGGAGGTGGTGACCATGAAATTTGAACCTGGAATTATGCATGGGATTATAAGCAGAGGGACTAGTATTTGCAAAGAAGCAAGATGCATGGAAGGAGATGAGGCTGGCAGTGGGAACTGTAGAAAGTTTTTTCTTTTTTTTTTTCTTTTTCTTTTTAAAGACACCAATTGTACTTGAACATTTGTTACTTTTTTTAAATTAATTTATTAATTTTTATTTATTTATTTTTCGCTGTGTTGGGTCTTCGTTTCTGTGCGAGGGCTTACTCTAGTTGCGGCCAGCGGGGGCCCCTCTTCATCGCGGTGCGCGGGCCTCCTCACTATCGTGCGTGGCCTCTCTTGCTGCGGAGCACAGGCTCCAGACGCGCAGGCTCAGTAGCTGTGGCTCCCGGGCCTAGTTGCTCCGCGGCATGTGGGATCTTCCCAGACCAGGGCTCGAACCCGTGTCCCCTGCATTAGCAGGCAGATTCTCAACCACTGCGCCACCAGGGAAGCCCTAGAAAGTTTTTTGAGGAGGGGTTGACATGAGCAGATGATTTCACAAAAGACACCAATTGAGGAGCTGGGGCCAAAGTCCAGGCAAGAGAGGTGATGAGGCCTGAACCAGGGTGAGGTTCCATAAGCACTTTGGAGTAAATAAGACTTCGATATGGGGGTCGGAGGACAGGTCAGAGGCAGGAGGACTTCCAGGTGGATGGGGAGGCCATTCACTGAGGCAGGTAGGGAGGGGGAAGGGCCAGGAAACCTAGGAGATAGGAGGCCACCCAGGTCAGACTGACTAGGCCGGTGGCATTCACCATTCCTGATCCAGAGGGAATAATTAGGGGTAACAACAGGTAGATCACTCCTGAGGCCAGAGGAAGGAGCTGGGGTCCAGCAGTATTCAGGTGACATCTGATTAAAATTAGCTTTCAAAGCAACCTGGAAAGGCAAGAGAAAGCTCAAAAGTAGAGCCTCAAGAAAGAAAGAGCAGGTTTTACAGGCCACCTTCATTGTACATATGGCTCTCCTTGATCAGAATGTTCCCACAGTGCCCTACTACTTAACAGAATAAAGGCTGAAGTTCTCAGGCTGGCATTCAAGGCTCCTGGTGACCTGGCCCCAATCTATCTCTGGTGAACATTTCATATTTCACCTGCTCATGTTTGACCCCCTCCCTTCTTGTGAAAACATAAGAATTGCCCTTTCCCCTGGTCCTACCATACGTTCCAGGTGGGGACTTTCAATCATGGCATCCCATCCCCCATGACCAAGGGCCCAGTAGCTGTAGTACTTGTCTCAAAGGGTTACATGAGCCCCAAATCACTTTTTTGGCCTAGGCTAGTTTATGTTGTGCTTCTTTTCCTTGCATCCAATGGAGTCATAATACAGAAACTTTCCATTTTTTCTTCTCTTACACATGCTTTCAAACATTCTCTATTCCTGTCACACCCTGTTGCTCACACTTCCTCAGGCTGATCCAGCCTTTGTACCCCTATGCCTTTCTTTCAGGCTCCCTCAGTTCGGAATGTCCTTTCTCTTTCTTACAACTTGTCAACTCTAACTCATCCTTTGAGACCCAATCCAAAGGGCTCTTCTTCAGGACAGCCATCCCTCACCACTGTCAGCAAGGCTTACCATGCCCTCCTCTGGCCTGTCACAGCTTTTTGTACATGACCTTATCACTTAGTATCCCAATGACCTGCTTTCTTGTCTGCAACCCCTATTGGACTGTGCTTCATCTCTGTGACCATAGTGCCTGGCAAAGAGCCTTCCACAAAGTAAGTATAAATGTTTACTGAATGAGTGAATAGATAAGTGAGAATCCTTCTCTCTCATGTCATCTCCCTGAGTCACTGCTCAGCTTGTATCAAGTGGAGACACAGAGGAAAAAGTGGGAGGAATTGCTTTAGTCCCTTGATTCACGGGTGATGGATTCAGGAGACAAAACCCAGTAGAAATGGGGCCATAGCAAAGTCCAGTGGCATTTATGAGAGGTCAGTTTTCTGCCAAAGCACTGATGGTGGCAGCTTTGAGCTGAGGCAGAGTTTGTTTGGGAACCAGAGCCAAGAAAAGCAAACATTCGGTGCATTGAGGTTTTCAACAAGCTAGGATTCTGACAGCTGTTTCTTTCAGCTGCACAGGAGGAAGCATCTCAAACCCAGCTGGGTCTGCCTGGAATCAGGGGTCCGCATCTCCTTCAGCACAACCTGACCCAAGGAACAAGGCAGCCTTCTCCCCCATCTTTCATCCCTACCACAGGCACACACCTCCTCGAAGGGGGCTCTGCAACCGCTCAGGACATTGGGCACCGAGAACAAAGTCAACAGTGATTATAGGGAACTGTGGCTGAGATAACATCACTTACTAAATAGTCCATGCCTCTCCTCCTACATTTCCCAACCTCCTTTGCAATTAAATTGGGCCTGTATGACATTTTCTGCCTAATAGTCTGTGAGTGGAAGTAACACGTGTCATTTCCGGGCTGAAGTATTGAATTGATGGTGCACAACCCTCCAGCTCTCTTTCCCCTATTGAAGCAATTCTGAAAGCCTTGGATTGAGGTGGTAGAGCCCAGACTTCTGAGTGACCCAGAGACTGCCTTGCCTCATAGCAGGCTTTGTATGAGTGGGGAAAATATATCAATGTGTTAAGGCATTGAGATATGAGCTGTTACCACAGCAAAGCCTAGCCTACTCTGACCTATATACAGAAATTAATTGTTGTTTAGCCATCCAGCATCAAATCTCCTTCCTCCTTGAGGAGAAACATTTCTCCTCCTTATGGGACTCTTTGGTATTGCCCAATCCAGCGGTCATTTCTCTGTTCTTATCTTTCTTCATTTCTCAGCGGGATTTGTCACAATTGACCACTCCCCCCCGGAAACATTTTATTTAGGTGTCTGTGACATCACGCCGGCTTGAGTTTTCTCCTGTCTCACAACCCCTGCTTCTCAGTTTCCTTTGCTGGCTCCTCTTCCACTGTTTTACCTCATGAGTCTGAAGTTTCTCAGGGTTTGTTCCTGGGGACTTTTCTCATGGTTTTAAATACCACCCATGAAAAAGACAGCTGGTTACCTTCCAGTACTCATTCCACCATTCTTTATTAATAATAGAGCACCTATTTCTAGGGGCACCTTGTGCCCAATCAGAAAACTACATGTCCCAGTATGGCCATGTGACGATGCTTTGGCAAATGAGATGTAAGCACAAACGTGCCAGACTTTCCAGGCAGTCTTCTTAAAAGGAAAATAGTGTACCTTTCTTCCCTTTTCCCTCCCCACTGTCTGGAATGTGGACCATAATGAGGTGATCTTAAGATTAGAAACCAAGTGCTGAGGACGGCAGAGCAGCCTTGAACTACCTACTTTGCGACTTAGTTTTCACGAAGAGAGAAATAAATTTCTATCGTAAGTAATTTTTTTTCTTTTGTTATTTGCAACTGAGTATAATCCTAACTGATACATTCCCATTGCTGTTAAAGTGGCTTGCTTGCCTCGCATTTGTAAGTGTGAATCCAGATCTTCCCCTGGTCAAAGCAGTGAGGAACCAGCAAAAGAAAGGCACTTTCAGGCAAAAAAAATGCTGGGCCTCCTTCCACAAATTGTAAGTAACGAAGCTACCAGGAGGTAAGAATGGGAGGTGGGCCTAGGAATAGTTTATTAGCTCACAGAGACCACTGAATGTTAGATTAAGGGATTTGGACTTTGTTCTATAATTCTCTTGCAGATAGGGGGACCCTGTCTGTCTTATCTAATAATGCCTCCACTTAACAGATGCTCAATGAATATATTCTTTATTAATTAAAGCTTAATAAACAACAACAGAATAAGTGTTGGAAGGTGGACCAGCTCGGAGTCACCATCTGATTTACCCTTATCTGCTTTTTACAGGTGGAGTAACTGAAATATCATTTGCTGCAAGTGGCAATCGGCCCATCCTTGAGGAAAGGCAAACCGAAAACTCCACCTTGCGGATGATGAGGGTCGGGGCGAAGGTATTGTAGGAGGAGGCCTAAAAAGCACTCGGGTTACCGTCTCCTCAAGATGGAGGTCCTGGAATCACCTGACCCCGAGGAGGCGGAGCTCCGCTCTAGCACGCCCAGCACGCCCCACCCCGCTCGGCCCCGCCCAGCGACCCCCTCCGGGCGGGGCGGCGCGGGTTGTGAGGTCTCTTCGCGAGGCGCCTGCGCAGTGGGCAGCGGCGCGCGGGGCGGAGGCTTTATAACCACTTCGTCGCTGATTCTCGGTTTCTATCTCTGGGAGGGCGGCTGAGGCGGCGGCAGCGGTCGGGACGCCGGCTGAGGGGTTGCTGAGGCGTGAGCTGTGGCGGCGCTGGGCGCCCCTCGCTCCTCGGCCTCTGGGGGCCATGGGCTCCGAGAAAGACTCGGAGTCGCCGCGGTCTACATCCCTGCACGCGGCTGCGCCCGACCCCAAGTGCCGCAGCGGCGGCCGGCGCCGGCGCCTCACCTTCCACAGTGTCTTCTCCGCCTCGGCCCGCGGCCGCCACGCCCGGGCCAAGCCGCAGGCCGAGCCGCCACCCCCGGCCGCGCCGCCGCCGATCGCCCCGGCCCCTGCCGCGGCCCAGGCCCCGCCGCCTGAGGCGCTGCCCGCCGAGCCGGCCGCCGAGGCCGAGGCGGAGGCCGCGGCGACGGCGGGGCCCGGGTTAGATGATGAGGAGGCGGCGGAGGGCGGCGGCTCGGGCCCGGAGGAGGTGGAGTGTCCGCTGTGCCTGGTGCGGCTGCCGCCCGAGCGGGCCCCGCGCCTCCTCAGTTGTCCGCACCGCTCGTGCCGGGACTGCCTCCGCCACTACCTGCGCCTGGAGATCAGCGAGAGCCGGGTCCCCATCAGCTGCCCCGAGTGCAGCGAGCGACTCAACCCGCACGACATCCGCCTGCTGCTCGCCGACCCACCGCTCATGCACAAGTACGAGGAGTTCATGCTGCGCCGCTACCTGGCCTCGGACCCCGACTGCCGCTGGTGCCCGGCCCCGGACTGCGGGTGAGAGCGGGGGCGTGGCCCGGGGGCGGTGGCCGCGGCGGAGGGGACCTGGGGCCTGGGGCTGGTCACCGCGTGTGACCGGCCCCAGGGGAGGTCCTCTGCGCACCGTGTGTGTGTGTGTGTGTGTGTGTGTGTGTGTGTGTGTCCCAGCGTGGAGGGAGAGGTGAGGGATGACCAGGGGGAGGGAGGGCCAGGCGGCAACTGCGGCGAGCCGGTAACCGCTAACCATCCGCATGCCCAGAGAGTAGGGTAAACGCACCCAACACCCCACCCCTGCCCGAGGGCTTGAAGTGGGGGCTGAGCAGTCGGAGAGAAGGGAGCTGTCCATCAAGTCAGGAGGCAGGGACAGGCCGTGTTTGGTCGGATGCATGCCCCTCTGTCCAGAGGTAGGGGGTATGTTTTAATGAGGATGGGGAGGGGATATCTGGCAAAGGGTGGAATGAGAATATCATTCTGAGGGGGCAGCGCTTTGGAGGGGTGTGTCCATTTGGCTAGGGGCATACTTTGCAGTGTTTCAGGAGAAAGGGTGTTCTTTCTGCCCACCGCTGCTGAAAGTTGGAATGCAGGTGACTGAAATGGCACTAACGGCAAAGGACAGCTCCCAGGCAGCGCTCTGGGGGCACCCTGGGCATTGTGGTGTGTCTTCTGTGCCAAGCTATTGGGGGGCCCCCTGTGGTTCTTACAGTGCTGTCTGGGCAGGGTGCGGAGTAGACAGACCCTTTCTTTGTCCAGAGAAGCAACGGGGCACTGAAAAGGATGCCCAGAGGTTGACATGGTAGGAGAAAATGTGTTTCCCAGCTCCTCTGATCTTGAGTTCTTGACGATGTACCATGTATGCCGACTTTTTAAGGTCAGTGAGAAAACAGGCAGTAGATGCAGAGACATAATACTACCAGATTTCACCATCTGGAGCATTCAGTGGAGACCGTCCCCCACCCCCCACCCCCCCGACCCTTACCTTTTAAAATCTGATTGTGTGTTACTGTCAGTACATCCCATGAACGATTGCATGCAGCAAAGAGGGGCGTCAGACTGTGCCATTACCTGCTCTGCGACCTAGGACAGATCATTTTATTCTTGTGTGTCATGTTTTGAGGACAAAAAGATGCTAGGGACTCCTAGTAAAAAGCTGAGTGTTCGTTTCTTTCAAAGGAGTTAAGAAAGGCTCTTAATTGTAGCCTGTATATCAAGGCTGTTTTAAGATTTCCATGATTCTGCTTTTTGTCTCCTTCAAAGGAAGCTGACTTAGAATGCCTAGGGGAGTAAGATGAGTTATTTTCTTCTATTTTTCTGTTCTGACAAACTTGTTTAGAGATGGATGTGTTATTTAAGCTCACTGAGTTGGGGTTTCTAAATTGCTTTGAAGTGTTATGGTCAAAGGTTGGGGCATTTAACTATGGTAGGTCACTTTCACTTTCAGTTAATAAGTATCAGAAAGAACCTCCTAGGCTCTTGGGAAAGTTTGCTTATATCTGGAGATCTGGTGATCTTCCTAGCCTTAAGAGGTTAATTTACGTGGTATTGATGTTTTACAGACACTATTGATCTATTTTCTGAACCAAAGGAATATTTACTTAAGAGAACACTGCTTGATTAACTTTGGAATAGTATATTAACTCCTTTTTCAGATGTGAATTTCCTTGAATTTTAACTGAGAAATGTGACATCACTGATTATATTTCTGGAAAAGTTCTCTTTTTGTTTTTATTTCTCTGAAGTCAATCTCTGTCTTTGCTCACATCAATAAAAATGGACAGGAATTAATTTACAATCTTGATGATGACAACTCTAAACCATTACTGATTTGGAGGTTAGTAAAAAATTAGGTCATTTCTTATATTAGCCAAGTATTGGATTACTACCATCCAGAGGTTTTTTTTTAATTAGGTAAAAAACTGTAACAATTTTAATATAATCTTTAAATGTGTTATCTGTGGGTTTAAAGAAGGTGAAGTCTGGGAAAAGCAAGCAAGCTAGCATCTGAGTATCTATGTGTCAGGCATACATAATTTAATTTGATCCCTGCAACATTGTAAAATAGATTTGATCTTGTTTTACAGATAAGGAAACTGAAGTTTAAATGAATTGAGTGACTTGTTTAGGGTCATATAACTAGTGGGTGGTGGAATCAGGCTTGGAACACTGGTCTTAACTCCAACCAAGGCCAGTATTCTTTTCTCTCAAAGAATAAAAAGCTTTAAAAAAGCATAGGCTTATCAGCATTATTGGGGATGCTACTGTTTGGGTCATTTCATCAAGTGTGGCCTAAGGACAGTGTTGAGAGAGCCAAAAATGCTAGAATCTGGTTTCTCTTCTGATTCTTATTGTTAACAGCCTATTACCTACTTTATTTTTCTTACCTGAAATAGGCCTAATCCTTTCCTTACTTGAGAGGCCTAATTGATATTTTCAGAGTGTTTTGAGAATTCAGTTGAATGTGTTAGATAAACAGGGAGTAACTTTAAATTTCTGTCACTTCCCAAATAAGTGGGGATGTGGCCAGTGGTTTTGCCACCTCTTTTTAATGTCATGAGAAAAATAGCTTGTTTTGTTTTGTTTTCTTTTAATCAAACTGTTCTATTCTTCTGGGTCAGGTAAAAATCATGGATGAGAACTAGAAGAGAAGCCTCAGACCCCAGTTGTCTCTTCTCATACCTGACCATCTTTACTGCCTGCAGATTAAGTTCCTGCCAGCCAAATTTATCAAGTTCTTTTTTGCTCTCTGTGTGTATATGTGTGTATTTGGCAGGGTGAGGGGAGCATATAAGTGATCTGATCATTAGTTTTACTGTGATTACTCATGATAATAAGAACACTATATGTTAAACAATTCATTATTTGTTTATAAAATATTTGTGGAACAGAGAAAAGAATCTTGAATTTTTCTGTTTTCATACTTAAATACAATTTTATTTTATTCATAAATAAGGGAACTGATTTCTATGGGAAAACATTCACATTATTATTAATATTATTAAGTACAATATTACCAAGTGCAATTTTTTTTTTTTTTTGCTGTACGAGACTGTGGGATCTTAGTTCCCAGACCAGGGACGGAACCCGGGCCCACGGCAGTGAAAGCGCCGAGTCTTAATCACTGGATTCCCAGGGAATTCCCACCAAGTGTAATCTTTAAAACATACTTTCAAATGAGATAAAATTAACTCAGAATACAGATAACTGACATTTTTATAGTCCTTTATAATCTTCAGACTATAACTTCATTCAGAAATAATTTCATTTTAGTTCCATACAGGTAGATGGTGGTAAACTCATTTTATAAAAGAGAAGCCAGTTCAGAAAAGTTTAAGTGTGGGACCCAGTGTCTCACAGCTGATAAATGGTACAGTTGATATGCTACCCCTTAGAGTCTCTACTTAAGCACAAGGTCTTTTCAGAAACCTCCAAATCATGTAAACATGTAATGTTTTCCTCTCAAGTGCCCTGTTGCCTATCTTTAAACCCCTTCAGAATCTCTAGAAGACTGAGGGGTGAGCAAAGGAGACGACAGAATATTTCCTGGCATACAGGGGGCAGATCTTCTGTACAGATGAATAGGAGATAAGGCTGTCTTGACCTAAATTCTTTGTGCAGGTCCACCACTCCAGCCTGTCATTGCTGCCTCTGTCTCCTGCAGAGTCCCCCGTCCCATCTGACTCCAGAAGGTAGTATCACTTATTGGCCTTCCTAGATAACTGAGCTGGATTATCCCATAAACAGGAAGCTTCTGTTTGTCTCTTAACACTTTTATGAGGGAAGAGCAAGCTCCCTGAGCAAGACAGATTTCTCAGTCAGTGAGGGAGGATTTTTCCTTTCTGAAGCCTTCCTGAACCTCTTCTCTCTCTCTCTTTTTTTTTAAAAAATATAATTAATTTATTTATTTTTTAAAGGTGGAGATGGGGAGCTTTTTTTAAAAATGTTTATTTATTTAGGCTGCTCCGGGTCTTAGTTGCAGCACGTGGGATCTTCGTTGCAGCATGCAGGCTTCTTAGTTGCGACATGTGGACTTCTTAGTTGCGGCATGCAGACTCTTAGTTGTGGCATGCAAACTCTTAGTTACGGCATGCATGCGGGATCTAGTTCCCCAACCAGGGATCAAACCCGGGCCCCCTGCATTGGGAGCACGGAGTCTTACCCACTGGACCACCAGGGGAGTCCCCTGGACCTCTTTTCTTAATTTAGCTCTGTACCTTCATTTTCATAACTCTTTATTCCCCCTACAATGCTTCTCGCCATTTACATCATCCTACAGCCCAATATGTCTTTCTCATGTTTGCCAGAGTACTCATTCTAAAGTGGAACATTTTATATCATTCCCCTGCTTAAAACTGCTCATACCTGACCTACAAGATGACTTCTTATGTTTTTAAGAACTTATTCTTTATATGATCTATCCTTATGATTTAAGACCCTTTATGGTCTCCAACCATCTTTTGATCTTATTTTCTATTTTTCACCAACATCAGTATTTCCCAAGGTATAGGCATTACTAATGAAAAGAAAAATGTTTTATGATTGAATAAGCTTGGGAAATGTTGGATTGAACAAAATAAAGCAACTCTATTTCTGAGCTCCTTAGACCCTTTAAAAAATACTAATATACACTGTAAAGCTTGTTAATGCTAATATGCAAATCTTCAGTCTGGTGTAATTTCAATAAACAGATCACCAGGAAACATGTTTTGTTTTATTTTGTTTCGATGACATCTTTAAAGCATACCTGAAACTTTCCCTATTTGCAGTTTTCTAAACTCCTTGAAGAGTTATTCTGTCCTGCCTTCTGTTACTGTCCTTATTTAACACTAAATCTTGTGCTCTGAGTAAATTGAGAGCTCTTCTAGACTAGGATATCTATATTCCAACTTTTTCTACAACTCTGAACAAAATCTTTCAATTAGGTTCCAGAAGAATGGGATGAATAGTTAAATTTTTGATACGGGAGATAAAAAATACAAACACGACAGTTTTGAGAGGAGAAACAGAAAAGAGGAGGGTGTGCAAGAAGAGGACAGACAAGTAATCATTAAACAGACACTTTTCAGAATCATATGGTGTTGAAACTTAGGTGAGTACTGGGTATTACACAAAGGACTTAGACATGGGCCTCTTGACAGGGAGTTTGGCCTGGTAGAGGAGACAGATAGATAAGTAGGAAGATAATTATAAATGCAATGTAATATATACTAAAGAAAATACAAGTGTTCTTATAAGATGGATGGAAGGTTTTGCATGATGGTGTCAATAAAGACTTCGTGGAGGAGGTGATATTTGATCAGGGCTTGAAGAATATGAGTAGAAATTTATACCAGACAAACAAAGATGAGGGTAGAGAAAAAGGTGTCTTAAACCAGAATGTTATGAGCAAATGCATGGAGGTATAAAAATTCAAGACTAAGTCTGGAGTCTTGTTTGGTTAGCCTCTAGATGTGCAATATGGGGAACATGATCTGGGAAGTGACTTGAGATCCATCTGAAAAGGTAGATTGGATTCAGATTTATAGGTCTATCTATGCCATGCAAAGAAGTGTAAGTTTGAAGGACTTTTTTCTTTTTTGTTGAAGGATTTTAAGCAAAAGAGTAACATCATGATAGATAAACTTCTGGAACTGGAATTTGGATTGGAGTAGGGAATAAAGAGACTGCAGTCTCTTGCAGTTGTCTGGTCAAGAGATGACATGGGTTTGAACTAGCGCAGTAAAAAGGAAGATAGTAAGAGTATGGCTCATTGTGACAACTTGGCCCATGTTTTCCACCCTTATATACACTCAGGGTCTGTTTGTAAGTGATTATATGGCCTGGAACAGTGAAGTACAGACATAATATAGGAACACATTTCTTTAACTCCCAGGGTTTGTTGGAGCATAATCAAATTCATACTACTGGGAATTTTTCCCCCAGGGCTGGAGTAAGGTAATGCTGTGGTCTAGCTTGTCACACATTATAATGTTTCTCAAGATAGGAAATTAACAAAATTAATAAAAGTTGTATGAACTTAAGGGGGGGAGGAAAGGATGCTTCTGTGTTCTTAGCATCATGCAATTTCCTACACCTTCCATTTAGCTTCTAATTAGCAGACCTGAATGCTCTGTTCAGCTAAGAAGGCAGAGTAGGAGAGAGGCTCCAGTGTAGGACATGGAAGAGAGGGAACAAGATAGTCAAGGCAGTTTTGGTCTCAAGGATGAAGGGTTTTTTTTGACTGCCTGGGGTAGAAGATTGCCCTATTCAGAATTTAGGAGTTTGCTCCACAAAGGGGCTTAAACAGAATTTTAGGATTAAGTTATACTGCTTGACATAAAGAAAGCCAATAGATACATGGATAAGTTTAAAAGATTGCTTTAGGGAAAAGTAATGGCCCAGGAGAAGAGCTAAATGACCTGGGGAAAGTAAAAAACCCAAACAGGAGAGGGTCTCTATCATTCATTCCACACAGGTATTTTAAGCATGAATCAGTGTGCTAGACCCTGGAGATTAAAAGATGGTTGATACTTTTCCTTGTCTAGTCTGGTTGGGGAAGCATACATATAAACAGATAATTACAATATAATATGTTAAGTATTGTAAAGTAATTATGCACAGACACAAAGTGGGCAACCAACTGCCTGGAGAGGTTAAGTGGATTTTATAGAGAGGATGACATTTGAGCTGGTTCTTAAATGGGTAAGTATTTGCCAGGACAAGAAGTAAGGAGAGGACGTTTCGAGGCTGAAAGGAATAGAATATGCAAAGGCCAAGAAGTAGGACAAAACACGCTGTTTGTCTTTACCATAACTTTTGGGGCAAGATCTCAAATGCAGTTTGTTTTTTTAAAAAATTTATTTATTTATTTATTTATTTATTTATTTATTTATGGCTGTGTTGGGTCTTCGTTGCTGCACACAGGCTCTCTCCAGCTGCAGCAAGCGGGGGATACTCTTTGTTGCAGTGCGTGGGCTTCTCATCGCGGTGGCTTCTCTTGTTGTGGAGCACAGGCTCTAGGTGTGCGGGCTTCAGTAGTTGTGGCGCGCAGGCTCAGTAGTTGTGGCTCGCAGGCTCAGTAGTTGTGGCGCACGGGCTCAGTTGCTCCACGGCATGAGGGATCTTCCCAGACCAGGGCTCGAACCTGTGTCTCCTGCACTGGCAGGCAGATTCTTAACCACTGCACCACCAGGGAAGTCCTCAACTGCAGTTTTAAAACATGTTTAGTTTAGTTTTTTTTTAAATAGAAATTTATTATTTATTTATTTATTTATTTATTTAATTCATTTATTTTTGGCTGCATTGGGTCTTCGTTGCTGCGCATGGGCTTTCTCTAGTTGCGGCGAGCGGCGGCTACTCTTTGTTGCGGTGCACAGGCTTCTCATAGCGGTAGCTTCTCTTACTGTGGAGCACGGGCTCTAGGCGCGTGGGCTTCAGTAGTTGCGGCACTCGGGCTCAGTAGTTGTGGCTCACGGGCTCTAGAGCACAGGCTCAGTAGTTGTGGCACACGGGCTTAGTTGCTCTGCGGCATGTGGGATCTTCCCGGACCAGGGCTCAAACCCGTGTCCCCTGCATTGGCAGGCAGATTCTTAACCACTGCGCCACCAGGGAAGTCCCAAAACATGTTTAGTTTTAAAACATGTTTAGTTTTAAAACTCAAAGGCTGCAAGCACCTATACTTCCATTTTAGGGATAGAATCTAAGGTTTGGAGATTTTAATTAGCTCAGTGTCATGCAGTATGAGTCAGGGGCAAGGAGCCCAGACCAGGCACCCAAAAACAGGAATGCCAAGTCTCGTGCCCTGAGTAATTCTGTGTCATGGTAATAGGTTGCTGGGGGTTCTTGAGTATTTGGGGTTATTTTACTTCCTTGGAACCAAATTCCACACCCAAAATTGACATTGTCAATACTATCAAATGTTCTTTGAAAAAAAAGAAAAATCTGTTAATAAATATTTACTTCCACCATGTGAGGTAGGAATGGATCATGAAATGCTCAAGGCTTCCTGACTGGCAGTCTATCTAATATGTATTGTCAGAAGTTGACTTAATAATTTTCTGAGATCATCCAGTACCTTTCTCATTTAACACAAAGTAGCAGGCAAGTCACTTTCTTCAGGAGAAACGTTGTTTATCTTTAGTAGTTATATTACAACTAGGTGGGATAAATTTGCTCAGAACTCCTACAGGATATGAATCATTTGCATTCATACATTGACCTCTTCTCACTTTGCTCTTTCTGAGAAGAGTTTTAATACAGCCTGTATTATGTAACATAGATGATACCTTGTCATCGGTAATTTCAGTGTCATTCTCAAATCAGCTTGCAGAATCTATGATGAACCTGAGAACTTAAGTTGCTATCGTGAACATCTAATGTACAATCAAATAAGCAAACAAACCATAGAATAAATCTAAGAAAATGTTATTAGTCTTTTGTTTAAGCTGTTTGAGGTCTGACTATTGGAGTAGAACATGGAATAGGTGACAAAGCCCCGATGGCAACACCTAAGCCTGAAATCATTGACCTAAAAATTGTTTGAACTTTCACAGCTGCTGTCTTCCATTCTTCATTTGTTTGTTTAAATTACTTTTTTTAAAAAAAGAATTATTTTAAACAAGTGTCTACTTGTTAGTCTGTGCATTTAGTTGACATTTTTAGAATTAGAAAGGCTAATAGTTTGTAAATATATTGGATTGTTTGTAGGAAAGTATTCTTGGTAAATAAACATGAATTATAAGAAGCAGTTGATACTGGTGCTGATAGATTCTGAATTGTCCATCTTTACTAAGAATATGTGTCAGAAGGTATTGCGGGGAGATATGGCCATATTCTATGTTAATTCATAAGATAGATGAGTGGTATTCTTGGATTCTGGAACCTGTCAAGAAAGAAGAGATTTCAAGGTATACATTCAAATTGGGGAAAAAATTTTTTTGGAAAGATAAAATGAGCTTTCAATAGAAGTTGATCATGAACCCATCTATGTTCATTGTCTCTCAGTCTGTCGTCAGACCAGCTTCACTATGAAACTTAAAAATGAAAAAGTATTGAAATCATAAAACTCCTAAAAGAAAACATACGCAGAACACTCTTTGACATAAATCATAGCAATATTTTTTTGATCTGTCTCCTAAAGCAGAGGAAATAAAAGCAAAACTAAATGGGACCTAATTAAACGTAAATGCTTTTGCACAGCAAAGGAAACCATTGACAAAGCAAAAAGACAAACTACTGAATGAGGGAAAATATTTGCTAATGATATGACTGATAAGGGGTTAATATCCAGAATATATAAGCAGGGAGAGGGTGTGGAGAAAAGGGAACCCTCTTGCACTGTTGGTGGGAATGTAAATTGATACAGCCACTATGGAGAACAGTATGGAGCTTCCTTAAAAAACTAAAAATAGGGCTTCCCTGGTGGCACAGTGGTTAAGAGTCCGCCTGCCAATGCAGGGGACGTGGGTTCGAGCCCTGGTCCAGGAAGATCCCACATGCCGCGGAGCAACTAAGCCCACACGCCACAACTAGTGAGCCTGCGCTCTAGAGGCTGCGAGCCACAACTGCTGAGCCCACATGCCACAACTACTGAAGCCCGCGTGCTTCTCTGCAACAAGAGAAGCCACCGCAGTAAGCCCGCGCACTGCAACGAAGAGTAGTACCCACGCGCCGCAACTAGAGAAAGCTCGCACGCAGCAATGACGACCCAATGCAGCCAAAAAAAAAAAAAAAAAAACCAACTAAAAATAGAGCTACGATATGACCTAGTAATCCCACTACTGGGCATATACCCTGAGAAAACCATAATTCAAAAAGAGACATGTACCACAATGTTCACTGCAGCACTATTTACAATAGCCAGGACATGGAAGCAACCTAAGTGTCCATTGACAGATGAGTGGATAAAGAAGATGTGGCACATATATACAATGGAATATTACTCGGCCATAAAAAGAAACGAAACTGAGTCATTTGTAGTGAGGTGGATGGACCTAGAGTCTGTCATACAGAGTGAAGTAAGTCAGAAAGAGAAAAACAAATACCGTATGCTAACACATATATGTGGAATCTAAAAAAAAAAAAAATGGTTATGAAGAACCTAGGGGAAGGACAGGAATAAAGATGCAGACGTAGAGAATGAACTTGAGAACACAGGGAGGGAGAAGGGTAAGCTGGGACGAAGTGAGAGAGTGGCATGGACTTATATATACTACCAAATGTAAAATAGATAGCTAGTGGGAAGCAGCCACATAGCACAGGGAGATCAGCTGGGTGCTCTGTGACCACCTAGAGGAGTGGGATAGGGAGGGTGGGAGGGAGACGCAAGAGGGAAGAGATATGGGGATATATGTATACATATAACTGATTTACTTTGTTATACAGCAGAAACTAACAACATTGTAAAGCAATTATACTCCAATAAAGATGTTAAAAATTTTTTTAAATAAAAAATAAAACAAAAACAAAATATATAAGCAGCTCATACAAATCAACATCAAAAAAATTTTAAAAATGATCCAATTGAAAAATGGGCAGAAGACCTGAATAGACATTTCTCCAAAGAAGACATACAGATGGCCAACAGGCACATGAAAAGATGCTCAACATCATTAATCATCAGAGAAATGCAAATTAAAACCAAAGTGAGACATCACCTCACACCTATCAGAATGGCTATCATCAAAAAGTCCACAAATAACAAATGTTGGCAAGGATGTGGAGAAAAGGGAGCCCTCATACACCATTGGTGGCAATGTAAATTGGTATAGCCATTATGAAAAACAGTATGGAGGTTTCTCAAAAAATTAAAAATAGAACTACCCTATGACCCAGCAATTCCATTCCTGGGTATTTATCTGAAAAAAGAAAAAAAAGACCAACACAAATTGGAAAAGATACATGCACCCCAATGGCAGCATTATTTACAATTGCCAAGATATGGAAACAACCTTAAATGTCCATCAACAGATGAATGGATTAAAAAGACATGGTATATATACACAATGGAATACTACTCAGCCATAAAAAAATGATATTTTGCCATTTGCAACAACATGGATGAACCTGGAGGGTATTATGCTCAGTGAGATAAGTCAGACAGAGAAAAAAAAATACTGGATGATATCACTTATATGTGGAATCTAAAAAATAAAACAAACTAGTGAATATAATAAAAAGGAAACAGACACACAGAAATAGAGTACAAATTAGTGGTTACCAGTGGGGAGAGGGAAGGAGTAAGGGACAGGATAGGGGTAGGGGATTAAGAGGTACAAACTACTATGTATAAAACAAATAAGTTACAAGGATATATAGTACAACAGAGGGAATATAGCCAATATTTTATAACTATAAATGGAATATAACCGTTAAAAATTGTGAATCACTGTGTTGTACACCTGAAACTTGTATAATGTTGTACATCAACTAAACTGCAATTTTAAAAAAGTATACTTGCTTTAGTTTTTGCTATTGTACTTTATTTTATAAATGTTCTATCCTTTAAACAAATTCTAATTTCTCTAAATATATCAAATCATCAAAAGGAAATAGTTTTGTACTCTTATTTATGAAACTTGCTGGGACAAATTGCTCCTAAAGCAGCTTAAACTATGACTGAATACATGCTAGAAATTCAGGCTGGACTCCCCTGGAAGTCCAGTGGTTAAGACTCCACACTTGCACTGCAGGGGGCACAGGTTCGAACCCTGGTCGGGGAACTAAGATCCTGCATGCCATGCACTGCGGCCAAAAAAAAAAAAAAAATTCAGGCTAAGTATGATATTTTCCCCTACTTTTTCAGGAGGTAAATATGTGTTTTTAGAATCTCAAGAAACAATTTACTTTCTCACACAGAATATTTTACAGTTTGTTAGGTGTGCTCGTGCATGTATTATTTGTTATATGTGTGTTCTTTCCTCTGCATCGTATGAAGTGGTGGGGATACCACACAGTGTTACCCCACTGGGACTGATGCATGTCTTAACTTACTTATATCTCTTCCTGTTTCCTTACCCAGGTATGCTGTTATTGCCTATGGCTGTGCCAGCTGCCCAAAGCTGACCTGTGAGAGGGAAGGCTGCCAGACTGAGTTCTGTTACCACTGCAAGCAAATATGGCATCCAAATCAGACATGCGATATGGCCCGTCAGCAGAGGGCGCAGACATTGCGAGTTCGGACCAAGCACACTTCAGGTCTCAGTTATGGGCAAGAATCTGGGCCAGGTATGAGTTGGCATTGTCTCATTTGTCTCTTTATTGATATTTCATAATGTGAGCCCAAAGCTGGGAGAGATTACCTTACTCAAGGATTAGAGAACAGAGACTATTTGTGTTTTGTTTGTTTGTTTTTATAAATTTATTTTTATTTATATTATTTATTTTTGGCTGCATTGTATCTTCGTTGCTGCACTTGGGCTTTCTCTAGTTGCGGCGAGCGGGGGCTACTCTTCGTTGCAGTGCACGGCCTTCTCATTTCGGTGGCTTCTCTTGTTGTGGAGCACAGGCTCTAGGCACGTGGGCTTCAGTAGTTATGGCACACAGGCTCAGTAGTTGTGGCTCACGGGTTCTAGAGCGCAGGCTCAGTAGTTGTGGCGCACGGGCTTAGTTGCTCTGCGGCATGTGGGATCTTCCCGGACCAGGGCTTGAACCTGTATCCCCTGCACTGGCAGGCGGATTCTTAACCACTGCAACACCAGGGAAATCCCAAGTGCAGAAACTATTTGGTAATACTTTCAACACTGTATTTGGTATGTAGCGTCTCTCTCTGACCATTTATAGGTTGTCCAACCCAGGTGAAATTGGAATAAAGCAAAACTGAATTCTGTAGTTTCTACCTTCTTAGTAATATGTCTCAGATTGGAGAGCAGTTGGGTCCTTTAGCTAGGGGCTTTTTCAGAACTTTCACTGTGAGCAGAAAGACGTTTAGTATTAGAACTGTACTGTTTTCCTACCAGCTTTAAGTACATCACTGGTTTTGGAAATAGGGTACAGATTTAAGGAAAGGAAATAATATTAGTATGGATTAATGATTAACCTTAAAAGGAGGAATATCACACATTCAGTTCCAACCTTGACATGTCAGAGTGAACCTCTTTTAAAATGTCAGTGGGTTTATTGCCTTTTATAAGTGTGCTTTATTTCACTGATGTCATTTGAGAGAAGCTAGTAGGAAAGATTTTACCATTCACTTTTTCCTGGCACAGTATAATCTCCTAAATTTTCTTTGTAATAGGATAGTTCCTAGCTTGCTGTGAAAATTACCAGGTGTATGCTACATAGCATACTCAATTGTTTGTAGGATTTGAATTTTAAAGTATCATGAGAAGGAACTGTGGATTATGTTAACAGCAAATCACAGTGATACTTGTACCTGAGAAATGAATTTCCTGAACTAAAATTTTTCAAGACTTAAAGCCAAATGCAGGCTGCAGACTGTTCTTCCTGTAGGACTGTGCTTTTAATTCTGCCAGCCTATTGGCTGCTGAAATTCCATTTTTCTTGGAACCATCTTTCTCTCTAGGGAAGTCTCCTTGCTCAGAGTGTGGCTCTAGTGCTGTGTAAGATGCCAGATGGGGGTATAGGCAGCTCAGTATGAGACAGGATCCATTTTATGAAATTTCCTGAGGACTAGACATAGCCAGCCTTCCAGTGAAGTGGGTTGCACAATTTGGAATCCTCAGTCAAGAATTCTTGACTGCCTCTTCATTTCTTGTGCATACTCCTAGGAATAATAAAATCAAACGAGGTTTAACTAGGGATATTTTTCTACCTATTCTTCCTCCCCCACTTAGCAGATGACATCAAGCCATGCCCACGATGCAGTGCTTACATTATCAAGATGAATGATGGAAGCTGTAATCATATGACCTGTGCAGTGTGTGGCTGTGAATTCTGTTGGCTTTGTATGAAGGAGATCTCAGACTTGCATTACCTCAGGTGAGATGAGAAAGTGTCTATTGTTTTTATAGTCTTGTTCTCTTACTGATTTAGGGAAAAGGATGTCAAAGAAACATCATTGTCTGTCCTCTTATTACAGCATAAGGAAGCTGTAAAAAGTTCCTCTGAAACACCCTTCCAGTCATGTTTTTCTCCAGCTCAGCAACTTCCAGTGACTGTTTTCCATTACCTTCTAGATAGAGTTCAGTTTCCCTAGCATGGCTTTTAAGGTTTTCTGCAGTCTGGCCCCAATATACCTTTTTCCATTTTGCTTTCATAAATGCTATGTCCCAGATTATCTGTGTCTCTTCTGTGTTATCTTACCTCCATACTTCTTCATGTTCTTTCCTTCACCTAGAATGCTTTCTAATCACTTCACCCCCCAGCAACCCCCTTTTATCTCAACTGTTCAGTTCTTATTCAGCCTTCAAGGGCCACTTTAAATGCCATTCCGTCTCTGATGCCTTCCCCCAGTTTTTTCTGCCTCATTCTTCTTTACTGACATTCTTTAAACGTTCTATAAACATCGTCATGACTTTTACTTCATTTACGTGTCTAATTTTGTTAAACTATATTAAGAGTCTTCAGGCCAGTATTACCTTTTTACAGTTCCTTGGATGTAGTAGTCATTAAAATATTGTCCTGAAGGAGTTAATATTTACAAACTTAACATTCATTGTGTAGATGAAACATCTTCATTTCCAATTTAGCAAACATTTGATTACTTACAGTATACCAATTATTGGGGACACAGGGGTGCGTAAGACATGATGCCTACTTTCAAAATTACTTACTCTATCTAGTAGAGAAGACAGTACAAAGGCAGTGGACAAAAGTGGTTGGACTCAGAAGGGCTGAGTGTAAAAGTAGCCAAACTCAGAGTATGAAACTGTCATAAAGGGTATGATGAAGTCTTTTTATATCCTATCCCAGGAAGGTGGTTTGCAGTATCTACATATGCCAAGAAAACTGTGCAAATCAGAGAGAGTTCATTAACTGCAGGACACAGTATGTCTGGATGAGATGTCAAGTGCATAGACTATGCAGGATCCCACGTAGTATCACTCAAAGAAGTAGGTTCAGTTTGGTGGGTTAGAGAGGACAGAGTGCAGCAGAAAAGAATGGAAAAGAGGTTTCAAGTCTGGAGGCCTGCCTTTACGAAAAAAGAAAAAAAAGTAAAGAGCCAGAACTCTAATAGTCTGGCCTTGTCCTTTGCTCCCCCTTATGTAATAACTCATTTCTTGTAACCTCTTGTAACTGTTAATCACTCCTATAGAAAAGGAGGCTCTTGCTCTTATCAAGCTCTCTGATGACAATAGCTGCATTTGTAATATTGACATTAACTTCAGCATGTTTCCTCTGTAGCCCCTCTGGCTGTACATTCTGGGGCAAGAAACCGTGGAGCCGTAAGAAGAAAATTCTTTGGCAGCTGGGCACATTGATTGGCGCTCCGGTGGGGATATCCCTCATTGCTGGCATTGCCATTCCTGCCATGGTCATTGGCATTCCTGTTTATGTTGGCAGGAAGGTAAGATATGTTGAGCTCTGTGCATGTTCCATCTTCAGGTTTGTTGGTAAAGGTTTGAAGGAAATGGAGAGGAGCTTATGTTTCAGAGCTGCCTGAAAACCAGCTGGTTCTTAAATAAAAATAATTTCTTAAATGGATTTTCATAAATCCCCAAGAGATCTGAAAGTTCTTATTAACATCCTGGGCCCGGTTTGTCTCAGTGACTTAAAGGTAAAATGCTTACTTCACTCCCCTGAGTTACTTTGTCTCTTCTTATATTAACTTTTTCTGTATTAGTTTATATCATCCTGGTCTGAGTTAGATTAAAATGTGAGAAAGATGTCTCTTTGACATGGGGGAATATGTTTTAATATAGATAATTTATAAGGGAATATTCACTTATCCTTTTTCTCCCTAGCAAAAAGATTGATGTCCTAACCTGCTGACCTGGATTTTCTTTCTTATTCTTAGATTCATAGCAGGTATGAGGGAAGGAAAACCTCCAAACATAAGAGGAATTTGGCTATCACAGGAGGAGTGACTTTGTCGGTCATTGCGTCCCCAGTTATTGCTGCAGTTAGTGTTGGTAAGAAGCTAGCCAGGACCATGACTCCTCCCCTTACATGACCCACTCCCATCAGCTTTCTGGCCTTGCAGTTTAGCCAGCTGGCCAGATGTTTCACCCTGGATGCTCCTGCATTTTATGTCAGACCCACCTTGGGAGTTTATTAGGCACCATTATTATTATCAGCCACACTAAAGTATCAGAGTTTGGGATCTTTCATTCGTAAGTTAGTGCCTAGAACGCCATCTGGCACATAAAAAAGATTGAATTAAAAAATATTACTTTAAGGCCTAGTTTTTCACCTTTCCTCTTCCTTCTCCACTTGCCACGGAACCCACAAAACAAAATTACTTTTGATTTGCTTAATGCCTCACAGTATTTTGGGAGGCATGAAGGTCTGTTTTAGAATAATAATAATATAATATTTTCTGAGACTCTCCATGTGCCAGGAGCAGGTCTGAGTGTTTTGCCTGTATTAATTTATTTAATCCTCACAGTAGCCCAGTTGTAACAGAAAGGTGCAGTAATTTGCCCAAGGTCGCTTAGCTGGGACATGAATTAAGGCAGTCTGACTTCAGAGTCTGGGCTTTTAACAACTAAGCCATTCTGCCTTCCACAGCAGCAAGATTTTGGAATTAACACTCTGGGGGGATCCTAAACCCTAGGAGTCACTTATTTAATGTTTGATTATTGATTGGTTCTTGGATTAACACTTCAGCAGTGAATGGAAGGGGGAAAATGAAAGCAACATACGTTTACTGTGCTGAGCACTGTACATACATTGATCATTGGCAACTCTAGGAAGATATGTCCAAGGTTATAACAGCTGGTGAATTGGAGACAGGATTCTAATCCAGGCCTTTCTGATTCCAAGTCCAGTCATCATTCTGTCTTTCCTTGGCCCTTTATAAAGTGGTTTGTCTATGTTCAGCCCTGGGAAGGAGAATTCAGGGCAGCTGCAACCTGATGGCCTGCTGACATGTTTCCTTATCTTCCCCAGGTATTGGTGTCCCTATTATGCTGGCTTATGTTTATGGGGTTGTGCCCATTTCTCTCTGTCGTGGAGGTGGCTGTGGAGTTAGTACGGCCAATGGAAAGGGAGTGAAAATTGAGTTTGATGAAGATGATGGCCCAATCACAGGTAAAAGGAGAATTTTAATTTCCCTTTGAATTTATGGATCACAAGATAAAAGTCAGTAAAATTCAGCACATTTTACAGGGAGATTGACATTGGATTATGTTGGCTAATGAGCTTTATAGGAGGTAAAGTATTTTTAGCTTTTCATTTCTTTGTTCCAGAGTTATTAGGTTAATTCCCCTGGTACTTGCCTCTGTGTGGCAGGTACAAACTAGTAGGACTCCAAGTAACTCTAAGTATGCTGGTAATAGTAAATTACATAATTATAATTATAATAAAGTCTTATATCTGCATGGTACTTTATAATTTTCAGAAGACTTACACAGTTATTATTTTCACTTGGCTTTTACAACAGCTCTGAAGAGAGAGGGCCAGGGCTGTTATTATCCCCAATTAATGGAACCTATTTAAGCCTTTGTCTCAACATCTGTTAAATGGGTTTAAGAGCTCTGCAGAGCTGGAACTATAGCAAGTCTTCTGACTTATACTTTGATGTTGTTTCCACTTTACCATATTAACTAACCTGGGACACAGAGATCCCCAAAGGTCTTTCAAACTTCCTACTAGAGTCAGCACACAACCTAAGTGTACTTTGAAATTTTCATGTTTAATTAGATGACATCTATAGTGTAATGGAAAGAATAGGAGACTTAGAATCAGATTGTAGTTTTGTGTGACTAGCCACAGACAAGGCATTTAGTTCTAAGCTTTCGTTTCCTCACCTAAAATTGGGGCTATTAGTTCCTAGTTATTGGGAAGATTACGTGTGAGCATATGTTAAAACACCGGATATGTGGTGGCTGCCTGTAGTAGCTATTCATTAAGTGAATAAATGAGTATTTTTCTACATGAATATTCTCTACTCTGAAGAGTCATTGCAGGAAAATGCCAGACTCTGTTTTGATGCTGTGCTATCATCAATTGAGATGTTTGGTTCCATCCCCAGTGGCAGATGCCTGGCGAGCCCTCAAGAATCCCAGCATTGGGGAAAGTAGCATTGAAGGTCTAACTAGCGTATTGAGCACCAGTGGAAGCCCTACAGATGGACTCAGTGTTGTGCAAGGTCCATACAGCGAAACAGCCAGCTTTGCAGCCCTCTCAGGGGGCACACTGAGTGGTGGCATTCTTTCCAGTGGCAAGGGAAAATACAGCAGGTAAGCAATTTCTGACAGAACCAGCTGGAATTATAAGAGGTAACATATCATATTGAACCATTTCTCTGTGCCAGGCATGTCTCATATAGCATCTCATTTTGATTTAATCATCAATGGTGTTTTTTTGTTTTGTTTTAACTTTTACAATTGGAAAATAGGCTAGAAAGGTCAAGTGACTTAAAAGTTCTGTGTTTTTTCCCATTGCACCATAGTGGCTCCATATAAAGAATAATTTTTTTTTTTTCAACACAATAATCCTGTGTTCCTGGCCAATCTCTCTCTCTGGTTTTTTGGGTTTTTTTTTTTTTATATTTATTTATTTATTTTGGCTGCGCCAGGTCTTAGCTGCAGCACATGGGATCTTTAGTTGCAGCATGTGAACTCTTAGTTGCAGCATGCATGTGGGATCTAGTTCCCTGACCAGGGATCGAACCTGGGCCCCCTGCATTGGGAGCACAGAGTATTAGCCACTAGACCACTAGGGAAGTCCCAATAAAGGATAATCTTGACTTCAGATCCTCCCTCTACTACATTAGGCTGCCTCCATCAGGAAGGGGAAGCATGCATTTTTGTAGAATTCCCAAGACTGTGTCCTCCATTAGACTTATCACTGGCTTTTAGTTGAACAGCGTTTATACTGTATCTTGTTGGCTTATTGGTGCTGTGATCCTTAAAACCTTCCTATTCTGATTCCCATTTGATAGATAAGGTAAATCAATTCTATAAACTTGTGTTGAGAATATGCAAAGCTTTATGACTAAAAAGGTTATGACTTGGTTGGTCGTTTTACCAGTTAGGAAAAACAGAACATATTCAGAGGAGCATAGCAGATGTTACATGAGAAGCAGTTATTTGAACGCACTGGAGAAGAGAGCCCTAGGGAGGGGTAAAGGTGGTACAAGACAAAGTAGGGAGGTAGGGGAGATGCTTGCCTTCAGATATCTGAAGGGCCTTGAACTGGAAAAAAGGATTAAGAGTTCTGCCTCATGCCAAGAGATAGATTAAGATGATTTGGCAGAAGCTAGAGGGAAACTAATTTTGTTTCATTATAGAGACTATAGGAAAAATCTATATAAAGTCCAAAGAAGGGATGGATTACTTTAGTAGATAACTGACCTGCCTATCCCTGGAAGTGTTTAAAGTGAGACCAGAGGGCCATTTAGCTATTAGAAGGAGTCAAGCAACAGATGGCAGATGGACTGGATCCCACACCTGAGTGCTTGTCAGTTACTTGGGAGCCTTTTAAAAATAGATGTCAGCACCCTATCCCAGAATTAATAAATTAAAATCTCCCAGATTCTCTCCTAATCTCCTAGGGATCTGTGTTTTGAAAAGGTTCCCCAGGTGATTTTAGCATAGCCATTGCACAGACTAGCATCTGCAAACCACCTAAGGTGATAGATGGCCTTTGTGAAAGGCCTCTTCCAATTCTAACTGTGATTCTATGGCAGAGCTGAAACTAGGACCCAGGTCTCTGACTCAATGTACTTTCCATTGCACTGCCTCATTTTCCTGAGCCATGGCACATTTTTGAAGGGCATCTAAGACTGGAGCAGCAGAGCAAAGACTCAGGCAGCAGGATGGAGGTTGATTGAATGTGCAGCTGCAGGCTGCTGCTGACCTGTCTGCGTTTCATGACTCTGGTTGTCTCTTGTTAGGGGATCCCGCCTGCACATGCTGGAGAATTCACTGCTGTGCTTTCTTAAAACCAACACCCCTGTAAATAAGCAGACATAATTGGAGACTGACTTGCTGAAACTGCAACTTAGCCAGTCCAGCTGTTCCAGTTCTGTGAAAGCCTTTTATAGGAAGTGAATGAGTCAGATGGGTTTGACTGTGAAACCCATTATGAGGAAATACTTAAGTGTGCAACCAAATGATATTGGAGTCAAGAAAGGAAAAGCTATGGGTCCTCTGAGACACCATTGGGAAAGTTTGCTGCTCTTGTCGGAGGTTGACTCTTATTATGTCCTTTAAGCTCATAGGCTGGGGGTAATTTGATTGCTAAATGTTTAAGTTCCTAGTATGTGCAAGACATGGAGGGTAAAGTGTGAATGAGGTGTGGTCTCTCCTTTTTTGGAGTTCACAGATGAGTGGGAAAGAGGTACATAAATTGATTTAATAAATAGGTAGGTGCTGTGGGAGCACTTAGCAGGAAGTGACTGGTTTGATAGAAGAATGAAGGGAGATGATACTTCCTTTGTTGTTAAGGACTGAGTATGAGTTTGTCACATAGAGAAAGGAAACTTTCAGAGAGAGGGACTAGCATATGCAAAGCCATAGAGGTATAAAATGTGTATAGGTGCGTAAGGAAAGAAAAAAATTCAGTGTGATTATGATTTAGGACCTATGGTGAGAGATGGAACTGGAGAGAGAGCTTGGAGGCATATCAGTAGACCTTAAATGCCTGTTGGCAAGAGGGAGCCAAGAGAGGGCTGTTAGAGTGATCAGGTTTTTGTCCACGTTGGCACTGATCTGGAAGTTGTTTGACTTGGACTTAGGGCTACTGGAAAGAGCCCAGTTGCAGTTACCCACTCGGGAGCTGTTGAGGGCCTGAAGTTAAACAGTAGCAGTGGGGATGGAAAGGAGGGGACGATTTCAATAGATAAATTTAAGAGAGAAGATGTGTGGGCATCTGTTTGAGCTCTTTGACATATGGAGAAGATCAGATCAACTCAATTTGCAAGAGAATGATGGAAGAGGCATGTGCCAGGAAGCAGACTGTCTCAGAATACCCAGGTCTCGCATTAACTTAAACGTCCCCTCTTTACACAGGTTAGAAGTCCAAGCCGATGTCCAAAAGGAAATTTTCCCCAAAGACACAGCCAGTCTTGGTGCAATTAGTGACAACGCAAGCACTCGTGCTATGGCCGGTTCCATAATCAGTTCCTACAACCCACAGGACAGGTATGTGAACAGTCAGAAGCCTAGGAGAGGTTGCATTTTTTTGGTTGGGTTTTGGCCTTAGAAGCTCAATGCCTCATGTTAGGGCTCTGTGTACCATCTAGTGTGATACATGGTGTGTATACCCTGTGAATTCATCAAGCAAGTTCTTGGTATGGGAGTATTTGGCATCTCTTGATTGATTTTTCTTGTTAGCACTTGATTTTTAGAGGTTGTTTCTTTCTTCCTTTTCTTTTTCCTTCTTTTTTCCTTTTCTTTTCTTGGCTATTGCAACAGTGTAATTATTCACATGGAACTGAAGAGCTAGATTGGTGTCCACTGATGTATGTATGTGGCTCTATGGTTTCTGCTCTCATGTTGCTCTTTGCTTGTTGTGGCTCCTGTAGCCTATTTCTCTTTATATTTGAGAAGCTAGTGTATCTGGTATGGTGTGACTGCAGCACTCCCTCCTGGAGAGATTCTGGTTTCTTCTAATTGTGGCAGAGAAGTAAAAAGCTGTGACTCTTCTTTCACTTTCATATTTTGAGTAAGATAGTGTGAGGCTCTGAACCTTAGTTGAATTTTGGAAGCTCATTTGTAGTTGTTTAAAGAAATTGGCAGAATAACTATTAAGGACCTACTGTATAGCACAGGGAACTCTTCTCAGTACTCTGTAATGACCTATATGGGAAAAGAATCTAAAAAAGAGTGGATATATGTATACATATGTATAACTGATTCATTTTGCTGTACAGCAGAAACTGATACAACATTGTAAATCAACTATACTCCAATGAAAATTAAAAAATAAAGAAATACAGAAATTGGCAGAGATGTTTGTGTTTGTGTGCGTATTTTAAATCAACGAAAAGCTCTAATTGTTCTTCTCCATCTTATTTGAGTGTTAGGTTAAATTTTATTTTCTCTAAAAGTGAGCTCTATTCTACTATTTACCTATATTTTCGGACTTTCTAATCCTGAACCCACAAACTGCTTTTACCAACAGGTATAGCATGACCCATGCATGATTCAGCAAAGTGGATTTTGTCTCCACAGAGAATGCAACAATATGGAAATCCAAGTGGACATTGAAGCCAAACCAAGCCACTATCAGCTGGTGAGTGGAAGCAGCACGGAGGACTCACTCCATGTTCACGCACAGATGGTGGAGAATGAAGAAGAAGGTGGTGGTGGCGGTGGCAGCAATGAAGAGGATCCCCCCTGCAAACACCAAAGCTGTGAACAGAAAGACTGCCAGGCCAGCAGACCTTGGGACACCAGCCTGGCCCAGCCCGAGAGCATCCGCAGTGACCTGGAGAGCTCCGATACGCAGTCCGACGACGTGCCAGACATCACCTCGGATGAGTGTGGCTCCCCTCACTCCCCAGCTGCAGCCTGCCCCTCAACACCCAGAGCCCCAGGTGCACCCAGCCCAAGTGCCCACATGGACCTCTCTGCCCCAGCTGAGGGGACGGCTGTCTTGAAGCCGGAAGATGCAGAAGCCAGAGTATGAAGTGGAATAAATGCTCCTGTTCTGAGAAGCACACTTGTAACTGCATCTTTTGGAATCTTTTTGTGGGGGCAGGGATTTATGTATTTTATTTCAAAGATTCTCTGGTCACAGGTTTTCCCCAGGGAAATTCTGAGAAATTTGCAATTTCTTACCAGAGGAAACGTGGAAACTTTGCCCTTAGTTCCATCCCCCGTCCCCTTTGCCCCCCCACCCTTTTTTAGTTTTAATTTATTGGTTAAACTGATGGTGGCAATCTGTGAGGTGTGTCAAAGAGTGTACAGATGTATGTGTGTATATTGTATGTATGCTAACATATTACTGAAGGACACATTTTAATAAAGATTTCTGTCGTAATTCAACTCCTCTCATTTTCCTTGGCTTGGATAGTTCTCCAGAGCCAAGTGTTTGAAACAGACCACTACATCTTTAACAGTCTCTAGATCTAAGCTTTCCTAATCCCAGGGAAGAAGGATGGTATTCTAACCAGACTGCAGTGGAGTCATCTGTAAACCAGTGACTCCTAGTATGACAGGAAGCAAAGCCAAGCTTAATTTGGACTGTATAGTCAGACTGAAGAATTAGCTGAGTCAGCCAGATAGAGAAGCTGGAGATTAAAATGAGGCTTGTTTGCCCTCTAGAGGCAGCTGTGCAGTTTTCCTATTAAAGCTTTATTTACCCCTTTCTGCATTATAGTCACTATTAGAAACGTGCTTCAGAGGAGGGACGGGGTATCAGTTCCAGTGGCTCTTCAGAAATCCCAGTGAATGTTGCGTGGTTATAAGTTGGGGAACAGAGTATTCTTACTGGATAAAGAAATGTACCTATTCTGCATGATCACCAAGCAATATCCTAGGTGTTTATTATGCTCCTGGGTACACATTCCCTGTTCCAAAAAACTCTCTAGTTTTGCCAATCTAGTTTAAGTAAGAGGGACTAAGGAATCTGACTAGGATTTGTAATGAAAGGAGAGAGGAGGCATGCCATCAAAATCACAACATATTTAATTTTATCTGATCTTATAATTTTGTCAGAATTGAGCTAAGTTAGTGCTATTTGGGGTTTTGGCTGTGTCTAGAATAATGGCCTTAGAAATCAAAGCTCATACATAGTATAGCAGAAAAATTAAAAGATTCATGAAACCTGATCTGAGATTCCAAATCTGGCAGTAATTTACTCTGTGACTGTGTGAGTCAGTTACTCTCTCATGCCGCTAATATCCCCAACTCTCAGACAGTATTTAAGGAGCTTCCAATGCCAAACTTCTCTGTCACTTTAGGCCTGGGCCCAGAGGAAGAATTGAAAACATCCTTTCCCTGAGGACCAGATGGCTTTCTGTTTCCTTTCACAGATGCACCTGCTCTTTGTCTTCCTGGCCTGTGCTTTACTACG
The DNA here is from genome assembly GCF_949987535.1 of Balaenoptera acutorostrata. Taxonomy (NCBI): domain Eukaryota; kingdom Metazoa; phylum Chordata; class Mammalia; order Artiodactyla; family Balaenopteridae; genus Balaenoptera; species Balaenoptera acutorostrata. The sequence continues at coordinate 26,354,162 of NC_080064.1, read as the reverse complement.
ATGAGGATGATGAGTCTGGACAACAGCCATCTTGGAAGATTCTTATATCTTGGGCACTGCAACCAGACTTAGCACATTGCCCTGCACCTGGGACAGGAGGTGCTGTTAGTGGACTTTGAAGAATGACCTTTGAAGTGGTCTCGAGAAGAATGACCAAGAGGGTGTCTTTGTGTGAAAAAGGGAACTTGTTGGGAAAAGGGGCAGACTGTATGGAAATCTCTGAAATGCAAATTATCAACTCAAGACTTGTATTTCTCTTGAAGCAGCATGAAGAGAGCAATTAACTTGGATAAAATCAAGGAAGTTTTTTGGAGGGGCAGGAGTTTGCAGCCAAACCTGTATTTTTATCTAGGCTCCAGTTCTTACTGCTGCGAGAGTTGGGCTACTTACTCTGAGTGTGTTTACACTTAGCCAAAGTGGGGATCATAATCCTAATTATGGAGTTGTAAGGATTAAGTGAGATGGCGTACTGAAAATGCTTTTGTTAAAGGCCCATATTTTTTTTTCTCCTGCAGGAATAAGAAGAAATAAGGGAGATTATGGGTGCCATCTAAAAAAAGCCCAGAGCTCTAGACCAGAGGCTATGAAAAACTAAGCTGCTTCTAATCCTTTGCAACACTGTTGTATCTCCTAGACATTAGATGAAAAGGCCCGTCAGCACCACCTGGAGGAGAACATGAGTAATGCGTGGGAAAAGTTGATTCTCAGTTTAGAAAATGGGGAAAGTTTAATTTCTTACTTGTACAGCGTTCATTCATTCTGAAATACCTACTACGTTTCAGGTATAGGACGCAGCAATAAGGAAAACACAAAATTCCTGTTCCTGTGAAAGTCACACTCTAGTGGGAAAAGACGGTCAGATGTATAATCTGGATGAGGATAAGTGCGATGAAGAAAAGCAGGGAAAGTGGAAAAGAGAGCTGCTTTAGGTGGGTACTATGGGCCTCTCTGATAAAGGTAACATTTTATTAGAGTCTTGATGGAGTGAGAGAGAGCCATGTGGATTTCTAGGGCAAGAACATACCAGACATGAAAAATAAAGTACGAAGGCCCTTTGGTGGAGCATCCTTAGTCTGTTTAAACACACACACACAGCATAGAGGCCTAAATGGCTGGAACAGAGTGGACCAAGGAGGAGAGTAGTAGATCAGGTTGAAGAGGTGGCTGAGGACAAGATTGTGTAGATTATCAAAACAACTCTGAAGACAATGACATTTTAGGTTACTCTGAGACCAGGAAGAGAGGTAATCTTCAAAGCCAGACAGATGGGGTGTTGTGGTCAACTTTAAAAGTGGCTAAAACTGGGAGAGGGCATGTCTGGTCACCAGTCCTACTTAGATGGGCCAATGGAAAGAAATTTGTGGAAGTGCTAAATGGATACTTATTCATTCTGACCTCTTTCTAATGTACTGTCTTATACTCTAGAGGCTGGAAAGTTAAAACTACATGTCTCACACTTCCTTGCAACCAAGGTTCTGAATGTAATTTATTTTGCCAGATGCACAAACAAGGATATGGAAGGAGGAAGTGATTCAGGGGTCATCTTCAGCAACTTTGTTGTTCCTGCAAAAGTATAGAGCCCGGGCTTCCCTGGTGGTGCAGTGGTTGAGAATCCGCCTGCCAATGCAGGGGACACGGGTTCGAGCCCTGGTCTGGGAAGATCCCACATGCCGCGGAGCAACTAGGCCCGTGAGCCACAACTACTGAGCCTGCGCGTCTGGAACCTGTGTTCCGCAACGAGAGGCCGCGATAGTGAGAGGCCTGCGCACCGCGATGAAGAGTGGCCCCCGCTTGCCGTAACTAGAGAAAGCCCTCGCACAGAAACGAAGACCCAACACAGCCCAAAATAAATAAATAAATTTAAAAAAAAAAAAGTATAGAGCCCTTAGGTTTCCCTCCAGTGGTATTCCAATATCCATCAATAGTTGTGTGGATGTTGAAGGGACTCTTGATCCATAAATAACCGTTCGTGATACATGTTCTTGTAGTCAGCCTCTGCTGGCCTCCTGGTTCCTCATCTTCCTGATGGTGGCAGAGGTAGTGGCTCCCATAGTGGACCGATCTGGGAGTCTTTCCTGGAGGTCCAGCCTAGAGCCCATTTGCCCAGCTTTCCAACTCCTTTGTAAGCACCTAATTTACATGTACTGAATTCTTTTCTACTTAAAATAGGTGGAAGGGTTTTGTTTCCTGCAGTTACTGGACCCTAACTGATATGGTATTTGGTTCCAAATTTGGTTATAGACAATAGGCCCTCAAAGATGGGATTTTTTTTTTTTTTTTTTAATTTATCTTTGACTTCGTTGGGTCTTCGCTGCTGCGCGCGGTCTTTCTCTAGTTGCGGCGAGCAGGGGCTACTCTTCATTGCAGTGCGCGGGGTTCTCATTGTGGTGGCTTCTCTTGTTGCAGGCTCTAGACACACAGGCTTCAGTAGGTGTACCACGCAGGCTCAGTAGTTGTGGCTCGCAGGCTCTAGAGCGCAGGCTCAGTAGTTGTGGCACACGGGCTTAGTTGCTCTGCAGCATGTGGGATCTTCCCGGACCAGGGCTCAAACCTGTGTCCCCTGCATTAGCAGGCAGGTTCTTAACCACTGCGCCATAGGGAAGCCCAAAGATGGGATTCTTGATTAGTTATGACTAAGTTGGATTTGAAGGAAATGAGAATCTAGTTGCCATTGAAAATGGTAAGGTAGTAGGCAAAGATGACTCACATCTGTGGTCACATTAAATGAATTGTCTTTTGGATAAAAGACTTTGATAGACCAAGTGGCTGCCACAACAGACCATCGTGTAAGAAATGAAGACTTAAATGGTGGTGGCTTATGCTAGAGAGATTAAAGAAAGAAAATGAAAGGCTCAAGAGTTTAAAATTTTCAGCTCAAAGCTGTCTCTTGTAGCCACAAGGCTGATGTACATGAAAATCAAGGAGAGATTCTGGGTTAAATTCTTAGCTTACCAGGTCTCTTATATGAAAATTAGGACGTTGTTTAGGAAAGAGTAAGATGTGAAATGGGGACATGTGAGTAGATTTGGGTAAATCCTAGTGTTCTGAACCCACAGACTACAGTTAGCTTCTCTTACCAGCAGAAGCAGCCCTCCTCCCTCCTTCCCCCGTTGATAGGGCTGGTCCTGTCTTCCCCCGTTGATAGGGCAACCAACCTGCGGTAGTTGCTTTGAAAGGGAAGGCTTTTGTGTCCCTTCTCATGTACTTCTCATGTCCCACCCACTCACTACCCCTTATTGCTACCAAATCTGTGACTAGAGTCAGATCCCAGTATGCTTCAGAAAGGCAACCACAAAATCTGACCTGAGAGAAAGAAAGGTTACAGAATTGTGAGATTTTGCTAATTTGAATCAGCAGCAACCTGGGGAATGTATGTGGACTGGATTCTAAAGGTATTAGACCAGGAAGAAAAGAACATAATTTTATTTTCATTTGGGTTGAACTTATTAATATGGGCATTCTAGAGATTCTGGAATCAGTATACTGACTTCAGCAGCTAAGAGTAGCTCTTAGCTGGTTGGTTGGATGAAACCTGGACTTAACAGTGGTCTACACTCAAATTGAAATGCTAGAAATTCCTTAGCATAGCGTTAGAAGATGAATCCAGAAACATATGAAGATAGAAGTGTTGGTGTAGATTTATCATATGTGTGACCTACTCGTCTCCTAATTTTGCCCTCTAAAATTGCTCAGAGGACATTCCTTTCACAAAGGAATTGGAAAGTACATAGATAAAGGGAACACCATACCTTGAAAGTGCTGTAATGTATGTCCTCTATAGTCGGAAGTGAAGCTAAGAGGTGCTGCCATTGAAATGGAATCCCTGATATCAGTAGGTATGACGGAGATCCTGGAGTGGCAGGGGCCAAGGGGCAGTACCAAGGCAACAGAGCAGGAATACTTGGTTTGTATACACAAAGCAAAACTCCAGGTCTGGCAAAGAGAGGCCTGTTTTAAGTCACCAAAATGGAGAGTTATGGACACTCACTAAATTCTCAGACCCAAAGCCCTTGAATAAAGGAATGCTGAGTACCCTGGAGAAAGCACCCAGCAATATTACCATAACTAAATTGTAAATTTTCTAATCTTCCCCAAAGGAATCTTAAGTCAATTAACTATGTTCCTGTGCTTAGGGAAATGGAAATACACAGGCCTTTAGGGAATACTTGGAAACTGACCCTAAGCCAGTACTAATCTCAAGGGACCTAAAAGGTCTTTGTGGACCACTAGTTAAAAATAGAAGCCTTTGGGGTGTTATGGGTTGAAAATTCATATGTTGGAGTCCTAATCCCCAATACCTCAGAATGTTACCTTATTTGGAAATTGGGTTGTTGCAGATGTAATTAAGATGAGGTTATACCAGAGTAGGGTGGGCCCCTAATCCAATATGATTGGTGCCATATAAAAAGGGGAAATTTGGACAAAGAGTCACTCATACAGGGAGAATGCCATGTGAAGATGAAGGCAGAGATCGGGATGATGCAGCAGAAGCCAATGAATGCCAAAGATTGCCAGCAAACCATCAGAAGCTAGGGGAGAGGCATGGAACAGATCCTCCCTTACAGCCCTCAACAGGAACCAACCCTGTCAACACGTTGATCTTGGACTTCTAGTCTCCAGAACTGTGAGACAATAAATTTGTAATGCTTAAGCCAGCCAATTTGTGGTACTTTGTTATGGCATACCTAGCAAACTAATACACAGGGATCATGTAACTTAAAAGGAATCTTGGCCTGTATCTATCTCACATATTCATCCTGTGGTTATTTCCCAGTTCCTGTAAGCACAGTTGTAATAGATGTATTTGGCACCTGGCAGAATCTTCACATTGACCGGTAGAGTGAAAGCTATTGTGGTAAGAAGAGCAGAGGAAAGCCCCTTGCACAGTCCTCCACCAGAATCATAAGCCAGAAGAAATAGTGCATCCTGAGGGCATGATAAATATTACCGCCACCATCCAAGACTGAGAAATTCCACAGTGGTGATCCCTATCATATCTACGTTTAAATTATTTGCCCGGTAGAAGACTTGACATGTAGCTGTTATTTCAGATATAATCACTTTGAAGCAAGTCAACACCTGCCCCAGCACCTGCAGCCATGCAACTACTGACCTGGAATATGCTTTTTTCCTCTAACCCAAATAGCAGAAAACATGAAAAGTAGATTACTTTTACCTGTCGAGGTCAACAGTACCACTTACTGTCCTACCTCTGGGCGGTATCACCTCTCCAGCTCTGCTGAAATCTAATGTGCAGGCACTTCAGTCATTTCCTGTTTCCCAGAACATCACTCTATATGTGATGGCATGTTTTTGGACATAATAAGCAAGAAGTAGCAGGTATCTAAATGCCTTGGTAAAACACAGGTGTTCTGGAGGATAGGGGATAGTCCCTGCGGAAGCTTAAAGGAACTTTCAGCTCCATGAAATTTTTCGGGATCCAGAGCAGGAGTCTGGAGGATGGCAGTTTATCTAAAGTGACTGATGAGCTGTACACCCCCTACCACTAAGAAAAATCCTGAGCATTTGGTGGATTTCTTGATTTTGGAGGTAGCATACCCCATTTGATTATGCTGCACTGACCCGTTTTCCAAGTAACCCACAAGGGCTACTAGCTTTGATGGGCCCAGAGAAAGAGAATGGTCACCAGTTGGTACAGGCTGCAATGTAAGCAGTTGGAATTTTATGACCTAGCAGATCCAGTGGTGTGCAAAGTCCCTTGGCAAATGAGGCTACTGTACACACACTGTGGCAAACATCCATAAGAGAAAAACAGCACAGGGCCATCAGATTTTGGAGTCAAGCCAGGCTATTTTTGGCATTGGCAATTCTTTTGAGAAGCTGATGTTGGCTTACAGCTGAGCCCTGCTCCATGTTCTGGAGGGACCAGCTGGGCACTTAATATCAGATCAGATCCCTCCCATCACAGAGAAGACAGTGATTTGTCCTCACTGGAAAAGACACTCAAGATATTAATTGTTTCCATGTATGCCAAGCCTAAAATATTCATAAAGAATAAACTTTAAATGAGAAAAATAACAATTATCAAGCCAAAGACATCCATCCCCCCCATTATTCTAAATTTGACTATATGTTCACTTTGAGAAGCATAGTGGTTAAGAGGGCAGACAACAGAACCAGAATGCCTGAGTAGGAATTCTAACTCCACCATTTATTTAAGTAGCTATGACCTTGGGCAAATTATTTAACCTTTCTGTCTCCGTTTCTTCATTTGGGACTATGAGGATTAAATGAATACATATGACAGTGCCTGGCCTGTAGTAAGAGCTATATGGATTAGCTAGTGTCATCCTTTTCATTTATTATTATCATGCTCATCATCATCATCATTGTTACTATCCATGAACTTACTGAATGTCTATTCATCTTGTAGTATTCCACACAACACTGCCTCTCATCAAGTGAGGCAATGGGCTAAGACCCATGGGATCATCCAAAGCAGCTGGCCTCACACAACAGTCAAATGGCACTATTGGAAGACAGCATCTCATGCAGTGGAAGTTCTGTCCTATAGGATGAGGTATACGTTCTGAAACAGTGACCTATATATAACCCATTCACAAAAGTTTTGCTTCTTGCCCCTGTGACTTTGGTCTTTGTTAGTTTAGAAGTCTCAATACCCAAAGGAGAAGTACTTCCACCAGGGCACATAACAATGAGTCCATTGAACTGGAAGTTTTTGGCCACTTGGGGCTCCTCATCCACTGAACCAATAGCCTAAAAGGAGGCAGTTGTGTTAGATGGAGAGATTGATCCTGATTATCAAGGGAGATAGGTTTGTTGTTACTCAATGGGGGCAGGAATGAGTGTGCCTGGAACTTAAAGGGTGCTCTGGGCTACTTCTAGTACTGCTGTATGCAGGAGTCAAGGTTAAAAGGCTATTCCAGGGAAGCCTTAATTCCTTTAGGAATGAAGATTTGGGTCACCACACCAGATAAAGAGCCTCATCCGGCTGAGATACTGGCTGTGAAAATGAACTTCATAAGTAGTAGAGAAAGATATTTATGAATATAAGTAATTCCTGAAAGGTGGAGAGATGAGAACTATATTAGCATTTCATATTTTTCCCTTGCTCTGGTATGTATATATTTATAGATATCATCCCATTTCTTCCCCTCCCACATTTTCCCTAGTATCATAAGGTGTGTTGGTAAGTTGATCAGTTAATCATTAGGTTGCAGGTTGTTGAGACAGGATCGTAACTGAACTGGAATAAATATCACCCAGAGCTGGATACATGACTAACGAGATTTTGGATCTCTCCTTTCAGGGAGGGTGAAATTGTGTAGATGTGGTGAATTGCTTGTCAGCATCCATTCCAATCTCTTTCTCATAGTGCCAAGGCCAGAGTTAAATGCTACACTTCCCAGAATCCCTTGCAGTTAACATTCTGCATGCAAATTAGGGTCTATAAATTGCATCCATTTATATAAGAGTTGGGAGGAGAAAGTAAGGCAAAGGCCATCTCCCAGCTGTCTGGTTGTTGCTTCATGTTTGTGGCAACCTTGAGTTACTTCAGCAGCATTCCAATGTCCAAGCACTAGTTTCATGAGGTTGAAAAGCAGTGGTGGCAGCAGCAGAGGTAGATTTCTGATCCCTGGTCCTTAGATTGCAGCCACATGGTGTGTGTGTTTTTTAACCATCTTCTTTCTTTATGGAGATATAACTCACATAACATGAAATTCACCATTTTACTTTTTTTTTTGGCCGCACCATGCGGCATGCAGGATCTTACTTCCCTGACCAGGGATCGAACCTGTACCCCCATGCAGTGGAAGCACGGAGTCTTAACCACTGGACTGCTAGGGAAGTCCTGAAATTCACCATTTTAAAGTGTGCAACTCAGTAGATTTTAGATATATTCACAAAGTTGTGCAACTATCACTACTGTCTAATTCCAGATGATTGCCATCACCCCCCGAAAGAAACCTATTATCAGTCAGTCCCATTTCCCCCCTCCCTCCAGCCCTGACAATCACTAATCTACTTTCTCTATGGAATTTGCCTATTCTGGACATTTTGTATAATCATACAAAATGACTTTTGTATATGACCTCTTTCACTCGGCGTAAGGTTCTCAAGGTTCATCCACGTTGTAGCATGTATCAGTACTTCATTCCTTTTTTCTTGGATGAATAATATTCCATTGAATATTGTAAGGATTTTGTATGGATATACTACATTTTGTTTATCCATTTGTCAGTTGATAGATATTTAGATTGTTTCCACTTTTTGGCTATTGTGAATAATGCTGCTATGAATATTGATATACAGATATCTTCAAGTCCCTGGTTTCAGTTCTTTTGGGTATATACCCCAGAAGTGGGGTTGCTGGATCATATGGAAATTTTATGTTTAATTTTTTGAGGAACTACCATCCTCCTTCCATAGAGGCTATACCATTTTACCTACCAGCAATACACAAGGGTACCAATTTCTCCACATCCTTGTCGACACTTGCTATTGTGTCTTTTTCATTATAGTTATCCTACTGTGCATAAAGTGGTACCTCATTGTGGCTTTGATTTACATTTCTCTAATGACTAATGATGTTGAGCATCTTTTCATGTACTCTTTGGCTATTTGTATATCTTCTTTGAAGAAATATCTAGTCAAATCCTTTGCTCATTTTTAAATTGGGTTGTCTTTTTTATGGTTGAGTTATAAAGACTTCTTATATATTCTGGTTATAAGTCCCTTTACAGATATATGATTTGCAAATACTTTCTCGCATTCTGTGGGTTGTCTTTTTACTTGGTGTGTTCTTTAATGCAAGAATTCTAGTAGCAGCCTCCTAACTCATCACCTTCATGATTGTGCCAGTTAGCAGCTATTCTGGGGTCTTGTTCTGGAAGTCATTCCTGGAGCCCACTCCTCCAGCCCTCCCAACTATTTTGTTTAAACCTCTGATTCCCTGTATCAAATCCTTTTCTGCTTAAAATAGAGTGGTTTCTGTTTCCTGCAACTGATCCCTGACTAGTAAACAGCACAACTTGAAAACTTCGAGCAAGGATGTGACGTGTCATTTTGCTAGAGCTGATGTGCAGCCAAACTATAATAATAATAAATTCCTGGAAAGTCAAATTTGGACACACCTTTGCCAATCCCTTCATTTGTCAAATGAAGGAAGGAAATGGAGACACAGTGAGGAAGACACAAAAACCATGAAGCTGAGGACCTGCACCTCCCTCTCCCATCTCCCAAGGCCAGCAGACCTGAGCTGATCTTGCTTCATGAAATCAGCGGGATCTAGGTCACGTAAATCCAATGAGGCCAGCCCTGCCAACCTTACTGCAGCTGATTGGACACAGGATTTGGGCCCAAGCCAAATGCTGCTGTGAACAACATGGATGTGATGGAGGCCACACAACCGTGTGAGGCCGTCTGGTATGAGAGACGTAAGTGCTAGGAGCACATCCAGAGCACGTTGCCAGATCATTGTTCCTGTTATCCAGGGACCTGCTTGGGGCCCCTGAGATGGCTTCCCCTGATACCTCACATCCTCTGAGTCCGTACCATGGCCCCCATTCCTGAAAGTCATCTGAACACCTGAAGAAGCTAGGAACGTACCCAGCCATGGCCACTGATTTTCTGGAGATCGAAGCCTGTTCGAAAAAGAAGCAGGCCGCAAACCCAGATCTGGAATTCATGCTCTTCCCACTCCAATATGGCTGTCCCTCATGCAGACATGAGGGAGAGGGCTTCATGAGTGGAGGGTGACAAAGAGAGAAGACTGCTGGTTCTTTGTGGCTGAATTATCAGGCCTGAGTTGTCATCACAAGGATCCAGCAAGGGCGGGATAACCACCCCTCCTCTTACTTTTGTGCGTCTGCCTTTGTGAGTGGCTTGGGATATAGTTCCAGCTCTGGCTACTGCTTTGTCATTCCTTAGGCACCAGCCTTTGAGGAAATCCACTCATTGCTCACCATATGTGGACAGCTGCTCTGTTCAGGCTCTGTGTCAGGGCACAGAAACCGACACCCGGAGACAGACCCAGGCCCTGGAGATGGAAAATCACCAATGAAAAAACACTTCTTGAAATCATAGATATGAATGAAAGGGAAATTGGCCTTCTCTTTTCATAAACCTTTAACCAGTGAGTGCAGGAACGGAGCAGCCAGGAAAGGGAGGAGGAGAACCGGGAATGAAGGAAATGATGGGGTGAGGATTTCAGGAAGGAAAGCAGGGTTAGCTGACATGTGAAACAGGTCAAGCTGGCCAAGGGCTGGATTCGTCACAGGGGAAGTAACTGGTAACTTTGGAGAGAGCAGTTTCAAAAGATGGCAACAATAGAAAACTGATTTTGTTTAGTTGAGGTGTGAGTGAAAAGTAAGGAGGTACTGTTAAGAAGAGGAGTTTGTCTTTTTTTAAGTACAAGAGATTCAAGCATGTTTGGAGGCTCAGGAGAAAACAGGGTAGAAATGGAGAGAGTGACAATATAAGAGAAAGGAAGCTATTAGATGGTGCTTTGTCTTTAGGAAGATAGATGGATGGGATCAAGGGCACAGGCAGAGGGGCTGGCTGTGGACATGAGAAGGACCCCCTCTGCTCTCAGCTTGGAGGGAGGTGGAGACCACCATGAGATCTAGTCTCCTTCCCCAAAAGGGATAATCTTCACCATGAGAAGATATAAAATGCCTGCCACAGAACAGATGGTGGATAAATATCAAGCCTTTCCTCCCTTCCCTGGCGGTGCAGTTTCAGTCCCCTGAGGCCACATGTGACGTCACTCTGGGATGTTTCAAGGCTAAAGAACACAGCTCCAGCTGGAGAAATTAAACACAATCTCAAGCTTTTCTGGAATTCTAGGGGAGTAGAGGCTGCTTTCTCCTGAGGTTCCAAAGCTGGGAAGTTGTAAGCATGGCTCTTCCTCTACATGGACAGAGACTGCCTGATACTGAAACCAGCACAGACGAAGGCAGAGCTGAGAAATGGAGAGAAGACAAGAGACAGAGCACCTTTGAACATACCAGATGACATTGGGGGTTTTTTTGTTATTGTTCTTGTTGTAGTTTGGCCACGCCACGTGGCTGGCGGGATCTCAGTTACCCGACCAGGGATTGAACCAGGGCCACAGCAGTGAAAGCATCGAATCCTAACCACTAGACCACCAGGGAGCTCCCTATGTGACATTAATGCCAGGATCTAACCACGCCTAAGGCCCCCAAACTTTCCCAGAACGTCATCCAACAAATTCCTTCCCGCTACCCAAAGCCCATTTCTGTTAGGATTCTGTCACCTGCAACTGAAGTTCTGACTACTATGAGAAGTGGGGTGTTGCCAGTGATGCCCCTGACATGTGGAAATGGCCGAGTTGAGGTGGGGTACAGAACAGTGAGGATTTTCCAACTGTTGGGAGAATCCTGGGATTTTCCATTCCCAGGAGGCTAGGAGGTCAGCATTCCCTGAGATGCAGCTTCAAGGCCAGGGTCTCCTGAAGCTCAGACCATGTACCTGACGTAGGTGGGATGCTTAGGGGACTTGATAAAAATTCGTCAGGGGGTTGTGTGCATTGGCTATTTTCCCAAGCCTTGAGTTCAGAGTCAAAGGGATAAATTTTGCAGAAAGAATAATGAAGAATAAAAGCTAACATTTCTGAGGCACTCATCATGTGCCAGGCTCTCAGGGCTTTACACATATTAACTCATTTAATCTTCACAATAACACAAAGAAATGGGTACCATTGTTATTCCCCATTTTACATTTGAGGAACTGAGGCGCGAAAGAATTTGCCCAAGATCACAAAGCTAGACAGGGATACAGCTTGAATCCAGGCAACATGACCTCGGAGCTTATGTACCTACAGCTTTGCTAAGAGAGATAGCCTGTAGCCAGCAATCCAAGCTGATGCAGAGTCTGACGGTCACATGCTTTGCAAGATTGAAAAAGCTCATCTATTCACGTCAAAGCTAAAGTGAGTGGGAATAAAGGCAGGGAGGTAGGAAGCACAACCCCTCCCAAACCCTTCCTACCTGTTCCCACTAAGAGGACAGTGACCCTATGTAAAGAGCCTTCCACTGGGATGCAGCCTCGTGGTCAGGGACAGCCAGCTGTGCCTTCCCCCCATGCCTGGTGTTCACAATTGCCTCAAGGCAGAGGTGAAGCTGGAGGCCCTGAGCTGAGGACTGGGAGGTCCTGTTGCTAAGGCCCTGCATACCAAGATCAAGGTCTAGATTTAGGGACCATAATTCATCATTCTTCTGACTTGGTTATTAACTCATGGAGTTATCCAAATGTGAATAGCCAGAAAACTTACACAGCTTTTAAGGGAGTGGTTCTGTGAGAGAAACCCAATCCTGGCACGTGGAATCCTGTAATTGATCAACCCCGGGGGCAATGTCTTGGCCCCAAACAATACCAATCAGAAATCCTCAAAATTCTTCTAAGATGTGGCCACAGTTACAATGGTTAGATGAGATTCCCCCAACCTGGCAGAGCAGCCAGACTGGCCTCATTTTATCAAAGCAGGGAATCCTTGCTGTTCTCACTCTGCAGGATACAATACACACCACGGACCACTGGGTGTTTTTTCCCCTCCTCTCCTGTTCCAAATGGGATTGCTTATTTATAATTACCTTGTGTTCCCTTCATCAATGCACCAAGGTATTAGGGGCTGATTAACTTTATTGTTTATCTATAGCAGTGTTTCCCAAACTTTTTGGTCTCAGGATCCCTGTACACTCTGAAAAATTGAAGACCTGAAAGAGATTTTGTTTATGTGGATTACATTATTGATATTTGCAATATTATAAACTAAAATTAAGAATTAAAAATAGGGGCTTCCCTGGTGGCGCAGTGGTTGAGAATCTGCCTGCCAATGCAGGGGACACGGGTTCGAGCCCTGGTCTGGGAAGATCCCACATGCCGCAGAGCGGCTGGGCCCGTGAGCCACAACTACTGAGCCTGCGCGTCTGGAGCTTGTGCTCCGCAACAGGAGAGGCCGCGATAGTGAGAGGCCCGCGCACCGTGATGAAGAGTGGCCCCCACTCTCCGCAACTGGAGAAAGCCCTCGCACAGAAACGAAGACCCAACACAGCCATAAATATAAAAATAAATAAATAAATTAAAAAAAAAAAAAAAGAATTAAAAATAATTATTTATTAAAAAATAATAAACCCATCAATGTTAAAGTAAATAATACCCTTTTCAATGAAAAATAATTACATTTTGCAAATCGAAAAAATGAGTGAAAAGAATGACATTGTTTGACATTTTTGCAAATCTCTTTAATGTCTGACTTAATAAAAGGCAGCTAGAATTCCCATATCTGCTTCTTTATTCAATATGTTGAGATATGTTGTTTTGGTTGAAGTACATAAAGAAAATTCAGCCTCACACAGGTATATAACTGGGAAAAGGAGGCGTATGTTAAAAGGATTTTCAGATAATTGTGGATATTCCTCTTTGATACTCTACCTAAACTTGACAAGTCATAGTTTTGTAAAATTTAGTTTCAATGTGGAATCTGAAACCATATCTGTCAACTTTCCATTACATTAAAATACATTGGTCTATCTTGCACTTTGAATTCATCCTTAACCTGTGCATGATTTTGTATAGTCATGTGTTGGTCACTTGGAAAGTATTGATTGGTTCACTGAGTTATACAGATCTTCCAAATGTTGACACATTTCATTATATAATATAAAAATCATATATGTTAATGTCACCACTAAAAGTCTTTAATATTGGGAAGCTGCTAAGCTCACGGCAGTGGAAACCAATTTTCCAAACATCTAATTTTCACTCAAAAGCTCAAATTTTATCTTTGGCAGCAAATATTGTCAATTTTTTTCCCTTAAATTGACAGGCTCACTTCCTTCATTTTAGAGAAAATGCCTGCCAAAAAACCTACATTTCCATAACCACAGTATGTCTTTCAATCCTTCTTTCAAGTAGAAATGGTGCTCATGAAAAAAAGCAGCTAGTTCATCTTGTAACTCAAACAATTGCACAGGTGCTTTTCCTGGAGACAACCATGGTACTTAGGCAGACAGCAGAATTCTTCCCATTTCGTCAAAATATTTAAAAGAAGTATACTCAAGGGTAGAGAGTTAATAAAGTTAATAATATTTACTTTACAAGTCATTCTTAAATGAATCTGGTATATTTATTTTTTTTGCTGTGCGTGCACAGCAGTGACAGATACAATGACTACAAGGGTATCCTGGAGTCCCTACCTTTCATAGTGCTAAGGGGACGGCTGTTTGACCCACCATTGCTTTTCCACCATCAAAACTGGAAAATAACATCTTAGAATTATGATAAAAATAGTTTTGACTTCACAGACTCCCCAATAAGGTCTTGGGGATCCTCAGAGGTTTGCAGACCACACTTGGAGAACCACTACCAATGCTTTATTCATCAGTTAACAAATATGTATCATGCATCTACCATGTCCCTAAATAACACCATTCCAGGCCCTGAGTTTTGAGTAGTGAGCTTTATATGAGTTACTTAATGCCTCTGCTCTCATATGGCCTACATTCTTGTAGACAGAGCAGAAAATTAATATATAATTAATTATAATTAATATATAAATGAACAAGGTTATTTCACCTAAAGTACCTTGGAAAAATAAAACTCTGTACTCCTTGAACATTATATAGTAATGAATGTCAATTATTTCTCAATAAAACTTAGGGGGAAAAAGAAAAGAAAACTGGATAATTTAATAGAAGGAGGCTTTGGGGTAATTTACGTTCACGGTTCAATATGGTGTCCACTAAACCCTGTGTCTATTTAACTCTAAATTTTAATTATGTAAATGAAATAACTTAGTTTCTCAGTCATACTAGCCACATTTTAAGTGTTCGGTAACCACATGTGGCTAGTGGCCACCCTATTGGACCATGCAGGTATAGAGCATTTCCATGATTACAGAACGTTCTACTAGACAGCACTGATTTAGACAGACAGAGAAAAGATTTGAAGATTTGAGGACAGAGTATTGAAGGCAGAGGGACCAGCAAGAGCAAAGATCTACTTTAGTGCCTTGAAAGAAAAGGAAGAAGAGCAGGTGGCTGAAGTGCAGTGATTGAGAGGAGAGTGGTAGGATGTGGTATCAGAGAGATGAGTGGGGGGACCTCGGCATGTTGGACATTGTAAGCTGTGGTGAAGCCCTACATAGGCCACTAAAGGGAGGTGTTTATTTTGTTTTGTTTTTAATTTATTTTTGGCCATGCTGCATGGCTTGCAGGATCTTAGTTCCCTGCCCAGGGATTGAACCCGGGCCCTTGGCAGTGAGAGCACCACCAGGGAATTCCCAGGGAGGTGTTGATAATGACCTGATTTATGTTTTTGAAAGATCACTCTCTTTGCAGTGTAGAAAATAGATTTTAGGCGTAGATGTAGAGGGGCCAGTTAGGAGGCTACTAGATGCAGGGAGTGACTGTGGAGATGGAAAGAGACTGTTTGATTTAAGATATATTTTGGAGATAGGATGACAGGACTTGTCGATGGAGAGAATATGGAGAATGAGAAAAAGGGAGGAATCGGAAATGCGTTTTACGTTGTTGGCTTGAGCAACTGGGTAGATGATGGTGCCATTTATTGAGATGGGGAAGACTGGAGGACGAATGAGTTCAGGGCAGTGGAACTAAGGGCTCTTCTTGGGTATATTCAGTTTAGATGGCCATTAGATGACAAGGAGGCATTTGGGTACACAAGTTTGGCACTTAGCGAGTGGTCAGAGATGGAGATATATATTGTTGTTACTGACATTATCATCGACATGTTGATAGTATAAAAGCCAAGAGACTGGATGAGATCACTCAGAAAGAGGGTGCAGATGGAGAAAAGACCTCTGCCCAAATTCTTAGGCACGCCATCATGAAGGGTCAAGAGAGTGGAGGCTCTTAAGAAGCTGAAGAATTGAGAAGGTAATAGAGAAAGTAATCTGGAAAGATAGGAGATAGGTGTCAGGGAGTAGGGTGCTGAAACGTAAGGTCTTAGAGGTAGTATAGTTACTGAAGATGGCAAGGTCAAGGGTTTGACCTTAGAATGGGTAGTTGAAAACTACCATGTGGGGTCTTAGCAACAGGACCTCCCAGTCCTCAGCTCAGGGCCTCCAGCTTCACCTCTGCCTTGAGGCAATTGTGAACACCAGGCATGGGGGGAAGGCACAGCTGGCTGTCCCTGACCACGAGGCTGCATCCCAGTGGAAGGCTCTTTACATAGGGTCACTGTCCTCTTAGTGGGAACAGGTAGGAAGGGTTTGGGAGGGGTTGTGCTTCCTACCTCCCTGCCTTTATTCCCACTCACTTTAGCTTTGACGTGAATAGATGAGCTTTTTCAATCTTGCAAAGCATGTGACCGTCAGACTCTGCATCAGCTTGGATTGCTGGCTACAGGCTATCTCTCTTAGCAAAGCTGTAGGTACATAAGCTCCGAGGTCATGTTGCCTGGATTCAAGCTGTATCCCTGTCTAGCTTTGTGATCTTGGGCAAATTCTTTCGCGCCTCAGTTCCTCAAATGTAAAATGGGGAATAACAATGGTACCTATTTCTTTGTGTTATTGTGAAGATTAAATGAGTTAATATGTGTAAAGCACTGAGAGCCTGGCACACGACAGTGCCTCAGAAAGACCCACTGCGTTGGGTCTTCATTGCTGTGCGTGGGCTTTCTCTAGTTGTGGCCAGTGGGGGCTACTCTTCGTTGCAGAGCGTGGGCTTCTCATTGTAGCGGCTTCTCCTTGTGGACCACAGGCTCTAGGCGTGCGGGCTTCAGTAGTTGCGGTGCACGGGCTCAGTAGTTGTGGCTCGCAGGCTCAGTAGTTGTGGTGCCTGGGCTTAGTTGCTCCATGGCATGTGGGATCTTCCCAGACCAGGGATCGAACCTGTGTCCCCTGCATTGGCAGGCGGATTCTTAACCACCATACCACCAGGGAAGTCCCTGTTTCTTTTTCAAGATTGTTTTGGCTTATTCTGGGTCTTTTGCATTTCCATATGAATTTTGCGATCAGCTTGTCAATTTCTGCCAAAAAAAAAAAAAAGGCAGCTTGAATTTTGGGGAGAATTGCCATCCTACCAATATTAAGGCTTACAATCCATGAACGCAGGATGTCTTTCCATTTATTTATGTCTTCTTAAATTTCTTTTATGTTACTGATTTTAAGCAGAAGAGTGACGTGATCTGATTTATACTTTAGGAAGATTACTCAGTAGTATGAAAAAACAATTGGGGGAAAGAGATGCTGCATGAACAAGGACAATAGTAGCAGAGACAAAGAGGAAGCACTAGTTACAGAAATATCTATGATGTAAATCGGCAGGACTTGACAATTGACTTTATGTAGAAAGAGAGGAAAGTGTAAAGAATGAATGCCAGGTTTTTGGCTTGGGTACCTCGTGATGCCACCCACTGAGATAGAAAATACACAAGAAGCAGTAGGGGGTAAAAGTTGGTACACGTTGAGCTTGAGGTGACTGGACACCCAGGTGGAGAGGTAAGATCATTGGATATTTAAATCTGATCCTCAGGGGAGCTGTCTAATCTGGGAGAATCATCATGTAAAAGGGGAGCCATGAGACTACATGAATTAACCAATGGGACCCATAAAGGAAGCAGCAAGGATACAAAGGAATACCAATATTTAAAGGTTGAGCTGATGACAAAAAGTCTACAATGGAGACTGAGAAGGAACAGCCAGAGGTAGGAGGAAAACCGGGAAGGAGATGTGTTACAGGAGTACGGAGAGAGTGGCTGATAATAATAAGTTAGGAACTGAAATGCTTCATTGGATTCAGTGTGGTCAGAAGTCACTGGTGACCTATAAGAGGGCTCTTCCAGCAGAGGGCTGGACCACACTGCTGTGGAGTGTGGAGGAGGTGGTAGTTGAGAAGATGGAAACAGCATGTAAAGATAATTCATTTCAGAAGTTTGGAGGGGAAGGGAAAGGGAGTACAAAAGCAGTAAGTGAGCCAAAGGGAGCCAAGGGAAGGTGTGTTTTTTTTAGGATAGAAGAGACTTGGGTATGTTTATAGGCTGACGGGAAAGACTTGGCAGAAAGGAAGAGGATGAGGGATGAAGTGTGGTCCATGTGGAGCTGGAGGAGTGACTGGGAGAAGGAGCAAGGTGAGTGGATTTAGAACAGTGCTTTCCAAATTTTAACATGCATACTAATCACATATCTCAAATCTCCCTTCTTCTTTCCATCTTCATAGCCACCATCCTGGTCCAAGTCCCCTACATTTCTCATTTCTCACCTGGACAAGTGAGCTGGCCTTCAGATGCTCAACCTTGTGATGTAGGCTTGGTGGTAAAGAAGCCAGGAGAGGGTAACTGAACAGAAGAAAGGAGAACGGGCTGGTGGCCTCTGGGAAGTCAGAGGATGAGGCCATGGGAGTCAAAAGACCAGCATGGTGCAAGAGAAGTCTTTGTGGGGTGCTCAAGGCTGGGATTTCAGAGGGGACCGTTCAAGGCATGAACCCGGAGAGGATGGCTGGGGTCATGAAGAAGGTCACCGAGGAGGTCAAGGAAGAGTATTGGAGGGTCCTTCACGTGGATGAGCAGGGCAATTTGGAATGACTGCCTCACCAAAATCTGGAAACCCAAGTCCTTGATAGATGGAAGGGGATGGCAGAGAGGGCAACAGATCAAGGTGATGAGAAGGGGTGGCAGAGTAAAGCCAGGAGTCAAGAGTCTCAGAGAAGGAGAAAATTACATACGCACATAGGAAAAAACCCTCCAAAATGTGAATGCTGATTATCCGTGGGAATAGGGAGGATTATGAGTAGTTCTGATTTCTTCTCTACACTTTGCTGTTTTTTTCCTCTGTTTTCTACAATAAGCTTTTTAAAAAAAAAAAAAAAAGAAATGTAAAAGATAGAAAATATACAAAGAATAACAAACTCCCCATTCACACCATGTAGAATTTGTCGTTGTAAATATGCCTAAGTCCCCTTCAACCCCCTCCTCCTCTCAGCATGATCACTTGGCTTTTCGTTTTATGTATGTGTATGGAAAGACACAAAATTGAATATGGTAGGGTCCGTGTGTGATTGTTCTACTTAGAGGGAGGAAGTATTCTAATAATCAGGGAGGAAAAAGCCTTTCTCAGGTGAAGAGGACTTGCACAGGGACTGGAAGCCTGAACCCCCTTCCCAGCTGAGCAGCCTGGCGGGGAGGCCATGCCCTCGGAAGACCCAGAGTCCAATTGAAGTGTACTGAACCACACCTGGCTGTTAAGTGTTCCAGGAAGAGAGAGAATTTCTATTTGTATTTCTCTGGCTAGGTTTCAACCAAGTCTCATATCTCTCAAGTCTTTTTATCGCTCAGAAATCTGGGAAGGCAATCACTATCTCCATTTGACAAATGGGGAAACTGAGATCTGGGGAAGGGCTGTGAGCTGCCAGGGTGTCACAGTGAGTTGGTGGAGCACAAGGGGCTAGTGCTGTAGCCTGGGGTTCTTTCCAGAACCCCAGAACCCTAGCCAGTGTGCAAAAGGGTGAGGCGCAGGCAAGGGACACTGGACAACTCAGACGAATGGACTTTGGCCACTTGGCAATAAGCAAAGAGAAATGGCAATAACTTCAGGGCGCTAAGGCTGGGCCATGGCTGGGAAACTGTGTCAGAAGAGAAACAGGTGGGCCGTTCCCTCCTCAGAGGCCCCAGAGAGTAGGCCCACTCCCTGGAGACTATGGCTCCCCTGTCCCCCACCACACTCAGGAGCAGCCTTCACAGTTAAACAGATCTGGATTCAAGTCTCAGCTCTACCAATGATACATGCTGTGTACTCTTTGAAAAGCCTCTTTACCTTTCTGGGCCTCAATTTTCTCATCTGTAAAATGGGGTAATAATCTTTAACTCTCAGTATTGTTCTAAAGATAGAAAGAGAGAACCCTCATTTATTCATCTGAAAGCAAAGACATTTAAAAGGTCTGGGTCCCCAGCCTAATTCCAGACTGCCCCAGTTGGGGTCAGTGTCAAGGGGACAGCCTGACACTGATAGAGAAGCCACATGCATGCACATGCATGAGATTTGACATTGGCTTTGCAGTGACCACACGTGCTCTCCAGGGCAGCCCTTGGGAGGTGGACTTCGTCATCAGTAAGTTGTGTGCCCCACACACAAGGCACATGCATTCAGTGGACAGCTGGTGTTAGATGCATCAAGCCAGCCCCTACCCTCAAGGCCACTGACCAGTGGGGTAGGGGGTGCAGACTGTGAATTGATGCTGCCCAGATACCACGGAACTGCCTCCCAGAGGCCTGCCTGAGGGCCAAGAGCCCAGGCTGGCAGCCACAGCACGGCCACATGAGAGAAAGGGCACTGAGACCCCTACTCCACCTCTTCCGCTGGACACTCTTGTGTGAGTCCATTTCTACATGTTGAGGATGAAACAAAGGGTCATTCTGGCACATTGAAGCGGCACAGTAACCAATAGCCAGGAATAGTAACGCTCTTGTTAGCTGCTCCTGCGAACTCTGCACTTTGCAGAGGGTTTTCAAAGCGTTTTCTTTCCTCATTTTTGTATCTCACCATGACTTTAGGGGACAGGAATTATTATCCCTGATTTTCTGAGAAGGGAACAGAGACCCCCCCCCATCTCCACCCCCATAAGTAAAGCACCTTGCTCAGCATGCGGCTGAAGACCCTCAGGCCACGGCAGGGAGGAAACCTGAGGTCACGGCGCAGGTCAAGGACAGAGCCTGGCTCCCTAGGTAGTGCTCTTTCACCACCCACTGTTGCACTTCCCCATCCTCTAGAAAGATGTGGATTCCCAGCCCTCACCTCGGGGCTTTCCTGTCCAGCTGCCCACCAGGTCGTGACAACCACGCATCAGGCCCCCATCTCACTCCCTAGCCCGGACGATCGCAGCTCCTCTAGGCCTCAGTTTCTATCTGTAAAATGGGCATCACTGGAGCGGGGTGGGCTGCGGGGGGTTGCTGGCCGGGTGCCTGCCGGCATCGAGGCGGGTGGGTGGGGCCAGCGCTGTGACTCAGCCGGGAGGGCCAGGAAGGGCTGCCCAGCCGGTCGGACGGGCCCGGGATGCAAACGAGCCGCCGGGGCCCTCCCAGAGCCGGGCCGCCCAGGGGGTGACGGGAAGGGAGGCCGGCCGGGCGCCGGGTGCTCCGGGCTCGAGGCGGGAAGTGGGCGCGGCGCGGGCTCTGCTGGGCGCTCGGCGGCTGCGGACCAGTATGGGAGTGGGGCCGCCCGGCCGCCCGCAGCGTCTGGAGCCCCGCTGAAGCCGCCGCGGAGACCCAGCTCGGGACCCGAGATGTGTCTGCGCCTGGGTGAGCCGCGGGGGGACGGCCCGGGAGGCCCGAACCCGCCCCAGATCCTCTGGCAGGGGCGGAGCACTGTCGTGGGCGCCCGGAACCCCGGGGTCCAGGCCGCCTTCTGTGCAGGTCACTTTCTGCTCTGGGCCTCAGTTTCCTCAGCACTGAGCTGGCGAGAGGAGGGCTTCTGGTATCTTCCGATGTGGGGTAGCACCACGGCCTCTCGCCCGCCCCCACTGCCCCCCACCCTCCTTTCTTGCGGAGGAGGGACCCCCAGGTGGGAGGAGAGCCGCCAACCCCCACTGCCCCCAGAAGGGAGAGCACAGGGAGGGGATTCAGAGCCCCGGAGTTCTGAACCAGAGGCTGCCTGCCCTTGGCTTGCTCAGCCTCCCAAAGGGCTCCAGTTCCCATACCCTCCACTCCCCCAAACCGGGCCAGGTGAGAAGGGCCATTGGCAAACACGATCCAGACAGAGGAGTGGGACTGATGTGTCCCCTCCCCTCACTCCCTGGACGCAATGATGCTGCTCTTGGGCATCAGACAGACCTGGGGAGTCCCTACTCTCTAGCCAAGAGAACTTGTGAGCCTCGGTTTCCTCATCTGTAAAGTGGCGAGGGAGCACCACCTCCTAGAACCATCCTGAGCCAGGGACTGCCCTGAGACTCTGTCCAGTGCTCCAGGCACAGCCCCACGCTGGCACCGTACCTCCAGTTTGACCAAGTCTTGGTCCTGGGATGCTGTTGTTCATGAGCCCAGCCCTGAGCCGGGTGTGGTGTCTGGGTGGCCAGGTAGGTGGGTGGATGGGGTGAAGTGGGTCAGGCCCCTGGGACAAAGCTGCCATGCCCTTTCCTGTTTGGCCAGCAGTTAATCTTCATGATGCCATCCAGTCCCACGGTGCCTGTCCAGCCCATCGTCTGCCCTCTGTTTCTCCTCGATCTGGTACAGCTCCAGAGGGTCCTGAAGGCTCCAAGGATCTCAGAGACCGGCTAGACCAACCCCTTCCCATTTTACATATGGGGAAGCTGGGGCCCAAGAAGGAGAGAGGCTGGTGCAAAGTCGCACAGAGGGTCTGTGACTGAGTAGCCCCAGCCCTCTCTGCTCCCGGGGGCTTCCTCTGGGCGCAGCGCCCCCAGGGACATCCAGTCTAGGGATTCCTTCCTTTCTCTCTCTCTTTCTCTCTGGCTGCAAAACTCTCATATATGAAGTATGACCCAATCCTTGCTGCCACAGATGGGGACACTGAGGTCTAGGAAGGGACTCACAGGTCCCACAACGAGCAGCTAAAGGAAGAAGGGGAGGCTGTTTAGTTCTAGGGGCCAGGCCAGTCTTCCAGTCTCACAGAGCTGGCTAGAGTGAGGGGGCTGGTGAGCCTAAGGGGCCAGCATGGTGCAGAGCCAGGACCCAAAGGGGACATTCCAAAGAGCAGATCTGGAACAGCCGGAAGGAGGGCTCCTGATCCTGGGAGTGTGCAGATAGGGGCCGAGTAGCCACTTGGACACTCAGAGAGGATTTGCGTATGAGTCCCTGGCTCATGTCCGTGCCTAGTGCCCCTGCACCAAGAGCTCGCTTTCCCAGCACCCCCCGGGTATGCCCCACTTTCCCATCCATCTCCTCATGGGACCCTCCTTCCCCACTGGGAAACAAGGGTTATTCTTCCCATTTTACAGATGGGGAAATGAAGACTCAGAAGTTTGAGTATTTTGCTGGTGTCAGTTCAGCAATTGTGAGTTGAGTATCTACTGTGTGCCAGGCCCTTTACACCAAACTGAATCCTGAATAGAACCTGATCCCTGCCCAGTGAACTAGGGGCTCCTTGGGGCCTGGGCAGTGACCATCAAGCTCTCTGTGGTACCTCAGGGCCTGGCATGGAGCAGGCACTCAGTGAACATTGATGTAACAAATGTATGGATGAAAAGTATCAGTGGATGCAAAGCTTAGTGGAAGGATCACGGGTCTAGAGCTAGAGACCTGGGTTCAAATCCGGACTGTGCCACGCATGACCTTGAACACTAACAAGGACTACTACCCTTTATTAAGTACCAGCTGTATGCTTTTCCAACCTTAGAGATCCAAGGACTCTCATGAAAGCACTGTGAACCCCTTTTCCTGATGAGGAAACTGAGGCGCAGAGAAGACAAGTTACTGGCCTTGAGTCATCCAGAAATAGATTTAGAACCCAATGTCCATCACTCCTGCAGGGGCCTCAGTTTTCTCCTCTGCCCAGCAGGATGAGCCCTACCCATGGCCCTGACATGGCTGTCCCTCACAGGTAGCCTGAGTGTGGGTGACTTCCGGAAGATGCTGATGAAGACGGGGCTGGTGCTGGTGGTGCTGGGCCACGTGAGCTTCATCGCAGCCGCTCTCCTCCACGGCACGGTGCTGCGCTATGTGGCAGCCCCCCATGATGCTGTGGCTCTGCAGTACTGTGTGGTCAACATCCTCTCTGTCACTTCCGCCATCGTGGTATGGCCAGGCTGGGAGGGTGACTGGCAGGAGGGGGCTGGAGGGGGCTGGAAGGGTCTTCGATGAGTCCCCACCCACAGCCTGGGGTGGGCAGGCAGACAGCCCCAAGTACTAACCCCTGTTCCACCACTTACCAACGGCACCAGTCACCCAACCTCTCTTTGCCTCAGCTTCCTCAGCTATGAAATGGGGACGGTAACAGTGTCCATCTGAGAGGGTCCTGATGAGTACTGAATGAGATCATCCACATAAAGTGCTGAGCACAGTGCCTAGCACATGGTTAACACTCACTACTGTGAGCTTGGATTATTATTACAATAGGGAAATAGTCAAGGCACTGTTGGCCAGAAGGAAGGAGCATCAGCTCAGCTTGGGAGGGTTCACAGAGGTGGAGGCCCCTGAGGTGGGTATTGATGGATGAATAGGAGTTCAAAGATAGGCTGCAATTACCATAACCTGGCTATGAAGCCTGCTGGGGCCAGCAGGTAGGAGAGGAAGCTGGGATGGCTTTCAAGTACAGAGAATGGCAAATGCAAAGGTGTGGAGGTGGGAATGGATAAGGTCTGCTCTGGAGACACAAAAAACTAATCTGGCAGGAGCTTAGCATTAGGCCTGGACTATAAGTGCTCAATAAATGGTAGACATGGTTATGACTGGATGTCAGTACCTGTTTGATGAATACATGAATGAAGGGGCCTGGTATTCTCAAATTTGTAAAGCCCTTTCCCAACTGTCAGCAGAGGTGGCTACAGCCTTTGGGGAACATCTGCACGTCAGTGTCTGAGTTCCACCCCTGCCACCTCCTGGCTGAGGGATTTCTTTCTCTCTCTAAGCCTGTTCCCTCCCCTGCAAAATGAAGCTCAGACAGCCTGCTGGCCCTAAAGCAAGGATCACAGGCCCCGGCAAGTAGGAGAGCCTCAGTCAGTGGGACAGAGCTAGGCTGTACAGATATGTGCAGTGTCCCTTGGGGTTACTATTATTGTTGTTTATTCGTCTCACCAACCTTGTGAGGAAGGCAGGCAAGGCAGTGAGCTCGGGGTTAGGAGGTCCACCACAGATGGGCTCTGGGCTGTACCACTTCAGCTGTGCTCTTATTTCCTCAGTTAATCCCCACAGCTCCCTGCAACACGGGGCCATTATTTTCCCCACTTTACAGAGGGGGAAACTAACTCAGGGATTCACCCAACCTCTTGCTGATACAAAGAAGCCAACCTGGATGTGAAACAATCTGTGGCTTACACCAAAGCCAGTGTCCTTTCCCTGAGCTCATTGCTGCTGAGCAGGTTTAGCCCAGAGAGTTTGAGGCACTTACTAGTGGCTGCACAGTGAATTACAGACATTGCTGGGCCCCCTCTCATCTCACCTGCCTCCCGCGGGTCCAGCCCTTGCCTGATAAAGTGAGGGAACTGAAGGAGGGAGCCCAGCTGAGTGGAACCCAGAAGATCCAGAGGGCAGCTGGTGGGCTTAACAGTGAGGTGGGCCCACGTCTTGGGGCTAGGGGTGGTTAGGGAGGCCTGCAGGAGGGAGAACCCAAGCAGGTAAAGAGGAGCAGGAAGGGCGTTCCTGAGAAAGCGCTGTGTAGGTGGCACCAAGAGTAGGCTCTGTGTGGGTGTCCATATCCAGGGCGATGAGGAAAGAGCCTGGCCCAGGGTGGAGTTGAGATACTGATGGGACAGGGGCCAGGTCACTGAGAGCCTGGGATAGTTAAAAATACTCCTAGGGATTTTGAATTCTACTCCACAAAGTATCCTGGTTTATTTTAAAATAACAATTTTGTTTTTAGTTCCTTGCCAGTTGAGTTACTGAGTTTCTTCCAAAATCTTTTCCACTCCAGGGAAACATGTCATATATATCCTGTGACATGGCTCTGTGGCCCTGGGATACACAGGTGCCTGCTTGAGAAATGCAGCTGTAGGCAGTGGGGAGTCATGGAAGGTTGTAGGCAGGGAGTGACTGTGTTTTAGAAACGTCACTTCAGGGCTGGACCATGAAGAGGCAGTGTCCCCATGCAGATGGAGGTAATGAAACCAAAGCTAAGCAGGGAGTGCGGGTGTGGAGGGCTAGAGTTGGTGTTGGTGGAATCTTTGCTGGAGAGTGGCCCTGACCCCCTGCCCACTCTCCTCCAGCAGGGGGTCAGAGCTGACTTGAGCCTCCTCCGCAGGTCATCACCTCAGGCATTGCAGTCATCGTGTTATCACGCTACCTCCCCAGCATCCCTCTGGTATGTGGTACCTCCTGGGAAGGGGCTGTACGGGTAGGGGCAGCAGCCACCCCCAAGGGCCTGGCCTGCTTGGAGGGGGTGAGGCTGACCCCATGGGGGCCAGAGCTGCCCATGGGGCCGAGCCTGATGTCCACTGACCAGTGGCCTCCTCCATCCAGCGCTGGACAGTGTTTAGCTCGAGCGTGGCCTGTGCCCTTCTCTCTCTGACCTGTGCTCTCGGCCTCTTGGCCTCGATTGCTGTGACCTTTGCCACCCAGGGCCGGGCACTGCTGGCCGCCTGTACTTTTGGGGGCCCCGAACTACTGGCACTGGCGCCCGACTGTCCCTTCGACCCCACTCGCATTTACGTAAGTGCTTAGGCCTGGGATGGGGTGGGAGGGCAGCGAGGTGCTCATCAGAGGTGGGAAGGGTTCTTGGAGTCCTGGCCTCCACTCCTCAACCCCAGGCAGCCATCACTGTCCCCTGTCCCCCTACAGAGCTCCAGCCTGTGTCTCTGGGGCATCTCGTTACTGTTCTGCGTGGCAGAGAGTGTGTTTGCTGTCCGCAGTGCCCAGATCACCCACCAGTTGCTGGAACTGAGGCCCTGGTTGGGGAAAAGCAGCCATCACATGGTAAGGCCTGCCATTCCCCCCCCCCAAGCCCTGACTTCATACTTCCTGGGAGCCCCTGCTGGGGAGCTCAGTCTGATCTGTCCCCACCCCTCTGTAAAGGGCCCCCACCTTGAAAACTGGGGCAATAGTTTTCTCCCCAGGACCAAAAGGAGAGACTTGGAGGCTCAGAGAACTCAGATCTCCCAGCTAAGTCATACAGCTGACACTTGGCTCTCCCAAGGCCCAGGATGAGTCTTGGGGAGGGGGAGAGGTATCTGGGCTGGAATTGGGGGCACTCCAAGGGTATGGCCTGACTCTTGCATAGTGGAGAGTAATGATGTCCCTTCACCCAAAAATCCTCCCGCCCCCCCACTCCTCCCACTTTCTGGATGTCTTAGAGGAGGAGACCCAGACCCAGTGGGCCTGGCAGCCTCTGACGTCTCCACAGATGCGGGAGAGCCCAGAGCCTATGGAGGACCATGACCTGCCGAGCTGCACTAGCTCTGGGCTGATGACCCTTTGACAGCTGTTGCCTCACCCAAGCCCTGTGGCCACTGCGGCCCTCCAGCCAAGTCTGCACTGGGATCAGGCCAGGATTCCTGCAGCCAGCCAGGAGGGCTCACTGCCACTCCAGGACCTGGGGCGGGGGGTCTTTCACCCCTCTCCTCCAGCCACCCAGCCCACTGCACTGAAACGAGACTTTATTCTGAAGATATTAAAAAGAACAGAGATGCTCCACGTGGATGCATGCAGCGGGGGAGGGGACTCAGCCGGGGGCCTGTGCTGCTCTCCCACACAGGACACTGTGGGTGGCGCTCTAGGTGTGTCTGCCCATCTGTCTGTGGGCCTGTGTGTGTATCTGAGAGAGACAAGACACACAGAGGGGTCAGTGGGTCTGTGTTCATCAAAATGCTGAAACGCAGGCGGGGGTTCATGGGACTCACAGCTGGGGGGCTGGAAGCAGGAGGTTTTCCTTTTGCATCATGGCCTCTGGGCCAACAAGGGCAGGAGCAGGCAAGGTTGAGGCCCTCCTGCAGGGAAGGATGGCTCAAGGAAGGTTTCTCCTCAAGCCCCCAAACCTCTGGAATCCTTCTCTCCGCTCAAAATAAAAAGACAGGCATGATTCCCAACTCCACCAAGGCTGAGATCTACAAGGGTTGGGGTGGAGGCAGGGAAGCTTGCCCCATGGTTGGCGGAGGGAAGTCTGGCCTCGTGGCTGGGTGTGTGCGGGGGTGGGGGAGAGGGAATGGCTGAAGTTCTGATAGCTAGGTAAGGGAGGGCTGACTCTGAGGCTGCGCAGACCAAGCCACAGCCTGTGTCTCTATCATTGCCAAAGGGAGATATTGCCTCCCGGATGGGGGGTGCTAACCACTTGCGGGCTTGGGCCTTGGGGGGGCTGCAGGGTTCCTTTCTCCATAGGCCCCTCAGAGTGCAGACCCTGGGGGTGGCAATCTGACCCCCAGCCTGGACAGACACAAGGGCGAGGAAGCTGAGAGCCGGGAGAGGGCCAGTGAAGGCAGGGAGGGGAAACCTGGCTCCTCGCTCAGAACTGGGAGGCGCTGCTGGGGTCGCACTGCAGCAGACGCACGATGGACGGGTCGCTTTTGGCCCCGCGGATGAACTCCTCCAAGGACAGCTTGCCTGCGGGGTGAGGGGAACAGTGACGGAGGAGAAGGCAGCAGCAAAGCGAGGGGCTGCAGAGCCGAGCCGCGGGAGAGGAAGGGGGAGTGGCTCCCGCCCCGCCCCGCCCCTGCCTCCTCACCGTCGTTGTTTGTGTCCATTTGGCGGAAGATCTTCTCAGTCCTCTTTTCCGGGGTCGACTCGTCCTCCGGCATCTTCATCACGGACGAAACCATCTTGTAAATGGCCTGGGGTGCGGGTGGGGAGGGAGTGAGGGGGAGCCTGCCTGATCCCTCCACCCCCAACTTTCCAAAAACGCCCCCAGGTGCGCTGACGATTGCCGCTCCCGCCAAGGTGAGGAGGAGAGCGGGTGACGGAGGAATGGGGGAACTGGGAAGTTCTGGAAGGAGTGACGGAGAAGGTTTCCAGAAGAGGGGGCTATTGGAGAGAGCCCTGAACAAGTTGCCTTGGAGCGCTCGGTGGGAAAGGAATTGCTGGCAGAGGGATCTGCATGTACAAAGGCCCCAAAGCGGGCAGCCCTGAGTGGACGCCGAGAATTTGGGGATGGCTGAATGCAGGGGGTCAGGAGAGATGTTGGAGGACATCGGGGCCCAAATGGAGAAGGGCCTGGAACGCCCGGCCAAGGAGCTTGTGCCGGACGCCCCAGGTTCCCAGTTAAGTCCCAGGTTGAAAGAGCTGCTTCTCAGAAACTTCGGGGCTCCGGGCGGCCCGCCCTCGATGGCCGACAGGGGGCGCTGGGCGAAGGGGATGACACTGGGCTGCGATGCCACTGTGGCCGGCAGGGGGCGTAGAGCCGCCCTGAGAGCTGGAGGGCGGGAGGCAGCTGGGTCCACAGGGCGCGGGGGATATTATGCAAATAAACGCACGTGAGTACCTGCCCAGGGCGGGGACAGCCTCGGCTGTGCTGGGCCGAGGACGGCTGCCGCCAGATGCAGGAGCTTCGGAGGCGACTCGAAGGAGGGTTTTTGCGCTAAGCCTACACAGAGCACAAAGGACTTGGCCTGTGGGCTGGGTCCCGGCGCCCCGGAGCTCAAGGACCAGACCCGTCGCCTCAATCTGCCAGCTTTTTGCTACTGACACCTCCTCCAAGAAGCCTTCCTTCTCCCATCCCATAAACTTCCCTAGCCTCAGATCCGGCTTTGGCCTCCGCAGTGGTCTCTTCCGGCCTCTCTAGGGTCTGTCCCCAACGCTGCCTCTGAGACCTCTTTACAAACACAGATCTCCACCACCACGTCCCCAGCCCAGGGGCCGCCCCCTCGTTCCCAACATACACAGGCCTCCCTCCGGGCCTGCCGTGCACCCAGCTCCTTCTGGATGCTGCCCCACGCTCCTTCTGCTGCCTCCCACTCCTCCTTGGTGCTGAGCTTACATGGAGCATTCTTAGGGAGGCCTTCTCTGATCCAGGCTGGGTCAGGGCCCATACGCTGCCCCAGAGCCTCCTTTGGGGACAACTCTCCAGAAGTAATTATGCCTTTGTAGGATTGCTCCTCAGCCCCAGCATACAGATAAGGACCATGCACATCTAGCTAGTGCCCAGATCCACAGAATTTAGCACAGTGCCTGGCATCTGACAGGGACTCCCCTGTTTAAAAGCCACTGGCACCTCCCACTGCCCTCTGTTATCAAGTCCAAACATTTGGCCCTTGGCATTCAAGGCATTTCACACTCTGGTCCCTGCTGACCTCTCCACCATCAGGCCTCCCCTAGTAGGTGATTCTGCCATAACCAAATACCCCTGCGCCTTTCAGGTCTCCCAGAGTGTACAGCCTCTGCCTGGAACAATAATACTAACTACCATTTACAGACACTCACTATGTGCAAGGTCCTTTACATACATTATTCTCACCCTTGCAATAGCCCTGAAAAGCAGGTATTGAGATCCCCATTTTCCAGATAATAAATCGAGGCTCAGAAAGGAAATTGATGGCAGACACCAGATTAGAAATTGCTCCCTCTTAGCCACTGGATAGATGCTTGTGGAGTGCTAATGACCCCTCAAAGCAGGGTATATGAAGTAAGGTGGCCTGGTTCCACTAATCACTTGTTCTGTAGCCTTGGACAAGTACTTAACCTCAGTTTCCTCATCTGTAAAATGGGGTAATCATATCTCCCTCATTTGGACTGTCTAGAGTATTAAATGAGATACTGTGTATAGCTGGCTAGAGTAAGTGGTCAGTAAACATAATCATAGTATAACCATTACTCAACCACCACAGCCTCAGGTCTTCCCTGCCCTTCAGTCCCCTGGACTCCCAGATGTCACCTTTACACCCCTGTCACCAAGCTGGTCAGTGTGGCCTGCACACTTGTCTCTCCCAGCAGAGTAGGAGCTCCACGAGGCTGAGGTGAGGTCTCTTCCCTTCCAGTGTGCCCACCACCTGGCACAGGGCTCCGTCCTGAGAAGGACTGAGCAAGTGACTTAGAGAGTGACTGCTCCCCTGTGACAGCCCTTCTCCTGGGCCTCCTAATTAATTGTCTGGAATTACTGCTCACTCATTGTTTCAATGGAGCCGACTTGTAATTAATCGGTCACTAGGGTTTGCAGAGTTCTGTCTGCACCTGTCGTCTGGAGCCGCTGGGTTGCTGTAAAGGAACCCAGGGCCTAGATAGCAGAGGCCAGCCAGGAAGGGGTCCCAAGGATGCCCAAAGAATGGTACTGGCTTGACCAATGCCCTGGGTTTGGAGCTTCCAGCAAGGCTGACATTTACCAGTATACACCAGGCAACCACACTAAGTGGTAAAACATGAATATCCATACAGATTAGTTGGTATCCAGCTGCTGCCCAATCCCTGAGTGATCTTCCACCACCCTGGCTACCCCAACCCTTCCACCAGGACCCCCAGAACCCCCCACTATCCATCAACTAGAGAGTTAAGGCCTGGCCCATGGGAGTCATTGATAATCATTAAGTCTTTTCCCTAGTGATAGACATAGGGAGAGCACCACATCCTAAGGCAGCCCATTCTACTCTAGCTGGAGAGAGCAGACCCAGAAGCCAAAGTCAAGAGTCCACCAGTGGCTGGATGAGTTGGGAGGGGGAGCAGACAGCAGAGCTGAGGGACCAGAAGGGAAAGAATTCAGAGAGGAAGAAGGAAAGGGAGCAAGAGCCTGTACAAAGTGGCACATTCCAAGGATGTTGAAAAGGCCATTCTGGCTGGAGCAGAGAATGTGCAGAGGAGAAAATAGTAACTGACAATCGCTAATGTTTACTGAGTGCCAGTTATATGCCAGGCCATCTACTAGAGTCTTTATCCTGCTTTATACCCACAATAGCCTTGGAAGAAGGGGTTAGCACCCTCACTTTATAGGTGAAGAAACAAAGGCTTAGGAAAAAAGTGAACAAGGAACTGGTAGGTAAAATAGGACCAGATCCCTGATGGACCTCAATGCTGCTGAGGGGATGGGCACTCTGGAAGGTTTTTGAGATAAAGCTAACGTACTATACTTAAATTTGTTCTAAGAAAGGACATTCCTATCAGGTCCTTAAGTCTCCCTGTGAGATCAGTCTCACCATCTCCATTTTACAGATGGGCAACCTAAGAGTTGAAGCCAACTCCAGAACTGAAAGTCAGACCCATTTTAAGAGACAGCTCTGAGTGTTGACCAAGTTGAACCTGACTCCACTTAGATGCTGTGTGACCTTGGGCAAGACACTTCACCTCTCTGAGCCTTATGGGGTTGTTGTAAGGATGCACTGAGTTCATGGGTATAAGCATCTCACAGTACTAGGCTCTTAGTGGGCTCTCAATCAATTAGTTGGAAGGTGGCTGGGTATCCAGATGGAATGTGGGTGACAGAGCCAGGTGGCCCATTCACAGGCTGTGTGATCTCAGGCAAGTGTCTTTACCTCTCTGAGCATCCATTTCCTCATGAGTAAATGAGGATCAGTGAAACATAACTGGCCTGTACTCTGCAGAAATGTCAAGTCTTGAAAGACAAAGAAAGGCTGAGGAGTTTACAGATTAAAGTTTACAGGAGTTTACAGATTAAAGTGGCCTAAAGAGATAGGATGACTAAATGCAATGTGTGATCCTAGACCAGAGCAAAAAATGCTATAAAGAACATTATTGAGACAGTTGGCAGAATTCAATATGGTCTGTAAGTTAGATAATAGCATTGTTTCTATGTTAAATGTCCTGACTTTGATAATCATATTATGGGTTATGTAAGAGAATGTCCTTGTTCTTAGGAAATCTATCCTGATGTATTCAGGGGTAGAGGGTCATGTTCAGAACAACAAAATATTACACACACACACACACACACACACACACACACACACACGATGATAAAGCAAATGTGGTAAAACGTTCATTGGTGAAGATGGGTAAAGGGTATGTGGAAGTTTTCTCAACTTTCAATTGGAAATTACTTCCTATTAAAGACTTCTTTAAATGGGTCATAAGAATAGCACCTGCCACTGCCTACCCACGAGGGCTGTTGAGAGGGTAAAGAAGGCTGGCAGGTGCAAGCTGCTGGGCCCTGTGCCTGCCATTCTGAGGGGCCCAGGGGCCCACCTGCACGATCTCCAGCATCTCCTCACGGCTGATATAGCCGTTGCCGTCCAGGTCGTACATGCTGAAGGCCCACATGAGCTTCTGCTCCAGGCGGCCACGCGAGGTCACACTCAGCGCGATGATGAACTCCCGGAAGTCGATGGTGCCATCGCTGTTGGTGTCAAAGGTGCGGAAGACATGCTCCGCGAACTTGGAGGCGTCACCGTAGGGGAAGAAGTTGGCGTAGATCTTCTTGAACTCATCCACGTTGAGGATGCCCGTGGGGCAGTCCTTGAGGAAGCCCTTGTACCACTCCTGCAGCTCCAGCTCTGAGAACTCTGTATTCTCCCGCAGGTCCTGCAGCATCTCGGGCCGCAGCTTGCTGTTCTGCTTGCCCATGGCCACCAAGCCAAATCCCACCTGGGTCCCCGAGGGGGTCAAGGGACAAAGAGGAGTGGTCAGGCCCTCCTGGCCCCTTGACAACACTCCAGGAGTGCCCCCAGACACCAGCCACCCCAGCCTCTCTTTTGACCCAAGGAGAGAGAGGAGCTGGCCCAAGATCACACAGCTTACATATACCCAGGCACCCTGCCACTGTGTCGGCTCCACACCATTTCCCCAGACCTTCTACTTTCCCAGGGAACAGACCTGGAGACAGAGGAAGAGAAGGGGGCTCACCTTTACTGAGGCCCTTCTCAGTGCCAGCCACTGAGCCTTCCCAGGGTATACCATTTCACCCTCACAAAGTGAAGCCTGGGAATTAGCCCATTTTACAGATGAAAAGGTAGGCTCAAGGAAGTAAGGTGACCTGCTTCAGGTCACACAGCCATGAAGTGACAGGGCTAACTCCCAGAGTTGCCAAGGGAGGTGCAGAAAGGCCCTCTGGTCTTCCTCCCTCCTACCCACTGCCCCCTTACTACCTCACATACACCTGCTCACACAAAATACACCTGCAACCCAAACACTGACCTGTTCTCCCTCCCACCATGTGTGCTTGACAAGAGGCAGAATAAGGTAGGTGTTAGCCTGGGCTCCAGAGCCAGATCACATGGGTTTGAATCCCAGCTCTGCTTCTTACCAGCTATGTGACCTTGGGCAAGTACCTTAAACTCTCTCTGCCTCATCTGTAAAGTGGGGGTAATAGTACCTACCTCATTATTGTTGTGAGGATTAAATTAGTTAATACATATGAAGCACTTAGAAAGATGCCTGCACATATAAGTGCTACCTAAGTGTTAAATAAATTAAAAAGATTTACATGTGTCCAGATGCCAACAGTAAACAAATGAATACAAACTGACACATATTATGCTACACAGCTCACCAAATCCACACATGGATCCCATGCCACTCACATACCAGCACACACCCACCCAGGGTCACCATGCCTCCACACACAACAACATTCCCTCTGTTCCACAACTCACATGTACTGACACAGCACCACGCACGCACAACTCCCATACCCTGTGCATCGAGACACACCAGCCCACAACCGCACATGTCTCACACATGCCATCACAAGCCAGCTCCCATGCCTACACCTCTCACATGGCCAGCTGCACGTGGGACCCTCAGACACCCTTGCCATCTTTATTTCTTTACGGGGTGCTGTCAGGTGCCAGGAGAGGGAGCTGCAGCCCTTCTCAGGCTTATGACAGCCCCCTCTTCCAGGGAGACCCCTAGCCAGTCAACCCTCCCCCAACACTTACCTTTCATCTAGTTCAGAAAGGTCCCCTCGTGCAGGAGGTTAGACTGTGGAGGACTGAGGGGAAGGTATTGGAAAGGAGACAGCCAGGCGGTTCTGGACAGGGATGTAGGGATGTGTGTAGGTGAATCTTCCCCCCAGCTGTGAGACAGAGTGAGGGGGTTATTCCTTGTGTGTGCATGTGCACATGTGGGTGAGCGTGTGTAAGTGCATGTGCTCATGTATGCGTGTGTCCCTGGCTTCTGCCTTGCATTTGTCTCCCCGTGTATTTCAATTTATATCTGTGCATGTGCATATATGTGCGTGTGACTAGGTATGCACCCATTACAGTGTGAGGGGCATGTACCTGTGTGGCCATTTGGGGGACCTGTGTGTGTCCTCAGCAGTGTGTCACATGCATGTTTCTGTAAGTTGGTTCCCCTCCTTTCTAAATCAGCCTTTTTTGCCCCAGGCTGAGGACCCACTGAACAAGTGTGTGGGAGGGCACTGAGGAAATGCCTGGGGCCGGGGTGGCTGAATGTGTCCCTTAGTCCCCTCCTCAAGGTCCAAGGAACTGGGTCATCTGGGCGGAGGCAGAGAGACGCGCTGGGCAGGAGAGATCTCCCAGTGCCCCCTCCTCCCTGCCACCCTCTAAGTCCCCCCCCCTCAGTTGGAAGACTTGGAAACGATGGTGGTAGAAGATTCTGCTGTCTCCGCAAAGACCCCGTCCCCAAAATGGAAAGGACCTAAGCTCGGTCTGAGAAACCCGCCTCGGAGACCCTCTCCAGTCCTCTCCCCAGCTCTCGCCCTGGCCCCCGCCTCAATCCTTTCAGCACTCGGGAAGCGCCAGGCGCGTGGCCCTTCCTGGAGGGGGCGTCCGGAGGCGGCCAGAACGCGACTCCCCAGGCTGGCCACTCGGCGGTCAGGACCCTGGATAGCGCCACGCGTTTCCCGGCGGGAGCCCCACTCCCTGAGTCCCCGGAGGGAAAATTCCTGGGAGGCACGGGAGCGGCGGTGTTGGGGAGCCCTGGACGTGGCCCCCTACCTCCGGGATGCCCCTTCCTCGCACCCCCTGGCCCCGGCCGAGCAGCCCCCACTCACCCAGCGACGCGGAGACACCGACTGCGCAGGGAAGGCGGCGCTGCTGCAGCGCGCGGCGGCAGAGGCGGCCGGAGGGGCGGGCGGGGGGCGGGGGGCGGGACTGCGAGGGAGACGCCCTGCAGCGTTAGCCCGGTGCCCCTCCCCTGGGGCGGGGGTCCCCGTTCCTCCCTCTGCCCTCGAGCCCTGATAGTGCGTGGAGCAAAGGATTAGGCTCCGCCCCCGCCCCTGCCCAGGAGA
Source organism: Balaenoptera acutorostrata (assembly GCF_949987535.1). NCBI lineage: Eukaryota > Metazoa > Chordata > Mammalia > Artiodactyla > Balaenopteridae > Balaenoptera > Balaenoptera acutorostrata. The sequence continues at coordinate 26,318,482 of NC_080064.1, read as the reverse complement.
GGGAAGGGGACGCCCTCACCTCTCCGGCCCCCCCCTCCCGAGGGAGCACCCCGCCGGGGGAGGAAGGCAAAGGTCCCCATCTCCTCAGCCTCTCGACTCAGGTAGCCCGAATACGGTGGACGGTGGGGGTAGTCAGTGCCCAGACACCTCTTTCCTAAGCCGGGGACAACCCCCGACAGCTCCGCCCGCCTGCCTCCCCCATCCCTACCTGGGCTTGGAGCCGCAAGTCACTCCGAGGGCGGAAATCGGATCCTGGGGGGCTCGATAGGTACCCTCCCTGCACCTGCGCCTCAACTCCGGAACTAACTGAGCTCTTCAGAGAGGGGGCAGCGCCCACTCCTCCAGTCCCTGAGGTCTTGGGGGGCAGACACGCCCCCTACCCCGCCTCTGCCTTAGAGAGCCCCACCCCCTTTTCCCTCCCGCCACACCGGATCTCGTGCCCAGGACCCCTCTCAGAATGAATTCCACCTCTTAACGTGGATCTAAATTGCTCCTCCCATTCCCCCCCACTCCAATCAAGAAGCCCTCTCCCTCCCTCCCCAGCCTCCCCAGTGCCTGTACTGGATTGCGATAAGTGAGGGCTGGGGAGCATCTCCAGCCTGGGGGGTTCTGAGGTGTGTAAGCCCCCTGCCTGCAAACAGGACAGCCCCTTTCCAGAGTCACTGAACTCTATCAAAGCTTCTCCTGCCAGGATGGGGGCTGCATCCTCCTTCCCACAGCCTCAGCAACAATCCAGACCTCCTGGGCTTGAATTTTGCTCTTTCTGTATTTCCGGGGGTGGGGGGGGAGTTGATCCTAATTGTCCCCACTTCACAGATGAGAAAACTGAGGTTCAGAGGGGTTAAATGATTTTTCCAATGTCTTGACAGCAAGCGAGTGGGCTTGGACTTGAACCCATGGGTCCTCATCCATTCATTGCACAAATGTTTATCAAGCATTAGTTCTGTGCCCAGCACTGTTCTAGGCAGTGGGGTTACAGGAGTGGACAGTAAGGCATGAATATAATATACAAGTCAGTTCTGTAGTGTATTAGGTAAGTGTTTTGGGAAAAGTTGAGATCAGTGTGTGGAGGTTGGGATAGTGGCAGTGCTTAGGACCATGCCAAGGACTTTAGATTTTATTCCAGGTGAGATGGGAAGCTCTTGGGGCTTTGAGCAGACTGGAAGCTTACTCAGATATTCTGTCCTCAACTGACTTTGAGGAGTGGGGTCCAGGATGGGATCAGGGGGCCCTCTCAGGGTGAGAGATGACCAGGGTGGCAGAGATGGGTCTGGTTTCTGGACCTACTTTGAAGGTGAGCTGACAGCACTTGTCATCTGACTGGACGGCTCCTCCCACTTCCTTGGCAGCAGCTAGGACCCTCCTGACTCCCTAGGGCTCAGACCTCCAGGTTCTCAGACCAAGCCTGTCAGGTGGTCCAAATCTAGCCTTAGTCTCTCCTGCTAGAGGACAAGCGGGGAGTCTCAACTGGAGGAACTGGGGAGCCAGGACGCTGTGGGTGAGGGCAGCTGGACCCTCCAGAACATTAGTTCCTCTCTGTACCTTGGCTCTGGTGTTGGGACCCCCGGGGAGGCACCAGACGTGTGTGGGTGTTTCCCAGCTGCCTCCTGCGAGAGGACCTGGGGGTGGGGAGAGACTTGCCACTCAGGCCCCTTGAGTGACAAGCTCCCTCCCCTCTCCCCCCAGGTCTGGAAGACCGGCTCAGCTTGGGGCTGGGAGAGGGACCTGCCCCTGGCTCCTCCTCACCCTGCTCCTCTTTCCTCTATCCCCTGCCAGCAGCCTGAGAATCTTCCCAGCCAGGTCTGGATCCTCCTTCCCATCCTTGTGGGGTCTCAGTTTTCCCTCACTGGGGACTGCTCAGCCACTCTGCTTCCTCCCGCTTTCCCCCCTCTCCCCGCAGCTTCACCTCCTTCGGGCTGACTCCTGGGTTCAGCCTCTCCGGAGCCTACTTCCCCCACCCCACTGTTTTTCTTCTCTGTGCGAGTGACTCTGCTGCCCTGCCCTCAGGACCCCCAGTCTGCATTTCTGTCTCCCCAATAGATGGGGCTTCTGAAGACAAGGCCATGTCTTGTCCTCACCCTCGGTACCCTACATCCCTTTGACTTTCCATACCTCAAATGAGTAGGGTGGATGGCAGGGACAGGGCAGAGTTTGGGCTCTGGGAGCTCTGCTGATTACTTCCCATCAGCCACCTCTCCTCTCCTGGGGGCCTAAGAAGTACTGGGAGCCCCCCCCGAGCCAAAGGGGAAGGCTTGGGGCTCCCCACACTGTACCCCAAGGCCATTGGCCCACGAGGTATAGCCCAGAAAAGGGGGGCAGAGGGCAGTTGTCAGAAGGCCTGGGTCCCTCACTTTGAACGACCTGGAGCAAGTCTCTTCCCCTTTGTGAAGAGAAAGGTTAGACAGGTGACCTGCGTGCTCTGACATCCCTATCAAAAACCCTAACCAGAGTACAGACAAGACAGGCCTCACTTACTGCCTCACTGGCCCCTGGGGGAGTGTGGTGACATGAGTTTTACACAGATGAGATCCCAGTGGCCCCGGAACCCTGCAGATTTGAAGGATTCTCTGAAGGCCTGTTGCAGGGGTGGAGGTGAGGGGTACCCTTGCTGGTGATACTCAGCGCCCCCCCGCCAACACAGACTGAGTGTCTAGGAGGGAGGGAAATGCAGAAGCGAGTTATTGAGAGAATCAAGCAAGGAATGAGTGGAGCGGGGACTGCATATCTCTTGAGCACCTACTGTATGCAGAGTGCTTTGCCTATGTCACCTCCTTTGATCCAAACTAATCCTGAGGAGGCAGTAATGTGACTGCCATTTTACAGATGTGAAGACTGAGGCCCAGAGAAGTGAAGTCACCTGTCCGAGGTAATACAGCAAGAAAGTGACAAAGCCGGAATTTGAACCCAGTTCCATGTGACTCAGGAGCCCAGGTCCCTCTCTGGAACCTCTCAGTGAGGTAGGTGAACCTAGCCCCTCCCCATCCCCCTCAGAGGCACAGCTCCCAGCCTCCCTCTTAGGTCCCAAATGGTTTGGAAAATCCTGATGGGAGCAGATGGTGGGGACAGATGGAGGGAAAAGCATCTCAGGGCTGAATTACACAAACAAACATTGATAAAGTGATTAAAACCTCAAGCCACCCCTTTCCAAAGGGCCCTGCCCACCCCAGCCTGGAGCACAATGGACCCAGAGGTGGGGACCTGGGGGTCTCTGAATGCCCAGCATCTTAGCCCAACTGATCCCAGCTTATGCTCACCTCCCTCACTGCCGGGGACCACCCCCGGACCAGAGCCCAGGGCGGCAGAGCTGCCAGGAGCACAGCCGGGAGGGGGAGGGGGTGGGCCTGGCTGTTCCCGAGGGAGCTGGGCTGAGAGGAACAGAAAGGCGGGAGGGTGGGAAAGTCCTGGGAGCTGAGAACGAAGACCTGAAGTCAGTGGTGGGCATGGGCGTGTTACGGTGGGGCTGGCGTCCCTCAAGCAAGCCTCACTTTACAGATGGGGCTCAGCTCCCACTGAGCAGGGCCGAACCCTGTCCCACCACCCACCCCCATGGTGGAGGGGGGCAAGGCCCTTCACCTGCAGAAGGTCTGGTCGGTTTCTCCATCTGTAAAATGGAAACTATAATATTAACGCCTCCCTGGAAGGGGCTTGTGAGGATTAAGTGAGATGGAGCTTGTAAAGTTCAGGGCACTGGGCCTGCACACAGGCAGCACTCCAGGCTGCTAATAGGGCCTCCCTGCTGTAGCAGGATTGGGAAGGCCGGGGCTGGTTGGACAGTGTCCCTCTCCAGAGCAGCAGTCAGGGCTTGAAGATCCCGCCGCAAGAGCCCCTGAGGCTGCCGGGCTCTGCAGCAGAGGGATCCTCCTGGGTAAAAGCAGCTGAAGAGCACCAACTCCCTCCTGAGTAAAGGCAGCTGATGACTCTGCCCAGCCCAGAATCCAGGACCCCCAGGGAGAGAGAAAGGGGCTGCATCTTTGCCGGTCCCTCTCTATGAAGGAACGGACTTCGGAGGGCAATAGACCCAGGCTCAGATCTTGATGTGGCCCCTTCCCAGACTTGGGAAAGTTGGCAAAAACAACCCCTCTGACCCTCTGGCTCCTTCTCTGCAAAACCTGCAATTCCAGCTGCTTTCTGGACTTGTTCCCGCAAACCCACAGACACCTCAGACTCAAGCCAGTCAGTATCCAATTCATCACCTTCCACCACAGCTTGCCCTGTGCCTGGGTCCCCCTCCATCACCAAACAGGCCCGAGATCCACCATCCAGGACCCCTCCCTTCTCCTCACCCCCACACCTGCTTCCTTTCCAAGTCAGCGTGTCTACTAGGGACATCTGTCAGCCCTGACCTCCTCTCTCCTTGCCGCCTCCCCTTCCCCACACCCTCATCGGGTTGACCCTGTATGATGGCTCTGGCCCTTTTACAGCTCCTGCCTTCAGTTTCTCTAAACCTAATCCCCTTCCTCCCTGCTTAATAACCTTCCATGGCTCCCCACTGCCTACCAAATTAAGTGGACATTCCAGGCTCTCCATGACAGACCCCAACCCTAGCTTCCCATCTCAGCTCTTCCCGTCCACCTTCCTTCAACAACTCCCCACCAGCCAGCAATCCTCTACCAGACTGTTGGGATCTCCTACACCAAGAGAAGAGATCTAGAGTCAAGGCTGGGGAAAGGGGGCTCCCCGCTCCCTGACCCCCATAACGCTGCATATGGGTTTTAACCTAGTTGGGGGTGGGGTGAAGTGAAGCAGGCAGCTGGGATCACGTACCAGCCAACGCTTGTCTGCACAATAATCCCTCTGCTGGTTAAAGCAACTCCTAGCTGGAAGGGCCTCCGGCTCAGCCAGGGAGAAACAGTCACTTGCTTGTGGTCACCCTGCCAGGGCACCCTTTTGTCCCCTCCCCAAGTCATAAGTGACCCCTTCTGTGACAGCTTTCCTGACAGATAAGCATTCAGATCTTTCTCACACATTTCCATTGCTGGTTCGCTTCTCCTGGTCCATCTCTGACGGTCTGAAATTTGTTGCTGGGTTCACAGCAAATAGAATGGTCACTCTTGGAAGTGGAATAAAGGGCAAGAGGCTGAGTGTTCACTTGTGACTTCATAAGCAGTTCTGCCCGGATGTATTACAACCTGTATGCAGGACATTTGAGACTTGAGTCAAGATTTCTTTTTTTAATTAATTAATTAATTTTTTAAAAAGTTTTGGCTGCACCGCATGGCATGTGAAATCTCAGTTCCCCAGCCAGGGATTGAACCCGAGACCCCTGCTTTGGAAGTGCGGAATCCTAACCACTGGACCACCAGGGAAGTCCCAAGAGTCAAGATTTTTAAAAGATGGTTCTTCCTCCACTGGGATCTGCCTCCCAGAAGTCTTCCAGCAGCCCAGCTCTGCCCTAGGGGGTTGCCCAGGCTGAAGGCTGCACCCAGCACCCGTGGCCAGTGTGACTCTTCTCCCAGCAGACCTGACCCCACCACTGGCCAGCTGTGTCCTCCTAGAGCCCCGGTTCTACTACTGGGAAAAGCCTCCCTCCCTGAGTTGCTGTGAGCAGCCCACGAGACACTGGGAGCGTCGTGCACATGAAGGAGGCTACTCTGTGACACTCCAGGGCTCTGGGGTGTACACTCATACAGCCTTGAGGGCAGGGGCCCCCAGCGAGAGGAAAGGTAACATTCCAGCTCAAGGATTCTGCTGGCACCTGTGATTATCCCCATTTTATAGAAGAGGAAACAAGCACAAAGAGATCGAGTTCCCTGCCTGAGCCTGTGCATGGGGTTAGAGCCAGATTCAAGATGGGACCTGGCTCTGTTTCCTGAGCTCTTTCCAGTGGGCTGGGATGCCTTGGAGAAGTGAGAACTTCCTAGAGGGTTCAGAGGGACGCAGAGTCCCAGAACCCAACCCCCAGAGGCTGAGGTTGCCAAATCCCAAGGCCCTCATGCTCTGGATCTGTCTTTCTTGCCGGGAAGACTGGGTCAGCTCTCGTTTCTGGCACCTTAGGCTCTTCCCGAAGCTGGGGATTGCCTCTTTGTTTCCATAGTAACAGCGAACAGGGGGGCCTCCCGAATCAGTGCAGGGATACTGAACAGGTACTGGCAGGTATGCATGTGCCCTGGGAATCCCTGGGATGGACAGCCTAAGGTACATGCACACATACCCACGCACACCCTTGCACATGCATGCACACCCAGTGCATGTGTGTGCACACCCACTCCCCCTTGCACGTGAAGGCACATGTACAACGTGCCCATTAGCCGAGAAATGGGTCAGGACATCACCCTACCTGACATGATCCACTCTCACAGCCACCCTGGCCCACTCAGGCGCAGGGAGGGTCTTGGGGAAATGAATGACTTCCACTTTATAATAATACATTTATAGATACTTACTATGTGCCCAGTACTGCATTTTCCTTTTCACATATAACATCTCCTATACTCCCCACACCACTCTGAAAGAGGTGCCTGGTGAGGAAACAGGCTCAGAGAGGTAGAGTGATTTGCCTGAGGTCACACAGTAGCCAAGATTTGAGCCGAGGACTGTTTGGCTCCTGCCCTCCCCAATAGACCCCTTGGTGCCAGACCCAAGAGCATTCACCCTGGGATCCACAAACACAGATGGGGGTGTCTGGCAGCAGGTGGAACAAGAGCTGAGGCCTCCCAGCTAGGATGCCAGGGTTCCTGGACTTGTGGCTCTGGGCACTGGGTTCCCTCTCTGGCCTCCAGCCATTCTTGAGACTGAGGAGTGAAGGGAAGCCCAGAGGACCGCGAAGGCTTTCCTTCCACTGATTTCTCCCAGTCAGCAGAAAAGGAGCTTTGAACAGCCAGAGAAAGACCCACTGGGAATCTCCTGCTGGTAAAGCCACCTGGGTTCACTTGTGAGCTCCCTGCCCTTCCTCCAGAGACAGGAATCCAGCTGCCAGGGTCCTGGCTTCTCGACCTCTCGGGCCTCTCAGGCAGAACTTGGGGAAATGAGGGGGCCTGAGGCTGGAGGCTGGGCCAACTGAATCATCCTGAATAGGAAGCTGGGAGGTGGGCTGTCTTGCAGGAGGCAGCTTTCAGCAAAAAGGTGATGTGACAGTGAAAATGGGCTGCTGGGGAGGGAGTGAGCTCCCTGTCACTGGAGGCATCCCAAGTTGGTAGGCACTGGATGCTCCCCGGTTAGGAAATTCAAGATAACCAGTGACTGAGTGCTGCGTTGTTCTCCTCATCACTGCCGTCATAGCACCACTGATTGGATACCCTTTGTGTCAGGCACTTTAAGATACAACTGCCACCACTGCTAATAAAAATAGCAGCTCCCGTGTACTCAGCCCTTTTGTGCTTGATCATCATTGACTCCTCACAGAACCCTGTGAGGCAGGCACTATCGTTAGGCCCGTTTATGGATGAGGAAACTGAGGCTCAGAGAGGCACGGCAGCAAGATTCAGGCTCTGCCTGGCTGCTGAGTCTGTGGTCTGCTCACCTGGGATCTGGCCTCCTGGCACCCAGGCACAGGGAGCAAAGCGAGAGGCAGAGCGGCCTCCCCAGCTAGGGCTCTGGGTGCCCCCCCCCCGCCCCCCTCCCCAGCCTTTCCTGTTCTGGGCAGCACTATGGCCCAGATGGGCGCCCTCTGCTGGCCATGACCTGGTTCTGCAGAGCCATGTTTTCAGGGTGAGGGAGACCCTGGGATGTGGAAGGTGGGTGGGCTCTTGAACCTAGACCCTCACTTTAGATGGTGGTACCTGAGGTCACCCAGCCAGTCAGGGTCTGAGCTAAGGTTTGAACCTAAGCACTGTCTGATTCTCAGCCTTCCGTCCTTCCACCCCTCCCTGGTGGGGAAGGAGTTTTACTCCAGCAGCCTTCGCATCCTGCCAACCCCTCCCCGCATCTGGACCCCCTAAACAGAGCCTCTAGCCCCACTGCTCCTGAGAGATCTTAGTGACTGTGGTTTGTAGCTGAGAATCTGTCTCCAAAGGCAAATCTGGGGTCCATGATTTGAGGCAATTTGAGGCATGGAGATGCTACTGACTAGCTGTGTGACATTGGGCAAGATTCTCAACCTCTCTGAGCACTGTCAGATGGGAGTCAGTTCCTTTGTAGACTCTGAAGAACTGAAGAAATTGGAGGAGGTCTCTTTTACCCATTTAAAAGGCCTTTACTCAGACCTCTCCTCTACCTCTTCCCTCCTCCCCCCCTTCCCCCCTCCTCTTCCCTCCCCCCACTTCTTTCTCTCTTCCTCCTCTTCTCCACTCCCCACTATCTCTTCCACCACTCTGTGGTGTGGATATTATCTTTCTTTTCAAGAGGAGGCATTTGAGGCTCAGAGAGCCCAGCGACACCCAACCAGGTGTTTTGGCTTAGAATCCAGACTTTGGCGAGCTGACCCCTCCCCTATTCCCTCTTCACTTCCTCTCTCCTCACTCATTGCATCTCATCCATCAGCTCCTCCTACAAAAATTTCCCCAAATCCTCCATCAACTTCTCTCCTTGTCCCTTGCCACTACCCAGGCCAAGACCCATCTTTTCTGGCCTGGTGACTGCAGCAGCCTCCTTGCTTCCTCACAGGTCACTCAGCCTGGTTTTCTGCAGTCTGGCTTACACACTGGAGCAGGTGAAGTGACCCTTTTAAAATGTAAATCAGATCATATCACATCTCTTTTTGAAAGTTTCCACTGCAAGTGGAATAAATCTAAGCTCTTTTCCACTCCTCCAGGCCCTGTGCTATTGATCCTAGCCACCTTTATTTCCTCCTTCTTCCCCATGAAGTCCCAGTCTCACTGGCTTCTTTAAGTTTCCTGATCATGCCAAGCCTGCTCCTGCCCCAGGGCCTTTGCACTTGCAGCTCCTGTGGTTGGAGCACCCTTCCTGTGATGTGTGTTGTGCCTGCCCCCCTTTCCTTCTTAGTTCAGACATCTCCCCCTCAGACCACACTACCTAACATTTTCCCACTCAGCCATTCTCAATCATATTCCCCCATTTTTGCCATAGCCATGTGAGTCTTTGAAGATATTTTACTGTCATTAGCTTCCTTGTTTCTTGCCTGTCTCTCCCACTGGAACATGAGATCCATAGGGGCAGGGACCTTGTCATCCTGTCCACAGCTGTATCCCCAGGACCTAGCATAGGACCTGGCAGTTAGTAGGTGCTCAATATGTGTTTGTTGAATGCAGAAAGCCCTCCCCAGCCCTGACTTCTTTTGCAAGCTCAGAGCAGTCTTTCAAATCCAATCCTATTTTTCCTGCTCCCATTGTCACAGCCCAGAGCTTGTAGCAACCCCTCCCATCCGTCCCTGCCACCCTACTCTGCCTCCCTTCCTTCCCCTCCACATAGACATTATGCTTTCCCAGGCCTCAGGCCAATGATTCCTTTTTCCCTCTGCCCCTTTTGCCTCATTTGACTAATTCCCACCTGACTGTCCATACTAATTAACTCAGGTGTCACCTCTTCCCAGAAGCCTTCCCTGCTTTCCTTTTAAGTTAATACTCTCTCCTGGCCCCTGTAGATCCTTGGTCCCTCCTGGTCCATAAGGCAGTCCTCTCTTTGTATATTAAGAATACCTCTCTCCTTAAGGAGCTCCTCAAGAACTTGGACCAATCCGGTTCATCACGATATCTTTGGCACCCAGCCCCAGGCTGGCCTGGCACAGGCATTCAAGAAACATTGAGCTGGGCTGGCCTCATCATTTCAGTGATGGGGACTTTGGGGGATTAGACCAGACCAGTGTCTCCCAGCTGTATGACCCATGGCAAGCTACTTCCTCTCTTTAAGACGCAGTTTCCTCATCCGTAAAATGAGTATAACATTCCCAACTTCTTAGGGTTGTGAGGATTCAAGAGAAGCTTCTCTAGTGTATGTAATGCTCTGGCACGTGGAAACTGTTGGGTGAGTGGTGGGTCCCTTTTCCAGTATGGACTTGGGCCTGGGCTTAGCAACTGCCTCTGTGAGCAGCCAGCCCCCTCAAGCCCTTTAGGGGAGGAAAATGTATATCCTCTAGTGAGCCCTAGGCCCAGGACCCCTGAGGAGCCCTCAGAGCTGAAGGGAAGATATAGGCAGACTGGATCTAGCCCTGAACTTGAAGCCGCATCACTGAACTTAAGACATGGCTCCATAATTCACTGGCTGTGTGACCCAGTGTGAGTCCTCACACTTCTCTGAGCCTCAGCTTCCTGATCTGTAACAGGAGCTCATAACACTTATCAGCCAAAGACTCAAAATAACATGGACAAAAAGCCAAGTCTGGGTAGGTGCTTGATTACTGGATCCTCAAAGCAATCTCCTTCCCTTCTCCTAATTCTTCCTGTGATTTGGGGTTTGTGTATCTAGGGGACCCCCTAGACAGGGCCATGACCATTCTAGGTGGCAAAGAGGAGCCTTCCCATTCTAAATGCTTACCTGCAGCCTGGGTTAGGGGCTGGGACTCTGGACAGCTCTGGACACTCAGGAGGATCCAAATGCTGGTGACCTCACCAGGTGCCAATGTGTAAGTGACCAGTCAGCCCCCTAGGAGGTGTCTGTGGAGTCCTCCAAATGCAGATCATCTTTGGAGGACAGAGGCCCATCCCTCACGCCCCACACCCAAAACCCCGTTCATGCATTTAATCATTCTTCCACTGCTGTATTTCCAGAAAGTTGCACAGAGCCTGGTACATAATAGGTCTCAATAAATATATGTTGGAAGAACAAGTTTTTATGTTCAACACACACTTGTTGTCTACTGCTCTTAGCCCTGTGCTAAGAGATGGTGTACAGATGGCGCACACAAAGGAACTGGTCCTGACAGCTCTCTCCCAAGATCACCCAGGGGGCCTCTAAATCCTCCCAGCTCTTCCCACCCCAGACACAGCTTCCACTGGTTGCCAAGCTCCAGGCATCAGGACTTTTCCCAGAATCGAGGTAATGCCCAAGCACCCCATGTATCATGGGGCCTGGGAAGGCTGCACACCTGCAGCCACAACTCTCCAAATCCTCTCTGTCTTTCATGCCCCGTCCTCCAGCCACGCTTCCCCATCCCTCTTAAAGCCTCAGACACAGCCATCTCCGCCCACCCAGTGCCCTACATCTACCTGGGGTTATACCCAACCTGGCCAGCGGGTGGCGCTGAGACTCCCCTTTCCCCAGCGCTGGACTGGACTCCACACCCCACCAGGACCCTGTCCCTTCCTCATTTTCTCCCCAGCACGGACAGGAGCGGACTCTGTGACCTCTAACTGACCCCTCTCTTTCCTGCTGGCTCCTGCGATGAGGCCTGAGGAGACTCCAGTTGCTCCTGCAGGCCCCGGGTTGTCTTTTCCTGCCTGGTGGGTGAGGGGGGGGTCCCAAGGGGCCAAGCTGCAGCTGGTGGGGCGGGGCTGGGCGGGGTGAGGCTGAAAGCAGCTGCCGGGAGAGAGAAAGAGAAAGGAGAGAGAGAGAGAAAGAAAAAGAGAGAGAAGGGAAGGAGAGGGAGGGAGAGGTGCTCTGGTTCCCTGGCTCCTATCCCAAACAGGTGGAGGTCCCAGCTGAGGCTCTCCCCAGGATAAGGTATGTGGCTGAGGAAACAGAAGGGGCCAGGGGTGTCAGCCTGCCAAGCAGAGCAGGCCTAGGGGTACTGAGGGGCTAGCGGGTTAGGTTCTGCTGCTCAGCAAGAACCCCTGAGCCCCCTCCCATCTCACCCCTCCCAAGGTGACCAAATAGAGACTTGGGGGGCAGTACAAGGAGTCGAGGGGTGGGCATTAGGAGACGAAGGCTCTATTGCTGCTCTGGACTCCATACGTGAATTTGCACCAAGCTCTTCCCGTCTTTTTTTTTTTTCTTCTTCTCTCTTTTTTTCTCTTTTTTTTTTCTTCCCGTCTTTGAACCTCAGTTTCTTAATCTAAAATGGAGGCAGAGGCCGGGGGCTCTTAAAGATGTTTTGTGGGATAACTCTGCAAGGTGTCCCTTTTTCAAAAAGAATTCGTTCTTCCAGGGGCTTCTGAAGACCAGAAGGCTTTTAAGACCCAAAGGGATGCCCCCCTAGTGGTGGCATTTCAGGCAGTGGGGGGAGGGAGTCATTTAGAAAGATGGGCGGTCCCTCCATGTCAGGGGCCCTGAGGCCCTGGTCTGTGCCTCTCTCCTCAACCTAGTTTCCCTGACTGGGACTCAGAGTGGAGAGTGACACAGGGTGGCGGGTGGGAGCTTCCCCAGGTGTCTGGTGCTCCAGAGGTCCTCTCATTAGGGAGAGGGTGGTGGGCGCAGGGTGAGGGTATTTCCCTGCCAACTCCAAGATCAGAAAAAGAGTGGATTAGGCAGCAAGGTGTGTGGCACCAAGGTAGGGACAGTGGTAGGCATATGGATGTCCCCAGGGTAATGAGGGAGGGGTCACCCGAGCCCTTTTTGAACTGTGGCTGCTGGCCACGTCTCCAGAGCCCCCTGCCCTTCAGAGTCATTAGCTCATTCACTGCTCACACCCTTCAACCAGTCCAGAAGGGTGGGGGCGGGGGGGCTGGAGCCATTCCTCCCTCACCCTGCTCTTGGGAAGAGATTGTTCCAGATTGTTCTCTGGCTGGGGAGAAGCTGGCACGGGCAAGTTCTAGGATCTCAGGGATCCCAAGGTGGGAGACAGTCCAGTCAAGCACATGATGGGGAGTCAAATCAGCCTGTGTTCAAATCCTGGCTCTGCTGTGGGTCCTTGGGGAAGTCAAGTAACCTCTCCAAGCTGCAGTCTCCTCCTGTGCAAAATGCGGACAACAGAGCGGGCCCTTACAGGGTTGCAGTGAGACGCAGTCGACATGGTGCAAGTAAAGCCCCCAGCGCGCAGCTGGCACCTAGCAGATGCTGTTGCTCTCATTATGGAGGGAAAAATGGAGGCCCAAGAAGGGAAGGACTGGCCTGGGGTCACAGAGCTAGGCCCTCCAGTGAGTCAGAGCACCCTCTTCTCAGCCCCATGGCAAACGCTGAGCACCTACTGTCTGCACCCCAGCACCTACGGAGCACTCTAGAGTCACCCCCACCCCTACTAGGATTGCTCCCCTCTGCTCACTCCTGCCCCAGCCTGCAAGGCCTCGGGTCTGGGGCTGGGGCAGAGCGAGGGGTGGGGACCCCCAGGCGCGGGAGGGCAGGTCAGCTTTGGGGCGGGTGCGATGGGGGCCCAGAGGAGCGTCTCCGTGGCACTTGTCCTCCCTCTCCCTCGGGAAAGGGCAGCGGTGGCGGCCGGGTCAGGGCTGCGCGGCGGGGAGAGAGGCTGCGTGCGAGGCTGGGGCTGAGCACAGTGGGGCACGGAGAACCCCGCTCGGGCTCCGGCACAGGCGAGAGGGTGGCAGGGCGGGTCGGCGAAGCCCCGCGGACCGGGTCATCGGGGGTGGGGGCGGCGAGGGGGCGGCGAGGGGGCACCCTCCGCCCCTCACCCCGCCCCCGCGCCTCTCCCCGCAGCGGGGGCGCCCCGCCCCTCGGGCGCCCGACGTGGACGAGGCCGCCGCCGCCGCCGCCGCGCGGGAGTCGCTGTCCGCGGAGCCGACATGCAGGCGGCGCGGGGCGGCACGGGGCGGCCGGGCCGGGCGGGCCGCGGGCCGGAGCGCCAGCGCGAGCGGCTGCCGCACGCCGGAGCCGCCGCCATGCACCCCGGGCCGCCCCGCGCCGCGCTCCGCCTGTGGCTGGGCTGCGTCTGCCTCGCGCTGGTGCAGGCGGGTAAGGGGGTCCGGGCGCGGGGCGCGGGGCGCGGGCGGGCATCCTCGGGTCCCTTGCCTGCTCCCTGGGGACCCCGTCTCAGGCCCGCTCACTGCTCCCCTCGCCCCACGCCCCAGCCCCTTTCCTGCTTGCTTGACCCCCAGACCCGACCTCCAGCTCTCAAACCCCTTCCCACCACCCCTGCTCTGGGATCCACGGTCTTGGGATTCCCCAGCCCCCTCATCCCATTGCCCTGACCCCAGGCCTTTCCTCAGGAGCCCTAGTTCCTTTCTCTGGCCCAGGGAGCAGCTGAGGACACCGGTCCCCCCACCTTGGGCCTCCTTCCTTGACCCAAAGCCCTGCAGGCCAACTCTGCAGGTCGAGCGGGATGGGGTCCCGCTGTGTGAGGGGGATGGGGGCTGGCACCCGAGGTCACGGGGACAGGTGGGGTGGACCCCGAGCCTGGAGTCTGGCCTGCCCCCTGGGGCCTGGCCTCCTCCTCACCCTGCCCCTCCTGATGCCCTGTCCTCGTCCCTTCTGGCTGCTGCCACCTTGCTCATCTCTCCTCCTACCCATCTCTCCTTGGCTGCTCAGTGCTGTCTCCCTGCTTCCGTCCTGTGTCTGTCTCTGATACCCCACTTGTCTGTTCTCCGGTTCTGTGTCTGCTGCCCCTGTCTGCGTCCCTCTGTCTCTCTCTGACTCCATGTCTGGCTTTGTCTCCCCAGGCCCCAGACCTATGAGGTGAGGGGTGAGGCTCAGGCTTAGGTCTTCTTCCCCTTTAAGTGCCTGCCTCTTGGGGATACAGAAGCTGTGTGAGTCTGCTGCCCCTCTCCTAGAAAGTTCTTCCTTCCCTGACCCCCACCATCCTCATCACTCTCCTCTCATCTGGTCCCCTTTGTCCTCTCCTCCCATCCAAGAGGCCCTACCCTCTTCTCTTGACTCCACTGAGGGGCCGTGCTCTGAGTGACCCCATCTTCCTCTGCTGCCTTCCCACCTGCCTCTTGGGGCCGGCGGGGTGTGGAGAAGAGGCCTTTCCCCAGGCTTCATCCTGCCTGGGTCTCCACAGTACTGGGGCTTCTTTTCGTGGGCCTCACTCCCATCTCAGGGCTCAAGCTAGGCTCTTCTCGACCTCTGGGTCTTTCTCCTTCCCTCAAGGTCACTCACTTGACAGTGCAGTTCTGTAGAAAGAGCACTGGACTGGGGAGCCTTCTGATTGCTTTGCACCAGACTAACCTGGAGCTCCTGCAGCCCGGCCACCTATGTCTCCCCCGTGCCTGTCTCCCCACCTCTCATTCCTCCTCCTTTAGACCTGGCCCTGGCCTGGGCTCATCAATTTTAGCTCGAAACCTAGTGGGGCCAGTTGTGGCCAGCAGGCATTCCCACCCTGTTTACAAGGAGCCTGGGGCCTCTCAGGCCTGGCTCTTCAACCACTAACGAACTGAGACCCAGGTGCCAATCCCACTGGAAGGCCTGGGTTTCTTCCTTCCCATCTCATGGCCATCCCCAGGTTATCTTGTCATACTGACGAGACCGTGGGCCTGGGCCTCACAACAGGGGGTGCTCACGCTCAGGTGCCTCCCCACCCCCAGATAGCCCCTCGGCCCCAGTGAATGTCACCGTCAGGCACCTCAAGGCCAACTCTGCAGTGGTGAGCTGGGACGTCCTGGAGGATGAGGTCGTCATTGGATTTGCCATCTCTCAGCAGGTAACCCTTGAGGGTCCCTGGGAGGGAAGAAACACATCAAGAGAGAAGTGGTGGATGGGGGAGGAAGGGGTGCCGAAAGAGAAACGAAAAAGGAACGAGGAGCAAGAGAGATGGGCAGAAAGCTGCACACGTGGCTGGGAAGGGAGGCCCCAGAAGGGAATCCTTTGGTTGGAATCTGGGAATTAAGGGCATGATTTTGATCTTAAACAGATCTGAGTTTAGGACCATGCTCCAGTTCTTGCTAGTTGTATGGCCTTGGGCAACTTCCCTAACTTCTCTGAGCCTGTCTCCTTACCTGTAAAATGAAGATATCGATACCTACCTGCAGAGATGATGGGATGCTTGAGTCAGATTGTGGATGTCCGGGGTTTAGCATGGTAGCCAGGTGAGGCCTTATCACTGCTGGAGAGGTGGGCAGACGTGGGGTCGGGGCCTGGGCACTGAAACCTGGGGCCCGGCTTTTTTTTTTTTTTTTTGGGGGGGGGGGGCCTGGCTTTTGCTCCACAGAAGAAGGACGTGCGGATGCTGCGCTTCATCCAGGAGGTGAACACCACCACCCGCTCGTGCGCGCTCTGGGACCTGGAGGAGGACACCGAGTACATCGTGCACGTGCAGGCCATCTCCATTCAGGGCCAGAGTCCGGCGAGCGAGCCCGTGCTCTTTAAGACGCCACGGGAGGCTGAGAAGATGGCCTCGAAGAACAAAGGCAGGCCCGGGCCACCGTTAGCAAGGGACGGGGTGCGGGGAGGGGCGGTCATGGCTAGCGCGGCGGGCGGCTGGAGGAGAGCGTGAGCCCCCCATCCTCCCCCAGCCCCTGCTGCCTAACCAAGCAGCCCCTGAGAGAGGGAGGTCCACTCTGGTCCCCTAAGCTATGGGATACAAACTTTCAGCTCTGGATTAAGTCCAGTTGCTGCCATCCAAGTAGCCGTCAGCATGTTCTTGAATCTCTTTTTGTTAGATGTGTGGGCACCTGTAGAAATAAGCCCTTAATATTTTGCGCTCGGCCCTAGAAATGTGGCTGGCAGGGGCCCAGGGAGTCCTGGAGCTAGTGTCTCTCTCCACACAGATGAGGTGACCATGAAGGAGATGGGGAGGAACCAACAGCTGCGGACGGGCGAGGTGCTGATCATCGTCGTGGTCCTGTTCATGTGGGCCGGTGAGTCTGGCCCCAAGCGCTTCTTCACTTCACCTCGGGGAAGTGGAGGACCCTCACCAGACCCTTTACTCACAGAAATGAAGGGTGAGGGGCTTGGAGGCAGTGAGAGGACTTAGGAGCCTAAGTTCTGCTCTGGGGGCCAGATCTGATCCCTTCTCTAACTGACCTCTCACCAAAAAAATAGCAGTTCGGTAGCTGCCTTGTAGGATTATATGAGTGATTGCCCTCCCTAATGAGTGGCCAAAGCCCCTGGCCTTCCAGCCCCGGCTGCAGCAGCCTCTCCGTATTCTTCTGGGTTGCTGTGCCTCCAGGTGCTTCAGGCCTGGGCAGCTCAGGCTTGGGACACCCTCATAACCCACTCATCCTTCTTGACACAGCTCAGAGACTGCCTGCGTGAAACCTCCCCAACCCATCCATTAGAATGTTCCTCCTGCCTCGATGCTCCCACGGCACCCCGTGTGCTCCTCTCTGAATTTAGCCCTTCTTAGCTAAGTTAGTTGGGTTCCTGTCTTTCTCTTTTCCCACTTGTCTGTGAGCTCCCTGGGGATAAAGACCATCACCTTTGTACTCAACTCAACCAGAATTTACTGAACAGCCACTCCATTCCAGAGAGTAGTGCTACAGTCGTGACTAAGAAGAGCCATGTGCTTGTAAGGAACGCAGTCTGGGAGACGCCAGGCCCGTACTTAACAATAATTCAACGTGATGAGTGCTATAATAGCACCATGTATGGGAGCAGAGGACGGGGAATGAATTAATTCTGGGGCCAGGAGTAGAAATCAAGAAAAACACAGAGAGGAGGTAAATGGGGATTGAGCTTTGAAGGATGAGTAGGAGTTCACCAGGCAGCCAAAAAAGGAAGGGTATTCTGGGCATGGTGTGTTCAAGAAGGAAATTAAGCTCAGCCTGACTCAGTGCAGCTGCAACCCAAGAGAGAAGATAGAAAGTGAGGGGTAAAGGATGTTGAGGCTGTCAAGTGGACTGGAGTCCTTGTTGAGGGAATTAAACACCATGTCGAAGTTATATGAGCATCGTGGTTGAGAGGACAGGCTCTGTTGTAGAAGCATATGGAAAAATATGTTCCATAGACACAAAGAAAAGCAGACACTTGAAAAAAAAAAGCAGGAAAAACAAAGGATTGTACAAAAGGGGAGGTTTGCTTATGGTGCATTATTAGACTTGGCACAGACAGTATTCACATCATTGTAACAATATAAAATAGTGAATTAACTCAAAATTGTGATGTAATTCTGCTAGGATGATGAGGAAGGAAGTAGAGGGAGTGGTTAGGCTCTATCTGCCATGGTGGGACGTCAACAGATAATCTCTAAAACAGATCAGGAAATAACACTATAGAGTTCCCTGTGGCCTAGTGGTTAGGATTCCGGGCTTTCACTGCTGTGGCCCGGGTTCAATACCTGGTCAGGGAACTAAGATCCCTCAGGCCGTGTGGCACGGACAAAAAAAGAAATAGCACTGTAAATCAAGTATAGAGGTAAAAACGGGGAAAACACCTACGAGAGTTGGAGGTGGTTGCCTTAATACTATTGGACTTTCAAAAAATACTAGTTTGATAGCGATAAACATTTAGGAGAGTGCAGGCCCTGGAGTGCACACCCCCACTCCACCGTGTGACCTTGAGTGAGTTATCTAAGCTCTTCATTGCTGTCCTCCCTCGTAACCTGGGGACAGTAATAACCAGTGCTCTCAGAGAGCTATGTGGGCTCAGTGAGATGGAATGTCAGGGCCCAGCACAGGGCCTGGCACATGCTAGACGAATGATATTGTTGCCCTTTGCCCTAAAGGAAAGGGGAGCCCTCTGAGGTTTAAACGAAGGGAAGGGAGGAGACACGATCAGAAGCATGTTGTAGGAAGGTCAGCCCAGCAGCAGTGAAGGGGCTGGTGGGGAAGGGGACAGGTGGACACAGGAGCCAGAGGCCAGAGGCAGCCTCTTGCAGTAGTGCCGGTGAGAGGCCATCTGGAGCCCGGTACCCACAGGAGCTCGGCCTGGTCTAGTGGGCATGAAGTGGCGGGGCAAGGACTGGGGCTCTGGCCTCTGACTGCTCTCCCTTGTCCCCTGCAGGCGTCATCGCCCTCTTCTGCCGCCAGTATGACATTATCAAGGACAATGAACCCAATAATAACAAGGAAAAAACCAAGAGTGCATCAGAAACCAGCACACCAGAGCACCAAAGCGGGGGCCTTCTCCGCAGCAAGGTGAGGGCAAGACCTGGGCCTGGGTGGGGGCCCCGTGGCTGGCACCCTGGTAGTCCCCGGGCTGCAGAAGGGGTCAGCTTGGGGCCTGGCATGGCTGCAGCTGGACAGAGCCAAGCTTGGCCGCTGCCCGTGTGACACAGGGGACACTGCAAATTGATTTTGGATCCTCTCCTTTTGCAGGGTGCCAGGAGCCAGTAGGGGTTTAAAAAGAGGGCAGTGAGTGGGGAGGGCAGAGCTCCTGGTAGGTGCGGGACAGCAAGAGTAGGGGTTCTGGGCTCATTCATGCTCCTGCTGTGCTGTGTGACCTTGGGCAGGTGCTTCACCTCTTTGTACCTTCATTTCCTCTTCTGTAAAACAGATATGACAACCTTTTCAGTGCTTGCTTTGAGCAGCTCAGAAGAGAGACATAGAGAATGGAAGAGAATCTCATGGTTCTGACGATGATTATCCAACAAACAAACATCTGGCTCTCTCTACATTTCCTCCTTCCTCCATCTCCTTACACCCTCTGGCTTACTGTCCTCTCTCTTGGCTTCTCTCTGGCGCTCTCCTGAAGCCTCTTATTAATCCACCATCTCCAGAAGCACCTCAGCAATGTCAGTGGCTGAGGCTACACTCAGAGGCAGATCTGCAGGATGTGAGAGAACCAGCCAGCGGGATGCTCGGCTAGGGCCCAGGACCCAGTCCTGGCCATTCAGCGGAGTGAAGCCGAAGGCTGGGTTTGAGAGGCAGAGAGATAAGCCATCCAGGCAGGGCTCCTCCTTTCCTTCCACCTGAGACAAGAGCCTGGCTTTTAGGCTGCAGCCCTGCTGCTCCCTTCCTTCTGGTGTCTTCTCCCTGTTTCCATCCTTGCAAGAAGTCTGTTCAATTTAGCCCTGGCTGCTTCTCTCATTTTTTTTTCCTACCAGTTTCCAAACAAGCCCTCGGTGAACATCATCGAAGCATGACTGCCTGTCTGCAGGGAGAAGGATTTCATTTTTCTTCTCTGCTGGTCCCCAGGTCCATGGGCACAGGGAGAAAGAGGACTGCCATGGGGGGGGAGGCACAGCTAGCTGCACAGTTCTCCCTCTGCCCCCCACCCCATCCTAGTCTGGTGAAGAAGGCTGAACTGCAAACCCAAACTCTGCAAAAAATAAGCCACAAAACTAAAAGGCCTGGCCCCGTTCTGGAAAAGGCAAAGCTGCATGAGACACAGCCTTCTTTCTGCCTCCTCGCCTCTCCTGGACTGGCTTCCTCTTTGAGAAAATGCACAAAGCTCCTGGGAGATGACAAGCACCTAGACTGACAGAAGCTGTGTCTTAAAAAAAAAAAAAAAAAAGAAGAAGCTGTGTCTTTCAGGGAAGCTGTGGGGCTGCCTGCCGGGCAGGGGCCTGGCTGCCATCAAGCCTTTGCTGGATCCAGCTATCAGGGACTTGTTTGTGGCGCGATGCACAACTTTGCGAGTGTGTAAGATGTTATCTGTTGTCTCTTTTGGAAAACACAACCGAAGGGCTTCACTCCAGAGGGCAGAGGGATTCCCCGAGCTGGTTGCCTGTGTCCTCTATCTTCTTTGGCCCTTATTTTGACTGTAAGATCATCAGTCTGGGGTCTGAAGGAGACAAAGTGGGAAAGAGACCTGGAAGGTACTGGCCCCATTTCTTTAGGAAAGGTCTCTTGGAGTTGCAACAGTGCTGGCTTGCACAACTGAAAAGGTACATCCACATGGGACACCCTGGGGGCTGCTAAATCACCCCCTCTGGGGTGGATGCTGCTGGAAGGCGGGCCCAAGCCATTCACCATGGACAGTCAGAGCAGTCCTGACCTCTGGGGTCTCCATATCTTGCCATCTCATCCAGGGGTCGTGAAAGCTACCCAGGGTCCTCATGTCCTTCCCTAGAGCCTGAGTGGTGTGAGGTGACAGGTCTCTCCCTCCACTGCCTCTTTCTGGTTTAAAAAACAAATGGTGCTTGCTAAGGAAGGCAGACCCTTCCCTAGGACTGACAAGTCGCGGCCGCTGAATGCCTGCGTGGGAAGAGACGGACCTCTGCGTCTTCCATTGGTGGCTGAGGACGAGAGTGGGGGCGACTGCGCTTGGCACAAGCCTGGCACGCAGTCGGCGCCCAGTGAGTACCTGCTGAACTGAATGAGAAGCGCGGTGACCCCCAAGCCAGAGAGCTGAAAGCCATTCCCCAGTGACCGCCCCTTCTTTGCGGTCTACAAGAGCTCTCGGGGCTGGGGCAGCTGCCACTCTGCTTTGCCCGAGTGTGGAGCACAGAGAGGGAGGAGAGACAGGGTGAAAGGCAGATGTCAGCAACACTAAGGGCTTCCTCATGGGAGGGCATGAGGCTCCACTCATTGTCTTGTGACTTCCATCCCTGCTGAATGGGGCTGCAAGGCCAAGGCTCCTTAGGAGAGAGGTCCTTACCTCTGATCCAGTTAGAGCAATAACCACTTTTTAAATGTAAAATAAAAAGACAAATGAAAAGGCACATCCTTGTCTTCTGGTAAATGCCCAAGTGTTGCCCTCTTTTTCTGGCAGTTGGCAGCAAATCAGGACGTGTGGAGGAGGGAGTCAGTTCTCTCCATTTTGGCCTGCAGCTTCTTAGGGACAAGCCTGCCAGCCAAGCTGGAGTTGGAAGGGAAATCTCGAACAGATGGGGGTGCACGTGTAGGAGGAGAAAATAGTTGCTCTATCATCCCATTACTGAGGCCCGCCCCACCCCAAACTGAGCTTGGGCTGCCTCACCGCATAGGTATGCAGGCTGGAACTCAGTTTTTAAAACAAAGGGTTTTCCCCTCTGGATGGGGTTGGTGCTTTTCCTGGCCAAAGGGAATGCAGTCCTGCTTCTCCCAGCGTGAGGGGGAAGTAACAAGGGACTGCAGAAGCTGCTTGCTGCAGCTCAGGATTCACAGCATGCTGTTCGGGGATGTTAAAGGAACATCATTCTGATCCTGCAGCAGGCTGAAAGGTAGAGGAATGATGCCATTAGCCAATGAGAAAACCAGTAAATGGGGCACCTTGACATTTCTGTCCAGAGCCGGGAGGAGCTTAGGAAATGTCAGGTGAGTGGGGCTTAGGGTAGGCTCTTCTGGAAGGTTCTGAGAGCAGAGGGGAGCAGGTCTTATAGGCTGGGTGGGAGAGTGGGTAATCGATTAGCACACAGAACTGCCAGCCAGACCTCAGAGCGGTACTTCCCAGGCCCTCTGTGCCTGTCTAGTGCCAGATGATGGAGAAACTCCAAGTCAGCATCAGGTATAGACAGCTGTCAGTGGGGTCCAGGGAGTGCCGCTAATGGGAGTTTGCTGTCTTTACCTTATCTGTGCCTGTAGCACATCATCTTAGGGTAGGAGGGGAGTGGAGTGAACAACACGCCTCACTAAACTCCATTCCCTTTAATCACCTCCCTAAACCCCCAAGTTCTACAACAACTGAGCTCTTCCTGAATCAACTGTAGTGACACAGTGGAAGCCTACGGCTGTGACTTGGGCTGTGGTCTTCTTCACCCCTCACTTAGATCTGCAGATTCCCCACAGCTTGGGAAGGGCCCAGGCAAGCTGTCTGAGACAGAGACCCGCCCTGCAAGACCACAGCAGGTCTGTGGGAGGAACGCTGGACTGAGGCAGGAGACCCTCAGGCCAGTTACTTCTCTGATGGGGTCCTGGACTCCTTATCTGTCAAAAACCAAGGGGTAAGAACAGAGGATTCCTAGACCCCACCCACCACCTAGAGTAGAAGCCAAAGGGCTTCCTTATGGGACAGGAGGGAGACCCCGGGGTCTACGGAAAGGAAGGAGGACTGGTGTTTCTATGAGGCAGGAGTCTTTGCTCTCTCCAGTCCAGTCCCCTCAACCCCAGCTTTTCAGCATGGGCCTCCTTTCGAACCCACTTTTATGATCTCTAGTTCAACCCTTTACAGAAATATTTAACATCTCACCACCCCAGTCATGTAATGTTTCAGACTTCTACTTTCTCACCCTCTTTAAACCTATTTGACAGATTTTGGATTTTGCTTTTAAAAAGTAGCCTCCAAGAACAAAATGCTTTTGTAAATGGGACACCCCACCCCCCAAGCTCCATCGGTACAATACTCCCAAACCCTCAAATGTTATTTGAAGCTGAATTGAAGGAGATCTTTGTATACAAATAATTCCTTAGTGATAAAGCATTTCAGGACTAGATGGCTTTAAAGGTTGTCCAAAAGATTACATTCCACCGCTTCCCAATGGGTGCTGGGAGGGTCAGATTTTTCTGTCTGTGGCATGTTCCAGTTGTCATAGGGGGAGGACAGGTGGGGAGGAGTGACAGGGCGGGAGCTTTTAGTTAAGGAATTCCACCGTTGGCCAGCTGATACTTCCTGTGACAAGTGGACATTTTTTTCCTGACAGGTGCTCTGGCCTACAAAACAAGCATACCCTAGAAACAGCTTATGAATAATTGTTTTCTCTCAGAAAAGTAGGAAACTCTGCCTTCTAGTTTTAGGTGGTTGGGACTTTTTCTTCCTGTAAAAGTTCACAACAGGCTGGTAAGAGAATGAGCTTTTAGAGAAGGTCCATTTCTCCTCCTCCTCACTTCTCCACAACATAAAACGAACTGAGGGTAAAGGACACCACCAGCTCAGAGAATCCAGCCTGGTCTCTGAAACCTTTGAGGCCTACAATAACACATTGCTAAAAAGGAAATAAGCAATTACTGGACAAAGGAACACCTACACCTGAGAGGACAAAATGGATATGTGTATGTATAGGTCAAGAGACCTCGGATTCAGACAAGAATATTAAACAGCTGAGCACTTAGAAAATTTATATTGAGGCTTTCACCTGTAGGCTACATGTTAAAAACTTACAGGACAGCAGGACAGAGAAGCCTATCCAAATATGTTGCTACTTAACGTCTCAGCACAAGCTGAGACTGTAAAGCATTGGCTAATACAGGTGACAAGCTCTTACTGCCTTCCTTTTCATCTTTGCTCCTGGGGTAAGTCTAAGAAGCTTAGGTTCACGAAAGGGATCTAAGGAACGCTGTCTCCCACATCTACCCACACTTATCCAACCTTCACCCCAGGTTCTAGGAACAATTTCTGGAGAAGTTGGGTTAAGAACAACTATCAATTCTGGTTTCTCACATCCCTTTCAAAGGGAGAATGCCCCAGGTAGCTCAGTTTCTTCCTTATCAGTGCTGGCTCTGGAGAAGCAGAGAGACACAGGGGTCAACCATCAGCCACAGGAAGGAATGCGAGGCAATGCCTGTGTGATGGGGCTGAGCCATTTTCCCCCTCTGCAAAAACAGCAGCACAGTGATATTTAAGGCTCTCCCTATGTCACGCTCCTGATGTGCACTATATGTAGCTGCAAATCCCAATCAATTTCAACATTTCTTAACTGCTGGAACGCCTTTCTTAACACTGTAATTTACCCTCAAAAGAACAGGGAGCACACACCCTCGCCTCCCCGGTACCACATTCTACTAACTGCCGCCCCTCCCACACCCCACTAACCTACCTGCACAAAGAAGGAAGGAACCCTCCTTCAGAGGCCGCAATAGACGGCCACGGTACATAAGCCACCGACAAGAACTTTTATTTCCTTGTAATGACATTAAACACAACTGCTACAAGGGGAAAAACATGACAGAGGAGGCACCAAACTTCAGTTTCATAATTGATCCTGACAACAACCAAAGTAAATTGGGGTCTGCATTAGATGCAAAACTATGGTTATTTCAGGCTCTTTACTTACAAGTAAACTATGTAAACAGCCCATTCCTACTCTGCATTGTCAAGACCCCAGTGGCGAGAATGTCATGACAGATAAAGAAAGCTAGGTAGGCAGTTAAATGCACACAACCCTTATGTAAATAAAACAACACGGCAAGAACTCTACATGAAAATTAGACTTAGAGGCCAACACCAAATGTGAGATACGTAGCTTTTAAAAACAGATTAAAACTCCAGATTCTACCCACTACCATCTTTAAGGCGAACATGCCTGATAATGAGTTTTCTTTGGCTTTGTTTTTCTTCTTAAAGAATACCATGTTAACCGCTAGGGAACAGTTCTCTCCTCCCCCAGTCCAACAGATTTAATTAAGCTGCTAAAGCTTGAAAAACAGAATTATTTGAGCAAAGAGGAAATGTGATTGTCACATTTTCTCGTTAACCCGTCACTCATTTGATTTGGCAAAGGCGATGCTCCCATTACACATCAGTCTTAAACCCTCCTGTACCAGGGAGGCAGGAGCATGAGTCTTAGACTTTTGCCTAAGCAAAAGGCTGTCCCTTTACTCCTTGGTTATCTGTGGGGAACAAGACAACTGCAATGCTAATTATTCTAGCGACAATTAATTCTAACTACGCTATAGTTCCAAAGGTGGATGTTTGTCCCACTCCATCAAGCTAATTTACGGAAACCTGGAGAAGTGACTGATATAGGAAATGCCAACTGAAATAACAGATTTTGACTCTTGCCTTTGAACAGAACTTCTCCTTTGCATTTTGGTCCCAGACTCTAAACCAAATGTCGAAGGAAAAGAGAATCCTTGACTGGATAGAAATAGTTAACACTTAGGGACGTCCATCTAAGTTTACTGGTAACTATGACCAAGTTTCTCCCAAGTCAGTTTCTAAAGCAGGGTAGGATGTTTAAGATGGGTTACTCGCATACAAAGATGGGGCTGATGGAACAACAAAACCAGACAGAGGCAGTGAGCCCAGTATCACAGGCTGTGCTATAGCAACTAGGTACAACCTTCACACAGAGTGAACAACAACAGCACAAATGCCAGACTGCAAAATCTCCTAAGAGATGTCTAGAGCTGTTTGTAAAGAGAATAACAAACTCCTAAGACAACCATTAAGATAGCTGCACATAGCATTACCCTTAAGATCAGGTAATGCTTTGTGCACAGGCTTAATCAAAACTATTTTAGATTCACTTTAGTAGTTCTGTAAAACTGTACATCAGAGGTTTGACCAAGTAAGGAGATGGTAACATCCTGGATCAAAAGGCACCTCTTATTAACTAATAATGGAGACAAAAGACGGCTTCTCCAAAGTCTCTCCCACAGGATGGAAGCTCACTAACACGTCAACTCATACTTGAATTGGAGTTCAGCAGATGAAACTGAAGACCAACTGACACCTCTCAATAGCACTGCTTTCTGGCCTGTCCTAGAGTCAAGACTCTGGGTGGGCGGCTCTTCAATAAAGAGAGCAGTAAGGCTGTTCTTAAGAGGCATACCTATGTCTAACAGGATACAGGAATATGCCGGTAGAGCCCTAAGGTCACTGGGGAAAAAAGAAGGAATATCCTTGAAGAAAGGCAGAGAAGGCAAACAGTCACAAGATCACAAATCAACAGGGGTTGTTAGTCACCAGTCTTCTGTTAGAGTTAAGATGTACAAGATTTGTAAACACTATTGTGCAAAATAAATTTAATGAAGAATGAAAAAAAAGCCAAAAAATAAAGGCAGCTAGTAGGTACAAAAAGAAGAGAAGATTTACACTTCTAATTTGTCCTTTCAACTACTTCAGATGTCCTGGATTACCAACTTTAAAATACTGACACGTATTCAGAGATTCAAATAAAAAAGGTAAGAGGGGTTGTTAAAAGTGACTTGTATCCATTTATAAGTCATCAGCAATAATTAACACTGGCTTGCAGCCTGATAAAGAATCTCTTCCTCATAGGAGATTAAAAGATGATTTCTTTTGGGCACCAGAAGTAGACTTCACCTCTGCACAGAGGTGGGTGTTTTGACTTAATGCTGGCTTTCAGGTGGCAGCCACCTTCAATTTAAATTAAAAAATTAAAACTATATCAACTCAACACTGTTTAAATGCATACACACACATAAACAGGAAGGACCTTATACAAAAAATTTCAAGTCAGCAATGGGCATTTCCAAAAGGTGACAAGTTCTTTAAATTAAAATGTTGTGAAAAATAAATTTCAAACTCTACAAAGCACAAAACAGCAGAAGATGAGATGCTGCTCTGGACAGGACCCTGGATAGGGACCTTCACTGCTGATGGGAGGAGACAAATGGACTGTACGGGAAATCTGGTAGACGCTGGAACCGATGGTGGCTTCGCATGTTCTGGTCAACCCACTGAGTCAGACTGTATCTTTGCAGAGATTTCTGTCGGAACCGGGCGTAGTTTCTATCAGCAGAGAGGGAAAATAAAAAGAGGATAGATGAGGGTTTCAGCTGGAATGGTTATTTGTATACAAAAAAGGCCAAGAAAACTATTTAAAGAATATTGTTACTTTTGGAAATTGGATATTCATTTTATATTTTGATTCTCATAATTTTAGAAATTTTATATTATTTTCCTTATATGAAAGTCACACTGTAAGTTCTATTTCCTTCCAATTTCCAAAGCCACCTAATTCCCATACAGGTATTATGGTGATATGGTCCATATACACGAATGTTCTAAGAAAACCCAATATATAATGTATAATAATGTTTAAGCAGGAAAAACCCATTTTCTCCCTCTGGAAACATTTAGAACAGGATCTATATTTTATTGCTTGCATCAGACCTGTACCTCCAACAGGACTTCACTGTCTGACACAGCTCAAGGTTGCTCAGGACACAGCAGTTAAAATTAGAATAAAATTCCCAGAGAAGGTAAGCATCACGAGAATCACACTGCGAGTTTAGAAACTGAACAGACTCAAAGTTTCTTGAGAGCCTCCTTTAGTCGTGTACTGGGCTGGGGTTCTGAGCAGGACCCTCTGAGATAATTTCATCCCATTCTCAACTCCAGCTGGTCCTAATAACCACCTGGGAAGCTTTAATTTAAAGATATAGACTCTTGGCCCCTCTCTCCACCCTTAAACTTAATAACTTAGAATCCCTTGAGTCAAGCCCTGGACATCTGCATTTTTAGACATCTCCATAGGTGATTATGGGGAATAGCCCAGGTTGAAAATAATTTTAACAGTACCTGGTGTTTATCTAGCCCTATATGCAAATACTTGCTGAATTCTTTAAACATCTCACACCATTTAATCCTAATGACAATCCTACCAGAAAAGTACTCTAATTAACTCCTTATACAGGATAGGAAACTAAGCCTCAGGTAAAATATTACTTCCCCAAGGTCATAGAGTGGAGTAAGTAGAAGAGCCTGGATTTGAATTCACATCTGACTGCAGAATTTAATAACTATTACACAACACTGCCTTTCCGAGTACTGCTGTCATTTTGGCAACTATAGAGAAAACACTAAGTTTAAAGGCCCTGATGTGGGAGCACGTCTGACATACTTGAAAAATAGCAAGGAGAGACTTCCCTGGTGGCGCAGTGGTTAAGAATCCACCTGCCAATGCAGGGGACACCGGTTCGATCCCTGGTCCAGGAAGATCCCACATGCTGCGGCGCAACTAAGCCCGTGCACCACAACTATTGAGCCTGCGCTCTAGAGCCCATGTGCCACAACTACTGAAGCCCGTGCGCCTAGAGCCCGTGCACCACGACAAGAGAAGCCACCGCAATGAGAAGCCCAAGCACCGCAATGAAGAGTAGCCCCTGCTCGCCGCAACTAGAGAAAGGCCGCGCACAGCAACGAAGACCCAATGCAGCCAAAAATAAATAAATAAATAAACTAAATAGTATGAAAAACAGGAATAGCAAGGAATCCAGTGTGACTAGAGCAGAGTGAGCAAGGTGAATAGTAGAGGAGATGAGGGTGGTGAGCTAACCAAGTCAGCCTAGACCAAAACATATAGGCACTTGTGATCATGGAGATGGGAAGCCACTGGAAAACTCTGTGCAAAGAAGAGAATCTGACTTATGCTTTAAAAGAATTTCTCTGGCTGCTTGAGTTGAGAACAGTAGACAGGCAAGAGCAGAAGTAGGGAGACCATTTAGGAGACTTGCAACAATCCAAGTGAAAATGATTGAGAAATGATCAGGTTTGGGATATATTATACGTAGAGCTTATAGAATTTGCTAATGCACTGACTGTGGAGTAAGAGAGAAAGGAATCACAGATGACTCCAAGGTTTCTGAATAATTGGATCAAGTAACTGAATAAATCTGTAAAACCACACTGCATCAAGAAACCAGAAGATTTCAGGACTAGAAAGGCTCTTTGACATCAATTAGTCCAATATCTTAATTTTACTGTTGTGAGGACCAGAGAAGTGAAGTGATTTGATCAAAATCACATAGCTAGTTAAAAAGTGCAAAGCCAGTATTAGAACCCAGGTTTCCTGAATTTCAGTCCAATTCTTATTCTATTATACTATATCACTTCTTTTTCTACCTCTGGAATTAAACAACAATTACAGCCCTACCAAAGCTCTACCAAATTTCTCCTGTAGCAAAATTCTACCCTTTTCTTCCTTCTTCTAAACACCCACTCACCGCCTGGTGAGGTCCGAAGGATGCTGCCATTTTGGGTTCTGCATGTGATGAACTTGACCCATCAAGGCACACAGCTCCCCCAAGGTACCTGTGATACAGAGAGATCAGTGGTTAGGAAGCAGCTCAGTGAACTACCATGTCAGCCTAGGTCAAAACATGTGCTTTCAGGGAAAGAGAAAACAGGCACTGGTCCTAATACTATCTATTTATGATTATCACAAGCAGTCAGCACAAAAACTATAAGCCAGAGAAGGGAGCTTGCTCTTGGATGATATGATGATGAAGAAGCAGCAATAATGACAGCCACCATTCATTCATTCAACATTAATTTATTAGCTCCTATAATGTGTGAGAAATTTTACTGGGTCCTCGAATATGGTACAGACAAGACACTGGACCTGCCCAATGAAGTTTATACAGAAGACGGGCAATTCCAAAAACTTTGATAAGCGTAGTGACAGGAGAAATACATGCTGCTATGAGTACAGAGACTGGGGAGTGGGGGTTAGAGAAAGTCCCCTCCAGGGGAAGTAAATTATAAGCAGGGATCTAAAGGATATATAGACGTTAGTGGGAGGGGTGGGAGGTAGGGGTATCCAGTAGAAATAGCTAATATAAAGGTCCAGAGACACAAGACAGCAAAATACATTCAAGAAACAAGAGAAGTTGAGAATAGAAGGCGGGTAGGGGCTTTTTGCTTAACAAGAAAAATAACTGGAGGCAATTTTTCAAACACCCGGGAGCCAGGCAAGGTGCTAGGCACTTTACATGTTATCTTACTAATTCTGAAAAAGTATCTTGTATGGAGATAGATTTTTTTTTTTTTTTTGAGATAGATTTTTATTAACATCATTTTAGAGATGGGAAACTATGGCTCAGGGAGGTGAACTTGCCTTAAATGATTATTAAACTGGACTCAAAACTGGCTCTTGTTAGATTCCATGCTTTTGCCACTATTTGATAATGCTTATTTTGCACTTAAGGGCTGAGACTTAGGCTGAAGCTCACAAAACCAAAACTTATGGTTAGAGAGAATAATTCCCCTAGACCAGTGGCTCTCAAATTTTAACATGCATCATAATCAGCTGCAAGTATAAAACAGGTTGCTGGGCCCCAACCCCAGTTTCTGATTCTGTAGGTCTGGAGTGGGACATGAGAATTTGCCTTTGTAACAAATGCCCAAGTGATGCTACTGCTGCTGCTGGTCTGGGAACCACATTTTGAAAACCACTGCCCTAGACAGTGGAGACCTTTCTTTCAGCTGGTTTACATACTTCTCATTATCGTATCTACTCTGCTCTCAGGAACCAAGAGCTGTCAAACTAGGCGACAGACCATCTTTTCATGTTCTGGTAAAAGATATTTACTTAACTTTTAGGACCAGTTTAATTTATTTGAAGCCTCAAGAAGCCCAACTCTGTAGAAAAAGTATATACTTTGGAGTTTAGGCAGACTTGAGTTAAAATTCCAATCCAGCCATTAACTAGCTCTGTGACCCTGGGTAAATCATTCCTCTTTACTTATCTATGAAATGTGGACAATAATAATATTTTGCTTGAACTTAAATATCAGGGTACATAAAAGACCTAGCATATCTTCTGGCACTCAGGCAGTGTGCAGTAAGTGGCAGCTATTATTATTATGGTGTTACAGCCTCGGGACTATGTTAGCTTGCAAAGACTCTTCAAAGCCTGTGACAATCAATCACCTATTTATAAGGAAAAAATGCTTATTAAATGGATCAGTCTACATATAAACTATGACATGCTTTATAACACTCAGCAGAAATTCTCTAACCATAATGAGATGATACTTTTCAGCAAAAATTTATAGATTCATTACATTAAAAGTTTCTATGCAGTTAAAATAAAAAAGCACAACCAAGGGTAAAAGAAGACAACTGACAAAATGAATAATGTACCTGAAACGTATTTGCAAGGATTTACTGTCCTTATTCTGCAAAGATAAGTCTCCTCATCAAACAAACAAAACAAAAGAGGTCAAGGACATGAATAGGTAATTCTCAAAACTAATACAAGTAATCAATAAACGTAATGAAAAGATGTTCAATCTCACTAATATGGAAATAAAACATATTAATCTCACTTCTTGAGAAGGAAATACAAATCAGAAATGAGTTTTCCCTTTAAGAGAGAAGTAGCTTTTGATTAGAAAATCCCTTGCCTGTTTGATTTGTTAAGCTAAAATCAAAGGTCTCTACTCAAATTGCTTTTCCTTTACCATACTTTCATATCACTAGCATCCCCCTCCCTCTAGCCCCCACAAAAAGGACATTTCAATGGTGAGGAAATCAGCTTTGCAAGAATTTCAAGATACATTTTTCCTGCCAAAGCATCACCAAAGGAGGGCTGGCAAGATATGGAAAGTCTGGTGTCCAGTCTCAAATGGGACAAGATTATCTGCAGACCATGTCCTTCAGCTCACTCATCTCTTACCATGTAGACTCTATAAAACTGTCCTGACGATGGAGACTAAAGATATACCTATAAACCTCCTACAAAGAAACCTATTCACTGTAAACTAAAAGAAGAAAAAGACTGATCGATTAGGCCCAATGAGGCTTCAAGTATTCAACTGCTAGGCGTCATAATCTAGCAGCAGCAACTTACATATAGCATTTACCATGTTTCAGGCAGTATCCTATGTGCTTTACATATATGAACATATTTATTCCTTACAATAATCCTACAAGGTATTTCCTCCAATTTACAGATGAAGAGGCACAGAGAAGTAACTGGTCCAAGGTCACACAGCTAGTGACAGAGCCCAAATTCCAATAACAGAATACCATCATAGGGTTGAGTTTCCTGAAAAATTTTCTAGGACTGACATTTCACTGTGGGGATTAGAAAGCAAGAATCATATTGCAATATGTCTTGTATACCCAGTTGGTACCTCAGCACAACGCTGAGTAAACAAAGGCTCAATAATTATTGTCTCGGCTTATGTACCAAGAAATGTTAGTTTTCATTAGCACTAAGAACTTACTGATGTACCAGGGTAACCTTTAACCTTTATTATTAATAAGGGTTATTGATCTAGAGATAATGGGAGCTAATATTTATCAAGCATTTATAATGTGCCAGGCACTCTGCTAACTGCTTTGCATGTATCCTATCACTTAATCCTAACAACCACATGAGGCAAATACCATTATCTCCATTTTATTCATGAAAAAACTGAAGCTTAGAAAAGATACTCATCTATCATCTAGTAAATGGGAAAGCCAGGATTCAAACCCATGTGGGGCTATTAATCCAAAAACCTTATTTCAGCTCATAGCTTCAATCTCTTCTTCCTCCAAATTTAGAGATGCTAACAAGAATAGAAACATTTAAATTTTCTCTTTTCATCGTTTCCAACAGATGGGCTTTCTTGGACCAACAATCAGTACCACAGGTTTATTTTAAGTTGTGGCTAAAAGGTGGTAAAGACTGTCCTTTGTTTTGTGGCTAAGAATGAAATTCATCTAAGAATGAAATTAGGAGGAAAAAACCTCAACATTTCAGAGATGAGATCAGCGGTTCACCGAAACAATCTATAAATATGCAGCTGACTGATTTGGGGAAAAATCCAGTCTAGTAACTATCCTTAATAGGTTAAAAGTAAGTCAATTGTTACAAAGGAGGAGTAATGATAACGCTGAATGCTTGCTATGCCAATGGCCCTTCTGACAGGTCTTATACATCACCATACTTTGTACCACATGACCAAGAACACAGACTCTCTCTGCTGACTAATGACCTAAGATCTGGCACCTGGCCTGGCACCAATAGGTCATTAAGTGAATCAATCAGATACTCTCCCTTGGAATGTGAATGTGAGCTTTAATAATGAGAACAAGAGAGAGAACAGCACACAGAGGCAGGGCTCTAGGAGAGGACAGACACTTGAGATAGCTAACAGAGAGCAGCAGAAGCACTAGTCACAGAGATAGATAAGATTAGAAGTACCAGAATCACTAACTCAGCATGGAAAACCTATTGAAAAGGGAACAAAGGCATCCATTTCTGAGGGGGCCTGGCTCTATGGTTGATTCTTTTTATTATGAGGCCGAGCTATGTTGTTGAGCCTCTAATCTTCATCTTTTCCTGTAAATCCTTAAACTCAGTTACTTAAAGGCAATCACAATGTCTTTATTCAATGCAATCAAAAAATTACCTAATACAGGGGAGGGAATGAAGAGGGAAGGAAAGAAAAAAAAATGTGCTACAGGGGTATAGGCTACTGCTTTTACAAAAAGATTAATAAAATAGGAATAGGGAATTCCCTGGCGGTCCAGTGGTTAGGTCTCCATGCTCTCACTGCTGATGGGCCAGGTTCAATGTTTGGTCGGGGAACTAAGATCCCACATCCCACAAGTCACACAGTGTGGCCAAAAAAAAAAAAAAAAGGAAAAAAAGATTAAGTAGAAAGCCAGAATGCAAACATCCAGGCCAACAAAAGTGTGATGATCTAGTACAAATATCGACTGATTTTTTCCCATGCATATAAGGCAAAAAACAAATGAAAGAAACAGGAATTATTATATAACTCATTTCTGCAGTGTTGTATTGTATAGGGGATACTGAACAATGTATGAATGTTCTCAACAGTAATGGCAAATGTAGAAACAGAATTTACATAACCACTGCTGCTTATGGTCTTCAGTAAAAATCAAAGCAGACTTCCACTTCTAATCATAATGAATGGGCATACCTCCACTGTAAGCAACTACAGACTGGGCAAAATGTATGAAACAACTGTATTCGGACTGCTCAGAACTGTAATCCCTAAGGGAAGGGAAACAATTGAGGTGAGACTCAAAACTTCTTATGAGTCTATGAGTTTATAATTTTTCAAAATAAAAAGTTTTTTTTAATGAAGGCAAAACAAATATAAAATAAGTAAACAAAAGCAGAGACTTCACAACAGCAGACCTGCACTATAAGACACTAAAAGGAGTTCATCAGGAAAAAAAGAAAATATGAGAAGGAAAGGAATCAAGAGCACTGGAAATTGTAAATATGTGAGTAAATACAAAAGCCCTTTTCTCATTTAAAAAGTGTCTTTAAAAGATAACTGTTTAAAGTAAAAGCAATAATCAGGGACTGCCCTGGTGTTCCAGTGGGTAAGGCTCTGCGCCCCCAATGCAGGGGGCCTGGGTTCGATCCCTGGTCAGGGAACTAGATTCCACGTGCATGCCGCAACTAAGAGTCTGCATGCCGCAGTGAAGATCCCACGTGCCACAACTAAGACCCAGAGCAGCCAAAATAAATAAATAAATATTTTTTAAAAACAAAAAAATAAAGTAAAAGCAATAATGTATTGAAGAGTTTATAATATATGTATATATAATATGCATAAAAACAGTAACAAAAAATGGAGATTTGGAAGGGTACTATTGTTAGGGCCTTACAGTATATGTTAAGCGGTATATTATTTGAAGGTAGACTGATTAAAGTTAAAGATCTGTATTGTAAACTATAGAGCAACAGTTCTCAAAGTATGTCCCAGGATCCGTGGGAGTCCTCAACACCCTTCTGAGGCTTCACAAGATCAAAATTATTTTCATAACAGCACTAAGATGTTATTTGTTTTTACTACTTGCAATCTCTCAAAAGTGTACTGGGGAGTTTTCAAGAGGCTACACAACATTATACAGAACGCAGAACCACATGAGAATCTGGTAGTTTTCTATTAAGCCAGATGTTAAAAGAAATTTGCAAAAATGTAAATCAATGCATTCTTCTCCCTAAAATTTTGGTTTTGTTTTGAAAATTATAGTTATTTTTAATAAAAACATTATGTTAACATGCAATGAATTACCTTAAAATATATTAATAAATATTTTAACAATTTACCAGTTATAACTTTTAATATGGTTGCGTATAGATAGATAGATACAACGCAAACAAACAAAAACATTTTGGGGTCCTCAATTTTTAAGAGTATGAATAATCTGTAAGAGTCTAAACAAGTCCTGAGACCAGAAACTGTGAGAACTACTACCCTAGAACAACCACTGAAAATAAAACAAAGATGTATAGGTAATAAGTCAAGCACGGAGATAAAACGGAATACTAAAAAATACTCAAAAAAAACCCCCCAAAAAACCAAAACAAAAAAAAACACAGGAAAAGATGAAAGAAGAAACAACGAACCTATAGACAAATAGAAAACAAGTAGTAGGGGCTTCCCTGGTGGCGCAGTGGTTGAGAATCTGCCTGTCAATGCAGGGGACATGGGTTTGAGCCCTGGTCTGGGAAGATCCCACATGCCGCGGAGCAACTGGGCCCATGAGCCACAACTACTGAGCCTGCGCGTCTGGAGCCTGTGCTCCGCAACAAGAGAGGCCGCGATAGTGAGAGGCCCACGCATCGCAATGAAGAGTGGCCACCGCTCGCCGCAACTAGAGAAAGCCCGCACACAGAAACGAAGAGAAGACACAGCCAAAAATAAATAAACAAATTAATTAATTAAAACAAAAAAAAATACAAACAAAAAAAAGTAGTAAGATGGCAGTTAATTTAAATCCAACCCTACTGATAATTACATTAAATGTAACTGGAGTAACACTTGAATTAAAAGACAGATTGTGAGGGCTTCCCTGGTGGCACAGTGGTTGAGAATCTGCCTGCCAATGTAGAGGACACGGGTTCAAGCCCTGGTCTGGGAAGATCCCACATGCCGCGGAGCAACTGGGCCCGTGAGCCACAACTACTGAGCCTGCGCGTCTGGAGCCTGTGCTCCGCAACAAGAGAGGCCGTGATAGTGAGAGGCCCGCGCACCGCGATGAAGAGTGGTCCCCGCTTGCCACAACTAGAGAAAGCCCTCGCACAGAAACGAAGACCCAACACAGCCAAAAACAAATTAAAAAAAAAAAAAAAAAAAAAAAAAAAGACAGATTGTGAGACCAGGGGGAAACAAGACTCAACTATATGCTGTCTACAAGACATCCACTTTAAACATATAGATAGTTTAAAAGTAAAAGGATGGGGCTTCCCTGGTGGCGCAGTGGTTGGGAGTCTGCCTGCCAATGCAGGGGACACGGGTTCGAGCCCTGGTCTGGGAAGATCCCACATGCCACGGAGCAACTGGGCCCGTGAGCCACAATTACTGAGCCTGCGTGTCTGGAGCCTGTGCTCCGCAACAAGAGAGGCCGCGATAGTGAGAGGCCCGCGCACTGCGATGAAGAGTGGCCCCCGCTTGCCACAATTAGAGAAAGCCCTCGCACAGAAATGAAGACACAACACAGCCAAAAATAAATAAATAAATAAATAAATAATTTTTTAAAAAAGTAAAAGGATGAAAAAAACATATCATGCAAACACTAGTCAAAAGAAAGCTCGAATGGCTATTTAAATCAGACAAATTAAACTCTAAAACAAGGAATATTACTGAGAGTAAAAAGAGACAGTTCATAATGATAAAGGGGTCAATTCTTCACGAGGACATAATATTCCTAAATGTACACACATCTAATGGCAGCATTTCAAAATACATGAGGCAAAAATGACAGAACTGGGGGGCTTCCCTGGTGGCGCAGTGGTTGAGAGTCTGCCTGCCAATGCAGGGGACACGGGTTTGAGCCCTGGTCTGGGAAGATCCCACATGCCGCGGAGCAACTACGCCTGTGAGCCACAACTACTGAGCCTGCGCGTCTGGAGCCTGTGCTCCGCAACAAGAGAGGCCACGATAGTGAGAGGCCCGCGCACCGCGATGAAGAGTGGCCCCCGCTTGCCGCAACTAGAGAAAGCCCTCGCACAGAAACGAAGACCCAACACAGCCATAAATAAATAAAATTTAAAAAAAGAAAAAAGAAAATGCTCCCAAAAAAAAAAAAAAAATGACAGAACTGAAAGGAGGAACAAAAACATCCACAACTAGGGTTGAAGATATGAACACTCTTCTTTTAATGAGAAAATCTGTAAGGATATAGAATTGATCACTACCATCAACCAACAAAACCTTATTGAAATTTATAGAACACTCTACCAACATCAGAATATACATTTTCAAGTACACATGGAACATTCACCAAGATAGACCACATGCTGGCCTATAAAGTAAGCACCAGTATATTTAAAAGGATTGAAATCACACCAAGTATATTCTCTAACCACAACAGAATTAAACTAGAAATTAATAATAGGAAGATAGCTGAAAACTCCTAAATATTTGGAAATTAAGCAACACACTTCTAAATAACCCATAGGTCAAAGAAGAAATCACAAGGAAAATTAGAAATTGCTTTGAACCAAATGAAAATGAAAACACATCAAATTTGTGAGATGCACCTACGTAGCACTTAAAGGGAAACTTGAGACTTAGAAAGGTCTCAAATCAATGACATAAGTTTCCACATTAAAAATCTAGAGAACAAGAACAAATTAAACCCAAAGTAAATGGAAAAGAAATAATAAAGTGAAGAAAAGAAAATAGCCAACAACATAGAAATATGAAACTAGAAACTTACTTTGGGGAAAAAATTAATAAAATCGATAAACCTTTAACTAGATTTGTTTAAGAAA
Organism: Balaenoptera acutorostrata; assembly: GCF_949987535.1. Classification (NCBI taxonomy): domain Eukaryota; kingdom Metazoa; phylum Chordata; class Mammalia; order Artiodactyla; family Balaenopteridae; genus Balaenoptera; species Balaenoptera acutorostrata. The sequence goes on along the minus strand of NC_080064.1, from coordinate 26,280,924 downwards.
AAAAAGACAAATTACCAATATTAGAAATGAAACAGTGAACATCACTACAGATCCTACAGTAATTAAAGGAATAATAAAGAAATTTTTAATGAATAATTTTATGCCAATAAATTCATCAACTTAGATAAAATGGACAAATTCCTTGTAAGACACAAATTACCAAGATAAAGAAGATAAAGAAATTCTGAAAAGCCCTGTATCTATTACATCTGTAGTTACAAACCTTGCCAAAAAGAAAACTCCAGGCTTTATTGGTAAATTCTACCAAATATTTAAAGGAAGAAACAATACCAATCCTGCACAAACTGAGAAACTGAGGAGAAAACAATTCCCAACTAAATTTATGAAGCCAGCATCACCATGATACTTAAACCAGAGGAGGACAGTACATACAAGAAAAATTGAAGACCAATATTCCTCATAAACAAGACATAAAAACCCTTAAAAATACTAGCAAATTGACTAAAGGATAATTCATCAAGACCCAGTGACTTTATCCCAGGAATGCAATTGGCCTAACAGTCAAAAAAATCAATAAATGTAGTACACCATGTTACAAAATAAAGGAGAAACACAGTATGATCCGAATAAATGCAGAAAATTCATTTGACAAAGTTCATCATTCATTCATGATAAAAACTCCCACCAAAGTACAAATAGAAGGGGAATTTCCTCACCTGATAAAGAGCACCTATGATGAATCTACATCTAATATCATACTTAATGTACTAGAGATCCTAGTCAGTGCTGTAAGGCAAGAAATAAAAGGCTTATAGATTGGAAAGGAAGAAATACACTGTCCTTATTTGCAGATAAAGTCATGTTAACATAGAAACTTCTAAGGGGTCTATTAAAAAGTTACCAAAAGTAATAGAAAAACTTAGCATGGTTGTAGGACACAAGGTCAACATAAAAAATCAACTGTATATCTATATGCTAGCAATGACCAGCTAGAAATTGAAAATTAAAAATTATCACTTGCAATACCATAAAAAAGCATAAGATACTTATGAATTAATTTAACAAAATATGTACAAGACCTGTACAAAAAACTGCTGAGAAATTAAAGACATAAATAAATTGAGAACTATATCCTGTTCATGGATTGGAAGGCTCAATATTGTTATGATATCAACTTTCCCCAAATTGTTCTACAGATTCAACACAATCCCAGTGAAATACCCGACAGGTATTTTTTTAACAAATTGACAAGATGAAATTGATTTTAAAAACTTATGGAAATCCAAAGGACCAAACAATTTTAAGACTCACTATAAAGTTATAATAATCAAGACAGTGTAATACTGACATAAGAAAACACACATATATTAATGGAACAGAATAGAAAAGTCAGAAATAAACCCATGGAAAGAATAATTTTTTCAATAAATGGTGTTAGAACAACTAGATATTCATATTAAAAAAGAAGAACCTAAGCTTTGCCTTACAAAAGCCATAAAATAGTATAATCACTTTGGAAAACAGTTTGGAAGTTTCCTATACAGTTAAAAAAACACATACTAAATGACTCAGCAATTTCACTCTTAATTATTTTCCCTAGAGAAATGAACACATGTTCACACAAAAAACCCATATATGAATGTTCATAGATGCTTTATTCATAATAACCAAAAACTAGAAAGAGAAATGTCCATCAACAAATGACTAAACTGTGGTATATTCATACAAGGAAAAATTCAGCAGTGGACGTATAAGAACTATTGATACATGCAACAACATGGAGTTGTTTCTTGTTATTTTAAAAAACTACTCCAGGTAATAGAAAACAAACACAAAAGAGCACATACTGCATGATTCCATTTATATGTAACTCTAGAAAAGACAAATCTAATCTATAATGACCAAAAAGAAATCAGTGCTTTCCTAGAGCTGAAGTGGAGGCAGGGACAGATTGACTGGGATGGAACACAAGGGAAATTTTTAGGGTGGTGGGAATGTTCTATCAAGCTTGATTGCTGTGATGATCTCACAAGTGCACAGTTCTGTCAAAACTCACCAAGTACACTTAAAATGGGTGCATTTTATTGCATGTAAAACATACCACATTAAAGTTGATTTAAAAAAAGAGGGCTTCCCTGGTGGCGCAGTGGTTGAGAGTCTGCCTGCTAATGCAGGGGACACGGGTTCGCGCCCTGGTCTGGGAAGATCCCGCATGCCACGGAGCAACTAGGCCCATGAGCCACAACTACTGAGCCTGCGCTTCTGGAGCCTGTGCCCCGCAACAAGAGAGGCCACAATAGTGAGAGGCCCGCGCACCGCGATGAAGAGTAGCCCCTGCTTGCCACAACTACAGGAAGCCCTAGCACAGAAACGAAGACCCAACATAGTAATCAATCAATCAATAAATAAATCTTAAAAAAAAAAAAGAAAAAGAAAAAAAGTTAAGGCATACTTCCAGATAAATATAGCAGGTTGACTGCATGACTTTCTCTCTTCTTGCTCCTAACATCCCTCACTAAATTAGAAAAGAAAGGTCTCAAATGAATGATCTTACCAACCCTCTAAAGAATCATTTGTAGTTTAAAAAAAAAGTGAGGTAATTAACAACTCCAGAAAAACAAATAATTCAAGAAAGAAAAATGAAACCATAGTACTACACTACTTGGCTTTGCAGTAAACAGTATTTACTTAGTTGTAATACAAATAATGAATACTGATTTAACAATCATTAGGATAGCTACTACCAGAGAACAGAAAATAACAAGCATTGGTGGGGATGTAGAGAAACTGGAACCCTTGCGCACTGTTGATGAGATTCCAAAATGTACAATCACTGTGTTAAACAGTATGGAAGTATCAATAAAAAATTAAAAATAGAACTACCATATGACCCAGCAATCCCACTTCTGGGGACATAACCAAAGGAATTGAAAGCAGGGTCTCGAAGAGATATCTGCACACCCATGTTCATAAGCAGCACTATTCACAACAGCCAAGAGGTTGAAGCAATCCAAATGTCCACTAAAGGAGAAATGGATAAACAAAATGTGGTATATATACATACAGTGGAATATTATTCATCCATAAGAAGGAAGGAAATTCTGGCACATGCTACCCCATGGATGAAACTTGAGGAGACATTATGCTAAGTGAAATAAACCAGTCACAAAAAGACCAGTACTATATGATTCCACATATATGAGGTTATCTAAAGTATTCAAATTCATAGAAACAAAGAATAGAATGGGGACTTCCCTGGTGGCGCAGCGGTTAAGAATCCGCCTGCCAATGCAGGGGACACGGGTTCGAGCCCTGGTCTGGGAAGATCCCACATGCCGCGGAGCAACTACGCCTGTGAGCCACAACTACTGAGCCTGCGCGTCTGGAGCCTGTGCTCCGCAACAAGAGAGGCCACGATAGTGAGAGGCCCGCGCACCGCGATGAAGAGTGGCCCCCGCTTGCCGCAACTAGAGAAAGCCCTCGCACAGAAACGAAGACCCAACACAGCCATAAATAAATAAAATTTAAAAAAAGAAAAAAGAAAATGCTCCCAAAAAAAAAAAAAAAATGACAGAACTGAAAGGAGGAACAAAAACATCCACAACTAGGGTTGAAGATATGAACACTCTTCTTTTAATGAGAAAATCTGTAAGGATATAGAATTGATCACTACCATCAACCAACAAAACCTTATTGAAATTTATAGAACACTCTACCAACATCAGAATATACATTTTCAAGTACACATGGAACATTCACCAAGATAGACCACATGCTGGCCTATAAAGTAAGCACCAGTATATTTAAAAGGATTGAAATCACACCAAGTATATTCTCTAACCACAACAGAATTAAACTAGAAATTAATAATAGGAAGATAGCTGAAAACTCCTAAATATTTGGAAATTAAGCAACACACTTCTAAATAACCCATAGGTCAAAGAAGAAATCACAAGGAAAATTAGAAATTGCTTTGAACCAAATGAAAATGAAAACACATCAAATTTGTGAGATGCACCTACGTAGCACTTAAAGGGAAACTTGAGACTTAGAAAGGTCTCAAATCAATGACATAAGTTTCCACATTAAAAATCTAGAGAACAAGAACAAATTAAACCCAAAGTAAATGGAAAAGAAATAATAAAGTGAAGAAAAGAAAATAGCCAACAACATAGAAATATGAAACTAGAAACTTACTTTGGGGAAAAAATTAATAAAATCGATAAACCTTTAACTAGATTTGTTTAAGAAAAAAAAGACAAATTACCAATATTAGAAATGAAACAGTGAACATCACTACAGATCCTACAGTAATTAAAGGAATAATAAAGAAATTTTTAATGAATAATTTTATGCCAATAAATTCATCAACTTAGATAAAATGGACAAATTCCTTGTAAGACACAAATTACCAAGATAAAGAAGATAAAGAAATTCTGAAAAGCCCTGTATCTATTACATCTGTAGTTACAAACCTTGCCAAAAAGAAAACTCCAGGCTTTATTGGTAAATTCTACCAAATATTTAAAGGAAGAAACAATACCAATCCTGCACAAACTGAGAAACTGAGGAGAAAACAATTCCCAACTAAATTTATGAAGCCAGCATCACCATGATACTTAAACCAGAGGAGGACAGTACATACAAGAAAAATTGAAGACCAATATTCCTCATAAACAAGACATAAAAACCCTTAAAAATACTAGCAAATTGACTAAAGGATAATTCATCAAGACCCAGTGACTTTATCCCAGGAATGCAATTGGCCTAACAGTCAAAAAAATCAATAAATGTAGTACACCATGTTACAAAATAAAGGAGAAACACAGTATGATCCGAATAAATGCAGAAAATTCATTTGACAAAGTTCATCATTCATTCATGATAAAAACTCCCACCAAAGTACAAATAGAAGGGGAATTTCCTCACCTGATAAAGAGCACCTATGATGAATCTACATCTAATATCATACTTAATGTACTAGAGATCCTAGTCAGTGCTGTAAGGCAAGAAATAAAAGGCTTATAGATTGGAAAGGAAGAAATACACTGTCCTTATTTGCAGATAAAGTCATGTTAACATAGAAACTTCTAAGGGGTCTATTAAAAAGTTACCAAAAGTAATAGAAAAACTTAGCATGGTTGTAGGACACAAGGTCAACATAAAAAATCAACTGTATATCTATATGCTAGCAATGACCAGCTAGAAATTGAAAATTAAAAATTATCACTTGCAATACCATAAAAAAGCATAAGATACTTATGAATTAATTTAACAAAATATGTACAAGACCTGTACAAAAAACTGCTGAGAAATTAAAGACATAAATAAATTGAGAACTATATCCTGTTCATGGATTGGAAGGCTCAATATTGTTATGATATCAACTTTCCCCAAATTGTTCTACAGATTCAACACAATCCCAGTGAAATACCCGACAGGTATTTTTTTAACAAATTGACAAGATGAAATTGATTTTAAAAACTTATGGAAATCCAAAGGACCAAACAATTTTAAGACTCACTATAAAGTTATAATAATCAAGACAGTGTAATACTGACATAAGAAAACACACATATATTAATGGAACAGAATAGAAAAGTCAGAAATAAACCCATGGAAAGAATAATTTTTTCAATAAATGGTGTTAGAACAACTAGATATTCATATTAAAAAAGAAGAACCTAAGCTTTGCCTTACAAAAGCCATAAAATAGTATAATCACTTTGGAAAACAGTTTGGAAGTTTCCTATACAGTTAAAAAAACACATACTAAATGACTCAGCAATTTCACTCTTAATTATTTTCCCTAGAGAAATGAACACATGTTCACACAAAAAACCCATATATGAATGTTCATAGATGCTTTATTCATAATAACCAAAAACTAGAAAGAGAAATGTCCATCAACAAATGACTAAACTGTGGTATATTCATACAAGGAAAAATTCAGCAGTGGACGTATAAGAACTATTGATACATGCAACAACATGGAGTTGTTTCTTGTTATTTTAAAAAACTACTCCAGGTAATAGAAAACAAACACAAAAGAGCACATACTGCATGATTCCATTTATATGTAACTCTAGAAAAGACAAATCTAATCTATAATGACCAAAAAGAAATCAGTGCTTTCCTAGAGCTGAAGTGGAGGCAGGGACAGATTGACTGGGATGGAACACAAGGGAAATTTTTAGGGTGGTGGGAATGTTCTATCAAGCTTGATTGCTGTGATGATCTCACAAGTGCACAGTTCTGTCAAAACTCACCAAGTACACTTAAAATGGGTGCATTTTATTGCATGTAAAACATACCACATTAAAGTTGATTTAAAAAAAGAGGGCTTCCCTGGTGGCGCAGTGGTTGAGAGTCTGCCTGCTAATGCAGGGGACACGGGTTCGCGCCCTGGTCTGGGAAGATCCCGCATGCCACGGAGCAACTAGGCCCATGAGCCACAACTACTGAGCCTGCGCTTCTGGAGCCTGTGCCCCGCAACAAGAGAGGCCACAATAGTGAGAGGCCCGCGCACCGCGATGAAGAGTAGCCCCTGCTTGCCACAACTACAGGAAGCCCTAGCACAGAAACGAAGACCCAACATAGTAATCAATCAATCAATAAATAAATCTTAAAAAAAAAAAAGAAAAAGAAAAAAAGTTAAGGCATACTTCCAGATAAATATAGCAGGTTGACTGCATGACTTTCTCTCTTCTTGCTCCTAACATCCCTCACTAAATTAGAAAAGAAAGGTCTCAAATGAATGATCTTACCAACCCTCTAAAGAATCATTTGTAGTTTAAAAAAAAAGTGAGGTAATTAACAACTCCAGAAAAACAAATAATTCAAGAAAGAAAAATGAAACCATAGTACTACACTACTTGGCTTTGCAGTAAACAGTATTTACTTAGTTGTAATACAAATAATGAATACTGATTTAACAATCATTAGGATAGCTACTACCAGAGAACAGAAAATAACAAGCATTGGTGGGGATGTAGAGAAACTGGAACCCTTGCGCACTGTTGATGAGATTCCAAAATGTACAATCACTGTGTTAAACAGTATGGAAGTATCAATAAAAAATTAAAAATAGAACTACCATATGACCCAGCAATCCCACTTCTGGGGACATAACCAAAGGAATTGAAAGCAGGGTCTCGAAGAGATATCTGCACACCCATGTTCATAAGCAGCACTATTCACAACAGCCAAGAGGTTGAAGCAATCCAAATGTCCACTAAAGGAGAAATGGATAAACAAAATGTGGTATATATACATACAGTGGAATATTATTCATCCATAAGAAGGAAGGAAATTCTGGCACATGCTACCCCATGGATGAAACTTGAGGAGACATTATGCTAAGTGAAATAAACCAGTCACAAAAAGACCAGTACTATATGATTCCACATATATGAGGTTATCTAAAGTATTCAAATTCATAGAAACAAAGAATAGAATGGGGACTTCCCTGGTGGCGCAGCGGTTAAGAATCCGCCTGCCAATGCAGGGGACACGGGTTCGAGCCCTGGTCTGGGAAGATCCCACATGCCGCGGAGCAACTACGCCTGTGAGCCACAACTACTGAGCCTGCGCGTCTGGAGCCTGTGCTCCGCAACAAGAGAGGCCACGATAGTGAGAGGCCCGCGCACCGCGATGAAGAGTGGCCCCCGCTTGCCGCAACTAGAGAAAGCCCTCGCACAGAAACGAAGACCCAACACAGCCATAAATAAATAAAATTTAAAAAAAGAAAAAAGAAAATGCTCCCAAAAAAAAAAAAAAAATGACAGAACTGAAAGGAGGAACAAAAACATCCACAACTAGGGTTGAAGATATGAACACTCTTCTTTTAATGAGAAAATCTGTAAGGATATAGAATTGATCACTACCATCAACCAACAAAACCTTATTGAAATTTATAGAACACTCTACCAACATCAGAATATACATTTTCAAGTACACATGGAACATTCACCAAGATAGACCACATGCTGGCCTATAAAGTAAGCACCAGTATATTTAAAAGGATTGAAATCACACCAAGTATATTCTCTAACCACAACAGAATTAAACTAGAAATTAATAATAGGAAGATAGCTGAAAACTCCTAAATATTTGGAAATTAAGCAACACACTTCTAAATAACCCATAGGTCAAAGAAGAAATCACAAGGAAAATTAGAAATTGCTTTGAACCAAATGAAAATGAAAACACATCAAATTTGTGAGATGCACCTACGTAGCACTTAAAGGGAAACTTGAGACTTAGAAAGGTCTCAAATCAATGACATAAGTTTCCACATTAAAAATCTAGAGAACAAGAACAAATTAAACCCAAAGTAAATGGAAAAGAAATAATAAAGTGAAGAAAAGAAAATAGCCAACAACATAGAAATATGAAACTAGAAACTTACTTTGGGGAAAAAATTAATAAAATCGATAAACCTTTAACTAGATTTGTTTAAGAAAAAAAAGACAAATTACCAATATTAGAAATGAAACAGTGAACATCACTACAGATCCTACAGTAATTAAAGGAATAATAAAGAAATTTTTAATGAATAATTTTATGCCAATAAATTCATCAACTTAGATAAAATGGACAAATTCCTTGTAAGACACAAATTACCAAGATAAAGAAGATAAAGAAATTCTGAAAAGCCCTGTATCTATTACATCTGTAGTTACAAACCTTGCCAAAAAGAAAACTCCAGGCTTTATTGGTAAATTCTACCAAATATTTAAAGGAAGAAACAATACCAATCCTGCACAAACTGAGAAACTGAGGAGAAAACAATTCCCAACTAAATTTATGAAGCCAGCATCACCATGATACTTAAACCAGAGGAGGACAGTACATACAAGAAAAATTGAAGACCAATATTCCTCATAAACAAGACATAAAAACCCTTAAAAATACTAGCAAATTGACTAAAGGATAATTCATCAAGACCCAGTGACTTTATCCCAGGAATGCAATTGGCCTAACAGTCAAAAAAATCAATAAATGTAGTACACCATGTTACAAAATAAAGGAGAAACACAGTATGATCCGAATAAATGCAGAAAATTCATTTGACAAAGTTCATCATTCATTCATGATAAAAACTCCCACCAAAGTACAAATAGAAGGGGAATTTCCTCACCTGATAAAGAGCACCTATGATGAATCTACATCTAATATCATACTTAATGTACTAGAGATCCTAGTCAGTGCTGTAAGGCAAGAAATAAAAGGCTTATAGATTGGAAAGGAAGAAATACACTGTCCTTATTTGCAGATAAAGTCATGTTAACATAGAAACTTCTAAGGGGTCTATTAAAAAGTTACCAAAAGTAATAGAAAAACTTAGCATGGTTGTAGGACACAAGGTCAACATAAAAAATCAACTGTATATCTATATGCTAGCAATGACCAGCTAGAAATTGAAAATTAAAAATTATCACTTGCAATACCATAAAAAAGCATAAGATACTTATGAATTAATTTAACAAAATATGTACAAGACCTGTACAAAAAACTGCTGAGAAATTAAAGACATAAATAAATTGAGAACTATATCCTGTTCATGGATTGGAAGGCTCAATATTGTTATGATATCAACTTTCCCCAAATTGTTCTACAGATTCAACACAATCCCAGTGAAATACCCGACAGGTATTTTTTTAACAAATTGACAAGATGAAATTGATTTTAAAAACTTATGGAAATCCAAAGGACCAAACAATTTTAAGACTCACTATAAAGTTATAATAATCAAGACAGTGTAATACTGACATAAGAAAACACACATATATTAATGGAACAGAATAGAAAAGTCAGAAATAAACCCATGGAAAGAATAATTTTTTCAATAAATGGTGTTAGAACAACTAGATATTCATATTAAAAAAGAAGAACCTAAGCTTTGCCTTACAAAAGCCATAAAATAGTATAATCACTTTGGAAAACAGTTTGGAAGTTTCCTATACAGTTAAAAAAACACATACTAAATGACTCAGCAATTTCACTCTTAATTATTTTCCCTAGAGAAATGAACACATGTTCACACAAAAAACCCATATATGAATGTTCATAGATGCTTTATTCATAATAACCAAAAACTAGAAAGAGAAATGTCCATCAACAAATGACTAAACTGTGGTATATTCATACAAGGAAAAATTCAGCAGTGGACGTATAAGAACTATTGATACATGCAACAACATGGAGTTGTTTCTTGTTATTTTAAAAAACTACTCCAGGTAATAGAAAACAAACACAAAAGAGCACATACTGCATGATTCCATTTATATGTAACTCTAGAAAAGACAAATCTAATCTATAATGACCAAAAAGAAATCAGTGCTTTCCTAGAGCTGAAGTGGAGGCAGGGACAGATTGACTGGGATGGAACACAAGGGAAATTTTTAGGGTGGTGGGAATGTTCTATCAAGCTTGATTGCTGTGATGATCTCACAAGTGCACAGTTCTGTCAAAACTCACCAAGTACACTTAAAATGGGTGCATTTTATTGCATGTAAAACATACCACATTAAAGTTGATTTAAAAAAAGAGGGCTTCCCTGGTGGCGCAGTGGTTGAGAGTCTGCCTGCTAATGCAGGGGACACGGGTTCGCGCCCTGGTCTGGGAAGATCCCGCATGCCACGGAGCAACTAGGCCCATGAGCCACAACTACTGAGCCTGCGCTTCTGGAGCCTGTGCCCCGCAACAAGAGAGGCCACAATAGTGAGAGGCCCGCGCACCGCGATGAAGAGTAGCCCCTGCTTGCCACAACTACAGGAAGCCCTAGCACAGAAACGAAGACCCAACATAGTAATCAATCAATCAATAAATAAATCTTAAAAAAAAAAAAGAAAAAGAAAAAAAGTTAAGGCATACTTCCAGATAAATATAGCAGGTTGACTGCATGACTTTCTCTCTTCTTGCTCCTAACATCCCTCACTAAATTAGAAAAGAAAGGTCTCAAATGAATGATCTTACCAACCCTCTAAAGAATCATTTGTAGTTTAAAAAAAAAGTGAGGTAATTAACAACTCCAGAAAAACAAATAATTCAAGAAAGAAAAATGAAACCATAGTACTACACTACTTGGCTTTGCAGTAAACAGTATTTACTTAGTTGTAATACAAATAATGAATACTGATTTAACAATCATTAGGATAGCTACTACCAGAGAACAGAAAATAACAAGCATTGGTGGGGATGTAGAGAAACTGGAACCCTTGCGCACTGTTGATGAGATTCCAAAATGTACAATCACTGTGTTAAACAGTATGGAAGTATCAATAAAAAATTAAAAATAGAACTACCATATGACCCAGCAATCCCACTTCTGGGGACATAACCAAAGGAATTGAAAGCAGGGTCTCGAAGAGATATCTGCACACCCATGTTCATAAGCAGCACTATTCACAACAGCCAAGAGGTTGAAGCAATCCAAATGTCCACTAAAGGAGAAATGGATAAACAAAATGTGGTATATATACATACAGTGGAATATTATTCATCCATAAGAAGGAAGGAAATTCTGGCACATGCTACCCCATGGATGAAACTTGAGGAGACATTATGCTAAGTGAAATAAACCAGTCACAAAAAGACCAGTACTATATGATTCCACATATATGAGGTTATCTAAAGTATTCAAATTCATAGAAACAAAGAATAGAATGGGGACTTCCCTGGTGGCGCAGCGGTTAAGAATCCGCCTGCCAATGCAGGGGACACGGGTTCGAGCCCTGGTCTGGGAAGATCCCACATGCTGCAGAGCAACTAAGCCCGTGCGCCACAACTACTGAGCCTGCGCTCTAGAGCCCATATGCCACAACTACTGAAGCCCGCGAGCCTAGAGCCCGTGCTCCGCAACAAGAGAAGCCACCGCAGTGAGAAGCCCGCGCACCACAACGAAGAGTAGCCCCCACTCGCCACAACTAGAGAAAGCCCGCACGCAGCAATGAAGACCCAATGCAGCCAAAAATAAATAAAATAAATAAATTTATTAAAAAAAAAAAAGTAGTATGGTGATTACCAGGGGTTTTGGGGGAGTGGCAGGGGAAGGCTAGTTATTTTTTAACGGGTGTAGAGTTTGAGATTTGCAAGATAAAAAAGTTCTAGAGATCTGTTTCACAACAATGTGAATAAACTTAACACTACTGAACTATACACTTAAAATGATTAAGATGGCAAATTTTATGTTACTTTTTTTTATCACAATCAAAAAAAGAAAGACTAATGGGGTCATGTCAGAAAACATAGGAGCCCGCTTGAAGGATTTCTCATTGGTCAAAACTGGGACAAATTGAGCATCAAAAAGAATACTGACTATAACTGATTAGAAGACATTGATTTTTTTTAATTCATGAGGTAATAGTGATACTAAAAAAAAACCTGAAATCTTCATACAAGTATGCTAGCTAGTAATTGTAGAAGAAATGATATATTTAGGAAATCAAACATTTTCTATGCAACTCTCTGTGTAGTAGCTGATTCGGGCAGAGATCACCAATGAATGATCAAACCATTAGGTGAACAATTGTTGTGGAACAGGATATTCAAATGGTACCAAGGAATCACCCCACAGATGACTTACTAATTACAAAGGGGAAAATGTACCTTAGAATGGGAAGATAACGGCAGTTAACACTTTAACAAAGTGATCAAACTTAGCATCACTATTAGTGGAACAATCTATCATTAGGTGGTGCCTCCTTATTTGATATGGGATGAACACACAATGGTACCTATGAATTATTCCAGCTTATCTTAAACGCTTAGTCTGAATCTAATCCCTCCTCTAGACCCAACTTCCAGTTTACAGGAAATACAGGGGATGGAGGAACAAGTTAAACAACGCCACAAGAAAACAATCAGACACAATTCAGAAAGTGGGACAAACTACAAACCAAGTGACCTAGATTAAGAGGGACTAAGGAGACAATAACTAAACACATGAACCTCGATTAGATCCTGTTTGAACAATTTACAAGAAGACATTTTTGGGAAAACAGGGGAAACTGGAATATTGACTAGATATTAGATAATTTTAAGAAATTATGATTAAATATAAATTGCCAAGAAACATGTGAAAAATGTTTAACCTCATTAATTATTAAAAACAAAATGTTAAAATTTACCTGTCAAATTGGTGACAAAAATTAATACAATTTTTTTGGGCAGGACAATCTGGTAATGTGTAACGAAAGTTTTAAAAATGTTTATATACTTTACCCAGCAATTCCACTTCTAGGCATTCATCCTATAGAAATAAGAGTTGTACATAAACATTTATGAACCAGAATGTTCACTGCAGCATTACTAATGAAAATGGACATAACCTAATTATCAAGATGGAATAATAAATGATACTTCATAATCATTAAAAATCTTAATTTGAGATATTTAACATGGAAAGGTCCCTAATACATTAAGTAAATGGAAGAGAGTAGTTATTTTTTGTGATCCTAGAGGGCAGAACTAGGAACTACCACTGGAAACTATAAGGAAGCACAGTTTGGCTCAACATAAGGACTAATTTTCTAACAATTAGAATTTTCTGAAAAGAATCTAAAAAGGAATGAACATATGTATATGTATAACTGAATCACTTTGCTGTACACCTGAAACTAATACAACATTGTAAATCAACTATATTCTAATTTAAAAAAAAAAATTGTCTAAGCGATGAATGGCCGGCTTCATGAGGTGATGAGTTCTGCACTATTAGACTCTAAGCAAAGGCTGAAGAGTCACTTGGCAAAGATATACAGAACAGATTTATATGTTAGGAGATTAAGGAGATCTTAATGGTCCTTTCCTACTCTAAGAATTTATAATCCCATATAAAGTTATCCATTAGCTGGGATGTCAGAAAGGAAGTGGTTGGTATTTCTTTGTAAATGCTATTAAAGACCCATGTGGCACTAAACTAAAAAGAGATTATACCTATATTACAATAATAGAGTTGAAGAATGATTTACATTATTGTATTCTGTTATCAATAATATATACATTATTGATAAAGTGAAAGAAGATGATTGATTAACCTAATGGAGAGGATTCAAACTGAATTGATAGGAACTAATTTTGAAACTGCCCCCTATTAATTTCTCTGTGTCTAATAAGAAACCTGAAGAGTTATATTTTTCCAAGGTGAAATAGCACTAAACATCTCAAAAAGAAGGGCAGGAGACGCTCTGCTCCTTCTTTTTGCTTCTAGCTGCCCAGTAATTCACATATAAAGAGAGGGGAGAAAGAATATGCCCACACCCCCCCTGCAATATGGTATATAAAATCTTTAAATGTTGGATGTATGAATACTAGGCAGTGGAAAGTGACACAGCATTTAGTATCACACTTGGTTCCTGGAAGGCAGAAGCAAGCACTGGAGGCCTATGAAGGTTTTAGAGTAACTGGTAATGTTGAAAATTCTTAGATGTAAAAAAGAAATCCCCTAAAAGATGCACTTAAAAAACCAACCAAACAAACAAAAACCAACCTTTTATTATGGAAAATTTCAAATATACACAAAAGTAGAGAATAGTATAATAAGCCTCCCCCTCCCCCCCAATCACTCAGCTTCATTTATCAACGTTTTTGTAAGGCTGTTTTCTCAAATCTTTCAGGTTGAGTTTTTTCGTTTTGTTTTGTTTTTAGATTTAAAAGCAAACACCTAACATCACACTATTTTTACCTATAAAAACTTCAGTATGAGAAGATACACTTTCTTGCTAATAATACTAAATATTTAATAAATGTTAGTTGCTATGGCTAGGTACTGTTCTATGCATTATACTACTACTTACATGTATAATTTTCACATAAACTAAGCCTCATTGTTATCTCCATTTTATAAATGAGAAAACTTGAGTTTTTACTGGCTCAAGGTCACAAAGCCAGTAAGCAGTGGTGCTAGGATATGAACACAGAAGTTAACTCTAGCCCAGACTTTGTTTTCCCGACCACTAAAGCAGGCTGACTTTTCTCTATTCTAGTTATTCTAGCCATTCCTTATGGCATATAGATTGTTGTGATAAAGTGGAAGAGGGACTGCTGAATGAAGAAGAGACTGGAAAAGATGCAATAATATGAACAGCTGCTCACTGCTCTTCTTGTGAAATTTTCTTTTCTAAATGCCCCAAATGAGAAAGAAAAATGTGATTGGATATCGTCATTGTCAACTGCCTAGGATACAAAAGAAAGTAAGTCACCTCACAGAGGGAAAGCAATGATCAAGTCTCTTCCACAGAGGTTGAATATAGATGAACTTCTTTTAATTTGCCCCTCTAATGAAAGCGGGGGTGGGGGTGGGGATGTCTCTAGTTCCACAAGTCCTTTAGTTCAAGCAAAGTGATCTCATACGTAGAGGCCGAGCAATCAGTATGAGTAGTATTTGACTGCTTAATGAAATCTCTGGGTAAAAAATAAAAGGACCCGGAATATAAAATTCTTCTGGCTGATGTCTCAGAGTTCTAAACCTTTCACTCACAGCCTTATAAAAAGAAAAAAAAACTACTAAGTAATTCAAGATTTGTCAAAGAAAGGGGAGTTCTCCTTTGATCTTCAGCCAAAAATTCTTCTAAAACCCTCCCTACTGATTTACAATAGATCTTAGAGTAACTGAACTACATCATCTTCTCTGTGGAGCCTACCAAGGGCATCCTCCTTCCCCACCTTCCGCTCTGCCCAAGCACAAACAGAAGGGCTCCTTCCCTGCTCCTGCTGCATTTTATACATAATTCTACTAGAGCACTAATCAATACTGCAGTGTAATTATCTTTTCCTCTCTGGATTATCAATTCCCAGAGGTCCAAGACCCTACCTTACTCTTTACATTTCCAATCCCTAATCTTCAAACTGAGCACCACTGAAAGTACTCAAGAAAGGTGTGCTGAATGAATAGAGAAAAAAAGGTAAAGATGATAGAATATGGAGTGATCTTTATGAGAAGGAATTCTTTTACCAGTATTTTCTAATCTCTACACCTTCAGTACAGTTCACAAGCTTCCCTTTAGGAATTTTCCCATCAGCCAATAGTTTAGGATGAATGAATGAAAACATGGACTATTGTCTCTTGAGGGCTGGAAAAGAATTCAGCCATTTTGGTTTGCAATAGCTTTTAATGAACTAGGGAGAACTCAGACTGAAGGATCTGGAAGATAGTCAAAGCCTTTCAAGAGCTTTTATTCAGATGCCAAGATGCAAGATGGTATTTGAAATGCCTGCTTTTTACATTTAAATGCTGAAGGCAACAGGGAAAATAATTCCAAATAAAAAAACAATGATTACCAAGCAGTGCCTGGTCTTCCACTTCTACTAATTTTTAGACAAAAAAATCCGAAGCAAAAAAATCCCTAGCAAAAAAGGTCTGGTTACAGCCCTCAGCCATGGGGGAGACACTTTTCATGTACTGGTATGAGTCTCCTTGGACCCCTCTCTAATACTGGTTAGCCAAACCACTTTGAGGATTATCTGGTTAGGCAATCCTTTGAAGTAAAAATCTTTGGATAAGAAGTTATCTTTGCTCTGTTTTGGAGAGAGATGTCCAGGAACAAACTATTCTTGATCATCAGGTACTGAGACTGTCAATACACATATGATATTCTGGAAATGCTTTCTGGAACATGACATTGTAATTGTTACAGGAAAATAATCCTGCGCGCAGGCTTCAAAACATTTTGAAAATAGTCCCTTTTGATGATCTCTGTTTAACATTTTTTCTTATTAAATGAATAATTTGCATTTCCTCCAAAAAAAAAAGTTATCTTTCTCACCAATTTACAAACATTCAAGACAATCTCTCAGTTTAAGCTATATTACACTGGAAAAAAAAGTCTCATCACATTTTTTATACGCCATTCTTTGATTACTGTGTTACCTTGGTTAGAGTCCACTGGGTCTTCTATATGAGCAATGACATTCCTGAGATAACTTTGCTTCTGCTTTTCTAGATCTGATGGTGAAAACGTCGGAATATTAGTCCTTGAACAAAGCAAACCAGGAGGAAAAACAATCAGTTAGAACCATGAATATAGTGCTTTGTACAGAGAAGACATATACAGCTGATGGATTAGAACAACTAACTCTCAAAACACTCTCTAAGATCCAATGACAAAAGACAGTGTTAGTCACGTAATATGAAGCTGCAACCAAGTATGGAGTTGAGAGAAAAAAGAAATAGATATAACCTGCTGTTAACAAGGCATAGGGACTTCCCTGGTAGTGCAGTGGTTAAGAATCTGCCTGCCAGTGCAAGGGACAGGGGTTTGAGCCCTGGTCTGGGAAGATCCCACATGCCGCAGTGCAACTAAGCCCGTGCGCCACAACTACTGAGCCTGCGTGTCACAACTACAGAAGCCCGCACGCCTAGAGCCCGTGCTCCGCAACAAGAGAAGCCACCCCAATGAGAAGCCAGTGCACCGCAACAAAGAGTAGCCCCCACTCGCTGCAACTAGAGAAATCCCGCGCACAGCAACGAAGACCCAACGCAGCCAAAAATAAATAAATAATTAATTTTAAAAAACAAAACAAAACAAGGCATAGCAAAGCGAAGACTGCTTACTCCATAGAGAGAGAAAGCATTTGTTCAGTAATTCAAGGTTAGTCAGGAAATAGCTAACTTCATAGAGCCACAAAAAAACTGAATAAGATAAAGACCAAAAAGAACCAGCTGGATCTGGCAATTAAAACATTGATGACCTTGGCAAGAACAATTTCTGGCCCTCGCTCATGCTGATTACACTGTACTAAGGAGTCTGTGGATGAGACAGTGAGTTTATTACTGCTCCAAGTAGCCTTAATTTCCACTGTATGCAATTCACAAAGTTCCTTCAAGTAACCAAAGCAAAACAAGAAAAAAAACCCAGAAAACTGGGGTTAGGAGTGGTAGGAATAAATTTAGTATCTGTGTAATCAAAATTTTTAAAAGAATCTCATTGTAAGGAAGCCAATCTGATTCAACCTAAAAAAATAGCTTTGCTAATTGAAAAGGCCCATGTAGAGATACTGCCATCTCCTGGCAACAAGAGAACAGATTGAAAAGGTGACCCAAATCTGCAAACTCTATAAAATTTTCTCCCCAAGGACAGTTATATGCAAGTTGGGAGAGATGACTAAATGATTTTCTATATAGTTATATCTTAACATTTTTGTAAAAATTATTCTAACTTCCTATATCCGTGACCAGGCTTCCCCACATGCAGGAAAAGAAATCTTACATTTATACAGTGCTTTCACTAACATGTCTTTTTTTCTCTTCAAAATAACCCTGTGAGGCAGCAGGGAAGGCATCATTAGCCTCATTTTATTGACAAAGAAACCAAGGTCAGAGAATATTTGACTTGTTCAAGGTCACATAGTTATTGGTAGTCCCAGAACTTCAAGTATGCTTACTTCTGGTGCAGGGCTTTTTCCCCACACTAAGGAGAAACTCAGGAGAGGAAGAAAGCAACTGAAGAGAACCAACAGAAACCAGAATACTTCACTATACCATTACCTTGTTTTGGTTTGCAGAACAGGAATGACTTTGCCTAGTCTTTTTTCATGGACCTTCAGCTTCCCAGAATCCTTGTCAAGAACATCCTGCGTTTTTTCAGAGCAGAAAGAATGAAGAAGCAAAGATGGCCCGTAGTTATAACAAAACATCATTTATGGTAATATTCTTGAACTAACGGCTACATAGGCATACTCGTGAACCCTAGTGTGTACCGGGCACTAAGGGAGGTGCTTTAAATGAGATAGTGACGGTAATCTCAAGAAAAAAAAAAAAGAAACCCTAAGCGGTATGGACTGTTATACCCATTTGACAGATAAGGAATCAGGCTCAAAGAGGTTAGGTAAATTGTCCAAGATTTTTCAGCTCTTCAGTGGCTGACTCAGAGCTGTTTTACCTAATATATACAGCGTGGCAACCAAAGACTGAGACTTAGGCTGAAACCCAAAGAAAGGAGAAATAATAATAAAATCATCATCATCTTAGTCTATTCAGTAAATGGTTAATTTAGTATTATGTACCAGTTACTGTCAATACATTATTTAATTAATCTTTACTATACTGTAAAGTATCATTTACTCCAATTTATAGATAAGAAATTGTGAGGGAACAGAGAAGCTAAATAATTTGCCCAGGGTCACAGTGCTAGTCAGGATTCAAACCCCAATTTATTTGAATACAAAGCTCTGCTATACAGCTTCTGAATGAAAATAATTTCATTCCTCTCTTCACCTTGAAAAATATACTTACTTCGTTTGATGAACTGGAAACAACCGGAAACCTCATTTCAAAACTTGATTTATGTGATCCATTTCTCCAGGATGACCCCGTATTAGGAGTCTCTGAATGGTCCAAGATCTGAGAGAATACAGGTGTAGGTTTCTTACTGTCAGACATATCTTTATCAGAGACAGTTTGTTTAAAGTTACTGTTTGAAGAAGGGAGTGGGGGTTCATCATAGGCAGAGTTACTGAGGCTGATCCCTTCAGATTCTGTGCAAATTATGCTCTCATTTAGGCTAAGACCATCTTCTCTCATCTCTTCTCCAAGGGAGGAGGGTTTTTCAGTAACTTCGGATGTATCAGTCTTGTCCTTATCAAGTACAACATCACAAACTGTTGGATCAAATGGTGCAACTGTAACTTTTATAAGATTCTTTTCTAGTGCAAAGCGTCTGTTCAATGGTTTAGTAGGAGTTGGTCCATGACCAACTGATGTATTTAGTTGAGGTAGTTTGAAGAGGCTAGGGGTCTCAGCTTCTGGTCCCAAGCTGTACAATGCATTTTTCTCCTGGGGAGTATCAAGTGGAATTTGACTCCCTTTCTCTCCCTTCTCAACATTCCTGCTATCATCGTTAGGCAAGCCTCCTCCCCAAGAAAAGTGCTCATTTGATATGTCATCATCCTTCAAGAGCTCCTGAATCTCTTCCTCCGTGAAACTGAAATGGCCATCATCTTCCCCATCAGACAGCTCCAGCAAGGAGTCATCCAATCCGTCCTCATCCAAGGAATCCCAAGAAAATGGGGCATTGTCTTTAGGCAAGAGAGAGGTACCAGAAGACTGTTCAGAGGGCACTAGTGAGCACGGCATATCTGGAGAAATAAAAGGCAGTTTCGCTGAGGAACAGGAAATACCCTTATATCAATTCCAATCTGCTCTAGAGAGTGGTGGTGTCTTAGTATTTCAAATTCTTTGCACTATGACTTGTAACATGAGAAAGTTTTAAGATATTTAAGCTTACCAGAATCATGGAAATATATATCAGAACAATGAGATACTTTTTTTTCCTATCAAAGTGGCAAAAATTAAGATGACCCAGTAATCTAGTTTGGTGAGAATGTGAGAAACAAGGATCCTCACACACTATCAGTGAGAGTATAAGTCAGTACAATATTTTGTGGAGAGTAATTTGGCAACAGCATTTGACCCAGCAATTTCACTTCTGGAAATTTATCTTGCAGAAGTACCTGTACAAAGGCACATAGATACATTTACAAAGATGTTCAAAGCAGCATTATTCAAAACATCCAAATATTGGAAACAACCTAAATGTCCACCACCAGAACTGTTCAGTAAAATCATGGTACATTCATGTTATAGAATACTTTACAATTATTTAAAAACACAATGAAGTGGATCTGTATATACTTTACAATTATTTAAAAACACAATGAAGTGGATCTGTGTATACTATCATGGAATAATATCTATAACATACAAATAAAATAAATATGTATGTAAAATGTTTGGATTTTCACAGTTTACACTTTTTAGAAAGCAAACATGTATTACTTCTGAAAATGAAAAACAAAAAACAAAAAAAACTTTAAGCATACAATAAGATAAAGAATTGTCTTTCATACTGTGTGGAGCTGCTGGTGTGATCTCTGCCTTTGCCACGAGACCAAATGGAAAAAGGGTTCAGCTCCTGCTAGCTGTTCGTTTCAGGAGACTTGTCAAAATGATTGACTCCCACCTTCCTGCAGGCACAAAGAAAATTAGAGGATCTTCTCATCACTTTCAACTCTGCTAATTACAAAGTCAACTGCATTATGCTTTAAGGTGCTCCATCTATTAATTTTGATCTTGATTTTTTTTAAATACCACAAAGTTGGATTTCGAGTCAAGAACATCAAAGAAAAATCTTTAGAGGAAAAATTATGCAACTAAGGAACTAATTTTCCTCCTCCCAACAATTTATACTTTCTTAAGAATATCATTTGCTCTAGTAGGATGAGTACTGTCTTGAGAGTCCTAAGACCTGGGTTGTTGTCCTGGTTCTGTCACTAACCAGCTGTGATAATTTGGGCAAGCCACTTAACCAGGGACTTGTTTCCTCATTTACAAAATAGGGAAGGGATGGAGAACAGGGATTAGGTGATGTCTAAGATTCCACCAAGATTTAAAAGTTATTATTATGACCATACATAATACATACAATATATGTATTATGACCATACATATATACATATATAATTATGACCATACATTTTCAATACATATATAAATGCAGAGAACAGGTCTGGAAAAATACAACACAAAACTGATGACTGTCATAACCTGCGGGGGAATCCTGAGAGGACAAGGGGAGACTTTAGTATTTTACTTTTTTACTTGAATATTTATATATTACTTGTATAATTAAAACCTAGTTCTTAAATAGCTAATGATGGACCTAATCTCTATTTTCTAGATGGCAAAGGTGATAGAAAGCTGATATTCACATATCACACGTCAACAGCTAAGAAGCTATAACACTTAATCACCAAACTCAATAATTTGGAAAATTCTTGTAGCCTTTTAACTGTGAATTCTCCTCCATCCCACTTCCCTCCCTGAATTTTACTTTTGGTTCATGCATTTTCAGGAAACATTTTCTGAGCTACTATCCTCACATAGCACTGAGCTAGATAATTTGTCTCTATAAGATTTCTAAGAAATAAAGATATGGTTTCCACCATCAAGGAATGTATAATCTTCCTACAGAGACAACACTGAAAGTTATGTACCAATATGAGAAAATACAAAATGCTATGGACAATAAAGTACTAGAGAAAGAGGGAATTCCCTGGTGGTCCAGTGGTTAGGACTCCATACTCTCACTGCCGAAGGCCCAGGTTCAATCCCTGGTCCGGAAATTAAGATACAACAAGCCGCGCAGCGCAGCGGGGGGGAGAAAAAAGAAAGTACTAGAGAAAGAGTTAGAAGGAAATGGGAAGGATTACAGAATTTTAGAATTAGAAGGGACCTATGTAATGTATAGCATGGTGACTATAGTTAAGAATACTGTATTTTTTATTTTAAAGTTGCTAAGAGAGATCGTAAAAGTTCTCATCATTAGAAAAAAATTCCTAACTGTGTGAGGTAATGTATGTTAACTAAACTTATTGTGGCAACCATCTTGCATTATGTACATATATCAAATCACGTTGTATAACTTAAACTAATACAATGTTATATGGCAATTATATCTCAAAAAAACTGGGGGGAAAACAAGTTAAAAAAAAAGGCTTGTCCATCTTAGAGATGAGATGGGACAAAAAGGGAAGAAATATTAAGCACCTGTTATAAACTATGCACTGTGAGACACATTTTACAACTCTAACCCCTCAATATAACTCTACAACACAGATCTTATCAAAGAAACTAAGCTGTTATATTTAAACTTAAGAGTTGCCATGGCTTTTTATCTTATTTTACCAATATTTCAGCAATTGGGAGACAGTTCTAGGCACTGAAGCAGGTGTCTCTATGAAGAGAAAAGTAATTTCTCTGCCCAGTGACTGGGTTATATTATAGAGTGAAGTTATTTCTTTAGGCAGCAGTAAGAAAAATGTTTACTTTTGGAAAAATTTTTCTTTTACTTAATGAAGTTTGTGGGTGTCAAGCACAAGTATCACAGGCACAGGGGTTAAGCAGCCACATTTCTGAAAGAGAAGCTCTTTCTGAGCCACCACCCCCACTCTCCAACTCCTTCCAAAAGGTCTAGTCCTGGGAGTTCCCAGGCAGTCCAGCGGTTAGGATTCCGCACTTCCACTGCAGGAGGCACGGGATCCCAAATGCTGCATGGTGCGGCCAAAAAGAAAAATGAAACAAACAAACAAAAGGTCTAGTTCAAGCATTTGTTTAACCAAATGAAGAGTTCAATACATTTTCACTTTTGGGAAACTGAAGTTCAGAGGCGTTTAGTATACCAAGTATACAGAGCTAATATGCTAGAACAAGGATCCAAGCCCAAGCCTAATTCCAAAGACAATGTTTTTTCTTGTTTTTTTCTACCACCCTTGTGATAGACTTGCCCTGGATCAGTAAGCAAATGGCAGAGCCTTCTACATTCAGTACACTCTCTAATATACTACGAAGGATGCAGACATCAAAGAGGGCTTTTGGTCCCTTGGCAAAAATAATTTAGGGCTTCCCTGGTGGCGCAGTGGTTGAGAGTCGGCCTGCTAATGCAGGGGACACGGGTTCGAGCCCTGGTCTGGGAAGATCCCACATGCCGCAGAGCGGCTAGGCCAGTGAGCCACGACTACTGAGCCTGCGCGTCTGGAGCCTGTGCTCCGCAACAAGAGAGGCCGCGATAGTGAGAGGCCCGTGCACCGCGATGAAGAGTGGACCCCGCTCGCTGGAACTGGAGAAAGCCCTCGCACAGAAACGAAGACCCAACACACCCAAAAATAAATTAATTAATTAATTTAAAAAAAAAAAAAAACCTTTAAAAAAAAATAATTTAAGCCACCTTATTTTGCACAGGCTTCCCTTGATTTCCCAAGTGGAATGGAATAACATGAGAAATAACCATGAATGTGGCCAAACCCCACTGGAAGAAAAACATCATTACTTTCAAACTTTACTATGCACACAAAGGACAACTATTCTTCATAACCACTGAAAGCATCAATTCCTATGCCACATGACATCCACAGGCACAGAGCTGGCTCTTCTGAGCTTCTCTCATAGAATGTTCCAATAGGTCTAGGAGCAAAAGCATGCAGAACAATACCATATACATATAACATTTAACTTGCACAAATCATTCTCTTCACAATTTTATTTCCTCATTTAAAAAAATACTTTTTATTATAATTTAAAACATACACAAAAACAGCATAATAGTATAATGAATTCCCACATACCCATCACACAGCTCCAACAACTATCGACCCAGAGCTAACCTTGCCCCATCCACTTCCCCCTTTACCAGATTATTTTGAAGCAAGTCCCAGGAATCACATCATTTCATCTGTAAATAACAAGAATTCCTTATCATAAAATATCCAGTTCATATTTCCAGTTATTTTATGTCACATTTTTTAAGATTTAAAAAAAAAATCAGTATCCAAATAAGGGCCATATATTACAATCGGCTGATAGGTCTTGTAAGTTTTTTAATCTACAGATTCCCATCTTCTTTTTTCCTTACAATTTATTTGTTAAAGAAACAATAACATAAATTGTGTATGGATACATATATATATCATTAAATAGGAATAAGGAACACCAAGTTCAGGATAGTGACTACCTCTGGTGGTGGTGGTGGGGGAAGAGGAATGGCAAGGGGGTGTGAGTAGCTTCAGTTCTATCTGTAATGTTTTATTTCTTTAAAAAACATTAATAAGAAAAGACCTAAAACAATAAAGCTGGGTGGTGGGTATAACAGTATTCGTTATTGTTACATGGTATAACTATAATTTTTATATGCTTGAAATATTTAATAATAAAAACATTTTAAAATTAAGAAGTCAGTGGGGAAAGATACAATGATTACATTCTGAAGTTTCAAATGTCCTCCCTTGTAAAATAGGGACCATCACAGTACCTACCTCATAAGGTTGTTGCAAGAATTAATGAGATCATGAACATCAAAGTACTTAGCATACTACAGGCACAAATGTAAAAGCTAAATAAGTAGTGGCTGGTTATTATTTTACCCCACCATCACCATCTCCCTGACCCCTAAAGAGTCAGTCAGTCTTAAGAGAAGCACAGTAATGGTAGGAAGATTATTAAACCGATAGGAAACTTCCCCTGGTCCTTGCTTGTTAAGAAATTATTCAGTATGCTCTAATCCCTTCTAATTTAACCCAGCATCTTGTCAACCACACTGTCACAATAAATTGGTTAAACATGAGGCCGTATGGACATTTGAAATATCAGGCAAATTCTGCAAATTAACGGTCACTGAAGTGAGACACTGGACTAAAATTCAGAGACCTCTGTATTTCACTTGAAGTCTCTGAACCTCAATACAGATGAGAACACCATTCTGAAAAATGGGGGATAATTAGTCACTGTTAACTTCAAACACGGATTATCATGAGGATCAAATGAGGGGATGTTTATGAGTATTCTAAACCTGAAATCCTTATACTAATGAAAGTTGATATTTAATAAATCTCTGCAAGGGAGGAAAAAAAATCTCAGATAAAACTGAAGTTTAAAGTGAAGTTCCACAAGACAGCCTTAGTACTTCCCTGTCTGCCATTCCACCATCACCTGCCTTTCTTGGCACTTGCTTTGTAGTGATCTGAAATATGAGGATCTCCTTATTTTTAAAGGAAAAATATTTTCCCCATCTCCCAAGTCTATCTCTTAATTCTCTGCTCCCCATCCCTTCTGTGACCCTATTCTGTCCTTCCATGTCTCTCTCACCTGTCCACCCCCCTCTTCACACTTCAGCTTACCACCCCCTCCCTCTGTT
The DNA here is from genome assembly GCF_949987535.1 of Balaenoptera acutorostrata. Lineage (NCBI taxonomy): Eukaryota > Metazoa > Chordata > Mammalia > Artiodactyla > Balaenopteridae > Balaenoptera > Balaenoptera acutorostrata. The sequence continues at coordinate 26,255,275 of NC_080064.1, read as the reverse complement.
CTCTAACCTCCTGGTTGCAACTTCAGAAATTGGCTCCCTTTCTATTTTTATCGTACCTAAGAAAACCTACTGCTTTAAAGCACAAAGCCTTATTTTATTCAGGCCACGAAAACTGCAACACCAGACACAACCCCACATCCCTCTTTCAAGGCTCTAAAGCCAAGACCATTACCAAGCTGTATCTGACAGGTATGGCCAAGGGAAAGGATTATTTCCAAGAGACCGGACTTCCCCAATGACGTTTGATTTCCAACCTTTCCTACAGGCAATACATGTGAGACATACAGCACTAAAGGCACTCAGTAGGCTTTATCACTCCATAAAACGGCCATAAAGTTTAATCAAAATCAAACTGAACTGAAATTATCTGTAAGAATTCTGCAACGCCCTTTGCTGTAAACACTACAGGACAGAAAAACGACCCAGGGCTGGAAATCTCTGCTTGAGGTAACGTTTTGTTTAGATGAGGGTGCCAGGACTTTCCTCCCACATGGGCATAGAGACCAAATACTTCCCAACCGCAGCAACAGGTTTCTTTTTAAAAAGAAAAATGTCTTTGAAATGATTTAGACAGGTTTGCTAAAGCTTGAAGCCTCTAACAAATCCACAGGAAACTGGAGGTCAGGTTGGGGCAGCAGGTAGGCAACTCAATCACTTCCTCTCCGGGGCCCACCCTGCAGTGCCAACTGCCCGCCCTCCAGCCCAGGAAGGAACCGGTGCCGCCTCCAGTCCTCGAGCGCTAGGAGGAAGGGGGATCGCAGTTCACCCTTCTTAGGATACGGCTTGGCCGCCCCCAGCTCTCCCTCAGAAGCGCTACAGCCGCGACACGGCATCGCCCTCGGGGCAGGGCCTTCGCACTTCCCTCCTCCGGCTCCCCTCCTCCCAAAAGACCAAGAGTTCCCGCCTCCCGCGAAAGGCGGGAGAAGCGCGGGGCTTGCTGCCTACCCCTCCCCCAGCAGGAGCGAAAGCGGCCCGCCAGCAGGCCAGCGCAGTGCACCCTCACCCTGCGGATGACTGCCCACCCCACACCTCAGCTGGACCCGGGCCTCTGCTCCCCCCTGGGGCGGCTCAGCCTCTCCACCCCCCACCCCGCCGCTCGCAAGGCGCGGCCGGAAAGTCCGCGATCTTCTGCCTACCGACACCCTCCCGGCCCCGTGGGGTAGAGGGCAGAGGCACTCCCTCCACCTCCACCTCCAGCCCCCCCCACCAGCCCCACTGGGTAGGAAGAACGGACCTCACTCCCCCTCTCGGGTAACCAGACGGCCTCCCTTTGCCTCGGCAGGGTGAGGGGCATCTATCGCCCGCCGACGTGGAGGTGGGGGGCAGAGACACTCCCCCCGCCCCCCGCCGCCATCACCTCAGAAACGAGAACGAGCCCTTCTCCCGCCAGGGTGAGGGCCTCTCAACCCCTCAACGGGGCGGACGGCTTGCGCGGCCCTCTGGAGAAGCAACAGGCGCCCCCATCCCCCTCCCAGCCGAGGAACGCCGACCCCCCTCGTCCCTCGGCTGTTCACCTCCAGAAGCCGGGCCCAAGCCTAGGTGAACGACTGCACCTCACTCCGCCCCCTGCGCCATTTTATCGCCCCCTCCCCGACCTCCCCCACCCCGAGGCTGCCGGGCCAGCGCCAGGGGGAGGGCAAACAGGCAGTGATTGGCAGGAAACCGCCCCGCCTCTCAAAAGGTTGCGCCCCGCTCAGGCGCCGCAACCCCGCCCTCCGCACCGCTTACCCCTCCTACTGGCTCCACCCCTGTTCGTCTCATCGACCCGCTCGACTCTTCGCTGCTCCTGACTCTTTCCTGGCTGCTGGTAGGAGGACAAGGGTCCAGGCCGAGCAAGCCGAGCGACGAGTTCAGCTGATGCAACCTAACTGGACCGGCGTGACAGTTCCCTGCACGCGGCGGCTGCGGCGACTGAGAAAGGGGCGCGAGTGCTGGGGTGAGCGCGGGAGACGGAGGGGACAGAGCCATGGGGGACGCTCTGAGCCCTGAAGAGAAGCTGCACCTTATCACCCGGAACCTGCAGGTTGGGCCTCGGGGTTGGAAGTGCGCCGTTGGGGACTGGGGGCCGGAGGTCCAGTGATCCTGAGCCCCGCTACGGGCTCATAAGTGTGTGGGGCCGGGGACTCCGCGCTGAGGCCGCTCTGAGAGAGACTGCAGTCCTCCTGCCCGTCGGTCAGTACCGCAGAAATCACAGTAGGCTTACCTCCTATGTGCAGTTACTTGTGTTGAGCCAGGCTTCGAATCCAGGGCTCCCACCCCACCCACCCTATTATGTGCCAGGCGCGGTGCTAGGCGCTGGGAGATACGTCAGGACCCTGCCCTCCCAGAGCATGTCTGGAGGAAATCAGACGTTTAAAATGACCCATAATCCAAACACTTAATTACAGTCTAAACGAGTACTGGAAGGTACTTTACGCGGAGATCTTTCTTGAAAGGAAGTTACGGGGGAGGGCCGGGGGGAGTGTCAGCGAAAGCTGAGGAAGTGACCTCTAAACTGCGCCCTGAAGGATGCGGATCACTTCTTCACTCCACATATGTTCGTGCTGGTTCCAGGCACTGCAGGAGTAGAAGTTAACCAGAATAATGGGGGCTAAAAACGTGTCAGGTAGAAGGAATCCAGGTCAAGATCCAGAGAGGAGAAAGAACCCTGTGGTTCAGAGAGAGGGCTAACTTGGCTGGAGTAAAGGAAGCAAAATGCAGATCAAGCACTTAGGAAATATTGCTCATTCCCTTGACTCTTTCAGGCCTCTCCTGTCACACTGTCTGGAAGGCCTTTCTTGGCCACTTTATTTAAATAACAAACCCCTGCCACCAGAACTGCCACATCCCTTGCTCTGCCTTTTTTTGTTGTTGTTTCTCCATAGAACTTACCACCATCTGACATCCTATACATTTTACTTGTTTCTTTAGGAGGCATAAGCAGGGAGCAGGTCATGAGGGCCTTGTAAGCTATGTTTAACATTGGGCTTTTAGGCTCCACCACTACTGAGCCTGCGCGTCTGGAGCCTGTGCTCCGCAACAAGAGGCCACGACAGTGAGAGGCCCGCGCACCGCGATGAAGAGTGGCCCCCACCTGCCACAACTAGAGAAAGCCCTAGCACAGAAACGAAGACCCAACACACCCAAAAATAAATAAATAAATTTAAAACAAAACAAAAAAATTGGGGTTTTAGAAAGGGCAGTGGTTACATTGGTTGGGCCACAGCTTCTTTTTCTCTTTTTATGAGATACAATTAACATATCATAAAATCCACCCTTTTAAAGTGTGCAATTCAGTGGGTTTTGATGTAGTAACAAGGTTGTTCAATTATCACCATTATTTTTTTTTTTAATTTTTTATTTTATTTATTTATTTATTTATTTATGGCTGTGTTGGGTCTTCGTTGCTGTGCATGGGCTTCCTCTAGTTGCGGCAAGCGGGGGCCACTCCTCATCGCGGTGCGCGGGCCTCTCACTATCGCGGCCTCTCTTGTTGCGGAGCACAGGCTCCAGACGCGCAGGCTCAGTAATTGTGGCTCACGGGCCTAGTTGCTCCGCGGCATGTGGGATCTTCCCAGACCAGGGCTTGAACCCGTGTGCCCTGCATTGGCAGGCAGAGTCTCAACCACTGCGCCACCAGGGAAGCCCTATCACCATTATTTAATTCCAGAACGTTTTCATCATCAAAAATAACCTGTACCCATTAGCAATCACTGCCCATTCCTCCCATCTCCCCAGCCCTAGGGAAACACGAATCTGCTTTCTGTCTCTAATTTACCTGTTCTAAACATTTCATATAAATGGAATCATAATATGTGGCCTTTTGTGTCTGGCTTCTTTCACTTAGCATAATGTTTTCAAGTTTCATCCATGTTGTTGCACTTATCAGAACTCTATTCCTTATGATGGCTGAATAATATTCCATTATATGAGTATACTACATTTTGTTTCTGCATTTGTCAGTTGATGGACATTTGGGTTATTTTCACTCATAATTTGATCTTAACCAGAGATTCTTGCATGCTTCCCCTTAGCCAGATCCTTTGTTTCCTAATCTCTCTCCATAAAATAAAGAGAGGTTGGGAAGAAATGACACACAGAGCTAGTGGCATTGACTTACTCGGGTTTTAAAGGGTAAGTGATATGACCTTTCCTTGAGTAGTGAAAACTCTCCAAGTATCCAAATAGTCAGGGGTTCAGAGGATCAGCCTCCAGCTGGCTTGGAACACAAGATTTTAACAAATCCTACTAATAGCTGATTCAAACCAGCAAAACAATTTTTGTCTTTCATGGCTTCCAACAGCCCCCCACAAACTGTCACCTGAAGAAACACTAAAAGCTCTTATCAGCAGCATACTAGCCTATTAGGATTTTTCCAATATTGTCTTAGGGCAAAAGGAAATTATTATTAAAGTATTTAAATAGGTGAATGAGTTAATCAAATTTTGGTTTTTAAAGACCTCTCTGGCTTCCTTTTGGGACATGGATTGGAGAGAACAAGAGTAGATGTGGGAGACCTGTTAAGAGGCTATTACGGTTGTCTTGGTGTGATCTCTAATGATGGCCAAGACTAGGTTGGTGGTGTAGAGGCGGAAAGAAGTAGGAGGACTTAAGAGCTGTTTCAGAGTAACTTATGCAACTCAGTGAATGATAGTGCCAGTTATTGCCCTGGGGTGAAACTAAGTGAAAAAGATGGTTGGGGAGTGAGGTAAGAAGGTGAAAGCATGAGTTTAATTTTGAACATGTTGTGTTTGAATTAACTGGGTTGATAACAAGTACATGTATATAGGTGTGAGCAGGAGATCTGGTAGTTACTAGCTCATAAGTAGTAATTGAAGCAACTGAAGAGGATCAGTTAGGGAGAATGTAGAGTTAAGAAGAGAAGAGATAGGGCCCCAAGGATTGCTATTATTTAAATGATCAGGAAGAAGAACAGCTGCAAAGAAATCTGAGTCCCAGCAGCCAGAAAAGTAGGAGGAAAACTAAGACAGTAAAATAGAGAAAACCAAAAGAGGAGATTGTTTCGGGGGGAGTGAGGGCTAAAAAGTATTCACTGAATTTAGCAACACAGAGGCCATCTGTGATCTTAGCAAGAGCATTTTCAGTGGTGTGATGCTGTATGGAATTCAGACTAGAAGGGGAGATAAGAAATGGAGAGCAGGAGAAGAGACACCTTTCAAGAACTTGGCTGTGAAAGGAAGGAGCATGAGCTGACAGAGGGGAAGATATGGTTAGAGATGTGCTCCATTCCCCTAACGTCAGTGTCTCTGCACTGGAGTGGTACTGGCAACAGCACCGGCTTTATTTGGCTCTCACTCAGCACTGAGAGCCTGGCTAGACCTCCCTGCTGGCTCTGAGCCTGGACCCTCAGTGAAATATACCTTTGTTTTCCTTGTCACAGGGTAAAGGATGAGCAAGGTGGGGCACTGGCATTAAACCAGCTCTTCTGCTTCCACAACAGGAGGTTCTAGGGGAAGAGAAGGTGAAGGAGATACTGAAGGAGCGGGAACTTAAAGTTTACTGGGGGACAGCAACCACAGGCAAGCCACACGTGGCTTACTTTGTGCCTATGTCTAAGATCGCGGACTTCCTGAAAGCAGGATGTGAGGTAAGAACTAATGTTATAAAGCAAGCAGTTGCCTTTGGGCAACGGCCAAAAGAGAGACTTAACAAGACTTACCTCACTTGTTTGGAGGTACTTGGACAAATTCACATTTTCATGGCCTCTTATCTCTTATGCCCAGGTAACGATTCTGTTTGCGGATCTTCACGCGTACCTGGATAACATGAAGGCCCCATGGGAACTTCTAGAACTCCGAACCAGCTATTATGAGAATGTGATCAAGGCAATGCTGGAGAGCATTGGGGTACCCTTGGAGAAGCTCAAGTTCATCAAAGGCACTGATTACCAGCTCAGCAAGTAAGTGCTCAATCATCCACCCTCCTTGTGGCTCTGGTGCTTCTAGCTAGTTACAGGCCTGGGGGGTCAAGGATTAGAAGCTGTTGGGCTCTACCTGTTAAGAACCATTAAAAATTGTATACACTTTGTCCTTTTAATTCATCCATCAAAAACCTACTGACTAGTAAATACCTAGGTACCATACTGTTTGCTGGAAATATAAGTGTAACCACAACAAAGTCCTTGGCCTTGCAGACTTCACAGCATATGGGAGAGTGGTGAAAAACTCAGCCTCACTTTCTCCTTCCAGCCTCAGCAAATAATGATAAAAGAAATGTGAAAGAAAACTTCAATTTGTAACATTAACATACATATAATTTTATGCCCTAATTTTTTAATCTATAGTTTCCTAAGTAACTGCCGCCCACTCCCCCTATCCCCTGGCCGCTGCCTCATAGTTTCCACATTCTTTAATTTTTTTAACCTCTCAAATAAGCCATGTATCACTCTAATGGTCACTTTTGCATTTAAACCCTTAGAACAACTTTTTAAGGTAAGCATTGTTCTATCCTATTTCACAGATAAGGAAATAGATTCAGATTTAACTTTCCCAAGTTCATGCAGCTAATAAGTAAAAGGACTGATGATGTGAACCCAGATCTTGCTTACAAGTTGATTTCTCTTTTTACTTCATCTAACTTAATTTTCTTTACATTCCCCACTGTTGGACATTTAGAGTTTTAAATAAAGCATATACCTCAGAGATATTGCAGGTTTGGTTCTAAACCACCTCAATAAAGTACATATCACAATAAAGGGGGGTCACATGAATATTTTGATTTCCCAGTGCATATAAAAGTTATGTTTACACTATACCATAGTCTGTTAAGTGTGCAGTAGCATTATGTCTAAAAAAAAATGTGCATGCCTTAATTTAAAAATACTTTGTCATGGGCTTCCCTTTTGGCATAGTGGTTGGGAATCCACCTGCCAATGCAGGGGACACGAGTTTGAGCCCTGGTCCGGGAAGATCCCACCTGCCGTGGAGCAACTAAGCCCATGCGCCACAACTACTGAGCCTGCACTTTAGATCCCACGAGCCACAACTACTGAGCCCGCGCACGAAGAGCCTGTGCTCCGCAAAAGAGAAGCCACTGCAGTGAGAAGCCCATGCACCGCAATGAAGAGTGGCCCCCACTTGCCGCAATTAGAGAAAAGCCCGCATGCAGCAACAAAGACCCAACGCAGCCAAAAATGAAATAAATTTTTAAAAAAAATTAATTAAAAAATAAAAACACTTTGTTGGGGCTTCCCTGGTGGCACAGTGGTTAAGAATTCGCCTGCCAATGCAAGGGACATGGGTTCGAGCCCTGGCCTGGGAAGCTCCCACATGGCGTGGAGCAACTAAGCCCATGCGCCACAACTACTGAGCCTGAGCCCTAGAGCCCGCAAGCCACAACTACTGAGCCCACGTGCCACAACTACTGAAGCCTGTGCACCTAGAGCACATGCTCTGCAACAAGAGAAGCCACAACAGTGAGAAGCCCGCACACCGCAACGAAGAGTAGCCCCGGCTCACCGCAACTAGAGAAAGCCCGTGCACAGCAACGGAGACAACACAGCCAAAAATTTTAAAAAATAAAATAAGATAAATAAAATTTAAAAAAACCACTTTGTTGTTAAGAAAATGCTGACCATCATCTGAGCCTTCAGCAAGTCATAATCTTTTTGCTGGTGGAGGGTCTTGCCTCGGTGTTGATAACTGCTGACTGATCAGGGTGATGGTTATTGAAGGTTGGGGTGGCCGTGGCAATTTCTTAAAATAAGACAACAGTGGAGTTTGTCACATCGATTGACTCTTTCACAAACAATTTCTCTATAACTTGCAATACATTTTCATAGCATTTTACCCTCAGTAGAACTTCTTTGAAAATTGGAGTCAGTCCTCTCAAACCCTGCCAGTGCTTTATCAACTAAGTTTATGTAATCTTCTAAGTCTTTTGTTGTCATTTCAACAGTCTTCATAGCATCTTTTTTTTTTGAATTTTATTTTATTTATTTTTTTATACAGCAGGTTCTTATTAGTTATCCATTTTATACATATCAGTGTATACATGTCAATCCCAATCTCCCAATGCATCCCACCACCACCTCCCCCCGCACCACTTTCCCCCCTTGGTGTCCATATGTTTGTTCTCTACACTTCATAGCAACTTCACCAGGAGTAGTTTCCATATCAAGAAACCACTTTCTCTGCTCATCCCTAAGAAGCAACTCCTCATCTGTTTAAGTTTTATCATGAAATTGCAGCAATTCAGGCTCCACTTGTAGTTCTAGTTCTCTTGCTGTTTCCACCACATCTGCAGTTACTTCCTGCACTGAAGTTCTGAACCCCTCAATTTCACCTCTGAAGGTTGGAATCAACTTCTTCCAAATCCTGATCATGTTGATATTTTGACTCCTTCCCATGAATCACAAATGTTTTTAATGACATCTAGAATGGTAAATCCTTTCCAGAAGGTTTTCAATTTACTTTTCCCAGATCCATCAGAGGAATAACTGTCTATGGCAGCTATAGCCTTACGAAATGTGTTTCTAAAATAATGACACTTGGAAGTTGAAATTACTCTTTGATCCACAGGCTGCAGGATGGATGTTGTGTTAACAGGCATGAAAACAACACTAATCTCATTGTGCATCTCTATCAGAGCTCTTGGGTGACCAGATGAATTGTCAATGAGCAGTAATGTTTTGAAAAGAAACTTTTTCTGAGTAGTAGGTCTCAACAGTGGGCTTAAAATATTCAGTAAACCATATTATAAACAAATGTGCTGTCACCTAGGCTTTGTTGTTCCATGTATACATCACAGGCAGAGTAGATTTAGCATAATTCTTAAGGGCCCTAGGATTTTTGGAATGATGAATGAGCATTGGCTTCAAGTTAAAGTTACCAGCTATATTTGCGCCTAACAGCCTGTCCTTGAAGCTTGAAGCCAGGCACTGACTTCTTTCTTGCTATGAAATTTCTAGATGGCATCTTCTTCCAATATAAGGTGGTTTCGTCTTCATTGAAAATCTGTTGTTTAGTGGAGCCACCTTCATTAATTATTTTAGCTAGATCTTCCAGGTGACTTGCTATAGCTTCTACATCAGCACCTGCTTCTTCACCTTGCACTTTTATGTTATGGAGATGGCTTCTTTCCTTAAACCTCATGAAGTCTGAAGCTCGCAAAACCCCTATTGATGTCACTATGGCAAAAAATTTCAGCTTGTTGAAGGCTCAGATGATGGTTAGTGTTTTTTAACATTTATTAATTAAGGTATGTACATTTTTTTAGGCATAATGCTATTGCAAACTTAATAGACTGCAGTATAGTGTAAACGTAACTTGTATATGCACTGGGAAACCGAAAATTTGTGTGACTCACTTTATTGCAATATTCATTTCCTTGCAATCGTCTGGAACTGAACCCACAATATCCCCAAGGTATGCCTGCAATATGAAAGATCACTGATCACAGATCACCGTAACAAATATAATAATAATGAAAAAGTTTGAAATATTTAAGAGTTACCAAAATGCGACACAGAGACATGAAGTGAGCAAACACTGTTGGAAAAATGGCACCGATAGACTTGCTTGATGCAAGGAAAGTTTGCCATAAACCTTCAATTTTTAATAAACACAGTATCTGCAAGGCACAATAAAGTGAAGTGCAATAAAACGAGGTCTGCCTCTACTAAGAAATTCACCCAGAATACAGCCCAGAGAGATGGACAAAAAAACTGTAAGCGTGGGCTTCCCTGATGGCGCAGTGGTTAAGAATCCGCCTGCCAATGCAGGGGACACGGGTTCAAGCCCTGGTCCGGGAAGATTCCACATGCCACGGAGCAACTAAGCCTGTGCGCCACAACTACTGAGCCTGCGCTCTAGAGCCCGCGAGCCACAACTACTGAGCCCGCGTGCCACAGCTACTGAAGCCCACGCGCCTAGAGCCTGTGCTCCACAACAAGAGAAGCCACCACAACGAGAAGCCTGCTCACCGCAATGAAGAGTAACCCCCACTCGCTGCAACTAGAGAAAGCCTGTGTGCAGCAACAAAGACCCAACTCAGCCAAAAATAAATAAATAAATAAATTTGTTTATTTATTATTTTTTTTAAAAAAAAGAATACTCAGTGGCCAGAAACCAAGTGAAAGTGGAAATACAAAGAGATTTGTATTTCAATTAATCTAAGATGCTTTAAAAAATACTGCTAATTAGGGACTTCCCTGGCAGTCTAGCAGTTAAGACTCTGCACTTCCACTGCAGGGGCCACAGGTTCAATCCCTGTCAGGGAACTAAGATTCCACATGCCATGTGGCACAGCCGAAAAAATAAAATAAAAACAACAACAACAAAAAATATTGCTAATTAATCTATGACATACCTTTATTTTAAAAAGTCACCTAGATTTCAGAGATGCTCAATGTTTAAAAAAGTGTGTCTTAGAATCTGTAAAATACAAGAAGAACACTGAAGACTACATGTACCTTGAGGGAGCTCATTGAATTGTATGTGCTTGAATTTTGATTTTTGTGGCCTCGCAGACCACAATGGGGAAAAAAAAAAGGAAAAGATAAAACTAGAGTACTAGGCCAAAAGGCCCAATATTTGAGTAATAAGTGTTCCAGAAAAGAGAACAAAGAGTCAGAGGGAAGGAAATGAAGTACTAATTTAAGGACAATTAAAGGACATGAGTTTCCAGATTGAAAGGGCCTGTCGAGTGCCTAATACAATGAATGAAAATAAACCCACACTAAAGTACACTGTCTTGGGACTTCCCTGGCAGTCCAGTGGTTAAGACTGCGCTTCCACTGCAGGGGACACAGGTTCAATCCCTGATCTGCGAACTAAGATCCCGCATGAAAAATAAATAAATAAATAAATAAATAAATAAATAAATAAAATGCATTATCTTGACATTTTAAAGCACTGGGGACAAAAAAAAGTATTATACAAACTTCCAAAGGGACAAAAGAAATCACATACAAAATGTCAGGAATCATAATGGTTTTGTGTTTCTCCAAAGGAACAGTGAAAGTTAAAAGGGGATGAAGCAAAACCTTTAAAATTCTGAAGGAGAGGAATTTCCAACCTAAAAATCTGTACCCACCCAAACTACCATGCAAGTGTAGCGGTAAAATATCTGAAAATATTTATTGAAAAAAATTATTTTCATGTTTTTGTTGGCTATTTGTGTTTCCTTTTCTGTTAATCAAGTATCTATGCAAGTGTTTTGGCCCGTTTTTTAACTTTTTTTTTTTTAGGAGTTCCTTGTGTGTTCTAGATACCAAGTCCTTTTCATTTATATAGCATGAGGATAGAGAATTAACTACTGGAACAGAATAAAGAGTTCAGAAATAGATCCTCACTAATATGGAAACCTGATATATGCCAGAGCTGGCATTGCAGGTCAGCAGAGCAAGAATAAACTTTTTAAGAAAAAATGGTGCAGAGACAATTGGTTATACACATAGGGAAAAAGATGATCCCTTCATTCCAAGTAGATTAAAAATTTAATTGTAAAGGCCAAACTATAAAAGACAATGTATAAAGCTGTCCTATGATCGCAGGTCAGGGAAAATTAAACCAGACACACCAAAAGCACAAATCACAGGAAAAGATTGATGAATTTACCTTCATTACAGTTAAGACCTTCAGTACATCAAAAGTAAGATAAAGTAAAAAGACAAGCCACCAACTGGGAGAAGATATTTATAACATATATAACTGACAAAGGAGTAATGTCCAGTATTATATGTCAAAAACTGCAAAATCAGTTGTCAAAAATGAATCAGTCCAGTAGGAAAAACTTAAGTAGGCATTTCACAGAAGAAACCAAACACCCAGTACATTTTTGGAAAAATGCTTAACCCCCTTGGTTATTATTCAAAGAAATATAGGTTAAAATTACAGTGAGAAACCATTCCTGCTTACCAAATTGGCAAAATTTAAAATAGAGTATGAAGTAATAAAATTGGTTAAAAGCCACTCTGTAAAGTAGTTTGACATTATCTTGAACTGAAGTTCAAGATGCAAATTCCCTATGATCAAGAAATTCTTCTCCTAAGCATATATAAAGGAACTTGCACATGTATACCAGGATACACATTGGAGAATATTTATAGCACACTGTTTAGAGATAGAAACATAGTATAAAACAGGAAAGAAATACAAAAGTTCAGGCTTGTGGTTGGTTACTCTGGAGAAGGAAGAAGTGGGATCGTGGAGGGGTGCACAGGAGCTTTACAAGTGATAGGTCCCTTAAACTGAGTGATGGGTAGTCTATTCTTAATATTGTTCATTATTCCTTACATGTGTTTAAGTTAAAAGAAATAAAAAAGACAAGGCAGATAGACTGAGAAATTCTGATGTTTATTTAATAGGCATTCCAAAAGAAGAGAGTAGAGGGGAATGGCAGAGAAGCCCTATTTCAAGAGATAAGCAAAGAAAAAGATTAATTAAAGCCATCTTCAAAAAGGACAAACAAAAAAAGTAGTATTTATTTTTTAAGAGAACATTCTTTTTTCTGGCTGTGCCACATGGCATGTGGGACCTTAGTTCGCCAACCAGGGATCAAACCCAGGCCCCCTGCAGTGGAAGCTCGGAGTCTTAACCACTGGACCACCAGCGAAGTCCTGATAAAGTCATATTTTAAAGGAGAGGATGGACTGCTCACGTTTTAGAAATTACCAGGCAGTGTGCTCTCTGAATGTCTTAAGATCGGGAGAGTAAATTAACACCGCACTTTAGGATTAAACTGAGGCCTGGGCCCCGTCTTACAGCTGTCCCCTCTTGTCTCTTCTCAGAGAGTACACGCTAGATGTGTATCGCCTCTCCTCTGTGGTCACACAGCACGATGCCAAGAAAGCGGGAGCTGAGGTGGTGAAGCAGGTGGAGCACCCTCTGCTGAGTGGCCTGCTGTACCCAGGGCTGCAGGTACCTGGGAGGGATGGAATTGCCCGATGACCTTTTCTGCTCTAACTACTGGTCACAAACCTCTCTCTCAGCCCCAGGCAGACCCATATACTGGCTGTTCCTTCACCTTGCCATAGGCCTTCCTTCCTGTCTTCCTTCCCCCCACTGCCCCTCTCCCAGGCTTCCTGGACCACTGTTTGACTTCTTCCCCTACCTGTCTGTCCTTTAAAACACTGCTCATCTCACAGGTCTTCTTTATGGGTAATCATGGTCCCTTAATTGAAGAACATTAATTTCAGAGTGATAAGTGAAGATAAATTTTAAGCATGATCTTATTTCCCATTAAGCAAAACAAGCACATCATATTTCCTGTGTGTGCATATTTGTATGAGCATGGAGAAAGCATGGAAAAATTCAAGCCAAGCTATTGATACTGGTTATTAGCTCAGGAAGGTAGGATGAAAATGTCAGTAGACTTAGCTTTTCCTTTGTATATTTCTCTAATGTTTGATATAAGAAAATCAAGTCATACAAACTACTGTATATAAAATAAGGTCCTACTGTATAGCACAGAGAACCAGATTCAATATCTTATAATAAATTATAACGGAAAAGGATCTGTAAAAGAATATATGTACATAATATATATTATATACATATGTAGAATATATATTTTTTATATACATGTATAAAAAACTGAATCACTTTGCTATACACCAGAAACTAACACACATTGTAAATCAACTAAACTTTAATAAAAAATTCATTTAATTTAAAAAATAAATTTTTTAAAAAAACTTGAAAGAGAGAAAAGAAAATCAAGTCTTCCCTTGGTCAGGCACTCTAGATCTACAGTGTCCACTATGGTAACCTCTTGTCATAGTCATATGTGGCTATTGAAGTAATTAAAATTAAAATTTTTAGTTCTCCAGTCACACTGGCTGTTATTTCAGTTTGCTCACAAGCCACGTGTGGCTAGAGGCTAACCTGTTGGACAGCACAGATATGGAACGTATTCATCCTCACAGAACATGCTGTTGGACAGTGCTGTTCTCACATTCTAACTGCTTGCTCACCTTCTCTTCCTCTCCCCCTGAATCCGATCGGACACTAAACGTTATCAGTTCTATTTCTTAAAAATCTCTTAAATTCATTCTTGCTCTACATCCTCACCGACTTGGTTCATCGTTATTTCTCACCTGGCCTCTCACAGCAGCCTTCCGGCCGTTTTCTTTATCTCTAGTCCTCAGGCCACCACTCCACACTCTGCCGTCTCACTGGTGTGATTTTTCTGCAGTGCGTGAATCATGTTTCTTCCCTCCTTAAAATCATTCACTGGCCAGGATGTTGCTAGGCACCCTCACATGACATTCAGGGTCCTTACCAACTTTTCTTTTCCTTTTTTTTTTTTAATTAATTAATTAATTTATTTTTTGGCTGCGTTGGGTCTTCATTGTGCGGGCTTTCTCTAGTTGCGGTGAGCTGGGGCTACTCTTGATTGCGGTGGCTTTTCTTGTTGCAGAGCACAGGCTCTAGGTGCGCAGGCTTCAGTAGTTGTGGCACTCGAGCTCAGTTGTTTTGGCTCACGGGTTCTAGAGTGCAGGCTCAGTAGTTGTGGAGCACGGGCTTAGTTGCTCCGCAGCATGTGGGATCTTCCCGGACCAGGGCTCGAACGCATGTCCCCTGCATTGGTAGGTGGATTCTTAACCACTGTGCCACCAGGGAAGCCCTTTACCAACTTTTCTAACCTCATCACTCACCATTTCCCACACCCCTTGGAGTTTGTGCTTTTGCAGACTGAATCACTCATAATTTGCCTAAACACTTCACACCTCTGTGCCCTCTCACATTCTGTTTCCTCTGCATGGTGAAAAACATCTGTATATTCTTCAAAACGAAGCTCAGCCCACAATCTGATTCTAGGAAGCCTTCACCACCACCAGTCTGAACAGAGATAATAATTTCTTTCTTCGTGTTAGCATGTTCCTTAAATGAACATGTAAGTTAGCCCTTGGCATGCTGTATAGAAATTACGTATTCACGCGTCTCTCTCCCCAGCTAGTTAATTGGCTTCTTGAAGGCAGAATCTGGGTCTGATTCATCTCTGCATCCACAGGACTGGCAGTAGGCCTGACATCTAATAAGTGATAGTAACTGTTTGTTTATACTAGTTCAGTCTTGCCCCTTTTTTCTGAGCTCTCACAGGACTTCCTTCTTATGCCAGTTATTTGACACTTGTCACAGGCTGCCTTATTCATTGGGTACCTTTGACATGACTATGATATGTCCTCTCTCCCTTCCTCACTGGATTGTGAGCTTCCTGAGAGCAGAGACTCTTCTTATTTTTTTACCCCATGACATCCACATCGAGTACTGTTCACTGCAGGCACTCAGCAAATGTGTATCTAGCTCTTGAAGCCAACAGGAAGGCTGAGTGCTGCTTATTTGCTTCCTGGTTCTACCTTTGGAAAATTTTAGTGGTTTTCAAAAGTTTCTGATTTCTTAGACCCATACAGAGGAAATACAGTAGGAGTTTATGCTCATGTGTTTCTTTCCACAGGCCTTGGATGAAGAGTATTTGAAAGTAGATGCCCAATTTGGAGGAGTTGACCAGAGAAAGATTTTCACCTTTGC
This sequence comes from Balaenoptera acutorostrata, assembly GCF_949987535.1. Taxonomy (NCBI): domain Eukaryota; kingdom Metazoa; phylum Chordata; class Mammalia; order Artiodactyla; family Balaenopteridae; genus Balaenoptera; species Balaenoptera acutorostrata. The sequence continues at coordinate 26,239,802 of NC_080064.1, read as the reverse complement.
GGAGAAGGTTAGTGTCCTCTTTTTCCTATCTTTTTTTCTTTTGACCCGCAGAGGTGTGCATTAAAGTTTCTTGAATGTGCCAGTGCCAGCAATCATACGGTATGGTAGGTATTATTCTCCTGTTTTGCAGATGAGAAAGCTGAGGGTAGAGAGAGTAAGAGAGCTGTCCAGTATCACACAGTTAGTGACTGAGCAGGAATTAGCATTCAGATCTGTCTGGCTCAAAAGCCTGTGCTCTTGCTGCCGCCACCAGGAAGCTGCCCCCAAAGCTGCTGGATTTGCTTCTTTTTTTTTTTTTCTTCTTTTTTGCTTCTTTCCTAATAGCTCAGTTTCCAGGGAAAGGCAACACCAGTCAGAACTACTGTTCTTTCCCAGACCATTTGGTCCATATTGTTCTGGATCTTAAATAAATGACTCATCTCTGAGATGAGGTTTAACAGGGTTTAAAAGAGGAAATTAGCACAAACCCATAATACTTCTTTTCTGGGAAAGAGCTTGAGTAAGTTGAAAGGGGCTATTGAGAAGTGGTTGGTATTTCTGAAAGCTTCCCAAAACCTCGTATTGGTAAGGGAGTAGAGAAAACACTGCTAGTAAAAATGTAAATTCCTGATGGGTGATTTGATGACTCTAAAATGTTTCTACCCTTTGTCCTAATAATTATACAAATGTGTCCTCAAGATATAATTTTAAAAGTGCAACTTGGGAGTTCCCTGGTGGTCTAGTGGTTAGTATTCGGCACTTTAACTGCCGTGGCCCAGGTTCAATCCCTGGTGGGGAAACTGAGATCCCGCAAGCCATGTGGCGCAGCCAAAATTTAAAAAAATTTTTTAGTTTTTTTAATTTAAAAAAATTTAAAGTGCAGCTTGACTTACGTATAAAAGTATTTGTTATGTTATCAAATTAAATCAAAATCTAGGAAATAAACTTACATTCAATGGCAAGGGATTGGCTAAATACATTATGATAAGTCCTCACAGTGGGATTTTTTTTTAATTAATTAATTCATTCATTTATTTATTTTTGGCTGCGTTGGGTCTTCGTTGCTGTGCGCCGGCTTTCTCTAGTGGCGAGCAGGGGCTACTCTTCGTTGCAGTGTGCGGGCCTCTCATTGCGGTGCCTTCTCGTTGCGGAGCACGGGCTCTAGGCACACGGGCTTCAGTAGTTGTGGCTCACGGGCTCAGTAGTTGCAGCTCATGGGCTCTAGAGTGCAGGCTCAGTAGTTGTGGCACATGGGCTTAGTTGTCCACGGCACGTGGGATCTTCCCGGACCAGGGCTCGAACCCGTGTCCCCTGCATTGGCAGGAGGATTCTTAACCACTGCGCCACCAGGGAAGTCCCCTCACAGTGGGATATCATATAATATTTCAAAATGGTTTTTGGATATATTTAATAAATGGGAAAATGTTTACAGTCCATGTATTTTTATTATTATTCAAGTATTTCTTATTCCATTTTATCTCCTCTATTAACTTTTTAGTTGAACCTTTTATTATTCTAGCAAAGATATGGCCTATGGCCTGTTTTTGTATGACTCAGAAGCTCTAAGAATGTTTTTTATGCTTTTTAAGGGCTATTAAAAAAAAGTGAAAACAGGGCTTCCCTGGTGGCGCAGTGGTTAAGAAGCCACCTGCCAATGCAGGGGACATGGGTTCGAGCCCTGGTCCGGGAAGATCCCACATGCCGTGGTGCAACTAAGCCGGTGCGCCACAACTACTGAGCCTGCGCTCTAGAACCCGCGAGCCCCGACTACTGAGCCGGCTCGCCTAGAGCTGGTGCTCCACAAGAGAAGTCACTGCAGTGAGAAGCCTGCACACCGCAACGAAGGGTAGCCCCCACTCGCCACAACTAGAGAAAACCCACACACAACAACGAAGACCCAACGCAGCCAAAAATAAATAAATAAATAAATAAATTTATTAAAAAAAAAAAAAAAAGTGAAAACAAATATGCAGTGGAGACCACATGTGGCCCACAGAGCCTATAATATTTATTATCTGGCCTTTTACAGAAAAGTTTTGCCCAGCCCTGCCCTACAGATTACAACATCTGTCTTTATAATCTATTACAGTTTGTTAGATATTTTTACCACTTCCCAACAATGCAAGAACCTACAACAGTTTTACCCCATTTAACGCCCTCCTGCCCTTTGTGCTGTTGTCATATATTTCATTTTTACATATATTTTAAATCCCAAAGACTTGATTATAATTGTTTTTTAAACAGTCAATTTTCATGTATATTTGCCCCCACTTACCCTTTCTGATACTCTTGATTTCTTCCTGCGGTTCTGTACCTCTGTGCTTCCCTCTGGGATAATTTTCCTTTGGCCTAAAGACCCCTTTGTGTTTTGTGTTTGCAATGCAGGTCTCTTGGTAATGAGTTCTTTCGGCTTTCTTTTGTCTGAGGACATCTTTCCTTTGCTTTCTTTTTTGTTTTTGTTTTTTTTTTTTCCCCTTGGCTTTCAATGGGTATAAAATTCTAGGTTTGCAATTATTTTCTTTTAGCATTTTAAGGAGTTGTCCTGTTGCCTCTGGCTTTTATAGTTTCCATTAGAAAGTCACCTGTAAGTATCATTGTTTCTCCTTTGCAGATAGTATATCTTTTCTCTGGTTACTTTTAAGGTTTTCTCTGCCTCTGATTTTTAGCAATTTGACAATGGTGTTTTTAGCTTTAGTTTTCTTTGTATTTATCCTGCTTGGATTTTGCTGAGCTTCTTGAGTCTATGGGTTGATATTTTCATCACATTTGGAAAATTGTCCCCTACTATTTCCTTTAAATATTGTTTCTGTCCTCTTCTCTCTCTCCTCTTGAGACCCTAATTTTACACAGATTAGACCTCTGGATCATGTCCCACATGTCTCATAGCCTGTTCTGTTGTTTCCCTCTGGGCTTTAGTTTGGTTATTGTCTATTGATTTTTCTTCATGTTCATTAATCCTGTCTTCTGTTAAATCCATCCAGTATTGTACTGTGCCATTTTAGAACTTCCATTTGATTCTTTTTTATATATTCCAATTCTCTTTTATAGTTCTCCATCTTTTATCCATTTTGTCCATCTTTTCCTCTGTTTCCTTTAACACACCAATCATAGTTATTTTGACATCCTGATCTCCTTATTCCAGGATCTGGACTGTTTCTGTGTCTGCTTTTATTGATTGTTTCCTCTTGACTATCAGTCATTTTTTTCCTGCTTCCCATTTCTAGTACTTTTTAGTATATCAGAAACACCAGAGATATGCTGTAGAGGCTCTGAATTATATTTATAGAGTGCATGTTTTCTGTTTAATTACTGACTTATCACCTTGATTCTGTCAGGGGTGGGTTTTAGGCTTTGATAGAATAGGTCTGTTTAAGTTTGCTCTAACTCCTATAATATGAACCTTATCTTAGTATGTGGCCTTTCTGGGGTCTCAAACTGAAATCTCATGGTATTCACAAAGCCCTCTCTGCTTTGATTGGACCTAAACTTCAACTTCTGTCCCCCCAGCACTGTGGAGCCCCTAAAATTTGTTCAGGTCTCCAGCCTCCCAGAGCCTGTTCTCTGCTGGGCTTCCTGCTGTCTCTCCGAATGAACGCACAGCTATGAGTCAATCAAGAAAGCAATGGAGAACTTTGACCTAGATTTTTGGAAGGGGCTCCCTTCTCTCTGGAACCCTCCCCAAATCCTAGCCTCCTGGTAGCCCTGAATTCCAGTCTCTATCTCCTCTGCTTAGTCAGACTGCTGCTCTCTGCTTGGTCTCTTTTTCCCAGCACTCAGTTTGAAAAAAATGCCCTCAAGGAGAAAGCCAGGGTGGATGTGGGGTCACGTAGCTCCCTTCTCTCAAGATTTGTACCCCTACACTTGTTGCTGTCTAATGTCTGCAAATGGTTATTTGCAGCTTATAGAAATGGAATATTTCTATATTTCCAGCTTTTAGAGTTGTTTATGGTGGTAGGGTAAGTCCAGTAGCCTCACAATGTAATATGAATAGAAAAACAGTAGGAAAAAAAAACCCTTGTTAATATTATGATCACCACTGAAAAGTTATATATTCAGTAGAAAAAAAAGATTGGCAGGAATATATCAAACTGTTATGTGGCAGGCCAGATTAGATGAGATCGGGGCACTGAGGAGGAATTTATACTAATATCTGCTTTTGTGTGTTTCTTTCTAACCCCCTAGTACCTCCCTGCACTTGGCTACTCAAAACGGGTCCACCTGATGAATCCTATGGTTCCAGGATTAACTGGCAGCAAAATGAGCTCTTCAGAAGAGGTAGGTTGCCAGCTCTGACTTGAGTCGAGAAATCTTCAGCAAGAGATGAAGAAATTGAGGACTAGAAAGAACAGTAACCTGGCTAACTAAAATTCTCAAATATCTGAGCTATAAGAAATATTAAGTTATGTAATTAATTCCAGTGGTTCTTGAGTATTGAAGGACCCAGGGAGCAGTCCTGATGAGATCCAATCATAATTTTAAGTTTTACCACTGCTGATAAAAAGTACAAGCAAAGGAACTTCCCTGGTGGCGCAGTGGTTAAGAGTCTGCCTGCCAATACAGGGGACACGGGTTCAAGCCCTGGTCCGGGAAGATCCTACATGCCGCGGAGCAACTAAGCCCGTGTGCCACAACTACTGAGCCTGCGCTCTAGAGCCCGTGCGCCCCAACTACTGAAGCCCATGCTCCTAGAGCCTGTGCTCCGCAGCAAGAGAAGCCACTGCAGTGAGAAGCCCATGCACCGCAACAAAGAGTAGCCCCCCACTCGCCACAACTAGAGAAAGCCCCCGCACAGCAACAAAGACCCAACGCAGCCAAAAATAAATTTTTTAAAAAAATGTACAAGCAAAAGTAATTTGTTCACCCATAGAACTGTGATAAAAGTCAGCCTTATTAATGAGAAGGCTGTGGTTGCATTTCACCAATTAGCATCTTTTTTTAAAATATTTTATTTATTTATTTGGTTGCACTGGGTCTTAGTTGCAGCCGGCAGGCTCCTTAGTTGTGGCTCACCGGCTCCTTAGCTGTGGCATGTGAACTCTTAGTTGCAGCATGCATGTGGGATATAGTTCCCTGACCGGGGATCAAACCCAGGCCCCCTGCATTGGGAGCTCAGAGTTTTAACCACTGCGCCACCAGGAAAGTCCCGAGCATCTTTTTTTTTTAATTTAGTTTTTATTTTATATTAGAGTATAGTTGATTTACAATGTTGTGTTAGTTTCAGGTGTACAGCAAAGTGATTCAACTATACATATACATATATCCATTCTTTTTCAAATTCTTTTCCCATATAGATTATTACAGAATATTGGGTAGAGTTCCCTGTGCTATACAGTATGTCCTTGTTGACACCAGTTAGCATCTTGATTCTTAGGGTGATGTTTAATGTAATGGTTTTGATAAATATGATGTCTTTTAACATTTAAAAGTCCTGCTTGGGGAAAGTGCAGTTTTGTTCTGATCACTAAGGCACAGAATAGAAGAATTAGTGGAACTCAAAGATGTGAAAGGTTGGGTTCTGAGTTCCCAAACATGGCTGATCTTCAGAATCAGCTAGGGGACTTTTAAAAAAGAGAGAGAGAGTTGATTAAGGTCCTGTCCTTAGAGATTCTGATAAAGTGGTTCTGGGGAACAACTCAGGAATCTGTATTTTCTTTCAAAGCTTACTGGTTGATCCTGATTGGAGTCATTTTGGGACACTCATCTAGTGCTTTAAGTCTGATTTCTAGATCTTTGTCTGATCATGGATTGGTAAATATAGGCATAGAAACTGTTATTTTTAAAGGAATAGACTCATTCCTTTTTCTCTCATTAAAATGTCCTATGTGTCAGTTGTTTCTCTGACAAAGTCTATCACTCACCCTATTTGGTAACGTTCACCATATCTTCATCCTGGAAATCAGTGCCAGCAGCAGTTCCTAAATGTGACTGCAGCAGAATCACGTGCAGAGCTTTTTTTTTTTTTTTTTATAAATTTATTTATTTATTTATTTATTTTGTTTTTTTTTGGCTGTGTTAGGTCTTCGTTTCTGTGCGAGGGCTTTCTCCAGCCGCAGCGAGCGGGAGCCACTCTTCATCGCGGTGCGCGGGCCTCTCACTATCGCGGCCTCTCTTGTTGCGGAGCACAGGCTCCAGACGCGCAGGCTCAGTAATTGTGGCTCACGGGCCTAGTTGCTCCGCGGCATGTGGGATCTTCCCAGACCAGGGCTCGAACCCGTGTCCCCTGCATTGGCAGGCAGACTCTCAACCACTGTGCCACCAGGGAAGCCCCCAAGAGAGCTTTTTAAAATACAAATGCCTGGGCCAACCCCAAGAAATTTTGATTCATTAGGTTTGGGTGGAGCCGGTAATTTATGTTATTTTAAGCACCACAGGTGATTCACATACAGTCATATGTTGACCAGAGCTTGGTAACCACTGGACACAAATGAGCGTTGAGTTCACTCACTCCAAAATAAGAAACAAAGCCTGTTACCCTAAAACGGACAAATGGCTCTAGATAATACCTAATACCTGGTGTTGGTGATGTCTGTGAAACAAGTATTCTGACACACTGCTGATGGCAATGTCACTTGATATATGTCTGTCAGAAAACAGCTTGGGGCCTAGCAGTTTTTGGTAGCTATAATCCTAGAGAAGGCAAAAGGACCTCTGCAAAGATGTTCATCGTAGCATTGTATATAGTTTGTAAAAATGAGAACATAATCTAACAGTTTAGAAATTGCTAAATAAATTATGTTGTCACTAATAATTGAGAATATAATACAGCATAAAAATTAAAAGCAAAGACTAGGTAACCACTCAAAAGTACTTATGATACAGTCTCAAGTGAAAAAACACAGGAGGTTTATTCTCCAGCTACAAATTTGTAACGATTCCATATGCTGCAAATAAGACCTGGGAAGAACAGAGAAAAATTAAAGTATTTTTATTTAGTATTGTGAGTGGTCCTTCACTCCGATTAATTCTGCTTTTGTTAAAGTCATTTAATGTTTAAATCTTTGTCCAAATAAATTAAAATACAGATTAGTTGAGCATATTCTCATTTTCAACCACAAGAGGTCCTCCTCTCCTCCCTGGCTTCTAGGAGTCCAAGATAGATCTCTTGGATCGGAAAGAGGATGTGAAGAAAAAACTGAAGAAGGCCTTCTGTGAGCCAGGGAACGTGGAGAACAACGGCGTTCTGTCCTTCATCAAGCATGTCCTCTTTCCCCTCAAGTCTGGTAAGATACTGCCTGTTTTCTTCTCGGAGGCCAGGCTGAAATAGCAAAACCAGTGCTGTGATCATACTTGTGGTTTGTCACAGTCTTCCTCCAGGGGCTGGCTTCCCCGATTCTCTGCTCTGATTTCTCATATATTAATGTGTGATTGAAGTGGGGATATCGTTGAGTTGTCTGTGTGTTTGTTAACATGGTAGGTTCTAAGTGGGGTGTCAGGGTGGGCAGGGGTGGTAGAAATGAAGGGGTCAGGCAAGTGGACTAGAGGAATACAAAAGAGATGTAAGACACGATCGTTCCCCCGAGCTTGGATGCTAGCTGGGTATCCAACATTGCCACTCATGCAATTTAAAAACAATAAAATGCCATATGATGAAGTTCAAAATATATGGCAGAAACTACAGGTACCCATACCTTTGGGCCAGGAATGCTGACTTGCCATTATCAGTGAGTTTGTTGGCATGGATCCTTTTTCTTATAGAGTTCGTGATATTTCGAGATGAAAAATGGGGTGGAAACAAAACCTACACCGCTTACTTGGACCTGGAAAAGGACTTTGCTGATGAGGTAATACCAGAGGAGGAGTAATCCCCACTGAACTCATACTGACAAACCTCTCCATGTGGCCTCGCCAGGTTTCTTGTTACGTGCCACAGGGCTCTGTCATCATGCTCTTGGGGCCGTATATTTTGTATTAATGGCTTAGATTCACGTGGTTCATGGATTAGATTAGCAAATGGCACAAAGCTAATATATTGGTGTCCTAATCACACTCCAAAGGACTTAACCTGGAATGAAGGACCGACAAACTCAGCAAGATGAAGCATTTCAGGGACAGGTACAAAATCGAGGTTCAGAAAAGAGACACAACTATAAAAGAACAATAGAGAATACTATTCATTTCAACAAACAATTTAACAAAAGACTCACTAGGTGCGCATGTGTTTGGCACCATACTAGGGGCTGGCATTACAAAGATGATAAACCCTCATGAAGCTCATAGTCCATAGGAGAGGCAGACATGTGAATAAATAATCATTTACTGGTTACCGTACCAAGCATACATGGTCCAGAAATAGAACAGGAGGAAGTGATTACCTGGCTGGCTGGGAAAGCTTTGTGGAGGGGACAACATCCAAACACGGTTTCACTTGAGGATTAGGAGTTCATGAGGAAACCTGTGAGGGAATGCATTGTGCACAGATGTGGTAAGATGAAAACAGCGTGGTATCTAAGGAATCACAAGTGCTTTCATCTGACTAGAGTCTACAAGGTGATGGGGGGCATTGTGGGAGAGGGAGGCAGGGCCAGATCATGAAGGGAAGGAGTGATGACAGTGTGTATGGGGAATGAAAGGCGGGGTCTCGACTGACTGAATTTGGGCTGAATCGTCAATGTGACAGGGCTGTCAGAAATGTTCACGAGGTCTTGGCCTCAGTCATCAGAAATGTAGAGTCTGGAACCAGGGAGTTGATCGTCCATTCAGTTCTACATTGTTCTGAGTACCTTTGGGATTGTGCATTCAGCCCTGGACTTCAATTGTGTGAGATTTATTTGACAGTCTGGGGTGTGTTGGTGGGGAGAGGAAGGATGCCATGATAGGGAACAGACTGCAAACTGTGTCACAAAGCACAGCTGAAAGAACTGGGCGTGTTGAGCTGGGAAGCAAGTATGTGTTCACCCGTCCTTGAACACAGGAAGGGCTCTCCTGGGCGAGGGGTGAGGTTCCTTCTTGTGGCACCAGACGGCTGAACTGGGGCTGCGGGTGGGGACCACAGGGAGGCTTGTTTAGGCTTGAAGAACTTTCTAGTGGCCTCAATGGTGTGGTGATGGGCAGGGCTGCCTGGCCTGACCTTGCATTCCCCATCACTGAGGTGTTCAGGCAGAGGCCAGAGGACCACTGGAGGCAAGGTTGTGTGAGGGTTTGAGCATCAAATGGAAGAAAAGACTCAATGACCTCTGAAGTCTGAGGGCCCTTAAGGCCCATTTTTTGGACATTTGGCAGCTATTGCTCTGAAACCCTTCTGTCTGCCATCTGAGGCAGGCCACAGAAGCCACACCCCACTCCTCATCCCTGTGAACAATCCTTTGTGGGACTGATGAGACGGAATAGAAGAAACGCTTCTGAAGACAGAGCTTGACAGCGTAACCAGCAGCACTTTCTGTGATGGTGGACATGTTCTATCTGTACTAACACAGTCGCCACTGGCCACATGCGTCTGTTGAACCTCACAATGTGACCAGTAAACTGAGGAACTGAATTTTAACTTACATTTAAATGTGCACATGAGGCTTGTGGCTACCATATTGGACAGTGCAGGTCTAAAGCTTTTCTACTAAAAATGAAACATTCGGGACTTCTCTGGGTGGCACAGTGGTTAAGAATCCTCCCGCCAGTGCAGGGGACACGGGTTCAAGCCCTGGTCCGGGAAGATCCCACATGCCGCGGAGCAACTAAGCCCGTGCGCCACAACTACTGACCCCGCATGCCACAACTATTGAAGCCCTCACACCTAGAGCCCACGCTCCACAACAAGAGAAGCCACCGCAATGAGAAGCATGCCTACTGCAACGAAGAGTAGCCCCCGCTCGCTGCAACTAGAGAAAGCCCACGTGCAGCAACAAAGACCCAATGCAGCCAAAAATAAATAAATTATTTTAAAAAAGAACTGAAACATTCCCGAGGAAACGAAGGAATAACATCAGAAACAAAACATAGGCATTGTTTTATTACATGTATTCATACCTAGGGGACGTCCCCTCAGAATATCTTAGAAGATCCTTTGGGGCCAGATTTGGGATGTAAAAGTGGTAGTCACAGGACACGAGAAGAAAAAATGGAATTACTGAGCTCCTACCATGTACTAGCACTACTCACCATTTTTACCCATGTTACGTGATTTAATCCTTATTCTGACTCTAGGAGGTAAAGGTATTGTTATTTTCACTTTTTAAGTGAAGAATCCAAAGCTCAGAGGGGTTAAGTGCCTGGTTGGGAGTCACCCAGCTAGCTGGGACTCTCACCCCAGGCTCTAACTCCAAAGCCCTGTTCTTCCTTCTTGCTCACTCAGCTCCCCCCTCAGGCTGTCTCTAGCTCCTAGGTTCCCTATGTGAATGTTTCCCTACCTGTAAATAACACGTGCTTTACGCCACTACTCTGAGCATAAATGGAGGGACTAGAAGTCAATTTAAAACATTCAGCCTCTAAAAACCCTCAAGTTAGTATGGAATTCAGTGTCAAAAGACCTGGGTCTTGGACATATTAGATAACCTTTTGAACCTATTTCCCCTTCTCTGCTCTACCAGCTTCACAGGCTTGTTCTGAGGTTCAAATAAGACTCTGCCCAGAAAGCACCCTGCATACTATATGCACATTATTCTTAGTAGATTCAGGTGTCCTATGCCCAGTTCACCTGTTCCAGTGCCCCTTCTCACCTGGCCTTGTACACTTGCAGGTTGTGCACCCTGGAGACCTAAAGAATTCTGTTGAAGTCGCCCTCAACAAGTTGCTGGATCCCATCCGGGAAAAGTTTAATACCCCTGCACTAAAGAAACTGTCCAGCGCTGCCTACCCAGATCCCTCGAAGCAGAGTAAGGCCAGCTGGGGAGGGGTTGGGCTGGGGGCGGGGGGGGGGGGGTGTGACATCATCAGGTAGAGAGCCTGTCAGTGGGCCTCAGAAAAGAGTCTGTCTTCAATTCAGGCCCAAGAAGCCGGTGGTGGGGGCGTGGTCTGAAGTGCAGGAATGTCATGCCCCGTTGACTGGTGGAATGGAACTCCAGTCATCTTGAATTTGGTTTGGTCGGTACTATGAAGTGATTACATCCTGCTGTACCAACACTGCTGTGAGTGCTGGTTTGAGACATGTACTTTGATCCTTTCACAAAATCCGCCTCTTCAGTTAAGGAGACCAATTGGGTTAGACCATGAGGGTAACACAGCTGCTCGGGCAGGGTCTGCACAGCATCTCAGGGAAGCTCATCTCTGGATTCGCCCAGTTCCCTTCCACATGCTCCTGACTGGTTCTTAGTGGGCCAGCCACGCATCCACGATGCTGAGATGTTAACATTGAGAGTCTTGTGTGGCCCTGCCAGAAAAGGAGGAATGGCTGAATATATGCGGAATGCCCGAATGGTGGCAAAGCTACACTTGGCCCCTCCCCTCCCCTCCAGCCCAATACCTGAAGGAGAGAGAGATGAAATCTGGCATGTCACTTTTCAAAGGCTGCCGGCTCTGTTTTAAAGAAGGTATAATTCAGTGGGTAGATTCTGGGGATTCTGCGCTAAGTCCTGCTAGTGTCATTTGGGGGAATCAGCAGCTGACCTGTCATGGGAAGGAGGAGAGTTCTGAGCCTTGGGTTCTTCTCATCTCCAGAGCCAGTTGCCAAAGGCCCAGCCAAGAATTCAGAACCAGAGGAGGTCATCCCATCCCGCCTGGATATCCGTGTGGGGAGAGTCATTAGTGTGGACAAGGTACTCATTTTCCACCATGTCCCGGAGAGGCAGACAGGGGTCAGGTCTGTCTGCTTCCATCTGGAGGAAACCTGGCCTGGGATGGGAAGTAACATCCCTGAGGTCATATTGCGAGTCAGAACCCAGGCATCTAATTCCAGGCGTCAGGCTTTTCCCTTTGCTATCTCTGGACCTTATTCAAACAAACACAGCCAGGAACTCAGAATACGGAGGGATGTTAGGCAGAAGGAGCTTGTTTATCCATCAAATCCAGTCTGATTGGCTCACCTGGTCTCTCCCAGCTTGTCTGGACTAGCCACAGGCCTTATCTTGGATCAGCTACTTTGTCCCAGAAAATGGTGAAGGGAGGACTTCCTTTTTCCCAGAGGCAGATGGCTATGCAACCGGTGGCCTGGGACCAGTGGTCTGGGTATTTTTTTCTCCCAGTATTGATTTGCTTTTCACCATATTAGACTAACCACCAAAACTACCTTGAAATAGCTGCTGATGCTCTTGTTTCGGATGGTGAAGCCAGCAGCTATCTCCCATCTTCCAGTCCCCCCAGGACTGGGATTGATCTGGTGCACACATGGCCATAATGGTGGCCACCCAGGCAGTCCAGGCCATTTTAATCTCTGTTAGAGGTTCCTTCCACTTCTAACACAAGTAATTAGGCTCATGTTACTCAAATCTGCCTCTTCGGGGCCCCTTCTCATGTCTGCTGCCTGGGGCCTGGAGAGTTAGCACTAGAGGGTTCCTCCAGGGCCTCAGTAAGGAGTGGATGCCCCTTTCTGGAGTCAGAGGGTTCACCAGGCCCCATGATCTATTCCATTATGATGCTCTCTGAGCCTGATATCTTGCCGGCAGCACCCAGATGCAGACAGCCTGTATGTGGAGAAGATTGATGTGGGGGAAGCTGAACCACGGACTGTGGTGAGTGGCCTGGTGCAGTTTGCGCCCAGGGAGGAACTGCAGGACAGGCTGGTGGTGGTGCTGTGCAATCTGAAACCCCAGAAGATGAGAGGAATCGAGTCCCAAGGCATGCTCCTGTGTGCTTCTGTGTGAGTGAGGACTTGGGGGGTGGGGAGCGCAGGGCCTGGGGAGGCCCGGAAGAGGGGGGATTAGCCCACATGCTGCCCCTCCACATGCCAGGTGGAGGCCCTGAGAACACTACCCAAAATATGGTGCATGGAGGGATTATTTATTGAACAAGAGCCGTGGATGAAGCACTTTACCTAAAGTTAGCTTTATTAAAACAGAAATTGAAGATTCTAAGCTGTGTGCATGCTCAGGTCTCTCTACTAGTAAGAGGTGAAACCAGGATTCAAACCCAGTTCACTGGCTGTTAGGTCATATACTTCCTCCCCTAAAAGCCCAGATTTTGGAGTCTCTCCTGACATAGAATTTCAGTTCAGCCCTGGTTAACCCAGTGCTGGTGATATCCAGAGATATAGTACAGCAGTGAGGAACTCCTAGGGCCCTGGCATTGTGGGTTCCCTAAATCCCATTAGGCCCCTAGGAAAAGGCCCCAGTGCTTTGGCCTCCATGGCAGCTGGAGACAGTCCATAGCCTCACTCTTATGTTGTCCTGTGTGTCTTCCCAGAGAAGGGGCAAGCCGCAAGGTTGAGCCTCTGGACCCTCCTGCCGGCTCTGCTCCTGGTGAGCGAGTGTTTGTGAAGGGCTATGAGAAAGGCCAACCAGATGAAGAGCTTAAGCCCAAGAAGAAAGTCTTTGAGAAATTGCAGGTAACAATCTGCACTTTTTCCCTCATACCAGGGCTGCCTGGACTGTCTCCAGATTGCTCTGTTACTGAATCCACACCTGCCCTTTTCCCAGCTGGGCCTTCCTGCATCTAAGCCCCTCTCTTCCTTCTTCATTCCAGACCTGTCAAATGAGGTGCCTGAGGAGCCTGTGGGCCCTCGCAGATACTGAGCACTGACAGACTGTTTGAGGCACTGTGTCAGGGACTTGAGACATTTCCTCATTTGACCTTCAGTCTGTGATAGGAGATTATCCCCAATTTATCTGGCAGGATACCTGCCAAGGCCACACAGGGTCACCGGAAATGATGGAGCCAGGATCAGAGCCCTCCTGGGGTCCCTCCTGCCCACCTTGATCTGAGAGCACTCATTCTCTTTGCTTCAGGGGCATTGACTCACATGGCCTGCCCAGAATTCATTCATTCATTCAGCACCCTAATATATGTGTCCGGCACTGTTCTAGGTGCTTGGGCTACATCAATGAATAAAGCAGCAGAGATTCACTCTCCTCGTGGAACTAATACTACACGTGTGACTTTTTCTAGTTAGTCACCTTGTTTCCCCAACTAGACAGTATTTCTGGAGGGCATTTAGAGTGGTTTCTACCTCTCCATCCTCCTGCAAGTGGCAAATGGCTTTGTCCCCTCCCTCCTTTCCTAGTTTTCCAGGCCAGTTTTTTGAATCCACTATTTTTTTCTAGCTATAAAATAGATTTTCATTGTAGAAATGGCTAAAATGTAGGGGAAAATGAAGAAAATAAAACATCCATAGTCCTGCTACCTAGAGGTGCTGAAAAATGTCGTTAGTGATTATTTCCTTCTGGACTTTCTCTGTGCATAGTGATAATATACTTATAGTTTGAGTCATACCATGTTTATTGTTCTCTTTTTAAAAATATTTATTTATTTATTTATTTGGCTGTCGGGTCTTCCTTGCGGCATGTGGGATCTGCTCGTTGCAGCGCGCAGGCTCTTCGCTGCGGTGCGGGTTTCTCTCTAGCTGTGGCCTGCGGGTTTTCTCTTCTCTAGTTGTGGCACGGGCTCCAAAGCACATGGGCTCTATCATTTGCGGTACGCGGGCTCTCTAGTTGAGGCGTGTGAGCTCACTAGTTGTGGCGCGCAGGCTTAGTTGCCCCGCAGCATGTGGGATCTTAGTTCCCCGACCAGAGATCGAACCCGCATCCCCTGCATTGGAAGGGAGATTCTTTACCACTGGACCACCAGGGAAGTCCCTCTTCTTCTTCTTTTTTTTTTTTTAATTTAACTTCAGGCCTCAAAGATTTCCCCATCTTCTTAAATATTGAGGGGGAAGAACCATACACACACACACACACACACATACACACACATATACATACATATATATATAGTATTATATCATAATGATCATAATTTACCCCAAACCTGATTAGACATTGAGGTGGTTCTCAGTTTTTTACTCTTAGAATGCTACGATGGATGTCCTGGTACCTAGTTCTTTGTATTTATTCATGATTATTTTCTTAAACTAAATCCCTAAAATGAACTTACCTTAGGCAAAAGATAGGAATACCTTGAAATGAAAGCTTTTCGCAAACTGCCCTCTTAGAGAAGTTGAATCAATTTACACTACTAGTAGTATAAGAGTCTTTGTTTTCTTATAGTCCTGCCACCATCACTATAATCACTTTTGTTGTTGTTTTTCTTGTCCAGGCTGACTTCAAAATTTCTGAGGAGTGCATTGCACAGTGGAAGCAAACCAACTTCATGACCAAGCTAGGGTACATCTCCTGTAAATCACTGAAAGGGGGGAACATCAGCTAGCCAACCTGGCGTCTTCCTCCCTTCTCATCATCCTGAGTCATCTGCTGTCTCCTTAATTTGCTCCATCCATCATCTGCTTACCCATCTCCCAGGACACTGAAGCAGGAAGTTTGGGACTGTGTTAGGTGCAAGACTTGGTGAGGGGCAGCTCAGCCTCCCCAGGATCCAGGATCACCCTGTCTGGCTGCAGGGAGAGGCTGACCTCCCGGGTAGTGATGAGCGCGGGGCAGTGCAGGGAGTGCAGCCCTACCTTCTTCCCTTGGCAGCTGACCTGACAAATCTGGTTTCAGTATAACATAACTCAGAAAAAGTTTATGCCATAATGCTTGTAACTGGAAAAATATTGGTTTCCAGTTTTCCTAGCGTTATCCCAGCAGCTGTGCCTCTGGCTGGGATCTGGTGCCTGAACTGGGCTAATTACAGCCTCTCCCCAACAGGAAACTGTGGGATTTGAAAAGGGAAGGGAAGGGAAAACAGAGAACCTGGTGGTCTACCAAGTGGTTGGCAGCTTTCCCCAATGCCTGCCAACCCTGAGGCTTGTCGCTGGGGGCAGAGCCTGCCCCAGGACTCCTGGATTGCCCTTTGATCCTGCTGGGGGGACACTCCCTAAACCAGCTGCGTGTTGTTGGATGGCACAGCCTGGTTCTTTCTTCAGGGAGGGTGCGGTACTTCTCCATAAGGCATCTCAATCAGGACCGCTAAGCATCATTGTCATAAATTCAAATAAAATGTCTGAACAAGGGTGTCTGGACGGGACCTGTCTGTGAGCTGCACCATCTCAGGAAAGGAGAGCACAGTGTGTAGCAGCTTCTGGGCCCCTCACCCAGCCTCGGGCTGTTTGTATCTTGGACTTTTGACCCTGTAATGGGAGCGGGGGTGGACTAGGCTGGATGGCAAGACACCTTGACTTTCCCTTTAGCAGTGTTAAAAAGAAGAGGCTCACTTTACGGTCCAGAACGTTGTCCCTTCTACATGTGGGCCCAGACCACCACCTTGACCCACCCCATTAAGAAGCAGCAGCCACAGCCAAGTTTGAATCATTTAATTAATTAACATCTTCGAATGAAACCCACACAGAGCTTTTTCCATGTGTATCACTCCAGCTTCAGGGCAGAGGGAATAGATTGTTTGTATAGACATATCAAAGACTCAGAAACTTAAAGAAATATATATATATATATATATATATGTGTGTGTGTGTGTGTATACACACACACACACACACACACACACATTCTCTAACATTTTTATGGAAATTAAAAATCAGAGGCTTTTGGTCTCTCCGTGTGCACTAGGTCAAGCTCGTATTTACCCAAGGGGACAAAAGGATTGCCTCTTGGAGATCCTCCCTTCTCCTTTCTACTGTCCCACCCAGTGGGGAAACAAGCTCAGAGGAATCTAACTGAAGATAAGGGGCTCCAGTAACATAGGGAGGGGAGGGAAAGAAACACAGAAGGTGGGCTCCCTCCTACCTCCAGCAGCTCCAAGGCTGCTGCCAGGGCCTGGTGTCATGGAAGCTTTGGCCTGTTCCTGGTTCCTGGTTCCCGGTTCCCGGGGGGTTGAATCAGGAGCTCTGAGCAGAGGAGTGCTTACTGACTGTCCTCTTTCCCCAACTCACTGGGCAGGCACAGCACATACCCAGCAGCAGCTCTCCATTACCCAAAGGGCAGGGAAGAACATTGGTTTATAGCTACAGAGAGAAGAGAATAGTGAGAGAGGGCCATAGGAACCTGGGATCTCAGACCACATCCCCTGTGTTCCCAGCTCTTTTTCTGGGAGGGGGTCAACCTCTCTCCTGGGTGGAGGAGAAGCAGCTAAAAGCAAGGTCCCTTGCCCGGCTCAAGCCTGAGTCACTGTTGAGGAAAGAGGATCAAGACAGAAAGAGTGACCTGGTGACAGCCATGCTGCAGTGGAAGGAGGCACTAGGGCCACCCCCGTGGAGCCACCGGGGCCAGTGAGGAAACCAGCTTACCGAGATAGGTGGCACAGGTTGAAAATGGAAAGGTCAGTAAAATTCCTGGAGGAGAGATCAGTAGCAGAGGCTGATGTCTAGGGGGGAACCACCCAGCCCGCCCCTAGGAGCGCTGAGTTCCCCCTCATTGACTAGGGAAGAGTCTGTAATAGAATGCACCTTTGGCTTCCCATCCTGTCACTCAGCGTCAGCTCCCCCCAGTGGAACCACCTGTGCTGAAAGACAGCTGCAGAAAGGACGTGCTCGGAGCAGAGTAAAGGTCAGAGGATGAAATCCATAGGGCCGGGTCTGGGCCCACTGCCCAAATAGGCTCTTCCCTGCCAGACCCACCCCTCCAACCATGTCCTCAGTACTTCCTGTCGAGCTGAAAGGAACCCAGCTTTGCCATGGCCTGTGGTTCCTGCCTCTGAAGAGTCGTGCCCGCCCACCGCAACCTGATCAAGTAAAACAGGGCCAAGTGCCCCATGACGTGACTCTCTACTCTGTTCTCCCACTCTCTGAGGACAGAGAGAGCCTGTGGACCTCCCCTCTGGTTCTTTCTCCCCCACCCATTTGGGCCCTGGCAGTCTCCCACTTCCTGTCCCCTGCATGGAGCACCTGGCAGAACTAGAAGGCAGGAGGCTGGTTGGTGGTAAGTTGAGGCACAGGAGGGCTAACCCCCGCTGCACCTTTTGTGCTTTGGAATTCCACAGCCCCACTCCTGCCTCCAGCCTGGAGAACCCTGTGGGAATACAACGACTTGCCTACCTCCAAGAACTAAGAATAGTTGCAAACTGGATCGGAGGAGGGGGACAGATTAGTCCCAGCCATGGGCTGGCTGCTGGGGACTGATGCTGCTGCCATGTAAACAGGCCCCTGGAATGTGGCTTCGCGGGCCCTGGAGGATGGACATGCAGCCACTTTTCAAAAGTGCTTTGATTCTGGACTACAGCATGTGCATGATTTGGACATTTAAAAAAAAAAAAAAGGAAAAAAAAAAACCTCAAGTGAGGTGTTCTGTTCCCAATTCTGTGGCCTTGAGGCCAGCAGGGGGCACAGACACCCACTCCCACCAGCTACCTCCTTCAAGATGAGGCTAAGGCCAAGACTGAAGCAGCAGCTGCCAGAGGTGAATCCATTCAGGAAAAGGCATGAGAGCCGGATGACTTGGAGGACAGGAGCCACACCAGGCTTGCGTAATTACTGAAGGCCGTGGAGGTTAAGGCTGCAGGCGTCCTCCCTATTAGGTTCAGTGTCTGCCGTATCCTCTCATCCTTGGAGCCGCTCAGGTCCCTGAGATTGTATTCCTGGGATGGGTCAGCAGTGCCAGCAAGGTGCCTGGT
Source organism: Balaenoptera acutorostrata (assembly GCF_949987535.1). Taxonomy (NCBI): domain Eukaryota; kingdom Metazoa; phylum Chordata; class Mammalia; order Artiodactyla; family Balaenopteridae; genus Balaenoptera; species Balaenoptera acutorostrata. Next base: position 26,221,304 of record NC_080064.1, on the reverse strand, counting down.
GGTCAGACCAGCTCTTTCTGTGGGTCTGTGGAGGGAAAAGAAGGGACACTCAGCAAGGGACCGCCTAGCTTGGTTCTGACCACTAAGAGCCCAGGGCACATCCTCACCCCCTCACTTTACTGACCACGACAGCAGCACTGGGCTGGACGTTTTACAAACGTTCCCTCTGCCACTATAATGTATCGCTGCCTCACACTTTACAGTGAGGAACCCGAGGCTAGGATGGGTAGATAAAATGGCAAAGTTGGAATTCAAACTTCAAATTTCAGTAGGTCTGACTCCAAAGCCCCACAATCCATGCTCCTTCAGTGCAGCTCATCAGAGGTGACAGGTCACACTTTCCAGGCACCCCGAGACCAGAATCCAAGAGCAAATCCCTAATGGCAGGACTTCTGATACCTGTTTCCCATGACCAGTAATGGGACCCACACCCCACCCCTCCCGGCCCACCGTACCTGTGCCAGGCAGGCCCAGCTTCTCCTCTGGACCCACCCGCTGCAGGACATCTCCATTCTCTGCCAGCTCCTCCTTAGTCCTGTCCTCGGCATGGGGGAGCCCGTTGGTGGGAGGAGCAGGAAGGGGCTCAGCCCGAGGAAAGCTGGGGGAGGTGGGGGGGGCGGCTCCTCCAGAAGGCTTGCGGGCCACAGGTGGGGGGGCCTTAGCTGGCTTCTTTGGGGCCTGGGGTGGCCGTTGCTCTGAGATGCTCCGAAGTTCAGCTATCAGGTTCCGCTGGAGGTCAGCCTGGGTCTCAGGGGACACGGGCTGCTCCAGCTGCAGCTTCTTGGTGCCCTTGGAGAAGATGAAGCTGGCCGTAGAGGCAGGGGACCGTGGCTCTGCCTCAGGTGGTCCATTGGGCTGGGCACTCACAGGGCCCACGCTGTCAGCCAGACTGGAGGCCTTGAGCCAAACAGCAGCGTGGAGCCCTGAGGAGGCAGGTGCTGGGCTGGCCCGCCCTGACAGGGCCCTTCGCAGTGGCTTCTGGGGGGCCGACGGCCCTGACGCTGGAGTCGGAGCCACTGTAGGAGTGCCTACAGAGCGCAGCCGAACCATCTGCAGGAGTGAGGGTGTGACCAGGGGTGCACCAGCATCCTCCCTGGGAAGGCCGCCACCCTTGCTGCAGCCCCCCGGTTCCCTCCGAGGGACCTTGGCCTGAAGCTCTGGGACAGAACCAGCAGCAGATGGGGCTGGCAGAGCTGGAGGAAGATCTGGGGTACCACGGGGCTGGCTCTGGAAAGAGACAGTAGCTAAGGAGGGCTCCGGGGGGCGTGAAGGGTCTGCAGGCTCAGGGCCAGCCACAGAGAAAAAGGCCTCCTCGGGTGGAGGGAAGTCGGCCATGGACAGGTCCTGCTCCTCCGGTGCAGGAGGCGGGGGTGGGGGCCAGTTGGGATCTTGGAGGGCCTCCTCAGCAGTCCCCGGGGCAGACAGGGCCTCTTCAACCACCTCTGGCTTCTTAGTGGGTGGGGGGGGTGGGTGATAAGATGGGGGTGGGGATGGTGGGGGTGACTGGTCTTTGGAGGCACCGGGAGATGCCTGAGGTGGGGTTAGGGATGTCTGGGGAGTAGGTGGGGACTCAGGGCTGGCAGCAGTGGTAGAGATGGGCCCAGGGACCACAGCAGGGGCAGCTGGAGCAGGGGCAGCTTGGTTTGGGCTCTTGGGCTTAGAGGGAGGTGGGGAGAAGGGGGCAGGCACCTTGGGGTGAGGAGGTATGACAAACCTGTCACCCAGGGCGGTCGACACATGCGGACCAGAGCGGTCTGAGGGCGCCGGATCAGAGGAGGAGGAACATAGAGACGTGAGGGAGGAGGAGACGGAGGCCCCGGGAGATCGAAGGGAAGTGACACGCTCTGGTTTAGGGGGTTGGGCCTTGCCTGGGGAAGCAGGGGCCCCTGTTAGACCCTTGGGAGGCAGGGTTGGGGTACCACTTTGGCTCGAGTATCCACTGGAGGGTGAGAGTGTCCGTTCTGGGGAGCGTGGGGGACGCCGGGAGCCACCTGGAGACAAGCCAGGCACCCAGCTGCCTGCTGAGCTGGATGGACAGGGTGCTGCCCCCATCCCTTCTGACCCGCCAGTGGTGGGAGGCCGGGGCAGCTGTTGCTGCTGCTTCCGCTCGGGCTTGGGAGGCAGCCCCAGGGGCCCATCATGTGCTGCTGAGCTGCGCTGATGGAGCGAGTGGGTCCGGCGGGGAGGTGGCGGGGGCCGCTTCAGCTTACGTAGGGACACACTCCGGCCGGACAACTGGCCACCGCTCCGAATGCTGACAGTGTCCGAGGCCTCGGCAGTGCTGCCCCCGCTGGGAGAGCCCCTCCCGCTGCCCCCCAGGGGAGGGGACGCCACGTTACTGTTGGCCACAGAGCCCTCTGGCCGGCCCTCTGAGCCACCCTTAGAGGAGAGGGTGGAGCCGTCAGACACAATGGTCTCAGAGGACTGAGAGTGGCTCCAGGTGTCACTGGAGGAGGAAGGGTGGCGGCTGCGGGGTCGCGGGCTGGAGACCAAGGAGAAGTGGCCCAGCGAGCGGATGGAGGCCGGGCTGGCTGAGAGCAGGCTGCAGCGGCTCAGCGTGCGCAGGCTGCAGCGGCCCAAGGCCACCACGTCCACTGTGGGCGGCAGCACGGCGTGCGGGATCAGCTTCGACAAGTAGGTGGCCTGGGGCGAGATGGACATGGCCGGGCTCAGGGGTTCTGGAGGCCCTGCCCCTCCGGTCAGTCCGGGCACTGCTAGGGACATGGGCCGGGTCAGTGGCAAGGGCCGGGCCCCCGTGGACCGGCCAACGAGCGTGTCATCCCGGTAAATGCGGTCGATGTGGCGCTGCAGCATGGCCTCTGCCTGGGCACCGGCTTCGGCCTCCGCCTCCAGCGCCTGCAGGGACACCCTGGCCCCTGGCCCTGAGGCCGGGCCCGCCGGATGGCCGTCTACCGTGGGGATGCGGACAGCGTCCCGTGGACCAGGAGGCCGAGGAGTACCTGGTGCCTCACGTTCATTCCGCAGGCCTGGAATGGACAGGGAGGGCGTGGGAGTCAGCAGAGGGGGCGGCCGGGGCTGCCCGCCCACAGCCTCCTCATCAGGCGCTCACCGAGTTCCTTCTGCACGTGCTGTGGCAGTCCCAGCACCGTGCTCCGCCGCTCCCGCCGCCGCCGCCCTGACTTTCCAGATGATTTGGGAAATGAGTCATGCGGTCGGAAGGTGGAGCCTGGGGGTGAGTCCAGGGAGAGAAACTGTTAGAGCAGGTCTCGGGGCACATTCTGCAGAGCACAACTTTTATAGAATATTAGTAAGAGCTCTGTGAGAAAAGATTTCCACAGTCAAGTAGGTATGGGCAAAGCTGGGTTAAACGAAGCTAGACGCTTTTCTGGAAGGCTTTACTAGGTCAATATTGATGATTTCCATTTAGCGAACACTTATTATGTGTTAGCATGCTAAACACTTGGCATTCATTCCAATAAGGTACGTATTCTTATCCTCATTTTTATAGAACATCAAACAGAAGCACAGAGAGGTAAAGGGTTGGCCCAAGATCACAGAGCTGTAAATAGCAACACTAGGCTCAAAACCAGGTTTCTCGACTCTTCACTGTCCTGCTTTTTGGTTAATGCTCATTATGAACCTCCAAGAGGACACAGGGTACTATGTTTCCTGAATCCACTGAATCACAGTCTTGGGAAACACTAAATTAGGAGGAAAAGGGAAAGCTGCAGGTGCTGGGTGCCTACCACCCCCTCTCCTGCCCAACAATCCTGGCTGGTGAGTGGGTACCTTTGCGCTGGATCATCTCAGAGCGGACGGAGAGAGCATCCTCTGCCGTGGAGCTCTCAGCTGTGTAGGACGTGGTCTGGCTGCAGAAGGAGATGCTATCGTCATCTGGCCCGGTCCGGGAGGACTATTGGGGGAAGAAGGATCAGCCCAGAGGCGTGAGTGGGGCTTACCTTTGCCTCCTCAGGCTCCCCTTTGTAACTTCTGACTCAGATTCACCCCCCACCGACCTGCCCCAGCATCACCTAGCACTGAGCAGGCATCAGCTAGAGCTACCCTGGACCAGCCCTCAGGGGTATCTCGTCTAGCCTTTCATGATACAGAAAGGAAACAGATCCAGAAGGGTTCAAAGACATACTTGTCAGAGGTCAAGCAGGGAGAGAGGAATACATCAAGACTGAGCTGGGGGCAGGGCTCACCTGGATGCTCTGGGTGTCTCCATGGTCCCAGGCACCCTTGTTCAGTTTCTGTTTTTCTGAAAGGCATCAGAAAGGTATGTTGAGCTAGGCCCCTGACTTTGGGAGCTGAAAGTAGCACTGGAGAGAGGAGGAGAAGGTTACCTTGGTGCTGGAGGGAACGGAGCCCCTCCTGGGCCTGCGTGTGCAGCTCTTCCAGGTGAGGCGGTCGCCCACTGGGGAAGAAGACATTGTCCTGGTGCTCATCCACTGCAGACCCTAGCCCCTGGCCTGGCCCCACACTTAGTCGTTTGTCGCTCTCAGCCTTGGCAGAGCCTGCTGGGAATGGAGGAGGAAGGAAAGTGAGGCCCAAAGGTATCTGGGCCCTGGGAAGGCACAGGCACTGCAACAAGGGCACCCACAGTCCCCAGAGGGCACAGGGCACCTGCACATACATGCAGTGCCTACTTCCCCCAGTCTGTACTCAAAACCCACAGTCCTGGGGTATACACTTAATATACACAGCCCCCAAGTACATACACGAGCTATAATCCAAGTGTACATATATCTGAGCACCCACACCACACAAAGGGCCCCATATAGGGCATCATACCCAGGGCACACATGCCCACCATATATGCACACAACACCCACAGGCTTCATTCAGTATGTATACAAACACATAGCATCCAAGTAAAACCACATCTGTGTACCCACACCAAGAGCACACCCAGCCGCCACATATACACATGACACCCACAGTCCCCACTCTGTATATTCACAAACAGTACCCAAACATACAACTGTCACTCAGGGCCCCATGCAAGACACTCCAGTGTACACATAGCCCATAGCAAATACATTTCTCTTGTCTCCAGATCCTGAGCTCCACTTTACAGGAAAACAAACCACCTCTTTATACACCCCATTGGCTCAGGTCCAAGAAAAAGACACATGGGACACTAGGAAGGGGTGGGCACTAGCAAAGGTCTTAACCAGATTCCCAGGAAGTCCTGGGGTGTGGGCTAAACCAAGGATATGGCCACTTGGGTCCCCTACTCACCCATGCAGCTGTCCCTTAGTGGAAGGATAGGCTGGGGAGAAGAGAAGAGGGACCCCAGCCATACCACTCCCCCTGAGGCAGCTCCAGCCTCTCTTGGGGAACAGTCCCAGGTATCCCCCTCTCCTGGAGGCCCAGGGCCCTGGTGCAGAGGAGCCAGGGGTCCATTACAAAGGATACTGTTACAGGCCCTGCCCATGGAGGAGCTGAGCATCTAATCCTGGGAATAGGGGCTGTGTCAGCACTTTGCAGCCCCAGCCCCCCTTTAAACAGAACCCACAACATAAGCAAAAGCTCTGGCAGGGTCATGTGACCTTGGCAGCACCTTGTGGAGGGACAGGAACAAAACAAGCCCTTTAAAGGGCCATGCCCCAAGATCAGGGTCTTCAATTCAGACACCTGAACTGCCCCTTCCGCCTTCCTCAGCACATTCTTCAACAGCCAAGCTCCTGCCCAGGGAATCCTCAGGAATCCCACAAGGTCAGAGCTAGGAGGTCTCTCAGTGATCCTCCTCTCCCCAACCTCCTGATTTTACAAGTCCACAAACAGGCTCAAAGAGGAAAGGTCTTGCCTAAGGTCACCCAGCAAATCGGAGTCAGAACCAAGACTAAACTCCAGGTTCCCCGAGGGGACTCCTGAATCACACTCAAACTGGGGGCCCTCTGGCCCCCACATCTTAATCTAGGCCTAAAAGCCCAGTTCCTAGGAGGAGGAGGGCATAGGCCCCTCCCCTCAAAACTTCACCCCCAGGCCTCTAAACACGATTTCCCTGATCTGCTCCCCAACTTCCAGGGGTACTACTTTCCTTTCTACTCTGCTCCCCACATCCCATCCTCCCACACACACTGAGCTGACCCCGGAGGGGGTGCACTAACTCTTGCAACTGAGGCATTGGGATGTACCCAGTAAAGCGTGAGTACCCCTGGAGGAAGGCAATCTTGCCCGAGGACTGCAGGCTTCAAGGTCAGAGACACCTAGAGCCATCCTCTGAAACACAAGCAGAAATCAAACAAAGGCAGTAGGAAAGCTGCTGGACAAAGGCACTGCGGCCGACAGGGGAGTCTGGCCTCATTACCAGCCCTCATCCCCCACCCCATTGCCTTCCCCGGCCTTGATCCCCCATTCTACATAAGGGTCTGGCAAATGGGGGTGTCGGGGATCCCTTATCTCCCCCCCAGCCACACCCACTCACCCTTCTTCTTAAAGAGCCCGAGGAGCGCCGGGAGGTGGCGGCCCAGGAACACCACCATGACTGCCGGCGCCACTCGGACCGTCCCCTACGTTGACCTCTCCAGAACGCCGGGTGATGCCTTCACCATAACCCAGCGCTGAGGGGATGAGTCTGCCCGCCCAGCTGCGGAGCGCCGGCTCCAGGCAGAGGAGGGGGAGGGGCTACTCTCCAGGTCCTCCTCCCACCTTCACCACTGATCCCGCCCATCCACCGACCCCGCCCCTCGAGTGCAGAGCAGGAGCAGGCGCCTTCCCAGACTCCAACAGGGAAACTGAGGCCCGGAGTCTCTGGGTGCTCGGCTCTTGTGGAAAGGATGACTAGGAGGGCCAAAGATACTCGATTCCAGGGGCAGTCCGCTACCCCTGTCCCCAAGTCCTTTTCTAAACAGTCATAAGCCAGAGCTAAGGCAAGGGTCCCGGCTGCCAGATGGTGGGTGCAAGAGCCACACTAGACTAGACTTGGCATGGTGCCCACCCCCAAGTCCTCCTGGCTGGTGAGGGTGATTCCCTGGGGAAGGAGCTCACAGCGTGGAGCAGCCAGGCAGAAGCCCAGGACTGCCTGGGCGGATGGCAAGGACACTGGCAGAGGTCCCTGGAGGAGGAGCCAGCCCAGGACACAGTGCTGGGAAGCCAGGGAGATGCCCAGAGCAGAATCACGGTGACTGGTGCTAACAACCCCTCACACGTATGTCCAGCCCCAGACTTTCCAAAGGATTATCTTCCCACTTTAGTAATGTAACATCAACAGCCAGAAAAGCACTGTGAACTCTCCAAGGTCACACAACAGAGGCAGGCCTTCAACACAGACCTCTTGCTCCTCCAGCCCAGGATTCTTCTCACTGGTCTCACTCTGTGACTCAGTGACTCTCTTGGATCACCAGACAGGGAGAACGGAATTAGCCATAGGTGAGGGCAGTAAGAGTGGGGGGCAGGAGGGAAGGTACTTGGAGGGAAGTCAGGTCCAGGTTCAAATCCAGCTCCATCACATACAAGTCATGACCTCACATGGAAACAAGGCTAATAACTCCTCTTTATAAGATTGTTGTATCCATTCATTTAATCAGCAAATATTTATTAAACTAGTACTAGGGGCTACAGCTATTGGAAAACTTTTATCTTGTTCACCAGTACATCCCTAGTGTCTGGCACATACTATGAGTTCAATAAATATTCGATGAATACACGAATGAGGTAAACTGGCAAAATTTTAGATAGTGAGGGCTGAGGAGATGTGACAGGAAGTGGGTGACTTTAGGGGGCATCAAGGAAAGGCTATTGGAACTGAGACCTAAAGAAGGAGCCAACCAGGGCAAGTGCTGGGCATACAACCTTCTAGAAAAAGGCAACAGCAGGGACTTCCAGTGGTCCAGTGGCTAAGACTCCGCACTCCCAATGCAGGGGGCCCGGGTTTGATCCCTGGTAAGGAAAATAGATCTCACATGCCGCAACTAAGAGTTCGCATGCCACAACTAAAGATTCTGCATGCCGCAATGAAGATCCCATACGCAGCAACGAAGATCCTGCGTGCCGCAACTAAGACCTGGCGCAGCCAAATAAGTAAATAAATATTTAAAAAAAGAAAGAAAACAAAGAGGCAACAGCAAGCATAAAGGTCTTGAGGCAGGAGTGGTGGGGTTTTCCCAGAACAGAGAGGAGGCCAGTGTGGCTGGAATATGATGAGCAAGGGAGAGAATGGCAGGAGATGAGAAGAGGCAGGAGCCCGGTCAGGTAGGGCCCCAGAGGCCTTGGCAGAGTCTGGATTTTATTCAAAGAACCCCAAGAGGTCAGTACTAAAGGTTCAGCTGAGTATTGACGATGTTAAAAGAGATTCTCCCTGGCAACTCCAAAAAGAGTAGTTGAGGGACTTCCCTGGTGGTCCCGTGGTTAAGACTCCGTGCTTCCACTGCAGGGGCATGGGTTCCATCCCTTGTCGGGGAACTAAGGGCCTGCATGCCATGCTACGCACTGCGGCCAGAGGAAAAAAAAAAAAAGAGTAGCTAAGACTGTGGAAGAGAAGGTCTGTGAACTATAAAGTGCTGTCCCCCAGACTCACCTGAGGACACCCCTCTCTCACAGCACCTTTCTCTCTCTCTCTGAGTCCCTAGGGATCTAAGAATTCACAATGGCTCCCATGCTGCAAGATCCTCCTACTGGTCCTTCCCCATTTGCTGTGCCACTTCTCAGGGACCACTCATGCAGATAGCTGAGCCTTCACTCTCTAGAGAACAAAATTCTGTGGGGCTAGATAGTATATATCCTCAGATCATTGAAATCTAAACAACACTCTTAAGAAGTAGGCACATTTTTTTTTCTTGGCTGTGCTGCGCGGCTTGCGGAATCTTAGTTCCCCAGCCAGGGGTTGAACCCAGGCTCCCGCAGCGACAGTACTGAGTCCTAACCACTGGACCGCCCGGGAATTCCCAAGAAGTAGGCACTTTTATCTCCGTTTTACAGATGAGGAAATGGACACCAGAGAGGGCAAGCACTATATAAAGCTGGTAAATGGCAGAACAGCATTCACACTCAAGACCACTTGAATCCAAAAGCCACGTTCTGCCCACTGTGCCAGCTACAAACCTGATCTCCCCTCTGAAGAAGGTTTGGACAACCCTACCATCCCCCAAAATTTGAGGTTTCTTGACCACATCCTCCCCTCTTCCCTCCCTCTTAGGCCAGACCCATCCATCTCTCTTATTAGTCCCACTCAAACAGAAAAGAGCAGTAGACCGACACTTGTAGGGTGATTAATTCATGCCAGGCACCATGCCAGGCGCTGGTGGAAGGCAGTCTCTACCCTCACAGATCTGACAACAGTCCTTCGAGGCAGGTACTCAAAGATACTCTCCTGGTAAGTGACCTGTGAGGCTCACAGAGCCAGGTGACTTACCAAGCTCTGGCTGGTTCCAAAACTGGAGCCTTCAGCCATGCAGGACAAGGGCATGCTCAGCTTCTCCCAACCAGGGAAACTAAGGGCTGAGCTCTGCTAAGTCAGGGGTGGGGAAACATCAGCTCATCAAGGTCCCAGGCCCATAGCTTGCAGTCAGGGTCACAGCTGCAAATTCCCCAGCAGGATCCAAGGCTCTCACACTTGATAACATCTGGTTCCCCCAGCAACACCCGTCCCGCCGCCCCCCACCCGCGCCTTGGCCAGAGCCTGAGGTCCCTCTGAGCCACCCCAGGCGCAGGTCTACACACTTGTAGCTTGTTTGGGGAGAGACTCAGCAACCCGAGTCTCGGATGGAGAGCATGCACCTCACAAGGAAACTGAGGCCCAGAGAGCAGAAGGACCTTGCCTAAGGCCACACTTGGAGTCCGTGTTCCAGGACCTTCAGCCCCAGCACAGTCCAGAGGTGCAGCCTGGGACTGAGGCTCACCACGCAGCCTCCGCCTCCCCTACCTGCCCAGGGGAGGAGGCTTCCCGGATCTGAGAAGACACCTTGCTCCAGGCCACGCAGAGCACACCAGGAAGCACACCTGCAAGTTCTGGAGGGAGCTGAGATACAGACCACCAGCAGAAGTGTGCAGACCGCACCTCCAAAAAGCCTCACTGGGGCCATCCCCCACAGGCAGGCGCTCTCACCACCACGTCCACAAAGCACACCCACGCCTCCCTAGTCCACGCCCTCCCCACACCTGAGCACCAGATTCACGCAGGGCCCTGCTGGGTGGCTGCGTGTACACGAGGGCAGATGCATGTACCCACCGCTCTGGGGCCCCCCTGAGCCTGGAAACAGAGAGGAATAGGAAAGGGAGCCCCTGCCCCTGCCCCTGCCCCTGCCCCCCCAAGGCCACGTGCACCTGCGCGCATGCGTAAGCACTGTCTTGGCAACATCCTCCACGGGGTGAGGCCTCAACCTGCCCCATTCCAGAGCAAGGGGCGGGGGCTGCGGCGCGCCCTGCAGCCAGGCCGGCCTGACTCAGGGGAGAGGAATGAAGGGGGAGGGCACAGCTGCCCAGGTGGCCTTGCTCTGGAGCCAGGATTCAGGGTGTTTGGAGGCCCCTAAGTCTCAGCCCCTCACTCTTGTACTGGTGGGCAACAAGGCCCAGAGGGGACCCGGGCCTTCCCATAGGAGCAGAATCCAGAGCACGCGTAGATTTTATCCTCTTAAAGGCAAGACAAAAGGAAGTGAATATAAGTCTCAGGCGCAGGCGCTTTACAGTTCTCGAAACACTCTCCTCTTCTATTGTCTCGAAGAAAGCGAACGAGAAACCTGCAAGGTAGGTGTGAGTTCCCTTCTTACAAATGAGCACAAGGCTGGAGGGACAGTGACTTGCTCAAGGTCACCCAACCAGGAAGTGGCCGAGCCCAGAACCTGGGTCTCACTGCAAACGCCTTAGTGGACCCTAAGTCTCAGGAAGTTAAGGGGTTGGCGTGGGAGGGAGGGGGCCATAGCCTCAGTCACTGCCCAAAGTTGGGGAGCTCTGCACCCCACTTCTGCACGAGGGGAATCTACCTCCTTCCTCTTCTCACTGCGAAGGCCCAGCCTGGCCAGGGCAGAGCTGACAGGCCGGTTCTAAGGTAAATATTGGGGGGTAGGGAGGCCTGGGACAGGAAGGGGAGGATCCCATCCTACAGGCGCCTGGGGGAACGGGCAGTAACACAGGGAGGAATTAGCTACCATAATATTAGTAAATGTCATAATGAGTTTCCGGGTCAGTATCTGCTGCTGACAGTAACATAATAATCTCTTTCGGCCAGGGTGCGATCCTGACTTTCCAAAGCCCTTTCCTTTGTTCCTTCAAGGCATGATTATCCTCATTTCATAGATGCCGGAGAGGCAGCCACCATGAAGCCAGGAGAGAAAAAGGCTGGGAGTCGGAAGGTCTGGATTCCGGGCTTTGGACAAAAGAATCGGACTCTCAGGGCTGCAGTCTCATCTGTAAAGTGGGACTAATACCCACCTCACAGAGTGCCTGGGAAAGTTAAAGCCACGCAACCAAGTGTAACCACAGTGTTGTCATCAGAGGGAGCCTCTGCCTATCCAGGTGTGGGGGCCTTTTCACTTTCAACGATCATAAGCCAGCATTTGCTGAGTGCCAACTGACTGAGACACACATGGTCTCACTAAATCCCCCTCACCATACAGAGGCACTCCCCTAGGGTTAGTGACTAGCCCAAGGTCACACAGCTAATAATGGCCGTGAGCCCAGCTCATACTGGCTGCTGTTCTTCCCATGTCCCTAGAGGCCTCCTCTCCCATCCACTTCTGGAGCTCTCTTCAAATCTCAAGTGGAGTTGAGAACCATTATTAAGATAAGGTCTGATAAGGGACACTTAACATCAGCTTCCTATCAGCTCCTCAGTGACGTAGCCCTATCTGGCAGCCCTAACCGCCCCCTGTTTGGGAGGAAAGGGAATTCGGAGCCCACGCCAGATATCCCACTGCCCTGGGAGTCAGAGGTCCTAGGCCTGAGCTCTCACTGCCCCTCAGTTGAAGCATGATCCTGAATCAGGCACTGCCTTCTTCTGGGCCTCAGTTTCTTCATCTATGAGGTGGGACGGTTGGGGAGATGATCTCTAAGGAGCCCTTGGCATGTATGACTCTGCCGCCAGAAGGAGGGGAGTGGTCCCTCACTTTGGGTCAGGACCTGGGGCAGCAAGGGGGTTCAGCTTATCTCAGATCCCTCAGACCAGAGAGGGCTGGGCCAGCCCCTTATCTGGAAGCCCAGGGCTCCCACAAGCAAGTCTAGACATACAGTTAGTTGGTCACAAGTCTCCCCACCCCAGTAAAGGAGAGGAAACAGGAAGAAAGGGGGCAAGGGAGGTAACAGGAGCAGGTCTTCTCCCAGCTGCGGCCACTGGTGCTCTAGGTCCAGAGGCAGGGCAGAGTCTGACTCCACCAATGACTTAGTCCCTTCCCTCAATCTCATCTGCAAAGTGGGAACAATAAACCCTATCAGGAGGAGGGCCATGTGTGTAAGCCTGACAGTATAATGCATGGGAACAGGAAGAGGACAGAGTGCTGGGGGTGCTCCTTGAGCTGCCAATTCACATCCTCCACCAATCCTCCATACCTCCCAGGACCAAGTGCCCAGATGGCCTGGGGCTGGGAGGGTTGAGATGGATTCCTGAGAACCAAGGCCAAACAATCCCAGCAGGTTACAATGTCTTTGCAGCAGTGAGGAGGCCTCTCCCTATTCACCCTCACCCTTCTCTATGGTCGAAGGGCATTTGTAACATGGGACCAACCCTTCCTTGAAACTCAGTTTCCCCTCCCACTGCCCGCCAGCTCCCTCTCTGAGCTCTTGGCGGCTTCAGTGCTTAGTCCTCAACCCCTGCCCTTCCTCCACAGTGCTTCCTCCATCTGTGCACCATACGGAGTCCAAATCCCCCAGGGCCTCAGGCTTTCTTCACCCAGAGGACATGCAGGCCCCTCCATCATAAGAGGATATCCATCTACACCTAAAATAATTAAGAGCACAGGCTTTGGAATCTGACAGGCTTGGGTTTGAATCCCTGTTCAGCAACCTTCTTGCTGAGTAGCCTTGGACAAGTGACTTAACTTCTCTGAGCTCCAGCTTTCTCATCTGTAAAATGGGAAGAATAGCTTACAGCTTGTAAGACCGTTGGAGGACAAATGAATTAATCAAGGTAAAGGGTTTAGCATACGGTTTATCTCTGCTGCCACCCCCAGCCAAGCAGCCTCATGCATAGAGCCTTCACAGCACTCTCTGGCCCATACTCTCAACATCTGATTAATCCCAGGTCCTTCCTATCACTTCTGCCACCTCCTCCGCAGTGTCTCTGCAGCTGCCACTCCTCTCCACTCCCACAGCCCTCAGCCTGTCCCCAGCCCTCACTCCATCAACCTCTCCCCTGGATTACTGCAACAGCCTCCAGACTGTTCTATGAGCTTCCACTCTCACCACCCCACCCCCCAACCTGTCCTGCCTGCACCTGCCATCTTCCTAACATACCACTTTCATAGGCTCCTCACTTGCTCAAACACCTTCACTGGCTCCCTTTGGCCTGTAGACTCCAGCCCTCTCTGCTTGCCTTGCGTTCTTTCCCCCATCCTTTCACAGACTAATCAAACGAGTAAGTACTCAAGCCCCAGTCCCATACCTGGACCTGTGTCAGCAGAGGCTGAAGCCAGGGAAGCCTTAGAATCCTCAGCACAAGTAAAAACAAAGAGATTGAAGTTTACATTCACTTTTTCTCCTCCCAGGCACAAGGAAGAAACCTCAACTACTTTGCTTTCCAGCCTCCACACTCAGTCTCAACCCCATGCCTTTGCTTACGACCATACCCCAGAGCTGAAATGCATCCCTGGCCAGGTTCTCTTGTCTAATCAACAATTCAGGACTAATTCCAACCCTACAGTTACTTCTTTAATACCAGCTCCCCAGTTTTCTAAAACTGACCACAACCCAAAAGCCTTTTAACATATAGCCTAGAATATTCCCTAGCCCCCATGCTTTCTTCTATGTTCCCTTGACATTGCTTTCTGGGTTTTTAGGAACACCTTTAAAGCCTGGTTGACCCTTGAGTTGCAGCAGGAACTGGAAGAGCACAAGAGATGCTAGAAGCCCCAGGCCTCTTCCGTAAGGGCTGGCGGGCAAATTATAAACACAGCCCTCTTAATCTCTCTCTCCCCCACCACAAATGGTCACAAGTCTGGATCCACATTTGGGTCTCAGGAAACCATCAGATTAGAGTGGCCATAGGAGGGCAGATGAAGATTCCCCAGCCCCAGCCCCACCCCCTTGGTGCCGATTCCAAGAGGACAGACAGGTGGGCACAGCCCAGATTTCAGGATTACTGGGACAGGGAGACTACTGGAAGGTCCAGAAGTCTCTCATCAACCCAGCTTCTGAGGAACCTCAGAGAGCCTACCAGCATTTAATTAATCCTTCTCCTAATAGTCATGATTATTCTTCAAACCACTGCAGGCAATGACCTTGGACAAGCCCACCTTCTCTCTCAGTCTCTTTCACGACTGTAAGGGTCCCAAGAAGTCACCTAAGCTAAGCTGCCCTTATTTCACAGACAGGCCTCCCTCTAGGAGCCAGGGAGGTCCAGAGAAGTGAAAGCAATCTGCTCAAGGTCACAGAGCCCATACCAGAGCCACACTGAGAACCCAGACACCCTAAATCCCAGCCTAGGCCCTTTCTATTGCCCCCTGCATGGAGGGATGAGATCATCAGGCTCAATTCAGAACCTCTAGGAATGTAGGCCATCCTGGTAAGTCATGGGTGGATTCTCCCACCACAGGAGGGAGGCCCCCCAAGCCACCTTCTCCAGGATTTTCTCATTCCCCAAAACCAGCAGATACCCAACTCTGTTGGAGACCCCTTATCTTGCGGGGTGGGGGGTGGATCACCACCCTGCCCCTACCCCATGTTTGGATTCACCAGGCGGAGGAACTAGGCACTCTACACAGCCCCTCCTCCAACACCCCTTGGGACCCGGGGATACCCTGAACCGCCACACCCGCTGGGGGGAACCAGGAATCCTGGCTCCCAGCCTTGGGGTTGGAGGCCTTCCCAATTCTGCCCCCTCCCCCCGACTTGGAGGATGGAATGTGACCCGCGGACAGATCCCGCAGCACGCCGGGAAGGGCTGCGTTCCAGCTCGGTGGCTGCACTGAAAGGGGGGGATGCGGCAGCGACCATGGGGACCGCGGGTGGGGGGGGGAAGGGGGACAGAGAGAGGCAGCGGCGGTGCGGATGGGGGTGGGGAGGGAGCCCAGAGAACCAGTCCGACTCCCGATCAAGCCAGATGGAGGCGGCCCGAGTCTCCAGCCCCTGGTTTCCTGCTTCTCCCCTCCACCTTTGTCTCCCCTCCCTCCTGCAAACTTTCAGCCTGTGCGGGCTAAAGCCTGGGGAACAAATGTGCGTGCGTGCGTGTGTGTGTGTGTGTGTATAAGTGCTTTAGGGTCTGGCTGGTTGTGCAGTTCTGAACCTGTGTGTACATACGTGTGCCTAAGACGTTGGGCAACTGTACGTACATGAATGTGTCTGAATCTGCGACTGGCGTGGTGTTCGTGTGGCTGGGTAAACCGTATACATAGGTATATGTACCTGTATCTCAGGATCTGTCTCTCCCACAGCGATCGTGTGGGTGTGAATGTGTATGTGATTTTGTGTCTGCATGTCCGTACATCTGAGTGGGTGTTGTGTATGTGACTGTAAATTGTGAACATGTACATGTGCCCGCCCGCGGGTATTCGTGCGTACATGTGTCTCTGTCTGCATGTGAGGGGTGGGGTCTGTGCGGGGGATTCCCGGCCCCCCAAACTCACACCCAACAAGCCCCAGGAGGGGGCAGCAGCGGCGGCGGCGGCTGCGGCAGGAAGACCCTCCTCCCCGCCTGCCCCGCCCCCACCCCCAGCCCCTACCTGCCGGCCGCCTCGCCGACCGCCCGAACCGCCAGAAGCTGCGGGCCCGGGGGCCGCTGGGGGCCTTCCTCTTGTGGTGTGAGTTGCCCATGGTGGGCGCGGGAGCCGGCGCGGGAACCCTAGCGCAGCCCTACCAGCCCGGCAGCCGGGCCCGCAGCCACAGGAGGGAGGCAGAGAGAAGCGCGGGCGGCCACCGCAGGCGCCCCCAGCCCCAGCTCGGCCACGCCCCCGGGCTCTGCGGCCAATGGCCGGGGCGAGGGAGGGGCCGGCAGAGGGGCGGGGCCTGGCGCACATCCCGTAGGCTCCACCCCTCTGAGGACCTGGGAGACCTGCCGAGCCGCCCCGCCCCGTGCTCTGGGAAAGGCCGGGCCTGTCCAGGTGGGGCTGACAGATCGCTCGCTCTCCCAGGCCAGGGGCTGCCTCTGAGGACTGCAGTGGAACCAAGAGAACTAGGGGCCCAGGCTCCAGACAGGCAAGGTCTGGAGCCTTGCTGCTGCTAAGGCCCACCAACCACCACCCCGTGAGTGTCACGTGTCTGTGTACCGCCTGTCTCTGCTTGTTTGTACAAATACATCTATCTGACTGTATCTCTGTAGTAATGGTGTTCAAAATAACAATAGAACCCTTTTATATAGCGCTTCCTATGTGCCAGGCACTGTGATAACTGCTTTCATGCATTACTTCATTTCACCCACAAAACAATTCTGTAAGGTAGGTACTTTTATCATCTCCATTTTACAGATGGGAAAATTGAGGTTCCATGAAGTCAACCGATTAGCCCAAAGTCAAACAGCATTAAGCTACAAAGCCAGTACTCAAACCCTGACTGAGTCCAATACCCACTGCTCCAGGCTACCTACCCCACCACTTTATCTGTGCCTCTCCATGACCTTGAAGGAGGGCATGTAATTGGGCATTTGTATTTGCGTTCTTGAATGTGGCTGTGTAGTTGTGTATCTGTGACCCTGAACATGTGGGTTCCTCTCTGTGTCATCACCTGTGTGTGACTGCATGCCTGTATCCATATAATTGAATCTGTTTACATAGGTTTGGATGTGTGCTTTTGTATATTTGCCTATATAATTGTGACTCCCTCAAGCTGGCTGAATATCACTGCTTTTTGTGTATTTGAGTGTGTAATAGTCTGCTTGAGTGCATGTAAGTGCATGTAAGTGAAAATGTTTGTCTATAAGACTGTAATTGCATGTGGTTTTCTGTATCAATATGACTGTGCAACTATCTGCTGATATACCCATATCTATCTACCTTTGGGGGGTGGGGTATGTGTAAGTAATGGAGCATATAGGTAAACATACATGAAAGCACATGTCTGTGTGCATCTAACCCTAACTCTCTCTCATCTCCCCTTAAATAAGTCTTTGTTTTTCAAAGCCCAGGCCAAGGTTCACCTCTTCTGAAAGTCTTCCAGGTTGCGCAAGGCCCCCACATCTTTATATTCTCACAAGTGCCCTGTGTCCAGGGACCTGCCCAGGACCCCACATACTGGGCAAGGACTCTCCTTTACGATCACTCTGCCATCTCTCCAACCAGGGGCAGCATGGTATAGACAGAGAAAGAGCACTGGGCTGGAAGTCCACGGCCCTCAGTTCTAATCCCCTTACGGCTCATCCTTTCTGCCACCGGGGCAAGCCCCTCCTCCACTACACCACGCTGCCTCTTATGCCCAGTGGCTCCAAGACACCCTGTTCCCTCCCTGCAAAATGGGAGAGTTAAAGCTGAACCACACCCTCCCTGAGGCCCATCTCTTGCTAAGAGACTGAGGTTGACAACAGTGCAGTCCTTGAGGGGCTGGTATTTTATTCATCCACCCAGAAAATACTTGTTGAGCATACACTGTATACCACACTGTGTGCAGCAGGCTCCCTGCCTTGCACAGAGAAGAGGGTCCTAGTGGCAGAGCTGGATGAGACCTCAGAGATCTGCTGGCCCAATTCCCTTAATTTACAGGTGGGGAACCTGAGGCCCATCAAGGGGAAAGGTGGTATGGGGGGAGCAGAGAGAACACTCAAGGGTAAAGTCCAAATCCCTCGGCATGCATTCAGTGAGGACAGGCATGCAAAGAGCTTAGAAGGATGTCCGGAGTGTAGCAGGTACCTCGGCCTTCACAGGAGACCTTGCAGGAGCTGCCCCCGCTCACCAGTTCAGCCTCATCTCTGACCACACCCCTTTCATTCTCAGAGCTCCAGCCACACACAACTGCTTGCTGCACCCCAGTGCACACCTACAGGCCTCACACATGCTCCTTCCTCTTCCACCTCTGCCTGTCCTCAAGGCCTTGCTAGACAGTGTCCTCCTCCATGTCCTCCTTGACACCCCTCCTCCCCCAGCCCAGTTCTTGGGGCTCCCACAGGCATTAATGCTGTCCACTGATACAGTACTGATCACACCTAAGGGCTCCCCGGCACCCTGTGTAACACCAACCCAGCACTTGTCTCAAGGCAACAGTTTGCTTTGGTAGCTCCCTTTCCAACCAGAAAACAAGTTCCTCAAGGACACTAATCCTCTCACTCCTCCTAGTAGCCCCAGGCTCAGCATAGTGTCTGGCACACAGTAGGTATCCCTACGTGTTGAACAGAAACTGGCAGAGGTGGTGATGATGGCACCTTGAGCACTAATGGAGGTGAAGAGGCACAGGCAGGAGAGTCCAAGGCACTCTCCCAGTCTTACCTTCTTTCACTACAAAGGCTATGCTTGCTCCCAGATCCAAAAGGAAGAGTACTACCAACGAGTCAAGTGCATGGGAGAGCCTGGGAGAGGCTGGGGTAGGACTGGTGGGAAGAAGTAGGTGGTATGGTAGGCATATGGACCAGAACTCCTGGAACCACAAGGCAGGGCTTGAGGGTCTCGTGACCCTACTGGAGGATAGTAGTAAAGGCCTCGGCTGGCTAGGGGCTTGGAGGAGAGGGTATCCTTAAGCAGGCAGGAGGTCCTACTTGGAACAGACCCCACCAGCATGCTCCTGGGAAGCATGCACTTTGCCAGAAGATTCAGGGTTTAAACCCTTGGCAGGCTGAGCTGTCTCCATCTCCCCTCCGTGCCAGCACAGAGCACCCCGTGAGTGCAGCTGACAGCCTTTGGTGAAGCAGCCCCCAGGACAGCGGAACACTAGAGCACAGAGTCCTGGGGAGTATAGTCATGGGGGAGGTGGACAACGAGTTCATCCCTCCTGCCCAAGGAAGCTGCTTCCACCCACTTCCTCCCCCAAGTCAGCCACAGGACTGGAGGTGGCCATCCGTGGGTTCTCCAGATGGGAGGTAGAGGTGTGTATACCTGCTCTCCCCACCCCGCCACATTCACTGCGGCCTAAACAATATACAATGCCTCCTCTCATTAGTTTTCTTCAGCATGTGACAGGCCAGGAGCAGCTGAGACAGCTTTGAGGGTTTGGGGAGAGGGGAATTTCCGAGGGGCGGGTGAGGGAGGGGAGGCGCTCCCCCTGCCCTCTGCTGACAACAGATTAGAGATTTTTCTGGCCACAGGGTATAGCCACCCCAGAGCAGCAGACCTTGCTGGCGGCCCTGATTCAGGGGCAGGAAAGGGAGAGTGGTGGGGGGAGGGCCCCCCAGCCTGAGGGGGATTTCCAGGAGAACCTGGGCCCTGTGCCACCGGTGGGGATCCAGGGCCTCCGTGAGGAGGGAGGGCGAGAGGCAGCTGGACCGGGCCCATGAAGGTGTCAGAGGTAAAGGAGGGGATGGATGAGGCCTTCTTGGCCTCGGCTTCCTGCTCCTCTCATCCCACCCCTGGTCGAGGCCCCTTTCTGGGATGGGATTTTTCCATTAGAAGTCAGAACAAAGGAGTGGGGAAGCTGAGGTCAGCCTGGCAGGTGTGGGCTCCTGTTCCGCCTCCAA
The DNA here is from genome assembly GCF_949987535.1 of Balaenoptera acutorostrata. NCBI lineage: Eukaryota > Metazoa > Chordata > Mammalia > Artiodactyla > Balaenopteridae > Balaenoptera > Balaenoptera acutorostrata. Next base: position 26,201,662 of record NC_080064.1, on the reverse strand, counting down.
CACTGGTTGGCTGTATGACCTTGAGCAAGTCACTTCCTCCTCTGGGCCTCAGTTGCCCATCTGTATGTACCATGAGGGCTCCCTGTGACATCTCAGGCTATCAGCTCTGAGCGCCCAGGATCTGGAGATACCCATGCTCTGGGGGCCCATATCAGATTACCCACCTATCACCCAAAGCCACTTAGTGCCAGGCCCTGTGCTGGGCAGGGCAGAGGGAAAAGACAGTCAGCCCAGGGCCTGCCCTCAGGATGTTCAGAACAGTGAGGTATGGTGATGCCTGTGCCCACGGAACCCGAGAGCCAGCTGGTCCCAACCCCCAGCAGGAGCCTTGCCTGGTTCCAGCTCTGCAAATCCCTCAACCCCAGCTTCCCCTCATTCTTCCATTTTAGCTCATGTCACCTCTTGGGGAAGCCGTCTTTGATCGCCCCCTGGGATCACTCTGTTGCCTCCTTAGTCACACTTCTTGACCCTTAATTACTTGTTCAATGTCTACTACCCCCCTCAAACTGTGAGGTTCACGAGGACTGGGACCTTGTCTTTCATTCATCCCCAGGACAGAGTCTGGCACATAGTAGGTACTTATTACCTAATATTAAATACTTAATAAGTATGTGTGAAATAAATTAGTGAGACACCCTCTCCCATCTGGACCCAAGGCAGACAATGCTCATCACTTCAGAGGGGCTTGAAGAAGGTGGACCCAGACTCCCTTATGGAAACCACTCTCCCACTGATGTACCCCACAGCAGAGGGAGCCCTGCCCATATCACATCAGTCAAGGCCCCAGGCTAAGGACACTGAGATGCCCCTCCCCAAGAAGCAGGTGACCAGAAAAGCATATCCTGGGACTTCCCTGGTGGTCCAGTGGTTAAGAATCCACTTTCCGGGCTTCCCTGGTGGCGCAGTGGTTAAGAATCTGCCTGCCAATGCAGGGGACACAGGTTCGAGCCCTGGTCTGGGAAGATCCCACATGTCGCGGAGCAACTAAGCCTGTGTGCCACAACTACTGAGCCTGTGCTCTAGAGCCCGCGAGCCACAACTACTGAAGCCCACACGCCACAACAAAGAGTAGCCCCTGCTCGCCGCAACTAGAGAAAGCCTGAGCACAGCAACGAAGACCCGGTGCAGCCAAAAAAAAAAAAAGAAAAAAAAGAATCCCCCTTCCAATGCAAGGGACAGGGTTCAATCCCTGGTCGTGGAACTAAAATCCCACAGGTCGCAGGGCAACTAAGCCCGTGCGCCGCAACTACTGAGCTAGTGTGCTATAGAGCCCATGCACCAACTAGAGAAGCCCGCGCATTGCAACAAAAGATCCCGCATGCCGCAGCTAAGACCCAACACAGCCAAATAAATAAACGAATAAATAAATATTAAGAAAAGAAAGAGGGCTTCCCTGGTGGCGCAGTGGTTGAGAATCCGCCTGCTAATGCAGGGGACACGGGTTCGAGCCCTGGCCTGGGAAGATCCCACATGCCGCGGAGCAACTAGGCCCGTGAGCCACAATTACTGAGCCTGCGCATCTGGAGCCTGTGTTCCGCAACAAGAGAGGCCGTGATAGTGAGAGGCCCGCGCACCGCGATGAAGAGTGGCCCCCACTTGCCGCAACTAGAGAAAGCTCTCGCACAGAAACTAAGACCCAACACAGCCAAAAATAAATAAATAAATAAATAAATAATTCCCATTTAAAAAAAAAAAAAGAAAAGCATATGCTGTTCAACTCCAAATCTCTTGAGCACCCTGCTCTAGAGTCTGGGGGCAATAATTTCCCCAGGAGTATCACAGAGGTGATGACACTGGACCAGGCCTTGAGAATGAACAGAAGTATTGGATAGAAAAGGGAAGGTAAACACATACTAGGTGGGGAACAGCACATGCAATGGCACAGAATGTGGAAATACATGGAGTGTTTATTGAAAGGCAAACAGATACCACCCGGACCTCAGAGAGGCAAAGTGACCACTAACCAAAGTGCCTTTGGGTCCTCACTTTGCTTTAGAGCTACACAGGCCCCTTCCTCAGCAGGGAGAGTTGGCATTATTCACCCTGCATTCTCCTCACCCACCTTCCTATGACATCCAGACCACTGGGTCCCGATGTCGTGTCCATCTGACTGGCCAAAGGTAGGCTCTCCTTCCCTGAACATAGCTCCCACCCCCAGTCCCCCTTCCAGCTTGCTCCTCCAGACCATTCTCAAACTCAGAGAATTCTAGAATGAGAAAGGGCCACTAATGGTCAGAGGTCATTAAACCCCATCTTTATTAAGACAGACAGTGTCTTGCCAAGAATGGGGCAGGATTTGGCAAAGCAGAACTCAAACGCAGGATTCTCTCCATAACCCCATGCCCAGCACAGCTCTCCGAGTGAGTGGCCAACGTTCATGGGGTTAAATCTGCTGAGCCTGAAAGGGTAGCTCCTAAATTCTCACTATCAGTATCGGAGCCATCCCCAACGCCCATCCCCCAGCCACTGCCCACTGCCTGAGAGAAACCTTCGGGAGGGCTGTATACTCCTTTCCCCAAAGCTGATCCTAAGCTCTACAGCAGTTACTCCCCTCCAGAGTCAGAAACACATCCAACCTCATATTATCTTGTTTGGAGAGTATGGCCTCTGGAGACACATTGAGTGGCTCTGTCAGTGCTACGCTATGTTCATCATGTCCATGCAAGTAAAAACCTTGCCTGTCTTGTCCCAAATATTTGCATTACCCTGACCAGTGCCTGACACTATATAGTAAGGAATATGTCTTTTTCAAATGAATAAAGCTGAATGACCTTGACCAACTTACTTTCACCCTCTGGGCCTATTTTCTCACCTATAAATGGTTGTAACTGACCACCTCCCAGGTTGTTGAGGACAACAAGGGAAAACACTCATGAAAATGCCTGGCCAGGGTCTGGCACATAGTAGCCTTCATGTTCCCCTTCAAATTAGCCAGCACCCTGCCCTCCTTCCACACTCTGCTCACCTCCTCCAGGAAGCCTCCCCCGATTATCTGCCGGGCTCCAGTCCTGGCATCTGTCCCAGAAACACTTCCTCCCCACACACTTGTCTAGAGTCCACATGATATTTCTGAAAAATATGGATTCCTGCTTGTTTGTTTGTTTGTTACTTTTTCTGTGCCTGAGTCCTCCGCTGGACAAAGGAAAGACTCCACCTTCTGTGGTTCCCCCCTCAATAATCATCATCATCACGGGTATCTGAGGTGTAACCAATGAGTTGTTTTCCAAACATGAATCAGGATAAACTTAGCTAATGCTCAAGTCCTCAGCATCACAACAGCAGCAACCTGCTGACATCTGGGCCATGCTCCACAGTTCATAATGCACTTGCATGTCTGTTTTCTAATTTGATCCTTGAAACACCCCTGTAAAGCCAGGATTTGTTATCTCTATTTTACAGATAGCAGAACTGAGGCTTGGAGGGATTAATAACCTGCTGGTGTCACATGGCCCAAGAGGGACAGACCAGGGCCCAGGACAGAGTTGTCCTGTCAGCTTCAAAGCCCATTCCTTCCAGACTGGGTCCTTACAACTCAGGTGAATAAACTCACAAACACAATAACAGCGACCCCTTACATTTCTATGGTGACTTCACTTTCAAGTAATTTTCACGTCCTCTTTTGTGAGAATCTTGGAAAGCTCACAGAAAGCTCACAGACCTATCAAGGATATGTCCAGCCGGAAGGTCACCCCAGGGAGAAGGTCCCCTCTCTTCAAGAGACAGTAATGGAAACAGTGAGGCCACAGAGAAGTTGCTTGCCCAGTGTCACAGGGCTTGCTAACCGCTGGGCCAGGATGTGAACTCTCATTAATTTGCCTGACTCTGATACTCTTCCTACTCTATCAAGTTCCCTCACTTTTCTCTGGGCCTCTTCCCATCTGTACAATGGGTTGGATGAGAAGATCTTTAAGCCTTACCCCCTGGTCTATGTCCTTGGGAGAATCATGAAAGCAGGACCAGTTTTGGAGTCAGATGATTTGATTTCAAATCCCAGGTGGGCAAATCAATCGCTCACTGTCCCTGAGCCTCAGTTTTTCCATCTGCAAATGGTTGTAAATGATAATGGAGGTAAAGGATGCAGGGCAGGAGGGGGGTGGGGGGGTTCTGGCACATTCAGAAAAATAAATGTCAGACTTCCTCTCTTTCCTTTCTAAGTCTGTGCAGGGCAGTGCGGGGAGCAGGGGGGTTCTGGAAAACAGAGGCTCAAAATCTATCCCAAGCTCAGTTTTCCCTTTTATAGTAGGGGACTCAGATTAAGGAAGCCAAGACCTGCATCTATGGGTCTTTGGTTCAGCAACTGGGAGCGGGGAGATAATGACCTCCCTAGCAAAGGCCCCTGACCTCCCAGGAATTTTCTGTGTGTGCCTCCTCCCCATCTCCCCCAGTCTTCATTCTAAACATTTTCCCCAGAAAGAGTTAAGCCTTCTTTGGGCTTCCCCTTCCTGACCAGCGGTGCCAGTGGAGATTAGAGAGATTGGAATTTATTTCTCTTAATAAACAGAAAAGAAGTTTGGCCAGGCAGGTGACAAGGAAACAAATGGAATAATAGGAGGTTGGAGCAAAAGGAAGGACTTCCTCCAGACATACCTGCGGCCACCCCCAGACCTGGGGAAACAACAGCCAGGGGCAGAGAGGTGTTGCCCATGCACGTGGTCCCAAATCAGGTCGACCTGCTGCCCAGAAAGCCCAGTGCTACCCAATACCAAACACAAGGCAGGGGGAGGCCTGCCACTGACCCAATGACCCTTAACCCAGACTGTCCGAGCAGGGACCTACAGAGTCAGCTTTTCCAGCCCCTGCCCCCAGGCTGATCTCCCAGGGGAAAAGTTTCCACTGCCCTGGGGTACGCCACTAGCCTTCTATCTCTAATCCTGACAGTCTGACCACAATCCATCCTGCTGCAATTCTGACCCATGCCCCCTTCAGTGTGACAGGGATGACTTCAGACTGAATCCCAGTGGGGCAGCCCTGGGACAGACTTCATGTATTGTGGGGACTGCAGAGCCCTTGGAAACACCCCTCATGCAAACCTTCCCATGGGGCCTGGCCCAGTCATCTCAGCCCCAGCACCCAACTTGTTTGTGGCTGGGCTGCAGGGGAGCAGGGCCCATATCCAAAAGGAAGATCAGGCCGGATGCAATCACACAAGAGGCCTTTCACCCTCTTCCTGACCCCTAAAGTGTTCCATCTAATTATCCTCCAGCGGAGGTGGTTAAAGGACACTGGGCGGGTAAACACAGGTGAAATGGGACGGGCCTGCACACACCGCCATTTCCTCACCTCTAGCACTGCAGCAAGAGCACAGGAAAGGTAGACTTCCTAGGACGGCTGGCCCCAAGGGAGCCCCACCCTCTTGCAGAGACTCATGCCTTCCCCCTCAATCAGGAGACAGAAACAGAGAGGAAGATGAGGGAAGAACAAAGCAAGCGGCCAAAAGAAATGTGATTCCAGTAGGGATGGGCCAGATCAGCCACCCCTCCCCTCAGGCTGCCCATCCATCAGGCCAGAGGGAGCCTAGAGGCAGGGAATTAGCTGTAGTACTTCAGGTACCCACGGCTGCCCCAGGTACAGCCTCTCCATTAACTTGGGCCTGTTTCCCCCAACTGCAAGCACACTTCCAACACAGGACCGTTTCTACCACGGCGGGGGGAAGGAGTGGTGGGTGGGGCAGTTGGCTCAGATCCTGAGCTCATCACCCCAGGAGGTGGATGTTTGCGGTTTGGCCCAGGTGAGTGGTGAGGGGGGCCAGGTAGAAAAAGCTAACACTGCTAAGAACCTAAAGCATGTTATGCTCCGTGCTGGGTCCTCTGTGGGGCTGGAAACCCAGATCCACCTCGATGGCTGAAACACCTTTTGAGTGCAGCTGGCTTTTCAGACCCAGAGGGACCCCCCCACCAGAGATGCAAGGCCACGTGCCTCTCCCATTGGCCCCACGCCAGAGTCAAGACTCTGACCCCCTGACTCAGCAGCAGAGGGCAGAACCTGAGTGAGCCTGGGGGAGGGGGCACCGCCTCACCGTCCCAAGAGCCGGGCGCCAGCACTTCCTGCTTAAGCCAGGGGATTCCTGCCCCCTTCGGGGGGTCCTCTCCATCTCGAGCGGGGCAGGGCTGAGTCTGGGAAATTCTGGGGGCGGGGCGGGCCAGACTGGGGGTATTCGGACTGACCCCCGGGCTCTTCGCTCCCCAAGCAACGGCGCCTAGGGAGTCACCACCTCCGACACGCCGCGGACCCCCAGAGGAGCCACCCAGGCCGCACCCTCGGCGCCGCCCGGCGCCTGCCCAGGTGCCCGGCCGCCTTACCTCGGCCTTTACCCTTGGCCCTCCTGGCCTTGTCGTCCGCCTTCTTGGCCCGGGGGGCGGCCGGTTCGGCGCCCTCGGTCCCTGCCGCCTTCTTGCGCCGCTTGCCCCGCAGCCAGCTGAAGGCGCGGCGGAGGCCGGACACGCCGGAGCGAGACTTCTTCTTGCGCGGGGGGCCGCCCGGGCCCCCCGGCTCTTCGGCCGCAGGTGCGGCAGGGGACGCGCGGGCCGCCATGGCTCGGCCGGGGGACCCGGCGCGAGGGTCAGGCCCCCTGAGGCGGGGCGCCCATGGGCCGGGGGCGGGCGGGCGGGCAGGCAGCCGCCGCGCGGAAACGCGCCCGCAGAAAAGTTTGGGCGGCGGAGGCAGAGCGGGCGAGGAGCGGGGCGGGCGGCGGGAGCGGCGCGGGAGGGGCCACGGGGCGGCGGGCGGGGCGCGGAGGCCGGCCGGGAGGGACGGTGCCGGGAGGGAGCGGCCGCGGGGCGGGGGCGGCGCTGCCTGCGGCCCCTCCCCGCCTCCTCCGGCCCTCCGGCCCGGGTCCGGGAGGTCGGGGGCTGGGGCAGGGCGAGGTCCTGTGCCGCGGGAGGGTGGTCCCGCGCCCCCGAGCCGCGCCTGCGGGCTGGGGCCGAGAGGGCGGGGTCGCGGGGCGGGGCGGGTCCGGGAGAGGGCGGTACCGAGGTTCCGTCCCTGCGGGGGCACTGAGGAGAGATGGGTTCGAACAGAGAAGTACGGGGCCGAGGATGGGGGTGCGCAGGGAAAGGGGGGAGAGAGATGTTGAGGTTGGACCCCAAGAGAACCTGGTGCCCTGAGTTTGGTCCGGGACGAGATGGGGGATTCTGGAATTCTTCTTCTGCAATAAGGGAATTCTGAGAATGCTTTCCAGGACCCGGGCAGTACTGGAGGTTTTACTCTAGAGACAGAAGTCAGACCCACCCGAGACCTGTGACCGACAGTGGGTCTTCCTCTCCCATCTGGCGACTGTGAGTCGTCCCTTCACTCCTTTCCCCTTCCTCACCCCACCTTCCCCCAGCCTCCATCAGTCCTCGGTGTGGAGCTAGGACCCATGCCTCCTGGGTTCCTGCTTCATCCTTGGGTGACTGCGATGAGGAGAGCCGTGCCTCGGTTTACCCTTGGGCCAGGCTGGGAGTCCCCAGAGCACTCCTGCCTGGGTCAGAATTTTCCACTGAGATGCTCAACACTGATAAGAGCTGATCTTGGATTGAATTCACAGCTTTATAAGGTGCTTTGAGATCCTCTTCAGGTGACAAGTGTGACTGAAGAAGCTGCTAGGGAAAGGAAGCCTTTAAGAATCATGAAAATGCTGTGCTTGTTTCCTCCAAGCTTCTGGCTCTTTATTACAGCTGACCAGGCACTTTCATATCATCTGATCCCACAACAAGCTCTGAGGGAAGCAGGGCAGGGAGTGATACCCCCTTAGTACAGAAGGGAAACTGAGGCCAGAGGAGGACAGTGATTGCCTAAGAACACAGAGGTGGTCAGCAGCAGAGGAGCTAAGATCGACAATCTAGGTCTTGTCTCTGCCTGGTCCCCAGGAGCTAGAAATTGCTCTAGGGTCCAGCTGTGGGTTCAGGGCTCTTAGACTCCCTCTCTGGGTCCCCAGAAGGGCATCATGATTACCCCACCGGTTAGAATTTGTCTTCATCGCCCAGCTTGACCCAGGTCAAATATCTTTCTCCTGGTCCTCACCCAGCCCAGTCAGCCCTGCTGTAGTATAGACAACACTCACTATATTATAGAAGAATTAGAGTGTGCAGTGTGACCTCTCTAACCTGCCTTAGCCCCCGAGTGCCCCCAGGGGCTCAGCTGTGGCAAACTTGGGCCATCACTGACATCTCCCCCCTACCACCTGGGGGACCTGGGGCAGATCACTATCCTTTGTGGGCCTCAGTTTCCCCTCTAACCACCATTCATTTGGTTTCTGCCCAGCCCAGCACTATCCCTAAGGACCCTACCTCTCCTTCCTTTGGTGAGTATCAGAGGAAAAGTGTTATAGGCAGGGCTGAGACTTGGAGAGAGAGCGATGCACAGGGCCTTGGCCTGTTGGATAGTCTGGATGCATTGGTAGAGAGGAAAGAGGAAAACAAACATACTCTGGCTTTTGGAAGGGGCGATCAGGAGAGGAATGTTGGGCAGTCTTGCCCACCACCAGCCCTTTCAGCACCTCCTTTCTTCCTGGTGGCTGGACTGGTTACACAGTTTGCAGAGCCCAGTGCAAAATGAAAATGCAGGGCCTTTATTCAAAATTTATTAAAAATTTCAAGAAGGCAACGGCAGAGCATTCAACCAAACATGGGGCCTTTCCGAGAGCAGGGCCGTGTGGACTATGCCCATGAAGTTGGCCCTGCCAGTGGCTCATATAATTCCTCAGCGAAAGCTTCCCTAGAAACACAACCCCGAGGAGTCAACTCACAGATTGGGTCCCCTGATTGGGAGAAGAGGAGAGGAAAGGGGAGTGGGGAGAGGTCAGGTCTGTGTTCCCCTCACTGCTCCTAACTCCAACACCCAGACATTCTCACCTCCCATCTCCAACCACCCCTCAGACCAGCAGCCCAGCTTTCCTGCTTGTCCCCTGGCCTAATGGACAGGCCTGCTTCTGAGCCCCTCAGGGCTAGCTGGGAAGGGCTAGCCTGCAACACTGCTCTCTGGATTCATGATTGCTCAGCTCAGCTACATTTCTTTGCTGGCCCTCTGGGCAGCTAAGGAAACTGACTTCCCAGCAGCCCCTATCGGCAGGGCCCAAAGTCCATCCTGGAGCCAGGCTGTCTCCTGACCAGGAAGGAAGCTGCCAGCCTGTCCCCAGGGAGGAACCAGCAATAACCAAGCTTGGGGCTACAGCCCCTGAGGCCATCCAGCTTTGCTCCCTCTGTTTTTGTTTTTCTTTTTTCCTTTTTCTGGCTGTGCCACACGGCTTTCAGGAGTGCAGAGTCCTAACCACTGGAACGCCAGGGAATTCCCTGCTCCCTCTGTTTTTGGAAAACCCAGGACCACCCTATGTTGCCCTCACACCCATCCTACACTTCCTGACCCCCCACCCTTGGGAGACCTGCCTCCCATAGGCTCCAGCTTTGTCCCCTGCTAGGCCTGGCCTCCACCTACAGACTCCAGACTAAGCAGCCAGGCCAACGTATGGCTGAGCCTCCCTCATTTTACAGGGAACACCAGGAAGGGAAAGAGTCTGTAAATCACGCAGCTGCAGGTGGGAGCACCTGTGGCTTCCCTCAGTTCTTAGACCAGTTGGAGGGCAGAGCAGTTCTGCAAAGTTGAGGATGTTGCGAGATTAATAGTCCTCGTATTCCATGGATAAGAAAGCGTAAATAGAGGTGGAGTGACTTGCCAGCAGGCACACAGCTACCTCTGGGCAGAGGTGAAATTTAAAACTGATTTGTGTTCGTGTGTGTGTGTTGGGGGGGGGGTGTTTTCTAATTGATCACTTGCTTTGTGCCCCTGCCCCACCCCTGCTGCTTTCAAGGGTTGGCAGTTAAGACCCTGGAAAAGCAAAGTATTTATCCTGGGGCCACAGCTGGGCCTCCAGGAACCTCCAGAAATATTCTGCTTAACTTCAAATGCACCTGTATGCATCTTTTCTGGGGAAAGGGTCCACAGCTTTAACAGATTCTCAAAGGGGTTCCTGTTTCAGAATGAACTAAGAATCTACACTTTTATCCTTTTCAGTGGGAGAAGATAGAAAGGGGCTCCTTGTGTCTGATGCCCTCTACCTCTTTCCTCCCTAACCTGGGGGCGGGGGAGACCCTGCAGGTCTCATCCCCACAGTGGACACTCCTGTGCCCCCTACTCTGTGGCTCCTGGCATCTGTGGCAGCGTGTCAACATTTCAAACAACCTCCCTGCTGAGGTCTTCTTTGATCCTCCAGCATCTCTTAGAATCAGGCCCCAAGCCTAATTCCACCCATTTTCCCTGCTGGGTTGAGAGGTGAAATAAGGCCCAAGGTGTTAGTGATGTGTGTGGAATGGAGATGGAGTCTTGTGGGCTCTCAGATCTGAGTTGCTGCCAGCTCCTAGGAGGCTGAGGGAGGGAAGGAAAGAGAGAGAGGAGGGGGAGACAGAGAGAAAGGAAAGGTTGCTGTTGCCACTGCCCAGTCTCCATTGTGGAATGAATTCTGATTCCTTGCATTCTTTCAGCCACTATCTCCTGAGCACCAGCTCTGTGCTCCAGGCTTCCAGACTGACCAGCTATTCTGTGATCAGACTGTCACTCTCTGAGCTGTACACAGTGTAGAAAAGTGGGTTTCAACCTTTTTCTTTTAGCAGTGGAACTTTTATTTTTCCCCGCAAACAAAAGCCCCCTGAATTTTATCTGACAGATAAAAGCAATGCTTTATACATAAGAATTTATTTTTACAAATCAAATGTATAACCTTTACTTAACACAAAATAAATCAGCAGGAACAATGCCAACATTTTGATGGGCTAAAAATTTGAAATCCTGAGTTACAGGTGTGGTTATTGTTTTAACAGAGAGCCAGCGTTCAGTTTATTTCTGCAGCAGTTTCTTTTAGTCAGTAATTAGAAAATACTACACTTCATAGACAAGCAAGGGCAAATGGTAAGAGTTTTAACATCTTGGTAGCAATGTCAGGAGAAGCTTTATCTGAGGTCCGCACAGAAATGAGTTATCCAGCCAGCCCAACCTAACGGCTTGTTAAAAGTTAGCCTAACAAGTTTCTCATCTCGGTCCTGCCACTAACTTGGTGTCCTTGGGTAAGACACTTGCCCTCTCTGGGCACCAGTTACCCCATCTGAATATCTGATTTCACCTAGAAAAGGAGAGTGTGAGTGGAGGTACTGGAGTGGGTTGGGGTGTGTGGGGTGATGCATCGAGCATATATGGAAACTTCATTACTCATCCTCACCGCCCACCCCCATCCCAGTGCCAGACCTGAAGAAGGAGCCACAAAACCACTGAACTGCCCAAGTTCAAAGGCAGAGGCAAGTTGCCATGGAGACGTGCTTTGTTTCCCAACTGTCTGGCTGCATCTGACAAGCACAAAAGCTGGCCAGATGGACACTGACCTAGGCTGAGAGAGCCAGGATTTCCTGACCCCCAGATCCACAGGGCTCACTGCTCTCCAAGGAGCGAGGTCAGTTCTCAGTTCTCACCCCTGAAACAGGGGCATGACCAGCCTGGTCTGCCAGCTGATAAGGCTTCCTGTTGGGAGCTGCTGGGTGGGGACTCCAGGTGTTTGCAGACACCCACTCCACCAGTCCTGGGCAGCAAGGCTGGCCCTGTGCCCAAGGGCAGGGCTAGGCAGGAAGTGCCCACACTCAGGGCCTTCTGGAAGCTGGGAGAGGGGTCAAGATGTATGGGGCCCATGATCGGAAGGAAACAGCTGGGTGTGTATTCTCAGCAAGACCCTCCACGCTCACCATCCACACAGGGGCTACACAAACACGCCGAGACACAAACACAGGTTGACAGACCCACATGCACACCAGTTTACCCTGGCATACTCAGATACATGGACACACACCAAGACACAAACCCAGATACACACTGACACCTCTGAGTACCCATAAACACCCAGGTACACTGAGACAGCCTGATATCTAAACACATGTAAACACACACAGGTACAGAAACATACCCAATTATACACAGACATGCTGACACACACACATACAGACACAAATGCTCACATTCCCAGATGCACAGACACTCATACTGTCATCCACTGATACAAAAACAACACACACAGATACCCACTGGCCCATAAATCAGAGAGAGATATACAGAAGGCCTTGTCACATAAATATAAACAAACAGTTACAAATAGCAGCACCAATGCACAAAACCCAACACAGACTCAGGCAAGAGGAAGCGAAGGGAACTAATACTTGGTGAGGGTCAATTCTGCATAGGCAGCGTGAAAGGAGTTATATCTGTAGGATCTTCTTAAAATCCTTGCAACAATCTGTGAAGTTGGCATTGTTATCCCCTCTTTTTACAAATGCAATAACGTAGAATATATGTGTCTATAAAAGGCCCAAACAATGCAGAAATAAATAGGGTAAAATGTGAAAGTGCCTCTTCACACATGTTCCCCACCTCCACCTCACCACTGTTAGTGTTAGTGGGCAGTATGCATATATTTTTTCTATGCATTTACATACAAGCATTTAAAAATACTACAAGTCTGAACATTTCCCACAAAACCAACTCAGAGTGGTTAAGAAATGTGACCAAGGTCATAGAGCCAGTTAGCAGAATCAGGATTTGGATTTAGCTCTGGCTCACTCCAAAATACTCTTTCTGCTGCCTCAGCCCACAGACAACCACAGAGACACAAATTCACAAAGGGGAGGCCCAGGGCAGGGGGAGGGGCTGCACCTCAGGGCTGGCCCAACAGGCTTTCTGTCTGATTGCTCTGGGTCCCCCGGGTGGTTCCTCTGGCTATAGGCGTTGCCCCTATAAATTCCTGTTAAGGGGCAGATGTCTTCCTGGGATAGGAACCTTTGAATCATTGACCCCAGGTGAGCACCAGGCAGGTGACTAAGTGATGCAGGCACAGCTCCAACCCCAGCTTCCCCCAGTCTCCTAACCTCTCAATCCCTTCTCCACACACCCCAGAGGGACCTTTTCTGATGCTATATCTGGATCTTGTCCCTCTGGCAGCTTAAATCCCTTCCTGTTGACTCCAGTGTAAATCCCAGCCTCTTGGATACCTAGGGCCCTTCACTCTCCAGCCTGACCTCCCTCTCCTCATTTTTGCATTTGGCGAAGTACTTGTCCTTCAGGACCAGCCCAAATGCTCCTCTTGTTGAGCCTTCCCTGACTCCCCCGTGCAGATTCCCCCCCGCCCCACAGTGTGCTCAGCAGACACCCACCATGACTTACAATCATCACTGTTAAAGCATCTCCGCTGATGGACTGACCAGCTTCCCGGGCTTGCCCTAAGTGTATTATATAATTGCCTCCCTTAACCTTTACAACAGCCTTGAAGAGATAAGAAGTATCGTCCCCATTTTACAGATGGTTAAATGGAGGCCCAGAGAGGTTGAGTCCCTTCTTTAAGGTCTGATTTTCTCAAAAGTCAGTCCTTGGCCACATCACATACAACCACATTATAGCAAGCATGTTTCCATTGCCCTCCCAGCTAGAAACCCTGGAGAGCAGGTTTCCTCGTCTCTTCCTGGCCTCCTTCGTCTCTGAACCTCTGGTGCTGGCACAGGGTTGGACAGTGGGGAGGGGCTCAGTGAACGGTTGTTGAATGAGGTCCCCATCCATTTGCTGTGACAGAATAGAGAGGATAGGAGAGGAGACACTGGGGTACCCTGGGAGGACCCCTGCTAGATGGGATTCCCCAGGAAGTCACTGAAGGCAAGAGTTCCCTCAAGATTGGGATGTGTCTGCCCCTAGATCTCAGGGACATCTGTGCAGACCCTGCTAGGGGAGCAGGTGTCCTCTGGCTCCTCCACATGTCCCTCCCGTCAGGAGCTCTCAGCCAATCTGTTATTAAATATTTACTGTTTCCCACTCTGCTCAGCTTGGTGCCAGGCCCTGGACGAGGGGACCAGAGAACAGGGGACAGGGAACTACACAGTTAATGATCACCTACCAGGTGCCATGGAATCCTCCCAACAGCCCTGCAGTTAGGTTCTCAACCCTATTTTTGCAGCTGGAGAAATGAGGCTCAGAGTAGGGAAGACACTAGTTCGAGGTCACACAGCCAGTGAGCCAAGATCCAGAGTCAGCTGTGTGCGCATCTGCTCCCCTGCATCCTACCCCATACCTCAGAGCCAGGGAGGATGTGGGCTGACTCAGACAAGACTCAAGGAGGCCATTTTTGAGGTGGGGCATGGCTGGAACACAGCCTGCCCTGGCGGATATTTTACAACAACAGCTTGCATTTGTCCAGCACTTTCCCTTCCATTAGCTCATCCAGCCCTCCCCAACATCCCCTCGGGTGCCTATTATTATCTCCATTTGACAGATGAGGGATGGAGGCTCCGTGAGGTCAAGTGACTTTCCCAAGTTTGCACAGAACATGCAGAGCAAAGCAGGGGTAAACTTTCAGACCCTAACCCTCCTCCTGTGTCTCCCTGCTGCCTCCACTTCTGCCTCCTCCCAGCAGTCCTCCCTGCTGCCCCAAGTGAGCTCTCTAAACCCAACCGTGGGCAATTCCCTGGCAGTCCAGTGGTTAGGACTCTGTGCTTTCACTGCTGAGGGCCTGGGTTCAATCCCTGGTGAGGGAACTAAGATCCCACAAGCCACATGGTGCGGCCAAAAATAAAATAATTAATTTAGGGACTTCCCTGGTGGCTCAGTGGTTAAGCATCCACCTGCCAATGCAGGGGACATGGGTTCAAGCCCTGATCCAGGAAGATCCCACATGCCACGGAGCAACTAAGCCCATGCGCCACAACTACCAAGCCTGCGCTCTAGAGCCCGCGAGCCACAACTACTGAGCCCACATGCCACAGCTCCTGAAGCCTGCATGCCTAGAACCCGTGCTCCGCAACAAGAGAAGCCACCGCAATGAGAAGCCCGCGCACCCCAACAAAGAGTAGCCCCCGCTCGCTGGAACTAGAGAAGGCCCACGCGCAGCAACAAAGACCCAACACAGCCAAAAATAAATTAAGAATAAATAAATAAATAAAAAATTTTAAAAACTTAATTAATTAATTTAATTTAAATAAATAAACCCAACCATGAGCCTCCAGCTCTAAGGGCCTGGCCATTCTCTGCTCTCTAGTACCTCACACTGCCGCACCTTTGCCCGTGGCTGGTTCCTCAGCTCTCCCTGACTCATTCACCTTTCAAGCTCCTACTCAGCGTGCGAGTGCCAACTCAAATGCTCCCTTCTCTAGGAAGGCTTCCTGGATTGTAAGGATTTGTTTGTATGGATTTCTCCATACAAACCTCTAATAGATCTTATTGTATTAAATTGCTTGTCTCCCTCCTCAGACTATGAGCTCCTTAAGGGCAAAGACAATGATTTTTCAAGTCTGTCTTCCCTGCACATAGCTTTTCATTGAATGAATGAATGACATCCCAAGGGCTCAGCCCAGTGGAGGATGGTGGGGCTCTAACAGAAATAGGGACATTGGGACTTCCCTGGTGGTCTAGTGGTTAAGACTCCGCACTCCCAATGCAGGGGGCCCGGTTCGACCCCTGGTCAGGGAACTAGATCCCACATGCCGCAACTAAGAGCCCACATGCCGCAACGAAAGATCCCACACTCAGTAAAGAAGATCCTGCGTGCTGCAAATAAGACGCGGTGCAACCAAATTAATTAATTAAAAAGGAAAAAAAAAGAAATAGGGGCATCAAGAAGAGAAGCTATTAATAAACATTTGTTATTATTTTTATCCAAAAAAAAAAAATAGAAGAGAAGCTAGTATTTAGGGAGGAAAAAGAAGGGATGGGATTTTGCTTTTGGCCATTTGGAGTCTGAAGTGCTACTAGGACATTCAGCTGGACATACCTACTAGGTAGGAGTTGGGGTGGGGTGGGGAGGAAAATTGACCAGGAAGAAAAGATATTAACAGCAGCTGCCAGTAACTGAATACTGACTAGTGCCAGAACCAGTGCTGAAAGCTTTTTTTTTTTTTTTCAGCCACGCCCTGCAGCATTCTGGATCTTAGCTCCCAGACCAGGGAGGAGCCCATGCCCCCTGCAGTGGAAGCTTGGAGTCCTAACCACTGGACCACCAGGGAAGTCCCTCAGTGCTGAAAGCTTTATGTGCCTTATCCCATTTGATCCCCAGGAGATAGGTAATATCAACTCATTTGATGGAGGAGGAAGTTGAGGCTCAGAGAAGTAATTTTCCAAAGTTACATTGCTAATAAAAGGCAGAGGCAGGATTTGAACCCAGATCCACACGATGCCAAAGCCCACACACTTAATCCTGCCTCCATATGGAGACTATGGAGGATTGAGTTTATAGAACACATACCTTTAAGGGGGAGAGTAGGAAGCTGAGATCAGAGAGGGAACCATTCAAGAGATAGAAGGGAAACCAGCAGGGTGGTGTTTGAGGCCAAGAAAAGAGCTCCAAGAAGGGCCAGGTCAACAGTGCTTACTGCCCCTGAGAGATCAAGGTTGGGTGAGGGATTTAGCAACTAAGAGGCAACCTTCCAGAGAGCTGCTTCCACATGCTTCGGGGAGTCCGTAATAGGACCTGCCTGAGTGGGAGGTGAGAAAGTGGAGGCGGTTGGCTAGAAAGAGAAGGAGAGAACCGGGAAGGAAGGGAGCATCCCATCGGAATGCAGGCCTAGGAGGGCGGGGCAAACAGGTTGGGGCTGGCCTGGAAATATTGGGGAAGGGATGCAAGCAGGTGGCGGGGGGGTGAGGGGTGGGGGGGTGGGGGGTGAGCATATGAGCACTGTAGGTTGAGTCAGCAACTAGCCTCAAGGACACCCTTAGTCTCTTCCTTGACAGCCCCGCGATCAAACCCTCTCCTCCTCCATCCCATCCCCATCTTGCAGGCCAAGCTACACTAGTCTCATTCATCCTTTCCTCTCCCTCCCCCACCCTCTCCTCACCGCTCCCCTGAGGTTGTTCAGGACCAGCCATCCCCACCTCCAATCTGCTGTCTCACCCTCCCTGGCCCAGCCTGGTGAGGCAGGCAGGGAGGAGCTTCCAGGCAGGAAAGGGCTGAGTCACTCGGCCACACATCTGGTCTCAGATCTTGATACCCAGCTGAAAGGGGCAGGAAGGAAGAGGGCTCCTCCCCGACAAGCTCTCCTGGCCAGTCCTCACTTTGCCAGCTGAGTGGGGCAGGCTGGGAGAGGAGAGCCCTTGTCACATTAACAGCCAGCATTTGCTGAGCTGCTTCACCCACTCCAGCTGGGGTCCTTTGCTTCTATGCTTGCTTTTAAAAGGTAGGGTCTTGCCTGAAAAGTAGGACCTGTCACCTCCATTTCACAGGTGAGGAAACTCAGAGAGACAAAGTGACTTGGGCAAGGTCACACAGATTGGAGGGCTGGTCCATTGGTGTCCTCATCCCATGCTCTGGGCACACAGGAAGGGATGGTGTTTGGAGACAGTGGACAAGGGGGCTGAGGGGCTCAGGCATACCAGTGGGTGACGCCTGCAAAAGCTGGGTCGGGGGAGGCACTAGGCCCATGGTCCTGCCAAAACGGCCCCTTCCCCAAGCCCCAGGGGAAGGCAGACCCTCCTTCCTCCCCACTCCCTGCTCTGCCCTTGCTGTTGTTGGCTCAGCTCTGAGGCACCCCTATCTCATTCCTCAGCATCTTCCATCCTCTCTTCACCGTGCCATGCTGAGAGGAATAGCAGGGACTTGGCAGGTGGTGTCCTACCATCCTGCACTCTGCCAGGGCACAGTGTTCCCATTGTCTTGAGCAGCGAGAGGTGTCCAGGTCCTGGGGAGGAGCGGGGGATCATGAGAGGCCTCTACTCTCTCCTCAGGCTGCTCAGCATCCTTCTCTGGGGCCCAGGCTGTTTGTCCACACAACAGTGGACAAACACTGAGTTTGAGAGTGACATTGGGCAAGTCACTTCCCTCCTCCTGAATGGGGCAGCCCATGTAGATTATACAGAAAAGCAAGCCAATCAGCATTCTCCCATAGACCTGGACCATCCCTGATATTAACTTTTGATTGATTCAATTGCATTTAATGTGGCTAGAGTCACAGATGGGCCACTTGCTGTGTGACCTTGGGCAAATTTCTAGACTTCCCTGAGTCTTGGTTTCTTCCTCTTTAAAACAGGAATAGCAATAATAACACCTCCCTACCAGAGTGGTTGTCAGGGTTGATTTAGATAATGCCTAAAGCAGGTACCACATAGTGTTTAAAAGAAAAAAAAAAAAGAGAGAGATACTTAGTATTATTGGGAGATATCTGATTACAAACTGAATTCATGCTCAAAGAGAATCTGGGAAATGCAGAAAAGTACAAAGTTGTAAATCAAAATCACCAGAAGCACCTTTTTGTGATGATTTTCTTACACAGAGTGGAGTTGCCCTCCCTCACCCTCCAAGAGAATGACCCATGTGCTTCCAGGGAGGATGGGTGGATAAATCTGCATTTTCTGCATCCTCTCTGGGCCTCAGCTTCCCTGTCTGGAAAGAATAGGGTTGACGTAATCAGGGAAGACAAATAGATTTAATTTCATATGCTAACTGCTGCCTCAAATGGCTCTGGGTTCACAGTGCCGTGATCAGTTAATCATGTCTGCCATGGATGCAGGGGATGCAGAATGGAGCAGCGGTAGTATATGTACCCTGTGTAGCCACTGTGTAGAGTCTAAGAAATCCCTAAGAACCACTTCAGTTTTTAACATTCTAAGAACCTTTCCCCCTTTTCATTCTACTCTCTGTTCTAGATCCTGGCTTCCTCTGGGGAATGGGGAGGGAATCCTTGCTTCTTCTCCCACCCAAGGCCTGTCCTCAGCATACTTCTGGGGTCTAGTACCCAAACTAGTTCCTACTTAACATTCTCCATAGTTGTACCTTCTCTGCAGAGCCCAACTAAGGCTCTCCCCCAGTCAGGCTCCAAACAGGGGAGCTGGGGAGGGAGGAGGGTTTGGGTGTTTTCCTCACTAAAAAGGAAATATGCAAATAGCATGCCTTCTAGCAGTCATTCCTCACCAGTCCAAGCTTGGGCATTTGAATATTAAATGATCCCATGCAAATGAGCACATCCTCTCTCCTTAGCAGCCCTGCAGTTCTTTGGGCAATAGGGCTTCAACCCAACCTGAGTGGATGGGTTCAGGGTCCAGATAGCCCTCTCTGCAGGTGAGAAAGGACAGTGCCTGAAGGACTCAACTGAAAGATTTACCAGCTCCCATTCCGGCGGCGTGAGGGCTCTGTGAGGCGGACCTGAGCTCAGTAAGGGGACAGAGACTCAGAGAAAGCTAGGGACTCTCTAGGGATGGGGGTGGGCTCCATCAAGGGGGAGGTCCTCTGTAAAAGAGAAAGGACTCAGTGATGAGGAGGGTGCTGAGGAGGGGGACGGAGGGTGGGAGTTCACTGAGGTGGATAAATCTCAAGAATCTGAGGTGTGGTCCCACTGCCCATCCCTTTCTCCCCCTCCCAGTCCTGCAGGCTTGCCAAGGGCTATAACCTGAGGGGCCAGTGGGGTGGTCCCTGAGATCCCTGAATAGGGCCATCCCAGGGTTCCAAATGTCTTTCTGGAAGCTGCCTCCTTCCTAAGGACCCCAGAGGTGGGAGGAAGCTCCCAGGAAATGAGAAAACCTGGGAAGGCTCTCTTGTCCCCCATGGCCCCAGGTCAGAACTCCCTCTCACTGGCTTCCAGGGCCTTGCTCTCAGCCCTGGCTCCCTAGCCCCTAAGGCCTCACAGTTTGTTGCTGAGGACTGTTTGGTGTTGCCTGCCTGAGGCCCCATCACACTCACTGAGCCCCATCCTCCCCACTGAGCCCCCAGGCCCCTCACTGAGCCCCATCCCTCTCACTGAGCCCCCATCCCCTCACTGAGCCCCCATTCCCCTCACTGAGACCCCCCATCTCCCCCACTGAGCCCCATCCCTTCACTGAGACCCTCATCCCTTCACTGAGACCCCCCCATCCCCTCACTGAGCCCCATCCTCCTCACTGAGACCCCCCCATCCCCCTCACTGAGCCCCATCCCTTCACTGAGACCCTCATCCCTTCACTGAGACACCCCCATCCCCTCAATGAGCCCCCAGGCCCCTCACTGAGCCCCATCCCTCTCACTGAGCCCCCATCCCCTCACTGAGCCCCCATTCCCCTCACTGAGCCCCCATCTCCCTCACTGAGACCTCCCATCCCCCCCACTGAGCCCCATCCCTTCACTGAGACCCTCATCCCTTCACTGAGACACGCCCATCCCCTCAATGAGCCCCCATTCCCCTCACTGAGCCCCATCCCCCTCACTGAGCCCCATCCCTTCACTGACAACCCCTCACACCCTCCACTGAGGCCCATCCCCCCCCCACTGAGCCCCATCCCCTCACTGAGCCCCCAGGCCCCTCACTGAGCCCCCATCCCCCCCACTGAGCCCCCATCCCCCCCACTGAGCCCCATCCCCTCACTGAGCCCCCAGGCCCCTCACTGAGCCCCCATCCCCTCACTGAGCCCCCATCCCCCCCACTGAGCCCCCATCCCCCCCACTGAGCCCCATCCCCCTCACCGAGACCCTCATCCCTTCACTGAGATCCCCCATCCCCCCACTGAGCCCCATCTCTTCACTGAGCCCCAACCGTTCACTGATTCCTTATCTCCCTAATGGAGGCTTGTTGGTAAACCTTCGTTTCCTGGATGAGCCACTGCAAACTGCAGCCCTGAGACCAGTGTTGCGTCTACCCAGTCTCTGGTATACCCATTTCAGCCACATCCTTGACTTTGTCATGGCCCAGGGCCCAGGTCGTGAGATGGAGGAGCCAGAGGCAAAGGGATCAGTAATAGCCTGGAAGGAGAGCCCAGCTAAGGGCCTTCTTGGTCAGCTTCCATGGTGGCTCTGGGCCCGTTCTGCCAGTGGCACGGATGTTGAGATGCTGCTGCTGCAGAGAGGCAGCTCCCCCTCTGGCTTGCCAAGACTCAGGCCAGGCGCTGGAACAGAAGAGCAGGCATCCGTCCCAACCCGATCCCCTGAACAAAGCTGCACTGTGCACACCCTCCCATCCCCTCCACCCCTCCGCTCAGGCCAGGCCAGGGTCAGGCAGGGCCACACATGGAGGCCGGAAACAGAAGGACACCCAGGCAGCGAGGGGGCAAGGGAGAAAGGCTGTGAGCTCCAGGGTCAGGGACACAGAGTCAGACCTACAGGCAGAGAGGCTGTGGCTTACAGCTCTGAGTCTGGAGTGGCAGGGGTGGCCACCGGGTGTTCCAGGCGTCTCCAGGACACAGAGAAGCAGACCCATGGGAGGGAGACCCAAGTCCAGGGAGGTTGGAGGTGATGGTGATCTTGAGTGTCCTGGACAAGGGCATAGGAATTGCAGGCCCCACTGCACAGCCACAGCCTTGGCCAGAGCCCCAAGGCTCCTTAGTTGACTTCACTCACTTGTGCCTCAACACAGTTGCCACAACTCAGCCCTGCCAGCCCTGTGTGGGGCACTAGGAGCAAAGAGATGACAAGGCACTGTCCCCAACTTCATAGAAGCAGTTGCAATCAGGGTCTGGACTCAAGGCGGTAGTTTATGCTCTAGATGCCTGGCTCGCCCACAGTCCTTTCTAAGGGTTTCTTAGGTCACTATTCTCTGAACCGAGTGGCCCAGCTGCCCTGCCCCTAACTGGACCAGAGGTGGGCCTGGCTCTCACTCAGCTGGCCAGGGGCCCATGAAGTGGTCTGGCTGGAAACTGCCCTCCAGGAGTCAGATTCATTGAACGAGCAGATCCTCTCTCAGGGAGTAAGCGAGCGACTCAGAGAGAGCCACACGCAGTATCATGAGGCCGCAGAAGCCAAGCCCAGCAAGGAGTCTCGGCGGGCAAGACATGCAGGAAAGACAGCAGTGAAGGCCCAGAAGGACCGAGCCTCTGTGACTCTAGGGGCCAGACGTGGGAGCCTGCAGCTGTGGCCAAAACGAGACTCCAGGTCAGGGGAGCTGTTTGCTTCCTGAACACCTGTGGAGACGTGTGAGGCCCCAGGGGAGGGGCACCTCCCCGTCTTCCTTCAGCCCCGTCTCCTGAAGCAGAGGGTGAGCATTCCCCTGGTCCTTCTCATCCAAAGGAACCAAAGGGACACCGCCTCTCCATCCCTGCCTCTCTGGCCTCCTCCCAGCTGATCCAGAGGAAGCCACAAATGGTAGCAAGAGCCCTGGACTTGAATTCCAAAGATGAGATTTGAGTCCTGTTTTACCAGGTATCTGCCTCTCAGAGTTTCAGTTTTCTCCTTAGAAATATGGGAGTAAAGCCTACCCCAGGGGCTGTTGGGGAGAGTGAAGTGAGGCTGTGGTGAAGAGCCCGTTTCAGCCTCCCCAGGGGTCCACCCTCCACACTCCCTCTGGGCGCTTGTCCTGTTTCATTGCTCCCATCCCTGTTCCAGATGGGCATTCAGGACTTCCATCAATCTGAGACCCTCACTCCAATCAGACTCCCTCAGTCTGCAAGGTGGCTCCAGATACCTCCCCTGGAGCCAGGGGTTCTGGTCTAAACGGGGAGCCTCCAGGGGACAGAGGTCAGAGGGACAGTGGAATTTCAAACACTTGTGACCAGCCAGCAGGGAGTTTGCTCAAGCGGGCCCACTTAGTCACATTTTCCCTCAACCCAGTGGCTCAGTCCAGCGGAGGGGGCCCTGAGACAGGGAGCCAGACTCGGGTTAGAACAGGAAGTCCGGCTCAGCCCCCAGGGCTCATGTGAGACTGTGTCATCTCGGCTCTGGGTGTGATGCCACATGGGAACCGTCTCAAGCCACCTTCCTCATTTCTACTCATGTCTCATCACCTTTGTGCCTTTCTCTCGGGGACTAATGGCCAGTCAGCCCCGGACTGACCTCTCACCCCTCAACACTGTCCCTAAAAGTATGAGCTCCAGAGCTTGAGAGACCTGGGTTCAAATCCTGACTCAGCTACTCCCTGACTGTGACCTGGGCAAGCTGCCTCACCTCTCTGAGCAAGACTGGAGCGAATGAAATGACAACACAGGAACAGCCAAGCCAGTGGCTGGGGGTCCCGAATGTCAGTTCCCTTTCTCCTTCTCAGAGCCTTGGGCTGGGACCATTGATGGGTCTGGAGGAGGCCAGGGGTCCTACCCTGAGTTGTAGGAGTCATGGGGTCAAATTCATGTGCCCACCATGGGACCTGCAGTGCTTTGAGCCCACATTTTCATTTGTCAAGTGGAGGTACAACTGCTTAGCTAATGTAAGGGCTCCTTTTCTGGTCACAGAAGGCTCCTTGGAGGAAGTAACTGAGACTCCCTTTGGGTGGGAAGAAGGGAAACTGGACAAGAGAGGGACTGCCCTTCAAGGCAGGAGGTTGATGGGTGGGAGTCAGGGGTGGCAGGGAGGTGAGTCACCATGAAGGAGAGAGGCACAGAGGCTGGGCTTTTCTGAAGGGTCAGGGGTCAGTGGGAGGAGGCTGCTCAATGTGGACTCACAAAGGTTCAGACCTAACCTGAGAGGCCTCTGCTCGCGACACACACAGTCACACGTGCCCTTGTCCACGTGGCCACACGAAGGCACCCTGGAAACATTCACATACTCCTGTACACTCAGGACATTCAGAGTCACCCCCAGACACAAAGACACGCTCAGAGACATTCACAAACTCATCCACACACGTTTTTACCTTCAAGTATATCCACACCTTCAGACATGTTCACACGAGCACCTGTCCACAACGTCCACACAGACAAAAGGGCAAATCCAGAGCTATCCGCGCAGACACAGGGGCACACAAAGACGCGCTCAGGGACACTCATACATTCTTGCACACAGTTTTGCACACTTGAGTACATGCTCACAGTCAAAGCCACACACGTTGTGTACACACTCCTGTATGATCTGAAGCATTCACAGACATTCCATCAGGTACAGCACGGTCAGGTACGTGCACACGCCGGCTCCCCTACTCACCCGTGCGGCCACCCCGCCCCCTTCCAGCCGGCTGGGCTCAGTGCTCTCTCTCCACCCACTTCCCACCGTCCTCTGGGGCTCCCTCTGGAGCTGGGGGAGGGAATGGGGCGGGGCTCACCCTGCTGATGTGGCAACTCCGCTCACCTGCAGCCGGCCACACCCTCCACGGAGATAGGCTTAAAGGAGCAGGAGTGCCGGCCACGGTCCCCACCAGATCTCTGCCCTGGTTCCTCTGATGGGAAAAGTGAGGCCCAGAGAGGGTCAGATGATGAATGGGACTTGAAACCAGGACTCCAGTACCAGGAGCCGACTGGGGAGGGGATGCTGGTGCTGGGAACTGGGAAGACTGGGTTCCAGGCCTGGCCCGCCTCCTGCCTGCCCTGGCCGGCTGCCTGTGGAACCTGCCTCTCCTCACTGTTCCCGGTCTCCCTACCAGGCACTCCCACTCCCGGCAGTCCCATCTCCATAGCCAGCTCCACAGGCCCAAGCC
Organism: Balaenoptera acutorostrata; assembly: GCF_949987535.1. Classification (NCBI taxonomy): domain Eukaryota; kingdom Metazoa; phylum Chordata; class Mammalia; order Artiodactyla; family Balaenopteridae; genus Balaenoptera; species Balaenoptera acutorostrata. Next base: position 26,177,387 of record NC_080064.1, on the reverse strand, counting down.
AGAAACACACACACAGTCACTGCACCCTGCTGACTCTACCTCCCCAGTGTTCCTCAAACCTGGGCTGGAAGGAAGCAAGCAGCTTGTGCAGTGGGAAGCCCACCTCTGCTACTTCCCAGCTATGTGACTTAGGGCAAGTCACTGCTTTTCTCTGAGCTTCAGTTTCCTCACCTAGAAACGTGGTGATGATCACACCTACCTCCCAGGATTGGACCGGTGAGAGAATTCAACAAGATAATAGACGTGGTGGCTGCAGGGCCAGGCCCAGGGACTCAGGACGGGCTTGGTGAATGAATGGAAGACACGTGAAGGACTTGCCCAGATACCCTGCACTGGGCCAGGTCCCCCACTGCTGAAGCCTCCCTGATCCCGTCACCTCCTAGGGGATCCTGTAGGACCAGCCTCTCCCAGGTTTGCTGTTAGTTTTGCTGCTGCTTCCAAAGCCCCAGCAGCCCAATCCAGCCCCAATCACTGTACCATGGTGGGAGGAGGGCCTGGCGGGTGGGCAGGTGGCAGGGGTGGAGAGGGGTTGGGAGGACACAGCCATGCCCATAGGAGCCACCAATCTGATGGGGAAGATCCAGCTCAGCTCTGCTCCTGGAGTACCCAGCTTAATCAGACCCAGTCTGTCCTGAGGGCCCAAGAATAGCTAGTGGAGGAGCTATGGCCCCATCCCAAGGGCTCCAAGTCTGATGTGGGAGACAGCCTAATCCAAGAGCACCCAGGCTGGTAGGGAAGACACTCCCTGGCCCAGCTCCCCAAACTACCTGGGGAGACATACACTTCCCCTGGGATACCCAGTCCAATGGAGGCAATTCACTCTCCCTAGGGGCTACCAGGCTAGGAAAGGAGACACAATTCTTGTTCTCAGGGACCCCAAGTCACAATAGAAGAGACTGAATACATACCTAGGACACAAAGGTACCCAGACACAGAGAAGCAGAAATGAGCACAGATGAATGCGACTTTGTGCACGTGCCTCTTGTGTATGACTGTGACTCTATGCTTGCATGTGACTCTGCATGACTGTCACCTCTGTTTCTGTGACTAGGCATGTACCTCTGAGCTGAGGCTCTTGAGAAGGCTCTGTGAGTGGACCCAGTCGGGTCTAATCACTCATTCAACGGACATGCATTCACTGAACATTCACTTTGTCCCATTTGCTGGGCCCCACTCTGGGATGCTATGGAGCCTTCAATAGGTGTGGTTTCTGCTTTCAGAGGCATCACTATGTAAAGGTGGTAGATGAAGCACTAAATAAGCAGTCCCCTATGCTGCAACCTGTTTAGAAGCACAGGGGGCTGCAGTAGCATAGGGGAAGTGGACTTCCTGGAAGAAGTGATATTTAAGCTGTGCCCTAACAGGCTTTAGGGCTGAGGGAAAGTATGTTCCAGCTAGAGGCAACAGCATGTGCAAAGGCTGTGGACCTGGGGGGAGAGAGCCCAGGAAAGGTTTTCTGGAGGAGGTGACTGGATGGGGTTTTGGAAGAGGTAGGTAGGCATGGAGAGGGGGCTTGTAGTGGGACCAACCAGAGGAAGTCTACTGGCCTGAGCCGTTACCTAGGCATGGAAAGGCAGTGTCCAGAGGAGCCTGAGGGTCTGAAGTAGAACCTGCACCTCCAGAGAGGAGAGGAGACACTCCTGAGTGGTGGGTTTAGGCGGTGAGCTCCTGGACTGGCCTGTGGGCTGTGCTAGGAGAGAGACCCAGCGCAGGGAGCCTGGGAAAGCCCCCCCAAAGGATCCTCAGCTGTAAAGGGAACTTAATAATAGCTCCCTCACAGGGTAGAGGTGAGAATGACAATAAATGCACGTTCCCAAGTTGCTCTTGGATGAACTCTCCAGAAGCTCATTTATTCCTCTCAAGAACTATATTATTGGGCTTCCCTGGTGGCGCAGTGGTTGAGAATCTGCCTGCCAATGCAGGGCACACGGGTTCGAGCCCTGGTTTGGGAAGATCCCACATGCCACGGAGCAGCTGGGCCTGTGAGCCACAACTACTGAGCCTGCGCGTCTGGAGCCTGTGCTCCACAACAAGAGAGGCCGCGATAGTGAGAGGCCCGCGCCCCGCGATGAAGAGTGGCCCCCGCTTGCCGCAACTAGAGGAAGCCCTCACACAGAAACGAAGACCCAACACAGCCAAAATAAATAAATAAATAAATTAATTAATTAAAAAAAAAAGAACTATATTATTTTGGTCCCATTTGAATGCTGATGAAGCAGGCTGAGAGAGGCCCAAGGCTACAGAGCGGAACGCGAGAGTGGGCTGTCTGGATTAGAACGCAGCCTGAGACTAAGCCTGGCTCCTTCCCTTGAGTCCCGCAACCTCCCTCCCAGCACGCGAATGCGCCTCTTAAATCGGTAACAGCTGATGACTGCTGGGTCCGGTGCCGTTACTATTATTATTGTCTATTATTATCACTGTGATTCCCGAAGAACATCCTTGATTCATCTCGGGCTCCGACCTCCCCGCCGCCCGCGCGCCCTCGGCCCCTGAAAACTCCGGGCCCAGACGACCCCGCGCGGCCGCGGTGAGAACAGCAACCCCCGGGCCCCGGGGGGCGGGGGGATGGGGTGGTCGGTGTGGTGGCGCCCCCTGGAGGCAGTGCTCGGCGTTGCCTGCAGACAGGGGGCTCCCACACAGCGGTCCGAGGGGGCAGGGAGGAAGGAGGAAATAATGAGAATAACACTTATCAAGCGACTCTGGTACACTGGGCAAAGTGCTGGGCATTTCCAACACATTTTCTCATTTAACGCCCACCCAACCTCATTTCCCAGAAGTGGAAGCTGAGGTTCTGGGAGGTTAAGTAACTCGCCAGAGATGAAAAACTGGATTTGAACCCAACTCTGCCCAAGTGTGTGGCCATGCCAAGGGCCCCTCTGGGGTAAGTCCGAGGAGGAAAAGGCCATTGGACCCTCACTGGACTATAAGCCTCTGGAGGTCAGGCATAATGATAACGATGATAAAAAATAATTCAGTCATTAGTGGAGGCAGTACGTTGAATTTGAGTGCCAGCATTTCCTACCTGTGACTTTGGTCATCTAACCTGCTTAACCTCTCTGAGCCTCAGTTTTACATAAACATCAGTAAATGAGCTTTATTACAGGTATTATGCTCTAGGACTGTTCTGAGGATACACGGCAATAATGCAGACAAAATGCTTAGCTTAGGAATTCCCTGGCAGTCCAGTGGTTAGGACTCCTCACTTTCACTGCCGAGGGTGCGGGTTCAATCCCTGGTTGGGGAACTAAGATATCGCAAACTGCATGGCGCCCCCTCCCCCCCCCAAAAAAAGGTTTAGCTTAGCACCTGGCATGTAATAGGTGCTCAAGAAAATAGCTAATACCATTTGCTCATATGGCCATTATTTATTTAAAGCCTAGGGGCTAGGGATACAGCAATGAAAAAATACAGATATTTTTCTTGCTTTAATGATTTCCTAGTCTTGTGTTCCTAGGATCTAGAACATTGTCCGTCTTAATAAATGTTGAAATGAATAAATGAACTAATAAAGGTGTGAATGAATGAATGGACATATTGCAGTAAATAAGTCCCTGGTTGCAGTTTCAGGGAGAGTAAGAGAGAGAAAAGAGAGTTTTTTAAATAGTAGCTACTATTATTTGGGCACTTACATTGTATCGGGTACTCGACTAAGTGTTTTTTGTGTTCTCAGTTCGTCCTCACAGCAAACCCATGAGGTCAAAAGTGTTATCTGATTTTATAGAGAAGAAAACAATCTCTGTGAGATAAGAGTGATTTTTCCTAAGGTCACACAGTAAGTGCAGAGGCAGGTTTTAGGCTCGGGTCTGCAGCCTCCAAAGCTTGGATTTGTACCCGGCTCCCTTGAAGCAGTGGGCTGGAGGGCCCGGCTAGGGCATCTTTCACCATCCACCTCCCCACGTCTAGTTGGTTTGCTGGAGCTCTTGGCATGCAGAAGAAACTCAGCAGAATGGCCTCCACCTGCACCAGTAATAATGGGGAATGTGCTACTCTGAGCTTCCAAGAAGCAAGTTCACTTCCAATTTCTCCTGTGCTGAGTCTCATGTTTAATTACTTTTCATGACAGTCCTGTGAAGACGGTATTAGTCGCCTATTTCACAGGCAGGGAGCCGAGGTTCAGGGTTGCCTTCCCAAGCTTATGTAAGGTGTGCTCCGGGGTCTGGTGGAGACGGTTGCCAAGGCTCCCCTCCCTGCTGCCCTCTGGAGCCTCTCTACTTCCCAACTCATCCCTCTGCCAGTTATCCCCCCAATCCTCCCCACATGCTGAGCCCCTCCCTGACCCATTCTCTTGGTCAGGGTCGCTAGAGGCCTAAGCCCGAGTAAGGTGAGCTAAGAGGGACCTCTTGGGTTGGGACCCTGCTCGGAGTGGTGGCCAGGAGGTCACTGTTCACCTAAAATGGGATTTTAATCTGTTTGCAACTTTTTTTTTTAGTAGAAAATTTTGTTTTTAATCTTTTTAAAATTGAGATATAGTTGATCTACAATATTATGTAAGTTACAGGTGTCCAACATAGTGATTCATAGTTTTTAAAGCTTATACTCCTTTTATAGTTGTTTTAAAATATTGGCTACATTCCCTATGTTGTACAATATATCCTTGTACCTTATTTATTTTATACACAGTAGTTTGTACCTCTTAATCCCTTACCCCTATCTTGCCCCTTCCCCATTCTCTCTTCCCACTGGTAACTACTAGTTTGTTCTGTATATCTGTGAGTCTGTTTCATTTTTGTTATATTCACTAGTTTGTTCTAATTTTTAGATTCCACATATAAGTGATATCATATAGTATTTGTCCTTATCTGTCTGACTTATTTCACTTAGCGTAATACCCTCCAAGTCCATCCATGTTGTTGCAAAGGGGAGAATTTAATTCCTTTTTATGGCTGAGTAATATTCCATCATATATATACACCACATCATCTTTACCCATTCGTCTGGTGATTCCATATCTTGGTGATCATAAATAATGCTGCTATGAACATTGGGGTGCATGTATCTTTTTTTTTTTTTTTGGATATATAACCAGGAGTGGAATTGCTGGGTCATATGGTAGTTGTATTTTTAGTTTTTTGAGACACCTCCATACCATTTTTCACAGTGGCTGCACCAATTTACATTCCCACCCACAGTGTACGAGGGTTCCCTTCTTTTTTTTTTTTTTAATACGTGTTACATTTTATTTTATTTAATTTATTAATTTTTTTGGCTGCGTTGGGTCTTAGTTGTGGCGCATGGGCTCTTCGTTGCAGCATGTGGGCTTTTCTGTAGTTGTGGTGCACGGGCTTAGTTGCTCCACGGCACGTGGGATCTTAGTTCCCCGACCAGGGATTGAACCCGTGTCCCCTGCTTTGGAAGGCGGATTCTTAACCATTGGACCACCAGGGAAGTCCCCTTCTTTTTTATTTTAATTAATTAATTAATTATTTTTTTATTTTTTGGCCACGCCAAGTGGCTTGTGGGATCCTAGTTCCCCAGGCCCTCAGCAGTGAAAGCGCGGAGTCCTAACCACTGGACTGCCAGAGAATTCCCTGAGGGTTCCCTTCTTTCTACATCCACCAATATTTGTTACTTGTGGTCTTTTTTTTTTTTAATGGACCAGTTATTTAATTAGGCTCTTTATAAGATGTTTAGAACACTATGTTGTGAGGATAAATTCCATTTGTGAGAGCAAACACAGAGCAGAGGTACCCCTGGAGCTGAGGAACACCTTTGATTCTTTGCAGAATTTGTGAGTCCACAGCTTTCTGATCAACCTTGCACTGCTCTGTAATCTTGTATTTCTATCTCTCTGTGTTGAAGATCTCTCCTTCTGGTGCCTGGGCTTATGCAGCTTCTTCTTTTTTTCGGCAGCAGCACACGTTTGCAGGATCTTAGTTCCCTGACCAGGGATCAAACCCGTGCCCGCTGCAGTGGAGGCACAGAGTCCTAACTGCTGGACAGCCAGGGAAGTCCCCCTTCTTCTTCTTTTTTTAAAAATATTTATTTATTTATGGCTGCGCCAGGTTTTAGTTGCAGCACTTGGGATCTTTAGTTGCGGCATGCATGCGGGATCTAGTTCCCCGACCAGGGATCAAACCCGGGCCCCCAGCACTGGGAGCGTGGACTTTTACCCAGTGGACAACAGGGAAGTCCCCTCCTTCTTCTTCTTGAAGTAAGCATCAGTGAGATGTTCTGGGATTTTCACACCACTGGTATCAGTTTTGGTGGAGGTGGCAATGACAAACTTCTGGTGTGTTCTACACAGAGGAACTCAACTGAGGGACAGAGGCCCAGTCACACAAGTAGCAAGCTCACCGTGCTTCAGGGAAATGAACCTCTTGCCTCTGTGGCGCTCAGTGAGGATGATCAGAATGGGCCCAGGAGTGATGCTAGCGCATAGTTTTCTCATGTGCTTACTGAAGAGTTTTTTTGCCGTGACTCAACAGGTTTCCAGGCACGTCTTCAATAGGATAATACCCAGGTATTTTGCGAAGTTTAACCACTCCAGTACCACCATTCTCGTCACCACCAACTGGTTTTGTGACAGTAGCAAGAACCGTCACCTTCTTTTTCTTTTCAACCTTGGATTTAGCTGCTGAATACTTCCTCTTGTACAAGGCCTTTTTGAAATACATAGCCGATTGGCAATATCTGCCAATTCCTCTGATCAGGACAGTGTTTTGGCTGCAGTGGGGCTTCCCCTTCTTAACCTTCTTAAGCTTTTTAACTTTACCACCAGCATCAGCCTTCTTGGCTTCAGGTTTTTTCTCCTTAGTATCTGGCTTCTCAGCTTTTTTATCTGCCATCTTGCAAGATGGGAAAGAGCTACTTGTGGTCTTTTTGATGATAGCCATTCTGACAGGTGTGAAGTGATATCTCATTGTGGTTTTAATTCGCACTTCTCTGATGATTAATGATGTTTAGCATCTTTTCATGTGCCTGTTGGACATCTGCATGTCTTCCCTGGAAAAATGTCTATTTAGGTCTTCTGCCCATTTTTAAAATCATGTTGTTTTTTTGATGTTGAGTTGTATGAGCTGTTTATATATTTTGGATATTGACTCCTTATTGGTCATATCATTAGCAAATATTTTCTCCAATTCAGCTGGTTGTCTTTCTGTTTTGTTGATAGTTTCCTTTGCTGTGCAAAAGCTTTGAAGTCTAACTAGGTCCCATTTGTTTATTTTTGTTTTTATTTCCTTTACTTTAGAAGACAGATCCAAGAAAATATTGCTATGATTTATGTCAAATAGTGTTCTGTCTACGTTTTCCTCTAGGAGTTTTATGACCTCCAGTCTTACATTTAAGTCTTTAATCCATTTTGAGTTTTTTATTTATTTTTATTTTTTTGGGCTGCGTCGGGTCTTAGTTGCAGCACAAGGGATCTTTGTTGAGGCACGCGGGATCTTTCGTTGTGGTGCGCGGGCTTCGCTCTAGCTGTGCTGTGGGGGCTCCAGAGCACGTGGGCTCTGTAGTTTGCAGCACACAGGCTTAGTTGCCCCTCAGCATGTGGGATCTTAGTTCCCTGACCAGGGATCGAACCCGTGTCCCCTGCATTGGAAGGCAGATTCTTTACCACTGGACCACCAGGGAAGTTCCAATTTTGAGTTTATTTTTGTATATGGTATGAGAAAATGTTCTAATTTCATTCTTTTTTTTTTTATAAATTTATTTATTTATTTTTGGCTGCGTTGGGTCTTCATTGCTGCGTGCGGGCTTTTCTCTAGTTGTGGCGAGCAGGAGCTACTCTTGGTTGTGGTGCGCGGGCTTCTCATTGCGGTGGCTTCTCTTATTGAGGAGCACAGGCTCTAGGAGCACGGGCTCAGTAGTTGTGGCTCGCAGGCTCTAGAGTGCAGGCTCAGTAGTTGTGGCACACAGGCTTAGCTGCTCCACGGCATGTGGGATCTTCCTGGACCAGGACTCGAACCCGTGTCCCCTGCATTGGCAGGCGGATTCTCAACCACTGTGCCACCAGCGAAGCCCTAATTTCATTCTTTTACATGTAGCTGTCCAGTTTTCCCAGCACTACTTATTGAAGAGATTGTCTTTACTCCATTGTATATTCTTGCCTTCTTTGTCATAAATTAATTGACCATAAGCATGTGGGTTTATTTCTGGGCTCTCTATTCTGTTCCATTGATCTATGTGTCTGTTTTTATGCCAATACCATGCTGTTTTGATTACTGTAGCTTTGTAGTAGTTCACAACATTTTCTGATTCTGGTTTTGGGTGGTGATTTAGAAAGAGGGTCTCCCCAAATTCTCTGCCAAAGACTCATCTTCCCTAAGTTTAGTTCTTACCTTATTGGTCTCAGCAGGAAACAGGGGAGAACACGCAAAGCATTTGCCAGAAGAGGGTTTAATGAAGGAACTATTTACAGAGGTGCTGCCAGGAATGGTGAAGCACCCTGGGGCTCACAACAGTGAGTGGGATAGAGTCACTAGCCCCAGGGCCTGAAGGGGCAAGGGAGGGAGCCTTGTTAAAGAACCTGGCAGGAGTCGTGCCCTGGGGTTGCAGGCCACCCAACGGGAACTGTGCCTTTCAGTGGAGGAACATAGTAACTGCCAAAATCACAGTATTATAAATATTCTGATCTCACTCTCCTCCTTCCCTCTGATCTCCTGGCAATGTCTCCTACTGGCCAAACTTTGCCTGAAACCGTAAGGCAAGGGGGCCCAGGAGAGACTGTCAGTGGTAGTCAGCCCAGGACACAGGGCAGGGCAGAGAAGCACAGAGAATGAAGGGTAGGCAAAGAGTAGCCAGCCCAGGGGCTTCTCCTCTCTTCGTGGACTCAGCTTTGTAGAGGGGCTGAGAGACAGAGTGGCTGTGCTTGTCTCTCCAAGCAGTCTGTGCCTGACGCCAGAACGCCCTTTCTCCTCTTCCAGGCCCAAGTTACTTCGTCTGTGAGGTTGTCCCCAGTCCTGGAGTTAATCTCTCCCATCCTTGGCTTCCTTGGTTCTCAGTGCCTAGCCCATCACTCAGCTCAGTGATTTAGCATTATTCTCTGCAGGGGTTTGTAGCCCCAGGGGACAGTTCTAGCATCCTCTACACTGTGAGCTCTTTGCAGACAGGGCCCTGGGCCAAAGAAGGCCATTTGCTCTGACACAGGACCCAGCACAGGCCAAGTGCCCATGTTTGCCAAGTGAACGGAGTCCTGTGGCCTCACCCACCTCCCTCTGCCTTGGTGTACACAGCCTGGGCACATGTGTATGTCTGTTTCCCTGAGTACAAAGGGGTTCCTTGGTGGCGAGTGGTCCAGGCCAGGCACACAGCAGGCATCAAATGTTGCCTGAATTGGCCTAGGGAGGACCATCCTCCTTTCCTTCATTCATTCAACAACTTTTTGAGATCCTACTATATACCAGGCCCTGTGCTGGGCCCTGGGGACACAGAAGTGAACAAGACACACAAAGCCTCTGCCTTCATGGGGTTTCCATTCTAGTGGGGGAAGCAGAAAAGGAAGGAATGGAAAATGAACAATACTATTAAAGATTGCAGTAAGTGCTGTACAGAAAATAAACAAGGTAAAAGGGGACAAACAGTAAAGGGATGGATATTTATGTGGGAGAGGAGCACATCAGGGAAGGTCTTTCTGAGCAGATCACATGTAAGCTGAGACCTGAAGAAGAGAGGACATGAAGAGCTGGAAGGGTGTTCTAGGGAGAGGGAACAGCAAAAACAAAGGACCGGAGGTGCTTCTGGGACCCCGGGGGATTCAGTGTTTCAGCCTAAAGAAGGGCTTAAGGGGAGTTTAAGAGCGGTTAAGGAATCAGTCTTGGGGGCAGCCCGGGGCCAGGTCCTGGGCTGAGGGTTGGAGGGGAAGGGACAGCCCTTCTTAATGCCACCCTTGCTGCCTGTTGCCTAGCACCACAGCAAATAGTGCTGCTGGCAGGCCCTGCCCTTGCTCCCTCGGTTCCCCTCTGACTGGCAATGGCTGTCAAATGACCAGCCCCAGAGGCTTTGCCAACCTCCTCCCCTAGAATATTTTAGAGGTAAGTCAGAAAATGACCAGCAGCCTCCAAAACCCGACTTTTTCTCGTGCATACCTTACAAGGGTATATTTGGCTGCCCTGGGTGTTAATCTCCCAACCCCTTGCACTACACAGAGAGATATAAATATACGCCAAAGGCAGCACACTCAGAAACTTGGATTAAGGACCACATACTCGGGCCCCAGTGACACACAGAAGACACTCCACACAGCTGCTTGTGAGCCCTCCCTCCCACACACTTCAGTCCCCAGTCTCCGGTAGGTACACAATCACGCACACAGCTATACACACGCCCCACAACACAGTCACAACAGCCGGCCACACAGACACTCCACCACCAGCACAATCACCACACACACAATCACTCCCCCATGATGATACAGTCACATATCCGCATGGGGTACATCCACACGGACAGGTACCCCACGGTCATCACAGAGTCACACGTGGACACACAATCCCACAACCTCCCCCTCCACAGAGCACACACACAACCACATGGTGTTCACACAGCTGGCAGCGGGCACACAGATCACAACGCACAGCCCACAAGCGGTCCGCACGGCCGCCCCCCCCCCCGGCCCCCCCACCCCCACCCCCACCCCCGCTCAAGGCCTCTCTGATTAAACACATCCAGCCCCTCCGCTGGTTACAGTGAACAGCATTCTTCTGCGATTGAGTCAAAGACCTCCCCAGACAGAGTGGCTAAGTGGAAAAAAGGCATCAGAAGGGAGAATGCCCGAGGCCCAGGCCTGAGAAGGGGCCTGGCAGCTTCTCGCTTAGGGAGACAGCCTTCCCAGACAGTGTTGAGTTCGATCCTGATACTGGTGGCCTAAGGACTTGGGGGAGGGGGCATGCCTTGGAGTGGGCAGAAGCAGGGCGGGTGGGGGGTGACAGGTGGAGCAAGGGGAGAGACCCCTGGAAACCTCGCAGCGTGAGGGCGGAAAGCGGTGTTAAATATGGACTGAACCTTAGAGGCTTAAACCCTCCCACGCAGTCCTCCCACCGCCCTTCCCCAGGCTCCGGACTGTCCCCAAACGTACGGGGTGTAGTGTTACCCCTCCTCCGCCAGCCCTTGGCGACAGCTGCGGGGCACAGCGCTCAGGCGAGGGGGCATCGCAGGGCGCTGGGCGGCGGCTGACACCCCCGAATTCCTGCAGGCGGCGGGCAGGGTGCGGGGTCCCTCGAGGTCCCCAACCCCACACCCTGCCCCCCTCCCGGGCCGGTCGGGCAGGGCAAGCGCTCTCCTGAGGCTGCGGAGCCACCTTCCTGCACTGCCCCCCCGCCGCGCCCAAACTGGGACCCTCGGAAGGGAAGGGTGGAGAGAAAGAAGGTTCAGGAAGACCTCAGAGGGGCTGGTTTTGGAGACGCCGACCGCCCCCATACCTCCCCGCACACCTCCCCGCACACCTCCCCCCACACCCTCCGCTGGTCGCGGGAGGGGCGGCATCTCCCCGCCCCCGGGCCGCGCGGCCCGCTCCCTCCGCCCGCGGCGGGAGCCTGGGCCAAGTGGGCGCGCCCGGCCGGGGGCCGGCGGGATCCGGTGTCGGCTGCAGCTGGCAGTGCGGCGGACGGGCGCGGGCGGCCTGGGGGGCCAGCTATTAATACCGCGGCCGCCCAGCCCGGGTCGCGCAGCCATGGCCAGCCCGGAGCCCCGGCGCGGCGGGGACGGCGCCGCCCAGGCCGCGAGGTAGGAAAGGACCGTCCCGGGCCCGCGTCGCCGCCCCTGGGGAAGGGGTGCTGGATGGATCCTCACCCCCCCGCGAGCTCCTTTTGCCGGGCGGGGGCGGGGGTCCAGCCTGGGTGGGGCACGGGGCGGAGCCACCCGCGAAGGGAGATGGGGGCGTCTGGCCCCGGCCCGGCACCTCCGGTTGTCTGGGACTTTTTATAATTACCCCTCCCCCTCCCACGGGCGGTGTGAGGATTAACGGCTTCACACTAGCGGGCACCAACCGTCAGATGCCACTCGGCCCCCAGTGGCCAAAGACGCTACCCGTTTTCTTTCGTTGCTCACCCCCAATGCAGCTGGAGATGGAGGCCTCCAGTTGCTGAATTTGCCGTGTGGAAGAGACTTGGTGCAAGGTTGGGCGGCTGCCAGCTTGGAGTTGAGAGTCTGTTCAAGCAGCTGGTTCTCTCTGGTCTGGGGCCTGGGGTGGTATTGGGCGGGGCGGGGGTGGGGGAGAGTCTACTGTCCCAGACCAGCAAGAGGGCCTTGGTTGGCAGGGGCCCTGGAGGGGAGGCCCTCTCCATCATCCAACGGTCAGCTCCGCCACTGGTTAGCGGGGCAGGGACCTGTGGCTGAAGGATTTGGGGCGAGTAGGCAGCATTTCTGCCCCAGGTCAGCCTGTAGCCCTGCACTTCCTCTTGTACCAAGAGGTAGAGGTGCAAACACACACACCTGACACCCCTCCCCTGTCACCAAGGGCACAAAGCTGAGCCTAGTTTTACATGTGCACTCACCTGTACACACATAGGGGTACACACAGAGTCAGTCACACACCAACTCATGCCTGCACAGTGTCACAAACACTCCCAGTCACATCCCTGATGGGTTGGGAACTGCTGGAATCCTCTAGGGACAGGGACAAAGTGGCAGAGAGGGAGGCTGTTTGGAGCCCAAGGAAACCTGAGGTCAGGGGCCCCAGTTAAGCTGGCCCCCTTGCCCCTAGACCTCCCATAATCTACTTTTCCCCAGCTCCTTAGAGAGAAACAGCGGTGTGAGGGCAGCACCTAGCAGAGGCATTGTGGATGGGGTGACTGAGTGGCGTGTGGTAACAGCACTGCCTGCAAGTCAGGAGACCTGGAATCTACTTCCAGCTTTGCCGCTCGACCTTGGGCAACTTTCCTCCCTGGAGCTCAGTTGGTTGCTGCCTGCCTACCTTCTACAGAGCCCCACCCTGGGATATAGAGAGAATAACTGTAGTTGTTGTTAGGAAATGGACTATCCGGGGCGACAGATACATGCTCTTCTGTAACACAAAGCACTTAGTTCAAAGATGAGCTGCCTACAAAGTGCCTTGAGAACACAAGAATGGGAGTTGTCTGGGAAATGCTTAACAGAGGAGGTGGAGTTTGAGCAGGGTTTGAAGGATGAGTAGAAATTTGTTAGGTAAATAGATATAAATATATTTTGAATGCTAGGGCCGAGCTCTATTATACCTGCCGTAGTTGTTTTACCTCTTTCAGATCTTATGCCTGTTCTAAGACGAGAGTGGTAAAAAGGAGCTCCGGCTCTGGAGCCAGACCGCCGGCCTTCGCCAGGCTCCACCACGTACGAGTTGTAGAACTTTGAGTGAGTTCTTTACTCTGTGCTTTGGTTTCCTAATCTATAAAATGGGGATAATGGATGAGCATCAGATAAATGAGTATTTATGGGAAACGCTTAGAATACTTCCTTGAACACAATTACATTATTCCAGGGTGGAGGACTCAGCTGGAGCATGATGTGAGGGCCGTCTGCTGGCAAAGCAGGGACTCTGTTGAGGATCCGGGTGGGTCTGGCTAGCTGAGCAGGTGCATCCTTCCTGGCACTAGGAACTCTACTTTTCCAGGTAGTGTAGGACTGTTCTCTAGTCAGGTGGTATACAATGAATTGTATTTTCTCAGCTGGACCCTTTAGACATTGTGGGGTAGGAGTAGGAGGTATAAAAGTTAACGCATGTTACGGGTTGTCAAGCATTGGGTGGGCTATGGGGAGTAATGTGAGATGAGGCTGAAGAGGTATGTTGAGGTCACATCTTTAAGGGCCTTAAATCTACGCTAAGCAGTTGGCTATATATGGTGAAGTGGAGCAAGATGGTTTGCTTTATATTATAGCAAGCTGCAGCACTGTCAAGAATAGACTGGGATGAGAAGGAAGAAGGCTTATGGGAAGGCTGGTATGAAAGTGCGGGTGAGAGATGATGACTCAGACGAGGGTCCTGGCAGTGGGGTGAAGAGGGAGATTGAGACTGGAGACTTTCTGAGATAGAAACGTCAGTTCTTAGTGAGTTGGCTGTTTAAAGACCATTTGTCTATTGACAGAGGAATGGATAAAGAAGATGTGGTACATATATATATAATGGAATATTACTCAGCCATAAAAAAGAATGAAATAATGCCATTTGCAGCAATATGGATGGACCTAGAGATTGTCATACTGAGTGAAGTAAGTCAGACAGAGAAAGACAAATATCATATAATATCACTTATATGTGGAATCAAAAAAAAAAAAAAAAGGTACAAGGACTTCCCTGGTGGTCCAGTGGGTAAGACTCCATGCTCCCAATGCAGGGGACCTGGGTTTGATCCCTGGTCAGGGAACTAGATCCCACATGCATGCTGCAACTAAGAAATCTGCATGCCGCAACTAAAGATCCCACATTGCCGCAGCTAAGACCCAGCACAGCCAAAATAAATAATAAAAATAAATAAGAAATAAATATTTTTAAAAATGGTACAAATGAACTTATTTACAAAACAGAAATAGAGTCACAGATGTAAAACACAAACTTATGGTTACCAGGGGGGAAAGGGGAGGAAGAGATAAATTGGGAGATTGGGATTGACATATACACAGTACTATATATACAGTAGATAACTAATAAGGACCTACTGCACAGCACAGGGAACTCTACTCAATACTCTGTAATGACCTATACGGGAAAAGAATCTAAAAAATTAGAGTGGATATATGTATATGTATAACTGATTCACTTTGCTGTACAGCAGAAACTAACACAACATTGTAAATCAACTGTACTCCAATTAAAAAACTAAAAAAAGACTGCTTGTCTCATCAGCCGGATGTATGGTGTTATATTTCTCTGAGCTGGAGAATACAGGTGTAACAAGCTCAGGGAGAAGGATAATTTGGTGGCAGTTGAGTTTGAGGTGCCAAGTAACATCAGATGAAGATATCTAAAAAAGCACTCCAGGGCTTCCCTGGTGGCGCAGTGGTTAAGAATCCGCCTGCCGATGCAGGGGACACGGGTTCGAGCCCTGGTCCGGGAAGATCCCACATGCCGCAGAGCAGCTAAGCCTGTGTGCCACAACTACTGAGCCTGCGCGCCACAACTACTGAGCCTGCGCTTTAGAGCCTGTGAGCCACAACTACTGAAGCCCGCACACCTAAAGCCCGTGCTCTGCAACAAGAGAAGCCACTGCAATGAGAAGCCCATGCACTGCAGCGAAGAGTAGACCACACTCGCCGCAACTAGAGAAAGCCCATGCCCAGCAACAAAGACCCAACTCAGCCAAAAATAAATAAATAAATGCATTTATAAAAAACAAAAAAAGCACTCCATCTCTGGTAAAGTGAAGTGAATGGACTAGGTGATTGTTGAGTTGTCATTAAGTTTTAGATTTTGGTGCAGGTGCAGGGGTTGAATGAGGCCAGTGATGTCTGGGGCCTGGTGAAGCCACACTTTTGTGGTTTCCAGAGGGCCATCAGGAGATACAAAAGGGAAGCCAGGGATTCCTGGGGTGTAGCGAGGAGGACTGAGAACACGATTTAGAATAAAAATAATCTTTATTGGGAACTTGGAGCTAAGAAATAGAGCTGAAAACCTGGACACAAGTAAGCCTTTTCAAGACAAATCAAATTCTTTGATATGTGAGGCTTTTCATTTATACTTTATATCTTAAATAAGAAAAGTTTATTGAAAGCTACACTCACATTTAGTCTGTTTGGTAAGTGGTGCACTCTGAGTATCTGAGCTTCCTTGAGCAAATTACTTAATCTCTTTAACCTCCATTTCCTGATCTGTAAAATGGGAATAATAAATGTAACCACCTCATAGAATTGTTATGAGGAGTAAATGAATTGATATATGTAAAACATTTAGAACAGGGCCTGGTATATATAAGACCTTTAAAAGTGTAATTTATTATTATTTCCATGGTATTTTATATTTTCAAAGAATTGCTCAGAGATCCAAGGTAGGTAAGATGCATTTGAAACAGGAAAGACCAAAGCCACTTGAGGGCCAAAGCAGCAGGAGAGCATTCCTCAACAGGAACTGAGTAAGCTAGCAGGCAATGGGCAGCTGGGTTAAGGGGCTCATCTGTTAGAATCACAGAATCTGAATTCAAGAGCATTGACAGGCTAGAAGGATGGGCCAATTCTAACAAGATGAAGTTTTTTTTGTTTTGTTTTGTTTTTTTAAATCCTTTTTTTTTTAATTTTTATTTATTTATTTATTTTTAATTTATGGCTATATTGGGTCTTCGTTTCTGTGCGAGGGCTTTCTCTAGTTGTGGCAAGTGGGGGCCACTCTTCATCGCTGTGCGCGGGCCTCTCACTATCGCGGCCTCTCTTGTTGCGGAGCACAGGCTCCAGACACGCAGGCTCAGTAATTGTGGCTCACGGGCCCAGCTGCTCCGCGGCATGTGGGATCTTCCCAGACCAGGGCTCGAACCCGTGTCCCCTGCATTAGCAGGCAGATTCTCAACCACTGCGCCACCAGGGAAGCCCCAAGATGAAGTTTTATAGGAACAAGAGATGTGGTTTAAAAGCACTTGGTGTGAAAAAGTCTTCAGGATTTTAGTCAAACTCAGCATTTATCAAGAATATGATGGAGCTGCCCTATATGCTAAGGGCATCTTGACTGCAACAATAGGAGTATAGTGTCCAGAGAATCACTGCTCAGAGTACACCTGGGTATTGCTTCCTATACCCATCCCCAAGGGATAGCGAGCCTGTCAACTTGGAGCTTGTCAGAAAGAAGTGACCCAAGTGAGGAGGGTACTGGAAACCTCGGCATGCATGGAATCATTGAAGGATAAATCAGTTCTCTTTAAGTGCTCAAAGAACTTACATGGAAAAGAAATTAGATTTGTCTGATTCTAGAAAGAAGAATCAAACCCAGGGAAAAATTGCAGGGAAGGTTTTACCTCAACACTAGAATTTTCTTATGACAGTGGAACATACAGTAGCTCAGGTGTGAGTTTCCCGTCCTTGAAGGTATGTAAGCAGAGACTCGACACTGACATCATGGGGATGGTGTCAGATCTAAGCAATGGGCTGTGTCGGGGTGGATCGATGGAGGGAAGGGGCAGACGAGTGCTCTCTGAGATGTGAGAATTTGATATAAATTAGGCCTGTGTCCTACTGGCTCCAGTCACAAACCATCCCAGGATTGTGGCTGCCCTCTCACCTTGTCATTTCTCTTGCAGAAACACAAGAGCAGAGGCCACTTCTCTTCAAGAGGAGAACTCTGAATCCCCGTATGAGGAGGGGACCTGGAACCCAGAAGTCACTCTGTCTTTGGAAGGGACCTTGAACTTAGAGGATATCCTCTACCTGGGGGACACAGGTGACTTTGATGTGGCTATGTATGTGGAAGAGACCAAGAAGCCCGAGGAGATGCTGCATATTGAGGAGACCAGGACGCCTGATGAGGCCCTGTATGTGGAGGAGCCAGGAAAGCCAGGGGAGATGCTATATGTGGAAGAGCCCGTGAAGCCGGGAAAGACTACAAGCCCAGAGCAGATGGTTTATGGGGGAGAGACAGTCCCGAGCGAGGAGAAACCTAACCCAGAGGAGAGCCTCAGAGCTGGGCCGGGTCCCAGCACAGAGGGGAGCCTGAGCACAGAGGACCTGGAATTGCTGGAGGAGCGTTTCCAGCAGTGTGTCCAAGCCGTGGCCCAGCTGGAAGAGGAGAGGGATCAGCTCATCCACGAGCTTGTGTTGCTCCGGGAACCAGCCCTGCAGGAGGTGCAACGGGTCCACCAGGACATCCTGGCTGCCTACAAACTGCACGCCCAGGCAGAGCTGGAGAGGGATGGGCTGAGGGAGGAGATCCGGCTGGTCAAGCAGAAGCTGTTCAAGGTGACGAAGGAATGTGTGTCCTACCAATATCAGCTGGAGTGCCGCCGGCAGGACGTGGCCCAGTTCGCCGAGTTCCGAGAAGTGCTGACCGCCCGGGCGGCCCAGCTCTCAGAGGAATTAGCCCAGCTTCTGGATGCCTATCAGAAGCAGAAGGAGCAGTTACGGCAACAACTAGAAGCACCTCCAAGCCAGAGGGATGGGCACTTTCTCCAGGAGAGCCGGCAGCTCTCTGCCCAGTTCGAGAACCTCATGGCAGAGAGCCGCCAGGGCCTGGAGCAGGAGTATGAGCCTCAGCTGCTGCGGCTCCTAGAGAGGAAAGAAGCTGCGGCCGAAGCTCTGCAGAAAACCCAGGCCGAGATCCAGGCGATGAAGGAGGCTCTGCGACCACTGCAGGCAGAGGCCCTTCAGCTCCACCTGCAAAACAGGAACCTGGAGGACCAGACCACCCTTGTGAGGCAAAAACGAGACGAGGAGGTGCAGCAGTACAGGGTAGGCCCACGTGGCATGAAAGGAAGTACAGTCTTTTAGCCTGGGGAGGAAAAGGGGATCAGGGCCAAATGTCTTTGGGCTGAAGGATACTAGCCTATGTAGGAAGAACAATTTGTTCCTTGGGCCATTCACTCACTTCTTTATGCCATTTTCCATTTCATTCATTCAGGCCTGTGCTAGGGCTGAAAGTTATCTTGCACTCTCAATTTACACAGCACTTTTACACCAATTATCTCACTTGATCTTCATTAATCCTCCAAGTCAACTATTATCATTTTTCATAGATGAGGAAACTGAGGCCCAGTGAGTTGGAGTAATTTGAACTCTAGTCTGACCACCCCCAAATATTTCAGTGCTCTTTCCACGGCACAATTTTCCAGTTCTAAGTGAATCACACTTGGGTTTATATAGAGCAGGAGGGAATGAGGCTAGGTAGAATTCATTCTCTCCCCTCCCCCATATTCACCCTCAAGTCCCACCTATCTGATCTCTGCGTTGAAGTTTTTCCAGTCTTAAAAAACTGGGATGAAATCTATAAATCTCAATTCCTCGTTTTCCTTTTTTGTGCATTTGTCACCATTTCACTTGTATTCAAGCTATTTCTGATTGTGAGCCAGTTCTAATCCCTTTTAGAACAGAGTGGGAGATGAACACTAAGTGCATAAACACGTCTCTCTCCCCCACAGACTGTGAGCTTTCAGAAGGTAGGGCGTATGTTTCACTTATCTCTGCCACCAGGCTCTGAGTTAAGCCTGCATCAGTTAAGCACTGACTTAAGAGCTGCTGGGTACCGTGAGAAGACCACAGTGTGGTGCTTTTCAGAGCAGTACTTTTGTCTTTTGGAACACCCCTGTTTTGGATGAACTTAATCTTATGCCCTGCCAGAGATTTTGACGTATCCTTAAGGGAATATGTCCTCTGTTGAAAATGGCTGCATTCACTTCACTGAAGATTTTGTCAAGCTTTCTGTAGCTTGTATTATGAAAACGGTGGGGTTTTTTGGTCATAATATTGAATGTTTTCAAACTATACATATATGCACTCCCCTCACTCACCCAACACTGCCCCCCCCCCTTCACCGCACTGCTTTCTTACTGGGTCACAATCTAGTGAAAGGGCACTAATTATCTTTGCATAAACAAATACTAACCTTAACAGCTTACACTCAATTAAATGTTACATTAATAATTGTAACCCAGGGTAGGAAGTAACATGTGATTTAAGAGAGGTACAGATAAGAATGTTATGGGGTAATAGCCATGGATTAAATCAGAGAACCCATAACGGAAGACAATGTTATTTGAGCTAAGTGTTGAACTATAGGTAAGATCTAGAGCAGTGCTGTCCAACAGAAATATAATGCAAGTCACATATATAATTTGAAATTTTCTAATAACCACATAAAAAGAGAAATAGGTGAAGGTAATTTTAATATATTTTATTTAATCTAATAGATCTAAAATATAATTTGTAACTTGGCTGCATGTGAAAGGTGAAAAACTGAGAGGTGAGTTGAACCTGTAAAGGTAAGTCGGGGCAGATCACATTGGATTTTGAAATCCAAACTAGGGAGTTTGGACCTTATTCAGTGGTCAGTTTCATCCATAAAGGTTTTTTTTTTTTAAGAGCTTCTTTTTATTTTATTTTTTATTATTTATTTATTTATTTATTTTTGGCTGTGTTGGGTCTTCGTTGCTGTGCGTGGGCTTTCTCTAGTTGTGTTGAGCGGGGGCTACTCTGTTGCTGTGCGCAGGCTTCTCATTGTGGTGGCTTCTCGTTGCGGAGCGTGGGCTCTAGGCATGCAGGCTTCAGTAGTTGTGGCACACGGGCTCAGTAGTTGTGGCTCATGGGCTCTAGAGCGCAGGCTCAGTAGTTGTGGCACAAGGGCTTAGTTGCTCCGCGGCATGTGGGATCTTCCCGGACCAGGGCTTGAACCCGTGTCCCCTGCATTGGCAGGTGGATTCTTAACCACTGCGCCACCAGGGAAGTCCCCATAAAGGTATTTAATCAAGGGATTAACATGATCGTTGCTCTCCTTTTAGAAACAGTATTGGTGGCAATGTGTAAAATGGGCTAGAGACCCAGAGGCAAGGAGACTAATTAGGAAGCTACTATTGGTAAAAGGAAACAATGGTAGCAGGAATAAAAGGAAGGGGAAGGATACAAGAACAAATGTAGAATAAACTTGGCTACAGAATGAGTGGGGCAGAGAGGTGAGAAGTCAAAGAGGATGCTTAGATTTCAGGCAAGACTAACTAGGATGGTGGTGCTCTAAGTAAGGAATTCTCAGGATTAGAATTTTCTGACATAGTACTAGAGTTGTAGAACTTTTCCCCAGTGATTTTCGTCACTGTACTGGATTTGTTTCGTATTTGATGATCTGTGCACCTTTCCAAAGATCATTCTATAGAAAACAATCTTGATGGGTGTCTCCTATCGCCATACCATAATTAAAGTAGGAATAAAGGTCTGAAGGAGCTAATGCTTCTCTTTCTTTTCTTTTTTTAAAAATTTATTTATTTTGTTTATTTATTTTTGGCCGCGTTGGGTCTTCGTTGCTGTGCACGGGCTTCCTTTAGTTGCGGCGAGCACAGGCTACTCTTCGTTGCGGTGCGCGGGCTTCTCATTGCAGTGGCTTCTCTTGTTGCGGAGCATGGGCTCTACACGCGTGGGCTTCAGTAGTTGTGGCTCGCGGGCTCTAGAGCGCAGGCTCAGTAGTTGTGGTGCACGGGCTTAGTTGCTCTGTGGCATGTGGGACCTTCCCGGACCAGGGCTCAAATCCGTATCCCCTGCATTGGCAGGCAGATTCTTAACCACTGCGCCACCAGGGAAGTCTCAGTTCTTCTTTCTGAAATGGCTTCTTCCTAAACTGTTTGCCAAAGGCCACTTATGGCATCTGATTACTTTTCAAGGGTACACTTCACTCTTATGACTATAAACTTTGCCTCTTTCATCACCATCATCCATTCATTCAACAAATATTTTCTAAGTGCCTATTTTCTATGTGCCAGGCAATGAGCTATGTGCTGGCAAGGGATGAGACGTTGTGGTGTAGGGTGGAGGTGGGGGGCAGTCCCTGTCCTCAAAAAGTTTATAGTCCAATTAAAATATAATAATAATAATAAAATGAACAAAAAATACAAAAAATAAAAATTAAACAGAAAAAGAAAAGAAGAAATAAAAGTTTATAGTCCAGGAAGGATGCCAGATAAAATTTCATAAAATCTAATACACTTGATTGTAAGATGCATCCTGATCCAAGTAAGATGTTAAAGTGTGAGTTTTAGAATCAATGAAATAATTAATATGCTTCAGTGTGATAGACAATGTAATAGTTGTAGGAATAAAGCATTGTACTGAAGCAGGTATAATTACACCTGGGGAAATAAGGGGGAAATTTCATTAGAGGATTAACAATAGCTAGCATGTACGTGAAGTTCTTTACATGTAATAATTCATTTAATTCTTACCTCTGAGATAGGTATAACTACTGTCACCATCTGAAAAAACAAGAAAACAGGTGAGTCAGAGAAGTCATCTGTCCAGGGTTACACAGCTAGGAAGTGATGAAGGAAGGATGTAACCCTGTGCCATCAAGTTCAAGTCCACACTCAACTACTACAAGGTGTTTGAGCTGAGCCTTAAAGAATGAATTCACTGTGTAGACAAGGGAAGGGCATTCTAGGCAGAGGGAACAGCTCATATATAAGCATGAAAACACAGACGTTGTTATGGGAAGTGAGAAGCTCAGTGTGGCTGGATCATAAGGAATGTGAGAAGTAGAGAGATGAGGCTGGAGAGGTAGATTGGGACCAGATTGCAAAGGGCTTTATGTATTCTTTAGGTCAGTGGTTTTCCTCAAAAGGTTTTCTTCAAAGCCACAGACCCTTTCCCCAAAACAATTTTATATGGAATGCCAACATGTAAAACAAGTAAAAGTAGAGCTACTTTCTAACTAGAGTGACAAGGTCACTCCATCATGGCCTCCTCCTGGGGTTTCCTGGAAAACAGTTTGAAGACCATTTAAGAGCCTATCTATTATCTATCTATCATCTACCTATCATCTATCATCTATCTATCTATCATCTATCATCTATCTTTCATCTATCTACCTATCATCTATCATCTATCATCTATCTATCATCTATCATCTATCATCTACCTTTCATCTATCATCTACCATTTATCATCTATCATCTACTATCTATCGTCTATCATCTATCAATCATCTATCTATCATCTATCTCTACTTTCATATCTATCTATATGAAGGCAATAAAGCAATTAAGAGTATGAGCTCTAAGCCAGTGGCAAATCCTGGCTCTACCACTTACTGGGAAACTTTGGACAAATGACTTAACCTCTGTGGTTCAGCTCCCTCACATGTAAAATGGGATTAATAGGGCTGTTGCAAGGAATGAACTAGTTAATATCTGTAAAGTGCTGCTTATGGTGCCTGCCACGTAGTTACGTACTCTAAGTGGCAGTGTGGAGGGTAGATTGAAAGAGCCTGGAAACACCACTTAGAGGAGAGATGAGAGATGTGAGGTTAAATGGGTAGAATTTGGTGACTGGTTGCAGTGGGCAGGGTGAGGAATTTGCTGAGAATGATCTCAAAGTTTTTAGCTTGAAATTGGTAGACTTCTAATGCCGAAAGACGGAATATGCTTACTATCTGCATGCTTCACCTCAATAAGCATTATGTGTAGGGTGCCGGACATACTAAGAACCAGGAACCTACAATCTGGTTGGGAGTTAGACATGAATTAGAAAAAAAATTGCAATATAAGGGAACAGATGCTATCTAGGTGACAGAAATGGCAGGAGTAAAGGCACAGCAATCTGACTTGGTCAGACTAGAGCAGCACTCTCCAACAGAAGTATCATGCAAGCCACAGATGTCATTTAAAAATTTCTAGGAGAACTTCCCTAGTGGTCCAGTGGTTAAGCCTCTGAGTTTCCAATGCAGGGGGCGTGGGTTCAATCTCTGGTTGAGGAACTAAGATCCCACATGCCACACAGCGTGGCCAAAAAAAGAAAAAAAAATTCTAGTAGCCACATTAAAAAAAAATGTAAGAAACAGGTGAAATTAATACATTTAACCCAGCATAGCAAAAATATTACCACTATAACATGTAATCAACATTAAAATTTGAGATATATATATATATATATTTGGTGTCAAGTCTTAGAAATCTGCTATGTATCTTACACTCACAGCACATCACAGTCCAGACTAGCCGTATTTCAAGTACTCAATAGCCACATGTGGCTAGTGACTTCCATACTGGACAGTGCAGACTAGAGGAATAATGGAGGTTCTAGTTAGAGGTAAGGGTCCAACTAGCAGGAGTCTGAATGCCAGACTAAAGAAAATGGAAAGCCTATGAAAGATTGAGATGATAAAGCAGGTTTGTTTTGTTTTGCTGGGTTTTTTTAGGTTTTTTTTGGCCACGCCGTGTGGCATGTGGTATCTTAGTTCCCCAACCAGGGATCAAACCTGTGCCCCCTGCAGTGGAAGCGTGGAGCCTTAACCCCTGGACCACCAGGGAAGTCCCAATAAAGCAGTTTTAAAAAAATTAACCCAGTGGTGCTACACAGGATTAAGAATGGAGATTGTCCTTAATTTCTGTCACTGTACAATACTTCCTTCATTCTGTGACAGTTTCTCCCTGTCAAGAGCTTATCAGTGATGGTGCAGACAGCCTTCACAAGCAGGTCTTTTGTATATCCAGCAAACAACAGGTTTGCTAGATGGTGAGGCTTGGGAAACTGGGGCACAGAGGTATGCAGATGCTTTCCTTTAGATAACATGCTCTTACATAGTAAGGCCACATCTCTGTGTGGTATCAAAGCATGGCTAGGCACTAAAAAAAAGACCTTTGACAATGTTGATGAAAGTTGAGATTCAGCCAGAGTATCAAAACACTGCAGTTTGACATGCCACAAGTATATCAAGGATGACTCAGTGAACAAATTATTTAGATCCTTCTAACGACAGTATGCACCTAAACTGGATTCCTATTTTATTATTCTTCAAAATCTGAGGTAAAGTCATTGCTCCTTAAAAATGTGCCTTCCAATTTCAATGCTCCCTTCCCTTCCCAGCTCACCCATGCTTCCTGAGGATCCATGTCAGCTAGCAACCAAGGCACAGACTGATTTGCTGACATCTTCATTCCTCAGGCATTAATCCTAGGCAGAGACAATTTACGGAATGCATCCTGCCTGGTTTTGGCAGAATGGGAAATAGTTACCTGAAGACCCCTGAGGGCCTCCAGGGCATAGCACCTTCACCTTCCAACTTAGCACTTTAGAACGAATTGTCCTGATGTAATAAGCAAAGGATATAGGAAATATAACAACTCTGATACCCTCACTAATAAAGCATCTATTTGCATGCCATGTTGTGGTAAGTACTAAGTAAAGGTATCTCTGACTTCGAGGAGCTTCAAATATAATATTCAAGAATAACTGCTTACACAGACTTGGTTTCTTTCAACTTAAATTGCTGAAGTTGTAGGGTATTATAAAAACTACTGATTATTAACGGAAACAAACTTGTACATAGAGCAAAGGGTCTATAAAATTCTAGACCACCACTAGACAATCAAAATACTCCCTGACACTTTTTTTTTTCCACTTATTTTTGGCTGCGTTGGGTCTTTGTTGCTGTGCGCGGGCTTCCTCTAGTTGCGGAGAGTGGGGGCTACTCTTCGTTGTGGTGTGCAGGCTTATTGTGGTGGCTTCTCTTGTTGTGGAGCACGGGCTCTAGGCACGCGGGCTCAGTAGTTGTGGCTCGCGGGCTCTAGAGTGCAGGCTCAGTAGTTGTGGCGCACGGGCTTAGTTGCTCCGTGGCATGTGGGATCTTCCCGGACCAGGGCAGGCGGATTCTCAACCACTGCGCCACCAGGGAAGCCCCCAACATTTCTTAAAATTGGGAACCAAAAAAGTCCTTCTGAGAATCTGTCCACCCTTTGCAGGATTTTATTAAGATGTAAGCTGTGATTAACAGACAAGACTCCTTTCAGAACAGTGTCACTGTCAAAAACAGTATCACTGTCAAAACACAAATTCTGTTTCTTAACCTCAACACTGCTATGGAGATTAAACAATGTGTAAGGAAATACACTATTATGGACAATGTCAGGTTTTTATTGTTCGGCGCATTAGAAATGTTCTTGGCCCTCATGCAGGAACAGCTGGAGGAAATGGAAGAACGACAGAGGCAGCTAAGAAGCGGGGTGCAACTCCAGCAACAGAGGAACAAAGAGATGGAGCAGCTAAGGATCAGCCTTGCTGAAGAGCTCTCAACGTACAAGTCAGTTTTTGCTGCTACCCAAATCTCAACTAACTGGCTGAGGGAATGGTGGGGAGGGCAGATGTTGCTCAGGGGAAATTTCTCTTGACGGTGAAAGGCAAAAAAAAAAAAAAAAAAAAATTCAAATTGTGCTCATCTGTGAACAGATGGAAAATGGCTCCTTTTTTTTTTAAACGGCTGTGCTACCCAAGAGCCTGGAACAGGATAATGCTCCCACTTCTGAGGCAGGTGGAATCCAGACACAGCCTCAAGGTGATCCTTGTAGGTTACAAGAGCGGTGTCTGCATTGTTGCTGCTCTCCTAACAAGACTGGTGCCTTAAAAAAAGATTGTGTGTCTAATGACAAGTAAGTCATTTAGGGATAACACATACTTCCAGGTTGCCTGGTTCAAGCATTCAGGCTTCATTTGGAATGTTTCAATTTCTAGTAGGACTTAAAATATGTCCTAATTATCATCAGGAAATCCAGAACAGGATAAAACATCTAGGCTCTGTGCATTCTTACTTTCCTCACCCTACCTGACCCCATCTGCTATTCATAAAGTTTCCTTAGAATAGCAGAGAAGGCAGTTAGAGTACCTAATTCAGACTATGACTAAGGAGGCCAAGAAGGCTAAATTAATCTGTTAACAGTCATTTAAAAAGCTTAAGAGGGTGTTGTTTGTAGACTGAAAGACATGATTATTGCATAATTTGTGAAACAAGCAACACACCTATCCATTAAGTTCTTTACATACCAATCTGTCCTCACATTCTTTATAAAGTGCTGGATTCTCTTGGATAAAGAAACTAAGGATTAAAAAAGATCAAGTTGGATACTAGATAAATATCCATAAATTTTTATTAATTTCCTAGTTAATCCTACCTTTTGGATACAAATTCACAAATAACTATTATTACTGATGCTTTTCCTAAATTACTAGGATTTTTTTTTCCTTTGGCCACCCTGTGTGGCTTGCAGGAGTTCCCCGATCAGGGATTGAACCCAGGGCCACAGCAGTGAAAGTGCTGACTCCTAACCACTGGACCACCAGGGAACTCCCATACTAGGATTTTTTTTTACCATGTTTCATCCAGGCATAACTGACTACGCTCACTGTTTGGGAGATTACTAGAACCTTGTAACTGAAGAAAATGATCTGCTAAACACCTTTGTGTGGATCAGATGAAAAGTACAACATGGAAAAGACAATGATTAATTCAAAGAATTGAAATTACATAATTTCAGGCCTTGTAATACCTGTGTGTAAAGTTAACGTAGGCAGAAAAAATTTTTAGCTAGCCCCTCCCAAAGTCATCCTTGATTAGATGCAAAACACACTCTAACAATCTCTCCTCAATATGGCCCGCACTAAGCTTCAGAAATTCATTATTAAAAACTTTATACTGGGAATTCCCTGGTGGTCCAGTGGTTAGGACTCAGTGCTTTCACTGCTGTGGGCACGGGTTCTATCCCTGGCAGGGAACTAAGATCCTGCAAGCCATGCAGCGCACCCCCCCCCCCCAAAAAAACCCCGCAAACAAAAAAACCCCACAAAAACTTTATACTGTGTTATTTCAAGTTGCAGAAAGTTTAAACTTATCCTTTTTTCTCTCAACCTTACAGGGGCTGTTTAGAAACATATGGCCGAATCTGTAACCAAGAAGCAACGACAAAAAACTCCTTAGCAAAGGATCACTAAGTACCCTTTGGACATACTTTTTTCTAAACAGAAAAGGGAGTGCCAGGGATTTGGCAAGCAGTTCACTCTGAGAAAGTTACAAATACTGGCTGACCTGTTTAAAAAGATTCTAGGGCTGGCCGGAGGCAGAATACTATCAGTCAACTCTCAGCTGGATTCTATTTCATAGGCTGCTGGTACTGATCTCAATGCACTGAGGAATGGAAAAATAAAAGTCTCCTGTCACCCATCAGCAACCCTCCACACAAAGTAAAGGATGAATGTATGGACACACCTTGCTGTATTGTGAAGAATGTATCTTGCCTTCTGTTGACCCAAAGCAGAAAGTTTTTCAGGAACACAGGTGGAGTCAAAAAGGCAGCCGATTTTCCTTATATTCAAGTTGACCCCTGAACAACGTGGGGGTTAATCTGCATATAACTTAGTTGGCCCTCGGTATCCGAGGTTCCTCCACATCCACGGACTCAACCAACCACTGCAGGTATAGTACTGTGGTATTTACTATTGAAAAGTATGTTATAAGTGGACCTGTGCAGTTCAAACCCACATTGTTCAAGGGTCAACTGTATATGGGTTTAAAATTTGAATTCTTCTGTGCCATGAGTGTTAGACTTTAATTAAATCCCTTTACAAAGTTTACTTTTCTTTAAGTCTGTGCTGATTCATGTAGATTTACTCTTGTGTCATGGTAATTTTCACTATACTCTAAAAGAACTACTGACTTAGAAAAAAGAACCAATCCAGATTTCCCCAAAGATGATTTTGATTTTTCACTTCATGAAAATGATTTTGGGTCAGAGTGATCTACTTAGTTAAATTGGGTGATTGAAGAACTGGGCATTTTACCTGGTTATGGCACTTGGCTTTCAAGAGCCTATTTTTCTAACCTCTAAGTACAGGCCCCAGTGAAAAAAATACTGGGGAGATTCAACCTCTCTATGAGAAAAGGTCAAACACCTTTTCCAAATTGAAATTTTGCCTTAAATTCTCTCTGCCACACTGCCTCTGACATTCTTGAAAGTTCATGTAGTTCTCTAGAGATAGACTTCAAAAAGATGTTATTTTATCAAAGACTAATCTGTGCACCTCTGATTCAGTATTTTATGTCTTTCACTTTCCCTGGGAAGGAGTAAAGCTCTTTGCTATACTTCTGGGTCTATTATATTTAATTCTGCTCTTGGTAGTCAAAGACCATAGAAAATAACTGTCATCTGAACAACTCTTCTAGAAGCCAGAGACTGGTGTTTGATGGATATTATATATTAAATAAAACCCATCAGCGTGGGGTTATGTAGAAAAGCAATTTATTCCATTATAAGCACTTACACAGTTAGTCATGGAGAGTAACAGGCCTGCTGGTGAAACAGGTCACCCAAAATAGAGATGGTATCAAACTAGTGGTCAAGGACTAACTCCTTAAAAAAAAAAAAAAAAGCAACTCTTATCCAGGATTAATTTAATTTTAAAAACAAATACAAGTTATTGATTCACTCTTCTCAATTTAACTGGACAGTCTACCTGTGGTATAACTGTCAGGTAAAAACATACATCTTTACAACTTGGTGGTCCCAAGTTTTTTTTTTTTTTTTTTTTTTAAACCATTTCACAGAAAGGAAAGAAATAATATGAAAACAGCTCAAGAAATACACTAACAAGCAAAAATATATGGGGAAAGAGGAACACATTGTTTTGACTTAACTGAAGAAACCGAGAGGAGACTGGTCTATGTAAGAAAATGTGTATCCTGGAAAGTTTGGTGTGAAGATTTTAGAGCAGGAATTTATATGACTTGAATCTCCCCTATTTCCTGAATAAAGACGACATCTTGTAGTATTTATACTTCATGGCTCAGACACCTACCTCACTTGGCTCTATTTCTTACTCACTCTAGCATTTACTTAAATGAGTCAGAAAAACTTGGGGATATAGCATAAGAAGAAAAATAACCACACACAATATTCCCCTTTTTGTGGCTACTTTAGACCTCTGTTACTAGAAAATTCCTGAAGAAAATTTAAATATAAGTCTGTGGCTTTGCTGAATCAAGAAGCCCCCAGTTAATATTTAGAAAACACCTTCTGTTTGGACTAATAACATTGTTGATAGAACTTATTATAGAGGGATAACCAAAGTCTGTGTCTCAAAACCAGTGTTAAATCAATCTCAGGGTTGAGAGGAAGAAAAGGGGAGTCTAAAATCACAAGAAGTGCAGACATTCTCTAGGATCCTTGTCCTTCTG
Source organism: Balaenoptera acutorostrata (assembly GCF_949987535.1). Lineage (NCBI taxonomy): Eukaryota > Metazoa > Chordata > Mammalia > Artiodactyla > Balaenopteridae > Balaenoptera > Balaenoptera acutorostrata. The sequence goes on along the minus strand of NC_080064.1, from coordinate 26,147,875 downwards.
GATCCACGCTTCCTTCAGGGTCTTCGTCATTATAAATGTTCTCTGCCTGCCAAAAACAAGAAAAAGAGAAAAGGATATTGAGTAAACATGAAAGTTACTTCTTGAAGTTAAGGTTTCAAATAGAGAGGCCAGGGAGACAGACTGTGGGGCATATAATCTGTTTTAACTATTCAACTCTGCAGTTGTTTGATGAAAGCAGCCACAAACAACCTGCAAATGGATAAGTATACTCGCGTGCCAAATAAAACAGGCAGCTGGCCACAGGCCAATGCCCCTGGATTAGGATATTCCCTAAAAACTGAAGTATGGTTACCATTTGTCTTGATAATCAACCTTGAGTCTTTTAATCAGACATTATTCGTAATAGTCAAAAAGTAAAAACAATGGACAAATAAAATAATATATCCATACAATGGAGTATTACTTGGCAATAAAAAAAGTCAGTCACATATTGTATGATTTCATTTATATTAAATGTGCAGAATAGTCAAATCCATAGAGAAAGTAGATTAATGGTTGCCTAGTACTGGGTGGACTGGAGGCAAATGGGAGGGATGGCTACTGGGTGTGGGGTTTCTTTCTGGGGTAACTGACTGTAGTGATGGTTGCACAATTCTGTGACTGCACTGCAAAAACCATGTTCCACATCTCAATTTATAAATATTTTAAAAAGAGAAACTGTTCTTGCATAAAATAAACTCTACTTGTACTACTTGATGAAACACCCATATCCAAGAGCATCTTAAACATAGAAACCGCTTTCACTTGGGCAAAATTTACTGTTCTTAGTATCTACTATGCACTTAGTATCCCTAGGGTAGGTGCTACAGAGGATGGGATAGTCTTAGCTTACAGGGACAAACAATGTATACAATTATGTGAGTAGTCTGACAACAAAAGTGTGGTATCTTCTCCCCTGACACTGATGGGGTGTCCAACAACTCAGTTCAGTCCTGATTCTGACCACCTGGAGGTAGCACTGTGACCAAGGGCTCAATCCCACAAGACTACCCTCACTTCAGCAGAGGCCAGTGTCAAGCCTTGAGTGCCCAGGCTACCCGAGTACTCCTGCCCAACTTGGCTATAAATTTTCTCACAGCCCACCCCCCCAACCCCGCCAGGTTTGATGATTTGCTGGAATGATTCACAGAACTCAGGAAAGCACTTTACTGGTTTATTATAAAGATTGTAACTCAGGAATGGCCAAATGGAAGAGATGCACAGGGCAAGGTGGGGATGGAGCACAGAGCTTCCACACCCTCTCTGGTGGCATTGATATATTCACCAACCCAGAAGCTCATGAAATCGAAAGCTTTTTATGGAGCTTTCCCAAGAGTTTTTATAGGGGCCCCCTTAAGTTACCTCCTTAGCCTGAACTCAGGTGTGGCCAAAAGGAGCTACTTATAAATAGCAACAGAGACTCCTACAACTCAGGAAATCCCAAGGGTTTTAGGAACTCTGTGCCAGGAACCTGGACAAAGACCAAATGCTTACTACTTATTATATCACAATAATTCTTAAAAAAACCCAAAACAAACAGCCTCCCCCCCCCCCCCAAAACGGAGTAAAGTAACAACCTGGACTGGAGGTGATGGCCTTGAAGGTGATGTAGCTTAATCTCCTACAACATTCCCATGGCAACTACTAAAATACCTTTCATTGACAGGCTAAGGCAGCCCATTTCACTTTCTTGTTAGAACTCTAATATTTTATATTAATTTTGTGTGGGTATGTTACAAGGAAAAGGATAAAGTGGATTTTCTGTTAATACATGAAACAAATCCTTATTATAAAAAATTATAATACAGAAAGGTATAAAGAATAAAACAAGAATTCTCTAAACATACCAACCACATTTTGGCAAATAGCCTTCTATTAAATAGTTACATATAATTAAACATAAGACTAGACACCCAAATTTTAATAAGAGGGATTCTATCATGCTGTTCTATAATTTGCTTTTTTCCTACTTATTAGCATATCATGAATAGCTTATAAAACTAAGTATACTTCATTCTGATACATAATACTCCAAAGTATCGATGCAGTATATAATGTGTTAATCTCATAGGCCACAAATACTCCCATTTTATTTCTTTATTTTTGATTAACAGGGCTATTCCGTAAGAAAGTTCTGAATATCAAAATTTTTTTCCCTCATGTTAAGCCAAAAACTCACCTTTGGAGTTTCTTCCTGGCTCTAGATCTACTCTGAGACACCAAAAGTTTCTTTTGAATTATTTTCATTTATTAGGCTACTGTCACTTAAAAGTCATGCAGTTGTTTTGTAAATTGTGGTAAAAGACACATAACAAAATTTACCATCATAACCATTTATAACTGTATAGTTCAGTGGCATTAAGTCCATTCACACTGTGTGCAGCTATCACCACCATCCATCTCCAGAAGGCAACTGTTTCTTGTATTGCTACATATCAGACATTACAGTTGCTTTTATTAAATTCCAAGTGCTCTGAAAATTCAAAGAAGGGTGATCACCTTCAATTGGGGTATTAAGGCAGGGAATGTTTTTGACATCTAGGCAAGTTTCATGAAGAAATGGTACTCTTTGATGCTGTGACATTGCAGTAGGAACTGTGCTAGGCATGTTCATAAGTAATTTCAAGGGAATGATCATTCCTAAAGATTCGACTGCTAGCAAAGAGGGAGAAACAGGAGGCAAGCCAACAATTAGGAGGTTATTGCAATAGCCCAGCAAGTAGTACTGAGAACCTGACCAAAAAACTAGGTGTGGAATAGAAACAGGAAAGTTGGTTATATCTGTTTGTAAGTTGAGTAAAGACAGGAGAAACACTGCAGAGATCAACAATATAAAATCTGATAAGTGAACCGCACCTAGAGGTGAATAGACAATAGAGGAAGACCTGAGTTTTCAAGTCTAGTGAGCTGGGGAGACATTGAAGTCATATAGAAAACAAAAAGTCAGGAGGTGAGGGGAGTAAGGAAAGGAAGGAGAAAAGAAAAGATCAGTTTTGTTTAGTTGAGTTCAAGATACCAGTGAGACAACTTGATAAAGTTAAAGGGTAGGCAGCTGAAAATGATAATGTGCAGGCAAGTCACACTTGGGAGTAAACTGAACAGAGTTGCCAGTTGTACTGATGAAGTATATAAATATGAAGTGATACTAGGTCTCATTTATCTAAACTCGCCCAAATTAAGAAACACTTACCATTTGCCAAACTTGCATGATATTGTCTTCTGATACAGAACAAATCACCCAAGGTTCATTGGGATTCCAGGAGAAATCAGATATCTTGGCAGTGTGACCACCATGAATAAACTGAAAGAGGAAGGAAAACAGAGATGAAAAGCAGACAGAGGACAATAAATCACAAACTATTTCAGTTCTGCTCAGTATCTGTAACATACCAGCAACTCTGGTGGCCCATCTTCTGCATCTTCTGGGGATTGTTCCTCTCCAATTTTACTAGCACAAAAAGATTTTCAGAAGTTAAAACAGGGACTTCCCTGGTGGCGCAGTGGTTAAGAATCCGCCTGCCAATGCAGGGGACACGGGTTCAATCCCTGGTCCAGGAAGATCCCACATGCCGCGGAGCAACTAAGCCCGCGAGCCACAACTACTGAGCCCATGTGTAGCTGCTGCAACTACTGAAGCCCTCACACCTGGAGCCTGTGCTCCGCAACAAGAGAAGCCACTGCAATGAGAAGCCCGCGCACCACAACGAAGAGTAGCCCCCACTAGCCGCAACTAGAGAAAGCCCGTGCGCAGCAACGAAGACCCAACGCAGCCAAAAATAAATAACTTTTAAAAAAGAAAAAAAAAAAAGTTAAAACAGATTTACCTTGAGTAATTCTGGAAAGTGTAAGAAAATAACTCCACAAAGAGTAATAATTAACAAGACTTACCTTAAATCCCAGACATTCAGTCTGCGATCAGTGCCACTGGAAGCCAAAATAGTCTCATTGTGAGGCGACCACTGAACCTATACATAAGAAAAAAGCCATCAATTAGAAAATTGAGAGGAAAAAATCTAACATTAGATTTAACAATTTAACCCATTACTAGACCCAGGATATCAGCTTTTGTTCTATTTCATATTTTTGAAGATCTCATTTATTCTTATTGTCTAATTCCAGCTTCTAGCCAAATGTCATCCAGTGCTGACCTAAGAACTAAAGTACAGATCACACACAAAATAATTATTTACCCAAGTACTTATAATGAATTCAGTATTACACGTAGGACTGACTGCAAAGACTATAATGTACTCCTCACAGTGCCCTTGCATTAAGCTTCCAACATAATGTAACAATTATTTCTTGAACTGAGTCAGAGGGTTTTGCATATGGAGCTTAATTAAACGGATGAGGCAGAAAACATGGAGTCAGTACTTTAGGAATGAACTGTGAAATTAACAGATACAGCAAGTTTTAAAGGATAAAGGAGTGGAAATAAAGGAAGAGACAAGCGTCAGGAACAAGGCTGATAAAATAATCAGGCACTAAGTTTAATACCTCAAGAGTGTAGGTGACAAATGATCAGTTTGAGAAAGTATAGAAATAATGGAGGGAAAACAATCCCAATTCATACAGAGATCAGCATAGGCATAAAGAAGATTTTTATTACTTATAGCAATGGGATAAGGCACAAGTGTGCCCACTCCCACACTCAGATTTCCCTTGGGGCGGGGGGAAGGAGCATTAGTTTCTCTCACCTGGAATATTTCATCCTTATGTGATTCAAAGGAATGCAACTTAAGTTTCAGATTTCTCAGATCCCACAAGGCAACAGTCTACATACAAAAAGGAAAGCAAGTGCAATCAATAAAATTTTTTTATTGAGAAAAAGAAAATCCATAACTAAAAGATCTCTGTGCATTCAAAAGAAGCCAGAGAGGGACTTCCCTGGTGGTCCAGTGGTAAAGAATCCGCCTTCCAATGCAGGCGACGCAGGTTCGATTCCCCGGTCGGGGAACTAAGATCCCACATGCTGCAGGGCAAGTAGGCCCGCGCAGCACAACTACTGAGCTCGCACGCCTCAACTAGAGAGCCATGCACCACAACTAGAGAAGAGAAAACCCGCGCGCCACAACTAGAGAGAAGCCCGCGCGCCACAACGAAAGATTCTGTGTGCCACAACTAAGACCCGACACAGCCAAATAAATAAATATTAACAAAAGAAGCCAGAGAAATCCACCCTATGTTTTCTTGGAGAATAAATCACACTGACCTTGTCAGCTGATCCTGTGGCAAGAATGAACTCACTATAAGGATTGAAAGAAAGGCAGTTCACTTCAGCAGTGTGAGCATCAACTGAGTGGCTTGGTTTGGAAGTATTGTTTGAACGAGTATCCCAGCTTTAGTAAAAGAGAAAAAACAGGAAAAAAGCTTGAAATGGGTAACTAAATATAAAACTTAGATAATATATTGAGAAAAAAATGGATTCTACTCACATCATAAGTTTCTGATCATCAGCAACTGACCCAAACAGAGACTCATGGAGCAGATGCCAGGAGACGTCTTCTACTACTGCTGTATGCCCTGTAAAGATGGTCTTCGCATCCACAACTTTTCCTTCCTTTGGAACAGCACTGATGTCCCATAGGCAGATAGTCTTAAATGAAAAATTAACTATTATATAAAAGGGTCTCACTTCCCGACACACCCCAGAGGAAAAAAACTGATATAAATAGCCCAGATTTGCTTCAGAATGGAAAGGATACGCACATGGTCATCTGAAGCACTAAGTAAGTGCCCACTGAGATTTGGGTTCCAAGAAAGCCCGTAGCCTTCCTTCTGATGTCCACGGAGACGCAAGTCTGGGTTGCACTCTCCAGAAGGGTCTACGAAGTAACAGACACATCAAGACTATCCAGTCCACTTCCTCTTTGGATCTACTAAGTATAATGGAATTTTTATCAAGAGGTCTAAAGCTCTTACTTTTTATGAGACATACAGCCCCATTATGACCAAACAGATAATGCTTGAGAGCTGCACATTCTATCCTATGTAAAAAAGCATTTTTTTTTCCCACGTAGGGAAGAAGGATGAAGGAAGAGCACCCACACATATCAATATAAGTCACAAGATGTTAAGTTATACAAAGAATAACAAGCAATTAAAATTGAGAGAAGTAAAAAAAAAAAGAGAGAAGCAATGTATCCCCACAGTGACTCATCATTTGTATCTGAATCGAAGAGGGCAAGTACCTGGTTTAGAAGGATGTTTCGTATAGTCAAAAACAAGAACATCACTGGATGGAGTCTTTGTGGCAATGATGCAAGGGTTCTGGGGCATATAGCGTGCCCTGTTTACTTCTCCTTCATGGTTGATCTTGATTTCTATTTCAATTTTTCCACTAACCGAGCCAAAACCTCCAAATTCTGTAAATACGATAAATTAATTGCAAATGAGGACAAAGCAAGAGCTACTCTATGTCACTCAAAGTATGACACAGGCAAGGCTTTTAATCAACGAACTGGTGTAATACTAGAAGCGATCTAAACATTTGTTAGCAGTATAAAGTGTGTTCACATTCCTTACTTCATTTCATTCTTACCATAACCCTACAGCGTAGGGAAGAGTTATTATCTCCAAAAATTTTACACGAGGGCTTCCCTGGTGGCGCAGTGGTTAAGAATCCGCCTGCCAATGCAGGGGACAGGGGTTCGAGCCCTGGGCTGGGAAGATCCCACATGCCACGGAGCAACTAAGCCTGTGTGCCACAACTACTGAGCCTGTGCTCTAGAGCCCGCGAGCCTAGAGCCCGTGCTCCGCAACAAGAGAAGCCACAGCAATGAAAAGCCTGCGCAATGCAACGAAGAGTAGCCCCCGCTCGCCACAACTAGAGAAAGCCCACGCGCAGCAACAGAGACCCAATGCAGCCAAAAATAAAAAATAAAAAAACAGAAAAATAAAAATTTTACACAAGAAAAGAGAAGCTCAGAGGACCTACCTTAATTTGTTTATGGTGACTTGACTATGGCAGAACCTAAACTGAATCCCTATTTTTCTGATCCCTAGCCTGGTACTTTCAGCTACACCTACAATGATTTAGGTAATAATATACCTAGTAAGTATTACATTACTATCTAAAAGTAAGGAACACTATTGACTCCACTTCAAAAATTCTCACTAAGTGGCTTTCAAGCCTCACTTAAACTATCAAAAAAAATGTGCTAAATCAATAAAATCTAAGTTACTGTTTTAATGAATATCAAGTACACAGTGTGCTAGGTACTAAAGAGTCCCTTTTACTATTAATTTGAAACTCTAGTTTGGGATGACCTTTCTGAAATACTGTCACATCTTTCCTCACACCAGTGAGGAAAAACAGAGCCACAACAGCTGGTTCTACTTTCCTGACCTCCCACTTACACTTGCCAACCAGAGTCCTTGGTTGAAATAAACCAGGTAGGCAAGGACTAGACAAAAACATTTTTTATTCATATTTGACTACTGTATGCACTTACAGAATTCTCCCAAGTACCATTATAAAATGTATAACAATATAATTTGTGATTATGTAAATCTTGGCAAAGCAATATTTAAACAAAGGTAGTTAATAAGTAGCCAAAGAATTACAGAAGGCAGCATGATAAGGTACCTGAGTTAAGAGTCAGGCCATGGCATAACTGACTCTGCCACTTACTATCTTGGTGATTTTGGTGAAGGCCTTCAATTTCTCTGAACCTCAAATACCTTACCCATAAAACAAAGTTATGAGAGTAACTTGTAGATGAAAATGACACTCTGAAGGACAAAAATCTTTTCACAAAGCAGAGACACAGTTGGGTAATATAATTAGCAGATAACTTTCAACCTCAAAATAACTTTATAAGTTGAAAAGCAGTGGTTTAAACAAGCTAAAAACCTAGAAACAGTTCAAAATAGACTCTAAAAGAGAAAAAAAAACCAAACACATTAAACAATTTTTCCCCCAGAATTCTAGACCACAAGTATCTACAATGTAAAAAAAGAAGGCATGATTAGGATATGTGATCTCAAAGAACTTTTAGTCCAAACACAGGGAGATAAGATAAGCACACAATTATAGATGACTATGACAAAAAAGAATAATTGCCAGAAAAGAGATACCAACAAGGAAAGAGCAATAGCTGGCATGGAGCCCACAGAGCAAGGGGTAACTGTTATATAATGTGGGTTATTTCAGTATCAGCTATATACTACTAATCAGAAGGGCCCCCCTAACTGTAGTTGAAGTACAGTAATAAGAAATCAGCTTAAAGGATTCATAATTGAGATTTATGAAGATGAGGATTTATCTATTTAACAAATAGAGATTCCCCAAGTTGAAGGTGATACGCAAAAGGCCAAATCTGATGTAGGAAAGAAAGACTGAGGTAGCAATGTACAATAAAGTGAATGACTATCAAGGTCTAACTATATTGCTATTTGTTTGCTTCTCTCCATATAAAATACTATTTAAAAAGACTGAGACATAACAATATAGTAAAAGTGCCTAGCCTGATGAATTTTTACATATGCATATTATCAGGGGAACTACCACACAGATAAAAATATGGAACATCTCCAGCCCTCTCTCATCCTCCTGCAAGGCACCACTGTGTCCCTCCCAACCAATGCTGCCTGACAAACTAGATAACCGGCATTCTAATTTCTACCACCGTGCCATTTTTTGAGTTCATAAACATTTTGAAACTAAGAGGAATAAGTTGTAACATCTTGAGTCAAATATTCCATTATTTCATCATGATTTAGTAATAGTTTATTATATATTGAGGCAAAAGACTAAAGATTACTTAAAAACAAACGCCGCCCCCCAAACCCATTCCCCAAATAAGTTGCTAAAAATAAATCTGTTGATATTTGAAGATCCTGGTAACAGAGTCTGAAGTAAACTTTTAAACCTAATCTATTTTCAGGCTTAAAATGTGACCACAGCCAGGCTGAATCTAATATAAACACACAAATTCTTTTTAATGTCAAAACAAGCCTAAGCCAGTTTTTAGTTCTTTCTCTTTGAAAGTTTAATGATCTTTTGAAGCTGTCTGCCACCAAGTACCTCAAACCAAATGGGGTCAAGTAGATGGTAATCAATTACAATAGTTCAATCTGAGAGTCCAGGACATTTCATCTGAGAGCAAGGAGGGACTAGGAAGCTATCTATCTAACAACAACCCAAGAAGCTTTAAGAGACATTAGTATGTATCTACTTCCACCACTGTTGAGACCACATGGAGAGCACCTGTCCCGCTTTAAGCACCAAGCTTGTTCAGTCATCCGAGGGTGATTTGAAGGACGAAGGAGAGGTAAAAGGAAGAGAAAAGGAAGGAATGGGAGCTGATATGCTATGTAACCTTAGGGCAAGTTACAAAACAACTGTAAGTATTGATTTCCTTGTGAGGATTGAATAGGGCGAAATAGAGTCATACAAATATATCATACATATTACTGGTATTTTTCATAGTTCCTCTAATTGTTAAGTATTAGTAAGGGGGATAAAGGTATCATCAGAACATAAAAGTAAATTGGTTTGATGCCACTCAAAAAACTCAGTTACCAGAAAGAGACTGGAGTGTATGTTAAAAGATGCCATTTCAAAAACCAGGGAAGACTTACATGAGGAATCTAAAAAAGAATACAAATGAATCTATATACAAAACAGAAACAGACTCACAGACATAGAAAACAAACTGATGGTTACCAAAGGGGAGGGGTTGAGGGGGATAAACTAGGAGTATGGGATTAATAGATACAAACTACTATACATAAAATAGATAAGCAACAAGGATTTACTGTATACTCAATATCTTGTAGTAACCTATAATGGAATATAAAAAAACCCAAAAACCCCCCAAAACCCAATGAATCACTATGCCGAACACCTGAAACTAACACAATATTGTAAATCAACTATACTTAAAACAACAAAAACAGTGAAGAAAATGGATTAGTCAGCAAATGGCATTAAAAAAAAAATTGCTAACCACTTAGGAAAAAAGCTCGTTTTCCTATTTCATCTCTAAAACCAAAACAAATACAAGAAAGATTAAAGTTTTCGTAGTCAAAACATAAAAGTACCAGAAAACAACAGCTAACTATTTTAAAATCTTGGAATGAAGGCCTTTCAATGAATGACAAAATCTGAAGGACACCAGAGGAAAGCTGGATAATTTAAAATTCAAAGCTTCTAAACTAAATAGGACTCAAAATTATAAAATAAAGAGGAAAAAAATTACCTATAACCTATTAGGTTAGGGATAACTTACCTTATATATAGAGATAACTCAAAAGAAAAAATGAGCGAAAAACATAAATAGGCAGCTCAAGAGAGAGACAGACAAAAGACAAATATTTTAAAATAGGTCCAACATCACGAATAACTTAAAAAGCAAAGTAGGGAATTCCCTGGCAGTCCAGTGGTTAGGACTCTGTGCTTTCACTGCTGAGGGCACGGGTTTGATCCCTGGTCGAGGAACTAAGATCCTGCAAGCAGTGTGGTGCAGCCATTAAAGGAAAAAGAAAAAAGCAAAGTAAAATAAGAGTGTAGTATTACATTCAGTGTTGGCAAAGGCATGCAGAAACAGACATCAATACATCTGCTATTGGTGAAATTGTGAATCTTTCTTTGGAGGGCAACTTAGCAGTACCAATTATAACTGAAAATGTTCTTGCCATTTGATTAGCATTCCACTTAATCACTCTACAGCAAAACTATGCAAGATACATGCACAAGAACTGTTTTTGAAGCCAAAAGATTGGAAACCACTTAAATGTTAATTGAGGGATGGTTAATTATAGTATAGTATACAGCCATCAAAAAGGAGACACATCTCCATATGCTCACACAGAAAGATGTCCAAGATACGCCAGGCCAGGAAAGTGTATTTTATGCTGTATTCCCAGTACCAAGAAAAATTGCCTGGCATACAGTAATACTTAATATATTCGTTGAATGAGTGATCCAATAAATGGGATAGATAAACCATTCAAAAAACTATCAATTTAACAGCGATCCATAAGGGATAGATTTACAGGGGGAGGGGGGTTCACAGTATTTTATATTTACTTCAAATTTTTTTTTTTTTTTGGCTGCACTGTGAAGGCTTGCCGAATCTTAGTTCCCTGACCAGGGGTCCAACCAGGGCCCCCGCAGTGAGAGCATGAGTCCTAACCACTGGACCACCAGGGAATTCTCTGCTTTATTAAAGATGATTTATTATATTACCAATCAGAATATTTGTTTTATGTCTAAATAACCAAAAGTCCTATTTAAAGACAATTTATTTAATAAAAAGGAAACAGGCTCAGAGAGGCTAAATGATTTATCCTCAAGCCACACAGCTAGTGAGCAGCCCAACAGGGTCTCAAGCCCATCTTCTGATTCTTTTTTTTTTTGATGTGGACCACTTTTAAAGTCTTTATTGAATTTGTTACAATATTGCTTCTGTTTTATGTTTTGGTTTTTTGGCCGCAAGGCATATGGGATCTTAGCTCCCCGACCAGGGATCAAACTCAAACCCCGTGCATTGGAAGGCGAAGCCTTAACCACTGGACTGCCAGGGAAGTCCCAGTCTTGATTCTTAAGTTCAGCGTTTTATCCCCTCAATCACTGATGCCTACCTAGAGAATAACTCTGTAGTAACCATATCCTATAGTTCACACACTTGGGTCAGTGACACAAAATCATGTTTGCTGACCTTTATCCTAAGAACTTATTTTGCATTCTATATTACCCTAACCTAAATATGGAATGATCAAAAGAGTAGCTGCACATTACAATCCTGGCAAGTAACTGGAACCCAAAATATCTTAGATAAAAGAATGGATTCTGCTAATCAGGAGAAATCTAAGATAAAAAACATTAAACATTCATTTTTTAGGGCAAAACTCTCAATACTGAGAGCCTATCTTCTACCTCCCAGTAATAATTTGAGTTCAAGGACAACAATAAAGGAAACCCACTCATTTCTATCTCTTCTGAAAGGGAAAAAGTATTTCATGAACAGTTATGCCCTGAGAATATCTCCTAAAAATAGGATATAATTAAACACTCATTTATTTTCATACACTATACAGCACATGCCATGGTTAAGTCATTTCTACCACTTAAACCCGGAAAGTGTAATTTAAGCCAGTGTTTTTCAACCTTTATTTTTATTATTGCCCCTGTAAGGAACCTTGTAGGACATTTTTTCTGATACCTTGATGAAATTCCTGTGTATTTGTTTATGCATGCTATGTATATCTGTGCTTTAAACAGTTCAAAGAATAAGATTGTTTTCACACACACACCCCTCTGAGAACCAATTTTCACTCCCGCAGGGGCAGTATCTCCCATGTTGAGAATGCAAGCATGCATAGCAATAATATATGGTGGATTTTTGCTTCTTTCAATTCTAGAAATTTCCCCACCACCAAATTTAGTTGAAGGAAGTTTATAGAAAAGGTACAGAACCAAGTATGTGTTAAATATGTCTTCTGACATCTAATATCTATACTGCAAAATCAGGCTTTCCAAAGCTTAGTTATCTTGTTCCTAATTTGAGAGACTACTTTATCAAACTGTACACACTCTTTATGATAATTTAGAGATATGAAAAATATAACCCATACATCATTCCTTCCTTCACCTTTAAGATTCCTACCTCCTTTTTCACTGTCGTAGTGTGAAGCATCAAACTGAGCATCATCATTAGGGAGCTGCACACTGGCTATCACAAGGTGGTTTTGCTCATCTGACGTGTGTGTCCCCAGGACAAGTCGATGAATACTGAAATCTTTCCCTTCTGGTCTGTAATAGCAATATATGGTCAGTATTCAAATCAGTACACTAAGAGAGACTACGAAGTCAGTGACATACATGTATGCACAAGGCACTATTACAACCAGGTTTTGAGAGGAAGAAGTCATTAAGAGCCACAGTTCCTACTTTTCACATATCTTCCATAGAGCTGAGTATAAGGACCACAGAGCACTTAATTTTGTAATTATTTCTTAACTTAGTCAAATGTTTACAATTACTTTGAGGAAAAAGTCTGATGGAATAAGATACGAATTAACTACTCACCCTTTACAAGGAGTTGGAGGGAAAGAAACCAATTGCTGGGTATAATACCACTTTAGGTTACTTCATTAGGTTAACGTCATTAAAAGGGAAAGGAAGTAACATCAGGTAAACTAACTGTTCAAATGCTACTGAAGCACAAAGATGATTAAGATGTGATTCATATCCTCAAAAAACCAGGGACAATTAAACAGTCATATACACAAACATTTTAAACACAAGTCAACATATAATTCATGAAAAGTACCCAAGAACATGGAAATTTAGATACGAAAGATTACTTCTGGAATAAAGGACACGTTCTTAGAAGAAGTGTTACCTGAGCAGGTCTCAAAATGAGAGATAATCTAGAAGAGGGGGACAAGGGCTTTGGAAGACAGTATTCTAAGGGAAATAAGCAAAGGGGAAGATTACAAAGTGCCAGATACCACGTTAAGCATTTCACATACCTCATATCATTTAAACACCATAACAACACTCTGAAGTACTATTCTAATTTAAAGATGGTTTGGGAAAATTAAGCAACTTGCCTAATATCACAACTACCAACTAACAGAACTAGAACTGAAGTCCAAAGCTGACTTTGAATGTGGGAAAACAAAGTGAGAGAGAAGGCTAGAAAGCAGATTAAAATCAGACTCTAGGGTACTGAATGCCAGCTTAAGGCATTCTGGACTCTTCACTGTAAGGAACAAAGAACCATGGAAAACTTATAAGGGACATAGCATCATTTGAGTTACCTCAGAAGGATTAATTTAACAGTGTAAAACAGAGGTTCTTCAAGCGTGGTATCAGGAACAATAGCATCAACATCATCTGGGAACTTCAGCATGCAAATTCAGAGATCCACTATAGACCTACTCAATCTGAAACTTGGGGGGGAGGCGGGGGATGGTTTGTGGTGCTCAACAATCTGTTCTGCAGGGAATTCCTTGGTTGTCCAGTGGTTAGGACTCAGTGCTTTCACTGCCATGGCCCGGGTTCAATTCCTGGTCAGGGAACTAAGATTCCGCAAGCTGCAAGGCGTGGTCAATTGAAAAAAAAAAATCTGTTTTACAATCCCTCCAGCTGATTATGATGCCTGTTAAAGTTCTAGAACCCATGGTCTAGATGGGAAAGATGCTACACAAGAGTTGATCAGGGCTTATAAATGGACTGTCAAGTGATAAAGGGGGAAAAACCTAAGAAATGTCAAACCAAAGTCAACTATGAAAAGGAGAAATGGGAACAATAGAAAAAGTTGGGTTGGGACCTCCATGGAAAAAATATACTCAGTTTGAAATATGTCATGTTGGGGAAGCCAATAAAATACTCTAGATAAGACAGCTGAAAATTCAGGTAGCGCTCAGAAGTTGGGTCTAGAGATAAATCAACAGAAATTCCTCTGCACAGAGTTAATAGGTGTCTACATCTTACATGGGGAAAAACAGGAAAGATAAGAGGGCTGTCAACATAAAGTTGGGGATACCTGCATTTAGAAAGTTAAAGAACCAGAGCAAGTGAGGGAGGGGAGAACAATATTACAAAACTACGATTGTATGGTTTTTTGTTTTTGTGTTTAGAAACAAAATATGAATAAAAAAGAACACACACACACACAGTAAACAGTAGACATTAGAGATAGTTGCTTAAAGGACCCCTCCTTCTAAAAAAAAAAAATAAGTAAATGACATTGTTATTCGAGTAGAATACCAAAAAAAAAAAAAAAAAAAAGGGAAGGATATTTGGACCAATGTCTAATACTGCAGAAAGATTTATTTACCTAGATTCATAAAGTACAAAGCTACTAAGACTACAGCACAGATTTCAGCCTTGGGTTATTTAGTCTTATTCACTGCTTTCCAAACATAACTAATCACATTATATGAAAAACTTTTCTAGAATGACTTAGTAGGTATGGGGTGGCCAATATTTGGGATCCTCTGGTCCAATAATCTGGAATCACCATTCAACTATTCTCAAGTATCCTGCCACAAGTTCCTAAGTGGTTTGAACTGAGAACTCCTGACAGAAATGACTCCACTTATCCTGAACTCAAGTAATTCTGATGATTAGCTGAATATGGGAACTCCTGGTCATGATAAACCAGCTTCCAGCTCTAAATTTCTAAGTACTTATTAACATACTTAGGACAGATGTCGCCATTTTTAAAAAAATGCCAACGTGAAGGTAGCAGGCTCATTCTTAAGTTATTAATAACATTTATATAAAACTTGTTGAGCTGAAACGTAGCCAAATAACCACAATTCGCAAATTTCTTGACTTCTAAAGACCTGAGTTTTGAAGGAATTTACTTAGTTCACATCTAGAATTTTCAAATGTTGTTCTGAATGACAGGTACCATGTCACATTCATCTTTGCATTAACCAGCTACTACCAATGACTGTGAGATTCAAATTTCTTTTGTTGAAAGAACTGGACTCATCATAATACTTTTTGAAAGCTGACAAATTTTACATTACTGTTTGGTCAACTATAGTTATAATATGGCTATTCAATTCAGAATCAGATAAAGAAGACAACATGTTTTCTCTTATCAGGTAAGCTGCAAAGTTGTTTTACATTTTGCCTTTTTTGGCCTAGAAAAAAAAATGTCACCACTAGGTTCTGATCACGTGTCCGCTACGGGTGACTGGAGAAAGAAAAACAGGGAAAATCAATGCGAGAAATCTACACCGAGAACACAACAAAATAACGTTGAAAAGATTCCTATCACCTGGTTACATCTGGAAGCCACTGTGCAGTTAGGCTGGGCCACTCCAGAGCATGGGTCATCACCAAATCGTAAAGAAAAGGAGTGTTCTTTTTCCATATTTTGTATTCTTCATTGATCACACGTTCTTCTACTGCGTCATCAAAGGCTGCTGAAACATTAAAAACAAATTTAAGTTAGCGACCACAAATGGAAACCGAGTAAACACTTCCGAAGCTACCGGCACGGCTCCAGAATCCCGATTCTGAAATGGAGGTTTGTCTAAATCTCCCCGAGGCGCAGGCACCAACACCGCTCTCCAGCTTCACGGGGCCTAACTGCTGGGGTCATCCCGGCCAGACGCCGTTAGCCGTTCGGGCGACGGCGTCGGCAAGAGCACAGAACCCGCGAGGAGGCCCGAAAACCGACCCTTGCGGGTAGCGAGCGCTGCAGGGAGGACCCGGAGAGAGACAGGTAGACCGACAGGGAGCGCGGGGAGGGACCAAACACCCGCCGGGGCCCCCACCGCCACCCTCCCGCCGCTGCGCCGGGCCTCCGCTCCCGAAGACCTGGCGCGCCGTTAGCCCTCCCCGCGGGGCGATTTATCCTCACGCCTGCGATGGCGGGGACTGCACTCAGCAGAGTCCGGCCTGTCCTCACTGTTAGGCCGTGTCCAGGCCGCTACGCAAGCCCGGCACCCCCGCTCTCCTGTGGCCGCCCCGGCACCCTCACCTTCCTTGTCGGCCATGGCGGGCAGGCGAGCCGGGGGGATCGGGTTGAGTTTTGCGAGAGGGGCGGGGAGGCTGCGGGCGCTCGCTCTGCGCGCGCGGCCTCTATTGTTTCCTGCTGCCCCTGAGTGAGGGCCGACTCGCGCACCTTCGCGCCAACACCGGCCAATCGGAGCGCGTCGAGCGGCGAGGTGGGCGGGGAAGCCGCGTTCGTAGCCTATCCAGACGCGCAGAGTCGCTTGCCGCGGGGTCGAAGCGCGCGCTCCTCCCCTGCCCCCACACGGTCCGGAGCCGACTTCCTTCGATTGCGCGCGCGCGGGGTAGGTGAGAGTGCGCCTCTCGGGGTCACGTGAGAGGTTTAGTCCTCACTCTCCTGGGGGCAGCCATTTTCTTGAAGGATGTTAAGCTAGCGATCTCTTCAAAGTAGGACTTTAGATGAGGAGTCTAAAATGTTTTCGGGTCTAGTTGTCAACTCTGGGGGTGAGGCTGCAAGAAAAGGCTTCTATCAGACCTCGAGATGTCTAATTCAAGTGTCCCTTGTTCCTAGGTCCTCCAATTTATTTGTTCCCTTAGTTCTTAGAAAGAACTATTGATGAAGCAAGCCCAGAAAATGAGGCCTTGGACTTTTAAAGATCTCCTCCAAGCGGCGGGACCTAAGACGGAAGTCTTAGGGGATTAAGTAAGTCCTCGAGAATGGAGTCCTGGTCCTTTAAGGGTGTGTGTCAAGGGGCGGAGTCCAGGGCGGAAGTTGTAAGTCCGGGCCGAAGTCCGGCTGATGAAGGGCGGAAGTTGAGTTTGGGGCCCAAGCAGCAGTCATGGCGCTGGAAAAGGAAGATATTAGAGATTACAATTTGACTGAGGAGCAGAAGGCGATCAAGGCCAAGTATCCTCCAGTCAATCGGAAGTACGAGTGTGAGTAGGTGGCTCACTTCTCTCCTTGCCGGGGGCTTCCGGCTTCCTCTTCCACTTTGCCCCATAGGGTGGCTCAGGCGTTCCCGTTTTGCCATGTATTGTAGACTTTTCTGTACTTCTCTGGGGAACGCTGAAGGCTAAAGCCGTCTGGTCTGAGAGTCGGGAAACCCGGGCTCCCACATTTACAGCCTTTTGAACTTTTTCTGCATATGCCTAATTACATTTATCTTGTGGGAATTTTATTTCTGTATTAATTCTGAAGGTAACGTATTTTCAAGCGTTTGAGGGGTTGTCGCCCCCAAGTATCTCGCTCCAACTGTGGGATAGTTAGAGTGTGCCTAGGGTAGAGGACTCGGAAAGCTCTGAGTAGGGGACTTATAAATTGGCGTTTTACCTGTATCGTGTTGTTAGCAAAAAGACCTGGTTTTGTCATTTGTAGCTTAGTGATTTTAGGCAAAAAATCACATAACCTCTTTGCACTCAGTTCCTTCATGTGAGGGATAAATGAGATAATAATAAATGTGAAAGTATAGTGCAGACTCTGAAGTTCTACACAAACGTTAAGCTGCCGTCCCTAAAGGTGGATGTGGTTTGGGGAGCACAAATCTGGCTCTTATTTCCTTTCTTAAAGTTCTTTCATTGATTTCCCATTGTCCTCTGTATGGAGTCCAACTATTTACCATAGCATACTAGGCTCTGTACTTTCTAGACCGTGCATATCTCCCTAGCTCACTTTCTCTCACTTATTTTTTTAAAAATTACTTTTAATAGGTCATATATATGATTTAGAATTCAAAAAATACAACAGGTATGCAGCGAAAAGTCTTTCTTTCAGCCCTGATCCCCAGCCCCTTGGTCTTGCTATCCAGATCGACCATCCTTAACATTTTCTTATGTGTACATGAAAAGGTGTATGTTTACTTAATTTACTTAACCAATTTCTAGTTGATGGACGTTTATACTTATACTCGTTTGCCAATAAAAATAATGCAGCAGTGGATATACCTGTGCATCCATTGTTTGGCACATGTGCACGTGTATCTGTAGAATAAATTTTCAAAAGTTACATTGCTTTTTCAAAGGGTATCTGCATTTTATCAGTATTTTTAAAAATTGAAGTATAGTTGGTGTACAATGTTGTGTTAATTTCTGCTGTACAGCCAAGTGATCCAGTTATACATATATAGACATTCTTTTTGATATCTGCATTTTAAACTTCAACAGTTATTGCCAAATTGCTCTCCATTGAGGTTGTGCCAGTTTATACCCTTGCTAGCATTGTGTGTGTGCCTTTTTTTTTTTTTTTTTTAAGGATTTTCTTTTTAATTAATTAATTAATTTATTTTTGTCTGTATTGGGTCTTCGGTTCGTGCGAGGGCTTTCTCCAGTTGCGGCAAGCGGGGGCCACTCTTCACCGCGGTGCGGGGACCGCTCTTCATCGCGGTGCGCGGGCCTTTCTCCATCGCGGCCCCTCCCGTCGCGGGGCACAGGCTCCAGACGCGCAGGCTCAGCAATTGTGGCTCACGGGCCCAGCTGCTCCGCGGCATGTGGGATCTTCCCAGACCAGGGCTCGAACCCGTGTCCCCTGCATTAGCAGGCAGATTCCCAACCACTGCGCCACCAGGGAAGCCCCCCTTTTTTTTTAAGAAGCCTGAATTCTTTTTTTTAAATTCATTTTTAAATTTATTTTTACTTTTTAAAATTTATTTATTTTTTGGCTGCGCTGTGCTGCGCGGCAGGTGGGGGTCTTAGTTCCCCGACCAGGGAGTGAACCCGTGCCCCCTGCGTTGGAAGTACAGAGCCTTAAGCACTGGACCGCCAGGGAAGTCCCGACTGTGCCTCTTTTCTCACACTTTTACCAATTTACTGTGTTACCACACTTTTTGATCTTTTCCAATCTGTTAAGTATCTTATACTAATTGCATTTTACTTATAAGTGAGGCTGACATATTTTAGAATGTTTGGAGTTATTTGTATTTGCCTTCTGGAATGTGTATATTCATATTTTTAACCCATTTTTTCTGTTGGATTGTTGGTCTTTTTTACTGTGCAGAAGTTTATTTTTATGTAGTGAAATTTGTTAACCCTTTTTATGGCTACTGGGATATCATACTTAAGAAGGCATTGCTCGCTCTGGGACTGTAAATTGATTCTCCCATGTTTTCTTCTAGTACATTTGAAGATAAAACTTGTTTTTTTCTTAGGCCATACCACATGGCTTGTGGGATGTGGGATTTTAGTTCGCTACCCTGGGCCCTCGGCAGTGAGAGCACAGAGTCCTAACCGCTGGACTGCCAGGGAATTCCCAAAAATAAAACTTTTATTTTAGTATAAGATACATATAGAAGAGTGCACATGTTACAAATGAATTTTCGCAAACTGGATGCACCTGTATAACTAGTAACCAGATCAAAAAACAGAATGTTACAGCATCCCTGAAGACCCTCTCATGCTCCTTTCTCCTCTCTCCCTATTTTTCCCATTAGCCTGACTTCTAACACCATATGTGAGCTTTGCATGTTTTTGTACATAATCTAAATGGAATCATGTAGTATGTATTCCTTTTGTGTTTGGCTTTTTTTGGCTCATATTTGTGAGAACCGTATTTTTGCTAATAGTTATAGATTGTTCATGTTTCTAGTATTTATGGTTTTTTAAAAATTATATTTAAATTTTGAATACCTTAGGATTAGGGTAAGGTGGAAATTAAGTATCAATATCTGATAATTATTTTCCCGTTGCTATAAAATCATTTATCAACAGTCTGTCTTTTCCCCTGTGATTGAAATATGACGTCTTTATCATATACAGAATTCCTCTAACTATATTTAGGTATATAACTGGCCTTACTATTCTGTTCCTTTGTTTTAGCTCTCTTTTTATGTGCCAGTGCCACATTTTAAATTATTGAGGCTTTATTGTATCTTTTAATATCTTCTAGGACAATCTCCCTCTCAATACTTGCTCCTTTCCTGCCATTCTTATTGTTTTTATTTTTTTCTCTATATGTAGATAAAAATCAGCTTGTGCAGATCCATAAGAATTACTGTTGGTATCCCCTCCCCCCTTTTAATCATTTGTATCATCTCTCCATCCTGAGGCTACTTAGGGGCCCAACCCTGAGTCACCTCATTAGCATAGACAAGTGTGGTCAGAAGGGGCTGTTTATGAATAACACTGAGTGACACTCCTGTCACTCAGAAAATTCCCAGGATTTTAAGAGTTCTGTTCCAGGAACCAGAGACAGAGACCAAATATATATTTTTATTATACCACAAAAACATTCAGTGAAAAGCAGCAATTAGGAATGAGAGAAAAGGGCTTCCCTGGTGGCACAGTGGTTGAGAATCCACCTGCCAATGCAGGGGACATGGGTTCGAGCCTTGGTCCAGGAGGATCCCTCATGCCGTGGAGCAACTAAGCCCATGCACCGCAACTACTGAGCCCATGCACCGCAACTACTGAGCCCATGCACCGCAACTACTGAGCCCATGCACCGCAACTACTGAGCCTGCGAGCCACAACTACTGAGCGCATGTGCCACAACTACTGAAGCCTGCATGCCTAGAGCCCGTGCTCTGCAACAAGAGAAGCCACTGCAATGAGAAGCCCATGCACTGCAATGAAGAGTAGCCCCCACTCGCCGAAACTAGAGAAAGCCCACATGCAGCAACAAACACCCAATGCAGCCAAAAAAATAAATAAATAAATTTATAAAAAAAAAAAAAGAAAAAATAAACAATAGTGTATTTTTGAGAAGTAGCTGAGAAAAGACCGTTTGCTCAAAAATCCTGTTAACATTTTGTTTGGGAGTTCCCTGGCCATCCAGTGGTTAGGACTCGGTACTTTCACTGCCAGGCCGGGGTTCAATCCCTTTCCGGGGAGCTAAGATCCCACAAGCCATGCAGCGAGGCAAAAAACTGAAGAAAAACCATTTTTATGTTATGCCTCATGATTACATCTATGGAGATGATGTAATCTGTTTCCTAAGAATTGAATCTTTGCATTCCTGGGATAAATCCCACTTGGTCATTCTGGATTCTACTTGCTGACATTTTGTACAGAATCTTGGCATTGATGTAATGTGAGATTAGTCTGTGTTTTCTTCCAGCTTCATTTCTTGCCACTGACTACCCCCAGATCTACCCCAAGCTTTCCCTGTAACCCTGTTTTTCCTTTAAGACTCAGCTCAATTGTCATCTCATTTATTCATTCAGCAACATTATTGAGCACCTGTTGTGTATCAGACACTGAGCGGGAACTGGGAATAAATGAGTGAGCAGATAGATAAAGATCATCCTTAGTCTCTTGGCACATAAAGTGTTAAGTCTTATTTCCTTTGGGAATTCTTACCTGAACCTCTTAGTCTAGCTTAGTTTATCTGTTATGCTCTCCTATAATAGAATTTTCAAAGTGGGTGGTCTCTAGACCCCTAGGTTTCCCCAGACTTTTTCAAAGGATCTGTGAAGTTAAAACTACTTTCTTAATAATACTAGATGTTACTTGCTCTTTTCACTGTGTTGATATTTGCACTGGTGGTGCAGAAGCAGTAATAGGTAAAAGTCCTGGCCCCTTGGCACAAATTGAGGCAGTGGCACCAAACTGTATTGGTAGTCATTGTATTATTTACCACCATGTACTTACAATTAAAAAAAGAAAAAGTCGTTTTTACTTAAAAATGTCCTTGATGACTTGGCAAGAACTATTAATTTTATTAAATATTAACCATTGAGTACACACCTTTTTAGTATTTTAGTATTCTGTGTTACAAAATGGGAAGTATGCATAGTGTTTCTGCTGCTTCTCAAAGTACTGATGCTTACCTTAAGGAAAAGAACTTCTGTGGTTGTTTGAGTTGTGAGTTGCCTTTTTTCTCGGAACCCTATTTTTTCTCAAAAGAATGAAAGACATACTATTGTTATTCAGACTTGGGTATTTCCAATATCTTCTTGAAAATAAAGTAATCTGTCACATCAAGGAAAATAACAATATTTGTTGGTATATTGATAATGTATATTATATAATGATAAAATTCAAGCTTTCAAGTGAAATCAGAATTTTGGAAAACATTTATCTGCCATCATGAGCTTCACGGTTTCCCAGTGCTTAAAGACTTTTCTGATGAGATTGGAGGTGATATTAACAAATAGATTTTTAAAAATTCTATATAATGTGTCAACATCAATGAACTGATATTTTCCCAAAAACCAATGCTTGATATTACACAGTCAGGCATAGATAAGATCTGTTCTAAGCACAAGATAGAGCAATGGATTTTAATGTTACAGAGTTCGAAAAATTCATTGTTAAAGCCTCAGATTCTGCATTGCAACTAACCTTTTAAAAACCACCAGTTTCTAGTTTTGGTGAAGGAAGACTATATACAGTTTTTTTCCTCACTCCGGCTGTGCTGCCCATATACATTTTTTTAAATAAATTTATTTATTTATGTATTTATTTTTGGCTGCATTGGGTCTTCGTTGCTACGGGCAGGCTTTCTCTAGTTGCGGCGAGTGGAGGCTCTTCCTTGTTGCGGTGCGCGGATTTCTCATTGCGGTGGCTTCTCTTGCCGTGGAGCATGGGCTCTAGGCACATGGGCTTCAGTAGTTGTGGCTTGTGGACTCTAGAGCGCAGGCTCAGTAGTTGTGGCGCACGGGCTTAGTTGCTCTCTGACATGTGGGATCTTCCTGGACCAGGGCTCGAACCCATGTCCTCTGGATTGGCAGGCGGATTCTTAACCACTGTGCCACCAGGGAAGTCCACATTTTTTTTTTAAGCTCTTAAAATACTTTTTCCTCCTGCATATCTGTGAGATTGCAGCACACTGAAAAGCCAGACATTAAAAATACTTGCAGAAATGCTAAGCAGCGCCACTCTTCTCACTACATTTTTTGAAAATGTAGTCATTTTTCATAAAAGTATGTAATTTATGTTAAATAAAGTGGGCTTGTTATTTATATTTATTTATTATTTTTGGCTGCGTTGGGTCTTCGTTGCTGCTCTGGGGCTTTCTCTAGTTGCAGCGAGAGGGGGCTATTCTTTGTTGCAGCACGCGGGCTTCTCATTGCAGTGGCTTCTCGTTGCAGACCTTGGGCTCTAGGCGCGCGGGCTTCGGTAGTTGCAGCACGCCGGGCTCAGTAGTTGCGGCACGTGGGCCCTATAGCACTTGGGCTTCAGTAGTTGTGGCACATGGGCTAAGTAGTTGTGGTGCTTGGGGCTCTAGGGTGCGTGGGCTTCAGTAGTTGTGGCGTGCATTGGCAGGTGGAATGTTAACCACTGCACCACCGGGGAAGTCCCTGGGCTTATTATTTTTAAGTGAATTAATACATACTTAAAATGTTTTTCAGTTAAAATTTCTAGGTTAATATTGCCAGATACAACCCATATAAACAAAAACTCTTTGGGTCCTCAGTAATTTTTACGAGAATAAAGGGTTCCTGAGACCAAAAAATTTGGGAACCACTGCTCTATAGCGATCTGTCATTGTGCCTTTAAACCGTCTTTTAAAAAATTGAGGTACAATTTACATGTTATCAAAGTGCTCACATCTTAAGTATAAAGTCCAATGAGTTTTGATAAACAGATAACATCTGTGTAACCAATACTCAAGTCAAGCTCTAGAACATTTCTATCACCCTAGAAAGTTCCCTTTGCTCCTTTCCAGTTAGTCACCTAGCCCCTTACCTTGAGGCAAGCACTGCTCTGATTTCTATCACCACAGTTTACTTTTGTTTTAGAGTTTTGTATAAGTGGAATCACACAGTATAGATTCTTTTCTGTCTGGCTTCTTCACTCAGTATCAAACACAGCTAGACGTTAAAGTGGTGAATGGATTTTATTCAGTAACTACTGACAGCAGGGCAAAGAGCTGAGCTCCCTGACTCTTGTTAATGCATGTATCAGTAGTTCATGCTTCTTTTTCTTTTTTTTTTTCATGCTTCTTTATTGCTGAGTAGTGTGGCATTGTATTCCTCAGTTTGTTTATCCGTTCTCTTGATGGATATGGGGTTTTTAATTTGGGGGAATAAAATTGCTGTGAACATTCTATGTCCTTTTGTGGCCACATACTTTCATTTCTCTAGGGTTAATACCTGTTATTTTCTTTTAACTTGTTTGTCATCTCTGCTGGTCATTGAGCCCCTTAATGCCTAAAATGTATTGAGTCCTCAGTAATATTTTGAGTAAATTAGAGATGAGCTTAAATCTTGAGTGTTACCAG
This sequence comes from Balaenoptera acutorostrata, assembly GCF_949987535.1. Lineage (NCBI taxonomy): Eukaryota > Metazoa > Chordata > Mammalia > Artiodactyla > Balaenopteridae > Balaenoptera > Balaenoptera acutorostrata. Next base: position 26,123,291 of record NC_080064.1, on the reverse strand, counting down.
AACAAGATGTGTTATGTAAACAGCACTAAACTGGGAGTCAGAAAATCTCAATTCTAGTCCAAACTCTAATCAGCAGTGTAGTCCTAAACAAGTCGCACAATCTCTCTGGATTTCAGGTTTCTTCTTGTAATTGAAGGAATTCTGTTAAATGAACTCTAAGACTTTGTTGTAGCCTGAATATTCTATGATTCTAAGTAGGAAGAATTGATGGAAGTCAGGTAAGAGTGAAGGATAGACTCTAAAATCTTTTTTTTTTTTAATTAGTTAATTTTTTTTATTTTGGCTGCACTGGGTCTTCATTGTGGCACTCGGGCGTCTCTAGTTGTGGCGCGTGGGCTTAGTTGCCCTGTGGCATGTGGGATCTTAGTTCCCCGACCAGGGATCAAACTCACATCCCTTGCTTTGGAAGGCAGATTCTTAACCAGTGGACCACCAGGGAAGTCCTGACTCTGAAATCTTGAGATAACAGATCCAATGGGAGCTTGCTGTTGTAGCAGTTGTTATTTCCTGGTGTGAGAATATCAGGAAAAAGCTCATAATACATATTGTAGAGTTTACTTTCCAAAACTGTGTTATTGGTCAAGGATATCATTGAGGAGTCCTTCAAATGAAAGAAATCAACAAATATAAAACTTGGCTCTTGTTAAAAATAAAAAACTGTTTTGTCTGGGATTTGGCTAGCTGTTCATGAAAAGGTGAAACGAAATCTGGAATTTTATATCTTTGATGATGTAGTTTCTAGAATTTTGGTCATTCACACAAGTAGATATTTAGAAAAGATGCTGATTTGTTTTGTTGAGGAAAAGTAACTAATGGCAGAGAATGGCATTTGTTTATTGAAAAACTATGATGTATTAGACACTTTTTAGATCACCTAGAAGACCGTGGCCGTGATGCCTTCCAGAAATTGTCATTCATTTAAATATAAATCTTGGCTTTTAAAAAAATAACCCTTTAGCATCAATATGCTAATATTATGTAACTATTAATTCTTTTATTTAATATTAGTTCATTTATTTAATATTAACAGAATAATAACTGTGAATGCTTAGAAGAAATTTTAAAAAATAAGAAATAACCCTTAACAGAGCAATTAACTTTCGTGTAAATGGTTAGTGAAAGGTGTGTGGCCAGCCCACATTTTCATGCTCTTCAAGGGTGATGTTCTTAGTAATGATCTAGAGTCATTTTCTTGTGATTTGCAAGTCAAGTTTAGTTACTTATAAGTGTTTTTTCCTCTCTCCCTCAGATTTGGATCATACAGCTGATGTCCAGTGAGTATAGCTGGAGTTTATGCCTTTGCAATCATGTGCTTAACGTAGGAAGGCTGATGTTTTAATCTTTTTTTTTTTATAAATTTATTTATTTATTTATTGGCTGTGTTGGGTCTTCGTTTCTGCACAAGGGCTTTCTCTAGTTGCGGTGAGCGGGGGCCACTCTTCATCGCGGTGTGCGGGCCTCTCACTGTTGCGGCCTCTCTTGTTGCGGAGCACAGGCTCCAGACGCGCAGGCTCAGTAGTTGTGGCTCACGGGCCCAGTTGCTCTGCGGCATGTGGGATCTTCCCAGACCAGGGCTCGAACCCGTGTCCCTTGCATTGGCAGGTGGATTCTCAACCACTGCACCACCAGGGAAGCCCTGATGTTTTAATCTTTTTTTTTTTTTTTTAAACTTTTGGATTTATTTATTTTTATTTATTTATTTATTTATGGCTGTGTTGGGTCTTCGTTTCTGTGCGAGGGCTTTCTCTAGTTGCGGTGAGCGGGGGCCACTCTTCATCGCGGTGCGCGGGCCTCTCATTATCGCGGCCTCTCTTGTTGCGGAGCACAGGCTCCAGACGTACAGGCTCAGTAATTGTGGCGCACGGGCCCAGCGGCTCCGCGGCATGTGGGATCCTCCCAGACCAGGGCTCGAACCCGTGTCCCCTGCATTGGCAGGCAGATTCTCAACCACTGCGCCACCAGGGAAGCCCCTGATGTTTTAATCTTGATGTCCCGAGTTTTAATTTTTCTCCTCTTTTGGTTCTTTTAGGACATGCAAATGATGGTTTAAAAGCACCTAGTTTCAGTGTCATTAAACTGATTGAGACCTTTGGTTTTGTATTTATCATGTTAATTTTATTTTGACTTTCCTGACAAGTTTTCTGCTTTGCAGTAGGTTATATTACACAGGGCATGAATGTATTTCTTTAGGTTACACGCATGGGGAGATACTCTGGAGGAAGCATTTGAGCAATGTGCAATGGCCATGTTTGGTTATATGACAGATACTGGGACAGTGGAGCCCCTCCAAGCAACAGAAGTAGAAACCCAAGGTAACCAATTTATTCACAAGGAAGAAATTGTTATAGATGTTCAGTATTCCACATAAATTCAGTATATGCTCACAGTAAGAACAACAAAATTGATTATGAGCTTGTTCTTTCAACTAACCTAAGAAATTCATTGCACTGTTAAATTCAAACAAGTTTTTTAGAGACGAGAGTTATTAAACATGATACTGTCATGGTTCTTTTTGATCCTGTGTAGGAGATGACTTACAGTCTCTTCTGTTTCACTTTTTGGATGAATGGCTTTATAAATTCAGTGCTGATGAATTCTTCGTAGCCCGGGTAAGCAAAAGTTTTTCTTTTTTACTGAGCAAATGGGTTCTTACCCATATTTTATAATAAGACTAGTGATTTAAAATAGAACATGTGATGCAAAACCAAGCCATACAGATGATGATTTGCAGAAATTATAATAACCATAGGCTCTTCTTGGATAACCCGACTTTGCTTATGTATGTGCATTTTGTATTTAGATCTCTTATTATATACTTGTCACTCATCAGGATTGTGTGACAAGAACGCACCTATTGTCTCCACTGTCTCTGTCTGCACATTTTATGTCTCCCAAGTTTGAGCTGTATTTATGTCCATCCATATGTTCCTTTTGTCCCATTTGTAATTTGGCAGTTCTGCCATGTTGGCCTAAGTTTAAAAATTGATGCTCTTAGTTTTCCTTAATGTGAAAAAGGGAAAGCCAAATGGAGTTTACTTGTTGCCATCAACCTCCAGAGGGAACACCTCTCCAACCTCATTGTTATCTAACACACATGGCCTTCCTTGCTTCCGTAATTCCTCCATTCTCTCCCTTACCAGCTCCACTACATACATTCTTCCAACTGGGTCATTCGTCCTACAGAACTGGGTCATTCGTCCTACAATATTATATAAAAATAGGCTGAGAGTTTTGTCAACTCTAAATAAATAAAGCTGAAAAAAACTCAGAGTGATTGGAATCCTAGGTCATCCTCCTCTATGTATCTTACAGAAAAATTCTTTTGACTCATATTTTTCGACTGTGCATTTTCAAGAATATGTCCCTTGAATATGTAAGAAAAAACTGTATTTCCTTGAAATATATAGTTTATTGTTCTGTTTTAGTTAACATTTTAGTTTTCTTTGCTTCAGAAAAGTTTTATGCTATTATCTTGAAAAGATGATAACCTAGACATGTTTTAGTAGCTGGTCTGTTATGAGCATATATTAAAATTAAAAGAAATTTTTTTTCTTCTTTAGGAAGTAAAAGTACTTAATATTGATCAAAGAAATTTCAAATTACGGTCAATTGGGTAAGTTTTGAAAACCTTTTAAGTAGCGGGTCATGAAAGATGTTAAGTTACTCTTCAGTGAACTCAGTGGGCAGGAAGACAGATAGAAATGTTAAGTCAGAAGACCAGTTGCATCCCAGTAGGGCTTTGCAGGTTAAGCTTCTTGAGATACCTAGGAGCCAGGGTTCACCTCAGGTTTGGTGGACCAGAAACTTGTCAGAACAAAGTTGATGTGTGTTATTAAACAGGATTCCCAATTTGTTGATTTTTAGCACAAAAAATATATCATTGGTAGATGGCACAGATATTTGCATAAAGCTTAGCTTGGTGATGAGAAATGCTGATGCATCCTTTCTTATAGATCCTCACACCTGGACTCCATTTCCTTCTATTAACAAGTTACACATTTCCTTCCAGAGTTTGCAAACACTTGATTATACGGCACTTTGATTGGATTTGGTGTTTTCCGAGTTTCTTCAGTCATTTAATGATATCTTTTAGGTGTTTTTTTGTTTTTTTGTTTTTTAACAAGTCTCTGTTTATTCATACTTAGATGTAGGTTATTTTTACTCTTTTATTTTTGTGTACAGATTTACTTAACAATCACGGTTTCTAGGCCAGGTTCAGGTAACTGAAAAGCCTTTATAAGTAGTTTATATTCTCTAGACCCAAGGTATGCTGCAAACCCAGTCTGGAGCAAAATGGGAAATAACATAAAGATAGGCTTAGAAATCCTAATCTAGTAATTTAAGATGTTTCCTTTCTTGGGTAGCGGGGCTGAGTTATATCTTGCTGCCAGGCCACCATTCACAGGGATAGCCAAGAAAACAGGGTACAGACCACCAAAAACAAGACCAACCAATCCACCTCGTGTTAAGGTACAGGTTTCACAATGCAAATCACCTGTATTCAAAGGTAAACTTACAAAATCTTTGTAAGATGCGTGTGCCGTCAAAAATGAGATCTCTGCCATCGGTAAGCCAGCAGGTATATGAGCCTGCGTCACATGTAAGATTCGTCGAAAAAGACTATCTGCTATTAGGCCATAGAGGGCAGCATTAAGTCCAACATATGTTGATCCATTTTCAAGCAGATTCCTTTCTGTTTTGGAATTTGGTTAATTTTTCTGGTTACGATATCAATTAAGTTCTCCTTGACAGTATCATCTGGTTCATGATTTTCCATCTTGAGCCTTACATTTTCCTCCCAGCACTCGCTGCCTCCTCTGGTCTTATTCAGCCATGTGAGGGCTCACTCCAACCCTTACGTAACTCTTTTAGGTTATTTTTATATAAAGCTTATCTTTTCTATTTTATGTTGAATTTTTTTAGTTTTTTTTTGTAAAGTGAGAGCTTTTATTATCTCCTCCTCCTCCCTTTTTTTACGGGTAAGAAAACAGGGTTGTCCAAGGGTACTTAGCTAATAAATAGTTGAACAGAATTTTAAAACTTTGCTCTTTCTACTACTGCTACTGCTTCTGCTGCTGTGATCTTCAGCCACATTAGTGTTGAAGGGAGAGAGGATGCTCATCCCAGGTTCCAGGGCAGTACCTTTAGGGCCTTCCATGTACACACCATGGACATTTTTTGAAAAGTTATAAAATACAAACCAAGTTCAGACTGTATTACAGAATCTAGTATTTTGCCTTTATGGTGTTCAGATGTGCTTTCTCCAGTGGAAGATATTAATTAGTTCTGTAGTCCTGAGTACAGTGAAAATTTTGAACGTGCTACTCTGTTATGAACCAGTATTCATTAAACAATGTTTATTGAGAATCTACCTATGTACATTATACAAGGACACTTTTTTTTTAAGAGCAACTATCAACCTTCTTGAAATGGCTATTGTACACATAAGTCCCTCAACAGCTGTATCTGCTAACAATCAAATTGAAATTTATAGCTCCCTTCCCCCTCCATCTCTTTTGGCTTTCTAGTATCTAAACCACATTTATAAGGCTTATTTTAAAATGTGGAAAGAGAGAATAAATGTTAAATCCTGGAAATCTTAATCATGTTTCACTTTTCCTTCTCAAGGTGGGGAGAAAAATTCTCATTGTCCAAGCACCCTCAGGTATGTTTTTAAATCCAGCCATTAAAAACATTTTATACTACCTTACCATAAAGTCAGTAAATGTGACAGTTAACTTAACTAGTTCTAATAAGTTGGTGTAAAGTCCTAAATTTTTCTCAGACTAATATGACCCGTCTGGACATATTATTTTAAAACACTGTGATTTCACACACCTGATTTGGAGGATTAGGAATCAGCACTTGGGTTATAGGGTCAGGTTTGTTACAGAGTTGTGGGGTGTAAAAATCCCTTTGCCTTATCGAGTTTTGATGTCCTCCCCTGTAATGAAGGTGTTGGACTAGATGTTCTCTAAAGTTTCTTCTACCTTTTGTGCTTCTCCAGATTCAGTATTTGCCAGCATGTATGGCTTCGCTCTATACGAGTCAAATCTGTTGGAATAGGGGTAGGCAATTTTTTTCCTAATGTTTTGTGCTTTGTGGGCAGAGAATGATGGAAGAGCAACTATTCAACTCTTCTCTTATATATAGCACTAAACAGCCAAGGACAACACATAAATGAATGAATGTGGATGTGTTCCAGTAAAACTTTTTTTAAACATTTCCTCCACTACTATTTGGAAATGTAAAAACCATTCTTAGTTTGTGGGGCTGTACAACAATAGGTGGCAGGCCGGATTTGGCCTTCAATTTGTAGTTCGCTGACCTCTGTGTTTAGGCCAAGGAGACCTAAGTTAGTTGGAGGTGACTGGAAAATCCTGTTTGCTTCCGGTAGCTGTAATAGCATTTCTTCAACCACAGTGCAATAAAATGAAGCCTGGTGAGGGAGCCTTGGGGAAGAGAAGCATAAAAAGAACAGAAGCCAGTAGAGGGGGAGCATGTGGATTGAAAACAAACTATTTTTATAATACAAATGACAGTGGCATTTTCTTTTGAGTATGTTACATTTGAGATACCTATTAGACATCTAAACGGAGATGTTGGATAATAGGCATTTGACTGCCATTCAGAGAAGGGAATAGGCCGAGTTCCCAGGGCCCAGGTTAGACTGTATGGAAGAAGCCTTAAGAAGGAGCCCTGACCCAAACAGTAGGAAAGCTTTGTGTTCTTGGATTCAACCCATCTGATAAATGAAAAAGCTGATGCCCAGAGAAGTCAGACAGCTTCTGTATCCAGTTGCAAACAAAGCCAGGGCTATAGTATGCTCCATCTCCTAACTCAGTGATTTTTCTGCTGTACATATTTGCCTCTCACTTTTACTGGATCAGTGGATAATACTATACTAATTTGATAACTAATTGTTTCATGTGAGTTTTTCAGAGCAATATTAGAATTTTGACTTTCTGCCAATTGTTGCTAGAGTTAATGATTCTGATTTTGATGTCCTTTTTCTTCCTGTTTTTTCTTTAACCCCAACTTCAGGGAACTGAAGTCAAAGCAATAACATATTCAGCAATGCAGGTCTATGATGAAGAGAAGCCAGAAGTTTTTGTGATCATTGACATTTAAGACACACACAAAAAAGAGACTCCCTATAAAGAACTGTTTTTTCTCTTCCTTTTGAGAAGATACCATGATATAAATTCTACAGTATCTGTTAATATATGGAGATTTGCAGAACAGAAATTTTTAACTTAAAGTGTGACTTTCAGAAATGGAAAATCTAGGTACAGTCTTGATCTGTGTTATCCAAATATTCAAAGTTTAAAGAAACCTTTAGGTGGCAAGTATGGTTCCTCATTTGTTAATTCCCTGCTGTAGCAGCAGGTGCCTTACACCCTTCCCATGGAATGCCAGCCCTCCAGCCTGGTCCCAGAAAGGATCATTGATCTAAGAAAAGCCTGAGAGACTCTGAAGCCCCCATGTTCTTACTGAATGCAGCTCGAAAAAAAAAGAAATTTGAGGAATCCTACAGCCAGGATTTTGCTTTTCTTCCAAATTGGTTAACACATATATTTTCTATACATACATGAAAAGGGGTCGTTTTAGATTGCTGTGGGAAAGAGCCATCCTGTATTCCAGTTGGTTTTCTCAGATGAAACAATTATAGTTGAACAATTGGAAGGCTTCTCTAGAAAGAGCCCTGATTTACTGTTCTCACTTTTTTTTAAGCACTGAAGTATTGACACTTTCCTGTTTTCCCATAAGAAAAATTTGATGCATGTACAAATGGGCCCTTCTTTCTAACATATAATTTTATATTAAAGCCATTATATTTAGAGAAGAAAAGGAGAATTTTTTAAAATGTCTTTGGTTTTTAAAAATTACCTAAGCTTTTCATTCCTAAGGAGACAGGAGGCCAGGAAAACAACTTTAAAATGATCTGAACTTTTCAAAGTAGATAAACTTTGAAAAAAATGAGGCTGCTTTCATTTGATTTGCAACATTATTCCATCCTCTATTCATTGATTGAGGTATTCTTCCTTGTGATGCAAGAGTTTGCAAAGTTGCTATTTATTCACACATATGTGAAAAAAGATTGCCACTGGGTGGTGCCAAATATCATTATAGTGTGCTGAACTTGACCTAAAAGGAAGAGATTGTGAGCTTTCTAACTATTCTCTCGGAGCACCACATCATTTTTACTCTGGGGATTTTTTTTTTTTTTTTTGGGCTGCGCTGCACGACATGCGTGATCTTAGTTCCCTAAACAGGGATCGAACCCGTGCCCCCTGCCTTGGAAGCTCGGAGTCCTATCCGCTGGACAGCCAGGGAAGTCCCTCTCTGGGAATTTAACAGAAAGTAGGGGGGCGTAATGAAGACAAGGGCAGGAGCCTGTGGTTTTAATAGTAGCTCTTCAAATGGTTACACAGCAGGATCTCAGGTAGCACTCCTTCACCTTCTTTATTCTCAGGCATATTTTATAAGTGTGAATTGTGGACCTCCAAGCAAAACAATGTCTAGAAGAATCTCTTTATCTTTTGTTAGGATGAATTTCCAGCCTGAGATGGGGCTCTTTCTTTCGACTCCTTTACACATCATGGGCTACTTGGGGGCGTTGATTGTGAAAGTGAACAACGGGATATTGTGAGGGCAATGGGAGAGATGAAGCCAAAGTAAGAAGAGCTCTTGGGATGTAGTAAGCCAAGTAGGGTACACATTTGACTCGGGGCGGGGGGAAAGCATAGCCATATCTCTTAACCACCAGAGCTGTATAATGGGGCTCAGTAAAAACAAGGCAGATGTAATTATGCAATACAAATTATATTTTCTTATTTTTAATAAATTTATAACTTATTACAGTTTCAGGTAAATTTTAAAATTTAGTTTGTATTAGTTTTAAAGTATGCCAAAACAAAGATACTGATAGAAGGAAAATGAGTATGTTACCCTTTATACATGAAGTGTTGGCATTCTTGCTTGATCCATCAGTAGCAGCACACGTTTTATTTATTTTTAGCTTATTTATTGAGATGGTTGCACCGTGCTCTCACCAGATTCTTCTGCTAGTTTCAAGTATGTGTCTTTCCCTAAGGAACAGATTTCCCCCGTTGCAGAGCTAATTCTCCTTCCCCATAACGTACCTACACATCTTCACTTCTGTCTTACTTCTGGGCTGCCGTTCTCATTTCTGAAAACGTTGGGTAGCAAATCCGCTGCCCAAGGAGTCAGGCAGGTAATGGGAGGACTGCGGGTGTTGAACTGAGGGTTTATGCAGGGGCCAAGTGGGCAGCTGCTTCTCAGCTCCAGCCCTCATTGCTAATGGGAATACAAGCCTAGGGTGGCAGTTTTTCATAAAACCCCAGAGAGTGGGATTTTTATGTAAAACCTCCCAAGTTTTTGGAAAGAAACCCAAACCACTGTGGGTCATCACAATGAAGTACAGACAGGTTGTGTGTGGGCTGAATCTGGTCCACAGGTTGCTAGTCTGTAGCTCCGCTTTAAAACCGAGCTCAGGGAAGTCCCTGGCAGTCCAGTGGTTAGGACTTGGTGCTTTCACTGCTGTGGGCCTTGGTTCAATCCCTGGTAGGGAAACTAAGATCCCACAAGCCTCGCAGAGTGGCCAAAAATAAATAAAATTAAAAAACCCAGCTCAAATCACATTTCCACAATGCCTCCCTTACCATTCAGCCTTCAGGGGTCTCTGAACTATGCTTCTCTAGTTAGCTTTAAAGATTTGCAGGCTTATTCAATTTTATAATTGTTTAATGTTCACTAATCTTATACCTCTGAATAGAAGGAAAGCTCCTAGATGGCACATAATAGATGGTCAGTTACTACTTAGTGGTCAGTGGATTAAGCATCTTAGAGCTACGTCAAACTCTTAGGCAGAGACTGCAGGTCAGCTCCTTGAGCATATCTATAAGAACATAAGAATCGCAAGCCACAAGCCTCAGTTCCTAGCCTTTGCTCTACTAGTGTTTGACCTTGGACCTACTTCTTCATCTATGTATTATAGGTGTGTATTAGTGATTCCTCAGTTCCTTTCCAGTTCTAAGTTTCTGTGATCTAGTAATATATTTTAAACAACTGAGCTGAGAAAGAGAAGGTATCTTACTGGAACAGTTTAGCCTAAAAGGTCCAAATCACACCAGGTCTGCTTACTAATCAGACAGTCATTGTCATGGGTACAGGGGTGTGTTACATGATGGCAGTGACTTTTCGGGAAAGTAACAGTAGTGATGTGATGACTTTTTCTCACTGGTGCCTCTCCAAGAAGGCTAAGTGGTTATGTGTGTCCTTACAGCCACCCTTGCTAGTTCTCTTTTTACCTTGCTATTACCACTTGGGCTTTGGAAGAGAATGTTCAAGAAGAAATGGTGGATGGGCTTCCCTGGTGGCGCAGTGGTTGAGAATCTGCCTGCCAGTGCAGGGGACACGGGTTCGAGCCCTGGTCTGGGAGGATCCCACATGCCGCAGAGCAACTAGGCCCGTGAGCCACAGTTACTGAGCCTGCGCGTCTGGAGCCTGTGCTCCGCAACATGAGAGGCCGCGATAATGAGAGGCCCGCGCACCGCGATGAAGAGTGGCCCCACTTGCCGCAACTAGAGAAAGCCCTCGCACAGAAATGAAGACCCAACACAGCCAAAAATAAATAAATAAATAAACCCAAAGTTTAAAAAAAAAAAAATTTTTAAAAAAAGAAGAAGAAATGGTGGAAAAAGTACAGTTTATACCCTCCTCAAAGTGGGGGAAGTGCCCCAAGTGGACTATAGTTCTGCCCCTTCCTGAAGTCTGAGCTTCAGAAGATTTGGGGAATTCCAGATTGAGACTGAGAATGTAGTTTCTTCATCTAGAAAAACCAGGGTGGGCGGCGGGGGGGACAGGAAATTGGAAAAGATAGCTTCCAAAAGCTCCTTCCAGAGCAAACTTCCTCAGAATTTAGTGACTGTAGTAATTTATCAATGTTTTTTCCCATATAACATGCTCTGTACTTTTTTGTTCTGTTGCCTGTAAAATGAACAATTAATGTTGAATTCTGGACATGCAAGAAAGTAGTTTTAGGGCCAACATATTTATTTTGTCATAAACACATATCCAGGTCTCCTCTGTACAAAATATTTTCCCAGATGCTTTCTCTATATTACCCCTTTGTCCTTCCAGCAATTCTATATGTAGTACAGTTGTCCTACATTTTACAAATAAGGGGATTAGTGACACCTAAAACCTCCTGGCTAGAAGAGGCAGATTTGGGACTTAAGACTCTGTTCATTGTACTTACACCTTTTAATGTATAACGAATCACATTTATGTTCTGTTGTTCTTTTGATCCAGGTAATAGCCCTGTGAGGTTAGCATGACAGCTCTCATTACTCAAGTTTTATTTTATTTATTTATTTTTGGCTGCGTTGGGTCTTCGTTGCTGCGCGTGGGCTTTCTCTAGTTGTGTCAACGGGCTTCTCATCGCGGTGGCTTCTCTTGTTGTGGAGCACGGGCTTCAGTAGTTGTGGTGCATGGGCTCAGTAGCTGTGGCTTGCGGGCCCTAGAGCGCAGGCTCAGTAGTTGTAGCGCCCGGGCTTAGTTGCTTTGCAGCATGTGGGATCTTCCCAGACCAGGGCTCAAACCTGTGTCCCCTGCATTGGCAGGTGGATTCTTAACCACTGCACCACCAGGGAAGCCCTCAAGTTTTATATATAAGGAAACACTCCACATTTGGGTGATATTTGTAAGGTGCAACTCAAAAATAGATGATTGACAATGGCTGTCTCATTTTCTCTGACACATACTCTAAAAGTTCAAAAGCTAATGTTATTTAGCAAAAACATTTTGACTATAGAAATATCTCGTATCAGGACAAGACAGTAGAAAATAGTGGATTTATATTATTTTTTCCCATTGCCAAATAAATACACGTGTGTTTTTAAAATCACTTCCAAATACAAACTTTAAGTACATTAGAGTCATGGATTCACATCCTGACCATGTCACTCACTAGCTATATGACTTTGGGGAATTTCTTGAACCTCTCTGAGGCTGGGTTTCTTCAACTCTGAAATGGAGATGGTGACTACTCACAGACCAGGTGTCCCCAGCTTTGCTACCATAGTTAAGAATCTTATTTTGTAAGAAGAGAAAGGGAGTAATTTTGGAATTATACTTGGAACTTTGGAATTTAAACACTACTCTGCTAACAGTTTTATTTTGAGCATTTTGGGGGTGCAGTGGTTAACAGCACAAACTGGAGCCAGATCATGGGGGTTCAAGTCCTGGTTCCAGCACTTACTATCTATCCACTTTGGGGCATGTTGTTGAATCTCCGTGCGCCTCAATTTCCAAATTTTAACTCGTGACAATAGTTGTTGAGAGAATTAAATAAATGTATACACATAAAACTCAAGACAGTGCCTGGCACATAGTAATGCTCAGTGAGGGCTAGTACTATTATTGAGACAAGCTTAAATGCTAACAGCCCCCTTACTTTTTCACCTAATTTTTTAAAAAGGCCACAGCGCTTGGTTAGGGGGTGACCAGCCTAAGGATAACCGTGGAGCCAGTGCCATTCTGCCAGAGTCTCTTGTTTATTAAGAAGGGCAAACAAAGCCACTCCCTTCTGCTTCTCCTCCTGCTTTCTCTTCAGACTTTTTCCTTTCCTGCTTCTCTACTCCAAATCTTTCTTATGTTATAGTCTAGTTTTCTTTCTTCCATATCAGAGTTGAGCTGTTTTCAAAAGCTGTGCCTGTCCCTTTATGCCAAGCTGGGTGCCCTTCTACAGGACTCCCATTTTACTGTCCCATCCTGATTCCCTTGCAGCTCGAGGTATTAACCATTCAAGGGGTGTGTCACAATGAGAAGAAAGATGAATCAATTATAGGGTAACTTTGTTTCTGCCTTTATGTTCCCATGGCCTCTCCAAGTCTTCTCTCAGTACCAGTGCAGCCCGCCCACCATCACCCACCATCAAAGTTCACACCATACAACTCACCAGTTCCTACCTTTGAATTCTTGTGCAGATTCTTTTTCTCTTTTACAACAATTTCATAAAGTTCCTTAAGTCAGCTAACGTATGTAGTAGTCAACTCTGCTTTTAAGTTGGAAGCACCTTAAGGAGCAAGGGAACTGGCTTCTGGTTATTATTTGTACCTTCCTTGTACCTTCCATCTTGTAATGGTCTGTTTCAGTGATGCTCCCAGTTCTTCCTGATTCCAAAGCCCTCTGGTGACATGCTCCTTAGGGAGAGATCTTTAATGTCGTGTTTTCATATCCAAATTCTGAGTTCCTTGTTTCTATCAACAGTGCCCTTATCCTTCCACAGCCCACATTGGAGTTTTCTTGAACTCCTCTTACACTTCCATCCCCTGTGCTCAACTATTTGCTAGTTTTCATTAGTTACACTGGTCATTTCTCTTTTCCTTTCATTGTGTCTCCTAATTGGATGTTCTTTCCATTATTCAAGGCGTAGCTCAAAATCATCTTTTTTTTTTCCTTTCAAATATAGCATTGCTATTTTACGTGTTGGCATTAAGGACCATTTTTGTTATCTATTTATTTTTGAGTAAAAACGAAATTAACAAATGTGATACTCTCCCCGCCCAAATTTTTTGTCTGAATTCCATTTAGGAATCTGGGTGCTTGGTAGATATTGAGACATTGGTTGGGTGAATAAATGGATGTACTTCTGGCTGTTGGTACTTTCTACCACACATCGTCATTGGCCATATGTGTATGTCTCTCCAGCTGGAATGTAAAATTCCCCCAGGACTTTATTTCATTTCTCTCCCTTGCATGTGACAAGGGTTCCCGAAGTCACTACAAATGCCTCATCTTCCAACATGTGGATGTTTATATGTATGTCTGTTACCTAAAGGTAGGAGTCAAGGCCTCTCCTTCCAGTTTCCTTCTTGAAACTTCCTAAATTTTCCGAACTTGGCCAAGTCTTTTCACCACTCTAAGCCTCAGTTTCTTCATCTGCCATAATACAGTAGTACCTACCTCACCTGGCTGTCAGGCTAAAACATTTGTTGCTCAATAAAAGAGTTACGACTCCCTGAAAAAGAAAGGAAGGAGGGGAGGGAGGCAAGACAGGTAAACTAAAAAACATCAGTGAAGTGCCCGCAGAATCTGGAGAGCCAGGCTGTCACCCGGTACATCTCTTCCAGCAGCAACGAGGCCAAGGGCGCGATCCCCACTCTGTGTGATGGCGGGGGAGGAATGGGGGGGCACGCCCAAGCCAGTGACCCTCTGTGACGCACAGACTGCACTATGGGAACTGAGAGTAGAGGTAAAGCACACTAGCTCCCCCTGGCGGTAGGGTGGCGGTTTCGGGCACCGCTAGCCAACCCACTGCGTGGGCTGGACTCAATGACTTTGGGGTCAGTTCTCAAGCCTCAGTTTCCTCCTGTTTTAAATGGCGAGGCATGTGTGCCTACCTCAGCGGCCTTGGATCGAGTAGGGACCCGGCAAACAGCGGCTCTTTATCGGGTGCACACTGCACACAACACAGCGTTTCCTATTCATCTTGCCCCCCCAGAATTTAGCTTTAGGGGTGTCTGGTATGTCGGGGCCTCTACGGGGAACTGTGGGGTTCTCTACGGGGGTCTCGCTGCTGGACTCTGTGATAACTTTCCAGGAAAAGTAGTTGTGCGGGAAACAGGACTGAAAAGGAAAAGTAAAGGTTCCTACTCCTTAATCCCACTCACTGGTGCAGTCCTCCTGAAAATAAGATGAAGCCACGTGGTCATCCGCCTGAGCGCGAATAGATGTTGCTGCTGCTTAGGGGAAAAACACAGGGCTTTCATTTTTTAACACGGCCCCCAAATACTACAGCGTCTGGTGCAGGTGCCGTTTTCCACTGCTGTATTCCTTGTGGATTTTTTTCCTCCAGGGGAAAAAAAGTTTAAAATCAACTCAAATATGCAACAAAAGACACATTATCTTCTTGTATTTCAGCGTTTAGCCTTTTTGAATTATGCAAGAAAGTGCCACTTCCTTATTGGATTTTTTTTTTTTGGTAGGAGATTAAGCAACGGTGTCTGCATATACAATACTACCGAATGGATATACTTGTCATGTTTGAATTGCATACATAACCTCAATTATGGGAATGAGGATGGTGCTTTATGCCCAAGTCGTTTCAAGTTATTTTCCAAAGAAAAATTTTAATGGCAATACTTGAAGTAAAGCAAAGACATTTATTTTTCTTTCCAAATTAATCTGAAGGCTCCTTTAAATAAGACATCTTTCTTGGTTTCTCTGGTATGGCATTTAACTTGAATAAAAACTGATTTAATTCAATTCATTGATGGAATACTAATGTGTAGCAATTAAGTTTCACAGTGCTTGGAGAGTGTTCTGGTTTCTTTTTCAAAAGCAAAGAAAACATTAAAGCTTGCAATATTTCAGGATATAGTATTTCAGTCACATATTCCTAATATAGTTCTTTTATTACTCTGAATTACTGTGTGAATTCCCAGACTGCAACCCATGATCAAATAAAAATGCAAATACATCTCAAAGTAAAAATGGGCTATTTTAATTTAGTGTCCATACTGTTTGACCCTAATAAAAACTTTAGATGAGGGGACATACACAATATCTTAAAATTTCACAAAAAATAATATTTTCTTGGACTGGGCAACCATATTTTAATTTTTTTTCCTTAATGATAGGGTTGCGAACCAGTGGACTGGAAGGTGAAATGGTTCCACTGCCCAACTTTAGCATCTATCTATCTGGGGAGAACAGAGGGGAACCTTGACTAGGGGACCTATTTTGCACATAAAAAACACTGGAAAGATTAAAAAAAAATGTATCCAGGCCCCATCTGCCAGAGATTCTGCTTTACTTAGGCATCTGTATTTTTAAAATTTCCACAAGTGATTCTCAAGTGCAGCCAAGGTTGAGAACTACTATCTAGGTAAAAATGTTCCATTTTTTTCCCTTATAGGCTGAATAAAATAAGTTACTCAATAAAAGAATTAAGTAGTTGTAAATAATATCAACAAGGAATTAAAAGATTTTTCCCAATGGGGAAATCAAGAAACTATATAATGGATCTGTGTATCTAGAAATCCGAAAGAGTGAAGGAAAGTATTATCAGTTCTTAGATATACTTTACAAGTTGTCTTTAATAATGTTTGCAAATGATCTAATCAAGCCCAAAGGTAAAGAGATGACTGGCATTGCCCTGGTCACTGGTTTCCTATCTAAAGATGATGAAGTATCCAATGGCTTTTGCTGGTGTGAAGAAAATAAAAAGAGGCAGGGAAAAGTGTTTATCATGCTTTTAAGTAGAACATTTCAAAATATTTTGCATTTAAAAGTTAAGAGTCCCGGGACTTCCCTGGTGGTCCAGTGGTTAAGAATCTGCCATCCAATGCATAGTACACGGGGTTGATGCCTGGTCGGGGAACTAAGATCCCACAGTCCGTGGGGCAACTAAGCAACTACTGAGCTGGCGCGCCACAACTAGAGAGCCCACGCACTGCAACTAGAGAGAAGCCCACACGCCACAACGAAGACCCAGTGCAGCCAAAAAAAAAAAAAAAAAAATTGAGTCCCCTGGCTTCTCCTGTGTGTGGCTTATTAACATAGTTCACTTTTCATTGGCATTAACACAGGTACTTTAGGGAGAAGGCTGACAAGTTAGAAAATGAAGTTTATAGATTCTCTGTGGATTTCATTTTTCTGGTCTATTCATGGCTCAATTGGCATGAATAGTTGAGAAACTCCTGTATCAAAATAAAATATTAATTAAATTATACTTCACAATATATAAAATTGGCTAAATAATGCCACTTGTGTGACAACCTGAATTTTTATCATTGAAACTTGTAACCAAAGTCACATCCTTTACATAATATTTATTCTGTATAGGATTTATCCACATACAATGATGTAAGCTTTAAAACAATTGACTGTTATTTGCATAAACTCATAAAATAGAGTAATACACAACACACCTCAGTGATTTAAGCTGATATTCTAGGATTCAGAAAATCTGATCATTCTAATTCCTATTTTTGCCACTGTTTCACTGGGTTGTCTTAGGCAGGTTGCTTTACTGTTCTGTGCCTCAATTTCTTTACCTTTCATGTGATAAATGTCCTATTTCATAGATATGTAAAGAATAACATAAAAATTATTAAATACTTTGCATATATAAAATGCTATATAAATGATAAATAGTAATACTGATCCACTCTAATATAAAATAACTTAGAACTTTCCATTTATAATCTAAAGTTTGGTCCTCCAGTATCTACTGTTATCACCCTTCCCAGTTAAACATATCTTATGCTGTACTGTTTTTAGTGATGTTTCCATAGTATTAATTTTAGGACTCCAAACATATATAACCAATATGAGTGGAAATTTCAATATATCTTAGCATGACTCAGCAAAATAACTTTTAACGAATTGAGTTCTGAGCTCATAAGTAACTGAAACACTGAACTTTTCATCCATTAAGCAGTAACTTGGCCACATAAAAGCAGTAACTGTGTTTGATTTCATCACTCAGACATACAATATTGAAAAATTTGTTCTTAAAAAGGTCTTAAGATATATGATAACTATAGAAGGAGCCTTGTAAAGATGTGATTTGCTGCTCTATGGTTACCAGTTTATAAGTGCAAGGAGTAACAGGAGTAATGAAGTGAGACTGTAATGCTCAAAGGGAATTCAAAAAGTGATCCAGCCCAAGGTTTTCAGTGCTGGACTCCTGAGCTCTGCAGAGTGTCTGGGGAAAGGTTTGTAGGGAGCTTAAACCAGAGCAGCTCTGTCCTTTAGAGTTTCCTTAAATGTTGAACTTCTCTATGAAACAATTCATTTGAAGAAGGGGTTTCTTGGGTAAAAAAAAATCTTTTAAACCACTGGCCTAGTCAATTTTGCTTCCTCCAGACAGTAGGCACGACTCAGTGGTGCTTTATTTTGCAAAACTTCATCCTATCAACCGGATCTTGAGGACCATAGACTTAAAAGGGTGTTCAGAAGCTGATAAAACAGCATTCTTGTAAGAGCAAACTTTGGTCTAACCAACTTCCATTATTTTCCTAACATTAAAAAAAAAAAATCTTGGCATAAATAAAGCTTATATTAACAGATTATACCCCTATGTAATATTTTCCCACATTTAAGAGCCAAAGAATTCAGTTTTCTTAGAAACCATTAATAGACAGTTTCACTCTAGAAAAGAATTGGTCTCTAAAGTCTTAGATAAATATGATATGATACTGGAGTTATTATTTACAACTTACAAACATGTCACGAATGTTCTTTTATGATACTAAAATGATAGAACAGATGCACTGTCTAGTTTGGTGAATTTGATAGCTGTTTTGTGGGGATTGCTTGATGCTTGTTATAAACAATTATGAGAAAGCATTATTTCTGATAAGGCTCTACAAGTGCTGGTGGCACTGTGTTCAGTGGACCTTGCTGACAATCATGCTGATGTTTGCATGCAGAATATAGTAGCATCAAAGAACATTTAGATCATAGACTAAAGTGCGTTAGAGTATACACATGCAAGCACAACTTCATTTCTATAAATAAAGCTCAAGTCAGTCATTTTTCCTATTGGTTCCAATGATTAAAAATCAGATTACAATTTTGAAAGATGTTATCATCCTCTGGTGAGACTGAAGAATGACAAGTGTTCCCTCCCTCATTTGGAACAATGTAATTGTTAAGACTCCTGACTCAGGAATGGTCATGTTGGGAGACAAGGAACTCAATGCACACTATCCGGTCTTGAAGCAATTGGAAATTTACCATCAGGGGAATCTTAAAAAAAATCTCAGAATTAGGTACCATAAAACAAAGTGGTTATTCATCTATTTATAAAAAAAACTTAAAGAAATTAACCATTTTGGCCCACAAATTGGTATTAAGGACAATCATTAATTAAAGAATAAGAGAAAATAACATAAAAAGTATCTTGAGGTATGTCATGGCAGTTAAAAATACAGTATAATACACGGAGCCTCTATCAAAATTAAATTAAAACAAGCTTAATTGGGATAACTTGCCAAGACCTTTATGAACAGTTCTTTACTTCTAGTATTTAGATTTTATCTTTACAACTAAAATAATGCATCTCCAATTTGACTGTAATTTTGGAATGTTTCATAATTCATATAGGGGAGGAGTTAAAACTTAACTTTGTATCCTAGTAGAAAAGTTTGTTTTGAAGAATTATATATAAACTGCTTAAAGAACTTAGGAGAATAATGTGTTCAAATAGTTTTATATATAAAATTTATATATAAATAACATAAAAACATGTCAATAGGTACTATAGGGACATTACTTAGCACTACTTGAATAACTCTAGTTCAAGATATTATATGTTGTTGAAGATGATTAAATTCCTCTTCTTTCATACTTTCTAATTCTCATAGGCTTCTTTTTATAATTATTGCAGATTGGTGGGGTTTGACTTCACTTCTTCACCATTTCAGGGGACTATCCAGGGAGAGACAGTTGAAAGAGGACTGTTTAAAATCAAAACCTGTCTAGTCACCAGTCCCACGACTTAAACTTTCTGACCTTAATTTCCTCATTTGTAAATCAGAGACAATACTATTTACCTTGCTGATTAGGTGAGGAGATGTGTGAAAGAGCACTTTATAAGTAATATAGCAGTATATAAATGGAGGAAATTAATCTTAAGAACTGGTAAGAACCTCCAGTTTTCTTTTTTTCTCTAGAGAGGAAGAGAGCTATATAGACAGATCCTCAAAAAACTACCTTGACAGTATTAGTTTCCTGCTTTAAGAAAATGATGTCTGTATATAATCTCTGGTCAGCTTCTATTTTAGAGTTTGTTCTTTTTAAACACTGACTACATAAGAGTAATTTTTAACTTAATGACAAAAGTTTCAAATATGAACGATTTCAAACAGTTTAGGTTTGTTTTCTGCTGTAATTCTAAAACATTTAGGATATTGGAATAATGATAGGTCATTTTCGGTCTGAAGGTAATAGACTAATTAGTTTAGTCAGGTAGGGTGCCAGACCCTTAAATGTGGTCTTACCTCGTTCCCTGTGAAAATTCAATAGTGGTAGTTTATATGTTTTTGAAACACCTTGAAATTATCTTATATACAGTTTGGTTGTGGTGAATTTATTTAAAATATTTTCTTTGAAAAAAGTTCACTAAGTAGATCTTCCAATATTAAAAAAAAAGGTATCTCTGTAATAAAAGTAAGAAGATTAATTGTTCATCCATCATGCCAACTCAAGCTAGGTCTTTCTTTCCAGTGCAGCAACAGATTTTAGGGCAACAAAGTTCAGAATGGATACAATGGCCTGTTCAGAAAGCATGCAAGTGATATCAGGTCATTACTTTCAAGTCAGTCTGATAATTTGTTAACCAGACTCTGACCATGGAAAGAGAGAGTTATGGGAAGTCAATGTAAGTTGCAGACATGCCAGATCTGTTGGTTCACATCCCAGCTACCTGATGTTGGGCTTTATTTCCTTTTCTTCTTCTTCACTATCATCAACCTGTTGTATGACCAGATCAGCAGACCCATCCTCTACAATCTCCACGTATGATCTATTCTCATCTTCACCCAAGTGCCATCTGGAATCCTTATCTCCATCTGATGGGGACATAAGATGCTGTTCAGCTTCCAAATCAATGGGGAGGCTGTCTATGCCAACTTCAGCAAGGCACTCATTACAGAGTCTGTAGCGCCTGGTTCCTTCCTGTACCACTTGACCTGTTAGATCAGTCACATGGCGTTTGCATTTTCTGCAGATGAGTTTGCATGCCTGGTGAATCTGTGTAGAGATTTAAATAGTGATAAAAAAAGATTTTTCAAAAGCAGAACAGTTTGATATTCTAAGTACCAATTCATAAATTTAAAATGTTCAAAGCCAAGCATTAGTATTAAATTAACATCTAGTCATTAGAAAAAAATCATAGGTTTTGGTGATAAATTAATGTCACAGAAATATTAAATACCAGCTTTCTCTAAATAATGTCTATTATGTTTTTATGATTAATATTACATACTTAATAATTTCACATATCTCTTAATTCAATAATATTTTTATATCTGAGGTAACAAGGGACACATTCCCAGAATAATACAAAATAATTGCAAACACTTAATATCTGCCATATACTATTCTAAGGACTTTACATATTTTTTTTTAAAAGAAATTCACGTTCTTTTATTTATTTATTTATTTATTTATGACTGTGTTGGGTCTTCGTTTCTGTGCGAGGGCTTTCTCTAGTTGTGGCAAGTGGGGACCACTCTTCATCGCGGTGCGCGGGCCTCTCACCATCGCGGCCTCTCTTGTTGCGGAGCACAGGCTCCAGACGCGCAGGCTCAGTAGTTGTGGCTCATGGGCCCAGTTGCCCCGTGGCATGTGGGATCTTCCCAGACCAGGGCTTGAACCCGTGTCCCCTGCATTGGCAGGCAGATTCTCAACCACTGTGCCACCAGGGAAGCCCAACTTTACATATCTTAATTCAGGGGAAAAAACTCATTTCATTTGAATACTAATATTTTGTTATTTCGCTAGAGAAAGAAAAAATATTGTCCCAAATTTAAATTTATCAAAAAATATTTTTCAATATAAGGATTATTCCCACTTTTATTAATGAAAGATCTAGTAGAAAGAAGACTGGACTAGGAATTGGAAAGCTTGGGTTCTAGTCCTGCTTTTGTCATTTACTAATCTTGTCATTTACTAACCATGTTATCTTGAAGCAAGTAACTTAAAACATTATAAACCTGCTTCCAGGGTGACTGTCAAAATATTTAACAACTGGTAAGGTATGGGCACCACCCAAACAGAATAGAAGCCTGACTATCAGAATGGACACTGGTTATAAACAACCACATGGTGGTTCTGCTACGTATCAGTCTATTATTATTCCTAACTGCTCCGTTATTACTAATAGGGATACAACTCAGGTTGTGTGGACCAAATGAGTTAATATGTGTGAAATGCTTTGGGAGGAAGTTGTAATTGATGAATAATTGTATATTATAGTTAGTAACTTTGTTCAATAGCTGTCAGAGCGATAGATTATAAATTCTAATCTAAAAATTATTACATATAATTAACTACATATGCTGAATTAATGTTTATGGCATATTCATTTAGATAATGTCAGAATGGTATGAAAGTGGGCCACCAAACACAAATAGTCAAAAAACCCAAGAAAACTAAAGCAGTCTGGTAAAATATCTAAGAAAATGTATGGGACTACCACTCAGTACAGTTATTATCTTCTGCTTAACCACTGACATATTAATCAGTAAATGTTGAAAGTACATAATTTGAGTGTACCTTTATTTTTCCTGAGATAGAATCAGTATTATGGTTATCATATGTGGCATTGTTTTCATTACAAAGTTCTGACACAGATTCATGTTCATCCCCCTCCAAATCCAATACAATTATGAAGACAAAGAAATTAAGTGAAACACTGTAATGTTAAAACTGAAAATATCATCATGAACTCATTATTTTAAAAATATATACCTTCTAGCTCAGAAACAATCTAAAAAGGATGCCCTAATGACAATGAGCACCCTGGGTGTCCAAATTTTGGTTTCTAATTTCATTCCCCACTAAGAGGTACCAAAGCTCCTTTGAGAAATGGCTGATTCCAGTTTTGTGGCAGGGGAAGTACAAGATGAGCCTAGGGCTCTTTTGGAGCCAGAGAACAAGGACACTGAAAATTTAATGGAGTTGTGACAAAAGGACACAAGAGCCAGCTTCAAGGGTCCCCACTGCACAAATCTGAAATTCTGAGTATCAAAAAAATAATAATTGTTATGGATCCAAACACAATGAACCAATGAAAATTCATGAGAACATATGCTATTTAAAAAAACAAAGCCAGAAAAAACTCATATACCATTTGAGGCTACTATTAAAACACTCTACTTTGAAAATTGGTAGTTAAAGAGAAATAATTAAACATTTATCTTGCTTCTCCTGTAGGAACCCTATTTCAAAGTAACCAAATAGCCCCAGGTGATGAAGGAAAGCTTTACTTTATAGAATTCCAGCTAATAATATAGAAGGAAGGATAATATTAGTAAATCATTCCACAACTCCAAGTAATATTAATAATTTGGACAGAGATTACCAATTGGTATTAATACTATTAAATGAATAGTTCATGGGGAAATGGATAGTCATATAATACCAAAATAGTTACACAGAGATTCCTTTCTAATTACAATGCAATGGTGGGATCATAGTATCATCACCCTAATCCAGTGATCAATTGTAACAACATGAATGATGGGTCCACCAGATATGATGTGTCTCCTAATGTGACACAATATGAAACACACAATTTTGTCCTTGATGGACGTATTTAACTTGAATCCATTAGGCCTTTAGATAAAAGTTCTAGTTTTCGTTAAATGCAGGGGGGGATAGAAGAACAAGCTAAAAATGACACCATGTAGAAGCAAGCAGAGAAATCCAGAGGTAGGATATTTTGTAAAACAATTGGCTCAATATCTTCAGTAAGTCAATGTTATTTTTAAAAAGGTTGGGGGGGGGGGCGGCAGGGGCGGGTAGGGAACTATGCTAGCTCAAAAACATATTTAAGGGACCTAACAATGAGATGAGTTCTGGATTGGATTCTGGTTTGGACACACCAGCTATAAGTGGTATTTTAGGAAACTATAGGTAAATTTGAACTGTGTAACACATAAAATTTTATTGAGATGGAAAGGTAGAGATTATTCACTAAAGAAAGCAGGTTACAGGGACTTCCCTGGTGGCGCAGTGGTTAAGAATCCGCCTGCTAATGCAGGGGACATGGGTTCGAGCCCTGGTCCGGGAAGATCCCACATACCGTGGAGCAACTGAGCCCGTGCGCCACAGCTACTGATCCTGCACTCTAGAGCTCATGAGCCACAACTACTGAGCCCGTGTGCCACAACTACTGAAGCCCGCACGCCTAGAGCCTGTGCTCTGCAACAAGAGAAGCCACCGCAATGAGAAGCCTGCGCACCGCAAGGAAGAGTAGCCCCCACTCGCCGAAACAAGAGAAAGCCCACGTGCACCAACGAAGACCCAATGCAGCCAAAAATAAATGAATAAAATAAATAAATCAAAAAAAAAAAAAAAAGCAGGTTACAAAATAGCATGTACAGTATGATATCATTTTGGTTAAAAAAACATAAATGCACATGATAAAGTGTTAAGAACGGTAATATCTGGGTGGTAAAAATACGGTATTTTTATTTTCTTATTCTTACATCTATCTATTTTCTTAGTTTTTATAATGCATACTTATTGCTTTTGTAATAATAAAAGGTTATTTTAATTTTTAAAAATCTAGCTTCAGAGATTAATGAAGGCAGAGAGTTTGTTTTGCTCACTGCCGTATACCTAGCTCTTAGAAAAGGGTCTGGCACATAGTAGGTACTCAATATATATTTGTTGGATGAATACCTAGAAAGCAATGCATCAAGTGACCAATACCCTTCCAAATTAAAAGGAGCTCGTATAAATGGAATAAAAGTATGGGTAATAGAAGATCAATTTTGGAAAAAATTTTTGCTGCAAGATGAACAGCAGAATAATTCCAATGTCACTACCTTATTTATTTTTATTTTTAAAAATTTATTTATTTATTTTTGGCTGTGTTGGGTTTTTGTTGCTGTGTGCGGGCTTTCTCTAGTTGTGACAAGCAGGGGCTACTCTTCGTTGCAGTGCATGGGCTTTTCATTGCGGTGGCTTCTCTTGTTGCGGAGCACGGGCTCTAGGCCCGCAGGCTTCAGTAGTTGTGGCTTGCGGGCTCCAGAGCGCAGGCTCAGTAGTTGTGGCTTAGTTGCTCCGCAGCATGGCATGTGGGATCTTCCCAGACCAGGGCTTGAACCCGTGTCCCCTGCATTGGCAGGCGGATTCTTAACCACTGTGCCACCAGGGAAGTCCCGTCACTACCTCATTAAACCACCAGAGCACTGAACAGAAAATTCCCTGAGATTTTTCTGACTGCTGACAGTCCAGTCCCTGATTGACAGTCGCTCTATTGCCCACCTCACTCCGTTCCTTGAGGAGACCAGAGAAACTGGAGAGACACTAGAAAGAGGCTGTAGTGGAGAGAGGTCAGACAGCAGAAACTAGACTGACAACCTACCAGATAAGGATTCAAGAATCACTAGCAGATGCTGAATATCTGAAGTGGTGATTCTGACATAGACATTTTAAAAGTTTTAAACATTTTTAAAGTTTACATTGTCTTTGGCTCTGAAAAAAACGGGATATAAAAACAATAGATATTAAGTGAATTGAAATGGATATTCAAAAGAATATCTCTTACTTCAAGGTTTCAGAGGAGAAAAACAAACCTATTTTAAAAAATATAGGGCTTCCCTGGTGGCGCAGTGGTTAAGAATCTGCCTGCCAATGCAAGGGACATGGGTTCGAGCCCTGGCCTGGGAAGATCCCACATGCTGTGGAGCAACTAAGCCCGTGCACCACAACTACTGAGCCTGCGCTCTAGAGCCCGTGAGCCACAACTAGTGAGCCCATGTGTCACAACTACTGAAGCCCGTGCACCTAGAGCCCGTGCTCCGCAACAAGAGAAGCCACGACGATGAGAAGCGTGCACTTCAAAGAAGAGTAGGCCCCGCTCGCCGCAACTAGAGAAAGCCCACGTGCAGCAACGAAAGACCCAACACAACCAAAAATAAAAAAACAAATAAATAAATTTTAAAAATACATAAAATTATGCATTATGTGCAAAGTAAAAACATTAAATTGGAAAAATTGTTTAATATTGCAGAGTTGTGTGAAGATTTTCCTCAGTGAACTAGATTATCCTAAAGCACATAAATGCATGTATTTCCTAAGAAGTAAAATGATGAAAAATCATATACATACTGTTCGAAAATGGCTACTTAGATGGTCTAGCCGGCTAAATCTTTTCCCACAAGCTTGACAGGGATAGGGCCTTTCTCCTGTGTGACAACGAAGGTGGCGCTTGAGGTCTGCCTTCCGCTTTACCACATGTGTGCAGTATGGGCACTTGAACCTCATCCTGGGCAGGTCATCTGTCAAGAGACAGTTTGATTAAATCACTGGAAAGTTCATAATCGCCGTTCTGATAACATCAAGAATCCAAAAGAGGCTGTCGAGTCCAATCTCGGAAAGGTAGGCAACAAGGAGAAGGAAGAAATTTTATAAAGACTAGATTGTCAGTGTAATCCTAAGTATAGAACTGTAACTTCAGGATTTGATATATTTACAAAGTCTGGGTAGATTTAGACTCCCACTCATCTTTTTATTTAATGGCATAAAGTCACTAGATTTAAGAAAAGCAGTAGTACTAGATTTTAAAACTACAGACACAATCCAGGGTCTTTACGCTTTCAAGTAACTTGTTTTATTTACATGGGTTTATCCCCCAGCTCTTACTTTTCTTTTAAAAAAATGTTTTAATCGTTCCACCTGGGCAGGATTCTGACTCGCAGGCATTCAGTCATAATCCCAACAGATGGTAGCATTGCCCCATTGGCTCTGCAGCCAAGCACACACACCAGATGTCTGAACCCCCTTGCTCTTACTTTTCATACAGCTGTACTGCTTTTCTTTTTATAGGTAAAAAGTGTCAAGGATCTTTAATCGTTTGTTTTAAAACTCACACATATTCAAAATGTTAGTTGTGGTTGGAGGCAAACCTCAATTTAACAACAGTTAAGTTCAGCTGTTCATTATTGAAGTTAGATTTAAATAACCTAGAGTTACAAAAGTGCAAAGCCCAAGAAAGGATAACTTTGTTGCTGTTTTAAAATGCAACAAAGATTTCTCAGTTTTGCTCTGTTATTTCTGTCTGCCTTGGTCAATGGTAGAGCGCCTCAGCATTTTCAGAAAGCTCTATAATATGATACAGTTTCATGTATTTTCATGTTAGTATCCTACAGGAAAATGTGATTAGTAAAAGTCAATCAGGTTGCCTATTATTTTTAAATGTTATCTATAACCAAATTATTTTCTAAAATTTACATGACAACCAGGGACATGTGAATATTGATTGGCTTTTAGTAATATTAAGGACTTGTTAATTTTGTTTAGGTATGATAATAATGGTATTGTAGTTTTTTTTCTAAGACTATATTTTAGGGACACATTCTGAAATATTTACACATGAAAACATGATGTCTGAGATTTGCTTAAAAATGGGAGTGGTCGGAGGCAGAGGTACAGATGAAACAAGACTGGTCATGAGTGGGACTGGGTAACGGGTGCATGGGGGTTAATTAGACTACTCTCTTTACTTTTATATATATTTGGAATTTTTCTAAAATTAAAAAATTTAAATATATCATCTAAATCTTTGTTTTCAACATCTTTATTGGAATATAATTGTCATCTAAATCTTATGCTCTGCAAGAGTTTAATTTTATCATAATTTTCCTTTAAATTCACATGTAAACTATTAAGCAAATTTGCTAACTGATTAATTGGTGGGGGGAACTGGATGATATACATTTCTAATCCCTGTTCTCTACTTTGAAACTATCAGCCTCCAATAATATCTCTGCATTTTACTAGTGTCATAAAAATGAGATGCCTCATGGTGTTGCAGAGATACAGTATCAATATTATATGTTGTATTAGTTAAGTTTTTAAAAATTATGTATTTATATCTTAATAAAATCAGATTTAGTTTAATTTCTTTTCGATACTGGGTCTGTGAACCTTTACCAATATGTATGGTTGCTCTATTTAACTTTTCTGTATAAAAATACTGCTCCTGAGTGAATACTCAGAAAAAAAAGTAAACTATTTAAAGTGAAAATATGATGTATAACTGAATCACTTTGCTGTACACCTGAAACTAACACAACATTGTTAATCAACTATACTCCAATATAAAATTTTAAAAAATAAAGTGAAAATATGTGTCTTAAGGATTGAACCATTTTACAAAAGAGCTTTAAACATTTAACAGTAATCTAATTGCCCACAGATAAGCAGGTTTGGAAATTCATGGGTTTCTGACCCTCAGAACTCTATTGTTTTGACTTCATTAAATTTATCCAGTATTATAATTTTTAAAATTTGTGTTTTATGCATAGATTTCATTAGAGAGAAGTATGACTTAAAAAAAATCACTTGTTTCAACTGCCCATAACACCTAAAAGTAAGGGCATGTTGAGATAGGATTGATTTACATCAGAGTCTTGGAACCTGATTGAGGGGACTGATTCTCTTTCTGGGTACCTGGAAAACTTCTTGATGTGACATCAGATCCTTGACCATACTGATAGCCAACAGGAGTAGAGTCCATTTCCGCATCCATTTGTGCCTGTTCTTCAGATTGCGAAATGTGGCTGGAAGAATCAGATGTTCGTGCTTCTCGTTTGCTTGACTTATAATGAGCCATTTCAGAAGGCTGTGACAACCTCAAATGTTTGGATTTTTTAATGGAATCTTTCCTTTGTTCATGCTTGGCCAGAGGCTGTTGAGTATTCCTTTGGGAGGCTGGATGGTAATTATATTTACTCCAAGATTTCCCACTTATACCTGTTCCTTGATCTGGGCTTAGGTGAGAATGTGGAGAACTGCTTTCATCTTGCCAGCCGCCGCTATAAAAAGAGGAGCGTTCTATACCATCACAGCTGGCATTTTTATCCGAAAGGCTGAAATAGCGATCCTTTTCTTTTTCACTAATGTCTAATGAAGATTTAATAAAGGTCTTACATACACTAATGACATCAGTCATCTGAAGGAAGCTAGCAGCGGACATCACTTCTATGACATTCTGACCTGTGAGAGAGAGCTTGCCGGAATAGACAAAGTCCAGGATAACTGTAAAAGTGTCAGGGGAGAAAGCCTGAAATGTCGCTGTGGTTGGCTGACTTGTCTCCTTGGAGTTCTGGGAAAGAAGCATTTTAAAGTAGCCGCTACTAGCAAATAATACATTTCGATGGGCTTTAAAGACCTTTCCTTCAACCAGAATACTGCAGTCACAAAATACATCCTGCCTGCGCTGCTCATTCAGTTGTTGCAGGAGGTGAGACTGATGAGAGGAGATCTCCATTCTAAAGAGGAAAAGACACAGTGGTTACCAAAATCGGAGTAACACTGCTTCTCTGAGCCAAGTAAAATGACTGTCAGAAACCTCTGTCCTTTTTCCATTAAAAACACTTTCTCCTTAGAGAATATCGTCTCCAAGACACAGAAGATAATGGGTTTCAGGATATCATGTAAGACTCTACTCTTAGTTAGTTACTAGATTTTTAGACAATTATTTGTTCAGTCACCGAACCTGATTGAGCATCTTCTATAAATCAGGCCTTCTGCTATATATGGTGAACTAAACAGGCTTGATTCTTGCCTCCATGTAGTTTTTAATCTAGATGGGTACCAGCTTGAAACAAATACTCATATGAAGTTATAAATGACAAGTTAAGTGCTAAGACACAAGGAGCGTGCTCTTAGTATAAAAAGGTGAACTAGTTTAGATTGGGATGGAGAGGGTTAGGGAATACCTCTCCAAGAAGTCACATTTAAGCTGAGACCTCAAAGGCGACTAGGAATTAGCCAGGTGAAGAATGAAGGGAGAAGATTTCTGATTCCAGCAAAATGGTGGTCTAGAAAGTGCTGAAACTTTGCTGTCACAAATCTCTAGAGATGCTGGTTAAAATATAGCCAAAGCTTTAAACATGTATGGCTGAGCTGCTGGGGCAGCAACATGGGCTCCGGTTTTTATCAGTAACAGAAATTGGAACTCTCTAAGGATTCAACCGTAATGAAAAAGGACTAGTAAACTTTGCCCTGAAGTCCAGGGAAAAGGCAAAGAAAGTTTGTCTTTGCAGGGCCTTGGTTGGGAAGAAAAAAATCCCTAGGTGAGATATCAAACCCAAGGTTGTGCTTTGTGAGGTTCTGGAATCCAAATTTATTTTACCTGCTTGGTGTGGGAAACCTCAAACTGAAAAATTAACATGAGAATTAGTCCTGGGCTGGTGGTGTCTGTGGGGACACCTTGCAGAAGCAAATGTCAAACTGCTCAGGAGGGAAGCTCTCAGAACCCAGGCCAGGTGGGAAATAAGCTCTGCTTAAACTGAACTCAGTCATTCCCGTCTCTGTACAGAGTGGATCATTTCCAATATTGTACCACCATGATGTCTAATATGGCCTATCGTAAAAACTCCCCTTGATTTCACATCTATTTCT
The DNA here is from genome assembly GCF_949987535.1 of Balaenoptera acutorostrata. Taxonomy (NCBI): domain Eukaryota; kingdom Metazoa; phylum Chordata; class Mammalia; order Artiodactyla; family Balaenopteridae; genus Balaenoptera; species Balaenoptera acutorostrata. The sequence continues at coordinate 26,093,108 of NC_080064.1, read as the reverse complement.
GGCTACTACTCCATTTCTCTGCTCCCTTTACACAGAGTTCATTGAAAGAGTTTCTTGTCTTGGTTTTTTCATTTGCTATATTCACCTCTCCCATTCTAATCAGGTTTCCATCCCCATCCATCAAAACCCATTTTTTGAAAGATCATTAGTAACCTGCATGTTGTCAAATCCAATGGTCACTTCTTTGTCCTCATTTTACTGACACAGTGGATCACTCTTTTCATCCTGAAACACTTTGCACTTACTTGGCTGCCAGGACACCACTCCTTCATGGTTCTTCTCCTATTGCTCACTCCTCAGTCTCCTCTCCTGGCTCTTCCTTGTCTAAGCTCTAAGTGCTTTGGGATTCAGGACATGCTACCCCCCAAGATGGCACCTTGGCATATTGAATATTTTGAACGGAAGGAGTCTGCGTAAACAGCAGAAGCAGGAAGGTCACTCTGACACCCCCTCCCTTTTCCGCTGCAACAGATCACAAAACCCTCAGGTGAGAGGTGTCCACCCTACACCCAGAGGAAAGGAGCCTCCTTATCTCAGAAGACAAAGGGACGCTGAGAAGACTCTGAACAAACAGGCTTTGCTGGGTGTGCCCCAGTTTTCTAACCTTACCTCTTACTCCTTATTCTACCACATTCTTCCACGACTCTCCACTCTTCACCAAGCCTAGCATAAAAATACTCAGGTCTGTCTCTTCGGGCCTTCATTTCTTTATGAAGCCTTCTGTGTCATGTAAAATTTATATTGAGTAAATTTGTATGCATTTCTCCTGCTAATCTGTTAGTTTGATTTTAAGACACAGCCTGGAAGAAGGTCAAGGAAAATTTCTTCTCCCCTACAGCTGGAATGTCCCAGGCCTCAGGGCTCAGACCTTTCCTCTACTTATATCATTCCCTAGGTGAGCCCATCCAGTCTCATAGCTTTAAATACCATTTTACATATCTAGCCCCTGACCTCTTCCCTGAACCTCAGACTCAAATTATGTTTATCTGCATCTCCACTTAGATGTTTAATAGGCATCCTGAGCTCAACAGATCCCAAACCACTCTTAATTCATCCTCATCTTAAACCTGCCTTTCCTACAGTCTTATCCATCTCAGGAAATGGTAACTCCATTCCACTTATTTAGACCAAAAACATGAAGAGTCATCTTTGACTGTGTGCTGTCAGCTTTACCTTCAAAACAAATCCAAAATCCTACCACTTCTGTGCTACTGCTGTTACCACTTCACTCCATCACCTATTATCAACAGCCTCCTAATTAGTCTCCTTGCAACTTCAGTCTAGTCTGAATACAGCAGCCATGGTGACGCTTCTGAAACACGAGTGAAATCATGTTACCTCTCTGCACAAAACCCTCCAAAGAAAGGTTCCCCACCCAACCCCAAAGTTCTTCTCATGACCTACACCATCTGCATCCTGCCCCTCCTGGTACCTCTCTTCCCGCATCTCTTCTGCTCTACCCCTCACACACTGCAATCCAGCTCCAAAGACCTCTGCTTGTTCCCAAACATTCAAGGCATGTTCCTGTCATGCAGCCTTGTACTTGCTATGCCTTCTGCTTGGAAATGCTTCCTCCAGATATACACATAGCTCACATTCTCACATTTTCTAGGTCTCTGCTCAAATGTCACCTTATCCTTTACCATTTCCTTAACCATTAGCCAGGTGAAGAATGAAGGGAGAAGATTTCTTCTCCCTTTACCATTCTTTTTTTTAAAAATCAATTAATTAAAATAAATTAATTTAAATAAAGGCTTTCCTTTACCATTCTTTTTAAATTAATTAATTAGTTAATTTTTGGCTGCGTTGGGTCTTCATTGATGTGCGCAGGCTTTCTCTAGTTGAGGCAAGAGGGGGCTACTCTTCGTTGCAGTGCGCAGGCTTATTGCAGTGGCTTCTCTTGTTGTGGAGCACAGGCTCTAGAGCGCAGGCTCAGTAGTTGTGGTGCATGGGCTTAGTTGCTCCGTGGCATGTGGGATCTTCCCAGACCAGGGCTCAAACCCGTGTCCCCTGCATTGGCAGGTGGATTCTTAACCACTGCACCACCAGGGAAGCCCCCTTTACCATTCCATGTAAGAACCTCCTCCCACTCTCTGTCCCCTTACTCGTTTACTCTTTGTTTTCTCCTACTAGAATTTAAGGTCCAAGAGAGCAGAGTTTGCCTGTTTTGTTTACTTATATATTCCCAGCTCCTTGAACAGCACTTGAGCAAACAATAGCTGCTCAATCAATGCTGTTGAATGAATGAGTCAAAAATATTAAAAGACACAAGGAAATTGTTCTTTATAAAGAAGAATCAGCAGGCATAACAAGCAGGGAATTAGAACCTCAAGAATTTGAGAAAAATAGTACAAAAATCTAATAGGCTATTAAATAAGTATGTTTAAAATGATCAAAGATAAAAGGTGATGTAGACTAGCACATAGTTATAAGCACAGACACTAGAACCAGGTAGCCTGATTGGAATTCTAGCTCTATCACTTAACTAGCTGTGTGAACCTGGGCAATGTATTTAACCTTTGTATTGCTGTTTCCTTAACTGTAAAGTGGAACCAAAAATAGCACTTATTTCATAGGATTATTGTGAGGATTTAATGAGTTGATGTACATATACCACTCAAAACAGTGTTTGGCATGTAGTAAGTACTTCACAAATTTTAGCTATTCTCCTTTTATTATTATCCATAAGAAAAGGGAAAAAAAAGAAGAGGTAGGTTTGAAGAGGAATCAAATGAATTTAATATATGAAAAATATAAGTAATGAAATTAAAACACCTCATGCTGCAAGATGAGTGCCCCATCTGCAGTCTCATGTCCATATTCCTGGCAGGAAGAAGACAAAAAGACAAAAGGCAACTACCAGCCCAGTCTATCTTCTTTTTTATCAGAAAAAAAAAAAAAGTTCTTCCAGATGCCACATCCAGGGGACTGACACTTGCAACTCAATGGCAGGAAGAAGACAAAAAGACAAAAGGCAATTACCAGCCCGGTTTATCTTCTTTTTTATCAGGAAAAAATATAGTTCTTCCAGATGCCACATCCAGGGGACTGACACTTGCAACTCAATGGCCAGAATCATGTCACCTACTTTTTAGGTGTGCACTCCCACTAATGGTATATATCTATTTCTACTTCTCAATTTTTGCCAACACTTAATATTATCAGACTTTTAAATTTTGCCAATCTTATGGATATGCAATGGTATGCTATTGTTTTTATCTGTATGGACTGAACAACTTTTAATGTTTGTTGACCATGATTAAGTGAATTTCCTTGCTCATTACAATGTTGTCAAGTAACACTGAATAACAACTAACCACAAAAACAATGTTATACAATAGTATTTATTTAGCTTAGTGCCTTTGGGTTGGATGGGGCAGCTTGTCTGAAGTGGCTATGTTATTACATGGTCTTACATCTTCCTCCTGGGAATAGTGGGCCAGCCCGGACAATTTCCTCTCATGACAATGGCTGAAGTATAAAAGCCCAAGTGGAAATACATGAGGTCTTTTAAGGCTTAGGCTTGTAACTGCCACACTGTCACATATTCTAATAGACCAAAGCAAATCACATGGCCAAATCTAAAGTCATGGGGAGAAGAAATATCCTCTGGTCTGTTAGTGAGAAGAACTGCAAAGTCATACAACAAAGTGTGTGAATGTTGGTAGGGGGTAATGAACTGGGGCCAATAATGCTATCTATACAATATCCTTTCTTATTTGTAAAACTGGGTTATCTTTTTCTTATTGATTTATAGGTATCCTTTATATATCCAACATACTAATCCTTTATCAGTTATATGCCTTGCAGATATCTTCTCTCATCTGTGGTTTGTCTTTTTAACTCCATTAAAGGTAGTTTTCATTAAAAAGCAGCTTTCAGTTTTAATACAGTCAAATTTATCAATCTCTTAAAGTGTTTTCTCTATCTTGTTTAAGAAATCACTATCTCAAGGACATAAGGATATTTTTTAAAGTTCTGTTTTTCTCTTTTAGGGCTTTAATCTACTATTGATTTTGCATATGGTATTCTAATTTTTTTTCATAGAGATAATCAATCTTTCTGGCACTGCTTATTGAACAGCAAATCCTTTCCCCACTAATCTGTAATGCTACCTCTGTTATACATCTAGTTTCCATAAATTCATGGATCTATTTCTGAGCTGTCTGTTCAGTTTAATTTGTCTATCTCTCTGCACCAATACGTCACAGCTTTAATTACTAAATCTCTAAAATGAGTTCCCCCACCTAGGTCTTCTTCAAATAACATTAAAAAAAAAATTCTGGGGACTTCCCTGGTGGTCCAGTGGGTAAGACTCCATGCTCCCAATTCAGGGGGCCCAGCTTCGATCTCTGGTTGGGGAACTAGATGCCACATGCATGCCACAACTAAGAGTTCACATGCTGCAACTAAAGATCTCGCACACCGCAACGAAGATCCTGTGTGCTGCAGCTAAGACCTGGTGCAGCCAAAATAAATAAATAAATAATTTTTAAAAATTCTGATTGTCTCTTTGTTCTTCTATATAAAAATTAGGATAAGCTTATCAAGTTTCACTTTAAAAATATCCTATAGGGATTTTTTTCTGGAATTGAATTTATAGATTAATTTATGGGAGAACAAACATCTTTATAATATTGAGCCTTATCATCCATGAATATGGTATAATTCGCCACTCAGTTAGGTCTTCTTTCATATTCTTCAGTTATGTTCCCTTATTTTCTTTAAGATCTTGCATGTTTTTTGTTAGATTTATTTCTGTTGCTCATAGGTTTCATTGGTATAGTGAATGGGATAGCAGGCTTCATCAGCTGAATGGAAATGCTGCTAAAATTTTACCACTAAGAATGATATTTAGGAGCAGGAGCAAGAAAAACTACAATCCTGCAGCCTGTGGAACAAAAACCACATTCACAGAAAGATAGACAAGATGAAAAGGCAGAGGGCTATATACCAGATGAAGGAACAAGATAAAACCCCAGAAAAACAACTAAATGAAGTGGAGATAGGCAACCTTCCAGAAAAAGAATTCAGAATAATGATAGTGAAGATGATCCAGGACCTCGGAATAAGAATGGAGGCAAAGATCGAGAAGATGCAAGAAATGTTTAACAAAGACCTAGAAGAATTAAAGAACAAACAAACAGAGATGACCAATACAATAACTGAAATGAAAACTACACTAGAAGGAATCAATAGCAGAATAACTGAGGCAGAAGAACGGATAAGTGACCTGGAAGACAGAATGGTGGAATTCACTGCTGTGGAACAGACTAAAGAAAAAAGAATGAAAAGAAATGAAGACAGCCTGAGACCTCTGGGACAACATTAAACACAACAAGATTCGCATTATAGGGATCCCAGAAGGAGAAGAGAGAGAGAAAGGACCAGAGAAAATATTTGAAGAGATTATAGTCGAAAACTTCCCTAACATGGGAAAGGAAATAGCCACCCAAGTCCAGGAAGTGCAGAGAGTCCCATACAGGATAAACCCAAGGAGAAACATGCTGAGACACATAGTAATCAAATTGGCAAAAATTAAAGACAAAGAAAAATTATTGAAAGCAGCAAGGGAAAAATGACAAATAGCATACAAGGGAACTCCCATAAGGTTAACAGCTGATTTCTCAGCAGATACTCTACAAGCCAGAAGGGAGTGGCATGATATACTTAAAGTGATGAAAGGGAAGAACCTACAACCAAGATTACTCTACCCAGCAAGGATCTCATTTAGATTTGATGGAGAAATCAAAAGCTTTACAGACAAGCAAAAGCTAAGAGAATTCAGCACCACCAAACCAGCTCTACAACAAATGCTAAAGGAACTTCTCTAAGTGGGAAACACAAAAGAAAAGGACCTACAAAAACAAACACAAAACAATTAAGAAAATGGTCATAGGAACATACATGTCGATAATTACCTTAAACATGAATGGATTAAATGCTCCAACCAAAAGACACAGGCTTGCTGAATGGATACAAAAACAAGACCCATATATATGATGTCTACAAGAGACCCACTTCAGACCTAGGGACACATACAGACTGAAAGTGAGGGGATGGAAAAAGATATTCCATGCAAATGGAAATCAAAAGAAAGCTGGAGTAGCTATACTCATATCAGATAAAATAGACTTTAAAATAAAGAATGTTACAAGAGACAAGGAAGGACACTACATAATGATCAAGGGACCAATCCAAGAAGAAGATATAACAATTATAAATATATATGCACCCAACATAGGAGCACCTCAATACATAAGGCAACTGCTAACAGCTATAAAAGAGGAAATCAACAGTAACACAATAATAGTGGGGGACTTTAACACCTCACTTACACCAATGGACAGATCATCCAAAATGAAAATAAATAAGGAAACAGAAGCTTTAAATGACACAATAGATCAGATAGATTTAATTGATATTTATAGGACATTCCATCCAAAAACAGCAGATTACACTTTCTTCTCAAGTGCGCACAGAACATTTTCCAGGATAGATCACATCTTGGGTCACAAACCAAGCCTCAGTAAATTTAAGAAAATTGAAATCATATCAAGCATCTTTTCTGACCACAACGCTATGAGATTAGAAATGAATTACAGGGAAAAAAACGTGAAAAGCACAAACACATGGAGGCTAAACAATACGTTACTAAATAATCAAGAGATCACTAAAGAAATCAAAGAGGAAATCAAAAAATACCTGGAGACAAATGACAATGAAAATACGACGACCCAAAACCTATGGGAAGCAGCAAAAGCAGTTCTAAGAGGGAAGTTTATAGCTATACAAGCCTACCTAAAGAAACAAGAAAAATCTCAAGTAAACAATCTAACCTTACACCTAAAGGAACTAGAGAAAGAAGAATAAACAAAACCCAAAGTTAGCAGAAGGAAAGAAATCATAAAGATCAGAGCAGAAATAAATGAAATAGAAACAAAGAAAACAATAGCAAAGATCAATAAAACTCAAAGCTGGTTCTTAGAGAAGATAAACAAAATTGATCAGCCATTAGCCAGATTCATCAAGAAAAAGAGGGAGAGGACTCAAATCAATAAAATTAGAAATGAAAAAGGAGAAGTTACAACAGACACCGCAGAAATACAAAGCATCCTAAGAGACTACTACAAGCAACTCTATGCCAATAAAATGGAAAACCTGGAAGAAATGGACAAATTCTCAGAAAGGTATAACCTTCCAAGACTGAACCAGGAAGAAACAGAAAATATGAACAGACCAATCACAAGTAATGAAATTGAAACTGTGATTAAAAATCTTCCAACAAACAAAAGTCCAGGACCAGATGGCTTCACAGGTGAATTCTATCAAACATTTAGAGAAGAGCTAACACCCATCCTTCTCAAACTTTTCCAAAAATTGCAGAGGAAGGAACACTCCCAAACTCATTCTATGAGGCCACCATCACCCTGATACCAAAACCAGACAAAGATACTACAATAAAAGAAAATTACAGGCCAATATCACTGATGAATATAGATGCAAAAATCCTCAACAAAATACTAGCAAACAGAATCCAACAACAGATTAAAAGGATCATACACCATGATCAAGTGGGATTTATCCAAGGGATGCAAGGATTCTTCAATATACGCAAATCAATCAATGTGATACATCATATTAACAAATTGAAGAATAAAAACCATATGATCATCTCTATAGATGCAGAAAAAGCTTTTGACAAAATTCAACACCCATTTATGATAAAAACTCTCCAGAAAGTGGGCATAGAGGGAACCTACCTCAACATAATAAAGGCCATATATGACAAACCCACAGCAAACATCATTCTCAATGGTGAAAAACTGAAAGCATTTCCTCTAAGATCAGGAATGAGGCAAGGATGTCCACTCTCACCACTATTATTCAACATAGTTTTGGAAGTCCTAGCCACAGCAATCAGAGAAGAAAAAGAAATAAAAGGAATACAAATTGGAAAAGAAGAAGTAAAACTGTCACTGTTTGCAGATGACATGATACTATACATAGAGAATCCTAAAAATGCCACCAGAAAACTACTAGAGCTAATCAATGAATTTGGTAAAGTTGCAGGATACAAAATTAATGCACAGAAATCTCTTGCATTCCTATACACTAATGATGAAAAATCTGAAAGAGAAATTATGGAAACACTCCCATTTACCATTGCAACAAAAAGAATAAAATACCTAGGAATAAACCTACCTAGGGAGACAAAAGACCTGTATGCAGAAAACTATAAGACACTGATGAAAGAAATTAAAGATGATACCAACAGATGGAGAGATATACCATGTTCTTGGATTGGAAGAATCAATATTGTGAAAATGACTATACTACCCAAAGCAATCTACAGATTCAATGCAATCCCTATCAAATTACCAATGGCATTTTTTACAGAACTAGAACAAGTCATCTTAAAATTTGTATGGAGACACAAAAGACCCCGAATAGCCAAAGCAGTCTTGAGGGAAAAAAACGGAGCTGGAGGAATCAGACTCCCTGACTTCAGACTATACTACAAAGCTACAGTAATCAAGACAATATAGTACTGGCACAAAAACAGAAACATAGATCAATGGAACAAGATAGAAAACCCAGAGATAAACCCACACATCTATGGTCAACTAATCTATGACAAAGGAGGCAAAGATATACAATGGAGAAAAGACAGTCTCTTCAATAAGTGGTGCTGGGAAAACTGGACAGCTACGTGTAAAAGAATGAAACTAGAATACTCCCTAACACCATACACAAAAATAAACTCAAAATGGATTAAAGACCTAAATGTAAGACTGGACACTATAAAACTCTTAGAGGAAAACATAGGAAGAACACTCTTTGACATAAATCACAGAATGATCTTTTTTGATCCACCTCCTAGAGTAATGGAAATAAAAACAAAAATAAACAAATGGGACCTAAAGAAACTTCAAAGCTTTTGCACAGCAAAGGAAACCATAAACAAGACGAAAAGACAACCCTCAGAATGGGAGAAAATATTTGCAAATGAATCAACGGACAAAGGATTAATCTCCAAATTATATAAACAGCTCATTCAGCTCAATATTAAAGAAACAAACACCCCAATCCAAAAATGGGCAGAAGACCTAAATAGACATTTCTCCAAAGAAGACATACAGACAGCCACGAAGCACATGAAAAGATGCTCAACATCACTAATTATTAGAGAAATGCAAATCAAAACTACAATGAGGTATCACCTCACACCAGTTAGAATGGGCATCATCAGAAAATCTACAAACAACAAATGCTGGAGAGGGTGTGGAGAAAAGGGAACCCTCTTGCACTGTTGGTGGGAATGTAAATTGATACAGCCACTATGGAGAACAGTATGGAGGTTCCTTAAAAAACTAAAAATAGAATTACCATATGACCCAGCAATCCCACTACTGGGCATATACCCAGAGAAAACTGTAATTCAAAAAGACACATGCACCCGAATGTTCATTGCAGCACTATTTACAATAGCCAGGTCATGGAAGCAACCTAAATGCCCATCGACAGACGAATGGATAAAGAAGATGTGGTACATATATACAATGGAATATTACTCAGCCATAAAAAGGAACGAAATTGAGTCATTTGTTGAGATGTGGATGGATCTAGAGACTGTCATACAGAGTGAAGTAAGTCAGAAAGAGAACAACAAATATCGTATATTAACGCATGTATGTGGAACCTAGAAAAATGGTACGGATGAACCGGGTTGCAGGGCAGAAGTTGAGACACAGATGTAGAGAACAAACGTATGGACACCAAGGGGGGAAAACCGCGGTGGGGTGGGGATGGCGGTGTGCTGAATTGGGCGATTGGGATTGGAAAAACAAAAAAAGAATGATATTTAGGACTTCTCTGGTGGCGCAGTCGTTAAGAATCTGTCTGCCAATGGAGGGGACACAGGTTCAATCCCTGGTCCAGGAAAATCCCACATGCTGCGGAGCAACTAAGCCCATGTGCCACAACTACTGAAGCCCGCAAGCCTAGAGCCCGTGCTCCACAACAAGAGAAGCTACCACAGTGAGAAGCCTGTGCACCACAACCAAGAGTAGCCCCCACTCGCCGCAACTAGAGAAAGCTCGTGCGCAGCAACAAAGACCCAATGCAGCCAAAAATACATAAATAAATAAAAAATTAATTATTTTTAAAAAATATTATTTATTATTTATTAATTTTTGGCTGCGTCGGGTCTTCATTGTGGCACTCGGGATCTTCGTTGAGGCATGCGGGCTCTTCGTCGCGGTGCGTGGGCTTCTCTCTAGTTGCCGCAGGCGGGCTTCTCTCTAGTTGTGGTGTGCAGGTTTTCTCTCTCTAGTTGTGTCGCACGGGCTCCAGGGCGCGTGGGCTCTGTAGTCTGTGGCACGCGGGCTCTCTCGTTGAGGCATGTGAGCTCAGTAGTTGTGACATGCGGGCTTAGTTGCCCTGTGGCATTTGGGATCTTAGTTCCCTGACCAGGGATGGAACCCCCGTCCCCTGCATTGTAAGGCAGATTCTTTGCCACTGGACCACCAGGGAAGTCCCGAAGCTGTAGCTATTTAAAAGCTGTTACTCTAATTGTTTCAGTGGATGCTTTTGTTTACCAGTCTGTTATGTAATTTCCCTTCTGTTTATTCATTATTCTATTCCTATTACTCCCCCTACTCACTCAGTACCTTTTTCTGGTAATAACTCCTCAACTTTTCTTAAGAGGATCACCCCTTCACTTTCGTTCTTATGGTTTGGGAGATACTGACTCAACTCATCACTCCAGAGGTCAACTTGTGACCTAGACCTGGCAAATCAGAGCACTGCATTCCCATGGCCAGTTACTGGTCTGGGGATGGACATGTCAAACAAGGCCAGAAAAAGAGGTTCAATCAAAGCAAATCTTAGCATTTTTTATTGGAACGACCAGAAAAGAAGACCACTCTTATGAGGATGTGAGCCTGGAGCTATAGTAGATTTTCTGCCACCATGAGGAGAGAGCCTACATGAGAAAGGACCAACATTGAGGAAAGCAGAGCAAAGAAACAGAAAGGCCAGATCCTGTCAACATCATTTTTCCCTAGACCAGAGGTTTTATGGCTGTGCAGCATGGTATGTGGGATCTTAGCTCCCCGACCAGGAAGAACCTGCAGCCCCTGCATTGGAAGTGTGGAGTCTTAACCACTGGACCCCCAGGGAAGTCCCGGTCATTCATGTCTATAAAGGGTCAGATAAGAAATATTTTAGGGCTTGTGGGTGTGAGAATGTGATTTATAATAAATATATATTTTGGAGTTTGTCCATGGTTCCTGGCTCACGGCTCCCCAAACCCTTGGAATTTCCTAAGCAGTAAGAGCAATGGGAACATCTTTTGTTATAATATTTGGCCTTTTGTCCTCAGTTCCTGAAATCGCATCAGAGCCATAAAGGTGAAATGGACATCTTGTTATTATGAAAAGCCCCTTTCAACCATAACTGAGTTTATGTTAATAAGGTGACTTTCAGAAGTCCCCTAAAGATTGGAGGAGGTTGCCAGGGAAACCAATCAGTGGATTAGATTAATTAGATTAGAGGGTTGGAACTTTCAGTCTCACCTCATGACCTCTGGAGAGAGAGGCTGGAGGTTGAATCAATCACCAATGGCCAATGATTTAATCAATTGTGCCTATGTAATGAAGCCTCCATAAAAACCCAAAAGGACAGGGTTCTGAGCTTCCAGGTTGGTGAAAGAGAACTCATCCACTTGCCAGCCCTAAACTCCACAGGGACAGAAGAAGCTCCTGGATTCAGCATCTTGCCCTATGTATCTCTTCATCCAGCTGTTGATTCATATCCTTTAATACCCTCTGTAATGAACCAGTAGTCTAGTAAGTAAACTGGCTTCCTGAGTTCTGTAAGCCACTCAGCAAATTAATCAAGGAGGGGGTCCTGGGAACCTTTAAAACCAGTTGGTCAGATGCACAGGTAACAACCTGACTTGTGACTGGCATCTGAAATGGAGGCAGTCTTGTGGGATTGAGCTCTTAACCTATGGAATCTGATGCTATCTCCAGGTAGATAGTACCAGAATTGAGTTGAGTTAGTGTTGAGAGAATTGCTTGGTTTGGGGGAAAACCCCACACATCGTAGTGGGCCATAGATCTCTCTCACAACTACTCAACTTCACCACTATATTGCTCAAGTCAGAGCACAAAAGCATCTAGACAATATGAGAAGGAATGGGCATGGTTGTGTTCCAATAAACCTTTATTTGCAAAAACAGACACAGGCTCCTTTTGCTAACCCCAGCCCTAGACCCAGTCATGGCTTAGGCTATATCTGTCCTTGGACTTTTCAGTTACTTGAGCCAATACATGTCCTTTTCCTTAAGCCAATTTGAGTTGGCTTTCCTTTTAACTCGTAACCAAAGAATCCCAATCTATGTTATATCTGAAGATTCTGAATTCTTTGGTAACTTTCATCTATTAGTGCAACTTTTCTTTAAAATCCATTCTTAACCCAGAAAGGAATCAAAGTTGGCTTCATAGAGGAAAGATTAATTGATGTCCAAGTCACTGCCAGTTCTTTTTCAGACATAAAAGTGTTACATAAACACAAATTCTATTCTTAAAAGATTTAATAAAAAGTTAATTCCTTGCGGGGGAAACAGATTTTCTTTTTCAGTTTAAGTTTCAATAAGAATTTGCTTTCCAGGCAATTTGTAGACATTTGAAGTGAGCGTCTGCATTGTCAAGAGCTGCAAACCGCAGTCACTTGGTACAAATTTAAACAGGCTCCTCACTGAGAGGTGATAGGGAGTGGGGGGGGGTGTTAACAGTGCAAGTAAAGTGGAAAATTACCTTCTCCTGACTGCAGAGACTTGAGCACTGCCTGTGACAAGCAGAAGAAACAACAGAGGACCTCTGAAAAGGCTGAGAGCTGTGGGGAATGACTTCAGCAACGGACTGCGTCAAAGGGCAGTCACACGACTCTTCCCTAATGTGAAATACCCCAAGTTGGCAGCTGAATTCCTAGTGCTATATACTCTTTTTTTTTTTTTTTTAATAGGGTTTGTTGGGTTTTTTTAAAATAATCTTTTATATTTATAATGTAGTTACTTTTATTTATTTACTTTTGGCTGTGTTGGGTCTTCGTTTCTGTGTGAGGGCTTTCTCTAGTTGCGGCAAGTGGGGGCCACTCTTCATCGCGGTGCGCGGGCCTCTCACTATCGTGGCCTCTCTTGTTGCGGAGCACAAGCTCCAGACGCGCAGGCTCAGTAGTTGTGGCTCACGGGCCTAGTTGCTCCGCGGCATGTGGGATCTTCCCAGACCAGGGCTCGAACCCGTGTCCCCTGCATTGGCAGGCAGATTCTCAACCACTGCGCCACCAGGGAAGCCCAACTCTTGAAAATATAATTTCAAGATAGGATTGAGAGTGAGTGCCAGGGGCTTAATGAAAAGACTCCAATAAATAAAAGGGAAAAGGCAATTCACACACACACACACACACACATCTAGGTAACACACATATGGCAGGGAGGAGAAAGAGAACAATCAAGGATGACTTCAAGCTTTATGGCCTGAGTACTGGCAAAAGGGACTTGCCATTTGTTGAAATGGGACAGACTGGGAGAGAAACAGGTTGTAGGGGGCTGGTATCTGGAGCTCAATTTTGGACATACTAAGTTTAACATGTCATGTTATTTATCCAATAAGAAATAAAGAGTGGGCAGCTGGATATATGAGTAGAGTTAAGGAAATAGGTCCAGGCTGGGGATATAAAATTGGGAGTCGTCAGCATATAGACGGTATTTACAGTCATGAGATTAGATGTGATTACCAAAGGAGGAGGCTACATAGAACAGAGACGAGTCCTTGGCAGTCCAACATTTAGAGAACAGAGAGATGAAGAGGACCAAGAAAAGATACCTGAGAGGAAAGCCAGAAAGACAGGAAGAAACATCCTGGAGGTGAAGAAAGTGTTTCAGGGAAGAAGGGGTGATCAACTCTGTTAGTTTTGGTAAGATGAGGACTAAGAGTTGACCACTGGGATTTATCGGTGGTGTGTGTGTTAGGGTGGGTTTAAGGGAGAATGGAATGAGAGAAACAAGCACACACAACTCTTTTCAAAGAGTTTTGCTGTAAAGGGAAAGAGAATAAGGGAGGAAAGTGGGGTCAAGGCTGAAGAAGAATCTGAATATTTTAGAAAGAAAAAAAATAACTGAAGAAATAAACTTCCAGATGAAGCAGGAAGGGATTGAGAACACATTAAAATGGTTACTGTTAGAAAGGATTAGGGAGGGGTGGGAGAAGAGGGTACCCTCTTTGCAACAGGAAGAGAGAGTGAAAAAATGTACAGATATCTAAGAGAAGGAGGTGACATGGGAGCTCATTACAGATGCCTTTGATCTCTAAAATATCACTATTTGTGAAAATGATGAGGATGGGGGAAATGTGGTAGAATTACAGTAGTTAAATGCAAAAATGTATAGCTGATTTTTAATCTACTCTGATTTATACTTTTCACTCAAATCACAAGATTAAAGTATCACAACATAAGCTGAGCTTAAACTATAGTAGATACTCAATAAATATTCAGTGGATTTGTACTGGTGAAACTGTTTCATTGCTAGACTATAGCAATTGACAGGCAGGAAAAGTTGCCATTTTTCCTTAACCTACCCATCTATGGCTGAATAAGTTTGTTTTTTGCTCTTGTCAGGAAGCAGGGCTTTCATAACTAAGGCAACAGATTTTGGTTTCCGTACTGATCATTTTTACCTATGGTTTACCTATTTAAGCCAAACAACTGTCCTTTTGTATTCTGCTCTGTTCTGATGGGTAGCGTCTGGGGCTGAGAGTCTGCAACTTCATGACCCAGGATCTTTCATCAGTTAACTTTCTGTAGGATATGCTAAATGGGTCATAATGGATATCAGAAGATCAGGGGAAGAGAGAAATTTCCAGCTTCTAGCTCTCACAGTTGCTGGTGTTTGTTTTAATAGTAGCAGGATGGGAGGATTCTGGACAGCAGCTCAGGCAGATGCAGAATCTTTTTGGTGGTTCCAATTCTGATCGAGGTGGCAACTCTTCAGCAGATCTAAAACTGTGTCTCCAAAGGTCCAGCAAGCAGTATATGCTTGTGGGCTCAGCTTTAAGGGCAGGTGGACTCTAAGCCCTTGTGATTAGCAGCTTGTCACCTCTGAGTATCATTTCCTTCTTTCTTTTTGTTCCTCTAGACCCCATCCTCATTTGTGCTCTTCTAGGCCTTCCCACACCCTTGTATTGGGTTGGCCAAAAAGTTCATTTGGGTTTTTCCGTAACATGTTATGGAAAATAATTTCGTGTATTATATTATCTCTGTCTGGAATATCTAGAATGACTCCCATTTTCTGGATAGGACTATATAATCTTGGTGACAGAAAAGGTTCCAGGAAATAGACCTCCTAAGCTTGAACAGAGTGATGGCCTTGCTGCCAATGGAAAATGGAGATGTAGTAGCACTATGATTACCTACCTCCCTTATCACCTGTGTTTGCTTAGGATGAAGTCCTATTGAAGGCAATGCTATGGGAGATGAAGTGTAATTGCTGCCTTTCCTCAGCTCACACATATGGTTCCAAAGTGAGTTCCCTACAACAAGTTGACTGAGGAAGAAAAAGTTAAGGCCGATTTAGAGATGGTTTTGCACAATATGCCGGCACCAGCTGGAAGTGGATAGTTGAAACATCACAAATCCCATCAGGAGTGTCCCTGAAAGATTTTGGGAAGGAAAGTCTCCCCAGTGAGCATCTGGTTGCCCACTCTGCATAGAGAAAGAGATAGACACAGGTATAGATTTTACCCTGATTCATGGACAATGGCTAACAAGTTGGCCAAACAGTTAAGGATTTAGAAAGAACCAGACAGAAGAACTGGTGACCAAAAGGCATGGGGCGGGAAGAGGCAGGTGGAAATATCTCTTGGAATGGGCACAGGGTAAGAGACGTTAGTGTCTCACGTGAATGCTTAATAAAGGGTACCCATTGCAGAAGAGGCTCTCAGAGATCAGGCAGACAAGATGACCTGTTCTGTGGATGTCAGGCAGCCTCTTTCCCTAGCCACCATGAAGCTTGCTGTATACTCCATCACCCAGAAGCAGCTTACCTGATAAAATGGTGGAATAATCAACTGAATATTCCATTATGGCCCCGTAAGAGAGATGATACCCTGAGAGATTGGGGTGCTATCCAAATGGATGTGGTATATAATTTTAGCCACTGACCAATATAGATGCTATTATTTCCATAACTAGAATACTCACTTCTAGAAATCAAGGGATGAAAGTGGCAGTGCCTCCTTTCACTTTTACCTCTAATAGCCCACTTACAGAATTCTTGCTTTCTGTCCCTACAGAGGTCTTATCTCTCAAAATAGGAATGTTGCCACCAGGGAAACATTGCATGCTTCCACTAAATTTGATCATGACTGACCTAAAAGAAGAATGAACATCACCCATTTTGGGGAAACGATGATGGTGTCATTCTTTGTATGAAGGATAGTTGCATACTGGAAAGCAGACTCGTGAACTTGTTTAGAATTTTAAATATGGGAAGAGTGGTATATGTGGATGCCATGTAGGCAAAGAGGGTGGACTATATTGGTCATTTACCTGTTGTCTCTCAGTTCAACACCTGCCATGCTCTACTCTACTCTCTACTGATGTAACTAGAATTCTGCAAATGACATTTCCCAGGCTTCCATCCTTGCAGCTGGCTTCCTGTTAGAGTCTATCAGTAGGAGGCACCAACAGGAGATCAGTAAAAGGAAAAAAGTTTCCTGCTTTGGGCAGTGAAAATGCAGCAATTTCTGGTGGCTGCTGGCTGTTGGCGTAGCAGCAGGAGCAGGTGATTCTGGACTCCAGTAGACTTTCCAGCCTTTGGACTTTCCCTCTCTGATAGAAGTGGTCCCTCTCTGGCAGATCCAGAACGACTGTGACAGCAACTCCAACTGCACAGCAGCCAGCACAGACTTGAGAGCTCCAGCTCAGGGGCACAGCAGCTTCTGATCTATGATTGGAATTCTTTTTTGTTGTTGTTTTTAAACATTTATTTATTTAATTTATTTTGGCTGCTCCAGGTCTTAGTTGCGGTACACAGACTTCTTAGTTGCGGCATGTGGACTCTTAGTTGCAGCATGCATGCGGGATCTAGTTCCCTGACCAGCGATCGAACCTGGGCCCTCTGCATTGGGAGCGTAGAGTCTCACCCACTGGACCACCAGGGAAGTTCCTATGATTGAAGTTCTTCTAGCTCCCCTGGCCCCTTTTTTTCCTTTTGCTATTCCAGCCCTTCTTAAACTTTTGGAAGCAATTTCATATATTAAACTTCTTCTCTTTGAAATGCCCAGAGTGGTTTGTTTCCCTGAGGAGACCCTGACTGATAATATTTCTAGTCCCTAAAACAGATGAATCTAAAAAAAGGATCTATCCTGAGGCTTGCCCTTCTGGACAAATGATATAATCTTCCCTCTCAGCTTCTCTCTTAACTTTTACTTCTTACAAACAACCATAGTCAATAGAAACTGCGTTTATTTTGTTGTTGTTATTGTTGGTGCATTGTTTTTGTCATTAACTTATTTAAGCAAAATTTTAAACACTCACCAAAGTAAAGCAGATAATACATGGAACACTTGTGTATTTATTACCCAGCTTTAACACTGATCGATTTTGCTAATTTTGTGTCTTGTATCTGCCTCCATTTTCCCCCCAGAATATTTTAAAATAAAATCACAGGCATCAAATCATTTCACCCATAATATTTCCTGTGTACTTTTTACATGAGCCTCCTTCCATTTCTGTAATTACAGTTGGACCTCTGTTATCCTTTGCCTGCACAGGACCCCTTTCTCTTCCTCAGCATAGGATTCTTTTTCTTTTGGGAACTGCCTTCCACAATTTGGTGATGCTGTTCATCCCTTTGCCTTCCTGACTCCATGGACATATGAACTAGACTCGTCAGTCTGAGTGTGTTATGGAAGCTAGAGAATAAAGGTCTCACTACACAAGGGCATGGGCCTTAAGGATCGCATGAGCCTAGAACTGCAAAAAGTTACCTTCAACAACTGGGAAAGCCCACCTAAGAATGATGCTAACACAGAAGAAAACTAGATAAAACTGTTTCAGAGAGAGTCCTGATGATATTATTTTAATACCTGAATCCAGCTGTGCCTAAAACCAAAGCTCCTTCTGGATTTTTAGTTATGTGAGCCAATAAATTTCCTTTTCTGCTTAAATTTAAGTTGGATTTCTATCATGTGTGACCAAGAGTCATTTATTCCTAATTTGTAACACTCTCCAAGCCTGCAGCGATAGCCCATTCATGAATACTCTATTTAGCAGGGAGAACATATTTCTATAAATGGGAACGTTAATAGAATCAGTGCAATTAAGGTCATCATATCACTAAAGCATAGTTTCTGGTGTTGCTATTTTGCAGTTATTTTTTCCCTTCATATTCCCTGAAATCCTGGTATGCCTCCAGGCAAAGTATTTTCCAACTTTGTTCATTCAGATAGTTGTGAGTCATTTCTTCTCAGGCTACAGTAATTCCTATGATAGCTTTCATGATGTCAGAAGTCTTCCACCAATCTCTAATTAACAACTGATCAGTTTTTTAAAAGTGTTTCCCTGGTTTGAACCACTGTAAAGTATCGATTTTAACATCCAAAGTAGTATTTTTGTTTAGTACTCTTACGGTAACTTTAGCTTTAACACTTGTGACAAGTTATTACGGGTCAAAATCATTCGGCAGAACATGAAATAATGACAGAAAGTGAGACTGTGGCATAGAAACACAAGTAGATTAGTGAGGCCCCTCAAACTCAGGAACATACCATCTGCTAAATCAGCTCTCTTTAGCGCTAACTGTATTGACTGGCTGAGTGGTTATTTTTTAAATGCATTAACCACAATTCAGTACTGTATCAAATTTATAAATATGAACACATACAGAGATGAAAAGCACTATAATAAATTAGTGCTCAAGGAGTTATGTCTATAATGAAATTTCTTTCATGTTTAAAATAATCTAGGTTCTAGCTAATAGTAGGCTTTGAAATCCCAAACTTCCCAGAAATTACTTCATAAAAAAGACTAAAGCAGTTGGCTAGAGATTGGGGCCTTCACATTCTCATTATAGGCCCAAAGATCCAGCTTTTGCTGAATTCTTATATGCCCAAGGATTGTCTCTGGAATACAGACAAACCAGGGATACTATGCTAACAGAGGTAGAATATACTCAAGGTTATATCATACAATTGCCGAAACAGGACATGTGGGAATATTGCTAAAGAAGCATGAAATCAATACCCAATCTTTTACTATCATATCCTATCAGTTAAAATCTAATAATTCCTCTATTCTAATCTGAAGCACAGTAGTAGGTCATGACTTTACAATTTTTTGCTATTATAAATAATGCTGCAATGAATACCTTTGCACACAGATCCTTGAGCACTTGTGAAATAATTTGATTCCTAGAAGTAGAGTTGCTTAGTGAGTACAGACAGATTACCTTCCCAAAACACTATATCAATTTAAATCTTTACCAACATGAAATGACAGTGCCCTTTTCCCCCAACACTTTCATTAACTCTGGATATTATCTCTTTAAAATGCTTCCCTTCTACCCTTAAGGAAAAATACCAGGGAAATATCAATACTATTATTTAACATTGTCCTGGAATTACGAGCCAATGAATTAGGCAATATAATTAAAATATGAATATTGGAAAAGATGGAACGGTTATTGTTATTGCAGATATTATATATCTTTAAATGCAAAAGTAAAATTAGAAAACTATTTCCTAAAGTAAAATTCTGGGCTTCCCTGGTGGCCCAGTGGTTAAGAATCCGCCTGCCAATGCAGGGGACACGGGTTCGAGCCCTGGTCTGGGGAGATCCCACATGCCATGGAGCAACTAAGCCCTTGCGCCACAACTACTGAGCCTGCCCTCTAGAGCCCGTGAGCCACAACTACTGAGCCCACGAGCCACAACTACTGAAGCCCCCGCGCCTAGAGCCTGTGCTCTGCAACAAGAGAAGCCCCCACGATGAGAAGCCCGTGCTCTCCGCAACTAGAGAAAGCCCGCGCACAGCAACGAAGACCCAATACAGCCAAAAATAAATAAATAAATAAAACTTTTTTAAAAATAAAATAAAGTAAAATTCTTGGGCTCTTGTCATGTTGGAGTAACTGGTACTAGACTTGGCCTTCTGCTATAAACACTTAGAAAACTGGACAAAATACATGAAAAAATTGTCTTCAGACAATGAAAACAGGGCAAGTGAGACTGATCTCCGAGAAAAGGAATCAAATGAGGCAGCCTATTATCACTTTGGCTTTCTGGATTTTGATACAGGGAGGGGAAATCAAACTGGATTGAACAGACAGAGGTGGTATTCAAGAAGGCTGAGGTGCCTGGCAGTTGTGGGGCAAAGTACCAGAGGAAGCAACTACACAGGCAAAGAGATCAATAAATCTGCACAGGAGTATTCTTGAGTCTGTGCTGAACACTAATCTACAAATGTGTAGGGTTAAACTACAAGAGTTCAGCTGAAAAACAATTGGGGAACTGTGAGCAGAAAAATTCCCAGAGCTCACACAGGGTTAAGAAACAATTAAGTTTTGACCAGTCAGGATAAAGACTCTTTGCTGAGCACCTAGGGCATTTACTAGAGACCCCAGAAGAGAAACACCTTAGTAGAAGGACTAACCTAACTCAACAGTAAAGATGACTCTAGAACTTCCCCAAAGTTCAAAAACAAGCTTCAAAATCATCAGGCTGATTCATCTGCAACTTAACTAACACATAAACCAAAATTCAAAAGTCTTTGAAGGAAAACAACAAAATTCAGATACTCAAAAACATATAATTACAATGTCCACCATTCCATCAAAAATCACTAGACATGTGAAAAAGCAAAAAAAGTCACCCTAAAATCAGAAGAAAAATTGGTCAATGGAAACAGATCCAGGAATGAAAGAGATGCTAGACTTAGTAAACAACGATGTAAAAAAGAGTTAATATACTTAATAAAATTTTATATTTAAAAATTTTATATTTAAGTTTAATTTAAAATTTGAAGAAAAATATGAATATATTGAGAGAAAGACAAGATATAAAAATCAAAAAAATCTAGAAACAAATACAATATCTGAAATTAAAAATTCAGTAGATGGGCTTAGTGGCAGATATTATAAACTGCAGAAGAATAATCCATTAATGTGAAGACATAGCAATGGAAATTATCCCAACTAA
Organism: Balaenoptera acutorostrata; assembly: GCF_949987535.1. NCBI lineage: Eukaryota > Metazoa > Chordata > Mammalia > Artiodactyla > Balaenopteridae > Balaenoptera > Balaenoptera acutorostrata. Next base: position 26,071,845 of record NC_080064.1, on the reverse strand, counting down.
AGTTTTTTAAAAGAACTGACAAAAAATAAACAGAGTCTTAGTGACATGTTAAACAATATCAAATTGGTCTAATATATTTGTAATTGACGTTCCAGAAAAGGTGGGGGCAGAAAAAATATTTGAAGTAAAGAGGAGAAACATAAATGTACTGTTTTAAGGTCCTTACACTATACATCAGAGGTTGACAAACCTTTTCTGTAAAAGGCCAGATAGTGAATATTTTAGGCTTTGCAGGCTAGTGGTCTTTGTTGCAACTACTCAACCCTGCCACTGTAGCATAAAAATATGCCATAAACAATACATAAGTGAATGGCTGTGGTTGTGTTCCAATAAAACTTTACTTACAAAAGCAGGGAGTAATCCACATTTGGCCTGAAGTCTGTAGTCTGCTAACCTGTGCTATATATGAAGTGGTACAATATGTGATAAATAATAAAGGGAAAATGCATATTGCAATTCTTGGAGCAACTGTTAAATATAAAACAAAGAGATCAAGCTAATAAGCCAACAGTGGGGATAAAACAAAATACTGAAAATTACTTAATATTCTTTTATTGAGGCAGGAAAAAAGGGGAAGAGGAACAACAAAGAGATGGCATAAATAGGAAACAAATAGCAAGACGGTACACTTAAATCCAACTATATTGATAATTATATCAATGAAAATATTCTGAACTGCATTTAAAAAGGAGATTGTCAGACTGGATAAAATATGATGACTCAAATATATGCTGTCTACAAGAAACACACTTTAAATCTAAAGATACAAATGTTAAAGTAAATAAAGGTAAAAAAGCATATGATTAATTGTAAGGGAGCTGGAATGGTTATATTAATATCAGACATATCAGGCTCAAGACAATACCAGAGCTAAAAAGATATTTTATAATGATAAAAGGATTCATTAAGAAAATATAACAACCATACATGTGTACACACTTAATAACACAGCTTTAAAATACATAAAGCAAAAACTGGCAGAAGTGAAAAAAGAAATACTGAAATTCATAATTATTATTGTATATTTCAACACTCCTCTCTCAGTAACTGGTAGAAGGAATAGATAGAAAAATCAATACAGATATAAAACACCTGATCAACACTATCAACCAACTTGGCCAAATTGACATTTATAGAACACTCTATACAACAGATTAATGGAATAGAATAGAGTCAGAAAAAGACATGCAAATATATTATCAATCAATTTTTTTAAGTAAGGCTCATTTCATCAATTTTTTTTACCAAGGTGACATAGTAATTCAATGGGGGGAGTAACATTTTCAAACAAATGGTGCCAGAACAACTGTATATCCATTACAGGAAAAAAATGAACCTTGACCCTTACTTTACACCACATATTGATACAAATTTTCACTCAAAATGGATCATAGAACTCAATGTAAAAGTTAAATTTCTAGAAGAAAACATAGGAGAAAAATCTTTAGGACCCTGGGGTAGGCAAAGATTTCTTAGGACACAAAAAGCATGGACCGTAAAGAAAAATTTGACAAACTCTGCTCTTTGAAAGATACCATTAAGGAAATGAAAAGCCCAGCCATGAACTAGGATAAAATATTTGCAATACATATATCTGACAAAAGACTTGTATCTAGAATATATAAAGACTTCAAAAAACTCAATAATAGGACAAACAACTCATTGGCAAATGATTTGAACAGATATTTCACTAAAGATATACAAATTAGCACATGAAAAAATTTCAACATCATTAATCATTAGGGAAATACGAATTGTGGTTTTACACAATGAACAATGAAAGGTCATTACACACCCACTGTAATGGCTAAAACTAAAAAGACTGACAGTACCAAGTGCTGACAAGGATGTGGAGAAAGTGGATCTCATACACTGCTGGTGGGAATGTAAAATGGTACAATCAATCACTTTGGAAAACTGTTTAGCAGTTCCAATAAAGTTAAACCTACTCTAGGACCCAAGAATTCCATTCCTAAGTATTTACCCAAGAGAAATGAAAACATTATGTCCACAAAGAGACTTGTATCAATACAAGAATCTTCATAGCAGCTTCATTCATACTAGCCCTGATCTATAAAGAAATGTCCATCAACTGGTGAATAGATAAATTGTGGTACATCCATACCATGGAATAGTAGTGAGCAACAGAAAGGAACAAACCTCTGATACACACAATGACATGAATGAATCTCAAAAGCATTAGCCTCAACAAAAGAAGCCAGACACTAAACAGTACAAACTGTGTGATTACAGTCACATGAAATTCTAGAAACAGGCAAAATTAATCTAGAGTGACAGAAAGGAGACTGATAATTGCCAGGGGCTGAGAGTGAGACAGGGGCGTTTACTTCAAAAAGGCATGAGGGAAAAAAAAAAGATAGGACGGAAGTTCTGGGTGATAGAAATGTTCTATATCTTATTTATGCTGATTGTTACACATGAATACATATCAAAACCCACTGAACTTGTACACTTAAAACCGGTACATCTTACTGTATGTAAATTATACCTTAATAAAGTCAATTTTAAAAAACTCCTTAGAAACAAGAGAATTTGGGAAGATATCCCAGTTATAAAATACACAAAGTGAATACACAAAAAATCAGTAGCTAGTTATCAGATGCAATGGAAGGTTCTTCTTGCAAAATAGTGAAAATTAAATATTTTAACAAGAAATACGCAGAAACTTTATGAAGAATATGATAAAACTCTGTAATGAGGATCATAAAAGAACACTTGAATAAACAGACTACTGCCTTAGTTTCCTTTCTGTTCTCTGCTTTTTTTTTTTTTTTTTTTTTTTTATGGCTGTGTTGGGTCTTCGTTTCTGTGCGAGGGCCTTCTTCTAGTTGTGGCAAGTGGGGGCCACTCTTCATCACGGTGCGCAGGCCTCTCACTATCGCGGCCTCTCTTGTTGCGGAGAACAGGCTCCAGACGCGCAGGCTCAGTAATTGTGGCTCACGGGCCCAGTTGCTCCGCGGCATGTGGGATCCTCCCAGACCAGGGCTCGAACCCGTGTCCCCTGCATTGGCAGGCAGATTCTCAACCACTGCGCCACCAGGGAAGCCCCTGTTCTCTGCTTTTACCAGAGGGATCTGCTAAAAAGTAAGTCAGGTCATATCATTCTTCTACTCAAAACTTCCAATGGGGGCTTCCCTGGTGGTGCAGTGGTTGAGAATCCACCTGCCAATGCAGGGGACACGGGTTCGAGCCCTGGTCTGGGAAGATCCCACATGCCGCGGAGCAACTGGGCCCATGAGCCACAACTACTGAGCCTGCGCGTCCGGAGCCTGTGCTCCACAACAAGAGAGGCCACGATAGTGAGAGGCCCGCGCACCGCGATGAAGAGTGGCCCCCGCTCGCCGCAACTAGAGAAAACCCTCGCACAGAAATGAAGACCCAACACAGCCAAAAATAAATAAATAAATAAATAAATTTATTAAAAAAAAAAAAAACTTCCAATGGTTTCCCTCTCAGAAAGAATGCCAAAATCTTCACCCTCATCTAAAAGGGCTGCAAGATTTCCCTTCCTCCCTCTACCTGGCCCTAGCTCTAACCTCGTTGGTTTTGATGTTTCCCAATGTGCCAATGCACTCCTGATGGCCCTTGTGTCGGGAACACTCTTCACTCAGATCTTCACATAACTTGTTCCCCAACTTTACACAAATCTTTGCTTCAATATCACTATCAGAGGTTATCTTGACAAATCCATCTTTAGTGTGGGAAGTTTCAGTTGATCACTAGGGCTCAATAGCTGTCGTCATAGAAACTATGTCATATGTGGCACAGTTTAGAAACCAGGGGAAAGGATTAAAAGGAAACATGATAGCTGTCTTCCAATATTGAAGGACAATTATGTGGAAGAGGAAGTAGAATTATTCTTTTAGCAGCTCCAGTAGACTTAGTCCTCTGGACTGATCACTAGAACGTAAGTTCCAAAAGGGCTGACTGTTTTGTTCACCTCAACATCCCTAGCACAGAGCATGTCTGGCACACAGATACTCAGTCATATTTGTTGAATAAATGTTCAGTGTAGTTCTGAAAAGCAAAAAGGACGGATGGATAGGACTAAAGGGGGACAGATGTTAACTCAGTATAAAGAACAGTTTCTTAAAAATGAGAACTTGATGGGATTTTTTTTGAACTCAGGTGTCTTGATCTAGTGCCTTCATATTTATATGCAAGCAAACTAAGGTTTGGAAAGTTTTAAGTCAATGGTTATTATACTGCTTGTCTCAGCCCATTAGTGGGTTTTGAAATCAATTTAGTTAGGATTTTAAAGAACACAAAATAGAATTTAAAATAGTAGAGCTTATTGCAAATAGTAAGAATTCTTATATGAATTTTTTGTTTCAGATAGAGAGAGAGATTAATAAGCAGAATCCCAGGTATGTGTGTATTGGGTCAAGATGTAAAATGTAGTATTTCTTACTGCGGGTTTTGGTAAAAAAAATTTGTTTTTGAGAAATACTGGGTTAAGCTGTTCAACAACAGAATTTGCCCCCTTGCAAAGTAACGAGTTCTATTTGCAGTTGAGGTAGAGGCAGAATGTCATTGACAGGGTGAATACACTAGGGGAGAGGTGGGGCTAGATGACTTCAGGAATTTATATTGTTTCTTGATATTTGTCTATATTTTCCAAAAGGATCATACATCCTTTTTAAAGTGATTTAAAGTAGTTTTAAATACATATATATGAAACATATTTTACAATAGAAATTAGAAATTTTAAATGGAGATGAGATGGTTTCTGTAGGTTGACATTTAGCACCATTTGTCCTGGAATCCAAGGCAAAAGCAAAAAACAGAGAAACACAAACAATTTATATAGTGCTCACATCATTTGCCCAGTAGAAATGAGCATTGTTCTGGCACTAACTTTTAGGAGGAATTTGTATGTGAATTATTATGAGGACATAAAATTTCATTATAGAGAATATTTGGACTAATACAATAAACTTCCTAATTGGTCTCCTTGCCTTTTATCTTTCTCCCTTCAATCCACCCTGAAGTATGTTATCTTTCCAGATTCTCCTGTTTAGAATGCTTTAGTGGCTCCTTCCTGCCTACTAAAGTCCATATTTCTATGAATGGATTTAGTACCCTTTATGACCCAGCTTCTGCCAATCTCTGCACTCTCATCTCCTACCAGCTACCTCACCTCCCACTCTTAAGCTATATGCCATTCCCAGGCACACTATACCTTTCATGCCGCCAAGCTTTTGTACATATTGTTCCTGTGCTACAATAAAACCACACTTCTCAGTCTGAGAAACTCTCACTCTTCATTCAGAGTCAGCTCAAACAGAGCATCCTTTGGGAAGCTTTCCTTGACTTCCCTGGGCTCATGTTTTTGTTTGTTTGTGTTTTGGCCATGCCACGTGGCATATGGGATCTTAGTTCCCTGACCAGGGATCAAACCCGCGCCTCCTGCATTGGAACCATGGAGTCTTAACCATTGGACCACCAGGGAAGTCCCCTCTGGGCTCATGTTAATTGCTATTTCCTCCATGCCCCACTGTACTGTATACATGTATGCCATGGCAAGTGCTGGAATGCATTTTATTTGCCTATCCTGATGTATGTTTCCCTGCTACATTGTATTGAATAATATCCATATGAGGAGAGACCATGTCTATGTGTATGCCAACCTTAGTTTAATGTTTGGGATGTGGTAGACATTCAATAAATATCTTCACCAGTGTCCTTACTGAACTAACAAAGGTTCTTTTTTTTTTTTTTAATAAATAAATAAATAAATTTATTTATTTATTTATTTTTGGTTGCATTGGGTCTTCGCTGCTGTGTGTGGGCTTTCTCTACCCGCGATGAGCAGGGGCAACTCTTCGTTGCAGTGCGTGGGCTTCTCATTGCAGTGGCTTCTCTTGTTGTGGGGCACAGGCTCTAGGCGCATGGGCTTCAGTAGTTGTGGCAGGTGGGCTTAGTAGCTGTGGCTCGCAGGCTCTAGAGCGCAGGCTCAGTGGTTGTGGCACATGGGCTTAGCTGCACTGCAGCATGTGGGATCTTCCTGTACCAGGGCTCGAAGCCATGTCCCCTGCAGTGGCATGCAGGTTCTTAACCACTGCGCCACCAGGGAAGTCCTGAACTAACAAAGGTTCTTTACATGACTTTCCCTATATGTTGCCTCTAAAGTCAAGGACGTCCTGGGACTTCCCTGGTGGTCCAGTGAGTAAGACTTGCGCTCCCAATGCAGGGGGCCTGGGTTCGAGCCCTGGTCGGGAGCTAGATCTCGCATGCATGCTGCAACTAAGAAGTCCGCATGCCGCAACCAAGAAGTCTGCATGCCGCAACTAAGAGCTCGCGTGCCGCAACTAAAGATCCTGCATGCCCCAGTGAAGATCCCGTGTGCTGCAACTAAGACCCAGTGAGGCCTAAATAAATAAATAAATATTAAAAAAATAAAAATAAAATAAAGTCAAGGACATACTATAATTAATTCAACAAAAACATTTCAAAGGCAAGCTAAGCTAATATGCTTTGAGTACACTGTCCTTTGGAATTTTATCTTGACATGGGGTTCAAGCTGATTAGCTATCACCTTTTTTTTGTGTTCCCACTGTGTACTATACATAACTTTACTGTGACACATATCACACTAATTTTTGTGTCTGTCTTTTCCTGTAAACTCTTTGAAGGCAGGTGGAGTCATATTCATCTTTTTTTAATCCCCATTTTATGGCACAGAGTCTGGTCTACAATCTATTAAAAGTTTGTTGGTGATAAAATATATCTGTTTTAGCCCCAAACCCAGCACCTTAATAGAAGCATCCCAGTAAAGTCAGCAACAGAACAAGGATGCCCTCTATTACCACTAAATATTATTTAACACTGTTCTGGAGACATTAGCCAATGCAATTAGACTTGAGAAAGAAACTACAGAAAGGAACACTGGAAAGTAGGAGGTAAAATTACCACTGTTTGCAGATAAGATGATTGTATACCTGGAAAATGCAACAGAATCAACTGTAAAATTACCACAAACAAAAAGAGTATTCATTCAGGGCTTCCCTGGTGGCGCGGTGGTTGAGACTCCGCCTGCCAACGCAGGGGACATGGGTTCGAGCCCTGGTCCAGGAAGATCCCACATGCCGCGGAGCAACTAGGTCCGTGCGCCATAGCTACTGAGCCTGTGCTCTAGAGCCCGCAAGCCACAACTACTGAGCCCATGTGCCACAACTGCTGAGCCCATGAGCCACAACTGGTGAGGCCCGCACACCTAGAGCCCATGCTCCACAACGGGAGAGGCCGCCACAATGAGAAACCCACGCACTGCAACCAAGAGTGGCCCCCACTCGCCACAACTAGAGAAAGCCTGTGCGCAGCAATGAAGACCCAAAGCAACCAAAAATAAATTAAAAAAAAAAAAGAGTATTCACAGGGGGAAGGAGGTTATGAAATTAAAGACTCCTGTTTACAACAGCATCAAAAATAAAAAATACCTAGGAATAAATTTAACAGGAAATGCACAAGACTACTCATGAAAAAAACCAAGGGACACCAGAGAAGACTATGGAAAATCAAACCCTTCAAACAGGAAGATTCAACATATTAAGATGTTAGTTCTTCCTAAGTTATTTTATAATATAACATGATCATAATAAAAATACCAGCAGGTTATTTTAAGATCAATACAAGTTGATGCTAAAGTTTTATGGAAAAATAAGTATACCAAAGAGCAGGAATTAGCACCAACAGATATTCAATTATATTACATATTGATACTTCATCAATAATTAAAACTGTGATGCTGGTCATAAAGAGAAGGACGGGGGGACTTCCCTGGTGGCGCAGTGGTTAAGAATCCGCCTGCCAATGCAGGGGACATAGGTTCAAGCCCTGGTCTGGGAAGATCCCACATGCCGCGGAGCAACTAAGCCTGTGTGCCACAACTACTGAGCCTGAGCTCTAGAACCCGCAAGCCACAACTACTGAGCCCACATGCCACAACTACTGAAGGCTGCGCGCCTAGAGCCCATGCTCCACAACAAGAGAAGCCACAACAATGAGAAGCCCGCGCACCACAATGAAGACCCAACACAGCCAAAGATAAATAAATAAATAAATTTATTCAAAAAAAAAAAAGAGAGAGAAGGACAGACCAGTGGAGTATACTAGGAAATCCAGAAATGTACCCCAGTATATGCGGGAATTTAATATATGATGAACAATAAAAAGATGAGCAACTTACTAACTGGCACTGGGACAATTTTTAGCCTTCTGGAAAAAGAAATTAAGATGTATTTTCACCTCCCATCGCATATCAGTATAAATTACATATGGATCAAAGACTTAAGTGTGAAAATAAGGCCATAAAAGTGCTAAGAGAAAATTTGGAAGATTTATAAACTCAAAGTGGGAGAGGCCTTTATAACCATGACTCAAAATACAAAAGCCATAAAAGAAAAGATTGATACATTTAATTACATAAAGATAAAACAAAATTCTGTATGGCAAAAAAATATCACAAAAAGGCAAAAGACAAATAACAACATGGCAAAAATGTCTATTAGAGAAAGGGCAATCTCCATAATATACACCAAGCTTCTAAGAAATTGGCACAATAACCTAAGATAAAATAAGACAAAGGATAGTTCACAGAAAAAGAAATACAAATGTCCCTTATCATATGAAAGGATGTTCAACCTCAGCCATAAAAATATAAATGCAAATTAAAACTATACTCTAACACAACATTGTAAAGCAATTATACTCCAACAAAGATGTGAAAAAAAATAAAAACTACACTGATGTTTCATTTTTCCTCTCTCAAATGAGCAAAAAAATCCAAACATTTGATAATATTGATAAGACTGTGGGAAAGCAGGCACTTTCAATCTTTACTGGCAGGAATATAAATTGGTATGACCCCATGGCAGGCAATTTGGCAACAGTTCTCAAAATTATGAATGCATATATTCTCTGACCAAGCAATTTCACTTCTGGGAATTTATCCTACAGGTATACTGGTACATGATCAAAGTGACACATGTACATAGTTATTCACTGCAGCACTGTTTGGAATAGCAAAAGACTAGAAAAATGTCCATCAGTAGGGGCGGACAGTCATATGGAAAGATGGCTATGATACATGCATGACACATATGATACATGATACACATAGTTAAGTTTTTTTTAAAAGGGAAGGAACAGGGACTTCCCTGGTGGTCCAGCGGTAAAGAATCCGCCTTCCAATGCAGGGGATGTGGGTTCGATCCCTGGTCGGGGAACTAAAATCCCACATGCCAAGGGGCAACTAAGCCTGTGTGCCACAACTACTGAGCTCGCACACCTCAATGAGAGAGCCGGCCTGCTGCAAACTACAGAGCCCACGCACCCCGGAGCCCATGTGCCACAACTAGAGAGAGAAAACCCGCATGCCACAACGAAGAGCCCACACCACAACGAAAGATCCCGCACACCTCAACGAAGAGCCCTGTGCCGCAACTAAGACCCAACGCAGGCAAAAAAATAAATAAAAATAAATTTTAAGTATAATAAAAAAATTTTAAAAAGCAAGGAACAGAGTATATATGTGTGTGTGTGTGTGTGTGTGTGTGTGTGTGTGTATACATACACAAAATACAAGGGAAAAAAGCAGAAACTCTGGAAGGATTAACAAGAAACCCAGGATGATGGTTGCCAGTTGGAGGCAAGGTGGGACCTGGGAGACAGAGGCAAAGATGGAAGGGAGACTTTATATGGTATACTTTTTTAATATTTTGAGTTTTTAAAAAATTATTTATTTATTTATTTTTGGCTACGTTGGGTCTTTGTTGCTGCATGCAGGCTTTCTTTAGTTGCAGCAAGTGGGGGCTACTCTTCGTTGCGGTGCACGGGCTTCTCATTGTGGTGGCTTCTCTTGTTTCAGAGCACAGGCTCTAGGTGCGTGGGCTTCAGCAGTTGTTGCACGCGGGCTCAGTAGTTGTGGCTCACGGGCTCTAGAGCACAGGCTCAGTAGTTGTGGCGCACAGGCTTAGTTGCTCCGCGGCATGTGAGATGCTTCCTGGACCAGGGCTCGAACCCGTGTCCCCTGCATTGGCAGGCGGATTCTTAACCACTGCGCCACCAGGGAAGTCCCAATATTTTGAGTTTTGAATCATATGAATATATACTAAAAAATAAAAATTTTAAAGTCTGTCAAACAAGTGGGTGAAATATTAACTATCAGTCTCATATTTAGCCAGATCTAGGTTGTAATTCAAGATTAAGATATCTTGGGAGCTCTCAGAGTAATGATATTCTGTGTCTACTTAAGTCAAGATTCATGTGCCACATGAACAAGTGACAAGATGACATTCCATTATGAAACGTTAAGGGGTTGTATTTCTTGGGAGAAAAAGACAGAGAAAGAGAGAGAGAGAGACAGAGAGAACAAACCAAGCTACTGCCAGATGAACAAACAGCTACACTATTGCAATTGTCAATCTGCTTACTGGTCTGAACACAGTGATGATGACTGGAATGGGAAGGAAGGAAAAGATAAAATGTCTTGAATGGGAAATAAATTCATGGGTCTTGATGGCTGATTGAAAAATCCTACTACATATTTTCAGAAAGCCCCACTGTAATCCCCAGAGCTCTTATAATTCTTATTCGATTTGCCTAATTATACCAAAATGTACCACGATTTGTAATTGGCTGTGGAAGGCTAGAGAGACATAAAGAGAACACAGCGATTTTAAAAACATAGGTGTTTAGCAGTATCACTAACAGAAATTAGGAAGCCAGGAGGAAGAAAGCCAGGTTAGAGAAAAAGCAATGACTTAGGTTTTAAGTACATGGTGTTTGATGTGAGTGGGAAATCGGGTAGCCGTGGCCAGAGGGCCACTGGAAATGCTAGTCTGAAGTTTAAGAGGGGAAGTCAGACTTGAAGGTGAAGACGTGGGAGATATTTGCAAATAGAGATGAAGGGGTTCAGAGGAAATACGGGCTGAGGTGAGAACCAGGAGGACTGTGCCGACCGTGGAGCAGAATGGGGAAGAGAAGCCAGAGTTTCAGACAGAGAATTACAGGGAGAATCAGGAGAGCATGTGACATGTACACCGAGGGTGGGGAGCTTTAAGAAGCAGTGAAGGGGTCAACACGGTGAGAAATGAAAGGGCCACAGCAATAATAATAGTAGCAATGTGCACTGTCTCCTGAATCCCGACACACAACAACCTATCAGGTAGATGGTATTGCTAGCCCCATTTTACAGAAAAGGGTATTAACCCAGGGAATCCCCTGGTGGTCCAATGGTTAGGACTCCCTAGGACTCTGTGCTCTCACTGTTGAGGGCCAAGGTTCAATCCCTGGCTGGGGAACTAAAATCCCATAAGCCGCAGCAAGGCCAAAAAAAAAAGGGGGGGTGCGGATATTAACCCAGACAGTGACTCCAAAGCTGCAGGATGTAACTGATGAGCTATACTCCTTCAACACTGTCTCGGGGATAGCTGGGAGATCAGAGTTCTGACACTAGTTCTATCACTAAATCAGCTCTATGTCCATGGACAAGTAACTTTCCCTTTCTAAGTTTCATTTCCTTCTCTGCAAATAGAGGGTATTGGTCTAGATAAACTCCAGCTCTTATGTAAATTTGAGTTTTTGATTAAAACAGAATGGAAGAAATACATACACAAGATAGGCAATGAATTAAAAATTTAGCCATAAGTGAACAGGGAGACCTGGCCAAGAAAATCAGAATGTTGAATGTTTTATACAGTGACTTTTCAAGCAATAAATCCATACTCTGATACATAAAATCTGTAATTGCAAAACTCTACCTTTTATCTATATATTTAAGTCAGGTATAACATCAAGAATTAAAATTTTTCATACCTGGAAATTTATAAATGCTGCTCTTGAAACCCTGCTAAGTTGATTGAATGGAGTAAAAAAAGGGAAGATTCCAAGTCTGTGTATGAAGGATTGTCCTGTAGAGACAGAAAAGAGCTATTTACAATGAACTTTTGTAATAAGAAACAGAAACATCTGCTAAGGTACATAATAAATACTTATTCAAATAAATTATATGGGAGCATTTATCAGGTATCATTTTTTAGCATATAAAAATAGATCATCTGGCACAGAATATTAGCTGACGGGAATCTTATCCACCTATCTATCTACCTATTTATAACCCAAACCTTAAAATTAAACTCTGTAAGAAAAGATTTCCAAAATTAAAATATATTATGGCAAACTGAAAGCAAACATACTTTTTAACTTTGAGAATAAAGTAAACTTCTTAAGACAACAGCTATTCAAAGGCAGGCCAATAGATGAAATACCAAGACAGCAACATACGTTCTATTACTCTTTTCCTGCAAGTGGCATCAATATGATTTGCAAGAAAACCAAACAGAATAGCTTTAAAGATTCAACTTGAAAAGTTAAACATTTCTTTAAAACTCTATGGTTAAGAGGGAAGTGGGGGAAAAAAGTCCTACTACATATGTTCAGAAAGTCCCACTGCAGTCACCCAGATCTATCATTCGATTTGCCAGATTGTACTACAGTGTACCACAATTTGCGAGGAGCTGCAACAATGTGTATTAAAAATGTTTCAGTTTCTACTATATTCCAAACCTTGTTCATTACCAACAACAAAAAAAATCTGTTCAACTATTTTGTTCATTGACCATGAAGTTTTGTTAATGTAGTGACTGTTAAAGCTTTATGTCCATAGGTAGTGGAAAAATGAATTTAATGCTTTTTAAATCAATGAATTAAGCTAAGAATTCCCACCAAAATAATTTTGACTAAATTAATGAAATCACTTTTTAAAAAAATGTTTTTTTCTGATTATAAAAGTATTATATACTTACAGAAAATTTTAAAACTACAGGGAGGTATAAAGAAGAAAACAAAATGAAATAACTTTTAAATGAGCATCCTGAAAACACCACCAGAGAAAAGAGAACTGCTCAAATATACTTTTGTTAGTAAAACAAATGCATCAGCTACCCACTCATGAGGAGGTCTAAATTCAGGCAACTTAAACCATTCAAAACACTGCTGTTTAAAACACTGACCTAGAAGTTTACAAAAAAAATTTTTTTGAACAGCAACCAAAAGAGAAAATAGCCAAGATGATCTGAGTATTCCATAAAGTGTAATGTGATTTCCTCTTATGATTGGCAAAGTTTATTTAAGAAGAAACAAGTCCCACAGTCTTTATAGGTGGGAAGAATGTGAGATTTTTAAATTTTGTTTTTTAAATAAAGGGACAAAAAACAAACAGAGCAAAAGGTGATGGAGTTGGGAAGCAGCAAACCTCTGACAGTGGTTTATCAACACTTTTTATGTGTTTACATTTAAAGTACAGCAAAGAATAGAATTGGCTATGAAAAGGATTTTAAGAAATACCCGTAATTAAAACAGCAGGATCTAATTTAGGGGTAAACTAGGATTCTGTACTTGCAGGAACAAAACAAATAACTTTGGAGAACAATTCCTCCCGACCCTAAAAGCTCATCTACCTCTAGCCCCAGTGAGCAAGGAGGGCACTTAGTAAAGGGTATTCACTTTGATAGCTTTAATGTCACTATTTCAACAATGTTACTTAAGAGCACTAACTAGCACTGTCCAGTGTACTGGGTCTGTACAGTGGCAAGCAAAATTAATTCTGAGGCTTTTTAAGAGAACTGACTTCTGAACATAGTCTGTACCCAAAACAGTTTATACATACTTGATGAAATGTCAGGTTTAGTGATAACCAAGTTCTACCCTGACAGAAATTAGTTAAGAGTAGATTTGTGTATTAACCCCCAGCATCCTTTCTAACTTCCTTGTGGAAAATGAAAAAGACCATTGGGCTTCCCTGGTGGCGCAGTGGTTGAGAATCTGCCTGCCAATGCAGGGGACACGGGTTCGAGCCCTGGTCTGGGAAGATCCCACATGCCGCGGAGCAACTGGGCCCGTGAGCCACAATTACTGAGCCTGCGCGTCTGGAGCCTGTGCTCCGCAACAGGAGAGGCCGCGATAGTGAGAGGCACGCGCACCGCGATGAAGAGTGGCCCCCACTTGCCACAACTAGACAAAGCCCTCGCACAGAAACGAAGACCCAACACAGCCAAAAATAAATAAATAATAAAATAAAAAAATTTTTAAAATAAATAAATAAATAAATTTAAAAAATAATCTGTTTGTACTTTAAAAAAAAAAAAAAAAGACCATTTCCCAGACTCCTTTACAGTTACGTTTCCCCATGTGAAATGGGGCCCATCCATCAGATGTTCTTCTGTGAGATTTGGAAGGCAGAAATGAGGTGGGAGCCATCTTTCTGCTGTTCTGGCTGTTAATGCTGGCAAACACATTTATGGAAACATTGGGTTTTTCTGCAGCATTCCAGTGTCCAGAGCCTCATGTCTGTCAAGAGACAAGTTTGGTGGAGACAGCCGTGACCAGTTGGTGGGTGTTGAGGGGCAGTTTCAGAATAGCAATTTCTTGACCCTTGAATTGCAGTGAGCAATGTCATCTGGAATTCAGAAGTGCCAGTGGTGGCCTCCCGATTCCCTCCCCTGGAGGCCCTGTTTGGCAGTCTGGTCCTGGGAATAATTTCTGAAGGCCCAGCCCAGAGCCCACTCCTCTCAGCCCTTCCAATGATTCTGCAAACGAATTAAAATGCTAGAGCGGTTGCTCTTTCCTGCAACTAGGCCCAGACGACATATTAGCACATCAGTTGCCTCAAAATGTAAGCAGAAGGGTGATCAGTCTGTGAGCAGCAGTACTGGGCAGTGTGCTTGCCGGAACAGGCTCTGGAATCAGACTGCCTAGGTGCAAATTCTGGCTCTGCCACATTAACCTCCCTGGGAAGTTAACCTCCCTGTGCCTTAGTTTCTTCATCTGTAAAATGGGACTAGTAATAATACCTATACCTTCTAGAGTTATGCGACACAGTAAATGAAAAGATAATCTAAGTAAAGTGCTTAAAACAGTGGCTGTCTTATAACAAGCCCCTGAGAGATGTTAGCTATTAGAGTAATAATAGTAATCACTATTATTAATTATGCAGGCCACTTTAAAACACTGCTTTAACTGAGTAGGAAATGTAAACATTTTAGAATTTTATTACCACACATTTTCTTGTAGCCTAAAGAATGCTAACTTATACAAAAGTGGACACAGAAAAAATTTGGTTCCCATATTTGTATACTCAGAGACAGTGATCATTTCAAAACCACAGTGTACCTGAGGATAGCAAACCTCTACTCTAACTAGTCAATTAATTAGTTACTCTAACTAGTTATTGTAGACCTCACTCTAAGGAAGAGTTATTCTTTTTTTTCAATTGAAGTATAGTTGATTTACAATGTTGTGTTAGTTTCTGCTGTACAGCAAAGTGATTCAGTTATACATACACATATATTCATTCTTTTTTAGATTCTTTTCTCATATAGGTTATCACAGAATAGAGTTCCCTGTGCTATACACTAGGTCCTTGTTGGTTATCTATCTTATATATAGTAGTGTGTGTGTGTTCATCCCAAGCTTCTGATTTATCCCTCCCCCCCCCCCACATTGCCCCTTTGGTAACCATAAGTTTGTTTTGGATATCTGTAAGTCTGTTTCTGTTTTGTAAATAAGTTCATTTGTTTCTTTTTTAAAAAAATTAGATTCCACATATGAGTGATATCATATGATATTTGTCTTTCTCTGTGTGACTTACTTCACTTACTATGATAATCTCTATGTCCATCCATGTAGCTGCAAATGGCATTATTTCATTCTTTTTTATGGCTGAGTAATATTCCATTGTATATATGTACCACATCTTCTTTATCCATTCCTCTGTCAATGGACATGTAGGTTGCTTCCATGTCTTGGCTACTGTAATTAGTGCTGCAATCAACATTGGGGTGCATGTATCCTTTCGGATCATGTTTTTCTCTGGGAGTGGGATTGCTGGATCATATGGTAGTTCTATTTTTAGTTTTTTAAGGAACCTCCATACTGTTCTCCATAGTAGTTGTACCAATTTACATTCCCACCAACAGTGTGGAAGAGTTATTCTTTAGAAACAATTTTTGCCATTTTCCCATTTCAAATGTTACCTCATTAATTATGCTCTATGAACCAGGGTGTTTGTTACTTAGGTTTTATTTCAGCTTCATTTAGATATAACTGACAAATAAAATTGTAAGATATTTAAAGTGTACATCGTGGTATACATATATATTGTGAAAGGATTCCGCCCATCTAATTAATTAATTAATTCCTCCCAGTTAATTAATACATCCACCACCTTATATATTTATCTTTTGTTGTTGTTGTTGTTTGGTGAGAACATTTAAGTTCTACTCCCTCAGCAAATTTCAACTATACAATACAGTGTTATCAACTATAGTCACTATGTTATACATTAGATTCTCAGACCTTGTTCATCTTATCGCTGAAAGTTTGTACCTTTTTACCAACCTCACCCTACTTCCCCTACCCTCCAGTCCCTGACAACTACTTTCTTACTCTCTGCTTCTATGAATTGGACTTTTTTTTTTTCAGATTTCACATATAAGTGATAACATGCAGTATCTGTGTTTCTCTGTCTGGCTTAATTCACTTAGCATAATAAACCCTCCAGGTCCATCCACGTTGTCACAAATGGCAGGATTTCTTTTTTCTCATGGCTGAATATTATTCCAGTATATATACAATCATATTATATATATATATAATAATATATATATCACATCTTATTCATCCATTCATCCATTAACAGTTAGGTTGTTGTGTTATTCAAAACTTAGGTTGTTTTTAAAATGTTATCACAGAGGAGATTTCATAAGAATGAGATGTGTATAAGATTTGCAATCTCAAAGTTTAAAATTTTAATGTTTAGGCTTAGAATACTATTCTAATTTACATATTAAGAAGGTCTTAGATAAAATGATGGCCTGGTTTGGTTTGCAGAAGTGTCTTCTGATGATAAAAAATATATTGTAGATTTTGGAATAAAGCTTCCCCCAAATATTCTGAAATCGTAAGAACCTTGTGTTGCGCCTTATCCAACAATGCCAGTGAGATAGAGGGACCTGAAGCCTAAACAAAGGTGTTTGTTATACCCTCGACGGTTCAGATGCTGCTGAGAGTCCAGGACTCAAAGCAGTGCAGATTTACTGAAGGGTTAGAAACAACAATTGAAAGAAAGCAACTTCATCCTTTGATTCAGTAGTTAGGTTTACACTGTTCTGAACTTCATACAGCTATACATATTTTCTCTTCCTTTTTTTTAAGAAAAAGTCTTTTAATTCTATTTTCATGAGGTCAGATATTCAAACTGAAATGTATTCATTCAATACCTATTTATTGAGCATCTGCTCTATGCCAGGCTATCCCTGGCCCTGGGAATACAAAGATGATGACATGTCAAAGATCAGTGCTCTAGAACAACTCAATGTCTATCAGCAGAGAGAGAGAGTCAGAGAAAGAGAGAGAAAGAAAATACTCCTAGTAGAAGTAAACTATAAAACCAAGGAAGCAAATGATTTTGCCTGGGAGTGTCCACAAAAGTTTCCAAAAGGCAGAACTGTCGAGTCTTGAAGGATGAGTAAAAGTTCATACATGAAAAAGAGGACAAAGGGCATTCTCAACAGAAGCACCAAGGGCAAAGGCACAGACAGGTATTAAACAGCATGACCTCTTCAAAAAAAGTGTGCTATGGCTAGAGACTCAGGGTCTGTGGAGGGACAGTGGAAGATGAACGGAGAACAGTATGTAGGTGCCAGATCCTGAAGCTCCCCCACTTTTGTAGGTTTGGGGCACTTTTGAAGGATTTTAAGAAGAGTGACATGGTTATAGGTCCACCAATGACTAGCTATGTGACTTAGTCAAGTTGCTTAATTCTAAGCATCAGTTTCCTTTTTGTAAAGTGGGGATACTGACTGTTAAGAGGCTCTAAGGAAGTCTGTTAAGAGGATTACATAACATAATAGCTAAGATAAATAAGATTAACAGCAATAAGAAATAAATTAAGACAAACAGCAATAAGCACATGAAAATATGTTTAGCATCAGTAGTCAGTAGGGAAATGCAAGTAAAAATCATAATGAGATATGACTTCACACCCTCTAGGATGACTACAACACACACACACACACACGAAAATAACAAGTGTTGGCCAGGATGTCGAGAAATCAGAACCTTCATGTGCTGCTGGTTGGAATGTAAAATGGTACACCCATTTTGGAAAACAGTCTGGCAGTTCCTAAATGATTAAACACAGAATTACCAAAGGACTCTGCAATTCCACTCCTAGGTATATGTCCAAGAGAAATGAAAATATGTCTCCATAGAAACTTGTATACAGATGTTTATAGCAGCATTATTCATAATAGCGAAAGAGTGGAAACAACCCAAATGTCCATCAACATTTGGGAAAATGGATAAACAAAATGTGGTAGATCTATACAATGGAATGTTATTCAGCCATAAAAAGGAAAGAAGAACTGATTACCTGCTACAACATGGATGAACCTTAAAAACCTCAAGCTAAGTGAAAGAAGCAAGTCACTAAAGACCATATATTTTATGATTTCATTTATATGAAATGTCCAGAATCGGCAGATGAAACAGACAGAGAGTAGGTTAGTGGTTGTTGGGGGTTAGGGAGATGCAGGAATGGGGAGTGACTATTAATGGATATGGGGTTTCTTTATGCAGTGGTGAAAATGTTCTGTAATTAGAGGGTAGTGATGGTTGCACAACTTTGTGAATACACTAAAAAACACTGAATTGTACACTTTCAAAGGATGAATTTTATGGTATATAAGTTATTTCTTAATAAAACTAAATAGCTAATATTTGAATGTTTACTAGGCACAGTACTAAGCATTTTACACTCATTATCTTATTTCAGTCCTCACAATAGCCTCATGAGGTAACTGCTGCTGTGATTCACATTGTATAGATCAAGAATTGGAGGCACAGAGAAATGAAAAGAAAATCTTCTCCAAGACTGCGCAAGGAGCAGCTGAACAGAGATTGGAATTCAGGCTGACTGACCTCAAACCAGCACTCCTAAGTCTTGCACTTTTCTTCTGACCATAATGTATGCAAAATGCCTAGCACAATACCTAGCATGCAGTTAGGGCTGAATAAATATAAGGTATTATTGTTATGATGATCCAATTTGTATACCCAGAAGAAAACCTGAGACAGCATGGAGGAAGAGAAACAGTGGGAGAGGCAGGGCCAGCGAGATCATTTTAAAGGCTTGATGCAGTTGTCAAAGCAAGAAATGAAGAGGAACTAAATTCAGGCAGAGGACAGTGAATAACAGAAGTGATAACAGGAACCTTTGCAAGAAAATAGGAATTGTCCTATAAATTGGGATCAGTTACAACTTGATAATACTACAAAGCATTAACATAACCTGCATTCATAATTGTACTCTTGAGTCACCAGGAAAGGTTTAAGTTATTCTCAAAATATGTGATTAAGTCATGGAAATGGGTAATACGTTTCAAATTTTCTTTTCAGTAGATTGACCTTATAAGTTGAAACAGCTAGTTGTACTAGTTCATGCAGACAGTCCAAATTCAATTTGAAACATTTAAAATATCTATGAGTTTAATATCTATAATAGTTCTAAGAATATTAAAGAATTAATGATTCCCATCAAGTTCAAAGATCTTTAAAGGTGGGTGAAAAAGACAATTACATATTTTAGAAACCATTAAGTGCAAAGGTCTTTGGAACAGAAGGAAAAGACATGAATTTCCACAAGCAGACGAAAGATTTAGGTAACGAGTGTAACTGCAATTAAGGTTGTGGGATAGAAGACCATCTTTATAAAGGCACATAGTTTTTAACTAAGAATTTAGTGTGTCCCATCAGGGTCACCAACACAAATCTCATTAGCCTTCTTAGCATAAATCTCTGGGCCATAAGGAACTTCAGCAAACTGGCATGGTAACTGTACGGATAAATATCTTTTAACACTGGAGAGATTTAGAATTAAGTATAAAAGTGTTTAAGAAAATCAAAACCATATTTGGGAAAGTCTCAATGAGAAGATGGTATTTAAAGTAAAGACCAAAGGAGGTGAGAGAGAGTCATTTGGGCACCTGGAGGAAGGGTGTTCCAGGCAGATGGGACGGCAAGTGCAAAGGCTCTGAGGTGAAGCAGGAAAGGAGGATTGGAGGAACATCAAGGAGGGCTGGGGAGAGCAATAAGAGATGGAGTCACAAAGGAAGGACAGATCGTGAGGCAGGTAGGACATCATGGGACCAGTTCCTGTAGGACTTTGTAGACTACTTAGGGGCCTTTGGCTTTTGGTCTGAGTAAGATGGGGAGCCACTGAAGATAGGGAGCCACTGACCAATTCTGAGCAAAGAAGTGACAAAAACTTCCCTCAAGGGGATCAAAAAGCTTGCACCAAATCCTTTAAATATTATAAACATATAGTTAGGTCACTGAAAAGGTTGAGCCTCTTAGATGTAAATTCCATTTTATCTAGAAAATAAGATTTCAATGATATAGGATGAATCAAGTATTACCCTATCTTACAAACTTTGGGGCTCAAACCATCAACAGCAGAGCTGGTGATTTCAAGGCCATGAGATAAAGTCTGGCAGAGGGCCGTCTTTCATGGGGTTGGAAATTTACATGACTTGGAAGAAGCCTAGGTCCTCATGATGCCTCCTTCTGACATTTTACAGACAAACCCAAACATGCCCATTTGGCCAAGGGTGGCAGGTTAGATTCTCACTTCCCATTTATTGCTTGTGTGGCCAGAGGTGCTCCCAGGAATAAAGATATCTGATCCCTGGTTATCAGTGAAGGGCTCTTCTTGTTCCAGGGGTCTCACAAACCCAACCATACCCGAGGCTTGGGGGAGATTACAGAAGTTTGAGCCTTGGTTCTTCTGCTGAGGATTTTAGACTTGTTTCTGATAAAGATCAGTTAAGGTCTTTAAAGCACGGTAGCGATATGACTTGCTTACTGGAAGACTCTGGAGGTGACTTTAGGAGGAAATAAAGAGCAAGAACAGGAGGCAAGGGCGCTGGAAGGCTGCCACCGGTCACCTGGCTTAATGCTTAAATGCTTAATGCGTTTCCTCACCTAGAAAGTGGAAAAAGCATCAGCCTGACTGGGTGGTTGTTTTATGTGAAATAATTCATATAGGCGAAAGCACTCCATTTACTAAAGTTCTTCAAATATAAACGTTTATTAAGAACAGAAGTAATACTAACGTGTGTAGTTTAAAAGCCCAATAGGTGAGAATCTACCGCTTCCAAACACGTCTTGGACTAAACCTAACATGATGTTATATGTCTACTATATCTCAATTTAAAAGGGAAAAAAGAAAAAGGGGAGGAGAAAAAAAAAACACGCCTTTGAACGATACAGAGCTTGGCTACTGACACAATCAATAATAAATAAGCGCATTTTAAGGGGAAGGGGCCAAACCGCTATTAACTTACAAAAGATGCCGTCTGCATAGGTAGGAGGTGAGTCTGTGTGGGTCCGTCATAAAACAATAATTATAGCACAATATTTGTTAGGTATAGCAAGTCTGCCTTGGGTTCTAAGCTCGGATCTGTCGCATCACGATATAAAACCAAAGGATGAAGGATGTACGGAGAAACTCGGACCACTGCCCAAGCAGCCACCTTCCCGAGGAAGCGCCCGGGGCCGAAGGGGTGAACCCCAGACCTCGGCCGCCCCATCCCGCGGGCCATCCATCACTCGCCGCGCAGCCCGAGCCCGGCCAGCCGCCGACCCTCCGGGAGTCCGCGGCGCCCGACGGCTCCAGACACGCCCGGCACCGGCCCCGTGCCGCCTTCCAGCCGCCGCCGCCAGGAGGCTCCGCGCGCCTTCCCGCCTTTCCCCGCGCCGCGGCCGAGCCGGGCCGGGCGGCCAGGCGGGCGCGGCGCTCGGCGGGGGCGGCCGGGCGGGCGCGGGCGGCGACGGCGCGGCCATTGTCCCGCTGCCCCTCCCGGGCGCGCAGGCGGGCAGGGCCGGGCGGCTGGGCAGGCGCGGCGGCCGCGCAGTCCGGGAACCGGTGCGCCCCGCCGCCGCCCGCCTCTCCTCGCCGGCCGCCGTCCCGAGGCCGGGTCCTTTGCGCCGGCTGGCCGCGCCTCCTTTGTGACCGTCTCCAGACCCTCGGAGCCGACGCACCGCCGCCGCTGCGCCCGGGGCTGCAAATGGCGCCCGCTCATCTCTGCGCCTCCCGCCGCTCTCCCGGGCCGGGGACGTCCGGGGGGCGCCGCACCCGGGCCGCATCCCGCCGCTGCCGCCGCCCGGGGCCAGAGCCTGCGGCGCCTTAGCCCGCGCCCCCGCCCGCAGCGAGGCTCGCGGGCCCGTCCCGGGCTGCCCCGACGCCCCGCCCGCCCTCCGCCCGCGCCGCGCGCAGCCACTTACCGCGGGCCGAGGCGCACCGGCGGGTCGCGTGCGCGGGCCGGGGTAAGATTCCCGGTTCTCGGCAGGGGAAATACCCCCTTTCGAAGCCGTTCCTTTGCGCCCTAAAACAAGTAGCCCCAACGTGAGAGAAACAAAAGGTATTTGCTGACGTGGGCGTTGGACAGAAACGCCCGAGGGCTGGGGACACAATTAAAGGGGCAACGCACAGATTTCAGGCACCAACCAGGAGCTTCGCCCACTCCCCTGCCCTTGCCTACACCCCGCTGCACCCTCCAGAGGCACTGGGGTGCCCGGATCCCCTAGCAGTTGACTACAGAGTCATTATTTAGTCAGGAGCTTAAATTTTAAATTGTACTTTACGTTGGGAAAGGCGCCTCCGGAGGGCAGAAGGGCTGGATTTCTAGGATCTGGGGAATTTGGTTTAGGAAAGAGGGAGGGACTTAGGCGTGCCCACAATTACTGTGTAAGTACATGTGACATTATTGTACTTAAGTTTAGCAACGTCAAATGGAAGAGATCTGCACAGAATTTTTCCCTTTATTGAAGCACTCGTTTTAGTCGGGGATAACCTTTTCTAAATCTCTACAGGTCACAAGCATTTTCTTTGAAGAGGATAACCCAAGAAGCTGAGATAAGAGAAAATAACTCTTGGTTAAGTTCAGACAAAATATAAAACTAGTAAGAATAGCAGGTTTTGTGTTTTCAAATACAAAAATTCATTGTATATCAAGCCTTTCTTCTGACATATTTATGTCCCTAATATTTAGAGTTCTGACGTCAGGTTATATATTTGCTAAAATCTTAAGTCACTGAATTTTCATTGTTACTACGGAAACAATTCTATAAACTAAATTAGTTTTCTAGTTCCTTATGTTGGGATCAGGTACTGAAAAGTACTGTGATATAGTAAAACTGAAAAAAAGACTCAAATTTTCAAAACATTTAGTTTTTGATGGATTTCTCTCTTATGTCATACTCAGTTATACTGGACAAAGTTTATTACTTTGGTTTGATCATAATTAGCTATGCGTTTTGAGGATCATACTCTCTACTAGAAGGATACAAAATATTCACAACTATCTCTTAATGTCACTTCTGTATTACTCTTGAGTTGTTTTCCTATTTAGTTGCATTTCCTCACATTCTGAACGGGTAATTGAAAACGTGTTTGAAAGCCACTTGGTATCAGGAGTGTTGGATGTACTCAAACTCTTTTACTAGCATCCCCATTGAGAATTCTCCCAGAAAGACCTGGGCATTGTTATAGCAAAAGGGTTTTGTTTTGTTTTTTTAGCCTTAATTAATTAAAACATGCAAAAGAATTCTACAAACTTGTTCCTCAAGAGAGCACATCAGATGGGTGATAAACTCTTTGTTTCAAGGAAGAAGTAATGGGAATTTTTTTCCCTCAACTTCCCCCTCTAGCTTCCACAACTCCTTTATATATTTGGAGAATTCCTTACATTATGAGTAATTGGTAGGAGGTGGAATCTGCCTTCTGCAACAGAATCTGGAAATGCCAGCGACTTGCTTTCCCAGAATCCCTTGTGGCTAAGACAATGGCCAGGATCTATACTTTGATAATCGGATGCATCCACCAGGGACTTTGAAGAGGGAGCTGTAAGAAGCAGGAAACTCAAAGAATCTTTTCTGGCAGTGGTGATAGTTGCAGCAAGATAATACCTCCAGGTGCCACAGTGGCAGTGCCACTAGTGGCAGTATCCACTGTCCAGTGCCAGTGCTATCAGTGGTACCAGCTGCCATGGCTCTGCTGAGAGCAGTGTTGGTATCCTCACCAGACCAGTTCTGTGGTATGACTTGGCTATTGTTTCTGCCTGGTTAGCATAGGCTCCAATCCCTGTGCTTTGCTCTTCCTGTGATTCTGTGAACTTTTAATACATTCATTTCTGTTTAAATCAGCCAAGGCCAGTCTCTGTGCAACTAAGAACTCTAGCTAATACAAAATGTTAAAAGGCATTTGGACATATGGCCTGAAGCTTAATAGATAAAATTGTTGGAGGTAAAATGTTGTCATCAATGTTGTATAGATGGGAATTAAAACCATGAATATAGATAGAAAAGAGAATATGAAGTAAGAGAAGAAACTAAGAACCAAGCATCACCAACTTCATCATCCAGTGGCTGGCTAGAGGAAGTTGAAATTGCAAATCAGTCTAAGAAGTGACTAGAGTAGAAGGAAGAGATGTGGGATAGTGTGGTGTTACAGAAACTAGAAGAGAGTAATTCAAGAAGGGAGAATTGGACAATAGTGTTAAATACTTCTCTTAGCAGTCTAAGAGAAAAAGTCTATTAGATTTAAAAGCTTGGAAATCATTGACTTCAGAGAACATTATTAAGCTTGAAAGAAGGGAGCAAAATCCAGATTATCGGACTATGGGGAATGAAGAAATAGAGATGGTGAGAATAGACAGCTCTTGAGAGATTTGGTTATAAAGGGTGATATTCCAATTACTATTGCTGTGTAAAAAGCCAACCCAAACATGGTGGCATAAATCAAAGATTATTTTATTATGCTCACGGATTCCGTGTGTTGCAGGAAGGTGGACCTCTTCTAGGGCCCAAGAGTGGGCTCTTGTCTAACACTCGGAAATGAATTGTCTGAGGAGACATAAGTGCTGACAAAGCAAGAGACTTTACTGGGAAGGGACGTCCAGGTGGAGAGCAGCAGGGTAAGGGAGCCTAGGAGAACAGCCCTACCACGTGGCTCTCAGTCTCAGGTTTTATGGTAATGGGGTTAGTTTCTGGGTTGTGTCTGGCCAATCATTCTGACTCAGGGTCCTTCCTGGTGGCACGCATCACTCAGCCAAGATGGATTCCAACGAGAAGGATTCTGAGAGGTTGGTAGGAGATATAGACTGGCATCTCTTCTCTCCTTTTTTTTTTTTTTTTTATTTTTTTTTATTTTATTTTTTTATTTTTTATATGTTTTTTTTTTTTTTTTAAAGGATTTTCTTATTTATTTATTTATTTATTTATTTTTGGCTGTGTTGGGTCTTCGGTTCGTGCGAGGGCTTTCTCCAGTTGCGGCAAGCGGGGGCCACTCTTCATCGCGGTGCGGGGACCGCTCTTCATCGCGGTGCGCGGGCCTTTCTCTATCGCGGCCCCTCCCGTCGCGGGGCACAGGCTCCAGACGCGCAGGCTCAGCAATTGTGGCTCACGGGCCCAGCTGCTCCGTGGCATGTGGGATCTTCCCAGACCAGGGCTCGAACCCGTGTCCCCTGCATTAGCAGGCAGATTCTCAACCACTGCGCCACCAGGGAAGCCCTCTTCTCTCCTTTTGACCTTTCCCGAATTCTTCTGGTTGGTGGTAATTTGTTAGTTCCACATTCCTTACCAGGACCTTCTGTTGTAAGATAACTCAAGCAAGTGGTTACTATCTTGTCTGGCCAGAGCGGGCGGTTTCAGTCAGTGGTTCCCCTAACACATGGGTCAAGAATTTGACAAGTCACAGCAGAGATGGCTTGTCTCTGTTCCACAATGTCTGGAGTCTCAGCTGGGAAGACTCAAATGGCTGAGGGTGACTTGAACTGCTGGGAACTGGAATCACCTGGAGGTTTCTTCACTGACAGATCTAGTACCAAGGCTGGTGTAGCCAAAATTCAGCCTCTGTACCCTGGTACCGAATTGAATCTCGGAGACAGAATTTTGGGTGAAGTAGAAAAGAATAGGTTTATTGCTTTGCCAAGCAAAGGGGGCCTCAGAGGGATAATGCCCTCAAAACTGTGTGTCCTGAACTGGAGGGGATAGTGAGGAGTTTTACAGTAATGGTTCAAAGAGGAGGGTATGATCAGCTTGTGGACATTCTTCTGATTGGTTGGTGGTGAGGCAACTGGGAGTCAGCACCATCAGCCTTCTGGTTCCAACCAGAAGGGGTCTGTGTGCTTGTGGACAGCATACAGTTAACTTTTTTCACCTCATGGGGTTTTAGTATCTTCAAAACAACTCAAAGACATTGTTATGTATAGCCCTTGAGGAGGAACCAGGACCCTGCCCCAAGGCTGTACTATTGTTTCTTGACGCTCCTCCCTTGTCTCCGCATCCCCTCCCTTCCCTGATTAGCAACTGTTTGAACCTGCCCTTTGGAACTCAGGGAAGATCATGGAGGCTGAATGAAGCCTATTTTCTGTAATCAAGAAATGGGGGACACAGAAAGACTTTTGTGCCCAAGAGCCCCACAGTGTCTGCTCTGTTTCACTGGGACTACTTGAAAACTAGGCTCAGCTGTGACTGTCATCTGGAGCCCTACACATGGCCTCTTCATGTGACTTGAGCTTGCAGCATGCTGGCTGGGTTCTGAAAGGGAGTGTCTCCAAGAGAGAGCATACCAGGAGGCGGTATTTCAAGAAAACTAGGAAGGAACTGCACAATCTTTTATACCCAGCTACAGAAGTTGCATTGCCTCACTTGCCATATTCCAGTGGTTAAAGTAGTCACAAGCCTACCAAGATTCAAGAAGAAGGGGATATAGCTACGATCTCTTAAGGGGAAGAATGTCAGAGAATTTGAGGCTATGTTTTAAAGCTATTCCAGGCAAAGAGACAGGGTATTAGCTAGAAGGGGATATACATAAAAGACTTTAAAATGTTTAATGATGATGGAAAGCATGACGATGAGAGGGAGATACTGAATACTCAGGAGGAACAATTAATAGTGGCTGAATCTCTACAAATTCAGGGAGAAGAAGATCAAAATCTCAAATAGAGGAGCAGCCCCTAGATCAGAAAAGTGATAACACTGCTATCCCCATTGAAATTGGGGGGGGCAAAGAGAAGAGTATGGATAGGTGTGTTGGTTTAAAAATGCCCACATATTGACACTGCTCCCTTCAAGAGGTAGATCCTAATTCCCCTCTGCCTGAGTGTGAGCTGGACTTAGTGACTTGCTTCTAAATAATAGAATAAAGCAGAAATGATAGTGTTGGATTTCAGAGTCTTGGTGATACAGGGGAAAGCAGCGTCCTGCTTTTTCTTTCTGTCTCGGATCAGTTGCTCTGGGAGAAGCCAACTGCCTGAGGATGCTCAGGCAGCCATGTGGAGATGAACAGAGGCTTCCTGCCAATAGCCATGTGAGTGATCCATCTTGGAGTGCATCCTCCCACCCTAGACAAGCCTTCAGCTGACTGAAGCCCCAGCTAACAGCTTGACTGAACCCTCAGGAGAGACCCTGAGCCAGAACCAACCAGCCAAGCTGCTCCTGAATTCCTGACCCTGATAAACCTTGTGAAGTAATCAATGTTTGTTGTTTTAAGCCATTAAGTTGTGGGGGTAAATTTTTATGAAGCAATAGACAACTTATACAGATTGTGGTGATTAAAAGTGCTATCATAACGGGACTTCCCTGGTGGTCCAGTGGTAAAGAATCCACCTTCCAACGCAAGGGACACGGGTTTGATCCCTGGTCGGAAACTAAGATCCCACATGCCATGGGGCAACTAAGCCCGTGCGCCACAACTACTGAGCCTGCACACCTCAACTAGAGAGAGAAAACCTGCACACCACAACTAGAGAGAAGCCCACATGCTGCAATGAAGAGCCCATGTGCCACAACAAAAAGATCCCGCATGCCTCAATGAAGATACCGCATGCCACAACGAAGACCTGACACAGCCAAAAATAAAAATAAATAAAATAACTATTTTTTAAAAAAGTACTACCATTGGGCTTCCCTGGTGGCGCAGTGGTTAAGAATCCGCCTGCCAATGCAGGGGACATGGGTTCGAGCCCTGGTCCGGGAAGATCCCGCATGTCGTGGAGCAACTAAGCCCCTATGCCACAACTACTGAGCCCATGCTCTAGAGCCCGTGAGCCACAACTACTGAAGCCCACGCACCTAGAGCCCGTGCTCTGCAACAAGAGAAGCCACCACAATGAGAAGCCTGCACACCGCAGCGAAGAGTAGCCCCCTGCTTACCACAACTAGAGAAAGCCCCTGCGCAGCAGCAAAGGCCCAGCACAGCCAAAAATAAATAAATAAATTTATTTTTTTTTAAAAAAAGTGCTACCATAACAAAAACCTAAAAATGTGACTTTGGAACTGAACAGTGGTTCGAAGCTGGAAGGACTTGTATATAAGTGTTAGTGAAATATTGAGCCTTTCAAAAAATAGTAGAGTCCTGATTGCCTTTGAGGAAGCTGTAAATGAGGACTTAAAGGAAAGTCATAAAAATCTTACTGGACACTGAAGGAGATGGTGTCCTTGTTATGTACTGGCAGAAATTTAGCAACACTGTTGCCTACAGTAAGGCAAAAAGTAGAAAATGTACCTAGTGAATTGGGTACTCTAGCTAAGGAGATTTCCAAGCAGAGTGTTGAAGGGGCCACCTGGTATCTTCTTGCCACTTGTAAGATATGAAAGAGAGAGCTAAACCAAAGCAAGGACTGTTAAACAAAAGGAAACCAGAGCTTGCTGGTTTTGAAAAGTCCTAGCCTCTCCAACTGGTAAATGATGCTAAAATTAAGAAATGGCTTCTGAGAATAGATTAAATGCCAGAAAACACAGTCTAAAGATGAAGTCAAGGGAGTAGCTGTAAAAGCCTTTGTTAAGATAGAAGAAAGATCTAAGGTGGTACCTCAGAGCACTGTTCAGTTGATTTTAAAAGTCCTCTAAAGATTAAAGAATGTGACTCGTGGATCCTCTCAATCAAACAATAGAATTCTAAGAAGTTTAAGGGCATTGTTCCTCAGCAGAGGGCCAGGAGAGAGAAGAACTTATCTTGAAGAGCTTTGTGAGGGTGCCTTTTGTGAACCTTAAGAGTTCAGAGTGAACCTTAAGAAGATTCACAGGAGATCCATGTTTTTACAAGACTGTTCAGAGGAACACTGCTTGGATGGAAAGAGTCAAAAGCAATACAAAATGAAAAAATATCTTCTGACCCCCAAAATTCAACTAGTAGGATGCAATCTGTGCAAACTATGCAGTTGCAAACATGGGCTGTCTTTCATGCAAAAGGAAGAGTGACTCAGAGGGAAGAACCAAGAGCCCAGAAGGTAGAACCAAAAGCCATGGAGGATTATCACTAGGCCTTGAGTCCTAATCAAGGAATTTCCAACATTTGCCCAGCTGGATTTCAGAATTGCAATGGACCAATGATTCATTTGTTCCTGCATTTCTGCCCTTTTTGAATAGGAATGTCTATAGTGGTTATCTTATATGTACCCCCATTGCCTGTTCGGTGTGTATGAGGTAGATAACTTGTCTTCTTAGTTCATGGGTCTTCAGATCAAAAGAAGCTGTACTTGAGGAGCTGTGCTTAAGGAACTACACCCTTAGGCAGATGTGGATTAGAGTGGTCAGAGACTCAATGAGATGGAATTTTTAACCAGTCCCTGAAATACGAACTGGAAATTAATGGATGGAAAGGAAAGGAGTATATTTTCTGAATTGGGGCAGTGGTTTACTGATCATTGCTTCATTTGAATTCTGTTTGGCTGAGAGTGACAGAAAACCCAAAGTAACAATGGCTTAAACAAGATGGAAGTTTATTTTTCTCTCACAAAAGAATCTGGAGGTAGATTATCCAAGGCTAGTATAGGAGCTCCATTCTATGAAGCCCTAAGGGAACCAGGCTGTTACCAACTCTCTGTTCTACCATTTCTAAAGTGTGGCCCTCATGCTCCTATTCTAAAATGGACCTCCAACTCCACATTCCAAGCAGAAGGATAGAGGAAGGGGAGAAGAGGAATAAAGGGCATGTACTTGTTGTCTCTTAAGGAAAATTGTGGAACTGCCATATCACACTTTTATTTACATCCCATTGGCTAAAACTTAGTCTCATGGTCACATCTAGCTGCAAGAGAATCTGGGAAATATAACCTTTAAACAAGGTAGTAGTGTGTATAGCTACATGTTCTATTACCAAAGAAGAAAGAGAGAAAAGATACTGAGGGACAGCTAATAGCCTTCTATAGTCAATATTGTTACTTGTAGAGAATAGAATCCACTCTAGGTAGTTTAAACAGAAGGGGATTTATTAGGCAATATTAGATGGCTTATGAATCTCTAGGTGGTCCAGGGAATCATGTTTAATTGCTGAAAGTTCAGGACATTAGCAACCAAGAGAAACTGCCAACTGTACCACATGGCTATAGTTATAGAACTCCCAATGCTGTCTCTTCTTTATACTATGACATTAGGAATAGACAGGGCAGTCCCTGCCAGAGCTACCCCAGAAGAACCAAGTGCCTTCAGACTCTGCTTGCAAGAAGAGCTGATCTACCCATGAGTATGGCTTCTGCCTCACATTTCTCATTTCCTCCTTTCCAGTCTCAAGTCGATGCATCTTTTTGAACTATATAGCTTCAGGGGAGTCTAAGAAATATAGTTTCTAGCTTTCCAGCCTATGCAGTATAAGAATGCATACTAGAAATTGGGTCATTTGTAGAGATGTGGATGGATCTAGAATCTGTCATACAGAGTGAAGTAAGTCAGAAAGAGAAAAATATCATATATTAATGCATATATGTGGAATCTAGAAAAAATGGTACAGATGAACCTATTTGTAGGGCAGGAATAGAGACACAGATGTAGAGAACATGGTCACAGGGTGGGAAGGGGAGGGTGGGACGAATTGGGAGATTAGGATTGACATATATACACTACCATGTGTAAAATAGATAACTACTGGGAACCTGCTGTATAGCACAGGAAGCTCAGCTCGGTGCTCTGTGATGACCTAGATGAGTGGGATTGGGGGTGGGGGGTGGGAGGGAGGTCCAAGAGGGAGGGGATATATGTATACATATAGCTGATTCACTTCATTGTGCAGCAGAAACTAACACAACATTGTAAAGCAACTATACTTCAATTAAAAAAAAAAAAGGCACACTATAAGGGGATTGGAAAGTATGTTTAGTGAGCCAATACACAGTATATGCAACAGTCCATCATTTTGTATACTAGTTATTCATACAACCTTCCCATAATCAAATTTCAAAAAACAATAGCAATAAAATAGTCCCACCTAATATAATTCTACTGTCATTTTAGAAAAAAAAAATTCTCACCCTGTCTGTGAAAGGGAATACCCAATGTCTCATCAGGAACTGCATCAATTTCTGGGAAATGTTCATATCTTATCTGTTCAGTCATAATATAATATTCCTTTTTTTTTTTTTTGGCTGCGTTGGGTCTTCATTGCTGCGCGCAGGTTTTCTCTAGCTGTGGCGAGGAGGGGCTACTCTTTGTTGAGGTGCGCGGGCTTCTCATTTGTGGTGGCTTCTCTTGTTGCAGAGCATGGGCTCTAGGCACATGGGCTTCAGTAGTTGTGGCATGTGGGCTCAGTAGTTGTGGCTCATGGACTCTAGAGCACAGGCTTAGTAGTTGTGGCGCACAGGCTCAGTTGCTCCATGGCATGTGGGATCTTCCTGGACCAGGGATCGTATCCATGTCCCCTGCATTGGCAGGAGGATTCTTAACCACTGCACCACCAGGGAAGTCCCATAATATGATATTCTGTAATCAAGAAAGAAAATGGGTGTAGCTACTACAGTCCTATTTCTGAAACTGGTCACAAGGCAATAGTTGGCATTTATAATTTCCTTCCTCTACGCCCTAGTCTATGTTCCATATTCCATAATATCTTTTGTCTCCTATGATCTTTTTTACCTCAAATCTATTTTATTAGATATTAGGATTACTCTCTTCTGGATTCTTTTGATTCATATATGCCTGTCATAGCTTTTTCTATCCTATTTTTAACCTTTCCTTTTTTCAAAAGAAATATATGCTTTGGTAAATCATATTGTTGGATTTTTAAAGCTGGTCTGAGAGTCTTGGCCTTTTAGTTTTGAATTTAATGCAATGACATTTATTGTATTTACAGTTAAATTCGGATTTACTTCTGTCATTTTTAAAAATTCTTTTCCATTAGAGTTTATTACATGATATTGAATATTTTTCCCTGTGCTATAAAATAGGACCTTGTTGTTTACTGTCATTTTATATTTTACATTTGCTTCATGTTTTATTTATATTATGCTATTGTTGTTGTTCTTCCATATAGTCCATTGGCTATATTGAGTTTTCTTCTGCTGATTTAAAAGTTATATATTTATGTTTTGTTTGAATTGTGGTTGCCCTTAATTTATTACCTATATTCATGTTTGTTTGTTTGTTTTACCCTTTTGGATAATTAAATATATAAATATATATTTCTTCCACTTAACAAGCAAATACTTAAGCACACCCTCATGTCTCTTTTTCTCCACCCTCCGCCAATATTGATATTTTGGTAATGGATTTTTTTTTCTCTTTTTATCTTATTTGACATAAACCTTTTTTCTTTAAAGACAAAGATAAACTTTACCAAAGTATTTGAACACTCTTATTTCTTCCATCTCTTGGAGCATCTCCCAGATTTGTTTCTCATCCTGAGTACTTTCTTCAAGATCCTTTTTTAAAAAAATATTTATTTACTTATTTATTTGTTTGGCTGTATGGGATCTTTCTTGTGGCATGTAGGATCTAGTTCCCTGACCAGGGATTGAACCCAGGGCCCCTGCATTGGGAGCGCAGAGTCTTAGCCACTGGACCACCAGGAAAGTCCCAAGATTGTTTTTAGATGTTTGTCTTTGTGCAGCAAAGCATCTAAGGCTTCGTGTCATGGAGAATATGTTTATTATGCTCTAATATTTGAATGACAATTTGACTGGATATAAAATTCTAGAATCAGAGTTCTCTTCCTTTGGTACTTTAAAGCATACTGCTCTATTCTTATCTTGCATCCAGTGTTGCTGCTGAGTAGTATATCAATTTGCTCTTCCTATGGGGACCTTTACAATTTTCTCTTTGTCTTTGATATTCTTACATTTTACATTTGATATTCTTAGATTTTGTTATAATGTGTCTAGATTTTCCCTTAATGCTCCTGTTTGGCACTCTATGGGCTCTTTTAGTCTAACACCTTTGATCCTTCTTTAATTCTGTGAAGTTTACCTTCATTATTTAAAATTTTATTTACTCCTCTCCATTTTCCCCCTTCCTTCTGGGACCCCTAATTTTCTAGATGTTGACATTTCTACTCCTATCCTCCATGTCTCTTGACTTTTCTTTTTATGTTCTTTTTGTCCTTTCTTGCTATTTTATGGGAAATTTCTTCAATATGGTCTTGAAATTTACTATTTTTTCTTCACCCATATCTGTCCTTCCGTTTATTCCATCTCTTGTGTTCTTTCTTTCAAGTATTACATTTAAATGCTAATATTTCTTCATGGCTCTTTTTTATGATTTCTCATTATTGCCTCATATTGTTAATGTAATCTGTTTTCTAAGTATATTTATCATTCCTATCTTAAAACTTTGATCCTTTTATTCCAATATTTCTTAGATTATATGTATGTAATTGTGTGTGTGTGATTTACTTTGTGGTTTTTTTATGATGGTTGTATTTTGGCCTGTGAACTCATGTTACCCTGAGAGTATTAGCTAGTCTGTCTGCTAATGCTTCTCACACTGTGCTTCTCAAACTGTGGTGAAGAACCAGATTGCCTTTTTCCCAATCTGTTGCAGGCCTATTTATTATATAAAACTTTTTACACGCCTACTTTCATTTTCTGTACTTATTATAAGCCAGAGACATCAGTCCTTGAACTATACTTTGACTAGTATTGTCGTAATGCATATTGGGAATTGGTATTGGTTCAGGGTGATATACTGTATTAAACTTTCCAACTATTCCCTTCTTTTACTCTGAGAGGATTATATATCATCACCCATTGCTATGTGACTTTCAATGCCTCTCTGGAGACAGTGTTTTTCCCTGCTTCATCGTCTGGTTTGGTTTTGTGACTGGCTTGGACCAGTGGAATATGAGCAGTGACAGCATGCCTGGTCTGAGCAGGAGCTTTAAGAGGCATCCTTTGTTTCCACCAGCTTTCTTGTTCTTCCATTCTGCTGCAAGAATAGTGTGACCCAAATAGGGGCTGCTCTTACAGCCCAGCCTATGCCCTAGAGTGAAGCACATGGAGCCACAGAAGCTGACCTGCAGTTGCCAACATGTAATAAGCAATAAATATTTGTTGGTTGTTGTAAACCAAGGGTTGGCAAACTACAGTCCATGGGCCAAATCCAATCTATTATCTTTGTAAGGCTAAGATTTTTTTTTTTCATTTTTGAAAGGTTGAAAAGTAATCAAAACATGCATATATGTAAATTAATTTATGACAAAGGAGCCAAGAATATATACTGGGGAAAGGACTGTCTCTTTAATAAATGGTGTTGGGAAATTGGACAGCCACATGCAAAAGAATGAAACAGGACAACTATCTTATATCATACACAAAAATCAACTAAAAATGGATTAAAGCCTTGAATGTAAGACCTGAAAGCATAAAATTCCTAGAAGAAAACTCACAGGCAGTAAGCTCCTTGACATAGATCTTGGTGATGACTTTTTGAATTTGACTCCAAAAGCAAAGGCAACAAAAGCAAAAATAAACAAGTGGGACGGGCTTCCCTGGTGGCGCAGTGGTTAAGAATCTGCCTGCCAATGCAGGGGACACGGGTTCGAGCCCTGGTCCGGGAAGATCCCACATGCCATGGAGCAACTAAGCCTGTGCGCCACAACTACTAAGCCTGCGCTCTAGAACCCGTGAGCCTCAACTACTGAAGCCTGCACACCTAGAGCCCATGCTCTGCAACAAGAGAAGCCACCACAATGAGAAGCCCGCGCACCGCAACGAAGAGTAGCCCCCGCTCACCACAACTAGAGGAAGCCTGTGCGCAGCAACAAAGACCCAACTCAGCTAAAAATAAATAAATAAATAAATAAATAAATATAACAAAAAAAAAGTGGGACTACATCAAACTAAAAAGTTTCTGCATAGCAAAGGAAACAACAAAATGAAAAGGCAACATACTGAATGGGAGAAAATATTTGCATATTATTTATCTGATAAGAGGTTAATATCCAAAATACATAAAGCACTCATACAACTCAACAGCCACAAACCAAACAATCTGATTTTAAAATGAGCAGAGGATCTGAATATACATTTTTAAAAAGAAGACATACAAATGGCCAAACAGGTACATGAAAAGGGGCTCAGCATCACTATCATCAGGGAAATGCAAATCAGAACTCACACCTGGGGACTTCCCTGGTGGTACAGTGGTTAAGAATCCGCCTGCCAATGCAGGGGACACAGGTTCAAGCCCTGGTCTGGGAAGATCCCATGTGCCACGGAGCAGCTAAGCCCATGCGCCACAACTACTGAGCCCACACACTGCAACTACTGAAGCCTGTGTGCCTAGAGCCATGCTCTGCAGCAAGAGAAGCCACCGCGATGAGAAGCCCGCGCACCACAACAAAGAGTAGCCCCTGCTCACCACAACTAGAGAAAGCCCACGTGCAGCAATGAAGACCCAATGCAGCCAAAAATAAATAAATACATTTATTAAAAAAAAAACTCACACCTGTTAGAATAGCCATTATCAAAAAGACAAGCTATAAGTGTTGGTGAGGATGTAGAGAAAAGGGAGCCATAGTGCACTGTTAGTGGGAATGTAAATTGGTCCAGCCACTATGGAAAACAGTATGGCAGTTCCTCAAAAAATTAAAAATAGAACTACCACATGATCCAGTAATTCCACCTCTGGGTATTTACCTGAAGGAAACAAAAACACTAACTCAAAAAGACACATGCACCCCCGTGTTCATTTGCTGCATTATTTACAATAGTCAAGACATGGAAGCAGCCTAAATGTCCATCAATGGATGAATGTATAAAGAAAATGTATATATACAATGGAATATTATTCGGCCACAAAAAAGAATGAGATCTTGCCATTTGTGACAATATGGATGACCCTGAGGGCATCATGCTAAGTGAAATAAGTTAGAGAAAGATAAATACCATATGATCTCACTTATATGTGAAATCTAAACAAAACAAAACAAATGAGCTCATAGATACAGAGAAGAGATTGGTGGTTGCCAGAGGCAGGGAGGTGGGGGATGGGCAAAATAGGTGACCCCCAAAGGTACAAACTTCCAGTTGTAAAATAAATAAGTCATGAGGACGTAACGTACAGCATGGTGACTGTAGTTAACAATATGTACATTTGAAAGTTGCTAAGAGAGTAGATCTCAAACATTCTCATCACAAGGAAAAAAATTTGTAACTATGTGTGGTGCCGGATATTAACTAGACTTTTTGTGGTGATCATTTCACAATATATACAAATACCGAATCATTATGATGTACACCTGCAACTAATATAATGTTATATGTCAATTATATCTCAAAAAAAGGTAATCAAAAGAAGAATATTTTGTGACACGTGAAAGCTACATGAAGTTCAAACTTTAGTGTTCATAAAATTTTGTCAGAACACAGTCATACTCATTCCTTTATGTATGTCTCTGGCTGCTTTCATGCCACAAGGGCAGAGCTGAGGAGCAGCAGCAGGGACCCTATATCCCACAAAGCCCAAAATATTTACTATCCAGCCCTTCACAGAAAAAGTTTGCCAGCCTCTGTTGTAAGCTAAAGAGATTATGAGGTTGGTTGGTACCTCAGCAAAAATGACTAATATAGTCAAGATGAGTTTAAGGAGAGATAGGGGAGTAGCCCCAGAGAAGGGAATGCCAGGCACCACAGAACTATTCTGGATCATTCCCATTTGCTCTCACTGTGGACACGCAGCCCTTCTGAACTCTTACCTTGAAGCTCTTCCAGAGAAGTAGCATTAGGATGAGGTGGTCTCTTAGCGTATAATTCCTTAGCTTTGTGTATTTGGAAGAGAGGCTGGCAGAGAGAATGCCCACATGCTGTAGTCAGCCCACTCCCATCTCTAATCCCCCAGCAGGACTTGGCACTGACTCGATATTAGTCTGTCCGTACTGGTAGCCTGGGGTTTTGCTCTTTGCACTGCAACCTGAACCTGTTGAATATATCTTTATTTCTCTGGGCCCCACTCAAAATTGGTAGTCCTTTGGGTTACTTGGCAAATGGATCAGAGCAACACCCAAATGTGCTATATGTGGCCTCCAAAATTCATACTCGTACAAGTGCACTGCTTCTTCTTCTTCTTCTCCTTCTCCTCTTCCTCCTCCTCCTCCTCCTCCTTCACCTTCTCCTTCTCCTTCTACTTCTTCTCCTTCTTCTTCATTGAAGTAGACATGACATACAATATTACAAGTGTGTTTCATAATGGTAGGTATTGGAAAGTGCAGCAACTTGCTTTTTACTTAAAGGAACTATCCTTACATGCCTTAGTCCATTGGAACCTAGAAAGTTCACCGCGGTGGCAGCCCCTTGAATTATCATGGAGCTTCCCTTGCATCCTCTGGCCTGTATGTGTCTGACCAATGCATCTAGATACTTGTTCTCTTCACCAAGTCCTATTGCTACAATGTCATCACTGACATGGCAGGCATCTTATATGACCATGTTACCCAGTATAACAAGTTGTATGGAAATCTCAGTGGAGGGCTAGCCAGACCACCAGTCGGGAATGGTGATGCCTGTGGTTGGGCTCCAGGACCCAGAGCTATGATAGGTCATTCCAACCAAGGGAGCTGCAGAGAGTCAAAGATGACTTCTGAACCAAATCCTTGGAGGAAAGCCAAGGTTAAGCCAGGGAAAACAAGTTCAAATTGTGGAAATGGGATAAATACGGCTGTCGGAACAGAGTAGGAGCAAGGTAAGGCATGAGCCCTCACATATGAATAGTATCTTGGTTGACTGTAGGATTCTCGGATCAGTCCTCTTTTCTCCAAGGCCTGGAATGTTCCATTGTCTTCTAGATTCCAGTTTTGCTAATGAGTTGTCTGATGCCAGTTCAATTCCCTTTCCTTGATAAGAAAACTATTTTCTCTATCTGGAAGCTTGTAAAAATTTTCTTTGATCCTTGACTTCGGAAATTTCACCAGGACTAGTCTAGGTGTGTGTCCTTTTTCATTTGCCTCTTTCTACCCTCTCCCTCAATCATTTGACTCCAACCATCTCAGTCTGACAAGCCAGTTCCTGCCTCAGGGCCTTTTACTCTCTCTTTTTAAAATTGTGGTGAAATATACATAACATAAAATTTACCATTTTAACCATTTTTTTAGTATACAATTCAGTGGCACTAAGAACATCCACAGTGTTGTACAACCATCATCGGTATTCATTTCCAGAACTTTTTCATCATCCCAAACAGACACTCTGTAGCAATTAAACAGTAACTCCCCATTTCCCCTACCCCCAGCCCCTAGTTATCTCTAATCTATGAATTTGCCTATTCTAGGTACCTCATCAGGACCTTATATTCCTATTCCCTCTGACTGGTTTCTTCATTTTCAGATCTCAGTTCCATTGCCACCACCTTAAGAGAAGCCTTCCTTGATCACCTCACCAAAGCAGCACTCCCCAATCCAGTAAGTCTCTATTCCAATACTCTAACCTTATCGCCATCTGAAAATTATGTTGCGTATGTTTTGTTATTGTCTATCCTCCCCAACTAAAATATATGATTCATGCCTTGTCTATCTTGATTACTGCTGTGTCCTTAGCATACAGGACAAGTCTTAGGAAGTGTCTGTTGAATGAATGAGTGACAGTGGAATATAAGAAGTGTTTTTTCCTCCCGTGGGCTTAGAGCAAACAGTTCGCAAGCTGGGATCTTTGTGTTGAGGTATGTGGAAGTGTCCTTTCTGTTTGCTGGAAGCCAGCAGGAAGCATTGAGTTCAGCCCAGCATGGCAGCTTCCTCCATGCCACCTGCATCTGAGCAATACAAGCTTCTCCCAGAGCTGCATGCAGAAAGCAAGCATCAGTATCTTTGCCCTGGCTGCCTCTTGGGAGGAAACACTGTCTTCCAACCTTGCATCCTTTGACCTCTCCCCAAGCTGTGCTCCATTTTGCAAATGCTGATGGTCTATGCCTTCTTCGCAAGAACTCAGGGTCTTGGCTGTACCTGAGATCTCCCCCAGACTCCAACAGGGTCAGTTATCGAGTGGTTCAGCTGTCCCAGCAGAGAGTTGGAGAAGGTGGACGAGAATGTATGCATTCTGATTTGTTTTCTTAAATGGAAGAGAAGGAGATAGAGTTAGAGGCAGCAATTTTGTGTAGCACACAGCCTATCTTATCTATGCTACAGATGGTAATAAGCAACCATTACTGATGCTCCATTGATACTAGAAGCAACTTTGAATTATAGACGTTGTGTTACACTCTCAAATTAATGGAGGGTTGTTTCAGCAAGAACCTGGCACAGGTATGGAACGGTTATGAATATGAACGTTAGCTGTCCTGGATGTCTTGGTGCAAAACAGGTTGAAAATCTCTGTCCTAGAGCCCCAAATCCAAACTACTTACAGTGGCTCACAGGATCTTTCACATTCCTTACCATCCCCTCCAGCCTCCTCTTCCCCAGCCTGCTGAGCAACCTCACTTACAATCCCCCAAATGTAATGTGCTTCCTCTTGCCTCTGCACATACTTTCTCCCCTCCATCTGGATTTTATTACTCTCCACCCCCACTTGCCTTGAAAATTCTTAATTTCCTTCAAGATTCAGTTCAGACATCACCCTGTGAAATCCCTAGAGGTAAGTGCTCCCTCCTCTCTGCTTCCCTGTGGCCCTAAACAAACATCTCCATTACTGTCCTTATGAAAAGTTTTCATAACTTTTCCTTGGTCTGTTTCTTTCAGCTACTGAGGGCAGGCATTTTATCTTATTTCACTGTGTAATCTCCATGTATGTGCCCTGTATCAGATATACTGCTGATGTCAATCAGTGCCTGGTCAGGAGACAGAAACCACACCACGAATTTTGTATAAAGAATTATTAACTAGTAAATGAGATAGACAGATAGATAGATAGATAGACTATAAAGATTATACGATTATGGAGCCAGGCAAGTCCAAAGCTGCAGTGTGGGCCAGAAGGCTCAAGACCTAGGAGAGCCAATGTTCCAGTTCAGTCCAAAAGCAGTCTACTGGTGGGTTCCCTGTTTCTCATGGAGGCCAGTCTTTTTGTTCTATTCAGGCCTTCAACTGATTGGACAAGGCCCACCCACATTATGGAGGGCAATCTGCTTTACCCAAAATTCACCAATTTAAATGTTAATCTCATCCAAAAACACCCTCTAAGTTGACACATAAAATTGATCATCACAGGTGGTTATCTACTAAAAGGGTAAAAGAAAACAGGAATAGCAAATGTAGCAAATGGCAAAGAAAACAGGAGAAGCTAACACCTCTAGGGTTGAAGGAAAGTACTAAAGGAGGGAACAAATTTGCAAGGCTCCCCACCTTCTTCATCTCTTGACAAGACTGAGATTCAGACAACTATGGAGAATGTATTTGCAGCCCACTGGATGGTGAAGTTCACTGAAGTGCCACAGGCCTGGACTGGAGGATCAGAGGACAGCCACAAGGATGCCAGTATATCTTGCTAGAAAGTGAACACTACTACATTGGCAGCTGCCATGAAGGATCAAGAAGACAGGCCCACTAGGTCCAGGACAAGAAACCCCTGCCTCTGCTTTTGTAATATCCCTCCAGTGTCCTCTATTAACTAGGCTTAGGATTGCCCCAGCTGACAAAGAAGACTTGTCTATAGGGTCCAGCTCATTTCATGAAGCAGGGCAAAGAAGGGTAGATTGGGCTTCCCTGGTGGTGCAGTGGTTAAGAATCTGCCTGCCGGGCTTCCCTGGTGACGCAGTGGTTGAGAATCTGCCTGCCAATGCAGGGGACACGGGTTCGGGCCCTGGTCTGGGAGGATCCCACATGCCGCGGAGCAACTAGGCCCGTGAGCCACAATTGCTGGGCCTGCGCGTCTGGAGCCTGTGCTCCGCAGCAAGAGAGGCCGTGATGGTGAGGGGCCCGCGCACTGTGGTGAGGAGTGGCCCCCGCTTGCCACAACTGGAGAGGGCCATCGCACAGAGGCGAAGACCCAACACAGCCAGAAATAAATAAATAAATAAATAAATAGAAATACAATCTTTAAAAAAAAAAAGAATCTGCCTGCCAATGCAGGGGACACGGGTTCAAGCCCTGCTCCGGGAAGATCCCTCATGCCGCAGAGAAACTAAGCCCGTGTGCCACAACTACTGAGCCTGTGCTCTAGAGCCTGCGAGCCACAACTACTGAGCCTGAGTGCCACAACTACTGAAGCCCGTGTGCCTAGAGCCCATGCTCTGCAACAAGAGAAGCCACCCAATGAGAAGCCCGCGCACTGCAATGAAGAGTAACCCCTGTTTGCTGCAACTACAGAAAAGCCCGCGTGCAGCAACAAAGAACCAACACAGCCAAAAATAAAAATTAATTAATTAATTTTTTAAAAAAAGAAGGGTAGATTTAGAGCTAAGTGACAATAAGTTGATAATTTGCTACAGTTGAGGAATAAATAAATAATAAACAATAAATAAATAATAAAAATAAATAAATGTCTTCATCACCAAAAACTGTAACTAATTAGGAAGGTCATGTGTTGTCTGAGATATTCAAATGAGAAAATTTTTAAATTTAATGAAGGGAGTGGGGCTCTTCATAGGAAGGAAAGGGGGAAATAGGCTATAAGACAGGATCATGGTGACCAGGGAGATAGAGAATAATAAAGCACTATGAGGACAACAAGATGGGCCAGATACCTGTGAAGTTGTACCAGCTCTTTAACAAATGTAATTATCTTGGGGCTTCCCTGGTGGCACAGTGGTTGAGAGTCCGCCTGTCAATGCAGGGGATGTGGGTTCGAGCCCTGGTCTGGGAGGATCCCACATGCCGCGGAGCAGCTGGGCCCGTGTGCCACAACTACTGAGCCTGCGTGTCTGGAGCCTGTGCTCCGCAACAAGAGAGACTGCGACAGTGAGAGGCCCGTGCATCGCGATGAAGAGTGGCCCCCACTCGCCACAACTAGAGAAAGCCCTCGCACAGAAACGAAGACCCAACACAGCCAAAAATAAATTAATTAATTAATTTTTTAAAAATGTAATTATCTTACCCTTATCCCAGAATTAGAAACCTTTGTACTTTGTATGCTTGTTATTCCAGTGACCATAAATTCATTCCCATGCCACAGTTCAAAACACATTATCAGAATAAACTATTTTCCAATTTTTGAATTTATTTTCATGAAAACATTTACAAAGGGAATAAAAATTAAAT
The DNA here is from genome assembly GCF_949987535.1 of Balaenoptera acutorostrata. Classification (NCBI taxonomy): domain Eukaryota; kingdom Metazoa; phylum Chordata; class Mammalia; order Artiodactyla; family Balaenopteridae; genus Balaenoptera; species Balaenoptera acutorostrata. Next base: position 26,029,373 of record NC_080064.1, on the reverse strand, counting down.
CTCACTTCATTTCATTTAATGTTTTGCTTTAAGTCCAGTGGTTAGGACTCTGCGCTCTCAATGCCAAGGGCCCGGGTTCAATCCTTGGTCGGGGAACTAAGATCCCACAAGCTGCGCGGTGTGGCCGAAAACAAACAAAAAAATGTATTGCTTTATCCAAAATAATATCTTATTTAAAGTTATTCGTTAATGTAATATTAGGCTAGCATTTCCATAATTCATTCTGTTTATCTCTCTACTCTACTGGCTACAAAATGTTACCCCAAAAAGGGAAAGTCCTCGTTTATCAAGATCAATTGTGCTGGACCCAGATTTGCTCAGTCCCCGTTTCTCTCACGGCTGTTGAAGACTCCCCCAGAAGGATTGCCTGGTAGTAAGCACATTCCTCTAGGCTGCAGGAGGGAGGCTTGCCAAGTTCCTAAGGCAGAAGCAATACTGTCTTGGTGCTCCCCCACCTTGTCCAGGAGGGCCTATTGTGGGGACTACTCTTGGCCCCCCAAGTTGCTCACAGGCACAACCCACTCTTAAGCCTCAGAACTACCTCTGGGGCTTATCTGTTGCTGCTGAGACAAAATGTTCTGCAAGACCCACTCAGCACGCATGCTTCCAGACTGGCTGGCTAGGCTGGTTCCAGAAATGTGGGGGAGTTGATGCCTTTGGGGTACACTTTGGTGAGATACAGGAAGCAGCAGATACCTTCTTCTTCCTTCTTCCCCACCATGGACAGTTAGGGGATGCAGTAATTTCATACAGCCTTGCTGATGACATCCCTGGAGACCAATCACCTGTACTTGTTATGAAGCTGTGGCCAGCTCAATAATGCATGTATATTTTTATTGAATTCCTTCCCTGCTTTACTCCCCTTTCTCCCTCACCCCTGCTTCCCTGGGACTGCACTATTCCCCAAAGTGTTAGCACATAAGCTTTTGCCTCAGGCTTTGCTTTCTAGGGAACTAGGCTAAGACACAAGTGCTCTCATTCTACTTTCTTCCCCCAGAGGTTACCATTATTAACAGTTTAATATGGATCCTCTATTAATTGACTCACATAAATGAGGTTTACTTGTATTAAGTATTGTGCAGTTGTTTTATGTCCATGATATCAAACTATACTTTTCCCCTGAGGTTTGCTTTTAACAATATGTTTTGGATATCTTCCCATGTCAGTACACACAAAATTGATCTCATTCTTTTTTCCCAATATTTTATTTTGAAAAATTTCAATCATACAGCAAAGTTGAAAGAATTTTACAATGACTACCCATATACTCACCACCTAGACCCTTCCATTAACATTTTACTAGACATATCTATCCATCCCTCCATTCATCCATTCATTTTCCCTTTTGATGCATTCCTAAGTAAATTGCAGGCATCAGTACACCTCCCCCTTAAAAAATCAGTATGAATATCATTAATTAGAGTATAATGTTTATATATATATTTTTTGTTCCAGGTAAAATGTATACACAATGGAATGCACATATCTGAAGCCTGCTTTTGCTGAGTTATAAAAAATTCATACACCTGTGTAATCAAAACCCATATAAATACATAGAACATTATCATCACCCCAGTAAATTCCTTTAGGTCAATTTCTGCCCGTAATCCCCCATTGTCAACAATTGTTCCAATTTTATTTCATCAAAGTTTAGTTTTACCTGTTCTAGAACTTCATATAAATGGAATTACAAAATACGTGCTCTTTTGTGTAAGAGTTATGTCACTCAGCATAATGTTTTTGAGATTCGCTGTTGTTCATTACATAATTGAGTAGTATTCCACTGTATGAACTTATAAGTGTTTATGTATCTATTCCCCTACTTATGGACCCCGGTCTGTTTCCAGGTTTTTGGCCATTATGAATAGAGCTGCTATGCACATTCTTGTACAAGTCTTTTTATGCACAAAAGTTTTCATTTCTCTTGAGGAAAAACCGAGGAGTGGAATTGCTGATTTATAGGGTAGGTATTTGTTTAGTTTTATAAAAAACTGCCACACTTTTTTCCAAAGTGGCTATACCATTTTACACCTCCAAAAACAAAGTATGTGAGAACCAGTTACTGCACACCCATGCCAACATTTGGTGGTGTCAGTTTTATTCATGTTAGACATTCTGGTGGGTGTGTAGTGAAATAGCATTGTGGTGATATTCTCTTTAAGGGCTGCATAGTATTGCATGGTATATATATATCATAACTTTCTTGACTATTCCCTATCAATGGACATTAGAGTTATTTTCAACTTTTCCTATTACAGGCATACCTTGGAGATATTTTGGGTTCAGTTCTAGACCACCACAATAAAGCAAATATTGCAATAAAGTGAGTCACATGAAGTTTTGGAGTTTCCCAGTGCATATAAAAGTTATATTTACACTATACTATAGTTTATTAAGTGTGTGATAGCATTATGTCTAAAAAATGTACATACCTTAATTGAAATAATTTAATTTAAAAATATTTTATTGCTAAAAATTGCTAACCATCATCTGAGCCTTCAACAAGTCATAGTAGTAACATCAAAGATCACTGATCAAAGATCCCCCTAACAAATATAGTAACAATGAAAAGTTTGAAATATTGGGAGAATCGCCAAAATGTGACACAGAGACATGAAGTGAGCAAATGCTGCTGGAAAAATGGTACCAATAGACTTGTTCGATGCAGGGTTGCCACGGACCTTCAATTTGTTAAAAAACTCAATATCTGTGAAGCACAATAAAGCCAAGTGCAATAAAATGAGATATGCCTTACAAACAGTGATGCACAGACATGTATGCACTCATGTGTCTGATTTGTAATGTGTCAACTTGGTTGGGCTAAACTACATTTCCCAGAATTTCCTCTCTTGTATGTTTCATTTAGTGTGGGCCACAAGGGAGATTTGGAGGACAGAAGGAAATCAGCAGGCATTTTGTAGTTCATACACCTTATTGGTGATCTGCTGACTAACCTCCTTAGAGGTAAAGCAACAGATGGACCTGCAACTTCTCTACCTTCCCCTGGATCCTCCTTCAGCTTCTCCAACTCCTAGGCCAGTTGCACATATTTTGCTCCGTGACAAAGGGCTCTGGCTTCTGCAGGCTGCCCACATCAGCAAGAATGGAAGCAGTGAGGACTAACATGGGTTCCATTCCATCCCTGTGGTGTGCTAGCTCTTGCTTGTGGGTCCAGTCTGCTTCTGATCTCCCCACTTACCTCCATCTTCCCTTACACATTGCCTGCCTGAGCTTCTGCAAAAGAATTTCCCTAGAAGTAGAATCGCTAGGTCAAAGGGTATGCCTATTTAAAATTTTGACATACTGACAAATTGCCTTTCAAAAGATGCTATTGCAAAAGATGCAATTTGCACTCTCACAAATGGTGTATCAGGGTGCTCATTCTCCTGCAACTTCATCAAACTGGATTATTATGAATCATTTTAATTGTTGACAATTTGATTGGTTAAAAATAATAACTATTGGAAATTCCCTAGCTGTCCAGTGGTTAGGACTACAGGTTTCACTGCCGAGGGCCTGGGTTCAGTCCCTGATTGGGGAACTAATATCCCACAAGCCGCACAGCACAGCCAATAAATAAATAAATAAATAAATAAATAAATAAATAAAAGAATAATAACTATTGTTTTAATTTTCATCCCTGCTGATCAGTGAGGCTGAACATCTTTTCATATGATATTGGGTATTATCTTTCTTCTTCTGTAAATTCCTGTCTTTTTTCCTATTGAGATATTTGGGCTTTTTCTTAAGGAGTTCTTTATGTATTATTGATATTAATCCTTTTTCTGTTATATGTTTGGCAAATATATGACTCCAATCTTTCTTATCTTTTAATCTTGCTTGTAATATCTTTCACTCTACAAAATATTTTGATGTAGTAAAACCTGTTCATCCTTTTCTTTTATTGTCTTTGGGTTTTCTATTCTTCCTTAGGAAAGATTTTCTCACATAAAGATTATAAAATATTATCCTTTACTTTCCTTTAATACTTTTATAACTTTGTCTTTTTATGTTTAGAACTCTGATCCATCTAAATTTTATTTTGATGTATAGGATCTAATTTTTTTTTCCAATATACCTATCCAATTGTCCCAATGGTATTTATATAATAAGTCATCCTTTCCTTATGGGTTTAAAAAGTCACTTTTATCAGGTATTAAATTTATATATATTCAAGAGCCTTTTTCTGGATGTGTTATTCTGTTCCATTCATCTATTATCCATTGATGTACTAATACCATACTGGTTTGATTACTGTAGCTTTGTATTATATTTTACAACACTAATTTTAAGTGGAAAACTTTTTTATTAAGGCTTAATAAGGTAAATTTCCTTTTCTGACCATTTTAGTATTCAGTTTTACACTAAAAATAAAATTAACATCTACACACAACTATATGTAAAATAGATAATCAATAAGGGCCTACTGTATAGCACAGGGAACTCTACTCAATACTCTGCAATAACCTATGTGGGAAAAGAATCTGAGAAAGAATAGATATATGTATATGTATAACTAAATCACTTTGCTGTACACCTAAAACTAATACAACATCGTAAATCAACTATACTCCAATATAAAATTACAACATTTTTAAGTGTATAATTTCGGCAAGTAACCTTGTACAAAAGCACTAAGAAAATGTTTATTATTGTCATTACCTCCTATGCAGTCAATCAACTTTGGCTTATTGCCACAATTGTGTGGGCTTTTCATACTAGTCTAGAGTGAGTGGGTTTAAGACCAAAGTCCCTTGTCACAGGTTGGGTTTTCTGGGAAGTAGATGTTGAGTTAGAGTTGGGAGTATAAAAGGATTAATGGGGAGTAACACCTGTGAAGGAAAGGGAGCAGAAGCAGAATTGAGAAAAGACTTCAGTAGTGACAGTCTCTGCCAGCCCATTGGGAATCTCCAGAGCGAACTTTGCTGGATGGAAGACTCCCAAATTTTGGCTGGGCTCCTGGAAAGCTGAAACAGTCAAAGGCACTAACAGCTGGAGGCTTTCAGCAAGTTCTTTCATGAAGGGAGGTCTCAGAGGCACATCTCTCCAGGTCTGCCACATCACTCTTCTCAGCTCTGTGCTGGTGAGCACAGGGAGGTCTTTTAGTCATTCAACAAACGTTTATTAAGCAGTTCTTATATACCAGTTATTGGGCTAGATACTAGTGCTACGAAGATGACTGGAATATTTTCAACGAGCTCCTTTTCTCAAATAAGTCTCAGTCTCTGCAGAGGTAGGATAGGAACTCACCACCCAGGGGGAGAAAAGCCAGCACTATTTGCGGGGTATTTTTTAAATGCATGAACTTTTCCTTATCCATAATACAAGATGAAATATGCTAAATGCAAAAGATTCAAAAGCTCTAGAACCTAACGCAGGATTTGGCACATAGTAGGCATTGAATAAATATTGTTGACCGAGAGGCTATGAGAATTGGAGGAGAGAAGAATGATTTGGTTCTGAGGAGAAGATTTGTTTGTCACCTACCAATCAGTCAACAGTAAAATTTTTTTAAAAATCAGTTACAATCTATTCAGCTGATGCAGAATTCAAATAAAACTCACAAAGTAGACAAAGTTTGTCTTTACAGTTCTCCCATCCTCCTGCCTCCTTCGAGACCTTCTCCCATCCATAATTTTCTTTTCTTCCTCCCAATCATAATTAAAACTTTCATCCCCTAACTCTGTTGTGTGTCGATTTGGTTATTTTACTATCATGCCTCATGACAATTTAAGAATGATGTTTAAATTTCACAAATATACTTGCATTTAGAAAGAGGAGGTGTTTAAACACAATCATTCTGTAATTGGCAGAGAAGTGGGATCACTACTCTTTCCAACCACCAGTGCTATCACCAACACCACTTCCTCCCTTCTTTAGAACCATCCTTTCTTCCTTAGACATTAGAAATAAAGTATGGGCAGTTAGCCCTGCAGCCTCACCTCTTAGCTCCTCCCCACTTTGAAAGCAAAATTCAGAAGATATTATAAGTGACAAATCTGGGGCTCCCTGGGGTTTGTGACAGCTGACTTTGGTGTATGTCATTGTCATTTGATGACTCAGTCCTCAAGAGGAAGCTGTTCACCCTTGGACCTGGCCCCAGGATTGCTACTGTGGGAGAATTGTTTCTTTAGATTGGTGCAGGCAGGGGTTTCCAGGGGAGGAGCGTACTGGGGAGTTTTCCCTGCTGTGGAGGCACACACATTATAATATTTGTATAGGGGAAAAGAGAGAAGGGTGTCTAACATCTGTGGTCACTCTCCCAGGGACCTCCACTTAAGTGTCCCCCCAAATACAGCTCGGCCAATGGCTGGCTGAGGTTGAGTGGACACAGGGACTCCAGGCTTCCAATGCAGGGGATGCAGGTTCTATCCCCAGTCAGGGAACTGAGATCCCACAAGCTGCTCAGTGCAGCCAAAAAAAGAAAAAAGAAAAAAAGGGCTTTTCTTTTTTCCTTGATGAGTTCTGGCTAAAGGTTTATCAATTTTGTTTATCTTCTCAAAGAACCAGCTTTTAGTTTTATTGATCTTTATTATTGTTTTCTTTGTTTCTATTTCATTTATTTCTGCTCTGATCTTTATGATTTCTTTCCTTCTACTAACTTTGGGTTTTGTTTGTTCTTCTTTCTCTAGTTCCTTTAGGTGTAAGGTTAGATTTTTTGTTGTTGTTTTTTTTGTTTGTTTTTTAAAATTATTTATTTACTTATTTATTTTGGCTGTGTTAGGTCTTCGTTTCTGTGCGAGGGCTTTCTCTAGTTGTGGCAAGTGGGGGCCACTCTTCATCACGGTGTGCGGGCCTCTCACTATTGCAGCCTCTCTTGTTGCAGAGCACAGGCTCCAGTCACGCAGGCTCAGTAGTTGTGGCTCATGGGCCTGTTTGCTCCACGGCATGTGGGATCCTCCCAGACTAGGGCTCGAACCCGTGTCTCCTGCATTGGCAGGCGGATTCTCAACCACTGCGCCACCAGGGAAGCCCAGGTTAGATTGCTTATTTGAGATTTTTCTTGTTTCTTGAGGTAGGCTTGTATTGCTATAAATTTCCCTCTTACAACTGCTTCTGCTGCATCCCATAGGTTTTGGATCATTGTGTTTTCATTGTCATTTGTCTCTAGGTATTTTTTGATTTCCTCTTTGATTTCTTCAGTGATCTATTGGTTATTTAGTAACATATTGTTAAGCCTCCATGTGTTTGTGTTTTTTACGTTTTTCTCCCTGTAAATTATTTCTGATTTCATAGCGTTGTGGTCGGAAAAATGCTTGATATGATTTCAGTTTTCTTAAATTTACCAAGGCTTGATTTGTGACCCAAGATGTGATCTATCCTGGAGAATGTTCTGTGTGCACTTGAGAAGAAAGTGTAATCTGCTGTTTTCGGAGGGAATGTCCTGTAAATGTCAATTAAATCTATCTGATCTATTGTGTCATTTAAAGCTTGTGTTTCCTTATTAATTTTCTGTCTGGATGATCTGTCCATTGGTGTAAGTGAGGTGTTAAAGTCCCCCACTATTATTGTGTTACTATCAATTTCCTCTTTTATAGCTGTTAGCAGTTGCCTTATGTATTGAGGTGCTCCTATGTTGGGTGCATATATATTTATAATTGTTATATCTTCTTGGATTGATCCCTGATCATTATGTAGTGTCCTTCCTTGTCTCTTGTAACATTCTTTATTTTAAAGTCTATTTTATCTGATATGAGTATTGCTACTCCAGCTTTCTTTTGATTTCCATTTGCATGGAATATCTTTTTGCATCCCCTCACTTTTAGTCTGTATGTGTCCCTAGGTCTGAAATGGGTCTCTTGTAGACAGCATATATATGGGTCTTGTTTTTGTATCCATTCAGCAAGCCTGTGTCTTTTGGTTGGAGCATTTAATCCATTCATGTTTAAGGTAATTATCGACATGTATGTTCCTATTACCATTTTCTTAATTGTTACAGGTTTGTTTTTGTAGGTCCTTTTCTTCTCTTGTGTTTCCCACTTAGAGAAGTTCCTTTAGCATTTGTTGTAGAGCTGGTTTGGTGGTGCTGAATTCTCTTAGCTTTTGCTTGTCTGTAAAGCTTTTGATTTCTCCATCAAATCTGAATGAGATCCTTGGCGGGTAGAGTAATCTTGGTTGTAGGTTCTTCCCTTTCATCACTTTAAATATATTGTGCCACTGCCTTCTGGCTTGTAGAGTTTCTGCTGAGAAATCAGCTGTTAACCTTATGGGAGTTCCCTTGTATGTTATTTGTCGTTTTTCCCTTGTTGCTTTTAATAATTTTTCTTTATCTTTAATCTTTGTCAATTTGATTACTATGTGTCTCAGCATGTTTCTCCTTGGGTTTATCCTGCCGGGGACTCTCTGTGCTTCCTGGACTTGGATGGCTATTTCCTTTCCCATGTTAGGGAAGTTTTTGACTATAATCTCTTCAAATATTTTCTTGGGTCCTTTCTCTCTCTTCTCCTTCTGGGGCCCCTATAATGTGAAGGTTGGTGCATTTAATGTTGTCCCAGAGGTCTCTTAGGCTGTCTTCATTTCTTTTTTTTTTTAAATTTTATTTATTTATTTATTTATTATTATTATTTTTTGGCTGTGTTGGGTCTTCGTTTCTGTGCGAGGGCTTTCTCCAGTTGTGGCAAGCAGGGGCCACTCTTCATCGCGGTGCGTGGGCCTCTCACTGTCGCGGCCTCTCTTGTTGCAGAGCACAGTCTCCAGACGCGCAAGCTCAGTAGTTGTGGCTCACGGGCCCAGTTGCTCCGCGGCATGTGGGATCTTCCCAGACCAGGGCTCGAACCCATGTCCCCTGCATTGGCAGGCAGATTCTCAACCACTGCGCCACCAGGGAAGCCCTGTCTTCATTTCTTTTCATTCTTTTTTCTTTATTCTGTTCCGTGGCAGTGAATTCCACCATTCTGTCTTCCAGATCGCTTATCCATTTTTCTGCCTCAGTTGTTCTGCTACTGATTCCTTCTAGTGCATTTTTCATTTCAGTTATTGTATTGTTCACCTCTGTTTGTTTGTTCTTTAATTCTTCTAGGTGTTTGTTCTTTCTTTCTTCTAGGTCTTTGTTAAATATTTCTTGCATCTTCTCGATCTTTGCCTCCATTCTATTTCCGAGGTCCTGGATCATCTTCACTATCATTATTCTGAATTCTTTTTCTGGAAGGTTGCTTATCTCCACTTCATTTAATTGTTTTTCTGGGGTTTTACCTTGTTCCTTCATCTGGTACATAGTCCTCTGCCTTTTCATTTTGTCTGTCTTTCTGTGAATGTGGTTTTCGTTCCACAGGCTGCAGGATTACAGTTCTTCTTGCTTCTGCTGTCTGCCCTCTGGTGGATGAGGCTATCCAAAAGTGCTTCTTTAATTTGTTGGTCATCCCCACCGACCACAAGGTATTTGGGGACAGGGCTGTGTCTCATTCACCCAGGTACTGAAACCAAGCAGGACCCTGTGGGGCTCCAGGGCACAAAAGCCTTTTTGTGTCCCCTTCCCTGAGTTCCAAAGGGCAGATTAGAACAGTTAATTAGGGAAGGGAGGGGATGCAGAGACAAAGGAGGAGCAGTCAAGAAACAATAGTGCGGACTTGGGGGCAGGGTCTTGGTTCCCCCTCAAAGGATACACATAACAATATCTTTGAGCTCTTCTGCAGAACTAAAACCCCCACCAAATGGAAGATGTTAACTATTTGATGAAGTACTTTTCATTCCAGAGAAGGTCACAGTTCACCCATTATCACCTGCTGCCAGATGATCTCTGGATTGAAGGAATGTGAGCCCTGCACGCACCCTGAGCCTTATCAGCAGCCCTTGACTATAAAACTCCTCATAACACCCTCCCACTCCCCAACCTGGGATTGGGACACACAGTTTTGAAGGCATTAGCTGGCTGTGCCTCTCTTTGCCTGGCAAAGCAATAAAGCTATTCTTTTCTACTTCACCCAAAACTCTGTCTCCGAGATTTAATTGAGTTTCACAGGTACAGAGGCCAGATTCAGCTTCAGTATCCCCAGCACCTAGAGGTACTCAATAAACATTAGAAGAAAGGACAATGGTGAGGGCCATTATATTGTGTGTGCTATATTGTGATTCTTTCTGGCGCAGAGCCCCTAAAACCATTGGAATTTCCTAAGTGATAAGAGCTAAAAAGTGTCTTGATATTTATAACAAACCTTTTCAACTGCACCTGAGTTTATCTTAATGAGTGGACTGTTGGAAAGCACCTAAAGGTGGGGGCTGGTTACCAGGGGAAATAACCATGTGATTAGAGGGTTGGAACTTTTAGTCCCACCCCACCCTGACCTCAGGGGAGGGAAGAGAGGCTGGAGGTTGATTCATTTGACAAAGGCCAATGATCTAATCGATCATACCTATATAATGAAGCCTCCATAAAAACCCAAAAGAACGGGGTTTGGAGACCTTCCAGGTGTGAAATAAAATTCAAATTTATGGCAAGACAAGAAAAATTTAAACATAAAAATTCTTGTTTGCCCTTTGGCCTCCCCTCTCCCCTCACTGTGCATTGTGTATCTGCATTATGCATTGACCAAACCTCCCCCATCAGCAGGAATACCTGCTCAACTATAAACAGCAACATTCTTCCAGGATCAACAAGACAACTCCTTAAAAGATAACATTCCTTCTTGATCTTATAAAGGGTCACATGACCCACCATGACCCACATGGCGCTTAAATCTGTATTATGTAAACTGTCAATAATATGTCATTTAATATATAGCCCTCCGTCTCAAAAAGCTCTTCCTGTGTTATAATCCTCAAATTTGGCTTGAATAAAATTTCCCAATTCTTTCTTAGATCGACTGATTAATTTTTCATTGACATGTACTTGGCAGAGTCAAGGCAGCATACCAGAGACACCCACCAGAGGACACCTGGAGTCTACCCAGAACCGGTGCTTGGTACCAGCATGGGTGCATTGTGTGCCACCGGCTTCTCGGTACTCCTCAGGTGTGCCAGTGAGTTCTGATATTCAGACCTCATTGTTTGGGTGATGATCCTAAAAACTTTATTTGAGCTGGTTTTCACTTAAGACTTGAAGTCTTAAGGGGCACCAGTGCATTTCCTAGGCAGGGCCTAGGGGTTCTGGGTGAGAGGCTCAGGGAAACGTAGGTGGCTGGGTTTTTGTTAAATTTGGCTTAAATTGAAAAACAATGAGTTGATAGATGGTCTGAACAAAACTTTTGCTAGTGAAATGAGAGACTGAGTTATTCAGGTCCGAAGAATAAAGGGACATTTTGCTCCTTCTGGCCACATGGCATCCTCAGGCGACTGAGGACCCTGCCGAAGTGTCTGAGGATCAATCCTCATGATGTGCAGTGGTCCAATAGAGGAACCCCACTATGACCATGAAATAAGTACTGCTCATCCGGGGGGCACCACAGAGGCTGATCGCCTAGTGCTCTGAGCACCCATGATGGTTTTAGGCTGTCATTGGGAGAAACAAAGCCACATAAAAGAAGTTGAACCAACCCAAGGGTAACTCCTTGGGAAGCAAGACTCAGAAGCAGCACACGTGCGATCCACCACACTGTCCTCAGAAAGTTGTTCAGATCATGTCTCACATCTGAATTGGATTATGAAATTAATACTGGGAAATTGTGCCTCAAAGGCCAAACAACTCCCATGCAAACAACCACCTATGGGAATACCAGCTGAGTTTATGTATGTTTGCAAGTACTTAATTGGGAACTAAAGGAAATCAGGCCCTGAAATGGCCAAATTGATGTTCTTTCGACACTCTGAAACACTTTTGAGCGCACAGTTAAAGCTGGCAGTCATCTGTGCAGCAGGGTCTACTGGAAACAACAGTGGTAAGTGTTTTTCTTTTCTAAAATTATATTAGCAGGAAAAATATTTGTATGGTTAGCTCCATGCATCCTTTGAATTGGGGAAACATCTAAATTGTTAAAATTTTAGAGAGCGCTCATCTTAAACTATTGCACCTATTTTAATTGGTATGAAGAAGCCCCCAAAGGCTTCAAAATTCCAAAATAGCTTCATTGAAAGATCTGTTGTAGAAAGCTAATGAAAGTAATGATATAAAGGCACCTAAAGTCTTAACTGCTGCTCTCTTCTATCCTTTATTTTAGTACTCATTCTAGAAATCTTTTGAATTGCCTTTCCACTCAGAAGGCACTATTAAATGGTTACCTTTAGAAGTGGGACCACATGAGACCGTACGCAAGCCTCTTCAGATCAAAAGCCAAACTGACAACCATATTAGAGAATTTCTTAAACCCAGGGAGGATCCTCAAAAGTGTTTGTAAATAGATTACCAAAATGGGAGGCCTCCAGTCTGACTAAACTGACTATAGCTGATATTCAGAACCTAATAGGAATTTGGGGGAGGCCTTCTCCCCTAAGCTAAATGAGGGAAAGTAAAACATACCAACTTAGGTAAATGGGTGTGTCAGTCATTTGATATCATTGAGGTGACCACCCAGTTCTGTGAGAAAAAAAAGTGTCCATGTTTTACAAATCTAGTCTTTACAGGACCAGAGGTGTGGCTCCAGAAATAACCCAAATCCCACCAATCCCTGACATGTACACTCTGCGATATTTAAAATAGATAACCAACAAGGACCTACTGTATAGCACAGGGAACTTTGCTCAATATTATGTAACAACCTAAATGGGAAAAGAATCTGAAAAAGAATAGGTACATGTAAATGTTATAAGTGAATCACTACCACTCCCAAACCTCCCCTACTTATCTTAAAAGGCTTGTAAGTATTAAGGGAAAAAAAATATTTTTTTTCTGGCCTTAAGGGAACAAAGTCATCCTAGGAGGAATTTACTTTTCTCCTCAAGCCTTTGAGATGCAAATGTTATACTTGGTCTTCTCCAGGAACACTTATCTCTGTCATCTTTTTAAAATGCAAAATTTGGGGGGCTTCCCTGGTGGCGCGGTGGTTGAGAGTCTGCCTGCCAATGCAGGGGACACAGGTTCGAGCCCTGGTCCGGGAGGAACCCACATGCCATGGAGCAGCTGGGCCCGTGAGCCACAATTACTGAGCCTGCGCCTCTGGAACCTGTGCTCCGCAACAAGAGAGGCCGCAATAGTGAGAGGCCCGCGCACCGCGATGAAGAGTGGCCCCCGCTTGCTGCAACTAGAGGGGGCCCTCGCACAGGAGCGAAGACCCAACACAGCCATAAATAAAAATAAATAAATAAATAAAATGCAAAATTTGGGAAAAGGGGTAGGTAATTTGGAACGTGACTTGTCAAAGACAAATAGAAATACAAGTGCCGGGACTTCCCTGGTGGCGCAGTGGTTGGGAATCCACCTGCCAATGCAGGGGACACGGGTTCGAGCCCTGGTTCTGGAAGATCCCACATGCCGCGGAGCAACTAAGCCCGTGTGCCACAACTACTGAGCCTGCGCTCTAGAGCCCGGGAGCCACAGCTACTGAGCCCACGTGCCACAAATACTGAAGCCCACGCACCTAGAGCCCATGCTCCTCAACAAGAGAAGCCACCGCAATAAGAAGCCCGCGCACCGCAACGAAGAGTAGCCTCCTCTTGCCTCAACTAGAGAAAGCCCGTGCGCAGCAACGAAGACCCAAGGCAGCCAAAAATAAATAAATAAATAATAAATTAAAAAAAAAAAGAAATAGAAGTGTCTTCCACAAATATCAGTAAAAAGGGTTTAGCCATCCACACAGGGTACCTTGATTTGTCCCATCTGCCAGAAACCCAATTTGAATCCAACCTCTTTTGTAACTGATGGGTTTTGCATTGTTGGACCTGATTCACAGCTGAAATTTTGGAATGGGAACTATGAGGTCTCTGTGTTTGTACATATCTATATGCATGTTGTAGTTGTGTGGCATTGACAAAATTACCTTGTAAAAGAGCTCTAATTGGCTTAAAGGAAGTCAAGCGCTTATATAAATACTCAGAAATATGAAAGAACCTGGCCAGAATGAATTTTGGGTTCACATGATCTGGGAAATATTCAGTACTGAATTAATATCTGCTATTGAAGCTAGCTTAAGCTTGTTGGTTTAATATAGACATGTCTTTAGAATCATCAATGTTAAGTATAATACTTCTGCTGTACCTACGTTTATTAGAGATCAAATAAGACCTTATTATATCTGTTGCAAGTGTGTTGGCAAGGAAAAAACTTTATGATGAAACTTTAAGTAAATATGAATGAGATAAGAGCTTTTAGGTAAACTCTATAGGAATAATTATGTTTTGGAAATGTCTACCTAAAACAGGCTCCAGATTTTTGTAACTTGCAACTAAACTAAGTTAAATGAAGAGAATTCATTGATTATCTGGGACATTTCAAATAGGATACAATATTGGGACATTGATTGCTGGGAAAGTCTAAGTTTACCTACCTTTGCCTTCTTAGGAGAGGAAGACTAAAGCATAAGTCTGTCAATCAGGAAACGATGGTATGATAGTTTACAATTACTTGCTTCTTGGTTTTCACTAGAGATTAAGGTTTTAAGGTTAAGAATGATAAAAGAAACATTTCAGTATGCAAGGAAAGTAGGATGTATGTTCAGCAAAAAAGGCATGAGGAATGAAAATGCATTTTGTTAAAAGAAAAAAAAAGGTGGTTTTATCCTAAAGCTGGTTGTTTCTGAATGGAAAAGAAAGTGAGGGAAAGATTAATATGGATCCAGAATGGTGTGGATGAAGAACACAGAGTTTGGTTCATGGTCAGGACTGGCTAAGATAAGATTGAATTTAATTAAGAAAGTTAATTTTAAAGGTAAAGTGGTACAAAACCCAAACTTAGTTTTCTCTCTAAGAGGACAAAGTTTTCTTAAAATATTTAACTGCTTTTGGTAATAGATTGTTAGTTTCTTTGTGTTTAAGTGAGACCTGTATTTGCCATTGGGATATTTTATTATCGCTGGTTGAGTGAATAGGTATTGTTTCAGAGTGACCTGTGATTCTATTTGACCAAGTATTTTAAAACTCTTTGGGACTTCCCTGGCGGTCCAGTGATTAAGACTTCGCCTTCCAATGCAGGGAGTGTGGGTTGTATCCCTGGTCAGGGAGATAACATCCCACATGCCTGGTGGCCAAAAAACCAAAACATAAAACAGAAGCAATATTGTAACAAATTCAATAAAGACTTAAAAAAATGGTCCACATAAAAAAAAAATCTTAAAAAAAAAACTTTTTGATAAGTTTGACAAACTTCCCAAAGATCAAGTTTGAAATGAAGTTCATTTGACCTCTAGTTAACTTTGAGGTGTTCCAAAGGGTTCTTGGAACACCTCAAAATATTTGCTTTCTCTCCATTTCAGAGAGAGGAATATTAAACTAATTAGGCTTATTCAGTTATGTTAAGTTACATGGGAAGCATTGTCAAATGAATGATAAGCCATCTCAGGTTATATTATATGGATAAATTTTTTAATTCATGTATTCTAAAAATTATGTGGAATTCCTAAAAATCTGGTATGTCCTGATAAAATGTTACCAGTCATAATTCTGGTTATTGTAGCCAAGTTTCTTTATTGGTTACACTGTAATCAAGTGTTTAACTGTGACTTTTTAAGTCTTTTGTCATTTTTAGACAATTATTGTTGTACTCTGATGCTTTGCAAAAGCTTCATCTTCAAGAAGATTCAGGGCTTCCCTGGTGGTGCAGTGGTTAAAAATCTGCCTGCCAATGCAGCGGGCAGGGGTTCAAGCCCTGGTCCGAGAAGATCCCACAGGCCGTGGAACAACTAAGCCCATGCACCACAACTACTGAGCCTGTGCTCTAGAACGCGTGTGCCACAACTACTGAGCTTATGCTCTAGAGCCTGCGAGCCACAACTACTGAAGCCTGTGCACCTAGAGCCTGTGCTCCGCAGCAAGAGAAGCCACTGCAATGAGAAGCCTGTGCACAGCAACAAAGAGTAGCTCCCGCGCAGCAACAAAGACCCAACGCAGCCAAAAATAAAATAAATAAATTTATAAAAAAAAGAAAAGATTCATAGGAAGGACTTTTGATAAGTATATATCACACTGGATAAGAAATTTCAAAAAATCGAATGGGGGGCTTCCCTGGTGGCACAGTGGTTAAGAGTCCGCCTGCCAGTGCGGGGGACACGGGTTCGAGCCCTGGTCTGGGAAGATCCCACATGCCGCGGAGCAACTAAGCCCGTGTGCCACAACTACTGAGCCTGCGCGTCTGGAGCCTGTGCTCCGCAACGGGAGAGGCCGCGACAGTGAGAGACCCGCGCACCGTGATGAAGAGTGGCCCCCACTTGCCACAACTAGAGAAAGCCCCCTCACAGAAACGAAGACCCAACACAGCCAAAAATAAATGATAAATAAATTAATTAATTAAAAAAAAATCGAATGGGAATGGTTGATGGTTTCATAAAAAGCTAACAAAAGGATTGGTTACTGAGTGAACTGGTGAATATGGTTATAATGTTTATGGTTTTCATCTGAAATGTCACTGGTTTTAATCTATGTTTTCTAGATATAAGGAAATCTTTAAATTACACCTGTAAGTAGAAGTGAAACATTTATATTTTCTCTCTACCTGATCCCTCTAGAATTTGGAAGCTCTTAGGTTCCCAGCAGCCTTCTCAGGTATATAAGGAAGGCCACCTCCTAACAGGTGCAGGAATCTCAAGGTATTTTGGGGACCTCAAGAAGAGAGGAATTCTCCCAAATCCATCACCCAAATCTATAGATATCACAGCCAAAATCTATGACACTCCCTTGGTATGGCTTTCCTGGCCTTTTAAAGTTCAATCTGAGATTCTTTGTGAAAAGTTTCAGCTCAGCTTAAAAGAGTCCATATGATCAATTAACCAGATATTTGGTAGAAATTAAGGTAATTTTAGAGACAAAAAGGATTATGTTCAGTGAACATTAAATTCTAGTCTTGTTAATTGAGGTCTATATTTACTGGCTAAGACACACTTCCCAGATAGCTCCTTGTAAAGTTTAGTAATTATAAAAGGACACTCTAAGTTTGTTTCTGAAGTTTATCACAGTAATCTAATTTTGGATGAAGATCAGATTCGCCATGACCTGCAACCAGGAGATTATTCATACTGGAAAAGACATCAGATAAAGGACTTAGTAGTCATGTTCAGGCCTCTCCTGAATGAACTGCATCTCCTGTTTTTGACACCCGACTTCGACTAAGCCCAGCACTACCAGACTAGGATGAGAAGAAGACAACATCTGAAGTAGACAGCTACCCCAAGATCCTGGACCAGGCCTATGTATGACTACTTTGACAATTGCTCATACTTTTGCTTGTGAGCCAAATGTATTTCTTGGGCTTAATCACATGCAAACTTCAAAAATCAATCCAAGGGACTTCCCCAGTTGTCCAGTGGTAAAGAATCCGCCTTCCAATGCAGGGGACGAGGGTTTGATCCCTGGTTGGGGAACTAAGATCCCACATGCCGCGGGGCAACTAAGCCCATACACCACAACTACTGAGCTCCCACGCCTCAACTAGAGATCCCACGTGCTGCAAACTACAGAGCCCACGTGCCACATCTACAGAGCCCACACGCCCTGGAGCCTGCGTGCCACAACTAGAGAGAAGCCTGCGTGCCGCAAGGAAGAGCCCATGCACCACAATGAGAAAGATCCTGCACGCCTCAACGAAGATCCCGCATGCCACAACTAAGACCCAATGCAGCCAAAATAATAATAATAATAAATTTAATTAAATAATAAAGTCTTAAAAAAAATCAATCCAATTGCTGGATTTATGGCCAATTACCTATGTCCAGTACACCCAGGTTGCCTTGGTGGATTTCACCTCTCCAAGACTCTAATTGAATGGTCTTGAGAAATTTTATTTTAAGGGAAAGAAAGTCTAGCACCCTGCAAGATAATGTTACCGCCAGTATTACTTAGTGAGACCCCTTTTACCCGGCCAGTTAATGATGTTGGTTCTGTCCATAAATAGTCCTTTTTATAAGATATTGAATATTGGGTAGCTCCTAACAGGACCCAGTGGATTTGTGGAACAAGTTTATGACCTTGGCTCTCCCCAGGTTGGTTCGGGAGAGGCACAGTTGGTGTCCCTTGCGCTCAAAGTCACTCATTTACAAGCAGCTTTGGAAACAGCCCCTGCCAATCTGTCAATCTGTCTTTAGTGCAGGCATGCTGGTTTCTATCAGTTTTCCAATGGTATGCCCATTTGGCCACAATATTTGTTAATTCATCTTATGACCCGTAAGGTGTCAAATTTCTGCTCTGAACAATCCTCTTCCCAGTTTAGGGGAAATCTAGGAAAATGATTTGATTCAGGAGGATTTTGGTTTAAGTCCTTGCTAATGACATTGTTGCTCCTACTACCAATTTAAATTACAGTTTGTGGAACTTATAAAGTGATAGTTTCTTGCTTTTCACGCTGTGTGTCATCAGCTGGTACTAGGATAATGATGTCTAAACTTGAAACTACAGATCACCTCTATAGTTCTCTGTAAAATAATGGGCATACACAATGCACATGCAAGGAAAATTGGCTTAATGGCTTAAGTCCCTTATCGGACAACCTAAAATTGGCTGTCAGCCCTTGCCAGACATTCTGCTAGTATAACCACCAAAAGAGAGAAACCGGGCTATTAGGACCCAGCATCGAGGGACATGATGGACACTGGGGCAGGCAAGCAGCCACCCTAGCTTCAAGGGACCTAATATTTGATCACCTAATGCTTTCTATCGAAATATTAATGATCAACAGCGGGAAATTGTGAAATAAAATCCATATTTTATGACAAGACAAGAAAAACTTAATCTTGGAGGACTGATCTGATTCTATCTCCAGGTAGTGTCAGAATTGAGTTGAATTGTAGGACACCCAGCTGGTGGTGGAGAATTGCTTGATGGGGCTGGAAACCCCACACATCTGAATTGGTATCAGAATTGCAAAGAACAAGGCATGGTTCCTGCCCTCCCGGAGCAGGAATTTGGGAGAAAAGGAAGTCCACTGGGACTAGGTCTAAAAGGAGAAGTAAATTTTCACCAGGGTGAAGTGTATATGGGTGTGTGGAGGGAGGAAGAGATAAGAGAGCAGAAGAAAACAAGAGCAAAAGCAACATGAAAGGGAGTGGTGTTTTCAGGGAGTACTGCAGATGATGCAAGTGGGAGAGTGATGTCATCTTTGAAGATGATGCCAGTTTGGCTGCATTAGCAAAAATATGACTCTCTTGAGTTAATATTTTTATAATTTTTCACTATGATTGTTTTAAGTTTTTTTTAAAAGTCTGATCAGTTTTTAAAAATACTTATTTATTTATTTATTTATTTTTGGCTGCGTCGGGTCTTAGTTTCCGTAGACGGGATCTTTGCTGCGGCATGCGGGCTGCGGTGCACTGGCTCCTCACTGGGGCCCATGTGCTCAGTAGTTGTGAGCTTAGTTGCCCTGTGGCCTGTGGGATCTTAATTCCCTGACCAGGGATCGAACCTGCATCCCCTGCCTTGGAAGGCGGATTCTTAACCGCTGTCCAGGGAAGTCCCTAAGCCTGATCATTTTAAGTAGTATATTCTACTCGGTGGAAATATCCTACTTTCTTATGCTTACTTTTTTTTCAGATCATGATCTAGGCCTGTACTGTCTGATACGGTAGTCTCTAGCCACAGGTGGCTACTGAGCACTAGAACTGTGGCCCTTACAAATTAAGTTGTCCTGTAAGTGGAAGCTACAAATTCCTGAGACTTAGTATGAAGAATGTAAAATATCTCATTAATAATTTCTTACATTGATTACATGCTGAAATGATAATATTTTGAGTATATTGAGTTAAACAAAATATATTATTAAACAAATAATTTTAACATTAATGTTAATCTTTTTTCTTTTTAAATGTGGCCACTAGAAATTTAATTTTTTAATTAACATACAGTAAAATTCACCCTTTTTGGTGCACAGTTCTGAGTTTTGACAAAGGCATAGAGTCACATAACTAGTACCACAATCAAGATGCAGAACAATTCTCTCTCACCCCCAAAAAAACCTCCCTTATGCTGAACCTTAGTAGTTAACACCCCTCCATCCCCCCCATCTCCTGGCAACCACGGATCTGTTCTCTGTCCCTATAGCTTTGCTTTTTCCAGAATGGCATATAAAGGAAATCCTACAGCATATAGTATTTTTGTAAATTGTGAGATAGATATATAGATATCTATCTATATATAGAGAGATATATATAGATAGATATCTATCCATATATAGAGATATATATGGTTAAAATTTGCCAGTTTAAACATTAAGTGGTAGTTTTTTGAGTCTGATTTCTCCCACTTCACATAATTTATTTGAGATTCATCCATGTTGTTGCACGTAACACTAGTTCCTCCCTTCTTTATTGTTAAGTAATATTCCATTGTACAGATGTAACACCCATTTATCTATTCACTAGTTGAAGAACTTTTGGATTGTTTCCAGCTTGGGGATTTATGAAAAACAAAAAAGCTGCTATAAGCATTCACATTGGATTTTTTTGTGTGAACCTAAGTTTTCATTTCTCTTGGGTAAATACTTAAAAGTATTTACTTATTAGGAGTAAATACTTAGGAGGGTTTCCAGGGCATACACAAGGTGTGCATTTAACTTGATAAAAAACTGCCACACTGCTTTCCAAAGTAGCTGTATCGTTGCTTTCCAAAGTAGCTGTATCGTTTTTTCATTCCCACCAGCAACATATGAGAGTTCCTGTGCTCTACATCCTTGCCAGTGCTTGGTATTGTCAGGTTTTGTTTTTGTTTTTAGCCTCTAACAGGTGTGTGGTGGTTTTGCTTCGCATTGTGGTTTTAATTTGTATTTCCCTAATGACTAACGCCATTGACCATCTTTCCATGTGCTTATTTGCCATCCATATATCTTCGTTGGTGAAGTTCAAATCTTTTGCTCATTTTTAAAAAATTGAGTTGTTTCGATGTGGTTCAAGATTTTTTTTTTAAGTTTTTTTTTAAAATTTTTATTTATTTATTTATTTATTTATTTATGGCTGTGTTGGGTCTTCGTTTCTGTGGGAGGGCTTTCTCTAGTTGTGGCAAGTGGGGGCCACTCTTCATCGCGGTGCGCGGGCCTCTCACTATCGTGGCCTCTCTTGTTGCGGAGCACAGGCTCCAGACGCGCAGGGTCAGTAGTTGTGGCTCACGGGCTTAGTTGCTCCGCGGCATGTGGGATCTTCCCAGACCAGGGCTTGAACCCGTGTCCCCTGCATTAGCAGGCAGATTCTCAACCACTGTGCCACCAGGGAAGCCCCAAGATTATTTTTTAAAGAAAGCTTCAGCCCTGCCTCCAGTCTGTAGTCCTGCCTTCATGTTGAGATGTTGTAGATCTTGCCACTTTGTCTTCTTGTGTTTTAAAGCGTGTAAGGGACCTTCAGTCAACATCACAGAATTCCTGCAATCCAGACATCCACCAGAAAAGTTATCTTTTAATGATTGGCTGCTGACAAGCCCTTGCCAAAAGCCTGATGTGTATGGTTGCTCAGAGGGTCAAAGGAATGCGCTATTTGTTCCTCTAGATTTTATGAGCTCTGTCTCTGCATCAAGCTACACACTTAGACAATATGAGTTTATGATTTAGTGTTGTGTACTTGGGGTTTATTGATGGTCCATATTAGAAATAGCCCTTGTGAATTCTATAAAACTGCTGATAAAGAATTTGCCCATAATATTTTTTCAATATCCCTTTTATTTTTATTCTATTATTTATTTATTTCTGGCTGCGTTGGGTCTTCATTGCTGCTCGCAGGGTTTTTCTAGTTGCGGTGAGCGGGGGCAACTCTTTGTTGCAGTGCACAGGCTTTTCATTGCAGTGGCTTCTCTTGTTGCGGAGCACGGGCTCTAGGCGGGCGGGCTTCAGTAGTTGTGGCATGTGGGCTCAGTAGTTGTGGCTCACGGGCTCTAGGTGCGCGGGCTCAGCAGTTGTGGTGCACGGGCTTAGTTGCTCCGTGGCATGTGGGATCTTCCCAGACCAGGGCTCAAACCCATGTCCCCTGCATTGGCAGGCAGATTCTTAACCACTGTGCCACCAGGGAAGTCCCTCAATATCCCTTTTAGAGGGAACTGTTTAATAAATTCCTTTTAGAGTTTAGTGACAGAAAAACTTCCTTTCTCCTGACAAATAGCCATTTTCCTATTATTATACTATGAGAACTATTACATTTAGCCATCTTTCTGCTTATATTTTTGGCTGCTAGAAAACTCAGAACTATATTTAATATTCAGTTATACTAACGACCTTTAGCTTTAATTATCCTCTCGCTCTCCATGGCTTTTCACTGGTCCTGTATTGAGACAGTATTGTTCCAGTTACTTTTGTCGTACAGCATCCATCCTAAACTTGGTGGCATAAAACAACAACCATTTGGGACTTCCCTGGCGGTCCAGTGGTTAGGACTCAGCACTTTCACTGCCGTGGGCCGGGTTCAATCCCTGATCAGGGAACTAAGATCCCACAAGCCGTGCGGTACGGCTAATAATAATAATTATAATTACAAAAGAACCATTTTATTGGGTATATTGATTCTGTGGGTTATGAATTCTGAAACGGTACAGTGGGGGCTGCTCTTCTCTGCTCCACCCCGTCCCGGGCCTCAACTGGTGACTAAGCTACGAGTTAGAATGTTAGTTGCAGGAGTCACTCCAAAACGGCTTCTTCACTCACATGGCTGAGGCTGGGCTGGAGAGGCTATGTACGTGGCCTCTCCACGTGGCTTGGCTTTTCACTGCACGGTGGCTGGTTTCCATGGGGCAGCAAACCCAGAGGGAGTGTACCAAGAGCCAGCATTCCAAGAGAGCTAGGTGGAAGGCACATGGCCTTTCCTAGCCTCTGAGGATCACTTCTGCCATACACGACATGGTAGAGCCATAATAAGCCCACCCAGATGCAAGAGGAGAGTATAAAAGCCCCACCTCTCAATGATATAAGTATTGAAAAAATTAAATGTCACTTTCAAAACTACAGACATAAATAATACAAATAATAAACTCATGGTTGATCTTCAGTTAGAGAGATCTAAATAGAAGGTGTCTCAGCATTTATCCCTGCTCAGACCACATGGCTAGAGGTGGGGGAGACACAAGGTAGGAGAGGCCTCTTCAGCTCCCTACCATCTTCCCACGTTTGTTATAGAGCCATTTTCTTTTTTTGACTTTTAAAAAAAATTCTATTGGAGTAGAGTTGATTTACAGTGTTGTGTTAGTTTCTGCTGTACAGCAAAGTGAATCAGTTATACATCTACATATAACCACTCTTTTTTAGATTCTTTTTCCATATAGGTCATTACAGGGTATTGAGAAGAGTTTCCTGTGCTATACAGTAGGTCCTTATTAGTTATCTATTTTATATATAGTAGTGTGTATATGTCAATCCCAATCTCCCAAATTAATTATTTTTTTTTATTGAATGAAAGATTCTTTAAATTCTACAGTGCTTTACACTTTTCAAAAGTTTCACACACATGATTTCATATAATCCCATAATAACCTTTTTATTTCCCCCCTACCCCTATCTTGCCCCTCCTCCCTTCCCTCTCCCTGCTGGTAACCACTAGTTTGTTCTCTACATCTGTGAGTCTTATAGAGACATTTTTACAACTCACCAAAGCTACAAAACTAAGGGGAAAAGCTAGCTAAAATTAGACATGTTACTAATTTGGTAACAACAAGATTATTTGGGGCCCAAATAATTTTTTCAAAGGACTTTAAGAAGCTATTATTTCAGTCATGAAAGACTGATGACAGACCTCTTTCCTTTTAATGACCAGACATCTTTTCCTCTAGTTGGGAATAATAAGTTCAGCAAACACCTGAAAAGAGACAAGTCTAACAGCCATTATTCCTCATCCTTTTCTTCCTCCTATTCCCTTCTCTTCCTGAATTATTTGGAAGAAATTCCTTTATTAAGCACCTAAAATGTGCTAAGTATTATTGTTGTCACTCAAATAATGTTTCAAAGCACAGATTTAGCAGCTAACTTAATAATGTGATTAAAATACAACATTTCAGGGGTTAGCAAACTTTTCTGTAAAGGGCCAAATAGTATTTTATACTTTGCGGGCAACACAGCTCTTCTACAATGATTCAGCTCTGCTGTCATAGGGAAAAGCAGCCATGGACAATTTATAAATAAATATGCATGACTGTGCTCCAATGAAACAATTTATGGGCACTTACATTTGAATTTCATCCAATTTTCACATGTCACAAAATAGTATTCCTCTTTTGATTTTGTTTCAATCACTTAAAATTTAAAAACCAATTTTAGTTCATGGAAAAATACAGGCAGTGAGCCAGGTTTGGCCTGTGGGCTGTAATTTGCCTACCCCTGCAAACTTAAATGAAAAAGCAGGGTACAGAATTGTATTCACGGTATGATTTCCTGTAACTTTAAAGAGGAGACTTACACATAAAGTAAAAGCTGAAAGTAAATTTACAAAATGTGGGTTTTGTTTTTTATTTTAATGCTAAGATGGTTGATTTTCCTTCCTGCAGTTTTTGGTAGTTTCAGATTTTATTGATAGGAATACTTTAATGATGGAAATAAAAGTTTTTGAAAGGATAAATGTAGTAGTATTCCCCTTAACAGCACATACACCAAAAATCAGTAAGAGAGAGAAAATTACAATGAATTCTGTGATGTTGGGCTGGAATTGGATTTGCCTGTCTGTATGTCAATCTATCTCTCTGTTTATCTGTGTATCTATGGAAATATCCACTGAGAGGGCCTGAAAACAGCAACTCTTCATAAGCAAGGAACACACCATGCATCCAGATCTTGGTTTCTAAATAACGGTTCTCCACTAAAAAGAACCAAAGCTCCTTGGAGAAGTATCTGATTCTGGGGCTGGGGCAGGAAAAAAGGACACGATGAGCCTGGAACATCTTGTGTAAGAAAGGAATAAAGTGTTCAAATAACTATAGGGACACATCAAATGGACACAAAAGTTGGCTTCAATCGGCTTCCACTGGCCAAATCTGGGATACTTTGAGTATTAAAATAAATGATTGCAACAGATTACAGCCCAATGAATAAACAGGAAGCCATGAGTCCGTATGACTTAATAAAATAAATAGTTGAGGGAGATTAAGAAGTACAAACTTCCAGTTGCAAAATAAATGAGTCACGGGTATGAAAGGTACAGTGTGGGGAATACAGTCAATAATTATGTAATGCCTTTGTGTGTTGAGAGATCATAACCAGACCTATCCTGGTGATCATTTTTGAAATGTACGGAAATATCTAATCACTATGTTGTGTAAAAGGAACTAACATAGTGTTGTAGGTCAATTACAGGTCAAAAACAAACAAACAAACTCACAGAAAAAGTGATCAGATTTGTGGTTACCAGAAGGGGAGGGGGAGTTTGAGGGGGTGGGGGGGGTGGGAATTGGATGAAGGCAGTCAAAACAGACAAACTTCCAGTTATAAGTACTAGGGATGTAATGTACAACATGATAAATATAACTAACACTGCTGTATGTTATATATGAAAGTTGTTGAGAGTAAATTCTGAGTTCTCATCACAAAGAAAAATATTTTTTCTATTTCTTTAATTTTATATCTATATGAGGTGATGGATGTTCATTAAACTTGTGATAACCATTTCTTTCTTTTTTTTTTTTTTTAATTGAAGGCAAGCTTTTTTAAAAATTTATTTTATTTATTTATTTATGGCTGTGTTGGGTCCTCGTTTTTGTGTGAGGGCTTTCTCTAGTTGTGGCAAGCGGGGGCTACTTTTCATCGCAGCGCGCGGGCCTCTCACCACCGCGGCCTCACTTGTTGCGGACCACAGGCTCCAGACGCACAGGCTCAGTAACTGTGGCTCATGGGCCCAGCTGCTCTGCGGCATGTGGGATCTTCCCAGACCAGGGCTCGAACCCGTGTCCCCTGCATTGGCAGGCAGACTCTCAACCACAGCGCCACCAGGGAAGCCCAGTGATAACCATTTCATGATGTATATAACGCAAATCATTATGGTGTACACCTTAAACTTATGCAGTGCTGTATGTCAATTATATCTGAATAAAACTGGGAGGAAAAATTAATGAATAAAATTTTAGCGGTTTGATAAGAAATGGGTGATGTATGTAGTTTCAAAGTATCTCGCTACAAATGGGAAAAGCGTACCTTTCCAGTGGAGAAGCTTGGCAGTCATCATTTTAATCAAGGATCAAAATGAACGTCATCAGTAATGAAACAAGTTGACAAACAAAGTGGGCCACTGATGTGATGCTTTGAGAAGAACGCATTGAGAGTCCTGTGAGAGTCCTGCCTAAACGCATAGCCTGAATCTAGTCGAGACGAGACACACAAAACCAAGAGAGGGAGATTCTACAGATTAGCTGGCCTGTCCTCCCACCCGCCACCACCTCCGCCGCTCCATCCGACGGGCCGCTCGTCACTCGCCACGCAGCCTGAGCCCGGCCAGCCGCC
Source organism: Balaenoptera acutorostrata (assembly GCF_949987535.1). Classification (NCBI taxonomy): domain Eukaryota; kingdom Metazoa; phylum Chordata; class Mammalia; order Artiodactyla; family Balaenopteridae; genus Balaenoptera; species Balaenoptera acutorostrata. The sequence continues at coordinate 26,002,981 of NC_080064.1, read as the reverse complement.
GACCCTCCGGGAGTCCTCGGCACCCGACGGCTACAGTCTTCGGCACCGGCTCCGCGCCGCCTTCCCGCCGCCGCCGCCAGGAGGCTCCGCGCGCCTTCCCGCCTTTCCCCGCGCTGCGGCCGAGCTGGGCCGAGCGGTCAGGGGGGCGTGGCGCTCGGCGGGGGCGGCCGGGAGGGCGCGGCCATTGTCCCGCACACCCTCTCAAGGGCGCGGCGGCCGCGCAGTCCGGGAACCGGTGCGCCCCGCCACCACCCGCTCTGCAGCAGCCCCGAGGCCGGGTCCTCGGAGCCGGACGGCCGCGTCTCCTTTGTGACCGTCTCCAGCCCCTCCGAGCCGGCGCGCCGCCGCCCCTGCGCCCGAGGCTGCAAATGGTGCCCGCTCGCCTCTGCGCCTCCCGCCGCTCTCGGGGCCCGGGGACGTCTGGGGGGCGCCGCACCAGGGCCGCATCCCGCCGCCACCGCCGCCGCCCGGGGCCCGCGGCGCCTCCGCCCGCGCCTGGACCAGCAGCGAGGCTCGCGGGCCAGTCCCGGGGCTGCCCTGACGCCCTCCCGGGAATACCTACGGGAGTACCGCTAAATAGACTTTCCTTTTTTTTGTAAAATGCATATAAAATTTATCATTTTAAAGTACAATTCAGTGGCATCAAGTATAGTCACAGTGTTGTACAATCATCACCACTCTCTAGTTCCGGAACTTTTTCATCACCTCAAAGGGAAACCACCCATTACATCTGAGTGGTTATATCCCTCCCCAACCAGCTGCTGGCAACCACTACTCTGCTTTTTGTCTCTGTGGATTTGCCTATTCTGAGTATTTTCTATAAATGGAATCATACAATACGATGTCCTTTGTGACTGGCTTCTCTCACTTAGCATAATGTTTTCAAGGTTCGTCCATGTTGTAGCATGTATCAGGACTTCATTCCTTTTAATGGATGAATAATATTCTGCTGTATGCATACACCACATTTTGTTTTTATCCTTTCATCAGTTGATGGATATTTGGGTGTTCCCACCTTTTGGCTATTATGAATAGATCTGCTAAGAATGTTTGCGTACAAGCTTTTGTTCGAACAGCTGTTTTCAAATTCAATTCTTTTGGGTATATAACTAAATAGACTTTTGCTCCCCTTCTAATGGAAAACGCAACAGCCATCTGCAGTTTTCCTCCCATTGATTCTAGGAATTCCTGGAGCTGTATGAGGCATGCTCCCAAAAAATTTCCTGTCTGCCTTGACTTTCTTGGTATAGGAGACATATATGTCAATATAGCTGCCCTCTCCAGGGCCCCTTCTCAGGGGCTCTGCCTCTCATACTATCACCCACCCAAGTAACATCCAAAAAATATCCCCTGACCCCTCGACCCCCAACCCTCATCTCCAGCCAGAGCCCTCCTCTGCCCAAGTTACCATGTGACCCAAGGGAACCCATCCTTTGCTGGGCAGAAACTGAGGTGTTTTCCTTTGGAGGATTTTAACTGAAGGACAGGTAGGGGCTGGGGCAGTCATTTAGAATTGATAAATGGGCAGAAAAAAGCTAGTCTGAGAATGGCTGGGGAGCCTCACACAGGCACAGCAAGGCGGACAAGGACCATAACAGCCTCAGTCCTGACTTTCTAATTCTGGGTGATCCGCTGACTTCCTCTCCTAGAACACTCATAATGTCGCTCATTTTACTTTTGAAATAAATCCTCTTAAAACTGTTCTCAAACTTCAGTTTGAAGCAGAATGCTTCTAGGGATGATGCTGATGTTGCTGGTCCTAGAACCATACTTTGAGAACAATTGTCTTAAGCTTGCTTGAGTGCCTGTTCCTTGAAACCAAAAGTGCCCTGACAAAGAGGGGCGCTTGGAGGTCTGCTGCTGCTGAATTCAGGGGTGCCTGGGAAAGCTGACATCCCAGCTGCCTCCAGTGCTAACCATTAGAGGCTGTCCCAGCTGGATTTATTTATTTATTTATTTATTTATTTGGCCACGCCATGCAGCTTGCGGGATCTTAGTTCCCCGACCGGGGATTGAACCCGTGCCCCCTGCAGTGGAAGCGCGGAGTCCTAACCACTGGACTACCAGGGAATTCCCTGTCCATCTGGATTTAACCTCTCTTGCTACTGCCTGTGAGCCACAGCTGTGCTGAGAATACATCAAGGAAGTGCAGAGTTAGAGAAGTGCAGGGCAGTCAGTGCTCCTGCCCTCCCACTCCGTCTCAAGCTTTGGCATAATATGTTCAAAGCAGTGAACTTTGAGCCCCCAGCATCTCACCAAGATTTTGGATCATACTCACTGAGTTTCTGCCTGTAGCTCTCACACCGAAGGCTCAGGCATACTTCGTTGGAGCTGAGACAAATGACTCTCTTTTCTCCTGGTCAGATCCTTCCAGTGACTTCCCCCCAAAACTTCATACACATCAGCTGTGCCCTTTCACTGACTCTCATACATACCAGACATGTTTAAATCCTAGTGATGTTCACAGATTGGTTCATACATACCCAGATTGGTTTAAATCCTTGTGATGCTCACCAGATTTGTGGAACCTACCTCATCTCCATCATCTCTACATAAGGAATAACAGATCTCACGTCCCATCCAATATTCTAGATCACAGGTGGGCAAACTATAAAGTTCTGATAGTAAATATTTTGAGCTTTGTAGATGAAAGGCGTCTGTTGCAACCACTTATCTTTGCCCCTGTAGGGCAAAAGCTGGCATATACAATACGGAAAGGAATGGGTGAGCTTGTGTTCTAATAAAACTTTATTTGCCAAAAACAGGCAGCAAGCAGATTTGACCCAACCTCTGCTCTAGACAGTAACTTTTTTTGCTCATTACTAAATGAAGTTAATGAGTCTTCAAACAGATGGAAAGTGTATATAGTGTTAGCAGTTCTATATTGTTATGAGGGAATCTTTTTAAAATCTATAGGCTGTAAATGCTTTTCTCAAGAGCTGGCAGTGAGCCCAGCCAATCTTAAATAAACCTGCCTCAACATTTTTTAAAATGTAAAATTATATCAGTACATTGCTAAAACTGAACCAACTTCCTGTCTTCAGAAGATAAATATTTGAAACTGTTTAAGCAGAAATAATATTTCAAACACGACTTAAAGATTTATGTTAAAAATGGAATGCCAAAACAACAGAAATGAGAAGTCACATCTAAATTACATAGATTATATCCACCAATTTATTACTTCATTCTGTCTTATTTTTAGTTCTTTATATATAAAGAGTAAAAATAGCAAAACAACACACTTGGGGACAACATTGAATCATATAAACAGACCTGGTACATAACCACTATAACATAAAGACCAATTCAGTTCTAAAAAGCAGAACATTTCCCACTCCTTAAAAAAGGTATCAGTTGCTATTGTTTTAATGGTCAGGATCACTTCCAACTTTGTCTTTTTTTTTTTTTTTCTGATAGTTTTGACAAGTGCCTTTCTTAGAGGAACTAATCCACTTGGTAACTAGGCAGCCAAAGATAAAGTCAGTTTCTATTTTTCTTCCAAAAGTTGTTGGAAAGTGTATGCCTGTAGACCTAAGCACTTAGAAAGGCTGCACCTTTTCTGATTTTTGTGTTATCTGCCATTGCTTTTGCTTATATTGCATCCCGCATCACCCACTCATCAAGGGGTGGTCAGTCTTCTTTCACAGAATCTAAAACGTCCTGGCTTGGAATACTCTGCCCAGAAACTGTCTAATATAAGGAAGTAATTGGTCCTAATACCAGGGGACAGAGGTGGGAAAGGATGTTGATGGAAGCTTCTTCTGTTTAGAGCTCTATTTAATAGCTCTCATTGTTTTGTGGGAGGTTTTTCTTAACTAATATTATATTCATAAAATTTCATGTAAAATAATTGCCCTGAGAAAACCAGTTAACTAAGTTTAAATGATGAAGGATTATTAACTCATTCATGTGAGAGGCTCAACCCTCAATGTATTTCATTCATTCTAAAGAAACTGTTTTGACCATTTTGACCTTAGCCGTTGTAAAACTTGCAGTTATCTAATTTGGGTCAATTTTGAATCTGGGAGGTACAGAAAATAGTTAAATTACGTTTGTTTCTGAAGACAAAATGAGCAATAAAGGAACAAAAGACTCTTCCTTGAACCCAGAGCAGGCTGTTCCTATTCTAAATTTGTCACTAGGTGTCTTAATCTGACTTTTTATAAATCAAAACAAAAATTTAGTTTGAGATTATTCCCTGTTTACCCCCAGGTTTATTTAACCAAATTAAAGATGATGTACATTAATTTTAATCCCAATCTTGATATCATTAACAACCAGGATCACTGCTTCTACGTATTTTTAGATTGTCAAGTCACTAATCTTTTTACTTTTAACTTTTATATATTATCACAGAACTTTAAGTAAAATTAGCTTTTGCAGTAGATTTGTTAAAATCCACTGAGTCAAGAAATACCTAAAATACATTTTCACTCAATACCATAATATTATATGGGTTGCTGTCTTAAAAATATGTGTTTTTTTTTAAATTATTTGCTTTATTTATTTATTTTTTAAATTTTATTTATTTATTTATTTATGGCTGTGTTGGGTCTTCGTTTCTGTGGGAGGGCTTTCTCTAGTTGCGGCAAGTGGGGGCCACTCTTCATCGCGGTGCGTGGGCCTCTCACTATCACGGCCTCTCTTGTTGCAGAGCACAGGCTCCAGACGTGCAGGCTCAGCAATTGTGGCTCACGGGCCGAGTTGCTCCGCGGCATGTGGGATCTTCCCAGACCAGGGCTCGAACCCGTGTCCCCTGCATTGGCAGGCAGATTCTCAACCACTGCGCCACCAGGGAGGCCCTATGTGGGTTTTTGTTTCAAATATGATTGTCCTTGTCACCTTCCCGGAATCATACCCAATTTATATTTCAAAAAATCAGCTAGAGAGGTTGGCAAAAGTAATTTCAGGATAATGTTGTAAATTTTTTAATTTGAAAGTTTTTTTTTTCAAAATTTAACTTTAATTTAAGGATCTAGTATTTTTTTTAATATATTTTTCTTAACCATATTTGCTTATTTATTTATTTATTTATTTATGGCTGTGTTGGGTCTTCGTTTCTGTGCAAGGGCTTTCTCCAGTAGCGGCAAGCGGGGGCCACTCTTCATCGCGGTGCGCAGGCCTCTCACTATCCTGGCCTCTCTTGTTGCGGAGCACAGGCTCCAGATGTGCAGGCTCAGTAGTTGTGGCTCACGGGCCTAGTTGCTCCGCGGCATGTGGGATCTTCCCAGACCAGGGCTCGAACCCGTGTCCCCTGCATTGGCAGGCAGATTCTCAACCACTGCGCCACCAGGGAGGCCCTATGTGGGTTTTTGTTTCAAATATGATTGTCCTTGTCACCTTCCCGGAATCATACCCAATTTATATTTCAAAAAATCAGCTAGAGAGGTTGGCAAAAGTAATTTCAGGATAATGTTGTAAATTTTTTAATTTGAAAGTTTTTTTTTTCAAAATTTAACTTTAATTTAAGGATCTAGTATTTTTTTTAATATATTTTTCTTAACCATATTTGCTTATTTATTTATTTATTTATTTATGGCTGTGTTGGGTCTTCGTTTCTGTGCAAGGGCTTTCTCCAGTAGCGGCAAGCGGGGGCCACTCTTCATCGCGGTGCGCAGGCCTCTCACTATCCTGGCCTCTCTTGTTGCGGAGCACAGGCTCCAGATGTGCAGGCTCAGTAGTTGTGGCTCACGGGCCTAGTTGCTCCGCGGCATGTGGGATCTTCCCAGACCAGGACTCGAACCCGTGTCCCCTGCATTGGCAGGCAGATTCTCAACCACTGCGCCACCAGGGAAGCCCCAATTTGAAAGTTTTTACAAAGTGAATACATTAATATCAAATACCTGATACATATTAGATAAGTGGACAATAAAATTTCGATTTGTCGTGTGTGTGTGTGTGTGTGTGTGTGTGTGTGTGTGTTGATGGTGGTTTATGTTGTTTCAAATATGTGTGGGGATTATAGGAAAAGAAATTAAATTAACTCCCTCATGTTCAACATGTGATTTCCCCCCTCCCTGTCTAAGCATTACAAGAATTCAGGCCAGGATCACACAAAGCCACATGAGGCTATAATAGCCATTTCCTCTTCTGGGGTTTTAGTTTGATGGGTACCCAAGGAAACAAATGCTGTCTACAGATGGTCTTTGCTGCCTGCCCAAACATGTTTGTTTGTTATCAGCGTTGGCCTGACAGGATCTGTTTTCTGAGCCTAACTAGCTGTGTGGGAACTAAAAACTAGTCATTTCATCTCTCTGTAAAATCTCTCTGGAGGAGACTATCCTCAAAGTCCTTTCCATTTCTCAAATCCTTTGACTTAATGGTTCTGTTCCATATCTATCTGGTCTGGGAATTAACTAGTTTACATGGTCAACCAAGTCCTGATCCATATGCAATAGGGCTCCTCCACATCTGTCACAGTAACAATACCTTTCTTCTAACTTATTACAGGGGGTGGAGAAGTTATTTGTTGGTAGGTTATTTGTTGCTGTTTCTTTTCTTTTTTTTAAAGTTTTTTTTTTATGTGGACCATTTTTAAAGTCTTTATTGAATTTGTTACAATATTGCTTCTGTTTTTTGTGGGTTTTGGGTTTTTTTTTATGTTTTGTTTTTTTTGGATGTGAGGTTTGTGCGATCTTAGCTCCCCGACCAGATATCAAACCCGAACCCCCTGCATTGGAAGGCGAAGTCTCAACCACTGGATGGCCAGGGAAGTCCCTGTTGTTGTTGTTTCTTGAATAAGAAAACCACAGCATCTGATGCATATTTTCTAACAACTAGGATATTCTGAATTTTTGTAATATTTTTATATACCTGAATAAAGCATGTAATTTAAACACTGTTAATGTCCAAAGCCACCATGTTTGGAAAAGGCAGGAAATGTCAGAAACTATTTAAGTTGCTTATAAATTGTATCCCAAAGCAAGAAGTTTACTGGACAGGAAGGACCACAACAACAGTAGCTTAGACAAGAAGGGCTTCTCTGAGGCTCTAAGACTGGGCTGGTTGCTCTACCCAAGCACTTTCAGGGCACCCTGTCCTTGCCCCTATTGTCACACCCCAAACTGTGTTGTTTGTTGGCCCCCCTGAGTACACAGTGCAAGTTCTGCGAGGACAGGAATTGTTCATTGATGTACCCTTGACAGTACATCAGGGGTACAGTGCCTGACACATGATAAGGACTCCATAAATAATTATTGAATAGCTGTTGAATAAATAACTGTCTGTCCTCACTTATTGCTATGCCAGGAGCAACAGAAGCAGGCAAGGGTAGCATCACATGACACAGAAATAAGAGGCACCATTATCAAGAGCCTAGTGTTTGGTGGTTGCCAGGTGGACATAGGTTCCTATCAAAGTGTGATCGATGGGATCCCCAGAAATTTCCATTCAATGATGTCCCTATAGTATGTTATACTATACCTGCCTACTCTGGGTAGCACCAAAGGATACAAGACATTTTGATGGGATAATTTTGACGGGACCATTTATCCAACTCTTACACATACCTCAGCAAAATTTGCAGAGTATTAATCATGAGTAGCTAAGCACAAAGAATGAATACTCTTCAAGGAAAAGTGAGTTGGTGTGGGCTATATTTTAACAGGAAATTCCTCTGGCTATATTTCATAGGATCTAGGTGCAGTAACTGTTGTGTAATTGCTCAGCATACCGTTTGGTAAAGGATTAACAAAACCTTTTCCCCTTCTGTGTGAGAATTTAACCTTGGGTTAACTTTCTAGCTCTGTTCCCCTGGCAACCTAATAAAGAGTAGTATATCAACCATGTTGCTAGGCAACATTACATATGGTAGAAATGACCCCGAACTAGTGAACCGTATCCAGACTGGGAGAACTACAAATGCCTGATAGGAAGCCACACCTCTGGGCTTCCCGAACCACAGTGACTCTTGGAAGAGACATGTCTCTTGTGGGGACCCTGGAAGTTATTTCTATGGAGTTGTTATAAGAGATACTTGCCCCCCTGGGACAAGAGGCTTTTAAGCCAGAATAGCTTCCATACTTGCCTGATGTGGTTCTGTCTCCTTGCACCTGAACCACAGGGACAGATGCAGGGACTCCGATGGAGGAGCAACATCTGGCTCTGCCCTGCTGGTGAGCCGTGTTTCCCATCCTATGTCCTTCTAAGCGAATCTGCTGTGGTAGCTTATGAGTTTGAATGTTTCTAAACATTCGATTGTGCCTAAGTAGACCCCTGGAGGACACTATATTACTATTTGCTTGCTTTTTCTGGTGGCAGGAGAAGCTCCTCAGAGACTATGGATAGTAGAAAGATGTGAAACTGTCTGGCATATTCTTCTGCTTCCAAAAAAATCCTAATCATACCCTTCACAGTCTGCATGACAGATAATCCATATCCATTACACATGATCAAGACATATATCTCAAATTGATGCCTTCCCTTAAAATCGCCAAGCTTGTTACTGCTAAACCTTCTTCATCTAAACACATAATCCCAATCCTAACCCCCAATAATTTTTAATATGCTACTGACAGAGGGCCAAAAAAAATCAAATGATGGATATAAAAATTGTTTCCCCAAGCCACAGCTGTCAATGAAGCAGTGGCAGTAGTAAAATTATCCATCTGGAGGGTCAGAACAGATGCTAAATGTCCTCCTCAAGTTATGAAGCTTCCATATCATCTGATCACAATGGTGTGAGTTAGTGTCACCTTTGAAAACTAGGACGTATTAGAAACTAGGCAAACTACCCTTGCCAAACAAACAACTTTTCATTTATCTCTACAGAAGCATTATTTGAAGAAAAGAATTCAAATTTTCAGAGCTTTAATGAAAGGTTTGAGGAACACAGCAATATTTGGTGGAAATATGGAGCAAAAATCAATGAAAACATTGCCTATCATAAGCAACTGAATAAAGCACCCCCCTTTTGGGGTAAAAAGATAGCACGAACACATGAAAGCACAAAGCAAGCGACAAAGGACCAACAATGACAGGAAGTACAGTGGTAATGCTCAAAACAGAGTGTAAAAAAAAAAAAAAAACAGAGTGTAGCAGGGACTTCTCACCCACCCCATCCCCTTGCCCCTCTCTACCCTATTACACTACACTTCACAGAGATAATTCTATTGTCAGTGCACAAAAGACACACAAGAAAAACCTAGACATCCAAATGAAACAGCAAGAATTCAAGTGACCAAAGGCCACTCCAGTCTCCCCACCGCCCTCAGAATCAGTGCATGCAGCCCTGCCTGTTGCCTTTCTCTACGTGGGGTTTATTACAACATCAATTCACAACAACAACAAAATAAAAAACCCTTCGTAGTATTCTGAACCTCCAGAATACTCAATTTCACAACATTCTGCAGACCACTGGGTCAATAGCTTTCTTAAGGAATATTCAGAGTATAGTGACCACCAAAATATTTACATCAGACTGGCATCTTTCTGCCAAATGACCAGAAGCCATGATGCTCTATGTCATTTCTAAAGGTATTACAGATCCAGGCCTTATTTATATTCCTTTCCAACACCTATGAAAGCCTGTTCCCTTCTCCCAAAAGAAACAATTTCCCAAGGGTACCACTTTTCAATCCCATTACAAGTAAAAATCCTGTTCCCATCCATGCAGTATATGTAATATTAGAAAAAAAAATCCCTTTGCAGAAGAGGCAGGGAAGCTCATATGTGGCATTTTTTTTCTGACTAGAATTTATTACATTTTCACTTAGTCTCAAAAATATTAAAAAGTCCAAAGAAAATTAGTATCACCCATAATCCACCACCAAGAGGCAAACTGGTGTACATTCTACCAAATGTTTCTTTCTAGGATATATATATATATGTTAGGTGACATTATATATACCCACACACATGAATTCTTAGCCCTGTATATGTATGTGTGCATTAGAACCATCATTTTTACTTACTATTACATTTTGAGCCCTTCCCCATGCCCTCAAGAATTCTATAATAAACAAAGATGTTGAGAATATATTTGAAAGTGGATGCACATCACCCAATTTTTTTTCCATAGGAAGAATTCTCCAGCTGGGTTGTGGGATGAGGGGGCAGGAATATTTTAATGTCTCTCCTAAGTATTGTCTTTGAAATATTTGTATGATTTTCCAGGCTCCACTCTCACCAGGAGTATGGGAGCGTCTTTTCACTCTACTGCAGGTTAGGTCCCTAAACCTCTGTCACTGTGTAAGGGGAGAACGGTCCCACATCATTCCTATTTCTTCAGTTTAAATAAGGAATGACAATATTTTTCAGATTTTATTTTAGATTATTTTGTGAATTGCCTGTTAATATATGGTCTTATTTTTCTATGTTAGCATTGGTCTACAACTACTTGTTAATAAAACCACACTGTATGTTGTCAGGTATTTTGAAAGTGCTAACACAGGTCAGCAAGACACTTTTAAAATTTTAAATATACGTAATTTTTGTCTGTAAGTAATCAGAGCTATAGACGTTTTTAAAGCTGTTCTTTTATATATACACACACTATGGCCAGGCTGTTTTATTCTATTGAACTTCTTATTCTTAAGCCTGTACTGCAGTATTTTATTTATTTTTAAAGTGTGTTTTAATATCTTACAGTGAAGTGTCTTCAAAATTACTCTTCCTTTAAATATCTGCTTATTACATACAGTCATTTGTTTTTCTAAATAAACTTCAGAACTATTTTGTCAAGTTAAAAAAAAAAATCCCTTTGCAAACTTGGACTGAATATGCCAGAAAGATGCCAAATATAAACTAAATCACTAATGGTCTGCGTTGGGCCCAACTGTGAATTTACTTATAAAAATATCACCAACTCCACAAATTAAACCTCAAAGACACTGTGCAGATTATAAATACTGACCACCAAATGGGAACATAAATTTAAAACTGAGGACAGTTTATTATCTGATAGTCCACACAGAGGAAGTATCTCCTTTAAAAGTGACAGAATTCAGCGACCGAATTCAGTTATTCCCAATGCCAACACGCAAACTCCAAACAGCCAATGTCTCCAGACATTGCCAGATATATGTACTCTGGGGGGCAAAATCACCCCCAGTTGAAAATCACTGTCTTAGAGTGTAATCTCTAATGTAAAATTTTTTATTTTGCACCCAGTGATGTGAATAGGTTATGGGGTCACCAGAGAGGATCACTGCTCTGCCAGAGAAAGCAGGCAGAGCGTTGAACTGTGAGGTAGAAAAGTCATATTAAAACATCAGAAATGCTTTGAATGGAGAGAGCAAAAATATCAAACATAACTCCCTGCAAAGTATATCTTCTACACCTCCTTTTAGGTTTCCCTTTTGCTAAGGTCCTGCTTTTAAAACAATGCTAATATTTTCATTTCTGGTAAGAAGTGTTTCTGGTCCTTGAAAATTTTCAATGTGTAATTCTTGATCTAGAACAATAATTTTCCAACTATCTCTGTTAATAGACTGGTTTTTAAACTTCCAGTCTACTTCAGGCCAATGTGTGGTCCTACTGTGTGGACTGGGATCCAGGAATTCAGCTGCTGTCTGGGGCCAGCACCATCCTAGGGTTCTAACTTCTATTGAGAAGTACAGTTTAAACACCTCCTGAACCCTTCAATGCTAACATTTATTTACAAGCCAATTTACAATTTTTTGATTATCTCTTTTTGTTCAAGAGGCAGAAAGGAAAGTGTTTTTGTTTTGTTTTTTACCATCTTTTGAAATACAACTATAGTAAAATTAAAGGAAGAAAATTCATTTTGGATACTTTAACATAAGACAAAATTATGAAAGTGCCTTAAATATCTTTAATCCCTAATATTTCCTGCTCTTTAGACTTTTAAAGAAGTACAGTCTCTTTTGTTAGAATAATTGCATGGCTGCAAAGTGGGTGAAAAGCAGACTTGTTTTAAAAACCTGTTCTTCTAAGTAACCTTCCCTTTCCCTCCAAAGGATCTTTTAAAAGGTAAACAATTTAGACATATAACTTGCTTATATTGGCTTACCTTTTCCCTCCAATTAAAGTTCTATTCATAAACGAAGTAAAGGAATGTCAGTGGTGGCTGCATTTCCAGGTTACACAGCAGTGGCTCTTGGAAATGGCTGGAAAATGCATAGGAGCATTTTGAGTTTTGCCCAAATGCCTTGTTTTATGATCATAAAACAGGTTATTTGTGTGCAAAGAATTGTTAAATCCCAAGCCAGACAGGGAAACCACCCAGACCTGGGCTCTCAGGCTCCCTTGCCGGGGCTAACTTAAAATTTAATTCAACGGGGCAAGTCACAGTGCCATAAGGAAACTTTCAGCTCATTTCCATGCTTGTCTGCACATAAATGCCCCCAGCCTTTAAAACTGCAATCTTAGATTTAGAAAGTAATTTTTACAGTCATATAGCCAGACGGCCCTGTCTGCCTTATATCAAGGAAACTTTCTCCTTAATACTTCACCAGAAAATTAAAGTACGGAATTCATTAGGAGAGGCTTGGCAGAAGTAAGATTGATCTCAAAACTTAATATGTTCTTGCCCACCTTTTCAGAGAAAGAGGATGACGACACAGGAATGCAGAAAGATTGAGACACTATGAAAAAAGTATGGAGATTTTCTTATCTCCCTCCCAACCAGAGTTTGGATGCACGGCAGGAAAAACGGGACGCCTCAGAGCCAACCTTGATTCACTCAGAAAGCTTTCAGAAATCAGGGGCGGCACTAAAAAGTCCTTTGAGTCAGAATCCAACCTCCACCATGTAGTCTAACAGAAATGCAAATAATTAACAGTGAAAAAATGTTCCTCTCAGGGTTCCACAAAATTGGACAAAGGGTGGCTTTCAACCACAGAACTGGCAAGAACAAATTCTAAACCCTCTTCTCCACTAATTTATTGCTACGTAAGCATCTCTCCATCTGATAAGCTGGGCTGAATTTGGGGTCTATCATCCGAATCCTCTCCGCCGGGGTCGTTTTCCTCACCAGACTCCACGTAGATTGGCCAGTCATTGTCTGTGTCACTCTTTTCTTGGCTCTCGGACGAAGCCTCCACCAGGCTAAGGTTGATGGGCATCAATTCGTCATCATCATCATGTGTGTCTGTAACGCAGGTGCAGCTGTCACACAGCCCGAAGCGCCGCAGCCCCTGCGACAGGTGACTTGTGAAGGTTCTTCTGCAGCCCTTGCAGATAATTGGACGGTTGGACCTATGGACCTAAAATCACCAGCACAGTAAATGTCACAGAAAAGGGGTTGAGTCATGGCCTTCAGGGCCCCATGAGACATGGCCCCTCGCTGACCCTCCAGTCTCATTTCTCACCACTCTCCCTCTTGCTCTCTCTGCCACAGTCTCAGCCTCACCAAGGTCCTTTCCACCCCAGGGCCATCGGACATGCGTGGAGTGTGCCCTCCTCCCCCCGTCACCCCTCCCTCCTTACTAATGCCTTCCCCCCCCCCCCACAGCTGTACCGCGCAGCTTACGGGGATCTTAGTTCCCCAACCAGGGATGGAACCCGCATCCTCGGCAGTGAAATCTCAGAGTCCTAACCACTGGACCGCCAGGGAATTCCCACTAATGACTTTCAAGGAAGTCTTCTCTGATGCTCCAGGCCAGATTAGGTCCCCCAGCTACATAGTCTCACCTATACTTCTCCCTTTGTTTTATTTCTAACAAATCATTGGTAAAATTCACTAGATTCTAAGCTCCAAGAGGTCACGGACTATCCTCATTCATGTTCTCTGTCCTCTGTCACATTTGTTACTACATCCCTAGTGCCTGGCATATAAAGGGCACTCAGTGAACCGATTAGGATTTTAGGCATGGCCTCTTACGTACCTTGGATTGTTTAGTTATTAGGAAGGCAGATTTGCCAGACAGTGTATTCTCTAAAAGTGCCAGCAGATGCTTCACCCTTGACTTTTTCATTGATAAATGCATTCCTTACTTATGAAAAGAGCTTTGCATACTAGAAAAGAGAACCTGATCTCCTACTCCATGCAGCTCCTTGTGAGGGCAGCAGTCCCAGGGGTCCCCTCTGTATAAGGAACTATCTTTCTAATGCATGCACTTTTCAGAAACTCCAGCCAATAGGGGATCTGTGAATCAATCAGAGCCTCTCTTTTAGAGAGCTCTGGATGCAGGCTACACACAAGAGGCAGTGACAGAGAGAGGCTGATGCAGGAGAAGGGCCAACAACGATACCCAGGTTGCTGGAGTTGCCGTTACATCCTGACCTTTGTCCCTGCTTCCCCTGAGGTTTCCTGGGCTGCCTATGCTAAACCCCCAATGCCTGAGCCAACCCGAGTGTGTATGTGACCCTTGCAACCTGATGGAGCCTTTGAAGACCACCTCTTTGGGCTGCAGTAGACTGGACCTCGTACAAAGTGGAAAAATAGAGGGAATGAGGATTCCAACCAATGAAACATCTTAAAGGTACCCAGGGACCTATTGTTGTCTGGTTATTAGATCCTTAGCAGATAAATGATTCACAAAGATTCTTCTCCCATTCTGTGGGTTGTCTTTTCACATTCTTGATAGTGTCTTGAAATCCAAACCATTTTTATGTTGGATTTTCCAAAGACTGATTGCCTTGCTCAAAGACAATCTTAAATGCAATGCCTTTCTAAATGGCCTGAATGCTTTTTAGCAGGTAGGAATCACCCACTCATATGGGAGACAGAATCCTAGGCGGCAGCCAGTGGGAGGGGAGGTCCGCTTGGGCAGGGGTCCTCTTTGTTGCTCACAGGTAGCCCTATAAATGGCAGTATATCTCTTCCCCACCCCGGGGTGCTGAGGTTGGGTGGGAAACCGAGAATGCAGCTTACCTCTGGCATCACACCACAGAGAACAGACCCACAATCCCCTGTCTAAGCCTCAGTGTTCTCTGCCTTTTGACAACCATCCCTGACTAGGGTCTAAACTTTCTTAACTTTCCTCCTAAGAAAACTAGTCTGTTACCATGTAAGTTTTAACTTTCTCTAAGTGCCACCAACCCAGGTGTAACTTAGTAGCAGAAATACATGTTTAAAATTCTCTGGAAATACCCCAGTGGACAGAAAAGAGAAAGACAGGCTGGCCTTTTGCCCTCACGTTAGACAAACGTCATGAACCACCCCCACTCCCACCCCACCGTCCTGAGAGAACCGCCGGCTCCTCCACTTACGCTGAGCGCGTGGCCCCGCAGATGCTCCTGTCGGGTGAACCTCTTGCCGCAGGTCTCACAGGGGTAGGGCCGCTCCCCCGTGTGTGAGCGGATGTGCCGCTTAAGGATGCCCTTCTGTTTGGCAGTGTAGGGGCAGAAAGGACACTTGTGCAGCTTGATGGGCACCACCAGCACACCACCTGCGGAACCAAATGGTACTGTAAGCAGCAACAACACTGGCCGCCCTGCGATGGACGGGATCCAGAGCAGGGGAGTTCGACCAGCCCAGGTCGAGAAGAAGGACCACCAACTCCACCAGCAGCTAACAGCAAAACATTGTCTGCAAATTGCAACTCTGGTTCCCAGTCAGCCAGAGGAGAAGGTGGGCTTCTGATATAAGATTGCAAGGAATGCTGTAAGGCCTCAGCTTTGAAACTTCTCTGTGGCTCACAGTTAGAAAACACAGCTTATATTACAACCTTAGAACACATATACCTTCATGTGGACAACTTGAAAAGCTTCCCAAAATAATACTCACTCTGATAATGTCTATTCTCTTTGATTTCATTTTAGGACAATAATGATTGAGACCCTGCTATAGACTGAATTTCATCCCCCTCAAATTCATACATTGAAGCCATAACCTCCAATGTGACTATATGTGAAGACAGGGCCTTTAAGGAGGTAATTAAGGTTAAATGAGGCCGTAAGGGTAGAGCTCGAATCTGGTAGGACTGGTGTCCTTATAAGAAGAGGAAACTATGCCAGAGATGGCTTTCTCTCCCTACTCTTGCACAGAAGAAAGGTCATGTGAGCACCAGCAAGAAGGCAGTCGTATGCAAGCCAGAAAGAGAGCTCTCACCAGACACCAACCCTGCTGGCACCTTGATCTTGGACTCTGCACCTCCAAAACTGTGAGACAATAAATTTCTGTTGTTTAAACTGCTCAGTCTGTGGTATTCTGTTATGGTTGCCTGAGCTGGCTAATACAAACCTCCTGAGTTGATTTAATGACCCTCAAAAGTTTGAAAAAACTATTATGATGGAACAGACCACTGGGTCAGGATTCATGCTTTCTTTGACAGTAGCTCCTAATAATAGCTTCCAGGCATGTGTAGAAGTGGTTTGCTATGATGCAGACTCTACATTGTTTGGAGTTCATATTAACTCTATACATCTGAAATCATCAAATATCTTAAAAATTCACTTAAATTTTTTAGAACTCTTTTTTTTCCACCTTGCTCCTACACCCGTTAAGGTGACAACATGATTATTACTCACATGTATAAAAACTGTTCCTTTCAAGTTTCCTGAGTTACCCTTATTGTAGTATTCCAAGATTTGTCTCCTCTATCCATGCCCTTCAGAATTTTACAGACTTTGATCACATCATATTATATGTGGATGCACTAGTAACACAAGCTTTCCAGGCACAGAAACCTGAGTTCAAGTACTGGCTCTACCACTTACCAGCTGTGTGACCTTGCACATCTCACTTAACTTCTCTGTGCTTTACTCATCTGTAAAATAAGGATGATAATAGTTCCCACCTCACAGGATTGTGGTAAGAATGAAATGAGGTAATGGCTAAAGCACAGCAGCTGGCATATAGTAAGCTCTCATAAATGTTAACCATTTTTGTCACATCATCATCACCTGGGTGTTTCTTTCCTGATTAAGCTGGCCAGGCTCTTGTGGTTTCTCTTAACATGGGAGTAACTCCTTTTCTCTGGGACCTTCTCAGGACACCTAATAGGGCTTTACCTTTCCTGAGGTGCTGCCAAAAGTATGGCAAACTGAATGTCAAGTGAGAACCCAACATCATTCTATGTACGGGTGAAGATTATTCTCTTTAGTTTCTAGTTCCCATCCTGATAATGCTTAACATTTTGCATAATCTATAGTGACTCCAAAATCTGTTTCCCAGAATAAAAGCAGCAGCTCATGGCTCAACACTGCATATATATGTTGGATTATTTATTTCTCACTGATCACACTGGTACTGAGATGTCAGTTCCCTGCTCACTCCTCTGGCACTGTGGACTCTTCCCATCATTTATCCCCATCAGCCTGGCATTGTACTATCACCTTCTTCCCGACTATAAAAACATTCAGTAAAATGGGTCCAGTGTTAATCCTTGGAAAAAAACAACTGTTAACTATTTTTCCATCAGAAAAGTATGAATTATCACAACACTTTCCTTCCTCTCTTATGATCTGATTGCTCCAAAAAAACACAGTTCACCTGAATGCCTATTACATGCGAGGCACTGTGTCAACGTGCATCTTTACCAAGATACCTGTTTCTTCCCTCAAGAAGTTAAGTGTAGCAGGAGAGAAAGACATGGAAACAAATTCATACAATATAATATAACACATGCAAAGTTCAAAGTGATGAAGAAATGTAGAAAAGAAAGTAATGAATTCTCTCCTGGAGTTCAGAGAAGATTTCACAGGAGAGATGACCTTTGAGCAAGGTTTTAAAGGATGAATAGGAGTTCACTGGGAGTTTGAGAAAGAGAAAGGTATCTCAGGCAGGGGAACAACACATGCTTAGGTACAGAGGTAAATGAGAATATGAAATATTAAGTGGGGTGGAGAGGGATGAGGAATGAAGCCGAGGAAAGGGCAAGGAAAGGTCAAGAAGGTCACATTCATGCATTTATTCAACAAATTTATACTGAGCACCTATGATGTACCAGGCTGTGTTTTAAGCCCTGGGGACACAGCAGTGAACAGAAAATACAAAATTCCCTGCCTCTGCAATGCTGATATGTTAAGGAACTTGGACTTCATTCTCTAAGCAGGTGGGGTTTTAAGCTGGGAAGGTACAAGGTGAAACTTGACTTTTAAAGGATCCCTCTGGGGATAATGCAGGGGAAGGATTTAAGAGAGGCAAGATTAAAGGCAGGAAGTCCAGGTGGGAGAGGATGAGCGATGACGTGAATTAAAGCCACGGCTGTGGAGGTGGAGAGGAGGAGAAAGGTTTGAGAAGTAAAATTAATAGCACTCGATGACCACGTTGGGGAGGAGAGAGCAGGGAAAGAGAAGATTCTAAATGACACCGATTCTGGTTTAGCTGACTTGGTGGGTGACGGTGGAATAAACCGAGGCAGGGAACACAGGAGGAAAAGGAGGTGCAGGATGGGTGAGAAGGTCGGTTTGGGTTTTACGATGTTTCAGGCAGGCTCAGAGCATCCATGGGGGAATATCTGGGTTAGACAGATAAATCTGGAGCTCAGGGAAAGAAGAGAAGAATATAGTTTTGAGAGTCCTCAGCAGATTGGAGTGGTTGCTTTAACTGAGGTCTGGCTCTCCCCTAAGCACCCTGCTTCCCTTAACCCACTGCTTTGACACCCTGGATCAGGGGAGGGTGGGTCTTCCTTGTGCTTCACTGTCATCTCCAGACCACTGTCCCTCCCTCCTTCCTTAAAAACCCTAAGATCTTTTGGAGCTCATCCCATCAGATGATACTGCTACCCATCCTTGTTACAGTTATCCAGGAGCCCCTAGATCATCCCCTCACTCCTTGGAGATTTGATCACATTGCCTTCAGACACAACTCCTGGCATAATTCTTGGTGTGAATACCGAAAATGACCCTTGCAATACCCTGGCCTCTCTGTTCCCGGACCTCCTTTCTTCCAAAGACCTTATCCTCCACTCCACCTCAGCCACCCAATCCTAGACAAAGAGCTCTCAACTCTGCCTGCATATTAGAATCATCTGGGAAGCTTAAAATGAAAATAAATACTGATGTCCAATCCCCATCCCAAGCTAATGGGTGGGGTGGGACCCAAGCATCATATTTTTAAAGCATCCTTCCCAGTCTAATGTACAGACAGGGATGAGAATCATGGCCCCATACCTAGATATTGCCAATAACTGTACTCACTCCATAACCCACATTTCAAGCGCTCCACTTTCCAATCACCGTTTTATATCTTTCCAGCTCACCCCGTAGGTGTTCCTTCTCTACTGGGACGTCCAAGCCATGGACTATACTGCCATTTTACTGCCCTTCCCCTCCTCGAGTTCTCATTCCCCTCCTTCCCCAGCTGAGTGCCTATAGCCCATCAATGAAACCACTCCTTTGCATATACCCTCAGCTGCCTTGGTCCACTATCTCCCTCTATCTGCATTCATCTAATTCAGTATAACCCTCTGCCTATTCTGTAGGTGAAACAAGGCAAGTTAACATCACTGGAAAAAAATGCACAACTCTGGTCCGGTCTCACTTTAAATCAATCCAACCATCACCATCTGACTACCATAATATCAAAAGAGCCCTTGGTTCTGCCCAAGAACCCTAAGTATTTCCCTGGTTCATTCACTCTCCCACTCTTCTCAGTGACTATTTCATACCTTCCCTCTGCTCAAATCTCCCACCCCTCCTACCCCTTCCTCACTGTCAGCTGCTGTCCTTGCTTCTTATTTCATTGAGAAGGCGGAGCAAGCAAAGAGAATGTCTACATGGTCCCAGCCACCCCCCAACCTCCAATATGAACACATCTAATCCGCTTTCACTCCTGTTACTATGAATGAATTGTTCTCACTCCCATCCAAGGCGAGACCATCCCTCCATTTATACATGGGACCCCCATCTCTCCTCGATCTATCCATTGTCCCTCACTCTTCCATTATCATTTATCTTCCTCTCTCCTGGATCATTCTCATCAGTAAATAAATGCTTTTAGATTCTCCACCTTAATAAAAACCTTAACCTCATATGCCCCTTCAGCCATGGAAGCATTTCTTTGTTCCCTTCACAGCAAAATTTCTTGAAAGAAGCATCTATACTCACTATCTTCACGTCTACGTCTGAGGTCTCTTTTAAGCCTACTGTTTGGTCTTTTGTCCACCACTTCATTGATACTGCTCATCAGTGACCTCTCCATTACTAAACCCAATGATCAGTTCTCAATCTGCCTATACACAGTACTGGACATAGTTGATTTCTCCTTTTTCTTGAAACATTTTCTCCTCTTGGCATCTATCACTCTTTCTTGATTCCCTCCTACCTCACTGGCTGCCCCTTCTCAGTTTCCTTAGCTGGTTCCCCTATTTTCCTGACCTCTGAATGTTGGGTCAGGGATCAGTCCTTAGATCTCTTGTCTTCTCCTTCTAGATCTATAGGTTCATGGAACATACAGGTTTTAAATTCCATAGACCCATTAATGACTCCCAAATTTATATCTCAGCTCTGATTTCTCCCCAGAACTCCAAACATAGAGATGTAATTACTTACTGCACGCCTTCAATGGGATATCCAAAAGGCACCACAAACATAACATTTAAATCAATCACTCAAGCTAAAAACCGTAAGGTCACCTTTAACGCCTCTTTTTCTCATACCACTTATATAAGGCATTAGCAAATCTGGTCAGCTCTACCTTTCAGAGACAGTATAGTCCTAATCCAACCACATCTCACCTCTCTACTGCTACCACACTGATTCAAGGAGCACAGCTCTCACCTGGGTTATTGCAGTCACCTCCTAAACGGTCCTGCTGCTCCCACCTATGCTCCCCTATAGTCGATGCTCCCCTCTGGTCAACAGGAGAGCAAGAGGCCCACTTAGGAGGTGACAGCACACAATACCCAGAGGGATCCTTTTAATACATGTCATCTCAAGTCGCTCTCTGCCAAGACCCTCTAGTGGATTTCCTTCTAAGAGCAATATTCAAAGGCCTTCTCATGGCCTTCAACACCCTCCCCAGTCTGCCCTCACTCAACCTCTCTGAACTTATCCCCCACCACTCTCTGCTTTGCTCACTCCACTCCAGCCACACCAGCATCCTTGCTGTTCCTTTCATTCACTTGCCAAGTGTGATCCTACACCTGGGCCTTTGCACCTTTCTCTTCCCTCTGCCTGGAATGTTCTCCCTGATATCTCTACAGTTTGCTCGCTTAAAGGCAACCTGTTAGAAAGGCCTTCCTGGTCAACACTAAATAAAACAGCATCCCCTTCACCTTCTATCAACTTTGTCCCTGCTTTAGTTCTTCTTCATACTATATATGTACTTATTGGTTTATTGTCTGGCTCCCTATGCTAGAATATCAGCTCCATGAGGACAAAGACTGTCTTCTGGTCACTGCGATGAATAGTCCCTGGCATATAGGAAGTGCTCAGTAAATATCTGTTAAATGAATGAATGAACAGGAATGATAAGCTGTTGAAGAAGCAAGGCAATGGTGGAATGCTGACACACTGACATTAAATGACCCCATGATGAGGCTGAAAAGGAATGGGCAGAGGTAAGAGCAATGGGTACTTGTAGTGTCAGAAGCCAGGGGAGGAAAGAATTTCAAGAAGGAAAGATCAGAGTTAACTACCAAGAGTAGTCAAGAAAGATAACACCTGAAAATCACTCCCTGGATCGGCCCTGGAAATGTATAGCTTACCTCATGACAGTGGTTTCAGGGAAGGGGGAGTTGGTGGTAGTGTCAGAGCACAGTGGGCTGAGAAAAGATTGGGAAGTAGAACAGTGGAGGTGGCCGATATAGATGAACTTTTCAAGAACCAATGGCAGGTGCTGGAGCTGGGGATGGGAGGTCCAGGGGAGGAGAGATTATAGGAGGACCATGTGCTTTGACAGTGTCTGTTAGTGTCAGAGATGAGCAATGTGAACACAGAACTACTGTAACAGCCTCCTGACCGTCTCCCTGCCCGTGTCTCCCATCTCTGCACCATCTTGTGCTGAGGCCAAATTAATCTCTCCTGTCCACTCCCAAGCTCCGAAACTACTAAACATTCTCCTGTGCCTACAGATAGAAACCCACATTTTAGCATTTAAGCTTTTCCATGATCTGGCTACAGTTTCTCCCCATGTCTTCTCTTCTTACCTTCAGATGCCACTTTTTTTTTAATTGAAATATAGTTTGATTTGCCATATTATGTTAGTTTCAGGTGTAAAGCAAAGTGATTGTTATACGTATACATGTATTTTTTTCAGATTCTTTTCCATTATAGGTTATAACAAGATACTGAATATAGTTCCCTGGGCTATACGGTAAGTCCTTGTTGTTTATCTCTTTTATATATAGTAGTGAGTATTCAGATGCCACTCTCATAAAGCCTCTCTGACTTACCAGTAGGAAGCCAGTTCTGCTTCTGGACTACTGTGAAACTCACACCTCCATCTGTCGTCCAGCCCTAGTACCTTTCTATCACACGGTGCCGTTTACACACCTCTTAACTCCTCTAAGACGCCATCAGTTCTCTGAGAGCTGGAGCCACATCTGACTGACCTTTGTATCTTCACAAGGAAGGTGCTCAAATATTTAAGCAAATAAAGGAATAACCAAACAAATCAGTCCTACTCTGTGCCTTGGCACTTGGAATAAACGTAGCCCAGAGCCAGGTGAACCGAATCAACACCTGGCGGACAACAGGCATGGCAAGCGGCTGGGGTGGCTGCCTTGCCACAGACCCCTGTAGCTGGAAAGCTGCCTCTACAGATGGACAGATGGACCTGAATGAGGGTGACGTACAGCTGAATTACTATTTCTTGATACTTGTGCTTCCAGGCAGAGGGGTTGACAGACAAAACCAGTGCACTGAAATCCTCTATCCGCTTGGACTGCCTTCACAGTTTGTTTTATGAGTGAAACGAAGCCAGCCAGGGTTGCTAGTATTAGCTGTGACATTTACCAGCTCTGCATTCTTAAGAAACTCACTAAACCCTCTTGGGTCTCAGTTTCTCCACACTTCTTCTACCTAACTCATGGGGCATTATGAAGGGCTGATGGATGGGAAAGGGGGACACAGTCTGTGAAGTGCTACTATATACACGGAAATTAGATTTCAACAAGTTCCCAGAGTGTAGTCACTGAAAACAGCCGCTACCTTTTACCTGCTGGTTAAGCCACTGTCTCTGAGGACCAGAAACCGTACTTTCAAGTTTTTCAAGTCAAGTTTTAATCGGACATACAGAGCATTCTTGATTTTTAAAAAAATGAAATTTAGATGCAGGAATGAAGTAATCTTTCATTAAAAACTGTAAAAATGAAAAAAAAGAAAGAAATTAAAAGTCTCCAGACAGACTCAGTTTTCCTGGGTCTCTCCTATGTGTTCATGTTACTAAATTTTTGTTTGATTTTCTCCTGTTTAAAAAGTCTACCAAAGGATACAAGAAATTTACTCACATGAAACCAAATTCAACTCTAAAATATTCTCCAGTAAATCACACCATCAACCACAGCATGTTAACTGAGTGTCTACATGGGCCAGGCACCATGATTGACACAAAGTAGGATAAATTTCCTACCTGTATAGAACATGTTCTCATATGTGAGAAAAAATTCTGAAAACCTTTTCATTTGGTCCTCAACCCTGTGAGAAAGGCAAGGTGGGGGTGATTATCTCCTGAACAAAAAGGGTTCAAAGAAATGTCATGATTTAACCAAAGTCTCTCTGCTGGTTAGTGGAAGAGAATGGGTTCTTTCCATGTCTCCATACTGCACTCAACATGCTTATACTCTAGTTGCAGAGGTAAAAGACAAACATACGTGAAGAGGCAATGCCCTGCACACAGCAGGTGCTCAATTAATACCTACTGGCGGTGGTGGCAGTGATAACGTGGTGATAACAGTGGCGGTGGTGATGGTGGTGATGATGATGGTGATGATGATAATAGTGACAATGCCAGTGATGAGGATGACAGTGGGAGACCAGAAGGCACACAAGTGTGTGCTAAATGAGTGGCAGAGACGATGGAGGCTCATGGAGCTCACCTGAGTCCTCTCCATACCAGTCAGTCTGCACATCCATCATGGAACTCATGGCTGCTACTTCTGCACCACCTGGTCTTCCCTCCAAACTCCGAGAAAAGTGCTGGTCCGCGTCCTCTTTGCTCTGGACGGCACTGTGGCGCAGGAGCACCTCCAGGAATTGCTTCACATGGTAGTTACTGTAAGCCAAGTCGACCGCCTGGCCTCTGGGCAAACCCTCCTCCCCGTGGGCCAGGCTCAGCGGGGCAGTACGCTGCTGCAGCTGTCCGCCCACCTCCACCTCCACTCCCTCGGCATCGAACTCCACCTTGGGCTCCATCTGTTTGGGTCGAATGGAGCGGTCGCTGTCCACTGAGCCACCGCCCTGGCTGTCTTTCCCCACCAGTGCCAGAGGGTGGCAGCCTCTGCAGTCACCACGGGGGGACTCTCTTGGCCGATCCACACTCTCTTCCCCCTCGGCAGGAGAGACCAAGTTCTTGGTCTCACAGGAGGTCCCTTCCCTGCCTGAACTGGGGCTTCCACTCTCCACCCGGTGAGCCGCTGCTGCCGCTGCCGCTGCCGCTGCTGCCACCGCTGCAGCCACAGCGGCCTCCTTCTCCATCTTCCCGCAGATGTCTAGGGATGATCTGATGTATGTCTTGCAGAAGTTCACCACGTCGTTCATCTGCAGGTAGCTGGCAGCCGACATAACTTCAATCACGTTCTCCCCACACAAATCCAACTTCCCAGAATAGAGGAAGTCTAAGATGGTGGAGAAGGCGTCGGAGGTGACGATGTCCAAGGAGGCGGTGCTGTGCCGCCCGCTGTCCTGGATGTAGTGAATGAGCAGGGCTCGGAAATAGCCGCTGTTGGCAAACAAGATGTTCCTGTGGGCCTTGAAGATCCGCCCTTCCACAATGATGCTGCAGTCACAGAAAAAGTCCCTCTGCCGCTGTTCATTCAACTCCCCCAAGAGCTTGGCGTAATAGGATTGCATCTCCATTTCTCCACCAGCTGCTGCCGCTTGGAGTAACCTGGATCTCTGCCAAGATTTTTTTGTTTTTCAGTTAATTCACAAATCCCAACCTTACAAATAAGATGTTCGTTTTTTGTTTGTTTGTTTTGTTTTGTTTCTCTTTTAATTCTTCCAAAAACCCTGGTTGAGTAATGTCTTTATAATATGGGCTGTTTGGGATCTAACAAAAATCAAAGGTTGTCTAACTGGGTTAACTGATGAAAACAAGAAAAGTAACTATTCCTAATTGTACATGGGTGCAGTACTTAGTATTTTACATGGATTCTTTCAATGAATTTTTATAAAAACCCTACGAGTAAGTACTAATATTATACGTTACAATACTGTACTTATTAATACTGTACTTTTGAGACTCAGAGAAGATAGGAGATGATCCAGCTGCAAAAGAGCCAGGACTCAAAACCTCCAGAGTTCATACTCTTATAAATTACATTCTACTTTCTTCAAGGCTCAAAATATAAATAATACCTGAATCTAAGAATTACAGTCTCCAGGTGAGTCCCCAGCATCCCAATACAGAACTTAGAGACTGGCAAATACAGTCTCAGCTCACACCCATTACCATAAGTCTGTGGAAACATTTAGTGGATGCTTGGGCTAGCCAGCATGCATTCTCCATTCTTATGGTTTTAGTGCCCTTTTTGGCTTTGGTGGAATCATCCTTGGCCCCAACCACAGCCAACGTGCTTTGCATAAAGCTGGCACCATCCCCAGGATCCGGACGTGTAAGAGGTAACATAGGCTAAAACCATCAACACATCTTACCCTCTGACCACCGTGATTGGCTCAGAGATGGCCATGTGACTTGGTCAGAGCCAATGAAAAGCAATGAAATGTTTGCTGGGGTCTCGAAAAAAGAGCGCTCTCTACTCTGTGGGCATGTGGGATGTGAGGGATGCTGCTGCCACACCACAAGGGGAACCAGCCTAACACAGATGACAGCCCAGCTCAAGCAGGAGCAACAGATGGAGCCCAGGGGCACCATCTGAGCCCCAGCTCACGCTGTCCCAGAAGCCAATTGAGTCCCTTTTTGCTTTAGCTGGTCTGAGTTGGATTTTCTATCTCTTACAATGGAGACACTCCTAATTGATTGACTCCACGACCCTTGGTTCTCTCCTCTGTATTTTTATGTCCTGGACCTACTCTGTCAGTGGACTATAAGCCCTTTGAAGGCATGAGCCGTGTCTTACTTCATAGATTTCCCCCACAGCCCCTGGCAGAGTGCTTTGGACAAAGATGGTTTGCTAAATACAAAGGAATACTCCTTTCTTACCTGCTAAGTAGAACAAGTATAAATCAAGTTTAAAATCCATCTGCTAATGAGGAAGACAGAAGCTGACCTTCCCCGAGCTCTCCTCTCCATCTTTTCCCATCACACAAACCACGTAGCCATCCATCAACTTACCCCTTTTATTTACTGACCCACTGAGCTCTGAGAAGTTCCTACATCTTCTCCCTCTATTGGAGTCCCAAAAGGCCTAGTTAGAGCTGCCAACCACAGCTAACAACTCTTCAGCACTCTTTCTTTCTACAAATGGAACACAACAATTACCTCACCTAACAGAAATGAGGCACCTCCACCCCCCAGAAAGACTCTTTCCACTGGCCAAATAGATCCCTCAAGGCCTATGTGCTAACCGAACAGACTTTACTCATAAAAGACCAACAACAACCTCATTAAATGGCAATTTACACCTACTTTACACATATTTATAACAAGTGATGCATTAAGTTTAGAAGCTAGAGAACCAATTAGGGAAAGAAGTAGAGGAGCCTCTCTAAGCAAGTAAACTGACAAAAGTGAGAACTGACAGCTAGGAAAAGGTAAAAAAGTTATAAAAAACAGACCTAGAAATTTTTTCAAAATATCAGCCTGAGGCCACTTGGCTAAGGGTATTAAATGCTCCTACATATTCAAAATGGCCTAAGGACATCACTAAATTATAGCCCAGGGCTATAATGGATGGGACTAAGTCATCAAGATGATTCTTTTTATATTCATTTTAGACTCAAGGAAGTTAAAATTTTGGGAATTTTTTTTCATCCAAAGTAGTTAAAATTAACATTTTCATTCAGAAAGGAAGAGAACTGTCAGATATCTGAAAAACTCTACTCTTCCCAAATAAATCAGCTCTGAAAGTTTTCACAGGACTAAGATTTCACTGTCATTCTCACCTCTTCCAGCCACTCTAAACCTTCCTGGCTTTGGCAATCAAAATATTAAGGGGAAAACAAGACACAAGAGAATGCTACATTTAAATACCACATTCTGTTCTTCCTCAGAACTGAAAGAAAACCTATCAGACTGGTAAAATCACATTTTTCAATGTAATAATATCCACTGTTGATGGAACTGTCATTTGGAACACCATTTTAGAGGGGAATTTGGCAATATTTATCAAAACTTAAAATGTACACATCTTTTGTCCCCAAAATTCCACGGCTAAAAACTTAGCCTTTTGAATGTATTCCCAAAAGTACATCAAGTCAAAAGTACAGAGATGTCCATTGCACGAGGTTTTTGTTCAAGTGCAAAAGTAGAAACAATCTGAATGTCCACCAATAGGGGACAAGTTAAATCAATGAGGTACATTCACACAGTGGAATACTATGCAACCGTGCATTTAATGAGCTAGAGCTGTCTGTGTTCATATAAAAAAGTCACCAAGATATATTAAGGAAAAAGGCAAGATGCAAAACAAAATGTACAGTATGATCCAATCTATGTACATGTTTTTGCTGGTATATGTAAGAATTTTTTTCTGGAAGGTTTTATGAGCAAGAGTTAACAGCAGATATCCTTGAAGAGAGGGACTAGGGGTAAGAGGTGTGTGGAAGGACCTTCATTTTTCGTTTATAAACTTTCTGTACTGTTAGGGTCTTTTACTGTGTGCATATATTGCTTTTTTTTTTCCTTTCCTTTTTAGCAAAGAAGAAAAAGGAGGAGGCACAGAGGGATAAGGAGTTGGTAAATCAGGGAGATAAATACCAAAGTAGGCCCAATACTTCTTAACTTGTAGAATGGTCTTATCTACAGGGCCTCCTCCCAAGTACTTGCATTTTTTTCACTGGAAGACGCTCCTTTCCAGCAACAGTACCCAAAACCCATTTCCTCTGGCTTCCTCTCTGCAAACATTCTAGATTCTACCTGGTTGTATAAATGACCCCTGACTTTGCAAAAGTCTATCCACATACTTTCTTCAAACCTTTCTCCAATCCTGCATTTGGCATACAGTGTGGAAGTATTTATTCACATCAATCCCACTTGCCTTCAGTGCTCTGCATCCCTGGCACATGCTGAGGCTCACCATTTCTCCTGAAAAGGAAGCTCTTAGGGTACACTGCTCCCAGAAACACATTTATCCACATTCTGGCAGTGACACTCCCAACCTTCCCACGGTTCCAATTCAACAGTTACTGGCTACAAGCAATGCCTGACACAAGGAAGATGCCAGGAATAGAAAAATGAACCAAGTACAGCTCATGTCCTCCAGGAGAGGGCAGATGCCAACACTAGTACCTGCAACCAACTCCGACATTCCCCTGAGGGGATCGCAAGACTGTCTTCACTCCAGTGCCAAAAGCAGCTTTGAATTCCACCCACTCTTTCTGACAACACTCCTCCAGTATCACCAACAGGAGAATAATGGAAACCTGTTCATCAATTGTTAGCATGTACTGAGCTCTACTCCTCATGAAGCACTGTAAGAAATACTTTACAAGCATTAATTAATTTTAATCTCACAATAACTCAGTGCAGTAGATAAAATCATTATATCCTCTTTTTCAGAGAAGGAAATTGAGGTTCAGATTTACAGATAACACGCTGAAGCTAGGATTGGTACAGAGATTCGTTTCAATCCCAGAGTTGACATCCTTAACCACTATGCCAAATTGACTTCCCAAACCCTCCAGGAAACCGCGAGAAGAGCTGGGGAACTCACTCACTCCTTTCCCCAACGCACGGAGTGCTGGGGAACTACTCGGAAGAAGAGTTTCCACTTTCACAGAAAGTATTTCTGGGTCAACTGTACCTTTGATTCACCAGCTAAACTGATCGCAAGACAAGGGGATCCTTCCCCATCCGGAGCCAGACGACCCTGCAGAAATCACCAGAACCCGTTACTGTACATGCTCTTTGGCCCCCGAGGGTGAGAACCGAGGCCTTGCCCCTCCCATGGCTTCTCCCGGACAAAGTGACCATCGCTGCGACGGTCACTACCCCAGCGACCTGGCGCCATCAGAATGAGCCCTTGCGACCTGGCGCCATCAGAATGAGCGTGTGCCCATACCACCCGCTGGACGACGCCCGGGGTAGGGGGCAACCCAATGTCAGGGAAGGAGGGGAGGGAGGGGGTCGGTCATCGAGTGAGGGTTCGCCCGCCTAGGTCCGGGGATTCGCCAGGGCAGGATGGTCCGAGAGAGGCCGACCGAGGCGGAACATCCCTGCCCGCTGCCCACCCCGGCCCCCTCCCCGGCGCCCCGAATCCTCCCCAAGCCAATGAAAGCGGCAGCGTGAACCCGCTTCTCAGCTCTCACCTTCCAGCGGGTTGCAGCTCCGCCGCCGCTGAGCTACGCGCACCGACACGCCCCCCTTTCATTCACCTGTCGCCCCCTCCGGTGAGAGGCTGGGCAGCCGACTAATCATGGGTGCTGCTGGGCTGAGGAAGGCGGGCCCTTGGGCCAGAAGGTTGGTCAATGGCTCTGGTGCTCCCTCCAGAGGATGCGCTCTGAAGGCTCCAGTTCTCGCGGGGTGATGGGAGTTGTGGTCTCAGCGTTCATTTTCTCGGGCAAAGATACAGTGGACAAAACTACAAGTACCAAGATGCCAAAAGGGGCAGGGACCAGCGCTTGTAAAAGGCTGGAGCTCGGTTCGGTCCTCTGAGTCCCACTTGAGGGACCTGCGAAGTAACGGTCTCTTTGTCCGAAGAGCTAAAAGCACGTCGTGCATATTAATACAGCCTTGAGAGTAAGAGCTATGACCTGTCAGTCCGCACACATTTTACAACTGCCAACGCTCTCCGCAAAAATTCTGGAAATGAGTGAAATGGTTTAATGTACTCAACAGGTTTTTCTTGAACACCCGCAATACTCTTCCCTTGAAAGGATTTCAGGTTTATATATACAAGTGAAACTGTTAAACAGCAGTACTGACATGTTCCAAGTAACAGTACAGGCACGTTCTGGGACGGTTGTGAAATAGACAAACCAGGTTACTGCTCTCAGAGAGTTTAGTTCTAATGAAGGGTGTATTCGTTTCCTAGGGCTGCTGTAACAGAGTACCACAAACTGGCTTAAACAACAGAAATTTATTGTCTCACTAATCTGGAGGCTAGAAATCCAAAATCCAGATGTAGACAGGGTTGGTTCCTTTGAAGGAAGAATCTGTTTCAGGCCTCTTTCCTTGGCTTGTAGATGCCCATCTTCATGTTCTTACACGTCTGTGTTCAGACTTCCCCTTTTTATAAGGACACCAGCCACATTGGATTAGGAGTTCACTGTACCCCAGAACCACCTCATCTTAACTAATGACATCTGTAACAGCCGTATTTCCAAATAAGGTCACATGCTGCAGTACTGGGCATTAGGATTTCAACATAGGAATTAGAGCAGTGAAAGGGGACACAATTCAACCCATATCAGGGACAGATGGCCAATAAATAAACAGATAAGTTAAAAAAGGAAATAGGTAAATTACATGGCAAAGAGTTAAAACAGGGTGGCGAAGCAACAAAGAATGATTCGGTGGCTAGGTTAGGTTGAAGGTCATGGATGGCCTCTCTCAGTTGGTAACATTCCAGCTGAGACCCTAACTAGAAGAAGTGAGCCAAGCTAAGATGAAACAGAAGTGCATTCCAGGCAGAGGAAGAGTTAGTACAAAGGCTCTAAAACAGAAACAAGAGGATGACCCCTGGAGTGAGGGGGTGAATGACAGGCAGACCAGCTTAATGGGCATGCAACCTGTGCGATTCTACAGAGCCCCACTCTCAGAAACGCCCCATGCTTGGTTTAATGTTCTGCTGCCTTAATTGCCCTTTTGCGATTCTTAATAATTTTTGAACAAGGACCACTATATTTTCACTTTGTACTGGGCTCCACAAATTATGTAGCCAGTACAGGTGACAGGAAATGTGAATGGATAGAGAAGCAGAGGCCAGATCACCTAGGGATTTGTAGGCCAAGTTAAGGGGTTTGGATTTTTTTGTCTGTTTTACATGGGATGAGATACCTTTGAAGGAACTTAAGCAAGGGAGAGATATGATCTGATAGTGGTGGTCACAGTAAAAGATGCTAATCGGTGGGGTTAGGGTAGAGGTGGTAGAGATGGAGAGGGCCGGTTTAGAATATATTTTAGAACTTGTCAATGACTAAACTGCAGCTCACTCTAAAAATAACTTAGATAATTTAGATAAAGATAATTTAGGAGGTAAGATGTCAGCCAAACATCATTGTACAATCCATCAGAGAAAAGCAGTTTATTTATTCCTTGCAAAAGCAGACACCCAGAGAAGGACAGCAGCAGTTACATCTTTATTCTCAGGGTGCCTCTCCTTGCCACCCAGTTCCCAATGACCAGCTCAGGACCCAAGGATGTTTGATCCTCATGGCAGTGGAGAAGTCATCAGAAGGGAGGCTTCTCCAAGCTCAGCTTCTCATATCTTCTAACCTGGGAAGTCATGTAATTGGTGACTTAACCTTAATTACAACCATATATGAAACTCACCCTGTGTTAGTAATTCTACATTTCCTGCATCCAGTATCCAAGTTTAAGGTATCAAATTTTATGGCTGTGACACATATGCCCTGTGCTAGGTAACTTAATATTAGTCCAGGCTACTAAAATAAAGGGGCTTTTAAGACATGGAAGCAGGGGCTTCCCTGGTGGCGCAGTGGTTGAGAATCTGCCTGCTAATGCAGGGGACACGGGTTCGAGCCCTGGTCTGGGAAGATCCCACATGCCGCGGAGCAACTAGGCCCGTGAGCCACGATTACTGAGCCTGCGCGTGTGGAGCCTGTGCTCTGCAACAAGAGAGGCCGCGATAGTGAGAGGCCTGCGCACCGCGATGAAGAGTGGGCCCCGGCTTGCCGCAACTAGAGAAAGCCCTTGCACAGAAACGAAGACCCAACATAGCAATCAATCAATCAATCAATCAATAAATCTTTAAAAAAAAAAAAAAGACATGGAAGCAACCTAAATGTTCGACAGATGAATGTATAAAGAAGATGTGGTATATATACAATGAAATATTACTCAGCCATAATAAGGAACGAAATAATGACATTTTCAGCAACGTGGATGGACCTAGAGATTAACGTAGTAAGTGAAGTAAGTCAGACAGAGAAAGACAAATATCATATGACATCACTTATATGTGGAATATAAAAAAACGACACAAATGAACTTATTTACAAAACAGAAAGAGACTTACAGACATAGAAAACAAACTTACAGTTACCAAAGGGGAAGGGTGGGGGGGAGGGATAAATTAGGAATTTGGAATTAACAGATACATACTACTAATAGAAATAAAAGCAAAAATTTTAAAATGGGACCTAATCAAAGTTACAAGTTTTTGTACAGCAAAGGAAACCATAAACAAAATGAAAAGACAACCTACAAACTAGGAGAAAATATTTGAAAATTATGCGACCGACAAGGGCTTAATCCAAAATATACAAACAGCTCATACAACTCAACAACGAAAAAAAAACCCAATCAAAAAATGGGCAGATGATCTAAATAGATATTTCTCCAAAGAAGACATACAGATGGCCAACAGGCACATGAAAAGATACTCAACACCTCTAATTATTAGAGAAATGCAAATCAGAACTGCAATGAGGTACCACCTCACACAAGTCAGAATGGCCATCATTAAAAAATGTACAAATAAGGGCTTCCCTGGTGGCGCAGTGGTTGAGAATCTGCCTGCCAATGCAAGGGACACGGGTTCGAGCCCTGGTCTGGGAAGATCCCACATGCCGCGGAGCAACTAGGCCCGTGAGCCACAATTACTGAGCCTGCGCGTCTGGAGCCTGTGCTCCACAACAAGAGAGGGCGCCATAGTGAGAGGCCCGCGCACCGCAATGAAGAGTGGCCCACGCTTGCTGCAACTAGAGAAAGCCCTCGCACAGAAACGAAGACCCAACACAGCCATAAATAAATATATAAATAAATAAATAATTTTAAAAAAATGTACAAATAACAAATGCTGGAGAGGGTGTGGAGAAAAGGGAACCCTCCTATATTCTTGGTGGGAATGTAAATTGGTGCAGCCACTATGGAAAACAGTATGGAGCTTCCTCAAAAAAACTGAAAATAAAATTGCCATATGATCCAGCGATCCCACTCCTGGGCATATATCCAGACAAAACTATAATTCAAAAAGATACATGCACCCCTATGTTCACAGCAACACTATTCACAATAGCCAAGACATGGAAACAAACTAAATGTCCATTGACAGATGAATGGATAAAGAAGTTGTGGTACATATATAAAAAAGAATGAAGTAATGCCATTTGCAGCAACATGGATGATCCTATAGATTATCATACTAAATGAAGTAAGTCAGAAGGAAAAAGACAAATACCATATGATATCACTTATATGTGAAATCTAAAATATGACACAAATGAACTTATCTACGAAAAAAAAACCAGACTCACACATAAAGAACAGACTTGTGGTTGCCAAGAGGAGGGGAGGTGGGGGAGGGAAGGGTTGGGAGTTTGGGATTAGCAGATGCAAACTATTATATATACAATGGATAAACAACAAAGACCTACTGTATAGCACAGGGAACTATATCTTGTAATAACCTATAAAAGAAAAGAATCTGAAAAGGAATATATATATATATATATACATACATACATGAATCACTTTGCTGTATACCTGAAACATTGTAAATCAACTATGCTTCAAAAAAAGCTTTTTTTAAAGGAGTTTTTTAGGGTGGCCTGAAAAGGGGACATTTCTGGCAATGAGGTATAAGAGATATTCTTATGATCCCTGGATTTGATACAGTCTGTTGTGGAGCTCCTTATCTCCAGACCAATAAAACCTTCAGAATTAAATACCCTGAACCTCAGTATATCATTCAGGGTTTAGTTGTAGGAAGCAGAAACCACCCTGGCTAGTTTAAACACAAAAGGGTTCATACAAGAAATTAGGTGACACCAATTCTTGAGAAGGCTAGAAAAGTGGACTCTGAAGGAATGACTCCAAACTATCCCACTAGGGTAGCTGCTACCTTTGCTGAAATCAGGAAGGAGAGAAGTCAGGAGGCCACCACTGTACCTGTTGAGTTTAACAACACACCTCTGTGACTGCAATCCAGGGATCACTGGATTCAGGGATCACTGCAATCCAGGTGCCACCACTGCCGCCAAAACAGCCTCTCAACCCACAAGGCTACTGACTGGTACCCTGGAACCCGGTTGCAGAAACTCCTCACACCTCCACTGCCATGTTTGCCATCAGCAACAAGCAGCCGGAAGATGGACCCCACCTCACTTCTGCCTTCCAAATCTTGGCATGGCATTTTAGCTTTCCAGTTTCTGCAGCACAGGGACACTGGAGGGAGGTAAGAAAGGATGCTGAGTGCCAATCAACAATATCCAGCACACCAAACACCATGGATGGCACAGCACTGTGACACTGATTCTAAAACCCGGGAGCTACAAAGCCAAATAGAGAAAAACTCCCGAGTAACTATTTCCTACAGAAAATCAACTCTATCTTCCTAAAGAAACATGAAAAACCGATGCCACAGGCACCATTTGTTTCCCTTGCCATTTTAATCATTTTGATTAAAAATATAATAGGGGGCTTCCCTGGTGGCGCAGTGGTTAAGAATCCGCCTGCCAATGCAGGGGACACGGGTTCAAGTCCTGGTCTGGGAAGATCCCACATGCCACGGAGCAACTAAGCCCGTGAGCCACAACTACTGAGCCTGCGCGTCTGGAGCCTGTGCTCCGCAACGGGAGAGGCCGCAACAGTGAGAGGCCTGCGCACCGCAATGAAGAGTGGCCCCCGCTCGCCGCAACTAGAGAAAGCCCTCGCACAGAAATGAAGACCCAACACAGCCATAAATAAATAAATAAATAAATAAATAAATAAATAAAAAAGGGCAGCCACTACTCAGCTCCAATTTAAAAAAAAATAAAATAAAAAAAATAAAAAATAAAAATAAAAATATAATAGGATATTTTGAGCTGCTGATTATTAGTTTCTGCCACACCAGAGCAATTGATTTAAGTATCAGGGTATACCCCCCACTTTCTGGTAGCTAACAAGTTATTGAGTACTGTCTGATGTTACAAGTCTGCTTCTGTCAAGAAGTTGACCTCTTTCTGGAGTGCTGCAAAGGATACCTTCATGAAAACCTCTAGTGGTTATGGACAAACTGTGAAGACCCACAAGGTAACTTTTGCTGTATAAAAAAGGAAAAAAACAAATCCCCTACCCCTGACATCAGGACATATTCTGGCCTGATGGTGCCCTGTGGAAGCACTTGCTCCATCTGGATGGAGGGTCAGTGTCACGATGCCAGCCAGTTGCAAGTACCCAGTGGGGCAAGTACTTGACCCAATGTCCCAAGATCAGACATTGTAGACATTGACCCAGGTTCGGTCCTCACCGAACCACAACAGTCCTCCCACTAATACATGCACAGCGCCAGGGACCTTGTGCTTTACCCAGATGGGTGCCAAGTAGGGTGAGGAGCAGACTCCCTTTTAACGCATGTCAATGCTTTGCATAAAAACAGAGTAGGAGAGAAATGTGTGATGCCTCCTTTTCTGACCTGTGAGTATTCCTCAGGTGATACCTGGTTAGGAATTATCAGCTGGCTAAAAACAACACTTTTCCTACCCTAAGTGGCCCAATCCATAGGCTGTGAAAAAGGGGTTTCTAAAAAGGTGGCATTCTATGATGATACCCAGCAGGCTTCTTCCCCAGGTCCCTTCCAGCTGCTTGCCTTCTCTATGGATGTTCAATTTCAAGGTGTTCAGTTTCCCAACTTGGTGCCATATGTATTGTGGATAGAGATGTACAGGGACCAATAGACGGATGCCTAGAGCTTGGGTACAATGAAATCACTGAACAGAGTCATAATAGGACAATATATATTCTCCCCAGACTGAATAAAGAATGATAATCATGGCTGCATGTTTAAGACCATGGAGTCCATATGGACATATCCAACTACCAGATTGTATACATTAAATATATTTGATTTCTGTTTTGGGAAGATGGAAAAAGGCTATTTACTTTTTATTACAGAGATTTTTTTGTTTTTTGGGTTTTTTTGGCCGCACCGTGGGTTTGTGGGATCTTAGTTCTCTGACCAGAGATTGAACCTGGGCCCTCAGCAGTTAAAGCGTGGATTCCTAACCACTGGACCGCCAGGGAATTTCCTGGAGAATTTTAATATACAAAGTACATTTATTGTAAATATCCTGTATGGGATAAAGGAAGTTCCCTAATGGGAAGGAAATAGGACCTGCAACCCATTCCCTCTTTCTCCTGGGATCTAGGGGGAAAGAAATGTCTCTGGTCAAATCTTGTAAACATGCTAATAACTCATGCTCTTGGTAAACACATTAATAGTACTTACTAGCAGAAAAATAACAGAGAATCCTTATCTATGAAATGTTTTTAATAGGATATACCTGCCCTGTCTAAACTGCTTACCGTATATAACCCTGGAATTTATGAATTTATGGGGAGCATGGAGAATGGGAATATAAGCAGTGTAATTAATCAGATGTAAGATGGAGGTGTTCCAGAACCAAAATAATCCCCTCTGTGTAAGCAATGGCTTCCTACACATTGCTCAGAACAAACCTCACCTGTTAAATCTGAAACTAGGACACAGCTTATTGTTAGAGAGGAAGGACACTCTCTCTAAACAGGGAGCTGCATCTGACAGTATTGGACTTCTCCAAGGGAAGAATACTTTGCCTATGCTTTGTAATTGCTTTTATCCTTTAGATCATTAGTCTAGCATAGGGTAAGAGCTATGACTTATGTGTCTGATTCAACAATTCAATTCCTCTTATTACCACTCTTCAGTTTTTTTTTTTAAATCATGAATAGATGTTGAACTTTACACTTCTTCTACCTTTATT
Source organism: Balaenoptera acutorostrata (assembly GCF_949987535.1). Lineage (NCBI taxonomy): Eukaryota > Metazoa > Chordata > Mammalia > Artiodactyla > Balaenopteridae > Balaenoptera > Balaenoptera acutorostrata. The sequence continues at coordinate 25,966,000 of NC_080064.1, read as the reverse complement.
GAGGTGAATGTATGATTTTTCTCATTTAATTTTCAAATTAAATGAATTATATTAATTGATTTTTTAAATTGTCAAATGCATCTTGCATTCCTGGGATAAAATTAACTTGGTCATGATTTATTTCCTTTTTCGTAAATTGCTGGACTTGACTTGCTAGTATCTTTTTTTTTAATCTTTTCTTAAAAAATATTTATTTATTTATTTACTTATTTACTTACTTACTTACTTACTTGGCTGCGCCGGGTCTTAGTTGTGGCATGCAGGATCTTCGTTGCCACGTGTGAGATCTTCATTGCGGCATGCGAACCCTTAGTTGTGGCATGTGGGATCTAGTTCCCTGACCAGGGATGAAACCTGGGACCCCTGCATTAGGAGCATGGAGTCTTAGCCACTGGACCACCAGGGAAGTCCCTTGACTTGCTAATATCTTGTTTAGGATTTTTGCATTCATATTTATGATTGAGATGGATCTTTAATTTTTATTCTTGTCCTATCCTCAGTTTTGGTTTCATGGTAATGTCAACTTCATAAAACGCCTTGGAGAATGTTCCCACTTTTTCTCTTCTCTGGAAGAACTTATGTAGGATGGTAATTACTCCGTCTCTGCACAGTCCACCTCTTTAGATACCAACATCTACACTCATTCTTCTTCCCAAACATCAAATATGCTCATCTCCTCCCTGACAGACCACCTAAAGTCCCATCCAGTTACTGCATCTCACTGAAAGTCTCTGTGTGATGTGCAGTCTTCTCTATCAAGTCCAGATGCAGAAAACATGATCTGCCTGTCATTCAACACTCCCAATATACAATGATAGAGAAGAAACAGGAAACCTGCAATTAAAAAAAAAAAACAACTATCGTTCAAAAAGAAGAGATTGTGAACCCCCAGAAGTCATGGCAATTGTCCAAGGCGTTTATTGAAAGCTCTGAGGCAGGAATAGTGAGGATTCCCTGCACAGTCAATATTGTAAATTCTTGATGAGCTCATCAGCCAGCCAGCACCTGGATCTCTTCTCTGGAAGGATCTTCTTAGTCCATTGTTTTCTGTGTCCACATCTGAGGTGGGCATTGGAGAAAATGTCCTTCTTGGCAGCTGCCCAGCTTTTATTTTTGAAGTCTCTCGGCTTCAAACCCACCCTCAAAGCTCTGCTTCGTGATGCCAGAGCTGAGACTCCTGGAAAACACAGTTCTTTTTTGCCAGCTGCCAATAGTGGATCCCAGAGGGAGACTGCAGTTCTGGAACAGGGTGAAGTTGTACCCTTCTTCCTGTCTACTTCTTATTCCCTCCAGCATCACCTCAGCAACGATTTTTCACTCTGGCAGCTGCAGTTTGTTCCAGTAGCGGCGGTTGATTTGGGTTTGTACTTTTCTAACATTCAAGAATCTATTTCACGGCTTCCCTGGTGGCACAGTGGTTGAGAATCTGCCTGCCAATGCAGGGCACACGGGTTCGAGCCCTGGTCTGGGAGGATCCCACGTGCCGCGGAGCAACTAGGCCCGTTAGCCACGACTACTGAGCCTGCGCGTCTGGAGCCTGTGCCCCGCAACAAGTGAGGCTGCGATAGTGAAAGGCCCGCGCACCGCGATGAAGAGTGGGCCCCGGCTTGCCGCAACTAGAGAAAGCCCTCGCACGAAACGAAGACCCAACACAGCCAAAAATAAATAACTAAATAAATAATCCTTCCCTCTAAAAAAAAAAAACTTAAAAAAAAAAAAAGAATCTATTTCATTGTGCCCCTCTCAGATAACAGTGACTGCAAGTAGCTCCTCTTCTCAGAGGTCTGGGTTCCAGCCAGGGTTGCCAGACTTCACAAAGAAAAACACTGAACACCAGAGAAATTTGAATTTCCGATAAACTACGAATAATTTTTAGTATATATATGTCCCCTGTGATATTTGGGACATATTTACATATAAAATAATTCATTGTTTATTTGAAATTCAGATTTAACTGGTGTTCAGTGTTTTTCTTTGCAAAATCTGGCCACCCTAGTTCCAGCTTCTAAATTGAAATGATTCCACACTCTTCCCTGTGATGCCACAGCGGTATGGGTGGTAACTGCTTCTTCTTTTTTTTTTTAACTTATTTATTTATTTTATTTCTTTTTGGCTACGTTGGGTCTTCGTTGCTGTGTGCGGGCTGGGCTCTCTCTAGTTGCGGCGAGCGGGGGCTACTCTTCGTTGCGGTGCGCAGGTTTCTCATTGCGGTGGCTTCTCTTGTTGCGGAGCATGGGCTCTAGGTGGGCGGGCTTCAGTAGTTGTGGCGGACAGGCTCAGTAGTTGTGGCTTGCAGGCTCTAGAGCACACACTCAGTAGCTGTGGTGCACGGGCTTAGTTGCTCCGCTGCATGTGGGATCTTCCCAAACCAGGGCTCAAACCCATGTCCCCTGCATTGGCAGGCTGATTCTTAACCACTGCGCCACCAGGGAAGTCCCGGTAACTGCTTCTTGAAGTTACTCTTTTTATGATACTTTAGTTTCTTTTTGCCTTTTTGGTTCTCTAACATCTGCTTAACAATTATTTATATTAACTGCTCTCTTTTAAAATAACTGATATGTTTTCTGTCTCCAGATTGGATCCTAACTGATAGACCAGCACAGCCCACTTCCTGGTGATGTAGATTCCAGGACCCAGGAATGGCCTCAAATACAATCCCTCAAAAACTTAGTAGCTTCTAGTCTCTTTGCTTCCGTAAATTTGCTTCCATATGTAAACAAACAACTACAGCCAAAACTCTCCTCTAGAGTTGTTGGCTCTTTATTGCTGACCTCTGAGCTCTGCCCATCAACCCCTCTCTTAACTTAATGGCCACTGTCATAGAAACAATAGATGAGCTCATTCGTGAGGGCTGGCAGGTGAAAGATGCTTTAAAAAGGCCTTTAAGCCACAGTCTTATCTCCTTCCAAGGTAACCACTTTGCTGGCACCACCAATGGCCTGTCCAATTTGGGATACAGAAGCAGATGGCTTTTTCAGCTGTGCAAGGGACCAAATTATGGGGTTCTAGTCAATTTAGATTTCAGGCTTTAGGCAGAGTTCCTTCCTCAGTAAAGCTATGCTCGGTTCATCTCTTCTTGCAAACTGGCTGGCTCTACTGTGAGTTCCTCTTTCCATCAAAGAAACACACCAACAATCTGAATTTTCCTACCACTGCCCCTAAAGCTACCGGTAGCCTCAGTTGGTTTATGATCTGCTTTCCAAGATAAGACAGGCAACATTGGGAATAAATATTTCACTTCTGTCACTTTATTTTTTTTTAATTTTATTGAAGTATAGTTGATTCACAATGTTGTATTAATTTCTTCTGTGCAGCAAATTGACTCAGTTATACATATATATATTTCACTTCTGTATTAAAAAGTTCACCTTGGGAATTCCCTGTGACAGTCCAGTGGTTAGGACTCCACGCTTTCAGTGCTGACGGCCCGGGTTCAATCCCTGATGGGGAAACTAAGATCCCACAAATGCACGACGCAGCCAAAAAAAACCAAAAAAACAAAAAAATCACGTTTTCCAGACTGCAAAAATCTGTTTCTTCACTGCCCCAGACCCTACCTCCTCCCTGATTCCACCTTCTCTATGTTCTGTTTCCTGCAACAACAGATATGAAATTCTGATTAAAGTAGGAATTGTTATGTAATAGAGATCTGAAAAATCTATAACTTAAATTCTGGATTTAATTTTTCTAATGAAAAGAGAAGTCCAGAGGTAGGCAGCCAGGGCTGTGTAGTTCCATAAAATCATCAGGGACTCAGGTTCCTTCTGTTCTCCTGTCTGTCATCTAGCACACAGCTTTCATATTTAAGATTCCCTCGAAGGCCATAGGATAACTGATGGAGCTCCAGTCATTAAAGCCAACCTCCAGGAAGGAAGAAGGAGAATGTAAAAGAGCAAAAGATATATACTAACTGAGCTAGCCCATCTTGTAAAGGAGTTTTCCTGGAAGTCCTAACCAATAATTCCTACTTAGATTTTGTTAGCCAGAATGTAGTCACATGCCCACTCCTGTCTCCAAGAGAGACTGGAGAATATAATTTCTTAGCTGGGAATATTGCTATCTCAGGATGGTGTTAGTAAGAAAGAAAGTGGGAAATGAATATTGGTAAGTACATCTCAGCTGGTGGGATCAGCATTGACAGGGGATACTAGAGTGTAGCTCACAAGCTACAAGCATCCCACATGCTGCGGGCATCAGTAAATATGTTTAAAGAAAGCATGGACAACCCACAAAAATCTGTTTTGATTCTATATACCAGCAATGAGCAATCTGAAAGGAAATCAAGAAAACAATTCCATTTACAATAGCGTCCAAAAGAATAAAATACCTAGGAATAAATGTAATCAAGAAGATGAAAAACTTGTACCCTGAAAACTAGAAAATATTGCTGAAATTAAAGAAGACCTAGTATAGCAGAAAGTAACACAACATTGTAAATCAACTCTACTCCAATAAAAAATTTTAAAAAATCATATTGTGGCTGTATTTTTAAAAAAAAGAAGACCTAAATAAACCAAAAGACATTCCATGTTTACAGATTAGAAGATTTAATATTATTATGATAACAATACTCCCCACAGCAGTCTACAGATTCAACACAATCCCTACTAAAATTACAATGGCCTTTTTTACAGAAATAGAAAAGCTGATTCTCAAATTCATGCAGAACTGCAAGGGGCTCTGAATAGTCAAAACAATATTGACAAAGAAAAACAAAGTTGGAGAACACAGACTTTGTGGTCTCAAAACTTACTACAAAGCTACAATAATCAAAACAGTGTGGTACTGGCATAAGGATAGACATATAGACCAATGGAATAGAATTGAGAGTCCAGAGGTAAACCCAAACATCTATGACCAATTGACTTTCAGCAAGGGAGCCAAGACCAATAGGAAAAGAATAGTCTTTTCAACAAATAGTTGGTAATTGGAACAACTGGACAACCATGTGCAGAAGAATGATGTTGGATCCCTACCTCACTCTGTATACAAACATTAACTTAAGTGGATCAATGACCCAAATATAAGATCTAAAACTATAAAACCCTTAGAAAAAAACATAGGGGTAAATCTTCATGATCTCAAATTTGACAATGGAGTTTTAGATTTGACACCAAAAGCCCAAACAACAAAAGAAAACATAGTTTGCACTTCAAAAAATTTAAAATTTTTGTTTTATTAAGAATGTGAAAGCAGGGAGTTCCCTGGTGGTCCAATGGTTAGGACTCGGCACTTCACTGTCTTGGCCTGGGTTCAATCCCTGGTCAGGGAACTAAGATCCTGCAAGCCTCACGGCACGGCCAAAAAAAAAAAAAAAAAGAATGTGAAAGCAACCTACAGAATGGGAGAAAATATTTGCAAATCACATATCTGATAAGCTTTCAGAATATATAAAGAACTCTTAACAATTCAACAACGAAAAGACAAACAACCCAATTTTAAAGTGGGCAAAGGACTTAAATACATATTTCTTCAAAGAAGATATACATGTATGTCCAGCACACACATGAAAAGATGCTCCACATCATTGGTCATTAAGGAAATGCAAAATCAAAACCACAATGAGATGGGAAGCAGCAGCATAGCACAGGGAGATCAGCTTGGTGATTTGCGATGACCTATGACCTAGAGACGTGGGATAGGGAGGGTGGGAGGGAGGCTCAAGAGGGAGGGGATATGGGGAATATATGTATGCATATGGCTGATTCACTTTGTTGTACAACAGAAACTAACACAGTATTGTGAAGCAATTATACTCCAATAAAGATCTATTATTTAAAAAAAACCACAATGAGATACCACTTCACATCCACTAATATGTCTTTAATGAAAAAGACAGATAATGTAATAACAAGGATAACAAGTATATGGAGAAATAGAACACTTGTACATTGCTGGTGGGAATGGTAAAGCTACTGTACAATTTGAAAAGAGTTTGATGAGTTCCTCAAAAAGTTATAGATAGGATTACTATATGACCCAGAAATTCCACTCTTAGGAATATACCCAGAGAAATGAAAACATATTCTACAGAGAAACTTGTACACAAATATTTTTAGCAGCATTATTCATAATAGCCAAAAGGTAGAAACAACGCAAACGTCCATCAGCAGATACATGGATAAGTAAAATGTGGTATATACACACAATGGAATATTATTCAGGCAGAAGAAGGAACAAAGTACTAATATATGTTAAAAGTTGCATGAACCTCAGAAACATGCCAAGTGAAAGAAGCCAGACACAAAAGGTCATATTTTGTTTGATTCCCTTTTATATGATATATCCAAAATAGGCAAACACATAGAGACAGAAAGCAGATTAGTAATTACCAGATAATGGGGGGAGGGGAAAATAAGGATATGAGGTGTTTTTCTGGGGGGATGAAAAAGTTGAAACTAGAGAGAGGTGGTAGTTGTACAACATTGTGAAAATAATAAATGCCACTGAATTTTTTTTTTTTTTTTTTTTGCCCGTGCCACAGAACTTGCAGGATCTTAGTTCCCCAACCAGGGATTGAACCCAGGCCATGGCAATGAAAGCACCAAGTCCCAACCACTGGACCTCCAGGGAACTCCCTGAATAGTATATTTTTAAACTGTGAATTCTATGTTATGTGAATTTTACTTCAATTTTGTTTAAAAGCATGGAGAAAACAACTGGTCACAGAGAGTATAAGTTAAGCAAGCAAGTCAGTTAAGTATAGGTCAATTAAGAGAGGTTCTTCGGGCTTCCCTGGTGGCACAAGTGGTTAAGAATCCGCCTGCCAATGTAGGAGACACGGGTTCGAGCCCTGGTCCGGGAAGATCTCACATGCCACGGAGCAACTAAGCCCGTGCGCCACAACTACTGAGCCTGCGCTCTAGAGCCCGTGAGCCACAACTACTGAGCCCACGAACCGCAACTACTGAAGCCCGCGCACCTAAAGCCTGTGCTCCGCAACAAGAGAAGCCACCACAATGAGGAGCCCATGCACCGCAACAAAGACCCAACGCAGCCAAAAATAAATAAATAAATAAATAAAATAAATTATAAAAACAAAAACAATTGTTTAAAAAAAAAAAGAGAGGGCTTCCCTGGTGGCGCAGTGGTTGAGGATCTGCCTGCCAATGCAGGGGACACGGGTTCGAGCCCTGGTCTGGGAGGATCCCACATGCCGCGGAGCAACTGGGCCCGTGCACCACAACTACTGAGCCTGCGCGTCTAGAGCCTGTGCTCCCAACAAGAGAGGCCGCGATAGTGAGAGGCCCGCGCACCGCGATGAAGAGTGGCCCCCACTTGCCGCAACTAGAGAAAGCCCTCGCACAGAAACGAAGACCCAACACAGCCAAAGATAAATAAATTAATTTAAAAAAAAAAAGAGAGCTGTTCTTCTAGGGACTTCCCAGGCAGTCCAGCAGTTAAGACTTCGCCTTTCAATGCAGGGGGTGTGGGTTCGATCCCTGGTAGGGGAGCTAAGATCCCATGTGCCTCGGGGCCAAAAAAACAAAACATAAAACAGAAGCAATATTGTAACAAATTCAATAAAAACTTTAAAAATGGTCCGCATCAGAAAAGAAAAATCTTAAAAAAAAAAGAGAGAGGTTCTTCTAATACATTTAATCCAAGTTGTGAGACTGGACTAAATTTCTTAGCAGGAGTGTAGAGGGTTGTCTACTGAGCCACAAGGAAGCATTCTCTCTTCCCTTGCCTGAAGGTTTTTATCCTCTTAATTGATAAGACTGAACCCTCATTGCTGGAAAAAACTTAAGTCCCTTCTTGCCCTCTGGCCAGAACCAAAGTCCAAACCTAACACGTCTTATAGGATGAAAAACAGACAAAAAAATAGGGAAGACGAGGTCCACCAAAAGAAAAAATTGCAGCAATTTGCTATTTTATATAATGAAAAAGCAGGAGACTATTTATGGAGGTGGATTTGGAGGGTACTTAAGGAAAGCCTGAATATAATTTCAGATCAAAATGAGTGTATTGATCTGAGTGTACTTACTGGAGAGTCTGCATTCAATGTGCTCCCTCTGACAGCTTGCAGCTGTTATTCTAGCAATTTGAAGTGTTGGTTTATGCAAACGTGGATACAATACTGACTCATCATTAATTTGTATGACAGTAGAAAACTCTTGGCATAAACCAGAGGAAGGAATTCAAAGATCTCAAGAGGCAGGATGATTTATTGAATTTATATATGCATCTTGCTGACCAAGCCAATATTATATTCCTTGAAAAGGCCCAAAATTCACCTCCTTTACCAAAGCTAAAGGACAACTGATGAGGGAAATGCCAAAATCATTAAAAAGCACTCTCCTGACAGTACTCTGTAAGCCAGGAATGGTGGTAGATGGGTCTACAATTGAAATAGACTCTCATCTCAAGGACGATAGGAGGATTCTAGGGTGGTAGAGCCCAGGTGGTGGCAGTTACCCACCAAATACAAAGTGGGAAGGGTTACCAATAAGGAGCAGAGTGGGCATGAAATCAGAGTGGTTTGATCCACAGAAGTCTTTGGCAACAACTAATCATAAACAGCCTACTAAGTTCCCAGTTAGTTTTTATAACACTAACAGAAAAAAAAAAATACTTCTGTGTCTAGTGAACAAAGGCCTCTACTGACGTAATAGACAAATTTGATCTTTCATCCAATCCCCATACCCTAATTAATTTACAAGTGCACTGACCACTGAGAAAAAAGAAAGTTAAGGATCCTTAAGGAAAGATACAACAAAAATACCATAAGACCATACTGTGAGTCTTTCTCCTTGTCCAAAGAACTTATGCTCAGACACTGGCCACACTTATTCCTAGGCACCCACAATGCCTCTGTGCTGCAAAAGAGTGTGGGCTTATGAAAATGTGTGAATCAGTACCCAGTTAGGAAAACAGAGACCACCCTACATATTTCAAGAAGAGAGGAATTTAATTCAGGGTTTGGTCACAAATATAGTGGAAATGCTAGGAGCTAGGGGTAAAGGGTGGCATTCCCCAGAGCCCAGGAAGTTGCTACCACCCTTGGGCTGATGCCTGCAACCCCACACTGACTACTGACAATGCCAGAGGACCCACTGCTGCCAAAGACAAGGCACCTCCTGAAGCAGAAAGAGTTTCTCCCTTCCCCCCAGCTTCAAACATAACCAAGGGCCTCCCATTGGCAGAACCTAACTGGGACCCAGCTAACAATGGAGTCTGGGAAATGGAGTTGCAGGCTTCTAGCCCTGGCTGCACAGAGGAGATGACAAAGGTACGGATGAGAGACTAAGTACCAAGAGACAATATGAAGTCTAGGGAGTCAGGCCATAAATGGAGTTTTGAGCAAAGTCCACTTAGGGATAGATCTAGGTCCCAATCCATGTACTAGTTTTTGTGCTCATTTGTATAATTGGAATAGATATCTTGAACCACTGACAGAATGCTACATTGGCTCCCAGACCACAGGTTAAAAGCTTTTACTACAAGAAAAATGAAGTAGATGTTACTGAAGTTCATCATTCCCACCAATATGTAAATTAAAATAAAAAATCCTGAGAGCATTGCAAAGATTAATGCCACCATTAACAACTGTAAATATGCAGACATGGTGAAATTTGTAACATCATTATCCATTCTTCAGACAGTGGAAAAGACAGATGGTCATGAAGAATAATATGTAGACTTAATCAAACAGTGGCTCTAATTGCAAATGCTGTTCCAGATGTGGATTTGGGGGGGGAGTGTATCAGCACAACCCCCAAAACTTGATCAGAAAAAAAATGTATTTTTTCCATTGTGACAGAGAATATAAGAAGCAATTAGCTTTATAATCTTGCTTCAGAGAAAAGCAAACCCCTCTGCTCCATGCCCTAATTTAGCCTGCAGGAATCTTGATTCTGCCACCATCTAGATCAGACAGCTCAATGTAGGAAACAGAAACCACTCCAGATATTTCAAGCAGATCTTGCTTGCCAGTAGCCACTCCTGCAGAAAGATGTCTTCTGCCTCACTTCTGTTTTCCTAAATCTCATCTAGAACGTTAGCTGCAAGGGAGTCTGGGAAATGTTTTTAGCTTTACAACGCCTCAAATAGAAGGATGGTGGAATAGAGGTCAAGAGCCAATCCAAGTATCTGTCACTTCATCCCACAGGCAGTCACACTGGAGGCCCCATATGGACAGAACACAAAAAGTAGAAAATAGCAGGTACCAAAGTGTACAAGATGAATCCAGTGAAAATATAGCATCATGACACTTCATTAAAATTCTAGAGTCATATGGCCTGAAACACGTCAGGACATTAGCTCCAAAGCAAAGAACAGGGCTGCTGCACTTTAGACTTCCTTCCTCATGGAAGGAGTCCCAATGCTTGGTGGATCTCTTTGGATTTGGGAGGAAACAACACAGCATGATTGGTCTACTTGTCCTACCCGTCTGCCAGTTACCTGCTTTGAGTAAGGCATAGACAAAGAGAGGAAGGAGAGGCTTCTCCAGCTGTCCAGGCCGCAGTGCAAGTAGCTCAGCCTTTTGGCCCTGATGACCGAACAGATCCACGGCTCACAGTGCCAGGTAAATTAGAATGCTCTATGGAGCCTATTGCAAACACTGATAGAGGGATCTCTGTAGACAGGCCCTTAGTGTTTAGGGGTAAAGCCATGCTTTATTCATAAGAGAGTATTTTTCTTTTGTGAACTAGCTCCTGGAGTTTTAATGGGCTCTGATAGATTGTACACCTGACCATAGGGCTCCAGATGACTTTGTAATCTGAGCTTCCCATCATGAACTGGATGTTTTCTGACCCCTATGCCTGCAGTTCTCAAGGGGAAATGGTCCATGTAAAACCTGGCCCAAACAGCCCTGAAGAGGCAATAAGCAGGTTGTCCTCACTCCCAGTGTGTCCACTCCTGCAACACTGTTACGACTAGTTAGACCCAGGTGATTGGGAAGGAAAAAATGTAGAACTGCTTTACGCATGGCTCTGTACAATGTGCAGGTACCAGCCAGAAATGGAGACTTGCTGTGGCTTGAGCACCCCACTCAAGATGACCCTGAAGGAGAGCAGAGGAAGGAGAGCAGAGGAAGGAAATCGTCCTGGTGGCAGAACATGGAGCGGGGCATATGGTTTTCCACTTTGTCTCGAAGGAGAGATGGCCTGAAATCAGGATCGACACTGAATCCCAGGAAGTGGTTACTGAAGAAACAAGATGAGAGGCTTGGGAACAAAAGTTGGGGACAGAGGCACAAGGACAGACCTGCTGGAATAGGCCCAGACCATTATGTTCACAGCTATGGGATGATTGCACCAAGGCTCCCTGTAAAAGAAAAACTATTAGAGCTTGGTTTTCAGATGGCAGACTCTGAAAGAGCAAGAAATGGTTTTATAGAAATGGTTATGGGGGCTTCCCTGGTGGCTCAGTGGTTGAGAATCCGCCTGCCAATGCAGGGGATACGGGTTCGAGCCCTGGTCCAGGAGGATCCCACATGCCGCGGAGCAACTAGGCCCGTGTGCCACAACTACTGAGCCTGTGCTCTAGGGCCTGCAAGCCACAACTACTGAAGCCCGCGTACCTAGAGCCCATGCTCCGCAACAAGAGAAGCCACCGCAATGAGAAGCCCGCGCACCACAACGAAGAGTGGCCCCCACTTACCTCAACTAGTGAAAGCCGTGTGCAGCAACAAAGACCCAGTGCAGCCAAAAAATAAATAATAAATAATTAAAAAAAAAAAAAAGAAATGGTTATGTGGCCGCAAAGACTAGTGAAGAAAGAAATCCCTCAGCAGGTAAAACTGTAAGCAGTATATCTCATTGTCCACTTTGCCTAGAAGGAGAGAAGGCCTGAGGTCAGGGTATGTACCAGGTCATGGCCAGCGACTAATGATGTGAGCAGCTCAGTCATAAAGATTGGAAGTTCATGAGAAAGAGGTTTGCAAAAGATGGAGTTCTAGAATGATCCTAGATCATAAGACAGCAGATATGCCATCTGAATGCTCACCTTGGGCCTCCACTGGGAGGAAGCTTTTAATAACCAGCAAATAACATGTTCTGTGGATGTTAACTTGATGGCCTTTTCCCCCAGCTAGTCCAGCTCTTGTTCAATGGGTTCATGGACAAAGGACCATGATGACAGGGGTGGAGATTAGGCATGGGCCCAAGAACAGGGATATCCCCTTACCAAGGCCAGTAGGGCAACCACCAGGACTGATACCCAGTTTGCCCAAAGCAGCTAACAGCCCTTGGACTCTTGATTTGGTGTCACACCTTAAGGGAACCAGCCAACTGCTTGGGCAGATTGATTATATAGGACCCCCATGATGGAGGCAGGAATTTGTCTCACTAGAAGAGGCACTTATTCTGGATTTGGATTTGTTTTCCTTGTCTCATATGCCTCTACCAGAACCTCCACCTGTGGACTAAGTACACAGTCTTGGTATCCCACACAATATTGTTTCTGACCACGGAACTCACTTCACAAGAAAAGAAATGAGACAGTGAGCTGACATCCATAGGAATCACTGGTCTTACCATGTGCTCCATTAGTCAGCCTTCTAGAATGGCAGAAAGGCATATTGAAGGTCCAGATAAAGTACCAGCTGTTAGACAACATTTGGGGAGATAGAGAGCCATCTGCAAGATGCAGTAATGCTATGAACTGTTTCTCCTTTAGCCAGACACAGAGTTCAAGAACCAAGGGGCTGGATGTAGGGGTGGCTTCCTCTAACAATGCAATTTTTTTTACTCACTCAAAAATTATCTGCTTCTTGGGGACTTCCCTGGTGGCGCAGTGGTTAAGACTCCACACTCCCAATGCAGGGGGCCCGGGTTTGATCCCTGGTCAGGGAACTAGCTCCCACATGCCTGCCACAACTAAGAGTTCGTATGCCACAACAAAGAAGGCTGCATGCCGCAACTAAGGAGCCAGCAAGCCACAACAAAGGAGCCTGCATGCTGCAACTAAGGAGCCCACATGCTGCAACTAAGGAGTTGGCAAGCTGCAACTAAAGGAGCTCTTGAGCCGCAATTAAGGAGCCCACCTGCTGCAACTTAGGACCCCACGTGCCACAACTAAGGAGCCAGTGAGCCACAACTAAGGAGCCCGCCTGCTGCAACTAAGACCCGGTGCACAGGGGACATGGGTTCAAGCCCTGGTCTGGGAAGATCCCACATGCCACAGAGCAACTAAGCCCGTGCACCACAACTACTGAGCCCAAGCACCACAACTACTGAAGCCCACGCACCTAGAGCCCGTGCTCCACAACAAGAGAAGCCACCGCAATGAGAAGTCCATGCACCGCAATGAAGAGTAGCCCCCGCTCGCCGCAACTAGGGAAAAGCCCACACGCAGCGACGAAGACCCAACGCAGCCAAAAAAAAAAAAGAAAAAGAAAAAAAAAAAGGACCTGGTGCAACCAAATAAATAAACAAACAAATAAATAAATAAATAATCTGCTTCTTGACCCCATGACTGCAGGGAGGGGAGGTATGTTAAAAGCTTCTAGTGTCCAAAGGGGGAATGCCTCCACCAAGTGATGCAATTTTCCCACCATACTGGAAGTTGAAACTGCCACTCAACCATTTTGAGTACCTCGTGCTGCTGAAAGACAAGCAAAAAAAGAAATCAAGGTATTTTCTGGGGTTCAAAACTTTGCCTATCAAGGAGAAATAAGTTGTTACCACAATGGGTGTAGGAGGCTTAGGGATAGACTCACCTGTATTCCCTAAGGATCATAGTCCTACTACAAATCCTGTGATCAAAGTTACTGCAAGACTACAGCAATTCTGTACAAGAGGATCTGGCTCTTCCATGGAAAAAGAACTTGACCATCTATTGCTGACTGAAGGCAGAAGGAATCTGGGATAGTGAAGAAGGAAAGTCATAAATATAAGATTAGCTTTAGAATAATTCAAGGAGGTGAAGATTACAGCCTCTACTTGAACTTCCTTCCGTGTATATATTTAACATATTTTAAATACATTTTCTTCTTTTTTTTGTGGTTTTTTTTTTGTTTGTTTGTAATTTATTTATTTACTTTTGGCTGTGTTGGGTCTTCGTTTCTGTGCAAGGGCTTTCTCTAGTTGTGGCGAGCGGGGGGCCACTCTTCATCGCGGTGCGCGGGCCTCTCACTGTCGCGGCCTCTCTTGTTGCGGAGCACAGGCTCCAGACGCGCAGGCTCAGTAGTTGTGGCTCACGGGCCCAGTTGCTCCGCGGCATGTGGGATCCTCCCAGACCAGGGCTCGAACCCGTGTCCCCTGCATTGGCAGGCAGATTCTCAACCACTGCGCCACCAGGGAAGCCCCTCTTTCTTCTCTCTTTTCCCTACTATTGTCTCTTTGTGGTTGTATATGGAGACTATCTTCACCATTCAGTCATAGATTACAGCTTTTTGAGAAGGGATTCAGAGAAAGCTACAGGGGGAACATCAAGGCATTGGGGTGCATTTCCTGGGGGGTTAAGGGTATTTTTAATTACAAGAGTGATAGCCGCTTTCTACTCATTGGGAAGCAAGTCTAAGTTTGGGACACAGGGTATATATGTTTGGCAGCAAATGGGGTACATAGACAGTTAATGTTTGGGCCATCCACATTGTAGGGAAGGAAAGACTTTCCCTCTACTTCCCAGGTTCCATAGCTGGGCCCATGAAATAAACTGATACCAGGCAGATTAACAGGAGAAAAGGTATACAAATTTATTCCTTTTTAATATTATGTTCATGGGACATCGCAGGAAAAAAAAAAGTAAATACCAAAAAAAGTGGTGAGATTTGAAAGATTATATACTGCCTTAATAGGAAGAAGGGAGGGAAGAAGTAAGGCACTTAGGGGAGAGAGTAAATGATTTTTTGGGGGAAAGATGAATGGGCCCTTAGGAGAATATATGGTAGATATGACAGTTTATGACAGTTTGTCTGGGTGTGGGGTCAACTTCTAGTCTCCCTATGATAAAAGTTTATCTTCCCTGGTTAACGAAACTCCAGGGGAGGGAATTTATGATAACTGAGTTCCTTTTGGAGGATTTGTCCCCAAGCAGATGAGGGAGGTTCAGAGAAAGCCTCTCCCTGAATTTGCTGTTTTTCAAGTGCCTTCAGTGCAAAATAATCAATATACCAAGGCAACATATTTTGGGCTGACATTTCCTGTACTCCTTCAGCATCCAACCGCAGTCTCCCTTTTGGGAAAAACCCTCACTGTCTGTTGTCACAGTAGGAAGGAAATGCTAGTTCTCACCTCCCACTGCTAGGTCCTACAGAAGCAGAGCGGGCTAGCTCTTTCCTCTACCCACTCTCAGATACAGCCATGGAGCAAGCTTATGACGTACAGTTTCCAAGAACAGCTGGAAATATATTACTATTATTGTTATTGTTGTTGTTGTTCTCATTTTCCAACGCAAAAAAAAGAGGCACAGAAAGGTAACGTGGCTTGCTTCCCTGAAGTCAGTCCACAGCGCCACCTTCTGGGAGCCTTGGTGACAGCCACCCTGGGAGCCAAAGTCATCAGCTCTTCTGCAGAAATATCCTTTGCTCTTTGGACCACAATAATCTACCTCCTGAATTGCTGTAACAGTTACATGAGACAACAGTACCCCTCACAGAAAGGATGCCCCCCTTTTGTAAATTATAAAGTGATGCATAGATTTATCAGAGGCTGGAAGGAACAGGGCTCTGCCCAAGATCGTACAACACAGCGTGTTAGGAGTACAACGAGGACCAGGGGTGTACTGAGAAAAGTTTAACAACTGGCTTGGGGGCGGGGGACATGATTTGTCGTGTTTGTAGATTTGATGATGTAAACACTCCCACCTTCATTGATTTTGAACTACCAATGTGACATCATCTAATGCAGAGTTGGGAAGAGATTACAGTAAGTAACACACCATTATATAGTATTTCTTACATATAGATACAAAAAATGTAAGTTATTTCAAAAGCATAGATGATAGTGAAATGTATAAAAATATGAGTTTGGGGTATTTATTACCTTTTGTTTTTATGTTATTTAATTGTAAGTTTTTATAAGTTACGTTTTTGTAATGGCTGTGTTCAACAACCAGCTCATAAAATTCCCAAAGTTCTAATAGTCAGCTCTAGAAGGCTGAACTAGAACCATTCTTCTGGCTTTTAGATATTTCCTGGGCTGCTTCCACCAGCAACTTAGGCATTTTCATTTTTGCACTGGGTCCTACAATTTATGTAGTTTGTCCTGCTGCCAACTCTATGCTGGAATTTCCGCTGCAGAACCAGGGCGGGCTTTGGAAACTTCACCTCCTAGGATCATCCCGGGCCTGGCTGCCTTCCACTGAGGAAGCCCAGCCTCTCCAGAGGAACCAGAAGGGCATCCTAGGACCGCTCCCGTCAGCCCGGCTGGAGACTAGACACCAGCTTCACTTGAATGAGTCCATAGCACCATCTGGTGGCAGCTGGCTGTTAGTGTTCCCTGGGAGCCAAAGCTAGAAGGATCCTGGGAAAAGAATTGTTGGCCAGGAGGGATCCAACAATGCAGGAGAGATGTGGGTCAAAGGAGGGTCTGAGGGTCAGGGACGGGATAAAATGATGCATTCACACTTCACCTTAGAGCTAGAAGAGAACTTGGAGGTCCTAAGGATGGTGAAAAAACAGTGCAAGAGAGAAAAAATGACCAATGCCCATAACCCAGGATTAAAATCTACCTCTGCTGACTCCCAATGTAGTGATGTTTCAACATAACATTTAATTCAACAGATGCTTATAAATCCTCTACCAGTGCCTAGAACAGGGGTAAGGGGCTAAGACAATAATAATTACCACATTAAGGACTTTATGCCATAAGATACGTTGGGTGTTTTACTTTTTTTTTTCTTTTTGGCAGAACTGCGTGGCTTGTGGGAACTTAGTTCCCAGACCAGGGATTGAACCCGGGCCCTACAGCAATGAGAGCATGGAGTCCTAACCACTGGACTGCCAGGGAATTCCCTGTGTTTCACTTATTTTACTTAATTCTCACAACAACCAGGAGTGGTATCCCCATTTTAATGATGAAGACACTAAAGCCAGGGGAAGTTAACTTGCCCAAGGCCACGTTGCTGGGAAGTGGCTGAGCTGGGATTTGAATCCAGATCTGCTTGATGCCATTGAAGGGAGCCAATGGTCAAGGTGCAGGGATGAACAGATGGGGAAGACCAAAGAGATCCAACGAGAGTCCTACTCAGTCCACACACACTGAGGACCTCATGGGCAAGCACTGTGCTAGGCCTGGAGGTGAGGGAATGAGGCAAGGTGAGTCGAGAGAAGGAGAGGATGCAGTCCTTGTCTGTCTGCAGCTTGTGGCTGGGTGGGGAGGCAGGACATGAGACTGGACGAAGTTAAGGCACACGCTATGTGCAGAAACTTGATTTTATCAGAAAGCCTTGGATTCAAATCAGATTTCTGCCATTTCCCAGCTGTGTGACCTTGGAAAAAGTCATTCACTCCATCTCTCTGAATCTCTCAATCTCTCTGAATCTCAGCTTCTCCCACTACAAACGGAGATCAGAAATAGTTCCTACCACATAGGACTATTGGGAAGATTACACAAGGTACACTGTGTAAAATGATCACCTGATTAATACATGGCACCATTAGTGCGTGGTCACTAGGTCACATCACCTTCACAGCACAAGTCACTTCCTTATTCAAAAACCTCTGGTGACTCTGCTCTGTCCATGGATTAAGTTTGAATTTTTAGTTCTTCATCCAAGGTTCTCAGGAATCTAGATGTTAATGACCTTTACAGCCTCACCTCCATCTTCTCTTTTCCCTTTTCATTTTAGCCACTCCAGCTTGCTCCCAGTTAGACTTGTCTTTGTCCTTACTCTCCTTACATTTATTATTTCACTTGCTCAACAAATATTCTATTCCAGGTACTGTTCTAGGTGCTAGGGGTAGACAGGTAAACAAGATAAATAAAAATCCCTGCCTTCACAGAGGTCATATTTCTCGTTATAGCGGGGCAGACAATTTTTTAAAAAGTAAAAAATGTAGTATATCAGATGGTGATAAATGGTGTGGAGAAAAAAATTAAGCAGGGGAGAGGAATGGGAATGCTGGGGGTACAAGTTGCAATTTTAAATAATGTGGTCAGGGTGGATAAGAAGATGATATTTGAATCAAGACTTGAAGGAGGTGAAGGTTTGAAGCACATGAATGTCTGGGGGAAGAGTATTCTAAGCAGAGGGAAGAGCAAACTCAAAGGCCCTGAGTCAGGAGAGTGCTGGGAATTTTCAAGGAACATCAAAGTGGCCAGTATGGCTGGAGCAGAGGGAATGAGAGGCCTAGTAGGTCAAGGTCAGATCAACTATGTAGGGTCTTAAAGGAAACTGTGAGGCTTTAGTGGCTTTTCCTCTGAGTGAAATAAGAAGACACTGGAGAATTCTGAGCAGAGGAAGATTGTGATCTGATTTACATACATATTTTTTATCGTGGTGAAATAAATACAACATAAAATTTACCACTTTAACTTTTTCTTTTTTAATTTATTTAATTTATTTATTTTTGGCTGCTTTGGGTCTTTGTTGCTGCGCACAGGCTTTCTCTAGTTGCAGCGAGCAGGGGCTACTCATTGTTGTGGCACGCAGGCTTCTCATTGCAGTGGCTTCTCTTGTTGCGGAGCACGGGCTCTAGGTGCGCGGGCTTCAGTAGTTGTGGCACGCAGGCTCAGTAGTTGTGGCTCGCAGGCTCTAGAGCGCAGGCTCAGTAGTTGTGGCGCACGGGCTTAGTTGCTTTGCGGCATGTGGGATCTTCCCAGACCAGGGCTTGAACCCATGTCCCCTGCATTGGCAGGCAGATTCTTAACCACTGCGCCATCAGGGAAGCCCCACTTTAACTATTTTTAAGTGTACAGTTCAGTGGCATTAAGTACATTCACATTGCTGTGCAGCCATAACCACCATCTAGCTCCAGAAAATTTTCACCTTCCCAAACTCAAACTCTGAATCCATTGAACAATAACTCCCCATTCCCATCTCCCCACAACCCCTGGTAACCACCATTCTATTATCTGTCTCTATGAATTTGACTATTTTAGGCATCTCATAGAAGTAGAATATTACAATATTTGTCCTTTTGTGACTGGCTTATTTTACTTGGTATAATGTCTTCATGGTTCTTACATGTTGTAGCATATGTCAGAATTTCCTTCCTTTTTAAGGCTAAATAATATTCCAACATATGTATATACCACATTTGTTCATCCATTCATCTGTCAACAAACACTTGGGTTGCTTCCACTTCTTGGCTATTGTGAACAATGCAGCTATGAACATGGGTGTACAAATACCTGTTTGAGTTTCTGCTTTCAATTCTTTTGGGTATATACCTGGAAGTGGAATTTCTGGTCATATGGTAGTTCTGTGTTTAATTTTTTGAGGAATCACCATACTGTTTTCCACAGCAGCAGCACCATTTCACATTCCCACTGTCTTATGCTTTTTAAAAGATTACTTTCAGGATGAATTAAGACTAGACTAATGGGGGACTTCCCTGGTGGCACAGTGGTTAAGAATCCGCCTGCCAATGCAGGGGACACAGGTTCGATCCCTGGTCGGGGAAGATCCCACATGCCATGGAGCAACTAAGCCCGTGCGCCACAACTACTGAGCCTGCGTGCTGCAACTACTGAAGCCCGCGTGCCTAGAGGTCATGCTCTGCAACAAGAGAAGCCACTGCAATGAGAAGCCCGTGCACCACAACAAACAGTAGCCCCCGCTCGCCACAACTAGAGAAAGCCCACACACAGCAACAGAGATCTAACACAGCCAAAAATAGATAAATAAATAAATTAAAAAAAAAAAAAAGACTACACTAACGAAGGCAAGAGTGGGGACGCAGAGATACCAGTTACCCACGTGAGAGATGATGGTGGCTTGGACCTGCATAGTAGCAGTGGAGGTGGTGAGAAGCGACGGGATTCTGGTTTTGTTTTAAAGGTAGCACCAACTAGATTTGCCAAGGAATTAGCTTTGGAGTATGAAAAAAGTGAGGAATCGAATTGTCTCCCAGGTTTTTGGTTTGAGCAACTGGAGGGATAGGGTTGCCATTTACAGCTTTGGGGAAGTTTGCAGGAAGTTGAGGTGGATACATCAGGAATTTGGGGACATGTTAAATTTAATATGTCTATTATACAACCAAATAGAGATAATGATCCTGGTGTTCAGAGAAGATGTGTGGGTTGGAGAGAAAATTTGAGAGTTGCCAGTGTATAGATGGCATTTAAAATCATGAGACCTGATGACATCATCTGGGGAATGATTACAGACATCGAAAAGGAGAGGGTCAAGGGCTGAGCCCTAGGACATTCTAGCGACAAGAAGTGGGTGTGAAAAGAAAACAGCAAAGAACACTGAGAAGGAGATGCCAGTGAGGTAGGAGGAAAGTCAGAAGAGCAAGATGTCCTGGAAGCCATGTGAAGAAAGTGTGTGAAGGAGAAGGAAAGTGATCAATAGTGTTAAATAAGATACTGATGGTTCATGTAAGATAAGAACTGCAGGGAATTCCCTATCGGTCCAGTGGTTAAGACTCCAAGTTCTCACTGCCGAGGGTCTGAGTTCAATCCCTGCTTGGGGAACTAAGATCCCCACAAGCTGGGCACTGCAGCCAGAAAGAAGAAAAAAAGAATTGCAAATTGGCCATTGTTCTCGGCACCCTACCAAAAGTGATTCAAAGGACCGAGGGGAGGCAAAAACCTCAGCGAAGTGAGGTCAAGAGAGAATGGAGACAGTGAGTATAGGGAATTCTTTCAGGAGTTTTGCTGTAAAGGGGCGTAGGGAAATAGTGACAGATTAAGAGAGGGTGAGTTTTTCGGGGCTTCCCTGGTGGCGCAGTGGTTGAGAATCTGCCTGCTAATGCAGGGGACACGGGTTCGAGCCCTGGTCTGGGAAGATCCCACATGCCACGGAGCAGCTGGGCCCGTGAGCCACAATTGCTGAGCCTGCGCGTCTGGAGCCTGTGCCCCGCGACGGGAGGGGCCGCGATAGAGAAAGGCCCGCGCACCGCGATGAAGAGCGGTCCCCGCACCGCGATGAAGAGTGGCCCCCGCTTGCCGCAACTGGAGAAAGCCCTCGCACGAACCGAAGACCCAACACAGCCAAAAATAAATAAATAAATAAATAAATAAATAAGAAAATCCTTTAAAAAAAAAAAAAAAAGAGAGGGTGAGTTTTTGTTTGCTTGCTATTAAGATGCGAGAAATAACAGCATGCATGATGACAGAAATAATCCTGTGGGCTTCCCTGGTGACGCAGTGGTTAAGGATCCGCCTGCCAATACAGGGGACATGGGTTCGAGCCCTGGTCCGGGAAGATCCCACATGCCGCGGAGCAACTAAGCCTGTGCGCCACAACTACTGAGCCCGCGCTCTAGAGCCCGCGAGCCACAACTACTGAAGCCCACGCACCTAGAGCCCATGCTCCACAACAAGAGAAGACATTGCAGTGAGAAGCCTGAGCACCACAATGAAGAGTAGCTCCTGCTCACCGCAACTAGAGAAAGCCCGCGCACAGCAACAAAGACCCAATGCAGCCAAAAATAAATAAATAAATTTATTAAAAAAAAAAAAAAAAGAAAGAATCCTGGAAAGAGGGAAAACAAAATGGCGGGGGGGGGAGAATTACTAAAGCTACACCCATAGACAAGGGATGATAGATAACTAATAAGGACCTACTGTAGAGCACAAGAAACGCTTCTCAATACCCTGTAATGACCTATATGGGAAAAGAATCTAAAAAAGACTGGATATGTATGTATGTATAACTGAGTCACTTTGCTGTACAGCAGAAACTAACATAACATTGTAAATCAACTGTACTCCAATAAAAATTTTTAAAAGAGAGAGAGACAATGGGATCTAGGCCAAAGTATGAGGGCGCAGATGCAGGCAGGTAGCAGATGAGGCAGTAAGAGCAGGGGAGGCCTCCTCCGGAAAATCTCTGCCTCTCTCTCTCTCTCTGTCTCTCTGTCTCTCTCACACACACACACACACTCAATCCTCCTCCTCCAGACTGTCTCAGGATTCCTCCAGACCACATCCAGCTCACGTTGTTTTGAGTTGGGTCGCCAAGAGCTGAGGTAACTAAATGTGTCTCTCCCATTTCCTGAGAGCCCCCCCCAGAGGCTGCATCGAAGTCACCTCTGAATTTTCCTCCACACACCTCCAAACCCCGGCCCAGAGCTCCGCAGACTGCGCTTGCTGAATTAGCCCGAAGAGACCCCAGGCAACTGCTACGTGGCGGGTTTCATAAAGGGAGGCGGTCCTAGCCCTGCGCTCAGGGACGCAGACATTCGAGCTCCAGGCCGGCTCGTTCCCTTCCTCCCCTCTACTCCCAGCAATCCGAGCCCCCAGTCGCAGGGCTGATCTTGACCCAAAGCGGCCACCATATCGGATGTCAGGGGATACTGAGAGAGGTTCGAAGTTGGTGGGGGTGGGGCTAACACTTGGGGTGGGGCCTGAAGACAGTACTGGGTGGGGATTGGACCGAGCGTTCAGGAGCCGAGTTTTAAGTCCGAACTCTGGACCGAGACTGGACCTAGTTTAAGGAGGCGGAGCCTAATGAGGGAACGGGGTGGAGATTGGGCTGAGGGCGGTGTCGGCGCGAGGATTGGGCCGCGCGCTCGGGGGCGGTGCTTGAGGGGGCGGTGCCGTGTCGGAAGTCAAAGGTCAGTAAATAGTGGTGATGTCATGCGGGCAAGATGGCGGAAGGGTGAGCCAGTCATCCAGTTCTCGGGCGTTGGGCCCTGAATTCTCCCAGGGCTGGGGTGCTGGGCCAGGGTCCCCGCGGGGAACAGGGGGCTAGCGCGGGCCTGGACGGAGCTGAAAGGGCGGGGTGGAGTCTCAGCATGAGGGGGTGGGGAAGCGGCCTGCGAAGTCTCGGCCCGCGGGCCACATCTGAGGAGGGAACTGAGACCCGATCCTTGCGCGGGCGAGAGTCGCGCTGGGGGGCCGCCAGATGTGTCTGTCTTCTACAGGGAGGACGTGGGATGGTGGCGGAGCTGGCTGCAGCAGAGCTACCAGGCAGTCAAGGAGAAGGTAAGCCGGGCCGGCGCCCTTCCTCCGGCAGGGCCCCGCGCCGCCTCACTGCAGCCTGGTCCGAGCCGTCCCGCCGGACCCGTGTGGGCGCCGGGCCTCAGGGATGAGGCAGACTTGGGCCCTACGGGAAGACAGACCCCAACTCAGACCAGTGTGAGTCTAGCTATAGTGAAATAAATACGGTCTTAAAGGCTGCAGCGATCCTGTGGTAGGAATCCGTGGGAAGGAGCGGTTTGTGTCCGCTTGGGAAATTCACAACTTCGTAGAAGAGAGAACATTTGATCTCGGCCTTGAAGAAAAAGGATTCTAGCGATAGAAACTTTCTCCTCTAGTCATTCAAATATTAGAGTATATGCCACAGACAGCACTGTCTGACTCTGTGGTCCTGAGGATACCGACGTTAGCCAAGCAGGTGCAATCCTGGACCTCCCAAAACTCACAGTGTAGTGGGGAAACAGCAATCCCTGTGGGACGAGTGAGGTTTGGCTCTGCCGGTGGGCAATGCCATTGTGTGTTGCTGTTTCAGTCCATGCTAGTTTGTCAAAACCAACCCAACTGAATTCTGGAAAAAGTTAATTACTGTTTAGCTCAAGCAGCTGGGTTGAGTCCTGCTTCAGGGCAGACTCCAAGAGGCTTCTGGCTTCAGTTAAATCAATCCTCTACTCTGGGAGCATTTGTAGTGTAGCATCACTACAGCCCAGCAAAATCTGAGAATGACCTGAGCTGTTTATGTTGTAGATGAAGATTCAGAGAATTTCAAACTGAGGTTTAATAGAAGAGACCCCAAAGGAGCTTGCTTTTCGTTGAGCAGTCTACTGGAAGGAGAGTCTGACGTTCATTTAGCAAATGTTGTGTGAGGGCCTCCTATGTGTTACCCTTAACGTTGGTCTTACCATAACTCACGAAAAATAGGTAGTTGACTAGCCTTCCATCTTTGTTCTCTCATTTGAAGCAAGGGGAATGGGTGTTGTTTCTGCCTTTGACAGTTCCCTGTTTGGAAAGAGAAGACTTAAATTGCCTACTCTTATATGAACCTAGGCAAGATATTTAACCTCTCAAAGCCTCAGTTCCTCATCTGTAAAGTGGGAATACTAATAATACCTACCTGCTAGGATTGTTGTGAGGATTAAATGATAATATATGTAAAGCACTAAGAACAATATCTAGCATACAGTAAGTACTAAATAAGTACTTTTTTTAAAAAAATATTTATTTATTTTTGGCTGTGTTGGGTCTTCGTTTCTGTGCGAGGGCTTTCTCTAGTTGCGGCAAGCCGGGGCCACTCTTCATCGCGGTGCGCGGACCTCTCACTGTCGCGGCCTCTCTTATTGCGGAGCACAGGCTCCAGACGCGCAGGCTCAGTAGTTGTGGCTCACGGGCCGAGTTGCTCCGCGGCATGTGGGATCTTCCCAGACCAGGGCTCGAACCCGTGTCCCCTGCATTGGCAGGCAGATTCTCAACCACTGCGCCACCAGGGAAGCCCTAAGTACTTATTTTTATTAAGTATTGAGAGCCACAGGGAAACCTCTTAAATACCTGCAGTCCATTTTTCCTTCCATTTTGTTCTTGGTCTTTCAGTACTTTCCTGGCCTTGCTTCCTTCCCTCCCTATGCTGGCTCTGTCTGGACCACTCAATTCCCAGCACCCCCAATTCTCTTGCACCCCATAGCATATATTGCCCCAGAAAATACAGCCCTCGGTGCTGTGATCTGCCTCCCTCTGCCCCTTCATTCCTCTGGGTGTGTGTGTGTGTGTTTGCTTGCCCATGGACACTAGTAGGGAAAGTCACGATGCTCTTTGGCCCACCGCAGATTCCCCAAACTCTCTGGGCTTGGGCCCCTCACCCTCCACCCTTGCCCCAGCAACTTTTTTCAGTCATATTTTCTTCTCCCCTTGCCTTCAGAAACTTTCCCCAAAGCTAACTCTTCCTCAAGTCCCCTGTCCAACCACTTCCTCTTTTACTTCCAGGAGACAAACTCACCTCCTACTTTTTTTTTTTAATTTTATTTATTTATTTATTTATTTATGGCTGTGTTGGGTCTTCGCTTCCGTGCGAGGGCTTTCTCTAGTTGAGGCAAGTGGGGGCTGCTCTTCATCGCGGTGCGCGGGCCTCTCACTATCGCGGCCTCTCTTGTTGCGGAGCACAGGCTCCAGAGGCGCAGGCTCAGTAATTGTGGCTCACGGGCCCAGTTGCTCCGCGGCATGCGGGATCCTCCCAGACCAGGGCTCGAACCCGTGTCCCCTGCATTGGCAGGCAGACCCTCAACCACTGCGCCACCAGGGAAGCCCTCACCTCCTACTTTTTAAAATTTGAAGTCAACAACATGATCTCTCTTAACTCCCTCCCCACCCCTGAAGCCACTACACATAGACTTATCTATATAAACACTCAGCTTCACCTACCACTTGCCAAATCCAGTGGTGTTTTTCAGGTCTTATCTTTCTGGACCTTTCTGCTGCATTAGACACTAGTGATCACTCTCTCTTTCCTGAAACTCTACTCCCTTGGCTTTTGTGGCATGATTCTCAGTTCTCCACATACTTCTCCAGGCTTTCCTTTCCTGTTTCACGAATTCCTCTTCCTCTGCCTGCCCCTTAAAGGTGGTGTTTGAGGAACCTTATCCTCACACATTGCTCTGTTCACTCAACAAACTCTTTCATTTTAGGAAGACTCCTAATCCTTTTCTGTGAGATTTAGTATTTGAGAAGAGCTCCGGCTGGCCGGGTGTCCCAGATATCCCACAGTCACTGCAGATACTACATACCAAAATCATTGTCACCATCTTCTCTATAAACCCGCTCCCCCTTCAGCATTTTCTTCCTCAGCTGGCAGCACTGCAACCACCCAGTCACCTAGTTTAGTTGCCAGTAGCTCTTCCCGACTCTTTCTTGTCCTGAGTCAAAACATCTATTTAATCACCAAATCCACCTTTTTTGCCTAGTATTTCTTTTTTTTTTTTTTTTTTTTTTTTTTTTATAGCTACTTTTATTTATTTATTTATTTATTTTTGGCTGTGTTGGGTCTTCGGTTCGTGCGAGGGCTTTCTCTGGTTACGGCAAGTGGGGGCCACTCTTCATCGTGGTGCGGGGACCGCTCTTCATCGCGGTGCGCGGGCCTTTCACTATCGCGGCCCCTCCCGTTGCGGGGCACAGGCTCCAGACGCGCAGGCTCAGTAGTTGTGGCTCACGGGCCCAGCTGCTCCGTGGCATGTGGGATCTTCCCAGACCAGGGCTCGAACCCGTGTCCCCTGCATTAGCAGGCAGATTCTCAACCACTGCGCCACCAGGGAAGCCCGCCTAGTATTTCTTGAACCAGTCCCATCTTCTCATCCTGACCAGCACTGTCCTTGTTCATTTTCTACTATTTCCTTTCCTGGGCTATTGCAACAGCCTCCTGACTGGTCTTCCTCCATTTCTGATCTTGTCACTCTTGGACCTATAGTCCATGCCAGTCTCTGGAGTGACCTGTCAAAAACGCGAGTCTCATCATGTCCCACCTGCTTCAGACCTTGGTGGTTCCCTGTCACCAGCAGGGCTGACCAGGCCCTCCAAGGTTGCCGTCTCAAGCTTTATCCCTCACCACTTCTGCATTACCCTTTATTTTCATTAGGACTGAAGTGCTTGTAGGCCTCAGTAAACCCCAGGCCTCACCACGCCCAGGCTTCCTTATGACTCCTGCTCATTCTTTAAGGCTCAGTCCAGGCCTGTCAACAAGTCTTTCCAACCTCCCCACAATACACCGGTCACTGCTCTGCCCTTGCACATCAGCCCTGTTACGTGAGCATTTTCCCCAGTAGACTGTGACCTGGAGGGCTGGCACCATATCTGTTCATATTGGTCCCCTCAGAGCTCACAGTCTAGTGAGGGAGACAACCATTCATCAAATAATCATGTAAATGGTTATATAATTAAAATTGCCCTGGTACGTACCAGTCTAACAAGCACACATTTTTTGAGTGCCTACTTTATGCCAGGCTCTATGTCAGACACTGGGAGAGCATCAGTGAACAAAAAACAAAGGTTCTATGTTTACAGAGCTCACAGTTTATCCAGGACGATAGACGCGAACAGGTAATCATAAATCTAAAGGACAGTAAATGTTAAAGAAGAGAACGTGCAGGTGCCCATGAGCAGGGGAGCCAACCTACATCTGAAGAAAGTGACATGTAAACATAGCCAGGTGAGAGGGTTCGTTCATTGTGTTTGTTCGCTTGTTTTGAAGAGTTAGAACTATGTGTCAAGGAGAGGGAATGATGTGTTCAGATACCCTGAGTTACGGAAGATGGTAGAACATTTGGGAAACTTTTTGAGGAAGGCCAGCTGGAGCTCAGTGAGCGGCATTGTGGGAGGGGATGAGAGTCTTCCAGAGGTGGGATTATATGGGCCTTGTAAGTGAAGGTAAAGATTTTATACTTGCCATAGGATACCGTGTAATCACTGAAGAATGTAAAGCAGGGGCATCGTGGTCTGCTCTGACTTACAAAGCTCCCACTGGTGTCAGGAGGAGAAGGTAATAGAGGTATCTGATGCAACCTGGGAAAGGAGTCCGGATGAAAGAGCAGGTTGGCCTGGACTAAGGTGGTGGCGGTGTGGATGGAGAGAGAATTAATAAATGACTCTTCCACTCCAATTAAGGAGTCCTGAATCTGAAATGGAGGCATTCCCACTCACAGGGAGGCCTCTGGCTGATAGGTGAGACTGTCCCATTCAGAGACTTCCCAGGATGATGAAAACTAGGCAGGCTCTTCTGCAAAGAAAAAATCACCAGAACATTCAAAAACATGCTTTTAAAATGCAGGTGATTATCCCTGTGTAAAATGAAAGGGCTTGAAGGGGTGAGCACAGTGATAGTCCAGGAGCGTGTCTTAGAGTGGGTGAGGATGAAGCAAGACAAGGTAAGGCTTAGACAAGAGCTGAGGGCCTGCAGTCTCACACTGCGTTTGAGTGCAGAGTGAGAGTCAGACCGGTCCGACAAGCAAGTATCAATTCTGCCCAAAGGAGCTCTATGGATGAACAGAACCTTGGGCAATGGTGGAACTAAGGCGGCCTAGGAGAGAATCCGATCCAGTATTTCTTTTCACACCCCTTTTGTTGAATGTAAAAAAATCACACACCTTTTTCACTGGTGTTGTCAAAAATTGCTCATAAAAGCTTTCTAAACTATTTCTGTTACCAGTACAACATATTTATAAAACCTTTCACACAAATAATTTCACCTACTGTTTCATGTTTCAACTGAATTTCCCTGTAACAAAAAAAGTAAAAATAGAAAACACTTTCCTTTGATTAAAAAACACACACACACACACCTTCTCTTCGTGTTTGAAATTGGAAACAAAGGTCATGACTTACAGCATAGCAGAGTGATGCATCAAAGTCTGTTTTGTTTTCAGACTGCGTGTGCCCCCTTCCCCATTCTGCTCATGAAAACTACTGATCTCTTCCACCTCCCTCATTTCCCAGGAGAAAACTGAGGACTAGATGAGAGTTCCTCCTGGCCACGTAACTTATAAGTGTCTGGGCTGAGCTCAGTCCCTGTTCTCAGAGCAGCAGGAAGTTCCTCTGTGCTCTCTGCTGTTGGGTAATCCCAGGTCATGGAATTGGGACAAGTAAGCATTGTTTCTGAGCCCAGGCTTCCCATGTCACTGAGTTTTCCATGTTTCTGTCTGATACTAAAGCACAGGGAATAGGAACAAAGGGTGGTGGCACCAGCTGGCTCTGTCATTCCTCTCTGTCTTCCCTTAGTCCTCCGAAGCCTTGGAGTTCATGAAGCGGGACCTGACAGAGTTCACCCAGGTGGTGCAGCACGACACAGCCTGCACCATTGCAGCCACTGCCAGCGTGGTCAAGGAGAAGCTGGCTGTGAGTACCACCTACACCCTCCAAGTGACTTTCCCCCATAGCCTGACCTGCCTGGGACCCTGGTGGGAGCTCCCAACCTTTCTACCGTTAAGTGATTGTTTTTTCCCATAGGCTCCCATTTTGAAAATTATGTCTGTCAAGCAAACAAGCTACATATGTTAAGTAATAATAAGCTTTTCCACTTCTGTATTGTTTTAGCAGATCAGCAAAGTCATTCATTGTAGACAATTTAGAAAATACAGATAAATAAAAGAAAAAGGAAGACCTAGAGATACCCATAAGTCCCTCTCCCAGAGATTAACTACTGTTAATACTTGAGGAGTATATCCCTTATGTATACTTTCTTTTTCAAAACTGGGATCAAATGAACACCATGTTTCATAACCTAGTTTTTGACTTAATCATTGCAAACCTCGTTCTACAGAATCATAAATGGCATGGTATTCTGTTATGTGGATTTTACCAGTTCCTAGTTTCCTGTTTGTTTTTTTCCAGTATTGTAAACAGAGTTACAGTGAACATGCTGATTGCTTAATCTTTCTGCTTAATATTTTTTTCCTAATAAGGTATTGGAAAGGATATAGGGTGAATATAGTTGTTTTAGACCTTTTAATATCTACTGTAAAACTGTCCTCCAGAAAGGTTTTGCCAGCTTATATTCTTACTGGCCCTGGTTTTATCAATCAGAGATGTATAGTGGAATTCTCTTGTGAGATAGGAGTTAGATTCTAAAGTCAGCATGAAACTTGAACATTGTATATGGTCAAAGATATCCCTGCAAACCTCAAATTTCCAATGAAGTATAGTATACTGGTTTTATATTACAGTTTCTCCTTTAGTATTGGAACAGATTTCAGTTTCTTTGATCACCAGCTGAATCAGTTGCCTTGTAATTAGAGGCCATGTTATGAAAAACATGTTATGGAGTTTTTATAGCCAAGCTTCTTTTGTTGAATCTTGTAAAATACTGTCTGCCTGCTAACCACAGCTACTGATGAGCGTGAATAACAAGTAGTAATCGAGCTGAACTGCTGCAAGTCCAGCCAGTAGCAGAGATGCCACTTGTTTCTTTCATTTATTTACTACTTTTCTCATTCAACAAATATGATTATATACCTGTGCCAACATGTGCCAGGCACCATTGATAGTCTCTAGGTTTAAAATACCTGGGCAGCCTAATCAGGAGTAAATGTGACACTTTTCTACAAGGTTTGCAGAGCCTGGTCCTGTCTCTCAGCCTCCCATCCCTTCTTAACTTATGTATGTATGTATGTATGTATGTATTTATTTATGGCTGCATTGGGTCTTCGTTGCTGCATGTGGGCTTCTCTAGTTGCAGCAAGTGGGGGCTACTCTTCGTTGCAGTGCATGGGCTTCTCATTGCAGTGGCTTCTCTTGTTGCAGAGCACGGGCTCTAGGCATGCGGGCTTCAGTAGTTGTGGCACGCGGGCTCAGTAGTTGTGGCTCATGGGCTTAGTTGCTCTGCAGCATGTGGGATCTTCCTAGACCAGGGCTCGAACCACTGTCCACTGCATTGGCAGGCAGATTCTTAACCACTGCGCCACCAGGGAAGTCCCATCCCATCCCTTCTTGCTCAAGGGCATTCTGACCAGTGTGGCTCAAGATTGGTGCCCCACTTGCCTCTTCTAGGAGGTCCATACATTGGCCCTCAGCTGGTCCCAGGTTTGCCTCTAGACAGGGCTGTCTGTTCTCATCCTACCCATATGTCCTCAACCTTTCATACAAAATACTTCCTGAGCAATGATGATGATGAGATTGTAATATTACAGTACTGCTAGTTATTAAATGTTTGCCATGTGCTGGGCATTGTACACACCTTATCGCTTTTAATCTCCACAGTATATTTATCTGCATTTTATAGATAAGGAAACAGACTCTGAGAGGGTTTAGGTCTCATAACCAACAAGTAGTAGAGCTGGGATTCAGATCCAAGACTGACCCCAAAGCTAGTACCGTTTCCATCACTCTACCCATAAGTCCTCTTCCCCACTGAATGTCTATGGCATGGATCCTCCCCTGTCAATTTGTGATCAGCCTGGTCGACCTTGAAATTTTGTTGAAACAGCCAGTCAAGGAGCTCTGCTCTGACCTACACAGGCCTACTGTGGCCCTGTTCCACACCCCCATCTGGGGGATGGGGACTCTGGCTGCCCCTCTCTCCTTCTCCAACCCCAGAGATGGGGGTGAAAGGTCATGAGCATTTCCCTGGTCCCCACACACAGTACACTTTGACCCCTGATGCTTCATACCTCCATACCCTGTACCCCAGTTTGCAGCCTGCTCCTGGGCCACTTGCTTCCTCTGTTGGCTTCTCTCTGCAGACTGAAGGCTCCTCGGGAGCAACGGAAAAAATGAAGAAAGGGCTGTCTGACTTCCTAGGGGTGATCTCCGACACCTTTGCACCCTCACCAGACAAAACCATCGACTGCGATGTCATTACCCTGATGGGCACACCCTCTGGCACGGCTGAGCCCTATGATGGCACCAAGGTATTCACTAGCGGCACTGGGCTCTAGCTTCCAACCTGAGCTCACAAAGCAGTACATGTTCATAAAAAATAAGTGCATGTATATAATTAAATTGGAGAATACCAATAAGCAAGAAGATAATTGTTTCTAAACCCGTAATCCCATCACTCAAAGAGAACCACTGATTCTTCGTTGGTGTATAACCTTCCATTTCTTTTTGCTTGCAAACACTGGTAAAGATAGTTTGGGGTCTTGCTTTTTAATAGAAAAAGCACTTTATACATGCAATTTTTTTTTTTTTTTTTTTTTTTATTTATGGCTGTGTTGGGTCTTCGTTTCTGTGCGAGGGCTTTCTCTAGTTGTGGCAAGCGGGGGCCACTCTTCATCGCGGTGCGCGGGCCTCTCACCGTCGCGGCCTCTCGTTGTGGAGCACAGGCTCCAGATGCGCAGGCTCAGTAATTGTGGCTCACGGGCCCAGCCGCTCCGCGGCATGTGGGATCTTCCCAGACCAGGGCTCGAACCCGTGTCCTCTGCATTGGCAGGCGGATTCTCAACCACTGCGCCACCAGGGAAGCCCTATACATGCAATTTTGTAACCCACTTAAAAAAATTTACAATTAACTATTAGCATCTTTCCTAATCACCATCATTTTTAATGTCTTTAAATTCTTGCAAGTGTATATAGCATAATTTATTCAGTCATTTCCTTAGTGCTGCACATTTGGATTCCTTTCAGCTTTCATCCATAATAAGGAATGCTCTGGACAGCATCTTTACGGGCATGATCTCCACATTTGTGTTATTTAAGACTAATTTCCAATAGGAATAAATGTACAGGGGGAGGATATCTTCAAAGCAATTAAATCAACAAGAATGGTAGTATATTTCTATTGCATTTTATCTTCTCACCATTACTCCTCATATTTTGTGGAGCGTTTTCTCCCAGATTCACAGTGTGGTGTCACAGCAGTTTGGCCTTCTTCATAGCATTTTACCACATTGAATTTCAATTCCAAACATGATTTTTCAAGCATGTTTTTCAACACTAGTATTAGCACCACCACTTAGTACACATTTAAGTGGATTGTGAAAAATTTTTAATTATAGGATTTTAAATTATAACAGTGAATCACCAAAATCGCTTGCTGAAGTTGTGATACAGCCAGCCCATGCTTCCTGCAATAATGAGGAAGGAAGGAGGGGCTTTCCGTTTACCAGCTAAAGTTTGCCACTCCTGTGGCTCTAATGGGAACATAGATTGCAGTTTATTTGGCAGACTGGCTATGAAATTAAATTCTTGATGAATTGTTTTAATTTGAGAGAGTTAAATATTTCAAAATTTGCCAGTAAATTTTGGACTTTATTAATATATTTGCACTAACATTTTTCATATCTCACATAATTCAAAACCATTTTATACATATAATTTTATAGCCTGCTTACCCTTTATTTTCTTAGTGTCCAGGGGTGGAATACTGGGTGAAAGACCATTTTTCTAGGAGCCCCAGTTTTGGACTCCTAGCCCACTGCTCCACTCCATAGCCCACAGTGTTAATTGCCAGGTGCCCTGTGGGTATGGTAGCCAACAGGGGAGAAGCTGGGTTGTGGTTGATTGGCAGAGAGGGGTTGCTTTCTATCCCCATCACCCCAGAATTTCTGTTCTTTTCTCTTGTTTTTTTAGGCTCGCCTTTATAGCCTGCAGTCAGACCCAGCAACCTACTGCAATGAACCAGATGGTGAGGGGGTAGCGGTGAGGGGGCAGGCTTGCTGGGCAGGGAGACCAAGCGGGTCTGGATTGCGCACCCTGTTTGTCTCTGGTAGCAGTGGCCAGGCACCCCCTGTGTAGAGGGACCAGAGTGGGGCTAGTCTGACCCTTACATCTGGTGGGATGGGTTGATGGTCCCCCTTCCTCCCTGAACCCAGACTGTCTTCATCCCCTTCTACAGAGGCTTTGCTCCTCTCGTCCCTCATCCTCAGCTTAGGCTCCCTCCCAGCCCTGCTGCCCTGCCTGCCTTCCTTTTGGCCCGTTTGCTAAGCTCCTGCTGTGCAGCAAGCCCCAGGCTGGGAACCAGACACCAGAAATGAGTTGAACCCTCAATCAACCCTGTCCAGACCTCCAGGAACCTGCTGTTAGGAGACAGAAACAGGGAATGAAGCAAAGATACTAAAGATAGAGTGACTTGACTGCCTCCACAGAAAGAGGGGAGCAGTGGGATCCCAGAAGATGGCATGTAACCCAGCCCGGGAAACCTAGGATGTGACACCTGAATTGAGGTTTTACCGATGAATTAGAAGTAAACTAATTTTACTTTTAGAAGTGGGGGAAGGGTGTTCAAGCAGGACAACAGGAATTTGAAGTTCTCGAAAAACCTAGGCATTTGGAAAGGCCAGACAAAGGGCGCATGTGAGGAAATGAGGGCAGTGAGAGCTGCCAGGGGCACCAGACTGGAAAGGCTTTGGGTACCAGACTAAGCAGTTGGAATTTTGTCCTAAAAGGCTCAAGATAGTGGTTATTAACGTTTTTTTAAGTCACAAAGGCCTTTAAAAATCTGTTGAAAATAACAAGCCCTCTCTCAACAGAATTTTATATGCATATGGGAATTCTTTAACCCTTTGAAGCCCATCTTTGGACCATAGCCTAAAATGCCCTCCTGTAGAGAACTGTTGAAGCATTTTGAGACCTGATGTAATCAGATTTTGCATTTTATAAAAGAGCCTTCAGGCAGTGTTTTGTAGGATGAAATAGAGAGGGAGAGATGGAAGATGGGAAGACCAGTTACGAGGCTTGGTAGGAATCCTCATGTCAGAGGTAAAGCCGGAACCAGGGAAGGGGCGGGTGGAATGAAGAGGAAGGTATGCATGTATAAGAGACGCTGAGGAAGTGGAATCCAGAGTGACTCCATAAGGGAGGAGTCTGGGAGGGCCTCCAGCTCTCCAGTGGATAACTGGGTGGGACAGGTGGGGGAGGGAAGAAGATGAGCACACGTTGTATTTGCAGCATATGTGTAGGTGGATGTGTCCAGGCACCTGGACCTCTGGATCTGGAGCCCAGAAAGGTAGCCTGTGCTCCAAAGACACATGGAGGAATTGTCAGTGGGAGGAAGAGGTTGAAACTCGTGGTTTAGTGGAGGTTATCTTGGGAGAAAATGGAAAACAAGAAGAGATAAGGAAAGGAGAAAGAGGAGCCCACTGAAGACTCAGATGGAACAACGAGAGAAGTGGGAGGAAATACACAAAAGAGTGAGAAGCCAGGAGAGAAGAGGGCTTCAAGAGGAAGGTAGTGGCTCCCAGGGCAGAAACTGTAGGATGGTCACATGAGGGAGGACAGAGAATCTGCTATTGGATTTGGCAACATAGGGTCACTGGTGGTAACCTGAGAGTAGCTGTTTCAGAGAGGAGAGGATTCAGTAGCCAAGTGCAGTGGGATAAAAAGCAAGCAGGCATGGGAGAGAATGGAGACTGCAGCCCCTCCCAGTGATCACTTAGGGGCCATGCCCTGATATCAAGCCTACCCACCCCTTCACCCTGCCTGACCCCCCACCTTGGGCCATATGGCTTTGGAAAAACCTTAAGCTTTCCTCTTTGTCCATGTCCAGGCTTAGGTGTGATTTCTCTAGGCCCAGTGTTCTTTCTCCAGACCCACGGAACTGACCATCAGTGTCTGTCCCTCTGCAGGGCCCCCGGAGTTGTTTGACACCTGGCTTTCCCAGTTCTGCTTGGAGGAGAAGAAGGGGGAGATCTCAGAGCTCCTTGTAGGCAGCCCCTCCATCCGGGCCCTCTACACCAAGATGGTGAGGGCATAGCTGGCAGGACCTCAACCAACTCCCGGCCTGAGGTGTGGGGAGGTGGGAGGGACATGTCCAGAGTCATTGTGGAGTCCTCTGGCCTAGAGAGCAGCAGGAGGCCCTGTGGAGCCAAACCAGCCAGCTCCTGAGCCAAGAATCCACGTGGGGGAAACTGATTTGCCAGGCTTCTGGCAATCACGGTGAGAAATGGATGGGCCAGCAAAGCCTGATGGGAGTTCTTTTCTTCCTCCCTGGCCAAGCTGGGCCAGGAAGGTGGGTCTGGGGGGTGGAAGTGCTCTAAGAATCACTACTCAGCCACTTATCCCATCTGATATCCAGAGTGGCTGGGAGCTGGCTGATGAGGCTGGGGACATAGACCCCACACACCCACTCCCAAAGTCTCATCTCCACTGTCCCCTCCCTCCAGGTGCCTGCAGCTGTTTCCCATTCAGAATTCTGGCATCGGTATTTCTATAAAGTCCATCAACTAGAGCAGGTATGCTGGCCTAACCAGGGAAGGTACTCCACTCAGCCATGGGGGAAGGGGGCTGGATTTTGTTGAGGGAATAAGGGGACAGAGGGTGCCAGGAGTTCTGGGGTCAGGACCAGAGTCTGGGAAAGAGGGTTCCCTGACTGCTCCTGGCCATCTACTCCCCCACATTCAGGAGCAGGCCCGGAGGGATGCCCTGAAGCAGCGTGCAGAACAGAGCATCTCTGAAGAGCCTGGCTGGGAGGAGGAAGAAGGTAAGAGGTATCGAGAGGTGATGAGAAAGTACCAAGTCCTGCCTGTGGGGGACTGTCTGGGCCATTCTCTCTGAAGCCTGGAGGGACATGGCACCCCAGGGAAGAGGAGGGAATGAATATGGTGTTTGCACATGCCAGGATACGCTGAGCTAACAAGGGGTTGTTTACCAAGGCTGGTGGATCCCAGGTTTAGGTACAGAAATCGCATATGTCAGTTGAAGCAGATTTCCCTGCCAGCCCATGGACCAGTACTTCAGAGTAGGGGATGCTTATTGAAATTCCAGATTCCCTTCTTCCACTTCTAAATAAGACTCTATGGACATGTGGCCAAACTTGTATTTTTAACAAGCTCCACTGGTAATGTTAATGGCCAGCCAGTCTTGGGAACTGCTGGCTCAGGGACGGAGCTGAGCTCCCTCTACCTGGTAGCTCAGCTTAGGACAGTGTGTGGGAGCCAGCTGCATGGTGTGTTAACACAGTTACTAAGTGCTTATATTATATGCCCAACCTGTACTATAAGCTTTACATGTATGGTCCTTACCACAACTTCATTATCCCTCTTTTGCAAATGAGGCAGGTAGGTTAAAGAAGAGTTAAGTGGCTCGCCCAAGATCATGCACCTGGGATATAGCAGAGCCCAACCTGAACCTCAAACTGACTGACTTTAAAGTCTTGGCTTTCTAAGCTATAATATTATCTTGGGCTGCACTGCTAGAAGCTGAGTGCCCACCAGGCACGTGCTGTGCCTCAAGGGTGGGAGAGGCTTTGACCAACAGGGATTATCTGCAGAAGAACTGTGATGGAGAGGGAGGTGAGGAAACTGGCACCCATTAGTTTTGGTTAGAGCAAACTTTGGTGGGAACCTGAGGTCTGTTTTCAGAGAGCTTCAAGGTTGTTTTGGGGCTAACCAGGGTACATCACTCTCTTTCCCTACCTTTCTCTCTTGACAGAGGAGCTTGTGGGCATTTCACCCACATCTCCAAAAGAGGCCAAGTTTCCTGTGGCCAAAACTCCCACATCCCTTGAAGGAGGACCTGGCCCCCGGAGCCCCTGTGCAGAGAGTCTGGTGACCCCGGTTGAGGCTCCAACAGAGGTGACTCCATCGGAGAGCAGTGAGAGCATCTCCCTCGTGACACAGATTGCCAAACCTACCCCTGCATCTGAGGCACCAGTGCTGCCCAAGGACCTGTCCCAAAAGCTTCTAGAGGCATCTTTGGAGGAACAGGACCTGGCTGTGGATGTGGGCGAGACTGGACCCCCACCCCTAGCTCAGTCCAAGCCCCACACCCCTGCTGGCCGCCCCAGCGGTCCAGAGCCCCGGCCTCCAGCCAGAGTAGAGACTCTCAGGGAGGAGGTACTCACAGACTTGCGGGTGTTTGAGCTGAATTCAGACAGCGGGAAGTCTACACCCTCCAACAATGGAAAAAAAGGTAAGCCAAGGCCAAAGCCCAGGGAGCGTGTGCGGGCAGGGCAGGTGAGAGTTGCCACCTCACAAGGCAGACTTGTCTCCTTGTCCCATGTGAGGATCCTAGGAGCAGATGGCCTTCATTTGTGCTACTGATGATGATGATGATGACAGCTACTATAGGTTGAGTATTTAGTATACTCTATTCCATCAATTCCAAGATGCATTTATTCTCTGAAATTAGGATGCATCTTACAATTGTTGGGGTTTTAGATTCAACAAAATAAGGTTTATGTCAAATCATGTGTTAAGGATGTAATATTGCATTTAATTTCTCAGTTACCAGGGGAGCGTGTTAATTTCCAGTTTACAACTCACAACTCCATATAACTGTCCTCATTTTACAGATGAAGAAAGTGAGCCTCAGAGATGTTAAGTAACTTGCTCAAATTCACACGGCCAGGAAGTAGCAAGCCCAGATTCAGACCCAGCTCTGTCTGACCTGAAACCCATGCCCTTAACTACCACACTGCGTCAGTTTCTATCCTTTTGAACAGTTCAACTTTGGGGTGGGAACTCCTGTACTCCTGTAACATTGATTGCTGTCAAGGGTCTTCTTCCATGGATGACCTCAGGAAAGTCAGTTAGCTTCCCTAGGCCTGTGTTAATTGTTATTATTATAAAATATATAAACAAAACTTACATGTACAGTTTAAAGAAGAATAAAATGAATACTCATGAACTTGCAGTGACCCAGCTTAAGTAATAGAGCTTTAGTTTCTTATCTGCATAATGAAATTTTAGACTGTAGACACTTTGACTTTATGTCAAGGGGGGACCTCTCTCTAACTCCTGCAATTAAAGGACAGTGATGGCTCTGGTGTCAGCTTGTTTTGCCACATCCAAAATACCTCTCCAGAGATAGCCAGTTGTCAGCAAGACCTCCCCTCAGCTCCTTACACACAGGCATCCTGTCTGCCAACACTCAGCACCAGTTGGCCACAAAGCTTGCCCAGCAGGTGAGCACTGGCCTACTGGCAGTGAGGGGCTGGCTTACTGCAGTGGATGGGAAACAGGCTGATTTCCAGTTTCCAACACAGTGTTTTCCTTCTGACTCTGATTCAGTGAGGTCATCCATTGAGCTCCTACCTACTCTTTATAAGACACTGAGGAGGGCGGGGTAAAGGCTGCAGTCTGTGATGAGGCACGAAGCAGTATGAGACAGGCTTGGTACAGGTGTTCAGAGAAAGAAGGAACCTCCGTGCATCAGCAGGTGTTTCACCAAGGAGACAGGCGTTGTATAGGAGAGTTGGAGAGTTTGGGGCAGGTGCGCGGGGAGCGGTAGTCCAGGCTGAGAGGGCCTACAAAGTCCCCCACATGTCAGATCGTGTGTTAAGGACATGGGGACATGGGGCACATTGAAGGGGGTGACCAAAGCCCACATTTCTGTATTGTTCCCAGGAGAGGGAGGAACAAGAACTTAAAATCTTAAGCCGAATTCAGAAAGTTGGACTTGGTGCCACAAAGCAACAGGGCATGCTGCTTATATGCCCAACCTGTAGTAAAAGCTTTACATGTAGAGGCTAAGGGCTCAGGCTCTGGAGTTCAGACAGTTCTGGGTTCAAATCCCAACTTTTCTCATGAGCCATGTGACTTCAGAAAAGCTACTGATCTTCTCTAAGCCTCCGTTTTCTCCTCTGTAAGTTGGGGGTAATTATTTCCTGATAGGTCCTCAGTTAGGGAAGAAATTTGGGTAGAGCCCTGCTTTGGGGAGATGATGAAGATAATAAGAGGTACCGTTCTCTGAGCACTTTCTGTATGTCTGTATAGCTCTGTGCTAAGCACTTGATATGCATATCACTCAATCCTCACAAAAATCCTGAGATCTGTGAGATTTTCCTTTTTTTTTTTTTTTGTTACTGGTAGGAAACTGAGATCAATCACCCATCCAGTAGGTATTTAGAAAAGTGTGACGTTGCCTTTAGGAGAGTGAGGAGTAGGTGATGGACCCAATAGGTGGTGTGGGGTTGCTGGGTGGATGGTACGAAGGGTCCATTTGAGATAACGGTCGTGAATTTTAAGAGACACCAGTCAGCACAGTTGTACTTTTGTCCAGCCACATTCAGTTGCTCAGGTGCAGGCACAGAGCAGATGGGGAGTTGGACTTAATCAGGGTTCAAGCTTACCCAGGTGAACTCAGAAAGACAAGAGTCCAAGTGTATGCAAGAAGCGATCAGAATGATGGTTCATGGAATCTGAGCTGGGTAAGGGAGGGAATAACAGTGAAACAGTTGGAAGGTTAAAGAATTATTGTTTCCATTGGGAATTGGGCTATTGGAGAGCGTGATGAGAAAAAATGAATGGTGGGTAGAGACTGGAAGAAATGAGATTATGGGGAAGATGCAGCATGAGCTCTTAACAGTGCTCTATACTGCCTCTAATGCACTGGGGGATTCGCAAGAGGAGGACCTGGGGATTCAGTGCAGAAGACCCACCAGAAGTAGTTGTAGTCACTTAGTGGGGGGAAGCTGGGGTCTTAGACTAGGGTGGGACAGTGGGGACAGAGTAAAGGGAGGAAGAATCTTAAAAGAGGCTTGGAGGCAGAGTGACTCCTTCTCCCTCTTGTGTCCAGATGACATGAGGGAGGCTTGGTCTCTGGATACAGCAGTCTCTGGAGGTGGCCCAGCCACAGGGACCTCTAAGGTCCCAGGGTGATGCCTGTCATTGCAGAGCTGCTTCCCACCTGTATTTTGTGCCGAGATCCATTTGAGCAAGGAGACTAGACTTACCCTGCTCAGGCTCCCTCAGCAGGGAGCAGAGACGGGAGATGAGGGCAGGCCCTGTGGCCTGCGGACTGGAAGGAGCTCTGGGCTTAAAGCGCCACTTCACAACTGACTGACCTGGGAGTGGCTTTTGCTTCCATTTCTTCTCTGGAGAAGCAAAGAGCCAATTAAACAGAATAAAATGAGCTGTGAGTGACAGCACCACGAGGTTAATAATCACCTGAAAACTCCCCTTTCTTACAAACAAAAGAAAACAGTAGAACTTCATCATGAAATCTTAAATTGTTGTTGCATAGATCAGTTCTCTGCCGCGTGCACAGTGTAAAGGAGAGCTTAGTACTCTCATTGTGTGACAGGACAGGATGGTGGGAGGAGGCAGGTGGCAGAGAAAGCCCAGATTCACATCTCTGCCACTCAAAGCCTTTGTTTCCTCACCTGTAAATTGGGACTGTTAATACATATCCCAGAGGGTGGGTGTAAAGTGCTCCAAAAATGTTAGCTGATGCTTTCTTTTTTACCCCGAAGGGTCTGCCCTAGCATTTAAGCCTGAAGAGGAGAGTTCAAATCCCTGGAGGGCAACCTGGGGTTAGGAAAAGCTGTCATGACCACAGCCACAGCTCTGGAGGGAGAAATCAGCCGGGAGTCCAGCTTCTAACCCACAGGAAGCCTGCGCTGACAGGGAGCCAGACGCAAGCCACCAAGAGTGTCCTGAAAGCACAGGGAGCCTTAGATGTGGAGTCAGAAGAACTGGGTCTTGGTTGCACATCTGCCCCTGACTGGCTGTGGGACCATGTGCAAAATTACTTAACTCTGGGACCAGGCCTTTAACAGCTCCATTTGTTAAATATCCACCGTGTATATATGTTACAGGCACTTTACATGATACTGCTAATTTTAACACTGTTGTATCTCAACTGCAGGCCAAGGTCTATACAGAATCATCTAGGTACCTGTTTATAATGCAGAATTCTGGGTCACCACCTACACCTGCTGAATCTGAATGAGGGGGATGGGAAAGCAGGAATCTGCGTTCTAATAAGCTCCTCCAGTGGTTCTTTGCAAAGAGGGTGGTTTTATCCTTATTTTATAAATAAACTGAAGCCCAGAATAACTTGCCCAAGACTACACAATAGATAAAAGAGTTAGGGTTCCACCCAGGTTTGCTTGGCTCCAGAGACCCTGCTGTTACCACACCACTTATGGCTAGCTGGGTGACTAGAGAACAGTGCAAGAACCCTAATAAGGAACGCGGAGGCAAGGCTTGGGGAGGTCTCAGAGCCTGGGTGCATGGTGAGGAAGAAGCTGGACAGGAAGAAACAAGGTATTTACAGGTGGTGCCACTGGGGGATCAGAGCTTACTCTTTTTAAAGGTGCTTTTTACAAAAATGATTACAAAGTAATATGTGTTCATTTAAAAAAATATATTACCCCATGACCTCATCACCTAGTGATAACTATTGTTAGTATTCTTGTGGGTATTTTGCTCATTCTCTCTGTATGTGTGCATGCATCTGTGAGCGTATTTTTTTTTTAATGGAATCATACTGCATATACTCTTTTTTTTTTTTAAAGGAATTCCTTTATTTTTATTATTTATTTATTTATTTATTTATTTTTGACTGTGTTGGGTCTTCCTTTCCGTGCAAGGGCTTTCTCTAGTTGCGGCAAGCGGGGGCCACTCTTCATCGCGGTGCGCGGGCCTCTCACTATCGCGGCCTCTCTTGTTGCGGAGCACAGGGCATATACTCTTTTTTACAGGAACGATTTTTGTAGTTTTCTTCTTACTAATAACTTTCACATGTACATTTTTTTTATATTGCCGGTAAGAAAGCATACCCAAATATGAATGTTTGGAGCAGTTGTCAAACCTTAGCAGGCATCAGAATTACCTAGAACAGGGAGGAGTAAATGTTTTCTGCACAGA
Source organism: Balaenoptera acutorostrata (assembly GCF_949987535.1). Lineage (NCBI taxonomy): Eukaryota > Metazoa > Chordata > Mammalia > Artiodactyla > Balaenopteridae > Balaenoptera > Balaenoptera acutorostrata. Next base: position 25,924,020 of record NC_080064.1, on the reverse strand, counting down.
GCCAGGTCACAAATATTTTAGGCTTTTGGGGACATACAGTTTCTGTCCCAGCTCTGTCGTTTCAGCATGAAAGCAGTCATAGACAATATGTCAACAAGTGGCCATGGCTGTGTTCCAAAATTGTATTTCCAAAAGCAGACAGTAGGCTGGATTTGGTCCACAGGCCATAGTTTGCCAACCCCTGATTTAGAGAAAGAGTCCACGAATATTTACTGAGTACAAACTATTTGTTCTAGTCACTTGGAATACATAAGAAAACAGAAGATCCCCGTCCTCGGGAGCTCACATTCCAGCTCCTCTACTATTAGACAATGAGCATAGTGAATCTGATTATGTAATACACTAGAAAGTGGTAAATACAATAGAAAAAAGAACAACCAGAGCAGAGTGAGGGGTCAGGGTGCAACTGAAAATAGGACAGTCGGGGTAGGCCACATTTAGGTGGTGAGATTTGAGTAAAGGTGTGAAGGAAGCGAGCGAGTTGGCCTGTGGGTATCTGAGGAAGAGTTCCAGGTACAGGGAACAGTCCTTGCAAAGGCCCTAGGTGGGAATGTGCCTGGTGTGTTTCAGGAGTAGCAGGATCAGTGTAGGTAGAATGGAGTGATTGAGGAGGAAGAGGTTCATTGTTTATTTCTTCCGGAAGATTTCCATGGCCCCTAGGGAGCTTCTGGACCACAGTACTTCTCCACTATTCAGTAACTTGCTTTTTCTCACTTAATAGTTTAAGACTATTTTGCCATGTATATAAATGTTCTATAGCCTAACCTTTAAAAGCCACATAATGTTCCATCATATGACTATACCGTTTATTTTTGTAATTCCCTATCAGTGAACTTTCAGGTAGTTTTTTAAGTTTTCATCACTGTAACAGCACTACAGTGAACATCCTTTTGGTTAAATTTTTTTACTGAATCCAGGATTTTTCCTTAAAATAGATTGCTAAAAGTGAGATCACTGAGCCAGAGAAAACAGAATGTAAAGACCTTTGGTGTGTATTTGTCAGGCCTTTCTAAAGAGTTCCATCACCCCCAGCTACAACCTCTTCACATCCCCCTTCCTGTCTCTCACACTATGGGTCATGGTTCCAGGCTCAAGCACAGACATCAGTGAGGACTGGGAGAAGGACTTTGACTTGGACATGACTGAAGAAGAAGTGCAGATGGCACTTTCCAAAGTGGATGCTTCCGGTGAGGTGAGTGGGCCTGGTTGGCCACAGGGAGGCAAGTGCAATGATTCCAGGTCTGAGGACTCTCCCTGCCAAGCCCGACTGTCCCCTCAAGGTGGATCCCGCTCCTGTCTGAGGTGGCAGGCTGCGGGAAGGAAGCTAGGGCCTCCCACTCAGGCCCTGAACAGTAGTCATTAGCAGGGTCCGCTTCCCCTCAATTCCAGGGGGATGGATGGGGGAGTTCTTGACATTAGCTCCTATCAGAATCATCTGAGGAACTACTAAAAAATACAGATGCCAAACCCTGCCCCAGACCTTTTGACTCATGGTCGCCAGGTGTGGGACCTGAGCAGATTTCTGGCCTTGGAGACAAAAGACAATGTGATCACTTAACCTGAACCTCTGTTTCCCCATCTAAAATATGGCACTGATCATTATAATCTCATGCTGTGGTAGATGATGCATGTGCACACCTCAGGCATAGTGCCCGGGGACATGGGCGCACTAATAGACGTTCCTGAAATCACCACAAAACAGTTATAAGCTCAGAGGCCTATTCTTATTCTTCACTTCCTCTCAGAATCAAGGATGGTCGTTTTGAATGAGGGGCTGGGCAGAAATCTCTCATAGCTAATAAGGGACAGGACTGAGGCTCCAGCCCACACATCTGATTCAAGTCAGTGTTATATCCACTGTCACCCAAGAACCCCATGATTCCTTCCAACATGTAGCTCAGGAACCTGCTATAAAGAGGTGAACAGAGTAGAGAGAATGGGAAGGGCCTTGTTTTTCATGCTGAGAGACTGAAGCCTGGAGGGAGATAGTGACCTACACAAGAGTATTTTACACCTGTGACCTCACTATACCCGGGGTAGAGAAGGCCCGTGGCACCTCTTATGCCACGTGGCCTTCATGGCTTTGGTGTCTTTGCAGCCCTCTTTAAAACCCGACATACAATATACCTGAACAAAATCATTCTATAACCCATCATATCAGGGGATCTGCTGACAGCAGGCCAAGAGAGGGTTGCCTGGGGAGACTTCAGCTGGGAATTAGGGTGCTGGAGCCCCTAGTGAAGGCCCTGCGAGCACCTGTAGTCCAGTGCCACGCTTGCTTCTGATCACAGCACCACTGTAAAGTTCCCTGCCTCTCAGGGCCATGTTCTTACCTGCTCCGCAGGAGACAAGTTCTCCTTTAGGGATTGACTGACAGGCTTCTTGTAGGCAGGGCGTCCCCTTGTGGTGTCCAGTGTTGGTTGGTAGAAGCATTTCCTTTGAGTCTGGAACCATCAGAGCAGCAGGCCCACCGCTTGGGCAGAGAGCAGCTCTGCTCCCCAGACATTCCTTGAAGCGAGTGGTTCGCTCTGAGAGGAGGCCGGGTATGGCCCGGGAGAGTTGGGGCTGGGGCTGTGGGAAGGGCTATCCCAAAATGGAGGCAGCCGGGGAGCTTGGGTCTCAGCTTGACTCAGAGGAGTAATACGTGTTTGTGCTCTCCATTATCCCCTCCCTTTGCAGCTGGAAGATGTAGAGTGGGAGGACTGGGAATGAGGGGAGCCAGAGCAAGCCGCTCCCCTACCCACAGCACTTCCCACCTCCCTCGCTCGTCTCCGCCCGGCCCTGGAAGACACTGACTAAGAATGTCCCCCAAATGGCCTCTGTCAGCCAGAGCTCTAGGCAGATTCTGGGTTGTTCTTTGTTGGCCCTTTGGGCCTCTGCTCACATCTGGGAAGGGGCTTGCTAAATCCAAACCAGGAACTCTGACTTGTGCCAACCATAGGATGACCCGACGGGGAGGAAACCTACCCCCCTCACCAGAAGAGCCTACACTTCTCTGCTGAACACCCACTGTTCCTGGGGACTCTTGCTGGGAAGTCCCAACGGATAGCCCTAGCCCATCTGCCTGTGTAGGCAGAGGCCAAGCTACCAGTCTCTTGGAGGACGCGGAGACAACACACTCTGTCACCCATAAGCAGGCAAAGAAGGCCATGCCACCTGCCCTTGGCTAGACAGGGATGGTGAACACATTTTGGTTCCTATCCCAGCAGGTAAGAGGCATTCATTTCTGGGAAACTTGCCTCTCTTAGGAATCTCCCCCTCCCAGGCATCTTCCATTCCTGAAAAGGTTCCTTGTGGTTCAGAATCTAGAGACCAAACTCCCTTTTACCCAGTCCAGGCTGGTATGTCCCCAACGCCTTTCCCAAGGCTTCTTCATGTCACATGCACCCGAGTCCTTAGCCCAGCTGTGCCACCTGCAAGAGTCTGCTCTTGCTCTTCTTCCCCTCCCCAAGAAGGGAGGGGGCCACTTCAGGCCCTTCTGTGTGTTACCTGGCGGGATACCTTGTCCAACCAGCTACCCACCTCGACTCCCCTGTAGCTTAGGACACAAGCCAGCTACCAGCGGTACAGAGCAGTGATCAAAGCTGAGTACTTACAACTCTGGTAAGCCCAACTTCTCCACCTCAACCCTTCTGCGTCTTGGAAGGGATATGCTGGGGGTGAGCTTCTTGAGACTGTCATCAGTTTTCTGCAAAAGCTCTTCTTCCTGAAGGCAGATCAAATCCTTGTGGCTCTCACCCTCCACTCTGGTAAAAGCTGCACCTCTCTTGGGGGAATGAGGGGCTGCAGGAATCCCTGGAGACCCTGGTGCTTCACGATGCTGCTCTGGTGATTCTTGTACATAATCTGGTGTGTTCACCAATGATTTAAAGTGATTGTGGTCAGGGACGCCAAGAGAGTGGTGGTCACTTCCACTTCAAACCTTCGATGAGGGGGTGGGATGGAGAGAATGCTGAATCTTTTTTTGATGGGATGGGGTTTTTCTCTTTGTAATTATTTCTTTAGTTTAATTAACCTTTTGGTTGTTTGTGCAATATTATATATTTTAAATTATAATGTATCTCCCCAGAGTATTTTGTAGCCGGGAAAAGAAAAAAGGAAAAAAAAAAAAAAGACTCTAACAGCTGTTAGTTTTGTAATTAAAAAAGAAAGAAAAAAGAACTTTGTCCTGAACCTTTTCCAGACTTGCCCTTAACAGCTATTAAAGAGATTCAACACAAGCTGGAAGGTGTCTGGGGCTCTGTTCTTGTACCCTACGGCAGCTGCCCCAGAGCCAGGGCAGGAAGCACACTGTGCGCAGGGTGGCTTCCTGCTTGGAGCCTGGGGGTTAGGATGGGAGGTAGCCTGGGATCTGAGGAAGTCCCTTGTCCTCATCCCAGGCTCACCTTGGCCTTTGGGATGAGAAAGGACAGGGCCCCCAACAGGCCTGTCACCAAGACAAGGAGTCAAGAGGCCGTTACTGCATTCCCAACGCTTCTGCTTTTATTTGGAAAGGAAGTTGCAACAACAGTGGTTCCAGTTGCTCTTCGTCATTTTTCTCCTCTCCTCCCCCTGTATGTGTATGATTCTGGGGTCTATTTTTAATTAACTTTAGTTAAACACCTGTATGAAAATCACTTGTCAGCTATAATAAAAGGGAAGTCTGAATGAGGCCCTCTGGTTCCATGAAGATCTTTAAAGGGAAAGGGAAGTAAGGCTGGAGAGGGTGTAGGTAAGTTTTAGGATAAGTAAACTTAAAGTGTAAAATATATATCACCATTTTAGAAGCGGGTTTTTGGGTTTGCTTTCTCCCCGTACTTTATTGGGGAGGACTTGCCATTGCTTTTATCAAGTGCTTGCTAGCCATGGATGCCAACTAACTTCTTCGATTGAAGGCCGGAGGAGCATGTCTGGTTCCAGGAGCCGCCTGAGCAAGTCCTGGCATTCGGCCGAGATGCCCAGATGAGTGGGGAAGGACACCCTCTTCTGCTGCTGCCACAGCATCTTGGGGATGTCTGTGTCATCAAAAGGTAGGCTGGCACAGAGCATGACGTACAGGACCACGCCCATGCTCCAGACGTCACCCTTCTTGCTATCGTGGGGAATACCCTGAAGCACCTCTGGGGCGGCATAGGCTGTGCTGCCGCAGAAGGTCTGGCTCAGCTCCCGGCATGATTTGGGCAACACCTTGGCGAAGCCAAAGTCTGTCAGCTTCAGGTTGAAGCCCTGCAACAAAGCGTTCTCGCACTTGAGGTCCCGGTGAGCCACACCACAGCCATGGCAGTAGCGGATGGCCTCGACCATCTGACGGAAGAGGGCCTTGGCCCGGCTCTCGGGCAGTGGCCCCCCATTCAGCACACAGTCAAAGACATCCCCTCCTTCAGCCAGCTCCATCACCAGGTAGATTTTCCCGTCGGCAGACTCCAGCGTCTCGTACACTCGGATGATGTTCTTGTGGTCCAGGGTGCGGACAATCTGGAGCTCCCGAGGCAGGAATCTCTGGATAAACTCTACGGAAACAAGGGAAAAGAGATGGAGCATCAAGTGCAGAAGGGCCTAACTCCTCCCTCCTGTCTGCTGCCTTCCAACTTCTGTCTGCCTATCTCCCCACCATGTCTGGGTCTTGTGCCTTGGTTCCCTTTCATAGTCTTTAATGTCTGTCTGCTTGGACACTGCAAAGAATGTTCACCTCTATTGTTTTTGTAGTTAATTACTGAAAGGAACTACTCCCTGTCAGCCTCAGGGACTGTTGTGAGCAGCCTGTGAGACCATGGGTATCAAAGTGCTTTTAGACTTTTAGACTATTAGGGACTTTTAGACAAGGCTATTGAATCTCAGTTACGAGGCCTGATTTGCCCACAGCGTGGTGAGCTCACTCTTCTCACGTCTGCCTCCTGACCCACAGTTCTTTCCATGAGCCCTGTCTTTTCCCCATCTCTGCCTTCGTTGACTCCAGCTCCTGCCCTCTGCTAGCCCTGGCCATGGCCTCGCCAGTCTCTGTTCCCCTCCTGGAATAGGAAAGGCCTAGTGGGCTCCAGCTCTGCTTCTGAGGATCCTTCACCTCCTTCCACTTTAATCTTGGATTTTAGAGGGTGTGATTTTCCTGGACTCCCAGCATCCCTGTGTTCCCCACTGACCTACCCCAGAGCCACAGTCTCTCTTGCTTTCCTTGGTTCCAGACTAAAGGGGAGGAGGGAATGATCCTTCTGACTGGAGGAAGCAGCCACCCACCTCAGCCAGCCCTCGCTTCCTCCAAAGGGGCCCCAGCTCACCTTCTGGCCCTCCCATCTTGTCTATAATTTTAATCGCCACTTTTCTTTGGTGTTTTTTGGAAACTGCTTCTTTGACTTTTGAGTAGGTCCCTTCCCCAATGGTCTTGCCCAGCTGGTACCCATTGTAGAGCAGAAAGTCCTCCATGCTGTCTAGCACCTCCTTCCCTCCTATCACCCTCTCAGCTCATGCTGCCTCTGCGAGGCAGCTCTACTCCACCATCGCCCTTGGCCTGCTCCTTTTCATCCGCAGCCGCCCCCAGCGCTGTAACATTCTCCGTCTGGACACACAAGCCTCTGGACACACAAGCCGCGGGTGGTGGGGAGGGAGAGGGTCAGACATTTTAAAACTCTGGCCCAATTGTGATGTAGATGTTGTGTGACTCTTGGCCAAAATGGGCAATGCCCCCTGCCTGCCCTCACCACCACCACCAAACCCAGAACGGGTTTAAGTCACGGCTGCGCTCAGCCCCCGCGCCAGGTAGTGAGTCGCAGCCCCGCCTGTGGGGGGCGCTCCGGACGTCTGTGCGGGGCCCGGGATGCCGGGCTCCTTTCTGTGGACACAGCTTCCTGCTCCCCCATCGGGCAGCTGGGGGTCTGCGCGACCCATGGCAAGAGCCCTCCAACTACCGGCTCGCGCCGCGCTAAGTGCCAGGGCGGCGCGAGGTTCCCCGGCGGAAGGAACGGGTTCTATGAGGTCAGCGCACCACGGCCCGTGTCACAATGCAGCCCTCCCCCTCGACGCCCGGGCCCCGACGCGCCGCAGACACCTGCCAGGCTCCGCCTGGACCGGAGCGTCCTCACGCGGCCAGGGCTCAGGTAGCTGCTTCCAGCCTGGGACCGGCCTCGGCCTCCGGCAGGTAAGGGACGGGCCACGGGGCGGGCGCGGGGAGGGGGCGCCCGGCGGCCCGCGAGCTGCCTGACCGCCACTCCCCGCGCAGAGCGCCCCGGGGCCCGGACATGAGTGGCCAGGAGGCCCCGCAGGGTCGGAGATTCCCCATTGAGGCCGGAGACTCCCCTGGCTTTGCCGCCCCCCGCGAGTCCCAGGACAGCTCGGAGCGGGTAGCTACGGAGCACAACCCGGTCAGGTGAGGCCGGCGCCCCTCCCCGCCGCCCCACCCCGGCCCACTTTCCGTCCCCCGACCGCCCCACCCCCGCCCCACGTAAGGTCCCACATCCACGCCCGAACCTCTGGGACCCCAAGTGCACTCCCCGATGCGTCCCGTACAGGATGAGCCGGCCCCCGCCTCAGCGCCCCCTGTCGCGCCCCGCTTTCCCCAGGCCGCTTCGACGCTGCCCCGGCTGCCACTGCCTGACGCTGCTGCACGTGCCCATCGACGTCTACCTGGCCTTGGGCGGGAGCCCCCGGGTCCGCGCCACCTGAGTGCGCCTGTGCACCGCAGCTCCGCGGGAGCCGGGCGTGTACGAGGCCCGCCGCGGGCCACCACGCTGAGGTCGCGCGCGCCGAGCACGAGACAGTGATGCACATTTTAAAATAAAAGAACGGATGCACATTTTAATAAAGCACAGCATAAACTGTTCTTTCCACTCCGGGCTGGCCGTGTATGCTTATCCCGTCGGATCGGGCTGCCCGCTGCTCCGCCTCATCCAAAGGCATCCTCCCTTCTGCTGCCTCCTCCCTTGGACCCAGCCCCAGGGGCCTGCCCTTCCGATTCCGCTTTCGTCTCCCTGGACACCAAGCCCTTCCCCCATTTCTTGCTGGTCATGATCCCTTTCAGGGCCGCCTTTCTGCTCAGGCTCTCTCTGCCCTCATCCATCTCCCCAACACTCTCCTTGGTTCTCCAGTAAAATTAGCATTACTGTGCTGGACTCTGGGCGCCCAGAGAAGCTTGGGATTGGAGGGGGTGGACAGAGAACTTAACGAGAATGGCCACCCACACCAGGCCCATTTAATTCTCCCAAGATGGAGTTTGGTTTTGCTACCTGCTGTTTTGTGACCCTGGGCACCTCTGGCTTTGTTGAAGGGGTTAGGGGCTGCCCCGTCCCTGTCCATCTTGAGCCTTGGTTTCTCCTAGGACTGGTGGGGCCAGAAGACTGGGGAAGAAGTCGTTTGAAAAACTTCGATTCCTTATTCCTTTTTACAGGTGAGGGAACTGAGCCTTAAGCAACGTGCCTAGGGTCCCCCAGACGACAGGTGATGCTAGTGCACTCCTCAGCGTCCTCAGACTTGAGGCCCCAAAATACATGCATAGGAGGGGCCCATGACAGGAAGGCTGCCTGGAAGCTGAATATTTCCCACTTTCCAATTTTGCTTTAATGAACCTGTATTATTTTAATATTGGAAAAAATGTATGTAACCCAAAGGTCATGTTCAGTCTCCTGTCCCCTGAGATTTAAGTACGATTGACTCAACACCCCTCCTCTAATCCACATGGAGTAGAAGTCTAAGCCTCCCAGAGCACTTCAGATCCCGTGGTCACCAGAAAGGGCCACCCTTTTCAACTTCCACGACTTCCCTCCCAGGCAGTCCCAGATGTAGGAGGCTTATTGAAAGAAGAGAGGATGTTTGTCAAAAAGGATCTACTTGGACTTTAGACTTGACCATTCAGTGCCCCAGTCCTTTAACATCCTGGCTCTTAAAAGCGCCTCCATGCCTTTCTTTCCCCTTCACCAGAATAATCCCTGGCTTCAGGCCATAGTGCTGGCTTCTCTCTCCCTCCCTCCTCTCCCCCTTCACCCTTACCTCCTGGAGACGCCCCCCAACCTCCGCCCCGCCACCAGGACTCTCTGTTCTTCTATTAAGTGAAGTAATCCAGCTGTTTCAATCCCCACCAAACTCCATGCAGGTCCTAGTCTGCTTAACAACCCATTCTGCTGCTGTGCAGAAAAAGGGCCTCCCTGCCAGTAAACAGTACTCACCCTCCTTAGGAGGCCCTTGTAATTTTAGAAAAAAAACAGCTTCTGTATTGATAAGGTCTCTCCATTGCAAGCAACTGATGTTAGCTTAAGCAAAAAAGGAATTGATTGTTTCAAGTTGCTGGGAAGGATATGTTAGTGATTAAAGGAAGAACTATAGGAACCAGGGCATTCATTGGGCTGGAATCAAGGATTCAACCCCACCAGGACTGTTGCTTTGTTCCTCTCATCCCTGATTATCTCCTCTGGGCAGGGAACATGGCAACATGGCTGCATCAGCTTAGAAATCCCAGGAAGGGGGAATTCCCTGGTGGGCCAGTGGTTAGGGCTCTGTGCTCCCAATGCAGGGGGCCCAAGTTCGATCCCTGGTCAGGGAACTAGATCCCGCATGCATGCCACAACTAAGAGTCCACATGCCACAACTAAGAAGACCACATGCTGCAACTAGAGAGTCCACATGCTGCAACTAAAAGATCCCGCATGCCACAACTAAAGATCCCGCATGTTGCAACTAAGACCCGGCACAGCCTAAATTAAAAAAATTAAAAAATTTTAAATATCCCAGGAAGGGAGACCTGCTTTCTCCCAGTCTAGGTATACCTATCCCTGGGAAGGCCAGTGATTGGCCCTTCTTAAATCACATGCACATTCCTTGGGCCAATTACCACTGTCAGGGAGATGGGAGACTACAATTGACCAGGCTGAGCCACAGGTAAGCCTACACTTGAGATGCAAGCACAGCCAGGTGATTGACAGCATCACCAGAAAATAATGGGTAATGATGGAGAAAAAACATTCCAGGAGCAGAGACAGCTTATGTAAAGATCAAGTACCCCGGGAGGAAAAGAAGCCCGAAAAAAAGGGATAGAGTGGCAGGGGCCAGTGTAACAACTCAATTTGAAGGCAATGAGGAGCCTTAGAAAGTGTGACCAGGAGTTCTGTGTGACTGGGTTCTCCTTCAGGCTTTGTCCCTGTTTCATTCAATACAAGTCTACCAGCCAGGCCTGTGCAGGACACTGGGGATTCAGCGATGAACCTGACAGACATGGGCCTTGACCCTCATGGAACTCACATGGCCTAGCAATGACCTGCTGGGAGGCAAATCCCTTCCCTGTGGGCCCATTTCCTCACTAGTTTAAAAAAAAAAAAAGCACCAGTGATCTCTATGGACCTTGCCAGCCCACAAATGCTGAATCCTTCCCATTCTTCCTTTCTCTCTTATCTCCCTCACTTCCTTTCTCCAATCTTCTTGACACTCCTTTCCTTTAAAAAAAGATTTACTGGGACTTCCTTGATGGCACAGTGGTTAAGAATCTGCCTGCCAATGCAGGGAACATGGGTTCAATCCCTGATGTGGGAAGGTCCCACATGCCGCAGAGCAACTAAGCCTGTGCGCCACAACTACTGAGCCTGCGCTCTAGAGCCCGTGAGCCACAACTACGGAGTCCACACGCCATAACTACTGAAGCCCGTGCACTCTAGGGCCTGCGTGCCACAACTACTGAAGCCCATGCACCTAGAGCCCATGCTCCACAACAAGAGAAGCCACCGCAATGAGAAGCCTGCTCACCCCGCTCGCCACAACTAGAGAAAGCCAGCACGCAGCAACGAAGATCCAATGCAGCCAAAAAAATTTTTTTAATTTTAAAAATAAAATAAAATTAAAAAAGATTTACTAGTGGCCTAGTGGTTAGGATTCCGGGCTTTCACAGCTGTGGCACGCGTTCAATCCCTGGTCAGGGAACTGAGATCCCGCATGCTGTGTGGCGTGGCCAAAAAAGGAAAAAGAAAAACAAACAAACAAAAAAGATTTACTGCTACCTCCCATATGCTTGGTTAGTGGGGGATGCAAAGAATACAGACAAACACCTTGCCAGTGGGCCAGACCCTGGTGCTACATAGCTCTAGAATGGCCATGAGCAAGGGGAAAGGGCATTCCAGGTGGAAGGAACAGTGTGGACAAAGGCCTTGAGGCAGGAAAGTGGAGGACAATTTCAAGGAACTCAGTTCAATCAACTTTCACCAACACCTACCTGGGCCACACAAGGTGCTGAGAACCCAGGCCTTTATCTGACAGATCCCTTGCCCTTGCAGAGCTCAGAATTCAAGGGATCCAGGGATGAGTTAACAGAAGAGAAGCTGAATCAGGGAGGCCTTGTGTTTGAACTTTGTTCTGTAGGTGACAGGGAGAATGACAGGCTCCAACCTGGGTCACTTCACTCTATTTTTCTTCTCCTTTTCCATCATGTTCTGTGTTGCTTCTTCCTTTTTTCCCCCTGGAAAAGTCACTGGCCTAAACTCTAGTCCTAGATTTGAGTCCTGATTGCCATTTACTAGCTGTGTAACCTTGGGCTACATACTTAGCCTCTCTGAGTCTCTATTTCCAAATCTGTAAAATGGGGCTAATGAAACCTGGTGGAAGCTTTCAGTAAAGTCATGCACATAGAGCACCAGGCAGGAATGTCGGGCACCACTAGCACTGAGCAAGAGAGGCTGCTGCTGCTCCTACCTTTGGCTTCAAGGGGCAGCAGAGAGCCAGCCAGCCGTGTCCCCAGGGGCTGGGTGATGCCCAGCCTTGGAGAGGGTTGGGGAATCTCTCTCGCCTCCCTCTGCCAAGTTCCTGGCAGTCCTGCTCAGGTGCTGAGGAACTTGGTGGGGGGGGTGGTGGTCATTTCCAGGGGAATCCCCAGGTGGGAAAGGCAGAACTGCCTCCCTCACCCTAGAGGGTAAAGCTTTCCCCAGATCCCCAGGCAGGACCCCCTCATCCCAGCCTCATTCTCAGCTTGAGGAATGAGGAGGGGCCCAGGGGAAGGAGGATACTTGAATCACTGCCTTCCCTGACTTCTCTCTCAGACACCTTATTAGACAGCCCCTCCCTAAGGGACCCTCTTTTAGAAGGAGGGGGCGAAGTACAGATGGACCCCCCCAGGTTACCATGGAGATGGCAGGGAAAGGGTTGCTATATCTCCATGGCAACAATTGACGTCAGCGCTACCCTTTCCCATCGCTTGATATGAGAAGGGGGCAGCCACCCCAACCACAAGCAAATCCCCCACAAGGCCTCCTCCCTTTACTGAGCCAATCAACCAAGGGGTCGACAGGCTTAATATAGCACAGGAGTTAAAAGCACAGACTCTGATGTCAGTCAAACCTTGGTTCAAATCCTCTTTCTGCATCGTTTTTAGCTGTTTGAATTTGAGCAAGTCCCTTAACCATGGAAGTCTAGTATGTACAACGGGGACAGTAAGCTACATGCCTCCGAGGGTTAATGTGAGGACTGCAGGGGATCATGCAGGTAATAGGCAGTGGGCCAGCTCGTGGGAAGTGCACACTGATGTTAGCGACTCTCTAGAGTCCTGGGGACTTGTCAGGGCATTGTGGCTTCTCAGATATAGACTTGAAGCCCCTAAAAGGCCCCCAGAACTCCTAAGGACTGGGCCCTGAGTTTGAGCATTCAGAACTGGGGGGTCTCAAGGCGAAGCCAGAGACAGTGGAGCTTCCAGACTCTGAGGAAACCCCAATGCCACTTTCCCTGCAACCCCATCACATCTGGACCCTGACCCAACTTCCCCTTCCTCCCCCCGCCCGCCTCCTCCTAGGCCTCCTTAGCAGGTATCTAACGCTCGGGACTCCATCCGCTCCTCTAGGAGAAAGCAGGGATGAGGGCCGTGGGAAGACTTCAGGCAACCTAACACCAGGTAGATCAGTGGGTTGGACCCCACAGGAATATGGGTGTCCCAGCTCCCACTGGCCTCTCCTCACCTGCCCTTGGGGTAAGGACACTGGAATCATTCTCACTCCCTCTCTCTTCTCCAATCCCCAGTTCTGGTGCCCACAGTCTATTCTGCTCCAATTCCACCGCACTGCCCTGAATCAGACCCCCATCGCTACTCATCTTGATTACTCCAGCAGCCCCCTAACCGGTCTTGTGCTTCCTTCCCTGCTTGATTCCTCTAGCCCAGAATTATTCTATAAAGACCACAACCCAGCCATGTAATTCTCCTATTTAAATCTCATCAATGGCTTCTTTACATCACTTGTCCAGCCACGTGGACACCCCTGAGTTCTTCACAAAACCTTCTTCCCACCTTTCAGCACATTGTTCCTTCTGCCTGGAATAGCCTCCTCCCATTCCCCTTACCTCTCAGATCTCCACTAATTGTCACTCCTCAAAGAAGCCTCCTCTGACCACCTGTCCTTCCCCTCCCATAGCACCTGCTTGTCCCACTGTGTACTCATCTCTTCCTTGATCCCTGTTGAATGCCTGTTTACCCCATTACACTATGGACTCACAGAGGGCAGGGGCTGTGTCATATTCATCCTAACATCCCGGGGCCTAGAATGGAAGGGTTCAGGAGTTGGTAGAATGTCTGCAGATTAGACTGGCTAGTGAATGACTGCTTGATCGGTCTACAGAGAGGCTGAGCACTGAGAGGAGAAGGAATAGCAGAGTCAGCTGGGGGATCTGGGATGGCTTCCCTAAGGAACCGACACTGGAACTGAGATGAGAAGCAGTTACCCAGACAAGGACATGGTGGTGGGAAATATCCCTGGCCCTGGGACTTGTCTGTGCCACGAGTGAACGTGGTGCTGAAGACACGGTGAAGAGGGACATATTCACGTTTTGGAAAGACAACCCTGGCTGCTCTGTGAGAACAGACCACATAAGAGATTGAGAGTAGCAGCGGGGAGATCATTCAGGAGGCTGCTGCAGCCTCCCAGGTGAAAGGCGATGGGGCCTTGGACCAGGTGTTAGCAGTGGAGATGGAGAGAAGCAATTGGATTTTAGACATATCCTGGAGAGGACAGGATTTCGCAACTGCTTGAATATGAAAAGGGAGGGACAGGGAAGAGTCTAGAACCAAGCCCAGATTTCCAGTTCAGGCAACCGAGAAAACGGCCAAGCTGGGGAACATGGGAGGAAGGGCAGGTGTGGGGCATGTTTGCTGTGAGGTAAAACATCCAGGGGGACGGGGCCAGGAGATAGGTGTTGGGCAGGGAAGAGAGGCTTGGGCTGAAAGAGAGAAGTGAGTCTCTGACACAGGTGGGCACCAAAGGCATGGGAATGCATGAGATCCCCTGGGACAGACCATAAAAGGCCCAAGAACACCCATGATTAGGCAGTGAGTGAAGGATGAGAAATTTGCCATGTGGTGGCAACCACACGGTTGCAAATAAATAGCAAAAAAATCAAGAGTCCACAGTGTCCAGAAAAACAAGGGCACAAAAGTGTTTCAAATAGGAGGGAGTGTTTGTGTCGAAGTCAGCCACTGCTAAGGGGTCAAATCAGATAAAGACTCACAAGCATCCCTTGGATTTAGCAACAGGGAGGTCAGTGGTGACCTTGACGAGCTGTCCCTGTGGAATGGCGGGGGAAGAAGCCAGACTGCAGGGGTTGGGTGAGGAAGTGGAAACATGTGTACACAACTCTTTCAAGAATGTTGGCTGTGAAGGGGAGCTGGAGAAGGACCTGGGGTCGAAGGAGGGCTTTCTTCTTTTTCAAACATAGGAAAGACTAGAGCCTGTTTGTTTGCTGCTGGGAAGGAGCCATCAGGGAGGGACAGCTTGGAAATAGGTAAAGGAGGAAGGAATGAGAGGAGGGAAATTCCCCAAGGAGGGAAAAGAGGAGGTGGAATCCCCAAATATGGCCACACAATTGGCGGGGGGCAAGTCAGGGCCGTACAGGGCTCTGGGGGTTCAGAACAGCTGCCCACTCTCCCCAGCAGCCAGTGTGAGTCACTGGGGGGAAATAGCCCAAACAGGCAGTGTGGGAAAGGGAGCGGGGCCAGCATGCTCCTCAGGATCCCCAGAGGGTGGGGCAGCAGGGCCCAGCCTGGGCTCTGAGCCCGGAACCCCATGCTCTGAGCAGGACAAGGGCACAGAGAGGTTGTCTCACCCTTTGTAAGGATGGGCAGAGTAGTAGGAAGCCTGGGTCCTACTACTGGCTTTTCTCTGCCCCTCTCTGAAACTGTTTTCCTTTCTGCAAAAAATGTGGGCTTTTAATTTTTTTTTTGGCGGGAGGGTGGGGGGGGGTGGGGCTGGGGGAGGTGTCAGGGACCCTTTCTAGCTTCCTTCCAGAAATATATGTGTGTTTGAACTTTGCAAACAGTTTCGGGCCTCCTAAGTCTCCACAAACTCATTCCTGGCTTCCAGATAAGAACTCCTGAACTAGAGGTGGCTGAGGAGCCTACTGCCTCTGATATCTAAGAGTGCCCCAGAGCAGGGGAAAGGCTCTTGTAAGGGCCATGGGGGCAGAGGTGGGAGGCTCTTAAGCCCGGGAGCAGTGAGGCCTTTTGAGGTGTGGTTTCTTCCTGAACACACCATCAGGGGTGTGTAAGCAGAAGCTGGAGGCCCCTGGGTGAAATAAGGAAGGGTTTATCCAAACGGCAGCTGACCTTCCTATCCTGGGCCCCCTCTTGCTGCCTCTGCCTGTCCTTGCCTTTCTGTCCCTGGGGGAGGAGGGTCTCAGGGGATCCTCCAGCACTGGTGACCAACACCCTCCCACTGAAGCAGCTGAAGACAGACCACGGACTAGACCCCGCCAGAGGGTCTGGCGCTGCCCCACCCCGCTCTGCCAGCTGACGCCTCCTGCTAAAAACAGCGGGGCCCGGGGGGACTATGGGTTTTCAGGCCTCCCCCTCCAAGTCCCAGCAGGTATTAAAGAGGCCAAAGCCGGGGCAGGCGGACTGGACACTATGCTATTTACCGAGACTGCCCACTTCGTGGTGAATTTTCTTCTCTCTCGGTGAGGGGGCCCGGGGGAGGGTGCCGGCGCGATGAAGGGCCCCGGTCTGGCAGCTGGCGGGGGGGGAGAGGAGTCCAGATCCTTGGGAAGGCCCCGAGGGGGGCCTCCAATCCCCCTCCCCACCCCTCTACATGGGCCAGGAGTGATCCCGACCCTCGCGCCGCCGCGTCTGACACGAGGCGGCCGCCTACTCCCCGCCCGTCGTGCCTCCTGGGGTGACCGCTGCCCGTCTACCCCGCAGGCGCCCCCGGGCCACGCCCCCGCACCGCCTTGACCAGGAGTTGTGTTTCTGGGGCTGTCGGGGCCCTGCTATGCCGGCGCCCGCCGCCCACCGCAGCCTGGGCGACTACTGGCTGAGCCCGCAGCGCCGCCGCCCGCCGGGCGCCGCCTGGCGCTGGCCGGCGCGCAACCTCCTGCTGCTGCTGCTGCCGGGTGCCACCAGGCTGGCGGACGTACCCTCGGCGCGTTGGCTCAGCTGCTACGGCGCGCGCCCGCGCCTCATGTGAGCGCGCGGGGCGGGGCGGAAGCCCTGGGTGGGAGGGGCGGTGCCTACGGCAGGGGAGGGGTCTGTGGGAAGGGGCGGATCCCCAGACGCGAGGGTCGGACAGGGGTTGGATAGGCTGGGCTTGACTGTACCTAGGAGCGGGAGGAGTGGGCGGAACTGGGTGGGAACGGCGGGGCCTGAAGCGGCTGACCACGGAAGGGACTAGGCGAAGCGGACGTAGACCCAGAGGGGGCGGGGAGCCTTGCCGCCGTCCTGTCGGCCCAATTTTCCCTCCCTCCAGGTGGAAGCACCGGTGGCAGAATATTAACTACCAATATCTGGGCAAGAGGAAGAGACATCTAGTTCCCCTGCGCCCGTGAGAGCCGGTGAGGGGCGGGGCCAGAAGAGGGCGCGATCTCGGAGGGGCGGGTCTAGAGGCGGGGCCTGACGGAGGTTGGCGTGGGGAAAGGGTGATACCCGGGCACAAGGTTGGTCCGCCCTGCCTTACAGGCTCGAGGACCCAGAGGGGTTGAGCCGCAGTGAGAGAGGCCCTGCGGGCCGGGCGTGGGTGTCTTCGGGGTTATTCATCCCTGCCCTTCTCAAACCACCACAAACATTTTTTGGAAAATTGACAGATTCGACTATATTAAAATTTCTGTTCATCAAAAGACAACTAAAGGAGTAAAATAGAGTTCCAAAGAGGGCTCTTCAAACATAATGCCAACTTGGTGCCCCGCGCAGGGAGTGTGGGAACCAGAATAGGTCATGACCTTGGGCACCAACTGGGTCGGTCCCAGGACAGGAGTCACCCCAGCCCCAGGCCTGATGACCAAACTGAATGACCTAAGGGAAGCGGCCTGCTTGAAGGACACTGTCCTGTGTGTGTCTGTGTGTGCTTCATATTTTGGGGCATCTCTGAATGTTTGCATCACCTCTGAGCATGGCTCTTTTTCTCTGTGTGTCTGTCTATCCCTGGTCTCTGTGTCCATTTATTTCTTCAACAAATATTTATCAAGGGTCTATTTTAGAGGGTTGTGCCAGGTTTATACTCTGAGTCATTGAGTTCACATTGGTGAAAGGAACAGTTGAAGTCCCTGTCCTCATGGCACTTACATTCTGGTTGGGAAGACCACAATAAAAAGAAGTCAGAGATATGGGGACTTCCCTGGTGGTCCAGTAGGTAAGACTCCGTGCTCCCAATGCAGGGGGCCCAGGTTCGATCCCTGGTCAGGGAACTAGATCCCACATGCATGCTGCAACTAAGAAGCGCACATGCCGCAACTGAAAGATCCCGCATGCCACAACGAAGATCCTGCGTGCCGCAACTAAGACCCGGAGCAGCCAAAATAAATAAATAAATATTTAAAAGAAAAGAAAAAAAAGAGATAAACAATGTGCTCTGTCTGAGAAGATCGAGGTGGGCCAGGTGCTACATTATATGGAGTGGGCAAGGACTGTGTCTTGTTCACAGATCTAGAACAGTGCCTGACTTATAACTGGGGCTCACTAAAGATTGCATGAATGAATCGGTTGGCCGAGAGGTCCTGTCTGAGGAGGTAACTCTTTTTTTTTTTTTTTTTTCATGTTAAACACAAGGTTTATTTTAAGTACGAGTCCACTATGTGCTATACTGACAGTAGATACAGGGCCAAAATAAGTTTGTAAATATTCATACACATGTAAAAAAGACTACAACTTACACATACTTTATTTACTTGGTTGAAAGCCTTATGGTATATAAAATGCTTTCTATAGTTGATCTCGGCTTTGTTCACACCGAAGTGAGTTGTATCTGGGTTTTCTGTGCTCAAGACTGCTCAATTGCTGCTGCTGCTGCCGCTGTTGGTTTGTTTTCTTTCAGGATCAAGGTGGGTACTTTCATATAAAATCTTGTTTTTAATTCCTTCTCTGGCAAGTCTTTCCTGGATTCTTAGCTTTGCATAATTATACCTACAATGGAACCAGCATCCTAAAGTCACCAAGATAAATCCTCCTATTCCAACGTCACATGATCTTTTAATTCTACCTTCCCCTTCCCGGGCTCCCTGGCCTCCGGCGCAGCCGCCATGGGAACAGTCGGCGCCTCCCCCCAGAGGAGGTAACTCTTAATCAAGGCTTGAAGGATGAGAGATCAGCCACTCCAGACCTGGGAAGAATGTTCTGGGTGGAGGGAACAGCATGCATATGTCTCGTGGGTGGCCCTTTGCCCCTGGCTGTCTGTCCTGGAATACCCCTTTGGCTATGTCTCTGTTCCTGTCTGTTGTCTCTGTGATCTTGGGAGCCATGGGGCAGGTTTAAACAAGGCCCCTCCAGGCTCTCTGGAAGTGAGGTCACTGCTGAGCTCATGCACTCCACTGGCCCACTCTGGCCTAACCAGCCGAGTCTGGACATTCCCCTGGAAGCAATCCCTCCCCTCAGCAGCCTCTGTCCCACGATCTCTGGCTCCTTCCCAGGATAGCATCCTGCAGTCTGGAAGGAAGTCCTTCGTCCTGTGTAACCACAGTCCCTGCTGGGGCAACCGCAGCCCTTTCCTCTCATTCTGCCTCATGGGCCAAGAGGAGGAGATGGGCTGGCCCTGCGGCAGCAGATCCTGCCTGGACAGAGAGCCCAGTAAAGACCTGACAGAGTGGAGGTGACAACCCCTCTGCAGCCCCAGGGAGGTGAACCTCAGAGGGAAAGAGACCATCACTCATCTTAGGAGCCTCTGCCCCATCCATTATTTCATTTAATCCTTCAATATCCCATTTTTTAGATGGAAACTCAGGCAAGTCCAGAAAGGAAAACATGGCAGAACTGGGACCAGAACCCAGGTCTCTTGATAGAATAGTTATAATCCTAACAACTCATATTTATTCCACATTTACTTTCAGCCAGTTATTACGCTAACACTTCGCAGGCCTCATCACAACCCTTTGAGGTGGGTACCATTGTTATTCCCATTATTCTCAGATAAGGAGACTGATCAGGGCTCAGAGCCATTAAATGACTTGCCCGAGGACACCCAGTGAGTTCACAGCAGAGCTGCACGAGAGCCCAGACAGTCTAGGGTGCTCAGCTACACAACCTGTGCCCCAGGTCCCAGAGGAGTGTCACGGATGTCTGTTTTCCAGGGATTTGGGAAGACAGGCTTCAGGTTCATCTCATCATGGTCCCGAGGCTAACTTGTGCCAAGCCAGGATGAGCAGGAAGATGGCCTGGGAACACTGCACAGTCCTGTGTCCCCTCTCAGTGGATGAAGATTGTCCGCCTTTGCCCTCTCCCCTGGCGTCTCCATGTTTCCGCCCTTCACTGCCCGAATAAAGCAGCTTTCACTGCTCTCTGGCTCTCCCTACTTTGGGGGATGATGATCTCTGTTCTCCCCATCCACACACACTGAGTTAGACTGAACCCACAGGGCTGGGAGGGCCTCTGTAGCTACCCCTGAATGTCCCACTGCACCCATGACCACCCCCCATGGGGTAGACTGGGTGAACCCGACTTGTTCCTGCTCCCCAGACTCTCACAGGCCATAGAAAGAGAAAGGCAGAGACATACGCCAGCTCAGTAAAGTGCCACAGAGGGTGACAGTTTGTTTGGGGCACAGTGACTCCTCTGGAAGATCAAGAAAGCCTTTTGGAGGGGTACCTTGAGCTGAATCTTGACAGATGGGCAGGCCCTACACAGGGAGTAGCAATCCAAGAAGAACTGGCAGCATGGAGAAAGGCTTGGTGATTTGCAGCCTGAAATGGTATCATCAAAGCGGTCATCCTGCTGAGAGAACCGTGAGACTGGCAGCCAGGTGGGCTCTGCCTAAGATGAAGCTAGCTGGGCCTGCAGCTTCAAAGACCTTGAAGGCCAGGCCAAGGAGGTGGACATTCTCCAAGAGGAAGTAGGGAGCCATGGACAGGTTTAAAGCAAGGGAGGGACATGGTCCCATCGTGGCATCTCTAAGCCTAGAGCCCTCCCAGGGTCTCAGAGTCCACTCTGGTGGGCAACAAGTGGTCTCTGGCCCTCAACTAGGTCCAAGGCCCTGAGCACCTGTCCCTGTGTTCCCCTTTACACACTCTCACAGGTCCTACCTGGGACTGAGGCTGGGAGTGGATCCTGCTCATGCCTCCCCGCAGGGGTTCGGCAGAGGGTGCCGATGGCTAAAGGAAGGAGTCTTCGGGTGTCCACCCTGACTCACGCACTGTGGTCAACAGCAGCCCCCTCCCCACTCCGTAAGACCCACTTATGACCCCTCCCCTGCCCTGTTGGGAGGGGTCTCAGTCACATAAACAGGTGACTGCAGGGCAGCTGCCCCCACTCTCCACACCCAATGGACCCCTAGAGCCGTCTCCCTTCCTCCTCTAGCCCCTCTCCCTCCACATGGAACCTCGCCCCCATCTCTGGTTCTCTCCGCTCCCTGAATGTCTCTGCACTTCATCTCCTCTGCCCTCTGCCCTTGCCTAGTTCAGGCCACCTTTGCCATTGTCTGGACCAGTCTGATCAACTCTTCCCTGGTTTATCTCGCCTCCAACTCTGTCCTTTCTAATCTGTGTCCTGAGCCTGTTTTTCTGTGTCTTGTAGGTCCCTGTGGGAAATCCGGGGTGATCTCCAAGGGCAGCCAGAGTTCTGGAGAGATCTGGGCTGGAGATAGAGATTTTATAACGGTCAGCATATAGATTCTCTCATAAATACACATAGAAAAGGATAGAGGAGAGGGACTTCCCTGATGGTCCAGTGGTTAAGACTCCGCACTCCCAATGCAGGGGGCACGGGTTTGACCCCTGGTCAGGGAACTAAGATCCCACATGGCACGGCCAAAAAAAAAAAAAAAGGATAGAGGAGAGAGTGACAGAGACAGACAGACAGACAGACACACACACACACACACACACACACAGGGGGATCTTCTCTTTTTCTCTCCAACACACATTTCATTCCAGATGCATAGATCCTAATGACATTCCAAAGGCACCTCAACTCAACCTGTCCAAAGCTGACCTCTCCTTTTCCATGGTGCCCCGCTGCTCCTCCCTAGGCCTTCTGTGTATGGCTTGGCACCTCCTTCCACCCATTTCCCAAGCCAGACCCTCAGGCGCCATCCTCGGTCCTTCCTCCTCACTCCCGACATCCGTAGTCCTTTGCTAAGACCTGTCACTTCTGCCCCCTGGACCCCTCCTATACCTCTCCCCCTCTGTCTTCCTCCACCTTCAGCAGCATTTGACATGGCAGATCACGCTTTCCTTCTGGAAGCCATTTCCTCCCTCAGCCTTCAGGACACCCCTGCTCCTGGTTCTCTTCCTTTCTCTGCCCACAAGCTGAATCCCCCTGCTGGTCCCCCACCCAGAGTCTCAAAGTTGGAGAGCCCCCGGCACTGTCTTCTTGAGCTGCTCCTCTCGGTGGATCCCATCCAGTCCTGTGGCTTCAAATTTGGTAGGCTGGACTTCCCTGGTGTCACAGTGGTTAAGAATCCGCCTGCCAATGCAGGGGACACGGGTTCAAGCCCTGGTCCGGGAAGATGCCGCGGAGCAACTAAGACCATGCGCCACAACTGCTGAGTCTGCTCTAGAGACCGCGAGCCACAACTACTGAAGCCTGTGCGCCTAGAGCCCATGCTCCGCAACAAGAGAAACCACCACGATGAGAAGCCCACTCACTGCAACAAAGAGTAGCCCCCGCTCTCTGCAACTATAGAAAGCCGGCATGCAGCAACAAAGACCCAATGCAGCCAAAAATAAATAAATAAATAAATAAATTTATTTTAAAAAAAATTGGGGGAGGCCTCCAAGCTCGCCTCTGAAGTCCAGGCTCATAGATCGATTAACTGCCAGCCTGATATCTCCACGGGGACCCTAATAGTCATCTCAAACTTAAGCTCCAAGGCTACACTCGCAGTCCCGAGCACTGAGGATAGAGTCTAGCTCAGGAAATGTTGGTGTTGGCTGACTCTCCCTTCTCTCTTTAGTGCAGGTTCCCCATCATCACTTGCCTGGATTATTTCAACAACCCATCTTGTTTCCCTGCTGCATAGCAGGGAAGAAGGACAATGCTACATGAATGCAGGAAGGAGAACGGCGTACAGCGTGGGGAAAAGCCCAGAGTGCGCTATGGGGAATCAGACAGGGAGGACCTTAAATATAAGGCACAGACTTTGTCCTGAGGGCAGTAGGGAGCCATGGAAAGGTTTAAAGCCAAGGGGGATATGCTTGATTCTACATTTCTGTCACTCTTTCATTCATTCCTTCACTCATTTACTCCATCAGTCAACAGATATTTATTGAGCACCCTCTACTGGAAAGTGACCCTGAGGCAGAAAACAGCTAGAGGGGCTAGACTTGTGCAGAAAGACAGGTGAGAAAGCTGATGAAATGGCCCAGGTCCAGGTGAGAAGGGCCAGTTATGGAGGTGGAGACAGGGGATGATGAGCTGACGGGGGTGGCCTGGTGATGCAGCCCAGGTTCCTGGTTTGGGAAACCGAGTGGTGGGAACCCTAAGCCCAAAGGTGTGGAGTGGGTGGTGGGAGAGCCATCCCTTCCTCCTGGGGAATCTGGAAAGTCCTCAGGAGTGGTTTAAGAGAAGAGTAGGAATTCAGCAAGTAGAGAAGTGGAGAGAGACACTGGAGGTGGAGGGAACAGCCTGTTCAAAGGCCCTGGGGTGGGAGAGGCTCAGCTCTGAGGAACTAAAAAGTCAGGAGAGTTAAAGATCAGTGGGCCAAGGAGCAAGAGGAAGGAAGTGAGGCTGGGAGCCCGATCTCTCTGAGCCACAACATGGAGCATTGAGGGCCAGTCCCTGGGATGTAAGGCCTCCCTGTGCAGACAGATGGGAGGGAAGGAGAATGTGAGAGGCTGGGAGGAGACAGACAGATGACGTGTGCATTGGAGGGGGGTCCAGAGTATGTCTTTTCTGGGAAAAGTCACCAAAAGGAGGTCCCCGGGGGATACTTCTGGGGTGTGAGAGGAAAGAAAGAAAATCCTCAGAGTTCTGGGGAGAGGCAGATTCCTTTACCATTTAAGGAATTGACTGAGCCAAATAAATTTCCCTCTGAACACTTCAGCATCCTTAGGACAGTCCTCCACCACCTGCCCCAGAAGAAAGCTGATGGAGGGGGCGCAAGGTTATCCCAGGGTGCTCCTAGACACCTACCTCCTCTCCCTAGGGCAGGAAGGGAAGAGAAGGGAAGGGAATGGCCCTTGCCCAGCATTTCACGTAATCGCACTTGGGAACATTGTCGAATGTTCCCGCATGCTCTGCGCCTCAAGTGCTTGGTTCTCAGGGCTTTACGTCATGGTACTAGGCCATTTGTCTCACAATAACCCTGAGCAGTAGGTATGATCATCATTCCTATTTTACAGATGAGGAGACTGAGGCTCAGATAGGGCCTAAAGCCACACCGCTGGTATATGACGGAGCCAGCTCTTCACGACTACAGTTGCCTCCGCACAGCAGTACCTCACTGAACCCTTTGCCACAACTTGAAGTGGCACCTGGTGTCCTTGTTTTACAGAGTGGGCGTTGCGAGGCTCAGCAAGGGGAAGGGACTTGTCCAGAGTCACAAAGCTGGAAGGTAGCTGTAGTCTGGATCCAGATCATTTGGGGGACGAAGCTGAATGGGAGAGGTGATGGGTTAAGGTCTGAGCAGTGTGGAGAGGAAAGGATGGGACTGGGAACTGGACTAGGAGAGAGTTTCAGTTTTCCTTTTAAAGGGACTTCCCCTAAACGGGGGGTTTTGGTTGGAAAGTTGTTAGCAGTCCACATTCCACTGGTTTGGCCACCTCTTCCCCCAAAGGCACCCAGGATCTGAAAAGAAACTGAAAGTTAGGGAAAGGGGAGGGAGGGAGGAAGGGAGAGGCTGAGGGCAGCCCAGAATAACTGGGTTGAATTTCTGGTGACCTCACTGAGCCTGGGGGAGATAGGCAGGCAAGCTGGCATTACACACCTTTAGCTATTGGAGAAATTGAGCCCCAGAGATACAGCTCTATTAGATAGTGGCTGGGTCCTGTCCAGTTTGCACAGCCACCCCCAACACACACACACACACACACACACACACACACACACACACACACACACACAGAGACCAGGGGAAGAGGGAGGGAAAGGGAGAAATGAAAGCTTTGGGTGGTCTAAAATCCTGAAAGGGAATTTCCAGAATCCCTTGTCTCTGTGATGTGGTGACTGGTTGGATGGTGGGTCCCAGTGAAGGGCCCCTGAGGTGCCCCAGTATCCAGACCCAGTTTCAAGGCCCAGGATTGGCAGGAAGGCTGCACACCTGGGTCCTGCTGACAAACAAGCCAGAACCCAGCGTGCCCAGGGTGATGGGGAGTCAAGTCCCAGGGATCCCAGCCCTGCAGCTGCCTTGCCTCTCCCTGCCGACATCCCTAACTGCTTCTCCCAAATTGGAAGCATCAGGACCCTGTGTGGAGGCCTCCAGCTGAACCCAGCACGGCCACGCTCCTCTGAGTCCTGACCTCCTCCTCTTCTGCTCACATAAACACTCCGCCTCCCTGGGCTTCAGTGTCCTCCTCTGTAAGGGGGAACAATGACGCCACACATCTCACCGGGTCACGAGGTAACGTATGGAAAGCAGTTGGCACAGGGCTTGGCGTACAATGGGCATGTAATCAATGCTGGCAGCTATGATTATTATCACCGTTGGTCATTCCTACCTTTTTTTTAAAAAAATAAATTTATTTATTTATTTTATTTATTTATTTTTGGCTGCATTGGGTCCTCATTGCTGCGTACCGGCTTTCTCTAGTTGCAGCGAGCCGGGGCTACTCTTTGTTGTGGTGCGTGGGCTTCTCATTGCGGTGGCTTCTCTTGCTGCGGAGCACAGGCTCCAGGCGCTCGGGCTCAGTAGTTGTGGCACGCGGGCTCAGTAGTTGTGGTGCATGGGCTCAGTTGCTCCGCGGCATGTAGGATCTTCCCGGACCAGGGCTCGAACCACTGTTCCCTGCATTGGCAGGCGGATTCTTAACCACTGCGCCACCAGGGAAGTCCCCATTCCTACCTTTTTAAAACTCTGCCGTGTGGTCAAGGATCTCATGATTCTGTCCTCTAGGGTTTTTCCTCCTCCTCCTTGCTGGCTCCCTTCCTGGGGCCCTCTCTTGCTGCTGGCCCCACCAGTGGCAGAGCTCCCACCGCCCGGGGACTTCCTGGGTGACCTCATGCACTGCTTGGCTCCAGTCACCCTCTTACTAGCAGCAACCAGAGATCCAGATTTCCTGGGGTCAGTTCTGACTGAAAAACTTCTATCTGTTATCCCTTTAAGGTCACCAGCCAGACCCTAGCCTTTGGGCCCTGGCCTTTGGCTCAGGAAACATGATCACATGTCTATGTGCTGAAGCATATAGACTTCAGACTTCCTCCTGGATGTCCCCCGCAAATATTCCCTGGGCACCTCCAACTCAGCAAGGCTAGATTCAGCAACTCCCTCCCAAGTTTGTTTTTCCTCTGATGCCCTATCTCAGTCATTAATCCATTTTGGCAGGTGTCACCCAAAACAGAAATGTGGGCTACAACATCATCACTCCCATATCCCCACCCCCATCCCGGTGCCAGCCAGTCCCCAAATCCTAGGATCCTGTCCCTTAAATCTTGCTCCAGACAAGGCCTCTACCTTCATCCCCACCCCATACAAACCATTTGCTGTTCCCCTTTGTGCCCTCGGAGCCCTTCCTCCATCCCCAGCGCCCCCCCCACAGGCCCCTCATCTGACCCTGCTCTGGCTCTTTCTTTTCCTCGGAAGGCATTGCCAGGAAAGCCCTGAGGGCAGGGGCCCTGCGTGACTCACAGCTGACGCTCTGCCATGCAGGAGCAGAAGGAGGAACTCCAGTCTCCATGAGTATGAATCACAGAGGCCAAGCTGTCACTGTGCAGATGAATAAACTGAGGCCCAAGAGGAGAGAGGACTGGCTTACGGTTAAAGCAGGAGGCAGACCTGGGGCCAGAACTAAGGTCTCCGAGTCCCGCTGATGCTCCCTGGAAAGAGATGGGGACCCTGGGGCTGGGAACTGTGCTGTGCCAAGTTCCTGAGGCCTCCACTGGGACCTGGCCATCCCCTGGTGTCTCCTCCCCTCTCCAGGCCTTGGCATATGCTGGCCCCTTCCCTAGGAAGTCCCATCCTCCATTTCTGACAAGATACTGCCCTCACCCCTCACCTCGCGTCTAACCTGATCACCACCACAGGGCCCTCCTCAGAGGCCTCAAAGTGTCCCCACAGCCTTCTCGATGAGGCGGTGCTCTCTTCTGCCCTCCTTCAGCCCCACCCAGTGCTCTCCCGGGGTCCCACTCCCTTCTGTCCATGGGGACTAGGAGCATCTCAGGCCAGGACCAGCGTCTGAGCCTTCACTGGAGAACTGGGACAGATGGGGGATGTGCGAAGCAGTCTAGACTCTGCAGCTTCCCCCATCCATCCTAGAGTCCCCCTGTCTTGCCCACTCCTCCTTCCCCTGCCACTCTGCCCTGGCAAGAGCTCACATCTCAAAGGTCCTGAGCATCACGACCTGCCTGGCTGAGGCAC
This sequence comes from Balaenoptera acutorostrata, assembly GCF_949987535.1. Lineage (NCBI taxonomy): Eukaryota > Metazoa > Chordata > Mammalia > Artiodactyla > Balaenopteridae > Balaenoptera > Balaenoptera acutorostrata. The sequence continues at coordinate 25,897,180 of NC_080064.1, read as the reverse complement.
ACACAGCCACTCACACAAACACCAAGTAGCCACTCTCTTATGCACATAACTCATAGTTACACACCCGATCACAGCCAGACACAGTCACCAACACAACCTCAAGGACGGACAGGCACATACCCAGAAAGACTCAGAAAGTCATCGAGAGTCACCAAGTCTCTCTCTCTCACCCTAAATACACATCGCCAAACAAAGATGCAGACTCACACAACTACAAAAGTACACACCTGGTCACACACACACACATACACAGAGTCACAAAGTCTCTCACACACAGACAGATACCGAGCAATACACAGTCACACACAGGGAAAAACAGACGCACACAGTTGCACACAGGCCCCTGGAGATACAGAACAATGGGCGCATTGTCTGGACGGGCAGCAGCTGGGGAAGAAGGAGCCGAGTGTGGATGGAGGAGGCCGTGGGGTCTGCTATACCACCCCCACTCACACCCTCAGCATCCTAAGCCTCTTCCCTCTTCCAGAAGCCAGATTCGGCTGGAACCTGGATTTGCTGAGGGATTCAGCTCCCAGGTGCCCCCTCCCCAGCCTCCTTCGATGTCTGGTGGGGGACGCTTGGGCTCCCCTGTGGACCAGCCTCCCTCTGGGGCTCTGGGGACTTGGGGTCCTTTAGCCCTGATGCTTCTCTGTCCTCCTGGAATCATCCCGGCGATTTGCCTCTCATCCCCACGGGGCAGCGCCTGGAAATCGGGAGCCTTAGCATCTGCTCCTAACCTCGGACTCCAACTCCTCCAGGACTCACACACCCTCCATCTGAGCCCTGCCAGCCGGTGCGGGCCGCGCCTGGCAGCATTGTGGGCTCCCTATTGTGGCCGAGACAGAGACGCGGGTCACAACGTCCATCCCTTAGTGGCGGTGGGTAGAGAAGTCACCGTCCTGTCAGTGAGTTGCAGTGGGGCATAGTGCCCCTTCCTCTCCCCAAAGCTAGCTCTTCTCGCCTCCCACACCGACCAGGCAGCCCCAGATCTCAACAGAGACTCCTTCCAGGACTTTCCTTACAGCCCCCAGCCCCTTTTTGCAGGTCTCTCCAAACTCTTTCTTACCCTCAGCTACTGGTATCTGCTATGTGCCCTTGGACATGTCACTTTCCCTTTCTGAACCTCAGTGTCCTAGTTTGTAAAATGGGGGGGTGCTAATGAAGCCGAGAGTATTCTGTAGTCTCAGAGTGGGGGTGGGGATGGAGGCTACAGGAATGAGTTGGTGTGTAGAAGCCACCTCAGCTCTCCCCGCCCCTCTGTTGTCAGATCTGTGGGAGTTCCTGATTTCTCAGGCCCTGGGGTGTCTCCACACCTCACAGCCTCAGGCCTCCCAGGAGGCCATACTTGTAGGAGGGAGGGGGCAAGGGAGGGACGTGCTGAGCTGTCCAGGACACAGCCTTGCTTTTGCAACACTTTGCTTCCTCCAGCCCCCATCCCCTTCCTCCTGGGGGCCGAGGGCAGGCAGCCAGACACACAACCGGAGCCAGCCAGGACTCTGGGATTCCCCCTGGCCCGAACTAGGGGGAGTGGCAGGAGACTCCAGCTGGAGAGTCCCCAGCCTCCTCCACCCTGCCCCTGTCCCCGGGCTCCCCTACTCAGGTGGGGCTGATGGCTGGACTGGGCAGCTTGGGGGCTGTCCTGAAGGGGCCATCCAAGGCTCCTCCTCCTCAGGAACTGGAGTGTTTTAAGGTTTGTTGAGCGCCCCCCGCAACCCGCGGGCCTCCTCTGCCGGCTTCGGGGAACCCTGATGTAGGGGAGCAGATGTGAAGGGAGAGCACCGAAGTCAGACAGGTTATGTCCAGGTCTCTGAGCCTCAGGATCCTCGGCTTTCAAATGGGGATGGAGATGCCCCTCAAGATCACGGCACCACCCCAGATGGGACGTTGTCATGGTCCAGGCTGAGAGCAGGAGGGACCAAAGGTGAGCTTATCTTTGTGGGCTTAGTGTGACGGGCCACCAAGAGACTGAGAGGAGGGATGAGGGACAACCTCACCAGTCTGACCAGAGTGACCCTGCGGTGGGTCAGACCTCCCAAGCTGGCCGGGACAGGCAGGCACGTGGGCGGGACCTCGGACCGGTCTCCCGGCCTGAGGGGGCACAAAACCCAGCTAGGGCCCTGCGACTTCCATGACCACATTCTCTGGAGCATAACTCGGGACCAGCCGGCTGACGAGTCTGGGCATGTGAGCCCTTCGAAGAGTTCTAGGGGGAGACTGACAGGGGCTGCCAATGCGGGACCAAGGCGATGGGGGCCACTCCAGGAGCTGGGGGGTCCACCTGAGAGGTGGGCGGTGAGAGGAGGAGATGACTGCTCTGTCCTCTTTCCTCTAGGAGCCCCCCTCCACCCAGCTCGCCTCTGGGCTCGCCTCAGGGACCCGCCGCTCTCCTTCCCACCCTGGACCCCACCTGACCCCGGGAGCCGTGTGGGTTGGGGGGACCAGACCGCCAGCGTCGCCCACCGCTCAAGTGGGGCCCACGACTTGAGCCCGCCTCCGCCCCTCGATTGGGCGCTCATTTAAATGTCCGGCCCCGCCCCGAGCTCCGGGCGCATATATATAGGCGGCTCGGCGGGCGGCGGGCGGCATTCTGGCGCGGAGCGGAGCGGCGGCGGGTGCAGCTAGCGGGTTGGGCGCGGAGCGGGGGTGCAGCTCGGTTTCCCCCCGACACCCCTCCCCCTCAGGCGCGAGCCCCACCCCTCCGGCGGCCAGGCCCACCCGACCGAACTATCCCCTGCGGCGCGAGCCCGGGGCGGCTCCGGGCGCCCCCCAGCAGAACCCCCACCATGGGCAGCCAGAGCTCCAAGGCTCCCCGGGGCGACGTGACCGCCGAGGAGGCAGCAGGCGCTTCCCCCGCTAAGGTCAACGGACAGGTGGGTGCGCTCGGCACGGCCCGACTCGGCCCCCTCCTCTCGTACCTCGCCCCCTCTAGGGCCTCGGGCCGGGGCCGCGCGCTTTGTCCGGCCCGGGACACGCGGCGCCCCCTCCCCCGCCCGGTCCCTTTGTTCTCGGCGCCGCAGCCCCCGCGGGCGAAGCGAGGGGAGGGGCGGGGAGGGGGCGCCGGCCGGGCCCCGCCGCCTTCTTTGTTCGCGGCCCCGGCCCCCGGCGCTGCCCCCCGGCCGCCCGGAGTGCCGCGCGGGGAACAAAGGCGCTGCTGGGCCGCGCCAAGGGGGCGCCCGGGGGCCGCGGGGCGGGGGCCGGAGGGGAGGGCACTCCCCCCGCAGACTCGACCTCGATAGCCCACGGCTTTTTTTTAGGGAGGAGCCGCGAGGTGGGGAGAGCCTGAGGTGGGTGGGGGCCGTTTACACAAAGCAGGAGGCTGGGAAAATAGGCCGTCCAGGTGCGGGGAACAGCGCCCCGGGGCGGCTTCCCGCCCAATATCGGCTGCACGGCTCGCCCGCCAGCCCGGGATACGCGGCCGCGGGCGGCCCTGCGTGGAATAGAGAGCGCGCCCCCGGGGAGGTGGGTGGGGGCCCCGGGACCCCAGCGCCTCCTGCCGGCCGCGGCCCCTGCGCGCCTGTGCGGGGCAGGAGGGAGAGGTTTGACGGGATGCCGGCTGTGGGGTGAGGCTACAACCAGGCTCTGGGGGTGCGGCGGAATGAGTCGGGACCCCGTTGCGTGGAAGAGGTCAGAGGCGGGCTGGGGGAGGGGAGTAAGAGCCCCGGCCCTCATTGCTGTCTCCTCTGCCCTGCAGGAGAACGGCCACGTGAAAAGCAATGGAGACTTATCCCCCAAAGGTGAAGGGGAGTCGACCCCCGTGAACGGAACAGAGGAGGCAGCCGGGGCCACTGGCGATGCCATCGAGCCGGCACCCCCTAGCCAGGGCGCTGAGGCCAAGGGGGAGGTCCCCCCCAAGGAGACCCCCAAGAAGAAGAAGAAATTCTCTTTCAAGAAGCCTTTCAAATTGAGTGGCCTGTCCTTCAAGAGAAATCGGAAGGAGGGAGGGGGTGATTCGTCTGCCTCCTCACCCACAGAGGAAGAGCAGGAGCAGGGGGAGATCGGTGCCTGCAGCGAGGAAGGCACTGCCCTGGAAGGGAAGGCTGCCGCCACCCCTGAGAGCCAGGAGCCCCAGGCCAAAGGGGCAGAGGCTAGCGCTGCCTCCAAGGGAGGAGACACAGAAGAGGCAGGGCCCCAGGCCGCAGAGCCATCCACTCCCTCGGGGCCGGAGAGTGGCCCTACACCAGCGAGCGAGCAGAATGAGTAGCTGGGTGGGGGCAGGTGGGTGATCTCTAAGCTGCAAAAACTGTGCTGTCCTTGTGAGGTCACTGCCTGGACCTGGTGCCCTGGCTGCCTTCCTGTGCCCAGAAAGGAAGGGGCTGTTGCCCCCTAGCCACGTTCCCTCTCCTCCTCTCCCTCCTGTGGATTCTCCCATCATCCATCTGGTCTTCCTCTTAAGGCCAGTCGAAGATGGTCCCTTGCAGTTTCCCAAGTTAGGTTAGTGATGTGAAATGCTCCTGCTCCTGTCCCTGCCTCCTTCCCTGTCCCCACCTGTCCAGAAGGCAATTGCTGGTTTTCTTCCCCAATTCTTTTCCAAGTAGGCTTTGTTTACTCCCCAAATCCCTGAGCCAGAGGTGGGGGTGCCTACTCCCACGCCCTGAGTGTCCACCTTCCCGTTGTTTGTAGTCTCCTGTGCTGGGCCTAGTGGCCCCTGGGCTGGGGAGGACACTGCCCCTGTCTAGGTTTTTCTAAATGTCTTACTCAAGTTCGAACCTCCAGCTTGTGAATCAACTGTGTCTCTTTTTTGACTTGGTAAGCAAGTATTAAGCTTTGGGGTGGGGGGGAGGTATGTAATGTGAAACAACTTCTTGTTGTCTTTTTTTTTTCCCCTCCCATTGTTGTAAATAACTTTTAATGGCCAAACCCCAGATTTGTAATTTTTTTTTTTTTTCTAACTGCTAAAACCATTCTCTTCCACCTGGTTTTACTGTAACATTTGGAAAAGGAATAAATGTTGTCCCTTTAGTGGTGCTTTTTAATGAGTGGTCTTCTGGGGTAGGGTGAGAAGATTGGTCTACCTCAGACCTTGAGGGGGGATTGAGACAGGTAAGTTTGTGGGGTTCTTTTGTTTTTGAGGGGTTGCCCAGATCCTCATGGACACCAGAAGGGCAGAGAAGTGGAGTCGAAATGAACCCAGGGATACTACTAGGAGACAAGCTCAGGAGGGTGTAGAAATGTACCATTTTATTACAAAGATTCTCACAAAAACGAAAATAGTATCTCAAAAAGGAAACTAGACTACCAATCTTCATCTGCAGAATTGGGGGGAGGACAGAGAGGGCAGGCTCACTGGGGGCCAGTGGGAAGGTATGAGAACAGAATCAATCTAAAAATGGCTGATGACAAGAGCCTGAGAACAACAGGGAGTCCCTTAAGACCCAGCCACCCCTTCTAAAATGCTCAATAAGGGCACCTTTTCAAAGCTACTAAGCAGGCACTTCAAGATTTTGTCCTATGGCTGCTTTAAGTGTATCCCTTCCACCCAGGTCTGGCATCCGTTATGGTTCAAAATTAAGAGTTTGGGAGGGATGGGTGGCGAGGCAGCTACTAGAAAAGCTCACCTAACACGTGTGCCCTGAGCTCAGGGCCCTGGTTCCTGTCTAGTCCCTGGGGATATTTATATTTAATATATTTTTATATAAATACACAGAGAAATAGAAAATATAAAATCTGAGGGGTTGTGGGATAAAGGTGGGGAACTTGGCAAGAAGCCAGAACTGGAGAGGTCTGTTCAGGCCAACTTGACCTCCTCCTTGACCCTGTGGAGAGAGCAGAGATTGGCATGAGATAACCCACCCTAGAGGCTTTGAGGCAAAAGTGTGGGTACAATGACTTCCACAGGACCCCGGCTGCCCAGGTGACTGCTAAAGGCTGGGGCTTCCTAGCTCTGCCTAGAACTGCAGAGACAGACAGACTGGTCCCTGAAAGAGGCCTTTGTAAGCTGGACCAGCTGTCCCTGCGCCTTCCCTCTCAGCGTGGTGGGACAAAGGGGCTGGTGCTCCAATGCCAGGGAGATGACAGACAGCTCCTTCCTCACCCTTTGGCTTCTTGCTTCTCCTCCTTGGTTTTCTCCTCTTCTGTGGCTTCTAGAACATAAGAGTGCAGGGATGGCCAAGGGCAGCCCCTCTGGAAAGACCCATGGGATCTCCACTTACTCTGAAACCCCTTCCCCAACACTACAGCTCACTGGACATACAAAAGAGAGAAAAGCCCATTCCAGGCCCTCCCAGCGAGCCCTGCAGAGGACAAACAGGTTGGACCGGTTTCCCAGCCTGCTAGAGCCTGAACCCGGTGGGTGGAGGCAGCCCCCTGGGAAACTGGGGTGAAGCACTGAGAAAAGGGCTTGGGTGGTATGTGAGAGCCACGCTCCTGACCACGGGGAGCCCAGGCATGTCCCTGGCTCTGGAGCCTGGCAGGGCTCAATCAGCCAGTGAAGATGACAAATTGAGTTTCATTCTTTTGTGGGCCCTGCCACTTCTGGGAACCAGTGAAAGGCCCAAGTAGCTAAGGAAGAGCCCTAAGGAGCTGGCAGGGCCTGAGTCAGCTCCCTCCTCCCAGTGCCCTACATAAATTCCTCCTCCAGGGCCTGGGGCTCAAGATCCAAGTCCTGGCCCAACCCAAACCCACCTTTCTTCTCTTCTGGGTCTTTCTCTTTCTCATCTTCTGTTTTGACTCTCTTGGCTTTTTTGAAGTTGGAAGAGTTCTTGCGACCGCCTTCTCCCTCCTCGTCAGAGTCGGAGAACTCTTCCTCACAGGCAATTCGTTTGTCCGAGGAACAGACTGGGAGGTAATGGAAAATATGGGTGGGAGAGCAGATTCTTTATCTCAGGGTCTGCCCAGCGCTTTCTTGCATGTTCCCCCAAAAGACACCAAGGGAAGGGGACCTGGACTCTCTATAAATTATCCCTACAGGCACAGGTACTTGGGTTTCTCAACAGGTGGGCAGCTTGGGGAGAATGTGGAGCCAGGAACAGTGGAGGGAAGTCAGACCTGCCTGCAGAGTGGGAAGGTAGAGGCCCCTGGGTCTGGGTCTTACTTGAAATGCGCTTGTCAGGGTCTTCTTCATCCTCATCGCCACTCTCCTCTGGAACGGCATCCTCAGGAATGGCCTGCATTTGGACCCCAGGTGCGTGGGGCAGCATTCTCAGGTTCTCAAACAGTCGCTGTCTATGGCCAATGGTAGAGAGGTGGCTGGGCTCTGGTCAGGGACCAACCAGAGCCTGGAATGTTCAATTAGTGGTGTGGGGGAGGATATACTCACTTGATCTTTTCCAGGTACTCATTAGTGTTCTGGTTAGTCATATTGGAAGGACTGATGTGAAGTTTGAAATCTGGTCCAAAGTATTCGAAGTAGTCGTTGTATGGAAGCTCTAATTGGGGCGGAAGGTGAGAGAGTTAAGAGACCTGGCCACCATGGGACCCTGAGAAAAGCATTTGTAGGTTTACGTGGACCTGTGAGCCCAGCTATCAAACAGAGAAGCATGCCTCCAAGATAGGGTGAGGCTTGGGTACCTATAGGATTTCAATTTTTTTTAAAGCCATTCTCCAGTGTCCACACCAGTGGTGTGTTTGTGTGCATGCGCACGCATGTGTGTGTGTGTGTGTGTGTGTGTGTATGGAGCAGGCTGAAGCCCCTGGTTTAGAAAAATTTAGGCAATATTCATTGCGAGCACTCCCTCACTTACTACCCCAGTTACCCTACAGAGTATGAATTCCAAAGCTATAGATAAGCACTGATAATTTTGTCCAGACTAGCAGCTGAGGGACAGGGGACAGGGTCAACTAAAGGACTCAGAAAAAACTGACAGCTATGGTCTGAAAACCACAAGAGGACAGCAGGAGAATCAGAGTCTGAAGAGGAGAGGTTGTAGAGCCAATGGGAAAGGGGCTGTGAACTCAAGGACACGTGAGCTCCCGCGCTGCCCAGCCCAATCTGGCCCTGCAGCTATTACCATTAGGGATCTCCGTGTCCAGGGCCACAGCTGTTTCGTATGTCCAGCACCGGGCGACATTACGAATGGTGTAGCCACCTCCTCCCAGCATCAGCATAGGCAGGTTGAAGCTCTTCACAAATTCCACACACTTGGCGTGCCCTTTGGTGGGAGAAGGTGTGCCAAGTTACAGGAGCACCCAGCAGGACCCTGCCCCCGGGTCTCTATGCTACCTGGTCTCACCTTTGATGGTCAAATTGAAGCAACCTAACCGATCGCCAGACAAGGAGTCAGAGCCACACTGTAAGACGACTGCACTGGGCTGGAACATCTCCATTACTTTGGACATGACCTGAAAGGACACAACCTGGTCACTACCAACCTCAAGAAAAGCTATTTGAGGTTCAGGCTGAAAAGTGTAGGTGCAGCACTTTCTTCGGTTCCTTATCACTCACTCCTACCTTTCCACTCTCCCTCAGGCTGAGCGGTAGAGAAAAGGGAGTACCAGCCTGGACTTCTCATTTCCCCAATTTGTTCAGCTTTCCAATTTGAGAGGATCTCCAAGAGCCTTCTAGCTCTAATAAGGAGCCTAAAACAGCCTCCTTATCAATTCCCTAGATCTTTCCCTTCTTTTGCTGCTCCAAGAAGCCCTTCTGACCCTTAGCTGCATCTGCTCTATGCATTTGGTCCTACAGACTTTGAGCCTTATACTGTGAGGAGGCGCTTCACTTTTGTTTATCTCATTCTCACAACTAGATTCTAATGTAACTGAGGACAGAGACCATAACTTAGGCTTTTCTGTCGCCCTTACTACAAGGTACATGGTAGGCACCTGGTGTTTGCTAAACGACTACCTAACCTAACCTAACTAGGTTACTACTCTAGTAATGGTTCCTTATTGCTTACAGGTGAAGATTTAACTCCTCAGCATGGCATTCAAGGCTCCCTTTGAAATACTGACCCCGACAAACATTTCCTACCACATCCTTCAACATTCCTCCCCCACATCATACTGGCCTACATACTACGTATTGGCACCTCTATGCTTCTGCTGGTGCTGTTCCCTCTGCTGAATGCCAACCCTCCCCTCCAGCCCCCGCCTCCTTTACATGGGTAACTCCTCATTTCTCAAAGTCCAGCTCAAATGTCACCACCTCTGTGAAATCATCTCTGACTACCCTTTCCCCAGCCCAGGCAGCAGTTTCTCTCTCGCTCCTCTGTTCATCCCTCAAAAACAGCACTGACCACATGCTGTTGGGGACGTGCTTGCCTCCCACACCACAGACTGTGAGGTCTTCAAGGGCATGGATCATGTCTTAGCTATTCTTGTATCCAGCAGAAGGCCTGACCCACAGAAGGCATCAGTAAATATCTGGATGAATTTTGTTCCCCTAACTGGCCATACAGCATGCAATCCAGGGTTCAAACACATCTCATTTCCAGCCAGCCTCTCAGTGGGGAGAATTCCCGAAGTACACTGGAGGTGCTTTGCTACCCCTCCCTTAGATCAATCCTGTTTATAGCCCAGTGGTGGATAAGCCTAAGCCACTTACCGGCTTGAAAATGGCCTCATAGGACTCGTCATCAATCCCATCTCGGAGCGGGTAGTTAACAGCATAATACTTGCCTTTGCCAGCCCCAATATCCTAATCAAGAAGCACATTAAAGTAAAACTGAAAGATGATGAAGCTAGGAGGAAGTTCAAGGATGAGGGCTGGAAGGCTAAGGAAAGAAGCAGTGGTTCTAAGAGAGATAAGCTGGGCCCATGAGGTGGGCCAGGGACAGAGCAGGTTAGCATCATTTCCCTCACTGGTGGAACAAGTCTCACTCACGTCTCTGGACACACCACTGAGTCTGCACCCAGGCTGAGAATCATTTATGGGACCAGAGACTGAATATCCTACCACACAGCATGAGACCTCTCCCTCTGGACTGGGTTAAAGGTGGCTGGGGGCTGGACCATAGAAATAACACCCACCCCACAACAACCCTTTCCTTTCCAGAGCGCTTTACTGCTCACTCCTCTACCCACCACTCTCCTCTCTAGGGAGGTGTGGAAGGAAAGCAGAAATGGAAGAATTCTTCAAAATTGTAAAGGCTCAGTTATTATAATGCTTGCCATAGCAAACAACTGAATTAGTGCCACTTCTTCACCCAAGGCCACTGGCATGGCAAAATGGCTGGTTTCATTGTATTCATGCTCTCATAAGCAGAACAGTTTAATGAATCAGCTTCCAGGGATTCTTATCCTGAGGTCTATGGATGGGCTTCAGTAGGAGGAGGTGTCTATTAACTATTTGATATCAAATGTAAAATTTCATGTACTTATGGGGAGAGAGTACGTAGCTTTCAGTCAGATGGTCAAAGGGGAGGGTAACCTAAAAATATTAAGGACCCTTGAGATGGTCCATAAAGGTCCCAATTCCTAGCCCATGAGAGAGAACCTGATGTTTCTAGCCTAAAATTCAAGCTGTCTGGGACAGGTGAATAGTGTAATGCAACTCAGCTGTGGCCAGGAGGGAACTGCAATAGTCAGGAGACCCCCATCCCTTCCAACCCTTTATGTACCATCATTCCCTTCCTCCAGAATAAGAGAGGGAAAGAGACCATGGCAGGTGTCCCAGGCTGGGGTGTGGTATTCTGAATGGCAGAAGACGCAGGAAGTGGTTTTTGGTGACATGAGATAGGAGAGTTAAGAGCTGGCAGCTGAGGGTGAGCTGGTTGGCCCCTGAAGGGAGTTCTCACCCGTAGGTCCCCAGTTCCTGGGAAGTACTCTCCATATTTATGAAAGGACACAGTCATGACTCGGTCTGTGGTATAGAAGGCCTCTTCCACGCCATCGCCGTGGTGAATATCAATGTCAATATACAGCACCCTCTGGTGATACCTAGGATCAGAAGGGGGTCAGGGGGTTCTGGGGGCTCTTTGGGAGTGGGACGCGCCAAGGGCGCCAGGTCCCAGCTTACCGGGCTGGCTGCCTCCCTCAGGTATCTCTAAGCACCAGAGACGTGGAAACTGGCTGAAGGAAGGTGGAAGAGCGGCAGGGTGTCTCCAGAGGCCTGACCAAGCCGATCAAGTCCGATCTTCCTACTCTACAGCCAGGGTCAACTCCAGCCACACAGGGACACTCTGGAGGCAGGATCTGAGCAGCGCCTGCCCCTGATCTTGCCGTGGGCTCAGATCAAATCAAGACCCCGTCAAGGAGAGGATGGCCAGAGACACTCACCGAACACATCCTAGCCAGCACACTGCTAGGAAAAGCAAACTAGGGAGGCAAGCCCGGGGGAGAGGGAAATGGGAACCTGGCCTAAGGTGCTCCTCCAAGAGACAAGGCCAGGAAGGCATACTTTAGCAGTTCCAGGATGGCCAAGACGATATCATTGACGTAACAGAAGCCAGATGCCTCGGACTTCTTTGCATGGTGTAGGCCCCCAGCCCAATTCACAGCGATGTCCGTCTGCTGCTTATTAAGTTTCACGGCACTTGCTGGACGTGGGAAGAAAGAACACAAGCCTGTTATCAAGCCACTCTCTCCCTTTCCCCCAAGAAGCCAAGGGAACCCAGTGAGAGGTAGGACCTGCCTATTCAACAGCTGTATTGTACAATTCACAAGCCAGTCCTCTCCCCCTACCCTATTCCAACAGGAATAAACATGATATTGGCTACTCTAAAAAAACTGTTTTCTGAACTGAAGGTGGTAACTCACTAGTAGGCCTTAAAATTGGTTTAGTGGGTTATGATTAGTATATATATTTTTAAATGAGACAGACTAGAATAAAAATATCGGAATAACAGTAAAGGTAACCACTGTTTTGTGAAACTGGCTTCAGAGTGAGAGAGGGTGTTGTGCACGTGCATGCATAACCTGGATTGCAAGTGTAAATACTTCTAAATGTGGTTCATGGTCAAAATATTTTGAAGATATCAAATGTAGCAGAGGCTTAAAGTACAAATAGGTCCAAGAAGAAGTGAGAGAGAAATACACACTATGTGTGCAAGTGCCTTTGTGGCAATATAACTTTAACAGCAATAAAAACATAGAGGGAATTCCCTGGCGGTTCAGTGGTTAGGACTCCATGCTTCCACTGCCGGGGGCCGGGGTTCAATCCCTGGTAGGGGAACTAAGATCCCCCAAGCCGCATGGAGTGGCCAAAAATAAATAAATTTAAAAATTAAATAAATAAAAAGATTTACTGAGTAAAAAATGTAGGCACAAAACTATACATATATATGACACGTTATTTGTAAAATATAGATGTATATATGTTATGTCCAAATATATGCACACAGAAAAAAGCATGGATGTACAAACACCAAAATGGTAACGATGGTTATCTGTTGACAATGTGATTGTAGTCAGTTTTTTTCCCTGTGCACTTCTCTGTTTTCTGAGATTATATTAGGAGGTGGTAGCGAGGGGGGAGAAGAAAAAACAATGATCATAGAAAAATAAACATTTGTTAAGAAAGGGTAGAGTGGGACTTCCCTGGTGGTCCAGTGGGTAAGACTCCGCTCTCCCAATGCAGGGGGCCCAGGTTCGATCACCTGTTGGGGAACTAGATCTTGCATGCATGTCGTAACTAAAGATCCCACACGCTGCAACTAAGACCCAGTGCAGCCAAAATTAATTAATTAATTAAAAAAAAAAAAAAAAAACTTCCTATATTTTAAAAGAAAAAAAAGAAAGCGTAGAGTGATCCTGGAGGTAATCTAGACATTACTAATGGAAGTGGGAGATGTGTGGGGAGTATTTCTGACCTCTAAAGGTAATTACCATGCTCTTTTGTAAGACACAGATGATGACACTTCCCATTTTTATAGCACTGTGCAGTTCACAAGTTACTTTTATGTACAGCATCTCAACAAGCCCATGAGGTCTGCAGAGAGTTCCTGTATATATGATGTCTTGGTAGGAGAGGACAGCCAAGGACACCTGTCTGTACCATGTCAGACTGAACCTGGGCTGGGACTAAACCAGAAGGACATTTCCAAGACCTAAGGTAAAAACTCACAGGACCATTTTACATGGTCACAGGTCAGCCTCACTGGGACAGTGGCCTAAAAGACAGACCTCACTAGTACAACCCAGCACAGCCTTTAAGGAGGGATGTATATTCCTTACCCACAGAGCCACCAGTAGATAGCTGACAGAACTCAAAGAGGCCATCAAATACCGGACAGTCCTCACCAACGTTAACTTGAAAAAACATAGGAAAAGATTAGTTTCCACAATTTCTTTTAGTTTTTGTTTACATATTTATGAGCTGATGGAAAAAAATGCAGAATTTGGATTCAGAAGGCTTGGGTTCTTGTCCAGGCTCTACTACTTACTGGCTGTGTGACTGGGTCCAGTCATTTAACTTTCTTGAGCTTTGGTTCATTATCTGTAACTAGCAATAATGACATCCACCTTACCCAATTGTTGAGAAGATTGATAGAAATCTTACATGGGGAAGCATTTAGCAAGTAAGTACTTGGAAAATGTTGGTTCATTCCTGAGGGAGAAAAATATAGGCTCTTATTCCAGCCTGGGTTTGTTCCTGGACCTCACTCCAGCTGGCCAACAAGGAAGTGAAGAACAGAGACCTATACTGTCATCCACTGGATGCTTAACAACGTGCCGGACACTATGCTCAGTGCTTTAAGTACCTGGTGTCGTTTATCCTCACACACCTGAGGTAGGATTTGGTCCTATTTTATAAATGGGGAAACAGGCTCAAAGAGGTGAACTGTCAGTAAACGGCAGGCGGTATTCAAGGATTGGTCTGCCTGTCCTAAAAGCCTATGAAAATATACTCTGGCCTCTTCCCCAGTAATTTCACATACACAGTCTCATTTGATCCTCCTAACAACCCCATAAAAGCTGGACGAGACAAATATCAACCCCACTGCGCAGAGGAACAAACGGATGTGGAGAAGTTAAGTGACTCGCCCAAGGTTATATAACCAGGCAGTGGTAGAACCAGAGTCCAGGTGTCTTGACTCCCACAGTCCAGTGCTCTTTCTACTATACCAAGTGACAACTGGAGGAAAGTTATTTCAGCCCTAAGGGGTAAAAGTACAAACTAACACATAATGTGGAAACACATGCGAACAATAATGCAAATAAAATGAAAAGGACAGGAAGGGAAGCACACCTGAAGGCTGTAGACTCAGAGCTGCAGAGGAACCTTATGGCTCCAAGTCTGCTCTCACAGAAAAGGAAACTGCTGAGACATCAATGATACACAGAAGTTAGAGGCAGGGGTGGGGCTAAATCCTTGTTCTCTTGTCCCAGCCTTCCCATTGCATGCACTATTATCAACAGGGGTTCCCAAAGTAGAGCAAGGAGGAGGAGCCCTAGGATGAGGAGGGTAGGAGAGCCCAGCTTAGACTGTGGTGACCTCTTGAGACACAGCTGAAGCTCAAGGTTTGCAATAACCACAAGAGTTACCACCTCTGGCACTGCCCTAAACTCGGAGGGTGCTCTGATCTGGTGCCCTGCCAAGCACAGTGCTCCGAGGAAGGGTGGCGTGCATATGGGGGCAAGCAGTAGGTGGCTCTCTCCCCCACTTCCCAGGTAAACACTGGGAGGCTGTGTCAATAAGAACTTTGGTCCCTGAAGCCAGGCTATTTATTTATCCATCGGCAATTGATTTCCCTCTCTGGCTGCTTCCTCCTTCAGTGGGTTTGGGCTGTCCGGGTTTCCAAGCTTTGCTTATACTCCTATTTGAGATGTGGAGCTCCCATGACAAGAAACTGGTATTTTAGAAACGAGAAAAAATATATTCCTTCAGGCCCCAAACCAACATGTGGCTCAAATGGCCAGTCCATTATTCCCAGCTCAAGGGAGCTGTGTGATTACAGATGGAAAAGGCGTAAAATGGGAGAGCAGACCCTCACTTGGGACTAATCTGTGAGACTAGGGAGGACTTTTCTATGGGTTTTCCCTCTTCCCACTATAAATACTTCTCTCATTCTTAGGCTGGCTTTAGACTGACGGGGAGCAATACTGGGTGAGAGATGGGGAGGCAGACGTAGGTCAAGAAGGCACTAAAAAGCATACTGCAGAAAGAGACACATGGGATTAAACACTGACTTCAGGATAGTGCTTACACCTTGGTGGTGGTGGGAATGGGGTGGAGAGGGGAGTAGAAGAGAAAGGGCATGTGATCAAAAAGAGGTGCCCGGGGGGCTTCAACTGTACTGGCAATGTTTTCTTTCTTAGGCTGGTTGTAGGGACATGGATGATCATTGCATTATTTTTTATATTTTTTGTGTGTGTGTCTGAAATATTTTATGTGCAACATATTTTAAAATAGTCCAGAATCAGGAAACCAGAGTTCCATTCTCCATTCTACCACTATCTTGCTGTGTGACCCTGGGAAAGTCATTTCACCTCCCTGGGTTTCAGTTTATACATCTACAAAATGGACAAGAATGCCTCCAAATTTTACCAGCACAAGTCCCTTTTATCACGTTTCTACCATAAGTCTCATGTTTTGATAGACTATCTGCCAAAAATAAAAATTGCATTTATTTATGTTCCCATTTTTAATTATTAAAAATTATGTCAGAACTTCTGATTAAGATTCTCAAATTCTCAAAGTGACCACAAAGCATTTAAATTACATTCTAGCCAAGAGCAAGGAAACCTGACTTATTTGGTCTTATTACAGGTATTAACTTCCTAGGTTAGGTGTTGGTAAATACTGAAAAAAGAGCTCAGCTCTTCATCCCTGTTATTGTCCCTGTAGACACCCCTGGTTATAAAGCACTGCACTAGTGACATCTCTCTGAATCAAGTCAGTAAGGTGCCTCGAAGTCCATAGAGAGCCTCATCCTTTTTTTTTTTAAATTTTTGAATTTTATTCTATTTTTTAAATATTTTCTTTTTCTTTTTTTTTAAAATTATTTTGTGTCCCTCATGACTTTTAAAGAGGGCTCTTTTTTTTTTTTAATTTATTTTATTTATTTATTTTTGGCTGTGTTGGGTCTTCGTTGCCATGTGCGGGCTTTCTCCAGTTGTGGTGAGTGGGGGCTACTCTTCGTTGTGGTGTGCAGGCCTCTCATTGTGGTGGCCTCTCCTGCTGTGGAGCACAGGCTCTAGGCACGCGGTCTCAGTAGTTGCGGCACGTGGGCTTCAGTAGTTGTGGCTCATGGGCTCTAGAGTGCAGGCTCAGCAGTTGTGGCACACAGGCTTAGTTGCTCCTCGGCATGTGGGATACTCCCAGACCAGGGCTCGAACCCGTATCCCCTGCCTTGGCAGGCGGATTCTCAACCACTGCGCCACCAGGGAAGCCCTATTCTATTTTTTTATACAGCAGGTTCTTATCAGTTATCTATTTTATACATATTAGTGTATATATGTCAATCCCAATCTCCCAATTCATCCCACCACCACCACTCCCCCATGCCACTTTCCCCCTTGGTGTCCATACGTTTGTTCTCTACATCTGTGTCTCTATTTCTGCCCTGCAAACTGGTTCATCTGTACCATTTTTCTAGGTTCCACATATATGCGTTAATGTACGATATTTGTTTTTCTCTTTCTGACTTACTTCACTCTGTATGACAGTCTCTAGATCCATCTACGTCTCTACAAATGACCCAATTTCGTTCCTTTTTATGGCTGAGTAATATTCCATTGTATATATGTACCACATCTTCTTTATCCATTCGTCTGTCGATGGGCATTTAGGTTGCGTCCATGACCTGGCTATTGCAAATAGTGCTGCAATGAACATTGGGGTGCATGTGTCTTTTTGAATTATGGTTTTCTCTGGGTATATGCCCGGTAGTGGGATTGCTGGGCCATCTGGTAATTTTATTTTTAGTTTTTTAAGGAACCTCCATACTGTTCTCCATAGTGGCTGTATCAATTTACATTCCCACCAACAGTGCAAGAGGGTTCCCTTTTCTCCACACCCTCTCCAGCATTTGTTGTTTGTAGATTTTCTAATGATGCCCATTCTAACTGGTGTGAGGTGGATACCTGATTGTAGTTTTGGTTTGCATTTCTCTAATAATTAGTGATGTTGAGCAGCTTGTCATGTGCTTCTTCTCTCTTCTTTGGGGAAATGTCTATTTAGGTCTTCTGCCCATTTTTTGATTGAGTTGTTTGTTTTTTTAATATTGAGCTGCATGAGCTGTTTATATATTTTGGAGATTAATCCTTTGTCCGTTGATCTGTTTGCAAATATTTTCTCCCATTCTGAGAGTTGTCTTTTCGTCTTGTTTATAGTTTCCTTTGCTGTGCAAAAGCTTTTAAGTTTCACTAGGTCCCATTTGTTTATTTTTGTTTTTATTTCCATTTCTCTAGGAGGTGGGTCAAAAAAGATCTCACTGTGATTTATGTCAAAGAGTGTTCTTCCTATGTTTTCCTCTAAGAGTTTTATAGTGTCCAGTCTTACATTTAGGTCTCTAATCCATTTTGAGTTTATTTTTGTGTATGGTGTTAGGGAGTATTCTAATTTCATTCTTTTACATGTAGCTGTCCAGTTTTCCCAGCACCACTTACTGAAGAGACTCTCTTTTCTCCATTGTATATCCTTGCCTCCTTTGTTATAGATTAGTTGACCATAGGTGCGTGGGTTTATCTCTGGGCTTTCTATCCTGTTCCATTGATCTATATTTCTGTTCTTGTGCCAGTACCATATTGTCTTGATTACTGTAGCTTTGCAGTATAGTCTGAAGTCAGGGAGTCTGATTCCTCCAGCTCCGTTTTTTTCCCTCAAGACTGCTTTGGCTATTCGGGGTCTTTTGTGGCTCCATACATATTTTAAGATTTTACGTTCTAGTTCTGTAAAAAATGCCACTGGTAATACGATAGGGATTGCACTGAATCTGTGGGTTGCTTTGGATAGTATAGTCATCTTCACAATATTGATTCTTCCAATCCAAGAACATGGTATGGTATATCTCTCCATCTGTTTGTGTCATCTTTGATTTCTTTCATCAGTGTCTTATAGTTTTCTGCGTACAGGTCTTTTGTCTCCCTAGGTAGGTTTATTCCTAGGTATTTTATTCTTTTTGTTGCAGTGGTAAATGGGAGTGGTTCCTTAATTTCTCTTTCAGATTTTTCATCATTAGTGTATAGGAATGCAAGAGATTTCTGTGCATTAATTTTGTATCCTGCAACTTTGCCAAATTCATTGATTAGCTCTAGTAGTTTTCTGGTGGCATGTTTAGGATTCTCTATGTATAGTATCATGTCATCTGCAAACAGTGACCGTTTTACTTCTTCTTTTCCAATTTGTATTCCTTTTATTTCTATTTCTTATCTGATTGCCGTGGCTAGGACTTCCAAAACTATGTTGAATAATAGTGGCGAGAGTGGACATCCTTGTCCTTTTCCTGATCTTAGAGGAAATGCTTTCAGTTTTTCACCATTGAGAATGATGTTTGCTGTGGGTTTGTCATATATGGCCTTTATTATGTTGAGGTAGGTTCGGTTCCCTCTATGCCCACTTTCTGGAGAGTTTTTATCATGAATGGGTGTTGAAATTTGTCAAAAGCTTTTTCTGCATGTACTGAGGTGATCATATGGTTTTTCTTCTTCAATTTGTTAATGTGGTGCATCACATTGATTAATTTGCATATATTGAAGAATCCTTGCATCCCTGGGATAAATCCCACTTGATCATGGTGTATGATCCTTTTAATCTGTTGTTGGATTCTGTTTGCTAGTATTTTGTTTAGGATTTTTGCATCTATATTCAACAGTGATATTGGTCTGTAATTTTCTTTTTTTGTAGTATCTTTGTCTGGTTTTGGTATCAGGGTAATGGTGGCCTCATAGAATGAGTTTGGGAGTGCTCTTTCCTCTGCAATTTTTTGGAAGAGTTTGAGAAGGATGGGTGTTAGCTCTTTGCTAAATGTTTGACAGAATTCACCTGTGAAGCCATCTGGTCGTGGACTTTTGTTTGTTGGAAGATATACATTTTTTTAATATGTGGTTCTTTTGTGTATTTTTTTCTCATTTATTTTTGGCTGCGTTGGGTGTTCATTGCTGCATGCAGGCTTTCTCTAGTTGCAGCGAGCAGGGGCTGTTCTTTGTTGCGGAGCATGGGCTCTAGGCGCGTGGGCTTCAGCAGTTGTGGCACACGGGCTTCACTGCTCCACGCCATGTGGGATCTTCCCAGACCAGGGGTCGAACCTGTGTCCCTGCATTGGCAGGCAGATTCTTAACCACTGTGCCACCAGGGAAGCCCCTGTTGGAAGATTTTTAATCACAGTTTCAATTTTATTACTTGTGATTGGTCTGTTCATATTTTCTATTTCTTCCTGGTTCAGTCTTGGAAGGTTATACCTTTCTAAGAATTTGTCCATTTCTTCCAGGTTGTCCACTTTATTGGCACTGAGCTGCCTGTAGTAGTCTCTTATGATGCTTTGTATTTCTGTGGTGTCTGTTGTAACTTCTCCTTTTCCATTTCTAATTTTATTGATTTGAGTCCTCTCCCTCTTTTTCTTTTTCTTGATGTGTCTGGCTAAAGGTTTATCAAGACAGCCTCATCTTTTTTTTTTTTTTAACATCTTTATGGGAGTGTAATTGCTTTACAATGTTGTGTTAGTTTCTGCTTTATAACAAAGTGAATGAGCTATACATATACATGTATCCCCATATCTCCTCCCTCTTGCGTCGCCCTCCCATCCTCCGTATCCCACCCCTCTAGGTGGTCACAAAGCACCGAACTGATCTCCCTGTGCTATGCGGCTGCTTCACACTAGCTATCTATTTTACATTTGGTAGTGTATATATGTCCATGCCACTCTCTCACTTCATCTCAGCATACCCTTCCCCCTCCCCGTGTCCTCAAGTCCATTCTCTATGTCTGCTTCTTTATTCCTGTCCTGCCCCTAGTTTCTTCAGAACCATTTTTTTTTTTAGATTCCATATATATGTGTTAGCATACGGTATTTGTTTTTCTCTTTCTAACTTACTTCACTCTGTATGACAGACTCTAGGTCCACCCACCTCACTACAAATAACTCAATTTCGTTTCTTTTTATGGCTGAGTAATGTTCCATTGTTTATATGTGCCACATCTTCTTTGTTGATGGACACTTAGGTTGCTTCCATGTCCTGGCTATTGTAGATAGAGCTGCAATGAACATTGTGGTACATGACTCTTTTTGAATTATGGTTTTCTCAGGGTATATGCCCAGTAGTGGGATTGCTGGGTCGTATGGTAGTTCTATTTTTAGTTTTTTAAGGAACCTCCATACTGTTCTCCATAGTGGCTGTATCAATTTACATTCCCACCAACAGTGCAAGAGGGTTCCCTTTTCTCCATACCCTCTCCAGCATTTATTGTTTGTAGATTTTTTGATGGTGACCATTCTGACTGGTGTGAGGTGATACCTCATTGTAGTTTTGATTTGCATTTCTCTAATGATTAGTGATGTTGAGCATCCTTTCATGTGTTTGTTGGCAATCTGTATATCTTCTTTGGAGAAATGTCTATTTAGGTCTTCTGCCCATTTTTGGACTGGGTTGTTTGTTTTTTTGATATTGAGCTGCATGAGCTGCTTGTAAATTTTGGAGATTAATAGTTTGTCAGTTGCTTCATTTGTAAATATTTCCTCCCATTCTGAGGGTTGCCTTTTTGTCTTATGTTTTCCTTTGCTGTGCAAAAGCTTTTAAGTTTCATTAGGTCCCATTTGTTTATTTTTGTTTTTATTTCCATTTCTCTAGGAGGTGGGTCAAAAAGGATCCTCCTGTGATTTATGTCATAGAGTGTTCTGCCTATGTTTTCTTCAGAGAGTTTTATAGTGTCTGGCCTTACATTTAGGTCTTTAATCCATTTTGAGTTTATTTTTGTGTATGGTTCTAATTTGATTCTTTTACATGTAGCTGTCCAGTTTTCCCAGCACCACTTAATGAAGAGGCTGTCTTTTCTCCATTGTATATTCTTGCCTCCTTTATCAAAAATAAGGTGACCATATGTGTGTAGGTTAATCTCTGGGCTTTCTATCCTTTTCCATTGATCTATATTTCTGTTTTTGTGCCAGTACCATACTGTCTTGATTACTGTAGCTTTGTAGTATAGTCTGAGGTCCAGGAGCCTGATTTCTCCAGCTCCGTTTTTCTTTCTCAAGATTGCTTTGGCTACTCAGGGTCTTTTGTGTTTCCGTACAAATTGTGCGATTTTTTTGTTCTAGTTCTGTGAAAAATGCCATTGGTAGTTTGATAGGGATTGCACTGAATCTGTAGAGAGCCTCATCCTTTTTACCCCCACCTTCAATGACAAAAAATCTCAGACCTCATTTTTCAATGCACAACTTTAGAATGCTGGTTTCAGGAAAACTGGAGCAAACTGGGAGCCAGAACCAAACCTGCGCACTCCCGAGGGCCTAATATGTTTTCTGCCTTGAAAGATTTGAAAATAAAAGCAATAAGCTACAACAGCAAAAGCTACTATTCACCGAAAGTCAGTGCTTTAAATACATTATCTTGGGCTTCCCTGGTGGCGCGGTGGTTAAGAATCCGCCTGCCAATGCAGAGGACACAGGTTCGAGCCCTGGTCCAGGAAGATCCCACATGCCACGGAGCAACTAAGCCCGTGCACCACAACTACTGAGCCTGCGCTCTAGAGCCCGCGAGCCACAACTACTAAGCCCGCGTGCCACAACTACTGAAGCCCATACTCCTAGAGTCCGTGCTCGGCAATAAGAGAAGCCACCGCCACAAGAAGCCTGCACACCACAACGAAGAGTAGCCCCCACTCGCCACAACTAGAGAAAGCCCTCATGCAGCAACGAAGACCAAACACAGCCAAAAATAAATAAATAAATACATTATCTTACTCATCCCCCCAAACTCCATTATGAAATAGGCACTACTGTCTTCCTTTTAAAGAAGGTAAAACAAGGCTCAGAAAGGCTAGGGGACTTACTCAAGAACACAGAGCTAAGTAGCAGAGCTATGGGATTCAAACCAAGACATCAAAGCTCATTCTCTTGCTTTAATACCAAGCTGCTTCTCTAATGAGAGCCCTCTCTACTGAGAGTGGAGCCTGATCGCTAGCCTAAATAAGTTATGGAACGGCCCTAAAGCCATCTAAAGCAAAGGAATGAATCTGTCTCACCTTAGAAGGAAATAAGACCCTGTCAATTCAGACAGTAAATACCTCACTTAGATGGGGTAGCAGCTCCTGGAGTTGTGGGTGGCAAAGAAGCTTAATGCTTCAAAAAAGGTCTCTGTGGTTCTCTAATCATTACCAGTGCACAATTATTATAACAAATAAATTTCTGCCTTGGGAATCAGACTACCTTGTGGCCAGTAGCAACAAAAAAGTGCCACAGATTTCCTGGTATTTCAAAATAAGTTGTCACAAACTATTCAAAACTTCTTCTAGACAATACTGTTACATTGTTTTATTATGAGATCTTAGGTGCTAAGGGATAATTTCTAAAATAACACAAGTGAGAAATCAGGGATGATAGTTTCTTCCCAAATTTGAACATAATTTTTCCCCACAGCTAAAACAATCCCCATAATTCCTATAAGCTGAGTGTGGCTTCTGAGATGTGACCTGTTCTGAGTTTCAAGTCCCAAGGGGCAGGGGCAGAATCACCTTAACTCAAAGATTACATCACCTAGAGTCTAAGTGGCTGCTAAGTTCTTAACTAATACTCACATAGTGAGAGCAGTTACAGTTGCAGGGGATGACATCCAGTCCATTTTACAAAAGAAAAATCTGAGGGGAAGTGACTTGCCCCAGTCAGTTAAGAGTCAGAGCTGGGACCTATACCGCCTGTCTCCCCCACCCAGGTCAGTGCTTTTTCCATTACAACAATTACAGTTTGGGGGGGATAATGTTGTGAACCTAACTGGACAAAGTTCAATCTATTCCTTACAATCAGGAAACAAAGAAAACCAGTCTTGAGACAAAAGAAACACTTTGGTACCCTCAGGAAGCAGGGGAAATCAGGTGTCAGCTGAATGGGGCATACAAGGGAAGGTAGGGTGAGTCTCTCCAACTTGAAGGGAGATCCAACTGGGGGCTTGACAGTAGGGAGGGAACAGAATGGACTTACATCTCTGCATCTGCTTGCTGTACTCAGACATGTTATCTGGGCGGATGGAGCGCAAGAATTTGATGTAGTCATCACTGTGATACTTGGTCATCTCCTCAGCATTGGCTTTGTGAGGGCGCTAGAGGGCAGAGGGGAGAAAAGAGCATGTTATTCTTGACTACTGCCAGTCTTCACTCAGCATTGAGCTAGGTGCTGTACAGAATAAAAAGAAATGACTGATTAGATTCAGGCCTCAAGAAACTCACAATCTAGTTAAGCAAATAAGATTATCAAAAGAGATTCCGTATCTCAAGACCTAGATGGCAACTCAAGCTCTATTGCCTAGGCAAGTCTATCTTTTTTTTTTCCATTTTTTAATTTAAAAAAATGTTTTAAGTTTTTAATTGTGGTGGCAAGTCTATCTCTTGAGCCTCAATTTCCTCATTTACCAAATAGGGATAACAACATCTACTTCACAGGGAAGTTGTAAGAATTGGATGAGACTGTTAAATCTCTTTGTAAATTGTTTTACAAATCACTTTCTTTTTAATATTAAATATAACAATATATAATTATGGGCCAAATGGCTCTAAGAGTTCAAGAAGAAGGGATGACTAGTAATAACTGAAATAGATGGGAAATCCTTTATGAATCATCATCACACCAACAATTCTGATCACATCCTCCCCATGAAAACTTCCTTGACATAGTAATTTCCTGGTTATCCCAACATTCTGATTCAGCCTGTCCTCTTTTTAAAAATTCTCTTCCTCTCCTCCCTTAAAGGTGGGTCTCCTTCAAAGACAACCCTCTTCTTTTCTAATAATCAATACTTTTATAAAGCATTTTCAATATAGCTAACATTAATTATTTACTCTGTGCCAGTCACTGTTTCAGGCACAACCTTTTAAAGTTCATACTATTATTATCTTCACTTTGCAGTAAGGAAACTACAGCAGAGAGCGGTTAAACATAATTTGCCCAAGGTTACATGGCTAGTAAGACGGAATAAGAACTCAAGAGGTCTGGCTCCAGGTACTATTTGACTCTCATTTAATCCTCACTTAATATAATGAGAAATATTGAGATTGAATGACAGATACTGTTTTATTAAAAAACACCCACAGAGGGCTTCCCTGGTGGTGCAGTGGTTAAGAATCCCCCTGCCGGGCTTCCCTGGTGGCGCAGTGGTTGAGAATCTGCCTGACAGTGCGGGGGACACGGGTTCGAGCCCTGGTCTGGGAGGATCCCACATGCCGCGGAGCAACTGGGCCCGTGAGCCACAACTACTGAGCCTGAGCGTCTGGAGCCTCTGCTCCGCAACAAGAGAGGCCGCGATAGTGACAGGCCCGCGCACCGCAATGAAGAGTGGCCCCCACTCGCCGCAACTGGAGAAAGTCCTCACACAGAAATGAAGACCCAACACAGCCAAAAATAAACATAATAAATAAATAATAAATAAAAATTAAAAAAAAAAAAAAAAAAAAAAAAAGAATCCGCCTGCCAATGCAGGGGACACGGGTTTGAGCCCTGGTCTGGGAAAAGCCCACATGCCATGGAGCAACTAAGCCCGTGCACCACAACTATTGAGCCTGCGAGCCACAACTACTGAAGCCCGCGCACCTAGAGCCCGTGCTCTGCAACAAGGGACGCCACCGCAATGAGAAGCCCGCACACTGCAACAAAGAGTAGGCCCCGCTTGCTGCAACTAGAGAAGGCCCACGCGCAGCAATGAAGACCCGACGCAGCCAAAAATAAATAAATAAAGTAAATAAATTTATAAAAAACAAAAACACCCATAGTGACAGAAGCAAGTAGTGGTTCCAATACTAAGCTGTTTTCACTATACGAAGCCCTTTACCCTCTTGGCAATGTCGTCAAAGCTCTGCTTTGACTACTCCCTTCTAGATAGGTGACTGCCCAGACTTTCACTCCATCTTGATGTTCTGAGCTTCAGATTCACAATTCCAACAGCTTCTCAGCCAGCTCCACTCACGAATCCTACAGGCACTTCAAATTCAACTGGGCATAACAACTTGTTGAGAGCCTAAAGGCATTCAAATTTAACTTTACTTCCAGAACTTCTCTTATGCTATTTTTGTTAATGATACAAACATCCACTCTGACTGAAAACATAAGTGTCATCTTTAACTCTGCCCTTGCTTGCCTTCCATTTCAATCCATTGCCAATCCCTTTCATTATACCTCCATAATCTTGACTGTATCCACTACCTTATTTCTCCTATGTCCCTCTTTCCCAGGTTTCCTATTCTCCCCACCATCCACTCTGCTGCTCAAGACAGAAGTCAGAGCATCACCCTTGATTCCTCTTTCCTCATCTACTACATTCAACTTCTCTTGAAACTACTGCCAATGTATCTGTCAAATCTGTCCACTTCCATCCCCAGGCCACACATTTTTGGCTTGGATTGTGGCAACAATCTCCTAACCGGTATCCCACCCTCAACCTTAACAATCGTGAATCTATTCTCAATCCTACAGCCAGAGTAATCTGTCTAAAATTCAAACTAATCATGCCACTCCCCTCTAAAAACCCTTCAGTGGCTTCATTACTCAAAAGATCAAGCCCAAACTCTTTAGCCTGGCTTGAAAAACCAAAATAATCGGGTCCCTGCTCACCTCTCTAGACTCCCTCTAAATATTCTATGCTCTAGCCTAGGGAACACCAAATTCAGAGCACTTATAAAGGCCAGGCCGTTTAGCTAACTTGATACTTAAAACAAACAAAAAACTGAGTGAGCAGAGGACAAGGTTTTACACAGCTCTAGCTGATTGCTGCCATGAAAGAATTTGGGCCCAATTGCCAGAGTCTTTCAGGTTAAATTTCATTGTTTTCAAAGGTTGGATACTAACATAAAGTTCTTAAAAATACTTTGTGGGTTAGGGGATTGGTTCAAGATGGTGGAGTAGAAAGACACGCACTCACTCCCTCTTGCGAGAGCATTGGAATCACAACTAACTGCTGAACAATCATTGACAGGAAGACACTGGAACTCACCAAAAAAGATACCTCACATCTAAAGACAAAGGAGAAGCCACAATGAGATGGCAGGAGGGGCGCAATCACAATAAAATCAAATCCCATAACTGGTGGGTGGGTGACTCACAAACTGGAGAACACTTATACCACATAAGTCCACCCACTGGAGTAAAGGTTCTGAGCCCCATGTCAGGCTTCCCAACCTGGGGGTCTGTCAACGGGAAGAGGAATTCCTAGAGAATCAGACTTTGAAGGCTAGTGGGATTTGATCGCAGGACTTCCACAGGACTGGGTGAAACAGAGACTCCTCTCTTGGAGGGCACACAGAAAGTAGTATGTGCATGGGGACCCAGGGGAAGGAGCAGTGACCCCACAGGAGACTGAACCAGACCTACCTGCTAGTGTTGGAGAGTCTCCTGCAGAGGCAGGCGGTGGCTGTGGCTCACCGGGGGGACAAGGACACTGGCAGTAGAAGTTCTGGGAAGTACTCCTTGGCGTGAGCCCTCCCAGAGCCCGCCATTAGTCCCACCAAAGAGCCAGGTAGGCTCCACAGTGTTGGGTCGCCTCAGGCCAAACAACGAACAGGGAGGGAACCCAGCCCCACCCATCAGCAGACAAGCAGATTAAAGTTTTACTGAGCCCTGCCCACCAGAGCAACACCCAGCTCTACCCACCACCAGTCCCTCCCATCAGGAAACTTGCATAAGCCTCTTAGATAACCTCATCCACCAGAGGGCAGACAGCAGAAGCAAGAAGAACTACAATTCTCAGCCTGTGGAAGGAAAACCACATTCACAGAAAGACAGACAAAATGAAAAGGCAGAGGGCTTTGTACCAGATGAAGGAACAAGATAAAACCCCAGAAAAACAACTAAATGAAGTAGAGATAGGCAACCTTCCAGAAAAAGAATTCAGAATAATGATAGTGAAGATGATCCAGCACCTCGGAAAAAGAATGGAGGCAAAGATTGAGAAGATGCAAGAAATGTTTAACAAAGACCTAGAAGAATTTAAGAACAAACAGAGATGAACAATACAATAACTGAAATGAAAAATACACTAGAAGGAATCAATAGCAGAATAACTGAGGCAGAAGAACGGATAAATAACCTGGAAGACAGAATGGTGGAATTCACTGCCGCAGAACAGAATAAAGAAAAAAGAATGAAAAGAAATGAAGACAGCCTAAGAGACCTCTGGGACAACATTAAACGCAACAACATTTGCATTATAGGGGTCCTAGAAGGAGAAGAGAGAGGGAAAGGACCCAAGAAAATATTTGAAGAGATTATAGTCGAAAACTTCCCTAACATGGGAAAGGAAATAACCAGCCAAGTCCAGGAAGCGCGGGATAAACCCAGGCAGGATAAACCCAAGGAGAAACATGCATAGTAATCAAATCGACAAAAATTAAAGACAAAAATTATTGAAAGCAGCAAAGGAAAAATGACAAATGACATACAAGGGAACTCCCATAAGGTTAACAGCTGATTTCTCAACAGAAACTCTACAAGCCAGAAGGGAGTGGTAGGATATATTTAAAGTGATGAAAAGGAAGAACCTACAACCAAGATTACTCTACCCGGCAAGGATCTCATTCAGATTCGACAGAGAAATCAAAAACTTTACATACAAGCAAAAGCTAAGAGAATTCAGCACCACCAAACCAGCTCTACAACAAATGCTAAAGGAACTTCTCTAAGTGGGAAACACAAGAGAAGAAAAGGACCTACAAAAAACAAACCCATAACAATTAAGAAAATGGTAATAGGAAAATACATATCGATAATTACCTTAAACGTGAATGGATTAAATGCTCCAACCAAAAGACACAGGCTCGCTGAATGGATACAAAAACAAGACCCATATATATGCTGTCTACAAGAAACCCACTTCAGACCTAGGGACACATACAGACTGAAAGTGAGGGGATGGAAAAAGATATTCCATGCAAATGGAAATCAAAAGAAAGCTGGAGTAGCAATACTCATATCAGATAAAATAGACTTTAAAATAAAGAATGTTACAAGAGACAAGGAAGGACACTACATAATGATCAAGGGATCAAACCAAGAAGAAGATATAACAATTATAGATATATATGCACCCAACATAGGAGCACCTCAATACATAAGGCAACTGCTAGCAGCTATAAAAGAGGAAATCGATAGTAACACAGTAATAGTGGGGGACTTTAACGTCTCACTTACACCAATAGACAGCTCATCCAAACAGAAAATTAATAAGGAAACAGAAGCTTTAAATGACACAATAGACCAGATAAATTTAATTGATATTTATAGGACATTCCATCCAAAAACAGCAGATTACACTTTCTTCTCAAGTGAGCACGGAACATTCTCCAGGATAGATCACATCTTGGGTCACAAATCAAGCCTTGGTAAATTTAAGAAAATTGAAATCATATCAAGCATCTTTTCTGACCACAACGCTATGAGATTAGAAATCAATTACAGGGGAAAATACGTAAAAAACACAAACACATGGAGGCTAAACAGTACGTTACTAAATAACCAAGAGATCACTGAAGAAATCAAAGAGGAAATCAAAAAATACCACGAGACAAATGACAATGAAAACATGACTATGCGGGCTTCCCTGGTGGCGCAGTGGTTGAGAATCTGCCTGCCAATGCAGGGAACACGGGTTCGAGCCCTGGTCTGGGAAGATCCCACATGCGGCGGAGCAGCTGGGCCCGTGAGCCACAATTACTGAGCCTGCGCGTCTGGAGCCTGTGCTCCGCAACAAGAGAGGCCGCGATAGTGAGAGGCCCACGCACCGTGATGAAGAGTGGCCCCCCGCTTGCCACAATTAGAGAAAGCCCTCGCACAGAAACGAAGACCCAACACACCCATAAATAAACAAATACTTTAAAAAAAAAAAAAACATGACTATGCAAAACCTATAGGATGCAGCAAAAGCAGTTGTAAGAGGGAAGTTTATAGCAATACAAGCCTACCTCAAGAAACAAGAAAAATCTCAAATAAACAATCTAACCTTACACCTAAAGGAACTAGAGAAAGAAGAACAAACAAAACCCAGTTAGTAGAAGGAAAGAAATCATAAAGATCAGAGCAGAAATAAATGAAATAGAAACAAAGAAAACAATAGCAAAGATCAATAAAACTAAAAACTGGTTCTTTGAGAAGATAAGCAAAATTGATAGACCATTAGCCAGACTCATCAAGAAAAAGAGGGAGAGGACTCATATCAATAAAATTAAAAATGAAAAAGAAAAAGTTACAACAGACACTGCAGAAATACAAAGCATCCTAAGAGAGTACTACAAGCAACTCTATGACAATAAAATGGACAACTTGGAAGAAATGGACATTCTTTGAAAGGTATAACCTTCCAAGACTGAACCAGGAAGAAACAGAAAATATGAACAGACCAATCAAAAGTAATAAAATTGAAACTGTTATTAAAAGTCTTCCAACAAACAAAAGTCCACGACCAGATGGCTTCACAGGTGAATTCTGTCAAACATTTAGCAAAGAGCTAACACCCATCCTTCTCAAACTCTTCCAAAAAATTGCAGAGGAAAGAACACTCCCAAACTCATTCTATGAGGCCACCATTACCCTGATACCAAAACCAGACAAAGATACTACAAAAAAAGAAAATTACAGACCAATATCACTGTTGAATATAGATGCAAAAATCCTAAACAAAATACTAGCAAACAGAATCCAACAACAGATTAAAAGGATCATACACCATGATCAAGTGGGATTTATCCCAGGGATGCAAGGATTCTTCAATATATGCAAATTAATCAATGTGATGCACCACATTAACAAATTGAAGAAGAAAAACCATATGATCACCTCAGTACATGCAGAAAAAGCTTTTGACAAATTTCAACACCCATTCATGATAAAAACTCTCCAGAAAGTGGGCATAGAGGGAACCGAACCTACCTCAACATAATAAAGGCCATATATGACAAACCCACAGCAAACATCATTCTCAATGGTGAAAAACTGAAAGCATTTCCTCTAAGATCAGGAAAAGGACAAGGATGTCCACTCTCGCCACTATTATTCAACATAGTTTTGGAAGTCCTAGCCACGGCAATCAGATAAGAAATAGAAATAAAAGGAATACAAATTGGAAAAGAAGAAGTAAAACGGTCACTGTTTGCAGATGACATGATACTATACATAGAGAATCCTAAACATGCCACCAGAAAACTACTAGAGCTAATCAATGAATTTGGCAAAGTTGCAGGATACAAAATTAATGCACAGAAATCTCTTGCATTCCTATACACTAATGATGAAAAATCTGAAAGAGAAATTAAGGAACCACTCCCATTTACCACTGCAACAAAAAGAATAAAATACCTAGGAATAAACCTACCTAGGGAGACAAAAGACCTGTACGCAGAAAACTATAAGACACTGATGAAAGAAATCAAAGATGACACAAACAGATGGAGAGATATACCATACCATGTTCTTGGATTGGAAGAATCAATATTGTGAAGATGACTATACTATCCAAAGCAACCCACAGATTCAGTGCAATCCCTATCGTATTACCAGTGGCATTTTTTACAGAACTAGAACGTAAAATCTTAAAATATGTATGGAGCCACAAAAGACCCCGAATAGCCAAAGCAGTCTTGAGGGAAAAAAACGGAGCTGGAGGAATCAGACTCCCTGACTTCAGACTATACTGCAAAGCTACAGTAATCAAGACAATATGGTACTGGCACAAGAACAGAAATATAGATCAATGGAACAGGATAGAAAGCCCAGAGATAAACCCACGCACCTATGGTCAACTAATCTATAACAAAGGAGGCAAGGATATACAATGGAGAAAAGAGAGTCTCTTCAGTAAGTGGTGCTGGGAAAACTGGACAGCTACATGTAAAAGAATGAAATTAGAATACTCCCTAACACCATACACAAAAATAAACTCAAAATGGATTAGAGACCTAAATGTAAGACTGGACACTATAAAACTCTTAGAGGAAAACATAGGAAGAACACTCTTTGACATAAATCACAGTGAGATCTTTTTTGACCCACCTCCTAGAGAAATGGAAATAAAAACAAAAATAAACAAATGGGACCTAGTGAAACTTAAAAGCTTTTGCACAGCAAAGGAAACTATAAACAAGACGAAAAGACAACTCTCAGAATGGGAGAAAATATTTGCAAACAGATCAACGGACAAAGGATTAATCTCCAAAATATATAAACAGCTCATGCAGCTCAATATTAAAAAAACAAACAACTCAATCAAAAAATGGGCAGAAGACCTAAATAGACATTTCCCCAAAGAAGAGAGAAGAAGCACATGACAAGCTGCTCAACATCACTAATTATTAGAGAAATGCAAACCAAAACTACAATCAGGTATCCACCTCACACCAGTTAGAATGGGCATCATTAGAAAATCTACAAACAACAAATGCTGGAGAGGGTGTGGAGAAAAGGGAACCCTCTTGCACTGTTGGTGGGAATGTAAATTGATACAGCCACTATGGAGAACAGTATGGAGGTTCCTTAAAAAACTAAAAATAAAATTACCAGATGGCCCAGCAATCCCACTACTGGGCATATACCCAGAGAAAACCATAATTCAAAAAGACACATGCACCCCAATGTTCATTGCAGCACTATTTGCAATAGCTAGGTCATGGACGCAACCTAAATGCCCATCGACAGACGAATGGATAAAGAAGATGTGGTACATATATACAATGGAATATTACTCAGCCATAAAAAGGAACGAAATTGGGTCATTTGTAGAGACGTGGATGGATCTAGAGACTGTCATACAGAGTGAAGTAAGTCAGAAAGAGAAAAACAAATATCGTACATTAACGCATATGTGTGGAACCTAGAAAAATGGTACAGATGAACCGGTCTGCAGGGCAGAAATAGAGACACAGATGTAGAGAACAAACGTATGGACACCAAGGGGGGAAAGTGGCACGGGGGAGTGGTGGTGGTGGGATGAATTGGGAGATTGGGATTGACATATATACACTAATATGTATAATATGATACATTATATGTATCATATATGATATTAATATATGTTATATATTAATATGTTATTAATATAGTTAATATGATATTAACTAATAAGAACCTGCTGTATAAAGAAATAAATAAAATTCAAAAAAAAATACTTTGTGGGTTAAACAAAAATGTTTGAGGGGCTGAATTTATCTCATGAATTAATTGTACCAATCTACCGAGCACAATTTTACTAGCAATTCTCTAAGGGAATTCTCTCCCCTCTTTAGGCCTTTGCACATGCTATGGCCTAGAATACTGTTCTCTTCACACCCTCTATTCAACCTTTAAGTTGCAACTGAAAGGTTAATTTCCCCAGAAAGCTGTCCTTGACCCCCAGAGTCTCAGTTAAGTAACTCTCTGAAGTGCTCTCCTGAGAACCCTGTACTTCTCTTGTCATCACATTCAAACTGCACAGAAATTGTGCTTGCTTGTTCTACTCCGGGAGGCCAGGAGCAGGTCTATCTTTATTCTAAGAAAATAGCACAGGGGAGTTCACACGTGGCTTAGTGGTTAGGATTCTGGGCTTTCACTGCCATGGCCCGGGTTCAATCCCTGGACGGGGAACTGAGATCCCGCGTGGCTTGTGCACAGATGCCCAGCACTTAGTAGGTGCTCAATAAAAATCTGTTGTCATTATAAATTAACTCTCATTTGGATTAGTTTTTGGTTTCCTTATTGGTTCCATTTATATCCAGCCTTACCCTGTTCCAATCCATCTTCCATAACGGTGTCACAGAAATCTTTAAAAAAGTCAATGCCCTCCTCTAGAACATTCAAGAACAAAAGAAAACATTCTAAAGACTAACATAGTAATCAAGGAACTCTGCAAGTTTCCTTTTCCAATCTAATTCTCCCCCTACCCTCTTTCATAATAGTATACTCCAGACAAACAACTCTCCCGCAACAAGACCTACAGAGCTTCCCACCACAGTGACTGTAATCAAGCCTTCCTACTATTTGAAATTCATCCCTATCCCAAATCTCTGAAGGACAAAGCCCATCTCAAAAACTGCCTCTTTTACAAAGTAAAAGCAAATCTCACCCTAAGAACCCATCTTCATCCCAGGCCACAAAGTTCCAAGAAATATGACCTCACAATCAAAAACCACAAGGAAACAAAGCACCAGAGGTAAGAGCCCATAGAAACAACTAATAGCAGAATCAGATCCTCAGGGACCTTGGATATAAATTTAAATAAAAAAGAACAGCACTGAATTTCTATACACCAGTAAGCAATTAAAAAATAAAAAATTCAAAAGATACAATTTATGATAGCATTAAAGAAATGAAGTACTTGGAAAAAATCTAATAAAAGATGTACATCACCTTTATAGAGAAAATTACAAAACTTTATATTGATAGCCAAAATCTCAACTGCCCATCAACAGTGGAATGGATAAAGATAGTATATTCTACAATTAAATAGTACACAGCAATTAATATGAATAAGCTACAGCTACACACAAAAATGTATATTGTATAATTCCATTTATATCAAGTTCAGCAAAATTGAACTATATTATTTAGGGATGGATAATTAGGTAGTTAAATTATGATGAAGAGCAAGGAAGCATTAACAGAAAAGTCAGGATTCTAGTTACCTCTGGGGGAAGAGAAGAGGCTGTGATCAGGAAGGGACATATGTAGGTTTCTGAGGTACTGGCAATGTTCTATTTCTTGAACTAGTTTCTGTTTACATGTATGTTTACTTTATATCAATTTGTTAAACTGCATATTTGTTTTATGCACTTTTCTGTGCATGTGTTATATTTCACAATAAAGAAGCTAAAGGAAATCTTTATGTGAGACATTTAAAAAGACCTAAATAGGGACTTCTCTCGTGGCACAGTGGATAAGGCTCTGCGCTCCCAGTGCAGGGGGCCTGGGTTCGATCCCTGGTCGGGAAACTAGACACCACATGCATGCTGCAACTGAGAGTTCACATGCCACAACTAAGGAGGCCACGTGCTGCAACTAAGACTTGGCACAAATAAATAAAAAAATAAAAGACCTAAATAAATGGAGATATACCATGTTCATGGATTCAAAGACTTAATATTCTCAAGATATCAATTTTCCCTAAGCTGAGGCATAGAGTCATTGAAATTTCAACAAAAATCCTAGTAGATTTATTTGTAGCACTTGATGAGTTAATTCTAAAATTTATACAAAAGTACAAAGCACAAGGAGCAAGTCACTTTTTTTTCTTTTAAAGAACAACAAAGTGGGAAGACTTAATACTAGATATCAAGACTTCATAAAAAGCTATTATAATTAAGCCACTGTGGCAATGGCATATAGGGCAATAAACAGACCAAGTCAAGAGAACAGAGAGCCCAGAAACAGACTCAAACATAGTACCTGGCACTAAGTAGGTG
Source organism: Balaenoptera acutorostrata (assembly GCF_949987535.1). Taxonomy (NCBI): domain Eukaryota; kingdom Metazoa; phylum Chordata; class Mammalia; order Artiodactyla; family Balaenopteridae; genus Balaenoptera; species Balaenoptera acutorostrata. The sequence continues at coordinate 25,862,811 of NC_080064.1, read as the reverse complement.
TTTAATAAGTATTTGTGGAATAAATGAATAAATACGGACATTTCAGACACAAAAGTGGTGGCACTTAGCAGGGAGAAAACAGACTTTTCAACCAATCAGCTGGGACAATATGGGGGGAAAAATTTCAGTGGATTCCCTACTTCAAATCATATTAGGGAATTCCCTGGCAATCCATGGGTTAGGATCCCACGCTTTCACTGCAGGCAGCACTCCTGGTTGAGAAACTAAGATCTCGCATGCCACGCAGTGCAGCCAAAAAAAAAAAAAAAAAGATACATAACAAACCATATTACATAATCAATTCTAGAAACAGTACATATCTATATGTGAAAGGTAAACCTATAAAGATTTTAAAAGATTAACATAGGAGAATACTTTAAGGGTTGGGAAGGATTTATTAAGACATAAAAAGCACTTATAAAGAAACAACAAATATGACTATGTTAAAATTAAAAATCTCGGGACTTCCCTGGTGGTGCAGTGGTTAAGAATCCACCTGCCAATGCAGGAGACGTGGGTTCGAGCCCTGGTCCAGGAAGATCCCACATGCTGTGGAGCAACTAGGCCCATGCACCACAACTACTGAGCCTGTGCTCTAGAGCCCACGAGCCACAACTACTGAGCCCACGGGCCACAACCACTGAAGCCCACGGGCCTAGAGCCCAAGCTCCGCAACAAGAGTAGCAACCTCAATGAGAAGCTTGTGCACCATAACGAAGAGTAGCCCCCTCTCCTCAACTAGAGAAAGCCCGCACAGCAACGAAGACCCAACACAGCCAAAAATAAATAAATGAATAAATATTTTAAAACAATTAACAATCTCTGTTCATTAAAGATACATTAGATTGAAAAAACAAAACCAAGTGTAGAAAATACTTACAGCAATATACTGACAATGAACTATATATACCAGAATATATAAAGAACTACTACAAATTGTTAAGAAAAAGAAAGTCAAACAACCCAAGAGGAAAATGGGCAAAAGACATGAAAAGACATTTCACAGGAGAGGACATACAAATGACTAATAAATATATAAACAGATGCTCAGTTTCACTGGTCACTAGTAAAATGCAAATCAAGGCCATAATTACATATTGGTTTTTTTACATCCATTTGATTAGCAAAATTTAAAGTCTAATTCTAAGTGTAGGAGAGGATGTGAATCACGGTATCTCTTATATATTGACAGTTCATTCAACCACACTGAAAACCAACTTGGCATTTAATATGCACATATTCTACAGTCCAGCAATTCCACTCCCAGAGAAAGAGCCGTAAGAAAATTTTGCCTATATGCACTAACAGACATGTACAAGAATATTCATAGTAACACTGGTCCTAACATTAAAAACCTAGATGGGCTTCCCTGGTGGCGCAGTGGTTGAGAATCTGCCTGCCAATACAGGGGACACGGTTTGAGCCCTGTTCTGGGAAGATCCCACATGCCACGGAGCAACTAGGCCCGTGAGCCACAACTACTGAGCCTGCGCGTCTGGAACCTGTGCTCCCAACAAGAGAGGCCGCGATATTGAGAGGCCAGCGCACTGCGATGAAGAGTGGTCCCCGCTTGCCGCAACTAGAGAAAGCCCTTGCACAGAAACGAAGACCCAACACAGCCAAAAAATTAAAAAAAAAAAAAAAACCTAGATACAAATTAAGACCACAGGAGAACGGATAAATTGCAGTATACTGACATCATGAAATATTATTCAGCAGAGAAAAATTAAAGAATTATAGCTATATGCAACAAGGTGGATGGATTTTAGTAGTTATAATATTGTGAGAGATAAGCAAGTCCCCAAAGACTACACATAGCATGATACCTTTTTTAAAGAATTCAAAAACAAGTAAATAAATACTATAACTTGTTTAGGCACGTACATACATGATAAACATAATAATATGATAGGCAAGAGAATGATAAACATGAAATTTAGAAGAGTGATTGGGTCATAGGAATATGGAAGTTCACTGCATTATTAAAATATTTAAGTAAAATGAATGAATAAACAATAAAATAAAATTTTTAAAAAGAAGGCCAAGCATGAACCTTCTTTGGATGCTTATAAGCCAAGGATAATGATTAACCCAATTCTGTGTATCCAAGGTCCAATTAAAACAGAAACAAAACAATAACCAGGGCTTCCCTGGTGGCGCAGTGGTTGAGAATCTGCCTGCTAATGCAGGGGACACGGGTTCGAGCCCTGGTCTGGGAAGATCCCACATGCCACGGAGCAGCTGGGCCCGTGAGCCACAATTGCTGAGCCTGCGCGTCTGGAGCCTGTGCCCCGCGACGGGAGGGGCCGCGATAGAGAAAGGCCCGCGCACCGCGATGAAGAGCGGTCCCCGCACCGCGATGAAGAGTGGCCCCCGCTTGCCGCAACTGGAGAAAGCCCTCGCACGAACCGAAGACCCAACACAGCCAAAAATAATAAATAAATAAATAAATAAATAAATAAATAAGAAAATCCTTTAAAAAAAAAAAAAAAGAAACCGAGTTTAAAAAAAAAAAAAAAAACAATAACCAGACAATCAAAAAGAAAAATGGGCAGAAGGCTTGAACAGGAACTTCAATAGGGAAACCTGTAAAAAGATCCTCAACCTCACCAGTAACAAGAGAAACATAAACTGGCAAAAAAATTTAAATATAACAAAATCAAGTGTTGGCAAGGACTAGGAGCAACTGTAATTCTTCTACACTGGTGGCAACTGGAAACCATTTTGGCATTATTTAATAAGGGTGACTGTGTACCTATGTCCTGACCCAGCAATTCTACTCCTAGTACATCCCCTTGTGAAACTGTAGCATATATGCATCCAAGAAACATGCTCAAGAATGTTCACAGCAGCAGTGTTTGTAGTAGCTCAAAACTAGAAACAAACCAAATGCCCACCAATAATAATAAAATAGGCAACTTGTAGTATTTTCTTTCAAAGAAATACAGTGAAAATAAATACAGCTACATGTATCAACATGAATGACTCTTAGGAACATGCTGAGCAAAAAAGGCAAGTCACATAATAAATACTGTATGGCTCCATTTACGTAACATTCAAACATGTAAAAGTAAAACATGTATTATTTAAGAATACATACGGGTAGGGACTTCCCTGGTGGTCCAGCGGTTAGGACTCCACACTCCCAATGCAGGGGGCCCAGGTTTGATCCCTGGTCAGGGAACTAGATCCCGTATTACCAAATCCCACATGCCGCAACTAAAGACCCCGAGTAACGCAACTAAGACCCGGCACAGCCAAATAAAATAAATAAATAAATAAATATTTTAAAAAGAAAAAAAAGAATACATAATGGTTAATTTATAAAGACAAGCAAGGAAATAATAAATCCCAAGTTCACGGCAGAGGTTAACTCTGGGGAAGAAGACAGGATCAGGGAAGGGCATACAGGAGCTTTAGCAGTCATGGAAATACTCCTTTTCTTAAACTAGGTGGTATTAATAATAATGTGATTCTTTATACCCTACATATATTTTATAAAAATTCTTTCATATCCTTTCAATATTTTATAAAAACATTAAAAAAAGAACAGAAGGCAATGAATAAGAAGACTGGGACTATATAAAATTAGCATCCAAGGCAAGGAAGAGAGCAGGATTTTTATTATGTAAATAGGAAGATGCCTGGATGAAAAGTGAAGATTTAGACTCTGGGACAGATTAATTAGACATGTAGAGACAGAATTGGAGAAGGAACCAAAGAGGGTGAAATTGTGTGAAAAAAACTTCAATGTGTCTCCTTCAGGTACAGAAACTTCTATGAGCAGTCTCGGGAACTTCTTTCAAGACTGACTCTCAAAAGCCATTAATTTCAGGACACTAAAATAAATGGCTCTTTGTGCTTTGGGAAAGGGATGCTAGAATCATAGCCCAGAGAAAGGAGAAGAAAGAAGGGATGAATGTAGAGAAACACTGCTGAGGGGAAGAGGACTAACGATTCATACTCAATAAAGAGGTAGAGCCAGAGAAGGAAAAAGATCACATGAAAGAGAACAAGGTCTAGAGATTTCAGAAAGAGATTATACTAGGGTTTTGCTTTAGAAGTTTACAATAAGAATACCACACAGATGAAGTAATCTCCAATGAGGTATTATTATCTTCTATGATAGCTACTGTTGGTTGCTTCCCAAAGAGCCATTCTTTCCCTTCTTTCTTGTTAAGAGATCTCAATTTGGTTGCGCGTACCCAGCCCCAAGAATCAAATTGCTGGTGGATGGTCTAAGGACAGCAAATGACCCAAGGAGATTTAAGGGGAAATCTGTGAGGAAGCTTCTAGGATGAGTTTTCCTCTTTAATAAAAAATAGAGGGGCTTCCCTGGTGGCGCAGTGGTTGAGAGTCTGCCTGCCAATGCAGGGGACACGGGTTCGAGCCCTGGTCTGGGAAGATCTCACATGCCACGGAGCAGCTGGGCCCGTGAGCCGCAATTGCTGAGCCTGCGCGTCTGGAGCCTGTGCTCCGCAACAAGAGAGGCCGCGATAGTGAGAGGCCCGCGCACTGCGATGAAGAGTGGCCCCCGCTTGCCACAACTAGAGAAAGCCCTCGCACAGAAATGAAGACCTAACACAGCCATAAATAAAAAAAAAAAAAAAATAGAGTGTGGGGTGAGGACAGTGGAGAGTGATCCAAATTAGGGTTGCTGTAAAGATTAAGGAAATAACAAGTAGCTCTGGCTTGGTACCTAGCAATTACCAATAAATGTTAGTTAATTTTTCCTCTCACTTAAAGATAGGATCAATTTTTTTTTTTTTTTAATATTTTCTTGGGGGACTTCCCTGGTGGTGCAGTGGTTAAGAATCTGCCTGCCAATGCAGGGGACACGGGTTCGAGCCCTGGTCCAGGAAGATACCACATGCCGTGGAGCAACTAAGCCCATGAGCCACAACTACTGAGTCTACACTCTAGAGCCTGTGAGCCACAACTACTGAAGGCCACATACCCTAGAGCCCATGCGCCACAACTACTGAAGCCCCCATGCTCTAGGGCCTGCGTGCTGCAAATACTGAAGCCCGCGTGCCTAGAGCCCGTGCTCCACAACAAGAGAAGCCACTGCAATGAGAAGCCCGCACACCACAACGAAGAGTTGCCCCTGCTCGCTGCAACTAGAGAAAGCCCACGCACAGCAACGAAGACCCAACACAGCCATAACTAAATTTTAAAAATATATATAAATTTTTTTTTTCTTTTTTTTTCTTGGCCGCGCCGTGCGACACGTGGGGTCTTAGTTCCCCGACCAGGGATAGAACCCTTGCCTCTTGCATTGGAAGCGTGGAGTCTTAACCACTGGACCGCCAGGGACGTCCCAGGATCCATTTCTTTCTTTTTTTTTTTTAAATTTATTAATTTATTATTTATTTTTGGCTGCATTGGGTCTTTGTTTCTTCGCCCCTTGGAGGGGTGGGGGCTGGGGAGGCTACTTTACATTGTGGTTGCACGGGCTTCTCATTGCAATGGCTTCTCCTGTTGTGGAGCATGGGCTCTAGGCACGCGAGCTTCAGTAGTTGTGGCTCCCAGGCTCTAGAGCGCAGGCTCAGTAGTTGTGGCGCACAGGCCTAGTTGCTCCGCCGCACGTGGGATCTTCCTGGACCAGGGCTTGAACCCACGTCCCCTGCACTGGCAGGCGGATTCTTAACCACTGCGCCACCAGGGAAGCCCAGGATCCATTTCTTAATACCTCAATATCACTCATGGAGGTTGATATAGTCCCTGGGGTATGACAAGTACTCAACAAAAATCTGTTAAATGAAAAAAAGAAATAGTGCTTAAGGTAACACTTGAAGATGGGTAAGATATAACTGGACAGAGTAAATAATCCTCCCAATCAGGATGGGGTGGAAAGAGGCAGAATCTGATCTGGCTGACTTGGAGGGGTTCTGAGGAAGGGAGTGGCAGGAAAGGAGGCAAGCTGAGGTCAGGTCAGCATGGTGTAGGTGTGCAACAGGCAGCGCCATAAGGCCTTGATGCTTACTATTCCACATTCAGGTAACGTCTCTTTATCTAAATGCTAGTCTACCCCCTAGAGTTCCTGGAAACCTCTGCTACCTTTTATGTTTTTCATTCCCAGATGCCCTTCACACCTGAAAATGCTCTAGTCCCAAGATCCGTCTGCTCCTCTGTCTACCTTCCCTCCTTGCTTCCCCAGCTGCCTCCTCCAGTGGCTCTAGAGACATGACACGGCCATCTGGGACAGAGACTTATCTCCTTTCAGTCTCTGGAATGGTGAGGAAGGATACTGCTGTTGCTAGGTTACTTAAGCTGTCAGCACAGACTTTTAACAAGACTCTTATGCTCTAACTGTAAGACAACATAGGGGCCTTCCCTGGTGGCGCAGTAGTTAAGAATCCGCCTGCCAATGCAGGGGACACGTGTTCGAGCCCTGGTCCGGGAAGATCCCACATGCCGCAGAGCAACTATGCCCGTGCACCACAACTACTGAGCCCGTGTGCCACAACTACTGAAGCCCACACGCCTAGAGCCTGTGCTCTGCAACAAGAGAAGCCACCGCAATGAGATGCCCACGCACTGCAACGAAGAGTAGCCTCTGCTCACCACAACTAGAGAAAGCCCTCGTGCAGCCCAATGCAGCCAAAAAATAAATTAAAAAAAAAAAAAAAAAAAAGACAACATAGGCCTCCAGCCCCTCTTTATTTTCTCATTTGGACCCTTGTGACAGCCTCCTAACTGGCCTCCCTGTTTCTAAAATGCATGCCTGTTCCTATCTCTCATTTAAAATACTTCACTTGTGGAACTTCCTTGGTGGTGCAGTGGTTAAGAATCCACCTGCCAATGCAGGAGACGTGGGTTCGAGCCCTGGTCCGGGAAGATGCCACATGCCGCGGAGCAACTAAGCCCGTGTGCCACAACTACTGAGCCTGCACTCTAGAGTCCGCAATCCACAACTACTGAGCCCGTGTGCCACAACTACTGAAACCGCGCGCCTAGAGCCCATGCTCCCCAACAAGAGAAGCCACTGCAATGAGAAGCCTGCACCCCACGACAAAGAGTAGCCCCCGCTCACCACAACTAGAGAAAGCCCGTGCGCAGCAACGAAGACCCAACACAGCCAAAAATAAATAAATTAAATTAATTAATTAAATAAATAATAAAAAATAAATAAATAAATAAAATACTTCACTTGTTCTTCACAGCTTCCAGAAGAGGTTCAGACTGGGAACCTTTGGACCAAATTTGGTCCACAGATATGCTCATGTGCTTTTGTTTGTACACATTTAAAACAAACAAACAAACAAACTTGGGCCAACATTTTAAACCTGGGAGATTTTACATAATAATCTAAAGTTCTGGCTTCTCTTTAAAAACTGATAGATGGGGCAAAAGTCATCAGCTGGAGCTGAGTCAAGATGTTAGACAGTCCATACTCTCTAGTAACTAGAGACTTGGCATCTAGTTCAACACAGTTCCAATCACTCTTTTTTTTTTTTTTCTCCAGCCATTGGATTTTTTGACCCTGGCGCCACAGAATTGTTTAGTACATCCAATCCTTGCTGACCTCTCCAGCTCTAGCTCCCCTCTCTCACACCTGTGAACTTTATACTACAGCAATACCTGCACACTGAACTACTTATATTTTCCCCAAACACACCATATTGTTCTTACCTCTCTGCCTTTTTGTATATGTTCTTTCCTCGGCCTAAAATACCAGTCCCCTCCTGAACTCCGGGCTAAATTCTATTCAATCTTTAAAACACTGCCCAGATATCACCTCTAGAAAACATTCCAAGGCTCCCTTCCACCTTCATACTTTATTATCTCTGCACCTTATACATTTTTTCACTGTTGCACTTACACACTGTAGTACAATTTATTTGTGTACATGTTAGTCACCAGCACTAGAGTGAGCTCCTTAAAAACAGAGAATCTCTATCACTTACAGTGCCTGCCACGTAACAGTCACTCAACACATTTGATAAATGAGTAGTTGAAAAAATGAGATAATGAATGACATATGGGGAACCAGAGCTGACGAGGTTAGGGAGGGGTGACATTCCCAGTAACTCACATAGATTTCCATCTTTCGGTAGAGACCATAGTTAAGGAGCAAATTGTGAGTCATGCGGATTCGGTGAGGCTTCATTGGGTGGCCTTGTCCATAATAGTAATTTCCAACATCCCCTGAAGAAGAAAGAGTGACAGTTTCAGTGACACAGTTAGACATACACTCCCAGGAGAACCCATGAATTTTTACAACAAATTTCTAGGCAAACTCTCTTCCTGGTTCATCCTAGGCTCCAAGATTCTCTCCCACCTCAAGGAAGGGTAACTCCAAAAGAAAAAACAAACAAAAAGCAGGGGACCTTGGTGAGATGAGCACTTAAGGATGTCTGTCTAGCCCAGTTTTTTCCCCTGGAGCCTACAGGCACTAGGATAGTGTGAGGAGGTCATTCCAAAGCTACTGGGGAACAGCAGCGAGTGAGGTGACTCACCTCACTATATCTCCAAGGAATTCAACTCCCACAACTCCCAAAATAACCATCACTACTTAGAATTACTGTAAGCCACAGTTCACCTCTTGCACATCATGACACTTTACGGTGTCAACGTACACTCACATTCATTTTCCTACTGGATTCTCACAAAAACCCTGTAAAACAGTTAGGACAGGGAGTATTATTCCCAGTTTATAGATAAGAAGACTAAACTCACCATCTCTTGATTCATCGATAGCAATAACCTTCTAATTGGTCCCTCTGCCTTCAATTCAAACTATCTGCCACACGGTTACCAGTTATTTTCCTAATATACAGCTTTGATAACATCACTTGCCTACTCAAAAATCCTTAATGGTTCCCCATCCCCTACAGGATAAAGAATAAAGAACAACTTCAGTAGCCTGGCATTAAAGGAGTTTCTTAATCTACTTTTCCAACTTCCTACCACCACCACCCTGCCCCAGCACACACATGTGCGTGTGCATGCGCACACACACACACACGCACACACGCACACACGCACTCTCTCTCTCTCTCTCTCTCTCTCTCTCTCTGTTCTAGACATGAGCAGGCAAATTATGGCCCTTGGGCCAAATACAACTAGCTGCCTGTTTTTTGTATATAAGATGTTATGGAACACAACAATGCCCATTAGTTTATATATTATCTATGATTACTTTCACATTATAATGGCAGAATTGAGTAGTTAAATAGTTACCACAGAGACCACCTATATGGTACACAAAGCCTAAAATATTTACTATCTGGCCCTTTACAGAAAGTTTGCCAATCTCTGCTATAAACGCACTAGATTATTATCAGCTTCCTGAACATGGCATTCACCTTCACACCAAAGTATCCTTTGTTCAGACTGTTCCTTTGACCTGGAATGTCATTCCTTCTCTGATGATCCTCATACTACAAAGCCCAGCTCAAGCTCCAACCATAGTCCTGATCAGAATAAATGGTCTTTTCCTCTGCATGCAATTTATATATGGCATGTAATTTTGTTTTGTATCTAAATTATTTACATATCTATTTTATGTCTACAAGACTAGCTCCTTGAAGGCAAGGACAAATATGCCCTGTACATCATAAAGGCTCAATAAAGATTCAAGGAACTGAGGTGAGACTCAGAGAAGTTATGTGCCTACTCAAGATCACACAGCTAATGAATGATCTGGGAGTCAACCCTTCTAACTCCGAATCCGGAATGCTAAAAACTACATTGGGTTTCCCAGGTACCTACTTCAGTTCGCACTTAATCTAAAGGGCTCTGTGAGTCTACTTGGTAGAAAGTTCCTGGAACAATATTTCAAAATCACGTGAATTGCACACCCAAAGTTCTCTCTTTGGAAGTCCATCAGGATGAGGCAGATCTTTCAGCACCAGTGAAAAAAAGGCCCCAACCTCTTAATCATTGATTTGGTAGTGCCAGAAACAGGCTTCATTCCAGGGAGCAATGCACTGCGGGGAATGCCACCAACAGCATCCAAGCCACACTCCAATTCTCTTTGGCACAGACATGGCCTGGGATAATGGGAAACTTCTAAACAGTTGGATATTTAGGATCTCATCCTCTTCTCTCTCTTTTTTTTTTTAAACTTTTTTTTTTTAATTAATTAATTTATTTATTTATTTTTGGCTGTGTTGGGTCTTCGTTTCTGTGCGAGGGCTTCCTCTAGCTGCGGCAAGCGGGGGCCACTCTTCATCGCGGTGCGCGGGCCTCTCACTATCGCGGCCTCTCTTGTTGCGGAGCACAGGCTCCAGACGCGCAGGCTCAGCAATTGTGGCTCACGGGTCTAGTTACTCCGCGGCATGTGGGATCCTCCCAGACCAGGGCTCGAACCCGTGTCCCCTGCACCGGCAGGCAGATTCCCAACCACTGCGCCACCAGGGAAGCCCTCTTCTCTCTCTTTTTAAATAAACCTTATTTTATAGAACAATTTTAGATTTACAGAAAAATTGCAAAGAAGTACAGAATTCTTAGATACTACACTACTATTTCCCCTACTACTAATATTTTACATTAGTAAAATAAAAAGTATTTGTTACAATTAATGAAGGAATATTGATACATTATCATTAACTAAAAGTCCATACTTTATTTAGATTTCCTTAGTTTTTACCTAATGTCCTTTCATCCTCTTCTCTTAATCTTAGTGAGGCCTGTGCTCTCAGCCAGAGCCACAAGCCAGAGCACAGCATGCAGTGGCATTCAAGGGGGACGCTTGTCCCATACAGACACAGATTTTGAGACGCAGTAGCAGGGAAGGCAGGCAGAAAAGTTTGTTCCCAGGGCTCCTCAGACAACCTTATCAGCCATGGTGGGGGGTAGAACAGGTTCTCAAGGCACTGGCAGAGACATCCAGATGCAGACCCAACTGGTGGGCAGTCAGGAGTCACAAGGTCATTACTATGTGATATAATTGGCTTCCTGCTTACCCATATCTCTGGCCTATCAACCCAGAATCCAGCCAAGGTTTAGACTTGGGGAACTAAGATAACTTATCTAGAAAGCTAAGGGAGTACCTGAGGGTGGGGCCCAAAGATACCATTTTCCTTAACAGTTTTTAATCAGGTTGCTGAGAGACTTTAAAAAGAAATAATGCTTTTATATAGAATTGGCCCTCCCCATCCACTAACCCTGGCTAAGGAGGGCCTACTATACTATGCAATTTTATGTAAGGAATTTGAGCATCCTTTTGATATTTGCACTGGGGTCGTGGAACCAATCCAGCTTTTTTAAACTTTTTTAAAAAGCGCTTTTTGCACTGTTCTCATAGTTTCTCAATTTTATAGGGGAGTGACCTGAGGCCCGGAAAGGTAAAATGACTTGCCCAATACTTCAAAGCTTCTGAGTGGCAGAGCCAAATCTGAGCCCCAAACTAGTGACCTCACTGCAAAACTCACAAGTAGTTTCTCAAAAAGTAAGAAATTTCCCTTCTCTAAAGACTGATGTCTTTCCACTTTTTCTCTGTTTAAACTGAGAGTGTAGAGATCACAAAACTGTGCAAACTGATAAGGCTACAAAGTCACAGACGCCAGCCTCAAATGGGCCCTCATCACTGTTCAGCAATCCTTCCAATTTTTTTTCCTGGCTCCCTCTTTCATAACAGCTATCTCTCTTCAAGATTCCTACTCTACCAACTGCCCTCCCCCACTCTCAGGAAAAGGAATATTCTCTTACCTCATCTTGAAAACTCCCTCCACTTTCTCCCCATCATCTCCCCTTCAAACTTATCTATCTCTGAACTTTTCCTTGCCACTTAACCTCTCGTCCCAGAGGAACTTCCCCTTGCAAGACTAGCGTCCCTACCTGTGCTCTGGTTTCCATCTCACCTGGTCTCTTCTCAGGGATCTCCATCATTACTAGCTCCTCTCTCCAATATCTGGCTATTTTCCATAAGAATTTGCATATACTCAACTCTCAGCCACTACATCACCCCTTTATCAACAACCCTCTCTCTCTGTCCCAACAAGCTTCCTTTAGAAGATCGGCCTAGGAACTTCCCTGGCAGTCCAATGGTTAGGACTCCGTGTTTCCACTGCAGGGGGCACGGGTTCGATCCCTGGTCAGGGAACTAAGATCCCGCATGCTGCGCAGCGCTGCCAAAAATAATATAAAAAAATAAAAATAAAAAAAGTTCAACCTAATGTCTCCTCTTAACCCATCCATTCATTCTTCAATCTACTGCAATTCAGCTTCAGTTCCAAACCCTGCACAGGAAACAGCTGTTGCCAACACTTGGCCACTCCCTCCCTCTTTTGGCTACTGTAACCCAACACTTTTTGGTTCACTTACATCCCTGGTCATTCCCTTTGTATCTTTATTCATTTAATCAACAAGTATTTCTTGAGAAAATATGTGCCTACTATGAGCTAGGCACTGTTTTGGGGACTGAGCATACAAAGGTAGACAAAACATGATCCCTCTCCCTAAGGAGCTTACTGTCTTTAAGAAGTATGAACAAGTAAATGGGCAATTCCAATACACAGTGACAAATGCTATGGCAAGGGAGTGCAGAGCATGAAGAACGCTAGACTTTTTCTCAGTCCACTTCCTTAGAATTCCGCCCTGGACCCTCTTCTCTTTTCAACCTATACAACTTCTTACATGGGATGCGGGGGTGACTGCATCCTCTTCTATAAATAAAATTATCACCTGTATGTATGTATTCTGACAACCACCAAAAATCTCTATCTTCTTGTTTGTCTTCTAAACTGCAGACCTGAATGAATGGCCAACTGCCTACTGGACACCTCTACTTGGATACCCCCCAGACATCTCAACAAATATTTCTTTAAAAAACAAAACCCGTCTCTTGCATTTCTATACACTAATGACGAAAAATCTGAAAGTGAAATTAAGAAAACACTCCCATTTACCATTGCAACAAAAAGAATAAAATATCTAGGAATAAACCTACCTAAGGAGACAAAAGACCTGTATGCAGAAAATTATAAGACACTGATGAAAGAAATTAAAGATGATACAAATAGATGGAGAGATATACCACGTTCCTGAATTGGAAGAATCAACATTGTGAAAATGACTCTACTACCCAAAGCAATCTACAGATTCAATGCAATCCCTATCAAACTACCACTGGCATTTTTCACAGAACTAGAACAAAAAATTTCACAATTTGTATGGAAACACAAAAGACCCCAAATAGCCAAAGCAATCTTGAGAACGAAAAATGGAGCTGGGGGAATCAGGCTCCCTGACTTCAGACTATATTACAAAGCTTCAGTAATCAAGACAGTTTGGTACTGGCACAAAAACAGAAATATAGATCAATGGAACAGGATAGAAAGCCCAGAGATAAACCCACACACATATGGTCACCTTATCTTTGATAAAGGAGGCAAGCATATACAGTGGAGAAAAGACAGCCTCTTCAATAAGTGGTGCTGGGAAAATTGGACAGGAACATGTAAAAGTATGAAATTAGAACACTCCCTGACACCATGCACAAAAATAAACTCAAAATGGATTAAAGACCTAAGTGTAAGGGCAGACACTATCAAACTCTTAGAGGAAAACATAGGCAGAACACTCTATGACATACATCACAGCAAGATTCTTTTTGACCCAGCTCCCAGAGAAATGGAAATAAGAACACAAATAAACAAATGGGACCTAATGAAACTTAAAAGCTTTTGCACAGCAAAGGAAACCATAAACAAGACCAAAAGACAACCATCAGAATGGGAGAAAATATTTGCAAATGAAGCAACTGACAAAGGATTAATCTCCAAGATTTACAAGCAGCTCATGCAGCTCAATAACAAAAAAAGAACAACCCAATCCAAAAATGGGCAGAAGACCTAAATAGACATTTCTCCAAAGAAGATATACAGATGGCCTACAGACACATGAAAGAATGCTCAACATCATTAATCATTAGAGAAATGCAAATCAAAACTACAATGAGATATCATCTCACACCAGTCAGAATGGCCATCATCAAAAAATCTAGAAACAGTAAATGCTGGAGAGGGTGTGGAGGAAAGGGAACACTCTTGCACTGTTGGTGGGAATGTAAATTGATACAGCCACTATGGAGAACAGTATGGAGGTTCCTTAAAAAACTACAAATAGAACTACCATACGACCCAGCAATCCCACTACTGGGCATATACCCTGAGAAAACCATAGGTCAAAAAGAGTCATGTACCAAAATGTTCATTGCAGCTCTATTTACAATAGCCAGGACATGGAAGCAACCTAAATGTCCATCGACAGATGAATGGATAAAGAAGATGTGGCACATATATACAATGGAATATTACTCAGCCATAAAAAGAAATGAAATGGAGGTATTTGTAATGAGGTGGATGGAGTTAGAGTCTGTCATACAGAGTGAAGTAAGTCAGAAAGAGAAAAATAAATACAGTATGCTAACACATATATACGGAATCTAAGGAAAAAAAAAAAAAAAAGGCCATGAAGAACCTAGTGGCAAGACGGGAATAAAGACACAGACCTACTAGAGAATGGACTTGAGGATATGGGGAGGGGCTGGGGTGAGATGTGACAGGGTAAGAGAGTGTCATGGACATATATACACTACCAAATGTAAAATAGATAGCTAGTGGGAAGCAGCCGCATAGCACAGGGAGATCAGCTCCGTGCTTTGTGACCACCTAGAGGGGTGGGATGGGGAGGGTGGGAGGGAGAGAGATGCAAGAGGGAAGAGAAATGGGAACATATTGTATACGTATAACTGATTCACTTTGTTATAAAGCAGAAGCTAACACACCATTGTAAGGCAATTATACTTCAATAAAGATGTTTAAAAAAAACAAAAAAAAAACCCGGAACTTCCCTGGTGGCGCAGCGGTTAAGAATCCACCTGCCAATGCAGGGGACACAGGCTCGAGCCCTGGTCCGGGAAGATCCCACATGCCGCGGAGCAACCAAGCCTGTGCGCCACAACTACTGAGCCTGCGCTCTAGAGCCCGCAAGCCACAACTACTGAGCCCGCGCCTAGAGCCCGTGCTCCGCAGCAGGAGAAGCCACCGCAGGGAGAAGCCCGTGCACCGAACGAAGAGTAGCCCCCGCTCACCGCAACTCAAGAAAGCTGGCGCACAGCAACGAAGACCCAAAACAGCCAAATAAGTAAATAAATAAATAAAACAAAACCCAAAGTTATCAACTGATACTGCCTTCTACAAACACTCAGCATCAAACTGCCCAAACCAGAAACTTGGGATCCTTGTCTTCTTCCTTACTTCTCCATTCATGAGTTTAATTTCTGTCACAGAGTGATAGTTCCAAGGTATAAATCTGATGATGTCACTAACCTGCATACAACTTCAATGATTCACAAGTGCCCTCAGAATTAAGTCCAACTTCCTTAGGGTGTTATGCCCAGCCCTTCATGATCTGGTCCCCATTTACTTCTCCAGCCTCATCACTTGCAACCTTTCTCTCACCCCTGCTCTCTACCTTCTAACACTGTGCCCTCAAATCTATGCCTCCACCGTTCTGTACATACACCTGCCGTTTTTCAAACGTGCTGTCCTCTCTCTTACCTCTCAACTTGCTCTTATTTTTGCCCTTCCTGGGCCTGGCTAATAACTCCTGTTCATCAGGTCCTAACTGAGACGGCACCTCCTTGCCTGACTCCTCAGGCTGGGCGGGTGTTTCTTCTCTGTGCTCCCAGAACACTCTGAGCTGTCCTTCCTCCCAGCCTGATAGTGGAGAGCAATTCTTTGTCAATGTCTACCTGCTCCTCCAGACTGAGAGGAAGGTGACAAGTGCTTTGGTCTTCCCATGGCCCCAGCCCCTAAAATGCTACCTAGAACAGAGGAAGTTGCTGCTCCACAGATCTCTGTTCAATGAAAAAGTTTGTTGTAACAAGTTGCATCCTTCTCTTTCCAACCTCAGGGGTCCCATTTCCCAGCAGCAACTGCAGGGCCTGCTAGGAGATGGGGAGGGATGCTGGTGAGCTCTGATGGCCTCTCACCAGAACAGATGAGGAAGGAAAGGGGCAGTGAGAGACCTTCGGATTCTCAGTAGTAACATGTAACCCTGCAACCTTCTCCACCAGATTCTGCCTCCCCCCTCGGACTCAGCCTCCCCTCTGGGAGGCCGCTGCAAACTCCACATCAGACTTCATAAGTCCCCTCCAAAGTGACCTCAGGTTTCCCCAGGCGACCCTCTCAGCCTCGGACTCCTTCCCCTCAGCCTCCTCCCTCAGGCTCCACCTCCTTTCCTCTTAGCCTCCTCCCTCAGCCCCGACCACCTTTTTTCAGCCTCCGCCCTCAGCCTCGACCTCCTCTCAGCCTCCTTCTCTCAGCCTCCTCCCTCAGTCTTTCCCCAACGCCTCGGCCTCCCCCCTCAGATCTCCTCGGCTCCCTCTCCCAGATCCCGCCTAGCCCGGCCCCGCCCCCGCCCCCGGCGCGAGGACTGTGCTCACCGTCATAGTAGTAACAGACTTTCCTCCTGGTGCCCTGAGTCTGCGCCATCTTGCTCGCCTCCCGTCCCTCCCGTCAGTCTGTCCGTCCACCCTCCCGCCCGCCGCCGGCTCCGCTCAGCGTCCGACCCTACAGAGAGGGGGCGGGCCTCCAGCGCGTTCCGCCCGTCCCCGCCCGGGCTCACCTATAGCCGCGCAGCCCGGGCACCGCTCCAGCCAATCAGAGGCGGCGGGACGGCCCGGAACTCGGCGGGGGGCAAGGGCAGCCCGGCGAGGCCTCGGAGGGCCCCCTGGGCCTGTACCAAGGTCCGCGACAGGGGGTGGGGCTGCCCTAGGACCGTACCATTCGTCCCGGGGGAAGAAATCCGGACTGCAAACTTCGCTGTCCCATTCGGCTTTGGGAGAGTGCTTGGAGATCAGAGACCAACTTTGTCATTTGACAGAGGCCTACGGTGGAAAGTGACTTGCGCAAGGTCACTCAGCTGAGTTTGGAGCAGGAGAAATAAATTGACAAAGGACAGGAAACTGCTGTAGGCCAAACGCTGTGCAATAGCTTTACCGACATTATCTCAGTCATCTCCGTTATTCTTCACGACGGCTTTGGAGGGGGGCTTTTTATCACCATTTAACAAAGATAACGAAGTTCGGAACTTTGTGGCTTCCTCAAAGTCACACACTAATTACGTTCAATTTTCAATCGTAATTTTTTGAATGCCTGCTATGCACCAGAGGCACATTAAAAAAGTGGCAGGGGGCTTCCCTGGTGGCGCAGTGGTTGAGAATCTGCCTGCGAATGCAGGGCACACGGGTTCGAGCCCTGGTCTGGGAAGATCCCACATGCCGCGGAGCAACTGGGCCCGTGAGCCACAACTACTGAGCCTGCGCGTTCGGAGCCTGTGCTCCACAACAAGAGAGGCCGCGATATTGAGAGGCCCGCGCATCGCGATGAAGAGTGGCCCCCGCTTGCCGCAACTAGAGAAAGCCCTTGCACAGAAACGAAGACCCAACACAGCCAAAAATAATTTAAAAAAATAAAAATAAATTTAAAAAAAAAGTGGCAGAACCCAGCCTTTCTTACTCCAAAGCCTACGTCCCTGATGCAGTCACCTAGGAGAACTGAGTGCCTTTAGATGGGACGAAACTGATTGTCCCCTTATACTGGGAGCAGAGTTTCTCAGGATACTGAAGCTATTGATATTTTGGATAATTCTTTGTTGTAGGGGACCGTCCTGTGCACTGTAGGATTTTTAACAGCATCCTTGGCCTCTACTTACTAGATGCCAGTAGTACCCTGCCCCCACCCCCAGCTGTGACAACAGAAGTTGTCCTCAGACGTGGCAAAATGTCTCCAGGGCAAGGGGGAGGGGATTGGAGGGAGTGTAAAAGTGCCCCCCACCCGACCCTTGAGAACCACTGCACTAGATCAGTCATCAACTAATCATTATTGAAAGCTACAGACTGAAAAGCACTGTGATGGGCTATTAAAATAACAACTACAACAATATTAATATTTAGTGAGTGCTTACTATGTGCCAAGTAAGTTACTCATGATCCTATAGTCAATAGATACATTTTTTATGCCCTTTACAGCTTAAAGACTGCTTGGGCACTTGTGTTCCTCACCTGGGAACTGCATTTGGGCCACTAATTACAAACGTAACAGACCTAAGACTGGGCACTTCTATTATAGAAGCAGCAAAAGACCAGGGAATAAACCCTATTCCCAGTTCTGTGTTGCTGCTTCCTAGCCAGGAACATTTCTGGGCCCCCATTTCCCTCTTAGTAAAATGGAGAGTGTAAGAAAACAAAGTTCACCAACTCTGTGGCTGCAGCAGTGTCCAAAGGAGGAGGAGGGTGGGGATCAGATGAGGTCATGGGTGTGGCAGCATTTTATAAAATGCAGAACAGGAATCACAAACTCAGACGCCTGCAGAGGTCACACGCAGGTGATGTAAATGAGTGGATTTATATTTATATTGGTTCGATTCAAGTACTTTGCTTGTTTTTAATATTGGATTCTTTTTCACTTTCTAAAGAAATATGTCCTTCTCCCCATCTTTCTTCAAACACACTGCCATCTTCAGGGATCTTTAATTTCCCACTTTTTAATGGAAATATGAGTGCAAAAATTTTTTCATTTTCCTCTTTTTATAAAAACAACAGCCCGAACATGATGATAAGTAACCACTAACACTCAGGTTCATTGTCTGGGAGCAATAGAGTGCGAAGGGGACTCTGGCAATGGGAGAGCTCATACCCCACCTGAAGGCATTGGCCACTTACTCAGCTCCATGAGGACAGGTAAGCCCAAAAGAGCCAAATCTTCCTATTTTTTTCAAGAGAAGGCAGAAATCTGGAGTTTTATGCAAAACTACCCCAGTTTTATAAACTGACTGCTAACTCAGTCTACTTTCAAGACAGCAGTAAGAGCCATTCTTTTAAAATGTAAGTCAGATCATGTCATGGCTCCTGCAAAGGCCACAAAGCCCCAGGCCCCATAGGATCTATCGCCCTCCCTCAGGCTACCTTTACCTCTCAGAGCTTGCCAGGCAAGCTTCTGCCTCAGGCTGTTCCCTCTGCCTGACTGCTCATCCTGCATACCACATGGCTCACTCCCTCACCTTCAAATCTTTGCTCAAAATTCACCTTCTCAATGAGACCTTCCCAGACCACTCTCTTTAAAACTACAAACCTCCCCCAAACATGACATTCCTAATTCCTCTTACCTTGCTCTTTTTTCCCCTTTAGCACTATCACCTTGTGGCATACCATACCATTTACTTCTTTGTGATGCTTATTGTCTATCTTCCTTTACAGAGTATAAGCTCCAGAGATTTTATCTACTGCATATCCTATGAGCCCAGAATCATGCCTAGCACACAGTAGATGTTCAATAAATATTTGTTAAGTGAGTGAATAAACTCAATGTTTAAAAACACCTTGAGGGTGAATCAGAACATATCTAAGGTCAAATATAGTCCTTGAATCAGTAGCTCTCAAAAATGCTGTTGCATTTATATAATGGGAGGGGGGAGTGTCTTGGGACACATCTACTCTCTAGGAGGTTCTGGGTAGGGGTTGCCCATAATCCTTTGGGGTGGGCGTTTGAAGGGGTTCAAAGAACCCATACAGCAAAGTATAGGGACCTCCTCTTGGCCCCCAACATCAGCAGGGCTGGAAAAAGTTCAGACACCCCTTCATCCCATCTTTCACCCCAATTCAGGGTGCCCCAGTTTCCATCTTCTGAACGCTCACTCCCCACTCCCAAGGAAAAGGAGATTGGAGTGGGGAGCAGAAAGATGTGCAGTCTTCACCAATAGACATTTATTGAGCTCCTTATGGGTGCCAGGCACCAAAGAGGAGCGCACAGAGGTATTAGATAAGGTCCCGGCCCTCAAGGAGCTTCTTGATGACCAGGGAAAAGGAAAAGGGGGTGGGGAGAAGCTGGTGTCAATCACAGGCCTCTCTCCTCTCTTTGGTGGTCTCAGAAGTGGGCGGGCCCAGAAGGGGACAACTTGGACAAGTGTCCAAGACATATATGCACAGGCCACACATGTACAAGACACATGTGCAGAGCCCACCCAACTACAGAACCCGTGTACAGGACATGAGAAGTGTATGTGTCGCACGTGGGTGGGATTCACATGCAGAGTCCATATGTGCATAGGCCACATGGGTGTAACACAGGAACTGCATCTCCCCGAGCCAGGTTGGCTAGGTAGGGGGAGGGCTCCAAGCCCCAGCCAGTTAGGCTCCTCAGGGCTGCGGCTGGTACTGGCCCTCTGTGGCTGTGAAGAAGTCCTCCAGCACGCTGCGCAGGTAGTCAAAGGTGGGCCGGTCCTCCGGGAGCTCCTTCCAGCACAGCATCATAAGGTGGTACAACTCATCTGGACAGTTGTCAGGTCGTACCATGCGGTAGCCTTGTTCCAGGTTCTGAATCACCTCAGGATTGGTCATCCCTAGAGGTTGATGGGAGAACTGACATCAAGGCTCCAGGCTTTGGAAGCCCACAGGCAGGGGTGATGGTCAAGATATTTGACAACTGGTATGGTGTGAGCACCAATCCAAAGGGATCTTGGTCTTCATCAATGGTAAAGCTATACTCGCGGTACCTGCTAAATGTCAGTCGTGCCACTTGTAGTGTCTGCTATGGCTTTAACACTCCATAATGCACACATGTGGCTGTGAGACTTTGGGTGAGCCATGGCACCTCTCTGAGCCTCAGTTTCCTCATCTGGAAAATGGGATAACATTAGCTCCTACCTCATAGAGGTGTTATCAGGATTGAAAGAGAAAGTGTATATATAACATTGAGGATGCTGCCTGGAAGAGGAGATGCAGCATAAAGAGTACCTGTAATGATGATTATTTGGTAGGGAAGGATGGAGTGGTCAGGGCCCAGGGCAGGATGGGGGCCCACAGCCAGGACAATGGGGAGGCTTCTCCAGCTTTGAGAACAGGCACACGAGATGCTGCATCAGGAATCCAGATAGACCCTGGACCCCAGCAAGGCAGACCCTGCATGGGGCAGAGAAGATTCACTAGGCCCCTCCATGACCCAGATGAAATAATCTTTGGGCCACTTCCCTCCCTTGGTGCTGATCCTGGCCCCCATAGTAGGCTCTTTGCATGTAGACTCCAAGAGGAGCTGCTCTGGAGAACTGCATGGGCACAGCAGAAATATAGCTCCCTGTTTCTAAATTACCCATATGGCCTCTGGTTTCTCCTTCATTCTCCTGAGAAGAGACTGTGACAGGCAGTCCCCAGAGCCTAACCCCTGGAGGGTCCTAGCAAAACAGAAGTTTTACCCCTACAAAGCTTCAGACTGGACCCTAGTCAATAGAGACCTCTCTTCCCCAGGCCTTTCCCCTGGGGGGGCCTCTAGCTATGTGTCACTCAGATTTCAAAATCAGGACACTGAAGGACATAGGCCAGGGAACAAGGGTACAAACCTATTGGCTACACCCAGCCTAAATACAGCCCACAGCCCACAGCCCACAGACCTACTTCGGCTTGGCCCCTTATAGTGTTTTTTTTGTTTGTGTGTGTGTGTGTATTATTATTATTATTATTATTAGTTTTGGCATGCGGGATCTTAGTTCCCCAACCAGGGATCAAACCCGTGCCCCCTGCATTGGGAGCATGGAATCTTAACTGCTGGACCACCAGGGATGTCCCCCCTTTTGGCATTTTTAAACAATCTGAATCATCACCAATATTTGGAAACGGGAAAATTTTCCTAAAAC
This sequence comes from Balaenoptera acutorostrata, assembly GCF_949987535.1. Lineage (NCBI taxonomy): Eukaryota > Metazoa > Chordata > Mammalia > Artiodactyla > Balaenopteridae > Balaenoptera > Balaenoptera acutorostrata. The sequence continues at coordinate 25,841,169 of NC_080064.1, read as the reverse complement.
TCCCAAGTTTTGGCTTCTCTTGAAAAAACAAAGATCTGTTTTTTGGGCCCCCATGTCTTAATAGCAACCATCTGCTAGAGCAGATGCAAGTTCACCCAGGTCCCCATTACTCCCCATAGTTTCCCTGACCCTGAAGCCATGTGTCAGTTGCCATTTATCATCATGCTTTCACTGCCTTTATTCTTCTAATAGAAAAATTCTCTAAGGGAGCAGTGTGAGCTCTTGGCAGGACAACGAGTGTGTTTCTAGCCCCGGCACTGCCGCTGGACTCTGTGATGGGGCAAGTCCAGGGCAGGGAAGGCCTGCATACCCTCACCTGATTCTAAGGTGTCTTTACCTTCCCAGGAGCAAAGTTCTGTGCACACTGATGGGGATGTGGGAACCTTCTGCAAGTCCGACCTCTGTGCTCCATGACCTCCTTACCCTGTCTTTGTATTCTATTTCCTTTCCCCAGAGTTTCCTAGCAAGTTCCTTCCAAAAAAAATTTTCATTCCTGTCTTGGCTGAATTCAAGAGTAAAGGACTGTCCAGGAGATAGAGGGAGGAATGAGAGAGGGTGGGAATTAGCTGTTTACACATCTCTCTCACTCTACATGGAAGGCTTCAGAGGGACGGGAAGTCAGTGTTTAGTGAACACCTACTATGAGTCAAGCTCTTTCACAAATAATCTTGTTTCTCATATCATGAAACTGAGGCTCAGAGAGGTAAAGTCACCTGCCCAAGTCACTTGCCCATAGTGATTAATAATAAAACCTAACACCCTTGAGTGCTTCGTATGGGTCAGGTACTGTTCTAACCTCACGTTTTACAACTGGAGAAAAAAGGAATGATCTGATCAAAGCCAAACAGAAAGCATCAGTGGCAGACCTGGTAATAAGAAGCAGGCCTCTTGCCTCCCAGGCCAGATCCTCTTCTACATATTAGGCTGCCTGTGTTAGAACTAAAGGAAAGAGCTGGGATTGTTGAGGGAAGAGAGATCCAGAGACAGAGATGGAAGCCAGGCCTGGGAGATGTGCACCTAATTGGGGATGTAAGAGTGCCACCCCTGAGATGATGGAGGAGAAGCAGCTAGAGAGTTTCAGATTCTTAGCCTGGGAAGAAGTAAGTGGAAAGACATGAATTTGCTGCCCTTCCCCATCACCCTTTCAGCTCCTGCCCTTGACCCTGACCTGGGTAAGGGATGCGGCCATGAGTGACAATCTCCGTCAGCAGGATCCCGAAAGACCACACGTCCGACTTGATGGTAAATGTCCCATAGTTAATGGCTTCTGGTGCTGTCCACTTAATGGGAAACTTGGCCCCTGGAGGGAGGAAGTGAGGTCACCTGGGTCTGCTTGGCCAGACCCTGCAGGCCCCAGTCTTCCCTCATATCCCATACCTACCCTCCCTGGCTGTGTACTCATTGTCCTCAATGAGGCGTGCTAGGCCAAAGTCTGCGATCTTGCAGCTCAGGGTGTCAGACACCAGGATGTTGGCGGCCCTCAAGTCACGGTGGATGTAATTCCGCTCTTCAATGAATGCCATGCCCTCTGCAATCTGCAGGCCAGGTACAGGTCAGCAGTCCTGGGCCAGACATCCTTATCCCACTGCCCTGTGCCCATGCCCAGCCCCTCCCCAGTCTCCTTACTTGGGCTGCCATGTCCAAGAGTTTGTTGATGGTCAGCTTGATGCCTGCGGAGGTCTTGAGAAAATCCACCAGGCTCCCTGTGGGCAGAAGCCAGAGTTGCTGACCCAAGTTGCCCCAGGGGAAAGCCCCCAGACCCTTCTCCCCTAACTGGGAGTCTAGAAGCAGTGTCTGATGTGTGGAAAGGAAGAGTAAAAGCTGAAACAGGAGGAGTGTGTGTTCAGAGTGAGGATGCCCGGGATGTGTGATGCCCTTTTCCCAGGGACTAGGGGGCTACTTGCAGGGGTCTGCAAGCTTCTTGTCACCAGTGGGGTGGAGCCCAAACTCTTCAGCCAGTCATCCAAAGCCCTGCATGGTCCACATCTGTAGTTTCTTCTCTTCCCTCCACTCCTGCCTCTTTTACTCCACCCATCCTAGACAATTGAGAGATTTTCCACATAGACCCCTGGGTTCTCACCCCAAGGTCTCTTTGTCCCATGTCTCATACTAAAAATTCTTTTTGTTCATGGCCCAGCTAGACAATTCCTCTAGAAAGCCTCTCTAGATCCTACCAAGCATAATAAATTACATCATCATTTACCTTCCCCATGGTATACTGGAACTTTCCTATGGCACAAACTTCGGTTTTCTTAGTATGCATAACTGATAGCAGCAATCAATTAATGTTCCCAGCCCACAGTAAGCAGCAATAAATGTATGCTGAATGTAGTAAATGGAATATGGAAAGAGGTGTCCTGGAGGACTGAGAGACCACCTTTCTGGTAGCAGAGGGTAACTAGGAGAAGACCAGGGATGGGAGTGGCTAGAACAGAGCTAGTGACCACTCGTCCTTCTCAAGAGATTAAAACCCTATGTGAAGATGACAACAACTTGAGTGTCTCCACTATGAGTGCTGAATTAGTCACTGAAGGCAAAGACCTCACCCAGAGGCAGCAAATATGTGGACATAAACTGCTATTCCTTCATTGTATCCATGGCAGATGTTGCTAATCAATCCCAGTGCTCACTTCCAAGGAACCTCAGAATCCTTCTCAACACAGAACTCCAAGCAACTACCAACTGAAGGTGGTCCGCTATTTGCCATTTCCAGAATCCATTAGCCAATTAACAGCTTTTTTCCCTTCCTGAAAGAGGGACAGATCTTATACTCCCCAAGAATCAGAGCAAGATAACAACAAACTTACTAAGCTGTTACTATATGGCAGGCCCTGTTCTAACTGCTCTATATGCATTAACTTTCATCCTCACAAAAACCCTATAAGGGGACTTCCCTGTGGTTAAGAATCCGCCTGCCAATGCAGGGGACACGGGTTCGAGCCCTGGTCTGGGAAGATCCCACATGCTGCAGAGCAACTAAGCCCATGTGTCACAACTACTGAGCCTGCACTCTAGAGCCTGTGAGCCACAACTACTGAAGCCCGTGTGCCACAGCTACTGAAGCCCACGCGCCTAGAGCCCGTGCTCCGCAACAAGAGAAGCCACTGCAATGAGAAGCCCACGTGCCACAACGAAGAGTAGCCCCCGCTCGCCGCAAGTAGAGAAAGCCTGCAAGCAGCAACAATGACCCAACACAGCCAAAAATAAATTAAAAAAAAAAAAAGACCCTGTAAGAAAGTTGCTATTGCATTATTATCACCATTTTACAGATGAGGAAACCATGGCAGAGGGAAGTGAAGTGACCAAGCCCAAGGCCACACAGTCCTGAAGCCAGGATTCTAACCCAGGCAGTCAGACTCTAGAGCCCTTAATGACTACTCTTATTTCTGGATAAGCCTGTTTAGATTTCTGCTGTTATTCTTGGGGGAACTGAGCATCAGAGGTGGCACAGCGACTTGGCCCAAAGCTGGGCCTAGAAATTCCTATTTACCTTCCTGGGGCTCTCAGTCTGTCTGACAGTGGACCGAGGGAGGGGGAGGGGCTCACCCAGAACTGAAAAGGAGGGCTTTGGAGCACTCCCAAGGCTCAGGGGCAGAAGGGAGAGAGATGGGGTCAGGGACCTACTCATCTCCTGAGATCAAGCATCCTTAGATCAAGGTGGGGTTTGAAGAAGGCAAATAGGACTGACTGCAGGTTAGAGAAGAAGTGGGGGGTGGGGGGGGCGGTGAATGCTCTTCCAGAGCCTGCCACCTCAAGCTGGGCTCCCAGACAGGGCTCGAACAACACACCCTCTTCTCCACACGCCCTATAGTCGCCCCTGGAAGTGAGTCTTTGGGGGCTCAGGAAAATTCCTCTAAAAAACCTCAGTGCTGAGCCAGGCCTATCTCCTCCGCCCTCCAGCAGGGACAGAGGAGACGGCAGTGCCCCCCAGCGGCCGCGCACGGCGGCAGCGGCGCCCACCATTCTCCATGTATTCCGTGATGATATAGATGGGCTCCTGGGTGACCACCGCGTAGAGCCGGACCAGCCGCTGGTGCTGCAGCTGCTTCATGAGGTTGGCCTCGGCCAGGAAGGCATCGGGGGACATGCTGCCCTGCTTCAGGCTCTTCACTGCCACCTTCGTGTGCCCGTTGTAGTACCCTGGGGCAGGGAGGGGTTGGGGGAGTCACTTGGAGCCCATGCCCCCAGAGCCAGGCAGCTGCCCCGAAACAGGGCACTGTCGTGGGACTCTCACGACCTTCGTAGACGCCTCTCCTCCCCGCATTCCTGGAGGGCCTCACTCACCCATCCACACCTCTCCGAACTGGCCAGCCCCCAGCCGCTCCACCAGCTTCAGCGTCTCCCTGGGAACCTCCCACTCATCCTCCCACCACGGCTTCTGGGGCTTCTGGGTCTGGCAGGGGCGGCTCAACCTCGTGCACAGCCCGTCCGAAGAATCTGTGAGGACAAGGGAGGAGGGTAAGGCTGTCAATAAGGCGGGACTGGGGGTGGGGGCCCACGGGTGGGGGCCCACCCAGTCCCCACCTGGGGAAATGGACGGGCAGGGGAGGTGTGTGGAGCTGTCACCTGATCCCTGGGGCTCCAAGGTACCGCACCTCACCCGCTGCGGGGCAATGAAGGAGCATACTGAGAGATGGGTGGAGGGTACCCCGAGAGGAACTGGGGGAGGCAGGCTGATAGGGCACAGGGTCTAACCCTAACCCTGCCGTGCTCACTCATGTAATGGCGGACCAGCTCATGCAAGCCAGGAAAAGTGATGCGGGGGGAGATGTAGAAGCCGCCTTTGTCCAGGTTACGGATCTTGTAATGTTTCACCACTTCTCCCTGGGTCTGGTCGAAGTCCCGGACGGACAGTGAAAACGATCCTGCAAAAAAGAAAGGATGAAGGAACGCAAAAGAGGGGGGCGGTGGCCTCCAGCGAATCGCACCTCCGCCGACGCGCCCCCCTCCGCCCCCCCCCCCCCCACATCCCACACCAACCCCGCGGGCTCCTCGCGCCCGGACCTCTGCTCGCTGCCCCAGCCCGAGGCCCCGCCCACAGCCCCCCGGCCAGCCCAGCCGCTCACCAGTGGTGCTTTCACTCTCTCGGATCAGGAAGGAGCCGTGCGTGTTCCCGGGCGCCAGGAGCTGCCTCTCCGCGTCCTTGCGGCTCAGGGTCTTGAAGAACCAGCTGCGCAAGGCAGAAGCGAGGGCTTCTTTCGTCTGTTGGTCCGTTCTTCCTCCATCACCCTCCAGCATTCACACACTCCTAGCATCCCTCCTTTGCTCCGAGGTCCCTGGATCTACGCCCAGCAATCCCCCACGACGAGTCCCCACTCACGGTTCGGGCTCCAGGCTGTTCGCTCTGGCCACAAAGTTGAAGGGGATGTAGCCTTCCTGGCCCGTGGTCACGGACTGCGCCTTCCACCACTCGCCGTTCCTGCGCGACAGCGGCGGTTAGCACGGTCTGCTCAGCCCTGGACTTGGCTGGAAACCCTCCCTCAGAGCCCCCAGTTAGGCCATGCCACCCCACCCTCCAGCTCAACACTCCGGAGCCTCCCATTTTGTCTTAAGGGCACCCACTGCAAGCCAGATCAGGGGCCGCAGGGGGGCTGCAGTACCGGAGATCCCTGCTCCCTCACACTCTACGGCAGGGCAAGGATGGATGGGGTGAAGGGGACACTCACTGCTCCAGGACACGTAGCTGTTCACCCTTCTCGAAGCCCAGGTCTCCATCGTGGGAAGGCTCATAGCTGTGCAGGGCGATAACCAGGTTGTCTGTAAAGACAGGGGGAGTCAGGGAGAACCTGCTTGGAATAGGCTGGGAGCACGAGTTCAGGAGTTACATGGTAGCCCACAAGACTGAGGGGGAAGCAGGAAGGACAGGTGGTGAGTAGGTGAGGAGGAGATGGAGGCTGACAGCCAAGGGTCCACAGGACTTATCTTCCAGGCCCTGCTGGTTGAAGTCACCTTGCAGCGGAGAAGCTGGGGGGTTGGAGCCCTCGTAGGTGACCAGTGGATCACGCACTTCAGAGCCATTCCAGATGGACAGCTGTGGGGTGGGGAATGAGTGGAGTCAGAGAGCTGGAGGCTGGGTCAGACCCTGGCTTGCCTCCCCACTGCTCTGCTCTCCTTCACTTCGGCTTGGCTGGGTCTTATCACTGAATTTACCAACCACTTGCTGCGTGACCTTATGAGAACCCCTTTCCCTCTCTGGGGTTCTTTTCCTTTCTGTTGTAAGGGAGAGGGCTTGCTGTTATTTCAAGGACCTATAGTGGTGGTCCGTTTCTCTCTTCCGGGTTGTACACCCCACCCGACTCCCTCACCAAGCCCCCTGTCTTGCCTCTTACCATGGCCTTGCCATCCAGTGGGACTATGGGGTAATGGCAGTTCTCACATACATCGATGTTTTCCATCCAGTCATCTTCAGGGTTTGAGCTGCAGCTACAGCCCATGGTCCCTGGGGGAATGGAGAGGGGGCTGAAAGGGCTCCCCCAAGATCTACCCCTGTAACATCAGACATGCTAAGGCCTAGCCCTGGGAACTTCCAGAAGGACCCAAGATTGTCAGCCCCCCAGCCCCCATTCACCAGCCACAGAAAAGCTGAAATGGGGTCCTAGCTCCCAGTAAAGTCACACATGCCCTCCTGCTGAGGCCTAGGCCCCGCCCTCCCACCTGGGCTGGGCAAACCGCCACAGGCACCTTTGTTAGTCTAGTTGCCCACTTCCTGCCTCTCCCCCCTCCCGCTCTCTCTGCCCATCCCCCAAGTTGGGGGACTACCTACTAGAGATCGCATACACTTCCCCAAGCGCTAGGGAAGACCTAAGTTTTGATCCTCCCCTACCAGAGGGGTGTGTGCGCCCCACCTCCTAATTACAATTCCCCTTTCCAGACGAGGAAGCTGAATGAGACCCTTTCTCCCGAATGTCAGCCATCAGGCCTCTGCTCCCCCAAACCCCCCACACACAAAGTCTCCTTCAGAGGCTTCTTTCTGCTTCTCCCCAGCAGAAAACACTTCAGCGGCCCTCTTGGCCATACCTTTTACTTGTTTGCTTGCTTTAGCAGTGGAAACTTTTTGTCAGATGAAATCAAGCAGAACCTCATAGATAAAGCAGGTAAAAGTGGGGCTGTTCTGCCTGAAGCAGAGTGTGGCGGGACCTCACTCTGAAGCTCCTGGGAGTCCCTGCAGCACCTCCTCCCCCAGGGCTGCTCCTCAAGACCGCTTGGAAACAGTAGTCCTCAGGTAAAGTTTAATTTAATTTACCGTGCATTCAAGAACCTTTAATATCAGAATCAAATCCACCTCCTCAGTCTATTCTGCTACACACACACACACGCACACACACACGCACACACACACACATTCACACAGCCTGTGTTCTGAGCTAGTCTTCCCAAAAACCTCGCGCTCTTTTCTTACAACGTGCCTTTGTTTATGTGGTTCGCCTGCCTTGGAATGCTTTTGCCCATCTGTTGAACTCTAACTCAACCTTCAAGCTTCAACTCAGATATCACCTTCTCTGTGAAACCTTCCCAATGCCCAGTGCTCTTTGCTCCTACAGCATTCCACTTAGACCACAATCATCAACTTAGGCACTGAGTGCCATGATTACGCTAATTTATGTGTCAGTCCCCCTGCCTCTCCTACCCCCTTGATGAGATGGGGGATTTATCAAGAGCAGAAGCTGTGTTTTATTTGTCTGAATGTCCCAGCACCCAGAACTATTCTTGTTAATAAATGTTGACTGGTATGTGGAGGGTTGATGCACAGATTCTCCCATCTACAGAGGTCTTAGAAACCACCAAGTCTAACCTCTGATTTTAGATGAGCAAACAGAGGACCAGAAAGGCCTGCTTAAACTCACACAACTGTTTGGGGCAGAATAAAGCTAGAGTTGCCAATACATGCTGGGACCAAGTAGAAGTGGGGACCAGGGGTGCTTTTTTGGTTAGCAAGACTTAAGGTCCAGGGCTTCCCTGGTGGCTCAGTGGTTAAGAATCCACCTGCCAATGCAGGGGACACTGGTTCGATCCCTGGTCTGGGAAGATCCCACATGCCGTGGAGCAACTAAGCCCGTGCGCCACAACTACTGAGCCCGCGTGCCGCAACTACTGAAGCCTGTGCGCCTAGAGCCTGTGCTCCACAACGAGAGAAGCCACCGCCATGAGAAGCCCGCGCACCACAGCGAAGAGTAGCCCCCGCTCGCCGCAACTAAAAAAAGCCCGCACGCAGCAACAAGGACCCAACGCAGCCAAAAATAAATAAATTAATTAAAAAAAAGAAAGACTTAAGGACCTATGTCAATTATATCTTAATTAAAGAAAGGAAAAAAAGATTCAAGGATAAGCCCCGGAGTTATGTTTAAATTCTGGTTCTGATACTTATTGTGTCTCTTTGCTGAAATCATTCTTACCCAGCCTCACTTTGCCTTTTCTGTCAACTGGGGATCGTCATCCCTTTCTCATAAGCTTAGATGAATGTTGGCTTGATTTAGAGCTGAGAAAGACTTATACCAGTGTCCATTCTGCCCTACCAACCCCTGCTTTGGAGGGTGGGAGAATGGGACTGGTAAATAATCCTCTTGGCTTTAAGCTCACGTTTCTTTTTTTTTTAATTTAAGTTTTATTTTATATTGGAGTATAGTTGATAAGCTTATGTTTTGTTGTTGTTGTTGTTGTTTTTGTTTTTGTTTTTAATTTTTATTTATTTATTTATTTTTATTTTTGGCTGTGTTGGGTCTTCATTTCTGTGCGAGGGCTTTCTCCAGTCGCGGCAAGCCGGGGCCACTCTTCATCGAGGTGCGTGGGCCTCTCACTATCGTGGCCTTTCTTGTTGCGGAGCACAGGCTCCAGACGCGCAGGCTCAGTAGTTGTGGCTCACGGGCCCAGTTGCTCCGTGGCACGTGGGATCTTCCCAGACCAGGGCTCAAACCCGTGTCCCCTGCATTAGCAGGCAGATTCTCAACCACTGTGCCACCAGGGAAGCCCTAAGCTTAGGTTTTTTAAACTGAGATACTTATAACCTTTCATGGGTGCTGGAAGTCACGGGTGTGTACCTCCCAAAGCATGAGTGTTAAACACATAGCTAAACCTTATTCACGTAGTTAAACAGACATAGATCTATTACAAATAGAGGAAAATACAAAATGTACATGGAATTTTAAGCCAAATCAAGAGACTTTCAAGGGAAGGTGTACACGCATATACTCTTCCCCCTACTTTAGGAGTCCTGGGGAGACATTTGAGAAATCTTGCTCGGCTCTGTGGCTGCAAATGGCTTTTTTATTTTTTTGATTGCTAATTTTATTATGGCTAAGAACTGATCAGCAGCAAAAGCCTCCAGAAAAGAACTGATAACAACCTGGAACCAGCCTAAGATGAGCTGAGCTGTCTAGTAAGGTCCTGAGCAACCCATTGTTTGTGATATTCAAATAGGCCTTGGAAAACCACAGGTTGGTTATATTACACAGAGAACACCAACATCAGATGAGGTGTCAACTTAGATCAGTAAGGTCCCTTTCAGGCTTGACATTCTCAGAGGCTTTGAAAAAGGGTAAGAGAAAGATGAGAAAAGTTTGGGGTTGAGAAAATGGGATGAACTGGGGTGCAGCAGTGAGGGGAGGCTGGTAGACAGGGCAGAAGGAACCTTCTGAAGGCTGAAGCTCGTAGGGCTGGAAACTGTACCTGTCCAGGCTGGGGTCACGTGGGGAGGGAAAAGGGGCCACAAGGCCTTGGGCCAGGGGCCAGGAGAGCATGCAGGCAGAACCTATATCCTGGATAAATCTCGGCCTGCCAGAAAGGACTGGGGCCAGATATAAAAGAATAAATATTGTCATTTGCAGCAACATGGATGGACCTAAGATTATCATACTGAGTGAAGTAAGCCAGACACAGAAGGACAAATATTATATGATATCACTTATATGTGGAATCTAAAAAATAATACAAATGAACTTATTTACAAAACAGAAACAGACTCACAGACATAGAAAACAAACTTATGGCTACCAAAGGGGAAAGCGAGGGGGGATAAATTAAGAGTATGTGATTAACAGATACACACCACTGTATATAAAATAGATAAACAATAAGGATTTACTGTATAGCACAGATACAACAAGGATTTACTGTATAGCACAGGGAACTATGTTCAGTGTCTTATAATAACCTATAATTGAAAAGAATCAGAAAGAAAAATATATATATGCATAACTGAATCACTTTGCTATACACCTGAAACTAACAAAATATTGTAAATCAACTATACGTCAATTAAAAAACTAAATAAATAAAAGGACTGGGGCCAGGAGCGAGAAAAAGTTAAGCTGTGTTAAATTAAGCCAAAAGGTACTCAGTAACTCTGCTGGGTATCTGACCCCTAGTGTTTCCTCTGTGGCTTATTTAGTGCTCCTGGAGCCCTCCAGCTGCAGGTAGCAGGCCCTGCCCTATACAAAAGTGTGAGTTTTGGAGTATAGGGCCTGGCAGCAATCAGAAGACCCCAAGACCTGGCAATGCCAGAGGTTATTTTGGTGAGTGGCTCTCAGCCACTGGGAGCTACATGCTCCTATGAGGCCCGAGGATAATGTTGAAGGTTATTTCAATATTTCAAAAATCTGAAGGGAAATGGTACTATGATTTGTTTCTCAGTATGACAAATTGCATTATCGTTTCTTCAATGCATACTTAAGTCTCTGATGAAAATTTGAACTAGAAAACAAGAAAATTAGTACCTAAATGAGGTCGTTCAGTCAGAAAAACCCTCAAAATCATGAGATCCATGGGGGAAGAGGGGAAAAGTACAACAGGGGAAGGGCAAAGGAGTCCTTGGAGGGAAGAGTTGAGAAGCACTCATGTAAGTCACCAGCCTCATTTTAAAGATGGAGAAGGTGGCGGATCAGAGAAGGTAAGTGATTTTCCCAATAGCACGTGAGGGCTCTTGGCAGAGGCGGGACTCCAATCAGGCCCCACCTCCTTTTTCAAGGTACTCTGCTCTATTCTTCCCTCCCTGGAGACTAAAGTGGGCAGGGAATCCTGAGAGGTCATGCAGACAATGGAGCAGGGAGGGAGGTCTGACAGAGTGGGGTCCACTCTCCATCAAGATGTGATCATTGTGCTGTTAACAAAGGCCTTTCTCTCTAAGGCAATTCTTCTTCTATCTGGAATGCATGTTTCTGAGTGTACATTTACCTGCTTGGTGAATACAAGTCTGCACATATTGAGGTATGTGAGTCATTAAGCATCATGCTTATGTGTACATACCCGTGGGTATGTAGGAGCCCCTGTGTGCAGATGGATGTGCAACAAAATGGGGGCATGTATAGTTTGTGCGTGTCCCTATGTAATCGTGAGGTCATATATGCATGTATTTATTTGTACAAAATGTGGGTCCCATCCTAGTCTGATTCAACCAGGTTAATAAATGAGGTTGGCAAAAAGAAAATCAAAATTAAAGCTTATGGGCTTCCCTGGTGGTCCAGTGGTAAAGAATCCACCTTCCAATGCAGGGGATGTGGGTTGGATCCCTGGTCTGGGAACTAAGATCCCACATTCCGCAGGGCAACTAAGCCCGTGGGAGCAACTACTATGCTCGTGCACCTCAACTAGAGAGCCCACGTGCTGCAAACTACAGAGCCCACGCGCCCTGGAGCCTGCGTGCCACAAATGGAGAGAGAAAACCCGCACACCACAACTAGAGAGAAGCTCACGCACCACAACTGGAGAAGCCTGCATGCCGCAACAAAAGATCCCACGTGCTGCATGCAACTAAGACCCAATGCAGCCAAAAAGATAAAGAAAATAAATAAATTTAAAAAAATTAAAGCTTAATATAAATTTCTCATAGAAAGAAAGAAAGGAAGGAAGGAAAGGAAGGAAGGAAGGAAGGAAGGAAGGAAGGAAGGAAGGAAGGAAGAAAGAAAGAAAGAAAAAGAAAGAAAGGTGGGAGGGAGGGAAGGAAGGAAGGATGGAAGAAAGAAAAAGAAAGAGGAAACAGATCCAGAGAATCCCCAGGACTCTCAGAACCAGTAACAAAGGCAGATTCTGTGGTGAATGAAAAAGGACATTCTCTTCTCCCAGCTCAGGAATTCAAGGTCAATAGGCGGAATTTTGTAGATTCTAGGCCTCCTCTGACTAGCGTCTGAAATGTTCTCGGTCAAACTCAAGATCTGTCCATGGTTCACAGAGCACTTTGTGCCAGTTATAAAGGGCCACTCCTCCCTGGGGTTTCAAACTTGGAGAGTGGAGTGAGAGCTAGATTTCAGGTACCATCCCTCTTGTCTCTTTGCACAGAGCCCAACACACAGAGTGGCCCTTCTTACTCTTTGTAGAATTGATCAAAAATCCCAGGCTGCGTGAAGCTCCTGGACTAGAGTTTCTGATCCCAGGGTTGTTTAGGAATCATATCACAATGAGCTCTGATTCTTGCCAACTTGTTCACTTTTATCAACTCCATAGACATTGTCTTGCCTGGCTGGGCCTAGAATGTGTTTTGTCCCCTTAAAAAAAAATGTAACACTTTTCCTCCCTTAAACTGTAAACCGATTCATTTATTGAACATTCTGTCCAAAATGTGTGCCAGCTTCTTGCCTGGGTTTCTTGGGCTAACGCTTTATGTCAAGGGCGGGCAGGCTCTTCTACTGCAGACCACTGTTGTACTCTGGGCCACCCTGTGGCAAAATCTGTCAGGAATAATTTAAAACATTTTCTTGGCCTTTTTCTTTGGCCAAGATTTGGTTATTGGCAAAGTTGCATATGTTCAATGAATAGCCTTGGCTGTGGATGCCTGCACAGAACCCTCACCACGGTACTCGAGAATCAGGGTTGACAGGCATGGTAAATAATTTCTAGTGGGTAAAACAAGGATGTCTCCTGAATTCCCTCCTTTTTCGTGTGTTCCTCTTTGATATAATACCACTTTGGAATAAACTGTGAATTCATAGAGTTCACAAAAACAGAGAACAAAAAGATAAGCCTTCTCTTATATGCAAACAAGATGGATTTATTCTCACAAACTGGGAGTGGTTTAAACATAGAACTGATTCTGCTAGTTAGTTATTGCCATAAACAAGGGCTATAGAGTAATTATTCTAAAGCTGGTATTTTTTGATAGAGGCCCTCCAACTAGTAACTTGTATGTACCTAGTAATTTCTTTTATTGAGCCCCCTTCCTTATGTACCTCTGTCTGTATTTTGCATCATTGAAGTTTTATCAGGACAAAGCCTTACTTACAGTTTGGCAATCCACACCACTTTATTAAAGTTTCTGGAAGTCTGCAGGTCAGGGAGGCTCAGCTCATCATATCCATATCATAGTGAACCAAGTTCATTCTCAAGGCCTCCCAGTCACTCACTGACAGAGGGCCTTTGGGCAGGTTACTACACCTCTCTGAACCTCCCTCAGTTCCTTTATCTTCAAAATGGGAATAAAAAAGGGACCTGCGTCTAGGGCTGTTGTGAACATAATATGTGATATGTAGATGACCTCATATAATAAAGTACTTAACATGGTGCTTGGTACATAGTAAGGACTAAGTAAATGAAAATAGTTATTTGAGGCCTGCATGGGTATTTCATTACCCCAGCCTTAAATACATTCATTTTCCTTTCTGATTTTTGGCACTTCCACGAACTACTTTTTCACCTTTAATATATTTACCTCAAATGGAAACTTCACTACCATAAATCGAAAACCAGAACACAACATTGTAAATCAACTATACTTCAATTTAAAAAAAAAATGGAAAACCAGTATCACCAGCCATAAATAGAAATCTGTATATATTAAAATAAACACATACTATAATACCTAAATTCACATTTGTAAATGTTCATTCTTTACCCCCCTAAAATCACTCACCCGCGTCAATGATGCACAGACCATATCTGGGGAAATGCCACACTGTGAGACAGAACTCTGGGCTTAGGCCTCTGTTGGTAAGTTAGAGGAGACATGACTTTCTTCCTACTTGGGCAGCCTATCGACAAAAATTTAATGGGTATGTCTTATGTGCCAGGCTCTGATCTAGAGCTGGGGACACAGAGGTGAGCAGTCAGAGAGGCTCCCGTCCATTTGGCCCTGCCTGCTGTGTTAGAGGTGGGTGCCCCTCTGGTGGGTCACTCCATTTTCACAGGAGGCAGTAAGGCCTGTCTTCAGCTCACTGATCGGTAACGTCTGTGACCCTGAGAAACTGACAACACAAAACAGCAGTATTTGCCAGGAAGTAGCATCTCAAAATCACCACCATTACCCATTAACCAAGTTAACGACATTTAGCTAAAACCGCTGAAAAGATGAGGTAGATCTCCATGTGTTGACATGGAAAGATGTCCCAGATATAACACGGCAAGCAAGTTACAGAACAGAATGTAGAGTTTAAGTCTATTTGCATTTAAATATGGATATATAGGGGATTCTTTTAAGCCAGGCTCTGTGCTAAGCCTTCATTTGCATGACTTCATGTAATTCTCATAATAATCCTATGAAGTAAGTGCTATTATTACCCCCATTTTACAGATGCAAAAATTGAGGCCCAAATGGGGTAAAGGTATTTGTCTGAGGCCTCATAACAAACAAATAAGTGGTGGAGAGGCGAGCTGAACCTCCGTCTACCTGCCTCCAGAGATTAGGTTCTTAACCAGTATGCTTTCCAGCTGCCACACAGAGGAAAATCTGGAAGGACGTGCACCAAATTGTCCACAATGAGCATAGCCCAGGAGTGAGATTGGAGGGAGCTGTATTTCTTATATGTCTTTGTATGTCTCTGTACTGTTTAAATTTTTAAAAACAACCATGTGCTAATTTTGTAGTTGAAAAACAAAAAACAACAAAGCCCCCATGAACGCAAAAACTCTGCTAAGAGACACAAGCATTTGAGGAGAATCAACTGTACAGCTTGCCCTTCCACTCCTCTCCTTGTCTCAAGAGGTGTAGGCATGGAATAGGGGATACAGGAAAAAAGGTTCTGCGACCACAGAAGTCTGAAAAACACTGGGTTAGACAAAATCAAACAGCCACCTTCGCTGGGGAGACTTTCAGAGCTTCAACAAGCTAATGCTGATGGTGAAGTTAATGTGGGACATTTTGTAGCTTAGGCCATGTTGATTTGGCCTCAGACCGTTTTCTTCCCAGGTGCCTCATGGGACTAGCGTTCTTTAGAACAAACATTGGAAATGCAGCTCCAGGTGCTTTCAAACCAACACCTGGATGGTACCTTTGTCCCACCTGCCCCCATCCCACCCACATACTCAGCTCCCCTCAGCATCGCTTTCACTACGTTGAGCTTGGCCTTGAAGCCATCAGCTTGTGGGTGTGTGGATGGATTTGTAAGATCCAGTGTATGATGTATCTGCGGTCCCTGCCTCTGCCTCTGAACATACATGCACACATACGTTTTCCAATGATGATACGGATGGTGTTTTGGCTAGGGAGGGAGGGTTCATGTGTGTGTCTGTGTGAAGCTGTGTGTGGGACCCTCCTCTAAGACAGACCCTGTGGCCCAATCTAGAGTTCTCACACCCACTAGTACACACAGGAAACAAGCTCATTTGCAAAGCCACACCACAAGTGTGAGGGAATGGGTGGCTCACTGGCCTGCCCAAGGTGCTGAGTAGGAGTAATTCTGGTGCAGACATCCCCCCCACCCTTTGGTGCACAATTTGCAGGAGAAGTGGGTGCCTAACCTCTGTTAAGCACCTACTGCATGCCAGGTACTGCCCAGGGCACATCACAGCCATTATTTTCTCTTTGATTCCCCACAGGCACTCTGTAAGGAGAGATTTATTATTGTCTCTTTACCAATACGTAAACTGGAGTTCGGAGAAATGAAGCCATTTGTTCAAGGAAATGGCAGAACTGGAACTGTGCCTGGGTCCGCCTGGCTCTGAAATGCATGTCCCTCACGTTACACCAAACCCACTGGCTCTCTTGTGTTTGGTCTTGCCCTGAGGCCTCTGCCCTCCTGGGACCCAAGAAACAACCCAGGGACAGCGACCTTGGCTTCATGTCCTAGGTACTCTGCAGAATGGGCCTTTATCCTTCTCAGAACTACCTTGACTCTTCCAGGAAGCCTTCCGGATCACCTAAGGGAAGCCTTCTCCCGTCCTCTGAAACCTCCGCCTATTCTCTTGCTCCATCACTTGGCCCTTTTTCCCTTAGAGAAGAATCTCTGTCCCTGAGCCCCGAGGGCGAGGGACCCTGAGTCATCTATCAGCACAGGCTGGGTGGGAGAGGGGACGGCTTATGCCGGTCCAGAGTCTGGATGAGGGTAGGGAGACCCAGCATGTTTTTCAGGCCCCACAAGAGGCTGCAGGCCTTGGAGCTGGGGACAAAAGACAAGCTGGGACATGATGACTCAGTGGAAACTGTGTTTCAAGAAAAACTCCAAAGGCAGAGAGGGAGGCAGGGGAAACCTGCAAAGTGTGGCTCAGGTGGGGATTTGCCCCATAAACAGCAGGCTGAGAGCTAGAAAGTGAGGGGGTGGGCAGGGAGCTGACTCTGCTTCCCTGGGCCTCCACCTTCCTGGGGTTTGAAGCAGGAATCAGCAGGACCCACTGGCCCTACACATACAGCAGCAGTGGGAGGGGGGCTAGAGCGGGAGGGAGCAAAGGGAAGAGGGGAGGACTTCCTGCGGACACAATGGCAACTTTCCAGATGGAAGTCCACGCGGTCCTTGCCCAGGGCCAACTACACCCCTGTCCGGGATAAAAATAGCCCTTCCTCTTCCCGTCTCCCATCATTCTCTCACCCCCCAGCTTCCCAGAGTCCGGTCAGATACTTCCACCCGGGAGGCCCCACGCCAGATGATAAATATCCCTTCACATGCCCATCCGTTCCCAAAGGAAGACTCCTCCTTCTCTCAAAAAATGTTGGTCACTGAGGCTAAAATCACTTCTCATGTGTCCATCTGGATGCTCTGGGTGACTCCTCTCTCTCTCTCAGGAGAGTCTTGTCATTGGGGTCTGCCCCAGCAACCGGAAGGATTCTTGGGACCCCTGACTCAAGCCTGCCCATCACCTTGCTCCATAGGGGGGTTGTGTCACACCCTAGGCCATCACCCTCTCTCAGGGCCATCACCCTCTCTGCCTCTGCCTTGCTGACGGACTGCAGGGAGGGAGTGCTTTGCCCCAGTCTGGGCCTCAGGAGGCTCATCCATCATGGGATGAGGGACTGGATTTAGGGATTTCTGAAGGCCTTTTTAGTACCTGACAGTCCATGTGCCAGATCCCCCAAAAAAATGCTCCCAGTGAGGTGGGGCCTGATGGCAGGCAGTGTGACAGAGGCAAGAGGTAACAACTACGCAGGAAAGAGGTGATCCAGCTGTTCTGCCTGTCTTCCACCTGACCTCCAGCCAGGTTTTTCTGTCCCCCAGCCTGAAGGGCGGCTGCATACCTGGGGAGCCTGGCCCCAGGCCCAGCTGCAGCCCTCTGCTATCAGGCCCCCCCACCGCAGCCCCTAGACCCCTGTTCCCAGTACTCCTTACCTGCCCAGCCCAGGAGCCCTCTGGCCCCATTCACATGGTCTTCCTGGCCTAGCCTGGCTGCCCAGACACAGCTTCGGCTCCCCTCTCCGTCGTAGCCACTGCGTGTCTCCCCGCACCCACGTCCCACCCTGACTTCCTGCCGCCTCCTGAGGGCCCCAGCAGCCCAACCACAAGCCTCCAGCACCCCAAGCTTCCTGCTGCCATAGCCCCCCGCCTCTCAGCCCTCAGGGGTCCTATATGTCTCCAGTCCAGGCCCTACTCACCCTGAGGGTGGCACTTGGAGGTGAGGGAGGATATTTGATAGAGCTTCCCCCCGCCCTCCCAGGGTGCACCTGGACAAGAGATTCAAGGGCAGCCTTGAAACCCCACTGAGCGGGAGGCAAACAGACGCCCACTCAGCTTTCAGGGAAGGGCAAGTAGCACTGCTGTCACAGTCTGAGAGCAGGGTGACCCTTTCATTACAGTCGGAGGGCAAAACTAACATCACTTCAGAGTCTGAGGAGAGGACAGCATCCCTGTAACATCACTGGAGAGCAGACACCCGTGTTCCAGTCAGCTAGATACCGGGCTCACACAGCTGCTAGACACAGCAGCGGAACAACAGCTGGGCCATCTCAGGGCTCAGGACGATAGTTTATTATACGCAGAGGGTAGGCTAACACCCCTCTTACGGACAGAACACTGGACAACAGGCTGTTTAAGAAAGCGGGCAGGACAACCTCTTGTCTTTAAGGGGGCAGAGTAACAGCCTCTGTTGGGGGCAGAGGGCAGGACAACCCCCCCTAATTATGGTTGGAGAGTAGGGCAACCCTTCTAACCAGGTAGAGGCAAGACCACAGCTCCTGTCAGAGGCACAGGGCCTGACACCACCTCCTGCAACAGGTGGGAGACAGAACAGACACTCCTGCCCAGGCACCCAGGTGCAGGCAGCAGACTGGCCGCGCCTTCCCTTATAGGCAGGAGGCGGGGACCTTGTCACAGCAGCAAGCAGGCCAACAATCTCCCTTTCCTCAGGGGCCAGGCTGAGGGTAACACCCGTCAGAGGCTGAGGGCCAGGTCACCAGCGTTATGAGGAGCTCTAGGTGGCCTCTCTCAGGCCCAAGAGCTGGGCCTTGATCCCACCCGGCGGAAAGCATAAATATGTTGCCACCGCCTGAGCCTGCCCTGGGGGAGCGGGCTGGGGGAGGGGAGCCCACAGAGCATTGTTGGGGTTTGCGAGGTGGAAGCCGAGGCTGTGTGAACCTCAGCTGCGCGGAGGAAAGGGGGAGACAGGAAATGGGTGGGGGGAAGAGGAAGCCTGAGCTGGAAACTCAGACAAAGAGGGTAACGCAGAAACAAAAGCCGAGAAATACAAAAAACAAAAAAACAAAAACCTACCAAATGACACAGAGCCCAGGGTCCCAGCTGCGGGCCCCAGCTCCCCTTGCTGTGAACCTGAGCACTTCACAGTTCGTCTCTGGGCCTCAGCACGACAGCAAGAACACCACTGGGGCTGGTAATAATACATAATAATGCACATTTATTGATGGCTTACAGTGCATTATCTCACTTCAGATGTATCCAACTACTTGTGGAGTGAGAATTAGCATTTCCATTTTAAAGATAAAGAAACAGATGCAGGGGTTAAGGGACCTCCTCAGAGTCTAATATCAATAGAAATCAGTGGTGGAGCTGGCATTGAACCCAGGTCTACCAGATCCTGCGTTCTTCAGCTGCCCATTTACCTAAGTCACCTTCCATGGGGGTGATTTAGAATTTTAAGTTCTTTTCCAGTTCTGATCTTGATAAGATAGAGCAACAGAAGTGGAGCTGTGGGGAAGACGGGGATCCATCTGTCCATCTCCACCCCCAAGGCCAGCCTTCTCTCTGGCAATAGAATCCCTGGTCCCAGCAACAAGTGACATACAGCCACCTTGGGACTGAATAAATGACTGCAGAGACCTTGATGGGAAGCAGAGGTTTATTGAGGAGCCTGGGAGTCTGTGAACTCCTCCCCTTCCTCCACACCGTCCCCCCTCCCCTATCTGGGGCAGCAGGGGTAACAGGATGCAGGGGCTTTAAGCTCCCAGAGCTCTGAGCATCTCCCGGACTCTCCCCCCACCGCTCTCCAGGTGCTGGCTCCTCTGGGGCACCCCTCCTTTCCTTCTTCCCAGCTGGGCTGGGGAATGGGTAGCGGGTGGCGAGGCAGGCACGCGGGTGCCCCTCAGCAGAGGGTGAAGCGCCGGGCGCTGATGTTCATGCGCGTGAGGCCCAGGTGCCGCAGTGGCGGGGCCAGGGCCAGGCCGGCTCCCGGCTCCAGCTCCAGCTCCAGCTCGGCCTCGTTCAGCAGCTCTTGGTGCAGGTGACAGACTTGGTCCACCTTCAGCCGGTGCAGCTGGGCCCGCAGCCGAAGCAGCTGCCCTGCCAGCTGTCGGTCCTGTGCCTGCATCTCCCGCTGCGGCCGAGAGGGGGCGTGAGCCTGCTGAACCTCCCATTTTTCCCTCCTGGTCAACACCCTGGGTCTCTGCACTGGCTATGTCCTCCCCACACCCTCACACCCCAGCTCTATCCATCCCATCTCATAGATCTTGCTCTAAAACCAAGCTAAACAAATACAGGTACCTGGGGCCCAATCCTAGATCAACTGAATGGAATCTCCAATTTGGAGGCTGGACATTTTTATATTTGCACATATTGGATTGAACCACCTATTCAACACTGGCCTCTTGTACAGCGTGGTCAGTACCTCCTTTGTATCTTTGGGGTATAGCAATTCCCAGAGTATGGGAGGCCATGCCTTCCCCAGCTATAACGGTTGTCCCACAAGGGCAGACTCTGTCCCCTGAACCACAGGACCACAAGGTCAGTAGATTGGACGGACTCCTTCTTCAGCAAGGCTCCCTGAATAAAACACTGGACAAGTCCATTCCTGGCTCCTCAGCCCTGGGACAAAGCCACAGGAGTGGGCATTTGCTAGAGGCAGGGTCATTCTCATCCCCTCCCCATACCCAGTGTCTTGGGCCCTAAGGACTGCCCTCAAGGCCCTCTGCAAGGCTGCCCTCCCCACCAGACTCACCAGCTCCCGTCGGAGCCACTCAAGAGCAGAGTCCATTGAGTCGAAGCCACAAATGGTCCCAGGTCCCCCGGGCTCGGGTCTGGCTTGGGCCCTGCGCCAGGCCTGGCTCTGGACCTGGGCTGTCCACTCCACATATGAGGGCCGCCGTGTCTGCAGCTGCAGCTTGGCCGTCAGCGCCTTTACAGAGTCCAGGCTCTCTTCTTCTTCATCCTCCTCATCTTCTTCACCCACTGCCTGGAATTTCAGTGGCTCCAGGGACATGGTTGGGGATGAGGGACAGGGCAAGTCTGCAGCTCTGGGATTAGGGAGAGGCTGGCAATATTACCCAGGAAGAGGTGGCAGAAGCTGAGGGTGAAAGAAATGTGCAGGGAGTGTGCGCTGGTGAATGTTCACGGTGGGTCAGGGAGGCTTGAGTGTGTCAGAGTGGGTAGGTAGGTGAGTGTGGGAGGCTGAGTGTGCAAGGGCTGGGATTTTCCTGCACTGCTAACCCGAGAGCCACGTGATGCCTGTTCGGGTGGGGGCAGGAGAAGCCCTGCTCCTCTGGCCCCTTGGATAAAATTTATTGTCTTTGCCCAGAAGGAGACACCCAGTTCCCAGAAAGGAAGTTGCTCCAGGATAAGAAAAGCATCATCCACACCAGAGTCTTGGCCCTCTTCCCAAGACCCAAGTTAAGGGATTGGGGAGGGGATAGGAGGCTGACAAGCTGCCCCCTGTCCTCACTCGTGACGCTGGCCCTTCAGCAAAGGAATAGCGTCCAGATCCCTGGCTCAGGAGTCAGGAGAACTGGGTTCTGGTGCTAGATCTGTGGGACCTTGGACAAGTCACTGACTCTCTGTTGGGATAGATCAATGATTTCGAGCTATATTCTAAGGAACTTTTGGTTCCCTTGGAAATCCCTCAAGGACTATGTGCAGGGTAAGGGCACAGCTGTAGATGGGCTCCTAGACCTTCCTCTCCCTGCCCCGCCCAGGGCTTCAACCAGAACAGTTCCCTTTTTAAAACTTTGTATTGAAATATAACACACACAGAAAAATTTATATGTCGTAAATACATGGCTTGATGAATTCTCCCAAACTGAACACACTTATGTAAGTGGTACCTAGATCAAGCAAAGGAGTATTACTATCATCCAGGAAGCCTCTTTTGTGCTCCTGGCCTATCACAACTCTCCTAAGGGTAATGTAACCAAGCATAGGGCTTGTCCATGTGCCTGCAGTGCAAAAAGCCAAGGTCTGACAGGGTGTTTGCAGCAAAGTAAGGGTTTATTGCAGGGAGCCAAGCAGGGGAGTAAGAGCCAAGCCTCAGCTCCACTACAACTTGGTCTTTGAATGTTGGGGTTTTTTTTAAAAAAGGGGAAGACAAAAAAATTTAAATAAATAAAAAATAAAGTAAAAAAATAAAAAAGGGGAAGAACCGGACTTCCCTGGTGGTCCAGTGGTTAAGACTCCACATTTCCACTGCAGCAGGCACAGGTTCAATCCCTGGTGGGGGAAGTTCTGCATGCCGTGTGGTGTGACCAAAAAAAAAAAACCAAAAAAAAACGGGAAGAACAAAGAGGCTGAGATTAACCATCATCTTGTGACGTTTCTGTGACATTTCGTAATCGTTTCTGTGACATTTCTTAATCATAGTTTCAGGAGTCAGAATGTCTCTGGTTTATGATTATCTGACCAGGTGGTCCACAGCTAGGGGCTGATGAGCTGTTACCTCATCTTGTCTTAGAGAAACAACTTGAATTTGTATGTTAATGATGATATCTAGAATGGCAGTTTCAGTACATTAATGATGTTATTGACAGCAGCAATTTTAGACTTCTGACTCTGTGTTTGTTTGCTTTTGTCTTTTTGGCCATGCCACAAGGCATGTGGGATTTTAGTTCCCTACCAGTGATGGAACCTGTGCTTCCTACAGTGGAAGTGCGGAGTCTTTTTTTTTTTATTCTATTTATTTTATTTTCGGCTGTGTTGGGTCTTCGTTGCTGCGCACGCGGGCTTTCTCTAGTTGTTGTGGTGCGCAGGCTTCTCATTGCAGTGGCTTCTCTTTGTTGTGGAGCATGGACACTAGGCACGCGGGCTTCAGTAGTTGTGGCTCGCGGGCTCTAGAGTGCAGGCTCAGCAGTTGTGGCACACAGGCTTAGTTGCTCCGCAGCATGTGGGATCTTCCTAGACCAGGGCTCGAACCCGTGTCCCCTGAATTGGCAGGCAGATTCTTAACCACTGCGCCACCAGGGAAACCTGGAAGCACAGAGTCTTAACCACTGGACCTCCAGGGAAGTCCCTGATTCTTGTTGATTAGTGTTCATTTAGCACAGGATTGAGGTCAGAGGGGACATAAAAGAGAGTAAAGTTTTGGATAGAGAGATTAATCATAAACTCAGTAAGGAATCTTGGTTTTAGGGGGACTTGGTTTCAGTAATACTACCCTAATTTGACAGCATAGATTAGTTTTGCCTTTTTGTATACTTTCTAGTGGTTCTCAATCTTTAGCATGGATCAGAATCATCTGGAAAACTTGTTAAAATAGATTGCCCCGTTCCCAGAGCTTCAGATTCAGTATGTTTGGGGTAGGGCCCAATAATTTGCATTTCTAACGAATTCCCATCCCAGCTGATGCTGCTGGACTGGAATTTTATAATTTATACTCTTTTATGTCTGGTTCCTTTCATAGAGCAGTTCCAACTTTATGTTATATTATGGGGGGGGGCACCTATGATTTCATTATTTGATGGAAGGCTTTTGCACACACATAGAAGCCTGGAACCTAGTAGACCAGAAGGCTCTTTAAAGGCAGGAGTACATCTTATTTTTCTTAGTAATCAGCACTTAACACAGTGTAGGCATCAGTGTTTAAGAAATAAAAGAATACTTGGATGGATGGGTCCTCCAGCAAATAGACTTAAACTCTAGTAATTTACCAGCTTAAGTGTGTCTCTTGCCAGACTGAAAACCCTGTGAACAGAACCTTCCTCAGCCATTCTTGGGTCCCAACGCCCAGTGGAGGGCCCAGCTCAGTGTACAGGCAATTCATGTTTGGGCAAAGGATGGAGTGATGAGGGATGGAGCTCCTGAGGGCAGCACTATACCAGAAGTGGCCCCCATAGAGGGCGCCCTCAGGCAGGGACTTCCAGCTGTGGTGGGGGAGGGGTGCCTGCTACACAGCTGCTTGCATTTAAGGTGGAACAAGGGATTTCCCCCACCCAGCCTCCGATGTAGGGGAGGATGCAGACAGTTCCCAGTTTCACACCCACCCTTTCCACCCCTTCCACCAGGGTACAGGAGAAGAGACGGTATTTTTCTTTATTTTTTTTTAATCGGTGAGAGTGCCAGCACCCCACAGTTAAAAAAACCAAAAATGTGAGTGCCTCCTGCGACCCAGGCAGGAGGTAAAGGGCTTTAACAAGAATATTCTCCCCATTTCACAGATTATGAAATTGAGGTTTCCTTAACAGGTTCTAGCCCCGGGGTCTTCGCTAAGAAGTGCTGGCAATAGGAGGGGGAAATTCCTGTGAAACTGTGCGATCCCTTCCTCCAAGGGGCCTCCTTAACAGCTGTCCTGCCGGCGTCGCCAGCTGCCCAGCCAGTTCCTGTCCCTTTCGGAGCCCGCGCTCACCCCGCCTGACGCTCCTAGAGTCTGTCCTTCTGCCGGGCCCCAGGCCCACCGCTGGAGGAATGGAGTTCTCGGAGCTGATCCGTACGGGCCAGGCCCAAGCCGAGCTCCTGCGGGGCCCGGAGATGCCCCCGCTGCGCGGCACGCTTTGCGTCACCGGCCACCACCTGCTGCTGTCGCCAGGACCCCAGGCGACTCCAGACCTGTGGCTGCTGCTGTTGCGTAGTGTCGACTCCATCGAGAAGCGGTGAGACGTGGCGGGGACATCCCCGTAGTCTGGGAGCGCGTGGCTCCGCAGGGAGAGGGGGAAGGGCAAGCGCAGTTGGAGCTGGTGCCCCCCCTGCATAACGTACAATCCTAAGAAACTCCTTTCTCCTCCCCTCTGGTAGAGGTCAGGGGACATTAAGCCTAAGTTTATCCATCCCCAGGGTCGCGGGTGACGCCGGCACCATCACGCTGCGCTGTAAGGACCTGCGAGTGCTGCAGCTGGACATAGAGGGCGTGGAAGCGACGCTGGACATCGCCCGCTCCATTGAGGTACGCCAGGGGTGCACCAGGGGCACTTAAGCTACTCTATCCCGTAACAAGGGGACTCAGCATCCAGTGTTATCCCGGAGCAGAGCTAATGGCAAGGGGATGCAGGGTGGTCTAGAGTGCGTGGAGAGGCGGGAGCTGCGGAGCGGAGGGCTGGATTCCGACCTTTCCCAGATCCCTTGCCTTCGTTCCCCAGGCGCTGTCCTCCCTGGAATCGGTCATCACCTCCTTTCCGTTCTTCTACCGTCCCAAGGGCTTGAGATTGGGCGAATCCTGGCACTTCCACCCACCCGAACGCTACTACAAGCGAGTAGCTCGCGAGGTCGGCGCGGTCGTGGGGGCCTGGGGATGTGGGAGAGCCGGGTCTGGAAGGGGCGCGGGGACAGGGCACTCATTGGGTGCCCTAAACCTGGTCTTCGCCCCTCCCTGTGCCGCAGACCAGAGCGTGGCGGCTGAGCGAGGCGAACGAGGACTTCAGCTTGTGCCCCAGTTACCCCCGCGCGGTGATCGTGCCTCGCGCCGTGGACGACGATGCCCTGGCGCGCAGCGCCCACTTCCGCCAGGGAGGCCGCTTCCCTGTGCTCAGCTACTACCACGCTCCCAGCGGAACCGTGAGCCCCACCCCTCCCCAGAGCCCGCCGCTAGGACCCTCTGCGTCCCTTCTTGGCTCTTCTCTGCACTGGCCGGCCTGTTGGTTGCCGGGCTGCGGCCCGGGCTCCGGCCCTATTCTGGCCCCGCCCACTCGGTTCAACCCTGCCTTCATCGATTCTGACCCCGCCCCTCTCCCTGGTTTCCGAGTCTCGCCAATCTCTGGCCCCATCTCCGGCTGGTCTGGGCCCCCTGAAGCCTTGTCCCTCTTTTATCAACCCATGACCCGCCCACGTTCTACCCAGCGGGTCCCTCCCCCCTCTGGCCACAACCCACCCAGACCCGGTCCGACGCCCCCAGGGCTCCTGAGCTATCCCCCCCCACCCCGCCCCGCCCCAGACAGCTCTAGACCCGCTCCAGTGTGTAAACCCGGCCTAGGGATCCCCTGAGCGAAGTCCCTGAACCGGGGCCGGGTGGGTACAGTTTCCGAGCTGAGTCCCTGTCCGCAGGTGCTGCTACGTTCCAGCCAGCCCCTGACCGGGCCCCAGAAGCGGCGTTGCGCTGAGGACGAGGAGCTGCTGCAAGCTGTGCTGGCGGGGGCTCGCCCGGGGTCCCGGGGCTTCATCGTGGACACGCGCTCGGCCCAGGCCGCCAAACAGGCCCGCATGACTGGCGGCGGCACCGAGGCCAAGTCCGCCTACCCGGGCTGGAAACGGCTGCACCGGCCCCTGGAGAGGTAAGGGGTCTTCCCATCCTCTCCTAGGTTCTTTGGTGCAGGACTCTTCATGGATGGGGGCAGGGGGAGGGCTGTCTTCTAAGAACGTCCAGGACTGTTAGGTCTTTCCTGGTAGCCATCCTGCCAGGTGGGCATGCCCCCACTGACAGAGCTCATTCCTCTCTAGGCACCCCAACTCTGCCTGGGTAGAAAAAGCACTTCTTTACATTGAACTGAAATTTCTCTTCCAGGAACAACCTCACCCCCCCCCCCCCCCCCCGCCCCACACACACACACACTGCACTGGTCCCAGCCCTGCCCTTGAGGGCTGTACCCGCACAGTCATTATCTGCTCCCTCTGCCTCCAGGTGCTGGTAGAACCAAGAGAAAGTCCTGAGGGACTTTTGTGCTTTGAGAGTGGACTACTCCCCTATCCAGAATACAAAACTCTGTTTATTCATTGATTCGGCCAACATTGACCCAGCACAGAGGCTGAGACGGTGGCCAGCCCAGACACGGTTGGAAGATCAGCAGTAAATGGGCAATTAGAATTCAGTGTGATAAGTAGCAGCACAGAAGAGGCGCGCCCCTCTCTTAGAATAGGTCATCCTAAGAAAGCTTCCCTGAGAACAGGATGCTTTAGCTGAGACCTGAAAGAGAGGAGGAGTAAGTCAGAGGATGAGAAGACATTCCAGGTGAAGGCACTGCAGGTGTGCAGGAGCAAGGAGCCTAGTCACTTGTTGTTTTGGAACTGCAAGCATTTCAGTGAGGTGGGAGTGAGGAGTGTGAGGTGGAGGCAGGGAAAGAGAGATGGAGGTAGAGAGGCTAAAGGTGTGACAGGGGCCAGAGCAAAGGTCTTGAATGCCGTGATTATGAGCTCAGAGCTTATCCTAAAGGCAGTGGGGAGCCACTGAAGGCTTTTAAACAAGCCTGAAAAAGTCTCAGTTAGATTTTCTGGCAGGAGGTTACTGGTGATCTAGAGCAGAACAGTTCCTAGGAAGTAGGAGCAGATACCAGAATCTCAGAGGCTTGTCAGACTGGTTCTCCCCAGGGGGTACTGTGTTGCTCCCATCAGACTAGGGTACATCAAGGGTACTGTGACACCTTCATCAAATTGGGGTTTCCCAGGGCATTCTGTTTCTCCAGGGGGCTATGTGACCCCTCCCCAGGCATTGCTATGCTTCCCCAACAGACTAGGTCTCCCCAAAGGGTCTCGGGTCTCCTCCACCAGATTGGGGAATCCTCAAGATTGGGGAGACATTTCCATCAGATTAGGTGGGCTCTCCAAAGGGCCCTGTGTCCTTCTTGTCAGATGGGCTCCTCTGAGGGCTCTATGTCTCCCTCACTGGTCTGGAGCATTTGTTCCTAGGCTATGCTCACCAGAGCTTGGGCTGGAGAAGGTATGACCAGACTCCCACTTGTGCAGGGGGCGGCCCCTGCAGGAGAGCTTCGTGCACCTGGTGGAAGCCTGTGGGGACCTGGAGCAGAGCATGGACCGCTGGCTTAGTCGACTAGATGGCTGCCGCTGGCTGTCACATGTGAAGGAGGCGCTAAGCACAGCCTGCCTAGCAGCCCAGGGCATGGAGTGGTAAGGCCCGCCCCCCAACCCTACAAGACAGAGAAGAGAGCAGGGTGGGCAGGGCTCTCAATGTCTGGGCACAAAACCACATCTCAGTAAGCAAATACAGGTTTCAAATGGGCCCTTTCTATTCCTGGCCTGGCCACCCCAGGCAGGGAAGGACAGGCCACTGTTGATAAGCCCTGGGCCCACAGGGAAGGGGCCTGCATCCTGGTGCATGGGGCCGAAGGCACGGACAGCACCCTGCTAGTGACTTCACTGGCCCAACTCATCCTAGACCCCTTGAGCCGAACCATGGCTGGATTCCAGGAACTGATAGAGCGAGAGTGGATCCAGGTAAGTGGCTGCCCAGCCCAGCCCTAGCCCTCCATCCAGAATCCCCACTTCCTTGTGCCCATCGCTCTGCCCCCTTCCCAGGCCGGCCACCCCTTCCAGCTGCGCTGTGCTCACTCGGCCTTCTCCCACACCCGCCCCAAGCACGAGGCACCCATCTTTCTCCTCTTCCTGGACTGCGTGTGGCAGCTGGGCCGCCAGTTCCCGCTGTCGCTGGAGTTTGGGGAGGGGATGCTGTTGGCGCTGTTTGATCACTCCTATGCCTCCTCTTTCGGCACCTTCCTCTGCAACAGTGAAAAGGAGAGGTGAGCTAAGGGGGTGTCAAGGTGGGTCAGAGGGCAGGCACAGGACAGGGGCGGGTACCTGCTGCATTGGCAGCCTACTTTCTTAGAAGACATCTTCGGGAATTTGCTGGTGGACCGTGGTTAGGACTCAGCGCTTTCACTGCTGGGGCCTGGTTCGATCCCTGGTCGGGGAACTAAGATCCCGCAAGCCGCAAGGCGCAGAAAAAGACATCTTTCCCTTTCAAACGAGTTTCTCTCTTAGAAAAACTCGGAGTGTCCTCTCCTCTCCTACCTCCAGAGCTCACACTTCCCCCTAACTTCTGCAAAGCCAGAAATAAATGGGTCCATGGCCAATCCTTTAGACCTACCCCCCACTCTGTCCATAGCCAAGAACAAGTGCTCTCCTAGCTTAAAAACAAGGACTGAAGGGGAAAGTTGCTGCCAAAATCGTTTCTGGGGCTCTCTACCACTTTGCAGGGTTGATTCTAGTGAAGCAATAGAGTAGAGGTTGAATGCTGAGTCAAATTGTTTGGGCTCAAGTTCTGGCTTCACCACTCACCTGCTGGGTGATCAAAAGCAACCCTGAATATGTTTCATCAGTAGCAAGCAAAGGATCATAATAGTCACCATAGCCTAGAGGTGAGGTGGGGGCATGTGTGAGGATTAGCTGAGTTAAAGCATAGAAAGTGCTTAGCACAGTGACTGGCACACAGTGGGCACACGAGTGGTAGTTATTTTTATTATTTGGTTGGCTTGTTGCATATGCCGCCAATGAGCTCCCATCAGCCATCTTTCTCTCATCAGACTGAGATGAGGGGAGGGAGGGTTCACTCCTAAGAAGGTAGAGCTCATATTTAGTTATCTTTTGTTGCCCAGTGGCCTCCTCTCCACCATGTTGTTTTCACTAACTCTGCTTATCATCCAGGTTAGAAACTTATTTTTACCCCCCTCTCCCCCATCCTTCATATTTAGCTTTCCTTCTAAGAATTAATTTTTTAAAAATATTTATTTATTTGGTTGTGCCAGGTCTTAGTTGCGGCTCACCGGCTCCTTAGTTGTGGCATGCAAACCCTTAGTTGTAGCATGTATGTGGGATCTAGTTCCCTGACCAGGGATCGAACCTGGGCCCCCTGCATTGAGAGCACGGAGTCCTAACCATTGTGCCACCAGGGAAGTCCCTCTACTAAGAATTTCTTAGCTTAGTCCTTTCCTGTCCAAGGCCCCTCCTACTACCCTAATCCAGACTTTCCTTTCCATGTGGACCACTGGAACAGCTTCCTCACTGCTCTTATTATCTCCACTTTTATCTTTTTTTTTTTTTTAACTCATCAGTCTAGACCTATCAATATTCACCTTGGGCTCTTTCCCACTTTCTTGCTTTTGCTCCTGCAGTTCCCCCTCCTAAGTAGTTCCATGTTTTTGCACACCTGGTGAACTTCTGATGCTAGACCCAGCTCAAATGGCACACTCTTAATCAGCCTTCCCTGATCCTTTCAAAGCAAAGCTAAGCAGAACTCCTTAAGAACTAGGACTTGGTCTTGTTCCTGCTTTATTGTAGTGCCCAGTTCAGGATCTGACTCGCAGTAACATCTGCGGGAGAGGCTATCACCGCCCTGGGGGAGCTGTCACCCTACTAACCAGGGCCCTCACGCGTAGTCCCAGAGGGCATAGCTGAGCCTGGAAGCTCACTCTCTCACCCCCTCCAGATGCCTGTGTGAAGTGAGGACGCGAACACACTCCTTGTGGTCTGGGCTCAATCAGCCAAAAGAGCAACGAAAACTCCGGAACCCGCTCTACGCCCCCAATCCCTTGGCCATCTGGCCCTCTGTGGAGCCCCAGAGCCTGCAACTGTGGCAAGGTGACCCCCTCTCCCTCCTCCTCCCTGGGGGAGTTCTCCCCTCTGCTCAGCTTCCTTACCTGTCCTCCTCCTCTTCCTCAGGCCTGTTTCTGCGCTGGACCCATCCACCTGAGCCTTCAGAGGTAGCATGGGAGAAGGTGTGGCAAATAGCAACAGATCAGGAGAAGACAGAAGGCTCTCAGCCAACAGATTCAGCCTCTGAGCCCCAACCCTAAGTACTGGTCCTTGGATGGTGGTTGAGATGTTCCTGAAACTTCTCCAGGCCCCTCAGCACCGTTGGACCTTGAATGACAGTGCCTGCAACCCAGCCTAGCCCATAATACTGAAGTTCCAGGTTTGAAATGTCCAAAGTGTAGGGAGAAGGTCCAAATAATAAAGGTATCCATGATTGGTATGAGCTTGCTGGGGCATCACTGAGAAGGGAAAGTAATGAAACTGATGAAATTTCTGACCAGAAACCATTTATTTCCAAACTAATTTATTTCTCAGAGTCCAAAGCCTTCTGTGAACCTGGCCCATATGGAGATCCGGCTTCTTTTTGTGGTGTGTGTGTGTGTGTGCGTGTGTCCATGCCGTGCGGCATGTGGGATCTTAGTTCCCCGACCAGGGATGGAACCCATGCCCCCTGCAGTGGAAGCTCGGAGTCCTAATCACTGGATGGCCAGGGAATTCCCAGAGATCCGGCTTCTTAAGCCTCAAACTCAAATTCAAAGTACTGCGGGTCGAAGTAGTGGATGCGGACATAACCATCTTCGCCGCCGCTGCTGTAGCTGGAAAGAGACAGGCAGGGCCCAGTCAGAAGCCTGCCCTGGGGGAGGCAGGCCTAGGGGGCAGGGCACGGGAAAGGGGCAGAGGCGGGCAGACCAGGGCTGAGCTCAGCTCCCTTCACTGGGCCCTACCTCTTGCCATCAGGATGGAAGGCAACACTGTTGATAGGTCCAAAGTGACCCTTGACTCTTCCAAACTCTTCTTCAATGGCCAAGTGGAAGAACCTGGAGGAGAGAGCGGGGTGGGAAGTGACAGTTCATTCATTTTCCATCTCCTTCCAAAACATGTCAAGAGGTACCACTCCCCAAACACAAACTGTAAAGTGGGGAAACTGGGAAAAGGGGAAATGAATGTGAACAGAACAAGACAAAGCGGGGGGAAGATTGGACCCAAACGTCTTCCTTACTGTGTGCTGCGCAGTGCTCTAAGAGCTTAACAACTATTAAGTCATTTATTTAATCTGCACAGTTTTATGAGGTAAGTATATTACCATTGTCCTCATTATACAGTCAAGGGCAATTGGGCACAGAGAACTACAGTGATGTGTAGAGCTTCAGAGCGAGCCCAAGAGTTCATGCCCTTAACTGCTGTATTATACACTTGTCACAGGAGGACCACAGATCTGGCTGCACTTCCTAGCAGCCAATGAATTAAGGGAAGTCTCTTCAGTTATATGGTTTGTGTCCATCATGAAAGACATTTCATGAAGTTTCAGTTTGGAAGAGCTCCTTCCCCCTTTACCTGGCCTCAAACTTGCCAATCCTGGTGGAAGTGGTGGTTACATCCATTGCTTCCTGACCACCGCCCAGCACCACCTGAAGGGAAGAAGAAACTCTAGACAGGCCCAAAGGGCGGGCAAATCCATTTTCTGTTTTTTCCCCCCACCCCATAAGCCTTTAATTATCTCCCACATCAGACTAGGAATATATTAAGGGTAAGGAACAAACATCTTTCAGCCACCTCCTACCCTGTCCCCTGGGGCTTCCCAATCATTCAGCCTTGTTGCTGCTCTGAGAATCTCCTCTCTGCCTGACACCATTTTCCCCCAGAGATCTTTTCTTAATTGCTAGACAAACAACTAGATCCTGGAAACATTCTGAGGCTTTAGCAAGAAGCTCGGGTGGGGTCCCTTACATGGTCATAGTTGGGAGAGAGGGCAGCTGAGTTGACGGGACGTTCTGTCCGGAAAGTCTTCTGGTGTTCAAGGGTTGTGGAGTCAAAGAGCTAGAGAGAGAAGGCAGGGGAGAAATCTGTAAAAGGAGCCTTCTTGAGGGGAAATCGAGAGCCAGGCTGGAGGGTGGGATCAGCCCCACCAGACCCCTTGCCCGGGCTCACCTTGGCTGTGTTGTCCTTGGATGCAGTGACAAACATGGTCATGTCCCTGGATAACTGGATGTCATTGATCTGCCGGGAGTGCTCCTTAACAGTCACCAATACCTCCCCAGACTGCAAAAGGAAGAAGAGTGAGGCTCTGACCAACCCGATCCTCACTACCCCGCTGCTCAGCCAGCGTTCTGGACTGTTTCTTGTCCCATGAAGGGGAGGGGTCTGGGTTGGGCCTGCCTCAGTGTCCCCTGAACCAACATTTACTCCCACTCCCAAGCCCAACCCAAGTGTGCCCAAGTGTGCAAGTTTCGTAAACACTGCTAGCCTACCTAGGAAAACACACACTTATGGTGACAAATCTACAGACCTATTAATTAATCATCATGTAGCAGTAGAGAAGTTTCCGTTTAATCCTTCCAACAAATATTTATTGAATGGCTACTATTTGCCAAGCATTGTGCTAAGCACTTAACAACACCTATTTCCTTTAATCCTCACAACAATCCTATGAAGTAGGTATTTTAACAGAAATTTTAAAAGGAAGAAACTAAGGTTCAGAGAGGTGGTGTGACTGGAGATCCTAAAATCAGTAAGAGGCAGAATCCGTTCGCATCTCCTTCCCTCATAGGGTCTTGGTCACAGGTCATGAGGACCACTGCTCGTCCATCCTTTTCTTAGGTCTTTTCAAAAGGCCGTCTCATCTCCTGATTTCCCTTCCCACTAAAAGAACCTGCTAGACTATGTAGTACAGAGTTTTAGAGCCTGCCCTTAAAAGTACCTCTCTGTGGGAGTTCCCTGGCAGTCCAGTGGTTAGGAGTCTGCGCTTTCACTGCCAAGGGCCCGGGTTCAAGCCCTGGGCAGGGAACTAAGATCCTGCAAGCCAAGCAGCGTGGCCAAAAACAAACAAACAAAACTTCTCTGTGCCTCAATTTCTCTATCTAGAAAACAAGATTATTAAAAGCCCTGAGGGGGGACTTCCCTGGTGGCCCAGTGGCTAAGAATCTGCCTGCCAATGCAGGGGTGACGGGTTCGAGCCCTAGTCCAGGAAGATCCCACATGCCCTGGAGCAACTAAGCTTGTGTGCCACAACTACTGAGCCTGCGCTCTAGAGCCCGCGAGCCACAACTAATGAGCCCACGTGCCACAACTACTGAAGCCCAAGCGCCTAGAGCCTCTGCTCCACAACAAAGAGAAGCCACTGCAATGAGAAGCCCGCGCACCACAACGAAGAGGAGCCCCCACTCTCCACAGCTAGAGAAAGCCCATGCACAGCAACAAAGACCCGACGCAGCCAAAAATAAATAAATAAAATAAATTAATTTTTTTAAAAAGCCCCCAGGGGTAATTCCCTGGCGGTCCAGTGGTTAGGACTCGGCCTTTCACTGGCATTCTCACTGCAGATCCCTGGTCCGGGAACTAAGATCCCACAAGCTGCATGGCGTGGCCAAAAAAAAAAAAAAAGCCCTCAGGGTCACTGTAAGGATACTGGGACTGGGTCTTACTTGACTTTGAATGACAGGCACCTGGCCTGTGCTCTGTAAACATTTGTTAGATGACTAAAAGGCCTCAAGCATTGGGCCTCAAACAGAGACCCTCAGAAGACTGTCATTTCCTTTCCTGAGTTACTTTCACCTATTCTGAGGGAAGAATGTATTTCTGTCTCCTCCATTAACTTGGACACATGGTAGGGATGTATCTGGCTCTTACATTTCAGGGAACAAGTACCAGCTTTGCAGTCAGGCCTACCTGGGGGCACAGATCAGCTCACTGTTTGCTATCATCAAGCGTTATTTACGTCTTTGCCCTTGGCTCCCATTCCCTTCCTGCAGGTAGGCCTGGTACTTTAGTGGACCATAGTCAGTGCTTGTTGAGTGACTGACTAACCTTTATGGTATTATAGTCCAGTATTCTTCAGAAACCCAGGCACCCACATCTGAAATCTGAGACAGCCGGGACTTTACCCTTTTCCTAACCCTCCATCTCATCAGTCACCTCTGAATGTCTCCTGACTGTCAGGTAGTCCACATCCCCATGACTACTGCCTAGTTTATGTCCATTCTCCAAACTAGCCTGCGAGAGTTTTCTAAAGAGAAAACCTGATCATCCATAACCATTTGAAGATTCCCTCCTGCCTAAGGGAAAATTACAACTCCTTTGTCTCCTGACCCGAAAACTATCTAGTCCTGGTCCACCTCCCCCAATACCACACTCCAATGATAAGAAACTCTCTTCCTGAAGAATCTGCCTATTCCCTTAACTCTGTGCCTTTGCAAACGCTGCTCCATTTGTCTGTGGAACGTCCCTCTCTTCCGGCTTGAAGCTCCATTTATTCTTCACAGATTAATGTACATGCCACCTCCTCTGCGACAGAGGGCACTTTCTGTACTTGGCTGAGACCTCTGTGGTGGCAAAACTCACAATCTGACCCATGTGCTAGCTGTTTGCCAGTCTGTCTCCCCCGGGGCAGGGCCCATGTCTGATTCACTTCTTTGTCCTCAGAGGCTAGCAGGGGGCCTGGCACTCAGTAGTGGCAGGAGTATGCTTAATTGTGATCATTAGTAACATATCCTGAGTACTCTATGACAAGTTTTTCAAACACCTGATGTCATCTGATCCTTGAAACATCTTACAGATAAATAGGCTCCGTGAAGTTATGCAATACGCCCAAGATCACATAATGAGAAAGGGGTGAAATCTGTATGTGAATCCAGCCCTCTTAACCACTGGGCTTATCCTGCCTCTCATAGAGAATCATTCTGATGGGCTTAGGCCTCACCCACCCCCTTACCTTGGCGCTATACTGGTTGAGCTCTCCGCCCTCGTGGCCTGCAATGATGCACTCGCCAAGGGGTCCCCAAACAGCACTGGTGATCTTGGAGTCGTTGCAAGGGATCTTCATGTAGGGCTCGTTGCTGTCTGTGTGGGGCAGCAGATGTCAGGCCCTGGGCTCTGGAGTCGAGCCCTTCACCTCAACCCTAGCCCTGAGCCCCAGCACCGGCTCACCAATCTGGCTCGGATCCCGCAGATCGAAGAAGCTCACGAAGCACTGGTAGCCCATCTGCTTGTCCGTGGAGAACATGATGATGTTGCCCCCGAAGTCAAAGCCACAGGTCCGGACTGCTGAATTGGTGTTGAGTAGGGCCAGCTGCTTCCCTGGAGACAGGCAGAGTGTGGGCTAGCCCTTGCCCACTGCAGGGAGGACTCTCTCTACACTTGCCTATTGGGACTTCCCTCATGGCACAGTGGATAAGACTCCACGCTCCCAATGCAGGGGGCCCGGGTTCGATCCCTGGTCTGGGAACTAGATCCCACATGCATGCTGCAACTAAGAGTTCGTATGCCACAACTAAGGAGCCCATGTGCTGCAACTAAGGAGCTGGTGCAACCAAATAAATAAATAAATATTTTTAAAAAGCAAAACAAACAAAAAAATACACTTGCCTATCGTCACGTTGCACTGTTTCTCCTGCACTACTGACTCTAGTGCCCTCCCCCCCTTTTTTCCTCACTGCTGTGCTTTGGCTCAAGTCTTTTAACTTCTCCCCACAGTCCCTCCTCAGACACCTGCCACTGTGGCATTCACAGTGCACTGCATTCTATCTGTCTCTGCCTCAGAATGCACTCTTCCACAGCAAAGTCCTGCTCTAATTTCTCTGTGTGTCCCCAGTGCCCAGCAAAGACCTGGGAGAGATCTGGATTACCAGTAAATATTTACTAAATGGAGCAGCTTAATAGGCTCCCCTGTCTTCTGTCTGTTCCTCCAGTGCTCCCCACTGCTATCTGGGCTTGCTAAAGCTAAACACGCTCTTCCCTGCTCAGGGACCTCCACGGCATGCCGAATCCTACAGAACAAAGCCATGCTCCTGAGTTTGCATTCAAGGCCTGTTCTGGCCCTAGCCTGCCTCAGCTTCCCCACTGCTGTCTATTTCATCCCCCAAGAAGCAGGAACTCCTGCCAGATCAGATGGCTTGGATATGATGCTCGCCCTGCTTTCATTCCTGCATGTTCCAGAGCGATGACCTCTTTCTCATCCTTCAAGCCCCAGCTCATATGACATTTACTTTGGGAAACCTTCCCAGGCTGTTCCCACCCCCATTCCAGGCATTCAGTTGCCCCCCTCTGGCCTTCCACAGTGCTCTTTGCTTCCTCTAACATGGCTTATGTCTCACTGTATGCCTCTTTTCTCCTCTGTCTTCTTTATTTTCTTGTCTGTCTCTTTTTCCCTAGACTAAGAACCATCTCTGGATTTATCTCTATTTCCCCAGAACCTGTTCACCTCAACAAGGTGAACAGGTTCTTGGGAAACCTGTAGGTCCTCACTGTTTGCTGTAAAAGTGAAGGATCCAGGCCTACCTGTTTCACAGTCCCAGAGACGACAGCTGTTGTCAGCTGAGCCGGTGAGGACATGCTTGGTGTCCCCTGAAGAAGGTGTTAAGAAGCATGACAGAGTTCACCTGAGCCCTTGTCCTCTTGGAAGGCCAACTGAATCACCTCCCTGTTCAGCACCAGAGAGCCTTCCTTCTTCTCTCATCCTAACCTCCTCATCCAGAACTGGAGCTTGTCCTAAATGCTCCCCCAACCAATGAACAGACCAAGGAGGTAGGTAGCATCATTCTCTAGACCCACATGAGCATCCCAAACTCCCAACTCCAAGTCAGCGGCCTCTCCATTGCTGGCAGACCCTGGGAGCACAGACTCAGAGCAAAGACAAGGATACAGTCAGCGTCCACACACCACACAGCTCCGGTATGGCCCATATAGGTGCCCAGCCTCTCACCATTCACCGAGTACCATACATTGACAATCTGGAGGAGTCAATGACAATATGACAGGATGATAGGCATCTCAGGCAGAGCAATGGCCTCCTATTTTGCCCCAGGAGCCCCCAGCAGCTTCTACCCAGGTCAGATTCTGCCCTCTCCTGCTCATCTCTTGGGAAACAGCAGGTTGCTGGTAAAAAGACCAACTCCTGGATTCTCCTCCTTCCAGCAGGTAAGCAGCAAGGGAGTCAGGAGGCTTGCAAAAAGTCTCCATTTGCCACTATACCGGCCCTTTCCCAGACTCCTAAACCCTCAGAAAAATAAAAGGTCAAGTCGGGTGCCAGCCTAGAAAACAGCAGCTTTGGTGTTCTGTCCAAATGGGAGCAGTTGGTAGTAGGGAAGCCTGGGTTCCCATCCCTGCTCTGCTACTATCTCACTGTATTATCTCAAAATTAGTGCTTCTCCCCTCTGAACTTCAGTTTTCCCATCTGTAAAATGGTCAAGACAGTAACGCCTTCTTCAAAGGGTAGCTCCAATAAAATACTGTCTAAGGAATTTAAAATATAAGTGACTAACATTAATTAGGCACTCACACACACTAAGCTCCTTACTTGAATAATCTCATTAATCTTAAAGGCAACCCCAGAAAGAAGCACTATTACTACCCATATTTTGTAAAAAGGCACACTTTAAGTTTATAAAGGTTAAACGACATGCTCAAAGTCACACTGCTAGTGAATGCAGCACTCAGGATTCAAATCAGGTCTGTTTGGTTTCAGAGCCCTCACTTTTAGCCACTCGAGTTAACTTCCTCCATATGGAGGTGCCTCAAAAGGCAGTACTGTGAGGGGCTGTTTGCAGTCAGTGAGCGGCAGGAAAGGGCTGACTGAAATGATACCAGGGACATCTTCATTAAGGCCTCTGTGTCCCTCGCCACCCAAGGATCAACTTTCCCTTTCTTCAGGTGGTCTGTTCCCCTATCCTTGTAGAATAGTTTTGTTCTTCCCCAGAATGGTCTCCGCTCCCTGAGCAAGCTGACTCTCGTCCCCCTTCCCCTTCCACAAGGTCCCTTGCTTTTCTTCTCCCCAGCTAGTCCTTCCTTCTACCAACAACTGAGTCCTTTCCCACCTCTCCAGGTTTAATGTTCTCGCTCTCCTAATCCCGGGATGGTCTCTCCCTACTTCTCAGAATGGGGCGCTCTTTGGGTTCTCTCTCGCGGCAAAACTGGCCTGTCCACCCTTCGCCCCGGCAGAATGAACTCGCCCCCTCCTGGGCCCCCTCCGCACTGTCCCGGCGGCCCGCCCTCCGGCCGACGCTCACAGGGTCCTTGGCCACCGTGAAGAGGAGGTCTCCCTCGCGGTTGTACTTAATCTGCGTAATGGACCGCTCATGGCCCTGCAGCAGGATCGGCTTCTGTGGGAACAGGACGGGAGTGTCAGCGCCCAGAATCGGCCCTGGCCCGGACGCCCAGGACAACAACTCTAACTCAGAGGAACTCACCATGCCGGCGGTGACGCGAGGAAAAACTCAACGCGAGCAGAACCGGAAGAGGCTTTGGCACCACTTCCGGATTACGGGTATCCGCCCCTTCGTTCCCGGAAGTGGAGAGGAGCGGCGTTGCCATGGCGGCGACCCTGGGTAGGCGGGCCCCGCCCCTCCCCGGGCTTCCAGACTCCCACCCGGAATTCATTTCTGCTCCACCTCCACCACCTAACCCCGACCACTGCTGCAACCCCGAACCTGGGCTCCTGGATCCACCTCCCCGGCCTCCCGGGGTCTGTCCTACCCGCCAATCACACCCGGGGCGTTGGAGAGCAAAGAAGGGCTGTGGGGTCGCCGGGCTGGGGATGGGAGGCCGGAGGAGGGCTGGGGCCGTGCGGTGGGGCGGCGGGGGAGGGGGGGGGCGTCACTCGCATCTCCATCCAGGGCAGGTGCTGGCTCTGGTGCTGGTGGCCGCTCTGTGGGGTGGCACACAGCCGCTGCTGAAGCGGGCCTCCTCGCACCTGCAGCAGGTTCATGAGCGGACCTGGGCCCGGCAGTTGCTGCAGGAGACGAAGACCCTCTTCCTGAATACTGAGGTGCGTCGGTGAATGACCCCTCTTTCAGGGGTAGTCGCTAAGAATTTGGTCTCTGGAGTCAAACAGGTCAGGATCAGAATCTGCGCTCCACCACTTACTCGCTAGAAGCTCTTGGATGAGGCCCTTGTCTGCCATGAGCCTCAGTTTCCTCATCTGTAAAATGGGAATAATGTAACCATCTCATGGGGCAGTTGTGAGGATTAAGTGAGGTGAGGCACATAAAGCACTTAGCATTGGGCCTAGTACATAATTAGGGCTCAAATCTATGATGTTTTGAGCTGCTATTATTAATATTTTATTATGGTGATCCCTCCAACAGACCTTTCCGGAGGGAGGGCTTAGGGCTCAAATTGGCCCTGGGGAGGCAGGATATGGAGAAGTACCTGTGACCCCAACGCTGCCAGTCTAGGCTAGTGGGAAAGACAAGACATAGACACAACTGCCTCTTAGGGCTAAGGGCTTTGAGAGAGGTACAGATAAGTGCTGCGTGAGTTCACAGGAGGGAGGCTGGAGCTAGGGGACCGGGGGAAGGCTTCTTGGA
The DNA here is from genome assembly GCF_949987535.1 of Balaenoptera acutorostrata. Classification (NCBI taxonomy): domain Eukaryota; kingdom Metazoa; phylum Chordata; class Mammalia; order Artiodactyla; family Balaenopteridae; genus Balaenoptera; species Balaenoptera acutorostrata. Next base: position 25,801,688 of record NC_080064.1, on the reverse strand, counting down.
GAGAGTAACGCTGGCATTCAGGGACTTGCAGGATGGGGAGGATAGGAACCAGCAGGGCTGAGGGGGAGGGCATTCAGGGCAAAGGCATGGAATTAAGTCAGTGACGTTCCCTCTGCCCCGGAAGGGTTCTTTTCAGAGGGCTTAGGCCCTAGGCCCTTATAGCTACCCCTCCCTCCGAGGAAAGGCATATCTCAAAGCTCAAAGAAGGCAGCACTGCTCAGTTAAGCAATCACACTGACTGCAGTTTTCTTCTGTTTCCAGTACCTGATGCCCTTTTCCCTCAACCAGTGTGGCTCCCTTCTCTACTACCTCACCTTGGCATCAACAGGTGGGTCTCTGGGTTAGAACTGCTATGCTTAGTGGTGGAGGCCACCCAGAGAGTCACTGTGGGGAGGGTGTCTAAAACACCTTGTTGCCATGAGTGAGGGAGAGCCCACTGTCTCTGGTTCCTGAGGTGCACCCTCTTCTCTGGGCAGTAGGGCATGGTGGGCTGGTTATGAGTATGCTGCCAGGCACGAGAGTTGGTTTGAAGCCCGGCAGTCTCATGCAGTGCCAGAGGAAGAAAGAAGGTTCATTTTGCTGTGCCAAGGGCTGGCTTTGACACCCTTGCTTCCACTGCTTGCTACCTGCCTAACCTTGAGCAAGTCCCTTATTTGAACCTTGATTTTTTACAACTGGCTTCATAGCACTGAGAGCATTAAATTCAGTGTATGAAAAGCATTTGGCAGAGTACCTGGTGCACACTGTACCAGGAGGAGCTCAATAAATATAAATTGCCTTTCCCCCACTGTTGTTAACTGCCCTCTACTGTGTCAGATACTGTTCCAGTTTTACACATTTAAAAAAATTCTCATCTCGATCCTATGAAGTAGGCATGATTGTCTCCACCTAGGAGATGAAGTTACAGAACTTTGGGCAACTTATTGCATCTCTCTTTAAGTCCCATTGCATGTCCGTGCAGAAGGATTTGAAGCCATATATTACTAAAGTTTATGCTCTTGAACTTTGCTATGAGAATTTCACCTTTCCTGGAGTCTCACCTAGGCACCCCAGAGACTTGACGGGAGTTTGGGTCCCACATAGCCCTGGGAAACCCCTCAGAGGCCATAGGAGGGTGAGCGGATAGGCCGACCTCCAGACCTGCCACATCAGCTTCAACTAGAGTCACTCCGCTTTCATCTGTCCTACATTTTGGGCTTCTCATAAGACTTCATTTAAAAGAAAGTTTGAAAGCCTCTGGCACTCCCTGCTGCCCAGAATGCTGAGCCCTCTGGTCAGCTGACTGCAGTTAGCCATCTACCAAGTTTTGAGCAAATTGGAATTTTAGGATCCTATTATCTCACCACCTACTCTGTATCCTTTAACGCCCACCCATTCTAATAATCAGAACAGTGGTCTCTATTTATTAAGGATATATTCAGCCAAGGATATACACACGTTATCATATTTCATCTTACAACCCTGTTGTAAGGTGATGTTGTTATCTTGCGATCACGGTTTTTCATGTAGGGCACAGGCTCAGAGTGTTTGAATGACCTAACGAAGGTGACATAGGGAAACCTGGGTCAGCCTCACTCCAGTGCCCTTGCTCTTCCCTTGTACCATGCTGCTTCCCTCCCCAATCTACTGTTGCAAACCAGACTTCAGCAGCCACTGCACTCTATGTAAAGTGTGAAAGCTTAAGGAAGGAGCTCTGAGTAGGTAGCAGTTGTGTCAGTTTCTTGGATGGCTAATGCCAGCCTTGGTGGGGCCTCGCAGGGGATGAGGAGCTGCACAGTTCTCTCCTCCGCCACCTGAAGCAGGTGAGGCCTGGGAGGGCTGGGAAGGAGTGTGCTGAGAAGCCAACATGCACGGTCTGCCTGGCAGTTATGAGTCTTGTAAACTAGTAACTCAGCTTCTGATTTCGTTTTTTGTTTTGTTTTTTTGTATGTGTTTAAGAACACTTAACGTAAAATCTATCTTCTTAAAAAGCTTTAGGTGTACAAAATTTAAGTGTAATAAATTTTAAGTTAACGGTGTTCTTAACTCCATTAGTCTTTTTGAAGCTTGTTACTTGCAAGTCAGTCCCTTGGGGCTTCAAAACTAAGGAACAGGCTTCCCTGGTGGCGCAGTGGTTGAAAATCTGCCTGCCAATGCAGGGGACACGGGTTTGAGCCCCGGTCTGGGAAGGTCCCACGTGCCGTGGAGCAACTAGGCCCGTGAGCCACAATTACTGAGCCTGCGCGTCTGGAGCCTGTGCTCCACAACAAAGAGAGGCCGCGATAGTGAGAGGTCCGTGCTTGCCGCAACTAGAGAAAGCCCTCGCACAGAAACGAAGACCCAACACAGCCAAAAATAAATAAATAAATAAATTTAAAAAACAAAACAAAACAAAAAAAACGTGTTCTTAAAAAAAACAAAAAACTAAGGAACAGACCCTGGACTGTGGTGACCTCTACTTAAGGCCCAGCCTTGTGGGGCCTGTCCTGTACCTGGCTTCCTATCGCTGACATTTTTTCTCTTCTGTAATTCCGTAAGGCCCAAGTCTGAGCTGAAACAGAAACAAAATGTGCTTCACCTGCAGTTTTGGTTTGTCCTTATCCATCTAAATAGATTCAATAAGGGCACAGGCTTTGGAGTCAGGCAGACCTTGGTTTAAATCCTCAATTTGCCTCAATTTATGTGATGTCTTTGAGCCTTTGATTCTTTCATTTATGCAGAATGATGCTAATGCTCTTCCTGCAGTGTTTTTGTGAAGATTAATGAGATGTGTGCACAAAGCACCCGGCACATAATGTATACTTGATAGATGTGTTTGGTGTTAATAGCTACTGCATCCTTTGGGTTTTGGGTACTTGTCTGTCCAGATGTCCTTGAGATCTCAGAAGTTCTCCTTGAGAGCAAAGATCTCATCCTTACCAGCAAACCAAGGTGGTCCCAGACCTTGTAGTTCAGGTCTTCATGCTGGAATCCTGAGGGAGCACTGAATTTAGAGTCAGGAGACCTGAGTTTGAATCCTGAGCTTTGCTGTGACTTCATCTGGAAAATGGGGTCATGAGATACCCTTTTTAAAAGACTGTCTTGATGATGTAATGAAAGTGTTTTGTGCCTAGAAAGACATTTTTTTTTTTTGCATCTCAGAGATTCTTTTCATTCTGATCACTCAGATCTGACCCTAGCTGTGCCCATCAGTAACTCTCTGGCCATCATCTTTACACTGATTGTTGGGAAGGTCCTTGGAGAAGATATTGGTGGAAAACGTAAGTCTGGCCACTGCAAGTTTGGGGAGCCACTACTTGGGCTTTGACACCCCTGGGTTAGTTTTTTCCAGAGCCATCTCCCTTGGCCCGGTGAGGAGAGGATCTTCCCCGATCCTGCCCCTTTCCTCTGCAGCTCCACTGCTTCCTTGTGGCCATCAGAGTTTCCTTCCCCTGGGTAGTCTGGGGACAGACCCTGTCTGAGCCCTTCCGTCAGCCCTGCACCAGCTCCTCCTGGCATGGCTGGTCTCAGAACCTCTCAATTTTTGCCCATTATCCCAGGAGCATTCGCAGGCATGGTGCTCACCGTGGCAGGAATTACACTCTGCATCACAAGCTCAGTGACCAAGACCCAGGGGCAACCATCTACGCCTTGAGTGGACCAAGGCCACCCTCCGGCTCTGCTGTCTCCAGGAAGCCCCTGGGCCATGAGGTAGAGGCAGTGAGCATGCGGACTTAGCCCTCCCACCCCCCTCCACCCCCCAGCCTCAGCTTCCTCATCTCTTGGGATAATAGCTACCTCATGGATCGTAGTAAGAGAACAAAAGTGAAAGGGTTTTGTAACTTCCACGTGCTGTTCACCTGCTCGGATTTAGCACAAGAGACTTCACACTCACCCTCACCCTCAGCAACCTTTCTGCCCCAGCAGCACTCTTTCTGCTGTCATGTCAGGCCCCAGGCCCCCAGGCCTGCCACTGTTCCTGTGCCTGACCCAGACTATCCCAGCAGCTGGTTGGTGGACCGCAGAACTCCAGCGGCAAGAAGAGAGCCAGCTACAGTCTTTGAGCCAGAAATGCAAACAGGAGGGCTCCAGGGCTCAGCCTTGGCTGGCTGAGGAGGGAACTGAGGGGAAGGTGCATAAGAACAACAGACGTTAGGGAGAGGAGTTTGCTGTTAGCCTTGCCTGTCCCTCCCGTGAGGTGGGTGCCGGCCCCTCTCAAACAGATCGACATCTATGGGCCCCCGCACTGCCAGACCCCAACGTATGGAGCAATGCCAGGCGAGCAGTAGTCTGTAATAAATGTGTAGTAAACAGATGGAGGTTAGTAAGTATTCTTTTATTGGGATGACCCGCTCCCCAGTTTGTGTTCTTTCCCTGAAGCTCCGTTGGTTACTCATCTCTCTGGCCGGAGAACCTCATAAGGAAATGGCCTCTGTGGCTGGGCTGCTCTGCTCGGAGCGGAAAGGAGGCTGGGCTGTGGGTTTAGGGGCAGAAGAGGGACTGAGGGGCTGCAGCGCACCCTGTGAGTCCAGGGGAGGCCCTGGCTCCTCGAGAACCGGCCGCTGGAGGCTGAGGATAAATGGTGGCCGCAGAGTGGCGGTCCCCAGTTCCTGGCTGCAGCTACTGGCTCTCAAGATGGCGGAGCAGGGGCCCGGGCCGAGGCCGAGAGAGCTGCCCCAGCTCCGGCCGGCTTTCCAGGATCAGGGCCTCTTCCACTACCTGTGCTGCCCTCTGGAGGAAGCAGAAGGCCACACAGAACGGAGCCATTAGCACCCCATGTCCAGCCTCCAGTCCTCAGCCTGGGGTTTGCCCACCCCAGGAAAGGAAGACACCAGAAATTAGCATCTGCCCTCTCATTCAACAAGGTAGGAAGTCGGGCTCTGAGAGGTTAGGAGATTTGCTCACAGTCACAAGGGAGAAGAACCGTTTCTGGGACCCAGAGCTGCCCGTTTCCAGCTCAGAACTCCTGTCCCTAACAAAAATAAACAAATGGGACCTAATGAAACTTCAAAGCTTTTGCACAGCAAAGGAAACCATAAACAAGACCAAAAGACAACCCTCAGAATGGGAGAAAATATTTGCAAATGAAACAACTGACAAAGGATTAATCTCCAAAATTTACAAGCAGCTCATGCAGCTCAACAACAAAAAAACAACCCAATCCAAAAATGGGCAGAAGACCTAAATAGACATTTCTCCAAAGAAGATATACAGATGGCCAACAAACACATGAAAGAATGCTCAACATCATTAATCATTAGAGAAATGCAAATCAAAACTACACTGAGATATCATCTCACACCGGTCAGAATGGCCATCATCAAAAAATCTAGAAACAATAAATGCTGGAGAGGGTGTGGAGAAAAGGGAACACTCTTGCACTGTTGGTGGGAATGTAAATTGATACAGCCACTATGGAGAACAGTATGGAGGTTCCTTAAAAAACTAAAAATAGAACTACCATATGACCCAGCAATCCCACTACTGGGCATATACCCTGAGAAATCAAAGAGTCATATACCAAAATGTTCATTGCAGCTGTATTTACAATAGCCAGGACGTGGAAGCAACCTAAGTGTCCATCATCAGATGAATGGATAAAGAAGATGTGGCACATATATACAATGGAATATTACTCAGCCATAAAAAGAAAAGAAATGGAGTTATTTGTAGTGAGGTGGATGGAGCTAGAGTCTGTCATACAGAGTGAAGTAAGTCAGAAAGAGAAAAACAAATATAGTATGCTAACACATATATATGGAATCTAAGGAAAAAAAAAAAAAGGTCATGAAGAACCTAGTGGCAAGACGGGAATAAAGACACGGACCTACTAGAGAATAGACTTGAAGATATGGGGAGGGGGAAGGGTAAGCTGTGACTAAGTGAGAGAGTGGCATGGACACATATACACTACCAAACGTAAAGTAGATAGCTAGTGGGAAGCAACCGCATAGCACAGGGAGATCAGCTCGGTGCTTTGTGACCACCTAGAGGGGTCGGATAGGGAGGGTGGGAGGGAGGGAGATGCAAGAGGGAAGAGATATGGGAACATATGTATATGTGTAACTGATTCACTTTGTTATAAAGTAGAAACTAACACACCATTGTAAAGCAATTATACTCCAATAAAGATGTTAAAAAAAAAAAAAAAGAACTCCTGTCCCAACATATGGCTTCCGGCCCCAGCCCACCTGATCCAGGGGCTCCTCTGTCCAGGTGGCTTCATCATGTGCTACTCCCTGGGCCCCTGCTGTCTCCGTCCTTGGGGAGCCCCATACACTCCCTTGACTCCTGATGTGGGAAGTAACAGGCCGATGCCCAGGCTGAGGAGCCCTCACATTCTTTCCCTTGACCCTCTCTACCAGCCCCCTCCCCTCCCCTCCCCCTCCCCCTCCCCCTCACCCAGGACCTCAGAGGATGGCAGGTTAGCTCAGAGGCAGGCCTTTGGCCCCACCCCCACCCCTTCCAAATGCCACCCCTGAAATGTCATGGCTTTGAGTTTCCATGTGCTTCTTTTCATAAACCAGGTCCCTGTGAAGAGGCAGGGACTGGCCGTACACATGGGGGAGTAGGAGACAGTTGTGCTGAAGTCAGGACCAGCTCTGAACCTGGGCATTCTGCCCCCATGGAACTCCCTCAGCATAGCAGGCACCATCCTATGTCACTGTTAGAGGCTGGCAGAGAAGGCCTTGGATTCTTGGATCCCCTCAAGAGAGTGGGGAGCATGCTGAAAAGCCTGCTGGGGGCTGGCATAAAAAGCAGGTGGCTCAATTTGCCTGGCTTCCTTTGGAGAGGACTGGGTTGCCTGCGCTCTGCGGCCATGGCCTGCGGAGGGAACACTGGGCTTGAGCCGTGGGTGCAGCCTGTCCTTACCTTCTCCACTCCCAGTCCAGGTTTGAATGCTTCTGGTGGGAGCTTGGAAGAGGAGATGCCATCCATCTTCATAGCCTGCCTCCTCCCTCCCTGCTCCCTCTTCCATCAGGCTGCCTTATCCAGGGACACGGCAGATGGTGCCTGGTATTCTAGATGCCCAGTGAAACCAGGCCGCATCCCCCTACCCCCACTCGATGCCCACTGGCTCATCTCTTGGGAGGGCTCAGGCTTGGGATAAGATGGGGAGCTGATAAGCATCTTTGGACCCTGTTATGCCGGATATGCTGATTCCCTCTCCCAGCATCCAACCTGGCATTAGGTCCAGCGACTCAGAGTCCTGAAGATCTTCACAGAGCCCAGCTAAGCTGGCTTTCAGACCCGTTTCTGGTCTGGCCCCTGTCAATAACTGTGTTACCCTGAACGAATCACTTCACTCCTCTGAACTTCAGCTTCTCCTCTGGAAAACGGGAATAATAATCTCTGTTTCACAAGATTATTGAGAGGATGCAGTGAGATAAGGTCAGAGGCTGAGCTGGAAGAGGACTCAGCTAGTCACCCCTTTTCTTTCCCACCCCCCATGACCCCCTGCCTCACCTACCCCCTGCTTGTGGAGCCTGGACTTTGGGTCTGGGGGTTGCCTGCAGTGAAAAAAGAGAAGGCTTGTAGGAGGCAGAGCAGGACATGGCGTCAGGGTGGCTTCCTCTGCTCTAACCTGCTACCCCTCCACCTCACACATACATACCAGCAGCCCCCCGGGCAGTGAGGGGCGAGGCACCAGATAGGGGAGGGCCTTGAACCATCCTCTCCAACAGCCACATAGTAATGGCCGCTCACCAGAGCTTCCCTTGCTGACAGTGGGAGCCCATCCAGGGTGCAGAGTCTGGGAGAGAGAGGTGAGTACATAAGGGCCGGTGAACAAGATGGATCTTCATATTCAGCAGACTACAAGGGGGTGGGTACAGCTATTTCAAGGTGCCCTTCGGCTGCTGGCCCTCTGGGCACCAGGGCCAGTCACCCAGGCTCTGCCCTGGCTCCGAGGGCTGGGCTGGAGGGGCCTCTCCCTGAGGCACAGAAAGAAGTCCCATTTGGGGAAACATGCTTTCCTTTTGCCTTTTCATCCTCAAGGGCAGCGAAAAGCAGTAGGGAGGCTCCCTTTGGGGACATTCAGGTCTCCGCAGTCCCCAAACTTACTTGCGCGCAGCCCTGGTCTGTAATTTCACCTTCTCAGTCAGGAGTTTCAACACTGCTTCCCAGTCCTTGCTGGCAGCCTGGGACAGCTTCAGGCTAAATGGGGGGCTTAACAGATCCCCATTCCTGAACACACTGGGACAAAGAGCAGCCTGGTAAGGGGAAGGGTCCCCAGAACTACCTACGTGTGAGAGGAAGAAGGATGGCACAGCGGCCAGAAGATGGTCCAAGAACCAGTGCGTTGGTTTTCACCCATTAAGCATGTTGGACTTTTTATATCCCAGTCACCAGGGGCTCCTGGAACAAATCCACCCACTTTTCCTTGGTCTCACTGAAACAAAAATCTCTGCCCCTGCTCCCCAACACGGGCACTCACTGGATATAGCAGGGGGAACCTGCAGGTAGCCACTGTCCAAGGGCCCCATCACATGGCTGCTGAATCACAGGAGGGCCCTGAAACCCGTCAGGCCCCCAGATCAGGAGCGAGTTGAGGCCTTTTGTCAGGGATAGGTCAGTCCAAAGTGGGTAGGGTGAGGGAAAGAAACCAGACTGGGGCAGAAGAGGGGGCAAGGAGGGATGGGACTGGTCACACCTTTTACCAAAGGGTACTTCTACCTCCCCTAGGTCACATTCTTAACCCCCTCCCATCTCTCTGTTTTATAGCTTCCTCTTTCCTCTGAGGACCATAGCCTGGAGCTAAAGTAAAGTAAAAGTATGGGAACGGTGCAAGGAACAGTGTCTTGAAATCCTGCACCCCGGGAAGGCTAGCAGCTGGCTCCAGAGTAGGTGTGGAGAGTGGCAGATCCTGCTGCTTCCAGGGCTCCTGACTTCCCAGACCAAACTGGGGGCAGCCCCAGGGGGATGGGAGAACAGAGGGCTGGGGGCTGGTCGGCCCCAGGACTTACTGGTAGGCTGCTGCTCTTCCCACCTGGATCCTCCCCTCTAGGGTGTAAAGAGCTGAAAGGACAGATAGGTCACTGGTCATCTTGGGGAGCCTGGGTCCTCAACAGCCCGGCAGCTGCCAGTGTGGGACTGGGGCCCAGTTCACCAAGTCTTCCTTCCCACTGGAATAGTCTCAGTCATCTCGGTCCGGAAACAGATGCTGACACTTGAACCTGCCTTAGGTTATGTATCAGGCTGAACATCCAGTCTGGGGTCTCAGACACAAACCACAAGATTAAAGGTTGAGATCCTCCTGTATCTCAGAAATTTTCTCATTCATGAGGTGTGCGGTTTCATCTCATTTTGTATGAGACTGAGGGCAAGTTAAGTGACTCACCTAAGCAACATGGAAGTGACAGAGCCCAGACTCTAAGTCTGCCTAGCTCCCAACTCCTGGCTCCTTAATGTTACAGCGAGCAACCTCAGCTGAGAGCGGAGGAGGACATGGAAGCCAGATCTGAGCTGGAAGCTCAGACACTCAAACTATTTATTCTCCCATCTTGGAAAGCATAGCCCCACCCTGTAAAGGATAATCCCAGCCTAATGGAGAGCACGGGATGCCTAAACACAGCAGGGAGGAAGTGATGGATGGATTTAGAGTGTTTAGTGGTGGTGGTGATGGTTGTGGTGGTGGTAAGGACCCAATCAGGAAGAGCCTTTGGAAAAAGGGGCTCAACCAGCAGGAGAATGTTCTTCTTCCCACTGGTTGGTCCTGGCTGGATGGGCATGAACATCAGTGTGAGACTTTGACTTGAACTGTGGCTCCACTTGTGTTATTTATGTACTCTTAGGCAGGTTATTCACTATCTTGATCTCCCCTTCCAAAGGATGGGGATAAGACCACCCCCTTCATAGGATTGCTGTATTCCGTGAGATACATAGGAAGTACTGAACACATGCTGTTGCTATTGCTATTACCTCCCTCCCCAGGCTCTTTGACCAGCCCCAGCCCACTCACGGGAGCTTGCGGAATCGTTCAAAGCCAGCAGCCACATACTGCCCTCCGTTCTGCAGGTCTGCCAGGTCGGTGACAGGGTGGCCATGACAAGACATGTAGAGAGCACGCACGGCCAATGGGGCCTGCACAGCCGATGTCACCTCACAGAGGAAGGTCTCCAGGGTGGGGAAGCAGCGTTGAGTCACCACCAGCTGGTGGCCTGGGGAGAAAGGGTCCCCATTCCGGTACACCACTACCCTCTTGGCTTCTGGACTGCCACCTGCCATAGCGTGTCCCTGGCTAGAGACGCAGAGCTGTTGTCAGGCAACTAAGGCAGGGCTGGGAGCAGTGCCAATCAGAGGTGGAGTCCTGCCCTCTCACCCAGAAAGGCAGGGAGAGCCTCCATAGGAGCATCTGTCTGCAGTCAGGGTCTCACCCAATCTGCTCTTGGTGGGGCCTCACAAGAGTACGGTGGGTCTGATCACTATATATGAAGAAAGAGCCTGGGGCTCAGTGAGAGAGGCAGTGGCAGAGATCACACTGAAACACAGATGTTCCAGTACTGGGTGGAGGGAGGGATTCTCAGCCTCCCTGCTACTCTGCAGCCCAAGGGCTGAGCTTAAAGGAAGATCAGCTTTGGGGGCTGTTCCCCAAGGACGGCTAGTCTGCTCCTGGGCTGTGGCTCCCAGCCAGCTCTGGGGAAGATGCCCCATGTCAGCAGGAAGTGAAAAGGAGGGCCCAGAGTCTGTCCTGACCAGAGGCAGAAGACAAATACAACCAGGCTCAGAATCTAAGGAAAACCTTTATTCTCCATCAGCCCCCCAACTTTACTCACCCCAGGTGGCGCCCTATCCCAAAATTTGGGTTGAGCCACAGGCAGAGGATGAAAGCATCTTCCTACTTCTACTGGTGCCAGCTCTGTGCTCCAGCTTCTCTTGGCCTCATTAGCCACCAGTACCCACGGGCAGGGGCAGGAGGTAGAGCTGGTACCAGGGAGCTACAATGAGGTCCTGTCTCCCTCATTGCCCTTTCATAGAATCCCCCTTTGGAACCTGGTCTTCCCTGGTTCCCCAGGGTCTAGCCCAGTGGTCCTGTTTTCCACAGTCGCCCCCTCCAGTGATCCTCTCCTGTGTGGTCTGACCCTGTGGAAGACAGTTTCTCAGATGGCCTTGATCTCCATGGTACAGTCCTCTGGTTTTTCCATCCTTCATGGCTAGATTCATTGGAGGTTCTACCTGTGGAGCTTTTATCACTGGGAGTCTGGCCCTTGGGTGGTTTAGTCTTCCAGAGATCCAGGCCACCATGGTCTGCCAAAGTCCCATCACAGATGACATGGTCCTCTGAGAGGCCCAACTCTTGTGGCCCAGCTCTTTGGCAATCAGGGTCTTTTTGGCCTGGCCCTCTGGGAGAGTTGTCTTCAATGTCTGGGTCCTCACGGAGTGTGGGCAGCTGTGTCCTGGCCTTTCCAGAACAGTAGCCCCGAGATTTGAGGCCTCTGTGGGTCTCGTCCTCTAGTAGTTTTGTCAGCTGCAGGCAGGTCCCTCCAAAGGTCTGTTCTCCACACTGGCTCTTTGGTGAGCCTTTTCCCTATGGCCTGATTATCCAATGGTGTGGGCAGCTGTGGTCCTGCCTGTCTGTAGCATAGGTCCCTGTACTTAGCCCCAGCAGTGGTTTTGTCTGTAGTGGCCAGTATTTCTGGGGTTTTATGGGGTTGTGATCTGAGTCTCCAGCAGGAGTCATCCACGTGGTCTGGCTCTCTAGTAGTTCTGTAGGACTGGTCTTCCAGTGGTGGGCCTGGTCGTGACCCAGCTTTCTCACAGCCCTGTCCCCCATGGTCTGGGCACAAGCTGGGCTCGTCTCTGGCCTGGTTCGCCTCTGGGGATCTCAGTGTTTGTTTGAGAATTAGGTACTGTTGGAGAAGAGAACACTGTACCAGACAGGCCTGCTTGGGCATGGCAGGAGGCTTTTCCCTAACCCCCACCCTTGGCCCTAAATGTGCAGAGAGGGCTCCAAATTAGTGCCTACCTCCTTACGGCTATTGATGGCCTGTTGTAGCCACAGCAGCTCCATAGCCAAGTGGCTGCGGTGGTACTGGAGCTCCTGGAGCTCAGTCTGGCTGTGGGGCAGTCCTGGACCTGCAGCTTCTGTGAAGGAGGGAAGAACGAAGGGAGAAAGCCTTGAGGGGGCAGACAGTGGGCACTGGCCTAGCATTAGACCCTGGCACCCTCCCCCTGCCCACCCATGAGTTGCCCCCAACCAAGCAGAGGGAAGAAGGAAAGGGATGCAGCTTATCTAGCACAAGCCTTTCACTTTTCAGATGGGAAAGCTGATGCCCAGAGGAGGTCAGGGGCTTGCCCTGATCTAGGCAGAGAGGTACCTGTGTTCTCCATCTTTGACATGTCTCTGGTCTCCTCTTGGCTCGGTTTCCTGGTCCTCCTGCTCTGCTCATCCTGAAGCCATGGGCTATCATCTCTGCAGGGAAGACTGCCTGAGTTTGCTGAGCTCTCTCCTGACTTCTTCAGTATCTTCTCCTCCCAGATGGCCTCTTTCTCAGGCTCTTTACATGGGAAGCAGCTCCATAGTTCCTGCTCTGGATTTGGTACCCTCTCTCCGGCTTTCCAGGTCTGATGGGATTTTGCCTTCTGAGAAATCAGTCAGAAAGGTATGAGAGCCCCAAGTCTAAACCCTCCAAGTGTCTGGGTGATTTAGCATACAAGTTGATAAGGATTAATGACTGGGGTGTGAGGAGGTTGAGTCTGCTGCCTTTTCCAATGAGAATAGCTTATCAGCATGAAGGGTGGAATCCCTTGCCCAGGTCCCTCTTCCCCCTCTCTTCTACCTCTACGGTGTGTAGTACCTTTGGGAGAAATCGGGGCCTGGGAATCCAGCCCTCAGTCCACTGAAGCGTGCCCAGATCACCCTCGATCTCTCGTACAATAGCCTCATATTCAGCTCGAAGACTCTGGAACTGGCGTCGGACCAAGAAGCCCCGGACGCAGGCCTGGTGTGGAGAACGAGGGGAAAGAAAACCCTTATCACTGCAACATGGGGGCATCTTGGGGGATTCTCCTGGAGAGGTTTGCAAGAGAGGACTCGGCCCCGGGGAGAGGACAGGTGACGCTGTGTGTTGGCGCCCTGGGGGTTCGAGGGAGCGTGCTGGACTGGATCCACCTCTTCGATTGAAGGCCCTTCCCTTCATTTCCCTGATCCCGTAGGAGTATGTGGTGGGAGTGGGGGGCGCGTGAGGGTCCGTGCGGTCCCCGCATTCTTCAGGCCAATGGGGCTGGGTCGGTAGGTTCAGAGGTGGGCACGCGGGCAGGTTACTAGACGTGACAGCCTCATCTTGTCCAAAGGTCCCAGTCCGAGATCCCGTGGGGGGGAGGAATCATGCGCACCCTACCCGCCCCACACCACACCTGCAGCGCCGTCACCTTCCGATCCAACCGTTCCCGCTCCATCCGGGCGCAAACTGACCCGCCCGGCGCCTGCGCAGTGCGTTACCAGTCTGTGCCGCGCTGGCCTGCTCAGGCCCCGCCCCGCAGTCTCCACAGCAACCTTTCGGCTCCTGCCCGGGGCTGGGCGCGAACTGGCAACTGTCCCCAACTCCCACTCCCAGAGCAGCGCAGGGGAATCCAGCCCCCCGAGCGGTACCTCCCAAACCAGAAGTTTGTTGCAAAGGGGCGTCCCCGCGAGAGCTGGGGCCCGGGCGCCCCTGCCGAGTAAAGGCGCGAGGAGGGGAGGGAGGACACAGAGCCGCTTTCTTTCATTATGGTTTAATTCCATCCAATGCCCCCCTCCCCCATAGCACCTGGGGGGGCCGCGGAACACCCAATCGAGTCCGTAAAAAGTCACAGTTTGAAGGGAATGAGAAGGGGCAGTCTGAGCCTGGGTCCGACACCTACACAGCTGACGGCTCCTCAGGCTCGGCGTTCTCAGCCAGGTGCAGCTTCTGTCTGTGCCGGTCAAGGATTGTGATGCTCTGGACCCGGGTCCTTGCAGCCCTATTTTCCCAACCTGCACAGGCTCAGTTTCCCCGACTGCGCAAAGGGGCGGGGGCCAGGGACTCTGGAGTGCTCCGTGGTCTGGGGTTGCAGTCCTCGCCTGTCCTTCTTGCTAGGTGCCTTACCCACTTCGCTTTTGGTTTAGATCATGCAGGAGCGTGCACCCGCACTACTTCTGATAGAACTAGATGCGGAGATAATTTAAGTCAGTAAAAAGAATTGTTCAGTGCTGAAAGAATAGGAGGACATCAGACAAGCTTTGCCATGGATTGGTGTCAGCTAAAGTACTTGCAAAGATTTTGATAAGCAAGTAAAACATATTCCCTGCAACCACCTTTCTTCTAATATTTGGGGAATTCTTTCTGCACCCTCTACCTGGGTAGGGGGAGTTTGTGGCTAATTCTGTAGGACTGAGAGGGGTGAGGATGTTGGTTATCTGTAAAGATTCCTGCAAGGTGGTGGGGAGGCCGAAGCTGATTTTATCTCTGGGAGGCGTGCACACACTCACACACTGTCAAGTCCCCTAGAAAGGATACATAGAATTACTAAGATCTTCCAGCTGTCAACAGAGAGAGAAAGGGAAGTTTTTGTAAGGAGGGGCACCAGGTCAAACTCCAGATGCTCTGGGGTTCATCTTCTGGTGGGGGGTTGAGAGGCCCAGAGCTTTTGGCTCCATGCACCCCCCAGCTTTTCACCCAGGGGCCAGGAATGGTCTTAGAAGCATGTACCCCTCCACACACCCTCTGGTGCCCCCAGGAACTGAAGCACCCAGCCCTGACCCACATTGCTGAGCAGCTGGTCCAGGTTGCGGTCAGCCATCGTCTTCTTCTGCTCCTCAGGTAGCCCCTCAGTGACCCCGTCCTCCTCCTCCTCCTCCTCCTCCTCCTCCTCTCCACACACGTCCAGGCTGAAGTGCAGCCGGGCCAGCTTCTCCTGCATCTCCCGCACGTGTTCCAACTGCTCAAAGGAGCATTCTTTCCCTGGACAGCACCTGTCAGCTCTGGGAGCAAGCTTGGGACCCTGGTCCCAGCCACGCCCCAGAGACCCAGCCCTCCAGCCCCACCTACATGCCCTCTAAGCCCCGCCCCCTGGACTCACCGAAGGCCTGCAGCCGGCCTGAGTGGAAATCATTGAGCAGGTTCAGCAGCCCGCCTTCCATCTCATAGACGTCGGTCACCTCGGTCAGGAACGAGTGCTGCAGGGGGGTGCCTGCAGAGCCACCCCCACCTCCTGCCAGCACTGGGCGGCATTTCTCCTTGCCGACCCTGGGTGGGTGGGCATGGCCATGGTCACAGGGTGAGTGGCAGCCAGGTAACCCTGGGTCTTCTGTGCCATTTGTCTATGCACTAATTCACCCTTCTATCCACCCACCAACGTAAATGGATGTTTCACCCTGTTCTGGGCACCGGGATGGGTAAAGGAAAGGGAGTGGATGAAGAAGGGTGAGGGTGAGAGGTCAAAAGAAGTCTTTTTCTGCCAGTGATACATCCAGAACCATGCCTGGAATGGGGCTCCTGGATTCCAGTCCGAGCACCTCACTCATTCTTCCTGTGACCCTGGGTGAATCACTTGTCCTCAGCGGTCCTCAGTGAACTCGGGGACAGTTACTCCCTTATTACCATGAAAGCCATCTTACCTCTTCCAAAAATATCTTTCTGCCCCTCTTGTTTGTAAAAACCTTTTTTTTGAATTTTCCATTGCCCTCGGGATAACACTGAATGATCTTTCCAGCTTGGCCCCCCTGCCTCTCCAGTTGCGTCTCCTACTATCCCTGCCCCAGCCCTGAGCTTCAGCTACCTCCACTTGGCCATCTCCAAACATGCCTCTCAGGCAGGTGGTGCCAAAGGCACAGGGAAACACAGTAATCAGAGAAAGAATGCATGGGTAGTGGAAACAAACACAGACACTATAGGGTAGGAGGCAAATTTTCAATCATTAAAAAAATTAACCGGAGAATTCAAATTGTTCACCCGAGTATCCCCTCACCATTTCCTACCCCATGACACTCCAGGACCACCAAATCACCTGTGGTTCCTGGAACCTTCCAGGCAATATTTTTCTACCATACTTCTGCCAGGCAAGCCCCTCAGCTTAGAACATTCTCCCTCTCCAGTGTGCCCACCAGCCTTCTCTGACTCACTTCCTGGAAATTTGCTCACTCCCTGCTCTGAGGTGCATCATCACACTGTGTGATCCCAGTGACCCACCTGGCCTTTTCCCAACACACTTGAGAGTAGGAACTGGGTCTGAGTTCTCAGGGGCCAGTCGGGGTGGGGGGTGGGAGGAGCCCCAGGGAAGGCATGAATTACTGCTTAGTAACTGTAGGCTAAGGCCCCCTTTACCTTCCTGCCCACAGGGCTCAGCCCAGAGTTAGGGTCCCTCCCTCCTTGCCCTGCTTCCCTTCTGTACCCACCTCTTGAACTTGGCCCGCTGCTTAGGGGATGGCAGATGAGGGAGTCCCAGGGCCAAGGAGCCGCTGTGGCTGGTGGGCACTGGGACCCTGCGTAGTGTGCCTGGGGGCTGGGCTGGCTGGGTCAGGCAGGGCTTGGGACTCCTTTTCTTCTTCTTGTCCTCCATTGGATGCTGGCTAGGCCTCAGGCCCTGGGAGGGAGGCAGTCCCACGAGATAGTGAGGGGCAAAGCCATCCCTCCACCCAGCAATCCCTGAGAGCTGCAAAGGATGGCCCCAGACCTTCCTAACTCTCCTCTCAGCTGCCCAGTATGGGCAAGGCCAGGTGCCAGTACCTACTGCTGGGGTCACAGATGTGTATTTGAAGGACCTTCTGTGGCCCACCCCAGGTCCTCCTTGCCTTCCAGTTTTAGCCTGAAAACCTAGGCCCTGCCTAAAGGGCTGGACCAGACACTCTTTTCCTGCTGCTGCTGCTCCTGGGGTTTCCTGTCCCTGTAGCTGAGGGGGCGGAGTTGGCAGAGGAAATGCAGGGGGAGACAGGGTGGATGTGAGCTGGCAGGAGCCCGGCTGAGGATTAGGAGTGTCTTAACTAGGTTCCATTGTATTTATCAACTGCCTGGACAGACGCTGACAAACCTCAGCATGGAAGGTGACAGAGATGCGGATGGGATCACCTGGGAAGACCCCAGTGTCAGGCAGTAACCCCCTGAGGATGGGCAGCAATGGCAGAAGCCGTGGCACGCTGGCAGGGCTCAGTGTGGTTTCCCCGCACTGGCATCCCTCCTCTTCCACCCCACCCCCAATGGCAAACACCAGGAGACTCCCAGAAGTTCCCTGGGACAGACTTCCAGCCGCTTCACCCTCCCCAGTCAGGAAGTCCCCGCTTGGCTTCAGCTGTAGCCAGAGAGCGCCGGGTGGTCGGGCACGTAGCAGGCAGCCTGGGCCTCCAACAAAGGCTGCGCCCGAGGCTGGCACCGCTGGATCTCCCGCCCGGCCCCGCCCCTTCAGCCCCAGGTCCGCGGAGGCCCCCCCAGATGGAGGTCTGAAGGCCCTTTACGGGGTTTCCTCAAGCTGCTTACTCCCAGCTTCCACCACCAAGCCCGACTCCGCACTCTGGGATGGCGGTGGCGCTGGGGGCATAAGCATTTAAATTGGTACCGGGCTGGCTGGCACTGGTGTGGGAGGGCGGTGGTGGAGGGGAGACAGGAGCGCGTCAAATGCCTGGCCCAGCAGCGGCTTGGTTCAATTAGGGACTCGATAGAAAAACTGCAGCGGGAGCCCCGGCTCCCCAGGAATGGCTGGGGGCGACCTGGGATCTATTTCCCACAATCTCCAAAGCCGTGTGCCAAATGGATCGCTCAGCTCGGGAGCCAGGATCCGAAATGGAGCATCAGACCCGCGTCACTGCGCCTCTGCACCCACCCCCGAAGTGGGTAACTGACCTGGAGGTTTGCGGTCTGGAGTGATAATTCCGTGGGGGGTTCCCTCCGCCCTCCGCAGCACTCTTCCAACTCGGGAACGGAAAGGGTGGAAGCTGAGCTCGCAGGAGGTAATTTGCATTTAAAGAGAAAGTGACCTTTTTTAGAGTGGGATGGAGTCAGATGGGAGGAACATCCCCACATTTATTAAGCTGTCCCTTTCACTCGACTTTACCTCCCCAGCTGAGCTAAGGTGATGACATTGGGTGTGATGGCAATCTAAAAAAAACCCTTTCACTTTCCTATCAGTTTTGGAGAGAAGTTACAGTCCCTTACCAAATGGTGGCAGCTTTGTCAGAAATGGAGGGGAGGAGGAGGGGAGGGGTAGAGAATGAATGAATATATATATATATATATATATATATATATATATATATATATATATATATATATATATATATATATATATATATATATATATATATATATATATGGCATATAAGAAGCACAAGAAGCAGCAGCAGCAGGAAGAAACTGCAAGAGAAGACAACCATCTTTCAAGTGAGTCCCAGTCCCCTATTAAGCATTTTACGTACATTTAATCCTCATAAACAACCCTGAAGGAAGGTAGTCATTTTGCTGAAAGTCAACAATAGTCTTTTTTTAAAATATATTTATTTATTTATTTATTTGGCTGCACCCGGTCTTCATTGCGACATGCGGGATCTTCAGTTGCGGTATGCAAACTCTAGTTGTGTCATGTGGGATCTAGTTCCCTGATTACAGATCAAACCCGGGACCCCCCCGCGCTGGGAGCCGCTGAACCACCACAGAAGTCCCAACAGTAGTCTAACACCATTGCCCCACAGCACCCAGACACTCTTTGCTGGTCGGTGGTGAGGGCTGTATTCAGTCACTCATGAAATGACAAGACCAAACGGACCCTCTCCCCACACCCAGGCCTAGGGGACACGTGTGGGGAGCATCAGGTCAGAGCAAAACCAGTGTGATTACCCAGCGCTTGACACCGACCCCCAGGAGGGAAACTTGCGTGCCTAATGGGAGGCTGACCCAGCGCTGCTGGTGCCGGCCCAGGAGGCCAGACCAATGGGGCAGCTAACAAAAGACCTGGCAGAGGCTCCCAGCTCAGGTCCCCAGAGAAGCATCTGATGCAACAGGAGGCTGCCCTGCAGTCTCAGATGACTGCCCCGGGGGCCAGCACACAGTGACCCTACCTACCTTCCCCTCCCACTGGGCAGGAGCAGAGCTTCCCTGGGCCTGGGCCTCCCCGAGTTCCAGAGGGCTGGGCACTCTTTCCAAAGGCACCTGAACAGGGCTCTTTCCCAGATGCTTCCAACACCTAGACTGCTCCAGAAGGGGAGACATTACTTTGGGACTTCCACAACCAGGGGTCTGAGGGAGGGGTCTGCATAGGTAGGCAGAGGGGACAGCTGGGAAGTCCCTCTCCTCCCCTACCAGGGCTGCTAGAGAGTGGCACAAAGTATCCTCCAGGAAAGTGGCAGAGAGTCCAGGAGCACCTCTAGGGTGAAGTTATTCTCAGAGCTGCTTTCATCTGGAGCTCCAAGAATTGTGGCAGTCTCCCCGGACCTCCTCCAAAGGATATTTAACTGGAACCAACCCATGTGGCCGGCACAGAAACATATCAACCCGTTAGGATCCTGGCCTGAAGGGGCAGAGGTTTTGTGGGGATTGTCACAGCCAGCGTGGACATATCTGCCTGTGGAGGCCTGGAGGGAAAGACAGTTTGTCTCTGCCATTTGGGGGGCATTCATATATAATCCTTTGTGCCAGATCAGCCCAGGGAGGACAGAGAACAGGGTGCTGGGTGAGGCCACCAGTAGGATGTCTCCCTTAAAGGAGTCTCAACTTTTACACCTAGCCTTGGGGTGGGTGAGCAGGAGTTAGAAACAGCCCATTCTTAAGGACTACGTGCAGTTTGGGTCTTGTCATGGAATGACAAGGAAAGGAATCAAAGGAACCTGGAGGTTCCTGTGTATTCCCTTGGGTGGGCCAGTGCCAAAAGGATGCTATGCATGGCAGACAGCCCCCAGTGGCAGTGATGACAGTGTCCCCTCATCTTTTTTTTTTTTTTTTTTTTTTAATTTGGACAGGCCATGAGAATAATTCCTTTTATTTATTTATTTATTTATTTTTGGCTGTGTTGGGTCTTCGGTTCGTGCGAGGGCTTTCTCTAGTTGCGGCAAGTGGGGGCCACTCTTCATCGCGGTGCGGGGACCGCTCTTCATCACGGTGCGCGGGCCTTTCACTATCGCGGCCCCTCCTTTTGCGGGGCACAGGCTCCAGATGCGCAGGCTCAGTAGTCGTGGCTCACGGGCCCAGCTGCTCCGTGGCATGTGGGATCTTCCCAGACCAGGGCTCGAACCCGTGTCCCCTGCATTAGCAGGCAGATTCTCAACCACTGCGCCACCAGGGAAGCCCCCCTCATCTTAATTTGGGCCCCCATTGGCCTATGCCCAACTCTCTGGTCTCCTTGCTTTTTGCCTTCCTCATGGACTCGACCTATTTCCAATTTAAACAACTTATGCGGTTCCCCGTGTCCCCTGGATCTAGCCTGAATTCCTTAACCTGGCACACAGGCTCGTGGTGATTTGGCCCGTGCCTCATCTCCCACCACCCTCCTGTGCACCTGCATTAAGTCAACCACTTCCTCACTAAATGTCAAACTTCCACTTGCCCTTTGGGTCCTAAGGCCCTTCCAGGATCCAATTCTATCCCCTTGCTGAAGGGAACAGGACCTCTCCCATGCTCCCATAGCACAACCAACCTTTCTGTATCTAAAAGCACCTTTCCCTCTCACTAGCCTGTAAACCCTCAGGGAACAAGGACAATTTTTTGTTTTTGACAGGGAACTTTCGATTGAGAAAAATCATATATATATGATGAGCATCACACCAACTTTGCCAAAGGCTCCACTCAGGCAGCTGAAGTGGATTTGCTAGTGTCCTGAGCCTGCGGTGACTGCTGGAAGGCAGAGCCAGAGACTTTGTAGCAGATGTAGACACATTAGTGTGGCTGGATGGATCCAGAAGCAGCAAATGACCACAAAGGTCAGGAGAGAAAAAAGTTAAGGCAACAGACTCTTTATTTAATGTGGTTTTAAAATACATCAAAATCAAGTCCCTGGCTGTTGTGAATACCAAACGGAGACAAAAAAAGCTGTCAGCACAGCTTCAAACAAATCTGGACAGCCAGGTTGGGCCATAAGGGAAGCAGTTGCAGGGACAGAAGGCAGCACCCTTCCCCCAGGCGGGTGCCTGGATGTCCCTAGGATGACCTCCTCTGTGCTGTGCAAGGTGGGAGGGCTGGAGCAGCAGCTGGAGAAACAACTCAGCAGGCCTCGGCCCTCCCCCACAAACACCAGGGCAGCTCCACTGGCCTTTTGGTCAGCCCTCTGAAGGGCCACCAGGGTGGGGGTGGAGGAGGGGAAATAACCATTTTTACAGACATAACATTCTCTTATAGAAAGTGCCTGAGCGCAGCCCATGGTCCAAAAACCTCACGGAAAACAAAATTTTTTAAAAGTGCTGCTGACACCTCTCAGAATCTGGTGTACGTGAAGCTCTCAGCTGGACAAGACCCTGAGCACAAATTGCTGTCAGCAGAGCCTCACCTGCTGTGGTCCCCTGGAGGAAAAGCTAGCAATCTAAGAAACCAACACAGCTCTTGGTCCTAAAACTGAGGTCATGGGCATGAGACCTGCCCCAGGGAGGAAGGAACTGGTCCTTCACTCATGGATAGGCCACCTCTTCATCTGGCCCAGGACCCTGGCCGGTGTGGGCAGCACCAAGGAACCTGGGCTGACTTTGGAAAGCAGAGCAAGCAAAGCAGCTGTAGTGATCGGTTAAGATTTGGTCAATGGACAGGAAGAAGAATGGGATCCCCAGTTATAGCCTAGCCTGGATGCCTAGAGACAGGCAGCTGGAGGTGAGAGCAGAGGTTCTACCCTGCACAGCTGGGGCCACCTTGCTCACTGTAGATCCTCAGCAGCTAGACTTGGTTTCTGAGGGCTATAATTTCCCACACCACACTGGGCTCCAACAGTCCCCTCCCCACCAACACTATGGGCTTTAAGAGGTAGCTGAAGTGGGGCAGGCAATCATGTGGGTCACTGCAGGCCTTCCTGCTCATTTTGAAGGGGGCAGGCAGAAACTTCCATCTCTTCCCTGTACTTCCTTAGCCCAGCAAACCCCGTATGGGGTTGGCAGCTCTTATGTTCCTCAGCATAGTATCTCAGCCAGGTACGGCAAATAGGTCTCAACACTTATACTGGTTGCTGGGGGAATCTTGAGAAATGAGGATATACCAGGGATTTAGCAGGAAATACTCCAAAGCAGATTAGTGGTACCTACCACGGGGGGAAGAGGGGAAATGCTGTGCCACTCATTTGCCATCTCTGGTCTGAGTCCTAACATAATTCAGGAGTACTTAACACTCTTCATGAACCTAATTATCCGAGGGATTTAAGTTAAGGGCTGAAAAGAGCGGGCTATTTGTGGAAGATGAAGGGACTTATAAGATAATGAATTAACTTCAAGGAAATACAGCAAGAAGCAAAAACTCAACCCTCCGATCCATCTTGGTCTGTGGCTCCCTCAGCTACACTGAAGCTGAGGCCCAGCTGGAGATGGGGTTATAGGACCCCAAACGCAGCATAGCCCTGCTTCCTGACCCAAGACTCATTCTGCTGTTCCAGAACATTGTTCTGTACAAAGACTAATACACTGGCAAGTTTGCCACCAGCAGGACTTTCAGAGTATAGAGTAGCATGTATGAGGGGTGGGAGTGGGGGTAGAGAAAAAAACAGACACAACTATCTGCAGCCATTCTGTGGACTTCTGGGGCTCAGTCAATGGCTGAGTCTCATTCTTATCCATTAGCTGTCAGACAAGAGCTGGGGGCTCCCACACAGGAAGAAGTGGGATGCCAAGGGGGACATATCACAGCTCTTACTACTTGGGCAACAGAATCACGGCAAACCTCAAAAGAATGCACATTGGTGGTGTGGGTGCAGGAAGCAGAAACAGACTCATGAAGCCAAAGGGACAGTTGGACCCGGGGCCCAGCAACTGCTGCATGGAGACAGTGGTGGTGGCATCAGCAGTGGCCTCCCAGGATTGTAAGCTTGTGACAAAGCCATCAGAAGCCCTTTCCTTTCTCTTACTATAAACAAACAATCTGACTTCATCAAGCAGGAAACCTGAGCACCAACATGGCAAAGGTGCCAGGTGGGGTGGTGAGGGGGGTGGGGCACTGGAGGCCAGGGACCCAGGCACCACCACCATAGCACCCCTTCTTCCTCAGAAGATCCTCAAAACACTGTCATGTGCAAAACCAAAACAAAAACAAAGGAAACAGAACAAAACCCAAAAACCTTCAGAAAGAATCCTTTTGGTGATCTCTTGTCAATCATTTGTGCAGGCTAGAGAGGCACCTGTGAATGATAAGGCTACTGCGAAGCATCATTGGCCTGGTCCTGGCACTACCGGAGCGCAGGGGAAGCTGAGGGGCTCCCTACCAGCACATCATCCCGCACAGAACATGCTCCAGGTCCCTTGTCCTAGGCAGGGAAGCAGTCTGATCGCTGGCTCTGAGTGCCTTGTCAATGCTCTGCCTGGCAACCCCTTTTCCAGCTTAAGAGAAGCAAAGGAGTTTCCAGGAGAGCTAGGAGAGCCAGAGCTGCCCAAGTCCCGCTAACAGGAGAACATAGTCATGGCCTGGGCGTGTCACCTGTCATGAGCCCTGAAGGTAGCAGGGAGGGAGGGGCTGAGCCTCAAATTGGGCAGGGAAACGCTCAAATCACTTCTCCTGCCAGCTTACTGTGACGGCAGCCACAGACGACAACTCCGCTTTAAGACTCTTCAGCTCACAGAAGAGCCACTGACTTCATCTGTACACACCCCCACCTCCGATGCAAGCCCGTTTTACACTTACAGATATAAATGTATGAGGCCTTGCACATATGCCATATGTACGTAAAACTGACCCACAAAATCCAAAACTGCAAAGAGTCAGATGCCAGCCAGGTCACAGCACCCTGGGCCTCAGCGGCGGGAGCCTCATGTGGGCCAGGCCTGGCTGGGCTGCTCGCTCCCTTCCCAGCTCCCTAGGCAGTGATGGAGGCGGGTTCCTGGGGCCCCGTTTGGCCTGATGCTTCCATGCTCGGTGCTCCAGGGCAGCAAGGAGCTTCTGTGACCCTTGGGGAGCTAGGTGCTTGGACCCTGGGCCCCTCGCCACCCTGTTCCTTGGAGGTATTGGCAGCCTCTGGCCTTCGCTCAGGGCCGCTGTCAGTGAGGGGAGCCTGGCCTCCAGCACTTAGGTCCTGCACCCTCTTGTTCAGGTCATTGCGCTCTGACTGCAGTGCCCGACACAGCTTCTCCAGCCGCTGTATTTTCACCTGCAGGCCCTCCAGCTCTTTGTCCCGGAGTGTTTTCTAGGGAGAGAAATAGGGCCTTCAGTTCCATGTCATCAACGCCCCACCCAACACTGCCACTTGGTAGAAAACATTCACACTTTAACAACGCTGGGCACCGACCAGAGTAAAAAAGCTGGCCCCTTTCAAGTAAACAGCCCTGGTTTATGCTGAGACTTGGCTGTCGGTTGGGGGCAGTGTGGTGTAGAGAAGGGGCATGGCTTGGAGACAATGGATTCCTCTGTTTATCCACCAGATGGCCTTAGCAAAGTACTTGGCTTTTGAGCCTACTGCCTTATCTGTTAAACTGGACTACTAATGTCACCCTCACAGGTCTCAAGAGAGCTCAGTGAACTGGCACATCTAAACACTCAGCAGGGTCTGGCACACAGCAGCCTCTCCATCAATTAGTTATTTTCTCCTCCTGCATCTCAAGCCACAAAATCAAATTATCTGGGCAGCTCTGCATCTGCATGCAAGCTATGCGCATCACTGGCACCCCTTGTTTTTTCTGCTCCTTTCCTCCTTTCTTCCATCTGCTCTCTTTGCTTCCCCTACAGACCTATCACTAAGCTCACCACCTCCCTTGGGGAGACAGCCGACAGTGCCTTTGGACTTGGATGGACGTGTACGTGAATCCCAGCTCCACCTCATGGCAGCTGCATCACTTCTCAGTAGAACGTACAGGAGAGGGCCCAGTACTCAACAGCCGCACACCCCCACCCCAGATGCAGGTCACACTCAGCGCACCTCCTCGGCCATCTCAAGCAAGGCCTTGTTGCTGCTCTCCCACCGGGACCGGTACATGGTGGTTTCTTTTTCCAGCTTCTTGATCTTCTTAGTCATCTGGGTTATGTGACACATAAAAGGAAATGGTCAGGGGGCCAGGCTGTCTGTGCATCTGTGTCTCCAAAGTGGGGAACGATCCCAAGGGGGCAAGGTATTACTGGGCGCGGTCAGTGCCTTCTGTGCCACCCCAGGGTGTCTCCAGTTAAATACAGCCCACCCAGACCCTACTTATGGTCTCAATCATACTATTACTGTAAACAGCACCCCGTGAAGCACTCCAGGGAGGGGGCTTCCTGAAGGCAGGCCCAGTGTTCAACTCTGAATGAAGCTGCTTATGCCCCTGCAGCCACACCCAGTCTGGACCACTGTTACCTTTTCCATCTCCTGTTTGAATGTGGTGAACACCTCACTGCTTTTGGAAAGAGTGTTCTGGAACTCTTCAAACTTCTCTGTGTACAGGGCAAGCTGGGTGAGAAAGAAGCCCACAAGTAAGACTGGGTTTCTCTGGCGGGCACTTCTGGTCAACACACTCACACTCACCCTTGGCCCTTTGACCCAACTCTGCTGAGATACCAGTTTTCTTTAAAACAAAACAAAAACCATATATTTGGAAGGATATAATCTAAAATGTTAAGACTAAAAAGTAGGATATGGGGGTGACTTGTATTTTCTTTTACGTTTGTTTTCAAACTTTTCTTCCAGAATGAAGTCTAACTTATGTAATTGAAATCACCCATTCCGTCCCCACCTCCTCAAAAGCATCACAACAATTCTGACTAGGAGCTGAGTACTTCGAGCTCACCTAGCCACCTGGTCACCACCACACAGGTGCTGGGCGGGTCCAGAGACAACAAAGGCTTAGGAAGGTCACACAGGAGTCAAGGTGGTCCTAGAATGAGGGTTCCATTTCCCTCCCCACAGGATGGGGCTCAGCGTGGGGACCACGAAGGCATAGGGGGAGGCTACACAGTCTCACCTGCTGTTTCAGGTGGGTCTCCTGCTGCTTCATCAGCTCGCACATCCTCTGGGACTCCACAGCCTCTTTGAGGAGCTAGTTCCGAGACAGGACCCCAGATCCCATCAGAAGCCCCCAGAGGCTACATCTGGATTTTCTTCGCCACACGCACCATAACCCATCGAGGCTTCCTGCTCTCAGACTGGTGTCTGAGGAAGCAGTGCCCTGGTCTGACCAGACCGCAACCTCTCCCGTACAAACTTGATTATAAGCTGAGCCAGAACCCAACCTGCCTCCTCCCAGCCCCCCACCCCTGGGGCCTGAGCCTCACAAAATCCTTCTCCCGCTGGTGCCTCTCCTCTGCCTCCTTCAGCATCTCCTGGGCCTGCTGGAGCTTGGCGTCCACCAGCTGCTGCTGTAGGTCCTTGTGTTTGAAGACTTTGTCAATGTGCTGCAGGAAAGCATCATGGGAGGGGTCCATCTGTCAGGAGCTCCCTTTCTCAGGGAGGCCCAGTGGCTGCAGGGATGCCCCATGTGCAGAGACCAGGGCACTGCCAGCCTGCCACCTCAGTCTGACATGCTGGACTCCCACGTGTCCCATAGGATGTGGGCCCCAAGGCCCTGGAAGGTCTACTGCCCAACCTCACCTTGTGTCTTTCCCATTGAGTCAGTCCAGAGTGAGCACAGGGGTTTAAGGATGAGATCAGCTCCCAGGAAGCCAAGTAATAAATACACTCAAATCTCTAGCCTTAAGAAAGATTATGTACTCCATTGGACTGAGAACCCTTACTTCTGGAGCCCAACTCCCTTGTAAATGAGAAGAAAGGGCAAACACGACATCTCTACCAACGTAACAGCTTAGTTCAGTTGGCAGAAATCTGCTGTATCTGTAGGTGAAGATTAGATGTGTGGATCCCAAGGAATGGCTGTCCTGACTGCTGGAGGAGCCCCGGGAACTGAGACCAGGTGACAAAACAGTGACGGAGAGAAGGTGATGAACGTGAGTGCTACTTCAAAGGTCAAAGCAATTGAAAACAGGGAGGTGGAGAATGGGATGTATTTTTTGGATGGGGGAAGAGAAGGTGGCTTCGAGACACGTCTAGTTTGAGACACGATGAATTTCAGTCACCTGTGATCTACGGTCAGGAGGCTTGTGGGGCAGGATGGGAGTGCCTGAATCTGACTGGGGATGGGGTGCACCTCCAGTCCCACAGGGAGAACCAGGGGGAAAGGAGAGGGAAGAGGAAGAGGGGCCTCAGCTTCTTGAAGTAGGTGCCTCACTCTGGTGGCTCAGGAAGCCTCCATGTCTCTCAGCGCTGAGGGACAAGAACCAAACCAACTCCTCTCAAACCAGCCTTCATCCCAGAGGATGAAGCACAGCAGAAGAGGTGGGTTGGGGAAGGCCCCTCCAGGCCCTGCACACAGGATCACTACACTGGACGGTGAGCCCAAGAGGGCAGCGTCTTGCCCATCCCACCCACCACCACACCCCAGGGTCTAGGAAGGGGCCTGGTCCAGCCCTGTAAGGTAGCTGCCAATCTCCCTGTTCACAACAAAGAAATAGAAGCCCAGAACACCAAGTGACTGGCGTGTGGGGACCCAAAGAGAGGGATCTGAGCGCCTGGGGCAGCAACCAACACCAGCCAAGGGAGTGATATCCTGCCCTTTCAGGTGGCAGGGGCAGCAGAGCAGCAAGTAACCAGAGGACACAGCCCCTAGAGTCGATCACTGAACACAGTTCCAGCTCCTCAAATTCTAAAATACTCTGAAAACTGAAATTGCCCTAAGCAAGCAGATAAACTTGTAAGGCTAATAAGCATTGTAAGGTTAATTATAAACCTAGGCGAGAATACTCAGTTTAATTGCATAAGCATTAACGTGTCTGATTTGGGGGTGCTGCCACAAGGCCCTGCTGGGGGCGCTACGTAATACCCAGTCCATGAACATAACTCTAGTCTAAAACGTGGACGGTTCTAATTCCAAAAGACACCTGGCCCTACCGTTTAGGACGAGGCGCTGTGGACCCATGATTGTGTGGCCACAGGCGAGTCTCTTCTCAACACCTCAGCCCTCATCTACATGAGGATGTACAACATCACTCCCCTCCCGAGGAAAGGAGGGAGAATGGGTGAAGGGATGAAGCCTAGAAAACGCTGCCTGGCACTGGCACCCACCCAGAACCCACAGTCCCCTGGCGACCCCTCACCTCCTCCCGTAGCTCGTACTGCTCAATCAGCTTCTTGAGCCTCTCAGCCAGCTCCACATTCTCCTGGCGCAGCTTGGAATTGCGCTCATTGTGCTGTTCCATCTGCAGCTGGATGTCATTCAGAGTCACCTGGAAGTGCGAGGTCACCTCCTTGCGTTTCTCCTCCTCCTCCCGGGCCCGCTGCACGCCTTCTTCCTGGGCAGAGAAGTCAGCCCCAGCTCCATCATCCACTGTCCCCTGGCCAGACTCACAAGGCTCCCCCACCAGTTCAGGGATGTTCTCTCCCAGAAGCCCTCCCTGCTCTCCAAGTGAGGAGTAGCCAGGATCCAAGATGTCATGCAATGGGGGTTCCTAATGGACCCCTCTGTATATCAGGTGACATCGAGCCAGAGACTCCCTAGAAAAATGCAGGCATACATGTAAGTGCCTTTCTAAAGAAATCAGGATTTCCTGAGGCCTACTCTTCCAGGCCTCAGAATAGGATTTGGAAGACCTATTAGTCTCAGTTTAATGTGCTTCTATCTCTGACCCACACCCCCTCCCCTGACCAAGTAGTTAAAATTCAGTAATTCCCACGGTTGGCAGGGTTGCGCAGAATTAGGCACTCAGACACTGTTGGTGGGAAGGCGATCTGGCAACATCTATTAAAATTTGCATATTCTTCGACCCAGACATTTCACTTCTAAGATTTATCCTATGGATAAATTCCATGTAATTAGCCAGGGATATATATAACAAGAATTTTCGGGCTTCCCTGGTGGCACAGTGGTTAAGAATCCGCCTGCCAATGCAGGGGACACGGGTTCGAGCCCTGGTCCGGGAAGATCCCACATGCCACAGAGCAACTAAGCCCGTGCGCCACAACTACTGAGCCTGCGCTCTAGAGCCCGTGAGCCACAACTACTGAGCCCACGTGCCACAACTAATGAAGCCTGCGTGCCTAGAGCCCGGGCTCCACAGCAAGAGAAGCCACCGCAATGAGAGGCCTGTGCACCGCAAGGAAGAGTAGCCCCCGCTCGCTGCAACTAGAGAAAGCCCGCACACAGCAACGAAGACCCAACACAGCCAAAAATAAATAAATAAATAAATTTAAAAAAAAAAAAAAAAGAATTTTCACTGTAGCTCTATACATGTAACAGTGAAAAATTGGAAACGACACAAAACACATTAACTAGGGTACTGATCAGATGCAATATATCCATACAATGACGCTGTTAAAAAGAATAAGATAGGCTTATATAAACTGACAGAGAAAGATAAGGCATTGTGTAAAGTGAGAAAATGGAATAGGCTATGAAACAATACATGTATAATAATTTCATTAAAAAAACTTTATGTAAGCTTTTATATGTAGACAGGAAAGTTAGAAGGCTGCACTTAAACTTACATATAAGTAGGTTTACTTCCCATTAGTTTCTGCTGTGACCGGGGTAAGGAGGGTGGGCAACAATTACCTTTGATTTGTTAGACTTGTGTCACCTCTGTATCTCTTACATCACATTTATATTAAATTTATAATGTTTTAAAAAATAAAATACAATTGAGCAAAACAAGTTGCAAAATATCTTATATTTACTGATGCAAATTTTTAAAGAAATATAAAGGATATGTATACAAAAGCTATCTGGAGATCACAGTAATGACCAGGCCTTAACCAGACTGACCCCACCCTAGGAGAAGCAGAGGTCGGAGAAAGGCCCCGGCACTCCTGACTGATGGGCCCCCGCCCTCCAGCTGCTCACCTGGGACTGCTATGGGATGGAGAAACCTGAAGCCTTGCATCCAGGTTCCTTCAGCACCTTAGCCTTTACCTCATCTAATACAAGTGCATGTCAAGTGGTTACAAGTAGCTCTCTAAAGTACAGCATCATTGGGGAAGTCTCTTTCTATGCTGAAAGCCTGTGCTGCTTTTAGGGGGAAAGCCACCAAAGACAAGTGAGGTCAGGGAAAGCGGCTGGCCCACCTTGAGGGAGCGGTTGTGGCGCTGCAGCTCTCGGCACAGGCTCTCGAGCTTGCTGCGGGCCAGGACAGCCTTGCTGTGCTCGCCACGCAGGTGGTCCTTCTCCTGCACCAGTTGGCTCTGCTTCTTCTGCAGGAGCTTCATCTGCTTCTGGGAGTTCCGGTGCTCCTCCAGCTGGGGATGGGGATGGGGATGGCAGGTAAGAGCGCCGTGGGGACCCAGGGTCTCCTGAGCTGACCTGACTCTAGCCACCACAGCTCAGGCTGGACACTATGAGGGTGCTTCACACACTGTCCCCAATAACCCCAAGGGCCCCAGCTCAAGGATATAGAAATGGACGCTAAGGGCAAGCAGAGGTGCACAGCCAGCAGATGCCAGTTTCTCTCTGAGCTTTGACTCCAGATTCAAAGCTCGCTAGACTCTCAGACCATGACATTCCCCGAACTCTCGGGACACCCATGCCCTCAGATGAGCGCACCTGCTACCCCCCTCCTTATACTCAGCAACAGACCCTCGTTCACCATTTCTCTCAACATGATTCCTAGAATCAAGCTGGCCTTTTCATTATCGACAGATAATCCTTCTGGCTCCCTGGCCTCACAGACCCTCACCTCTTCCTCGGACCCTGTCCTCTCCCAGCTCAGGTCCCCTCCCATGAGCCTATTCAGCACTGTACAGGAGAAATACAATGCGACTCAGAGTAATTAAAAATGTGCTGGGCCTCCCTGGTGGCGCAGTGGTTAAGAATCCGCCTGCCAATGCAGGGGAGACGGGTTCAAGCCCTGGTCCGGGAAGATCCCACATGCCACGGAGCAACTAAGCCCGTGTGCCAAAACTACTGAGCCTGCGAGCCACAACTACTGAGCCCGTGTGCCACAACTACTGAAGCCCGCACACCTACAGCCCAAGCTCCGCAACAAGAGAAGCCACTGCAATGAGAAGCCTGCGCACCGCAATGAAGAGTAGCCCTCGCTCGCCGCAACTACAGAAAGCCGCACGCAGCAACAAAGACCCAATGCAGCCAAAAATAAATAATAAATAAATAAATAAATAAATTTATAAAAAAAAAATGTGCTGACCTCCCAGGGCAGGGAGGGTACGAGGAGAAGGGGGAGAACTGACCAGCTCAGCATACTTCTTGCACAGAGCCGCGAGCTTCTCCTCTGGGGTACTCAGTGTGTTCAACGTCTGCATCAGTAACGTGATCTCCTTTCCTGCAAAGCACAGGGAGCAAAGGCATGTACCCCCTTCTCTGGGGGCCCCCCTTCAGGTCTGGGCCCACTCTTCTGCCTTGAGGTAGCCCTCCCCTGTTCTCCAGTACCCATCACAGAGGACATGCTCAATAAATACTAATTAAACGAATGACTGAGTCTCTGTCAAATCCCCGTGGTGAGCACCACGAGTGGGAGAAAGAAAACTGCCTACTCTACCTACAGGTGAAAGAAAGGTGTCCCACCTGCGAAGTCAGTGCTGTTTCAATGCAAGGAAGGCCCTTCTGAAAGAGGAAGGATGCAAAAGAAACAGGTCTCCTTAAGAACACTGCACTCCAGTCAACAGAGGCAGCCAAGAGTGCACTTTAAAATGACTATCCTCCCCAATTAATAAATATACCTTTCAATATTTGATCCTAAGATTAAAATAACTAAAAAAAAAACCCTTTAAATTAGGACAACAGGTAGAGGGTGGGAGAGTAGCGACTAAGACGTGGGGATGATACCACCTTTGATTCTCTGACACACACTAACCCTCCATCCCCACCCAAGTGACTCCCCCATGCCTGTGCCTGAGTCAAAGAGAGGGCCACCATACATAGCACTGTGCCAGGCTCCTGAAGTGTCAACCCCGGGAGGCTCTAAGAGATCAATGCAGAGAATGCAAATCATGGGCACACAGGCCAAATCCAACCCACAGATGGGTTCTGTTTGGCTCCTATCGTATTAGTTGCCAACTATTAAAATCTAGAGATTTCACATAGTAACTCTAGATTTCTGGCTAAAAAAAAAAAAAAAAAAAAGGCAGCTACAGTTCTTACATGCTGTCAACTCACCGGGACCAGATGGCAGTCAAGCTTTTGGATAAAGGAGGCATTCTCTTGGTCTCATGGGGCCCTCTGGCTAGCTTGGCTTATTTGAATTTTCAACCCCGGTCTAGTCCAATTCTCTTACTGTGCAGAGGAGTGAAAACTAAGGACCAGAGAGGAGAAAGGTCTTGCCCAAGGTCACACAGCAAGTTAGAAACGGTGCTGGCCGGCACAGGACTGCCTACTCAAGACTCCTGCTTCCCATCTCTCAAAGAGAGCAGGCTGGACTTCGGTTCCTGCTTGCTCCCAAGGCCAGAAACCCTTGTGTGGTGAACAACCTGTACACCTCTGTCTATGGCACCACTGTCCGGCTTTGATTAAACGACGTAGTTCGACAGTTCTGGAAGTAGGGTTTCCTCTGAATCCTGGCAGAGCAGGCTAGCCCAGGATGTCAGGTCCAAACTCCCTCCCCTCACCAGCCTCACAAGTAGCTGCCCTCTGCTCACCCAGACCCTTGGCTTTCTTCTTCTCCTGTGGCCTTCGGTGGTCTCGGTCTACGACCTCGTCACTTGCCCGGCTCTCGTCTGTGCCCGGCTCCCCCTTGGAAGTCTCTTTCTCACCATTGACTACTGGGGTCTCTGGCTCGGGCTCCCCATTCCTCGAGGCGTAGGTCCGGGACTTCTCTGCATCTTCGGGTTCAGCAGGCTCACCCTGTGCCCCATCCTCGCCTGGGCCCCCCTGATTGTTGTCAACACAGTATGTACTGAGGATGTCTTCCAACTGGCGGCTCAGCTCCTCAGAGACATCCCGGAGGGTCCCAGACTGAGCAGTTTTGGCTTGTGCTCCTTCAGCAGGAGAGGGTGAGGGGCAGAGAGAGAAATAAGATGTTATGCCACTGGTTGGGAGTTTTCAGGCCCAAACGTACTGGTTTGGGTTGTCTAACTTCTCTAAGCCTCAGTTTCTTTCCCTGTAAAACGATGTAACTATTTCTCACTACTGCCCAACCACGCTTGTTGTGAGTATAAAAGAAATCAAGTAAGTAGACCATCCAACACACAGGGGAGGCACCATGTAGCAGGAACTCTACATCCAGTCCATCCCCTCCTCCTCCCAGCCAATGTCACCTCTTGCCATTAAAAAAGTTTCAGGGAATTCCCTGGCGGTCCAGTGGTTAGGACTCCATGCTTCCATTGCAGGAGGCATGAGTTCCTGGTTGGGGAACTAGGATCCCGCAAGCTGCTGGTGCCGCCAAAAAAAAAAAAGTTCCAGAGGAGACACTGCTTTGGGAAAGCAAGCGTTCTCCTTACTTGCTGCAAGTAATAAATTCTTCCTTCTCTGGTGGGGGGAAAAAAACGTCCCAGAAATGCCTCAAATATAAACAGCAGTTACCCACTGGTGAACGACGTGTTTGTAACATGGATTTGCTGGTTGGGTGTCTCATTTGACTGCCAACCTGACTTGATCCTGTCAGAGCCTTCTCTCAAGAGAGTTCTGTCCCTGTGCTTAGAGTGGGAGCCTCTATCAACTCCCCAGCAGCCGGTGGGGACTGCACAGACTCAGCGCTGTCCTCCTCTCATTCTACATTTCCTCCTTGCTGGGTAAACAGTGGCCTTGGCCTCTAACTCCAGAAGCTGGACCGGCGCACCACAAACTCCTCCCCCTGCCCGCTGGAAAAGCAGAGCTGGCACACACCCTCAGCCTTCCCTGGAGCCTGGATGGTGGAACCTTCAGCTTCTGTTGCAGGAGCCGACTGGCTGGGCCGCCCCTGGGCTCCCTCGGGTCCAGCTTCCGGTTGCCCCGGGGTGTTTTTTGGGTTGGAAGTGCTGCCTGATTGCTTGGCAGACCCATTCTTTTTGTCTTGGTTCTTCATTGTGGTTTGCAATGTTAGGTTAGGAGCAGATCCTATAGAAACAAACACACTTGCTATTTTCCAGACTTTAAAATTCTTCGCAGCCTGGATCAGAAATCCCAACACCGGGCGCGCAAAGCTTCTTGAAACAAACCGGCCGGCCTTCCCCGGAGGGAGCCAGCGGTTCTCCCAGTTTCTGGTCGGTCACGGGCGCCTGGTGCGCCCAGGAGGGAAGGAGGAGAGGCCTCCTTTTTCCTGAAGCCACTTCCCGGCACAACACGACCCCCTCACCACAGGCCGCGCGCGGGATAGGTTCAGGGCCCGGGACTGACGTGGCGGGACGCTGGATTCCCGGTCCCTCCCCGCCCCCCATGCCCCACGTGCCGCTCCCCCCCCCACCCCGCGCGCAGCCTCCCACGCCTCGCGCGCCCTCCAGCCGCGCGCGCACCGCCCGCGCATGCGCACAGGCCTCAGCCCTGCCCCCCGGCCCGAACCCTAACACGGAATCCGCGCGATTCCTCGCACCGGCCAGAAGCGTCTGGGACCACAGACCCTCTGCTCGCTTCGTACCCCTAGCCGACGCAGTACGCACCTCACCGCCGACGCCCCAACGGCTTCGCCCGCTCTGCCCTCGTACCGGAAACCTTGGATAACTGCTGCCGGCAGAGCCTCCTGCTAGCGCCGCAGCCAATCAATAGCCGGCGCTCGCGCGGGGCTTGCTGGGAAAGATGAAGCGAAGGCGGCCTCCGAGGCGGGTGAGTTGGGAAGGCAGGGGAGGGAAAGGACTACGCTTCCCTCCATGCACCGGGGCTGACCCCAACTCCCAAGATGCAGTAGGGTTTTTAGTCCTCGGAGCCGCAGACCTAGGAGGTCCGAAAGGAGCCAGTCATTCTGCACAAATACTCACGTCAGCCTCGTTTCTGACTCGAAGGAGCTATGATTCAGCTCCCAGAGCCTTGCGCCTGGCTGCTTTTTCCGGTACGCCTCCACCACCCCTTCCCTCCTGCTGTGAACATCTATGACTATCTAGGAACCCTGAGGACGAGGGAGAGAATACACTGGGCTGGACATCAGACCTGTATTCCAGTCCCAACTTCATCACTAATTTGCTATGTGACGGCCTTCTTTTCCCTCCCAGGGCTTCAATTTCCGTATGCAAATAGAAGGTTTTAATAGTAGTTCCTTGAACACTAGCTTTCCCGGTATCCTCGTAAATACTGTACTATTTGTTATTCCCAATTTACAGCTGTGGACTGTAAGACAAAGGTTAGGTAACTTGTCCAAGGTCACATCGCTGTTGACTGATTAGAGCAGATTCAAAGCTAGGAAGTCTGGCACCCATCTTAACTACTGGACTACCCTGTCTCTTACTCAGAAGAAACAACCACCACCGTAGGCTTTCCTTGAGGATGAATCAAAATAACTTGGGAAAGTATTTTTCCATCTTCATTACCAGCTTGAGCCCCTCTTTGGAAGGTGCTGAGGGGGCCCTGCAAGGGGGACTAAGGCCTCAACAGATTCCTGAGCCTTTTCTGACTGGCCCACCCTCTACAAAGTCCCAATTGCACTGGGGCTAAAGGGGAAAAAAAGCCAAGCTTTTCTCCAGATGTAAGATCACAATTCTTTATCTATTTGTCTATAGATAATGGAATAAAACCCAGCAACCCATGTGCCCGGAATTTAATGCCTAAATGGTTTGTTTGGCTTCTGTTTCCAGCCAATCCTGCCCAACCCCTCTGCCTTTTTTGTTACATCTCTACTTTTACTATCTCCAGGACTTCCCAGGTGTTTGCAGGTGCTTTTCTACCTTCCAAAATTCCTTTCTTGGTAAAACAATCTTTTGAGGCCCACTGAGCTCAAAGTTCACTTCAGAACCTTTTCAGTACTCTGCAGTCTGTCCTAGCTCCCTGGGTCTAGACAGAGTTCTATTACAGCATTAGCGATGAGGTGTTGAAATTATTACAACTCACTGAACGTTCAAGAACTGTTGGCTAAATACTCTAGTCCTAAAGCCTAGCAACAGTCTGGGGGCTGAGAAGGCAGAGAATGTTTTAAATTGTTGTGCAAATTGGGCATCGTTTTAGGGTTCGTAAGATGTTAAATATTTCCCCTAGTTGAAGAGACTTCAGCGCAGTGCTCTTTCCCGCCACTTAGGCAGTGTCTACCAGGTGACACTGAGAGGCAATATTGGTGTTAACAGTATAAAGGTGGAACTCAAGCTCAGAAAGCATTGGAATTTAAGTCTCTCAAAACCAAGGCCCTCATTATTTCCAGAAAAGCATGTGGGAAATCTCTTGAGGAGGTAACATATGAATCAGGCCTTGATGGATTTCCATAGGAAGAGGGTGTTCTAGGCAGAGATAAAGAACATAATATAACAAGGTACCCATGGGGTGAGAGGTGGAGTGGTGCACCAGGAAGGGTCAACAGTGGTCTCCAGGGGCCAGCTGGGTAATGAGAAGAACAGACAGGCAAGGAATAAGAAAATTTGATAGAAACATGGGTTAAAAAAGTTACTTTCTTCTTTGCTGTAAGAGAAAATGGCAACAATATTAGCGCCTGCCAGAGTCAGTTAGGGAGCCCTCTGGGAGTGGTGGTTGGGAGTGGTGGTGATGGTGACCGATAATAGAGCTCTTGCAGATTGTTTTCATGCGGAAACTCAGGCCCAGGAGTGCCAGATATTTTTAAAATATAGACACATCTTTTAATGTTGGCAACGAATTAAAACTTAAAACGTACTCTATCAGCCAACCAAAACTCTCCTTTTGGGTTGTATCAACTTTTTGGCTGCTAGTCTGTAATCGCCGCTTTAGGAATTGATCTAAACCAAAGTGAGGAGTTTGTGAACTACTTTGGGCTCAAAGGGCTGTGGAGTGGTGATGAAATGTGAAAATCTTACAGAAACTCTAGAAAATGCAAATTAAACCATAGTGAGAGACAGAGCTTCCATCAGTGGTTGCTGGGGGTTAGGCAGAAAGGAGGGATTCCCAAGGGGCATGTGGAAACTTCTAGAGGTGATGGACATGTTCATTTTCTTGACTGTGGTAATGGTTTCATGGATGCAAATATGTCAACACTTAACAAGTTGTTCATTTTAAATATGTGCCATTTACTGTACGTCAATTATATTTCAATAAAGCTGATTTTAAAAATTCTTCATAGCAGAAGCAGGCTGTAACAATTCTTAATTCCACTGTTAGGTCAAAAGTTTAAACACCCTCACTTCATTGACTTCCAAAAAATCCAGTCTAGGATCACTCCAAAGAACACGATTTAGAACTTTGCAACAGGTTTTTATTTTTGCTTTATATCTATTACAGTGTTTGAAACCTAAAGAAATACATTTTCTCTTCAAATTTGGATGTGTATATAAATATCATTTGTCTGGACTCAGCACACTCAATGCCATGGTTTCTTGGCCTGTATCTGCTCTGAAATCATCAAGCTTTGTCTGTCTACCCAGGGGCCCTGAGAACATGGAAAACAATAGCCAGAGTTTATAGTTCTTAAAAGCAAATAAATTTGGAAAGAAAAACTAGTGAGGGAAAAGGTTTGATTCACCTTCCTAAGGTCTATAGCTGGGAACCCAAGCTGTTTTTGAGGGACATCTGGTCTGTCTTGGGTAACTGGGACCTCATACCCCTTTGCTTCTTTAGTGGTTCAATCAAAGGCAATTCCCACAAATCTGGCTAAAAGAGCCAATACCCAACTCCAGGGCCTGAGGATTGTCGCCATGGCAGAGTTTTCTCTTCCCAAACCCAGAGGCTGAACATCTGACCTACATAGGGGAGCAGGGCTAGAGTTTAGCGGAGGGGTTCAGGTATGTGCTAATGTGGACATCAGCAGTCAGGCTGGCCCAGAAGTAGTGAGGTGCGCCCAAATGCACTGCAGACCTTTATGACACACTACACAAACCTTTCTCCTGGGGTGTTCTGGGCCCCAAATTTAATGGTGCCTCTTCTAACTCACAGCCAGGTTTGATTCTGCATGTAGCCCAGGCCTGATGCAAAATGCCCTCTCAGAGGAAAACTAACAGCTTTAATTAACAGACTTACTTGGTTTGTACTGACCTCAAAATTCTTCCCTTACCATGGTCTTCATCAGGGGGTGGGGCTAGGGAACAGCCAATGGGATGACTGAATCCTTTATGAAGGCCTTGGCCAAAGAGCAGCTATTGCCTACCACATGGATCCCCGCAGGGCCAAATTCTCAGCTTGTTGGCTTAACAAAAAATACAAAAGTTAAGACAGAAAAAACACTGGACAAGATTGGTCTAAAATGTGCAATCCTAAAACGGCTATGGAAAAAACCTACTCTGAGCAATTTCTCAAGTCTCACATGCACTTATTTCTAGGATAGTCCTACCTGGAAGATGTTGCTACTGGTTGTGAGGCTTTCCTATGGTTCAGTGCACCGAGCCTTGCACCCTTCCTCAGCCTGCCAGGGAGGCAGACAGGCACACACAATCCTGAGGTCCCCAGCCAGCCTCTTCTCCCTATGGGTCCCTGTAGTGCCTGCAAGGACCTGGAGAATCTGGCTCCTTGCCTTCAACTGAGAATCCAGAAGCCAAGCCCACAAGATGCATCTACTGAGGAATATTCAAGATGATGGCTATCAAGCTGAGTGAGTCTTGGAGAGAAGAGACATGGCCTGAACAAATAAGCTGAGGCCTTCAAAGAAGGGCATGTGGGAGAAGGAGGGAAGTATTGCTAGGCGTTCATCTCCTTCCCTTCTATTTTGCTGGAAACAGGTAATTGTACAGTGTAGGGGGAGGGTAGGCAGACATGAGAAAATGGAAATCTAGTTCATTCTCCAAGAGTTTTCATATTAAACTGGTTTGGCTTAAGAGAAAATGAAGGTCAGTGCCTGAAAGCCTTCTTTCGCTCTTCCTTAAATGTGGTAGCAGCTATAATCTGTGCAGTTCAGCTCTAAATAGGGCTCTTGGAAAGAGGCTTCCCGGGAAAAGAAAACAGGAGTAGATCTAAAGGTTCTAGGTAAGGAGGAACACAAAGGGTCCCTGAAAGCTGAAGTCATCAACACCTGTTACTTGGAAGGGTCTTTTGTACCCACTGCCTCAAGTAACTAGGCTAGCCAGGTAAGGGTGGAACCTATGTGGTTCTAACAAGGTTGCAGCCAATACCATGGCCAGTCAGTCACTGGGGATAGCTCAGAACTGAAGGCAGGCTTCTAAGACCACAGAGCCTGTTAATACTAGAGAAGAAGACATGGGTGTGGGATGCCCAGAAGGGCTGGCAATAAAGAATAGCTGACACGGTTCAAAACAGTATTTGAACACTTTAGCTAAGAAAAAGGCTCCTTGTCCCCTTAATCCACACCTAAGTATCTCCAACCCACCAGAGATCTTAAAATGGACATAGCTATGTGCCAAAGTATTAAGATTGCAAACACAAGTCTTCTCAGGCTACTCCCTACAGCAGGTTGGGGAGCCCCTCCATCCCTGTAACATCCATTCAGAAATCTGTCAGAAAGCTCTGACTTCACCTAGGCCAGGGTCTGGAGTCCAGATAGGGACTGCCCACGAAGAGTGGCTGTCAAGCCTGGGCTAAAAAGAAATAATATTTTGCTTCCCAAGATGGCCAGAGGAGAGAAGGAGACACAAAAGATGATGTTACTGCCTCTGTGGGCTGGAAGAACTTCACCTGTTGACTGAAGAGGGGGTCAGAGGAATACAATGGGAAAGCACGGTCTGAGGAAGACACTAACAAAGGAAAGCTCCTAGAGGCCATGTTTATCTGAAATTTGTCCTCATGTGCCCTGGGAGACTTCAGCCTTTGGAGTCCTTGTAGAAAACAGGCTTCAAGCAGTAGCCGATGATCAATAGAGTCTTCTCTTTGGTGCATGGCCCAGGATCTGAAGCAAAAGTAGATTTGGGAGGAACAGTTGGGGAAGGCAGGATGTGTATGTCTCACAATAAGAATTTGGCCCCAATGTCAGGGACTTAATTATTGCTAGAGATGTACAAAGTAGATCTTACTAAAATAAAATGCTCTGCCCTTTGGACAAGGACAAGGGGTGGGGGGTGGCTTTCTTTTGATCTGTAGGAAAATGGTTTTGTAATGGAGTCGGCAGGCCAAGTGAAGAGGGTCCTGCGCCTTGCCTACCTGGGGGAGTGGGGTTGGTAGTTACCATGCCCAACCTGCAGAGCAGCATCTGACTCACTTAGGCAGTACAGCACTAGTGTCACTTTTCAGTGATAGCCACCAGCCCCAACCACCTTTCTCAGAAAATGTCTCTGGAGTTGGATCTCAACACTGGAAACAGAGGGCAAATTCAAGACCAGTGGCCAAAAACAACTGAACGTTTTATCTGTAAGCAGAGTGGCATGGATTTCACCTGAGCCAGAGGGGGATGTGTAGGAATGGGAGCAAGAATGGCATTGTTTCTGGGGAAGGGAAAATACAGTTTGGAGTAGGGCAGCTCTGCCCAACCTCTGTGAGGAAGCAGGGACAGGGCAGATTGTGCCTTCAGCTCCACCACTGGCCTACACTTAGCCAACAACTTCCTCCACCCCACCCCCAACACCTGGGCTTTACTACCACATGTAATCCATTGAAGCACACAGGCAAGCCATTGAGGCACTGCAGTAGCTCTACTCAAAGGGGAAAGAAAAGCCATTAGGATTATATTTGTCACAGGAAGGGTAAAATCCAAACCATGTACAAGGATCCCAATCAGGGAAGACATCAATCACTCAAAAAAAGTCCTGAGGCTGCTAAATTTCTCGGATAGGAGACATGGCAGCCATCTGTGATAACTTATGTGGACAAGGGCGTTTGAGACTGAATCTGAGGAGGCAGACTGCTTTCTGGGTTTCCTGATGTAAGCAGGATGCTCAGTGGTAAGGACTAGAGTGGTAGACTTCACCGGGCCCTGGGGCCATCCTTGCTCCATTCAGGTACTAGGACAATCAGACCAGGCTGCCCTGCTATATAAAGGTTCCAGAGCTAAGGGGTGGCCCCTGGTGGTGGCCCGGAACCCAAGCAGAGAGGAGAAGGATCAAGGTCAGGCTTCCTGAGCAAAAGAGCTTCCACATCTCTTTTTGGTCTTCCTCACAGTATCCTACTCACAGAAATTACAGAGACAGTTCTTCCTCTTGAGACCAATTAAGGTTGACCTATGTAATATATAGAATATAAAAAAATACAGAACTTTTTGACATTCTCTCCTTTGGAAGTAAAATATACATGATCCAACTACGGAAGAGGAAGAATAAGAAGAAAGGCCAAAGGCAGGGATCCACTGGCTATCCCAATACATGACACTCTCACTCCAAGCTCCTCTGCAACTTATGGGTCACCAGAGCAAGGACTTTCTCCTCAAGAGAAAGGAAGGACCACAGCCCTCTGTCATGTGCTTAGGAGAAAATACAGCTACCCCAGAGGTTCATCTCAACTCTGAGGGGAATTTTCAAGTAAACAAATGAAGTTGGGTCGCACCATTGGAAGGTGGGTAGGAAACATGGGATCAGTAGCGACACATGGGAAGCCCCGTCTGAAGGCCTGTGTTCCTCTCCCCTCACTCCCACTGGTGTACATGCCCCCAAGAGAGTGAAGGGGATCTCCCAAACTTAAGAGGTCTGGGCAAGGGGTTAAAGGGAGGGAGGGGCCTTTGTCTCATGGTGACCTCCCCCTCAGCCTCTAGTCCCAGACAATGCTGGCAGCTGGGATTCCTAAAACCAGGAACTCATGGCTCTGGGAAAGAGCAATCGTAATACAAGAAAAATGTGCAAAAGAAAAAAAAATTAAATAACGCAATCCAAGCATACAAGATTAATATTCTGTCAGAGCAAGAACACTTTGTTTTGGATTTCTCCCCTCCCCTCCCACCCCCGACCTGTGGAATATTCCATCTGCTCAAGTACCCAAGATAAGAGTTACAGAGATCAGGGCAGAGGACTGGGAAGGATGAAGGAAGATAAAAGGGAAGGAAGTCACCACTAAAGAAAAAAAATAAAAAATAAAAAAGGTGCAAAATTGATTACCTCAGTCCTCCTTTGTCTACCCCTGGGCTCCTGGGTTAAAGACATATGTGCAGCCAAAATCTAGTGTAAGGAAGAAAAACCCAACACGTCCCCTTCTTGTCACAAAACCCAAATGTGAGCCTCAGATGGTTCTGTCTGTCCAGAGGGTGCTCCCTCCAGGGAAGGGGGCGGAGCAGGTCAAGAGCACAGTTTCCAGGGCAGCAGAGGTGTGTGGTGGCTGATGGTGGGGGGGCTGGCTTCCCGCCCACCAGAGGGCTGCTTTTCCGCTGGTTGGTGGTGCTTCCCATCCCCTCCCCTCCCCGGAGGCAGACATTATAGCTGGAAGCCCTCCATGGGGGCCTCAGGCTGCTGGAAGATAAACTGCTGTTGCGTTTCATCCACTTGGGGAGCCAGGCTGCTATCATCATCTTCTACGCCAAAGTAGTGCTCAATGAGGTCAAAGGCCTTCTGGTAGATCTCCTGGTTCTCATGGCTCTGGAGAAACTCAATTTTATCCAAGCCTATGGTGGCAAGAAGAAAGGAGGGAGAAGAGTAAACTTTGAGTGCTTTTCTATGGGTCCATGGAACAATCTATTTTTTCCTTCCCTGAGTTATGTTAGCATTTATAAACACAAGTAATATGATCAGATCTCTCTTTGATCTGAAAGAGGAGAGCCGAGATCTTTACCTAAAATGACATAACCCCAAAGGAAAAAGACCAAAATGTCAGTTATAAACCGGACAGTCTAGTCCCGATTCTGCTTTTAACCTGGGCAAACCGTTAACTGTTCCGAATCTCTTGGAGATGAGTGGTGAGTCAATCCAGCACTAACAGACCTTGCTAAGGAAACCATAAACAAAACGAAAAGACAACCTGCAAAATGGGAGAAAATGTTTGCAACCGATGAGACCGATGAGGGCTTAATTTCCAAAATATACAAACAGCTTGTATAGGTCAATAACAAAAAAACAAACAACCCAATAAAAAAATGGGCAGAAGGGACTTCTCTGGTGGTCCAGTGGGTGAGACTCCGTGCTCCCAATGCAGGGGGCCAGGGTTCGACCCCTGGTCGGGGAACTAGTTCCTGCATATATGCCACAACTAAGAGTCTGCATGCCGCAACTAAGACCTGGCGCAGCCAAAAATAAATAATAATAAATAAATAAATATTTTTAAAAAATGTGTGTGTTGTAGGTGTACAGAATCTTAAAAAAAGGGCAGAAAACTAAATAGACATTTCTCTAAAGAAGACATACAGATGGCCAATAGGCATGTGAAAAGATGCTCAACATCACTAATTATTAGAGAAATGCAAATCAAAACTACAATGAGGTATCACCTTATACCAGTCAGAATGGCCATCATCAAAAAGTCTACAAGGGAATTCCCTGGTGGTCCAGTGGTTAGGACTCAGCGTTCTCACTACCGGGGCCCTGGGTTCGATCCCTGGTCAGGGAACTAAGATCCTGCAAGCCATGCGGTGCAGCCAAAAAAATAAAAAAGTCTACAAATAATAAATGCTGGAGAGGGTGTGGAGAAAAGGGAACCCTCCTACACTGTTGGTGGGAATGTAAACTGGTGCAGCCACTATGGAGATTTCTTAAAAAACTAAAAATAGAGATACCATATGATCCAGCGAGCCTA
The DNA here is from genome assembly GCF_949987535.1 of Balaenoptera acutorostrata. Lineage (NCBI taxonomy): Eukaryota > Metazoa > Chordata > Mammalia > Artiodactyla > Balaenopteridae > Balaenoptera > Balaenoptera acutorostrata. The sequence continues at coordinate 25,758,106 of NC_080064.1, read as the reverse complement.
CTCCTGGGCATATATCTGGAGAAAACTGTAATTCGAAAAGATACATACACCCCAGTGTTCATAGCAGCACTATTTACAATAGCCAAGACACGGAAGCAACTGGAATATCCATCAACAGATGAATGGATAAAGATGTGGTGCATATATATAATGGAATATTACTCAGCCATAAGTAAGAATAAAATAATGCCATTTGCAGCAACATGGATGGACCTAGACATTATCATACTAAGCGAAGTAAGTCAGACAGAGAAAGACAAGTATCATATGATATCACTTACGTGGAATCTAAAAAATGATACAAATGAACTTATTTACAAAACAAAAAAAGACTCACAGACAGAAAACAAACTTATGGTTACCAAAGGCAAAAGGGTGGGGAGGGATAAATTAGGAGTTTAGGATTAGCAGATACAAACTACTATTAACAAAACAGATAAACAACAAGGACCTCCTGTATGGCACAGGGAACTATATTTAATATCTTGTAATAAACTGTAATGGAAAAACAAAACAAAAGAAAGAAAAGAACTTGCTGCTAGAAACTCAGCTGAAAACATGCCTTCCAGCTCCTGATTCTATTATCAATTCTGGAGCTTTATTTTTGCATCTGTACCATAACCTACTTACTAGGTAGAGCCTATCAGAAACAGAACTCATCTACTGCTCCTCAGAGGAAATGGAACTGGTGGGATAAAACCTTGCATTCAATGATGACCCCCTCAAAACACACACCCTCACATATGTATACTATTTCAGAGTTTCTCTCTACTTACAGCAGACATGAGGTTGGGGAGAGGGCACCTACCATAGGCTTCCTCGATGAGGCCACAGTAGGGATTGACCCCTGAGCCACTGCGCTTGCCCTCTTGCTCTCCGAGCCGAAGGATGTTCTCCAGTCCATTGAGGGCGACTTGCACAATCTTTGAATCCATCACAGTCAGCAAGTCGCACAGGGGTTTGATGCAGCCCAGGGAGACCAGGTACCTGAGGGGCAGAGACCAGGTAAGTTCTAAATTAAGACAAGGCAAGGGAGGTGCCAGGCAGGTGCTATGGGGTCTCTGGGTCTCCCTCACACACATCAATGCTCTCAGCAATTCACTCTGACTGAGCTTTCATAACCACCCATCCTTTATCTCAATCTCATCACCCTCCCAATGCTACTGGTTTAGTTCATTTCCATGTAGAAGGCTGCCATGGATTCCTCCTCTTTGTCTCTAATGTCTCCTTGCTGCAGTATTACCTACTCTGAGCACATCATTTCCCTGCCTAAAATTTCTGTAGTCCCAGCTCTACAGTCATAACAATACAATCTGGCTCCTAACCTTTTCTAGCTTCCCCTCTCATTATTCCCTTCCGAGAATATCACATTCCAGTCAAACAGTAAAGGTCTCCAGGTTTCTGATTTTTGTACCTTTACTTACTTATGCTTTTTCCTGTCCAAAATGCCATTTACAACCCTGTATCCTCAAAAGCTTCACTCAGTGGCTATCCTTTTCTCCTAAGGTTTTATTTATACTGAATATATTCCCCTTCCTAAGCTACAAGCTGAAGGCAAGGCACTTCTCCAGTTCCCACCACTCCTACTCAAGTTGATAATGGAACCCAGAATCAAAGAGCATCCTCACACAAAATAGCTTTCCTATTTGCTTCTCCCAAGTATCACTGCCAAAAATGATTTCCCAAAGAAGCTGCTCTGAAAGAGCCATAGCATGGTTCTCTTTCATTTGTATGGATAATTGAGAATTACATAGATTTAAATTCTCTTGAGGGTAGAAAGAGGCAGAGGAGAGAGATGTCTGTGTCATAAGTTTCCATTCTCCAGGAGGGAAAAGAGGTACATGGTTTATAGGAATCTACTTCAGATTCCCATGCTACACTCTAGCAGCTTACCAGTTAAACCCTACTGGACAGGGGCAGACCTATCCCAGAAAAGGCAGTTTAGAGGTCACATGTAAACTGTGAGCCAAGAGGTAGAGTACACATAGCACTCAAGACAATGGGAAAGGACTGTGATACCTGATTTGTTCAGGGGTTCCTCCTGATGTGGCATTGGTGATGGCCCAGGCTGCCTCTTTCCTTGTACGGAACTCTGCTTTCTGAAGGATTTCAATCAACACAGGGAAGATATTTGCATCTATGACAGCCTGAGAAGAATTGGGGGGTGGAGGGTGGGGTGCGGGGGAGGAAAGAAAGTCACTTCAAGAAGAATAAGCAAATCCAGACCCCAAATCAGCTAAAAGATTAAGACATCTTCCCCTTCCTGAAAGTTCTTTTCACATAGGTAAGACGCTACAGAGGAACCTGGCTTCTGTTACACAGAATCTTTGACTGATAGCATCCATTGACCCCAATTTCAAAAGGGAAATAAATTTTTTCTTCTAGAGGGCAATATCCCACAATGTCTCATGTTCCCAGGCCTTTCTACCTGCTGCCCCCCCCAACTTCCTCCTGCTTGTTCTACCTGTATCTGAGCCCTGTTGCCAGCAGTGATATTTGAAATGGTCCAACAAGCTTCCTTTCGGATTGACTCCTTGGAGCTGCTCAGCAAGTGGAGGAGGCAAGGGAGGGCTGAACAGTTAAGAATGACCTAGAACACCAAAAGCACAGGCAACAAAAGAAAAATTAGATAAACTGGACTTAATCAAAATTTAAAACTTTTGGGTACCAAAAGACACCATCAACATAGTGAATTACACAAATCACAGAATGGGAGAAAGTATATACATATCGTATATCTGATAAGGATTAATATCCAGAATATACAAAAAAAATTTTTTTAAATGCAGGTGGCCAATAGGCACATGAAAAGATGCCAAACATCACTAATCATTAGGGAAATGCAAATCAAAACCTCAGTGAGATACAACTTCACGCTTATTAGAATAGTTATCCTTAAAAAATCCAGGCAATGCAAGTGTTGGTAAAGATGCGGAGAAATGGGAACCTGGTACACTTCTGGTGGGAATGTAAAATGGCGCAGCCATTGCACTGTTTTGTGCGCAAAACAGTATGGTGGTTCCTCAAAATCTTAAACATAAAATTACCATATGATCCAATAATTCCACCTCTGGATATATACCCAGAAGAACTGAAAGCAGGGACTCAAACAGATACTTGTATGCCAATACTCAATGCAGCATTATTCATACTAGCCAAAAGGTGGAAGCAACCCAAGTGTCTACCAATAGATGAATAAATAAACCAAATGTGGCACATGCACACTTGGAATATTATCCAGCCACAGAAAGGAATGAAGGTGTGACATGCTAAAATATGGATGAACCTTGAAAACATTATGCTAAGTGAAATAAGCTGAAACAAAAGGACAAATATATATGGTTCGGCTTATACGAGGTACCTAGAGTAGTCAAACTCCTAAGAGACAGAAAATAGTATGGTGGTTACCAAAGGATGAGGGGAGGGGGAAATGGGAAGTTATTGTTTAAAGGGTACAGAGTTTCAGTTTGGAATGATGCAAAAGTGGTGGAGATGGATGGCGGTGATGGTTGAATAACAATATGAATGTACTTAATGCCAGTGAACTATACTTAAAAATTGTAAAAACAGAAAAAGTTATGAATATCTGTACACAGGCACACGCGTGCACACACACACACAAAGAATGACCTAGAAAATGAGTGTGGGCTTGAGTGAGACTGCTCACCTGTAAGAAATTTGTGAAGAATCCCACAGAATTATGCAAACTACTCAAGACGCAAAGAATACTCAGATCTCTAGCCTTTGAACAGAGAAACACTGTATACTGTGCTCTCAGTGGGAGTGTTACTAACAGGAGACTAACACGAGACATGGGATCCTAAAGGTCTAGGAAGTAGGGGTGAGGTTCCATAGCTTTTAGTATCTCAAAGGTACCGTAACTCAAAATCTGTTAACAATTACTTTACAATGTCCCAGGTAGTGAGTCAGGTTATTCCATTTAGTTTTTCTTCAATAGCACCCAATGGATGATGACTTGCTTCCAATTTATAGAAAAAAATGAAGGCAACCAAGTTGCCCCCAAATAATATAGAAAGTGGCAGAGCTGGAATTTTTCACTCAAGCCTATGCTTTCTCTCCTAGATCATGTTGCCTTCTACCAGGACCAAAGTCTGTGGCAGAGAAGGATTTTGTCCATAGACAGCCCTCCTCCTCCTCCTTACCTGGGTCTGGATGTCATCCCCGGTGACGATGTTACCCACAGCTCTCAGAGCAGGAGAAGCCACTTTGTTATCGTTGTGCCTACAGAGGAGGGCGATCTGATCAGTAGAGGGCCAGCACATGGCATTCAACTCGGCTGACCACCAAGGCCAGCAGCACTCATGGCTCCAGACCTTTGGATAGGGCAGCAGACTGCTGACTGCAGTTCTGAGCTTGGAGAAGCTTAGGGAATCTGTACCCTTTCTAACTGAGATCACTCACATTAGAAGCTCGACCAATCTCCGGCAGACTCCAGAGTCTATGACTGCCTGGATCTTCTCGTTGGGGCCATCAGACAGATAAGAAAGGGCCCAGCAAGCATCTGCCAGCAAGTCTGAGTCGCTGCTGAAGAGTAGGCGAGACAGCACAGGCAAACAGGGGGAGACCTGTTGGAAGCAGAGAGAGAGGGACTCAGGCGGACACGGTTACATCATCTCTACCACTAACCCTGACATCGCTGAGCCCTCCTCTACTAAGTAAGTCTAAAACCTGGAGATTTCTACTACATTAAACCATCAGGCCCACATTTTCACTTTACCATCCAGGCATATGAGATCACCTACTTCATTGACGACTGCCTTTTTCAGTTTCCCAAGGATGAGACTCTGAGGGTTCCCCAAAGACTTGAAAACTCCCATATCAAAATTCCTCCATATGAAGGAACCTGCTTTCACTCAGGAATTGGTAAGAAGCTCTCTTGGGACTTCCCTGGTGGCGCAGTGAATAAGACTCCATGCTCCCAATGCAGGGGGCCCAGGTTCAATCCCTGGTCAGGGCACTAGATCCCACGTGCATGCCACAACTAAGGAGCCCACCTGCCGCAACTAAGACCCAGTGCAACCAGATAAATAAATAAATAAGTATTTAAAAAAAAAAAAAAAAGAGAAGCTGTCTTACCTTTGCAAACTCTGGGGGTGGGTTCTTGCCTCGGCACAGGTTTGACAGGGCCCAGACTGCATTCCGTGTCATTGTCAGTCGTGTGGACTTGGTAAGCAGCCTGAAGGGGACAGCAAAGCCAGATCCTGAGCAATGATGCTCTCTGCATAGAGCTGTTGCCTACGACCCCCAGGAGCAAATCCAATCAGACCCCTAAGACTCTAGCAGCCTGTTTCGTCCTACCCATAGATTTAAGTTAAGTGAGCCTGTTTGGCCCAGGAGGCCGACCTACATCTTCACAGAGGATTAGGACCAGCTGTGGCTTATTAAGACCATAGCTAATAAGGACAAACAGAGGGCTGGACCGTGAGTAAGCATGCTAAACGTTTAAGATAGGACATACTGTGCCCCTAACTGTGGCCACAAGTTCTAAACAAGAGTATTGTTGTCTTTGGAAATAAAAGCTGAAGGTTTAGTGTGAGGGCTTTAGCCATGCAGTGTGGAATGATTTTCTGTGACAGGCCCAAGAAGGAGTTATAATAGTAGCCTATGAGATTGTGGCCTCTCAAGAAAAGCTCCTCCCTCTGTTTTGGTTTAGATGTAGCTCTACTATAAGGGTACAGAGGAAGGGATGGGAGCATCCAGATGACTCTGCATGGGGTCTTAGATCTGTGGCTTACAACAGAGCTCTCCAATGTACTAGGCATAAACCCATAGCAAATCAATGCATTCCGTAGAGAAGGTTAGATTCTTCCAGATGGGCTAGTCCTTCCTCTCTCCTCTGGCTCAACAATGACAGGTATGACCAACATGAGATTCTACAGTGCTACAAAGTGAGGAAGCACAAGACACAGACCAGTGACACAATCTTCTTACTCTCAAAAGATACTATCTTTTACTCTGGCAATGAGAATGCACTTTTATCATTTTTGTATTCACTCATCGTCTTAAGGTAAACTGCTCCCCAAAGATCTGCCACATGGCTGCCGGAAAGATACCCCAGGTGCAGATGATAATAATTACTCACGTTAGCAAAGGATTAAGAATGGAACAGTTCAAGACGTAATCTCGGCAAACGGAGCTGTCTCCAGCTATGTTTCCCAGTGCCCAGACTGCCTAAAAAAGGGATGATGGAACTGTCACCCACAGAGCCTAGAGGCTTCTGTGAGTACTTTATACTCACAACTACAGAGTGACACCCACCAATAACCAGGACAAACACCCCATCAAGACCTGAAACACACTAAATAAGCTCAGGTACCCTCCTTGTTAACATCCTTATTGAGCACTTGCTCTATGAGGAATTTTCCTCTGAGAGTTCCTGGTTCATTGGGGAAGGCAGGCTGACATTGTACTGCAGCCAGAGAAGCCAAACCAAGACCTCCTTATCCCCCCCAGAAAAGGAGAAAATGACGGGAAAACTGCATTCTTGTAGCCTCATAGGACCAACCCTATATGTAGTAATATAGGAAAAAACCCTAGTACCACTCTCCACTTCTATCCAACCAGTGGAAGAAATGGAAGTTGGGTTTTTATGATCTGTAGGTGCTGAGAAATGGGTATTGTGGTGTCTTTTTTCCAGCACCACCTCCGATGCCCAATGTGTGGAGTTTTTTCTACACCAACAACCAATTCTCTGATACCAACTGTGTCAATTCAGTTAAATTCTGACACTAACTCGGAGTTAGGGCAGATCCCACAGGCTAGGGGCTCAGTCCCACAAGACTACCCTCAATTTAGATACTAGCTGCAATTCCCAGGCGCTACCCATACTTCTTACCAACTGGCTATAAATTCAGGAGTTCCACAATCTCCTCCTCAGGTTCAGTAATTCACTAGAATGATTCACAGAACTCAGAACACTTTACTTACGTTTACCAGTTTACCGTAATACATACAACTCAGGAAGAGCTAAATGGAAGAGATGCACAGGGCAAGGTGTGGGTTGAGGAGTGGGGTTGCACAGAACTTCCAAGCCCTCTCCAGGCACATCACCTTCCCAGCACACTGAGTGTTAACCAACCCAGAAGCTCTCTGAATCTCACTGTTCAAGCCTTTTTATAACCCAATCCCTAGCCCCTCTAACCTCCCTGGGGAGGGTGGGGTGGAGGGGTGGGAAGAGTGGGGGTGGGGTGGGGCTGAGGGTTCCTATCCTCTAATCCTAAATTTGGTCTTTCTGATGACTAGACCTCCCTTCCTGAAGCTATCTATCTAGGTCACCGCATTAGCACAGACTCAGGTGTGTCCCAAAGGGGCTCTTTAGGAATAACAAAAGACACTTCTATCACTAAGAAAATCCCAATGTTTTCAGGAGCTCTTTGCTCTTAACCTCTTAACTGGGGATAAGTACCACTGGTACCATCAAGAATTAAGTCAAATTTGTGCATTACCTGTTCCTGTACATCCTCAAAGTCCGAGTTAAGCAGCTCTATAAAAATGGGGACAGCCCCTGCTTCAATGACAATTTTGGTCTGCTGAGAGGTTCCAGAGGCAATGTTCGTTAGAGCCCAGGCAGCTTCAAACTGAAAGTGAGATTAAAGCCATGAGTGAGAGGTCATTCCAGTTGAGCAGCCGTGCCTACTAGCTGGCTCAGAGCAATAAGCCTCCTGCCCCTGACTTAAAAACAAAAACAAAAACCACACAAGCCTTTCCCTCTCCACCTTTAAATGATAGGAAGAGGTGCTGGCAGTGATATAACATAATGGGAAGACAGAATTGGGCTTCCATGGTCCCAGGTCTAGTCCTGCACTACCACAGCACCCACGAGTCCTTTGGCAAGTCACGTTTTTATTTCCCAAGCTTCACTTTATTCATCTCTGAAACCAGGATAAGAGTGAGAGGGGTCTCTAAAAGTCCCTTTCAGCCAAGTTTCTAATAAGTTCTAATGGATTACTCATTACCCATTTGTGAGACGAGAGACCCAGAGAAGCAAAATGGTTCATCTCAGGGTTAGAAGTGGACTAGAACCTCTAGGGTTGGCCAAAAAGTTCGTTCGGGATTTTCTGTAACATCTTACAGAAAAATCCGAACTAACTTTTTGGCTAACCCAATATATTTATATTTATAATTTATAATATAACCTCTGAATAATCAGTCTGTCATATTCTGGTATCTTTCCTTTGAGATTGTTTTAGGGAAGAGTTTGTAGGCCTCTTAATTTGATTGAGGTCAAGACCTCTGAGGTAACAGCATCTCTTAAACATTCCCTCAATATCTTGTCTATATCCTAAGAGATGTGTCTGTAGAAACATGCCACTACAATTTCTTGGCAAAAGGGCTTTCATCTGGTAACTCTCCACCCCAGGCCTCACCTGTAATGTACAATTCTCATTCCTCTTCAGAAACTCCACAAACCGATCCACCACTCCTGGAGTATTGATAACTTCATCTATTGGAGGACTAGGTTCTGGAAGAGGGAGAGGAAAAGTCAGGAGAGGCTTTGGCTAATGCTTTAATGGGGGTAAGTCCACCATCCTTCCTAGATACTCCTGACAATCCTTCTAAACATTCCCAAACTCCCTTTTGGTGAGGTAGTTTTAACAATAGCTGGTCATGGGGCTTCCCTGGTGGCGCAGTGGTTGAGAATCTGCCTGCCAATGCAGGGGACACGGGTTCCATCCCTGGTCCGGGAAGATCCCACATGCCGTGGAGCAACTAAGCCCGTGCGCCACAACTACTGAGCCCGCGTGCTGCAACTACTGAAGCCTGCGCACCTAGAGCCTGTGCTCCACGAGAGATGCCACCACAATGAGAAGCCCACGCACCGCAACGAAGAGCAGCCCCTGCTCACTGCAACTAGAGGAAGCCCACATGCAGCAACGAAGACCCAACACAGCCAAAAATAAATAAATAAATAAATAAATATATATATTAAAAAAAACAATAGCTGGTCATTTTTGAACTGTATAAAATAGCTGAGATGCCAAAGAGTAAAGCCAATCCTAATTTAACTATGCTCACCTTTGGCTTCCTAAACCTAAGCAAGTAACTAACCTTACTTACCTAAGCAAGTAAAGAATTAAGGGAGAGAAGACCAAGGGAGGAGCAACCCTTGTCTAAACACTTCCCTTCCAAGACCAGCATTCTTTTCTTGGGAGGAAGAAAAGTCAGGGAATATTTTTCCCATCATACATCAAATTTTTACTAGGCACAAACTATGTGCCAGACATGTTTCTGGGTACTGAGGATACAGTAGTGAACAAAACCAAAAGTCTCTGCCCTCGTAGAGCTTATATCCTCGTGATGAGAAATATCCTGTTATGTAAGAAGGCAGTAAGTGTAACAGGAAAAAAAAAGAATAGGTAGGGTGGGGTAAGGAGACTAAAAATGCTGCAGGGGTGGGGGGAGCTGCAATTTCTGATAGCGTGTCAGGGTAGGCTTTACTGAGAAGGTAGGATCTGATCATAGAAATGCAGCAGCTGTCACACAGTTATCTGCAAGTAAAGGATATCAGGCAGAGGAAATAGACAGTGCAAAGGTACGAATGTGCCTGGCTTGTCCAAGGACACCAAAGCCAGTAGGGCTACAGCAGAATGAGTGAAAGGGAGTAGTTGATGAGGTCAGTGAGAAGAAACAAGATGCTAAAGTCATGCAGGGTCCCCTGGGGAAGACTAGGCTTTGTACCTTTGGAGAGCAGTTTCCGGAATTTCTGTGTGGTTGCTAACTGCAGGTCAGAATCGTCAGAAAAGAGCATCTCTACCATCTCTCTTGTGATCACGCTCTCCTAGAACATAAAACAGGTTCACGACTTTGCAAACCAATACTAGAGCCAGATATGAGCCCATAATCCTGTTTGGAATCCTGCTTTCTAAAGACTTCAGGGCAAGAGGAAGGCATAACAGCAGGCTCAGAAGGTGTTTAATCCACAGCTGCTTCAAGTTGGAACATTTGGAAGTGATTCTTAACCTCTGAGGCAACTGACAGCTTCCCTTAAATGTTTCCTCTGGTGTTTCCATCAGAGATGAATCCTTATTGACTCCTTAAGTTGACCAGCTACAAAAGGGCCCATGGAATAAAGAGCTTAGCATGGTTGTTGGTAAAGCTAATTAGATGATGTGAACTGACCAATTTCTGTTCTGTAGAAGCAGTACTTCCCAAGCTTGCCTGGGAAGCTTGCAAGGGTCTTACCCCAGTGGTAGAGCTCACATAGGAGTCCATGAGGAGACTATCGAACATGGCGGCTTCTTCATTAATCAGCTCCACATTTCTCCGTTTAAAAAGCTGAAAGTAAAGAGAAGAGATGGTGGTAAGACTTCTTACCGAAACAAAGAAAACAAAGTATGACCCAATATTAAATTATGGCATAACTGTCAAGGAAATGCTACCGTATGAGAAAATGCCAAGCTTAATATACTGATATGGAAAGATATTCAAGGGCTTTACTTTCTATGTTATAGATTGTTTACATTTTTGGAGAACATTTTTATAAGCAAAAAAAATCTTTTAAAATTCCTGTGCCCTTTGTATAAAAGGTGATGCATATAAAAGGCTGTGAAGGAAAGAAATAATGGTAAAGCAAAAGGGTGGGCAGAAGCAGGTTAGCATCTAGACCTGGGCAAGGAACCAATTTGGTGGTGGCGTGTGGTGCATGGTGCATGGCAGAGTGTAGACGATGAGGCATTAATACAGTCTCGGTTCTAGGGAGACTTACAAAGAATGGACTCAAGAAATAGAAGTAAGGCAGCCCAGATGGCTGACAAAATTCTTAAAGGGCCAGGCTTGGGGCTGGGCCTTGACGGCCAGTCCTAACAGTGACTACTGGGTAAAAACAAGGGGTTAGCACTAGAATGTTATATTGAAGACATAAATGATGTCCAAGTTGTTCTAAATTATGGAAAAGGAATAAGGGACAGTTCTTTCTCAAAGCTTCCAAAATTTCTTTACAACAAAGGAAGCTGGATGAGCGGCCCACAGAGATAAGCTACTTTCCCAAGAGGAAAGTGAGAGTGCAAGGTGGAGGTCACCCGTGGTGGCTGGCCTGCCTCCCTGAAGAGCACGTTTGAGAATACTTGGGCTAACCCACTTGTTGCTCCCGTTTCTGCTTCCGGAGCTGAATGCCCTCCTCCTCTCTTCTTCGCCTCATTTCCTCAGGGTTTAGGGCATTGTTCTTATAGCTCTTCATTCGATAATTGTCTTTCCCTGGGCTCGCCATGGTCTCTGGAAGAAGGGAAGATACAAACATACTGGCAAAGGCTCTTAGGAGGACAGCATTTCCTTCTCAATGGCTTCTTTCCCTACCCACCCTCCCCTTCTCAGGGGGACTCACAGGTTCCCAAGGAGGCCTAATAATCTCAGTAACTGCACCTGACATCTCTAGTACCACCCCCACACAAACAACACAGTCTCCTTTAATCATAACAAACTTATTAAGTAAGTGCTTTTATAGCAATTGATATAAGCAGAGGAGTTAAAAGGTGTAGGCCCTGGAGGCAGATTGTGTGGGTTCATATACCGGCTCTTCTACTTGTTAGCTGTGCAACTTTCAACAAGTTGCTTTAACCTCTATGCCTCAGGAGCTCATCTTTAAAACAGGGATATAATAATTCCTATTTCATAGAGCTGTTAGAAGGATTATATAGCTTAATACATGAGCACGGAGTTGTTAGAAGGACTATATAGCTTAATACATGCAAAGTACTATTTAGAACAACAGGCATATGGTAAATGCTCACAAGCTATAATCACTTCTATGACAAGACAGAAAAGTTATATGACTTGCCCAATAAACTCAAATATATTTAACCTACCCAGGTGATATACGTTATAGTGTACCCAATTCAGTGGAATACCATGTATTTTTTTTTAATAACTCATGTGGCCACCCATCTATATTTTAAATTAAAGAAATTTAAAATTTTATTCTGTAATATTTGCTACATACAAAAAGATGAAACATAATGTAAAGTTACCAAGCAAAATAATACAATGAGCATCTGTCAACTCACCACTAAATCTAAGAACTAGATTATTAATATGCCTGAATCTAGTAGTAGGGTCTTTCCCTATCCCAGGCCCCTCCATCCCCACTCCAATTCCAGCCAAAAGAAAACTGCTATGATGAATTGTCATTATCTTTGCTTTTGTTTTTATTAATCACATATATGTTTACTCCTAAATATTGTGTCATACTATGTTTAGTCTACCGAGAATTGTCGCCCCTCCACTGGGTTTTTTTTTAAAGGATTTTCTTATTTATTTATTTATTTATTTATTTATTTTTGGCTGTGTTGGGTCTTCGGTTCGTGCGAGGGCTTTCTCCAGTTGCGGCAAGCGGGGGCCACTCTTCATCGCGGTGCAGGGACCGCTCTTCATCGCGGTGCGCGGGCCTTTCTCTATCGCGGCCCCTCCCGTCGCGGGGCACAGGCTCCAGACGCGCAGGCTCAGCAATTGTGGCTCACGGGCCCAGCTGCTCCGTGGCATGTGGGATCTTCCCAGACCAGGGCTCGAACCCGTGTCCCCTGCATTAGCAGGCAGATTCTCAACCACTGCGCCACCAGGGAAGCCCCTCCACTGGGTTTTTAAGATTCACCCATGTTTGGGCTTCCCTGGTGGCGCAGTGGTTGAGAATCTGCCTGCCAATGCAGGGGACACGGGTTCGAGCCCTGGTCTGGGAGGATCCCACATGCCGCGGAGCAATTAGGCCCGTGAGCCACAAATACTGAGCCTGCGCGTCTGGAGCCTGTGCTCCGCAACAAGAGAGGCCACGACAGTGAGAGGCCCGCGCGCCACGATGAAGAGTGGCCCCCGCTTGCCGTAACTAGAGGAAGCCCTCGCACAGAAACGAAGACCCAACACAGCCAAAAAATAAATAAATAAATAAATAATAATTAAAGGTGCTAATAATTAAAAAAAAAAAAAGATTCACCCATGTTTTTGCATGGAGCTGTATTTCTTTAATTTTTCCTATGTCATATTATTTTACTGTATAAACACATCATAATTTATTTGCATTTCCCTGATGATTAGTGATGTTGAGCATCTTTTTCATGAACCTGTTGGCCATTTATACGTTTGCTTTGTAAAAGTGTCTATTCAGGTTCTTTGCCTATTTTTAAATGCATTATTTGGTTTTTTTTTTTGCTATTGAATTGTGTGAGTTCCTTACATATTTTGGATATTAATCCCTTATCAGATATATGGTTAGCAAATATTTTCTCCCATAGGCTGCCTTTTCATTTTGTCGACCATTTCTTTTGCTGTGCAGAAGCTTTTAAGTTTTCTAGTTCAAGCTTTCTCGTTTATGTGATCCCACTTATTTATTTTTGCTTTTGTTGCTTGTGCTTTTGGTGTCATATCCAAAAAAATCATTGCCAAGACTAAGGTCTTTTTTCCTGTGTTTTCTTCTAGGAGTTTTAACAGTTTCAGGTCTTACAATTAAGTCTTTAATCTATTTTGAGTTGGCAAATAACATCTTAGTCTTCACTTCCCAGACCCTCTGAAATAGTCTGCAGATCACACTTTGAGAACCCCTGCTCTAAGGAATGAATTGCTGGGTTTAGGCAAGTAAATGTTAAACTTCACCAGATATCCCGTTGCCTTCCAATGGGATGCCAATTCACATTAGCTCAGCAATACGTACCAGGTTCCCACTGATGTATATCCTATTACTCAGAATTATCACTTCTGCCAATCTACTGAGTATGAGGTACTTCACTGGGGTAATGATTTGCATTACTAATAGGGTTAGATTTTATGTTTATTAGCCATGTTTCCCTTTCTGTGAAAAATGTCTGTTTACGGTACTTCGAATATTTTTCTATTGAATTACTTGTCCTTTTCTTATTGATTTATAGTTCTTTAGATATTCTAGTTATTAACCATTTGTTAGTTATTTGTATTACAAATATCTTTTAGGAGTTTGTATCTTTTCATTTTTTGCAATTTTCACTTTATGAAGTTCTTTAACAAGTTCTTAATTATAATGTAGTTAAATTTTTCTTTAATACTTAGCTTTTTCTGTGTGTCTTGTTTAATAAATCCTTTCACGCTCCCAAGGTCAGAAAGATACCCTCTCATGTCTTCTGAAAGTTTTAAAGCTTGCCCTTTACATGCCAGTGTTTCATATACCTGAAATTTAATTATTTGTGTATAAGCTTTAGGAAGTTAACACAAAGTCTGAACATTAATGACTTAGGTACACAGGTTAGGAAAAAAAAAGACAGGAGAGAGAAATCATACAGCAGAGAGAATCAACAAGGCAAAACTTGGAACTTTCAAAAGATGAAAAATAGTCAAGTCTCTGGTGAGATTTCTCAAGAACAAAAGAGGACACAAATAATGTTAGGTAACTAAAGAGATTGAAAAGCAAATATGAACAACTTTATGCTAGCTAACATGTTTGAAAAGACAAATTCCTAGAATAATATAACTTGCCAAAAGTGACTCAAACAGAATGTGACTAGCCTTACAACCATTAAATATACTGAATCAGCACTAAAGAATATTCCCACAAAGAAAATGCCAGGTTTAAATGGTTTTACAAATGAGGTTTTTTTTTGTTTTGTTTTGTTTTTGCCAGAGAAAGACAAAGTGAATATTTAATGGAAAAGGGGTTATTTAAATAACAATGTTGGTAAAATTCCCTGATTCTCAGTGTTTTAACAGAAAATATATGACTCCACAAAGCATCCACGGGAATGGATTGGCCCCTAGACATCAACTCCCTGACCTGAAGAGAAGAACTTCCAGAGAAGATCTTATTTGGAATATTTAGCTAAAACCCTTGTCAGTGCTACTGTAAGTCCCCAGAAGGATCAACACTGCAATTTCTGTTTTTAAGTTCAATTTTAAGTTTTAATTTTAAAGAAAACTTTGAAACATGAGAGAAATCTGAACATAACTTTTATAACTCTTATTCCTCTTATTGAAACAATTTCTGGATAGGCGTTGATATTTCACTAGTCCCTTTAGTGAACTCAGTGTTTAAATGCATCTTATTCTTTGATTACTTTCTTTTTTTTTAATATAAATTTATTTATTTATTTATTTATTTATTTATTTACTTATTTTTGGCTGTGTTGGGTCTTCGTTTCTGTGCGAGGGCTTTCTCTAGTTGCGGCGAGCGGGGGCCACTCTTCATCGCAGTGCGCGGGCCTCTCACTGTCGCGGCCTCTCTTGTTGTGAAGCACAGGCTTCAGACGCGCAGGCTCAGTAGTTGTGGCTCACGGGCCCAGTTGCTCCGCGGCATGTGGGATCTTCCCAGACCAGGGCTCAAACACGTGTCCCCTGCATTGGCAGGCAGATTCTCAACCACTGCGCCACCAGGGAAGCCCTCTTTGATTACTTTCTAATTCATGATTTGATTTTGTTTGATTATTGTGATAATAAAATAATGGTAATAATGACAGACTCACCTGGAGTTTTAAAAATAGTAGTGGTCTCATGTACCACAATGATAATATTCTACATAATTACAGTGCAATATCAAAACAAAGAAATCGACATTGGTACAATCTACAGACCTCATTCAGATTTCACATGTTCTCATTTGTGTATGTGTTCTTCTGCGTGTACTCATTTGAGTGTTTGTGCATACGTGTGTAATTCCATGCAATTTTACCACGTCTGTGGATTTGTGAACCCACCACAACTATCAAGATACAAAACTTTTCCTTCATCACAAAGAACTCCCTCCAGCTGCTACCTGTTCATAGTTGCATTCATAGTTGTTTTTTAAAAATAAAAATAAAAAAAAAAATGAATAAATTTATTTATTTATTTTTGGCTGCACTGGGTCTTCGTTGCTGTGTGCGGGTGTTCTCTAGTTGCGGCGAGAGGGGGCTACTCTTCATTGCGGTGCGTGGGCTTCTCATTGCAGTGGCTTCTCTTGTTGTGGAGCATGGGCTCTAGGTGTGCGGGCTTCAGTGGTTGTAGCACGTGGGCTCAGTAGTTGTGGCTCACAGGCTCTAGAGCGCAGGCTCAGTAGTTGTGGCGCATGGGCTTAGGTGCTCCGTGGCATGTGGGATCTTCCCGGACCAGGGACCAGGGCTGAAACCTGTGTCCCCTGCATTGGCAGGCAGATTATTTTTTTAAATTAATTAATTAATTAATCAATTAATTTTTGGCAGTGTTGGGTCTTTGTTGCTGCACATGGGCTTTCCCTAGTTGTGGTGAATGGGGGCTACTCTTTGTTGCGGTGTGCAGGCTTCTCATTGCACTGGCTTCTCTTGTTGCGGAGCATGGGCTCTAGGTGCGCGGGCTTCAGTGGTTGTAGCACGTGGGCTCAGTAGTTGTGGCTCACCGGCTCTAGAGTGCAGGCTCAGTAGTTGTGGCGCATGGGCTTAGTTGCTCCGCGGTATATGGGATCTTCCCAGACCAGGGCTTGAACCCATGTCCCCTGCATTGGCAGGCGGATTCTTAACCACTGCGCCACCAGGGAAGTCCTGGGCTTTCTTTTTTTCCATAAATTTATTTATTTTATTTATTTTTGGCTGTGTTGGGTCTCCGTTGCTACGCATGGGCTTTCTCTAGTTGTGGCGAGTGGGGGCTACTCTTTGTTGCAGTGCACGGGCTTCTCACTGTGGTGGCTTCTCTCATTGTGATTGTGGAGCATGGGCTCTAGGCGCGCGGGCTTCAGTAGTTGTGGCACATGGGCTCAGCAGCTGTGGCTTGTGGGCTCTAGAGCACAGGCTCAGTAGTTGTGGCACACGGGCTTAGTTGCTCCGCGGCATGTGGGATCTTCCCGGACCAGGGATCGAACCTGTGTCCCCTGCACTGGCAGGCATATTCTTAACCACTGTGCCACCAGGGAAGTACCGGAAGGGACATTCTTTTGATAACAATACCAAAGAAGGACAATATGAGAAGGTCCTATACTTTTCCTATATCACTTATGAACAAGGATACAAAAATTCTAGATAATATTAGAGGGAGGTAGGGGAGAGATAAATGAGGAGTTTGGGATTAACATATACATACTACTATATATAAAGTAGGTACACAACAAAGACCTGTAGTTCACTGTATAGCGCAGTGAACTACACTCAGTATTTTGTAGTAACCTATAATGGAAAAGAATCTGAGAAAAAATATACATATATATATATATGTATAACTGAATCACTTTGCTGTACACTTGAAACTAACACAACATTGTAAATTAACTATACTTCAATAAAAATAAAATAAAATTTAAAAAGATAATGAAATAACATCATTAACTGTACTGAAAAAAACTGCCAAACTAGAATTCTATGCCCAGTGAAAACACTTTCAAAAATGAAAGTGAAATAGACTTTTTCAGACAAAAGCTGAGACTCTGTCTCTAGCAGACCTGCACTAAAGAAATGCTAAAGTTGTTCAAGCAGAAAGGAAATGATACCAGAAGGTAACTCAGATCTTCACAAAAGGAAGAATACTAGAAATGGTAAGAAGTAGGTACATATACAATAACTTTCCCATTTAAAAAATTTCCTTAAACCTAAGAAGATAAAATGAGAATTACAAAAAATAATCCAAAAGAAAGC
This sequence comes from Balaenoptera acutorostrata, assembly GCF_949987535.1. Taxonomy (NCBI): domain Eukaryota; kingdom Metazoa; phylum Chordata; class Mammalia; order Artiodactyla; family Balaenopteridae; genus Balaenoptera; species Balaenoptera acutorostrata. Next base: position 25,740,566 of record NC_080064.1, on the reverse strand, counting down.
AGGTAAAGAGGGAAAAAATAACCAAGAACATACGACAAATAGAAAACAAACTGATTTCCAGAGTTACAACATTATAATATTCAAATGTCCAGTTTTTAATTTTAAAAAATTACAAGGCATACAAGGAAAGAAGGAAGTATGGTCCATTCAAAGGCACAAAATAAATGGACAGAAACTCTTCCTGAGGAAGCCCAGACACTGGACAAACTAAGACAAAGACTTTCAAACAACTGTCTTAAATACACTCCAAGAGCTAAGGGGAAAATTTGGACAAACAACTAAAGGAAATCAGGAAAACAATGCTTAACAAAATGAGAATATCAACAAATAGAAAAGGAACCAAAGAGAAGTTCTAGAGTTGAAAAGTATAATAACTGAAATGAAGAATTCACTAGAGGGGTTCAACAGCAGATCTGAGCAGGCAACAGACAGAAGTAGCAGGCTTGAAGACAAGAAAATTGAAATTATGCAGTCTGAGCAGAAAGGGAAAAAGAATGAAGAAAAGTGAACAGAACCTAGGGATCCATGGAACTCCAACAAGCAAATCACAATATATACATTTAGGGAGTCAAAGAAATGGGAGGGAAAGGGAAAAAGAATTCTGAAGAAATAATGGCAGAAAATTTCCCAAATTTAATGTAAGACATGAATGTACACATAAAGATACCCAATTAATCATAAGGAGAAAAATTCAGACCCACATCTAGATACATAATCAAACTGTTGAGAGCCAAAGACAAAAAGAAAATCTTGAAAGCAGTAAGGAAGAAGTGACTCATCACATCCAAGCCAACTTCTCATCAGAAACCATGAAGTCCAGAAGGCACTGAGATTTTTAAAGTGATAAAAGAAAAAACTGTCAAAGAATCCTGTATCTGACAAAACTGTCCTTCAAAAACAAGGGAGGAACTAAGACATTCTCAGATAAAAGCTGAGGGAGTTTGTTAACCACTAGACTTGCTCTATAAGAAATGCTAAAAGGGAGTCCTTCAAGTTGAAAATGAAAGGAAATGAAAGGACACTATACAGTAACTTGAAGCCAGTAAAGGTTAATTACATGGGGAAATACGGAAGCCAGTATTATAGGATTTTTGGTTTGTAATGCCACTTTTTATTTCCTACATGATTTAAAAGAAAAACATATAAAATAATTATAAACAAATGCTACTGGGCATACAATATATAAAGATACAATCTGTGACAGCAACAACATAAAGAGGGGATTGGAGCTGTACAGGAACAAAGTTTTTGTATGCTACTGAAGTTAAGTTGGTATCAATCCAAACTACATTGTTATAAATTTGGGATGTTAAATGTTATCTCCATGGTAACCACAATCTCTCTATACATATACATATACACACAAAATAAAAATTAAAAACATTAGGAAATGTTTAGGAAAATGTTTAGGAATTAGGAAAAATTAAAAACAAAGGAAATGAGAAGGGAATGAAAACAATTCACTACAAGAAACCAACTAAATACAAAAGGCAGTAATAGAGGAAGAAAGGGACTAAAAAAGCATAAGACATATAGAAAAAAAGAACAAAATGGCAGAAGTCCTTCCTTGCCAGTAATTACATTATACTTTTTTTTTTTTTGGCTGCGCCACACGGTTCAGGAGTCTTAGTTCCTCGACCAGGAATCAAACCTGGGCCCCCAGCAGTGGAAGTACAGAGTCCTAACCACTGGACCACCAGGGAATTCCCGAGTAATTACATTATACTTAAATGGATTAAACTCTCCAGTCAAAAGGCAGAGATTGGCAGAGGATTAAAAAAACATGATCCAACTATATGCTGCCTGCAAAGACTTACTGTATATCCCAACATGCAAACAAGTTGAAAGTAAATGGATGAAAACAGATATTTATGCAAATGGTAACCAAAAGAGAGCTGGGATGGCTATACTAATACCAGATAAAAAATTTTAAGTCAAAAACTGTTACAAGAGTCAAAGGAGGACATTACATACTGATAAAAGTGTCAATTCATCAAGAAGATATAACAATTATAAATGCACCAACTAGAGCCCCAAAATATATAAAGCAAACACTGACAGAAGTGAAGGGAAAAATAGTTCTACAGTAACATTTGGAGACTTCAGTACACCACTTTCAATAATGAATAGAACCTAGACAGAAAATTAATAAGGAAATAGAGGACTTTAACATTATAAATCAGGTAGACCCAAAAGACATATAGAACACTCCCACCCAACAACAGTAGAAAACGTCTTCTCAAGTGTGCATGGAACGTTCTCCAAGACAGACCACGTTAAGCCATAAAGAGTCTCAACAGATTCTAAAAGATTGAAATCAGACAAATTATCTTCCTTCACCACATGGAATGAAGCTAGAAATAAATAACAGAAGGAAACTAGAAAATTCACAAGTATGTGGAAACTACAGATTCTTAAATAATAAAGTTGGAGAACTCATACTTCCTGATTTCATAACTCACTACAAAGCTACAGTAATCAAAACAGTGTGGTACTGGCATAAGGATAAACATATAGATCAATGGAATAGAACTGATAGAAAAGAAAAAAAAAAAATTGACAGAACAGAACAGAGTCCAGAAATAAACTCACACATCCACAGCCAGCCAACTGATCTTTGACAAGATGTCAAGTCCATTCAATGGAGTAAGAACAGTCTCTTCAACAAAAGGTGCTGGGACAACTAAATGTTCAGATCCAAAAGAATGAAGTTGGATCCCAAGCTTACACCATACATAAAACTCAAAATAGATCAACAACCTAAATATACAAGCTAAGACCGTAAAACTCTTAGAATAAAACATAGGGGTGGGACTTCCCTGGTGGCGCAGTGGTTAAGAATCCACCTGCCAATGCAGGGAACACGGATTCAAGCTCTGGTCCGGGAAGATCTCACATGCCATGGAGCAACTGGGCCCGTGAGCCACAACTACTGAGCCTGCGCTCTAGAGCTCGCGAGCCACAACTACTGAGCCTGAGTGCCACAACTACTGAAGCCTGCATGCCTAGAGTCCGTGCTCCACAACAAGAGAAGCCACCGCAATGAGAAGCCTGCACACCGCAAGGAAGAGTAGCCCCTGCTCACCACAACTAGAGAAAGGCCGTGCACAGCAACGAAGACCCAATGCAGCCAAAAATAAATAAATAAATAAATTTATATATATATAAAAAATATAATAATAATAATGGTCAAAATGGTGAATTATATTTTACCACAAAAAATTTTTTAATTGCAGCATATCTCCTCCATTTAAATCTAACATACAATCCCAGTTTTAACTTTAAAAAATTTTTTTAACATTCTGTATTTGTTTATTTGCATCCATTCATCTCAGGGCCAATTATATTAACTATATTTTCTTATTTCTGCGTTCCTGATGCTCTGGCACTTGGGGGCCTTACAAACCCAGGAGAGACTGCCACTCCCATGGCTAGCTAATTCCCACAGATAACAATCGTGCCTAAGAGCATGCCTTTGCAAAGGAACCAATCCAGAGCCATATCTACTTTATCTTGCCTGTACACCCAGGAGGCAATATTCCTGTGCTTCAACCATCCCAGGGCCCAAAAAGTAGTAGGCAACTAGAGACTACTCTCATAGCCCAAAGCCCTCCAGAATTATTCAAATTAACGAATCCTAAACTGTTTACTCTGCCCTGCCTTCACTTTCCCTCTGAAACTCCAGGCTCTGGCCAAAACCTTCTGCTTGCTCCTGCCCCTTCTGCCTCCTGACCACCCTGGTGTCTCCCTCTGTGACCCTGTGTGGCCAGTGGTGACCCACTTCCCACCCCCTGACCACCCCGCCCCAGCCAGACCTGTGAGTATAATAAACTTCTTCCTTACAAACCTCATTCTTGTTTCCTCCTGTGGCCTCAAGTGACTTTATCATACCTTACTCAATATTTACATTTTAAAAACAATCTCATTATTTTAAAAAACTGATAAAAGTGAAGGTGATAATGTTGAAGTATGAGTAGGGGAAGCATTACCAACTTGTTTCTTTCTCCCTTTATAGGCATTTCTCATCCTCTAAATTTCTCATCTGAAACAGTTAATAAAAGTATTGCAAAAGGGATGAAAAATAAGTTTTATAGGCACACAGAAAGGGATAATTAACTCTAATATTGCCTCTTTTCTGGAGTGGTTGGGGTGATCATGATGAAGAGTTTAAAATGCTCCCAAAGGCAAGATTAGGGCTGGTTCTTTAAGCAGGAGATCACCTTGAGGACACAAATGGAATAAGAAAGTACATAAATGTGAGGGGGAAAAGTAGTCTATTAAGAGAATCTGAGTGAAAAAGAGATATAGAATGGAAGTTGAGGAGACAGCTGAAATAAGGAAATGAAACTTCAGAGAAGGTGCCTCTGTTCATTCTGGAAAGTAGCTAGGCAAACCAATAGTAGCAGCAGGGTCTTACAAGGTGCAAGTTTCCACATCCACTTGGCAAAGTCCAAGTCCATTTACTGTTAAAAGTTCTAGGGGGTTGCAGTGGCCTCTCTCTGGGGTCCCTGATTACCCCTATGCCTGGAAACTAACAGGCACAGGACAAATTTCTAAAGGCAGCACTGTGGACTGCTCTCCCCCATTACCTGACACATGGTTTTTCATAACTCTGAGCCTGGGCTCTCCCAGAGGGCTCTCTTCCTTCAAGCAGAGCTGACAGTGAAGCTGGAAGGAGAACCAGGCTGTACTTCTTTAGTCACCATGGTGACAAGAAACTATCACAAATATTTGCTTATGACTTCACTGGAGAAGCCAAGCAGGAGGTTAGACCGGAAGGAGGAACATTTGCAGAAGCACATCTGGAATCAGCAACCAAAGGAATGCTGGACTCTCATTCAGGGACTATCAGGCAGAGGGGCTTTTTTCATCATGCTCTCCCTTACTTGCTGAGCCCAGATCAAGAAATCCACAATACAAATATATCAATACCTTTTCAAGCATCTGACTGTCTCAGGTAGCCTTTGAGTTTTCTTAGTCAAGGAATTCTCTCAAAGTGAATAGGTCCCTGAAGTTGTACCTCTCATTTCTAGGAAATAACTGGCTAATGTTGCCATGCATTTTCTAAGCTTTGAGAACCAAGGGACTAGCAATAAAAATACAAAATAAGTACGGACCCTGTTACGGCCTGAATTGTACTCCATCCCCCACCGATTCATATGTTGAAGTCTTAAACCCTAATACCCCAAAATGTGACTGTATTTGGAGATAGCGTCTTTAAAAAGATGATTACAGTTAAATGAGGATACTGGAGTAAGGCATAATCCAATATGACGAGTGCCCATATGAGAGAAGATTAAGATACAGATGCACTTAGAGGGAGAACACCATGTGAACGTGAAAACAGCCATTTGTAAACCAAAGAAAGAGGTCTCAGAGGAAGCCAACCCTGCTAACATCTTGATCTTGGATTTCTAGCCTCCAGAACTATGAGAGAATAAATTTTTGTTGTTTAAGCCACCCAGTCAGTGGTACCTTGTTATGCAGTCTTAGCAAATTAATACAGGCCCTGATCGATAGATGAATAACCGGAGTCTCAAGTCACACACTAAGGGAATAGCCAGATTATTGCAGTATTCCATTTAATCAATGGTATGTTTAAAATTTTAAGATTCATAAAATTTTAAAAATTATGCACATTTTCTTAGAAAAAGGCATACTACATATAGCCAGCTTTCCTATGTATGGGATGGGAATGATATTACGACAGCTGCTGGCTCTAGGACTTTGCAAAGCAAAGTCTTACATTCATGGTCTGTATTTAACACTATGAAGCAGTCAGTCAGCCTTTTAAAATTATTTCTCAGGGGAATCCCCTGGCAGTCCAGCGGTTAGGACTCCATGCTTTCACTGCCAAGGGCCCAGGTTCAATCTCTGGTCCCGGAACTAAGATCCCACAAGCCGCACAATGTGGCAAATAAATAAATAAACAAACAAACAAACAAATTATCTTGTCCTGGTGCTAAACTGAGTGGGGGCTCCTCTTTGCAGACGGCAAGTTTCTAATAAAATGTACCTTCCCAGGCACAGAAAATGAGCTAAACTTAATGCCTCTTCCTTCAGGAATGTAAGAAACCTGATTCCTCCCAGAGTGAAATGGCTTTTTTCAGCCGGCCTCTCTTGCTTCTCACTAAGAATTCTCTACCAAATATGCATCAGTATATGATTCCTGAGTTAAAACACTGGCCACATGCCAGTTAATTAAAAACGAAGAGCTAAGAGTATACTGGGATATAGAGCTTATAGCCTTAGTAAGCTAGTAAGGTTTGATAATGTGCCAAACTCTGTGTAGATATAATCTCCAATCTTCACAACAATCCTGAGAATCCATTTTACAGACGAGAAAAAAGAGACTCAGGGGTTAAGTGACAAGCCAGAAGCTAATAAGTCAACCCTGATCTAGTTGGTCCCAAACTCCAGGTTCTTTTCATTTCCTGAAAAGGGAAGCAATTGGTAACAGCAAATCCATCAATATATGTGCTGCCAAAGGGAGCACAACAGCAAATCCATCAGAATTCTGGGTTGGGGCCTGCTCTGTTACCAATAAACAAATCTGCTCCCATTCCAGAATTTCAGTTAACCACAAACTCAAAATGCCTTAAAAGGTAAAGAGGTTAAAAAAAAAAAAAAGGTAAAGAGGTTAATGTTTTTTTTTTGTTTTGGCTGTGCTTCACTGCTTGTGGGATCCTAGTTCCCCAACCAGGGATTGAACCCGGGCCACGGGAATGAAAGCGCTGGGTCCTAACCACTGGACCGCCAGGGAATTCCCAAGAAGTTAATGATTTTTTTTTTTTAAGATTTATTATTTATTTATTTAATTTATTTTGGGCTGTGTCGGGTCTTAGTTGCAGCACGTGGGATCTTCGTTGTGGTGCGCGGGCTTCCTCTTCTCTAGTTGTGGCGCGCAGGCTCCAGGGCACGCGGGCTCTCTAGTTGAGGTGCTCGAGCTCAGTAGTTGTGGCGTGCAGGCTTAGTTGCCCTGCAGCACGTGGAATCTTAGTTCCCTGACCAGGGATTGAACCCGTGTCCCCTGCATTGTAACGCGGATTCTTTACCACTGGACCACCAGGGAAGTCCTGAAGTTAATGATTTTTAATGGGACAGTTATAATAGGACAACAGGGATTGCGCTCACACTCAATTTTCATAACATTGCGCCAGCCAAACAAAATTTAATTTTAACAAGGGCTAGGGTGAAATCAGCTGTTAAACAGCCCTTGGTTTGAGGACAATTAAATAATTACATAAACCCCAGCACCATGCCTCTTTTTAAAAAATGTATTCATACACAAGATCTAGCTGACCTCTACAACAACCAATGAGAAAGATTAGTCAATTAGGAGCATATCCACTTAACAGCTAGGGAACCAGGTTCAGAGGTGCTGTGACTTGCACAAGATCATTTAGCTATCAAGTTGTGAAGCTGGGACTGAGATCTAGACCCTGTAATTCCATAGGCCTTCTCTTTTCATCCAACCTCGGAGAACTACTTCTTTTCATCCTCTGATAAGACACATAATTCTATTCAATTTGGCTCCTGCCCTTAGACTAGGTTCTATCCATCTTGATCTATTTACTCACGGTCATTTTAACTTAAGAATTACTGACCACTGACTAATTTTCATTAAATTTTTATCTTGTTAAAAAAAATGAAATAACATAAAAAAACCAAACAGTTACTGGCAATCAATTTTCTAATTAATGCATAAGAACTGGGAGCAACTGAAAACTAGTACTGGGACTTCCCTGGTAGTCCAGCGGTAAAGAATCCGCCTTGCAATGCAAGGGACTTGGGTTCGATCCCTGGTCAGGGAACTACGATCCCACATACCGCGGGGCAACTAAGCCCGCGCGTCACACCACTGAGCTCGTGCGCCTCAACTAGAGCCCGCGTGCTGCAAACTACAGAGCCCAGGCCCTCCGGAGCCTGCGTACCACAACTAGAGAGAGAAAACCCGCATGCCACAACTAGAGAGAAGCCCGTGCACCACAACGAAGAGCCCATGAGCCGCAATGAAAGATCCCGCATGCCTCAAGGAAGATCCCGCATGCCACAACTAAGACCTGACGCAGCCAAAAATCAATAAAATCAATAAATCAATAAATAATAAATAAATCTTAAAAAAAAAAAAACTAGTACCAAAGACGTTTGCCTAAGAGATTTCCCCCTCCACCCACCATATCTGACTTTTTAGGAATTCAACCTCATAATACAGGTTTTTCTTTTGCAGTGAGTTCTCTCCCTAGACCACAAATCCAACCAACCACAAAACTGAAGTATATCTGACCCTCTGTGAACACCTATACCATCAGAATTAATTAAATCAAAATTCCTCCAAAGTGGATGAAACCAGCTATGACGCTCGGATTGGAAGGGTAGGAAGATAACACACAATATACAAGTGACAGATACAGAGACTAATAAACGCAATCATTTTCAATGATGTTCTTCTAAAACTTACATGGCCGAGTTTCTTATCAAAGATGACAACAAAGACTGGCTTAAATTTTGCCTGTCTTCTTGCTGGTCTACCTGGTAGATAACTACTGTGAATGCATACAAAGTTGATGGCAAAATTTTGGTACATTTAAAAATTTTTTAAATTGAGGTATAGTTGATATACAATATTATAGAAGTTTCAGGTATACAACAGATTTGACACTATTGATTTATAACTTTGTTAGCTAAAATCAGCACTGTAGGACTAGTTCCAGGAATCTCACCACCTACCAATTCTTCGTACTGAGAATCAGCCAGACACTGAATCTTTTCATTGACTACCTGCCCTCCCAAGCTACTGCCCTATTTTTCTGTTCTAATGAATAGGAAAACTATTTTTTCAGCAGAAAAATAGTTTTTTTTATTAAAGAGGACTACCTACCCTCTTTATTATGAATTATTTAAACACTTAAAGTTGCAAATGTCATGACTTGGCACTGCACCCTAATTACTTTAGTAATTGTCTCATAATAAGGACCTTCTTACATAACTACAATACCATTTCAAACCTAAGAAAATTAACAAAACATCTATTATCTAGTCCATATGCAAATTTTCTTACTTCAAAATGGCTTTTATAGCTAGTTTTTTCGCCCAAATCAGAATCTAGTCAAGTTTCACCCACTGTATTTAACCTTCTATTTAACATTTTATTATGAAAAATGTCAAATATATACAAAAGTAGACAGAATAGTAAATAAAATGAAACTCAATGCAACAATCATTCAGATTCAATGATCAACTAGCTGCCATTCATCTATGCTTCCACAGACCCTGTATTATTTAAGCAAATTCCTGGCATATCATTCCAACAACATATATTTTTCAGTATGTAACTCCAAACAATAAAAACGTTTTTTAAAATTACATCATTATTCCAACATTTGGTCACTTTTAATCTACAATGTCCTTGTCCTCCTTTCCCCCAACCCTTTTATTTACTTGTGATATTGACTCTCTGAAGAATGCCTTAATGTCTTAAAGAATGCCCCAAGTTCTAGTTTTGTGCCGTTAATTTATACCCCTATCCTGTGTGTTTCCTGCAAAACGGAAGTTGGGTCTAGAGACTAGAACAGATTCAGGTTAAAAATACACTTTTGGCAAGAATACATATAGGTGATGTTCTGTGCTTCATACTACATCACATCAGGAGGCATCTAATGGCAGGCTGCCCAGATGATACTAAATCTGATGGTAATCAGATCTCTCTTCTTGAAAGTCATCTATGTACCCTAAGTCTCCATTCACATAAAGTTAATGTGACATGTTTCTTGACTATTACACATTTTATGTGTAAGATATAATAACATAATGAAATAACCAACTTTAAAAAATAGGCATTGCTAATATTGTTGAATCTCTGTGTGCTCTGTTTCACTCTAACTCTTCAAATCTGACTTCCATTCCTTCTACTCCAAAGAAACTGCTTTTATCAAGGTCACCGATAACCTCCACATTGCCTTATCTAATGGATAGAAATTTCTGTCCTCTTTCTTAACCCCTCAATAGTAGTTACTAATCCCTTCTCTCGAAACACTCAGTTTTCTTGGCACCACTGCCAACCTCATCCAATCTTCTCAGTCTCTCTTGATGGCTCCTCCTCCCTATATCTACATACTGGTTTCTATCTTCACTCTCTCCAGGTGATTTCATCCATTCCCATAACTCCCAAATTTATGTCCCCAGCCCAGTCCTTTCTCTTGAGCTCCAAACTCATATATTCAACTACCTATGGAAATCTTCACTTTCTTATCCAAAACTAACTTAATTTCTTACACCCTCCCCCCGCCCCCCACCCCAGCAATACCAAGAGCAACAGCATTTACAAGTTACTTAATCCAAATCCTAGGTTAAAAAAAAACATCATCCTTTGACATGATACTATACATAGAGAATCCTAAAACTGCCACCAGAAAACTGCTAGAGCTAATTAATGAATATGGTAAAGTTGCAGGATACAAAATTAATGCACAGAAATCTCTTGCATTCCTATACACTAATGATGAAAAATCTGAAAGAGAAATTATGGAAACACTCCCATTTACCATTGCAACAAAAAGAATCAAATACCTAGGAATAAACCTACCTAGGGAGACAAAAGACCTGTATGCAGAAAACTATAAGACACTGATGAAAGAAATTAAAGATGATACCAACAGATGGAGAGATATACCATGTTCTTGGATTGGAAGAATCAACATTGTGAAAATGAGTATACTACCCAAAGCAATCTACAGATTCAATGCAATCCCTATCAAATTACCAATGGCATTTTTTATGGAGCTAGAACAAATCATCTTAAAATTTGTATGGAGACACAAAAGACCCCGAATAGCCAAAGCAGTCTTGAGGCAAAAAAATGGAGCTGGAGGAATCAGACTCCCTGACTTCAGACTCTACTACAAAGCTACAGTAATCAAGACAATATGGTACTGGCACAAAAACAGAAACATAGATCAATGGAACAAGATAGAAAGCCCAGAGATAAACCCACGCACCTATGGTCAACTAATCTATGACAAAGGAGGCAAAGAGATACAATGGAGAAAAGACAGTCTCTTCAATAAGTGGTGCTGGGAAAACTGGACAGCTACATGTAAAAGAATGAAATTAGAACACTCCCTAACACCATACACAAAAATAAACTCAAAATGGATTAGAGACCTAAATATAAGACTGGACACTATAAAACTCTTAGAGGAAAACATAGGAAGAACACTCTTTGACATAAATCACAGCAAGATCTTTTTTGATCCACCTCCTAGAGTAATGGAAATAAAAACAAAAATAAACAAGTGGGACCTAATGAAACTTCAAAGCTTTTGCACAGCAAAGGAAACCATAAACAGGACGAAAAGACAACCCTCAGAATGGGAGAAAATATTTGCAAACGAATCAACGGACAAAGGATTAATCTCCAAAATATATAAACAGCTCATTCAGCTCAATATTAAAGAAACAAACACCCCAATCCAAAAATGGGCAGAAGACCTAAATAGACATTTCTGCAAAGAAGACATACAGACGGCCACGAAGCACATGAAAAGATGCTCAACATCACTAATTATTAGAGAAATGCAAATCAAAACTACAATGAGGTATCTCCTCACTCCTGTTAGAATGGGCATCAACAGAAAATCTACAAACAACAAATGCTGGAGAGGGTGTGGAGAAAAGGGAACCCTCTTGCACTGTTGGTGGGAATGTAAATTGATACAGCCACTATGGAGAACAATATGGAGGTTCCTTAAAAAACTAAAAATAGAATTACCATATGACCCAGCAATCCCACTACTGGGCATATACCCAGAGAAAACCGTAATTCAAAAAGACACATGCACCCGAATGTTCATTGCAGCACTATTTACAATAGCCAGGTCATGGAAGCAACCTAAATGCCCATCAACAGACGAATGGATAAAGAAGATGTGGTACATATATACAATGGAATATTACTCAGCCATAAAAAGGAACGAAATTGAGTCATTTGTTGAGACGTGGATGGATCTAGAGACTGTCATACAGAGTGAAGTAAGTCAGAAAGAGAAAAACAAATATCGTATATTAATGCATGTATGTGGAACCTAGAAAAATGGTACAGATGAGCCGGTTTGCAGGGCAGAAGTTGAGACACAGATGTAGAGAATGGACATATAGACACCAAGGGGGGAAAACTGCGGTGGGGTGGGGAGGGTGGTGTGCTGAATTGGGCGATTGGGATTGACATGTATACACTGATGTGTATAAAATTGATGCCTAATAAGAACCGGCAGTATAAAAAAACAAACAAACAAAACAACTAATAATAAACTTTCATTGGGTTATTTGTATGGAAATATGTTAATATAAATGTTTCAGACATTACATGAAATTTCTAAAAATCTTATATTTGTATTTGTATGGAAATATGTATGGAAATATGTTAATATAAATGTTTCAGACATTATATGAAAAAAAAAACAAAAAACAACATCATCCTTGACTCCTTCCCTACTCACACCTTTTTGATCTAACCTACTGACAAATCCTGAATGTATCTTGAATGTATTTACCTCTCTCTCACCCCATCCAAGTCACTATCACCTCTTGCCTGGTTACTACGACAACTCACCCCCAATCCATCACCACACAACAAAATCAGAGCATAGCACTGCTCCCATGTAGAAGTAAAATCTTCTTCACAATTTAAGGCACTGCCTATATCTTCACCTCATCTCATTCAACTTTTTACCCTCAGTCATCATATGCTCCTGTCACAATGGCTCTCTCAGTATTTGGAAACTATCAAGCTGTTTCCGGATACAGTCTTCACATTTCCTGTTTTCTTTCTGTCCACAATGCTCTTCCCTAGCTCTTAGAATTGCTAGGTCCTTCCTCTGTCACACTAACCCAAAGTAAGCTACTCCATTTTTGTCAGAACACCCGTTTTATTTCCTTCGTTACATTATTTACAATCTGTATCTGTTCTCCTCCTGTGTAAGTTCTACAAAAACTTTTGTTGTGGGAAGAGATATGGGAACATATGTATATGTATAACTGATTCACTTTGTTATAAAGCAGAAACTAACACACCATTGTAAAGCAATTATACTACAATAAAGATGTTAAAAAAAACAAACAAAAAAACTTTTGTTGTATCCCCAGCATCTATGATATATACAAATATTTGTTGACTGAATCACTGTTCAAATATCTAGTCAATACTTACTGAGCACCTACACTGTCCCAGACACAAGGTGTAGCTGTAAAATGTAAAAGTTGCTTAACAAGTGTTTGCCAGTAAGTGTAGGGTAAGGGAAGAAATGTACAGCAAAGGAATCTTCCTTGTGACTGGAGTGGAGCAGAACTTCCAAAAGCAGATTTTAGAAAGATTTCTTCCTAGAAACCCAGAAAGCACAGGTTTCCTCCAGAATTGGTATGAAAACTGAATAGACGCTCTGTTGTAAGGACACACACACACAAATAAAAAACTTAAAAAAAAAAAAAGACTGCAGGACACAAATGGCTCAGAAAAAGACATTTTAGACAGCTAAATCCAGTGACCTTGTCAGTATTCATTCTATTTGACTTTCTAATTTGCCACTGATGATCACTTTTGCCTTCTTGAAACTCTACCCATGATTCTGAAGGCACCACCCTCTCCCAGTTCTCTCACTTTTCTAACCACTCCTTCTCAGGTTTCATACTGTGTTCCTCTCCCAACGCCAATCTCTCAATGTCAGTGTGTATCAAAATTCTACCTTTCTGGTCCTCAGCAGAAGCAGCCCCCTTTCCCAAGTGACCTCCCTTAGCTTCAACCTCCACTTTTACACTAAGTACCAAATCTCTGTTGTCACAACCTCTGCCTGTGTGTTTTTCCAAATGCATACTGGCTATCTCCACCTCACTTTCTCTCTCCTTAAACCAGTTTCTTCTCCTAGGTTCCCTAGTTAGGAGTTAATGCCATTACCATTCACCTGGTCTTAGAGTAAGCCATGAACTTTCTATTCCCCAAAGACAACAGGTTGGCAAACTGATCTTCACCTATACCAAATATTCTCTCCTTAACCAAACTCTATCCAGGCTCCTCTGAGCCCTTTCTCAACTAGGTTCAACCTTGGCCTATCAAGATTTGAACAAAAAACACTAACATAGTTTCTAACAGCTCAAGGTCACATCACTAGATGACCCTAGCCCCCCTTAAAGTGCCTGACTGAGAAAATCTCAAGGCTGCCAAGTGAATTTACTGTTTCAGCCAACACCTGAATATAGGGTTCCTGTTTCCCAGGATCTGTGGGAGGGTAGGAGACTACCTTCAATAAGCCCCAGTAGCAAACCCAGTTGGGTTTCATGTGGACCACCTCCTTCTTCCTTGCATTTTGTAATTTTTCATTTCCCTGACTTTACTGAGCTCTCTCACCCCCACCTCCATTCCCTCATCCTTCCTTTAAAACACCCAGTTACCTCTGCACAAAGTTGAAATCAGTTCACACTTTTCCCTATTGCAATAGTATATTACTGATTAAAATCTGTCCTTACCACTTTGGTGTCCAACTTTATCTGTGTTTATCTTTGTTTACCTGTTACTACAAACTGGTTCCCACTGACAACCTCCAATGGCCCTGTTTTAGTTCACAACTCATCACCTCACTTCTAGATCATTAACTCTTTGAGAGCAAGAATGTGTAGCACAGTGCACAGCACATACATACTCTCAAATGTTCTATTCAACATTTTTAAACCTCAGTTTTCCAAAAGATCTGAAGTGGTTTACAATAAATTCAACAAAATAAAAAATATCAAACCCAAAAATCTGGAAAAGGAATATACACATTTGTATAGAAAATGGGGAGGGATGAATGCAGATCAGCAGAACCCAAGAGTCATTTAATTATTGAAACTGACTTGCATTTTGACATGTCAGCTACCTGTCAGCCAAAATAAAGCAATATGAGTGAGCTCTTACATAATTCTCAATATCCATGATGGTGTCCTTTGAAGCACAAAAGTTTTAAATTTTCACTAAGTCCAATTTATCTCTTTTTGGGGTGTGGGAGGCTGCTTGTGCTTTTGGTGTCATATCTAAGAAACTGTTGTCTAATGCAAGGTCATGAAGATTTACTCCTATGTTTTCTTAAAAGAATTTTATAGGGGTTTCCCTAGTGGCACAGTGGTTAAGAATCCGCCTGCCAATGCAGGGGACAAGGGTTCGAGCCCTGGTCTGGGAAGATCCCACATGCCGCGGAGCAACTAAGCCCGTGCGCCACAGCTACTGAGCCTGTGCTCTAGAGCCTGCGAGCCACAACTACTGAGCCCACGTGCCACAGCAACTGAAGCCCACGCGCCTAGAGCCCGTGCTCCGCAGAGGGAGAGGACACCGCAATGAGAAGCCCGCACACCGCAACGAAGACCCAACACAGCCAAAAATAAATAAATAAATAAATTTATTTAAAAAAAAAAAGTTTTATAGTTTTAGCTCCTTACATTTAAGTTTTTGATCTAAGTTAATTTTTTTAATTTTATTTTTACTGTTTTATTTTATTTATTTTTTGGTTGTACCGCGCAGCATGCAGAACTTCCCCAACCAGGGATCGAACCCGCACCCCCTGCAGTGGAAGCAAGGAGTCTTAACCACTGGACCACCAGGGAAGTCCCTAAGTTAATTTTTATATATGATGTAAGACAGGAGTCCAACTTCATTCTTCTGCATATGCATACTTATTCTTTTTAGGCAATATATATATCAATAGCACATTAGGATAATCAAAATAAACCAGTGATTCACACAAGTCCTTTCTTAATGAATTTAGCATTAATTGAGATGCCTTCAAAGTTTTTATGATAGAACCAATCTACTAAACTAACAAACTCTTGTGGTATATAAGTTCCTTTCCTGTGTCAAGTTACTTATTTCCATGTCCTGCTAGGAGACCTCCGTCAGGCACCAAGGCAGGCAAGGATCATGATGCTCCTGCCAAAAAAAATCACACATCTGTGTCCTTGCCGCTAGATGTGAAAAGAAGCAGTCTTCTCAAGTCCAGTCCAGAATGCTTTCCAAAGTCTCTGGCCGTGGTGGAAAGTTTTTATCTACTAAAAGCCTTTTGAAAGCTCTTTCAAAAATGCCAGTCAGGGACTTCCCTGGTGGTCCAGTGGTTAAGACTCCACACTCCCAAAGCAGGGGCATGGGTTTAATCCCTGGTTGGGGAACTAAGATCCCGAATGCCACAGGGTGCGGCCTTAAAAAACAAAACAAACAAAAAATGCCAAAGTCAATCTCTAATCTCTGCAGAGGGTATGTTCCCAGGGAAAATTCAAATTTGATTGGTAATGATTTAGAAACAATTTGCTTAGCTTTTAAGTCTAAGCTCATACAGAACCCCCATTTTATTTATTTTTTATAAATTCTTTTTTGTAAATATTTGTTTGTTTGTTTGTTTATGGCTGCATTGGGTCTTTGTTGCTGTGCACGGGCTTTCTCTAGTTGCGGCGAGTGGGGGCTACTCTTCATTGTAGTGCACGGACTTCTCACTGCGGTGGTTTCTCTTTGTTGCGGAGCACAGGCTCTAGGCACATGGGCTCAGTAGTTGTGGAGCACGGGCTTAATCACTCTGCAGCATGGGGGATCTTCCCGGACCAGGACTTGAACCCGTGTCCCCTGCACTGGCAGGCGGATTCTTAACCACCGCACCACCAGGGAAGTCCCTAGAACCCCCATTTTAGAGGTGAGAAAATTGAGGCATAACTTGCAGAAGGACCCAGCTAATAAGTGGAAGACTCTAATCCAGATCTTTGAAGACTCTAATCCAGATCCTTCTGACTAAAGCCAAAGCTCTCTCTATTACATATACTCTACTCAACAGCATACTAGCCACAGGGGACTCCTTTGTTATTTCTTGGAAGAAGTGTGTCAATGTTTCTTCTTGGATTCTACCACCCTAACCATTGCCTGACTCAATCTGTCAATGACATGTGGTCCAGTTCTTGCCAAGAATAGGGAATACAAATATCAGAAGATACCAACACAGGAACTTCCCTGGTGGTACAGTGGGTAAGACTCTGCACTCCCAATGCAGGGGGCCTGGGTTCAATCCCTGGTCGGGGAACTAGATCCCGCATGCTGCAACTAAGAGTCCGCATGCTGCAACTAAGATCCCGCATGCCGCAACTATGACCCGGCAGAGCCTAAATGAATGAACGAATGAATGAATAAAAGAAGGTATCAACACAAATATGAATGGAAGTAGAATTTTGTAGGGACTGGCAGTAGTTAGGTAGTCATTTGAAGGCTATTTGCCACTTCAAAGGAAAAACAAAAACAACCATTTGAGTTAATCCTCCCTGTTCTGGTGTAGGGTTTGAAGATATTTTTAAAAAGTTTAACACTGGGACTTCCCTGGTGGTGCAGTGGTTAAGAATTCGCCTGCCAATGCAGGGGACACGGGTTCAATCCCACATGTCGCGGAGCAACTAAGCCCGTGCGCCAAGACTCCTGAGCCTGCGCTCTAGAGCCCGCGAGCCACAACTACTGAGCCCGTGCACCTAGAGTCCGTGCTCCGCAACAAGAGAAGCCAGTGCTATGAAGAGTAGCCCCTGCTCACCGCAACTAGAGGAAGCCCGCGCACAACAACGAAGACCCAACACAGCCAGAAATAAATTAATTAATTAATTTTTTAAAAAAAGGAAATACTTAGGCTGAGCGAAGGCACTGTGCTGGATAGAATATCAACAGGCACACTGGAATAGTGTGGTATCAGTGAAAGGAGCTACAAAGCCAGACAATCTGATTTCTGGTCTGCTACTTAACAAGTGTACAGCCTTGGGTGTCACTTATCTGTATCTCAATTTTCCTACCCTTGCCCTGTCTACCTCAGAGTTACAGTGAAGATCAAATGAGAATACACATGAAAGCACTTTGTAAATAGTAAAATGCTGTGCTAGTAAGGTAGGATTTGGTTTGGTAATAGTTTTTCAAACTTCTGGAATTTCTCTCAGAGCTTTTTATGACCAAGAAATACTGCAAACAAGGAAACAATATGAAACAGTTCTGACGGCATGAGGTTCTCAGGGTGTTATTTGTAAGCCTGTCAGAACTGTCAGTAACCAAGACAATGGGAGAGACTTCTCTATGGACAACTGGATTAGTCCATAATGGGGCCATAATAAGGCTGCTCATATTCTGGCAGATCCTCACAGGACTGGGCTGAAGAATGATCACTCCAGGAAACAAAGCTGAATCTATAAATCAGGAGGTCTGGCTAAAAGATCATATGGGAAAAACAATCTTCTGTACACACAACTATATATTCAAAGCTCAAGGCCTAAGTGAAGCATGGCACACTGAGGTACCGCATCAACCAGATAGCTGATAGTCCAAGTTCTCTAATCCTAATTCTCTCCTAGGATTTACTAGTCCTTTTGGCCCTTGAATCTATATATAAATGCAATGCTCAGACCTAGGAATGGGGAAGTAAGGGGTGGTGAGAGACATAGGAGAGGCCCAGGATAGCTACAGTCCAATTTCTCCAAAAGAAAAATTCCAAATATCCCTTGTAGACTGTGCAGAATCTGGAGGCTCTTACCTTCCTAGGGACACCCCATTGCCACTACCACTAGGTGCTACAAGGAACTAAAATGAATCACTTAAAGTAGGAAAACCAAAGCGCTTACCTTCCACTTCAGTCAATGCAAAAACATTCACTGAATATCTCCCAAGCACTCACACTGCTCAAGGAATCAAGGGGAAAAGAAAAATCCAAATTGTTATCTCCAAACTGACTCAAATAGACAAGTGATTTATTATTCATTTAATAAAATGTATGTGCCAGGCACTGTGCAGAAGCTTCTGCCTTCAGGAAGCTTTACAACCTAGTTTAGTCTCGCAGCATCAAGAACAAAAAAGATAATGAATCTAAGTGTGCAATGATGTCAGAGAGTGGAAGTGAGAACTATTTTTACTGTGTGGTGAGCTCTGGAGTGGTCTTTGAAGGCTAGATGGTTAATATTTCTAAAGGTAATGGTGTAGGGAGGGACAGCAGTTTACCAGGAGCAAAGATTAGAGATCAGAAAGCCCAAGGTTGGTTTGAGGAACAAGATCAGTTTGGTTAGAGAGGTATAAATACAAAGGCCCAGAAGCAAAATGTCTCTGAGATGTAACAGTGAACTGCTGGCCCCTACTGTGCAGCACTATGCCCCTCAATCCCCAGTCTTCGGGCAAGGAGGGTTCTGCATGGCCTGTAGGCGAATTACACAAATCTCTCTGACTGGCTCTTCATTTTAACCTTTGGTAATAGGAGAAAGGGTTTTTCTAACAGCCCTTGTGACAAATTAAAAGCAGGATTTCTCTAACCTGTACATATTAATTCAAAAAGAAGGAGCTAGATTTGGGATGCAGTCTTCTGAGGAGCCCAGGACAATATGGGGAAGAAGAGCCAGACTGAGAGGCCACACAAAGGGAACCCTCTCTGTCCTCATTAGACATGCTATGAACAGACACTCAATGTTGCCCCTCAAACCTTGTCAGCTCCTTCCAATATGATGTACTGAGAAAGAGCACTGATTTGGGAGTCAGGTGAGTTGGTTCCAATCCCAACTGAATAACCATGGGCAAATTACCCACTATTTTTTTTTTTTTTTAGATATCTTATTTTATTTTTTATTTATTTATTTAAATTTTATTTATTTATTTATTTATGGCTGTGTTGGGTCTTCGTTTCTGTGTGAGGGCTTTCTCCAGTTGCGGCAAGCGGGGGCCACTCCTCATCGCGGTGCGCAGGCCTCTCACCATCGTGGCCTCTCCCGTGGCGGAGCACAGGCTCCAGACGCGCAGGCTCAGCAATTGTGGCCCACGGGCCCAATTGCTCCGCGGCACGTGGGATCCTCCCAGACCAGGGCCCGAACCCGCGTCCCCTGCATTGGCAGGCAGACTCTCAACCACTGCGCCACCAGGGAAGCCCTTACCCACTATTTTGAGTCTCTGCTTCCATTACCTATAAAATGAGAATAATAAACTTTATAGCCCAGTATGATTGATGAGGTAACGTGAAAGTGTCTAGGGTCTAAATGCTGAATCAATGGTATTTCCTTGTTCTTCTCAGCACCTACTTTGAAAGGCTTCAATTCCCCATGAGGGCAATTTCCCAGAAGTCAGAGTCAAAGAGGATGACTATATTTCCTTGCTCTCCATTAGCAGGTGGTTTTTCCTCTTCCTTTCTCCTAACACTGTAGCTCCTTTCTCTTAACCTTTATCCTTCTATTCCATCTTCATTCCCTCCAAAGCTAGGCTGTAAGAACCAATAAGCCAGAGTTTTTTGTTTTGTTTTTTTTTTTAGGCCACACCGTGTGGCATGCAGGATCTTAGTTCCCCAAACAGGGATCAAACCTGTGCCCCCTGCAGTGGAAACATGGAGTCTTAACCACTGGACCGCCAGGGAAGTCCCAAGCCAGAGTTTTAAGAAAGGGCCTGTTCTCTACCATTTACCTCACCCCAAAATGAGCAATTCTAACCACGTCTCATTACAATTACTGCTTCTTTGGAAGATTTAAAAGCTGATGACTTTCACATCTACATCTGCAGTGCATATCTAATACTCAAGGGGTTCCTTCTATCTATGTTCCATAAGCACCTCAAATGGTTAAAAAAAAAATTTTTTTTTAAGTCATCATCTCCATAAACCTGCTCCTCATACATTCCTTACACATTTCATTATCCACAAACCCATATCTGGAATTCTGAAATCAAAAGAGCTCTGAAAATAAGAAGGTTTTTAGTATATACAACACAAAATACATTTAGCAACAAAACCTGAACAAAATTAACATGAGACTCTTTATAGCCCTTATTAATCCCACTCAATTAATATTCAAATGATTTGCCTGAAAATATTAGTATTATTTGACTATACAGGGCTCTATCCCAGACCCTGCTGGAGGTGTTATGCACTCAAAAGGGTGAAACTGGTTCATGGGGGAGGGGGAGAACTTAGATATTACAATGGTATGTGGCCCTCCAAAGCCCAACCTTATCAATAAAGACTTATTCCCTAGTATCTAATTTTTCTTGCTGGGTTTTCTTGAGTATTACATGAGCAGCATTGACACTGACTTCATAAAAGGCAGACAAAAAGTATGCAAGAACTGTACTACAAAGCTATGGCAAATAGACAGTATGACTGGGGGACTTTCTCTTGACTGATGGCTGAATCTTGAAGTCATATGACAAGAGGTGGCCTGAGCATGCCTGTTTTGCCCTGTGGATGTTATTTATGTTTGATCCTCAGTGCTTCTGTGTGTGACATGGGTTTTGATAATTAAATTTAAAATTTACATTTTATTATTTAATTCTACAAATTAAAATGTGTCCCAATTAATTATGCCAAGTGCTAAAAGAAAAATGTTAACAATATCTGAACAGCTATCTAGCAGCTAAAGTTATTTTCTCGTATCAGGCAAAAGTTAAAAAGTTTACTAAAAATAATTTTAAGAAACTGATTTTTTTCTATTGTTTTGTTTTTGCTGGAAAATGAACAACTTTAAATGATTTTTAAAAATCTGATTACACTGTTTCTGTATTTATAAATACTAATTTGCATATGCAATTTGATACATTACAACTTATATAAGTAAATAAAAGTTACTCAGCAAATACAGCTATAAAACTTAGTTAAATGTAAATAGCTTTTTAATTTAACTTTTAACCTAAAAATCTTGTTTAGTCACTCTTAACCTTGCACTGAATAAAAAGCAAGCTTTATGCTTACCCATTTTATGTATAAAGCACAGACATACTTACTGTACATAAAAAGATATAGAGTATATCTGCATGTTAAAATTTCATGGGAGGGATGCATTAGGGAAAAAAGATGTCTAAAAAGGTTTCTTAGGAAGGTGATAATGAATGGAAAGGTTGAGGAAACAATGATATAAGGGATTAGGGATCTGTACAAGTCAGAAACTTGGGCGTCACCCTTGACAATTCCTTTCCCCTTATCCCCATATCCAATCACTAGTAATGGTCAGCTTTATTTCCTATTTCTGGACTGTCTCTGTCTCTTCTCCATTCCTACTGCCATTACCCTAACTCAGATCTTCATGATCTCTTGCCTAGACTTTATAAGAGCCTCATTAACCTGTTCCTTTTCTCTTTATTCCAAACTTCTTGAAACAGTTTGTCTCGCCTCTCTTATTTCTTAGCCCACTCCAATCTGCTTCCATGCTATCAAAACTGTTTTTGTAAGACACTGATCAAGTGCAAGATGCTAAATTCAATAGACCTTTTCAGTCCTTATTTTGCTGGTCCTCTTGGCAGCACTCAATCCTGACAGCCATGTCCTTCTTCTTGAAATACTCTTTTCCGTTGCTTTATGAGACATCAATCACTCCTTGTTTTCTTCAAATTGTGGCTGCTGATCCCCTTCTTCCTGCACATTAAAGCTAATGAAACTTGAGGTTCTCTTTTCAGCCCATCTCCCATGATATACATTTTTCATAGGCACTATCAGTGATTCCCAAGGTCTTAGTTACCATATATAAACAGATGATCAATCCTCTATCTCCATCCCCAGACCCCACGCTTGAGCCCCAGACTTCTCTATCCAGTTGTTTTCTGGACACCTTCCCTTGGAGGTCACAGAGATACCTCAAAATGTCCAAATTTAAACTCAACTCAGTTAAAAGCATCACTATCCACTCTGCTGCTCAAGGCAAGAGGCCTAGGAGTCATGCTTAATTCCACCCTGCCCCAACCACTTTCAGCCTCCAGATGAAACCAATAACCAAGCCCTGCTAATTCAAATTCCTAACTCTTATTCCCCACTGTTACTACCTCAATCTCCATCAACATCTCTTGCTAGGACTGCCACACTACTTAAGAACCAACTACTTCAAGAACTTCCTGGTTGGGACTTCCCTGGTGGCGCAGTGGTTAAGAATCCGCCTGCCAATGCAGGGGACATGGGTTCGAGCCCTGGTCCGGGAAGATCCCACATGCGGCTGAGCAACTAAGCCCGTGCGCCACAACTACTGAGCCTGTGCTCTAGAGCCCGCGAGCCACAACTAATGAGCCCACGTGCCACAACTACTGAAGCCCGTGCGCCTAGAGCCCGTGTTCTGCAACAAGTGAAACCACTGCAACGAGAAGCCCACGCACCACAACGAAGAGTAGCCCCCACTCGTTGCAACTACAGAAACCCGCGCACAGCAACAAAGACCCAACACAGCCAAAAATAAATAAATAAATAATAAAATAAATTTATTAAAAAAAAAAAAAAAAGAACTTCCTGGTTGGAATGTTATCGCAGTCTAATTCATTCTCCCCAGAGCAGTCAAGTAATATAAATAAATAAATTTGATCACGTCACTTCTGAGATTAAAACCTTTCAATGGCATTTCACTGTTATCAGGATAAGGTCCAAATATCATTCCCCCCATGCTACCAACCCACCTAGCCTACCAATCTTTTGCTTGTGAAATAATCATTTCACCCTGCCACTGACAACTATCCATAGATCAGCTCTCATTAGCTTAGAGGCCTTCCCTGATCCCCCTACGCTGGGGTGGACCCCCTTATTATATAAATCCATAGTACTGCGGACTGCCCCACTCAAAATATTTATCATTTATAACGGTCTCCGAAGTATGCGGTACAAAATCAACTGGGACATAGGAAGAAAAACATATACATATGTTGTAACTAACACATATATATATGTATATACATAACACATACAAATGTTACATATATATATAAATAATATATACGAATGTTACATATATATATAAGTAAGGTTTACCTTTATTATGCATTAGCCTATTAATACTGGCAACTTTTATCTGTTGGTCAGGTGGCCAAGTTTTCCTGAACGAAGACTGGGAGTTATACCAAGCAGGTGAAGACACTAGTTCATTCACATTTATCATACTGCCCAACACAGTAGTTTGTGTGCCTAGTTAAGTGGATTTACAAGACAGCTAGTTTTAACTAAATTAACATTCACAAAATAAATAAACAGCTTAGAGTCCTATCAAGAAACTGAATGGAAGATAATGTTAATAATGCAGGAAGAGGAACAAAGAAACAGCAGAGCTGATGTCTCTGGAAGTAAAAGCTCCTAAGTACCAGAATTTCACCTGCCACATCACAATAAAACAAAACAAAATAACATAATGACCAGCTAATCAGATCTAAGTCAGCCAAAGATTTAAAATTATCTAGAAGATTATTTAAATTATGGACTTACACTCTCTCATGCACCTTACTCTGAATGTATAGTATGCTTAAAAATAATACTTACTGAATACACAAGGCTATCATGATCAGCAAGACATTTAAAAACACTTGTCTTCATCCTTTTACAATATATACGGTGTATATATTTTTTGGCCTTGCCTCACGGCTTGTGGGATCTTAGTTCCCCGACCAGGGATCGAACCCATGCCCCCTGCAATGGAAGCACAGAGTCCTAACCACTGGACTGCCAAGGAATTCCCAAAATGTGTTTAGATTTTAAAAGTTAACTTGTAACATCTAAAAATTTTTAATCTGTTATGAAATCATATGAAAATTCAGATTTCCAACCTCAAGGGGGAGAGGGATTGTGGAAAGGGATGCGAAATTATGCAGTAAGGCAACACTAGACCTACATTCTGTCCTGGCAACAACTGGCTGGACCTCATCAGATTGCATGGGACTCTAGTTGGCCTGCCAGTCTCCATTTGGTTGATTTTACTCGATTACCCATTAGAATTTAAGCTCTAGGATTTCACTAAAAAAAAAATATTTTTGTCTGTTTTGTTCACTGCTGTATTTTCAGGGCCTAGAACAGCAGCTGGCACACAGTAGGCATTCAATAAACAGTTGCTGAAATTAACAAATAACAGTTGCCTGCCTAATCCCTAAAAATGTTTCTGACAAGTATTCATAATATGTTTCTGCCTTCCCCCAAAAGACAAATTGATTTATCTTTTATATTTAGCACAGGGCCTGACACATACTAAGTACTTTATTTGCTCACTGTATGACTAATAGCAATTAGTTATCACTTACTGAGTACTCACTGTGTGCTAAACATCATGCTAAAACGCTTTACAAGCATTAGCTCATTTAATCACCCTAACACTCCTATGAGGCAGATGCTATCACCCCTGTTTTAAGAGATAAGGAGGGGCTTCCCTGGTGGTGCAGTGGTTGAGAGTCTGCCTGCCAATGCAGGGGACACGGGTTCGAGCCCTGGTCTGGGAAGATCCCACATGCCGCGGAGCGACTAGGCCCGTGAGCCACAACTACTGAGCCTGCGTGTCTGGAGCTTGTGCTCCGCAACAAGAGAGGCCGCAATAGTGAGAGGCCCGCGCACCGCGATGAAGAGTGGCCCCCGCTTGCCGCAACTAGAGAAAGCCCTCGCACAGAAACGAAGACCCAACACAGCCAAAAAAAAAAAAAAAAAGTTTAAAAAAAGTATTAAAAAAATAAAAGAGATAAGGAAAATGAATCTCTGGAGATTAAGCAATTGGTCAAAGCTCTAATTGTATTACAGAATGAAATAACTGTAACACAAGATAAAATATGAAAAGAGCTATATGAAAGGCAAGAACAAAGTGCTACAGAATTCAGAAGGACAGTTCACTTCCAGTTTGGAAGGCATAACATACATATTTGGGAAAGGTCCCTGAGGGAGGTAGCATTTAAACTAAATCTTGTAAAAGAGGCAAGATTTTCATAGGAAAAGACGGGTGGGGAAGGGATTGCTTTTGTCACTTTCTCTACCAGGAAAGGTGAAGTACATACCAAGGAGGTAGTCTGAGTGGAATGCAGGATATATGGATAAATATTAAATCGAATAAGACTAGTAAAGTCAATAGGAAGGCCTTGAATACCATACCCTATGGGTTATGATTTTATCCTGTAGACAATAAGGAGTCCATGAAGGTTCCTAAACTAAGGAGAAGAGTGACAAGACCAGAAGGGTGTTTTAGCAACATTGCTGCAGCAGAATTGGTCGTGGTAAGGAGGCTATAGAACAGATTTAGAAGGCTCCTGAAATAAGAACACCTTTACAATTTACAATATTTTCTGACATCTAGTACTTCACTGACACTTCACTAACAACATTAATAAATAGTATTATCATATTTTCACATCAAGGAGCCTGAGACTCAGCAAGTTTAAAGACCACACAATTAACAGTCTTTGTGGGACTATGCTGTGAGAAAAACATACACAAAACAATTTAGGGAAGACATCAGTAACAGGATCACAATATCCAACAACTGCCAATATAGGAAGGGAAGAAAAGAGTAAGGAACCAAAGATAGGTAAGATTTCTATCTTATGCCCTAGTGTCTGGGCCAATGGTCCCACCATTAACAAAAATGTAGGAAAGGTACACCAGGAAGGGGGAGTGAGTTTGATGCTTGTGGGACACTTAGTTTAGTAGCTCTCTAAGTTGCTGTTATGAACTGTGGGGTGGGTGGGCAAGGCTGGAGGGAAACTAAGAAATGGGCTAAATTATTTCCTGACCTGGAGGCATTATCAGAAAGGTTTTGTTGCTTGCAGCAAACCAGAAACAGCTTTTAGTATCCTAGAGCCCAGTGACAGGACAGTTCCAAAAACATCATGAAGAGATCAGATTCTTTCCGTCTTCTCGACCCTCACCCTTAGAACTGCCTGCTCTTATTTATAAATTCTGCCTCATGATCCCAGCATTGCTAATGGCAATTTCAGAGTCAGAAAAGGGATCTTTCATTTCCAGAGGCAGAACACTGCCCTTAATAGCCCATATTTTGGTTAGAACCATACTACCTGAGTATTTCCTCTATCTACTAGCTCTGACCTTGCTTAAGTTACTGAACCTCTCTGTGCTTCAGTTTTCTCAACTAGAATGTGAGAATCTGAGAAATAAACGAATTAGTATTACAGTACTTACTGCCTAGCACATAGCAAGTTCTATATAAGTGTTCGCTATTATTATAGCTTTCCCATCTCTCTTTTTTTGAAGCTCTCACACTTTGGTGATACCTGGGTTAAAATATAAACCGGCAAAAAACAACAGAATAAAACTTGGCAAATAAGGAAGGCTTTTTCAGAAGTCCTCCAGGCTTCCCTTCACATTCATTAGCCAAAATCTGCATCACATGCCCATACCTAAATCAATCACTGCCTAGGGAGATAGAATTACAATGATTGGTTTAGTTTATATGAATCAAGATACCCCCTGGGGCTGGGAAGGTGCTGCCAGATTCCTGGTTAGCAGGATGGCAGGAACAGTGATAAAAACAACCGATGTCTGCCAAGACTTAGTCGTGAGAGGCTGTGGTCTCTGCTAGGGAGGGTTAGAAAAAGTAAGTTCCAGAACTGCAAGCCTCACCCCCACAGGGTTCCTAAGAGCAATGAAATCACTGCAAAGGTCTGTTAAGGCTAGTGAAGTCTGGCACAGGAGAAATAATATAGGATATAGGCCAGAGCTCGACGAGCGTACTCTTGAGAGGCAGTGAAACACAGCAGGTTCTAGATTCACGGAGGTGTGATGCAGGCCATGTTAGTGTCCCCAGCCCTAGGGCCTAGATCACCAGCCTTGGACTTAATCACCTAATCTTCTCAAAGCCTGTTTACTCATTTATAAATGGGGATAACCCAAATTATCTCGGATTTGATGTTAGGATTAAATGTAAGGATACATTTCATCCCTGTAGTATAAGGATCAGAGAAAAAAACAAAAAATAACCAACCCACACACAAAACCCCCACAGAACAAAAACCCCAATGGCCGGGTGTTCAGAAAGACAAGGTGCAAGGTGGGATGGGGGTGGCGGGGAGGTACCTGAAATGGAGTTGCAGAGAAGAGGGGAGGCTGCCTGACTCTAGACTAAAACTCCCCTTCAGGACCCTGGTCAGGTTCTGTTGCTCTATTGAAGTACTTTCATTTCAAAGTTTACCAGAAAAGGACTAAATTTAATCACACCTGAAGTCTTCTTAGAGGTTTATGTGCAGCAAAATGGGTAAGAATCTCACTTCTGGCTTTGCTGTAACTAACTGTGTTATATTCTCTGAGGTAGTTTCCCCATCTGTAAAAACTGAGTAAATCGCTGCCAAATTTATTTCACTGGGCTTAATAAACTAAATATTAGCCCCTTCCCTTTGAGGCAGCAGTGTTCCTGAAATTGAAGGCCAATACAAAATCTATAACATAAAAGCCCCTAAAATTTTTAATTGATACATAAAGTTGCAGCTACAAAGACAAGCCTACCAGTCTTAATGGAGGATTCTGGAAACCAGAGTGCTTAAAGGAAAGGAACAAACATTACTGAAAACATTATTGAAGGTGGAAAAGAATCTGTTCTGATATTTATAGAGCTCTTACTAGTCTCCAAACACTGTGGTATCTTATTTAATTCTCAAACACCTCGATAACTCTGCCCCCTCCCCTCTTTCTAGAGATGAGGAAAGGAAGGCTCAGAAAGGAAGGAAAATAACATTTATCGTGGACTGTGCTGGATGTTTTCCATATGCATCACTGCATCTGACATTTAAGTGACTTCTCTGGATGAGAGCTAGGAAGTAGCAGGCAGGATTATAATACCAGACCTGATTCTAAAGTCATTGCCGTGCAGCTCAAAGGAGTAATTTATGTTTCCTCAGGATCAGGTTTCTTACAAAACTCAATCCCAGAATCTCAATCCCCACCCCCAACACACCCACAGTAGTTGGGGTTAGCAATTCACTTTGGAGTTTTCCAGTTTCTTTCAGATTAAAGATTTCAAAGTGGGCCCACGAGCAAAAATACAAAACACCTTTACAACTCTGCCTAGGATTAAAAGCTTTCTTTCCCCCTTTTCCAGCCCAATCACTTGGGGCCAGGCCATAAAGAACAACAGCTATAAACTAGGGCTCTGGAGCGATCAACCTGGTTTAAGTCACTGGCTGTGCGACCTTGGGTAAGTTACTTTACCTCCCTAAGCCTCAGTTTCCTTATCTGTAAAATAGGGATAACAGCAGTATCTATCTCAATAAATAGGTTGTGCATATTAAATAAAACGTGACATGTAAAGCAATCAGAGCAATGCCTGCACACAGTAAGAGCTTAGCAAATTTAATAGTTCTCATTGCTGAAGAAGAAGTACCACTGATGGTTCTGTCCCTAAGTCCAAAGACTTCGCCATCGTATTCTCTCTGAGCACAGGCCTTGCTACCTGGAGTCCCTTTAGAAAGAGCAACAGGTCGCTCCTTTTCTCCTAACCAGGGCCAGGCCCAGAAACCTAAAGCCCCCGACCTATATATGACTACGAGATCTTGGCACTGGTTTTCTACCACTGCGAAGGCTGTCACTCTGAAACCAACCGAACCACCCCATTTCCGCCGCGGCTCGGGAAGTTCTCCCGGCCTTCAGCGGCCCAGGCTGCCTTCGGCATGGCTGCCCCTGGTTACAGGCCTGGAGCTGGCTCGCCAGGCGTCCCTTCGCCAGAGAACTCTCTCTGCGACGTAGGGAGGATTTCCCTGAGTTCAGGGGAACCAGTGAATCCAGTTAAGAGGCGCGTCGGTCAGACACACGCCTGGAGAGGGTTGCCTTAAACGCCTCCCGGGCCTGCCACTGGGAGCCCGGCCCCCGGGCCTGCCCCCGGGAGCCCGGCCCAGACCGGAGGGTCAGCCCCTTTCTAACCTCCGGGAACGCGTGCGATCCGGCCCAGGGCCACCACGTGGGGGCTCTAGAAGTGGCAAGGTGTTCCCGGAACCAGCCCCCAAAGACTGCTCCCCGCTTGGGCCCTAACCTGGCCCCAAACTGGCCTGAGCGGCGCTCCCGGCCTGGCTTCTCCCCTCAAACCTATCTGGAGGCGATTCAGACATCCTCTGCAGACTGCAGACAGGCTCTCGCCAGACTCCAAGCCCCGAGACTGCCCAGCCCGAGTCCCCAATTGCCTGGTTTCCTTACTCACCCATCGCGGCTCCGCTCGCTCCTACTTGGCGGCGGCAGCGGCGGCAGCTTCGGCGGCAGCTTCAGCAGACAATATGGCGGATCTGCAGGACGGCAGCCCGAAACGGACAAACAACTTAACATTCAATCCCGGGAAGAAACGCGCTTTCGGCCCCACCGCCTAGTTCACAGCGACAACCGCATTTAAAGAGACCGCAGCTACTAAAGGCGGGGAATAAGGATGGAATATGAAAGGAGTGGGTGGAGAAAAACTGGGAGGGATACCTACTAAAGAAAGTTAAGTGTGCTTAGGATTTCTCAGCTTTTTCTGCTATTTCCTTTTTGTAGTGAGGTCTCCTCCCCTAGAAACTTTTTCTTCCAGAAAGGTATTCCTTCCTTTTGTAGTTAAAACCATCCATAGACCCTGAGCTGGATATGAATAAGGAGTCATCTGGAAAGGTGAAGTGACTTGCTCAAGGATATAGCGATAAGGAAATGAAGAAGTCTAGAGTAAACCCGATTACAATCTTATTGGGAGATAAAAAGTAGAAAAATAATGAGACCGGTGCAGTGCTTTATAGTAGACAGAGCTATTTCATTTATCCTTACTGCAAGCTCTCTGAGGGCACAAGTCGGTTCTATAGTGTTCATCACTGATCTCCAGCACCTAGCACAGCATCTGGCACGTGGTTTGTGCTCCATGAATAATTGTTGAATGAATAAACAAACGAATGAACAGATCTGTGAGTTACACAAAAAAAGGGATATGAGCTCCCTTTTTAGAGATGAGGAAATTGAGGCTCTGAGGTTCATGCGTCTTTTTTTTTTTTTTTAATATTTATTTATTTTGGCTGTGCCAGGTCCTTAATTGCGGCACACGGGATCTTTAGTTGGGGCATGTGGGTTTCTTAGTTGCAGCATGTGGACTTCTTAGTTGCCGCATGCAAGATCTAGTTCCCCAACCAGGGATCGAACCCACGTCCCCTGCATTGGAAGGCAGATTCTTAACTATTGGACCACCAGGGACGTCCCATCGTGTGTCTTTTGAATCATGGAACTTATGGCTGGTACACATTAGACCTCCCTTTTTGCATAATAGGATTCCGGTCCTACTGTCCCCCACCTCAACACACAGAGGAAGGCTATGTCTTCAAGTCGCTGGTCCCAAGAGGGAGCTATCTTTTAGAAGCCCAGGTCCTGTCATAACAAATTGCCACCTCTAGTTGTGTACCTGGCCCACTGAGGGAAACAACTCAAAAAGCCAATTCTAGGACTCAGGGTCAGGAAAGGGAGTGTTATCTTTCTCTTCCTACTGCCGCTGCTCAAGGTCAGACCTCTTCATTCTCCGTTGGTCTATTTTACCTGCCTCCTCACTGGTGAGCCTCCAGGTTCTCCCACTTGCACCCATTATCTCTTTAAAAGCAGAGACCTTATCATGTCCCTCCTCTGCTTAGTGATTTCCTACTAACGGCCTTAGGTAATGACCAAACATTTCAATCTGACAGTTAGGCTGGTCCTTACTGGCTTCTTGGACTACTCCCTACCAGGCAACCCAGGCTCCATCCATATTTGGGGAACCACATTCCCCCAAATATGCTCCTGTCTTCTTTCGTGCCTTTGCATATGCTCTTTCCTCTGCTTGGAATGCAATGCCCTCCCTTCCCCCTTGACTAGAGGTGAACTACTCACTTTCGAGACCGAATGCAATTTTCACCTTCTTGAAAAAGCCTGTCTTTCCAGACAGAGTCAGACTATCTGTCCTCTCTGCTCCCCCGTGCCCTGGACACACATTTTCCTCAGCACTTGGCAATCTAAGTTGTTCACAAGGTGTCTCTCTCTCCTGGTTGTCTATGAAGGAACAGTATCTTCCTCATCTTTCTGTCCCAGTGCCTGGCACAATGCCTGCCTCAGCAGAGGTACCACAAACATTTGCTGCAGTGTCTGCCTCCTGTACACCACCATTGGAGCATCTGCATAACTTGTAGCCAAACAAGGGCTCAGGGTACACGGGCAGACTAGATGAATGGCTATGACCATGTCTCCTCTCCTGCCAGCCCCTGAGCCCTCCATCCTATGCTCCACAGGAGCCAGGTGGCCTTCCAAGCGGCTTTGTTTCCATTCAAGCCCTTGGCCTTGCTCACACACCCTCTCTAGCCTAGAGCCATCGGTCCTCCCTGATCCAGTCCCTGCAGACCTTTCCAGATCCAGCCCATCTCCCCCCAACTTTCCTTATCTTTCTTGCTCTAGGAACCACTTTCTGCTTACCTTCCCCAAATACCCCAGAATGCTACTGCTCGGCTTGAAGTGCCTTTACCCCCTCTTGTCCACCTAGGACGTGGCCGATACATCTCAGACTATCCCCTCCTCCAAGAAGTCCAGAGAGCATTAAATGTTCTCTCCCCTGTGCTATTCTGTACCTTGTAACTGTTATACCCCTCCCAGTGTAGTGACTTGTTTGTTTCTGTGTCTTGGCATCTTCACCATCTACCACGGCATCTGACACAGAGCAGGGTCTCAGTGACTGCGTGCTGGGAATCAGTACATCACATTCTGCTGGGATAGTAGTGTCATCTTTCAGAGGGTTTTGGGACCCAGCGCTACCACTTCCTAGCTGTGTTACCTTGGGCAAGTCATGATAGATAGCTCCCTGAGCTCCTGTTTTCATCTATAGGAGTGACAGCACCTACCTCCTAGGGTTGTCATAAAAACTGGATTAAGACAAGGCCTGTAATACACGTAGAGCAGCCTCGGGCACACAGCGAGCATTCAGCCAGCAGCAGCTACCATGCTCCGGTGACCTCGGGGGTCTCATCTTTTCTCCACCGGAGAAGGCAGAGCTCACAGGGGCCCCAGAAGCCACGCATGGGGTGTCCTGGCCAAGAATCCCACACCTCTGCTCTCTGCCTGACAGGCAAGAAAAGGAGAAAGAAATACAGGACACAGGCTTATTGGGAGTATAAAAATAGGACTTTTTTTTTCTCCTCATAATCACATCAATTATCAAAGAAAGAAACAGTATGTAACAAAAATACAAAGCTCTGGTGGATTTTTTTTTGTCTGTTTTTTGTTTTTTTTTTGCCCCTCACCCATCCCTCTCCCACAGCCGCTTCCCAGGGAGCCCCTGGCTGAAGCCTGGATGCTGTCCCTGGGTCGCCCTGGGGCTCAGGAGAACCGGTGGTCTAGGTCCCTCTGGGGGTTGACCGAGTACGAGTAGGCCTTGCCCAATACCAGGCGGTCTCGCAGCAGCTTGAAGAAGGCGTAGTAGTTGCTGAAGAGGATGAGTGCCAGTGAGATGGTCTGGTGCCACTTATCAGAGGACATTAAGGAGTAGAGCTGGTAGACGATGACAGCGCCCTCCAGCAGCAAAAGGATGTTGAGGATCCGCAGGGGTTTGCTGAAAAAGAACTGCCCAGGAAAGAGTAGGCATGGACTGGAAAGTGGGCTCCAGAAACCTGCCTCTTGGAAGGGGGTTCTGGGTAGGCCAGTGAAGGGGTCAAGCTCTTGGGCCCCATGCAGACTTGGGTGGGGAGGAAGAGTTCGTAGGGTTGGGCGTGGACCTTGCCATCTCTCTGCCTTTGTTTGTGGTGTTCCTTCTGTCAAGACTACTGCTTCCCACAGAAGCTGTTTAAGATCCGGATCAAAAAAAAAGATCCGGATCAACTTCCACCTCCTCCCAGAAGCTTTTCTTGAGAGGTCCTGCTTGTTCTCTCAAACTTTTGCTGGTCAAAAACCAACACCTTATTATATGTGACTTCCTGGGTACTGTCAGGCCTGAACAAAGTAGAATCTTATGACAGAGGCATGGAAAGTTATTATAGACTCTACAGCCTGAGTCATTTACTACTTCATGTGTAGCATCCCCCGCTAGGCCGGAAGCTTCCAGGGGACACGGAGACACGTCACTCTTACCTGGTGTCTACAGGGCAAGGTAGAGTGTAGAGACTAAGAAAAATTTTCCGGTAAGTTTAAAAGAATGATCGATGTCCAGGGATCTTGATTCTGCAGGGGCCAAGGTACCTAAACCTCAAGAGCTGATTATAGGATGGCAGGACAAGTGCCAGGAAACAGGAGTCCGAGAGACCAGCACGCGAGGCTCAGCTCTGCACCTGACAGGCTGCAGGACCTTGGGCAAGTCCCTTCCCTGTCTGAACCTCAGGTTTCTCTACTGGGAAAAGAAGAGGTTAGCCCAGATCAATGATTTCTCAAACTGTGTTCCTCAGAGCCCCAGGTTCCAGGAGGTCTTTTAGGGGCTACCGTAGTGGTAAGCAGGAAGTGAGGGGAGTTCCAACCCTTTCAAACAGAGCAGCGCCATGAGGTCCTATATACTGAACTTTAGTTTGACTGAGTTGGAAAAAAGGATTTTGACAGTAAAATAAGTAAATAAAATGGAGACCACCAGGCCAGATGATTTTGAGCAGCCCTTTCCGTAGTACTGAGTCCATGAGCCATTACCATTAGTTCCCAAGTTTCCCAGTAAGGCACCCTTGGAACAAGTTAAACTCTCTAAGCTGATTTCAGTACCTGAAAACCAGGACAGCCCTGGTATTTCTTTCATACACAAGGTTCTGGTGAAGACTGAATGGGAGGGTGCATGGGAAGTGTTTACCACAGTGCCTGGCACACAATAAGGAATGACGAGTGTAATTATTTTCACCAGCAAGAACCCCTCCTTCTGTTGTATCATCTTTTCTACCTCCACCCAATGTTTTCAAAGATCTGGTACCAAGTGAGCTACAGTTATGAAGGGATCATTTGTATGGCTGTCCTTGGGCTGCACATGTGCATTGTCTTCTTTTGGATTTGGGAAATATTGAAAATAGCCGCCTCTTGCTATGACATCACCTTCCTGCCCAGCTGATCCTCCTGCCCTCTAGATCAGGTCCCACCCCTCCTTCCCAGGGGAGGAGACTCACGTGGAACCGGAAGTGGGAGACGTCGGAGGGGATGGCCACATTGTAGTGGCCCACTGCTTTGTAGACGTTCTTGCTGTGCTTCACCAGCACGCCCTGTGGCCACATGCATTCTTCAGTCCACCTGGAGGCACAGCCCGACAGAACCCCCTTATGCCCAGCTCACCCACACAAGGCGATGCGAGAAGACTGGGCATGGGGTGACCACCAGGGCTCTACTCCCATTTCTATCACTTAGACACAGTGACTTTCCTTTTCTGGGTCTTAGTTGCCTTTTGTGTAAAATGGGTAAGAACTGTAAGAAATTCGCTGCACTGGGAGTCGGAAGGTTTAGGGCTGACATTCATGTCTCTGAGGGATTTGGAGAAAACCCTTTTCCCTCCCAGGGGGTCATTTTCTTCATCTGGGCTCCCATCAGTCTCACCTCTAGCCTCCCAGCAGTCCACCACACAGCTGCCCGAGTGGTCTTTGTAAAACACCAAGCCGAGCCTGACTAGTCTCTTCTCAAAACCCTTTGAAGGCTTTCCGGTGCCCCTGGAGTCAAGTCCCCAACGATGTGTTACGGCCTCCGAGTCCCAGTGTGGCCTTCCATGACCCCCACCGCACAGCGCCTGCTCAAGCCACCCAGAACTGCCTCTAGTTCCTCCAGCACACCTGACTGCTCCTGTCTCTGCATAAGATGCTCGCTCCAGCTGGACTGCTCTTCCAGATGCCTTATCCCACAGAGTTCAGCATCTTTTAAATGCTCCCTGAATCTCCTGCTACTGGTCCACTTTCCCCAATGTGTTGTCACTTATTTATTTCCCTGTATTCCTCACTAGTCTGGGAGCACTGAAGGGGAAGGGATGGTGTCCAGTTCATTTCTGTGTCCTCGGAGCATGCCACAAGGCCTGGCACAGAGACGCCCCAGAGAGCACGTGAATAAGGTTGTGGGACCAGTGAATTTTCTCCCATTGTTCTCTGAGATCTCCCAGGAACTCTAAGGGTCCTGGGCCAGAGGACTGAGAATCACTGTCCGCAAGAAGCTCAATCTCATGCTCCTGTCCTGTTGATTCCTTCATTTAAGAAACAGTTACCATGTCATATGCAACAACATGGATGAACCTCACAAACAATATGCTGAATGAAAGAAGCTGGACCCAAGAAGAATGTCTACTGTATGATTTAATTTACATGAAGCTGTAGAATAGGCAAAACTAACCTATGGTGAAATGAAATGAAAAGATGGTTGCCAGGGGGAGGGGGTCACTGGGAAGGGCCATAAGGAAATTTTCTGAGGGGCTGGAAATGTTCTGTATCTTGATGGGGGAAGATCTGTTAACTTCACTGTATGGAAATTTCAAGATCTGTTAATTTCACTGTATGGAAATTTTACCTTAAAAAAAGCTTACATACAAAAAACACAAAAAATTTGCTGTTGGACCCATCACAAGCCAGGCATTTTGCCAGGAGTGAGGAGATGGCCGAGTGCTCGACAGACAAGGACCCTGACCTCCAGGAGCTTTAGTCTTGGAATGACAGGCAAGTAACTAAGCAAACACAGCAGAGGGGGAGTACAGGCAGGGCAGGGACACTGAACCTATCCTGGGTGGTCAGGAAAGTGTTCCTGGAGGACGCAAAGTGCTAAAGGATGAATAGGAATTAAACAGGAAAATAAAGTTGGAAAGGTCATTCCATGCAAAACATGCATCATAGGCAAAAACCTAGATACAAAAGTACATACAGGGACGTCCTGGTGGCGCAGTGGTTAAGAATCCGCCTGTCAATGCAGGGGACTCGGGTTCAATCCCTGGGCAGGGAAGATCCCACATGCCGCGGAGCAGCTAAGCCCGTGCGCCACGACTACTGAGCCCATGCGCCACAACTACTGAGCCTGTGCTCTAGAGCCCGCGAGCCACAACTACTGAAGCCCGTGCGCTTAAAGCCTATGCTCCGCAACAAGAGAAACCACTGTAATGGGAAGCCTGCGCACCGCAACAAAGAGCAGCCCCCACTCGCCACAACTAGAGAAAGCCCGTGCACAGCAACGAAGACCCAATGCAGCCAAAAAAAAAAAAAAAGAACATACAGAATTGGAGGATCCGAAGAGGCTGGGTCTGGCTAGAGCAGAGTATGAGTTGGGGCATGAGAAGAGACGGAGCAGAAAGGCTGGTAGGAGCCAGTTCATCATGGGAAGCCACGTGAAGGAGCCTGGATCTTACCTGCGGACCATGGTGAGCCATGGGCAGGTTTATCCTCATATTCAGCCGTGTACTCTCTTTCTACTCCCCCCTCCCCTCAGAGCCTTAGGCTAAGCCAAGCCCCACTTCAGCCCATTTGGCAATATCCATCCCCTCTCTGGACCACCTGGACAGAGCCTGAGAGGGACCCTGACTGGCATGGAGGGCCAACATCAGGAGGCTTGGCCTCTGCAGCCTCCCTTTGCATCTCTGTGGGCCTACCTCTACAAACCTGTCCTAGGGGCCTCTTCTCGGCTGGGCCTTGTGCTGGGCCCAACACTCAGATGTGATTCAGAGATGGTCCCAGCCTTGAGGAGCTTCCAGTCTAATGGGGGAATACAGGCAGGAAATTAGCATAACCGGGGTAAAAAGACGGTGATGAAGGGCTGTAGAAATGCTAGGCACCAAGAAGGATGGGTCAGGCTGAGGGGAGGACAGCCCAGTCCCTCAGGGCTCCTGAGCAGGGTGACTTCTGCCTCTGCTCTGAGTGCAATGCCATCCTGCAGCTGGGCCTCTTTCACCCCACTCATCCTAACTCTTTGTGTACATGGCTATCACCCGCACCGGACTGTGAACTCCTCAAGGGGTCTCGTCTAAGCCATTTCCTCCCTGTGGCTTTTCTTCCCTGGCCAGGGTATGTTATCAACTAACACAGTACCATACCCTGTTACCAGACTGATGTTTCTAAGGCACACCTTGGAATGGATCCCTCCACTGTTCAAAACCCTCCATAGCTCCCCTCTGCCTATAGGTCAAAGTCCAAGCTCCTTTGTCCAATACACAGCACCAGGCCTGGGACAGCTTAGGTAGAAGTAAATGCTTTCTGAAAGAGCAGATGAGCCAATGACTGGATGGATGAGTGAGTGGAAGGAGGGAAGCAATGAGTGAATGCATGAGCAAATCAGCCAATGAGCAAGTAACTAAGTCAGTGAATGAGAAAGTCAATGAGTCTATGAATTTACCACTTGCCTTCCTCCCATCTTCAAGACACTGCAAGTTACCCAAGGACAGGAGACATGTCCTTCCTGGGCCCTGCCATATCCCACTCTGGCCACAAGGCCTAGCATATAAGACATTGCTCAATAACTATTTGCTGACTGAATGAATGAGTTGATGAGCAGGGAGGTGAGTGACTCCAGACACTGACCGGGGGGGGGCTGGGGTCAAGCAGAGAAGGGCAGACTCACGGGTGCTGCAGTACGTTGGAGCACAGTGCTGGGTCCACCTTCTGCCAGCAGCCCAGGTGGGCAGCGGCCTTATGCAGCAGGTCGCAGTAGCTGGCAGGCAGCAGGTGCTGCATGA
The DNA here is from genome assembly GCF_949987535.1 of Balaenoptera acutorostrata. Lineage (NCBI taxonomy): Eukaryota > Metazoa > Chordata > Mammalia > Artiodactyla > Balaenopteridae > Balaenoptera > Balaenoptera acutorostrata. The sequence goes on along the minus strand of NC_080064.1, from coordinate 25,702,259 downwards.
GGATCACCGAGGTGCTGATGGACACCAGCAGGAAGAGCTCGCAGGACCAGCGCTTGTCATAGTAATGTGTGTTCTGGGGGCAGCGGGAGGTGGGTGAGACCTTGGACACCCATAATGGCCTCACTCCCTCCCCCATCCCTGATCCCACCTGTCTCGGAGGTCAAGACAGCCCTAGAGAGACCTCAGGGTGGCCTGAGATGAAGGACTGAACACCTAACAAAGGTGGCTTAACCATGGGCTTAAACCCTATGCCCACTACTCAGTTTTCTACAAAGAAAAATTGTTCCCACTCTGAGCCAGAGAACAGGCTCTGGGGTTCAACGGAAATGAGTTCAAATCTTGGCTCTGCTGCTTAGTCACTATGTGACCTCGGGCAAGTCATTTCACTTCTCTGGGCTAGCTTCCTCATCTGTTAAATGAGGGTAAGAGTAACCACCTCTGAGAGGCATGAGGAGGATTATAATACTCATCAAAGCTCTAGCAGGTTGTAGGTGCCCAACGGACATGAAGTCCTCTCAACCCCCAATCATTCAGTGCAGCCCATCCTCAGAGAAATGTGTCAAGCCAGCTGGGGAGGTACCCTCCCACATGGCCATACAAGCCAGAGAGAGAGCACAGGCCTTTGGAGTCACTCAGATCTGGATGAGTCCTGCCTTTCGAACTTAATGACAAAGCAGGACATTGTGACGTGCCTGTGCCAAAACCACCACACTGAAACACCAAGTCACTGCCTTCCGTTACCAAGTATTACAAACAACAACGCCACGTCCCCCTTGCTGGCTGGGTGACCTCGTGCGGGCCACAGCCATTCAGTGAGCCTTGTTTTTTCCACTCTAAAATGAAGGCAGTAGTCACTCTGGCCCTCAAGAGCACATATGGGAATCTCATCAAGAGCAGCAGAGTTATTTATGCGAGCAAGAGGGCTCCTGGGGGGCAGGCAGCAGGGTGAGGCCCCTTCCCTCCCTGGGTCAAGCTACGCACCTTCACGAACCAAACAGGCACAAAGGCCACATAATAGGCGCTCAGCATGGAGCTGACCAGCACCTCCTTCATGCGCCAGTTGAAGTCCATCTTGAGGAACTCCACCTCACTGCGGATGAGGCTGGGCGACAGGCAACAGGCGTGGGTGGGCATGGCGTCCGGGCCGTACAGCTGCCGCGTGTGCTGCTTCCACGTCTCCCGCAGTGTCAGCAGGTAGTCCCGGCTCCGTGCCAGGCCACTGACCGCCTCCCGGGGACCCATGGAGGCCATGTGGCTGAAGAGGTTTGTCTTGCGGAGGTCACAGTTCAGCTGCAGGAACGGAATGTACATCCCAAACCTGCTGGGGAAGACAGTGGTGAGGGCAGGCCTGCCCAAGGGCCAGGATCCCAACTCTTAACCACCAAGGGAATCTTCTTTCCTCCTGGGCTTTAACTCTCCTGGCTGTTCAGAGGGGAGACTCTACCGGTCCCTCTAGCCATCCAGCCTCCCAGCCAATGATCAGTCATTCAAACCATGTATTAGCACTAAGTGCATGCCAAGCATTGTGCTGAGCGGCAGGTATACAGTAGGAAGCAAGACACGAGTCCCGGCCCTCACAGACTATTGCTGCCCAGCAGTAATCATAACAGTCCACATTCACTGGGCACAACCTGTGCTCCAGATACTGTACTAAGTGCTTTACATGCCTTCTCTTCTTTTGTTTCTCCTAACTCTGTGTTAGGTACTGTTAGTTTGTGCCCTTTTCAGCTGAGGAAGCTTTGACTCAGACAGGTGGAGTGGATTCCGAAAGGTCACACAACTAGTAAGGAGGTAATAGAGCTGGGATTAAAATCCAGAACTGTCTGGTACCGGTGATCACGACAGATACTCCACAAATACTACAAGTAATTCATTAATTGAAAATATACATGGTACCACAAAGGAGAGGTAGACATTGTCATGGGTGCACATGGAGGCAGCTCTTTAGCTTGCAGAGGAGGACAGTTCAGGAACAATATTTCTTGTGTGTCTATTATGTGCCAGGCACTGAAATGGACCCTTGAACAGTACAAACCACTTCCCCTGAGGAGTACCCCTAGGTCAGGGCTAGAGCTAATTAAGAGATGGAGTGTGTGGCTGATATCATTTAAGGAGAAAACTAGACAGACCCATAGCCCAGAAGAGTAGATCATAAAGTGGGTAAGTGGGCTTCCCTGGTGGCGCAGTGGTTGAGAATCTGCCTGCCAATGCAGGGGACACAGGTTCGAGCCCTGGTCTGGGAGGATCCCACGGATCCTAGTTGCCGCAGAGCAACTAGGCCCGTGAGCCACAACTACTGAGCCTGCGTGACTGGAGCCTGTGCTCTGCAACAAGAGAGGCTGCGATAGTGAGGCCCGCGCACCACGATGAAGAGTGGCCCCCGCTTGCCGCAACTAGAGAAAGCCCTCGCACAGAAGCAAAGACCCAACACAGCCAAAAATAAATAAATAAATAAGTAAATTAAAAAAAAAAAAAAAAACCTTCTAAAGTGGGTAAGTGCCAAGCACAGTACATGGAACGTCATGATAGGTGCTCTTGACAGGCAGTCCTTGTTTTAGCTTAGGGCCTCTCAATTTCCCCAGGCCCTCAGACATAGCTCCAGAAGAGTCCCTGGGCTGCTGCCAGGAGCCAGAGCCAGTGAGAATGCTACATTTTCTTACCTATAGTAATGTTCTCTTTCTTTATTCTGAACTTCCAGGAAGGGATATATGAGTGTTCTTGGGCACTCATATAATTAGCCTCTTTGGGTTTTTGCTTTCTGGCCTATAAAATGGGAATGCTTCCACTTCTCCTAGGGTAAGGTTCAAGTAAGATAACTTAGAGAATTCTGGTCAAGAGCATAAACTTTGGGGTCAAATAGGCTAGGATTAAAATCCCAGCTCTGCCATTTACTAATGCTGTGATTTAGGGCAAGTTATATAATCTCTAAGAGCCTGTTTCCTTAACTTGCCTTAAGTTACCTAGCTTGTACTGATTCTCTATGCTCAGTCAGGCATTATGCTAGTGTTTTTATAAATACTCTCTTTTAATCTTTGCAACAATGCCCAGCATGGTGTCTGGCCCAAAGTAGAAGATCAATACAATTTTGTTTAGAAAGGAAAGAGGTCAATGATTCTGTGGGACAGAAAAGAACACTGAAATGGGATTCCCAAAACACTCTTCAGAGCACTCGGTGGGAATGAGGGCGTAGGGCACCTACATGAACATACAAGGGCTTCAGACTCAACCTTAAGGACAAGTACTCAAGAATCTTCTTGGCTTTGCCACTAAGAAGGACTGCCGATACAATTAAATTATTTGGTAACAGCAAGTAGCTGCTCTGACAGGTCACCAGTTAGAAACAACTTCACATGCAAGATGGCAGATCCTCTTTCATCCTCTCCATCCTAGATGTGACAGTATCAATGTAGAAAGTAAATAAATAAAAGTAGAAAATAAATCCATATCAGCAAAGAGAATGGGAGTGGGGGTTATCAGTACATAAGTGATTCTGACAAATTTAGATAGCAGATGGAAACATGTTGACAGATGAGGAGGTCATCATCTAGAGCAGCGCTGTCCAACAGAAAGATGAGAGTCACACAGGTAATTTAAAATTTTCTGGTAGCCGCATTAAAAAAAAGAAGAAATTAATTTTAATACTCTATTTTACTTAACCCAATATAAGCACAATATAATCGTTTCAATATATAATCATTATTTATGAATGAGATATTTTACTTTCTTTTTTTGTACTAAGTCTTCAGAATCCAGTGTACGTTTTACACTAACAGCACATTTCAGTTAAAACTAGCCTATTTCAAATGTTCAATAACAATAGGCAGCTAGAAGTTACTAAACTGGATAGCGTAGGTCTAGAATGTGCCATGAGAGGGTTACAATGGGGGTAGGAGCTTATCTGCCCAGAGTGACCCAAGAGAGACTGGCTTGAAGTGGGCACATTTGATAGAGGGTAGAAGTGAGAAGCAGGGCTGAACAAATGGGATTAAACACAGATCTGTATTCATTTATGAGTCACTCCCTTTATTCTCCTACAAACCTCACACAATCTGCCCTGAAAGATTCTTCTCTAAAGAAATTGAATAAACTGAGGAGAACTGAGGTCTCTAATGGGGGCACCCTAGAGTAATACCCCCCTCCCCTTTCTGGTCTATGGGTGCCCACAGCCTGACAATTAGCACCTCACTCACTCTTCCTAAAGCAAAGTCTACCAGTCAGTGTGCCCTGCCCACATACTTAGAATTCCCAGTCAAAACTCCCATTCATGTATACAATGGCAGAGGGAGAGAAAATGCATTCCAAGCCACTCAGTCCTCCACTCTTAAATGTAAACAGACAACCAAAGAAACTAACTATACTTAGAAAACTAGCAGCATGAAACAGAAAAACTGACCCAGTGGAAAGACAACATTGAGGGAACATAAGAGATTTTTAAAACAAGAACAGAATGCTATGAGAAAAGAATAATCAGAAATCAAGAAAGAGGACTTAGAGATGAAAAATATGATTGCTGAAAAAAATCTCAATAAAAAAGCTGGAAGATGAAGTTGAGAAAATCCCCCTAAAGACAAAGTAAACAGAAAGAGAGAGAAAGAGGGAGAAAGAGAGAGACAGAGTCAGAGAGAGAAAGAAAGAGGGGAGGGAGGGATGGAGAGGAAGAAAGGGAGAAAGATGAAAGGTATGAGGAAAAATATAAGAGAAACAGATGACCAATCTATGAGGTCTACCATCCGATGCAGAGAAGTCCCAGAGAGAACAGAAAAAATGAAAGGGAAGATATTATCAAAGAAATAATAGAAGAAAATTTCCCTGACCTTAAGAAAAACACAAATCTCCAGGTTAAAAAAGTCCTAGGGCTTCCCTGGTGGCGCAGTGGTTAAGAATCTGCCTGCCAATGCAGGGGACACGGGTTCAAGCCCTGGTCTGGGAAGATCCCACATGCCGCGGAGCGACTGGGCCCGTGAGCCACAACTACTGAGCCTGCGCGTCTGGAGCCTGTGCTCCGCAACAACAGAGGCCGCGATAGTGAGAGGCCCGCGCACCGCGATGAAGAGTGGCCCCCGCTTGCCACAACTAGAGAAAGCCCTCGCACAGAAACGAAGACCCAACACAGCCAAAAATAAATATGAAAAAAAAAAAAAAAAAAGTCCTAGAGTACTGATAAGATGAATGACAAAAGTTCCATATCAGACACATTCTTGTGAAATTTCAAATAATCAAAAGATAAACAGAATACTCCCAAAAGCCTTCAGAAAGGAAAGAACAAGTCATCTACAAAGTAACTGGAATCAAACTAGCATCAGACTTCTCATTAGAAACACTGGATGCTAGAGACAATGGAGCAACATTTTCAAAATTCTGAGAGAATATGAACTTGAACTTAGAAATCGACATTTGGCCAAACCATCAATCAAGTATGAGGGCAGAATAAAGACATTTTCAGACATGCAAGGACTAAGACTGTATATACCTCCCACATACCCCTTGTTAAGAAAATTATCTCATAATGCACTCCAGCAAAATAAGGAAGAAAACCAAGAAAGAGGAAGACATGGGATCCAAGAAACAGTGGATCCAACCCAGGAGGGCAGCGAAAGGAAGCCCCAGGCTGAGAGCTGTATAGCAGGCTTAAAGAGCAACCACTCCAGACTGGAGCAGGAGGATGGAGGGCTCCAGGAGGGATGTCTTTGCGGGGAAACTGGACTCCAGGCAACAGGTAGTATGATTGACAGGCTGGATAAACCTGAGGATATGTTGAAGGCCCATCATTCTTTTGTCAACAAGAAAAAAGAAAGGCAATTAGAAACTCCAAGAAAAATAAAAAGCTATATAAGAAAGTTACAATCTAAATATGAAGCAAACTAAAATGTGGCATGGTTTTAAGCAACTGATGGAATATAAGAAAAGAGAAACCATTTGACCTTGACACTAGGAACATTCTTTTTTTAAGAGGCCCAAGATTATAATTCGGTAAATATAGAAAAGGAATATCATCTATGCACACTACTCAGTCCTGCAGTGAATAATATTTTCACACTCATAATAATATCAAGGCCACTTATGGGTTTTTAATTTTTAGAATTAGCCTTTGACAAAGAATGGAAGACTTAAATGTGGCTATATAGGAGAATGTGAATGTCAAGCATGACAATATAAGAGTACAGCGGCCAGGAAGTGATAGGAGGAAGAGGAGAGGAAAAGCCGATGGATAGGGCTCCTAATATTATGTTCTTACATAAAAGGGATTAAGACACTGACTATTGTTGATGCAATAAAAAACATAGGCATACTCATATTATTGAAAAAGAGGCCCAACAGACAACTAAAAATAATAACAATTATCAAATACTAGGAACAGTACAGGTGGAAGGTGAAGTAAATCTTCATCTGTCAATGCAGGGAATCAATGTACATGTGCATGTGTGCATGTGTGCGTGTGTGCATGTGTGTGTGTGTGTGTGGTATGCTTGTATATGCACAGAACATTCATTTCCAGGATATACAAGAAACCAGAAACATGGTGGTTACCTCTTGTGGTGGTTAGGTTCCCTTCCTTCTAAGAGTGGAAGGGAAACTGGGTAGCTGGGAGACAGGAGTCAAGGGAAGAATTTTTCATTCTACATTCTTTTATCTGTTTTTCAGTTTTAATGATGTGAACCTATTATCCAATTATAAAATCAATAAATAAATGTGTAAAGAAATAAACAAAAGCATAAGGATATTAGAATTATGGAGGTAACTCAGAGAACACTTAAAACCAGAAACAGTAAAAGAGGTTGCTTTTGAGAAGTGGCACTAAAAATCTGGAGGGTGGGGTTAAAGGCTGTTTCTCATCATAAGCTTTTTTTTTTTTCTTTTGGCCACACCACACCTTGTGGGATCTTAGATCCCTGACTAGGGATCGAACCTGCACCCTCAGCAGTGAAAGCACGGAGTCCTAACCATTGGACCACCAGAGAATTCCCATCAAGTTTTTTAGCACTATTGAATTTGATTTTTTTATGATATACTTCTTATATTAATAAAAATTTAAAGATTAAATAATATAAAATAAAGCAAAATATGAACACTGGGTGATGTCTGAGTAGTAACCAGAAAGTGTCAAATTAAGGCAACTGCTGACATTTCTAATCAGTACAATCTTGGAGGGCCATTTGTTAATATCTATCAAAAATGTAAAACATACCTTTTGGTGCAATAATTCTACTTCTGGGAATCTGTTGTACAGAAATATTGGATAAGTGTGCAAAGATGTATGCAAAAGAATGTTCCCTGCCTCATTGTTTCCAATAGGGAAAAGCTAGAAACAACTCAAAAGTCCACCAACAGAAGACAAACAAAACAAATTGTGAAAAGTCTATTCAATGGAATACTATGAGGCCATTTAAACAACTGAGGCAGACCCATATATACTGCCATGGGAAAATATCCAAGTTATATGACTATGTGAACATGTAATAAATTATACATTGTCATGCATAGAGATTAACCCTATTTCTGTTTTTTTTTTTTTAATTAATTAATTAATTAATTAATTTTTGGCTGTGTTGGGTCTTCGTTTCTGTGCGAGGGCTTTCTCTAGTTGTGGCAAGCGGGGGCCACTCTTCGTCGTGGTGCGCGGGTCTCTCACTATCGCGGCCTCTCTTGTTACAGAGCACAGGCTCCAGACACGCAGGCTCAGTAGTTGTGGCTCACGGGCCCAGTTGCTCCGCGGCATGTGGGATCTTCCCAGACCTGGGCTCGAACCCGTGTCCCCTGCATTAGCAGGCAGATTCTCAACCACTGCGCCACCAGGGAAGCCCCCCTATTTCTGTTTTTAAAAAATGTATATGTGTGGGTACTTGAACAGAAAAAATTTAGAAGGACATGCTGCAAGATAATGGTTTTCTGGAGAACTGAGATTATGTGGGACTTCCATTTTCTATGTTAAAACCTTCTGTAAAGTTTAATATAGTTACATGACACATGTATCACTCTTATAATTAAAAACTAGTTATAACTAAAGCAAGTGTGATTGGGCTCCTACCATGACAGTGACCTTTTGATCACACAGGGGAGAGACGAGTGCCCAGCTCTGAAGCTTCCCAGGGAACAGAGGTGACCCAGACTGAGGAAGTTCATGACTCAGAAAGCCCAGGGGTTGGGAAATGACTGTTAATGCCCAGGCAGCCAGCAGCCTGCCCCAGAAACAGCCAGAGTGGACATCTTGCCAAAGCTCTCCCCAATTCTAGTCCAGAAAGGGGCAGGCCTGTGCTCCTCCCAGACACTATCTTTCCATCCTCAACAATCTGGGCTCTGGCAAGATGGAGGAAGTGAGTGAGCAAAGCAGACACACAGACAGACATACAGATATGCATGTGAAGATACACACACACACACACACACACACACACACACGCTTCATGCACAGACACCACACAGAAACATGCATGCACCCAGGTGCTTGCAAGCATACAGACCTGGGGGAGGCACCGAGAGACTACATAAACACTAAGATATACAAAGAGACAGAGAAAGAGAAAGAACCAGAGATAGAGGAAAGGAAGAGAGAGGAAGACGAAGCCCGTGCATCCCCCCTCAGGAGCTGTGGGATATACACTCAGATCTGAGTCCCCTTCTGACCTCCCCCTTGATGGCACCTTGGGGAAATTATGCCTGCCGTCTCAGTTTCTGCTCCTGCAAAAGAAAGCTAATTGTCCTGATCTCAGGACGATATTGTCAGACAATGTGAGAGGGTACTGTTGCTGCCTGCCTGTGAGTCTACTGGGTAGGGGGGCCCGGTGCCCAGCCACACTCAGGGCAGAGGTCAGGAACAGGTGCTGGGCAGTGAGGGGGTGGAGTGAGGGGTACTCACGGATAGCAGAGGAACAGGAGGTTCAGGAAGGAGTAGGTCCTGAAGAGGTGGATGAGGGAGCGGCACAGACTCCAGCCTGTTGCCGTGAGAACGGTGAAGCGGGTGAGGAACAGCATGATGGAGCGAAAGAGGGAGACCTTCCCCCTCTGAGAAGCCTGGGTCAGGGCGAGATAGGACAGGATGGGGCCTTGGATGGAGGTCATGGGGGCTGTGCCCAAATCCCACCCAGCATGGCCCGTGATCCCGCCCGGGGAAACGTGGGGCAGCAGGCTGGGCAGAACCTGGCAAGGCGAATCCTTTCCCTCGACGCCCAGGAAACTCCAAGAGCCGATGGGATGTAATACTCTTCAACCAAGTTCAAAGGGAGCCCCAAGGAAATGCCTCAGGGTTGAAGGGCTGGGCACACCTCCTTGGTACCCCCACGGGTAAAGGGGAGTCCCAGAGTTCCCCGGCCAGCCTCTGGGACCCAATCACCTCCTTCACGATGGACCCAATGAAGCGGCGGCCCAGAACAATGGTGGTCACCATCAGCAAGTTGAAGTCGATCAGGTGGAAATTCTGTCAGGGGGCAGAGGCTGGGGGTCACGTGGGCCCCCTGCCCATGTACGGGCTTTTCGCATACCCACCTCCCCCTACCCAGTCCTTTCCATCAGGACTGTCCCCACTCTCTGACCTTCATAGGCCTCCAGCTGAGTCAGACCAGGAAAATACCTAGAGGAGTAGAACAGGACCCAGAGGAGGAAAGTGGGACAGTCCCTGGAGACAAGAGAGTGGTGTGTGAGCCCTCTTGCTCTGATCACCCATGCCCCTGCCCCTGCACCTCTCCTTCTGCACAGAGCTCTTTCCTCTCCTTGAAATAGCCATGTACGCCTGTGGCTCACCTCCCCCACAGGACTTAAGACTCTGTGCTCCTTTAGACAAAATCTGAGTCAGATTCATCTCTGCTACCATTACACTGTGTAGTGCGGTGCTGAGCACACTAGGGGTGAGCGTTCAGGAATCATCAGTTTCCTGTTCTTTTCATACCTCCCATGCCCAGCATGAGGCCAAACACACAGGGTTCTGGGTAAGCTATGCTAAACTAAAACCAAACATGTCACTCACACACACACACACACACACACACACAGCGGGTCCTAGCTGGGCACCTACCAGGGAGGTGTGGGAGGGCGGGTGGGAGGGCGGATACCACCACACTGTCTTGTAGATGTTGATGTAGTGGACGAAGAGGGCTATGAGCTGGCAGAAGAAGAGCTGCAACTCAAACAGAATGCTGGCCTGGACGGGCAGCTCGGGGATCTTGCAGTGCTGCAGGGGCACGACCGTCTGGGTGGCGAGTGGAGGGCTGGAGAGGCCCGTCCCAGAACTGCTCCTGGGGTGGGAGGGAACAACATCAGGAGCTGACCTGAGAACCCTACCAAGAAGCGCTTCTGGGGCACAGGATTGCGGAGCAGGACCAGAAAAGCAGCTCAGGGCAAGGATGGAGTCCTCCTAATTCGGCCTGTCACACAAAGGAGCTGACAGAGCCTCTTCCTATTCATAAGTTTATTCAGGCTTTCCAACATTCCCCAGGAAGGAAAGAATTGTTAGGTCCATTTTACAGATGAAGAAAAGGAGGCCCAGAGAGGGGAGACAACTTGTCCAAGCCACCAGCAAATCAGAAGCAGAACTGTAACTGGAATCCAGGCCTTCCAGATGTCCCACTGCATCTGTCCCACTGACCACCCTCTGGGACTTTTCTGCTGCTCCCCACCCTTTAAGCCCCCATCTGGCATCTGGGGTATCACACCCTAGAGCCCAGTCAGGGAGAGCTTTGTCCAGATTGCTCCTGAGAGCCCACAGTGAGGCACAAGAGACAGAAAGTAGTTTACCTGGTGCGGGAACGGACACTGGTGACTGATGCGCTGGAAGTGTGGCCCCCACCTGAGCCCCCAGAGGATCCTGGCTCACAGAGTGGATTTCGACAGTAGGATGTCCTGTTGGGACCTCTTCGTCCTCCTGTAGGGCTCGACACAAGGTAGATCCTCAAGCCAGAGGGCATATATCAAGGATAACAGCAATGATACTGGCTACCAGTTCTCATTTTGTCACTCAGTTACAGAGACCCATGATCTGGCCCCTGCCCACCTCTTCCAACTTATCTCCTACCATTCTCTGCCTCGTCCCCATGCTTCAGCCAGCCTGGCCTTTCTCTCTTTGAGCAAACCAAGCTTATTGCTACCTTCTGCACTTGCTGTACTCTCTGGAGAGCCATTCCCTGCCATTTTGTGAGTATCTGCCCCCATAACTCTCTATCTTATTTCTATTTTTTTTCACAATTCACTCTTCATCTTATTCATTTGTTAACATATTTACTATCTATCTTTCCCAGTGGAATGGAAGGCCAGTGAGGTCACTATCCTGATATGTCCTTTTCACTGTTGTATCCCCTCCTCCTACCACAGTGCCCAGCATGAAGTAAGTGCTCAATAACTGTTGATGAGGTAATGAATCCGGACAGGTTCCACAGATTGGTAAACTCAGTTTACATTGTGTCACAGGTAGTCTGGGGGTCTGGGTCCTGAGCTCTTAGCGCTGGTGTACACTGCTCCTTTCAGATACTACAACTCCCTGTAGGTTTACAATTATGGGCACCCGTGAAGTTTTTTCTCCAGGACCCAAGATCCAGCTCAGTGGGCATCCTGGACTCTCACAGTCAGGACCCAGGGCCTGAGCACCGTGTCAAGGGAGAATGGTGTGGTTGTGAACCCAAAACTTGGACCTGCAACCTCTTTTTCTAGGCTTAGCAGTCTAGCCCAAGCTCCCAGGCACCACCCTGCACAAAAGTCCTGCAACAAAGCTCCAAGGCACCACCCCAGTCCCAGTCAAAGTTATAGCCTTGTTCATACCTCCTCATGGCAGCAGAGCAGCCTCCACACACACACACACCCCTTGCCCTAGCTTCTCAGCCTGGAAGCTTTTCCCACACGTCTCGGAAAAGTTCTTGTCCGGGAGCTCTGCCCCAAACAGCTCCCAGCCCCAAAGCTCTGTTCATGCACTACTGTACCTGGCTTAGAAAACCCCACACAGGCACCCTCAGTCCAGATGCTCTGCCCACACCCACTCTCCTCTGTTTAGAAGCTCTGCACCCACATAAAGCCCCTCAGCCCAGAAGCCCCGCCTACACACAATTGTCAGCTCATAAAACCCGCCCACAAGCCAATAAAAGCTCTCTCTGCCCAGAAGCCCGGCTCCAGAGTGGGCTCCCTTCGTCTGGAGGGTCTCCTTCCCGGCCCACCTCGCCAGTACAAAGCCCCTACTGCCCAGAAAGTTTGCCCCTGCACCGGGGCCTACAGATCAGGAGCTCCGCCCTTAGCGCTAAGGCCACGCCCGCCGCTAAGCCTCGGCCCACTCTAGCCCAGAAGAGTGGGTCCTCACCAAAGCCCCCAGGAGCCACCGCATTTGGAAGCCCCTCCCACTGCTCCGATGTCCCGCCCCCACAACAGAAGCCCCACCCGCAAAACGACAGGAGGGGGCGGGGTCCCTCTACGCCCACATCCCCTCCCCCTCCCCTCGCCGGGATCCTGTCCGCGTGGGGGAGCAATTAGCAGCTTGGCCGTCCTAACCCCCGAGCCCGCCCGTTCCCGGGCCGAGCTGGACCCGCGCCGCTCACCCATCTCCTCCCCCCGGCGCTCTCCGCTTCGCCGCCGCAGCTCCAGCGGGCAATATGTCGGAGGCGACGGCGGCCGGGAGAGGACTAAGCGCCGCAGCCCAGTCCCCTGGTATCAGCTGCGCGCTCCCACCTCGCCGCCAAATTTGCATACAAGGCGGGCTAGAAGCTGGGGGCGCGCTTCTTAAAGGGGCCGCTCGGACCAAAGCAGTCCCGCGCGCTCTTTGTCTCGCGGTCCCCCACGCCTTTCCTGCAGCTGCTGCTGAAAAACCCGAGAGGGAGGAGAACCCACCTTCTGCTCTTACCTTGAGTGCCTTCTCACAGCACCTCTTCAGGGCCGAGGGAGGGGGCCGGAATAGCCTCTCGGTTCCTGCATCCATGAGTGGTCTTCCGGCGCCTCAACCTCATCGCGTCCCAAGTTGGGCTTTCATCTTTTCTCTTTGGCCTTATTGCTCTTAGGTCCACTCCAATCAAAACCGGGGAGTTATTTCCCCATTTCCTTCTACCCCCACATCCAATCTTCCACCTAGTATTGCTGACCCTAAGTCCTAATTATTTATCACATCTGACCCGATCCTTCTTCCACCACCTTAGTTCAATTCCTGATTCTGCCAGTTCCAAGACTTGAAATCCTGTTTCTTGCTCTTTACTGGTAATATTCACCTTATAGGCCTTGGTGGCCTATAAGGTGAAATAATGCATGTAGAACAGAGTCTGTTTTTTTTTTGTTTGTTTGTTTTAATGATGGAGCTAGGTATTTTTTTTAAATTAATTAATTTTATTTTATTTATTTTTGGCTGTGTTGGGTCTTCGTTTCTGTGCGAGGGCTTTCTCTAGTTGCGGCGAGCGGGGGCCACTCTTCATCGCGGTGCGCGGGCCTCTCACTATCGCGGCCTCTCTAGTTGCGGAGCACAGGCTCCAGACGCGCAGGCTCAGTAGTTGTGGCTCACGGGCCTTGTTGCTCCGCGGCGTGTGGGATCTTCCCAGACCAGGGCTCGAACCCGTGTCCCCTGCACTGGCAGGCAGATTCTCAACCACTGCGCCACCAGGGAAGCCCCAGAGTCTGTTTTTGTTTTTTTCAGAGTCTGTTTTAATTAATGTTCGCTGTCATTACTATTATGATATATGGCAAGCACTTAACACAGAGGAAGCACTCGATAAATGAACTGCTACTAGTAACCGTTACGATTTCTTCCCTCATAAGACCTATAAGATGTCTCAATCATCTGGTACCTCCGTTACTTAGCACAGTCTTTGGCACATAATAGACAACAGTAGTTGGTTAATTAAATGATTTAGTAGATATTTAATTAATAGATACAGAGCTTACAGTTAAATGGGAGGAGATGGATGAAAAAAAATTAGTAAATTCTGCAGTGTGTTAGAAGGGAATGATTACTGTGGAGGAAAACAGGAAAGGGGGATGGGAGGTTGCAATTTTAAACAGGGTAGTCAGTAGGCTTCATTGAGAAGGTGACTTTTGAACAAACACTTGAAGGAAATGAGTGAGTCAGTCATGCAGATATCTGGAGAAAGGGGGCAGTCCAGGCAGAGGGGAAAAGTCATTGGAAGGGCCCTCAGGTACAAGCATGCCTGGTGTGTTTAAGAAACAGCAAGGAGGCCAGTGTGGCTTGGAATGGAATAATGAGAAGGAATGGACCTGTGGCTTTTACTCTGAATGAGGTGGGAGCTACTGGAGGGTTTGTACGTCCATTTTTTTTAAAAAAATAATTAATTAATTAATTATTGGCTGCATTGGGTCTTCATTGCCGTGTGCGGGCTTCTCATTGCGGTGGCTTCTCTTGTCGTGGAGCACAGGCTCTAGGCGCACAGGCTTAGTTGCTCCGTGGCATGTGGGAACTTCCCAGTCCAGGACTCGAACCAGTGTCTTCTGCATTGGCAGGCGGATTCTTAACCACTATACCACCAGGAAAGCCACCTGAACTTCCATTTTTAAAGAATCACTCCAGCTGCCCTGTGAGAATAGACTGTAGTGGCACACGGGTGGAATCAGGGAGACCAGGACGCTACGGCAGTGATCTCAGCAAGAGATATTGATGGTTTGTACCAGACTGGGTGAGGTGATGAGACATGGTTGAGTCTGGATTTGAAGGTAAAGTCAACAAGATTTGTTGACAAATTTGGATAGGTGTGTGGAAGAAAGAGAAGATCAGGATTACTCCAAGGTTTTTAGCCTAGGCAAATGGAAATATGGAGTTTAATTTAACACATATACATCTATTATAGATTTTATACCAAGTCAGGCCTTTGTTTCTGGGGAAAAAGAGGCCCAGGGAGGGAGAATGACTGGGTCACAAAGCAGGTCACAAAGCCTGCTTTTTCTTTTTCCAGCCAAGGAAAGTCTGGTTAGAAGAGCTGGTTCTGACCTCTTTGGAGTACTGAATTTGAAGTGTATCTTGTTAATTACTGAATCCCCAAAGCCTAACACCACCTGGCAAGAGATAGGCATTCACCTAGGATTAGTTCAGTTGAACTGAGGTAGTGGCACACTGGCTCTTGAAAAGGCCAGTTGGGAAGGGAAGCTAAAGGGTTTCAGGAATATTCCATAGAAGACTGAGGCTGAGACATTCCTGGGAACTCATTTTAACTCAGGTCAGTAAACATTTCTGAGCACCTATTATATCTTGGGTACTGGGGGATACAGAGATGCCACTCATCAGTGGGAGAGACAGAGAGGAGAATCAATAAATTATGACAGTGTGATAACAATAGCAGTATATACCAAGTTCAGAGGTGGACGGAAGACGACTAACCCTGACAGGGGAGGTAGTCAAGAGAAGGCTTCATGGGAGATGACATCAGAGCTGGCTTCTGAGAGACGAATAGGAGTTTGCCTGTTATACTCCTCAGGGAGAAAGCAGTAGCTTGAGTCTGGTAATTGCCTTACTGGGGCTGGTGGCAGGGGACTGTCTAGCTGTGTGCATCTATTATATGGAAGGTACTGGACCTTGTACATGGCAAATACTCAGGAGACGTTTGCTGAATTGATTTGAGGGCATTCGTACAACCCAGGGTAAGAGGGTAAGGCCACTCAAATGGACCACTATGCATGTAACCCATGACCCGTGGCTCCTGCCCACCTTCTACAGGTTGACTACTGATTTTACCTGCCCAGCATCCATTCCTCTTTCTTCTGGTAAGAATACCAATTTTCCCTTGGGAATCTACCCTTCCTCCCACTCTCTCAGGCCATGTGGTTTAGTGCGGCTGCCTTACTCTGCAGTTTCAGTGTATGCAGATAACCCTGGCCTGACAAATCAAAGCATTCCATCCCTGCCACGTCAGGCTACACTGACTGGTTGGGGTGAGGGTGGAGGTGTGTTAGTGACCCAAATTAGGCCAAATGAGATGCAATCCTAGGATCTTTGCTAGAACTATTGGGAAATAAATATTCCCCCCTCTGGGATGGCTAAGGAAATAAAATATAAACTTGAAGTTCTTGGTGGTTATCTTGCCACCTTTTGGGGGGAACTAGCTGACAATGAAAGAAACACAGAAAAGTCAAGAAGTCAGGAGACAATTTCTTGATGGCATCATTTGATCCAATTATACCTGAAGCCTTTATGGACTTTTCTGTTAACAAAAAGCCAGTTTGTGTTTAGTGTCTGACAACTGCTACTGCAAGAATCTAGAACAATATACACTTCTCAGTATCTACCAGAAACGTCTAGGGCCTTAATCCTTTTACATCTGCCGCCTACAGGCTCCCTGGGAAAATAATCATAAGATGGCAGGATGTTGGTTCGGTTCTCGTCCTCCAGATCTGTGGCCACACATCTCAGCTGTTTTGTGACCTTGAAGCCCTCACTTCCCTCCTGTATGTCTTCATTTCCTGATTAACTTGCTCTCTATTGGCTCTTCCAGGAGTCTTGAGTTTTTGAGGAAATGCCACTGGCTCTAGGCCAGTCATGTGTCATTGGATATCAGGAATTGGGATCTCTTCCTTGGTCCTGTTATTCTGGGGCCAAGGCTGGCAAGTCTGATCAGTTTTCACCCTGGATTATGCAGACCTCTGGTGGTACACAGTGGGGGTCCTGAAACCGCAGGATAAAACACAATACTGCTTCCTGGAGTGTCAGTTTTATTCACGGCAATGTAAGGCAATATTTTCAATATTAAAGTGTAGTTATCCAGAGCACCTTCTCTGAGCCAGACTTATATGGAATCAAATCCCGGCTTTACCACTTACTGGGTGCATGACCTTAGGAAATTACTTAGCCTCTCTATGCCTCAGTTTCCTCAGTGTAGAGTGAGGATAGTATAACTCACAGGTGTAGAAAACAAGCTAGTGGTTACCAGTGGGGAGAGGGAAGAGGAGAGTGGCAAGATAAGTGAAGGGGATGAAGAGGTACAAACTACTATGTATAAAATAAACAAGCTACAAGAATATATTGTACAGAACGGGGAATATAGCCAATATAAAGTTATAATAACTTTAAATGGAGTATAGTCTATAAAAATTTCGAACCACTGTGCTGTACACCTGAAACTAATATTGTAAACCAACTATACCTCAATTGAAAAAAAACCAGTGAGGGTAGTATTAGTACCTATCTTATAAGATTATGGTGAAGATTAAGTTAGCCTGTGTACTTAGAACATGCCCGGTGCCTGGGAAGTGCTATTTAAGTATCACCTGTTATTGTTATTAAAACATGGATATATTATGAAGTAACAAGAAAACTAATGTGAATTTAAGATTGGTGACTTTTGAAGAAATGTCACCTGAATCTCTGCCTCAGCTTCCCAGAGATTTGCTCTTTTGCCAGCAAGAATACTTACATCGAATTTTCACTACAAGAACCTACCAGAGAATCCAGATGTCTTCATGTTCTTTTAATTTCCTGGGCAATTCTCACTTCCATGTACATGTTAGTCTCCCCATCCAACCTTCCACATCTCAGGGACACTCACCCACCTGTTCTCATCCAGACATTTGTTCTCATCCATGTCTTATAATATTTGGTTATTACAAAGATAATATATGCAAGCTTGAGAAAATGCTGCATTTCTTTAGTTTTTCAAAAATGTATGGATTTTGGTATGTAATGTACTGGGTGGGGGTGGGGGCAATGAAGATAGAGAAAACAGCATGAGTAAAGGTCCAGAGGCAAGCTATGTTCCAGAAGAGTAAGTCATTTTGGCTTGGGAAAATGGAATATGGGGCTGGAAAAACAGGTTAAGTTCCTATCACTTGAGGATCTTGAATGCTACAGGCTACATAGAGTGAAGAGTTTGGATTTGATTTCACCTCTCTAATCCTGTTTCATCTGTAAAATTAGGGTAATTCTCATGTCATTGAATTGTTGTGAGGATTAATGACCTAGAGAAGCAAACATATAGCAGCGTTATCCCACATAGGAAATGGAATGGCTGTCATCAGGAGTTGGGGTCGAGGATTCTTTTTGGTATAGAGCAAACAATCCCATCTCTCAGGGCGGCCTGCAATTTAGTCTCGCTTGAGGTATTATTTTGTGCAATGCACAACTACGCCACCAGAGGGAGCTCGACACAAAGGAAGCACAGCTCCCAGCTCCACAGGAAAACTGGTGGGCAGGGCTAGGCAGGGGATGTGGAATTCTGGACCCAATCCAGAGCTTCTCGATGGTAGGGGTAGGGAATGGATCCAGGCGCCCCCTCTCTGGCCCTCTTTTGTTTCTTAGACCCATCCCAAGGAGAGGAGTGGGCATGCTGCTGCAAGCTAGAGTTCAGCAGCTATTCAGATTGAAGAGCTCTAGGATGGGGGGATAGAAGAGAGTGAGGGCCAGATCCAGTTTGGGGGCCTGAGTTTCTGTATCTTAATCAAAAAAGGCTTTCATCAACTCTACTCATAAGGGCCAAACTCCTTAGAACACCCTGGGCCAGGCCAGGTCGTCTAGCCAGGCCTGGGAACTTCAGAAAAGGAGCTGGGGCTACAGCATGAGGAATGGGGGGCGGGGAGAATGGGAGGCAGTGCCATATCTGACTATGAGCCTTTAGAGTGGCATCTACATTGCCCTGGGACCCCAGCATGCAAGTCTATCAGAAAGGGCTGTGGGACCTAGCTTCTCCAATCATGACTTACTAACCAAACTTGTTTCATCGGATTTTTACAAAACCTCCTTTACCTTACCTTCCCCACTTACAGTGATTTAAACAGGGACTTTTCTGTTACAGATGTTAAAATCAAGGCCCAGAGATATTTAGCAATTAACCCAAGATCAAGTGGCACTCAAGGGTAGAGCTGGGCCTGGAAAGCAGTAAGAACGGCTCTGAGGGGCCCAGGAAAGGGATGGCAGGCAGACAGAGCAACAGCCTTCAGAATTGCTGCGGCAAGCGCTGGCTCTTGGCCAGACTTCAAACCCGCCCCTCAAGGGCCAGCTCTGCTTCTAGGCCCCAGGCTGCCGAGCCCCGCCTCCACACTCCCACCCCAGTCCCCTGAGAGTCCATCACCCTGGCAACAGCCAGAGAGAGGCCCAGCTAAAATATTTATGGCTCAAAACAGTCCAGAGGCTTTGGATGGGGGAGGGGGGAAAGGTGACGTCATCCCTTCTCCGCTTGCAGGCGAGGTGACTGACTTGCAGGGCAGCTGGGTGGGTGGGCCAGGCCCACTAGGTCAGGGGTCTCAAAGGAAAATCCCTACGGCTGCAAGTGGTAATGGGAGGAGGGAGTATGTGATAGACTTGACAGGTGACAGGGCTGGGTAAGAAACACAAGCCGGAAAAGAGGAGGAAGGACACCTAAGTATTGAGCAGTATTATGCATAGACTGTGTGTGAAGTATTTCACACACATTTCAGTTGCTTCTCAGATCCCATTCAGTGGATTGGGATGATTATCCTACTTTTACAGAGTAAACAGGCCCAGAAAAGTACACATAAGTGAGGAGCTAGGATTTGAATCTAGATGTTTAGCTTTGGCCCTTGTGGACTTTCCTGTAATTCCATGGCTCCCAAGTAGATATCCTCCATCTGGGGGTTGAAGGTAAGGCTGCCTAGAATCTAGCGCTGGCTTCTCAAATAGTGACCCAGGTTCTGCACCTCCATTTTTCCATGACCAGGATGCAATCTGATTCCCTAACTGCCCCCCCCCTAAATTCCTCTCCTGCCTGCTGGACTGAAGCAGGTCCTCAAATGCTAAAGAAACTGGCCACAAGATGAGGAGTAGGTGACTAAGAAGTCAGGGAAAATGAAGCCTCAGTGGCCAACTCTGGACTGAGAGTCTCAGTGCAAACACAGACTGACAAACTCATCTCAGTTTGCCTGGGACTTTCCTGGTTTTAGGACTGAAGTTCAACATCCCAGGAATCTTCTCAGTCATGTAAAACCTGGATGGTTTGTCACCCTAAATAAATCTCTGAAACACAATGCTTTACTGTTTCAAAGTACTTGTGGCTGTAAGAGGTACAAACAGGTCAAAAGCAGGGGCTATGGAGTCTGATAGCACCTTTCTTTAACCTTAGGCAAGTTATTTATCCTCTTTGAGCCTCTGTTTCCTCATCTGTAAAATGAGTATAGTGGATTGGAGGATTAAGTCAAATAGCACATATAAATGCTTGACATAGTGCCTGGTACAACTAAGCATTCAATAAATTATTAGCTATTATATATTTTAATCAATAATGAAGATAAAAATGGGCTTAGAGGTTAAACAACTTCCCCAAACAACAACTGATTTCAAGGTCCCTTTACTACTAAGAACAGAATCCAAAGCTCATTAGAATGCCTCAGGCACAGTCTGGATAGGTCTCTCCAAACTCAGCCCTTCCCCTGGTTCCCTTGTTAGGATAAATAACCAGGAGGCATTGAAGGAAGAGTGTAGTACTTGAGAGGTCCCTAACCTCTCTGGGTGCTCAGTGTAAAACCAGCCTATGGCATTGGCCACAGGAAACCAGAAGTCTAGGAAACACTGACTTTCCAATCCTTTAAGAGAAAATGTTAGGATAAATGGCTAGCCCAACATAGCTGGATAGAGAGTGGGAGTTAGACAGGGGACCTCCTTTGGCTCTCTCCCAAAGCTGATAAAAGCTACCGGAGTGGGACTCTTCATCACTTGACTGAACCTTTATTGAGCTCCTCAGTGCCAGATGTTTGCTGGGGAAGGGATGTAGTCCAGAGGTGAAGTGGGAAAAGCCCTACCCTATCCTTCAGGAGATTTTTGGACGTTAGTAATCAACAATGAAGAGAAAAACAGGCTCCGAGGTTAAATAACTTGCCTGAAGTACCCGAAACTTCTCACTTGGCTTTCCTCAGCCTGTTACAGAGTTGGTGACCAGCCACTCTCTGGGAGCCCTCTGCAAGTGTTCAAGGCTGGCATCCACAACGCATGTGTGGCAGGTGGGAAACAGGTGGTGGTGGTAGGGTGTTCCAGCCAGTGCTGCTGGAGACTAAGGGGAAGCAGGCAAACTGGGAATGACACAGTAAGAGTTGCCAGTTTATTCACATCTAGGAGGCCATGCTGAGGATACTGTTAGTCCCCTTCAATTCTTTAAAGTCCTGAGCAGGTTTAACTGTTAGCATCACAGCCCCCTGTAGCCCTAAGGACTCCATTCTGGGCCTAGGGACTCTTAGGGGATTCTGGGTGGCTTTCTGTGGGTAAATCAGACAGATCAAGAGGTGGGTGGGAAAAGACTGTTGATCTCCTCTCCTGGGTCTCTCTGTGCTCAGCAAATGCCCTCAGGCCAGCCTTGACACAGCAGGCGGTTCTCCTGGTTTCCGGGAGTCCTGTGATGCTGCAAAGACATAGGCAGAAAATTAAGAAGCGTGAAGTTGCTGTATCGGGGGCTTCCCAGCCTCCCATTTGGCTGGTTTGCCTCCCTCACAACCTCCCCACCCCACAGCACAACCCCCGTTTGCTGCATTCAGGACAAGGTTTTTAGGTACACAGGTGGGTAGAAAACAGAAGTCCACAGCCTATGAGCTCTCTTTTTGCTATCAGTCAGGCAATGAAAATGGAGACTCACACCTCACACCTCCCATCCTTGGCCATGCCTGAGCTGAGTGATCCGGGGCAGAATCAACTAGATCTTCGGGGCCTTTAACTATACAAGCTTTGGGGCCTCCAGCTATATAAAGGGGAAAATCATCTCTGCTCTCTCAGAGATGTGAAAAAGATAACGATTAACAAAGAGCTTTAAATCTTTTGGAAGAAAGGGAATGGGGAACAGGAATCTTCTCGTAGCTATTATTAGTACCTCAATCCTAGGCTCAGGGGTCCACCTCTTCTGGCCTTATGAGGGGTTCTTCCTAGCCCCCAGTTCTCAGCGTTATCCACAGGAGAGACACATCCTAAGCCTGGGGCACAGGTCAGAGCCCTAATCTTATGCCAAAGCCTGTAGCTGTGCTCTTCATCTTAAAAAAAAAAAATGCCCCAGTTTTTCAAGCCGGTAACTTGGGGGCCCTCATTAGTACGTCCCTCTTCTCCCACATCTAATCAATCATTCTATCTCTGAAGTTCTTGAATCCATTCATTTCTCCAGTGTAGGTCTTTCTCATGTCTTTCCTCATAGGTCCCCATAACCCATTCTCCACTCAGGAGCAAGTGAAGCTTAAAAAGCAGAAATCTAATTGCGTCACCCCTCACTACTGGAATTCAGTGGTCTTCAGTGATGACCACAGCGTAAGGCCCAGATTTCCACCTCACCTTGAACCTGCCTCAGTCCTACACTCTGCCTAGAATGTGTTTTCATGCCTTTCCCCAAACCATCTCCCAAACTCTCTGCTTAGTTAACTCTGCCTTTAGATGTCAGCTTAAACATCATTTCTTCAAGGAAAACCCGAGAGCTAGGTTAGCTCCTGTTGTATACCCTCATAGCACCCGTTCCTTTCTTTCACAGCATGTATCACAACTGAGATGATTTATGCTATTTATGAGATGAATACGTTTAGTGTCTGTGTCCCCAAATACACTATAAGCTCCATGAGGTCAGGGACCAATTTTACCTTGTTCACTTGCCACTGACTCTCCATTGCCTAGCACACAGATGTTCCAATTTATAATAGTGAATGTATTTTTAAAAAAACGGAATGAAAGGGGTCATTCATACTGCTCTCTGGAGAGAAGCTTATGAAGAATCGTATCAGAGCACAAGGTATTTCTATTTCTCAAAGGCAGATGCAGAGCTTGTTTCCTACATTCCAACCCTGGAAAGGCTGAGAGATGGGGAGCACCCAATTTTATACCTAAATCTGGGCCGTAAGTAGGAAGCACGAAGGCTGCAGGAGCCAGAGGAAAGCAGAGAAAAATTAGCTCTGTATCTAAACCCAAACTCTTCCATCTCAAATTCCTTATGTGCCTGGTGAAGAGACTGGCTATCCTGAGGTGGGCCAAGGTAGGCTCCCAAGGTTGACAAGGGAAGAGCTAATTCAGGCATCTTAATGCAGTATTAAGAACGTAGACAGTCCCCGATTTTCCAGCAATGTGTTCTACTTCGGTGATTAATCTGGGCTGACAGCCTGGCTGTACCTCACACTCTGCCTGGAAACATGTCAAACGCGCCGTCTTTCTTCAGGAGTCCCCACAACCTCTCCCAATCTGACCTGGAAATGACAAGGCCTCCTTGAAGCAAAAAGTTCCCTGGTCTAGTGGGGGGAAGCACTGTGACACCTTGTGTACCTGTCTGAGAACTCCTACCTGCCCACTGCTGCCTGAGATGCAGCCAAAGACAACCAGCACAGCTTAGGCTAGGAGGGAGAAGTACACCTACTGCTGAGAAGCTGCTGGATTTGTAGTCAAGGCATGTCAAGAAACTAACCTCCAGCAGCACGGTTATGAAATTCAAATCCCTTTCAGATACAAGGCTCCCTCCTTTTGGAAGAGAGAGCTAGTGTTCTCTTCCACATCCTCAGCCCCAGAGCCATAACAGGCTATTGAGCAGAAGACCTCCAGCCTGGGGGTTAGAAAATTGATTTTTAGAGGTCAGTGAACATATCTGCTCATTACCTCAAACAAAAGGGTTTGGTCTACTGCTTGAATGCAGCCTCACTGGGAGCCCAGGGGAGCTATCAGGCCACAATAGGACTAGGGTGCAGTGCCCACCATAGGTCTTTGCTCCCAAGGGCTTAGGCCAGGGAACAAAAGAATGCACAGTTAGGCAGTGCACTGTGCTTCCTCCCCTTCCCCCCAGCAGCTGCTGTCTCAGACAACTGCATGCAGCCTGTCTGCTCAAGGCTATTAAATATTCATCAGATACTTGCTAGCTTTAAACATGCAATGACAATTAATCCAGAGAGCAAGAGGTACATGAGGGTCCAGAGAGAGAGAAAAAGGGAGGGCAGAGAAGGATCCACTTCTTTTAACTTCAGGAATCTGGAAACCAAGCTAGGGGCACCACGCATCCTGTATATCAAAGCCGGGAACTACTTTCAGTGTAAGCTGATCTTCTGGTGGCCACTGTAGGTACAGAGGAAAGACCAGGAGGCAGCCAAGTAGTAGCAGAAAGACTAGGGTCTGAACTCTAGTTCTTGGACCCTGTGGTCATCCTAACCTGTGCATGTCAGTTTCCCAGGATAATCCTCACTTCACAGAGTTGTGAGAATTCCATGGGATGCTGCAATATGATACTCCCCGGAGAGTTAGTACAGAATTAAGAGCTTAAAATGGAGGCAGAGACTTCATTCATTCAAGACTTAAAAGTGGTGAAGCAAAGCCTTGCTTAATAATTCCTTAAGAGTGAAGTTTCCATCAGTGGAGACTCACAGAGTTTTGCTCTCTAATTCATAGGGTGGGTGAAAGGGATAGGATACAGGATGATGCCCTCAACATGTGGTGAAGGTCTAACATCCCACCCTCAAAGAGCCCAAATATCTGAGAGGAGAGAAGGTTATTCTTTCTGAAAAACGTAAGAACCAAGAGGCTTTTAGGTAAGAGGGAGCAGAAGTCAGGCATGGGGAGGGGAGAACACCTCCTTTGCTCTCCCACAAAGGAGTGGTGCACTTTATGGAAGATGATTCCCTTCTGCTTCCCTTACTTCCCCAACTCGCCAGCACAAGGGCAAACACGAGTGTGTTCAAGTCACTCCCCTACTTAAGGCCTTAAAATAGCTCCCTAAGCTTTAGAATAGTGTCCAAATCCCTTGACTAAAATTTAGCTTTTCAAAATCGGCACTAACTTACTCTCCTAGCCTCTGTTTATAGCTAACATGTACTGACTGGGTGCTTATTACATGTCATGTTGAATGTTTTACATGCATTAATTCACCCAATCTTCACAACGTTATAAAATAAATGATATTATCCTCCAATTTTATAGACGATGAAACTGAGACTTGGAGGGGAAAACCCACCTAAGGTTCCAAAACTAGTTACACTATGTAAAAATGTGTGTTAAACTGTGTAAAAGTGGGATAATAATAGCTACTTTACAGGTAGAGAAGATAGTGCATGGTACACAGTAAAGAATAAATGTTAGAATTGACAAAAATGCAATAGTAGCTAAGTAACCTTTTTTCAGATTTTAACATTTCTGAAATCAGGACGCATGTTACACTTATATGAAAACAAACCACTGTGTCAGTTTAACTGGCAGTATTTTTTATTTCTTTGCAGTATTTAATGATGCATCTTATAATACATGGCCTCAGTGTCAATGAAATATGGTGTTCACCTTATAGAAGCAGCATGCTTTCAGCATAAAGAATGGGCTTTGGTACACAAAAATGCTGATGTGGACCTCCTCCACAACTTGCAATGCAACTGTGGTAAATTACTTCACCTCTCCTAGTAACAACTGCCTCATTTACAAAAACAGAGACACAGTAGACATTCAAATTAAATTTTCTTCTCCCTTAGCCAGGTAAAGCTGCCTATTTTCTCTACATCACTTTCTCCTTTTAAAAAAATGAGGGGCTTCCCTGGTGGCGCAGCTGTTGAGAATCTGCCTGCCAATGCAGGGGACAAGGGTTCGAGCCCTGGTCTGGGAAGATCCCACATGCTGCGGAGCAACTAGGCCCGTGAGCCACAACTGCTGAGCCTGCGCGTCTGGAGCTTGTGCTCCACAACAAGAGAGCCCGCGATAGTGAAGAGGCCCGCGCACCGCGATGAAGAGTGGCCCCCGCTTGCTGCAACTGGAGAAGGCCCTCGCACAGAAACGAAGACCCAACACAGCCAAAAATAAATATAAATAAATAAATAAAAAAATGAGGTCAAGACCAATTAATGGGAATAGACAGAAAAGTAATAAAATGAGGGAAAATTAAAATGACTACTTAATAGTAACTCTGCCAGCTAACAGCAGCCTGTATAGGCTAACACAAAGCACGAGAACATATCAAGAAAAAGGGAGCCCACGTGCTGCCTTATGCATTCTAACTCAAATGATCTTTGGGCGACATACAGCCTCAGAGATTTGAGGCCAGGGAGGGATTATTTAAGCTTCAAATATCTGAGCAAAATATCCACCATCACTACCTTTATCCCCTTAGTTCACTTGGTTCGGGAGCACTCTGCACGTGTGTAGGCAAGAAGCCTTATGGGTCCTAACTCTCAGGCTGCTGTTCCTGAAACAAAACACAGTCTGAGTCTGCTTCATCCTTGGTGGCCAGAAAGCCCTAGCAGTTGCTGATGCATCTTCACCTACATTCTTAGCCTGGGACAGGAGGTGGGAAGTGGTGGGAGAGAAAGCAAGAGTGGACAAACCCTAAGGCTATCTGAATACTGTCATATCCCTAGGTAAGGAAGGGTGAGAGAGTTCCCTTAGCAGCA
Source organism: Balaenoptera acutorostrata (assembly GCF_949987535.1). Classification (NCBI taxonomy): domain Eukaryota; kingdom Metazoa; phylum Chordata; class Mammalia; order Artiodactyla; family Balaenopteridae; genus Balaenoptera; species Balaenoptera acutorostrata. The sequence continues at coordinate 25,676,057 of NC_080064.1, read as the reverse complement.
AGTGTCATCTATAAGAGTACCCTGGAAACCCTGGAGGGAGATGGGGGGAGGAGCAAGGGAGGCTGATGGTGGGGGGAGGGCATGTGGGGCCTCAGCCTCTGAGCCTCTGGAGAATTACATATGGCCAGGCATGGCAGCTAGAACAGCCTCATTTCCACTTTAGCAGCCTGCAGTATTACAGACATGATTTGGGGTCACCCATACCTGGGATCAAATCCTAGCCCCACCACTTACTAGCTCTTAATGATGCCAAAATAGTCCAATCAGCTATTATTTATTATTGAGTAGCTACTATATGCCAAAAATTATATTAATCACTTTAAGTAATACCTACTTCAAAGGGGAATAGACCTATACCTCTATGGTCAATTGATTTCCAACCAGGATGCCAAGATCATTCAATGGGGAAAGAGCAGTCTTTTCAATAAATGGTGCTGAGACAACTGGATATCCACATGCAAACGAATATGAACCCCCCCACCTCATTCCATATACAAAAATTAACACAAAATGGATCACAGACCTAAATGTAAGAATTAAAACTATAAAACTCTTGGAAGGAAAAAGGTATAAAATTTCAGGACCATGAATGAGACAATGGCTTCTTACCTACGACACCAAAAGCACAAGCAATGAAAGAAAATAACAGATAAATTGGACTTCATCAAAATGAAAAACTTCTGTGTTTCAAAGAAAATAAAAAGAGAACTCACAGAATAGGAGAAAATACTTGCAAATCTCATATATGATAAGGGTCCATCATCCAACTATATAATGAACTTACAATTCAATAATAAAAAGACAAATGGTCCAATTTAAAAATTGACAGAAGATTTAAATAAACATTTCTCTAAAGAAGATAAACAAAATGGTGGATAAGTACATGAAAAGATGCTCAACGACATTATTCGTTAGGGAAATGCAAATCAAAACCACAATGAGATACCAATTCACACCCAGCAGGCTAGCTGTAATAAACAAAAAGAAAATAGCAAGTGTTGGTAAGGATGTGGAGAAATTAGAAACCTCACACATTGCTGGTAGGAATGGTGCAGTCTCTGTGTAAAACAGATGGGCAGCTCCTCAAAAAGTTAAACAAAGAGTTACCATATGACCTAGCAATTCCTCTCCTAGGTATACATCCAAGAAATTGAAAACATATGTCCACACAAAAACCTGTACATGAATGTTCATAGAAGCATTATTCATATTAGCCAAAAAGTGGTAAATGGATAAATAAAATGTGGTATATGCATATAATGAAATAGTATTTGACAATAAAAGGAAGTACTGACAACATGCTACAACACGGATGAGGCTTGAAAACGTTATGCTAAGTGAAAGAAACCAGTCATAAAAGATTATATGTTGTATAATTCCACTTTATGAAGTGTCCAGAATAGACAAGTTGATAGAGACAGAACGTGGATTAATGGTTGCTTAGAGCTAGAAAGGATAAGCTGATTGTGGGGAAATGGCTTAATGGGCACGGGATTTCTTTTTTGGGGTGAGAAAGACGTTCTAAAATTGATTGTGTTGATGACTGTACAACTCTTGTATATACTGAAAACCACCGAATTGTACACTTTAAATGAGTGAATAGTTTGGTATATGAATTATATCTCAATAATCCTAATATACCTTTTAATCTGTATTAACAGAAGCTAACCAGAAGCTGCAACTGGCAGGTGATGGGCAGAACTTGGCTTGCAGCATATGTTTTACAGGGACTGACACAAATCTAAGCAAACATTAAACAACCGGCAGTATATAAAATCCAAATTTCTAGTTTTTCTTGAAAATCAGATCTAACAAGTCTAACAAATAACTTTTAGAGCTGGGAAAGAAACATGAGTGAAAATGATCTTCAAATACATGATAGGAATCCCTTCAGAAGTCCAAAATAGAATCAGTATAAGCTACTAGAGTGACTCATTCAAAATGAGGGAAAACTTCTAATATTTGGAGCTGTCTTAAATGAAATGGGCTGCTTTGGGAAGTAATATTGTTTCCTATCACTCTATGAAGTACTGATATGTACTATAACATGCATGAACCTTGAAAACATTATGCAAAGTCAAAGAAGCCAATCACAAAAAGCACATATAATATGATTCCATTTATATGAAATGTCCAGAATAGGGAAATCCATAGAAACAGAAAGTAGCTTAGTGGGAGAGAGGGGAAATTGGGAGTGACTGCTAACACGTGTGAGATTCTTTTGGGGTAATGGAAATTTTCTGGAATTAAATAGTGATAATGCTCATACAGCACTGTGAATATTCTAATAACCACTGAACTGTGCATTTTAAAATGATTAAAATGGTAAATTTTATGTTATGTGAATTTTATCTCAATTAAAAAAGAAAAAGGTAGAGAGGACCAAATGAGATAGTTTTTTATTAACTGCTTAGGATATTATGATGCACATAGTGATACATGTTAGCTATTATTATCAACTCCATTTAATGATAAAGAAATGAGACACAGACCTGTTATATATAAAAAAAAATAATAACTAAAATAAAATTCAAATCAAAAAAAGAAATAAGACACAGGGAATTCCCTGGTGGTCCAGTGGTTGGGACTCGGTGCTTTCACAGCCGTGGCCCAGGTTCAATCCCTGGTTGGGGAACTAGGATCCTGCAAGTCGTGTGACACAGCGAAAAAAAAAAAAAAGTTCACTATGCTTAAGAAAAAAAAAAAAAAAAGAAATGAGACAGGGGGTAAGGGTTTTTTTTTTGGTTGTTAAAACAAAGACAAGGGCTATGATGAGGCAGAGCCAGGACAGGTCCCCAGTCTTCCCTGGCTCTAAAACTTATAGATGTAATAAAGTTCACAGGTAGTGATAGAAAACACTGGAACTGAAACTGCATACCCAGAATAGGCAGACCACTGGCAGGCCTGGGTCTGCCAACAATGGAACCTGCCTTTCCAAGCACAAATTACAGGCCAAATGAAGAAAGAAGTTTCCCCAAAATTCTGCTCTTAAGACTACCTTAGGAAGAGTTGAGACTAAATTCTCTGCATTCAGGGACTTTCCCCTAAAATGTCCTAACCATTCATGTGACCAGTATCAAACTTAGGACTTCTGGATGCACAGAACCATGCTCAGTACACATGGCCCTCCTTAAAGCCTCCGTATCGCAGAGGCTCCTGGCCGAGAGGCGGGTTTGGAAGAAATGATCTCCAAGAAGGCAAATTTCACTGTCAAAGGACACAATATCTTTGGCCTACCTAGTTGGATCCTTTCTCCTCAGTGCCCTCATAACCCTAACAACTTACTCAGGGGCAGAGGAAAAATCAATAGGAAGGCTCACTCAGTTGTCAGAGCCCCCAGCTACCCAACCAGGGAGTTAAACTTTTTTAGGGAAAGAACACTAATATTTACTATGTATAGGGCACGGAATTGGTTGGCCTTATATATATTTGAACTCCTTCAGTTTGCCAACCACTGTAAAGTGTACCTTATCCCTGTCTTCCTTCTCAGGTGTGGAAATAAGTGATGTGTTTTAGGTCACCAAACAAAAGAGAGCTCATAGATTGAACTCCAGGTTTCTCAGGTTCCATGTCCTTTCTACTCCACCACAATGTCTCTAACCAGGGGTCTCTTCTGTGTGAGAAATACCCCTTTCTTAGATTGAAAGTGGTATAGTATGAGAGGTAAGATGTTAGGTTCTGGCAACACATAAACTTGGGCTTGATTACTACCCACACTAATTATGTGACCCTGGGAAGTCACTTACCCTCATTAAGTCTCAGTTACTTCTGTAAAATATGGTTATTACTGAATAACTGTCCTTTGGCTGCTCAGTATCTATTTCTCTTTCCTAATAACACCCTGACTTCCTTTTGAGGAATTAGTTTTTTCTTACTGCATACTGGTAAAGTATGGGCATGTGACTCAAGCTAATCCAGTCTGACACTTTGCCTCCCTAGAACTTGAACCTTGAAACCAAACATGGCTAAGAGTGTACTTATTCCAGCAGTAGTGTCCAAGGAGCTAATCCCAGCTTTAAAACCACTCCTGTGGTCTACCACTGCTGTCCCAGTTCGCTGTAGCCACTCTGGTTCCCAAGCCAGATTTTCTAGCCTTCACATTAAATCTGTGGACCCCTAATATCCTTCCAATAAATCCAATAAATGTAAATTCATTTACATGAGCCAGTCACTTTGTTGCTTATAACCAATGAACTCCAAATGAAACACCACCTTATCAGGTTATTGACAAAATATAGTGGGAGTCAAAAGATGTTAAGCTGACAGTCTGGTCATTACAAGTAAATTCAACATGGACTGTAAACCAACGTAAAAGCATGGTCATGTTGTAAATATGGTACAAATTACATACAAGCAAGATTTGCCCACTGATTACCTCCCAGGCTACCACCTGGCAAAACTGTTTTAGTTAGGATAAAAGTCCAATATCCTTAATAGAAAGCCACCTTAACATACCTGACATGGGTCTTCACTACCCATTCTACTCCAAGAAATGCCTCAGGAGTTTTCAATCACCTGAAAATGGAGAAGTAAAAGATAAGTCTTTTAAAGAGGAAGTTCTAAAGACATACAAAATAAAAGATAGAGATCCTGCATGCAGTTTACACATTACAGGAGAGAAACATGCAACTTTAAAGAAATTTTAACTAACATTTCATTGTGAATATCAATACGGGGACCTATAGGGGCTCACATCCTTGTACATTTTAAAATAGCTGAGCAGAAAGCTTTACTTTGGGGAGCAGCAGGTCTAAACTACAGTCATTGAAATTTTACAATGTGTCATTTAAGATGTCAGACTTTGTGCCCAGGTTACATTACAGTTCACTTGTGATGGGCAGGATTATTAAGAGTTATGGCTAATTTATGCGGCAGCATATGGTTTTTCTTTTTACAGCTATTTTTATTAAACAAGTTTTGCAAAGTTTTAACATTAAAATTAACAGCTAAAGAATTGTTTATGCAAGTTGCTGTCACAGTTTATGTAAAAGAGAAATATGTGCTATTAAAATCAGACATTTAGGTTACCTTTGGTTTTTTGCGATGCATGTTAGCTTTACACATCCTGATTCTCTTGCGATAATTTTCCTTTAAAAAGGGGGGTATAGAGTGATCTCTTTTCATCAAAACAAGACATAATGCCCTGAAAGCTGACTTCAAACCATGGTTGAAAATTCAGTTATTTACACTTTATCACAATCTACAAATACATTTTTTTGTTGGTGTGTTTTAAAAAGAAAAAAAAATGTCCATCATGCACTGCTGCAGGCAGCTTGGCACTTCATACAAGAGGATTTTTCACCCCCGAGCAGTTTAGGTGGCTCCCTTAGGGAAGGCATGAGAACCCTGAGAATTAATGTAGAGTAGTGGAAACAGGGTCAGCCAATTCCATCATTTCCTCTCTTGGTCTCTCAGGAGGGAGGTTCAGAGCCAGGCTATCATGCCAGATCCTGCCCCAGTCCAGTTGATTTATTAACAGCATTTCTGGGATTGGAAGGGAAACCCTTAAGGGCACCCAGGGTTTGCTGAATTGTCATTATCTAAAGGCAAGTGCTATCCCTTTCCAAGCTCACAGAGATTATTTGGTGTCACTCTTAGGGCCACCTACGGGCTCTACAGAAGGTGCAAACTAGGATGGCTGGAACTTTAAGTACTGAGGCCTACGTATGGAAACCAATCCAAGTTTCAACTTAGTTGGATTTTTCTCTCCAAATATTAGAGCTTGTGATAAGGATTGGGTAAAACTGCTTTCAACAACTTCCAGGGGGTGAAAAAGCTTTGGTTATTTTTAAACTAAAACTTAACAACTCATAAACTTTTTTTTGGTAAACTTAAAATAAAATCCCCCACCACCACTTTTAAGAATGTCTCCCACTTTTAACAAGCCCATTAACTTTAGAGTTAATTTAAGTTTATTTGAAAGAGAAAACTATTTTATTGTCCACCCAAAAAAATGACAATTCATCACATTTACTTTGATTAAAAAAGGACTAAACTTTATTGACAAACTGCTGCAGACATTTTGACATAAGTTTAAGCTACCTATTTAGGCAGACTTACACATGTAGCATTTAATCTTCCAAGAACAAAATGGGAGGACGGTACAAATCCAATTAGGACTTTAACTTATGTACAAAGTGGATTTTGATTCCTTTTTCATTCAGCTGCAGTGTCCCTTTTTATATCATGCTAGTGTTGAGACATACTTGACTAACTACCTTGGTAACAGTTCAATATTGACAACCGTCAACTTAAGAAAATCATCAGCTTTTGGCCCCAGTGTCCAAGTGAGCTTTTCATGGAGTGCAGAATCTCAGATGGACAAAACACTTTGCCTTTTAAAATACTGAAATGTTAATTATTCGTACTATTACTGAAAGGTTGTTCGTGACTAAAAAGCTCTGCATCAAATTCAAGTGGCCAGCCCCTCTCCCCAAATCAACCTCTTCGAAACCTACTTCCCACTAAGTATCTCTCAACACTGTATGTCTGGGGCTAGATTTCAAAACCCACATAATGAAAAAGTCAGTTTTACGAACCTAATTTTGCTGTTGTTGTTTTTAAATCAATTAACGTTAAAAATTGCATCAACTATTTAATTCATGAGGATCTTTCGTATTAAAATTTAACCTTAAGATTCAACCGCCATGTGCTTTTAAAGGAAACGTTTTTAGAGACGTCTGAGCTCACTTTTACATGGTGGCACCTACTGCCGTTAACGTTTGTGATTTTAAATCTTAAACAGCCCTGAATTTTGAAATGTAGCCTAGTTTGGGATTCTGCAACTACAACTTTACGGGATGCCTCAAGTCAAAACTAAGAGAAAGTTAACAAGCCTTAACTTCAGAACCTTTAAGCAAGCAATGTCACTTTTGAAACTAACAGGTTTGTGGTTTTTTTTTTTACTCAACTTGTTTTATTAGAAAAGGTACATTTCTGTTTATATTTAAACAACAAAGAAAAAAAGCATCTACACACTTAAAAAATTAATTCGATATTCCTAAATCTATTTTAACTCATTTTAAAATACTACATACAGAAGCCAGAATGCAGAGTTAAGAATGGAGTAAGGTGGGGGAGAAGAAGGGGACCACGAAGAAAAACACTTAGACAATTACTTGTCTGTTGTGGGTAAAGCAACAGGAATCCTGGGAGATACAAGAAATCAGTAACAACTTTGCTCATAACTGATATTTTCCCCTCATGTTTGTTTTTAATAACGTCCATATGGGTGCTCTCTGTATGCTCCCTTCACCGGCCTAGCTGGAGGGGCCTTCAGCGATGGCCTGGTCCCATTCCAGTCATCTTGGCCTGTGGGGAAAAAGCAAGAACAGTTTATAACCCATGTGCCAATGGCATTTCCAGATGGGCAGGCATAGGTCACCTGGTAAAGATCACCAAAAACACTGCTTTGCTTCCAATGTCTTGCCACCTCCTGGGTGGTCCTTACTTTTTTACTCTGCTTGGCCCTCCTGAGCAGCTTAGGCAATTTTCCAACTGTAGGACAATTTTGAGTGGACGGACAGAGGAAACAGTTCAGGAAGGACTTGGAGTGACATCCAGGAAAGCAGCTGACCATAGGCAACATAATCTATACTCCAGCCCCCAAACCTGAATAAACCCAACACCTTGCTTGGGACAATGAGGAAATCGACCTCAGTGGATCTGCAATGCTCTTTCCTGTTTCCAAAGCAATTTGGCACAGAGCCACAGGTAAGGTGACAATTTCTGGAAGTCTTTCAGATCGGAAGCAGCAGGTAGCTCCCTTTCCATGCAACAGCAAGTCTGATTTCCCCGTGGAGAAATGTCCCCTGGCTCCCTGGGAAGAGCAAGCAATGGCCACGTTTCAAGAGCCCTCCACCAGCAGAGCTGGTCCACTGCTCTGGCAGTGGGAAGTACAATCAAATGTGTTAACAGCACTCATTAGGAGAATTCATTATCTCCTTTTTTGTGCCAATAGTCCAGAGAAGCCAGACAACATGACTGACATCCTCAAATGGTTTTCCTTTGTGACAGGGAAAAGCCTATAGGAGAGATGATCACTTACTAGAGCTGATCTCTTATGAACACGAATTGTGTTTATAAGCTTATTCTTCCCACTCACCCCCAGATGTTACCCAGGCCTGTTATTTCTCTAGCTGCTTGCATTCACAAACATCTGCTTCCATCACTACAGGTCTACAACTCCTTTATGGATGTTGCACAAAGTCCTACGCTATCTAAGCCTGTTTATACCTTTAGTAAAACAGATATGTCCATCATTTTCCAAGTGGCTTCTGGGTACCAACAAGACAGTTTATTTTTCTAACTCTGCTTATAAAGGCAGAAATCAGAACAGATTAACAGTGGCAACATCATACCAGGAGAACAAGGAGCAGCCTGCCTATTTCAGTGCAGTCTTTTCTCCAGCAAAACAGAAATGTAATTTAGTCAAACACATACAGAGGCCCCATTGTGCTGCCTCACCGATGAAGGGAAATACCCTGGAGCAATCATACCACCCTTCTAAATAGTGGCATATGAGCAGAGAGCAGTGCAGTGTTACGGATGGCAGCTGTCCAGTACCATTTAGCTAGAACTGGTAAAAAACTGTTTCCCTGGGCAAGCAGCTGACTGGTTACTACGTACTGTGCTGAGGAGTTGAGGAGTTTGTCTGTGGGAACCCTAAGAGGCTCTCTCTTTTCAGTTAGGGGTAAGGGAGACTGTCAACTAGTAACTTAAATGGTCAACTGCTGACCCCCTTGCCAAAGTCTCTGGACTTCCCTTGGGTATGCCGGAAACACCTCACATTTAAAAGGCTGCTCTCTCTGCATCTACTGCCACATGGTACTCCCTCTGGGACCCATTAATACGGGGCCATAACTGGCTCTTGAGGATACTCTTGAGCAATGTGTTTTCAACTAAGCCTCAGGAAAGGCAGTTTGGTCCTGCTGCCATTCCAGCATCTATAGCTCTCTTAGGATTATAGGACTGAACTGAGATGTCTCCAAGACAGTAAGGAGCTTGGTGCCAGTACTGCCCTGAATTGGCTTCAGCCCCCAGTTTCTAATCTAACGGGCACTGTTCTTGTCCCCAACCTGCTCTTGCTGTTTAGGTTTCTTTCAGCTAGCATTTCCTCTACACTGAGATTCTTCATGATGAGATCCAAAATTGTTTTTAAAAATGAGGTGGGGCAGAAGAATTGGATATGATTAAATTCTTATTATCCACCACTGTGGCCTAGGTATCAGCAGCAAAGGCCCAGCAACATAACCCAGGCCTAGCCATCTCCCAGCCTAAAGTAGAAAAAGAATCAACATCAGCTGAAAAGCCTGCTGCTCCAACCAGGCCAACCTAGACCTGAGCCCTAGTTTAGGACATCTGCTTAGCCGTCCAAGAGTAATAGCACACCTATCTCATTTCAGTAAGTCCTTCTTTCTACCGCACACCACACAATTTAAGAGCACGACTCCTACTGCCACATCTATCAACATGTTGGCCATCTATTACAGGTTTCTCCTTAGATGCATGACTGATCCCCAATAAATCTGGTCACCAGCATTCTCCAGTGCACTTACTTGCACATTTTGTCCCACCACAGAAATAAAGACATACCATATGCTTCATAAGAATCTTGAACCTCCCCATGTCCATAGTCATAATATTCTGAGTCCCTGAAAGCCAAAGACAGAGTGTTAGAGCTATATAGTAACCACGTTTCAGTTTTACCTTTCTCCCAAATATTTCCATATTTCAGTCATTTTACTGTGGGTATAAAACAAAAAGATGCTCATTTTACCCCATCTCCAAACCACAAAATATTTCCAAAGCATGTATACACTAGGTACTCATTTAAAAACTGTGACTACTATAGCAAAGAAAAATGAATAGCAACAATTTAAAGTGAAAAAGCTCAATCTTAACCACAGTGTACACACACATGTATTCACAGGGCTAACTGGAAGAGATTAAAGAAACATGAAAAGAACTGTTCTGTCCCCATTATAGAATTATGAGAGACCTTTTCAATCACAGTTAAGATACATATATACACATACACAAAAAATGTTTTTTAAAAAAAGAGCAGAAAAGAACCTGAGTTACAATAGTGGGATTCTAGTATCCTTTTAAACTTTATGCAACTTTAATGTGGCTGTGACATTTTTTAATAATAAATCAAAATAATAATAAAAATAATAATAAATCAAAATAATAATAATTTAATAATTTTCCCTTTGTTTCCATAATAAATCAAAATAATAATAAAAATAATAATAAATCAAAATAATAATAATTTAATAATTTTCCCTTTGTTTCCATGTAGTCACAGCTCAGAAATTTTTCATCTGCTAACCCCAGATTCTACACTATAATTTAAGATTCACAGTTATCCAAATTTGCAGATCCAAGTGTGTGCCTTACAGATGTCAAAAGCAGAGAAGACACCCTGAAGAGAGGTGAGCCACCCTGCTCCTTAGATTTGTGCTGCCTAAATCTCTCAGTTCCTCCAACTCCCTCTTATCCATCCCGAGGACATGAAACAGCACTTCTACTGCCTGACTCACCCTTGGCTTTGGCTGTAATAGCCTTCGTAGCCTTCATAACTCTGTTCTGCATATGTATCATCATATCCCTAGAACAAATAAAATGAAACAGAAAGTCAGAATCACAGAAAGTAGGTAAGGTAATTATATCCCATGGGAGTATGGCGGGCTTCTGGATTAACAAAACATGGAATTTCCCTCCAAAATGTTAACAACTGTTGTGGAATAGTCAAGAAAGAAAGGATTAAAGAAAAAAAAAAAAGAAACAAAACAATCAACCAAATTTATAAAACCCTTCCAGTGTGGGCAGGAAATAAGGTACAAGGTTGAACTTCAGCATTATCAGCAGTAGTAGTGTGAGTTCCTTTAGTAACACACTAAACATCAAGGGACAGCTTATTTCCTGTTTAATCTACATACATACAGTAAACCATGCTTAAAAATGGAAAACTCTTCTCATAGTTTAACATTCACTGCAAGAGAAGAGGGCAGATTCCATATCTTACAGGCAGTCCCTGCCACCTACATCAAGGGCCAAGGCCCTGTCATTCAACTTCCTTTGGCAACCTGTTAGGTATTAGGAAATGGCATTGTCCGAATGTCTTACATATTCTTCATAAGTTTCTGGTGCAGGTGGTGGAGGCAAAGGTATTCTCTGGATGCCTGCTGTCCGTGCTCTTGGTGCTGGAGCACCCCTCACAGTAGGTGGGGGTGGCACTCCTCGAGTCACAGTGGCACCTCTGGTGATGGCTCCTCTCACTGGTGTACCACGCACTAAAGCCCCCCGAGGTGGTCCAACACCACGGCCCCTGCAAAAAAGAAAGTTTATTTCAAATGGAGATTTTTATAAATAGGCTACTTTCATGTTCAGATTTGTTTGCAAATTCTGGAACTAGATAGGAGATTTTACAATGCCTTAAATAGACTATTATCAAAACACAGAGGAATGGGGAGTTCCCTGGTGGTCCAGTGGTTAGGACTTGGCGATTTCACTGCCGTGGCAAGGGTTCAATCCCTGGTCAGGGAACTAAGATCCCACAAGCCACGCAGCGCAGCCAAAACAAAACAACACAGATGAATGTGTAGGTGGGTAAAGGACCCATATTGGAAGGCTCCCCAGGTCCCATGGTGGACCTGTTAATGTCTCATTAGTGGACCTTGGAGAGTCTGAACAGTCCATAAAGGTCAACCACCAAAGGTAAAATTCTAAAGTCAAAGACCATTTAAAAATGCTAAAACTGTCCAAAAGTTAAAAAAGCTTTTTTAAAAAGCTTTAGTCCTGAAGTCCTAAAGCTTCAGGACTGCTGTACCTGACTATGGTCAAAGTGACCAAGATCTAGAACTCCACTCTTTTTTTTTTTTGGCTGTGCCATGCAGCTTGCAGGATCTCAGTTTCCCGACCAAGTATTGAACCCGGACCACAGCACTGAAAGCGCCGAATCCTAACCACTAGACCACCAGGGAACTCCCTAGAACTCCACTCCTGATGCAACATACAAATCCTGAGACCCCTTCTAAGCTGGAGATACGAGCACCAGTAAAACAGAGATGGTACCAGCAGTCAAATTCACATCCCATTTCTAGTTGTCTCCATTATTTATACCTGGGAACAGGTGGAGGAGGAGGTGCAGCTCCCCGGCCTCTCACTGGCACCCCACGTCCACGAGAGGGCTCTGGTACTCCATTCAAGTAGGAGAGCTCTAGGAACTGCTCCTGGCAGATATCATCCATCATATCCTGTGGATAAAAGATAATGAGGAGTGTTATATTCTCTACCTTCTGCTGAGAAGGCATCTAGCCCATACGAGCCTTGGATGCTAAGAACAACTTTGAAAGTCCAGATGAAGTCTCAGGTCATTCATTCTCTGAAGTCAAATGGCACTCTACCTGTCACCTCTTTGAGGAAAGTCTTGACGGTAGACCCCTCATTATTCAGATGAAGTTCTTCATGATGTGGTCCCTGCCTAGCTCTCCAGATCACTTCCATCCTCTCTCCATGTATAACCTCCTTTCAAGCCATGCTGAACAACTTGCAGTTCAGAACATGGCATACTCTTACACATCCATTCTTGCAAATAGTTTCCTCTTTCTAGAATAATAAAAGCCGCTACCATTAATGAAGTTCTATGGCTGGGTACCATATAATAAGCTTTACATAGGGTTTTCAGTTTAATCTTCAAATTAACCCTGAAGTAGGCAGATCTTCCCATTTTACATCTGGGAAAACAGATTCGGGAAGTATAAAGCAATCAATCTAAGGACATAGAGCTAGTTAAGTGGCAGATTCTACATGTAAATTCAGAATTACCTGTCTCCAAAATCTAGGCTTTGAATCATCAGACTATATTGCCTTTTTTTGTCCACCTGAGGGACTCTCTTACAAGATTTAATCTAAAATATTACCTCACCTCTTTTGAAAAACTTTCTCTTGATGCCAACCCTTCACTCCCTCCTCTTTTCCCACAGCACCATGTAATTTTCTCTAAGCACTTACCACATCATTTTAGAATTGTTTGTATGTCTTTCTCACTAGGTTGTGAGCTCTTCAAGAGCCATTTTTGTAACTTCAGACCCAAGCACAGTATTAGGCACCTACCAGATACTTAACAAATGTTTGGGATGAACAAGGAACCTGAGGCTCAGAAAAGTGATATAATAACTTGTCCAAGATGATGCAGATAAAGCTCCCAGTCCAGTGCTCTTCCTACTGTACCAGGTTCTAAGGGGAAAACGGAGGGCTCTGGTCATGGACGCAAAAATAGGCTCACTTTTTTTCTTCACAGGGGGAAGAACTGAGCCAAATGCCATTTGCAAATCTTTTCACGTATTTCCTGATGAGAATCATTCAGTCTTAATACTTCATGCATTTTTATATATCCCAGGTGTATACAGCTTCTAGAAGATTCTAGTCACCACAGAGATGCCCCCCCACTCATCTCTTCACCTCCTCCTACCGTACACATTTCTGCTGCTTGAGACTCACACTGGAGAATCAAGTGACCAATGATGGGCCATTTGCTCATATTCCTCTAACTGCCACAGCAACACTGAGGAAACCCAGATCTCCCTGGCAGGCTTCTCTTTTGAAGATCCACTTACATGGAAGCCTTGTAAACCTAGCCCTTTTGAGAAATATGCTGAGACTAATGATAAAGAGGAGATGGGCATTCCCCTGCAGTCCTTCAGGAAACGGATGGCTCAGGATGCTTCAACATATACCTCAAAGAGTAAAAAGCAAATCCTCAAGGGAAAATTTACGAGCTCTGAGTTTTTCCTAGGATATTTTAAATTGGCTGTTTCATGTTGAACACTCTAATGATGACGAGATACTTAGAAGCAAAGCAGCTGCTGAGACATTTGAGACAGTGTTGGAATCCTTGGATCTCAGCATTACAGGTACACACACCCTATAAATTTTTGCTCTACCAATTCTCACATGCTCTGATACAGTTCCAACTCCCTCATTTTACATATACAAGAAAACCAAGAACTATATATCACCTCCTCTCAGTGATGAAACTATGATGCTTACTCAATTCTGCCTGAATAGTACTCCAAATGCTTCTTAAGGTTCCAGATTCATACTTGGTTATTAAATATTCAACAGTAAGTAGTTTTCAGAGTAACTCTGAAAACTAACAGGTCTTACCAAATGGCAAAAATTCATCATTTTCTACTTACTCAAAGAATGAAATCTCTGACCAGGTAATAATAAGCAACACAGGTAACCTGGTCTGTCCCAATTCTTCCAGGGCCTTAGTTACATTCTGAAAGGAGCTGTACACCAATCTGTCTAATATCATCAACAGTTAAGCCTACAACCATCATGCCTCTTTCAAATCAACTCTACTTGAGTAAACTCCTCCAGGAGAGAAAGCCCTGAATGCACTCAGGTCGGAATTCAATCCATTAACACTGGAGGCTAGAGGCTTCTTGCTGTTATCATCTAGACTCTCTAGAGTCTAGAATAAAACCCCCCTAAGTGCAGGGGATTATGACCACCTTAGTCATTTTCCTATCATAACCTTCTGGTTCTACTCTAGCACCAAAATACACAATTTAGTGAAGACCTCGTTAAATCTCTGTTAACCAGATGTTAAAATGCCAGACACACTGTGGATCCAAAATATTGACAAAAGATACTGGTATACAACTAAAACCACATTAGACATGGAGTGGGAGAGTGGCAGTGGGGCACACTAGTTTGAAAACCAGATACAAATAATGGACCACCTCAGAAAAATGAACATAAATGCAGAATTTGGTATATAATTTCAGGTTATGCAGAGACCCTGGATAAGAAACCCTGCCTTAGCAATAAGCACAAGATCCCAGTTTTCTCTTGCTCAAAAGATACAGGATATAGATTTCCTTACTGGTACTAGAAACTTCTTGACTTCCTCCATAGCATGGGCCATAAGAGCATAAGCCTCACACGGGGGTCCAAAGACTTCAATGAAGACGTGCAGATCCATATTCAAGTGGGCATATTTGGGGTCTCCACCTTTGCGCAGCTCTTCCTCCTGGGGAAAGATGCACAAAAACATCGCATCACTTGGACTAGGGAGAAAATGACACCTTTACCTCTAGGCCAAAGAGACACTGAGAAATGACCCCAACACCTAAAAAAATAGAAAAGTGTAAGAAAAAAGCAAAACAAATTCTGGAGAATAGTAATTTACACAGTCTGCTAAACCTGCAATTAGTCTGCTGCTCTTCTGTTTTGAATCACTGGTGTATTCATTGGAGCTCTTATTAGAAGGTATACAAGAGACAAACTTATTTCCAGCTTCCATTCAGATAACAGCTGTTTGCCAAGCATTCATCCATTCATTCATTTATTGCCAAGCATTTGCTTTTAAATCCCAGGTAGAGCTCTTAATCACCAGCTCTTCTTATCTGCTTATATGGTCTGGGAAGTTCTAGGGAAGGAAAAAAGTCAGGACAGAGAGAAGAAAATCTCATGTAAATCTCATTAGCTAGAATAACATACTTCAGCCCTAACTGTATTCATCTAGTGAGAAATGTGAGTGGACAAAAGAGGGTCTGAGAAAACATGTTTGTCAATTAGGCTGCATAAAAGGAGGCCTGAAAGAGTAAGTTCTTAGGCTGTAGCAGGTATGTCTCATCTAAAAAGCTGACCCTAGAAGGCTAAGACTATTCTGTTTCAGTGGTAAGTTTCTCCACACTTACAAACAGCATGAAGAGTATGGGGCTATGGCATGGAAAAAAAAAAAAAAAAAAAGCATTAGGTTCTGTTGTCAGGATTACTCATGGTTCCTTTTGTAATATCTTCTTTTTGAGGGCCTCACATTCCAGCTGGCTATGAAACAAACCAGCCAACTAATCCTCTGACTCACCTGCACTCACAACACTAGTGCTCTCACTTTTCCACATTACTGGAAAGGGAATGTGCTGTTCACATTTTAGTGTCTTTAGTCTCAGTAAGTTTCAGTACATCCAGCTCCCCTTCCAAGTTTTCATAGATAAGCTTACTAAATGCCAAAGTTGCTACTGCTGTTTCCATTACTATGCAGTCAAAGTCAGAAAGAAAACAATTACCAGGGCACACCTATGTTCTTCCAGCGTTGTCAAAGAAGTGAATTAACTGGTCTATAATCTCTTATATCCAATGCAAATTTAAGGGAATCACATTCTGTACATATGCAAGTGCTAGCTTCCATAAGGAATCTATACTGGACTCTGGGCTACTGGAAGGCATTAGGGTGTCTTCTTGCCTCATTAATGTGAGCTTACCTTGGCCTTGTCTCTCATTGAGCCCTTTCCCAACACAGAAATCTTTGCACCAGTCTCTTCTTGCAGTCTTTTGATTGTATTCCCTTGTGGTCCAAGGATCTTCCCCACAAAATTGAACTGACAGAAAATAAAGACAGATTTCTAAACACATATGTTCCTATAAAATATTTCCACACGTATTATTTATCTTCAATAATCCTGTAAAATAGGTAGAGTATTATCACTCCCATTTTACTGAAGGATATACTGAGGCTGTACGGATAAAGTGATTAGCCTACGGTTATACAACTGGAAAGTGGCAGTTCTTAGACTTGAATTTCCTGATGTAGTTTGGCACTCTTTCCATAATATCACACTGCAACCCTTCGTACTTTTACATAAACATTTTAAAGCCAGTTACTTCAGAACAGAACAGACATATGGTACCCTTTGGCAGTACTGGTTTGATAAACTAAATATAACTAGTTGCCTTCCAAAAAAGAAACTTTGAGAAAAAAAAAATTTTTTTTTGATAATAAAAAGATGATTATATTTCCATCCTGGCTATAGCTATGCTATTAGTGACGGACCTGTATGTTTCAACTGCCAGATACATATATGGGACAGAACCTTCACCAGCTTAAGTTTCTGACACTTCACAATCTCTGTAAGTCTTCTGCTACAGCCCACGTTACAAGACATACTACATACTCTCATACTACCAAAGACAACTCAAAGTGAGGCACTCTTTCCCTTACCTTGGGATACTGCTTGACAGGTATCAGAACCCTCTCCTTCAGCTTCATGTTCTTGTGAGAAAATAAATCCAAGTAATTCTCCTCATCGTCCTTTTTTGAATCCCCTTTCTGAATCTTCTCAATTTCTGAATAGGATAAACAGAATTTAATTTAGTTTTTTCTTTTAAATAAAGGCAAAATTCTGAGTCTGCTTAGCTTAAAGCAATAACACAAAGTACTGTGTAATGAGAAAGTGCTAATTTCAAATGGAGACTGGGTGAAAGCACCAAAGCTAGATGAAGGTGACTAGGAAACCCAAAGCCTGCTTCTAATAAGAGCAGTTTGCTCTTCCACTTCTAGTGGAAACCTCTACAGAAGCATTCAAATGTTCTTAACACAAAATGGATTTAGCAGTGAATTGGGGAAAAGGGGATAAACGAACTAAAAAAATTAAAATCTGCATCAAGA
The DNA here is from genome assembly GCF_949987535.1 of Balaenoptera acutorostrata. Classification (NCBI taxonomy): domain Eukaryota; kingdom Metazoa; phylum Chordata; class Mammalia; order Artiodactyla; family Balaenopteridae; genus Balaenoptera; species Balaenoptera acutorostrata. Next base: position 25,658,593 of record NC_080064.1, on the reverse strand, counting down.
AAAAAGTACAAAGTCATATCTTTATGAAGAGACAAAGTCAGGGCTTCCCTGGTGGTGCAGTGGTTGAGAGTCTGCCTGCCAATGCAGGGGACACGGGTTTGAGCCCTGGTCTGGGAAGATCCCACATGCCGCGGAGCAACTGGGCCCGTGAGCCACAACTACTGAGCCTGCACATCTGGAGCCTGTGCTCCACAACAAGAGAGGCCGCGATAATGGGAGGCCTGCGCACCGCGATGAAGAGTGGCCCCCGCTTGCCACAACTGGAGAAAGCCCTCGCACAGAAACGAAGACCCAACACAGCCAAAAATAAAATAATAAAATAAAAAAAAAAAGAGACAAAGTCAATAATTTAAATACACAACCGAGAGTCCCATTAAAATTCTGTAACAGTAGTGCTTTGGACAGTAGTAGTCCTTAAGAGTCTGAAAGACCTGGTTTTTACTCTGCCACTCACCAGTTGTGTGAACTCTGAAAAGTTTTTTAATTGCTCTGAATTTTGGTTTCCTCATTGTAAAATGGAGGCAATATCTACCTCATGAGGTTGCTATAAAAACAGAATAAAATAACATATGTAAACATGCTAATTAAAGCCCATTTCTTTCTTTCTTTTTTTTCTTTTTGGCAGGTGGGATCTTAGTTCCCCGACCAGCAATCAAATCCGAGCCCCCTGCAGTGGAAGCGTGGAGTCTTAACCATGGGACCACCAGGGAAGTCTCAAAAGCCCATTTCTCAGTAAGTGTTTTAATATATACTCAACACTATCTAGCCCAAATTCTCTCAGTGTCTTAATGGAAAAAATGCACCAAGGTAATTTCAATTCACGGGTTAAGACAGTTTCATCAGCTAGAACCTTAGCAACCAAAAAGATTTCCTATCATCAGGGAACTTCATTCACCCATCCATCCATTCATTCAGTGACTGCAAGTGTTTGAGTGCTTCCTATGGAGAGGCACATGAAGGGACAGATACAGGTATGATCACTAACCACTATGGAAGACTTACTAAGAGCCAGGCACCTTGTCCTGTAAAGTATATGAGAATCAACAGAACAAGTCAAACATGGTCCCAATCTCCACTATGTCTATATACTAGAGTTCCCAGTCTATGAAGTCAGCAATGAAGTATAGTTAAATGCTACAACAGGAGTACTAACAAAGATGGGGGCCGAGTATGGAGGCAATGAACAGCAGCAACTAAAAGGTTATACTATGATCCACTGAGAACAACAACAACCAAAAAAATTATACTCCCTAAAACTAGTGGAACATTCTAACTAACAAAGAATGTTCTCCTAATATAACATTTCCACAGGGTTTCTTCTATAATTTTTAAGGCAAGGGTTCTCAAACTTCATCGCAGCAGAATCACCTGGAGGGTTTGTTAAACTAGATTGCTGGGCTCCAATCCCAGTCTGGGATTGTGTCAGGAATTTGCATTTGTAACAAGTTAGCAGGTGATGCTGATATTGCTGCTCTAGGGATCACACTTTGAAAACCACCGGTTCTGTATAAAGACATATGACTTCAAACACATACTGCAAATCTAAACCTTTAACAATTAAAAAAAAAAAAAACTGTTTAGACTAAGTCCAGCTGTAAAGTACACGGATGAAGGAAAGTTACTGAGACTGACAGACTACACAGAGTTCAGAATTTCAAACTGAAGGCTTCTGTTTATTAAAAAGCCTAATTTCAAATGTTACACTCTTATAAGAACGGTAAATGACAGTGCTCTTTGCACTCCTATTTTTCATTGTTTGGAATAGAAAACAAATTTGACCTTACAATCAACAGACTAAATGCTTCCTTCATTCAACACCCTATTTGTTTACTGTTTCACTGGTAGTGTATCCTGACCCCACCCCTTCCCACTTACTGCTAATATTAACTTTTTGTAGTCTCTAGTTTTGAGCCTACCACCTCTGAACACACCTCTTGAGTTTCTGGGCTGGGAAACTGGGCACTCAATCTTCCAAAGTCCACAGGAACAAAGATGCCACATTTCTAATCTGAAAACATCACTGAGGAGCTTCTAAATATGTGGAACAAATTACAAACTTCATCTTATCGATGTCTCTCCGTGTGTCCTAATTGCTGCCATCTAGTTAGGCCCTTCAACTGTACTTTATACCACTTTCCAGAAACTTTAATTGGTTAGAACAAGAAGATAAGACTCAAAGTCTGTTAATCTGTACTTCCATAGGAAGCAGGGATGCAAAAATTGAACCCAGTAGAAAGGTTTGTTTAATATCAATGCAATGTGCCCTGTGAATTTAAGACCTTTCTATAACATGGATCCTTCTGCTATATTTTGAGCTAGGCAGATCTTAATTAGGATCCCCTTGTCCACTTACCTCACAATTTAAAAAATGTTAAAGCATTTTTAGAGAATTCAGAGAACAATGATTTAAGTAAAACAGAACTAAAAAGATAAAACAATCAGGGGGTTAGCCTAGAAAGCAAAAGAATAAGAAGCACCTTGAGCCTTCAAGAAGGGTAGTCTTCCATGTTTGGAAGGGGAAGGACCAAATATTTATTAAATGCCTACAATGTATCAAACTCTATACAAATATTAGCCCATTTATCCTAAAAAATAACTCAGTGAAGTAGCTGGTACTATCCCCATTTTATAACTGAGGAAACAAAATCAGAGAAGTTAAATCTCTAAGTCACAAAGCTGTTAAAGCAGTAAGAAAGTAAGGATTAAAAGCCAGGCTTTCTCTAACTTCAAACCTCATGCTTTTATTATTGCCTTTCAGTGGGGAGTTGTGGGGAGCACTTTATTTAAGCAAAAAAGAGCTGATTTTGTAAAGTTTTGGGAAGTACTGCTTATACCCCCAGACACTGTCATGCAGCTAAAGACAACAAGAGGGCTCTGCATGTGCCTCAGATGTTCAGCTGCCTGATCTTTCTTTTCTTTTTCAATTCTCTCTTTTTTTTCTTTTTTCTTTTTCAATTTCTCTTCTTGGCCTTACTTCTTGTGGAGGGCTAAGGAGCAGGCTGTAATGGGAAGAAAAAAAAATCAAAGAGTAGCTTCCTAAAAATGCCTCACCCTTCGAGCCCTGGTCTGGGAAGATCCCACATGCCGCGGAGCAACTAGGCCCGTGAGCCACAATTACTGAGCTTGCGCGTCTGGAGCCTGTGCTCCGCAACAAGAGAGGCCACGATAGTGAGAGGCCCGCACACCGCGATGAAGAGTGGCCCCCGCTTGCCGCAACTGAAGAAAGCCCTCGCGCAGAAACGAAGATCCAACACAGCCATTAAAAACAAAACAAAAAAAAAAGCCTCACCCTCAGGCAAAAGTACTTTCTAGACAATCTTTCTGAAACTGACTCCTTTAAAAGATCTTTGCTTGGGCCTCCGGAGACCCTGGATATCCCAAGAGTCAAAGAAAAGCTAAGGTGTAAACAACACAGAGAGGTGACCCATTTGCTTCAAAGTCAGATGCTGACAATAATCATATCTTACCGAATGCCTTTTATGTGTCAGGAATTTTGTATTTATTGTTTCCCTTCATCTTTATAACCAGGATTATCCCCACTTAACTAGTGAATAAATCTTGTCCAAGATCACAAAATTAGTGACAGAGCAGGTATTTAAACCCAGGTTATTCCTTACGTTGGTCAGAGCAAATTCAACAAATCTCGTGGCTTTTCTTCTACTCTTTTACTATAACTTAATCCTTCCTTTTTTTGGTAGGTGTTATCACAACCAGACTGTTAGCTCCAAAGGATGAGAACTGTTTCTTAAATGTATGACTCAGAGGAAAGAACCTGAGTTTTGAAGCTAAACAGAACTGGGTTTGACTCCCAGCTCTGCTACATGCTTGCTGTGTGACCTTGGGCAAGTCATTAAACCTCATTTAGTCTTCCTTCTTACTTTTAAAAAGGATTTTTTTTTAATGGAAGATTTTAGGAACACAAAACTGTTAATACAAGAGAAGTTTGAAAAAAATTATATACAGATTCTATCAACTGGACTGGCTTAACTAAAAAAGGCTATCGTGTATATTCCATTAACTGAACATGTGATAAGGAGCAAGACAAGCAAGATTTTCTGACTAAGGCATCCAGAGATAGTACTTCTAGGAGGGCAAGATTCATAGGATATCTGCTCCAAAAGGTCAGCTGTCATGCCCTCCTCCAGACTATCAATGTATTTGGTTCATACATCTAACGACAGCACACCTTCCCCTGCTATGAACAATTTCTGGACCCTTGCCATTACTAAACTATCTGCCATTTATAGTACAGTGTCTAATAGACAACAGGCATCTATAAACATTTACCAAATTAAAGAAATGTACCATTAACACCCCCTAACTTCCCTTAACGACTCATATAACTTCATCATTCCCAAATTTATAGTTCTTTGCCCTGTATCTTTTCTGTTGGTAAATCCTTTTGGAATCACAAATCCAGTAAGTTCATTAATTTTGTATAAAACCACTCCATTCTTTTCATTTTTCAAATTATTTATTATTTAAAGCAAGAGTACCGAGCTATAGGTTCTTAATCTGGTTTGGGGTCATGAGCCCCTACAGACTAGCTCCCCAGAAAAAGATACCAACACAGTATTTCACATACAATGTTGACTAAGGGTGGGTACTGGCTCAAAAAAATCCCTCAAAGCCTCAGTTAAGAGCCCTCTAAGGGGCTCAATTCCCACATTCCAGGATAGCGGCAAACTCTATTATAGCATATTGACCATAGTCTCCCAAATCTCTTTCTTAGGGCACAACTTAAGAGTTTAAGGCTTTTTTTCTCTTAAAAACAAAACAACAAACCATTTTATTTTGAGATAATCGTAGATTTATATGCAGTTGTCAGAAATATGAGATCTCGTATATCCTTCACCCACTATTCTCCATAACATTTTGCATATCTGTAATATCATAACCAGAAAATTCACATTAATACAATCTTACTGACTTTACTCAGATCTCACCAGTTTTGCATGTACTTATGGGTGTGTGTGTATGTCTGCTTAGTTCTATGCAATTTAATCATGTGACCACCACACTTCTGTTCTCAGTACAGAACAGTTCCACCGCAAAGATCCCTCATGCTACCCTTTTATAGCCACAGTCACCTCCTCTCCTCTCTCCCCAACTTTGGCAACCACTAATGTTCTCCATATTATTATTTTATCTTTTCAAGAATGTTAAACTAATGGAATTGTACAGTGTGTAACCTTTTGAGATTGGGTTTTTCATTCAGCATAATTCTCTTGAGGGAGTTCCCTGGTGGTCCAGTGGTTAGGATCTGGCACTTTCACTGCCAGGGCCCGGGTTCAATCCCTGGTCAGGGAACTAAGATCCTGCAAGCCGTGCGGCCTGACCGGAAAAAAAAAAAAAAAAAAAAAAAAAAATCCCTTGAGATCCATCCAAATTGCTGCATTTATCAACAGTTCATCTCTTTTTCTTGTTGAGTAGTATTCCATGGTATAGATGTACCACAGCTAAACTATTCATCAATTGGAGACATATGGGTTATTTCCAGTTTTTTGGCTATTATGAATAAAGCTGCTATGAACATTCACATACAGGTTTCATATGAACATAAGCTTTAATTTTTCTGGGATAAATGCCTAAGAGTACAACCGCTGAGTCATATGGTAAACACATGTTTAGTTTTGTTAAAAACTGCTTTATCACAGACCTATACATGCTAACAATATTTTACTTAATTTTGTTAGTATTATGCTCCATAAAAAGAGTATTATAGGGTTTCCCTGCTGGCACAGTGGTTAAGAATCCGCCTGGAATGCAGGGGACATGGGTTCAAGCCCTGGTCCAGGAAGATCCCACATGCCGCGGAGCAACTAAGCCCGTGTGCCACAACTACTGAGCCTGCGCTGTAGAGCCCACATGCCACAACTACGGAAGCCCACAAGCTGCAACTACTGAGCCTGCGTGCTGCAACTACCGAAGCCTGCGTGCCTAGAGCCCATGCTCCGCAACAAGAGAAGCCATCACAATGAGAAGCCTGTGCACTGCAATTAAGAGGGGCCCCCGCTCGCCGCAACTAGAGAAAGCCCACGTGCAGCCACAAAGACCCAACACAGCCAAAAATAAAAAATAAATTTAAAAAAAACAACACAACAGTATTGTACCATATGTATGTAGCCTTATGGGATTGACTTTTTCACCTAACATTAGATTTCCAAGATTTCTCCATGTTGTGGCATTCAGCTATAGTTTTCATTTTCACTACTGTAGTAAGTATTTCATTTTGAAAATCTCACAGTATCCAATCAATGGCGAAACAAGGTGCACTATTTTATGAGTGAGACATTCACGGGCAAAAGTTTCTTTGAGTATATTCCTAGGAATAACCTTGCTCAATTTAAAGAATTTGAATGTTCAGCTTTCAAAGGAAATGCCAAACTGTTATCCAAAGTGGTTGTACCAATTCACACTTCTACCAGCACTGTTCCTTCTAATCCACATCCCCTCAAGCACTAAGTCTTGTTTGACTTCATTTCTGTCAATGTAACAGGTTTTCATTATTTTCTTGTCTCCAAAATTTTTTTTTCTCATTTATCTTCATTTACTCTTTTAGCTACTTAAAAAATTTTATTGAAGTATAGTACATTTACAAAGTTGTGTTTCATTTCTGCTGTATAGCAAAGTGACTCAGTTATACACATGTATATATTCTTTTCCATTATGGCTTATCACAGGATATTGAATATAGTTCCCAGTGCTATACAGTACAACCCCTTGTTGTCTCTCTCTTTTAGCTACTTTATATTCAACATGTCAAGTTGAAAAAAATAAATCCAGTTTGGAATTAGTTTGAAAAATGCAAAAAACCAACATGTTAATTTAAAAGTTGTCATCTTTGTAAGACTAGTTCCTCCTCCCACCAGGACATGGCAAATTTTTTTTTTTTAAATAATCTTAATTACTGTAGCTTTTTTTAAAAAAATTAATTAATTAATTTATTTTTATTTTTGGCTGTATTGGGTCTTTGTTTCTGCATGAGGGCTTTCTCTAGTTGCGGCGAGCGGGGGGCCACTCTTCATCGCGGTGCGCGGGCCTCTCACTGTCGCGGCCTCTCTTGTTGCGGAGCACAGGCCCCAGACGTGCAGGCTCAGTAGTTGTGGCCCACGGGCCCAGCTGCTCCGCGGCATGTGGGATCTTCCCAGACCAGGGCTCGAACCCACGTCCCCTGCATTAGCAGGCAGATTCTCAACCACTGCGCCACCAGGGAAGCCTGGCATATTTCTTTTTATTCACATCTTCGTTTACCACTTTCAATAAAATTTTAAGTCGACAATATGTGATCACAATATTCCTCATCTGTAATATAGAGATAAAAATTCTTCCTGCCTCACAGAATGGCCATGAAGATGGAATTAATGAGTACCACAGGTCATGGCACATGTTATATGCTCTACAAAGGTTAAATATTGTTATTGTTTGTTATGAATATTCACATACATTTTGAATTGATTTTTATTGCCTATCCCAAAGTTTTTGCTATTCTAAAAAATGAGATCATTTTGTCAATTCTTTTCTAATTGGCTACTGCTTCTATATCAGAAAAGTACTGACTTATACATCTTTACCTTGTAATCAGCCACATCACTCACCATTTTCCTAGGTAAACAACCATGAAGTTGTTGCAAATAATGATAAATTCTGTCTCTTTCTTTCCTAATATTTATACTTATACCTACACAGTCATCCCTTGGTGTCCCAGGACCAAACTCCCATACCAAAATCCGAGGCTGTTCAAGTCCCTTATATAAAATGACACAGTACTTGCATATAACCTACGCACATCCTCTTGTATACTTTAAATCATCTCTAGATTACTTATAATGTCTAATACAATGTAAATGCTATGTAAACAGTTGTAAATACAATGTAAACCAGCGCAAAGCCAATTCAAGTTTTGCTTTTAGGAAATTTTGGAATCCCTCCCACCCCTGAGTATTTCTGATTCATTGTTGGTTGAATCCACATATATGGAGAACCCACGGATATGAAGAGCCATACTTGGTCTATAGTTCCTTTGCAATTCCACTTTCTGGTTTTAATAGGTCTTGCTAGCTCTGTAGAATGAAATGGGGACATCTAAGTGTATTTCCATAGTATACTGTAAATAAAATAAAGAAATGTACTATTTTGAAATTTCAATAGATTTTTGTCTGGAAATATTCTGCACTGAGGGTTTTTTTTTTTTTGGCTGCTCCACCGCATGCGGGATCTTAGCCTTGACCAGGGATTGAACCCATGCCCCCTGCAGTGGAAACGTGGAGTCTTAACCACTGGACTGCCAGGGAAGTCCCTGCACTGAATGCTTTTGGAAGATGAATTTCTGCGTATCTTTTCAAGATCATCTGGGGATTGTTAATCTACTGAAAATGTTTACTTATTCCTGAGTCATTTACACTAACTTGTATTTTCCTAGTTATAAAAAGTAGAAAAAGAACACTGATATACGTAAAAACATCTTATGTTTATTATGTAAATATTTAACACAAATAATATGATAAATTATTTTGGTTTCAGAAAACAAGCATGGGTACCCTGAGAGTCTCTGTATGTCTGCAAATGCATTTAATTGTCATCGTGGTTGAAGATCAATTCGGCTAATATAGAAATCTATATTCAAAATCGAAATCCCTCAGAATTGCGTTATTTTTCCATCATGCAATGAGGATGAATATTCATTTATCAAATATTTAGTAAGAGGCCACTCTGTGCAGCACTCTTAAAGGAAAAGAAGATACAGCCATGAACAAAGCAGACAAAAGATCCCTGCCCTGGTAGAGTTGACATTCTAGTCATAAAGAAGGGGCAGCCAACAAGCAAACACATTAACTACAACATATGGTGCATCAGATGCTGCTAAGTGCAAAATAAGTTAAAGCTGGGAAAAGGTACAGGGAGGGCTATGTGGCTGATAAAGAAGAGTGGTCTGGGTCTTGTAGCACCTCCTGGGAAACAGGCAGAGTTACCTGGAGGAGTCACAGTCCTAAGTGCTAGGCTCTGCTCTCTGGGTTTCCTCCTCCTTCTTTGTCTTGCCTTGTGATCTTCACTGCCCTGTTGGCTAGGACTTTGATGTGTTCAGAAAATCTGATGAAACAGATTTTCTTTTAATATTTTAGCAGAAAATTTATTTTTATTTTTTTGAGTACAATTTGTTGCAGGTACTATAGTGGGGGATGGGGGGGGGGGCAAAGAGGGTTAGGTGTGAGGATCCAGACTCAGACTGACTTCAAATCCTCCATATGCTGCTTACTAATTTTGTTACCTTAGGCAAATGATTTAATCTGTTTGCCTTGGTTTCCTCATGTGTAGAAGTAAAAATAATAAGAGTAACTTCCTCATAGTATTGTTATGAAGACTAAACATTTGATGTAAAGTGCTCAGGCCAGTGTCCAGCATCCAGTATAGTGTTAGCTGTATTTTTCTTACCTGTATCCTTATCAGAGCTTAAATACTACTATTCCGTCTTCCCAATCTCACTTTCTCACAATTGGTTGACTTTACTACAACCACTTTTCCAGATCATTCAAAAATATCTTAAAATAAGTCAACTGTATTTCAATTAAAAAAAAAATCTTCAAAGCCAGGTCCAACATATATCAAGACTTATCCATGCTAAGAAATATTCACATATCCCAAGTTAGTTTTCTCAATGAGCCAGCATTACCTCAATCCCATTTCTCCAATTAAAATTCAATTTGGTTAAAGGAAAAAGACATCAAAAAAGCCCAAGTTTAGAAGATGTGGCACATATATACAATGGAATATTACTCAGCCATAAAAAGAAATGAAATTGAGTTATATGTAGTGAGGTGGATGGACCTAGAATCTGTCGTACAGAGTGAAGTAAGTCAGAAAAACAAATACCATATGCTAACACATATACATGGAATCTAAATTAAAAAAACTGGTCCTGAAGAACCTAGGGGTAGGACAGGAATAAAGACGCAGACATAGACAGTGGACTTAAGGACACGGAGAGGGGGAAGGGTAAGCTGGGACAACGTGAGAGGATGGCACTGACATATACACACTACCAAATGTGAAACAGATAGCTACTGGGAAGCAGCCGAATAGCACAGGGAGATCAGCTCGGTGCTTTGTGACCACCTAGAGGGGTGGGATAGGGAGGGTGGGAGGGAGATGCAAGAGGGAGCGGACATGGGGATATAGGTGTATGTACAGCTGATTCACTTTGTTATACAGCAGCAACTAACACAACAATGTAAAGCAATTATACTCCAATAAAGATGTTAAAAATAATAATAAAATAAAAGGTGCGAAGAGTGGGGGAAAAAAAAGCACCCAAGTTTAAAAAATGAAAGAAGGGTGAAAATCGGAAGTAACTTTTAAGGATCAGTAGTTTTTGATGGCTATCCTAAGAAACCATCTTTTACTAAAAAGACGAGCACCATACTGGACACTTGATGTGCTCAGAAAGGCAAAAAAAGCTTGCATTTTCATACCTTACTCAGTACCACGAATTTACAACTAGGAGAAAACTGGTGACATGTTATTATCTAATGATTACAAGTCAAAGGGAACTGTGCTGGTGCTTTTTACACAACATTTAATCCTCACAACTCACCATCCCACTTTACAGATGAGGTTACTGAGGTTCAGAAAGTTTCCCGAGAGTAGGTGACTAGTCAAGAGTTAGAATTTCAAACCGAAGCCAACACCTTAAAGTTCTAAAGTTTGTTATTTTATTCTCATTTAATATGGACTGATTAAAGACACGAGGAAATAAAAATAAGACCCAGTCAACCTTTACCATTTAGTCTGACGTTCCTGAATCTGCATGTACTTGCTTTCAAACACCTGGTGTTTGCTATACACAATATGAAAAATATAAAGATTAAAAAGCATTCCTTGCCCTCAAAGAGCTTGCCAGAAGAACACAATGAACAGTAATGTTTCAAACAATCTGACTGTGTTATAGAACAGCAAAGCACAGAGTTGAAAATGTAAGCAGTTTATCTAAACGTTCTTATTCTTGACCGCCTCAGGCTTTGTTTACTGTGTTTAAAAGTAAGGACCTCTAACCAACGGTGGGAGACAAGAGAACAAAGGGAGGGAAATGGTATTTTCATAACGGACGTGTCCATTATATCAACCCTGCCAAAGAGTCCAACTACTCATTCAGTGTTGGAATGCTGTGAATTTTTATTTGCTTAATAAAATTTAGGTATCATAAGGTACACTTATTAAAACGTTTTAACTAGGAGAGAGAGCAAAACAGACGGCTTTAGGGAGAAATCAAGGCGACTAGGTGATGGCCAGTTTTGAGCAAAAAAGAAGCGCTAGTCTACACACAGAGAACAAAGACTACTATTCCTAATCTATTTCAGGACTGAAGCAAAAAAGGGAGGGGGGAGACCATGCAACTTCTTTCAATTTTTTCCCATCTTATTGGGAATGTCATGCAAACCATCCTTAATCTCCCTGTTATCACCCCCTTTCACTGTCTCTAGATTTGCTTTTCCCTTCTCCAATGACGAACACGCGTTGTAAAATAAAGGGGTCCCACCGTCTGGCTCTGCAGCAATGACCATCTTATCGGCCGAAGTCGGAAATCTGATTCGGAAAACCTCAAGCTCCGATTCCCACAGGTTGCTCCTGCCTCCGAGCAACTCAAGCTCCAGTTACCGCGAAGTCCGACCCGGCCCCGGCTGCCGCGGCGCGCTGGACAGGGCAACCCAGCCTCACCCCATCTCACCTCGGCCCTCCCTCCCTCCCTCCCTCCCTCCCTCCCTCCCGGCTCAGGCTGCCTTCACCTCCTACACCCTCGGTTGAGGCGCCGACCGCCACCCGCGATCAAAAAAGCTTCCCCTTTTGGGGAAGCGGGAGATGAAGGTTCATTTCTGGAAGAATCTGAGCACTCAGAGCGCGGGGCAGCTGCAAGAGGTGGGAGGGGGAAGGGTCGGCAAGGGGGCAGGGAGCGCGGCACTATCCATCAAAATCTTTGCGCTAAGAGATCGCGAAGTCCCCTTCAGGCCTCCACTGCAGCCTAGAAATTCTCCCTCGCACCCTGGGCCGGGATGGGAATTGTAGAATCTAGGGTCCCGAAGACGAGTACGAGAGAAGGGGAGTCCACGACTGCCTGGGTCCCCAGGGGGCGGTAAGGGAGAGGAACAAAGCCGCTACCACCCATGCCCCCGGGTGGCCGGGCGACCCACAGGGACCCCGGAGGCCCCCTTACCTGCCGTCAGCAACTGCATGGCGTGAGTGAAGGACGGGTCGAGCGAGTCCTTCTCGGCCATGAGTTCGGGCAAGTACTTGTTCTCCGGCTCCATCTTGACCGAGGCAGTGGCTGAGGGGGGCAGCAGCGGGGTCGGCGCTGGACCGCCCACACTCGCGTCGGGACCCGTGGCCGAGGGCGGCAGCAGCGGCGGCGGCTGCGTGGCGGGCGAGGCCCGGGCGCCCCCCCGGGACCCCCCTCCGCCTCCCCGGGACCGGTGAGGCAGCGGCGGCTGCCGAGACGGCGCCTGACGCACCGAGGGGTGGGCACCTGAGGGGTCCATGGAGCCGCTGCGGCCCGAGGACCTGCTCATGCGCGCGGCGGGGTCGTCCCGGCGCTGCATTGGGGAGGATTTGCGATCGAGGGATCGAGGAAGCGACGCGGCAGCGGCAGAGGCCTGAGCGACGGTTGGCGAACGTGGGAGAGCGGGAGCGACGGCGACCGAAGCCGACCCGAGCGACCCAGCGAAAGAGAGGACCGGAAATGAGGCGGCGCGCGTGCGCAGCTAGTACCGGCACCGCCCTTGGGTTTCTCCGCGGAGAACAAAGTCCCCGGTCGGGCCACGGCGCCTGCGCACCGCCGCGGAGCCCGAAGAAGTCGCCTCCCCGCTCCCCTTTTTCCTCCGAGCCCGCCAGGCCGGAGCCTTGTGCGCGTGCGCGGGTGCCCGCGGGCTTCGTTCGTTTCTTTTCCACGTGACTCGGCGCAAGAGGGACACGTGTCTCCTCCCACTTCTGGCCGAGAGCGCGGAGGGGGCGGAGGCTGTGGAATGTCTTTGTCTGCGCGCGGGCCCGCGGCTTGTGGGGCGGGAGCCCTGATGCTCGCGGGGCCACGCCTCCTCCAACGGCTGAGCTGTGGAACTCAATGGGGTGGGGGAGGGGGAGGGGTCACTGAAGTATGGAAATGAAAGGAGACCCGCCTGGGGGACGCGGGAGGGGAAGGAGAGAGAATTGGGGCTGTCTGGGCAGAAAGAGAGGAGGGAGAGATTAGCGTGAAGAAGGGACGACTAAGGGAGAGTCTGACTCAGAGTTGAGGGGTGGAGAAGGGAAGCTTGGAGGGGGACATTGAGGAAGGACGGGTCAATGGAAAGGCTGAAGGCTATTGGTGGAGTTAAACTAAGAGGGAGGGTTCAGATCGGAGACCTGATATCTAGCCAGGAAAAGGGCCCCAGACAAAGCAGGGAATCCAAGAAGTACGTATCCCATGGTTTCCAATATAGTAGGTTCTTAAACGTTAGCCGTTGTTGATCAGAGAAGTCGTCTTAAAAGGCGAAGCATTTTAGTTCTCTACATATAGTACTGCTTTCTGTAGACGTGTTTCTTCCACAAAAACATGGGGTAGAGGCCAGCTGCGTAATCATTAGGGTGGCGCCTTATACGGATGTGAGTGCTAATCCTCCTGCCCTTCACGATGAATAAATCATTCCACGCTTGCTCAAAGAGACAGACCCTTACCACTGCTCTCAAGGCCAAGGTATAGTGGACAGTCTCCCACAGCGTTCTCCTCATCCTGGGGTGCTATATGCAAATGAAAGCTAGGTCTTTACTTTCCCGTAAACTCTCAAACACCTGGTACCTTTTCTAACCCTTTCCTTCCCTCCACAGATTTTTGCTTCCCCCATTGAAAGCACTCGCTCCCATCCCTTCTCCTTCTGGATCAGTTCCTCTAATAAGCCCACACTTTTCAAAAGCATTTCTGGAAATTGTCTTCTGGGTGCCTGGAAACTGCTGATATTTAGATCTGAAACTTAGAAGCCTTCAGCTAGGGAACATTAGGGCCTGGCTACCTTCTTGGGGGTAGGGAGACAAATCACCAGCAGAAATGAGAACAAAACACAATCTCTCCGTAAATTATCACATATATGTTATACATATTTATCTCCAGTGTCTAGGGCAGTACTTTACTTTGAGGTCACATAGGTAGTTTATAGTCAAGTAGGAGGGGGAAAAAAAGAATGGTTTTGAATAATTGTAATGAAGAATGTAAGCTGACAGGTGCCCAAAGATAAATTAGGTGGGATTGGAGTTCAAAGTGGAAGATAGATTTCGGCTAGGAGAGAATGAGTTCCAGGCAAAGGGAAGTGTGAATAAATGAGCAGAGATGAGAATGTCACAGATAGTTTAAGAAATGGGAGTAATCCAGTTGCGGACTGTGAAGAAATAGGTGAATTGAGAGAGCAAATGCATGGAGGAAGGGAAAGGGGATGAGGAGGATTTATAGCTCCCTTGCAACACATTTCTGCTGCTGTCCTTGAAACCTCTGCTTGGGTGGTGGTGTTACAAATGGCTGAAGTGTCCTTGCTCTGTAATGAGATGCCTAGATGGAGGTACCTTGAGCTGAGGCTAATAAAACTTTGATAAAGAAATGTCTGAAAAGGCACTGGGTAGTGGTAACTGTGGGTTTCTAGACTAGACTCAACATTCTTTCCAGGGCTGCCAAATCTTTACGTACTTTGTCTAAAGGTGGGGTTGAGGCGAAGTTTGAGCTCTTCTTCCTAGTGAGAGACACAAAAGATAATCTCTGAGGTGGTGGGTTGTGAGGCTGCAGTGTAGTTACCAAGTAGGTGAAGCAACAGCCTTCTGTTTGGGGACGGGGGCCTTCCCTGGGGTCAGGGAAGAGTAATTCCTGTCCTGAAAGCCTAGAGGTCTGGATTTCATTTTGTGTTGACCACGATATGCTGCCTCAGGTTCACCTGAAGCTATTAACAGCATGGCCTTGTGAAAAAACTGATTTTGGAGTGAGGCAGACAAATTCATAAGCCAGTGACGCCTTGTCCTCACTGTGTGTCATTAGGAGAACTACAACCTGTCTGAGCCTTCGTTCCCTCCTATATAAAGTGGAGATGATGACATCTACCTTGCAGAACTGTTGTGAACATTAACAAATACCAGTGTAAACCTCCTGGACTTATAAGCAGAATAATAATTATTATTATTCCATTTAGTGCCTAATGAAGATGTTTGGATGTTTCATGTTAGCTGTGGATCTGAAAGGCCTGTTCTCTAATCTGTCTCGTTTTCACTGACTATAGCTAGACTTTGTTTTGGGGTGGGGGAGGGAGAAGTT
Source organism: Balaenoptera acutorostrata (assembly GCF_949987535.1). Lineage (NCBI taxonomy): Eukaryota > Metazoa > Chordata > Mammalia > Artiodactyla > Balaenopteridae > Balaenoptera > Balaenoptera acutorostrata. Next base: position 25,643,286 of record NC_080064.1, on the reverse strand, counting down.
CTTTCTACCCTATTTTCTCCCTTAATTGAATTACTGTGGTGTAGGATGCAGGAGCAATTGAGAGCATTGTGATTCAGATGGATTTAGGTCCAAATCGGGCTCTTCCTCTTACCTGCTGAATGACTGAGCACGTTACTTAAACTTGCTCAGCCTCTGCTTTCTGCTGCTTGATAAAAAAGGGGTCATAACAATCCTACCTTGGGGCTGTTAGGATTAAAAGTGATAGTATTTGTAAAGCACTCAGCACAGGAGCTGACAGTTAGTAGGTGCTTGATAAGTGATAGCGGCCATTGTTATTACTACACACTTTATTGAGTACCTTATTGCATACTTTCACTTTCATGTGAGTCCCTAACTGAGGGGCTGGAAGGATTTTTTTTTTTTTGCCTGTAGCTGCTTGACCCGTGCTTGACCCAGCAATGGAGGATCTGTAGCCCTGTCTGCCTCCGCTGCTTCAAAGACAGTTTCCAGGAGAAGAAGGGCTCCAGCCCTGGGCAGTTTCTCTTCTTGGAAGAAAGTGCCAAATATGTGGAGGGTGTGGAAGGAGAAAGCAAGACTGAGAATATTTAATTTTTTTACTAAAATTTTTTTAAATTATAAAAATATACGCTTTGATTATTTGACATCTCTATGCTTCATTTCTTCTTCTCTAAAATAGGGATAAACTACTACCTGGGAATTCCCTGGTGGTCCAGTGGTTAGGACTCTGCACTTCCACTGTAGAGTGCACGGATTTGATCCCTGGTCGGGGAACTAAGATCCCGCATGCCGCAGGTTGCAGCCAGAAACAGAAAACAAACAAACAAAAAACTACTACCTACTTCATAGGGCTCTTATGAGGGCTCAAAGAGTGCATTTATATAAAGTAATTAGAGTAATGCCCAGCAGATTATAAATATCAAATAGTACATTTTATTATAAAAGATACATGCTTCTAGTTTTAAGAAAAATCTAACTATAAAAAAGGCATAAAGTGAAAAGTAAAATTCCCCTTAAATCCTGACCCATTCACTTGACTGCCCTTCTCTAAAGACACTATTCAATGGTTGCTTGTGTAGCCTTCCAGACATTTTTATTGCATCTATTGTATATGCAAGTCTATCTTTTTTTGTTTTAAACACAAACTGCAGCATACTCTACAAACAGGTTTTGACTTTTTTTAAAAAATTTATTTATTTTGGCTGCGTCAGGTCTTAGTTGCGGCACGCGGGATCTTCGTTGAGGCATGCGGGGCTTCTCTCTAGTTGTGGCACGTGGGCTCAGTAGTTGCCAGGCGCGGGCTTAGTTGCCCCGAGGCATGTGGGATCTTAGTTCCCCGACCAGGAATTGAAACCGCGTCCTCTTCATTGGAAGGCGGATCCTTAACCACTGGATCACCAGTTTTTTGGGTTTGTTTGTTTGTTTGTTTATTTATTTATTTATTTATTTATTTATTTTTGGCTGCATTGGGTCTTTGTTGCTGCACGCGGGCTTTCTCTAGTTGCGGCGAGCAGGGGCTACTCTTCGTTGTGGTGCGCGGGCTTCTCACTGCGTTGGCTTCTCTTGTTGCAGAGCATGGGTTCTAGGCGTGCAGGCTTCAGTAGCTGTGGCACGCGGGCTCTAGAGTGCAGGCTCAGTAGTTGCGGCGCACGGGCTTAGTTGCTCCATGGCATGTGGGATCTTCCCGGACCAGGGCTCGAACCCGTGGCCCCTGCATTGGCAGGCGGATTCTTAACCACTGCGCCACCAGGGAAGCCCCGGATCACCAGTTTTTAAATGAAATATTCTGGTGACCTTCCCTTGTCGTTATTTATAAATCCACTACATTAAAATATATATATATATTTTCGGGCTTCCCTGGTGGCGCAGTGGTTAGGAATCCGCCTGCCAATGCAGGGGCCACGGGTTCGAGCCCTGGTCTGGGAAGATCCCACATGCCGCGGAGCAACTAAGCCCGTGCGCCGCAACTACTGAGCCTGCGCTCTAGAGCCCGTGCTCCGCAACAAGAGAAGCCACCGCAATGAGAAGCCCGCCATGGCAACAGAGTAGCCCCCGCTCACTGCAACTAGAGAAAGACCCCGTGCAACAACGAAGACCCAATGCAACCAAAAATAAATAACATTAAAAAAAATAAGTCAAATAGAGACATGGAAAATATGTTTTTTAATTTATTTATTTAATTTATTTACTTTTGGCTGCGTTGGGTCTTCGTTGCTGGGCGCAGGCTTTCTCTAGTTGTGGAGAGCAGGGGCTACTCTTCGTTGCGTGCGCGGGCTTCTCATTGTGGTGCCTTCTCTTGTTGCGGAGGACGGGTTCTTGGCGCACGGGCTTCAGTAGTTGTGGCACGTGGGCTCAGTAGTTATGGCTCACAAGCTCTAGAGCGCAGGCTCAGTAGTTGAGGCGCGTGGGCTTAGTTGCTCCGCAACATGTGGGCTCTTCCCCGACCAGGGGTCGAACCCATGTTCCCTGCATTGGCAGGGGGATCCTTAACCACTGTGCCACCAGGGAAGTCCTCTCTACTTCATTTTTCATGGTAGCATATTATTCCACCAAGTACTTCTCAATCCGTTCCCTTCCGATAGAAATATAGGTTGATTCCAGCTTTTCAGTATTGCAAATGATGCTGCAATGAGCCTCACCCTACAGGACATCTTTGTGCATTAATATCAATATATCTATGGGATAAATTCCTAGAAATGACACAGAAAGACTGTGCCAAGCAGCAGGATAAGCAGCATCCTCTTCTCGTACCTCCTCAATCAATTCTGGGTGCTCTCTTCCCATAGTTTTATTTTTTTTAACCTGATTTTATTTTATTTTTTCATGGAAAGGCATTTTATTTTAAATACAGCAGTGTGTGCATGTCAATCCCAAACTCCCAGTCTATCCCTTCCCCCCACCTCCCTTCCCCCCAATCCCCCCCACCCCCGCCCCCGTAACTGGTAACCAAAAGTTCGTTCTCTAAGTCTGTTGAGTCTGTTTCTGTTTTGTAAATAAGTTCATTTGTATCATTCCATTGTGTACGTGTACCACATCTTCTTTATTCCCTGCCCATAGTTTTAGTCTTTGCCAATGTGGTAGATGAAAATGGCATGAGGGTCAACATTGAATAAGAGAGTCCATGCCCTCAAGGAGCTCACTGTAGAGTGAAGGGAACAAATATATAAATCAAGAGTTAGTAGTGTGAAAAGTGTTATCACAGAGGACTGTACAAAGAGCTGAAGGAATGCACCAGAAGGAGTGACTGGTCAACTGCCAACATAAATGAGGGAAGTTGGATTTTGGGGGAAGATGCCAGGTGGAGTGGGGGCAGGGCATTTAAATGTTGGGAGTTCAACAGAGCTAGGTCCCGTGCCTGTTCTCCCTCCTCCATGATCTGGAATGTAGATCTCTAACCCAAACTTCTGAGTTCCAAATCCAGATAGCCAATTGCAGCCCTGTTACATCCCCATTTCAATGTCTCAGAGACCCATCAAACTCAACATGTCCCCAGTAGAACTCCAACTTCTGCCACGAGCAGTGCTGCTTCAGGGCTCAGATGACTTGAGAAATTAAATCCTGGGCTTCCCTGGTGGCGCAGCGGTTAAGAATCCGCCTGCCAATGCAGGGGACACGGGTTCGATCCCTGGTCCGGGAAGATCCCACATGCCGCGGAGCAACTAGGCCCGTGCGCCACAACTACTGAGCCTGCGCTCTAGAGCCCACGAGCCACAACTACTGAAGCCTGTGCACCTAGAGCCTGTGCTCCACAGCAAGAGAAGCCCATGCACAGCAACGAAGACCCAACGCAGCCAAAAATAAAAATAAATAAATAAATTTAAAAAAAGAAAAGAAATTAAATCCTTCAGTTAGACCCAGTACTGCTCCAGCACCTCGAGAGCATCAGGGCCAGCAACACTTAAGGAGGCATCCACTTTCAGGGCCATCTCCTTGCTTGCCTCACTCTAGTCTAGGGGTGTTCTTAGCGTTCCCACAGAAGGCACCCTTGGTAGGGGCAGTGGGCAGAGACAAAGGGGGTCAGAGCAGCGCTGATGTGCCCAATGACTTGGCCCCACAGCTTAGTCACACAGTCACGTGTGAAAAGTCTCTAGAAATGTCCCAAAAATACTTGAAGGGAACTTTGCAGGGGCAACAACAGGAACTTGGGATGATTAGTGCTCATGTGGCTTTGTTTGAGTCCACAGGGTTATGAGGCCTGCGTGGTATTTGGATTATAATAACTTTTTTTCTTCCTGACCTGCCAACCAGAGCAGCTTGTGTGCCGGAACCACTTCTGTCTTTATATAGACAGAGGCTGGCACAAAGCAGGCATTTGATAAATGTGTGTTGACCAAGTAAATACCTGCTAAATAATTAAACTCTCATTCTCCCCGTTGCCTTCACCACCGACCTGCTTCTCCTCCACTGTTCCCTGTTTTAGGGAACAACATCCGCAACTTACCACACAGCCAGAAATCTGGGAGTCATCCTTAACCTCTTTCTGCTGCCTCACCGCTCTATGCCTACCCTATACAATCCATGCCTGAATCCTATTGTTGTTTACTTCATAAATGGTGTCCATCGGTGTTTCTCTGTCTCCACTACCTGTGCCTCCATCTGAGGTGCCGTAATGCCTCACCTGAACTTCTGCAACCTCTGAACTGGTCCCCAACTTCTCCTGCTCCTGCCCCTCTTCTCTATTCTCCACCCAGAAGCCAGCATAATGTTTTCAAAATGCAAATCTGATCATGTCTGTGTGTCTGTCTCTCTCTCTCATGCACACATACCCTTAAACCTCTTCAGTGGCTTCATATTGCTCTTAGGATAAAAACCAAAACCCTTACCATGTCTGACCCAGCCCTGCCCGCATGGAGAGCCCTGCCTGGCTTTCCTGCTTCATCTCATGCCATTCTCCTCAGTTCCTTTGCTTGGCAACCCTGGCCTTTTTCAGTTCCTCAAACAAGCGAGACTCCTGCCTCCCCCGGACTGCACGCTGTCTGGTTTCTTCTCCTAAAACTCCAATCATGGCTCCCCTCCCCCCACTCCAGTCCCTCCCTGCTCCACCTCTTTTCCATAGATGCTGTAATTCCTACACATCCTTCAGACTTCTAAAAATGACATTTCTTCAGGGAAGCCTTCCCAGATCCCCAGGGCAAGTCAGCTTAGCTCTCGTTGTGATATGTTCTTAGGGCTCATTCCTAACACTTACCACATTTGAAGTTTACTTCTTCATGTGATTATTCGAGTAACATCTACCTCTGCCACTTGAATGTAAGCCCCATGAGGGCAGGAACTTTGCCTGCGGTGCTGATGGTTATGTCCCCAGCAACCAGCACATATTAGATTGGCTGGATTGGCTGATCAACAAAGAGTTGTTGGCTCAGTGAATAGAAATAGGAACAACACATGCAGAGACATGAAAGCATTACAAAGCTTGGCATGGCGCCCTGGAATGGCAAGTCACATGGTATGATCTAGACTGGGGGTGGAGGGAGGTGCATGGAAAATGGCAGGAGATTTTTCAGGCCCCAAAGGTAGTCCATGTCTTGATGGTCAAGTAAGGAGATAGAATGCCCAGGGGGAGCATCAAGATCACATGGTCAGAGATGTAGAGCAGAGAAGGAAACCAGTGGCTCACAGCCCATATCTGGCCTGTGCATATGTTTTAATTGGCTTGCCTAATTAAAAAAAAATTGAAAGAGTTGCCAGTACTTATACATTGGGAGATTTCACATATTTTTTAAAATTCTGCATTTCTAGTTTTTCTGAAAACATCAGCTGTTCTAGAACACTGGGTTTGTACTCCTGCAAACAATAATTAGCTTCCACCTTTAGAAGGCACTGCCTCTAACTTCCCAGGCATTTTTTTCTACCAGCCTGACTCTCTAAGCATTTGAGTTAGTGACCCAGCTCTAGAGGGATCATTCTGGTGGGGGGAATGGAAGAAGAGATTGGAGAGGGTTGAGCGGGTGGGGGAAGGGCAATGGCAGCGGGAGGAACTCAGGGAACAAAGGGAGTTCATATTCAACTTGGAGACACCTAGGCCCAAGGGACCCTACATCTGGACTCAGTCAGCTGAGCTCAGGCTTGGGGTGGGGGAGGGGAATAAGCTTCAGATCCTAGGGCCCTTCTTCCACCATCAGAAGCTTTGTTTGGACCAAAGAGAAGATAAAAACAAAACAGGAAATCCACTGTGATCCTGGCTGGTCTGAGAGTAAATGAATGGAAACTTTAGAGGTTTAGCAAGATAAAAGCTACCTTCTTCTGGGCCCGCCCTTGTCCTCTCCATGTCTCAGAGAGATATAAGATAGATAAGACCATGGTCCTTAGTACAGAGGAAATTGACAGTCTTGTGGAGGAAGACATTTAAATAACTAAATAGTGCTATATAATAGAATAGAAAGCATTCATTCATTCAGCAAATATATTTTGAGCCCCTACCATGTGCCAGATAATGTGCTAGGTGCTGGGAATATAGTCATGAAGAAAACAGACACGGCCTCTGCCCTCATACAGTTTACACCTAGGTGGTTTGGGAGATCAGTGGATGATGGAATTAATTCTGAAGGATGGGAGCTCTTAGGGAAACATTTGGGCTGGGCCTGGAAGGAATAATAAAATTTTGCTTGGACTTGGGTTGGAGCATAGAAAGTCCATTCTAGTCAGAAGGAAGAACAGGAAGAACTGGTGAGAATGCATGAGATGTGTGAGGAATAGAGAAGTGTTGGGTCGGAATGATTTTTATAGAAGAGAAGAGAGCAAACTGTTTAGACCCCCAAGTTGTTTTTTAATCTAAATACCATTGGGTTGTTGTCTAGAAATTGAATTCTTTAAAATGGAACTATTTCAAAATAACTAAAACAAGAAACAAATCCAGAGGTGAAAACACCATTGTCCCACTGTATGAGGTTTCACCGTAAAATAAGGTAATCATTTTAAATCAGCATAACACTCCAGAAATTACATGTTGAAATCAGAGGTTCTGCTTTTCAAGCTGCTTTCAGAGCCTAAAGCCCATTCTTCTGACTATTATCAAAGCTGACAATTTGTTGTCGTTGTGTTCATGAATTTATAGTTGACTCTTTGAATTAACACATATGCAATTTATGCAGTAGCATGAATAGCATTTAACATTAAAGCTAACAAGTTTTTATTTTTTGTTTTGAACTTTAAAAAAAAATTATTTATTTATTTGGCTGTGTTGGGTCTTAGCTGCAGCATGAGGGATCTTCATTGCAGCATGTGGGATCTTTCACTGCGTTGTGTGGGCTCTTCGTTGCGGCACGAGGGCTTCTCTCTAGTTGTGGCGCACAGGCTCCAGAGTGCGCGAGCTCAGTAGTTGCAGCGCACAGGCTTAGTTGCCCCGCAGCCTGCGGGATCTTAGTTCCTTGACCAGGGATCGAACCCGTGTCCCCTGCATTGGAAGGCGGATTCTTAAGCACTGGACCACCAGGGAAGTCCCCAAATTTTTATTCTTGAGGGTGAATTTAATTTTGGGAAACAGGTAATTCAGAGCCAAAGTTAGTAAATAAGGTAGTAATCAAATTGGGAGAAAAATTTCAAGTAAAGAATTGAGTGTGACTACAGAGTAGTGAATCTGATTTATTTGTGTAACTTTTAAAGTGATCCTCAAATACTTTTGACGGATGATGGCACTGTCAGAACACACCCACCCAAAGCGTCTACTTCAAGAGCAGCACTTGTCTTATTCACGCATGCATGCATTCATTCAATAAGTATTCATTAAATACCTACTTAACAGATGCCAAGTGTTGTTCTGAGTGTCGAGGTAAGTGGTGAGCAAGATAGACAGGGTCCCCGCTTTTGTGCCGTTTTCTAAATAAGGGAGATGAATAATCACCAAGCAAACTAACAGGGTTGAAAGAAGTTTCAGAAAGACAGTAAAGCAAGATACTGTGATAGAGTGACTGGGGGTTGTATACTTTAGGTGGGATAGTCCCGGAAGGTCTCTCTGAGGGGGTCCTGATGAGGGAGAAGGAGCCAGTCATGGCCCATGCTGAAGGAAACTTGCTCTGGAAAAAAAGGAACAGCAAGCGCAGGGGCCCTGAGGCAGGAACTGGTTGAGTGAATTCTAGGAATAGAACAAGGGCCAAATGGCTGGAGAATAAGTGAGCACAGGGGGTAGCTATAGGAGTGAAGTGGGTGCGGTAGGGAGGATCAGAATCCAGTATGGCCATGTAGGTTGCAGTAAGGAGCTTTCTCTGGCTTCTGTTCTCTGGAAGAACAGAAGCACAAAGACCAATGAAAAGGCTATTACAGTAAATACTCAACAAATATTTGTTTATTTAGTACAGAAATTAACCTGTGTTTTATTGTTGTTATTTTTTCTTCCAGTTTTATTGAGACAAAATTGACATATGGCACTGTATAAGTTTAAGGTATATAACATAATGATTTGACTTATATACATCAGGAAGTGATTATCACAGAAGTTTAGTGAACATCATCTCATATAGATACAAAATTAAAGAAATAGAAAAAAAATTTTTCCTTGTGATGAGAACTTCCAGGATTTACTCTCTTAAGAACTTTCATATGTAACATACAGCAGTGTTAATTATATTTATCATGTTGTACATTACATCCCTAGTACTTCTTTATCTTATAACTGGAAGTTTGTACCTTTTGACTGCCATCATTCAATTCCCTCTGCCCCCACTCCCCACCTCTGGTAACCACAAATCTGATCTCTTTTTCTATGAGTTTGTTTGTTTGTTTGTTTGCTTTTGAAGTATAATTGACCTACAACACTATGTCAGTTCCTGTTACACAACATAGTGATTTGAGTTTTTCTTTTTGGCTGCACCATGTGGCTTGCAGGATCCTAGTTCCCCAACCAGGCATTGAACCCAGGCCATGTCAGTGAATGCGCCGAGTCCTAACCACTGGACCACCAGGGAACTCCCCTGATATTTCTATACACTTCAAAATGGTCACCATAAGTCTAGTTATGATATGTCACCATATAAAGATATTATATAGTTATTGACTATATTCCCCACACTATACATTTCATAACCATGACTCATTTATTTTGCAACTGGAAGTTTGTACCTCTTAATCTCCCTCACCTATTTCTTTCCTCCCTCTATCCCCCTTCCCCTCTGGCAACCACCCATTTGTACTCTGTGTCTCTTACTCTGTTTCTGTTTTGTTATGTTTGTTCATTTGTTTTGTTTTTTAGATTCCACATATATGTGAAATCATACAGTATTTGTCTTTCTCTGTCTGACTTATTTCACTTAGCATAATATCCTCTAGGTCCATCCATGTTGTTGAAGTGGCAAGACTTCATTCTCTTTTATGGCTGAGTAATATTCCATTATATATATATATATGGCACATCTTCTTTATCCATTCATTTATCCATTCACCTATTGATGGGCACCTAGGCTGCTTCCATATCTTGGCTATTGTAAAGAATGCTGCAATGAACATAGGGGTGCATATTTCTCTTCTAATTAGTGTTTTTGTATTCATCAGATAAATACCCAGGAGTGCAATTGCTGGATTATATGGTAGTTCTATTTTTAATTTTTTTGAGGAATCTCCAAACTGTTTCCATAGTGGCTGCATCAATTTACATTCCTACCAACAGCGCATGAGCGTTCCCTTTTTTTCACATCCTCGCCAACACTTATTATGTGTTGTCTTTTTTTTTTGGCTGCGCCATGAGGCTTACTGGATCTTAGCTCCCCGACCAGCAATTGAACCTGGGCCCTGGCAGTGAAAGTGCCGAGTCCTAACCACTGGACAGCCAGGGAATTCCCTATATGTTGTCTTTTGGATAATAGCCATTGTGACAGGTGTGAGGTGATATCTCATTACGGTTTTGATTTGCATTTCCCTGATGATTAGTGATGTTGAGCATCTTTTCATATGCTTGTTGACCATCTGTATGTTTTCTTTGGAAACAGGTCCTCTGACCATTTTTAAATTGGGTTATTTGTTTCTTTGATGTTGAGTTGTATGAATTATTTGTATATTTTGGATATTAACCCCTTATCAGATACATCATTTGCAAATATCTTTTCCCATTCAGTAGGTGGCCTTTTCATTTTGTTGATAGTTTCCTTTGCTGTGCAAAAGCCTTTCAGTTTGATGTAGTCCCATTTGTTTATTTTTGCTGTTGTTTTCCTTGCCTGAGGAGACATATCCAAAAAAATATTACTAAGACTGATGTCAAACAACTTACTGCCTATGTTCTCTTCCAGAAGTTTTATGGTTTCATGTCTTACATTTAAGTCTTTAATCCATTTTGAATTTATTTTTGTGTATGGTATGAGAGAGTAGACCACTTTGATTCTTTTGCATATAGCTGTCCAGTTCTCCCAACACCACTTATTGAAGAGGCTATCTTTTCCCCATTGTATATTCTTGCTTCCTTTCTCATAAATTAATTGCCCATATAAGTGTGGGTTCATTTCTTGACTCTCTATTCTGTTCCACTGATCTATGTGTCTGTTTTTGTGCCAGTACCATACTGTTTTGATTACTGTAGCTTTGTAGTATAGTTTGAAGTCAGGGTCAATGAATAATTCTTGACCATCTCCTATGTGCCAGGAATTGTGCATGTTGCTAGGGATATAATAGTGAATAAGATGTGGGTTCCTGTTCTTGGGTTGCTGACAACAGTGGGAGATACAGACAAGTAAACTGGCAGTTGCTTATCGGTATAGTAAATGTTAGAATAGGAGTAAGGTACAAGGTGCTGTGAAAGTACAGAGGAGGGTCACCAATCTGAGGCCTTAAAAAATGCTTCCTGGAGGAGGTGCCATTTAAGCTGAACTTGAAAGTCCTCAGGAATTGGTCATGGGAAGGGCTGGAGAAGAGCATCCCAGGCCTTAAGGGGGCTTAGAGGGGAACAAGAACTTGGTGAAATTGAGGACCCACAAGGAGTTCAGCATGGCTGGGTCTTAGAGGTATACATCCTGTAAAAAAAGAAATCAGCCTTAAGTTTTGTGGTTTTTAAAATGTAAACCTTTTGAGTTTGCATAGGAAAGACTTTCAAAGGTTTTCCAGCAGCAGAATGACATGGTTCAGGGGACTGTCCAACCCTCAATTGCTTCTCTTCCTGATATCGTCAGTCTTAATAATAATCTGTTGAGCTGTAACTTTGAACCTGATATACTCAGTGCTGAAAAACACAAAGCATTCTTGTTGAACACCTCTGATTATCCCTAACTAGATGAAAAGGAACAGAGGAGGGAAAAATCATTACTCTCTGAGTAATGGAAAAGACCTAGCCAGGAAACTGCCTGAGACCACTTAAATCCTATCATCTGTGAGGCCATAGCCTTGGGGTGTGCAGTGTGGCAAAGAGACTTAGGGCCTGCTTAAAGCTTTTTACAGGACACTTGACAAATCCAGCTTATCAAGGGATGGGACCAGTCAGTTGATTCTGTGCTCCAATAAACTGACTCATTAGGTTTGTCCCTAACCTCTAGGGTAGTTGTGCATAAAATGATTCCTTATTGGCACAGTTGGTCTGCATTTCTTGGGATAATGGTTCACTGCCTGTATAATCAGACTTTTTTTCTGAGACAAGCTCACTAGGGCACTTTCAGATACCTTTTTTGATAGAACGGGCTGTTCTTTACTAGGACCTAGGAACTTGGAATCACAGAAATAATAATAGCCAACATCTACATGTGTTCAGTTTATTTCTCACAATAGTCCTATGATGCTGGTACTGTCATTCGTATTTTGTTGTTGAAAGAATAAAAGTGCAGGGAAGTTAAGTCACTTGCTCAAGGTCACCAGGGATTTGAACCCAGGCAGTCTGACTCGAGAGCCCAAATTCTTTTAAAATGAATTAATCTGGGCTTCCTGGGTGGCGCAGTGGTTGGGAATCTGCCTGCCAATGCAGGAGACACGGGTTTGCGGTCCGGGGGGATCTCACATGCTGCGGAGTAACTAAGCCACATGTGCCACAACTACTGAGCCTGCACTCTAGAGACCGTGAGTCACAACTACTGAGCCCACGCACCGCAACTACTGAAACCCACGGGCCTAGAGCCCGTGCTCTGCAACAAGAGAAGCGACCGCGCTGAGAAGCCTGTGCACCACAACAAAGAGTAGCCCCTGCTCACCACAACTAGAGGAAGCCCACGCGCAGCAACAAAGACCCAATGCAACCAAAGATAAATAAATAAATTTATTTATTTTTAAAAAGAATTAAAAAATAAAATTAATTAATCTATTTTTTATTGAAGTATAGTTGCTGTACAATATTATATGTTACAAGTGTACAATATAGTGATTCACAATTTTTATTTTTAATTAATTAATTAATTAATTATTTTGGCCATGCCGTACGGCTTGTGGGATCTTAGTTCTCTGACCAGGAATTGAAGCCATGCCCTCGGCAGTGAAAGTGTGGAGTCCTAACCACTGGACCACCAGGGAATTCCCTACAATTTTTCTTTTTCTTTTGTTCTCTTTTTTCTTTTTGGCCGCGCAGAGCAGCTTGGACAATTTTTAAATGTTATACTCCATTTATAGTTATTATAGAATGTTGGCTAAATTCCTTGTGTTGAACAATATATCCTTGTAGCTTATATTTTTTCTTAACATCTTTATTGGAGTATAATTGCTTTACAATGTTGTGTTAGTTTCTGCTGTATAACAAAGTGAATCAGCTATATGTATACATATATCCCCATATCACTTACCTCTTGCGTCTCCCTCCCTCCCTCCCTATCCCACCCCTCTAGGTGGTCACAAAGGCCCGAGCTGATCTCCCTGTGCTATGCAGCTGCTTCCCACTAGCTATCTATTTTGCATTTGGTAGTGTATATATGTCAATGCTACTTTCTCACTTTGTCCCAACTTACCCTTCCCCTCCCTATGTCCTCAAGTCCATTCTCTTATCCTTGTAGCTTATTTATTTTATACATAATAGTTTGTACATCTTAATCCCCTACCCCTATCTTGCCCCTCCTCCCTTTCCTCTTCCCACTGGTAACCACTAGTTTATTCTCTACATCTGTGAGTCTGTTTCTGTTTTGTTATATTCATTTGTTTGTTTTATTTTTAAATCCACATATGAGTGAAACATACAGTATTTGTCTTTCTCTGTCTGACTTATTTTACTAAGTATACTACCCTCGAGGTCCACCCATGTGGTTGAAATTGGCAAGATTTTACTTTTTTATGGCAGAGTAATATTCCATTCTGTATATCTATATCTATATCTATGTATCTTCTTTATCCATTCATCTGTTGATGGACACTTAGATTACTTCCATATCTTGGCAATTGTAAATAATGCTGCTATGAACAGTGGGGTACATATATCTTTTTGAGTTAGTGTTTTTGTTTTTTACAGATATATACCCAGGAGTGGAATTCCTGGGTCATATGGTAGTTCTATTTTTAGTTTTTTGAGAAACCTCCATACTGTTTTCCACAGTGGCTACACCAATTTACATTCCTACCAACAGTGTGTGAGGGTTCCCTTTCTCCAAATCCTCACCAACATTTTATTTGTAGGCTTTTTGATGATAGGCCATTCTGACAGGTGTGAGGTGACATCTCATTGTGGTTTTGATTTACTTTTCCTTGATGATTAGCCATGTTAAGCATTTTTTCATGTGCCTGTTGGCCATCTGTATTTCATCTTTGAAATAATGGTTATTCAGGTCTTCTGCCTATTTTTTAATCAGGTTGGGTTTTTTTTTTTGATGTTGACTTATGTGAGCTGTTTATATATGTTGGATATTAACCACTTATCAGTCATATCATTTGCAAATATTTTCTCCCATTTAGTAGGTTGTCTTTATGTTTTGTTGATGATCTCCTTTGCTATGCAAAAGCTTTTCACTTTAATTAGGCCCTATTTGTTTATTTTTGCTTTTATTTCCTTTGCTTTTAGGAGATAGATCCAAAAAATATTGCTATGATTTATGTCAAAGAGAGTTCTGCCTATGTTTTCCTCTAGGAGTTTTACGGTTTCCAGTCTTATATTTAGGTCTTTAATCCATTTTGAGTTTATTTTTATATATGGTGTTAGAGAATGTCCTAATTTCATTCTTTTCATGTAGCGCTCCAGTTTTCCCAGCACCACTTATTGAAGAGACTGTCTTTTCTCCATTGTATATTCTTGCCTCCTTTGTCATAGATTAATTGACCATAAGTGCGTGGGTTTATTTCTGGGCTCTTTATTCTGTTCCACTGATCTATGTGTCTGTTTTTGTGCCAGTACTATACTGTTTTGATTACTGTAGATTTGTAGTATACTCTCAAGCTAGGGAGTGTGATTCCTCCAGTTCTGTTCTTTTGAGAGCCCACGTTTTTAAGCACTACACCATAGATGTGACCAATTTAGGAATTTAAAGAAAATGATACAACCATAAACTCCTAAAATTATGTAAATTGGTAAATTTTGGCCTCTAGTTCTATAAAACTAGGTGTAATTATACTGATTTGGTGATTCTACAATGGCATCAATACAATGCCTACCAAAAAACATTTACAACACATAAAAACAGAATTTCTTTGTACCATTAAGTTGACCTAAACGAATTAATTTGTTCTCAAACTATTATAATATTAAGTTGCTATGATAAAGCTCATGTTAAGCAATTGCGTTTTCTTTCTTAAGGTTTTAAAAATATTTATTTATCTATTTTGGCCACGCTGGGTCTTAGTTGTGGCATGCAGATCCTCCTTGCAGCATGCGAACTCTTAGTTGTGGCCTGCATGTGGGAGCTAGCTCCCTGACCAGGGATCGAACCTGGGTCCCCTGCATTGGGAGCACAGAGTCTTACCCACTGGACCACCAGGGAAGTCCCTAAGTCATTCTTTACTAAACATTTATTGAGTACTTACTATGTGCAAATTAGGTGTTGGGAATGTAAAAAAAATTTTTTTTAATAAATTTATTTATTTTTGGTTGTGTTGGGTCTTCATTGCCGCGTGCTGGCTTTCTCAGTTGCGGCGAGCGGGGGCTACTCTTCGTTGCGGTGCGTGGGCTTCTCATCGCGGTGGCTTCTCTTGTTGTGGAGCACCAGCTCTAGGTGTGCGGGCTCAGTAGTTGTGGCACACGGGCTTTGTTGCACCGCGGCATGTGGGATCTTCCCAGACCAGGGCTCGAACCTGTGTCCCCTGCATTGGCAGGCGGATTCTTAACCACTGTACCACCAGGGAAGTCCAGGGAATATCAAAATTAATGTCAGTTGCTGCTCTAGTATACAAGCTAGCTGGGAGGCAGAGGTGTTCACAAACTACAGTGTGATAGGTACTCTCTAAGAGAGGTGTCAAAGTGCTATGGAACAGATTTGAAGTTTACTCATTTATTTCACAACTTGGATTTATTTTAATCCCCCTCCCCCTGGCCTAGAAAATGGCCATTTGGGGGCATGTAAAATCTCAGAGAAATACAATTATTTTTAAAATTTTATTTTGCATTCTGTCATAGTATAGGGTATCAATTCCCAATACAACAGAAAAAGATCTGGAGGGATACCCACCAATTTCCAATTGTTACCTTTGAGAAGTGGAACAAAGAGAAAAAAATTTCATCATCACTTTACACCTTTCTATATCGTTTTCAGGTTTTTATTTTTTTTCTGGCCACGCCGCGTGGCTTGCGGGATCTTTGTTCCCTGACCATGGATTGAGCTTGGGCCATGGCAGTGAAAGCGCCGAGTCCTAACCACTGGACTGCCAGGGAACTCCAGTGTTTTCAATTTTTAATTAAAAAATTGGTTAAAACTCTATGCAATTAAATAAGTAGTATAAGTGAAAGAAAGAAAGGAAATAATGTTTATGGCCGATCTCAGCAAGGAGGATATTGATTTGGGCTTAAAGAATGAGTAGGAAGGGGCTTCCCTGGTGGCGCAGTGGTTGAGAATCTGCCTGCTAATGCAGGAGACACGGGTTCGAGCCCTGGTCTGGGAAGATCCCACATGCCACGGAGCAGCTGGGCCCGTGAGCCACAGCTGCTGAGCTTGCGCGTCTGGAGCCTGTGCCCCGCAACGGGAGGGGCCGCGATAGTGAAAGGCCCGCGCACCGCGATGAAGAGCGGTCCCCGCACCGCGATGAAGAGTGGCCCCCACTTGCCGCAACTAGAGAAAGCCCTCGCACGAACCGAAGACCCAGCACAGCCAAAAATAAATAAATAAAAAATAAAAAATAATAAAAAAAAAAAAAAAAAAAAAGAATGAGTAGGAGGAATTCATGGAGTAGAGAACGGGGAGAGGATAAAATATAATTACAAAATATCTGATCCTTGTTTCAGATTGGCGTAGTACCTCCTTCACACCTGCCCCTGTAAATTAATTTGTTGATAGCATCTTGT
Source organism: Balaenoptera acutorostrata (assembly GCF_949987535.1). Taxonomy (NCBI): domain Eukaryota; kingdom Metazoa; phylum Chordata; class Mammalia; order Artiodactyla; family Balaenopteridae; genus Balaenoptera; species Balaenoptera acutorostrata. Next base: position 25,627,004 of record NC_080064.1, on the reverse strand, counting down.
CAGAAAACAAATATATATTGAGTTCCTGCTCTATGCCAGTGTAATAGGTACCAAGGCAGTATAAGTCAGAGTTCCTGCTCTCAAAGCATTTACAGTCCCACTGGGGAATTAAGACAGTCTCAGAACAGTTAGCGACAGCCCATGGTTAAGTGCCAATGGGTTTGGCCCATGGAAGAGTAGGAAAAGCCGAGTACACTGCCAAGGTTTGAGCCTGGGAGCATTGGAACAGTGGTGCCATTTATAAAAATGGAAAGTTGGAAAAGAGAGCTGTTTTGAAAGCAGATATACCTATAGTAAAATATCACAGTCTATGTAAATGACTATTTGACTATGCAAATGAGCAGGGATGCATAACTAATGCTTAGGCTGAAGGGTGCCAGGAACTATAATAATCTCTACCTTTTATTGAATTAGACTCGGTGCCAGGCACTGTGCAGGGTTATTTGCATACATTATCATTTAATCTTCACAACAAATCTATGAGGCCATTATGACTGCTGTTATTCAGATGAGGAAGTGAGACTGGGAGAAGTTGGTCTTGCAACCAGTGGGAAAGTGACGTGTTAGGATTTGAACACGCCTGTCCAACTCCAAATCACTATGACACTATGCTGTGCCATCCAGGAGGATGTTCGAGATACCAGCTCTGCCCTCCGGTGTAAGTTGAAGGCATAGACAGGTGTCTCAGCAGGCATCGACCAACTCCTCAGACAGGTAGCTCTCCGTCACCACCACCACACCAACATCAGAGGAAACTCTGAGAAAATGATAACTGCGGAGAATGTGGAGACAAAAGGTCAGAAGAATAAGGAGTAAGCCAAAGAGGTTAAAGAGCCTGGGAAGAAGGAGAGAGAGGGAGAGAGAAAGAGAGAGGGATCAGGGGATCAGAGTCAAGAAAACCATGGGGGACAGGGAGGCGGTCTCAAAAAATTCAGAAGTGATCACCAGGGTCAAATAGTATAGAGATGGCTAGAAGAATCAACAGGGGATTTCCCTGGTGGCGCAGTGCTTGGGAATCCACCTGACAATGCAGGGGACATGGGTTCGATCCCTGGTCCGGGAAGATCCCACATGCCACGGAGCAACTAAGCCTGTGTGCCACAACTACTGAGCCTGCGATCTAGAGCCTGCGTGCCACAACTACTGAAACCTGAGTGCCTAGAGCCTGTGCTCTGCAATAAGAGAAGCCACCGCAACGAGAACCCCGTGCACCGCAATGAAGAGTAGCCTCTGCTCACCGCAACTAGAGAAAGCCCACGCACAGCAACGAAGACCCAACGCAGCCAAAAAAAAAAAAGAATCAACAGGAAAGAGACCACTGGCTTTGATAAAATCAATATGCTGCCACAAAGTAAGTCACTTCGAGCAGGCTTTTGTCTCTCAGTAAAAACTACCAAACAGACTATGTGGAGGATGCTGGAAAGAGGGTGATGATTCTTCTGTACCCATGCAGCTAACATTCCCTAAGCACCTTCTAGGTGCTCAGGCTCAGGTGATGGCTGGGCTCTATCCATCCCATTGACAAGGTCGGTATTATTAATGTTTTCTTAGAGAGGGAGACTGAAGTTCAAAGAAGTGAATTAACTCTCTCAAGGCCACACAATAGAAGTAATGGAACTAGGATCTCAAACCAGGTCTGCGTGGTCCTAAAGGCCTCCCCACTTTCCACCTCACCAATGTCTGTGCTGGAGTGTGCACTGATGGCTCCACGACAATAATGTGAACATCTACCATTTAGTGAGCACTTTTTGGGCACTAAATACTGTGCTAGATAGTTTATGTATATTATTTTGTGACACCCTTTGAAGTAGGTGTTATTAATTCTATTTTACAGGTGGGGAAATTGAAACTCAGAGAGGTTAAGTGGCATGACCAAAGTCACACAGATAGAAAGCGGTTGAAGTGGCCTATATATGAAGCTGTGGGCTTCTATTGCCTCTCAAGAATTTCTTTTTTTTTTTTTTAAGTTATTTATTTATTTATTTTTGGCTGTATCGGGTCTTCGTCATTGGGTCTTTGTTGCTGCGCGCAGGCTTTCTCTAGTTGCAGCGAGCTGGGGCTACTCTTCCCTTGTGGTGTGCAGGCTTCTCATTGTGGTGGCTTCTCTTGTTGCGGAGCAGGGGCTCTAGGCATGTGGGCTTCAGTAGTTGTGGCACGCGGGCTCTAGAGCGCAGGCTCAGTAGTTGTGGTGCACGGGCTTAGTTGCTCTGCAGCATGTGGGATCTTCCCGGACCAGGGCTCGAACCCACGTCCCCTGCATTGGCAGGCGGATTCTTAACCACTGCGCCACCAGGGAAGTCCTCAAGAATTTCTTAAAGGAAATTTCTACTCGGGACCCAATAGGTGACCAGCTAGTTCGCTTAAGTTTTATGTCATTAATTGTATCACATACAGTATCACATATTTCCTGGGTGATTTTCAGTGGCTCGAATGCTGAACTTCTGGTGGCAGTTTCCCTGTATAGCATCAGTATAACTTCAAGACTGCTCTACTGAGTTGCAGTGCTTTCTCTTTATCACATTCCTTGCTTCAACCCAGGGGTTGAGGACAGTGTGTGGCTTTTGAATTTGCCTTTCATCAGGGATGGAGAAAGCCTTGAGAGTTCATCCTTTGCTTTAATTGTTAGAAGTGTTCCAGCAGAATCAGGCATTTGTGGCTGGCCAGTGCCACTCCCTGGCTGTTGCAGCAGCCAACATCACTTTTCCTGTCTGAACTTGGTGGGAACAGGCTGGCTGGGTCGATAGAGGCGTCCACTCGGCAGTCTGGGCCTGTGAGACAGCTAAATTCTCTCCCAGAACCTTCGCTCTGGCCTGGGCAAAACCTAGTGAAGGCAACAACTTAGTGACAGCAGCCTGCGGGGCAAGGAGGCAGACATGGAGATTTCCCTGTGGGGTTCTGGGCAGAAAGAAAGCTGGAGATGGGCTGACATGTGATTGGTGGGCCCGAGCAAGGAGGAAGCAGTAGGCCCAGTACATACATCTCTTCCCCTTAGTCGTTAGTGAGGGCCTCAGGGAAAATGTCAGCCTTCCTGATCTGATATCATCTCTAGCCCCTGCTGTATAACTTGAGCGATTCTCTCTCTGCACATGGTCAGCAGCAGATTTTTCTCAAGGTGAAAGCAATTAGGCCTTCGTCTCCTCCTCCCCCTGCTGCTGGAAAGAAAAGGAAGATGCAAGGGAAGCCGTCTCTGCTCCTGCCGAGGTCAGCCAGGCTTCCCTGGCTCGTTCTGGTAATTGGCTCCCCCACCTGCTCACACCTCTCACAGGTTGTCCTGGTCTCAGGCATTTCGGTGTCCCTCAGGGCTGACGCACTGAAGAGGGCAGAGCTGCTGCCTTTACGCTTCTCTCCAGAACAAGAAAGAGGGCATCTCACCCCGCCCGGGGCAGAGAATTAGCTGGAACACTGTGAGCCGGGCCTGAGCAGCACACACAGGTGGGGCTGCCTCTCTCTGGAAGATTCAAAGCCAGGCAGGAGAAAACTCTTTGGAAGGTGGAAGAATTTATTCATTTGGTTAACAACTATGCCAAGCACTCTGCTAGGAGTTCCTGGTCCCTGTCATCTTGGAGCTGAGGAGAGCACAGTGGGTACAGGAGGTAGAGGGGTGGGAGAGGTAGGGAGCAGGAATTACAAAGGTCTGAATGTCGCAACAGAGGAGGGCAGGATACCACGGGGACCTGATCTACCGTAGACATCAGGGAGGGCTGCTTGGAGGAAGAGACTTTTGAAAAAGGGATAAAATCTCATGATAAAATATTTAAAGGTAAAAAGGGGAAAAATTGAAAATAGAAGCTTCTGATTATCCGCCCCTCCGCTCCCTAGTAGTAACAGCTGTTAATACAGTACTTTTTCAGGAATTTTGCTTATGTAGCCAGGTGTAAATACATATATATGGCACTCCTTTTAAAAAATGGGATTCTATTAAGCACCTACTCTGCTGCTTACTTTTCCTCACTTCACAACGTATCCTGTGCCTTTTTCCACGTCAGGACAAGCTTTGCCTCATTCCTTTTGAAGGCTGTGTGTGGTATGAGGAAGTGATTTTTGAAAAGGCAAAACCTGAAGAACGAGTGACGCTAGGAAGGCAAAGGGGTTGGTGCTCTAAGGAACAGAATGTCAGAAAACAAAAACATAGATCTCCCGAACCATACCTCCTAACGTCTCCCCTCCTCAGGTTTTCAGACCTCCCTCCCTCTCCCTAGGGCCACACTTCCCCACTCTAATTTGCAAAGCGATTCAGCTCTTTTGTCTTGCCTAGCCCTGGGGAGCTTCATTCTTCATTCCAAAGCAGCTTATTAAGTATTTTCCTAAACAAAGATCCCTATACCCAGGGAAAAATTATGCCACTCCCCTAACAGACAAAAGTATCTGCAGGCAGTTGTGGTTTTAAATAGCAATTAAGGGGAAAAAATCTGTTACATAAAGCACCTGGCAGTTTTTAAATGGTGGCTGTTTGTTACTATTATTATTTTACATGTGCTGATGGATGAGTTCACTGCTGCAAGAACCCTTCCTTCATCCTGGAGCACCGACCTCTTGGTTGGCAGCTTTTAAGTGCAGGGATGGTGTTTTGTCTTCATACTCCTAGCTCTCAGCACAGGGCCTGGCACAGAGCAGACATGCCAGAAATAAGTGCTGAGTTGAACACTCAGGGGCTGGAGTGTGCTGCTCTGAGCAGACGCTGAGTCCTGAATGCTGTGGGCCTGCTGAGATCTGAACCCCAATATAGATGCTTTGGAACAATAGAGATCAGAATCAAAAAAAGACTTCTGGCCCTGGGGGACTTCACCATCAAGCTGGGTCCGGGGAACTGTCATCTCATATCACAAACTGTAAAATATTGTTAGTCCCTGGGTCAGTGCTATCATAATTTCTTTTGTCTTTTGGAGGAGGGGCTAAGCTTCCCTCCTGGATTTTAGGTATAAAATAGATACAGTAATGTGCACAAATCTTTTTTTTAACTCTTCTAAGTACTTTATTTTTATTGAACTATAGTTGCTGTACAATATTATGTAAGTTACAAGTGTACAATATAGTGATTCACAATTTTTAAAGGTTATACTCCATTTATAGCTATTATAAAATATTGGCTATATTCCCCGTGTTGTACAAATGCACAAATCTTAAATGAACAGCTGGATAAATTTTTATACTGTAAGCACCTTTATAATCACCATCCAGATCAAGATACAAAACATTTTCAGCGCCCTGGCAAGCCTCCTGCGGCTCCCTTTCAGGTGCATCCCCTCCCACAATAGAAACGACTGTTTCTGGCCTCTATCACCATCAACTAGTTATACCTGCTTTTGAGCTTTTTCTTTTAATTTTATTTATTTATTTATTTATTTATTTTTGGCTGTGCTGGGTCTTCGGTTCGTGCGAGGGCTTTCTCCAGTTGCGGCAAGTGGGGGCCACTCTTCATCGCGGTGCGGGGACCGCTCTTCATCGCGGTGCGCGGGCCTCTCACTATCGCGGCCCCTCCCGTTGCGGGGCACAGGCTCCAGACGCGCAGGCTCAGTAGTTGTGGCTCACGGGCCCAGCCGCTCCGCGGCATGTGGGATCTTCCCAGACCAGGGCTCGAACCCGCGTCCCCTGCATTGGCAGGCAGATTCTCAACCACTGCGCCACCAGGGAAGCCCTTGAGCTTTTTATAAATGAGATCACAGTCTGGCTTCCTTCATTCAACATTGTAACTGTTAAGGTTCATCCATGTCAGTACTTAGTTCTTTTTTAATGTGTATGGTGTAGTATTGTATTGAATGAACATATAACAAAGGACATTTGGTTTGTTTGCAGCTTTTGGCTCTTCTTTTTTTTTTTTTAATTTATTTATTTTTATTTTTGGCTGCGTTGGGTCTTTGTTGCTGCACACGGGCTTTCTCTAGTTGCAGTGAGCAGGGGCTACTCTTCGGTGCAGTGCGCGGGCTTCTCATTGTGGTGGCTTCTCTTGTGGAGCACGGGCTCTAGGCGCACGGGCTTCAGTAGCTGTGGCACGCGGGCTCAGTAGTTGTGGCTCATGGGATCTAGAGCGCAGGCTCAGTAGTTGTGGTGCACAGGCTTAGTTGCTCCGTGGCATGTGGGATCTTCCCGGACCAGGGCTCGAACCTGTGTCCCCCGCATTGGCAGGTGGATTCTCAACCATTGTGCCACCAGGGAAGCCCCTTGGCTCTTCTGAATAATGCTGTTATGAACATTCTTTTACGCATCTTTTGGCAGACTTAAGCACTTATTTCTCTTGGCTATATATATATGTGAGTAGAATTGCTAGGTCATAGTGGATACATATGTTTTGCTTTAATAAATAACGCCATTTTCCCAAAGTGGTTATGCCAATTTACACTCCTATTAGTAGTGTATGGGAGTTCTGTTTGTTCGGCATCCTTGCTAATACCCGATCTTTTCATTCCTTTTAATTTCAGCCATTCTGGTAGATGTGTAGTGGTATCTCATTGTTTTCATGTGTTTTCCCTAATGAGTAATGATGTTGTTTTCATATGCTTATTATTGGCCATTTGGTTGTTCTTTTCAAAGAGTCTGATCAACCTTGATCCTCTCACCCAGAAGTGTCTCACCCACACTTCAATGACCATCCTTGTGCTGCCTCCAGAGGTTCTGCTCCTAAACTCTCCACCCACATATCCAGCTGGCTCTTTGATATCTCTAACAGGATGACCCACTTGCTCCTCAAAAACAACATCCCAAATTGAAATCTTTTTTTTTTTTTTACATATATCCACTATTTTTTTTAGATTCTTTTCCCATATAGGCCATTACAGAGTATTAAGTAGAATTCCCTGTGCTTATCAATTATCCATTTTATATATAGTAGTGTGTATATGTCAATCCCAGTCTCCCAATTTATCCCTCCCCCCCATCCCCTGGTAACCATAAGTTTGTTTTCTACATCCGCAACTCTACTTCCAAACTGAAATCTTCATCTCCTCTTAACTCCAAATCCGTTTTCCTTCCCTTCTGCTCAGGCGCAGTTCATAATCTGGCCCATCATCTTCATTCTCACTGTTCCTCTTAACGTTCAGGCCACAATCTCACATATCTCAAGAAACTTGCATGACCTGTTTTCTCCTTTCTCCTTTCATGCCCCTCTTTGTCCTGAGACCTCCTCAAGTCTCAGTTTACAGTCACTTCCTCTGGGTTAGGTGCTGCCTATGCACTCCCCCAGCCACTTCCTTCCCACCATGTCATTTATCACACTGTGTTATAATTACCAGGATCATTGCCTGAATCCCTGGATCAACCATCTGTTGCTTTTGCCTACTCAGCATTCATTCCCCTCTTCTTAGTTAGTACTGCAATTTTCCCTGGGAACAATCCCTCCACCCTCAATCTGTGTGGTCTAGGTAGAGCTGCACAGAACGGTGCGCCTATCACTCAGGCCTGGCTAGTCAGCATATTCCATCCTTAAGCCCCATAACTGGGTCAATGTTAAGCGTGGAATCAAGGTAATTGATCAGAGCCAATCTTAGGATTTTTACTGGAACGACTGGGAAAGAAACAGTCTTTTTCAGGGGCAGGGGTGGAGGGATGGTACTGACAGGCTAAGAAGAAAACCTGGAGCGAGGGGCAGCCATCATGCCACCACAAGGAGAAAAGCTGCCTGAGAATGGAGGAAACCCAGAGGAGAGCAGAGTCAAGGTAGGAAGAGACTGAATCGCACTGACATTTTTGAGCCCCTGGATCAACCAGCCTGAAGCCCATCCTACCAACTGACTTTTTTTTTTTTTAATTTATTTCTTTATTTATTTTTGGGTGTGTTGGGTCTTCGTTTCTGTGCGAGGGCTTTCTCTAGTTGTGGCAAGCGGGGGCCACTCTTCATCGCGGTGTGCGGGCCTCTCACTATTGCGGCCTCTCTTGTTGCGGAGCACAGGCTCCAGACACGCAGGCTCAGCAATTGTGGCTCACGGGCCCAGTTGCTCCGCGGCATGTGGGATCTTCCCAGACCAGGGCTCGAACCAGTGTCCCCTGCCTTGGCAGGCGGAATCTCAACCACTGCGCCACCAGGGAAGCCCTGACTTTTCAATTAAGTGAGCCAATAAATTCCCCTTTGTTGAATCCAATTTGAATTGGTTTCTGTCACTTGCAACAAAAAATGTGCTAATACACTCCCCCACTAGACTGTAAACTCCGTGAAGGCTGCAGTGCCTGGCATAGGATAGGAATTCAGCAAACAGGGGTTTAAGGAAGGAAAAGAAGGGGGTCCTCTTCTTCACTTTGCTAGGTCCTTCCTCTCGACTTCCCCTGCCAGCTGATGCTCCAGCACCATCCTCAAGTTTACCCTTGCTGGTCTGAGGGTTGCTCACTCATTCTCGGCCATGGATCTCTGTTCCCTGATTCCTCTTTAAGCTTACCTGCCTGTCCCACTAGACACTCTGATGGCTGTTCCTCAGCTCTCTGTTCTCCAGATTTTCTTTGCTGGTCAATCCAACCAGCCACACATTCTAGGTGGGAGATCTCTCCTCTGCATTACTGGAGCACATGGATTCTACAGAAAAAGCACTCTTCCAGAGCATGTTTTTCATTTTTAGTGCTTTGATGGGTTTTCAAATAATCTCACTTAGCCTTATTGTCAAACTACAGAGTAGCAGTTGTTAAATGCATAAGTTCAGGAGGCTGACTCAAAGGGTCAAATCCCAGCACTGTCACTTACCAGCTGTGTGACTTTGAGGAAGTTACTGAACCTCTCTGTGCCTCAGATGCCTCATCTATATAAAATGGAGATGATAACAGTGCTTACTTTATAGTGTTTTTGTGAGAATTAAATGAACTGATTACTGTAAAAAGACTTGTTTACACTGCGGGAAAAATACCACATGAAACATTTCACAAAGGAAGTGAAAACAAGGCCAATTTTCCAAGTGGCTAAAGATGGTTTGTTGGCAGTGGGAAATGGGGCAGGCTAATAGCCTGAGTGTCTTACCAGTAACTCCTAGTCGGTTCCTTTGCTTTCTCTATTCTGTCCTTAATGTGTTCTGACATCACTAATGAAATTTTCTTCAAGTGTTTGGCATCTCATTAGGATTTGAGAGCCAGAGTGGTGACCAAGTGGATTTAACCACAAAGGGACGATGGTGATGTCTGCTGCAAAAACTTGGGAGATAGCGTTACTTACAGTGTACAGATATGTGCATAATAAGTTAGGTTCCTCGACTGTGATGCCAGCACATGTATATCCATGTCAGAGAGAAGATTCAGGAACTCCTCCAGCCGCTACCTAACTCTGGGACTGCACATAGCTGGGCTATAGTAAAACATTTCGGTTTTAGGAGCTTGGGCTTCATAGCTGGTCATTCCTGGGTTTAGGTCTCATCTCCTCCTGTTGCTTGCTTGTGTGAACTTAAACTAGTAATTTAATCCTCTTTGAGCCTCAGTTTTCTCCTCTGTAGAAACGGATAAAGTAATTGCTTCTAAGGTGCCAATCTGAAGGGTGCCAATGACAACATATTCTATATATCGATAGCACCTACTTTACAAGGTGGTCATGAGGATTAAATGAGATGGTTTCTACAAGGCAATTAGCTCAGTGGTGTGCGCATAGAAAGCACTCAGTAAATATGAGTTGCTATTATTAGTTTTTTTACCTGCAGAAGTACTTCTGGTAATAATCACTGTAATAGCAGGAGAGTGTAGGTCAGGCAAGGTAATGAGGAAGGTTTCTGAGGAGATCCTAAGGCTTAAACTGGATTTGAAAGGTAGGGAGGAAACTATTTTGGCAAAAAAAAGATTAGGGTGAGTTGTTTTGTAAAGGAAGAAGAGGGAACAGGTGTCTGTGTGGCCAAAATGAGATACTTGGATGCCGCTCAGCCCTGTCCTTAGGGCCCTGTTGGGCCCCTGCCAGTAGTGGGGAATCCCAGAAGCTTCTCTGGCTTGGCTGCAGAAGGAAAGAGACATCTCCTATGGAGAGAAAGGGAAGTCACAGAGCTGCTGCCTCGTGGTGCCCGAGACTGGGGCCAAACTGGCCGGCGGACAGATTTCCGTGGAGGCAAGGGAGCTGGCGGGGTGAGGGCCTCAGGGTCAGTCCAGGACTCTCTGGCCATGTGGGCAGCTGGCCTGGCGGCTTCTTTCTCCCTGCAAGGTTAGCATCTTCTTCCCACATGCTCAGAATCCCTATTTCCTGTGGGCCAACCTGGGGCTCTTCTCTAGGGAAGGAGGGCGAGCACTGTACAAGGAAGACCAAAGGGAACTATGAGAGTTTTAAAACTCTGCTCTGAGCTTCCAAAAAGTCTTCATGGGACTGTGGGAGAGACAGCCAGACCAGGCTGTGGGGCTAGTTCCTGCCTGCCCCTCCAGACCCACCCCTCATCCTGTTCTGGGTCTGACTTGTTTCGCTATACCCACAGGCTCCTTTGCCTTCTGGCTTCTTGCTGGGCATGTTCAAGGGGGAGTCTGTGGATGAGAGGCAAGAGGAGAGAGAGGTATTAGTGCCCCTGGCTCCCTCCACGGCTGGCAGTGTGCTGTGATTGACAGTCACTGCTCTTCTTAAGGAGGCCTCTTCTCCCAAACTCCCTCCCTCTGGGTTCAGGTGACTATCTCTCCTCTGTCCCTTCAGGCCTAGGGGTGGTGACAACTCCTCAGCTGTTACTAGCCCTAGGTTACCACACTACCCCTTGTGGTTCTCCTACACCGTCTGTACCGTAGTAAACAAACCCTCTTCAAATAATTCTAATTTCAATGTACCATCTGCTTTCAGTTGGGACCCTGACTGATGCCTTTGCCAAATAAGGATTCTTTTGGTTGTCTTAAGGGAGGAAGAGAGAATGTGAATTCTTGTCTTGTTATTGCCTCGTGTACCTGAAGCTTGAGGTACAGACTTTAGATGTATCTGCTCAAGTGTTTAGGCAAGAGCTCAAAGTCTGCAGGCTTGAGTCTTTTTCCATCCTTCAGCTCTATTTCCTTTGGATTTGCTTGGCACTCAGGCAACCCCCAGCGAATCCAAGCTTATATCCTCCCAATGTCAAGTCCACAACCAGGTTCATCTCTTTCCCAATGGATTCAACAAAGGTCCAGCATTCTCATTGACTCCGCATGGGTCACAAGTCCACTCTCAAATCAATTACTGTGACCAGGGAGATGGAATAAGCAATTGGCCAGACGTGGGTCACATGCTCTCCCCTGGAGCTTGAAATAGAGGTGTCAACTCCACCTAAATCACAAGGCCTAAGAGTGGGGGAGGGTGGTTCCCCAAAGAGAGTGACGGTACTTTAACCAAAAGAGGAGTGTGCCTGCTGAGCAGGGCAAAATCACAAGAGTCTATTCTACCTGGCTGTGTGAATTTAGAAAAGTAACCTAACCTCTGGAACTTTTATGTCCTCTTCTCCAAGAGTACTAAGAATAGCTAGTGATTATTGAGCAGTTAATGTGTGCCAGGCCCTACACTAAGGGTTTTAGATGAATCTTTGTTTAGTAGGGACCATTTTTCCTCCTCTCTACAGAAAGGTAAAACAGCTTTCCCAGAGTCACAAAAGCCTAGATGTGGCAAAGATGGAATTTGAGCCCAGGTTTGTCTGACACAAGAGCATACACCGCTATACCAAACTGCCTGTTAGTTTAGAGCCCAGCTTGTAGGGTTGTTGTGAGGATTAAAAGAGATAAAAATACAGCCAACGTTTATTGTGCTCTTACTATGTGCCAGGCCCTGGGCCCAATGCCCTAACATGGATTCATATTGAATTCTTGGAACAACTCTCTCAGCCCTGAAAACACCTAGCACAGCCCCTGGCCCAGTAGGAATTCAATGATACCTTTCCTCCTCTTATGCTCCTGATTTTCCCCTTCGTGTTGGTTCTAGCATCTATCTCCCCTGTGTTCTAGGTTCTTCAAAGTTGCACGGGGTCTCTGAGCTATTTACCCTTCTGCCTAGAAGCTGAGAAAAACCAGGCTCAGGACCCACAGAAGTTTGGAGAAGTCCTCATGGGGAGACAGGGCTCAATCAGAAGAGAGCAGGTGGGAAAATAGGCATGAGGGAAGTGATGTGACTGGCATCACAGCATCTGTGGTTTTCCCCTGAGCAACTTTGGTCACTTTTAAACATCTCGAGGGATTGGGGTTTACCCGTTAGGGAAGTGAGAGAAGTAGGTGTGAGGACCAGATATAAGTTCTGGTTTTCCCTCCAATCCCCCGGCCTGCTTTCATCCTGAGGCTACTTGTCCATTATCTTTGACTCTTCCTTTCTTCTCTTTGTCCTATTAGGTGCCAGGACCCGATGATTCTCCCAGATGATTGTTGTTACCTGAAAGATTGTTTGTTGAAAGCTTTGACAAAGTTTTCTCCATCGGGATTGTGGGCAGGGACTGTATCTTTCATTGTTTGTGCTTCTAGCAACTAGATGCATGTTTAATTGAACTTAATATTAGTGATAATTTGTTCAGAGCCTCCTGTGAACCAGTTATTTTACTGATCATCACATTTTATCCTCACAACAACCTTGTGTTATAGCTACTGTTTTTATCCCTATTTTACAGAAGAGGAAAGTGTAGCTCTGAGAAGATAGGTGACTTGTCTAAGGTCATGAGGCTAGCAAATGGCTAAACGGTAAGCCAATGAGTAGCTTGGACCTCTCTTTTGAACTCCAGACTCGCATGTCCAACTGCTTATTTAACGTATCCTCTTGAATGTCCAATGGGATCTGAAAATTAACATGTCCAGGATTGAGTTCCTGGTGTCCACTCTCCCCAGCCCCCGATCAGTTAATTGCAACTGCATCTTTTAGTTGCTCAGGACAGAAACCTTGAGTTATCCTTAACTTCTCTCTCTCATACACACTAGCTCCAGGCTATCAGCACACTTGGTCAGCTCTACCTTCAAAATACCTCCAGATTTGACCCTTTCTCACTCTCTCTACAGCTCCCTTTCTTTCTTTTCTTTTCTTTTTTTTTTTTTTTTTGGTGCCACAGGGATCAGGATCAAACCCGGGGCCCTGCAGTGGAAGCGCGGGGTCCTAACCACTGGACCGGCAGGGAATTCCCCTCTACTGTTCCCTTTCTGGTCTAAGCCATCATCATCAGTCACCTGGATTATTGTAATAGCCTCCTTGCTGGTTTTCTTGCTTCTGCCTTTGCCCTCTTTAATCTAGTCTCAACAGATTCAGATGTCACCCCTCTGCTCGAAAGCTTCAACGGGTAAATTGATGAGTAAAAGCTAAAGTCCTTACTCTAAGCTACAAGGCGTTATCTGAGCTGCCTTCCTGAGACTTCTCTGACCTCATGTTCTAGTTTCCTCCTCCCTACCACTTCAGAGCCTTTGCATATGCTGTTTACTCTGCCTGGAAATCTCTTCCCCCAGATACACACATGACTTGCTTCTGGATCTCTTTCAGGTCTTTGTTCCAATGCCATCTTCTCATGAGGCTTTTCCTGGACATTCCACCCCAAATTTGACACCCTCCACTGATATTTCCTATTCTCCTTCCCTGTGCTATTTTTTTCTCTTTAGGACTTAGCACCATCTAAGATAATATATACTCTGGTTTATTACCAGTCTTCTCACTAAAATGTATGCTCCTTTATAGCAGGGGTTTGGTCAGTTTTCTTCAAAGCTGACTCTCCAACTCCTTTAGCAATGCCTGGCACATACTAGGTGCTTGCTAAATATTTGTTGAATAAACTTATGAATGAATGAATTTAGAAGGAGAAATGAGGTCTGTTGACTCATCCCATTGCTTCATGCTACCTCTCCAAACTCAATGTCTCTGTGATACACAAGTAGCTATTTGATGGTGCTCACACCAGGCCCGCAGTGCTGCTGGGGTTCTTGGGGATTAGTCAGTAAATAGCACCCTCCCTGCTTGAAAAAGTTCTGAACGATTTGATAAATAAGATGAAGAAATAAGATATATGGAGACTAAAATAGCAGCCTTATTATTGATAAAACTGATGTTGGAGGTAGTAGCTTATGTCTGTGGCTAGGTGTGCTTCCTAATATTGACCCCAGAATTAGACCAGCTAACCACCCTTCACTGGCAGTGCCCGATGCTGTAGAGAAATAGGCATAGAGAAATAGGCAGAACGCCACCTCCAGGAGGAAACGAGTGTGCAGAACTGCACATACCAGTTCTTTATCCCAAACTCAGATAGATTAAGTCACTTCTCTCCTTTAGGAGAGGAATGAGTTGGAGGCAGAGAGGAGCCAGGATTATTACGTCAATGGATGCCTTTCCCATGGAAGGGAAAGATCAGGAAGAAGTTATGAGTGTTTCCCATTTAACGATCACCAACTCTTTTTTTTTTTTAAGCAACAGCTTTTTTGACATATAATTCACATACAACAAAACTCACTTTTCAGTATAAAACTCAGTGATTTTTAGTATATTTACAGAGTTGTGCAATCATCACCACACTCTAATTCCAGAAGATTTTCATTGCTCCAATGTCCTTTGAAGCACAAAAGATTTTTAATGTTTACAAAGCCCAATTTATCTATTTTTTCCTTCTGTTGCTTGTCCTTTTGGTGTCATATCTAAGAAACTATTGCATAATCCAATGTCATAAAGATTTGCTCCTATATCTTCTAAGAGTTTTGTGGTTTTAGCTTTTACATTTAGGTCTATGATATATTTTGAATTAAATTGTTTATATGGTGTGAGTAGGGATCCAACTTTGTTCTCTTGCCTGTGGATATCCAGTTGTTTCCTTTGCATTCTTGTCTAAAATTAATTGAACAGGGACTTGCCTGGTGGTCCAATGGTAAAGAATATGCCTTCCAATGCAGGGGACACCGGTTCGATCCCTGGTCAGGGCACTAAGATCTCACATGCCCGCGGAGCAACTAAGCCCACGCACCACAACTACTGAGCTCGCACGCCTCAACTAGAGCCCGCGTGCCACAAACTACAGAGCCTATGTGCTCTGGAACCCGTGCTCCACACCACAGAGAGAAAACCCGCATGCCACAGCTAGAGAGAAGCCTGTGCCGCAATGAAAGAGCCCGCGTGCCGCAAGACCCGACGCAGCCAAAAATAAATAAAATAAATAAATGATAAATAAATATTTAAAAAATAAAATAAAATTAATTGAACATAAATGTAAAGGTTTACTTCTAGACTCTGATTTCTATTTCATTAACCTTATTTTTATTCATATGTGAGTACCACACACTGATTATTTTAGCTATGTAAGAAGCTTGAAATCCCTCCCCGCCCCAATTGTTTTGGCTATTGGCTATTCTGTGTCATTTGCATTTCCATATAAATTTTAGGATCAGCTTATCAATTTCTGCACAAAAGCCAGCTGAGATTTTGATAGGCATTGCATTGAAACTGTAAATCAGTTTGGGGACCACTGCCATCTTACTCCCCAGAATGCCATCTGTTCATTCCAATCCATGAACAGATTTCTTTCCATTTAGGTCTTAGATATGTTTTGGGTCTTCTTTTAATTTCTTCTTTTATTTTTTTCAACAGCGTTTTGTAGTTTTCAGTGCATGCCTTATACTCCTTTTGTTAAATTTGTTCCTAAGTGTACTATTCTTCTTGATGCCATTGTAAAGAAAATTATTTTCTCAGTTTCGTTTTCAGATTGTTCATTGCTAGTTATTATGGACTGAATGTTTGTGTCCCCACAAAGTTCACATTGAAATCCTAATCTCCAATGTGATGGTATTAGGAGGTGGGGCCTTTGGGAAATGATATTGTCATGAGGGTGAGCCCAGTGAATGGGATTAGAACCCTTATAAAAGGGACACCAGAGAAAACAGCTGTCTGCAACCGGAAGAGGGTCCTCACCAGAACCTGACCATGCTGACAGCCTGGTCTCAGACTTCCAGCTTCCAGAACTGTGACAAATAAATTTCTGTTGTTTTAAAGTCACCCAATCTGTGGTATTCTATGATAGCAGCCTGAATGGACTAAGACACTAGTGTATACAAATTCAACTGATTTTTGTGTATTGATCTTATATCCTGCAACCTCGCTGAACTCATTTACCAGTTCTAATAGTCTTTTTTTTGTGTGTGGATTCCTTAGGATGTCCTATATCATGTCATCTGCAAATGGAAATAGACTTCTTACTTTCCAATCTAGATGCCACAATCCCCAACTCTTATTCTGTCTTTCATTCTTCTCACACATAGCCTTTAGGCCAATCTGCCTAGTGTTTTGCTTTCAGCTTAGAGTAGGAGTTGGAGACCCATGTTCCAAGCCAAGTTTTGCTGCTGATCTATTTCTGTTTCTTCAGGTATAAAATTCTTTTGAAGAAATGACAAATTATAATGAGAAAATGTATATGAAAATTGTAAATGTTTTTCCCTGCATCTATTATGTACCAGGCCCTGTATTCAACAGGACCATCACAATGTTCATCCCCAGAGGGTGCCAATAATATAGAAAACAATGTAAATAATGCCATATGGAAGTGTGCAATAAGATTTTCCCGATTCCAAATGCTTATCTTCAATCCTCACAATAATGCGATGAGATTGATGTTACTAATTCCCTTTTAGAAATGAGAAAATCAGGGTTCAGAGTAGTTAAGTGACTTACTTAAGGTCATGCAATTGGTTAAGTCTCAGAGTCTGGATTTGAACCCAAGTCTTTCTGATTCTATTATATCAAACTGTCTTTTGAAAAATATTATTTTAGAAATTTAAACAAATTTTATCTTAAAAAGTAATACATACACATGGTAAATAACTTAACAGTACAAAAGGATATACAGTGAGAGTAGGTCTCTTTCTTATTGCTATCTCCAGAGACAGTCATTATTATTAATTTCTGGTATTTCCTTCCAATGTATTCTATACATATCTAAATAGATATGTATACAGTTATACAGATCCTTATTTAAGACACACACACTCACATTTATTGATGGTTACGTATCTTGCTTGTTTTTTTTTTTTTGTTTGTTTGTTTTTTTAACTTAACAATGAATCTTGGAGATCATTCCACAGCAGCACATGAAGATCTACCTCATTCTTTTAAACAGCTGCATACTATTCCATTTTGTCCAAATGCTCCCATACTGAGGGATATTTAGATTATTTCCAGTTTTTTGCTGTTACCAACAATTCTTCAGCAATCATCCTTGTACGAATTTATTTGTACATGTCAAGCTGCCTTGGCAAATACTTGAAAAGTAATTAGAACCATACAAGAACAAGAGCTTTTATAATTAGGATGATTGCATTTATCTTCTTGCAACCCTGCCTTCTACTTTCTCAAACCTCAAGTCCAGACCATCAGTGCTCTCTAGTGGGCAGGAAAGGTCCCCATCACTGGCTCAGCACCCCACCCTCAAACAGGCCATGACCTGGGCTTAGCCAGGCTGAGTCTAATGACTGCAAGCCCATCTGGACAGTGCTGTCCACACCAAGCCAGAGACTCCCAGGAAACATTCTATTCCAACTGCTAGAGCAAGTGGTGGTGTGCAGCACACTGATGACTGCAGGGGTAGCCAGAAGTCACGACTCTGGGATGACCTTGGCCAGTCAGGATGCACTTGGTGTGCTGTTTAGCTAGATAAGGCTCTGACCTGTTCTGACCAGGAGAGGGAAGTAGTGAGCTGCCTAGCATTTCTGCCAGGCTCATGGAAGGCTCTTCTCCCTGAACAAGGAGCTTCTGTCTGGAGCAGCTCCACAGAACAGGGCAGCCAGGTAAATCTCCCTGTGCTTGAAGAAGGAAGGTATGTTAGAGGTAACCTGGTAGAACATGTGTTGAGGACAATATAGGAGAAAATAAAATCAAAGTAGCTCCCTCCCCTTATGAAAATAGTTTTATTTTTTCTCATAAATATAATGTACACGCATTATACAAATTTCAAACAATATGTGAAAGTACAAAGAAGGAAAAAAAAAAATGCCTGAAATCCCATGCCCTGAGATAACCATTGTTCACATTTTCGGCAATATTTTTGTAACCTGCTTTTTTTTTTAAACTCGAAAAATGTTGTGAACATCCATCCTTGTCAATACCTTTAATGTTAGAGGCCTCAGGACTTGTACTTACATAAATGCTTCTTCAGTTTTTCCATCCAAGTTACCCCAAAGGCAGAGAAGATGAATGCATTGCTGGGTGAGTGGTGTGTGAGACAGTGTGTGTGGTGCTGGAATGTAAGGGAGTGGGAGAAACTTCTTTGAAATATCGAGCTTTTACCTTAAAATTTCAGACAAATTTTGCATTATACTCTATAATATTTTGCATGCTACTCCATGTTTATTTTTATTTGAAAATATTGTGTCTTTTGTTCTCCTAATCTTTATAATACTCTATTGTATGTTTGTACTATCATCTATTAACCAAAACAGTGTTGAACATTTAAGTCATTTCCAATTTTTTTCCAGTATAAACACTACTGCAATGAGCATTCTTATGCATATGTATTTTCTCTTGTCTGATTATATCATTAGAATAGAGTTCCAGAATGGGGATTTTTAAAAATAAAGATATTCTTTCCCTCCTCAATGCTTTTGAAAATTCGGTACAAATGATGAAAAGGGTGCTGATGGGGAGAGGGATTGTCCCTTTAAGCTTCCTTTTGTAGTCCTGGCTGGCACCTACTAGTGGCCTGGCTCTAGGCTTGGACCCAACCCCTCTTCTGCATTCAGCACAAAATGATTACATGGCTTCTTGGTGTCCAGCACTGTGCTAAGCTCTTATTTCTACCTTATCTCTTTCAGTCTTAACAACAACCTGGTAGGGTAGGCATTATTATTCTTATTTTACAGAGGAGGAAGCCAGTTCAGTGAATCCATGTATTTTGGCCAAGGTTACACAGCTAATAATTGAATGTGTGGGTGTCTTGATTAGGAAGCCAGGGTCTTTGTCAGCCTAATAAACAGCCTTGGCTGTAGACTTGTTCCTAGGATGGTTGTCTAAAAATATTTTAGTTACAAGAAAAAACAAAACCAAACCCCCCAAAACACTAAAGCTATTGTAAATTTTAGAAAAGGCAGGGAGGGTAATGGTGGAGGAGAGAATTATATGAACACAGAGAAATCTCTTGGAACCCAAAAGGAGAAGTAATTAGTCTCATGAGAGATCAGGAAGCAACTCTCTCTTTTCCTGTCTCTCTCTTCTGTTCTCTCTCTCTCTCTCTCTCCCCCTGAGAGGTCACGGCCTCTGCTTCCATGTGTGAGTCAACCTAATTCTTCTTCAGCAGATCAGTTTCTCTGCTCCCCCACGAATGTGACCTTCTCCCAGCTGCCAATTTACATCCCCTCAGTTTAAGCATGCAGCTCAGACTGAACTAGGATCTCTCGGTCCTAAACCCAAATCCCCAGGAGAGAGAATCTGATCTGATTATGCTGCAATACACGTCTACTTCTGGTCCAACCAGTTGTGTAGTTGGGGGACAGGGTTCAGTACTAACATGGCTGTTAGTCTAGTCTGTGGGTAGGGGCCAGTTCTTAGAGAGAGGAGATTGCTGTGGGATGGGCAGATTCCTATAAAGGTGTATGTTTATGTCTGCTATGACTCCCTATCTATAGAATCCAAATATTAATCTGCTCTCTTTTGGATATGTGACAGGAACTCAACTCAAGATGACTTAAACAAAAAAAGAGAATTTACTGTTTCTAACAGAACAGTCAAGGGCTTGGATTTAGGCACAGCTAGATCTATTTGCTCAAAAAATACCATTAAGAACCTACCTCTTTCGGAGATTGGTTCAAGATGGCGGAGTAGAAGGACGTGCGCTCACTCCCTCTTTCGAGAGCACCGGAATCACAACTAACTGTTGAACAATCATTGACAGGAAGACACTGGAACTCACCAAAAAAGATACCCCACATCTAAAGACAAAGGAGAAGCCGCAATGAGATGGTAGGAGGGGTGCAATCACAATAAAATCATATCCCATAACTGCTGGGTGGGTGACTCACAAACTGGAGAACACTTATACCACAGAAGTCCACCCACTGGAGTGGAGGTTTTTAGCCCCACGTCAGGCTTTCCAACCTGGGGGTCCGGCAACGAGAGGAGGAATTCCTAGAGAATCAGGCTTTGAAGGCTAGCAGGATTTGATTGCAGGACTTCAACAGGACTGGGGGAAACACTCCACTCTTGGAGGGCACACACAAAGTAGTGTGCACATCAGGACCCAGGGGGAGGGAGCAGTGACCCCATAGGAGACTGAACCAGACCTACCTGCTAGTGTTGGAGGGTCTCCTGCAGAGGCTGGGGGGTGGCTGTGGCTCACCGTGGGGACAAGGACACTGGCAGCAGAAGTTCTGGGAAGTACTCCTTGGTGTGAGCCCTCCCAGAGTCTGCCATTAGCCCAACCAAAGAGCTGGGTAGGCTCCAGTGCTGGGTTGCCTCAGACCAAACAACCAACAGGGAGGGAACCCAGCCCCATCCATCAACAGTCAAGTGGATTAAAGTTTTATTGAGCTCTTCCCACCAGAGCAACACCCAGCTCTACCCACCACCAGTCCCTCCCATCAGGAAGCTTGCAAAAGCCTCATAGATAGCCTCAGCCACCAGAGGGCAGACAGCAGAAGCAAGAACTACAATTCTGCAGCCTGTGGAAGGAAAACCACATTCACAGAAAGATAGACAAAATGAAAAGGCAGAGGACTTTGTACGAGATGAAAGAACAAGATAAAACCCCAGAGAAACAACTAATTGAGGTGGAGATAGGCAACCTTCCAGAAAAAGAATTCAGAATAATGATAGTGAAGATGATCCAGGACCTCGGAAAAAGAATGGAGGCAAAGATCGAGAAGATGCAAGAAATGTTTAACAAAGACCTAGAAGAATTAAAGAACAAACACCTAGAATAATGAAAGAACAAACAAACAGACATGAGCAATACAATAACTGAAATGAAAAATATACTAGAAGGAATCAGTAGCAGAATAACTGAGGCAGAAGAATGGATAAGTGACCTGGAAGACAGAATGGTGGAATTCACTGCCGCAGAACAGAATAAAGAAAAAAGAATGAAAAGAAATGAAGACAGCCCAAGAGACCTCTAGGACAACATTAAACGCAACAACATTCGCATTATAGAGGTCCCAGAAGGAGAAGAGAGAGAGAAAGTACCCGAAAAAATATTTGAAGAGACTATAGTCGAAAACTTCCCTAACATGGGAAAGGAAATAGTCACCCAAGTCCAGGAATGCAGAGAGTCCCAGGCAGGATAAACCCAAGGAGAAACATGCCAAGACACATTGTAATCAAATTGACAAAAATTAAAGGCAAAGAAAAATTATTGAAAGCAACAAGGGAAAAATGACAAATAACATACGAGGGAACTCCCATAAGGTTAACAGCTGACTTCTCAGCAGAAACTCTACAAGCCAGAAGGGAGTGGCATGACATATTTAAAGTGATGAAAGGGAAGAACCTACAACCAAGATTACTCTACCTGACAAGGATCTCATTCAGATTCAATGGAGAAATCAAAAGATTTACAGACAACAAAAGTTAAGAGAATTCAGCACCACCAAACCAGCTCTACAACAAATGCTTAAGGAACTTCTCTAAGTGGGAAACACAAGAGAAGAAAAGGACCTACACAAACAAACCCATAACAATTAAGAAAATGGCCATAGGAACATACATATCGATAATTACCTTAAACGTGAATGGATTAAATGCTCCAAACAAAAGACACAGGCTTGCTGAATGGATACAAAAACAAGACCCATATATATGCTGTCTACAAGAGACCCACTTCAGACCTAGGGACACATACAGACTGAAAGTGAGGGGATGCAAAAAGATATTCCATACAAATGGAAATCAAAAGAAAGCTGGAGTAGAAATACTCATATCAGATAAAATAGACTTTAAAATCAAGAATGTTACAAGAGACAAGGAAGGACACCACATAATGATCAAGGGATCAATCCAAGAAGAAGATATAACAATTATAAATATATATGCATCCAACATAGGAGCACCTCAATACATAAGGCAACTGCTAACAGCTCTAAAAGAGGAAATCGACAGTAACACAATAATAGTGGGGGACTTTAACATCTCACTTACACCAATGGACAGATCATCCAGACAGAAAATCAATAAGGAAACACAAGCTTTCAATGATACAATAGACCAGATACATTTAATTGATATTTATAGGATATTCCATCCAAAAACAGCAGATTACACTTTCTTCTCAAGTGTGCACGGAACATTCTCCAGGATAGATCACATCTTGGGGTCACAAATCAAGCCTCAGTAAATTTAAGAAAATTGAAATCATATCAAGCATCTTTTCTGGCCACAACACTATGAGATTAGAAATCAATTACAGGGGAAAAAACGTAAAAAACACAAACACGTGAGGCTAAACAGTACATTACTAAATAACCAAAAGATCACTGAATAAATCAAAGAGGAAATCAAAAAATACCTAGACACAAATTACAACGAAAACACAACGATCCAAAACCTATGGGATGCAGCAAAAACAGTTCTAAGAGGGAAGTTTATAGCAGTACAAGCCTACCTCAAGAAACAAGAAAAATCTCAAATAAACAATCTAACCTTACACCTAAAGGAACTAGAGAAAGAAGAACAAACAAAACCCAAAGTTAGTGGGAATGTAAATTGATACAGCCACTATGGAGAACAGTATGGAGGTTCCTTAAAAAACTAAAAATAGAACTACCATACGACCCAGCAATCCCACTACTGGGCATATACCCTGAGAAAACCATAATTCAAAAAGAGTCATGTACCAAAATGTTCATTGCAGCTCTATTTACAATAGCCAGGACATGGAAGCAACCTAAGTGTCCATCATCGGATGAATGGATAAAGGAGATGTGGCACATATATACAATGGAATATTACTCAGCCATAAAAAGAAATGAAATGGAGGTATTTGTAGTGAGGTGGATGGAGTTAGAGTCTGTCATGCAGAGTGAAGTAAGTCAGAAAGAGAAAAACAAATACAGTATGCTAACACATATATATGGAATCTAAGGAAAAAAAAAAGGTCATGAAGAACCTAGTGGCAGGACAAGAGTAAAGACACAGACCTACTAGAGAATGGACTTGAGGATATGGGGAGGGGAAGGGGTAAGATGTGACAGGGTGAGAGAGTGGCATGGACGTATATACATTACCAAATGTAAAATAGATAGCTAGTGGGAAGCAGCTGCATAGCACAGGGAGATCAGCTCGGTGCTTTGTGACCACCTAGAGGGGTGGGATAGGGAGGGTGGGAGGGAGGGAGATGCAAGAGGGAAGAGATAAGGGAACATATGTATATGTATAACTGATTCACTTTGTTATAAAGCAGAAACTAACACACCATTGTAAAGCAATTATACTCTAATAAAGATGTTAAAAACAAACAAACAAACAAAAACCCCAATGTTAGTAGATGGAAAGAAATCATAAGGATCAAAGCAGAAATAAATGAAATAGAAACAAAGAAAACAATAGCAAAGATCAATAAAACTAGAAGCTGGTTCTTTGAGAAGATAAACAAAATTGATAAACCTTTAGCCAGACTCACAGAGAAAAAGAGGAAGAGGACTCAAATCAATAAAATTAGAAATGAAAAAGGAGAAGTTACAACAGACACTGCAGAAATACAAAGTATCCTAAGAGACTACTACAACCAACTCTAAGCCAATAAAATGGATAAATTCTTAGAAAGGTATAACCTTCCAAGACTGAACCAGGAAGAAATAGAAAATATGAACAGACCAATCACAAGTAATGAAATTGAAACTGTGATTAAAAATCTTCCAACAAACAAAAGTTCAGGACCAGATGGCTTCACAAGTGAATTCTATCAAACATTTAGAGAAGAGCTAACACCCATCCTTCTCAAACTCTTCCAAAAAATTGCAGAGGAAGGAACATTCCCAAACTCATTCTATGAGGCCACCATCACCCTTATACCAAAACCAGACAAAGATACTACAAAAAAAGAAAATTACAGACCAATATCACTGATGAATACAGATGCAAAAATCCTCAACAAAATACTAGCAAACAGAATCCAACAACACATGAAAAGGATCATACACCACGATCAAGTGGGATTTATCCCAGGGATGCAAGGATTCTTCAATATACGCAAATCAATCAATGTGATACACCATATTAACAAATTGAAGAAGAAAAACCATATGATTATCTGAATAGATGCAGAAAAAGCTTTTGACAAAATTCAACACCCATTTATGATAAAAACTCTCCAGAAAGTGGGCATAGAGGGAACCTACCTCAACATAATAAAGGCCATGTACAACAAACCCACAGCAAACATCATTCTCAATGGTGAAAAACTGAAAGCATTTCCGCTAAGAACAGGAACAAGACAAGGATGTCCACTCTCACCACTATTATTCAACATAGTTTTGGAAGTCCTAGCCACGGCAATCAAAGAAGAAATAGAAATAAAAGGAATACAAATTGGAAAAGAAGAAGTAAAACTGTCACTGTTTGCAGATGACATGATACTATACATAGAGAATCCTAAAGATGCCACCAGAAAACTACTAGAGCTAATCAATGAATTTGATAAAGTTGCAGGATACAAAATTAATGCACAAATGTTGGAGAGGATGTGGAGAAAAGGGAACCCTCTTGCACTGTTGGTGGGAATGTAAACTGATACAGCCACTATGGAGAACAGTATGGAGGTTCCTTGAAAAACTAAAAATAGAACTACCATATGACCCAGCAATCCCACTACTGGGTATATACCCAGAGAAAACCATAATTCAAAAAGACACATGCACCCCAATGTTCATTGCAGCACTATTTACAATAGCCAGGTCATGGAAGCAACTTAAATGCCCATCGACAGACAAATGGATAAAGAAGATGTGGTACATATATACAATGGAATATTACTCAACCATAAAAATGAACGAAATTGGGTCATTTGTTGAGACGTGGATGGATCTAGAGACTGTCATACAGCGTGAAGTAAGTCAGAAAGAGAAAAATATCGTATATTAACACATATATGTGGAACCTAGAAAAATGGTACAGATGAACCGGTTTGCAGGGCAGAAATAGAGACACAGATGTAGAGAACAAACGTATGGACCACAAGGGGGGAAAGTGGGGGGGGGTGGTGGTGGTGGGATGAATTGGGAGATTGGGATTGACATGTATACACTAATATGTATAAAATAGATAACTAATAAGAACCTTCTATGTAAAAAAAAAATAAAATAAAATTTAAATGATAAAAAAAGAACCTATCTCTTTCAATTTCTCAGACCTTTTTCTGTGTTTGCTTCCTTCCTAGGTAAGCTTTCTCCTCTTGGTGGCAACATGGCCACTAGCAGCTCTAGGCCTGTATTCTCATGACTTAGCTTCCTCTGAGGAAAGCAAATTTCTCCTTTCCAATCCTTTCAAGTCTTATTGGCTTTGATTGAGTTATAAGCCCATCTTGAACCAATCACTGTGGCCAGGGGTTAGTTTCCTCTAATTGGCTAGCCCTGGGTCACATGACCATTCCTAGCACTCAGGTGGGGCAGCCACATTGTGTGGGGGAAGGACAGTTTCCCTAAGGAAAAATGGGGAGCTCTTAACAGAGATTCCAGAACCTACTATTTTAAAACAGTGAATTAGATTTGCACCAATAACCTCCTACATATGTTAAAGAATCCTGGTGGAGGGACATCCTGGTGGTTAAGAATCTGCTTGCCAGTGCAGGGGACATGGGTTCGAGCCCTGGTCTGGGAAGATCCTACATGCCGTGGAGTAACTAAGCCCATGAGCCACAGCTACTGAGCCTGCGCTCTAGAGCCTGCGAGCCACAACTACTGAGCCCGTATGCCACTACTGAAGCCCGCGCGCCTAGAGCCCGTGCTCCGTAACAAGAGAAGCCACCGCAGTGAGACGTCCGCGCACCACAACGAAAAGTAGTCCCTGCTCGCCGCAACTAGGGAAAGCCTGCGTGCAGGAACGAAGACCCAATGCAGCCTAAATAAATAAATAAATAAATAAATAAATTTATATATTAAACAAAGAATCCTGGTGGAGGATGAGGAGATGCCGTTCAGTTTTTTATTCAGTATATGTTTATTGAGGGTTTTATATGTGTGCAACAGTGTACTAGGCTCAGGGGATAAAATAGTGAATGAGATGGACAAGTCCTTGCTGTCATGGAGCTTAAATTCCAGTAGTGTACCAACAAATAAATGTTTCTTGAGCACTTACTATGTACATAACACTGTGTTCCAACTCTACTTCCTTTCCCCTCCCTTCCGTATAAAGAGAGAGAAAACGTGGCCTTTCCCTCTAGCAGTCTACAATATACCAAGGCAGATAAAATAGTGATAAGTAATAAGGACAAATGGTAAGTGCCCAGAGTTATACAAACAAGAAAATGATCTGAGACAGGGCTGTGCTGAGGAGGAATACTACTGCTACTAATGGCAATAATAATAATAATGGCTAACACTCATTCAATGCTTACTGGGTACCAGGCACTGTGCTAAGAGCTTTCTGACCAATATCTCCTTTAACCCCAATAACAACCCTATGAAGAAAGTACCCCATTTTACAGAGGAACGAACCAGGGCTCAGAAAGGTGAAGTCAATTGCCCGAGAGCACACAGCCAGGGGTCAGAGTCAGCGTTTGAACCCAGGTCTCTTTGACTTCAGAGTCCATAAGTTTAACTCTCACATAGTTCTGGGCCTGGAAAGAGGGGCAGGAGGTTTGGGGCCAGGACAGGTGGGCCTATAGTGTACCTGGGGTGGGGATGGGGGCGCAGAGGGCAAGGAGCCGGGAGGAACAGCCTTTGTTCTTCTGTCTACACAGAGGGCTTTCTCTGCTTCTCCATACACATGGCAGAAAGTGGCCGTCCCCAGCTTTGGGTCCAGTTCCTAACCCTCACTCCCTAGTGCCAATTACAAACTGGCAGCCCTGTAGGTCAAATATGATGCACAAGATATTCTTAGCCTGTGGCATTAAAAAAATGAATTAGAGCCCAATATTTGAAAATTTGGAAATTTCACATAAAAATATGGAAAATCAGAATATCTGACAAGTCTGGGCCTATATTCCCATGGCAACCATCTGCCAGAGCAGAGTAGCAGCTGCTGTCATGAGACAAGGGCCGAACTCTCCATTTGCCACCATCGCCTGTTCCCCATTGTCTCTCCTTGGGCTTTTCCACTCATTGTCATTACTGATGTGACCCTGGGGGGCATTTGGACTGCAGTCACTACGTCCCAATTTCAGAGTCCCAGAATACAGAGTTCAGCTCAGCTTGGGTCAAATGTACACCTCTGGTTCAAACACTGTGATGATCACAAGGCAGCCTTTGGTGAGGTCAACATGAGTCTAAGGGCACCTCTTCAGTGAGGTCTGTAGGCAACAGTGGGTCTCAGGAAAAGGACTGCAGTTGGATAGACACACCCAGACAAGTCTAGTACAAAGGGGGAAGAAATGAAGGCTGAGAGCCTACTTATAAGACATGTAATAATCTCGGCTTCAGGTCATGATGAAGGCCTGAACTGAACCAGAAACGGTGGGAATGGAGGAGAAAGGAGGAGATTTATAAGATGCTAAGAGCATGGTGATTTGTGGGCAGGGCAGGGAGATGGCAAAGAAGACGTTTGAGCCTCTGGGTAACAGGGTAACAGGGTAAAAGGTGGTGTCATTCATCAAGATGGGGAACCCAGGGGGAGGAGCAGGTTTGGGAGGAAGTAAAGAGTTGGGTTTGGGGCATGTTGAGCTTGCTGTGCCTGGGGTCATGCAAATAGAGCTGCTTAGTGGCATTTGGGGGAAGATCTGTGCTGGAGATATGGTCTGGAAAGTGACCAGCAAAGAGGTGCAAGTTAAAGACCTGGGCACAGATTAAACCTGGGAAGGGGCGAGAAGATAGGAAGGGAAGAGAGCTAAAAGCAGAACCACAAGGAGCAACGCCGAGCAGGGAGAGCAGCCAGCAACCGGAGTGCTGGTCACAGAGGGAGGAGGAGAACCATGGGGCTGTGGCCTCAGAGAAGGCCAGGAGGGAGAGTTTCAAGAAGGGAGTGGTCAGAGTGTTTAGAGAGGGCAAGAAGGAAAGGTCCGGAGACAGTCTTTTGGATTTGGCAACTAAGAGGCCATTGATGAGTGTGATGGGAGTGGAGTGGTTGGGCCGAAGGCAAGGCGCAGGGGCTGAGAAATGATTGGGCATGGAGGATGGGAGGCAGGGTGTCGACTCTGCCTAGGACCGGGGTGCAGCGGGAAGGAGAGAGTTTGTCCACGGGCAAAGAGTTTGTGTCAAACAAGATTCCATGGGAAGGCCTGGCTGCAGGCTAGAGACCCAGGTGTAGCTGATGTCTTATTCTGGGTACAGGAGGGCCTGGGAAGGACTCAGGTGCCGGGTGCTGTCGTGTTTGTGGAGCCTGAATGAAAGCTCATCCTAGGGGCCAGGAGAGGGAAATTGCCCTGAGAGTAGGCCCAGGCTTTGTGGCTGGGTTTTGCTGGGTTTTCCCCTCTCTGCATCTAGTTTCCTTGATCCACTGATTATCTCAGGCTGGCTTTGCTGAATGACTCAGGAGCTTAAGCAAGCTCTGCTTACTTGGTTTCACAGCTCTGGGGGAGGGGCAGTCGGATGCTTTCCTGATAACTGGGAAACAGTCATTAGATACTGAAAGAAGGACAATTAGGCCTCAGCTTCAGGAAAATAAGAGAGAGACGGGGGAGGGAGGGAGAGGGAGAGAGGTAAAGGGAGAGGGAAAATAAGACAGGAAAAAAAAAAAAAGGCTCTCTAAGCAGGAAAGAATTTTAGTGGCTGGATCTGGAAGCAAACAGCTGATGCTGGGATCCTTTGCCTCTCTGCCTCCTGCTGTGTCTTAATAAAAATAAAAATAACAATATGTAACAGTTACTGAGTGCTTTCACCCTTGCCAGGCACTGTTCTGAGGGCCTACAGGCTTTATCTCTGAGGTCTACTACTTTGACTATCCCGTTTGACATGAGGAAGTTGAGAGTTAGAGAGGTGAAGTCACTTGCCTGGGGCATCCAGCCAGTAACGGGAAGTTCTGAGAAGTGACTGCCAGAAGCCTGTGTTCTTTGCCCTGTGCAGCTCTGCACTTCTGAGGATGTCTCTAGGTGACACAGCAAGGCTGTGGGATTGGCGAGGGGCCTCCCAAATGAAGATCCTCAGCAAATACCTGGAAAACAAGCTTCTCTCCAGCTCGGATTTCTACTGAGAAGGAAGGGACAGGATCCTCTCAGCTTGTTCTGAGGCTCCTTGTCACCTGAGACCCTCTTCCAGGGCTCCCTCCCCCGAGCTTCTAAGCTCAGGGATAAAGCGCCTATTCATCGGGCCTCCCAGAGCTGGTCTGGAAGTGGTCTGGCAGCAGCCAGTGGTTAGTCCCCCCTCCTCGAGCCTGTCTTCCCTGCCCCTCCCTCTGGACTTGACACCTGGTATCTCTTTCTCGTGTCCATGAGCCCAGGGTGCGTGAGGCCCAGGCTGGCACGGTATCTCTTTCTCCCTAAACTGTCCCCAAAGCAGGCACAATTTTGTGTGCTGCCCGCCCCCACTGTCAGTGCACTCTTCCAAGGGTTCCTGTGGAATCCAGGCTCCAGTAAACACCCAAAGAGGAGGAAGTGGGCCAAGCAATGAGCCTGCGATTGCATCAGGGCTGACGCACTCCCTGCCTTTTCCCCCACCTCAGTCTCCAGAGGAGCTCCTTGGGGCCAGGCCCAGCCCAGGAGAGAGGCTCAGGCCAAGGTGAAGAAGGGGATGCTGGGGAGGGATGCAAATTAAATTGCACTCTCCTTGGCTTGGGAAAGAAACAGCCAACAGATTTGAAAGCTGGAGATGATGCAAAGGTGAGTCATTGGAGGAGAGGGTCCAAAGAAGCTGGGAAAGTAACATTTACAGAGTGCCTACCAGGTGCCATGTGACAATAATAACAATACCATCTGACTTAGGGACACATCAGGCACTAGATCAGGAGATTCTGTAATAAGAAGTAACTAGCACTTTATTGTGTGCTGGTGCTATGTGGTTCACCTGTGTTATCCCATCTAATTCTAGCAACACTTATGAGTTGTATGATTATGATGATTCTTTTACAGGTGAGGAAAGTGAGACTCAGAGGGGTTCAAGTCCAGAATTATCTCTCAGTTGATCATTGAAGAGTCAGGGTTTGGATCCACGTCTATCTGTTCTTTGATTCATCATTCTATATTAATTAATGTAATTTTTCTCAACAGGAGTAGGGTAGTTATTATTAGCTTTGGTTTATAGATGGGGAAACTGAGGCTCAGGAAAGTGAGTTGACATGCCTGAGGTCACAGTGCAAATCTCAACTCTTGTCAGCCTTAATTTGAGGCTCTCATGCTGAATTCTTTGGGCCCAAGAGGACGGAACTCTTGCTAGAGTGTTCCTAAGAGTCCTTTTCAATGCAGTGTGAGTCACATATTGTTTCTCCCCTCCCTGCAAGGTCACCTCTCTGGGCAGTGATAGAATCGACACCTGCCTCTGTGAAGTCACTTGTCACACTGGCTTGTGGCTGCTGACCCAGCTTTCCCTCTGGACTGCCAGCTCTCTGACGGCCAACTCTGGCTATTCAGTCATCTCTCTGTACTGCTGGTGCCTGGCCCAGAGGAGGGCTTGTTGGAATGAATAAATGGATTCAGTTGAGGAGCTGGGATTTGAACCTAGGCCTTTTGGGCTCCCTCACCCTGCTGCAGGCCCCTCTCACCAGTGAGGCCTAGTTACACAAGCTGCAAAGCAAATAGCCAAGGCAGGAGGTCAGCTGATTTGAATCCTTTCCCTCTCCTCCCCTTCCCTTTTCTAGAAGCCAAGGAGAAACATGAAAACTCAAATGTGCCCTGAACCAGTCTCAACCCCCAAGTCAAGGAATGTAAAGGTGAGGAGTTGCCATGGTAACAGCAGAGCCAGGTGTGCTGGCGAATACTCAGTTCCTGCAGGGAAGTACTGCCTGGTGCCTGTCTGAGGGTTTACTGCTTCTGGCTACAGGGGAGCCGCATTTCATTTGTTCCTCTTGATGTGACCTTACAGGAGGCTTCTGCTTTTCATTGCTTCCATTTTCTTCTAAGTGAAAGGGGAGGAAAAAAAATCCCCTCCCCACCTGCTCAGAGAAATGCTAGAAAAACACCAGCAGTCCCATCAGAGGCTCTGCCGCTGCTGGTCATGAAACCCCATCATCACTTAAATTGCTCTATTTTAAAGGTTTGTGAAAACTGCACCAAATTGATTTTTCCCATATCACTTCTATCTGTTATTTCTGTGGTTTCTCTTCTTCAGTGCTGCATTTTCTGGGAGCAAGAGAGCAAGTCTATATGGAAACTTGAGGTACTCTGATGTGGTTTGGGAACCAAAAAATAAGTGTTTAAGAGAGTACCAGGGGGCTTCCCTGGTGGCACAGTGGTTGAGAATCTGCCTGCCAATGCAGGGGACACGGGTTCGAGCCCTGGTCTGGGAGGATCCCACATGCCATGGAGCAACTGGGCCTGTGAGCCACAACTACTGAGCCTGCGCGTCTGGAGTCTGTGCTCCGCAGCAAGAGTGGCCGCAATAGTGAGAGGCCCGCGCACCGCGTTGAAGAGTGGCCCCCACTCGCCGCAACTAGAGAAAGCCCTCGCGCAGAAACGAAGACCCAACACAGCTAAAAATAATACAAAATAAATAAATAAATAAATTAAAAAAAAAAAAGAGAGTACCAAGTTTTTTTCTTTCTTTTACTTACTCACATACTTGTGTTTTTGTTTTGTTTTTTTTACCTTGGGTCTGTTGAAAAAGATTTGGCTCACAGAATGAAAACTTAATTTAGCTTCAGGTCATGATCACTGTTGAGTAGAGAATCTTATGATCACAAGGATGGAAAGAGCCTTAGAAGTCACCTGGCTCAGAGGTCCCAGAAGTTTAAAAAGTAAGGAGGAGGGCTTCCCCGGTAGCGCAGTGGTTAAGAATCCACCTGCCAATGCAGGGGACACGGGTTCGAGCCCTGGTCGGGGAAGATCCCACATGCCGCAGAGCAACAAAGCCCATGAACCACAACTACTGAGCCTGTGCTCTACAGCTCATGAGCCACAACTACTGAAGCCCACGTGCCTAGAGCCTGTGCTCCACAACAAGAGAAGCCCGCGCACCGCAACAAAGAGTAACCCCCTCTCACCGCAACTAGAGAAAGCCCGCGTGCAGCAACAAAGACCCAAGGCAGGCAAAAATAAATAAATAAATATATTAAAAAAAAAAAAAAAAAAAGGAGGAAAATCCAGACATGGTTGCTAGCTTTTAGTTTGGCCAAAAAAAAATTAAAGAAAAACAACTATCATTTACTACAACCACTGCTTCATGAAAGGAAGGACATTTTAATACCAAAAAGGATAGGAAGGGTATACTTTCAGAATGAAAACCTGTCCTTTAAACTGAATAGATTTAGCATATGAAATTTACCTCTTTATCCTTAATTTTCTGCTATCCCCATCCACTAGCACCAGTCTGAGCGTGGACATTTGAGAAACCACTGATTTGGTTTACTGTTCCTACCAGTAGTTCTTGGAGATGGTGTCTTGGCCTCTGCTCAGATACCTCTGGTGGCTGGGGCGCTCATTACCTTCCCTCTTTGGATAATTCAAGCTGTCACTTCTTTTTCATCTCCCCTCTCTTGCCTGCCCTTCTTCAGGTTGGTCATTGTCCCTCCTGCATGCTCCCTTATCTCCCCTACAGTTACCACTTTTGCAGCATTTATCTCACAGTGTTGTAATCACTGGTTGATACATCCATCAACAACTAGACTGTCACCTTCCTGAGGGCAGGGTCTACTTCTGTTTACTGCTGGACCCTCCAGCCCATCACCTGGCAGAAGCTCATCAATAATTGTTAACTGAAGGAATGAACTTCTACCCACCAATCTAATGATATCATGAAATAATAGTAATAATAATCATGAAAATAACTAACATGAAAATAACACATTATTTAATGTGTACTATAGCCTGAGCACTTTGTGTGATTTTGATCAGGGTCAGGCTTTTATGTCAGGGCATTTGGAATAAGATGAAAATGATAATCTATGAGGCATGTTGCTTTAAAAGGAACAGTTTCTCTGGGAATTTATCCTACAGAATTCCTCTAAAAGGGCTCAAAAATGTATGTGCAGAAATGTCCATTGTAGTACTGCTTGTATTAGCAAAAAAAATGGAAACAATCCAAGTATCTATCATTAGGGAATCTGTTAAATAAATTATAGTTCAGCCATACTATGTACGCAGCCTTTAAAAGAATGAGGTAGGGGCTTCCCTGGTGGTGCAGTGGTTAAGAGTCTGCCTGCTAATGCAGGGCACACGGGTTCGAGCCCTGGTCTGGGAAGATCCCACATACCGCGGAGCAACTAAGCACGTGAGCCACAGCTACTGAGCCTGCGCGTCTGGAGCCCGTGCTCCGCAACGGGAGAGGCTGCAACAGTGAGAGGCCCGCGCACCGCGCTGAAGAGTGGCCCCCGCTCGCTGCAACTGGAGAAAGCCCTCGCACAGAAACAAAGACCCAACACAGCCAAAAATAAATAAATTAAAAAAAAAAAAAAAGAATGAGGTAGATCTAAATGTATTGACATGGAAAACCGTCCAAGACATATTGTTAAGAGAAACAATCCTAACTCTATTATAAACACGCACACATGTGTATGCATATATGAATACACAGAAAAAATATGAATGTACAGAGAAAAATTGGGAGGAACAATATAATACAAATTGTTAATAGTGGTTCTTTCTTTGGGTATGATTATGGGGGACTTTTACTTTATTAAGCATTCATCTCTGTAATTAAAAACTTTTTTTATAGGAAGCATGTCTTAGTTTTTAACAGCGTTATTATTATTATTTTTTTGGCCACACCACGTGGCCTGTGGGATCTTAGCTCCCTGACTAGGGATCGAACCCGGGCCCTGGCAGTGAAAGCACCGACTCCTAAACGCTGGACTGCCAGGGAATTCCCTTAACAGTCTTATTAACGTATAATTTATATACTATAAAATGCACATATAATTTTTAAGGCTGGAGCTGAGGGTTAGAACACAACTAGAAGGAAAAGCTTCTGACATTGAGGGTAATCTAATCTTTTGTCCTTTTGCCTGCCCTTCTGTTCCCTTCCCCACAGTGGGCCCTCCCACCCTCCTCGGGCCCTCAATATCTCTGAGTGGGCTGGGAAACTCCTTTTCTTTATCTGGGCCTATGAAAGGAGAGGCTACACTAGATGACTTCTGAAGTTCTTTCAAACATTAATTCTGGTGAATTTGTAGTCCTTCTGCTCTCTCCTACTGAAATTCATTTTTAGGGAGGAGTTGATAAATCTCATTCTCATTACATGAAAAAGGCTGGAAAGGCCCAGTTTTTCACTCTTGTGATGCTTGCATTTTAACAAAATAAGAACTATCATTTTGGCTTTAAGTCAAGAAAGAAATCTTCAATTGTTCAGTTTATATGTACACAAGCTAAGGATAGCGTAGGGGATATGTTGAGGGTAGCAGAGCAGGGAGCCACTGTTGGGGGGAAAAGTCAGGATTCTGGCCATAGCACCTGACAGAATTAAGACAACTGTGTACCGTCAGTGAAGGAATCCTCTCGATTTCACAATGTGACCTTGATTGCCCCATTTAACCTGGTGCTTTGAAGCCTCAGTGTGTAGAAACATTATCACGGTCAGAGAGCATATATTAAACATTTATACACAAGCAGATAATCTATGTCACTCCAAAAGAAGTTGCCATAATGAAAAGAGCTCACACGGTTAAACCAACATCTGTAATGTAGGTAGATCGTAACCACATTCTCATTTGAGAAGCAGACGGCATAGAGGTTGAGGGTGTGAGGCTCAGGACAAATACTCTCTGGGTTCAAATCCTGCCTCTATCACATACTAGCTGGGTGACCTTGGTCAAGTGGCTTCTCTGTTATTCACCTCAGTTTCCCCGTATGTAAAATGGGAATAATAATTTCCACCTCCTAGGATTGTTGTGAAATTAAACTCGTTAATAGCTATAAAGGGCTTACAACAACAGTGCCTGGCACATAGTAAGTGCTCAATAAGTGTTAGCTCTGAGCATCATTACCTCCTAATCACTTCGTTCCTTGTGTAAGGAAATTCGCTGCTTCACGTCCAACAGCGCTTGTTTCACTTATTAATAAATTCTTTGGTATTTTCCAACTGCCAAACGGGGAAACGAAGTCTCGAGGTGTCAGGTAATGCTGTGAACTGAAAGGAGCAGTCAGGGCAGCGCCAGAGGTTAAAGTACTGGCCTGGAGTCCACTGCTGTTTCTCAGCACCGCCTTGAGCTGATCCCCGCCCTCTGGGGGCCTCAGTTGCCCCATCTTTAGTAAGATAAAGTAAGGAGGTTGCGCCATGTTTCTAAACTTTTCCCTCTCCCTCGCTGTCAGTTCCTTAAGTCTTTTTCCTTTTGGATCTCTGGCTGAAATCCAGTAACACCTGACAGCGGTGGAGAGGGGTATCCTGATAGCTGATTGGCCGAGGGAAGGATCCAGAAGGAGGCCGCGGCCTTCCAGTGCACCCAGGCCCAGCCTTGATTCAGCAGCAGCTTTCCAGCTCCTACCGGCACCAGGGGAGGGAACTCCTGACCCGCAGACCCACCCGCGAAGCAAGCCTTGACGTCTCCCGGAATTTACAGCTCCTCTCCCTCCCCGCTGGGCTTCCCCAGGCAGCACGCACCCAGGCTCTTCTGTTGGAGGCTGCCCCCGAGGGCAAACTGCAGGGGTCTGCACAACTCCCCAGGGCTTCCCGCAGAAGCTGATTGACAAGCACGGGGGCGGGGGAGGGGGCAAGGTTCCTGCAGCCCTTAGTGACCGGCGCCCTGCCCCCTCGGCCTCCGCCCCTGTAAAGAGGGCTGTAAAATTCCGGAAGAGAGATTAGAGGCAGGGGATGGGTGGGGCGGTGAATCAGTACATTCCTTCCTCCCCCTGCCTCCCCCTCCCCGGTTATCACTTTGGGGGGGGGGGTTGAATCCTCTCTTGGCCTTCTCCTGACCGGTCCACTGCTAGGGTCCAGACAAGCTAAGCAGTGCTGGGCGGGAACCTCCCAGGGTCAGCTGAACTTTCTGGAGCCCGGATCGCTCATTTTGCAGCTCATGACCCCATTTGGTTTCGGGTTGGGGAATTTTGGTCGTTGCTTCCAACTGGGTCCTTTGCATAGAGTAGTTCACAGGCCTGCCTGTGCATTTGTCAGTAGCTCCCATTTATTGGGCAAGCCCTGGCTCTGTCTTTTCTTCCTAAAACTTTGCAGCGTAGGCATACCTTATCTTGCGTTAGCTAGGAAATCGGAAAGCTCAGAGAGGTTAGGTAACTTGCCCAAGGTCAAAAAGTGGCAGAGCCAGGAATAATCCCAGCTCTATCAGTTCCATAGTTTTCCCATCACACCCTGCAGCTTCCTTTACTTTAGGACTTTGAAAGGCAACACTTATTAGGGGGTAGGGAAGTAACATGTATGGACTACCTCCTACCGTGCTGCATAGTTTAAATATATTGTCTTTCATGATTTATTTTTTTCACAACAACCCCCTGAGATAGATGTGATCATCACCGCCATATTATACACCAGGCAACTTTAATACATTTATTTATTTATTTGGCTGTGTTGGGTCTTTGTTGCTGTGCGTGGGCTTTTCTCTAGCTGCGGCAAGTGTCGTTGCGGTGCAGGGGCTTCTTATTTGCAGTGGCTTCTCTTGTTGTGGAGCATGGGCTGTAGGCACGTGGGCTTCAGTAGTTGTGGCATGCTGTCTCAGTAGTTGTGGCTCGTGGGCTCTAGAGCGCAGGCTCAGTAGTTGTGGTGCACGGACTTAGTTGCTCCGTGGCATGTGGGATCTTCCCGGCCCAGGGCTTGAACCCGTGTTCCCTGCATTGGCAGGCAGATTCTTAACCACTGTGCCACCAGGGAAGTCCCACCAGGCAAGTTTAGAAGTTGGGAATTTGAGGGGCAGAGCTGGGATTCCTGTAGAGTCACAGTACAGAACCACAGTTAATGTCCATGTAGTGCTTGACAGTTTATAAAACACGTTCAAGATCTTCATTTCAGGAACTTCCCTGGTGGCGCAGTGGTTAAGAATCCGCCTGGCAATGCAGGGGACATAGGTTCGAGCCCTGGTCCAGGAAGATCCCACATGCCACGGAGCAACTAAGCCCGTGCACCACAACTACTGAGCCTGTGCTCTAGAGCCTGCAAGCCACAACTACTGAGCCTGCGTGCTGCAACTACTGAAGCCCGTGTGCCTAAAGCCTGTGCTCCACAACAAGAGAAGCCACCACAATGAGAATCCACAGCAAGAGAAGCCACCGCAATGAGAAGCCTGTGCACTGCAACGAAGAGTAGCCCCCGCTCTCCGCAACTAGAGAAAACCCGCGCACAGCAATGAAGACCCAATGCAGCTAAAAATAAATAAGATTTAATAAATAAATAAATCCTGTTTAAAAAAAAAAAAAGATCTTCATTTCAGAGCTATCCAATTTCACAGATGAGGATAGAGGTTCAGTCCTGAAGTTAAGCCGTCTGTCCAAGGTCACAAAGCTAACAGTGAGAACAAGAGCTGGCAGTTTTGTTTTGTTTTTTTTTAATTAATTAATTAATTTATTTATTTTTAGCTGTGTTGGATCTTCGTTTCTGTGCGAGGGCTTTCTCTAGTTGCGGCGAGCGGGGCCACTCTTCATTCCCGTGTGGGGGCCTCTCACTATCGCGGCCTCTCTTGTTGTGGAGCACAGGCTCCAGACACGCAGGCTCAGTAATTGTGGCTCACGGGCCTAGTTGCTCCGCGGCGTGTGGGATCTTCCCAGACCAGGGCTCGAACCCGTGTCCCCTGCATTGGCAGGCAGATTCTCAACCACTGCGCCACCAGGGGAGCCCGAGCCAGCAGTTTTGAAATAAACTCTGTAGAGTCAGTAGTAGCAAAGCTCATTCCATTTACTCATTCCACAGTGCCAAGTACCATTCTAATAATTGTAATAATAGCTAACATTTATTGAACACTTACTATGTGTCCTGTATGGTGCTACCTGAGTTATATACACTAACTCCTGTAATGCTCAAAACTATGTCATGAGGTAAGTACTGTTTCCTTTTCCATCTTACAGATGGAAAAATTAAGACTAGATGAAATAACTTCCGAAGTTACACAGCAATATAATGGCAATGCAAGGATTCCTGATGAAACAGTCTAGGGTCCCAGGGTAGCAACAAGGCACCTGGGTTGTGTCCCCACTTCTGTCTAAAACCACTTCCCTGAGGGTCTCGGTTTCTTTGCCACACCACCGTTACTTCTTTCTCTAACACCTGTGTGTGGCAGGCCCACACAGCTCCCGCTCCAAGGAGCTAATGCTCCATAAAATCAGTCAAGAAGGCCGCCAGCTTTGCCTCACAGGGGCGCTGGAAGGATTAATAAGCTAATGGCACTTGGAATGCTTCAGCAAAGGCACTGGATAAACTCAGGGCACTTATTATGTGTAAAACTCACTGCCAAGGGTGGTTCACGCTGTAATAAGGTGCCTGCAGCCCAGTTCCTGATCTGTTTGAGGTGTGCAGTTTTCCTTGGGAAACCATTTGGATGAGGTCATTCACGTCAGGGGTTAGAGCATTTCCCTGCTGTCCTGGGAGTGCGGGGAGTTGGTGGTGCCATGGTCTCAGGGCTTTTGCTCCCAGAGGGGGGTGTTTCCAATATCTCAGAAGGGATTCCAGCTTACTATGATGTACACCAGTTATTGACTGGAGTCAGAGACTAACCTCATGCTGATGTGGGCTTCAGAGGTAGACACCTGGGCTGAATCCTGCTTCTGTCACTTCGTCTCTCTGAGCCTCCAGTCCCTTTTATTTTAATGTTTTTGGCCGCACCATGCAGCTTGCAGGATCTTAGTTCCTGACCAGGGATTGAACCCAGGCCCTTGGCAGTGAAGGCACGGAGTCCTAACCACTGGACTGCCAGGGAATTCCCTCCAACCCTCTTAAAATGAGGATGGTAACAACTTCCTCACAGGGTTATTTTGAAGCATAAACTTGATAATATATTTAAAAACATCTGCCCAGGGCTTAGAATAGATGCTTAATAAATGGTACCTGTTATGATAGCTATTTTTGTTATCCTTATGTTGTGTGTGTGTGTGTGTGTGTGTGTGTGTGTGTGTGTTTTCAGCCATGCCGCAGGGCATGTGGGATCTTAGTTCCCCAACCAGGGATCGAACCCCGGGGCCCCTGCAGTGAAAGCACGGACTCCTAACCACTGGACTGCCAGTGAAGTCCCATGTTGTTATTATACTATTTACTGACATTTTAGGGCTGGGCTAAATCCATTTCTCAACAATCTACTACACTGCCCCAAGTAAGACAGTCTAAATAGGGGAGAACGTGAAATAGGCATTTATAATACACGTGATACATGCTATGATAGGGGATTGCATAAGGTGTTTTGAAACTTTAGCAGACGAATCAATAACCAGGAGACTCAACCAAAGTTTTGCAGAGCACATAGTTCTCTGTCTCAAGCCCGTGCTTCGAGGAAGTGGAAAACGCTGCCTGCTGGAGGCAGGTAGAATTTAAGAGTGGCAGCTGAGCCTGTGCTCCTCACCCAAAGGGCCTTGATTCAGATCTGCAGCCCCTCTTGCTTCAAGGCCTCTCAGCTTCTTCACAGCTCTGCCACCCAGCCTTGCCCTGGAATACCTACCTCCTCCCGGGCCACCTGCTGGAGGTGAACATCCTGGGTTCTGTGCTGTGGCATGATGTGGCTGAGTCATAAGACCTTTCTTTTCACTGCTAAGCTCTAATGGAGGCCTTCTGGTCAGGAGCAAAGCCCCAGGTCTACCTTGTGGGGAAGGCTTAATGATGACTACTGACCATTTCTTCTCCCCACAGGGCCAAGCGAACATGTGTGTGGTGGTGCTGGGGGGCGGGTGAAAGGCAGCCCAAGGGGCAGGAGTCCCTTCTAGATAGGTGCCAAGTCCGAGCAGGTGAGGCTTCCCAGGGTGGCGAGGGAGGACAGAGCCCCTGCCCCCCTCCTCCAACTCTCATGGGTAAGCCTCCCTCCTTCCTCTCAAGCCAGCCTCTAGTGTCTTTCCTGCTGCCATCTGGCAGTGGCCCAGACCAATATCCCAACTCACCTGTGACCACATTTTCCAAACCAAAACTCAGAACGCATGGTCTGACAAAGAAAGAATTTCTGGCCACCTTCTAAATGCAAGAGAGAATACTGAGATCTCTAGGATAACCCCTGTCGTTAAATTCAGGGTCTCCTTTTTATCAGGAATTTTTCATACGAAATGAGAATAGCCCTATGAAGTAGCTGATAACTATTTCCATTTAATAGTTGAATATACGCAGAGAGAGGAAATAACTTGCCCAAGATACTACATCCCGGAAGTTTGAATTTTGATCTGCTGCTCGCGGTTCCTAGGTCTGGGGGTGTGTGTGTGTGTGGCGCGCGGCCGGGGAGTAAGGGTAGGGGGACGCAGAAATATCCTTCGCTATTGCAGACGCACACGCCATTTATCTGGGGCCTCGGGAAAGGGCAGCCAAGAACTGAGCTGCCTGGGTTTTCACTTCTGGGTTGGAAATCCCCGAGCAAAGGGCTCGGTCACCGCCTTGTCCCGTCAGGATCTGGCCTCAGGCCTCACGGCCTGGCCGCGGGAAAAGGCCCTTCGACCTTGAGGGTCACCCCGCGGCCTCGAGCTCTGGCCCAGTCCAGGTGCGGATGGGCGGGCCGCGGCGTGGGCGAAGGACATCCAGGCCAGGTTCTGCCCCCCCCTCCCCGGTCACATGGACGCGCCTTCCGCAGCCAGGAGTGCTGAGCGGAACGAACCACGAGGCGGAGCGGGGGAGGCGCCGAGGGCAGTGGGTCAGCGCCCCGCGGGGCAGGTGGGCGGGCCTCACCGCCCCGAGCCGGCCCGCCAGCCAGTCAGCGGGCGCGGGGGGCGGGCCGGAGGGCGCGCGCGCCGCGCCCCGCAGCGCCCCCTGAGGGGCGGCGGCGGGAGCTGGTTCCGGCTGCGCGCGCAGCGGTGGTGGCGGCGGCGCGATCGGCCGGGCTGTAACCGTCGTCCGTCCGGTAGCGGCTGGAGCGGCAGCGGCGGCCGGGCACGGCGCGAGGCGACGCCACAGGGCAGCGGCGGCAGTGGGGACAGCGGCGGCAGCCGGAGACGCAGCGGCAGCCGCAGCAGCAGCAGCAGCAAGACGGACTCGTGGACACGCGCCGCCGCCGCCGCCGCCGGGCCGGGCCGGGTGTCGCGCGCCGAGGCTGGGGGGGAGCCGTCGCCGCCACCGCTACCGCCGCCGCCGCCGCCGCCGAGGTGACTGAGGAGAGAGGCGCCTCCTCGCTCCCGCCGCCGCCGGACTTCAATGCCCAGTCCCCAGCTCGCCAGCGTGAGTGCGCTGCTCCCGGGCGGCCCCCGCTCTGGCTCCCGGGGCCTCGGGGCAGGGGAGGGCGGGAGGCGCCGCAGCCATTAGTGCAGGCCCGAGACACGTCCCCGGAAGGAGGGCCGGGCCGGGGCCGGGGGCGGGGGGAGCGCGGCCGGGAAGCGTGGAGAGCGAGGGTGGGTGAGCATGGGGGGGGAATCGCGCGTGTGGGAGGGGGAGGGACTAGTGTTGTGTGCAAGAATGTTGAGTGGGGGGGCGATGTGCGTGCGTGAGGGCGAGAGTGTGAGTTGGGGACAGGGCTAGTGTGCATGTGGGGGGAGAGAGCGTGGGGGGGAGAAAGTGTGGATGGGGGGAGTTGGGGGCAGTCTGTGTGTGTGTGTAGGGGAGAGTGAGGGGGAGTGCGAGTGGGGGACGGTAGGGGGGACAGTGTCAGGAGGGTGGGAGGAGAGCGAGGGGGAGCGTGTGGGAACGAGTGAGTGTGGGGAGTAGGAGTGTGCATGGGAGAGTGGGGTAAGTGGGGGAGGGAGAGTTTCGCGTGCCTGAGGTAGAGTGGTGGGGGGGAGAACCTGAGTGCAGAGTGAGAGAGGTTGGGGAGAAGGTGAACGGCAAATGAGGGAGTGTGGAGGTGTGTGCCTGCGACTGTCCAGTCTGTGAGCCGGCTTCCTGGAGGCTCTCCTTGATCGTTTTCTAGGGCCGTAGTGAACCCGGGTGTCCTGGGTTAGGGAGTTCTTTCCAGGAGCATCTTGTCCCTGGGTCCTTGGGTTCAAGTATGAGGAGAGGGTACAGAAGTCTGTTCCAGTGGCACTACCATCTTCTGGCCCTGTGACCCCCCCCCCCCCCATATTTCATGACATGGACATGAATTTCCAAATTTGTCAAACATATGATTGGCATCCCATCCTAGTCTGGGGTTCTGAGAGCTAACTAGAATTTGTGTATTGCACAGACTCTTTTGTAAAGTACTGCTAGTTTTTCAGGTGAGAGGTATTCTATTGTTAGATAAATTCAAGAAATGTTTTTTAGGTTTTAGCTCTTTCCTACCCTTCTGGAGAGAAGATTTTAAGAAGTAATAATAATGATAATAATAATGGTGTAACATGTTGATGATGAAGAAGAACCATAGGCTAGTTTATTATTTTCTGGAATTTTTCAAGAAATGTATTAAGTATCTAGCAGTTCTAGCATCATTGTAGGCATTCAGCAAATGCTTGTCTGTATGGAGTCACCAAACTGTAGCCATTGCTGGATTAAATATGGTGGTTACTGGCTGCCTTCCTCTGTATTACGGAGTAGTTTCAGACAGGAAGTGAGTGAAGTTATGCCTTATTCAAGGTGCAAAAGGAAATTAAGGCTTCAGAATGACACATTTTTTTAATACATTTACTTATTTATTTATTTTTGGCTGCATTCTTCGTTGCTGCACGCGGGCTTTTCTCTAGTTGTGGAGAGTGTGGGCTACTTTTTGTTGCGGTGCGCAGGCTTCTCATTGTGGTGGTTTCTCTTGTTGCGGAGCACGGGCTCTAGGTGCGTGGGCTTCAGCATTTGCAGCACGCGGGCTCAGTAGTTGTGGCTCGTGGTCTCTAGAGCACAGGCTCAGTAGTTGTGGCGCATGGGCTTAGTTGCTCCGCAGCATGTGTAATCTTCCTAGACCAGGCCTCAAACCTATGGCCCCTGCGTTGGCAGGCAGATTCATAACCACTGCACCACCAGGGAAGTCCCCAGAATGACACATTATTAAGGCTTCATCATCACTTGCCAGCATACCATTATGTTGGTGAAGATAGAAGTTGATTGCTGGTATTCATTTTAAAAGTTGTTTCATAGTGGATAGTGAATGGACTAATCACTGTCATGGAGTTTTCCCAGATTCTCATGTTGTAGAAGTAGGGGTTCTTGATGAAGAGTACCTTGATATGGATTTTATACTGTAATGATGGGAAGTCTCTTAGAAGTTGAGAGTCTTTTCAATGTAAGCAAAGAGTAGTGTGGTCCTTTTGGTACTAGACATGATAGAATTACAAGCAAAAGCATTGGTGTGTAATTAGAAGTCAAATTATATTTTTCTTACAGTGTCCTTTTCTCCATCACTAGCATGCTCTCTGCTTTCAGAAACAGTAAATAGTATTGATACTGTTTGGTGGGGGTCCAGATTAATTAGTATTAAGTTCCTCCTATGTACCAGGTGCTTTTTATACTCTCATTCAGTTCTCACAGCTACTATTAAAAGGTGGTAGGTGTCCGCATTTGCATTCATTTGGCACATGTTGAGTGGTTTCTATTTGCCAGACGTTAGGGATACAGTGATCAGCCCTCATTGACTTACAGTGATGAGATGAGAAGATATAGAGACTCAAAGAGGTGAAGTAACTTGTCCCAGCTGGATTAAAAACCCAGGTCAGTCTGACTCCAAAGTCTTTGATTTTTCCACTATACCATCAACTACCCTCGCTAGGTTGTCTCTCTTTGAGGTTTCTCATCCACACAGTGACCTAGCAGCTTGTACAGATGAGAGATGTTGAAGGTAATGCAGAAGACTGAATGGCTGGAGGCAAGGAGATCATTTAGGAGATGCTGACTTGAGGCTCTTTGGGGCCTAAGTTAGGCTAGGCTTTTATGTGGGTGGAGATTCTGCCTTGGAACTCTCTTGGGGCCTTAGGGTGCTTTGAGACAAGAGTCTTATGAGGCACCTGGGATATATCTGGGAGAGGAAAGTCTGATTAAAGAAACCCGGCAGCCTTTTAAATGTTTTTTTATTTTGGGGGAAAGAAGAAGAGTGTATTAATGGGGCTAAGAGTCAACCAGAAGTTGTCACTTCTTTGTGAAAGTCTTTCTCTTCAGCTTTGTGGGATTTTTACCTCAGGAGAATTTGAAGATCAAGTGAGAAAATATATATGAAAGCACTTTGTTAATTATAAATTGAACTACAGACTCAAAGTATTATTATCACTAAGACTTTTCTACTAATGCAACAGTTTCTTATATTTAGTAGCTGGAAAAGGCTACTAGCACTTTAGACCACCTATATAAATGAAAAATTTTTTAGAACTGCTGAACCCGGTATATTCTGACTCAGAACAGCAAAAGTCAAACCACTCCCTCCATGAGTCAGGCAAGTAATATTTAATTTGAACGAACCAAATTTATAGGCAGAAACCATTTACAACATCATTGAACTTTGGTGGCACTAGGGAAGAGTGAAGAGTAAATATTTGAATGTTTTTGCACGTAGTTTCTTAAAAAGTCTGAAAGCCCCATGTTTATGTTTTACTTGAAAAGACATTTGTGTGAACAAGGAAAAACATTTATTTTTCTTAAGATGCAACTTTTTATTCACTTTGTCTTTAAAGATGGCATTTCTATATGAGGTAGTTACAGAACACTTTATGGTTTTGAGACACAACGTTGAAATTGAATGGAGATTTATTTTATAGGGTTTGACTGTACGGTTCTTTTTTTGTTGTAATGTGGGATTGGTAACCAGTGAAGCCTCTAGTAAAAGCATTTACGAATAAGATGCAGATGAGCAGTACATAAATTTTTAGTTGTTGCTCTTGGAAGAGTGAAACTTAAGTTAGAGGGAAGCCTAAGTTAGGTTGATTTCTTCGAGTGCTATCTCATCAGCTATACTACTTGTAGAAGTTGGTGATCTTTAAAAATTTTGAGCAACTGGAAATCAGGACCCAT
Source organism: Balaenoptera acutorostrata (assembly GCF_949987535.1). Lineage (NCBI taxonomy): Eukaryota > Metazoa > Chordata > Mammalia > Artiodactyla > Balaenopteridae > Balaenoptera > Balaenoptera acutorostrata. Next base: position 25,582,082 of record NC_080064.1, on the reverse strand, counting down.
AGTTTTAACATAGAAGACTTAGTTATGTTTATTGAATTAGGGTAGTAGTTAGAGATTTTGAGGTCTTGGAGTACTTATGAAGTCCAACATTATGCTTTAGGTTTCAACATTACCGTCTTAAGAATCTTCTGTGTGCTAAATCACGAATCATATCATTTTAAATTCATAATAACCCTGGGAGTGAGTAAGTGGCATTCTTCCAATTTTACAGATAAGAAAATTGGTTTAGAGATCAGTTGTTGAATCCTAGTTAAAGAGTATCAGTAAATAGATGGCAGTGGCTTAAAAAATTTTTTTCCCCTTGGGGCTTAAAGTACTTAAGTCTCTAACCATTTTTTTTTTTTCCTCCCCAGTTAACTGTAGTCATTTTACAGGGGATTATGTAGGAATTAGTAGATGTTAAAGAAATTGCCTTTTCTTTGCTTGAAATTTAGTTTTTAGTTAGTTTTCTTTTTTTTTTTTTTTAAAGGATACCTCAGTTACTTTTTTTGCTCTTTGGGGGATGTTGCTGCTTTGAGATTTTTCTCAAGATACTAGTTGGGTTATATAGAAACTGATGATTATTCTCGAAGTTTGTAAAGCAAGAGTCCTTGATGTTACAGTTTGGATAATTTTGTATCTTGGGTTTGTTAAATGAACAGTGGATGCCACCGATTAAAATTACTTGGGAAATGGTGATTTGAGTCTGTTAATCTGGAGTATTAGAAGAGTCTTTTATCCATTTTCAACTTCAGAACTAGTATATATATATACAGAGGTGTCTGATAGCTTTCTCTGGTTATCCTTCATTGTACTGACTGAACCACATTCTCTAGCTCCTTTGACTTCCTGGCCACTCTGTTGGGACTTGAAACCTTACAGAATTGCTTGGTGTAGAGCTCAAGTGGATATTGTATCTGAATCTTTTGCTCCATGGAGTTGTAGGGGTCTAGGCTAAACCAGAAACTGTCACTACTCTGACACCTCCATGAGAGAAGCTGCACAGCACTGCAGGCTCTGTCCACTTTCCACAGTTACCCTGTGGAGTTACTAGGACCCAGATGAGAAAATAACCTTTCTCCTGCACATGTTGAGGTGGTTTTCCCTAATCAGTCAGTATAGATTTACAGGGTATGAACTCTGCCAGAAAAATGGCTATGAGGGGTTGACAGATTATACCAACAGTTTTTGTGTGATTTGAATACAAATGTTTTTTGTTTGCCTGCACTGATTTCTTACCCATGGGTTCTGTAACACAGCATCCACTCCATTTTAAGTGATCTAGAAACTAAATTTTATCATTTAAATATAAATTTACATTGCACAACAAACATTCTTTCTTAAACTGTAGAGAATTTTTAGATTAAGCTTTTCTGTGACCCTTTCTTTGCTAGTTGAGCCTGTTTTGAAAAAATATTTTGACCATTAGAACCCTCTTTACCTTTTAGAGAATTTAATTCCTTTCATGTATTTTTGGGTTGAAATTTCATTCTTCTCAGAAAATGTTAATTCTTTTGGCATAAAATGTGCACATGATATATTTGCTTTAGCAGAGCAGATAAATTACTTTATATTTTTATTTCTGCAGTGGTCAAAAATGTTGGCTCTTAACTAATGTATTGTTTGACAAGAATTCAAATTCACAATCAAGTCTGCTTTCTTCTAGTCTTTTCGTTTTGAGATTTGAGCATAGGTTTTTTTTTTTTTTTCACTCTTTTACTGGAAACATTCACTAGGTTGTACCACCACAGTCTTTGTAGATTGGATTTATATACATATGTTGATATTTACTGTTTTTAATAGCAAAACAAATTGGTGTGTTTCCTTCTTTCCATTATTGGTGAAAAGCCTGTCATGAGGGAACAGAGTGACTGGTTAGTACAGAAGGATATGAGTCATCAGCAGGATTTGTCAGCAAATTGAGAAGGATATGATGGAGAAACAATAGATTCTAGTGACATTCTTCATTCTGCATGTGTGGTTACAAACAGGTTTCCTTTTGGTGATTGGTTTAAATTATTCAAATAATTTAGATCTTTCTGGATGAAGAGCGCATCAAATTTAAGTCATAGCCTAAACTCTGAATTGTTTTTCTGGTGAGATGAGATATTCATTTGGAGGTCATCACCAAGCAGAATTTAGTTAAACTTGTATCCATTTACTAGGAAAAAGAATTCAACAATCAGGTAGGTTTTAGTAAGCTGAGAGGCTGTTTTTGTGAAACTTGCTGGTAATTATGGAGCGGCTCAGTAGATCAGAAGATGCCCACCAATATGGCAATACTTGTTTTCTCTCAGTGAGCAAAGAGTTACTACTACTGTACTTTTAAAATTCCTAAGAGCTTTTATTGCATTTGAATTGGTCTAAAATTCTCAGCATGGTCAAGGCCTCCTCAGAGCTATCTAACCGAAGACTTAGTTCCTTTCTCAAGTCATGCTACCATGGCCTGTCTCTATGTCTACCAGTCTTGTCATAAAAATTTTCCCTTTCCTCAGAAGTCTTAATTAATCCTACTCCATTCTACTCATGCTTATTTTGTGTCTTCAGAGTATGTAGCATTAATAATGAAATTTTAATGCTCATCATCAAATATTTTTCACCCACGTTGATTCTTCTAGGATCTTGATCCTGGATGGTGATTATAATGGTATGCAAAGAGAGCTCCACAAATGCTTGTTGTAAGATTAGATGGGCTGAGTTTTAGTATCATTCAGAGCTGGTATATTGTCCCTCATCTCAGTAAGCATTTGGAGGAAGAGGACACGAAAGATTAAATTTTGCATTCTTTAAGTGAGAAGAGAAGGAAAGTGAATCCATGTTGAACTAAGCTGGTGAGCAAAGAATAATAACCTCTTGACATGGAATTATAGAGGTATTTCACCATTTTTACTTCACATTCATATGTAATGCGAAACAACTGCTTTAACTGTATGGTTTCTAAAGACTTTTGAATGTTGTATTTTATGAAAATAAACATCAAGTCATTATTGGGCAATTCAGTTAGTGGGTAGACAGTATATTTTAAAAGGCCACCAGCAGCTCCAAATTGAATTATTTGGGTTCTTGTCTGTTTATCTTGTACTAATACTCAGTGCACAGAGAGATGGCTGTGAAGTATAATGTGATTTATAAGAAACAAGTTTAGGAGAGGAAGTGAAGTGTAACTTACTTAGGGGAAACTTGGACCAAAATGCCCTAACAGCAGAAAAATTTCTGGGGCTCAAACAAAAGAATTTATGCTGACAAGATGTAATTTGGAATGTTTTTATTCTGTATCCTGTACATAGAGAGCTTCCTTCCCCCCTTTTGGTGGTGGATACTTGAACAGGACCTTTAAATATGCTCAGTATGTTAGACAAAATGGGGAAACGAAAGAGTTAAGCTGACCCATAAACTGCTAAGTTCTGAAACATACATTTTAAATAGTGCTAACAATAGCCTGGAAGTTTTTGCTTTGCATGCTGCTCCTGTGCTGTAGGTTATTTTGAAAGGTGATTCAAATAACCTTTTCCCAAGTATCTATTTTGCAACCTCAGGGAACTTGCAGCTGTTACAGTCATTCTAACTGTTCTGATATAGCTCAGAAAACATTTCAAAGTGGTGTTGACAGGGTGAATTCGGGTGTCCTTTTGGATTTTTACTACTGAGTTTGCTTTATTACAGTTGAAATTCAGAATCTCAAATACATTTCTTTATTAATGAAATAATTCAGTGGTTCTTGAGTTAATGTATGTATAGTGATGTTGGAAACTAAAGTAAAATGATTAAGACTTAAATTGTTCTCCAGGAAAATTATTTATCCTTTTGAGATTAAAGAAAGATGGAGGGAAAGAAGAAAACAAATATTAGGATTTAAGTTTATGGGAATGCAGCTGAATTTGAGATAGTTCTTTATTGTATGAAGGAGGTTACCACAGTTTTTTAGGAAAAGAAGGTGCTTAAACTTTATAATAAAGAGGCTTGGGAGTCTTGAAAGGTACATAAACTGAAGTCTTTAAACATAAAGCCCGTGGAGAGGATAGTCCTGATGATACCTTTCCTTGGAAATGGAAATATGAATGAATAGAATCAATTTAATAGAGCTATTTAACTTAATTTTTAAAAGATTCACTGAAAACAATAAGATAATGTTCCATACTAGAATGGTGTTGTTAGGATTTTTAATGTTTTTACTGGTATTGAAATAATTTTTTAGAAAAAGTGAAAATTGGCCATAGTGCTGTTATCTTCATTTAAATTTTATTTCTGAAAGGAAAAATAACATATTTGGACAAAGAGTTTCAGCTGGGGAATTGCTAATCTTTAGAGGAACAATGGAGTACGAAATTGAAAAGTAAATATTTTCAAGTGTGGTGTGAAAATATTTAATGCAATTTTTGTCTTACAGTTATTTGTAGAGGTAGGAATTACCAGAAAAGGACAACTACTTCTAATCGCCAGGGTACATACAAATTTGAAAACCACTCCCTTTTCATTTGAGTGGGAACAGAGCCCACGGGACTTCAGAAAATAACTGTCACTGTTCTCAGAAGCAGGTGTGATCTGTTGGTTAATTGCTTTCCTTTCCTTTCTGAGTGGCAGGCCATGTATGTCCTGCTGGTTCTGAAGTGTTCAGATATTTTCCCACCATCAAGGTCATGCTTTCTTTTTATAGAACTGATTATTGATTTGTGTACTGGAACTTGATTCTCAAGTTCCCTCCTTAAATGAGGAAGTGGAAAAGTGGGAATAACCAAGGGAGTAACTCTGAAACTTTTTTTTAGCAGTAAGAAGCGTGTTGCTATTTTTAGCTTGTTTACGGATATTTTGGATCATAATTTCTGTAGAATTTAATGATACCTCTTTCCTTATCAATTCCCCAGGACTGCAGTCAGTAGGAGAAGAAAACTAACATTAATTTGAATGGTCTAAGTTCAAGGAGCCACATGTATTCACTTTTAGTATGATAAATGCAACAATAGAGGGGATGAACAAAGATAAGTAGTACAGAGTGTAGAGCTCTTATTTCTACAGGGCTCTGGTGAGTTGGGAATAGGTATGAAAGTAAACATTTCCAATTTGAGATCAGTTAACCAGGAGGTGAGTTTTTTTTTTTTTTTTAATTGACATTTAGTCGGTATAATATGTTAGTTTCAGGTGTACACATAGTGATTAGGCATTTAAATACATTGTGAAATGATCCCGTCTATAAGTCTAGTAACCATCTGTCACTGTAAAAAGTTATTACGATATTACCAACTATATTCCTTATGCTATATATTACATCCCTATGACTTATTTTATAACTGGAAGTTTGTACCTTTTAATCCCCTTCACCTACTTCACCCAGTCCCCCACCCAGAAGATGAATGGTTTTTTTTAAAAAAATAAACTTATTTATTTATTTATTTATTTATGACTGCCTTGCGTCTTCGTTGCTGCCTGTTGATTTTCTCTAGTTGTGGCGAGCGGAGGCTACTCTTCGTTGTGGTGCGGGGACTTCTCATTGCGGTGGCTTCTCTTGTGGAGCACGGGCTCTAGGTGCGCGGGCTTCAGTAGTTGTGGCACGTGGGCTCAGTAGTTGTGGCTCGCGGGCTCTAGAGCGCAGGCTTAGTAGTTGTGGTGCACGGGCTTAGTGGCTCCACGGCATGTGGGATCTTCCTGGCCCAGGGCTTGAACCCGTGTCCCCTGCATTGGCAGGCGGATTCTTAACCACTGTGCCACCAGAGAAGCCCCAGAAGATGAGTATTTAATTAGCAATGTTGAGTTTTCTTTAGTTTACAAGTCTTAATCTCAAATGGTCAAAATGCAGTAGATACAGTAGTACTTTACAGAGGAATTTCCTTGCTTTTCTTTCTTGATGGTTTTGAAGATTTTATGGTCTGTTGTCTGAATAGTCTGTGAATATTCGGTCAGCCTTCTGCGAGTTCATAACAGTTACTCAGGGCCTTGACTTTTTTTTCCCCACAGACCCCATATCCAGTCTGTGGACAAATCTTTTTGGGTTCCACCTCAAGGTATATCTTGAAACTGATTCATATCCTCTCTACTGCTACTACTTTGGCGCAAGCTACCATTATCTGTCTCCTGGATTATAGCATCAAGTTCCTACGGATCTCCCTGCTTCCACCCTTACTACTCATAATCTGTCTCCATATAGCATCTAGAGTGATCCTTTTAAACATAGGTTGTCACTCTTGCTTGAAACCTCCTATTTTTCTCTGAATAAAAGCCAAATACTTCTGTTGGCCTGTAAGGCTGTCTTTTTATTTCTCTGACCCTATTCATTCCCTTGCCTTATATGCTCCAGTAGCACTGGCCCCCTTGCTGTTCCTAGAACACTCCAAGCATGGCCCCACCTCATAACCTTTGCAAGAGCTAATCCCTCTGCCTAGAATGCTTCCTCAAATATCTATTTGGCTCAAAACCCCAGGCCTAGGATAAAAGGTCACTTTTTTCATTGAGGCGTTTCCTGCTAGCCTTATTTAAAAGTGGAATCCCCTCTCCCTTCTGACACTGCAGATTCCCCTGCTTTGCATTTTTCTCCATAGCAGTGGCATGTTTTATTTATCTTTTTCTGCCTGCTAAAATATAAGGTCTATCCTGACAGGAATTTTTGTTTACTGCTCTTGCTGCCCCTATAAGAATATATGGTACATATTATGTATCCAATAAATATTTGAATTTATACATTCTTAACTGGCCAAATTGCAGTGTCTAGTCCTTCATGAGAATGAATTCTTTACTGTTGACAGATTATTCATACTTATTTTAAGGGAAATGCAGGTGTCTTCAATGAGGTGAAATGAATTTGTTTTAGGAAAAAATTGTTGCAAGGTGTTAGTCTTGTATACCATATTATGCTTTCATGTTGTCTGCTTGTAGAAACCACGCTGACTCAAATTTGCATGACTTCCTGTAGAATTTCTGGTAAGAAAAGTAAACAGTAAATGTATACTTACTTGTTCCTCAGACCTTTGCTTTTAGATTTTATTTTCTAAGATCTAGAGTTCTTTTGTACATTTACTTATAATGTACTGTTTTTAATTTGGTGAATACTGGCATAACCTATCAAATTAGAGGGTTATTGCATCATCACTTTAATTTGGAAAAAGAGGTGATTTCTCAGTGGAAAGCTTGTTGTAAGTGGCTTGACAGGATTTTTAAAAGGATGCCCAGTAAGTGTGGGTTACATTAAATGGGGCTGATTTTGTAAAGTTCGTTCATGCCCTTGTATTCTCTGTATTTATATTTGAACTTAGAATTACAGTTGCCAAAGCAGGATCTGAATTTTACTCCATAATTTAGTATCTTTAACAAAGAAGAAAGCTGTTTTTCTGGAAATGTGTAGGTACAGGCTTGCCAGGGACAGAGGGACTAGCCCTTTTGAGGCTCTTTGTAATCCAGTGGTTATAGCACTGTTAAGGATGTAATTAAATTGTAAATCATTGTAGGTTCTTTATCACCCTAGAATTAAAAATTAAAGGGACTTCTCTGGCTGTCCAGTGGTTAAGACTCTGCATTTCCAATGCCGGGGGTGTGGGTTCGATCTCTGGTCGGGGAACTAAGATCCCGCATGCCACATGGCGCAGCCAAAAAAAAAAAAAAAAAAGATAAAAAAAAGTTAAAGAAATTAAGGTAATAAGTGTACATGGGAAAAAAACAGGAACTGTTTAGAAGGTATATATTGTACATCATGCTCCTGGCCTGAGTGAAAACATACTAAGTACTCACAAATATTTCTATATATACTGCTTATATTATCATGTACCTTGCTTTTTTCACTTATTAGTATCTCTTAGCCATCTTCCCATATCAGTTTATATAGGTGTTTTATTCTTTTTAACCTCTCCATGGTTTTCCGTTTTAACATTGTGCCATGATTAAGTGATGGATATTGTATTATTTCATGCCTTTTGGCTTTTGGTTCTCATCTAGGTAGATGTTAGCAGTAGAGCATTGACACTGGATATTTAAACTTGTAACATACCCCTCTTCAGAGTTTTAAGTAGTCTCTGTTGTGTTATTGACTTAGTCTTACTGGCAGTGCACTGTCTTAGCTTGGTAGACCTCTGCTTGCTTGTTCTTCTTCCAGTCCCCTTTCTTCATTCTTCTTTATCTTTTCCCCTTCCCTCTTTAATTTAAAAGGATTTCTCTGTCACAGACCATCGTTTCTAATCCTTCAGTGAAGTCATATTCTTTTGTTAAAAATGGAAATGTTGCCTAGGAAATGGAAATTCCCAAATTCAACATTTTAAAAGTTAGATTCTATAAAAGATAAAGGGTGGAGAGAATATTTGGATGCGTATTTGAATTTGATCACTGTTATGTGTCAAGTAAACCAGCCTCTTCCATCATCTGGTAAATTAAAGTAAAAATCAATTTTTACTTAAGTAGGTAGAGCAGAATCAATGCCAGAGAGAAAACTTTAGAAAAAAGTTTTCCAGTAAGGTATACAGGTGCTGAGTTTATGCTAAAATGTATGGCTCTGTACTGTTGAGTACTTTCCAGCTGTGGTAGGTTGTTTATGATTTTTTTTACAGACTGTTTGCTTTGTATTCTTATAGGTGTCACAGAAACTAACATTAGTTTATCAGAATTGACAGGTGCAAGAACATTTAACTGTTAATGTGTAGTTGAACTCCTGGGGGAGGGGGAAGGAACAGAAGCTTGCTTTTATCATGCATCTGTTAACATTGATAGAACATAGTGTTTAATTTGGCAGAAATTCCTTTGCTGGAGATCTCAGTATGGTATTAAGAATTGAAAATCTGGGAACTCCCTGGCGGTCCAGTGGTTAGGACTCTGCGCTTTCACTGCCTGGGTCTGGGTTCGATCCGTGGTCAGGGAACTAAGATACTGTAAGCCATGCAGCCAAAAAAAAAAAAAAAAAAGGAATTGAAAATTTAATAATAAATTATCCTTATCCCTGGGAGTGGTCCTTTCAAATTGAGCTTGGAGGAATAAGATGGGATAAAGGTTGTTCTGTTTTCTGAGAAGACAAACACTGATGACTGGGGAGAAAACTTAATGCTAGAGCTGTAACCTTTTAAGCCTGGCTGTCACTACAATGCTGGTCTTTCAGTGCCTTTCTCAGCTGACACACATCTTAGCTGCCATAACAGCATTAAACCAAAGGGATTCAAACAGGTTTGAATTTCCTTGTGTTTTGCTCTGCATTGCACGCAAACCATTGTTCTTTGAGTAGTTATTTTAATAGTCTTTTCTCCCCTTATTATAAGGTCACAGAGTTGGAAATGAACATCCAACCAAATATTTGAAGAAAAGTTACACTGTCATGAATAAGATTATGACTTGAAAAATATGTGGATACCTCCATTAGTCAAAATTGGAGGGAAAATAAGACCTGGGTTCTTGTCCTTGATCTGCTGCTAATTAGCAGTGTGGTCTTACTTAAGTCTTAGTAATCTCTCTGGATCCCAAACAGCATCTTTTTTTTTTAAAGGTCAGTGTATTTGATCTCTTAAGTTTCTGCCAGCTTTAAAATTCCTTGACTGTACAAGGAGTACTCTATGAAATGTGTGATCTAAAGTGGCTGTGTTTTAGGGTTACAGTTAGAATTATGAGTTAGATTATGAGTTAGGAAGGGTGATGGTGTGTATTATGTTTTTGTTAGTTTGAATGTAGAAGTTTTGTGTTTTTACTGTAGTGGATAACTCATTATGCTGAGGTATTGAAGTTCTTACAATGCCATTTTGAATTTCTTGCGTCTCTCTCATATTTTAGGAATGTTTTAGTTTTGCGCTTGTGTCTATGGTAATATAATCAGAAGTATATAATTTACAAAATAAAATGCCATTAAGCATATCATAAAAAGAAGACTTGAAGATAGAAGATTAAGCTTGAAAGTTTGAGGCTTAGGTTTGTTCTTATCTCTTTCAGTTTCTTCCTGCAGGTGCCTCTGTAGTCATTTTCTTTCATTTGTCTGGTTACAGTCATCTTTTTTAGAGTTCTAAATAAGCATTTATTGGTGGCTTAGGGAAGAGGCAAGTAGAAGAACTTAGACCTTGTCCCTATTTCCAGAGGAATTTATGATTATGTTGACACTCTGACTGAGCCAGCTATACAGATTACTGTGTTTCAAAAATTCTGCCACTTCTCTTCTTGCCTTGTTTTGGTAGGAATTAATATTTGGGCAGGAGACTGCTGTGAATCATTAACCTTTGGATGCTTTTGTACTCTTGAGGTAGTGATGTGAGAAATAATAAAAAGATAAATTGGACTAGAAATGAGAGAATGGGATTTATATATTAGCTGAGTCAGCTGGAATTGTGGTACCTTGGAAAAAATACAGGACTTTTCAAAAGAGTCTGAATTTGGGCTCAGCTAATTCATTCACCTTAGACAAGTCACTTTTCTGATCCTCTTTCCTCATTCTTCATAGGTAGTTAAAAACTACTTAGAGTTGTGAGGAAAAGAAGATAATTTTTTGAAAGTGCTTTATGAACTGATATCATAAATGGGGCCAATGCATATATTTTGGATTGAAAGAATTAAATCCTCGAAGTGGAATTTTGGTTAATATCCTTCATCCATTTACAGATATAATTTTAACCAAAGATAGTTAACATCAAAGCAGAAAAATAAGGAGATCATTTGATGTGAACTTTATGAAAGAGTCCATGGAGTGAAGTTTTAAGTATCTTTTAGTCATTTAAAAATGATTTAAAATGATTTTAAAAATTCATTTAAAAATGACTTGAGTTAGAAATAATCTTATTAGTACAGAACTTTATTGAGCCTCGTTTTGAAAAAAGGAAGACATATTTAACTTCTTTTGGCTGCACCATGAGACGTGCGGGATCTTAATTTCCTTACTAGGCATCAAACCGGCACCCCCTGCAGTGAGAGCACGGTGTCTTTTATTTTTATTTTTTTTAGTATTTATTTAATTTATTTATTTGGTTGCGCTGGGTCTTAGTTGTGGCAGGCGGTCTCCTTAGTTGCGGCACATGGGCTCCTTAGTTGCGGCAGCCAGGCTCCTTAGTTGTGGCTCGAGGGCTCCTTAGTTGTGGCATGCAAACTCTTAGTTGCAGCATGATTGTGGGATCTAGTTCCCTGACTAGGGATGGAACCCAGGCCCCCTGCATTGAGAGCTCGGAGTCTTAACCACTGGATTGCCAGGGAAGTCCCAAGACGTACTTAACTTAAATCTCTGACTTTTAAAACTCTTGGTATATACTTCTGTCCTATTCTTGGTAGATGGCAGTAGTTTAGAAGTGGCGCCATTTCAGGTGTCTTTGGGCTCATAAAGAATGTATTCTTGACTTTGGGCATTGTGTTTGCTGTCAACCTCCAGTTCATTTTCTTTATGCTTTTCTCCTCCAGGTTTTTCGTTGGAATATACGTTGCACATTTATGGCGATTCTGAGCGTGAGGGCAGACTTCTGCCAGGCTCAGCACAGCGTTTCTGCTGACAAGTGAGCTTGGAGGTTCTATGTGCCATAATTAACATTGCCTTGAAGACTCTGGACACCGAGACTGGCCTCAGAAATAGTTGGCTTTTTTTTTTTTTTTTTAATTGCAAACATATATCTTTTAATGACTCCAGTAAAATTAAGCATCAAGTAAACAAAAGTGGAAAGCGACCTACTCTTTTAACTTGTCTCACTAGTGCCTAAATGTAGTAAAGGCTGCTTAAGTTTCGTATGTAGTTGGATTTTTTTGGAGTCCGAAGGTATCCATCAGCAGACATTGAGGCCCAAATTGAATTTGGATTCAAGTGGATTCTAAATACTTCTGCTTATCTTGAAGGGAGAAGCTTCTTAATAAACAAGTTGAATAGAGAAAACACTGATCGATAATAGGCATTTTAGTGGTCTTTTTAATGTTTTCTGCTGTGAAACATTTCAAGATTTATTGAATTTTTTTTTTTTTTTCATTTTCCCCATCACACTCACACACGCACGCTCACACTTTTTATTTGCCATAATGAACCGTCCAGCCCCTGTGGAGATCTCCTATGAGAACATGCGTTTTCTGATAACCCACAACCCTACCAATGCTACCCTCAACAAGTTCACAGAGGTAAGATTGTAGCATGGTCTACCTTTTGGATTGAGTTTTAGGTAAAATCCTGTTAAAAATTAACACCACTGTAAAGAAATCTTTTACCACAAAGCCATTTATTTCTGTGATTGGAGTATGGGTGATATGGATCCTGTGGATCTTACCAGTCTTTGTTTGAATTGAGTTGAATTAGTTAAAACAGATTTTTAAAAGAACATTTATGGAATTTGAGGAGATCTTAGAGATTGTCTAGTACTGTGTTTTTTCCTTTGAACATTATTAACAGTTCTTTTGTTACAGTTTCAATAATAAAGCTAATTAACATTTATTGAATACTTAGTACGTAGCCAGCATTACAATAAGGAATTTTATGCGTTATATCATTTACTCCTCACAATAACCCTATGAGGTATAGGTACCATTATTTCCCTTATAGATGAGGTAACTGAGGTTCAGAGTGATTTAGTAATTTGCCTGAAGGCACACAGTATGTGGTAGAACTATCTCTGACACTAAAACCCATTTCTTCCTCAAATGCCCTAACCACTTTTGATGAAAAGCTACCCTAGAACTACTTAGCAATAGGAACCACATTAGTCAAGGGTCCAGAAATTTAGGGGAAGGAAAGGTATTATAGGTAGCATTTTTATGTCAGATCCTGCATTTTTTCTATTGGTAGTAGTAGAGAAACATTTTGTACTTTATTCAACAGGCATTTGAATATAAGCTTTTTAATCATTCTCAGATTGTTCAGTCTCAGTGATTTCTGTTGATGTATTTATGGAGTAGACTTAGAGAGCTAGATGAACTCCTAGGGATTCTAAATCTACCTCTCTCACTTTACAGATGGCAAAACTGAGTTCAGAAGAGGTTTTGACTTGCTGAAGGTCACAAATATTTACCATAAAAAATTTCTACTGGAAACTTTCAATGAACAGCTACTGTGGAGTTCATTTTAATGGGATTTTATTTGTATTTTGAAATTTTTAAAAATTTCTGACTCATTATATAACATTAACAACTTTCCTCAGTCTTTTATGAGAAGGTGTTTCTGTGAATAATGAAGTCCTTTAGCAATTAAAATAACTTTTCTCTTTAGATAACCAGATGATGGACACTTCTTGTAGGATATCACTGTCCTGCTTATTTATATTTTTAATTCTCTGAGCTTCTTAACTTTGTGTACACAGCGTACAAGTTAATTCCAGGCCGGTATGCCCTCAGGTTGTTCAGTCACCTTTAAGCCTGGCTGAATTACATGATACTATTTTCAGCCTGTGGATTCCTTGGTCGTAGACTCCTGCAGCTATAAAAAGATGTCGGTGGCCTCTTGAAGTTAGTTTGTGACTGGATTAGGCATTACTGTAGGAAAACTTTTAAAGGAGCAAGACTTCTGGCTGTAATTGTGTGTTACTTGACTTTGTAATATAATACCACTTTTTAATCTTAATTTCAAAATTGCTTTTGTTTCTTTAAATTATAAAGAGCAATATGTACTTAGTACATAAAAATGAGAAGATAGAGATAAGTAAAAGACAATTTAAAAATACTGTTAATACCTGGCATCTAGATGTTTTTTTCTGTATTTATGTATATATTTATAAATATACATATAGATAGGATCACACTGTGTATTTTAGAAAAATTTCCCCAACCTCCTTAGTATTATTTTTATAGCTGTCATAGTATTCTATATGGATGTGCTATACTTTCTTTAACCATTCACCTGTTTTTGGACCATTAATGTTTCTGTCTTTATACCATCCCAAACAACCTGTGCTGAACATGCTGGTACCTAAATCTTTGTGTATATCTTTAATTATTTCTTTAGTATAAATTCCCAGAAGTAGAATTTCTAGGTCAAAGTGTATGCATGTTTTTAAAGTTTTTGCGTTATGCTACCAAATTGCCCCTTACAAAGGTGGGCCTTATTGATGCTTCCACTTTGAATGCAAAAATGTCTATTGTATGTGTTGTTAGAACGAGAATGATTTTGATCTTTGTCTGAGAATGAGGTCTCGTTTCAGTTTATAAGAGTATATTTTTAAAGCTTTCATTGCAGATTCTAAAAACAAGTTTCCTTATATTTGTTTTTCTTTAAAGGAACTTAAGAAGTATGGAGTGACAACTTTGGTTCGAGTTTGTGATGCTACATATGATAAAGCACCAGTTGAAAAAGAAGGAATCCACGTTCTAGTGAGTGTGTAGTGTTTTAATTTTTCACTACAAACAAGTTGTACCTTTCAAACATAGATATTTTTAAAACTTGGCACTCATAGTTTGCTTTTTAAACCTACAGGAGATACAGTAATCATAGCAATCTGTTAAAATTCCTTTGGATTGGCAGTTTTGTTCATTTATGGCCTTGAAGTCTACAGATGCAGAGTATTTTCAACAAAAAAGGCAAAATTTAGTGCATACTTATTTCAAGAGAATGGAAATTTCATTTTTTTTTCTCTAGGAAATTAATGTGATACTTAGCTTTTGTTTCTAGGCTACTGGTTTGAATCTAACTGAAAGTAGTTTCCATCAGACGTTCTTAAATCACATGGAAATATTCTCTCTTGCTTTGCAAGTACAAATTGGTTACTTAATATTTTGTGGATAACTTGTAGGGGACAAAAAGGTGGGAGAAGAGCATAAGTAGGGAGAGGGAGAAGGCATCTTGCCCCAGAGTAATTAGCATAGTTTCTGATACTTTTTGGTAGGTTTCTAAGAAGCATTTGTATGATTAGATTTCTTTCATAATTCAGTTTGAATATAGTGATTGGAATTATTTTGAATTAAATTTCTCCTTGGCCCCTAAATATGCTGTTTCATTATTGGAAACAGGAACTTCAGATTAGGTAAAATTTTATACTTTATTCCCTAAAAAGTTGTCTAAATTACAGTAGCATGTATTGAAATGACCTTGTAGTCTTAGCGTCTTAGAGCTATTTGACATGGTTGTGGGAGGGCATTGTAGTGCGAAGAGAACTGAAGAGTTTTGAAGTAGTTGGGTAGGAAGAAAGTAATAAGATGATGGTACAAGGTTATGTTCCTATTTTTTATTGAGAGTTAGTTCTGTAGTCTTCATTGCATTGGTTAGTAGTTGAGAAGGCAGTTGATGCAAAGAAAATAAATGTCCTGTTGGTAAGGCAGTTGTCTCACATCTGATGCATAAAGTTTCCTCACTTCCACATTGGTGAAAACACAAAAATCAAATAGCCAAACGTTATGTTTTTTAAAATGTATTTTAATAGTATGGCATGGTAATAATACTTTGCTTGCATTCCTATTTCTAAATGACTTTAAGGTCCCCTGGCTGGAAATCACTGAGGATAAGTATAAACATGTATAAAATGTAGCCCTGTGTTTAAAAAAATAAAAACAGAATTTTAAGTTATGAAATTAAACCAAATACAAGTTCCTTTTCCTGTATTGTATGTTCTTTAATGGGTAGATGAGAAATCAGTTTGTCTTGACAGTTGGCAGGGTGAGAAAATGAACTGCAGATTGACCGTAGTCTGTTTGAATCAGTAATGTTGTTAAACACCTTTATGAAATAGAAATGAACTAAAGAACTTGAAGTAGTTTGTAGAAGATAATGGTAGATCTGGGATTTATTCCAGGCCTTTAAATCTAGGCTTTTGTTTTGTTTTAAAGAGCTGTGATCAGATAAAACTAAAGGTCTAACTAAAGCTTGAAAAAAAACAAGGATATTTAGAATTAAGCTTGGAATTTCTTTTTTTTCCTAGGCAGAATTTTTTTTTTTAATTTTTTAAATAAACTTTATTTTTTAGAGCAATTTTAGGTTCACAGCACAACTGAACAGAAGGTACAGAGATTTCCCATATATGCCCTGACCCTACCCATGCATAGCTTCCCCCATAATCAACATCCCCCGCCAGAGTGGTACACTTGTTACAACTGATGAACCTACACTGATACATCATCATCACCCAAAGTCTATAATTTACATTAGGGTTTGCTCTTGGTGTTGTATATTCTAGGGGTTTTGACTAATACATAATGACATGTATCCACCACTATAGTATCATACAGAGTCGTTTCATGACCCTAGAAATCCTCTGTGCTCCACCTATTCATCCCTCCCTTCTCCCTAATGCCTAGGCAGAAATTTTAGTTTAAGTTGGATTGCTAATTTACTTTTGCTAGGTGAAGAGGGTTTGGAACACTTTATAAGAGGATATTCCCAAAGTGAGACCTTTCAACCCTTTGACCAATGTTCTTGTAAATCAGAGGCACATTGGAAAAGACTAATGATGGTTTCAGCCATGTCAGTTTGAAGTTCAGATGCTTCTAAATGACTGCTTTAGTGATTTTTTTTGGATAAAAACTACTTGTATGAGTAAGTAAAGCATATTTCATATTATTGTTTCTTAACTAGATGCATTTTAGGGAGTTTTAGAGGAAGTAAGCGCTTGACTAAGGTACTTACTAGTTTTACTGCTATTTACAGTTAAACTCTGTAGTGACATTTATAATGATAACATTGACAGCCCTTTAATTATGGGGCGTAGTTGGCAAACATAATGTGCTGTCATGGCTAATGGGCTCCATGAAGTGTTCTAGTGGTGCCAGTAATGAGTGCAGAATCAATTTAGTGCTCTGTCACTTTTCCCTTTTTCCTTCTCTAGTATTTTAAAGTGTCCTTATCCAGTCTCATTAGAATAGTATTATGTTAAAAAAAAATTCCCAGTGTCTTTGTATTTCTGTCCTTGAAGTCAGATGGTACAGAGGGTATGATGCAACATGTGAATGTCCCTTTCCCCCTTTCTTCAAAATGACTTGTGTTGGTTTCTCAGGACCTTGTGCGAGGTAACAAGGAAGATAAATCCCTGCCTGTATTGTGAATGCACATGGGGTTGGTCTTAATTGAAAAACAACCCAAATCAATGAATATAAAGAGAGAAGGGAATACTTGAGGAAATGGTTTTCATTTCCCCAGGATCATATCATGTGGCACACTGTACTTGTAAAATGGGATGTGTATAATTTAGGCAGAGCTTTAAAAATATTTGCTGCTTGACTTTAAAAAAAATACATATGTAAGCACAAAGATGGTAGTATGTTTCTATTATGATCTGCTGTTGGAAATTACTTATCAGAGAGTCTTTAAAGAAAAGACATCATAACTTAGAGCTATTTGGGGTAATCCTCAAAAATATTTATATTCTTAGAGACCAATGAGATACCAGTTGGTACACTTTGCCAAAATGGACTTCTAAATCTTATTGACAGGTGGTGTGTCCTCTCTTACTTTGTCTTGGTTTTAATTTTAGTTTTCTCTATTATGTCTAATTACTGCTCTGTTCACATAAAATATTTGAAGAATGCTAGCCTCTTATCACTCTGGTAAGAGATATTTCCAAAGAAAAAGTTTGATGCTTGTGATGCTGGTTGTGTATGCTTCATTGAGAAGGCTAAGTTGGCACACTTGAATTTTGATCTTGGATCATTTTTCAGAAGTGATCAGAATTGTGTGATTAAGTATAGGTACATGGGGCTTCCCTGGTGGTACAGTGGTTGAGAATCTGCCTGCCAATGCAGGGGACACAGGTTCGAGCCCTGGTCCGGGAAGATCCCACATGCCGTGGAACAACTAAGCCCGTGCGCCACAACTACTGAGCCCGCGCACCACAACTACTGAAGCCCGCGAGCCTAGAGCCCATGCACTGCAACGGGAGAGGCCACAGCAACGAGAAGCCCACGCACCGCAACGAAGAGTAGCCCCTGCTTGCCGCAACTAGAGAGAGCCTGTGCGCAGCAGCAAAGACCCAATGCAGCAATACATACATACATACATACATACGTTTAGTAAAAAAAAAAAAAAAGGTACATGTAGTACAGTTAGTGCAATTAGGCCTGCCCTGTGTATGCAGCTGTTGTGCATTAGGATGTTAATTCTGGAGAAAATATCAATTTAATGTAAAAGACCTTTTCCTCCCAGGATTGGCCTTTTGACGATGGAGCACCACCCCCTAATCAGATAGTTGACGATTGGCTAAACCTACTAAAAACCAAATTTCGTGAAGAGCCAGGTTGCTGTGTTGCAGTGCATTGTGTTGCAGGACTGGGAAGGTAAGCTCTTCCCCTTTTGTCTGTGAATTCATTATCAAAAATTTCACTTTGATAGAAACTGCATTTATTACGCTGAATATTAAGTTGCCTGAAAGGAAAGGAAATGAGAGCAAAAGCTGGTGTAATGATTTCTCAAAATAACTTTTTATGTTTCATTGTTTGTCTGAGTCTGGGTTTAGTGGGTGGTGGTTCATAAGTTGTTTTGAAACTGGTTTAATGTCATTATCTTATCTTTGAGCCAAAAATACAGTCTTAATTCAATATGTTTTCTTTTTCTCCATTTCTAATAATCAAAGGTTTAGGTGTTTGAAATGGGCAACAAAGTTAAAATAACTTTAGATTTGAAGAATGTGTACATGGTTAATTTTAGATTGAGATGAATGGAAGTTAATAGATGAAGAGCAGATGGTTGAACCTTAAATTTTTGAAAGGAAATGTATGGAGAATGAAAGCTGACTTTGATTTTAAAATCTTTTTCCTTGAGCACTGCATGGAATGGTGTTGCAACACTCATCAACAGTAGATTAAATGTCAATTTATAATGTGCACTTTGACTCCAAACATTAATGCAAGCTGCTGTTGCCTCAAGGTGGTGGTGACTCAGGCTGTTACTTCTGCTCAACCCTTTTGTTTGCTATTTTCCTTTTTTGCAGTTTAGTGTTGTACAGTTCTTCTTCAGGGTCAGACGTCTCTAGTCCTTATCCTGATTTGGGGCAGTTTTTTAAACTAATAGCTATCCTAGTTAGGTAGTCAGTCCAAAGTTAGTGCCTTATAATGGGCTTATTAAAAACATCATTTCCTTTGTTATATTAATATATATATATAGAAAGCAATTCCTAATTACGAATTCTCTGCCACTCTTCTAGCTCATGGAAAGGATTTTGTTGAGGAAGTCTAGCACCTCTTTAGTATTTGATGAAGCGATGATATTAAAATTGATTTGTAACGAAAATTCTGAGACACTCAAGATAATCCATTTGGTCATTTACTATGATAATGGTTAAAGATCAGTGGATTTTTGGTGACATAAAATGATGTGAAAATTTGAGATATAATGTGATGATGTTTTAAAGAGTAAAGATCTCTTAATAAAGGTTTAGAATTTTGTACTTTACTAAAAATAGAAAATACCATGGAAGCTATAATGATTTAGATATTTTTACTATGTAGAAAAATATCAGATATTTTAGTATACAGGAACAGTGAAAGCTCAAGCTTTATGTAGTTTTGGTAATACGTAATCCTGGGTTTTAAAAAATCCGTTAATTCCAAAGACCTGTGGTTATTTACAAATGAGTTTATCTCTGCAGGGCACCTGTGCTGGTCGCACTTGCTTTGATTGAATGTGGAATGAAGTACGAAGATGCAGTTCAGTTTATAAGACAGTGAGTATGAAGTTTTATGTTCAGAAACACATAAAGCAGGACTTCCCTGGTGGTCCAGTGGCTAAGACTCTGAGCTCCCAATGCAGGGGGCCCTGGTTTGATCCCTGGTGAGGGAACTAGATCCCACATGCCATAACTAAGAGTTCTTATGCCTCAACTAAAGATCCTGCATGCCTCAGCAAAGATCCTGCGTGCCACAACTAAGACCCGGCACAGCCAAATAAATAAATAAATAAATAATTTAAAAAAACCACACAAAGCAAAATCATACAAGAGAAAGAAATTATAAAAAGTACCCATTCATAGTACAGGGTAATTTGCTGTCTTTGGCTTAAAATATTATTTGAAGATACCAAAAATAGCAAGTGCTAAAGAGACTCACAATAACACTACTGGCTCCCAGATTTAAAGATATTCTAATTTAGGTGGCAAATTTGGACATTGTAGAATATGTCCAGATATGACTTGAACACCTAGGAAGCTTTAAAATGAATAGCTAGGTAGCTGAGTCTCAGTGATCTGGTGCCTCTTTTAATGGCTGTCCAAAATGCCTTCCAAATGTAACTCTCTGTGACAAAGAGGAAAGGAAGAAAAGGAGTAGTTAATCACCTAGGATTCTTAAGTGACCTGTTCAGTCACAGAATCAGGATGATAGTGCCCAGACAGAATCTTGACAGTAGTCTGGAATAACAGGCCATGCTATTTTTTTGTCCAGAATTCTTTGGCAATTATTGTCTTGCCCTTTCCCTTTCTAACCTTTTCTTAAAAAAAAAAAAGAGAGAAAGAAATAAAAAATGACTGTTTGTGACAAAGGGCATGAAATGTATGGTAGCAGCTCTAGGAAGATAACATATTTCAAGGAATGCCATCTGTGTCTGCTGCTTCATATAAATACTTCCTCATTTATCCTAAATACTTGCTGCCATTTCTAATATGAAGAATATATTAATTGGGAAGAGTATAGTCAGATGTCTCTGGATTAACCATTCTGATCTTTATTAAACGATTAATAGACTCTAATGAGAGTTAGCAAAGAAAATTTGTCTATTTCTTCTTTTAGGAAGGCACACAGAAAGTTCATGTTTCAGTTCAGCCCTTTCGCTTAAGAAGTGATGTTGTATGGGAAATATGCTGGTTTTCAGCTGTGTAGAGTTAGAAAGGCCATAGGCCATAAATACACATTTCAGTGAATCAGGCAGCTCTTTTTTTACATGATAAAGTGTGCCATTCTTGTATTTTCAGAAAAAGAAGGGGAGCATTCAATTCCAAACAGCTGCTTTACCTGGAGAAATACCGACCTAAGATGCGATTACGCTTCAGAGATACCAATGGGCATTGCTGCGTTCAGTAGAAAGGAATGTATACGAAGGCTGACTTGATCGTGGCATTTAGAGGGAACTCTTGGTACCTGGAAATGTGAATCTGGAATCTTAACTGTGTCATCAAAGTAGTGATGGATTCAGTACTCCTCAACCACTCTCCTAATGATTGGAAAAAAACAAACAAAAAAGAAATCCCTCTATAACGTGAATAAAATGTTTAAGAAAAGAAAAAGAGAAAGAAAAAAAAAGGATTAATTTAGTGAAGGATGATTTTGCTCCTAGTGTTGGAGTTTGAATTTCTGCCAGGATTGAATTATTTCAAAATCTCCTGTCTTTTTTAACTTTCTCAAAATAGGTCTCTAAGGAAAACCAGCAGAACATTAGCCTCTGCAGAACCATCTGTTTGGGGAGCACACTCTTCCATTATGCTTGGCACATAGATCTCCCTTTTGTGGATTTCTTTCTTTCTTGGGGGCGGGGGGGAAGGCACAGTATATATTTCCCTTCTTCTCACTTTCTTCTATCCCTCTTTTTTCCCCGGATACAAGTTGTAGATGAAATAGGAGAAGCCCACGTTGCTGTAGATGTGCGTGCAGTCTGGCAGCCTTAAGCCCACCTGGGCACTTTTAGGAAAAAAACAAAACAAAAAAACACCAAAAAAAAAGGAAAAAAAAAAAAAAAAAAAGGCAGTGGCGTATATAGTATATGATCCAGGTGTTTTTTAGTCTTTACTGATGATGGGGTATTCATGTTAGTTTCTTTTCTTGAAAACCCTATTCAACATTAGGCAAAGTAGCCAGGAGCCTTTTTTGTTTTGATAAATTTGTGGGGAAATGGCATTTTAAGAGGAGTCTCTCAAAGAACTTAGCTGAGAGTCGAATTCATCTCTTTTCCAACCAATGAAGCTAAGTGGATGTCCCAGAGATTTGTTGTTTTCGGAAGGGGAGTACTCCAGGCCGTCACTAAAGATATGTCCAGGCAGAGCATTAGCACACTTTCTACACCTTGTAGAATTGTGGGCTGTAGCATTACTCTGATTTTCTGTCTAATGATGTCAGAGAATGCTGTTAGTGTAAAGTTTTTATTTTAGGACTTATTTGTACTCTGAATTTTCAGGAACAGTCAAAGGAGTAGCAGCAAAGACACAATATTTTAGACTTGAGAAATGCCTGTAATGGGTATTTCCCAAACTGCCCCCTATATGTACAGTTCAGTTTAACCACTGATTGCCTTGTTCTTTTCTTACTAGGTTCTTTGTGAGATTAAAATAAATTTTTTTTTGCTGGTTCAAAACCAACAATGCCTAGTGAGTATGTGTCCACAGGCCATAATAGGGTAGAAGAGAGACATAGAGCAGCTCATTGTGTAGCAAAGGGACTGTGTGGCTAGTGCAGTGGTGTAGTATCATTTCTGCAGATTCTTTGCTGGGTTCAATGTACTGATCTAGAAAAGCTGTTTTGCTGTTCCTTTGCAGTTGTGACCAGGCTGCATTGACAAAGCAAGTTGGAGGATACCATCAGGGGCTCTTGCACTCTCCATCTGAATATTACATAATTAATAGTGCTCTGCTTCTAAGGATTTGAATAAAGTCTTACGGTCATCTTGTCCTGTTGGAATTTGCTGTGCAGAGCCATAAACTTCCCATTTTGTTAGGATCAGCTAGGCCAGTAGGAATGGACTGGGACCTTGTTTCACACTGATGATACCTCAGATGTTGGCTGGCTATGTGAACTGCCTATTTCCTATGCCGAGTTGTTTTGATTTTTAAATAAATGAAAATCTGTAGATTCTCTTCTCCCCCATCCCAGAAAACAAAACAATATAATGCTTTTTGAAATTGTTTCTAGGATTTTAAAGTGAAAAATGATGGTACTATCCAAAATTCTTTATTTCAGAACCTGACAGTAGATTCCTTTAACATAGGCTCAAGATCAAAACAGCATACCCTCTAAGCTCAGATAGACTGTTGACTCCAAGGGTTTTGATCAATACCAGAACAAACCTTTTTCCTTTGACATGCTCTGATTTTTGTTTGGAGGGAGGGAAGGAGGGAGGGGGAGAGAGAGAGAAAGGGAGAGTGAGCGTGTGAGAGTGTGTGTGTGTGTGTGTGAGTGAGCGAGCAGTATCCACCAGTAACAGTGCCTGCCTGAGTTAGGAAAATTACATTCCTGGTTCTGTATGAGGAGAAGGGTATATAAAGCAACATGAAACATTAGCCCTCATTTTGTTTTAAATTACAGACTAATGTTAATTGTTCTCAGAACTGGATTTTCTTCAAAATTAAACGTTTTTTTTTCTTTTGGATTTAATGAAGTATTGCTAGCTGAAGCCAGTTTGACATGGTGAGAGAGATGTCAGACTGATGAAAGGTGTGCAGCCTGATTTAAAACCAAACCCTGAGCCCTTTTAAAGAACAATAAAACATATTTTACATGCTCTTTGTCTGTGCATTTGTTCTCCACCCTCAGGTTGAGTTTCATTTATGTCTCCTTAGAAAACTTGGTATTCTCAAGGCCTGTTTTGGATCCTGCTAATAATTACTTCGGAGGTGAAATAATTAGAGGTTGGGAAGTTCGAAGATTTCATGCTTCCCAGGTGTTCAGTAAGGGCAGACATAACAGTAGTTGGGATACATCTGGTTCATTTTCTGGTTCAGTTCTTGGACACAACACTGCAGGAATTCAGCATCTTGTCTCTTTTCAAAGGATTTGTTTATACTATAGGGTTTTTTGTGTTTTTTTAGATTATTTTATTTTTGGATGCGTTGGGTCTTCGTTGCTGCACGCGGGCTTTCCCTAGTTGTGTCGAGCAGGGGCTACTCTTGTGGTGCGTGGGCTTCTCACTGCAGTGGCTTCTCTTGTTGCAGAGCACGAGCTCTAGGTGTGCGGGCTCAGTAGTTGTGGCACACGGGCTTAGTTGCTCCGCGGCACATGGAATCTTCCTGGACCAGGGCTCAAACCCATGTCCCCTGCATTGGCAGGCGGATTCTTAACCACTGTGCCACCAGGGAAGTCCTATACCATAGGGTTATTTATTTATTTATTTATTTATTTATTTATTTATTTACGGCTGTGTTGGGTCTTCGTTGCTGCGCATGGGCTTTCTCTAGTTGCGGCGAGCGGGGGCTACTCTTCATTGTGGTGCGGGGGCTTCTCATTGCAGTGGCTTCTCGTTGCAGAACGGGTTCTAGGCGCGTGGGCTTCAGTAATTGTGGCGGGCAGGCTCAGTAGTTGTGGCTCGTGGGCTCTAGAGCGCAGGCTCAGTAGTTGTGGCACACAGGCTTAGTTGCTCCGTGGCATGTGGGATCTTCTCGGACCAGGGCTCGAACCCGTGTCCTCTGCATTGGCAGTTGGATTCTTAACCACTGCGCCACCAGGGAAGTCCTACCATAGGGTTTTGATGAAGCACCGAAACATTTTACTTGAACACTTTAAAGAACAGTGAGAAAGGAGGAGGTTTATATATCGGATTTTGGGGTGGGAAATTTCCCTTTAAACCATGGGTAAAACATTATCCATCCAGATAACAAATTCATGTGGTGAGGTACGAAGAATGAAAAGGTAAGACACTGATCCCACTTTGGAGGACCTCAGTCCAGAAGAGGAGCCAGATATGTAGACTATTAAACAGAGTGAGTGGTTACAGAACTATGTGACATAATTCACTGATCCTCTCACCTCATGTCCTTCATTATGCAGCTTAGATTCTGTGGTCCAGTGTTAGAGTTACTGTTGACTACATAGTAAATTGCTTTGCCCCAACTCTTGCTTCATTATACTTGCCTGGCTGAACTCCATTTTTGGTTAAGTTCAGTATGCCGCCTTCTCTGCACTTACGCAGCTGAACTTGCTGGAAGAGTTTCTGTGTTTAAAGTCATGATCTCAAGTAGACCTGAGTACCATCTGACAATCCTACTGTGTTTCTCTATCCCATTTACACTTTTGGTCCCCTTGAAAACTCTTAACATTTTAACATCTTTCTCATCCTCACTCTCCGCTTAAGACTTTAAAAAAAAAAAAAAAACCTTAGAAAATAGAAACAAGGAAATTCCACAGGCTTCTACCATCACATCTTTGTTGGAAGTACTTTGAGTCACTTTTTAAAAAAATTTTATTTTTGGCTGAGTTGGGTCTTCATTGCTGCTCGCTGGCTTTCTCTAGTTGAGGTGAACGGGGGCTACTCTTCGTTGTGGTGTGCGGGCTTCTCATTGCGATGTTTCTCTTGTTGCGGAGCACGGGCTCTAGGCACGTGGGCTTCAGTAGTTGTGGCACACGGGCTCAGTAGTTGCGGCACATGGGCTTGGTTGCTCCGCGGCATGTGGGATCTTCCCGGACCAGGGCTCGAACCTGTGTCCCCTGCGTTGGCAGGTGGATTCTTAACCACAGTGCCGCCAGGGAAGCCCCTGAATCAGTTTCTTAATAACCAGTAGGACCTTGACTAGAAGGGATTATACAAATAGCATGTTAAGTGCTGTGATTATAGACCTATAGGAAGAGTGATGATTTACTTGGTATTTGAGCACCTGCCACATGCTACACGCTATGCTAAGCACTTAGGATATGGTGGCAAATAAGACAGATGTTGCCCTTACAGGGTTTAAATTCTAGTGGAGAAGATAGAGAATAAATAGGTACACATAAGTAATACACTTTCAGATAGTGGTTCGTGTTGTGAAGCTAGGAAGAAAGTAAAATAGGTAAGGGGCTAGTGACTGGGGTTATGTGTGGAGTTAGGTGGGATGGTCAGGGAAGATCTCTGAGGAAGGTGAAGGAGGCTACTATGTGCAAATGCTATGTGAAGGCACTGGAAGCACTTTCCAAGCAGTGTAGGTGGAATCTATATTTTGGCTGCACTGTGCAGCATGCGGGGTCTTAGTTCTCCCACCTGGGAGCGAACCCTCTCCCCCTGCAGTGGAAGCGCGGAATCTTGCCCACTGGACTGCCAGGGAAGTCCCATGAAGGTGAAATTCAGGCAGAGGCCAAATTGTGTGGATTTTGGGAGGCTGGGAAGATTGGAGTCATACTGTAGAGGGTATTGCATGTCATAACAAGAAATTTGAAAGTTTATTTACTGTTTTCAATCAGGAGGAAACATCAGACTCAACTATGTGGTTTATTCAAAGTGTCCATGTCCAGGCATCACTAAGGTCATTCTGATCAGTCTTGAGTTGGGGATCTCTATTCTGGGATATGGGGAGCCTCTGGAGGTTGGTAAACAAAGAATTGCATGGTCAGATCTATGCTCAAAAAGCTTATTCAAGAAATCCTTAAATTAGAAGCCATACCTTTTATGTAAAGTCAGTGGCTGATTTATACTATGCATGCAATAAATGACAGTTGAATGAATGAGAATGTATTGAAGAGAGTGGAAGCTGAGAGACCATTCATGTGTGATAGGTTGATGATGGCTTGCAGTAGGCCAGGAGAGGTGTTTTTAGTGTTGGGGCCTCTGTCTCCTTTGCTAATTTTGGGTTGGGGCAGTCAGGAAGATGGAGGAACAAGGAGATAATACTAGCTAATTTCTGCTGAGTATGACTGGACTCAGAATTTCACTTGCATTATCTCATTTAATCTTCATAGGCTTCTGCTCTTTGCTAACTGCTTGACTGTACTGCTGTAGTAGAATGGCGAGATGTTTATGTTCAGCATGTTGCTGTGGGTTTTTGTACTCAGTGAGTCCCTATTAATTGAGCTGCATCTTTTTTTTTTTAAATTTTATTTATTTATTTATTTATGGCTGTGTTGGGTCTTCGTTTCTGTGCGAGGGCTTTCTCTAGTTGCGGCAAGTGGGGACCACTCTTCATCGCGGTGCGCAGGCCTCTCACTATCGCGGCCTCTCTTGTTGCGGAGCACAGGCTCAGCAACTGTGGCTCACGGGCCTAGTCGCTCCGCGGCATGTGGGATCTTCCCAGACCAGGGCTCAAACCTGTGTTCCCTGCATTGGCAGGCAGATTCTCAACCACTGCGCCACCAGGGAAGCCCTGAGCTGCATCTTTATGTTAAGTGTTGGGGGCGGGGGAGAGAGGAGCACATGTGTCTGTGTACAGCAGTTATGTCTAGCCAGTGGATTCAACTTGTGCAAACTGTGTGTAATGGGCCCTACCACTAACAAACCAGGACATTTGAACAGAGTGGTTTATAGTTTATAATTGGCTTCCTATTACTGTTGGCTGATTCTCCTGCACAGAGAGTATTACTCCAGGATTGGTATTTGATTTAAGAAATTTTCAAATTGATTTTATCTTCAGTGCATTAATGCGTGGCCTAAATTCTTGCAGAGCCATTAGATAACCAGCCTGGACATGCTTTAGCAATTGTAACTGGATCTGAGCTGGCAGTGCTACAGCTTTTATTCAGCATAGATAAATCACTTTTCTGAAAACTCTTTTCTGCCTAAGCCCTGTGACTTATTTTTTAGGACACCTCAAGTGTAGGCCCCTTGAAATCTGAATATATTCCCCAAATCATTCTAAGACACACAAACAGGAATTTGTTAACACAAGTAGAATTAATCTCTATCTTCCTGTCAGAACAGAACACAAATATTCAAGGAATGGTGTGGAAATCAGCCTAATTTTCAAGCGTGCACAATTGTAATGCCTTGTAAAATCCGGAAATATGAAATGTGACTCCAGTAATGAAAATGCTATAAACGTAACTGAGTACATGGAAAACTGGAGGATGTTCTGCAATTTCATGAGGATTAGCATAGGTAAATGTTTTTCGTGAAACATTTTTTTTCAGCTCTAGATGTGCAGAATAGATCACAGCTGCATGAAAATACCAATTAATCATCTTCTAATACTTTTATGCAAATGATTATATTTGACTTTCACTTAGAGTTGCCATTAACACCTGGAACCCTACGATTGATAACAGGTAAGATTTTAATGAATACATAAATTAGAGATTTGAATCATGTTTAGATTAATTTATAGCACCTTTATTCATTACTGCAAGTCCTCTTGAAATCTAAAAATCACAGGATGAGACAGAAAATAAAGAAGAGGAGACAGCCTTTGAACTTATCAATTTTTTTTAGTGGTGAAAAAGGATGACTTGGAAATACTAAACCCTGCAAGTGTTTTTTTCTGCCCTTTGCAATAATTTGCCCAGATGCTAGGCCTGTGTATCCTGCAGAAGACTTTTATTTTCTCATGCCCTGAGATAACACTGGTCTTTTTTTTTTTTTTTAATGATATTTCTTCCTGTGCACACTCCTTGCTTTAGAAAATATTTTTTAAAAAAATGAAAGTCGAAATTGGCTTGTTGTAGACGTTTTGGGAAATACAGAGGACGTGAAGAAAAAAAAACCTCATTGTCCTGACATCCAGGGACAACCATTATTATATTGTATTTCTTTTCCCCTCCTTACCCCCATGTATAATTGTATTTGTATAATTATGTATCTTCCTTTTCCACTTACAAAGCCAAAATAGTATTTACAATTTATTGAAAGTTTACCATGTGCCAGGCACTGTGCTTAGTGTTTTAAGTGTATTATCTATTGAGTGGTAGATAATATTACCTTCATTTTACAGATTAGGACATGGAAGCTCAGAAAGGGTAAGTACCTTGCCCAGTATCACACATTTAGTAAGTGGCAGAGCTAGAATTCTAACCTGAAATGTCTAACTCAGAAACCCTGATTATATCACTGCGCTATACTCCCCTTGCATTCAATAAGTGGAAGCTGTTACTATTAAGTGAAAACCAAGTTGTCCCCTGAGGGCACTGTTTTCTCCGCAACCTCAAAAAACAGAAGCTACTCATTCTCCCATGACCCATGTACTACAAAGGCCAGTGGGAGATGAGGGGTCGGCTCTCTGTGGCCACGTCCAGACCATTGTTCTTCTGCCCTTGGGTAATACCAGCTTGAGACAGTTATCTTCAAGCTGTTACAACCACTACCCCTCATTGTTGCTCTCCTCTGCTGCCCTCCCCATCACTCAATGCATGGAGTTCCTTGGGCCTTGAAGGCCCACCCCTTGTCATTCTCTCGTCCTTGGCAGATTCAGTGCCTCCTCCAGCCGCTCGGCATCGAAGGCCTTTACTACCTTAAATCCAATGGCCCATTCCCATAGGAGTGACTGTTGCCTCTGATGTAGTCAGGAGGTTGAACAATGGGGTGAAATCAATTGTGTGTACATGTGTATGTGTGTATATCTACACATGTGCATATATACATATACACATATGTTTACTATACATTTTACTACATAAAGGATGTGTAACATACAATTTTAAAGTAGTAAAATATGCATTACTCTTTATTGTAAATTCCATATAGCCAATTAATTCTCACAGAATGCTTTTGTTGATTTTTGCCAAACTGTTAGTTATATCCTAGCGAACCTATGGTTGCAATTGACAAACCCACCATAAATGATGGTCGATATCTTCCCTTTTGTTAAAGACACGAAAGTAGAACAATGAAGACTTATGTTAGAGCTTCACTCATTCATCAGTGATATGACTTCTTTGTGGAACTGGAAAATAGTTTCTGAATGCTGGAGGACTATTTTTTCAATTTTTTTGGTGCTGCTTACAATGTAATGGCTACAGACAAGATGCACTTTTAAGTTTAATATGCATTCCTAACATTTTCTCCATTAATTTCTTTTTTAAAAAATTTATTTACTTATTTATTTTTATTTTTGGCTGCATTGGGTCTTCGTTGCTGTGCATGGGCTTTCTCTAGTTGCCGCGAGAGGGGGCCGCTCTTCGTTGCGGTGTGCGGGTTTCTTATTGTGGTGGCCTCTCCTGTTGCAGAGCATGGGCTCTAGGCGCGCGGGCTTCAGCAGTTGTGGCATGTGGGCTCAGTAGTTGCGGCTCGCAGGCTCTAGAGCACAGGCTTAATAGTTGTGGTGCACGGGCTTAGTTGCTCCACGGCTTGTGGGATCTTCCCGGACCAGGGCTCAAACCCATGTCCCCTGCATTGGCAGGCGGATTCTTAACCACTGTGCCACCAGGGAAGCCCTCCATTAATTTCTTAAATGTACACAATCATCAAAACAATGAAACAAGCTCTGATCTGTAGCATTTTCCAATTTCCATGGTATAAATACTCCTGCCATGAACAATTTCAAGCTACCAGTAGACGTCACTGGACATAGATTTGGGAAGAGACGTGCAGTGGCACACCATTATAATATTTCCATTAAACAGATACCATAGATAATAGTAAAATGTAGTAAAATAATTAGGAAGTGACGAGTTTTAAGAATTAATGACCTTTGTCTTTAATATAGTTTATTTAATTATAAGTTTGTACAACTTAAGTTTTAAAAATTTATTTTATTGAGGATAGTTGATTTACAATGTTGTGTTAATTTCTACTGTACAGCAAAGTGATTCAGTTGTACATATATACTTTTTCATATTCTCTTCCATTACCGTTTATCACAGGATATGGAATATAGTTCCTTGTACTGTACAGTAGGACCTTGTTGTTTACAATTTAATTTTTTTTTAAGTTAGTTGTTTTTTTTTTTTTAAAGTCTTGAATTTGTTAGAGTATTGTTTCTGTTTTATGTTTTGGTTGTTTGGCCACGAGGCATGTGGGATTAGCTCCCTGACCAGGGATCAAACCTGCACTCCTGCATTGGAAGGCGAAGTCTTAACCACTGGACCACCAGGGAAGTCCCCACAACTTAATTTTTAATAATGGCTGTATTTAACAACCAGCTTGCAAAATTCCTGAAATTTAACAATCACTTGGTATGAGCAACCCCGGCACAGCACTGTGTATAGTTGCCTCTGCACCTACTCTCTGCCCCAGCCCATCATCCATCTTTCTCACTTTCTAACTTGCAGCATGTATGCTTACCCTTTTATTCATTTTCTATTCACTCCTCAACCCACTATAACCTGACTTTTGTCTTTTCCATGACAGACCCTGTGCTAGTAAGTAAAGGCTCCTTTATCCCCACTTTCCCACTGAATTCCAGTTTTCCCCAAAGCTCTGTCTTAAGGTGGTCTGCTTTTCTCTTCCTACATATTTTGCTTTGGTGATCTCATCCAAACCCCTGACATTAAGTACACTGATGGCTCCCATATCTATAATTACAACCCACATCTCTCTCTGGAGCGCCAGATCCATTTGTCCAACAGTCTACAGGACATCTCACTTGCTTGTCTCATGGTGGTTCAAACTAAGCATTTCAAAAAATGTATTCCTTGTTTCTCCAGCTTTCCACCTCCATCCCCCAAATCTGACTTTGCCCCTCTTTTTCCTGCCGCAATAAATGGAGATCCCTTATTTAAGCCGTCCAAGCAAGACACCTTGGCATCAGGCTTGATTCCTCTCTCTTCTTCATCACCTCTACTATTCACCCTGGTACAAAATCCAGATTTACTCAATCATTCATTCATCCATCCATCCATCAAAACTGTCAGCAAATATTTATTAGAACGGCTGCATAGTATATTGTGTAAGAACACTAGAGCTTGGAGTCAGCCTGCCAAGCATGAAATCCTGACTCTGCCATTTACCTAGCTTTGTAACCTTGGGAAATTGACTTGACTATGCTGTGTTTCAGTTTTCTTAAATATAAAGTGGAAATAATAATAGAATCTTCCTCACAGGGAATTGAGAGGTTGAAATGGGTTGCTCTGAGTAAAGCACTTAAAACACAGCCTGACACAGAGTAACTGCTCAAGAAATGTTAGCTATTGTATTTACTGAGCTACATAATTATGCCAGGACATCATCCTAAATAAGTGGGAGTGTATTAGTTTCCCAGGACTGTTGTAACAAAGTACCACAGACCAGGTGGCTTAAACAAGAGATATTTATTGTCTCAGAGTTCTGGAGGTTAGAAGACCAAAGTCAAGGTGTCAGCAGGGCCACGGTCCCTCTGAAACCTGTAGGAGAATCTTTCTTTGCCTTTTCCTAGCTTCGGGTGGTTTTCTGGCAACCTCTGACACTCCCCAGCTTGCAACTGCATCACTCCAATCTCTGCCTTCGTCATCACATGGAGTTCTCCCTGTGTGTCTCTATCTTTACATGACTGTCTTCTTATAAGGATACCAGTCATACTGATTAGGGGTTCATCCTACTACAGTATGACCTCATCTTAACTAATTACATCTGCATCGAGCCTATTTCCAAAGAAGGTCACATTCTGAAGTATTGGGGGGGTTAAGATTTCAGCATATCTATTTTGCGGGGAGGCACAATCTAATTCATAATAGGCAGGAACTATGACATAGGAATCATATCTAATCCCTGACCTTCTTAACTCCTCTCCCTACAGTCACTGTTTTAGTTCATTCTGTCTTGTAACTCTTCCTAACTAGACCCTAGTCTGGCCCCACCATCAACAATTCTTCATGTGACTGTCAGAGTTATCTTTCCAAAACATAAAGTTCATCATGTTGCCTCCTTCTGAAGCTCTCTGAGCTTTCAGGTAAAGGTTTAGCACAAAAGAACTTTCTTGCTTCAGCTCCTTCCTGCTTCCCTACACTGAACCTCACAGCACAGACCAAAAAACTCTTTGTAGTTCCCCAATTGTATCATTCTCTTTTGCAACTCTGGATGCATGCCATTCTTCTGCTTTGCATACACTTACCCTCACATTTCTTCACTTGCTTGGGGAAGATGCCCCTGACACGCTCCCAACCCCTCTTCTGAGCATCTTTGGTACCCTGTGCACACCCTGAACATGGCTCTTACTGAATTTATTGTTTTTCTTGTGCTTTGTTGACAGGACAGAATGCCCTTGAGGGCTGGGACTGTTTTTGTGTCCCCTATTGTTAGACATTTGTGTCATTTTCAATTTTTTCACTATTGTAAATAATAGTGTGATAAATATGTTTAAATAGTTTTTCCAATTTAAAATTATTTCCTCAGGCACAACTCAACAGCAAAAAGACAAACAACCCAATTTTAAAAAAGGACAAAAGATCTGAATAGACATTTTTCCAAAGAAGATATACAAATGGCCAATAAACACAAGAAAAGATGCTCAACGTAATTAGTCATTAGGAAAATGTAAATCAAAACACACACAATGAGATATGACTTCAAACCCACTAGGATGGCCATAACAGCAAAAAAATAAGCGTTAAGAGAATGTGAAGGTGGAGAAATTGGAAGGTTGCTGGTGGGAATGTAAAATGGTGCAGCCACTGTAGAAAATGGTTTGGAAATGGTTTGGTTTGGTGACACCTCAAAAGTTAAACTTAGAATTACCATATGACCCTTTGGGACTTCCCTGGTGGCCCAGTGGTTAAGACCTTGCACTTCCACTGCAGGGGGCACAGGTTTGATTCCTGGTTGGGAACTAGATCCTGCCTGCCGTGCAGCATGACCAAAAAAAAAAAAAAAAAAAAAAAAATTCCATTCTTAAGAATTACCATATGACCCAGCAATTCCAATCTTAGATAGATATATATATATATGTATATATATATATACACCTGAAAGAATTGAAAGTAGGTGTTCAAACAAAAATTTGTACACAAATGTCCATAGCAGCACTATTCACAATAACCAAAAGGTGGAAATGATCCAAATGTCCATTAATGGGTGTGAATGGATAAACAAAATGTGGTATATCCATACAGTGAAATATTACTCAACCATAAAAAGGTATGAAGTACTGATACATACTACAATGTGGGTGAACCTCAAAAAACATCATGTTCAGTAAAAGAAGCCAGATACAAAAAGTTATATAGTATATGATTCCATTTATATGAAATATCCAGGATAAATAAATCCACAGTGACAGAAAGTAGATTGATCGTTGTCAGGGGGAGGAGGGGAGAATGGGAATTAACGGTCTAATGAGTATGG
This sequence comes from Balaenoptera acutorostrata, assembly GCF_949987535.1. Lineage (NCBI taxonomy): Eukaryota > Metazoa > Chordata > Mammalia > Artiodactyla > Balaenopteridae > Balaenoptera > Balaenoptera acutorostrata. The sequence goes on along the minus strand of NC_080064.1, from coordinate 25,548,502 downwards.
GTTTAATTTTGGGATGATGAAAATGTTTTGGAACCAGATAGTTGGTAGTTGCACAACATTGTGACTGTACTAAATGTCACTGAATTGTACACTTTAAAATGTTTAATTTTGGGGCTTCCCTGGTGGCACAGTGGTTAAGAATCTGCCTGCCAATGCAGGGGACACGGGTTTGAGCCCTGGTCCAGGAAGATCCCACATGCTGCGGAGCAATGAAGCCCGTGCCCCACAACTACTGAGCCTGCACTCTAGAGCCAGCGAACCACAACTACTGAGCCCGCGCGCCTAGAGCCCGTGCTCTGCAACAAGAGAAGCTGCTGCAATGAGAAGCCCGTGCACCACAACAAAGAGTAGCCCCCGCTTGACACAACTAGAGAAAGCCCGTGTGCAGCAATGAAGACCCAACGAGGCAAAAATAAATAAATAAAATAAGAAAAGTTTAATTTCATGTTATGTGAATTTTACCTAAAAAAATTAAAACAAAGAAGGAATAATGTACTGATACATGCTGCAATATGGATGAACCTTAAAAACAATATTTTGAGTGAACGAAACCAGATACAGAAGGTCACATATCGTATGATTCCATTTATATTAAATATTCAGAATAGATAAATTCATAGATACAGAAAGCAGATTAGTGGTTGTCAGAGGTTGGGGCAGAGGGGAATAAGGGGTGACTATTGAATGGATATGAGGTTTCCTTTTGGAGTGATGAAATATCTTGGAACTAGTTAGTGGTGATGGTTGCACAACAACATTGTGAATGTACTAAAGCTACCGAATTGCATACTTAAAAATGGTTAAAATGGTAAATTTTATATTATGTGTATTTTACCACAATAAAAATATATTTCCTTAGGAAAGATTTTCTGAATGACGTCAGAGTCAAAGGATATGGTATTTTGCTGAATTTCTGTTGAGAAGCGGTCACTCATTGCCTTCTCACCAGCAGTGTTTGCGAGAGTCTGTACTGTGTCCTCACTAGACTTTGGTATTGTGTTAAAAAGCAAAAAACTTCATTAATTTGACATAACACTGTTCCTCTTCAGGGAAGTTCCTCGTGCTTCCAAGTGTAAGGCTAAATTGAGTAGGAAGAGTTTTTAGGAACCTAGCCAAATAAATGAATTTTAGAGCTGGGAGAGACCTAGAGCATCTAGATCATTGACTCTCATCCTCATCAGACCAATATTAATAACAACCTTACTATCCTGAAATAAAATTTGTAGATAACCTACCTAAAGTTTATATGACGTAGTGCTTCAGAGAATATGATTTTTGGAGTAATCATTCTGGGATCAAATTCCTGCTCTGCTGCTTATTAGCTGTGTGAACTGGGGTACTATTTTGTGCCTCAGTTTTTTCATCTATAAAATGGGGCCAATGACAGTGTCTACCTCATAAGATTGTTTGAAGACTAAATTAGTGTAGATATATACGTGTGTGTATATATATATATATATATATATATATAAATTTATTTATTTGTTTATTTTTGGCTGCGTTGGGTCTTTGTTACTGCACGCGGGCTTTCTCTAGTTGTGGCGAGCAGGGGCTGCTCTTCGTTGTGGTGCACGGGCTTCTCATTGCAGTGGCTTCTCTTGTTGTGGAGCATGGGCTCTAGGCGCACGGACTTCAGTAGTTGCGGCACGCGGGCTCAGTAGTTGTGGCTTGCGGGCTCTACAGCACAGGCTCAGTAGTTGTGGCCCACGGGCTTTGTTGCTCTGTGGCATGTGGGATCTTCCTGGGCCAGAGCTTGAACCCGTGTCCCCTGCATTGGCAGGCAGATTCTTAACTACTGCGCCACCAGGGAAGCCCTATATATATTCTTAGGATTACAATTTCCTACCCATAAAAAAAAAGAAATAAAAGAAAGTAATGTACAATAAAATGTATTTTAAATCTGTAAATACTTAGGCGTGATTACCCTAGAAGTGACTGCAATAGATGTTTGCATCTACACATAGAATCACCCTGGAGGCCACGGCTATAAATGTAGACTGATGGCTATATGTTGCACTTCAAAAACTATGAGCATTGCTATTGGTGACAAGCTCTTCCAAAAGCAATTCTCTATACAGATCAAATCCCTTGATTTTCATTAGAGTTGCACTCCTGGGAAGTATTTTTAAAAACCATGCTTGTAGGTAAAATGGATGTAGATTCTAGGCTTAGATAATTTTATAGGTTTTTCATCTTAATAAATGTGCAGTGGGGCATTTGAAAGTGGATCACGGGACCATTCTTTATTATGTGGGCTATCCTACATTTTCCGGATGTCTAGAACCCCTGGCCCCTTCCTCTAAACGTCATCATTCTGTAAGGGGTATTTCCTCACTGAGAACCACTGAAGCTATTCCAACTATCTCCTTTTCCAGACCAGGTTACTGGGGCTTAGAGAGGGAGTTTAAAATAGACGTGTATTACTGTTTTTTTAAAAAAAATTATTTATTTATTTATTAATTTATGGCTGTGTTGGGTCTTCGTTTCTGTGCGAGGGCTTTCTCTAGTTGTGGCAAGTGGGGGCCACTCTTCATCGCAGTGCGCGGGCCTCTCAGTATCACGGCCTCTCTTGTTGCGGAGCACAGGCTCCAGACGCGCAGGCTCAGCGCAGGCTCAGTAATTGTGGCTCACGGGCCTAGTTGCTCCGTGGCATGTGGCATCTTCCCAGACCAGGGCTCGAACCCGTGTCCCCTGCATTGGCAGGCAGATTCTCAACCACTGCACCACCAGGAAGCCCCTAGACGTGTATTACTTTGACTGCTTGTTCACCCCATCCACACCTTCAGCCATGTGATCCCGGTGGGAGATGTCTTGCTAGTAAGCAGGACTCCACCTCGGCCACATTTATCCACTTTATTCTTTTCTTTGCCTATACACCGTCTTTTTTCCCTAACCTTTTCCCTCCTTCTTCCCTAACACCCAACCTGTTAGCAAGTCCTGTTGGTGTGCCTTCAATATGTGCCTTCTATTGGTGCCCTGCTACAACCTATTCTCATAGCAGCCAAAGGAGCTTTTGAAAAAAAATCACATCAAGCCAGTCTTCTGCTTCAACTGCCCCAGAGGCTTCCCAAGACACTGGGGATAAAATGCAACTTCCTCTCCCTGTGCTGCAAGGCCCTACATGGTCTGGCCTCATCTCCTTCCATTCTCCTGACTATGCTCCAACCACCTGGCCTCACAGACCTGCTCCAGGGTCTTTACGCATGCTGTTCCCTCTAACTTCTCTTCTGCCAGATCTTTGGAGAGCTGACCCCTTATCCTTCATGTCTATTCAAATGTCACCACCTTAGAAACCATCCTTGGCCACCTTATCTAAGATAACCCCATGCCCCGTCACTCTCTATCCCCTTTCTCTCATTTTTGCTCTTTGAAGCACTTACCATGATTTGAAATGGGAGTGTTTATTTGTTGGCTCATTTATTGCCTGCCTCCTCACTAGATTGTAAGCTCCACTGGGGCAGAGACTTCGTTAGTCTCATTCTCCGAGGGATCCTGGGGCCTAGCACAGTGTCTGCAAGTGCTGATCAGTAATTTTTGAATAAGTGAACAAAGGCCTAACACACAACTCAGAACGGACCAATCAGAATCCTTCTCCATGAATTTTGCAACTTGACTCAGAGAGAAGTTCCTTTTTGTTTTTTTTGATACGTGGGCCTTAGAATATAAAGCTCAGAGAGTACTGGCTGCTGAGTGTTCTCCCTTTCAGGCCAAAGAACTGGAGAGAGAGAAGAATGATGTAGACATATGGAGAGCCAGAGAAAAGAGAGAAAGATGAAGAGAGTATATTTGCAGCAGTGGCAGGAGGGCATCAGATGTCCCTGGGGTCCGGTTGCTAACCTGGTCTCTGTGTGTGTATGGATGGGCCCACATGTACATCCTGTTTGTAAAAATCAATTTCGTTGAGGCATAATTTACATGCAGCAAAAATCACTGGTTTTAAGTATGCAATTTGATGAATTTTAATGCTGTATACAGTTGTGTAATTACCACCACAATCAAGATATAAAACATTTCCTTCAACCCAAAAAGCGTAACCTATGGAACTTGAGTTCCACATGATACTCCATGATTCTTTTTGTAAAAAACAGCTTTGTTGAGGTTTTATATACAATAAGCTGCACATATTTAAAGTGTGTAATTTGATAAGTTTTGACATATGTATACACCCGTGAAACTATCACTATAATCAAGATAGCGAACACCTCCATCACCCCTGAAAGTTTCCTCCTGCTTCTTTGTAATCCTTCCCTCTCATCCCCCTTTACCCCAACCCAAGCAACCACTAATCTGCTTTGTGTCACTATAGATCAGCCTGCATTTTCTAGAGATTTTTATAAATGAAATCATGCACTCCTTTTTGGTCTGGCTTTTTTCATTCAGCAAATTTTCTTTTTAGATTCATCCATGTTGTTGCAAGTATCAGTAGTTAATTCTTTTTTATTGCTGAGTAGTATTCCGTTGGATTGATATGCCACAATTTGTTGGACATTTGGGTTGTTGCCAGTTTGGGATTATTACAAATAAAGTTCTATGAACATTCGTGTACAGGTCTTCATATGGACGTAATATTTCTTTTTCTCTTGGGCAAATACCTAGGAGTGGAATGGCTGGATCCTGTTACCCTTACGTTATTCTTTTTTTATTTTTAAACTTGGACGCGTTTGCAAAGTGTCCATTAACAGCATTTTAATTTTTTTAATTTTTTAATTTTTAATTTTATTTTTTTGGCCACACGTCTTGTGGATCTTAGCTCCCCGACCAGGGATCGAACCCGGGCCCCCAGCAGTGGAAGTGCAGAGTGCTAACCAATGGACCGCCAGGGAATTCCCTCCCTTATGTTATTCTTAATAATATGTTTCACTTTTTGGCTGAAACTAATCAATTTAGGATTGGTCAAGGCCCCTCATCAGGATGGGGACTCAGTTCCCTCCCTCTCAAGGGTCTCAGAGCTGCCTCTGGTCCTATGTGAGCCGTGATGCAGTGGCAGCCTGAGGGGCACCTTATCTTCCTGAGCACGTCTCGATGGAGAAGCGATGCTGGCTTACACAAGCACACTGACCTCTTGCCTCTTGCCAGAATCTAAAATCATGAAATCTTTTGCAAGCGTGCTGCCTCCGGACTGGAATGTTAAGTGCCAGTGGAGTTGTCTGGCTTAACAGTCTGGTCAAAATATGTCTGCGGATGGACAAGGTCAGTGATTGACTCCGTGGAAGGAGAGCCTTAGATGAAAAGACAGTCTGAAGAACAGGGAGCCATAGGGATGAACTGAGAACGAGGCTTATGCATTCAGAGCAGCTTAGAGACAGCGTCACGCGGGCAGCATGCTTTCACATTTGAGTTTATTTCTGAAAAAGGAATGCGTTCAGATGGTTCAAAATTCAAGAGCTAGGGTAGGTACACAGCACTGTGAAAAGTCTTTCTCTTACCCACATCCCCACTTCCTCTTCCTGGAGGCAACCGCAACTCCTCCCACCCCAGTTCCTTGTTTATCCTTCCAGAGATTTGCATACACTAAAATTTGCATATACCAGTACATATGTGTATATCTTGTGTGTGTAGCACTTTTATACAAGTGCTAGCAGGCTAAGCACATCGTTGTACACTTTGATTTTTTTCACTTTGCACATCTTAGAGCTTGTCTGCAATACAGTGGAAAGAGCCTGCTCATTTTTTTTTTTTAATTTACATAGAATACCATTATGCTGATTTAACCTGTTGAGGCAGCATTTGACCACTGGTGCTGGTATGACAACGGATGACAGGGTGAATAATTTTAGTTTGCACAGTAAATAATGTCAGAGTTACAGGTGGATTCTCTTGGCCTGCTGGACTGTGATATCATCTCAGTGAAAGCAGACTGAGGGGAAAGTAACATTTCTAAGCACTTGATATGCCAAAGGGTTCATAAAGCAGTGGTTCTTTAACTTTGGTGTCTTGGAGAATTACCAGGGGAGCTAATTAAAAGTGAGGCTAAGCAGGCTTCTCCCTCCTCCACTGCCCCAGAAATTCTGATTCATTGGAGCCAGTGGAGGGGGGTGGGCGGAGCACAGATTCCCATAAAGGTGGTCCTCAGGCTCAGCTTTGAGGAGAGCCGAGCTCTGCGGAGGGAAAAGAGCTTTCCACTGAAGGAGTCACTAAAGAGTTCATTAATTCAAATTATTAAAATAATTTCATTCCCATATTTTTAAGCCTGAGAAGAATTCATGAACAAGAAAATGACTTTTTCAAACGGTTCAGAAGGCTATGCAGTCTCCCCACCCCTGCCTCCCAGTTCTGTCTTCTTAGAGACAACAGTTTCTTGCCAGTCATTATTTTGCAGGGACATAAAGTCCCTACCACACTGCAGGGAGCACCATTGTGACTGAGGAAGTACACCTTGCTCCTAGTTAGAGGCAGTGCAATGGGCTGAGAAGAGCAACAAACTTGGATTTGGGCGTCCTGGGTCAAATGCCTTAAATATCAGCGACTTGGGCTTCCCTGGTGGCGCAGTGGTTAAGAATCTGCCTGCCAATGCAGGGGACACGGGTTCAAACCCTGGTCCAGGAAGATCCCACATGCCGCGGAGCAACTAAGCCCGTGCACCACAACTACTGAACCTGCGCTCTAGAGCCTGTGAGGCACAACTACTGAGCCCAAGTGCCGTAACTACTGAAGCCTGCGTGCCTAGAGCCCATACTCTGCAACAAGAGAAGCCACTGCAATGAGAAGCCCGCGCACCACAACGAAGAGTAGTCGCCGCAACTAGAGAAAGCCTGCGCACAGCAACGAAAACCCAACACAAAAAAAAAAAAAAAAAAAAAAAATCAGCAGCTCCCTGTGGGCCAGGCACCGAGCTCAGGATTTTACATGCATTATCTCAGTTAATCTTACAATGACCCATTTTACAGAGAGCAAAACTGAAGCCGAGAGGTTTCATTATTGTCTGGGGTGGGAGTGGGGGTCTCACACAGCTAAGGTAATGAAACTAGAAATTTGAATTCAGGTCTAAAACCCTTGCTCTGAAACACTCTGTCTGGAGGACCAACCTCTTGGTCACTGGGCCTTTGGGGAAAAGCTCTTCGCCACCCTCACTTCTCTGGCCTCCATAACGCTTGATGGAAACCACACATTCATTGTCTTTCCCACCTTGGGAGCTCTGTGAGGACGTGTCTGCATCTTGTTCTCCACTGTAGACGCAACACCTGCCATCTGGGCAGACAGCAGGCGCCCAAAAAAGGACTGCTGTGATGGGGTTTGGGTAGAAAATCCAGGAAGGGTGAATTCCCATAACTGTTGCAATTCTTCAGCCCACTAATTTATTTTAGAATTGTTTTAATTTTTAATAAGTGTTTCCCAATTATAGACTGATGTGTGCTCAATATAGATCAGAAAATAATTTTTAAAAATCTAAATATACATAATTACATCACCAGGAAAAAAACCTTTTTTTTTTTTTATACAGCAGGTTCTTATTAGTCATCAATTTTATACACATCAGTGTATACATGTCAATCCCAATCACCCAATTCATCACCCCCCCCCCCCCGCGGCTTTCCCGCTTTGGTGTCCATACGTTTGTTCTCTATATCTGTGTCTCAATTTCTGTCCTGCAAACCGGTTCATCTGTGTCATTTTTCTAGGTTCCACATATATGCGTTAATATACGATATTTGTTTTTCTCTTTCTGACTTACTTCACTCTGTATGACAATCTCTAGATCCATCCACGTCTCAACAAATGACCCAATTTCGTTCATTTTTATGGCTGAGTAATATTCCATTGTATGTATGTATCACATCTTTATCCATTCATCTGTCGATGGGCATTTAGGTTGCTTCCGTGACCTGGCTATTGTAAATAGTGCTGCAATGAACATTGGGGTGCATGTGTCTTTTTGAATTATGGTTTTCTCTGGGTATATGCCCAGTAGTGGGATTGCTGGATCATATGGTAATTCTATTTCTAGTTTTTTAAGGAACCTCCATACTGTTCTCCATAGTGGCTGTATCAATTTACATTCCCACCAACAGTGCAAGAGGGTTCCCTTTTCCCCACACCCTCTCCAGCATTTGTTGTTTGTAGATTTTCTGATGATGCCCATTCTAGCTGGTGTGAGGCGATACCTCATTGTAGTTTTGATTTGCATTTCTCTAATAATTAGTGATGTTGAGCATCTTTTCATGTGCTTCTTGGCCATCTGTATGTCTTCTTCGGAAAAATGTCTATTTAGGTCTTCTGCCCATTTTTGGATTTTTTTCTGCCCATTTTTGACCTTTCTCTCATCTTGCCTGCCTACTATACACACACACACACACACACGTATATAATACATTATGTATAACATATATATATTATGTATATATATAAAATGTAGGCAGGCAAGATCATTACATATAATACATAAGATATAATGTACCCATATAAAATGTGCGTATTGATGTATATATATCCCTGTCCATCTCGCTCCCATTTCCCCCTGTTAAACAGGTTGAATAATCTCCACTTATAGGTCTCCAAGGAGGTCCTTGCGGGATTTTTGCTAGCACAGTGCCAGGCACACACTGACTTGCTTTTTTTTTTTTTTTTTTTTTTTGTTTAATAAATTTATTTATTTATTTATTTATTTTTGGCTGTGTTGGGTCTTCGTTTCTGTGCGAGGGCTTTCTCTAGTTGCGGCAAGCAGGGGCCACTCTTCATCGCGGTGCGCGGGCCTTTCACTGTCGCGGCCTCTCGTTGCAGAGCACAGGCTCCAGATGCGCAGGCTCAGTAGTTGTGGCTCACGGGCTTAGTTGCTCCGCGGCATGTGGGATCTTCCCAGACCAGGGCTCGAACCCGTGTCCCCTGCATTGGCAGGCAGATTCTCAACCACTGCGCCACCAGGGAAGCCCTGACTTGCTTTTTCTACATGAAAATTAAAAGATGGCAGTATTTCAGGGAATTAGGGGGGCTGGACCTGTCTTGTGTTTTACCACAGGAGCCTCCAGCCTTACCTATGACTCTGCAGTGCTGACTGCAGGGTCACCAGCAGCCTCCTGGTTACAGCAGGATCCTCAGTAGCCCTCACTCCGGGAAAGACACTGTGTTTCCAAAGGACCCACATGTCCGATCCCCGTGGTCTTTCCAATCCTCACTGTAAACAAACATCTTGACCTCCTGTTTGTCTATAGTCTCCCTTGCGTTTGGTTAATGTTTGTCAGTCCTCTGGAGATAGAACACTTCTGGGGCGCTCACAGACTTTGGCTTCTACTTTTGCAAAGTGGACTCAGCCTGAACACCTGCCAGCTTCCCCAGCAGATTTACTGTCATTTCTCTCAGCTCCAGGAGCAACCCCAGCTGTGGAGCTGCAGTAGATTACATTTCTGTTTAAACCATTCACTGTCCATTCTGGGGGAGGGTTATACTACATCTCTGCCCGATTGAATTCAGGAGTGGCTATAAGATTTGATTTGGTCAATAAAACGTGGGTGTCAATGGCCATGTCACTTCTAAGCAGATGTTTTCAGCTAGCTTGTGGTCTGCTATCTTTTTCTTTTCTCTCTACCATGGATCCAGCAATGTCCCTGAGAGGGGCTGTTCCTTCAGCCTGGAGTGACAATAATACAGAGTAGGGACAAGCTGACCTATGATGACATGTAACATGAGTGAGAAATAATTATTTGTCAGAGAAAAAACCACCTGTCTCTGAGATCTTGAGATCATTTGTTACTATAGCATAATCTAGCCCATCCTGCATCTCTGTTACAGTGGCCTTGGCATGTTACTTGACTTCTTTGAGCTTGAGTAGCCTCATCTGTAAAATGGGGATAATTGTGCTTACTTCACTTACAGGGTTTTTGGGGGGGGGGATTGTCATAAACAATGGATTGAAAGCACTTAGCCTAGTTCCTGGAACTCAGTAGCTGCCTGTGAAATACTAGGTGAATCTCAACCTGATTGGCAGTTGGAGAGAGGCCAGACACAGAATGACGGAGGGAGGCCTTCCATTAAAAAGCCGGATAAACACTGATGTCCACAGTAGCACTATTCACAATCTCCAAAAGGTGAAAACAAGCCAAATGTCCATCAGTGGATGAATGGATAAACAAAATGTGGTGTAGACATACAATGGAATATTATTTGGCCCAAGAAAAGAAGGACATTCTGACACATGCCGCAACATGGATGAACCTTGAAGACATTATGCTAAGTGAAATAAGCCAGACACAAAAGGACAAATAATATAGGATTCTCCTTATATGAGGTGCCTTGAGTAGTCAAATTCATAGAGACAGAAAGTAAAGTGGAGGTTGCCAAGGGTTGGTTGGAGGGGGGATGGGGAGATTTAATGGGTATAGAGTTTGAGTTTGGGAAGATGAAAGTTCTGGAGATGGAAGGTGGTGGTGATAGCTGCACACAGTGTGAATGTACTTAATGTCACTTACCTGTACACTTAAAAATGGTTAAAACGGTAAACTCTATGTTGTGTATATTTTATCACAATTTTATTTATTTTTAAAAATTGAAAAAAAAATTGGATCATTTGTCTTTTTATTATTGAGTTGTAGAGTTCCTTATATATTCTACTGCAAGTCCCTTATCAGATATATGATTTGCAAATAGCTTCTCCCATTCTGTGTACTGTCTTTTCTACCTGAACTCTTTTTTTCAATCAATATTTTTTTAATTGAAGTATAGTTGATTTACAATGTTGTGTTAATTTCTGCTGTACAGCAGAGTGATTCAGTTATACATATATATACATTCTTTTTAAAATATTCTTTTCCATTGTGGTTTATCACAGGATATTGAATATAGTTCCCTGAGCTATACAGTAGGACCTTGTTGTTTATTCATTCTATAAATAAAAGCTTACATCTGCTGACCCCAACTTCCCATTCCATCCCTCCCCCACCCCCCTCCCCCTTGGCAACCACCAGTCTCTTCTCTATGTCTCTGATTCTGTTTCTGTTTCATAGATAGCTTCATTTGTGTCATATTTTAGATTCCACATGTATTTTATCACAATTTTTATAAGCTGGATGAAGCTTCCTTTTCCTTTAAAAAAAAAAAAAAACCCTTCATTCCTTTTTTTTTACTCTGCTTTATGTTGGGCCGACCTCATTTGGAGTCCTTTCTTGTTCTGGACCACAAATTTTTATCTTTTCCTTTATTATTCTTTTTATTACACACATCACACATGGTCATTATTAAAAAAATTAAAATGCAGATAAGCAGAAAGAAAAGAAATGTACCCATGTACTCACCCTGTAGTAATAACCACTGTTAACGGTTTGGTATATCTCATTCCAAACATTTTTCTAAGCACTTATACATATAATTATACATACATCTATATACCTTTATACAAACTTCATTTAAACATAAAATCAGGTCATATTATATATACTGATATAAAAACCTGTTTTTTTCCCTACAAAATAATAAATAACATGAACAGTTTTCCACATTAACAAGTATAGATCTGCATTGTAATTTTAAAGGACTTCACAGACACCACCTGTATATACGGAAGTAACATCTTTATTTAACCAACTCCCCATTGATCGACATTTAGGTTGTTTCCATTTTTTGTTGTTGTTGTTGTTATTATAAGCAAGCTTGTGGCAAATAGAATAATAATGGTACAACTTTTTTCCTATGTACCAGGTTCTATGCTAAACTCTTCACAAGCATTATTTAATTTAATCCTCAGAAGAATCCTATAAAGTAATACAGTTATAATCTCTGTTTTATAGGTGAGGAAACTGCAATTCACAAAGGTTACGTTATTTGTCAACATCATCCAGCAAGTGACTGACAACCCTGGGATTTGAATGGAGCTCTGCCTGGTACTACAGCCCATCCTCTTTCCTTTAAATTGTGCTGTGTCCCAACTCCTGAAACAGGGCTCCTTAAATTCCCTTTCCTGCAGCCACAGAGTGGGAGGGATTTGTGGGCAAGGGGCCTGGAAGGTCCCTCATATAACTCTTTTGAAACCTAAATGGAGCCAAAAAAGTCATGGACCCGTTTCCCCTTAAGAAAGTTTACATATTTGCCAACAAGGATACCAAGTCTTCCCTGGGGAATGTCCAGGAGGTCTGAGATCTGGGTCATCTCTGTAAGGGAGTAGGCCCAGCACTATCTGATGTCACATGCTCTTGACCTGCAGGTTTGCCTGTTGTCGGCTCAGCCCCGAGAGAAGCACACCGGGCCCACAAAGCTTTCTTTCCAGCTGAGGCTTAGAGGTTAGCCAATCCAACCTGGAGTCTTGTGCTTCTTTGCCAAACAACGCAGGTGCTCCGGTGGGTCCAGGCCCATGGCTTCGTTGAGTACACATCCCTGGAAGCAGCAGCCACTGAGGTGATTCTTTGTCCACTACCCAATTGGGCAACTGCTCGTCTCAGTACAGAACCTGCTTCCCCCTGCTTATACCTTTTAAAAAGCATGTTGTTAGGTTCATACAAATTTAGAATTGTTATATCTTCCTGGTAAATTGGATTTTTATCATTATGAAATGACCACCCCTCTCCATTATGAGATGTTTTGGGCTTTAAAGTCTATTTTATTCTGTAACGAATCTAGCCATGTCAGCTTTCTTTTGTTTAGTATTTGTATAACATGCTTTTTCTACCTTTCCACTGTCAACCTTTTTTGTATATTTATTCTTTAGGTATATTTCTTATAGACAATATATAGTTGGATTTTTATTATCTACTCTGGCAATCTTTGCCTTTCAAATGAAATATTTATTTTTTATACCTCAAGATAATCTTACCATTATTTACAGTCAATATTCATTTAGACGTTTTACTTGGGATCATTTTTTGTCTGCCTGTAATAAAACATTTAGAATGTCTTTAGTGTATTTGATCTAGTGGCAAACTGTTTCGGTTTTGTTTGTCTGAAAATGTCACCTTTATGGTTGATTTCCTCCTTAATTCCTAACATGTTGGAAGAAAACAAATGTTAATTCAGAATTCTTACACCTAGCAAAAATATCCTTCAAGAATGAAGACAAAATAGACATATCATCATTCCACTGAACTCTTAGTTCTTTCCACCTGCTCTTCCCTACCAATCCCAAGAATTTTGGCAGAGAGCACAAAGATATTGAGCTTATCTAAGACTCATCTTCTTTTTACTTCATCTCATATCCTGATTTCCTGTTAAGTCCTGTAAACTCTATTACAATCTAACCATTTCTTACTTCCTCCACTTCTACTACCTTAGCTTAAACTACTGTCATCTCACCCAAACTGTAGCAATAGCTTCCTAATTGGTCTCTCTGCTTCCTCTCTTACCACCCACATGATGTTGACACAACATCCTTTTATAATGCAAAGGAGATATTGTTATTTTCTGCTCAGAACCCTCCGATGTCTTCCCATCACATTTAGCATCAAATGCAAACTCTGTGCATAGTGTCCATGATGTGGCTTCTCCCTACCTCTCTCACTTCATTTCCTACCACACTCCTCCTTGTTCACTGAGCTCCAGCCACACTGGACTCCTGCTGTTCCTCACTCATGCCCAGTTCGCTTCTATCTCCGGATCCTCCCAGGTGCTCCTGCTTCTGCCTGGAGTGTTCCCCCCAGAGGGAGCCCACCTCCCTCCCTCACTTCATTCCCACCTCTGCTCAAATGTTAACTCATCAGTGAGGGTTTCCCTGAACTCCCTAAAATAAAATTCTCTCATTCTCTATCCTCTACTCTGCTTTAATTTTCTTCCTAACAATGATAACTACCTGACCTTATTTCATATGTACTAGAGTATAAACTCAAGGAGGACAATAACTTTATTTTATTCATTGTATTCGTCCCTCGTGTCTCAAATAGTCCCTGGCAGAGAGGAAGTTTTCAGTAAATACCTGCTGAATAAATGGATCTGCACAGTTGTCTATGTTATAATGAGAATGCATATTAAAATATTTTAAAGCAAATATAGCCCAAGTATCTAACCTCATCAGCTTGTTACTACAAAGTTGGGTTTAATTGCCTGATTGCCCTTTCATATTCAACTTGTAATGACTTCAATCCCATTCATGTGATGGCAAATCCTCAGTCTTTCCTCCAAAGTCCCCGCAGTTATTTCTGGGGGTCCCCACAGAAGGGCTCGCAGGAGTGATGTACTAGAGTTGGCATGTACAGCCTCCCAAGAGCTGATTGTTAAATATTCAGGAATTCTGTAAGTTGATTGTCATACCGTGGTAGCTTGAAATTGGTCAGAGTGGAAGTACTTACACACTGGCAATCAGAGAATGCTATAAATCATGGTGGTGTTTTAAATAAAAAAAAATTTGTAGAGCCAGTTTATCAGTACGAGGTTCCCCAAACTAATTAGTAAACTACTGTCTCCAAGTGGTATCCGCTGTCCTCCAGCTGAGGCCCCATGGAAGGCTCTTGGAGAACCCTGCCTAGTGCCACGGCCCATCCAGACAAGGCCAACGCACCTGCTAAGGCTATCTCATATACTCTCAGGGAGCCAAGAGTCAAATTTAGGACTACTTATCCAGTAGATACAGAAATGGAGGGGAGCTTTGAAGATACAGGGTTTCTCCAAAACCTCCCTCAGTGTCTCCTCTCACCAGCTGACTTTGAAAGCTCTTAGACTTTTTTTTTTTTTTTTAAATCAAAGCTCCATAGTGGTGGTGACAAGGCATGGCTTGATGACTTTATCTCCACCCCTCCACGCACCCACCCCCTGCCCCCTTGGAAGACTCTGCTACTTGTATTTTCCAAACCCATTCCTCATTCTTCCTTACTGTAGCTGTGATGACAGAGCAGCAGAATGACAGAGCAGGAGACAGAAGAAGCCACCATAAGGACACTGGAGACAAAATAAAATCCCTTGACTCGCTTAAGCCACTGTTAGCTGGCTTACCTACTACCTGACCAATTCCTAACTGAAACACTTCTCTATAATATCCATCACCTTCCCCAAGCCAGTTAAGTAAAAACATATTTTCCAGGCAAGTACAAGAGCCCTAGGCATCCTCCCCACAACTTGATGACTGCCTCCAGGCCCCTATGTAGACTCTGGACCTGCCCTCATGGTTCCATATATGTCCCTTCTGGCACGTGCTGCACTACCCCTCCCCACTGACCCACGCAAGCAGGAGGTACGCAGGAGATATTTCTCCTGAACCTGCTCCCTCCATAGGTCAAGGCCTTCACGTTGAGGAAATAGCAGAGTGTGGGCTTTTAGGCTTGTGTTTGAGCCCTGATACTTACAACTGTCCTGAGGAAAGTTATTCATTTTATTCTCAGTTTTCTCATCTGTGTAATGAGGTCAATACTCCCAGCCTCCTGGGGTTGATCGCTGTAAGGATTAAATGAGAAAATGCCCAGAGCAAGTGCTCAGTGGGTATTAGCTCTTACAGACAGGGCTGTAATGAACTTTATGGTCCACACATATCACACCTAACAATTTCCTTAGGATAAATTCCTAGAAGAGGAATTTCTGGGTTACAGTTTCTGCTCATTTCGAATTTTGACCATACTGAAAATTGTTCTCCAAAAGGGTTTATACCAATCTGAGAATCTCCCATTTCTCCAGAACTTCATTAGTACAATGTATTATCATTTTCCTTATCTTTGCTGATTTTTTAAGGCAAAAATAGTGTCTCACTTTTTTCTTATTAATTTTTAAGTTGGATGTATTTTTAATGGCTCACAATGTTGATCACTTTCTCATGTTTGTTGGTCATTTGAATTTCTTTTGCAAATGTCCGGTTCTCACCCTTTGCCTGCTTTTCTGTTGGGTCATAGGAGGTGAGGGAGATGGAGGAGCTGAAGTTGGTTTGGCTGATGCGGTGGCAGAGGAAATGACAATTAGTAGATGGATATGAGAGAAGTTTAAGTGGTTTAAGTTTACATGGTGGTTTTGGTGATGGTCTGGATGGGGGTAGAGCAGGAGAGGAGAGAAGGCAGTTAACAATGACATCCAGGTTTCTGGTTTCAACAATTGGTTAGGTGGTGGTGGCTTTTTCTGTGATGGGAAAGATTGGGGGTTAAGATGATGTTTTTCCTTTTGGCCATTTGAGTTTGAGGTGCCCTGTGGAACATCAAAGGCTAGTAAACAGTTGGGTTTGTAGGTCTGGAGCTCTGAAGACAGACGTGAGTGGGAGAGTCCTTGCTCTGCTCCTGGAGACTGTGAGGAAAGAGGACCTGCTAGAGAAACAGGAGACGTGCCAACACTGAAGAGATGGACAGAGAAAGATGACTGGGAAGGAGGGATGGGAAAATAAGTGGAAAACCAGGGGTATGAGGGGCCACGGAAGCCAAGGGAAGAGGGTGCTTCAAGAAGGAGAAGGTGGTGAACAGTGTCAAAGGAGTTGAATAAGACAAAGACTGAGACATGCCTGTTCAGCTTTCCAGATGAGCAAGCGCAGTTTAATGGCGTGACAGTGGCAGAAGTTGGGCTACAGTGGGTTGAGGAATGGAGGGTGAGGAAGCAGATGCCGAGTGCCAAGTGTCTGTGGGTTTGGAACCACTGAGGAAGCAAGAGTAAAAGTGCTGGCTAGAGTGGCCCTGCCTATTTCCCCACACCTTCACCAATACTGGATTTGACCATTTTCTACTCTTCACCTACCTGATAAGGTAAAACTTCCGTCTCATTATTTTTATTTTCATTTATTTGATTGTCAGTGCAGTTGATTGGTTGTTTTCCTGAGAAAAGTCTCCTCTTCCCAGGTTGCTAGACTCAGCAAATAAAAATACAGGATGCCCAGTGAAACATGAATTCCAGATAAACAAGAAATACTTTTTAAGTATGTCCCAAATATTGCGTGGGGGCATACTTACCCTGTACTTTTTACTGGCAAAGTTCCCCCCACCCCAAGATTATAAAAAATAATCACCTGCCCATGTTTCTAGCACATTATCATTTCATTTAGATTTTTTTAAGCCATCTCACGTTTATTTTGTGAGATAGTATTCTAACAACTTTTTCTCAAGTGGTTAGGAAATTGTTCCAGCACTACTTTTTTTTTTTTTTTTTTTAAATTTAATTTTGGCTGTGTTGAGTCTTTGTTTCTGTGCGAGGGCTTTCTCTAGTTGCGGCAAGCGGGGGCCACTCTTCATCGCGGTGTGCGGGCCTTTCACTGTCGTGGCCTCTCCTGTTGCGGGGCACAGGCTCCAGACGCGCAGGCTCAGTAGTTGTGGCTCACGGGCCTAGTTGCTCCGCGGCATGTGGGATCTTCCCAGACCAGGGCTCGAACCCGTGTCCCCTGCATTGGCAGGCAGATTCTCAACCACTGCGCCACCAGGGAAGCCCCAGTACTACTTACTGAACAAACTAGCAAACTCTCAGTGATTTAGAAAACCATCTTTGTCATATCATTTTTTTCTTTCCTTTTTTTTTGGCTGCGAGGCATGTGGGATCTTAGCTCCCTGACCAGGGATCAAACCCATGCCCCCTGCAGTGGAAGTGCAGAGTCCTAACCACTGGACCGCCAGGGAAGTATCCTCATATCAAATTCTTTTACGCACTCATCTTTCTATTCTGTTTCATTGTCATTTGTCTGCTGTGTTGTACTAATCATTTTAAAAACTTTTCTTCTGTATTTCAGGATGCTTTGACATCTTGGGGCCTTACTAATCCTGAAGAGACTGCCCCTCCCAGGGCTAGCTAATTCCTAGAGATGGTAAACAAGTTGTCTCCAAGTATGCATATGCAAGGCAACCAATCCCAAACCCATAGCTATTGATCCAACCACCTTCTCTATCTCCCTCTCAAACACCAGGCCAACATTCCCCTGCCCTAAATCACCCCAGGGCGACAGACAACTAGGGACCACTCTCAGAGCTGCTGAAATTATTCAAACTATTCAATCCTAAACCTGTTTAGCGGTTTACCCTGCCTTACCCATTTCTTCCTATGAAAACCGCAGTAAACGCTCTGGCTGGTGGTTTCCCCTTACTCCTTCCTCCTGACCTACACTGATTCTTTCCTAACCTGGCCCAGCATGGCAGGGCATGCCCGTTCCTCTTGGGAACTGTAAATAGTAAACTCTTCTTTCAAAGGCAGCTGTGTTTGCGTCTGTCACCTTACCATACCCAATTAATACAAAATCCCAGGCACGTTTTAAAACCTCTGTGCCAGTACCATATTTTTTTAAAATTCTAAAACGTTGTAATATTTTAATGGATGGGCAAAAGTGTCTCTTATTTTTCATACTTTTCCTGAATATTATTATTATTATTATTTTTAAAAATTTATTTATTCATTTTTGGCTGCGTTGAGTCTTCGTTGCTGCGCGCAGGCTTTCTTTAGTTGCGGCGAGCGGGGGCTACTCTTCGTTGCGGTGCATGGGCTTCTTATTGCGGTGGCTTCTCTTGTTGCGGAGCACGGGCTCTAGGCGCGCGGGCTTCAGTAGTTGTGGCTCGCGGGCTCAGTAGCTGTGGCTTGTGGACTCTAGAGCGCAGGCTCAGTAGTTGTGGAGCACAAGCTTAGTTGCTCTGCAGCATGTGGAATCTTCCCGGACCAGGGCTCAAACCTGTGTCCCCTGCATTGGCAGGTGGAGTCTTAACCTCTGCGCCACCAGGGAAACCCCTGAATATTATTATAGCTTTATTCTTCAAATTACCTTTAGAACTGTTTTGTTAAATTCTAACATAAGGCATTTGGGGATTTTGAGTTGGAATGTGTGAATTTTTACATTAATTTGAGAAAAATAGGTGGATTTTAAACATTGTGTTTCTATTTAAGACAAGGTAGAGGTTTCCAAGTTCTCTTCCATGCCCCTCAATAGACTTTTTCCCCGGTAAAGTTTATTCCTAGTTGTTTTCTGAAGGTTTATTTCTAGTTATTTTCTATCTTTACTGATATTATGAATGGAACTCTTCCCTATTATAATTTCTAACTGCTTTTTATTGTTTGATGGCAATGCTGTTGATTCTTGTGTATTTGTTTTGTAATTGGCCATGTTCCTGGACTCAATAGTTTTTTAGAATTTATTTTATTGAAGTATAGTTTTAAAAAAATTTTTATTGAAGTATAGTTGATTTACTATGTTATGTTGTGTTAATTTCTGCTGTATAGCGAAGTGATTCAGTTATACATATGTATATTCTTATTCATATTCTTTTCCATTATGGTTTATCACAGGATATTGAATATTGTTCCCCTCGCTATACAGTAGGACCTTGTTGCTTATCCATCCTATATATAATAGTTTGCATCTGCTAATCCCAAAGTCCCAGTCCTACCCCCCTTCTACCTTGGCAACCACAAGTCTGTTCTCTATATCTGTGAGTCTGCTTTTGTTTCGTAGATATGTTCATTTGAATAGTATTTTAGATGCCACGTGTAAGCGATATCATATGGCATTTGTCTTTCTCTTTCTGACTTACTTCTCTTAGTATGATACTCTCTAGGCTGGACTCAATTTTTTTTTTTTTTATAAATTTGTTTATTTTTGGCTACATTGGGTCTTCATTGCTGTGCGCGGGCTTTCTCTAGTTGTGGTGAGTGGGGGCTTCTCTTGTTGCGGAGCACGGGCTCTAGGCACGCGGGCTCAGTAGTTGTGGCTCTCTAGGCTGGACTCAATATTTTTAATGTATTTTGGGCGGATTTCCAAATATATAATCATATTAACTTTAAATAATGATTATTTTTCCTCCTCCTTTTAAATATTTATACCTCTTTTCATGTGTTTCCCTAATCAAATTGACTAGGACTTTCAGAACTCTGTTAATTAAGAGTTGTGGTAAGGATCTTTGATTTTTCTTTACCTAATGGAATTATTTCTAGAGTTTCATTGTGAAGCACGATGCTTAAAGTTGGTTTGAGACATTTAAAAAAATAATCATTTCAAGGTATCATTTCCATTTTACTAAGACTTAAAATAGTTATGGATATAAAATTTATCAAATGCATTTTCATTATCTTTTAATAATATATCATTTTCTTTTTCTACTTATTAATAAGCTAAATTATATTAATAGATTTTCTAATATTGATCTATCTTTTTATTTCTGTAAAGAATACCCAAAAGAAGTCATGATATATTTTTCTTTTAAACCAATATTTTAGTCTATTTTCTAGAATAAATTATATTAATAGACTTATTAATATTGAACTATCTTAACATTCCTATAGTAAATACCTCTTGATCATGGCATATTTCTATCCTAATATACTATTAGGTCCTCTTTGCTAATATTTTTAGAAGAGTATAAACTCAGTCTATAAACTCACTTACGCAAGAAACATCACATTTCTCATTCTGCCAGAATTTTATTCAGAAGTTTTGCATCAATATGTGTAAGTGAAGTTGGTCTATTCTGCTCTTTTTATGCACTGTCCTTAAGTTTAGAGTACAGGGTTTTTGTAAAGAAAACCAGGAATATTTCCTTCTTTCTCTGGCCTGGTACAGTTGTCCCTATTAATTGACAAAACTGCCTGATTTGTAGGCTGTATTATTCCCATGTGATACCTGAGGAGACTGAGGTTCAGACTTGCCATCATTAAGCCTGGTGTCAAGGTCTCTGAGAGGCAAACCGTATCAGTGAAAGACAATGTAACATGGTGGATAAGAGTTTGGGCTGGAGTGCTAGGCTAACTAGTCAGGTGACCTTGGGCATCCTTCCCCCAACTCCCCACCCCTGAGTTCTTAAGAGAATTTAACAAGATGATTGCGTATAGAACTGAGGACAATGCCTGGTACATAGTAAACACTAAACAGACAAGAGTTGGAAAACAGAATGGAACAAAACCAAACCCAGAAGGCTATTTGATGAACCAGGAATCAGGCCCTGGTTCAAGGGAGAAGAACTGTCCCGAGGCTGACCCCTGCCGAGCTGAGGAAAAACCTCAGAAACTATCTCTGCTCATAGCAGCACCCCCTCTCTGGCACCCACATCCCACGTGCCTTCCAAATTCAGCACCCCTTGCCAGGAAAGAGCTGCAGGGACCATTGCAACAGTCAGCCTTCTGCCTGGAGACCCCAGCTTCTCCTAAACCAGGGCCCTACGTGTAGGTCCATCGTCGCCCAGGATTGCATTCAAACAAAGACTGTGGAGTCACCAAAATAAAAGCAATTGCCATTTTTACTGATGTGTCCTGAATAATGTAAAAGGGGTTCAATGAAGAAATCTCATACCTGAAGTGGCCTTCTCTCACTCACACCTCCCAGTTGCCTTGAAGATTCAGCCCTTCACTCTCAACTCCCACCCTAGCTGGGTGAGCATCTTCTTTCTCCTTCCAGTCCTCCCACCCCCATTCCCTTCCTTCTCCACCCTATGCCCACTCATGGCGCCCAGCCCCCTACAGGACCTTCCCCAGAAAGGTATATTGTCTTGGGCTCTGATTGCTCCTCCCTGGAATTTGTCCCTGGAAGCAGCTGTCCATGGAATTTGTTGATGCTATTCTTTGGTGCCCTTGAGGATGATTTTTGTCTTCAGAGAAGACTATTAAGAAGGTTTATTTTTGGTTTTAAAAATGGAGTCAGTTTATTAAAATTACAAATTCACAAACTTTGGTTCTTTCTCAGGCTTATAAATCTTATTATTCTATTTATAAGCCTAATACATTTTAAGAATAAGTTTTAAGGAGACTGAATGATGTTTGGTCCCATTTACAAGCTCAGTTAATTAAACACCTTCACTGCTGTAAAACTGCACTGATAAATTTAAATAGATTTGATTTTTTTTAAGTATTTAAATTTTCTCACTTAACAAACAAAACCTTCCTAAGTGCAAAATAATTCTTATCAATCTAGAAAATTAAACTAATAAATATGGTGAGCCTAAAACTCACTTAGGTTTTCCAATATTGTGCATTACATTAGTAAGATTTCTACTGACAATCATATGTCTTAATCAATTACTCCATTACACATTTATGTTAGAGTTACACAGTTAATTGTCATTCTAATAGACCAAATACTCTTAAACATTACAAATACATAAAATACCAAATATGAATAGGTTTCTTCTTATCACAGCATTATTAATGCTATGGTTTTAGTTCTCTTAGACCTTTCTACACTTAATTTTAAATAATAATAGCTAACACTTACATAGCATTTTCTGTGTGCCAGATTCTGTTCTAAGTGCTTTTCATATATTATGTATTAGCTCGTTTAATTCTCACAATTCTTGACCACAAACTTCAAGTGGGCCCTGAAGGCTGCCTGGCAGTCACACTATATGGCAATGAATCCTTCACTTTCACATGCTTTTAAGTGACTATTTCATACATTCTTTCCAACCTCCCAGCACCGCCTCCCCATCTCAGTCTCAGCCAGTGACCTGTCTCACAATGATTCGCTGGATTATTCCATCAGCAACAGACATACTGTGATTTCTCCCATCTTATAAAGTAAGATGAAATAAACCTTGTTTTTGTTTTTTTTTTAACCATATTTTCCCTGCCAGCTATCAGCCCATTTAAAAAAGCTCACTTTTGCAGCCAAACTCCTTGAAAGCGTTGTTGTCCTTGCTCTCCATTCCTCTCCCCTCGTCTCCTCTAAACCTGCTCCAATGAGTCCTCCTCTCCCAGCGCTCCACCAAAACTGCCTTTGTTCATCTTGCCTGACCCATCAGCAGCAACTGACACAGCTGATCACTCTCTCTTCCTGGAGACACCACTTCCAGGACCTCCCTCCCTCTGGGTTTTCCTCCTTCCTCACTGCTCTCTGTCTCCTTTGTGATTCTTCCTCTTTTCTCTTCTCTCATGTTGGACGCCCCAGTCTTGGGCTTTGCTGCTCCACTCTTTCCTGTGTACTTTCATTCCCTTGGTGTGCCTATCGAGGTCCATGGTCTTCAATATATTTATTTACACGCCTATGTCTCCCAAATTATATCGTCCACCCAGAACTCTTTTCAACTCCACGCTCACGTATCCAACTACCTACTTACTCAACATCTGTACTTGGATGTCTAACAGACATCTCAAACTGAACATGTTCAAAACTGAATTCCTGATCTTCCCCCCATTTCCAAAGCCTCTTCCACCCAAAGTTCCCCCCACCTCAGTTGATGAGGCTCTTTCCAGTTGCTCAGATCAAAAACAATGGATTCCTCTCTTTCTCTCACATCCCATATTCCAAACGGGAAATTTCATTGGTCTGCCTTCAAAATATACCCAGAATTTGGTCATTGCTTACCACCTCCACTACCATCACCCTTGTCTGAACCATGGTCTTTCGCGTGATTGCTGCAATAGCTTCGTAGTTGGTCTCCCTGCTGCTACCTTGTCCACTCACATTCTGTTCTCCACATAGTACTAGAGGGATCCTTTAAAATGTGAATTGGATAATGTCAGTCCTCTGCTCAAAACCTGCAGTGGCTCCCCATGTCATTCAGAGTAAAAGGCAAAGTACTTGCAGTGGTCTTTAGGGCCCTCCATGGTCCGGTTCCTTGTCCTACTCCTTTTCGCCTACTCAGCTCCAGCCACACTGGCCTCTGGTTGTTTCTCCAGCATCCCAAGCAAGCTCATGCCACCACCATATGGGCTTCACACCAGCTGTTTCCTGGGCCTGGAAAGCACTTTCCCCCAACACCTGCTTCCACTCATTGCTTCATCTCCTTCAGGTCCTCACTCAAATCTCACCATTTCCACGAGGCCAACTCCAACCACCTTATTAATACAGCAACCTGCCCGCCCAGCCCTCGCTGCCTCTTACCCTGCTCTGCTTTTGTTCCCACAGCATTTATCATCTCCAAAAAGACATATAGCCTACTTGCTGATTGTACTTACTGTTTGCCCTGCTAGAGGCCAAGATCTTTGTTTTGTTCCCCAATGTCTCCTAAATGCCCAGAATGATGCCTGGCATTTGGTAGGCACTCAGTAAATATTTTTATATGAACAATTCCATTAGAGAAGTAAAATTTTAATTTGCATTTTACAGATGAGGAAGCTGAAGCACAGAGAATATAAGGAATTTGTCCCAGATCACCCAGCCAATGAGTGGTGGAGTAGGATTTGAACTGACAATCCATGTGCCTAAAAACTACCCTAAACCACCTCTTTGAAACTTAAAAAATGAGAACTTCCATGTAGGCTTGAATCCCTGGATTCAAGTTACTTATATTATCTAATTCTTTTTACTCAAAAAAGAGTGCACTCCTGGGAATTCCCTGGTGGTCCAGTGGTTAGGACTCCATGCTTTCACTGGTGTGACCCCCCGCCCCCAAAAAAGTGCACTCCCACTCAGGTTGGGACTGAATTTTGCGCTTTTTTTTTCTCTTAAGATGTGTAAACATGATTTTCTGTTTTACAAGTAAAGACCTTTGAACTGGGTGAGATCACTCATTCTGTCATGTTCTTATGGTCGCATAACTCTAGGCACCAAACATAAGCTCCGTGAAGACAGATATTCTTGGATACTCTGTATCTTTTGTTCCTTACTGATTCTCCAGGACCTAAAACAGTGCCTGGAGTAAGGTAGGCACTCCATAATTGTTTGTCAAATGTTGAATGGATGATATTTGAGATGATAGCCAGTTAAATTTTAGCTATATTATATGGCTTTGTCTGACTCACGGTCACCATTCATCATGCCATACTCCAATTTATTGCGCACACTACTTGCTCCTTCCTCTTTTCATCGTCTGAAAGTGCTAGAGTGCCTACTGTGGACTGTGATCCTCCATTGGTTTTACTTCCTTGGGTAACTCCTCCCAACTCCATGTGATCTGGGTGGAGTTATCAGTCATGGTGCCCAAGCCGTTAAGCCATGGAGGGGTGAAGCATGGCCCAGCCCAGCCCAATCCTGTGATTGATTGACCCTGTTACTGAAGCAATCAGCTGGGAGTTTTTGTTATTGTTGTTATTATTATTACTATTATAATTAACAAGATGTTAAGGTACTCTTTCTTTTTTTTAAAAAAATATTTATTTATTTATTTATTTTTGGCTGCGTTGGGTCTTCGTTGCTGTGTGTGGGCTTTCTCTAGTTGTGGTGAGCAGGGGCTACTCTTCATTGCGCTGGCTTCTCATTGCGGTGGCTTCTCTTGTTGCGGAGCATGGGCTCTAGGTGCACGAGCTTTAGTAGTTGTGTCTCGCGGGCTCAGTAGTTGTGGCACGTAGGCTGTAGAGTGCAAGCTCAGTAGTTGTGGCGCACGGGCGTAGTTGCTCTGTGGCATGTGGGATCCCAGACCAAAGCTTGAACCCGTGTCTCCTGTATTGGTAGGTGGGTTCTTAACTAGTGGGCCACGAGGGAAGCCCAAGGTACTCTTTCTTATGTTTCACAAGAGAATGAGGTGTAGGCTGTCAGTGAGGTCGCCCCTGAGGATGCCAGTGGATCTCTTTCTGCTCACATAGAGACTGTGTGGCATGAGGGCATGGAGCCAACATACAAATAAAGGTAGAGAGACGGAGAGAGAAAGAGAAAGTGAGGGAGGGAGGGAGACAGAGAGACCTATGCCATGTTTTTTGTTTTTTAATATTTATTTATTTATTTAGGCTGTGCCGGGTCTTAGTTGCGGCCCACGAGATCTTTAGTGACAGCATGCGTGTGGGCTTCTTAGTTGCGGCATGCATGTGGGATCTAATTCCCCGACCAGGGATCGAGCCTGGGCCCCCTGCATTGGGAGCACGGAGTCTTACCCACTGGAACACCAGGGAAGTCCCCTATGCCATGTTTTAATGGTAGTTCTTCAATAGTCTTTAAAATCTTTTCTTTGATTATTGGTCTGTTCAGCTTTTCTACTTCTACTTGAGACAATTTTGGTAATTTGTTTTGATAGATTATCATCTTCTTGTGGGTTTACACATTTGTTGCCATGGTGTTATCTTTTAATTCCTTTAGCTACTTCTGTATCCATATATATATATGTTTTTATACTTAATTAGGCTTGCTAGTGGTTTTGTACTTTAAAAAAATGTTTCCAAAGAACCAACTTTAATTTATCCTTTTAACTGCCTTTTTTTAATATATAAATTTATTTATTTATTTTTTAAATTTTTGGCTGCGTTGGGTCTTTGTTGCTGCATGCGGGCTTTCTCTAGTTGCGGCGAGCGGGGGCCACTCTTCGTTGCAGTGCACGGGCTTCTCATTGTGGGGGCTTCTCTTGTTGCAGAGCACAGGCTCTAGGCAAGCGGGCTCAGTAGTTATGGCATGTGGGCTCAGTAGTTGTGGTCCACAGGCTTAGTTGCTTCGTGGCATGTGGGATCTCCCCAGACCAGGGCTTGTACCTGTGTCCCCTGCATTGGCAGGCGGATTCTTACCCACTGAGCCACCAGGGAAGTCCCTTAACCGCTTTTTATTTCTTTCTTTTCTACTTCCTTAATTTCTTACTTTATTTTTATTAATCTTCTTCTACCTTTCTTCATTTTGTTATTTCTCTAGGTCTTAGGTTGCGTATTCTGTTCATTTGCTTTCAGTATTTTTTTAACAGTAAAATAATTTGAAGTTATAAATTCTCTTCTGAATAAAGATCACTATACCCCATATGTTTTGCTATAAAGTTTTCTCTTTTCCTTAATTATATTATTATAATTTCTGTTTTTATTTCCTCTTTACTCAGGTATTCTCTTCCATCCACTTTTCCTGGCTAATTCTTACTTGTTCATCAGATTTCAGCTTAGACGTTATTCCCCAGGGAAGTCTTCCTGACCCTGCAAATCAGGTTAGGGCATCTTGTTATAAACTCTTACAGAGTTAATACTTCTTCTTAATACACATCAGGAATGATTATTGGTGCGATCATCTGTTTACTCTCTCTTCCCTACTAGACTGAAATCTCCTGGGTGCAAGAACCAGTTTATCTTGTTCTGTGTTTCAATATGTATTTATTGAATGAATGACCGAAAAATGGTTATTAGGGAGAATGTGAAACAGTACAACTCTTTGGGTGGGGAACTTGAAAATACTTTTTAAAAATACATGATTGCTTATACAATTACCCTTTGGCCCAGAAATCCCTCTTCCAGTATTCTGACCTAAAGATATGCTGGGAAAAAAATGCTGCAATGATTTATGCGCAAGTTTATTCATTGTGGCATTATCTAAGATAACAAAAAGTTGGAACCAATCCAAATGCCCATCACTAAGACTGGCTGAATCAGCTGTGGTCCATTCACACAGTGGAATACTCTCCAGCTCTTAAAAGAAACGTGGAAGGTCACTGCAATGGAGTGATCTCCAGATATATTGTAAAATTTTTTGTTCTAATTCTGTGAAGAATGCCATTGGTAGTTTGATAGGGATTGCATTGAATTTGTAGATTGCTTTGGGTAGTATAGTCATTTTCACAACATTGATTCTTCCAATCCAAGAACATGGTATATTTCTCCATCTATTTTATGTCATCTTTGATTTCTTTCACCAGTGTTTTATAGTTTTCTGAGTACAAGTCTTTCGCCTCCTTAAGTAGGTTTATTCCTAGGTATTTTATTCTTTTTGTTGTGATGGTAAATGGGATTGTTTCTTTACTTTCTCTTTGTGATTTTTCATTGTTAGTGTATAGGAATGCCAGAGATTTCTGTGCATTAATTTTGTATCCTGCAACCTTACCAAATTCATTGATTAGTTCTAGTAGTTTTCTGGTGGCATCTTTAGGATTTTCTATGTATAGTATCATGTCATTGGCAAACAATGACAGTTTTACTTCTTCTTTTCCAATTTGTATTCCTTTTATTTCTTTTTCTTCTTTGATTGCCATGGCTAGGACTTCCAAAACTATGTTGAATAAGAGTGGCGAGAGTGGACATCCTTGTCTTATTCCTGATCTTAGTGGAAATGCTTTCAGTTTTTCACCTTGATGCTTGCTGTGGGTTTGTCATATATGGCCTTTATTATGTTGAGGTAGGTTCCCTCTATGCCCATTTTCTGGAGAGTTTTTTATCATAAATGGGTGTCGAATTTTGTCAAAAGCTTTTTCTGCATCTATTGAGATGATCATATGGTTTTTATTCCTTAATTTGTTAATATGGTGTATCACATTGATTGATTTACGTATATTGAAGAATCCTTGCATCCCTGGGATAAATCCCACTTGATCATGGTGTATGATCCTTTTAATATGTTGTTGGATCCTGTTTGGTAGTATTTTGTCCAGGACTTTTACATCTATGTTCATCAGTGATATTGGTCTATAATTTTCTTTTTTTGTGATATCTTTGTCTGGTTTTGGTATCAGGGTGATGGTGGCTTTGTAGAATGAATTTGGGAGTGTTCCTCCATCTGCAATTTTTTGGAAGAGTTTGAGAAGGATCCGTGTTAGCTCTTCTCTAAATGTTTCATAGAATTCGCCTGTGAAGCCATCTGATCCTGGACTTTTGTTTGTTGGAATATTTTTAATTACAGTTTCACTTTCATTACTTTTGGTAGGTCTGTTTATATATTCTAATTCTTCCTGGTTCAGTCTTGGAAAATTGTACCTTTCCAAGAATTTGTCCATTTCTTTGTGGTTGTCCATTTGATTGGCAAATAGTTGTTTGTAGTGGTCTCTTATAATCATTTGTATTTCTGTGGGGTCAGTTGTGATTTCTCCTTTTTCATTTCTAATTTTATTGATTTCTGTTCTCTCCCTTTTTTTCTTGATGAGTCAGGCTAAGGGTTTATCAATTTTGTTTATCTTCTCAAAGAATCAGCTTTTAGTTTTATTGACCTTTGCTATTGTTTTCTTTGTTTCTATTTCATTTATTTCTGCTCTGATCTTTATGGTTTCTTTCCTTCTACTGACTTTGGATTTTCTTTGTTCTTCTTTCTCTAGTTGCTTTAAGTGTAGGGTTAGATTGTTTATTTGAGATTTTTCTTGTTTCTTTAGGTGAGATTGAATTGCTATAAACTTCCCTCTTAGAACTGCTTTTGCCATGTCCCATAGGTTTTGGGTTGTTGTGTTTTCATTGTCATTTGTTTCTATGTATTTTTTTAATTTCTTCTTTGATTTCTTCAGTGATCTCTTGGTTCTTTAGTAGCGCACTGTTTAGCCTCCATGTATTTGTGATTTTTACAGTTTATTTCCTGTGATTGATTTCCAGTCTCATAGTGTTGTGGTCAGAAAAGATGTTTGATATGATTTCAAATTTCTTAAATTTACTGAGGCTTGATGTGTGACCCAAGATGTTATCTATCCTGGAGAATATTCCATGTGCACTTGAGAAGAATGTGTATTATGCCACTTTCGGGTGGAATGTTATAAATATCAATTAAATCTATCTGGTCTATTGTGTCATTCAAAGCTTGTGTTTCCTTATTTATTTTCTGTTTGGATGATTTGTCCATTGGTGTAACTGGGATGTTAAAGTCCCCTACTATTATTGTGTTACTGTCGATTTCCCCTTTCATGGTTGTTAACATTTGCCTTATGTATTGAGTTGCTCCTATGTGGGGTGCATAAACATTTATAATTGTTATATCTTCTTCTTTGATTGATCCCTTGATCATTATGTAGTGTCCTTCCTTATCTCTTATAACAGTCTTTATTTTAAAGTCTATTTTATCTGATATGAGTATTGCTACTCCAGCTTTCTTTTGATTTCCATTTGCATGGAATGTCTTTTTCCATCCCTTCACTTTCAGTCTGTATGTGTCCCTAGGTCTGAAATGGGTCTCCAGTAGACAGCATATGTATGGGTCTTGTTTTTGTATCCATTATCCAGTCTGTGTCTTTTGCTTGGGGCATTTAATCCATTTACATTCAAGGTTATTATCGATATGTATGTTCCTATTACCGTTTTCTTAATTGTTTTGGGTTTGTTTTTGTGGGTCTTTTTCTTCCCTTGTGTTTCCCACCTACAGAAGTTTCTTTAGCATTTGTTGTAAAGCTGGACATCTTTTGTTTTTTTAAAATTTTTTTAAAAATACATTTTTTTATTCATTTATTTTTGGCTGCATTGGGTCTTCGTTGCTGCGTGCGGACTCTTCTCTGGTTGCAGCAAGCGGGGGCTGCTCTTCCTTCCGGTGCATGGGCTTCTCATTGTGGTGGCTTCCCTTGTTGTGGAGCATGGGCTCTAGGTGCACAGGCTTCCGTAGTTGTGCGGCACGTGGGCTTAGTTGCTCTGCGGCATGTGGGATCTTCCCGGACCAGGGGTCGAACCCGTGTCCCCTGCATTGGCAGGCAGATTCTTAACCACTGTGCCACCAGAGAAGCCCTAGCTAGACATCTTTAAAGAAACATTTTTCAAGGACAAAAGAACCGCAAAGAAATCTTAACACTTCATTTGTAAGTCTTATTGTTAGTAAAAATATTGGCATTATTTTTGAAAGTATTTTATATAGATCACATGATAATACAAATCAGTAATGATGTTAATACTGGAATCCAAGATCTTCAGTGTCTGAGAAAAGAGATATGAGGATAAGGCCAAAGAAGTTAAGTAAAAGCCTTGAATGTTACATGTGAATTGGAAATATTAGCAGAAACTCATAATCCTTTTATTTTTCTGTTCAAAAGTATGTACTTCCCAGTTCTGTTCACTGAAAAATTTGGATGCAGTGATAACCCACTATCAGTGAACATACCTAGTGCCCAGATGTCTTTTCCAACTACCACGAACCACGGCTCCTTGGAGGATTGGCTAATTCCAGGTCTGGGCAGGAAATAGACAGTGTGAGCCAGGGACATCTTGTTGGGTCAGAAAGCAAGGACATTGTCAAAGAGTAATGGGATCACGTCCAAAGGAAATATAGAAGCCAAAAAGAAGAGACACCCACTGGTTAAAGATGGGAGAATTTGAATAGCAGAAAGAACAGTGACTGATAATGCTTGAAACACACTGAATATATAAACACTCATTTGTCCATACTGATGCTCGGAGAGAGAAAGCCTCAAATCAACCAAATATCATTAAATACCATTGAAGGTAACTAGGGCATAATTCCTCATCCTGAGGATTAGCAATGAAAAGGAAAGAATTAAGACTTTATCCTGTCATTCTTCTACTATTTCATCTCAACCTAAAAGCCCTAGTTTATGAGAGAAAGTTCCTTATAAAAAATTCCAGCTAATAAATGTGGAAGGATTGATAGGATTAGAAAATCATCTTTTTACAGCCCCTAATAAAATAATGGGTTCAGGCAATAATCACCAATGGATGAAATTATTATATGAAAAGTTGTTGGGGAGTTTTATCATGGAAGGGTCAGGCTGTCACCGCCTGAGCCCACTGGTTAATCTTAGCACCGCTATGTGTGTCTCCTGATGTGGTGTCATGTGACAGCCCCGCCTATCAAGTGTCTGCCTTTGCTTGGATTCCCTCAAAAAAGCAGATCCTAGGAAAAGGATTTGGGTTCAGGTAGTTTATTTGGGAGATGATCAGAGGAAGTACCTTTAAGGGAGTGGGGAGGTGAGGCAGGGAAGGTAGAAACCCAATAAAAATGAATTAATGAGTGGGATACCACTCAGACAGCTGGGAACCAGTTCTTCTGGGCACCCTCTGAAATGCTGTGCAGGACATATGTTAGAAACCTCCTCTGAGAGGCAAGGAAGCTGGAAGTGTTGAGCCATCCGCCCCCACCCTGCTCTGTTCAAAGATCGCTCCTGGGGTATTAATACCCCGGCTCCTCTCAGGACCAGAGAATGCCCTCAGGATGCAAGACTCAGAAGGGCACTGGGGGGACTCTGCACTTCCACTGCAGGAAGCACAGGTTCGATCCCTGGCTGGGGAATTAAGATCCTGCATGCCGCCAGGATTGGCCAAGAGGAGCTGGCCAGGCACCAATGCCAGCTGCTCTGGTGCCTTGCCGGAAGAATTGACTTCTAGTGACAGGAAATCCTGGGGATGGAGGGACGAGGTGAATGATACACACAGAAGCAGGTAGACAAACCCAAAATGGAGGAAATCCTACAGGACAAATGATTTCTTCAACATGCTGTTCTCTGAGCTGGTTACCACTGGGGGCAAGGGGCCAAATCCCACTGGAGCCCCTCTGAGGACCCGCGAGGAGCAGGCCTTTGAGTTGTGCCTCTTAAGGCCAGAAGCTGAGGCGTTTAACCAGGACTCTCATCCCTCACGGTGGAAGGTTGCTCCAGGGGCGTCAGCTTCCTACATTTCCAAACTATGCCTGCTGGAAGGCTGAGAGGCCTTCCCCAGCTAAAGAGAAGGCCGAGGCAGAAAGGCCCAGGGAAGCCACAGGGAGCATTTGAAGTGGGGGTTGGGGTGCAGGCAAGGTGCACAGAACCAGCCCCCTAGCTGCCAGGAGTCACTGGGCCAGTGGGATGTGGGGAGGGGCACCACCGTGGTCTGTAAGCATCTTGGCAGATTCTCACGTGGGCTCAAAAATGAAGAGCCAATGGCTAATGTGGCTCTTCAGCCAAGGTGGCCCCTGGTGCCCACTTAAGTGGCCCCAGAGCATCTACTGGTGACGGTCCAGTGCCCATAAAGCCCCCTGGTAGCGGTGATGGAGAGGGCTTAGCAGTCTCTGGGCACTGACTCCCTTCCCTTCCTTGTGGTCCCACAGGTCCATTTCCCTCATCCCAAGCCCCCCAACCTCTTCCAAGGTCATGCCTCATCCCGATCCTTTTCCCTCTCCCAGCCCGGTGACCCCATTTACTTCCCAGGTGGCACATGGTGTGGGTCTTCTCTGTTCTCTTTTCAATCTATAGTTAAGGCATAAACTCTCTCTCCTGCTTTCGTCAGGACCTTCCCTTTCGATTTTCAATAGCATTTTCTTCTCTCGGCAAAAGCAGCCTCTTGAAAATCAAAGGCTCTGCCTTTCAAAAGTGTGGTTTCTGATGTGAGCTTCAGCAGACTATCTGGGAAGTTAAAAAAACAATGACATCTGAACGTTGGCTGTTTCCCTCTCTTTATATTCCAGCTATAAAAGCACTAATTCTCCTGGAGGTAAAGTGGAACCTCTGATTTACATGAGGAAGTGGGGAAAATAAAAGCAAAATAGTTACTTCGAGATGTGCTTGTGTTGCCTTCCTCCATGTCTATGGCAGGTTTGTTTCCCAGTCTGTTACATGTCTTTTAACTTTGCTCCTATAGTCTCCTGTCTTTCAGAAGTGAAATGTTTCTATGTAGTGAAATCTATTCACCTGTCCCACTTTTCTTCTAACGGTTTATGAGGTTTTGTTTTTTACATTTAGTTCTTTAAATCAAAGGTACTTTGTATGTGTGTCTGGTGTGAGGTAGAGTTCAAAGTTTATATTTTTCAAATTAGACAGTCATTTGTCCTCATGCCATTGATTAAACAGTCTATATTTCCCTTGTGGATTTGAAATGCTACACTTATGATAGATAGATAATATAATTTCTCTTGTTTTATAAGTATTTTTATTTCTGGATTGGCTGTTGTCCCTTAATTTTATTCATTAATTTTTTTTCTTGTGGGGAAAGGGAGAGATGGTGAGTCATTGTTTAATAGGTACAGAGTTTCAGTTTGGGGTGATAAAATAGTTCTGGAGATGGATGGTGGTGATGGTCGCATAACAATGTGACTGTACTTAACGCCACTGAACTATATACTTTAAAATGATTAAAATGGTAAATTTTATGTTATGTGTATTTTACCACAATAAAAAATTCTAAAATTGATTTCTACTTGTGTGTG
This sequence comes from Balaenoptera acutorostrata, assembly GCF_949987535.1. NCBI lineage: Eukaryota > Metazoa > Chordata > Mammalia > Artiodactyla > Balaenopteridae > Balaenoptera > Balaenoptera acutorostrata. The sequence goes on along the minus strand of NC_080064.1, from coordinate 25,515,096 downwards.
TTTTCTATGTATCTTTTCTTCTAGTTTAACTTGAGAATCAGCTTGTCAAATTCCATAAAAAAATACCTTCCAGGGCTTCCCTGGTGGTGCAGTGGTTAAGAATCCGCCTGCCAATGCAGGGGGCACGGGTTCGAGCCCTGGACCGGGAAGATCCCACATGCCGCGGAGCAACTAAGCCTGTGCACCACAACTACTGAGCCTGGGCTCTAGAGCCTGCGAGCCACAACTACTGTAGCCCGCGTGCCTAGAGCCCGTGCTCCGCAACAAGAGAAGCCACCACAACAAAGAGTAGCCCCCGCTCGCCGCAACTAGAGAAAGCCCACATGCAGCCAAAAATAAATAAATAAATAAATAAATTTATTTATTTTAAAAATACCTTCGATATTTTGATTGAAATTACATGAAATTTATAGGTTATTTAGGGGAGAAGTGACATCTTTATAATACCGAGTCTTTGCATCCAGGAACATGGTGTGTCTCTCCATTTATTCAGATCTCCTTTTATGTCCTTCAGTAAAGTTTTATAATTTTACTCACATCAGCTTATTCCTAGATATATAGTGGCTTTAGTTGCCACTGTGACTGGAATCATGAGTGTAGCACAGGGCTGTCACTCAGGTCTGTCCCCAGCCCAGCCCCTGAGATGAATGATAGGGTCCAAAAGACACATGAGACAGGAAGAATTGCATGAGTCATTTCACCAAAAGCCGCTGCAATAGGCAGCAGGCGGATCCAAGAGAGCTGAGCCGGAGAGGTGGCAAGGACAAGAGGAGGGACGACCCTCAGGATCAGAGAAACCTGAGTTTGTCATCAAAGGGGTCAGAGGGAGAAACGGAGATGCTGGAGGTCGGGACCGAAGCTCAACATTAATGCTGATGTAGTTCAAATGCCTCTTTCACTCTGCAGAGCAGATTGTGGCTTTGGAGCCAGGAGACCTGAGTTTGAACCCTGACTCTGTCACTCACTAGCTGTGTGGCCTCTGGCCAGTTGTTTAGCTTCTCAGAAGCTCAGTGTCCTCACGAGCAAAATAAGGGTGAATTCTAATTATATATTTAGTTGTTTAATTAATTGTCTGTCTCCCACTGGACTGCAACTCCACACGGGCGGGGTCCATATGGGTTTTTTTTTTTTAATTTATTTTATTTATTTATTATTTATTTATTTATTTGGCTCTGTTGGGTCTTCGTTTCTGTACGAGGGCTTTCTCTAGTTGCGGCGAGCGGGGGCCACTCTTCATCGGGGTGCGCGGGCCTCTCACTGTCATGGCCTCTCTTGTTGTGGAGCACAGGCTCCAGACGCGCAGGCTCAGTAGTTGTGGCTCACGGGCCCAGTTGCTCCGCGGCATGTGGGATCTTCCCAGACCAGGGCTCGAACCCGTGTCCCCTGCATTGGCAGGCAGATTCTCAACCACTGTGCCACCAGGGAAGCCCTCCATGTGGGTTTAATTCATCAATGTGCAGGGCTGCTGCTAGCCCATATGGTGCTTTCCAGGGAGTTCAAAAAAGGCATCCTTCTGAACAGACACAGCTCTGTGAGCCCCCAACTTGGTGACTGGTTCATGCGCTGCATCTCAGCCCCCCACTTGTCCCATACTGGGTGTCCTTGTGCAGTGAGTGACCTACCCTGTGTGTATAGTTAGTGCTTAGCCTGGGCCTGGCACATGGGAGGCACTGAAGAAATTTATTGAATAAGTTGATGATTCGATGTGGGGTTTAGCGAGAAGGAGACGAGGAAGCTCCTGAGGGGTTCTCATTTGTGCTCAAAAAGAAGTTCTGTACAGGAGTTCCCTGGTGGTCTAGTGGTCAGGATTCAGCGCTTTCACTGCCATGGCCTGGGTTCAATCCCTGGTCAGGAAACTGAGATCCTACGAGCTGTGCAGTGCAGCCAAAAAAAAAAAAAAAAAAAAAAAAGTTCTCTACTTTCAGGTGCCAAATAACATGGAATTGTCCAAGTGCTTTACTTCCTGTATTTCTGCAGGGGCTTGGGATGGCGTCTTCTGGCACCCAGACTGGGACCCCCTACAGGAATGGACCAATCTGATGACCTGGTGAGGTGGACAGCCCAGGGCTTCTTTGCATGGGGCCTAGGAAGCCTCCAAGAAACAGCCTCCCTCAGGGAGGAGGGAGCCTCCCTTGGTAACAAAGCCTTGAGCAATCCAGGGAAGTAAAGATGAAGAGTAACCGGGGAAGCTCTCTGAGGAGGGAAAGGAAGTGGTGACCTGAAGGATGAGGAGGAGCCAGGCACATGAAGAGCAGAGAAGAGCATTCTAGGCAAGAGGACAGCATGTGCAAAAGTCCTGAGGCTGGAGAGAGGTTGCTTGGCCCCTATGGGGAGTTGAATGTTGGCCAGAGTAGCTGGCCTTCCATCCATCTTTTTATAGAATCTTCACTGATTAGGTGCCCTTTGGGATTTCCTGCAACCATCCTCCTCTTCGTGAACTTGGTGAAGATCAAATGACTGAGTCACACCCGCACTACACCACCATCTCCCCAGTATGTGTTCCTTCTCTGAGTACAGCCAGCCTAGGAGTTGAGAGAGTCATCCCATCAAGATAGGTAAGACCCCAGCTCCACTGTGTATCGGCTGTGGACTTTGTCAACCCCTCCTTCTCCCTCTGTAAAATGCAGATAAGATTACTGACCTGACTGAGTTGTTGGGAAAATTCTCAATAATAAAGGCAAGAACAAAGGAAAGATAATTTAAAATGCCAGGAAAAACATAAAGATGCAGAAGTAAGGAAATATACAAGCACACTCCTTGACTCAGCAATGAACAATATTTAGATGTTCACAGTAATCCTTAAGTTTTTACTTTGTTTCTTCTTTCTGTGCTGGCTGGAACTTTCAATACAACATAGAACAAAAACAGTAATAGTGGGCAACGTTGCCTTGTTCCTGACTTTCAAAAGAATGGTTAGAATGTGCGCCATCCGAGATGAATGCTAGCTTAAGAAAATGTGGGAATGGTGAAATCTGAGTCCTCACAGAACCTCTGATCCTTTTCTTCTTGCAACTAAACAATGGTTTTCATGCTTCAACCATTCCAGGACTCCACATTACCTATGGGGTAAAGTTTAAGCATTAAAAACAAAAACAAAAACCCAGCATTCAAGGCCTCTTACCCTTTCCCAATCCTATGTCTTCAGGGTTCACCCACTCTTCTCATTCCAAATGTCCGAACATTATAGAACACACCCTTGATGGTATCTTGAATTATATTTTATAATATTTGTTCTATGCCTTTATGCCTGCCTGCCTTTGCATAATGCTCTTCCTTTTGCCTGGGATACCCTTCCTTTCATGTACTCCCACTCATCTTTCAAAGGCCAGCTCACCTCTCCAAGGATGCTTTCCTCCTACCCTCTCTAGCATTTGGTATAAGACTCTTTTACAGTCTGGGGCACAGGCCCCAACACATACAAGGGTCTGTAAGTGTCTGTTGAACAAACACATAAATGAACTCTAAGACTCCAGGTCACCAAAAGGAAAAAAATGTCCCATTCTTCCAACAAATCTAGGCCTTAGCCTCCAAACTCCCACATGTGTTCAAAGATGTTGTCTTCTGCCTTTATAGTGGATCAACAGTTTGGCTGAAAATAAAATTCTTGAGTCACACTTTCTCTCCTTGGCTGACATTGTAGGTGGTGCTCTATTGAATTCTAATGCTGGATGCTGTCACGAAGAAGTCAGAGGCCAGCCTGGTGTCTCCACCTTGTAAGTGACTTGTTCCCTTTCATGGAGTTGCCCAAAAGATTCTTTCTGAACTTTGAAATCTCATCACTTTATTAGAATATATTTGGTAAGGATCATTTTGAGTCAGTTTTCCTGGGTCTCATTTACTTTTTAATGTCTCTTTTTTTTTTTTCCTAAAACATTTTCTTGAATTATACCTTGTAATCATTGTTTGATGCCATTATTTTGGTTTACTTCTTCTGTTAGGTACATACGGTTTCTCTTTGTCATTTTCTTTCATTAGTTAAATTTTTTAAAAAAACAACTTTTCAGTTCATTTTTCTCACTCTCCTTATTTCTCTCCCCTCTGTCCATTATTGTGTTTCAGCAGAGTCTGTTTCTCTTGTGCTGCTTTCACCTTGGCTTTCATTTCTGTGACATTGTAATTTCCCTGAACCCTGACAGCTTGTTTTATTTCCTTTTGTCATCTTGCTGTTATTTCCATGGGCTCTTAGATTTCTTCTCTGTACTCTTGTTTTGTAGAAATAAATGCTTCATTGAGGATTTTTGTTTTGGTTTGTTTTTATTCTGGTGAATGTTCTTCGGTTTTTGTTTATTTGGTTCTTCATTTGATGCCTTTGCTTGTTCTTGTCCTCTTGTTTTTGTTTCTTGTATCTGTGTACCGTACTTGAGATGGTTCATTGTTGATTACTAATATTTGAGAGGTGTAAGTTTTCCCTGGACCAGCTGTTTGCAAGAGGTTTATGCTGGGGAGGGGCCAGAGCTGTTTCAGGATAGCAGGAGTTATTCTTATGACTCAGGAGTGTATATGAGTTCTTTGAGCCTTTACCTGGTTGCTAATCATGATAGGGCTTTTCGCCATTTAGAGTCCCTCCCCTCCCCCAAACCTCATTTGTCTGTGTGGTTCTTTTTTTTTTTTTTTTTAACATCTTTATTGGAGTATAATTGCTTTACAATGGTGTGTTAGTTCCTGCTTTATAACAAAGTGAATCAGTTATGCATATACATATGTTCCCATATCTCTTCCCTCTTGCATCTCCCTCCCTCCCACCCTCCCTATCCCACCCCTCTAGGTGGTCACAAAGCACAGAGCTGATCTCCCTGTGCTATGCGATTGCTTCCCACTAGCTATCTATTTTACGTTTGGTAGTGTATATATGTGTGATTCTTAATTCAGCCTCAACTCCTCTGTTTCATGAAATCCAAGAAGGTCCAGGGAAGCTCCTGATGCGGGCCTCTACCCACCTCATCCATTCCATTTCCCTGTTGGCATGCCCCTCACCATCTCACGCTGAAAGATGAATTCTCTGCTTCCTCCTGAGCCCCTTTCCAACCTGCCCTGCTGTTATCTGCTTTTCCACAGAATTGTGATTCCATTGTCAGATTTCTCCTGGTTTCCTCAAAGATGGCCTTTGCATCTTTTCCCCCCTTTTTGTTGCTTTCTGGGAAGAGAAGTGGGGAAGGACCAACTTTATCATTTTCAAACAAGACGTTCCAACTGCATCATGAATACTTCCACTTCTCTCCTCTACGGTGGCTGCCCGTCAAGTCTATGAGCTCTGTGGGATCGGCCTCTGTTGACCTCTCTGGTCTCGTTTTCATTGCCCTCCACTCTGTCCACAGTGCACTCTTTCATTTCCTTGAAAGCCCAAGATCTTTCCTACCTCGGGGCTTTTACTCAACCTTCTCCCCCTTCCTTCTGCTCTTTACCTGGCTGACTCCTACACATCCTCCAGATCTCAGCTGAAAAAGTCACCTCCCCAAGGAGCTCTCCCTGACTTCCCAGCTGGGGTTCCACAACCCTGTCAAATGCTCCAGTGCTCATCACCTTTCCTCCTGGTGCAGTCAGGACACATTGTGATCTTTCCCCCCCATGCTGCTCTAATTCCATCCAAGCAGTGAAACTGGGCACTTCAGTAGCCCATGAGGCTTTGTTCAGGGTGAAAGCACAATTTCCATTTGGCCTTTTGAAATCCTGACAATAGTAGTGGGATCCCCATTGCAGGGGTAGCCAGAGTTCCTGGGACTCTCTGGGATGGAAGGAGGGTCTTTGTGAAGAAAGGCCAGGCGCCTCCCCAGGAGTGTTTAATCCAATGAAGAGGGACAGAAGATTCAGCAGGGTTGTTTCCTGGTATTGTTAGGGCGTCGGCCAGTGGCGGGGTGGGGCACTGGTCCACAGAACTCTCCGGAGGGAACAGGGCTAAGCTGCCTTCCTGAGACGGCTTCGGTTGTTCTTTTAATTGTGTTTTGATTGCACAAAGGACCTTTAAACAGCACTAAAGGCAATGTTTAAAAAGAAAGAAAAGCCACTGGACCCCATCCATCTTACACATCTGATGTGCTGGAAAGAGGCCTGGGCTTGGAGTCCAGCACACCAGGCTTGGCAGCCCTCTTTGCCGATTCCTGGCTGTACCGCCTCGGGCAGCCTGTTGACCCCCTCTCTCTGCCTTAGTTGCCTAACCTGTAAAGGGGAACAGTTTCTACCTCATGGGGATTTGGGGACAGTTGGGGAAGTAAGTGAGATCACGTATGTGGAAGCCGTTTGGCATAGTGTCTGGTGTATGGTGGATACTTAGCAAAGCTCCTTTTTTTTTTTAAATCAAGGCAACTGTTTTCATTTTCTTGAAAATTTCAGAAAGCTTCTGCCAAGCCTTCATCAAGTCCAGATGAACATTTTGCACTTGTGATCATGCTTTAAATTTAATTTTGCAGTCTGCTTGTACACTTACTGTATCCTAAGCACTTGTTTCAACATTTTCATGATTATTTCATAGTGAACGTGCCACTGAATCAATGTGTCATTATTTATGTAGCCATTCTTCTGCTATTGGATATTTTTCAGTGTTGCAAGTAATTCCGTATCGAATTCTGTATTCTATATTATTGTTGCTTTCATTGGTATCTCATTTGTATTTCTCCTACTGAAGGTTGAATATTCTTCCATGTTTACTTACTCCTTCTATTTCCTCACCTGACTTGCCTGCTCATGACCTTTGTCCGGACTTCTCTTAGCAATTCAGATATTTTTTATTGCTGTGTATGAGATCTTTACATAATATAGATATTAACCATTTGCCATTTTCCCCACTCCCTGGGGACAGTTTAATTTTAGTTGTTTTCTAATAGACAAACTTTAAGTGTTTCATCTATCAGTCTTTGTGTTTGTGATTTCTTTGGTTGAGTTCATTGTTTAACCAACAAACACCATGTGTAAAAGAGGCACATGGAGAGGTGGGGGGAGGGAGTAAAGGACATCCCATCTCCTGATTTCCAGAAGGTCTCAAGTTGGGGATACAGACATGAACACAGTCACGATGTTGCCCCAGTAAGTGCCAGAACAGTAAGGGTTGCACCAGCACCAGCAGTGGACTGAGCTCTCTCTCTGCGCCAAGCCCCGTTCTAAGAATTTGCATACACTCTCTCATTTAAGCCACACAACAACTCTGTGACTTAAATACTGTTATTATCCCCACTTGATAGATGAGGAGAACGACCCTTAGAATGATTACAAGACTTTTCCAAGCTCCAACAGCTAGTAAGACCTGAAGCCAGTATTTGAAATCAGCCAATCAGACTGTAGAGCTTGCCTTCTTAACCACCAGACTAAACCAGCTCCCCAGGGCATCCCCAGAGAGGTGATGGTGGTGAGGACAGCAGTGGTAGGCATGGAGCTGTACATCAAGGAAGGCCTCCAGGAGGAGGTGTTGAAACTGAGAAATGAAAGATGAAGACAACTTCACCCTCAGGCAAGGGGCTGTGGAGGAACGGGCATGCCATAAAGAAGGAGCAGCTTTTCCAAAGGCATGAAGCTGTGACCCCCCTGAGAGACTGTAATTTGGCCGGTAGCCTCAAAGTACAGGTGGTCCTTTCATTACCCACATTTTATTTATCTGTGTATTCATCACAGGCTCCATGTTAGGTGCTAGGAATACAGAGGTGAACAGGACATTCAAGATAGCTGCCCCATGGAGCTTTCGTTCAAGGTGGGGGAAACAGACAAGAAAGATGTACTGAACATTTATCATTCATCACTGCTTAACAGTTTAAAAAATTCCTTTCTATATGTTGATGAGCCCTTATATCTTGAGTTTCTCCTTCCCGAAGCAGAAGTCAGCCCCCCTTGAAGGGTACCGACGTGTGACCTACTTTCCTCCAATCACACTCACCCCCTGAGACCAACCAACCAGGAGATGGGCTATGTGTGGGAACAGCTACACGTGGGGCACACCTTTTGCTGGCCTGGGTGGTGGCCAAGGCAGTACTGGTTCTGGGGTCTGTGACAGCAGAAGCAGCTCCCCCATCAGTCCAAGTTCTGAGATGTGCTTCTTGGAGATGCGCCTGAGCTGCATCTAGAGCTCAGTTCTCCATCATCCAATGAGCCTAACATCCCTAAGTAAATTCTCTTTCTACTTAAATTGGCCAGAGTGGACTCCACTGTCTGCAAACAAGAATACTGTGAATATGCCGACAAACAAGTAAATATGCACACCGGGGAAACCAGGGGGTTTGCCCAGGGTTCCCCAGTGGTGGAGCCGAGATCCGAACCCAGGAGAGTGAGAATCCAGAGCCAACATCTCCTAGATGCCACTGGATCAGCGCCCCCTGCCTAGTGGGTTCAGTCCTACAGGGCTTGTTGGCCTCAGGTGACCAGCCAGTCTTCCATCTTTCATGTGGAAGAACACGATTTCCTCTCCCCTTGTCAGGGGCACCGTTTGCAGGTGGCTGGGAAGGAAGCCTTTGCATGTGGCGCCCTGGTCCCAGGCTCTTGATCTCTTGCAGCGACTGCTCTACTATCTTCCTGCCCTGAGGACTGCAAGGCGATGGGACTGTGTATTTTTGTTAATGTTACTGTCACGCAATTCTGTATCCATCTCATGGTCAGAAATAAGGGAGGGCTACAGCCTGACAGGGCCTGTCGCAGGAAGGGAAGAAGGGGAGAAACAACCTGGGTTGTGCGGCCTGGAGGTCGTGGGGCATCCGAGCCCCCCACGTTTGTGTCTTTGTGGAGAAGGAGGGCTCAATGCCCCTGGAAGCCAGCTGTTTGCCCTTGACCTCACTGTTAAGACTACCACTGCAGAAGGGAAAATGGGGACTCCTGCCCGCAATTCAGGATCTGCTTTAGTTAACTCAGCATCTTGTTCTGGGAGACAAGACAACTCGCCCAGAGCACTGAACTGACAGCAAGGGAAGTCGATTGCACACAAGTGGTCTATCCAGTGGCAGGGCCTGCCTGTTAGCAGCAAAAGACATGAGGTGTTTTTCTGCTGGGTGCATTTCTTTGCATTTTCCAAAGCCGGTGGATCAATAGCTACAGATAGCTCAAATGAATTTCTGTCTCAGCTCCTCACGCCCTCAGGTGGGAAGATGCGCCATTAGATAACTCAGGTTCCCATCAGGTTCCACTGCTGTCAGCGACTGCTGGCCATGGCCTCTCTAGACCCTCATGACAGCCTTGTAAGGTCAGAACTACTGTGCTTATTTCAGAGATATGGAAACCGAGGCTCAGAGAGGGGAGTCATTACCCAAAGTCCTAGAGCTGGTCCTTGGCTTCAATGCCCCTGTGCATGTAAGCTGTTTGTCATTACCATTGTCAGTTTCCTGGGCTAGGAGTAATAACGATCCTCAGAGAGGGAGAGTTGCCACCCCAAGGTCACAGAGCCAGTGAATGTCAGCTCTGGAGTTAGAAGCCAGCTTGTGGGATTGCAGAACCCTCTGCTAGGAGAGCTCGTCAGCCTGGGCTGGTCCAACCTCCACATGCCTGCCCTGGGAATAATGAAGAAAGGCCAGAGGCACTGAGATTTGTGTTTCTCTGAGCAGCCCCCAGAGGGAGAAGCTGGCTCCTTCCCCATCCACCGTACCAAGGGCATCAATTCCCGGCTCCAGAAGGACCTACTCCCCAAGGCTGCAGTTCTATTTTTAGCCTTGAATCCATCAATAAACAGAGCCTGGCAGAGCAGGCAACTTCTGGCTGCCTGATATTAGTAAGAAGAGAGACAGGGACCATTTATTAAGTATTTTCTGTGTGCTGGGCATTATGCGACATGCTTCACATGGATTATCTACTGAAATCTTTACAACATTCCTGTGAAATGACTACTATTATCATCATCATTTTATGAGTAAGGAAAATGAGGTTTGAAGAGGTTAGAGAATTCGCTTGAGGTCACATGACTGATAAGCTGCAGAGTCAGGGTCCAAATGCAGATTACACCCAGGTTTGTGGGACTCTTAAGTCCATGCTCTTTCCAACCTGGGAGTTTCCAGATAAGAAAGCCTGGCAGAGGGAACAGCACAGGCAAAGGCAGGGAAGTGTGAAGTGCAAAGCCTCTTTGGGGAACAGTGAATAGTCTAGTGAGATTTGGGTTGAGAAGGAAGATGAGGCCAAGGCCTAGAGCAGGGCAAGATTCTGTAAGATCTTGAATCCCAGGGGGTTCTGGATTCTGGATTCTGGAAAGATTGTGAGTGAAAGTGTGCTATTGTTGTGTATGAGCTTTAGAAGTAGAGGATGGATTTGAGGGAGAGACTGGGACTACTCCCACTACTAATAGTGGTAATAGCTTCCGTTTATTGAGCACCTACTATGTGTGTTAGGAGTATTAGGGGCATCTCATAAGTTATCACCTAATATACTTTGGAGGGCTCATTCAATGGTAGCTGTTTGGAGGCTATTATTATTTCTCTTTTACAGATGAGAAAACTGAGGTATTAAGAGGTCAAGTAACTGCCCAGGGCCACTGGGATTGGAATCCGAGTCTGGTTGATTGCAGAGACCTTGACGCTACCCTGACCAGATGGGAGGGCAAGTAATAAAAACAGTTTTAGGCAAAAGGACATTTATCTAAAGTCCAGGAATGAAGAAGATAAGGTAGTTTGCAAAGATCATAGAGAGGCAGAATTTTTATTTTGTTTTGTTCTTTAAATAAGTTTATTCACACACACTAAGGACAACAGTTACGTCACTACGGTTACAAAGTTTTCTGGGGCCGGAACTGGCAGACAGACTCAACCAGGGGAAAGGGCATTGTTTCTGCAGGGCAGTGGCTGGGGAGGGAGGAAAGGGCAGGGTCCAAAGTTCAGGTGTGTCCAGCAGCTTCGAGGTCCCCCATGGTCAGAGGTGCAGCCGGGGCTCAGGATGTGGAAGCCCAGGAGCAAGAGGCAGGGGTGAGTGAAGGGGGATGGGTCAGTCTGAGTCTCAGCTGCATCTGATATCTGACATCAAAAGTCTTCAAGGAGATAGGAAATATACCCATCCCCTGACACACATACAATAATGGGGGTACGTCAAATGTCAAAGGGACATAAGAGCCAATTGAAAGAGCTCCCGGTGACCAAAGCGGGACCAGTTTGAGTGACAAAAGAAATAAAGTAGCATTGGATTACAACCCAAAGTGTACAATAAATATCCATGAGTCCTTACAGATACAAATAAATGATTGAATAAATGATGTAAATAAATGATTAAGAAGAGACAAATGTCCCATGTGGAATTCCAAATAATTGATGTAGACATTCTGCCCTCAGGGAGGCGGAGCATAACCCCCCACTGCTTAAGTGTGGGCTGCACACAGTGACCGCCTTCCTGAGTACAATGGTGGGGGGCAGGGGGGCACAGAGTAACTTTTTCAGTGGAGAAACCTGGCAAACGCAACCTCGGCCAGGAGATCAAGGTCGACAGTGCTAAGTAGTCATGTTGATAACGACGTGTGTCCATCAGCAGACTTCGGCAGGGTGCCAGCAGCTTTGCATAAAAACAGGCATGTCCACCTGCAGCGACCACAGCCCGGGGTTACTGCTGACTGCGTCTGTCCACGACCCTGTGGGATGGGGATCAGGAGCCCTGGAGCATCTGGCCATTGATCGCCTCAGCTGCTAGGAGCTCAGAGGCACGGGAAATCCAGTCCCTTCAACCATGGCCCAAGTCTTAGAGGGGGAGCCGGGTTCAAGCAGCATCTTGGCAGGGCTCTGTCAGAGGCCCAGCAGTGCCCAGCAACCTTGACTGGGATCCCTGGCTACAGAGTTCACAGTGTCCAGTGGCATGACCTTGAGTCAGAGGAGCAAAAGTGCCTAGAGGAGGTCCCTGGGGCTGGGGTCCAGGCAGCTGGCAGCCTCAGCAGAGTCCTGAGATACAGTGGTGTATCTCCACCTTCAGACGAGACCAAGCCTCAGGACGAGGAGCTGCATACTTGTGTTCTGGAGCCTCTTGCCTGGGGCCCAGAGGGTCTGCTTCTGGTTTTCCAGTTCATGAGTCAACAACCTGGAACATGTCCTTCAGCAAATCAGGGAACCTGGGAGGCGGAGCGATGTTGAGCCAGAGGCCCATCCAGGCCGGGCTCGGTGGAGGGTACAGCACGGTGATCTATGAGCGAGCAGCCCCGCTGCCTTCTGCTGAAGATCTCTGGGGCTGGAGCGTGCAGTGCACAGCAGTACTGCTGCTGCTGGCTGGCAGGAGCTGGCCCGGAACTGGCCGTGCAGGGGGTGCCTCCGGGGAAGCTTAGTTCCCAGTGACTTCTCCCTCCAGGGGCTCGCCTCCTGGCTGCTCAGTGTGGTCCAGATCAGTCCCTTCATTCCCTGGGTCCCACAGCTTGTGAAGCCAGGTGGAAGAAAGTGCACAAAGGCATCCATGGAAAATGAACTTCGTCCTCTCTGGCCCTCCCCAGCTGCTGGAGAAGCCAATTTACAAAAATCAGCTCATCTCAGGGAGTGAAGACTGAGCTTCCCCCTAGATGAATCCATAGTGGAATCCAGTGTGGTAGCCAGAGGGAAACAGCAGAGCCAAGGCCCAGCCTGTTGAGTAATTGACTGGAGGGAATCCTGCCAGATGAGAGCTGCCTGGTGCCCCAGGAAGGCCCCCAACCCTGGGAACTGCTGGGAAAAGCAGAGGGAGAGGTGGAATTGATAGACCTTATGGCTGATGAGAGGTAAGTCTGACTTCCAGGTTTCTGGCTGGGAGGACTCAGTGGATGGACCCCAGGACACTGGGAGGGGGATGTTGGAGGAGGACCAGGTGGGGCAGGAACCCAGCATGGGCCACAGCGGCTGCCTAGAGGCTGGGAGTGGAGATGGCACCTCTTGGGCAGGGAGGACAAAGCCCTTTGTGTCAGGACTCCACATCTACTCACTCGGCTGGTGCCCAGCCAGGAAGGCCCAGCCCCGGAGCCCTCAATCAGTGGCAACTTCCCTGCCATATGAGCAGCACCTCGGCCTCCTCCATCAGCGCTCTGTCTCTCCCTGATTCTCAGGAGCCCCTTTGTTTCTTCGCATCTGGGCTCCAGGCCTCAGCTCTCCCCATCCCCTTCCCTTCCTCCGATGCATGGAATTTCCGGCCCTGCAGCCCACTCAGCCAAGTGTCACCTCCCAGCTTGCCAATCCAGACTGGGCCTCAGACACTTTGGGAGGGGGAAGGGAGGGAAAGAACCACCAAGTGTTGAGTAGCTACTGGTCTAGGTGCTCCTCGCGTCACTCTGCCAGGTGCATTGCCGCCCTCTCACTAATGGCAGCCCTGGGATTTGAACCTACATCTGGCTGGCTCCAAAGTCAGTGCCCTTTGCGCAAGAGGAGAGAGCTGTACTGCCCACGTGTTCTAAATACTGAGGCAGCCCCTTGCTCCTGCATCTCCGTCATCCCCTCTTCCCTGCTTCCTTCTCACTTGGCTGTAAACTCAATGCTCCCTTTTCTGGAAATCCTCTCCCCTTGACCTTGCAATCCTCTCCTTCCTTTTGCTATCAAACTGCCAGCTTGGTTCCCTTCTGTCACCCCACCCCTTATCCCTCTGAGTTTTGATCAACTCAACCCTCACCTCTCACCCGCACACCCACCCCAGCCACTCCTGCTGGAGTCACCAATACCCCCCGGGCTTCATGATGGGCCCATTCTTTCTTTTTTTTCTTTTCCCCATTATGGTTTATTACAGGATATTGACTATAGTTCCCTGTGCTATACAGTAGGGCCCTGTTGTTTACTTTATATATAGTAGTTTGTATCTGCTAATCCCAAACTCCTAATTTATCCCTCCCCCACCCCCTTTCCCCTTTGGTAACCATAAGTTTGTTTTCTATGTGTGTGGGAGTCTGTTTCTGTTTCGTAAATAAGTTCATTTGTGTCATACTTTCAATTCCACATACAAGTGATACGCTGGGCCTTTTCTTAGTCTTTATATTTTCAGGTTCTTCTGTAGCAATTGACACTCTCTTTTTTTTAAAATTATTATTTATTTTGGGCTGCGCCGGGTCTTAGTTGCGGCATGCAGACTCTTAGTTGCAGCATGCATGCGGGATCTATTTCCCCGACCAGGGATCGAACCCGGGCCCCCTGCATTGGGAGCGCAGAGTCTTACCCACTGAACCACCAGGGAAGTCCCAGGCAATTGACACTCTCAACAGATAAACTACTCCTTGAAAAAATAAAAGATTTGTTTTTCCTTAAAAATGTAAAGGAAATATATGCCCCCCAAAAAAATACTTATCGCAGGAAAGAAAGAAGAAGGAGAGAGAGAGAGAGAGAGAGAGAGAGAAAGAGAGAGAGAGGCAGGCTACTAAGAATTAGAAAGTGGTCATTAACCCAAATGAACTTATCTACGAAACAGAAACAGACTGACAGACATAGAGAACAGAGTTGTGGTTGCCAAGGGGGAGGGGGTTGGGGGAGGGATGGATTGGGAGTTTGGGATTAGCAGATGCAAACTATTATATATAGAATGGGTAAACAACAAGGTCCTACTGTATAGCACAGGGAACTATATCCAATATCCTGTGATAAAATATAATGGAAAAGAATATGAAAAAGAATGTATATATATGTATAACTGAGTCACTTTGCTGTACAGCAGAAATAAACACAACATTGTAAGTCAACTGTACTTCAATAAAATAAAATAAAATTAAAAAAAAAAGAAAGCGGTCATTAAGAAGCGAGAAAACGGCACTGTTAGGATGCAGAGTCACTGGGTTTCTCCCACGTTGGTGGTGGGAGTGTAAGTTGGCGCAACTACTTAGGAACACAGTCAGGCATTAGTGTGTAAACTCCAACATTCACCCATCCTATCTAGTAGTCGCCTCTGGTGCCAGTGTCACATCCCCTTAGTTCACCTTTAAGCCACAGCTGTAATCCCCTTCGACCCAGCTCAGGACTCACGTGTGCTGACAGCTCCCCACACAGCATAGGTACACATTTTTCTGTTTTCTGCCCAGGGTTTTCTCCACTGGGTGGCTGGGGGTGGCAGCACTCAGCCCATCCACAAGCACAGCCTAGAAATGTAAGGAAGTTAACATCCCAGGGGCATCCCTTGATCAATGGGGCTCAGGAACCTGCAGATAAATGCCCCTGCTGTCCATCCTTCAGGCCCACAATTCTGGGAACCAGCCCCTAGCAGTCACCTCAATATTTCTCCCTTACGTTGTATTTTCCTCCTTCCCTGTCTCACTCTCTCCTGCTTCCTGGCATGACTCCTCAAATAAATTATCAGCATCCCTTTTGTCTCAGGCTCTGCTTTAGGGGACCCAAACTAAGACAGCTGTGACCCAGCAATTCCACTCCTATCTTCATATTCAAGAGATAATCTTACCATGTACATCAGGAGATACAAGAATGTTCCTGTTGGCACAAAAGCACTGGCAGGAGAACAGACACAGAAATTCTAGAATAACATACAATGGAGTATTATACAGCAGTCAAAATGAATGCAGTAAGGTTAAATGCAACAGTCTGGATGGAATTTAGCAACATAATTTTGAGTGATAAAAGTATATCACCAGGGGGACTTCCCTGGTGACACAGTGGTTAAGAATCTGCCTGCCAATGCAGGGGACACAGGTTCGAGCCCTGGTCAGGGAAGATCCCACATGCCGCGGAGCAACTAAGCCTGTGCGCCACAACTACTGAGCCTGCGCTCTAGAGCCCAAGAGCCACAACTACTGAGCCCGCATGCCACAACTACTGAAGCCCGCACGCCTAGAGCCCGTGCTCCACAACAAAGAGAAGCCACCACATTGAGAAGCCTGCGCACCACAACGAAGAGTAGCCCTGCTCACTGCAACTAAAGAAAGCCCATGCGCGGCAACAAAGACCCAACCCAGCTAAAAATAATTAAATAAAATAAATAAATTTATATATAAAAAAAAGTATATCACCAGGGGCTTCCCTTGTGGCGCAGTAGTTAAGAATATGCCTGCCAGTGCAAGGGACACAGGTTCGAGCCCTGGTCTGGGAAGATCCCACATGCTGCGGAGCAACTAAGCCAGTGCGCCACAACTACTGAGCCCACGTGCCACAACTACGGAAGCCCGCGCCCCAGAGCCCGCGCTCCATAACAAGAGAAGCCACCACAGTGAGAAGCCTGCGCGCCGCGACGAAGAGTAGCCCCCACTCACTGTAACTAGAGAAAGCCCGTGCGCAGCAACAAAGACCCAACGCAGCCAAAAATAAATAAATTAATAAATTAAAATAAAAGTATATCACCAAATATCACACTCAACATGGTACCCTTTTTATAAAAATTGAATACTAGAAAAAAATATACTTTTGGGAAATAGATATAGATTTGATAAAACTACATAAAAAAGAAAGCAAGAGAACGCTGAACACAGGATTCAAATTCACTTTGGGTGGATTGAAGTGTGGAGGACCAGACTGTAGATGCAAGTTCTCATCAGTGTTTTATTTTTCGTATTGGGCAGTGGCTCCATGGATTGTTTTATATTATTAAAATAAATACATAAATTCATAAGCAATTTAAAGGAGGCCTTGTATGGACCAGTGATGAGAATGTGTACTATATACTCAATGACTATGATAAACCTAATTATGTATTATATTATGTTTGTAACTTTTCTGGGAGCCTAAAATTATTCCAAGAGAAATGACTTATTAGCAGGGGGAAAAAAACCCTCCCAGAAACCAAAATACTCTTTCCTTGGAGTTGGACTTGAAGTTGAACTACCAGCTCTACTTCTCTCCAGATCTTGCATGATCCTAGGGAAGTTACTTCACCTACTTGAACCTCAGCTTTCCTCTTCTGTAAAAAGTGAATAATGATGCCTTATAGAGCTGATGAGAATATTAAATGAGATAATATACAGAAAGTCCTGACTCATAGCGAATGTTCAATAGATATTTTCTAAAGAAACCATCTGACGCCTGGATCCTGTCTGCATCCTCCCATGTGGTTACTCCATCTCTAGTTTCACTTCTATGGGTTTAATGCAAGAAGCATCCGAGAGGAAAAAAAAAAAAAAAAAAAAGTAAATCCTGGTGATAAATTGAAGTAAGTATTGACCGTAAAAAAGTTAAAGAATAATTTTATACGTCTTCAAAGAAAGGGAAAAAAGGGTGAAATTAAAATAGCAAAGAAATGGAGATGTTTTAGGAGGGGTGAAATCATGTTAAAGGAAATTGTCTTACTCGGGAGAAGAACAAAAATGTCAATGTAGACTTTCTTGGATAAATATAAATGAAAGTTCATATGTTATAAATGTAAGGGTAAATGTTAAAGACTAGAAGTAGGAAAATATAATTTCCAATCTGGTGGAGGAAAATAAAGGGGGTAAGTATAATTTGACAAGTCCTAAAGAAGGCAAAAAGGAATAAAAAGAAAGCAGGGAATTCACGATAAGAAAGCATAAAGAGCAATGGTAGAAATAAGACCAAATATATCCATCGTCCCAATCATATGAATAGGTAAAACACACTAATGGGAGACAAAGAGGCTCTGATTGGATTTTTAAAGCCTAACTATATGCCGTTTACAAGACGAATAGTGAAAAGCAAAACTACACATAAAGGTTGAAAATAATAGAAAAATTACACCAGGTAAATACTGACTGAAAGGCAAAAATGTATTCATATTAATATCAGAAAAACTGAATTAAAGCAAAATAACATTAATAGGAAGAAAGAAGAACATTTGACACTGATGAAAGTTATAATCTACCAAAAAGATTTAAAATTATTTATGAATTTGTATGTACTTTAAAAAGTGTTTTGAGGTATATAAAGCAGGAACGTACTGAAGTAAAGGGAGAAATTGACAAGTCTACAATAATAGTGTGAGATTTAAAAACACACCTCTCAGAAATTGATAGATCAAGTAGATGAAAAATTAATATATTATAGAGGAAAATGTGGAAGGACTCACTCGGCATCTATTCCCACACCCTAGTGTGCAGAGGCTGGAAAGCTAAAAACTGTTTCCCAGAGTCTCTCACAGCTAGTGTTCCAGATGTGGATTAGTTTCCACCACTTGGTGCCACAGTGCAAGATCTAGAAGGTGGATGAGAGGCAGAGATCATTGTCCTTTTCCTTGGGCTGTTATTGCTTACAAGCACAATCCTAGAGCCATCGAGTTTTTCTGTGTCAATGACTGGCCTCTGGTTTTGTGAATGTTAGGAAGCAGTGTCAGTGTTGGCAGTGCTTGTGTCCCACTCTTTGGCTTGTTACAACAGTGTATCGTAAACGTGGTTCTAGGGATAGATAGCATCCCAGAGACCCAACCTCAAGTGCACTCCTACAGCCCTTCCAATGACTCTGTAAAAACTTAATGTTCATTTTGCTTAAAATACCTGGAGTGGTTTCTCTGTCTTGTGCACTGAACGCTGATTTCTACAGATTCAGATTGCTATAGATTACTATGGATTTGAAAATGTGGTTATAAACCTTTAATATATAAAGAGGCAAGAAAAGCTTACACCATTAAACTGAGAGTTTACATTATTTCAAGCACACAAATATTTTTAAATTTTATTTTATTTTATTTTTATTTATTTGTTTATTTTTGGTTGCATTGGGTCTTTGTTTAGGTGCGCGGGCTTCTCATTGCGGTGGCTTCTCTTGCTTCGGAGCACAGGCTCTAGGCGTGTGGGCTTCAGTAGTTGTGGCACTCGGGCTCAGTAGTTGAAGCACACAACAAATATTAACGGCTCACAAAGGAAATCTTAAACATTTCTCAAAGTCAGCATTATATACCGCTTTATCTCATCACAATGCAGTAAAATTACATTTATTTTCAATAATAACAGGTAGCTTTAATTTTTTCATTTATTTGAACCCTAAATGCACCCATAAACTTCTAAATTATCCATGAATAAGAGAGTAAATTATAACAAATTATAAAATTCTTATAGCTGAATGACGAAAAAGCATCACCATTACCTATGAGGGCTTGTAGGATGCAGCTAAAGAAGTACTTAGAGAAGAATGTATAGCATTAAATGAATTAATTATGAATAAAAATAGTTTTTAAAATGAGCTGAAGGTTCAGGTTAAGAAGGAATTAAAAGAACAATAGTAAACCAAAGGAAGTTGAAGAAATCAAGTAATGAAAGAAAGAGCAGAAGATAAGGAAGTAGAAAATATAATGACAACGGAAATTCCCTGGCGGTCCAGTGGTTAGGACTCGGCACTTTTGCTGCTGGGGCCCAGGTTCAATCCCTGGTTGGGGAACTAAGATCCCACAAGCTGTGTGGTGCGGCCAAAAAAAAAAAAAAAAAAAAAAAAAAATATATATATATATATATATATATATATATATATGAATAAATATATGTATGTATATATATAATGACAACAACAACAACAAAAAAACAGAGATAACAAACAAAACAAAAGTCTAATTCTTTGAAAAACACCCTAGAAAGACTGATCAGGAGAGAGAGAAAGAGAACAAGCCCAAATAAACATTATTAGGAATGAAAAGGGGAATATAACTCTGATACAACAGAGGTCTTTTGAATCATGGAATACTATGGACAACTTTGTGCCATTAAATTTGAAACCCTTGATAAAATGGACAAATTTTAGGAAAATATAAATTACTAAAATTGTTTCAAAAACAAATAGAACTGAACAAACCAATAGTCATTTAAATAAATCAAAGTAGTAGTAAAATGTCTCATTCACCAAATGGCACCATATAATTTTCCAATGAATTTCACCAAATGTTATAAGGAGTAGAAAATCTAGGGACTTCCCTGGTGGCCCAGTGGTTACGAATCCGCCTGCCAATGCAGGGGACACGGGTTCGAGCCCTGGTCCGGGAAGATCCCACATGCCGCGGAGCAACTAAGCCCATGCGCCACTACTGAGCCTGCGCTCTAGAGCCCGCGAGCCACAACTACCGAAGCCCGCGCGCCTAGAGCCCGTGCTCCGCAACAAGAGAAGACACCGCAATGAGAAGCCCGCGCACCGCAACGAAGAGTAGCCACTGCTCACCGCAACTAGAGAAAGCCTGCGCCCAGCAACGAAGACCCAACGCAGCCAAAAATAAAATCAATAATAAAAATAAGTACATTTTAAAAAATGAAATCGGGATAATAACAGTATTTACCTCTTAGACTTGGTGTAAGAATTAATATAGGTAAATTAAAAGAGGTAAACATAGGATTAATATAGGTTAAGGATTTAGACCAGTCCCTGGCTTGAAGTAGCACTATTTGTATTAGCCACCATTGTCCTTTTATCCTCTATGCCACGTGGTACCTTCACTCCCCCTTTCTTTGCCCAGTGATGGGAGACATCCATTAACTGAATGCACCAGAATAACAGTCCACTTTGTCTTAGGGGCCCTGGTCCACGTCTCTGCCATCATGGCCAGGACATTCCATAGTGGGAGGTCATCTCACTCCAAAAAGTTTTTTCTTTAGAGCAGTAATTGTGGTCATTGGTGACATCCAATCTCAACTCTTACCTCATTTGTGACCCTGGCAGCCATATCATAAGAGTTTTCAATATGGATCAAACTACAACTTCCTTTTTTTTTTTTAATTAAAATTTATCTTCTAGAAGAGTTTTAGATTTAAAGAAAAATATTGAAGATTAGTATAGAGAGTTTTCATATACCCAGCACTCAGTTTCGCTCACTAACATTTGCTTTTTTAATTCAACATTATGTCTTTGAGATACATCCATGTTAATCTATATATATCGAAATGTATTCATTCTAACTGGGTGTAGTAATTCATTGACCTGGAAGCTTCTCAGCCTCACATGTCACAGGTTTAGTGCTGGGGAATTCCATCTCCCTCTCAGTGAGGTCTATCAAATCCCTGGTTCTGAAATGAAAGTATTTACATAGTCATAATGATATAAATGTCATTTGGTTTTCAATGTTAAGAAATACATACAGGCAAAGTATGGCAAACTGAATTATGTTTACAAGAGAGAATGTACATGCTAACAACCTTAAAGCAAAAGTTAAGGTTGAGTTGATGGAGGAAGGCAGAAGCAAGGAGGGGAAATCAAGGGAAATTATTCATTTCACACAGGAGAGTCAAGAGATACAATCTAAAGAAGAAACAGATATTTAAGACTATTATTTAAACTGATACAGTTGACCCTCCATATGTTCTGGTTCCAGATCTGGATTCAACCAACCTCAGATGGAAAATATTTTTTAAAAAATTTCAAGAAAGTCCCCAAAAGCAAAACTTGAATTTGCTGGGCACATGCTAAATATTTACACAGCATTTACATTCTACGAGGTATTATAAATAATCTAGAGACGGCAAAGTATTTGGGAAGAGGTACATAGGTTATATACAAATTCTGTGCCATTTGATATAAGGAACTTGAGCATTCGGGAATTTTGGTGTGCTTGGGGGTTGGGGAACCGAATCCCCCATACAGAGGGAAGACTGTAACAGCAACCAATGGAAAAAAAAAAAAAAAGGGCTTCCCTGATGGTGCAGTGGTTGAGAATCCGCCTGCCAATGCAGGGGACACGGGTTCGAGCCCTGGTCTGGGAAGATCCCACGTGCCGCGGAGCAACTGGGCCCGTGAGCCACAATTTCTGAGCCTGCGCGTCTGGAGCCTGTGCTCCGCAACAAGAGAGGCCGTGACAGTGAGAGGCCCGCGCACCGCGATGAAGAGTGGCCCCCCGCTTGCCGCAACTGGAGAAAGCCCTCGCACAGAAACGAAGACCCAACACAGCCAAAAAAAAAAAAAGATAAATATAAAAACAAAAACTGGGAGGAGAAAGGGGGAAAAGTTGATTAATGAAATCACACAGCAGGTAGTCAGTAGATACTGTTAACATTAATAAACCAAGTAATAGAGGCATGAGTATATTATTCATCGTTATATGAATTTTAAAAAAAGAAAGAAAGAAAGAAGGAAAGAAAGAAAGGAAGGTTGCTCCCAAGAGTTGGGGGAGTGAGACGACATTTTTAGCTTTTTATTTCTAATCTCTCTGTTGGGCATTGCATCGGGTGTGCATTTTCATCTATATGAATTATATTTGAGATAACAATAATTAAAATAAATAATTGAGCAAAAATCTAGATCTGATTCTGACATTCCTCTAGAGGTTCAGGCAGTTTCAGTAACTCCCCATCGCCTTATGATCAAGTTTAAACTCTCAGGCAGGCAGGCAGGCAGGCAGGCAGGCAGGCATTCAAGGTCCTTCGTCACCAGGCACCTCCTCCGGGAAGCCCTCGGTGGGGGAGAGCGCCCTCTGCCGGAACAGGGACGCCAGCACGCATGGGGTACCGCCCTTTGCGTATCAACAGACTCCGCCCCCATCCCTCCCTCAGGGCTGCCCGCCTCACGTGTTCTCAGGCCCTTTACAGTTGGGGGTGGAACCCCGAGAGGTGGAGCCCAGAGACCCCAGGTGAGAGCGTGTGGGCCGGTGGGGGACTGCCGGGTCAGGCCTGGGAACCTGACTGGAGTGTCTGTCAGACCCGGCCCGATGTGAGGCGGGGGCGGTCAGGGTGATGGGAATTAACTTCGTTAGTGTCTGCTTGGTTCAGAGTGGTTTAGGGCTGGGCTTTCTGTTGGGGAGAGAATCCCGGCTCTTCCACTTCTTATCTGCGCGTGTCCTTGCGCAAGTCACTGAATTTCAGTTTCCTCACCTGTGGCTGCCAGCATGAAATGAAATAATGCACAGAAGTAACTAATTAATAAATGATAACTGCTGTTATTATGGCCCATTTAAGCAAAAGTGTGAACTCTCAGAGAGGGGAAGACCTTAAAGGTGGCCGTAGCGCAACCCTGCTTGGAGACAGGCCTCCCCTCCCTCACCTGGGGTGCTTACATCAGTGGTACCTGGGTGCCCTGGAGGTGCCACCTGTAAGGGCGGCTGCCTCCCAGGTTCCCACTGGCCTGGTGTCCTGAGTGGGCTGGCGGGTCAGACTCTCCGTGATGAAGTCCCTTTCTGTCTCCTCACAGAGCCTGCCTTCTGCTGTGGGCCCCTGTCGGTGGGCAGACATGTCTCAGGAGGCAGCTGCAGAGGGCTCCAGCACAGAGGACCCCGTTCTCAGTCTCCACAACAGCTGTGGGCCTTTCCAGGAGGATATGGAAGAAACCAGCTCCGTGGTAGGCCTGGCACCAGGCCTGCCAGGAGAGAGCTCTGGGGCCCCAGTTTGGGTGGGCAGCAGGAAGAGGGTCCTCAGGGAAGAGGCTCATCAAAATGCCAGCTCCCAGGTAGTGGGTGCTCCTGGGACTAGCCTGGAGGCCGAGGTGGTCCTGGGGCTGCAAGCTATGGGAGAGAGCCAGGATTCGGTGCCCGGCCCCAGGCTCCACATCCAGCCGCCCACAGTGCCTGCCCACGGGAGGGCTCAGGCCTCCAAGAGGCTCCAGGTTACAATGCACGACATCTTAGCTGGAAGCTGGCCCAGGAATCTTTGTAGTGCGTCCGTGGGAACAAGAAAGAAAAGCAGGAGGTCTGAGGCCCCCTCAGAGGAGGAGGAGGGGGCTGATGGCTTCTTGTGGCTTGGTCAGAGCCCTGGTGGGGACAAACCCCAGTCTGTGGGAGACTCCCCCCAAGGTGCTGACTTGGAGTCCTTGGGAGGCCCTTGCAGTCCTCTCTCTTGCAAGGACACTGGGTGTGGGCCTGGAGATCCAGGTGGAAGTTGGATGAGCTATGCCTCAGGGGTTGAGAAGTTTGAATATTTGCCCACTGCAGAGGGCGGGACCCAGCCAGGCAGCCCCTGTGACCCTGTCAGGTCCCCACTGCCCAGTGGAGGCGAGTCCCTTCAGCCAGCTGCCCGGGATTCTCCACAGAGCCCTGTACTGTGCCTGGGAGTGTCCGGAAAGGCTTCCACAGAGCAGAAAGAAGCCAGGCACATCGTGGGGCCTGGTGGTGGTGATGGCCCTGCCACCTCACACAACCAGGAGGAGTTGGAGGTCAAGGCTCAGCCAGTGTCTGGGGAGATGCCAGGACAGGGACTCGCTGCTGCCCTGCAGCCTGTAGCCAGCAAGGCTAGCTCAGGCCCATCCATGGGGCGGAGAAGATCCAAGTGTGCTAAACAGTTGAGCAGGGGCCCGGTGCCCCATGCCCAGGACCAGGGCACTGACAGATGCCCGGACGACTCCAACCAGGACCAGGCAGAGGAATCCAGCCCAGGAGGCTGCCCCAAACTGGTAGGTTGAGTCTGAGAGGTTGAGATAGGAAGGGCATCATTATCTTTTGGAGTCAGTGAGTCCTGGATTGAAAGCTTATCTCTGCCCACTTCCTTGTTGAGTGACCCTGGAATATTTTTTAACCTGTTTCCTCATCTGTAAAAAGGGAATACTAATTCCAATTTAATGGGGTTTTTTTTTTTCTTCATAATATTTGCATATAACCTACACACATCCACATCCTATACTTTATTTTTTTTAATTTATTTTACTTTATTATTATTATTTTTTTTTGGCTGTGTTGGGTCTTTGTTGCTCCACACAGGCTTTCTCTACCTGCGTGCGGGGGCTACTCTTTGTTGAGGTGAGCGGGCTTCTCATTGCGGTGGCTTCTCTTGTTGCGGAGCATGGGCTCTAGACGTGTGGGCTTCATTAGTTGCAGCACGGGGGCTCAGTAGTTGTGGCTCACGGGCTTAGTTGCTCCGTGGCATGTGGGATCTTCCCAGACCAGGGCTGGAACCCGTGTCCCCTGCATTGGCAGGCGGATTCTTAACCACTGTGCCACCAGGGAAGCCCCAATGGGGTTGTTTTGAGCAGCAGTCCCTAACCTTTCTGGCACCAGGGACCAGTTACGTGGAAGACAATTTTTCCACGGACCAGGGTCAGGGGATGGTTTCAGGATAATTCAAGTGCATTACATTTATTGTGCACTTCATTTCTATTATTATTACATTGTAATATATAATGAAATAATTATACAACTCACCATAATGCAGAATCAGTGGGAGCCCTTAGCTTGTTTTCACTTGCCACTCACTAATAGGGTTTTGATATGAGTCTGCAAGAAATTGATTTATTATGGTCTCTGTGCAGTCAGACCTCTCTGCTAATGATAATCTGTGTTTGTAGCTGCTCCCCAGTGCTAGGATCACTGCCTCAGCTCCACCTCAGATCATCAGGCATTAGATTCTCATAAGGAGTGTGCAACCTAGATCCCTCGCATGCGCAGTTCACAGTAGGGCTCACGCTCCTATGAGAATCTAATGCCACCGCTGATCTGACAAGAGGCGGAGCTCAGGCAGTAATGCGAGCATACATATGCAGCAGGCAGAGGAGGTAGGAAGGGCATACTAGGAAGAGCGCAAAGCACATGCAAAAGTACAGAGACAGGAGCAATGGGGAGCGGCTGTAAATACAGATGAAGCTTCGCTCGCTCAGCCACAGTTCACCTTCTGCTGTTCAGCCTGGTTCCTAACAGGCCACAGACCAGTACCCGTCCGTGGCTGGGGGATGAGGACCCCTGGTTTTGAGGGTTAAATGAGATGATGGTGTAAACTAACGTGCCTAGCATAAGGCACAAGGTAAATCCATTTATGTTAAATTTGCTTTTCCTTGAGTGTTATAATAGCCATATGAGACAGGCATTAGCCCTGTATTTCCAGATGGGGAAACTGAGGCTCAGAGAAGTTATCAAACTTCTCTAAGCTCACACAGCAAGGGAGGCAGTGCCTGGCTGTGTTCCCTGTATTCACTGCTTCCCTTTCCATTGTTCTTTTACTGATAGTAATATTTGTCATTTTATTAATAATCATAGCTAACATGTTTGTACACCAAAGGCAGAAAATGGCATTACCTGTGTTTGAAGTATATTTCTCACATAGTTGAATTTTTTTTATTTAAGTATTTGATTTACAATATCATGTTAGTTTCAAGTGTACAGCATAGCAATTCAGTGATATATATATATACATATATATGTATATATATATATTGTTTTTCAGATTCTTTCCCCTTATAGGTTATTACAAAATATTGAGTATAGTTAGTTCCCTGTGCTATACAGTAGGTCCTTGTTGGTTATCTATTTTATATATAGTAGTCACATAGTTAAATTTTTATCACATTGATTGAATATGTATTATGTGCTAAGTGCTTTTGGTTTAGTCTTCACCTGAAGCCCAGAGAGGTAAGGTTACAGGCCCAAGGTCCCACAGCTGGTAAATGACAGAGCAAGGATGCAGACCCAGGCAGTCTGTCTGGAGAGCTTGCTGGACTGCTTGCTTGTGCACATTCCCTGCTAGGATCACAGCAGTAATAGCAGCTGGCCTGCCTACCATGAGCTGGGTATATTCCCGAGCTCTTTATCTTCCATCTTCCTAACAACCATACGAGGTAGGTGCTAATGATGTATACCCATTTTAATGTTGTGGGCACTGAGGCTCAGACAGGTAAAGTGACTATGTCAAGACCAAATAGCAAATTAGTAGAACTGGGATAGGAACCAATGAGCTGCCTGTGTGATTGACCGCTATTTGGTACTATAATTACATTAGAAGTGCTATTACATTGTCTTTGCAAACATCACTCAAAAACATTAATTTTTAATAAAAAAAACTAATATGTGTTTTTCGTAGAAAATAAGGAAGAAATAAAAATCCCCATAATGCCAACATTCACAGCTATCTCCTGTTGACATTTTTTTGTAATTGCAACAAGTTTTATTAATAACGTCAAAATTCTATTAGAACCTAGTATATGTTGTTATAAGATACAGTTAATATTCTTTTTTTTTAACATCTTTATTGGAGTATAATTGCTTTACAGTGGTGTGTTAGTTTCTGCTTTATAACAGTGAATCAGCTATACATATACATGCATCCCCATATCCCCTCCTTCTTGTGTCTCCCTCCCACCCTCCCTATCCCACCCCTCTAGGTGGTCACAAAGCACAGAGCTAATCTCCCTGTGCTATGCAGCTGCTTCCCACTAGCTATCTATTTTACATTTGGTAGTGTATATATGTCCATGCCACTCTCTCACTTTGTCCCAGCTTACCCTTCCCCCTCCCCGTGTCCTCAAGTCCATTCTCTACGTCTGCTTCTTTATTCCTGTCCTGCCCGTAGGTTCTTCAGAACCTTTTTTTTTTTTTTTTTTAGATTCCATATATATGTTAGCATATGGTATTTGTTTTTCTCTTTCTGACTTACTTCACTCTGTATGACAGCCTCGAGGTCCATCCACCTCACTACAAATAACTCAATTTCGTTTCTTTTTATGGCTGAGTAATATTCCATTGTATATATGTGCCACATCTTCTTTATCCATTCATCTGTCGATGGACACTTAGGTTGCTTCCATGTCTTGGCTATTGTAAATAGAGCTGCAGTGAACACTGTGGTACATGACTCTTTTTTTGAAAAATTTATTTAATTAATTAATTTATTTATTGGCTGTGTTGGGTCTTCGTTTCTGTGCGAGGGCTTTCTCTAGTTGCGGCAAGCAGGGGCCACTCTTCATCGCGATGCGCGGGCCTCTCACTGTCGCGGCCTCTCTTGTTGCGGAGCACAGGCTCCAGACGCGCAGGCTCAGAAATTGTGGCTCACGGGCCTAGTAGCTCCGCGGCATGTGGGATCTTCCCAGACCAGGGCTCGAACCCGTGTCCCCTGCATTGGCAGGCAGATTCTCAACCACTGCACCACCAGGGAAGCCCTACATGACTCTTTTTGACTTATGGTTTTCTCAGGGTATATGCCCAGTAGTGGGATTGCTGGGTGGTATGGTAGTTCTATTTTTAGTTTTTAAAGGAACCTCCATACGGCTTTCCATGGTGCCTGTATCAATTTACATTCCCAACAGTGTATGAGGGTTCCCTTTTCTCCACACCCTCTCCAGCATTTATTGTTTGTAGATTTTTTGATGATGGCCATTCTGACCGGTGTGAGGTGATATCTCATTGTAGTTTTGATTTGCATTTCTCTAATGATTAATGATGTTGAGCATTCTTTCATGTGTTTGTTGGCAATCTGTATATCTTCTTTGGAGAAATGTCTATTTAGGTCTTCTGCCCATTTTTGGATTGGGTTGTTTGTTTTTTTGATATTGAGCTGCATGAGCTGCTTGTAAATTTTGAGATTAATCCTTTGTCAGTTGCTTCATTTGCAAATATTTTCTCCCATTCTGAGGGTTGTCTTTTCGTCTTGTTTATGTTTTCCTTTGCTGTGCAAAAGCTTTTAAGTTTCATTAGGTCCCATTTGTTTATTTTTGTTTTTATCTCCATTTCTCTAGGAGTTGGGTCAAAAAGGATCTTGCTGTGATTTATGTCATAGAGTGTTCTGCCTATGTTTTCCTCTAAGAGTTTTATAGTGTCTGGCCTTACATTGAGGTCTTTAATCCATTTTGAGTTTATTTTTGTGTATGGTGTTAGGGGGTATTCTAATTTCATTCTTTTACATGTAGCTGTCCAGTTTTCCCAGCACCACTTATTGAAGAAGCTGTCTTTTCTCCATTGTATATTCTTGCCTCCTTTATCAAAAATAAGGTGACCATATGTGCGTGGGTTTATCTCTGGGCTTTCTATCCTGTTCTATCTTGTTGACATTTTGATATATATCCTTTCTTCCATCTTTTTCCTAAGCATATATATCTTTTCTTTGCCTAGAAAGGGGATCATGCATGTCACAATTTCTTTTTTAATTTTTTAAAATTAATTAATTTATTTGTTTTTATTTTTGGCTGTGTTGGGTCTTCGTTGCTGTGCGTGGGCTTTCTCTAGTTGCGGTGAGCAGGGGCTACTCTTCATTGTGGTGCACAGGCTTCTCATTTTCGTGGCTTCTCTTGTTGGGGAGCACGGGCTCTAGGTGTGCGGGCTTCAGTAGTTGTGGCACGTGGGCTCAGTAGTTGTGGTGCACAGGCCTAGTTGCTCCACAGCATGTGGGATCTTCCCGGGCCAGGGCTCGAACCCATGTCCCTTGCATTGGCAGGCAGATTCTTAACTACTGCGCCACCAGGGAAGCCCCATGTCACAATTTATAACTTGATTTTTTAGGTATTAAAAAAAATTGTTTTACAATGAATTTGTTAACACAGTGAGGAAATCCCTTTTAATGCCTCCCGGCCCAATTGCCCTTTGTCTGCTGTTAATGCTTAGCATCCTTCCAGTCTCCTTTTTATAACTTCTATACATATATGAACATCTGTATATTGAACATCTGTATATTGAAGGCACCTTTTTATATATAAGTAGGCTCATGCCATGCCTCATTGTTCTGGGACTTATACTTTAATTTTCAAGTGCTTTAGTATTTGAAGGTGTTTCCCAGTTGGTACATACAATTTTGCCAAGTCTGTGCTTTCCCTGAACCCTGCATCATAGCTGTCTACAGGCACTGCCAGGACCAGAGGATGGGCTGGGCCTTCCTCTTCTCATTTCCGACCACTGTCATGTAAGTTAAGAGCACAAAGCTCAGAGGCTGACAGACAGGCATTCAGTCCTGGCTTTGCCCCTCTCTGAATGTGACCTAGGCAAGCGGCCTCACCTTTCTGAGTATAATTTCCTCATCTGCAAAATGGGGGTATTAAAAGTACTTACCTCATAGGGCGGTGTGAGGAGCAAATGAGATGACACATATGTGTGTTCAGTATTTAGCATAGTGCCTGGTATAAGAAAAAACTAAAAAATGTTACCTGTTATTGATGTATACAATTTTGTCCTGCTTTAAGGACTGCCGGGGTGAACACCCCTGTGCATCTGGCTTCTCCCCATTTCAGATTATTTATTTGGGCCAGATGCCCGGAATTGGAATTCCTGGGTCTGCAGTGTTTTGAGGGGGTGTTTGAGCTTGGTGGTGGAGCCAGGTTCCTGCCCACCTTGACTGGAACCAGCCCACATCTGCTCTCTCCTCCAGGCCCCATCCTTGACTCTGCGGCACAGCCCATCATCCCACAGCTTCCCAAACAACCCGTTGCCACGGCAACTGGTGCCAGCTGCAGGAGAAGAATTGAGGCTGGGCTGTGACAGGGACGGGCAGGTGGTTGAGGACAGGGCTGAGTGGGGCGTGGGCAAGCGTAGGCATAGTGCCCAGCTGGTCTGCATCCCCTTTGAGGGCCCTGGCACCTTCTCCTGGAGGCAGCTTGGCTCGTGTCAGGGGCAGATAGACAGGTTCAAGGTCAGGCTTTGCTTCTTACAACGGAGTGACTTTAGACGAGAGATGTCTCTTCTCTGAATCTTAGTTGCCTCCTCTATGAAATGTGGGAATCAGCTGGGCCCCAGAACTGCTGGGAATCTGGTATGAGAGGCTGGCTGTGTTGTGTTCTTTTGGTTTGAGATAGAGACTCTTAGAGGGGGTGGGGAAGTTGGTTGAAGCGCCATTTTCTTCTCTATTTGATCCCCACGGTGGTCAGTTAGGTCTGGAGCCACTCAGTGGATGGGATAGCGGGGGACATGGGGAGGGCAGCTCTGGCAGTGTCCCCTGTTCTGCCTGTCACAGCTCGGGAGGCACACAGCTCCTCCGGCCCCACCTAGGCTCCCACACTCAGGTACCCCCTCTGCAGCTAGGAAGCATCAGGAGTTGTGTGAGGGAGGAGCGTGTCTCCAGCAGATGGACAGCCTAAGGATAGCTCTTTAAGTGCTTACTGTATACCAGGAGCTTCACGTAGGTCATCATCTCATGTTTAATCCTCACAAAAGCATGAAAAGTCAGTGTTAATACCCTTGTTTTGCTGATTAAGAAAACTGGGATTCCGAGAAGCTAAGTGACTCACTCAAGGTCACACAGTAAGTAAGTGCCTGTTCAATTCCACTCTGTGCACTGAGCCAGGATGCTAAAGGCCTGGCTAAGGGATTTAGATTTTTATCGGGCTTTATTTGTTCAGCAAACAGGGGGTGCTCTTCCAGGATCTCAAAGTCCAGTGTGGGGAGACAAACAAGTAACCAGAGTTGAGATTCAGATTGACACCTAGCAGATTCTGGATACCCAGAGAGCAATTGAGTCTTCCCTAGGGACGGGTGGGTGGGAGGGCTTGGAGGTAGGGTAGGGCACAGGAGGGGGCTGTGGGAGCTGGATCTGGGCAAAGGTAGTGGGTGTGCAGCAGGCAGAGAAGGTAGGAAGGGCATACTAGGAAGAGCACAGAGCACATGCAAAAGTACAGGACAGGAAGCAGCTTGGAGCATTGCAGGAGCAGAGCAGTAGGTGGGGTATGGTCAAGAGGGGAGGAGGAAGGTGGGAAAGATCAGTAAGGACAACATTGCTTAAAGGGAAATGGAGAGACTGAAGTCTGGTCAGGTATCGGAAGGGACTTTCTCAGGGGCAGGAGCCAAGGAATCTTAACAACATCAGAGTTTATAGAGAGAGCTTGCTGAGTTCCAGGCACTGTTCTAAGAGTCTTGAATAATGATAATGATCCTTGCATTAACACTATGAGGTTGATACTTGTATTATCCCCATTTTACTGATGAGAAAACTGAGGCACAGAGAGGTTAAGTAACTTTCCCAAGATCACACATATCCTAGGTATTGGCAGTAAGTATCCTATTGCACGAATATACCACAATTTATTTATTCCTTGACTCCACGTGGACATTTGGGTTGTTTGCAGTTTTTTGCTATTGCATATGGTGCTGCTATGATGAACAGTTTTGTATGTTTCTTGGTACATATGGGCAAGAGTGGCTCCGTGGAATATTCCTGGGAGTGGAATTGCTGGGTTATAGGGTATACACATATTCAACTTTACTTAAACAGTGCCAGATGTTTTCTAAAATGGTTGAAAATAGTTTGTACTCCCACCAGCAGTGCAAAATTCCAGTAGCTCCACATCTTTAACAACACTTGATATTATCAGACTTCAATTTTTGCCAAAATAGGGATATGCTATGGCGTCTCAATGTTGTTTTAATTTTCATTTCCCTATTACTAAGAAGAATCTTTGCATGCATTCTGGTCATTTCTGGTTAAGTCAAGTCTTGCCAAAACAATTTTTTTGGTTTTAACTTTTCCTTACTGATCTGTAGGAGTTCTTTATGTATTCTAGATACTCTTCCTTTGTCAGTTATATGTTTTGCAAATATATTCTCCCAAAGTGTGGTTCATATTTTGCTTTCCTTATGGTGTCTGTTGATGGGTAGAAATTCTTAATTATTAAAAATTGTTTTATTGTGGTAAAATATACATCACAAAATATACCTTTTAAACCATGTTTAAGTGTACAGTTCAGTGGCATTAAGTACATTCACATTGTTGTGCAGTCATCACCACCATCCATCTCCAGAACTTTTTCATCTTCCCAAATTGAAATTCTGTACCCATTAAGCAATAACTCCCCATTCTCCCCTTCCCCCAGCCTTTGATAACCACTATTCTACTTTCTGTTTCTATGAATTTGACTATTCTTGGTACCTCATATAATTGAAATTGTACAATATTTGTCCTTTTGTGACTGACTTATTTCACTTAGCATAATGTCTCCAAGGTCCATGTTGTAGCATGCATCAGAATTTCATTCCTTTTTAAGGCTGCATAACATTCCATTGTATGCCTTTACCACATATTGTTTATCCATTCAACTGTTGATGGACATTTAGGTTATTTCCAACCTTTTAGCCATTGTAAATAATGCTATGAACATTAGTATACAAATATTCAAGTCCCTGCTTTCAGTTCTTTTGTGTCTATACCCAGAAGTGGAAGTTGAATTGAATTAGAATTAAAAAGAGGTAGAATTGCTGGAGAAATTCTTAATTTTAATGTATCCTAATATGTATAATCTTTTTAAGGAATTTCTTTCCTATCTCAAGGTCATGAAGATGTTCTTCTATGTAGTGTTGTGTTTCCTTTCACACTTAGGTCTATAATCTGCCTGGAATTGATTTTTGTGAGTGATATGGGGTATATCACTTTTTTATATGGATACCCAATTGTTTCAACACCATTTACTGAAAATTCTGTCCTTCTCCAGTTATATGCAACGCCAGCCCTGTCATAAATCAAGTCTCCATATATGTGGGATTGGTTTTGTTCTCCCTATGCTCATCTTGTTTAAAATTTCTTTCCTTATGCATATATTTTATATTAATTATAATAATTATTAATAATTCTTGATATCTAGCAAGAAAAGTCTCCCAATTTTGTTATTTTCAGGAGGATCTTTACTCTTTTTTTTTTATGTCTGAAACATTTATATTAACATATTTCCATACATATTTCCATACAAATACAAATATAAGATTTTTAGAAATTTCATGTAATGTCTGAAACATTTATATTAACATATTTCCATACATATTTCCATACAAATACAAATATAAGATTTTTAGAAATTTCATGTAATGTCTGAAACATTTATATTAACATATTTCCATACAAATAACCCAATGAAAGTTTAGTATTAGTTGTTTTGTTTGTTTTTTTATACTGCAGGTTCTTATTAGGCATCAGTTTTATACACATCAGTGTATACATGTCAATCCCAATCGCCCAATTCAGCAAACCACCATCCCCACCTCCCCGCAATTTTCCCCCCTTGGTGTCCATATGTCCATTCTCTACATCTGTGTCTCAACTTCTGCCCTGCAAACTGGCTCATCTGTACCATTTTTCTAGGTTCCACATACATGCATTAATATATGATATTTGTTTTTCTCTTTCTGACTTACTTCACTCTGTATGACAGTCTCTAGATCCATCCACGTCTCAACAAATGACTCAATTTCGTTCCTTTTTATGGCTGAGTAATATTCCATTGTATATATGTACCACAACTTCTTTATCCATTCGTCTGTTGATGGGCATTTAGGTTGCTTCCATGACCTGGCTATTGTAAATAGTGCTGCAATGAACATTCGGGTGCATGTGTCCTTTTGAATTACGGTTTTCTCTGGGTATATGCCCAGTAGTGGGATTGCTGGGTCATATGGTAATTCTATTTTTAGTTTTTTAAGGAACCTCCATATTGTTCTCCATAGTGGCTGTATCAATTTACATTCCCACCAACAGTGCAAGAGGGTTCCCTTTTCTCCACACCCTCTCCAGCATTTGTTGTTTGTAGATTTTCTGATGATGCCCATTCTAACAGGAGTGAGGTGATACCTCATTGTAGTTTTGATTTGCATTTCTCTAATAATTAGTGATGTTGAGCATCTTTTCATGTGCTTCGTGGCCGTCTGTATGTCTTCTTTGGAGAAATGTCTATTTAGGTCTTCTGCCCATTTTTGGATTGGGGTGTTTGTTTCTTTGATATTGAGCTGAATGAGCTGTTTATATATTTTGGAGATTAATCCTTTGTCAGTTGATTCATTTGCAAATATTTTCTCCCATTCTGAGGGTTGTCTTTTTGTCTTGTTTATGGTTTCCTTTGCTGTGCAAAAGCTTTGAAGTTTCATTAGGTCCCACTTGTTTATTTTTGTTTTTATTTCCATTACTCTAGGAGGTGGATCAAAAAAGATCTTGCTGTGATTTATGTCAAAGAGTGTTCTTCCTATGTTTTCCTCTAAGAGTTTTATAGTGTCCAGTCTTATATTTAGGTCTCTAATCCATTTTGAGTTTATTTTTGTGTATGGTGCTAGGGAGTATTCTAATTTCATTCTTTTACATGTAGCTGTCCAGTTTTCCCAGCACCACTTATTGAAGAGACTGTCTTTTCTCCATTGTATCTCTTTGCCTCCTTTGTCATAGATTAGTTGACCATAGGTGCGTGGGTTAATCTCTGGGCTTTCTATCTTGTTCCATTGATCTATGTTTCTGTTTTTGTGCCAGTACCATATTGTCTTGATTACTGTAGCTTTGTAGTATAGTCTGAAGTCAGGGAGTCTGATTCCTCCAGCTCCATTTTTTTGCCTCAAGACTGCTTTGGCTATTCGGGGTCTTTTGTGTCTCCATACAAATTTTAAGATGATTTGTTCTAGCTCCATAAAAAATGCCATTGGTAATTTGATAGGGATTGCATTGAATCTGTAGATTGCTTTGGGTAGTATACTCATTTTCACAATGTTGATTCTTCCAATCCAAGAACATGGTATATCTCTCCATCTGTTGGTATCATCTTTAATTTCTTTCATCAGTGTCTTATAGTTTTCTGCATACAGGTCTTTTGTCTCCCTAGGTAGGTTTATTCCTAGGTATTTTATTCTTTTTGTTGCAATGGTAAATGGGAGTGTTTCCATAATTTCTCTTTCAGATTTTTCATCATTAGTGTATAGGAATGCAAGAGATTTCTGTGCATTAATTTTGTAACCTGCAACTTTACCATATTCATTAATTAGCTCTAGCAGTTTTCTGGTGGCAGTTTTAGGATTCTCTATGTATAGTATCATGTCATCCGCAAACAGTGACAGTTTTACTTCTTCTTTTCCAATTTGTATTCCTTTTATTTCTTTTTCTTCTCTGATTGCCGTGGCTAGGACTTCCAGAACTATGTTGAATAATAGTGGTGAGAGTGGACATCCTTGTCTCGTTCCTGATCTTAGAGGAAATGCTTTCAGTTTTTCACCATTGAGAATGATGTTTGCTGTGGGTTTGTCATATATGGCCTTTATTATGTTGAGGTAGGTTCCCTCTATGCCCACTTTCTGGAGAGTTTTTATCAGAAATGGGTGTTGAATTTTGTCAAAAGCTTTTTCTGCATCTATTGAGATGATCATATGGTTTTTCTTCTTCAATTTGTTAATATGGTGTATCACATTGATTGATTTACATATATTGAAGAATCCTTGCATCCCTGGGATAAATCCCACTTGATCGTGGTATATGATCCTTTTAATGTGTTGTTGGATTCTGTTTGCTAGTATTTTGTTGAGGATTTTTGCATCTATATTCATCAGTGATATTGGTCTGTAATTTTCTTTTTTTGTAGTATCTTTGTCTGGTTTTGGTATCAGGGTGATGGTGGCCTCATAGAATGAGTTTGGGAGTGTTCCTTCTTCTGCAATTTTTTGGAAGAGTTTGAGAAGGATGGGTGTTAGCTCTTCTCTAAATGTTTGATAGAATTCACCTGTGAAGCCATCTGGTCCTGGACTTTTGTTTGTTGGAAGATTTTTAATCACAGTTTCAATTTCATTACTTGTGATTGGTCTGTTCATATTTTCTGTTTCTTCCTGATTCAGTCTTGGAAGGTTATACCTTTCTAAGAATTTGTCCATTTCTTCCAGGTTGTCCATTTTATTGGCATAAAGTTGCTTGTAGTAGTCTCTTAGGATGTTTTGTATTTCTGCGGTGTCTGTTGTAACTTCTCCTTTTTCGTTTCTGATTTTATTGATTTGAGTCCTCTCCCTCTTTTTCTTGATGAGTCTGGCTAATGGCTTATCAATTTTGTTTATCTTCTCAAAGAACCAACTTTTAGTTTTATTGATCTTTGCTATTGTTTTCTTTGTTTCTATTTCATTTATTTCTGCTCTGATCTTTATGATTTCTTTCCTTCTGCTAACTTTGGGTTTTGTTTGTTCTTCTTTCTCTAGTTTCTTTAGGTGTAAGGTTAGATTGTTTACTTGAGATTTTTCTTGTTTCTTTAGGTAGGCTTGTATAGCTATAAACTTCCCTCTTAGAACCGCTTTTGCTGCATCCCATAGGTTTTGGGTCGTCGTGTTTTCATTGTCATTTGTCTCTAGGTATTTTTTTATTTCCTCTTTGATTTCTTCAGTGATCTCTTGGTTATTTAGTAACGTATTGTTTAGCCTCCATGTGTTTGTGTTTTTTACGTTTTTTTCCCTGTAATTCATTTCTAATCTCATAGCGTTGTGGTCAGAAAAGATGCTTGATATGATTTCAATTTTCTTAAATTTACTGAGGCTTGATTTGTGACTCAAGATGTGATCTATCCTGGAGAATGTTCCATGCGCACTTGAGAAGAACGTGTAATCTGCTGTTTTTGGATGGAATGTCCTATATATATCAATTAAATCTATCTGGTCTATTGTGTCATTTAAAGCTTTTGTTTCCTTATTTATTTTCATTTTGGGTGATCTGTCCATTGGTGTAAGTGAGGTGTTAAAGTCCCCCACTATTATTGTGTTACTGTCGATTTCCTCTTTTATAGCTGTTAGCAGTTGCCTTATGTATTAATGTGCTCCTATGTTGGGTGCATATATATTTATAATTGTTATATCTTCTTCTTGGATTGATCCCTGGATCATTATGTAGTGTCCTTCCTTGTCTCTTGTAACATTCTTTATTTTAAAGTCTATTTTATCTGATA
Source organism: Balaenoptera acutorostrata (assembly GCF_949987535.1). Taxonomy (NCBI): domain Eukaryota; kingdom Metazoa; phylum Chordata; class Mammalia; order Artiodactyla; family Balaenopteridae; genus Balaenoptera; species Balaenoptera acutorostrata. Next base: position 25,478,116 of record NC_080064.1, on the reverse strand, counting down.
TGAGTATAGCTACTCCAGCTTTCTTTTGATTTCCATTTGCATGGAATATCTTTTTCCATCCCCTCACTTTCAGTCTGTATGTGTCCCTAGGTCTGAAGTGGGTCTCTTGTAGACAGCATATATATGGGTCTTGTTTTTGTATCCATTCAGCCAGTCTATGTCTTTTGGTTGGGGCATTTAATCCATTCACATTTAAGGTAATTATCGATATGTATGTTCCTATGACCATTTTCTTAATTGTTTTGGGTTTGTTTTTGTAGGTCCTTTTCTTCTCTTGTGTTTCCCACTTAGAGAAGTTCCTTTAGCATTTGTTGTAGAGCTGGTTTGGTGGTGCTGAATTCTCTTAGCTTTTGCTTGTCTGTAAAGCTTTTGATTTCTCCATCGAATCTGAATGAGATCCTTGCTGGGTAGAGTAATCTTGGTTGTAGGTTCTTCCCTTTCATCACTTTAAGTATATCATGCCACTCCCTTCTGGCTTGCAGAGTTTCTGCTGAGAAATCAGCTGTTAACCTTATGGGAGTTCCCTTGTATGTTATTTGTCGTTTTTCCCTTGCTGCTTTCAGTAATTTTTCTTTGTCTTTAATTTTTGCCACTTTGAGTACTATGTGTCTCGGCGTGTTTCTCCTTGGGTTTATTCTGTATGGGACTCTCTGCGCTTCCTGGACTTGGGTGGCTATTTCCTTTCCCATGTTAGGGAAGTTTTCGACTATAATCTCTTCAAATATTTTCTCTGGTCCTTTCTCTCACTCTTCTCCTTCTGGGACCCCTATAATGCGAATGTTGTTGCGTTTAATGTTGTCCCAGAGGTCTCTTAGGCTGTCTTCATTTCTTTTCATTCTTTTTTCTTTAGTCTGTTCTGCAGCAGTGAATTCCACCATTCTGTCTTCCAGGTCACTTATCCGTTCTTCTGCCTCAGTTATTCTGCTATTGATTCCTTCTAGTGTAGTTTTCATTTCAGTTATTGTATTGGTCATCTCTGTTTGTTTGTTCTTTAATTCTTCTAGGTCTTTGTTAATCATTTCTTGCATCTTCTCAATCTTTGCCTCCATTCTTATTCCGAGGTCCTGGATCATCTTCACTATCATTATTCTGAATTCTTTTTCTGGAAGGTTGCCTATCTCCACTTCATTTAGTTGTTTTTCTGGGGTTTTTTCTTGTTCCTTCATCTGGTACATAGCCCTCTGCCTTTTCATCTTCTCTGTCTTTCTGTAACTGTGGTTTTTGGACCACAGGCTGCAGGATTGTAGTTTTTCTTGCTTCTGTTGTCTGCCCTCTGGTGGTTGAGGCTATCTAAGAGCAGGATCTTTACTCTTAACTATTTTTTTCTCCTTCACATAAATATTACAATCAGCTTGTCAATTTCCACACTTGAAAAAACCTGTGCAGAACTAACATTTTTACAATATTGAGTCTTCCAATCCATGAACATAGTATATTCCTCCATTTACTTTGATCATCTTTATTGTTTTTCAATAAAGTTTTATACGTTCTCCATAAAAGTCTTGCATATCTTTTCAGATTTATTCCTAAATACTATATCTATATATAACTTTTTGTTATGGAAAATTTCAAATATATGTAAAAGTAGATTGAATTTTAAGCAGGGGTTGGCAAGTTATCACCCACGCTTTGGTCACCTCAGCTGGCTTAGTAAATACAGTTTTATTGGAGCACAGGCACAACTATTTGTTAACATATTGTCCATGGCTGATTTCCTACCACAGTGGCAGAGTTGAGTGATTGCAATGGAGACCGTATAGCCAGCAAGCCTAAAATATTTTCTCTCTGGCTCTTTACAGAAAAAAATGACCGGCCGCTGGAATGAAATCTCTTGTACTCATCACCCAACTCTAGCAACCACGCATTATTTTCTCTAAAGGTTGACCATAATTCCTTAATATCAAATATTTGTTGAATATCCAAATTTCCAATAGTTTCATAAAGATGATAATTTATTTTTACAATTTTTTTTTAAAAATGGGAATTATTTATTTATTTATTTATGGCTGTGTTGGGTCTTCGTTTACTGTGCGAGGGCTTTCTCTAGTTGCGGCAAGTGGGGGCCACTCTTCATCGCAGTGCGCGGGCCTCTCACTATCGCGGCCTCTCCCGTTGCGGAGCACAGGCTCCAGACGCGCAGGCTCAGCAACTGTGGCTCACGGGCCTAGTCGCTCCGCAGCATGTGGGATCTTCCCAGACCAGGGCTCGAACCCGTGTCCCCTGCATTGGCAGGCAGATTCTCAACCACTGCGCCACCAGGGAAGCCCCGATAATTTATTTTTATACTTTGTCTTTTTAAAGTCAGGAGCTAAGTAAAATCTACATATTGCAGTTGGTTGATATGCCTTGTAAGCCTCTTTTAATGTATAGGTCTGTTTCCAATCTTGTTTTTCTTGCAGTCATTTTTCTTTTAAATTATTATTTATTTATGTATTTATTTATTTATTTATGGCTGTGTTGGGTCGTTTCTGTGCGAGGGCTTCCTCTAGCTGCGGCAAGTGGGGCCCACTCTTCATCGCGGTGCGCGGGCCTCACTATCGTGGTCTTTCGTTGCGGAGCACAGGCTCCAGACGCGCAGGCTCAGTAGTTGTGGCTCACAGGCCTAGTTGCTCCGCGGCATGTGGGATCTTCCCAGACCAGGGCTCGAACCCGTGTCCCCTGCATTAGCAGGCAGATTCTCAACCACTGCGCCACCAGGGAAGCCCCTTGCAGTCATTTTTGAAGAAACTAGGTTGTTTGTCCCATAGCTTATTGCATTGCTGTGGTATAGTGAAACCTGTTCCTCTGTCTTCTGTATTTTCTGTGAACTTGTGGTTAAACCTGGAGCTCTAATTAGATTTGGATTCAAAGTTTTGGGGCCGACTACTTTTTAGGTGGTGGTGTGGTCTTTCCATCAGAAAGCACATAATGTCTGATTTTATTTCTTTATGTTTTTATGTATTATAAAATGGTAACTTTTAAAAATTGTGGTTTCTAACTATTGATGGCGTATAACATGCAATTGATTTTGCAGAAATCTTTTATTAATTTATATAATTTACCTATTAGGATTTTTTTTGTTTTCTATGTAGATAGTCATATAACCTGCAAATAATGAGAGTTTTGTTATTTCCTTTCTAATTCTTACATCTCCCCCACCCCCTTTCCTTACTGTGCTAGCTAAGACCTTTAGTATAATATTGAATAGAAGTAGTAATAGGGTAACAACAGGGAACTTTGTCTTGTTCTGGATTTCAAAGGGAATGTGGCCATCATTTCAGCATGAGTGTGATGTTTGCTGTGTTTTTATATAGATACTTTATCAAGTTAAGGAAGCTCCCTTCTATTCCTGATTTGCTTGTTATTCTGAATGGAAAGTACATTTTAAGAAGTGTATTTTCTGCATTTTTTGATATAATATGACTTTTATTCTCTTACTAATGTTAATTTAATGAGTTGGGTTTTTTAAATGTTAAGTCAATCTTGCATTTCTGGAATAAACCCAAAATTGATCATGTTATATCTTTTTTATGTTTTCTGAATTCATGTTGATAATATTTGGTTTGGAAATTTTGTATTTCTATTGATGAGTTAACTGGCCTGAAATGATTTATTCTTATAGTGTCCTTGTGAGGTTTTAGTATTCGGTTTTGCAGCCTCATAGAATGAATTGTAGAGTGTTTTCCCTTTTTCCATTTGCTGCAGTAATTTGTATAAAGTTGGAATTATTTGTTCTTTGAACATTTCGGTAGCATCACTGGTTTAAAAAAAGAAGTCTGGACTGGTGTTTTCTTTAGGGAAGATGATTCCTTCTCTACTGATTCAATTAATTCTATGCTTATAGGTTTATTCAGTTTAAAAAAATTTTTTCCTTGAGTCAATTTTGGTAAGTTACATTTTTCTAGAAATGTATCCATTTAATCTGAGTTTTCAGATCTACTTGCATGTTGGCATAAAGTATTGCACAATAGCCTCTTATCTTTTTAATATCTGTGCACTCATGATTACTCATTCTAAATATTGTCTTGTTGTCCCTTCCCTCTTTTCCTTAATCTTGGCAGAGAATTGTTTGTTTCTATAGTCTTTTCAAAGACCTGATTTTTGGTTTTGTTGATCCTCTCCATTATATGTTTGTTTTCAGTATCATCTTTCTTTCCATTTGTTCTCTTATTTTTACAATATTTTAAGAATGATGCTTAGTTCATTAATTTTCTATCTTTTTCCTTTCTAATAGTCATTTAAAGTTATAAAGGAACCTCTAATGATGATGTTAGCTCCATCCACACACTCTAATATATGTCTTTCTTATTATCATTCAATTCTCAGTATTTCATAACTTTTATTACAATTTTTTCTTTGGCCTATGTGTTATTTATTTATTTTATATTTATTTAATTCATTTTTTGGCTGCATCGGGTCTTAGTTTTGGCACATGGGATCTTCGTTGAGGCATGCAGGATCTTTCCTTGCGGCACATGGGCTTCTCCCTAGTTGAGGTGCGCAAGCTCAGTAGTTGTGGCACATGGGCTTAGTTGCCCCTCGGCTGTGGGATCTTCCCCGACCAAGGATCAAACCCACGTCCCCTGCATTGGAAGGTGGATTCTTTACCACTGGATCACCAGGGAAGTCCCTGGCTTATGTGTTATTTAGAAGTGTATTTCTTAATTTCCATTCATATGAGTTTCTTTCTTTACTTTCTTTCTCTCTCTCTTTCTCTATGTTTTTCTTTTTGTTATTGCTTTTTAACTTAATCATATTGTGGTCTGAGAAAGTGATCTTTATCTGAGTCGTCTGATGTGGTAGCCACTAGCCACTTGTGTCTACTGAGTACTTGAAAGTTGGCCAGGGGACTTCCCTGGTGGTCCAGTAGTTAAGACGCCGTGCTTCTAATGCAGGGGGCGTGGGTTCAATCCCTGGGAACTAAGATCCCACATGCTGCGTGGCGTGGCCAAAAAAAAAGAAAGCTGGCCAGTCCAAATTGAGATGTACTGTAAGTGTAAAATACATACTGGATTTCAGTGACTTAGTCACTGAAAAAAAGAAATTAAAATTTCATTAATAATGTTTTTTATTGATTACATGTTAAAATGATAATATTTGGATATTTTGAGGTAAGTAAAATATAAAATGAATTTCACTTGTTTCTTTTTACCTTTTCTTAATGTGGCTACTAGAAAACTTAAAAATACACCTATGGTTTACATTTGTAATTAATTGGTCAGCATTGGTCTAAAAAATACTAGTCTTTTGAAATTTGTTGAGATTTGCTTTATGGCTCAGGTTGTGCTTAATTTTCATGTATGTTACATGTATACTTGAAAAGAATGTGTATATTAAGTGTTCTATATATGTACACAGATTAAGCTTCTTCATGGTTTTCATTCAATCTTTTTTATCCTTACTGATTATTTTGTCAGCTAGATTTAGCAATAGTTAGAGAAATACATTAAAATTTCATTCTATAGTGGTGGTTTTGCTTTTTCCTCATAGCTTTGTCAATTTTTACTTTATGTTTTTTGAGATTATGTTATTAGACGCTTATACATTTAGAGTTGTTAGCTTTCTGGTGAAACTGCTAATCATTATGTAATGAGGTCTTTGCCTCTATTTTTTGCCTTAAAGTCTGTTTTGTCTGAGACTAGTGTAGCTACAAAACTTTATTTGGGTTAGTATTTGTCCAATCACATATTACTCCATTTTTTTCTCTTAACCTTTTTGCATTGTTGTGTTTCAGAAATAGGTTTTATAAGTGTCTTATAATTGGATTTTCTTTTTTTAAAGTTCTGATAATTTTTGCATTAATCTGAAATATTAGTCCATTTACATTTGTTGTAGTTACTGATTTATTTGACTCTATTCCTACTGTCTTATTTTGTACCTATCAAAGTATAAAGGAAGTTACTGTCTTTATCTTCCTCTGAAGTAATATGATGATCTGGGAATGCTTTAGTTCCAAGCATGCACCTTCCCAATTTATGTGCTGTTGTTATCTAGCAAGTTGGTCCTAAGTTATTTTTTTAATCCCACAAATTACACAAATATTATAGTTTCATATTATCAGTGTTCGTTTAGATTTAACAACATAGTTATCATTTTCTTTGCTCAGAATTCCTCTCTACATCTCAGCTTTTATATCTGGGATCATTTTTCCTTCCTTCTGCCTCAAGTTCATCCTTTAACATTTTGTTTATTGAGAAAAATAAAATTATCAAGAAAAACAATAACTCTCTTGGTTTTCTCTGTGATATCTTTATTTTTTATTTTAAACCATTTTTAAAATTGAAGTATAATTTACAATATTTCAGGTGTACAGCAAAGTGATTCAGTTCACTGAATCTGTTCTTTTTCAGATTATTTTCCATTATAGGTTATTACAAGATATTGAATATAGTTCCCTGAGTTACCCAGTAGGTCCTTATTGTTTATCTATTTTATATATAGTAGTGGGTATATGTAAATCCCAAACTCCTAATTTATCCTTCCCCGCCCCCGCTATCCGCTTTGGTAACCATAACTTTATTTTCTATGTCTGTGAGTCTATTTCTGTTTTTTAAATGTTATAATATCTTTATTTTATCTTCATTCTCAAAAAATATTTTGTGTGGGTGCACAATTGATATTTTCTTTAAGCATATTGAAAATATTATTCTACTATGTTTTGCTTCCATATTACTATTGACAAGTTAGCTGTTAGTCTAACTACCATTCCTTTGTAGGTAGAGTGTCTTTTTGTGAGAGGCAGGCATTATAGCATTAGTGGTTAAAGGTGTGGCCTCTGGAATCAGACTGCCAGGATTTAAATCTTAGATCTTTGGTTTACTAGGTGTATGACACTGGGCAAGCTGATTAACCTCTCTGTGCTTCAGTTTCCTCTTCTGTAAAATGGGGGCAATAATGGTACCAGTACCTAACTCACAGGGTTGTGATGAGGATTAAGTGAACTAACAAGGAAAGCATTCAGAACAGTGGTAGCACATTTTCAGTGCTATTAAAGTGTAGAATTTTTTTCCCCCTCTCTCAATGCTTTTAGGATCTCCTTTTTTTAAAAAAAATAAATTTATTTATTTTATTTATTATTTTTGGCTGTGTTGGGTCTTCGTTGCTGCGTGAGGGCTTCCTCTAGTTGTGGTGAGCGGGGGCTATTCTTCGCTGCAGTGTGTGGGCTTCTCATTGCAGTGGCTTCTCTTGTTGCGGAGCATGGGCTCTAGGTGTGCGGGCTTCAGTAGCTGTGGCTTACGGCCTTCAGTAGTTGTGGCTCGTGGGCTATAGAGCGCAGGCTCAGTAGTTGTGGCACATGGGCTTAGTTGCTCTGCGGCATGTGGGATCTTCCCGGACCAGGGCTCGAACCAGTATCCCCTGAATTGGCAGGCGGATTCTTAACCACTGCGCCACCAGGGAAGCCCAGGATCTCCTTATCATTGGTGTGGAACAGTTTCACTATGATGTGTCTAGGTGTGGATTTACTTTTACTTAAACTTTTTGAAATTCACTGAGCTTTTTGAATCTGTAAATTGTCGTCCTGTATCAAGTCCAGAAAATTCTTAGCTGTCTATCTTTAAATACTCCCTCTGCTCAATTCTCTCCTCTCTCCTTATGGAACTTTAGTTCCAGAGTGATATTAGTCCTTTCGCTCTAGCCTTTGTGTCTCTTTGATTGTGTTTCACGATCTCTGTGCTGTGAATATTTTGGATAATTTCTTTAAGTCTATCTTCTAGTTCACTAGCTTATTTCAGCTGTGTCTAATATGCTATTAAACCTATATACTGACTTTTAAATTTTAATAGTTATTATTATTGTATTTTTATTTCCAGAAGTCGTGTTTTGTCCCCAACCAAATCTGCCCTTCAGATTTTATATATATATGTATATAATATTTTTAATACATATTTTTGCCCTTCACTCATATGTTCGACATTGCCTTTTATTTCTTTAAACATATCATACATACATATGTTGTATTCTTGTCTGCTAAGTCCAGTATCTAAAGTCTTTGCTGGTCTGATTCTGCTGCCTATTGTTTTGGAGCCTCAAAACTCTGGTATGTGGACCCCTGAGAACAGGGGCCAGTCAAAAGGTTTTAAACTGTGAAGGACCATTCTTAATCTCTTTCCTGTTTTCCTTCCCAGATGTCCCCTGTTTTCTCTCTGCCACCCCCTCCTCCCCATCTCAATTTACTTTTTTGAAAGGCTGATTCATTCCCATGGTTAAAAAAAAAAAAAAAAAAAGTGAAAATTCTCCTTCCCAACTCCCAGTCCCTTTCCTATTGGAAGCCTCTGTTATCAGGTTCTTGTGGATACTTCCAGAGATATTTCATGCTGATTCAAGCAAATAGAATGAAAAAATCTTTCTCTTTTTAAAGCAAATGGTAGCACACTACACACATTGTTCTGAACTTGTCTTTTAGTTTAAAAAGTATGTTTGTGCTTATAAAAGAGACACATGCTCATTCTGAGTAACATAAATACCCAAGTGTCTACAAGTAGAAAGTGAAAATCCCCCTGGAATTTCATTCCCCAGAGATAACTTCTATTATGCATCTATAAATATATATTTACATAAATAGGCTTATGCAACACATACTGCTCCATAACCTATTTTTTTCTTTTTCTCCAAACAGTACAGCTTGCCATCTTTCCATGAATCTTACCATATCTGTCAGAGCTCTCCACATAGCCCAGCAGTTAAATGCCTGGGCTTCGGAGTCAGACAGAACTAGGTTCTAATCCTAGCTCTGTCACTTAGTAGCTATGGGACTTTTCAGAGCCTCTCTGAGCCTCAGTTTCCTCATCTGTAAAATGGGGATGGAAATAGTACATAGTTCATAGTGTTGTTCTGAGACCTTAATAAGATCATGTATGACATGCTTCCTCCAGGGTCAGCTGCTTTATAAGCCCTTGATGAACGGTAGTTTTTTATTACTACTCACTCTTTTTAATGGCCACTTAGAATCCATAGTATGATATGTCACTGTTTATTAACCATTACCCTTTTGATGGACACTGGATTGTACCCAACTTTTTTGTTGTTGTTGTAAATGCCAACCCAGTGAACACTGAATGTACATCTTTCACCTTTGTGTGTATTTTCTTGTGAATTCCCTGCAGTGGGGTCACTGGGTCCTCTGAATTCTAATGTCTGTATCCTCTTTCTCTCCAAGGAGGCAATGAAAACGGCCCATGGGGTGAAGCATGTGTGTTACGTAGGTTTTTCCTTTTTATTACTGCTGTTTTTCCTCTCTCTCCTGAGGTGTGGTGGGGTGGGAGGGGTCCTCCCCAGAGACAATCCCAGCCCCCTGCCCTAGCCTGCCCTCCTCCGGAGCTTCCTAGTACTCCCCACTTCCTATGATGTGAATCTCAGACCTCTATTTTCCCCCAAACCTTGGAACCTGACCATTCATGATCATTCATTCAAAGATTAGTTTTTAGACCCATCTACTTTCAAAACAATCCCCTGTGGTTTGTAATAAATTAAAAGAATCAAAACATACTCAAATGGGTTAAAGTCTAAAGAAAGCAAGAAAAGGGGAAGGAGAAGGGGAAATCTTGTTACAACACCCCCCCGCACCCAGTCCTGGGAAGGTACAATGTCTAGGCTTAAAGTTAATACTAAGCTTCCTGGCAGCCAATGCAAAAAGGGGAGCAAGAGAGATTCTATATCTCATTAGAAGACCCAGAACCACTCTGCATCCTGAAATGGTCATGAAGGGCTTCCTCTCAGGGACAATAGAGGGGTGATCAGCAGGCTTTCAGAGGGGGTGGTGGACGTGTTCACTGCGTGGCTGTTTCAGGGGCAAAAGGCAAGTCAGTGACCCTGGAAAAAGGGGCATGACAGAGCTTTGAGAAAGAGAAGGTGGGCTCAGAACAGGATATGGCTCCCTGGTAAGATGCATCTCTGGTCAGAAGGGTGAGAAGGGTCTCAGTACAGGGTCCAGGTAACTTTGAACGTGACTGGGAGTGAGAGGGGAAGCCGAGAGGATGGGAATGAAGACAGGTTCCTCTCCTGGGATGGAGGCCAGGCAGTCAGCAAACATTTATAGAGCCCTCCTCTGTGCCAGCCTTTTCTGGGCATTGGGAATACAGTGGGGGCTAAGACGTACATGCTCCCTGTCCTCATGGAGCTTACAGTTCAGCAGGGAAGAGCGAGGACAGGAAACAATTGCAGGTGAGGCTAGTGCTCTGAAGGGCTCTTCTCCCCTGGCAGGTTGGTTCTGGGGCAGTGATCCACCTCCTGGGGGCCATCAGCTACGGCCAGGCAGGGGGGCTGCTGCCTCCAAAGCTGGAGGTTCTGGAGGACATGATGGAGGTCAACTCAGCCTCACCTGCCCAGAGGCCCAGAAGGAAGGAAAGGCGCATGGCCCAGGGCCCCGCAGGGTGCCAGGTACAGAAGATGTTCTTTACGCTGACATGTCTCTTTATCCTGTTGGGAGAGGCGCATGCACACCTGATTCACAGAGATGGTGCTGCAGCCCAGAGAGACGCCGTGACTTGCACATGGTCACACAGAACGTAATAGCCAGAGGCAGGGTTAGACCTCTGCTGGCTGGCCGCCCCCGGGCGGTGGTCTGTTCGTTCCTTCTCCTGCACTGCTGAGTTCAGGAGCTTGACCGGAGCAGAGGAGGAAGGGAGGGGCTGGGCCTCCATGCATTTGGGGAGAGAGCAGTTGTTGACCTTTGTTCCTGGCCGCCCCTCATGTCCTGCCATCCCAAGATCCTCTAGCCACCTCCCTCGGGGGGACAGCATGGGGCTCTGGTGGCCTCTCTGACCCCGTTCACCATCCGAGGAGTCATTCCTTTCCGCCCAGGGGCTCCACATCCTCATTCTGTTGCAGGAGGGGGTTCCCGTTCAGGAGGCTGGTGCTGAGTGTCCCGGGGTGAGTGCTTCTGCCCTGGCCACACGGCATCCCTCCCTGGAGCACGGGTAGGGGGAATATGGGGCTGGGGAGGCGACTGGGGAAGCAGGGTCCCCCTGGGGCTGGGAGGCTGCACCCAGGGACAAGGCCTCGGTTCCTCACCCCTCCCCTACAGTGTGGCCCAGTGGAGGCTGAAGAGGAGGAGCCTGGTGAGCAAGCGCGGGGAGAGGACTCAGGTGAGGGGCCGTGGAGGGTGCCCCTCGGCAGCCGTCTGTCTTCTAGGGACTGCTGAGCGTGCAGGGGGCTCCCAGCCAGCTCCGGGCCCCAGCCCCTGCTAAGGCTCCTCTCCTCTCCCACCCCCAATCAGCCTGTAGTCCTTCCCCAAAGGGGTGGGGCCCGCTGGCTGCCTGGACTCGGCTCCCAGACAGACATCCTAGATGCCCTGGGTCCCTGAGGGTGGGACCCCTCCCCTGCCTGCCTAAGCCCCTCGGCATTGAGGCACCCCCTCCCCTTGCCCCTGAGCATCCACCGGGCGCCAGTGACTCTGTTTCCCCACAGCTCAGCTTCAGCCCCAACAGGAGAAGCTCCCCCTGGATATCGGGGTACGAGGCACTGTGGTCCGTGCCATGCAGGAGGCGCTGTGGAGTCGGTAAGGCCTTGTTCCGCGTTCCCTGTCATCCAGGACATCCTGAAGGGCTGCCCTCACACACACCACCTCCCAGGGCTGTGCCGTGTTCTAAGGGCTTCTGTGTGTATGACTACCCCATTTTGTCCTGTGAGGTCATTTGCCCACACATTTGAACCTGGGTCTCTCTGGCTTCAGGGTTGTGCTTTCTCATTAAGCCGCTGCAGCTCTCAGTGTCTGCTCAGGTCCTCGTGGACGTCACCCACAGCAAATGCTTTCAGACACAGTGAGACTCTGTGTTGGGACTATCTCAGAGATCTGAGCACAGAGCTGTCATTTTACTAATGGTGAGACCAAGGCCCAGAGAGGACAGGGTTTTGCAAAGGTCACACAGCAAGTCAGTAGCAGATTCAGGGTTACATCCAGGGCCAGGGCTCCATCCCCTCCCCTGACCAATGCCTTACCCTCCCCCCACCAGGCTTCCTCCCCTCCCTCCATACCCCGGTTCACTGGCCAGGGATAGAGCAGGGGCTGAGCAATCCGATCTTACTTTTCTACTCATCGTGTGGCCTCAGGCAAGCCCCTTATCTTCTGTGAGCCTCAGTCACCCCATCTGTAAATGGAGAATGATAATACCTCTTCTTCACAGAGTTGGGGGGAGAATAAATGGGTTCATGTAGGAAAATGTGCAGAATAGAAACCAGAGCTGGCCCAGACCCTGCTCTCCACCCATGTCTCCCTCTCGGGCTCGGCGCCCTGGCCCTGCCCTTGTGCCCCACAGCCTTCAGGAGCGCCCAGACCTGGTGCTGAGTGAGGAGGCCGTGGAGGGCATCGCTGCTGGCATCGAGGCAGCCCTCTTCGACCTGACAAAAGCCACCAACGGCCGCTACAAGAACAAGTACCGCAGCCTGCTGTTCAACCTGCGGGACCCCAGGAACCCGGTGAGTGGGGCTCTGGGCTGGGCTGGGTCCCCCTCAGAGGTGGGAAGCCCCGGCAGGATGTTGGGTGGGGCTCTCCAAGCGGTGTGGTGCAGCCCCTGCCCTTGCAGGACCTGTTTCTCAAAGTGGTTCACGGAGACGTCAGCCCCCACGGCCTGGTGCGGATGAGCTCAGTCCAGCTGGCCCCCCAAGAGCTGGCCCGCTGGCGGGACCAGGAGGAGAAGAGGGTGAGCTGTTGGGTCAAGTCAGGACATGGAGAAGGGGTTTGTGGAGGGGGAGGCCCGAGGATGGAGCGGGAGAGACAGAGACAAAGAGTGAGGAGGAAGGTGATGAGACAGGGGAGCACAGGACAGACAGAAACAGAAATGAGGGAACAGGAAGATCAGGCAGACAGGGAGAGAGTCAGAGAGACTCTCCCCACCAAAAAAAAGGGAAAAGGGGCAGAAATGAAGGGGATTGGAGATGGAGAGCTCAGTAGAGAGGTGACGCCCCCGGGGGTGTCGTCTTCCACTTGCTTTTCTATGGAGCTGGGCTAGTGGGTGGGGGGACTGGGGATGTTGGCCCAGAGTCTGGAATCCAGGACTGTCATCCGCCATCCATGGGGCACAGACCCAGTGTGATGCCCCTGCTCCAGTCCCAGTCCCAGAAGTTCCAGAAAAGGCTGGAAGTCTTCCTAGTGCCCCAGGTGGAGTGAGGAACCCCACAGCCTCCAGCAGTTCACAGATACACCCCCATACACCCTGCGTCCGTGGGTCTCTCCTTCCCAGGGAACTGCACAGGGGCAGGGAAGGTGTGGGCACTGAGCCAGCTTCAGGAGATGCTTGCATAATATTTGTTGGTGCCCCGGTGAGGAAGGGAGGGACTGATCGAGGGAGCAGGGCCCGTGGGATGGGCTGGGGCACTAAGGCCCTTGTTCTGACAGACACTGGGCTGGTTAGAATTAATAACTGGAATCCATTAGGAGCATCTGTCCACTCTGAGCTTCTGTCCGGGCACTGTGGGCAACCAGGACCAGCTATGTAAATTGTGGAGCCAGTGCAGAATGAAAATGCGGGTGCTTTGTTCAACGATTAAGAATTTCAGGGACTTCCCTGGCGGTCCAGTGGTTAAGACTCTGTGCTTCCACTGCAGGGGGCACTTGTTCGATTCCTGGTCGGGGAACTAAGATCTCGCATGCCGGCAGCGCGGCCAAGAAAAAAAAAAAAAAAGGATTTCAAGATGACGGCAGTATTTAGCATGGGGCCCTTCTAGGCGCAGGGCCCTGGGCTACTGCATGGAGCCCATGCCCACGAAGCCAACCCTGCTGGGAGGACACGGCTTCTGTCCTCCAGGGGTTGTTAGAAAGGAAGAGACAGGCTTTCAGGAATCGTTTCAGATAGGATGACACTGATCAACAATAAGAATCACAAGTAGCATTTACTATGAGCCAGGCTCCAGGCTAAGCACTCAACATAAGCTGTTTAATATGATGCTCTTAATTTCATTTCTAGAGAACAGATCAACTAAGGCTTAGAGCAATGAAGGGCTTGCCCAGGGCCACACCATCTTGTGGGTCTTTATTAATGACAGCTGGTGCTCTAGAGCCTGTGCTCTTTCGACTACCCCACACTCTTCCCCGGGCAGAGGGTGGGTGGGATACGGTCAGGGGCAGATTTGACTCGTGCGAGAAGGCGAAGTTCAGAAGGCTTCCTGGAGGAGGCCGGGTTTAAGTTGGAGGGTGAATGAGTGGAAAATGGAGAGGCGAGGTGGATGGCGGGGGGTCTCCAGGTGAGGGACTGGCAGAAGCAGAGACGTGGAGGAAGGGAGAGGGCTGGCACGGAAGGGGAGCCGCAGCGGAGGGGCCTCAAGGGAGGAGAGGGAGCACTTGGGCTCTTGGTGGCCAAAGTCCTCCAACCCTGGCTGAGCTGGGGCTGCCCCGCCCCTCAGAGCCTGGAGATGATTGAGCAGCTACAGAAGGAGCCGTGCAGCCTCCCGGCCTCCAAACTGACCCACAAGGGGGAAGTCGAGATCCTGCGGGACATGGACCAGATGCTGACCCTGGAGGATCTGGTGGTAAGTGGGAGCCTGACGTGGTGCCAGGCAGGGCCTGTGCCCTCGGATCCCACCCCTCACCTCACCAGCTGTGTGGCCTTGGGCAAGTCATCTGACTACGCTGAGGCCCACGGTCTTCATCGTAAATAGGGGGATGATGGTCGCCGCACAGGGTCTGGGTGAGCGTGGGGTGAGACAAACGCCGGCGCCGGGCCTGTCCGCACCTTCTCAGTGCCGCTCCCCCTCCTTGTGGCCTAACCCCAGGGCACCTCATGTGAGTAGTAGTGAGTCCTATCTCCGCAGTTCCCCCCGAGCTCAGGCATTCCGACCAGATCCCAGGTTGGGAAGCAGGAGGGACACACTGTTTGAGGCAGGGACTTTTTGGATGTAAGGAGCAGAGACTTGCTCTATTCAGCAGAAGGACTTAGGGATGCTCCGGCAGGGTACCACCTGGAGTCCAGAGCAGTCTGTGCAGAGTGTCCTTTTTTTTGTGGGGGATCTGCCCCATCCTCCTGTCCATCCTGCTTCTTCCTCCCCCTTGGCTCTTCCTCCTTGCACATGGCTCAACAGGATGGCTCAGCAGCCCTCGAATCAATGAACCCATCCCCTCAGCCTCCTGCAGCCAATCAGAGCGCCCCCTTGGCTCACTTCAGTCACTCTCAGGAGAAGGCTGCTCTGGCTTTGGTTGGGTGTCCCGTGGGTCAGATGTTCACCCCGGTCTAATCAGCTGTGTGTCCAGGATGGGGGAGCGCAGGGTCCCTTGAGCCACGTTCGCTGGGGAAATGGCAGTGACCTTGACCGACAAAAATCCCTGCTCTCCCTCACCAGTATCCAGGCCAACAACCAGACCTCCTGGCTGTGCGGAGAGGAGCCCTAAGAGGGCGTGGCTGCTCCCCAACCCAAACCAACCTGTATTCCCTGAGTAAATTGAATGTAAATATAGGGGGAGGAGCCAGAGAGAGAGGGAAGAGAGAAGGGGCGGCAGAGTAGGGGAGGGGAAGATAACACAGAATAGCAACATTTCTTCCGATTGAACACCTACTATGTGCCACTTTTACAAACAATGCCTCATTCAAACCTCACGATATAACCTACAAGATGGGTGATGCCAGTTTCCTGGGTGAGGCACCTGAAACCGTTTGCCCAAGGTCACTTAGTTGGCAGTGGGGGAGACTGGAACCCAGGCTCTCTGACTCCAAAGCCTGTGCCTTGTCACTGCTCTGGAGGTGGTTTTAAGGCAAGAGTGAGAGTTTCAAGATCTTTTCAAATCTTCCTGAAGCAATGTTTGTTGTGTGTTTAAAGGTGTTTCTATTATGAGGAAAAAAGGGTGATTTGGCATTGGGCATCAAGGTTCTTTTAATCTTTTTTTTTTTTTTTTTTTTATAGTATGCTTTTTTTTTTTTTTTTTAAATTATTTTTATTTATTTATTTATGGCTGTATTGGGTCTTCGTTTCTGTGCGAGGGCTTTCTCTAGTTGTGGCAAGTGGGGGCCACTCTTCATCGCGGTGCGCGGGCCTCTCACTATCGCGGCCTCTCTTGTTGCGGAGCACAGGCTCCAGACGCGCAGGCTCAGTAATTGTGGCTCACGGGCCCAGTTGCTCCGCGGCATGTGGGATCTTCCCAGACCAGGGCTCGAACCCGTGTGCCCTGCACCAGCAGGCAGATTCTCAACCACTGCGCCACCAGGGAAGCCCTAATCTTTTTTTTTTTTTTTTTTTTTTTTTTTTTTTTTTTTTTTTTTTTTTTATTTTTTTTTGGCATCAAGGTTCTTAAAAACGTTCATTCTCCCCAATTCTGTCATCTGCTTCTGAGAACTCATCCTAAGGAGATAATTGAAAGTTTAGGAAAATACTTTCAGCATAAGGATGTCCTCAGTGTTATTTGTTACAGTGAAAGCCTGGGAACGACCTGATTGTCTAGCAGCAGAGGTGATGCGTACACTCCAGCCCACCCCATCAGTGCAGTGCCTACAGGGATAGTATAACATGGCAGATACCTTTGCTGTGGTTCATGGACACATGAACCACAAAAGGACCCCCAAAACTCTGTGTATAGATAAACTATTATAAACGGATACCCAGAATATCAACAGTTGTTTCTGAGTGGTGGGACAAGGGGTGATTTTTTTTTTTTCATTTTCAAATTTTCTGTATTTTCTAAATTTTCTGTAACAAGTTCACGATACTTTTGTAATTAAAGAATATATTATTTAGAAAAATAAAACCACAGCCCTGAGGGCCCCCTACTCATGGAGGGCTGCTGACCTCCCCAGCCGCCTTCCCAGCCCACCCCTCTCTCCTCCTTTGCCTCCCAGGGACCCATGGTGTCCATAGACGGCGACCCACTGGCCCTGCCTGCCACGTCGAAGGGCACCACGGAGCAGCACGAGGACACCACGGAGCAGCACGAGCACCACTTCCTAGACCCCAGCTGCCGCATCTGCATGGGTGGGAGGGAGACACAGGAGGGGCACAGGGGTGGTGGGCAGGCCGGGGCTGAGTGTGGGGTTCAGCGGCAACGGGGATTCATGGCTTGGGGGGAAGGTGGTGGGGCGGGGGTACCCGTGTTCCAGGTCACCTCAAAAAGGACCTGGTTCAAACTCCATTTCTAATGCCCTGGGCTGGCTTCAGCCTAGCTGCCGGCCCGCGTTTTAGCTCCTGCCTCTCCGCTTTGCAGACTGGAAGCCCTTGTATGAGCAGCCAGCCTCCTTCATAGCCACCAGGAGGATGGGGGATGATGATTTCCAGAGAGCCCCAAGCCTAGTCCCTATGTCCTCTCCAGAGATGCCCCAAACCAAGGAGAAGCCTCCCACGGAGCCCAAGGACAGGTATGGGGCAGTGGGCAAGGAGGTGGGCAACCGGCAGGGTTGTGGGGGGAGGCAGCAGACACAGGGTGGGTTTTTCCATATGGCCTTAGGCAAATCCTGCCTCTTGTGTGGGCCTCAGTTTCCCCATCTGTGCAATGGAACTAATCATCCCTGCCTACTGGTCTCCACCACATAAGGCCATGTTTGGACCAGTGTTCCAGCACCCACAGTGGGGACACAGGACCTTCTCTGAAAACTAAGGAGCTGCTGGGGAAGCCCTGGTGACCTATTCACCTGGCCCTGTTCTCTCTGTCCCTCCCTCTAGGCTCCAGATGCCTGCTGGGTCCACAAAAGCCCTGCCCAGCCAGCCGCCCTGGGAGGGGTCTCTGGACATGTTCTCCATTAAGCGGTTCCAGGTCAAGGCCCAGCTGGTCTCGGGGCACAACTTTCGGCTCATCCGGGTACTCCTGCCCTGCTCGCCGGAGACTCCCTTGCACCCTGACCAGCCCAGTCAGCTACACACACCCCCATTCATTCATTCACCCACTCACTCCTTCTGAAACAAGTCATTGGCTCCCTCTCTGTGCTTGGCCCTGTGCTAGGCTAGATGCAGCCCCACTCCTGCAGAGACACATGGGCAAAGGACTCCCTATAACCCAAGGCATAAAGCAGGAAGGACCCAGGAAAAGGGTCTGGTGCCTCCTGGCCCAGAGAAGGGTTTTAGGAGTTATTGTTGAGTGAGTGAATGATCAGCTAAGTGTTGGATGAGGGTAGGGGGTTAGAGGAGGGAGTAAGGGGCTTCTGAGAAGTGGAGGAGATTGGCCAGGACAGGCTGTAGGCCTCCAGGGGTAGTTAGGGCTTTCCAGCAGCCACTGGGGCTCCTGATATACTGCCTGTCAATCCTCTTGGCCACAGGCTGTGGCTTCCGGGTAGCCAGTATTGAGTCTGCCTTAAGTGGGTGGGAAGCTGGGAGGCTGACTGGCCTCCTACCTGTCCCCAGGCCCTGCCCCAGGTGATCCGCTCTGCAGGCTGCATCCCCCCCAGTGCTGTCTGGGACTTTCTGGCCAGCATCTGCCCAGCCAAGGCCAAGGTAACCACCCACCCTTGGGCACCACCTCTCCTCCTAGCACCATATCCCCAGCCCTGAGCTCTTTCGCTCCAGCTCTGGAGCAGAGGCCTGGTTTAAGATATCCGGGTCCAGTTCCCACTGTGACTGCAGACTCACTGTGTGACCCTGGGCAAGTCCCTCTGTTTCCACCTTGGGAAAATGGGGCCACTCTTCCTCACAGGGTTCTCAGAGGTTCAGATGAGACCAGGGGTGTTCACAGGAGCAAAGAATGACTGTTCCTAAATCTGCTCTCCTTCCTGCAACCTCAGGACGTCTGTGTGGTCAGACTGTGCCCACAGGGCTCTCGGGACACCCAGAATTGCCACCTGCTCTATTCCTACCTCAATGACAAGCAGCGCCATGGCCTGGCAGCTGTGGAACAGGTGGGGGTGGTCCTGCTGCCCCTGCCTGCCTTCCAGCCCCTGCCCTCCAGGCTGCGCCCTCTTGGAGGCCCAGGTGAGTGCCCGATGCCCATCCCAGACCCTGCCTCCCCTCACATGGTGACCAGACAGGCGTTGTAGACACAGTCACCCCTGTCTCCATGGAGACAGGCACATCTCAGAAGGGAACTTCTGAGATGGGCAAATGTGAGAACAAAAACAAGAAGAGCTCAGACTTGTATATTGTTTACTATGTGCCAGACAACATTCTGAAAGCTTTACTTATATTAATTCGGTTAGTCCTCAAAATAACCCCTTCAGGATGGTGCTATTAATTTTTTCACTTCATAGATGAGGAAACTGAGGTAGGGAGAAAGCAAGTGACTTGTCCAGAGTCACAGAGCCAGTCAGTAGCAGAAACTGGCCTCCCAACCACCACACATACAGCCTCTCCAATCAGGCACCTTGATGAGAAACCAGTCACATTTGACCCCAGCATAGCAGAACAGAGGCAGGACCACCAACTGGCTGAAATTAGGACCTAAATAAAAGAGGAAGGAGAGATGCTTTCACCACAGCTATCCTGGGCCAAGCTTGGCTTTTGTGCCTGGATAGCCTCCAGGGCGTGGATCCAGGAAAGCATGGGAGGGGGCTGGAGGGGGTATCGAGGGGTGGACTGTACCTGTTGCTGAGTAGTGTTTGATCTTTCTGGGCTGCCTGTCCTGGGGACAGTGTGGTAGACTGAATCATACAGTCTTGAGATTAAACCATCCATGCCCCAGTCTCAGCCAAGTGAACCCTTTCACACACTGTGAGAGCAAATCTTACACCCTCCTACTTACTTTCCCAGCATCTCATGGGCCCCATCTCACTACTGGAAAGCTCTTCTTGGGGTCTAACCTCCAGACCTCTTGCCACAGCCAGAATGCAGCTTCTGGGGGCTATGAGTTCTCTCCGTCCAAGCCTTTGGTCTCTTTCCCCCTCTTTCTCCAGGCCTGGAAGCCACTCACTCAAGCCTGTTGCTGGCGGTGCTGCTCCCCAAGGCAGGGCTTCTGGACACAGCAGAGTCCAGCCCCTTGGGGGGGAAGGTTCGCAAAATGCTCTCCTTCAACAGAAAAGTGGAGATGAGATACTACCAGCCAGAGGCCAGGGGGCCAGACGTAGCCCTGAAGGGCTCCCCTTCCCCGGTGGGTGCCCTGCAGCAGGGCCAGGACAAAGGCAACCTGGCCCCAAGGGGAATCTGTGCTCGGCAGAGGCCTCCCAGAGGCAGGGGGAGACTGTGGGGAGAGCCTGAGACCTGGCAGGGTCCTGGGCGAGGGCAACGGCCTCCAAACCCAGGCTGGTACCAGTCCTGGCATCCCTATTCAGCTTCACCAGCTGGCCATGACCAGCACCTCCACAGGGCTTCCTGTCCCCACCAAGCCCTGCTCCAGCATCTCAAATCCCTGGTGGCCATGAGCCACCGGCTCCAAGCCTCACTGAGGTCCCTAGGCCAGGAGCAACTTCCCCGACCTCCTGCCCAGCCTCCTGCAGCCCCTGGGATTCTTGGCCTCCTCTGCCAGTCCCCTGCAGCTCCAGAGCCCCCTGGCCCAGCCCTTGACTCCTCTTTGGGGTCTACAGATGGAGCTGGCTCTGAGTGTCCCCTTCCTGGGAGACCTTACACTCATTACCCACCAAAAGAGGGGCTTTAATTCCCTAACCAGTGCTGAACCCTAAGGTGCTCCAGAAAGAGCAACAGGGGCAGAGGAAGGGGATGGTCAGCTGTTTGAATTTCCTGTTCTGCAGTTTGCTTTGTGTTGATTTTTGGTTTAGTAAAGAATTTGGCAAAGTTGAGACTGCATGTGTTGGCTGGACAGGAGGAACCCTGGGCCTGACCACGTGTGGGTTGGGGTGGGTGTGTCTGGGAGTTTCTGTGCACAGATACAGCAGAGCTAAAGTGTTAGGGATGGAGGGGGCAGCCTTGCCAGCTGCTTGTCTGAGGTCCTTAACCATCACTGTGCACCAGGGTTCAGTTGTTGCCATGGTGGGCTCTGGAAGCATTTTGCAAGTATTTTGAACTGGGTGGAAGAAGTGATGGGAGAGAAGGCAGCACTAGGTTGGGGAGAGAGAGAAAAACGAGGCTTTTGAAGGGGCACAGACACTTAGAGATTGTTAGAGAGGAAAAGGAAAGCAAGTTGCAATGGATTTAAAATTTTTCAGTTACCAAGACTTTTTCCTTTGGATAGTTGGGGGTTACCGCCATAATCCCTACGCATCTCTGTGTGTGTCTGAGGGTCTCTGTGTGTGCGCATGCCTGTGACCATATGTCTGTGTGTGGGTCTCTGTTGAGGAAGTTGGGAGGTCCAAATAGGATGTCTCCTCTCTGTTCCTCTTGCCCGCTCCTGGGGACTGATACTGGAGAAAGCCAAGGGCCTTGGCCTGGTGCGGGGTTGGGGGTGGACATTCAGGATGGGGTTGGAGGCTGGTGTTATCGGGCAGGATGGTGCTGTTTTGCCTGGGGCCTGGAGTGAGCTCTTAACCGCAGCTACAGTTGTAAGGCATCTCAGTGTGTGTGTACCTCCGGAGAGCTGAGTCTAGGCATTGCCATGGGAACTAACTGCCTCCTCGCTACCTAACCCAGGGTCCAGAAGCAGGGCCTGGCTTGGAGGAGAGAACTTCTGGCAGGACCCCACCGTTCACCCCTGCCCCGGCCTGAAGGGGTGTATCTCTTCCCACCCCTTCTCTGAAGTCTACCCATGTACCAGCCTCGCCCTGGGCTGGGGAAGATGGGGCAATAGTTGGGGGAGTCCCACTTCTCTGCCCCATGAGCTGTGCTGCTGCCCTACCCGCGGCCGACAGCAGAGGGGGCCCTAGGCCTTGGGATGGAGGTCGGGGCTGGCAGGACTGGAGGCCAAGCTGGAGGCGGGACGAAGTGTGGGAATTTAGCCGTAGGGATTTGGGGCGTGTGTGGGGGTGGGGTGGGGTGCCGGGGGTGGGACAAGGAGTGGGGACGGGACAGGTGAACCGGGGAGGGTGGAAGCTCCGAGGGCCTTGTGAGGGCCTCAGTGCTATATGCAAATTACCCAAATTACCTGCAACCTGCGGCTTGACTCTTAAGTTGGCAGCAACTTGGGTCATTTTCTTAACACAGGGCAGTTGGGGGACGGCTATGCGCCCCCTCCCTCCAAGCCCAGGACTTCCTCCCAGGGAGACGGGAGACCGTTTGCTGCCTTCCCGAGCACTCAGGGAGGAAAAAGCTCCGTACTCTGGGCTGGGACTTCCTTTCGGAGCGTCAGTTTTCCCCTCTGTAAATGGGAGTGATCATGCGGCCCTCTGGCATCTCGCCCCGCAGAGAGGGCTATAGGTGAGCCCCGAAAGCCTCAGCCTGCTTCGAGGCTGGGGGCTGGACAGCATGACCTTCACCCACCTTTTGGCTCTAGTCCACAAGCCCCTTGCCTTTCTTTTGGCAGAGGAGGCCAGGAGCGCGGATTAGGCGAGCTGTTGCTAGGGGGCGTGACCGGAGGTTGCTGGGCTCGGGGTTGCTAAGCAACGCTGGGCGGGGCTCACGGTGCTTGGCCGGAGTAGGCGTATCAGGGGACCCGAAGGGCCAGCTAACTTCCCTCGGTTTAATAGAAGGCGGCCGTCGACGCTACTCTCCCCGCGACTTTCTGCGGGCTTCAGCTTCCCCTGGGCAGGACGCCGTCTCGGAGGGTCCTTCCGGTCACACCCTCCGCGACTCCGTTATCCTCTGGGCTCTGGAGCGAGGAACCCTGGGTCTTTGTGCACGTGCCTACGCGTTTGCTTGTGCGGTAGGGGGAGGGAGGGTCGCTTTTGGGTTTCCATAGCAACCGCTCCAGTGTCACCCCATTGCTCCCAAAGGTTTGAGCGGTTGCGTGTGCAAATTTACATATATCTGCATGTCATTAACATAGAGGCGGAGCCGGAACTTGTTTGGGCAAGTATCCCTGGACAGTTCCGTTTGCTTCTTTCTCATCCCGCCTGACGGGCACGTGGGCCGCGCATGCGTGAGTGTTTTGCTTATTAATGTTCCCAGATTGGGGGTGGGTGGGTGCACTGTAATAGTGACCACCGGTTCCCGGGCCCCCCAGTCACCTCATAGAGCTGTTTGGATGAATCTGTCCAGGTACCCTTGACCAAAGACCCAGTCCCACTGGGCAGTGCCAGGCCTGGTTGGAATCCCAGTTCTGCCCTTTCTTGTCTGTGTGGCCTTGGGCAAGTTTAGTTGTCCTCTCTATGGCTCAGTTTCCTTCTCTGTGAATAGGGATACTAATCCCTAACTCATCAGGTTACATGAGGGTTCAATGGGATGCCACTTTTACATGCACTTCTTGCTGCTCTTGGCATACAGTATCCACTCAGTGGTAGCTCTCTGCCTCCCTCCATGGAGCCCACCTCCTCTCAGGCCCCAGCCAAAGCAAACTGACTTCTTTGCAGCTCATGTCATGACAACTAAACACCAGGAAGAACTTCCGGATGTCAGGGCAGACTGGGTTCGAGGCACAGGATGAGGACTATTAGTTTTCCTGTTTGTCCTTCTTGGAGGCTGGAGGCCAGGTTGGTGAGAAACATGGACACCACCACCCCCATCACCACCACTACCACACACACGTTTACACCCTTGTCTCTCTCAGCGGCCGTTTCCAGAAACCTTGCATTTCTGTCTCAAAACGGCAGCAGGGAGGTTGAGAGACTTAAGAACCAGAGCTAAGGTGACGGAGAAACTACTCTCCAGGACTGAGATGTCTGGGATGGAGCAGGGTCCAGCAGGAGGCTAAGGTCAGAAACTTTGCTTGAAGAGCCGTATATCTGAGCCTTTACCAGAGAGGACTAGGGGACCCTGGGGCCACTCCTTTGCCCTTTCTGGTCCTCAGGTTCCCCATTGTGGACAACTGGGACTCCTCTGCTGTGATTTGGGGCAGAGGGCTCAGTATGGAGAACCCTTTCACTGCTGCAGCTCTGTAGCAGTGCCATGGAGGAAGTGAGTTTTCTGTTGGGGCAGAGGCTGCGAGGTACCCCTTGAGCGTGGCTGGGATGGAGCAGTAGATCTCCTGGGAGTTCTTGTTCTTACTTGGACTCTAATTGTTCCAGATAGCCTCTTCAAAAGCTGGGAAGTCCTTCCTGGGTCTAACTTTACCTTCCTGCTCTGGCAGAAGCTCCTTCTCTCCCTCCTTTCTGCTGGTGTCTCTGTAACCTTAACAGCCTTGACTGCTAGGGTCAGAGGGGAGGCAGAGCATGTGTTAAAGGAGGAGAATCAGTTCCACTCTGTGTTGGTCTCTTAGTTCTCAGTTAGGTTCAGATAATTAAAATAAATGAGATTGGCTCCTATCCTGGGTAGAGGAAGGTTATTGGTGATGAAGAGGGAGTATAGAAGCTGGATTCTGATTGGTTGGTTGGCTTCCTGGAGGAGGTGGAATTACCTGGGGGCCATACCCTGCCGTTGTCACTCTGACACTGTATGCAGAACTACTGTCTGCCGGCGGATGGCAGTGAGCCAGTTCCTTCCCTAGTAGCCACCTGTGCTCCACAAGTAAGGATTCTACGGACAGGCTGAGAGCCTGGCAGTGCCCAGTTGGCCTGCTTGTGTCCCACTCTGGGGGCCAATTAAGTCTCCATCTCTAGCCGCGCCGATTAACAGTTAATAAGGCAGCAAACACCTGCAGCTATGGAGGCGAATTAAGAGCAACAGTCAGCATAATACACAACCCGATAAGTGAGCAATTAACAACCGGAGAAAGATTAATAGAAGCAATTACGTCCTACTCGGGGCTCTGTAAATACGACTGTCAATGGCTGAGGGATTCAGTGCAGTCTCTCCTGGCCCCGCCCCAGGCTGCAGCCTCTGCAAGGAGGGAGTCAGGCCAGCCAGCCTGTGGATTCAGGACCACAGAGTCATATATACATGGGAAATGTGCATATACACAAACGTAGACATACATAGACAGACAGGCTCACAGAGATAGTCCACAAAGTGCAGTCACACAGACACACACATCCTTTACTGTCACCCACACTCGCATTCACACAACACAGAGCTACACATTGGTCGTTCGGAAATACACACAGACATACACAGGAAAATACCCACAGTGTCATAAACAGACACTTCCCTGTTTTAGACAGAGCCACACAGACAACCAGACAACCAGTGTCACCCCATGTGACACTCACATATACAATATACAATTTGGATATATAGACACACAGCTACACACATATACAGTTTGACTATATGGACACACAGCTCCATACTCCTAGGGTCCCAGATGCATATGGCATCTGCCCTCCTTTGATGCCCACCTTGCAAAGGGTCGTGCGTAGTGGGTGAGAGCTGCAGCTGGGCATTGGTTTGAGAGAACCGGAGTGTGGGTAGGAAGGGACAGAGTATTTGTGAACATGTATGCAAGCATGTATGCGTGCATGTAAGTCTAAGCATGTATGTCCTTGCAAGAGTGTGTTTTACCGATGTATGGGCATGTTCCTGTGTGTAAGCACGCATGGGTCTATACATCTGAGTGCCTGTATGAGTGTCCGCGTGTCGTGATGTGTGCATGGGAATGGGTACGTGTGCTTGTGTGTAGCAGATCTGTGACTACACACGTGGGTTTCCGGTTCATGTGTGATGCTATGTCAGTGCCCAGGTCTGGGTCACTGTGTGACTGTACCTCAAAGTGGCTTTATGTGTGTCCTGTCCCTGTGCTGGGGCAGATGAGGGAATTCTCTATGGGATGCTTCCCGGGGAACCTGCGAGTTCTGCTGATCCCAGGGTCTGCCTCCAGGGATCGAGGCTCAGAGACTGTCAAACATCCTCTAGGACTCCTTGGTTTTCCTCACAGGGACTTCCAGCCCCTCTAGTGGGACTCAGCACCATTGGGCCTCACCCAGGTAGGAGGAGAGAAATGAGAACAGTTTCTAAAGGAATGGACTTGGAGGTTAATTTTTCCTGGTTGAAAGTCGAGTCAGGAGTTCACTGAGAATGCTCACCGTCCTCTCAAGGCCACAGCTCCAGTTCCCACCGGGCCCTTCCTACTCCTGCCTCCACCTTGGAGCTTCCCATGGAAAACCCCCAGACCCAAGACTCATGTACTTAGCTCACAGCCTGGGACATACGCCATCATACACAGAAACCCCAGACCACAAGGATACAGTCATGCAGACACACAAACATAGACAGTCATGAATATAAACACATAAAATTCTACTCACGGTCACACCCAGACCTATCTGCCCACGCACAGTCTCACCTCACACACAAAATCACACACATGGGCTCCCACGCAGCGATGCCCGCACACACCTGCACTCCCACGTGCCCACACTCCCATCCCTCTCTGAGATGAGCTTAGTGCCAAGCCCGAGGGCCCAGAGGGTTGTCCTGTGACAGGTCCCCCTACCGACAGGTTGGTGAGAAACACGGACACTTGAACAATTAGACTCCAAGGTCTGCCCAGGTCTGAAAGTATTGGAGCTAGTGACAGGTCCCCCTACCACTTCCCCCAACACTAGTCTGGCCAGATGGCGGAGGCCTCCAGGCCCCAGGAGAATTCTCCCTCACTGCTAACCCGCCAGCTGACAGGCGGGCACATTGAGGCCTGGCTCTGCCAGAGGGGGGCACGGTGTAAATAAGGGGGTAATGAGGCTCACCAACATCCCCCATCCCCCAGATGCGGCCTGCCCCAGGGCCTCTCACTGTTGGGCAGGGAGGAGCTTCTGAGCAGAGACACACATTTACAGGGATTCACCCGGAACCACCCACACAGACGCAGACCTCCACAGGACACAAAAGGACCCAGACACAGGCAGTGTCTGGCACTCCCCCTTTAGCAGCCCTTGGCAGTGGCACCCCCTCCCAAGGCATGAGCCACTCGCCAAAGCCAGGGCTAACCTTGCAGAGCGCCTGGCCAGGCCCCTCACTCCCCCTCGGCCTCCCACCATCTAATGAAAGCAGACAGGAAACAGATCTGAGGGCCCCCAAAGCCAAAATATCTGCCTGTCAGTCCCTCCTTCTGTCAGTCAATCGAGCCTTCTGTTTGACTTTTATTCATTCAATCTTTGTTTTTCACTTGTTCATTTGTTCACTCACTCATTCAACCAATAAGGACGTTAAACAAATCATTACTTTCAGGCTAATAACCTGGCTGCCCTCCTGGCCTCCTGGCCTCCTGGCCTGGGGATGCAATTGCTGGGAAGGGAGAAAAGGTGGGTCTGGGCTCTGAGGGAGAAGGGGAAAGAGTGGAAAGGGTATCCCCCATCCCCTACTTCTTCCTCAGTCTCTCAAAGTGAAAAAAAAGGTGTTTCTTCTGCAGCCGGAAGGAAAAAAGCCAAGTCCCAGGATAATAGATAATAATGGCTAACACTTACAGGCTCTTACACTGTGCCAGGCACCGTTCTAAATGCTTTACATGAATTAACTCAGTTCATCCTCATAACAACTCTATGAAGCAGTTACTATTATTAACCCCACTTAGGGGCACAGGGAGGTTAAGTAACTTGCCCAATGTCAAACAGCTTGTCAGAGCCACCCCAAGTGTTTAAAGAGCCTAGGGCAGAGTACAAAAGGAGGCCTCTAGCCCTCCACCTGGTTCCCTTCTCTCCCATCCCTGGGCTCCCTGTGGCTGCACGAGGGGCCTTGTGTGCATGCCTGTTGATGCCCTGACACTCAAGACCCTGCTTGCCACACTCCTGGCAAAGAGCCACCCTTCTGCCACCCTTCAAGCTTGAGGAGAAAGGATGTGGGAAGAGGCCGCCAGGGCCTGGTTTAGGGTTGGAGTATAGTTTAGAAGGGGGCTGGAGCTCCAGGTGGGCACAACCCTGTGGCACTGTGAACCTTCAAATTCTTCACCCCATGCAGAAGAGGGCCAAAGTGGGGTCATCTAAAGTGGGGTGTCCAGGGCAAGGGCCTTGGTTGCTCAGGTCTGAAAATATTGGAGCTAGTAAATGGCAGATCCAGGATACGATCCCAGGCTCTCTGGTTAGAGTCAGCTCTTAAAGGACTGATGGGGGCTGAGGGGGGCAGGGGGCTGGTGGGATGGGCAGAGGTTGCTAAGTTTTACTTCTCCATCCCCACTCCCAACCCTGCCCTGACCAAATTCAGGCCATCCCCCCCATGGGAATGCTCTGTGCCCAGCTCCATCTGGGCTTCGGGGGCTCCCAAGGATGACTTGATTCTCAGTCCTGTCGCCCCTCCCATCCCATTCTCACTGACATCCCCACCCCTCCTGCAGCAGGGATTAGGGAAGGAGTGGAGGCTTCTGGGATTGAATGGGTACCAGTAACATCAACACATCCAGCTCCCTGCCTCTGTTTCCCTGGCCCCAGGATTCCTGCTGGTCTCCAGAGGCTTTTTCACATAATTACCCAGGCTAGGAATTTCAATCTCTGGTGCCAGCCAGGTCCTTGTTATGCAAATATAGGCAAATGAGATGCAAATGGAGCAGTCCCAGATTAACAGAGAAATCCCCAGCAGCTGGAGGAGTCGCCATGATGTCAGCTCACTGGAGCTTCTCCCAGCTCCCCTCATCCAGTCTCTGTCCACCTGGATGTGTCCGGTCCCTCCCGTCCTTGACGCCACTCTTTCACCCCCCTCAGGAGCTATCTGCTCAGACGCAGAGAGGGTCTGGACAAGAGGGGACACCAGGGCCCAGGCCCTGCACGACCTTTCCAGCTGAGGTCTCTGCCCTCTCCCCACTCTTAAGACATCCAGACAGGGGTGGAGGTTGGGGGGGTGGTGGTGAGTGGGGCCGAGAGAGAGGGAGAACTCTGTCTTGCCCCTGCAGAAGAGAGAATTCACACACACACACACACACACACAGGCATGCAGAGTTGAGTGCGAGAGTCACCCTTAAGATGTACACACATATGCACTATTCAGACACAGGTGCCACCTGCACCACCACACAAATCTGGCCAAGCTCCCCACCCTTTCCTCCCCCAGCACACCAGAAATTAAGCCATAGACATCAACAGGCTGTGGTAGGAGGGCAGGCTCTGTCCCCATTCCTGGGGCCTGGAGGTTAGATGCTAGTGCTGGTAGAAGGATCCTGGGTCTGCATGAAGACAGAAGGAAGTAGAAGATCCTGCCCAGGGCATGTCCCTGGGAAGGAGGCTGGGGGGGTGTGGAAGTCTCGGCAGGAGCAGTGCCCACCTGAACCCCCGGAGACAGGGTTGAGGCTGGTGTCTATACCATCAGGCGCTGCCTGGGGGAACCTGGCCCGCTGGCTGGTCCAACCCGCCCAGGCCCAACTTCTAAAAATAAGAGTCAAGAATCTAAGCCCCTGGTTGGTTCTGCAGGAGCCTGTTGCCTTGGCAACCCCTTCTCAGAGGCCTCCCTCCCGGCTGCCCCGTTTGGCTGCTGGTCTCTGTGCCAGTCCCCTCTGCTGGCCCCTCTGTCCTGTCCTCCTGGGGAGGGAGGTGGGGTGGTAGGGCTGGGGGTGGACTAGCCGGGAGGCCCTTGGGGGCTCCAGCTGAGCACAGTGGCCCGAGCGTGAGCCCCGTCTGGGGCTGACTGTGTCGGAGGCTGTCTGACTGTGGATACGTGGCTGTGTGTGCGACAGGACCCGCGTCTGACAGCCTACGTCAGGCTGTGCCTCTGTGCATCTCTGTCTGTGCCGTCTGTGACTCTCAGAGTCCCTGTGGACGACTGTGCCCTCTCTCTGTGGATCCCGGTCCATGTGTGTGGCTGTGTGTATCTGAGTCATGAGGGAAGGCCTAGCCTCGGCCTTTCTGTGCCTGCCCCCCACGGCCCCATGGCCCCCCTCCATGTGGGCTTCCCCTTAACCCTGCCCACCCCCACGTTTCGGCTCAGCAGGCTGGGCACACACACACGGGCACAGGGGTGCCCAGTGCGAGCCAGAGTGACTGGGCCAAGGTCAGCTTCTTCCAGGGTCTGCAGCCAAATATTGACTAAGCCCCAAATCTGCCCCTTTGGGAGAATGGGGGAGAAAGCCACTCCTGAAACCGTGCGGTCTAAATCTGAGTGCCTGCATGTGCGCGCTACAGTCACTGTCAGAGGCAGAGCCTCCCCTCCCCCACCCCGCCTCCCCTCTCCTGTCAAATCTCCTCATGATCACTGCTCCAGCCTGCCCCTCCTCTCTTCCTCTCTGTCACCACCGCCCAGCCCAGGCCAACCCCCTCTCTCACCCAGATGATGCAACAGACTCCTAGTGGCTCTCCCCAGTTCCTGGCCTCACCCTGTCTCCCATGCCCCATTCTGTGGCCACAACAAGGATCTTTCTAAAACACAACTTGGATCTTGTTATGTTACAGCCCCTGCAGAGGACCATCCACTTTATTCTCACAACAAAGCGCCAGCTCCTCAACCTGGTCTAGGTCTCTGCTCACTGACTGGGTTTACCTGTTGCCCCTTCACTCAGCTACACAGCTACTAAGAGTTGCCAGAAGAGGTCAGGATCTCTCTTGCCTCTGTGCTTTTGCACATAATGTTTCCTAGCCTGGGACCAATCCTCCCTCCTTTTTTTTTTTCAAGAGGAAGACAAAATATATATTTCTTATTATAAATCACAATTTCACACAAACCAAAAGAGTTTATAAGAACACATGAAATAAGCCCCACTGCTTTACACATCCCTTTTATACCTTCTTAAGTGGCAGTTTGACTGACACAAAGATCTAACTACTTCATAACATATAAAAATAAGAAGCAAAGCTAGATATAGACTATACCTCATGACCAATGTTTGAGCATCCTATCTTACTTAGAAATTACCCAGATATCCAAAATTATACTTACCATTTATACTAGCCAATCCTCCCTCCTTTGGATAAACTTTCGCATCCTGAGACTCAGCATAAGCATCACCTCCAGCAGGAAGCCTTCCCTGACTGCCCAGGCTGGGTTAGGAGCCTCTGTGTTCTCAGGACATCCTGGGCTGCCCCCTTCCTCCCCTACACACACACTGCACATATTTCTAATGACTTTTCCCCAAAAATTTTGTAGAAGATTTAGAAGAAACAGAAAAGTATTAATTGAAACAAAAAAATCACCGATAATCCTCTCCTCAGATTCAATTCTCTGTTTATTTCCTTCCAGACTTTCTTTAAATGAATTGATTGAATATTTTTGTTATAAAATTAAGACTATCCTGTATGTACAGTTTCTTTTCCTGGTTTGTTTCACTTATCATTATATAATGAGCTTTTCCCCAGGTTATTAAAAATTCTTCAAGAACATGACTTTTAATGTTTGCATAATATTCTTATATATGGAGATATCATAATTTATTTAACCAACCCTCTGTTGCTAGACATTTATGGTGGTTGTGATTTTTCACAGTTATAAATAATGGCAATAAGCATCCTTATGCGTGGTTCTTTTTCAACATCTTTGGTTATTTCTTGGATTGAGTTCCTAAAAGTAGATTAAGAGCACCAAGGGGTCTGTCTGTTTTAAAAGCTCCTGACACCACAGCCCGATGGCCTTTACCCTTCCATCAATGGAGGCTGAGAGCGCCCCAGATTTCAGTTCTCATCAACACTGGTGCTATCTTTAAAAAAACTATTCATTTCAATAGGTAAAACTACATCATATTGTTTTAATTTGCATGTCTTTGATTACTGGTGAGGATAAAGCTTTTGTATCTCCTCTTTTGTGTCATGCACAGATCACAGTGAGCTATAATTATATTTTTACATCCTGCCTCTCCCTCACCAACCTCAGCTCTTGAGGGCAGAGCCTATTGGGTCCAATTCTCTGTATCAGGAGCAGGGACGGAGGAGGTGTTCCCAGAGTACTGGTTGGATTTCACTGAAGACTCTGTCTTCAGCCTTAACTTTGACATTGGGAAGAAAGACCTGGAGTCAAGCTTTAGCTCGGAGGATTGAATTTGGGCAAATTAATTCACCTACCTGGGCCTCAGTTTCCACATATGATAAGTGGGTTTGAGTGAGGGTTAAACATGATGAAGAGTGTGAAGAGGCATATAAAGGGCTGTGAGGTATTGTTTGAGGTCTGCTCATGTTTACGTTCAGGGGGCTGAGGGAGGAAGGAATGTGTGGCAATGGCCAACTCCCCGTTCCCAGAGACAAGATGGTGCCCAGATGCCTCTTGGTCTAGAGGTGGGCAGGGATCTCAGAGCACAGAGTCCAGGTTAGAATGGGAAGGCCTGTGGCAACCGTCAGGCCTGAGTTCAAGTTCAGCTGAGTGAAGGATGTTTGTGTCCTTGTGTAAGTCCCAGAGGGGAATTGCTGGCTCTGTTCACATCTGGCAGGGTTTTTGTGTTGTGAGCTGTTACCCACACCATTGCCTGGTATGGTTTAATCACCATCACCGAGAAGGAGAGCACCTCTGCCCTGGTGGCACAGCATCTCTTTCTGAGATTGGCCCTTTGTCACACGGAGTGTCTTGGAGACAAGCCCTCGCTGGGGGCACCCTCACCCATTCTGGCTCAGGAAACGTTCCAAGACAGACACACACAATTTCTCTGAACATTACCAGCCTAATGATACTGTCATTTGAGATCTGGAAATGAGGAGAAATCAGCTTTTTCTCGGTAATTAATGTGAATGATGGGCCTTGAGATGGAGTGGCAACCCCCCAAGTGAGAACCAAGCTCTCAGAAAAGTCAGCCAGGTATCCCCCTGCCTCCAGGAAGGTCTGCGTATCCATCCCTGGCCTCTCTTTGGTCTCTCTTGGATAGGCCAAGGCCCCCCACCCCTTTCCCTTTGTCATTCCTTTAGGGATCACTTTAGGGGCTGAGCCCTGATGGTCAGGAAGTTCCTCCTTGAGTCTGCCCACAGTTCTTCATGCTGCAGTTCAGTTTACTGTGCCATTGCCCTCCTGAGAACTGCCTTTTTGGCGGTGGGGTATCCTTGGCTTAGTAGGGGCTTTCTTTATCTCATTTGTTGAAAGCAGAGGTGAAAACACCTGGGTAAGAGTGGATTGAAGTGAGGTACTCCAGGCTTTGTAAGGACGTTTGGGAAAAAAACCTGGAGGGATGGGGGCAGGGCTTGGCTCTAGCAGACAGAGGGCTGAAAGCTGACCCAGCTTTCCTTTCTAAGTGAAGCATCACCAGATTCATGAATATTTCTCTGGGTCCCTGCCTCAGTTTCCCTACCACCCTCAGGGGAAAATGTTTTTCTCCTATCCCTTTGTCTTCTTTATTTGTTCACTTTTGGTGCTGAGGAAGGAGACACGGAGTAAATCAGCTCCAGGCCCTGCCCATGAGCAGCTCTGAGTCCAGTGGGACAAGCAGATGCTGGTGCTAACAGCTCTGAAACAGAGTTTACAGTGTCACAGAAGGAGGTTACAAAGGGAGCCCAGAGGAGAAAAGAACTGATGCTTTCTGGAGGAATCTGGGAGGTAGAGGAGGGGGCCTGGAAAGATGCACTGAGAAATCCAGGCAGAAGGAATAGCATGGTCAAAGACTGGGAGGTGAGAAAGAGGCTGGCACGATCAGAAAATGGGGTCTAGATCCTGGGACACGGGATGGATGTGGAAGCAGGAAGAAAGGGAAAGCTGGGGGGTCTACAGGGGTCAGATGGTAAAAGGCAGTGAATGCTGAGGTAAGGAGTTTGAACTTTATCCCGAGAGCACTGGGGAGCCGGTGGGGGTTTAAGCAAAGGAGGAATATGGTTGAATTTGTTCTTTAGGGTGATCACTTGGGGAAAATACTGTCAGAGGATGAGGGACAAGACTAGCAGCTACTGTTACATGTCTGTGGTCCTGAACAAAGGCAGTGGATTCCAGAGATGTTAAGAGGGGAGATCAGATGGGACCCCACAGCAGCTGTGAGTGAGATGGGTAGTTGCTGGTGGTCCAAGGTCAGGAACCCAAGACGAGTCTCAGCACAGTCTCCTCCTCCTCCTCCTCCTCCCCTGAGCCCCCAGTGGCTCCCTAGGCCTCCAGGAGAATGTTTCAATCCCCTGGAATGGCATTCCCAGTCTGACCCTACCTACCTCTGTGGCCTCAGATCCTCTCACCAACCTGTGCTCTGGCCCAACTGGTTTCTCCATTAGTCATGAGCTCACATCACCCACTCCAGCATCCAAGCCTTTGCTCATGTTAATTACTGTCCCCCCCACCATGTCTCCCCTCCTCCCTGCCTCTCCATACCCTCCCCACCTCCTCAGTGAAGGAGGCCCTGTCTGCCTCAGCTCCCCTCTGTCCTCACTGCCCACTTTCCCTCCTTTCCTCTATAACCTTCACTTAACAAAGGCCCGGGCAGACCATGTCATCAGCACAAAGTTGTTCAAAGAAAGATCCTTAAAGGAGAACTGTAGGCTTTGGCTCAGGTCAGGGCTGAGAGCCAGCTCCCGTCCTGCAGGGGCTCTGACGGGGCCAGGCCTGCTGAGCAGTCTTGTCTCCAGCTATCTCGCCTTGGCCAGTGGAGATGTCCAATGGAATTGTTGTTATTGCTCCAAATTAGGCACCAATTTTCCCGTGTAATTGTTCGCTAATTGACATGAAATCCTAATGTAATTAGTTGGGCCCCTTATCGGGGAGCCTGGGGAGCCAGAAGCAGTGGGGGGCCACTGGAGCAGGGAGGGTCTAGGAGGCTGGGGAAATGTGTCTGAGAGAGGAGGCCCTGAGCTGCCATCAGGGCTGAGACAAGGAAAGGTAGAGACTGCAGAATCTCACAGTTGAAAGAGCCTTTGGAGAGGCCAGCACTTGCTACCTATCTTTCAGATGGGGAAACTGAGGACAGGTAGGGGGAGGAACGTCCTGGGAGCTGGTGGCAGAGCTGGACCAGATATCTGGGTCACCTGTCTACAGTGACCACAGCTGTGGCCTGACTACGGGTCCTTATGACATGGCCTGTGGCTGTCTGACCTCTGTTTCCAAGTAAAGGTGCCCCTTTGAGAGGGAGGAGGGGAAAGTGGGAGGGGTCGTGGGTACCAGACCCCTTTTGTGTAGGAAATGCAGTAGGTAGAAAGCCTAGGAAGGATGTCAAATGGTTAAAGTTGGAGGAGCAATGGGGGCAGACAAGAGGCTCTGAGCCTCTCCCTGGGGAAAGACTTCGGTGTTGAGAGGGAAGATGGGGAGGCTAGAAAGCCCAGCTTTTCTCCCTCCTCACTTGCCGGCAGATACCGCACACACCCCCATGCCCCATCCCAGGCTTTTTGCCTCTTCCATCTCTCTGGAAAGGGTCTGGCAAAGGTGCCAAAGCCAGCTCATACCAGCTTATAAGAGCCCATTGTAAATGTTTAGGAATTTTGTCAACCAGTTGACTTCATGTTAGTAGTTGAAATTGACCATCATGGGAGGCTTTACACCATGGAAATTGACAAATGCTACAAATCAAGGCTACACCTCCCTACTCCCTACCCAGAGCCAGTTAAACAGTTACCAGCACACCACTGAAACCATCTGAAATGTGCTGGAAGAGCCTCAGAGATTCTAATCATGTTGGGGCTGGAAGGTCTCTACAAATCCCAACGCAAGGGAAAACTGAGGCTCGGGAGCCACCTAAGAAGTCTGTGGGCCCCCAGACTCTCAGTCCAGGCTCCCCTACTCCCCAGGACCGATAACATCTGAGAGGGCTGCAGAGTTGCCTGAGGATTCAGCCTCAAGGGAGGGGAAGGAAGCACTAAAGGTGGAGAGGCTGGGTCTGATGGCCGGGATGGGGCAGATGGAGCCCCGGGGACCACAGGAGGTCATGTCGAAAGGGGCTCCTGTCAACAACCCAGCTTGTTTCCCTGGCTCTCTCCCAGGCAGCAGGGTAGTTTGGCAAGAGAGGAGAGGCTGTGGGCCCAGGCAGGACTGGGAGGAGGGGCAGCTAGTACCAGGATCATTCTGGGGATGCCATTTTAGTCACCTTGTCCCCACGCCCACTCTCCACCCCTAGCAGCCAGTCTCTCCAAAATTGACTCTCACGCCTCAGGTTGCTTCCCATTCTCCTCCCTGCAGTGTATCCTTAATCTCTCCTACTGCATTAGCTCCCAAGGTTCCATTCTCTCTAATCCCTATCTTTACCCAAATCTCTCCTGTTTCTTGGTCACCATCCCCGGATGTCCTGAAGGCACCTCAATGCAGTGTGTCCAAAATAGAAAATATCGACTTCCCACGAATCCTTCCCCATCTGAGTAAATAGCACACTCCCCCTTAGGGCCTTTGCACTTGCAGTTCCCCCTATTTGGACAGCTCTTCCTCCAAATATCCCTCACCTCCTTCTGCTTGGATGTCACCTTCCCAGAGACACCTTCCCTGACCACCTTACCCCAAATCACCCCCATTCTCCTCTACTTCTTCTGCCTCCTTACCCAGCACTGTCTTCCTTCTTTGTACTTAGCAACGCTCACATGCCATGTATTTATGCTTTTGTACCTGGCTCCCCTCCCCCACTGGAAGGTAAACTCCACATAACCACAGCAGTTATGTGGTTGTCGGGTTCTAGAAGTTCCTTGAGATCCTAGGTTGTATCCGTTTCACTCGCTCAGTGCCAGACATTTTTAGTAAGCTCTCACTAAATATTTGTTGAATGAATGAATGAATGATCAAATGAGCCTCTAACCAGTTGCCTTCTCCAATTCTGACTCCTCAAATCCACCTTCCAGTTGCCTAGTGTCCTTCCTTAAACAAACTTGACTATGATTCTTTCCTGTCCAACGCTCTTCATAGATCTCTTGCTTTCAGAATAAAATCTACCTCTAGTTTAGCTTACAAGACCCTCAGTGATATATTTCCAGCTTAACCTCCAGCTTCACACGTCCTCCCCCAAACAGCTGAATACAAACACACACACACACACACACACACACACACACACACACACACACACACAGGTACAGAGCCTGGATATACTATTTCTGCCTTTGTATAGGGCTCCCTTAGCCCTCAGGTGGTCCTCTGCTTTCTCTGACTCATTCATTTCTTTTCTTCATTCTGTCCCTAGTGTTTCTGGAGCAGCCCCTTGGTGCCAGGCCCCTGGCTGAGCCTTACTGGGAGGGGTCGGCCCCTCCCCTCCTCAAAATGCTCCCCATCTGTCAGGGAAGGAGGACCTGAAATCACCTTCTCATCCCTAGTTCCTCTTCTCTTGTCCTTTGGGCATCCTGATGTCACCTCCCTGTCCCCAGTCAGGCCTCTGGAGGGTTCCCAGGAGGAGGCAGCAACTGGCTCTTGTCTGCCTTTGGCTATGGGACCACACATTATTGGAATGACCAGGAATAACTGGATTTGGGGTCTTTGTGCCCCCTCCCCCCAGCTTCTGGGAGATAGGATGCAGGGTGAAGCCTCCCTGTCAGGGCCCAAACTAGGGCCTGACAGAGTAAAGGGAACATGCAGTGATTCAGGCTGCCCCTCTTCTCTAGCACTTCTGAGCCACGGTGCTCTTTACCCCACAGGGTCCAAAACCCAGGGAGAGTTGAGGCTGTTCAAGTGAGTGAAATGTGCACACACACTTGCCGGTCTCTGGGTGTGCACCCGTGGTCCTGCCCTCTGAGCCCCGTGTCAGGGGCCTGTCTCACACGCCTGGCTGTGTTAGGCGTGCTTAGGAATGTGCCCAGACGCGTCTGAGTTAGGGCTCGTGTGCGCATGTGCTTGTTAGGAGTCGGCACCGCCTTGGTACCCTGGTGGTCCTTCCTGCAATCTAACTTGAATCTCAGTGCAGCCACATGTCGGCGAAGATCTCAGAGCAGCGCAGGCCCATTGCCCAAGACGGATGAGCTCCCCCCACAGCCTCAGAAGAGCGCGAGCGTGAAATGGGCGCCGCTCCGCCCTTCGGGCTAATGGCTCATCCTCTCCGGCCATTGCCTCCGAGAGCCCGTTGAGCGCCCGCGGGTCGGCGAGCCGGGCAGCCGGGGTTGGCGGGGAGGAGAGGGCCGGGGCGTGCCCGGGGCTGGCGGCCCGGGGTCCCTGTGAGGAGAGGGCCGTTCCCTCAGCCTCCCGCGGGCGCCCAGAGAGGCCCAGTGGCGGTGTAGAGGACACAGCGCTGGGGGCACGGGCGGCTGTGGGCGTCGGGCCTGCTCCCCAGAGCGCTGTGCCCCCAGCGCACGCTCACGGACACCCACTCCTGCACCCTTGCACAGACACACCGACACTCGTGGGCGCCAACGCCGGCGGGGACACTATGATACAGACACCTAAGTGCACAAACGCAGGGACACGATCGCAGCTTTGTGCAGGGGCTGGGCGCGGACACACACGGATAGACACACTCAGACTCCTTCCTACAAACACCCGCCCCCTAGCCTCACCGGGGCAAACGCTCGTCCACACGTGAGCGCAGACACACCGACACACCCGCAGTGACATAGGCAGCGAGCACCCAGACGCACTGGCACACTCGCAGACACACGCAGGACCGGGAACACAGACGCACACAGACACAGATACGCTCGGGCGGACTCGTCCTGGAAACACATGCTCGCAGAGGCAAACGTTTGCCCACAGCGCGCACAGACGCGCGACACGCTCCCGTGGATGTTCACGCAGTGATGGAGACCCTGACACCTGTGCTCCCAGTTACTGGCTCGCAGCCCACGCCGGGCTCGCCCCGTCCCCGCAGAGACCCAGTCACAAAGCACGTCCACCCAGACACACGCCACACACGCAGGCGCGCGTGAGCGGACACACCAGCGCCGCACACACAACCGCACAACGCAGACGCACTTGGGCCCCTGCTGCCTTTGAAATTCAAATCCGCGCTGCCTTCCGCCGCTTTGCGACCCTGCGGGCCCGGCGCCCCCGCCTCCACGGCGGGCTCCGGACTCCTTACCGCCGCCCGCCCCGAGCGGAAATGAAAATTCATTTCAGGGGACACCTGGGCGGGGCGCGGGGTGCTCGGCAGCCTCGGCGAGTGCCCTTTGTGAGCGGAGGGGTGCGGGGAGGCCGTGTTCCTCCAGCTGTGTGACCTTGCCCCGGTGGCCGACAGTTTCTGGGTACCCTCAGGAGGGCTCCGCCTCCAGAAGGCAGGCGCAGAGCTCACCGAGTTGGTTGGGAGTGGGGAGCACCACCAAGGTCTCAGGCTGGGAGTGCCGTGTGTCCCCGGGGGCTTCCTGGCAAGAATTAGTTCAAAAAATCCCCGACGACAAGAATCACCAGGTCATGAGTACAGATCAGCAGACACACGCAACACACTAATGCACACCACTTACCTAGGCATATACATATATATAAAGCACCCAGGCCCACAACTGCCCACAGACATGCACCAAATAGTATCACACACACACAGGCCTCCTGGGGAATTGAAGGCCTGCCCACAGCTCCAAGTGCACACAGGAACACACACCACAGGCTGGCACAGACATGTACCAAACACTGACACACAGACATGCACAGGCCTGAAAGCACTTTCTCCTACACACACACACACACACACAGGCTCAAGCACACACTAAACAGAAACACCACACCCTCTGGTTGCACACAAACTCCAACAACACCAAACACTGCCCTGTCAACACCCGGCACATTCACCCAGACACTGAGGGGGTGCACAAATCCCAGTGTCACACACAAGTATGCATTCCACACCACACATATACCCAAACAGAAAAATCAATGCACGAATACACCACACATCCTGCACGCAAACACACACACACACACACACACACACACACGCACACACAGAGCAGAGATCCCCGGAGCCAGGCCCCGGCTTCTGACGTACAAGGCCTAGGCAGACACACACAGAACCTGCAGGCAGGCACACCGTATACACACACAGACTCTCCCCCCACGCATTGACGCATACAACCACCCACACATGTACCCGAGCTCAGCCCTGCTCACTCCCACTCTGACACGCAGAACACTGGCTCAGTGGTGCACCCCAGGGCCTCTCCCCTCCAACCACAGCACTCAGGAGCCTTCTTTCCCCTCCTCCCCTGACCCCCAACCCCTGCCTCAGCCACAGGCCTCACCTCCAAGCCTCAGACCCCAGAGGTCAGAGTCGCCAGGGTTGGCAGTGAGGTAGGCCCAGCCGCTCACCTGGCAGTGATTGCTCTCCTGCCAGCACGAGGTGGCGTATGCTTAAGCACGAGTGATGTCCTCCTGGGGTGAGTCCCCATGCGGTGGTGTCTGTGGCAACGGCGGTTGTACTTGCCAGGCAAGGGTGTGGGTGTCAGCAGGCCTGTGCCATGTCCTTCCCAACACCTTCAGCAACTCTGGTTGTCTCCCCCAAATCTAGGTGTCTGGCTTCAGCCTCTCCCTTCAGGGACGAGGCCCTGGGAGTCAGACCCCTTTCAGATCTCTCACCCTGAGGGAGCTGGTCTTCTCTGGAAGATCAGCTCTAATCCTGAAATAAATTATTTTCCACAGTTGGCGTTTGGTCTGTCCTCTGGGGGGTAGCAAGGAGGCTAAGGATGAGGCAGGATTCAGGCAGGGCCTTATTGAATGAGGGGAGGCACGGGTTCTATCTCTGCCTCTCTCTAAGCCACAGTTTCTTGATCTGTGAAATGGGAGTGACCTTACCAACTTAAAGGGTTGTTCCAGGGGCTAATTGTGACGATAAGTTAGAAACAGCTGGCACAGTATCAGGCCCACAGAAGGGCTTCACAGGATGAGCTGGTCCCTCTAGACCTCTAGGTCACCCCCACCCTGCCTGCTATGCTCGTGGGGTCCGACTTGATACAAGCCCAGTTCAGCAGGATCCAGGTGACACGGAGCCCACCTGGGGGCAGGGAGAGAACTTGGGGCGTCTCAAACGATGGGAACACATTGACCCCCTGACTGCCAGTGTGCCCCATGCCTGCCGAGTGTCCCAGGCCCTCCCCCAAGGGATTCCCCCCACCTGACCCCAGGTCGTTGCCAGGGCTCCTAGCCCCTAAGGCCTGCAGCAGCGGGGAGTGTGGGAGAATTTACCAAGGGGAGTGCTTGGGCTGCCTCCTGTCAACTGGGAGGGACTGTCTCTGACCTCAGTCTAGAGCAGGAGGTGACAGGACTGATAGATAAGCCAGACAGGTCCCCGCTGCACCAGAAAAATGGAGGGGGTCGTGTCCTGGGGTTGGGTGTGTTGGTTAATTATATACCTGCGTACCCCAGTCAAGTGTACATGTCTGTGGGACAGCGACTGTGTAAAGTGTGTGGATATGTTTGTATATGCATCTGTGTGTGTGTGTGTGTGTGTGTGTGTGTGTTTACACAGACAAGGATGGCAGAAAAGGAAGAAGGGCTTCCAAATGAGGA
Source organism: Balaenoptera acutorostrata (assembly GCF_949987535.1). Classification (NCBI taxonomy): domain Eukaryota; kingdom Metazoa; phylum Chordata; class Mammalia; order Artiodactyla; family Balaenopteridae; genus Balaenoptera; species Balaenoptera acutorostrata. The sequence continues at coordinate 25,437,316 of NC_080064.1, read as the reverse complement.
GAGGAGGTGCTGCAGAGAAGTGGATCCAGATTCAGTTTCTCTGCAGGGGTCACATGCGCACACTGTCCTGGTCACACCTTGGCTCCCGCTGCCTCCTTCACTTCAAAGATCTCAGCAGATAAGAACTCCAGCTGGTATGGGGCTCAGGTAGGGGGCACTGGGAAGGCCTCAAGGTCAGGGCCCCATTCTGAGTCATCTCCATGACCCCCAGAACCTAGAACAGCCTGCAGCCCCGAGTAGGTCTGAAAGGGGCCCACATTCATGCAGATGACACCTCCCTATGTCTGACACTGCGTGAGGCACTTCATCTTTATCGTCTCATGTGACTCACATCAGCTCTGTTAGGTTGGGATCATTATTTCCATTTTACAGAAGAGAAAACTGAGGCTTGGAGAGCATAAGTGACTTGTCCAAGGTCACACAACCAGTGAGGAACAGAAGCAGGAGTCCAGATCTGTGTGATCCCAGGGCCTGAACTCTTTCCAGTTCATCATGTGGGAAACTGTAAAACACAATTTTATTGGACAAACATTGATCGAGGATTGCAGATTGGAAGCTCTTTGAGGGCAGGGTCTATGCTTGTCCTTTCACCATTCACTCCCTCAACATTTGCTGAGCACCTACCGTGTACTTGGCATCGTGCTTTGTGCCAGGGGATCCAATGGTGAATGGATGGACAAGGTTCCTGCCTTTACAGAACTCATGGTCCAGTGGGGGAAACAGATGACATGGGTGTAAATAGACAACATATTTTCAGAGTAATGTGTGCTAGGAAGAAAATACAACAAGGCAATGGGATGGAGCGACTGGAGCGGTGCAGGTGGGGTCAGGGAGGGGGGAAGCTGCTTTAGAAGTGTCATCAGGGAGGCCTGCAGGAGGAGGCGATATTGGAACTAAGATCTTCCTGCTGAGAAGGAGTCAGCCATGCAAAGTGCTGGGAGGAGGAGGGTTTGGAGTTTTCCAAGAACAGCAAGGAGACCTGTGCTACTTGAGCATAGTGTGGGGGTGAGGTAATGGCCCTGGAGAGGTTGGTAAGGGCCTGGTCATGCAGGGCCTGGAAGGTCATGGTGTTAAATGCAGTGGGAAGCCATTGGAGGCTTTAAGAAGGGGTGCTCCAATTTACATGTTAAAAAGATGGCTCAGTGGGCTCCAAAGAATGGATTGGGATGGAGAAGTAGAAGTGGGAACCCGGAGATTAAATAAGGGAGAGTTCGGGCACCAGATGTTGGTGGCTTGGATCCTGGTGTTGGCAGTGCGGATGTGAAGAGTGAATAGATTTGGGATATTTTGGGAGGTAGAAGCAATGGGACTTGCTGATGGTCTGTATCCTGGTGCCTAGAACATAGTAAACGTTTAACAGATATTTGTTGAATGAATGAGTGAAGGCATCTTCTTGTGCATACCCTCCAGGTGTCTTGTGCACATCCTCCAGTATAAGACATGTATGTAAAAATCACCCAGGACCCTAAAGTTCTTCTCTATCCTCTGCCCCAGGGGCTAGGGCCCAGAGAATGCAGGCACTGCCCTGAGGGCTGTACACAAACCAGGCATTGACCTTCTGGGAAGATTTAGCTAGGAAGCAACTAATCCTCCCTTTTCTCCCTAATTTATAGCACCAAGAAAATGACAAACATCCAGCCTGGGTTGCCCCAGGCTCCTAACCCATTTGGCATCTGCAGCAGGAAGCTAGACATGCAGGACTTCCTGCAGGCAGAGAGGGCCCGCCAGTCCATCTTTTCCAGGATACCCCGCCCTGGCAGCCAGAGCACTGAGCTCTGGGGCAGACCCTGGTAGAAGACTGTCACATGGATTTGGGTGTCTTTGGGGACATGTTATGAGCTCCTGATAGGTGTCTACAGTGGGGGTGGGGGTCTGGAAGGAGACCTTGGTACCCAGAGCTTTGGGTTGCTGTAGGTGCCTGGCTGGGTGGCAATGGAGGGCAGGGGCTGAGGGAGGGGTGCTCCTAGGTCCCACCCACTGGAAGTAAACCTGCCCAGGCTCTGGGCCAAATAAATCATTGCAAAGGGAAGAAGAACATTTTCTCATCTGTTTAAAGGGCAATGAAGCATAGCGGTGGCTGGCCCAGCGAGAGGCAGAGCTGAGGCCAAGCGGGCAAGGCTGGGGTTGCTCCCCTCCTCGACAAGCCATCTTCTCCTGTGCTGCCCCACTTAGGGCTGGGCTGCCTCCCGACTGGGCTACTGGTGGTGGTTACTGTTAATAAAAATACAAATTAATTGGTAATCGAACAATTATTTTTAAAAAGCCCTTTTCAGGTGCATAACTCTTGCTAATCCATATCTTTATCTTACTGGAGCGCAGGTGAGATCATTTATACCACTTCGCAGATAAGGAAACAGAGGCTCAGAAAGCTGAAGGGATTTTCTCAAGGTACCCTAGCACGGCAGTATGAGAGCAAGCAGACAGCCTGACTTCTAGTTGCCCTTGTGGGAGTGGTCCCCGCCATCCCCTCAGAGGTCCCAGAAGGGGCCCCAATGAGGATAAAGAGCTGGACTCACTGTCCTTGTCCAGTCTGTGTGGTGGGGAGCTGCTGGGAGCTGTTTCTTCACTCTGCACAAGCTCTCTGTGCTCAGGCTGTGGCCGGTGCCCCTTACCTTGCCCAGGTTTTGCCCCAGGCTCCCTGGAAGCCCTCCTGGGGCTAAGACTTGTTCTTCCCACCCCCTGCCAGGGCTGTCAGAGAAGTAATTTCTCTTCAACCAGCTGGATTTGAATATGGAAACGATTTGTAATTACTCCAAGTCCTCCCGGGCGGCATAATCACCAGAGTGAGTCTAGAAGGGCAGGGGCTCCTGGGAAAGGAGGTGGGGAAGCCCCAGTGCAGGGAGGCACCTCGGGGAGAGCCTTCCAGGGGTTTGACCTAATCTAGGCTGCTCCTGCACAACCCCTGGGAGGTCCAGCTTTCTCCACACAGCTCCCACAGCCCCTCCTGCCTTACTGATCTCCCCACCCTGCCCCAATGAGCCCCCAGGTATGGGGTACCATCTCTGTCAGTCCCTCACTCTGTCTGACCACCTGTCTTTCCTAGGGCATACGTTTTTGTGGCTGAAAGAAAGGGGTCAAGAACTCTGAGGGTTTCCAAGGCACAGAGAAACAGACAACACCCTGCTGTCTCTCCGGAGCCAGCCCTCCCATTACCCTGAACCCAGCTGGATCCTGGGGGGAGGGGGAAAGCCTCATGGATCCAGCTGCATCACATCTGCAAGAGACCTGCCCGGGTTTCTCTGGGCTCTGGGTCTCTAGTATGCTAATGTCATGAATATTCATACAGAGGAAGGCAGGCTCCCTGTAGGAGTGGAAGGGGCTGGAGCTGTGGAGGACAGGGTCCTGGAGACTTCTGAGGGCCTGTCCTTACATCCTTGTGGGTATCCCATGTCCTGACCACTCTCCTCACCTTTGCCCACCTCCTTAGGACCTCAACCCCAGCCCCTCCCAGCGCTCGAGTAAGGAGGCCTGGGATCTCCCACTGCCCTTGGGGTGGTTCGCAACACACCATGCAGATGGCAAGGCTCGCCTGGCTTGGCTTTCTCAGTAGCGGCTGAACCTCCGAACCCAGAGACCCGGGGTGTGCTTGAGGGTGCCCAGCAAGAACCCAGGAGCCCTGCCTGCCAGTGCTAGGCCCAAGGCACAGGCCTCCTTGGGCTCCTGCTGGGAAAGGAAAAGTGCCAGCCCTCCTCCCTGCCTCATCCAGCCTCATAAATTCCCTTAAGGTAATGGGTGAGATTCCTTCATCACTCCTTATTACCTCCTTCCATTAAAGTGGATAATCTCTCACAATCACTCACAACAAATGTCACTGAGACTGCTGGAGAGGCGAGAGACAGAGGGAGGGAACGGGGGCTTTTTCTCTGGTACTGCCCCTGGGGAGAGGTGGTCTTATCCTGCTCCATCTCCCGGGAGACACAACTCAAGGGGCTTCAGTGGAGAGTTGGGGTTGGGATTGGGTGGACTGGGGACTTCCTTGCTCCCTAGGATTGGCCCCCTCCTGGCCAGAGAACCTTCAAAAAGTAGAGTCCCTGAAACCATCCCACCCTCATTGCAAAGCTGCCCCCTGCTGGCTACTCCTCTGACCAGAGCCGTGGGATTAACCTACTTGTCTTTCTTTGGCAGAAGTGGTGTGTCCCTGGTCTGCCCACCTTCCTGGTGGCAACATGCCCAGGCCACAAACCACCGGAGCAGGGTCCTGAGCCATGGGCATCTCCCTGAGTACCGCCTTTACCATGTGGGCTCTGGCCCCACCCAACTGTTCCTGGGCACACTGCCGGGATGGGGAGGGGGCGGGTCTGTACGTTTCTACTGCCTCTACACAAACATATGCAACATGGGGGCGCCCCTGGCACAGGGAAAGGCACTTGAGGGAATAGACAGGCGCTCAGGAAAACATGTAACACACTGCACACGTGTAGCATACCCGTGCCTAGGGACATGCAACATTGCCGAGTTGACACCAGAGTATGCACCAAACATACCACGCTGCAGTGTACATATGTGGTTCCTACATACAAGTGACGCACAGCATTCAGCACACATGTGGCGCTTATAAGCTGGCACATATATAGCATCCCTCCCCACAGAAAAAAGCAACATGCATCCAGGACCTGAGCACAAGTTAAAGCACTGTGCATGTGTGAGGCAGTTGCATGCACAGAGTCAGGCAACATTGCAGTGCACGCCTAGGGCACCTGTATGCATAAGCATATGCAAAGTTCAGCTCACACGACTGGCACCTGCATGCACAGGGATATGCAATTTGCAGTGCACATGGGGGAGGGGGGCAAATGTTTCAGCCCTCAGGGCCCCGAGACCCTGGCTGCGCGAGATGCCTTACGCCTGGGATATCGCTGGAGGGGTGTCGCGGATCGCCTCAGCCTGCGGTCCTGGAGGCCGAGGGCGGGGCGGGGTCTTACCCGGGGCTTCTCCCGCGCCGGCGCCTGGGGCCCAGGGCGGGGAGGGGGGAGGGTGCGCTTGGCTCGGCTGGAGCTGTTCCCCCTTTAACAAGAGGCGGCGCGCGTCGCCCCCACCCCCCCGCCCCTTCTCCGGCGGCTCCTCGCGCCCGGCCCAGCGCGCGCCTCCTCCCGGGCCCGGCCGGCGCAGGCGCCGCGTCCCGCCTCGGCCGTCACTCGGCCCCGCGCGCGCTGCGGGCAGCGGCCGGAGCGGCCGAAGGAACCCGTTTCGGCGGCGGCAGCGGCAGCGGCGCTCGGAGACCGAGGAGGATGCGGCGCCGGCTTGCAGAGCCCGGAGCTGCGGCCGCCGCCGGCGAATAGGAGGCGGCGCGCAGCGCGGGCGGTGCTCTGGGCGGGGGAGTGGGGAGCGGGGGGTGGGGGGCGGTGTGGCGAGGAGGCGGCGGCAGGAGCCCTCGCCCGGCCCGGCGCCCGCCCGCCCCACGCTGCTCCGCGGCGCCTTTTCTGCACCCGCCGCTCCGCGGAGCGGGAGCCTCGGCCCTCTGCGCGGCTGCAGCAAGCTGCCCCGCGCCCCGCCAAGCCCCCGCCTTAGGGATGGCAAACTTGCGCCCCGTGGCCGCCTCCGCCAGCGCCGGCCCCCGCTCCTGCTGCTGACGGCGTCCAGGTGAGTGCTCGGCCCCAGACCCCGACCCGGCCCCGCACCGAGCCCTCCTGTCGCGGTCCCGATTTCCGCACCGGCCCGGACTGGGGGCGCTCCCCCAACCCACCTCTGCTGAATTCTCCCCCGCCCGAACTGAGTTCGTTCAGCCTCTATTTACCCACTCTCGTCTCTCTGGGAACTAACAAGCCTGGGGCCGAGGTCCCCTTCATCTCTGGCGAGTCCTTTTTCTGTCCCCCTCCTCCTTACCCATCTCTGCCAAAACCCCTCGCCCCCGCCGCCAGTCCTCACCCACACCTACCCCCATCGCTGTCTCGAGTCTCTCCCTATCTAAGCCTGGATCCAGGGGTGCGCCCTCCCCCTTGATTAGAGCTCCCCTCTCCAACCTGCAGCTCGCCTGTGTCTCCCCGCTTAATTCCCCCTCCTCGTCTGGAGCCGGACCCTGCTCCTCCCCTGCACTTCATCTCTGCACAGAGTCCTTCCTGTCCCCATCCATGCCTGCCCATAGTTACTGCCTTTCCCAGCGCCGGTAACCCAACCATGCTTCCCCTCTTATTTCTGTCCTGATCGCCCCCTCCCCCATATCTACCCGGAGTCCCGCTATCCCTCGCCAGTCTCTGCTGCAAGTCCCCTCCCCCTCAGCCTGGACTTGGGGCCGTGCTCCCCATGTCTGCTCTGAGCCCCCTCCTCTCCAGTCTGGGAACTCGACTGGCCTCGCATCCCTGCCTCCCTTGTCCATCTTTGGTCGGAGTCTCTCTGTCCATCCCCCATCCCTCTCCTCCCACCCCAGGGCATAGAGCTGGGCACCAAACGCACCCTCCCGCAGCCCCGGGGGCTGGCATGATGCGGGGGCGGGGGGGGCGGGTTGTAGGCCGTGAAGTTGGCGGCCACTCCCGCAGTCAGCTCGGTCCGAGGGAAGTCCTCCGCGCCACGGCCAGTGCAGAGCTGGCGAAGGGTCTGGTGCCCGCGGGGGGAGGGGCTCCCGGGCCAAGAGATGCTGCCCGCCTGCCCGCCTCGCCAGCTGCCGGCCGGGCCCCTGGGCGTCCTCTGGCGCCCCCTGCCCGCAGCCCTGGACCCGCCTTCCCCTTTTCCTCCCGCGGGCAACCCTAGGTTTCCGCAGCCCGAGCAGCAGTGGTGGCTGCGGGGCGCTGGGAAGTCCCTGTGGAGAGGAGGCTGGTGGGCGAGGCCCGGTGCCCTCTCTTGCTAGCCGTGCCAGAACAGCCCTGGTTGTCTGGCCTTATCCTCTGGGGATGAGGTGTGGGGTGGGGTGGAGGGCTTATCCCAGCAGCAGTTCAGGGCACAGACCAGCAGGACTGGCCCCTGGATTTGAGGTGCTCTGGTTGGGCTCGTTTGGGCTTTGGGCAGGTGTCCCCAGGAAGCCTCTATCTGTCTACCCCATGGCAGTACTCACTAGGTGGGGGGGGCAAAGGTGGGCTCTGTCTGGCTTGGGCATGGAGTAGGCAGTGGGGGAGTCCACTTGGCCCTGGGACAGAGCAGGGACCTGGGGAGCATCCCCTGAGCTGCCACAGGGGTGAGTGAGGGTCAGTATGAACTCTGCAGGGCTTGCCCTGGTTTGCGGGGGGGGGGGGGGGTGGTGGCCATGAGTGAGGGTCTTCTCTGGACCAAGATTGACAGAGAGATTTCCCCCCTCTTCTTCCCTTCTCTGCCTTCTCTTCTTCTCCTCCCCTTTTCTCTCTCCCTCCCCCATCACTCTTCAGAAGGAAAGAGGTCCAGCCTGGGGTGGGTGTGTGCGGTAGGCATTTCTGTAACCCAGACTGAGGTCCCAGCTAGTCTCTGCCCTCTTCCCTCCCTCCCAACCCCCAGGTAATGGAGCTGAGTAGTTAGGAACTCAGCTTTTTGTTGGATGACCTGGGTTCAAAAGCTGTGTGACCTGGGCAAGCTATATAACCTTTTTGAGCCTCAATTGGCCCTCCATAAAATGGGTCAGTGATAACTGCCTCATATAGTTGCTGGGAGAAATGATATTAGGTTGTTTGTATAGAGTGTCTGGCACCTAGTAATGCTCAACAATGATAGGTATGTTGGGCTGTTTCTCTTCAAGGCCAAGGTCAGGCCCCTCTCCACTCCACTCCTAATCCCAGAGTAGAAATGCAGAACAAGTTCTAGTGACATCGCTCCAACCTCCAAGATAATAAAGCCAGAAAATAGCTTCAGGTCCAGAATGGGTCCAGGGAGCCTTTGACCGTTAGTCTCCTCCCTCCCTCACCCATCCTTCAACACCCCACTAGATTCCTCCGGGATCAGAGGGGCATCAGTGAAAGGCCAAGGCCTCTGAGGTAATGGTTCAAGTGTAGAAGCTGGGGAAGTGGAGGAACCAAGTCAAGGTCCCCAAAGGTAGGCTGCCTCTTGGGGGGGGGCGGCCCACGTGGGAAATCAGTCACAGAGGAGCACATGGGGCACAGAAGAGCCTCTGCCTACTCCCAGGAGGAGAGATGCCAGCAGGAACTTTCCAGGGCAGTTAGCGCTCCGGGTCAGAGTTAGGCGGCGACCTGGCCAGAGGGCCCCAAGAGTTTGAAGAAACCTGGCTTTGGCGGGCAAGGGGGAGAGAGGAGGCTCGAATCCGTGACGTTCTGCTGGCCTGGAAGCCCTCTGGGCAGTGTGGCTGGGCCTGGGTCCCACCGGGGAGTGGTAGCCTCCCAGCCTCCCGCCTGCCGGGGCAGCCCTGACATTGGGGAACAAAAGCTTTCGGTTCCTGTAGCAACGGCGGCTCCAGCTGCTGCAAAGTTCCGGGGAGGCGGGCGGAGGGCGGCTGAGTCACCGACCCCTCCCCCGCCGCCCGCACGCACGGCACCGCCCCCCCCCCTCCCCCGGGGGCTGGGGGCCCGCATCCTAGTGGTGTGTCGGAGGCCCCTGCCCCCCTCGCCAGACGGAGAGACACTCTGCCAGCCGGAGAGGGAGGGGCTGCACTGGGGAGGTTCGCCCCCTCCCCTCGGTCCGGCCCACCAGCTCCCAAGGCTGGATGGAGGGTGTGTGCCTTCCTGGGTGCCAGAGCTCCGAGAGAGGGGTGCTTGAGGACCCCGCCTCCGGCCGATGCAAGGGCAGGGGACCTCGAGGCCCGGGGGTCCCCGCCCGCGTGTCGGTCTGGGCTCCGCCGCGCAGCGAGCGCCCGGGAGGCGGAGGGTGAGTGACGGGCAGGCGAATTGGGGCTGCCAGGTGGATAAACGCGACGGATGTGCGCACCGACGCGCCCCCTCCCCCACCCACCGCCCCTCCCCCGCCCGCGGCCGGGGCTCCCGGCTCCCGCCGCCCGGCGCCCCTGCTCTCAGCTATCAGGAGGCTAGGGGTCGATCTCAGGGATCCCAGAGACCCAGCCCTTGCGCTGAGGTGCCCCTCCCCGCCGCACTACGCCCTATGCCTCCTCCCACCCCAGTCTTGTTTTGGCCCTTCCAGCTGCTGGAAAGCCTCGGAATCCCTCACTGGTGCAGAAGGGAAGCCCAGGCCTGTGGGATCTGGGAGGAAGGGGGCATGAATGTGTTTGGAGAGAGGGTGGGATTCTCAGGTTTGAGGGGGGCAGGGGGGCATCCGGTGAAGGGGGCCTGTGGCTGGAGGAGGGGGTTCTTGAGACTGAGATTGAGCTCCTCACCCATCTCCGCCCAGACAGGTCCTGAAGGAGGTGGCCTACTGATTATCCTCTCCATCAGCCTCCTGACCCAGGAAGTTCTTCCTCGGAGGTGACCTCCATACCCCTCCTGTCTAGCTCTGTGCGTGGAGGGGTCTGTGATCTTCCTGGGCTTGCAGGTGGCAAAGCTACTCTGAGGTTTAGCCCAAAGAGCCTTCAGAGGTACCGACCTCAACTTCAGCAGGAAAGAGGAGAGACTGTGAGGTTCTGAGAAGAGGGAGGGCGAAGGGGAAAGGATGGTGTGAGCGCTCTCCGCATGGCAGGCTCTGTGCTGGGAACTCACCAGGAGGCTGAATGAGAAGGTGTATGCAGTCCTGAGGGCAGGGATCATGTCTCCACTGCACAGAGGGGGACACTCAGGCTCAGGGAGGCTGATCACGGCTCATAACCACCTGAGCTGCCTGTGAGGCCAGGATCCTTCTAGGTCCCTTCCCAGGGGAGGTGGTCTCTGACCCAGCTTGGAATTGGGCTCCTTGCCTTATTTTGTGGATGGGGAGTGATATAAAAAGGGGGCCCTAGAAGGTCTTATGTCACAGCAGGAACAGTGAGAGTCATATACACCCAGGGTGTAATTCCAGAATTGATGTGAGGGGAGGTGTCTGAAGGAGACTGAGTGGAGGAGGGAGCTTGGGCAGGGTTTAGAGGTGGCTCAATTCTGGAGAAGCCAGGCTGTGGCTCTGAAGGATATGGACCTAGTGCTTCTTGATGGGTTGGAGCTATGGACTAGGGAGCAAGGGAGGCTCAGGAGATGGGGCTGGGGGCCTGAGCCCTCAGTTTCAGGAACACCAAGGAAGGAGCAGCAGATCAGATCCTGCCTGATGCTTAGCTGTCATATGCTGAGCTTCAAAAACCCAAATACCTGTGTGTTCACACTAGAGAGTATATTTGCATCTCTGCACGTGTGTATGAGTGTCTGGCTCTTGACAGCCTGGTACATGTGAGTGTGTGCACCTCGTGTGCATTGAGTTCACTCATCTGTGGTTTACTCCGATCTCTGTGCATGTCTGTGTGCATGTGTATCTCTTCACAGGCTGAATGCCTGGCTACACACGTGTCTGTGCATCCATGCTTTTGTGTGCATGTCTGCAGGGCACAGGGGTGTTGGTGTGTTTGTGCATGGAGCTTCCCTGCCCTGCTCTAAGTGGGGGAGACAAGGCCAGTTATAATGAGGCCCCACCTCCCCTCCACTGAGCTACAGCCATGGCCTGAATTTTGCAGCCTGCTTAGAAATAATTGGGGGCAGTGGGGGGATTGGATGTCACTCATCATCAGCTGCTGGCTTCCCTGGTGCCGCAGCAGGCTGGGCAGGCTGAACGGTTTGGCACAGTCATGATGTGGGGTGGGAAGGCCAGGGGTCTGGTCCCTTTTCCAGTTCTGTGCGGGGCAGAGGAGACACAGCCGATACTGACTTCTGCTGAAAAACTCCAGGCAGGTCTTTGGAGGAGGGTGGTGTGGCTCCTTCCTTGTAAATGCGCCTGTCTAGAGCCTGCCTCCCCACCCCGCTGTGGCCCAGGAGGGGCAAATGTGTGTTTGCGCTTGGGGCTTGGGCCTGGTTCAGAGTGGCAACACGTGGGATCTGGGGCAGCGAGGAGTTCCCTGGATGCTGCACAGGAACTGGAATTCTGGGATTCTCATTCCTTTCCCACCCCACCCCCACCCCCCCCCACCCCCCCGCCTCTGACCACTCTTTAGACTCCTGAACAGCCACAGGAAAACCTGTCCCTGGGGAGCAGCTGTGTCCTGGCACAATCTAGCCACACCCTGTGAATTATCCTATGTTTGTGATTCAGTTCCCAGAGCTAATAGCTTGGGACTGAAGTGTGAGGAGCAGAGAAGGGGACAGAGCAGGAAGCTATGTGTGGATACGGGAGAGACCGGGCTGGGGCCTCAGGTCCTGGGCTCCAGTCCCAGCCTGGCTTCTCTCAGGTGATCTTGAGCAGATTGCCTCCCTTCTCAGAGCCTCATCTTTTCTCCTCTAATGTGGAACAACCAGGCTCTGGGGGCCCATCCAGTGCTGTGAGCTATGCTTTGGGCATGGAGGAGGGAGGCAGCGTGGACCCCGCCTGGGGGCAGGGCTGGAAGCGGGGCTGAGCCTGGGCACTACTCTCTGCTACCTGGACAGCTGGGGTGGAGGCTGTGGGCAGTGGCTCTGCCCTGGCCTGGTAGGTGCAGCGCCACCCACCCCCATCCCTTGTCCACTCTGGCGTGACTGCTTTGTGTGTCTGTCAACTTGGGTCCTGGTTGCCCTTCCACACCTGGAGTACATGCACAGCTGCTGGGAGCTCAGCTTAGTGCTTTGGGGGCAGTTAGAAATCAACGGATGCTGGTCTCCACTCCTAGGAGCTTGAAGACTCATGAGATGAGTGAGCTAGCCCTGGGGACATAGCAAGGGCTAGTGGTCACGATTGGGTGACGCAAACTTTCAGGAAGGGGCTGTGGGAGCTAAGAGGAGGGAAATGGCTTGGTGGCCTCCCCGGGGGTAGCAGGCCCTGCGCCAGGCCTTGGAGGATAACACCATGGTGGGAGGGGAAGAGGGGTTAGAGGGGAACAACTGCACCCATTTTGCAGATGCCTCTCCCGCTTGTTTCCAGCAGGAAATCCACAGCAGCGGTAGTCATGACGTTCACACTTGTGATGCCCTCCCATGGGCATGGCTCAGGCTGTGCTCAGTCCCCAGCACACCAGCGGTAACTCCTCCCCTTTCTCTCCCACTCAGTAAAGCAAGTGAGTGAGAATAACAGTGTTCCGGGAATAACCTTGAATTGCTCTGATTTATAAAAAAGCAAATCGTTGTCAAACATCGCTACTTTGACAATTACCTCTGGATTATGTGTGACACGCCTCACAGCTGATCACGACACATTGCGACTGAGAGCAGCAGTTCTGGAGGATACAAGTTGCATGGTGGGGCTGGGGCTGGATCTGAACGTCAGGCCGAGATGCTGGCAGTTGATGGGACCGATGGAGGAACCACAGAATAATAGTCACAACTAGTGTTTCTTAAGGGTTTACGAGATTCCAGACACTCTCCTGAGGGCCTTCATTTCTCAAATAAGGGGCTCAGAGAGGTCAAGTCCCTTGTCTAAGATCACACAGGTGGACCTGGGTGACTTAAAAGAACATAGTGTTCACCACGAGGCCCATGACCTGCAGCTAGCCACAGGAGATTCAGAGCCCATGCTGGCTGCGCCCGGGGCCACTGACCACTGTCTCTCTCCACAGGGCAAGGGACATAGGATGACCCCAGCCTGTCCCCTCTTACTATCTGTGATTCTGTCCCTGCGCCTGGCCGCCGCCTTCGACCCCGCCCCCAGCGCCTGCTCTGCCCTGGCCTCGGGCGTGCTCTACGGGGCCTTCTCACTGCAGGACCTCTTTCCTACCATCGCCTCGGGCTGCTCCTGGACCCTGGAGAACCCGGATCCGACCAAGTACTCCCTCTACCTGCGCTTCAACCGCCAGGAGCAGGTGTGCGCCCACTTTGCCCCCCGCCTGCTGCCCCTGGACCACTACCTAGTCAACTTTACCTGCCTGAGGCCCAGCCCCGACGAGGCGGAGGCCCAGGCTGAGTTGGGGCGGCCAGAGGAGGAGGAGGAGGCCGCGGGGTTGGAGCTGTGCGGCGGTTCGGGCCCCTTCACCTTCCTGCACTTCGACAAGAACTTCGTGCAGCTGTGCCTGTCCGCCGAGCCCTCGGAGGCCCCACGCCTGCTGGCGCCCGCAGCCCTGGCCTTCCGCTTCGTCGAGGTCTTGCTCATCAACAACAATAACTCCAGCCAGTTCACCTGCGGCGTCCTGTGTCGCTGGAGCGAGGAGTGCGGCCGTGCGGCTGGCAGGGCCTGTGGCTTTGCCCAGCCGGGCTGCAGCTGCCCTGGTGAGACAGGGGCCAGCCCCGCTACCACCACGCCTCCGGGTCCTCCTGCTGCCCACACCCTGTCCAATGCTCTGGTGCCCGGGGGCCCAGCCCTACCTGCCGAGGCCGATTTGCATTCCGGGAGCAGCAATGACCTGTTCACCACAGAGATGAGATATGGTGAGTCTGAGCAGGGCCCAGGTGAGGTGGGTGTGTCTGGAGGGCTGATGGTGCCCATCTTGGCGGATACTGGGGCATTCATGTGGTTGTTCACCAATGTCTCCACTGGGTCCAGCCTTGTCCCGGTGTTGGGGTCACCAAAGTGGATTGGGGTCAGACCTCCCTCTTGAAGAGTTTGCAGTCTGGGTGGATGAATGGGGGCATAGACCCCCATAGACAATGCAGTGTGATAAACCCAGGGAGGGGACCCCCTAACTGGGCAGTCAGGGAAGGCTTCCCGAAGGAAGTGATACAAGAACAGAGATCAGAAGGACAAGTGGAAGCAAGCCAAGCCAAAGGAGTGGTGAGGGCATTCCAGGCAGAGGGAGCAGTGTATACAAAGGCCCAAAGCTGGGAATGACGGCGGCGGGCGCTGGCACTGCAAGTTGACAAGTTTGCCTGGAGGCTGGAGTAGGCAGGGCGCAGGGACATCTTCCTGCCCACACGGGTCAGTGGTTTTTGGCTGTGGCCCCAGGGTCAGGGCAGAGGAAGGCACAGAAGAATGTGCCTGGGTGAAGAGGCCTGAGCTTCGAGGCTGCCTTGGAGGGCTGGCCTGGCTCAGCTCCCAGCGTCCCCTGTCTCCCCCGCTCTGGGCCCACGTCTTCTGGGACCAAGGCTGCCAGCTGCTAGAGCTTCCTGCTGACTGGGCAAAAGCTCTTCAAGCCCTTGAGTCCTGCCTGCTCCTGCTCCCACCCAGCTCCCTCAGCCACGGCCACCTTCTGCCAACCCTCCTTCCTGCAGCTTCAAGGCCCCAAGATCCTTGGCTGGGTCCTAAGTGTCTGCTGAACAGGGCTGGGCCAGGGACTGGCCAGGGGTCCCAGGACGTGGGGGTGGGAGGGAGGCAGATCTGGGATCTGGTTTCCAGCTCTGGTACTAACAGGGAGTTCCCGCCCCTCTCTGGGCCTCAGTTTCCCATTTGGGATAACAGATGCTCGCCTACCATTGTGAGGTTGTCATGCAGGGATGGGTCAGAGGGGCGTCTGGATCTGGCTGAGAGCTTTTACAAGGACACAGGGGGTCTCGTGTGAAGGCTGCTAGGAGTATTGGAGGGGTATGATCTGTTCCCATGCCTGCTTTGGAGACAGAACCCGAAAGTTGGGAACTGTCTTTGTTACGTTGAGTAGATCCTTTTTTTTGGCATCAGTTTTTTTGTCTGTAAAATGGGGAGATAGCCTGGTTTAATTAGAGGAGGTGTTTATCATGACAGTAGCCTCTCCCAAGGCTTTGGGGAAGAGCTTCTCAGCCTCCCTCATGAGACATCTGGCATCACACCCATCCATGGCAAATGCCCAGTGGCCTTGTTCTGGCCTCTCCCCTAGGCCAGCTTGGCCTCTCACAGCAGTCGATGAAGCCATCCGAGTGACAGCCAGGCCCTGGGCAGGCTACGGGCCCTGGAGGCTGGCCTGGGATTTAGTGCCTGCAGGAAGAAATTGAATTTTGCTTCTTTGTCGAACATCGGCGGAGAGCACCAGGCGTATATCAGGAGGTTTATGGCTGTTCCTGCCTGGCCGCCACTGCCTGTCACTCTGTGGGGGCCTCCCCCATTGTGCTCGGCAGAGGGCGGGTTCTTTTGTCTGGCTTTCTCTGCGGTCCATCAGCCCAGTGGTTCACAGTGGATGGAGTGAGGCTCTGCCCTCCTGGGCGGGCACCATCCGGGCAGGCTGCCATGTGGAGCACAGAGCCAGGAGCAGCCAGCTGGGCTTGGCTGAAGTCGGAAGCGGGAGTTGGTTGGTAGCCGGGGTGTCTTTAGGGGTCAGAGGGGGCTGGTGACGGGAAGGGCACCATTGTTCCCACCATCATCAGAGCCTCTGCAGAGGCCTCTGGGACTGAGGATGGGTGGAGATTGGATGCTGGTTGTTCCTGGGCATGAAGCCTGGTATCTTCTCTGAGCAGGGAGCCCTGGGCTCCCAACTCATGCCCCTTGTCCTGCTTGGCATATTGCCAGGCTGCTCCATGGGATGGCCTGAAGGGAGGGCTCTTGTAGGGAGTTATGGGGGGCAGGGGTGGTGGTGATGTGGCATCAGCCATTGGCTCACAGGGCACACTGGTGTCCAGAGTTGGGCTGGCACGGCCCCTTCCTCTCCCTTGTCAGGCAAGAGATTCTTCCTCTTTGCCACCTCTTACCTTCTGCCCACCCTCTCTGGGGCAAGAGACGATGGGCACACGACTCAGTTTGTTCCATGCGGCAGGGGGCATCTGAGGGCCAGTGGCATCATCAGGGCCTGGAGCACTCTGTGCCTGGTGGCGGCACCACGTTGGCCAAGCCCTTGGCCTCACCTCCATGCTTCTCTTCACCTCCTCCCCACTGGGCCAGTTGGACACGTACCAGCTGCAGGAGAACTGGCTGGCACATGGAGCTGCTAGCTTGAGGACAAGATTGGTGGGATGGTGGTGAGCAGGTGAGATCCTCATCCCAGCCCCTCTGCCAGGCACTGGGGCAGGGGAGCAGTGCTCCACTTCTCTGGGGCATCCCAGGTAGGATCAACGCAAGGCCAAGCGAGGTGGAGCTGGGTTGGTACTGGAAGAGCGATGAGGCCAGGAGCGGAGTGCCTGGGCCCGCCTCAGAGCTGAGTGCGTTTGACAAGAGGGTACAGACGCCTGTTAATTTCACGCAAACTGCCTTTGATAAATCTCTTGTTATTTTTGGTGAGTTGAGCCATAAATTTGTGCCATCTTGCTGCCGCAATCTGTTAAGTGGGGGGAGAGGAAGAAAGGGAAGGAAGGCAGGAAGGAGCTCCACGGAGGACAGGCACGGAGGCTGGCCGAGGCCGGGGCCGGAAGGCAGGTGGTAGAACTGGTACCAGCTCCAGAGCCCAGCTACAGGGAGCTGGTCGCCAACCTGCAGTTCCTGCCTGCTGACCCTCCAATCCTGAGATGTGGCTGTGCGGGGTGACATCTGGGAGAAAGTGTCCTTCACTCTTGCAGCCCCCTCCCTCCTCTGCCACACTCCCTGCCTCCCCCCAGGGGCACTGTCCCACCCTTGGCTGGTGGCTACTAGCCCACCATCTCCATCATCCAGGCTCCATTCCAGAGGCATGGGCGCCAGGTGAGCCTGCGGTCCCCTGAGTGTCAGGCCTGGGAGGCAAGAATGGGTTCAGATCCCCCCTCTGCCACTGCTGCTGTGTGACTTGGACAAGGCGCTACCCCCTTGGGGCCTCAGGACCCCCCGTTCTCTGCGTGTCACTTCCCTGATTCAGCCCCTAGGGACTCCCCATCGTGGCCCAGACTCCTCAGCCTGGCATTCCAGTCCCGCCCCTGACCCAGCTGCCACCTGCTTTCCCTCTGGTTCTCTCCCACCCTTTCAACGGGGGCTCCTACTGGCCCCAGAACCCCCTGCTTTCTGGCTTCCCTGCCTTTGCTTGGGCTGTTTCCCTCACCTGGAATGCCCTTTGCCCTGGGTTATCCTTTGCCCCATCCTTCCAAGCACAACTCAAGCCCTGTCTCCTCTAGGAAGCTGCCTCTCACCTGCCTAACCCAGTCCTCGACTGGCTTTCTCCTTGACCCTCAGGCTCTGCCATCTTCCTTTGGCCAGCATGGTCTGGTGGCAGAAAGAGGGGCCCTACCTTACCTGACTGTTTGGGGTGCAGACATTGGGGAGGCAGGGCCTCTCTCAGAGTGGGGTTGGGGGAGACCTAGCACATGTGGTATGATTCCTGGAGGATCCTTCCAGCCCAGATCTCTGCTGCTAGAAATCTGTGTGCTCCATCATGGGATGGGGAGTGGGGCACAGACCACCCCCCCACCACCCCCAGACATCTCAGAGGGGACTGAGTCCCAGCCCATCCATCACACACGTCTTCATTTCTTTATCAGAATGGAGTTTATGCCAGGCCTTGGAGCAGCTCTGAGTGAATGAGATCCGAGGTGAAGCAGACACACCTTCTGCCCTCTGGTGGGGGAGAGTGACCACTAGTGTACAGTGGTGGTCAAGGCTACAGGCTGAAGTCACCCAGCCCCAGGTTCAATCCCTGATACCACCACTGACTAGCTGTGTGACAACAGGCGTGTTTCCTCATCCCTATATCATCACCTGTAAAATGGGGATAGTGGAGTTATTCTAAAGAGTAATGGTGAGGATTAAGCAAGAGAATGTGGGTTAATGCTTAGCACAGTGCCTGGCACATGGTAAATCCCTGATAAATAGTTGTGTGTTGTCATAACTTAGTGTAATAGGTATGAATGTATGTGCTGGATGTCAAAAGAGGAGGAAGAGTGAGGGATTAAACCACAAAGGGGTGGGAAGGTGGTCTAAAGAAGGTGATTCTGAGTTGGGTTTTGAGGAGTGAATAGGAATTCACTAGCCTGTGAATTTTTTTCTTCAAATCGAATCGCTTTTGAAATTTAATACATTACAAAGAAATTTCATATCATCAATGGAAAAAGAGTATCACTTATCTGAAATAGAAGATAACCAAAGAAACAACAAATTCTAGCTAGACGTTCATCCCTCCTCTCAATTTGTTAGAAAGAGAAATTAGCACGTACTGGGGATGTGTTAAAGTCTCGGACTGCACAGAGACCTTCTTTCTCATGCACTTGGAAGGATTAAAAGTGAGGTGACCATATAATTTATCATCTGAGCCGGGACATTTTCGAGGTTATAAATGGGGGGAGGGGGTACTATTAATTCCATCAGGGTTATAGGCCTAAATCAGACTATCCCAGGCAGATTGGCAAATAGTCACTCTACTAAAATGAGACCTGGAAAGGGGATCACTTCCTCAGTCCGTGACCCAGTGTTATTTTATGACACATTTGTGAGCCTCCCCAAGTCATTTCCCGGTGCAAGGGGAAGGGCTCTCAAGGTAAAGGAAGCAGCCTGTGCCAGGGCGTGGAGTGTGAACATGCTGAGGACAGGGGGCTGTAGTAGACCAGCCTTTACCAGATGGTAGCCCCAGTGGTGGGAGATGGGGCCAAGGCTCTGACTGCTGCACCCAGACACTGGGACCTCACCCTGTTGGCCAAGGGCTTTAAGGCAGCAAGAAGTTGGGCGGCGTGGGGGAAGAAGGATGAGTCGGACGCGGTCCCTGCTCTCGAGGAGCTCCTGGCTACGTGGGGGAGGTGGCAGAGACCCAGTTAGCTCTGTTGGGAGGCTGGGCAGATAGGCCAGCAGCCTGGGGAGGAAGTCATTGGAAGGGGACTGGCGTTCTGGCTGGGTGTACCCAGTTGCATGGGACTGCACAGGCAGAGTCTAGAATTTACAAGAGCCACCTTCCTCTGCCCCGGCCCCCCTGGGGTCCTGATGTTCTGCTGGGGCTGGGGAGCCATGGAGGGACATGACAGAACCGTGTTTCAGGGGGATCAGTTGGTGCCTACTTGGGGCTCTAGGGCCAGCCTCAGGGAGGATGCAGAGACCCTGGGGAGGGAGGACTGCTTTGTAAATTGCACTGCTCTCTCCCCGTGGAAGTGGTGATTATCATGGTTGTTTTTAACACATTCATGACAAAGGAGGCTGAGGGGGCTGGGCTGTGTGGAGTTTGGGGGGCAGGGTCTGCGGAGCATGGGGTAGCAGGTGTGTGCAGTCCTGCTCAGATGGCAAAGTGCCTGTGCCCACCCTGCCTGCCAGTGTCAGGGGTGAGACCAGAGTGGTCCTGTGTGGTTAGGGTGGAGGAACCCTCAGGGATATTTGGTGTTTGCTGAATGCCTGTCTTGTGTCTGGCAGCTCAGAGCTGGGCCGTCTGTGCAAGAGGTCAAGGGAGATTGAAACCCTCCCTCAGGGGCCAGGAGAGGGATTAGCACAGGATACTCACAGCTATAGCAGAAGAAGGGACCTGCACACCCAGACCTCTGTGTAGTCAGCCTAGGGAGGCTTCCTGGAGGAGGTGGCATTTGAAATCTAGAAGATTTTGACAGATTGAGGTAGAGGAAGGGCGTTCCAAGAGGAGGGAACACCATTAACAGATGAGTGGAAGGAGGAAAGCATTTGCATGTTCAAGGGATAACAATAAGGGAATGGCAGCTCCTTTCATTGAGAGTTTATTATGCTCCAGGTGATCCGTATCTCTCATCATTTAATTCTCATGATGAATTAGGAAGTGTCACCTCTATTCTCAGTTGGAAAATTTTAAGCTCAGAGAGGTGAGGTGACTTGCCCAACGGCACACAGCAAGACTATGCAGACTTGGGAATCAGACCTGCATTTGTCTGGCTCCCAAATCTACATCCTTCCCACTGACCCACACGGCCTCACAGTTTGGCTGCCTGGTGGGGAGGGGAAAACAGGACCGGACAGGTCAACAGGGACCAGAGCATGCCAGGCTCAGAGGTTTACTGTGGTGGTAGCAGTGGGGAGCCACTGACGGTTTCTCAGCAGGCGAGTGTGTGTGGCTGGGCTTCCAGAGGACCACTTTGGAGCCTACAAGGGAGAATCAGTCTCGCCTGGCGGACGCGGGGCGTAGATGCTCAAAGGAACAATTAGGAAGAGATTTGAAAACGAGAATAGAGGCAAGTACGTGGGGGGCTGTGGGGAGGCGAGGGAGTAACTCGGGGTCCCATGGGAATCAGAGAAGCCGTCTCTGAGGAGGTCCAAGTTGAATTGCATTTTGTCAGAGCCAGCGCAGTTCAGCATAAAGTGGCCTCTGGAATCAGGCAGGCCGGAGTTCGAATCCCACACCAGCCTCTCTCCAGGATGAGACCTTGGAGCCTCATTAGTACCTCATTAGTAAAATGGGAGAACCTGCCCTAATGAGGATTAAATGAGGTAACGTAGAGCATGCAGTGACTGGCACATAGGAGGTGTGTAGTAAATTATCTCCTACAGGGTTATTCAAAACAAAACAGAACAGTTTAGAGATCATCCGGGGTTGAGCGGGGAAGCGGGTCCCAGGCAGCAAGCAGCCAGGTGGGAAAGCTGACAGGTGGTGGGGCTGGGAGCACCAGAGTCCCTGGTCCAGTCAGCTCACGGCGCCCACTGAGTGGGACGCTCAGGAGGTCTGGGGGTGCTCACACCCCTTCCTGGACCCCTCCTTGTCCTCTTGGCCCATCTTTCTCTCACACCTGCCCTGGTCTGGGCCCGGAGCTGGCAGGGGCCTGCACGTGGTGTATGCTGAATAAACGTTTGTTTCAGTGGCTGACACCTCTGGTCTTATCTGTCTTCTTCCCCTGCAGGGAGAACTGGCCTTCCTCAGAGGGGGGTAGGTGGGGAGGGGAGGGCAGTCAGTGCAGGCCCCGGCTGTGTGGCCTTGGGCTTGTCCCTTCCCCTCTCTGGCCCAGCCCAGGAGGCTAGGAGAGGGGCTCAAGAGCTGGACCTGGGACATGTTCTGATTTTCAAATGGGGTGGATTCTAGAAACTACTGATACCACCTCTGGTTATATGGCGGGGCTGGCCAGCAAACAGGTGGTGAGTGGTCAGTAGAGGATGGGGGCACCACAGGAAGCAGTGTGAGTCCACGACAAGCAAGTCAGGCTGGTCTCTCACGTGGCCGCATTTGATGGGCTTACTGGATGCCAGGCCAGGGATGGGAGGGGTTGCCACCCACAACAGTAATGGCCAAGACGCCAAAAAGGAGCTGGATGAGAAGACTCTTGACTGGATTTGCAACAGGTCAAATGGTATCTCCAGAGTGTTTATTAATAAATGGATGTCAAGCTTGGGGTGGTCTAGGTGGCGGGCTGCAGGTCAGAGCTGATACTCAAGATGACAAACGACCATTTCCAATGACCCGCATGGGGTGGGGGAAGCTAGGAGCAGCATGTTCATCGGTGTTTATTGCTGTTTCTCTGGGCCGGATTCTGTGCTGGTGTTCATGTGGTCAGGGAGATGGCTCACACAGCCTTTCTTCAAAGGGTTCTCGGATGGGGGGTAATTCAGACAGCAGATGGAATCATCTGTGATGAGTGGGCATGTAGAAGAGGGGGCAGCCAACTGCAGGGGAGTGAGGGATAAGGAAGACTTCGCCTACAAGAGGTCATTTGAGGTGGGTTTTGAAGGTCAAGTAGGAGTTTTCCAGGTGAAGAAGGTGGGGAACAAGTGGGTTTGAGAGGTTTGAGAGGAGATGATGATCCTATTTTGGACACGCCGAGTTTGAGGGCCCACCCCGCCCCCCACCTCGTCAGGGGACCTGTTCAGGAGGCAGGAAGCTATACAGGAGTGAAGCACAGGTTCAGTGGGTGGCGCAATGACTTCAGAGCAGCCATTCAGAGGGGGTTAATGAAGCCTGGGGGGGGCGGTGTTGTCCTGTGAAAACAGGACAAAGCGTGGATGCCTGACGTGGGAAGCAGCATGAAAACAGACCGGTCAAGGAGGCAGGGCAGAGGTAGCAGGAAGCCAGGCGAGTCAGGGAGGGGAGTGTTTCAGGGCTGGAGAGTCAGCAGGGCGAAATGCTGCCAAGGGGTCGGGCGGGACGAGGCCTGCAAAGCGTCCATAGGATTTAGCAACAAGGAGGGCACTGATGACTCTGTCAAGAACGGTTTCAGCAGAAAGATGTGGTCAGAAGCCAGACTGCAGTGGATTTACCAGGCAAGGTGACATCTGAGCCAGGACGTGAGTGGCAGGTGAGAAACTGGAGTGCCAGCTGTGGACCACTCATTGATGGTGAAGAGGAGCCGAGGGCAGTAGCCAGAGAAGGCAGGAGAGTCAGAGGAGGGCCCCTCTGAGAACGGGAAGGGCCTAGATCTGTTCCCAGGCTGCCACGAGGAGAATGCTGACGAAATGCTGATGAGAGGAGATGATGGGTGGAGCCCTCCCCGAGAAGGTAGGCGGGAGGAATAGAAGGCAGCACTGGGATGAGGGGCTGGTCTTTGTGAAGACAAGGGCTCCAGGAAAGTTGGGAGTTGGAGGGGTGAGGCAAGAAGTCGGGATGGGGGCGCTCCCGTGTCATAGCTTCTGCTTTCTCTGTAAAGGAGCTTGTTGCAGAGAGGGAGTGGGCGGAGATGGGCTTGAGGAGAGAGGTCAAGGTCTGGCACAGCCCGCCGAGGTGGGGGACAGGGAAGGCAGGGAGCCCTGCTCGGCCATCGGATGTGCATCCCTGAATCTGTCGTGGTGGCAGTTGGCACAGCTGTAGATTTCTTTAGCAGCCTGGGGGTGGGCGTGGAGAAGGCGGTTTGTCACAGTCTCCAGGGCTGGGGACTGGCTGAGCGGGTGTGGTGGAAAGCCTGGGTGAGGGGATTCAGGAGCTGCCAGGCATGGTTCCAGCACCTTCTCTGTGGTCTTGATAGAGGCAGGGCCCAAAGTGAGGCCAGGAGCGATGGCAGATGCTGTTCAGAGGGAGGAGGCCCAGGGGGCTGAGGGATGGTGGCACGTGAGGGTGCTGAAGTGGTGGAGGTGTTGAGGGAAGGGAAGATGGTGAAAATAAACCAGATAGTTGCTGCCTTCTGAGCATTCCCCATGTCCAAGCAGGGTGCTGAGGGCTTCATGATCTCCTGTCAGGAAGTCCTGAGGTCAGCCCTCAGGGTAGGGGGTATTCTGAGTATTGTTCTACAGAAGTCAGAAAACAGGGTCAGAGAGGCAAAGACACTTGCCCATGGTCACACAGCTGATCCGTGTCCACGCCCCAGTTGGGACCAGGGTTGCCTGACTCTGAAGGTGTCCTGTGGGGTGGGAAGACGCAGGTTTCAGAGATGGTGGAGCAGTTTCGGGGATGATGAAGATCAGGTCCTGGGACTAGTGGCTGAAGTGGAGGGAAGGGCCCAGGAGTGGATGAGACCAGAGACTGGGCTGAGTGGCAGCTCAGGGCCCCCTGGACAGCAGGTTTGCTCAGAGTGGCCACTCTTCACGCCTGGTGAGGAAGAGCTTTCTCTCAGACGCAGGGCCTGGACTGGGCGGCAGGGGGCAGGAAGAGTACAGCCTTCTTGGGTTCCTTCCAACACAGAGTACCTGTTCGGTGCTGACCTGGTGTTCAGAAATAGGAGAGGGCCTGGGAGTGGGGGAGAGGAGTACCTTCTAGTCTGGGGACAGCGTGGGCTGAGCCCTGTCCCAAAATGCTGTTCCGATCCCACCTGCCCAGCAGCCTCTACGTGGGCTGGGTCTTTCTCCCCTGTACTCCTGTCTGCCACCATCCCCGCTACCCAGCCTGTGGGAGAGGGCCTGATGAGCTCACGTCTGAGCAGGAGGGCCTGGCTTTGGAGAATGGGAGCTCCCAGCCTCTCCTCCAGAGCTGGCAGTGCTTCCGAGGCCTAGACCAGACACAGAAATCGGGCAGCCAAGAGCCCGGTGAGGCGGGGGCCGAGGCGGCAGCAGCAGATCCCAGAGCACCTCCTGCTCGCTGGCCACAGGGCGGTGGGGAGTAGGGTCTGCTGGATGGAGGCACCTGCCCCAGGCCCTTAGGTCTCAGAGGAGCAGCGTTCTGACCTGTGCCTCCGGGTTACAGTCCAGTGCTGCTTGGGGAGCAGAATCTGCGCCCCAGGCCCAGCCCCTGGCTTGGCATGAGTCGTGTCCCAAGCTTACGGAGTGGTCACAACTGCTCACCTTGGCTGTTTGTCTGCCTTAGGGTCAGCCCTGTGAGGGGAAAGAGACTGGACTTGAGGCTTTCCAAGCTGTGTGATATTGGGCAAGTCACTTCCCCTCTCTGGGCCTCAGTTTTCTCATCTTTAAACGGAGGTGATGGTCCCTACTTCCCAGGGGAGGGTTAAGGAGATAGGTAGGGACAGTACTTGGCACAGAAGCCTCCCAGAGCTCATTAATATGAGCGGCCACTCCTCTCCAGTCTCCCCCAGTTTGGCTGAGGCAAGAGGAAAAGACAGTCGTGAGGCTGTAGGCAAGCCCTGTGTGGCCTTCTGAGCCTCAGTTTCCTTATCTGTAAAATGGTGGTGGTGGGGCAGGGGGCAGGACGTGATGCTCTTTCAGCGTCACCTGCAGTTGGTTCCAGACTCTCTGGCTGAGGGCGAGCAAGGCTGCCCTCTCTGTGCCACCTTGGCGGGACTGAGCTGGCCTCTGCTGAGCCCCTGCCACCACCTCCGTGTTCCAGGTGAGGAGCCGGAAGAGGAACCGAAGGTGAAAACCCAGTGGCCAAGGTCTGCAGATGAGCCTGGGCTGTACATGGCGCAGACAGGTAACTCGGGCCCGCCTCCCTTCCTCTGTGGCGGGGGCCCGACTCTGTGGCGTCTGGTGGCATGTGTGCTTGGCGTGTGCCCGTCTGTGTCTATGTCCTGGAGCTCAGTCGTGTCTCTCTGCCATGCGAGGCCTGTGGGCAGGGCTGGATTGCCTCCTGGAGAGCCTGTCACTTGGGGTCAGGGTAGGAGGATTCCTATGAGACTGAGTGCTTGGGAGATGCCCCCTGCCGCCGACGCTGTCCCTCTCTCGTAGGCGACCCAGCGGCTGAGGAGTGGTCCCCGTGGAGCGTGTGTTCCCTGACGTGTGGGCAGGGCCTGCAGGTGCGGACCCGCTCCTGCGTGTCCTCCCCCTATGGGACCCTGTGCAGCGGGCCCCTGCGGGAGACCCGGCCCTGCAACAATTCAGCCACCTGCCCAGGTATGCCCGTCCTCCCCGCCCAGTCTGCCTGCAGGGTCGGGTCCTGCCTGGGACTCAGGCAAGTTCATCTTCCAAAGATGGTTGGCTGCCTCCTCCTTTCATTCAGCAAACTTGACTGTCCCCCCAACCCCCACCGTGCCCAGCCCCGCACAGGGCATCGGGGACACAGATGAATCAGACCAGGGCCCGCACCAGCAGGCTTGGTTCTGGGCACATCACTCCCCTGATGCCTACGTCCTGGTAATCAAGGCTTGTCTTTTTACCCTCACCGCCTTCCGTGTTCCCTATGCTCTGGCCACACCAGCACCTCTTGCACTTTCCCACCACCCTGCACTTGCCTATTCTCATCCTATCCCCTCCACCTCTACCTTGGCTATTAAAATTCAGCCTGTCCTTCAAGATCTAAGAGAAATGCCACTTAAAAAAAAAAAAATGAAGCTTTCTCTGACCATCCCCTCCCTCCTCTGACTCCCTATCCCACTCCCCAGGGAGCCTCCCCTAGACCCTGAAGCCTTCCTCAGTTCAGCATGGAGTTGTTGAGAATGTGCATGTGCCTGTGGGGACTGCCTGTCCGTCAGGAGGGGCTCGGCAGCTTCAGCGGGTCCTGCCCCTTGTGCCTGAGGGAGTGCAAGTGGTACCTAGGCCAGATCAGCTCCTGGCTGGGAACTTAAAGTAGGGCTACCTGGGAAGGGGTCTTGGCAGCTGGGGGTGTGCCAGGAGCTTGCAAAGGGGTGGGGCAAAGCCATGTTCCAATGTGAGCTCTTTGTGTCAGTGTCCACGTAGAGGGTCATGTCTATTTGTGTGTCCCTGTGCTTGGGGTGGGGAGGGGCATTCTCTTGCCCCAGGCCTGCCATGTTGGATTCTTGCTCTGGATCTGGGGTGGGGAGGGATGGGGATGGGGTAAGATGGGGTAGATCTTGAGCCCTTTCCTGGGCTTTCCTGTGCCCCCAGGAGAGGAGGACCCCTGGCTCCCCTCCTGGGTTGATTCTAGTCTCCCCGTCCGGGTGTCCACAGGCAGTGTCCTGTGGGAGTTGGGACTAGAAGTCTGTGTCTTCCACATCCCCACCCCCCACAAAGGGCGGAATCCTGGGGCCCAGGGCAGATCCAATGAGGAGCGGTGGCAGAGCTGCCGGAGCTCCTGATTGGTGGGCGGGTGGGCAGTGGGCGGGGCCAAGGTGCCGCCCAGCCACCGGCCACGTGCTTCCTTGCAGTGCACGGCGTGTGGGAGGAGTGGGGGTCCTGGAGCCTGTGCTCCCGCAGCTGCGGGCGGGGGTCCCGGAGCCGGATGCGGACCTGCGTGCCCCCCCAGCACGGCGGCAAGGCCTGCGAGGGTCCCGAGCTGCAGACTAAGCTCTGCAGTATGGCCGCCTGCCCGGGTCAGTAGCACCCGTGGGCTTCCAGGCGGTCGCTGCCCAGCCGGGTGGGGGTCGGGAAAGGGGAGGAAGTCAGGTCCAGTGCCCTGCCCCTGGGGGAACCCCAGTGAGCTTTGACCAAGCATGGGGAGACTGGCAGAGTCTACCTGCCAGCGTGGGAGGTGACCTGGCCCAGCCTACTTGGAGTTGGCACCCTGTGATTCCATCTAAAGGGGGCTGCTTGCCAGTGCCCCTTCCCCTGAGCCCTGGACTACCCTTGTTGTTCATAGCACTTCGGTGCTCATGGCCAGCTGGGCTGTGAGGGGACACAAAGCTGGGCTTACATGTGGGCAAAGATCAGAAGGTGGCCCGGGGCCCGTTTCCCTAGCCAGAAGAGAGCGCGTGCCTCAGTGCTGAGTGGAGAGGGGTCCTCTGTTCCTGGAGCTGGTGGCAGGCAGGCAGGCCCAGGCCCAGGCACCACCAGCTCCCTCCAGCCCCGCTTCATCCACCCCTCTCCAGTGGGTCTGGCCTTATTTAAATCTGAATGCCATCTCCCTGCGGTGCTCTGCCCTGACGCATCCCCACACCCCTTGCTCAACAGCCAACCCTGCTTGTGTCTCCCCATGCAGTGGAAGGCCAGTGGCTAGAATGGGGTCCCTGGGGCCCGTGCTCCATGTCCTGTGCTAATGGGACCCAGCAGCGCAGCCGGAAATGCAGTGTGGCGGGCCCAGCCTGGGCCACGTGTACCGGGGCCCTCACTGACACCCGGGAGTGCGGCAACCTTGAGTGCCCGGGTGAGTGCACGGCATAGGGCGGGCAGGTGGCGGCCCTGGCCCAGGGGGCGCCTGGGGCCACTCACGCCCCCCATCTCTGCAGCCACAGACGGCAAGTGGGGGCCGTGGAACGCGTGGAGCCTATGCTCCAAGACATGTGACACAGGCTGGCAGCGCCGTTTCCGCATGTGCCAGGCCACAGGCGCTCAGGGCTACCCCTGCGAGGGCACCGGAGAGGAGGTGAAGCCCTGCAGTGAGAAGAGGTGTCCAGGTATTGCCCACCGGACCCTGGGGCTTGGGGGGCAAGTGCCTGGGCCTGGCTGAGCCCCTCTGCTGTACCAACAGCCTTCCACGAGATGTGCAGGGACGAGTACGTGATGCTGATGATGTGGAAGAAGGCGGCTGCTGGAGAGATCATCTACAACAAGTGCCCCCCCAACGCCTCAGGTGAGGGGCGGGTGGCTCTCCCTGCATGCCTCCCACACCCGCCATTCTTGCCGCTCCCTTCCAGGCCCCCAGCCTCTTTGAGCCTCCATCCTGAGGTGTGGAGTGAAGTGGGTGAGAGCTCGGCCCCCACACCCAACCCTCTGTCCTGTCCCCATGCAGGGTCTGCCAGCCGCCGCTGTCTCCTCAGTGCCCAGGGCGTGGCCTACTGGGGGCTGCCCAGCTTTGCCCGCTGCATCTCCCACGAGTACCGCTACCTGTATCTGTCAGTGAGTGCACCCTGCTGGGCTGGGGCGACACAGGATCTGTCCCAGACTCTGGTGGGCGTGGAGGGAGCTTGATTCTTGCTCGTGCCCATGTGCCTTGGCGTACATACAATGTGCCCACTAATACCTGCCTGTGCCTCTCCTTGTCTGACAAACTCCTACTCATCCCTCAAGGCCTGACTCTCAGATGTCTTCCCTTATCCCCAGTGCCTCCCCCTGGGTTCCTACAGCCCCCTGAGCTTCTCAGTCATTAGGTGTTATGAGTGCTCATCACAATGTCTGTGTCCTGTGAGACTGGGAGCTCCTTGAAAGCAGGGACAAAGTTGAAATTATTTTTATGTCCCCAGTGCCCAGCCCAGGGCCTGCCATGGGGTAAGAATGTTGTTAGCGAACGTGGCCTGTGTGTACTCGTCTGACTGTAACCGGTATTTGTTGTGTTTGTGCTTGGAGCTTGTATTTGAAAGAGAGAGAGAGAGAGCGCATTACACTCCAGCGTGTGATGACCTCTTTGGATTAGGGAGGTGCCTTGTCCCTCAACTGTGCTTGTCATCTTTTATATGTATATCTGAGCTCCTCCTTTCTTTTGCTGTTCCTATTTAAGTCTTTACGTATCTTTGGGGATTCTCTGTCTTTATGGGTTTCTTTCTTAGACTCTGTCTCCCCATGATCCCTTTGAGCATCTCTATCTGACCCTTTCCCTCTGGATGCAAGTGGTGGGTGGACTGGAGTGGGATGGGCCAGGGGCGGGTCCCGGCTCTTGACACTCTGGTGACAGCAGCCTACCTGTCACTGGCAGCTTCGGGAGCACCTGGCCAAGGGGCAGCGCATGCTGGCGGGCGAGGGCATGTCACAAGTGGTGCGGAGCCTGCAGGAGCTGCTGGCCCGGCGCACCTATTACAGTGGGGACCTGCTTTTCTCCGTGGACATTCTGAGGAATGTCACTGACACCTTCAAGAGAGCCACCTATGTGCCCTCGGCTGATGACGTGCAGGTACCCTCTACCCTGTCAAGAGGAAGGAGGGCTGAAGGTTCAGAAGCCCTAGATTGAAGGGGGAGGCCGAGCCCGTATAGCAGAGTCCGTGGGGGTGTGGCAGGTGTGGCTCTGGCGGGGAAGCTACTGTCCCTTGGGCTGGGACCTCCCAACACCCACTGCTCTCTCCCCAGCGCTTCTTCCAGGTGGTGAGCTTCATGGTGGATGCAGAGAACAAGGACAAGTGGGATGACGCTCAGCAGGTGAGGGGCTGGGCTTCCAGGCTTGTTCCCCCATGGCCCACCCCTGCCTCGGTCCCTTACGCCCTGTCTGTCCCCAGGTGTCCCCTGGCTCTGTGCACCTGCTCCGGGTCGTGGAGGACTTCATTCACCTGGTGGGCGATGCTCTCAAGGCCTTCCAGAGCTCTCTGATTGTCACAGATAACCTGGGTACAAGGAGGCAGGCAGGGGAGGGGGTGCTGGATGTGGCCAAACGCAGGACGCCTTGGGGGAGGGATGGTTTCTGAGGGCTTTTCCTATCTTCCTCTCTTTCTCTGGGCCCTGCCTTTCCCTCATTTAACCCCTTATTTGTATCTCTGTCTCCATGTTTCTTCCCATGCTTCGTCTCTTTGTTGTTTCTCTGTATACGTGTCTCCCCGCCTCTTTGTTTGTACCAACCTTGGTGTCTGCATCTGCCTTCCTGCTGTCTGTCTCCCCCACATTCATCTCTTCCCCTGTGACCTTCCCCTCTGTTTCTGTCTCTGTCTGTCCTCTGCAGTGATCAGCATTCAGCGAGAGCCCGTCTCGGCTGTGTCCAGCGACATCACGTTCCCCATGCGTGGCCGCCGGGGCATGAAGGACTGGGTGCGGTACTCAGAGGACCGCCTCTTCCTACCCAAGGAGGTGCTCAGCCTCTCCTCCCCAGGGAAGCCGGCCGCATCCGGGGCAGCAGGCAGCCTTGGCAGGGGGAGAGGCCCAGGAACCGTGCCCCCTGGCCCGGGCCACTCCCACCAGCGCCTCCTCCCGGCAGACCCTGAGGAGTCCTCCTCCTACTTTGTGATTGGTGCTGTGCTCTACCGCACCCTCGGCCTCATCCTGCCGCCCCCCAGGTGAGTCCCTGGGAGGGGTGGATGGGGCTGCTGCGGGTCCAGGGAGGCCCAGGTAAGGGAAGGAGGGCTGAGCCCGTGCTGGCCACAGAGAGAGCCATCTGCAGCCTCAGGGACCCCTCGCCTGGCTCTGGACACAGGTGCTTCTCCAAGACGTCCATGCAGCTCCCAGAGGCTTCAGAGGGGGTTCCGGGGGTGTTGGACTGAGCTCTAGACCTCACCCAAAGTCCTGGGCCCCACTGAACTCTAGGCCTTCCCCTGGCCTTGGCACCATGGTAGCCCCCTGCCCTCGATCCAAAGCACCTTCAGGGTTCCTGACTGGGTCTGAGCACCTGCTGGCAGGAGCTGACCTCAGCATCTGTCCCCCAGGCCCCCGCTGGCCGTCACATCCAGGGTGATGACAGTGACTGTGAGGCCCCCCACCCAGCCACTAGCTGAGCCCCTCATCACCGTGGAGCTCTCCTATATCATCAACGTGAGTGGGGCCCTGGGCGGGGACCCTGGGTATGCCCCAGCCAGGGCAGCCAAAGGCCTGTCTGATGGGCAGGTGGTCTGCCCTGATGGCAGGCTGAACCGCTGACCTGTGTGGGGACTGCCATGGCAGGATGGGGGTGGTCACGGGTGGGCAGCTTCCCCCCCACGCTGCACTTAGGTCTTCTGCTCCTCAGGGCACCACGGATCCCCACTGTGCCAGCTGGGACTACTCCAGAGCGTGAGTTGGGCAGGGGCTCTGTGTGGGGAAGGCTGCAGCCCTGGGACTCCTCCCTCAGGAGGGGATGTCCTGCCTGGAAGGCCAGAGGGAGGGTGCCTTGGCACCATCCTTGGCCTGAGGGATCAAGGGCAAACCCTGTGGCTCCCGCTGCCTGCCTGCCTGCCTGCCTCTTGGATGTGGCCTTGCTCTGGGTTTCACCTGTCCTTGGGCAGTGGCCAGCACTGGGGGTGGGGCCGTGGAGCTGGGCTGGGGCTCATTCCACCTCTCCCTCCACCCAAGAGATGCCAGCTCAGGGGACTGGGACACTGAGAGCTGCCAGACCCTGGAGACCCAGGCAGCCCACACTCGCTGCCAGTGCCAGCACCTGTCCACCTTTGCTGTGCTGGCCCAGCCGCCCAAGGACCTGGTGAGTGGGAGGGAAGTGCCTGGGCTGGGCCGGAGAAGAGGCTCCTGGGTGCCAGTGGCCATCTGTGACAGTGCTGGCGGGGATCTGGGTGATCCCACGTGGCGTTTGCGTGGGTGTACTTGTGGGATTGCACGTGGAAGTCTGTGCCCCTGGGATGGTGCTCACGGCGATGACACATGCCCAGGGGTGTGTGGCAGTGGGTGATTGCATGCGTATACACACACACATGTGTCTGGTTGTGTGTGGAAGAGTGCGGGTGACAGCATAAATACACGTCCACGTACGTGACTGGGTCTGCTCTGTGCACGTGTGGAGGCAGTGGTGAGTCCCCTAATGTGCGTGGGTGTGACACAGGTGCAGGTGCCAGTCTGTCCTAGACAGGAGGTGGGGAGGGCGATGGCACCCCTGTAGCTGCCCTCTCCCAGTGACCCATCTGACGGTCTGCCCCTCTACCCCAGACCCTGGAGCTGGCGGGCTCCCCCTCGGTCCCCCTTGTGATCGGCTGTGCTGTGTCCTGCATGGCGCTGCTCACCCTCCTTGCCATCTATGCTGCCTTCTGGAGGTAGGTGGGACGGTGGGGGGTTGGGGGGGCGAGGGGCGGGGCGGGAGGTGGCCGGCCACCCCAGGTTGGGCTAGCTCCCCTGTCTCTGCCCACTGTGCCCCACCAGGTTTATAAAATCGGAACGCTCCATCATCCTGCTGAATTTCTGCCTATCTATCCTGGCATCCAACATCCTGATCCTCGTGGGCCAGTCGCGGGTGCTGAGCAAGGCAGGTGCAGGCTCACAGGGGGGCCGGGGTGTGAGAGTGGGGCGAAGGGGGGATGGCGCGTGTGCTCGTGTGTATGAAACTAAGTGCCGGATGTGTGTAGACACTCGAGCTGGGTGTTGGGTGAGGGTGTGTGTGGGAGATAGTGTGTGAGCGTACATGAGGGAGTTGGAGAGGGGGTGTGTGTACTCCAGTGAGGGATGTCTGTGTACATCTGTGAACGTGTACGTGAGCCGAGCGCCTGTGCGCATGTGTGTTGGGCGTGTCTGCGGGCATGTGGGAGCCCAAGCGAAGCCTCCTGTGCCACTTGCCCGCATCTGATCTGTGTTGGCTGTCCCTTATGCCCCCTCGGCCCTCTCTGCACAGCGCCAGCCCTGCTGGTGCCAGACGTGGGGCCCACCCGGCCATGACGTGGCAGGCACTCCTGTTTGTCCCCCTCCCTGACAGCCCCGTCTGTGCGTGGGCAGCCTGCCCGCCCGCCTCCTGGATGCCGAGTGCCGTGTGCGTGTCACCAGGCCTGTGTCGTGCTGTGTGTGGGTGCAGGAAGACGGGGGTGCCTGGCAGGGTTCTGTGGGAGGCGGAGCTCAGGTGGGCGGCCGTGGCAGCGCCCAGCAGCAGACGTGGGAAGCCCGGCGCCTCCCACCCTGGCGGCTGCTCAGGGCCACTCCCTCCCTCTCCTTCTCCCTGCAGGGTGTGTGCACCATGACAGCCGCCTTCCTGCACTTCTTCTTCCTCTCGTCCTTTTGCTGGGTGCTCACTGAGGCCTGGCAGTCCTATCTGGCTGTCATCGGACGGATGCGCACCCGCCTCGTCCGCAAGCGCTTCCTTTGCCTGGGCTGGGGTGAGCAGGGCTCGTGCTGGACCCTGTCACTGGGCCTTGGGGGCAGGGGCAGCAAGTGAGCTTCCGGCCCCGGCCCTGCTCTCTGGGCACAGGGGTCAGCTGGGCTGGGGGTCTGGGAGGATGAAGGACCCTGAGGACGAGCGACCATCTCACTCTGGCTCCCCCACTCCCCCAGGTCTGCCTGCCCTGGTGGTGGCCGTGTCGGTCGGCTTTACCCGCACCAAAGGATACGGTACATCCAGCTAGTACGTGGGCCTTCCCGGGGTGGGAAGCGGGAGTCAGTGGACCTGATAGGCCTCCAGACTTCTCGGGCTGTGATCCTGGCCCACTCCTGCTGTGGGACTTTGGGCAAATTCTCCCGTCTCAGCCTGTTTCCCTGACTATAAAAGGCTGTGCTGGGATTGGATAATCTCAGAACCATTTAGGTCAGGGATCAACCCTGGTAGCCCCAGGGCCCAGGTAGCCCCAGGGCCCTTGTTAGAGGGTCTCAGCAACAGTCAGTGGCTCGCTCTCACCCTGTCTGGGTCCCTGCCCCATGCGTAAGGTGACCTGGCAGCTCAGGGAGCCCTGAGGGATGGTGTTTGAGCATGGGAGCGGGCCCACTGGTTGTCTGATACCCCCTCTTTCCGCTCTCCCCAGCTGCTGGCTCTCTCTGGAGGGTGGTCTGCTTTATGCCTTTGTGGGCCCAGCAGCTGTCATTGTCCTGGTATGTGCCCCTGCAGCATCCGGGGAGGGGCATGGCCCCAGGGGGTCTACCTCCTCCACCTGGGGATTTCCCTGCCAGGAGGGCATCTGGTGATCCTGTCTTCCCCTACCCCACTCCACCGGGCCCCCAGGTGAATATGCTCATCGGAATCATCGTCTTCAACAAGCTCATGGCTCGTGATGGCATCTCAGACAAGTCCAAGAAGCAGAGGGCCGGGTAAGGGGAGGGGGGTCGCTGTGACTTGGCCTTGTGGGAAATGCTGTAGGGAGGGTGGGCCACAGCTACTCTTGGAGACTCAGGGCTTGATGATGCGACCGGGGCTCCCTGACCTTGGTGCATCAAGGGTGCAGGCAAGGTGGGCACCCGGTGTGCTCAGCTGCAGCCCCTCGCCCACCCTAACCCACCTCTCTCTCTCTCATCTGCCCTCCCCCTCCCACCCCACTCGGGGCTCACACTGCCCCATCTCTTCCCACTTCCCGTGTGTCTCCCCCCTTCTCCCATGTCTGTGCCGCCCCCGAGGTCGGAGCGGTGCCCCTGGGCCAGCCTGCTCCTCCCCTGCTCAGCGTGTGGAGCGGTCCCCAGCCCCCTGCTCAGCTCAGCCTCGGCCAGGAACGCCATGTTAGTTGTGCCCCCGTGGGAAAGGGGGGGGATGGGTGGGGGCAAAAGAAGGGGGGGGCAGTGCCCATGGTGGGGGGAGGAGGGATATCAGCCCAGTGCCCTGGAAAGCTTCCCCTGCCCCGCCAACTGCCATGCACTCTCAAGGGCTCAACATTGTGATGGCAAAGAGGCCACAGGGAATGAATGTCTGTGCCTTCCAGAAAATGCCGGATTCCCGTGCCCACCCCTTGCACCCTGGCCCTGCCCCCCCAGCCCCGGCTTACATTTTATCCAGGCACAGACACACACTCCCCCTTATAGCCCCAACCTACAGAGGCTCATAGAATCTTCCACCCTTAGAATTTTTGAGCCCATAGAACCTTAGAATTAGAATGGTAGAATCTTAGAATAAGACAATCAGAAGCTAAGAATGTTCGAATGAGTGAATCATAGAGTCTTATCATCTGTCATAGAGTCTGAGACTTAGAATTTCAGAGGCACTGAATCTTACAATCAGTTGGAGGACAGAGAATCTTGGAGGTAGGGAATTATTTCACTGAGCTGTCCCCGGGCTGCTGAGACTCTTAAAATCCCAGCCGCACAAGAGTAGAATGAATGAATGAACTTCAGGGCTTCAGGCCCAACCTCCCACTCAGGGCCACAAATCCAGCTGACCCTCCCTGAGCAGTGGGGGCCCAGCTCTGTCTTGCACACCTCCAGGATCAGGGAGCTCACTGCCTCTGGAGGCGGCTGGCAACATCTCTGGGAACCTCTGTGTAGCAGAAAGCTCCCTTTCGCTTGGGCTCCCATCTGCCTCTCTGACTCAGTCTCTCAGAACTAGCAGTTAAAAGCTTGGGCTTCCGAGGTGCCACTTTGGGTTTGCATCCCGGCTCTGTCTCTGTCTGCCCAGCTGGGCACACTCCAGTTTCCTCATCTGTAAATTGGGATAATAATCCCCATGCCTGTTTACTGGAGTTGTTTTGGTCACAGTGTGATTAATGTATGTAAAGTACCTGGTGCAGGGCCTGCCAGAGAATTGGTGGTTAATCAGTGGTAGCCCTCATGGCTGTGATTAGGTCCTCTCTTTAGTCTTGGCTCTG
This sequence comes from Balaenoptera acutorostrata, assembly GCF_949987535.1. Classification (NCBI taxonomy): domain Eukaryota; kingdom Metazoa; phylum Chordata; class Mammalia; order Artiodactyla; family Balaenopteridae; genus Balaenoptera; species Balaenoptera acutorostrata. The sequence continues at coordinate 25,402,589 of NC_080064.1, read as the reverse complement.
CCCCCGGGGCCTATGGAGACCACTGTGCCCGCCCCCTGCCAGGCTGAACAGCCCTGGACCGCTCTTCCTAGGGCAGGTCTTGGCTGCCTGCCCATCTTTCTGCCTTGTCCAGAGCTGTGCCCACCCCTGCCTGACTCTCCCATCAGCGGTGTTCATGAGGCAGAGTGGGCAGGGTGTGGCACCTGGCCCAGTAGGGCAAGACTGCCCTACTGTGCGCTCGTGGGCTGTTGCTGGTGGGGGCAGGCTGGCACTGGTGCCCGGATGCCCGGGCCCCTCTGCCTTTTTTTTCTGCCCTCCCTTGTCAAGGAGGCCGGGGATCTGTGGGTTTGGCCCTGACCCTGGCTTTGACCCCCAGCCCCAGCTATGATCTTTCTGCCCAGCTCTGAGCAGGCCCTGGGAGCCTGGCACCTCCTCCTTGGGAAGCTGAAGGGGAGGAGCCTCTGCTGCCCTGGCCCCCCGTCTTCTCCCCAAAGATTTGTGCTCTGTGATGTCCTCCGTCCTCTCTGCCGATTTAACCTTCCTGTGTGTCTTTGCCCGTCTCATCCACTCTCTCACCATGTCTGCCGTCTCTCTTTGTCCCTCTTCCTCTCCTCCCCTCCCAGACTCTCTGGGGATGTGGCCCAGGCCTGTGATTCTGTGCAAATTGTGGCTGAAACTCACAGCGTCTGCATCTGTCTCCCTCCTCCTCTTCTCTCCCACTGTTTCTCCACCTTCTTTGTCTCTGTCCGCTGATGCTGCCTCTGGCTCAGTCCCATTGTGTCGGTGTGTCTGTCCCTCCCCCTCTCCTTGTCCCCCAGTTTTCTGCTCTTTGTCTTTGTTCTGTTTCTCTGCCTCCGGCTCCTCAGCCCCCCTGCTTGGGGACATTACTGAGGTCTTGGCATTTGGGGCCCTGCCAGTCGTGGGCAGCTTAAGGGCCCCAGGCTGAGTGCAGGCCCAGGCTCCGCTCAGCCTGTCCCCTGGAGTGTCGCCCTGACGGACCCTCTGCCTTGTCTTCAGGGCCTCGCTCTGGAGCTCCTGCGTGGTGCTGCCCCTGCTGGCGCTCACCTGGATGTCCGCCGTCCTGGCCATGACAGACCGCCGCTCCGTCCTCTTCCAGGCCCTCTTTGCTGTCTTCAACTCCGCGCAGGGCTTTGTCATCACGGCTGTGCACTGCTTTCTGCGCCGAGAGGTGGGCTGGGCCTCTCCTGCCCCTGTCCGCCCCCGACCATGCCAGTCCCTCGCTTGTCCCCATGGTGCAGATGGGTGCAGATGGGGAAGATTGAGGCCCGACCGGGTCCCCAGCTGGGCAGCCCTTAATGTGCACGCTGATAGCTTGGGCAGCCTTGGCCTTGGCCTCGGCCCCCTGGGGCTCCTTCTCCCCTCCCCTAGGCTGGATGCGCTTCTTTCCTTCCACACCCATCTGGGTGCCTGGGGTGGGAGGCACAGCCAACCGTGGCGGGGGGCCCTGTGGCAGCCTCAGGCCCAGCAGGCACCTGCTGCCCCCAGGTCCAGGATGTGGTGAAGTGCCAGATGGGCGTGTGCCGGGCCGATGAGAGTGAAGACTCCCCCAACTCGTGTAAGAACGGGCAGCTGCAGATCCTGGTGAGTGAGGAGGCCTGGGCAGGGCACAGGTGCATTCTGAGTGCCCCCTGCCCTAGACCCCTCACCTGCCTCATCTATGGCAGGGAAGGAACAGAGACTGGGTTTGATTCAGGCTCAGCCACTGACAGCTGGGTGGCCTTGGGCAAGTCCTTCCCCCCTTCAGTCTTCCTGCTGTCAGGTGTGGCTGGAGGAGACCACGCCTGGGGCCCCTCTGCTCTGTTGGGCAGTGTGCCCAACAGAGGCAGACCCTCTGGGTGGGTAGGGAGGGGCCTGCATCCCCCCCACCCTGATACATGGATCCTCTCTCTGCCTTTCTGCTCTCTCCCTCTCTGCCTATAGTCAGACTTTGAAAAAGATGTGGATCTGGCTTGTCAGACAGGTGAGTGGGCCAGGGCAGAGCCGAGAATGGCCCCAGAGAGGGACAAGAAGGGAGGGCCCCCAGCCGCACCAAGGAAGGCCCTGACAGGCGTCTGGCTGCGGGGTCCAGCTTTTGAGTCAGGCAACCCTGAGTTGGATTCAAGGCTGTGAACACCACTCACTGTATGACTCTGGGCAAACACCTTACCCCTGGAGCCTCAGTTAACACACCTATAAAGGAGAGAAATCTGTCCTCCCAGGGTGGGTGGGAGCCTTATGTGAACTGGGGGACGTCAAGTGCCTAGCCGGGTGCTCGGCACAAAGTGGCTGTTATATCACTGTGTCATTTCCATGATTCTTACCAGAACCTCCTTCAAGTTCTGTCTCCTGGGGAGGAGCTGCCCAGGGAGCGGGGAGGAGCAAGGCTCTTTTGACAGCCTTGGGGCTGTCGGGTCAGAGGTCAGGACCCGCACCCGGGCACTGTGGGAGCTGGGCCTTGGCTTCGTTCCTCGCCCTCCCTTGCTGTGGGCCTCTGGGATAGACACCTTCTTAACCCCTGTGTTAACCACCCAGCCATCACGCCAGGACTCAGTTTCCCCCGCTGTCCAAGCTCAGGGGCTTGGTACCTGCTCAGCCTGGGCAAGGGCCTCTGGGGGCTCCTCCTCCCCCGGACTTACCTCCCTCCACTCCTGCCCCCAGTGCTGTTCAAGGAGGTCAACACTTGTAACCCGTCCACCATCACGGGCACACTGTCCCGCCTGTCCCTGGACGAGGACGAGGAGCCCAAATCCTGCCTCGTGGGTCCCGAGGGCAGCCTCAGCTTCTCACCGCTGCCTGGCAATCTCCTGGTGCCCATGGCAGCCTCACCAGGGCTGGGGGAGCCACCGCCCCCCCAGGAGGCCAACCCCGTGTACATGTGTGGGGAGGGTGGCCTGCGGCAGCTGGACCTCACATGGCTGCAGCCTGCCGAGCCGGGCTCCGACGGGGACTACATGGTGCTGCCCCGGAGGACTCTGAGCTTGCAGCCCGGCGGCGGGGGCGGAGGTGGCGAGGACGCCCCGCGGGCCCGGCCCGAGGGCACCCCCCGGCGGGCTGCCAAGGCACTGGGCCATGCCGAAGGCTACCCCAGCTTCCTGTCTGTGGACCACTCGGGCCTGGGGCTGGGCCCTGCCTACGGGTCGCTACAGAACCCCTACGGGATGACCTTCCAACCGCCACCGCCGACACCCAGCGCCCGCCAAGTGCCCGAGCCGGGGGAGCGCAGCCGGACCATGCCCCGCACCGTGCCCGGCTCCACCATGAAGCTGGGCTCCCTGGAGGTAAGGGGCTGCTGGGCACGGGCGGGGGGTGAGGGGGTGGGAGGCCTGCCCCCGGGTGCCTGTGACTATGTCTGGCAGCAGCCAGGAAGGGACAGCCGGCAGCCTCCTCATACAAAGTCCTGGGGAGTATATCTGCTGTGCATTTCTCCTCCGTTTGTGCCCATGGCGGCTCCAAGGGAATCCTGGCTCCTCTGAGCTCCTCAAATGGGCTTGGACGCCACGCGCTGAGGGTGCACTTCTCGAAGGTGCTCACACTTGCTTTAGTGCCTGTTTTGGGGTGACCGGTTAGGATGGGCCCTCCTTTAAGGGGCCTGTGGCTCAGGCCCGGTGCTCTATTGCTAGGGAAGCCACATCATAGGGGATGAGAGCCTGGGTCTCCGAGTCCCCAAGTTCAGATCTGGACGCTGCTGATCAGTGAGATTTGGAGCATAATCTTCCCCTGAGGCTCACATAGTCTCTCTTCGCCTTAATCTCTCCGAGCCTCAGTCTCCTCATTTGTAAAGTGGGGATAACACAGGAGCAGCCTCTTGGTAGAGTTGTTGCGAGGACTAATTGATATAAAATATTTATCTCTGTGTGGAGCAGATAGAAAGTGCTAGATGATTGGGGATTGCTACTGGTATCATTCCTGAAATCAGCCTCAGGCACTGCCCGTAGGCCTGTGGTAATTGCCCCTCTCTTCCTGAGAAAATGTCAGCCCCTCTCTTTCCCTGCCTGTGTGTTTTCTGTGGCTGTCCCACCTTCTCTCTGACCTCCTCAGGCCTGCTCCCTGCAGGGAATCACTGGCAACAAGCAGTTGGTCGTGGCCCACTGTAGAACTCTAGAACTTTCGTTGGAGGGATGAGGAGGGTGTGGATGAGGACAGGGTCAGGAGTCACAGCTCGGGCACCACTGGCTGCTCATGTTCGGCCCCAGAAACCAGCTCCCCTTCCTCCCCACAGAGAAAACTAAGTTAGCAGCTAGAAGGTTTGCAAGTTTAGTTTTTCTCCCGAAATGTTTCTTGAACATTTGGTGCCTGCTCTTGCCGCAGATGGCAGAAACAGGAAGGCGTCACAAAGACAGAAAACTTGACACGGGAACTGGGGAGGGGAGCGCTCAGCATCGTGGCAGGTTTTGTTCTGGGGACACCTGTCCATGCTTGGGCCCCTGAGGAGGGGCCAGCCCTGGGCTCCTTGTGTGGGAGGTAGCAAAAAACACGGCAGAGTCTTGAGGGGTCAAGGATGACGTCCAGAATTCTGGTGTGGGCAACTGCGATGGGGCGGAGGAACGTGTTTGGGGCGGGGGAATTTAGAGTTTATTCTCTTGGGCGCAGCCGTGTGTGCCTTGCCCGTGGGCATCAGGGAGCAGGGAGAGGAGTCCCGCTGCCTCCAGAAAGTGCAGTGTGGCTGGGAACGGGGAGGACACGTGTGTGTGTGCGTGCGTGTGTGTGTGTGTGTGTGTGGTGAAGGGCAGGGGAGAGCGCAGGGCAGAGTGCGGGGGCCGAGAGTTGGAGACGCCAGGGTGGATGGCGAAGAAAGAGCAGGCAGGGAGGTGGAAGGACCAGGAGAGGGGTGTCACCACCGCCAGTGGTGGTGAGCGTGTCTGCAGGCCTGGGACTGGCGAGATCTAGATGGCGGTTTTAGCGGCGTCCTTGAGGACTGTGGGGCAAGTCCCTTCACTCTGGACCTCAGTTTCCCCAGTGTAACCTGAGAAGGTTGGTCTTGGCCTTGTGAGCACTCCTGCGCCAACATTCTGAGACTCTAAGGCCTCCTTCTTGAGTGGCACCGAATGCTGCGTAGGCCACTGGGGCCTTGAAGGTGGTCTTGGGCAAGTGAGAGCCGGGAGAGGCATGAGGGAGGGAGGCCAGGGAGGCAGGGCCAAATTTGGCAGGAAAAGGGGCAAAGTGCGGTGAAAGGAAGGTTTCTGTAACCCTGCGTCCTGTATTTGCAGGACAAGTGGAGGTTTCCAGGGAGAGAGGAGCCCGTTGGTGGCAGAGAGGATGGGGCAAGATGGGGCAGGACAGAGGGGTGGGATCCAGGACACAGAGGAAAGAGGGTCTGCTCTGTGATCCCATGTGGGGATCTGTGTCCCGCCGTGTTGCAAGTCTGCGCTGTGACATCTGGTCCACGTGCAGGTGCATGTCTACGCGTGTGCCAGCCTGTGTGTGCCCCTGGCAGTCCTGTGGTGGGGTAGCGCCTTGGCACCTCATTTCCCAGGCCCCAAGCCCATTTCCACAACCTCAAGGGCTGTCCTTTAAAGGATTCCTAGCTCCTGAGCCTGGGCTGGGGGAAGGTACAGTGGGCAGACCCTGGGGGAGCAGATTTCCTCACTCTAAACCCCCTGCACATGGTCAAAAGTTTTCTTCTCTTTCACTGCTTCCTTGTTGCTCCTTCCCAGCGAAAGAAGTTACGGTATTCAGACCTGGACTTTGAGGTAAGTGCTACAGTGTATGTGTGTTGGGTTTGGGATTGTGGGGGGCGGTTTGTCCCTGGAGGGTCCCCTCCTAAAATTAGCCCAAGCCCCAGTGCAGAGCCTGACCCCATGACGGTCCCTCAACTGCCCAAGCCCGTAGCTCTGGGGTGAAGAAAGAGCCAGGCCTTGTCCCAGAGGGGCTGGCAGCAAGCAGGGATGTGGGGACCCAGGATGCTGAGCGTCCCACGGGGAGCACCTGCCCTGACGCCCTGTGGCTCCCAGAAGGTGATGCACACCCGGAAACGGCACTCGGAACTCTACCATGAGCTCAACCAGAAATTCCACACTTTCGACCGCTACCGCAGCCAGTCCACGGCCAAGGTGAGGGCTCCTCTTGTGACTGCCTGTGCCTGAAGCTCGGGGCCCAACCTGGCACAGTGGCCCCTGGGGTCAGACCCTGACCCGTGGCCCCCGTTGCAGAGGGAGAAGCGGTGGAGTGTGTCCTCAGGTGGGGCAGCCGAACGGAGCGTGTCCAGCGTAAGTGCCCCAGGCTGGGGTGGGGTGGGGGGAGGTGGGCCTCGAGGCACTCATTCCCTCCCTGCCCTCCTCCCCTGGCCTGGGCAGCCTCAGCTTGCCTCACCAAGGGCCTGCCCATGGCATAAGCAACAGTCTGGGGTTTTTAGGAGATGGGGGGTTTTGGTGGGAGCTCCATCAGGATCTTGAGGAGGGTGGGCAGCAGGAGACATGGTCTCAGGGGGCCACTCTGAGCACAGGGATCAGGAACCCCACTCTGGAGCCAGGCGGGTCTGGATTTGAACCCCACTTTGGCACCCGATTGCTCGGTAACTTTGGGCGTCACTGGCTCTCCCTGGGCCTTCTCAGTTGGTTCTTCTGTACAGTGGGTGAGAGGGTATTGGCCCATCGCCACGGGCCCTTCCCTCTCCCCGCCACAGGAGAAACCCAGTCCAGGGGAGCGTCCCGGCTTGTCCCAACAGCGGCGACATCAGAGCTGGAGCACCTTTAAGTCTATGACGCTGGGCTCGCTGCCCCCTAAGCCCCGAGAACGGCTGGCCCTGCACCGGGCAGCAGCCTGGGAGCCCACAGAACCACCGGATGGTGACTTCCAGACAGAGGTGTGAGTGCCACTCCGGACTGCCCACTGCGTATAAATATTATATATCTCTCTATTTTCACACTCCACTTTGGAACTACCCAGGAGCCAGCGCCCCCTCCCCTCTCCCGAGGGCTGGGCAGGGAGGCACAGTGGACTCAGCTGGGCTGGGGGAGCCAGACACAGCGTGGCCGGGGGACCAGGGCCCTTCCTTGTCTCTCAGAGGCCCCTCAGCCCCTGGAGCCCCATCTTCACCCCCAGCCTGTCTGTCCCTGTCCCGGGCTGGGGAGGGGGGAGGGAACTTTCTTGGGAATAAACTTCACTCTGTGGATTTTGCTGCTGAGCTATTTGCTTTCCCCAGGGGAAGGCCCAGCCCTGGGACCCCAACTTTGTTCCTCCATCTCTTTGGTTCGCCTCGCTTGGTCTTGTCAAATTGTGATGGGGTCAGGCTGACTCCACCTGGGAGGGGGTGGCCTAGGCTCTGACTCCATCCTTGCCCCTGACTCCCTGGGTGACCCTGGACACAGCCCTTCCCCTGTTGGGGCCTGAGGTAAGCAGATTGGGAATGTAGGGTGGGGTCCCTTGAAGTAGGACTTCCCCATTGGCTGTGATGGTCATGGCTGCCTTTCACTGGGGCCCAGAGGCCAGGCAGAGCTTAGTGACCTCAGGTTCCCCATATGTGAAATGGGGATGGTGACAGTACCTACCTCATAGGGTTGCTACGAGGATGAAACAGATTAACACACGTAAAGTTAGCTTAGCGAGTGCCTGGCACAGAAGAAGCTCTTTTAGTATTAGCTGTTGTCTAAGGCACCTGGTCTCCTGCTGTGCTCTGTGCTAGGAGTTCCACACCCTCGGCCTGGACCCGTCACAGCAACCTTGCAGGAAAGTTTTAGGTGGCCCATTTTGTGGATAAGAAAATGAGGCCCGAGATGGGAAGTGACTTGCTCAAGGCCACAGTCAGAGACAGGGCTGGGACTTCACCTTTATCAGTACCCTCCTAGTAGGACTGGAAGCTTGAGCTCAGCTTCCAGGGACCTGACCTTCATGGCTGCAGAGGAGCATCGGAGAGCTCAGGTTCCAGGGCTCAGGGTGGGTGTGGGGTGTGGGGTGGAGGTTCCAGGGCTCAGGGTGGGTGTGGGGTGCCAGAGGGCAGTTTCTAGGGCGTAGTCTTTATAAACCTGAGTGAGTGAACCCTTCTCAGTTCCCAGGAATCCAGGCAAAGAACGGGTAGAATCAGTGTGGAGACATGTTGCCATGGCTCTTCTGTGGTCAGGCAGCCATGGGAGCAGAGGCCACAGGTGCAGCTGCCGGCCTGGTCATTTAGCGGCATGGGCACCTCTGGGCCCCTCCCCAGAGACTCTGAGACACAGATGCAGGCCCTTGGAGAGCTGACTGACTCTGGAGGTGGACATGTCAGAGGGAGGAGTTAGGTGCTATAGGAGCCTGGATGGGGGAGAAGGAAGAAGGGACTGGCTGCTGGGGTGGGGGTGGGTGTCACAGCTAATGGCCTCCTGGAGGGGCTGGAGGAGTGGGTGTCGTGGTGGTACTGGCTCCCTAAGTCTCCTCTGAATCCTGCCAGCTGCGGCCCGGTCAGAGGAGGGAGCAGACCCCCGCCCTCCCCTCGGGCAGCCCTAGCACTTATGGGTACAAAGCGATCACTCAGGCACTTGAGTCTTCGAGGTAGGTATTGTGACTCCCCCATTTTACAGATGAGGAAATCAAGGCTCAGAGAGGGACCTGACTTTCCCAAACTCCCACGGCTTGTAAGTGGCTATATTGCAACTTGTGCCCGGAGGTGGCAGAATCCCCAGTACCAGCCAGCTTAGGCCAAAGGGGACTTCGTTAGCTTCGGAGTTGCAAGCTGCAGGAAGGGAGTGGTAGGTGGTGGGTGGGTGGCTAGCCTTGGGCGATGAAGGCCAGGATCAGGGTGTGGCCAGATCTCCCATCCCTTCCAGCTGCTCTCTACTTCAGCTCCATTCTTTCAGGCAAGTTTCCTCATCCCCCTGGGCCCCCCAGGCTTCCTTCTCCCAGCCCCTATCACTCAACTCTGCCCCCAGAGGGAAAGAAACTTTCTCTTGAATTCCAATCAGAAAACCCTCAAGGAAGGGCTCTGATTGGCCCCAGCCAGGGGGTAGGGCGCTGTGATTGGCAGCCCCCTTGGGAACCTCAGGGGAGGGGGAGGGGGAGGGGGAGTAGGTCTCCAAAAGGGGAGGTCCTATTCCCAGAAGGGGGCAGTAGGCTCATACACACAAAGCCCCGGTCCCTGACCTTTTGCCAGCAGATCCCACGCCACATCTGGGCCAGGCCTTTTTCTAAAAGAGGCATCACCTAAAGCCTTCTGGGTGCCTCTCCTGTGTCTCTGCCTCCCCGCTTCCCAGCGCTGGGCTCCACTGGCCACCACAAGGATCTCTCGGGATGAGCTGCAGTGTGCATTCTCCTCCCCGCTTGTAGTTTCTTGCTTTGCATCTGGTTTGAGGAGGAGGGTGAGTATTATTCATCCTGTTGATCCTGCTCGACAGCAACCACAGCTGCAGCAGAGGCTCCTGAGGGCTTTGAGACTCACCACTTCCATGGTCAGGGGCAGAGCTTTCCTGTGTCGAGGGCTGTGCTCCTCTCTGCCCGTCAGTCCCCACTCCCTAGGCACTGACTTGCTGCGTCTCTTCAGACAGGTCACCGGGGCCCCGTCTGACTGGGGTTTCCTTATCTGTAGTCCTGATTGTCCTTTCGCTTGGGCTAATATCTAACAACCTGTCACGTCTTTCCTAGACTTGAATTTCTCATCTCATTGTCCTCCTTATTCTCTCTGCCTCCAGTCGCTACCTAGCTCTGGGGTGATCTTTCCAAAATGCACATCTGGCCAGGTCACTGCCCTCCCTGCTCAGAAGGCTTCCAAGGACCCTAGAATTAGCCTAGAATGCAAGGCCCTTAGTGATGTGGCCCTTGCCTACCTCTCCTGGCCCATCTCTCTCACCTCCATGCTTTTGCACATGCCATTCCTTCTGCCTGGAACTTTCACCTGCTCACACTGGCAACTTCCGCTTCAGCCTTCCAGATCTAGCCCCAGTGGCCCCCCTCCGTGAAGCTGCCCCTGAGCTCCCCGCCTCAGCAGTCAGCACTCGCTGGGCTTCCACAGCCCCGGCACACACTTTGACTCTCACACTGCTTGCACAGAATGGCTATCATCTATGTCAGCCTGGTTTGGGTTTGTGCACTCAGCGGAGGGCTCCATGTGGAGCAGGCCTCAGTGGCTCTTTACTGAGTGAACAGATGGAATGCACAAATCTCTCGGAACATTGGTTTTCTCATCTGCAAAATGGGGATACCGATAATCCTTACCCAGCCTTCCTCACTGGGTATCCAGAACATGACTTGAGATTATTCCTGGGGAGAGTTTTGCAGGTGGTATCCACCCCTCCCCCAGTTATTCCTTCTCGGGCCTCTGTGCTATATATATTAGGACCCCAGGTGGGAAGCCAGCCCTGGGTGCTGTCCAGGGTGCTGAATGGGACGCTGCCCTCCCAAGCAATGAGGAGACAGCCTGAGAAGCTCACCCAAGCTCACCTGAAGCCTTTCCATGCCTTGTAGACTTGTGGCAAGGTCACGGGTGAGCAGACCACCCCTACTTTCATAAGACCAGACCCTGGGGAATGTCCAACAAAAATATAATGCAAACTACATATGTAATTTAAAACTTTCCAGTAGCTATTTTTAAAAATTATTTTATTTATTTATTTTTGGCTGCTTTGGGTCTTCGTTGCTGCATGCGGGCTTTCTCTAGTTGCAGAGAGCAGGGGCTACTCATCGTTGAGGTGCGCAGGCTTCTCATTGCAGTGGCTTCTCTTGTTGCAGACCCCAGGCTCTAGGCGTGTGGGCTTCAGTAGTTCTGGCACGTGGGCTCAGTAGTTGTGGCTCCCGGGCTCCAGAGCGCAGGTTCAGTAGTTGTGGCACACACGCTTAGTTGCTCCGCGGCATGTGGGATCTTCCCAGACGAGGGATCAAACCTGTGTCCCCTGCATTGGTAGGCGGATTCTTAACCACTGCGCCACCAGGGAAGTCCAGTAGCTATTTTTAAAAAGAAAAGATGAAATTCATTTTAATAACATATTTAACCCACTATATCAAAAATACTATCATTTTAACACATAATCAATATAGACGATTATGGATGAGATACTTAACATTCTTGTTCCATACTAAGTCTCTGAAATCCAGTGTGTGCATTACATGTACAGCACATCTCAATTCAGAAGAGCCACATCCTGAGGACTCAGTAACCACATGTGGCTAGTGGCTATCATATTGGACAGCACAGCTCTAGACAGAACAAACGCAGTGACTTTGGGCAAGTCAATTCAGTGACCTCTGAAAAGGAGGTAGGAGTACTACCTGCTTCACTCACTGGGTCATGAGGGCGTTCATGGAGGTGATGTAAGGCAGGTTCCCAGCACAGCGCCAGCACCAAGTAGGCCCTAAGTTGGTGTTCCTGGAATCTAGGTATTCAGGGGACACAAGTGGGCGGGGAGGGGGTGTTGGGGAAGTAGGAGGAAGCCCCGAGGAGACCTGTGCTCTGGTGTCAGGTCGACCTCAGCAGGGCTGGGGGAAGGGCGCACCCCCCCCCCTCACCCCTACATCACCCCCACAGCCTGTCTTCCTTTTTCCTACCTGCAGCCCCGCCCCTGGGAGAAGGGAGACAGGTTAAGAATGGAACTTGAACAGACACATTAAACTCATTTGGGTTTAATTCACTTCCATTATGCACCAATTGAAAGGAAATTAGGTGACCTAGGTGGCCTGAGGGAGAACCTGGGTGCAGGATGCTGCCAACTTCTGTCTCTCTGGACTTATTTCCCTTGAGGCTTCCTCTTGCCCACCCCCTGGGCAGCCCTGGGTCCAGTAGTTGGGGCTTTTTAGAGCCAGTCCCCAGTACCCCCCATTATTCCTCCCTGCACTCCTCCAAGAACACCCACCCCAGGAACACCCCTACCCTCTCAGGCCCTCAAAACACATGCTAAGGGCTTCCCTGGTGGCGCAGTGGTTGAGAATCTGCCTGCCAATGCAGGGGACACGGGTTCGAGCCCTGGTCTGGGAAGATCCCACATGCCGCGGAGCAACTAGGCTCGTGAGCCACAATTGCTGAACCTGCGCGTCTGGAGCCTGTGCTCCGCAACAAGAGAGGCCGCGATGGTGAGAGGCCCGCGCACCACGATGAAGAGTGGCCCCCACTTGCCGCAACTGGAGAAAGCCCTCGCACAGAAATGAAGACCCAACACAGCCATAAATAAATAAATAAATAAATAATTAAAAAAACAAACAAACAAAACACATGCTAAGTGTCCAGGGCAGAGGAGACTCCAATAAGGGTTTTGGCATTTCAGACTAGTGGGAAGTCAAGAAGGGTGTTGGGCAGCGGGTGGCATGATCAGATTTAATAGGATTGCTCTGGGTGGATGGGCAATGGATGGGGGGCGGTTACTGAAGAGTGAGATGGATGCAGAGAGACTGGTGAAGAGACCATCCATACACAGGACACTTTAACTTAGGGGGATGTTACGGAGGGAACATGGAATCTCCATGTATGCAATGGTGGAACTGTCAGCCCCTGGTATGGACGGTATCAGAAGGAGCCAAGGGTGACTTGTGGGCTTCTGTCTTACACACCTGGATGGATGACCATGCATTGAATTTGGAGACCAGGAAGAGGACCAGCTTTGACGGGGGACAATCATGACTTTCACCTAGAACACGTTAACCTTGCAATACCTCGGAGATAGTCATGGGGGAATTTCAAGTAGGAAGTAGATGGTTAGACATATAGGACTAGAATTCAGGAGAAGGGCGGGACTAGAGTTACTGGCATGGCAGGAAGCCGTATTGGAGCAGGCTGTAGAGTGAGTGGGAGGTGAAGAAATTAAGACAGGATAGACAAGTCTTGAAGTGGAGCTATGAAAAGAGGGAGAGAAAGGTCAGGGGCCACTGCTGGCTCTGAAGGTGAATTAGCTGGAGAGGATGATGGAATGTTTCCAAGAATGGAGAGGCCATCCTTACCCCCTCCCCAAGATCCTACATAATGACAGACCAAAAATAACCAGCCCTACCATCCTGGGAGGCAGGGTCCTGAGACCTGGTAATGGATATCATCACAGAGATGGATTCTGCTCATTTGTTGGGCTGCAGGCCAGCCACAGTTCCTGAAGGAGGGTGGGGGAGGATAGGGGTGGGCATTCAGCAAAACCGTGGCTCTAAGGTCTTCTGGGAGGAGGGAACTCTAGACTCCATAGGGAGCTCCCAGGCACAAGATGGAGACACAGATCCGGTGCCCTGGGCTCTCTGCAGCCCTTGTCCCTGCTCCTTCTGACCAGGCAGGAGCAGGGGTGAGTCATCCCCGCAGTCTCAGCTCCCCACGGGGCCTGCTCCAGGCTGCTGTGTCCCCACCCCCTGCCGTGGCATGGCACAGCCCCAGCCATCGATCCGGTCATCCCCAGAGTCAACCAAGAAAGTCAATATTTAATTTGGGCACCACGTTAATGCCATCGATCGCCGACTCCCCTCCTCCACTTCCTCAGGCTCATTTGTCTCTTCCCACCCATGGAGGGGAGGGGGTCAGTACTGGAACCCAGTGGAGGCAGAGCTCAGCCTGGGTCGGATTGGGGAAACTGGCCTGCATGTGGGGATGCTGCCCTTAGCCACCCAGGTTCCCATTCTCCCTGAGAATCACCGACCTGCTTTGTTTGAGTTTCCTGAGCCCTGTCTCCAGTGAGGAGGAGGCCGGGAGGTCCACATGCCTCCCAGGCGGGGACTGAGCCTAACTCCCTGCAGGGTCCATACACAGAGCGGGTGTGGTTGCCGGTTGAGCAATGGAGGGAAGGATAGAAACCGTGAAGTATACCACCGTGGGAGAAAAGTGAGGGCAAATCCTAAGACCCAGAACCCGAGGGCTGTGCCGGCTCAGGCTTCTAGAGCCCCTTCTGGGTGCCCACTGCTGTACCCGTGTGATGCTGTGGAACCCACACAAGGACCTTAGATGGGGGTCCATCTCTAGACCTCAGAGAGGGGCTTGGGGGGGAGTTGAGCTTAGAGGCCTAGAGCCCAGCTGGGCAGCGAAAGAGGCTGAGGGGAGGGCAGGGCTGGGCCCACCTCAAGGCTGGGCTGGGTCCAGCTCCACTGTTTGTTCTTGTCAGCTCTGTGGGTCCAGATATGGGCAGGTGGGCTGTACCCTTTGACCTTCTTCCCCAGCCCAGCCCACCCACCCCCAGGAAGGGAATGGAGTCTGCTCCATTGGAGTCTGTATGGACCCTGCAGGGAATGGGGCCAGGCTTGTGCTCAAACCGCAACTCCATCCCCAACTTGCTGAGAGACCTTGGGAAAGTTAAATAACCTCTCTGAGCCTTAGATTCCTCTTCTGAGAAGTTTCTTAGGGCTTGGATCACTTTTTACAGTTTCAGAGGGTCAGGGATGGGCAGGGGCAAGCCTTGGCCCAAGGGGGTATTACCAGAGTTCTCACACTGAGCAGCTGCACACTGGTACAGCCTTGAGAAGCTGCCAGCAACGCTGCTATGAGGCTGCTCGCTATCAGGCCTGGGCCACCGTGGCACCCTTGGTGCTCCTCGTTATCCTGAGCTCAAGAGCCAAGACCATGTCACCAAGGGGACAGTCAGGCCAGGCCTGCCACCTAGCACCTGGGTGACCCAACAGCCAGTCCAGCTTGGGGGCACCAGCAAGGTGGCAGCAACACACATACACACACACACACACACACACACATAAGTGGGAAGAAATACTGCTTCAATGAACTTATCCACAGTTTTGCAATTGAAAAATCCCAAAAGAAGTTGTTTTCATTTCGGCATACACGTAAGTATTATGCTTCATGGGTTACTGTCATTTCTATTATGAATCATGTATGGGGAGTACTAGGACATCTAAATGTCTTAGTCTGGCCCAGGTGACTCCCATCCTGAGCTGCCCAGAGATTCCTCAGCAGCCCAGCTGACCCACTCGGAGCCACTCAGTCAAGCCTTGAGCCAGAAGAGGCTGGTTTGGTCATTCATTTATTCAGTAAACATTGTCCAATGCCAAATTGTGCCAGGCCCTGAGCTGGGCACTGACAATGTAAAGATGAGGAAGACATACTTTCTAAGAAGGATACCAAGGAGGAAGGAAGCAGGGGGAAGGGATGGATTTTGTTTTTTCTGCCCAAAACCTTCCAGGGGCCTCTCTTTGCTCTTAGAATAAAGTTAAGTTTCCTCACAGTGGCCCAAGAGGCAGGGCCTGATGTCCCTGCCTATCACTCCGACAGAGCTCCAGCCACATGGCCTCCTTTGTGCTCCTAGAACACATTTCATGGTTTCTCCCACCCCAGGGCCTTTGCATATGCTATACCTACCACTTGAAAGGCTCTTCCCTGGTTATCTGCTTTGCTGGCTCCTCATCTTTTGATTGAAGCTCTGATGCCACCTCCTGCATACCCCTTGCCCTTCTGGACCATTTTCTATCACATCACCCTAATCCTTCCATAGTACCACTTCTCCCAATCTGAAATTATAGCACCTATTTCCTATTTATTGTCTGTTTCCCCCACTAGCCTGTAAGCCTCTGAGGGTGAAAAAGGGTGATAGTCACTGACATTCATACCATTGCCTGGCATATGATATGAACTTCATAGCTAATGTTGAATGGATGAATGAATGAATGTGGAATTTAAGGTTCCCAGGTAACCAGGAAGCAGGTAGAGCTAAAGCTCTGGCCCTTGGTGCCCCACCATAGACTGACCATATCTGCGTCTAGACCTGGGGGTGGAGGGAGGGTGTTGCATATGCAGGCCTGGGAAGGGGAGAGCCCCAGTGGTGTCCAGCCTCAGGGCATGCATATTGCAGGAGGCTCCTTCCTTGCATATCAACTTGCTGCTAGACTGGCAGCTCCAGCTGCTGCTGAGTTTTTCACTGTCAGGGCCAGTGGTTGATTGGAGATGAAGGCTACGTCTACTTGAGTGTGAAAGTGTCACCTATAGCTATTTAGGCAGGGGTTGGCTTCAATGTGACCCCTGGGTGCTACCATGTGCAGCTGCAGGTCTGAGCAGGCTCTGCCCTTACCTGGCAGGCAGTGCACACAGGTGATTTATGTTTTACACACCATCACTTCCAAGCCCAACTGAGGGAAGGAAGGGCCATTAGAGACCATTGAGTTCCACTCCCCTCATTGTGCAGAGAGAAAAACTGAGACCCATAGAGGGGAGAGGTTGCAAAGTTACATCAGGAGTCCATGCGGGGTCAGGTCTAACGCTCAGTGGGCAGGGAGGATTTATGGAGAACCTATGGTGTACCTGGCACTGCTCTGGGCACTGGGGACTCATCACACTAGAGCAGCCCACAGTCCAGGAAACGGGGCTCGGGGAAGAGGGAGCCAGACCTGGACATGAGCAATAGGCCCCAGAGCAGGAGGGGTCTCCTCTGTCTTTGTGGGGAGGGTGTCAGGGAAGGCCACTTAAAGAAGGCAACACTTGCACTGAGCTTTGAAGACTGAAAGCTCAGCAGGCAGAGAAAGGGGAAAGGGCACTCCCAGCAGAGGATGCCATGTAAGCAAAGGCGCGGAGGCATGAAACAACCTGGCAAGTTTGGAAAATTGCAAATCGTATGGTTTGGGTGGAGAGGGGAGTGCGAGGAGGATGGGCTGCAGAGATGAGGCGGCGAGGGAGGCAGGTTCTGATCACAGTGGGCCTTGTGGGCTGTGGTAGGGGTTTGGATTTTATCCTGAAGGCTGCCGGCAAATCACTGGAACAGACTTGGGTTTTAGAAAGATTCTGTAGCAACCGAGGATAAATGAGTTCGACAAATACATTCTTTTTTTAAAGATTTCTTTTTAATGTGGACCATTTTTGAAGTCTTTATTGAATTTGTTATAATATCGCTTCTGTTTTATGTTTTGGTTTATTGGCCCTGAGCCATGTGGGATCTTAGCTCCCCGACCAGGGATCGAACCTGCACCCCCTGCATTGGAAGGCAAAGTGTTAACCACTGGACCACCAGGGAAGTCCCGCAAATACATTTTGAATGCATACTTACTATGTGCCAGGCACCATGCTGGGTCCTAAGGATTCAATTCTGAATGAGGCACACCTAGTCTCAGTCCTGCAGTGAGATACACAGACAGGTGGAGCAGGTGGGACTATTGGCACACAGACTCCAGAAACACACTATTTCTGTATTCTCATTAAATCAGCTCCAATCTGACTCTCACTCTAGCCCTTGCCTGGAAGTTGGCAGAAGATTCAATCTCAACCATCCCCGGGGCCGTCTGCCACTTTCTCGATAGGCTTGTGCAAGGACCTGCTGTCCTACCCAGGTCTAAGCATGGAGTCCTGATTCCAGCTACACTAGTTACACAGAGATAGATGCCCATTGTACTAGTCCGTGTGGTCCCTTGAGGTTCGGCAACTCAGCTGTTCCTCTGCCACCCGGAAGCATTGAGGCTAGTACCTCAGTGCTTGGGCTCCAGCCTCCCCAGGTGCTCCACCTGCCCCCCACCTCCCATGATCTGTCAGGGGAGGGGCTGCCGGCCACAGATCACCACCATTCAGACGACCTCCACTTCTAGCTCCTCTGCAGCTAGCTGCGCTCTCTCCTTTCTCTGCCCACATTGGCTGCCCTCTTCTCCCCATCCCCTTGGGAACACCTAGCACAGTCACTTCCAGAAGGTTAGCTTTTTCAAAATCAGGATGCGCCGTCAGACTTCAAGCAGCTTTTATGTTCAACCCCGCATAAGTTCCCAGAGGCTAGAAAAATCAAAGGGTTCAGATACCAGCTTGGAACTGGGAAGGGAGCAAAATAATTAACATTTCAATAAATTATCCTGCCACAAAAAGTGGATAGGTGATGAGAGACCCAGGCACTGGGTCCTGTGGGAGCTCAGACAAGGGGCACCTAAGTCATGCCAGAAGGTTGGGAAAAGCCTCTCAAGGAGGGAAGTTTTTGCCAGATGAGTCCTGAAGACAGCAAGGAAAAGTGTTCCAGGAAGAGGGAACAGCAGGTATGAAGGCCTCAAGGTAAGAGCCAACAGGGGTGTGTGAGGAACTGACAATTGCCCTGTGAGAATAGCTGGGACTGAAGGAGGTGGGGCTGGGTGATGAAGAGCCTCCTAAATCCCAAGCGAAGATTTGGAGTTAATCTGACCATAAGAAGCCACTGAAAAATTTTAATCAAAGAAGAGACCCGAGCAGATTTCTGGTTTAGAAACATTTAATTGGCTATTAGTAGAAAATGAATAGAGAGAGGGTAAAATTTGAGGCAGGGAAAGCAGTTGGCAAGAGCTGCAGGGATCCAGGCAAAGGATGGTGGCTGCCTGGACCCCTGGTGGTGGCAGTGATGGACAGAAGAGGGCATTATCCATAGATAATTATGAGGAAGAAGGGACAGGACTTGGGGGGAAGGGGGGAGGGCAGATCTTCTAATGACTATCTGGGGCGAATCCCTGAGATGGGGCAGAGCAGGATGGTGGTGTGAAGGTGTCAGCAGAACATCGAGGGAGAAGAAGGAAGGATTCGGGGTGCAATGGACCCCTCCCCCACCCCATCTCTGCATCCCGCGATTCCCAAACTTCCCACTAGATGGAGGGCTGGTGCTGGGAGACAGGCTCCGCCTCTCATCCTCTGCCCCTCACCCCCCAGTGGGAGGGGCCTCCACTTGGGCCTTTCCAAACCCCGTGTCCCTGAACTCGATAGGAGAGCGTCTGTATTTGGGGCCATCAGCTGCCCCCACTCCCCAGGACTGTGGCCTCAGCCTCTAGGGCGCAGTAGTAGGGGGATCAGGCCAGAGACCTCTGCCCAGGTCCCTCCGCGCGCAGCTCTGTGCCCGCGTATACAGGGGTGTTTCCGTGCTCCGGGCTCCCTCCACCAGTTCAGCTTCCAAAACCGCCTGGCTCCCACAGATAGATACATCCCCAGCCTAGAGGCCTCCCCGTCAATGGCGCCATTGTTGCCCCCCGACGCTCTCCTTCTCCCCGACCCCACGCTGGCGGAGGGAGAGGCCCCCATTCCTCTCACTTTTAACCCGGCCCCCAAAGGCAGGCTCAGCTCCAGTCCCAGGCTGTTAGACGCCCGGCATCTAGACCTCCCAGGACCTTTGGGACCGGATACAGGTTGGCTCCCGGCAGAGCCGGATAGGAGGCGGGGCCTAGGGTGGAGTCAGGGAAGCCACCGGGGCCGTGGGTGCGGCCCAAGGAGGGATAGGAGCGTGGCCTATGGCGGGGTGGGGTCGGGATCTCCCGAACCTGGAAGCGTCCTCCCCTCACTCCAGCACTCTCCACCCCCGCCCCGCCCCATTCACTGCGGCCGCGCGGGAGCCCAGCCCGATCTGGCCCTCAGTCCAATAGCCAGACAGACCAGCCGTCGGGAAGCTCCCGGCCCCACTTAACAGAGGTCGTTTCTTGGGAGGCCGCGCCCAGCTCCCTGGAACTGCCAGGCCTTGCGGAGCAGGCGGGGGAAAGGGGGATGCATTTTCTGGGTCTGCACCTCCCCCCCCACCCCAAGTGTTTCCGTTTTTTTCTAGATAGAATAGCTGGAGGTCCTGGGGCTTAAGTCCCGAGCTGGAGGACCTGGTCAGGCGCCTGATCCCCGCCAGCAACCCCTTCCCTGCCCCTCAACGCTCAGGCCTGGAGCCTGCTCTAAAAATAGACTGAGACGCGGGAACGTGCCTACGCGGGAGGGGGTCTGGGAGGCCTGAGTCACCCTGCCGGCAGGGCCTTCCCCCCATCTCGGGAACCTAGGCCGCCTTGACGGCCTGGCGTCGCTCTGATCCTGCTGGCCCGACTCTGCGCTCTTGGCTGTGCCCTGTCCCCCTCCCAGGCCCGGGAGCTGGCCAGGCGATGGCGGCCCAGGCTGAGTGAGCGGCAGCAGCCACAGCCGGGAAGGATTAGGAGTTCCCGGTCCTGATTTATTTAGTTGTTTTTGTGTGTCTGGCGGCAGCCCCCATCCCCCAGCCGCCCGCAGGACAGTCACGTCTACACCTGCCCTTCTCTCCCGCCCAGGCCCACGGATATGTTCTAGGCTTCTGGGTGGGGACCTGGGCTCGGAGCAGCAAAAAGTCCCAACTTGGATCTTACAGGTTCCGGAGTTAGCATCCCCATTCAACAGATGAGAAAGCTGAGCCCAGGGGAGAGGAAGGGGCCTATCACACAGCAGATTGTGCTGTGGTAGCCCTGGATTCAAATCCCAGCTCCGACTCTTAGCTAGCCACTTCTTAGGGCTCGTTTCCTTACTGTAAAGCGCTCAAGTTGAGGATGACACCCATTCACCTGTGAAATGGGAATAATGATAAAAAACTTAGGATCGTCCTGATGATTAAAATTATCTTTTTACGGGAATTACCTGGCGGTCCAGTGGTTAGGACTTGGTGCTCTCACTGCCGGGCCGGGTTCCATTCCTGGTCGGGGAACTAAGATCCCACAAGCTGGGTGGTGCGCCCTTGCCAAAAAATTAGTTTTTAACAAGCAGCAATGACATGTTGAGTGTTACACGTGGGTTCAGTTCCAGCTCAGGAAGTTAGTTATCATCTCTGGCACCTATTTTTCTCCCCTTCTGCATGTACAGAGGAGGATTAATGGGTGTGGTGAGCTCGCCCTGCCCACCCTACGCCTGGGGCTCAGCTAAGGTGGTTGGAGCCTGGTCACAGCGGTACTTAGGTGAACGTGGAACACATGGGCCAGAGCGGGGGTGGGGGGGGCAGCATCCTGGCTTTGCATGGGTATGGCTCACCTCACCCTGTTCCCCTTTCTGAGGAGGAGGCATGTTTGGGTCATAACAGGTTTAAGAGCCTCAGACTTGGGGAATGGAAGGGGCTCAAGAGTCCCTAAGATCAACTTTTCTTTGTTGGCAAAGGGCAGGGGCCCTCCTAAAGCCAAACAGTGCATCACGGTTGACCCTGGCCCTGAAGCCAGCTCCCCAGTCCCAGGCTTTTTCTCCCCACCTTCTAACCACCTGTCCTCTGTCTTCCAAACACCAGTATCTAGCCTTTTCTGAATGGTCAAGGCTGACAATACTCAAGTTGGTTATATTTCTTTTTTTTTTAAAATTAATTAATTAATTATTTAAACATCTTTATTTGGTTATATTTCTTTACATATTATTTGTTATTTAGGCCACTTAATGGGGGAAAAAAAAAGTCTGATATCTGTTGGAAATGTCATTGACCTTTCAAAGCTACCTGAAATCAGCTTTGTAAATAGGAAGGGGATGAGCATGGGTGTGAGGTGCAGGGCAAGAGTCCCTGGTGAATTATATAGCCCTCCCCAATAATAATAATGTTAATAATGCACATTTTTGAGCGTTTACTATAGACTTAGTTTCATGCATTGTCGCATTTAATCCTCCAAACAATTCCATGTGGGTGGGTGTTATCATAATCACCCCATTTTACAGATATGGAAACTAAGGGTTCAGAGAGGTGAAGGAAGAGAACAAAACCAGGAAGTAGCAGAGCCAGGATCAAACCCTCTCTGAGCTTAGATTTTATTTTTTGCCTTGATGAAAAAGTTCGGTTTTCACCTTGAATTTTCCCTTGCCCTGCCCACTCCCTCGGCCTCCCTTTCCAGCTAGGTTGTCAGGCCTCCCAAGCCCAGCCCTGGGCACTACTGGGAGGAGGTGGGGCTGGGCAGCAGCCAGAGTTTCTCTCTACCAGAGATTCCAGGTTTCAAAGAATTTATGAGTCCAACTGTCTGAGGCTTTTGCATGCAGAGCTTGCAAAAAGAGAATCCGGAAGTCCCCGAGTGCTCCTCTCCCCACCACGCCTCACCCAGGAGACTCCTTGGCTTGCTCTCCACAGAAGGGAGTTTGTCCTGGGCCCTCTTTCATTCCTGCAGCCAGTATTTATAAAGTGCCTAGTCTCTGTCATAGGCTTTGGGGATAAAATGGTAGCAAAAACAGCACTTTCTATGGCTTACAGTATAGCAGGCTGATAATTGATTATACCCCTCCCTCTTCCAAGCTTCTGCTCAGATCTACCCCTTCTGGGAGACTGTTCCCAGCTGCCTTCCCCAGCCCCTATTGGGAAGGAAGGTGAAGATAGTCTCAAAGCTAAACATGTGAGGGACAGGTGGGAAGGGAAGGCAGCCAACAGATTGTGTTTGTTGTGGTGGTAAGGTTACACTCTCTCACCGCATGTATGGAATACCTGGCATCTGTTGAGCTCCAGGAACTGTGCTCAGCACTTGAAATTTGTCATCTCGGGTAACGCTCACAGCATCCCTGTGAGCTATGGACAATTCCATTTTACCAACAAGGAAATTGAAGCTCTCTCTAAGAGATGAAGGGATTTGCCAAAAGTCACACAGCTAGTAAGTGGCAGGAGTGGGGTTTGAACCCAGTTATTCTGGGGCTGGAGCTGCCACTGTTAACCATTATGCTGAGTTCTTGTTTGACTTTTAGGTAAAGAAACTAAGACCTAGAGAGGTCTAGTGATTGGCTAAAGGTTGCACAACACAACAGTACTGTGAGTGGAGTTGGTTGGTACCCAAAGGGTTGCTTGGGTAAGGGTATACAAACTATCCTACCAGGGCCTTGGGAGGCCAACTCGTGCCCCAGAAGGGATTATTGGGGATGGGGCAGGGCCTGGAGGAAGGCTAGGGGCCAGGTCCATCTGGGGGTCTTCAGTGCTGCCTGTGCTCCACCCTCACCCCTCTCCACAGGCCTTGTACCATGGGGCAAAGGACACTTGGGATGCCTTGGCAGATGTGGGCTACATCCCACTGTCCCTGCTGTGTTTGTTCTGAGATGTCATCTCTGTGTCCTGCTCTGTGCAGACCTGGGGAGGTGGCTGGTAGACAGGAGAAAAGGAAGCTTTAGTCCTTTGCTTAGTCCTTCACACCTGGGAGCTTCCAGTCTGTCTGGGGAGGAGGGATTTGCCTGTGTTGGGGATTGTTACGCTGGCGAGCATTTATGAGCATATTTACTAGGTGCCAGCAGCATGAGTGCACTTTTCTCTTTGCCATTCTCTCCCTTAATCCTTTCAGCAAACCCTAAGTGACAGATATTGCTGTATTTCTGATTTTCCGAGGAAGAGGTTAAGTGATACCACCAAGTTACAGAGCCAGGATTTGAATCCAGGTACAGGCGATCTAACACCATGCTCTACTGCAGGGGTTCTCAAATGTGATCCCTGGGCTGGCAGCACCAGCCTTGCTTGGGGACTTATTTGAAAAGCAAACGCTGCTGAATCAGAAATTCTGGGGGTGGGACCCGACAGTCTGTGTTTAACAAGTCCTCCAAGCTCCAGAGCTTCTGCTCTCCTGCTTTATAGCACCTTGGCTGGGGGGGCAGGGGGCAAGGGGCAGGTGACCTGACTAAGATCATGGGCCCTGGAGTCAGGCAGAGCTGAATTCAAATCTCTGTCCCACCACTTCCCAGCCCTATGACCGTGAGACTTAAATCATGAATCTTTGCCTTTCTAGCCTGTGAAGTGGTGATAACGGTGCCTCACCTCCTAGAATTGTTGCCGGGTTAAATGAGAGAGTAGATCTCATTTGACAGATGAAAAAATGGCAGCCTAGAGAGGGAAAAGGACTTGCCCAGGCCCCTGCTGTGTGGGCTCCTTTCCAGAGAGGACTCTGCCCTGTGGGTCTGTCCCAAAGTGACCAGTTCACATCCAGCTCCATCCTTGCCAGCTGTGTAACATTGAGCTGATTCCTCATGTTCTCTCTGCCTGTCTCCTTGGGCTTAGAATGGGGATCGTAACAGTGCCTGGGCCTCCTGCCCTTGTTGTGAGACTAAAATGAGTTTCTCTGTGTATGGTGCCTGCCAGCACTTCAAAAGGGCTCAGTAAATGTTAGCTGCTGTTATTAAAGGCAGAGGCAGGATCAATCCCTACTGTCTTCTAACAGCCCCCCACCCCTGGTCAGAGCATGATTAAGAGTTTAGTGCAGGGCTTCCCTGGTGGTGCAGTGGTTGAGAATCCGCCTGCCAATGCGGGGGACGCAGGTTCGAGCCCTGGACCGGGAAGATCTCACATGCCGCGGAGCAACTAAGCCCGTGCACCACAACTACTGAGACTGCGTTCTAGGCCCACGTGCCACAACTACTGAATCCCATGCGCCTAGAGCCCGTGCTCCGCTACAAGAGAAGCCACCGCAATGAGAAGCCCGCGCACCACAATGAAGAGTAGCCCTTGCTCGCCGCAACTAGAGAAAGCCCGCAGCAACGGAGACCCAACACAGACAAAAATAAATAAATAAATAAATAAATTTATAAAAAAAAAAAAAAGAGAGTTTAGTGCAGGTCAGAGAGCATGGGAATTCTGAGGAGCGGAAGCTTCCCCTCGGGGGAGGGCATTTTGGACCAGATCATTCCGTGTTGTGCAAGACTGTTCTGTGCATTGCAGGATGTTTAGCAGCATCCCTGGTCTCTACCCTCTAGATGCTAGGAGGTGTCCCCCCCCACCAAGTTGGGATGACCCAGAATGTCTCCAGACATTGCCAAATGTTTCCTGGGGAGCAAAATTGCCCTGGTTGAGAGTTACTGAGGTAATCAGGCAAGGTGGTTTGAGGTGCTTTAACACACCAGGTGGGTTAACACGGGATCCTACGGTTTACCTCTTCGTATGGCGGGGAGGCTGGGGCCCAGGGGCGCTCAGTGGGTAGAGATAGGTCTGGAATCCAGGGCTCTTGTGCCTGTCACCTCTCCACAGGTCCCTCAGAACAGGTGGGCAGAGCCCAGGGGACAACCAAGCTGGGGCCCAGGATGCCTGGAGTGTTCCCCCTTCCTCCCCCAGTGTCTACCTGCCTGACCATTGCCACATCCACTGCAAAGCCCATCAGAGTCTGGGCTGACCTCTCCAGAAGCTCCAAACAGGTGCCTGGTGTCATGTGCTACTGAAGTAAGACACCCTTGTTGGGCATCTAAGAATGCTGTTGCCAGGGCCAAAGTTGCCAGGGCTGGGGGTGTCAGTGTGGAGCTCACCATGGCCCTGCGGCGGAGGAGGGCATCAGCAAAGTGGAGCACCGCCCCACCTGCTGGGACCATAAAGCTGCCACCAGAGGTGAAAGATGGGTCCCCCTGCCACGGGGATGCAGAGAGCTGTGGAGACATGGTGGCAGGGCTGATTTAGAGCAAGGAGAGGGAAGGAGGGAGAATGAGAGACACAGTCAGAGAGTCAGAGATACAGAGCCAGAAACAGAGACACAGCCAGAAACAGAGACACAACCAGAGAGAGACAGAGGGAAAGAGACAGGGTGAAGAGAAGCAGAGAACACGGAAGCTCCAAGACAAAGAGAGATAGGAGATAAGGACATAAAGACGCAGAAAGTGCAAGAAACAGACCCAAGACACAGAGGGAGATGCAGAGTTAGAGACGCAGATCCAAAAACAGGGCAACAGCAGAGTCAGAAACAGAGACAAAGATGAGAGAGAGCTGGAGAGGGGGCCGGAGTCACAGAGAGGAAGGAAAGAGAGCTAGAGAACCAGATGCAGAGAAAGCAGGCCAGATTCAGTGAGAGAGATGTCGTGGTCTGAGTGCGGGTTGGAAAAGAATTTCCAGACACAAGGCAGAATGTAAGGAAGATAGAGTTTATTAAAGAGAAGGGTTGCTGCAAGAACAGCGGGCCGACTTCCTGGTAGCCAGGGCAAGTCGACCCCGAGCATGGGTTGCTTGTCTGTTTTTATAGCCAGGGAAACTGCCTGGCATCTGCTGACTGGGCAGAGTATGTATACTTTCAGTGTGCTGAGCGGAGATAAACGGGGCAAATGTCTTTTCTTATATGGGATGGGAAAGGGACAGGGCATGCTGCTTGGGAGGGCTCTGGGACATTGCAGTGGTCACACTGTGACAGAGTGATAGGAGTGCTGTAACTCTTTGTTCCAGCAATATTTGCCCTTTGAGTTTATCTTGTTCTTTGTCCTTGGAGCACACCACAAGAGACAAGCCGGAGTCACAAAGAGACGGGACAGAGGCACCCAGAGAAACCCAAGGAGGCAGAAGGAGACCTTGGTCCTCTGATCTCAGTCTCTCCTCTGGGACCCAGAAGCTGGGCATGTGTGTGTATCTCTGCCCACAGGAGCATTCATGTCTGTGCTCCTGTGGGGGCCGTCTGTGTCTGAGTGCCCAGATAGTGCTTGTGTGCATTCATCTGCTAATTCACCACTGGCTGCCTGTGGGGTGCCAGGCTCCTCTGCAGGGCAGTGGGTACCAGTGGACAAGACCCCTCCTGGAGACTCTTGCTTATTAGTAAAGAAAGACAGTACACAAACAAATGCCGGAGCTATGCAGAGATTTCAGAGTCACGTGCTAGAGAGTGACTCGGGGCTCCTCTAGACCTGGTGGTCAGGGAAGGCCACTCTGAGGGGTGACTTATGAGGTGAGACCTGGATGTCAAAGAGCCAGCCTCGCAAAGATCAGGGACAAATCCTTCCAGAGGGATGACTTGGTACAAAAGCCCGGAGGAGAAAGCCAACTTGGTGAATTCAGGACTGAGAAGGGAGGCCCGTGGGACCACAGCTTCTGGGGGTGAGGTGGCTGGACAGGAAGGCAGAGGCCAGATCATGAAGGACTTGGTAAGGCCAAGGGAAGGATTTGGGGGTTTCTTCTGGGTGAAATGAAAACTGGAAGATTGAAGCAGGAGAGTGAAGCCAGTGGATCCAGGTTTGGAAAGGTCTTGCTGGCTGCTGGGTGGAAAGTAGGGAGTTGGGAGGCTCCTGCAACAGTCCAGGCAAAAGAGGATGGTGGCTTGGGTGAGACCGGGGAGAAGTAGGTGGATGCGGGCTGCATTTTGGGTGTAGAATCAACAGGATAGCAGGGATGGCAGGGGAAAGGAAGGAGCCAAGGATGACTCCTAGGTTGTTTGCCTGAGCATCTGAATGAATTTTGGTGGTGTTTATCAGAATGAGGAAGACAGGGCGATGCAGCTCTGTGGGGAACAGTCAAGAGGTCTGTTTTGGCTAAGTGTGATATGCCTGTGTGCGTATGTGTGTGCACCCGTGTGCCCATATGCCGGGGCCCAGGTGTGCACGTGTGCCTGTGGCGGTTCAGCTCACCTCTGCTTGGCTGGGTGGGAGCTCCTGGGCTTGACCTGGGACCAGGCCCTGTCTTGGCTCTTCACTCTCGCCAGCCCCAGGTGCTGCCCCTGCCAGCTGGGGATTCCCCAATGGCCAGCAGGAAGAATGGGGTGGGTGGGCCCTTGGCACTGCCGACATCTGGGCACACAACCCCAGGCCCAGGAGGCCTGGGAGCCCCGCCCGGCAGTGGCAGGCAGGCTCCGGGGCAGCTGGTGGCGATTAGCAGCGTTGATTACCTAGTGGCGATGCCATCTGGGGTTAGGGCACTGAGCCCAGCCCCACGGGATACCCTGCTTGCTGGCATGCAGGGCTTTCTGGGGCTGAATGCATGTAAATGTGTCAGCATTGCTGCCTGCGTGTGTGTGGATGTGCATTGGTGTGTACGTGTCTGAGTCGGGGTTTCTGCAGGAGCTGAGTCTGCGTGGCCACCTGTGTCTGAGTGCACACATGTGTATGTGCTGTAGGTCTGCAGGTTTCTCTGTTTGCATATATGAAGAATTATGCCTGTGGGCACAGATGTGTGTTTCTATGTGTATGTTTGTGCACACACATGTCTGCATGTGCATGCATATGTCTCATGTGTGCATATCCAAGTAAAAGCAGTGCCAAGTACATGCATTCTGAAAATTATGCACCTGTGTTTGAGTACATCCAGGGATATATTTCTGTGGCTTCATCTGTGCTCACACATGTGTCTCTGTGTGTCTGTTTACGTGAGGAGTATCAAGTGTGTGCATGTGTCTGTGTGAACCTAAGTGTCTACATATGCACGTGGAGTCTGTACACATGTGTCGTGAGAGAACATATCTAACTGCACGCTTCTGGATGGGTGCACATATGTGTCAGGGGCAGGAAGGGGCATAGGCCCATTTCTAGACTGCGTTCAGCCGTCCCCTCCTGCCCGGGAGGGTCTGGGATATGAATGGAGGAAGGATATAGGAGTTGCCCAGGATGGCACAGTGGTTAAGAGCGTGTGCTATGGGTCTAGCCTAGCTGGCATGGGCCCCTGCCCCACCATCCACTAACCATATGATCTTGGGCAAGTTGAGTTGTTCCTGGGCTCCAGTATTCCCCATCTGTAAAAGGGCGGTAAGCATAGAATTCTCCTTCTGGGGCTGTTGTGAGGATGAAAGGAGCTAGCCTGTGTGAAGTTCTTAGCACAGAGCCTGACCTTGGGTGTTGTCTATTCATTCCCAAGGGCCCGCCACTGGCGCAGCACCGTATGGGCAGGCGGAGCCGGTGCCTGCCCACTCCTCAGGCCAAAGCTCCCAGAAAGCCCCACCCCTCCACTTCCCGCCTGCTGAGCTCAGCGCTTCCCAGGCCCCACCACTGTCATAGCCACATCTGGGCCAGTTCTGCGCAGGGACCACAGTGGCGCGTCTCCGTGGCCGTGGTTGCGGGTTTCCGCTGACTCAGCGCCTCGGGCTCCGGAGGCGGGAAACCCCAGGCTTGCCGCCCCTCTGGTTAAATAGAGCCACAGGGCTATGGCTCCACCATGTTGCTTCTCCAGGAAGCCCCCAACCCCATCAGGGCACTCCAGGTGCTCCCCCCACACGCATTCCTACCACTCAAGGGCCTCTTGAACCTACTTCTCTGTAGTTCCTCATCCTTGGGGCCCAGAAATTTGTTTGCTGCCTCCAGGGGAGACCCTTGGGAGGGTCACCTTGATCATCCCCCTGCCTCTGGACAGAACTGGACACATTACCTGCTTCCTTCTCCTCAGAAGTACAATCTCTCATCCAACCTCAATTCCTCTCGGTTCCTTGGATCCTGAGTATAAAGCAAAACCCTCTCCATCGCTGGGCTGGTCCAGTTTCACCCCCTCACCCCGTCCTTGGCCCTTACCTCCTGCCAGCGTCCACAATAATAATGATAATAACGGTGAATATTTATTGAGCTCCTCTTTTGTGCCCTTAGTAAGTACTTTTACAGACTAACTTGTTTCCTGCTCACAACCTTGTGAGGTATATGCAGTCATTATCCCATTTTACAGATGAGAAAGTGGAGTCATAGTTAAATAGTAAGTTCAAAACCACAAAGCTAGAGCGGAGGACAGGGATTTGAGCCCTTCTAACCTCACGGAGTCAGGAGGAATAAGGGGACCCGCTGGGTTCCACTTGTCTGGAATTGAGTCCAGAGCAGAAGGGGTTAATTTAGCATGCGCGCACCCACCCACGCGCACACACACCCCAACTCCTGGAGGGGGCCCCCTCCCCCCAGTTCAGACGGTCAGAGAACAGACTAACTGGGAATGTTAGGCTCAGAAACTGGAAAAAGCTGACCAAGGAGGCTTGGGCAGCAGCCACGTCACGGGTGCTGCGGAACTGGGGAGGAGGGTCTCCATCCCCCCCTCCCCCCAGCCCCACCACCCTTCTGGAGGCCCAGCGAGGGAAGGGGAAGGGGGTGGCACAGGGGAGGCCCTTCAAGCTCCAGGCCTGGCTCTTAAAGGGCCGGACTCCCCGCCCACCCGCCTGCCGCCAGAGCCCCTTGCAGGGCAACTCCCGGCACGCAGGGTCCCGCCTTGCTCGCTCGCTCACCTGGCGGGGCAAGTGGGAGGGATGGGCTTGGGAACGCAGCCAGGCCAGGAGCGGGGCTTGCGTCCCGCCGCCTCTGCCACCGCTGGAGCCCCCTCCCGGTCCTCCCTCCCTCCTCCTGCCTGGCGGGCGGGTCCAGCTGTGTTCCATTAGCGGCCCTGGCAAGTCCCCAGCCCCCTGAAGCCTCCCCCTCTTCTCCCACCCGGAGTGGCCGGCAGTCCCCGGCAGGCGAGCGGGCGTGCGAGCGGGGCAGCATTCAGCCCCAAAAGCTCAGGACAGGGGAAACTGGGGACCCGAGGCCGGCCAGAAGTAATCGAGGACCTTCCAGCGGGTCTGAGGAACGCAGGCCCTGCCTCCCGCGGTTGGCTGCGTTGGGCTGCCTGGATTACTCAGTGAGGTGGCAGGGATTCCCAGCCACGGTAAGTAGGGGTGGAGCGGGTTGCCTCGGGGCTCTGGACTGAAGGGCCTCTTCTGCCCCTGACTTGCTGTGTGACCTGGGGCAAGAGGCATCCCCTCTCTGGACCTCAGTCCCCTTCTTTAAAGCAGGATGAGCTCTACCTCCATTGCAGTTCTGACTCTCCCTGCCCCCAGATCTGTGCCTTCGTATATGGATGGGGTCATCTCCTTGGAAGCTTCTCTCTTATCCCTGTAGCCCCCTGCTCTGCCTGGGGCTAGAGGAGTGAAGGCGAGAGGTCAGGAGCAGGAAGGGGTCAGGGAACCATTGAAGTTCACATGCATTCACATGTCTGTCACAGTTGGCAGTCCTTCCACTGACTGGCAGGAGGGGGAGGTCAGGATAGGGTTTGAGAGATAGGATGTGCATGCCACCAGAATGGGGGATGAATAGGGTGGGGGAACAGTTCTGCCCCAGGAGGAAGGAGATTGGGGTCCTATCTCCAAATATATTGAGGCGAGGGGTCCTTCCTGCTCTCATTCCCTATCCAGAACTGAGGGAGGGGAAACAGAATTCCTTTACAGCTGGAGGGAATGAGGTCAGACTTGCATAAGAACTTCCCGACAGGAGGGCCTATGGAGGAGTAGTCATAGGCTGGCTGTGTGCACGTGTATATGTACTAGCTGGTGTGTCTAAGTGTACCGTGAACATGTGTCTCTGTGACCATGCCTGTGTGCAGGTAGGACTGTATGCACACATGGGCACAAATATGTCTCTGTGTATATGTGCCTGTGTATCTGTGTGTGTCATGCTGACACATGCATGACTGTGTGCGTGAGCGAGCTGCCTGTCTCGGGGGAGGCTGGACGATGTATGGCTCTGCTGGCTGCTTGCTGAGCCCGCATGGATTTATCTGGGCCCATCCATCGGGGTTTAATAAAACTAAAAGACAAGCATCCATCAGCAGGGGAGGTTGGCAACAAGGTCCTGAGCCCGCTGACCTGTTCTCTCGCCCGCTGCACCCATGGGGGAGGCTTCCAGTCAACCCTGTGATGCCTTCCAGGAGACTCAGCCCAGTTGTCAGCCCCTGACCTTGTGGGTGCCAGACAGGGCCGCCTGGCTGAGCTGGGTGCGGCTGGCCAGGAACCAGGCTAGCATATACCAATACAGTGCACAGGTTGATAAAATATTGAAATACTTCCAAGTGTCTTGGCAAATAGCCTCTGCCTCAAGCTTCCTCGCTATCCCGAGTGACCTGGCCTTCTAGGACCCTCTAGATCTCTCCTCAATCCAGCCACTGTCCACTGGCACAGCCAGATGCCGCCTGGACCTGGTTTCAGTGCTCCAGCCAGCATTCTGCTCTGGCTGCTCAGTGTCCGTGCCATACCGGTGGTTAAATATTTTGAATATCACCTCGGCCCAAATCCTAGCCCAAGGCCTGTGGTTGGGCCTCTGAGGGGGACTGACGCCTGGCTAGACCTCCTGCAACCCCAGTACCAGCGCCTGGGCCCCATGGGCTGGTTGCTGCTTGCCCACGTGTGGAATTGTGCTCTGTGAGCTCAGGAATCCACCTTCCTGCTCTCTATGGTTTTCAGGTGCTGTGGCTGCGGCCGATTTCTCTGGACCAGGATGTGGGCATCTTGGGCTCCTGGCTTGTGGCTGCTCAGTCTCTGTGTTATCTGCAGCCATGAGGCAGATACAGGTGAGATGACGTGAGGATCAGAGTGCCATAGGCCTGCCACTGGCTCTCTGAGGTGTGGGGTCCTGTGCACGTATGTGACCACGGGCCTGGGTCACGTGGGCATTTATAGGAGACTCCAGAGGCTGGGCTCAGGGTAGCCTGAGGTGTTTGCACACATGAGCCAGTGTGAGGTGAGCTAGAGAGGATGTGTGTTTCTGTCTACATATTTGTGTGTCTCTGGGCCTCTCTGTGTTTACATCTCAGAGTTGCTGTGTGCATCTGTACATACTCCTGTGTCTCTGTGTGTGAGAAGAACCACCCACCCTAATACATAAACCCAACCTGTGCCCCAAGTGCTGGTGGGGCCAGCGTGGTGGGCAGGAGCTGGCAGCAAGCTGTCCCTGCAGAGGGAAGCTGCATCCCCAAACAGGCCAGGCCTCTCCAGTCCTTTCCATGGTGGAGAATCCATCTTCCAGCCCACGTGCTCCTCCTCCTCCACGGCGATCTTGGATAAAGGGCCCGCCTCAAGGCCCAGACGCCGGATGGGACAAAGGATGGAGCTTTCCAGGGCCCAAAGCCAGAGGAAGTTGACCAGGCAACTTGCCCTGCCCTGCTAGGTGCCCTCTGGCTGTATGGCTGAGCAGGAATAGAATTCCTAGAACCCCAAATCCAGCCAAAAGAGGCAGAAAAACCAAGATGCAGATGTGAGTGGGGTACATGTGACTGTGGGTTGTGTGTGTACATATGTGTTTTTGCATGTTTGCATATATGCCTTACTCTCTTCTCCCTCACCGGGTCCCTGGGGATTGGGGCAGATAATTTCAACATCTGTAAGGAATTTGGGCCCGTTGCCAAGGGGTGAGTCACCCATTGCTGCTGCTGATGCTAAAGACAGTGATAGTTTTTCTGGACAAACCTGGGGGAGAAAGATTCCAGGGGGGTCACTGGGCCTAGGAATCCAGGATTCCTTCTTCCAGCCAGGCATTCAGGGAGTCCAATGTCCAGCTTCTAGGAGCTGTATCCACTGGCTTGTCCCAGCTACCCCATCTGCATTGATGAAAAGGTTTTGTTTTTTTTTTGTTTTTTTTTTTTTATTCTAGCCTCCGTTTCTCCCGTTGTAGCACTCTCTCATTACTTCTGCTCAATCAGCCCTAGAGAAGAGGCAGGCCCATGGCTGCCTACCTGTCCCTTAAGTGTTTTGGAGACCTGACTAAGCTATCCCCTTCTGCATGAGCCTTTACCCCCTTCATATACCCTGTCTGGAGCCCCAAGGTTCTGGGGGGGGGGGTCCCTTGAGCTTGTGGTCCACTCAGGCCCTCAGTCTCTTCTCACAGTTTCATAAAGTAGTTATCCAGTTGAAAAGTCAATCTGTTGACTCAGACTTGTGTCTGGCCTGCTTGCCTGTTTTGGCTGTGGGAAGTGGAACCCCACCCATTGCTGAGAACATGTGTACCAGCAGCACATGGCATCCCTGGTGGCACAGGCATCTACAAGTCACACATGTGCAGACATGCACATGCACTGGTATATAACACAATGTGCATGGACCTGACATTTCCTTGCCCCTGAAGTGCTCCTCTGTCTCCCACTTGGGTGTATGTTGTGGAGGGAGCACATGTGTATACACAGCTCCCCACCCCATCTGAGCTGTAGGGCTGCCCAGAGTTTCTTTCATTCTCTTGCTGGTCTGGCCCCTGACTTGGGGGTCCTAGGGAGATTTGGGTTCTAGGAGTTCTGATCTTGCTCTGCTGTGAACTTACTTAGTAGCCTTGGGCCAGGCCTCAGTCTTCCCATCTGTGCACTGGCTCCCAGAGTAGCCAGGGTCAGAAGGCAAAAGGTGAAAGCAACCCCAAGGCAGAGCCTGGGTAAAGATGCAGTGTGGGGAACATGAACTTGCTCCGTCCCAGATTCCCCAAGAGCCCGGCTGTGCAGTCACCTCAGCCTGAGCCCACCAGATGCCCCACTGCCAATTCTTTTCCAGGGGAGCGGTGCCCACCTTCACAGCAAGAAGGACTCAAGTTGGAACACAGAAGCGACTTATCGACCAACGTGACTGGTGAGTGCTCATCTCATCCTGTTGTCCCCCCTCCACCATCTTCCTGGAGTGGCCAGTACCCCACTCACCTGCCCAGCTGAGCTTGTCATCTGGTGTCTCCCCTAAAGGCTTCAATCTCATCCGCCGACTCAGCCTCATGAAGACATCTGCCATCAAGAAGATCCGAAACCCCAAGGGACCTCTCATCCTGCGACTGGGAGCGGTCTCAGTCACCCAGCCCATGCGGTAAAGGCCCCAGTGTGACCACTGGGAATCAGTACTGACCTCAGCCACACTCCCAGCAACTCTGCATGTGGGGCCTAAGCTCAGGGGCACTTGTGGGTCATTGTATCCTGCTTCCTGTCAGGAGTCAGCCTGGTCTCCACTCCTGGGCCTTGCAGGGCGTGCAGAGAGAAGGGGACCGGCAGGCCCACCCTGTGTCCTTTCCCCATCTCTGGCTAGCAGTGGGTGAGGACAGGTCTGCATCCTGTGGGCACCAGTCCTGAGGACTCCAGGATGGAGGAGGGAAACTTCAAGAATTGTGTGTGTGTGTGTGTGTGTGTGTCGGTGCGCACACGCACATGTGCGTGCACCCACACGTGTGAAGTCCAAACTCCCACAGTCCCTGGGTGGTCTGGCCCCTGTTTGCCTCTCCAGCCTCATCTTCCAAAATGTTCCTTTTCTTTCTTTCTTTTTTTTTTTTGTGTGTTTATTTATTTATGGCTGTGTTGGGTCTTCGTTTCTGTGCGAGGGCTTTCTCTAGTTGTGGCAAGCGGGGGCCACTCTTCATCGCGGTGCGCGGGCCTCTCACTATCGCAGCCTCTCTTGTTGCGGAGCACAGGCTCCAGACGCGCAGGCTCAGTAATTGTGGCTCACGGGCTCAGTTGCTCCGCGACATGTGGGGTCTTCCCAGACCAGGGCTCGAACCCGTGTCCCCTGCATTGGCAGGCAGATTCTCAACCACTGCGCCACCAGGGAAGCCCCCCTTTCTTTCTTGCTGCTCCAGTCGTGCTGAACCTGTTCATCTTTTTTCAGTATTTCTTCCCCTCCCCCAGGCCCGGTTATTCTCCCCAAGGCATCCTGGATTCCTTGGAAGCACTTACCACAATCCTAATGAAATAGTGCAACAGTCATTCTGAGGATCCTTTGTTTATGGCCTTACCTCCTGCATCACCCCGTCAGACTTGAAGGCTCCCTGAGGACAGGCCTCTTCTCTGTGTTTTCACCCGTTACCCCCGGCAGCCAGACCCTCCACTGGCACATAGTAGGCCCTCAATAAACATCTGTAGAATGAATGGATGTGTATATGTATGTGTGTGGCAGTTTGGAGGTGTGTGCCTGTGCGTGTCTCGTGTAGGTTCAACAGTCCTGAGGGCCCAGGGTAGGCAGCAGGTGGTCTCTTACCTGAGCCTCAAGGCACCCTCCCTGCTCTACCCACAGACGTGTATTCCCTCGGGGCCTCCCCAGTGAGTTTGCCCTGGTGCTGACACTATCGCTGAAGAAACACACCCACCAGAACACGTGGTATTTGTTTCAAGTGACCGATGGAAATGGGTACCCGCAGGTGAGCCCGACCCCCTGCTCCACCCCCATTGCTCTTGGCATTCGAGCAGTACCAGTCCATACCAGCTTCTGTCCCAGCTTGTGATTTCTGGGGCCTCCCTGCTCCATCCCAGTGCCCACCCTCAAGGCCGCCCCCACTCCACCTATCCCATTCTCTTAGGAGGTATTGCTCTGTGACCCCAGCCAGCTTTCGTCCCTTTCTGGGCCTCAGTTTCCCCTCCTGTGAAATGAGCTTGAGAGCCGTTACCTTTGTAACCACGCTGTGGCTTGCGGGGCTCTGATTCTCTGTCCTTGCCTTTCCCAATTCCACACAGATTTCCCTGGAAGTCAACAGCCAAGAGCGGAGCCTGGAGCTCCGGGCCCGGGGCCAAGATGGCGACTTTGTGTCCTGCATCTTCTCAGTGCCCCAGCTCTTTGACCTGCGTTGGCACAAGCTGGTGCTGAGCGTGGCTGAACGCGTAGCCTCTGTGCATGTGGACTGCACATCAGTCTCCTCCCGGCCTCTGGGGCCCTGGCGACCCATGCGGCCTGTGGGCCATGTTTTTCTGGGCTTGGATGCTGAGCGGGGCAAACCTGTCTCGGTGAGTGCTAGGTCAGGCTTGGACTCTGCTCGTACTTTCTGGGAGCCTGAGTGAGCTCCCGGGAACCTATATCTGACCAGGACTTTCCCTTGCTCAGAATCCTCTCATGGTTCCCCATTGACCTCCAGATGCAGCCTGAACATATTAACCTGGCATTCAAGGTCTTTCATGATCTGGTCCCTATAAATGACTGCAGCAGCATCTTCTGTTCCATCTTTCCATGCAGCTTTTGCTCTGGTTGATTCCATCCCAGACATCCATCTCACCTAATACTTTCACACTTCCAGCCTTTGCCTATGCTGTTACCTCTACCTGGAATGCTTTTCCTTGCATACCTACCTGCTGAACATCAACTGGTCCTCAAGGCCCAGCTTGAATGAAATCTCCTCTTCCCCTCTTCCTCTGGGCCAAAGCGAACATTTCTCCCCCCTCTCCCTCTTTCTTTCGCGTATAGTTTTGTTTTGCTTTTTGTGACAGCTGTATTCTTGATGGTCTCCCAGGCCAGACTGGAAACCTTCTGAGGGCAAACTCTGGGATGGAGCCATCTCTGTGCCTCATTAAGGGCCAGGACTCAGAGCTCTTTGCTAAAATGAAGTGACACTTGTGTGTCCCCTGCAGTTTGACCTTCAGCAGGCACACATCTACTGTGACCCGGATCTCGTGCTGGAGGAGGGCTGCTGTGAGATTTCACCGGGAGGGGTGAGTGGCCTGGCCCCAGCACAGCTGGGAGGGGTTGGGGCACTGCCCAGGGACACAGTGTGCTGGAGAGGAGGACCAGGAAGGGGATGCCTAGAGATCTTAGGATGATGAGT
Organism: Balaenoptera acutorostrata; assembly: GCF_949987535.1. Taxonomy (NCBI): domain Eukaryota; kingdom Metazoa; phylum Chordata; class Mammalia; order Artiodactyla; family Balaenopteridae; genus Balaenoptera; species Balaenoptera acutorostrata. Next base: position 25,366,198 of record NC_080064.1, on the reverse strand, counting down.
GGGTGAAGTGGGAGGGGTCTGCCTTCTGTACTGACCCCAGCCCTTCCCCCACACTGGGCAGTGTCCCCCAGAGACCTCCAAGGCCCGCCGGGACACCCAGAGCAATGAGCTCATCGAGATCAATCCACAGACTGAGGGCAAGGTCTACACCCGCTGCTTCTGCCTGGAGGAGCCGCAAAACAGCAAGGTGGGTAGGCAGGGCAGGCAGACATGGGCACAGGCAGGCACAAGTGGGCCTGCCCCTCCCCTGACCTGACTGGGGCCTGCCCCCAGGGTCAGTTGACCATGTGCCCCCGGGCAGGGGGGGCACTGGAAGCCCTGCCTCTTTGCTTCCCACCCCTATTGGATTCTGGTAGGCAGAGAGACAGCCCACTGTACGACCCTGTGCCTGCCTGCCTGCTGGCATTGAGAGTTGTGCCCATCTAGCTCTGGTACTACCCAGACCCTCACTGGTACCGTCCCAGACCCTGGTGAGGGAAGGACCATGCTGGCACCCAAAGGCAGTTTCTCCAGGACAGGGATATCTGGGATCAGAGGCCAGGTGCCACACTGCTTGCCTTGGGGCTCACTCATTCTCCTGGGCTCAGCCCGGGCAAGTGCCAGGCTGGTTCCATGCCCAGCACCATGGCCAGCTGCCCTGCCTGCTTTAGGTTCTTTAGGGGTGGCAGGGAAGCCCAGTTCCTCCCATAGCCCCACACCCTGGCAGGGCAGCCTCCCTGCCTACCGGGCATCTTGCCCAGCTTTTGGCTGCAGGAACACAGGATCCCATTGATTCATGGTCTTGTTTTCTCCGACATCACGTGGGTGGGGTGAAAAGGAAGGGGGGTGCCTGTTGGGGTGCCAGGGGCCTGAGCAGGCTCTTGATGACCTGGGAGCTGCCAGATGTCAGGCTGAGGCATCCCAGGGGTCCATGCCCCTGCCTGGGGGCCCCTATCTAGTGTGGGCCCCAGAACTGCCCCCTCCTCAAGATTTCCCCCTTATTCTGTCTGCTCAGGTGGATGCCCAGCTGACGGGAAGAATCAGCCAGAAGGCAGAAAGGGGAACAAAGGTAGAGACAGTGCGTGGGCAGAGGAGCCCACAGTGTCCTCAGTCTGCCCTCCCTGTCCTCCGTAAACCCCTCGAGTAAGAGACTCTCCGCCCATGCTCTTCCCACCTGCCCCTACTCCCCTGGACAGAGCTTAGGATTTGTAGGTGCCAGCTCTGAGAAAGAAGGATGAACGGGAGCGAGACAGACAGTACCTGGCACTACTAGGGCACCCGCTCCTGGTGGTTCTTGGGTAGGGGTGTTGGAAGCAGTGCTTTGTCCCCTCCATTCCCCACCCATTCTCATGCCCTCCCTCTTCTCAGGCCCACCAGGAGACAGCAGTGGATGAGGTAAGCCTCCCATCTAGACTGGCAAAAAGAGCTTGGTTGGAAAGGTGCCAGCATGAGCCCTTCGGACAAGGCTTTGGGGCCCTGGAGCCTGGGCATGGGGGTGTGGGATGACCACACAGCTCCCAGCATTCCTTGGGGACCTGATGCTGGACCCTGTCTGCCTGCTGCTTTTCCTTAGGAGCGGGGTGTTCAGCCCTGGACACTCCTGCTGAGTTGGCAGCAAATGGCCACGGGTATCTTGGAGAGAGCCCAGGCCTTGGCCATGGGACCCTGGATTCTGGGCCTCACTCTGCCTCCAACATGCTGTGTGACCCAGGGCCCACTGCTATTCCTCTCTGGGCTTCAGTTTCCTCATCTGAGAAATGGCTTGGCTCTGGGTTGGTGGGAGTTGAGGGGCGAGCTTGATAGGATTTCCATCTTTATGCTCCTCAACTCCACCCAGACACCTGTGATGTTCTTGGTGTGTGTATGGGGGCCAGTGGGGTGGAGAGGGCTGGTCCTGGGCTCTCAGACCTGACCTCCAGGCCCATTCTTCCCTTTCAGTGCCCACCCTGTGTCCATGGTGCCCGGGAGAGCAACGTGAGTGAAGAGAGAGTGTGCTGGGTGGGGTGGACGGGGCCTGGGAGTGGGCGTTGCCTAGAGGTTGGCTTGGCGGCTTCCTGGTTCAGGACAAGGGGGTCTTTGTGCACTTTCACACTCTCTGCCTGCCCAACCCCAGAGCTGGGTTTGACCCACACCCGCAGTCCCACCAAGCCAGGGCCCCAGGGAAGGAAGCCTCATGCAATGTATTGGGCTCCAGGGTGGAATGGGGACGGGGTGGCGGCTGGCAGAATCAGAGCCTTGGTTGCTGATCCCAGCTTGGCACTCCCCTCAAAGACTCAGGCCTGGTCTGCTTGGAAGGCTTCCCATGTCATCTTCGAGGCAGAGAAGGGGAAGGGCTGGCTCAGGGTGACACAGCCCAGCATGGCCCCCCAAACCACGTGTTGGCTCAGGGCCTCCCCTCCTATCCCTCTCTAGCTGGTCCTGGCCCATCCTCCCTCTGGGGTCCAGAAGGACAAGGGAAAGGGACTCAGTGCGAGCCCAGCTGGTACCCAACTGTGTCTCTTCCGTGGGCAGTATGAGTCACCACTTTCCCGCAGCCTGACATTCTGAGTTGACATTCTGCATTGATCCACAAAGGGCACAACCCCCGCTCCCCTCGGCTCTAAGCCCCTGGCCTTGGGGGACATCAGGAAGTACCCCCTCTGCTGCCCTCCCCTGTTTCCGTCCAGTCCTCCACCAAATCCAGTAAGGCTGATGGTCCCCAGACATGCAGGGGTTACCATGGCAACCGAGCAGCCATATTATCCTAGCAACTGCGGGGTGGAGCTAGCCAAAGCCAGGCAGGTTAGAGAAGGAAGGTCAAACCCCTCCGTAAGTTTGACAGCTTTGGGATATAAAATCAGCATGCTGGTTGGCCTGGGAGACAGAGCAGGGGCTGGGGTTTGGGCTGTTGGTTCAGCCACCCCTGTGTGACCCGGACTAAATTGCTTGCCCTCTCTGGGTCTGTTTTCCGCTCCCTCCCTGAGATGATTACATCCTCTCTCCTTTGTCCCCTCAGGTCACAATTGGTCCCTCTGGCCCCCAGGTGAGTCCCAGATGGAGAACAGGACACCCCTGCCCTCTTCAGTGGTGCTAGTCCATCTCACGGCATGTGGCCCCTTGGCTGTGTGTATATATCAGGGCTACCCAAGCCTGCATATATGTGGGGTGATTAGATGTGTGTGTGTGTGTGTGTGTGTGTGTGTGTGTTGGAGAGAGTAGGGGTTTGTGTGTATGTGAGGATGTTAAGAACTGCCCTTTTCTGAGGGCCTACTGTGCATCAGGCACTGGGCCACCCATTGGCACCATGACCTTCCTGAACCCCCTCAGGCATCTTGCCGGGTGGGTACTATCATTTTATTTCAGGGAAAACCGAGGTCCAGCTGTGCCCACGTGGGTGACTGGTGTGATTTTGTGTGTGTGTGTCTGTGTGTGTGTGTGTGTGTGTGTGACTACGTACATTTCTGGACACATGTTTGCACATGTGCAGGGGGGTGAACCCATATACCTGTGGGCCTGACAGGATCGCAGAGCTTGTGGGTGATGTGCAAATGTGAGACTGGACACTTCTGTGTGCCTGTGAGTATATAATGTCATTCCTGGAGCCACCTCCATGTGCGTGCTAAGTGGTGCACACTTTACCTGCAGTGTCACATTTCTTCCTCACCGCAGCCCCTTGAGGTAGGTGCTGACATGAATCCCATTTTATTGATGAAGAAACTCACCATCATGGGTGTCTGCTACTCCACATGTGTGTGTCCACGCACATGTGTCCCTGTGCCCCTGGGTGTGCTGTGTGTGAGCTAGCATGCTTGGGTTGGAGTGTGGGAGAAGAGATACCTTCTGCCTGAAACTACGGATTTGCCAAATATGGTCCTTTGGGGTGGGAGGGACAGGCGGATGAATGCGTATGGAATCCATATGCTGTGTGCGTGGGGGCGGGGGGGTTGGGGCAGGGCTGTGCTCATTTACACACCCGTGTTTGGTGGATGCGTGGAGAAGACCAGGATGGGGAGAGCTTCTTCAAGGCTCTCATGTGCTCCTCTGGTCCCAGCCCTTGTTTTGTTCTCATCCACAGAGAGGGAAAGGTGAGCAGGGCCTGCCTGGTCCATCAGGACCCAAGGGAGAGAAGGGAGCCCGGGTAAGTGCCCCAGCCATGCCCATGGTAGGACGTTCCCACCTGTGCCCTGGGGTTGGGCCGGAATGTGAGCCATCATCCCATCATCTCAGATGGAAACCTGCAGCCTGGTCCAAATAGGGGATGAGGGCCAGGGTCTCTCTAGGGGTTAGTGTGCGGAAACATGCATCTTCTAGGGGCACCTGCGACTATGGGATTCTTGGGCCCATCCTCCTCAAAACAGGTCTAGGATGGCTCCCCTAGGAGGCTGATCCTTTGCTCCCTACCTCTAGGGCAATGACTGTGTTCGAATCTCGCCGGACGCCCCGCTTCAGGTAAGGCCTGGAGGAGAGGCCTGCTTTAGGGCCAATATGGGGTCAGCCCCTGAGGAAGGGGCTGTGCCCTCAGAGCTCATGGGGGTGACCCTGGGCCCCTCTCAACACCTTATCTCCCTGTTCAGTGTGCAGAAGGCCCAAAGGGAGAGAAGGGGGAGTCGGGAGCCTTGGTGAGTATGGGACCAGAGACAGGGCAGGGCAGCGGGGTCCTGGCCAGCCTCCCCCTCCTTTCCTCACCTCTCTTTTGTGTCCCCTCCTTATCTCAGGGACCCTCAGGACTTCCCGGCTCCACAGGCCAGAAGGTAATGGGCCAGGATTTTGAGGGGTGTGTGCCAGGGAGGTCTGCGAACCCTACAGACAGGAGGAGGGAGGTGTCCAAAGTCATCCTAGGGGATGGTGTCACTGGGCCCAGAGCTGGTAGTACTCTCGAAGCCTCCCAGTCCTCCTGCCTTGTCCAAGTTCCTGCTAGACCTGGAGAGAAAAGCCACAGACTCCCTGAGTGAGTGGCCTGGCTGGTGGCAGTTCTTCCTGTTGTCTCCCCTCCTGTGAAGCCATTTAATCTCTGGGGAGGCTGAGACCACCGATCTAGAAAGCAGTTGTCCCTCCCCAGATGGAGCTGTCCTGGCTCTTCCAGCCCCTTCTCTCAGCCCCAGTCACTTTGCCTCTCCTTCTTCAGGGCCAGAAAGGCGAGAACGGAGACGGTGGCATCAAGGGCTCGCCAGGAAAGCCAGGCCGAGATGTACGGTGCTTGGGACCCTTCCTCAGCACGACCCCCACATCCCTCAGCATGTGGTCTTGAAATGCTGGACTGTAATCTTGGGAATCTAACCCACTACGCTGCTCAGACAGAACAGAGACCCGGGGAGGGGAGAACTGTGCCCCAGGAGGGGCAGAGAAGGGCCTGACCCTGGGCATCCTGACTCCCAGCCTGGGAGCCCCTGACCTCCAATGTCCTGATGTTGACATCTAATGACCTCGGGGCACTGGGTGAAGTCAGGCTTTGGGACAGGGCAGGGAGGGTGGGCAGCTGGGTATTTACACGTCCCAGTGGGGCTGCTGTCCCCGGGAGGTGCCAGGCCTCAGCCATTCTTAGACCCTCCCCCTGCCCACAGGGCCGGCCAGGAGAGATCTGTGTCATGGGGCCCAAAGGGCAGAAGGTGAGTTGTGGGCATCTGAGGGGTGAAGAGTGGGTGGTGGGGCTGAGGCGGTGGCTCTCTCATACCCACCTTATGTCTGTGCCAGGGAGACCCTGGCTTTGTTGGACCTGAGGGGCTGGCGGGAGAGCCTGGGCCCCCAGGCCTCCCTGGGCCCCCTGGGATAGGACTTCCTGGGACCCCGGTGAGTACCCCTTGCCCCTCCTGCCCTCTTTTCCTCAGAGACCCTTCTCCCTCCTGGCCAGGGGTGGGGAGGTAAGGCTTGGTCCCAGGCGGCCTGGTTGGGGGAAGGGGCCAGAGTGGATCTCACTGTAATGTGAGGGCCCTGGGAAGCCCCTGCCTGACCCTGTTTCTGCCCTCAGGGGGACCCAGGTGGCCCTCCAGGCCCCAAGGGAGACAAGGTAAGCACAAGCAGGAGCAGGGGCACATGCGGGAGCCCCCCTGCTTAGCGGGAGGGGAGAGGAGAGAGGAGAACGGGGCTGGGGTGGCTGGGGCAGCAGGGACAGCAGGGGGGAGGAGGGAGGCGGCCGGCATGTTGGGGAAGGGGCTAGGGGGCTGGGCCCCTCAGTGGGCAGTGTCCCCATCCCAGTGCTTGCTGACATGGGAGCCTTGGCCTGGGTTGCAGGCACGGGGACGGACAGGCCTAAGTCTGGTAATGACCGGAGTGGCCTCATTGGAGGGCCCAAGCTCATTTTAGGGCCTTATGCCTTGACAAGCAGAAAGTCCTGGAAATGTCTTTCTGCTCTGGTCCCTCTGGGGTCACCCGTGTCACCTCCAAACGTGCTGCACTGGGGAAGGGGCACATAGAGGCCTCTTGTTCTCCATTCCCTTGCAACCAGAAGGACTCAGGTTAGACATGGAGAAGGACAGGCAACAGGAAGGGAGTGTTCGTTGACAAAACCGACCAAGAGGAGATGAGAGATTTGGCGAGATTGTCCTGCCGTCCAGAGAGGGAACTGGATGGCAAAGGGGTGCATGGGCTGAGGTCACGGCCAGAAGCCTCCCCCTTAACCCTTCTTCTGACCACAGGGCAGCTCCGGAGTGCCGGGAAAGGAAGGTCCTGGTGGGAAACCTGTGAGTGACCCCAATCTGGTGGGGGAGGGGAGCCGCTGCCCACTATGCCCAGGCCTCGTCTACCAAGGCCTCCAGAGAGAGAGGGGCTAGGTCCTCGGGCCCTTTCTGCTGTGGCACTAACGCTCACTGCTTCTCCAACAGGGGAAGCCAGGGGTTCCAGGGCTGAAGGGAGAGAAGGTGAGTCCCAGGCTTGGTTACCCCAGGTTGGGATGGGAGGGCAAGCTTCTCTCTGAAGGTGGCACTGAGCATCAAGGGTGCTGGGCCTGGGACCCTCCTCGGGGGACCCCCACCCCTTCTTTGTTCCTATGGTGTGCGTGTGATTACTAAATAAAGGGCCTGGCTTTGGAGTTACACAGACAGGTTCAAATCCCACCTCGACCATGCACATGAACACAGCAAGTCAATGCGCTTTTCCCTTTGCCCAAGTTTCCCCACCTCTAAATGGGACACAGTGATTTCTTATGGCTTGTTGTGAGGATGTAGTTGTTTTTTTTTTTTTTTGAGGATGTAGTTCTTGATGTCCAGGAATCGTAAGCTGAATGACTGAGTCGGTCGAACGGAAAGCCCCCTCGGTGTTCCTGCTGTGCATTTTGCCCTGGCCCACCCCATGCCTAGAGCTCCTTGTCTTCCCCAGGGTCTTAGCCCCAACTTGTCCACTCATGCTCTCTCCCTTCTGCTAGGGTGACGGCTGCGAAGTGTGCCCAACGCTGCCTGAAGGGTTCCAGAACTTTGTGGGGCTCCCTGGAAAGCCAGGGCCCAAGGGAGAACCGGGTGATCCTGCACCAGCCAGGGTGAGTGCCCAGGGTGGCCCCTGTGGGACTCCACCAAAAAACCTGGGGGCATAATCATGGAGAGGAGTTGGGCAGAGGGGCTGGAAACGTCTCATGGCCATAGAGACACTGTGGGCAGAGAGTCTAGGCTCTTAGCTCCATGGGGGGGTGGGGGCTGAACCATAGAGTTTAGGGCTGGGCTAGAAGGCCCCCCCAGGTCTCCATAGCAACCAACCGGGGTTCTCCTAGCCAAGGCTTAAGATGCCTTTTGGGCAAGCTGGGGTGGAGCCAACCCTTATAGTGAGTGAGATTGTGCCCTCCTCCTGGGATAGGGTGTTGGTTGGAGGTGGAGGAAAGGAGCGGGCAGGGCTGGGTTATGGTCCTGGGCTGGACTCTGTACCCCACTCCCTCACAGACCCTTTTTTTCAGGAGGGCCTGGGAGCTGTTGGACAAAAGGGTGATCGGGTATGTACCGGCACTTCTGGAGGGGTAGCTTAGCCTGGCCTCATTTCCTCCATCTGTCACATGGGTTGATGAGCCCCGGCTCTGGGGTGCTGACCTTGAATCCCCTGGGACCCCTGGGTGTTTGAAGGGTTTGTGGTGTGTGACATTGCTGTCCTCATATATGGCTAGGAAATTTGGGGTGTCCCAACATACCCAGTCTCTCAGCCCATAAACCTTTTCTCCCTGCAGGGAGACCCTGGCATCCAAGGCCTCAAAGGAGAAAAGGTGAGGGACACTATTCTCTGGCTGACCCCTTCTGACTACTGGAAGCCTTTCTGATCCCTTCTCTTCCTTCCCCAGGGGGAGTCCTGCTTGTCCTGCAGCTCAGCCATAGCAGCCCAACATCTTGGGCCCGCTATAGGGCCCAAAGGAGATGTGGGCCCTCCTGGCCTCGGTTTGCCTGGCCTTCCGGTGAGTGACTGCTTCCTCCTAGCCAGGCCAGGCCAGGCCAGCCCAGCCCATCTTTGCCACACTGGTGGCCTCCCTGGCTCCTTAGGCTCTGAGTCTCAAGGCAGAAACCAGGAAGGAGGCCCTGAGGCAGGTTCTCCAGGCCTCCCTCCACCCTTGCACTGCCCTGGGACTCCCTCTTAGAACCTCTGAGTGCCCATCTGTATAACAGAGGTAGTTGTCCAGCTACCTGCAGGGTTGTGGGATTTGTAATTCTGAGCTGGCCTTTCTCTTTCTGGGTGGACACTGGGACCCATGGAGTCTTGGAGGGATGGGAGTGGGGGGATGCAGTGACTATGACTTGATTGTTTTTCAGGGGAAAGTTGGGGCTCCAGGGCCAACAGGGCTGAAAGGAGAGAAGGTGAGACCTGGTTAGATGTCAGGAACACCAGGGTCTTCTTGGCCGGGAGGCAGGGGAGAGGGCCCCTGGACGGGGACTAGGGACAACATAGACAAGAGATCAAACTGTAAATCCACAGAGAAATAAATTCATCAGTGTTTTGCAGACTGGAGTCAAAGAATTGATTTCTGAGAGCCCACATGTTCTCCAAGAAAGTTCCTTAGTGTTGTATTTTTCATTTACTGATAATCCAAAACAATTAAGTACATGCAAGACTACCTTATAATAAAATAATAATAACCCTTCTTTACCACTTACTTTGTGCCGAGCAGCATTCCAAGGGCTTGTAGGTGTATTGACTTGTTTCCTCCTCCCAAAACTTCATGGGGTAGGTACTCCATTATTCCCATTTTATGGATGAGGAAACGGAGGTCCAGAAAGGCCAAGTAAATTGCTCAAAGTCACATGGGTGTTTGGGTGCAGACCTGGGATTTGAGCCCAGGGAATGTGGCTCCAGAGTTTGTCATCTTCCCTACTCGGCTGGGTTACTCACTTTCAGTGCCATGTGAACCTTTGTATTTGTGGTTGCATTGGAGATGAATGACAGTGTTGAATTAATAATGCAGTGTTACTTAAATGAGGGGTCCTGTGGGTATACGAGTGTTCAAGTGTGAGAAACACTGGAATATACGTTCAGACTCTGCTCTACCAGGCAAACCACGCCTGTCATTTCTCAAATGGAGCTTTGTGCCACCACCCCACACTTGTTTCCTCTTCCGGTCCCCCCATCTCTGTAAGTGGCATATACCGAGTTCCTCAAACCTCCTCAAACCCCAAACCGTGCAGCATCCTTGATTCCTCCCATCTCCACATCATCTCCTCCATTTGACAGTTCTGCCACAGCACCTCTCTCAATTCCACCTCCTTTGCTCACCTCCATGACCGCCACTTCGTCTGGGTCCCATCATCTCTCACCGGGATGGTGGCGGCAGCCCCTTAGCTGGCCTGCCTGTGGCCACTGCAGCTCTTAAACTTTTTCATCCAGTGGCTAACGGGGCTTTGTTAAAAAAGAAAAGACAAGAACAAAACAAAACAAATAAAAACCTCAGGTTATATTATTTCCTTGCTTAAAATCCTTCTATGACTCGACTTTGTACTGAAGGCCTTCTATGCCTAACAAGACCCTGGACGCCTGGCCCTGCTTGCCTTGAAGGTTCATCTGGTTTTCCTCTCCCCACTTCCTGTGCTTTAGATGTGCTGCCCTCCTTACTTTCTGGAATATGTCAAGAATGTTCCCACCTCTTAGATTTTGTACTTGTGGCTCCCACTGTCTAGAACGTTTTTCCTCTCTACCTCCCCCTATTCTTTCATTGGCTGGCCTTTGTCTCGTCTTTCTGATAATAACTGTGGCTCACACTTCTCTGACCATCCTGTCTAAAACGGCCTCCCCTGCCTACTTTGTCTCATCACCCTGTTTATTTCCTTCACAGCACTCATCGCTATTCAGTTACAATTATTTAAAAGTTCTTGGTGTCCCTACAAGGGTGTAAGCTCCACAAGTGTGTTTGTCTGTGCTGTTCACTGCTACCTACTGGCACCTTGCTGAGTGCACAGTGTGTACAGACATCCAGCGAGTGGCTGTTGGATAAATGAATTCGTGATCTTTGTGTGCTGGGCCAGAGCTGAGGGTGGGGCTGGGATTCTGCAGAGTGAGGCTGGGGACAGAAACAGGCTGGCCACAGACTCCCCTGGGGACCTTGGGGAAATCCCTTTCCCTCTCTGGGTCTTGGTTTCCCTAGCCAGGAAATGAGGCGGGGTAGTTGGGGGTCCCAAGGGGTTATTTGTGTAGTTTGGGGTTTGGGAATGACCTAGAGTGGCCTCCTCACTTTGACCCTGTGTCCTCTGCTTTGCTCGCAGGGTAATTTCGGGGAGACAGGGCCAGCCGGCAGTCTGGTAAGTGAGCTTTGGATGGCAACAGCTCTGGGGAGAAGGACAAGGTGGGACGCGGGGAGATGAGAGGCCCCAGCACGGCCCACGCAGTTGCCGGGCATCACACACGGCTTCTTATCACACAGGGGCCTCCAGGGCCAGTGGGACCCACAGGCATCAAGGGGGAGAAGGTGAGTTGAAGACGTTCCCCACGCTGCAGCCAGTGCCAGCTTCCCAAACACACGCTTATCCTGCTCTACTTCAAACCCTCCGAGGCTCCCCACTGCCTGAGGGTAACATCTGATTCCTTAGCATGATGTCAGGACCCCTGAGGCCTTGGCCCCCACCTTCGTTTCTTACCTGTTTTCCCACAATGTCTCCTGAGATATCCCTTGGCAATCCCTATGTCAGGCCGGGCTACATTCCCCAGCCCCAGATTCCAAACCTGCCTGGGGTCCCCCAACTCTGTGTCCTTGCTTGGCAGGGGGAGCCTTGTGAGTCATGCGGAGCCCTGTCCAAGCACGAGGATGGGGACGGCCACGTGGTGGCCTTGCCTGGGCCTCCCGGAGAGAAGGGGGAGCCTGGGCATCCAGGCTTTGGCCTGCCAGGAAAACAGGTGAGTTCTGGGGCCTGTGGAGGTGGGATACAGGCAGGGCTTGAGGGGGACAGGGGCTGCCTGGGTCTCTAGGCTCCCTGTGCAGTGGGGAGTAGGTGAGAGTGTGTGGAGGGGTCAGTGCCTCTGTCCCCAGAGGGAGCTGGCCTGACAGGCCTCTGCCCTTCGTCCTGGGACACAGCATGGCCGGGTGTGCAGAAAGACCACCAACCTGGAACCAGACAGACCTGGGTTCGAAGTCCAGATCTGCCTTTTACTAGCCCTTTGGCTTGAGCCAGTTACTTCCCCTCTCTGTGCCTCTGTTTCCTATGCATGGTGTTGTTGTAAAGCCTAGGAACGATGTGTGTGAAGAACTTAGCAGCACACAATAGGCATTCAAGAAATGATAATTACCACTGTGGTGATTATTATTGTTACTGCTTTACTAATAGCAGTGAATGCTGACATAGTGTTCATCATGAGCCATGCACTGTTTCACATATATCAGCTATATCAGCTTGTCTAATCTCACAAGAACCCTACGAGGTAGAAGCCTGTGCTCTTTTTATTGTCCCCATTTGACAGATAAAGAAACCGAGGCACAAAGAGGTTAAGTAACTTGCCCAGGATCACCCAGGCAGGGAGCCTGGCTCAAGTCTCTTCTCTTGAATATTGCTTCACTAGAATGAGAGCAGAGATTTTGATCTGTCTTGTATATTGTATATTCCCAGAATCTAACACAGTGCCAGACACTTAAGGGTGTCTAGTATGAGTGAATGGGTGCTGGAAATGCTTTCTCCTCAGGGCAAAGCTGGAGAGCATGGATTGAAGGGGCAGAAGGTAAGATAATTTGGTGGGCACGGGTGGGCACCACCTCCTCTCAGATGCCCTCCCCACCTCCTATTCCTGATTGCCCTGTGCCCACTCTCCACTCCCTGCCCAGCCTCCAGCCCCAGTGAAGGGCTCTGAGTGCCTGCAGGTCCCAAGAGGGCACCGTGCCCTGCCCTCCTTGAACCCTACTCCAGCTGGATCACCCCTGCCCTCTTTGAACCCTACTCCTTACAGGGTGATGCTGGGAATCCCGGAGATCCTGGAACACCGGGCACCATGGGGCGGCCGGGACTGTCGGGAGAGCCTGGGGTTCGGGGCCCTGCAGGGCCCAAAGGAGAAAAGGTCAGTCAGGCAGGGGGCAGTTTTTTGCATGAGCAGAAAGAGATTAGGCTGAGAGCTAGTGAGGGGAAGGACTTGGGGTCAGGCTGTGAGCCTCAGGGGATGCCAGAATCACTGGGTGGGGGCGCCTCAGCTATTCTCCGAGGCAGGGAGGAGAGCTAGGCGTGTCAGGGGCCAATTTTGATATCCCAGGCTGAGGAGGGGTCAGTGGAGGGGCAGAGCTTTGAGAAGGGCGCAAGGATCCCCTTTCCGATGTCTCCTCCTGGCTTGGCTGCCAGGCCTGGCTCATGAGCTCCTGGCTGTGCCCATCTCTGACCAGGGTGATGGCTGCACTGCCTGCCCCAGCCTGCAGGGGGCATTGACTGACAGGGCAGGACCACCTGGGAAGCCAGGCCTGAAAGGAGATCCGGGGCCGGAAGGCGTGGGCCAGCCTGGTAAACCGGTGAGTTCTGGCTACCTGCCCTCTTGTCCTTCCCTCCCTGGGCTTTCCTTCTCTCCCTCCTGCCCCCTTTCCCTTGAGGGACCCATGGCTCACCTGTGTCTTTTAGGGCCAGCCTGGTCTACCAGGAGTTCAAGGACCCCCAGGACTGAAGGGCATACAGGTGTGTGTGAGCGTGAGGGCCTGGGCTGCAGCTCTGTGTGGGTGAGGGTGCGGATGCGGAGATGCGTGGGGACGGTGGGCCTGGAGGGGGGAATGGAGATCAGCTGCAGAGCAGGGAGGAGGCGGAGGTGGAGGAGGTCCAGGAGGAGGGGCTGGGACAGGGGAGAAGGGTGAGTGGGGAATCTCAAGCGCAGGCTTGTCCTTCTGCCTCTTCAGGGAGAGCCAGGGCCTCCAGGAGTGGGAGTCCAAGGGCCCCAGGTGAGTCTCCAGCCTTACGCGTGCCTGCTTGCCTCCCAGCACTTCCCTAAGCCAGCTACTCACTCCCACCTGCCCCCCAAACCTCAGAGCTCTGCCTGCCCCCAGATGCTCAAGGGCACAGCCCTGGCCTGCGGTTGTTTCTGTTGGGGACTTTGGTTTTGACCCCCTGCCCCTCTCTGACCCTCAGAGTCTCCTTGTGGAGCTCTCCTGAGTTTGGGCTGGCAGACACCCCACCCCAGACCAGGTCTGCCGGCGGGGCAGGTTGGCTTGGGCAGCTGTGGCCCAGTCTGCCTTTTCTGACTTGCAGGGGGAGCCTGGAGCCCAGGGTTTGCCTGGCATTCAGGTACGTCTGCCTTGGGCCTGGAGGAGACGGGCAGGTGAAGGGGCCACTCTAGGATAGAGATAACTAAGTGTGCTTCCATCTGCAGGGGCTCCTGGGACCTCGGGGGCCACCTGGCCCTGCTGGAGACAAGGGTGCCAAGGTGAGCCTCTGCCTGCTTGGGCTCTAGACTTGTAACACTTCGGAATGTCCTGGCAGTGGGCACGGGGGACATGGGAGCAGAGGGATGTTTGTCAGAGGGCTGCCCAAGGCCTGGTCTCACCTGCTGGATTGTAGCTAGCTTCAAACTCTGGCCCTGCAACCTTTGTACCCTCTCTTCCACAGGGATCTCCAGGGGTGAAAGGAGCCACTGGGCCTGTGGGACCTGCTGGTGCCAGTGTCTCTGGGCCTCCGGTAAGGGCCCTGCCCCACGCTCCACACTGGGGATGTTGTTTGGACCAAGGGCGTTGCCGCCAGGAAGAGGGCATGGGGCTGACCCTGCCTGTCCCAGCAGCATGGGGGATGGGAGGAGAGAGGCCTCAGCCTGGCCCGGCCTGGGAGAAGGAAGACCGCACTGTTTGGGGGGAGCCCCTGAAGAATGATAATATTGAACACCACCAGTTTTTGAGCAGTGACCGTGATGAGGCCCTGTGCTAAGCTCTAAACAAACAGAGATTCACTTAATCCTCACAACAGTCCTGTAAGGGAACGGCTATGATTATCCCCATTTCACAGATGAGGAAACTCAAGGCCAGAGAGTGAGGAGACAGAGCCGGGACTTGAACCCAGGTCTGTCTGACTCAAAGCCCATATGCTCTGCCCGCCAGCCTCCACTTCAAACCTTGGAGTCATTCGGGATCATCTAAAACAGTGCTGCCCAATAGAACTCTCTACCCTGCCTGAGATGTGGCCACCAGCCCCACATGGCTGTTGAGCGCTCAAAATGTAGCTAGTGTGACTGAAGAACTAAACTTTAGATTTAATTTTAATTATTTTAAATTTAAGTAGCCGCATGTGGCTATTGGCTACCGTACTAGCCCGCACAGATCTATCCAGACCAGCAACACTTTCAACCTTGTTACCCTCAAGGACCCCTCTTTATTGCTGTCCCACCAGTGATTCCCATGTTCTGAAAGATGTGTCTGTTGAACAAATTGCATAGATTAGGTAATAATATACACATTTCCTCATTTTTATTCATCAAAGACCTGTATAATAGCTAGCTTTGACTCCACATGAATCCACTAGAATTTTTTTTTTTTTTTTTTTTTTTTTTTAAGGATTTTCTTTTTTTTTTTTTAATTAATTAATTTATTTATTTTTGTCTGTATTGGGTCTTCGGTTCGTGCGAGGGCTTTCTCCAGTTGCGGCAAGCGGGGGCCACTCTTCATCGCGGTGCGGGGACCGCTCTTCATCGCGGTGCGCGGGCCTTTCTCCATCGCGGCCCCTCCCGTTGCGGGGCACAGGCTCCAGACGCGCAGGCTCAGCAATTGTGGCTCACGGGCCCAGCTGCTCCGTGGCATGTGGGATCTTCCCAGACCAGGGCTCGAACCCGTGTCCCCTGCATTAGCAGGCAGATTCTCAACCACTGCGCCACCAGGGAAGCCCTAGAATTTTTTAAGATGATATAATTCTAGCCTAAATCAAAGAAATGATACCTTTCAGCCAGCCTGTGTCATGCCAGGTTGTGGGCAAATGTATAATTTTTCCTAGGCTTTTGGTAATGTTGAAAATAGCTTGTGAACTGTATCTTTTCTGTCTTTATGGATCCCTAGAGAAATTCCAGACCCAGTTTGGGAATCACAGATGGATTCCTCCTGAGGGTGCGCTGAAGCCCAGAGGGGCCGCGGCCTTGCCCAGGTCCCCACCGTCCGTGTGGTTGCCTAGCACATCTAGGTCGTCAGGGTCCCCGCCTGTCCCAGGGAGCTCCCAGTGAAGGCAGAGGTGAAGGTGAAGGTGAAGCTGGCCCTGGTCCTCAGGGAGCTTTGAGTCCCACATGCGAAGGTGGCCTGCCCCACAGGACAGCAGCCGTCAGAGAGCCCTGCTGACTTCTCCAGACCGCCTTCCCTCAAGTTGAATCCCATCCGGGAGGTTTCCCAATTCTGGCGCCACACTTACTAGTTGTGTGACCTTAGGCCAGTGACAGCCTCTCAGGGCCTTCAATTCCTTGTTGACAAATCAGGGCTGAAATTCCCATCTCCTCCTTAAATCAACTGAGAGAACTTGTATGATGGAGAGAATTGTGTCAAACACTAAAGGCTAAGAGGACAGAGCAGGGACTTTGGGCCGCACAGACCTGGGTGCAGCCGTGATGTTGGGTCTATTACAAAATGTCTTTAAGCCTCCGTTTCCTCACCTGTATAATGGAACAATACCATCTTGCAGGGCTGGGAGTGGGGATTCCATCCAGTGCTCCCTGACAGGTGCTTGGCCCAGTGTCTGACACCAAGAAGGTGCTCGGGAAATGCCAGTGTTCTTCCTCCTTCCTTCTCGCCTTGTCTCTTGGGCCTCAGTCTCCTACTCTAGGACATGGGCACTGGGATGTGGGTTCCAGGGGAGCCTGGCACTGCTTCTGTTAGTCCTATCACCCTCCCCTGCTGGCAGGCCAGATGGCTGGCTGCTGTCCAGCCTCACCCGCTGACCCTGGGCTCTCTCCCTTCAGGGCCCTGATGGGCAGCAAGGACAGACTGGACTTCCAGGAGCCAGAGGGATGCTGGTGAGTACCGTGTCGTGGGGCAGCAGGAAGCCACAGCTGGCCCTTTCTCCACACCCCTATCTACTCATCCCCCTGTGTTTCTTCCCTGCAGGGTGAAAAGGGAGCGCAGGGAGAAAAGGTAAGTCCCAGGGACCTGTGACCAATACTCTGGGGAAATTAGCAGCCCCTGGAGCTCTGCCACCCAGGGGACCCTCTGCACTTGGCTGTGGCTCTGGACTGAAGGATGGGTGCTGAGGAGTCATCCTGGTCTCCTTGCCACCCACTAGCTCCCTGGTTGCTGGCCCAGGGCTCAACCAGGATCCCAGGAGACCCAGAGAGCTCCAAGGCCCGCATGGGAGGCAGCTGCATTTTCAGATGGACGCTGAGTTACAGGACAGGGGAAGGAACTGAGTTCAGAAGGACTAGTGAGAGGACAGGGATATGAGGGACCATGAGAGAAGGGCATGGAAGCGAGGCTGGGCCAAGGGGAATGGGGCTGAATACTTATGCAGCAGCAGACAATGATGAAGCGAAAAATGCAGTAACACCAAGAGCTGTTGATGGCTGAGTGCTTGGCACATGGCAGGAACTCTATATACATTCATCCATTCCATCCTCATGACAGTCTGTGCATTTGGTATTATTATCCCCATTTTATAGATGAGGAGACTGAGGTTCAGAGAGGTTGAACAGATTACCCAAGGGTACAGTCAAAAGAGGCCGATCCTGGATTTAAACCCTGACGTCTCCATCTCTAGAGCCTGCCCTGCCGCCCAGCTGTTGATTTCCAGAGGGTCCTCCATCCTCGCCCCTGCTGACAAAGGCTCTTTTCTTTTCAGGGTGAGCCAGGGGAGTGCTCCTGCCCCTCCCGAGGGGACCCCATCTTCTCTGGCATGCCGGTAAGTGGTGCTGAGAGCCTTCCCCCCCCGGCCTGGGGGTGAGGCCTGGCTTCCGGCCTTGTGCCCAAGACGCACAGGCCCCTGCGCCCCAGCCAACTGCGTCCCCACGCAGCCCTGTGCTTTGTGTGGACATTGCCTATAACCTTCTTTTGCGATCCCCACTCCCACCCAGGGTGCTCCGGGACTTTGGATGGGCAGCTCCTGGCAGCCGGGCCCGCAGGTGTGTGTCGCTTGTCTCCTCTGTCTCTCCTCTTGTCCGCCAGCGTCCCGAGGCTTGCCCATCCTAACGCCGGCGCCCCCAGCGATGGGGCAGAACTTTCTTCTGGGTCTGATGGTTTCTTCTCTCCTTCAGGGTCCTCCGGGTATTCCTGGACCACCAGGCCCCCCTGGAATGCCTGGGCTTCAGGTAAAGAGGGAGAAGAGAAGCGGGGGGCAAGGCAACAGGGCGCATGCTCTGTGCCAGACCCCAAGTGTGCCGCTCCCCTGCCCCAACGCTTGTATGTGTCATTTCTCACTCCTTGTGCTCCCGCTTCCCAGAGTGGTATGGAGGACGCACTGGTCCCTGAGGGCAGGCTGTGTGTATTCCCAGACCTTTTTTGAGGAATGCCCTGTTGTTGTAGCCCAGGTACCCCCACTGACACCTGTGTCAAGCTCGGGCCTTGGTCAGCTGTCAGGAACCCAGAACCTGGGTCAGCTGACAATCCTTGACACTGGTGCAGAGCTCACCATTTTGGAGCAGCGTTCAACATTCATTCATGCAACGAAAATTTTGCACACCTAGTATTTTCCAGGCACTGTTTTAGGTGCTGGCAATACAGCAGTGGACAGAAAGAAATCTCTGCCCTCTGGGAGCTTGCATTCTAGTAAGACAGACAGGCGATAAGCAAGAGAAATACATAAAATACAGTATGTTAGAAAGTGATATGTCCTGATGAGAAGGTTAAAGCAGGGAGTGAGGATAGAAAATGGGAGGAGCCCAGGGAAGATATTTGAGAAAAGTGTTGAAAAGAAGGGGATGTTTAAATCAAGCCTTAAAGGAAAAAAAGGGAAAAAGAAAAAATAAAAAGACTTGAAGGAAATGAGGAGAGAGCCTGCAAAGGAGAGTATTCCTGACAGATAGACAAGGGAGCAGGTACGAAGGCCCCGGGGGTGGGAACGTGCCTGCCATGTTTGGAGAATAGGAAGGAGGCCAGGGAGTGAGGGGCGAGCAGTAGGAGTTGAGATCCTTGTGGCATCATGATTAGAGTGTGTGTTCCAGAACCAGGCAGCCTGACTTTGAATCACAGCTCTGCTACGTGTTAGCTTTGTGATGCTGGGTAAGTTACTTACCCTCTCTGTGTCTCAGTTCCTTCATCTGTTAAGTGGAGATATTGTAATTACAGAACCTACCTCATGGGGCTTTTGTGAGTATTAAGCAAGTTAATGCTTGCTAAATGTGTAGAACCTTGCCTGGCATATAGTGAATGCTCGGAAGGCATTAGCCATCATTATGACAACAACTACTGTTATGATTTTACATCCATTCTCTCGCATTTGTTTGAGCCTTACATCAACTCCAATAGGAAGGTGGTGGATCCCTAAGTCACAGCTGGGCACAGTGAGGTTCTGGGAGGTGAAATATCTTGTCTGAAGTCATCGGCTACGAATTGGCAGTGCTGGACTGGGGCTTTCCCGTGCAGGGCACTTTCTTCTGCCCTCCACTGCCCTGCAGGGTGGCTCCCCAAGGTTTGCATGCCAGGCCACACTTCCCAGAGGCCCTAGGAGGCACAGACAGTAGCTTCTGTGTTTCTGGCTCCCAGCTCCTGGAAGAGTGAGTCTCACCTGAAAAGGCAGAGCAGAACTGCGTGGAAGCTTTTTACAAACTACTCTCCCCCCCCGCCCTGATGATTTTATATATACCTCCCTCCACCCTGGGCTGAGAATCTGCTCTGGTGGGCCCCCTTTGCTGATGGGAGCCTCTCTCAGTATTCCAATTCTCTGTCTCATTGAGAGCTCAGAATTAGAGCCAACTCTGGGTCCTCCACAGGCCAGCCACACCTTTACCAAGTGTCCGGGCTTCCTGCTGCACTGCCAGGAAACAGGAATCAGGCTGCAGGGGGCTTGCAATTTGCTTGGAGAAACGTGAGAGTCATTTCAAAGTGACCCATTAACAAGCGCATGCAGATGTCATGTGAACCCTGCCAAGGCATGCTGGGGGAACGAGGCAGAAAAGAGTGACTGCCACCGAGTTTGGTCCCAGGCACCAGAGTCCTCTTCTGGCACCAGTGCTGGAGACCAAGCCGAGGCTGCTGCTTGTGGGCACCTGCCCCGTGCCAGGCAGGGTGCAGGTCCCCTTCCCTGGTCGTCTCCTGCAGTCCTTTCAAGGAAGGGAGGGCCCAGCAGCTCCTCTCTTCAGGTGCAGGAACAGGCTCAGAGATAGACAGCATCCAGAGCTCCAGTAATCCCCATCCATTCCTACAGACGTTAAGAAGTGTGCGGCTCGGTAGCTAGTAGACAGTGCATAGTAGCTCTTCACTTCTACAGTAGAACAAGTGGGAGGTATAGTTCTGGGCGCGCAGAAAAAGAAAATCACAAAGTATCAGGCTTGAACTAACACAGACAATGGAGAGTGGGGCAGGGGATGAATGATCATTTAGGGGCATGAATAGAATTAACACGGTCACGGTGTTTCCCCTGTGCCGGGGGCTGTTCTAAGCACTTTGCCTTCTTAACTCGTTGAGGGCTCAGAATGAGCAGGGCTGGGTGACGGCACGTGGAGGGGCAGGAGGGGCCGGGGGAGACAGACTCCAGGTCTGACTCAGGCCTGGTGGAGCCTGGCCTGAGATCGGGCGGGCTGCCAGGGAGGGTAACGTGTTCTATTGCTGGGAGCTGGGACTTGAAGGGAGGCCAGCTCTCAGAGCGGGCCAAGGAAATCCTGTGTCGGGGCAGCGGGTGAGCAGCAGTGCGTCCGCTCGGCATGTATCTGAGGCATGCCTCCTCCGGGTGGGGCACTGGGGGTTTCAAACCGAACATACTCCCTGCCTCCATGGAGTATTTAATATGCAGATGTGCATTGTGAGTCTGTAAGGGGAACAGAGTCTGAGTGGTAAACATTTAACGTGAGCATCCCTCGTGCCATGCTCTGTACTAAGTTCCTTATAGCCGTGATCTCCTTTAAGCCTCACCACAAACTACCACTGTTTTACAGAAAAGGAAACTGAGGCACAGAGATTCCCCCCCACCCCCACCTCCCCGCAAGTAACCTGACAAAAGTTGTACAGGTAGTGAGTTAGAATTTGCACCTAGATGGGTATGACTCCCAGGCCTCCACCCTGTGTGTGCCTGAGTGTTCTGGGGAACGTCTTTTGAGGAATGATGCAGAAATCGTGGTTAAGAGAGGGGTTGAAGCCAGTGGTCCTCAATCTGAATCTCACCGCTGTGCCTTGCTCGTCCTGTGACCTTTAGCAAGTTGCTTGCCTCTCTGAGTTCTTCGTCTTGTTTTTAAGATGGAGATAACACTTACCTCACCAAAACAACTGTGGTGATTAAATGAGAAAATATAGTGAGAAAATATAGGAAAAGTACTTAGCACAGAAAGAAATAATAGTTATTTACTATATAGAAGACCCACTGCCCTGACATGTAGGGGAAGAAATCATTTGGACTGGTTTTGGGGGGTGGGTCGCCCCTCTGGGCCTCCTCAGCTCCCCCTACAAAGAGTCTGGAGACTTTTGAGCTGAGAATAGACGTCAGCCAGGGCTCTCAGCTCTTCAGGATGAGGGGGAGAGGCAGTGGCGATGGTGAGAAAGAATCTGGGTGACCTATGGGCTAGAGAGAGGTGTCCACTCACCCGTGTCTCTTCTTGGCTGCAGGGAGTGCCGGGGAACAACGGTTTGCCAGGACAGCCTGGGCTGACTGCAGAGCTGGTAGGTACCGGCCTGGACTCACTGTCCTGCGCACCCCCTGCTCTTCCCAGGACTGAGCTTGCCATGCTAGCGCCCTTAGCTGCTGTGGGGGTCCCTCCTCCCTCCGTCTTCCGAGGCTGGGAGAAACCTGGAAGCCACGTGGCTTCCCGAGGCTCCACCTGGTGCCGTAAGTCTCCGTCCCCCTTCCGCTCGCCCTCTGAGCCCTTGTGTCTGTCTCTTGCAGGGATCCTTGCCCATTGAACAGCATGTCCTTAAGGTAAGAGAGTCAGAGGGAGGGCCTAGGAACTGGCAGGGGTTCCCTAAGGGGGTCGCTGTAGTAAGCGCTCAGCTGCGTGACACCACACACAGAGAGCTGCAGATGGAGCTGTTTGTGGGGACCGTGCATGCCAGGCATCTAGCCGAGGGGGCCTGGTCAGGGGCCGGCTCGGAACAGACCCCCAGTCAGTGTTTGCTGAGCGAGTGTTTGAAGGAATCCTGTGAAGGCACCCAGATAGGTGGCCATGGGTGCTCTGGGCAGTGGTAACTCGGAGACCTGCCCGCAGCAGTTGCCAGTGAGGTCACACGGGGGCAGGGCAGGGAAGGTGAAAGTGCACTTGGAGGGCAGTCAGGCAGGGATTTGCGAAGGTTATGTTCTATGATAGGACTGGGTAGGGGCCTGGAAGAAGGCTCCGGCTGTCCTCTGCTCAATCCAGAAAGAATCCAGGGAGGAGAAGGGATTTGAGAGGTGATTCTAGTGGGGCAAGAAAGGGGACTTGGGGCCTGAAGGGAGAGTCGGCCTGTGCCAGGGTCTGTCAGTAGCATTAAGACCATGCTCGAGGGCTGTGGCCTGGTCTGATCTCCCACGCTGGGCACCACGGGTGACACAGCGCTTCCTTGCTCAGTTACCTCTAGAGACCAGATCAGGACTCTTCCCTCCTCCAGCTCAGCATCCTTTGGGGTCCCTTCCAAGCCTTGGCCTCCAGAGCCCCTGTCCTGGTCACCCCCTTCTAGCACTGGCTGGTCAGTGGCCTGGAGCTCCCACGACCCCAGTGGTCCTGGTCAGGACAGAGCATGGGGGCCGCCTGCCCTGCCGCTGCTCTGGACAGCAGTCATCTCCAGAAGCAGCCTGAGGTCAGGTTATCCTCCCGGCGGCAGCTACAGGTTGGATCCTGGCAGGGTTGTGGCAGTGAACCCCTGCTCTTCTGCCCTAGGCCTCTGGCAAGCCAGGGTTCCCCAAGTCCTGCCCCTGGGCAAGTGATTATGCGACTCCAAATGCAGGATTCGACATTTCTCTGTGTAACATGTTGTCTGATGGCTTCTTGATCAAGTGCTCCACGGAGGGCCCCCAACAGGAACTGAGTGTGGTCTGGAGAAGGGGTCAGATGGGCACTGACAGCCCAGAGGAAGCCTGGGCTTGTGGACAGAGCGCTTCCTTGGCCCTCAGACAGACCAAGGTCCGATCCAGGGTCCCACTTACCTTAGACAAGTCATGCTGTGTCTCTGAGCCTCGGCTTTCTCATCTCCAGAGCGCTTATAAGATGACCTGCCTCATTGCAGTGTCAGGGTTGAATGTGATAACGTGCAAGGCCTGTCACCATTGCTGGCATCATGGGTGCTGAGTAAATGACAACCATTATCATTGAGCTTTGCAGGGAACAGTGGAGGTGGAGCAGCGTCTCCTCTAGGGGCCCGTGGACATCCCTCCAGGCCGTGGATAGATGCCAGGCTCCCGAGTCCTCTGAAACTATAGTCTAGTTTTCACTAGTAGGTTTCATTTTGAGGGGAAGCGGACTCACAGCTTCCATCAAACTCTCAGAGAGGTCTGTGACCCAAAGAGCTTAAAGCCTCCAGGCAAGAGGAGGACTTTCTTGTCAGGAAGACTTCAGGCCCGGCCCACTGGGGAGCCTGTAGCAGCCGGGATCCACTGGGAAGTGCAGGGCAGGCCCCATCCCAGAGGCTGTCTGCGAAGGGCCTGGCTCCTCCTGCAGCTGTTTCCTTTGCTCCCTTGGGCAGAGAAGCTGGTGTTTGGAGCTGGCCTTTTCAGTCTAACTCCTCGTGGCATGTCCTCACACTGGGTGCAGGTTGCAGGAACAGCCGGGACAGATGGTCCCTCCCCGGGCCCCTCCGCCTCCTCCCACACGCCTGTCTGGAAAGTGGCGTTGGCTTGGCCCTACCGGAGCTTCTTCCTGGAGGAAACTCAAAGCCAGTGTTGGGATCGGGTCCCTTGAGGATACAGCAGAGCTGCCGCAGACATGTGGCTGGGGAGGAAGAGAGTGGGTGGGTGCCGGCCAGCAGGGTGCCCCTGGCTGAGTTCGGAGTGGGTTTCCCCCATGAGGCCCACCCTGGCCTTCTCCGACCCGGGCCCCACACCACCACCCCCCACCTTTGTCTCATCAGAGCATCTGCGGGGACTGTGTCCAGGGGCAGACGGCCCACCCGGCAGCCCTCCTGGAAAGTGGAGAGAAGGGAGACCAGGGTATCCCCGGCGTGCCAGGCCTCGACAGCTGCGCCCGGGTAGGAGGCTGGGCTCGGGGTGGCCTTGGTGCAGGGCGAGCTCCCGGCTGCCCCCCGCTGACCGGGCCTCTGGCTGTCGTCCGCAGTGCTTCATGGAGCGGGAGCGCCCGAGAGCTGAGGAGGCCCGGGTGAGTGGGCCTCCGTCTTCTCTTCACCCCCTGCCCTGGGCCCCACGGGGCTGCTCACACTCACCATCCATCCCGCTCCAGGGGGACAACAACGAGGGAGATCCGGGCTGTGTAGGGAGCCCCGGCCTGACTGGTGCTCCGGGACTGCCCGGCCAGAGAGGAGAAGAGGTAAGAGCGGAGCCCTCGCCTGGGCTGGACCCCGAGGTGGCTGGGGTCTCCACTTCAATGACTCTCAGTTCCCGAGGGCAGTTTCCTTCCTGCCAAAAGTCTTCTCGGGCCCTCCGGTGGCTCCCTGCCTCTCTTGGGAGTCTTTCAGGGGCCTTCGAGGCCTTAGGTCACCGGCGCCCCGCGCTGCTCTGGCCTCACCTGCTCTCCTGGCACCGGGCCTCCTCGCAGCTCTGGGCCCCGGGCCACTCTTCCTCCCCTGGCCTTGCTGCTTCCTCAGCCTGCAACTCTCCTCCAAGGCCCGCTCCTTCACCCCTTCAGCCCTTTGCTCACATATCACCTTCTCGGTGAGACACTCCCTGACCACCCTCTCTAAAATAGAACTCGCACACCCGTGCTCGATGCCCAGTCCCTCTCTCTGCCCCACACTCCTCACTGTGTGGTATCCTGTGTATTCCCTTCATTCGGGAACACGCCGCAGGTGTCTACTGAGCACCGCCCGTGTGCCAGCCTCTGTTCCATGCACTACTGTCCACCTCTCCCTAGAATGTAAGCGCCACAAGGTGGGGATTTTAATGTTCCATTTGTCATTGTGTCCTCAGCCCCTGGACCAGTGCCCAGTACATAATAGCTGCTCGATAAATGTTTGTTGGATGATTGAATGAACCGAATGAAAGGTTTAACGTCAGCTTTAACATCCTGCTCTGACAGCACTGCCTGTTGACTGGGTCTGTGGCAGGCTGGGAGGAGGGCTGCGGAGACCTCGGGGCGCTGTGGGCCTGAGCCTCTTCATCCATATTCCCTGGCTTCCTTTGCAGGGTCCGCCCGGCATGAGGGGCTCTCCGGGTCCTCCAGGCCCTATTGTAAGTATCTGTGGGTTTCCTGGCCTGCTTGAGAGGCTCTCAGAGGGGTTGTAAAGCCAGACACCATTCTGCTGCCTTGTCTCCGGGAAGCTGGGCAGGACAGAAAGAGGGAACTTCCTATCCCTCTCCTTTCCCTCGTCAGAGCATCTGCGGGGACTGTGGCCTCCCGCCACCGAATCCCCAGAACAGGCCTGCTCCGCCCCGCTCTGCCTGTGGTCCTGCTCAGAGGAGGCCCTCAGGGCGCATCCTTGTTTCTGCAGCCCTGTCCCTGCTGTGTTTTGCACCCATGGCTCATGGTCTGGGCAGCCAGGAAAGCGTGTGGCAACCTTCAGACAGGGGCCAGGGGCTAAGATGGAGCGGCCCTCTATCGCTCTGTAGGGCCATCTCTAAGACAAGCCTACAAAGACTAGACTAGGAGCATCTACCCTGGAGTCCTCTGTGGTGTTGATATGGCAGGAACATAGAAGTGACTAGGAAAGCCTGGAAGAACTGAAAATGCTTTCTTTGGAGGAAAAAAAAAATGGCTGGTGGGAGCCTCTTAGAACCAGGGAGTCCCCACCTGGGGGCTCATGGAGGTCAGGTAACAGGCATGATGGGCTTCCACTCTGGCACCAGGATTCACTCGGACTCGGGAAGACTTGGGCAGGTGGTTTGACTCTGGGGGCTGTTGCGCATCTCTACTGATGGCAGAGCCATTCTTCCTGGAGCCGAGGCGAGGAGCAGATGTCTTCTGGGCCAAGACTTGGGATGAGTCTCTTTTCCAGCTGCCTTGAAAATATTCCCGTGACTTCCTCTCCCCGTGACCTCTCAGCCCCAGACTGTGACCCAGGGTTACTGTGCTTGTGAGATGTGACCTGCCTGTTTCTCCCACCAGGGCCCCCCAGGTTTTCCTGGTGCTGTTGGCTCCCCCGGATTGCCTGTAAGAACCTAGCGCTGCTCGACCTCCCCTTCCCCTGCCAGCCAGGTCTCTGTGGCTTTTGCTTGTCTCCCTTCCTGTCGTGCCCTGGCCTCCCTCCTCCATGTTTGTCGTTGTCCCCCTGCAGGCTCGGTAGCTAACGACACAGGTTCCCTGAGGTCCCAGCAGCTTGGACGGCCTCCCAGTCTCTGACTTCTTTTCATTTCTCCCTTCTCCCTCTTCTCCTGCTTTCCCTCTCTCATCTTCTCTCTTCTCCCCCCTTCCGTTTCCCTTTTTCTCTCCCACAGTCACACATCACTCCCCCTAAATCCTCTGGAGCTATTTTACCTTCTTATTTTAAGCTGGTGCCTCTAGGGGCCTCTTTATCCCTGCCTTCTCACTCTGCCTCCTGCTTCTCCCACCTTTGGTGTTGACTGAAGATTTGCTGAAAGTAGTTCTTGGGGCCCTGCCAGGCACCTGGCCCAGAGCCCGGCAGAGACGCCAAAGCTTTAGGGCTTCACACTGCAGGCTGGCACAGGTTTGCTGCCCTGCTGCTTGGCAGGGCTGTCCAGAGGCGCCCCAGGGATTTCAAGGCGGCCATGCTTGCAACTTTTCCCATCATCCTAGAGGAAACTTCCTCCTCTTCCTTTCCTCTTCTTTGGCTCCGGTCCCAGTCTGCTCTGAGGCTGGGCACGTGATGCCAGCAGTAGGGCTTCTGGGTGTCGTGGGGCCCTGCCCCTCTGTGCCCAGTGTCTTGGCCGCCTCCTTCTGCCAGGTGTCGTTAATTGCTCTGCCTTCGTCATCGTCACAAGTATGTTTGAGTCATCCTCATCCTCACTGTTGCTCCCTCCTGGGTCATGGAAACTAACCTCCTGTTTGTCAGATTTCGTGTCCCTGGGGCCTAGCTCCTCTCCTCCCAGGCCTGGTGATGGAGGCTCAGGGAGCAAGGCCTCTCCTTGTCACAGCTCCATCTGTCCCCACGTCCTCATCCTGGCCGGACCTTGTCTGTTTCTGCTTGCTTGGGTGAAGGGGCCATCTGTCCGTCTAGCCATCTGTCTTGTGTTGTGGAAAGGTTTGGGTGCCGCTTCTTGAGGGCACGAGGGAGAAGGGGCAGACACGGCCCCTTAATGGTGCGGTGCATCCACGAAGGCCAGGGCGAGGAGTGAGGAGGGATGGGGGCTCTGGCTTTGATTGAAGTGGATATCCCTTCCCACCTAGAAAGTGAAGGCACTGCTCTGGAGGGAGCCTTCCCCTGTCCCTCCCCAGCATCCCTAAAAGAATGTGGTTTTTGGCTGGGGCGGGGGGTTGGAGAGGTAAGTGTTGGGAGTCGGGTGATACATTTTGCTGGGAAGCATCACTCTAGGGACCCCTCCCTGGACAGTTGCCCCTCAGGAGGAGCACATGTGTCACCCTCCTAAAGGTGCACGCCAGACAGTGGTCACAGTAGGGCACACCAATGACAGCCGCCTGAGAAGTACCTTCTGAGAGTCACCCGACTGGGCGGGCATATCTCTGTGGTGACCTGTCTCGGGGGGCATGCTCCTGAGAGGCACCCTTACGTGGGAGTTTACACCTCTGATAGTTACCCTTCTGGGCACACCCCCTATGGTCACTTTGCTGGGGACACTAGGGGGGGCCACCAGCAGCCCCCCACCTTTGCCTAGAATGGGGACAGAGGGCTGGGGGGCTGCAGGGAGGAGTCAGGGGCTGCGTGGAGACTGCCCTCCCCTGCAGTTTCTCATGATTTTTCTCTCCAAGGGTCTTCAAGGAGAGCGAGGCCTCAGGGGCCCGACAGGAGAGAAGGGGGAACCGGTAAGCGGAGGCAGCAGGGGATGGAGGTAGATGAAGAGCCCTGGGGAGATGGAGGTTGGGCCCCCCGGGATGGCTGCTGGGTGGAAGATGGGAGGTGGACTCCCTCTTTTGAAACTCTTTGCCCCTCAGCCCTGATTCCCTCAGTATTGGGGGATCCCTCAGGATCAAAGGAAGTTGATCTCCATGTGCCCTGACTCCCTGTAAGGGGCAAACACTTCCATCCCTGGGGGCTTTCTCCCTCCCTCTTCCTGCAGCGTTCAGCATGCCCCTTGCACTGCCCCCACCCGGGTCCTCATCATCCCCTGCCCTGGGCCTTCTCCTCTGGCTCAGCTCCCAGCGTCCAGGACTGTGGTGGTGATCACAACCGAGGGGAGCTGGGTCTGGGGGAAATGGCCCAAGGGGGTGGCTGTAACCGGGGCACCTGCTGAGGGGCAGCTCCAGACCGTCGGGCCTTGGCCGCCCTCACAGCCAGGGATGGGGACAGAAATGTTGGGGGGCTGGTCCATCATGTCTCCCTTTCTTTGCAGGGTCCTCCAGGGCAACCTGGCTACCCAGGTGCCATGGGCCCCCCGGGGCTGCCTGTGAGTAAGGGGAGCCGGGTCTGGGGGTACCCGAGCCGTGGGGTGGTGATCAGGACCAGCCAGGCTTGGGCATCCTCAGCGGGCTCCCTCCTTTCCGAGCATTTCAGCTGGTGTCTCTGCCAGGCCGTCCGTCCAGAGCAGCCCCCACCCCATAAGCCCCCTTGGTAGTGGAGCTTGGCCTCCCTCTCCGCTTTGGGGGGCCCACCACAGTCGCTGCACATCAAGGGCCAGACTCTCAGAGCACCCGGAGCCTCCCAGACTAGGAGAGGACAGAGGTCTGCCTCCCCGGGGGCGGGGGAGAGTTGGGGAGATCCAGCGGAGGCGCCTCTTAGGTGGACGTGACCCCCGTTCCACTGAGTGGCGGTGGGAGGCCGCAGAGGCGCCCCCGCTCCGCTCCGCTCCGGGAGCAGCCTACCCCTCTGGCCCCCCAGCCTCGTCCGGGGCGCCTTCTGCGTCTAAGTGACAGTCTGTGTGCTGGCTGCAGTCTCCACCCCTCGCATCGGCGCCGTGGCAGGCGGACCACGGGGCTAATTCCCTCTCTCTTTGCTGCCTGTCAGGGCATCAAGGGGGAGCGCGGCTACGCGGGTTCCCCGGGAGAGAAGGGAGAATCGGTGAGTGCGGGAGGGCAGCTCCCTCCGCGGGGGCGGGAGGAAGGGCTTCAAATGGCCGGTCCCTGTCCGCCGCCTGGAGAGCTTCCCAGCCGCCCCTGAACGGGAGACGTGACCCCGGCCTCCCGGCCCCCTGACTCGCTCCAGCTGCGTCTCAAGCAGTCAGCGCTGCCCGCTGGTTGCTGTGGGGGCGGAAGCTGCGAGGAGGAGAATCCCAGCAGGTTTCGTGGAGACCGGCGGAGGGGCCGCCTGGGGGCAGGGGCCCAGAGTCAGCGGGCAGGGGACCTCCTCCCTCCCCCCCCAACACCCACAGGCCGGAGAGCCAGGCCCCCCACACTGAGCACAGGAGCTGGGGCGGTCATCAGATGGGGACACCGAGGCTCACGAAGTGACGTGGCTCACCCAGGGTCCTGCAGCTAGTTAGTGAATTACGGCGAGCCTGGACTTGAACCCAAGTCTGTGACAAACCTCCCAAGTCTTTTGTCTTACCTTCCCCCTCGCACCTGCTGGTGAGGCCCCGGTGGGATGCAGCAAACCTCATTGTGCATTTATTCAATAACAAGTCTTTCTCTTGGGCCTTCTGGGTGCCAGGCTCTGTTCTGAGGATGCCTTGGTGGATAAAACAGGCAGTTGAGCCCTTGGTCCTCAGGGAGCTCACGTTCCAGTGGGCCAGGTAGATAACAGATGAGTAAACAGCTACGTATAAATTATGAGAGGTAGGACCGGTGGAGAAAATCAAGCTGGGTAAGGAGCTGGAGCCATGAACAGGAAGCATTAGACAGAGGGTCAGGGAGGCCTCTCTGAGGGGGTGGCATTTGAGCTGAGCCCTGAATGGAACTGCGGGGGTGTGTGGGAGCACAGACAACCAGCACATGGTTGTCTGTGCTGGCGAATCCCAGAGGGAGAAGCCACGGGTGAGGGTACCTCAGGGACAGATTCGAGCCATCGAATGATTTGGTAAGGTTTCAAGAGACCTAGAAATGGTGGGGGATGGTGGGCATCCTAGGTAGAGGAGACAGTTGTGCAAATGCCCAGTGGTATGATTGTATAGTGTTCAGGGAACTTCAGTCTGGCCAAGCCAGGCAGAAGATAAGAAAAGGAGAGGGAGGTGAAGCAGGGAAGGGTGGTTGGTATCAGATCACAGGATGCCTCAAAACCCAGCATTCAGTTGGCAGAGGGGAGCCATGGAGGATGTTGGAGCAAGAGAGTATTATAATCAGAGCTGTGTTGACGCAGAGGAGATGGCAGCCTCTTGCTGGCTGGATTAGAGCAAACCAAGAGATGGCAGAACTAGTTAAGAGGCTGGTTCAGTAGCTCAGGCAAGGGAAGGGAAGCCTGAACAGACCAGGGAGAAGAATCCTGCAGCTTAGAGGGGCGTCCCACCACGTCCCTGCCTCTGCTCTGTGCCCCGTCCCCTGCCCCATCCCCTGATCTCCCGCCTGCCCCAGTCAGAGTGACCGATTCTGCTCCTTTTTGTCACCAGGGCCCACCAGGATCTGAAGGCCTCCCAGGTCCCCCAGGCCCAGCAGTGAGTGGGGAAGGGGACAGGGAGATGTGGACATGGGGATCCCTGATCCTGCCCTGGGGTCTGGGGACAGGAAGGTTGGGTTCTAGATGCATTGTTCTCTGTGGTGACAGGGTCCCCGAGGAGAGCGAGGACCCCAAGGGAACTTGGGTGAGAAAGGTGACCAGGTGAGTGGTGGCAGGGACCTATCTAGCTGTCCTCCCCTGATGGTCACCCTCATGTACGGGACGGGGTGGGGGAGGGGGCACAGTGACCAGCTCTAGCCTCCCACCCCCCACCATCCTTGAGTTGTAACCTCTCACCTCGTGCCCAGAGCCTCACCTGCTGGCCATTTGGGGCAGAGTGGAGGACAAGGCCCGTGGCTTGAGGCAGCCTCACGCTGTCATTCTTTCCACCTGGGTAGCCAGGCAGGAGAGAGAGGGCGGCACAGCAAACTGTCCTTTGCTTTCTTCCCCTAGGGATTTCAAGGCCAGCCAGGCTTTCCAGGCCCACCGGTGAGTGCACACACAAAGCCAGCTCTGTCCGATGTGATCCCATCTGTGAGGGGCAGGCCTGGCCAGGCCTGGCTGGGTGAGGGTGGGCCTAGGGAGGGGAGGGAAGAGGCACGGGAAGAACAGAGGAATGGCCTGGGTGGCCAGGCCTGATTCCAGGAGCCAGGACCTGGAGAGCAGGGCCTCCCGGGTGGGCCCCAGCCCAGCTGCCCAGCCAGACGTAATGCTCCCGGGTGGTGTTTCTGGGAAGTCAAAACGCATCACATTAACAGTGGTGAAGCACACCCAGGAGGAAGAAGGAAGGGGAGCTGCTTTCCAGCCTCGCTTTCATTCCTGCCTGCTTCTTTGTTGATTTAGGGTCCTCCTGGATTCCCAGGCAAAGCTGGAGCACCTGGCCCACCTGGCCCCCAAGCGGAGAAGGTGAGCAGGACCCCAAGTTGGCCACAGTCACAGCTGTGAGCCATCAAAAATTCAAGGACTAATTCAGTTACATCAAGGGTGGGCAGAGAGACCTCCAGGATGAGCCCAGCAACTGCTGTAGGGCAACAGGGCCGGGGCAGACCAGTGGGCCCCTAGGGCTGACAGCTGGGCCCAGGATGCCCACTGGCCTCTGTGCCGCCGAGGTTCCCACCCAATGGGAGAGCATGGGGGGGGGGGGAGGAGGCAGAGGGGTGTAGTGAGAGGTGGGCCACTAGATGCGACAGGCCAGCCCCGGCCAGCTGCAGCTCCTCCAGGGGAGGGCAAGGAGTTGAGGGAAGGAGGGAAGCACGTCCAAGACTGGGCACCCCGGGCCCTTCAGCAGGAGGAGGTCTGGGCATTTGCCTTCTGGGTCTGACAACAGCAGGAAAGGGGAATGGGCCTCCTGGGAAGCCATGCTCAGGGTGTCCCCAAGGGCCAGAGAGGGCAGGCGTGGCCTGTGACCTGGTGACAAGGGTGGGAAGGAGCAGCAGCTGGGGGGCCCCCGCACTGGCCGCCCCTGGGTTTGGCTAGATAAACTTTGGGACTAGTTCTGCCTTGCTCTGGAGGCTGACATCCTTGTCTCAGCCCATCCTCTGTGCTCTCCAGATGTGACAGGTGGGCAGTGTAATGAGGCCCAAATTGACTTCTAAGCTTGGGGTAGGGGGATCATAGCCCACAGGGAGGGGCAGGAGATCTGCAGCTTCTTGGGGAGCCTCTTTCCTCTGAAAGCTGGAAAGGACTTCTAGAAGGGCCACCTTGGTCTAGGTTCTCACTGTTCAGGTGAGGAAATGAAGCCCAGAGAGGCTGAGGGCATCCCAGGGATGCACAGGGAGACAGTGACAGAGCTGAGACTTCCCTCCCAGCTCAGGAGAACCCTCAAGCCCCTGGCTGCGTCCCCCCACCCCAGAGCCAGCACCTATCAGCTATGGTTGAGGCAGTGGTGGGTGCCACCTCCCTTCCCTTCTCTGTGGGGCACCTGAGTGGCGGCCCCTGCCAGAGTCTTCCGTGCTGCCTCTGTGCCCGAGTGCTGCTTGCTCTCCTTAGGCGGGTCATTGCAGAGACTCCCAAACCTCTGGCCAGCGGTTCTCCATCCTGACTCCCTGTGGGGCTGCCATTTCCTGGGGCTGTGCTGACCCCTCCTGGTAGCTGGCGGCATGGCAATGCCACCCAGAGCCCTTTCCCCCCCCCTGTGGGGTCTCTAGCTGGATCCCTTCCCCTTGGTGACCCCCACAGCCACTGCGCCAGGGCAGCCTCCCTCTCCCCACTGGGGAAATGCTGTCGCCTCCCCACTTAGCTACCTGCCTCCCCCTCTCTTCTCCGATAAACATTTGAATTCACACGTTCGCTCTCATCATTCCCCTGCTTTGAACCATCAGTGGCTCCCCAGTGCCCATAGTGGTGTTTTTCAGACTTTATTTTGTAGTCCCCAAGGCTTTTTGTCACACAAAATCTCATATGAATGCTCAGTCTATAAAACAGATGCAAGTGGAGCTGCTCTGGCTAAGGCAAGGGTAGGGGTCCTGGAGTCCCACCCCCTTGGCCTCCACTTTGTGCCCCCAGCCCCTCCAGGCTCCTCCAGGAACCCCCAGGCCCTGAGAAGTACAGTTTGAAAACTAACGGTCTGTTTGATAAAATCTAGTACAGGGTTTCAGGGCCCTCCTCCAGCCTCCTCTCCGCACCCCCCCACATCACACGGGCTCCCCAGACACCCCAGCTAGACCAAGCATGTGAACACCTCCCAATCTTTATCCTTCTCTGAAGTCCTCTGTGGCATGCCCTTTTCTCCTAAACCTACCCAAATCCCAGCCGTCCTTCAGAGCCCAGCACCTGCTAACTCTCCTGTGACACTTTCCCTGCCCCCGACCAGAGTGAGCTGCTCCCTCTCCTCAACTCCCAGGGCCCCTTTCTCACACAAGGCACATAGACTATTGCAATGCCCTTGATGGTCCTGGGCCTGTGACTCTCGCTGGACCGTGAGCTCCTCGAGGGCAGGGCCCACCCTTTTTCCATCTGGGCGAACCAGAGGCCACATAGTGCTTGGCACCTGGCTGGGGTCAACGTGAACTGAATGTGTGCCCTCACTTCAGCCCGCATTACCGAGCACCCACCAGGCCAGTCCTTGCTCAGCCCTGAGGAGGGCGCTGGACCCAGTAGGCTCTGTCTCTTCCTCGTGGAGCAGTGCAGAAAGGCGGATGCTTGGCAGATGAAGACAGATTTTCTTGGGGGAGTGGTGTGTGGGATACAGCCAGTTAGGCCAGAACCGAGCTGGGGTTCGAAGCCAGCTGTCCTGACTTCCAGTAGTCACCGGGCCCCATGGCCGGGGTCTCTTGTCCTGCCGGTGTGTGTCAGGGGGAGGGAGGGGGGCAAGGCCCCGCTGACTTTGCTGGGGGGCTCATTTCCAGGGCAGTGAAGGGATTCGAGGTCCATCAGGCCTGCCTGGTCCCCCTGGACCACCAGGATCTCCCGGGATTCAGGTGAGCATGTGCGCGCTTAGCCTGACACGTGTGTGTGTGTGAGTATGTGTGTGTGCTCATGCACGCATGTGTGTGTGTCTGTGTGTGTGTTTTAGGGGTGGGAGTTGGGTGAGGGGTGGAGGGGGTGAAGAGGGTGGAGGGGCTGGGTTAGGCCTCCCACCTCCTAGGGCTCCAGCACAGGCGTGCAGGAATGCCTTTTTCCCATTTCCAGGGCCCTGCCGGTCTGGATGGTCTGGATGGGAAGGACGGCAAGCCTGGCGTGAGGGTGAGATGGTGGGCCCAGGAGGGCACCCCCTTCCTTCTCCTTCCTTCTCCAAGAGCCAAAGTCAAGGGAACCCTGATGAAGGGAATTGAATTCCACTGCCCCACGCCTCTTTCAGGAGGTGCCCCACCTTCCCTCGGTCTGCCTCTCACCACACCCCACTTCTCCGATGGCACCAGAGCCCCCTGGTTTCTCTGTTCTCCCAGTTGCCTTAACCAGGTTGGATGAGCTGGGTCTCACCAAAGGCAGGCAGTGAAGGGAGTAAATTTATACCCAGAAACTCAATCAGCTGAAGAAACTAGGCTGGGTGTCAGAAAGAATAGGCTGCAGACGGGGAAGGACTTGAGTGTCCCTGGCTCCTTGGATCTGATTTTGCTGGGGCATCTGAAAAGGATGGGGCCATGGCAAAGGGCAGAGCATCAAGGTCAATCCCCTTCTGTACCCAAAAGAAGGAAAACTGAGGTTCAGAAAGGGGCCGGGATTCACTCAGAGTGCACAGCCAGTCAGAGGCTGAGCCCGGCTTGGAATCTTCCCCGTGCCCCACGCGACAATCCCTCCATCCTTGGAGAGCTGGGGGAGGGGCTGGAGAAAGGGGGAGACTGATGAATGAGTGGGTACAAGTTGGACAAAGCTCTTGTCTCAGTGCCCCTGGTCTCTTTCCCTAGGGGGACCCTGGTCCTGCTGGCCCCCCCGGACTCATGGGACCCCCGGTAAGTTGAGCTGCAGGAAGGAGCTGGGAGCTGGGAGGTTCCAAAGCTGGGCAGGTGCCCTGATGGGTGGGGCAGTTCAAATCCACATCCCCTGTGAACATGTTATGACTTTGGATGGATTTGACTTGTTTAACCTGAGGAAAGAGGAGTGGGAAGTGGCCTCTGCATGAGGTGAGGGACGTGGCAGCTCCTGCTTTTTCTTCCAGGGCTTCAAGGGAAAACCGGGCCATCCCGGCCTCCCAGGACTGAAGGTAAGGGCCTGGTGACTCCTGCCAACCGGGTTTTCTCGGCTTTTCTCAAGGTCTGACCCCGGGCAGATGTGGCAGTCTAGCCGGAGTGGAGTGCCACCTGACCCTTGGCTAAGATGCCATCCCAGCATCCAGGCCTTCTGAGGCCACCGGTGCCTGGCAGACTGGGTTGGGGCTTTGCCATCTGCCAGCCCGAGGGCATCAGAGGGCCCCTGGCCGAAGCCGGGGCATGTGGCAGGACTCCTCTGATGTGGGGTCAGCTTGGGGTGTGGGAGCCAAATGGAGGTCTGGTGAACCTCAGTTGCCCCTCTCTCCTCCAGGGTGACTGTGGAAAGCCAGGTCCCCCGGGCAGCAGTGGCCGCCCCGGAGCAGAGGTAAGGGCCCGGGGTCTATGCGTGCTGCCTTTAGACAGCCCTTGGGTTCTGCTGAGTCCAGGACGCAGCCACTGCCTCCCCCTTCGCTGGCGAAGTGGCAACCTCCTCTCCTTGCCTTCTGGGGGAGGTTTTGCCCAACACTGCACATCTTGACCTTCCTCCTCTTAAGTATATAACCGGTTTCCTCTCCCTACGGGCTATTGGGTCATTAACTCATAAAGGCCTGGGCTCTACCTTCCCCCTCCAACCATACTCATGGGCAGTGCTGGTCCCCTGTCCCCGGAAGGCTTAGGCCTAGAGGCCCGGGCTCAGCGCAGCTCTTCTGGCCATTGGTGTTCCACCTGCTGTGCTCAGCGTTCTCCTACCTCACAGCCTGTGTGTGTAAGTC
This sequence comes from Balaenoptera acutorostrata, assembly GCF_949987535.1. Taxonomy (NCBI): domain Eukaryota; kingdom Metazoa; phylum Chordata; class Mammalia; order Artiodactyla; family Balaenopteridae; genus Balaenoptera; species Balaenoptera acutorostrata. The sequence goes on along the minus strand of NC_080064.1, from coordinate 25,330,658 downwards.
TGTTTCTGTGCTGTTTCTTCCTCTTTCTCCCTCCTGCAGGGTGAGCCTGGTGCAATGGGACCCCAGGGAAGACCCGGCCCCCCTGGCCACGTTGTGAGTTAATCTGTTTTCCTCTCTGTCTCTGTGAGAGTTCAGACTGTGTTGGGCTGGGTGGTGGTGGGCAAGCTGGTGATGACCCAAAAGAACTGACCGCAGCAGCAGTGCCAGCCGTGTAGAGCAGTAAGGGGCTCTGGGCTCACCCATCCAGCGGTTCCCCGGCTTTTCGCCATTTTCTTATTTTCTGGGCACATTCGAGTTTGCTTATCAAACAAAGATCATTCAGTTATTCAACAAGTAATTATTGAGCACCTGCTCCGTACCAGGCACTGTTCCAAGCCCTGGGCTACGGTGATGAGTGAGATAGACAAGGTCCCCTGATCCCAGAGCTTCCACACAGGCACAACAAACAGATTAACGTGGAAGGATCAGGCGGTGATGTGCTGTCATAGGGAGGGCCTGGGAGGCGACTTTACCGGAGAAGTGGCCTTTGAGCAGAGGCCCGAATGACAAGACGGAGCCAGATGTTGAGCAGTCTGGCGGAAGAGCATCCCTGCAGGGGTGCATCTGCTGCAAAGGGCCTGAGGCAGGAAGGGCTTGGGGAGCCCCAGAGTCAGCGTGGCGGGAGTGGAATCCGAGGAGGGTGTGAGTGGGAACGGGAAAGCTGAGCTGGGAGAGGACGTGATGCAGATGGTGGAGGACCTCGGGGGCATGGGCAGGAGGGGGAGGGCGTGCAAATGCCAGCAGAGGTATCAGCGGAGGGATGATGGCAGTGGAGCTGGTGGCGGTGGACAGATCCCGCAAGTGTCTGGAGGTAGATAGAGGACTTGCTCATGACCTGGATGGGGAGGGGGCAGGAGGCGGTAGAAGGAGAGGAATCAAGGGTGACTCTTGTTCGGCTCGGGCAGCTGGGTGAGTGGGTGGTGTATTTACTGAGAAAGGGTGGCTTGCAGAGGATGTTTATTAAGCAATAATGGCTTTCCCGTCTACTTTACTCATCTGTAACACAGATGACTGCCAGTGGGCGCCTTTGATCAGTGTGACCATGCCGAGCTGGTGGGGTTCCAGAGAGCCCTATTGAGGCTGGCTGTACACTTTCCAGAAGGCTTTTGGAAATGTTAAGAATAGTGCAGAACCCCAAAAAAGGAATTCTCGGGTCCTCAGCACTATTTTTATGGATCTCAAGGTGTCCAGAGACCTTGGATTGGGGACCCCAGGTCTAGCCCTGTCCCCTCCACGTTACAGATGAAAGAAGGAATCACACACTCTGAATTGTGTCCACATCGGAGATCCCCTGGGGGGTTGGGGGTGTGCAGGGTTCCTCTTCCCACCTCTGTCCATCCAGCCCAGCCCCCTGCTGTGTGCCAGTCCCAGTGCTGGACATTCCTGCCTTAGGAGGCTTGAGATGAGTAGAACAGAGCCTGTGCCTCTGGAACTTTCCATCTGGGAGCATGGAGGGAAGTGCTCTGAGAGAGACCTGGGTGCCCTGGGGTTCAGAGAAAGTGTAGCTCTGACCACCAGGGCGGTGACATTTGAGCTGAGCCTCAGGGGCAGGATGTGCAGAGATGGGGCAGGCCGGAGCCCTCCTGCGTGTTTCAGGCTCATGGCCCTCCAGCGGTAGGTGAGCGGCAGGAGACCAGGGAGCTTGGGGCTTCTCTGCGAGGACATTGGAGTTGGTGCTGAGCCCTTGCCCCTCACCCCTGCTGCGCAGAGGAAAGCTCCTGGTCTCTGCTCTTTCCAGAGAACAGAAGGAATGCGGCAGGGGGTGGGGGGGTGTACTCAGAAGACACCCAGGCCCCCGTACCATGTACTTTACGCCCTCTGCACTTGGCTCTGGCTCCCAGATCATCCCCTCCGTGCAGGCCCCAGAGGTACCACTCGGCCTGCGGCAGGCATGAGGGTCTTGTGTGTTCAGGGCCCCCCAGGCCTCAGCTCTGGCGCAGGTCAAATGCAAGAGCAGAAGGAAGGAGGGTTCGGGGAAGAGAATGGAGCAGTCATAACAAGGTTCGGACGTGTTCTTGCTGTTGGTCCTTCGCTGCCTCCGGGGCCTTATTACTGGAGCCTCTTTCCATCCCACTGACTTGGCTTTCTTTAGGGGCCCCCCGGGTCTCCAGGCCAACCAGGCCCAGCTGGGATCTCTGCAGTGGTGAGTGGCGTGCTCCCCTTGTCCGTCCCTCCCTCCCAGGAGTTTGGCCCTGCTCTGCTGCAGGCTCCTCGCAAAGGGAGCCGGTGGGGTGGGGGTGAGGGCTGGAGAGCAGCGTGTCCCCAGCCCCCCTCCTTCCCTGGCATCGGCCTCTCCTGAGTCCAGACATCTCCCTCACTGGCCTGTCATGAAGACCTTTGGAGAAGCCTGGAGGCCATCCCAGGGCCCTTCCCCAAGTTCAGGCAGCGCCACCTCCCTGTGTGCGGCCTTAGGGTGGGGGCCATGGTCCCTGGCGCACAGTGTCTGCCTCTGGCTGCGTGGGGTTCACTCTTCCCTCTCACCATCCCTGTCTTTTTCCCTAGGGCCCGAAAGGAGACCGAGGATCCACTGGAGAAAGGGGCCTTTCAGGTCTTCCGGGCCAGCCTGGTCCCCCTGGACACCCTGGCCCCCCGGTAAGACGCTACATCTTGCGGCACGGCCGGGGGGAAAGGGCCAGTGGGCTTTGTCAGTTGGGCACAGCCCTGCACTTCCGGGGTCTCCAGGGAAGGAGAGGCATTTAGCACAGACGATGGCAGCTCGGAGATTGTGCCTGAGGGTCATGTCCTATTTGGAAAAAAGGACAAGCTGTACAGGCCAGCACTGGGCCGACCACACAGCCAACCGCTGCTTCCCGCCATGCACCGCTGTACAGATCTCCCCACTAGGTGTCGGACAGGGGAGACTGGCCCCTGTTCCACCCCCGCCCCCCTCCCCAGGGGAGCTTGTTGGTAACCACAGAAAACCTGTAAATGTCAGGCACCAGAAACGCTGTGCTACTGCTGGAGCTCTTGCAACAGCTCAGAAATCGCTCCTTAGTTTCAGCTAGAGTTTATACTAAGAGCTGTGATATATTGGTCACTGACAATGTGCTGAATGGTGACCTACGTGCTTGACATTTTGTCATTTAATCTGTACCGCAACCCTATTTAGTAGGTCTGATTGTCCCCATTTTACAGATGAGGAAACCAGGGCTCAGCAAGGTTAAGTAGGTTGTCCAGAGTCACACAGCTAGTGAGTGGAAGAGGCTGCCTGACTCCAGAACTTGTGTCCGGAGCCACTCTGCGACACTTTCTCTTTCAAAGGTTCCAGACAGGTGGCCACATCAGGTGGAACTGACTGCCAGTCTCAGGGATGAAAAATCTCCCCGGGGACTGAGGCAGGGACCCAGGTCTCCTAGCCCCCAGGTCAGGGTGTTTTCCACCCAAGCAGACTTCCTTCTGGGGAGCAGTAGCAATGCCCCTGGGGCTGGTGCCCTGGAATGGGGCGGATGACTGCAGCCCACGCAGGAGTAATCGGTCGGCCCATCTGCCAAGAGGGCCGAGTCCTGCCTCCCACTCATCTGATTCCTGCTGCGGACCCCAGGCAGGCAGGTCCCGCCAACCCTCCATCCCTCCTGCCTACAGGCTCAGGAGCCTCCAGGGTCCCCGGATGAATCCGCCAGTTGCCTTGCAATCACAGATTCCTCTTCCCCAGCATCCCACTAGAAATGGGCAGGGCCCTGGAGGCAGCCTCTCCTGTTTTGGGGAGGGAGCGGACACTGAGGCTGCCCTGGCCGATCTCTGGGACCTCATCAAGGCCAGAGATTCAGAGTTCACATCTTCATTCAGCAAACATTGAACATACACTCAGAGCCAGGGAATGTGCGAGACGCCAGGATCTCAAGCAAAGAGCAGGGCAGGCGCAGTCTGCTCTTCCCCCATAGAGCTCAGTCAGTGGGGCGGCCGGGAGCAGGCTGGAGGGTGGGGTGGGGTCTGAGTTTCCACAGCCTGTGCCTAGAGTGTCGGGGGGAGGTGGGCAGGATCGTGACTCCTTGGTGGAACTGGGGCTGGCCATGCCTGGTGGGCGAGGTGAGGCATGAAATGCCAAGCTGGGTTGGCACTCACCACAGCTCCATTGCTCTCTACTCCCCAGGGTGAACCTGGTGCAGATGGTGCAGCTGGCAAAGAGGTACCGTTGTGCTGGGCTTCTCCTTTTCTCTTGGGGATGCTTCTTCTTGCTCTTAGCTTCGCCCTGACCCCTCTTCATTCATTCAGTAAATGCTCCCTGTATGCACAGACTATCTCTGGACAGATATACAGGAAACCGGGGCCCTTGTTATTCTGGGGAGAGGGATTGGGGACTAGGGGAGAAGGATGAAAGTGAGCCTTGTTTTTCACTCTTTTTCTTTTTTACCATATACTTGGTCAAAAAGAGCCAATAATAATAATAATACTCCAAATAAACATTTCTTGGGCACCAACTCTAGCCAGGCCCTACCTTTCATTCTGATTTCTCACCTCTTTTTGTCTGTGACAAGAAACCCAACCAACAGGATCATACATGGCCACACCACAGGAACATGAGTCTCCCTTCCAGATGTCCCGGCTCTTGCTGGCAGGGAGGTTGGGTGCCCAGTGGACATGGCCTGGGGACCTAACACTGTGGGAGGTCCTATCACAGCACCTGTCTTTCTTGGACAGCTTGGAGACGCTGCCCAGACTTGATCCCTGACTTTTGCTTTCTTCTAGGGACCCCCTGGAAAACAGGGAATCTACGGACCCCCTGGTCCAAAGGTGAGTGGGCACTGGCTGGGTTTGAGAGGAGAAGCTCATGAGTTGATTAAGCCCAACTCTAAGCTCTGACTTTAGCCATGGAGAGGAGACACAGGAAGGCCAGTGGGCAGGGAAAAAAGTGTGCAGAACTTGGAGCAACCTCGTCTCTGACAACTTCTCACGTGGGGCTGTTCCAAGGTTCATTCATTCCTGATTGATTGATTCATTCATTCATTCTGAGAGCATCCGCTTGGCCTTGCTTACCCGCCAGGCCCTCTGTCCTAGCCTTGGGCAAACAGAGGTCCCTGAACAATAGGTGCCCACTTAGTCCAGTCACACTTACACTGGAGCGTGGCAGGTTTTACCGAAGAAGATTAGACATAGCACCATGGGATCAGAGGGAGGGAGCAATCAGCTCAGCCTGGGGCGTCAGGGAGGCTGCACAGAGAACAGGGACATTTCAGCTAAGTAGGAGGAGTGCACCATGGAGAGAGGAGGGGAAGGCAGTCCAGGCAGGGAGGACTAAGACACATGGCCGAGTCAGAATTATAACCAGTGAGGTGTGGCTGGAGGTGCAACGAGGCTGGAGAAGATGTGGTCAGGACCGCATCATGAATGGCCTTGAATGCCTGGCCAAGGAATTCAACCTTTATCCTGAGGGCAGTTGGGAGCCATCAGAATTTCTAAGTAGGGAGTAACAACATGAAAACTGTCCTTTAGAAGGACTGCTTTGGGGGCAGCGACATGGGGCAACCTGTCAAGATCCTGTGGCCACGGTCCAGAGGGAGACGCTGGGGGCCAGGTAGGGGCTGAAGACAGGAGCAGATTGCTGAGACATCGTGAGGGAGGCTTGTCAGTACTCGGCAATGCTGGACTGTGCTTCCTGTCCTTGTAGGGTGACCTGGGACCTTCCGGGCAGAAGGGCCAGGCAGGGGAGAAGGGAAGAGCTGGCATGCCTGGCGGGCCTGGCAAGAGTGGCTCCATGGGACCTTCTGGGCCGCCGGGTCCTGCAGGAGAGCGAGGCCACCCTGGATCTCCGGGACCTGCGGGGAGCCCTGGTCTGCCCGGGGTACCTGGCTCCATGGTAAGGCGGGGAGGCTGGCAGCCATGGGCACTGGCCCACAGAGCAGGCATGCGGGGTAGGGCGTGGACTATTTTAGAAGCTCTTGCTGACACTCTACAGGAAAGAGCATGAGCCCCTTATGGGTGGTTCTTAACTGTGTGGGCGAGTTGAGGGGATTGGGGACCCTTTCCCCAGAAAAATGCACTGACTCGCGAAATGTTTTGTACCACTTTAGGGGGTTAGGACAGTGGGTTAAGTATCTGTGGGAGGCTCCTGGGACCCTTGCCTCCCTCCCCATCCTTTACTTCCATGAAGTCCATCCCCAGGGGAGATGAGCCCCAGGCTTGGAAGTATAATTGAGGCAGGTTTCTTCTCTTTCCTCAGGGAGACATGGTGAATTATGATGAAATCAAGAGGTTCATCAGACAAGAGATCATTAAAATGTTTGATGGTAACTGGCAGCCGGCTGGGTGGCAGTGGGTGCTGCTCGCCCTTCCCAGCTGCTTCTCCACCCCGCCCCGGCCTCCTTTTCCGTAAAGCTCAATATCCTCCTCCCCCCGACCCCTACTTACCTTGCTCTCCCACTTATAGGCATATGCTCAATTAGGCTTCAGCCTTTCCTGTCACCTTCTCAGTTCAGAGACAGAATGATTCCCTTCTGCCCTCCCCAAGCCCCCACTGGAGCAGAGGAGACAGCCGAGAAAATTGATATCAAATGAGTCGCATAGAGTGAGCTCTAAATAAAGGAGCAAGCAGCAGCTCTAAGAAGGCTGCTGTGGTTTCATTTTAAGCTTTTTTTCCTGTTCATTTGTTTGTCCAAAATTGACAGGCTAGGGACTGGGGAAAATGTGGACCTTTCCAGAAGGGGCTAGACATCTTGCTTGGGAAGCAGACCTTGAATGCCAAGCAAGGAGTCTGGACTTTATTCTGAAGCCAGTGGTGAACTCAGGAAGGCCATTGGAGAAGAGAGATGCTGTAATCAGATCTGTGCTTCAGGAAGCTCACGGTTGAGAGCGAGGTGGGGCTAGGGCACAGGAGACCACTTAAGAGATCCACCCACACGTTCCTTGCTCTGACATCCCTCTGAAGAAAGGCTGTCTTGGATTCCATGCTGGGGGCCTGTCTGTAGCATCTGCAGTCGTTCTGAGTCCCTGGGGGGGCCCTGTGACCTGTCCCCGTCCTTTCTTACAGAGAGGATGGCTTACTACACCTCCAGGATGCAGTTTCCCATGGAGATGGCAGCAGCTCCTGGACGACCAGGGCCCCCAGGGAAGGACGGTCCCCCGGGCCGGCCAGGTGCCCCGGGATCACCTGGGCTCCCTGGTCAGATTGGCAGAGAAGGTCGGCAGGGCTTGCCTGGGTTGAGAGGTAGGTCTGCCGTCCGGTTACTGAGGTGCATACCTAGCTCTTGGGGGCAAACACGAGCATTGCATGAGGTCTGTTGTGAATATGGCATTTGCATGTATACGTGTGTTTCAAATAATCCTACTGGGTGTGTCATTGTTCTACTTGGGGATGGGACCTCTTATTTTATTTCTTTTGTTCCAGGATTGCCTGGTACCAAAGGTGAAAAGGGAGACATTGGTGTTGGCATTGCAGGAGAAGTTGGTCTCCCCGGCCCCCCAGGTAGGAAAAGCCAGCCTTTGAGACCATGAATCTGGAGCAGTTGAGATCGCCTTTCTTTACGTTCCTTCTATAACATAGTTGTGTAGAACCTGAAGTAACCACAGGCCTATCAACCATCATTTAGAGTAATGCCACTGCGTGTAAGATACTCTACGAGGGCGTGTGTGTGAGTGTGTGTGGGGAGGGGGGCGGGTGTTGGGGATGCGGTGGAAGACCCAGTGCCTGCCCTCAAGTCCTAACCTGGGCTAGCACCACGCAGTGGAAGAGAGCTAGATGTGGTGGGACCAGGGAATGCAAGTCCAGGTCCTGCTCATCCTCTTACTGGCTCTGTGACCTTGACGAGCCTAAGAGAGAAATGACTAAAGCTTGATAGGCTGGCTCTGAGATGTAGCTTCACCACTTACCAGGTGGGTGACCTCTTTGAGCCTGTGTCCTCGTCTCCAAAATGAGATAATAGTTTCTTTCTCATGGAATTGTTGTGAAGATTCAATGAATAATGCAGAAAAAGCACTTGCCTCGTGCCTGGCACGTGGAAACTCTGAATAAAACTAGCCAGTAGTATTATTGTTATCGTTAAACTAATGTAAGGATCAGATCAGGTCTTCATGAAAATATGGTGTAACCGGAGAAATATTTATCAAATGTAAGGTATTATTTACCATGACTATTATTTTTTCTTTTCTTGTGATCTGGGTTTCCTGATTTTCCTTCTCTGACTCCTTCCTCCCTAGGTCCTCAAGGTCCTCCAGGATACGGCAAGATGGGTGCAACTGGGCCGATGGGCCAGCAAGGCATTCCTGGCATCCCTGGGCCCCCAGGCTCCATGGGCCCACCGGGCAAGGCCGGCCACTGTAGCCCCTCTGACTGCTTTGGGGCCATGCCAATGGAGCAACAGTACCCACCCATGAAAAACATGAAGGGGCCTTTTGGCTGAAATCACCATTTCCATCAGATGAAGGACTCCATTGGGAACAAATGGCTAAAACTTATAGGACTCTGGATGGGTTGTGAATGTTTTGGGTTTTTAATTGCTATTAATATTTTTTTATCAATAAACAAAGAAACAAAACTATCTGCAATCTCACTTCCAGTGGGGCTTCTCTGGGGCTGCAGCTGCATCTCCCTGTCATCCTTCTCTTGTCACTTGGTCCCAGGGTCAAAAGAGGGCATTTCTTTCATCGTCTGTGGTCAACCAGTCAAGCTGTGGGATGCTGCTGTATAGGGGGCCCCCAGCTCAGCTCCCCTCTCCAGATACTTCTGAGTCAACCTTTGGGCCTCTGGACCTTGTGTCCTATCCTTCATGACACACTTCTCCAAGTCAGAGACGGGGCATCGCTCAGCCTCTTCCCATGGGTGAGCCAAAGGCGGGTTTGAAGACCCTGCTTGCAGCTCATAAAGGCCCCTCCCTACTTGCTTCCCTAAAGAAACCAGTGTTTGGTACCCCACCCACCTCTTCTTGGGTGTGACCCAAAGCCAATCCAGGTGCACCTTGGGAACTGCCACTTGCTGCTGAGGTGCATTCATCTGCCTGGCGGCACCTCCAAGCATGCACGGTCTCTTCTTGCTGCTCCAGTAATTCCGTGATTAGAAAGCCTGTGCAAACAGGAGGAACGATAGGCCGCAGCCCCTGGCCCAGGCAACGAGGGACTGCTGCTTCTCCAGGAAATGACATGGAAACTCCTGCCTGTACCAGTGCATGGCCCTGTCACCAGCTCTCCTGGACGGCGCATGACATCTTTTGTTATTCTTTGTTAATCTAGCTCGTGTGGTGCTTTTCCTGTACCTCTTAGTCTAGGACTTCAGAAACAGATTGCATCAGTGCAAAGGGGTCATGGGCAAGCCACGATCAGATCTGAATTCATTGTCCTCAAAGTCCACTGGGACTTTGGTGATCTATCTGCTGCCCCCTTCTCTATATGTAAAAAGGCTAGGAAGAAAAAGAAAAAAAGACAGCAAGTTGAATATTACAGAAACGTTCTATCTCAAGCTTCTTCCTTTTCTGCTTTTCAGATCTCTTGTCCTGATGGGCTGGTTGCTCTGTGAGAAATCAACGGGGCACATCCAGAGGGACTTCCAAAGAAAGCCTTTTTACTGGCCCCAGCTTTCTGGAAGGTTTATTCAAGTTGGATAAACTTCAAAGGGATCACAGAGCAGGCTGAGAAATATACCCAGAGTCCAGATGCTTATCCAAACTGCCTGAAGCCTTCAAACTGGCCGTAAAATCTCTCCTGAGCTGGCGTTTCCAGCACAGTTTTGAAAATTCCCTTCTCCCATTGAGCCCCAAATACCGAGAGCTTTTCAGAACCTTTGCCCTGTTTTTCTTCCTGCCAGGAGCAGAGGTGTGCCGATGGCCAGGGAAATGCAATCAGGCAGACTCCTGAGTACGCCAAGTGCCTCACATGATGTTTCTAGATAAAGGAGGAGCCAATTCTTATTTTATCTCTCACCAGCAATTCTCAGTTAACCCTGATTCTAACATAAAACATTAAAAAGCAAACTCATCCTCTTTGCATTGAAGTAGCAGCCAGTTTTGGACAGCAGATGAGGACAGATGTTAAAGTGCTCCCATTGGAAGGCTAGCTTCCTTTCCACCCAGTCTGTGAAGCACTAACTGATGATGGGCCTCATGATAAGGAGCACGTTGGTGTGAGTAGAAAGAAAGGGAAGCAAGGACCAGCTGTTGAATTGAGCAGGTTGGCTTTGAAGGCCAGAGGGGGAAAATCGCTATGAGGAAACATCAAACTCAAGCCCTCTGAGGACCACCAGGGAACCGATCCTTACAGAGTAAATGATGTTTTCTTCACTTTTCTTCTTGAGTCAAATTCATACTACTCTTAGGGGGTTCTGCGACAGGCTAGGTTTAAGCTTTCATGATTTGAGTGTTTGTCTCCCTGGAGTTTGAAATTGCTGTATTCTCTTGGACCATGAAGAACCAGATGGAAAGCTGAATTTTATAGTCTCTGTTACCATGGTCAGCAAAAAAAAAAAAAAAAATCCATGGATTTTGCTGGTAAGTTCAGGAGCTGGGTAAGCTTTTAGAGAAAGGGAGGAGGGGTGCACCCCTTCCCCTCCTTTCAGGCAGCTCTCTCACTTTCCCGCCTGTCTTCATTTCTTAGTGTATTTATTCCAGGCTTTGAAGGCAACACACAGATCATTCAGATTGGCAATATCTAACTTGATGAGTCCATTTCATCCTTCTACTTTGTGCTCGGAACTGTACCAGGCTCTGGGGATTCAGAGGCAAACTAGACAGATAGGATCCCCCCCTCCACAGTGTCTAGGAGGAGAGCAGAGAGTTAAACAAGCAGTTACAATAACGTGGGATGATGGGGCAGTACCAGGCGCCAGGGGAGTACAGAGCTGAGAGACCTAACCTTGTCTAGACAGAGATCTATGTAGGCAGAGGGAACAGCACATGTCAAGGTCCAGAGATGACTGAGGACAGCACGCTGAGTGATGAGAGACAGTGCATGTGGTTGGAATATGGAGTGAGAGCGGGAGAGACATGGGAAGCAAGGGTTTCACGTGAGGCTCTGTCGAGCCAGGTTTGCCTAACAGGGAACTCTTAATTTGAGAAACCCTCTGCTCTGTAAGATGCAGAAAAGGCTGCTGCATGTTTATTCTGCAGAGAAAAACCCCCGAATTTGATGCCTTCTGGAATTTGTCTTCTTTTCTGTCATAATATTTTTCCCTGTCACAGAACTCAACAAAATCTATTTAGACTCTTCACATGTGGTCCATTAATCCCCCTATAAGACTAGCTCTTTTTGTCGTTGTCCTGAATAGTTTATGGGAATAGAACGTATCAATGCAGCCTCCATATGATCCTATAATGGAAGGGGAGTGTGGCCAATTGTCTGCTGTTCTCATTTTTCTGTTGGTTCTGTGGAAAGCTACAAATCACCCTCTGATCCAAGGCATGCAACTGGAATTTAAATTTTGGAACTGAATCTAGTCAGAATCAAAGAGAATTAATTCCATAATAATTAAGTGGGTATTGGTATTCCTTCTCAGTAAGCAATACTGGAGCTTGGTGCTGAGACAGGAGGCCTAGAGGGAATGACGTGTCTCCATGGGTGGCCATAGTTTCCAGTGGATGGTCCCTTCCATTACCACGCTATGCCTCACCTCTAATGGGTCAACCATGGGGTTTCCATGAACTAAGGAAAGTACTCTGTGCTCTAAAAAGGGCTGGAATCCAAGTTTCCCCCTTTGGCTAAAGCTGGAACAAAAACAGGAACTTCTCCACCCACCTCTGTCTGCTTCAGGTAGCTGAGGTTTTGGAAATGAGTTAATTGTTTTTCAGTCTTTGTAAGATCCTGATCTCCATTTTACCCAGCCCTCTCCAAAATAAACACACCTGGTCCTGCTGCAGGTCTTCCGAGGCACAGCCCTCGACTTGGCTTTGGCTGGTCTCTGACTGCCTGAGAGATGACTTGGATACCCTTGCCCCCAAATAGCACAGACATCCAATAGAATGTCCTCATATGAGCCCTGTGATGGGCAGAGCCCGGGGCTGGGGTGTGAAATTCTCATAGCTTAATCCTCAGCACCTAGAACAGAGCCTGGCAAATGGTGGGAACTCAACAGGTTAATGTTTGTGGAGTAAAATAAGCGTGCCTCACACGGCTCCAGTTTGCAAGCCAGGTGTCACTCTTCTCTCTCCCTTGACCTTCAACCCAGACTGCAGGGCTTCTTCCTTTCTGAGATTTTGCAATTCGATTCCACCAGTTTTTTGAACTGTCTATGTGGGCGGGGGTGGGGGGAGGCTGGTTTACAAAGGTAAAGAAGATAAGACCTACCAACTCCTAAGTACTGAGTAGTTAAAAGGTTGTGGACCTGGCTTCAAATCCTGCCTTCTGCATTTCCTTTTGATAGTTGGGAAGTCACTTAGCCTCTCTCAGCCTCAGCTCCTCATTATAAATGGGTAATAGTATCTATGTCAAAGGACTGTGGTGAAAATGAAACAACACACTGTACTTAGCACAAAGCTTGGCACCTAGTAAGCATTCAATACAGGCTACTACTAATAATAATAACTATAATAGTTATTGAACTCATGCCAGGCACTATTCTAGGCACGGAGGATAGAGGAGTGAATAAGAAAAGGACAATCCTACAATTTACATGTAAACTTTAAAGAGGACAATTCAAGTAATGACAAGTGTTACGAAAGAATGAGACATAGTGATACCATGGATGACTAGAATGTGTGTAGGGGCAATGCTACTGTATTTGTGGTGTCAAAGAATGTCCCCCTCCCCCACCCAAGGAGGAGATATTTGAACTGAGACCTGGATGGCAAGGAGAAGCAAGCCAGTGAAGAGCCCAGGGAATGGCATTCCAGACAGAAGGAAGAGCTAATCCAAAATCTAGAGGGGGGAATGAGCTTGGTACGTTCCAGGGGTGGAGACCAGGCCAGCAAGGTTGGAGCGACCTGAGGACTGCTGTGGCAGGAAGTGGGGCTGCAGACGCAGGCAGGGTCTTGGTTATGTAGGGCCATAAAAGTCATAAGGATGAGTTTAGATGTTCTTATGAGTTATTGGAAGCCTCTGAAGGAGTTTAAGCCCAGGAGTGACATTATCTGATTTATATTTAAGACAATTATTCTGGCTGCCCTGTGAAAAACAGAATGTGGAGGAAAGAGTGAAAGCAGGGATGTAGATCAGGAAGCTATGGTCATGATCCAGGCCACAGATGATGGCGTCTTGGACTAGGGTGACAGTGCAACCCTGGAGAAAAGAGCAGATGTGGGTCTATTTTTGAACTAGAGCACGGGGAGGTGGGAGAGTATGTGGAGAAACAGAGGCCACACAAGAATGATCCTAGGTTTCTGGCCTGAGAGGCTGGGTGGATTTTTGGAGATGAAGGAGAGGAACAGGTTTTGGGAAACATATCAAAGAGAACTCTTGTACAGGCAGGCTAGAATATAGCACAGTGACAGTACCAAGTGCACAGGGAGGCAGGCGAGAGCGTGGCCAACTCTGGAGCTGCGGGGAATGTGGGACGGCTAGGTGCAGGATGGGACTGGAACTGAGCTTTGAAGGACTGGACTTGGGAGGGCTGCTGGTTCAGGGAAAGGAGTGGTTTGAGCACAAGTCTGGGCATGAACAGGTGTCATAAGCTCATTTTTCAGATCTCTTTACATATTGGTTTCTGACAGCTGAGGAAACTGAGACTCAGAAGTTAAATCACTTGCCCAAGGTCATAGACTTAGCAAGTGGTAAAATCAAGATCCCTGTTCCAAAGAAAGGGGGCTGAATGGTGGAACTGAACACAGGAGTACAGAGCAGCAGACAGCAGGGACTGTAAGACAGGATTGAAAAGGTGAAGGTTGGGCCAAATTGTGAAGGGCCTGGGGTGACAGTGCAGAGGCTGGGCCTTATTTTGCAGGTGTAGATGAAGAGGAGCCATTGTAGGTTCTCCCGTGGGCAAGCAGCATGATCAGCACTGTGATTTTGAAAAGTGCCTGGTGTTGACTGAAAAAAATCCACAACATGAGAGTTGTGAGTTAAGTTTTATTCGGGGAAAAATGAGGACTACAGCCCAGGAGACAGCATTTCAGATAGATCTGAAAAACTGCTCCAAAGAGACTGGGGGGAAGGTCAGTATATATGTGATTTTGGTGAAGGGGGAGTACACACAATCAAGCACATATTTCTTGCAGAAGGTTACTGCTAGTCATGAGAGGCAGATGCCACCATGGAGGATTTTATGCTTTTCTAGATACGAGGACATGAAGAATTGGGCTCATAAAATCGTCTCCTGAAAATATCTATCTGAAAACCTGTTCTGCCAGTTTTTCCCAGAGCACAGAGTGCCTTATTCCTGATCTCCACTCTGAACTCCTTTCAGGGGGTGTTGAAGGTCAGCAGCTACAGCAGCTCTTAATTTGATCCTTGTAGAGGTAGATGGCAAGTGCCAATCTGTAGGTGACACTGGCGAGATGGTTAGATGGGCCAGAATGGAAAGCACCTCATAACACTATTAATTAGTTTATTTTTAAAAACTACAGGTCCTGGAGATATAATGACAAGCAAAACCAGACACAATCTGTGCCCGCATGTAAGAACTAACAAATTAAATAAGCATGCAAACAAATGGAGAGCCTGAACCACGAACAGGCAAGTACATGACTATGAGGTCACTTAGTAACCAGGATTTTACTTACTTTGGCACCAGTCCTCAAGACTTCCCTGATGAGAACTGGGACATTCACTGACCCCCGTTCTCGGCTACACTCTGCCCCTAACCCATAGTGAACTAGGGCAAGTCACTGCTTCTCTGGACCTCAGTTTCCCCATTTATGAAAGAAGGGGCCCTAGATGATCTAATTTCCTTCCCATTCTGATGGTTTGGAATTTTCCTGTCCAAACACCATAGATCCCACTCCAAAGCTACTAACTGACACGTGGTGCCTTGACATTAGAACGCAGTAGCTTCTTGTCCTTGCCTCTAGCCTTCCCCGGAGGCCTCCGTCTGTTCCCCGTTGTCACGGTAACCGCCTGGGCCTTCCTCAGGTGGAAACTTGGAGTGACGACAGCAACTACGCCACTATCATGCGTCCCATTTGCCAGGTTAAAACATGGCCACCGCTGCAACACCCCACCCAAGCTTCTCCCTAAATACACGGGCCCGACCAGTCCTGGAGCCTACTCTAGGGCAGGAAAAAGAGGAACAGGTGCGCCAGTACAGCGAAGAAGATTTCTGGGAACGTCTCCGGATCCTTAGCTTCTCTGGCGTCTCTGGGAGGCACCAGATCGCCGCCCTATAGCGTCACTTCCGTTGACCCATGCGCCCAGGATTGATAGTTGCGGACATCCAATCAGAATAGGGCCCGCCCCCACGCCCAGGAGGAGGCGGGTTTGAGGCGGAAAGTCCCGCCCCACGGCGACGTGAGACGTCAGAGTCGCCATGGCCAGCTACCCGTACGGGCAGGTGAGTGTGTGAGGGGCGGGCGAATCCAAGTGGGTGCCTCGCCAAGTCCAGGCCCGGGATCCCCTGCTTCTCTTTCTCCCCGCCTCCTCCGCGCCTTTCCCATGCTGAGGTTGGCTTCAACGAGGTTTCGCGCAGGAGAGAAGGGAAAAGGGATGGTCGGTCGCGCCTGGCTCACGTCACGCAGGACTGCACGTCTGGGAGGTCGTGTCGCGCCCCCTTTGACGTCGCGCACGGGAAGATTTGGGGTTCTTGGACCCCACAGAGTCAGGCTGGGCTTGGCCTGGGCCCCATAGCTTCTCAGGATCCCGCTGGGACCCCAAGCGGGGTCATCAACGCCAACAGAACGTTTAGAGCTCTGGTTCTGTCGGTATCTTTTGGGGAGTCGATAAAAATACACCCTTGATGTACTGCATCTGAATAATCAGGAGAACCTGTGGTTTTAGCAGGCTGCACAAACGAGCTTGTTCGACTACTGACTGAGTCCAACACTTCCATTTCACACATAGGAAAAGTGAAACCCAAGGAGACATGGAATTTATTTGAAGTCACCAGGCAGTTAGGCAGCAGAACCCGGAGCTGTCAGCAAATGCCCTTTCCCCACTTGCCAGCCCATCTTGATCCAGGCAAGAACACCACAGCAAGGTGATTCTGTGGCCAGAATCCGTTGTTGGATAACAAGAGCGTTAGAGTAGTGAAGTGCAGTCTGGAGTCAGAGGAAGGTTCACACCTTGGCTCCATCACTTAAATAGTTTTGAGCCATTGAGCCCTTTCTGAGCTGAAGTTTCCTCCTCTGTAAAATAGGGCCAAATAATAGGATCTACTTCATAGAGCTGTTATGAAGAGTAATGAAGTGATGCTTGTAAAGCATTTGGTACTACGAAGAGTGTGACAGGTGTTACCTTTTAGTATTTTGCTTTTTACTAGATTCCTTGAAGGCCAGTGCTGGAAGGGCCCTCAGAAGAGTCCCTTCATTTTAGCTCAGAGAGGGCTCCTGAGTTGCCCGAGATCACACTAACTTAGGAGATAAAACCCATGCAGGAAAAATTGGAAAACAAGGTCACATGGGATATTGCTAAGCGCTGGGCTGAGTGTAATCACATATCAGAAGATGTGGCAAGAGCCCTTGTAGGGAGTGCAGCCCTGTACAGTTTTTGCACACAGTATTTGGACATCCGTTATCTCAATCATGAAGGCTCTGTAAACAGGCTAGCAGGGATTATTCCCCCAATTTATAGCTGAGGAATGAGCCCGAAGAGGTTAAGTGGCTTGCCCAAGGTCACACATAGCAAGTGAGGGAGTTCCCGTGCTAGAACTTAGAGTTTCTGTCATTGCATACTTAGCAGAGGTAGGAAGGAGAGAGGCCAGCCTGGGCTGGGGTTAGGAGGAAGTATAACCTAGCAGTGTTTCCCAAGCTCAGTTGCATTTGCTGAGGCTTGTGAAATGTTAATAAGTATTGCTAATAAAGAAGTATTCTGTGGTTAAATAAGTTTGGGAAATACTCTGTTAAATACAGCTTAACGAGTTTTGTTAACCTGTTAACCACAGGCCATCTCAGAATTCTTAATTTGTTAATAGACATTGTAAATTTGCCAGAGAGGGATAGAATATGAAGTGTTTCTTAAACTTACTTAACTATGGAACCCCCACCCCACCCCACCCCCTTTTAAGTCTGGTCATATGTTGGTGACACTGGTATTCTTTAGGAACACAGTTTGGGAAAACATTGCCATAGTACTTTGTTTCTCAGTGGATGGTCTACATCAGAATCACCTAGGAGCGTGTTAAAAAAGCACATTTTGGGGTTCCACCTCAGACCTATTCTGTACCCAGGAAAGGCCCAAGCATCTACATTTTAATAAGCTTTTGGAGACAATTTGTATGCATCCTAGAAGCAATGACATAGAAATTAAGAGCCTGAACTTCCAGGTTAGACAGAACTGGGCTAGAATCCTAATTCTACTATTTAATAGTTATACACCCTTGGACGCATCATCTAAGGGCTCTGAGCCTCCGTTTCTTCACTTGTAAAGAGGGAGGAATAGTACTTCATAGGGCTGAAAAGAGGATGAAATATGATAAAGCCTGTAGGGAGCTTGGCGCATTGCTGATACCTAGTGTGTGCCAGAGCGTGGTGGCATAGCTCTTGCTGCTGGGATCACTGTTATCATGCCGTGCTGCCTGGGCTTATGCTCAGTGAAATATTGAAAAGGAGCGCAGAGAGGACTGTGTCTCGAGTAGAGGAAGAAATGCTTTTCTCCCATCATACCTTCTTCGTTCCTCCTATCCAGCTCCTGGTTCACAGTGTTCCAAGAAAGGAAGTGGGTTGTCTGAAAACATCCAAAGGCTTAGTCAGTGCTGCCTCCCCTCCACCCAGTACATAGCCCTGGAGGATTCCAGCCTCTTGTTAGGAGTCAAAACTATAATTTTCTGCGCGTCCTGCCCCAGGGTCCTCAAGCATGGACTGGGTGTTGGAGGAGTAAAACTCAAGTACCCTTTGGTCCTGTGGGGGAGCCAGCCTGATGGATTTCAGTGCTTAAGAGCTTGGTCTCTGAGGCCAGAGAGATTTGGCTTCAAATCCTTGCTCTGCCATTTCCTTGCAGAAATTTCTGCAGAAGTCTGAGGCTCGGTTTCCCCCTTTTTAAAAATGGGGTCATAAGAGTACCTACCTCAAGGGTTACTGCAAAGATTAAATGAGATAATCCACATAAAGTGCTTGATATGGTGTTTTGGCATATAGTAAATATTCCAAGGGGAAGAGTGATACAGACACGTAAATTGTAGAATCTGTGCGATGAGTATTAAATGGGAGTAAGTGTCAGGCTAGCACAGGAGGGACACCTAACTTAGTTTTGAGGGAAGGAAGTCTTCTTAAAGGAGGTGACATTTAAGCCAAAAACCGAATCTCCAGTAGGAGTTAGCTGGGTGAAGAAAGGCATGGTATTCCAGTGGAGGGAATAGTAGTCACAAAGGCCAGGAAGCAAGTAAGAGAGCACAGTATTTTGGAAGAATTTAAGGAGATCAGTCTAGTTGTAGTGAAGAGGAGGGGGGAAAAGAGTAACAAATAAGACCAGAAAGGTAAGCAAGGACCAGATCCTAAAGGGCATTATGTGCCTTTTTGAGGAGTGTGGACTTCATCCTGAGAGTTGTCGGGGAGCTCCTGAAGAGTTTTCTCCCATTCGTGCTTTGAGCGGTGACCGTGGGGCACTGTCAGGGGGGTTGAAGCAGGAGAGACAAGGCAGGGAGACCAGTTTCAAAGCTGTTGAAGTAATCTAGGTGAGAGAACAGTGACCTGGTGAACATGGAGCTGGGAGGTAGAAGTGAGAAAACTTGGTGCCTAATTGAGGTGACGGAGGAAAGGAAAGAGGAGGTGTCCAGGAGGGCATCAGGGTTTCCCTTCACTGCAGTGGGAACACAGAGGGAGGAATAGATTTGGACGGAAGGTCCAGGAGGTTGTTGGATATGAGGTCTGCAGCTCATGAGAGATGAAGCTGGAGAGAAAGATTTTGGAGTGCCAGCAGAGGTGGTAATTGAAGTCTTGGGACAGTTCTTGGCTCGCTGTTTATTGGCTGCAGATTTCTGGCCTTTAAATATTTTAGGAGGTTCTGCTGGTGAATGCCCAAACCACTCCTTCTGTAGTCTTGTGATTGTTTAACCCCTTAGAATGGGCTCTGACCTCCTCCAGCGGGCTGTGGAGTAGCTCCAGAGCACAGGCTTGTGTTTGCAACACAGCCGTGTGTTTGAAACACAGGCTTGTGTTTCCCCTCAGCACTCAGCATGGACCAAACTTTGACACCTCTGGGCTTCACAAGGGTCTTGGGGTAGAAGAATGAGCCCTCAGAGCCAAAAGAATATGTAGGACTTTCTGAGTGGGTTATTTGGGAGGGGGTGAACTCCCCACCACTTGCAGGAATGTAAACACAGATTCCAGATGGTGCTACAGAGATTCCATCATCGACTGAGAGGTTGGACTGGGAGGTCTTTGGGGTCTCTTACAATACTGTGGCTCTCGAATTGGGTCTAGGTGCAGGGGTGAAAACAGAATAAGATTCTTCTGAGTCTCCCTGGTTTCTGGGCTTGAAGCCTCTGAAAGATTACCTAATCCAACACTTTCCCCTTCAACCCCTCCCACTGTAGAAATCCATCATATCTGACACATATATTTAGGACAGTCTCTGGCACTGGCACGTGGTAGACACTCACTCATTTGTTGTGAACACCCAGAAGAGGGTAGAGTGGTGGAGTCATGCAGACCCTGTTTTGAAGCTTACCAGTTCTAGCTGCGTCATCACAGGCACATGATTAAACTCTGCACCTTAATTTTCTCATCTGTAAAATGGGGATCATAGCACTTACCTCATAGGACTGAGGATCAGTGAGAGCCTTAATAAAATGTTAATTGCCCTTTCCCCCCACCCAAATTTATCAAATGTAGTTTATTTGCAATCAGTAAAGACCTAGGGTTAGTTTTCTGTAATGTTTTGGAAACCATGGTTGCTGAACTCTTCCTGTCTTTTTTTTTTTGGACAGTCTTGTGTTTATCAGCATGAAATCCTCTTGGAAAAACTCTTCAAAGGGTTGGCAAATGGCATGGAGTAGAATAAAAGAACATGGAATCAGGGACTCTGGTTTTCATTTCTGGTTCAGACATTTACTAACAACTCAGTGGCCCTGGGAACCCTCTTCCCCAGCCTGGAATCTCGTGGTTTTACTTTCTTCGTCCTCTGGTGCAAGCTAGAAACCTGAGTCATTCTAAACACTTCCCTTTCCTCACTGCCCCCTCCATAGCTTCTCTAACCTAATTAGTTGCCAAGTCATGTCTAGTCTATCTCTGAAATAGCTTCAGAATCCATCCCGTTCTCTCTGAGTCTGCTGTCTGGTTCAAGCCCTGCCTGTCCAGCACCTGGGCTGCCGCCTCCCCCGCTAGTTCGTCCTCCACACCCGCCGCTGCTTAGTTCTTTAAACAAGGCCCGATCACGTTTCTTCCCTGTTGGAAACCCTTCTGTAGCGCTCTGTTTCCTCCGGCATAAAGCTCCAAATCTTTTGAGTGGTATTCATTTGTTCACATTTTTATGGCGGCTTGCCGGTGCCAGACTCTGTGCTGGACCCTGGGCTACCGTGATGAATGAGGCCACTGTCTGCCCCTGGGGAGCTCACTGTTGTGTGACAGAGAGAAACTGCTCTAAGGTGCACCAGCTAACTGAAATGCAGCAGGGCAGGCGATTAGACAAGGAGCATGTAAAGAGCTTGCCTTTCTGAGTTCACTCTGCGTTCTTGCCCCTGCCACCTGCTTTTTAGCCCACTCCCTGACTACTCCATGCTCGCTCATAGGTCTGTGCGTTTGTCTTTCTTCTTCCGTCTGGAATGTCCTTTGCTGCCTTCCTTTTGGAGAATGCCTGTGCATCCTTCAGTGCCAGTTCCAGTATTACTCCTGCCTCTTCCAGGAAGCCTTCCTTGACCCACTGCCTACATGTGTTCATTTGATTGCTCATTTATCATTTGACAAACAGAACCAATTCCCCTGCCCATGCCTTCTTAATAGCATTTAAGTAGATTTTTCTGATGACACTGATCAGATTGTATCATAATTATCTGGAGCTCCTCAAGGCCAGGCCCTGTTTAGTTTCGTGCCCCGCGGCCTAGCACAGAGCCTAACACAACATTGTTGCTCTGTAAATGCTTGCTGAATGAATGAAGTCTTTTAACAGTTGTGCATCTCAGTTTCTTCATCTGAAAATAGGCCTACTAATACCTTCCTTTTTTCTGTTAGAGGATTGTTGGCAGAATTTTACCAGTAGCATTTGTGTGTATGTGAAAGTGCTTTGTAAACTACACGTAAGGGCTTTAATGCAGGGCAGAAAGGAAGGGGTTTAGTTGCGGCCAGGCTGCACCAGACCCCTGGATTGTGATAGGACCAAGGTCAGAAGACCGGCCGGCAGCACTAGCTTGGTTGTCGTGGGGTCGTTTCCTGGGAGAAGGGCTGTGCCTCAGGTGTCCTAAGCCAGGAACAGTTGATGGGTTTGCTCACACGACTTCTTGTGGAGCAGCAACTTCCTGGCTTGGTGTCCAGCCTGTTCTTTGGGTGTGCCCAGACTCTGCGGAGTCCCCATCCCCTTTTCTACCCTACACTGGAATCCTGTGCCCTGTTGCTTAAGGAAAGAGCACCGTGGCAGGAGGTGGTGGGAGTCAATGGACTGGGGTGTGGACGGGGAGTGATCTGCCTCTGCCTTAAGCTCACAGCGTTTCTTAAGCCAGTCTCTTTCCCTCACCTGGCCTTAATTTCCCGTTTGTAAACTGAAGGGGTTAGGTTGAAGAGGTCTTCTGGGCACCTCTCCCATCACACCTCTCCAGCTCCCTTGGGAATCTTTATTATTCTTTAAGTCCTAACCCAAATGCTGCTTTCTTCTGGAAACCCTCCCCGATTTCACTCTCCTTTGTGGTCCCATGGCACATGGCTTATGTGTCCATTTTAAACACCTGTTTCCTTATGCTGTTTTGTTAAATGTTACAGAGTGTGTTTCAGTGCCTCTCCTATTAACTGAGCTCCTTCGAACATTTCACTCTCCTTTATACACACCCCCCGCCCCAAGAGTTTACCTGGCCTAGGGCTTTGCTGATAGTAATGATAATAATTAATATAACAGTAGAGCTATGATTTATGCCAGACGCTGTTGTAAGAACTGTTTCTTGTATTAATGGTTTTCAGAGTGCCTTTTGAATCACTGGTGGGGGTTCTGCAGGGCTCACTCACAGCCTAGCAAGGGAGAGGCCTACGTGGTCAGGGCTCTGGGACCCCCACCTCCAACCAGAGCAACTTTCTCTTGTCAGTTTTTAAATATTTTTATTCATCAAAAGGTTCTTTAGGGAATTCCCTGGTGGTCCAGTGGTTAGGATTCGGTGCTTTCACTGCCGTAGCCCGGGTTCAGTCCCTGGTTGGGGAACTAACATCCTGCAAGCCGCGTGGCCAAAAAAAAAAGGGTGGGGTGGGGTGGGGTTCTTTAGCTAAAAATTTAACTAACAAAATTCTGCTGTATACATTTCTTGTAATCTGCAGAACAATTCAATGAGGAAGGGATTATTATATTTAACTTGTGAGGAAACAGGCTTAGAGAGATTAAGCCACTGACCCATGGTCATGAGCTCAGCTGATGAGAGCAGAGTTTCGAATTGAGATTTGCCTGTGACTTCATTATCTGTGAAGGAGTCTTGCTACGAGCTGTGGCAGCTTCCAGGGCAGAAGAGTGTCCACGACGCTGAGTGGGGAAGGTGGAAGGGCATGCTTCCTGCCCTCCCTCAAGAAGCCTCTCCTCCCCGAGCAAGCAGACTCTCTTGAGATGAAGTGTGACTTTGGCCTTAGCCTTGAGGGTAACTGTCCTGGAAGCTATCAAACGCAATTAAAAGAGAAAATCCAGGCTTGTACTGGCTAGGCCACTGGTGTGCCTTACAGGTTGATCTAAAACGTGTCCAGGTGGTACCATCCTCACGATGCTCGGAGCCAGGCGCAGTTGCTCTTTATGCCCTTGAGCTCAGCCTGACTGCAGATGTGTTGAGGCTGTGCTCCACTAGGCCATTTAGGGAGATGGAGCCGAACACTCTGAGCGTCAGGGATCCCTGGCTAGTGGCGTGGGGACAGGGACAAGAGAGGGAGGAGTGCTCCCATGTATGCTCTACTGTTTACATGGCCTGGGCTTAGCAGCCAGGAGACCTGGACTCTGGCCCCAGCCCCTCCACACGGTTGTTGTGTGATTTTTCTGGACTTGAGTTTCCTCCTCCATAGAAGAGTGCTACTATTAATAGTTACTGCGTATTGAGTGCTTACTTTGTGCTAGGGCCTGTGTCAGAGCCCTTCACGTGACCGACCTCATTTCATTCACATACTAACCTGGAGGTAGGCAGGCACTCTTAGAGCCAAGGATATTGAGGCTTAGAGAGGGTAAGTCATTAGACCAGTTAGTAAGTGGCAGACCGCAAGCTTGAACTGGTCTTTTTCTCTCTTAACCATGGGCCTATATTGCCTTAGGAATAGGGTCTTGCCTACCTGTCTCACAGAGCCATGAATGAGGCTGGGGAAATGGTTTTGCATCATGAGCTAGAGTAGGGTAAGGAAGACATGCTGTGGATGAATCCATGCTATAGATACATCATTTGTGACTGAAGAGGGTCAGGGGCATGGGCTGGAGATCACATTTGCACTGTGAATTCTGCGGATAGAGATGGGGGTACCACAGGGTGTGGATTTGGAATTCAGTTTGATTAATTTGCCCGCTCATTCATACAATAAATATTTATTGAGCATCTGTTCTGCACTGGGGTCTGGGATAAAGGGATAAAGTGGCAAACCAGACATGATCCCAGCCCTTGTGGAGCCCCTTGGTGTGCAGGGAAGGGCAGCCAGGAGGGCAGGTATCCAGCCCTACCTCTGCAGGTCAGTGGCAGTGTGACCTTGGGTAAGTTGTATCTCCTCCAGAAGCCTCAGGTTCCCCATCTGAGCAATGGGGTCATGATTCCAGTCCAGTTCAGCCCATAGGATCAGTTGAAAGAAAGGCAGTGGCAGTGCCTTATAACTGTAAAGTGCCATACTGTGGCTAGTTCCTGGCCCTGTCATTCTGACTGATATCTTGCTCTTCTTGCAGGGCTGCCCAGGAGCTGGAGGACAAGCACCCGGGAGCCCCTCCGGGTAGCTACTACCCCGGACTCCCCCATGCTGGAGGGCAATATGCTAGCGGGGTAACCCCTGGTGGCGGATATGGAGGAAGTCCTGCCCCTGGAGGGCCTTATGGACCACCAGCTGGTGGAGGGCCCTATGCACACCCCAACCCTGGGGGGCTCCCTTCTGGAACTCCGGGAGGACCATATGGTGGCGCGGCCCCAGGGGGCCCCTATGGACCACCACCTCCAAATTCCTATGGTGCCCAGCATCCCGGGCCTTATGGACAGGGAACACCTCCTCCAGGTAAGTAGGGATCTTGGACTCCAGGTGCCTCTGACCTTGTTCTGAGTTATCCAGGGCCCTTCCTTGCCCTCCTTGTGGATGTGCAGGCAGCCGGGTCTCCGGCACCTTAGCATCTTGTCTCTAGCTTAGCTTGCATTAGCAGAATGAGAAGTCTGTTAATTAGCTTTGCTGTGGTAACAACAACTCCTAAGTCTCTGGCTCACAATGGCAAATGTTTATTTCTGTTCCTTGCTCACACTTATTTACTCTTGGTTACATGTCGGCAGCTGCAGGCTTGGCTGCTGAGGTTCTGCTCCACGTGTCTTTTCTTTCCAGGATCCAGGCTGGAGGAGCAGTCCCTATTTGGGATATACTGTTTTTGTGGCAGACAAAAAGAGCAGGAGAGCTAGCAGGAACACACGATGCCTCCTAAAGCTTCTGTTTTGAAGTACTTTATATCTCTTCCACTCACGTTTATTGGCCAAACCACATCCTCTGCTCAAGCCTGACGTCAATAGGATGGGAATGGATACTCCTCTCACTGGAGGGGCTCTGCAGGCCACCAGGCAGTGGAGAGGATGTACCATGCTCTTGCAGGGAAGCAGGGGAGGGAGTAGATTAGCAAATGATTGGAGATAATACTATAGTCTACTGTGGGGAGAAACCCCATTTCTGTGTAAGAGAGACTGACTACTGTATGTAGAAAGGTAAGATAGCATAGTTGTTGAAAGCTTGGGCTTTTGAGATCAGATCACTTACTGACCTGACCAAATTACTTCATCTCTTTAAGCCTCAGTGTCCACATCTGTAAAATGTGTAAATGTCACTACCTCACAAGATTGTTAATAAAAATTAAATGAGAAGTTGCAGGTAAACACTGGGCACAGTGTATGGCAAATGGGAGGGGCTTAGTAAACTGTTCTGTGAGAGGACTCGTTCTGGAGCATTCTCAGCAACGAGGTATTTGGCATTTAATGTGATAGCAGATGTGGCAAGGGCTGTACCACTGAAAGATGCCGAGGCAGTCAGGAGAGTGATGGGATGAGATAGGGGAAGGATAAAGAGCAGAGACAGTAAAGCTGAGGTACTGGACAAATGGGGGCTGGGGAGGGGGCTTGGCAACTCAGTGGAGGCAGAGAATCTTAGGTGGGGCTTCAAGCTCAGTGAACATTTCTGAATGATTTCAGACAGGGGGTTGGGGAAGGTGAGCTCCCAGACCCCTGTGTCCTCCCAAGCTCATTCAGTCAGCCTCTTCGCAATGCTTGTTCCCAGGAGACCACACCAGCAGCGAGGCAGCCTGGAACCACTCTGGTGCACCTGAAGGGCCTCCAGGGAATGGTACTGCTGGGAAGCTGCAGCATCTTAGCATACACACCCAGCAGGTGGCCGAGGGAGAGGCTCAGGCCTTGGGGGTTCTAACCACTGTGAGCCAGTGGCATTTATCTTGTCAGAGCCGGAGCTGCTGGCTGTTTGCTTTCAGCTCAGAAGCTTCCTGGTGGATTTCCTCCTCCTTTTAAAATTTTGTTTCCGAGCCTACGTGAGGTCACTGCAGGGAAAGAAACCCCTGGCTGTGAGGCTTATCCCTGCAGGGCCTGAGGCCGGAGATAATGGGGCTGCAGCGGAGAGGAGAAATGTGCTTCAGACTCTTAACTGCTCACCCTCTGCAGCTTCCTCTCCTCTCCAGTGCGGCCCGTGAGCCCCTGGAGCAGTGCTTCTTTTTTCTTTTTTTAAATATTTATTTATTTATTTATTTGGCTGCGCAGAGTCTTAGTCGCGGCACAGGGGATCTTCGTCGCAGCGTGCAGAATCTTTTTTTTCAGTTGTGGCATGCGTGCGGGATCTAGTTCCCTGACCAGGGATCGAACCCGGGCCCCCTGCATTGGGAGCGCGGAGTCTTAGCCACTGGACCACCAGGAAAGTCCCTGGAGCAGTGCTTCTTAAAGTATGATCCGTATATCACCTGCAGTGGAGTCACCTGGAGGCCCCACCTTAACCCCGCTGAATACAGGGTCTAAATATTGAACACCACGCTCTGCAAGAGAGGTTTGACCCTTAAAGGTGCCTCATTACCCACAGGGAAGATCCTAAGGGCACTCGACTCCCAACGGGCCTTTCCAGACCCTCTCTCTCCCATCAACCCCAGACCCCTTGGAGTACTCTGAACACACTCTGTGCCTTTGCCACATGCTTCTTCTTTTCCCCATCGTAACTCTTAATCATCCTTTCAGACCCAGTTTAAATAGGCCTTCCTCCGCAAAAATGTGACTGCACACATTCCAGGCCCTTTGTGAAAACTTTACTTTGCTGTTATCTCATTTAATCATCACAGCAACCCTGGGAAGTAGGTCCATTTTAGAAATGGGGGAATCAGTACTCAGAGAGTGAAACAATGCCTCTGAGCCACACAGGTTAGTAAGGATCTTTGCTCTCTTTGCTTCCAGAGCCTGAGCTGTCCTATGCTGACTGCGCAGACCACATGTTACAGAGACTCTCCTGCCTCTGGCTGTGACCTCCTCTCCCCCTGGCACAGCAGCTGTTTTAGGAAAGAGGGTGGGGCCTGTCTGGATTTCCCATCCGAGGAAGTCAGACTAGTCCCTCAGTCAGGCAAACCTTTATCCTTCTGGCCTTACTTTGGGGACTGGGCAGTGGTTTCTGTGCTGTCTCTGATACTGCCTTGTGTGAAGGAGCCCTCAGTCAACTCAGCAGGTTTACCAATACTGTGTAACTCTGGCTTTTTCCCAAGACAGTCTTCTGTGCTTCTCTGCTTTCACCTGCCACCTTCTCCCCTCACCCCCAGCCCACCTTGCATGTCTTTCCAAATGAATGATCCTTTCTTCTGACGTACACACAAAGCTCCCAGACACACAAAGCTGTTTGAACCATGACAGCAACACTAATAATCAGCAGTTATATAGTGCTTGGATGGTGCCAGGTGTTGATCTAAGGGTTTTCATGTATTAATTGTATCTTCATAATAATAACCTTATGGAGTAGATGCTATTGTGCTTATCATTTCACAGATAAGAAAACTGTAACACAGAGAACTTCAATAACTTAACCAAGGCCGCACATGGGAGAGCTGGGACTTGAACCAGGAGGCCAATTCTAGCATGAATTGAGCACCTCCCCTTTCTGTGTCCGGCTCTGTGCTAGCCCGTGGGGATTCAGAGATGAGTTAGGCTGGGATCTTGCCCACAAGTTGCTCCAAGTGTAACCTGGAAAGAGTAGGAAAAAACATGTACACAGTGGAGTGATCAGGGCCATAGAGAGGAGTACAAAGGAGAGAGGAAGGAGGCCTGTCCAGGGATGGAAGAAGAGGAAAGGCTTTATAGAAGGAGCAGCATTTTATTTGGGTTTTGAAGGGTGGGTGGGAAATGGATGCAAAGAGATGAGGGAGAAGAGGGTATGAGACAGGGAGAACTTGGTGAGGTGAGTAAAGGCTTCATAGGGAGCTGTGAAGGTCTGGGTAGGACCAAGTGTCTTACTGCATCTAGGCTGGAACAGGCAGAGGGGGACAGAGTAGGGATAGAGTGACAGGTATATGGGGGTAGACCACATTGTGGGGAAACTGGAATGCTGGACTTTATTTTGTAGACAGTGGGGAGCCTTTGAAGAGTTCTGAGTTGAGGTGGGGGGAAATTGGTGAGAACAGAGTGGAATTTTACAAAGATTACTCGGCAACAAGTGCTAAGTGGTGGAGAGTCGCTGTCGTGAGGATTTGGTTAGGATTTTGGGTTTGTTCCACAGCCAGGTGAGAGGTGTCTGAATCAGGGCAGGTGTAGTAGGAACAGGGAGGAGTTGATACCTGTGTATGGAACTGGCAGCTCTTTGGATGTGTGGGGTGAGGAGGTGTCAGAGATGTCCGCACGGAGGTTTGGAGATGGGGACAGGCATCGGAGGTGATGGGGAGGGAAGAGACATGGAGCTCTGTGGCCACCCACGTTCTGGTAGCTCCTGATAGAATATGCCAGCTCTCCTGGTGCCAGAGATGGACCAGACCTGGTTCCCACCCCAGAGAGCTCCCTGCTGCCTGACTCTCAAAATGCTTGTCTCTGGGCTGTGCGTGTTAGGTGCTCAGCAAGCATTTTTGGGGAAGAGATGATCCCCCTTTTCAGAGAATTCTTAATCTGCCGGACAAGTCCCTGTTCCTTAGAAACTTAAAAATCAAATAGAGAAGTGGCTGGAGCACTGTAGGAAAAACCTGAAGGATTTGTGGAGTAGAAATAAACCGCAGATACTCGTGAGTTTACACAGAAGGTCCTCTTCCATTAGAGTAAGGATGTTGTCTTGATGGAAGACAGGGAGTGGGTAGGCAGATTTGTGAGACTTTTGAGGTAGGGAAAACCTGTAGCTGGGGGGCACTGAGGCTGACCTTCCCAGCATTTCTGCGGATTGGTCTTGAGACCTGCGTCTGACTCCCCTGGTGGGCACCCGTTCCTGCAGGTGGCGCCCCTCCAGGTGTGGATCCCGAGGCTTACTCCTGGTTCCAGTCAGTGGACTCCGATCACAGTGGCTGTATCTCCATCAAGGAGCTGAAGCAGGCCCTGGTCAACTCCAACTGGTCCTCGTTCAACGACGAGACATGCCTCATGATGATAAGTGAGTCCTAGCCCTTCCTCACGGGCTCCGGCTGGGGTAGAGCCACCTCCTGTCTGACGGTAGGTGGGTGGGAGGCCATTCTGAGGAGAAATCTTTTGGCCAGGGAGGATTTCTGGCAGGAAACTGGGTTCAAGGTGAGATTCCTTAGAGAGCTCTTTTCCTTAGATCTTTTCTCAAGTTCTAGGCCTTGCTGAATCATAGGCCAGCTCAGTTTCTCAATCTGCAGAATGGGACTCCCTGTCCTGGTGGGAGATGGCAGGGAGGGCGTCAGCTGCCAAGCCTGCGGAGAAGATGCAGTTCTGGCAGGGGTGGAGGCTGGTATAGTACTTGATGAGGGTGCATCTTGGGTACTGGCATCTGGGCCTCAGGCCTGTGGTTCTGTGGAGCGTCCTACTCCAGCCTGGGGAGAAGGGCGCCTCAGTGGTATCTGAGGACCCTTGGCCCTTAGTCTTGAAGCCTTCTTTCCCTCCCCTCCCAAGACATGTTTGACAAGACCAAGTCAGGCCGCATTGATGTCTACGGTTTCTCAGCCCTGTGGAAGTTCATCCAGCAGTGGAAGAACCTCTTCCAGCAGTATGACCGGGACCGCTCGGGCTCCATTAGCTACACAGAGCTGCAGCAAGGTGAGGGCCTGGCAGGGACTCAGCGGACAGGCACAGCCGATTGTTTCTCTTTACTCCCTAAGACAGAGCAAGGGGTTCTCTCTAGCCTCTGGCTACCACGTGTCCAACTGCACTGCAAAACGCTGCCCTCAGCACAGGCCCTCTCCCCACCTCTTCTGTGACCTGGCTGGGCCGTGAGCCCAGTCCAGGGCAGGGAAATGATCAGGGCTGGACTCTCTGGCGATGGGATTCCTGGCAGCACCAGGTGAGACAGGCCCAGCTGGCAGGGAGCCTTGGGGATGGAAACTCAGCAGCCCAGGGCACTTTGAGACTGGGACATGTGGCTCGTGTGGCTCTTTCCTCTCTAGTTTCTAGCATGCAGAATGGAAAGAGCCCTGTAGAGGGGCTCAGAAAGGTGGCTTCTGTTGCTAGCCCTGCTAGAAGGCAATTTCATTCCCGGCTTTGGGACCCGGACCACTCTAAAAGTTGCAGTTGGCTAAGATGACGTGAGGCCACAGCTCCAGGTCTGGTTCCAATTCTGACTCCAGAGGATGGTTGGTTAGTGTGGGGATGAGAACTGGACAGGGAGCTTTGCCACCTGAGAGGGAGAAAGGGCTCCCCAGAGAACCCAGCCCCTCGCCCTGGCCGTGGATTTCAATCAGACTAAGGAGCCTGGGGGCGGGAGCGGGGGGAGGGGGAGCTCCCTGGTGGAAGGGAGAGGAGGTGACCTGTTCTGAGCACCTACTCTGTTGTCAGGTAATGGTCCGGTGATGGATATTTGTAAGGGTGATATTATCACAGGAAAGCTAATATTTATTGAATGCTTGCTATGGGCCAGGTACCGTAATAAGCTTTTTTCATATATTACATCATTCTTTCTCCCCATGTGATAGCTACTGTTTCTTATTCCCCATCCTTAGATGAAGGATCTCTTATTATTACCCTTTTACAGGTGAGAAAACTGAGGCTTAGTCTAGGTGACTTGCCCAAGGGCCACATAACAAAAGGGGAGCTGAGACTTTAGCCTGAGCTGGTAGATTATACAGAGAGGAAGAAGGAAGCATCCCAGGTGGAGGGACAGGAGGAGGAGCAGCATGGAGGCTGTGACCTTGGAGCTGCCCAGCAACCTCGCCTGGGGAGATGGTGATGATTTTATTACTTTTAGCAAATAACACTTACTGGGTGCTTATTATGTGCCAGGCACTACACCAAATCCTTTGCATGATCACCTCCTTTAATCCTTACTAGAACCTACAAGGTAAGTATTATCCCAATTTTAGAGATGATAAGACAGAGGATTAGCAAGGGTTAATAAGCAACTTGCAGAGGGGCTGCCTCGACTCCAGAGCAGGCCCTCATAGCCTCATGCTGAGCCGCCTCTGATGTGTGTCTGCTCGGGGCAGGGTGACCCGAGGGGGCTCAGGCTTCTGTCTGTTATAGAGATGAGTCAGAGATGGGCATGGACAGACTGGTGTCATTCTGGGACCCTGCGGGCCCCTAACTGAACAGACAACAGAGATTTTGAGAAAGAGGGATGGGGGCCTTCCAGCTCAGGGGAGCATCCAGAGCCCCTGTCGTGCTCCTGCCATTTTGGACAGCCCCTCGGGACATCTGTCCTGTTTCTGCTTTGGTGCCAGTCCCCTCGAAGTTCCTGAACTGCTGTACTCTGTGGAGCTGGTTGATGGCGGTGCTCACGGCAGGTTTTTGTGTCTGCTCTTTGTGCCCCTCCTCTCCAGCTCTGTCCCAGATGGGCTACAATCTGAGCCCCCAGTTCACCCAGCTCCTGGTCTCCCGCTACTGCCCACGCTCCGCCAGTCCTGCCATGCAGCTAGATCGCTTCATCCAGGTGTGCACCCAGCTGCAGGTGCTGACCGAGGCCTTCCGGGAGAAGGACACAGCTGTGCAGGGCAACATTCGGCTCAGCTTCGAGGACTTCGTCACCATGACAGCTTCTCGGTTGCTATGACCCGCCCATCTGTAAAGTGGGGAGTGCACCAAGGGGCTTTTCCTGGCTCCTAGGGTGGGAGAAGCATGTGGGCCTCTCTTCATTTCCTGCCCTTCCTAGAAAAAGAATTCTCCCTTGCCTGATTCAGCATTGTTCCCAAAGAGGGCTGGGGGTCTGCGTCATAGCCACCACGCAGTGGGGAGCTGGGCTGAGGCCACGCAGGTAGGGGCCTGACCTAGGAGAGGACTGGAAATTGAATGTCCTTTCACATCCCTGAGTATTTAAATGGCACAGCCTTGCGCCGGGTGCAAGAGACGCTGGTCATTGCGATGGGGTTAGTGTCCAGTCAGCTGACTCCAGCCTCTAGCTTTTCCTTCTGTGCCCTGACGCCAGTGGTAAGTGCTTATCAGCCTCTTACCATTAGCACCTGCGTCCCCTCACCCATGCTGTCTTGTCAGATGAACCCAGTTTCTCCAAAATGGAATCTGACCAGGGTGAGAGATTTGCCCATGCGACCAGTGGCTTGGATTCCACCCGCCACAAGTCCGTGTGTGTTGACTTCTAGCTGCCTGCTCAGGGAGCTTGGGCAGCCTGCTCTCTGGGCATCTTTGGCCAGGCTACCCCTCTGCAGCTTGGACCACTCGTACTTGCCTGACATCCTCTGCTTGGCTTCAGTCCCCAGGGGACAAGTTGCTACCTCCCACTGCCAATGCTTTTTTTTTGTTGTTTTTTGTGGTTTTTTTCACTTGGGGCCAAAAGTTTGGTGCAACTGTAAGCTTCAATACAAGAATAAAACTCTGGAGTTCCACATTTTCCACCACACCTTCCCAGTTACAGGTTCATATGCTTATCCATTCAGTCACTCATTTATTCTTTCATTCAACGAATATTTAAGTAAATAGTATATACCACGCCGTGCAGAAAGAAACAGCTCAGGAGGACATGCCTCCACAGGGCTACTCTCACTGGGGTGAAGTTAAGTGTAACTTAACTTCAGGTTAAGTCTCACCTTGCCAGGTTCAGTCCAAGAAGCTGACTGTGTGTTTTACAACAGTTTTAGGGCTGGCGTTCTGGGCTAGAAGCAGCCACCCCAGACTTTTCACAGCCTGGCCTTTTTATTATCTCAAACCCTAGTTTTAATCTTCCAGACAAACTGCATTCATGAAGTCATAACTTTCTCCCCATTTTTATTAAGCGCAGACATCTGTACTTGCCAGCTGGATCTTCAGATCAGCTTGATAATCAGTCTATACCAAATGTCTACAGTGATCTGACAAAATTTCAATCAGAAGCCAAGACACCAGACATTTTGGTTTGATTGGGGGACCTTATGATGGGTAATGGTGAGCTAATCCTTTCATTTTGGGGGATGAAGATAAGAAAACAGGCTCTCCTCCCTGCTTGGTTGGGGAAGCAGCTCAGTGAGGCCTGGCAGGTATGTCAGGCTTAAGCCAGTTCAGCCCCGGTTCTCCTCTGGGCTGCTGTCATGCTAGAATCCTAGAGTTAGGTGGAATCCAGTTCCCAGAGGCCAGGCCCCATGCAGAGCTAGAACCCCCTCCATTACCCCACTTTGAGTCTGGCCTCTGCTTGCCAACCTCCAATGACAACTCAGTGCCTTTCCAGGCAGCCCATTTCCTCCTAGACTAGGAGGACTTCTTCC
Organism: Balaenoptera acutorostrata; assembly: GCF_949987535.1. Classification (NCBI taxonomy): domain Eukaryota; kingdom Metazoa; phylum Chordata; class Mammalia; order Artiodactyla; family Balaenopteridae; genus Balaenoptera; species Balaenoptera acutorostrata. The sequence continues at coordinate 25,297,547 of NC_080064.1, read as the reverse complement.
TGATGTGGATTCCAAATCCCACCACCTTGAAAACACTACCCATCGGCTATGGTTTTCTCTCTTGGGCCACCCAGAACATATTTCACCCCTTTCTGCATGCCAGTCCTCTAGATATCTGGAACCCGCCACCACATTCCCCCAGGTCCTCCCTTCCCTAGGCCAGATAGTCCCGGGCTCTCCAGAAGCTGTTCACTGAGCTTCATTCCATGGCATCCTGGTCACCTCTGAGTTCATCTGAGTCCCCCAAAATGGAGGCCCGAGGCCCACCATGGTGCTGGGTTCAACCCACAGAGAATAGAGTAGAACTGCAGCCATTAGGGGAAGCTTCTGTTGTTTCTTTGCTCACACTGAGCCAAGTGTTTACTGAAACCTGTGTCTAGAACAGTGTCGATCATACTCTGTCACCTTTGTGATCAGCTGGGGCTGAGGAGCCCAGGACCTGGGTTCTTCCTCGTGGGCATGGTTGGTTCTGGGCTTGGGGGTCAGCCCTCACACCTCATTCCACACACTGCCCCTCCAAGCCTGGCTACAAACTTGACAAACAGCTTTGTATCCTAAGGCTAGCGGGAGGGGAGTGGAGAATGGGCGGGACACCCTGTACCCTCTGGCAACAGCTGCACATCTGTGGCAATGTTCACGGGAGCTGGGCTGGCGAGTCATCTGGAGAGCAGGATGATGTGCTCAGACCACTCCCTCCACCTGCTCTGCCTACGAGGAGGGGTGCTAAAGCATTCCTGGGCTGGGCCCCTGGCAGGAGCCGCGGTTTGCCCCACTTCTTGATGGGTGAGGTCATTAATCAGGTTAAGCAGACCCAGCGGTGCGCATGGCCGAGCTGGCCTCTGCCAGATGTCTCCCGCTCCTCTCAGCAGAGAGTCCTTCAGACTACTTCCCACCTCGTGCTCTGGCAGCAAGGATCAGGGCCTCTGGCAGCCCTCTAATCATCTTGGTGGCAGATGGAGCACATCTAGCCCAGTCTCTGGCTTTTTCTTTTAAATCTGTGAGTTCATAGAAAATAAATGCAAGCCCTGATTTCCAAGAAGGTGAAGATAACAGTAAATCGGTCTGTTAACCCCGCTGTCTGCCCACCCTACCCCCCTTACCTTCCATAGACTGCTGGGCTCGTGAGCAGACAGATGTGGCCAGGATCGAGGTCGTGGCATCAGAGGATCGGAGCCACGTGAGCGGGCAGGAGCACGTGTGCTCTGAGGCCTGCCCAGGAGCCATCTGGGATCCCGTGTGTTAGGGGACGAGAGGTGGGAGGGGTCAGCAGATAGCAGCATTCCAGCACTGCCTTGTCTTCTCCCCTCCCCCAGCCTCCCCACCTTCTCACTCCTAACCTAAGAAGCACAGATTTTGTGCAATGACAAGGAAAGGGAACGTTCAGTGCCAGGCTTTTAATTACAGTTGCTTCAGGCTGCTGGCCTCCATACCAAACGGCCTCATGGAGAGTGTCCTATCACTGCACGACCGACGGGGTGCAGTCTGTGGTGTGTGCACTTGGCACCTGGTGAGGGTGGGGCTCTGTTCCCACTGGGGAAGGGCTGGGCTCAGATTAGTTCACATGGGCCTCAAGGAGCGCTGCAAGTGCAGCCTGGGCTTTAGAGCCCCTGGACCAGATGGAAGTGCCTGCTGGGACCCTTACAGCAGACTCCAGGGAAGACCTATGATTGGGTAGGAGAGGGGTCTTTGGGAGGAGGACCAAGCTCTGGAAGGATGACGGTGATGGATGGTACTGTGTGGTATAGCCAAGTGGGAGGAACACAACGTTAATCTTGTCCATAACACTACAGTTTACAGAGAGCTTTCCACTTTCTTGAGCGTGCTTAATCCTCACATCAATCCACTTAGGGGACGCAGCTCAGAGAAGGGAAGTGACACTGCCCAGAGTTAAACAGAAAACGAGGCGAGGAGCCCCGGCCTTGCACTGCAACCAGCAATCTTTCCACGAGGAGTGGGGGCAGGTCCCCCAGTAGCCAGAGGAGCAGCACAGGCAGGGGATAGGTTGCACCCCCTTTTGCCACCAGGATGGCCCTCGCTCAGGGCAGCACCGTGGTGACACTGGTGAGCACCACGTGCTCCGAGACTCTGGAGACAGAGCACCGGCTCTGCAAGGACAAGGACTTGTGGCTGGCAGAGGAGCGAGGGCTGGGGGCCTTCAGAGAGCCGCAGGGACCCAGGCCAGGCAGGCAGCAGGAGAAGGCGGCCTTAAACTGCTCCCGGAATTTGCCTTGGTTGAGAGACAGAAGACACAGCCATAAGGAGACAGAAGTGGCAGGAAGGGGCCTTGGGCCCAGGGACACCCACGCAGCTCCAGCCAAGCTGCCTGTGAGGGGGTGGGAGGGAAGGGAAGAGCTGGGCAGGAGAGAGCCCCAAGGCGACCTCGTCACTGCCAGGGAGAGTGAGGACAGAGGCCCTGGAGCAGGTTCCCAAGGAGAAATGCAATTTTCATCTGATTCCTTGACTGCGCTCTGGCTCTGAGCCTGGCTGAAAACGTTTTGTCTGGCTCAGGGAGCTCAGGTCACCTCTGCCCTCATTGGCGGGTAGGTGGAGGGGCTCAGGGCTCACCATCTGTGGCTAGGCTTTCCCCATCTCTGCCCCATGGTGATGAAAATGACAGCGGCAGCAGTCCTTGCACAAGGCACTGCGCCGGGCGCCTGAGTTTGTCGCCCAGCTCACCCCATCACCCTGAAGGCCTGGCTGGAGTCCTTTAACCTCACTCCACAGAGGCACACAGAGGTGCAGTGGCTTGCCCAAGGTCACCAGCCAGAATTTGGGCCCCGTTCTCATTCCAGAGCCTTTGCTTAAAGGGTAGGGGACAGCGGGGAAGGAGGGACCATCACAGCCACCTGTACAGTCAGAGGACACCAGGCAACAGATTGTGCTGGAACTGAACAACCGTGTTTCAATCACCCCGCAAGCCTGGCCAGTGCCCAGCAGAGGGCCGAGCACACAGTAGGCACTCAGTAAATGTAGACCAAACGAAGGAATGCACGTCAGGAAGTCTGCCTGATGTGTCCTCTGCCGCTTGCTCATCTCTTCTGTTCTCTCCTCTGAGCTGGAAACCACCCGGCTAGCCTTTGTTGAGTAATTCTTTGGTCTCAGTGAGGGTTACAGCATTGACCCCAGCCCCTTCTTTAACCTTTCAACCTTTTCTCAAAGACTGTCCAGGCTTGAGCAGTCATCTGGTCAGTTCTCTAGGCCTGGTCCGAGTCAGAGGTCTGGTGAGTCACACTCTGCTGGGCCCAGGCGGGGGCCCGGGGTGGGGCCTTTCCACCCTGAGACCAGGAGGTAGTGGAAGGGGGTGGGGGCTATGGGACAGCGGAGAGAGGAGGCCTGGGCTGGGGGACAGGGGACCTGGACTTGCAGGGGGGAGAGTGGGAGGGCTGGTGCTGGAGGCAGGTGGATTCAGGGGTAGCCGCCCCCCCCCAAATTCGGGCCACTCTGCCAGTATGTGTCTAGCTGGGCATGGGGAAGCTGTTTCCTGGCCCTGGGCTGCCTCCCTGGTGGCCCTCCCTTCCCCCTGATGCCTCGATTATGCAGTCATCTTCTCAGGCAGGGGCTCCATCTGAAGCCTGTGTTGACCAGACTGGCTGATTGGCAGTCCTGCTGTGCATGCATCAAGCAGGGGTGGAGGTGAGCTGGCCCAGCCCCTGCGCTCCCACCCACTCAGCGGTCTGCGTAATCTGCAAAACTGGGTCCTGGTGCTGGTCACCTTCTTTGGCCACTATTGGGAGTGTGGCCTGTCTCCCACTCAGAGCAGGGCTCTTGGGCGGGGACAAGTCTTCCCCCTGAGTGGGAGTTCCCAGAGCAGGGTCATGATCGCCAGGAGGCAGCAGGTGTATCCTTCCCCGCATGCTTTATTCAGCCTGGGTTGAAGATGGGGAGACTATTGTCCTGGGGACGGTTGCCACCCTCAGTCACTCTGCGTCCCCAGCCCACTCACCACTGAGGAAGTTGTAGATGATGGGGTTGGCGGCGCTGTTGGCGTACACCAGCCAGTGGGAGAAGGTGAAGCAGGCATAGACGGCTTCTCGGTCGCTGGCTTGGTGGAACATCCCAAACACCCTAGGACCAGGGGGCAGGCCACTCAGAAATGGGATAGATTGTGTGTGTGTGTGTGTGTGTGTGTGTGTGTGTGTGTGTTTATGTTGGGCAGGAGTCGCCGTCCTCATCTACCAGACAGGAAAACTCAGAAAAGGAAGGCGAGTTGACCAAGGTCACATAGCTCATGAATGGCTGTAAAGTACAAGAGTCCCACTGCCCCTTCTGTCCACCAGGTAGCCCTTTCCTGGGCCTCTGAGTCTGGGGTCCTGACCACAGTTTGGGGTTCTTGGGCGCAGAAAGTATGACCAGAGTGGGCCTAGGAACAGGGACCAGGGTACCTCTGCTCAGTCACCAGCTGTGTGATCCCCTGGGGCTCCCCCTCCACTTTATCATCCATCCCCGTAGCAGCATGAGTCATAGACATCATCCATTTTTCAAATAGGGAAACTGAGGTTCAGAGAAGCAAAGTGATATGTCCAAGATCACACAGCCAGGAAGTGACCAAGCACAAACTCACACTGAGATTGTCTCATGGCAAAGAGCCCAGGGTCTTGCCCTGCCCCCCTCCCCACCCCCACCCCAGGGCCTCTCACTTGCTATTCTTCCAGACACCTGTGGGTGTGGTTCCTCCCTTCCTTCAAGTCTCTGCCAAATGTCACTTCCTCAGAGAGGGTTGTTTTTTTTTTTTTAACCATTACATCTAAAGAACATTTTTTTTTAACCCCACCAACCTCTGTCACTGTCATTCTCTATCCGCTTTCCCTATTTTTTCTTCAAAGCAGTTATCACTGGCTGACATTGTAATACATGTCCATTCTCTCTCCCACCAGATGTCACCTCCACGAATGCAGGACATTGTCCCGTGCGCTCGTTCACTCCGTTCCCAGCCCTAACAACCTGATGATTGAGTGCCCAGACGAGAGAATTTTCATGATAGCCCTAGGAGGCAGGCTAGCCTGTATTATTATGGAGAAATAATAATGGAGAAATAATAATAATAATAATAATGGAGAAAGCCAGGTCTTTCTCCGAAGCAGAGAGAGCTCCTTCCTCTGACCCCACCACCTCTCCCCACCCCCAACCCCTCCCCACGCGCTCTCACCTCTTGAGGACATTGAGGACACTGATGGGCAGGTAGCAGAGGGCAAAGACCAGCAGCACCACCATCAGCATCTTGGCCGTCTTCCTCCGAGCTCGCATTTGCTTTACCTCGGCCAGGAAGGCACGGGCCCGAGGCGGGGCCTCTGCGCCCACGCCCTGCCCCTGGTCCTCCAGCTGGTCTGAGGGCCTCTTCCAGTTCCTCACCAGGGCTGACGTGGTGCCGGGGATCTGTCCAGCACACACAGACAGCAGCGGTGGGTACAGCTCCTTGGATGGGTCGTTCTGCTTCGCTGGGCCTGCTCCAGGCTGGACCCTGGGGCAGGGGGAGGTGGGCAAGGGAACAAACCCTTGCAGCAGGAAGGAGCCTAATATTCATGATAAAAGCCAACACTCTGGACTTGAGTGTACTTCCATTTTCCATTAGCTCATCGTGAGACCACCCACCATATGCCTCTTGGGACGGTGTTATTCACCCTTAGTTATAGATGAGGTAGGGGACCCTTGACAAGTCCCCAGGTCACAGCCTGGGGCCTGAACATCCTTCCAGCTACCCATCCATCGTCCTTAAATCACCACCTCCATCTGTGGTGACAGGGGTGGTTGGATGACTCGTGCCTCCCCTAGTCCGTGCCCGACTCTGGGAGGCCTGAGCAAGGGGCGTGCAGGTGGACAGCGTGGAATGGCCTGGGCCTCAGAGCACAGGTCCCAGCCTAGGTCAGTGCCGATAGGCCTGTGGTGGTTCTAGGCTCCTGGAGCAGCCACAGATATTCTCAAAGCCTCTCCCACACTGGACACCTGAATCACCCCACAACAGAAGGGCATGGGGCTAGAGTTCAGGAAACTTGGGATCCAGGGCCAGCTCAGCCATTCACGAGCTACGTGACCTTGGTAAACTCACTTTTCTTTTCTGAGCCTTGGTTTTCCTGTTGGATAAGGATAGCGACTCCTGCCATCGTGACCGGGGGACTGCGAGGAGCAGATGGCAATTGTTGGTGGGCCATAGGGCTGCTCGTGTTCTGGCCAGCTTCCTCTCCCCGCCCGGGGACTGACCCAGGACTCGTCCCGCAGTGCCAGGGGACTATGAGCACCCCCTCCCATGGCAAACCGCCCCCTCCCCCCAAAAAAACCTGCTGTTGGTCAGTTTGTAACAGAGGAAAAAGGAAGGCCCTGGAACCAGAAAGGCTCTGCCACTCATCGGCCGTGGCAGATTGGTTGCCCTTACTCAGCATTTGTAAAGTGGGTAATATTGCTTCTTTGGTTAGATAGTTGTGAAGACATTGCAAGCAAAGTGCCTAATTTGGACAGCAGCACGGAGGTGTTATTGCTGTTGTGGCGCTGAACCGAGCATTGGAACCCCACAGACCCGGGTTTTAGTCCCTGATCATCCACTCGCTGGTGAGGGATTTGGGAGAAGTTGCTTTGCCTCTCTGGGTCTCAGTTTCCTCATATATTAAGGTGGGGATAAGGACTTCCCTGGAGGCGCAGTGGTTAAGAATCCGCCTGTCAATGCAGGGGACACGGGTTCGAGGCCTGGTCCGGGAAGATCCCACGTGCCACGGAGCAACTAAGCCCATGCACCACAACTACTGAGCCTGCACTCTAGAGCCCGCGAGTCACAACTACTGAGCCCACGTGCTGCAACTACTGAAGCCCGCGCGCCTAGAGCCCGTGCTCTGCAGCAAGAGAAGCCACGACAACGAGAAGCCCGCGCACCGCAACGAAGAGTAGCCCCCGCTCGCCGCAACTAGAGAAAGCCCGCATGCAGCAACGAAGACCCAACGCAGCCAAAATAAATAAATAAATAAATTTATTAAAAAACAAAAAGGTGGGGATAACGTATGGTGGGGAAGAGGATGCAAGACTAGCTGGGAGTGCCTGGTACAATAACTGGCAGCTACTGATATTAGAAGGATGTCTGTTACTACTCGGTTCCAGGGCTGGCACTAGCACTTTTGGCCTTGAGTTTGACATGTGCCTAGGCCTTGCCTCTCTGGTTGCAGCCAGGATGGCATGTTCTGAAGGCAGAGGACTGTCTACTCCCTCAGACCAGTACCCCTGTCCCCTCCCATCCCAGACAGTGACACCAGAGTGCGCCTCACCTGGCGGCCCCAGAGCTTGCGGAAGATCTGGAAATAGGCCATGGCCATGAGGCCTAGCGGGGCCAGGTAGGTGACAATGAAGAAGCAACTGTGGTAGATCTTGGGATAGAGATCATCTGCAGGGGCCAAGAGATGCGAGGGTTGGGCTCAATCTGGGAACCCCCAGCCTGCCCTGCTTAGCAATACCACCCTGCCCTGACTAGGGCCAAAGTAAGCAGCTGGGCCCCATACAGGTGCCACGGCAGAGAGACCCTGGAGTTGCCCAGCCCAGTGGTCTCCATCCTGGAGGGACCCCTGGCAGATGTCTACACTAGAGGAGGTACCCACGCCGGAGGTATCCCTGGTAGATGCCTGCTCTAGGGTGTCCTCCCAGGAGATACCCACCCCTGGGTGCCCACCCCAAAAGTGCCCTGATAGATGTCTGCTCTGGGGGCCCCGGAGGTGCCCACTTCAGGGACACCTGCCCAAGGCTCCCGCCGTTACCTGCCCAGCGTTCATCACAGACAGAGAAGAGCCGGGTGCGGTTGGCTAGCTCGGGCAGCACACTGCTGCATTCCATGACAGCAGCCTGGGGCACCATGACAGCCAGCGACACGGCCCAGATGCCCAGGATGGAGCCACGGGCACGCCGGGCAGTGCTCTTGAACAGCAGGGGGTGGCAGATGGCATACCAGCGGTCCAGGGCGATGAAGCTGAGAGTCAGCACTGCCACTGACACAGACACGGCCTGCCCCATGGGGACACAATGTCAGTCCTTTTGGGGGCCACCCAGAGACATGGGGTGAGTGATGGAGCTCACAGCCCAGAAATACCAGGCAGCCAGGTGCAGTGCAAATCCTTACTCCGCCACTTACTGCCTGTGTAGATTTGGGCAAATCACTCACCCTCTCTGAGCCTCGTATGCAGAATGGGAATGTATCATCCACCTGGCAGGATTCTTGTGAGAATAAATGAAATTATGGATGGAGAATGTCCAGCTTGAGACCTGGCACATAAGTAGGTGCTCCCCTACTATGAATAATAATTTACACTTTAGGAAATAACTACGTGGCGGACACTGTTCTCATTATCCTCACAACAACCCTTGAGGTGTGTCCTCTTATCCCCAAGGTACAGGTAAGGAAACTGAAGCAAGAAAGATTAAATAACTTGCCTAAGGTGGATTTCCTCACCTGCCTGTCTTTATTCTCAGGGTTGCCGGAGTTAATGGGTTGAGTGGGAAACCTCCAAATAATGGGAAATCCAAGAGGCATTTCTCTCTGCCCCGGGATCCCATCCCTTCCCCAGGCTGTGAGGAAAAAGAGTCCTCATTCTGGGAGGCAGAGATGAACCTAGGCCAGAGACGTAGGGGCACTGGCTCCAGGAGTGCTCCCTGCCCTCTGGGGTACAGGGAGAGGGTCGAGGGATGCAACCCTCTGGCCAGCTCTCCTTCCAGCCCAGCAACCCTACAGGACAGCCTGACGCCCACCACTGGGAGAGGGAAGGCCCCGGCCAGGATCGGAAGGGGCGGGGAGGAGACTCTTGCCAGCCCGCCACCTCAAAGCTGCCCCCCTTGGGATCAGGGAACAGGTCCATTCTCTGTCACGGTGGGCTTGCGCCTCTCTCCTCCACTGTGTGCCCGTGTACCTGGAAGTGACTGTACATGTGTCCGTACATGCCTGTGTGTATGTCTATGGGTGTGACCTGGAGGGGATCTCTGTATGAGTATATGGGGCTGTGTCTGTGTCTGTGTCCTTGAGTGTCGTGCCTGGCGGCCTGCCCTTGCTAACAATAGAGCATGACACTGCCAAGGTACTGAGCCATGATGTCCTGTCTAAAAGGCAAGTTTGAAATTCACTGAGACCTATGCAAGGCCATGGTTTTTGTACTTGGTATGACAGGGGGGTCATGAGGGGCACCCAGGCAAAGCTCACCTGTAGATAGGGGATGACCTTGCAGAGGGCATGGCCGAAGAGCCAGGATTCAGTAATGTCTACCAACAAGCTAGCCGGCAGGCAGATGGCCGTCACCAGCACGTCGGCCAGGGACAGGTTGACGATGAAGTAGTTGGTGACCGTCCTCATGTGGTGATTCCGCCACACGGCCAGACAGACTGCAGGGTGGGAGCAGGATGAGATGAGGCCGGCGGCAGAGCCACGCCCAGTCTAGCTGGGTCCCATCAGTGAGACCCTTCCCCCACAGTACCCAGTAGGGACTGGGGGGAGGGGGAGAGAAGCAAGGTCCAGGACCCCTCCCACTCCCCAGGGGAAGCCCGAAGCACCACAGGGACCTAGAGACCTACCCAGCGTGTTGCCCACCAGGGCCACGAGGAACACAGCCACGTAGGCGGCGATGAGGACCCACTCGTACTGCTTCGGGTACAGATAGTCACGCCACAGATAGCGGAGAAACTCGTCTTCATAGTCTGGAGGCACTGGGGACGGTTCCCCGCTGCCAGTGGGGACCCCCATCTGGGGCCCTGGGGTGGCCGAGGGCTCCATGAGCTCAGGAGCCACTACAGCTGATGGACGCCCCAGGCTCTCCCAAGGGAGGGGCGCCCCCAGGCCAGGCCTTAGCCCACTTCCCTCAGGGGACCCAGAGTCTTGCACTCAGGTGTTTGTGGTCCCAGCCTGAAACCTTCTGAAGGAAGGAAAAGGGAACATTAGGGAGAGTGCCAGGCAATTTGCAGATAAGCTTCCTCTTAATTCTCACAGTCATGTGGGTTATGGAGAGCCTGAAATCGATGGAGAAAGACAGATCTGCCTTGCATCCCAATTTCATACCAGTTGGGTAACTTACCTCTCAGCCTTGGTTTCCCCATCTATCCCGTGGAGTAATAACTGAACCGGCCTCACAGGGCCCCGCTGAGGAGTAATGAGCTGTAATGAATGCCAAGTGCTTTACCCAGAAACTGGCACCGGAAGCCGGCTTCACGGTCATTGTCGGTTACCACTATTAAGAGCCCTGCTTTGCAGAGGGGGAGATAGAAGCTCAGAGAGGTTGAGCCCCTTGCTCAAGGTCACAAAGCTGCTATTCCAGGTCTGTCTGAGTCCACCAAATACCACAGATTGGAGAGGGGAAGCCATCCTGATTTAAATGTTCTCTCCTGAGTCAGTTCACAGGCCTGAATTTTTGGTTGAAAAACTGGTCAAGGGAGGCTTTTAAAGACCCAGGCCCCGCCCACAAGACCTGCCAGACCCTCCCTGGTGGGGACACACACACACACACACACACACACACACACGCACACGCGCACACACACACACACACACACACACACACAGTGTGGGTAGAGGTGCAGGGAGGAACTGACAACCTCTCCGAAACCGAGGGGAGAGCCCCAGGCACAGGGGCTGGGCCCGTCAGCCCCCAACCCCCGCTAGTCCCCCCTTGAATCCCGTGGCCGCGATGCGCCCCGGCGGCCGCCAGGGGTCGCTGGACCGGCGCGCGGGCCGCCCTCTTCATTCATAAATCCGGCCTCGCACCCCGCCCCTCCTCGCTCGCTCAGACCCGTCCTTCCCCCGGCTGAGAAGGGAGGACCCCGGACGTATGTAGGAGGGTTGCCGATCCCTGGAGACCCCCCGGGGAGCATGAGGGGTCTCCTTCATACCCGCAGCAGGCGCCGGCGGACCCGCTTCCTCAGCGGGACCTCCCTGCATCTCTGGGGCTGTGGGGGCTGCGGTGGGGGGAGCGAGGGCGCGAAGCGTTCTTTAGGAGCCTGCCTGCCGGGAGGAGGGCAGAGCATGCCGGGGACCCAGCCTCCCAGCACCCAGATTATCTCCCGAGACTCTTGGCTCCCGCCGAGGGTCCTCTGGAACCCCCCACCCCGAGCCCGGGGGTCCCCCAAGCCCCACACCTGTTGGCTCCGGGACCCCGGCGTCCTCGGCTGCTGGTCCCACGATCTTGCACCGGGACTTTGCCTCCCCGCCCCGAAGGCCGATCTCCGGGGACTGGGGTTGGAGGGGAGGGGGCCGGGGCAACCCCCTCCCAAAGATGCGCTGCTTGGGCTCGCTTGGCTGGGCGCGAGCGCTGGCTCCGACGCGGGCTGTGGCTGGGCGCGGGCTCCGCCAGGCTGCGCGCCGAGGGGTGGGGGTGGGGGGGGTGCCGGGGCGGGAGGGGCAGGGAGGGGAGGGAGCCCCTGGCCGGTCTCGGCTGCAGGTCTCCCAACCCAGAGACCGGGAGGGAGATGCTCGTTCCTCCTCGCCCCAGACTTCAAGCGTCCATCCCACCTCCATTCATGTTTCCATCCGTTCATTCATACCTTTCGCATTCATTCAACATTTCTGCCTCCGGCTACTCTGCTTTCAGAGCGCACCTACTGTGTGCCGGCGGGCCCCGGGCAGCTTCGAAGAGCCACAGTGCAGAGGTGGATCCCAGCTCCACCTCTCCCCGCTGCCTCACCTAGCTGATGAGGATGAGGGCACAGGTGGGTCACTGCACCGCCTCCAGCCAGGCCCTGGCTGTTGCTGGAGCAGCTAGCTCCCAGCGATGCCAGAAGACCCTGCTCGCCCTTCTCCCAGCCTCCGATTCCATCTGCCCTCCAATCCTTTCTGTTCATACCTACTTTCCCCCCTCCCAAGACAGGGACAGTAGGTGGGGGCAGGAAGGGGGGGCGCCAGAGGGGCTGATGAATTCAATTTTTTCTAAGCTGTGTGCCAGGCAATGAGCTAGAATAATACAGCTGCCATTTGTACAGTCCCCACCATCCGCATGATCTCATTTAATCTTCACATCAACCCAGTGAGGCAGCTGTTACCATCCCCATTTCACAGATAAGGACCCTGGACTCACATGGTTCAGTGACTTGCCCAAGGTCACACAGCAGAGACCGAGATGGGATTCAAACCTGCACTCTTCTCCAGGTCTACCTTCCACACCAGACAGAGGCTGGCTGGAGGCAGGTGGGCTCACAGCCAGGCAAGTCCTCTATAGAGCAAGGAGAGCTGCCAGGGGGCCCAGGAGCTGGGGGGCACAGAAGGACAGATTGAACCAACCAGGGCGTCAGGACAGGCCTCCTACAGCAGGAACACACCAGAGACCTAAAGAATGAGAAGGAAGCCCTGCAGGGGGTGATTCAAGGCAGAGGAAACAACAGGGGCAAAGGTGAGGAGGTTGGACCTTCCAGGAGTCACAAGTGGGTGAAGGGTGACCTTCTGAGCATCAAGCCATCACCTTGGCTATTATATGTCTCAGGACGGGACCTTCCTAAAACATCAGATTCACCCTCCCCTCTGACCCTCGGAGATTCACACCCCTTCCCTCCTGGGAGGTAACTCCTGAGATGGAACTTCCATCTTCCCTCTTGCAGCCAAAGCCTTTTTTCAAAGGAGCTAGAGATGTACCATTAGGCACAGAGTGTGTGGGAGGGAAGTTGGGGCAGCCCAGGGAACGGGTCAGGGACCTCCTTCACCTGTCCAGGGCAGGAGGAAGGACTGAAGCTGGCCCTAGGGCAGAACCCTGTCCCTGGGTGCAATCCGCACAGTGAGTGATGGGTCAGAGCACCCTTGCGGTAACAACGATCTGTCCTGCCTGCCCTAGGTGCTGGCAGAGGTAGGGGAATGGATCAGGGGACATGTGTGTGTGTGTGTGTGTGTGTGTGTGTGTGTGTGAGAGAGAGAGAGAGAGAGAGAGAGAGATGGAGTTTGAGTGTCTGTGTTTAGAAGTAAGGGCTGTGACTGTGTGTCTGGGGAATCCAGTGTGTTGCTGTGTGTGTGTTTGTGTCTCTGCGCCTGCATGTAGGTAGGGGACAGGCTCTGGGTTGATGACTGGGGGGCATCCTGGGTGGGATATGTCTGTATGGGTCTTGATTTGTCTCTGTGTGTACTGGTGTTTGTGTCTATGAGGGATGTGTGTGTGTGTGTGTGTGTGTGTGTGTGTGTGTGTTGGGGGGTGTCTGTCTCTTGGTGTGTCTGGGTGTGTGACTGTGGCTTTGACTAGCATTGGCCTCCCAGTGTGTTCTCTTGTGAGTGTGGGAATGTGAGTGTGGTGTGCCTTTGCGTCCATGGCTCTGCGAGCGAGCATGCGTGCGTGGAACTCAGTACGTCTGCCCCCACGGGGATGACTCATCTAATCCCCCACGTGAACCACCCCCCATCTAGAGCTGTGACTGTTTGCTAGCTAGGGGCTAGGGAGGGGGCCGCAGCACAGGCGGGGAGGGGAGGCACATAGCGCGGGACAGTCAAATGACAGCTGCAGCCGGATGTGAAAGGTACAGACCCCTCTGTGCCTGTGTGGGTGGCGGGCAGCAGCTGAGCCCAGCACAGACCAGGCTTAGAACCCAGCCCAGACCTCAGAGTGCCATGATTCAAGGCCTCACAGACACCCTGGGTTGGAGTGAGCAAGGGGCTTCCCAGGTGCCCCCAAGTCATTATAATGGGGGTGCACATGTCTGTGTGGGGACGGAGTCAGGCGGAGAATCCACCCACACCCCCGCAATGCCCAATGTCACAGAGCCAGTCCAGTCTCCCCTTAAGAGGGCTCCCACTCGCCAAACCCTCTCTTCATCCCTTGGTACCCCAGAGATGGCTGCTCCCCAGGACAAAGGATCCTGAGTGATTCCTTGTACCCCGAAGCAGCAGATATTTTTTCCTCCCCTATCAGACCCTGGCCAGGGAGGAGGCTCTGGGTCCCCAGGTCCTGAGTCTGGCTCTCTTAGCCACGGCCTGAGAGTAGGAGAAGCCAATTATTTGTCCTCTGCGTGCATGGGGTAGAGACCCTGGTACGCCTGCTCAGAGAAAATCCTGGGGTCCCAAGGGGGGCAGTGATGCTCCAGGAGACCCACAAGAAGCTGCAGTTGTTTGGTTTGGGGGCTCAACAGCACTGGACTCTGGGAGCTTCTGGCAAAGCATCTGTGCCCAGGACAGGGACCCAGTGACCTCATATCCTCCATCTCCAGGCTGGGCCCTCAGCCTGGCATCTCCTTCTCCCAGGGAGGGCCAGCCTGAAGCCTTTGCTTTGCCTGAGCTGTCAGTCAACCGAGACCACACGACCTCTTTCCTGGAAACAGCCAGCTCCAGCCTTGTTGATCTAATCCTGAGCCTCTGAGCTACAGGTCCCTGTCACATCCATCTTCAAGTGTCAGCCCAGGCACTGGCCCCAGGTGCTGCCTCCCCCTCCCTCCCAATTCCATTGTGACTTACAGTAACCTCTGTCTGGCCAGCACTAGAATAATCGAAATGTAATTGCGTTTTCGACTTGCTAACGCTGCCACAGACCCAGGATGGGGATGGGAATACTCTAGGCAGGGCAGAGGTGCTTCTTAGAAGAACAGAGATCAGAAAACAAGCAGAAGTGTGGGGTGGGGTGAGGCGTGGGCCAGCTGTGACTGGGCTGTGAGCCCAGAAAGGGGGATTCTGAGGGCTGAGTCCAGGCAAGCCACTGAGGCAGCTGGGGTGTTTTGGTCCTTGGGCCCAACAGTACTGGCCTCTGGAAGTTCCTGACAAAGTGCCATGCCCACGGGATGGACTGAGGGACCTCATGTCCTCCATCTCCAGGCCAGGCACTCAGCTTTTGTGCCCCTTGTCTTGGGGAGGGCCGGCCCTCCTTCAGGGTTTGAGTGGCTGGAAGGGAACCAACATCCACCAGGAGAATGAGGGGCCCAGGTCCTGAGGTCAGACATCCTCGGTGGCTTCGCAAGCTGGGGAGCATCTTCAAGCCAGAGGCAGGAGCTAGAGCGAAGGTGCTGGAGACAGCAGTCTTCTGTCTGCTCACTCATACACCCACTCAACAAACACTGGTGGCAGGTAGGTTGCAGAGCTGGGGTCCCTCCTGGTTAGGCTGGGGAGACCCCATGTAAACATGGGGGGGGTGGGTATCAAATGCATTAGGGTGGGAGCCTGTGGAGTCAGAGCCGGGGGTAGGATGGGGCTGGGACCAACAACGGATAGTGCACGCGGACCCAAAGGAAAAACAGACACACCCCTCAGCCTGTTAAGCCTAGTGTTGAAAGAAGGTTTGGAGCACAGGCTTTGGAGCCAGAAAGAGTTAGAGTGGGTTAGAGTCCTGGCTCTGTCGCTTACTGCTGTGTGATCTTGGACTAGTCACTTCACCTCTCTGGTGGGCTGGGTCATGGACCTCAAAGATATCCATGTCCTAATCCCCAGAATCCATAAATAAGTTACAAGGCAAAAGAGGCTTTGCAGATAGGACTAAGTTAAAGATCTTGTGTTGGAGAGAGTATCCTGAGTTAACCAGGTGGGCCCAATATAATCACAAGGTCCTTATAAGAAGGAGGCAAGAGGGCGAGGAAGAGAAGATGTGATGACAGAAGCAGAGGTTAGAGTGATGCCAACGCTGGAAGGGTCCACGAGCCTCTAGAAGCTGGAAAAGGCAAGGAACAGATTCTTTCCTAGAGCCTCCAGAAGGAACGCAGCCCTGCCAGTACCTTGACTTTAGCCTCATAAGACTCATTTTGGACTTCTAAGCTCCAGAAGCATAAGAGAAAAAAAATTGTGTTGTTTTAAGCCACTAAGTTTGTGGTAATCTGTTACAGCAGCAATAGGAAATAATACAACCTCTCTGTGCCTCATTTCACTGGTTATGAGACCAACAGGAACCTTTACCATATAGAGTTGTGTAAGGATTCACTGTGAACAGGCAGGTGTGCAGAGCAGCAAGTGCTGGGCACCAGCAAGACAGACAACCACACGTTCATTCATATGATATTTTTAAAATAATTTAATATTTTTAAAAGTCAGAGGGGTCTTCATGTGAAGAATCAGGACTTTGCCAGATATCCTTACGCTTATCCCGTTATTTGGTATTGCTTTTATTTTGAGTCATGTATTGCTGCTGGAGGCTGTTAAAGATCCAAATCCTAAAATAATAAGTAATATTAGTAATAAACAGTGATCATAAGAAATGTGTGCTGGTGTGGTTATTTCAACACAGGAACATACAAGGAGAAGCAAAAGAAGGGGATGCCTGATCTTCCTGGGAGGGGTGTGAGTGAGTATGTGTGTGTGTGTGTGTGTGTGTGTGTGCAGACTGGGGGTGGGGCGCAAGTTAACTATGACCTGGATCACCAGACATTTGAGGAAAATCTTAAACATGACACAGAAAAACCAAGATAAGCAAAAACGTTCCAGAGGCAACTAGGGGCTAGGTCTTGAAGGATGAATAGGAGTTCACAGGTGGGTTTTGAGTGAGACATGCTGGGCAGGAGTGAGAGAGGAAGAAGGGGCAGGATTCCAGGCAGAGGGGACAGCATGAGGGGTGGGCATGGCCAAAGGTCTGTTCTGGGGTCACAGTAAACGCTAGTTTGGCCTGAGAGTGATCCCAGGAAGAGAACCAACGAGAAACAGAAAGATGGGTGAAGGGCTCGCTTTCAGTCTAGGCTGAGGAGCTTGGACTCCATCCCAGAGGCAGTGGAGTCCCTGAACGGTGTGAGTGAGGGTATGATGTGGGCTGATTGGCAGCCATACCCTCCAACTGAAACACATTTGAAATGAATAAAGAGTATGTTTTCCTTGTAAAAGATTCAAACCACTCAGAATAAAATAAAATCATTATTTTTAATTATGTAGAGTAGCTATCGATTCCTGTATAAGAATATAGTTACTATAGCAAAGATTCCCCAAATGACAGTGCCTTAGAAAGATGGACATTGACTTTTCTCTGCAGGCTATCCACGGCTGGCAAGGTGACCCTACAATCATCAGAAACCCAGAATTCTGCCAGGACAGAAAAGTATCCCAGTTTTGAGCACAGGTTCTTGTGCCAGACTGTCTGGGTTTAAATCATGGGTCTGCTGCTTATGAGCTGTGTGACCGTGGACATACTACTTAACTTCTCTGTGCTTGAATTTCTTCATCTGTTAAATGGGGATAATATAGTTCCAGTCTAAGGTAGGGAGAATAATGTTCCCCCAAAGATGTCTACGTCCTAACCCGTAGAAACTGTGAGTGTTACCTTAAATGGCAAAAAAGGGCTTTGCAGAAGTGATTATGTTAAGAATCTTGAGATATTATCCTGAGTTGCCTGGGTTGGCCCAATGTAATCACAAGGGTCCTTCTAAGAGGGAGGCAGGAAATCAAAGTAGTAATAGGAGATGCAATGATGGAAGCAAGAGACTGTAGTGATATGATGAAGGGATCACGAACCAAGGAATTGCAGGTGGCCACTCGGAGCTGAAAAGGCAAGGAAATGGATTCCTCCCTAAGTCTCCAGATGGAAGGAGCCCAGCTGACACATTGCTTTTATTTTTTAAACATTTATTTATTTTTTGAATTAATTTTATTTTTGGCGGTGTTGGGTCTTCGTTTCTGTGCGAGGGCTTTCTCTAGTTGTGGCAAGCGGGGGCCACTCTTCATCGCGGTGCGCGGGCCTCTCACTATCGCGGCCTCTCTTGTTGCGGAGCACAGGCTCCAGACGCGCAGGCTCAGTAGTTGTGGCTCGCGGGCCTAGTTGCTCCGCGGCATGTGGGATCTTCTCAGACCAGGGCTCGAACCCGTGTCCCCTGCATTAGCAGGCAGATTCTCAACCACTGCGCCACCAGGGAAGCCCCACATTGCTTTTAGACTTCTGACCTCCAGAACTATAAGAGTTCTGTTTTAAATCACTGCTGTAATTTTTTTTAATACTTGTTTTTTTGTTTGTTTTTTAATTTTTTAAAAATTTATTTTTGGCTGCATCGGGTCTTTGTTGCTGCACGTGGGCTTTCTCGTTGCAGCGAGCGGGAGCTACTCTTCATTGTGATGTGTGGGCTTCTCAATGCAGTGGCTTCTCTTGTTGCAGAGCATGAGCTCTAGGAGTGCAGGCTTCAGTAGTTGTGGTGTGTGGGCTCAGTAGTTGTGGCTTGTGGGCTCTAGAGCAACACTGCTGTAATTTTTTACAGCAGCAACAGGAAATACACATTCTCATTAGGTTAAATGAGTTAATACATTCAAAGCACTTAGAAAAGTGCCTGACACGTAGCCTACACATAAGTGTTAGCTAGTATTATTAATGGAAAAACTCTTGGCTTGGGTCAGAGATGGCCAGTCTCATCCGTATTCCAGCTAGTAGAGAGGCCTATCACTTCTGTTACATCCAGTTGGCCTGAATTTGGTCACCTGGTCACATGTAGCTGCAAGGGAAGCTGAGGGATATAATTTTTCTGAGTAGCCATGCGTCCAGCTGAAATGTAGGGGTTCTAGGACTAAAGGAAGGAGGGAAGGTGGCTATTGAGGAGTTAACAGTGTCCTACTTTGAAAGACGAGAAGTTTAACAAAGGTACTTTCCCCCCAGAGTTTGGATAGCTACTCATTTTCCAGCTCCTCTTTTTTGTGTTCTTAATTTTATGCAATATCTCTTGACTCTTGGCTATGTAAGATGAGACATCCTTGATCACTCTTTTCCTCCCTCTTCTTGCTAAACCATTACACTTGCCTCTGGTCCTGTACCCATAATTAAAATGCTCTGTTTTTGTGTGTTGTCTATCTCTGAACTTCAAAAATTGAAAAATCAATAAGGTGTTTTTAAAAAATATTATGACTATGTAAACATTATTCTCTGCAGAGCTAACTAGCATCCTGGGACCTATACAGAAGGAGCTATAATCTTATGGTTTAAATGCTCTTGAAGAAGAAATGCTCCAGGCTCCAAGTTCAAATGTATTTTTCTACATTCCTTCAGATACTCAAAGTCATGTTATATTTTAATTTGCTTCACGTTTGGGCCATGACTTTCTTACACAACTTTTTGTTCTCCCAGAGTTTTTAACTGCTTTTCTCTTCCCTTCTCGTGAAAAGAAACATATGCCTTTTTAATCAGGTCATTAAAATCTTCCAGCTTCTTAATTACATTATTTGTTGAATGAAGCCCATTTTCTTCTTAAGGACATTCTTCTCCAAACCCTCTAACTTCCTGTTCTCATTTTGACTGATGGTTTTATGGACCTCTGGTATTTCTATTCATTGCACTCCTGGGTTAATTCCACTTTTTCATGAATCTATTAGCTCTCTCTTTCTTGGGTTTTGTCTCTGTTTTGCTGGAGTATATCTTCAAATAACAGTTTTTTAAAATTTTATTTATTTTTATTTATTTATGGCTGTGTTGGGTCTTCATTTCTGTGCGAGGGCTTTCTCTAGCTGTGGCAAGTGAGGGCCACTCTTCATCGCGGTGCGCGGGCCTCTCACTATCGTGGCCTCTCTTGTTGCGGAGCACAGGCTCCAGACGCGCAGGCTCAGTAATTGTGGCTCACGGGCCCAGTTGCTCTGCGGCATGTGGGATCTTCCCAGACCAGGGCTCGAACCCGTGTCCCCTGCATTGGCAGGCAGACTCTCAACCACTGCTCCACCAGGGAAGCCCCCAAATAACATTTTAAAAAGGGGTACCTGGGAGAAAAGCTATCTGAATCTTTGTGTGTCTGAAAATGTCTTTAATTTGTCCTATGCTTACTGAACGGGGAGGTCAACCAACAGACTTCACTTTAGGGCATGTGGAAGGAGGGCAGATAGGAAATTAGACACCGGGTTCCCACCCTGGGCCAAATAAGAAGGGATTTACTCTAGACCCCGATACTCTGAATAAGAGTCATTTTTTCCTTTTTTAAAAAAATTTTACTTATTAAAAACTGAGATATAGTCGATGTACAGTATTAAAAGTTACAGGTGTACAACATAGTGATTCACAATTTTTAAAGGTTATATTCCATTTATAGTTATTATAAAATATTGGCTATGTTCCCTCTGTTGTACAATATATCTTTGTAGCTTATTTATTTTACACATAGTAGTTTGTACCTCTTAATCCCCTACCCCTATCTTGCCTCTCCTCCCTTCCCTCTCCCCACTGATAACCACTAGTCTGTTCTTTATGTGAGTCTGTTTCCTTTTTGTTATATTCATTAGTTTGTTTTATTTTTTAGATTCCACATATAAGTGATATTGTACAGTTTTTGTCTTACTCTGTCTGACTTATTTCACTAAGCATAATACCCTTCAAATCCATTCATGTTGTTGCAAATAGAAAAATTTCATTCTTTTTTATGGCTGAGTAATATTCCATTGTATATATATACCACATCTTCTTTATCCATTCATCTGTTGATGGACACTTAGGTTGCTTCCGTATCTTGGCAATTATAAATAATGCTGCTATGAGCATTGGGGTGCATGTATCTTTTCAAATCAGTATTTTCATTATTTTCAGATCTATACCCAGGAGTGGAATTGCTGGATCACATGGTAGTTCTGTTTTTAGTTTTTTGAGCAATCACCATACTGTCTTCCACAGTGACTGCACCAATTTACATTCCCACCAACAGTGTACAAGGGTTCTGTTTTCTCCACATCCTCACCAACATTTGTTATTTGTGGTCTTTTTGATGATAGCCATTCTAAAAGGTGTGAGGTAATATCTCATTGTGGTTTTAATTTGCATTTCTTTGATGATTAACAATGTTGAGCATCTTTTCATGTGCCTGTTGGCCATCTGTATGTCTTCTTTCTCTCTCACTTTTTAATCTGTCGCTCTCCCTGTATGCTCCTGATGTGAGTGCATTTGCAGGGAGAGCTGGTGGCTGACACTGGCTCATTGTTTACTAAACAGGCCTTTACTTGAATATTTTCCAAACTTTGGTTATTCGCATACCACCATCTCATTTTTTGCCATATCTTCTTACTATCTTCATTATTATTTACTTATGGTATTATTTTTCTTTAAATTGACTGTCCTAGTTCTACACTATGCCTGTAAAATTGCAAGTGTGATGTTATAGTTATATCTCTTATTGTTTGTAATTATACAGTGATATCTTCTAATCTATATGAAAATAAACACATAACTCTTAAGATAACAGAGGTTTACATAGTGGAAAAGAATATATATACACACACACACACACACACACACACACACACACACATACATATATATGTATATATATAAACTGAATCACTTTGCTGCATACCAGAAACTAACACAACATTGTAAATCAACTATACCTCAATAAATAAAAATAAAAATTAAAAAAAGATAACAGAGGTTTATTTATTTACCACTAAATATCATCCACAGCAGTGGTGCATGTACCATACTTTAGGAAATATTTCTTTAATTACCATGTTGATTACCTTCTAATCAATTGCCTGAGCCTTCTCTGTGTACCTGCCAGTTTGGGTCTCCAAGTGGGGCTCCTTTAAAGAGTTCCTCTCCTCCTTGGCCTGATTCTGACATGCTGGGGGATAAAGTAAAAGAGTAATTATGGGAGACAAAAGATCACTTTTATTATTGATGATGTAAAGTGGGAGGCCTCAGCTTAGGGTGTGAGTTGAGGGATCTGCTAACTGAACCCCCGTCACAGCCGCCATTGCCTGGTGAATAGATGGTTTGACCCCAATTTCCCATGTCGTGGGCTCAGAGTCTCAGTTCTTTCTCTCCCTTTTACTCTTAGTGGCATGTGACTATGACAGTCAAGTATCTTGGGCTCAGGTACATATACAGAGAGCAGAGAGTCCATAACGTATACCAATTGCTTCAAAAAATTTTAAAAAAGAGAGAAAAAACAACCCACTACGTTTTATGTGTCTAGAAGAACCTTGATACTCAACCCAGGCAAGGACAGTTTGAGACAGGAAGGTCTTACTTAGGTCAGTCTCAATGATGGATATAGATGTAAATACCTTAAGCACAATATTATCAAACTAAACACAGCAATATATTTAAAAAAAACATAATGACCAAGTTGGGTTTATTCCAGGGATGTAAGAATATTTTAACATTTGAAAATTGTCATTTTAAGTCACAGTATTAACAGGTTAACAGACACAAAAATCCTATGATCATGTAAAACAGATGGAGAAAAAGCATTTGATAAAATTAAGCAATTTATTAAAATTCTTGGCAAACTAGGACTAGGAGGGAACTTCCTTAACATGATGCATAATAAAGGATCTTTCTCAAACCTGCAGTAAACATACCACTTAATGATAAAAACTTAAAAAGCATTCCCTTTAAAGTCAGAAACCTAAGAAGGATGTTCACTATCCCTCTTTCTCTTCAATGCTGTACCGGATTTCTTAGCTTATGCAATAAGAAAAAGAAACAGTAAATAAATGGTATAAACCATTGAAAAGGAAGAAACAAAATAGTCATTATATATTTGTAGGTCATGTGATTGTCTACCCAGAAAATCTAAGAGGTCCTACAGACAAATTCTTAAAACACTTGAGAGAATTCACATTGAGAGGCAATTTTCCACGGGTCTGTTGCATTCCTGGATGACTTGCAAACAGAGGCACTAACTGCCCTTTGTTTGGTCTTTTTCTTTACAATCTCTTTAAGAATGTTTGTATGACAACCATCTTTGGAATACAGAGTAAATGTCTCCCTCCGGAACAGAAGCAGATTTGCTTACTGTCCAGTGTAATGAAGATAATGTCTCCCTCTGCAGCAAAGATCAGACATTTGGGTCCCCTCAACTCAGGGGTCCTCAGCAATTATGCAAACACAATCATTGCATGAGCTGCATCCTTGTGGGACTTCGAAGGCAAGTAGAACCACTGACTTAAACATGAAGCTAATGCTGCTTGCTGAGCCACAAGGAACAAAGTCCTTTGTCTCTGACCCAGGAGACTCACGTCTTCTGCCAGCATCCAGGACACAGTGGTAGCTAAGGGTCTGAGTAGGGCGAAATCCCAGGCCCTTCACATTCTTGGCAGTTCTGCCATCTCGTTTCTAAATACTTGTAACATACAGAAAATGCTATTTATAAAAGATACCATTCATAAAAGCACATAAAACTCTTAAGTGCTTAGGAATAAATCTAAGAGATGTGCAAGATTTTTACGGAGAAAATTAGAAAACTTGATTGGTGGTCATTCAAGAGACATAGATAAATAGAGAGTATAACTTGCTTGTAGAAGGAAAGACTCAACAGTAAACATGTCAGTTCTCAAATTAATCTGTAAATCTATTTCAGTTTCAAAGGGTTAAATAAAATGTTTTTAAAATTAATGTTTTCAGGAAAAAAATGCTTTCAGAAACATGTCAAGCTTATCCTGAAGTCATATGAAAGAACAGCCAAGAGTAGCAAAGGCAAATTTGAAGAAAATGAACAAGGTGAGGAGAATGACCCTCCAGATAACAAGACTTACTATACAACTAAAGTAGTTAAGACAAGGAAAGATTGGCAGAATGATGTACAAGTAAATAAATGGGGCAAAAATGAGAGCTCAGAGGCAGAGTCATGAAGACTGGAGGTTCAACTTATGTTAGAGATAATATTTAAACCAGTTCCCTCCAATAAATGGTGGGAATTTGGGTTTCCATGTGGAAAAAAAGAGACGTGCACCCTCCTATCATTCTGGTTACCAAAGTGAATGCAGAGGGATACTAAATGTGAAAAAAATTTTTTAAACTTTTTTTTTTTTTAATTTTACTTGTTTATTTATTTATTTATGGCTGTGTTGGGTCTTTGTGGCTGTGCGCGGGCTTTCTCTAGTTGTGGTGAGCGGGGGCTACTCTTCGTTGCAGTGCGCGGGCTTCTCATTGTCGTGGCTTCTCTTGTTGCGGAGCACAGGATCTAGGCGTGCGAGCTTCAGTAGCTGTGGCATGTGGGCTCAGTAGTTGTGGCTTGTGGGCTCTAGAGCTCAGGCTCAGTAGTTGTGGAGCACAAGCTTAGTTGCTCCACAGCACGTGGGATCTTCCCCTGCCAGGGCTCGAACTTGTGTCCCTTGCATTGGCAGGCAGATTCTCAACCACTGCGCCACCAGGGAAGCCCAAAAATTTTAAACTTTTAAATGAAAATCTTTTCTAGATGTCATGATGTAAAGATTTCAAGCTACAAGAAGCATAAACAAGAAAATACAGATAGATTTGACTACATTCAAACCCCAAAGTATTGTATAGTAAAAATATAAACAAAATTAAAAGCCAAGACACATGGCTGGGAGAAGATGTGTATATATATATATATATATATATATATATATATATATATATATATATATATGGTTCATACAACAAAGCATTAGTATCCATGTGACATAAAGAACTACAGATCAATAAAAGATTATAAACAACTCATAAGAAAAGTGAGTAAAGGATATAAAGAGGCAAACCATACAAATATATAAAATGTTTATAACCTTACTCGAAATTTTTGGAATACAAATTAAAGCAACAATGCGATATAATTTTATATCTCAAATTGGTAATGTGAAGATTGGCAACGTTTTCAGGCTGAACATATTGTGTTGGTGAGCATGTGGAACAATGGGCATTCCTGTTAATGCTAAAGAGGGTTTAAATTTTAACCACTTTGAAAAACAATATGGCAAAATCTAGTAAAGTTCAACATGTGCATACCCTCTAACCTAGCAATTCACTTCTGGAAATAAATTCTAACTCTTGACAAGTATAAGAATGTTCATTACAATGCTGTGTGTAGTGAAAATTAAAAACAATAGAATAGTGCATAACTAAATCATGTTAGAGCTAAAAAAAAAAGATAAAGATGAATGCACTGAAAAATCTATATATGTATTTATTGACAGGCCTGCCACTAACATTTATGAGGCCAAGGGCAAGAATAATCTGGAGGCTCAGTCCCCATGCCTCTTCTGTTCTCACTCTGGGCTCCATCCCACACAGTGAAGAACCTCACACATTAGTCAATTTGTCTAAACTCTGTCCACCAAACCCATCCCCCCAAAACACTCACCCTGGACACCCCTTAGGATTAGGGGGTACATGGCCTCATGGTCAACCTCAGGAGAAAAACTAGTGAAATGACTGCTCTGGCCTTGGAAACAGGTTCTGGGCCCCTGGAGCAAGGGAATTCCAGGATCATGGGTACCCAGACGTGGTTTAGAAGGGCGAGGGAAGGCTCCTGGGTGATCCTTGACACTTTAACCCCTAGAGGAGGGCCTGAATCTAAGGGAGGTGCTGTGTGTTAACTTGGACAAATCTCACCTGTAATACTGAACATAAAAGGCAGAATGATATGCACCATGTGATAACTTTATATGAGGTTTAAAAATAAGCAAAACAATACTATCAACTGCTCAAGGATACAAAGAAGAGGAGCAAAATTATAAAAACTCAAATGGAAAGGGCATTGTATATTCTTGCCTCCTTTGTCATAGATTAGGTGACCATAGGTGCGTGGGTTTATCGCTGGGCTTTCTATCCTGTACCATTGATCTATATTTCTCTTTTTGTGCCAGTACCAAACTGTCTTGATTACTGTAGCTTTGTAGTATGGTCTGAAGTCAGTGATCCTGATTCCTCCAGCTCCTTTTTTCTTTCTCAAGATTGCTTTGGCTATTTGGGGTTTTTGTGTTTCCATACAAGTTGTAAAATTTTTGTTCTAATTCTGTGAAAAATGCCATTGGTAATTTGATAGGGAAGGCATTGAATCTGTAGACTGCTTTGGGTAATATAGTCATTTTCACAATATTGATTCTTCCAATCCAAGAACATGGTATATCTCTCCAACTGTTTGTGTCTTCTTTGATTTCTTTCATCAGTGTTTTATAGTTTTCTGTGTACACGTCTTTTGCCTTCTTAGGTAGGTTTATTCCTAGGTATTTTATTCTTCTTGGTGCAGTGGTAAATGGGATTGTTTCCTTAATTTCTCTTTCTGATCTTTTGTTGTTAGTGTATAGGAATGCAGGAGATTTAGCCTCTTCGATAAGTGGTGCTGGGAAAACTGGACAGCTACATGTATAAGAATGAAATCAGAACACTACCTAACACCATACACAAAAATAAACTCAAAATGGGTTAAAGACCTAAATGTAAGACCAGACACTATAAAACTCTTAGAGGAAAACATAGGAAGAACACTCTTTGACATAAATCACAGCAAGATCTTTTTTGACCCATCCCCTAGAGTAATGAAAATAAAAACAAAAATAAACAAGCGGGACCTAATTAAACTTAAAAGCTTTTGCACAGCAAAGGAAACCATAAACAAGATGAAAAGACAACCCTCAGAATGGGAGAAAATATTCATAAATGAAGTAACTGACAAAGGATTAATCTCCAAAATATATGAACAGCTCATGCTGCTCAATATTGAAAAAACAAACAATCCAATCAAAAAATGGGCAGAAGACCTAAATAGACACTTTTCCAAAGAAGACATATAAATGGCCAAGTGGCACATGAAAAAGTGCTCAACATCACTAATTATTAGAGAAAGGCAAATAAAAACTACAATGAGGTATCACCTCACACTGATCAGAATGGCCATCATCAAAAAATCTACAAACAATAAATGCTGGAGAGGGTGTGGAGAAAAGGGAACCCTCTTGCACTGTTGGGGGGAATGTAAATTGATATAGCCACTGTGGAGAACAGTATGTAGGTTCCTTTAAAAACTAAAAATAGAACTACCATACGACCCAGCAATCCCACTACTGGGCATATACCCTGAGAAGACCATAATTCAAAAAGACATATGTACCCCAATGTTCATTGCAGCACTATTTACAATAGCCAGGTCATGGAAACAACCTAAATGTCCATTGACAGATGAATGGATAAAGAAGACGTGGTGCATATATGCAATGGGGTATTACTCAGCCATAAAAAGGAATGAAATTGGGTCATTTGTAAAGATGTGGTTGGACCTAGAGTCTGTCATATAGAGTGAAGTAAGTCAGAAAGAGAAAAACAAATATCGTATATTAATGCATATATGTGGAATCTAGAAAAATAGTACAGACGAACCTATTTCCAGGGCAGGAATAAAGATGCAGATGTAGAGAACAGAAGTGTGGACAGGGGGAGAAGGGGAGGGTGGGATGAATTGGGAGATTAGCTTTGACATAAATATACTACCATGTGTAAAATAGACAGCTAGTGGGAACCTGCGGTTTAGCACAGGGAGCTCAGCTTGGTGCTCTGTTATGACCTAGATGGAGGGATGGGGGTAATGGGAGGGAGGTCCAAGAGGGAGGGGATAGATATATATACATATGGCTGATTCACTTTGTTGTACAACAGAGACTAACACAACATTGTAAAGTAATTATACTTCAAAAAAAAAAAATAGGACATCTACTTCTGGCAGTATGGTGGACTAGGTACTCTGAAAGGCCTTCCTACTCCAAAAGAACCAGATGCTGCAAACAAACAAACAAACAAAACCCAATAACTTGTTATTTTATAACCCAGCAAGTGAAATCCCTACGGAGATGAAACAAAACAAAAGTGTGACCTGAATGCACATCTATGAGGGGTACACATTTAGGGAGGGGTGATATGTAAAGGTGAATGCCTATTCAGCACCACAGTCAGGAGCACAGATGGGGCCAGTAGCAAGTGGGGAGACCTGAGTCTGAGATTCCAGCTTGAACAGGGACCCTGGAAGTGTGTTAAAGTGATTTCAGGTCAGCGGCTCTCCCTAGTTCCCAGATACAATTATCTCAAAATAAATATTAAAAAAATCGCCACCAACAGGCCTACATTAAAAGAATGTCTAAGTGTGTACTTTTTTGGGGGGGGCGCATGGCTTGTGGGATCTTAGTTCCCTGACCAGAGATTGAACCCGGGTGCACGACAGTGAAAGTGCCAAGCCCTAACCACTGGACAACCAGGGAATTCCCTAAGTATGTACTTTAGAAAGAAGAAAAATGATGGAAGAAGACAAACCTGAAATACAAGGAGGATTGTTGAGAAAAGAAAATGATAAACATGTAGATAAATCTAAACATATGTTTTATAATATAACGAGCATGATGGCAAATTTGTGGGCTAAAAAAAAAAAGGACAGACTGAAATGAAACTTGCTTGCAAGGTAGAAGGGGACAGCCATTGCAGTTAGAGTATGCCAAGGTTCTTGTATTGTTTGGAAAGTGAGCTGGAATATTAAATTCAGGCTTTGTTAAGTGTGCAATGTAAAATTTTAAAAATAAGCACTCTAAGAATAGAGTCAATGATTTCAAAGGAATGAGAGTTAATTTTCAAGCCAGTAGACAGGAAAAGTGGAGTAAGGAAACAGAAACTCAGGGTGTGGCCAAGACGGTGGAGTAGAAAGACCCTGAGCTCACTTCCTGTCACAGGCACACCAAAATTACAACTATGTACAGAGCAACTGTCGATGAGAACGACCTGAAGACTAGCAGAAAAGATTTTCCACAACTAAAGATATAAACAAGAAACCACAGAGAGACTTGTAGGAGGGGTGGACACGAGGTACAGTCAAGACCCACACCTCCCAGTTAGGCGACCCACAAACAGGAGGATAATCACAATTGCAGAGGTTCTCCCCGAGGAGCAAGGGGTCCAAGCCCCAGATCGGGCCCCCTTGCCCAGGGTTCCCACTGGGAAGATGAGCCCCCAGAACATCTGGCTTTAAAGGCCAGTAGGGCTTGTGTCCAGGAGAGCTGGAGGGCTATAGGAAACAGAGATTTCACCCTTAAAGGGTGCACACAAAATCTCACAGGCTCAAGACCCAGCACAGAGGCAGGAATTTGAAAGGAGCCTGGATCAGACCCACTTGCTGATCTTGGAGAGCCTCCTGGAGAGACAGGAGGCAGCTGAGACCCCCCCTGAGGACACAGACACTGGCAGCAGTCGTTGTGGGGAGCTTGTTTTACCACCAGGACACTGGTGCTGGCAAGCACCATTTTGGAATCCTCTCTCTAGCTCATTAGCACCAGGACCCAGTCCTGCCCACCAGTGGGCCAGCAGCCTCCACACAAGGCAGAGCCTGACAGCCAGCTGGTCCAGGGTCCAGCCTCACCTACCAGTGTGCCTACAGTAGTCAGTCCCACCACAACAGAAGGGCCCATGTTGCCCTCATAAGGGGCACCACTAGAGCACATAGCTTGAGTGACCGGAGGGGGGTGTGCTGCTGAGCCACATAAGATGTCTCCTACATAAAGGCATTTCTCCAAGATCAGGAAATGTAATTGACCTACCTAATACATAGAAATAAAAATAGAGGGACTTCCCTGGTGGTCCAGTGGTTAAGACCCTGAGCTTCCACTGCAGGGGGCACGGGTTCGATCCCTGGAACTAAGATCCTACATGCCGCACAGCATGGCCAAAAAAAAAAAAAAAAAAAAAGAAAAGAAGAAAGAAAAAAAAAAGGAGGAAAAGAAAAGAAAGAAAGAAAAATAGAGAATTAGGCAAAATGAGGCAACAGAGGAATATGCTACAAATGAAGGAACAAGATAAATCACCAGAAGAGCTAAGCAAAGGGGAGATAAGCAATCTACCCAAAAGAGGGTTCAAGGTAATGATCATAGAGATGCTCAATGAATTCGGGAGAAGAATGGATGAACATTGTGAGAAGTTTAACAAAGAGCTAGAAAATATAAAGAAGAACCAAGCAGAGCTGAAGAACACAATACCTGAAATGAAAAATACACTAGAAAGAATCAATAGTAGATTAGATGATACAGAGGAACAGATCAGCAAACTGGAAGACAAAGTAGTGGGAATCACCCAAACTGAATGGAGAAAAGGAAAAAAATTTTCTAAAAATGAGGATAGTTTAAGAGAACTCTGGGACAACATCAAGAATACTAACATTCGCATTATAAGGGTCCCAGAAAGAGGAGAGAGAGAAAGGGGCAGAGAATTTATCTGAAGAAATAATAGCTGAAAGCTTCCCTAACTTGGGAAAGGAAACAGACATCCAAGTCCAGGAAGCACAGAGAGTCACAAACAAGATGAACCTAAAGAGGTCCACACCAAGAGACATTGTAGTTAAAATGGCAAAAATTAAAGATAAAGAGAGAATCTCAAAAGCAGCAAGGGGAAAGCAACGAGTTATGTACCAGGAACACCCATAAGGCTATCAGATGACTTTTTAGTGAAACTTTGCCAGCCAGAGAGAGTGGTGTGATATATTTAAAGTGATGAAAGGAAAAAACCTACAGCAAGAATATTCTACCCAGAAAGTCTTTCATTCAGATTTGAAAGAGAGTTAAAGAGTTTTATAGACAAGCAAAAGCTAAAAGAGTTCAGCACCATGAAATCGGCTTTACAAGAAATGTTAGAGACTTCTCTAAGTGGAAAAGAAAAGACCACAATTAGAAATATGAAAATTACAAAAGGAAAAACCTCATTGGTAAAGGCAAACACAGTAAAGGTAGTAGACCAACCATTTTTGAAGCTAGTAGGGGAACTTCCCTGGTGGCGCAGTGGCTAAGAATCTGCCTACCAAAGGAGGGGACACGGGTTCAATCCCTGGTCCAGGAAGATCCACATGCCGCAGAGCAACTAAGCCCGTGCACCACAACTACTGAGCCTGCGCTCTAGAGCCTCCACACCACAACTACTGAAGCCCACACGCCTAGAGCCCATGTTCCACAACAAGAGAAGTCACCGCATGAGAAGCCTGCACACTGCAAGGATGAGTAGCCCCTGCTCGCTGTAGCTATAGAAAGCCTGCACACAGCAACAAAGACCCAACGCAGCCAAAAATAAAAAATAAAATAAAATAAAACAAATAAAAAATAAAGCTAGTAGGAAGGTTAACAGACAAAAGTAGTAAAACCATCTATATCCACAATAAGTAGTTAAGGGATATGTGAAACAAAAAGATGTAAACTATGGTGTCAAAAACATTAAATGGGAGTAAAGATGCAGAAAACAGAAATTCAGTCTACTCTTAAAAAAATAAGAATGGAGAACAAAAAAACAGATCAAAAGTGGGACAAATAGAAAGCAAATGGTAAAATGGTGGAGACAAGTCAAATACATTAGTAATAATAGTAAGTCAACAATACACAGTTTGAAGTGGGATAGTTCAAAACACCTTTCTCCATTATTGACTGATATTTCTGACTGTAAAAAATTTAATAAGGATATGGAATATCTAAACAACACAAATAACAAGCTTGATTTATTGACACAAAGCAGCTCCAACACCCAGCACTTATTCTTCCCAAGCATGCATGAAACATTTACAAACACTGACCACATACCAAGCCGTAAAGCAAGTCTTACTGTCAAGAATCAGTCATACACACCATATTCTCTGACCAAAATGCAATTAAGTTAAGAATTGATAACAGTAAACAATTCCCACATGTTTGGAAATTTAAAAACACATTGCTGGAAACAACCCAAATGTTCATCAACAGATGAATGGATAAATAAGTTGTAGTATATTCATACAACGGGATGCTACACCCCCAAATAAATCACACACAAACCACAGTTGTAACAGGCAACAACATGGATGAACCCCACAGAATGTTGAGTGAAAGAAGTCAGAAAGAGTAAATACCCTAACCTAAATAGGAAGGAAATCCAAAACAGAGGGGATATATGTATATGT
Source organism: Balaenoptera acutorostrata (assembly GCF_949987535.1). Lineage (NCBI taxonomy): Eukaryota > Metazoa > Chordata > Mammalia > Artiodactyla > Balaenopteridae > Balaenoptera > Balaenoptera acutorostrata. The sequence continues at coordinate 25,266,098 of NC_080064.1, read as the reverse complement.
ATAGCTGATTCACTTTGCTGTGCAGCAGAAACTAACACAACATTGTAAAGCAACTATACTCAAATAAAAATTTAAAAAATTAAAAATAAATTTAAAAAAAGAATGAAAAAGATATGATAACTACACACCCAGGGGAGATTTAAAAGATGAAAAACAGAACAATCTAAACAACTATTTCTTTAATGTTGTCATTTATTTCTCATTTCCCCTTCTTAAGTCAGTTTTGATGTTATATTTTACAGACACTTATCTATTACATGTACATTTTCAAATTTATTTGCATAAAATTGTTTCTTATGGTTTAAAAAATCTTTCTCTACTTAATTCCCTCTTTTCATTATTTATTTGGGCCTTCTCTCTTTTTTCTTAATCAGTCTTGCTAGAAATCTATTTTATTAGACTCTTGTTTTATTGATCTGTATTGTTTCTTTGTTTCTGGTCTTTTTATCAATTTTTCTCTTACCTTTACTATTTTCTGCTATTTTTAAAATAACTATTACTTTGCTCTTTTATTGAGATATAATTGACATATAACGCTATATTAGTTTTTTTTACATCACTTTTTTTTTCACACACACACACTGTAATTTATTTTTATAAGAGATAAACTGACACCAAGCATTGTAAATGGATGACCACAACAAAAGCAACAATGATTGCAATTACCAAACTCGAAACACACTCATACTATGTCATAATATTGACATTCAGTCCAGTAATCCTCCACTGTAACAGCTCCTTTACTTTGCAGTGAAAATTGATTTGTATATTTTTTGCCCCTGAGTCCTTGTGGGATTTTTTTTTATTCAAACAGAAAGTCACAAAAATTATAATCATCCTCATCAGTTCACTCAGTCCCATGTAATTAATTTGTTTTTATCTTGATCTTTTGTTAGCACTTTTATGAATTCATCAGTTTTCCATTAGAGTTCTGAAAATGCTTATTCATTCAGTTCAGCAGTATAGTCAATTACCAGAAACCTGTACTTGTCAGTCTTTTCCATGAATTCCTTGAAGATGAAACCCTTTTATAGGAACATATTTGTAAAAGCATCAGAATACACCCAGAACTGTCTGTAAATGACAAAAGACTTAAAAATGACCACGGTTAAAGATTTGATGAAAGTTCACAATAATGCAATTGACAACGAAATTTAGTTATTTCTGAGATATACATTTTAAAGTAATAACTAGAATTATGACTTATAACATTATACCAGAACATATAAGAGTTTTAGAAATTTCATGTAATGTCTGAAACATTTATATTAACATACTTCCATACAAATAACCCAAAGAAAGTTTAGCATTAGTTGTTTTTTGTTCATTTGTTTGTTTGTTTTTTTATACAGCAGGTTCTTATTAGTCATCAATTTTATACACATCAGTGTATAAATGTCAATCCCAATCACCCAATTCAGCACACCAACATCCCCACCCCACTGCGGTTTTCCCCCCTTGGTGTCCATATGTTTGTTCTCTACATCTGTGTCTCAACTTCTGCCCTGCAAACCGGTTCATCTGTACCATTTTTCTAGGTTCCACATACATGCGTTAATATACGATATTTGTTTTTCTCTTTCTGACTTACTTCACTCTGTATGACAGTCTCTAGATCTATCCACGTCTCAACAAATGACTCAATTTCGTTCCTTTTTATGGCTGAGTAATATTCCACTGTATATATGTACCACATCTCCTTTATCCATTCATCTGTCGATGGGCATTTAGGTTGCTTCCATGACCTGGCTATTGTAAATAGTGCTGCAATGAACATTGGGGTGCATGTGTCTTTTTGAATTATGGTTTCCTCTGGGTATATGCCCAGTAGTGGGATTGCTGGATCATATGGTAATTTTATTTTTAGTTTTTTAAGGAACCTCCATACTGTTCTCCATAGTGGCTGTATCAATTTACATTCCCACCAACAGTGCAAGAGGGTTCCCTTTTCTCCACACCCTCTCCAGCATTTGTTGTTTGTAGATTTTCTGATGATGCCCATTCTAACTGGTGTGATGTGATACCTCATTGTAGTTTTGATTTGCATTTCTCTAATAATTAGTGATGTTGAGCAGCTTTTCATGTGCTTCTTGGTCATCTGTATGTCTTCTTTGGAGAAATGTCTATTTAGGTCTTCTGCCCATTTTTGGATTGGGGTGTTTGTTTCTTTAATATTGAGCTGCATGAGCTGTTTATATATTTTGGAGATTAATCCTTTGTCCGTTGATTTGTTTGCAAATATTTTCTCCCATTCTGAGAGTTGTCCTTTCGTCTTGTTTATGGTTTCCTTTGCTGTGCAAAAGCTTTGAAGTTTCATTAGGCCCCATTTGTTAATTTTTGTTTTTATTTCCATTACTCTAGGAGGTGGATCAAAAAAGACCTTGCTGTGATTTATGTCAAAGAGTGTTCTTCCTATGTTTTCCTCTAAGAGTTTTATAGTGTCCAGTCTTACATTTAGATCTCGAATCCATTTTGAGTTTATTTTTGTGTATGGTGTTAGGGAGTGTTCTAATTTCATTCTTTTACATGTAGCTGTCCAGTTTTCCCAGCACCACTTATTGAAGAGACTGTCTTTTCTCCATTGTATATCTTTGCCTCCTTTGTCATAGATTAGTTGACCATAGGTGCGTGGGTTTATCTCTGGGCTTTCTATCTTGTTCCATTGATCTATGTTTCTGTTTTTGTGCCACTACTATATTGTCTTGATTACTGTAGCTTTGTAGTATAGTCTGAAGTCAGGGAGTCTGATTCCTCCAGCTCCGTTTTTTTCCTTCAAGACTGCTTTGGCTATTCAGGGTCTTTTGTGTCTCCATACAAATTTTAAGATGATTTGTTCTAGTTCCGTAAAAAATGCCATTGATAATTTGATAGGGATTGCATTGAATCTGTAGATTGCTTTGGGTAGTATGGTCATTTTCACAATATTGATTCTTCCAGTCCAAGAACATGGTATATCTCTCCATCTGTTGGTATCATCTTTAATTTCTTTCATCAGTGTCTTATAGTTTTCTGCATACAGGTCTTTTGTCTCCTTAGGTAGGTTTATTCCTAGATATTTTATTCTTTTTGTTGCAATAGTAAATGGGAGTGTTTCCATAATTTCTCTTTCAGATTTTTCAACATTAGTGTATAGGAATGCAAGAGATTTCTGTGCATTAATTTTGTATCCTGCAACTTTACCAAATTCATTGATTAGCTCTAGTAGTTTTCTGGTGGCATTTTTAGGATTCTCTATGTATAGTATCATGTCATCTGCAAACAGTGACAGTTTTACTTCTTCTTTTCCAATTTGTATTCCTTTTATTTCTTTTTCTTCTCTGATTGCCGTGGTTAGGACTTCCAAAACTATGTTGAATAATAGTGGTGAGAGTGGACATCCTTGCCTCATTCCTGATCTTAGAGGAAATGCTTTCAGTTTTTCACCATTGAGAATGATGTTTGCTGTGGGTTTGTCATATATGGCCTTTATTATGTTGAGGTAGGTTCCCTCTCTGCCCACTTTCTGGAGAGTTTTTATCATAAATGGCTGTTGAATTTTGTCAAAAGCTTTTTCTGCATCCGTTGAGATGATCATATGGTTTTTCTTCTTCAGTTTGTTAATATGGTGTATCACATTGATTGATTTGCATATATTGAAGAATCCTTGCATCCCTGGGATAAATCCCACTTGATCGTGGTGTATGATCCTTTTAATTTGTTGTTGGATTCTGTTTGCTAGTATTTTGTCAAGGATTTTTGCATCTATATTCATCAGTGATATTGGTCTGTAATTTTCTTTTTTTGTAGTATCTTTGTCTGGTTTTGGTATCAGGGTGATGGTGGCCTCATAGAATGAGTTTGGGAGTGTCTTTTCCTCTGCAATTTTTTGGAAGAGTTTGAGAAGGATGGGTGTTAGCTCTTCTCGAAATGTTTGATAGAATTCACCTGTGAAGCCATCTGGTCCTGGACTTTTGTTTGTTGGAAGATTTTTAATCACAGTTTCAATTTCATTACTTGTGATTGGTCTGTTCATATTTTCTGTTTCTTCCTGATTCAGTCTTGGAAGGTTATACCTTTCTAAGAATTTGTCCATTTCTTCCAGGTTGTCCATTTTATTGGCATAGAGTTGCTTGTAGTAGTCTCTTAGGATGCTTTGTATTTCTGCGGTGTCTGTTGTAACTTCTCCTTTTTCATTTCTGATTTTATTGATTTGAGTCCTCTCCCTCTTTTTCTTGATGAGTCTGGCTAATGGTTTATCAATTTTGTTTATCTTCTCAAAGAACCAGCTTTTAGTTTTATTGATCTTTGCTATTGTTTTCTTTGTTTCTATTTCATTTATTTCTGCTCTGATCTTTATGATTTCTTTCCTTTTGCTAACTTTGGGTTTTGTTTGTTCTTCTTTCTCTAGTTCCTTTAGGTGTAAGGTTAGATTGTTTATTTGAGATTTTTCTTGTTTCTTGAGGTAGGCTTGTATAGCTATAAACTTCCCTCTTAGAACTGCTTTTGCTGCATCTCATAGGTTTTGGATCGTCGTGTTTTCATTGTCATTTGTCTCTAGGTATTTTTTGATTTCCTCTTTGATTTTTTCAGTGATCTCTTGGTTATTTAGTAACATATTGTTTAGCCTCCATGTGTTTGTGTTTTTTACGTTTTTTTCCCTGTAATTCATTTCTAATCTCATAGTGTTGTGGTCAGAAAAGATGCTTGATATGATTTCAATTTTCTTAAATTTACTGAGGCTTGATTTGTGACCCAAGATGGGATCTATCCTGGAGAATGTTCCATGCGCACTTGAGAAGAAAGTGTAATCTGCGGGTTTTGGATGGAATGTTCTATAAATATCAATTAAATCTATCTGGTCTATTGTGTCATTTAAAGCTTCTGTTTCCTTATTTATTTTCATTTTGGATGATCTGTCCATTGGTGTAAGTGAGGTGTTAAAGTCCCCCACTATTATTGTGTTACTGTCGATTTCCTCTTTTATAGCTGTTAGCAGTTGCCTTATGTATTGATGTGCTCCTATGTTGGGTGCATATATATTTATAATTGTTATATCTTCTTCTTGGATTGATCCCTTGATCATTATGTAGTGTCCTTCCTTGTCTCTTGTAACATTTCTTATTTTAAAGTCTATTTTATCTGATATGAGTATAGCTACTCCAGCTTTCTTTTGATTTCCATTTCCAAGGAATATCTTTTTCCATCCCCTCACTTTCAGTCTGTATGTGTCCCTAGGTCTGAAGTGGGTCTCTTGTAGACAGCATATATATGGGTCTTGTTTTTGTATCCATTCAGCAAGCCTGTGTCTTTTGGTTGGAGCATTTAATCCATTCACGTTTAAGGTAATTATCGATATGTATATTCCTCTGACCATTTTCTTAATTGTTTTGGGTTTGTTTTTGTAGATCCTTTTCTTCTCTTGTGTTTCCCACTTAGAGAAGTTCCTTTAGCATTTGTTGCAGAGCTGGTTTGGTGGTGCTGAATTCTCTTAGCTTTTGCTTGTCTGTAAAGCTTTTGATTTCTCCATCGAATCTGAATGAGATCCTTGCTGGTTAGAGTAATCTTGGTTATAGGTTCTTCCCTTTCATCACTTTAAGTATATCATGCCACTCCCTTCTGGCTTGTAGAGTTTCTGCTGAGAAGTCAGCTGTTAACCTTATGGGAGTTCCCTTGTATGTTATTTGTCATTTTTTCCCTTGCTGCTTTCAATAATTTTTCTTTGCCTTTAATTTTTGCCAAATTGACTACTATGTGTCTCGGCATGTTTCTCCTTGGGTTTATCCTGTATGGGACTTGCTGCGTTTCCTGGACTTGGGTGGTTATTTCCTTGCTCATGTTAGGGAAGTTTTCGACTATAATCTTTTCAAATATTTTCTCTGGTCCTTTCTCTCTCTCTTCTCCTTCTGGGGCCCCTATAATGCGAATCTTGTTGTGTTTAAAGTTGTCCCAGAGGTCTCTTAGGCTGTCTTCATTTCTTTTCATTCTTTTTTCTTTATTCTGTTCCGCAGCAGTGAATTCCACCATTCTGTCTTCCAGGTCACTTATCCGTTCTTCTGCCTCAGTTATTCTGCTATTGATTCCTTCTAGTGTAGTTCTCATTTCAGTTATTGTATTGTTCATCTCTGTTTGTTTGTTCTTTAATTCTTCTAGGTCTTTGTTAAACATTTCTTGCATCTTCTCGATCTTTGCCTCCATTCTTTTTCCGAGGTCCTGGATCATCTTCACTATCATTATTCTGAATTCTTTTTCTGGAAGGTTGCCTATCTCCACTTCATTTAGTTGTTTTTCTGGGGTTTTATCTTGTTCCTTCATCTGGTATATAGCCCTCTGCCTTTTCATCTTGTCTATCTTTCTGTGAATGTGGTTTTTGTTCCACAGGCTGCAGGATTGTAGTTCTTCTTGCTTCTGCTGTCTGCCCTCTGGAGAATCTGTGGTTATTCCATGCAGGCTATTCATAAAGGCTAATTCTTCAATCACTTCAAACTCAGTATTGACTCCTGAGGGTGAGATGGCTGTGCGTATATTTAGAATGTTTTTCTTTCTAGAACCTCTTGGTTTCAAATTCTCTCCTCTGTGCACAGCAATTTACCTTTGTGAAGTGACTTCCAACAATTCTTCTCAGTTTTCATTCTCCTTAACGTGGACTGGCCTTTCCTGATAGATTGCCATCATGTAAAATTCTCAATAATATTCCCCTGGAGGTTTTTCTCTCCCTGCTCAGAATTTGTAGCTGCAACTGCACATGTAGGTGGTAACCATTCTCAGCAGCATCATCCTCAAATGCCAGAGACCAGTGACAAATGCATGAAGTATGTGTGTCGCAATCAGAGACCAATGATTACCTAATGTCTGCTAGTGTTGGAGGGTCTCCTGCAGAGGTGGGGTGGGACTGTGGGTCACCGTGGGGACAAGGACACTGGCAGCAGAAGTTCTGGGAAGTACTCCTTGGCGTGAGCCCTCCCAGAGTCTGTCACTATTTTCTGCTATTTGAGAAGGATGTTATTATGGTTTTTTTCCAGTTTCCTATGTTGGATGCTCAGCTCATTAATATGAAATCTTTACTAATGTGCAGTCCTTAATAAATGTATTTAAGAATATGCATACCCCTCAAGGACTGATTTAGCTGCATTCAAATTTCAAAATGTAATGCTTTCATTGTCAGCCAATTCCTAATTTTGTATTTTTTCTTTGTCCTATTAAATATTTGGAGGTATGATTTTAATTTTCAAATTTAGGGTTATCTTTTTGTGATGGTTTTCTCATTTCATTTTATTGTAATCATAGAAGATGGCCTATACAATATCAGTTCTTCCCTCTGTGGACAGACTTGCTTCATGATTTAGTATGTGATCAATTGTTATAAAATTTCCCTTATTGTATGAGAAGAATATCAATTTTCTGATTGTTTGAACAAGCTTCTTAATTATGCTATTCAAATTTTCTGCATATCTATTAATCTTATGGCTGCTTGATTTAGTAACTATGGAGAAAGGAAAGATAAAATCCTTGGGAAGGTTGTGAATCCATTCATCTTTCTTTGAAATTGTCTCAAGTTTTGTTTTGTATCAAACTATGGTATGTGGGCCAAATTTGGCCCACTCCTTGTTCTTATAAATAAGGTGTTATTGTAGCACAGCCATGTTGTTTTGCTTATGTGTTATCTATGGTTGCTTTCTTATTACTATTGCAAAGATAAGTTGAGATAGAGACTGTATTACCTGAAAAATCTAAAATATTTACTATCTGTCCTTTTATAGGAAAAATATAATCTGAGGGCCATGCTGTTAGATTCAAAGAAGTTCAGAATTATATCTCCCTGGTAACATTTTACCATTTTGTTGACCATTATGTAATGATCCTCTCATCCTCAAAATCATGCCTTTTGACTTAAAGTGCATTTCATCTGATATTTCTAAAGCTACACCAGTTTCCTTTGGCTTATTATTCATCTGATGTGCCTGTTAGGAATGCATTTAGCTGCAAATAACAAAGCTCAACTACAAAGGCTGAAACAAATTGGGGTATATTTCCTTTAAACAACAAAAATTCCAGAGTTAGACTCTTGTTGGCATTATTTTAGCTGCTCTGTGATGCCATCAGGTACCCAGGCTGGCTCTGCATTTCTTCTTCATCAGCATTAGCTTGTGAGCCTTTGTGCTCACATGTGCTATGTCAAGACGGCAAAAAGACTGCTACTCATTCAGACATTGTGTCCATGTACCAGGCAGGAGAAAGGGAAAAGGAAGGAAACATTTCCCAGAAGATTTCCCTTATACATCTCATTTCCCAGAACTGGGTCACATGAGCACATTTTCCCTAATCATTGACCAAGAGAAATGAGATTCCACGATTGGCTTAGACCAAATCATGATTCATCTTTTGGAGCTGGTACTTTTACACTACAAGAAATAAGCTGGGTACTGTATAGCACAGGGAAATATACTCAATATTTTGTAATAACCTATAAAGGAAAAGAATCTGAGAAAGAATATATATATATATGTGTGTGTGTGTATGTGTGTGTGTATATATATACACACACACATATATATGTGTGTATATATATGTATATACATACATATATATTTATCTGAATCACTGTGCTGTACACCTGAAACTAACGTGACATTGTAAATCAACTATACTTCAATTTTTAAAAATAACTTTATTTATTTATTTATTTTTGGCTGCGTTGGGTCTTCATTGCTGTGAGCAGGCTTTCTCTAGTTGTGGTGAGCGGGGGCTGCTCTTCGTTGTGGTGCGTGGACTTCTCATTACGGTGGCTTCTCTTGTTGCAGAGCACTGGCTCTAGGCACACGGGTTTCAGAAGCTGTGGTGTGCGGGCTCAGTACTTGTGGCTCGCGGGTTCTAGAGCACAGGCTCAGTAGTTGTGGCACATGGGTTTAGTTGCTCCACGGCATGTGGGATCTTCCTGGACCAGGGCTCAAACCCGTATCCCCTGCATTGGCAGGCGGATTCTTAACCACTGTGCCATCAGGGAAGTCCTACTTCAATTTTTAAAAAGAAAAAAAAAAAGAAATAATCTGGGCCTGGGGTAAAGGCACTCCTCCTGGACCAACAGATCTCTGACTACTGCCTTAAAAAAAAATCAGGATTGTACAGCAAAGAGCAAAAGATTTGGGGCATGCTGTTGGTCAGAAAATAGACTGTGTCTGTTATACCTGGGGTATATTTTTTCATATCTTTGCTTTCAATATTTCCATATTTTTGTTTTAAGTGTATCTCTCATGAACAGCATGTAGCTGAATTGTGTGTTTTCATTCACACTGATAATCTACTCAATGATGAAATCAGTTCATTTACATTTAGTGCGATCGTCAGCATTTAAAATTTTATTTCTATATCTTATTTTGTGTTTCCCATTTACCATGAGTATTATCAATTGTTATCGATTGCTCTGTAACAAATTACCCCAAAACTGAGCAGCTCAAAACAACAAACATTTACTATCTCACACAGTTTCTTGGGGTCAGGAGTCTGGGAGCCACGTAGCTAGATGATTCTGCCTCAGGCTCTCTGAGAGGTTGCAGTCAAGCTGTCAGCCAGGGATGCAGCCATCAGAAGGGTCTGTTGAGGATCAGCTTCCAAGTTCACTCACATGGCTGGAGGCTGGAGTCTTCAGTTCCTCACCACATGGGCTTCTCCGTAGGGTAACTTATACATGTCTTCCCCAGGGTGAGTGATGTGAGAAAGGTGAGAGAGATAGCTCAGAGAGAGAGCAACCAAAATGCTTATTCAAAATTCAGATTTGACTGGGCTTCCTGAATAACATCTGGTAACCCTTTTTATAATCTGATCTTGGAAGCAAAACTGGCTACAAAATTTGGGAGGCCCCTTATTTAAAAATTGTTAGGAATTTCAAGTCAGTGAGAGCAGAGCATTAAACAGAGCATGGAGCCCTTCTGAGGAAGTTACCCTGTGTGAGAGCACAGGCTGTACTCCCAGAAAGCCAGCCCTGCTTGAAAGTGACATACCATCACTTCTACCACATTCTATTGAACAGAAACTAGTCACTAAGTCCAGCCTACACATTATGGGAGGGGATAACATGAGGGTATGGGTCCCAGGAGGCAGTGATCACTGGGGCCATCTTGGAAACTGACTACCTTTGCTTCTTCCATTTGTCATGTCCTGCCTGGGGGTGAACTGATTGGACCGTCTGCATTCCCTTTGTTTCCTCTCTGCTGGTTTAGAATACATTCTATTTCTGTTCTTTCATTAGTCATCCTTAAAATTTTAACGTGCATACTTCAGTTAACAAAGTCTAAAGTTAATCAATTCTTCTAGAACAATCAAGGACCTTAGAATGCTTTTGAACTCTGATCATAGCTTCCTGCCTATAATTTGATTGTTTTCCAGTTTTTAGTCTACCTTGTTTATTTTATCCCCCAAGTCAGCCTTTAAAATTATTTTTATAAAGTCCATGCTTGTTTGAATTTCCCACATTTAATCTTTTTTGGTTTTTTGCTCCCACTTCTTGTAACCTATTCCATCCTTTTAGGTTTACTTCCTGAGTTTTTCATATTTTCTTAATCTGATATCTTGCCAGAACACTAGGTCCTCATGGTGTTTTTTAGTGATTTTTTTAAAACCTTGGTTGCATCTCTGGTCATAGCTTTCTTTTTGTTCCCAATATTGTGTATTTTGTGCTAATAATTTATTTTATTGACTTTTAAAGAATTAGTTCAACTTTTTGTTATTTTCCATATCATTATTTTCTCCTTTATTATTTCCTTTCTTCTATTCTCTTTGGCTTTTCTGACTGTCTCTTCCTAAAATCTTGAGTTGGATGCTGAATTCATTTGTTGCCAATCTTTCCTGTTTTTTTAAAAAATATATTTATTTATTTATTTGGTTGCACCGGATCTTAGTTGTGGCAGGCGGGCTCCTTAGTTGCAGCATGTGGGCTCCTTAGTTGCAGCTCCCGGCCTCCTTAGTTGTGGCTTGCTGGCTCCTTAGTTGCGGCTCACGTGCTCCTTAGTTGTGGCATACAAACTCTTAGTTGCGGCATGCATGTGGGATCTACTTCCCTGACCAGGGATCGAACCCAGGCCCCCTGCATTGGGAGCACGGAGTCTAATCCACTGCACCACCAGGGAAGTCCCAATCTTTCCTGTTTTTAATAAATGCATTTAAGGCTATAATTTTTCCTCCAAGTTCCACTTTAACTTGTTATTCAGTTTCAAATATCTTGTAATTTTCATTATAATGTTCTCCTTGTCTCATACAGAGGTTATTATTTAGAAACGAATTTTTTTTTTTTTTTTTTATAAACGAGTTTTTAACTTAACATATTGGATTTCCTTGGCCAACTTTTTATTGTTGGTTTCTAATTTTATCATATTGGGGCTAGAGAACATGACTGAATGATATTGATTCTTTTTTTTTTTTTTTTTTTTTTTTTTTTTGGCTGTGTTGGGTCTTCATTGCTGCGTGTGGGCTTTCTCTAGCTGCGGTGAGCGGGGGCTACTCTTCGTTGCAGTGCGTGGGCTTCAGTAGTTGTGGCTCACAGGCTCCAGAGCACAGGCTCAGTAGTTGTGGCACGTGGGCTTAGTTGCTCTGCGGCATGTGGGATCTTCCCAGACCAGGGCTCTAACATGTGTCCCCTGCATTGGCAGGCGGATTCTTAACCACTGAGCCACCAGGGAAGCCCCAATGAAATTGATTCTTTAAAAAAATCTTAGACTTCCTTTATGGCCATATATGTGGTATTTTTAAAAGTGTTCCATGTGAACTTGAAAACAATGGGTATTCTGTGTGTAAGGAGGTGTACAGTTTATGTTTATCTAGCAGATGAAGTTCTTAATTACATTGTCCTAACTTCTGTGTCCTTACTAACGTTTTGCTATTTGATCCACTGGTTTTAAGAAAGCTTAATTAGAATTTCCCACTTTGAAAAAAAAATTCCCACTTTGTTTATAGATTCCTGCCTTTCTCCTTGTGGTTCTGACAGATTTGCTTGATATGTTTCACCAAAATAAATATAAGTTTATGATCCATATAAGTTCATGATTATTATATCTTCTTGGCAGATGTTTCCTTTTATGTGTGTGTTGGTTAGGGCTAGATTGCTTTTTCAAAAGACCCTTAAAAACAGTGGTTTAAATAAGATAGAACTTTATTTCTTGTCCATGTGAAAGTCCACAGCCACGGCTCCTGTGGGGTTTGGTAAATGAGGAGCCAGCAGGAGAGGAGAGGGAGGGGAAAGAGTGAGGTTGAGGTATTTATTCCCCTGCCCCTTCACCGTGAGGTCACCTCTGCTCTACATAACTCTCCATCAGAGCCTGGTCACCGCTCCCTCCCTTTGACCCTGTGGCCTAGGGGAATGAAAGCTATGCTATTGCTAGCCTCAGAGCTCTTGCGACTCCCCTATGCCCTACTTTGTCATTAGTCCTTTTGAAAATAAACTCTGCCCAAGTTCTTTTCATTAGAACACGCCATTTCCTGTTGGGACCCTGAGTGATGCAGGCTGGCATCATGTGTTTAAAAGTCATTGATTCTGAATGCCTTTAGGCAAGTGTGCACTCTCCAATACATGCTGGACGCAGGCCCCGCTATTCCCTATTCCGACACTCTTGGCTCACCTTGTATCTGCCTAGTCCCAAAGACATTTGAGGCTGAGACCCTGGGTTAATGGCCCCAGTCTAAGCCCCCACGTCCAGGTCTCCAGAGCACTACCCTGCCTCGGGGGAAGGAACTACTCAAAGCCCATCAATAACACCCACCTTGTCCATTGTAACACAGACTCAGCTTGGCCACTGGTCTGATGGCCAGAGCAGCCTCTCCCTGGACAAACTCAGTATCTCAGGATCACGGGTTCACCTTTGTCTGAGGGTACTTTATTACTTTAGATGGGTCAGTACTTTCACCTAGGACTGTCAGCTTCTACAGGACCCAGAGTCAGCCTGGCCCTTTAAGGTGACTTGCACGTCTCTGCTCTGATTAATTAGGTACCAGTTTCTTCAGTCTGACTCTCCGTGGGCCCAGCTTGTTTCCCTCATTTCCTCATTCTTAGGGAAATGTTCAATCTTGGTCAGCTCCCACACAGAGATGGCAGAGATAACTGTTCCCATTTTACAGACTAGGAAACTGAGGTTCAGAGTGGAAAGTGAGCTTCGGGGAGTCCAGTGGGGCCTGGCTTTGAGCCTGGGTCTGTCTGGCTCTGAATTAGAGGCTTCCCTAGGGAGGTTGTGTGTGCTGGGGGGAGACAGGGGAGCCTGAGTGGAGGACAGAGCCACAGGTGACAGAGCCACAGGAACCTCAAAGCCCTCCCTGGCCAGGCTGGGGCACAACATCTGGGTGAGAGGTGCAGAGTGTGGGGCCCTGGAGTCCAACAGAATGAGATGCATTCCCAGTTCTGCCCCTTTCTGTTTGTCTCCTTGCCGGTCTCCAGGCTTCATGGAGCAGTAATGAGGACTCACCCAGGGAGTCTGAGAAATGTGCATGCCGGTAGCTGCTCAGTTCCAGGTGTCTCTCAGGTCCCTGCTCTTCGCTTCTCTGGGCTGTGGTGGGTGCGGTGCAGATTCAGCCAGCAGGGGGCCCTGCTGCCAACGTTGACCGTGCTTCTGGGCCCTGCCTGTGTGCACCCATTCATTCACTCATACCTCTGCTCTCAAAACAAACAGCTCCTGTTAAACCATCTCATCACATCCCACGGTGGGGACCGCGCTATTCCCCTTGGAGCAGGAAGAAGGATGCTCTCCTGGAAGGCCTGCTCAGACTGAGCTTTGCTTTACTTTGGGAAGACTGCCTCCGGTGTTAGTGTCAGAGCCACAGAATTTTCACAAAATGGGTGGGATTCTAGAAAAGTTATCTCCCAGGGTTCAGGAATGAGTCATCAGGGAGAAGCTGGGGGAGGAACGTCTCATTCTCTGACCCACGAAGTCATCTTTCTGGGTTGATCTACAAATTCAGTGGTAGGCAGTGTGGGCTGTATCCAGCTGCACCACTTATCAGCTAAGTGACCTGACCAATCCCATGCTTCCCTGAGCCTCTATCTCCTTACCTGTCCAATGGTGGTAACAGTAGTCCCTAGCCATTATGGACTGTTTCCATCATCTGTTCAGCATCCCTCCTTTCCCCTGGAACAGCAGTCTTCCCCTTCTTTAGGATCTTCTCCTCCAAACACTGGTTCAGCCAGGGCAGTCATGGCATCTATGATCCTGTCCCTTGGCTATAGATGGTTGGACCACAGGTGGACACCTGGTTAGAGCTGGGCCAATTGGAAGCCTTCCCTGTTCTGTTCTGTTTTGAGTCAAAACTGAGAAGATGGCTGTGAAAATGTGAGAGGCTCAGGAGTTGTCATTGGTCAAATGTCCTACCTCATGGCAGAGTTAGTCTAGAGAGGGAGAGGCAGGGCAGAGAGAGACAGAGTATGTGAGTGAGTCCTGGCAGGATTTGGATCCCTAGCTCTGGCTGTGCCTGGACCCACTAGCCCTGCTCACAATCTGGAAGTTCACCCCTCCCTTAGATTCCCAGGGTCACCTCACTTGTTGGCATTGGTTTCTAAAGATATACTTTTTCACAGGGTTGTTTGTAGGATCAAATGAGCTAAAGTGTGTGAAGCGCTCAGCCCAAGGCCTGGCCCACTGCAGACTCAGTAGGCATGGATTCCTTTCCCTTAATGGGCACCTGGCAAGGATGGGGTTTGGCAAGATACCAGGAAGATGTGAAGCATCAGCACTAGTGAAGTGATGTAACTCAGCAGCTCTCGGGAAACGAAAGTCAGGTGCCTCGGGACCCTGCAGAGCTCCATGGGAGACCAGAATGAATGCCCAAGCGGAACATTTGGTGCATAAGAAAGGACGGGACTAAGAAAAAAACTCCTGCCCCAACATTTTGTGGGAGGAAAAGTTGTCTGTGCCAGGGATGTATGCTGGAGTCCCTGGAGGTCTAGAAGATGGACATCAGGAAAGGCTTTCCAGAGGACAGACATTTGAGCTGGGTTTTGAAGGATGAATAAGAGTTTGTCAAACAGGGAAAGGACTTGGTAAAAGACATTGGACTATCACTACCAAACAACCACTATTAGTACAAAGTTGATTAATATGAGAAGTCAGACAGCCTGGGTTTAATCCTGCCTCAACCAACCTTCAGATTCTTCTATGCTTCTGTTCCTTATCTGCAAAATAAGGAAATAGGGGCTTCTTTTTAGTATTAAATGAGATAATATATGTAAAACACTCAGAACAACGTGCTGTCAGAAGGCTGTGGCTAAGCACTAAATAAATGTTTAGCTCATTATGAAAAACATTTACATTATCAAGTCCACCCGCACCTTTAGAAGATTGGAGCTGTTACCATTTATTGAGCCCTTAATAAGTTCCAAGCATGGTGCTAAATGCTTAGCATGCTTTGTCTCTTTTAATCCTCCCAATAACTCCAGGAGGTGAGTACTATTATCCCCATTAAAGATAGAAAAACAGAGGCTCTGAGAGGTCAAGATTACATAGCCAGTGCAGAACAAGCAGAGTAGGGGTTCAAACTCAGGTTTGTCTAAGGACGCCCTTGGCCCAGAGAGAGCGAGGGACTAGCCTCAGGACACAGAGCAGGGTGCTGGGGTGCCAGGATTTCTTTCTGGACCCACTCAAGGGCAGTAATCTGGTTGGAGGTCCTTGGTCTGCCTCTCCCTTTACAACAACATGTTCATTGAGTGTTGGTTCTCACTGAGAGAACCAGAGGTGGCTGACGAGGCACCCACTAAGCCCGCCCCAGCCCCATTCACACGCTCTCCCGCTCCACGGCGGACCTTGTGGGCCTGGGGCCCCTGGCCCAGGAACAGAGCTGGGCCGACCCCACTTGGGTCCAGAGGGTCAGGCCTCCCAGCAGGGCTGGCAGAGCTAAGAGCCTGGAGACCCGGCCGCGCCCCTGTTCCCCTCCCTTTCCCAACCCCCATTGCTTCCGCCAAAGGTCCTTGTAGAAAATTCCAGCCGCGCCCCTGGACCGGGGTTTTTCCAGCGGGATGGGAGCAGTGGGCGCGTCTGGCAGCCAAAGGCGCAGAGGGGGTAGTAACTGGGCAGCCCCCGTCACCCCTGCTCAGGACTCCCCTCCCTTCGTTGTCCCCAGGGCCCCCGGCCAGCCTTGGCTCCTTGGGGACAGGCGGGCCGGCCAGGGGAGCCGGCTCGGGACGTCCTAGCAAACAGGAAATGAAACAAAGGCAGCGGCTTATCGGTCACCCCGCATTCCTTTCAGGTGATGCCCAAGCGGCCCGGGGGACAAGGCTGGCCCTGAGGGGCTGCCTGCCAGGGGACAGACCTCCCTGCTGCCTCTGCTCAGCGACTCTGGCTCCCCTGCCTTCCCGGTCAGCTGGGGGTGGGGGCAAGGAGGATTCCTGCCATGGGAGGCCCCATCACCAGGCACAGCCTCCCTGAGCTCCTGGAAAGGCAGGGCTTCACACTGACCATGGTGCCTAGAGGGGTGGGCTGGGGAGGGAGTCTTGAGAAGGGAATGGGGGGGAAAGAATGGGTTATATTCATTCAACCATTCCACAAACTGTAACACCACCTTATCCAGTGTACAGGTGTGGGTACCAGGACTCATCAATGAACCAGACCCACTCGCTGCCCTCAAGGAACTTCCAGCATAAGGAGGATACGTGAAATACTGGTGAAAGGGCAAGATGCGGATGAGCTCAGGGAGGGGGTGTCTAAGCCATGCTAAGTGGGGTCGGGGTGGTCTGGGGGCTCATGGGTCCCTTGCACAGCACCTGGCATATCAGCTACTCTCCACCAGTACTGTCTGATTGAAGAAACCCTGGAGCTGGCTTCGAAACAGCAGTGGGACAGGGGTGGGTGGAACGGAAGGGCATCTGGACCGAGAGCAGCATGTACAAATGCCCAGTGGTCTGTGTGTGTACTGGACATTAGCGAGCAGTGAGGACTCTGGAGTCGCCTGGGCACTGGGTGAAGAAGCTGGTGAGGAGGCTGGTGGGGTGGGTCCTGATGGCCTTGAATGCCAGGCCGAGGCCTGGACTTAATTCTCCTGGCACTGGGAGCATGGGGAGGTGGGGGAGGGAGAGGGCTCAGAGAGGCCGGCCCAGCCTGGCCTAGGGGTAGGGGAAGCAGGGGGGGGGGGGTCCATTTGCCTGGGTGGCTTGGAGAGGCTGATCTGCAGAGACAGAGGCTCCAGCTTCTGTGGGGCTGTGCCCCCCTTGCCTGCTGGGCACTGGCGCCAGTTCTGCTGATTGGTGGGTTGGATTCCCCCGCCTCAGGCGACGCTGACTCAGCGTCTGAGAGGTGGTTCCCACGGGCCCACGACTCTCTAGAGGCCAAAGGCCATGCCATCCATGCCCCACCTCCAAGTGGGTCAGTGTCCAGGGCCACTGACAATTAGGGCTGAATGGAGGCTAAGATTTCTGGTCCACCTCCCCCCAACCCACCACCTCAGGCAGTCCTTTCTGCTGTCTAACCGTATGCCACCCAAACTCTGGCCTGGTTTTCCATGCCCAGAAGTTCCAAGATACATAGTTTTTTTTGTTTTTTTGTTTTTTAATTTATTTATTTATTTTTGCCTGCGTTGGGTCTTTGTTGCTGCGCGCGGGCTTTCTCTAGTTGCGGCGAGCGGGGGTTACTCTTAGTTGCGGTGTGCGGGCTTCTCATTGTGGTGGCTTCTCTTGTTGTGGAGCACGGGCTCTAGGCACGCAGGCTTCAGTAGTTGTGGTTCACGGACTCTGGAGCACAGGCTCAGTAGTTGTGGCTCATGGGCTTTGTTGCTCTGCGGCATGTGGGATCTTCCCCGTCCAGGGCCAGGGCTCGAACCCGTGTCCCCTGCATTGGCAGGCGGACTCTTAACCACTGGGCCACCAGGGAAGCCCCGATACATAGTTATTAATACTTTGTTTTTATTTTAAAACAGTGAAAAGAAAAATAAATATCTTTGAGGAATAAGAGTACAAGGGTGGGGTGGAGTGGTGGGGCCGGAGAAGGGGGTGTCCTGGCTTCGGTGGTCTTGCTCCTCCCCGGCCAGGCCCTGCCGAGCCCCCGCTGGGAGGTCTGGGGGCTCCGCCAGCCTCGCCGGCCCGCGGCTCCCAAGCCGGGCGCTGTGTCAGCGGAACCCTCGCAAGGATTAGGCCCCTGGGGCCCGGAGCTCCGTCGGGCGGGCGGGGCGGGGTCTGCTGCCCCACAGGAGGCTCTTCCCGGCGTGGTGCCCGCGGCCTCAGTGGTGACCCATGTCCTCCATTCCCACGCGGCCCCAGACGCCCAGCACGAAGCTCTCGATGTCGCACTCGTTGGCGCCGCGCACGATGCGGAAGTGGCCCCTCTCTCCCCAGGCTGGGCCCCATGAGTTGGCCGCCGTCTGGGAATGAGGAGGAGCCGTGAGGAGGGGAATCGGAGTTGGGGAGGAGGACAGGAGGCCCGGGGGAAGGTGACAGCGGCCGCAGGGCACGCGGCGCAGGGACTCACCCAGTACTTGAGCGTCCTTCTGTCGGGCAGCGTCTCCTCCCCCCACCTGCGGGGCAGAGCCGGAGGGGGAAGGACGCTGATTCACCTGCTTTCAGGAGCTCCCGCCCGCGGCCTTCCCTGCCCAGGCCCCTGTTGCCTTTGGTGACTTGGGTGCACCCTCAGGACTTGGGCAGCTCTCTGTCCCTTTCTGCATCTCCCTCAGTCTCCACATCTCTAATTCTGTGCACCTGTGCCCAGTGTGGGGACGGTCCCAAAGGGACAACTGGAGGGGGAAGCAGAAAAGGAGGGAAACTGGGCCTCCCCCCCTCCAGGGATCCACATCCCAGCGACCAGCTCTCTGGGACCTCACACATCTGCCTGCCCTCCCTCCTCACCTGGCAGGGGATGGGGGGCGGGGTGTGTGTGCAAAGTACATTTCATTGGTTGGACTATTGAAATCAGTGACTCTAGCATTGCCTCTTATATCAGCTGGGGAAACTGAGGGCTGGGGGAGTGAGTCAGGCAGAGCTGGGACAGGTGCTGAGCTGGGGAGAGGTTGAGCAACTCTTGAATCCTTGTCTGTATTTCATTTGGAGTTAGTTTTCCCAGTGTGTAAGGAAGGAAGAGTTCTAAGACACCTTAAAAGGCCCCTAACTCTTGGTGTGACCCAGGGCAAGTATCTCCTCTTTTTGAGTCTCGGTTTCCTCCCCTATGAAATGGAGCTTTGCAGAGAGGTGGTAAGGATTCAAGGCAGACTCAGAGGCCCCAGTGCAAGCCCTGCTGCCCCCAACCCCCCTGCCCACCAAGCCCCTCACCCTGTGATCTTGACCGAATGGGTCCCATGATGGCGGTATTGCTCCGGCCTCCCAAGGCTCACTGGTGTATGGCTGTAGATGCCACTCTGGTACAGGAAGAAGTCCTCGTGCACCTCCATGAGGGCTGTGGGCAGAGGTCAAAATGGGGCTGGCTCAGCCCATCAGCACAGGCACTGATACCCAAGCCTGGAGATGCATGCCCAGGCCCCGGGGCCTCTGGTACCAAGACTCTAAGTGCCCCCTCCAGGTGCTGCTCCTGGGGAAGGGACATGGTCCCCCCGCTCCTGGCCCCAGTGGACTTGCTGCTCAATGCTGTACGGACCACCTGTGCCTCCGTGCCCAGTCTCAAGCAGGCACAAGCTTCTGGAATCAGGGGGCAGGATGAGGGGCATTTACCTTGGACAGGGCCATTCTCCATCAGCTCCTTCATGATCTCCTTCTCCTGAAGGGTGAGGGGGTGGGGAGAAGAGTATCCATCAGGTGCAAGGCTCAAGCCTTTGGCCAACCTTCCAGCTCTCCTGCCTTTGCCCCCTCACCCAAGTGCAGACTTACGTTGGAGCCGAGGCGGTAGGCAGGAGTGACCTGGTAGATGTCATTGGCATGGACATAGCTATTGGGGCAGCGGGCGGTGGCCTGCCGTTTGCCCCGACCCATGGCCCGACTGTGCATCATGCAGCGGGGTGCGGAGCCAGCCTCGTCCCACCCATGGCCCGAGAACGGGTAGCAGTGGTCAGACACAACCCTGCAGGGGCAGCAGGAGGGAGCGGGGACAGAGTGGGCACGGGGCAGCCTGGCCCAGGCCCTTCCTGCAGGCTTTCCCTTCCTAAGACCCCCGCCTCATGCCCTCTTCCCTACCCCCTTGCTGCTCACCCTCGACGGCGCAGGAACCACCAGGCACCGTCAAGTCGCCCACCGCGGCAACCCTGCTGGTTGTGCGTGTCACAAGACAGCAGGTTCTGGGGCGACAGGACAGGTGCCATGTGCCCCAGAGAATGGATTGAGACTCGATCAGATGCCACGGCTGGTGGGAGGGGAGGTAGAGGGGCTGTCAGGGGGCTCAGGCCTTTGCCCTCCTTTCCCACCTGGCCAGCCCCTGCCCTTGAACGTACCTGCCGTGGAGAAGGCCCAGGAGCCTGCACAGTTGCCCTGGTCGAGAGGGTCGTGGATCAGGTTGGGCCACTTCTCAGAGGCCTCGAAGGCTCTGGGCAGCACCTCCCCTGGGCTCAGCACTGTCTGCAAGGAAAAGGTCACTCTGTCTGCCTCCTGCCTCTGCCCCAGACTGCCCCTCAGGGGCCCTAGGCATTGGAGGTCTCCCAAGAGTCCAGGGCCTCGGTGCTTTGTGACCACCTAGAGGGGTGGGATAGGGAGGGTGGGAGGGAGACGCAAGAGGGAAGAGATATGGGGATATATGTATATGCATAGCTGATTCACTTTGTTATACAGCAGAAACTAACACACCACTGTAAAGCAATTATACTCCAATAAAGATGTTTAAAAAAAAAAAAAGAGTCCAGGGCCTTCTGCAGTTTGATCTTGAGCCCTCTGTTGCTGAGAGAGTCCAGCAACCTCCACGGTGACCCAGAGGAAGACCCCGGCACCATTTAGTGCCTCTCTAGTGTCAGGTGGGGGGTGACTAGTCCTGTTTTACAGGTGAGGCAATTGAAGCCAGGAATAGGGAAGTGGTCGGGCCACTTTCCATCCTCAACCCCTGCCTCTTTCGTCCTCTGCACCTTCTGATCTGCTACATCCTTCTTCCCACCAGGACCTTGGGCTTCAGGCCCCAAAGGGCAGGGGAGGGAAGAAGCAGTAAGGTCCCGTGACTGGGCAGGCTGCCAAGGCAAACAGCAGGAGGCAGAAAATAGCCGGAGGCCCAGGGGAGTAAGGGCAGGGGCAGGGTCTGGTCACCTCAGCCTTGAGCTGAGCTCCCTCTGCAGGGAGGGCCGCTCTGGCCAGTCACCGCCTCCTCCCTGCCGGCCACTGATGGAAGGAGCCTCTGGCATGTGACCCAGCCCTGTCCCGCTGAAGCTCCCCTTCCTCACCCTTTGACTGTTGTGGGTCTGGTTCTCATTTCTTCCTCTGGAGGGTCCCACTGGTGGGAAGGGAGAAACCCCCTCCTCCCTGGGGGTTCTGCTGAGATGGTGTTTGTTTCCGAGAATTGCTGCTCTCTGGCCAAAGCTGGAGGAGTGTCTGTCCCTCCCTTCCCAAAATACCAAGGTGACCTCCTGGCCCTTAGGGCCCTAACCCAGCCATACTGGGACCAGTGACATTTTTCCCAAGCCGGAGAGGCCGGAGAAGCTAGGGAGGGTCAGATGCTGGGACCACAAAACTCAGAATCTGAGCATCAGTTCTTGCAGTGCAGCAAATCTTGTTATAGGCAGAAACCTAAGGCCCAGAGAAGGGGAGTCCCTTGTCCAGGGATACACAGCCTATTGGTGGGGGACAGGCCTAGGCCCTTGGAGAAGCAGGACACAGGGTGCCAGGGTCCCTGGGGTCGTAGGCCAAGAGGAGATGGCAGGATTGTGGGCAGGGATGGACTTACATGAATCTCATTCATATTGGTGACGGAGGAAGACGGGCGGATGGTGCCCAGGCGGTAGCGAATGCCCTCATCCAGGGTCATGCCCCAGAAGGCACTGTGGTTCCCAGCCCGCCACCTGAAAGAGAGGGGATGAAGGTCACAGACCGGCCAAGGCTGGGGGTCCTGGAGGTATGCGCATGTGGGTGGGAGAGAATGCCTACCAGCTAAATGTACACATGAATAAGATCTGAGTGTGGGTGCGCCTGGCAGGACATGCATCTCGGGCAGAACATATGTGTATATGTGTGTGCACGTGCATGTGTGCCCACTCGGGGCATTTTTCGGGCCTCTCACCCATAGTTGCCTTGGTTGATGGCCTTGATCATGTTTTCGTCCACCAGGCATGGCTCCTGGTCACACTCCCACTGCCCTTTCTCCTGGCAGGTGCTGGAAGAACAGGAGGGAAGGAAGAGGTGAGGTGGTGCTGGGCATCCTCGGAAGGGAGGAGGCCTCAGAGGTCAACACGGGCCTGAAATTCTGCATCAGCACCTATGAGAGGACCGCCAGATGATCCCATCCAGCCTGGTGGCTTTAAATGTCAATTTCAAATTTATGATTCTCAAGTTTACATCTGCTTCTCAGATCTCTCCCTAAACTCCAGATTCAAGGATCTTACTGCTACACCACATCACCTCCTGGGTGTCTAACAGGTCACACTCACCACATCCCAAACCAAATTCCTTTTCTCCCCTACTCCCAGGGCTGCGCCTGCCACAGTCCTTGAAAACAGCACTCCATTCCTCTCCTGGAGCGTAGGCCAAAAGCCTGGGAGGCACCCTTGACTCTCTCTCACATGCTAACCCGATTCACTGGCAAATCGTGTTGACTCTACCTTAAAAACACATCCAGAATCCAAACCACGTCTCATTCTTTTCTGCAGCCACCATGGTCCAATCACCTTTCACTTGGATTATGCTGTAGCCTCCTCACTGTTCTCTCCGATTCTGCCCTGTGCCCCCCTCCCCCACTTCGGTATATTTTTAACACAGCTGCCCGAGCGATCCTGTTAAATCCAAATCATATCATGCCATTCCCCTGCCCAAAACCTGCCACTGGCTTCACATCAAGAATAAGAGCCAAAGTCCTTCCAGTGCCAACAAGGCCCTGCACGATCTGTCCTCCTGTCCCCTCTCTGACCCCCTCTTCCCCGTCCTGGTGCCTGAGGTCCCAGCCAGGCTGGTCCCGACTGTTGACACCAGCCGTGCTCCTGCCCCAGGGCCTTTGCGCTGTTCTTCCTCCAACATCCTCATGGCCCCTCTCACTTCTTCTAAGTCCTTATTCAAATGTCACCTTCTCAGGGCGGTCTGCCCTGGCCACCCTATCTCAGCGTCCTCCACCCTTCCTACCCTGCTTCCCTGTCTTCTTTTCTCCTCAGCCTGTCATCACTATCTGACGTATTATATCTTTAGTTATTTATATTGTCTATACCTGTTTCCTCACAGAATCTAAGGTCCTTGAGGTCAGGTATTGTTTGATACCTTCAGTGCCTAAAAACAAAACCTAGCACATAGTAGCCACCCAATAGATATTTGTGGAATGAATGAATGAATGAATGAATGGGGCAGTACAGTGAAGTGATTAAGAGCATGGATTCTGAATTGAATCCAGGGTTGAGTCTAGCTGACTAGTCATGTGACCTTAGGTAAGTTATTTTAAACTCTCCCTCAATGTTGTCTGTAAAATGAGGATAATAATAGTACCACCTTCCAGGGATTAAAAGGCAAGCTTGCAAAGTACTCAGCCCAGGGCCTGGCCCATGTGATGTGCTCAAGAATTGTTATCTTCCATTATTGTTCTCATTACAGGAACCCCAACTCCCCACCCCCTTGAGTTTCAGACTCATATCCAGCTGGCCTCCTGACAGCTCCTCTGGGTGTGTGAAAGGCATCTCAGAATGGCCCAACTATCTTCCCCCAAACCTGTTCCTCCCTTAACATCCTCAACTCAGAAAAAGGCACCTTATCTACCCAGTTGTTCAAGCCAGAACTCCGTGTGGTCCGTGGTGTCTCCCCTACCGCCTGCCCCTCACCCATACCCACTTACCACCAGCCTGCCCTATCAGCCGGTCATGAAAGACTCCGAATCCACCTGTGTCTCACCCCTCCACCACCATCACCCTACTCTGGCCCCTTATCCCCTCTCACCTGGACCCCAGCAGTGGCTTCCTAACCAGGCTCCCTGCTTCGTTGTGATTCCCTCCGCCCAATACACACACCCCTCTCTTAAAGCCAGAGAGATCTTTGAACAACACAAATCAGACTGTGTGCTCCCTAAGTGGCTGCGCACGACACTTAGAGCAAAATGCAAAATCCTTGGCGCAGCTTATGAGACCCATGGGACGTGGCCTGCCCCTCCTCGGGGCCTCTCTCCCCATTTCACAGCTCCAGCTGCAATGAGCTCGGTCCCACCTCCTGGCCATTCCACAAGCCATTTTCCCCCATGTTCCCTCCTCCTGGGCCTGGGCCACTCATGCTCTCATCTCCCTGGTATCTGCATAAATATCCCTTCCTGAGTAGCCTTCCCTCGCCCCCACCCCACTCTAAACTAGGGTCCCCCATTAACCTCTTTTCCCCCCATCACACCTGTAAGGTTGTAATGACAGGTTTGTTATTTGTGTCACCATTAGACTAGAGGCTCCAGTGCAGGGACAAGGACTGTCTGCCGCATTCTGGCTGCATCTCCTTGGCCCAGCACAGCACCTGGCACATAGTAGGTCTCTAATAGGTGTCGACTGAACAGTTGAATTCTATGAATTCTACAGTGCTTTTACAAGCTCATAACTCTGCTATGACAAGATGCTAAACTGCATCCTTTCAAGCCTGCCCAAGGCTCCCGCCTCCCTTGTTGCCTTTTAAGGAGCCTCAAGGGGACGAAGACCCAGTATGGCTGGGATCTCCAGCCCCAGGAGCTGTGGGGGCACTTTCAGGGAGGCTTTCATCCTTCCCTTCCCCCTCTGACTCTCGAAAGCATCCTCGAGGGCTCACGGAGCCTGGGAGGCCCACAGACACTGTCCCACACCCTCCCTCAGGTGTCAAGTGCAGGGAACACAGCCAGAACTGGCCTGGGAGGGCAGTGGCTTGGTCAGTCCTTTCCTGCCACCTCCCCCTTTGCCCCCCAGGGCTGTCCAAGCAGGTCTAGGCAGGACTGGTGGCAGCAGGTCCCAGCATTCCAGAGGGGGCCTGGGTGGCCAGGCCCTAGGGAAGGGACCGAGAGAGAGTGTTAACCCCTCCATGTCCAGAGGCATCCTATCAGTAGCAGCAGAATCATGCAAGCACGCTCCATCTTTTGAAACACACACAGGTCACACACACTCAAAGCGTGCACACACACACACACTCTCTCACCCAGACACACGCTAAAATGCACGAGTCCCCACTCTCACTGTGACCCAGGCACCCCTCACGCCAGTGAGGCAATGGAAACAGCTTATGCGTAATGCATTCCAAAAAGTTTCCTCCTCCCTGGGGCCCTCTCAGTCCCAGGGCATGGGGTGGAGTGGGTGCAGGGCCTCCTCCTCTAAGTCTTAGGGTCCCCATTATTTCCATTAAGGCATTCAAGGCTTCGCACCTCCCATCTCAGCCCTCAGATTAGGGTAGAGGGGCACCCCAACCCCTTCATTCTCCTACTGGGAATGGTGGGGAGGGTTGGGGGAGGAGGAGGGGCCACATTCCAGGGAAGGCCCTGCTACAGTCTGGCTGGCTGCCAGCTCAGCCATCCCTGACCCTCATCCGGTCCAGGGCAACGGATGCTGCAGTCAGAGGTTTCCTTCCTGGCGCCCCCTTCTTGGACTCTCCCGTGACAGGGAGAAAGGTTGGGAGGGGCAGTAGCCTAGCCCCAGGCAGGAGGGGCTGCACCTGGAGCTGGGCATCCATGGTTGACTGCTCCTGGGGACTGCTGTTGGAATGCTGGTATAGAAGTTGACACGGTCCGTGTAAAAATTCCCATGTTACAGATGAGGAAACTGAGGCTCAGAAAAGGGAAAGGCCTTGCCCCCAGCAAGGGAGTGACAGGGATAGGATTTGAACCAAGTCTGTTCCACAAAGCCCACAAGGCAAGCCCCCAACACTCACCAACGGTTACAGTTGTCCCAGTAGGTTCCCAAGACTGGATAGATGCGACCCCTGTGCATACATCCTGGTGGGAGGAAAGTCAGAAAGAGAAGTGGAGCCAAGACCAGAGACGATGGGTTGAGATGGCCAGGTCCTCAGAGGTCAGGTGTCCCGAATCCTCCCAAACACACACACTCACACACACCAGCCCTCACTGAAACTAAAGCCAAGCTATAACTTAAGACATCTCCTACAGGGTCACACACCAACTGCTACTTGGGAAGTTCTTCAGCGACTCCAGCCCGGATCCCTCTCGCTTTGCTTGGATGCCAGCCACAACATTCCTTAGATCCTATGCCATTTAAATGAATTGGGGTTTGGAGATGGGGAGTGGGAGGAGTATGGGGAAGCCAAAGCCCAGAGAAGGTAAGTGACACCCCTAAGATGACACAGCACTTTGGAGTGACAGCCCAGGTATGCAGTCTCACACCCGCAGCCCCATGGAATTGTGGGAAAGAATTCAAGTGACTCTCCTCTTGCATAAGGGCGAGTGGATGGTGGTGAGAGCTGAGAGCAGGAACAGACTTAACCCACCTCCCAGGTGTGACCAGCCATCTCAGGGGTAGAGAATCCTGAGCAAAGGCAGAGGAATTGTTAAGATGACGCTGACCAACCCCTGTGTGCTTTATCAGTCTGAGGGTGAGTCAGCAGGTGGGGCCAGCACCTTCGAAGTCCAGAATATGGAGACAGGCAGGACTGGGAGAAAGGGCAGGAGGCTGCCCTCCTCCTGGGCCAACTTAAAATCCCACAGACCGAGGCTCTTCTTTTTCCATCTTACTGGAGAGATTCAAGTTAGACCAGAGTGGGGACTTCCCAGAAGCGCAGAGAAAGGGGCGGGGTCTCTTTCCCAGATTCTACAAAGCCTCCCCCTGGAAATGTCAATGCATCAGCCTTGCTGCTGAGCCTTGCTGAGTTTGGGCTTGACAAAGCGACCCACCCCTGGCCGTCTGGTGCCCACCTTGGATGGGGGGAAAGGGGGGTGGCACGCCGAGGCAGAAGTCCCAGAAGTCAGGGCAGCAGTCGGAGACGGTGCGGTTGCAGAAGAGATCACAGTAACAGGTAGCACCCAGGTAGGGCAGGGCGCAGTCATCGGCGCGGCCGCGGCAGCACAGGTCCTGCTCCTGGCAGTACCGGCCACCCGCATCCCGGATGCCCCGCAGGTGCAGAGCCGGTGCTAGCTCCCGGCGCCCACGACCCCGCTGGGCACCCAGGGCCAACTCGCCAGCCGGCAGCAGCAACAGCAGCAGCCGCAGTGGACATCGCCACATGATGCCTCCTGGGCCCAGGGAGGGCAGAGTTCAGGGGTCAGAAGTGGTGGGCAACAGAGATTCCCTGGCACCCCAGGGACTGATCTCCCAGCTTCCTGGGGCTGTGAGTCCAAGGGGTTCCATCAGGGACCCTGATTCCTGTGTCCCCAGGCAGGACAGGGGCGAGGAGCCTCAGTTTATGTGCCCTGGCTTACAGGGGGAAGGGGCTTAGGCAAGAAATGGAGCCCCTCCCTGACCTGCCGGGGGACCTTCAAGGACAGGAGGTGGGGATGGTGTTATTCTTGGTGCTCCCCACTCAACACCCATGCTTCGCACCCGGGGTCTCCTCCTGTTCTGGATCCCTGTGCTTCCCTCAGCCTCCGTCCTTGATGGGGGTCCCTGACTTTGTGCCCTCATGTGTCCCTCTCTCTGTGCCCCTCTGCCCCCCTCCACTCTCCCTCTCTGCCACCTGTCTTCGTCCCTCCACCTGGCCCCTCATGCTCTCTGTTCCTTCTGTCTACATCGTCTCCCCTCTGAGCAGGGGAGCGTCCCTACCTGGTGAGGTGTGTGGGCTGAGCCCGGCTGCCCTACTCGCCTCCGCCTTCCCGCTCCTGCGACCGCCGGACACTCAAAGTCAAGTGAGGAACGCGGGGCGGGATCGCTTTTTGTACCGCCCCGCCCTGCGCGCCGCCCCCGCCCCGGCGGCGGGAGGGAGGGGCCCCGGCTCTTTTGCACCTGGAAGAGCCCCGCCGTAACTCCGAAATTGGGACTAGTGAGAGGGACCGTGAGCACGTGACTGACCTTGCTGGGTCTCCGGTGGAAGCCGTTCCCTTAGGGGCGGAACTCCAGCCGAAGCAGAAACAACTGTGGTGTGACACTGGTAAGGACTGCCCAGTGGGCTTCGCCGTGGGGCTGAGGGGCTCGCGCGGACAAGGGAAGATAGGGGGCAGCGGAGCTCCGAGTTTGGGACCTAAGTTTGGGAAATGATGGAGAGAGTGTGGGCGGCAAAAATCTCTAAGCCCCCCGTGACCCCTCAGTAATAAATACAGCCATGCACACCCCTCTTCACAGTGCCCCCCCCCCCCGAGGCTTGGAGCCGCCCCAAGCCTCCTCCGTTCCCAGGAATGACTGGAATCTGGAGGAGGAGGATTTAGGACCCTTGGGCTGCTCATCCTCCCGAGGGGGTGGGGTGGGTGTGGTGTGGGAGCTGCCTCCCTGCCCTGAGACCCCTCTTTGGGTCCGCCCTCCCCACTCAGTTCCGGCACCTCGCCAAACACTGCTCCCTCTATCAACCCCTCCAGGGGGCATCCTGCTCGGCACCTGTCCCCCATCCAGGGTCCAAAGGAAGAGCCCTGCCAGCTGGCGCCCCCTGCAGAGCCCCCCGCTTCCTGCCCTGGTTATAAAGCCTGCCTTTGCCCAGGCTGGCCTGGGCCCCAAACAATGGGGCTTCTGTCCCGCCAGGCCTGCCCATCACCTTTTACCTCCCCATTGCGCAATCCCCTCTCTTCCAACAGTTTGGGTCCGGGCCAGAGGATTCTAACAGCGGGAGGATGAAAGAGACTCCACCTGGACAGATCCCCCCATCCCTGGCCTGAGCCTCTCAGCCGCCCCTAGGTGAGGGAAGCTTCAAGTATCGGGGATTCCCTTTGCCCTCTCTCTGACCTCCCTGCACCCCTCCCCCAGCCTTGGGGCATCCTCAGCTGGCCAGCCCCAGGGGGAGGGGAGGGACCAGGACAACGGGCATCTGTGACTGGGTTGACTGGGTTACCCCCTGCCAGGGGGTACTGGGCAGGGAGTCAACGAGGGAATCCTGCCCTGGGTGCGCATGCGGAGGATGGAGGAGTAATGTCCTGGAGCCCCAGCGTTGGTGGGAACACTCACAGGCGCTGGCCATCTGCTCCGAGCAGGGACCCCGGAGGACAGAACCTAGATGAGACACTTGAGGCTCAGAAGGACAGAGTTGCCCAAGGGCACACAGCCAGAATGCAGGCTCCCTACCTACCACCACTCCACTCCTTTCCCCCATCACCCTTAGTCACCCACTGCAGGTCTCAACACCCTCCTGGTCGGGAAGTCCCTTTCCATGTCTAACCTCCATTCATCTTACTGCAAGGTGGGCCCCTCGTATTGGGAAGGAGATGGAGGCTGCCTTCAGAAGAGTTCATGCCCAGAGAACCCACTTTTATGAGTCAGTTTCAGTGTGGTTCTGGGGCTCGGGCCTGGCCCAGGGGCGTCTGGCCTGTTCTTTGCCCCAAATCACCCCCTGTAGGCCACCCATGTTGTCAGTGTTGTACGTGTATCTGAGTCTGTGAGGTGTTTCTGCTTGAGTGTGTGAGTCTGCTTGTCTCTCTGTTACCTGTCTGTTATGTGCCTGCCTATTTGTCTGGATGTTGCCTCTGTGTGGTCATGGGTTTGTCTGTCTTGTCCATCAGTGTACTGTTTGCCTGTATTTGTGTGCTTGTTGGCTTGTGTGTCGCTGTGTATAGCTGTGTGACTGTCCCTGTCTGTGTCTGCCTAGCTACTAGGTGTCTGTCTTGCTAGGAGTCTGTGTGTCTGTGTAGGTGTCTGTTTGTGTCTGTTCACGGGTTTTAGTTATCTGCCTGTCCTTGCCTGCCTGTCTGTCCATGCATAGGAGACAGGAACACAGAGCAGGGAAAGAGAGCAGAGCCAAAAGCATGGCTCCAAGGTCCCTCGTCATTACTGAGCTTGGCACTGAGCCCGCCCCAGTGGAATCTTGTGACTCACTGGGTTCCTTGGCCAAAGAGGAAAGGAAAAGGGCAGGGCTCTGGGGGAGGGGCTGGAAACCCACTTTCCTTTTCCATGGCCCCTCTCCTTCCTGGTGACTCATTCTCTGTCTTTATTCTTGTCCGAGGGCCTAGGGCAGAGCAACAGGTGAGGAGATAGCAGCAGGCCTTACCCTCTGAGCCCTTTGGATTCCTGGGAGTCAGGTGGCCTGGGGCTCCGCAGTGACTCTGACCTCCCTCACTTGTGACCCTGGGCAGACACTGCCTCTCTCTGGGCCTTGGTTTCCCTTCTATACTCAGATGCTACCCCTCCTCCACCTCCCCCTTCCCCAGCTGCTCTGGGTGCTCAGAATGGACCATTCTCCTCTGGAGGCTGAGCAGGGCCTCCTGGGAAGACAAAGACCCATTGTACTCTGCTCAACCCAGGTCTGCGGCCGACTACCCACCACCTGAGGCATGGGGGCTCAGATGTTTGGGTCCCAAATGGCACCACAGCTAGGGCTGGGGGTCCCTTGTGGGCCCCTGTGGTCAGCTGGACACATCCAGAGCTTGGAGCAGTGATACCTGGAGCTGAGTCTGAGATCCAGGCCAGGCCTAATGTTGTCCGTGTTGGGCCCTGTCGTGACATGTCGGGCTTCCTGGGGCCTGTTGGACTGTGTTATCAAAGCACTGCCCGCAGGGCTGTGTGGCAAAGTGTTGCGCTGCCGTAGCATGCTGGAGCTTGTGGGAGATGAGATTCGGGGCCATGTGGAAGTCTGTTGTACTGAGCCGTGGAATGCTTTCCTGTTTGATTTTTCTCATTCATTCCACAAGTATTTATTGAGCATTTACTATGTGCCAGGCTCTGTGCTAGATGCTGAGTGTTATGAAGTCGTGCACATGGCGTGGGAACCTGCAGTCATGTGATGGTCAAGGGAGTCTCAGAGAGGAGATGGCATTTGAGCTGAGGCTGAAGGATGAGAAGGAGGCAGCCCTTCCTAGAGGGTGTTCCAGGAAGCCGGGCCAGCATGAGCAACAGCCCTGAGGCCGGGCACAAGTTGGTCTGTTTGAGACACAGAAGGAAGCCCAGAGTGGCCACTCTACAGTGAACGAGGGGGGCAGAGGAACAACATGAGGCTGGGAGGTGGGCTGCGTGGGCTGTAGTTAGGAGCTTGAATTGTCTTCTGAGCACTAAAGAGATTTCAACATGGCAGTGAAATTATCTGATTCACATGTGCAAAAACCCACTCTGCCTGCTCTGTAGAGAACAGATGACTACAAGGTAAGAGTGGAATCAGGGGGCCCAGGTAGGAGGCGATGGTGTGACCCAGGCTAGAAATGCTGAGGCCTGAACGAGGCTGGGGGCCGTGAGGATCATGAGAAGCAGGCTTGTTGGGGACCTATTGTGGACTTGCTGGAGGGTCAGAGGTGATGGGTGAGAGAGGGGAGGAATTGAGGAGGACTTCCGGGTTTCTACCTGATGGGTTGAGGATGGTCCCAAATTCTCTGCTGTTCCCCTTCCTGGAGCCTGGGGAGGCTTGGGGACCACTTGGACCCATAGAGACTGTGTGACCTAGGCTGGTTTCCAGCTCAGACTGGAAAAGCGGGAGGACAGAGCCTGGGGACACTCCTATATCAGGAGCTGGGCAGAGAGGAGGAGAGGGTACAGTAGGCTGAGCAGGAGCGGTCAGGGAGGAAAGGGGAGTCCAGGTGAGAGAGCTGTCGGGAAGCCAAGGGAAGAGAGTGCTTCAAGACCTAGGAGGAGGAGCTGCCCGTGTGGAATGCTGCTGAAAGGTCGAGTAAGCTGAGGACAGAGACGTGTCCACTAGATGTGGCAGCAAGGACCTCGGGGCAACCTTGACGGAGCAGTCTCAGTGGAAGAATCAGGATGGAAGCTGATTGGCAGGGGTGGAACTGCAATTAGGAGCCAATGAACCAGAGAGAACAACCACTGGCAACTTTTTAGAACATTTTAATGCAAAGGGAAGCTGAGAAATGGGGCTTTGGCTGGAAGGAAATAAGGAGGGTGAAGGGACAGTTTTGTCCAAATATGGATACTATAACATCGTATCTCCTATGCTGATGGCAAGGAGCTGGGGAGGAACTGATGATACAGAGAGAGGGGATTTCTCAGGATCAAAGTCCTTGCTAAAGTAAGAGGGAGGGGACCCAGAGCACAGGAGGAGAGAGCTGGCCTTTGATAGGAGCAGGGACAATCGTCTGAGAGGCAGAAGAAGAGGAGGTGGATTTGTAGAATCAGCCACGCAAAGCTGAGGGAACCTCCTCTGATGGTTTCTATTTTGCCAATGGAGTGGAAGCAAGTTGCAGCCAAAGTGAGACAGGAAAAGAAGAGGGGACGGAGGATCAAGGATTAAATGTGAAATAGTTATCAGAATCAAGCCCACTAAAGAAACAGAGTAGGATTTCCGGCAGTACGGAGTGACCATTCGAAGTTGCTGACCATGAATTTGTAATGACCCTGGCCGGCCAGTCTGTTTGCTAGTGTGTTTTCTGCCATACACGGCAAGTGCCAAACGCGGGCCTTTTCCCAGGTAATCCTATTAAATCAATTGGCAGATGGGACAGTCAAGACTCAGAAAGACTTTCTGGCTTGCCCAAGGCCACACAGCTGATAGGGGCAGAGCAGGACCTTGAGCCCAATCCCTGAAGCCTCTGCAGATGC
Organism: Balaenoptera acutorostrata; assembly: GCF_949987535.1. Lineage (NCBI taxonomy): Eukaryota > Metazoa > Chordata > Mammalia > Artiodactyla > Balaenopteridae > Balaenoptera > Balaenoptera acutorostrata. The sequence goes on along the minus strand of NC_080064.1, from coordinate 25,233,563 downwards.
TAAAACTATCCAAGGGCTAAGTTGACTCTCACAGCCGGTAGTGTTCATGGTCATCAGCTATGGGTGCAAGTGGGGAAATGCAGAAAAGAGAAACAGAGCTTTCCTCTTTCTGTTATATTTCTGTATATTGGTGCTGGGGCCAGTTGAGTACAAAGCGCCCCGAGTGCTGCTTCCTTGCAAAGTCTATTTGCTGAGTAACGACACCATTTCTTCATCTCTATCTTTATCTAAATGACTAGCTTCTTTCAACCCTCGGCCAGGAGTGCGGAGATTTTTTGGGGGATTAACGGCTCCCCCTCATCTCTTAATTATCTGCCCTCCTTCAATTCAGCATTACTTTCACTAAAGAGAGCTCCCCAGGGAACAGTAAGTTTGGTGTTATCATCAGCAAACATCTTAGAAAGTGGGTTCTGTCTTCCGGTGCCTATTTACAGAAACATTTCCACACCTTGCTTGGTGTTTCCAGGAATTCCTGATTTTCCCGGCCAGGAATATTAATAAATGGGTCTTGAAAAGTACAAGAGGCTCTTCCGTGGCTGCAAGCACATTGAACACTTTTGCCTTTTAATCCCTAAGCAGAAAGTAATAAAGCCCTAAAGGTTGGGTAAAAACCCAATCTGATAGAAAGAGTCACTTTTAAGAGCTAGGTTCTCAGGGGGAAATGCTGTGATGTGACCCTAGTGGTTGTAATAGGTTGAATGGAGCCCCCCCCAAAAGATATGTCCAAGTCTTAATTCCTAAAACCTGTGGCTGTAACCTTATTTGGAAACAGAGTCTGCAGATAAAGATCTTGAGATGAGATCATCCTGAATATCTTGGGGAGGGGGCAGTTGGAGGTGTGTGCTAAATCTACTGACAAATGTCCTTATAAGAGACACACAGAGGAAGAGGAGGAAGCCGAAGCCATGTGACTATGGATGCAGAGATTGGAGTGATGCGGCCACAAGCCAAGGAACACGTGGAGCCACCAAAAGCTGGAGGAGGCAAGAAGCAGATTCTCCCCTTGAGCCTCCAGAGAGAGAATGGCCCTGCTGACACCTTGATTTTGAACTTCTGGCCTCCAGACCATGAGAAAATACATTTCCATTTTAAGCAGTCAAATCTGTGGCAGTTTGTTCCAGCAGCCCCAAGAAACTAATATAGTGGTCTTCCCTTTCTAGGCTCTGTGAGACCTGAGATCTGTGGGTCAATCAGAATGGGCCAAATTCAAGTCTGTTTGCGGACGGAACCAGCACCAAGCAGCTCGTACTGGCAAAAGCAGAACAAACGGGCTCAGACAGAATTGACTTATCAAGAAGTGGTCAAAGACTCATCGGCAGTGATACAGCCTAACATCAAGGTTCAGAGCACAGACTTAGCAGCCAGATGGAGTAGGTTCAAATCCCGGCTCCACTTCTCAGGGACCAGGAAACCTGGGGCAGTTTTCTGAAGCTCTCTGTGCCTCAGTTTATCCACATGTAAAATGAAGACACTAATAGCCGTCCCCACCTGCAGAGTAGTTGTAAGAATTATAGGACTTAACGTAAAGCCCTTGGAATTGACTGTGCTGACATATCACAGGTGCAATATGAGTGTCTGCTATTATTAAAATAACCCAAATCAAAACAGCCACAAATGAGCTCAGAATAGTCAAATAGATGCAAATGTGCTTACACCTACATATAGTGAGTCAAACCAGTTAAAACTAGCTGAAACTAATGTAAACCTGCTCAAACCTCTTGGGTCAACCCATACAAAAACCAGATTAAAGCAGTCAAATAGGATTAGAGCAGGTCTGGAATCTGTACATGCGTTTGCACATGCGAAGGGTCTCTGTTCTCTGTGTGTGTCAGTTTGGACGGTAACAAACAGCCCCACACATCTCCCAGGGGTGGGAGTGATGCATAGGCAGAGGCCATGGAAGTAAGTCCACATCTAAGAGAGACCAAGACGTATTTCCCTGTCGGAAGCACAACCAACATCTGCTGAAAGAAACACTCAAATTACTTATCCTAGGTCAAGCCTCAAATGTTCGGAACCAACCTCACGTTAATTAGACAGAAGATGGGATATCTTGACCCAGGATCCCTAAGAATCTCCTGAAACTCAGGGGCAAAAAATATAGTCAGAATCCATGGAGATCTAGAAGGTTGTCAGAACCCAAGGCCACTCTCTCTTTGGCCCAGGGAGGGGAGGTAACTCCCTCGAGGCCAGTAGCTCTGTAAGCAGCAGGATGAGGGGAGGGAGACCCTCGGGAGGTTGGGAGTCTCAGGTGAGAGATCAAAAGTTAGAGGCCTTTGTGGGGCAGCTCACTCCGGTGGTCACAGGTGCTCCCCTGGACCTTCACTGGCTCCATGCCCCCCCCCAGGGGTGCTCTCTCCAGGGCATTTGTGGCACTCTGTGTCTCCTGCTGGAGGGGGCAGATGCTGGGGAGGGGCTGGGGGAGACACCTGGCTGGGGCTCAGAGCCTGCAGGGGAGCTGGAGCCTCTAAACTCAAGGCTGGGTGGGCAGCAGCCCTTCTGTAGTAACAACCAGAAGCTGGGGAGATAAGGAGAGGCCCAGGGGAGAGTCTCTACGTGATGACATGGCTGCTCGGGCACAGATGAGCTTGGGCAGAGAGAGGTCAAGGGCCTGGGTGGGAGTCAGGGGCCTTCAGTCCCTGTCCTGGCTCTGCCTCTGACATGCTGTGTGACATTGAACAAGTCGTCGCTCCGTCTGGGCCTCACTAACCCATATCTGAAATGAGAGAGAGCTCTCCATGGTCACCGAGGGCCCCAAACTCATACACAAGACGGAGAGCTCATTCAGTCCAAACTTCTCATTTGCAACTGAAGGAATGGAGACTAGACAGAGGGAGGAGTTGGGCCACGGTCACATAGTGAGTGAGAGGGAAATGGAGGGAACTGTCATTTGTGGTCCACCTACTATGTGCTCGATAAACTCCCTCCACGAGGACTGCCCTTTCCTCCATCCCAGCCAGCACAAATGCCAGGAGCACCTTCTACAGGTGGGTCACTTGACATGGATTATCTCATTTAACCCCCCAACAATCCTCGGAGGTATTATCATCCCGATTTCACAGATGGGAAAACTGAGTTCCAGAGACATGACGTGCTCAGACACAGCTATTTGAATCCGTGTCTCTAGTTCCCCTAGGGCAGAAGGGAGAATGAGGATGGAATGCCAGAGGTCAAGGGTGCCGTGGAGGACATGCCCCAGAATCAACTTTTGGTGGAAAAACAAGGGAGCAGGCTCAGGCCCAGAAAGAAGCTAGGGGGGTAGCGCCCATTGACTCATTTTATTTTTATCTTTATTTTTATTTTTTTTGGCCGCATCACACAGCTTGTGGGATCTTAGTTCCCCAACCAGGGACTGAACCTGGGCCCTCGGCAGTGAGAGTGTGGAGTCCTAAGCACTGGGCAGCCAGGTAATTCCCCCATTGACTCATTTTTTTTAAACAATTAGTTTAATTTGATTTTTCATTAATTAATACATTCTCATTGTTCCAAAAAAATGTATAAAAAGCATACAATAGAAAGTCTCACTCGGATGCATGTGCCTCATTTGCCCTATTCTGACTCCTTGTCCCCACCCCTTACAGGTCACCAGTTTTTATTAGTATCTGAGGTTTTCTTGCAGAGTTGCTTTATGCATGTACAAAAATGAATAAATGTTCATAACGCCCTTTTTACATAAAACGTAACAAACTATATATACTGTGCTGTACCTTTTCCCACTAGCCACACATCTTAGAGATTTTTTTTTTAATTTATTTTTATTTATTGATTGCTGTGTTGGGTCTTCGTTTCTGTGCGAGGGCTTTCTCCAGTTGTGGCAAGTGGGGGCCACTCTTCATCGCAGTGCGCGGGCCTCTCACTATCGCGGCCTCTCTTGTTGCGGAGCACAGGCTCCAGATGCGCAGGCTCAGTAATTGTGGCTCACGGGCCCAGCTGCTCCGCGGCATGTGGGATATTCCGGGACCAGGGCTCGAACCCGTGTCCCCTGCATTGGCAGGCGGATTCTTAACACTGCACCACCAGGGAAGCCCTCTTAGAGATTTTAATCAGCCAATAGAGCTTCTTGTTCTTTTATATCACTGCCTAATATTCTATTGTAGATTGAAATAATTCATTTAACCAATTCCCTATTGATGGACATTTGAGTCCTTTCTAGTTTTTCTTTTTCTTTTTGGTATTACGATAATGCTGCAATAAATAATCATGTACATACTTTGTTTAATACATGTTAAAGGTATTCTCGCAGAATTAATTCCCAGCAGTGGATGGCTGGGTTGAAGGTACTGTATTTGTTTTCTCTGGCTGCATAACAGTATCACAAACTCAGCAGCTTAAAATAACACCCTGAGAGTCTATAGGTCAGTCCTGCATGGTGTAGTGGGGTTCTCTGCTCAGGATGGAATCAAGGTGTTGGTGAGGCTTAGTCCTCATCTGGAGCCTCAGGGGGAAAATCGATTTCCAAGCTCACTCCTGTCGTTGGTAGAGCTGGCTTCCTCGTGGTCTCTGGTTTCTTGCTGGCGATCAGCTGAGGGCTTCCCTCAGCTTCTGGAGGACACCTACATACTCTACCATGTGGCTTCCTCCAAATGGCACAATGAAATCTCCTCGTGCTTCAAATCTCTGACTTCTCCTGAGACCAGCTGGAGAAAATTCTCTGCATTTAATGGGCTCAGCTGATCAGGTCCAGCCCCCTCAGGGTAATCTCTCTTCCTTAAAATCCACTGATTTGGGTGGGACCTTACTTACATCTGCAAAATCTCTTTTGCCATATAATGGAACATAATCATTGAGTCCATATTTTCATCATATTTACCGATTCTGCCCACATGCAAAGGATCACACAAAGTTGAAAGCCAAGGAGGGTCACCTTAGAATCCAGTCTAACACAGGGGTATTTGTAAATTGGATAAATATTGCCATCTGGTCCCCCATGGGATCTCCCCTCCCCCAGCAACGATGAGCATGCCTGCTTTTCCACAGTGTCACCTAAAGAACGATATCAAACTTCTGGATTTCTGCCAATCTGATAGGTGAAAATGGAATCTCAATGTATTTTTTTTTAAGTACATTGCTCTTTTTTTAATAATTTTTTAAAATTTATTTTATTTTGTCTATTTATTTTGGCTGCTTTGGGTCTTCGTTGCTGCGCGCGGGCTTTCTCTAGTTGCGGTGAGCGGGGGCTACTCTTCGTTGCGGTGCGTGGGCTTCTCATTGCGGTGGCTCCTCTTATTCTAGAGCATGGGCTCTAGGCCCCTTGGCTTCAGTAGTTGTGGCACGCGGCTCAGTATTTGTGGCTCATGAGCTCTAGAGCTCAGGCTCAGTAGTTGTGGTGCACGGGCTTAGTTGCTCTGCGGCATGTGGGATCTTCCTGGACCAGGGCTCGAACCCATGTCACCTGCATTGGCAGGCAGATTTTTTTTTTTTTCTCCCTCCCACCCTCCCTATCCCACCTCTCTAGGTGGACACAAAGCACTAAGCTGATCTCCCTGTGCTATGTGGCTGCTTCCCACTAGCTATCTATTTTACATTTGGTAGTGTATATATGTCCATGCCACTCTCTCACTTTGTCCCAGCTTACCCTTCCCCCTTCCCATGTCCTCAAGTCCATTCTCTACGTCTGCGTCTTTATTCCTGTCCTGGCAGGCGGATTCTTAACCACTGCACCACCAGGGAAGCCCTCAATGTATTTTTAATCTGTGGTTATCTTCTTACAAATAAGGCTGAGGATTTCTTCAAAAGTTTAAAAGCCATTTATATTTCTTATTTGTTAATGGCTTCTGGTTTTGAGTCATAGAAAGGTCTTTCTAACTCCAAAGTTAATCAGAAACCCTTCTATGTTTTCTTCTGCTGTTTTTATGGTTTCATTATGTATTCACTGGTTCTTGGAACTAGAAGCTTTTCTTGTCATTTCCTCAGCAGTGAGTGCAAAGCTGGATCCCGAAAAGGCTTGGGGTTTGGGGTAGAGAAATGAGCCTCCACGGTGGAGCCCTCTCAGTGCTGGGCTCCAATCCACTGCAGCTCCGCCAGAAATCCCATCCAGCAGACCTTCCACCTCCTTCCCTCCAGCACTCATGCTGTCCTGGGCTGGCACAGGGGGCCCAGAGTTGAGGGGGACACTGCCCTGCCTAAGGAATGAGACAAGCACATGGCCAGACCAGGATTCGAAATACAGAGCCAGGGCTGTGAGCACAGGGAAGGGAGAGGGGGATTCTGATGGGAGTGTTTAGGAGGCTCCAGGGAGGAGTTGGCATCTGAGCTGAGCATTAAGAATGAGGAGAAATGGCAGCGATGGGGGAAGGAGAACGGCAGGAGCAAAAACAGGGAGGTGGAAAAATCAGCCTGAAATCTAGCCTGGAGAGAAGGATTTAGTGGACCATGAAGTCCTCAAGGGTAGAGGCAGGGGATGAATTATCTCCGTGCACCAGCCAGAGGTTGTCAAATGAAATGAAGCAGAAGGGACAGGGGGCTTTGGATCCCAGGTAAAATCATTTTCCCTTTTACTCTGACAGTGAGAAGCAAAGACCTCCAATAAGCCCTTGGCTCAGCCATCATCTCAGAACCTGGGTGATCTCTGCACACCACTGCCCCCTTGTGGCTGAACTGGGAATTATCTGTGACTAACCTCAGGGGTCGGATCTAAGAAGAGCCAATCCAGAACTGAAGGTTGGGGAGGAGGCTGAGTGGGTCTCAGAGGATTGAAAAACCATGAAATTCTGTTCTGAGTCCAGTGGGCCCTCAAAGACCGTCTGGTCTGACTTCTTCATTACATATGGAGAAACCAAGTCTCAAAGAGGGTACTGCCAGGGAATGAGTGGCGAGATCACCAGACTTGGTGTAGGACAGTCCTCAGTCTGCAGGCTGGTGCCACTTCTTACTGGTTCTGAGACGCTGGGAAAGTGGCCTCACCCCCCACTGATCCACAGTTTCCATCTCTGTCAAATGGAGTCTGGGGTCTGGTAGACTTCTCTTTTCTGGTAATGCCAGGCTAAGTTACTCAGATCAATTCTCCCATTGAAAACAACTAAAAACGCTGGTAAACTGGTGTAACCAGAGGGTACAGAATTACCAGAACAAAATGGAAGGAAAACAGAAACCTTGACAGACAAACCAAGCAAGAAAGTCATTTTTTCTGATTCTGGCCAATTGGAACTGTTGTTTTGCTGACTCCCCTGCGCAAGGGGCACAGATAAAGTTAGAGTCCATAGTGAATGATCGTATAGAAAACCTTTCCCACAATAAGCCAGGAATCCCAAAAGCCATGCTTCCAGAAGGAAGCCAGCCCTAGTATGGACTTGCAGCCCCAGCTTATATCTGTTGGATGGTCTGTAAACTCAAGTCTTGAACTTAGATTGACGTGCCCCAGACTGTGTGCCTCCAGCCTCCTGGAAAAAGCAAGTGAAAATCTTCTTTGGAGGGAGGTTTGATTAACTCTACATTTGAAGGAGTTAAGTGTGTAGATTATAACCTCTAGGATAAACATTAACACAATAAAAACAGTATAATTCCCAAGTCAGTTAAAGGAAGTAGAAGTCCCCTCTGGGTGAGGTTACTAACAAAATACCTATGCATATTAACATCAGACAGAGTGGGCTTTAAGGCAAGAAGTACTATTAGGATACAACTCAATATCAAAAAAACAAACAACCCAATCAAAAAATGGGCAGAAGACCTAAACAGACATTTCTCCAAAGAAGACATCCAGATGATCAACAGGCACATGAAAAGATGATCAACATTGCTAATTATTAGAGAAATGCAAATCAAACTATAATGAGGTATCACCTCATACCAGTCAGAATGGCCATCATCAAAAAGTCTACAAATAATAAATGCTGGAGAGGATATGGAGAAAAAGGAACCCTCCTACACTATTGGTGGGAATGTAAATTGGTACAGTCACTATGGAGAACACTATGGAAGTTCCTTAAAAAACTAAAAATAGAGTATGATCCTGCAATTCCACTCCTGGGCATATATCCAGAGAAGACTATAATTTGAAAGGATACATGCGTCCAATGTTCATTGCAGCACTATTTACAATAGCCAAGACATGGAAGCAACATAAATGCCCATTGACAAATGAATGGATAAAGAAGATGTGATATATATATACAAAGGAATATTACTCAGCCATAAAAAAGAATGAAATAATGCCATTTACAGCAACATGGATGGACCTAGAGATTATCATACTAAGTGAAGTAAGCCAGACAGAGAAAGACAAATATCATATGATATAGCTTATATATGAATCTAAAAAAAATACAAATGAACTTATTTACAAGACAGAAATAGACCTACAGACATAGAAAATAAGTTTATGGTTACCAAAGGAGAAAGTGGGGGAGGGATAAATTAGGATGTTGGGATTAACATATACACACTATTATATATAAAATAGATAACCAACAAAGACCTACTGTATAGCACAGGGAACTTTACTCAATATTTTTAATAACAAATAAGGGGAAAGAATCTGAAAAAGAATATATCTGAATATAAAAGAATATATCTGAATATAAAAGAATATATCTGAATCACTGTGATGTACACCTCAAACTAACACAACATCGTAAATCAACTATACTTCAATAAAAAAGAAGAGGGGGCTTCCCTGGTGGCGCAGTGGTTGAGAGTCTGCCTGCCAATGCAGGGGACACGGGTTCGAGCCCTGGTCTGGGAGGATCCCGCGTGCCGCGGAGCGGCTGGGCCCGTGAGCCACGGTTGCTGAGCCTGCGCGTCTGGAGCCTGTGCTCCACAACGGGAGAGGCCGCGATGGTGAGAGGCCCGCGCGCCGCGATGAAGAGTGGCCCCCGCTTGCCACAACTAGAGAAAGCCCTCGCACAGAAACGAAGACCTAACACAGCCATAAAATAAATAAATTAAAAAAAAAAAAAAAAAGAAGTACTCTTAGGAATAGAGGGAACCACTGTATAAATAGTAAGTTGAACAGGCCCTCCACAAAAGAGGAAAACCAAATGATTGATAAACATATGAAAAAGTGCTCAACCTTACATGTAATCAGAAAAATGCAAATTAAGACCACAATAAGATGCTACTACACACTTATCACATTGGGATAATTTACAATTTGAACAATATCATGTATTGGAGATTACTAGACATGCAAAGAGGCAGGAAAACATGACTGGTAGTCAAGAGAAAAAATAGAAGATAGTGTCAGAACCACAATGATCCACATGCTGGAGTTAGCAGACAAGAACTTTAAAATAACTCTGATAATATGATAAAGAACATAGAAGAAAAAAAGATTGACAAAGTGGATATAAAATAGAGATTGTCAATAGAGAAGTGGAATAAATTTTTTAAAATAATCAAATATTCTAAAACTGGCAAATACAACACCTGAAATTAAGAACTTATTGGAGATATATATTATATATATATCTTTTAATGCTATGGGATTGGAAACTTTATTTTTATTTTTTAATTTATTTTTGGCTGTGTTGGGTCTTCGTTGCTGTGCACGGGCTTTCTCTAGTGGTGGTGAGCGGGGGCTGCTCTTCATTGTGGTGCACGGGCTTCTCATTGCAGTGGCTTCTCTTGTTGCGGGGCATGGGCTCTAGGCGCATGGGCTTCCGTAGTTGTGGTGTGTGGCTTCAGTAGTTGTGGCTCACGGGCTCTAGCGCACAGGCTCAGTAGTTGTGGCACAAGGGCTTAGTTGCTCCATGGCATGCGGGATCTTCCTGGACCAGGGATTGAACCCATGTCTCCTGCACTGACAGGTGGATTCTTAATCACTGCGCCACCAGGGAAGTCCCAGGACTTACTGGATATATTTAACAACAATGACAATAACAACAAAAGGGTACAGCAGAAAGACAAAAGACAGGATTAACAAACTTGAAGACAGTTCAACAGAAAATATCCAAGCTGAAACAGAGAAAAATATAGCAGGAACAGAGCATAATGAGTTCTAACATTTGTGTAATTAGAATCCCAGAAGGGGAGAAAAGAGATTTGGGACAGAAGCAATATTTGAGGATTACTTCAGATGACTTACAATTTTCCAAAACTGTTGAAAGGTATCAACCCACAAATTCAAGAAGCTTAGTAAAACCCAAACAGGTTTCACTAAAGAAAACCACACTTAGACATATCATTGTCAACAGCTGAAAACTGAGACAAAGAGAAAATCTTAAAAGCAGCTAGATAAAGGAAGACACATTATCTTTAAAGCAACAGTAATAAGACTGATGCCTACATTTCAACAGAAACTATAAATCCAGAAGAAAATGGAATGACATTTTAAAAGGTCAGAAATGAAAGCAAAAACCAAAAAACAAAAGAAACCAACCCTGCTAATTTAGAATTCTATACAGAGGAGGGACAATCTTTTAAGAATTAAGGTGAAACAAAGACATTTTTGTACAAAGAAAAGTTGAGAAAATCTATTGCTGGCCAACCTATACCACAAGAAACATTAAAGGAAATTCTTCAGGCTGAAGTAAAATGATCCCAGATGAAAGCACAGACCTTCAGAGAGTAATACAGGGCACTGGCAAGGACAAATGTGTGGGTAAACATTAAAAGTTGACAAGTAAAACAATAATAGAAATGTCTTGTAGGGTTTATAACATATATAGAAGTAAAATATAATAAAGAAATAAAGTATAATAGCACAAAAGGTGGAAGGGAGTGAAAGGAGCTGAACTGTTGTAAGGTTCTTACACTGTTAAAACAGTGGTAAACATATTAATTTAATACTACAATGAGTCTGTAATACTATGATATGGACTGAATGTTTGTGTCTCTCCCTCCCCACCCCACCCCCCCATTCATACACTGAAACTCTAATCTCCAGGGTGATGGTATTTGGAGATGGGGCCTTTAGGAATTAATTAGGTTATGAGATTAGAGTCCTCATGGGATTAGTGCCCTTATAAGAAGAGGGGCGGGATTCCCTGGTGGTGCAGTGGTTAAAAATCTGCCTGCCAATGCAGGGGACACGGGTTGGAGCCCTGGTCTGGGAAGTCCCCACATGCCATGGAGCAATGAAGCCCGTGCGCCAAAACTACTGAGCCTGCGCTCTAGAGCCCACAAGCCACAACTACTGAAGCCTGTGTGCCTAGAGCCCATGCTCCGCAACAAGAGAAGCCACTGCAATGAGAAGCCTGCGCACTGCAACGAAGAGTAGCCCCTGCTCACCACAAGTAGAGAAAGCCTGCGTGCAGCAATGAAGACCTAACGCAGCCAAAAATAAATAAATAAAATTAATTAATTAATTAAAAAAAAAAAAAGAGGGGCAAGAGAGCTTGCTTCCTCTCTCTGCCATGCTAGGGCACAGCAAGAAGACAGCTGTCTGCAAACCAGGAAGAGGACTCTCACCAGAACCCAATCATGCTGGTGCCCTGATTTTGGACTTTCCAGCCACCCAAGCTGTGAGAAATAAATTTCTGTTGTTTAAGCCAATCAGTTTATGGTATTTTGTTATAGCAGCTTGAACTAAGACATACAGTAATAGGTCTAAGATGCATATTTAAATCTCTATAGTAACTACTGGAAGAATTTTATTAAAATGTATAACTAGAACCTAATAAAGGAAAATAATGAAATAATAAAAACGACTTGATTATCCAAAAGAAGAAAACAGTGGGTGAATAAAAGAACAAAGAACAGGTGAGACAGAAAAACAAATAGAAATAGTAGACCTAAATCCAACGCTATCAGTAATTGCATTAGATATACATGGTTGAAACAAACTGATTAAAAGACAGATATCATTAAAATGGATTTTTTAAAGCCCAATTATATTCATTTATAAGAAACACTTTAAAAATATAAAAACACAGAAACAAAAGGATGAAAAAAGGTATACCATTCAAACTACTTTAAAAAAAACTAGTGTCACTATAATAATACCAGATAAAATAAGCTTAAGACAGAAATTATTACTAGAAATAAAGGCAGATGTTTTATAACAATAAAAGTCCAATTCAACGGGAAGATGTTATAATTCTAAACTTGTATGCACCAAGTAACACAGCTTAAAAATACATAAAGCAAAAGTTGTTGAGACTAAAAGAGAAATAGACAAACATACCACCACAGCTGGAGATTTTAACACACTTTTTTCAGAAACTCAAACAAACAACAAAATCAGTAAAGGTATAGATGATTCGGACAAAGTAGTCAACCAGTTTGACTCAATTGACACATATAGAATATATACGCAGAACACGTTTCATAAAAGAAGATATACAAATGGCCAATAAGCACATGAAAAGGTGTTCGACATCATTGGTTGTTAGGAAACTCTAAACTGAATCCACAATGAAATAACATTTCATACCACTAGAATGGCTAAAATAAGATTCACATACTAAATCTTGGTGAGGATTTAGAGCAACTAGAGCTTTCATACATTGCTGATATGAGTGTAAATAAGTACACCATCTGAGAAGACTAACAGCTTCTTAGAAAGTTAAACATTTTTCTGCCTTACAAACTAGCAATTCTACTCCTAGGTATTTACCCCAGATATCGGGGCTGATTTCAGATCTGGGGTGGGAAATGTACAAGATGAGAAAGTGAAAACATAGTCATGAGCCCCTGATGATGAACACATCACCTATAAAAGTAGGCTTGTCAGAAAAAGAAAAAGAAATATGAATCTGATTAAGTCTCTGGATCCAATTACCAATTAACAGGAAATTCAGAGAAGAGAGGAATATGCTACCTTCACCATGGGGATGCAATTAGCAAAGACTGTGGGAAACTCTGTAAGACAAATGATCTGGTTTCATTAGCAAATGAATCACAAGAAGAAAAAAAAAAGATGGAAAGAGAACCAAGGATTAAACAAAATTTAATGACATTAAAATAAGCAAAAAACAGGCAAAGTGAAAGTCAGGCTGCTGGTTGCTCTTGGGGGTGGAGGTGGGAAACTGTTATTAGGGAGGGGGGCATCCAGAGAGTTTCTGGGGTGGGGGGCAAGGATTTGCCTTCAGACAGGGGTGGTGGTTATAGGGGAGTTTGCCTAATTATGGTTCACTAATCTGTATCTTTGTTTTATGTGGCTTCTGTATTCATGTTGTATTTCACCATAAAAAGGATTTAAAGAAATCATTCAGAAGATGTGGATGCAGATTTTTAGGCTTCAACTCCCAGAGATTCTAAATCTCTGAATGAAGCTACCTAAACCACCACTTATTAGAAACTGCCAGATGTTTTTATGTAACCACTGTCCCAAGATGCATTTTGAAAAACATTGGTGAAGGAATTGGGGGGCCAGGGATGGATTTCACAGCCAAATGACAGGCTGAGTTTTTGCCTTAGAAAGATCCCTGTGCAGCGTGGAGGATGGGCTGGAGGAGTCTGGAGTCTGACTCACAAGGTCGGAAGAGATGACAAAGGTCTGGCGATCAGAGCAGTGGCCTTGGGGATGGGATGGGATGCAGAGTCGAGAGATGTTACAGAAGTAAAATTTCAAAGAGCATTTCCAAATTCCCAACAGATATTCTTTGGGATTTGGGTATGTCAGAATCCCAGGAAATTCTCAGGAATTCCTGAAATCATACATTATTCTGTATTTTCCCCAACACTTTATGGGTTTTGGAAAAATAATAATTGACCATAATAATAAACCAGTGAAAATTTTTCTGTAAGAGGGTTATACTAAACATTTCAGAGTTTTTCTGTTTAAAAAATCAGGATTATAGATGCATGGTTTATTATTATTATGAGCCATTATATGACAGGATGGTATATAGTAATCCCCCCCCCCCCACATATCCATGGTTTTGCTTTCCACAGTTTCAGTTACCCACAGTCAACCATGGTCCAAAAATATTAAATGGAAAATTCCAGAAACAATTCATAAGTTTTAAATTGAGCGCCATTCTGAGTAGCATGATGAAATCTCTAGCTGTCCCACTCCATCCCACAGGAAACGTGAATCATCCCTTTGTCAGTATAATCCTGCCCATGAGTCATTCAGTATCCATCAGTTATCAGATTGACTATAGTGGTATCTTGGTGCTTGTGTTCAAATAACCCTTATTTTTACTTAATAAGGGCCACAAAGCCCAAGAGTAGGGATGCTGGCAATTCAGATATGCCAAACAGAAGCCGTAAAGTCCTTCCTTTAAGTGAGGTCCTAAACTTATAGGGAACAAAAAAATGCTGAGGTTGCTAAGATCTATGGTAAGAATAAATTTTCTATCCCTGAAATTGTGAAGAAGAAAAAAGAAATTCATGCTAGTTTGGATGTCACACCTCAAAGTGCAAAAGTTATGACCACAATGCAAGATAAGTGCTTAGTTAAGATGGAAAAGTCATGAAATTTGAGCAATAAGATATTTTGAGAAAGACCACATTCACATAACTTTCATTACAGTATGTTATTATAATTGTTCTATTTAGTTGGTGTTAATCTACTGTGCCTACTTTATAAATTAAACTTTATCATAGGTATGTATGGATAGGGAAAAACATAGTACATACAGGGCTCAGTACTCTCCGCAATTTCAGGCATCCACTGGGGGTCTAGGAACATATTGCCCTTGGATAAGGGGGGACTACTGTATTTCAGTAACATGTAACAATGACCTCTACCTCATATAGACACTTGATCATTAAAAAAATTAGGGACTTCCATGGTGGCGCAGTGGTTAAGAATCCGCCTGCCAATGCAGGGAACGTGGGTTCGATCCCTGGTCCAGGAAGATCCCACATGCCGCGGAGCAACTAAGCCCCTGCGCTACAACTACTGAGTCCGCGTACCACAACTACTGAAGCCTGCGCACTTTAGGGCCTGCACGCTGCAACTACTGATCTCGCACGCCTAGAGCCCGTGCTCCGCAACAAGAGAAGCCACCGCAATGAGAAGCCCGCGCACCACAACGAAGAGTAGCCCCTGCTCACTGCAACTAGAGAAAGCCGACGCACAGCAACGAAGACCCAATGCAGCCAAAAATAAATGAGATATTTTTAAAAATTAAAAAGGGGAAACATTAACTTAACGTAAATGCCAAATAAAACTCATTTTAAAAATTGAGTGATATCATAAATGCTTACTACTTAAAAGAGTCTTAAATTGAAAATTTAAAACACAAAGTATTAATTGCCCTTGATCTTTTGTTTTTATGATAAATATTTCTGGTGTGGAGGAACTGATTTCATTTTGCACTGATGCTGGTGGAATTGAGTGTGTTCAAACATCTCCAAGTTGGGTATTAGGTACATGTTACTTCATATGGCTTTCCTCTTTTTAGTAATGAACAATTTTGCTTTACAGAGAACTATAGCCTAGAGCAAACACTCAAACACTGGAAAATACCAGCTAACATAATTGGGTAGTATTCGAGTAACATGGTGAAATTACCAAATTAGGGACTTGTTTTGCTTCCAAAACTTATTATTTCTTGGAACACCACTCATAGGATTTGAATAAAGCTTACTCATATTACATATATAAACTTATAAATATTCATTTTCTTTGCAAGAATGGCTCACAAATTAGCAGCTAACAGGTCCACAAACACATGCTTATAACACGGCAACAGCTACGAGCAAGACTGATTACATCTCCACCAATTCTCCTCTACATGCTCCTGTCCCAGAGCCCAGAAATGTCAACCTTGACCTTTGACTCCACATGCCAGTATTTCCTGCTCTAGCTTTTGTCATGTCAGTGGCTTCCTTCAAACCGGAAACTTCTCTATGTTGATTGTTTAGCTTTAATTTTCACAGGAGAATAATCATAGCTTTTCCTACCACCAGAGGTTGGTATCATACAAACCAAGAGAAGAGAGAGTTTCCAGGAGACAGTGGTCAGCTGTGTGAGTGAGATGGGTGCTGATCAAGGCTGTGGACTGATTGAGTGAAGGTCAATGGCATGACCCTCCTTCTAGAAAGTTCTGCTCCCACTTCTACTCGTTCTACAGAGACAGCTGTGGGCTGGGGTGTTGGTGGGCTCCACCCGTTCACACCTTTCACAGCCTCAGAACCTTTGCAGTGCTGTTCCCTCTTCCTGGAGCATCTTTCCCCAACCCTCCCAGTCATCTGGTCTCTCCTCTAAATGTCACCTCCCACCACCCTCTCTAATTCCAGTCACTCTAATTCCTTCACATCACCCATCACAATCTAGCATTATCTGGTTTATTTACCTGATTGGTACCTGTCCTCCCCGCCCCCCCCCCCATGGAATGTCAGCTCTACAACAGCAATGATCTCTGCCGAATCCCAGTGCCTAGAACAGTGTCTGGCACAGAGGTGTTCAATGAATATTTATTGAATGAATGAGCAACTGAGTGGATGGAGTAGGCGGGTGCAGAGGGCTTTTTAAAGTCATCTTTCTGGACTTCTCTCTCCTCATTTGTCAAAGGGGGAAGAGAACTCCTCTGCAGCCCTTTTCAACAAGGCATTTTTGGACCCAGACACTGAATCAATCCTTAGCTGAGCAAATGCGACGCAGGTTCTGCTTGGATGCAATACTGATAGTGGCCAGTGGGTGGCAGCAAGTCACTATGGTTGAACCATGACAAAGCCTGGGCCACTGCACGGAACACCTGAAGTTCAACCTCCCAACAGCCAAGCTTGGTTTTTTTCACCATCTGGGTGAAAGCAAGAATTTCCTTCTCTCTCTCTTTCTCTTTTTTTTTTATACAGCAGGCTCTTATTAGTCATCCATTTTATACATATTAGTGTATACATGTCAATCCCAAACTCCCAATTCATTCCCCCACCACCACTTTCCCCCCTTGGTGTCCATACGTTTGTTCTCTACATCTGGGTCTCTATTTCTGTACCCTTTTTCCAGACTCCACATATATGTGCTAATATACGATATTTGTTTTTCTCTTTCTGACTTACTTCACTCTGTATAACAGTCTCTAGGTCCATCCATGTCTCTACTAATGACCCAATTTCGTTCCTTTTTAAGGCTGAGTAATACTCCATTGTATATATGTACCACATCTTCTTTATCCACTCGTCTGTCAGTGGACATTTAGGTTGCTTCCATAACCTGGCTATTGTAAATAGTGCTGCAATGAACATTGGGGTGCATGTATCTTTTTGAATTATAGTTTTCTCTGGGTATATGCCCAGTAGTGGGATTGCTGGATCATATGGTAATACTATTTTTAGATTTAAGGAACCTCCATACTGTTCTCCATAGTGGCTGTGTCAATTTACATTCCCACCAACAGGGCAAGAGGGTTCCCTTTTCTCCACACCCTCTCCAGCACTTATTGTTTGTAGATTTTCTGATGATGCCCATTCTAACCAGTGTGAGGTGATACCTCATTGTAGTTTTGATTTGCATTTCTCTAACAGTGATGTTGAGCAGCTTTTCATGTGCCTCTGAAAGCAAGACTTTCTTTAACACAGTGTGCATACCCCTGCTGCCCTAAAGGGAGAAGACTGAACTACGTTTGAAGTCAAATCCCAGCTCTGCCACTTACTGGCGAGGCGACCGCAGGGTTTGCTTCTCTAACGTGGGGGCATTATAAGCTCACTGGGTCATTATGAGTCTCCAGCAGGTAAAGGCTGTGGAAGGACAGCATGTGCGCTCAGGAAAAGGCTCTGAGGACTGCGTGTGGAGCCTGGACCTGCAGAGACCCCCAGGAGCACCTCATTCTCCAAGCTGTCTCCCCCTCCCCCTCCCCACCCCACCCCCCATTCTGCACCCGCACCCGTAGCACAGGTGCCCACGTGGCTGAGGACAAAACACACCGGATGACAGGCTTCATTCTAAATGGATCGCCACAAACCTCGAGTGGGCACCTGTGCTGGCAATCCCACCCATTTCATTGGTCCATTCACCCTTCCACGCGTGTTGTGACGTTTCTACTCAGCCCTCTCCTAAAAACACCAGGACCCTCTCCTGCCTCCTTGCTCTCCACCGTGATTTTGCTTCTTACTCCGCTAAGAAAGAAACAATCAGTAGAGAGCTCTGCGTTCTCCCAGCGACCTGCCTGTCCCCGCGGAGGTGCGGCACGAGCTCCCATCTTGGCGCACCTTCCCCCAGCCCCCGCCCCCAGGAGCGGGGGAAGGCCAGCGCCTTCCACCCACCCAAGGATTTTGCTCTGCCGCTGTCGCTTCTCTCTTCTGCATCTTATCTTCCCCTCTGTCGGTCATCACTGTGAGCCTACAAACAAGCCATAATATCTCTCATCTTAAAACAAACCCTCCTTGACTCTACGGGGCGCCTCTTCCAGCTACCCTCCCATTTCCTGTTCCCCTTACAACACAACTAAGTCCCCAGAAGAGGTGACCACGCCCCACCCTCTCCACCGTCCTCTCTGGACTCCACTTCCACCAACCTTCCTTGGCTTTGAAACCCGCTGGTTAAAATCACCAATGACCTCCGTTTTCCCGATGCCGTTCTCAGCCCTCACCTCACCCACCTCTGGGCAGTATTTGACACAGCTGAGGGCTCCCACCTTCTTGGAATGTTTCTCCTCTCAGTTCCCGTGCCTTGTGTCCTCTCTCTATGCTCACTTCCTGGCTGGGCTGGGCGGCCCCAGGAATGCAAAGTCCATCCAGTGTGGACCATGCCCCATCCACGTTCATATCTGCCATCCTGACCTCTGCCCTGAAATCCAATGCTTGTACCTGACTCCATTTGGAGGTTGAATAGGCTTCTCAAACCTGACCTTTCCAAAATTGAACTCTCCATTTTAACCCCTCCTAACCTGTTTCTCCTCCCCTGCATCTCCCTTTGTGTACTGGCAGCTTCAGCTCAAAGCCCTGGAGTTGTCCTTGACTCTTTTCTTTGCCTCTTACCCCACATCTGACCCCTCAGAAAATTCTCTCAACTTGACCTTTGCAGCCTGTGCTGAACCTGGCACCTCTCACCACCCGTACTGTGACCACCGTCATTTCCCAGGACCAGCAGGAGCCCCTCAAGTTCTCTCTGCATCCTCTTACCGCATTTACCTGCTCAAACCAGCCAGGGCCTCCCCTTCCCCCTTCCCCGCCTTCCCCTGCCTCAGAACAAAGTTAAATCCCTGACTTATCTGAGGCTTGACAAGATCAGCCCCTGACCCTCCTCCTGCCTCTTTTCCCAACACCTCCCCTCACTCACTGCTCACCCACACAGGGCTTCTTGCCTTTGGGGAAACACTCTCCATCCCTGGCTTTGGACTTGCTGCTTCCAGTGCCTGGAACTCTCTGACTCAGCTAACCACACGGTCCCTTCAGGTCTCTGCTCACCTGCTTGCTACATCCTCAGAGAGGCCTCCCAGGCCCCCCTCTACCTAAAATAGCACTGTCTTCTATCACTCACTGGCCCCTTGCTTGTTTTATTTTTCTTCACAGCACCTATTGCTTCCACTTCATTTTATCATTGATTTATGTGTTTGCTTATTCTCATTTTCCAACTGGAAGTTTAGCTCCATGAGCTTGGATTTTTGTCCATCTTGTTCATCATGTGTCACCTGTGCCAGACACAGTCTAGGCCCTCGCATTTTATTTTATGGATGGACGGATGGATGGATCAATTGATGGATCAGTGGTGAATGGATGGGTGGACGGATAGATGGATGGCTGGATAGATGGGTGGATTGATGGACAGATGGGTGGATGGATGGATGAATATCCACAATGACACAGTACAGCACCCAGAGAGCAAAACACAAAACACACCAACATCTCTTGCATCTGAATACAACTTTATTTTTCCCTAAAGCGCACTCATATTTGTACTTCCAGACATCTCTGGGGAGGTAAGGGTAGACATTTCCACTCCCAATTTTCAGGCTCTTGGAGGAGACAAGTGGATAACACATAATCCAAAGGCTGTCTGAATCCTCCGGCTTCCTTGGGTGGCATGTGCAGATACCCTTCCCTTCTCCTCAGATGTCTGAAGGGGAAATCTCTGTAGCCCAAGGATGCTGGAAGATTCCTCTGGTCTTGGCTGGGAAGGCAGCAGCAAGGTTGGTAAGGCTGATTCTGGTGGATGGGGAGGACTCTTTGCAGAAGCTGGAGATCAGAGAATGTCTTGTCTTATCAGGCGAAGCTTAAAAAAGGACACAGGACACAGGAGGTGGGTGACTTTGGCCTCTGGGGCCCTCTCTCCCCTTCCCTCGCTGCAGCAAGGTGACTGGCCATCCCGATGTGTCCCGACCCCTACCTCTGTCATCATCCTTCCCTGTAGGATACATTGTCTTTTTGAGCTCACAACTCCCCAAATGTTGTTGTTTTTAAAGTTTTAGTGTGCCCAGGGGACGTGTAGTAGCATCTGCCCTGCTTCGGAGTTGGCTGTATCCACACCTTGTCCATCCAACCTCCCAACCTGGGCGTTTCTTAAGGCCAAGGTCAGGTCTGAGGCACCCACATGGCCCATTAGCTGTGGGGCCAGATGCTGTATGCATGCTCCCTGAGGGTGGCCAGACCGTGGGGGCAGGGGTGGTCTCTGAGCAGGCCAGGGCCAGGATCAGGGCAGCCAGAGGCAGGTGAACATGAACTGACCTTGAATGAGGATTTGCATTATCTGGCTTAATCCTCTCAACAGACCTGCAAGGGGAATGCTAATCTCACCCTCACTTCACAGATGGGGAAACTGAGGCTCTGACCACACTGCCAGGATGTGGTGGAGCCTGGATTCCCTCCAGACCTGTCTGACTCCAATGCCCCTGCTCTCTCCACTAGGGTGGGTGCCTATGGTTCACGTAAACCTTTCTGGAACAACGCAGGGGTCACTAACTGGAGGAAAGGAAGGACCAAAGCGTCGCAAGGTGCTGGTCAATGCAGGTTGCCTCACATTCCAGGGCATGGTGTCCAGGGGCCACTCTTGTAACAGCGCAGGTTCCTCTCCCTGCCCCACCCCAGGGTCTAGGGGCTTAGGAGCAGGGAGGGCAGGATCAGCCTTCCGGAAGAGCTAACCTAGACTTCAGGCCCACTTAGGGAGAAGACAGTTTTGAACCTTAGATTGCCGCACCATTTCAGAGGCACCCAAACCTCTGTTTCCTCCACGCTCCTCCTCCCCCCAGATCCCTGCCCCCAAGCATCCCCATGTGGGCGCACCGAGGTGTCTGAAGCCCCTCCATTCTGGCCTTGTCTCAGCCTACAGTGCGGTCTCCTGCAGGCTCCTGTGGAAGGAATGTGCGAGTAAAGTGGTGTTCTAGGGCTTCCCTGGTGGCGCAGTGGTTGAGAATCTGCCTGCTAATGCAGGGGACATGGGTTCGAGCCCTGGTCTGGGAAGATCCCGCGTGCCGCGGAGCAACTAGGCCCATGAGCCACAATTACTGAGCCTGCACGTCCGGAGCCTGTGCTCCGCAACAAGAGAGGCCAAGATAGTGAGAGGCCCGCGCACCGCGATGAAGAGTGGCCCCCGCTTGCCGCAACTGGGGAAGGCCCTCGCACAGAGGCGAAGACCCAACACAGTCATAAATAAATAAATAAACAAATACTTTAAAAAAAAAAAAAAAAAAAAGGGTGTTCTAGGGCCTCCTCTACTACATAGGAAGCAAACCCTAGGTTGGGCCCAGAGGGGATCCTGGGGTGGGGCTGTGAGGGAGCCTGGAGCTGGTGGGGAAGGGACACCTGAGGAGGGAACCCGGGGGGCAGCTGCAGATAGTCAGAGCCGAGCGGGGTGGGGGGACCTCAGCCATGGGGCTGAGGGTCATCTGGGGACACAGGGCTGCCTGATTCTGCCCACAAAGGCATCTATGCATCAGGGCTGTCAGAACTGCCCAGGTGGTCTACCTTGGACTTACTTGTGGAGAGGCTGTAACAGGGTCAACCCCAAAGGCAGAGGCCAGTGTCAAAGGTCAGCCAGACATCTTGGGCTTTGCTGGGGCCAGTTGGGGGAGTAGGGTATTTCCGGGGCCTGGGACCCCAGAGCTCAGCCACCAGCTCCCCTTGCCAAGTTCAGATCCTGGTGAGAGCCCCTCACTGCCCAGCCCCTTTCCACCTCCCCCAGACACCTGAGCTCGGGTCCCACAGCGCAGCAGATGGAGGGGAGAGGGAAGCCATTGAAGGTGGAGCTCATGGCGGACGTGTAGGCGCCCATGGAGGGGAAGACCAGCCGGTCGCCCACGTCCAGCTCGGGCAGCTACACCTCCTTCAAGAAGAGCTTGTCAAAGGCATTGCACATGGGGCTGTAGAGGGTGCAAGAGAAGAGGAGCAGCTTGGGGCGGAGGTCCTGCAGGGACACGGTGGTGGGGGGGGTGGAATCAGAGAAGGAAGATGCCTCCCCCTTCACTCCCCAGCCTGCAGGGCATGCCCCCAGGGCACCAGAGGGAAGATATCAGCAAGGACTCTGTCATTCACCCACTCTGACCAATTCCTGAGTGGTCCCTATGTGCCAGGCACTGTTCTTGACCCTGCCTTCATGGAGCTTATGCTCTAGAGACATACTCCTGCCCTGCCAATTCACAAGTGCAGACACAGATGGGACCTCAGTATTCCCATTTATAAAGTGGGAAGATTTTATTTAATAATCACTCAAAATACCGGGCCTCAAACCTGGCTGCACTGCAAACGCCTGAGGAGTTTTAACAAAGGATCGTGTCAGGGTCCCAACCAATGAGAAGTTCCGATATCAATGGTCTGTGGCATGGTCTGGGCATAGGGGCGTTTTAAAGTTTCCCAGATGACTCTAATGTGAAGCAAAGTTTGAGAATCTCTACTTCCTAAGTCTCCTGCATCTCCAAGATTCAAGGACTCTGGAACCACAAACATAGCGACACAGAGAAATGCACAGGGAAACACAAACAGCCAAACAGCTACACACACACCCCTCCACAGACCCATGGACCTGGACACCCACCTTCCTGCGCAGGTGTAAATCGACAGGCCCACACAGAGAAAGGCACACACACAGAAGTGCACCTGCCAATACACGTAGACACACGTACACATCCTGGTACACGCACGAGGTGTGACAATCTGTCAAGCCACCGATAACCTGAGATCTTTCGCCTTTCCCCCTGGCAGCAGGGAGCCCTGCCCAAAGAGGGCTGGACTAGGGGGTCTCAGAGTCTGGGAGGTGCCAGAGCCGCAAAAAGTTCTCCTTACCTTCACCACAATGGGCATCCTGGGTTCAGGCTCCCTGGGAAAATGCAGAATGTGCCGTAGTGGCCGTTGTTGAGATAGAACAGCAGCTTCCAGTAACCTCCTGAGAGCGGGTAGATGGCAGGACCGAGCTGTGCTCAGCCAGGTCTCACCGCTGACCCTCAACACCCGAGCCCAACACCCTTGGGGGAGGCCTGACCCTCTGACCGGCGCTGGATAACCCCTGTTCCCTGCTCCAGGAGTCTTCTCTGAACCCATGCATGGTTGGGGCCTGTCCTCTGCTCTCCCACTGCCCCTCTGCTCCCCGCATCGGAGTGCTGCCCCTCCTCCTCCTCTCCTCATAAGAATAATCTAACTAACATATCATGATGTATAGCCCAGGCATTGTTCTAAGCTCTCTACATGTATTAAGCTATTTAACTTGTAACTACACTCTGAGTAGGTACAATGAGCCCTGGTTTACAGTTGAGAATACTGAGTCTCGTCAGAAGTCACACAGGAGACTGTGGCAGGTCTGGGATTTGTCCCCAGGTCACAGGTCTCAGGCACTCTGCCCTCACCTTAGACCAGGTTCCCTGAGCCCCTGCTGCATGAGTCAAAACTGGGGGCAAACGGCCTCTCCATGACATAATTCCATCATGGTTGCTCCGCAGTGATGTGCTAATTTGTCAATTTCCTTCCTCAAAGGGGTGCCTGTAGAAATCCCATTTTCCTGATGCTCTGGCATCTGGGGCCTTGCTGACCATGGAGAGACTGCTCCTCCCCGGGCTGGTTAATTACTAGAGATAGCAAACGACTGCCTTACAAGAGCGCCTTTCCTGTGCAAGCCAACCAATCCAGCGTCCATACCGCAAACCGCCTCCTAGATGGAGCTCCCTGAACTTGAGACGCTACCTCTGACCTAGTGGCCCCAGGGCAGTCCTTACCCCCACCACCCGCTGAAATTGCTCAAACTAGCCAGTCCCACACCTGCTGATCCAGCTCACCCTGCCTCACCCACTCCTATCCTTGAAAACCACAGTAGAGGCTCTGGCCTGGCTTTCCCCTTTGTCCTTCTGCCTGCTGAACCACTCCGGTCCTTCCCCTTGTGGCTCTGTGTGGCCTGCCATGCCTCTGGTTTCTCCAGAGGAAGCTTAAACATCTAGGAAGGGGCAACAGGTAGAGCCTGGATTGGAGGGAGGAACTTGCTGCAGGACCAGGACAAATCCCTTAACTTCTAGAGCCTCATTAATCCCATCTGTGATTCCAAACAAGATAGTAAAGTCCAGGCTTTTACAGAGACCCCCCACCTACTCTCACCCCAGACTGCTTCAGCTGGAACTGACTTCTAGCTCTGCTTCTTAGATGCTGTAAGTTCTTGGGCAGATGACCTCACCTCTGGGGGCCTCAAGATGGGGATAAACCAGCAGGTGGTCGTGAGGATTAAATGAGATGAAAAGAGTTTAGCCAAGTGCCAGCATATACCAGTAATCATGATAATAGCAACAAGAATGGCCAATATTACTAAGCCCTAAATAAGTGTCAGGCATTACGCTGAGTACTTTATGTGGGTCAGTCATGGAGTCTTCATAGCAGCTTATGAGGCAAATTCCACCCAGAGCCAGCTACACGTTTGTGGGACCCTGGACAAAGCGAATCTGTGTCGGATGGGTGACCTCCATGGGGTTGCAACCTCAGCACCAGGACGAGCTCAGTACCTGGATTAATGGTGGACAAGACGCTCCTGGTGAGTTGCCTACCCAACGTGTGGGGTGTCGCCAGCCTGGGGTGAGGACAGCTGCCACCTTGCCCTGCACTGAGACCTGTGAGACCATGTGCCTGACCCCAACTTCTTGGCTGTAGGCAAATCCATATGAATAGAGCTGGCCCCAACCAGATCCCAGTGAAGCAGAGGAGCCCAACTGGAAACTGTTCCCCCCCAAGCCATGGTAACTCTCCTACCCCTGGTCTGCCCACAGTGACAGGTACATGGGTGAAGCTCAGACTCCTGCTAATGTGTGACCATCAGAGCCCCGTCAGAACCAGAAGGGACCTAGGCTCCTTCTCAACCTCTTCTCCCATCCTATACATAGGAAAGCTTAGAGGCCAGAAGGAGAAAAGGGCCAGAACTCCCCTGGCGAGTTGGTGGTGGACTTGGTCTTCAGTCCATCTCCGCACACTGCAGATCCTGGGTGGGTTCTGATTCCGGGTCCACTGCCCTGGAGGATGTATTGGCCTCTCCTTATATGCAGATTCTTGCCTTTCTCTGTGGGTTTAAATATTTCTTTGAAAATCTCTCTAAATGGGAAAGTCAGTCGCACCCCATCAGGCCGTGGGGCTGGGCCACATGCCCCTCCTCCCACGCCCTTCCCACCCCCAACCTGGGCCCCTCGTCTCCTTGTCTCTCTACCTTCCCATGCAGGCTGCCAGGGCTCACTCTGTCACCTGCTTGTCTCTCCCAACTGCCTCCGCCAACCCAGGCAGCCCCTCCTCCTTCAGGCTGGACCCACCTGTGTGGTCCCTGGGCCTCTCTTGACTGCTGCTCAGCCCAGACCTGGGTGGCGGAGGTACTGAGGATCTCAGGGATACAGAACCTGGGCCCTCAGTCCTACCCCTGGATCAGCTTGAGGAGGAAGGCCCTGTGTCCCTTGAATTCAAGAAGACAGTTGGGGGACACAAGTTAGCTTGGAGGGAGATCAGTTAGGATTTAAGCAGGAAAATAAAATCACTTCAGCTATTCACAACAGAGACAATTTAATGCAGAGGATTGTTTCCACAGGTGATGGAGCAGCTGAGGGCCAAACGGAACAGTGAAGCAACCTGGATCCTGGCAGGAAGTTACTCCCATGCCTGGACTGGAGGGGCAAAGGGAAAAGTGATGTTCCCCAAACCGGAGTCGGAGGTCACTTCGTGGAAGTTGGAACCACGGAGACACAGCCACTGCCTAGGAAGCTACCTGGGACAGAGAGGTGGAGGGGACACAGCCTGGTTTCTCCTGTGGCCTCCCAGCCTCATGCCAGTGCCCCCCAGTGGCTGAGCCCTGCCGGAAGCCAGCCCCCCTGGAAGATGGGACAGAGTCAGGGAGGGACAGAGAATGGATGGGGAGGGGGGCAAGCAGACCCAGGATGATCAAAGGTGGTTGGAGGCTTCTTAGAGGTAGAGACATTTACCTGAGCCCTCGAGGGTGAGAAGGTGCCAGCCAGGCCAATACTGGGCAGAGCATTCCAGGTAACTGCTGGTGCAAAGGCTCAGAGGTGGGAACAAGCTTGGGCCCCAGGAGTAGAAAGGAATGTAGTGGTGCAAGAAAGGAGGTGGGAATTTGCTGGGCTTCAAAGTCGATGTGTAATACAAGTCAAGTATTAGCCTGATATTACAGATGTGAAAATGGGGAGGGAGGGGGGCAAAATGTGGCATCCAGCATACAAAGAACCCTTCTAATAAGATGATCTCAAATCCAGACCTGATCTCGGGCGAGCGAGACACTTGCAGATGGAGAGGCTTTCAGTTCTGTACCAGCTTCCCCTTTCCTCCTAAATGTACAACCCCGAGGGATGTTCCTTGTCCATTTCCCAGCCTCGCCAGCTATATACACCACCCTGGTGATGTCTGCGCTCTCTCTCCAGAGCTGCAGTGCTTGCTTTCTTGGCTTGTGTGTTCCCTTTGCTGGGAACACTCTTCCATCACATGTTCAAATCATGCTTTCTTTTGCTTACAGGAATCATTTGTTCAGGGTTAAATTCAAGAGTGGGTCAGCTCAGTTTCTGAGGCACCAAAACACCCAGGAAATGAAGGGAGAGAAGAAAAGCCAGAGAAGGAAACTGAGTGTCACCAAAACTCATTAAGAGATTGGAAGTCAAACTTTGGTAGGTCACACGGGGTGAGGTGACGCTCATGTAATCACTTCTCATAATCACCCTGGCTTCAGGAGCGGGTGGGTGTGGTAAACTGCAGGGCTTTTGCTTTGCAAGAATGGCTGCAAGTTTGGGCAGAGCTGAATTGCTTAAGACAGAAGGGAGAGGTGGGGTCACCAGCAGGGCCTCCTATTACCAGCAGGCCCATACTCTACCCTCTCTCTGTACAACTTCCTCTGAATTAATGTTAAACAGATATTTAAGGAACATTTATTTAATGCTGGAACCATAGGGTATCCACATATAAAAGAATGAAGTGGACTGCTACTTCATACCATATATAAATGTTAACTCAAAATGGATGAAAGACCCAAATATAAGAGCTAAAACTATAAAACTCTTAGAAGACAAGATAGGAGTATATTCATGACCTTGGATTAGGCAATGGTTTCTTAGATATGGGGAGAGACTGTTAATGTATACAGGATTTCTTTCTGGGGTGACACAAACATTTAAACATTAGATTGTGGCAATAGTTGCACAACCCCGTGAAGATACAAAAAAAAACCCATAGAATTGTGCACTTTAGATGGGTGAAATGTGTGGTATGCGAATATCTCAAAATATATTTTAAAAAAGAATATTCATACCATGTTCTTCGATTGGAAGAATCAATATTGTGAAAATTACTATACTACCCAAAGCAAACTACAGATTCAATGTAATCCCTATCAAACTACCAATGGCATTCTTCACAGAATTAGAACAAAAAATTTTACAATTTGTATGGAAACACAAAAGACCCTGAATAGCCAAAGCAATCTTGAGAAAGAAAAACGGAGCTGGAGGAATCAGGCTCCCTGAATTCAAACTATACTACAAAGCTACAGTAATCAAGACAGTATGGTACTGGCACAAAAACAGAAATATAGATCAATGGTACAGGATAGAAAGCCCAGAGATAAACCCATGTACCTATGGTCACCTTATCTTTGACAAAGGAGGCAAGAACATACAATGGAGAAAAGATAGCCTCTTCAATAAGTGGTGCTGGGAAAACTGGACAGCTACACATAAAAGAATGAAATTAGAACACTCCCTAACACCATACACAAAGGTGAACTCCAAATGGATTAAAGACCTAAATGTAAGACCAGACACTATAAAACTCTTAGACAAAAACACAGGAAAAACACTCTTTGACATAAACCACAGCAAGATCTTTTTTGACCCACCTCCTAGAGTAATGGAAACAAAAACAAAAATAAACAAGCGGGACCTAATTAAACTTCAAAGCTTTTGCACAGCAAAGGAAACCATAAACAGATGAAAAGACAACCCTCAAAATGGGAGAAAATATTTGCAAATGAAACAACGGACAAAAGATTAATCTCCAAAATATATAAACAGCTCGTGGAGCTCAATATCAAAAAAACAAACAATTCAATTTAAAAATCGGCAGAAGACCTAAATAGACATTTCACCAAAGAAGATATACAGATGGCCAAGAGGCACATGAAAAGATGCTCAACATCACTAATTATTAGAGAAATGCAAGTTAAAACTACAATGAGGTATCACCTCACACTGGTCAGAATGGCCATTATTAAAAAATCTAGAAACAATAAATGCTGGAAAGGGTGTGGTGAAAAAGGAACCCTCCTGCACTGTTGGTGGGAATGTAAATTGATACAACCACTATGGAGAACAGTATGGAGGTTCCTTAAAAACTAAAAACAGAATTACCATATGACCCAGCAATCCCACTACTGGGCATATACCCTGAGAAAACCATAATTCAAAAAGAGACATGTACCACAATGTTCATTGCAGCACTATTTACAATAGCCAGGACATGGAACCAACCTAAATGTCCATCAACAGATGAATGGATAAAGAAGATGTGGCACATATATACAATGGAATATTACTCAGCCATAAAAAGAAACGAAATTGAGTTATTTGTAATGAGGTGGATGGACCTAGGGTCTGTCATACAGAGTGAAGTAAGTCAGAAAGAGAAAAACAAATACTGTATGCTAACACACATATATGGAATCTAAAAAAAAATGGTACTGATGAACCTAGTGGCAGGGCAGGAATAAAGACGTAGACATAGAGAATGGACTTGAGGACACGGGGTGGGGAGGGAGAAGCTGGGGTGAAGTGAGAGTAGCACTGACATATATACACTACCGAATGTAGAATAGTTGGCTGGTGGGAAGCAGCAGCATAGCACAGGGATATCAGCTCAGAGCTTTGCGATGGAGGGGTGGGATGGGGGGGGGGGGTGGGACGGAGGATCAAGAGGGAGGGGATATGGGGATATATGTATGCATATGGCTGATTCACTTTGCTGTACAACAGAAACTAATACAGTATTGTGAAGCAATTATACTCCAATAAAGATCTATTTATTTAAAAAAAGTAAGAAAAATCAGATATTAGCACCATTAAAAAAAGAAAAAGAATATTCACTTAAAGAGACACCACAATATTACTAACGTACAAAGTGGCTCTCAGTCCAGCCCTGGGTAAAACAGACAGAACATAGTTCTTGCAAACCGGACAGTCTGAGTTTGAATCAAATCCAGAAACCTAGAAAGCGATTTATCTACTCTAAGCGTCAGGATTCTCACCCATGGAAAGGGTATGATAAGAAGCACCTACAAGGTAGATTCTTAAATACACACACTCTTAGATTGTCAGAATCTCTGAACCAAACATCTTAGACCTGAAAAGATATGTGGTCGAACCTCCCTGTCTCTCGGTATATAAATCCTCTTTTCAACTTCCTAAATAGGTCATCATCCCACTAGGCTGCTCGCGTACCCCCCAGGACAGGGAGCTCACCCCACTTCCTGAGGCAGCCAGCCCTATTCTTTTTTTTTTTTTTTTAATTTCAGTTTTTGTTTTTTTTTTAAAATAAATTTATTTATTTATTTATTTATTTATGGCTGTGTTGGGTCTTCGTTTCTGTGCAAGGGCTTTCTCTAGTTGCGGCAAGCGGGGGCCACTCTTCATCGCGGTGCGCGGGCCTCTCACTATCGCGGCCTCTCTTGTTGCGGAGCACAGGCTCCAGACGCGCAAGCTCAGTAATTGTGGCTCACGGGCCTAGTTGCTCCGCGGCATGTGGGATCTTCCCAGACCAGGGCTCGAACCCGTGTCCCCTGCATTGGCAGGCAGATTCTCAACCACTGCGCCACCAGGGAAGCCCAGCCCTATTCTTGAACAGCTCTGACTGATGACGAGGTCTTTCTTTAAACTCTCTCTCTTCCTGGTTGACTCTTTTTTATTTTATTTTATTTTTTATTTTTGGCTGTGTTGGGTCTTCGTTGCTGCACACAGGCTTTCTCTAGTTGCAGTGAGCGGGGGCTACTCTTCGTTGTGGTGGCGGGCTTCTCATTGCGGGGGCTTCTCTTGTTGCGGAGCATGGACTCTAGGCGCACGGGCTTCAGTAGTTGCAGCACACAGGCTCAGTAGTTGTGGCTCACAGGCTTAGTTGCTCCGCAGCATGTGGGATCTTCCCGGACCAGGGCTCGAACCCGTGTCCTCTGCATTGGCAGGCAGATTCTTAACCACTGCGCCACCAGGGAAGCCCCTGGTTGACTCTTATAGGTCCTGCCTCCTCTCTTTCAGGCCCCCACAGAACCCCTTCAGTGACCTGAAATTTTTATCAATATGTCCCTGAGTCTGTCCTTTTCTGAGTCAAAAACTCCTTCTCTGATTTCTATCTAGAATAACTCCGTGGTTTTCCCTGTGCAGAAGCAAAGTTCCAGAGAGATTCACCACAGGAAACACAGAGGCTGAGAGATCACATGGTGAGTTGGGGGACCAGCCCGTCTACCCAGAGCTCCTACGACAGACAGCAGAATGTGTCAGCACTAGGTCTTCCCCGGGGCTTTGACTAAGTTCCATATGTTGGCTCCTAGCTTGGGGATGAGTGCAGGATTGATCAGAGAGACATCATGACTAACACGGCACCCAGCACCAAGGACCCCTCTCCAAGCTGAGCCTCCACCTCACTCAGCCTGCCTGGTCGGGCTTGTGTCCTGAGTCTCTTTGAAGCATGGCTGGAATGACTCACCAACATCCAACAATTACGCCAGTCTCGGGAAGAGCAGAAAGATGGGAAAACAGGCTCTCTTTTCCCAAGTTATCCCCAGTTTTGTGGGAACGATGGATATGTAGGCAACCAGAGACCAGAGAGGAGGACTTCGTATTCCCATTGTATTTAGACTAAAAGATGAAGAGATTTGCTCAGGGTCATACAGCTGGTAAGACAGAGCAGGGATTTGAACCCAGTTCTGTTGACCTCAGAGCCTCTGTTCCCAGGAATGAAAAGGCAGCATAACTCAGTGATTAAACACATAGAATTTAATGTGCCCAATGGAGATGATGATGATGGGGGAGGTGAAGATAGTATAATTATTTATCGAGTGTTTACTACCACACGCCCTGCCAGGTATCAACTCATTCAATACTCACAAAATCTTACGGATGTAGTTACAGTTATTATCTGCATTTTATAGGTGATGAAACCAAGGCAGGGAGAGGCAGGATAATAATAAAATCTACCTAATAGGACCATGGAGAATAAATGAGGTAATGCATGGAAAGCCCATAGTTTAGTGCCTTCATGACACTGCTTAAGTACTTAAACTATAGTTAATGATAATGATAAAAATGTTGGCAAGATAAGGACCTTAGAGATCATCTAAACCAGAGACCTTAAACCTTTTGTCTTAAAAATTAAATATGGACCCTACAGTGGATATTTGCCGTGTCTTGTGGATGCCCGGCATCTCTGAACACCCTTCCTGGAAGTCCCGTCTCTCCAATGTGGAAGCAAGAAACCAACTTTGCCAGGTTCGCTTGCAGCCAGGATGTGTGAAAACATGACCTGGGCTCTATCAGGTTGATCTGAAGGCAATGAGGACTGGCTAGTATTACAAAAGTGACTCTAGCCACTGCCATGGTGTGTGGTGGTGAAGCAGTGGTTAATTAAATTGTTGCCTGTTGTCAATGGGAATGAAGTTCCCGTTGAAAGTAAAGCTTTAGGGACCAAATGTCTAGTGCCATGAAATGGCACAAAAGGCAGAAGGAATACCAGTATTGGGGGTGGAGTAATTTCTGCCTGTCCTAGAGAAGTTAGGGAAATAATGTGGCAAGCTCAGAGGCATAATTTATTGGCACAAGACATGGCCAGAGAATCAGGAACTTTCTATGACTAAACTGTAAAGAATCTCTCATCTCTTGCTGCTGAAGAGATGAATGAGCCAATAACGGAAATAAAAGTTTGAGAATGCAAGTTGCCATATCACAACATCAGTTAAATTTATAGCCTTACCTCATGTGCGCGCATGCACGCACACACACACACATCTACTAAAGTTAAACATACACCCATCCTGTGACTCAGCAATTCCATTTCTGAGTATACACTCAAAAGAAATAAGAAATACTCAACAGAAATATGTCCACCAAAAGACATGTACAAAATCATAGCAAAAAAAAAAAAATTATAGCAAGTTTATAATATCGCCAAACTGGCAATCTAAAAGTCAATCAATCATAGAACTGACAAATAAATTCATATATATCTCATGGAATACTACACAGCAATGAAAAAGAACAAACTAATGCTAATTGTAAAACCATGAGTGAATCTCACAGACATATGTAGAGCAAAAAAAAAAAAAGGCAGACCCAAAATAACAACACATACATACTTCATGGTTTTATTTATATGAAGTTCAAAAACAAGTAAAATTAATCTACTCTGACAGTAGTCAGAAGAGTCATTACCTCTGGGTAGGAGGCTACTGGCAGGGAGGGAGTGTGAGGGAGCCTTCTGGGTTCCTGGAAATGTCCTGTATCTTATATCTTGTTCTACCAGTGGTAATATAGAATATACTTACAGATCCTCCCCTACTAACAATGGGGTTATGTCCCAATAAACCCATTACAAGTTGAAAATATCTTAAGTTGAAAATGCATCTAATACACTCACCTACTGAACATCATAGCTTAGCCCAGCCTACCTTAAACATGCTCAGAACACTGACATTAGCCTACAGTTGGGCAAAATTATCTAGCACAAAGCCTATTTTACAATAAAGTGTTGAATACCTCATGTAATGTATTGAAAACTGCACTGAAAGTGAAAAACAGAATAGTTGTGTGGGTACAGAATGGTTGTAAATGTATCAGCTGTTTATCCTGGTGACCTCGTGGGAGGCAGCTGCGGTCGCTGCAGTCGCTGCCACGCTCAGCATCACAAGAGAGTATGGAAACAAATAAGCTAGTCCAGGAAAAGATCAAAATTCAAAATCCGAAATATGGTTTCTACTGAATGTGTACCACTTTCACACCACCATAAAGTCAAAAAATTGTAAGTCGAACCCTCACAAGCTGGGGATCATTGGCATATATATTCACCTTTTTATAGATGCATATACACATACATATATATTCATGTATATATTGTGTATATACATTCATTCAGCTGTACACTTAAGGTTCAAATTTTCATAGCTATATCAGGCCTCTGGTGACATATGAAAGTTGAAGGATTGACTTAGAAAGCATGCATCTTAAGAATTGTAATAAAGACGTATGTGGAGCTTTCGATGTCTCAAAGTGCTTCAGACCCACAGAATACGTCAAGCCTCCCTCGTCAGCACAGTTAACCCTTTTCCTGGCACTGATGAAGCTGTTTCTGACTCTCTAAAGGTCCCTGTTATGACCTTGCGGGAGGGTTGTAAGTGACCGTAATCTCTTCATGCACCCACTCCCACCCCTCATTGCTTCAAATTCTTTAACAGCACACCCCAAGGGCACCCCAGTAATGTCAAACCCTGGAGGGGAACACCAAAATAATCTAAAGGTTTAATCAATTTACATTAACAAAAAAACCCTGTAGAATCTGTGTGGGAATGGACGCTGAGGGTGTTAGACCCAGAAGGGAGGAACATAATTTTAGATCAGACCAGTTTATCCATATGGTTCACTTACCTGCAGTCACCATCTAGGTGCTCGCTCAAACCTCCGGGAGTGGTCTGCTTGGTTGATTAGCTAAACCTGAGCTCCATGGTGGCCCGGGGTAAGTGAGGTTGAATGCCATAAATTCCCTGGTTTCATACAGAGGAAGGAATCCAGAGATTTAAGGAGAGCATCCAAGCAGCTCATCCACAACTTAACTACGTTTCCTGTAGAGGTTCAGGAGAACATGCCTTCTCCAAGGACTGAGAAATGCATTGAGAATCACATCAGCAAAAGGAGTAGTAGTTTCTTTGAAAATCACTCTCTAAGCCAGAGATAAAGGATGGAAATTCTGCCATTGAAATGGACTTTCTTATTTCAAAGGGAAAGATGAGACGAGGTCCTGGAGGATAGTATAGGTCAAGTAACAGCATTTGGCCGCAGAGGCAACATGGTTACCATCGTGGACAGCAGGGCCCCAGTGGGATCAGAATGGTTAGGTCGGCCGGGGTCTTTGGTGTGGTCAGTTGACCGTGGGCTCTGCAGGACAAAAATAGGTGTTCAGACTACTGAGATTTCAGTTCAGACTACTGTATGATCCTGAGCAAATCCCATTTGATCTGTTTAACCCAAAAAGAAACTCTAGGTATACCCAATAGTTTTTTGGTTTTTTTTTTTTTTTTAATTTACCTAATTCCACCTCTACTTTTTAATTATTTATTTATTTATTTATATTTTTTTATTTTTTTGGCTGTGTTGGGTCTTCGTTTCTGTGCGAGGGCTTTCTCCAGTTGTGGCAAGCGGGGGCCACTCTTCATCGCGGTGCGTGGGCCTCTTCACTATCACGGCCTCTCTTGTTGCAGAGCACAGGCTCCAGACGCGCAGGCTCAGTAGTTGTGGCTCACGGGCCTAGCCGCTCCGCGGCATGTGGGATCCTCCCAGACCAGGGCTCGAACCCGCGTCCCCTGCACCAGCAGCCAGATTCTCAACCACTGAGCCACCAGGGAAGCCCTTCCCAATAGTTTTAAAAATAATAGGCAATAAAATGATAAACAATATTTTGTATAGTCAGAATAAAGTAAGTGTTGGTAACTGATTTAAATAAAATTGTGATAAAATATATTGGGAAGACTGAAGAGAAGTGAGGAGATATAGAAGAACCTCATGAAAAAATAAGTATATGATATTTAACACATTAAATCATGAAATAGCATCATAAGCTCGTTATCTGGAAATACTGAGATCAATAGCAGAAGAAATGCCTGACAGTGTTCAAAGTGATGGCCTCCGGGGGCAAAACCAGAAAGAGGGGAGGTGTGCTCGGGAGTTTGTGCGAGGCATCATTTAGATTTGAAATTTTTGAAAAGTTAAAGTTGTGAAAAAAAATAAATGTCTTGAAGAGCTACATTCTCCTCACAAACCCCTTCCCCCTCGCAGCCCTTCAGCCATCGGCAGACAGGGCTCATGTCACCCAAGGTAGCTCTTCCCTAGGCCAAATGCCCCCAGTTCCCATTGGTCTGGCCTCTTCCTTCCTCCCTGGGAGGTTATGTAACCTGCTCAAGGTCACAAAGAGAGTAGGTGTCACAGTCCAGAGTGACATTTGGGGCTCCTTTGACAGACAGCAGAATAGGAACCTCTCAGGGCAGGACCCTTGAGTTCCCTGGTGCTGTGACTCAGTTCCCCGGGTGACTCTGCAGGTAGGCTGGACGGAGAGTCATCCCTGAGGAATCATCCCACACTGACTCCTGCCTGAGGATGCCCCATGGGAGCAGAGACTGCCCGCCCAGCCCCACCTGAAGCAGGACTTCTGATCTGGCTTTTCTGGGGCATGTTCCTACATATGTCAATAAGCAGCAAACAGGTACAATAAATCTCCTGCATACGAACCTTCAAGTTTCGAACTTTCAAAGATTCGAATATGCATTCACGTGTCCAATCATGTAAGTTAGTTCACGTGTCTGGTGTACATTGTCACGTGCATGCATCCTCTACAAGTGGTTGTGCTTTTGTGTACTTTACTGGACAGTACTGTTGCTGTGCAACTCAAGGAGCTTACTAATGAAGACCTGATGGAATTGGAGGCCCAGAGAAAGGATGAAGAAAAACAAGAGGAAGAAGATGTAACTGAAGAACCAAAGAGATTCACCATGCAGGAAATGGCAAGGGGATTTTCTTTATTTGAGGAGGCACTGTTAGTTTTTGAGGCACAGAACCTGAAAGTAGAATGGTACACAAAGGTTGCAGCAGCCGTTCAGAATGCAATCCAGTGCTACTGTGTCATCTATGACGAGAAAAAAAAAGCTACTACCCAGACATCACTGGATCGTTTTTCAAGAGGGTAAATAGAATTGAATCCAGCTAGGAACCAGAACCTGTGCCATCGACGTCAGGCACGAGTGAAATTGCAGCTTGCCCTCCATCTCCTATTGCTGACGATCCTTCAGCTCTACCATCTCCCCCTCCTCCTCTCCCTCCTCCCGTCAGTAACTCTTCTTGCCTGTTCACTCAATGCCAGCCTCTGTATGCCAGCTGTTGTACTGTGCCACTGTACTTTTCAAGGTACTGTACTGTAAGATTAAAAATGCTTATTTTTTTAATTAATTAATTTACTTATTTTTGGCTGTGTTGGGTCTTCATTGCTGTGCGCGGGCTTTCTCTAGTTGCGGTGAGAGGGGGCCACTCTTTGTTGCGGTGCTCGGACTTCTCATTGTGGTGGCTTCTCTTGTTGTGGAGCATGGACTCTAGGTGCGCGGGCATCAGTAGTTGTGGTGCACGGGCTCAGTAGTTGTGGCGCGTGGGCTTAGTTGCTCTGTGGCATGTGGGATCTTCCTGGACCAGGGATTGAACCTGTGTCTCCTACATTGGCAGGCAGATTCTTAACAACTGCGCCACCAGGGAAGTCCCAAAATGTTTATTTTTTGTGTTTGTTTTTTATGTATTATTCGTGTGAGAAGTATTATAAACCTATTACAATACAGTACTATATAGCCAAGTGTGTTAGTTGGGTAGTTAGACTAACTTTGTTTGACTTACAAACAAATTGGACTTACAAATGCGCTCTCGGAACGTAACTCGTTCATAGGTAGGGGACTTACTGTACTTTCATGAACACAGCCAATGTGGCAGAGGGGAGGTTAATGCCCCATTTCGTAGATGAAGAAATTGAGGTTAAGTGAATAAATGACTTATTCAAGACACACCGTGGATACAATGCACATTTGGAGCCAGGCCCGATGCTAGTGCCTCTGTGCCCTTGCCTTTCTGGGGTGTGTTTCTGCATACTGCAATATCAGCAAACACGAGATACTCCAACTCTGAGCCAGGCCCTGGGATGCAGGTTCAGGTGGAGAGGAACGGGTCAAGGAGACCCAAGTCTATGTGCTGAGTCAAGGATGTACACACTCACTGGGCGGTGGAGGGCAGGGTATTCATCTCTACTTTATAGATGAGGAAACTCAAGATCAACAATTCAGATGAGTTGTCCATGGTCCCACAGCTACTATGGAGAGCGGTAGTAGTGAAGGTCATGGACCCTACAGCCAGACCCCCAAGGTTTGAGCCGGCTCTGGGGCTGCTCTGGGTAAGTACTTGACCTTCCTGTGCCTCTGTTCCTTCTGTCAAATTGGATACTAACAGATGTCACTTCTCAGGGTTGTTGAGCCAACGCACATAGAGGACCAAGGGCCGGGCCTGGCTGTGCTGCCTTCTCCCTGTCAGTTACTCCCTGTTTGGGAAGGTCAACGGATGCCTCTGAAATGAGTGTTCAGAGACAGCGTGAGCTGCCTCAGAAATCAGGAAGCAGGAGGGATCCCTGGCTTACACTCTGGAAAGAACAGAGCAGATGCCTGACCCCTGCACAATCTGCCTGTACACAGCAAGATGAAATCAGCTCTGTGAGCACAGAGGAGACAAGATATAAACCCCAGACCGCTCTGTCTTGAAACAGTTTGGACTGAAACCGGCTGAAACAGTTTGTGGAGACACCTTCCACACGAGGGCCACTTAGCTTGACAGGGCTCATGTCACAGACAGGCGGAGCCCAGGGTCAGGAAGGAGGAAGTCTGGCTGCTGGCAACACTTTTATGACACAGCCATGAATCCAGACCATGGAGAGACACAGTGGTTCTATTAATTCACTGGGCAAAATTATGTGAGGCAGGTCCTTGCTCAGAGACAGCGATGGCCGGCCTGCTGTGACAGTTGCGAATGGCACTGGTTTGTGTGATTCCAGAACTTACATTGCTGGGAGGCAGAAGGCAGAGAGTGGGTGTGGTCTGGACTTCAGTGTTGGACCCTGGGCTTGAGTCCCCCCCACTTCTTTCAGTTGTGTGATCTTGGACCTCCAAACTCTTGCTCACCCAGCTGTGGAACAGAGATTAAAAAAGCCTTGCAGAGAGTCTTCGAAGACTATGGTATCTCTTTTCCTTTTTCTTCCACAATAAAAATAGCTCTTTATTTTTTGGCTTATGTAAATAGTACCTGCTTATGGTGATCAACTTAAATAATACAGAAAGTTAAAGGAAAGCAAGTAAAAACCACTTGAAAGTCCATTTCCCCAATGAAAACCCTTAATGTTTTCAGACCAGCCTTACATGCACTGTTTATAAGTCTAACAAACCCGTATACTTAATATCCCATCGCTGGGACAGTAACAGTGTGTACTCTGTATCATGAACATCTTTTTAAAATCAGCCTTTTTGTTCCCCTCCCCCCTCCCTCTCTCCTCTTCTCATTCCTTTCTTCCTCTCCCACCCCACCAGGTAATTTACTTTAACCAAGTGGTATGTATCCTTCCACAGTATTTTTAGGCTCATATAATCATATATATACAGTTTTGGCCTTTTGTCTAATAAAAATAAAAATTATATTAAAAATATACATTTATCTGTGTCTTACCATTCTCACAAAACAGCATGAAAATCCTTCCAAATCAATAGGTCTAGCTCTAACTCATTGTTTTTAATGGCTGCATTCTATTCCAAGGTAAGGAGGTACTACAATTTATTTAGCTATTAACTCTTCCTCCCTAGATGAACATTTTGTTTCCAGTTTTGTTATCATGAACAATGTTGCCAACAAAAATGTTTTGTGCATAAACCCTTCCATGCTTGCATTCTCATTTCTGTGATGCAGATGCTAGGAGTGGTATTGCTAGACCAAAAAATGTCTGTGGTTTTAATTTTAATAACTATTACCAAATTGCTTTGGCAAACAGATGTTGCCAAACTGTATCCTTCCCCAAGGGTTCTTAGTTTGAACATTTTTTGCCAATGTGATGGATGAGCAGCTGGATCAAACCAGCCTAAGTCGGCTCAAATGGCGAAAATTAGTCCAAACCGGCCAAGACTCACCTCTGCTGGATGAACCTGTAATAATTGGGGTCTAACCAGATAAAACCAGCTCAGATTGGCCCAAACCAAATCAAAATGGAATAAATTAGTCCAAGCTTGCAAATCCTTTCAACCATTCCAACTTTCTTCAGCCTGTGAACTAAAATATTGCCTGCCATATCAGTAAACAAAGGATGTTGCAGCCATCCAGCCATCACATTACACCTGCCCCGATGGTGAGCCCTGAGGGAACTCAGGATGGAAACAAAGAATGCCCGCCATCTAGCAGTCAACTACTGCAGCCACCCCCAACAGTGTACCCAGAGGAGACTCGGGATGAGAAAGCACAGGATGCTGGCCCCAGATACCTGAGGTGCATATCAAGTGACTTCAGTGAGCCCAGACTCTTGCCTCTTCCCATATGTAGACAAGCTCTAAATTCCTTAACCTGAGATGTCTGGTTTTCTTTTATTAACAGTAATCTTTTGATGTTCCGACTACCTGGTCTTTGTAGCAAAAACTCCTATATATCCTGGCTCCCTGCCTTGCCTCTTCGGAACAGTTTCTCAGAGTTATCTGAGATGCTGTGTCTGGGACCTGAAGTCCTCGGAATGTCCACCAAATAAAACCTAACCCTCAACTTTTAGGTTGGGCCTTTTTTTTTTCAGTCGACAAACCTCCTCCTGGTTTCAGAAGAGCCACTCACTGAGCAATCAGCATGTTCCCAGTGTCTGAGTGCTGGACAGCCTAACCCACATCGGCTCTGTTCAGTGCATTCTGCAGCAGCAAAAGTCTGCTAAAAGATACAGCAGACCTTTTGCTCCTTCTTAGTTCTTTGGGTTACAAGAAAACCACC
This sequence comes from Balaenoptera acutorostrata, assembly GCF_949987535.1. Classification (NCBI taxonomy): domain Eukaryota; kingdom Metazoa; phylum Chordata; class Mammalia; order Artiodactyla; family Balaenopteridae; genus Balaenoptera; species Balaenoptera acutorostrata. Next base: position 25,193,580 of record NC_080064.1, on the reverse strand, counting down.
TTCACACTCAGTCACTCAAAGGGGATTACTTAGCAGGAAATTGAGGCATCTCAGAGACCCCAGGAAAGGCAGAACCAGGAACTGAGAAGCCGTCAGGAGCTGAGGTGGCCACCTCTCTCATTCATGTCTTCATTCTGGCTGTACTTTGAAGTGGAAACCAAGGCCCAGGCAGGAAAGTGGCTTGCTAAGAACCAAGAGCCCCCTGGGAGCAGAGCCACATCAGGGCCGTGAGGGACCCTCAGGGTGGGGGCCTAGAGGTCGAAGGCTGATGTTGGCTGGTAGGCACTGGCTGTGACCAGTGTCCTAACCCACCAGGAAGCCCTCAGGCCCTCACTGGCTCAACTGCAGTTGACCAGTGACCTTACTTTCCTCCTGAATCCCCTGGAGTCCTGAGAGGTTTGGCGGGATCTGAAGCTATACAGATTGGGATCCTCTGTAAGATTTAAGGGGAAAAAAGCAAAATTATTAGTACAAAATTGCTGTTAAGCCCATTCCTGGGCCTTGAAAGTGGCTTAACAGAGTGAAGGACTTTGAGGTTTAAGTTTCATTCATTTTGTGATAAATCTGCTTCTGGTCTGGAAGCAGCGGGAAGCAGAGCCCTTGAGGAAGAAGGCCTTGGCTGGGCTGGCAGCCTCACCCTGGGCATTCTCTGTACACCGCTGCCCCCTTGAGGCCAGTCCAGGGATTGGGGCAGGAGCCTCGGGCTCCACAGTGAGAGCGCTGGTCCCCAGGTCTGAGGGAGGCCAGGGAAATGTGAGATGGCCCTTGCAGAGAGACTGAGCGCAGACTGTCACCAAGTGTGTGGCCAGAGCTGGAGAGAGAAGTCAGAGTCACCAGCAGAGAGGCGATTCCTGAAGAGGGAGTCAGACGCCAGGTAGCCCTGGTCTGAGTAGTGAGCTCCAGCCTCACAGACTTCCTTCCTATTTCTAGAATATTCTAAACTGCTCCACACCTCGGGGCCTTTGCAGTGGCTCTCCTCTGTCTCGAGTGCTTTCTCCAGCCCTTCCCATGAGTAGCTTCTCATCTTTCAGGTCTCAGCTCAAATATCAACTTCTCAAAAAAATCTTGGGCAGTGACACCAACTTCCTGAGCCTCAGTTTCCTCTACTAATACATGGAGATTAATAATATTTATAGGGGACTTCCCTGGTGGCACAGTAGTTGAGAATCCGCCTGCCAATGCAGGGGACAGGGGTTCAAGCCCTGCTCTGGGAAGATCCCACATGCCACGGAGCAACTAAGCCCATGCACCACAACCACTGAGCTCATGTGCCACAACTACTGAAGGCTGTAAGCCTAGAGCCCCTGTGCCACAGCAAGAGAAGCCACCGCAATGAGAAGCCCGCGCACCACAACCAAGAGTAGCCCCTACTCTCCGCAACTAGAGAAAGCCCACGTACAGCAATGAAGACCCAACGCAGCCAAAATAAATAAATATTTATTTATTTAAAATATAATAATATTTATAGGATCGTTGTGATGTACCAGGGAGATGATGATTGTAAACATATTATAACTGAACTGATACTGTTCAGATAACTGAATGGGGAGGGGCATGGAAGGAGGGCTTGGAGGCTGCAAAGGCCGAAGGACTACCTGGGGTGGGGAAGGAGGGTGGTGAGAACTTGAATCTACAGGACTCTCCCCACAGGGTGTACCAGACGTTCTTCCTCCACTCTGCTCACCATGCTATTCTGACACACATCCCATCCCTCACCACCACCCTGACCCAGGTGACCCTCATCTCTCACCAGCATCAGAGCAACGCCTTCTCTCAGCATGCTGACTAAGCCTGGATTTTACCTGTACCTCCCATCACACCCTGTACTTCTCACGCTTCTCCTTCAGCTCAAATGTAATGATTTATTTCTACCAATTTTATTTTCTAATGATTTATGTGGGGTTGATACTTCTGTTTTGGTATCATTTGGGTTTTTTAAAATTAATTTATTTTATTTATTTACTTTTTTACAGTCGGTCCTTGTTGGTTATCTGTTTTAAATATAGCAGTGTATACATGTCAATCCCAACCTCCGCATCTATCCCTCCTCTGACCCTTCCCCCCTGGTAACCATAAGTTCATTCTCAAAGTCTGTGAGTCTGTTTCTGTTTTGTAAATAAGTTCATTTGTATCATTTTTTTTTAGATTTCGCATATAAGGGATATCATACGATATTTGTCTTTCTCTGTCTGGCTTACTTCACTTCGTATTGAATATGATATTTTCCAGGTCCATCCATGTTGTTGTAAATGGCATTATTTCATTCTTTTTTATGGCTGAGTAATATTCCACTGAATGTATGTACCACATCTTCTTTATCCATTCATCTGTTGCTGGACATTTAGGTTGCTTCCGTGTCTTGGCTATTGTAAACAGTGCTGCGATGAACATTGGGGTGCATGTATCCTTTTGAACCATGTTTTTCTGTGGATATATGCCCAGGAGTGGGATTGCTGGATCATATGGTAGCTGTATTTTTAGTTTCTTAAGGAACCTCCATACTGTTCTCCACAGTGGCTGTACCAATTTACATTCCCACCAACAGTGTAGGAAGGTTCCCTTTTCTCCACACCCTCTCCAGCATTTACTGTTTGTAGATTTTTTGATGATGACCATTCTGAGTGGTGTGAGGTGATACCTCATTGTAGTTTTCATTTACATTTCTCTAATAATTAGTGATGTTGAGTATCTTTTCATGTGCCTCTTGACCATCTGTATGTCTTCTTTGGATAAATGTTTATTTTACCCATTTTTTTCTATTGGGTGGTTTGTTTTTTGGATATTGAGCCGCATGAGCTGTTTGTAAATTTTGGAGACCTTGTTGGTCATATCGTTTGTGAGTATTTTCTCCTATTCTGTGGGTTGTCTTTTTGTTTTGTTTGTGATTTCCTTGGCTGTGCAAAAGCTTTGAGTTTAATTAGGTCTCATTTGTTTATTTTTGTTTTTATTTCCATTACTCTGGGAGACGGATAGAAAAGAATATTGCTGCGATTTATGTCGAAGAGTGTTCTGCCTATGTTTTCCTCTAAGAGTTTTATAGTATCCAGTCTTACGTTTAAGTCTTTAATCCATTTTGAGTTTATTTTTGTGTATTGTGTTAAAGAATGTTCTAGTTTCATTTTTTTACATGTAGCTGTTAGTTTTTTCAGCACCATTTATTGAAGAGACTGTCTTTTCTCCATTTTATAGTCTTGCCTCCTTTGTGGTAGATTAATTGACCATAGGTGCATGGGTTTATTTCTGGGCTTTCTATCCTGTTCCATTGATCTATATTTCTGTTTTTGTGCCAGTATCATACTGTTTTGATGACTGTAGCATGGTCAGGGAGCATGATTCCTCCAGCTCCGTTTTTCTTTCTCAAGATTGCTTTGGCTATTTGGGATCTTTTGTGTCTCCATACAAATTTTAAGATTTTTTTGATCTAGTTCTGTGAAAAATGCCATTGGTAATTTGATAGGGATTACATTGAAACTGTAGATTGCCTTGGGTAGTATAGTCATTTTAACAATATTGATTCTTCCAGTCCAAGAACATAGTATATCTTTCCATCTGTTCGTGTCGTCTTGGATTTCTTTCATCAGCATCTTATAGTTTTTGGAGCGCAAGTCTTTTGTCTCCTTAGGTGTATTCCTAGGTATTTTATTCTTTTTCATGTGGCAGTAAATGTGATTGTTTCTTTAATTTCTCTTTCTGATCTTTCGTTGTTAGTGTATAGAAATGCAACAGATTTCTGTGTATTAATTTTGTACCCTGCAACTTTCCCAAATTCATTGGTGAGCTCTAGTAGTTTTCTGGTAGTATCTTTGGAATTTTCTATGTATAGTATCATGTCATCTTCAAACAGTGACAGTTTTACTTCTTCTTTTCCAATTTGGATTCCTTTTATTTCTTTTTCTTCTCTGATTGCCGTGGCTAGGACTTCCAAAACTATGTTGAATAAAAGTGGCAAGAGTGGACATCCTTGTCTTGTTCCTGATCTCAGAGGAAATGCCTTCAGCTTTTCACCATTGAGTATGATGTTAGCTGTAAGTTTGTCATATATGGCCTTTATTATATTGAGGTATGTTCCCTCTGTGCCCACTTTCTGAAGAGTTTTTATTATAAATGGATGTTGAACTTGTCAAAAGCTTTTTCTGCATCTATTGTGATTATCGTATGGTTTTTATTCTTCAATTTGTTGATGTGGTGTATCACACTGATTGATCTGCAGACATTGAAATTGCATCCCTGGAATAAATCCCACTTGATCATGGTGTATGATACTTTTAATGTATTGTTGAATTCGAATTGCTAGTATTTTGTTGAGAATTTTTGGATCTATGTTCATCAGTGATATTGGCCTGTAATTTTCTTTTTTTGTGGTATCTTTGTCTGATTTTGGTATCAGGGTGTTGATGGCCTCATAGAATGAGTTTGGCAGTATTCCTTCCTCTGCAATTTTTTGGAATAGTTTCAGAAGGAGAGGTGTTAACTCTTCTCTAAATGTTTGATAGAATTCACCTGTGAAGCCATCTGGCCCTAGACTTTTGTCTATTCCCATCACACCCTGTACTTTTCATGCTTCTCCTTCAGCTCAAATGTAATGATTTATTTCTACCAATTTTATTTTCTAATGATTTATGTGGGGTTGATCCTTCTGTTTTGGTATCGTTTGTTTATGGTGTATTTTGTAATCAGGGATTGTGAGCTCATCTCTCTCTGTGGGTTGAGGGTGTGACTGTCCAGAGCAGCTTTTACTTGCTTCTACCAGGCATCCCTAGGATATTACCAGCCACAGATCACCTTGGAGATTAATTTCTCAGCTTTGGGGTTTCTCAGACCACAAAGAAAACGTGAGCTCAAATCCTAAACCCTGGGAGGTCTGGCCTGTGGTTGGGAATTCTCAAGGGAGAATTATTTTCTTTTCCAATTCAGAGCAAAAGTCAAGGTGAACAAAGTTAGCTTTCTAAGCCAGTGAGGGGCTGAGGCTGGGTTTTTGTCTTGCCCACCCTCTTACTGACAGTGTGGCTTTACAAGGGTTTTTGATTCCTGTGGGAAGTCTCAGATCCAAATACCTATCTCCTTCTTCCCAGGCCTCTCCTATTTTATCCCCAGATGGCTTTTAAAAGCCAAGGCACTCGGTCATCACCAGGACAGCCCCAAGACCAGCTCCACACTTACTGTTCTGAGTCTAGTTTCCTCCTTCTTTTTGGCCCCTGAGGATTTCTCTTTCTCATGAGCTTAGCTATGCATCTAAAAGGAAGTTGATTGCATATTGTCCAGCAAATCTAGGTGTTTTGTGTGAAAGTGTTTTCAGGTGATCTTCTCTGTCGTTGTACAGAAACCACACACTGTCCATTGACACTCAGCCCCACACTTGCCCTTCTGGGCCTTTTGGTATTCTCTGTGCCACCTGGAAGCCTGCAGACTGCATTTCCTAGATTCCCTTGCCAGCAGGGTTTCAGCTGCATTCTGCCAATGGGAGGCACTCCTGCCAGAGAAGAAAGCGGGAAGAAGGTAGAAGCCATTTTGTTCCTGGCAGTACTTCCTGTAGTGACAGGAAGTGGCAGTGGTAGGAAAGTGCAGCTTTCTACTGGGTGGTGGCCTTAGGAACAGCCGCATAATAGTGCAGAATATCGGACTGTGGGCTCAGATGAGCACTGACTCCTACACAGACAGTAGGGGCTTTCTGTGGTTCCTCATCGCTTCAGAGCCTGCAGGGTTTTACCCATTGCCCTGAGACTCTACTGCTATCAAACCCAGGTTCGGATGCTCACCACTCAAAAGCCAATACTTGAGAGACAAATATTGGTTGGAAAAGGAAAGGTTGCTTTATTCAGGAGGCCAGCAACCTGGGGAGAAGGTGGACCCATGTCCAAAAACCAACTCCAAAGATTCTGCTCAGTCATGAAAGTTTTTCAAGGGAGAATCATTTGGGGAAGGGATCAGAGTCTACCCCTTTCTTCTGATTGGCTGATGGTGAGGTAACAGGGGAGTGTTCCAGGAATCTGTGATCAGCCTGAAGTTACCATCCTCCACCTGGGTGGGGGCCTTAGTTCCTGCAGAAGAACTCAAAGGTGTTGTTTATGTATATTCCTTGAGGAGTAACTAGGACCCTGCCTCTTGGCTGCACTATTGTTTCTTGACCTTCCTCTTTTATTTCTGAATTCCCTCCCTTCCATGATAAAAAACTGTTTGAATCTGGCCTTTGGAACTCAGGGAAGGTCAAGGAGGTTGAATGAAGCCTATTTCCTGCAAATAAGGAACGGGGGACACGAAAAGAATTTTACCTGGGTGAGGCCCACAGGGTCCTGCTCCATGTCACTACTATTTCAGAGTGTACCTGCCCACTTCAACAGCCAGTTTCTGCCATCCCTGTTTCTGGGGGCAGATACATGCCCTGCACTCAAGGCAGGCCAGAAATGACAGGAGAATTAACCTCTTCCCACAGGAGCCCTCAAACAATGATTCTTGGGAGTTGGGGTTAAATAGTCCAGCTCCCTCGCTCCTCACGTGGGATGGCTCTGAGGCATGTATTTTATACCCCAGAGTTGCCTGTGGAATTGAACATTAATCACCCATTGTGATAGCCATGTGTTTTGCCCCCTATTGGCTGCCTTCCTTTCCCTATCTCACTTCCCCACCCCCCTGCTAGTGTCCCCTGCAGCTCCCAAATTAACTGTATGCACTCAAATCCTTGTCCCTGGGTCAGCTCCTGGGGGAATTAAGACACTGGGTAACACATCTTCCTTTTTTTGCACTTCCAACCTTCTCTCAGCTAATTTCCTCAATTAAATCCCTCTCTGTTTGAAATACCTGGGGTCCTCTCTGTTTTCCTGTAAGATCCCAACTGATGCACTTCTCAAATGGACTATAAATTTGAAAAGGGGAGCCTTAGTCACTGCTCTGTCTTATCACTCAGCAAGACCCAGCACACAATAGATGCTTAATAAGTACTTGTCAATGACATACACGTGTAATGAGGTGATTTTATTGACTGCTCACCATGCTTTTTTTAAAAATAAATTTATTTATTTATTTATTTATGGTTGTGTTGGGTCTTTGTTGCTGCGTGCGGGCTTTCTCTAGTTGCGGTGAGCAGGGACTACTCTGTTGTGGTGTGGGGGTTTCTCATTGCAGTAGCTTCTCTTGTTGCGGAACACGGGCTCTAGGCACATGGGCTTCAGTAGTTGTGGCATGTGGGCTCAGTAGATGTGGCACACGGACTCAGTAATTGTGGCACACAGGCTTAGTTGCTCCACAGCATGTGGGATCTTCCCGGACCAGGGCTCGAACCCGTGTTGCCTGCACTGGCAGGCAGATTCTTAACCACTGCACCACCAAGGGAAGTCCCAGCTCACCATGCTTTATGTGCATGTTTTCATTCATTCCTCCTGTCCATCTGATAAGGAAAGCACTGTCATTATCTTCATTTCATAGATGAGGAAACTAAGGCCCAGAAAAAACAAGCCCCTTGCCTAGAAACTTAATATAAGTTTTCTTCTCCGCACAGTAATTCCATTCATCATGAAACTTTCAGAAAAGGTCTGTAAAGCACCATGGTGTGATCTGAGCTGCACTCTGGGATGGTGGGGGGGGAGGTTCAGAGTGACTGAGGGCAGGAAACCCGAACAGCCTGGAGCAGCCTGGAAGAGGCAGTTAGAGAAGTGGGTTCAGGGGTGTTCCTGCTGAGCCCAGAGCTGCAGGGGTCCAGTTGAAGAGGGGTGATAAAAGAAAGCCACGCTCTTTTTCTCTCTACACTCACAGAACACTTCTGTAACCAGATATATGGGGGGGTGTTCCACACTGAAACTGAGCAGGACCCCGTGGGGCTTCTGGGCACGGAAGCCTTTTTGTCCCCCATTTCTTATATGAAGGCAAGACTCCAGCCTCCATGACCTTCCCTGAGTTCCAACGGGCAGATTCTGAACAGTTGCTAATAAAAGGAGGCGCAGCCAAGAAACCACCTGAGGCCAGATTAAAGGGACCAGAGAAGCCCATCACGATTAGGAGCCCCACCACCTGAGATGAGATTAAATGATCTTATTTGCAAAACAGCAATAGAGACACACATGTAGAGAACAAATGTATGGATACCAAGGGGACAAGGGGGAAAGGTGGGAGGAATTGGGAGATTGGGATTGACATATATACACTATTGATACTATGTATAAAATAGATAACTAATGAGAGCATACTGTATAGTACAGGGAACTCTACTTAACGCACTATGGTGACATAAATGGGAAGGAAATCCCAAAATAGGGGATATATGTATATGTATAACTGATTCATTTTGCTGTACAGTAGAAACAACACAACATTGTAAAGCAACTATACTCCAATTAAAATTAAGTAAAAATAAATAAATAAAGGAGTGCAGGCCCTGCACACACCCTAATCTTGTCAGCAACCCCACCCTTGAACTACTGCTATAAAACTCCAAATCCTCCCAGGTTGGGACACACAATTTTAAGAGGCACAAGCCCACTGTGTCCCTCTTTGCCTGGCAAAGCAATAAAGTTGTTCTTTTCTACTTCACCCAAAACTCTGTCTCCAAGATTCAATTTGGTGCACAGAGGCTGAGCTTTTGGCATCAACACCAAGCAATTTTCTAATTCTCTGCAGACGCCAACTGGCTGTCCTACAATCTAACTCAATTCTGACACGATCTACCTGGAGAAAGCGTCAGATCCCACAGGTTAAGGGCTCAGTCCCACAAGACTGTCCTCTCCACTGCAGATGCCAATCGAAAGTCCAGGTTGTGGGACTTCCCTGGTGGCGCAGTGGCTAAGAATCCGCCTGCCAATGCAGGGGGACACAGATTCAAGCCCTGGTCTGGGAAGATCCCACATGCCGCGGAGCAACTAAGCCTGTGCGCCACAACTACTGAGCCCACGTGCCACAACTACTGAAGACCGCGCACCTAGAGCCCGTGCTCCGCAACAAGAGAAGCCACTGCAATGAGAAACCTGCCTGCCGCAACGAAGAGTAGCCCCCGTTCACCACAACTAGAGAAAGCCCGTGAGCAGCAATGAAGACCCAACACAGTCAAAAATAAGTAAATAAAATAAATAAATTCATTAAAAAAAAAAAAATCCAGGTTGTCACCTGTGCTTCTGACGCACTGGCCACAAATCAGAGGTTCCCACAACTCCCTCCTTGGGTTTGATATTTTGCTAACAACTCACAGAACTCAAGAAAACAGTTTATTTACTAGATTACCAGTTTGTTATACAAGAGTATAACTCAGGAACAGCCAGAAGGAAGAGGTGCATAGGGCAAGGTATGCGGAAAGGGGCACAGAGCTTCTATGCCCTGTCCAGGCGCACCACCCTCCCAGCACCTCCACATGTTCACCTATGGAAGCTCTCTGAACCCCTTCAGTTAGGGGATTTTGGAGGCTTCATTATGTAGGCATGACTGATTAAATCCTGAGGCCATTGCATTAGCATACAAAAAGACACATCTCTTCAGAGATTCCAGGGGTTTTAGGAGCTGTGCTAGAAAACTAGGGAGAGGGCTTCCCTGGTGGCGCAGTGGTTGAGAATCTGCCTGCCAATGCAAGGGACACGGGTTCGAGCCCTGGTCTGGGAAGATCCCACATGCCGCGGAGCAACTAGGCCCGTGAGCCACAATTACTGAGCCTGCGCGTCTGGAGCCTGTGCTCCGCAACAAGAGAGGCCGCGATAGTGAGAGGCCCGTGCACCGCGATGAAGAGTGGCCCCCACTTGCGGCAACTAGAGAAAGCCCTCGCACGGAAACGAAGACCCAACACAGCCATAAATAAATAAATAAATAAATTTAAAAGAAAAAAAAAAAAAGAAAACTAGGGAGAGAGACCAAATATCTATTTCTTATTATGTCACAGGAGAGAGAGCACGGGATGGCTTTGTGGGACATATGAGCACTTCTCCTGGATTTTCAGTATTTTCTTGCGGATGAAAACCTAGTGTTTTTTGTTTTTAAAGAATTTCCCATGATTCAAGTGATGGAGACTTCTTACTATGGAATAAAAAGCAAAGGTTTTCTTGTTTAGGGTCTGTTACAGGCTGATTAGGCCTGGAGACCCATGAGTCATATACTCAGACCTGCCCATCCTCCCCAAGCAAAGAAAACTCATGGAAGTGTCTTCCATCTTGATCTAACTTACATTTTCCCAGAGCCTACTTATACCCCTGAGTGTCTGACTGGGCAGAACCAAGATACTTTGCAGATGGGGAATTTGATGTTCTGCGATGTGTCCATGAGATAACCTTGTTTGAGTGGGGTCGTTGGGCTCCTCTAGCTTCTCTGGGTGGCACCCGTTACCGCAATCCACCCTTTGCTCCCCATATGTCCAGGGGAGATTTCTGTAGAGGGTGCAGGGGAAGAGGGGCAGCTTGGGGCAGAGCTCCTGCAGGGACACAGGGGAAGGGAAGAAAGGGATGGAAGACAGAAAAGACCGAGGTCTGGCTTGTTCCCCTTCACCGGCTCACCCAGAAGCCATCAGAGCACTCGGAGGGGCACGGGTGTGTGCACTGGCTGGGACTTATCCCTCCACTGCTCAGCCTGACAGAGTCGGGCCTGCCCACACATGAGACCTCAGTTCCTCCTCTGTAAAGTATGAGGCTGTTGGCTCCAATTATTGCTATAAAGCAGAGGTTGAAAACTCAGTTACCTAAGGGGCCGAGCAGGTAACATAAATGAGAAAATGGGCCAGTTAAGTCTTATAACAAACTGGAGAGTCAATGCCTCTGCAAAGAGGGCAGCTACTCTCCCAGTCCCACAGATCCGTCAGATACTGGACATGCGCTATAAATTTGATTTACTTTTTGCCAAGATGGACTGTACTTCTATATCATCAGCTCTCTCAAATTTTTGAGAGGGCCAGAGGAATTCAGGCATTTGTGAAATGCGTCTATTTTTTTAAAAATATTGGCAACTAAAATTTGCAACTATTGTGGGAGCCAAACAAGCCCAGGGGTCTCTTGTTTGTAACCTCTGCTCTTAGAGCACCTCTGTTTCCAGCATGCGAGCTTGATGGGAGGAGGGGCAAATACACACACGAAGACACATGTCCAGAGACACCCAGAAACACTTACACACACACCCATGAAGACACACATATATACACAAGCAAATTTGTGCACACACTAAGACATTCATTGGCTGGGAGTGAAAGCCAACATATTTACAAACAATATGGCCTGAGCATCAACCTATTTGGAGGGACAACTTCCTTCATCTGCAGGAGGGTCCCGGAGGCCCCACTGGGTCAGGTATTATGGTTCTGGTTGCTGGATCATGGGACAGACTGAGAATAGTTATTTAATAGACATACACATTTCTTCACACGGACACAGGGAAACATGTACACACACAAACAGACATATACACATACCTACACCTTCTTCTCTCCCTGACGATTTTCTCCAGCATCATCAGAAACCAGCTTGGGTGTGGGGGAATTACCATCCCTTGCCCACAACTTCAACCAAAGAGGGACGGGAGTTGATGGACAAAGGCCCCAGCTCCCCGTCCTCTGGTGGATGATTCTGGTTCCGCAGATGATCCCCAGTGGGGCTGGTCCAGATGCCCAGAGTGGTAACCAGCTTGACCGTTTCTTTTTTTGACTTTCCTCCCTTCCATCTCACTCTCCTGATTTCCTCATTGGTGCCTCCCAAAGAAGCTACCAGCACCCAAGATTTTGTCTCAGGGTCTGCTTTTGGACGGAACCAAACCAAGACATGCATGTGCACACATGCACACCTGGTACACGCAGAGGCACAAAGAGAGGTGGACACACAAACACGTGTACATGTACACAGACACCCACACTCATGCACGTGCCCGGGCACAAACTGTGATCTCCCTGAGCACAGGTACCAGCCACAGGGCCCTCACCAGCTCACCTCCTCAAACTTGGGCCCCAAACCCTTCACTCTGGGAAGCTCCCTTTGATAGCCAGGAGGCTCATGTCTTGCCCAGCCCTGCAGCCCATCCTGAACATGTGCTGGCAGTCAGCGTCGGCCTACATGTAGCTCTGGGGTGTCTGGCAGTCGGATCCCACGTGGAAGCTGAGCACGGTCTGTGCGTGTGACTCGGGAGAAATGTGTGCAGAAACCTATGGCCTCATACATTCTGAACCATAAAGCCACAAAGACCGTGGATAATCACAGAGAGAGATGCACTGGCATATATAACACACAGAGCCACCGGGACCAAATGCAGAAACAAACACCTGGAAACACACCTGACTGTGCCGGCCCAGCTGTGAGCTCACTGCACACTCGGGCTGACCTACGGATGAAGGCACCATGGGGACCCTCACCTCCAGACCCGGGGGTCCACATGACACACACCCGCACACACACCCTAGCGGCGGCACAGCCACCTGGTATCCTCTTCCCCTCAGGGACATTTCATGACCAGACCCCAAACCCCAGGGCCTTGGAGCAGGAGGGCCTAAGTAACCTTCATGTCCCATCCTTCCTCTTTTGACAGATGGGGTCCCACAAGCCCAGAGAGGGGCTGCAGCTTGCCAAGGGCAGGACTAGACCCCAGGGCTCCCGCCCCCAGCTCTGGAGTCTTCAGCCTCCCTCACCCGGCTCCTGCCACCGCCAACCCCAGGTCTCTGGCAGACATGGGCAGGTGCCCACACACCTCCAGGCTGGCCCCAGACTTGGCGCTCGGGGGGCGGTGGTCTGGTTGTCTTTGGTATGCAGCTGGAGGACCAGGCTGGGCAAGGGACACAGTGAATGGGGAGGGCAAGGAAAGAGCACTCAGCCGAGATGCCAGGGGGGCTAGACCACTGCTTCCCACCCTCTTTCCAGGCCCAGCGGACCCCCAGATCTGGTAGGGTGTCCAATACCACCGAGTCACCACATCCATCACCAGCCCAAGAGCACACATGTGTATACATTTACCTCTTCCTCAGTTACACCCAGGGAAGGGAGTGTAGAAAACAGATACAACGTTGATACAGTACACCTACTGTGTGCCAGGCAACACGCCTCCATTCTGAAAATGAAGGAGTCGAGTGTTAGAAATGTTCAGAGACTTGCCCAGTACATATTTCAGGTAAGTGCCCGAGCTGGGATTTGAACCCGGGCTGTCTCAGTCCAAATGCAATAGAGCTCCCAGATACCACCAGCTGCCAGACCCCCTTAAACCAAGCTGGGACTTGCAGGTCCTCCTCTTCATTTGTCTTAGACCAATGTTTGTTGGGTAAGTACTGTGTTGGGTAATTTACTCATTACACATTGCCTTTGTCCCCAGCCCCCTGACCCTCACCCCAGCTGCCTGCACACCCCTGCCAGTCACACCTGGCCCTGGGTGGTCCTGGGCCACCTCAGTGAGTTTCTTCTCGATGTCAAAGACCAGGAGCTTCACCCCATGGCAAGCGGCGCACTTGATGTGGGGGACAGCCTTGCAGGGGTAGGTGTAGATGATGCACGAGGGGGCCATGCCCAGGCCCAGCACCTGCTCCAGCTCCACCTGGCATGGCCAAGAGCCCAACTGGTGACCCACTCCTTTGCTCCCACTTTCAGGCAAGAGCCCTGGATGGGACCATGCGGTGCCCGTGACTGAGTCCCTGCAATGTGCCAGGCACTGTTCCAGATGCTGATAGTTCTAGCTCAGAACCAACCCCTTTCCGGTAAACTCTGGTCCCATGGGAGAAGAAATCAGGGGGGCTGCCTGTAGGCAGCTGGTGCGTTTAGTCCTGCTGAGCTGAGGGACCCTCAGAAAGGGAAGGAGGGAGGCTTAGTAAAATATCCCCATCTCCAGGGACATCATTCCCACCAGCTGAGCTCCTGCTCCAACCTGCCTCAACACCGTGAATCCCCTTCTGCTAAGAAATCTCCAGAATGTTCTACTCCCCAGTGTAAGGAAAGAGCACGGCCTTTGGGTCAGGCTCAGTCATCCACCTAAGTCCGTTTCCTCCTTAAATGAACGGGGATACCCCTGGCCACCTTGTAGAGCTGTTGGGAGGATCAAGGACAGAAATCCGTGTGAGGCCCTTCACACAGCGCTTGGCACATAAAGTGCTCAACAGGACAAGGGGAAGCTTATGTATGACGTGCAGCTCGGTGGGATTCAACCCCTACCTGGCTGATCCAGTCTGACCCTTAGCAGGCCCAGACCCACCTGGCTGGCACAGTCAAAGCTGGTGCCCAGGGTGGCCAGGACACGCAGCACCCAGGGGCTACTGTTGCACTTCACCTCAAAGAAGGGTGAGACCCGCGGCAGGGCCTGGCAGCTGGCCAGTACGCCCAGGTCGGCCACCGTGAAGGGGTCTCGGCAGTCCTGCCAGGACAGGGAAAGAGGGAGGGAAGCCTGGGAAGTGGGTTATCTCAGCTAATCCTCACAATAACTCTTAAGTCCCATCTTAAAGATGGAAAAATGAAGGCTCAGAAAGAGGAAGTCAGGGACTTCCCTGGTGGCGCAGTGGTTAAGAATCCGCCTACCAGTGCAGGGGACACGGGTTCCATCTCTGGTCCAGGAAGATCCCACATGCCGCGGAGCGACTAAGCCCGTGCGCCACAACTACCGAGCCCGAGTGCCTAGAGCCTGTGCTCTGCAACAAGAGAAGCCACAGCAATGAGAAGCCCGTGCACCCCAACAAAGAGTAGCCCCCCCGCTCGCCGCAGCTAGAGAAAGCCCGCGCGCAGCAACGAAGACCCACCGCAGCTAAAAATAAATAAAATTTTAAAAATAAAAATAAAAAAAAGAAAGAGGAAGTCACTGGCTCAAGGTCACACAGCAAGTACGTGACAAAGACAGAATCTGAGCCCAGGTCTCCCAAGTCCAGGGAGCTTTGCTTTTAACCACTTATCTCTACTCCCTTCGACTTAACGCCCCTCTCCTCAGTAGGAAGGAGAAGTCTGTTGGGCCAGGGAAGGCTCTAGGTTACTTATTCTATAATCATTCAACAAAGATTTCTCCAGCACCTACTCTGTGCCAGGCTCTAGCTTGGGTGCTGGGGAAACAGCAGTGAACAGTCCAAACCAAAATCCCTACCCTGTGAAGCTCCTACTCAACTGAACCAGAGGGAGACAAGTATGAACTCATGCAACATGTGCTTGTTAAGCAACTACCATGTGCCAGGCACTGTGCCGGGGCGAGGGGTGGTGTGGGCAGAAGTACTGTATAAATTATTCCCATTTCGCAGATGTGGCCACTGAGGCTCCGAGGGCAGGTGTACCTCACCCAAGTTCTCACCGTTGGGAAGCAGCACAGTTGAGACTCAATTCCAAGAATGAATGGCTTCAGCTGAGACCTGTACATCAGTCTGTTTTGAGATATGACCTATTTTTTTTCCCTTCTTCTCTCCTACTCATTGATGCCAGTGGCTATTTCTGTAATTTATGCCCTTGGGGGAGGTATGTGGCCAAGGCAGAAAGAGACTGCAAGTCTTTCTGACTTTCTTGGGGGAGCTTAGCCCTTGATGGAAGAGGTTGCTGAGTTGCAAAAAGAGTGTCTTAGTCACCCTGATAGATGGAAAAATGAGCCTATCTGTGTCACTCAGTGTCCAGTCACGTCCCTCCTCTCTGGCCACACCCTCCCTCTCCATGTGAGCTGCTGAGGTCTCTGTGACCTGCTGGCCCTTTCAGGCTGAAGCCAACACTTTGGGGCTGCCTTGCCCCTGGAATGTCAGCTGACACTTCCTGCAGGCTTACACCCCACCTCTGTGCTGTGACCAGAGCCTCCTTGCCTGTTCCAGGAAGGCAGTTCATCAAGGAGCCGGCTCCTGCCCTGACTCTTCTCTTCTGCCAGCCCTGCCTGGGCAGGAGGGTGGGAAGGACCCAAGGAGGGCAGAGATGGCAAGTCTCTTATGTCTGGGTGGCAAAGAGATGGGTCTCTACCCAGAAAATAACCTGCTGTGTGACTTGGACAGTATTCTTCCTTTCCTCCTGTTTGCCAAGTGACCTGGTATAGCAGAGGTATTAATCTCCTAGACTTGAAATCACCCTGGTTTACTACTCACTAACTGTGGGGCTGTGGGCAAATTACCTGACAGCTCTGAGCCTCAGTTCCCTCCTCTGAAAAATGAGGGGCAGTGACCTCAAGTGGCAGTGATGGGGATTAAGTGAGATAATGTACATGAAGTGCTTCACTATTACTGTTGGTATTTGTGCTTGCATTTCTGTCCCTATGAATTGTCCCCACCAGATTATGATGGTTTGAAGACAGGGACCACATCTTCTGCATTTCTGGGTCTCCAGTGATACACACTAGTATAAGACTTGGCACAGAATTTGCTTCAGTGAATATTTGTAGAATAAGTAAATATAGGATGTCACAGCTAAGGCACTTAAGATCTAGGATATAGATCAAAGTCTGTCTGCTTCTACAACCTGTTCAGGATCAAGAAGAGAAAAATCAATGGGACAGAACTGACAGGCCAGAAACAAAGCTCAGAACAAAAGAATTTAGCACATCACCAGAGACTTCCCTTGTGGTGCAGTGGTTAAGAATCCACCTGCCAATGCAGAGGACATGGGTTTGAGCCCTGGTCCAGGAAGATCCCACATGCCACGGAGCAACTAAGCCTGTGCACCGCAACTACAGAGCCCGCGTGCCAAAACTACTGAGCCCGTGTGCTGCAACTGCTGGAGCCCATGCTCCACAACAAGAGGAGCCACCGCAATAAGAAGCCCACACACTGCAACGAAGAGTAGCACCCACTCACTGCAACTAGAGAAAGCCCACGCGCAGCAACGAAGACCCAAAGCAGCCAAAAATAAATTAAAAATTTTTAAAAATTCTTAAAAAAAAATCACCAATCATCGAAAAAAAAAATTTATACAACAAATGGTGTTCGGACAGCAGGTGAGCAATTTGGAAAATAAAATGTATTTAGAATCTCACTTCTAACCGATATAAACATGAAATGATTTAAAGCATCAAATATATGCTTTTAAACAATCCATAAAATACATTAAAATATAGTCAATTATGTATCATATCTTTGGGAGGGGGGATGATGTTTTAAGCTTGGATGTGACCAAAGAGATCATAGTGTAAACATTCAGATTTGATGGCACCTGACTTATAAATTATGTACATTCATAAACTCAGAACTCATTCTTTCTAGCAATCAGGAGACCTGTGACGTGGTGCTAACATGGAGATCAGCTAACAGGGCCATGTGACTTGAATAAGTCTGCCCTCTCAGGTTTTGAGTCTCTCAACCGTAAAACCCAAGAAGCAGTGTAATGAGACAATTTAACGTCTTCATCTGAATTCCATCTCTGGTCAAATTATTTTACCTTTTTGATCCTCTATGTCCTCATCTGAAAAATCGAAACAATATTAGGATAGGACACTAGGGCTATTTTGAGGATTGAATGAGACAACCAAATCAAGATCTTAGCTTAAACCCTGTTGGCTTAAATTACTGGGATTTGAGGACTGTTTCTGTGCCATAACCTGGCCTCTAAAGGCTGGTACACAGTTTAGTATAAGCAGGTGCTCCGCAGATGGCTCTGACAGCCCTACCTTTCTCCGAGAGCTGGGACTTGCTCGTGCAGAGGTCAGGTGAGTACACGACTCTCAGCACAGCCTGCCTGATCATATGCACATTTCTTCTGGAACATTCATAGTTTGATCCTATGGACTCGGAATGGGATTGAAATGCAGGGTGTGACCTTGGTGAATAACTGGGGTTAGGTCCTGTTAGACCCTGGGATGGCCATGTGGTTAAATGCCAAGATACCTCAGATTTTCTTCAACTGTGCTGTTAAAGGTCATGAAGCTTCATGAAGCCCACATTCTCTTGCCTTAAATACATCAAAAACCATCTGGTTTGTAGCAAGTCTAGAATCAAAGAAAGGTAAGTCAGACCCAACATTTCTATGAGTCCTGCAGTTGGGTTAATGAATATTTATGGAACTCCTACTATGCATTGCATAGTTTCACTATTTCTTATAGTCCTCATGACAGCCCCATGAAGCACTAATTATCATCTCTATTTTTTAAAGTTAATTTTTATTGGAGTATAGTTGATTTACACTGTTGTGTATCTCTGTTTTACAGATGAGAAATCAGAGGCTCACAGATGTTTAAAAAAAATTCCTAAAAAAATTTTTTAAAAACAACAACAACAAATTCCTGAGGTTTAATCGGTTTGCAGGGCAGAAGTTGAGACACAGATGTAGAGAACAAACATATGGACACCAAGGGGGGAAAACTGCGGTGGGGTGGGGATGGTGGTGTGCTGAATTGGGCGATCGGGATTGACATGTATACAGTGATGTGTATAAAATTGATGACTGATTTTAAAAAATAATAATAAAAAATAAATAAATAAAATAAAAAAGTCACAAAGGTACTAAATTTTGGAGAATGGATTATCCACTAAAGTATGGTATCTTTGGGGAAAATTTCTGAACCCAAGTTGACAAAAACCAAGTTGTGAAGAACAAGGACCTAGTTATGGAAAAAGATTTTGTCCCTTCAACATTTCGCCATTAAGCATCTGTGGGGTGCAGGGGCTGCTTGAAGAACCAGGATTGCAAAGTCAATAAGACAGCTTTTGCCTTCATAAAGCTCTCATTGCAGTAATATTTACATATTAAAGCAGTAAAAAAAAAAAAATTTTTTTTAAAAACAACAACAAAAAATTCCTGAGGTTCTCAGTAAGTGGCAGAGCCGGATTCAAACACGGGTCTTGTATGATTCCAGATCCCAGGCTTTTTCCACTACTAGTTAAAATAGTCACTGAATAGTCACAACAACATTGCAAAGTGAATATTATTATGTTGGTTTTACAAATGGAAACCTGAAGGTCAGAGAGAAGCAGGACCTCATCCAACAAAATGGCTTCCAGAACTCACAGAAGTCATCTCGAAGGATGACCTCAGATCTGGGTCTGATGGAGACCAGGGCAAACAGCCAGTCTTGGGGGAATAAAATGGCCTTCTGTCCTTGCCAGTGTCCCCCTTCCCACCACACAACCAACCTCAGAAGACTCTCCAGTCCCACCCAGCCCACTTATCACATCCCTCTCTGTTCCAAACCTTTGCAGAAGTTTCCTTCTGCCTGAAACCCTTTCCCTCCAGCCTGCTAAGCTACTGTTCATCTCCAATGTCCAACTCAAATGGCTCTGGGTGGTAGTCATTAGAGCCGTCCATCGGCTATTCGCAATTCTCTTGTAATTGGTAAAATTACACTTCCCCACTGAATCAATCCATTTAAGCTAAGTTATGCCACAATAACAAAGCATGCCCAAATCATACAAGTTCATAACTATAAAGATTTGTTTCTCACTCAACTTATGCTCCCATTGTGGGTCAGCTCTGGCTCTGTTCCATCATTCCAGGATTCAGGCTGAAGGAGCAGACCCTCATGGCACATTTCTACTGAAAATCAGTAGCTAAAACAAGTCCCATGGCTAAGCCTGATGTCAGTGGGGAGAGGATTACAGGGAGAGACAGCAAACATTTTGGCAATAATACAGTCTATCACAGCCTCCCATCCCTTGAAGTTAGGTATGGCCATGTGACTTGCTTCAGCTAATGAAGTGTGAGCTAAAGCAATACCTTACTTCCAGTAGGGAGCTTTAAGAGCCAGTGTGAATCGCCATCTTTTCTTCCATATGAGCAATCGGTAGATGGTGGCTACTCCACCAGCCTGGGTCCCAGAGTGAGGACAGTGTAGAGCAGAGCCCCCAGCCAACCCTTCCTGGATATATAGTTTGAGGAAATAACAACCTTATTGTTTAAGTACTGAGGTTTGAAGGTTGTTTGTTACTGCAGCCTAAGCTAGACTGTCCAGCTCAATACACACCTCTTTTGGAAGACTTCACTGTGCTGACAGAGGACAGTGGGAGGTGCTCAGAACTGCACAGGGATCGACCAGTCAGGAAGCTGCTGATTTTTAAGGGGGACTAAAATACCACCGGAAATGTGACAAGGTTAAGAACATGGTATTTACAGAATTACTATTCAGGAACGTACAGCGCGTTGTTCATTCATTCATATATTAATCAATTCATTCAATAAATATTTATCAAGCACTTACTATGGGCCTGGGACAGTGTAGGCACTGAGGATACAGCAGTGAACAAACCAACGTTTCCTCCTTCATGGAACTCACATTGGAGTAGTTGGAAAAGAGGCATTGATAAGTCACTTGTGGGAGTGGTAAGCATGCTTGAACATGGGTAATGGCAGGGCTTTTGCTCTGTAGATGCAAGTGTGGGGGGGAGCTGAACTGTTCAGAACAGGAGAGGGAGAGCTGTGGGGAAACCCAGAGAAGGCGGAGGACAAGGGCACCTAGTGTCACATATAGTCTCCATGCACTAGATACATAGGGAATAGTAACATGAGGGATGATATGGACCAGATCTTCAGCATTTTTCAAAATTCTCTTGACAAATCAAGACCTAAAAAACAAATAAACAAAAACAAACAAAAAAACCCCACTCATTTTAGACCCAACATCTTTTTGCACTGGCTTGTGGAGGACTCTCTGTAAATACGTAACTGAGCAGGACCCTATGGGGCCTTCCTGGGATGGACCCCTCCCCCATATCCTCTGCTGTAGCTCCTCTCTGAAGTACCCAGAGAGTATTTCATGCCTATTTCCTGAGTTTTTCAGATGCTAAAACCACCACCAAATGGAAGAAATTAACTACTTGATGATCACGAGCACATAGTTCCCAGACCTTCTGGCGCCTAAGGATTGGTCACCATCAACCAATCAGAGCATGAGCTGATCACATACCCTGGGATGACCCTCCCTCACCTGGCCTTTAAAAATGCTTTGCTGAAACCCTTTAAGGAGTTTGGGTTTTTGGGGGGCATGAGCCACCCGTTCCCCTTGCATGGCCCTGCAATAAACCTTCCTCTGCTCCAGACTTCATTGTTTCCATATTGTTTGGCCTTGCTGTGCATCAGGCACACGAACTTGTGTTCAATAACAAATAGTTTGACCAATCAGGGGATTTCAAGGTGCAGAGTTGGTTTTCCATCCCTCCATGATCAACCACCCACTGGACAGATGGCCAAAACCAGGATAGGGGTTTCACTACACCAGTCTCCTTACTCCCCATCCAGGTGCCCATGGCAATTGTTCTCTGGGCGCAGCCAAGTTTACTGCACTTTCACGGAAGATAAGTACCTGTTCACAGTTTAAATACCCTGTCCATTCAAAGAGATACCACTTCACACGCATTAGGATGGCTATTACCAAAAAAATAAAAAATAGCAAGTGTTGGTGAGGACGTGGAGAAACTGAAACCCTTGTCAACTGCTGGCAGGGATGTAAAATGGGGCAGCCACTGTGTAAAAAAATTATGGCAGTTCCTAAAAAAAATTAAACACAGAATTACCATATGATTTGGCATTTCCTAAGTATATATCCAAAAAAAAATTGAAAGCAGGACTCAAACAGACATTTGTATGCCTATGCTCATAGCAGCATTATTCACAATAGCCAAAAGTCCATCAATGCATATGTCCCTCAACAAATGAATGGATGAACAAAATGTGGTATAATCCGTGCAGTGGAATATTATTCACCTGTAAAAAGGAATAAAGCACTGACACATGGATGAACCTTGAAGACATTCTGCTCAGTGAAATAAGCCAGACACAAAAGGACAAATATTGTACGATTCAATTTATAGGACGTACCTAGATTAGTCAAGTTCATAGAGACAGCAAGTAAAATAGTGGTTACCAAGGGCTAGACGGGGACAGCATGAAAGGGACTGGAGAATGGGGAGTGATGGTTTAACCAGCACAGAGTTTCAGTTTGGGATGACAGAAAAGTTCTGGAGGTGGATGGGTTGATGGTTGCACAACAATGTGAGTGTACTTAATAACATTGAATTGTACACTCAAGGGTTAAAGTGGTAAATTTTATGTTATACATATTTTACCACAATTAAAAAAAAACCTAGAACTCTGGTCCATTTGGGGCCACTGGGCAGAGAGAAGATCTTACTGAGGGCAGCTTCTCATGCTACCTCTCTCCTCCTGCCTCAGACTGACTCCTGGGCTCTTACTCCCCACCACCAGCTTCAGCTACTGGTGGCAGCAGGAAGGGGCGGGGGAGCCCCATTCCCCACTGATCAAGTCCATCCAACAAGAATCTGAGCTTGGTGATTTCCCTCCCAATGGTTCAAGATCTGTTGGGATCCCAGATTCAGCAAATGCAATTCCAAATGTTTTAGGGTCAGCCAAATAGGGACTAACTCCCCCTCGGTAGCGGACTATACTTTGTTTTTGGTTCCAGTGAACCAAAAATCATGAGCTACAAGGAACACTTTAGTCCTGGTTAATTACAATGCAAACTGCTACCCACGTTTTCTTATTCTTGTCTGAAGGTGGGGGTCTTCAGTCACCTGATAGCATCCAACCCCCAGAGCTGGTGTAGTCCACGTCGCCATAGAAGCCAACAAAGGTTCTTACCCACCACCCACAGCCAAACCCCTGCTGCAGCAACCAGGTGACTGGGTGGGGGAGGGGGAACAGGGCCACCTCCCTTTCACTGTTTCACTCAGAGTAGAAGTTCAGGCCTGCGGTGACATCGCAGATCCCCCGTGTCCCTGAACTGGGACACTGATGTGCAAGCTCTTGGAAGGCAGCGTGCACACTAACAGAGCACTTAGCCAGCATGATGACTAAACCAGAGGGAGTTGAGGGCGAATGTTTCACCACCACATACTTATCCAGCAGAAAGACATCTCCAATAAAGGGCCTTGAGACCACATAATTCTCCCCATCATAGATTTTCAACTGACTTCACAGAAGAGGTGCAGCAGTCCTTTCAAAAGATGCATAACAGCAATAGCCACTCACAATCTTTTAATTCCGTGTGCTTCCCCTGCAGAGGGAAAATTGTCACTTGACAGTGACAGTGACAGGGGATCTTAAGCCACATGTAGGGGCTTTCCTATAACAGTTACTTGTGTTCTCTCAGCTTCAGTTTCCCCATCTGCAAAAGAGGGATAAATAAAAGTTACCTGTCAGGTAGGCAGGTGCTTATAATCATAGAAACTTAGAATCACGGAAGCTTTCAGCCAGCAAGGACCTTGGAGGGGCAGGGGCAGTCCCTGGGACATCAGCCTCTCCTCCCAGACCAGGAATTACCTCTCCAACTTCCTTTACACATGCTCATCTAGCTGACTTTATTTGCACACTCCTGAAGACAGAGAGCTCACTCCCTTTCAGTTCTTGAACAGCAACTCTGACGGATAGCAGTTTATTTCGACCTCCCACTTCTTGCTTCTAGCTCTGCTCTTTGAAACCACACAGTACAAATCAGTCTAAATTCTCTTCCCCATGACAGGCCTCTGACAATGTGAAGGTCAAGATTGAATCCACCTCTAGGGAAAATACCTTTAGTTCATTTCACAGATGAGAAAATCGACGTCCAGAGAGATCCTGGGAATTGCTCAAGATCACAAGCCCAAATTCCCACGTGATGGTCATCTTGGAGTCAAACTAATACACAACAAGGATGAGGAGGGATTCCCCCGACCCCCACCAGGCTCGAGACCCAGTCCTGGTTAGAGTTAGAGCTAGGGTTAGTGGTCTCGTGGCCAGAACCCCATTCCTCTTCCTTATCCCTCACAGGGAAATCTTCAAATTGATGGCGCAGTGGTTAAGAATCTGCCTGCCAATGCAGGGGACACGGGTTCGATCCCTAGTCCAGGAAGATCTCATATGCCTCGGAGCAACTAAGCCCATGCGCTACAACTACTGAGCCTGCGTGCCACAACTACTGAAGCCCACACACCTAGAGCCCGTGCTCTGCAACGAGAAGCCACTGCAATGAGAAGCCCATACACCACAACGAAGAGTAGCCCCTGCTCGCCACAACTAGAGAAAGCCCACAGACAGCAACGAAGACCCAACGCAGCCAAAAATAAATAAATAAATAATAAATTTTAAAAAAAACACCATGCATGTTTTTGTACTTCTACTGCATATGCATATATCCACAAACAATATAGGGTATTATTGTGTGCATTTCAAAAAAACTAACATAAATCGTGTCATACCATATCATTTTGCAACTTGATTTTTTTCAGTCTTCAGTGTGTTTTTATGTTATCCTTATTGGTTTATGTAGCTCTACTTAAGTTATTTCAAATACTATAGGGTAGTCCACTATCTGAACAAACCTCAGGTTATTTACCCATCCTTAACAGAGTGCTGATTAGATTTTTTGCACTTTTTACTATTATGGACAGAGCTGCAATGAACATCCTTGTACATGTATGTCTCCCTGTGCATGTGGGTGAGGTTTCTCTAGGGCAAACATCTATTGATGGAATTGCTCAATCATTGTTCTCATCTTCAAGCTTGCCCAATATTGCCACATTTCCCTCCAAAATAATGGCTCCAATATACACTCTTGCTGGAAATATGTGAGTTCCTGTTTCTCCACATCTTACCAACACAAATGTCATTAGCCTTAAAGACTAATTTTTAAGGAATCTATTTCCCAACCTCTATCCCCACTAGTTGTTGAATTTATTATTCCAATTTCTCTATTTTTACTTTTTTACTGTCTCATACATCATTTATTGGAAAAGCATGTCTAAAAATCCCATTTTAATTGTAGATTTGTAGATTTCTCCTAGTCTGTTAATTTTTGCTTTAGTATAATTTGAGGCTACATTATTGGGTCCATAGAGATTTAGGTTCATCATAACTTCCTGGTGAGTTGTTTATCATTAAATGATGATTCTCTTATATACCTAACAAAGACTTTTGCCTTAAAATCTATCTTGTTTGTATCGATATTGACACACCAGCTTTCTTTAGGTTAGTGTCTGCCTATTATGTCTTTTCCACCAATTTACAAGCATACCTCATTTTATTTTGCTTTGCTTTATTGTGCTTCACAGATATTGCAATTGTTTTACAAATTGAAGGTCTGTGGCAACCCCGAGTCAAGCAAGTCTATTGGCACCATTTTCCAACAGCATTTGGTCACTGATGGTTAGCATTTTTTAGCAATAAAGTATTTTAAATTAAGGTATGAACACTGTTTTTTAGACATAATGCTATTGCACACAGTAGACTACAGTATAATATAAACATAACTTTCAAATGCACTGAGAAACCAAAAATTTGTGTAACTCTTTTTTACTGCATATTCACTTTATTGCAGTAGTTGGAACCAAACCTGCAATATCTCTGAGATATGCCTGTACTTTCTTCTTTTGTGTCACTGTGTTTTAGGTGTGACCCTTGCAAATAGTATATAGATGTATCTTTATAAAAAAATCTTACCAGAGAACTCTGGTTAATTAAATTCATTTACATTTATTGTGATTAATGACAAACATGTATTTATTTCTACTATCTTATATTTTTGTTTCTCATTTGGCTTTATGGAGATTTAATTTCTATACAATAAAACATACCGTATTATTTTGCATTTCCATTTCCCACCATTTTTCTTTGATTTTTTTTGTTTATATATAATGTAATAAACCAAATCGGAATTGAGTTAATACATGTAAAGTGCTTAGAAAAGAGCCCAGCACAAAGTAAGTGCTCAAAAAAATATATGTATTGCTACCATTATAACAATTATTGTTATTTACAGATGTTTATTCTATATCAGTCTCTTGGGTGAGGTGGAATGACAGAGAAAATGAATAAAACAAACTGCTTTCCCTCAAGCATCCTGAAATCCAGTGCTAGAGACAGAGATATACAACAAGGAGAGAGGGGAAAGTAATAGGAATGGGGAAAAAAATGATGCTCAAAGAGGGTAAATGACTTGCAAAGTTTTGCAGCTGGTAAGTGACAGAACTGAGATTTGAGCTCATTACTATCACATTCCTAAGCCTGAATTCTTAAGACTTAGTCCTTACCTTACTGCTTTGTAATGAACTTATGAGACCATGCATGTAAAGCATTTCGCACACAGTAAGAGTCCAGTAAATTACAGATGAGAATGACTGTGATGGTGATGATAGTGACAGTGGTGATGAGGATGATGGTGGTGGTAATGGTGGAGATGGTAGCAGTGGGGGTGATTGTGATGAGGATGGTAATGATGATGGTGGCGGTGGGGTACTAATGGGGATGCTATTGATGGTGGTGGCGGTGACGGTGATCATGCTTAGGTTAACCAACCATCCCCTAGTTTGCCCAGGACTGTTCTGGTTTCAGCACCAAAAGTCCTGAATCCCAGGAAATCTCTCAGACACAGGCAAATCAGGACAGCTGATCACCTTAGTGATGGCAATGGTGATGATGGAATGTCCAGGAGGCCTTTTAGAAACCATCTGATCCAAAGGATCTAAACTTTTCTTGATCATAGACCATTTTGAGAATCAAGTGAAAGTTATTATTCGTTTCTTCTCTTATCAAGATCTTTTGCAGGCTAAGAATATCTGATCTCCCCCAATCATTCCATTTCTCAGATCAGGAAACTGAGGTCTTTGCCTCGGAGATTTGGTCCCAGCATGGACAGGTCCTCTGCTAACGTTGAAGTGTGCAAGGAAGTGTCTGCATCTGCTCTCTGACAGCTCAGGGCTGTCCTGGTTTTATATTCTATAAGGAAGAGAGGACCTTCTCACTCCTTCATGACCTACCTGAGAGTTGCGTGTGGTCAGATGAAATGATCTTACAAGTCCCTGAGAATAAAACCCAGAGAATAAAACCCAAATGGACTGAAACAGAACGTGAAGACAGTTTTCTGGATACTAACCCACTCTCCCATGCAAAACGGCTCCTGGGTTAAGTCGAAGTTCAGGTAAATGAAGCCAAATTCATGAACTCATGGAAGCACAGAGATTACAGAGAAAGCTGGATGAGTAGAGAAATTAGCCTTACTGGTTTGTCTAAGACTGAGGAGGGATTCCCAGGATGTGGAAACCAGGACTGAATATAACACATTCATGAAAGATCCACAGAGATGCAGTGGACACTCTTTTGTGACCTCCCCAGCACCCATTCCCCACCTTCCTTATCATATCAGAATTTTCCAACCGTTAGAAGTTGGGTAATACTAATCTCACCTCTGGGTGGGGTGGCAATGAATGACTTACCTGCTTGACCTGGGGGCCACAGATAGAATTCAGGAGGTCCGTGAACCCATATAGGAAAGTACTTATATCTTTATTTTCACCAGCCTCCCACTGAAATTTATCATTTTCTTTCATTATAAATATAGGTAGCAAACCACAGTCACATGATCTGTACCTGTGTCTTTGTCACCAGTGGAAATCACAGATATTCATATCACATTGCAGTGTTGCAAACCTCTCAAAATATCATTTATGTTCATTATTACTTCTAAATTAGAGTAATTATTAAATTTGCTGCTGAATACATGTGATCAAAATGTTCTCATCCGATGCTTCTGCAACATTGCCAGCCAATATCAGGCAACTCGGTGCCTAGTAGATGCTCAGTCACCAAACAGTTATGTCTCATGGTCTCATACCAGCGACCCAGGTATGTTAATTGCTTTCCAAGCTCCTTTCCCTACATAGTTTGTTGATCAACAAGTGGAAGGAGGTAAGTCAAAGTTCACCTCACTGTTTAATGTTCTTATTAAAACTGGGTAACAACTGTCACATATTGATGTGTCATTTTAAAATAAAATTAAAGC
Source organism: Balaenoptera acutorostrata (assembly GCF_949987535.1). Classification (NCBI taxonomy): domain Eukaryota; kingdom Metazoa; phylum Chordata; class Mammalia; order Artiodactyla; family Balaenopteridae; genus Balaenoptera; species Balaenoptera acutorostrata. The sequence goes on along the minus strand of NC_080064.1, from coordinate 25,166,025 downwards.
TTTGACTTGTTGGTATTTAAAATATCTTATTATGTTAAGTATCTATAAAAATACATATATTACCCCATCATAAGTTTGCTTATTCATTATTTTAATATAATTGGTTACCTTTGTAGTCTTATATATTTTATTTTGTGCATTTAAAACATTCTGAGAAGGAGTCCTTAAGCTTCACCAGACTGTCAGAGGCCCATGGCACAGAAGAGGTTAAGAACCACTGGCTGGCCCACCCTCCAATCCTGTTTTTTTTAAGTTTAATTCATTATTTATTATTTTATTCCTCTTTTATTTATTATTCAGAGCATGTCTCAGCTTTTAATACACTATATAGTCCATATTTTAAAATCATCTGGGACTTCCCTGGTGGTCCAGCGGTAAAGAATCCACCTTGCAATGCAGGGGATGCCGGCTCGATCCCTGGTCAGGGAACTAAGATTCCACATGCTGTGGGGCAACTAAGCCCGCACGCCACAACTACTGAGCTCGAGCTCCTCAACTAGAGAGCCCGCATGCTGCAAACTACAGAGCCCACATGCTCTGGAACCTGCGTGCCTCAACTACAGAGCCCACGTGCCCTGGAGCCTGCACGCCACAACTAGAGAGAAAAAACCCACACGCCACAACTAGAGAGAAGTCCGTGCACCGCAACTAAGACCTGATGCTGCCAAAAATAAATAAATACATCTTTTAGAAAATAAAAATAAAATAAAATCATCTGTTCATCTTCACTAGAAAATAAAACCCACGAGGACAGAAAAAAATGAAACCAACATTGGAGAAAGAAATCAGATCAGTGAGATGACAAGAAATTAGGCCCTTGGTGACATTGTTGGGCAGCTTGATCAAGCCTCACCTGCTGCTAGCTCTACTTTTGACTTTCTTAGTTACATGAACAAATAGACTCTCTTTATTTTTTTTAAACAAATTTGAATTGGCTGTTCAGTTGGCTATAACTAAAAGTATCCTACATGACATACAGGCAATAAGCAGAAACACATTTAATTAATTCATACAACAAACATTTAACCAGCCCCTACACTATACCTAGTCACTGGGCATACACAAAGGTTAATAGAACCCTGCCCTCCTGGAACACATCCCTTCCAGTAAGAAAGACAGAAAAGAGCACACGTATCACAATACTGTGTGTGATGGATACACTGGGTCAGCACCCTCCTTCCAGTGTGCTCTCCCAGGGCCCCTGGCAGCCAGGACTCAGGAGATTTATGTAAAGGGCAATCAGATTCACTCACACCAGATTTAGGAAAATGGAAGCGAGATGGAGGCCATCTTCCCGTTGCTTTTGCCATTTCTGCTAGCAACACAATTGTGGAGACATTTGGTTTTTCTGAAGCACAGTTAGTAACGATGTGGTTTCCCTTGCTTAGTAGACATTAAGAATAAGACTGGACACTCATTCATTCTGCTACCAAGGATTGTGGTAGGCATGGCTTGGTACATTAGTAGTAGCTTCTTAGCTGTGGCAGTGATGTGATTCTGGAGCCTAATATTTCTAATTAGAACCTTGCTCTTGATTGTCGAGTTCTGGGAGTTGTTCTTGAAAATTCGAACTGGAGCCTGTTTCTTCAGCTCACCCAATCATTCTGTGAGCCAATAACACCTTGAAAAATTCCTTCCTGCTTAGACTAGCCAGCATGCAACTGAATCCTGATTGAAACACAGTATGTTCAGTGATATAACTGCATTTTAAATAAGTCTAGAGCGGTCACAGTGTTCCAAAGAAAAGCCAGTGATGGAACTAGATTCTGAAGGAAGAGTAAGGGTTGATAAGACAAATAATAGCAGTGGTCATATGAGTTTGAGCATAGACCTAACTATGAAAAGTAGCACAACAAAGTTTCCAGAAGAAAAAATTAAAGAATATATTTCTGACCTTGGGGGAGGCAAAAGTTTCATAAGCAGGGCAAAATAAGCATCATAAAAGAAAAAAATAATAAATCAGATTCCATTAAAATTAAGAACTACTGTTCATCAGAAGACAACAGTAAGGGAGTGAAAAGATAAGACAGAGATTGGTGAAGATATTTGCAAAATATATTTGCAAAACATATGTCAATAAAAGGATGCACTTCTCAAGAAGCGTCTACAAGATGACCCAATTTAAAAATGGACAATAGAGTTCAACAGATATACAGTGGAATATTATTCAGCCTTTAAAAAGAAGGATATCTTGCCATCTGTAACAACATGAAAAAAATTGGATGTCACTGTGTTAAGTATAATAAGCCAGACAGAAAAAGACAAATATTGTGTGGTACGGTATTACTGACATATAAAATCTAAAAATAAAAAAGTCAAACTCATAAAAACAGAGTACAATGGTGATTGTTAGGGGTTGGGGGACAGGAGAAATTAGGAATGACTGGTCAAAAAGAACAAACTTTCAGTTATAAGATGAATAAGTTCTGAGGATCTAATGTACACTAATGTATGGCATGTATGGCATGGTGACTATGGTTAATAATACTGTCTTATATACTTGAAATTTGCTAAGAGAGCAGCTCTTAAGCATTCTCATCCCCCACCTCCCCCTCCAAAAGGAACTCTATGAGGTGATGAATGGGTTCAAAAACTTAATTGTGGGAATAGTTTTACAGTGTATATGTATATCAGATCACCACTTCACCAAATGTACTGATATATATTACCAAATGTACCATATGTATATCAACCATCACTTTATCAGATGTATACTTTAAATACATTACAATTTCATTTGCCAATCATACCTCAATAAAGCTGGGGGAAATAAGTTAAACAAGCACTTCACACACACACGCACACACACGCACACACACACACACAAAAGGGTATTCAACTGTCCAGTAAGCATATAAAACAGTGCCCAACATCACTGGTCATCAGGGAAATGTAAATTAAGAACATGTGATACTGGGACTTCCCTGGTGGTCCAGTGGTTAGGACTCTGTGCTTCCACTGCAGGGGGCCCAGGTTCGATCCCTGGTCGAGGAACTAAGATCCCGCATGCCGCGTGGTGCGGCCAAAATAAAAAAGATAGCGTGATACCACTACACTCCTGCTTCAGACATCAGCTCAAGTAGCACTTCCTCAGTGAAGCCATCCATCCCTTTCCAGGCAGGTTGAATCTTCTTGCTATGGAAGCTCATAGCTCTGGCTACCTTTCCATCATAGCTCTTGACACATTTACAACTTCACATGTGTTTGTGTGGCTATTGGGTTTATGTCCATCTCCTCCACTGGACTATCAGCCCCGGGATGGTAGGCACGATGTCTGCTGCTGACCATTGTGTCCTCAGTGCCTGGAACAAGGCCAGGCACAGGATAGGTGCACAATACATAGTTGGTGAATGAATGAATGAACAGAGTGAGTGAGTGAATGAAGGAAGAAGATTATTATTGCCATTTTACAGGAGAGGAAACTGAGTCTCCATTTCTTCAAGAAATGTGTCCAAAGTCACCGTATTCACCTGTAGTCATTATGCACCTACTAGGGAGTGTCCTGCCTTGGTTACTGAATGTTCTAAAGACTCTTAGCTGGGTGGAGGCATCTTACTCAGACTGTGGTGAGTGATCTTAAGAGTTCTCAGAAAAGCCTAAACAGTACAATCAGATGAGGTCATGGCTCAGGCTGGCCTGTCTCCAGGCACTAGTTAAGATCTTGGGATTCAACTCAGAGAAGAGACTTACCCAGTGCACATTCTGGCTTACTGCTCAGAGGAGAGTTGGTACAGGAGGCCATGGTGTTCTGCCCTCTCTCTCTGGGCAGCCAGTGGCATGGTGTAGCCTCATATCAGGGTGGGACATCCACACATTCACAAACACACAATTTTAGCACCTGCTTCTATGTGTGTATATACCCAAGAGATATGAAAACTGGTATTCAAACAAACACTTGTACATGAATGCTCATAGCAACAGTACTCATAATAGTTAAAAAGTGGAAACGACCCAAATATTCATAAACAAAATGTGGTGTATCCATACACTGGAATATCATTCAGCTGTAAAAAGGAATGAAGTACTGATACCTGCTACAACATGGATGAACCTCAACAACATTATGCTAAGTGAAAGAAGCCAGACACAAAAGGTCGCATATTCCATTTATACGCAATGTCCAGAATAGGTAAATTCATAGAGACAAATAGCAGATTAGTGGTGGCCAAGGGCTGAGGGGAGGAGGGAATGAGGAGTGACTGCTTAATGGGTACGGGGTTTCCTTTTGGGGAAATGAAAATATTCTGGAACTAGGTAAAGGTGATGCTTGAACAACGTTGTGAATGTATGAAATGACACTGGAGGGTACACCTTAAAATTGTTAATTTCCTGTTAATTTACCTCAATTTTAAAATTTTGTCTTAAATATCTAAAATCTGACCATGGGATTATTAAGGAACATGCAATGAGTTAATATACTCAAAGCATTTAGAAAAGTGCTTATTTCATGTTATATACTTAATAAATGATGATTATTAACTACTTAATTTTATATCCATTTTAGAGAAGGAGAAACTGAGGCAAAGGATGACAAAGTGACTTGCCCAAGCTTACACAGCTAAAAAAGTGGACAAGCCTGGATGAAAATCCAGTCTTGCCTGGCTCCAGAGTCCCAGCTCTTTCTGCAACACAACCCTGTCCCTCCCTGAAGGTTGCTGTATCAACCAGAGTTCCATCAAGAAAACAAAAGCCACTCTAGGAATTTCAAGCAGGAAGGAATTTAACACAGGGAATTAGGTGTTTGCAAAGAAGGTATCAGGAGTAAAGTCAGGAGATGCCACCAGCTTCTAGGGTCAAGAGTCACAGTGTAACTAGATATGAAGAGTTAGAATGCTGTTGCTGCCACCTGGAGACGAGAAACTATAGGAAATCCTGGCCCACATTGCAGTCAGTGCTGTCCTGCAGTCCTGAGGCCAGGCCGGAGACCGGCGGGGGGATGGGGGATGGAGTCATCCAGCTGCTGTAAAAACTTACATCTGCAGAAGCCCACACATCTATCATGGCTGCCAAAGAAGGAAAGATGGATTCTACCCTCTTCCACCTTCTAAATGTCATGTGAGCACGTTTCTTCAGGACACTCTGAACTGTACCCATAATCTTGCCAGTAAAAGAGTCTGGAACATCTAGTTCCTGAGCTTAGAACCCAGGAACCCAGTGAGAACACAGAACGGGCCGGCACGGCTGCCAAGTGCCAACAGTCACGTTCATGCACAGGTTCCAAGGTCAGGCCTACTCTGCGTTCACCCCTGAGCTAGGCACACCTGTAGGTATCCTTTTACTCTTCCAACTACTACTAGTACTTATTGAGGGCTTATTGTGCCAGGCTCCGTGCTGAGCCCTGGGAATATAGCAGTGAAAGGGCCCAAGGGTGGTGGGGACTCCATCTGGTAGACAGACATGGTCAGACATGGTCAGTCTGGCCATTAGAGGAAACTTCTGCCAAGGGAAACGTACCCACTCAACACACGTTCATTGAGCACCTATTATATGCAGACTGTGTGAGGTACTGGGGATACAGTGGTGAATACAACAACATGCATGTCCATGTACTTTTCTGTATTCTCCCCCAGGAAGAATCATCCAGTCTAGTAATTGTACATGTATCCTTTATAAGTCAATGGCTTCAGCCCTGGCGTCTCTCCTAAGCTCGAGACTCTTATATCTAACTGCTGGCTTGGCCTCATCATAATCATAACAACAACACATATAATACATACTTGTCCCAAGCACTGTACATAAATTCACTCATTTCATCCTCATTAATCCTATGAAATGAGAACCATAATTATTCTCATTTTACAGATGATAAAATTAAGGCATTGGTTCAAAGTAGATTAAAGTAACTTGGCCATACAGTTACTAAAAGGCCAGAAATCCAGCCCAGCCAGTCTGGCTCCAGAGCCCTTGCTCTCAAGCCCTGAACTATGCAGGCTCTCAGTAGCTCCCCTTGGATGTTCTAACATCCCAAACAGAAATCTGATGACCTCTCCTCTCCGAATCCAACTCCAGTTGTCTGCATTGCGATAGATAACATTCACCCAGTTGCTCAGGCCAAAAGCCAGGGCTCATCCTTGATTCTTCTCTTTTATTCACACCCCCATGTCTAACCCATCAGCAATTTTTACTGGTTTTACCTCCAAAAAATTTCCCAGCTCAGCTCACATTGCACCATCTCCTGGGCTGTCACACTAGTCAGTCACCTCCTTCCCTGTCTGCTATGGTCACCTCCCAAATGGTCACCCTGATCCCACTCTGACCTTCTACTACCCCCTGACATCATACTGTCTTTTAAAACATAAACCAGGGACTTCCCTGGTGGCGCAGTGGTTGAGAATCTGCCGGCCGATGCAGGGGACACGGGTTCGAGCCCTGGTCTGGGAAGATCCCACATGCCGCGGAGCAACTAGGCCCATGAGCCACAAATACTGAGCCTGTGCGTCTGGAGCCTGTGCTCCGCAACAAGAGAGGCTGCGACAGTGAGAGGTCCGCGTACCACGATGAAGAGTGGCCCCCACTCGCCGCAACTAGAGAAAGCCCACGCACAGCAACGGAGACCCAACACAGCCAAAAATAAATAAATTTAAAATTAAAAAAATTAGTTCCTTTAAGAAAACCAAAATCTAAAAGATATAGGGCTTCCCTGGTGGCGCAGTGGTTGAGAATCTGCCTGCCAATGCAGGGAACGTGGGTTCGAGCCCTGGTCTGGGAAGATCCCACATGCCACGGAGCGACTAGGCCCGTGTGCCACAGTTACTGAGCCTGCGTGTCTGGAGCCTGTGCTCCGCAACAAGAGAGGCCGCGACACTGAGAGGCCCGCGCACCGCGATGAAGAGTGGCCCCCGCTTGCCACAACTAGAGAAAGCCCTCGCACAGAAACGAAGACCCAACACAGCCATAAATAAATAAATAAAAATTTAAAAAAAAAATAAAATAAAATAAAAAAATAAAAGATATAATAAAACATAAACCAGTCACATCATGTCCCTGCTTCAGGGCCTCTGACAGCCTCTCCTTGTACTCAGAATAAAATTCGACTCCTTAGCATGGCCTCCAAGGCCCTAACTGATGTGACTCAGCCTATGTTTTCCCTCCCCGCCCTGCCACCGCCCCAAATCACTCTGCTCCAGCCACACTGTCCTGACGGCTGTTCCTCAAACACTCCAAGCTCCTTCTAACCTCAGGCCCTCTACACCTGCTTGGAATTCTCTTCCCCAGACCCTCCTACGCCTGGCTTCTTCTCCTTCAGGTCTCAGCTCAAATGTCACCCCCTCAAAGAGGCTTCCCCTAGCTCCTTTCTAACCCTGGCTCAGGAAATGTATAGACAGTTGGAAAGATAGCTTTCCAACTATCCATCCATTCCTTTACTCTGTTCTATTTTCATAATGCTTTTCATTATCTGAAATTACCTGATTTATTAACTTGCTGACCTGTTTGTGTGTTTCCTTAATATTTACTGAGCCCCTACTTTGTGCTGTCACATTGTTGACTTTAAAAATAAAACAGTCAGCTATTTTACCAGCAAAAGTGGGTTTATTTGGGAAGAGCAGAACATTGCAAGTCCAGACAAGCAAGCCACAGCAAAAACCACAGGCAAGTCCAACAAACAAAGGAAAGGAACTTTATCTTATAGAGATAAAGGAGGGGATTGGAAAGGGTTGTTTTGAACCGAAGTCCATTGGATAAAAGTGAGAGTTCAGGGTGATGATGATTTCTCATTGACTGAGTTGCTAGGGTAGTTGATTTCTTGTAGGAGATGCAAGGTACATCTTTTCCTGTTGGGGCTTGTAATTGATGATCCTTCCCTGTTGAATATCATTCTGTTGGGGTCTGTAATTGACCTGGAGTGGTACTTTGAGAGCTTCCTCTTCTGGCCTCCGGACTTCACTGCAGTGAGGTTTCCTTTATTAATTTTCACACTATGAAGGGCTGTTATCTCCAGCACCAAGAACAGAGCCTACACATGCCCATTAAATATCTGATGAGAGGATGTGAATTCGTCCAGGCTCTGAGAGAATAGACATTGGTCGGATATCAGGTGTAACTGGAGAATGGGAAGCACCTAACAGAGGACTCGGTCTAGCTTGGGGGTCAGGACAGCTGAGCTAAGACTTGAAGGATTTAGGTGCAGAGAACAGAAAGTAAGTATTCTAGCTAAACAGAAAGGAATCCATTACAGAGTGTTATGTATTATAAACAATCAGGAGACCTGATTATTTCAAGAGAGCTGCCCCTGGCTCCAGACCCTCACCACCCGTGCTGAAGCCACCAGGATCAGGGAGACCCGGGTGCCACCACCGCCTGTCACAGTGGATGGGCACTCCCAGCAGACTCACCACCAGCATCTGCACAGCCCAGCCCCACCTCTCACCCCACCTGAACCTGGTGCCCACACGCTGGAAATGGCCACAGGAAAAAAAACAAACATCTGCAGACAATGCTTGTCTGCGGAAACTCACTTCCACCTTCCAAAGGTCATGTTAAGTGTCTCCAATTGTCTGAAGCTAAGTCACATGCAGAACTCTAGCTCTAAGTGAAAGGGCGTCTGAGAAGTGTTTTCAGCTTTCTAGTTCCTGCACTAAGGCAGGTCCAGAGAGGAGGGGTGGATGGATATTGAGTGACAGTCCATTGTATACATCACCGTGTGTATGCATGTGTGTGCCTTGTATGCATGCATGCATGTGTGCATGTGTGTGACGGGGCACAGTAGGAGGAGGAACAGGCCATCAAGACCAGAGAGAAGGAGGCATTCTCAAAAAGACCATCACAGACATTTCCTCTGTGAGGACCTGGACCAGAGGTCCTGAGAGCCTTTCAGCCGAGGTAGGAGAACAGGCTTTAACTGTCCAATGGTTTAGTCCTACTTCCTTATTTTACTAATGGGAAAAGCAAAGCCAAAGGAGTTATGTCCTTGCCTAAGGCCACACTGCAAGTCGAGACATTGGCCTAAACCCAGCCAGGTCCCTGGGGGTTAAGGTCTGTGTTTTCCACTTGAGGTGCGACCAGGTTCCCAGGGAGGGTCACCTGAGGGATCCTCCAGCCCTGGGCACCCAGCCACGAGGATGCCTGGCTGCACAGCCCTCCCCCTGCTCAGCAGGATTCGTGTCTGGTCTTTCCGGGGCACGCTCCAATGTACTTCAATAACAGCAAGCATTTACAGACGCCTCCTCTGAGCCAGGCAGCGTGGCAGGTGGCGGTGGGAGCTGGATGAACGCATAGGTCGCGATTCTTCCCTCCAGCAGTCCCTAGCCTTGTGGGCGAGTCAGGTGAATAATCTCGACACAGTCAGGAGGCCAAAGGGAGGGAGGGAAGGGGCACTGAAGGGGCATCCTAACTGCTGTCAATAAGGAAACTGAGACTCAGAGAGGATTCCTGACCTGACCAAGGTCACACAGCCCGTAAGTGGCTGAGCCCAGAATTTGAACTCAATATATTTGGTTAATCTGAAACAACAAAACAGTTATTTTACCAGCAAAATGGGTTTATTGGGAAGCAGCAAAGAACTGCAACTATGGTAAACCACGGGCAAGTCAGGTAAAGGGAAGGAGAGGAAACTTTTATAGAGAAGGGGAATTTGGGAGGGGCTGTTATAAACAAAAAGTCCATTGGAGGAAACTGGGAGTTCAAAGAATAGTGGCTTTTCATTGGCTGAGTTGTATCAGTCTCTTATTGGCCCAGCTGTTTTCAGTGGAGGAGAAAATCTTTCTTCCTCCTGCTGCAGGTAGTAAAGTAGTTCATTTCCTGCTGGAGATGCAAGGTATGTCTCTTCCCATTGGGGATCGGTATTGATGGAGAGATACCCTTATGAGAGCTCCCCGTTTTGGCTTCCGACTCCATTTTAGTGAGGTTTCCCTTCTTTCATTAATTTTCACAATTGAATCGAACCCCGTGATTTTAGAATATAGGAGGCAGGTAGCAGAGAGTGTGGACTTAGATGTCACCTAGACCTGTGTCCAAATCCTAGACTCAGCCCCTTACCAGCTGTGTGTGGTGGGTGAGTGATAAACCTCTCCTTGCCTTGGTTTTCTCATAGATAAAATGAGGCTATGCATATTTCTTCCTTGTGGAAAAGGTGGGAAGGTTAGGTGAGATAATGCATGGAAACGGTTGAGCCCGTGCACGTAGGAAATCTTCAATAAGTGGTAGCTCTGTTTATTCTAAGTCAACCTACCGGCTCCAGGCTGCTCAGGCTATAAGTGTGCGTAGAGGCAAGGTGGCTCTTCTTGGATCTTCTAAGATGCAGAAGTCACCTCTTTTCCAGGCTGACCTTATATGTAATAAAGAATTTAACGGTTACCAGGGGCTGGGGGTGGGGAGGTATTGGTCAAAGGGTACAAACTCCCAGTTATAAGATTAGCAAGTTTGGGGATCTAATACACAGCTTGGTAATTGTAGCCAATAATACTCTATCATATCCTTGAATGTTACTAAGAGAGTAGATCTTAAGTGTTCTCACCATAAAAAAGAAATGATAACTATGTGATGGGATGCAGGTGGTAGCTAATACTATGGTGGTAATCATTTTACAATTTATAAATGCGTCAGATCGACACATACACCTTGAACCGACACAATGTTATGTGTCAATTATATCTCAGTGAAGCTGGAAAAATAAAATGAAACTTAACCTTGCCAAAAAGAGGTCTGAGCTTTGCTCTCACCTTCTGGATGGTAATCTTTGTTTGCCTGGGGGGGGTCTGGGACTAGCCAGATAGCAACAATGTGATTTTTCTTAAAAATCCGTTTCTTCTTGTAAAATTTACATCCTAATAACTTGGCTAAGCCAGTGCAGCTGGTGGCACAGAGCCAGCTGCACCCCAGGGTTGTTGGACCAGCTGCAGAGGCCCCTGGGCCACTGGCCCAACCAGCCAAAGGCTAAGAGGTGGCAGTTTTAATGTCACACGTTGGAAAAGTGCCATCTTGACCACACTTTCTGGCAGCATTCGATATTCTCAGAGGGGGGCCTAAAATTTTGTAGGCAAGCCCCACGGATGGGTGACGCTGTTGAAGTGGGTGATGCGGTTGATGGCGTTCAGGAAAAAGAGGAAGGAGGCCGTGAACTTGCCCCAGAACATCAGGGTGAGGCCGATGAGCGTGACCTGGTTCCTGAGAAGGATCAGGAAGCTCAGGAGGCCCCCGAAGGAGAGGATGAACAGGACAAGGAAGAGGGCGGAGCCCACGGCCCACTCGCGCCATGAATGGGGTCCTCACACACCCAGGACACCATGAGGAGCTCCAGGGCCAAGATGGCAACCCCCACGGCCAAGGTGGCCACGCTGTGGGCCACGGCCATGCCTGAGGCCAGCCTGGGCACGTGGGCCTGACACAGGTCTTGGAGACAGTGCAGCCCAATCTGGTTGGAGGCGGTGCAGAAGCGCAACAGCCAGAAGAGGCAGTTGTCGGTCAGGAGCCAGTGGTCATCCCAGATGGAGATGGAGGAGAGGACCACAGACAGAGGGGCACACAAGATGATGAGGGTCCGGATGAAGGATTCAGAGAAGGACTGGTGGGGCCTCCTTTGGGCCAGCAGCCTCTGGACTTGCAGGCAAAGCCTGCAAGGACCATCCAATCGGGAGATGAGGCGAGCTGGTGGGATGTGTCCACTACAGGAAGCTCACCCACAGGGCAGTGGTTCTGCCAGGGTGCTGACTTCCCTTTGCAGAGCCTCACGCCTGAGGAGACGGGTGGGAAGGGGTCAGTTCTCAAACAAACACCTTGCATCACTCTGCACACTACCGAGGGCTGTCATCCTGTGTGGGGGCTTGGCCGTGTGCTCCTGCCCGGCTCCCTCACACCGCTCCGCTCAGTAACAATGTGATTTAGGATGGGGGCTGGACATACCAGAAAGACCAACCGCATGACTTAGGATGCGGGCTTTGGGTCACACAGTATCCATTGACCAATCAGTCATCAATCAATAAATCAATCAATCATGCCTACCCAGTGGAGGCCCAATCAAAACTCTGAATGCCAGAGGCTCAGGTGAGCTGCCCTTGCTGGCAGTGCTCTGTGCATATTGTCGCTCATGGATGCAGGGAAATGAACACACCCTGACTTCACGTGGACAGGACAGTGGAAGCTCAGCAGCTGATGTGTCCCCGGACTCCACTCTATTCCTGTCTTCTCTTGGCTGGTTTTACTCTGTCATTTCCCTGTAATAAACTGTAACTGTGAGTAGAATAGCTTTCACTGAGTTCTGTGAGTTCTTCTAGTGAACGATCAAACTTAAGGGCAGTTTTGGAAACCCCTGAACCTGCAATTGGTGTCAGAAGTGACGGTGGTCTTGTGGCCTGTGTTGTCTTTAAACTGTACGGTTGACTAAACTCTCACACCCTGGCGTGTTGAACAAATGAATAAGCGAGTGGGTTGTCCTGAATTGCTCATAGTCAAAGTCAAACAACTACCCTAAGCCTCTGGGGTAGGGACTCTTATCACCACTGTCACAGGCAAGGAAGCTGAGGCTCAGAGAGGTGAAGCAAGTGGAGAGGCCAGGATGGGAACCAAACCTTCTGGACTCCAGCTCAGGATCTGACCACCATAGGGTGGTACCCACCCTATGGGTACCCACCCCCCACAAGGGCCCTTCCACCCTCACAAGCCAGGACCTCACCAGCAAAGGACCCTTTGGGAAACAGAACAGAGAAGGGCTAAGACAGACCAAGACTGCAGCCCCGGAGGCATTTCAGAAGAGGGTGGGCAGGTCTCAGGCCTTCCCAGTGCCCTGTCCACAGCCTACTTGGCCCTGCATCAGGCTGCAACTCAGATGTCTTCATGGTCAGGCAGGTCACTTAAAAGATGAAGCAGCAGGGGAATGCTGAGCAGGAGCAGGGGAAGCTGAGGTAGATGGAAGGTGTGCTCCAGAGCGAGGCACCATAATCTTCGTTGAGGTTCTTGTTGTTTTAAACATATAACAAGGGCCAAACCAGACATGCATTCCAGTCAGCAGTCTGCGACCTCTGAACTCCATAGCCTGAACCTCCCCGCCTCCACCACTTGACCCCTCACCATGATGCTCGAGCTCCTCAGCTCCTGGATGGTCCTGTCCTCTTACTGCAGAGCCTCTGCCATGCAGTCCTCTGCCCTGGTCAGTCTTCCTATGCTCTTTGAACCACCCAATTCCCACCTATTTTGCTGGTCTCAGCTTCAAAGCCATTCCTCGGAATTTTCCTCTGACCCTGCACATTCAGTGCCAGAACCCAGGCCTCTTGACCCCGGCCCAGGGCTCTGGCCCTTCCTACTCTGCTATAAACTCTCTGTCCCCTAGGCTTTCTCATGGCTACTCCAGAATCAACTAATACTCATTCAGATGATCAGTCAATCAACTAACCTTTCTCTTATTGAGCATTTTCTGTTTATCAGGCTCTGTTCTAGGCACCAGGGAAATGATAAACAACGAGAGTAGGTTCTCACCCTCATTGACCTTAGGGGAAGTCAGACAATACAGTGATCATCACACAAATAGATACATAATCACACACCGTAATAAAGGCTATGTATGCAGAGAAGTGTAGAGTTTTTAAGAAAACTAAGAGAAATGGGAAGGCTAATTTAGACTGGGGATCACAGCAGATTGGGGAGTCAAGGTCTCCATCTTCTTTTTCTCTTATGAATTTCTTTCTCTGTACACTAATAGACTTGCTATTGGCGTTGAAGTTCCTTGCTCCAGGCTCGGTACACAGGAACTGTTCAATAAATGTTGGCTCCTGTTATAATTTTTCTCCCTACCTCCTGCCACCTGTCACTCACATCCTCCTCCAGAGAGGCAAAGGACAGGTGTCCCTGGAGGTAGAGGGAAGGCTAAGGTGACCGCATCTTTTGGCCTAGCCTTTTTTCTTTTCTTTTTTTTCACACACACACACTGTATTTTATTTTTACAAGAGATAAATAGACTGACACCAAGCATTGTAAATGGATGACCACAACAAAAGCAACAATGATTGCAATTACCAAACACGAAACACACTCATACTATGTCATAATATTGACATTCAGTCCAGTAATCCTCCACTGTAACAGCTCCTTTACTTTGCAGTGAAAATTGATTTGTATATTCTTTGCCTCTGAGTCCTTGTGGGATTTTTTTTTTAATTCAAACAGAAAGTCACAAAAATTATAATCATCCTCATCAGTTCACTCAGTCCCATGTAATTAATTTGTTTTTATCTTGATCTTTTGTTAGCACTTTTATGAGTTCATCAGTTTTTCATTAGAGTTCTGAAAATGCTTATTCATTCAGTTCAGCAGTACAATCAGTTACCAGAAACCTGTACTTGTCAGAGTCTTTTCCATGAATTCCTTGAAGATGAAACCCTTTTATAGGAACATATTTGCAAAAGCATCAGAGTACACCCAGAACTGTCTGTAAATGACAAAAGACTTTAAAATGACCATGGTTAAAGATTTGACGAAAGTTCATAATAATGCAATTGACAAGGAAATTTAGTTATTTCTGATATACATTTTAAAATAATAACTAGAATTATGACTTATAACATTATACCAGAACATATAAGATCTTTAGAAATTTCATGTAATGTCTGAAACATTTATATTAACATATTTCCATACAAATAACCCAATGAAAGTTTAGTATTAGTTGTTTTGTTTGTTTATTTTTTTATACTGCAGGTTCTTACTAGTCATCAATTTTATACACATCAGTGTATACATATCAATCCCAATCGCCCAATTCAGCACACCACCATCCCCACCCCACCGCAGTTTCCCCCCCTGGTGTCCATATGTCTGTTCTCTACATCTGTGTCTCAACTTTTGCCCTGCAAACCGGCTCATCTGTACCATTTTTCTAGGTTCCACATACATGCGTTAATATACGATATTTGTTTTTCTCTTTCTGACTTACTTCACTCTGTATGACAGTCTCTAGATCCATCCACGTCTCTACAAATGACTCAATTTCGTTCCTTTTTATGGCTGAGTAATATTCCATTGTATATATGTACCACACCTTCTTTATCCATTCGTCTGTCGATGGGCATTTAGGTTGCTTCCATGACCTGGCTATTATAAATAGTGTTGCAATGAACATTGGGGTGCATGTGTCTTTTTGAATTATGGTTTTCTCTGGGTATATGCCCAGTAGTGGGATTGCTGGATCATATGGTAAATCTATTTTTAGTTTTTAAAGGAACCTCCATACTGTTCTCATAGTGGCTGTATCAATTTACATTCCCACCAACAGTGCAAGAGGGTTCCCTTTTCTTCACACCCTCTTCAGCATTTGTTGTTTGTAGATTTTCTGATGATGCCCATTCTAACTGGTGTGAGGTGATACCTCATTGTAGTTTTGATTTGCATTTCTCTAATAATTAGTGATGTTGAGCATCTTTTCATGTGCTTCGTGGCCGTCTGTATGTCTTCTTTGGAGAAATGTCTATTTAGGTCTTCTGCCCATTTTTGGATTGGGTTGTTTGTTTCTTTAATATTGAGCTGAATGAGCTGTTTATATATTTTGGAGATTAATCCTTTGTCCGTTGATTCATTTGCAAATATTTTCTCCCATTCTGAGAGTTGTCTTTTCATCTTGTTTATGGTTTCCTTTGCTGTGCAAAAGCTTTGAAGATTCATTAGGTCCTATTTGTTTATTTTTGTTTTTATTTCCATTACTCTAGGAGGTGGATCAAAAAAGATCTTGCTGTGATTTATGTCAAAGAGTGTTATTCCTATGTTTTCCTCTAAGAGTTTTATAGTGTCTGGTCTTACATTTAGGTCTTGAATCCATTTTGAGTTTATTTTTGTGTATGGTGTTAGGGAGTGTTCTAATTTCATTCTTTTACATGTAGCTGTCCAGTTTTCCCAGCACCACTTATTGAAGAGGCTGTGCTTTCTCCATTGTATATCTTTGCCTCCTTTGTCATAGATTAGTTGACCATAGGTGCGTGGGTTTATCTCTGGGCTTTCTATCTTGTTCCATTGATCTATGTTTCTGTTTTTGTGCCAGTACCATATTGTCTTGATTACTGTAGCTTTGTAGTATAGTCTGAAGTCAGGGAGTCTGATTCCTCCAGCTCCGTTTTTTTCCCTCAAGACTGCTTTGGCTATTCGGGGTCTTTTGTGTCTCCATACAAATTTTAAGATGATTTGTTCTAGTTCCGTAAAAAATGCCATTGGTAATTTGATAGGGATTGCATTGAATCTGTAGATTGCTTTGGGTAGTATAATCATTTTCACAATATTAATTCTTCCAATCCAAGAACATGGTATATCTCTCCATCTGTTGGTATCATCTTTAATTTCTTTCAATGGCCTAGACTTTTGTCTCAGTCCCCGAGGACTGATAGCCAGAAAAAGGAAGGAGGCACCCTTTCTTTGTCTCCTACGGTGAGCCGAGCATGGTGCCAGGCCCTTTACAGATGTGCTTTCACTGACCATGGCAACATCCCATGGGGTGGGTGCTAGTACAATCCCCATTCTGCAGATGGGGAAACTGAGACCCAGAGAGGCGAGGGCAGCTCATGGGCAAAGCTGAGATAAGAACCTAGAGGATCTTGGCTCTGGAGTCCACGTTCTTCCTGCAGCTCAGCAAGCTGCCAGAATAAACACAGCGGCTGGTAGTAGGAAGGACAAAAGCAAACAAACAAAAAACTACTAAAAACAATGTGGATGCCCGTTAACTGAGGATTAGTTAAATTAATGATAGAATATTCACTCAATAGAATCCTGTGCTGCTGCTTGAAAAAATGAAATAGATGAATGCTTTTCACACTCCTGTACTGTTTTTTGGGGGGAGGGGGTTGCCATAAATCAGCTTATATCTACAGTTATTTTAAAGAGGGTATCAAGCTCAATTCACAGGTGTGCAAGAAACAGAATATCTGTTTATTTTTTTATTTTTATTTTTATATTTTTTATTTTTTGGCTGCGTTGGGTCTTCGTTGCTGCACGTGGGCTTTCTCTAGTTGCAGTGAGCGGGAGCTACTCTTCGTTGCGGTGCACAGGCTTCTCATTGCGGTGGCTTCTCTTGTTACGGAGCACAGGCTCTAGGTGCGTGAGCTTCAGTAGTTGTGGCACGCAGGCTCAGTAGTTGTGGCTCGCAGGCTCAGTAGTTGTGGCTCACGGGCTCTAGAGTGTAGGCTCAATCGTTGGGGCACACGGGCTGAGTTGCTCCATGGCATGTGGGATCCTCCCGGACCAGGGATCGAACCCATGTCCCCTGCACTGGCAGGCGGATTCTTAACCACCGCACCACCAGGGAAGCCCTGTTCATTTGTTTTATATCAACTTTTTTTTTTTTAATTTCTTTATTTTTGGCTGTGTTGGGTCTTCGTTTCTGTGCGAGGGCTTTCTCTAGTTGCGGTGAGCGGGGGCCACTCTTCACCGCGGTGCGCAGGTCTCTCACTATCGCGGCCTCTCTTGTTGCGGAGCACAGGCTCCAGACGCGCAGGCTCAGTAGTTGTGGCTCATGGGCCCAGTTGCTCTGCGGCATGTGGGATCTTCCCAGACCAGGGCTCGAACCCGTGTCCCCTGCATTGGCAGGCAGACTCTCAACCACTGCGCCACCAGGGAAGCCCCCTATATCAACTTTCTTTCTGTGCAAAGCCCCATCCAGCCAGGCTGGTGGGAAATTCAACCTCAGCCATTTTTCATTTTCCTCCCCAACACACACGACCCCTCCTGGATAGTGCAAAGGTCCTGGGGTTGCATATAGCAGCAAGGCAGTGGGCAGAGCAAGAAAGATCTGGTATGGGGCGGGGGAGGTGGTGGGCAGCTCGGGCAGGGCAGGGAACTGTGCTTCCACCCTTTGAGGTCTCACCTGCTCCCCGGGCTCTGCCTGGCTCCCCCAGCTCAGCAGGAACTGGTGCCCCCATCTTTGCTCATAGAACTCACAGCCCTCAGCCTCCTCTTCCAGTCATGGAGAACTTCTTTGGGGTCTGGGAAGAACCACCCCCATCCCTAATCAAGTTCCTTTGAGGGTCTCTCCTCTCCGTCCAGGAGGCGCCTCTGCTGCCCCCATCACCACCCACTCCCCCACTGCCCAGAAGCTGCTCAACAAACTTGGACTTTTGGATACCAAAGGCAGGAGGGGAAGTATATTTTGCAGGTAACCTCTCTCTCCTGCTTCCCACTCTTCTTCAGACCTCCCCCAAGACAAGGAGGTCCAGAACCTTCTTCTCCCATGTGTTTGGCAGAGGATAGAAAATTTAATATCTCAAAAAACTGTCCTGTCCACTTTTTCACTCTTATCACTAAGGAAATTCCAAGGGTTTTAGGAGCTCTGTGCCAGAAACGGGCAAAGACAAGATATATATTTGATCACAATATCACAAAGTATAATAGTGTCCATGGGAAAGAGGGGGAGTAAAGCAGAGGTGCCAAGTTAGTCAGATCATGGGAGCAGGGCTGAAGTCCAGGGCAGGGGTAGGAAAAAAACAAAACAAAACTGTCTGGTCACAATTTCTCCTGCTACTAAACATATATGTATGTATGTATAAACATATACAATATACAGTTATTTATAAATATACACATATATATGGGGGGTGCTATACTATTGCTAGCTCATAGTCCTGAGGAATGGAGGTAAGTTTCTCCTGTTTATTATTTTTATTATCACTAAACATCTCACATGTTATATCATTTAGAAATGCATTCAGCTGCAAGGAACTTAATGCCCAACTAATAGGGGCTTAAATTTATTGGTGTTTGTTTTCCTCACATAACAGAAGTCTGGAGTCAGGTACAGTAGGGTTGATGCAGCAGCTCAAAAGTGCATCAAGGACTTAGACTCCTTCCATTTTTTTGTACCACAATCCTCACCATGTTGGTTTCTCATCCTCAGGCTCGTTGCCTCATTGTCCCAAGATAGCTGCTGTGGCTCCAGGCATCGTATTTGTGTTAAAATAGGAAAAGGGGGAATGAGTAGTGCCTTGTAAAAGAAAATCATAAACTTTTCTAGAATTGCTCTTTGGCATCCCCACTTGGGTCTACTTAGCTAGAATGTTTTCAGGTACCCACTTCTCTCAGGGAAGCTGCAAAGTGACAGTTGACTTTTCCCACCTTTGTGACAGAGGCAGGAAAGGGAGAAGGGGCTTGGGAATGTCTGCTGGTTAACCACAGTGTTTGCCTCATGAAAGCACCATGTTTTATGGTTTACAAAACAGCTACTATTGCCATTTTATGGAAGCTGCAATTGAGGCCCAGAGAGAGCAACTGAGTTGCCTAACTTCAGGTGACGAGATAGTGGTGAGCTAGCCATGGAAACAGAACTGGAGCTGTGCCCAGAGCCCTTTCCAGCGCACCACACTGCCTGTTTCCCCACATGATCTGCAGGTCTTGCACCCACTCTGCCCAGATATTTGTTCTACAACTTTGTCCAAAGTTGCTCCAGAGCAGGCTGGGCTGAGGCTGCTGGTGGTATCTATGCAGGGACCACAGCCCAGGTGCTGGGAAGCAGGTGTCGGGCAGCAGGTGTCCAGGGACAGAGCACAGGTCTTTGGGGATGAGGGCAGCCGCTTCCCCATTAGCAGTCCAGCAGGGAAGCCCAGCCTGTCAGCGCTGGCAGACAGAAAAAGCTGGGGTCCTACAGCCTGTCCCACAGACTGGCAAAGGAAGGGAGGTGACAAAGGAGAGTGAGAGAGAAGAGAGGTGATAGAGAAGAGGATATGAAGGAAAAGAGGAAGGAAATGAGAAAGGAGGTGATGGAGGAAAGATGGGGGAGGGAGGATGCGTGGAAGCCAGGATACTGGGCAGCAGGGGAGGAGGGGGTTACAGCAAACAGGCCGAGTGGGCTTCCTAGCCCCTGGGTGGGCAGTGGGTCACGCCTCACACCTGACACCCCCATCAACCACCAGGTACAGGAGCATGACCACTGTCTCGCCAGAGAGAACAGGGGCTGAGGAAACACGGAGGGAGAGCTCCCTGCCTGGGGGATAAGAGGTGGCTTCTCAGAGCCAAACTGGGACCTGAAACTCCTTAGCCAGCATTCAGGCTCTTCAGTCTGGTTCCAGCCTCCTTCCCTGCCAGGCCTGCCCCAGCCCAGACCCTGGCACAAATCATGCTCAGTACATGTTTGTTGAATGAATAATTGAAAAACTGCAGAGCAACAAGGATACAAAAGCAGGATAAAAGTGCCCACTTCTACAAACCTTTGAAAAAGGTTATCGGGAGCACAAAGTGGGCTTTTTCTCCCTAAAGTGACATAAGGAAAGAAATGAAATCTCATGCGTTGCGGGGAGGAAGCTCAGGCTGCTCCGTGGGGAGGTCTCCTTCAGCTGAAAGCTACCAGGGGACAAAAGCATCCACAGGATCTGTCTCAGGGTGAGAGAACGCTTCCTCGGCCCCTGCCCGACTCCAGGCCCCCACCCACTCCGCCCTGGGCCCTGGTACCCGCCTCTAGCTGCTGCACCCTCCACTTCATCCAGGAAGATCTTTCCAAAATAACCATCTGACCACGTCACTACTCTGCTCTAAACCCTCCAGGACCACCCCATGGTCAGCTCACAACTTCACGGCCTCTCCCCTGCTCAGAAACCCCCCATGGCTCCCCTCTACCCTGAGGATAGTATCTGGTCTCCTCACCATGGCCCTCAAGGGCCTGTGTGACTCAGGTCCAGCCCATCTCTCCCAAGCTCACCACCTCCTGACCCCCACATGCTCTCTGCCCTGCAACCACCCTACGTTTCTCATTGGTCCTCAAAAACCCTGCTCTCCTTCTCTTGCTCACATGCCGCGTCCTGTCCCTTGGGCGTTTTTGCTCCCCCTGATCTGGCCGACTCCCACTGTCCTGGCAGGGGCTGCGGCAGGCACCTCCTTGGTGCACCCGTGCACCTGTGCTGCCCCCATGACCCTAAAGCTCCTTAGAAGTGGGCTGCGTCCCTGGCCACTGCATCCCGGCCCCCAACAAATCCCAGTCACCTCAATTTCTGTTATGACCTGGGGATGGACATCACAACGTCAAGACCAGGCTCAGGAGGCCCCAGCCAGGAGCCTGTCCGTCCCCCGCACATCGCTGTGCACCTTCAGAAGTGGGTAACCTGTTTCATCTGAGCCCCACAGCAGCCTGGGTACAGGTGGCGTTTTTCCATCTGCTGAATGAGGAGCCAGGGCCCAGAGGGGAGGCCTTGCCCGGAGCCCCACAGGAGCCCCATGGCTCTTGCAGTTCAGCGGATCCAGGCAGCTTGGCCGACTTCAGAGCACACGCTCTTCCCCACCACAGCCTGGGCCCCAGAGCAGCGGCCAATGTCTACAGCAGGGAGAAGTGGAAGGTGGTGACAAGTTCTTCAGGAGGACCCTAGAGGCAGGTCAGAGGTGGGCAGGACCTCAGGATGGGCACTGGTAAGATGGCCCAAAGACCAGCCTCCCACGTGAGCCCCCTCTCCACCCTGACTCTGGCCTCATCACCCCTCATATGGACACTGCTCCAGGGCCCCCTTTTCTGACCCCCAGGCTCCCTTTTTCCAAAGCCCCTCCTTCCTCTATAGCCCCAGCCTGCAGGCTCTCCACGACCCAGAGGACAGAGCCAGGACCCCTCTGTCTGACCTTCAAGGCCCCTCATGTTCTGGCCCTTCAGCCCCCTCTGCCCTGACATTCTGTTCCCAGCCCCTGCACTGGGCCCAGATGGGATGGGGCCCATGCCGAGGGGGAGGGGCACAGACACGGGAGGCACACACACCGGCTTCTTTATTGGCAGAGTCTTAGAGACTCAGTAAGGCACGGAGCCCAGGAGGGGGACGGGGTGTCCTGGAGTACACGGTCAGGAATACCCGGGCCCCAGTGCTGGGCACCCCACCGCGGCGAGCACTCCTGCTGAGCAGCTCTCAGTGTTCCTCTCCTTCAGGACCCTCTCCTGGGGAGCCTTAGAACAACGGGCCCTTTTTTCCCAAGAGGGCAAGTGTGGGTGAATGGGGGTGAGGGGAAGGAGGAGGCAGCTCCATGGTCGGGGTGGGGGGGCAGTGGGAGGGAGGGGCCTGACGCTCCTCCTCCCTGAAGGCACTAAGAACAGAGGGGCCCAGCTCAGGGGCAAGTCCCGGAGGTGGGGCGGGCGCTCAGCCTGCGGTCACTGAGCCCCGAAGCACCAGGTGGGCTGGCTGCAGGGGGCTGCCTCAGCTGAAATCACGGTTGGGCAGGAGGAGGGGGGCTACCAGGGTCCACAGGTAGAGAAGCAGCCCTGCCCAGCTGGCACAGATCTTCACCCACACGGCGGTCCACGTGCTGATCATCTTCCGGGTGTCGCCGGGTCTGGAACACACCATCATCCCAGTGAGCCTGGCCCCTGATGCTGTGACCTCAGTCCTGGCCCCGACCTTAGGATCCAGTTGCAACCCCTGACTTCACCTCTGGCTCTTATCCTGTAAACTCTAGTCCCGTCTCTGATATTTTTGACACTTGGCCTTAAGACCCTACATAGAGCTCATGGCCTTGTACCATAGACCTGACCCTGACCTCAGTTCCAACCTTGACCCCAGTCCTAGGCATAATATTGTGACCTGATTCTGGTCGCTAACCTTATGATCCTAATTCTGTGACTGCACTCCTGGTCCCCGAC
The DNA here is from genome assembly GCF_949987535.1 of Balaenoptera acutorostrata. NCBI lineage: Eukaryota > Metazoa > Chordata > Mammalia > Artiodactyla > Balaenopteridae > Balaenoptera > Balaenoptera acutorostrata. The sequence goes on along the minus strand of NC_080064.1, from coordinate 25,143,524 downwards.
TTTGGGACCCGGAAGCTCCTGACTTTAGTCCTGACCTCTAATGTTGACTCTGACCTTCAATCCCATAACCCCATCCCTGATCTTATGACCACAGTTCTGATATTTCTGACCTCAATTTTGACCCTTGGCCCTGTGACCCCAGTTCTGGCCGCTAACCTAGTTACTCTGATCTTAGCTCCTTGACCTGGTCACTTCAATCCTGGCTTTCTGGACTTGTAACCCCAATTTTAACCAAATGGCCAAATTTGTTACTTTATATGGCCCCAATCCCAACTCTCGACTTCATGACTCCTGTTCTTGACCCTGTGACTTTGATTCTGACCCCATACCCTACTCCTAACCCTCAAACCATGAATCCCAAATCTGACCCCATAACCCAAATCACCACCCCTGATCTGTAAACCCGATCTGCCCTGCACAGGTCCAGCCTCACCTCCCGTGATCCCCACTTCTCAGCACTTAGCGAAGGTACCAGCTACTGAGTGGACCAGGCACTGGCAGGGAAACTGGGGCACAGATGAGGCAGGCTCCCTGGAGGGTCCTAGAGAGACACTTCCATGCCCAAGTCTTAAACGCCAGGGCAGGGCTGGAGGGGAAGGGAAGTGGCACACGCACTGCGGACACTGTGGCTCCGTCCACGCACCTGTACCAGTTGGTGAGCGTCATCATGACATGCAGAGAGGCGAGCACCAGGCAGAAGTGGAAGAAGGAGTAGCTGTAGGTGACGCTGTCCTGCTCGTTGTCGAAGGCCCGGCCCTCGCAGACCGCCACCGGCTGCTGCTGCGTGGCTTCCAGCACAGGCGGGCACTCCTCCGTCTGCATCAGGCTGTTTACCTGCCGGTGGTCCGAGGAGCGCAGACTGGGGGAGGCGGGGGCAGGATGTGCGTGTGGCTGTCAGGCCGTCACCACTGAGGTGGGTGGGTGGGCAGCGCCAGGGGGCCTCACGCACCACGGCATTGGCCATGATGACCATGGGCACTGGGGTCCCAGAGCCTCGGGAGCCGGTGGCCTGGAGGTTAGGCCCTGGGCCCTGGAGTTAACAAACTGCCTTGACTCTCAACTCTACCCCTGCTCCCTGTGTGACCTGGGGCAAGACACTTAACCTCTCTGAGCCTCTGATTCCTTGTCTGTAAATTCAGAGATAATAGTACCTCCCTTACAGGGTTGCTGGGAGGATTAAATGGAGTAATGGTGTTTGAAGCCCCTAGCACTGTGCCTGGCACAGAGTAGACACCAAATAAACGGCCCCTGTTATTCTGGTTGTTTATTTGCCATTTCCACAAACACGTGTTGAGAACTTTTTACTGCAAAGGATCATACCAGGTACTACATTCATTAAAAATGTTCATAATAATGCTCATTTGCTGGTACATTTGTTTACCTTTTATTCATTTTAGCTAAGTAGTATTACCCACTGCCTCCCCTTTCTCTATGTTTATAATAAAGAGAGAATAATAGTAATGATTTTTGTCATTGCTTTTCTACAATGAGGTCTTGATGTTTTTGACTACATTTAATAGTTTGAGACACATATACAATTTTGAAGATCCAACTTGTATCTTGAAAAAAGTGAACAAAGGCCTGGATTCCAGCCCATTTCGTCAAATTGAAAAATCACCCCTTGCTGAGCTTCAGTTGACCCCAATCACCAAATACTGTGCTGATATCTAGTGCACATGAGCCTAGATCTGGGCCATCTAGCTGGGGGCAAGAGCCATCATCAGTGGTCCCTGCCCTCGTGGCTGTTTATGCTTCGTTGCTTCCTGGGTTTTAAGAACTGTGCTAAGAACAGATGGGATCTGTGGGCTCTCCGAGGTGCAGCCCAGTGACTGAAGGCCAGGGAGGTGTGAGTATGAGAAGCATCAGGAAGCACACCTCTGTGCCCGAGTTGCGGATGGGGAGGGATAGAGCTTGGGGGCAGGGAAGTGAGCTCAAGCACCACGGCCACTGTGCACTCATGGCCTCGGACAAGTGGCTGCTCCTCACCAAGTCTCAGTCTCCTCATCTGTAAGATGGAGGTGACGTGGGCCCTTCCGGGTTGGAAAAGAAATCAAAGGAGAGGACAAAGAAGAGAGATGTTTGTGAACTGCCCCAACTCGACTGGGAGAAAATGTTTTGAAAAAGGTGAAAACAAAACGAAATGTGAAACAGCCTCAAAATGTTCTAGCCCAGGAGCCTAGAAGCAGGTGTGCTGCTTACAGGCAAACAGGCACTGCCCAGGAAGGGTGACTGGGGGAGAAAAGGAGATCAGGGCAGAGGTGCAGACACACAAAGTGGCACCTGGAGAGATGCCGGGCCACAGGGAGGCAATACCTGAGTCTGCCAGTGTCAACAATAAGTATACTTGATATCACCATCTGGTGACACAAAACAGCCACTCACAGCCATCCAGCTGTGCAAATATTAATAGTTCTTTGCAATAATAGCAAACACTTATTTGGCACCTACCACTTGCCAAGTTCTTTTCTAAGTGCCTTGTACATATTAACTCATCATAACTCTTCAACAATCCAATGAAGTAAGTAGTATTTTTATTCCTATTTTACAGATAAGGAAACTGAAGCACAGAAAGGTTGAGAGACTTGCCCAAGGTGCCAGGCTCAACTGCAGGCAATCTGGCTCAAGTCCACACTGATAAGCACTTGCTAAGACACCCCCTTAAAGAATGTGCTCTTAAGAGCACATGTGATCTTAAGAATGAGCTGCTCTTTCTCAAGGGACACTGTGGGGTCACAAGCCACCCTGGGCATTAGAGGTTATCATCCTTTAACTGAAAAGGAAGCTGAAGCTTGGAAAGGTGAAGCGGCCACACACAGGTGTGAGTGATAGAGCCTGGATCCGCTGGCCCCAGTCCAGGCTCCTGCCCTGGCACCACAGCTGCCTGCACCCGGCTGAGCTGGGCACATGGCAGCCCGGGGTCAGGAAAGGCCTTGGGCCAGGAGGCAGGGTTCAGCCCCGCCTCCTCTGCCCAGTCACTCTGTGCCCTCTGAGGGGCTCAGTTTCCCCACCAGCACAGTGCAGGGGCTGGATGTGCTGCCTGCTGAGCGCGCCTTCCAGCTTGGTGTCCCGGCTCCCACATCCTCCCGTCACTTGTGCCTCAGGGCTCCCAATCATGATTCCTTCCCAGAAACCAGCCCCCCACCCTACCTGATGAAGAGGGTGCACAGGATGAAGACGATGAGGCCCACGATGCTCGGTGCATCCCACCACTGGGTCTCGTAGCCCTCGGGGCCTGCCAGGACCGTCCCATTGCCAAAGTGGGTCAGCAGGTTGGGGTTGCATTTCCGGTCTGGGGATGGGAGCATGGTCACCCTCAGCCCACGCAGGCCAGGTCTGTAGCCAGGGAGCCCAGAGGATGGGCTCAGATGGACAGCCAAGGGACAGACAGACACACAATCAACCACTCAAGTCCCAGCGACAGCACTCAGCAGACAAAACAACAGAGACAGCTCCAGGAACAGATGGGGTCCTCCCACCTCCCTGAAGGACTAAGTCTTGGAATGGGCTGGGAATGTCCCCATCATCTTTGAGGGTCCCCAGCCCAGGAGGAAGACCAGGCCACCTGAAACCCAGGCCTCTACTCACCGGGGACATTGGATAAGGCCAACCAGGTGACAAACATGGTGTAGAGCGTGATGACCGAGGCCTGCAGCAGACCCGAGCTGGGCTGGGCATCCTGACAAGAGCAGTCCACAGTGTGATTCCTGCCAAACCTGGGTACACCCCACCCCCACCCAGCCCAGCCACGCCCAACCGGGGGACCTCAGAAACCCCCACCACCCTAGGGCCATCCCACCCCACACCCTTCGGGAAAACATACCACCCGGGCCACCCACTGCCACCTCGCCCACCCAAAGGTAGAGTCCTAATTTTTTCTCTTAACAGGTTACCCGACTTGTTCCCCAGCTGAGAATCCTTCAAGGGCAGCACTTCTTCACACTCTGAATTAAAGCCCTCCTTCATTTACCCCATCTGCATCTTCATCCGACAGCCCTCCCTGCTGACTACTCCCCAAATTTGGTGGCCACGTCTCTGGAACCTGCTAAATCCTCTCCAACCTCAGGGTCTTTGCACTCGCCCTGCCCTCTCCCTGACATCTTCCTCCCCCATATCTCTGCACCAGCAGTGTCTTTATATTCAGGCTTCAGCTCAAACAGGACCCTGCAAAAGGCTCTGAAAACCCTGACTGCAGCAGACCCCGGCCCTGCCTGCCCACCTCCCTTTCAGCCCATACCCTCTTTTATTTTCCACATAGCACTTATTCTCCAAAATTACTTCACCTGGCCTCGTCTCCTATCGGTTGTTCTTTCCCACTCCTCACCACACAGACACACTTGAAAATATGAATCTGAACTCTATGATTAGGAGCACAGTCTCTGGAGCCAGTCTGCCTGGATTCAAATCCCAGCTCCACCCCTTACTAGCCATGTGACCTTAGGCAAGTCTCTTTACTCCTTTAAGCCTCTGTTTCCTCATCTGGAAAGCGGGGATGATGATGGTGCAAGGACTAAATAACATGACAGATGTCATTAACTGTTAGCTATTATTATTCCTCCTCTTCCTCACAGCTGTATTCCCAGTATCTAGAAGAGTGCCTGATACACAGTGGATGCTCAAGAGGTATTTGCTGAATGAATACTGATTGCTGTGTGACCTGGAACAGAGGCATCACCCTCTCTGGGCTTCCGTTTTCTTACTGGGAAATGGAAGTTCTGGCCAGAAGGGAGATTCCCAACCTTTCTGCTAAGGACCCCCAAAGACTATCTAAGCTACCTTTGAAACACCTGGTGGGCTGATATCCCAAACTGTGAAATACCACTGGACTCAGAAGGCTTCCCTTCTGAAAAACAAGTGATTACCTTGGGAGCTCCCACCCATCATCCCAGATAGTCTGGGATTGGAAACTGTGGAACTGCCCCTTCTAACACCACTTCTTGAGGTATCTAGGAATCATCACTCGGTGACCCTTCCTAATGTTCTCCTGATTTGCATGAAAACAATGATGAAATCAAAATAATGATAACAATAGTCAATGTCTGATGGATATGCCAGGCACTGTTCTAAGTGTTCACTGTTCTAATATCTATATGCCAGGCACTGTTCTAAGTGTTCATAAACATGGTCTCAATCTTGAGAATAACTCCAAATAGTGTTATTATTCCCAATTTACATTTGAGACGAAAGAGGCACAGAGAGGTTAAGGCACTTTCCCAAAGACAGCCAGCATATAAACGCGAGAGTCAAGACTCTAACCCAGGGAGGCTGACTTGGGAGCCCACACTCTTGGCCCAAGCCTCTGTGACTGACAGCCCTGGCCCCAGGACCCCAAGGTTCCTACAAGAAGTCCCACACACCGAGGAGCCTGGTTTCAGGCTGGGCAGAGACAGGCAGGCTCACCTGGACCTTGGGCAGGACAGCGACTATGGATACGCAGAAACAGAAAATGAGGTTGAGGCTGATGAAGACCTTGCCCTCGTAGCAGGCGCCGGGCTGGGTGTAGTAGATGAACAGCAGTGCCACGGCCACGATTGACAGAGCGTAGAAGAGGAGGGTGAAGAAGAAGAGGCCTGGGAGGGAGGGGCAGCGGCAGGTGGGTGAGGAGGTGCAAGGACCCCCATCCTCCCTTGTCGAGCAGTGCACTAGGTCTCGGGCCCCAACTTCCTCCTCCAAGGAGTGTCTACTAAACTTCGGTCCCTGCGGGCTTCCCTGGTGGGGCAGTGGTTAAGAATCCGCCTGCTAATGCAGGGGACACGGTCCGAGCCCTGGTCCGGGAAGATCCCACATGCAACTAAGCCCGTGCGCCACAACTACGAGCCTGCGCTCTAGAGTCCGCGAGCCACAACTACTGAGCCCGTGCACCACAACTACTGAAGCCCGCGTGCCTAGAGCCTGTGCTCCGCAACAAGAGAAGCCACTGCAATGAGAAGCCTGCACGCGGCAACGAAGAAGAGTAGCCCCCGCTCGCCGCAACTAGAGAAAGCCCGCGCGCAGCAACGAAGACCCAACGCGGCCAAAAAGAATTAAAATAAATTTATTAAAAACAAAAAAACTGGGCTTCCCTGGTGGCGCAGTGGTTGAGAATCTGCCTGCTAATGCAGGGGACACGGGTTCGAGCCCTGGTCTGGGAAGATCCCACATGCCACGGAGCAGCTGGGCCCGTGAGCCACAACTACTGAGCCTGCGCGTCTGGAGCCTGTGCCCCGCAACGGGAGGGGCCGCGATAGTGAAAGGCCCGCGCACCGCGATGAAGAGCGGTCCCCGCACCGCGATGAAGAGTGGCCCCCACTTGCCGTAACCAGAGAAAGCCCTCGCACGAACCGAAGACCCAACACAGCCAAAAAAAAAAAATAAATATAAATAAATAAATAAAGTAGCTATAAACTGGGGGTTTAAAAAAAAAAAAAAAAAAAACTTCCGTCCCTCACCCAGGCTTTGTGAGCTCCTGCCCCACCCTGAACTAAAATGATTCACTTGCCGCAAAAAAGGTCACCATAAAAATAAAGACAATGAATAGAGGGGACTTCCCTGGTGGCACAGTGGTTAAGAAACCGCCTGCCAAAGCAGGGGACACGGGTTCGAGCCCTAGTCCGGGAAGATCCCACATGCTGTGGAGCAACTAAGTCCGTGCGCCACAACTACTGAAGCCCGCGTGCCTAGAGCCTGTGCTCTGCAACAAGAGAAGCCACCGCAGTGAGAAGCCTGCACGCAGCAACGAAGAAGAGTAGCCCCCGCTCGCCGCAACTAGAGAAAGCCCGCGCACAGCAACAAAGACCCAATGCAGCCAAAAAAAAAAGACAGTGAATAGAGAACAGTCTTTCAAAAAGTGAACTAGACGCCTGGTGATCAGGGAGGTGTGAAAATCAAATCAACCTTGAAGAGCGCCTTTCTTCTTGATCAATTCAGAAGAACTGAAAAGGGACCCGTTCTGCCACTGGGGTTTCAATGACCAGGTGTCATTCGTGGCTCGCCCTGCAGGGGTCGCTCAACCAGATCCCTGTGAACTCTCCAGTGCAGCTCTCATCTGACCCCACCTCGGCCACCCCGGTTCAGCAGCCCCTGCCACACACCCTTCCCTCCACGTGACACAGACGGCTCAGTTCCTGCCCTAAGGCTGCCTCCTGCCTTAGGAGGCAGCTCGAGATGCCCTCCAGGCGTCGTCCAGCTTCAGGGAACACCACCCCCACCCCCCACACCCCACCCCCACCCCCGACTCCTCAGGTAGCCCAGCCCCCTGGCGAGGCCGTTGAGTGGCACTGACCTGCATACCAGGCGCGGGAGTCACTCTTCTCAGCCTTGTTCAGCCACCGCTGGTTCCAGGAGTGCGCAAAGTCGATAAGCAGCAACAGCTGGACGAGGAGGAAGACGAAGGAGCCCGCGACACCAAAGTAGAACCAGACTAGGCAGGCAGAGGGGAGGGAGGCAAGGGGGTCCAGCCGTGGCGCAGCAGCCCCTGGGTCTGGGTCTCATCTCACACTCACTTTTATACATTCAACAGTCATTTGTGCCACACCCTGCACTGGGGACACTGAGAAGCAGCAAAGTCCCCGCCCTCAGGAGCCCCTGGCCACGCACAGAGATGCCTTGTGTCAGGGTGTGGGTCGGGGTCAAGGGGGCTTCCCTCCAACCCCGAGTTGCCCAAAGGCCATGTGGCCAAGCACCAGAGTCCTGTCTCCTGGGTGGGAGGCAAGGACCCAGCCAGCAGTCTGGGGTCTGTGTGCAAAGGAGCCCCCAGCACGCTCATCCTTCTTGGTAGCCCCCGTCCCTCCCCGCCAGGGCCACCTACTGTCGGAGAAGGAGCCGTCAGGGATGTAGAAGGCGCCCACGGTGATGCCCACGAAAACCAGGAATTTAAAGAACCAAAACCTATGGTGGCGAAAGGGGTAGGACAGACAAGAAAGCTGAGTAGGGGGAGAGAAAAAGCCTGGACCCCCAGAACCCCACCCCTGAAGAGCAGGTACTGGGAGAGGTGAGAGAGATTTCCTGATGGTCTGACAGGCACAGAAAGTCTGTCCTGGCCCTAGAAAAAGCCCCAAGGGGCAGAGGGAAGGACCAGTGATGGGTGAGGATGGTCACCCGGCTTCTAACCCCAACTGTGTCACTAAATTGGTGCGTGGCCTGAGGGATGCTGTTGCCTTTTCTGAGCTTTATTTCCTCATCTGAGAAACGGGAACTACTAAATGAGCTGACCTCTGTGCCGTGCCCTCCTGGCTTCAGCGGCTCCTGAGTCTGAGGATTAGGGTCTGGAGATTGCTGGAGACAGGCAGAGGATGGGGAAAACCACAGCGGGAGGGGCCCAGGGTGCAGGTGGGACCCCTCCTCACCCGTTCTGGATGGCAGCCCTGGGGTCCCGGCTGCTGCGCACGCAGGTCATGAGCAGGGTGAAAAGGAAGAAGAAGGCCGCCATAGCGAAGCACATACGGTAGACGGCACGGTGGCCGAGCAGGGAGCCACAGTCGACGTGGCCCTGCAGGACGACGGGGGACCCGGCCGCCTCCTCACACACCCAGGGCAGCTGTGGAGACAGACAGAGCAGCTGGAAGACCCCACCCCACCCAGAACCCGGGCTGACTCTGCCCAGGCCGCCAGGCAGGAGGCTCTCCCAGCAGGGCCACCCGAGCCTCCCACCTCCACCCATGGCCCATCTCCATTCCCACCCACCTCTGCGGCTGAAGCCCTATGAGTGAGCCCCCCAGGGACAAACGGAAGGCATGGCACGGTCCAGGGCAGGATTTCCCAAAGTGCTCTCCACCCACCAGCTACATCAGAATCCCCGGAGGTTCCCCTCTCCTACAGAACTAGTCTCTAAGGCAGGGTCTGAGATTCTGCATGATGAGCACACTTCCCAGGGAATTCATGCTGTGTATACACTAGTATGTCAGAACCTCTGGCCTAACTATCCCACTGGCTATGAAACACTGAGATGAAGGGAAGACTTAGGACCCTCAAACTGGGCTTATGCATTAAAGTGGGGAGAGCTTACCCTGGGCCAGTGTCTGGCGGGGATGGCGATAATGATTCATGAGACTTCCCGAGGGGACCAAGGCTTATGAGAAACAATAAGGCTCAAACCCTCCTCCCAATATGAAGAAACGACCCTCCATCGTCAAGCTTGGATCATCGGTGCGCTGGCACTCCTGCCCACCTCTTGATCAGCTGGGCCCCCGAGCCTGGGCCCCCTGGTAGCTGAGCCTTTGCCAGAGGCCAGGTCCCGCAGGTGGCTCACCTTGTAGAGCTGGCCCTTCACACCGGGACTCAGCATGATGACGGACACCAGCACCCCCAGGAAGAGGAAGGCCGTGAAGATGAGGCGGCTCAGTGTGGAGCTGTGGCTGCAGGGGCAGCAGCTGCACAGGATGCAGGGGGCAGAGCCGCAGAGGCAGGACGCCTGCGGGGAGGCCAGGATGGCACCTTACTCTCTGGTCTCCTCTCCCCTTCCCCACCCAGGCACGCAGCATCCACCCACTGCCCGCTGCCTGTTCAATATCTCCAAACCTACGCAGAGACTGCCTGTGCCACACCACGAAGGGACGCCTCTTCCCCAGATGTCACCCCATCTAACTTTCAAGCCCAAGGAAGAGGCCAAGGAAACCAAGGCTGGGAGAGGCTGGGTCCCACAAGGACACACAGCCAGTAAGCAACAGAACCCAGATTCAAACCTGGATCTATCTCAGGTGTTACTGTGGCTTCGGAGAGAGAGCTGGGGTCACACACAGTGCTTCCTTCTTAGGAGGAGGCAGAGTGGAAAAAAAAAATCCAGAAGGCCAGCTCTTTCACTGATTAGCTATATGACCTTATACAGCTCACTCAAGCTCTCTGGACCTCAGTTTCTTCTTCCATAAAATGGGAATCGTAACAGTACCTGCTTCTCACATAGCAGTTCTAAGAATGAAATACTGTAGGGATTTTATTTTATTTTTTAATTTTTAATTTTTTGGCTGCGCTGCGCAGCACGCAGGATCTTAGTTCCCGACCAGGGATCTAACCCTCACCCCCTGCAGTGGAAGTGCAGAGTCTTAACCACTGGACCGCCAGGGAAGTCCGGTAGGGATTTTAAATTGTAACTCCCTGGTAATTCCCTGGCAGTCCAGTGGTTAGGACTCCGTGCTTTCACTGCCGAGGGCCCGGGTTCAATCCCTGGTCGGGGAACTAAGATCCCGCAAGCCTCGCAGCACGACCAAAAAAAATTGTAACTCACTCAGGCTCCCTTTCTCCCTTCCCTGCTTTATTTTTCTCTGTAGGACTTACTACCACCTGATTGGCTTCATAGTTTACTCGTGTTGCCTGCCTCTCATCGCTAGCGTGCAAGCTCCACCAGGGCAAGGGGTTTTGTCTGTTTTGTTCACCATGGTATTCCCAGAGGTGGGAACTGTGCCTGACACATCATCGGGAGCTCAGTGACTATCTGCCGAACAAATGTAAAGTGTCTGGCATCGTACCAGACGTATGTTAAGACCTCAAAAAACAGCAAGTGCTGATAAATCAACATCTGTTGAATGAATGGAATGAAGAATATGAGTGGCTGTGACTTCCCGCTCTGGGGCTGCACCAGTTTGGGACAGCAGAGGCGTCCAACCCTTTCTGTCTCCAGCTCCTCTGCCCTCTGTCAGACCCTCCCTCCCTAGGGCTGGCTGAAATCACTTAGGGGCTGGTGATGCCACACCTTTCATAGCTGTAGACTCATCCCTTAGGAGCCAGTTCTACAGCCCAGACTTGGAGGAAGTGGGCCCACATCCAGATACATCTGGTTCACTGTTTCTCTTCCCCCAAACAGCCCTGACTCCTCATTCAGGTATTTAAGAGTCTGGAGGGCAAGAAAAACACAGGCTCTGCCATCCTGGATCTTTCAAGGGCAGGAAAGATACTCAACAAGTCATTACACCCGTCATGGTAAGTGTGAAGAAGAAAACATACGTGCTGCCATGAGAGTGACCGGCGGGGGCCTAGTTCAGATTGGGGGTAGTGGGTTACTTCCTGGAAGAAGTGACATTTAAGCTGAGAGCTGAACAAAGAGGATTCACTCTCCTGACCAAGGGGAAGAAAGAGTGTTCCAGACAGAGGGAACAGAGCCTGAGGCAGCTCTGGGGCGGACAGGAGCCGAGCGTTGGAGGAATGGAAAGAAGGCCCTATGGCCAAAACTTCATAAGCAAGCGAGTGGTGAGGTCGGCCAGGCTGGCAGAGCCTGGCAGCCATGTGCAGGACCCTCGTGTTCATCCCACGAGCAATGGGCATCTATTGCCATTGGGCATCACCTCCCAAAGCCGGGAGGGACAGGAACAGCCTTATACTGAGTTACCAGCTTTGTGGAGAGCAGGCTGAAAAGGGCCCCTTGCTCCTCTGAGGCCCCGCCCCCTGCTTTCTGGACTGGTCACAAGGGGTAGAGCACACTCTGCTTGAGGGGCACCTGCCCTCCCGTATCCCCCACACCTCTCCCCCAGACTGGAAATGCCCGAGAATGCTCCTTCTTACCCAACTCTCTCACCCACAAAGCCAAGTAACAGCACAGATGCTAAGTGAATGCCGAATGAAATTCTCCCTCACGGTCCAAATCATCCAGCAATTTCTGGTTGTATCTTGCAAACCCCACCCCAATCCCTGACTCCTATTCGTGGCTACCTTGGAGGGGGGCAGTGAGGAGATAAGCAAATGCCAGAAGAAGCGTTTTATAAACCATAGAGAGCATTCTAAGATCAGAGAGATTAAGAAACTTGCCAGAAGTCACACAGTAAGTGAACAGCAGTGCTGAGATTCAAGTAATAACAGTGATAGCTTCCCTTTATGACGAGTTACTCTGTCCCAGACACTATGATAAGGGCTTTGTCTAGATTAAGCCTCACGGACACTATGAAGTGTGTTGTAACTTCCCATTTACAAGTGGCGAACTGAGACTCAGAGAGGTGACGCGGCCAAGGTCACACAGCAAGTGAGCTAAGGAGCTGGGATTCAAGGTCAAGTCTGTCTGCGCCAGGGCCTGCTAAGTCTCCGATGGCAGACTCATTAAATTTCAAAACACCCCAGTGATGAAAGCAATCCCTCCAGTGCCCAAGAAAACCAAGGGAGGCCAACAGGTACTGATCTCAGGAACCAAGTGCCCAAGTACCCAGGTCAGGGCCCGGCTCTGGCTTGTTACCATTTCAATTTGAGACATTTGAGACACAAGAAAAGCTGCACACTGCAGTCAGGGAGCCTGGTCTTTCAATTCACTGTGGTTTTTGGAGATCAAAATCCAGGTATTCCTGATACCTGAAACCTCAGGATTTCCAAGGGCCTGGCTGGTAGCCAGAGAGACCAGGTCAGTGAGAGAGCAATACACACAGCCCCCCGCTGCTTCTGGAGCTTCCTTGGAGTTGTTCATACATTCCGATCCCCACTCCACCTCTGGGGATCACTCCTACCACAACCTCTTCTCATAGAAATACCAGCGCACGGGAGTAAAGGCAGACACGTGCGCACACATGTACACAGGGAAGTCCACTGTGACACTGTTCACGTGAGGAAAATAATAGGGGAAAGCTGAAAATAACTAAATATCCATCATTACATCGTGGTACATCATGGTACATCGTGATCCCTAAGAGGGATCTCTCTGCTGAATGGAGCAGATGTGTTGGTAACACTTAAATGGGTATATACAACTAAATATAGTTAAATATAAATTATACCCCAATAAAGTTGATTTTCATTATCAAAAAATAAAAATTTTAAATTAAGAAAAAAACTAAAACAGGCACAAAGCTTTAGGTTGTATGAGCTTATTAGACTATCAGGAAACTGCAAATGACCTCATTGCCCAACACCAGGGGACAGTGGTGGCCCACTGACTCCATGGAATGTTATAGAGGCAGGAAAGATGAAAGCCACTAGACTGACAGCAACACAGGCTATGCTTGTGATGCAATGTGAAGGGCCAAGGCAAGCTACAAACAAAGTTCCCGCACTCAGATTACAACACCCCCTCCACAAATGCACTCAGGGGAAAGGCAGCAATGGAAAAGCGCCAGAAATAAGAGCGGTGGCATCTTAGCACCAGCCAGGTTCTCAGAATGGAGAACTCAGAACTCAGGAGCCCTGGGTCTGAGAGTCTTTAAGCTGCAAGGTTCCGTGGCACCCCATAACTGGCTGAGCCACCCTAGCACTAGACCAAACACAGGAGAGAAGAGGTCAGCCCAAGACTACTCAAAGCGTACTTCCTTCCCCCACGCAGTGTGGAGAGGAGAGGGCCCTGTCTTGACTCTGCCACCAGCTGGCAGTATGACCTTAGACAAGTGGGACTCAGTTTCCTCAGCCATAAAATGGGCCTCTGGGCAGGGCAGTGAGGTGGCTTGGAGTCCATCAGACAGCCCTGGGTTTCACCAGCTTCCCCATTCCTCGAATGTGGTCTCCAGCACTTTACCACCGGCGGGAGCTTACAGAGCAGCCGCTGCACGCCAGCTTCATGCTAACTAAGTCCCACTGATCCCTCCTGACATGCTGAGAGGCAGGCGCCGTTGTTCTCTCCACTTTACAGACAAGGAGAGAGGTCCTCAGTCACGCTGCTGAGAAGAGGCCAAGCCAGGACCAAGACCAATCGGTCTGAGCCAAAGGCCTTTCACACTCCCTCGACTGTAGAAGGTCCTCCTTAAATATATGCTGACCGTCCAACTCACCATGTGCTGGCTTGGCTGGTGACTCCCATCCCTAGTGGGCCCATCTTATCTCCTCCTGGCCAGGACTCACCTTCAGCCCAGTCCAAATGCTGACCAAGAGAGCGACTTTTGTCCCCTTCCTGCCCTGACCAAGAGGCAGATGCAAATGCGTCACAGCAGGAGGGACAAAAGTCTTCCCCACCGACCCATGTATGCCAAAATGTTCCCTCTAAAGATGCCTGGCAACCCCCCATTAGAACTTCACTCCTGTGGGGCAATGTCCATTGAAAAAGGTTGTTATTGGTATCCAGTAGTGCCCAACTGTACCACTTAATACTGTGTGGCTGTGGGGAAATCATCTTCCCTCTCTGATCCAGCTTCCTCAGCTGTGAAATGGGGATAATATTCACTGCTTCATTGGGGTCGCTGTGAAGATTAAATGAAAGGGTATATACGAAGCGCTCACTACACTGCTGGGCCTGGGCTACCACTGGACAGCTCTGGGCTGTGAGCTCTGGGCCTACAGTAAGCACTCAGTAAACGGCAGCTATTGTCAGTATCATGACCTGTAAAATAGGATAACTATGTCATGGGGTTGGCGGGTGGGGTGGGTAATGAGATGGCAGGGGTGAAGGGCTCAGCACAGCACCTGGCATGCAGTAAGTACTCAGTAAATGTCAGAGGTCAGAATGCCAAGGGGAGGCCACTGACCCGAGGGGCAGGTCCCTTGCAGATACTCCCTAAGCGAACCTCCTGATTCCACTCTGTGCCAACCCTATCCCTCAGCATCCAGGATGTGAAGGGAGGGAAGGTGTGGGCAGAAGCCTAGACCAGGAATCAGATTTTAACCCTGACTGTGCAGTTCCTCCTCCTTTCACTGTGCAACCTTAGGCAAGTCAGCTAACCTCTCTGGGCTGCAGCTTCCTCATCTGTAAACTGGGGGTTGAAGCAGGCCTGTCAGGTGTCTTCTGACTCAGCGCTGTAGGAGTCTGACTCAGAGACCAGCAACTGGCTCCAGAGGGAATTCTCCACCCACCTTTTTAAGATGATAACAACAATAGCTCCTATTTGGAGCACTTACTCTATGCCAGGAACAGGGCGGGGCACTTTTAAATCTTCCCAGTATCATTATGAGGGAGGTAGACAGGGAGACAGAGACACAGAGAAATGGCAGGTCTCCCTTCAACACTCCCCCCACCCCCAGGGTAGCCCAGCCTGATGAAATTCTGGTCAACTCCAAGGAAACTCTCCCTCCCCCATCAGGAAGCAAACCCTTTCTGGCCAGAGCCCCAGCAGGGAGGGATCTCAGGGAGCAGCTCTTGATTCCCCCTCCAGCGGGTACACACACACACACACACACACACACACACACACACACACACACACACAGCAGGGAGGGATCTCAGGGAGCAGCTCTTGATTCCCCCTCCAGCGGGTACACACACACACACACACACACACACACACACACACACACACACACACACACACACACACACACACACACACACACACACACACACACACACACACACACACACACACACACACACACACACACACACACCCTTCACAGATGGGGAAATAGAGGCCCAGGGAGGACAAGAGTCCAGGAACCCACTATGTAGCCTCTCTGTGCAGATATCATTCTCCAAAAATGTCTGTAAAGTAAATCTCTAGATCCCCCAGCTGTCCGCCCCTACACCCCCATCCTAACACACTCACACAAATCAGGGACAAAGGAAACTAAGTCTGGGATTCAGCGGCCACCAGACTCCCCCTCCTTCCTCTCCGCTCATCTTTGTGTGGGGCAGAGGGGGAGGGGGCTGCCTGAATGAACCTCAGATTTAGTGAAGGGAAGAGGGAAGGGAGAGGGGGCTGGGAAAGGAGAAAAGAGAAGGGGCCTCCCAGCCGGGGTCTGGCGGACGCTCCTCCCCTCTGCTGGCTGCTCCCCAGGTCCCCGAGCAGACGACCAGGTAATCCCTCCCACACACACACCCCAACCTCCCTCAGTTCCTGGGTTTTCCCACCCAGAGTTGGGCCGATGGCGGTGGTAACCCGCACCCCTCACTCAAGACCGGCTTAGAGAGGCAAAGGAGGCCTCCTCCCCACCCCCAACTTCGGCTCTGGGGCCCAGAGGGCAAGGGTCTGGGGTTCATTGGGGAAGTGCCCAGGAATTAGCCTGAGCCAGACTGAACGAAGCAGAGACAAGACACAGAGAGACTGATAGACCGGACGGGCAGACAGACCCCGGCGGACAGACAGGGAACCGTCTAGACAGACAATGACAGATGGAGAGGCTTCGGACAAAGACAGTCGGACAAACGAACGGACAGATATCAGACACACACAAATGGACAAACTGAGGCAGACGGGTAGGGACAGAAAGACCAACTGACAGATTGCCAGAGAAACAGAGAAGGACACACGGCAGAGAGGGACAGGGACCGGCAGGCCACACAAAGAGAGCGTCCGGGAGGGAGACCAGAGGAGCACTGCCAGGACGACTCCAAGCTGAGCCAGCTGGGGCCGCAGCGCCCACCCCCGCCCCGGGCTCTGGGCCTCAGTCGCCCCAGTTCCCTGGAGGGGCGCCCGCCCAGGACACCCCCTCCCCCGCCCGAGCGCGCCCCACCCCCTCCCCCGCGGTAACCCGATCCCCGGACACCAGCTGTCCCCGGCGCCCGCGGGCCCGGGATGGGGGCGGGGGAAGTCGGTGAGAGGGGGGACCCGAGGGGCGAGGAGGCGGGGTGCGGGCCCAGAAAGACAAGTTTGGAGGAAGGAAAAAGAAGAAACTCTTTGGAGGAAGAAAGGACAAAAGTGCGAGGCCGAAGAAGGAGCAGACGGCGGGGGCGGGCGCCGGGGGCGGGACTCACGCAGCTGAGCAGGGAGCAGGCGCCCAGACAGGCCCCCATGGCGGCGGCGGCGCGGGGCGCAGGGCGCGGGCAGAGGGGCGCGGAATCCGGTCGGGCTCCTGGCGCCGCGGGTTGGCCCCGCCCTCAGCCCCGCCCCGCCCCGGCCCCGCCCCGCCCTACCTGCCGGAACCGCTCGCCGCCTTCCGGCGGCGCTCGGGGCCTCCCGGGACTCACCTGGGCCAGGTGCGGCAGGTGGGACCCTAGGGAAAGTGGAGGTACCGGGGATTCCAGCGGCCGCGCGAGCCGCGCAACTGGGCTGGTGTCCGGTCCAAAGTGATGGTTTGGAAATAGTGAGACCTGGGTTCGAGTGCCGACGAGGCCGCAATGCGACCTCACAACACTTCCCCCGGACCCCCACCGCAGGGGACAGAAGCCAAGAGATGGTCACCCCTGACTCCTCGGCGCTTGGCACGGAGCCTCTGCCCAATACGGAAGCATTGAATGATGAATGACTGAACAAAGGAATGGGCAAGTCACTTCACCTCTCTGAGCCTCAGTTTTCCCATCTGTAAAGTGAGGATACCTACCTCAAAGGGCTGTTACAACACATAGGAGATGCTTGCCAAGTGTGAGCTCCCTGTGCCTGTTACTTCTAAGACCCCGCCTCGCACTCTTTCATCTGTCCTCTCCTCCATCCACCTGTTCTTTAAGCTCTACTGACTCCTGTCTTGGGCCACATGCTCCCCAGAGCCACCCGGCTCATCGCTCCCCAGGGATGCCCGAACCTGGCCCCCAGCTAAGGAGGTCAGAAGGGGTGGGTGGGTCACATTCCTGCCAGACCGTCCCCCAGAGGTAGGTGGGAGAGACCCAGAAGTAGGGCTCTGTAATCACTCTCGGTTCACCCTCCAGCCCACTCCTCACTCAGCCGTAGATGGGATAATGTTAGGGAAGGAAATCTGCGTGCATGGACATATATACACTACCAAATGTAAAATAGATAGCTAGTGGGAAGCAGCCGCATAGCACAGGGAGATCAGCTCGGTGCTTTGTGACCACCTAGAGGGGTGGGATAGGGAGGGTGGGAGGGAGGGAGACGCAAGAGGGAAGAGATATGGGAACATATGTATATGTATAACTGATTCACTTTGTTATAAAGCAGAAACTAACACGCCATTGTAAAGCAATTATACTGCAATAAAGATGTTTTTAAAAAAAAAAGCTGACCCCCCAGCCAAAGATCCTACCTGACTGCATCCTTGGTGATTCATGGGGCGCCAGGCTTAGCCATTCATTGTGCCAGGACTGTTCCACAAACATACCCTACACTTTCCCTCCTCCACACTTTTGCACACAGGATACCCTCCCCCTGGAAAGTCCTTCTCTTTATCCCCCTCTCTACCCTTCAAAGCCTTGCTCACAATCTCATATCTTTTTGGTGAAGAGAACCACCCTTCCCCCAAAACCACTGCCTGGCCCCATTAGAAATAAATATCCTCCTGCTTCCCTGTGTTTCTACAACACGGGACCCCTTTACAGCCCCACAAATAACTAAAGTTACCACACATCTCAAGCTTATACCAAACTCTTTCACCTACATGGTCCCGTTCAAGCCCTATAGTAACCCTGAGAAGTAGATTAACTCCTACTCCATTCCATTTTACAGATGAGGAAACAGGTTCAAAGAAGTAAAGTAACGTGCTAGACGTAAACTGAGCACTGAATAAACATCAGCTATGACTATTGTGGTTAGTTATTATTGCTGCTCAAAGCCACACAGCTCAGAAGGGCAGAGCTAGAAGACCACCCAATCTGGCCCTGATCTCAGAACCCAAGGCCTGTCCCCGACATCCCACTGCCTCTATTTGAAAGCAGAGGTGACAATACCCAGTCAGCCTCTTTTTCTGTCCAATAATGTCTTCAGTCCTAGTCAGAGACCCTCAGGAGACTTTGAGCCCCCCAAGGACTGTCTGATTCACCTCTGGCCGGTCCCTCCCCTGCCCTGGGCACAGCACAGGGCCTGGCACACTAAGGCAGTGAACGCTTCCTGAATGAATGAATGCCTGAACATGTACCACAAGGCCAGTGTCCTCATTCTGCCACCCAGCAGTCTGAAGTGAGCCTTTCTCACGGCCACCCACCCCAGGGTCAGCTCCTCTTGACACTGCTGCCCCAAGAGCCGAATTTTCCATCCCTCAACCCGTCCCTTTCCATGAACTGGTCCAGTAGAAAACACCCACGACTTCGCTGAGACTCTTGTTCTCTCACTGCCTCTCACACCCTCTGCCACCCTGGAGATCACTTCTCCTCTCTTGCTTCCACCCCTTACCCTGAAATGGGAGTGGTTATCTTACTTAACCTCACAGAGCAGTTACAGGCATCCAGAAAGCATTCTAAGAAACAGGCAATTATCTGAAAGGAGGGAGGGATTAACATACCTGCAAGTGTAGAGAAACAGACCCCTCTGATTTTTTTTTTTTAATGTATTTATTTATTTATTGGCTGTGTCGGTTCTTCCTGCTGCGCGTGGGCTTTTCTCTAGTTGCAGAGAGCGGGGACTACTCTTTGTTGCGGTGCGTGGGCTTCTCACCACGGCGGCTTCTCTTGTTGCAGAGCATGGACTCTAGGTGCACAGGCTTCAATAGTTGCGGCACGTGGGCTCAGTAGTTTTGGCGCACGGGCTTAGTTGCTCCGCAGCATGTGGGATCTTCCCAGACCAGGGCTCGAACCCGTGTGCCCTGCCTTGGCAGGCGGATTCTTAACCACTGTGCCACCAAGTAAGCCCCCCCGCTCTGATTTTTTAGATTGAAGTTTTCCAGAGCAGGGTGATGTGCTGCCTTGTCCTGGCCTCACCCCGCCCAAGATGGAGGCGAGCTGGACTCTCACATCCCCACATCGCCCTGCGCAGAGGGGCAGACCCACCCTACAGACAATTCACTCTGTAGCCTTCTCCTGGTGCTTCCTCCTCTTTCAGCCTCATGCTTCTCATCTGTAAAATGGAGATAATCGTTTTTGCTCCAGCCGTCTCATGGGACTAGTGAGGAGATGAAATGAGGAGATGGATAAAGAAGCTTCATTCCTTGGTATCCTGACAAGCCCACCCACTTTTCTCCCAATCTTGAATCTCTTGCAAGGGACCAGAATCATTCTATCTCTCACATCTCCAAAGGCAAGATTACTGTCAGCAGCTGTGTGATCCTAGCAAGTCACCCAGCCTCTTGGAGCCTCAGTGGAGGGTTGGGATTCATGATCACCACAGCTCTTCCAACCATGTAATGCCATGTAAACTACACCCATTGAGAGAAACCTGCAGGGGTCAATTGGTCCATCCCCCTGTGCCCATCACCCAGCCCAGACAGATGCTCAACTCTCCAGATCCCAAAGGAAGCAGGACCTGGCTTCTTGGGCCACTCAGCCCAAGGGTTCTCTAATCTGATCTCATTGGGCCTCAGTTTTCGAATCTGCAATATGGGGACAATCCCCTGCTCAAACTCCCCCATGGCCCCCAGTATCCCCCACCCATCCTTGCCCATCCCTCTTACCATCCTCCCGTCTGTGAGGACTCAGATGCACTCTGGCTTTGAGCCTCCTGTCCCCTGGGCCTCGCTCTCTGCCCTGGCCTCCACTTCCTGCTTCTGACCCATTTACAGAGGAGGGCTGAAGCTATCCCTTATGAATATTCATGTGGGATAATAAGGGCTTGGGATTGGGGGAGCTTCCGGGGAGAGGCATTCACGAGACACCATCCACCCACTCTTCCCATACACAGCCCCCCACCAAGGCTGCCCTCCCTCCCAAAGGGTGCATGGGAGTTTGAGGCAAAGGCCTGAAGTAACAACAATAATAATATCCACAGCAACCATTTTTAAGTGCTTACAACACACCAGGCACCCTGCTAAGAGCATCTCCTGTAAGATGCTTTTAAGATGGGAACTATTTTCCCATTTAACAGATAAGGAAATCCATGCTCCAAGAAGTAGCACTCACGTAAGTCATACGTGAAACATGTAAAGTGATTATAAGTAGAGCAAGGGTGGAACCCAGGTTTTGTCGGACTCCAGAGCTGGTACTCTTTTTTTTTTTCTGGCCGCGCCATGCGGCTTGCGGGATCTTAGTTTCCCGACCAGGGATTGAACCAGGGCCCCGGCAGTGGAAGTGTGGAGTCCTAACCACTGGACCACCAGGGAATTCTCAGAGCTGGTGCTCTTTCTTTTTTTTTTTAATTATTTTTTATTTTTTTAAAATTTATTTTATTTATTTATTTTTGGCTGCGTTGGGTCTTCGTTGCGGTAAGTGGGCTTCTCATTGCGGTGGCTTCTCCTGTTGCAGAGCATGGGCTCTAGGCATGTGGGCTTCAGCAGTTGTGTCATGCGGTCTCAGTAGTTGTGGCTCGCAGGCTCAGTAGTTGTGGCTCGCTGGTTCTAGAGCACAGGCTCAGTAATTGTGGCGCACGGACTCAGTTGCTCCGCGGCATGTGGGACCCTCCTGGACCAGGGATCGAACCTGTGTCCCCTGCATTGGCAGGTGGATTCTCAACCACTGCGCCACCGGGAAAGCCCAGAGCTGGTACTCTTAACCTCTGCCATGCAGATGCACAGGGCCAAGCTCAGGAGCACATGGTCAGGGGGCCACATCTGGACCTCACACTCCAGCACATGTGCTCACAGTGGTCTTAGGCAACCAAGGCTTTAGGAAAGGACTCAGATCCTGGAATTGACTCCATCTGGAGAATATGGAGACAGGCAGACAGGTGTGTGCATGAGCGCAGACACACACACGATGTACATGTGAGCACGGATGCATGCAGAATGTGTTGTGTGTGCATGGCGGTGAGCATGTGTGACGCGTATGCCCCTGAGGCTGCCCAGGGGATGCAATGCTCTGCCGCTTTTGTTCCTTTTTCAACCAGCCACAGGGCCTGCTGGGTGCCATGTGCCGGGGATGTGGTGTGAACAGGCCAACACTGTCCCTGCCCTCCCGGAGCGGCAGTCTGGTGGGCTTTGTACCCACATGTGGTAACACTCCAGAAGGAACTTTTGTGGGAGGTTTTCTCTGTGGGATGTGGCTGGGAGGTGAGGGAGGAGACTGTGGGAAAAGTGGAAAAGGTGAGACGTGTGGGGCGGGGAGCTGCAGGGGAGCCCCTGACACTTGCCAGAAGCGAGGGCTGGAGGAGTAAACCAGGGCCTGGCGTGGACTACCCGAGGGTCACAGGTCTGAGGATTCTAGGTCTCTGGATGCTCCCTTTACAGATATCAAAAGTCTGCCACAGGGTTTCCCTGGTGGCGCAGTGGTTGAGAATCTGCCTGCCAACGCAGGGGACACGGGTTCGAGCCCTGGTCTGGGAAGATCCCACATGCCGCGGAGCAACTAGGCCCGTGAGCCACAATTACTGAGCCTGCGCGTCTGGAGCCTGTGCTCCGCAACAAGAGAGGAAGCGATGGTGAGAGGCCCGCGCACCGCGATGGAGAGTGGCCCCCGCTTGCCGCAACTAGAGAAAGCCCTCGCACAGAAACGAAGACCCAACGCAGCCAAAAATTAATTAATTAATTAATTAATTAATTTTTTTTTTTTAAAAAGCGTTTTAAAAAAAATAGTGTTTGGCACCCAGGGGACATATATTTAAAAAAAAAAAAGTCTGCCACAAATGCACATGTGGGCACTGTGTGTGCATGTGTGTGTGTCTTTATGTGTGTGTGTGCACAGATGATTATGTGTGATGTTTGCATATGTGAATTCATGTCAATATGTGTAAGGAGAGGACATGCATGAATTGGAGAACATGGGTGAATCATGTGAGGTGTGTGCCTATGAGGGTTTTACATGTAGGGGTGTGTGTGTGAGTGTGAGTTTGAGTGCAGCAAGGCCTGTTACTGTCAGGGAGAAGGAGGAGGGAAAAGAGTGTCATTTGACCGAGCCCTCACATTCATGAGCCTCAAAAATGCATCAAAAAACAGATGGACGGGTGGAGGAATAGAGAGATGAAAGGATGGATTTGGATGGATGAATGGAAAAAGGGATGGATATGAGATAAAGCAAATATCGCAAGATGTTCCTTGTAGATTCCAGATGATAAGGATATGGGTGTTCAGTGTACAGTTGTTTCAACCTTTCTGGATGCTTGACATTTTTCATAATAAAATGTTAGAAAACAATGTACACTCAAAGGAGGCTGGATGTCTAGTCCCAGGGAACCACGTGCAGGATGGAAAGAACAGGACGCTCATCATACAATTTTAAACTATATCCCATCACCGGCCCACACAGCACTGTGAACTCATATCATTTATAATTCCTGCAGTGATCTTATGAATCTCTCAATTGCACTGGATTTGTGAGTGTGTGTGTGTGTGCATGTTAAAGATGTTAATTTATTAAATAAAAGTATGTAAAACACACCACAGTTGTGGCCAGACTGTGTCGGCATGTCTTCATTTTTAACTTACTGGGAGCCTCAAAAATAACTGGTTTGGGCCTCTCGTGGCCTGTGAGAGTCCCTGCTGTGTAAGGCGTGCGTGTGGGTTTACACATACACGCACTGTAGGTATGCAAGCACACGTGGCTGGGTGAGGCTGACACCCATGGGAGTGCCCACCCAGGAGCTCAGCCTCCTCCTAGGTCCCCATGAGGCCAGCACCGTTCTCAGGGCGAGGGAATGTCTTGGGGCTGAGGAAGGGAAACCACCAGCCCCATGGCAGTCTTGGGGACCAAGAACTCTCTCATCCAAGGCTTGGACACTCTCATGCCAAGCAGCGTCCCCTGGCCAGCAGTGGAGTGTGGGCGGCGGAACCTGGGGTGTTTCCCCAGGACAGCGGGGCAAGGCAGGGTGTCCTGCGGCCCCGTGGCCCCTCCCTTCCTCTCCATACACTCCCTTCCTCTCCTCCTGTCTAACCACTCTTCCTCCCCTGCCCAGTGCCTGTTGGTCCAAACTGTCAGCAACCCCCATTGTACAGAAGGGGAAACTGAGGCCTGCAGAGAGCAGAGCTACCCAGGCCACACAGCAAGGTAGCAGCAGGGTCAGAACTGAGCTCCAGCCTGCATGCTATTCTCTGCACCACTGCCGGCCACCTCTGCATCTCCCTCCTTCTGTAAGGAAGGGTGAGGGTCCAGACCCAGCAGACCCAACAGGTGAGGCCCCAGAGTACCCTCCTGCCTGTGTGGGTCACATACAAGATCCAGCAGGCCACGTGGGCACCAAAAACAGAGCATGGCTGGGAGGCTGGACTCGGGTTCTAATCCCAGCTCTGCCATAGACCCTGTTGAAGTGAACCTGGACAGTTCCCTGTCCCTCCCAGGGCCTCAGTTTCTCCACCTGTAAAATAAATGAGGTGAACTACAGCAGTGGCTTTCACATGTTTGGAAGCAGAAACCCGAGCAGCTACAAGAGTTGCTGCCCTTGTCGGTGCAGGGAAGGCAAATAGATCTCCATCCACTCAGCCCCCTCATCTGCCCTCCACCAAGGAACTCGCCAAAGAAATTTCCACCCAGTCGCAGAACCAGGGGATAAGAGATCAGGCTTCATCACAGAACAAGGCTGGGCTGCTTACCAGCTGTGTTACGCTCCCCAAGCCTCAGCTTGCTCCTCTGTAAAATGGGGTTAACAGTAAACCTCCTAGGACTGTGTGAGATTAAATGAAATAATTCATGTCCAGTGCTTGGTACATGATGAACATATTAAAACTTCAGGCAACAGTGGCTGTTATTACTAGTCACCCCCAGATGAGAACCACTGCATAAGCCTGCTGGCTTCACCATGCGTTGTATCTGTTGTTCTGGCCCCAAAGCCAGTGATTTTGGCAGCTGCTACCCCAGATTCCTCAGCTGGCCTATCTCTGCAGCTGCTCCAGAGCAGCTGGGCATGCAGAGGCTGCTTCGAGGACAGGCCTGGCCCCGGGGAGGGGAAGAATAGGGCTCTCTGTAATCAGGCCGGCCGGGGAGCAGGGGCCCGGGAGCAGGGTCAGCTTCATCTGGATGACAAAGCCTCTGGCAGGCCATCATTAGCTCCCCTCCCCTGCCCTGCGCCAGGCCCTGACCTGGCTCCTGAAGCTCCAGAGAGAAGGCGGCAGGTATTTAGCCAAAGCCTTTCAGTCCCCGGGGTCCTCCCCTGGCTGCCTGGTGACACAAGCAGGAGGGAAAGTCAGCTTGAAGCCAGGGTCCCCAACCCACCAGGCAGCAATCAGCCCCAGGGTGGACAGCCACTTGGTATTGAGAATCCTGCAATGTTGGAGCTGAAGGAAACTCAAAACTACCTAACGTATATACATACAGTGAAATATTATTCAGTCTTAAAAGGGAAGGAGGGACTTCCCTGGTGGTGCAGTGGTTAAGAGTCTGCCTTTCAATGCAGGGGACAGGGGTTTGAGCCCTGGTCCAGGAAGATCCCACGTGCTGTGGAGCAACTAAGCCCGTGCGCCGTAACTACTGAGCCCGCATGCCACAACTACTGAGCCCGCATGCCACAACTACAGAAGCCCGCATGCCTAGAGCTCTGCAACAAGAGAAGCCACAGCAATGAGAAGCCTGTGCACCCCAACGAAGTGTAGCCCCTGCTCGCCGCAACTAAAAAGAAAGCCCTCGTGCAGCAACGAAGACCCAACGCAGCCAAAAATAAATAAATAAATAAATAAATAAATTTTTTTAAAACAAGAAACACATCTAGTGTCTCCTCTTATTTAACAGATAGGGAAACTGAGGCTAGGACGGGAAAGGACTTACACCCATGCACACAATGGGTGAGTGTTGAGAGGTGCTCCCTGACTTTCTGTTCCTTCCCCAGCGAGCCCCGCTCTCACCCCGGGCTGCACGGCTGCTGCATCCAACTCCTAACCCGGACTCCAGCTTCCAGCTGGCTCTTTGGCACACCTACCAGTGCAATTTCTTCAATCTTTTAAAAAAATAACGTTACTCCTTTACTCTGGGTTTTGTTTCTCCCAGTTATAAAATATACCTGTTCCATGAGAGCAGGGACCTCATTTGTCTGGTTCACCCCAGGATCCAATCCCCCAGATTTTTGCATCAGGCAGGGCATTGGGGAAATACAAGAATGCTTTAAAAAAGTAAAAAGAAATCACCCGTGACTTCCCACCCTCAACGTGCTTTAATATATATACATTTTCTTTTTTTAATATAAATTTATTTATTTATTTATTTTTGGCTGCATTGGGTCTTCGTTGCTGAGCGCAGGCTTTCTCTAGTTGCGGCAAGTGGGGGCTACTCTTTGTTGCGATGCGTGGGCTTCTCATCGCGGTGGCTTCTCTTATTGTGGAGCGCAGGCTCTAGGTGCGCGGGCTTCAGTAGTTGTGGCACACGGGCTCAGTAGTTGTGACGCACGGGCTTAGTTGCTCCGCGGCACGTGGGATCTTCCCGGACCAGGGATCGAACCCGTGTCCCCTGTATTGGCAGGCGGATTCTTAACCACTGCGCCACCAGGGAAGCCCCACTTTAATATATCTTATTTTTTTAAATTTATTTTATTGAATTATAGTTGATTTACAATGTTGTGTTAATTTCTGCTATACAGCAGTGATTCAGTTATACATATGTATACATTCTTTTTCATATTCTTTTCCATTATAGTTTATCAAAGGATATTGAATATAGTTCCCTGTGCTATACAGTAGAACCTTGTTGTGTATCTATTCTATATATAATAGTTTGCATCTGCTAATCCCAAACTCCCAATCCATCCCTCCCCCACCCTCCTCCCCCTTGGCAACCACAAGTCTGTTCTCTATGTCTGTGAGTCTGTTTCTGTTTCACAGATATGTTCATTTGCGTCATATTTTAGATTCCACATATAAGTGATAACATATGGTATTTGTCTTTCTCTTTCTGACCTCCTTTGCTTGGTATGATAATCTCTAGTTGAATCCATGTTGCTGCAAATGGCATTATTTCATACTTTTTATGGCTGAGTAGTATTCCATTGTATAGATGTACCACATCTTCTTTATTCATTCATCTGTTGATGGACATTTAGGTTGTTTCCATGTCTTGGCTACTGTGAATAGTGCTGCTATGAACATAAGGGTACCATTTCACCATGAACATTTTCCTGGCCATTAAGATGTTTTCCTGAGGAGGGACCACGTGGGTGCTGGCGGAGCTGAATCTCTGGCGGACGTCCAGTTTGGGGCCAGGTTGGAGTTGGAACCATGGAGATTTGGAAGGAAACCCCGCCCCCAACTTGTGCCCCTGGCAGCAGGGAGTGGAACCATCCCCCTAATGCACCCGCCTATATGGAGCATCAGTTGGAGGCGGTGTGGTATCGGGGCATTCCTGCTAACGGTTTCCAGCTTGAGTGGCCTCTGCTGGGCTGGCTCCCTCTGGCCTTTTAGGGACCATTGTGCTGTCCGCAAGGAAGATTTCTGCTCCGCTGGAGTCCAGACGGAGGCTGGAGTGGCTGACCTCACTTGGGTAGGGGACACAGGTATCCTAATGGCTTCCAATTCCCAATGGCTTTCTGCTGCTGAATTGTGGGAGCTGGATGAGAATGAGACACTCATTGACAGCAAGTTCTGCAAGTATGAGCACGATGACGTCGTGTCTGCAGTGTCCCAAGCTCTGGCACACAAGCGGTTGGTGGTAGCAAAGACTTCTGCATCAAGGTTTGGGACCTTGCTCAGTAGATGATTCTGAATTCATACCGAGCTCACTCTGGGCAGGTCACCTGTGTTGCTGCCTCTCTGCACAAAGACTCCGTGTTTCTTTGATGCAGCGAGGACAGTAGAATTTCACTGTGGGATATCCACTGCCCCAAGCCAGCATCACAGATGGGCTACAGTGCCTCTGACTACCTTCCTACCTCCCAGCCTTGGCATCTTCAGCGGAGTAAAGTCTTTATCTTTGGTGATGAGAATGGACTGCCTCCCTTGTGGGCACAAAGAGTGCAAGCTGTGCCCTCAGCTCAGCTGTGCACTCCCAGTGTGTCACTGGGCTGGTGTTCTCCCCACACAGTGCTCCCTTCCTGACCTCTGTCAGTGAAGATGGCTCACTTGCTGTGCTGGACTCAGGCATTGCCGAGGGGTGTAGAAGCCGAGCCCACAGAGACTGTGAGAGATACTACTCTGTCCCTGCTAAATCACTCCCTTCTTACCCCAGTGGGCTGGGACCGTGAGGTCACCCACCATATCATGCCCACAGAACCTCTCCCAGAGCCTGGACCTAAGAGTGTTGCCGAGTAGGTTGGATTTCAGACAAAAAGCAAATCCCCCGTGAGTATCCAGTCCCTTTGCCCCTGCCGTCTCAGTTTGTGAGACAACACCGGAGCCTTATACAGTATGTTGATACGTCAGATCTGTGCAGTTAATAGGCACTGTCTCTCAGTCTGGGGCAGGCTGGATTCTGGGGTCCTGTAGTCAGGGAAGAAAAACTTCCTTGAACATGGATATGTATGTATGTCTGAGTGTGTGTATAGATACATAGCTGTTGCTGGCAGGGGAAATAAAAAAGCCATCCCACATCTTTCCCAAGACCCAATCCCCACCCCCCCAAAGTTAATAAAAGATTTTTTTTTTAAAGAGAAAAGTTTTTTCCTTTTTTTTTTTTGAAATTTATTTTTTTTTAATACAGCAGGTTCTTATTAGTTCTCTATTTTATGCATATTAGTGTATATACGTCAATCCCAATCTCCCAGTTCATCCCACCACCACCACCACCACTCCACCCCACCACCCCGTTTTCCCCCCTTGGTGTCCATACATTTGTTCTCTACACCTGTGTCTCTATTTCTGCCTTGCAAACTGGTTCATCTACACGGAAGATTTTTTTTTAAAGCAAGACGTTATTTGAGAGACTTTGTTTTGTTTTGTTTTTTGGGGTTTTTTGGCCACACCCTGCAGCATGTGAGATCTTAGTTCCCCGTCCAGGGATCAAACCCACGACCCCTGCATTGGAAGCGAGGAGTCTCAACCACTGGGCCACCACGGAAGTCCCAACAAAAGGTTTTTATGCTTCCCGTGTAGCTGTGCGTGAGGAATTGGCCTTGTCTGGATGAGGTATGGGATGTGGGCATCCCTGGATTCTTGGAAGCAGCTCATAGACCGCTCATAGAGATAGGAGCAACTTAATTTTTTTATACAGCTTAATTCACCTTTATCATGTGCTTCCATTCACATCCAGCCCAGTTCACCTTGAGGAAGAGCCAGCACACTCACCACAGTTTTGCTCATCTCCTTGCTATTAAACTGAGCCAGAAGTCCAGTTTCTGGCTGAATAAGAAGTTTGGCTGGCACCTGTGTAATGCCCACCCCACACCCCCATGGAGTTATGTGTATGAGAGATGAGTGTATTTCTGCCACAGATGCCATAGAAAAAAGTTTCAGGATGGAGAGCTTAATGGCATTTCAGTTAAAAACTGACACAGGCTTGCATAGGAATGTCTGCCATTGCCCCACCTGAAAACAGCCTGGGGCCTGAGCTTTTTTGCCTCTGGGCCCCTGTCTCTGGATATAAGAAGAACTGAATGCTGTTTTGGGGGACTCTGAAGATTTTAAATGCAGCATCAGATAGAAAATCAGAAGTACCGGTCAGTGAAATAAGAAGTTGATTCATTGTTTTAAAAAAAGGAAAAAAAAATGTTTTCTTAACACCATTGAGAATGGCTCTGTCAGTGGGTGTCCCCCCCCTCAGAAGTCACCTTCTTAGCAAGGCTCCTGGGACCACTCAGCCTAAAGGGATCCACTCGATCACTTTATTTTCTTCATGACATATATCACTATCTGAAATTATCTTATTCCCTCATCTGTCCACTAGTGTCTTGTTTGTCTGCTTATTAAACTAGCCACGAGGCAGTTTAAGCCCTAGGACAGGAGGAACTAATGCACCACTGGCACCTAGCATACACCTATCCTCACCAAACATTCATGAACTGTGTGCCAGGCAGAGTCCTAGGCCCTCAGAGTACAGCAGTGAATAAAACAGACAAAAACCCTTGGCCCTGTGGAGCTTACATTCTAGTGGGGAATAAATGAATGAATTTAACTACCTCCTGTTGTTGGACATTTAGGTCAGTGCTCCTTAAGCTTTCCCCCTGCTTTACCTCTCATATAACCAGGAAATTTCTTTAAATTCTCACATTTGATCATTCAAATAAATGTAAAGTTTGCATTCTATGCAGAGTGACCAACTTGTCCTGTTTTGCCTGGGACTTTTCTGATTTTAACACTGAAAGTCTCATGTCCCCGGAAAACCTTCAGTCTTGGGCAAACTGGGACAGCTTGTCACCCTAATTCTTTGCTCTACTGTATTCATGATTTCTTTTCAAAAAAAAAAAAAACTGCTTTATTGAAATATATTCTACATACCATAAAATCCACTTGTTTTAAAGTGTACATTTCAGTGGGTTTTAGAACAATCACAAGGTTGTGTGATCACCACCACTATCTAATTCCAGAACATTTTCAGCACCCCAAAAAGAAATATTGTACCCGTTAAGCTGTCACTCCCCATTCCCCTCTCCCCACAGCCCCTGACAACTACTAATCTACTTTCTGTCTCTATAAATTTATCTGTTCTGGACATTTCAAATAATGTAATTATGTGGCCTTTTGTAAGTCTTCTTTCACTTAACATAATGTTTTTAAGGTTCATCCATATCATAACATGTATCAGCACTTCATTCTTTTTTATTGCCAAATAACATTACATTATACGAATAAAGCATTTTAAAAAATTCTATTTGTTCATCAGCTGACAGACATTTATATTGCTTCCACTTTGGGGCTATTACAAATAATGCTGCTATGAACATTGATAAACAAGTTTTTGTGTGGACGTATGTTTTTATTTCTCTTGAGTACATACCTAGGAGTTGAATTGCTGGGTCATATGGTAACTCTGTTTAGCATTTTGAAAACTGCCAAACTGTCTTCCAAAGTTGCTGCACCCTTTTACATTCCTATCAGCAATGGGTGAGGGCTCCAATTGCTTCACATCCTTGTCAACACTTGTCATTGTCTATATTTTTTATTGTGGCCATGTGGTGTGATTGTCATGTTTGTTTGAACACAAAAATTAGGTTTGAAATTACTTATCATCAAATAAAGTCAACCCCCTTGGAATGTCTCCCATGTCAACCATGTGCCCCGGAGAACCCCAACAGACCTCTCAGGAGCTGTGAGGACAAGGACACCAGCCTGATCTGTGTGGGTTAAAGTCATTTCCAAAGTTTTGATATTGTAAACAACACTTTTTGATAATAAAAAAAAATTACTTTTGGGACTTCCCTGGTGGTCCAGTGGTTAAGACTCTGCACTCCCACTGCAGGGGGCACGGGTTTGATCCCTGGTCAGGGAGCTAAGATCCCGCATGCTACACAGCGTGGGCATAAAAAAGAAAAAAAAAAAAAAGTTGGGGCTTCCCTGGTGGCGCAGTGGTTAAGAATCTGCCTGCCAATGCAGGGGACACGGGTTCAAGCCCTGGTCTGGGAAGATCCCACATGCCACGGAGCAACTAAGCCCGTGAGCCACAACTACTGAGCCTGCGCGTCTGGAGCCTGTGCTCCGCAACGGGAGACGCTGCGACAGTGAGAGGCCCGCGCACCGCGATGAAGAGTGGCCCCCGCTTGCCGCAACTTGAGAAAGCCCTCGCACAGAAATGAGGACCCAACACAGCCAAAAATAAATAAATAAATAAATAAATAAAGTTAAAAACATTACTTTTGATTTGTTTGATTACTAGTGAAGTGGAAATTTTTTCACATTTATTTTTTGTATCATTTATATGTATTATTATTTATATTTTTCATATATTTTTATTTGTATTTCTTATTTGGTCCCAGAATAATCTTTTCAGAAGAAGAATCTGATCACACCCTTGTTTAGAACTTTAGGTGGCTCTGCACTGCCCATGGAATAAAGACCCGCTCCCTTACATCGGACCCCGCCTGCTCCTCTGGCCCCTTTTCACATCCGGACAATGTGCAGTTTCTAAAATGAGTCCTTCCATCTCTCTCCTTCTGCTTTTGGCCATTTGTGGACATCCCCTCCCCCTGGATGACTCCCAGGCTCGCCACCACATGTCTGATGGAATCGTTCGTTCACGGGACCAGCTTTCTGGGGACACGAACTCTGCAGAAGGGCTCCCTAGTTAGGAAGCACCCTTCGATTGGTTTAATGCTCTGCTGTCACCGTTTTGAAATTCTTAATGATTTTTTAACAAGGGGTCTCACATTTTTATTCTGCACTGGGACCCGTCCATTATGTATGTAGCCTGTCCTGCTTCTTTACCGTCTGCCTCTCACACAGGTTAATACACTCCTTGACCTCAGAATCTGTCCTACCCACTCTGTGCCCCCAGTGCCTGGTGGAAGCTGAATAAATGAATGCCCAAAATGTATGAATAAAATGAAT
Organism: Balaenoptera acutorostrata; assembly: GCF_949987535.1. Lineage (NCBI taxonomy): Eukaryota > Metazoa > Chordata > Mammalia > Artiodactyla > Balaenopteridae > Balaenoptera > Balaenoptera acutorostrata. The sequence goes on along the minus strand of NC_080064.1, from coordinate 25,111,706 downwards.
GAATGAGGGCTTCCCTGGTGGTGCAGTGGTTGAGAATCTGCCTGCTAATGCAGGGGACACGGGTTCAGATCCCTGGTCCGGGAAGATCCCACATGCCGCAGAGCAACTAAGCCCACAAGCCACAACTACTGAGCCTGTGTGCTGCAACTACTGAAACCTGTGCGCCTAGAGCCCATGCTCTGCAACAAGGGAAACCACCGCAGTGAGAAGCCCGTGCACCACAATGAAGAGTAGCCCCTTCTCGCCGCAACTAGAGAAAGCCCGTGGGCAGCAACAAAGACCCAATGCAGCCAAAAATAAATAAATAAAGTAAAATAAATTTATTAAAAAAATAAAATGAATGAATGATGGTAAGGAAGGGAGGGAGGGAGGGAGGAAAAGAAAGAAAGGAAGGAAGGAAGGAAAGAAGGAGGGAGGGAGGAAAGGAACACAGGAAGGAAGGAAGGAAGGAAGGAAGAAATTCACCTGTTATACCTTGAGGAATAAGATAGGAGGAATTTTCAGTGTAAACAAAAGTTGAAAGAACATTCCCAGTAGAGGGGACATGGGTGAAAATTCCCCGTGGGCAGGAAGGACCAGGAGGCCCTGGGAAATGTGGTTGCACTGGCCTCAGCTGAACCCCCAGGATGCGGGAGAAGGTGCGTGTGGGGGGCAGAGGCAATGGCTGGTCTCCAAAAGGAGCTCTTTCCCTGACTGGGGGCAGGGAGAAAGCCCTGGAATCCAGAAGAGGGAGTGCTAATTAGTGCCTCCAGAGGGGCCTCTCCTGTCATTGGGTGGCGGGAGACGTCAGGCCAGGAAGTCAAGGGGAGCCAATGAGGACAGCTTGGCTCAAGTCCAGGCCATCAAGGCTGAGTGATCTTAATGACTCCAATCAAAATGCCTTTGCCACCACTGGGACAGACCTCAGGTCTCTGACCCAGGGGTCAGCACCTCCTGCCTGGTGCCCCATCAGAAATAAGGCTTCTCTGGGCCCCAGGCCCTCCACCCCAGCCCACCCTTGGCCCCCTTCCCCTTGGCACCTGGATAGTCCTCAGGGTCCCAGGACCAATGAGAGGTTAGAATAGGCCCCAGCCATGGGTGCCGCAGCTGCCTCCAGGGACAGGAGATAATGACCTCTTGGGGTTTATGGGCATAGGGTTTGGCCCTGCCCAGCACAAGGGAAGCAGCCCAGATGTTTGCAAACTCCCTGCCCCACGGAGTTTAATGTTGCCAATCTGGGTCCGTCTACTCCGCCCCTCACCTCCTGCTACTTTCTCTCCTTTACTCCTGACCTCCCAGCCACAGTGGCTTTCCTTCCAGCCCTTGATTAGTCAAGTTCATTCTCACCTCAGAGCCTTTGCACTTGCTCTTCTCTCTGCCTGGAATGTTCATTCCCCAGATCCAGGCATGTCTGCCTCTTACCATCAGGCGGCCCTCAGCTCAAACCCCACCTCCTCACTCAGGAACGCTAGAAGTGTCCTCCCCAGCTGGATGCACGGCCAGCCCTTCTCTACCCCATGACCTTCTTTAATTTTCAGACTGCCTGGCTCAGAATCCTACCTCTATTATCTACTAGCTGGTGCAAGTTACTGAACCTCTCTGTGCCTCTATTTCCTCACCTATAAAATGGGGATAATAGTAACACATGTCATTATGTTGTTGGAAGGAGTAAATGAGATGGCACAGGCACATAGTAAGGCTCCATGAAGGGTAGCCATTGTGACCATCACTGTCTGCCCACCCCAGCTCCCCTTGAGAGAAGAAACTGTCTGCTTGCTCATAGCTGCAACCCCAGGGCCTAGAACAGTGCTTGGTACATAAAAGCCACTCCAGAAATATGTATTGATATAATTGATCTGTTTGTTTTTCTCCTAATATTTTGCCCTTTTCCTACTCTCCTGCTTCCCATGCAAGAGAAACTGTTAAGCAGACTAAAGGCCTCCCCAGGCTGGAACAGGAGGAAGGATGGAGACAGTGGTGAGAGCAGAGACATCACGGGCCCTGAGAGGGCCCTGCACGTTGCAGCCGGACCCCAAAGGGGGACCTACCAGAATGACCCCCAAACCACAGTGTGACCCCCCAGCTCAGCAGAACTAGTCTTATGCCCTCCAGTATGACCCAGAAGAAGTGGAGAGAGATGTTGGCCCCGGAAGGGCCATTTAAAGCAAAAAGGACCAAAAAAAAAACCAAACCCTGAGATCTGAAGGATTAACATAGTTGACCAGTTGGCAGAGCTGATGGAGGGAAGGTGCAATTCTAATCACTGACCCAGAACCAGGGCATAGACGGTATCTTGCATGAGTCTTAAGACCAAAAAAGAAATGCTTTCTTGATGGAACCTCACGAGACAAGACGCTCCTAATGAGACAGGGAGGATGCCCATTTTGCTCACCTGGCACAGAAGAGAAATGAATAAATGAATGAATCAACATTAAAAAAAAAAAAAAAGCAAAAAGGGCAATGGTGTCACCAAGGCGACCCATGCAGATACATGGCTGGGAAACACATGGGCCTACCCAAGCCTTAGCTTTACATACATTCCTCTCCCACCCCAACTGAGACACAACCCTGGGCTAAAGAAAAGAAAGTGCGGGCTTCCCTGGTGGCGCAGTGGTTAAGAATCCACCTGCCAGTGCAGGGAACACGGGTTCGAGCCCTGGTCTGGGAAGATCCCACATGCCGCGGAGCAACTAAGCCCGTGCACCACAACTACTGAGCCCACGTGCCACAACTACTGAGCCTGCGCTCTAGAGCTCGTGAGCCATAACTACTGAGCCCACATGCCTAGAGTCCGTGCTCCGCAACAAGAGAAGCCACTGCAGTGAGAAGCCCGCGCACACAATGAAGAGCAGCCCCTGCTCGCCACAGCTAGAGAAAGCCCATGCGCAGCAACAAAGACACAACGCAGCTAAAAATAAATAAAATAAATAAATTTATTAAAAAAAAAAAAAAAAAGAAAAGAAAGTGCTACTTCTCACACCCTTGAGTCATGGCCTGGCAATCATACCTGGCCCTCGACTAGGAAGTTGCATTATTGCTCACTGACCTCTCTGAGCCTCAGTCTGTCATCTGTAAGGTGAAGGCAGTTTCACATCTCTCCCAGATGCTATGCAGGTTTCAGTCTTGATAAAAAGCTCCCAAGGACTTGACGTGCTATCTCATTTAACCCTCTCAAAACCCCTGAGAGATAAGAGCTACTATCATCTCTGCTTTACAGATAAGGAAACTGAGGCCCAAAGAGATGTGTAACCAACCTTGTCTGAGGTTGAGGGGCTGGTCTGACTGGAATCCACCTCCCTAGCCTAACCCGAGGCCCACCCTCTTCTCCACGCAGAAAAAGCAGGTAAGCAGAGAGTGACAATGTTTCCTAAACCACAAAGACCTGTGCTGATGCCAGGAGGCAGCAGTGGGGTGGGGGGCCTCAGACAGAGCAGTGATGAAGCAAGGTGTGACTCAGCACTGGCTAGTGTGTACCAGGGAGAGGTGCAATGTCATGCATGCGGGGTGTGGCTCTGCAGCCTGGCCTGAGTGGACAGCAAAAGGGCAGAGAAGCCCCGCCCCCAGGCCAGGGTCAGCCACCCAGGGAATGCACCTGACTGGTCTCAAGAAGCCCGGGTCAAGTGCCAGCTCTCCCTCTGGCTCTCAGGGTGACTCTGCAAGTCCCTCTCCTCCCAGGGTCTCAGTTTTCCCATCTGGCCCAAGTACACATGAACCAAGGCTGGAGGCTCAGTGAGCTGACCGCTCTCCTAGCTGGACTCTCTAGTGCCCCCTAGTGGACAAACTGGTGCATGCCTCCATCCACTCCCAGATGAGGACCCACGGAATCGCCCCTCCTCAGCCTTGATCCCGGACCCTGAGTACGTGGAGGTGGCACCCACAAGTCTCATTGCCAGGCCTCAAAGGAAGGGAAAGGTCCCAAGGAGATCTGGGTGGGGCAGGAGAATTGCCGGGCCCTGGTTCTGCCGCTCAATTGCTGTGTGAGCTTGGCCTCACCTTCCACTCTCTAGGCCTGCTACCCTGTCTCTAAGAAGGGAATTATAGGATGAAGCCTGATCCGGGAGGCGTAGGCTTGGTTTCCACCCTATTAATGAGCTATGTGAGCTCAGGCAAGTCCCTGCCCTTCCCTGGGCCTCAGTTTCCCCATCTGCACAACAAGTTGATGGGACCAAATGGCCTCAGGACCCCTCTGGCTCTGACATTTAGGGGTCCAAGTGGGAAATACGTGTTTAGGGAGATTAAGAGGAGGTGCAAGGGGCCTCAAGGAGAGCTTCCTTCAAGGAAGGACTAGCTCAAAATCATCTCCCAGGGCTTATAGGAGGCCCCATGGCATTGAATATATATTCAGGTGTTTTAATTTGACATATTTAGTGAGAAAATCCTCAGTGCCAGATCCTGTACTGGCCACTGGCCACACAATAGCATACAAGACAGACACAACCCTTGCCCTTGAGGAAAAATTCACAGCCTAGTCAAGGGCACTGATTAGTAAACAAACATTCACACTCTTGTCTGAACAAGTACAATTGAATTATGGACAAGTCATAGCCATAGCAATGTTGGAAAATGAAATATCAGAAGGGAGGTGACGTGAGTAGGGTTTTGAAAGGTGAGGATGAGTAAAACAGGTACTGAATTCTTCTAAAATTAAACAATTTTTCCTGTCACATTGGCTGCGCAAAGATAGCAATCTTAGTGAAAGTTCCGCTTTTCCCTGGGAAAGAGGGACAAGCAAGTTGTGATGGAGACTGAAAAATCTAACAAACAAAAAGGCTTCTCCTCTGGGTGCCTGGGTTGAAAACAGGCACCTACAGACTGTGATAAGTGGGGTGAGTCTCAGACACAGAGTGGGGTGCAGAGAGGGGCTGAGGTCAAGGGTCAAGGATGTCTGTTGAGCACTTAATAATAAAAAAAGAAATCTCATGTTTTGATATGAAGGAATCAAAATGGCCCTGCCAAACTGGCTGCGTCGATGTGTCCTTGAATTTGACAGAGTCATTGCTGCAAGTTTCTTCCTCTGTTCCAAGGCACAAACAAGCTCAAACTTTCCCAGGGCAAACAGCTTCACCAGACTCTCCAGTCATGGGGCCTCTTCTGTTGACAATGTCCCATAGGGTGCGTTTGGATGGAGACAAATCCAGCAGTGCGCCAGAGCTGGCTCACACCAGCTTTCAGGAGCCAGTTGCTAAAGTTTGGGGAATTTTGCGATTTCAGGTTGTTGAACAGTCATTATTAAAAATTAAATTGTATAAATTTACAATTAAGAGATATTAAATCATGGATAAACAACAAGGTCCTACTGTATGGCATAGGGAACTATATTCAATATCCTGGTATAAATCATAATGGAAAAGAATATGAAAAATAATGTATATATACGTATAACTGAATCACTTTGCTGTACAGCAGAAATTAACACAACTTTGTAAATCAACTATACTTCAATTAAAAAAGGAAATATTAAAATAAAGATAATACTCAAAACTCACGACTTCCTACTGATTTTACTACATTTTACTATTCTCTATTCTCTTGAGGTTATCTGCATCTATTGTAACTGAATAGGAGAACTTTGGCATAATGAATGATGTGCTTCCACACACCTCTTCCCAACTCTGCTTTGTGATATCACATTGGTAACTTGAAGTCGGCCAAGGTGGGAATTGGCAAAAGTCACAAATCGGGCCTTGATTTGCTGTTTTGTTGACTTTCTAGGTTAAGGAAAGTGATGGATGAAATATTAACAGCGCAAACTAAAGTGCTGAAGCTGAAAGAGGTTTCAGTTTAATGAATATATTTATAGGAGAGGGAGTAGTGTAACAGTAGATCACATATCAGATTTAATGACAATAAATTTATGGGGAAAAGAGTTAGTACAGCAGACTGGAATGCAACTTCAAATTTGGATTGAATTGCAATCATAGGTTGACTAGACATACAACAGTTCAGCAAAAATTAACAAAAGCCTTCTGGAGAATCAATTGACTATAAGGAATCTACAATCAAGAGTTCCTACATTGTGCAGTTATTTGTAAATTGTGTTCTACGCATCCACTTTATCAGTAAAATTTATAATAAATATATATGTACATATGTATATAATGTATACATTTGGATTTCTGAGGCACCAGTTGTCAAATATTTGCTGGCACACCATTGGACAGCCCAAGTTTGATAAAGTCCTTTGCAAAGCACATTTCTGAAACCAGGCAAAGGGCTCGTGTGCCAGCAGTGCAGAAAGATAAACTCTGACAGCACGAGTTGGCAGCAAAGTAAGGGTTTATTGCAGGATGTCAAGCAAGGGAGTGGGAGATAAGCCTCAGATCCACCCCAACTTGGTCTTTGAGTTAGGGGCTTTTTTTAAAGGGGGAAGAACAAAGAGGCTGGAATTAATCATCGCCTAGTGGTGGTGCTGTGGCATCTCTTAATCAATTATAGTTTCAGAAGTCAGGATGTCTCTGGTTTACGATTATCTGGCCAGGTAGTCCGCGGCTGGGGTGGGCGTGGGGTGGGGGTCTGTTAGCTCATCTGGCTAACAGCCAGATGTTTCTGGAGAAACCAGGTGTTTCTGGAGAAACAACCTGAATTTGTACATTGATGATGATATCTTATAATAGCAATTTTAGTACATTAATGATGTTATTGACAACAGCAATTTTAGTCATCTGACTCTGGTTGATGAGTGTTCAGTTAGCACAGGATTGAGGTCAGAGGGGACAAGAAAGGGAATAAAGTTTCGTATAGAGAGATTAATCATAAACTTGGTAAGGGAACTCGGTTTCATTTCTTCTCGGGGAAGCCCTCTCCACTGTGGGAAGCATTTTCCAAACAAAGACAGATGACCTCGTGCTTCCATCGGGGACACTCCCAGGACACAGATAGCTCTGTGGCTTTGGGATCTGTCATTTTCAACAATGACAATAAAACCAACACATTCAGGGGCTTTGTGGTACTTTTCTTTGCCATTTTCCAGTTTAAACTTAAATAAGGTTATTGGACCGCAAGGAACAGCAATTTCTCAGGCTAACTGACATGACAGCAGGAGTTATCCTAGGGATGCATGCCGGGGAGGAAGAGCAATTGTGGCCACCAGCGGGAGGGTCAGCTCCCCTCTCCCCCCACATATCCCTTCGTCACTACTTCATTCTTCTCTTCCCCTGTACACAGCTTCCTTCTTCTTTTCTTTTGTGCAAACATCAGTGAAGGTGAAGGCAGCTGGTTTACAATCAACAAGTTTACCTGCTCTTAGGCCAGAGACCAGCCAGAGTGGGTTGACAGGCAGAGCCACCATCCCCAGACAAAAGATCTGATTGGCCGGCTTGGAGCAGGTAGGCATTCCTGGACCAATCAGTCACGGCCAGGGGTGTGCAGGAGCGGGGCCAAGGATTCAGACGGGGCCTCAAGGATCACATCGAGTAGGGAGGGGCAACTCTGAGAGACGGAGGGTGGGCATGGGCTGGGCAGACTCTCCCGAAGGTCTAAGATTTTTTTTTTAACATTTTTTTAAATTTATTTATTTATTTATTTATTTTTGGCTGCGTTGGGTCTTCATTGCGGTACGTGGGCTTCTCATTGCGGAGTCTTCTCTTGTTGTGGAGCACAGGCTCTAGGTGCGTGGGCTTCAGTAGTTGTGGCTCACAGGCTTAGTTGCTCTGCAGCATGTGGGATCTTCCCGGACCAGGGATCGAACCCATGTCCCCTGCAGTGGCAGGCAGATTCTTAACCACTGCGCCACCAGGGAAGTCTGGTCTATGATATTAAAGGAGACCAGTTGGATGAACAGGACTTGCTGGCCGGGCAGGTTTCCCTTCATTCCAGTTCATGAGAAAGCCTTCTAGAGAATTGGCCACCATGTGGACTGTCCATGATCCAACCATGTACACAGTTGTCAGTGAAAATGCCTTCATTACATATATGACATTTTTGTTTGTGAAAAGATAAAAAACAAATATGTCTCTAGCTCATATATCTTCTAAATATTGAGACTGTAATAAAGACAATCATCTGTGTTTCTGCCGTCTGGTGACCATCCTGCGGCTGCCGGGGTTCTCCATGGATCCCAGTCAAGGTGATGCTGCATCATAATCATCTTTTTTCTTCATTTCACAAGAGGCCCTGAGAGATCTGGGTCCACGGTGCCTGATACATTCCTGGTCCAGCACCATGGCAACAACCGACAGAGAAGGCTCTCTGGAGCAGACAGCCTGGGTTCAAATCCCAGTTCCCTTACTAGCTGTGTGATCTGACAGGTGACTCAACTTTTCTGTGCCTCAGGTTCCTTATCTGTAAAGTGGCAATAACTTACAATACCTCTCGTAAAGTTGTGAGGATTAAATGAGTTAATATTTATAAAGTGTTAGAAGTGCCTAGCACATGGTAAATGTTCAACAAGTGTTAGGTATATTATTATTGGCATTTCACTGTCAGCTGCGTCCCTGCAGGCTGGCACACATAATGGGTGGAGGAGTTGGCATCGCCCTCTCCTCTATCATTCACCCCCAAGCCAGCAGGCAGGGTGGTGTGTGTAAGGGGGCAGTTGTGTTGAGTAGGAGGGAGAGATCTTGCAGCCCAGATGAGGGTCAGCTGGACCTGCCCAGCTGGGAGGGGCTCTGGCTCAGTGTGAGGCTCCAGCAACCCAGGGGCTGGTGTAGTTGTGTGTTTCTGGAGGGAAGGGAGCGTGTGCCTCAGTGGTGGTGGGTCTAGGGGTGCGGTCAGCTTCATGGGTGTCAGACTTATGCAGTCGAACAGAGCCCTGCACTCACAAGGGCCTCACTCTTGGTTTAATGCTTGCTGTCATCACCTTGAAATTCTTGATAATTTTTAAACAAGGGGACCCTGAAAGCAATCTTAGTGAAAGTTTGCACTGGGCCCCACCAATTATGTCACCAGTCAAGGGCCGGGGATATGTGAGTAGGCGTCTGGGTGTGTATGTGAGGTCACATGCGGTTGTGTTACTGACCCGGGTTCCTGGACTGTTTCATCAATAGAAATTGATAAGAGGCCAGAGATAAGAGAAATTCAGGCAAGGCTTTATTGGGACTCATGCTGCAGCAAGAGGGAGCAAAGGGACTTCCCTGGTGGCTCAGTGGTTAAGGATCCACCTGCCAACGCAGGGGACACGGGTTCGAGCCCTGGTCTGGGAAGATCCCACATGCCGCGGAGCAACTAAGCCCGTGAGCCACAACTACTGAGCCTGCGCTCTAGAGCCTGCAAGCCACAATTACTGAAGCCCACCTGCCTAGAGCCCGTGCTCCACACAAGAGAAGCCACCTCAGTGAGAAGCCCGCGCACCACAACAAACACCCAAGGCAGCCAAAAATTAATTAATTAATTAATTAAAAAAAAATAAAAGAGGGAGAGAAAACAAGTAACAGGTTCCCTTGCTCGCTCCCTGGGGGCGGGGGGTGTGGGGTTGCGGGGGGAAGGAGCTGGTCTTTTAAGTGGGGTGAGGGTAGGGGGGGTTCATGGGTCATGCCAGAGGGGTGCTTGGGTGGTCTCCCCACCCCCTTGGTGGTGCTGTGTGCAGGGATCATGCACAGAGCCCTGCTTTTGCTCCTGACACCTCAGAAGTAGCAGCTGAGTTTTTGGTCATTTTGTATCTTGTTGTTCATAATTTGCCCCAACTGCAAGCATGTACACAGTTATTTGTTTCTTTGTATTTTGTTGCTCCAGGAGACGTTTGCACAAGTGCAAGAGCTGCAGCAAAGGGTCCCAGGTCCCAGGTCCCAGCATGTGCATGTCTGGGATGTCTCTTCCTCTGGACTTGGGGACTAGAATGCTGGTCTTTGCGGGAATTCCAGAAAATACAAGGCAGTACTCCACCCCACCCCAGACAGGGGGAATAGCTTCTGTCTTCAGTTCCTCCCTGCACCCCCCCAGCCCAGCCTCACCTCCCCCCCGATCAGGACCCCTCTGTCTCTGCAAAATCCCGATGCCCCACTGCACCCCTCGCCCTGCAGGAAGATAGGAAGGGCAATGGAAACCTCCCAGATCACCAGTCCCAGGGAGAGAGGAGAGGAAGCCATGCTAGCTGGGCTTAACACTGGGCACCACAATCTCCACACGTGTCCCCTCTGTCCTCCCTGCCCCCCAGGGATCAGGGAGGGGGTCAGTCTCCCCCCCTTCCCAGATTGCTCCTGCACCTCACAATCAGGGCTTCTTGTGAGGAGAAGAGGAAACGGGCAGTCAGGAGTCCTGGTTCTGGGCCTGGCTCTGCCCCCAACCCATTCTGGGACCTTGGGCAACTGGCTACCCTTCTGTTGGATGTTATGACCCCTAAGTTCCTTTCAGCACTTGCGTCCTACCTGACTCTCAGGTTCCCATGGCTGATGACAGCCACTCCCAGCTCTGCAAAATGGGACCCTGGCCCTGGGCCTGCTCCAGACCCCTGTCCCAGTCTGACTCCAGAAAGTCACTGAATCCTGGATCTGGGAGCACCTGGTCCCCTTAGACAGATGGGGAAAGTGTGGCCCTGAGAGGGGACAACACACACCAACTTAGTGGCAGAGCCCAGGCTCAAAGTCAGTCTTCCTGCCAGCCCACCTCACCCCCTCCATGCCTCTGATGCCACGCCCACCATCACTGCCTCTGAATTCCAAGCAGGATTCCATCTCTCTTGGGAAACTCAGCATGACAGCACAATCTCCAACCCCACCCCCATCTTTCCTCCAGTCACAAGTGACAAAGGGTTTGAAGATATCACTGCATTCATCGCTCATTGTACAGACAGGGAAACCGAGACCCAGAGAGGGGCAGTGGCTGCTCCAGACCTCTTAACCTGCTGCCACCAGGAGCCTCCTGACACCAAATCTTGTGGTTCCCCTTCTTTTCCCCTCTCCTCATCCTCCTACTCAGGACTCCAAACCCTGTTAAGCACCCAGAGGCCCTGGAATCTGAGGGCTCTCTCTGGGGTCCCTCCCTCCAGCCCAGGGACCCCAGAGGGGACCACTGTGGGCAGGGCCGGTTCCCAGGGATAGAAGGGCAACCTGGGGAGGGGCTCTGCCTGCTCTTCGCCAAAGCTGCTTAGATATCCATCTGCCCACCACCATCCCCGTCCCCACCCCCAGGCTGCAGAAAGAACAGGCAGGACTGCCAGGCCCAGAGATCCAAGTGTCCATCCTGGCACTCTACACTGGCCTTGCTGGCCCCCTGGAGCACACAAGTAAATTCCAGACCCCTTCCTGGCTTCAGCAGTGCAGCTCCCTTTTGCTTGTTTCATCTCCTGGATTTCCACCTAAGAATTCGTGTGAAGACAGGATTCTCTGGTGTACAATGGCTCTCAAACCGCAGTGCCCCCTCGTGCTATTCAGATGGGGAGACTGGTCCAGAGGATATGTGGTTTGTCCCAGGTCACAGAGCAAGGCAACAAGGGCTCCTTGCCTGAGACCCAGTCTCCTGTCTCCCAGGGCATCTCTTTCCTCCCAGGGCTGCCTTTCAGATCTTCCCCTAAGCAGAGTCTGGTTGGGGGGAAGGGGGCTTCATGAAGGCTTGGGGTGGGGTGTGAGTGAACCAACGAACTCTGATAGCTGACCTGTTTTTGGTGGGGGCCTACGCGGTGTCCTGGAAGGGGATAGAAGGATGAATAAGGCACAGTGCCTGCCCTAAGAAAGCTCCACATCTGGGCCTGAATATGGGGAGAACGGGTCCCTCCAAAGCTAACTCTAAACACCTCTCCACTCACGCTAAGCTTCTCGTCCCTGCCCACGAGCCCTCAATCTTACCACTCTGCCTTTTTCCTGCAGTTGCTATATCTTCTCCCCACTCCTCCCTCCCACCCCAATCCTTCTAGGCTCTTCTCCTCTCCCTCCCACATCAGCACTTATCTCACCCTGTTTCACAGCCAGTAGCCTGGGAAAGGGAGCACAAGCCAAACGAGAGAGAAGATCGGTGGCACAGCAGGACGGAACTGCAATGCTTTGCCTTCCCAGGAGGGGGCGCACTGTCGTCCGCAGCAACCCATCCCTCCAGGTGCTCAGCCTTGCAGGTGCAACCAATTCCAGAGCCAGGACTGACTTCTAATCTTCACAGTCACATGGCAGGAAGGCAGGAATAAGTGATCCCCAGCTTCCAAATGGGAAGACCCAGGTCAGGAGAGGGGCAATGATGGTTGGAGGCCTGGGGTCACACAGCAGCTATGAGTCTGAGCCCTTGAGCCCTGCTTCAAGTGCCCCTGACTCAAAACTAACCACCTCCTCCTGGTCCTGGGAGATCTGCTCTCCTGAGAGTGGAAGGGGCTCCGGGCTGGGCTGCCTCCAAAGCTCCTGGGTCCAGGGGTATTTTTCCTTGGGCCACTGATTCTCGAATTCCCTCCAAAATTGACCTTTCTTTTCCCAGAACCCCCACGCCCTTGCTCCCAGCATTCTCTGCCTCAGCTAAACCATGGGGTTTAAGGGAAGGGGCTAAATAATCCTGGGTGCCCTAGCCATACATCAGCCCCCATGGGTGCCTCAGCTCTGGCAGGGGACTCAGGCAGCACGTGTCCCCAAAACAACCCCTTCTCTCAGAAGCCAAAGACAGCTCTGGGCCTCGCTATGTACCAGGCTCCACTCTAAGACGTACTGTTAGCTCACTGTACCCTCAGGTGAGGTGAATGAGGCACAGAGAGGGCAAGTAACCTGCCCACATGGCTGGTAAGTGGTAAGGCAGGACTTAAACTCAGGAAGTCTGATTTCAGAGAGAGACTTTTAACCACTGTGTCAGAGACCTCTGGTCCCCTGATATCCATTCTCTCCTTTTTCTAGACCAACAGGCAGTCCAGAATAATGACCATGTTTCCCAGACTCCCTTGCATGTGGATGTGTGGCTAATTTCTGGCCGAGAGAGGAGACGTGTGCACCTGCCAGGTCATGCCTTTCATTAGGAGAGGTGTGTCCCCTCCCCCTTTCCCCTTCCTGCTGGCTGCAGGCGTGGGTGAGCAGACTGGGACAGCTGCCACAGCCTCCTAACCAGTCTCCGGTCCAGCCTCCACGAGAGCCAGAAAACTCTTCCCTTAATACAAGTCACATCATGGTGCTGCCCTGCCCCAAACCTTCCATGGCTCCCCATTCCTTCAGAAGAAAGGCCATCTCCTCCATGATGGACAAGACCTTTTCATGTCTGGCCCTAAACTATTCTCCCAGTCTCATCATTTGTCACTTCTATCCTCTGCCGTCCTTCCAGATCAATCAGCAGGAAAATCTCATCCTTGCTTAACTATCCCCTCTTCCTCTGCCTTCCCAATTCCTCTCCCCGCACACAGCAGACTCTGATGTATTCTTCAAGACTCTGCCCAAAGGGTATCTTCTATGTGAAGCCTTCCCTGACCCTCCCGGCAGAATGAGCAGCTCCCTCCTCTGGTCTCCCACGGGTCTGTGTACAGCCCCCCGGGATAGTGACAGCTGTTCTGTAGTGTCATCCTCTGTCGATGCATCCACTTCTCCCATCTCTCAAAAGAGTGAGAGTCAAGTGTGAGATATCTGTTGGTTGTCAGTACCCTGCACAGGGCCAGGCACCAAGTCAGTGGCGGTGAGTGAGAGAGAGAAGAGGACACTGTGTGTGTGTGTGTGTGCACGCGCACGTGTGTGTGTGGGGTCTATGTGGGTGACCTGAGCTGGCCGAAGGCCCAGGCAAAGGAGACAAGGAGGACATCTAGAAATAGCCCTATGCCAGGCCCCAGAGCAGGCCTGGTGCCCAGAAAAACTGACCCTGAGTGAGGAGATGGGAGCCCAGGCTGGGTGGGTAGGAACGAAGAGGTGTGGCTGGGCCCTGCCCGCCTGTTGTCAGGCGTCCTGGCACGCAGATTTCAGTGACCCCCAGTGACCAGTGGGTATTTCAGGCTGGGGCTAAGCATCACCTGCTCCCTTGGCCCCATAATTGTAGGGCAAAGGGGAGCCTGCCAATCTACCCACTAAGGAGGGGCAGGGTTGGGGCAGAGATGCTGGAAAAATTTGTCCTCTCCTCGCTCTTGGAAGTTCCCTTCCAGAACCACCGACTGCCAAAGCTTGAAGGATTAAAGAGCTCATCTGGCCCAACCCCCAACACGGAGTTGGGGACATTGAAGGGAAGAGACTGGCCCAAGGTCACAGAACAAGACAGGGCGAAGATGGTCACGGGGAAAGGCAATGTAGAGTAGTGGTTAAGCCATACAAACTCTAGAGCCAGTCTGCCTGGGTCCGAGTCTTCACTCTCACGTGTAAATGGTTGATGGGGACAGTAGTACCTACATCACTGGGTTATTGTTAGGATTATAAGAGTTGAAAGACAGAAAGCTGTTAAGTCCAGCACTTAGCACTTGGTAAGGGCTGCATCGATCTTAGCGATCATTTTCTGCACCACACTTTATGGCATACAAAGCTTCTCAACACCCACAATCTTGTTTGTCCCTTCCAACAACCCGGGAACAGAGATTGACTGGCCAAGTTCACACAGCTGGTATCGTATCTCTCAACTGCCTGCCAGTGGTCTTTCCATATCAAGCCCCCTGCCCCCGACAGCTCATACACTGGTTCATCAAATGGAGAAGGTGACATGGAGAGCCAGCCCTTGGCTCCTGATGCCACCCTGGGCTCGTCTTACCCCTGCACTGGACGACCCCATTGCGGGGAAGACAACCTTGCTCATCCGACATCCCTGCTGATTCTGTCTGATCCCAGCCTTCTAATTCTTGGTCTTGCCACCACTGAAGCCTAGAAGGGGAAATCTCTCACCATGGACTCCAGTCCTGGTTGTCCCCGAGCCAACCCAGTCCTTTCTGCAAATGACTCTTTCCTTTTCCTATCCAGTGTCTCTGTTTACTACAGAGCCTGGGGATGCTACCCCCCACTGACACCCAGCCAACCCCAAGATCCCAGGCCCCTAAAAAAGCCCAAGCCAGGCTGACAGCCTTGGCTCTGTGTCTGCTTCCTGGAACATGCCTGGCCCCAGACTCTTCAGGCCAACACCAGCTCCCTGCCAGGCCCCCTGCCATGGTTTGCCAGCTCTCCTCACCTAAGGATACACAAGCGGTCACGTGTCCACACCAACAAGGTTCATCGGGCCTCCTGGAGCTACCTGAAACTTTCCAGAATCTTGGGCAAGCTAGTCCTGAATGAAGTGTACTCGAGGGAGTGATCATTGAACCATCTATTTGGTGCCAGGTCACATGGCACATGAACATGACCCAGAACTCAGGGTGGTATGAGGTGCTGTTTCGTAAGCACAGGTTTACCTTTCTAATTATACCTTACTTAATCCAATATCATCTGTAATTTTTCAGAGGCAAATTTTTCATTTGATATAGGAGTAGTTTGGTGAAGGAGCCAGGGGCAGCCCCAAGTCTGGGATCTGGTCTGATTATTTCCTGGGAACTGCCCTGTCCCCAAAGAGACTCAGGCTACACCTACGTGCCCAGAAGGGCAATTCTCCCCTGAGAGTACTTGGATCCCCACTCTACACCGGAAATGGCCCTCAGGGATGGAATGAGAAAGAGAACAGGAGATGGGATACTTTGGCAGGAAGAAAGTTGAGAGCAGTAGACAAGGCCAGGGGTGGGGGAGGGTACTTTTCAAACAGAGAGAACACTGATGAGGACAGGTGGCTTTCTTTGCTCGAGAGAGACTATTTGTCCCCTCTACAAATCCATGCCCAGCCCTGCACCAGGCCCTGTGGGCACAGCGGGGAGCCCTCACAGGGTTTCTGGTGTAATAGGAAGACAGACTCTGAAACTAATGGACCCCCTGAAAGCAGGATAAGTGCTATGACAGGGAGAGTCAGGGCTTCCTGTTGGAAGGGAGAGTTAAGCTTGAAAGCTGAAAAGTGAACAGGAGTTAATTAAAAGAGTAGGGCCGGGGAAGGAAGAATATTCTAGGCAGACAGCAAGCGGGAAACACGGCACCCCTTCAAGGCACAAAAAGGGCAGAGTGGCTGCAGCGTAGAGAGCTTGGAGAGGCAGGTGGGAGCCAGAGCACGGGGGCCGTGAGGCTGTGACGAAAGGGGTGTGGGTCTTGCGCTGAGGGCCAGGGGCAGCCAGGGAAGTAGGCTGAGAAGAGAGACAATTAACCTTTGTGCTGCACTCCCAAATTTACCCTGCTTCTTTATCTTCCCAGAGTCCTTGGGAGGTCAGCTGGGTGGGGACTGTGTGGTGTTTTTTGCAGATGGAGAAATGGAGCCCCAGAGAGATCATGATTTGCCTGAGGTCACACAGCTAGGAGGTAAGTAACGGGGGCAGGACTGGAACCCAAGTGAGTCTCACTCCGGAGCCCCTAAAGCTGGGGAGGTAGATAGATTCACTCACTCACTCACTCATTCATTCGTACATTCAATATGCTCATTCACTCCTTCAGTATTCAGTAGTCATTCATTCATGCCTACTATCTGCCAGGCACTCTTCCCGGAGCAGGCTTTCAGTAATAAATTAGTCTAACAAAACAGATGAGACAAGGCTAAAGAGTTTGGGCTTGATTCCGTCAGCAACAGGGCGCACGGCCAGTTTCTGGGAAGGAGGGGTGACTGCCCTTCACTAGGAGCTGCCCTCACCCACCCCACCCCACACGCCTCCCCTCAAGGAGAGCCAGCGTTCTCCTTCCAGGGAGCACTCTGCCACAGGCAGCCGTTTCGCAGAAGCAAATGGGTGTTGAGTAAGCCTCTATCTTTTGCCATCATTTGTTCTCTCAGACCCACAGTAACTAGAACTCTGGGGGAACGAGGAAGCGATTTCCTAGTGACAGAAAGAACACTCCATTCCACCCACTGTGGCTGCAATCCCCGCACACTGTGAGCTCAGGGGGCGCAGGGCTGCTTCTCTCTTGTTCTCTCAGTGGGTCCCCACTGAGCCCAGCACAGTGCTGGGCATAGGAATGCTCAATTTATTTGAAGAGAAAGGGAGAGATGAGGAAACTTCTCTGCAGCATCTGAAGGCACTCAGTGACGTCAGTGAGGAGGAGATATATTTGGATCCTCTTCTATTGGTTCAGGGTCTCAAAGGGCCTTGGCTCATTCTTGGGCACTGCTGGGTCAAGGGGACCCCAGAAGGGAGAAGGGAGTCACCATTCATTGAGTGTTAGTGTGTGTTAGGCTTTCCATATGTTATCTCTTTCAATCCTCATGACAATTCAGAGAAATAGATGGCCTACCTCCATTTGGGAGGAAAGGAGACTCAGAAGGGGGAAGGCACTTGCTCTGGGTCTCTAGCTAGTAAGTGGCAGGCTTGGGATTGATTGATTGATTGATTGATTGATTGATTTTTGGCTGTGTCGGGTCTCAGTTACGGCATGCAGGATCTTCGTTGAGGCACGCGGGCTCTTCACTGTGGCGTGCAGGCTTCTCTCTAGCTGTGGCGCGTGAGCTCCAGAGCGTGCGGGCTCTGTAGTTGCGGCACGTGTGCTCTCTAGTTGCTGGGTGTGGGCTTAGTTGCCCCACCGCATGTGGGATCCTAGTTCCCCAGCCAGGGATGGAACCTGCGTCACCTGCATTGGAAGGTGGATTCTTAACCACTGGCCACCAGGGAAGTCCGGCTTGGGATTTAGAACCAGGCCTCTTTCCGAACATACTGCTTCTGAATAGAACATGCACCAAGGGAGGGGGGAGGGTGTGGAGAGAAGGGCTGTCTAAGACTTGATTCCATGGCAGGCAGAGACAGAGAGCCCCACCACCATAACTAACCAAAGAGAAAAACTCCCAGTTGCAGGTATTGGGAGTGGGGTGAGGGTGGTCAGCATCCAGAGGTTTAGGCCCTGAAGGGGTAAAGGGAGGTTTCCAAGTCCCTGGGTCAGCGGACCTCCAAGCTCAGTTTCTTTGGCCTCTACCTCTCATACCTTCCCTGCTCCAGCAGCACATCTCCTAGTGGAGGCGTCCAGATGGCAGGGAGGTCCAGGGAACAGCTGAAGATGCTGAGTAGGCCTCCCTCTCCCTGCCTCCCCATGGCCCCACAGATCATCCGGTGCTGCCAGCCCATCTCATTGGCTCTCTCCTGGTTACTCGTCTCTCCTCTTCTCTATCGTTCCAGCCTGTGGTTGCCGTGGAAACACAGTACAGTGACATCACTATAGGGTGAGGGCTGGGGCGATACTGCTCTTGGCAGGGACTGGTCTTGCTGCTTGCTAGATGTTAAATCCACATCTGGATCTACCAAGGGCAAAAAAGGGGGGCAGGAAAAGGGACAGGGCTCATATTCCTTCCCCTTGCCCCTCTTTCCCCAAATGTAGTGAGCATAAAAGGGCAGGGAGGGTGCAGGTAATCAGAGGGATGAGGGAAATGTTGCAAATACCTAGAAGGGATAAGGATAAAAGTCACGTGGAAAGGAGATAGGGTGCGGCTAGGCGTCAACTTTGGTGAGCCAGGTCTGAGCGTGGTGGGGAGATGGGGTTAGGGCAGCGAGAATAGTGGGTGTGGGGTTTGTCTAGAGTTCCTCAAAGCACCATGCTGCTCAACTTAGGCAGGGCCCAAGAGAGGAAGCAAAAGGACTTTCTGGCAGTGTCCCCCTCAGTCCACCCTGAAGATCTCTATAGCCCCTTCCTCACAGCCACAGCAGTTTCTAATCCTGTCTTAGAAATAAGAAAGTTGATTAGAGAAGCAAAGCAATCTGCCTTGGGTGGCACAGCAGGTGAGGGGCAGAGCTAATACCAGGTCTTAGGGGTCCTGCACTATCCATGGAGATAATAACAGCAGCAGCAGCAAGCAAACATTTATTCAATCTACCTTGCTCAGCATTTAAAAAAAATTTTTTTTTAATTTATTTATTGCATTTATTTTGGGCTGCATTGGGTCTTCATTGCTGCGTGCGGGCTTTCTCTAGTTGCGGTGAGCAGGGGCTACTCTCTTTGTCACGGTGCACGGGCTTCTCATTGCGATGGCTTCTCTTGTTGTGGAGCATGGGCTCTAGGTGCAGGGCCTTCAGTAGTTGTAGCATGCGGACTCAGTAGTTGTGGCTTGCAGGTTCTAGAGCGCAGGCTCAGCAGTGTGGCGCACGGGCTTAGTTGCCCCGCCGCATGTGGGATCTTCCTGGACCATGGCTCGAACATTGTGTCTCCTGCATTGGCAGGCGGATTCTTAACCACTGTACAGCATTTTAAATGCATTATCTCATTTGATCTCCCAACACCTCTATACGGTAAATGCTGTCATTTCCTCCATTTTCGAGATGAAACAGAGACTCAGAGTGGCTTAAGTGAACTGCCCACAGCCACGGCTCGTACCCACTGGAATCAGAACTGGAACCCACATCTATCTGCCAGCAGCTGTTAGCCCAGCCCCAGCTCCCCAGCACTGCTTTATAAAGACCATGTAGGGAGAGAGCTCTGGTCCCTGGCTCTCCAGCCTCTCAGTGTTTGAGAGAGGAGGAGGCCCTGTGTCTAAAGGTTGTGCCCTTGAGTTAGAAACTATCCCATCCTCCTCCTCCCCCTGTACCTGCTCCGGCAGTGAGGTCACTAGGGCTCCGTGCCCAGCCCTGAGGCCTGTCCTGCAGCTTTGGCAGAAATAATCCACCTTGGTCTTCTGGCAAGTGGACCTGTCCAAAAGAACCAAGACCTTGGGGGAGAGAGGGCTCTTCCTCCCTGGCCTTCTTCCCAGAAAGTTAGGGGAAGGGAGCAGATGTTCTCTACTTCCACGTGGAGAAACAGAGGTACAGGGAGGCAGCCCACCACTCTGTATTGATACATATGTGGCAGAGCTGGTGGGCCCCTCCTGGGCCCCTCTGTGAGGACCTCTGCGGGCCCAAGTTCAGCTGGGCACCACTCGCTTATGTTTTGTGTCTTCCTTCGGGAGCGTGTGTCTTGTTCGTGGCTGTCTCTCCAGAGCCTAGCCCAGGGCCTGGCACAAAGTAGGTGCTTCAATAACTGCTGGATTAAGAAATGAATGGGTTCCTCTAAGCTTCAAGTATGCTCATCTGTGAAAACGATAATAATAACACCTACTTCAGGGACTTTGTTTTCAAAGTTCAGTAAGACAATGCACTGAAAGCCCTCAGCATGCAATAAACAGCAATACAAGGTGGATCTTAATTGTTATTAAGAGTGCTTTGGAAACTGTAGTGTCAAACAAGGTAGGTGACTGCCGGTCTCTGAAAGTGCCGGCTGCCTGCCAGTGTGCAGAGGTCAGAGAAGGGCGGCAGGTGGGGGCCGCAGCAGGCAGGCAGAACGGGGAGCTGTCCTTGAGCCTGGAAGAGCTGGCTGGAAGGACAGAATTTCTGAAGGCGGGTGAGGAGGGAACGGCCGACCGGAGCAAAAGCTCGGAGCTGTGCGTAGAGGTCAGAAAAGCCTGGTGCACTGGCACGGTGGAGGGGTAGTTGGACCGCAGGGTGGAAAGGCTCGCGCAGGAGACATTCCGCAGGCAGGGGCGAGCACGTAAGGAGCAGGCGCGTGGCGCCCGGAAGGGTCACGCTTTTGCCCGGAGCAGGCGGAGGGCACTCGCTGCCCCCGGTGACTCTCCCCTCCACCGGGCAGTGGGGAGTGGCGGCAGAGCGCAGGGTCTGGGGCCGGCTAGACCAGGCTCGCCATATGGACTCCAACTCACTCCTTATTTCCTGCGACCTTGTCAGTCCCCCTCTGAGCCCTGGACCCCTCACCTGTAAAATGAAGACCGAGATGCTTGCGCCGCGAAGAGTCGGCCAGAGCTTTCCCGGCGTGGGCATCAGCCCAAAAGTTTCCTTTCTCCTCTAGACTCTCATCTCTGTTCTGACCTCAAGCTCGGGGAGGGACCAGGGGAGGGAAGATGTCCCTGGCGTGCGCCCCAGCTCACGGGCACCGTGCCCTCAACTCGTTTCTTTTTAGATTCCAAAGAGCGCCTTGAGGCCCGGGAAGGGAGTAGGTTCTACCAGCCCGGGGCAGGGACTCGGACCCCCAGGACCCGCGCTGACGTAGGCGAGCCGGGAGCCACCGGGTGCCCCTTCCCCCTCCCCCCGGCGGGTTGGGGGATGGGCGGCCAGCCCCAGGCTAGCTAGCGCCAGCCTGGGGCTTCCTATTTCGGGAGCGGGGTGTGGGCCACGCTCCGTCACGTGATGCAAGGGCCTTTTAAAGCGGCAGCGCGGGCTGGGAGTCGCAGGTCCCGTTGCACGCGTGCTCTGTTGTCTCTTTCTCAGCCTAGCCCAGCCTCACCATGGTGGACGCCTTCGTGGGCACCTGGAAGTTAGCGGACAGCAAGAATTTCGATGACTACATGAGGTCAATCGGTGAGGGCCGCTCGGGATGCTGGGCTGGGGATGGGCTGGCCGCGTGCCGGGTCGGAGCAGCGCTCCAGCTGTGGCTACTACCCTGCACGCCTGCTGCATCCCTCCTGGTAAAAGTTGGGGAACCCGGGGATGCGGAGAAGGTGGCAGCCTGCGCTACGGCATGCGAGGCCTGTTGGGAGGGGTCTCTCCCAGTTCCGCGCCCGCCACACGGCACGGGGCATGCGGGATCTTGGTTCCCCGACCAGGGATGGAACCCCTGCCGCCTGCAGTGGAAGCGCAGAGTCCTAACCACTGGACCGCCAGGGAATTCCGGGGAGGGGGCTTTCATGTTCTGAACTTGGCAAGAGGGATTCCCAGGCAAGGAGGCTCAAGGAGGCAGCTGTGTCAGCCGATGTGGGGGCAGGGAGGCGCTTTCGGGGAAGAAAGACTTCTGATCTGGAGGTAGGGGGCGGGTTTGGATAAAACGGGAGGGGAGGGAGGAAAAGAAGAGGAGCATGGGTGGTTTAGGAACTGGAGACTGAACAGTGAAAGGGAGCAGATTGATGGGACGTGTCCTATGGCCTAAAGTAGGGAATCCCCAGGAGAAAGAAGATGGAAGGGGGAACAGCCCTGAACAGGATATGAGGAGCTGAGACAGGGCCCTGCACACTTAGCAACAACCCCTGCCCCTTTACGTTGGGTTAGTTAGGGTAAAGGATTGTCGCTGGAGGGTGCCCTCTTTCTCACCAACCAGCCTAGTGGTAGGGTAGGGCAAGAGGCCCCATCACCAGCTGCAACCCAAGGATAACTGCTCATTGGGGAGGTGTCTGGTGGAGGGGTACAGCAAAGGGGCCTGGAGCAAAGCCAAGACCTGGTAAAGGCAGGGAGGGTCTTTGGTCTAGGAGGCTGTGGTGCTGGGATCGGGGAGAATGAAGATTCAAAGAATCCTGCAGAGGAGGACTTTGGAGGTCCCTGTGCCTTGGTTCAACAGATGAAGAAGCCAAGACCCAGACAGAGTAGAAACTTGTCAAATCAATTCCACAGCAGAGCTGATATGAAAACCTAGATTTCTAGATCGGCAACCCAGAGCAGTTCCCATTATGGACCCCGGGGGTGAGAGTGGTAAGAACTGCTTAACTAAGCATTGACCTCAGCCCTTCCCCTTCTAATATGGGCTAGACAAAGAGGGTGATATCCTTTCTCTGGAATCCCCAGCTATGAGATTATCCTAGTCTCCCAGGCTAGGATAGGGAAAACTGGAATGTTGTTCATGATTGAGCTAGGTTCCATGCCTTCCTCCCAGGGAAGCGGGGCTGGATTACCCAAAGAAGGGGTGGGGGGGTCCACTCCAGGCACCTCCCACCTGTTCCTGACCCCTGAAATAAGGACCACAAGTGTTGGCTTTTAAGGCCAAAGTGCTCAACTGCCTCTACTCTATGCTGAGCATTATGCCCAATGATTCCAGGAAGGTAGTAATTCTTGGAGAAGTAGGGGACCCTGGGCAGCTGTTGGGGAAAGTGGAATGCCCAGAGCTAGTTCCTCTCCCAAGTGTCTCCCAGCAGACATTAGAACTGAAGACCTGGGTCCCTGAAGTGAGTCGTGCCATCCTTACCACCCTTGCTCCCTTATCTTGCCCCAACCTGGGTTAGGGGGCTGAGAATCCAACTAGCCTGCTTGTTGTACACATGGAAAAAATGAGATACCCATGGGGGGGAAAAGACCTTCCTTAGCTCTCAGTAAATAGCTTCAGCTTCGTTTCTAAGTAGAACCCATCTCTTCACGAGACTCCTAATTCTGTAACTTTCTCTTAGCTGAGTCTCTCACCCACTCCACAATGCCTTCCTTCCTCAAACGCTCCACACCTCTGGGTAGGTCCTAAGTAAACAGAGCTCCTTGTGCAGTGACAAGGCCCTGCTCTGTGCTGGGGAGTGGGATTGACCTGACTCACTCTGATAACAGGGGGAAAGACCAAGTCCCTCAGTAGCCAGGCAGGGTGGGCCAGCAGCAGCACAGCTGCCTGTGCCCCTTTTGTTTTAAACCAAGAGTTCTCAGGACAAAGAGGCCCAGCCTAGTTAGTACCAGTGATCTCAGGCACACTTGGTGGCCGTAGGGCACAGATGAAGTACATGCTGGGAGGCAGGATGGCCCAGGAGGAAGAGTGAACAGTTTTAGAGCCTAAATTCAAATCTAGGTCAACCACTTACCCTTTGACTTTGGGCAAAAGTCACTTCACTCTCCAAGCCTTATTTGTAAATTGGGGATAATAAAACCCACCATTCAGGGCTGTAATAAACATTAAGTAAAACAACCCATATAGCCAGGCACATCTGGAGACTTTCCACCCACCACCTCACCGCAGCCTCTGCCCTTGGAGGACAGCTCAGCAGAGGCTGCTGGGAGCAGAGGGGGAGGTTGGAGGCAAAAGGACAGATCTCAGGAAGGCCACAACCTGCAGGGCTCTTTCTTCCACACTCTCTTGCAGCACTCAGGGAAGCCATGCTTGGGTCAGGAGGGGAGTTCCCACAGAGCCTTAGACCAGGAGACCTGGATTGGAGTCCTGACTGCCTACCACTTTAGGCCTCTCCTAAATCTGCACACATAGACAAACACTCCCTTTTGCCTACCTCCTAGATCATGGTTAAGAGGCTTTGAAAATGTCTTTGTTACCATACGTGGGGGACAAGAGCACCAGTGCATCTCAGGGTAAAAACTTTCAAAGGTGGAAAATTCTTGTCCATAGGCTCTGGAAGGCAAAGTCCACATTTACTTCTTTCTCCCTCAGCCTGTGCCTTGAAAGCTGCTCAGGTGCCCTGGAAGGGAGCCTTGTGCTCCAGCCTTTATAGATGAGCAGTACAGTGAGCTGTGCAGTTGAACATTCTGGATTTGAATTCCAGATTTTTGACCCTGGGCTTCAACTCATTCTCAGTTTTTGCATCTGTAAAATAGAGATAATAGCATCAATCCTTTGGGGAGACTGGAAGGACTGAATGAGATGACACGTGTAGTTTTTACCATACAGAAAGCACTTAATAGTAGCTTATTCTAATCTCAGCTCTGCCACTGACTTGCTGTGAGACATGCCTGTCCATTAAGTTTCTCATCTGTCTAATGGGATCAGTAATGTCTCTTCACCACACAGAGCTAACGGGAAGACAATTAACGAACAGCCATGCAAAGTCTTTGAAAGTTCTCTCCCTTCTTTTCCCCTTCCCCACATCCAGGCCTAAGAGTTGGTCATTGAGCTCCTTGTACCCTGCCTCTCGCTCCAGCTCATACTCATACCCTTCCCTCTGCCCTCAGGTGTGGGTTTTGCTAACAGGCAGGTGGCCAACATGACCAAGCCTACCACAATCATCGAAGTGAACGGGGACACAATCACCATAAAAACACAAAGCACCTTTAAGAACACGGAGATCAGCTTCAAGCTAGGAGTGGAGTTCGATGAGACAACAGCAGATGACAGGAAGGTCAAGGTGAGTCGAGGAAGGGTCCATGGGGAATGGAAGGCCCTGAAGGGGAATAGGGTGGCGCCCTATTATTGCACCTTGAGGGGTAGGTTATCATGGGGGATTGAAGTGGCAAATGAGGTCCATAACGCCTGTGCAGTGCTGGGATGTCCCAAGTGCTAAATGCATGTTAGTCCTATCTTGTTCTCCTCCCTCCCATCTTGGGAAGCATCTACCTGTTGCCTCTGGGAGTGGGCAGCACAGAGCCAGGATAGTCTGACCTCACTGTCTATGCCAGCTCCAGCTGGGTGACCTTGTGCATGGCATGCAACAGCTCTGGCTTTCTTTCCCCTTCCATAGATGGGGGGAGTTATGTGGACATGGCTGTGACCTCAGGTGCTTTAGGAACAATGCCCAGAAGTCAAGGTCCTCCACTGAAGGGTCATCCTGGCCTTCAGGAGACAAGGAGACAGCTGGGGACAAGAGGTTGAGGCCTACTCAGATGCTTCCTCTTCTCCAGCCTCCACCTCCAGGGCTTGGCCAGTGACCCTGAGAAACCATTTCCAATGCTGCCAGCCTACAGCCAGGAAAAGCTGGATGGAGCTTTTGTCTGGATATCCTGGATGGAGCGTTGTCCTTGGTGTGTTTGTAGTGTTTTCTCACCAAGCCTTAGCCCCTCTCCTTCTGGGGAGGGAGAGTACATCTGCCCCCAGTCTCAGGACTTGTCACCCGGTGGTGGCTGTCTTGGTAGCTTGCCTCAGGCCTCCCAGCCACTGAGCCAGGCATGGAAGAGAGAGAACTAAGGGGTTTTGCCTTCAACAGGGTGTACCTATAGCAGTACCTTTCCACCAGACCTTTCCATTCAGCTCCTCAGCTGTTTCTTCTTCCTCACAGCTGCTCCCAAGGATAGGAGAGGGTCTAATCTCCTCCCTGTGGAGGAAGCTGGAGCCCAGCCCAGGATCATACAGGAAGCTGGCAGCAGAGATGGGATGGTACCCAAAGATGGCAGCCTACCTTGGAGAGAGGTGCCTGCCCTACCACATGCCTTTACCTCCTTGAACTAGCCTACCTTCTTGAAGGACAAGAATCCCAGTTAAACACAACAGTAGTTCTCTGGAATGCCTAGGCTAAACATAACCTGCTCTGAATGGACAAAAAGCTAGGGGAATGAGAATGAGGAAGAAGGTGGTGGTAAGGGTGCACACCCACCGACCCATTGGCCCCAAGCACATACACACAGCCTTTGCAGACTCTTCTGCTGAACCCTGGTCAGTCAGGGTACCCTAGCCTGGCTTAGAGCCCCCAAATTTCTAAAGAGAGACCTGGGAGAGTTGCCAAATGAGAGCCAGCTGATGCAGGCTGGCAGCACCCAGAAGATTAAGTGGACATTTGACCAGGGCTGTGGAACACTCCAAGGGCCCGCAGTCCCAGGACCTGGCAGTTGCTGCCCACTTGTCAGCCAAAGGGGGTCACTTGATATGGACCAAGAGGAGTAGGAATACGGGGCAGGGTCCAATTTTCCAATACCTCCCGTCCCCAAGGGTCTTTTAGACATTATGTGTGATCACCACTTGGCCAGAGAGTCTCAGGATTACTCCTCCTCACCAGTCTTTCCCAGGGATTAGGCTGGTACCCCGCTCTGTATCTTAGTGGGACTGGGCTGTGGGCATCACCTAGAGTATGGGATAAGTGCCCATCCTGAAGGCTGGTGGCACTTCTCAGAGCCAGGCTGTTCCTCTCCACTGTACTGTCTGCCTCTCCCTACTCGCCCAACAGCTGAAGGCCCCTCCCCCGGCCAAGCAGCAGGGGTGAACTAGACATCCTATGGGGCTAGGTTGGAGGTGGGCTGCCTGATCTCTGATCCTAGCACCGTCAGTAGTTTGGGTTAGAGGCTGGGTCCTTTGTGGCCCCAGTGACTAGACCCCTTCCTGCCCCTCAATCCTAGATCAGATCTCAGCTCAGGCCTCTACCCTCTTTCCACAGTCCGTTGTGACGCTGGATGGAGGCAAACTCGTCCACACGCAGAAGTGGAACGGACAAGAGACAACACTTGTGCGGGAAGTAGTTGCTGGGAAACTCATCCTGGTAAGATGGATAACTCTGGAGCCTCACCCAATTGGTTTCTACTGCCCCTTCAGCCAAGCCTATTGTGAAAAGCCAAGGTCATCAGTGGGACCAATGGAAGCTGGAACAATGGAGGGTGGAGGCAGGCCTGGGTGGTATTAGGTAGGAATTTTCTATGTAGTGGCTTTGGACTTGCACAAGCCTCGGTTTAAATTGCAGCTTATAGGGTGCATGACTTTGGACAAGTCACCTTCTCCAAGTCCAACTGTAAAGTGGGTGTTAATAACACCAACCTTGTAGGGCTGCTGGGAGGTCTGAAGGAGACAGTGGATGTAGAGCACAAAGCATCACTGGTGTGGGACCACTACAGTAGGCACACTCCATGGCCTTAGTTTCATCCTCTGCATCGCCGCATTGCCTTGCCCCAGGGAGAGGTAGAAAGCATGGCCAAATCTGATTCCAGGCCCATAGGAGAGGCTCCCATCTCCCAAGCCTTTGGGCAGGGACAGGCTGGTGATGCGTGGGGCCCCAACTGACAGCACAGTCATTTCTACTTCATTCCAGGCTCACCTCCTCTCAGAGCTTTCCATGCCTGGCCTACTACAAGTACCTAAGGCCTGGGTTGGAAATGACAAACAAGCTGGCAGATCTGTCTGTTTAGGGACAAACTTGGGGACTTCACTTGAAGAATGTAGCCTTGACTGAACACCCCCAGGGGTGGAGACAGCAGCCACCCGTGATCTCTGCCTCCTTACTCTGTAGGGCCTCAGGTTTTCGCCTCAGCATCTTCACTGCAGACCTTCTTGGGTCAGTGTAAACTGCTCACTGCATTCTTGCACTTACACGGGGCAGGGGGCCCTGCAGAGTTAATAATGAGTTACCTAGCTCTGGTGGGAATGTGATATACAGTACCAAATACTCACTGGGCAATTGAGCTATGGTGAAACCATGGGCCTGGCTCTGTGATACCAGGCAGGATGTTGGGGGTTCAGGCCTCTGGCCCTGGCACTACCCTAAGTTAGGGAAAGAATGGAGAGTTGGTGGCCTAGTAAAGTCCTTTCCCAAGAGCCTCTGGACATTTTTATTCACCTGTTTGTCTACTATGTGCCAGGCACCATCTTAGGCACTAAAGATGAAGGGAGAGGAGTGGTACAAGGGAAAGAGAAACACTCTGGGGTCTTGACCAAGTTACTTCCTCCCTGAAAGCTCATTTCCCCAAATCTCTACAGGAGGAATTACAATGCCTAACTTAAAGACTTGGGGGAACTCCCTGGTGGTCCAGTGGTTAGGACTTGGTACTTTCACTGCTGTGGCCCGGGCTCAATCCCTGGTTGGGGAACTAAGATCCCACAAACCGTGTGACATGGCCAAAAAAAAAAAAAAAGAAGACTTGGTGTAAGCATTAGGAAAAAATACATGTAAAGTACCTGGCACGTAGTAGGTAGGCAGTAAATGAAAATTTTTAGCATGAAGGTAGAGGGCTCTCCCCATCAGAGTGGAGAGTATTCCCAATACCTTCTGTGTCCACACCCCTGCCCTAACCTGACTCTGTCTTTTCTTCCAGACACTCACCCACTGCAGTGCAGTTTGCACTCGCACTTATGAGAAAGGGGCATGACCTGCCCACTCCCTCAACAACTGCTCCTCTGCCAGTTGGCTACTCCTGGACTCAGCACCAGACTGACTCATTTTTTTCCTCTGGCATTTTGTATAAATCCACCTTGGTTGGGGAAATTCTCCTGGGGTCAGGTGGCAGCAGCCTGGATCCAGTTCTGTTCTCATTGTGTATGTTTGTTTTTTTAACTGCACCCAAAGGGTGCTCTGAGGTCAATAAAGCAGCACCTAGGCCACCCAGTTGCCTTTTTGCTTTTGGTGACATGATTCTGGGAGTCTCAGTTTCTGTGTGTGTGTCAGAGAGTAGGCAGAAATGACTGCCACTCAGGAAGAAGCACTAGATGAGAGACTGAAATGGACAGTCTCAGGGACAGTGATAGCTGATCACCTTACACGTACAAAAAATAAAACAGCTGTACCTACAACTTCCCTTTACACTGCCCCCTCCCTATGGCCAAATGAGCTAGTCCAACCTGGAATAATCACTCAGTGGCGGGGCTTCTGAACTGTCACCTCAGGTCCATCCTGCACTGAATGCCTTTGGGTCTGGACAGTTGCTCTTCTCTGTGGAATGCTGTGGTCTCTCTCTTTCCAGAACACAGGCTTAGGACACAGGATCCAGGCTTGTGCCAGTGGCAGTGGGAGAAAATGCCCACTGGCGAAGATGACGGCTGAGCGTCTGCCTATGTGCTAGGCCATTACTCATGGTTCAAATTCTTACTGGTTCTCTAATCAGCCCTGGGGGAGAGGTCATCTAATCATTACAGAAGTGAGGGCTTATAAGTGATCTAAGAAGGCTGTGACTTGCTAGTGCCTCTGGCACTGTACCTTAGCTGGGCCGCTCTCCAAGGTCTAAGGTAACATGTTAAATGTTTTTCTGTCACCTAATGCAGCCTCAGTGACTTTTAAGTCTGTAAGTTACAGGAAGAGGGATTATACCAATAAGGACTCTCAGTAAGTTTAAAACCAAGCACACTTCCATTTAGGGCCAGGAATTTAAGCAGAGACCTGAAATGGAACCAACTGATTCACACTGTAGTAAATACAAAGTAAAGCAATGATCTTGGCTTGAGCTGTCTGGTTCAGTGATCGGGCGGAACATCACACACAAGCTCAGTCACTGCAAACAATGGTTTTCTGGCTGGGACCACTGGCTGTCACTTCTAACATAGTAGAATCATGTTAGGGGGAATGGAAAAAGTGAGCACCACTTCTTACCATGTTCTCCCTAGTACTGCCAGTCTCCCTCTGCCCCTGTGTTGGATGCAGCAGAGATCACCCACCAATCAGCCCAAGGCAGGCCAACAGGGAGGGGCCAATCACTCCGTTCTCCAACTACAGCCAGACTCACCTCCACAGCAGTACCTGTGGCTCTAGCCTGGACTCCTGTACAGGAGTCTGGCTCTGGCAGTGGCAGCTGGAAGAGGGTAATAGGACCTCCTGCTGAATGAAGGATGTTGGGTGAATGAATGGGTCAGCTGCAGGGGTCACTTGCAAAGGGACTGGAATGAAGAAAACAACTCATTCAGGCAGATACTTTTGATATCTCCCAAACCTGCCTGTGGCAGGAGGGGAAGCCATCTCCCATGGGAGAGAAGTCAATGGGGTGGAAGGCCATATTCTCACTACTGAGTCTTTCCAGGAGCCAGCGCTTCAAGGCACAAGGCTCCTGGTTCCTTCTCTCCACCACCCCTCCACTCTTTCCACTCTCACTCCTTGTGCTTCTTCTTGTGCTTCTTCTTCTTTTTCTTCTTCTTTGCTGCTTTGCTGTCTTTTGACGTGTGCCTTGCCCTCTTGCCTGTATCACTCTCAGAGTCTGAGCTGTCAGAGTCAGATGACTTCCTGTCTCTATGTTTCTTTTTCTTCTTTTCCTAAAAAAAAATAAATGAATAAAATAAAAACTCAACATTGGGGGCTTCCCTGGTGGCGCAGTGGTTGAGAATCTGCCTGCCAATGCAGGGGACACGGGTTCGAGCCCTGGTCTGGGAGGATCCCACATGCCGCGGAGCAACTCGGCCTGTAAGCCACAATTACTGAGCCTGCGCGTCTGGAGCCTGTGCTTGGCAACGAGAGGCCGCGATAGTGAGAGGCCCGCGCACCGCGATGAAGAGCGGACCCCGCACCGCTATGAAGAGTGGCCCCCGCTTGCCACAACTAGAGAAAGCCCTCGCACAGAAACGAAGACCCAACACAGCCATACATACATACATACATACATAAATAAAAAGAATGTAAGCAGACAAGAATAGCATTAAAAAATAAAAAAATAAAAAAAAATAAAAAAGGCCTTGAATGCCATAAAAAAAAACAAAAAAAACTCAACATTGTATGTGTATATTTGCTTTAAAAAATCATGGCCTGTAATCATTAGGGGATAACTTAATAGATTAAAAAACATTTTAATTAAAAAAACAAATTACATCTTTAAGTACTAACAAGAAAAAGTGCTCAAAATAAGCGAAAAAGGATCAAGTCATAACGCAGTATGTATTCTAGGTTCCAGGGTATGTAACATAATATATGTGTGTATGTTTATACACACACACACATATACATGCATACCATATGTATTATATATATTTACATATATAAATTATAATATTTAGTACATTAAATCATAATATAATATATATATTTAACATACCTGTATATATTTAAAATACACAGAAAACAATGGAAAGGACACAAACAGTCACAAGTGTTACCTCAGGAATGAACTGCATACAGGGAAGCTGAGGTCTTCCGCTGTCCTTTTTCATTTTTTTTTAAACAAGCATTTATGACTTTCTTTCTTTCTCTTTTTTCAGCCGTGCCACGCGGATTGCGGGATCTTAGTTCCCCGACCAGGGATTGAACCCGGGCCGTGGCAGTGAAAGCGTTGAGTCCTAACCACTGGACCGCCAGAGAATTCCCTATTACTTTCATTTTTAAAACGCACAGGATATTAAAGCTGAAAGGAGTCCTTAGAGATCACCTAGTCTGACTAGAGACAGTACTTCACATGCCCAAGAATATGAGAGTAATGCATTTAAGACTCCTGACTCCCAGTCTGGTTTCTATTAGACCCTGCTGCCAGGGAAAATAACCGCCATCAATTAATAAGGCCCCACCTGCTGCCCTTGAATATTTACCATCTCTAACTTTCGCAAGCAACCTTACAAGAGTATACTGATAAAGAAAAAAGCTCAGAAAGAACTTTCTCAACACTATTCCCACCACACTACGCCACCAAATTAACAGCACAAATGCACACAAAGGCTGAGACCCTGATCCCCAGGCTTCTGTAGGGTACTTGGAGCAGTTTGTAAGCACTGAATAAACCTTTTCATTGAATTGTAAATGTGTATATTGCTTCAGTAAGGTTTCTAAGAAGGAGAGATTATGGGAGGCGGAAGTGAGAGTAGAAGAGGGCAAGGCTCCTGCTCCTCCTACTAGGCTTCCATCCAACATCCTGAGAGCTGTAAGTCTGCCTGACAGGCTAGGTCTTGGGAGCTGGCTGTGAGAAATGGTCGACAAAACACAGAACCAGGTGTTAGACCCAGACTTGAGTTCTGGCTCTGCCACTTACTATTACTCTTCTGTAACCCTGGGCAAGTCATTTCACCTCACTGAGGCCTAGTCTCCTCAAATGTAAAACAGAGATAAGAATAGCACCTATGTCACATGGTGGTGAAGAGATAGTATCTGTCGCTGGAGAAGTTGAAAACCACTTGCCCCAGATCACACAGGCAGGGTTGGGATCTGCATGTAGATCATACGACTAGAAATCTCCTGAGTTTTCCTTGATTGCACGTGGCCCCTCTTCCTGTACAGTGATGGGAGGCCTCATGGTATATGGTGGTCAGAACAACAGTTTTGGAATAAGATAGAATTAAGTTCAGGGACTTCCCTGGTGGCACAGTGGTTAAGAATCCGCCTGCCAAAAAAAAAAAAAAAAGAATCCGCCTGCCAATGCAGGGGACACGGGTTCGATCCCTGGTCCAGGAAGATCCCACAGGCCGCGGAGCAGCTAAGCCGGTGCGCCACAACTATTGAGCCTGTGCTGTAGAGCCCGCGAGCCACAACTACTGAGCCCATGCGCCACAACTACTGAAGCCTGCGTGCCTAGAGCCCGTGCTCAGCAACAAGAGAAGCCACCCCAATGAGTAGCCCACGCACCGCAATGAAGAGTAGCCCCCGCTCGCCACAACTAGAGAAAGCCCACATGCAGCAACGAAGACCCAACGCAGCCAAAAATAAATTTAAAAAATTTAAAAAAAAAAAAAGAATTAAGTTCAAATTCCAACTCTGCCACTTACTAACTATGTGACTTAGAACAAAAGACCTAACTTATTTTTTTTCTTTTTTGGCCCGCGCCGGGTGGCATGTGGGATCTTACTTGCCCAACCAGGGATCAAACCGGCACCCCCTGCATTGGAAGCACAGAGTCTTAACCACTGGACCGCCAGGGAAGTCCCAAGACTTTTTTGAACCTCAGTTTTCTTTTCAGTAAATTACAAATAATAAATACCTACTTCAAAGGATGCTATGAGGACTAAACATGGTAAGTACTAACTATAGTGCCTGATACATGGTAGGAACTCAGTGGTAGCTAGAAGTATTGTATTATTCTCTTATTTCAGAGAACTCCCAGAATGTTCTGACAATCTGGCCAAGTATCTACAGCAGATGAGTCAAAGTTCTGAGAGGAGATTAAACCAAAATTCTTTCTTGGAGTCTCCAGTGGAGTAGAGAGAGGGAAAGCTTCCCAGGCCCAAGTTATCAAGCTGTAGGAACCATGGCTGGGAGAAGTTGAGAGTCGGCAAATCCATGGTTTGGCTTATGGTGTTGCAGTTTCCTAGATGGGAAGATAATGGAAGTCAATCACAGGCTACATGGGCTTGGCAGCCTCACCCGTCCCTGCCCCTTAGGTAGGACAGAGTCCTGGGAAAGTAAACAAGCAGATGCAGAGTCTGGCACCAATTCCCCCAAGACTGGCCCAGCCTGGATACATAAATGAGAAAGGAAAGTAATAATACTTCCTTACAAACAAATAGCACTTCAGTTTATCAAACTTCCTGCATCTCGTATCTTGTAATAATAATCTGGTAAGGTCAGAAGTCAGGAATTATTATTGCTATTTTACAGAGGTGAAAACTGCAACTCAAAGAAGTGACCAAAGACAAGACAAGAATGTTACACTTTCTAACTCAGAATTTGGCGTTATTTCCACTTTCTCAGTGATAACAGGCTCAGAAGGAGGAAAGAGAAAAGCAAATCACTAGAGAACCCTGGCAAGCTAGAACGTTGACTCTAGGTAGCAAGGACGACTCGGGGAGATGGCTTTCTAGACCTCAATCTTGATGTAAAAGCTCTTTTGCAACCCGAATAAAGGAAATCTAGTTCTCCAGCAGGTGGCATCATTTTCATTTTGTCTCTAACCTTGAGCTAGAGAACAAAAATTACTTCATATGTTGTAGTTCAAGAGGAAAGCTGGGAGTTGGAGTAGAGGTGAAGCTGGAAAGTCAGAGGTGAAGCTAGCTTCTGGTCCCTTGACTACATTCTGGGGAAGAGGAGCATAAGGTAAAGGGTAATGACCCAGAAGTGTGAGCTCATGGTAGACAGGCCGGAGGGGCAGGGGAAAGAAGCCATTGCTCAAAACCTCTCTCTGAGAAGCACATATCCTGTGCTACAGCAGCTAGCCCATCCACTTTCTCTATAGTTCTAAAAAAAGGTTAGCAGCGGCCCAGCGTGAGACAAAAACAAAAACTGAGAAAGGGGAGTAACAGCAGTTAACACTTACTGAGTACCTAATTTTCTGGATGCTGGGCTGGGCACTTTGCACACATACCCCATGACCTTCAAAACAAATCTATTAAGTGGGCATAATAATCTCTGTATTTTCAGGAAAGAAAATTATAACTTCAGAGAGGTTTACTGAGATAAAGTAACTTGCCCAAATGGTAGAACCTGGATTTGACTCAGGCTGGGCCCCAAATTAGATGTTCTTTTTAGCTCTGTGTTTTAAAGTCAGCACCTAACTTAGCATTTTCTAGCCCAAAGGCACTGATCTAGCCAGAAATCAAGCAAGCAAGCATTTATTTTGTTTTATTTATTCTTAAGAATTATTCTTGAGAAAGCACTGGTTATTTATTCTCTTATTCTTGAGAAATGATTGATTCTCAAGAGATAATTTGATTCTCAAACTGATTCTCTAGGGTTAATTTTTATAAAGTAGGATAGAGGGTGATTCCTGGTTAGAATTTGCCTATAAGCACCAGTTTATCATAGCTTGGAAAGGGTAAGACCAGAGGGAGAAGGTTATTAATCAACTCACAAATATTTACTGAACTTTACTACCTATAAAGCATTTTAGAGAGCCATAGTTACATACAGTGTTGCTTAGGAGATAAGAACACATTTTTAATAGAATTCAGACAAATACAGAGTACCTACTAGTGCAAAGCTATAGTTGCATGCAAAGTAAACACATTCAGTAGCTCAGGAGTGGTGACTGGCACCATTCCTCCAAACCTGAGCCAACCTCATCAAACAAGGGAAAGAATAACTCCCAATAACCATACAGTACATTCATTCAACAAATATTTGTTGAGTACCTTCTATGAGCCAGGAATATCTATTAACTAATTTGTCTCTTATAGTACTTGAATGACATTAGAAATCAGGGAACAGAAGCCTTCAAGGGATACACTAATCAAGGAGAAAGATTAATTAAGATACTAGGCAGTCCATGGAAGTGATGTAAGAAAAGTACAAACAACATGCCATGGACACACAAGGGAAAGAAATCAATTATGTCTGAGGAATTTGAGGATGGCCTCATGAAGGATATGTAATGTGTTGTGCTTTTGAAGGATGAATATGACTTTGGCAAGTGGAGTAGTGGTAGTAGTGCTGACGGAAGAAGGGAACTGAGGGCCTTCCAGCCAGATGGAAGACAGAATGAAGCAAATGCTTGGAAGATCCTGTGTGGCATACTTACCTTGTACTGGATCCCATCCCTTCTTTCCTACTCAAAGACATCGGTCCTGGAATTGTCCCCTCTCTCCTGCATCAACTTGTCCTTCTTTAACGGCTCATTCCCCAAAATAAACAAATGTGCTATAATAGTTCCCATTTTGAAAAAAAACAACCCTCCTAAACAATTTTAACCAGGTTGTCAACCCACCACTCTACTGAAACAGCTCTTGTCAAAGTTACCAATGATCTCCACATGGCCAAATTTATGGTCAGTTCTTAGGCCTCATTTACTTGATCATGTGGATTACTAATACTATCTATTAACTAGCTTGCTACTTCCACTTTTCCCTTCTAACCATCAAATTTCCATACAGTAGCCAGAATAATTATCTTAAAAGATAAGTTAGATCATGTCATCCCTCCAGTAAAATGCCTAATGACATCCATCTCACTCTACGTGAAAGCTGAAGTCCTCAGATTCTCCTATAAGGCCCTGGTTTCCTCTAACTCATTCACTTCCTCCAGCTACACTGGCCTCCTTACTGTTCCTTAAACATGCCAAGCTCATTCCCAATATCCAACTATTGTACTTGTTGAAATGTTCTCTCACCACTTACCTGAGTAGCTTGCTTTCTCACTTCCTTCAAAGATCCACTCTAATGATGCTTTATGAGAAAGGTCTGCCCTTACCATCCTATCTAGAATGGCAAGTCAGCTATCCCCTTACCCCTATTCTAGTACTCCCTAGCTCTCATTACCAAATTGATTTTTCTCCATAGCACTTTTCAGTACTTGAAATATTAGTATTATTTTATATTTATTTACTAGTTCATTGTCTGTGACTCCCATTAGAAAGTAAGTGCCATGAAGACTGGGATTCTACTGATTTGTTCACTATTGTTGCTGCAATGACTAGAACAGAACTTGGCACACAATAGAAATTCTTTTAATGAATGAGGTTGGAGTACAGTGTGTGAGGGAAGGGACTGGTGAGAGATGATGCTGGGATGTTGGACAGATTGTGAAGAGTCTTAAAGGAACTCAGACTTTATTCCATAGAAGAAGGAGAATCCAGAAGGCTTTCGAGCAGACTACACTGGACAACTCTCTGTGCTCCAGCAGAAGAGGCCCAGGACTGGCAACCTCTCTCTCAGATAGGCACCAGAAGTTGTCTGGAGAACAGAACAGAGCCAGCACTGCAGCCAAGGGGATGATATTCCTATTTCTGTTCTTCTAAATATAGTACAGCAGAGAGTAATTATAGTAGCCACATGAAAAGAAGAAAATTATATTCTGGATCAAATATAGCTAAACTTCATTACAGTAAGTCAGCAGCCTGATCCCCAAAGCAGATGCTTCCTCATAATATAGCCTGATTCAGAAAGACCCATGATGGCATATGATAAGTGAAAGAGGCTAGCAAAGCACATACCACAGGTTCATGAAAGATTATCCAGGGCTTCACTACAAAAACCTTTATTCTTATTTTATCAACCTCTTCATAGCCCATTTCCATTTGCAACACACAGCTTCCTCCTGGTTCTAATTATGTCCAACAAAAATGACTTATAATTTTCAGACACTGGGATGTAAACCGTCATGGTATTGAATAGGTATTGCATAGAATTAAACCAATACGTACTAGATTTTTGGACAAGGACATGCATTCAATTCATGTATGTTTGATAAAAAGAGGTGGGGGCTCAGGGCTAGAAAGATCTCTTACTCCTGCCCCTACTCACCAGCAGCAGCAGGAGTCAGTCCCTATTACTCTCCAAACTGAGGGCAGGCCTCACTGAGTGAAGGAACCGGAGGAGTTACACATGTCACATATGATGGACTCTATCAATTCAAAAGTGCATGCCTATATGTGCCAGGCACTATTTGAAACAGGTGACACACTTTCTTTATCCTGGCCATTTCCTGATTTCCCAACATGCCTAGCACCTTCTCCTGTCTTAGAGACTTTACATTAGACATTCTCTTCTACCAGACTGCAGAAAGTAGTGGGACAATGAAGCAGTCTTGTAAAGAAGCAGAGATGAGAACCCAGTAGACTGTTTTTCACTTTCTGGTTCTAATTCTGGATGGCCCAGAGCCAACTGGTGCTGGAACAGGTGTCCAAATCTGCCACTCTCGCACACTCCAAAATATCCATCTCAGGTAGAAGTTTTTACTGATAAGGAAAGCCAACCTCCTGCTGGAATCAAAGATTTAGATGGGGGAAGAAACAGGAGGCCTGGAAACTTGATTTACGGTTGTGAACAAAAACAGATCAATAGAGAGCATATTCCTAGAGCGCTTCACTTTATCAGCTCGGTGAAATACATTTAAGGAATACAAATTCATGTAAAACAAATAAATGAAACACATTTGAAAATTTAAAAAATCAATAGATAACATCAGATGATTACTAAGGGTAGCTGGTAACAGAGCAAAAACTGGCCCAAAAGTGACCTTATAAGACCTGATAAGTCAGTCACCTAACACAATGCACAATAGAAAAGTATGAGGCACTCAATACATAGTTGTTGAGTAAATAAATAATTGAAGAGCTAAATGAATTAATGGTAGAAGTGTGGTATAGAAAAGAATATTGGGTTAGTAATCTGAAGAACTGGGTTCTTATTTCAGCACTATCTCTTATAGTTGTGTGACTTCAGGTGAGACAATTTCTATTAATATCCATTTTCCTAAGGTGTAAAATGGTGGGATAATAATGCCTACTCTGGCTACCACACAGGATTGTGTAAGGATAAAACAAAATGAAAAATGAAGATATTTTTCTTTTTTTTAAATATTTATTTATTTATTTATTTTTGGCTGTGTTGGGTCTTCGTTTCTGTGCGAGGGCTTTCTCTAGTTGTGGCAAGCGGGGGCCACTCTTCATCGCGGTGCGCGGGCCTCTCACTATCGCGGCCTCTCTTGTTGCGGAGCACAGGCTCCAGATGCGCAGGCTCAGCAGTTGTGGCTCACGGGCCCAGTCGCTCCGCGGCATGTGGGATCTTCCCAGACCAGGGCTCGAACCCGTGTCCCCTGCATTGGCAGGCAGACTCTCAACCACTGCGCCACCAGGGAAGCCCCAAAAATGAAGATATTTTGAGGCTTCCCTGGAGGCCCAGTGGTTAAGACTCCACGCTTCCACTGCAGGGGGCATGGGTTCGATCCCTGGTCGGGGAACTAAGATCCTGCATGTTGTGCAGCGTGGCCAAAAAAAAAAAAGAAAAAAAATAGAAGATATTTTATGAACTGTAAGTACTAAACAAATATAAGGCATAAAAGATAATAAAGGGATTAACGACAAGGTGAAAAGACAATGACGCTAGATGATATCTTGGTAGAAACAATGGGCATCAAGGGGGAAGTTTTTACAGTTTCAGCTCCCTGGAGCACTTTTTAATCAAAGAGGACTCATGAGTTAGAAGTTCATATACACAAAGGTACTTTAAAAATAATAAGGTTGATGATTATTACTGCCATTGTTCATCAGACCATTTCTCTACTAAGTGAAGAGCGACAGAGGGTAGGATAATGGGTTGACTAAGCAGGTCATAACGCACCTCATGCCTAGCAGATCCTTAATAATTATTTTGGTGAACTGAAATACACATCTCAAAGCAGCTTTAGAAGCAAAGCAATAACTAATTGCACCAGGTGTATCAAGCAATACAAAAACAACCAAAGACCCACAGAAGTGAGATATCCACAGAACCACTTCAGGAATCTGACAAATACCATTTAACCCCTAAAAGGTTAAAAGAGAATGAAAAACCCCTGGAACATACAAATAGAATCACAGTTAAAAATCTAGCTCTACTAAACAAGTAAAATTGCCTGTTTGTAGACATGATCTTGTAGTAGAAAATCTTAAAGATTCCACAAAAAAACTGTTAGAACTAACCAGTGAATTCAGAAAAGTTGCAGGATACAAAATCAACACACAAGAATCAGTTGCATTTCTATATACTGACAATTAGCAATCCGAAAAGAAAATTAAGAAAACAATTCCATAGCATCAAAACATTCCATAGCATCAAAGAGAATAAAATATTTAGGAATAAACTTAACCAAGGAGGCAAAAATACTTGTACACTGAAAACTACAAAACAATGCTGAAAGAAATTAAAGACAACACAAATATACGGAAAAACATCAATGTTCATGGATTGGGAGACTTAATATGGTTAAGATGTCAATACTACACAAAGTAATCTACAGATTTGATGCAACCCTTCCAAAATCCCAATGACATTTCTTGCAAAAATAGAAAATTTCACCCTAAAATTCATATGGAATCTCAAGGGACCCCCAAAGAGCCAAAATAACTTGAAAAAGAACAATGTTGGATGACTCACATTTCTTGATTTCAAAACTTACTATGAAGTTAGAGCATTTAAAACAGTGTGGCTCTAGCAAAAAGACAGACAAATGGACCAATGGAATGGAATGAAGAAGAGTCAGAAATAAACCCTCATGTGTACAGTCAAATGGCTTTTGAAAAGGATGCCAAGACCATTCAATGGGGAAAGGACAGTCTTTTCAACAAATGGTGCTGGGGATACTGGATATCCACATGCAAAAATATGAGGTTGGAACCTTATTTTACACCATGTTAAAACAAACAAACAAACAGCAACAACAAAAAACCCTCAAAAAATGGATCAAAGATCTAAATGTAAGAGTTAAAACTATAAAACTTTTAGAAGAAAACAGAAGGAAAAAGCTTCATGACGTTAGATTTGGCAACGATTTCTTGAACATAACACCAAAAGTACAGGAAACAAAAGAAAAAAATACAGAAGTTGGACTTCATCATGATGGAAGACGTTTGTACATTAAAAGACACTATCATATACTTAGTATGTGAACATACTTAACACTCCTGAACTGTACTTAAAGATGGTTAAGACAGTAAGTTTCATGTGTTTGTTCACCACAATTTTTTTTAATGTAAATCTGAAAAATAAAAATAGAACACTACCAACAGAGTGAAAAGGCAATCCAAAGAATGGGAGAAAATATTTGCAAGTCATATATCTGATAAGAGATTGATATCTAGAATATATAAAGAACTTTTTGAACCCAGTGTCTGTACTTACACCCAGTCTCTGACCACAAAGCCTCTTTCTTTTCTTTTTTCTTTTTTTTAACATCTTTATTGGAGTATAATTGCTTTACAATGGTGTGTTAGTTTCTGCTTTATAACAAAGTGAATCAGCTATACATATACATATATCCCCATATCTCCTCCCTCTTGCGTCTCCCTCCCATCCTCCCTATCCCACCCCTCTAGGTGGTCACAAAGCACGGAGCTGATCTCCCTGTGCTATGCAGCTGCTTCCCACTAGCTATCTATTTTATATTTGGTAGTGTATATATATGTCCATGCCACTCTCTCACTTCGTCCCAGCTTACCCTTCCCCCTCCCCATGTCCTCAAGTCCATTCTCTATGTCTGCGTCTTTATTCCTGTCCTGCCCCTAGGTTCTTCAGAAGCTTTTTTTTTTTAGATTCCATATATATGTGTTAGCATATGGTATTTGTTTTTCTCTTTCTGACTTACTTCACTCTGTATGACAGACTCTAGGTCCATCCATCTCGCTACAAATAACTCAATTTCGTTTCTTTTTATGGCTGAGTAATATTCCATTGTATATACGTGCCACATCTTCTTTATCCATTAATCTGTCGATGGACACTTAGTTGCTTCCATGTCCTGGCTATCGTAAATAGAGCTGCAATGAACATTGTGGTACATGACTCTTTTTGAATTATGGTTTTCTCAGGGTATATGCCCAGTAGTGGGATTGCTGGGTCCTATGGTAGTTCTATTTTTAGTTTTTTAAGGAACCTCCATACTGTTGTTCTCCATAGTGTCTGTATCAATTTACATTCCCACCAACAGTGCAAGAGGTGCACTGTGCACCTCTTGCACAGTGATAATAAAGCCTCTGTTTTTAAGCAACAGCTACTAGTAGCTGACACGCACTGGGCTTTGCTGTATGCAGGCACTGTGCTCAGAGTTTTATGTGCATCTCCTCATCCTAACAACCTTATGAAGTAGATGTTTATTGTTCCCATTTTATAAAGGAAACAGATTCAGAGAAGTTTAGTAATTAGCCTAAGTTCCACAGTGAGGAGGTGACCCAACTGAGATTAGAACCCGGGCAGTCTGTCTCCACAGCCCAGGTTCTTAAGTACATCCTCTACTGCCTTCAGAAAAGCAATTCCTCAGCATCCACCTGATGTAATATTGCATAGCCACTGCAAATGAGCATTATTAAGACTATGTGGTGGGCTTCCCTGGTGGCACAGTGGTTAAGAATCCTCCTGCCAATGCAGGGGACATGGGTTCGAGCCCTGGTCCAGGAAGATCCCACATGCCGCAGAGCAACTAAGCCCGTGTGCCACAATTACTGAGCCTGCACTCTAGAGCCTGCACGCCACAACTACTGAAGCCCGCATGCCTAGAGCCCGTGCTCCGCAACA
The DNA here is from genome assembly GCF_949987535.1 of Balaenoptera acutorostrata. NCBI lineage: Eukaryota > Metazoa > Chordata > Mammalia > Artiodactyla > Balaenopteridae > Balaenoptera > Balaenoptera acutorostrata. Next base: position 25,070,061 of record NC_080064.1, on the reverse strand, counting down.
AGAGAAGCCACCACAATGAGAAGCCCGCGCACCACAACAAAGAGTAGCCCCTGCTTGCCGCAACTAGAGAAAGCCTGTGTGCAGCAATGAAGACCCAACACAGCCAAAAATAATAAATAAATAAATAAATTTATTAAAAAAAAAAAAAAGACTATGTGTCAAAAAAGGAAAGATGCTATGACAAAGTAAAAAACAGGAAACAAAATTATACGTACATTTTAATTACATCTAGGTAAAACATGCATTTGAAAACAGCTAGAAGAAAATATGTGCCACAATAATATAGATTCTGGTAAAGTATTAAGATTATGGGTTGCCCTTCTTTTGCTTTATATTTAAATAATGAGGTAATATGGTGGAAGCTTCCCATTTCCCTCTTTAAATCAAGTCCTCAGACCTCTATGAGGAAGGCTAGCATCAAGAATAAAGATATGTAAAGCCAAACCCTGTGTTCAAAAATAAGCAATACTCAAACTATTATGTATAAAATAAGCTACAATGATACACCGTACCACAGCGGTCCCCCAACCTTTTTGGCACCAGGGACCGGTTTTGTGGAAGACAATTTTTCCATGGCGGGGTGGGGGGGATGGTTCAGTTGGTAATGCTAGTGATGGGGAGCGGCAGATGAAGCTTCACTCACTCACTTCCTGCTGTGCGGCCCCGAGGGGCGGGTGGGGAGTATGGTTGGGGACCCCTGCTGTACAACATGAGGAAGAGAGCCAATATTTTATAGTAACTATAAATGGAATATAACCTTTAAAAATTGTAAATTACTATATTGCACACCTGTAATTTATATAATATTGTATATCAACTATGCTTCAATTAAAAAAATTTTTTTTAAAAAAGCAATACTGCTTGCAGGGTTGGGGACAGTTGCCTCTGTGAGGGAGTTAGGCTAAACACGGCAATGCTGAAGGTTTGCAGAAGGCTTCTGGAGGGCAGCGCTTGAAGTAGGGGCCTTTGTTAATTTCTATTTCTTTGGTTCACAGGAGAACAGTACCAAATTAAAATAATATCCCCACTGCTCTAAATCAGTGTCTTCCAAGTGCCATTCATTCATATAATAGTGCCACAATTTTTATTCCGTGTGTTTATAAACTGTTATTTTTTTACTTAAACTTTTTCTTAATATCTGAATTTTTGCTTTAAAAAGTCCTACTTAAAAGGGAAACTTTATAACAGCACTGTAAATAGAAAACTTGCAGCCCTTGTCTTAAACAGAAGATAACTGTAAAAATAAATACATAAAAAAGACACACCAGGGACTTCCCTGGTGGTGCAGCAGTTAACACTCCGCGCTCCCAATGCAGGGGGACCGGGTTTGATCCCTGGTCGGGGAACTAGATCCCACATGCATGCCGCAATTAAGAGTTCGCATGCCACAACTAAGGAGCCCGCCTGCCGCAACTAAGACCCGGCGCAACCAAATAAATAAATTAATTAATTAAAAAAAAAAGACACAACAATGTTTTAGCTAGATATAATTTACTGCCTGCTAAAGGCAGTACTTGAAGAGGACTAGGGTTAGACAGTTTGTTTTCACAGGAGGCAGTCTGGATTTTTTTTGAAGTACAATGGGAAATCACTGAAGGATTTTAAACAGGAAGAGACATGTTCTGATTGGATATGTTAACAACACTTTCCTGGGAATTAAAAAGAAATTTTAAAAAAAAAGAAAAAATGAGAAAAGACAAGAATTTAACAACTGAACAACAACATCATCCACTTTTACCTAACTGACAATAATAAAACACTATGCTCTATTGGAACCCTTGGGCACTGTTGGTAGGAATGCGAAATGGTGCAGCTGCTGTGAAAAACAGTATGGTGGTTCCACAAAAAAAATTAAAATAGAATTACCATATGGGACTTCCCTGTGGCGCGGTGGTTAAAGAATCCGCCTGCCAATGCAGGGGACACAGGTTTGAGCCCTGGTCTGGGAAGATACCACATGCCGCAGAGCAACTAAGCCCGTGCGCCACAACTACTGAGCCTGCACTCTACAGCCTGCGAGCCACAACTGCTGAGCCCGCGCGCCTAGAGCCCACGCTTTGCAACAAGAGAAGCCACTGCCATGAGAAGCCCGCACACTACAACGAAGAGTAGTCAGCCCCCACTTGCCGCAACTAGAGAAAGCCCGTGCACAGCAGTGAAGACCCAACGCAGCCAAAAAATAAATAAATAAAATAAATGAATAAATTAAAAAAAAAAAAAGAATTACCATATGACTCAGCAGCTCCACTTCTGGGTATATACCCCCCAAAACTGAAAGCAAGATCTCAAAGAAATATTTGTACAACTATGTTCACAGCAGCATTATTCACAAAAGCCAAAAGGTGGAAACAATCCTAGTATCAACAACGAATGAATGAATAAGCAAAATATGGCATATGCATACAATGGAATATTTTCAGTCTTAAAAAGGAAGGAAATTCTGACACATGCTATAACATGGATGAACCTTGAGGACATTATGCTAACTCAAGTAAGCCAGTCACAAAAAAACAAATACTATATAATTCCACTTTATAAGATACCTAGAGTAGTCTAAATCATACAGACAGAAAGCAGAATGGTGGTTATCAGGTGCTGGGAGGAAAGGAGAATGAGGAGTTATTGTTTAATGGGTATAGAGTTTCAGTTTTACAAAATGAAAAGGGTACTAGAGGGACTTCCCTAGTGACACAGTAGTTAAGAATCCACCTGCCAATGCAGGAGACAGGGGTTCGATCCCTGGTCTGGGAAGATCCCACATGCTGTGGAGCAACAAAGCCTGTGCACCACAACTACTGAAGCCCGCGCACCTAGAGCTCGTGCTCCCCAACAAGAGAAGCCACCGCAACGAGAAGCCCGCGCACCACAACGAAGACCCAACGCGGCCAAAAAAAAAAGGAAAAGAGTATTAGAGATGGATGGTGGTGATGATTGCACAATAATATGAATTTACTTAATGCCAAAGAACTGTACACTTAAAAACGGTTAAGACGGGGGAATTCCCTGGTGGTCCAATGGTTAGGACTCCGCACTCTCACTGCCAAGGGGGCAAGTTCAATCCCTGGTTGGTGAACTAAAATCCACAAGCTGTGCAGCGCGGCCTCCCGCCAAAGGAAAAAAAAAAGATTAAGACAGTAAAATTTATGTTACATATCTTTTACTACAATTAGAACAACAACAACACTATACCCAAAGGCTGCAGATTTTGGTTTCAGCAACTGGTGACCCATTCATTGAGAGAGGGAGGAATATGAAGGGAGCAGCCTTGGGTAGGAGGAACACTGAAGAGTTTTGGAGTGTGCTAAGCTTGATGTCAACTCGACAATCAGATGGAGATGTCAAATAGCAGTTGAATATCTAAATTTGAAGTTCCAGAGAAAAAGTTAGAGATAGAATTACAGACTTGGAGAATTACAGACTTGGATTTTAAAAAGGATACATATACTTAATTGGGGGATTATTAGCATATAAATGGTATTCAAAACCACTGGACAGGATGAGATCACTTAGGGAGAAGGTAGTTAGAGAAGAGAAGGGAGTAATAAATACAGCCACAGCCTCGAGCAGTCCATTCAGAATTAAAGCAGAGGGCAAAAAATCACATTAATGAAGAGAATCGAGCAGTGAGATAAAGAAGGTGCTTTTTCAAAAAAATCAGATGCCCAGACCCAGGCCCTGTGGACTTGGTACTCAAGAGGTAGAAGGCAAATATGTAGTTTTAAAATCTCCCTAGGCTAGTTCAATAGTCTGAATGTAAGTGAGAGAGGGAAGCAGGTGAAATGCACAGTAGTAGTGGGAGTGGGAGGAAGGAACAGAATTGGGATATTATAAGGTACCATGGACAGGACTTGGTGACTGACTAGGCGTGGGATAGTAAGGAGAAGAAAATTAATTACATATTGTTTCTTTCTTGGGAGACTGGGAGGTTACTGCTGCCATTAAAACTAGTAATACAAGGTAGAAGGATAGAAACAAGGGTTTTGGTTGTTCAAGGAGCACAACGATCCTACTTTGTCAGTTAAGGAACTGAAGTTAGAGAGCCCAAAGTTATATAGCTGGTAAGTAGCACAGAAGGGCCTCAACCTACGTCTGATTGACTCCAAGCCAAAGTCTGAAGTACTAGTGGGATATTACTTAGTGATGTGAAAGTGGTCAGGGCAGCTGAAGTCTTAGGAGCGATGTGATCACCCAGGGAAAGAATATACAGATCGATATATTATTATCCATATACTTAGGGTAATTCTTAATAATGGTACAATGGGCCTTCCTCCTCATCTAAAAAATGAAGATAATACTGAATTTGTAGATAATGCCCACTGAGGGCAAGGACCTTATCACAGTTTTTATATTCCTAGGTTTGCAATGCCTGGAATAAAATGACCACTCAATAAAAGTTTGCCAAAACTTTGAAAAAACAAAACAAAACCAAAAAAAACCCAAAAGTTAATAACCAGCCACAATTAGAAAACCGCTACACTAGGGACTTCCCCAGCGGTCCAGTGGTTAAGACTCTGCCTTCCAATGCAGGGTGCACAGGTTCGATCCCTGGTTGGGGAACTAAGGTTCCACATGCTGCGGTGTGTGGCCAAAAAAAAAAAAAGAAAAAAAAAGGAAAACACTACACTACATGAGAACAACTATTTCTGACCAAACTATAGCATAGTTTTTTTCATTTCCTCTCTATGTTGTATGCTACAAATGCACTGTTTTTTTCCTGCACCACAATAATGTCTGTTTTATGAATTGTTTTGCTAGAAGTAGTAGATGGAAGATACAACTCAGTGAGACAGGCACTCTTATCCTCTGCTGGGTGTAAAATAAGTACTTTCTGGAAAGACAATTTGATAAGATGTATCAAGAGTCTTAAAGCCCTAACTCAGTAATCTTACTTAGGAATTTATCCAAAGAAAGCAATAAGAGATATGGCCAAAGATTTAGGTTGGAAGTAATCAAAAATATCCCACAATAGAAAAATTATTAAATAAACCATCATATAACCATAGGGTAGAATATCATATGGTGCTCTTAAATCAAGTTTTTGAAGAACACTTAAGGATACTAGAAAATGCTTTTGATAAATATAAATTTATATATTTTATTTATTTTATTCTTTTGGCTGCGTTGGGTCTTCGTTGCTGCACGCAGGTTTTCTCCAGTTGCGGTGAGTGGGGGCTACTCTTCGTTGCGGTGTGCGGGCTTCTCATTGCAGTGGCTTCTCTTGTTGCGGAGCAAAGGCTCTAGGTGCACGGGCTTCAGTAGTTGCGGCACACGGGCTCAGTAGTTGTGGCGCACAGGCTTAGTTGCTCCACGGCATGTGGGATCTTCCCAGGCCAGGGCTCGAACCCGTGTCCCCTGCATTGGCAGGCGGATTCTTAACCACTGCGTCATCAGGGAAGCCCCGCTTTTGATAAATATAATGAAAAAAGTAGGATATAAACTATACCTAGTATAACCATGATTGTGTGTTTATATGTAAACATATACATATATGAAAATTATATATACACTTCCCTAGAAAATTATGTATATATTTATATTATATGTATGTATATATTTACCTAGAAAAAATATTAGAATATACCAAAACTACTATAAGAGTCTCGCTGGGTGGAAAGATTACAAGAGATCCTAATGTTCTTTATGTTTTTCAGTATTTCTAAAATTTCTGCAGAAAGTATATTTTTATTTTAAAACTCAAAAAAATATGATAAAGACAGCACTCACCTTCTTTCTTTTTCTAGAAGAATTTCTCGTGGGGTCAGGCTTTTCAAACTCTGCTGACTTTGCCTCTTCCTTCTCCTCTTCCTCATCAGGTATCAGAGAGTACTTGGTCCCACCTGGTTGCATGAAACAATCCTTTGCAAAGTGGCCTGCAGAAGAGAAGTAGAAAAGGTAGGGAGGGAAGAGGCAGTCTCTCACCTTAGCAGCTGGATCTTCCCTAGAAGTTCCTGAAGGGCTGGCTCGTTCAGGAGGTACTAATGAGTTCATTCAGAGCAGCTGTTGCCTTCAGAGCAGATTTTGTCACCTCAAGATGGCACTGCTCACTTAACCAGAGCCAGACAAGCATCTGGTCCTAGAGCTGTGGGAAACACTGGCACCGCTTTGGAATGGCATAGGACATGAGGATACAGGCTTGTGCTGCCTTCCATTAGCAACTGGGCTCAGGAATTTTTAAAGGTCTATTTGGAACTATTCCTGACAATGAAAGGCTGCTCCAGAGAGCAGAATACTTAGCAGAGGGAGCCTAGTGGCAGGCCAAGCCCTAAAGGAAGACAGCTCTTAGGCAGCAAGCAGGAAGGCAGCACTCAGATTCAAGCTAACACACAGAAAGACAGCAGTCACCTAGGGGCACTCAACATTCACAGACTGTCAGGTCTGGCAAGGGCCTGAGAGATCATCAAATCCAACACTGCATTTGCAGAGGACATGAAGGCCCAGAGTAGAGAGGTACCTCAAGGTCACACAGACAGCAGTAGAGCTAAAACTTACCCCAGGTCTCATACCTCCCTGCCCTGTGCTCTTTCTGCTGCACCAAAACCAACCACCTTTGGCCTGCCTGGGCCAAATTCCATCTCTCATTATTCTTCTCTGCCTCATGTAACACCTGGTGGACACAAGTTGAAGGTAAGAGAACCCTACCTTCCCTGAGCCTACACCGCTATTAAGGGGCCATTTAACAGATGCTACACGGCTGGTTTTGTCTGAGCTTTTTGTAGACCCTCTCTCAGGGGCACAAAGAATTTGATGAAGTCATCAAAAAGCTATGTGTAAACTACTTTGCAACTCGGAGCCCAGAAGCGGGATGGTGCCTGGAAGGAGAATACAGCATAGAGTTTTCCAAATATCTATGCTGGAAATGGTCCCACAATACTCATGAGGAAGTGTTCTTTCTATTTTATTTTTCCCTTCCTCCCTCTACATTAATGATAAATCGGGGCTTAAACCCCACAACCTCAACCAGGGCACAAATCTGCTACCACTCATTGTAGAAAAATCAAGAGAGCTGGGCAGGTGAAAGGCTAGGGAGAAGGGGTGACAAATTGAGGTCACTCTGAAAATGAGAAGCTGGCAATACCTCTCATTATAGCTCCAACAAGGGAAGTCAGGCTGAAAGAGCTCTTTAATATTTGAGTAGGACTGCAGGAAACTTGAAGAAACAAAGCTAAAAGGAAGTGACTAGCCTGTATTCTTTATTACTAAAAAGATACTGTATTCAGAACTCTGAAGTTATAGAGATAAAGGTAATAAGCAAGAAAGAGCTTGACTTGGATCCTTAAGGAATATATTTCCAAGTCACTTAATTTTTGCAGCAGAACAATAATCATCCTTAGAGATAAAAATTTAGAGTGTTAATCATAATCCAACACTCTTACGCCTCCTGGCATAGTACATGGGGACCTTGCCCAGGGAGGACATCACCCGTAGAGAGAGGGGAGTAGTGCTGGTGGTGTAGTATCTGGCAGGGCCAGCATTCAGAAAAGGAAACAGAAAAAGCAACAAGCCATGAACTCTGATGTGAGTCTAGTAGGAAGAGCAGATGAGCAGGTGAGGCCAGCATTTGGCTAAAAACCACAGTGAGCTAACTCACACCAGGGGGCCTCCCTCATCCCGTAAAGGGTCATCCACAAAGAGAGAAAAACTGAAATGGTAGAGACTTCGCCTTACCTTTACAGCCACACTTCTTGCAGGTAGTGTTCAGGACAGCCTCGAGGGTGATCTTCTGCCCAGTGTAATCCTGGAAGGACCGCCTCCGCCTCTCTTCTTGCCTGTAATGAAATGATACTGACTGTTGGCCCTCTTAAGAGATGTGGCCAGAGATACTACAAGTTAATACTCTATGTTGTTTTTCTGTTTTGTTTTGTCAGGAAGAAGGGAGAAAGGAAAAGCACTGGGCATAAGAAAACAGGCAGTGAAAGAAACGATATGAAATGACAATTTTTTTCATTCAGAACAAGGCTCTGAATTAATCATTATGAATGAGACTAGATTTCATCTCACTGACGCACAGGGGATGAAGATATAATTACTCACCTTGCTAAGCTCCCTGCAACCCTTACAAGGTCACTCCTGGGTTTAAAAGACCTTCAAAAACTTCTTAGAGAATCAAGTCTAAGCTCCTTGGTATTCCAGGCCTTTCACAGTCTGTCTCTAACTTACTTTCCCAGCCTCATCTTGCACAATATGCTCAAGGCAAACCAGACTATTTTACCTTCCCCAGATGGTTCACTGCTTTTGCTCAGGCAGCTCCCTCTTTCTGAAATGTTCTGCTTCCCCTCTTTACTCCCACTTCACCACCTAACTACACCCAAACATTTCAAGGCTCAGCTCAGTTACTGCCCCTCCTTCTAACCAGTTATCTTCCCTGAGCCCCTCAGCCAGAATTAATCTCTTTGTTCACATTCCCATAACACTTTTTAAAAATTCTAAACATTTGACCAAAGTATAAAATACATACAGAAAAGTGTTCACAAGTATACAGCTTCACTGATTTTTACAATTTGAAATATCCCAGTAACCAGTACTCAGATAAAGCAGCAGAATATCACCAGCACCTCCGAAGCCCCTCTAGTCACTGTGCTTCCCCCAAGGGTAACTACTATTCTAGTTTTTAACAGCATAGAGTAGTTTTACCTATTTTTGTAAATTATATCAACAGAATCAGAGAATGGGCCCTTCTGTGTCTGGCTCCTTTTGCTACTTTGTGAGATCCATCCAACTGCTGTAACTAGTTGTGGATCAATTATTCTCATTGCTGCAAAGTATTTTGCTGTTAATGGATATTTGAGTAATTTCTATTATGAAAGTGCTTCTGTGAACTTTCTAGCACACGTCTTTTGGTGAACATATATATGTACATGCATTCCTTTGGGAAATGCCTAGTTCCACGTAGGAGGGGAACTACTGGGTTGTAGGGCATCTGCCTTAGTAGACACTGCCAGACAGTGTGTTTACCAATTACACTCCTACCAGAAGAGCCAAAGTACCCTAGTTGTCATAGCTCTTATTTTTTACCTTTACTATACCACACACTACCTGCAGAGTACTCTTAGAAAATGTTTAATTGAAGAGTATCACTCCTGATCATTCTTTCTTTCAAACTCTAACTGTATCCTATACACATGTCAAGCCTAGCACATATCACACCACAGAGTTATGTTTCTTCTCTAGATCATGGGCCCGTTGAAAAAATATCTTACTTGTGTTTATTTCCCTGGCACCTCAGCCCAAGGCTTGGCAAGCAACAGCATCAATAAATGCTTGTTGGGGTTTCCCTGGTGGCGCAGGGGTTAAGAATCTGCCTGCCAATTCTGGGGACACGGGTTCGATCCCTGGTCCGGGAAGATCCCACATGCCGCAGAGCAGCTAAGCCCAAGGACCACAACTACTGAGCCTGTGCTCTAGAGCCTGTGAGCCACAACTACTGAAGCCCGCGTGCCTAGAGCCCATGCTCCGCAACAAGAGAAGCCATGACAATGAGAAGCCCACGCACCGCGACGAAGAGTAGCCCCCGCTCGCCGCAACTAGAGAAAGCCCACGCGCAGCAACAAAGACCCCACGTAGCCAAAAATAAATAAATATATATATTTTTAAAAATTAAAAAAAAAACCTTGTTGAAATTTCTTTGTTCTTCATCCAAAATATTTTTCTTTACCTGAACATCTTTAACTTTGACCTCTGACTTCACCTAAGATTTTCCAACCAGGTCTCTGTAGAGTCCAGCAAAAATAGAGAAATATTCTGCCAAAAGAGCCACATTACCCAGAGAAATGCAGGATAACAATATCAAAGCAAAACAGAGCTACTCACTTCACAAATTTCAGCCAACAGTTTCATGGGATATGTGGGATCAAGAGAGAAAACAGAGAGGATAAAGATACTCCATATTCTGTCCCATTCACTCTTTAAAGTTCAGCTCAAATATCATATCTTCTATAAACTCTACCACAGGCAGAGTTAAATACTCACTTTATTTTACTGATTTGTTTACATTTTGCCTCACCCTCTGTACCACAACCAGGACTTGAATAGTAAAGTCTATGTCATGTTCTTCTCTATATCTGAGCAGAGAGCACACCATCTAGCATACATACTGTTGTCCAAAAGAATGCAAAGATGGACAGTTCTATAAATTTATGTCTGTACTGCTGACTATTTATGTCTTTGGTTAATGAGCACTTCAAATGTGGTTAGTGATTGAGGAATTGGATACCAAATTTTATTTACTTTTAATTACTTTACATTTAAATAGCCTATGTGACTAGTGGCTTCCCAGTTGGGACAGACCAGAAAAGCATATGGTTTAAGTTCTGAAAATGTCTGTTCAAATCCCTAGCTTTTGCCCTAGAAGAATCTTAGTCAAATGACAGGAGGTCTACTGTCTGGTATGGGTCATGTGAGAGGGTCAGTTCAAAGGGTGAAGCTTGAATAACAAAAACCAAGGCGAGGAGACTGGAGAAGTAAATGTGAGTGAGTTACTTATCAACAGGCATAAAAGTTTAGTTAAGGAAGATGAGTGAGTTCTGGAGATCTAATGTACAACATTGTATGTATAGTCAACAATACTATTATACACTTAAATATTTCTTAAGAGGGTAGATCTCATGTTAAATGTTCTCACCACAATAAAAGAAAATTAAACAAACAAACAAACAAACAGAAAACCCCACCAAGGCAGGATCTTGGGGACATAACTTGAACAGTCACGAAAACTCCATTGCTTTCGGATGTCCTTATTTGTGGAGCTGAGTTTCAAGTGACTATAAGTTGCAGCTTAATCAAACCCTCATTATAATCAATTCCAATACACTGCAATTCAAACATACTATAATACCTCCCACCTAACGCCCAATTCAACAAATGTGTCACTCACCGCCTGTCTCCCTTTCTGTCCTTATTGCCATCATGCTAGTTTAGGCTTCATTGCATTTCACCTAAACAGTAATAATTCATTTACTGGTCTCCCTACCTCTAATCCATCCAGCACACAGAGTTGCATTAATCTTTCTTTTTTTTTTAAACTTAATAAGTGGCAAGCACCAGTGCTAGTACAATGATATGAGTAAGTACTTTAAAATGATAGGACATGGTAGATAGTCTACCAGTGGAAAGAGATATATAAATGGATAATTACAGTGTGGCGATACATAAATGCTCTTTCTAAAGACTATACTATGCCGGCTAAACCTAACTGGAAACTGCATTTAACCCCTTTCCATTTGCAGATTCACTTATTAGATGACCTTGTTAATACTTTGTGGCCTGAGGGAATGAAATACAAGACAGCTAGATTTTGATGAAAAATGAAAGGTAGTTGACAAACTGTGTGTAGCTGGAGACAGCATGAAGATTCTGAGCCTGACAGGTTGAGGCCAGAGAATGGGGTACCTGGAGAGAATAATCTGCTCAGGAGTCTCTCCCACTCAAAGGTTTTTAAAAACTTTCATATTCTTTGACTGCTATTCAAAGCTGTTCACAATCTGACCCCAACGTATCTTTCAAGCCCTACATCCTAGTACCTGACCATACCCTCTTCTTTCCTTAAACAAGACTCCTGAATTGCCATGTGCTTTCCTGCTTCATGCCTTTCCTCAAACTATTTCTTCTGCCTGGAATACTATTCTTTCCCCTGCTGCCTGACAAAATCTTATCCATTCTTCAAGACCTAGCTCAACTGTCACCTCTTCTCTGACCATCAGGGCCTGATATCAACTCTTCCTCTTCAAGGTAACTCCTAGAATCCTTCCTTTAAAACACTCTTTTAACATTTATTACATGTTGCCTTAAAATTAAAGTTATTTGCATAATTATCTCATTACACTAGGCAGTAAGGTCCTTAGGCAGAAATCTTGGTATTGCCATTATACCTCAAATAGAATATGAGCCCAGTAAATATTTGTTGAATAATGAGTAAATGGATGCACTAACTAAATGACTACTATACATTAGGCACTATGGGAGATAAGATGTGGCCTCTGCCTCATGGGTTTTATATATTCTTTCAAAAGAAAGGGTATGATAATCTCAGATATTAGAGGAAAAACAAAGAAACATTTTAAAACAATAACTACAAGTAGCTGCTATATGTTAAGTTTCTACTATAGATTAGACAATTAGGCTCTTTATAAACAAGATTTTATTTAAATCATACCACCATTTCTAAGATGTAGGTGTCATTACCTCCATTTTGAAGAAGCTGAGGTTCAAAGAGGCTAGCTAATCTGCTCAGGGCGGTATACTAGCTTGTGGCAGAACTAGGACTCTTTCTGATTCAAGTCTAACTCTAAAACCTGTCATCACTCCACTATGCCATGCTTCTTTCCTAGATGCAGTCTAGAAATAGTTTACAACAAAAGTTACTGTTTGGTCACTTAGTCATTACTAGAAGTAGTCCATACATAAAGACACATTCATCATAAAAGCAGGGGTCCTTTCCCTTCCCCTCCCTTGTTGTGAGAAAGAGAAGTAGCTCTTTTATCTTACTTGTTTTATATTTCATCCTTATAAGGGTGGCTTTGGGAAATTTCACTGCTTTTAATGAGTCTGTAGAGACAGGATTCTTTGGAGCAGAAGTAATTTATTACAATGCAATCAGTAAATGCCAGACTTAAATAACATTTCTGAGCTCAGAGTTATAAAAGATTTCTAATGTAAATGGAAAGTGTTATATAACCACAGGCAAGTTATCACCAAGCATCAAGCTAAAACTAGGAAAATAAAGTAAAATGGAGATAACACCCACTTTGCAGGTTGTTATGAGAATTAGATGCACTGATGTACACAAACCACCTGGCATAATGCCTGGCACATAGTATGTATTCAATAAACATCATTTCCCTTCCTTTTAGTAAATTTCCTTCATATCCAAAATGATTTTGCTCAGAACTATAAACCTAAGGGTTTCCAAACATTGTGCCGCCAAGATCCCACTCAAACAACATTTATTATTTTTTTCTTGTTTTTAAAAAAATAATCAATAACATGATGGCCACTAAGAGCACCCAATTAGCATGAGATAAAGAATGTGATATTTTATCATCAGAAGCAGTGAAATAATGTCATGGTTAACCTGAGGATAAATGTATGATTTTTTAGTGGGCTTTCTGAAATACTTGAAACAGTTCATAAACCCCCAAGACTTCTTCAAGGGATATTAGCGACCTAGGAACCCCTGGTTAGAAACTACTGGCATATACAGGTATACCCTCGTTTTATTGAGCTTCACAGATATTGTGTTTTCTACAATTTGAAGGTCTGTGGCAACCCTGAGTTGAGCAAGTCTACTGGCGCTATTTTTCCAACAGTATTTGCTCACTCTCTGTATCTGTATCAAATTTGGTAATTTTGCAATATTTCACACTTTTTCATTATTATTATTATTATATTTGTTATGGTGATCTCTGATCAGTGATCTTTGATGTTACTATTGTCATTGTTTCAGCATTTTTTAAGCAATAAAGTATTTTTCAATTAAGGTACATACACTGTTTTTTAGACATTATGCTACTGCACACTTAATAGACTACAATATAGTGTAAACATTACTTTTATATGCACTGGGAAACCAAAAAATTCATGTGATTCACTTTATTAAGATATTTGCTTTATTGTGGTGGTCCAGAACCGAACCCACAGTATCTCCAAAGTATGCCTGTATTCAAGAAAGATTTTGAGACAGCAAATTCCCTGTATCACCAGACAGTATCCTACAGAGAAAATTTTCCATTCATAAATGAAAGGTCAGAAGAGCCAGTGAAAGTAAGGTGTTGTGTTCAGAACACAGCATATCCCAAGATGCAGGAGTCTAAAACCCCATTGGAGTTATTCCTCCTACATGGTCTCTGCCTTTTTTCAGTCCCAGAGCTAGGAGAAAGGCAAATAACAAATATCTCATGATGAATGCTTGTTGGCTAACTGGTTAAAGGGCAGAAGCAGAAAAAGAATAAGGGGAAGGAAATGAAACCATTGACATTGAACCATTGCACTTCTATGCTAGGAGGTGCATGTTAGCATTTCATCTTAGAACTCTATGCAGTAATGTGTTATCTATAACACTTTATACCTCTAAAAACCAAAGCTCACAAAGGTCACATAACTCATCAATTTCATAGTCTACAAATAGTAGAGTTCCCAGGTGGGCCTGATTCACTACAGCATTCTGTGGTTTGAGAAGTAGAAGGATTTTAGCCTTTCCAAACATTGTACCTACTCAATGATAACGTTGTTGGGGTCAAGGTCCTTCCCAGTCCCTTGGTTGACAACTTTCATGGAGAGGGATACTTTTATCCTATCATTTTTCATCTGAAAAAAACAAAAGCAAAGTCAGCAAAGGCTCAAAGTACATCATTTAGACTGCTGGTCTAAAATTATCTAAGAATTGAAGTTTTTATCATGTAACAAACACTGAGTTCCTCTTATGGCCAAGGTCTTGTGCTAGGAACACTGTGGGTACTAATAAGCATAACAGGCAGATCTTATGGCAAAAGCATTTTAGGAAATGGTTTTCTTATCATTCTTGACCCTCCTGGGGGGAAAGACAAAAATGGTTGCTCAGAAATCTGGGGCCTGTGGAAGTAACCAGGCAGAAAATAAAAGCTGTTTCTTTTAGATAGTTCAGCATAATAATCTGTTCAGAGATCCATGAGCACAGAATAGGTTTCAGAACATTCCGGTGGACTAGATCTCCTTTTGGACTTCATCTAAAAGCTTCTTAAACATGAAAACAATTAAGAGTATCTTCAAATGTGAAGACAGTTGTTAGCCACATTGGTCTTCTTTTGCTTCCTCCAGCACTTGAAGGCCCTCTTCACTTTGGGGTCTTTGTATCAGCTATTCTCTTTGCCTGGAATATTCTTTTCCTAACATTTCACATGACTAGTTCCTTTTCCTTTGGGTCTCAGCTCATATACCACCCCCGCAGAAAGCCCGTTCCTGACCACTTTACCTAAATCTACCTCCACATTGTTTGAACCTATTATAGCACTTAATATAACTTGTAATTATTTTTAATTATTTTAGCTTGCTTACTTTTTATTTGTCTCCTCCAGTTATAATCTATATAAGTTCCATAACCACTGGAGTCATTTACATCTGATTCTTATATCCCTCAGACCTAGTACATAATAAGCACTCAAATACTGTTGAATAATATCTCTTTCAGGCCTGTCTCCCCTGCCATTCTCTGGTAAAAGAGCAGGTCTCAGTGTATGTGCACATCTCTCCTGTGGTCTGTCCACACCCACAGACCCCCAAGTGAGTTGCTGTTAACAGGATCCTCCAGTGCTTTCTCATTTGCCTCACATTGCATGGTGCCAGGTATGAGGGAAAAATGACTGTAAACTCTATGCCCCTTTTTGCTTTGGTCCAAATTGAAGTGCATCTGGAAGATTTCTACTAAAAGATAGTCTCACAGATTAAGTTTTCTTCTCTCTTTTTGGTTCTTTACTTTTTTGGTATTTTCTCCACACCCACCATGTGGGTGAGCTTCAGGGAAGGAAGTTTTATAAACATGTACTTATTGCACCACCCTTATTACATACAGTTCACACCAATCCTTCTGAGTCTGCATGACAGACAGCCCAAAGGTTTAAATTCAAGTCAGATTATAGTGGCAGGATTCAAAAATAAGATTATCAGCCACGGTTAACAATGCATACACACTCATGAAATATCATCATGAAATACTAAGAAAATCCCAGCTTTTCCTAATCCTTTCTAATGAGTTAAAGTTGCACAGAACTTTACCTCTCGTCCAATAAGCTTCACCCACACTTTGTCTCCGACATCTACTATCTCAGAGGGCTTATCCACGCGACAGGATGACATGTGAGTTCGATGGACCAGACCTGAGCACAAGAAGAAGAAATAAAATAAGGCACAGGGCATGTCTGGTATTCATACTCTAAATAACACAGTAAGGAGAAGAGTTGGAGATTCACTGAAAAAGGTTTCATTAATTTAAAACTGCAAATTAAAACAATTTGAGGACTTCCCTGGTGGCGCAGTGGTTAAGAATCCGCCTGCCACTGCAGGGATCGAACACGGTTTCGATCCCCAGTCCGGGAAGATCCCACATGCCACAGAGCAACTAAGCCCGCGTGTCACAACTACTGAAGCCCGTGCGCCTAGAGCCCAGGCTCCGCAACAAGAGTAGCCCCTGTTCGCCGTAACTAGAGAAAGCCCATGTGCAGCAACAAAGACCCAACACAGCCAAAAATAAATAAATAAATAAATAAATAAATTTATTTAAAAAAACAAAAAACAAAAAAACAATCTGAGATCACTTTTTATACCTAATCAACTAACAAATATTCTTTAAAATAGTGTTTAATGTTAGTAGAGATGTAATACAACAACTACATTTATGTAATACTGGTAAAAATACAAGTTGGTAAAATTCTTTGAAAACAAAGGGCATAGAGATGTTTATACCTTTGATGCAAGAATATCACCATTGGAATTTTTCCAAAAGAAAAACTCGATAGAGGCAAAAATCTATGGCATATAAAAATACTTGCAGCATTATTACCTACCAAGGTTAAAAATAAAAATTACGAAACAATCTAAACGACGAATAATTGGAAAACAGCTTGGTAAATTATGATAAATCTTTCAAAAAAGAGTAAACAGGGACTTCCCTGGTGGCGCAGTGCTTAAGAATCCGCCTGCCAATGCAGAGGACATGGGTTCGAGCCCTGGTCCGGGAAGCTCCCACATGCCGCAGAGCAACTAAGCCCGTGCGCCACAACTACTGAGCCTGTGCTCTAGAGCCCATGAGCCACAACTACTAAGCCTGCGTGCCACAACTACTGAAGCCCGTGCGCCTAGAGCCTGTGCTCCGCAACAAAAGAAGCCACCGCAATAAGAAGCCCACGCACCGCAACGAAGAGTAGCCCCTGCTCGCCCCAACTAGAGAAAGCCTGTGTGCAGCAACGAAGACCCAACACAGCCAAAGAAGAAAAGAGTAAGCAGCCACTTAAATTACAGTTACAGAAAATAATTATAAGTGAAAAAAGTAAATATAAACAAGGTGACATTTTTAATCTATTAAATTAGCAAAATATTTAGAAGATAATATCCAATGTTGATATGAGTATAGTAAAATAAGAAATATTTCTGAGGCTAATATAAATCTTTAGAAATCATTTAGCAATGGCTATCAAGAGTGATAAAAATATTTAATAAGATTAAATCCTTTTCCTTGTCTGTCCAAGGTCCTTTTCTGGGAGAACCACCTTCCTTACATTCTAAAATAATCTGGTCAGTCCTTGTAATTTGGTTGGAGCTGATCTGACCCCCAGCTGTGGGCACATGACACAGGCATAGTCAATCAAGTTACTTCATTCCCCGGGCCACAACAATTGATTGGTTCAGGGACAGACACAAGATGCTAGCTAAATCAAATCAACTTTCTCAAGCCTTTTGTCAGGATTATAAACTACAAAAAGTTACCAATGCTCATCTTTACCACCAGGCGGCAAGAGTAAGCCAGAGGGAAGCAAAAGAAGAGCCTGCATAAACAAGCGACCAAAGCCCTGAAGGCATAAACTGAGCACCTGATCCAGCCCTGGTGGAAGCTAAATTTACTCCCCAGCTAAATTAGCCAAAATGTTTCTCCTGTATTTTTGTCCCTTGCGACCAAGAGTTCTAATAATTAACTTGACCCATAATCACTCTGAGTCTAAGAAAATAATCTTAAAACACAGAAAACATCTATATGCACCTAGAAAAGTGATCTGTATCAAAATATTCAATGTCTTTTTTTTAAATTTTTATTTATTTATTTATTTTTGGCTGTGTTGGGTCTTCGTTTCTGTGCGAGGGCTTTCTCTAGTTGTGGCAAGCGGGGGCCACTCTTCATCGCGGTGCGCGGGCCTCTCACTATCGCGGCCTCTCTTGTTGCGGAGCACAGGCTCCAGACGCGCAGGCTCAGTAGTTGTGGCTCACGGGCCTAGTTGCTCCACAGCATGTGGGATCTTCCCAGACCAGGGCTCGAACCCGTGTCCCCTGCATTGGCAGGCAGATTCTCAACCACTGCGCCACCAGGGAAGCCCTCAATGTATTTTTAAGACAGAAACAAATTAGAAACAACCTAATATCTAGCAATAGGGTAATGGTTAAGTCAACTATGGTACAGCTACTTGGCCCATTAAAAACAATGTTCAAAAGATCATGTAAAAATACATCAATAATCCATTCTTTTGCAAATATTTATTGAGTGCTTACTATGTGCCAAGCATTGTAGGCAACTAGCATTTTCTCATTTAAATAATAAAAATGCTTAACGCAGATTCTAAAAATTAGAAAGAAATAATCTAAACTGCTATGGATCGCAGGTTAATGTTTTATTTTCAGATGTTTCAATAATAGAGGAAACTATATTCTGAGGGAAATGAATATAATAAACAATTATTTTGAATGAAAATAAACCAGGAATCTAAAGAAAAACTTGACAAGTCAAAGATTTATGTCCAAAAAACCTGCCCTACCTGAAGTTTCCTGAGAGAATTACTAACCTTTATTCTCAGTCTCTCTCTCACACACATGCATACGCAAAGTTGTCAGCACATGCCTGTAACTCAAAATATCTACCCTCTGTGTCTGCAGCTCCTGTGGGAAGCCACTGCTTTCTCTGATCATGGTTATTGGGTCTCTCAGACCTACTTCAGCTGATTCTGGAGGTTGATAGCCTATCATTCAATACCCTAGGAACCAAAATATTCTATATACATTATATAACCCATGTTTAAAATTTTAGACTATCACATAATCTCTAAATTGGATAAAATTCATGGAGCTGGGCTTTTTTCTTCTTCATGATCATGTAATGAGCAGAGTAACCTAAATGGAAAATCCGGAGAGGAAATTCACATGCCCTAAAGGAATGGGAAACGTTTCATTTTGACATTTTTCCACTGTAACTGTCCTCTAATTCTAAAATTCACTTCTTTCCTGAACTGCTAATGGAAGTTGGGAAAGAAATTACTGTTGAACCTAATATAGTTGAGAGAACATTTTTTTATTTTTTTCCTCAAACAGGTCTATTTATTGGAGTACCACAAAGAAAGAATGAGTTAACCATTTGTCCTTCTCCCACGTGATCCCAAAGCAGGATATTTCCTGGCCCAGTCATCTCTCTTAGTTAAATATGGCACTTTTGTAAAGCATTAATAATGAAAAGCTACAAACAACTTAAAATGATTATGTGGTACATCTGAATGATAGAATAATGCATTTAAATGTTTACAAAAGGTATTTTAAAAGAGAAATGTTTAACATTCATTAAGTGTAAAAGCTGCAAAATGTATATATAGAATATAATCTTAATCTCAATGTTAATTTTTATGCACATATGTGACTATAAAGAAATACACCGAAATGTTAACAGTGCCTATCTCTGTGTGGTAGTAATATCACACAACGATCATTTGCTTTGGTAGTTTTTTCTCTTTTCTATAAGCATGCAATAGTTTTAACCATAAAAATTTTAACCATAAAAACATATATATATATATATATATATATATATAAGCAAAATGTAAAAATAATATGTACACTATGATTGAAATTATGTAAAATTATGTCTCATATGCACACAGACGAAAAGGGAACATAAAAATTGTTATGCTGGGGTGTAGGATTTTTATAGTTGAAACATTAATGGCTTATCTCCTTAGTTTATTGGGTGAATTAAACAAGAGAAATGGTCTAGTCCACAGTCTTGAATGCAAATGTCAGGTAGGCAGTTGGATATGTAAGTCTGTAGCTCAGAGAAGGGGTATAAACTGAAGATACAAATGTAGGAGCCTTCAGCATGCAGATGCTTACATGCCAAAATACATTTATCAGACTGTCAATTTAGTGATTGGTTCGGTGATAGACACAATTCACCAATTTATTAATTTACAACAGAGGATATACTTTTCTTATACTTGGAAGGTTCCAAGTCCTTATCTAGGTAAACTACCCACTGACCCCAGTATCAAATACCTAAAAATTAGATTAGTGATCAAAAATTGCTTCAACACGGAATCAGAACAAAAGGGAGACAAACATTTTGAGAGATGTTTCCAGTCCATGAAGGTTTAACAGACCCCCTCATAAAAGAATCCACCTCTCTAGTTCCTACCATCAGATTCATTTTTTCCTTATTAAGGCAAAATAAATACTGCCATCTTCAGGCTCTCAGGCTTTCTTTTACTATGTTCCAGAGATTGATATCTGCTCATATAATCTCTCCCTAGTAGAATGATACAATCAATTAGACTTCAGCCTACTAAACTGCAATTTCATTCCAATCCCTTTTTCCCTAGAATTAAACCCAGATTATCTTGTTGAAGTCTTGAATGCTCCCAACTCCTCAGTCACAGATTTATAGGCAATTACCTGGTATATTTCTGTCTATGGCTAATCCTATACTCTGTGTAGGATTCATCATTAGTTTCATTCTCAGAAGACAGCCTGAATTCTTGGGAGGTACTTCATTGTTACCCACATACACCATCAACAGTTGGATTAAGTGTATATGGTAGAAGGCACCAAATAAAACATGAGGCTCCCTCCTTGGTACTGGGTATCTCACTAGATACAGAACATCCACGCATTCATTTAAACCTTACATCAGCCCTGTGACATAGGTTCACATGAGGAAATAGTCTAGAAGTTAAGTAAATTGTCCAAGGTCACAAAGCTGATAAAGAAAGAACTGCAATTCAAATATGAGTCTGTCAGGTCTTCTACAACACAGCAGATATTTCTCCATTTTTTTCTTTATTATCGATCTGTTATCTTTTCAATTAAAAAGAGAAAGATCTCATCTACAACAGTAGGAACACATCTAATTCTGTTCTAGCAAATGCTCCAGAACAGAAACCACCAAAAATGCTTTGCTCATCATGTCACATGGAAGGGGAGAGTGTGTGTCTGGATGTCTGACATTAAGCCATAAACGCCCAAAGGGCATATCAAATCCATCATCATTCAGTAAACGTTAATAACACTTAAACAGAATGAGTCCCATCTGAGTGTATGCTGGTAAAAGAAAGAAAAAAAAAATTCTGACAACTTGGAAAGAGCTAGCATCTAAATCGCCATATGAGAAAAACAGACTTAGCCTATTATAGTTCCCTTAAAAATATTCTCCCAACTGTGTTAGGTTCACCATTAATTTCACAAATTCCATTGACAATAAAGGAAAGAGGTTAAAACTTACAAACTATTAGGGGACAGCTGCAGCCCAAAAATGTCAACATAAAAGGTCTCCTTTATCTTTGGGGCATCTGAATTCCCTCTCTAGACTTGTCAAATAAGTTACCACCAATCAGCAGTATATGACAATAATGTAAGCACATAAATTAAAGTGCTTACACATCCTTTATCTTGTTGAGATTATGGATTCGTTCAAACATTTACTAAATATCCACTATATTATAAGCAAAAATGGATCCAAGGATGAGTAAGACATGATCCTGCTGGTCAAGAAACTAAAGTATACACATCATCCCATTTCACAGATAAGGAAACTAAGGCTCAAGGACTAAGCAACCTGCTGTAGTCAAGAAGCTAGTAACTGGGGGAGCTGGGACTAGGATTCATGTATTCATTTAATAAAATTCAATGAACACCCACTATATCTCAGGCACTGTAGTAGGCCCTGACTCATCCCAACAGCCTAACTATTCCACAGTTCAGTGGCTTAACGGCAACCTCACTTATTACACTACATTGTAATTTGTTTACAACCCTAGACTGTGAACAATCTGAGAGCAGCAGGGACTATGTTTTCCTATCTCTGTGTTCCCACATAACATACTGACCAGAAAATAGAACTCAATAATTATTTGTTAAACCTGAATTCTTTGCTAAAAATATTTGAGCTACTACCACAAGCAAGGCACTTTAAAAGTGTTTAACACTGAACAATCTCTACTCTCAAAATTTCATAGTTTAGTGCTGATGGGCAGAGGATAGTAGAGAAAAAAAGAACTTCATAAATATATAGGGCTGCACTGTCCACTATGATAGTCACTAGCTACAGATGTTTTACACTGAAGTTTAAATTAATCAAAATAAACAAAATTTAAAAGTTGGTGGGCTACTGTATTAGAAAGCACAGATGTAGTATAATACAAAAATATATTCGGTCTTTGTCCCTGGTCCCTGCACAGAACTCTTAAAACTCTTGGAATTTCCCCAGTGATAGGGGTGTCTTTGTAATTCATAGTAAGCCCCTTTTGATCATACTAGAATTTATGCTAATGAGGTGACTTAGTTGTGGGACCCCTTGATAGTTTCTGGATGGAGCTGTCACCAGAAAGATCAAGTGATTAAAGGATTGGAACTTTCAGCTCCACTGACCTCCAGGGGGAGGGGCTGGAGATGGAGCTCTATAAAAACCCCTGAACAATGAGAGTCAGAGAGCTTCTGGGTTGGTGAACACATTAGCTTGCTGGAGGGTGGTATGCCAGAGGACATGGAAGCTCTGTGTACCCCGCCTCCCATATCTTAACCTATACATCTCTTCCGTTTGGCTGTTCCTGTTTGTATCCTTTATAATAAACCAGCAAACAAAAAGAAAGTGTTTTCCTGAGTTCTGTGAGCCATTTTAGCAAATTATCAAATTTGTGGAGGGGGTCAATGGAACTCCGGATTCATAGTGGGTCAGCTAGAAATAAGGGTGGCTCAGGACTTGCAACTAGCATCTCAAGTGGGGGCATTCTTGTGGGAATGAGCCCCGTTAACTTATGGGACCTGACACTAACTCCCGGCAGTGTCAAAATTGAATTGTTAGACACCCCGTTGGTGCGCGGAGAACTGGAGAACTAGTTGGTGTTAGAAAACACATCAGAACAAATATAGAACATTTCCATCACTGTAGAAAGTTCTATTGGACAACACCATGAGAGGGGAAGGAAAATCTAGTTTAGACCTCAATACTAGGAAGGGGTCTTTAACTCAGTAGTGATTAAAAAATTCTGAAAATAGAAATCTGAGGAAAATGACTCAAATTAGAGTCTACCTTCCTGAATGAGAGATGTTAAAATCTAGAGACCAGTTATTTCATAACTCAGTCCTTTCAGGGTGGGACTTAATAATCTTCCTCCATTCAAGGGTGGAGAAGCTAAAATACACTGTAACTGCTCCAGTTACCCAATGAACCTACAGAAGTGCCCAGGATTAGAACTCACAGAGTTTCCACCTAATTATTTGGCTCCCTGAGCTCCCCATCCAAGGCTTGTCTCAGCACAGCTGTCAGACTGACAGATTGACTTGTAAACTGGCAGTCACAATCAGAGGCATCACCTGACAGGCTATGGACACAAGTGAGTTTTAGACTAACTGCTGGAAGATGGCAGGCCTTTAATTGCCACACAGTCCCCAAAGTGTCACATAAATACTCAAGTAAGGATGAGACTTTCAGGTACTGGCAGCTATGGCAAGTACACTGACAAGAAAAGCTGTCCTCGGATCAAAAGAGGTGCATACCCTATAGGGATGAGGATGAGTTACACCTCATTACACCCCAGTGAACGTAAAACGAGAAACTTTATTACAGATTGCTTTTTGCGAGCTTGGAAACTACTGGTGAGCCATTTCTAATTCGCCAAGATGCAATTTGCAGCAGAGTACATAGTCTCCACGGCTAGAGGTATGGCTTTATTAGCAAAATCAGCTGTTGGACTTCTGTAAAAGAAAAATTTTGTTTTAAAAAATTGCAAATAGTGAAAGTCCCTTTTCCATGTACATCTCTCCCTTAGCAAACCAAGCTCCCCAGAGGTGACCACTGTTAATAATTTGTTGCCTATTCTTCCAGACTTTCTTCTAAATATACGCAATAATGTTTAAAATACTAGGCATATGTAAACATGCTTTAAAAGGGGGAAGGGTCATGCTATACAAATTCTTGTACAACATGCTTTTTTCATTTTGTTAGCTTAGACACCTTTCCATTTCAGTAAATTGACTTACCCTGTTTTACTGATGCACTTTTCCCCCTCACTTTAACACCTCTGAAATTGGAATGCTTCTTATAACCAATGGTGTCTTACAACTGCTATCAGTCAGGTATCAGTGTGGTGGAATTGTATAAAAACTTTCCATTCACCCTTATGGTAAAAGGAAGACAGTACCAGCACCAAAGTATCTTAGAAATACAGTTATCATTCTTTTTATCATCTGCATAGTTCACTGCATAGATGTACATAATTTATCTAATTCCATACTGCAAACTATATTCCCTAAAGAACTGCTGGATCAAAAGAGTAAGCACATTAAAAACATTAACAGGGGACTTCCCTGGTGGCGCAGTGGTTAAGAATCCGCCTGCCAATGCAGGGGACACGGGTTTGAGCCCTGGTCCGGGAAGATCCCACATGCCGCGGAGCAACTAAGCCCACGAGGCACAACTACTGAGCCCACACGCTGCAACTACTGAAGCCCGTGTGCCTAGAGCCCACACACCGCAACGAAGAGTAACCCCTGCTCGCTGCAACTAGAGAAAGCCCTCACACAGCAATGAAGACCCAACGCAGCCGAAATAAATAAACAAATAAACAAACAAATTAAATTTTTAAAATGAATTTTAAAAAATAAATAAAAAATAAAAAAAATAAAAACATTAACAGGTATTACCAAAGTATGTAACAATTTACGTTCTCAATAGTAAATGGGGGCTTCCCTGGTGGCGCAGTGGTTGAGAATCTGCCTGCCAATGCATGGGACACGGGTTCGAGCCCTGGTCTGGGAAGATCCCACATGCCGTGGAGCAACTCGGCCCGTGAGCCACAATTACTGAGCCTGCGCGTCTGGAGCCTATGCTCCGCAACAAGAGAGGCCGCGATAGTGAGAGGCCCATGCACCGTGATGAAGAGTGGCCCCCGCTTGCCACAACTAGAGAAAGCCCTCGCACAAGAAACGAAGACCCAACACAGCCATAAATAAATAAATAAAAATTTTTAAAAAAGTAAATGAAACTATTGTTGGAAATACCCAACACTTCAAAAAATATTTTAAAAATAATTTTAGATTCACATGTAGTTGAAAGAAATAATACAGAAAGATCTTATGAACCCTTTACCCAGTTTCCTCCAATGGTAACATTTGGCAAAACTAGGATATCAAAAAACTATCACAACTAGGATATCGGCACTGATACTGTGGTATAATAAGAAATATGTATTTGGTCTTTGTCCCTGGTTCCTGGCACAGAGCTCCTAAACTCTCGGAATTTCCTGAGTGATAGGAGCATCTAGTGATTTATAACAAGACCCTTCCAATCTTACCCAAGTTTATGCTAATGAGGTGACTAGTGGTCGGCCCCTAGGGAGCTTCAAGATGGGAGATGGTAATGACCAGAGGAATCACTGTGTGATTAGAAGGTTGGAAGTTTCAGCCCCATTCCAACTTCCAGGGAGGGAAGAGGGGCTGGAGATGGAGTTAAATCATCAGTGGCCAATGATTTAATCAATTATGGCCATGTAATGGGGTCTCCACAAAAACCCTTAAATGATAAGGTTTGGAGAGCTTCTGAGTTGGCAAGTATATCCACACACCATGAAGGTGATGAACCTCAACTGTACAGAGACAGAGGTTCTTGCACTCAGGGTCTTTTTGGACCCTTCCCTATGTACCTCCTCACCTGGCTGTTCATTTGTATCTTTTATAATAAAGTGTAACTGTTAAGTATGGCATTTTCCTGAGTTCTATGAGTTGTTCTAACAAGTTATCCAATCTTGGGAAGGTGGTGTGGGAACCTTCAAATTCATAGCCAGGTCAGACAGAAGTGTGCGTAACACAAGGACAGGATACTTGCAAGTGGTGTCCGAAGTGAGGGCAGTCTTGTGAGACTGAGACCTTAAACCTGTAGAGTCTGACAGCACCTCTGGGTAGTTAGTATCAGAATTAACTGAATTGTTGGACGCCCACTTGATATCAAAGAATCAGAGAACTGGAGAACTGGCTGTTGATTCCACACATTTTGGAATGGCAATAAAAGGAATGAAGTATTGATACATGCTACAAAACAGGTAAACCTTGAAAACATGCTAAGTGAATGAAAGACGCCCGTCACAAAAGACCACATGTTGTATGATTCCATTTATAAGATATGTCCAGAATAAGCAAATACATAAAGACAAAAAGTAGATAGCTGGTTGTCTAAGGCTGGAGGCAGAGGGGAGAGGGAGACAGGGAATTTGGAGTGACTGCTAATAGGTACAGAGTTTCTTTTTTATGATGAAAATGTTCTCAAACTGTGGTGATGGTTGCAAAATTCTGTGAATATGTTAGAATATATTAGAAACTACTGAATTGTACACTTTGGATGAAATGTAGGTATGTGAATTATGTCTCAAAAAAGCTGTTAAAAAATGTTACATAAATGGAATCATAACATATGTAAACTTTTGGGATTAGCTTTTTTCACTCAGCAAAATTTTCTGGAAACGGATCCAGGTTGTCGCATGTATCAATACTTCATTCTCATTCCTTTGTACTGCCGAGCAGTATTCCATTGTATGGATATATCACAGTTTATATTTATATTATATTTTTAATCAATATTGAGAATGAGCATCTTTTAAGATATTTACTGTTCAACTACTATTTTTTCTCCTATGAATTATCCTTTCATATCCTTGGCCCCTTTTCCTACTTTATTCTTTTTTATTAGTCCTGTGTGATATGGACTGAAAATTCTTTTTCCTAACTTAACTTTGCTTATGATGATTTTTGCAATTATGTTTTTGACTTTTATGTAGTCAAATATACTTCTATATTGACTTTTTTTTTTTTAATTTATTTATTTTTGGCTGCGTTGGGTCTTCACTGCTGTGCGTGGGCTTCTCATTGCGGTGGCTTCTCTTATTGCGAAGCACGGGCTCTAGGTGCGTGGGCTTCAATAGCTGTGGCTCGAAGGCTCTAAAGCACAGGCTCAGTAGTTGTGGCGCACAGGCTTAGTTGCTCCACAGCATGTGGAATCTTCCCGGACCAGGGCTCGAACCCATGTCTCCTGCATTGGCAGGCAGATTCTTAACCAATGCGCCACCAGGGAAGCCCTATACTGACTTTTATATAGTCAAATATTCTTCTTTATTTTCTTCTAATAAAACACTTATGGATACATCTTTTACATTAAAATCTTTAATAAATCTTTCATTTATTTTAGCACAAGGAATTAGCAAGTTGAGTCTTTTGATTCATAGCAGTGTAACAGAGCAGAAAGCCCACTGGGCTAGGCATCAGGAGGCCTGGGTTCTAGTCCTGCCCATGCCACGACCTAGCTCAATCATTCTGAGCAGGCCACCAGTCTGTGGAACCTACCTCTTCTACTTAATACAATTGTTTTGAGAAACAAGTAAGATTACAGATGTGAAAAGGATTCTCCAAAAATGTTCAATAGATACCTATCAATTATGAAGAAAATTAAAGCATTATATATATTTGTATTGGTTACAATACTATTTCCTTTCCGCATGCCATATACCAGAAAACTCACAATGTTGGCCTCAGAGAATAAGTAGCTTGCCCTCCCCCAAACCCTAAGCCAAAAGAGGTCAAGTGACTCGCCCTAGGATCACAGGTGAAATTTAGGGAAGAGTCAGTTCTAGAAGTGAACACAAGTGGTTATGCCCCAGCCCTCCCCACAAGTCATTCTTCTGAGTTAAGACTTGCTAAAAATGAACTGTCATCAACTGTCCGTATTCATATCTTTACACTAAAAACACAAACTACTCTCTGAAAAAAGTAGAGCCTATAATTAAACTGTGGTGGGGGTGACAGTAGAGAGAGTGAAATGAGAGTGCTGAATTTCAAGTTATAGGTTCCCACCTTGCTTCCGACAGCCTGGGATTTTGATAAAGGCTCCATAGTCTGTCACCATAGCAACCTATAAAGACAAAAAAAAAAAAGAATCTTCGTCACACAAATAAGAATCTCTCTCCCATAGCATTTAACCTTGGCTCCCTGAATTTCTACTTGGTACTGACTGCCTCTGTCTGCTGCAAAACTGCCTAAAAGTGATGTTCTGTCAAACATTATGTTCTTTTTGAAGTTTTTTTTTTTTTGGTCGCACCGCACAGCTTGTGGGATCTTAGTTTCCTGACCAGGGATTGCATCTGGGCCCTCAGCAGTAAGAATGCAGAGTCCTAACCACTGGACTGTCAGGGAATTCCCCAATTTTTTTTTTTTTAATTTTTATTGTGGTATAGTTGATTTACAATGTTGTGTCAGTTTCAGGTGTACAGCAAAGTGAATCTGTTATACATATACATATATCCACTCTTGTTTAGATTCTTTTCCCATATAGGCCATTACAGAGTATTGAGTAGAGTTCCCTGTGCTATATAGTAAGTCCTTATTATCTACTTTATATATAGTATGTATGCATCAGTCCCAATCTTCCAATTTACCCCCCTC
Organism: Balaenoptera acutorostrata; assembly: GCF_949987535.1. NCBI lineage: Eukaryota > Metazoa > Chordata > Mammalia > Artiodactyla > Balaenopteridae > Balaenoptera > Balaenoptera acutorostrata. The sequence goes on along the minus strand of NC_080064.1, from coordinate 25,041,651 downwards.
TCCCCGGTAACCATAAGTTTATTTTCTGTATCTGTAACTCTATTTCTGTTTTGTAGATAAGTTCACTTGTAGCTTTTTTTTAGATTCCACATGTAAGTGATATCATATGGTATTTGTCTTTCTTTGACTTACTTCACTCAGTATGACAATCTCTAGGTCCATCCATATTGCTGCAAATGGCATTATTTCATTCTTTTTTATGGCCGAGTAATATTCCATTGTATATATGTAACACATCTTCTTTATCCATTCCTCTGTTGATGGACATTTAGGTTGCTTCCATGACCTGGCTATTGTAAATAGTACTGCAATGCTTTTTTTTTTTTTTTTTTTTTGGTTTTTTGAAGTTTAGACTGACAGGTATGTGTGATCATATTAAAAACATTGGTGAGATTGGTGTGTTTGTCAGATGGTATGACAGTACTTAGGAATGCCCAAATCCCACATGTACTGAAATCCCTCAAAAAGATATAGGAACAAACAGCAGAAAATTAGGTAATAAAGTTACACTTTGTATTATCTGGAACTGAGGCCTCCAATCCAAATGGAGAAGTTTAATAATTTGAAATGGATCATGTAGGACATCTCTTTTTCCTAAACTTCAAACCAACCAGACCATACAGCTTGCTCCACTTAACTCCAAACCAGAGTCTTGGGTTTTATCAAGACAATTAGAGAAAAAGCCAACACACAGACATCTGACAGAACCTGAAAAGATGTAATCAGAGAGAAAAAGAGTTGTCTTTTGCAGAGTTGACCTAAAATGGAGAAGTTAGAGGCTTGATGGATCTATGTAATATGCAATATGTAATAGAAACAAAAGGCCCAAAAGCCTTGCCAGATAAATCATTATCCCAGCCTCTACCTCTATTGCTCTCCTCTTGTCTATCCTCCAGCCCACCCCACCCCTCAATTGTGGATTGGGATTAAAGTTGTCACTACACACTATATTTATCACTAAATTCATTATTATTTATAAAATATTCAATACGTTCTTATACATATAAACTTTGTTCTTTCCAGTGACTTTAAAATTAGTTACCTCATATTGGGCAATCACTGTTTTGGCTTAAACATAACTAAAACAAGGGGAAGGAAGAAGAAGAAGGCGGGGCTTCCCTGGTGGCACAGTGGTTAAGAATCTGCCTGCCAATGCAGGGGACACGGGTTCGAGCCCTGGTCCAGGAAGATCCCACATGCCGTGGAGCAATTAAGCCCGTGTGCCACAACTACTGAGCCTGCGCTCTAGAGCCCATAAGCCACAACTACTGAGCCCACGTGCCACAACTACTGAAGCCTGTGCACCTAGAGCCCGTGCTCTGCAACAAGAGAAGCCACCACAATGAGAAGCCTGTGTACCACAACGAAGAGTAGCCCCCACTCGCCACAACTAGAGAAAGCCCGTGCGCAGCAATGAAGACCCACCACAGCCAAAAATAAATAAATAAATAAATTTATTTAAAAAAAAAAGAATGGGTTAAGAACCAAAATTTCTAAACTCCTGTTTTACAATGAATATTAGGGTTAGGGACCAGATATTTCCAAAGAAACAGTACAGCCAGGCAGATACTAGTACTTAAAATCAAGGCAAGGTGGACTTTAGAGATTAACTGATCCAATCCTGTCATTTTTCAAATGAGGAAAGTGAAGACCAGAGACATGAAGTACTTATCCAAGTTCACAAAGTGAGTTGTTCTCTGTAAAACAGGGCCGCATGGATAAAGAAGATAAGACTTAATATTTTTAACTGCAATAAAAGAAAATCCCTTCTTTCTGGACCAACTAAAGGCACTTTGGCTTTTGCTCCAGGGTTCTAGAAAGAGGGCTGAAATGCTTCATACTGTCTAACATTATTTAAGGGCATAATTATCTAAACAACTTAAAAGCAGCATCTGGAAGTTGGAGCCCAAATCACCTTGCTGCTATAAATTAAAACAATCTCACTTTTCAATACTGAAGCTCCAGTGTCACATTATTATCTTTTGAGGAAATATCATAACAGACCTTAATTTGGCCTCTTCCCAAAGGAAAGGTTAATGCACTCAACTGTTCAGTTGGGAAAACACATTCTTGCCTATTTTCAGCAGCAGGTGTTTCCATCACTGTGTCTCCTAAGGTGCAGTCAGACAAAATTAACAGAATGGCACCTGCCTTAGATGATCACACAGTCTGCCTGGTGTCCCAAGAACAATTAATCAAATAGCTCAGGGGAGAAAATTCAGTAATTATCTCAACTGAACTCAGGGCTTGGGTAAAATGAATTTACCATCTTCAGATTAGAGGTTGCACTGGCCTTGAAACTTGTTATCCCCATAATGTAAATGAGGAATTTGAGGCTCAGAGATATAAGTTACTTGTCTAAAGTCACAAAGTTGGAAAGTATCAAGACCAAGTACAGAAAAGAAGTTTTCTGACTTCTAGTCCAATGCTATTTCCAACTTACCAATACCAATCTCGCCGCAGCATTTCTTTGGCTATGTCTGGGCTAAGCCAAATCCCAAATCTCAATGCTATGCTTGTGCTCCCTACCATGCTTAATGGACTCCGGCACCAAGATGTCTCTCAGAGAACAAGAGAAGGATGAATACTAGCTTCTCGGCTATTCTGTTACTGGGCCCTCCAACCCTGCTGAGCCTGCTAAGAGAAGAGCTGCTAGGATATGGGCTGCACCACCAGTTTCTTCAAAGGCAGCTGGTCCTAAGAGGCTTGGATTCAATTTAATTCAAACATTTACTGAGCACCTGCATGCAAGATACCATGTCAGGCACTGTGAAATAAAAACAACGTATAAAAAGAGATGCCCAGGGCTTCCCTGGTGGCGCAGTGGTTGAGAATCTGCCTGCCAATGCAGGGGACACGGGTTCGAGCCCTGGTCTGGGAAGATCCCACATGCCGCGGAGCGGCTGGGCCCGTGAGCCACAATTGCTGAGCCTGCGCGTCTGGAGACTGTGCTCTGCAACAGGAGAGGCAGAGATAGTGAGAGGCCTGCGCACCGCGATGAAGAGTGGCCCCCGCTTGCCACAACTAGGGAAAGCCCTTGCACAGAAACGAAGACCCAACACAGCCATAAATAAATAAATAAATATTTAAAAAAAAAAAAAAAAAAAAGAGATGCCCAGGGATTCCCCTGACGGCCCAGTGGTTAAGACTCCATGCTTCCACTGCAGGGGGCACGGGTTCAACCCCTGGTCGGGGAACTAAGATCCTGCATGCCACTCGGTGCAGCCAAAACAAAAAACAAAAAACAAAAAAAAAAAGAGGGCTTCCCTGGTGGCGCAGTGGTTGGGAATCTGCCTGCCAATGCGGGGGACATGGGTTCGAGCCCTGGTCTGGGAGGATCCCACATGCCGCGGAGCGGCTGGGCCCGTGAGCCACAGCTACTGAGCCTGTGCGTCTGGAGCCTGTGCTCCGCAACAAGAGAGGCCGCGACAGTGAGAGGCCCGCGCACCGTGATGAAGAGTGGCCCCCGCTTGCCACAACTAGAGAAAGCCCTCGCACAGACACTAAGACCCGACACAGCCAAAAATAAATAAATAAATAAAAAAAACTTGAAAAAAAGCCACAAGCAAAAATTTAAAAAAAAAAAAAAAAAAAAGAGAGAGAGAGATGCCCAGTCTGTTTTTAAATGAATTTGAATTAGTTACCAAGATACATGAGATAAACATGGCCTCTGCTCCCTAGTAACATCCAATCTAATGGAGGAGACAGACACATATACAAGTAACAATAGTACAAGACAGACTATAAATGTCATGATAGAGGTACAAACAAATGACTGTGGAACAACCAGATTTACCATCTACCTTCCTCCTATACTACCCCAATTCAGTCAAAAGAGTTCTCTTATGGGTCTTTTGGTTCCTCCATGCATTTATGAACAGTTGAACAACCCCAGCTGCAGACCTGGAGAACCTGATTTAGAACTTGCCATTTATTAATCATTTGGGCAATTACTTAACTTCTAAAAAGTTTCCTTATCCATAAAATGGGGTTAACAATTTCTTTGGAGAAAGTCAATGACACGTAACGTGTGAAAGTGCTAACATACATTAGGCTTAACAAAATTTCTTTTGAATTTTAATGTAAATTCTTCTTTTTAAATATTAGGCACTCAGTGTTTGTTGATGAATATTCTGAAAAATAGTTTCCTGTTTCCAATTTACCATGAAATTTCTCTTTCCCTAATTCCAGTCACTCCTAGGCATTTTTCAAAATGTGTTCCTGAAATAGTAAAACTATAGTTCTAGTATTAGAACTATAAACTTCTTTCTGAACATTACCCTAGCCCATCCATCCTTCACGGTAAAATATAAAACCTACACTAATTCAAGCCCCATCTCATGTAAGAAAAAGACATAGATCAGGAGCCACTTTACTAGAAATCTGAGTCAGTTTGTGGAGGGCAGAGAGCTCCTCTTTCTTCTGTGCAACACCTGACAAGTGAGGGCTTCATGATCAGAAAAATCAATTTCATCTCCAGAGCTACCATTTCATTTTTCTAAGCCCTGGTACCTCACTGATCTCTGGGGATACCATGGGCCCTAAGGAATGAGGACAGAGGCTCTGAAGAGCAGAGTTGTTTGCTATTTGTTAGAATGTTATCATCCTTTGTATCTTGTCTCTTACATTACAAGTTGGGATCCACTTAACAGAAGTCTAGAGCCACATTTATCTATAACCAACCAACAGTCACAAAGTCTGTCTTCAAAGGCCTCATGTTATTAGGTGGTAAAACTTTTGTCAACCATAAAGCAACTATGAATGCCATAAGAATGATATAGTTAAAATACTACAGGCACTCATAAGACACTGAAAACAATTTTTTGGCTTTACTTTTGCTTCAAGAGAAGGGCAACTGGGGACTTCCCTGGTGGCACAGTGGTTAAGAATCCGCCTGCCAATGCAGGGGACGCGGGTTCGATCCCTGGTCTCAGAAGATCCCACATGCCATGGAGCAACTAAGCCCGTGCGCCACAACTACTGAGCCTGCGCTCTAGAGCCCGCAAGCCACAACTACTGAGCCCGAGTGCCACAACTACTGAAGCCCACGTGCCTAGAGCCTGTGCTCCGCAACAAGAGAAGCCACCACAATGAGAAGCCTGCGCACCGCAATGAAGAGTAGCCCCCGCTGGCCGCAACTAGAGAAAGCCTGAACGCAGCAACGAAGACCCAACACAGCCAAAAATAAATAAATAAATAGTTTTTTTTAAAAAGGGCGATAACATTAATGAATTCCTACTACGTCTCAGGCATTGTGTTTTTATAGATGATAGCTTATTTAACCATCATCACAATCCTATGAAAGTTGTTTTTATCTCCATCTAACAAATGAGAAAACTGAGGCTCAAAGAAATTAAGTGACGATCTCAAGGATCACACAGTTAGTAAGTAAAAGAGCTAGGACGGAATCCAGGTTTTGCCTGGTTCCAAAGCCTCTGCTCTCTAAACAAATACAATGTCTCCTCCCTCAAAGATTGATCATTCACTCAGTTATGAAGGTGTACTGAGCACCTACTATTTTCTACCCACCTACCTGGGACTGAGATATACAACAGTAAACAAAACAGACAGGGCTCTGTCTTCATGGAACTTAGTGTCCTCTGAGAAAGAAAGACTTTAAACAAGTACAAAATAAATATAACATGAGCCTATTTATTTATGGTGGGAAAAAGATCTGAGGAGATGACATTAGGGCTGAGACCTAAAAGATGAAAAGAAGTTGGTGAGAAAATGGGACAGTTAGAAACAACAGCATGTGTAAAAGTCCTGAGAAGGAAGCAGGCTTAGATGTTTGGAGCTATAAGGCCAGAGTGGCTACAGCATGAGTAGAGTGGAACTAAACAACATTGCCAGAGTAAGCAGAAGCCAAGTCAGGTAAGGGTCGTGAAAACAAGTTTGGATACATTCAAGTATAACGAGAAGCCTAGGAGAACTTCAAGAAAGCAACTTGGTCCAATCTGTTTTTAAAATGTTATTCTGGGGAATTCCCTGGCAGTCCACTGGTTAGAACTCTCGGCTTTCACTGCCAAGGGCCTGGGTTCAATCCCTGGTCAGAGAACTAAGATCCCATAAGCTGTGCAGTGAGCCAAATCAATCAATCAATCAATCAATCAATCAATCGTTATTCTGGCTGCAATGTGGAAAAACAGATTGGAAGTGGACTACAAAAGAAGTAGGGAGCCCAGGAGGGCCAGGCAAGAGATGAAAACTTAAACTAATGGGGTGCCAAAGGGATAAAGAAGTATAGACACCAGAGACATATTTGGGAGGCAGAAAGATAGTACCTGATAATGGATTGGAGAGGGAGGGAAACAAGATCAAATCAAGGGAAGAAATTAAAGATGATGCCCAGATTTCTAGCGTGGGTACCTGAATGAATAATGGGTTCGTTTGATGAAATGGGAAAGACCAGAAGAACAGATTTGGTGAGAAAACCAAAAATACAGTTTAAAACATAAATTAAAGGGAGTTCCCTGATGGCCTTGTGGTTAGGATTATGGGCTTTCACTACTGTGGCCCAGTTTCAATCCCTGGTCGAGGAACTGAGATTCCCGCAAGCCATGCAGCACAGCCGAAAAAAAAGAAAAAAGCATAAATTAGAGATGCTGTGAGGTATCCAAATGAAGATGCCAAGTATGTAGTTAGAAGTCTGGAGCTCAGAGGAGGTACATGTGGGAGCCAGATGTTCTGCTAGCCCTTCCCGTTTAAACTGTAATGTTCAAGACATTCTCAAGCGGACAGAAGCTCCAAACCCAGCTGCTTTTCACCTTCAATCTACGCTTAATATAAATGGGAAGTTTTCAAAGCCAAAAGAATATACCTCTCCTTGGAAAATAGTGTAGAGAGCAGGCAAGTTCTCCATGGTCTCGGGTCTTCCTGAATTCATCCTTAATGTTCTATGGTTCCTCCATTTCTCTTCTGCTAAAGCTAATTCAAGTGTCCTGTCACAAAGAAACAGAACAGGTAACAATCAGAGAGACATTTGCAATAAAAAAAAAATGTACTGCCGATCCACAGGTTGTCCGTACAGGATAATACCATTAGATTTAATACCATGTACTTTTAAATTTACTTATTTATTTATTTTTGGCTGCGTTGGGTCTTCGTTGCTGTGTGCGGGCTTTCTCTAGTTGCAGCGAGCAGGGGCTACTCTTCCTTCCAGTGCAGGGGCTTCTCATTGCGGTAGCTTCTCTTGTTGTGGAGCATAGGCTCTAGGCGCACGGGCTTCAGTAGTTGTGGCACACGGGCTCAGTAGGTGTGGCATGCGGGCTTAGTTGCTCCGCAGCATGTGGGATCTTCCCAGACCAGGGCTCGAACCCGTGTCCCCTGCATTGGCAGGTGGATTATTCTTAACCACTGCGCCACCAGGGAAGTCCCCACCATGTACTTTTATCCAAACCTCCTTTGTCCACTATAACTGTGGGGAGTTTTGGAAACCTTGATCTTATTTCTTTTCAATTTGATACTTTACCAAGGCCATTAGCTTACTGTTTTGTTTTTATTGTTATTATTGCTATTCTTTTGCCAAGGGAAGGCTTTTGGTGGGGGGGGAGGGGTGTGAACGGATCTGTAAAAAAGGAATAATAATAGTAATAAGAGCTAACATTTATCAAGCACTTACTATGTCCAGGCACTGTGCTAAGCATTGGACATCCAATATCTCATTTAATCCTCAAAACTCTCAAGATGTAGGTTCTATTAATTATCATATTATGTAGATGAGAAAACCAACACTTTCAGAGGCCAACTTATTAGGCCTATGTCAAAAAGCCAGGAAATGGTAGACTCAAACTCTGGCTGACATCAGAGTCCACACTTTTAACCACTATTCTAGGTGTTAAATCTGAAGTGACTTCAAAAAGAGAGCATAGAGAATTCCCTGGCGGCCTGGTGGTTAGGATTCTGCACTCTCACGGCCAAGGGCGCAGGTTCGATCCCTGTTCAGGGAACTAAATCCCACAAGCCGTGCATGGCGCAGCCAAAAAAAGCAGAAAGAAAGCACAGCTTACTTTTTTCTCCAATGAAATTAAAAACACACATGCTCATTTTAAAAGTTCAGATAACACATTAATTTGAAGAAAAGAAAATCATCTATAATTCAATTTGGTTTATATCCTTTCAGACTTTTTTACATGTACAAGTAGGTTTTTTAATGGAATCATGAAACCATTAATTAATATTAATAGCCATTTTATATTATTTTTTAGCAATTCATACACAAATACACACACTTTTTTTAATGCCTATATAATAATCCATTGTTGGATGCATCAAATTTATTTAACTATTTATGAATCATATTAAAATGCAGATTGCAACTCAGTGGGTCTAGGGTGGTGCCTGAGATTGGGCATTTCTTTCTTTTTTTTTTCTGAAATTTATTTATTTATTTATTTTAATTAATTTATTTATTTATTTTAGCACGTGGGATCTTTCGTTGAGGCAAGCAGGCTTCTCTCTAGTTGTGGTGCGTGGGCTCAGTAGTTCTGGCACATGGGCTTAGTTGTCCCAAGGCATGGGGGATCGTACCCGAGTCCCCTGCATTAGAAGGCAGATTCTTAACCACTGGACCACTAGGGAATTCCGTGGGCATTTCTAACAAGCTCCCAGGTGATACTGATGCTGCCAGAGTACCACGTCTTAGAGCTTTGAAGTTGGAAGGGATCTTAGAGGTACTCTTGCTCAGCCTTCCGGTTTTAAACAGGGAGGAAACCAGCAATCTAGTGGCTCTTAATCATGCCCCTTTACTTGCTGCATAAATCACTGCTACATAAAGATAAAGTTAATGGTACAGTCCTCAGTTCTCTTTTTCCTCCTAATTACTTGACACCAATAAGACCTGAAACTCAATTTTCCTTGAGTTTTCGTGTGCAAATACCTCCTTCTCTCCTCAATCCTGAGCACACCCCTACACTTTCAGATGATTACTTTAGGTCTTACTTTTGGAAAGTCTTCCTGATTTACAATAACCATACATTAACTGAACTGCCTCACTTAAAACAGAAATGAAAGAAAATTCTGTCAGGTTCCAAACCCTAGTTCTATATCATCCCAAAGCCCAGGAACATCCCTGTCCTTGAGTTCCATAAGACAACCTGTATCCGTATAATAAACTTGCCCTTTTCTGTTTACGTCAGCCAGAAGTGGGTTTTATTAGTTTATTAAAAGCACACAGATAGAATGAAGGCTGATTTGTCAGTTCTTGAGAAATGGCTGACAAACAGCTTAAATCCAAGTATCACAGCCTGGTTGGATCCTGCCTCTTCCACTTCCCAGCTATGCAGTCTCATCTCTAGTCCTTCCCTTCCCTCTGCCCAGCATCCTCACCTCATATCCTAGAACAAAGGTTATTAACCTGAGGCCGATGACTCTATCAAGAAACCTTAATTATCCCTCCAATTCTTGGAGCACTAGTGAGCTACAGAATCCATAGAGGCATCAGCAGCTAGGACTTCTAAATTAAGCTCAAAACAACTTAGTCTATCAACCGTTCTTTAAACAAAGGTCACAGAAAGAACAATACAATCTTAAGTTATTTTGTACAGATTTTTGCTGTGATAAGAGTATGAACAGCTAAGTTTAAAGCTCCCCTATTTGCTCCTTTTGTAGAACAGTAGCCTGAGAAACCCTATGCAATTCTTCAAGCAGGAAATTGGCATGCATTTTTGAGAGAAATCCTGTTATACAACAGCAGCAGGCTTACGATTTCAGAATTGTAAAGGGTTGCCAGGGACACAGTTATTTATTAGCCACCTCCTTCCCAAATGGTATTTTTAAATTTTTTTGAATTATATTCTGTAGAAACCTAGGGTTGTTGTATGGTGGTTATTCAAAAGGAATCCCAATTGGAAAGGAAGAAGTAGAACTGTCTCTATTTGCAGATCATATGATACTATACATAGAAAATCCTAAATATGCCACCAAAAAACTGCTAGAGCTCATCAATGAATTTGGTAAAGTTGAAGGATACAAAATTAATATAAATACAAAATAATATACAAAAATCTGTTGCATTTCCATACACTAACAACGGACTATCAGAAAGGGAAATTAAGGAAACAATTCCATTTACAATCGCATCAAAAATAATAAAATACCTAGGAAAAAACCTACCTAAGGTTTCTTCCAGAAGCTTCTGGTTATCCAGAAGCTTCTCAGTTAACTCAAGTTTATTTTTAAAAGTCAGTTCTGAAATATGTAGGGACAACAGGATCAGGAAGGCCAAAGAAGAAGGGCCCTAGGTCAACCAACCAGAGGACAGCCTCCATACCAAAGGTGGGGGAGAACAACCCCAAAGAAATCTGAGTTATGGGAGGTCCCACACAGAGCAATTGAGAAGCTAGGAGCCTCTCCTCAGTAATTAGGCAGAGGTTGATTATTGCTGATTCCCACTTGCCCTCCCAGCTTTGGGGTGGGTCATGGTAGCAAGGGGGAAGGGAGGTTACGTGAGGAAGGCCTATTTTTAACAGCATATTCTGCTTTGATCTGGTTTACCTACTAAGCTTCTAGGTAACATTTCATTTGGAAAAAATAGTTCTGCTGCTTTCAAAAAGTTTATAAAACATTGAGACGTATATAGTGTAGTTCAATAGGACCACATCTGTAGACTTAAAAGAGCAAGTAAATTGACAAGAATTGAGGTACACCATTTGAAGTTGCCTTGCAATAGTTCTAGAAACAAAAAATTCCTTACGCGTTTCATTTTACTTGAATGTTTTAAACAATTGCGATATGGAGGGAAGCAATAAGGACCCAGTTATTTATTAGCCACCTCCTTCCCAACCCAAAACAAAGGGCAGAGCAAGGAAAGTATAGCGTGGGAACGGGAATGGGAGCTGTGGCAGGGGAATGGTAGCCGAGAGTGAGGTCAGAGCTTATGCTGGGCGAGGAGGAAATCCACAAAGAGCAACCCAGTGTGGGGAGAAGCAGGGTTATAAGGGTGTCCGCACACTGGGGCAATCCAGAATGGGGAGTCAGTGCCCAAACATGGAAGAGCGGGGCCTGAGGATTAGAGGTAATTATGCAATGTTAATTTCCCGATTTTAGAAGTTATATTATGGTTATATAGAAGAATGTCCATGATTATAGGAAAACTAAAGTATTCATGGGTGATGGGGCATCAAGTCGGCAACTTAACTCAAATGATTCATTACGAAGTGTTATTTGTACTGTACCTCCATAATTTTGTGATTTTTCAGCTTTTTTTTAATGTGCCTGCAATTAGGAAAAAAAATAACCACGTCCTCTCCTCCTTCCCCTCAAGCAATGAGCAATTCATAGAATAATATTAAATTGGAAAGATAGTATGTAGCCCCTTTGAAACTTCATTTCATGTGTCACCTCACTGATCTGGCCAAGATTTTTGTTGTTGTTTTTAAGTTTAAGATTTAGATTTACTGTTGTTACTTAACAGTACCAATTAGATAGACCTCTGAGAGTTAAAGTGATTTTAATTTATTTTTAAGTTATGTATAAGAATTGAGGCGAATCAACCGGTAAGTCAAAATACTGGGACACATCAAAGACAGAATGACAGAGCCTTCATTCTCAAACACTATTCCACACTGCCTCAAAAAGAATTCACAGTCCACATCTAAATTTTGAAGAGTATGTAGTTCTTTTTTTTTTTTTTTTAATTTATTTGGCTGCACCGGGTCTTAGTTGCGGCACACAGGATCTTCGTTGCAGCATGCAGGATCTTTAGTTGTGGCATGCAGGATCTAGTTCCCTGACCAGGGATCGAACTTGGACCCCCTGCATTGGGAGCGAGAAGTCTTAACCACTGGACCACCAGGGAAGTCCCTGAAGAGTAGTATATAGTTCTAACACTAACCAGGTCCCAAATTAGAGATTCCAATAAGGAGTAATTAGAAGGGCATCATTCCTGGAGGGTAGGATGAGCAGGGTCTGGATTTATTCATTCAAACATGTAACCAAGGACCATTTCTCATTTGATTTTGTCTTCCCAGTGCCTGTATACAGTAGGTACTCAAAGTTTTCTTGAATGAGTGAATAGAGCCTTACTATGTGGGAAACACAGGTAGAGAAAGAAGGAAGAAAGCATTCTGGTCTAAAGAATGTAGGAGAAGGAACTGAGTTCCACACAATTCGCTGGGTAAGTCAGAAGATGGGAGACTTTCAAATATCAAACTGGTGCCCAATCCTCCTCCTTCCCATCAAATTTCTAGAGTACCTATCTTAGACAGATGCTTTTTCCATTTTGCACTCTGGTCATGGATCTGTTGACAAAATGGTCAAAGGCAGGAAAGAGGAAAAATAGCAAGAAGCAAGGAAAAACAAAAATGGACTCATAAAAAGTGAAAGCTGAAAGCAATTATTAAGGTCATTCAATCCATTACTCTTATTTAATTGAAAATGAGGCTAACAGAGGTCAAATGTCTTGACAAGGGCTGCTCACAGTTAGCCATTTTGGTACTGGACCCCAGGACCAGTCAACAATTGATTGATTGTTCAGTCAACAATCCCTAAGGTCCCTTCCAAGTCTTCTAATAATAATAGCTAATACTTGACTGCTTCCTATTTGCCTTTAACCTAGAAGCTTTACTTGTCTTAACTAAGTTAATTCCCTTTTTGACCTCCCTACAAGATAGGCAATTATCATTTTGTTTGTTAAGGTAATTTACAGATGAAGAAACTAAGACACAGGAGAAGCTAAGTTACCTTGTTCAAGATTACAAAACTATGAATGATGGAGATGGGATTCAAATCCTATTTACGAATATTTTTTCTTTCCTTTATGGATTGTGAAATTCTTCCAAGCGTGCCCTTGTCTTGCACTCCATCATATCCTTCAAATCTCCAGAGCTTACCACAGTATAGAGCACACAGAAATTTGTAACTGTCTACTGAAATACTGAAGTACTTAATATTACTCTATTTTAAATTGTTAGTTAATTTATCAGTTCAGCACCTTTATTGATGTTTATATGTCAGGCTCTGTGCTAGGCACTTCATAAACCTCCTTTTTTTTTTTTTTAAAAAAAAAAATATTTAGGGCTTCCCTGGTGGCGCAGTGGTTGGGAATCTGCCTGCCAATGCTGGGGACACGGGTTCGAGCCCTGGTCTGGGAAGATCCCACATGCCGCGGAGCAACTAGGCCCGTGAGCCACAGTTGCTGAGCCTGCGCGTCTGGAGCCTGTGCTCCGCAACAAGAGAGGCCATGATAGTGAGAGGCCCGCGCACGGCGATGAAGAGTGGCCCCCGCTTGCCACAACTAGAGAAAGCCCTCGCACAGAAACGAAGACCCAACACAGCCATAAATGAATGAATGAATAAATAAATAAATAAATAAAAAAAATTAAAAAAAAAAAAAGTAGTCAACCTTTAAAAAAAAAAAAAAAAAATTTATTTATTTATTTATTTGGCTGTGCCGGGTCTTAGTTGCAGCACACGGCATTTTCGTTGCAGCATGAGGGCTCTTAGTTGCAGCATGCAAGATCTAGTTCCCTGACCAGGAATTGATCCCAGGCCCCCTGCATTGGCAGCACGGAGTCTTAACCGCTGGACCACCAGGGAAGTCCCCGTAAACCTCCTTTCAATCCTTAAAACAACTCTACAAAATAGGTATCTCTGTTTTAAAGGAATGAAGTAACTTGTCGAAAATTCATAGCTAGAAAGAGATAAATCTTAGGCCATTCCAAGAGCCACACACACTTGCCACTAAACCATTGTTTTCAACACAGTCCCTGTCATCAAAGGCTTCCTAGTCGTGTAAGGATAATGGTGACCAATTACAATGCAGTATGATCAGTGCTAGTGATTAGGTTCAAAGTATTAAGAAAACAAGAAAGAGAAGAAGGGCCTGAGGGAAGCAAGGAAGTTTAAAAGGTGACAACTGTGTAGGCCTTTAAGGATAAACAGAAGTCCTCTAGCAGAGAATACTGTTCATTGACCTCATCAGAATCCTGATCTACTGACCTCTATTTTCTTCCAATCTATCAGCCCTCTTTTTTTCTTCACTTTCCTCCCTATCCAGCTTAGATTCCATAGTCCATCATTCAAACAATAACTTAACTTCCCTTTAACTCTGTCTTTATAGCTCACCTAACTGGCAGTACCCCTACCCTGATGGAGTACAGTTGCAGATACTGGAATACATTCTAGCTAGGTTAAACAGAAAGGGATTTATTGCCAGGTATTATGTGACTTACAAAATTACTGCAAGGGCTATAGGAAGTACTGGTAGAACTTCCCAGGAACACCTCCTGACCCACAAAACAACAGTCTTTGCCATGATCAAGAAAGTCATGGCTGTCATTGCAGAAAGTCACGAAACCAAAAAGCTGATGACTAAGAAACTCACTGCCTCTGCTATGGTATTTGCCAGCAAAACGGCATGCCTCTCACCCTCCTCCTCCTCTCACTTCCAAATTCAATTCTCATCTTAGGTGCAGAGGAGTCTAGGAAATATCTAGCTCTCAGTTCCACCAGTACCCCAGTCTTCACTGCCAACAACTCTCACCAAAGTGGTCTATCTGCATCTATCTCCCCTCCAATCTGTTCACACTACTAAGGCCTGAGGGATCAAGCTGCCTCCCCTACCCCACCACCTGCAAAAAAAAAAAAAACCCTCAGTGATTTCCCATCAGTCTTAAAGCAAAAGCTACAAAGTCTGGCCTCTGCCCGCCTCCAGCTTCATCTTGTACCACACTCCCCTCCGTTCTCTTTGTCCTGGTCACACTGGCCTCTTTGTGCCTGTTAGTCACTTTCTTCACATTTGCCACAGGACCTCTGCACATGCTGTTCTGTGTGGAATATGCTGCCTTCCTCTCTTCACCCAACTAATTAGAACTGTTCCTTCAGGTATCAGTTCAGGCACCTTTTCCTTAGAGAAGCCTTCCTGCTTATTCCAGGCACTCATAACACCAGCTTCCTCTCGTAGGCAGCACTTACTTTGCATTTCTTAGTGAGATCGTTGGTGAGCATCTGTTTTCCCCACCGGACTAAGAGCCCTTAAGTCAGGGACCATGTTTGGTTCACAATGTCTCCCCAGTGCTTTGCACAATAAATATCAGTTGCACGATTAAGGAGAAGGCCTAGTTCACAGGTATGAATCCGAATTTCTCAACACGACTGTGCTGTGGAAGCCGAGAGTCGGACATTTCCTTCATCTCCGTCTCTCTCAGGAGCACTGAGCAGGCGCTAAAAAAAAGGCTGCAGAATCATGGCAGAAACAAGTCGGCCTCCTCAGTCAGAGAGGACCCTAGTGGAAGCTGGGAGACAGGCCTCTTCTCCCTGGGAGCGCCTGGCACAGGGCTCGACACGGAAGGCTCTTGTTGAAGAAGTCAGTCGTCGAGGGCCCCAGGCAGGCGCAGAGACCCCAAAGCTCTGCTCCAGCCCTAGAAAGGGAACCCAGGCTACTACACACCAGAGCTAGGAACTCGGGGCCCCCCTCTGCCCCTTGCAATCAAACCTGCAGCTGAGAAGGGCCAGCCTCAGACATAACGGAGGCGCCGCCTCCAGATTCCACTGCCCCCACCCCCAACCTTCCTTACACTTACTCGGTGTCAGCGTCCGGTCTCCACACCGCAGCATTGCGCGAAACACCGAAACCCAGTCAGCGAGCTTCCACCCACAGGACACAGCGCGCCTAGGTGGGACTCCAGCTCCATTCACCAATCCTGGAATAGTACTCTCGTAAGGGCAGAAAGAACTGACCAATAACAGGAGAGTCCCCAGGGGGCGGTGCAGAGGGGAGTATTGGAAGCTGATTGGTTTCTCCAAGCCGGAAGTTCCGGGGGAAGACTAAGTTGGAGCCAATCGTGTGGTGCCTGAGGGTGTCCGCGCGGTCAGTGGCAGCTTAAGGAGAGTGGCTGACGCCATGATAGAACAGCAGAAGCGAAAGGGCCCAGAGTTGCCGCTGGTCCCAGTCAAGCGGCCGCGGCATGAATTGCTATTGGGAGCGGCGGGGTCGGGCCCCGGAGCCGGGCAGCAGCAGGCGGCGCCGGGAGCTTTGCTGCAAGCGGTGAGTAAGGGAGCAGGCGGCCTTCGGCCCTCAGCTCTTCCTCTCTCCTCAGGGCTGCACCTGGTGATCCCGCACCGGCCCTTTCCCCACACTGCGGGGACGGAACGGGACTCTGTCACCCTAGAGTTGAA
This sequence comes from Balaenoptera acutorostrata, assembly GCF_949987535.1. NCBI lineage: Eukaryota > Metazoa > Chordata > Mammalia > Artiodactyla > Balaenopteridae > Balaenoptera > Balaenoptera acutorostrata. The sequence continues at coordinate 25,025,535 of NC_080064.1, read as the reverse complement.
GCAGAAAAGCACTGTAAGAGCGGCCGACACTCTGCGATGCTCCATATGTTTCCCCGTTTGACGCCCGTTTTCGGCATCTCGACCGCCCTGTGAGGAGGCGTTAGAATTAGGCTTAAGGACCTTGAGCTCAAAACCGGGACCGGGGTTTTGGAATCTTAAATGTTCCAGGGATCCGGCATAGAATAAACGTTCAGGGAAGTTGGAAGAGTGGATGGATGAATGAATGCGGGAAGGAAGGAAGGAAATGAAGGATACTGGCTCGCTTTGGGACTTGGCGGCAACTTGCTTTTCCCTCTGTTTCTCCGCACTAGTACTAGTAACAACCGTGGAATAGTTACCATCCATTGAGCTCTTGTACTAAGTGCTTTCTTTGTATATGAAAACTCCATTAATCTTGGTAACTGCCTGAGAGTTAGGAATTGTTATTATCCCATTTTGTAGATGGGGAAACAAACTTATCTAGTAACTGATAGGAACAGATTTTAAATTCAGAATCCATGCTCTTAACTACATTTCTTGTACGATAGAGGTGGTGATCACACCTCTCCCTCGGTCCTGTTAGGTTCAGCTGAAGAAATATGTGTACCCCCCTCCCCAACTCCTCAACCAGCTGGTCAGTAAATCCTGCTGGCACTGTCCTCAAAATATATCCAGACTTGCTACTACTTCTGCCAGCTCCATCACTAGCTCCTGGTCTAAACCATCATTATCTCATCTGGCATTATTGCTGTAGGGTCCTAATGGTATATTCCTGTTTCTGTTCACGGATGCTCAGTCTGTTCTCAATCCAGCAGCCAGAGGAATCCTTCTAAACATCAGATCATATTATCCCCTGCTGAAAACTTTCCATGGCTTTTCACTTCACTCAGAGTAAAACTAAAATCCTGACAATCTTTTGCCCTCTTTCCCTTGACCTCTCTGAACTACCAATTTTCCATTGCTCACCCTGCTCTAGGCACACTGACTTCCATGGTCCTGTCATAAAGCCTTTGCATTTGCTGCTCCCCCTACGGATTTACTCTTCTTCCGAATATCCACATGGTTTACACACTCAACTCCTCCCAACCTCTGCTCAAGTATCACTTTTTCCGTGAAGGCTTTCCTGACCAGCCTATTTTAAATTGCAATACCCTGTGCTCACTAACTCACATTGCTGCTTTGTTTTTCTCCATAGCACATACCACCATCTGTATGTTTTACTTGTTTCTGCCTTCCCTCCCTCCTTTCTGTCCCTCCTTCCCACTAGAACACAAGCTCCATTGTTTATTTTGTTCAGTACTGTTTTCCCAGTGCGTAGAACAGTGCCTGGCACATAGTATTTTTTGAGCAAATGAGTAAGCTGGAAAACTGAAGAGATTTGGGGATTATTAATAGTGTACTTGTTCTTCTGTCTGACAAGTAAGAATATCAACCCAGTTTTCTTTGAATTGCCCAAGCCTAGGCTTAATGTCCAAGACCATAATCAAAACTTCTTTGCTTAATAACTGTACCCTGCAGGGTTTTGGGAAAACTTAGTTCAATCATTCATTCATCAAACTAGAAACTGGGAAAACAGTGTAGAATTACACTGGTAGGGTTCCTGCACTCACAGAGCTTTTCTAGTGGCAGGGCAGGGGAAACAAAATGTAAACAAACACATAAGGAAGGTAATTTCAGATAGTGATAGGTGCTGTGAGAGAATACAGTAGGGTTGATAGAATGCAGAAGGGAGATAGGGTGCTGCTTGAGCTTGAGTGTTCCGGGAAAGATTTTCCGAAGAGGCAACATTTGAAAGGAGCCACACATAGGAAGATCTAGGGGAAGGGGGTTCCTGTCAGGGGCAACAACAAGTGTAAAGGATCCTGAGGCAGAAATTAGTTTAATGTGTTTGAGCAGTTAAAAGTTGGGTGTAGGCTTCCCTGGTGGCGCAGTGGTTGAGAATCTGCCTGCCAATGCAGGGGACACGGGTTCGAGCCCTGGTCTGGGAAGATCCCACATGCTGTGGAGCAACTAAGCACACGCGCCACAACTGCTGAGCCTGCGCTCTAGAGCCCACAAGCCACAACTACTGAGCCCGCGCGCCTAGAGCCCGTGCTCCCCAACAAGAGAAGCCACTGCAATGAGAAGCTGCTCACCGCAACGAAAAGTAGCCCCCACTCACCGCAACTAGAGAAAGCCCGCGCACAGCAACGAAGTCCCAACACTGCCAAAAATAAATAATTAAATTAATTAATTTTAAAAAAATGATGTCGGACAATAAGACAAAAATATGGGCACTCAGCCTAAGAAATGAGGTCAAACTTGAAAGGAGGCAAGCAGGCAAGTGAGCGCTTGAATTTTAATAAATAAATAAATAAATAAAAGTTGGGTATGGGATGGGAGCACATTGAGGGAGGACGAGAGTTCATATAACAGATAGACACTGGAAACTTCAGCAGGAGAGTATCAAATTGGAGACATAAGTTATGTGAGAAGAGTTACCATTCTCTAAATCAGGAGAAATACACTCAATCAGTTTCCCTTGTCTTTTCCTTATACTCCCCATTCCCCGACCTTTCAATCTCCTTTGCCTATATGTAGTGACTACTCTGTACTTCTCTCTTGTTTAGGGGCCTCCAAGATGTTCCTCCCTTCAAGCCCCAATCATGCTTCTCTCAGGACATGAAGGGGAAGTGTATTGCTGCAAGTTTCACCCCAATGGATCCACCTTAGCATCTGCAGGATTTGACCGACTGATATGTAAGGCATAGTTTTTGAATCTGGAGTAATTGCTCTCTGCCAAATAGTGATTACTTTTTAAAACCTTCAGTGCCATAGAGAGTATAAGTCTAAGTTGGTCACATAACAAACTATGTGGCTAGTATGCTAAAATAGGGTCATGAAAATGCTGAATGATGTGGGGTGTAGAACTCAGGGTCCATGTGATAAATACAGAAGGAATTATGTTACCAGTTGGAAAGTGAGTCGCTCTAGTTTGAGAACATCGTCCTCATGGAGGCAAATCTCGGGCTGATTTAGCAAGACTGGAGATCTAGGCTTAACAGGCTAATGGGAGTAAAGAGGAGAGAGAAAACTTTTTCCCAAAGATATTGAGGCTCTCCTCTTGATCCATTCCCTCAGAATCTTAGCATTTGGAAAGGAAGGAGGGAATCCTGACGTGGCAACTCACTTGGATAATCTAGCTGTCCATCAATAGGATTTGCTACCCGATTCTCAGCTACTAGTCAAGAAGAGTCTTTTGGCTCTTTGCTTATAACTGTGCCTCAGGGTGGATGATGTCTGTTTTGATTTTGGTGTTCTAGTTCTGTGTTGCTTAAATTTATTAGTGGCCAAGTCTTTGGAAGGCTTAAGGATCTTTGCAGAACATACTTGAGCTACTGATTTGCTTAATTTCACTGAACAAACTAGAAACAGTTTTATCAGCAGGAAAATAACTCTAAATACCTTATTATGTATAGAGTGTTCCTTAATAACACTCATCGAACTTCACTCTGTGCTGGACCAAGCTCCCTAAGGATTGGAACTGTGTCTATTCATTTACCTTATTTTACCCCAGCACCTGGCACAGGTATTTAGTACATGTGCAATGAGTGAATGTAGTATAAAGTCATTCTCCTGGGACCTTCAAGTCAGTTGCAGCTTCCAAAGTTTTCTGTAAGTACCATCATTTTGCAGTCTGCTTCTACTCATAGCAGACAGTAGCTGTGAGTGCCAACTTTTTAAAAGTACAGGAGAAACACTTAAGATTTAAAAAATTATAGCCATTAACTAAAATGTTTTTATTTTATGAAATGTGAAAATATTGCATTATTTTTGTTTTAATGTAAAGAAAATTGATCTAGCTAATAGAACTAATAGTGTTCCAAAGGAGTATAATTTCAAAACTGTTGTTCTAGTGAATTCATAAGTACCCTTTCCATGGCCAATAATGAGTTTTCTTTTGCCTAGTAATGCTCACAGAACCCCTGTCCCCCTAACAGTGTTGTGGAATGTCTATGGTGACTGCGATAACTATGCTACATTGAAGGGACACAGTGGAGCAGTGATGGAACTGCATTATAACACAGACGGCAGGTGAGTGTTCTGCATAGTGGGTGACAGCTGCTTCTTATAGTAATTCTTCTTGGCATCCTTTCACATTTCATCCCTGAGTTTTATCTCAGGAGACTGTGCTGTCAAAAACTACTTCATTTTATGGACTTGAAGACACGGGGAAGAGGAAGGGTAAGCTGGGACGAAGTGAGAGAGTGGCATGGACGTATATATATATATATATACGCTACCAAATGTAAAATATATAGCTAGTGGGAAGCAGCCGCATAGCACAGGGAGATCAGCTCTGTGCTTTGTGTCCACCTAGAGGGGTGGGATAGGGAGGGTGGGAGGGAGACGCAAGAGGGAGGAGATATGGGGATATATGTTTATGTATAGCTTATTCACTTTGTTATACAGCAGAAACTAACACACCATTGTAAAGGAATTATACTCCAATAAAGATGTTTAAACAAGAAACTGCGTTTTGGACAACCACTTTATTATCCTATCGCTGTAACCCAAGTAAGGTGTTTATTGTTCCATGTATGCATTTGTAAACACATCACCTCTATCTAACATATCAACATCCCAGAAAAAAAAAATTTTAAGACATAAAATGTAATTTGTATATATAGAAATTAGCGATTTTTATTATAAAAGTAATAATAAAATAATCTATTTCAAGAAAACTCCGAAAAAAAGCAGGAAAATGACCAAATAGCCCACGTTTTTACCACTCCAAAGATAATCACTGTTAATATTATGATATGTTTTTCTCAAGCCTTTTTCCTATTCAAAACAGTTTGTTTTTATGTATATATTAGAACTACTTGGAGTTCCCTGGCGGTCCAGTGGTTAGGACTCAGTGCTTTCACTGCCATGGCCTGGGTTCAGTCCTGGTCGGGAAACTAAGATCCCACAAGCCACGCAGCACAGCCAAATTTAAAAAAAAAGAACTACTTGTACAATCTTGTCTGCTGCTTTTTACCCTTAACGTTATTCACCTGTCATATCTGTTTACTATAACATACTATTGTAAATATTTTAACAATTGCATAACTTTAGAATAACTGCAGATAATATAAAAATGTGGTTATACAAAGTTAATCCCATTCGGTATTTCAGTAAACATTTATTGTTTTACAGCTCTGACCTCTAAAAATTTTAGGGTTCCCTGAACAACTGGGTGCATAGCCTTGTATACATTTTTCCTGTTTGAGTAAAGAAAGCATTATAAATTCAATCATAACCTAGAAATCATCCTCAGAGACAAAAGCTTTGAGTTTTAGAGAAAGAGAGTTACCAAGCCATTGGGTCAGGAATTGCTACAGTTGTCTCACCTCTGCAGCAAGGAGTGATTAAACATTTCCAAGTGGAAGGATGTGTAAAGTGTTGTATATCAAAAAGGAGGGAAAAATTGAGAAGACTGCTGTATTAGATGTATAATGTGGGGACTGACAAAGGGAAATTTTTTTTTACATTTCGTAGGGTAGACCTTATAACTGGGTCTAGAGCATGATTAGGATTTTGTTATGGAAGGTGAGGCATTCCAGCATCAGGTGCCAAGCTGTCAGAGCACAACATGTTAGTGATCTTGAAGACTTTGGCACGTTTTGGCAAGTGGGGAAGATAGATTGCTATTCCTTGTCTTCACTTATTTTTTTGTTCTTCCTCTCTTACCTTCTAGTATGCTCTTCTCAGCATCCACAGATAAAACTGTGGCGGTGTGGGATAGTGAAACAGGCGAGAGGGTTAAAAGACTGAAGGGGCACACTTCCTTTGTGAATTCCTGTTATCCGGCCAGGAGGGGTCCCCAGCTTGTCTGCACTGGCAGTGACGACGGTACAGTTAAGGTGGGTGTTGTCTGTCTGTCTGTGTGTTGAGGGTTTCTGAGGTGACATAATGGGAACCTTAACTTGTCTTCCCACCTGTGCTTTACCCTCCTCTCCACAACTTTGTTTCATCAGACATTTCCCAAAACAGACATTATTTAAAATACGTTTAAAATAATAAGCAGTTGAGGGTTGTTTTTTCTTTTAGGTATCCTACAGAATAATATTACAGCCGTGTTGAACCATTGTGACTTGGAATAAAATGGACCACCATCCAAGAATAATTGGATTCTTGACCTAGCTGTTTATTTAATTGTGTGACCATAGGCAGTTCACTTTTCTGATCCTCAGCTTATCAATTTTTAGAACACTGACAATAATATACATGTCTTACAAGACTGTTCTGTAATTATAGTCAGTATAATAAAAAGGTTTTATATACTGACTATACAGTATGTGGTTTTAGTAACAAGATGGGGTATTAAAAGTCATTTAGTCCAATGATTTCCGACCTGTATGCATATCAGAATTACATGAAGAACCTGCTAAAAATACCCAGATTCTGGTTTAGTAGGTCTGGAAGGGGACTTTTTTTTTTATTATTATTATTGGGTATTTGTTGCTGCGGGTGGGCTTTCTCTAGTTGCAGGTAGCAGGGGCTACTCTTCATTGCAGTGCGCGGCTTCTCATTGCGGTGGCTTCTCTTGTTGCGGAGCACGGGTTCTAGGTGTGTGGGCTTCAGTAGTTGTGGTTCATGGGCTCTAGAGCTCAGCCTCAGAAGTTGTGGCGCATGGGCTTAGTTGCTCCGCGGCATGTGGGATCCTCCTGGACCAGGGCTCGAACCCGTGTCCCCTGCATTGGCAGGCAGATTCTTAACCACTGCACCACCAGGGAAGTCCCAAGACTTTATTTTTTTAGAACAGTTTTAGGTTCACTGCAAAATTGAGGGGAAGGTACAGAGATTTCCCGTATAACCACCGCCCCCACCATGGATAGCTTCCCCCACCAGAGTGGTACTTTTGTTACAACTGATGAACCTACATTGACATGTCATTATCACCCAAAGTCCATAGTTTACATTAGGGTTCACTTTTAGTGGTGTACATTCTGTGGGTTTGGACAGATGTATAATGACATGTATCTGGCACTATGGTATCATACAGAGTATTTCAACTGCCCTAAAAATCCTTTACGTTCCACCTATTCATTCCTCTCAACCCCAGGGAACCACTGATCTTTTTGCTGTCTCCTTAGTTTTGCCTTTTCCAGAATGTCATATAGGTAGAATCATGAAGTGTATAACCTTTTCAGATTGGCTTCTTTCACCTAGTAATATGCATTTAAGATTCCTCCATGTTTTTTCATGGCTTAATAGTTCATTTCTTTTCAGTGCTGAATAATATTCCATTGTTGGATGTACCACAGTTTATTAATCCATTCACCTACTGAAGCACATCTTGGTTGCTTCCAAGTTTTGGCAATTATGAATAAAGCTGCTGTAAACATCTGTGTGTAGGTTTTTGTGTGGACCTAAGTTTTTAACTCTTTGGGTAAATACTGAGGAGCACAATTGCTGGATTGTGCAGTAGAGGTTTTGTAAGAAACTGCCAAACTGTCTTCCAAGGTGGCTGCACCATTTTGTCTTCCTACCAGCAATGAATGAGCGTTCCTTTGTTCCCCATCCTTGTCGGCATTTGGTGTTGTCAGTGTTTCAGATTTTGGCCTTTCTAATAGGTGTGTAGTAGTATCTTACGTTCATTTTACTTTGCATTTTCCCAATGATATATGATGTAGAACATCTTTTTTCCAGTTTTATTGAGAATAATTGACATACATTACTACAAATTTAAGGCATGCAGCAAGATGGTTCGATTTACATATATTGTGAAATGATTACCACAGTAGGTTTGACCAACATCCATCTTCTCATGTAGATACAACAAAAAGGAAAAAAAGGAAAAATTTTTTTCTTGTTATGAGAACTCTTAAGATATACTGTCTTTAACAACTTTTCTGTATATCATATAGCAGTGTTAGCTATAGTCATCATATTGTACATTACATCCCTAGTACTTATTTATCTTATAACTAGAAGTTTATACTTTTTTTTTCTAATTTATTTATTTATTATTTATTTTGGGCTGTGTAAGGTCTTCGTTGCTGCACGCCGGCTTTCTCTAGTTGTGGCGAGCGGGGGCTACTCTTCGTTGCAGTGTGCGGCTTCTCATTGTGGTGGCTTCTCTTGCTGCGGAGCACGGGCTCTAGGCGCTCAGGCTTCAGTAGTTGTTGCACACGGGCTCAGTAGTTGTGGCACTCAGGCTCAGTAGTTGTGGCACATGGGCTTAGTTGCTCCGCGGCATGTGGGATCTTCCCAGACCAGGGTTCAAACCCGTGTCCCCTGCATTGGCAGGCAGATTCTTAACCACTGCACCACCAGGGAAGTCCCAAGTTTGTAATTTTTGACCACCTTCCTCCAATTCCCACTTCCTCTATCCTCCTCCTCTGGTAACACAATGTTGAGCATCTTTGCATATGCTTATTTGCCATCTGTGTACTTTGGTGAGGTATCTGTTAAGTTCTTTAGCTCAATTTTTGATCCGGTTGTTTGTTATTGTTTTGTTTTTTTAATAAATTTACTTATTTATTTATTTATTTTTGGCTGCATTGGGTCTTCATTGCTGCGTGCGGGCCTTCTCTAGTTATGGTGAGCGGGGGCTACTCTTCGTTGCGGTGCATGGGCTTCTCATTGCAGTGGCTTCTCTTGTTGTAGAGCACAGGCTCTAGGCATGAGGGCTTCAGTAGTTGTGGTATGCAGGCTCAGCAGTTGTGGCTCATGGGCTCTAGAGCGCAGGCTCAGTAGTTGTGGCGCATGGGCTTAGTTGCTTCACGGCATGTGGGTTCTTCCCAGACCAGGGCTCGAACCTGTGTCCCCTGCGTTGGCAGGCGGATTCTTAACCACTGCACCACCAGGGAAGTCTGTGTTTGTTATTGTTGAATTTAAGAGTTCTTTGTACTGTGTTTTGGATAATAGTCCTTTAACAGATGTGTGTCTTGCAAGTATTTTCTCAACAGTCTGTAGCTTGTCCTCTAATTTTCTTGACATTTTCTTTCACAGAGAAGTTTTTAATGTTAATGAAGTTCCGCTTATCAATGATTTCTTTCATGGATTGTGCCTTTGGTGTTATATCTAAAAGTCATCACCATACCCTAGGTCTCCTAAGTTTTCTTCTGTGTTACTTTCTAGGAGTTTAATATTTTACATTTAGGTTTGTGATCCATTTTGAGTTAATTTTTGTGAAAGGTGCAAAAAAATATTCATTTTTTTTTTTAACATGTGGACATACAGTTGTTCCATCACCATTTGTTGAAGAAACTGTCTTTGCTCCATTGTATTGCCTTTGCTCCTTTGTCAAAGATCAATTGACTGTATTTATGGGGGTCTATTTTTAGGCTTTTTAGTCTCTTCCACTGATCTGTTTGTCAGTTCTTTTGCCAATATCACACTGTCTTGATTACTAGCTTTATAGTAAATCCTGAAGTTGGGTAGTGTCAGTCCTCCAACTTTGTTGTACAATATTGTATTGGCAAGTTAGGGTCTTTTGCCTTTCCAGATAAACTCCAATTTGTTGACTTCCATGAAGTAACTTGCTGAAATTTTGGTTGACATTGCATTGATCAGTATGATTGATCTGTAGATCAAATTGGGAAGAGCTGACGTCTTGACAATGCTGAGTCTTCCTACCCATGATATTCCATGGAATATCTCTCCATTTATTTTGTTCTACTTTGATTTCATTCATTAGAGTTTTTAAGTTTTCCATATAGAGATGGTGTACAGATTTTGTTACATTTACACCTAAGTATTTCTCTTTTTGGATGCTAATGTCAATGGTATTGTGTTTTTAAGAATCAGAATGTTAAATGTGTTCCTCAAGTGGTTTGATGTAGCAGGTATGACATTTTGGGAGCCACTGATCTCCTCCAGCATCCTCACTTTACAAATGAGGAAAATGAGGCCTAGAAATAGTAACCTATTTCAGGGGCACACAGGACACACGGCTTTGTAGTACGATTTTATTCTTTCTTTGGCACTAGTTTTTGACTCTGGATTTTTTTTTTATGATTAAACAGGGAGGGATTTCAAAGGAGTACATCTGAGAAATCACACTGAACTTGTGATTGTTTGTTGCTTTTTTAAATGAATTTGCTTTTTTTTATAATTAAAGGTGGTGACACTGACCTACTGGATTATCTGCTTTGAGATGGTTTCTACTAAATGGTTTTGTAATAAACAATCACTTGGGCCCCTTGATGCTTGGCTAAGAAGAGAGTCTGTGGCTTAGGAATAATTCCCAGAGGTCTTTTTGTTTTGTTTTGTTTTTGTTTTTTAATAGGTGTATTTTCCTTTTTGTTGAGAGAATTATAGATTCTCATGCTGTTCTAAGAGATAATACAGAGATCCCATTTACTCTTCACCCAGTTTCCAGCAATGTTAACTTGTCTCATAACTATAAAAGGTGACATTGCTATGATCCCTCGATCTTGTTCAGATTTCACAAGTTTCACATGAAATTCCCAGAGGTCTTAATGTAGGTATACTATAGTTGGAGAGACCTGACAGTAGCTGATTTGCTAATTGGCATTTCAAAAGGCAGAGATAAGAGTGCCCTAATGAATTTTTTTAACAAACATTTATTGAGGGCTTGCTATGGTAACCATCTAGGAACTTATTCTTTTTTTTTTTTTTTTGGCTGTGCTGGGTCTTAGTTGCGGCATGTGGGATCGTTGTTGTGGCATGCAGGATATAGTTCCCTGACCAGGGATCAAACATGGGCCCCCTGCATTGGGAGCGTGGAGTCTTAACCACTGGACCACCAGGGAAGTCCTTAGGAACTTATTCTTGTTTAGTTTCACGTTTTCTTCTTTTACCTTTTCTCTGACTTTGTTTCATCTTGTCTTTGTCTCTGTGCTCATATTTATCTTTCCATCTCTCCTTAGCTTTTTCTTCCTCTCCTACCTTCCATTGTATATGTCTTTTCTTTTCTACTCTTTCCTTATTTAAGTTTCTTGCTTCTCTTCTCTCTTAATTAAACATGATTTGAAATAATCACACTCAAGGTAGTATTTATTTTCAAGGCAGTATTTCTTAAATGTGCAATATATCACATTACTTAAAGTGACTTTTTTAACCAGTTCTTTATTTTTAATTTCAATATATTATTTATATAATTACTGCTTCATTGAACAGCCTTTTACATATGCCTTTTAGTTACTTGCCAAGTTGGAATGCTTTATTGTTGCTTTCTGTTGCTAGGTTTATAAGTATAGGAGTTTAATAACTTGTGCTTATCTAACAAGGCATATGTCATGTTTCTTATTTGTCAGAGTTCTCAACAGAAAACAAAGGTTTCAATAACTCTTGTATTTTTCAGTCTAGAAGTGGTATCCTCAGCATTGTCCATACCAGTCTTTTCAAACCATTTTCAGCAATCCATTCTTTCTTCTAATGAAGCAATTAAGTGAAATCATATATGTTATTCCCTTTACTAACAATTCAAGTCCTGGTACCATTACATAGACCGAAGCAGGAAAGGTGTTTGGGTTAGAGGTGGGGATAGGCCAAAGTGTCCCAGAGTGGCGTGTCAGAACCCAAGTGAGATGAAAGGAGAGCATCCACACCGGATGCAGGAGTATCCGCATCCAGTGTAGGGAGATGGAAACTGCGTAGGGTAAGGAGGGCATCCACACAGCACAAGGTAGATGGCCCAGTGTGCAGAACCGGAGAGAGGAGCCCAGCATGGAGAATCAGTGCCGTAGCAGGGTCAAAGAGTCATCTACACATTGGTGTGGGGGAGACAGTGTGGGTGTCAGAGCCTGAGTTGAGGGTGCCCACACAGGGTGGGAGCAATTCAGGTAGAGAGTCTGAGGCTGAGCAGACTCAGACAAGGATGGAGTCCCTGAGGAAGGGCAGCCTGGAAAGTGGTGTTAGAGCCAGAGCAGAGTGAAGAGGGCGTTCACACAGAGGGGTCACCCAAATGGGGTGAGGAGGGGGTTCACATAGAATCAGCCCAGAATGGGAATCACATTCAAACAGGGAAAGAGGACATCCATGCAGGAGACAGCTGGAAGAGGATGTAGGAGATTGGTTACATACAGGAAGCCTGATCAAATAAGTAAATATAATAAGTATAATGGGCAGATTTCTCACTGTCAGAGAAAGGATTTACCAATACAGAAAGAGAAAACTAAAATGCATCTTGTGTTGTCAGTATCGAATTCAGAGTATCAGTGTGAGCTCATGACATTCAATATATAAACAGATAAGTGTAGGAAAAAAAATTAGATGTAAATGTGTGTTTGTAGATGTATGTGTGTGCACCTGTGTATGCATATATTGCTTAACTGTCCACTTAGAGGGTCTAGGAACAACAACACATCAAAACCAGTGAGCACGTCTACTGTATAGGTCTTGGCCTTTAAATACCATTTTCCGCTAAAAGGGCTCCTTATTTCAGGTCTGGGCAGGGAAAGTACAAGGTGGGCCTAGAACGTCTTATGCAAAAAAGCTTGCCAGAGGAATCTCTTAAATGATCAAATTGAATGTTATGGGAGTTCCCTGGTAGTCTAGTGGTTAGGATTCAGCACTTTCACTGCCATGGCCTGGGTTCAGTCCCTGGTCGGGGAACTGAAATACTGCAAGCCATGTGGTGCAGCCAAAATTTAAAAGAAAAAAATTTTTTTGAATATTTTTAGTAATGGGACAAATGAAAATTGTGAGCCACTCGATAGGATACAATGAAAATGCAACATCACTTCAGTATAGTCCTGCCAAATAGCGTTAATCTAATCATGAGAAAACATCAGACAAACACAAATTGAGGAACATTACTGTCCTGTAATTTTGCGAAGTGTCAAGGTTATGAAACTCCAGGAAAGTCTAAGAAACTCTTCCAGGCTGAAGGAGACTAAAGAAACATGACAGCTAAATTTAACATATGGGGACTTCCCTGGTGGTCCAGTGGCTAAGACTGTGCGCTCCCAATGCAGGGGGCCCGGGTTCGATCCCTGGTCAGGGAACTAGATCCCACATTCTGCAACTAAGAGTTCGCATGCTGCAACTAAAGATCCCGCATGCCGCAACTAAGACCCGGCGCAGCCAAATAAATACATAAGTATTTACAAATAAATAAATAAATAAATTCAACATATGATTCTGAACTGAATCCTTTTGCAATAAAAGACCCTATTGGGACAAGTGGTGAAACTTGAATGAGATCTGACGATGGTAGTAATGTATGGGTGTTAGTTTCTTGATTCTGATGGTTGTGTTGAGATCATGTAGGAGAACATCTTGTGGGACAAGCGCACTAAATATACTAAAGTATTTAGGAGTGTCAGGGCATTAGGTCAGCAACTCAAATGATTTAGGCAAAAAAATGTTCTCGTTTACAGTTTTTTTGGTAAGTGTGGATATTTCAGAATAAAATAATCTTTTAAAAATTTTGGTTGTCTGGAACTAAAATTCTGCAATATTTGAATCAAGCTTTAAGTGGCTACCATAGCTTTTACGATAAAGACAAAGATTGATTTGACCTGAGTAGGGAATATTTGTTAAGACAAAGATTGTAGTAAGTCTGGTAAGATGTGGGAGCTAGATTATCAAGACCTTGAATTCCAAGCTAAGAGGTTTGGACTTCATTCTATAGCCAGAGAGTTTGATGGGCAGGGGTTGGCTGTTGGGTCTCTAGAAGAGGAGTGAAGCACTCTTTTTGGACCATTGATCTGAGTAGCACTAAGCCTTTTTAGTTCATGTTTCCATCAATGAAGTAGAAACTACTTTTCATCCTAAACCATGAGAATTGGAAAGAAAAGGTATCTTGGCACAGAGACAACTCATATTCTACTTGTTTACCACAGGATTGAATTTAAACCCCTGGCCTTTACTATGATTCCATGGCTGATTTCTTTCTTTTATGACAACCCTTTAAAACCTAGAACGTAGTCACCCCAAAGTCTTTCTCTTCTGAATGAAATGACCCATACTTTTAAGACATTTCCTCATGGTTCTTCTCAAGTCCGTCAGTCATTTACTGAACCATCTTTAGGACCTACTATCCATGCTTTAAAAATGTAGACCCATGTTGTATTGTAAGTTTATTATTTAAAAAAAAATAGAAACAAATTGGTTAGTTGGAGTATGAGGATCTAGAGTTGTTATACCTAATCTTCATCTTTTTTCCTCTTCTATTATTAATGAATCAAGCCGCCATTAAAAGTAAGTGTTGGGAATTCCCTGGTGGTCCAGTGGTTGGGACTCCACGCTCTCACTGCCGAGGGCGCGGGTGCAATCCCTGGTCAGGGAACTAAGATCCCACAAGCTGTGAGGGATGGCCAAAAAAAAAACAGAACTAAAAAAAAAATGTTAATTTTTTTAAACAAGCATATATTACTTTAGTTATTATAAGGAATGAGCACATGTTTGGTACTTTTAAATTAATGCAATGTTAACGTAATAGAATCTAACAGTACTAAAATCTAGTCCTCATTTTGCTGTTGACTTCCTAGATATTCTTCATCAAGTCATTTCCTTCTTTGAGCTTTAGTTTCTTCATCTAGATAGTTTATGCACAGTAACTTTTAAATATTTTTATCACAACCCACATCAAGGAATACATTTTATACTATGATCTAGTATATATATTCCCTTCAGTATGTCTTATATGTGAATGAACCAACCCATTCTATATGTGACATTCTCTGATATCTCCTATAATTTTTTTAATTGAGGTAAAATTCACATGAAATCCACTGTTTTAACCTTTTTAAAAAGTGTACAATTCAGTGGCTTTTAGTACATTCACAGTGTTGTGTGACCATCACCACAATCCCATACCAGAACATTTCCATCATCCCCCAAAAGAATCCCCATACCCATTAAACAAGTCACTACTTTTCCTCTGCCTTCCAGCTCCTGGCAACTACTAATCTATTTCTGTCTCTATGGATTTGCCTATTCTGGACATTTCATATAAATAGAATCATACAGTATGTGGCCTTTTGTGTCTGGTTTCTTTCACTCAGCGTATGGTTTCAGGGTTCATCCATGTTGTATCATTATCAGTACTTCATTCCTTTTTATGGCTAAATAATATTCCACTGTATAGCTATACCATCTTTTGCTTACCCATTCCTCGGTTGATGGATATTGAGTTGTTTCTACTTTTTTACCTATCATCAACAATGCTGCTACAACATTCATGTACAGGTTTTTGTTTGAACACCTGTTTTCATTTCTCTTGGGTATATATCTAGGAGTGGGACTACTGAGTCATATGGTAACTCTTTGTTTAATAAGGAACATCCAGACTTTTCCATAGCAGCTATGTCATTTTATATTTCCAACAGCAATGTGTAAGGGTTCTAATTTCTCCACATCCTCACCAATACTTATTTTCTGTGTATGTGTTTTAATTATAACCATCCTAGTGAGTGTGAAGTGATACCTAATTATTGTTTTGACTTGCATTTCCCAAATAATTTGTGATATTGAGCATCTTTCTATGTGCTTATATCTTCTAAAGAGAAATGTTTACTCAGGTCCTTTTGCCCATTTATTAATTGGGCTCTTTGTGGTTTTGATGCTAAATTATAAGATTATTTATATTTATTTATAAATCTTATAAATTATAAGATTTATTTATTCTGGATACTAGAGCTTTATCAGATATATGTTTTGCAAATATTTTCTCCCACTGTTGGTTGTCTTCTCATTTTCTTGATAAATATCCTTTAATGTACAAAAGTCTTTAATTTTTATGAAGTCCAATTTATCTGTTTTCTTTTGTCACTTGTGCTTTTGGTGTCATATCTAATAATTCATTGCCAAATTCAGGGTCATGAAGATTTACCCCTATGTTTCCCTCTAAGAATTTTATGATTTTAGCTTTTACATTTAGGTCTTTGATCCATGTCAAGTTAATTTTTGCATGTGTGAGGTAAGGGTCTAGCTTCATTCTTTTGCATGTAGTTATCCACTTGTCCCAGCACCACTTGTTGAAAGACTATTTTTTTTCTTCTGTATGGGCCATACTTTTTTGCTTCCTTTCATGCCTCATAATTTTTTGTTGAAAACTGAACATTTGAATGTTATAGTGTGGCAACTCTGGAAATTAGATTCTCTCCAGAGTTTGTTGTTGCTCCTTTTTTTAAAAAATAAATTTATTTTTTTATTTTTGGCTGCATTGGGTCTTCGTTGCGGTGCGCGGGCTTCTCGTTGCGGTGACTTCTGTTGTTGCGGAGCACAGGCTCTAGGCACGTGGGCTTCAGTAGTTGTGGTGCGAGGGCTCAGTAGTTGTGGCGCACGGGCTTAGTTGCTCCGCAGCATGTGAGATCTTCCCAGGCAGGGATTGAACCCATTTCCCTGCATTGGCAGGTGGATTCTTAACCACTGTACCACCAGGGAAGTCCCTGTTGTTGCTCCTTTTTGAAGCTGTTTATTTAGTGAATTTTCTGAACTAATTTTATAGACTATTCTTTGTCATGTGTAGACACTGAAATCTCTGTTTCATCAGCTTAGTGGTTCACTGACGATTCAGCAGAGATTTCCCTGAACACCTGGGGGAGCAGGGAGAACTCTTCCAGTCTTTGTAGATTGGCTCTGTGGGTGTGTTGGGGCCTGCTATCACCTCTCAGCCAGGCAGTTTACAACTCTGTATTAGCCTTCACTTCCTGCTTGTGGTCAGCAAGAGGTGAGAGCTTAGGGCCTTCTCAGGTCTTTCCTAAGCATGTGCCCAGCCATGGGCATGCAAGTGGCCTTCTAGAGTCCCAAAAATATGTCAGAGCTTTTCAAAGCTTATTCTCCAAACTGTGTCATTCCCCAGCCTTTCCTATTTGCTGTTATCCCTTGCCCTATCCAGCAGAGGCTCATGCATTTGTCTTTAAATGTTTTGGACAATTGGCTCTGCCCTGGGAGAGTTCCAGGTTAGGCAAAATAAAGTCAAACCCTTTGCGCTCAGCCATCAGGGAGCCACCAAACAGGTCCAAAAAAAAAAAAAATTTTTTTTTTTTTTTTTAATATTTAAACCTACAATTCTTTGAAAATAAGAAATAAGGTCCATTCTTCCTTGGGTACTTAGGAACCTATGCTAGGAATGTAGGCTGTTGTCTTCAAAACTATTGCTGAGTAGGGATGGAGCCAGGATAAGTTAAAATGCTGCAAAACTCTCTTACTAGGACCCAGGTAGTTTTTATCTTCAATAAGTATTCACCTAGTTGCTATAAACTTTAGTTTCTAGAGTTCTGATAAAGTTGGTTCCGACAGTTTTTTTGCTGGGTATTTCTCTGCTTTTGTAGAGGGATAATCTTTGAGCATTTCCTACTCTGCCATTTTCACTGATGTAACCTCCTCCCCATATATATTTTTTAAACGTAAGTTGTAGCCCACTAATGAATTAAGATCTACAGTTTGAAAACACTGGTCTAATATCCTTGGTGTCTAAGAACATATGAACTAATAAGCAAGGTGAAGATTTCCATTCTGAGGGCATGATAATTAACTATGTTTATTCAAACTTTAACAAAGGAGACTGAAAATATAACCAAAGTGATTTGTTCCACCAACCTTCAGATATGTTGGCAAAATTAGAGTCACTTCTCACCATATTAATGGGATATTCAGACAAGTTTCTGAACAGGGTCCCCATTACAGATGTTTTCATCTCCACAGTCCTTGGATTTAGGGGTGTACTGTGCAATTGCTGTTACTATAGGCTCTCTCGTCCTCTTTTTCAGCTTTGGGACATCCGTAAGAAAGCAGCGATCCAGACATTTCAGAACACCTACCAAGTGTTAGCTGTGACCTTCAATGACACAAGTGATCAGATTATTTCTGGTGGAATAGACAACGATATCAAGGTATGTTAGATGTTTATCTTATATTTACCTTTCACCTATCTCCACTCACAGAGGTAAATCTTTCCAAACTTCTTAGCTTTGCACTTTATGCCAACTAAATGGAAGATAAATTAGAACTTGTTTTCTTTCTGTCCTATCTTCATTGACTTCCTGAGTCAGGGTTGCATTACAGTTTATATAAATGCCATTAGGGAGTAGGCAGTTAATGTGAAGTGGGAAGTCCCTGTGTGGGAACTCTGAAAAATGAAGAGTGCATTCCCTGCCTAGAGGCATTTGAAACTTTTTTTTTTTAAACCTGCATTGGCCTCATGAGATAGCAGTAAATCAATTTGTGATTCTGTACCCTAATCTCTCAGTGTGTCTTTCTTTTTGAGACTATGGAAAGGAAGTTTTGGGGGGGTCCATAGCTAAGAATGTGAGATGGTAATGATGTTGGAGAAAGAAGCAATAGACTACAGTGTTTAGAGGCAGTACAGTGTAGCTCAGGCTTTCAAGTAATTGACTTGGGGTCTGTTCTCGGTTCCACTATTTTCTAGTTTTTTGTGACTTCACACTAGTTCTTTCACTTCTTTCAGCCTCTGTTTTATCATGTGTGCACCAGGGGTAATAATAATATCTATCTCATAGGGTTGTCATGGGGATTAAATGAGCCAAATTCATTAGAGCACCTTGCAGAGTTTTTGGACATAGCAAGTGCCAGTAAATATGAAATGTGTGGGGGCGGGGGGAGGCCACTCAGTTTGTGTCTGCTTTTACTTATTGGCTTCCTTAGGTATTTCAAAGACTTTGACTTACCTTCTGTTTTGTCATGAGAGTAGTAACTGTTGGGTAAATACTCAACTTATGTTGTCTCTACCTAGAAGTTGTACTGTATTCCCATCTCTTCTTGCCTCCTTTGCTGTTACTATGGATGGAATGTCCTTTTGTCTAAAGGTAGTCCCTTAAATGGAAGGATTTCAACCTTTTTTTCCTGTCTCTGGGACCTCATGCCATCAATTTTCCCAGATTCTCTCTCTCTCTCTCTCTCTCTCTCTCTCTCTCTCTCTCTCTCTATATATATATATATATATATTCTTTTTTAGTATTTATTTATTTGGCTGTGCCAGGTCTTAGTTGCAGCACTCAGGATCTTCCTTGCAGCACTCGGGATCTTTAGTTGCGGCACGCAGACTCTTAGTTGCGGCATGTGTGATCTAGTTCCCTGACCAGGGATCAAACCCGAGCCCCCTGCATTGGGAGCGCAGTCTTAGCCACTGGACCACCAGGGAAGTCCCCCAGATCCTATATTTTTAAACAACTGTATTGCTTCTCATTAGCATTTCATTATGCTCAGGTCTTCTCTTGGTGGGGTAAGGAGTCTTTCTTCAATTACACATTGTCTTGTTATTGCCCTGTCAATCATCCCCTTTACAGCCAAACTTCTTGAAAGATGGTGATAGTGGTTATGATAATAATAGTGTTACCATTATCCTCTAATACTTAACTGTGTCGGACATTGTTCTTGGAGCTTTACATTATTAATTCATTTAAGCCTCACAACAATCCTATGAAATAAGTACTATTAATGCCGTTTTACCAGCGAAGAAACTGAGCTAAGAGAGGCACAACATCTTAACCCAAGGCTGTACAGCTAATAAGCAATGAAACCTCAGTTCAAAATGCAGAGTTTGGTTCCAGAGTCCTGCTCTTATTTAATACCTGTGAGAAATCCCCTGAAGATTTCCTACACTCACTGTCTTTAATGCCTTATCTCCGTTTCATTCCTCAGTTCCGTATCTCCTGACCACTCCTCTGCAGTCTGGCTTCTGCCACCACTGCTTTATTGACACTGTTCTCTTCAAGGTCACCAGAGATCTCTCTGTTACTAAACCCAGTAGATCCTTTTAGTCTTTTTTGTTTGTTTTTTTTAAACTGGCTCTAACAATATGCTTTCCTACCCCTTCCATCAGGCATATCCTTCCTCAGATACCTCTACAAGCTATTCTCTCTATGCATTCTTTAAATGTCGTTATTCCCCCAGGCTCTTTCCTAGGTGCTCTTCTTGTATATACCTTTCCCTGGACAAGTCTCATCTAATTCTGTGACTTTAATTGTCATTTCTGTTCAGATGAGTCTGTTCTCAACCCAGATCTTCAGCTCCAGGCCCATGTGTACAACCAGCTACTCAGCATCCCCCACTTGGAAGTCTCATAAGTACTTCAAAATTCACCATTTCCAAAATTCAACTTCACATCCCTTTTCTACCCTATAACTATTTGGAGAATGTACAGTCAGAACGTGGGGGCTTAATTAGATCATCTTAGTAGCTAATGCATTATTTCCCTGAGTGAAGTTTGGGGGCCCACTGTCTTTAGAATGACTAGAGGGCTCTAATACACATAAAAGTGGATTAGTGTCATCTAGCTATGATAATTTTCATACTTTTAAGTTATTATTAAATTTACATACTTTGAAATTAACCTTTTTTTAGTGTACAGTTCTATGAATTTTAATACTTGTGCAGATTCATGTAACTACCACAAACAGTACAGAACAATTTCCATCACTCCAAAAATCTTCATAATGCTCCTCTGTGTCAAACCCTCTGCCCATCCCTAACCCCTACCAACCATAGATAATGTTCCTTGTCCTATAGTTCCTATTCTAGAATTTCATATTAATGGAATCATACAATATGTAACCTTTTGAGACTGGCTTTTTAAATTTAAACTATGAGAATTTGATCTTTTCCTGTGTACTGTGGGGACAGACTAGCCTAATACTCTTGTGCCAGTAATGTCTTCTTACCACAAGTAGTGTGGCTTATTCCGGGCTCTTTGTGTAGACTGTTCCAGGGCGTTTTATAAACAAATATATTCAGTTGTACTATAGTCCTGAAGGGACTGAGTCTCTTTTTAGGTTTTGAAGGTTTTCCATGTCTTCTCAGACACACGTTATATGTTATACCTTCTCTTAGGATCAGCTTTTTTTCAGATAGCTAATCTCAGTCTTTGTCTGTTGATATATACCAATTTTGTTCTGAAATCCAAATTTATCTCAAATATGAGTAATATATAAATATAGTCCCATGAGTATGGCAATTAATAACTCTACATAATAGCCTTGTGACCTTTTTTTTTTTAATTGAAATATAGTTGATTTACAGTGTTGTGCTAGTTTCTGGTGTACAGCAAAGTGATTCAGTTATACATATATATTCTTTCTCATATTCTTTTACATTATGGTTTATTATAGGGTATTGAATATAGTTCCCTGTGCTATACAGTAGGACCTTTGTTGTTTATTTTACATATAGTAGTTTATGTCTGCTAATCCCAAACTCCTAATTTATCCCTCCCCGACTCCCTTTCCCCTTTGGTAACCATAAATTTGTTTTCTATGTCTGTGAGTCTGTTTTGTAAATAAGGTCATTTGTGTCATATTTTAGATTCCACACATAAGTGATATATCATATGGTATTTGTCTTTCCCTTTCTGACTTACTTCACTTAGTATGATAATATCTAGGTCCATCCATGTTACTGCAAATGGCATTATTTCATTCTTTTTATGGCTGAGTAATATTCCATTATATAATATACCACATTTTCTTTATCCATTCATCTGTTGATGGACATTTAGGTTGCTTCCACGTCTTGGCTATTGTAAATGGTGCTGCTGTGAACATTGGGGTGCATGTATCTTTTCAAATTAGAGTTTTCTCATGATGTATGCCCAGGAGTGGGGTTGTTGGATCATATCATAGCCTTGTAGTCTTTATCTTTCTAAACTAAAAAGTCATTATTCTGTCCACAAACATTCAAGTTTTTCTGCCAGTGCTCATTTTCAGGGACTGTTTTTTTATTAGAAATGCACACAGTATTCTAAAAACTTGGGCATTCTTATCATGTACCTGTTCTGGATCATTACGTTCTCTTGTCAGCATTGGGAACTCCGTGTTTGTGTGCTGTTTACAGTATATCTTATTTTCCAAACTAAAAATCAGGGTAGGCTTTCCTGATTTGCCTACTTACTTACCTTAAAAGTTTTGCAGAGATGTAAAAATTGCATTTAAATGTATAGTTAATAAATCAATTTTATTGGGAATAAAATTATTAAAAATTGAGATAAAATTATTTATTACAATTTAAATGTTTTTAGTAGTAAAAATGATCATTTGTTCACTGAAGAAAGTTTAGAAAAAGTGAAAATAGAAAAAAAGTCACTCATAGTCTCATCATTCAAATTTAGTCACTCTTGATATTTCAGTTTATTTCCTCTCAGTCTATTTCTGTGCCATAGTGTTTTGTATGTAAATGTCTTAATGTTCAGATAAGATTTTATATGATGCTCTTTTCACTTAGTAACATATAGCTACTACTTTGTCTGGAACCCCCAACACTAGATATTGCCATGGCTGACTTAGTCTTGTCTTCAAATGTCAGCTCAGACATATCTGTAGAGAGGATTTCTTAGATGAAACTAGGCCCTCCTTCTAGTTGCTCTCCATCACATCACTCTTATCTTATTTTCTTCTTAGCGTTGTAGTTTGGATCATTTTTCTGTTTCTTTTTTTCTCTAGTTTTATTGAGATATAATTGACATATAACATTGTATTAGTTTTCAGTATACAGCATAATGACTTGATACATGTATATAACACAAAATGATTAACTTTAGAAGTCTAGTTAACATCCATCACTTCACATTGTTAGAATATTTTTTCTTGTGATAAGAACTTTTAAGATCTATTTTCTTAGCAACTTTCAAATATACAATACAGTATTGTTAACTTTAGTCACCATGATGTACATAACATCCCCAGAACTTAGGATCATTTTTCTGATTCTGCCACTTAATTCCTAGCTATGTGATCTTAAGAAAGTTATTTAACCTCTCTGAGTTTCCATTTCTTATCTCTAAATGGGAATAATCAGCCTACCTCATACAGTTGTTACATGGATTAAATGAGGTAAAAAAATATAATATTCTTAGCAACATGGCAGTTACATAGTAAGTGTTCAGCACGTGTCAGTTGCCATCATCTAGAATATTAGAATATTCTAGATATTTTATTATTAGAATATTCCATAATTTAGTAAGCAGCAATCAATATACTGAACAGTCTGTTTCATATATATCACTATCACAAATTATGCTGCTGTATCCAACATATTTGTGTGTGAAACTTTTTCCATATTTAGTTACTTCCTCAGAATAGATTTCTAGATGAAAATTAATGTGTTAACAAATATAAGGATATTTCACATTTTGGATACAGGTTGCCAGATTGTTTTTTGGCGACAGCAGTTAATAATTTGAAATCAGGTTGCTATAGCTATTTGACTTCATTTTGCTCTTGTATAACTAAGGGGTGTGCTTGAGAGATGTGAGACCGTAGAATTTCAATCTTCTCCCTATTTAACAACACCCTGTTCTGACATGCTTAGGAGTGAGTAACTGCCCTTGGACCCAGAAAGACTCTTTTTTTAAAATTTCTTTCTTTCTTTCTTTCTTTCTTCCTTTCTTTCTTTCTTTCTTTCTGTCTGTCTGTCTGTCTTTCTTTCTTTCTGTCTTTCTTTCTGTCTTTCTTTCTGTCTGTCTGTCTTTCTTTCTTTCTTTCTTTCTTTCTTTCTTTCTTTCTTTCTTTCTTTCTTTCTTTCTGCATTGGGTCTTCGCTGCTCCATGCGGGTTTTCTCTAGTTGTGTCAAGCAGAGGCTACTCTTTGTTGTGGTGCGCAGGCTTCTCATTGTGGTGGCTTCTCATTGCGGAGTGCGGGCTTCAGTAGTTGTGGCCCGGGCTCGAACCCGTGTCCCCTGCAAATTGCCTCTATCAAATTGCCTTTAGTCAATTAACAAGTACCCTTTAAGCAGTCAGGGGCTTACCAGCCTTGAGCATTTGCTTGACAAATGCCTACACTGCCTTACTACATTAGGAAGTACTCCTGAAGAGCCTGGTTTCTGTTTGCTTCTGTCTCTCAGATAGCACTGCCTATTCTGAGAAAGGGGGGAGCAAACAGGGAATGGAAGCCCCTTTTAAAATCTGGAGTGAGCAAATTCTCTATATGTTTGTGAGCAAATATACTGTTCCTGCCAGCCTCTTGGGATTTTCTTCCCGGGCATAGGATTGTGGAGTCAGTGGAAAATGAATAAAAGAAGAAAATGTGCTTCTTCTTAATGACTTGAAGATCTGATTGGCAATTCTTTGGCATTGCTTGTAATCCTGAGCTCTAGTCAGAATGGGAGTTTAGCTGATGATTTTTTTTAATGTAGTAGGTAAAGAGATAGAACAGATCCTCATTGATTTTCCGACCTCTGCTCTCATCCTTTCCGATTATCTGGGCCAGAAGGATCTTTCTGGAATCTGGCCAACTCATTCCACTACTCTGAACCCTTCTGTGGCTCCCCAGTGAGGGAGATCAAGTCCAAGCCAGTCATTCAAAACCTTTCATGAGCTGCCCTTTGCTTGCCAATCACTCAAGCATTGTCTGCTGCCTCTTTGCCCAGTTCCCTACAACCCAGTAATTTTTTCATGCCTCTCTGCTTTCATGCATTATCTTTGCCTGGGAATACCCTTCTATTTGGTCTAAATAAAAAATACCTCGGGCTTCCCTGGTGGCGCAGTGGTTGAGAATCTGCCTGCCAGTGCAGGGGACACGGGTTCGAGCCCTGGTCTGGGAGGATCCCACATGCCGCGGAGCAACTAGGCCCGTGAGCCACAATTGCTGAGCCTGCGCGTCTGGAGCCTGTGTTCCGCAACAGGAGAGGCCACAATAGTGAGAGGCCCCGCGCACCGCGATGAAGAGTGGCCCCCACTTGCCGCAACTAGAGAGAGCCCTCGCACAGAAACGAAGACCCAGCACAGCCATAAATAAATAAATAAAAAAATAAATAAATAAATACCTCTTATGGGCTTCCCTGGTGGTGCAGTGGTTGAGGAATACACCTGCCAATGCAGGGGACATGGGTTCAAGCCCTGGTCCAGGAAGATCCCACATGCCGCGGAGCACCTAAGCCTGTGCACCACAACTACTGAGCCTGCGCTCTAGCGCCCATGCTCCACAACAAGAGAAGCCACCGCAATGAGAAGCCCGTGCACCACAACGAAGAGTGGCCCCTGCTCACCGCAACTAGAGCGAGCCCGTGCACAACAACAAGGACCCAATGCAGCCAAAAATAAATAAAATAAATAATTTTTTTTTTTTTTTTTTTTAAATTTTTTTAAAAAACAAAAAAACCAACAACCTCTTGGGAATTCCCTGGCGGTCCAGTGGTTAGGACTCTGCACTCTCACTGCCAGGCGCCCAGGTTCCAACCCTGATTAGGGAACTAAGATCCCACAAGCTGCGTGGTGCGGCAAACAAATAAACAAACAAAAATCTCCTTCTTTTTCCATATCCTGCTCAAGTGCTTTATTCTCTGTGAAACCATCCCTTTCTCACTCCCATTCATGTACCACGGGAACGTTAATCCCTCTGCTGTCTTGGCTATTGCCCCTTGTCCAGGCCTCTCATCACTTTTTTAGCTCCTTGAGAACAGGGACAACATCTCTTTTATCTCCAACAGCGCCTGCCACGAGCCAGATGCCCAAACATTCACTGAACACCTGATTAGGACATCTGCAAAATATTTTGCTTAAATTAGTGCCCTACTCACTCTTCTTTGGCAAATCCCAGATACATTTTGGCTCTGCAAAACAACGTGTGCAGGCCTCAAAGAGGAAAGTCTGGAAAGAGCACCCAAGTGTTGTGAGGGATGATGAATTACATTCTCCTAAAAAGCTGAAGATTTCAACAGTGGCTTCTCTGAAGAGGAGGAACAATAGCTTGAACAAAAAAATGTCAGCCACTTCAAGCCTCCCTAATTATTGAGGCAACAAACATCCTGACACAAAAATGATTGTATATGAAGTGTGTACATATATCCACACATGAATTATTGATGGAGAAAGTGGAGTTGTCTGCCTTATGTATTGCTTTGACATACAACATCAAACTCATTTCTAGATGAGGAAGGTGCCTTGCTTAAAGGGACAGCAGAAAATTGTTTCATTTAGAAAAACTATGTGGCAATACGGAATCAAATTTGGATGAAATTTTATATAATAACAATGACCTTAACAAAATTGCTGTTCTTTTTCCATATGACATTCCAGACCATTTCTATTGCCTTTAATATATTTTTTACATAGTTTCAGTCTATGTAAATATAGACTGTTTTGTATTTTCCTTCTTTGCTTAATAATAGATTTTATAAACATTTTTACATTTGATCTTCAGAGTATTTTTAGGAGTTGCTTAATAATAGCTACCAATTATTATTGGGCCTGCTGTGTACTAGGCATTCTATTTCTAATCCTCCTAACAGCCATAAGAAGTAAATGTTGTCCGCATCTTATAGACCAGAAGCAGGCTCAGAGAGGGTTAGTGGCCCAGTGATACATAACTCTTTTAAGTTGCAGAGACTGGTAGGGTCTGACCCTAAATGCTCACTCTTTCCACCCTGCTCTTCGAATGCTAGCATGAGAGCTCATAGTGTTACAGTATGTTTATGAGCCATAACTTAATGAACAATTTATTTTTTCTGTTTGACATTAGGTTATTTCAGCTGAACTGTTTCTCGTACCTTTCCTACTCAGGGAACAATGAACCTACAATTTATTTTCCTTTTAATAAATATTCTTTTCCATTGTATACATGTTATGACGTTAAATG
The DNA here is from genome assembly GCF_949987535.1 of Balaenoptera acutorostrata. Taxonomy (NCBI): domain Eukaryota; kingdom Metazoa; phylum Chordata; class Mammalia; order Artiodactyla; family Balaenopteridae; genus Balaenoptera; species Balaenoptera acutorostrata. The sequence continues at coordinate 24,999,085 of NC_080064.1, read as the reverse complement.
AAAAATTTTAAGCCTCTGTATTTTTGCGTATTACCTTGTTATATACATTTTACATGCAATCATAATGCCTTTTTCAAATGACTTGTTTACTTGTTTTTATATAGCTCTAATAGTTTATTTTTAGTTGCTAAGAATCATAGTTTGTGTTTTAAATGCTACTTCGTTTTTTAATTCCTAATATATTTTGTTATGAATTGAAAATAACCTCTTTAAATTCTATTATTTTTTGTTAAACTTTATCTTAATATGTGACATTCATTAGTTCATATTTTTCTAGTCAAACTTAGTAACTTTGACTCTGTTTTAGAAAGGCAAGAGTTTTTTCTTCTTTGGTAGAAATCCTATATTTTGTGGTAAAGTAATGCTTGGCCCAGAGGCAGATTAAGAAGGGATACCAATTTTCCCAGGCAGTTGACTCTTTAATAACTATTTCTTTGCTGTTCACAATTTGATTTTCTGGGAGTGCTGCCTTATTTTGTTTTGCAGGTCTGGGACCTGCGCCAAAATAAGCTGACCTACACGATGAGAGGCCATGCAGATTCAGTGACTGGCCTGAGTTTAAGCTCTGAAGGCTCTTATCTCTTGTCCAATGCAATGGACAATACAGGTAACTTTGGAAAGGAAAGCTCTCCCAGTGCCCAGTCACTGTAGACCCTAAAGAAAGTGGGCATTAGGAACTAGAAATGTGTGCTGGATAAATGAGGGTCCAAGGAAAGAGTCCAGGATGGCTTGCAGGTGTCCACCAGGACAATTAGGAAAACAGGTTGTAATAGAAAAAACTTTAGGCCAAAGGGCTGGGTGCGCGGAAAGGCAGCCTGGCCTCCACGCCACGTGCCGCCATGTCGATGCTTTGCCGCCTCGGCGCTGTGAGGCAGATGTCTCTTCTTCACCTGTGACAAATAGGTTTTGGAAAAAGTTGCCTATGGTGACCCTGAACTTGCACCTTTATGAGACTCAGCAGGAAGAGAAGTCCAAACCCATCAGCCGTTGCCCCATTCACTACAAAGAGGACCTGCCTTTTGATATTGGAGAGCTCATGGAGGAGATAGAAAAGAAGACAGGATTTTTACCAAATGTATTTAAGTGTTGTCCCACCGGCCGTTGGAATTCAGAGCCTTCTTTGCTTACTACAGTGCCATATGTAACAAGGAAACAGGCCAGCTCAGCAAAGCTGACAAGGAACTCATCATTGTGGTAACCAGCCTGGCCGACAGGTGCTCTTATAGCGTGGTTGTCCACAGTGCCCGGTACAGGGTCTTCTCAAAGAACCCAGTGCTCTCTGACAAGGTCTGTGTGAACTGGAGAAAGTCTGACCTCCATGCCTGGGAAAAGGCAATGCTGGAATTTGCACTTGCTATTTTCCCGAGCTGATGACATAACAGATGACCATTTCAAAAAGCTCGAGGTGCATGTCTTCAACCAAGAAGATGCCTGGGATATAGCTGCAATTTCAGCTTTTTATGCCATGTCCAGCCACCTTGCTCATTTTGTCAGTCTTGTTCCCAACAAAGAATTCTATCTGATGGGCAGAACCAATGATGTCAAAGACATCAGGAGTGAACCTGCTGCTCCCGAAGTATAAAAGCCTGAACAGAAAGGCCAGTGTTTACATTTCCAGCACACTGCATTATAAGACACCAGTTGGGAAGTAATTTTTTAAAATGTTTAGTCAGTGGATAGGGAAGAAAGTAAATAAATTTGTTCCCTGCCTGCTTGGTGAGATAGATCCTAAGGGACATGTGATATCTGGGCCTAGGGGAAACCTTTTACTTTTTTACTTCTGTTGTGATCAGGGTCAAAGGAGTTCAGAGGATGCTTTAGGCATTTCTGATGAACTGATGTCTGTGAATTTCAGCAGTTGAAGTTGACCATTTTTTAGCTTTTAAAAATAGTGTTACATAGAAATTGGTCTGTATAGACTGGTTTGAAATCAGTTCCTTGTTAACATGATGGTATATAAAGGCTCTGAAAGGCAGTGGGTAAATAGAATCAGGCACCAAGTTGTTCTTTCTTTAGTGCCTTCCCCATTAACCTCCAGCGATTTTTGTTTAAATCATGGTCATCTCAGTAGAATTTTAGTCCTTATGTAGTTTATTCTTATTTTAGGTTTTAGTAAAAATTATTTGGAACAAGAGGGTGCTCATATTTTAAGCAGAAGTGTAAGAAAAAACCGACCCTGACATTACTAAGTGACTCGTTCTGCGTGTCACAACCACCACTGCCTTATGTGTGCGGCTGTCTTAACTTTGCAGGAGTCATTTTCATTATCTAACTGATAGAGGTACATGCAAACCTACAAAATGCTTTTGTTTCCATATGACTTCTTTAGATTCTCTAAATTGCCAGTGAACAGTTCTTAAATCAGTTTGGGGGCAATAGTGAGTTAATTTTGAATTGCCTGAACGTGAAACCTGATTATCTTGAGACAGCACAACTCTTGTTGCAGAGCTTGTGTTCAACTCTTGTTGCAGAGCTTGTGTTTTTCTGTTGGAACTATATCTTAAATACCTTGGAATATGTAACCTTTTAAAATTGACTTTTGAGGGGAGGAGGCAGGGGCATAAAAAAGAAAAGAAAAAAAAGAAAAAGAAAAAACTTCAGAAGAGATGGTCAAGAAGCCAGGATTCTAGTCCCAGATCTGCCATCTAATCCCTGAGCAACTTTGCACATAGCATTTGTCCTCTCTGGGCATCAGTTTCTATACTGATAATATAAGAGACCTGGACTTTACTTTTAAGGCCCATTTCAACTCTGGTGTGCTATGAATCCAAGGCTATGGATTCAAGCAGAGTACAAAAAACTCGTAGTGATTAGTTTATTGAGGAAGATGAGTCTAGAGATCCATCCAAGGCAGTTCTCAAGCATTTTCAAAGAGTACCAAGCTCAGATGATCAATAGACCTATTGATATCTCAGTTGTGCTCTTTCTGCCAGTCTGTCTTCCCTCCCCACTCCAAAAGCATTGATGTGACAAGAGGTCCTCATTAAAACACCTCAGTATTCTGGATTTACACACACACTTGTCCTTTCTTTGCTTGTTTTTGAATTGTTGGATGGGAGGGTGAGTTTACTATAGCAAAAAAGAAAGATGACCTGTTGGATTATATGCTTAATACTGGGAGAGTTTGGAACTGCCCCTCTGATACACTAAAATGTTTTCACTGACATTTTGTAATGAAAACTGTGCCTAGCGCTCAAGGGGTGCTCAATTAATACTTGTTGAATGAATGAACATCCTTACCTCTGACTGTATTCTCAGCTGAATAGCAAACTTTCATGCATAGCTTCACCTTTTTATACCTGTTTGACTTCAAGGATTGTTGTTTTTTTCACACTCAAATAAAATGACATCACTCAAATTCCACTGTAGGTTTAGCTTTAGTTAACAATGGCTGTGGCCACTGCTTACTGTGGGTGTTTATGTCCTATTTCAATAGATTTGCCATTGTCTAATTCTAGCATTGTTCATAGTAAGGAAAGATGAGATTCCCTAAATGGTTATTAAAAATAAGAAGAATTTCTTGTTATAGCTATACAATAAAATAACAAATTTTTTTTGTTTATTGCTGCCAATCTTTTAGAGCCCTTTCACATGTATCATTTTATTTGACCCTTAAAATATTCTTATTAAAAAAAAAAAAGCAAGTGGTATTCTCGTTTTATAAAGGTGACCAAAACAAAAAGAACCTCACTATTTTCCTGATATCCCCCATATATACAGCAGAGCTAGAATTGGAATCAAAGTTCACTTTTTCTAATTCTTGGTATAGTGTTTTATATATATATATAAACATTGACCTTGTTCATAATTAAACTGTCAGTTTCCCCTATGAGCAAAATTAGAAAAGGTTAGTCCTGAGTTTGATTTTTATAGATTGATTGTCACAGTAGTCAGTGGTATTTAGATTGTCATATTGAAACTTTGCTAGGTGTGACTCTTGGGGTTGGCAGAGGAATCATTTGCAAAATGTTTTGTTGAAATCAGTATCACACCCAACTACTTTCTGTTGCAGATCCCCAGCAATGTGTTTGACATTTTCCCTTCCTACCTTCTCAGTTTTCCTCTGTGTCCTTAGTCCCTGTTAATGGAACTTGGATGCATTTTGTTCCCATTAGAAAAATAAAAAAGCCTCGTCAGGTAGCAGTGTACCATGTTGGTCTTTCTCCACCCAGGAAACAGCATCTGTCATTGACATGATACTGATTTCAGCTGGGTTCTCAGGAGGCCCCTGGCTGATAGCTGTTTTGCTTTGTTTGTTTGAATTTGCAGTGCGGGTCTGGGATGTCCGGCCGTTTGCTCCCAAAGAAAGGTGTGTGAAGATATTTCAAGGAAATGTGCACAACTTTGAAAAGGTGAGTTCTGCATGGCAGAGGAATTTTACTGTCCATTTGATTCAAAGAAACATTTAAGATGGTGCTAAGGATAAGGAACAATAGCTCTACTGAGAAGGGGCTGCATTCTAGTAACACTGTTCTCCATCAAAACTGTTCTTGCCAGAAATAAAACTAATAGAAGCACAGGCAAGAAGGCAATCACATAGATAGATAGTGATGGGGCCCCCCTCAAATTTAGGACTTCGGACTTCAGCAAGACACTCCTATCTTTTTAATTCCGTGGGAACTTTGACCCTCCTAGGTCAGTGTTCCATATGGGACTCAGATTCCCATGGCTATTACCCAGGTGGCCTCCCTCACCCTCCCAGTGACCAGCTATTAGAGCCCTGAGAATACATCCCTTCCCTCAGTAAGCACCACAGGCCAAGTTCTGAGAGACAGAAATTTTTTCTAAACTCTCAAATCCCAGGTCAGCTCTTCAAAGCAGCTTTTCCTCCAGATAGTTTGTTAATATAGACTAATGTTTTTCTTTTGAGAACCCATTAAAATTCAATTTCACTTTATAAATCAAATTTTATCTTTTGTTAGAATTGGTTTTATTTTCCTATAATATAAACAAAAAATTTAATGAGGATCAAGATAAAGGAGCAAGGGGAGCCTCCATTTGTAGGCAGAGTAAAATTTTGTTGCCAGGTCCACTCTTAATTTACTGTAAATTAAGCAATTTCTACAGTTGGTTTTTATATGGTTTGAAATATATCAAATTAGGCTGTCTTGGGCCACAGAATATAAGATAATTATTGATTATATTCTGGGGAGAATAATTAAAACTCTATTTAAGAGGGGGAATTCCCTGGCGGTCTAGTGGTTAGGACTCCATGCCTCCACTGTAGGGGGCACAGGTTCGATCCCTGGTCGGGGAACTAAGATCCCACAAGCCGTGTGGCACGGCCAAAAAAAACTCAAGAAATTTAAAGTCTCTTAGTGATGCTATAGTCTAGTAAAGAGGGGTTTGGTACATTATTATATTCATTGGATTCCTGCTTATTCATCATTATAGAATCTTCTGAGATGTTCTTGGTCACCTGATGGAAGCAAGATAGCAGCTGGCTCAGCTGACAGGTAAGGATTATTGGGCGTGAGGTAAAGAATGATGTAGCTATGCAGGTATCTCCTCATGTTTAATACATTAAGTGCAGATACTGAGCTATAGCAGACAGAGAGTTATAGCTGTACTCAGAGATGAAGTCATGTGCAGTCTGAAGGGTTTAAAGATCATGTGAACAAACACATCATTTCTGCCCTCTCTGGATACATTTTACACCTGGAAGGTAAACAGTTTCTTTGGTTATTGGATTCCCTTTGCCATCAAAGTAAAATTCAAACTCCTAATCTGGCTCCAGTTTCCCTCATGAGATTCTTCTGCCATGCTTAAGTTCATTCAGATACATATTGTGTACTCCTCCCCCACCATCACCACAGTGCTTCACTCACATGGAACTTTCCCTGTTCTTACATCCCTTATGCCTCCAGGCTTCTCTCTTATATCTCCTCTTCTCCATTATCCAAACTCCTGTATCTCTCTAGTAATCATCTATGTTATATCTATAAACTTTCCTCGCTCTCTCTCTCCCTTACCTCTCAGGCATTACTAATTGCTCTTTGTTCTGGCTTGTAGTCACACTGTATACATCTAACCTTTATTAACGTTTATTACATCTTACAGTAAGACAAACATAGTGGGGCACCCCTACTAAATTATATGCTCCTAGAGGTCAGGGAATGAGTCTTACTCATCTCTGAATGAGTAAGAAGCTAGTGAATATTACATGAATAAATTCCTAGCTCAAGGATGGCAGTCAAATTTTGCCCTGCATATCAGCTTATCTATTGGTAATGGCTGCCTGTGTTGGGGATGATTCAGAGCTGGGTCTGGGTTCAATGGGAAAAGTGTCAAGATTGCTAGGTGAGGGGTATGGCAGCATGTGGGCTAGGTATTTTCCAACCCTGAGCTGAATTAAGAGACTGTGAAGCTTTAACTATCAATTTAAACTGCCTGAGGAATTAGGTGATGAATGAGAAACAGAAGGGAGAGAATTCTTCAGTCAGATGCTGTTGTATTTGACATGTCTGTGGTGACCTATAATTGGGAGTCAGAGGTTGAGTAGGGATGTTCAAGTGCCCAGGGCCGCAAATGTGGAATGGTAAAGAATGATGAGGCCCTCTGATGGCAGACTCTAAGTTTAGCTCCCATTGGGAGATGTCTTAACCCTTTTTAGCTTAACCCCATCTTTCTCCCCCCTTAGAGATTTTCCTGCTACCCAGCTAAAACAGGCACCATCCTATAAGCATGAAGCCTTTCCTAGGCTAGCTTGGGCTTTCAGCATGTGCCAGAGTTTTCTCCTATTTGGGGCTCTAGCACAACCATAAAGAAGCCTCACTTTGGTCTGTCCCACCCTTTCTGACTTGTGAACAATGCTGAACATACCTGAAGATTCCAGAGTCCACTCTTCTTCCCTGGCATGTTTAATGCCAGGAAAAATGGACAAGTATTTGAGTATTTTATGGGGGGACAAGGGCCCAGGTAAAACCGTGTCACATTGCTGGTTTGAGTCCTGGTGGTTTAGCAAGCTGCCCTGAAGAGGGAATCTAAAGGATTTTCCGTTGCCAGGTTTCTAAAGAAGACCTCGAAAAACAGGCCCACAGCCTAAGATGTCTTACATTCTGACAGAGTAAGAACCATTCTAAGTATTTTTACATGATTTTCAGCAGAGATGTATCTTTCCTATGTAATTAAGCTTTTAAATGATATCTGCCTAGCTTTTCTTCTGAGCAGTTTGTTTCTGACATTGGTCCTTTCTAACTTTCCATGTCCTCTCTTCCCTCTTTCCCTCCCCACTGTTCCTTTAAGCCTTACATGTGGAAGCATGGCTCTGGTCTAGGAAGAGCCTGTATGTCTACCTGCTGAGGGTTGGCCACATTTCACAGGCCACCTCACCAATTAGCCCCAAGTCAACAAGCAGCTCTGTTACATGAGGAGCCTGGTTCCTGCCAAATGTTGCCATGCCAGAGTAAAGAGAGGATAAGGAACCCCTCTAAATTTAGCATCTAATTGGCAGCCATGGAGAGTGAGGGCTCAAAGTAAACCCTTGGAGATCTGGGGTTCTGCTGGCTTTTATGTGCCTGGAAAATGTATTGTTCCTTCTCAGAAAACTGCTTTTCAGCTTGGCCTGAATTTGGCAAATTTCCCCTCCCTACTTGCAATTCACCTACCTCCTCATGTTCAGATTTGAAACCCTTCAACAGTTCCTATCAAGGACTACAAGAAGACTGGTCAGTCTCTCTGCTGTGAGTGATTTATTCATATTCAGCCTGTTGATTTCATGTGATTCTGTTTTGATCATTTATTTATTCATCATAACAATAGCTATCATTAATTCTGTGTGCCAGGCACTTTGCATACATTATTTCATTATTTCTCTCAACAGAGCTGTGAGATCAACATTGTCTCCATCATTACTCCATCATTTGACTAAGGAAAGAGAAGCTCAGAGAAGTTAAATGAATGTCTAAGGTTATTTAACTATTAAATAGTTGCACTGAGACTTGAACCCAGAACTTATACACTTTTTCAATAGGCCACATAGCCTTAGATGGATTAATGAGGACAGTTATTATGCATGGCAAGAAAGAAGACACTGAGGAAAATATGAGCATTAGAGCCAAGGAGTCTGTAGACAGATGGGGTTCCTTCTCTTCCACCTCGCGTGGAACTTTTATTTAGTTCCTATGGAGCCTAGCCCTTGTGAGCTAAACAGTGTAATTAAGAAGCTCTTGTTTATTTGCATTTTAGACCAAAAGTGTAATGTTGTTCAGAACTAGGTATTTTATAATCAAGTGCTGATGAGTGTACCCTTTTAGGTCTTGATTGAACAAAAACAAATATGTAAATAATCGGTATAACCTGTTTGAAAACCACCAGCCTTTTAAATTTACCAACAGATTGTCTTTGCATGGTCATATGAAAATAATATCTATTTATTTTACTTTCAGCTTAAAATGACCCAAGCAAGGCTGAGGGTCAAAGGAACTTCTTTTGGCAGGGGTCGGGGGGGAGTGGAGGATGGCAAGGGACACAAGATATTTGAGGGTGGTAAGAGAAAGAAGAATACTGGAATATATTAAGCGTTCTAATTTTAATTCTGCCACTGAGCCACTGATGAACTGTGTAACCTTGGAAAAGTCACTGTACCTTAGTTTTCTTTTCTGTAAAATGAGTTTAGACTAGCTGGTTTCTGTTGGCCCCTTCCCATGCTAGAATTCAGTATTCTTTCTGTCCATGAATTCAATGCAAGATTTGGATCAAGTGTATGTTTGGGTTTTGTTTATATAGCAGAAATGTCCTGTCCGTCTCTGGGCTCTGTGATTTGAATACAGTACTAAGAAGTTCAGGTGGATCTACAGCCTAGTCTCCCAACCTGCCATGAGTTGGGTTACCTTTAAGACATTCCTAGGTGCATATGAAGTTAACTACACCCTAATTATATTGGGTGCTCTTTAAAGAAGATTTCTGTGTAGGATCTGTAGGAAAAACCGTTTTTCTTTCTTCTCCATGATCTTTCCTATTTCAGAAGCTTGTGTTTGAAAATACCAGTAATGCTGATATTTTTAGCTATTCCTATTTCTCCACTCAGTTGCTCAAGAGCAGGATCCATGCCTTATTTAAAATCTATATTCCTAGTTTCTAAACGTCAGAGCACAGTTCAATAAATACAGATTGAATAAATAAAGGGTTGCTTCCATTTCCCTTAAAAAGCCATGCCTTTCCCCTACCCTCAGTTCTGGGAGGCCTTAGCCTTGCTCTTCATGATACCTTGCAGGTTTGTGTATGTGTGGGATACCACAAGCAGGAGGATTTTGTATAAGCTACCCGGCCACGCTGGCTCCATCAACGAAGTGGCTTTCCACCCCGACGAACCCATCAGTAAGTCTGTCCTGACTATGGGGAAAGGGAAACTGAGGGAATCTCCCTAAAGAGCCCTAAGAATACAGAGGCAGAGGTTGACATCTGTTTTATGTGAATTTCCATGCGAACAGTCTTTATGGGTATCGTTGACAGTCTCACCATCGTTCTAAGTGGTGAGGGTAAGAGCAATGATCCATTTTCTTCTCAATCTCAAAGGGGGGTTGGTTAGTCTGTTTATTTCTAGTTGTTTTGAGTTTACTTGCTTCAGGTCTATGATTCAGTGATGTAGTTGGATAAAAGAATGATGTTCCTTAATGTTCAGATATAAATTTCAACTTAACGTTTTATTGGCTAGCTAAACTAGATAATGAGCTTTGAATTTAAGGAGAAAATGTAACTTTTCTCCAAGCGGACGCATGTTTACAAAATGACTGACAAAGACATTGATTCTTCTCTTCTAGAATGACTGAGAAGGTCTTTTTCTTAAGGTTTGACTGACAAGGGACATCAGGATTTAGACCCTGATAGTGTATTTCCCATAGCACAGTCCACCCTCATGGTTTTGAGAGGACTTGGATTGAAAAGTCAGACTATACTGTAGTTTCCTGTGAATGGTGTTTAAGAGGAGAGGAATTTAAGCTAAATCCAATTGCTCTTTTATACCAAAATTGCCTCTTAACATAAGAGCCCTTGAGCACCAGGTCTCCTTGAGCCTTCATTATTTCCAGTTATCTTCTCTGTTCTTTTCACCTCAGTTCTCTCAGCATCCAGTGACAAGAGACTATATATGGGAGAGATTCAGTGAAGATATGGAGTGGAAGACTCCACAAGGCTGCTTGACCCAGAGACCTCAGACAGCATAAGTGGCATCAAATGATGCCCAAGCCAGCATCCTCCCATCAGATGAAGATCATTACTAGCAAGAAACAAGGAGGAGGTGGCCATATTCCAGCAACCACAAGTATCCCAGTATCCTATTTCATCAGGATGATTAAGGCAACCTTACAGTGGCCTCTTAAAACCACCTGCCAGATTTCAGGGATTGATTTTTTTTTTTTCCTCTTTTTTTTTTTTTTTAAGTAAGGTTTCTTCAAAGGGACACACATTGGTTGGTGCATAGTCTCCTGTTTCCTAATTTAGGCTGAAGACAGGAAATGTGACCGAAATTTATTCATTGGGGATTTTTTTTTTAATTCAATAACTTGTATGATATTTTCTTTCTTTGTTTCTCTGACTCATTTTGTATTAAAAGCCAAATAGATGCCTTTTTACAAGAGCCATGTGGATTGGATTTATTGCTGTCTTTTCTTTGAGGCTTGACCACTGTAAATCTAAGCAGAGCATGATATGGCCAGGGGCTACATACAATCCATTTAGACTTCCGAGAAGCTGAACATAGTCTGTGTCTACTCTGCCTCCTGCCAAAAGCACTTTTCTGAGCAGCAGTCCCTACCCTCCGGTTTCCTGAAGTGGGCAGATTCGGGGCATTCTCAGCTGGTAGCAATAGCATTGGCTGGAATGCTGTATCAAACTCAACTCAAAAGGAATATGAGAAAGTTTTGGTGCTGCTGGGCCATGACATTGTCTAAGACTTTTTTTTTTTTTTATCATTGTGCTTATCTTTCTTAAACTGACAGGCATTAAGAAATGCTATTAGTTGCCTTCTACCCCCACGACAGGTACTGTCTCTGGCTCACGGGGTGACTGCCCGGCACACAGATCAGCACTGATGAATACCATCTGGCACTGGGGAGTGCAGTGTGTCTTTTCTGAATCTCCTACCTCAACACAGAGGTCTTCACACCTCCAACCTGTTCTGAACATGTTTGGTTTTATACTTTTAGCTCACAAACTGAATCATCTACTTAAGTTATAAAAGAAAGAGGATAGTTTTAAGTGAGCACATGTCCAAGATTTAACTCATTAATGAAGGAACCAGCAGGGTGATAAACCTGTCAAACCAATTATTTTTAGTACAGTGAATAAAGTATAAAGTTTATTCACTTTACACTGGAAACGGAAAGCACTTTATTGTTCCTGGGAGTTAAGGAAGTTTCACAGATTAAGTGATTATGCTTAGATTGGGACTTAGAGAATGAGTAGGACTTTGCCAGTGGGCAAAAAACATGTGCATTCTAAGAAACAGCAGGCACAAGCTTGAAAGCTTGGTGTGTTTCATGAACCAAAAGAACTTCAGCATGGTTAGTAATGGGGCCAAATGAAGTAGGAGCCAAATGCTGGAGAGCTTGTACTATAATTTATCTTATAGGTTGAGGTTCCCTAAAGTGTCTTCCACAGAACACTGTTTCCCAGGTATCTTAGGTACTTTGGGCATAAAGATCCCTTGCTCACATAAGTTCAGGAAAGACTGGGTTAAATAAAGTGAAATAGCATTCCTTTACTGCAGGAATGCTTAGAACCTTTACTAAGTAGAGTGAGAGCTTCAAAAGGAATGGTGACTCAGATTTCAGACCTAAGCAATAATTATAGATACGGTTATGCCTTTAACCAGAAGAGACTTGGCCAAAGATAGTTTGCAAGCCACTTCTCACACCTCTATCACAATCACAGTTTACTCCCTAATCCCTTATAAATACCCGGTCTACATACCTCACAATTAGTCTAGTCCCCTCCACATACCCTCATCTTTCTTGGCTTGGGGTAAAACAAGGCTTGAACTTTGACACTGCACTTTTAAAAGCCTACCAATCCCTTGAGAAGTTGGCAATGATTGGGAAGAACCAAGGCCCTGGAGGCTGCAAGGGCTTTCCTCTAACCTCAGCCTCTTCACTCCTCCCAAGTGCCTTCTTCAAAGGCTGGGTAGAACCCATTAGCAGGAAATAGCAACACCACTTAGAATTTGTAGGGAATAGAGGCCCTAGCCTGGGGAATAAAGAGTTGAGTATAAAACGTCCCTAGAGGGTGTAAATTGTATTCTCACTTTGGGAGAGATAGATTGCTCCCTAATGAGTAATGCCATCTCTGGTTTTCAGTTAATTTCCCTTTATGACTTCCAGTCTCTAGCACTTAATACCATTGGCACTTAAAGAGCCAAATCTTTTTCACTGGGTGGTTAAGTTTTGTGAGCTGAATTGTCAGGGAGGTGGATTTGGACAGGTCAGGGCTCTTAACAGAGTTGCTTCTTCACAGCAAAACTACAGAGTTATTTGTTTCTCCTAATAGACCTGAAGTCTGCTGCTTGTTAATATCTCAAGGTGTGGATGGGAAATAGAGGTAAGAGAGAGAGCTCTGAGCAATTTGGAGCTGCAGGCAGTTGAGCCTTAGGGGAAGGCCATTTGAGTTAGGACAGGATTTCTTCCAAGAGATTTTAGAGCTTGACAGCTGTGTCCCAGGACAGAAGGAGGGGCCAGACTTAAAAGACAGCCACTATTCCTGTGGAACCAAATAAAGCCAAGTCTGACCTCTGAGCCTGCCCTCTGCCCTCTGGTCAATTGTCTCTATACCCCAGGCCCATAATGATCCTTCTTCGAAAAACCCCTGGGTGGGCGCCCACCCTTTCCACGTCAAGCCCTGAGCTATCCCAAATTCCTCCTTTCTTCTAGGTTTCAATTTCTTTTCCTCACTTGCCTCTGCAACTTACCTACACTCTTAGATTCTTCTTTAATTTATATCCTCTAGAGCAGTACTCAGCTCTGCACAGTTTTGCTGCCTAAGGGACATTTGACAATGTCTGGAGACATTTTCGATTGTCACAATTTCCTGGCTAAGGGACATTTGACAATGTCTGGAGACATTTTCGATGGTCACAATTCGAGGGATGCTATGCACATCTAGTGAGTAGAGGCCAGGGATGCTCAAAGAAGTAGGTGCTCCAAAATGTCATTAGTGTTGCTGTTGAGAAACTCTGCTTTAGAGCAGTGATTCTCAAAGTGTGGTCTCTGGAACTGCAGCAGCATCAACATCTCCTGAGAACATGCTAGAAATGCAAACTCAAGAGCTCTGCCCGAGACCTACTGAACCAGAAACTTTGGGGGAAAGAGTGTTCAGCAGTCTGGTGTAACAAGTCCTCCACGTGATTCTGATGCAAGTTTGAGAACCACTGCTCTATAGACTCAGAAAGTTTTAATCTTTCCTGGGAGAGCCACAGAGCCTTCTCCTGTTTATTCAGTGATAGTTGTCCTTAACTATTTAACTGTTCTTTTTGGCTTACATGCTTTATCTCACTTGTCACATTTGGGGCAACATGTTCAAAGAGATGTAACATCTAAGATCAACCAGCTAGTAAGTGGCAAAGCCAGGACATAAAACCCAGCTAGAGATCTTACCCCATCACCACAGTGTAGGCCTTCGTGACTTTTAACCTTGAATGCACATTAGAAGCACCTGAGGAGCCTTTAAAAATCCAGATGCTTAGATCATACCCCAGACCAATTAAATCAATCTCCAGGGTAAACATCAGTATTTTTTAAAGTTTCTCTGGCGATTGCAATGTGCAGTTAAAGTTGAGGACACTAGTGTTAGCCATGGCTATAACTATAGACAGGAGGGTAGCATAAAGCCAAGTTGACTTCTCCTGGCACCCCTTGGATCTCAAGGAAACCACTGCTCTGACATGTGGTCTGTGCGAACTTAAGAACACTTCTCCCAGTGCCCACGGCTGAGCTGAAACTTAGGAGTTTGGCCAGGAAGCAGAGGTTGATCTACTGTGGTCATCTCTGCCTGACTGACTGTGGGGCTTTGTGCAGAAAAATGACCTCTGACCTTCCTTCAAAGTATAGCATCCAAAGATACTAGAGCCAGAAAGGACCTTACAGGTACTTAGGTCATCTAGTCCAACCTCATTTTACAGAAGGGGAAACTGAAAAGAGATACTGTTTAACCAAGGTCACATGCATATTAAGTTAGAGGTTTTGCTCATTCAGGAAACATTAATTCAACAGGCCTCTGTGGTGGGCCCTGTGCTGTGCTCCGAGAATACAGAAATGACTGAGTCATAGCCTCATCTTTGAAGGCTCACAGGGCAGAATAGTGGGGAGGGAAACAAAAATCAGGGCTTCTCAAACTTTTCCCCGTAAGTGCCTTAATGGCAGAGGAGAATGAACTGGAGCAGGAGGGACTCTTGAAATTAATAACTTTGAAATCTCACCTTGAATCTATAAAATGTATGATTCCCACCTCTCAACTTTTTGAAAAGTTTCAAACATAAAAATTGAAAGATTAACATAGCGAATATCTGTATATGTTCCATCTAGATTCAATAATTAAATAATCTCTCCTCTGTCTCTCTCTCACACACATTGTATATGTACAACTTTCAATGACTATTGAAAGTAAGATGCAGACATCATAATTCCTTACTCCCAAATATTCCTAAATACTCCAGCAGGTATCTATCTGCTAAGAACATTCTCTTTCGTAGCCAAAATACCATTACCGCACCTAAGAAAATTAACAGCAATTCCATAATACCATCTAATGATCATATTAAAACTTCCCCAGTATTAAAAATGTCTTTTATAGCTAATTTTTCAATCTAGAATCAAGTTTTATGCGTTGGGGTATTCTCTCTAGTCTCTCTTAATCTAGAACATTCCCCCATACCTTCTTCCCCAGTGAAATTGACTATTTAAATGTATGTGGTTTTGTGTGCTGCTTCATAATATAGCTGTGCTTGTTTTACATTAATAAATGTTTTAAATGACTGAGCACCAAGTAAAACTGACACTCCAGGAAGATGTACCATATTTATCTGTGCTCTGTGTCTTCTCATGTCCTTGTTTTAGAAACAGATATGAATAAGCAATTCAAATTCAGTCTAATACATACTGTCGGAGGTATACCTACAAGCTAGGAGGAAGTGCCTCAGGAGAAATTAGAAAAAGTTTTACTGAGGAAATGACACTTTAAGTGAATCTTAAAGGAAGATTGGCAATTGGGGAGAAGAGGGATCTGGGAGGGGAGTAAGTACAGTCTGAATAGTGGACAACTTCACAGATCACCAGAACTCCTGGTGCGATCAAAAATGACACACAGCACATGGTGGTGGTAACAGCATGTTGGAGGAGTGACAGATGAGTAGGAACCTTGGAAAGTGTTGGAGCCAGATTGCAAAGAGTCTAAAAGCCAGGTGGGGCAGCTCTGGGCTTTGTTCCATGGGAAGGAAGCCAGCAAAGTTCTCTCAGTACTCTGCCCAGGAGCTCAACCACACCTGAGGATGCTTTTGATTCTGGGTACCCTCTCAGAAAATCATTATAGGGAACTGTTGTAGGAACCAGGGGATAGATGAGATCAGTATCTTCAAACATCAAAAGACTACCTTGGAAAAGAAAAAACGCTCTTATTCTGGGAAGCCTCAAAGTGCAAAGCCAAGACAAGTGGATTATAAGAAGACAGACTTACACTCAACAAAGAAAGCAGTTGAGTCAGAGCTGTCCAAACACAGAATGGTCATTCCTCCTCTCTGGAATGTACAAGCAGAAGCTGGGTGACCATTTGACAGGAATGCCTGTGTTATAATTGATTTAGAGGGTTAGAGCTGCTCAGCAGAATCCCTGGGGAGTATATTTTTAAAATACCTGTAACCAGGTCCCACCTCCAGAGATTTTGCTGGAGTTGAACTGGTGTGGGGCCCTGATTCAGATGCAAGTGGTCTGCACACTAATATTTGGGATCCACTCGATTAGAGGACCTCTGTGGTCTTTTCCAACACCATTGTTCTATGATTTTACATGCTATTTACCTCAGACTCTTAAGATGGTAATTTTAGGATTCGGTGAATTGTTGGCTGTGAAAGGATGTCTGGGTCAGGGCTTATGGAAAATGATAAGGGGGTGGGGAGCCAGCAGGGGGTTAAGAATCCTATCAGGGCATTTGGGACCTGCTGGAGTGGCCAGGCCTGAGCTGACCCCATCTGTCTTCCTATCCCCAGCTGGTCCTCGGGCAAGCCCAGTGCAGCATAATAAAGGCCCAGCGAAGTATGGGCCCGATTGGAGAGGGCCTCCTGCCATCTCTCAAAGTCCCCAGCTCAGCTGGCCTGAGGGCAGACTTTAACTGAAAGCCCAGGCAGCTGCTAAGGGCTAGTGAAAAGGGAGATTTGTCTTGGCTGTCAGCAGATTCTGTGCTAGGGATTCTGGACCAAGACAAGGAAAGTCAACTTTCTACAAGCTTTACTGCCTGCCATCAGAGCTGTTTAGGGTTTCCTGACCTAGACCCTGCCCATTCATATACACCCTGTTCTTCCTATTCCTTTTTTCTCAACCATTTTTTTTTTTAAGATTTATTTATTATTTATTTATTTATTTTATTTAATTTTGGCTGCATTGGGTCTTAGTTGCGGCACGTGGGATCTTTGTTGAGGGATCTTTGTTGAGGCACACAGGATCTTTTGTTGCGGCGCGTGGGCTTCTCTCTAGTTGTGGCGTGCGGGTTTTCTCTCTAGTTGAGGCGCGCGAGCTCGGTAGTTGTGGCGTGTGGGCTTGGTTGCCCCATGGCATGTGGGATCTTAGTTCCCTGACCAGGGATCAAACCCGTGTCCCCTGCATTGTAAGGAGGATTCTTTACCACTGGACCACCAGGGAAGTCCCTCAACCATTCTTTCTTAGAAATTGTTTTCCTTTTAAGATTTGAAGGAAGTTGGTTGGACAGGGGTGGTGGCAGGAAGGAGGTGACAAGCAGTAAAAAGTATGCACAGAAATTAAAGAGAAGGGGTCATAGCTCCTGAACACAGCTTGCTGTTAAACACTTCTGTGTCTGCACTTCTTTTTTTTCTTTTATTTATTTATTTTTAATTTTTCTTGCACTTCTTTTTCTGTCTGGCAGCCTATATTTCAGGCATCATCCTTTCTCTGAAGTTTTCCATCACTGCCTATTCCCAAGCAGAGTTAGCCATTCTTTCCACCATTTGATTTCTGTACCTCACAGGCACTATGCCCTTCTATGTATCACTCATAACTGTCTGTTTATATGTCTGCCTCTCCCACAGGCCCAAGAGTCACAAGCTCAGATGCCATCAGGGCCCAGAGAGGAAAAGCAAACGGGTGAAGTTGCTGGGTTTAGGGAAACAAGCAGTGGACGATGTCACGCTGCTGGCCTGTAAGCTAACCCTCAGGCTTTTAGCCCAAGGATTGTCAGGGGCACCTATCCTTTTCATCTTTGGTTCCAAAGCTCCTAGCTCAGTGCCTGACACAGTAATGGAACTTACCTGGAGGTCTTGAGAACCAGCTCTGCCCTAACGTGCTATGTGACATTACAGAACTCACTCAACCTCTCTGCCATTCAGGTTCTCCCTTTCTTTATCTCTCGCCTCTTCAGAAAAGGCACTTTGCAGATCATCTAGGCCAGTGGCTTTTTCACTTTGTTCCTGAGGGACTTCGGCTTGAGGGGCTGATCTGGGGGACTTCACAGGATGCAGGGGTAGACTGAGACAGCAGGTTCCCAGCCCTCTTTCTCCACAAAACCAGAGTGGTCCAACATTTTTTCAGTTTTAGAAATGTATGACTTCTTTTGAAGAGAAGCATTTGCTGCTAAAAAAATTAAAGTTCAAAAACCATAAGGAATGCAGTAGGAATGGTATAGGTAGTTCTGCCTGGATTCAAATCCTGATTCTGCCACTTCCTTGTTGTATGACCCCAGGCACGTGATCTAACCTCTCTGAGCCTCAGTTCCCTCTCCTAGAAACTGACAGTGGTGATAATAGTACCCACCTCAGAGGGCTCCTGTGAGGTTTAATGTGTTAATGCATAGAAGTTGCTCAGAACAGTGCCTGGCACAGAATGCTTAAGAGGTGTTAGCTACTGTGATATAATGAGGTCTTTGTCCCTAGTCTTGGCACAGAGCTCCTAAAACTCTGGGAGTGTCCTCAGTGATAGGCGTGTCTCTTGTTATTCATGAGTCCCTTTTGATCACACCTGAGTTTATTCTAATGAGATGACTTAGGACGAGACCCCTCAACAGACTCAGGATGGGACTGGTCACCAGAAAGACCAAGTGATTAGAGATGAACCTTTTAGCCCCTCCTACTGAGCTCCAGGAAGGAGGGGTGGTAGCTGGTGACCAAGCTCTTTAACAGATCTAGAACAATGAGATCCAGAGCAGCTTCCAGGTAGGTGAACCAGCTGGGAGGGTTGTGCACCCCTACTCCACAGAGACAGAAGTGCCCAGGACCCTTCCAGACCTCACCCTATAGACCTCTTCGTCTGGCTATTCATTTGTATCCTTTATGATAAGCCAGTAAATGTAAGTAAACTACCTTCCTGAGTTCTGTGAGCTGTTCATAAACAAATTATCCAACCTGAGGAGGAGGTCATGGGGACCCCCGATTTATAGCTGGTTGGTCAAAAGTAGGGCTGGCTGGAGATCTGCAACTAGCATCTGAAGGAGAGGCAGTCTTGTGGGACTGAACCTTTAAGCTGTGGGTCTGCGCCAACTCTGGGTAGTGTCCGCATTGAATTGAAATGAATTGTTGGACAACCAGCTGGTGTTGGAGAATTGGTTGGTGTCAGAAAACACCCCACAAACTATAATTAGGGAGCACGTTCAGTCCTCTAACTTGGAAGGAGAAATTAATAGGTTTAACATTTCTGCTATCTTATGAGTGAACTTTCTCAGAAGCTTTTAGTGTTTTAACCCAGAGAGGGACTAATGGTGGAAGATTCAGACATGGTGACTAGGCTTGGTTTAGGGCAAGGGAAGGACGTAACACCTCAGAAATTTCCTCACTTCAGCAGCTCCTAATGTGCCTCTCTCTAGGGCTGACCATGATCCTGCCTTCTTACTCAGGAAGCGTGGGAATGTTCTGAATCATCTCTGTCCTTTATTTCTAAATCCTGCTTCATTTCCCCCACATTCTTTCCCTAGTCCAAGGGTTAGTCATCTTTTGTGTCGACTACTACAAGCCCCTCCTGATATCATCCTCAGCTCCTAACACCCCCAATTTCTTGCCGAAGATGTTTCTATCTCTTCCTATAGTTAGATTGCCTTCCCCCTTTGCATCCTGGACTTCCCCGTGGTAAAGAGAGCACAAGGTATGCTAGGGCCCAAGGCAGGAAGATCATTCATTCACCACGTACTTGTTGACTCCTGATGTGATCCAAGTCCTGTGGGATATAGAGATAATTTATGACACAGTCACTGTCTTCATAGAGCTCAGTCTATGGGGGAACAAAATCAGACAAGGACAGTAAATCCCAGTAAAATCTCTCATGGAGATAACACAGACCACATGTGATCCCAAAGGAGGGTGCCTCCTTGAGGTCACAGAGTGTTAAGGAAGGTCTGGGATGGGTGGGAGAAGTGACAGGTGAGATTTGAAACTTGAATAGGAGGCCTCCAGGCTGAAAATTTGGATGGGAGATGCATTCTAGACAGAACAACACATGCAAATCATGGAAGTGAGAGATGGCGTGCTGTGTGTGTGTGGTGTGGGCAAGACTTCGACTAAACGGAATGACCCAGGGGCAGAGGCTAGTTCTGCTGATGTCAGGCCATCATCCCTGGTCCCATAGGACAAACTTAAGAGTGAGTCAGCCTGGCCCTGGAACAGGGTGTCACAGGCATGATGTGGTACAGCCAAGAGCCTGGCAAAGGCAGGTCACAGCCCCAGTGGAATCCACTGTTTTTAGGATTAAAGAGATAGTGTATGCCAAGTACCTGGCTCAGAGTAAGCACGCAATAAATGGGAGCCATGATGGTTATTATTATTGAATTGCATTGTTAGTGTCACAGAGGGAACTGGCAGACGCTCTGTGTGGAAGAGGCCCTAAAGAGGATCTCCTAGAGAACTGTTACATCTGGGCTGAGACTTTGTGGGGCTGGTTCTTATTCTTTTGTGGGAAATATACTCTTTGGAGAATCTGATGAAACTCGTGGACCCTTTCCGCAGAAAATGACACATCTGCTCAGATGAAGATTTGCATATTATTTCAGGGACTTCACAGACTCCTGGAGGCCTGTCTAGTCACGGAACCTGGTTGGACACAGCTGTTACTCGCCAAGCATGGCTGAGAAAAGTTCCCACTGTTATCTCAGCTTATTATTCCAGGTGAAAACCTCAGCTCATATAATTTCTTTTTAAAAAATTTTTAAATTAATTTTTATTGGAGTATAGTTGCTTTACAATGTTGTGTTAGTTTCTGCTGTGCAGCAAAGTGAATCAGTTATACGTATATATATCTCCACTCTTTTTTAGATTTCCTTCCCACTTAGGTTACCACAGAGCACTGAGTAGAGGTCCCTGTGCTATACAGCAGGTTCTCATTAGTTATCTATTTTATACATAGTAGTGTATATATGTCAATCCCAATCTCCCAATTCATCCCACCCCCCATAATTTCAACTCTACGAATATTCTGTGTGTTTTAAAATACCAAGTGGTTGGGACTTCCCTGGCGGTCCAGTGGTTAAGACTCAGAGCTTCAAATGCAGGGGGCGTGGGTTTGATCCCTGGTCGGGGAACTAGGATCCCACATGCCGCACGACACAGTTAAAGAAAAAAAAAAAAAAAAGCACAACTAAGTGGCAAAAAATAAAATAAATAAAATAAAAGTGGCGGCTGACAAGTGGGTGGAGGAGGGAGACCAGTGAAGAGACCATTCTGACAGTCCAGGGAGAAAACACGACTGGCTTCAGGGCCATGTGTCCTCTGCAGTCACACAGGGCCCTCCCTGTGCTTGGTTTTATGGTCTGCTGTGTCTTCCTTCCTAATGAGCCTTAAGGAGTCTTGCATTTTCATTTTGCACTGGCCCCCACAAATTATGTCGCCAGTCCTAGGAGAAATCATGCATTCGAGTGCTTACTCTGTAAACAGCGCGTAAGTGGCAGTGCTGGAACTGGAATCCAAGCTGCTTGGGTCCAGAACCATGGATCTTAATCTATGTCATACTGTTTTCTGAGTCCAGAGGGCCAGTGAGAGCTGAGAAGAAGGATAAGAATAAGAAACATTGTTTCTTCTGCCAGAACACTATTCTCCATGCCTTGGCCTCTCCTTCCCTCCTACTGTCTTCTCAGTATCAATGCCATGTTCTCAAGGAGGCCTTTTGGGGTCTCCGGACCTGAGTTATGGCCCCCTTATTCTTTCACTTTTTGTTATCCTTTAAGGTACTCATCAGAATTTGTCATTATTTATTTGCATGTTTTCTGGTTTTAATGACAATTCCTCACTAGACTATTCTCTCAGTGAGTGCAGGACTGGTTCATCCCCTTATCCCCAGTGAAGAGCCTGGTAGGTAGTAGGTATTTCATAGATAACAGCTGGAAGGTAAGTTCACAGAATGTACTGACAGGTCAGATGGGATAGAGGAGCCCGGAGGATGCCGCAGGGATTCCCACCTGAGTGATGCTAATCCCTATATAAGACGTTAGGAGTGGGGCTGGGATGATTCAGTGGACTGGGGATGTGTTTGACAGCTTGAGTGCTTTTGGAGGGGGTGCCTTGAAGAAGGCAGTCTTCTACTGGCAAGCCCTTCCTGACTCCCTCCCCAATGCAGCCTGGGTGAGGGGCTGGCCACAGCCCCCTGGGCAGACCATTGCCATCAGGCATCTCCTGCTTATGCCCCTGGGGGTTGTCTGTTCCCTGGCCTGGGAAGCTCAGTTGGTTCTGGAACAGTGTTGCTGGGCTCATCTCTGGGTCATAGGGCTCCCAGGGGTGTGTATGCAGTCAGTCGGGGCTCAATAAATGCCAGTAGAAGAAAAGAGGGAAGGAAGAACTCAGGAGGGAAGCTGGGATGGGGAGCAGATCTGGGAAGTGGAGTGGAAATAGAAGGCCAAGGTTGGAGCCGCCGGGCCCTAGGGACAAGGTGGACAGAGGAATGCTCCAGCACCCTCGGGAGGCCAGGCACAGAGCTAAGTGCTTTATTCACCTAACTGCATTTCATCTTTGTGGCAACACTGAAGCAGTCATTATTATTCCTATTTTGTTAGGAAAACGGAGGCCCAGAGAAGTGACGTGATTTGCCCAAGGTCACACAGCGAGTGAGCAGTGAAGTCTGGGTTTGACCCAGGGCCATCAGTCCCCAAGCCTTCACTCTTCCCACTTCACTCCTGCCTCTCGCCCCTGCTCTCCGCTTCCCTCCCCCTTCTCCCCTCCCTCCGTTTCCTCGGCCGCCCCGCCCCGCCCCTCTCCTCCCCTCCTCTTCCCTCCCCTCTTTCCCTCCTTCCCTACCTCTCGGCGGCGGCGGAGCCACGTGGTGGGGCCGGGAAGCCGCGGCCGCCGAGCGCCCGGGCGGCTGCCCCTGCTGGGCAGTGCTACTCTGCGCTGCGCCGCGCTCGGTGCCTGCGCTCCCCACTCCGCGCTCCCCGCCAGCCGCCCCGGGGCGGGAGGCGCGCCTGGCGGCCGGCCGGCCGGCCAGACAAAGGAGGCGCGGCAGAGCCAGCGCGCGGGCGGGCGGACCATGGACTCCGAGCGCGAGCGGCCGGCCGCAGCCCTGAGGACCCGGCGCTCCCGGGCCCGGCCCTAGGCGCCCGGCCCCGCCGCCCGGGGCGCCCAGCTGGGAGAACGCGGAGCCCGCGCGGCGCGGAGGAGGCGGCGGCCGCCGAGCTAGAGGGGCGCCGCGGCGAACGGCGCGCGCGGCCCCCGGAGCCATGGGCAAGTGCAGCGGGCGCTGCACGCTGGTCGCCTTCTGCTGCCTGCAGCTGGTGAGCGCCGCGCGCCCGGGCTGCCGGGCCGGGTGGGGCGCGGCGGGGCGGGGTCCCGGGGCGTGCGGGTGGGGTGTGTGTCTCTGTCTGTGGGTCTGGGGCGAGCGCCCGGGTTGGGGGGTGGTCTGGAGTCACGAAGCGGACGGGCGGAGCCTGCTCGGGCTGGCCCGGCTGTCTCTTTGTGTGCACTTCTCGCCCGGCGCTCCCCGGTCCCCGAGTGCGTCCTGTGCGCGAGTCCCCGGCCCGCTCCGCGCCTGGGGCTCGGCGCGTCTCGCCCGCACTGTACGAGCGGCCTTCTGTTGGGGATATGCGCTGTGGGACTGTGGCTCGCCGGGGTTTGGGGGTGTTTCCGAGGCTGGTGTGTGGATCCGTTGAGGTCACTGCCGTGTGTTTTCCTCTAGATCACTCGTTTGCGTGGGTCTCAGCCTCTGGTCTCCGCCCCAGTGTTTCTCACAAAGTCTCTGCTCCTGTGTGTGTCTCTCTCCTGGTTTCTCCTTGGTATGTCTCTAGATCTCTGACCATTTCTGGTCCATGTTCATCTGTGTGTGTCGGGATCATAGACTCCAGGAACCGTTCACTCCTTTGTGCTCTTCCTGCCTCCCTCTATCCTCCTGACTGGGCAGGCCTGGGAATGGAGAGCCCCTCCCTGGAGAGGGTCACAAGGAGCTGCCAGGTCCTGGGCCAGTCTGACCAACCAGGTTCGGGATCGCCCTCCCTGCTTGGGCTGAGGCCACAGGCATTCTGTCAGTCACCATTTCCACCAGAGTGGGGGGGGGGGCGGGGGGGAGGCAGGCTCCTCTGCCTGGGCTGGCACTGATAGGGGTGGGATACTTGGGAGCATCTGGGGACACTATACCTAATCCCAGCCCAGGGAACTCAGGTTCTTGTCTCAGGGAGGCCAGTGGAGTGAATTTGGGGGATGAAGGGGACCAGCTCTGCCCTTCAGTTCAGACTCGGGCAGGTGAATTTGGGAAGGTGTTTAAGGAGAGGCCAGGATCTCCTGCCTACCCTAGAGCTGAGGCCCAACAACTGGGGGCTTTGGGGGTAGAGGTGCATGGGGACCTCCACGGACGGAACTCAGGTCTGAGTCTGAGTTGGGGTAACCTGAGCCTCACTGATGCCTGACTCCGTGATCCGGGTCTCCACTTTTGCCTGCATCCATTGCCCTTCCTCCACCACAGGTGTGTACAGTAACGCAGAATGAAGCTTTGAGTGTGGCTATACAGACCTCCTCGTTCATCTTTTTTCTCTCCTCTTGTGGACCCCAACCCCAAACTTGCATCCACAGACCTGCCCTCTTGGGCAGCGGGCGAAACAGCTGGGCCCTGAAGATTGTAGCCCTGCTCCCAGCTGTGGGCTGCAGGGCAAGTGACTTCCCCTGGCTGGGCCATCTTAGTCGGCCTCTCGGTAAATTCCTCATCCTTGAGTGTGGCAGAGGGGATTAATTAAGATCAGGTAGAATGGAAACTCCAGAAGGGCAGAGATTATCTTTCTCGTTCCCCCTAAATCCCCAGCAGCTGGAACAGTGCCTGGCACTCCATTAATATTTGTAAAATAAATGAGTGAATCAGTTATTTGGCAACTCCAGGCTCCCAGTTCCTCTTGATCTCCTTTGAGGAACATAAAATGCCAAGAAGTGCTGAAACTTTCCAAGGAATTATTTTTTCTGTGTTAATTTTAAAATTTTAAACTAGGACTTTTTTTTTTAATTAGAAAAGTAACACACACATATTATAAAATGATTAAATCAATAAATAACCAAACAGAGCAGAAGTTAAAGACGTTTACTTCTATGCCCAGTCCCATACCCCAAAGGTAAGCACTATTAACAGTTTGGCCCACGGTCATTCTCTGTTGATGATAATAACAGTGGTTAGCTTTGGGGAGCACTTACTAGGTGCTAGGTACCCTGTAAGCACTGTTCCATGTATTAACTCATTTAATCCTCCTAACAACCCTAGGAAGTAGCTTGCCCAAAGTTCTACAGTTAGGGGCCAGGCTGTGAGGCCAGACAGCTGACCAGCATCCTCTGTTGCCTTCTTAACTGTAAAAGTAGTTCTGGCTCTGGTGAGTCAGGGGTCCCTTGGGAGGTGCTTCCTACTCTATAGAGAGATGAAGGCGGCGAGGCAGTATCCCTGCCTCTCACTTACCTGCCTCCAAAGCTCTCCCCAGCTCAGCGAAACCCACCCTTCCACTTAGAGGGCTCACCAGCACAAGGGGCTCTGGAATTAGACAAGACCTGGGTGGGATTCTGATCCTTCTACATCTTGGCTGGGTGCCTTTGGGCAGCTTGTGAGGGTTACATGACATAATTTGGGGAGGTGCTCTGAGGAGGGACTTGAAAATGGGTCTCTTGGGTCTGTTGCTCTGTCTGGTCCGATTGCAGAGTGGGTCCCTTCAGCTGTCGCTAACCCCCAGGAGCCTTCGCTGCCTGACAGCTTTGGTAATGTGCTCCTGGCTGCTGGAATTCACCAGCCTGACATCATCCCAGGGAGAAGGGAGCCTGTTTTCTCATCCAGTGGACAGGGGCAGAGAAGGAAGAGACTGTTAAATGTTTCTCAGCTGAAAACTTTAGAAGAGGAACTGTGTCGTTTTTCTTTCTTGTGTGGGGCTTGATGATTACAAGAAAACAGCCCAGTTCTAAACACTGTTCTATAGTTGGGGTAGACTTGCTTTGGGTGAGGGAGTACGATGTGAGGGTGCACTGGAGGGTGGGAGAAGCAGGTGGGGGCTGGACCGTTCAGGTGGACAAGTAAAGGGGACAAGGCTCTGGAGTTTGACAGGACAGACGTGGGTTTGAGTCCTGGCTCTGTCACTTCCTAGCTGTGTGATCTTAAGCAAGTTGCTTAGCCTCTCTGAGCCAGTTTTGTCATCTGTTTAATAGAGATGATAGAAACAGTTCCCAAGTCTTAGGGTTGTTGTTAGGATTAAATGCATATAGCTTAATGCAGATGAGCTTAGCACTGTGCCAGGCACAGAGTGAGCATTCAATAAACTATAGTTTTTTATTGTTATTATCTTAATGATGTCTACCCTGGTATGCTTCCCTGGAATTGTGACCCAGACATATCCAAGTGCCCTCCTGCACTCTTCCTTTGTGGGAAGCAGCAGGTAGTTGGGCATGGAGCTAAGAGTCAGGAGGCCTGGATTCAAGCCTGCTTCTGCCACTGACATCCTGTGAACTTGGACAAGTCTTTTCCCTACTGCAAGCCTTGGGTTTTCCCCATCTGTAAAATGGGAAGAACCACTGATCTGTGTCTCTAGGGTCCTGCCAGTTCTGCCCATCTGGGACCCTGGGAGGATGTCTGGACTGGCCTGGAGGTTTCTGTGTGTCTCAGTCTAGTTCGACTCTGTAGAACATCTAGGGTCCCTTGCTTTCTCCCTACTTGGTATATCATCTTAACATTACTAATGCTATTCACACCCTAATTTTTATGTGTTTCTCTTTTCCCTCCCCTGTCCAAACCCTGCCCTTCTTTCCTGGTCCACCTCCTTCCTGAAAGCTTACAGGCTACTCTATTCTTCCAGTAAGAGGATGAACCAGGGAGATTTGCCCAAGGGAATCATCAATTTCTTCATCATCACCATGATCACTCCCATTTCTGGAGTTCTGTGCTAAGCACTTTATATGTATAACCTCATTTAACCCAGTGAGCTTACATATGTAAAGTGCTTGGCAAAGTTGCCTGGTACATGTTCAGTGATCGATAAACGTTAGCTATTTTACGGTTTTTATCCTTCTTATTTTTATCCTACAAAATGGGATAGATGTTTTTATTAGCCCCTTTTTCTTTTTTTTTAAATTAATTAATTAATTTGTTTGTTTTTTTCTTTTTGGCTGTGTTGGGTCTTTCGTTGCTGCGCATGGGCTTTCTCTAGTTGTGGCGAGAGGGGGCTACTCTTCGTTGCGGTACGCGGGCTTCTCACTGTCGTGGCTTCTCTTGTTGCAGAGCATGGGTTCTAGGCACGCAGTTAGCCCCTTTTTCTGATGAGGAAACTGAGGCTCAGGTCTCTAAGCTAGTCAGTGACAGCACCAAGATTCACACGCTCTTTTGCCGGAGCAGAGAGCCACCCTCTCCGCCCTATGTCACCCTGCTGCTCACGTTTAAGCAGCCCGTGACCTCAGACAGGTCTCTTCACTGCTTCAGGCCTCAGTCTCCTTATCTGAAAACGAAAATGATACTGTCTCAATAGGATCACGCACATGCCTGGCACCATGAGCCAGTGAGTGGTCAGTGATACATCACTGCCATGATTGTTCTTGTCCCGGCTCTGTGTGACCTTGGACACATGCATTCGCTCCTCTGGGCCCCAGTGTCTTTCCCTGTCAAAGAAAAAGAGTCATCCTTACCTCTCAGAGTTAGAAAAAGGGCTTAGGCAGCTGCCATGCACACAGTAGGTACTCAGAAAACACATCGGTTTCATTCTTTTCCCCTCTGGAAAGCTCTTTGCTTTCTGGAAGATGGTGGGTGAGGGGGGAAATATGTTGCTTCCTGCTGAGCTGCGAGTAATGGTGTGAAACGTGGTCAACCTGATTGATGTCGTTATTAGCAGCAGCGGATGGTGAAGACATGAAGACCGGAGGGAGCTAGGCTCTGCAGGGGCCTGCGCTCAGAAGCAGCTGCATCTGCAAGCTCATGGCTTCCTGGGGAGGGGCTAGCTCTGCTCTGGGTACTTCAGGTCCTTGGGCCAGGCTTCAGAGTCAGAGCACGAAATCGTCCAGGCCACTGACTCTCTTTGTTCTTTATACCCCTTTGACAGGGTAGGGGCTGGGGTGATCAAGTCCCTTTTGCAGATGGACAGACAGAGGCCAAACTGCCCTCAAAACCCTTATGAGGTGGGCAAGGTGGAATGGAGCAGGGCCCCCCCCCACCCGGGGGGGAGGTGCAGTGGATGGCCCTGGTTCTGCTCCTTTGCAGGGGTGGTGGCTGGGGGATTTTGACATAAGTACCCCATAAATGGCAGCTGCTCTGACATCTGGCACAGAGGGGTGAAGGACCTCTGGGATCAGGCAGACATTGCTGCCTTGCTTTGTGACTTCCAGAAAGTCCCTTACCTTCTCTGAGCCTCTGCCTCTTTCCTGTAAAGTAGTCAGGACAACAGCTCCTACCCCATGGTAGTTTGGGAAGGTTCCCTGAGATGGTGCCCAGACAGCACTGGCCCAGGCAGTGCTCCCTGCGGCTGGCTGTTATTTGCCTTGCAGTTTGGATAAGTCACTTCAGCCCCCATCTCTGCCTGGATTAGAGATTTTAGCGACCAGACTCACACCCATAAACTCTTCAAGTCTTAGTTTCTTTATATGGAAAACGAATGGTTCGGTGGGAAATAATAACAACAACTTCCTTTTATTTGGTGTCTGCTATGAACCAGGCACTGTGCTTAAGTGCTCTATATACCTTGTCCTTTGTTACTATCTGGCTTATCCATGGCCACATAAATAGTAGGGACAGAATGAGCATTCACGCATCAGGACTCCACTGCTTCTACCTTGCATGCCCTATTGCTCCCCCGTAGGATTGTGGCGATGCTGGATGTGGAAACCGATGGAGAAATCTAAATCTTTCTTTATCCATAAAGGGTTGTTACTAGACGCCAGACCTTCTGAGCTGCTTATTCAAATGCTAACCCCATCCCCCGTCCCCATTTCTCCTCACCCCAAGACCTGTGTTGGGTTTAAGGGAACTGTGACGCAGGTTAAGAACAAGTTATGCGGGAAAGAAATTAACCTGTATTGAAGACTTATCAGCCCTCATAACAAGTCTGTGAGATAAGGATGGTCTTTATACCCATTTACTGATGGGCATACTGAGGTCAGAAGAATGAAGTGACTTGTTACCAAGGAAACAAAAGATACAGTCTAGGCTTCACATAAATGATCACAGGGAAAGGATTTGAGAACAACTGCAAAATCTAGACCAAGAGGAGATGGTCAGCTCTAATGGTTGAAGTCTCTTTTCTCATCTAGTTTCAGGGAGGAGTAGGTGATAGGAGAGCAAGATGAGACCAGAGATGTGCTTTTAAAAGCTAACTCCTGGGCTTCCCTGGTGGCGCAGTGGTTGAGAATCTGCCTGCCAATGCAGGGGACACGGGTTCGAGCCCTGGTCTGGGAAGATCCCATATGCCGCGGAGCAGCTGGGCCTGTGAGCCACAATTACTGAGCTTGCGCATCTGGAGCCTGTGCTCTGCAACAAGAGAGGCCGCGATAGTGAGAGGCCCGTGCACCGCGATGAAGAGTGGCCCCCACTTGCCACAACTGGAGAAGGCCCTCGCACAGAAACGAAGACCCAACACAGCCATAAATAAATAAATAAGTGAATGAATGAATGAATGCTAACTCCTGGCCACAGCAGATGGAGCTGGCTTTGGTCTGGGGAACCCCAGTCCCAATGCTCTTGGTCTCCCTTCTGGTCCTGGAGAGGGAGAGGGATGGTGATTCGGAGACTGAGGGAGAGCCTCAGGCAGCAAAGCACGCCTCTCTGGGACATGTGCTCCTGCCAGCAAGTACCAGGGTTCTGGAAGAGCAGTTACTGTGGTTGCAGGTTTTAATGGGTTACTCTGGCCTCCTGGCCCCTGCCTTTCAGAGCAGCTGGTACATCCAGAGGCAGGGAGTTCGACTGGGAAGAGCTTGAGCTGTGCAGTCAGGCTGGGGTTTGAGTTCCATCTCTGCCTCTTTATAGCTGAGTGACCTTGGGCAAGACACTTAACCTCTCTGAGCTTCCATGTGCATTTCTCTAAATCAGGATACTAGTAATCATCCTCAGAGAAGTGTCCTTCCCGGAGGTAAGATACACTGAGTAGGAGCTCACAGAGGGTTCACATTCTTGAATGCCCCGTAAGTGAGACAGCAGGTTCTATGAACATGAATATTGTGGGATGGGAAATGGACATGTCCTTTTTTTCAACCAGTTGAAGGCCCAAGTTGAAGCAGAGGTTCTGCTAAACGTTTGTGGCCTTGGCCTTACTGTCCCTCTATCTTCTCTTCTGTAAAATGGGAATAATAATCGCACATCCTCATGGGACTATAGTAAGGGTGACCTGAGATAAGGCAGGGAGAGCTCTGGGCACAGAGTCCAGCGCTCATTCAGAGGAAATCAGAGAGGAAGCTTGGCTCTCTGTGTCCTCCTCTGTAAAGGGAGAAGGTTGGACTCATCATCTCAAAGGACTCCTCCAGCTCTGACTCATCAGTGAGTTCCATCCTTTCCCAGGAGGAGATCAGAGCTGCTGCCACATCAGCCCACCTTGCTGCAGGCAGCGATGACTGATGGGAGTATCAGGCTCTGGGGAGAGGAGGAGACTCCTGCCTCCAATGGCATGCCTGAGGCTTGACACCTGGGGTGCCAGGCTGTCAGGGACTCAGGTGACCTGTTCTTTCCTCTGTCTGTTTGAATGAGTGTCGGTACTATCCCCATCCCAAATGCCCACATGGCATATTTAGTCTCATGGCATATCAAGTCTCAGACCCCAGAGGTTCAGAGCAGGAGGTTCTAACCCATCATTAACCCCTGACCCACTACAGGGGAACTTCCTGACCCCTAGAAAGACAAAATATTGTTGGGTAAGAGAGTAAGCTTTGCCATCAACTAACCGTACCCTGAGTTGCATTCAGCAAATATTTACGAAGCACCTACAAAGTGCTGGGCACAATTCTTGGTGCTGAGTCACTTTAGGGTACAAAATATACCCTGAGCTGCAAGTCAGAATCCCAGGGTTCTGGTACTCACTTCCTGTGCAACTTTGAGCTGGCCCTGCCCCTCTCTGGGTCTCATTTTCTCCAGTCTGTGAAACCAGGGGATGGAGGAGAGAGTGTTGAACTCCATCAGCGGTTTTCAAACTATCTACAGAGGCTCTGCAGTGGTGGACTGACAATCAGGTGGTGAGTTCCCTGTCTCTGGCAGTGATTAAGAATTTATATGTAGGTTGGATGACTTGGATGTGTAATGGATCTAGTGACGATCCGTGTCCCTTGGAACCACCAGAGGCTGATTCTGGGTCCTGAGAGGACAGTGGCAATAGTACAAAATGGTATATATTATGAATAATGAAAATTGTGAGCATTTTTGTGCTTTTACCATGTCCCTTTGCCTTAAGCATGCTCCCCCCTACCCCAAATCACAGAGCGTGGCAGAGCTCCTGGCACAGGAAGTGGGGGAAATGGGAGTCTGTAGATACTTTACTTCCGTGCCCACTCTGGCTACCCCGTGCCCTAGAAGGAGAGGCAGCCCTGGGATTATTAGGGTAGGGGTGGCTCCTACGCCTCTTTCTTTTGAGGTTGGGGGGTAGGTTCTGCAACCCCAGCCTGAACCAGAGATGTGGGTTTTCAATTACAGAATTAAATGCACAATTAGGCATAATTACCAGTGCTCAGAGCCTGAGACTGCTCATAATAGGCGTGTAATCTACTGCAGCCTCTGTTTATACTACTCAGCGCTCTCCCTAATGATGCTAGGATGCCTTCACACTGCACTGTTGCCATGGAGATGAGCCTGCCACTATCATGCAGGGCTGACAAATAGTGTTCTGGTCCTGGACCCCTGGCTTGTTTCTGAGGCCTCTGCAGCCAGCCCTGGAGTGGAGGGGCCGGCCAGGTGGGCCAGGAAGGCAGGTCAGCCCTCCCTGCCCTCTGACATACCCCACTGGTTTGAGCCAGCCTCAGAGGCACCAGGGAGGACAGGAAGGGGGGTGGGTTCAGTCCCCCAGAGTCCTCAAGGCTGGAGCAGGATGGCCCAGGTACTGTGAAAGGTCTGTGGTTACCCATTCAAGCCGTGGTCTGGACAAGGGGCCCTGCAAACAGCCAGCTCCCACATAGGACTGGCTGTGCTATGAACTGGCTCTGTGACTTTGGACAAGTCCTTGCCCGCTCTGGGGCTCGGTTTCCCCATATGTGAAATGTCCAATAAAGAAGATTTACTGAACATTTCGAAGCACTGCCAACTGTCGCAACCGCTCTACCTGTGGTAGCTCGTTCACCCTCACTGCACCCATTTGTGGTAGACAGTTATGATCCCCGTTTTGCAGAAGCAGAATCTGAGGCTGCAGGCGGTTACGTCAGGCAGTGGAGGAGTTGGGATACCAACCCAGGCAGCTGGACTCCAGGCCCTACTCTTAACCTCTAGCGTATGGCCTCACATGTGTCATCCCTTATCACCCTCCCAGCAGCCCCAGGGCTGGACCACTGTTATCCCCATTTCCTAGATGAGGGCTCTGAGGCTCAGAGAGCTACAGTTGATTGCCCAGTGTCACACAGCAAGGCAGTGACAAAGCAGGTTCTGGCTGATGCCAAAAGCCAGGATTGCTAACTTTGGCTTCTTAGTGGAAGTCATAAAGAGTGAAAAGATTTACTTCCTCAAGCACATACCAAGGACCCCCCTTGATCCCCACCTGGACTGGCCCCAGCCACGAGGCAGGGAGGCCTGGGGTCCGCCCAGACCCAGCACTTCGATTTGATCTTGGAGGGAATCTTGGTCTAGTTCTTCTCTCATCTGTCTACCCCCACCTTGGTCACTGGAAACAGAGCGTATTGTTATGCTCTTTTTTTTCTTTTCTACATTTCTGTCATTCAGCATATTATGGATACCTACTGTGTGCCAGTTCTTGGGGACCAGATGGATCAGACACAGTGGAGAAACAAGACTGGAACACAGAAGTTTCAGGATCAGATGGGCTTGGGTTAAAATCCTGCCACTTAATGCATGATCTGGAGCAAGTTGCTTGACCATTCTGTTGCTTAGTTTCTTCATCTGTTATGAGGCACCAATCTATACCTTGCAGGGTGTTGACAATATTAGCAATAACAACTACCACTTACCAGATGCTCACTGTATGCCAGGCACTCGGCTGAGGCCACTGTATGCCCTGGATGAACCTTCCTAACACAGAGTCTCTCATTCCCGTTTAACAGACAAAGCAACTGAAGTTCAAGAAGTTCAAGTGCCTTGCCCAGGGCCCCCACAGCCCCGAGTCCAGAGCCCCTACTCATCTTTACTAAGTGTCCCACCAGGATGGAGATGTGTGTGTTCCTCCTGCCACTTCCCTGAAGCCCCCGGCTGCTTGGCCAGTTCTTCTTAGGGAATGAAGCATCCAGATGAAAGGACAATCTGAGGGTGACAGTGCCCACCTGGCACTGCCCAGGGTTCTGTCTAACTGGATGATACCCCATTGAAATCCTAAAGGCTAGGTTTTCTGAGAGGAGGGTATCAGACATCACTCTGCCTCCGTACTCTACAGCTGGGAAAACTAGGATTTTCCCGAGACCACAATGCAAGTCAGTGGCAGAGTTGAGACTGGGACCCAAAGCCAGTTTAGGACACTTGTTGTTACCTTCCTTTTACCCCCCACCAGTCCTTTGGAGAGAGGCATCTGGGGGGCTGTGGTGTGTATATTTGTGTGTTTGTATGTATGTATGCATGCAAAACTGCACACAGCTGCATGCCCAAGCATTTGTGGGGCAGACATTGGCACGTGGAGATTTGTGGATCAATAAACATCCCCTCCCACTTCCTCCCTCTTCATTTATTCATGAACTCTGAACTCCTTGGCTCCAGAGAAACTGCCTGGAAGAAAACAATTAGAGCATAATTAGAACCATTCCTATTATCAACTCTCAGCGGGAGAGGAAGGGGGGCTGCTAGGGTGTAGGGGTGGCCCTAGGAGTTCCCATCGCCCCAACTCCTGCAGCTGCGCATTCAGCTCCTGCTCACCCCGCAGAACTCAGCCCCCTGGAGTCCCAGGCACTAGTCCATCTTCAGCAGAGAATAAGGACCTCATCCCTGGAGGCATCCAAGCACTTGATAAAGCCAGGGAGGAGAGCTTTCTGCCTTGCATACTAAGTTAGAGTAGGTGATTTCCAAGTCCCTTCCACGCTGAGCTGCTTGGGTGCTCCCTGCCAGGGCCGGGGGCCAGGCACTGCAGGATAACTAAGAAGTACATCATGGCTCCTGCTTTCTAGAAAACATCCCTGTATCAGATTGCATTGAATGAAGACTACAATGACAATAGGAAATGTAAATTACCTGGAGGAAGCAATTTACCGGGCTGGGCTCCATTCATTGCCCATGATTAATAGTAATCATAACAGTACCAGCAGTGGATATTTATGGATTGTTTCTAACCCCAGAGCCACTGCTCTTCCCCACCAGGTGTCCCACCAGCAGAGAGAGGTCACCCGGGAACAGGCATTCCTCCCCATCTCTGAGGAACAGGAAGGTAAGATGCAGTGAGGTGCCAGGCACTATGTTTCTCACTTCAGATGCATTTTCTTACTTAATCTTGCAGAGACCCTAGGGGGTAGATATTAATATTATCTCCAGTGTACAGGTGAGAAAACTGAGGCTCGGGAAGTAACAAAGCCTGCCCAAGATAACACAGGGTTGGTGTAGACTGAAACCCAGGCCTTTCGGACTCTAGAACCCTTCTCATGCTTTGTACTTGACTAGGTTTGTTGGGGTTTTTTTCCTAATTATTTTTCTTTTTTTTTTAAATTTATTTTACTTATCTATTTATTTATTTATTTATGGCTGTGTTGGGTCTTTGTTTCTGTGCGAGGGCTTTCTCTAGTTGCGTCAAGCGGAGGCCACTTTTCATCGAGATGCGCGGGCCTCTCACTGTCGCGGCCTCTCTTCTTGCGGAGCACAGGCTCCAGACGCACAGGCTCACGGGCCTAGTTGCTCCGCGGCATGTGGGATCTTCCCAGACCAGGGCTCGAAACCGTGTCCCCTGCATTGGCAGGCAGATTCTCAACCACTGCACCACCAGGGAAGCCCACTTGACTAGGTTTGAGGGTGCAGTTTGCTCTCTCTTGAACTTCAAGTTGGACCTTGTAAAGCTATTTGATGCACCCCCTGTGTCCGTCTCCTGGTCGAAGGTAACGTGTTGAATCCTCTTGTTCCTCTTTTTCTCACTATGTGCCAGCTGAAGAGAGAGTGGGAGAGCCCTGCTACTGATCTGGGTCACATCCCCCAGAACCAGCCTTGGCAAAGGAAAGTGAAGGCCTAGCAGATGAGGGTGTGGGGCCTCTTGAGAGAGGGTCACCATGGATAAAGGAGCCCAGGCTGTAACCAAGGAGACAGCCCCACAGCCCTTAGGCTGTGACAGGAGGGTGTGGCTTCCTGATGGGGAGGGGAGGAAATTGCCACGTGGGGCCCAAATGGACAGAGAAGGGGACGTGGGCTAGATTCAGTCAGAGGAGGAGCACAGGGCTGTGATGCTCCCACCTGGGGATGGGGGTGGATACCTGGGACCACAGGCTTCCTTCTTCCCTTACCCTGTCCCACCTGAGGGGAGGCAGCCGTGATAACAAGCTCCCCTTCGTTGACCCTCTGTAGGGTGCTGCCCCCTTTCTCCGAGTGACAGGTTGTCACCCTCATAACGGGCCCTGTGCCCACCAGGGGTCTCTGACTTCCCAGTGGCCCCCTCCATCACAGGTGAAGATAGATTATTCTGCCACACACAGATGTCCCGCTGGAGGTGAGGGCTCACGTGAGGCCAACTTTCAGATGTGGGCAGCTTTATAACATGGCTCCTTGTTGCCTTCAGGAGGAAGTCCAATGGTTCTCAAACTTTAGCGTGCATCACAAACACCTAGAGAGCTTGTTCAGTTACAGATTTCTGTATCCTGCCCCGAGTGTCCGATTTAGTAGGTCTGAGGTGGGGCCTGAGAATTTGCATTTCTAACAAGTTCCAAGGTGCTGCTAATGCTGCTAGTCACACACTGAGAATTACTGGGCTAGCTAGTGGGACACTGGGTGGCCCTGGCGGCCCCGCCAACCCTGACGCTCACCACATCCATGTCCTTGAGCTCTGGCCACGTTGAGGTAAGCACACCAGCTGTACCTCACACCTCTGTGCCTTTGCACCTGCTGTTCCTGTCTCTGGAAGTCCCCTCCGCTCTTAATCTCCTTAAGGCCAGCTCACCCATCATCTCCTCTTTGGAGCGTCACTGTACTCCTGCACCCGTCTTCCTCTGGCCTCTGGGAACACCTTGCCCCTACTGCCTGCGTCACGGCAGGCATCCCTCTGTTGTCACCTGTTCTCATTTCCACGTCAAATCGCTCTCTCTAGACTGCGAGCTCCATGGGGCCTGGAGAGGCGCCTGAGCCATCTGGTCCTCAGAGCCTGGTGGTGAGTCTGGCCCTCAGAAGGCCCTCAGTGATGGCGATGCTTGGGTGAACCCCATAAGCAGGTGGAAAGGCCAGGTGAATAATCACAAAGCTTCTGCTTACACTGTGTCTGGCCCTGTGCTAGGTGCCGGGGATTCTGTGGTGTGGGAGGCACCCGGCCAGTGTGGGCTCAGATGCTGTCAGTGATCATGTTGCGGTGTGGCCAGGGACATACGGAAAAGCAGACGGTGAAGGAGTCCAGTGTTAACGGGAGGGTTTCTTAGAGACAGTCTTCAGTGGAGTTGAACAGTCTGCAAGCAAGGCAGGAACCTTTTCATGGACTGCATTTACTCGTGACTACGGCCCCACCAGGCAGGAACTGTCGTCCCTGTTTTACAGATGAGCAAATGGGACCCAGGAGGGGGATTCACCAGCCACAAGTCACAGCACGCATGTGGCAGAGCTGGTGTCTGCCTGGATTTCCTGATGCTCAATCCTAAGCTCTCTCCCTCCCCCAGGACCGCCCAGAGTCCAGGCACCTGTGTGGTCCGAGACTCTTTCTTCGGAACGTGTCTCCAAGTGAGGGTTTACCAGTTTGCTCACGACAGACCCCAGGGTCCCCTGATAGGTCAGCCCCAAGCCCACTTTCAGGACCTGCCAGGGCATCTCCAGAGGGAGCCTGTGCAGCTGGTGTGTGCGCCCCCCGAGCCCCCGGGACAGACAAAGGCCGGCTGCCTGGGAGAGGGACAGGTGTGGATGTTGCCTACATGTGTGTCCCAGGGTGTCCAGACCTGTGTATGAGGCCCCTGCACAGAAGGAACCCAGAAGGCACTGCTATCTTCTGGCACGGAGCTCTGAGGAGTCTGAGAAATTTCAGCACACAGCCTGGCCTTCCAGACCATTATGTCTGGGTGGGAAGATATAACATATTTTATTTAAGAGTTTCTCAGCTTGATTTGTAACTTAAATATTTGGACACATGGTGCTCTGTTGGTACTCTTGCCTCGGTCCTGAAGGCCCCCAAATGTTAGCGAAGGGTCTGGACTCGGGGGTGGGT
Organism: Balaenoptera acutorostrata; assembly: GCF_949987535.1. Taxonomy (NCBI): domain Eukaryota; kingdom Metazoa; phylum Chordata; class Mammalia; order Artiodactyla; family Balaenopteridae; genus Balaenoptera; species Balaenoptera acutorostrata. Next base: position 24,962,044 of record NC_080064.1, on the reverse strand, counting down.
GCCAAAAGAGGCTCCCAGGTGCCTCACCTGCCTCCGGCGATGCCAGCTGCTCCAGCCCGTCGCTGTCTGTCTGCCGGTCAGCAGCCCCATGAGCCATCTGAGTGGGCTGCTGTCCCCAAGCTGCCACTAGCTGTCATTCTCATGATAGGCTGCCAGGGACACAGGGACCCTCCACTGAAGTGAGAGGCTGTCTGGGACCCCGTCTGGGAATCACACCGTGCTTGTCAGCTGTGACAGGCTGGGCTGGTGGGCGCCCAGGCCTGATGGGGCAGGAGGGAGGGTGTGGGGACGTGGTTTATCCAGGCCTGTGGCCAAACCCTTGACATACGCGATCGGCTCTCCCCATCCCGGCTGCGTGAGGCAACGGTGAGATGTCCTGCTTCTGCTGCTGCCTGGGAGCGCGCACGCCGGCAACGTGCTCAGCCTCCCTGAGCCGCGTTTCTTCATCTGTAAAGTGGAGATCACTGGACCTGCCTCTTGGGGCTGTCCAGCAGATTCAGCGAGAGAATCCATGAAAGGCACTCGGCACAGCACCTAGCATTTAGTCAACACTTAGGAAATGGGAGCTGCTGTAATTACAGCCAGTGGGAATGGCAGTGAGGCTCTGGGAGGTGGTGCGTCTGCAAGGCGCACAGTTACGACTGTTTGCTGAGTGGGAAGCTCCTGGCAGAGAATCCTGGAATGCAGGAGCCTGAAGGTCCCCAGAGACATCGTGCCAACCTTTTGTACGGATGGGTCCACAGAGGCCCGGGGAGGCGGTAGGGCCCGAGGGGTTTAATCCCTGTCTCCTTCCCTTGCTGCCCCAAAGAAAGTCAGGGAGCCTGGCATCGGGGCCCTTCGTGGACTGTTCCAGGAAGCAAGCTGATGCCATTTCTGGGAAGGATGGCAGTTGGATGTGTGATTCCAGACAAAGAAACCCTGAACAAAAATAAGCTCTCCAAGTGGGTGGAGGGGGGCTGCTCTTTGCTCAGTTCTGGGCAGCCGTGGGCCAGCGGCTGCAGCTAGAACCATTCCTGTGGTCTCAGTGTTTCTGGGCAGGAGTTGGTGGGGAGCAGGGGCAAGGTGCCACGAAGTCAAAATGCCACAGACATTCCCAGGAGACGGAGCTCAAACCCCACTCTGACACCTGGTGACCTCAAAAAAGGGCCTCACTCTCCCACTGCGGACAATGGGGACGACACTCCCCTAGCAGGATACAAAGTGTGTTACTCATGGACTCTAGGGCCAGAGAACCTGGACCAAAGCTTTACCAGCCGTGTGACCTTGGGCAAGATACTTTTCTTCTTCATGGTTCAGTTTTCCCGTGTGCAGAGTGTCTGTACCTGGCATGTTTCTGTGAGGATTAAATGAACCGAAGCATGGTGAGCGTCCGAGATGCTTGACATATCATAAGTGTTAGCTCTTAGTCTCTCTTAGTGTCATTCTGGGGGTAAAGTGAAATGCCACCTGTAAAGGGCGATGCTCAGCATGTGCACATAGTAGGCACTTGAGAACTATGCGTTCCCTTTCCTTCCTCCTGTAAACCAGGCCTGAAGATCAGCCAGGGCCTGGTCCTCGGGAGAGGCCCTCCCTCCACTCTTTTTGCCACACAGACAGCGCACCTCTTCCGCAACAGGCCCACCAGCAGCCTTCTGGCCCGGGGCCAGGAGATGATTGCAGGGGGCTGCTCCACTCTCACTCCTCGGCTCCTTTGCCCTCCCTTTTCATCTTCCCAGCCAGCTCCTGGGATGGGGGATGGGGGATGGGGAGGTGAGGACGAGGTGGTCTCCTCGGGGCTGCAGGTATCTGGTTAAGAGCCAGGCTCTGGCTCCAGAACCACCTGGTTTGCCACGGCTCTGCCACCTCCCCAGCTCAGATCTCAGGCTGCGCTCCCCTCCATGGGACAGGGGTGATCACCCATCCCTCACTCAAATGAGAGGGCGCGTGCAAAGCACTTGCCACAAAGCCTGGTGCACCGTAAGTGCACCCTAAATATTAGCCATCGATATTAATGCTCGTGTCAAAGTTCAGAGCCAGGCATTTTGAAGGGAAACACTTCAGCCCTGTCCCCTGGTGGGGGGTGGAGGGGTACCCCCTCCCATGCAGGCCCTCTCCTGCCATCCCTCCTTACCGCCTTGGCTCTCACAGGCCCCACATGACCCTCTCCCCTGGTCCTCTCTTGGCCAGAACAGAACACTGGGGGGTGGGGTCCCCCGGAACTCGTAGATCACCAAGAAAGGAAGAGGGTAACAGGAGAGTGGGGGGGGGGGTGACACTCACTCCATTCACTTATTCCTTCATGCCACAGATGAATCAGAGCAGGAGACCTGCACAGATAAACAGACCTTTACCATATGGAGGAGTAAAAGCAGCACAGAGGGAAGGATGCTGGAAGCGCCCTTCACCTCTCTGAGCCTCTGTGTCTGCATCTGTCCGGTGGGGCTAACGATCCCACATTACAGGGTGGTGGCATAAATCACACTCTGAGCTGGGAAGGGCTGCTCAGATGTTGGCAGCTGCCGTGATTCTCCATTGGAAGGAGAAGCTGGGACCCGAGCAACGCCTGGACGGTGATGGGAGGGGATCCTGAAGCCCCTGGGAGGGGCTTCTGTCGCCCACCACTGCTGCTAGGCAGACTTCCCACCTGGCCTTTCATCAGGATGGAAAGTGAGAAGTGGTTGCTGTTGCCATAGCAGTGAGGCTCGTTTTCATCACTGTTTCCTCCCTGGGAGCATCAGTACAGGAGGTGCCACTAAATAAGTCAGGGAATTGGATTTTTTCCTCCTTCCATCAGGTCACATGAAGAGTGACTCAGTCGGGAGAAATGACCTCCCAACTCATTCCAGATGTTGACTGGGAGCACTTGACCCCTGCAGTAGGTGCATATTCCTCCCCCCCGCCCCCGCCCCATGAATCTTGACCCAAAGAGTACTCAGGGGGCTTGGGGCCCCTCCCCAGCCACAGTGGGCCTCCCAGCCCTTCCACTGGTGCCCTGCTCCCTCTCATTCCCCCTACTCTAGACACAGGGGTCTCTTCTGGACCCTTCTACTTGCCAAGCTCCCTCCCATACAGGATCCTTGCACTTCCCTCTGCTCTTCCCTCCCTTCTTCTCGTTGCTAATCCCTCTTCCTTCAGATCACTTCCTCCCGGAAGTCTTACTCAACCACTTCCATCATAGCTGTCATTCTTTTTTAAAAAAATGTATTTATTTTTGGCGAGTTGGGTCTTTGTTGCTGCACAGGGGCTTTCTCTAGTTGTGGTGAGGGGGGGCTACTCCTCGTTGCAGTGCGCGGGCTTCTCATTGCAGTGGCTTCTCTTGTTGTGGAGCACGGGCTCTAGGCGTGTGGGCTCAGTAGCTGTGGCTCGTGGTCTCTAGAGCGCAGGCTCAGTAGTTGTGGCTCACGGGCTTAGTTGCTCTGCAGCATGTGGGATCTTCCCGGACCAGGGCTCGAACCTGTGTCCCCTGCATTGGCAGGCGGATTCTTTGGCAGGCGGATTCTTAACCACTGCGCCCCCAGGGAAGCCCATAGCTGTCATTCTTGAGAGCACTTAGCACAATAGTAATTTCAGTTTGTCTGTGTGCACACATGTGTGTGTGGTACAGGGAGGTGGGCGGGTTCCCTCTCCCACTACCCGCCACTGACTGGAACCTCCATAAGGACAAGGAGGGCAAAAATGTCTGGAGTTTTTTTTTCTCCTTTTTTTATTGAGATAAAACTCACATACCATAAAATTCACCATTTTCACAATTCAGTGGTTTTTAATATGTTCACAGAGTTCTGCAGCCATGGCCACTATCTAACTCCAGAACATTTTTCATTGCCCCAAAAAGAAACCTCAAACTCATTCCCCCCTCCCTCTGGCCCCTGACTACCTACCACTAATCTACTTTCTGTCTCTCTGGATTTGCCTATTCTGGATATTTGGTATAATAGGATCATACAATACGTGGTCCTTTGTGACTGTCTTCTTTCACTTAGCGTAATATTTTTAAGGTTCGTACATGTTGTGGCATGGGTCAGTACTTCATTCCTTTCTATGGCTTAATAATATTCCATTGAATGGACGTATCACATTTTGTTTATCCATTAATCAGTTGATGAATATTTGGGTTGTTTCCATTTTTTGGCTGCTATGAGTAATGCTGCTGTGAAGATTCCTATACAAGTTTTGTGTGAACTTTGTTTTAATTTTCAGGTATATGCCTTGGCATGGAATTGCTGGGCCACGTGATAACTATATAATTTTTTGAGGAGCGGTCAAACTGTTTTCCATAGTGGCTGTACCATTTTACATTCCCACTAGCAATGCATGAGGGTTCCAGTTTCTCTACATCCTCACCACACCAACACTTATTATTATCTGTATTTTTTATTATAGCTGTTCCTGTGGGTGTAAAGTAGCATCTCATTGTGGTTTTGATTTGCATTTCATTAATGACTAATGATGTTGAGCATCTTTTCATGTGCTTATTGGCCAGTTGTGTATCTTCTTTGGGAAAATTTCTGTTCAAATCCTTTGCCCATTTTTTATTGGGTTATTTATCATTTTATTGTTGATTGGTAAGAGTTCTCTGTATATTCTGGATTCTAGACCCTTATCACATCTATGATTTACCAATATTTTCTCCTATTCTATGGGTTGACTTTTCACTTTCTTGATAATGTGCTTTGATGTTCAAAAGTTTTTTATTTTGATGATATCCAATTTATCTAGCTTTCCTATGGCTGCTTGTGCCTTTGATGTCATATCTAAGAACTGTTGCCTATTCTAAGGTCACTCAGATTGACACCTGTGGTTTCTTCTAAGAGTTTTATAGTTTTAGCTCTTATATTTAGGTCTGTGATTCATTTTGAGTTACTTTTTATATATGGTGTGAGGTAGGAGTCCAACTTCATTCTTTTGCATATGGATATCTATTTGTCCCGGCACCGTTTGTTGAAAACACTATGCTTTCTCCATTCAGTAGTCTTGGCACCCTTGTTGGAAATCAGTTTATCGTAAATATATGAGTTTATTTTCAGACTCGCGATTCTATTCCATTGGTCTATATGTCTAACCTTATCTCACTACCATGCTGTCTTGATTACTGTAGTGTGTTGGTAAGTTTTGAAATCAACAAGTGTAAGTCCTCCAACTTTGTTCTTTCTCAAGATAATTTTGGCTATTCTGGGTCCCTTGCATTTCCATATGAATTTTAGGACCCGCTTATCCATTTCTGCAAAAATAGTACTTGGAATTTTGATAGAGATTGCATCAAATCTGTAGATCAATTTGCAAGTATTGCAGTCTTAACATTAAGTCTTCCAGTCTATGAATACTGGATGTCTTCTCATTTATTTAGCTCTTTAATTTCTTTCAGTAATATTTTGTAGTTTTCAGTGTATGAGTCTTGCACCTCCTTGGTTAAATTTACTTTATTCTTTTCAATACTATTGTAAATGGAATTTTCTTAATTTAGGTTTGGGTTGTTCATTGCTAGTGTATAGAAAAACAACTGAGGGACTTCCCTGGCAGTCTAGTGGTTAAGACTCTGTGCTTCCACTGCAGGGGGCGTGGGTCCTATCCCTGGTTGGGGAACTAAGCTCCCACATGCTGCGTGGCACAGCCAAAAATAAATAAATAATAAATTGAATTAAATTTTAAAAATTTCTAAGAAAGAAAAACAACTGATTTTTGTATGTTGATCTTGGATCTTGCAATTTTGCTGATCTGATTTAGTAGCTCTAAGTTTTTTGTGGATTCTTTAGGGCTTTCTATATACAACATCATGTCATCTGCCTCACAGATATAGAGAACAAACTAGTGGTTACAGTAGGGAGAGGGAAGAGGGAGGGGCAATATAGGGATGGGGAAAAAAAGGATTATATGAAATTAGTTGTGTGAAGCTTTTTTAAAAATTGAAGTATAATTTTTTTTTTTGAAGTATAATTGATTTACAATGTTGTGTTAGTTTCTGGTGTACAGCAAAGTGATTCAGTTATACATATATTTACATATTCTTCTTCATATTCTTTTCCATTATGGTAAAACTTTTGAAAATTGTAAAGCACTATAGAATTTAAAGAAACTTTCATTCAATTAAAAAAAAAAAAGATCATGCCATCTGAAAATAGAGGTAGTTTTACTTCTTTCTTTGCAATCCAGATGCCTCTGCTTTCTTTTTCTTGCTTAATTGTCCTGGCTAGAACCTCCAATACAATGTTGAATAGAAGTGAGGAGAGTCGACATCCTTGTCTTGTCCCTGATCTTTGGGGAAACACGTTCAGTTTCTCACCATTAAGTATGATATTAGCTGTGGGGTTTTTCATAGATGCCTTTTACCAGGCTGAGGAAGTTCCCTTCTGTTCCCATTTAGTTGAGTGTTTGGTTGAGTCAGGGGCTGTGTCTGTTTTTGCTTTTTTTCACCACTGTATCTCCAATGTCTAGTATTGGGACTGACATTCAGTAAAGATGTAATGGTTGAGCAAATGAAAGGAGAATGAAAAGGTCTCATAATGGCCTAAAGATCCCAATCTTCTCAAGACCCTTCCTACAATGACTCAGCTTCCATGTCCCTGACCTCAGGTTTGGACCCTTTCTCTTCACTCATTCCCCTCAGCCTTACCCTGGCCTGACCCACAGATGTGGGCTCTGGGATCAGTTATCCCCATTTCAGATGAGGAAACAGCCTCAACCATGCTGAATGGCTTACTAGCTGTGTGGCCTGTGGGTAAGTGTGGAGGCAGGATTTGCACCCGGTCTGGCCGGCTTCTTAGATTGCAGTTCCTGTACCTGCCTGGTTGGGGGCAGGAGGAGGCTGAGCCACAGGATGAACATCTGCATCTTTGCAGAGCATCCATTCTATCCTGATCTGGCGGGAAATGATCGTAGGAGAAGACTCTGTGTCAGAGCAGAATATTAGGTGCACATTCTTTTAAGATAAAATAGACTTCCAGGAGATTCCTCTCTTGCCCCAGACTCCTTGGAGGTCAATTCTGCTGTTGGGGATGCTCAGGTGGGAAGGAGGAGGAGCCTGGGCTTTACTGCTCTGCTTCTCTTGACCCAGTTGGAACAGAAAGTGCGAGCCCTGGAGGTCTCCCCAGCAAAGGGGGGAGCTTGATGGTTCCCAGGTGTCAGTTATCCCATTGAATCCACCCCTCAATCTAGGAGGCAAGAAGGGTAGGGGTTACAAGTCCCATTTTACAGATGAGAAAACTGAGGCCCTGAAAGGTCAAATGATTTGCCCAAGGTCTCAGCATCATCATTTTCTGAGTCAGACAGGATGTCATAGACTCACACCAGAGTCCAGGAAGGAAAAGGCAGAGTCGGGAGGAGGCACGGAAAGTCGGGAGGTTTTTGTACAGAGGCATCTTGTCCGGTGTTTGTCGGAGCACCTCTGCTACAGGCAAGGGCTGACTGCTCTCAAAGGCTGGCTCAGCCAGGCTGGCTCAGAGGGAGCGCCAGGTCAGCTTCAAGGGAGCTTTCTGAGGGAGCCCTGGGGCCCAGTGAATAGCACACTTAACACTGGAGGTTTGCAGGGGTGCTGTGAAGGCAGGCAGGCCGCCCTGCTTGAGGTGATAGCAGAATGGCTGCAGGAAGGCCTTGCTCTGCTTTGTCTTATTAGCAAGGAAGAAAGGCCTCCAGAAGGAATGAAAGAAACCTTCACTGAAGGAATGAGAAAACTTCAGAACACCGTCTACAAAAGTGGGGGTGGGGGTGGGCGGAAGGATTGGACTCAGAGGGACCAAAGAATGGCATCTGTTGGGTGCGCCTTCTGTGCCAGGTACCCTGCTTTACATCCTTTAATGTCAACTCCGAAAGGTAGATTTAATTCTTTTCCTGTTTATAGACGAGGAAACCGAGGCTTAGGAGGTTTAGACTTGCTGGACATCATCACACTGCTCGCAAATGATGGGCTTTTTGTTTTTTTATAGATTTATTTATTTACTTATTTTTGGCCGCGTTGGGTCTTCATTGCTACATGCAGGCTTTCTCTAGTTGTGGCGAGCAGGGGCTACTCTTGGTTGTGGTGCACGGGCTTCTCACTGCGGTGGCTTCTCTTGTTGCAGAGCACGGGCTCTAGGCGCGGGCTCAGAAGTTGTGGTACACGGGCTTAGTTGCTCCGTGGCATGTGAGATCTTCGCGGACCAGGGCTGGAACCCGTGTCCCCTGCATTGGCAGGCGGATTCTTAACCACTGCCTCACCAGGGAGGTCCCCAAATGATGGGCTTGAACAGAACACATCTCAGCATTCTCCATGGCTGTCGCGGATCCTTTGAGAGGGCACCGGTTTCAGCAGTGGCGGCAGGGTGGAGGTGGTCAGGCCACGGTGGCAGAGATGCTGTGCATGGACCAGAGGAGCTAATAGGGAAACGTGGGGTGGTGTGCAGGCTCTGGAGCCCACAGCTGTGTGTCTGAATCCTGCTCTGTGACCTGGGGTCTGTGACTTTACTCCCTGCTCCACAGTTTCCACATGTGTGAAATGACACTTTTCAAGAGTGAAAGGAGTCAGTGAAATGGACATGAAGCCACGTGTACAGGGCAGGTGCCCAGAGTGGAGGCCTGGCTCTATTCTCTGGGCTCTCACTGCGCAGACACTTGGAGCTGGTCGTCTGTGCAGCCAGTGCAGGCCTGGCACAGAGTAAGTGTCCACGAATGCTCGGTGGGTGAGTGAGAAGAACAAGGGTGGAGCAAGGGGCCAGGCTGGGCCAGGCAGCTGCTGGACTGGATGGAGTAAGGTGGGGGTTTGGGCGGGGGGAGAGTAATACCTGGCCCCAAAGGGGCCTGCATACCAGGACGACTGTGGTCTCGTCTCCTTCAGAACAGGAGTCCTCTGAACCTGTGGGGGACTCAGGCCCGGAGTCTACACGATGGGTAACAATCATCGCAGTTAACCCGGCTTTACCTATAGCTGTCGGCCAGGAAATGTTCTGAATGCTTTACACATCTTCCGTCATTTAGGCCTCACGACACCCCCATGAGGTAGGTACTATTATCATCATCCTCATTTTACAGATGGAGCCATTAAAGCACAGAGAGGTTAAGTGACTTGCTGATGGTCACACAGCTAGTAAGCATTAAAGGTCAAATTCAAACCCAGACAGTCTGGCTTCTGGGCCACACTTTTAACCACTACACTGTATAGCTTCTCTGGGAAGAAGCAGCAAGAGTCTGGCCTTGGGATGAAACCAAGGACTTAATAATTATCCTAATAATGACAGATGTGGGTAGATCACTTCACAGTTTAAAAAGCATGTTATAGTATAGCAATTGCTTTTACGGTTGTGATCTTATTTCATCCTCCAGTTTCTCTGGGAAGAAGATAGGACATTATCCTCTTTTTGTCAGTGAGAAATTAAGATCCCAAGAGGGAAAGTGACTTGTCCAATTAATGATAATTTACTGAGCACTTACTATATGCAAAGTCCTTTACTCACATTACCTCACTGAATCCTCACAACCCCAGGAAGTGGATATTAGTAGTAGTAGTATTCCCATTTCGCAGATAAGGAAACTGAGGCTCCAAGAAATGACTTTCCCAGATCCCGCAGCTTGTAACTGAGAGCTGGGACTCCATCCCAGGTCTGCCTGACTCCAGAGCCTGGGCTGATAACTCCTGGGCTCTGTTCTCAGTCCCATTCTGGACAGATGTTAACTCCCGATTGTTTTTGTCAACCTTCTGGTCTTTGCCACCTGCCTCCATCCTCATAGCCACTCCTGAAATTCTCCACACCTCCTTAATGAATTCTCCCTGCCTAAGTGCCTGCTCCATTAAGGTGCTTTCTGCCATGAGGTTTTGACTTAATTATATGGTGTCATTCATTATACTTAATGGGGAGATCTGGTTAATCACCTTTATATTTATCCAAATGTCCATTTGTCTGCAGCTGGCGTCTCCTGGGAGAGCCTGGTTTTTGGTGGGTTTTCTCCGTCTGGGTTGTCTTCCCCTCCACCCTGTCTGAAGTGCTTCTCTCTGGAGGGCGCCCTCCTCCCAGGCCTTCACTGCCCACTCCGGAGCCTGTTGGAGGATTGGCACTGGGGATGTGCCAACAGTTTGGACACGGGGACAGGGGCAGAGGTAGAGAGGGCATCTCCAAGAAGGTGGGAGTCCTAGGAGAGTGGGACCACGAGCATGGAGAGGGATGCTGGGCCCTGCCCTTAGCCGTCCAAGGAAGGCCTCTGCATCTCCACCTGATCGCCCGCCTCCAGCCTCCTCCCCAGCCAGAGAGCCCCGTGCTTGAAGCATCCAGCTTCCATGTCCCTCTGCTCAAACCTTCCCTGGCTCCTGGGGCCAGCGGGATAAAGCTCTAGGTCTGAGGCCCAGCCGCAGGTGTTCCCACCCTGCCACCCCTCATTTCATCCATCCAGAGCTGTCCCCAGGCCCATAAGTGGTCCATACCCTTCCACATCTGGGGTGACCAGCTTGTCCCAGTTTGCCTGGGACTTTGGGGTTTATCCGCTCAAGTGCTGCACCTCAAGAAACTCCACAGCCCCAAGCCAACCGGGATGGTTGGTCACCCCACCCACACCTCAGGGGTTTTGCCCATGCTCATTCATCCCCTAGTAATTTCTTCTTTATTTTGTTTTCTTATAAAAGTATTACTCATCAATGTAACAACCTTACAGAAATATCCCTAGTTGACTCTCAAAGACCCCTTCCAATTCCACTCTCCAGAGTTAACAGTTTGATGATTCTTTTTCTTTCTTCTACACAAAAATAAGATCATACATCTCAAGTGGCCCTGCAGCCTTTTCACACCACGCAGGTTGGCCCTCTTTCCACACCATTGTAATGGCTGTATTGGTTTCATCACAGGGAGATGCCATAATTTACTGTGTGTCCTTCTGAGGGACATCCAGAGTGTTTGCAGTGTTGTTTTTTTTTTTTTTTAATAGTCAGTTCAAGGCCAAATTTAAATATCACCTCCTCTGTAAACACTTCTTTGACCCTCCAGGTGGTCTCAGGTTTCTTTCTTATTACTGTCATTATTTTAATAATAACAGTTAACATTTATGGAGTGCTTACTATGTCAGGCACTTGACATACATTATCTCATTTAATTTTCATGACTCCAAGAAGTGTGGCTCGGCTTCCCTGGTGGCGCAGTGGTTAAGAATCCGCCTGCCAATGCAGGGCACACGGGTTCTGTGCCCCGGTCCGGGAAGATCCCACAAGCCGCGGACCGGCTAGGCCCGTGAGCCACAGCTACTGAGCCTGCGCGTCTGGAGCCTGTGCTCCGCAACGGGAGAGGCTGCGACAGTGAGAGGCCCGCGCACCGCGATGAAGAGTGGCCCCCACTTGCCGCAACTAGAGAAAGCCCTCGCACAGAAACGAAAACCCAACACAGCCATAAATAAATAAATAAATAAATTAAAAAAAAAAAAAAAAAAAAAAAAAAAAAGAAGTGTGGCTTGTTATCCCCATTTTACAGATGGAGACACTGAGGCTCATTTGGAAAATAAACCCAAGCAGTGTGACTCCAGGGCGTGCCCTAAACTGCCTCGCATGGTTTTCCAAAGGGTGCACTGGAGTGGGTGGTGCTGGGGGCCAGGGCGAGGCCAGATGCCCTCTGTTCCCCTGCTTCCCAGCTGTGCACCAACCAGGTCAAAGCCCAGAGGTGTTGATGAAAGGCCAAAGCTGGTAGCCTGCAGCTTCTAATCCACTTCCAGCCAGGACCCAGAAATTAAGGTTGAGGGAGGGCCTGGTGGGAGGACCCTCCTGGGGGAGAGCAGGTTCCTACAGGCTTTTATGGGCCTGTAAGAAGGGCTTGCCCCACAGGCAGGAAGCAGAGCGCTCCAGGAGTGGAGATTGGGGGTTGGAGGAGTGGGGTGAGGCCTGGACTTGGGAATGAATCTAGAAGACCCCTTGATCTTTTTTTTTTTTTTTTAAATATTTATTTATTTATTTGGCTACACCAGGTCTTAGTTGCGGCATGCAGGATCTTTTAGTTGCGGCATGCAGGATCTAGTTCCCTGACCAGGGATGGAACCCGGGCCCCCTGTATTGGGAGCTCGGAGTCTTAACCACCGGACCACCAGGGAAGTCCCGGTGTTGATCTTCTCAACACCGCTGTGAAGTAGGCACCTTGTGCCCATTTTACAGAGCAGGAGACTGAGTCACTGGCCTGAAGGCCCTTCTCTGCACTGCCCACACCACCTCCCAGTCTGGCGCCTGTGAGTTTGGACCAGATGGTCGATGAGGAGCTAGGCACCCCATGAGATTAGAGGGACCCTTTGATTTTAGACTGACCTTGATATCTCCCTGGGCTGCTAGGCCCTGGGGTTATGCAAATTAATGTAGATGTATGCTAATTAGACCTCTACCAGACCTGTTGTTCTAATGGAGCTGCCAGCTCAGAGGTATAGTGGGATAGATCTGCCCAGAAGGGGCCTGAGGAGCCCCCCAGCTGTGCACGGGTCAGTAATCACTGGGATGAGGGGATTGGGTTGCCATGGAGACAGGCCAAGCCCCAGCCGCTGCCTCCTGACAGGTTCAGGGCTGGCCAGACCAGCCCATTGAGACAGTCCTGGGCCTCTCTAACAGCTCCAGGCATGGTCTCCGAGGGCTAATTACGTGGAAGGTAGTGACCAGCTGCTCCCTGGCTCCCCCAGGCCCAGCTGAGGTAGGGGGCTGGGCCATAGTGGGAGGGTGTGAGGACAGACAGATGGCAGTCTGAGGACTTGGGGGCTGGGGAGCTGTCCTGAGGAGGAGGGCGCAGCACTGAGGGGAGGAAGGTCACCCTTGAGAGCAGAAGGTGCTATGGAGCGGGGCTGTGGGGGTGAGAGTAGCCTAGTCCCAGAGAACCACGTGGTGGGGAAGCAAGGGCTCTGCCCCAGCAGACTGGCTGCAGACTCGGCTCTTCCGTGTGCCTGTGGGCGAGCCCCTTGACTTTCCCGAGCCTCAGTTTCCTCATCTATCAGTAGGGGGAAGATTAAGAGATGTGACCCAGGAATTCCCTGGTGGTCCAGTGGTTAGGACTCCGTGCTTCCACTGCCAGGGGACTGGGCCTGCAAGCCACTCGGCACGGGCCGAAAAAAAAGAGAGAAATGTGACCCGAGTATGAGGGGTAGTATACAGTAGGTACTCAATAAATGACTCTACAATTCTAAGACCCATTGGGAGAGGTTAGTTTAGTTTTGTTGTTGTTATTGTTTGGCCTCATCACGCGGCTTGCAGGATCTTAGTTCAACCAGGGATTGAACCCAGGCCCTCGGCAGTGAAAGCACGGAGTCCTAACTACTGTACTGCCAGGGAATTCCCTAGTTTTCTAGTGGGAAAGAGCTTCCTCTCTTCTTGTCCCTCTCCCATTTCCCCTGCTCTCTGGCCTGGAGCAGGTGTTCTGATGTCTGCACTGAGGAGGCTATGGGCAGGACTGTCATCCCGTGAGGACAGGAACTGGGCCCTCTGTATTCACCACTGAGTTCTCAGCACTAAGCCTACAAAAGACGCTCAAGAACTGTTGGTAGAATGAATGAATGAACAGGTGTGAAGTACTCAGAACAGTGCCTGGCACTAATAGGTTAAGAAACATTAGCTGTTCCTTCACTGCCCATGGGAGGCTGGGCTGGGTGGCTCATGAGAGGCCCTTTGATGCAGAGCAGGTTCTATCCCCGCCTCCACTCTGTCCCTTCGTATGCCCGTGACTGTCTCTGGAGAGTGTCTGGTGAGTGGGAAGAGCAGTGGGTGTAGAGACAGGGCTCAGATCTTAGCTCTGCCACATCCTGTCTGAGTGACTTCAGGAGACTCAAGTGACCACGCTGAGCCTCCTCATATCAAGGTGGCCACACTAGGGCTGTGGGGAGAGGGCTGATGGCACCTGGAGGAGGGGTGATGGTGGATCTGTGTGTAGTCAGGGAGAGGCAAGGCTCTGATGACCCAGGCAGAACCTAGAGACAGGCTGTACCAGAGACTGGCAGAACCACCTTCTGGTGAAGACGGGCCATTAGGCTCTCAGCAGAGGTCACAGGACCCCAAGAGCAGTCCCCCTGAAGGCAGGCGGGCTGCAGCAACACCAGGCCTAGATAGCGACTTGGAGCGGCAGAGGCCCCCATTGTACAGATGAGAACACTGAGGCCCAGAGGAGTCTTGCCCTGGGTCCCAAAGCACATTCACATCACAGAAGGAGACCTCAGATCCTCTGAGCCACCCAAGTGCTCTTTCACACAGTCTAACAATGAGTCAACAACATCTTAACAACATTTTCTCTTAACTTTTTAAAAATTATAGCTTTGTTTTAAAACATCTCAGAAATACCAAAGTGTATGTATTTAAAAGTAAAAGTTTCCCCCTTCCCGCTCCCTAGAGAGAAGTTCTCATAACCATTTGTTGTGTGTTTCCCAGGCTCTTGATTCTGCATTTACAATCACACACATTTCATGTGTCTTTTTTTTTTTTTTTACATAAATGGAATCATATTGTTCTGCAGCTTGGTTTTTTTTTTTTTTTTTCACTTAACAGTGATAGCCTTGGCCATTTTCCAGCAGGATCCAGGCTGGGACAGATAGAGGCAGAAGGGCTGTGGGAGCCCTGGAAAAGAAAGAGAGAGAGAGAGAGAATGTGTGCATGTGTTGGGGGTAGAAAGAACTTCCCACAGATCACTATGCACAGTGGGTGGGAAACCAGGCAGAGAAGCCCCCATCATCAACTCCCGGAGGACTGTGGTATCTGTCTTTAGACTAGAACTCTATGGAGCCGAGACCACGCCAGCTTGCTCATTGCTGTATACCCTGGCCTGGCACATAGTAGGTGCTCAAGAAATATTTGTTCGATGAATTGAGTCCCTTTTAGGCCCATCTTCCCTGACCTTGCCAGAGACTACCTGGTCTCCATGACTGTACTCCTTTTAATCTCTTGCTGAGTGTTTATTTCAACTCATACTCAAATGGCATGGATGCCAGATGGACCCTGGAGATGGGGACAGAGCTCAGAGAAAGAGAGGAGACCCTCTCCTTAGACGAGTCACTGCCCCTCTCTGCTGTCAGTTTGCTCACCTCTCTAATGAGGGGGTTGGACCAACAGATCTCCAGGGGTCCTTCCAGCTGCCATCTGCAGCTTCAATCCCACTACCTCATTTCACGGATGAGGGGCTGAGTCGAGTTTAATTTTGTCAGCTGCCTCAGAAATCCATTGGGAAAAGGGGGGCTTGAGTTTGGGGATGCAGCAAAGGCTGTAGTCATATCCTGAGCACCAACTGTGTACCAAGTACCGGGATGAGAGCTTTACCTGTGCTGTCTAAATCCTCAGGACGTTTTCCCAGTGAGGAAACAGGCTGTCTCAGAAAGGGGGAGTAACTTGCCCGAGGTCACACAGTGAGTCAGGGACTGAGCTGGGAATGGAACTCAGGTGTGCCTGACCCCCAATGGCGGGTTCTTCCCACCTCAGCATCTCTGTGAACTAAAGTCAGTAAAGGAGACAAGGTGCGACCAAACTATTCTCCAGAAACTTCAGCAGCCCCTTCCTCATCATTCCCCAGACAGCCTGACTTCTGTATCTAAGTCCCCTGGCGATATGGCTGCAATTTTGGACAGGAAAGTAGTTGACTTGCAGAACTGACTGGCAAGGACTTGGACACAAGAGGCTTCTGATGGGTTCTGTGGCCCCAAGCCCAGCCCTCTGCCCGCCCTCTCCCCCAGCCAGCTTCCTGGGGCCGGGGTGGGCCCATCTGCATTATTCATTTCTCACTCCCCACCCCCAACCCCCCGCCTGGTGTTGGACTCCTGGGGTTGGCGTCTAGACAGACAAGAGCATCCTACTGAGAGCAGAGGCAGCCCTGACTCGGGGCTGAAAGTTCCCATGGCAACTGCATCCCCCTCAGCTGGCAGCTACCCAATAAATAAATAATCAGGGATGGGGGTGGGGAGCTAAGGGCAGGGGGAGGGGCAGGAGGGGAGCCTCGAGGAAGCTTCACTCTGGAAAGAGGGGTGGGTTAGGCTTGAAGTAGACTGGGGGCTGGTATTGCAGTTGGCCAGGTGAGAGAAGGTAGAGGGAGGAAGGTGGCCAGATGTGAGAGAGATTCAGAAGATGAGAGAGCCAGTTGATGACAGACTGGGAACGCAGGTGAGCAGGAGGAAGACCGGGGCCTAAAGCTTACCTTTCTAACTCATGCAGCTGGACACATCCTGGGGCCCCCATCACTGCAAATGGACCAGGTTTGGATGTATTAAGTTCATGATGAACCATCCAATGGGTACTTGGTTATAAAGGGGCTAGAGGCTGAAGGAACTGAAGCTGGGGGGGACGTGCATTTGCTAGGACACGTGGAGTGTGAAGAGGGGCTGGGCTGTGGCCCTGAGGTGCTCTGATACTTAGGGGCCTGACTGCGCAGGAGGATGGGCTGCACCGGAATCAGGCCAAGGAGGTGGAGAATGTGTGTGCCAGGCACGGCTCTCACCGCTGGAAATGCAGCAGTGAACATCCCCACTATCGTGGAGTTTGCCTTCTAATGCAGGAGACAGTAAATAAGGAGTGAATAGTATGTTAGTCAATGATAAGTGCCGTGGAGAAAATAAAGCAAGGGGGGAGGCAGGGAGCTCTGCAGCGGAATATAATTTTAAATAACGCTGACTTTCCTCACGACCAGATGAAGGAAGTACTATGAATCATACCCATTTTGTTGGTGAGAAAACTGAGGCACAGAGAGGTTAAGTGACTTGCCCAGAGTTGTAGAAAAACCAGCGGCACCAGGATTCTAACCCAGCTCTGCTCCTAACCCCTGGACCAAATTGTAGCAAGTGGGTGGAGGGGTGAGTAGCAGGGAGGGCGTGGAGACCTTTAAACAGTTTTGGATGTGCGAGCATTGGGCTAGATAAGGCATTAGTTGGAGGGGGAAAAGGGGACTTTCTATTTTTTTTTTTTTTTTTAAGTAGAAGAGGCTTAAGCATGTTTAGGAGCCAGTGGGAAGGATTCTGGGCAGGGGAAGAGGTTGGGTTTACAAGAGAAGAGATCGTGGATGATGTGGGCTCCCGAGTAGGTAGAAGATAGGGTTCAGAATGCAGGAGGAGGCATTGTCCTTTAGTGCAGGGAGGGACAGAGCGTCAAGTATAGGGGGTGGGGGGAGACCAGGTCTTTACCCAGGGTAGGGGCGAAGGGGACCCAGGAGGGTTGAGGACAGCAAGAAGATCTGAAATATTAGGAGGAGTGAGTTCCTCAGAGAAGCCGAGTTGGGTTGTGGGACAGCATCGGGGAGCTTTTCGGAGTCGATGATTCCGGATCTCCAGTGGCCCCAGTCTGCCCCGTGGAGTGACTTTCTCCAGAAGTGCTTGGCTGCTTTGTGAGAACTGAGAAAACTATTAATTGGGTTTATCCAGGTGTGGGCTTTTCCTCACAGACGTGATGAAAAGGCAGAGGAGTATGACAGTTTGGGTTACAGGCAAAGCTGGTGGTGAAGTGAGGGGTCATGTGATCCCAGCAGGCTGATGGGCCCGTCATCGTGAAGGGTGTTGGGAAGAAGCTGGGGTGTCTGAGAGGGGCTCTCAAACTGGCGACTTTGGAGGCAGGGCAGTTATGGGTGATGACACATTCCAAGAAGTGGCCGTGGACAAGGAAGAATGGAAGCAAAGGTCATGGGAGAGGACTTGAGAGGTTAGGGTGCTGGAGGGGGTGGCCCCCAGATGTCAGAGTCGACCAGGATGATGCAGCGGTCATGGGATCGTTTTCAAGGAAGGGACAAGACCCGGAGGCCAGTGGACGATGAGTCCAGCAGTGATGAGGGTGGTATAGCCACTGGGTCGCACAGTTCTGCAGGCAGTTTGGGGACCCCAGAGGGTACCCACCCCACCTTTGGGCCTGAGGAGCATGGGATGAGAGAAGAGAAACAGAGTCACTGAGAAGACTACAGGGAAAACAGCGTCCTTGGGTGCAACGTTTAAGGGGTGGGGGGACCCCTTAGGGAAGGCGCCGAGGCCGTAGAGACACTTGCTGGTGTGGAAGGGCTCATGAAAAGGGGGCCGGGGGCCAGGGGAGGGCTGGGTCAGAGGAAGCGGCACAGAGCATTGTGGAGATCAAGGGCAGAGAGGACCAATGGGCAGGAAAGTGGGACTTACTCTGTGGGCATTGACAGATCCGGACAGGGCTGTGAGGCTGGGGGAACTGGATCTCATCTGTCTTTCTGGGACTACAGTCAGGGGACTCATCCCGCTTATCTGGGGTCCTTGTGACCGGGGGATTGGCTGGCCGAGAGGCCATAGGAATTACCCCAGGCTCTCTGGGCTGCATTGATGACAGAGTGATTCGACCAGATTTGTGCTTTAGAAAAAGCACTCGGTAGGTTGATAGGCAGCCTCCTTCTGCCAGGAGATCAGGCGGGAGGCTACAGCAGTTGCCCACAGAAGCTTCTGTGCTGGCCCACTTAGGAGAGAGACCCAAGAAGCCAGCCTCACCTGACTTGTAGGCTGACCAGGAAAAAATATCCCTGAAGTCACTTTAAAAAAAAAAAATTAATTAATTTGGCTGCTTTGGGTCTTTGTTGCTGTGTGTGGGCTTTCTCTAGTTGCGGCGAGCAGGGGCTACTCTTTGTTGCAGTGTGCGGGCTTCTCATTGTGGTGGCTTGTTTTGTTGGGGAGCACGGGCTCTAGGCTCACGGGCTTCAGTAGTTGTGGCTCACGGGCTCTAGAGCACAGGCTCAGTAGTTGTGGAGCACGGGCTTAGTTGCTCTGCGGCGTGTGGAATCTTCCCGGACCAGGGCTCGAACCCGTGTCCCCTGCATTGGCAGGCGGATTCTTAACCACTGCACCACCAGGGAAGCCCCCCGAAGTCACTTTTTCCCTCTCAATGCATGTGCACTTGAACTTTTTGCAAAGGAGTAGGTTGCTATTGTCTCCACACAAGTCCTCCCATCAAAGTAAAAAAGACACTCCAGGCACTTCCCTGATGGTCCAGTGGTTAAGACTCCGCACTTCCAGTGCAAGGGGCACAGGTTCGATCCCTGGTTGGGGAAGTAAGATCCCACATGCAGAGCAGTGTGGCCAAAAGGAAGAAGAAAAAAAGAGACACTCCAAGGCCAGTTATGATTTACAACCACTGCAGCCCTGAGATTATTGTTTCTAAGCCATGGCAACCAGATGGGGAAGATATTCCTCCTATTTTTTGTTCTTATCTTTATTTGTTAATTACCTGCATGTCACTGCTGCAGAAGCAGGAGTTCTGGAATATTTGACTTGGTTTTTGAATAAAAGATAACAGCTTTAGAATCGGGGTTATTTATAAGACACTGAATCTCAATTAAACTATTTATTTATTTACATCGATTTCTGCACTCACCGTTGGAGGGAGAGGCAGCATCGTTCAGGCCTGGGTTATCCCGCTGATCACAGTGGTTTTCCATCCGTCTCCCCTCCTAGGTTCTGAGTTCCCAAAGGGCAGGGACTGCAACGTATTCATTTCAGCATCCCAGCGCCAGCACAGGGCCTGACACAGATTGAACGTTCTGTGAATAAATAAATGATGTACCCTGGATGGATGAGGGCATGTCAGATGTCAGATGGATGAGTAAATGGATGTGGATGGCGTTTTGATGAATGAGTGGGCAGTTGTTGGATGGGAGGCTGCAGGGAGGCTGGAAGGATGGCTCAGAGTGACGAGAAGAGCCAGTGTTCCATATTCAGTGGAAAGAGAGATCCCTTTGGGCCAGTCAGGAGGTCTTCCTAGGAACGGAGAAAACTGTGCTATGTTTTGAAAACCAAGGAGGACTTGGATATAAGGAAAGGGAAATGATGGTGGATCCTCAACTGTTATTTCAGCTGCTTGGGGGCAGGAACTGGCTGGGAATAAAGAATTGAGCCAGACCCTAGCAGCCTTCAAAGCCCAACTAAGGGGACTTCCCTGGTGGCACAGTGGTTAAGAATCCACCTGCCAATGCAGGGGACACGGGTTCAAGCCCTGGTCCGGGAAGATCCCATATGCCGCGGAGCAACTAAGCCCGTGTGCCACAACTACTGAGCCTGCGCTCTAGAGCCCGTGAGCCACAACTACTGAAGCCCGCACACCTAGAGCCCGTGCTCTGCAACAAGAGAAGCCACCACAATGAGAAGCCCACACACCGCAATGAAGAGTAGCGCCCGCTTGCCGCAACTAGAGAAAGCCCGCACACAGCAACGAAGACCCAGCGCAGCCAAAAAATTAATAAATAAAAAAAAAAAAAAAAAAAAAAAAAGCCCAACTAAGAAGCTTTGACTGTTAGGTCTCCTACTAATTAACCACCATATGTTAAGTCTAATTATTAGTTTATGTGATGTCTCCATATCCTCACAACAACTTCTCAGGGGAGGGATTACCTTCCCCATTTATAGTTAAAGAAATAGGCTCAGAGAGGGAAAGTAATTTGCCCTAAGTCACACAGCAGGACTGCAGTTTGAACTTGAGTTTTAGTGACTCTAGTGCTGCTCACTCTATCAATGAGGTCCCTGAGAACACAAGGGTTTTGAGCTAGGGCCAGAGTGGGGGTGAGGGTGATGTCAGGTTCAGGTAGTTGTATCCAGGCAGTGTGTCCCCCAACTACAGTATGAGCCTGGGCAACTCTGTCTCACCCTCCTCGCCAGGACCCTGTGCCAGCTGAGTCGAGAGCATCCAGCTGGACCCCAAACCACCAGGACTCCCTAAGGCCTAGCAGAGTCAGGGTAGAAAGGAGAAGAGAAGTGGGGCAGGAGCTTTTGGGAGGGGAAGCAGCCTGGGGAGTTTCTCCCCCAAGGTTGGCAGGCCACTGGATTCAAAACCAGAAGGGCCCTTAGAGGTCATTTAGTCTGGCAGCCTCTATGTAAGAGGATCTCAAGACCCACAGAGAAGGTAGCCTGCCCAAGTAAGCCAGGAATCAGTGTCAGACTCTCAACCAGAAACCACATGTCTTAACTCTCGAGCCAGTGCCAACTGGGAAAGGTGGTGTGTTGGTGCCAAGGTGGGACAGGAGGCAGAGAAAGGCAGAATGGCTGTCTGGCTCTGCCACCAACCTGCTGTGTGACCTTGGGCAAGTCACTTCCCCTCTCTGAGCCTCATGGTTTCTTTCTTCTGAGTTAATGATCTCAGCAGTGCCTTTCTGCCAAGAAGTATCCAGTGAGAGATGAACTTGGAAAGCTCTTTACAATCTGCAGAGCTCTGGGAGGGGAGTCACCAGCAAGAGGCAGGCTGGTGCCAGGTGGGTGGGTGCCAGGGTTGGGCCTGCAGCTTCCTGGGTCTCTGCCCAAGCTTTGCCATCTGTGTGGTACCATCAGCTCCATCTCCTCTTGCCTCCCTGCCAGGAAAAAGGCTTCTGGGATCGTCTTAGTTTATCAGGATCTTCTTTCTCCCTCCCTAGGCAGACCCTCTTCTCTCTCCTTCTATGTAGTCAGGACTCTTGGGTGCAAGTGACAGAATCAAAAGTACAAGGAGGGAGAATTTGTTTAGGCATGGCTAGATCCTCAGACCTAAAACGATGTCTCCCAGACACTCCCCTTGCTTGTTCACTCTTCCTCCCTCACTCTCTTTCCTTTAGCTTTGGCTTCCTCCTCAAGCAGGCTGTCCCCAAGTGGTGGCAAAGACAGCCACCAACAGCTCTCAGCTGACACTACACCCATCCAGGTATCTTGGCAGATGGCATCTCTGTCCTGATGCCCCAGCAAATATCCAGGGTAACTCTCAGGAGCAGAGCGCAGGCTGAGTGCCCATCCCTGAACAGATCACTGTGTGTTGCTTATTTGGTTAGACTTGGGTCACTAGCCCACCGCAGAAATTAGAAGTGGGCTCAGCCCCACCCAAGCCGCATGGACTGAGGGTCTGGGAGGCAGTTTCCAAAACGGAGAGATAAGTTCTGTCAACAGAAGAAAGAATATGGGACAGTCAGTAACAATTGGTATCCTTGGTACCTTTGTTCCTAAATGTATCAGCTGAAAGGTTGAACCAGGGGCTTCTGGAAAGGGAGTGTTGATTGAGTCCTATATCAGTTACCTTTTGCTGCGTAACAAATCCCTACAAAATGTAGTGGTTTAAAACAGCCATTTTAGGTAATTCCCCAGTGGTCCAGTGGTTAGGACTCAGCACTTTCACTGCCATGGGCCTGGGTTCGATCCCTGGTCAGGGAACTAAGATCCTGAAAGCCGCGTGGCGCAGCCAAAAATTGAAGAAAAATAATAATAAAAAATAAAACAACCATTTTATTTAGCTAACGATTCTGTGGCTCAGCTGGGAGACTTTTTGGTCTGGCGACCTGTCTTTGGTCAGTTGGTGGGTTGGCTAGCATCTGAATGATCTAGGATGGCCTCACTCCTGTGTGTTGATCGTTGACTGGCTGTCACCTGGGGTGCCTTGGTTCTTTTCCCTGTGGCCTCTCTTCCTCCAGCAGGTTGGCTTGAGCTCTTTCACAAGGTGTTCTCTGTGTTACAAGTATAACAAGTGGGCAAGCTCCAATGCACCGGCATTTTTCAAGCCTTCACTTGCTTCCTCTTTGCTAAAGTCCCCTTGAACAAAGCAAGTCACATGACCAAGCACAAAATTAGTGTGGGAGGGCACTGCTAAAGAGCATGGAAGTAGGAAGAGAAAGAATTTGAGGCCAATTGTGCAACCTACTACAGCTCCCTCAGGGACAGGGAGTGAAAAAAATCCCTTTTCTCTGTAGCCCATGGATCCCATGGGCCAGGGCAACCTCCAGATAGGGGTCCTTGGAAGAACGTGACCGAGCCCCCGGGCTTCCCCGGGGTCTCCAGGGCCCTGCCCTGGCTCAGCCCTAGGCCAGGGCTAGGGGGAGGCAGTCTGGATCCTGACTACACGGGCAGAGACCCGCCCCCCAGGGAAAGTATAGGTGCCAATGGGGAGGCTTCTTGGCAGGGAGGAAGGTGTTCTGAACCCTGGCTCCCATCTCCCTTTAGCCCACCCCAAAGTGATGAACAGGGCTCTGTCCCGCTCATCCTCACAGAGCTGTCCTCACCCCCCAGCATCCCTTTGGTACTGTGGGGCTGGGATGGCTCTGAGACTTGTGTATAATCAGGTCATGGTTCCTCATCACCATGGTAACTGGTGTCACCTGCTCCACAGGGTTGAAAAGGAGTACCTGTCCTCCTTTTTTAGGTGGTGACTGTGGCCTCAGCCTGCTCTTTCCCACAGGTGGCTGCGTTGGAGCGGCAGATCTTTGACTTCCTGGGCTACCAGTGGGCTCCTATCCTAGCCAACTTCCTGCACATCATGGCAGTTATCCTGGGCATCTTTGGTACCGTGCAGTACCGCTCCCGGTACCTCATTCTGGTATGGCTCACTTAGCCTCTCCCCAAGCCAACCCCCTCTTCTCATCCCCATCCGTTCCCACCTCGTTCTCCAGACAAAGCTGCTCTCCACCCTGGGCACCTAGACCCCTGCCTCTGTCTTGGCTCCAGCCCAGCTGGTGATGAGGATGTCCAAATCCCAATGCTTCTTTGCTCAGTGGAGACAAAATTAGTATTTTTCCTAAAGAATTTTCTACAGAAAATTCCAAATATTAACAAGGTATATCACTTAGTGAGTGCCTACCATATGCCAGGCACGTGCTAAGAGTTTCACCTGCTTTACTTATCTTTACGACAGCCCTGCGAAGTTATCTCTTATCTCCATTTTCCAGATGAGGAAATGAGGCTCAGAAAGGTGACAAGGCTTCCTAAAGTCACACAGCTAATAAGTGGCGGGGTTAGAGCATCCTGTCCAGAGCGAAGGCTCCTGCCGCATCGCCACGCTGCGCTAGTAAGCCCGTGTGAGGGATGGACTTTGTCTTGTTTGGTTTCTCAAGTTGCTTCAGGAAGGCTTGGCTTCTGTCCCTTGATGTTCATCAAGAATGTGATCTAGAGTGGCTAGTGTGGCCTTGAGGCCAATGCCTCCTGTGCCCCAATCCCAAGAGTGCATTATGTCCCTGGCTCCCCCCTCCTACTTCCTCTTTCCAAGCTCTGGTCCTTGATTATCAAACTCCTGTTTTCACCTAGTCTCATCCTTGTCCCTTGCTCTTCCTCAGTGACTCATTTATACACCTTTCTTGAGGGAAAAGGCTTTTCGGTAGATTTACTCCATAAATGCTTGACACCCAAAGTAACAATGCCATGTAATGTCATGCCACCCCCAGAGCCCACTCGCGCTCATTCTAGGGCTTCTCCACACCTCCCACAGGCTCAGTTCCAGAAGCCAGGTGAACAGGGCCCTTCCAAAACTCTCCCTCACCTGAGATAAGAGGACCCTTCTCTCCAGTTCTCAGGAAAGCCCCAGGCACCACTGTAAACAGCACTGTCTGCCAGACGGCTGCCACTGGCTTAGGCATAGGATTTGGGTGGAAATATCCAGCTCCTCTCTAGTTCTTTGCCATGGGTAGGATGCCCTCTGGTGTCTGTGGTTCTCTGCAGAGTGGATAGGATTAGCTACCAGAGGACTTAGGTTTGCATGCCAGCCCTACCTCTTCCTAGCTGTGTGATCTTGGAAACTGTAAACCTCTCTGAGCCTTAACTTGGTTATCTTTAAAGAGAAAGACAGTGCCTTCCCTGCAGGGCCCTCGTAAGGACTGGATGGATGTAAAATGATCTGTAAACTATATTGCTCTCTGAGTGAGGCATTGTCATAGTTTCCCCTGCAAAGGTCTCCTCAGTCCATTGACCCGCCCCATCCCCACTCCTCCAGGCCCCACCCTGATCCCACTTCTGCTTTCCCCAGTATGCAGCCTGGCTGGTGCTTTGGGTTGGCTGGAATGCGTTTATCATCTGCTTCTACTTGGAGGTTGGACAGCTGTCCCAGGTAAGCCTTAGGCCTGGCAGTGCCAGAGGGCAGAGCCTGACCTTTCCCATCCCCTGCCCCAAGGGCCCCTGTGGTGTGGGTCTCAGGGGCATCATCTCTTGAAGAGACCGCCCTCTACACATTCAAGTAATCTGTGCTCCCCATCCCCCATCCCTACGGTTTCATTTCTGGCATCCTCCGTACTTCTTAAAAACAAATGATGGGGAATTCCCTCGCAGTCCAGAGGGTGGCTTACCCTCTCTGAGCTTCAGTTTCCTCATCTAGTAAGTATAGTTAATAGAAACCCAAATTTCATGTGGTTGCTGAGGGGATGAAAGGAGATCGAACATCTCAGAGCTTGGCACCAAGTCAGCATGCAGTGAATATTTGTTAATGGACTGCCTGAATGAATGGATTGAGGAAAACATAGATGCACACGTGGGTAAGAACTTCTGATGTAGGCCAGCCCCTTCTCCATTTCAAAAGGGGAGACCAAGGTCTAAAGAGGAGAGGTTTGCCCAGGGTCACACACAGGGAGCAGTGGAGAGGCTGAATGGGCTGTGAAGGGGTCTGTATTGAGGATTTCACCAACAGCTGGATAATTGGACCCGGTCACCATTAATGTCCCTTCCAGCCCTGAAATTCTGAGACTCCCGTGGGTTTGAACCAGCCCCTTCCATCTGTGATACAGTGAGGCCTGCATGGTCATCAAGCGCCACCTACTGGCCAAATGTAGACTTGCAGATACAGACTTCCTCCATACCTTTCACAAATCAAGCCAGGAAAGGAAGCTGTTACAACCCAGGTGTGAAGCAGACCTTATATAAAGTCTTCTGGAGGGAATTCCCTGGCGGTCCAGTGGTTAGGACTCCGCACTTTCACTGCCGGGGCCCGGGTTCGATCCCTGGTCAGGGAACTAGGATCCCACAAGAAGTGCGGTGCTGCCAAAAAAAAGAAAAAAAGTCTTCTGGAGCCTGGGGAGGATTTCCGCCCCTCCCCCCCCCCCCACCTCCGGCCCAAGCTCAGTATCCTAGGCCCCTCTGCCCCTAGGACCGGGACTTCATCATGACCTTCAACACATCCCTGCACCGCTCCTGGTGGATGGAGAACGGGCCAGGCTGCCTGGTGACACCTGTCCTGAACTCCCGCCTGGCCCTGGAGGACCACCACGTCATCTCGGTCACCGGCTGCCTGCTTGACTATCCCTACATTGAAGCACTCAGCAGTGCCCTGCAGATCTTCCTGGCTGTGAGTTCTCCTGTCCCCCTGCCTGTCCCAGCCCTGCCCTAGGCACTTTACACACACAGTTACATAATCCTCTTTCCTCTTAACAAGCCAGTAAGGTATTGCCCAGGTCCAACTGGGGAAACTGAGGCTCAAAGAGGTAAGATAATTGTCCAAAATCACACTCCCAGAACGGAGAATAGAACCAGGTATATTAAGTTTAAGGCGCAGTCATTTGATTTGAAGTTGTTATGGGTTTGCCCTCCTCTTAGCACACATGGCCCCCCCAGCAGGGGTGGGCAGGGCCAGGCAGGGGGTGAAGGAAGAGCTTCCCTCTCCTCCCTCCCTCCCTCCCTGATGCGCTGTGTCCTCCCCCAGCTGTTCGGCTTCGTGTTCGCCTGCTACGTGAGCAAAGTATTCCTGGAGGAGGAGGACAGCTGTGAGTGCGGAGCCCCTAGGGAACTGGGAAACCTGGCCGCGTGCCACCCCACGCAGTCAGCACCCTGGACAGGGGCCAGAGCAGGAGGGAGCCCTGGGCCATTTAAGGCAGCGGTCCCCAACCTTTTTGGCACCAGGGACCGGTTTCATGGAAGACAAGTTTTCCATGGATGGGGGGATGGAGGGGTGCTTTCGGGATGATTCAAGTGCATTGATTTATTATGGTCTCTGTGCAGTCAAACCTCTCTGCTAATGATAATCTGTATTTGCAGCCGCTCCCCAGCACTAGCATCATGGCCTCAGCTCCACCTCAGATCATCAGGCATTAGATTCTCATAAGGAGCGTGCAACCTAGATCCCTCACATGTGCAGTTCACAGTAGGGTTCTTGCTCCTATGAGAATCTAATGCCGTTGCTGATCTGACAGGAGGTGGAGCTCAGGTGGTAATGTGAGCAATGGGGAGCGGCTGTAAATACAGATGAAGCTTCGCTCGCTTGCCTGCCGCTTACCTGCTGTGCGGCCCAGTTCCTAACACCAGTACCGGTCTGTGGCCTGGGGGTTGGGGACCCCTGATTTAAGGGGCCCTTCTGGGGGCTGGGGAAGAAGAGGCAGCAGGGTGAGTGGGGATCTGCATAGCCAGCCCATTCTGGGCTGAGGCCCAGACGTCCAGATGCCCAATCCAAGGCTCCAGCACTGCCCCCCTACCTGCTCCCTTAGGCCCCTTCCTATTGCTCTGAGGGGCTCCACAGCCCCATTCCTGTCAAGCACCGCCCATTCCCAGTTCATCCCACTCCCACCCCCAACAGGTCTTGCCTCCCCCCAGCCTTCTCCCTTAAAGGGCCGCCCTCCCCATCCACCCCCCAGCTCTCTATCCTCTTGGGCCTTGGCCTGTCCATCAGGACACTGCAGCAAAGCCCAACCCCTAAGGCCCTGTACAGGGTCTGGCCTCAGATTCCTCCCTTTCAGGACCCAGCCTCCCATAACTTATCCCTGTCACAGGCCCATCTCTAACCACGTGCCATCTGCCCTTCCACAGTTGATTTCATCGGCGGTTTTGACTCCTATGGATACCAGGCGCCCCAGAAGACGTCGCATTTACAACTGCAGCCTCTGTACACGTGGGTCATGGCGTGGAGCAGGGTGGGGTAGAGGGACCCGGGCGCGGGCCGTTAGTGTAGGAGAAAGAAGAGGAGGGAGGAGCGGAGAGGGCAGCTGGATCTCTCCGCCTCCCTACTTAAGGGTCCACTTCCCTAACCTGCCTTTGTTTCCTGCAGTGCGGGGTAGTAGCTTCTGCCCCACGACCACCCCTGCGGCTAGACTGACCGCCGCAGCCGCGAGCTCCGGCCAAGATGGCAGGCGTGCCCCCTGGCGGCTCGCTGACCGGACTGCAGCCTGGGTCGGCTTGATATGGGTCCGAAGCGGATTTGGACTTGGCGCTTAGCAGCCTGGACTTAAGGGGTGGGGCGGGGGAGGGGCGGGGGAGGGGGTTCTCGGGGTTTGTATTTTTTTATCTCCACCTTCGCGTGTGCTGGAACCTCCCGCCCTTCTCCAGCCTCTCCGTTTCACCCTTCTTCACCCAGCATCCTGTCCCCTGTGCAGAGAGAAAGGACAGCACAGACTCACCCCCATCTCACCACACTCATTCACCAGCCCTGGGGAAAGTTACCCTGAACTAGAAGCAGGAGTTCTGGGTTCTAATCACAGCTCCATCACTAGCTCTCTGTGTGACATCTGGCAAAGCCCTTGCCCTCTCTGGGCCTCAGTTTCCCACCTCAAATAATTAAAATAATCCCTCTGTAAATGGAGCTCTTTCTAGCCTTTTCATTTGACTCTCAATTCCCTGGACTATACTGGGATTTTACGTAATCCCCATTTTGCAGATATGGAAACTGAGGCCCAGAGATGTAAAGCAATTTGCTTGAGGCTACACAGCTGGGCTTTTGGTGGCGGCAGGCCTTGAACACAGTATATGATCTGTAGTTTCAGACTCCAAAACCCATTTCCAAGCCCCCTTCCAGCTTGGACACTCTAGAACCCACGTGATATACACCACACTCACATACCACCGCCACCACTTGCCAACTCCTCTCTTAAAGCAATATATTCGTTCTCTTGTTGGGAACAGGATGAACGGATCCCAGAGCCCTGAATTCAGCCTGACCCACAGGGAAGCCTTCTTAGACTCGGCCTCTGTCCACCCTTGGCAAAGCTTTCAATCTCTCTCTAGCAGAAGGGGGACACGACTCAGTCGCCCCACCCCCTTCCATGTCCCTGAGCCTGCTGCACCCATGATCCCCCACCCCTTCAGCAACTCTGCCAACCCCTGATGGCTCCATCCACCTCACCAGTTGGAAGACCTGTGGTTCCAGAGTGGAAAAGGGCTCATCCGTGCTGCCTGGTCAACAGTGTTCAAAGATCACCAGTGTTCATGATCACGCCGGTGTCCAGAAGCAACCTCTAACAAATCCAGAAGTTGTTCTGAAGAGGCAGAATGGGGGTGTGGGTCATAGTGGGGGGTCTGGAGGGCCAGCACCTTTCCTTAAGAGCAAGTAGAGATGAGGGCTCATTCTCCTCACCTCCCTCCACAGACCCCTCTGAGAACCCTGCGTCCTGTGCGCTGGCTGGTAAATCTGAGGGCAGGAGGATCAGGCCTCAGCTTCCAGATTGTGACATAGGAGTGGTCCTGGCTTAGGAAGGAGGGTGGGAGGCATGGGGGAACCAGATGGAAATACAGACGGTTGCACACCTGAGCCCATCCATGGTGACCATTCCTTGCTCTCCCCTCTCTGATCTAGCATTCCCTCTCATCTAAGGCCAAAATATCCTGAACTTGGACCCCACCCCACCATCCCATCTGCAGGTCTGTGCCAAAGAGCCAAACCCAGGAGTTCTTCTGGTCACTACAGGGCCCAAGGTCCCAAATGGTGAGCCTCGTTAACTATGGGTACAGCTCAGGAGGGCAACAGTTCCCTTCAGGCTTGGCTGCTGCTCTGCTCCTGGACCAAGTCCTGCCTCCAGCCCTCTCTTCTCAGAGCCACCCCAGCCAGCTGTCATCTCACCCCCCGACCCCCAACCCCCTTTCTACTCAACGACTTGAGCCACTGGTGCTTTGAAGCCTTTTGTTTTTATAAGATGGTTTTTTCAAGGAGACTGAGTTTTCTTCTCACTGGGACCTTGCAAGGCAGGGAGTGTTGCCCTGGTTTCTGTGCAGGTGGGTTGATTAAAGATGGTGTTTTCCGACTTCCCTGGTGGCGCAGTGGTTAAGAATCCACCTGCCAATGCAGGGGACACGGGTTCAAGCCCTGGTCCGGGAAGATCCCACATGCCGCGGAGCAACTAAGCCCATGTGCTGCAACTACTGAGCCTGCACTCTAGAGCCCGTGAGCCACAACTACGGAGCCCGCGTGCCACAACTACTGCAGCCCTCGTGCCTAGAGCCTGTGCTCTGCAACAAAGAGAAGCCACCACAATGAGAAGCCCATGCACCGCAACAAAGAGTAGCCCTCGCTTGCCGCAACTGGAGAAAGCCTGCGCACAGCAACGCAGACCCAACACAGCCAAAAAATAAATTAATTAATTAATTAAAAAAAAAAAAAGATGGTGTTTTCTTCTGTATCTTCCTGTCCTCCTGCCCTGTGAGTCGGCAGGGTCTTCTAAGGGAGAAGTCTTTGCATGGAGGGTGGGCAGAGGTTGGGAATCTATGCCATTGTCATTATCAGACATTCCTGGGGCACTGGCCTGTCCCTCTGGCTGGCTGTGTAGCTTTGGCCAAGTCACACTCCCTCTCTTTCCTGATCCATAAAATGCAGAGAGGGGATTAAATCAGTGGGTTCCCAAACCTGGCTTTGCAATCCCTTGGAGAGCTTTCTATTTTTCTGATTAAGTGCATTTTAAGGTTATGCTTTCAAATATCCTTTGCATCCTGGCTCTGCCCTCTTCCTAAAAATTCAGTTCCTGACTTGGAATAAGCTGGCAGACAGTGCTTTAGACACAGATTCCTGCATCCCAACTGGGACATCCTGGCTCCTTTTCTGACCGTACAAGAAGAATCAGTATTTTGAATTTTAAAATTTTACTTTTGTGTGTGAGTAGGTAATAAGTATATGTGGTACAGGATTCAGAAAGTTCCAGGGGGCTATGTACTCTTACTTATTTTTCATATCTTTCCGAAGATAGTCAAAAATTTTTTAATTATATAAATTTTTTTTTTCCTTTTTCTCACAAATGGTAACATATTTTACTCACTCTTCAACTCCCTGCTTCTTTCACCTAACTCTGAATCTCGGAAATCTTCTCTCAGTAACACATGTGGAGCTGCCTCCCGTTCTTCCACAATGATTTGGTAGAATTGAGGTTTTTAAGATCCCCAGGTGACCTTGATGCAGTTAGGGGCCAAGAACCAGAGGTTCTACATAAGGATGCCCAGGTCCACTATTCAAACCTCTGTGGACCATTCCTGGTCGTGGAGTCAGAGGCAAATAAGGAGTTTATGGTCTAGTGGGGAGCCCACAGGGTGAGCAAGCAGAAGTTGATGCTAATAGCAGGTGGTCGATGCTGAGGACAGTTTAGCGTGAAAGGTGGTTGTTCATAGGAGCTCGGGAGAGAGGTGATCTGAACATCCTGGATGGACCAACAGCCTGAGCAGAGGTGTGGAGGGAGGAAAACCCGTAGTGTCTGGGGTAAAAACGCCCAGAGACGAACTAGCTGGAGGGAGCCTCGGTGGGGAATGTATGTTTTCTATCGCTGTCATGTTATCACAACTTTAGTCTCTTAAAGCAGTATACATTTGTTATCTTACAGTTCAGTAGAAGTCCAACATGGGTCTCACTGGGGTAAAATCAAGATGTCTGGAGGGTTGCATTTCTTTCTGGAGTCTCTAGGGGAGAATCCATTTCCTTTTCTAGCTTCTAGAGGCTACGTGCATTTCTTGGCTCGTGGCCCCCTTCCTCCATCTTCGAAGTCAGCAACATCACAGCCCTCTGACCTTTTTTTTTTTGCCCCTGGCCGCGCAGCATGTGGGATCCTAGTTCCCTGACCAGGGATCGAACCCGCGCCCCCTTGCAGTGGAAGCGTGGAGTCTTAACCATTGGACCACTAGGGAAGTCCCAATCTCTGACCCTTTTTGCATCATCACATCTCTCTAACCACAGCCAGGAAAGGTTCTCCACTTATAAGGATTCGTGTTATTGGATTGGGCCCACTCGAATAATCCAGGATAATTTCTTCCTCTCAAAGTCCTTAATTCCATCTGCAAAGTCCCTTTTGCCATGTAACGCATTCACATGTTCTAGGAATTAGAATGTGAACCTCTTTGTGGGGCCACTATTCTGCCTTCCCAGGGAAGGAGTTGTATCCAGAAGCCCTGAATGTCAAACCAGAGTGCATCGGCCTGGTGTGATGGCAGGGGGAACTATTGAAGGATTTTGAGCAGAAGCTACTCAATTACAGCTGTCCTGTAGAGAGAACTGGCAGGGCTGGAAGGGTGGGTTGGAGGAAGGAAGCAGGAAGCAGTGTTTTGTCTGGAAGAGGCCTAGGGTTTCTTACTTCCCTGTGTAAATGTGTGTTCTTGGGGGTATGTGTGTAAACTTGGGAGGTAAAGATCAGCATGAACTTCAGGAGTCAGACATCCCTGTGTCCCCGTTCATCACCCTGGAACCAGTCAAGCTGGCCTTCCCACAAAGCCCCGTGCAGCTCCTGCCATCCTGGGCCCATCTCCGGCAACCTCTGCACATTCGAATAATCCAGGTAGGACATACCTTCCAATAACTGCTGGGTCATAACGGTGCCCAAGCCATTCTGGTTTTTTTTTTTTTTTTTTTTTTTTGATGTGGACCATTTTTAAAGTCTTTATTGAATTTGTTACAATATTGGTCTGTTATACGTTTTTGGTTTTTTGGCCCCGAGGCATGTGGGATCTTAGCTCCTGACTAGGGATCGAACCCACACCCCCTGCATTGGAAGGCGAAGTCTTAACCACTGGACCGCCAGGGAAGTCCCCCCAAGCCATTCTTTGAAGCACTAGAATACAAATTCCCCAAGGTGCATTTGACAAGCATAAGAGCCTCCTGGGATTTGTAGACTAGTGTTTGCTTGGATGCGTTGGAATTGGATCTTGCTGTTTCTACACAGACTAGGCATGAGGGAGGGCCTGACACCAAGACCTTATTGCCTTATAAGATTCAGTACTCCACAGGCATGGCCCTGGACAGGGTTTCTCAAACTTGCAGAGCATAAGCAGCCCTTACAAATCCAAATTCCTGAGCCTGATCTGAGCCACACTGAACCCAACATCTGGGCAGTGGAAGGAACTTGTGTTTTTCACTAGTGCCCCAGGTGATCCAGGTTTGGGAAATCCTAGACCCAGGTAAAGAGGCATTCAGACATTTTTGAAACTTCCCCTCCTCCAGTGTCATGGAAGGCCTACCAAATTACGCCTGCCAGCTCCCTCATATCAGAACTCGACTCTAAGACTCTCTCCCCCAAGTTTAATTGCATTTGTTAATGATTGTTACAGTCTTAAATTTTTAAAAAATGGGTTAATAATTTCAAAGTCTAGGATCAACTCTTGAACTTAAACATTGACAACTTTACCACTCGGTTAGTTTGAGCAAAGGCAGGTCTGAGTTTGCCTGCCACCACCTGTGCTGGGGACCATACCCCACCCTGAGCCTTGCTTCCAGGGATTCAGCGATTCAACCAGACTGATCAGGCCCAGGCCGACTGGGGCTGCAGAGAGAGCCCTGTGCTGGGCATCCAATACTGAAATACTCCAAAACTAAAGTTTGAGTTCTTCCTCTGCCCCCTTCTCATCCTGGGACCTGGGGCCACTCCTTCCACCTCCGGTCTTGGTGACTTCATCAGTGAAATGAGAGGGCTGGACTTTGCAGAATATTCCTGGGCTTCTTTACTGCTGACATTCTGGAACAGGGCTTCTCCATCCTAACTGTACTTGGGATGTCTTTTTAAAATACAGATTTCTGGGCTCCACTCCTGTAGCAGATTCTAATTCATTGGACCCAAAGCATCTGAATTCATCCTTCAAATATTTATTAAGAACTTACTATGTGCCAGGCACTGAGGATACAGCAGTGAACAAAACAGAACGTAATCCCTGCTCTAGTGGGGGATATCTATGAGAGGAGACATACATAGGTAAACCAGTAAAATATATGATGTGTCAGATAAGTGTCATGGAGCAAAAGAGGGCAGGGAAGGGAACACAGGATAGGGATTAATTCTGGTTTTAAATTGGACATCAAGTTAGTCAGGAAGGTCTCACTGAGAAAAAGTTTTGATAAAATACCTGAAGAAGAAGACAAAGGGAACAGCAAGTGCAAAGGTTCTGAGTCGGAGCCTGAATACTGGAGGGAAGCAAGGAGGCCAGGGTGGTTCAAAGCAAGGAAACGGGAGAGTGGTAAGAGATGAAGTCAGAGAGATAAAGGGGTGGGGGGAGTGTCAGATGCTGTATTGGCTTGAAGAACACCATAAGGGCTTCAGTTTTTAATCTGAGATGGGAAACCACAGAGCTGGGAAGAATCCCTTTGGATACTGTGTGGAGAACACACTGTAAGGGGTCAAGGGCTGAAACACAGAGACCAGGTCAGATACTATCAAGACAATCCAGGTGTGGGATGATGGTGCTCGGTCAGAGTGGCAGCAGTGGAGGAGGTGAGACATGGCTGGATTCCAATATATTTTGAGTGTAGGACCAAGAAGATTTGCTGGGGTTTGGCTGTGGGATGTGAATGAAAGAGCAGAGTCACACAGGACCACAAGGTTTTCAGCCTGAGTGAGTTGCCCTTGCGATGGGATGACATCAGGAGGAGAAAGTTTGGGGACAGACTCCCGTGTTCTGGTTTTGGACACCTAAAGTTTGAGATGCCTGTTAGACATTCAAGTGGAGATGTCAAGGAGGCAGTTGGGTATAAAAGAGGAGAGTTCTGGGCTGAAGATAGGAAGTTTGGAATCATTGATGTTGAGATGGTGTTTCAAGTCATGACAATAGATAAAATCACCAAGAGAGTGAATGTAGACAGGGAAGAGGGTTGAAGACAGTCCTGGGAGCTGGAGAACATTAGGAGGAACCAGCAGAGAAGGCTGAGGTAGGCAAACCAGGGAGCTGATACGAACTAGCATTTTGAGTTCACTCAGTTTACTGATTTCACTCTCTGTCAAGAAATATTTACTGAACACCTCTTATATTCCAGGCACTGTTCCAGACACCGAGGCTACAGCAATGAACAAGGCAGACAACGCTTTAGCTTTCTCTCTTACAACTTAGCTTCTAGGCAGAATTGACATATATTTTCTTGTTTAGTCTTCCTAACAATCCTAAGAAGTTCCATTACCACCACCTTATAGATGGAGTCACTAAAACTGGGAGAGATTGTCACCTATTCAAAGTTACACAGCTAGTAAGTGGCAGAATCAGCATTTAAATCCAGCCACTCTGACCCCTGACTCATTATCTAACCACTAAACACATACTGCCTCATGGGGAATTCCAGTGCCCAGGCAGGGCTGAGAACCACTGCTCTAGGATACTCTTAGCTTTCTACTGCTGTATAGCAAATTACCCCAGAATTTAGCAGATTAAGTCAACAAACACCGTCTTAAAGTTTATGGGTCAGAAATTCGGGAGCAGCTTAGCTGGGTGGTGCTGACCAGGGTCTCTCATGAACTTGCAGTTTAGAGTTAGGTCAGGGCTGCAGATGTGTGAAGGCTTGGCTGGGCTGGAGGGTCCACCTCCAAGATTGCATAATCACGTGGCTGTTGATAGAAGGCTTCAGTTCCCTTTCACATGGAGGAAGTGAGCCACATAAAAAGTGGATCCAGAGCAAGTGATCTGAGAGAAAGAGAGAGCAAGGAGGCTAGGAAGACCTAGTCTCAGAAGTCACACACCATCACTGCCACCACATTCTGTTGGTTGGAAGTGACTCACTAAGTCCAATCCACATGAATGAGTAAGCAATTAGTCTTCACCTTTTGAGGGAAAGATTGTCAAAGAGTTTGTAGACATACTTTAAAAGCCCTAGAGCGGGCTTCCCTGGTGGCGCAGTGGTTGAGAGTCTGCCTGCTAATGCGGGGGACGCGGGTTCGGGCCCTGGTCTGGGAAGATCCCACATGCCGCGGAGCAGCTGGGCCCGTGGGCCACAGCTGCTGAGCCTGCGCGTCTGGAGCCTGTGCCCCGCGGCGGGAGGGGCCGCGATAGTGAGAGGCCCGCGCACCGCGATGAAGAGCGGTCCCCGCACCGCGATGAAGAGTGGCCCCCGCTTGCCGCAACTGGAGAAAGCCCTCGCACGAACCGAGGACCCAGCACAGCCAAAAATAAATAAATAAATAAATAAATAAATAAAGCCCTAGAGCGACTCTGATTGTTGTTATAATACACTTACATTATTGGGTTGGCCAAAAAGTTCATCTGGGTTTTTCCGTAACATCTTATGGGAAAACCCAAACGAATTTTTGGCCAACCCAATATTTTTAAGAAACCAAACAGGTGCATAGAAGAAATGGGCTGTCAGTCTCCTTTCCTCCACTCTTCCCTGTGACCTTCTGGATTCAAAAACTCAAAACTTTGAGCAGTAGGGAAAAGGGGATCTGATCTATTCATTGGTGGAGAGTGCATGGTACCTGGGACATGGTAGACACTTGATAAATATTTATGGAAGACACCTGCTGGAGGACCTCCTATAATCAGACATATGGGTTCATTCCATGGGTTTACGAACCCACGGGGTCATAAACTGCCTCCACATGTCTGTTCTGGTGCTAAGGTGCAAAGATAGATCTGACCTAGTCCCTGTCCTCAGAGGGAGCCCTCAGACTGGAGAGGGGGGAAATTTAATACAAAAAACAAAAAACAAAATAGATGCTATAAGTGGCAGTATGATCCGAAGATGCAGTGGAGAATCATGGTGGAAGCACAGAAGAGGGCAATCGAGGGAGGCTTCATAGAAGAGGTGGCACTTTGAACCGAGACTTGAAGAATGAGGCAGAGTGAGTTTGGAAGACTTGTGTGGAGAGAAATGGCATTTCAGGCCAAAAGAACAGCTTGTTCAAAGATGTAGAGGTGTGAGAGAACCTAGCATGTTTGGGGAGTTTCAGAGTTAGAAGGAACCTTGGTATTATTTAGCGGAAACGCCAGTGCTGCTTGCCTCTCCTCATAATAGTAATAGCCAACATTCTCAGATGACTGCCACCTGCCAGGCACTGTGCTAAGCACTGTGGACGGATTGTCTGATTTGAACTTCACAACAACCCTATAAGGTGCCTATTATGATTATCTCCAGTTCATAAATGAGGAAACCGAGACTCAGAGAGGTTAAGTACCATGGCCAGGGCTGCACAGTGAGTAAGTTGCAGAGCTGGGACTTGAATCAGGATCTTTCTGACATACCAGCCTGTGTTTTTAACCTCTGCATTGCACTACATCTGCATTGTTAAGTGGTCTCGTAGCCTCAACTTGCACACTTGGAGTGACGGGAAGCTCACCATCTCTCCGGCCAGGACAAAGAGGCCATGGAGGTCTTTCATTCCAGTCCTGAAATGCTAGGAATCACTAGCCTAATGCTAGCCTAATTGAAGCAAGGGCTTTATAGAAAGACAGGCACCAGCTTCCCTGGTGGCGCAGTGGTTAAGAATCCGCCTGCCAATGCAGGGGACATGGGTTCGAGCCCTGGTCCAGGAAGATCCCACATGCCGCGGAGCAACTAAGCCTGTGTGCCACAACAACTGAGCCTGTGCGCCACAACAACTGAGCCTGTGCTCTAGAGCCCATGAGCCACAACTACTGATGCCCGCACGCCTAGAGCCCGTGCTCCACAACAAGAGAAGCCACCGCAATGAGAAGCCCGTGCACCGCAACGAAGAGGAGCCCCCACTCTCTGCAACTAGAGAAGAGCACGCGCGCAGCAACAAAGGCCCAACGCAGCCAAAAATAAATAAATTAAAAAAAAAAAAAGAAAAGAAAGAAAGACAGGCACTACCTTGTGTGTCAAGGCAGCAAGCATTTACTGATTATCAATCCAATTCCATTTACCCAAAGAGCTCTGGTTCGAGGCAGCATGATCAGCACCTATTAGGGGAGGTGATGGCTGCAGGGGCTACAAGGAGGGGCAACCTCTCCCGGGGGACTCAGAGAGGGCCTCCTGGAGTGACCCAGAGGGAAGGGCATGGATTTCTCTAGATCAGAGTTTCTCCAGCTCAGCGTTATTCCCATCTGGGGCCATATGATTCCTCGCTGTGGGAAGCTGCCCCGCACGCTGGAGGATGGTGAGCAGCACCCCTGTGCCCTGCCCACAAGATGTAACCCCACCCTCAGCAGTGCCAACCAAAAGTGTCTCCGGACCCTGCCAAATATCCCTGAGGGGCAATGTTGCCCCTGGTGGAGAATTACCTCTCTACAGAGGAAATAAAGTGAGTTAAGTCATCAAGGAGGGGTGAGTGAGACTTTGGGTAAAACACTTAACTTGAGCCTCCTTTTTCTCATCTGTAAAATGGCACAATATTTGAAAGGGTTATTGTGATAACTAATGAGAATACCTGTAAAGCACTTGACACATAGACGGCCCCCAATAAATGTTAGTTCCTTTCCATTGTAAGACAAAAATGACAACCCCTGACCCCAGTCTCATCAAACCACGGGCTGCATCTGAGACTGTGATCCTTAGGCTCCAAACTGGGGCCTCGGTGTCTCTGCCCACACAATGGCACTGGGGTGAAGAGAGGAATGAAGCTAGATCAATGGTTCCCAACTTTTTAAATTACCATCCTCATCCTCGTCCCATTTTTAAAAAGAGAGCATTGATTAATAATTATTTCCCAATTGCCCAAGGCAGCTGTCCCAGCTCTGTGAGGCAGGACTCACCACATGACTTCCTGGAGAGTCGGTGATCCCAGCCCAGAACAGATTTCCCTGTTGGCTTGACAACCTCTTCCCACATCAATATGGGATGATTCTCTGGATTCAGAAATACCGCGAGAGCACAAGGACCCCATTCTGTCACCAGAGGCTCCCGAATAGCAGATTAAGAATCACAGATCGGTTGGTGATTATATGAGAGCAGGGGCTCCCAAGCCCCCAGCACCAACACCAAGTCCTGCAGCTACTGTGCCAGGCACGGGGCTTGGGGTTTCACTTGCGCCGCTGCCTCATTCAGTGATATCGTGGCCATTTCATAGATAAGGACACTGATAAGAATTGCATTAAACTGGTAGATTGCTTTGGGTACTATGGCCATTTTAACAACATTAATTCTACCAGTTTAAGAACATGGGATATCTTTCCTTTTCTTTGAATCATTGTCAGTTTCCTTTATCAATGTCCTATAGTTCTCAGCATATAAGTCTTTCATCTCCTTGGTCAGGTTTATTCTGAAGTTTTTTTGTTTTTTAATGTGATTTTTAAAAGGAATTTTTTTTTACTTTCCCTTTTTGATATTTCATTTTTATTGTAAAGAAATGCAACAATTTTTTGTATGTTAATCTTGTATCCTGCTACCTTGCTGAACTCATTTATCAGTTCTAGTAGTTTTTGTGTGGAGTCTTTAGGGTTTTCTATATATAGTATCATGTCATGTCAACTGCCAAGGACACTGACTTCCAAACTTTCTCACCCTCCAGGTGAACACACCCTATATGCATTTCTGTCCACATCCTTGGCCTCCTGCTCTTGTGTCTAGGGAGGGTCCTCAGTGTGACTGGTGGGGTTTGTGAGGGTGGTGGGAACTAAAGGCCTGGGGCCCAGCAGGGTAGGATGCTACTGACAGGAGGAAAATAATCGATATTAAATACTCACCGAGTCCTTTCAACGTTCCAGACTTAACATTAACTCCCTTAATCCTCACAGAGACCCTGTGAAGCAGCTGCTGTAATTCCCATTTTATGGATGAGGAAACTGAGGCATAGAGAAATTAAGATTCCACAGGTGGTGAAGGGGGAAGACGCCTGTTCGTTGAGCGCCTGGCTGGGCACTCTTCATAAATGGGATCGTTCATCCTCCCCACCATCTCCAGCAGAGGTACAGCCCCTGCTTTACCCTTGCTGTCTCTTGCTTGTTTTCACAATCTTAATCTTGTTCTCGCATTATCATCTCCCTCTGCCACCTTCCATAAGAAAACTGGGGAGCACGGCTGTCACAGCGACATCTGCTGGCTGGCGCTGCAACTGTGCTGCCTCCAGACATCTGGACTGGGAGGGGACCCCCTCGCCCACCCTTGAGTCCATGTCCTCCTGAATGCCTGACCATCCTGCGGCCTAGCCAGTGTCCTCCTTCTCCCTCTCCTTTCTTGTTCTCAGCTTCAGAAAGATCATGGGCCCTGGAGTTTGACCAGGGTTTGTGTCCTGGCTCTGGCACTTACTAACTGGGTAATCTTGGCCAAGTCTTATCATTTCTCAGGAGCTCATTGTGTCACTTGTAAAATCCCTCACTGGGCAGAGTTCTCTGAGGATCACAGGTGGTACTGAATGTAAAATATGAAGTGTGAGTTCCCTTCCCTTGGCCTCCAGGCACAGAAGGTGTCCTCTCTGCCTGCCTGGAGAGAGTATGATGCAGTAGGATTCCACTCCAGTCTGTGCCCTCCGGATCCCTGCCCTTCCCTGGCATCTCCCCTCTTCCTGAAAGATAACATCTCATGAATTACCATAGATGGGGACAGGGAGGTTTCAGGGCCCCAAGGAGAAGGTAGATGGGGAGCTGGGGTCAATGGGACCCCACTGGGAGAAGGTCAATGGGGAGATGGGAGGAGTCATGGTGACATAGAGCACTGGGAACAACCAGGAAGGTGAGTTCTTGTCTCAGTTTAATGGGTCACTTTAGACAAGTCAGCTGCTGTTCTGAGCCTCAAGATTCCCATCTGTAAAATGACCCTAATACTTTATATCTTCAGGCCCTATAGGGTAAAGGCTTTGGAAATTGTAAAAGCTGTACACAGGGAAAGAACTCATTTTATTTTGGAGTGGCCTGAGGCCTCCTTGCCAGACCACACTCTGGAGCAGTCTGGTGGGACCTGAGTCTCAGCTCTGACCCCCAGTGGGGCTCACAGAGGCCTCCTCCATCTGCCAGATGCAGCCTTTCTCCATCTGCCTCTGCAGCCGCAGTCTGCCCTCCCGGGATGGCAATGGGCAAAGGACCCATCTCACTGTCACAGGCCTTGGCCCTGAGAACCAGGCACCATCTCCTTCTGCCTTCTCTCCACCCCATGACCTGCTCACCTCCCTGCAGCCTTTGTCCAGAGGCCCCAGGAAGTGTCTCTGAGCCTTCACTGTGGTAAGCACTCCCATTGCCCAGAAGTGAAAACACAGCCCCTGGAAGGGAAAGAAACTGTTCCAGGTCTGGGGACCATCATGTCTCCCCACTCCATGCCTGCAAGGACTGGCCGGGGGTCTGGACGTCACGGGCACGCTGCTGCTGGGGCCGCACCTTAGGTGTCCAGCCTGGTCCTGTTGGTGCTCAGTAGGTGTTTGTTGAGTAAGTAAGAGAATGAATGAATGACTAAACGAATGTGTGAAAGGACAGCAGTGCAGCTAGTATGGTTATTCCCTTTTACAAATGAGGAAACTGAGGCTTGGTGAGGCAAAGGGCCCTTTCCCTCGCCAGGCCATGCAGCCGTGACCGGACTCCTGGTCTCCGACTCTAAACCCCTTGTTCTCCTCCGGGTAGAGATTCTGCCTCTTTGCCTGGGTCCTGCAGCATTTCCTGCTCTCCGAGGGCTTGGTAAGAACAACTGACCTAATTCCCTGGGTTTTAGGGTACTTGGACTCCCCCACATCCCCTACCTTCTTCTCCATGGGAAAAATATAAAAGACCTCATCCTAGCAGCCCCTCCTCCGGGGTGAATACACGGGTCGGCCCCACTGGGATCTGCGGTCACCACCACCACCGCCATGAGGTCTTCAAGGCCCTCTGACCCCTCTGATGTGGCCAGGCCACAGTTCCGGAGCTGGAGCTTTGGAACAGGCAGCACAGGCTCCAATCCCAGCTCTGCCCCAGGGCAAATCACTTTCCCTCTGCAAGCCTCTGTTTTACTTATACAGACCTGTTATTTGCACACCTCTCTCTCTCTTTCTCTGTCTCTCTCTGGAGTGTACTGGGTTTGTAAGGAGCCATGCATCACTGTGCCTGGCACACGGTAGGAACTCAATATACATGTGCCTTTTCTGTCCCATGTTATCAGTACAAGGTACATCAACACCTCCACTGTGAAGCCAATGCCATGGACCGCCAAGGAGTCTTTCAGCTTAGGCCAGCCAGGGAGAGATGGGGTGGCCCGTGATTGCCTGCGCCTCCAGCCACAGCCCTATCAGGGTGCAAATGAAGCTCTCTTTGCTTTCCTCTTCCCACCAGAGTGTCACTCGTCTGCCCTCCTGAGTCCTGGTGTTGGCCCAGCCAGCATCCTTGGTCTGGCTCCCCAAAGGGCTTGCTCCCTCTGTTCCAATGATCTATTGCTGCCTAACAAATCAACCCAAAATGTAGTGGCTTAAAACATTTTAATATATCTCACAATCTGGGGGGATCAGGACTTGGGAAGGTTTCGGCTGGGCTATTCTGCTCCATGGCATCAACCCAGGCCACTGGGCAACATTTAGTGAGTGGTTAGGTTAGTCTGGTCTTAGGATCCAAGGCACCCACGAGGCTGCCCTCACATGCCTGGCATCTTGGTGGCAACAGCAATAAGACTGAGCTCAGCTGGGCCCAACTGGGCCCCTCTCCGTGTCGTCTCAGGGTCTTCCCACGTGGTCTCCCCAGCAGAACTGGAGTTTCACATGGTGATTCAGAGCTCCAAGAAACCAAGGTGGCAACTGCCAGTCCTCAGAATAGCTAGGTTTGGAACTGGCACAGTATCACTCCCACCATAGTCCATTGGTCAAAGCAGCCACCGGCCAGCCCAGATTCAAGAGAGGGAACCACTGACCCTACCTCTTTTTTTTTTTTTTTTTGGCCGTGCCGCGCGGCTGGTGGGATCTCAGTTCTCCGACCGGGGATTGAACCTAGACTCTCGGCAGTGAGAGTGCGGCGTCCTAACCACCGGACCGCCAGGGAATTCCTGACCCTACCTCTTAATAAGAGGGTTGGCAAAGAATCTGTGGTCACCTTTAATCTGTCACACCATCTAAAGTCTCTCCATCCCCCTGAATTTAATACAACATAGGTAGTCTCAGCTCCGACTGTGCCAATGTACAGGGTACTAAAGATGAAATGGTAATGGCGGAGGAGAGGGGACATTTAAAGCCACGGCTGTGTCCTAAGGAGTGAAGATTCCCTTGTACAGAAGGCGTCTTGTTTCTTCTGAATTCCTAAGGGGGCTGGATTTGCAGGGGAGTAGGGGCTAGAGAGAATGGAACATCTTCTACGTACAGGGAGAGAAGAAAGTTGGAGGCCCTGTGGAACAAACTGGGAAGAAGGGGAGAAAGGGGAAAAGGCCTGGGAAACCTGCAGGGGGTGAGCTGGATGAAAACCTTCCGATGGAAGAAGAACTTTTCAGACAGATGTCTAATATTCTCATTCATTCATTCAGCTGATGTCTATCTCCTGCCCACCAGTGCTGAGCACTGAGAACATGATGATGAGCAAGATCAGTCCCTACTTACAGTCTCGTGGAGGACGCAAACAAACAAACAAAAAGTAAAAAGACACATAAGCATAGTAATTACAGGACTTCCCTGGTGGTCCAGCGGTAAAGTGTCCACCTTACAACGCAGGGGACGCTGGTCCGATCCCTGGTCGGGGAACTAAGATCCCACATGCCGCAGGGCAACTAAGCCCACGTGCCTCAACTAGAGAGAGAAAATACGCATGCCACAACTAGAGAGAAGCCCGCGTGCCACAACAAAGAGCCCGTGCCACAGTGAAAGATCTCGTGTGCCGCAACTAAGACCCAACGCAGGGCTTCCCCGGTGGCGCAGTGGTTAAGAATTTGCCTGCCAGTGCAGGGGACACAGGTTCGAGCCTTGGCCCGGGAAGATCCCACATGCCGTGGAGCAACTAAGCCCATGCGTCACAGCTACTGAGCCTGCACTCTAGAGCCTGTGAGCCACAACTACTGAGCCTGCGTGCCACAACTACTGAAGCCCGCGTGCCTAGAGCCTGTGCTCCGCAACAAGAGAAGCCACCGCAAGGAGAAGCCCACGCACTGCAACGAAGAGTAGCCCCCGCTTGCCGCAACTAGAGAAAGCCTGCGTGCAGTAACGAAGACCCAAGGCAGCCAAAAATAAATAAATAAATTTTAAAAAAAGACCTGATGCAGCCTAAATAAATAAAATATTTTAAAAAAAACATAATAATTACAAATTGCAGGACTCCCTGGTGGCTCAGTGGTTAAGAATCCATCTGCCAATGCAGGGGGCATGGGTTCGAGCCCTGGTCTGGGAAGATTCCACATGCTGTGGAGCAACAAAGCTCGTGCGCCACAACTACTGAGCCTGCGCTCTAGAGCCCGCGTGCCACAACTACTTCAGTAGTTTGCTACCCACACAAAGGCCTGTGTGAGGGGGATTTGTGGGAATCAGAGAAAGAGGCTGAGTTCTAGATCTGGTTTAAAAAATTAGTACCAGAGACAGGAGAACAGAATGGAGATGCTTCCATGAGCTGAACTAATTAAGCATGAACAGGGGCTCAGATTCCTAGCTCCATCCCCACACTG
The DNA here is from genome assembly GCF_949987535.1 of Balaenoptera acutorostrata. Lineage (NCBI taxonomy): Eukaryota > Metazoa > Chordata > Mammalia > Artiodactyla > Balaenopteridae > Balaenoptera > Balaenoptera acutorostrata. The sequence continues at coordinate 24,918,096 of NC_080064.1, read as the reverse complement.
CATTTCCAGGATTTTGCAGACATCTTGCAAGTGTAGGGACCTCCACAGAGTATATGAATGGAGGAATCAAATGATCCATCACAATCTGGGTTCACAATTCCTGCCCTTGGTGGGGGAGTGTGTCACAATCCAACAGGGGAAGCACCCTCTACAAAACTGGAGCACATCGGAATCAGATGTCGCCGGTGACAGAGGCCTGAAGGAGGGACTTAGGAGCACAACCTTGAAACACTGAGCAGGGAGAACTGATTATTCCTCTGGGTGAGTTCAGAGAAGACTTCCTGGAGGAGGGGACATTTGAGCTGTGCCTCGAAGGATGAGAAGGAGCTTGCTGGGCAACAGGGAGAATGAATTAGTTTGTGTCAAGCGAGAATGAATTAGTTTGTGAATCGTCCAGGTGGGTGGCCAGTTCTGTTCCTTGCAGTTACTCAAGGACCCAGGCCATTCTCTACAAAATTGTCATCATCAAGGTCTCTGCAGTTGTCTCAGCTCACACACCTCCACTGCCTGCTCCTCTCCTGCTGCTCACTCTGCACTGGGAACTTTTATCTCCACCATGTTCCTGTGCTGTGGGTCAAAAAAGACATAGCATGGGGCTGACTTGTCTCCTCATTGAAGTCAGGTTGGACCCACATCTAGGCTCTTCCCAGACTGGTTTCACCAACTTTTTAACCTCAGGAGGCAAGTGACAGAAAGCCTAATGCCCATGAGGGGAAGCACAAAGTTATTGGTCCCACAGCTGAACAGCCCAGGTATAGGCCTGGGTGCAGGCTCTCGAATGATGTCCCCAAAGACTGGTTTCTCCCTCTTCATCTCTCGGTGACAAGGCCTCTGGATTGGCCCAACTCTCAGACAGGCCCTCATGGTAGGGCGATGCTCCAGCCCCCATCCTCACCAGGCCATTGCCTGAAACCCATTCTGATTGGACCTGTGTAGGTCATGTGCCCACACATGAGCCAATCACCACAGCCAAGAGAATGGATATAAAGTCGGCCAAGCCACCTCATGTGCTCTGATGCTGAGGATGTAGCTCCATCCTTACCACATTGTCTAAGTGCAGGGGAACTGGTAGATCTCCAAAGAAAAATCAGAGGGGGACTTCCCTGGTCACACAGTGGTTAAGAATCTGCCTGCCAATGCAGGGGACACGGGTTCAAGCCCTGGTTCGGGAAGATCCCACAGGCTGCAGAGCAACTAAGCCTGCACTTAGCAACTAAGCACCACAACTACTGAGCCTGCGCTCTAGAGCCCACGAGCCACAACTACTGAGCCCGCGTGCCACAGCTACTGAAGCCTGCGTGCCTAGAGCCCGTGCTCTGCAACAAAGAGAAGCCACTGCAATGAGAAGCCTGCGCACCACAACGAAAAGTAGCCCCCGCTCACCGCAACTAGAGAAAGACCGCGCGCAGCAACAAAGTCCCAACGCAGCCAAAAACAATAAAATAAATAAATTTATATTAAAAAAAAATCAGAGGGAATGGTTGCTTGGGAGGCAATCTACCAGTGACCATTATGGTGCAAACCCCCTCCGCTTTCCACCAGCCTCAAAGTCTCTTCCCCCTTCCCCAAACCAGTAAAGTCTATTCCTGCCTCCAGGCCATGGCCTATACCCTCCCCTGGCCAGAAGTGCTCTTTCTTTTCCTCGTTTTCTGAGACAGAGATTAAATGCCACCCTTTCCAGCCTGGTTCACAAATATTTGCTGAGTCTTCTCCCTCCATAGAGGGCCTGTAGACACAGAGAAGAAATGGATTGGATACAATCCCTGACCTCTAGGAATTCACAGTTCAGTGGAACAATATTAGAAGCTACCATTTATTGTCTGAATGCCAGGCACTGTTATGCCTTTTCACACATCACCTCATTTGGTTTACACACACACAAAAAAATGGTAGCCACTATCCTTACTAGCCTCTGTGCACAGCGCCTGTCTCCTCAGACTGTAAGCTTTGAGAAAATACACCAGCCTCTGACCACCTCTTCCTCCTCATCTCATGCCAGTCCTCATTCTTGTCTGCAGGCACCACGCTGATCTTCCTTCAAGTCCTTGACATTACCATGCTCCCTTCTACTCCAGGACCTTTGCACATGCAGGTTCCTCTGTCTAAAATGCTCTTTCTCCTATTTTGCCTAATTAACCTGTCAATCCTTCAGATGTCCCGTCAAACATCCCTCGGGGGGGGGGCGGGGTGTCTTCCCTGACCTTTCAGACCAGGCCAGTGTCCCCGCTTAGAAGCTTTTAGAGCATCCTACCCTTCTTCCGAGCACTACTCACAAGTATAGTTATATACTCATTTGTGTTTAGTGTCTGTTATCAGTCTCGCCACCAGACAATAAATTCCCATGAGGGCAAGATTGGGGTCTGTTCTCCTCACCAGATGATTTTTAGCTAGCACATAACAAAAGCTCAGCAAATACTTGCTGAATGAATAAATTATACATCCATGTGCCTATCCCCCAACACACAAGGGGGAGGAGCTGAGTCAAAACCTGTTAATGTGGTCGTAATCCACAATGTGACAAAACAATGCTTAATTTAAAGCCAAATGGTACAGGCATTAAGTTCAATACTTGTTATAAAAGAAAAACAGTTAATGCTGTAACCTTAGATAGGAGATAGTGATGAGCTCAGACAGACCTGGCTTTGGGAGTCAGCTTTTGCAAGGTTTTAGGACAACTTCAGGGAGTTTAGGGGAAACAGTCCCAAGACTTCTTTTCTTATGCTGAAGCTGGGCGGAAGTATGCTCTCTCTTCTTCTGGGACTGAGAGCTGTAAACTCAATGAAAGCCTAGGGCTGTTTGTAATCATCTTGCTTGGCTGCATGGAAAAGAGAATTGAGGGATGATGAGAGAGATGGGGCCATACCTCAAACTAGTATACTTGTAGAGCTTGTCAGTTATTCCCTGCCCATCACCAACCCTTTTTGGCTTTAATTTGTGGTAGGTTTCTGCCACTTGCAACTGCTAGAATCCTGGTTACCACAATGTTCAAACAAGTCTAATCTAGATCTTAAGTGGGCAGGAGACCCAAGTGAAATCATAAAAGGTTTAGCATGAACCTGGCACATAATAGGCACGCATCGCCCAGAAAACACCATTTTTATAGTTCCCTATACTTTTCCACCAAAGTACATATCACGATTTTAACTGAGCAATTATTCCTGTCATTAATTTTTCACTGTCTTCCAATTAGACTGTAAGCCTTATTTGTGTAGAAACTCTTCACTACATACCTTCCACCCATTATATGACCAAGCACAGAGTAGGTAATCAATAAATATTTTTTAAATGAATGAATCAGTGAATAAATAATTAGGCAGTAATTACATGGTGGTTAAGAGCATGGGCTTTAGGGTAAGAAAGACTCCAAAAATGCTAAGTCACCCCAGGTTTAAGTGCTTCTGCCACCTACTAGCTGTGTTAACGTGGGCATGCCACATAAACGCTTCTGAGCCTCAGTTTTCTCAGTGTAAAACAGGATGATAATATTACCTATTCTACGGATTGTCGTGTGGGAAAAATGGAAATTGTGTGAAGTATTAGTACAGCTATTAATACAATTCTTCCTAGCAAGTATATAAAATGCATGTTGGTTAAGGGGCTGACAACAAGGCTTCTTCTTCACTTCCATTCTCCCAACCCACTCTCCAACGACCCTGCGAAACAAGACAGGTCGTGGTCACTGCACAGAAGAGGAGCAGGACCCACGCAGGGAGAGGACTTGCTCCAGGACTTACCAGAGAATCGGACCTACTGGTCCTCAGGACGGGCGGATCTGGCCGGGACCAGCAGGTGGAGCTGCGGAGCGAGCTGCTTCCTGGAAATGTCTGGGGCCCCCCCAGGCGCTCCGACTCGGCGTCCGGCCCTCGGGCCCCGCCCACTGCGCCCCCTCCAACCTCACGCCTTCCCCCACTACTGTCCTTCCCGGCCCGCAGCTCCCGAAGCTCGGGCCCCGCCTCCAACCCCACCCCCGTGGAGCGCGTCTCCCCGGCTCCGGGCCCCTCCGAGCCCCGCCCATCTCCCCCAGGTCGGGCCCCGCCCACTCCGCGCTTTACCCCGCCGCTCCCCGCCCCCTCTCCCCAGAGTTGAGCCCCGCCCCGGCCTCCACCCCCTCCTCCCCCGACTCGGGCCCCGCCCCTCAGCCCCATGGACTCCTTTGTTCCAGAGCCAAGGCTCCCGGGTGTTGGGAGCTGCTGACTCAGCAGAATGAAACCGGACCTTGGCGCCCCACCCCTACCCCACTCTCCCAAGAGAACTGGAGGTTGGCGCCTGGGGAGGTGGGAGGTGCGACCGCGCCGGCCCCGCCCTTCTTTTGTTCAGAGAACATTCCTTTGCTCCAGCCTTCCCAACCTGGAGTCTGTGGTTACTGTTTCAGGTTACGTTTCGGGACAGTGACGCCAAATATGCAGCCCTAAAGCCTGGCTCCTGCCACGTCCTAGTTGTTGAGCAAGTCTTTTGACCTTCCTGAATCTCAGTTTGCTCACTTGTAAAATGGGAACCAAAATGCTGCTATCGAAGGGTCATCTGGGATATTAACTGCGAAAACACAGCTATGAAAGCTGCAGGCACAAAGTGAACGCTAGATACCTGGCTTTGGAAGGTCGCCACTGATAAAAAGCTAACACTTATGTGTTGAGTTCACCTCCTTCCTTTCATCCCATTTTGCACGGACAATTCTTGGCCTTCCTCAGGATTTTGCAATCGCACTTTCTCAGTAAGGGCTTTCCCTGATCGCCCCCGCGCCTACAGGCTCCTGGAGTTATCCTGTCACACATTTCCTAGTAGGCAGTAACTTCCCGGATTCAAATACTTGCAACTACTTTTTTTTTTTTTAATTGAGGTATAATTTACGTTCAATGAAATGCACAAACAGAACTTAAACATGCAGTTCCCCGAGTTTTGAGAAATTGAAAACATCCCTGGACTTTCCCGGCCATCCAGTGGTTAAGACTCTGCGCTTCCACTGCAGGGGACACGGGTTAGATCCCTGGTGGGGGAAGTAAGGTTCCTGCATGCTGCGTGGCCAAACAACAACAGCAACAAACCAAAAACCAAAAAAGGAAAATATCCCTGTAACTTAAACCTCTATCAAAACAGAATATTGCCAGCCCCACAGAAAGTTCCCTTCCCAATGAATCCCACCTCCCACCTCAGGCAACCACTGTTCCCATTTCTGTCACCCTGGATAAGTTTTGCCAGTTCTAGAACTTCATATAAATTAAAGAATACAGTATGACTTTTCTGAGTCTGGTTTCTTTCATTCAGCATAGTCTTCTTGAGATTTCATACATATCGTATGATTAGTAATTTGTTTCTTTTCATTGATGAGTAGTATTTCATTATATAGCCATACCATAATTTCTTTATTCATTTTTCTGTTGATGGACATTTGGGTTGTTTTCAGTTTGGGGCTAGTATTAAGCTATGAACGTCTCAATTTTTTTTGTGGACCTGAAATTTTATTTCTCTTAGTTAAAGGAGTGGAATTCTGGGTTATAGGGTTGTTGTAGGTTTAATTTGATAAGAAACTGCCAAATAGTTCTCTACAGTGGTTGTACCATTTTACATTCTCATCAGCAATGTAAGAGAGTTCCAGTTCTTCCACGTGCTCCTGAGCATTTGGCATTGCCAATCTTTTCACTTAAGCCATTCTAGTGGGTGCAATGTATCTCCTTATGGCATTACTTTTAAAAATAATGGATCAATATTTTTTAAATGATTAATACGAGTACACAATTCCAAAGGTTCAAAAGGCTCATCAGTAAAGAAGAGGCCCAGGCCACTCCTTTTTTCTCCCTAGAAAGTCTCAGACTTAAGAATGGCTTGTGCTTCCTTTAAGATTAAATGTTCTTTTTGGCTGTCTGTCTTTTTTTCACTAGAATATAAGCCCCAGGAGGAGAGGGACCACCTATGGTGTTCACCGCTGTGATCTGAGCTCTCCCCAATGCTAATAAAAGCCCAATAAATATTGTTGAATGAATGCCCGGCACTGTTCTAAACGAGTCATATAATCTATTATATTATCACATTTTGATTTAAGAGAGTAGCAGAGTCCCTTAGGACAGAGCCTGGAATTGAATGATTCAATAAAAATTTGTTAAATGAATGAATGTTGATGAAGATCCCAGGGGACGTTTGCAGACAATGCCTGCTAGCTTTTTTCTTTTCCATCTTTTTTTTTCTTTCTTTTTCCCCAAACACTTATTTGTCAAGCACTTATGAAAACACAGAAAATAGACATCTGTTATTTCGGCTGCCTAGCATTACTTCACCCTTCTGGTAACATGGCCTCAAATTTTCTCTGGGGAATTGCCTTCCTTCATGGGCAGGCCACACTTGCATTAGGTCCAGGTGGCCATGTGACTCGAGCCTAACCAATCAGGTCATCTCAGTCCCTTGGCAACAGTGATTGGTTCAGGGATGTGCCCAGAGTGCAATTTGGGCCAATGAAAGCTAGCCCCGGACTTGTGTATAAACTGTTGGGCAAGAGAGCTCTCTTTTTCTTCCTGGACTTGGAATTGTGAGGAAGGAAGCCTGGAGAGATGAGATCAAGGAAACTGAGTCTTGAATTAAGTTAGGGAACAAGGTACAGGAGTAAGTTCCTGGCAGAGGGAACACCCCCAGCATGAGGAAAAATGGGAAGAAGGCCAGTGCAGTAGAGTGAGAGAGAAGGGAAGCAGGAGATGAGGTCAGGGGGTCAGGCAGAGGCCAGTCTTGAAGGGCTGGGTGGGCCTTAGAGAGGGTTATGGGTTTTACTCCAAGGATCTTTTGGAAGGTTTTGGGCAGGGGAGTCATGTAATGACTCATGCTCTTTAAAGAGCACTCTGTGGAGTTGAGACTGGGAGTGAAGGGTAGGGGTGTAGGAAGAAGGGAGACCAGTTGGGAGGCTGTTATAGTCATCAGGGTAGAAACAATGGTGCTTTGGACTAGGGTAGTAGCTGTGGTGAAAAATAGAGTGATTTGGCATGGCTCATTTCGGAATGGAACCGAGCAAAAGAAAGCAGAGGGACTTCCCTGGTGGTCCAGTGGTTAAGGCTGTGCCCTTCCAATGCAGGGGGTGTGGGTTCAATCCCTGGTGAGGGAACTAAGATCCCACATGCTGTGTGGCGTGGCCAAATAAATAAAATAAAATAAAAGAAAGAAAGCAGAGACTAGAGAGTTGCTTTTGATGACATCATTTGAGCCCCTGGATCCAGCTATGCCTGACGCTGTCCTCCCGGACTTTTCAGTTATATGAGCCAATGAATTCTTTTTTATGATTAAAGAGAGTTTGATTTGGGATTCTATCACTTGGAAAAGAAGTGAGTCTTAGCTTATGTGCATTATTTCATTAATCCTTAAAACAAATCTATGGGATTACCACTATAATTAGCCCAATCTTGAAGTTGAGAAAACTGAGGTTTAGAGAGGGAAAGTGAACTGCCCAGGGCTATACAGAGATTAAGAGGTAGAGATGGGATTCAGACAGAGTCACTAACCCTGAAGCTTGTGCAATTAACCCTACAGGACACTGATTGTAAACTATACCCTTCCCCCCCTCCCTTCTGCCTAATATCACCTTCCTGGCTGGCACTCAGTTCTTTTTGCTCTACCATAAAAGAGGATCCAAGGCCATTTTAGTTCCATGGTGAGGCCTCATACTCCAAAGGAAACTTCAAGGGGTCAGAATCCCATCCACCTATTTACATGACCCCCAAAAGTTACCTATGCAAAATGAATGGCATCCAAATGTTCTCAAGCAGGTTCTTAGTATTGACCCTGAGTTACACATAAAAATCTCTTCATATATTTGAGAGACTCAAGGAACACATGTGTCAGTATTGGAGGTTGTGATGTATGATAGGACTGATTCTCTTGAAAGGAGCAGAAACTTAGATCAAATAAGTTGAAGAAAAATGAGATTAGAATACTAGAAATATGACACTATTGGCTTCAGATATGGCTGGATCCAGGAGTTCAAATGATACCTTCCATTCCTCTTGTCTTACAGGATGTCTAGGTGGGAAGTATGATGGCCTCCAGCAGTCCAAGATTTAGCTTAGCAACTTCAAGGGAAAGAGATAATTTTCTCCAAAAGTTCTGGGAGAAAATCTCTCAGGAAGACTCATTTGACTCACCTAGAGGCAAGAGCCCATTCTTTCCCTGATCCAATCACTGAGGTTAGGCCAATAGGATACTCTGTTGGGCAAGGCATGGTCATGTGCCCACCCCTATCATGCAGGAATAGGTGAGTTAGTATCAGTCAAACCACATAGAATAGATCCTTATAAAAAAGAAGGTTTTTATCCCCAAAAGGTTAGGGAAGGAGTATTGGGCAGGCCAGTGCAACAAGACTTCTTCAAAAAACTCTGGCCATTCCATTATGACTTTATGTAGTTGAACCTGGAAAGTTGTGCCTACAGTTTGTACTGGAAAGAGGCAAGATTTTGGAGGCAAACAGGTCTGATGTCAAGCCCAGGGTCTGACACTGAGCTCTTTGAGCCTCTATTGCTAACTCACAGTATTGTTATAAGCAGTGGTTCAGTCTTGACCTTTTTATGTTTATTTCACATTTTAAATATAAAGATTTTTTGGTAGCAACCTTGGAAGAATGAAAAGACTGATGATCACACCATGCAAATTAGAAGTAATTACAGTGCAATATGACCAGAGAACCTTGACATTGCATGATGTCTACAAAACACTCACAGGTATCATGCTGGGTCAGGTACCTTTAGAACTGTTTTACTGTTGGAGAAGAACAATTCCCTCTTTCACCGTGTTCTCTCATACTCAGAAGGCTAACGTCATGCATGTTACAGTCCAGACAGGATCTCTCCTGGGCATCAGCTGAAGTTGTTACACCTCTCAGCCATCTGTCTGCCAGACATCATGGTAACAGTATGTATCCTCAGGTAAAGCATAGTAAAAGCATTTTACGTTTTGATCCAAATTCAGCAGCCTACCTGTGAAGACTGTGTGATGAAGGGCTGTTGACAATATCGGTATGAATCAGTTGCAATGTATTCTGTTGCACAGAACAGATAACCCAACTCAAACTGGCGTAAAGGATAAGGATGTTTATTACTGCACATCAAACAAGGTCCAGAGTTGGGAGGGCTTCCAGGTTGGCTGATGACTCCACAATGCCATCCAGGTCCCAAGTTCTGGCCATCTCTCTGATCTGCCAATCTTAGTGTTGGCTTCATCCTCAGGCCAGTTGAAAGACAGAGCTACAGTTCCAGCCCTTATGTCCAAGCACCACAGTGCTCAGGGGGAGAGGGGATCCATACCATCCTGTGAGTCTCTCTTAGGGGAAAACATTACCCAGAAGCCCACCAACAGAGCCCTGTCAGGACAGAATTGGGTCCCATGACCATTCTTAAACCATCATGGTCAAGGGGGGCAGAATTATCATGACCAGCTCGGCTGCATCACCTGGATGTGGAATGGATGTGGGAGGTGGGGAGTAACCACAACACCATGGACCAATTTAGATAATAGATGTCAAGGGCCTAGTAGGTGCTCAACTACAAATAGTTCCCTTCCTTTCCTGTCTGGGAAAGATACCATGATAAGATGATGTGTCAAAAGTCAATGTCAACCTGGAAGAAATGGACAAGTTCTTAGAAATGCACAACATTCTGAGACTGAACCAGGAAGAAATAGAAAATATGAACAGACCAATCACAAGCACTGAAATTGAAACTGTGATCAAAAATCTTCCAACAAACAAAAGCCCAGGACCAGATGGCTTCACAGGCGAATTCTATCAAACATTTAGAGAAGAGCTAATACCTATCCTTCTCAAACTCTTCCAAAATATAGCAGAGGAAGGAACACTCTCAAACTCATTCTACGAGGCCACTATCACCCTGATACCAAAACCAGACAAAGATGTCACAAAGAAAGAAAACTACAGGCTAATATCACTGATGAACATAGATGCAAAAATCCTCAACAAAATACTAGCAAAGAGAATCCAACAGCACATTAAAAGGATCATACACCATGATCAAGTGGGGTTTATCCCAGGAATGCAAGGATTCTTCAATATATGCAAATCAATCAATGTGATACACCATATTAACAAATTGAAGGAGAAAAACCATATGATCATCTCAATAGATGCAGAGAAAGCTTTCGACAAAATTCAACACCTATTTATGATAAAAAGTCTCCAGAAAGTAGGCATACAGGGAACTTTCCTCAACATAATAAAGGCCATATATAACAAACCCACAGCCAACATCGTCCTCAATGGTGAGAAACTGAAACCATTTCCTCTAAGATCAGGAACAAGACAAGTTTGCCCACTCTCACCACTATTATTCAACATAGTTTTGGAATTTTTAGCCACAGCAATCAGAGAAGAAAAAGAAATAAAAGGAATCCAAATCAGAAAAGAAGAAGTAAAGCTGTCACTGTTTGCAGATGACATGATACTATACATAGAGAATCCTAAAGATGCTACCAGAAAACTACTAGAGCTAATCAATGAATTTGGTAAGGTAGCAGGATAAAAAATTAATGCACAGAAGTCTCTTGCATTCCTATACACTAATGATGAAAAATATGAAAGTGAAATTAAGAAAACACTCACATTTACCATTGCAACAAAAAGAATAAAATATCTAGGAATAAACCTACCTAAGGAGACAGAAAACCTGTATGCAGAAAATTATAAGACACTTATGAAAGAAATTAAAGATGATACAAATAGATGGAGAGATATACCATGTTCTTGGATTGGAAGAATCAACATTGTGACTATACTACCCAAAGCAATCTACAGATTCAATGCAATCCCTATCAAACTACCAATGGCATTTTTCACAGAACTAGAACAAAAAATTTCACAATTTGTATGGAAACACAAAAGACCCCAAATAGCCAAAGCAATCTTGAGAAAGAAAAACGGAGCTGGAGGGATCAGGCTCCCTGACTTCAGACTATACTACAAATCTACAGTCATCAAGACTGTATGGTACTGGCACAAAAACAGAAATATAGATCAATGGAACAGGATAGAAAGCCCAGAGATAAACCCACGCACATATGGTCACCTTATCTTTGATAAAGGAGGCAAGAATATACAGTGGAGAAAAGACAGCCTCTTCAATAAGTGGTGCTGGGAAAACTGGACAGCTGCATGTAAAAGAATGAAATTAGAACACTCCCTAACACCATACACAAAAATAAACTCAAAATGGATTAAAGACCTAAATGTAAGGCCAGACACTATCAAACTCTTAGAGAAAAACATAGGCAGAACACTCTATGACATAAATCACAGCAAGATCCTTTTTGACCCACCTCCTAGAGAAATGGAAATAAAAACAAAAATAAACAAATGGGACCTACTGAAACTTAAAATCTTTTGCACAGCAAAGGAAACCATAAACAAGACTAAAAGACAACCCTCAGAATGGGAGAAAATATTTGCAAATGAAGCAACGGACAAAGGATTAATCTCCAAAATTTACAAACAGCTCAGGCAGCTCAATATCAAAAAACCAAAAAACTCAATCCAAAAATGGGCAGAAGACCTAAATAGACATTTCTCCAAAGAAGATATACAAATTGCCAACAAACACATGAAAGAACGCTCAACATCATTAATCATTAGAGAAATGAAAATCAAAACTACAATGAGATATCATCTCACACCGGTCGGAATGGCCATCATCAAAAAATCTACAAACAGTAAATGCTGGAGAGGGTGTGGAGAAAAGGGAACACTCCTGCACTGTTGGTGGGAATGTAAACTGTTACAGCCACTGTGGAGAACAGTATGGAGGTTCCTTAAAAAACTAAAAATAGAAGTACCATATGACCCAGCAATCCCACTACTGGGCATATACCCTGAGAAAACCATAATTCAAAAAGAGTCATGTACCACAATGTTCATTGCAGCTCTATTTACGATAGCCAGGACATGGAAGCAACTAAGTGTCCATCAACAGATTAATGGATAAAGAAGATGTGGCACGTATATACAATGGAATATATTACTCAGCCATAAAAAGAAACGAAATTGAGTTATTTGTAGTGAGGTGGATGGACCTAGAGTCTGTCATACAGAGTGAAGTAAGTCAGAAAGAGAAAAACAAATACTGAATGCTAACACATATATATGGAATCTAAAAAAAAAAAAGGTCATGAAGAACCTAGGGGCAAGAGGGGAATAAAGACACAGACCTACGAGAGAATGGACTTGAGGATACGGGGACGGGGAAGGGTAAGCTGGGACGAAGTGAGAGAGTAGCATGGACATATATACACTACCAAATGTAAAATAGATAGCTAGTGGGAAGCAGCCGCATAGCACAGGGAGATCAGCTCGGTGCTTTGTGACCACCTAGAAGGGTGGGATAGGGAAGGTGGGAAGGAGACGCAAGAGGGAAGAGACATGGGGATATACGTATATGTATAACTGATTCACTTTGTTATAAAGCAGAAACTAACACACCACTGTAAAGCAATTATACTCCAATAAAGATGTTTAAAAGAAAAAAAAAGTCAATGGCAGGTAGCCTTGTGCTCCAGCCATACCAAGGTCTTCGATAGGGACCTGGTGAAGACTCTTGGGCTGAGAGGCACTGAGCTCCATTCAACGTAAACCAAATAAAAAGAGGGATTGTGGAAAGATTCAGAGAAACTGCAGGAAGAGGCCCCGGTCTTCACAGGAATCGCTCTGATTCTCTTCAGACAATCACTGCCACCCACCACCTTCTCCTCCCTAGACCATGCCAGCCACCTCCTAACTCAGCCCCCCAGCCCCCAGTGGTTCCTCTCTGTATCCACTCACCACGCTGGTCTTATTCTTAAAAACAAACATGTTACCTCAAGTGAATCATCTTTTTTTTTTTTTTTGGCCTTGCTGCGAGGCTTGGGGATCTTAGTTCCCTGACCAGGGATCAAACCTGTGCCCCCTTCAGTGGAAGCACAGAGTCCTAACTGCTGGACCGCCAGGGAATTCCTATATCTGCTTTTCTGCTTCAATGCCCAGGAAGACAGAAACACCAATGGAAGAGAGGTAAAAGGTTCGTACGGAAGATGCCCTTATCTGAGTTAAATAACCTGTGAGAATTCTCATAATGTGTGAGAGTGTAATTCAGTATTGAGCCTATGGAAGGCAATTTGTTAATATCTATTTTAGAAATTTAACTGCATATAACTCTGGATCAAACAACTCTACATCTACAAGCTGGTGGGAAGCAGCCGCATAGCACAGGGAGATCAGCTTGGTGCTTTGTGACCACCTAGAGGGGTGGGATGGGGAGGCTGGGAGGGAGGCTCAAGAGGGAGGGGATATGGGGATATATGTATGCATATGGCTGATTCACTTTGTTATACAGCAGAAACTAACACAACATTGTAAAGCAACTACAATAAAGATGTTAAAAGGGACTTCCCTGGTGGCGCAGTGGTTAAGAATCTGCTTGCCAATGCAGGGGACACGGGTTTGATCACTGGTCCGGGAAGATCCCACATGCCGTGGAGCAACTAAGCCCGTGCGCCACAGCTACTGAGCCTGCACTTTAGAGCCCGCAAGCCAAAACTACTGAGCCCACGTGCCACAGCTACTGAAGCCCACGTGCCACAACTACTGAAGCCCGCGTGCCTAGAGCCCGTGCTCCGCAACAAGAGAAGCCACCACAATGAGAAGCCCACACACCGCAACGAAGAGTAGCCCCCGCTCGCTGCAACTAGAGAAAGCCTGCACGCAGCAACTAAGACCCAACGCAGCCAAAAATAAATAAATAAATAAATAAATAAATAAATAAATAAATAAATAAATTTATTTTAAAAAAAAAGATGTAAAAAAAAAACCCTCTACATCTACAAATCTGACTTACAGATCTACATGTACATAAAGACATATACAAGGAATATTCATTGCAGTTTTTTTGTTATTGTAAAGGCCAGGTATAATCCAAATGTTAAGCCCTCAAATACTTAAAGTCTGCTCATATAATATAACACTATAAGTCGCTGAAATGAATGAGATGTATCTAAATGTACTGCCATGTGCCATCTCCAAGATGTGAAATAAGGAAAGTAAGAAACAATATGCAGTGTATGCTACTATTTGTTTTCTTTTCTTTTTTAAAGAGGGTAGGAAATATATACATACAAGCTTGTACATGTACAGAATAGTTCTGGGAACATACCGTGTATACATATTACCTTTTTTAAAAAAAATAAATTTATTTACTTATTTTTGGCTGCATCGGGTCTTCGTTGCTGCACGCGGGCTTTCTCTAGTTGTGGCAAGCGGGGGCTACTCTGTTGCAGTGCATGGGCTTCTCATTGCGGTGGCTTCTCTTGTTGCGGAGCATGGGCTCTAGGCACGCGGCCTTCAGTAGTTGCAGCACATGGGGTCAGTAGTTGTGGCTCATGGGCTCTAGAGCGCAGGCTCAGGAGTTGTGGAGCACAAGCTTAGTTGCTCCGCGATGTACATATTACCTATTAAAAAACGTTTTAAACGTTGTAGTGGACACTGTTGATGTTAAATCCAGATTCCCATTTATCCTTTTCTGTGTGCATCTCCCCTGGTTTGGGTGCTGGTGATATAGTTTCCAATGGCCCATCCCTGAGAGCCTGCTCTGGAAGATTGGATGCAGCTGCTGGAGCTGCTTTGCCTTCCGGAGAGCTAGAAGTACCTGGGAGCTTAAGTTCCAGCCCTGGCTTCATACCCCACACCCCTACCCTGTGGGCAGGACTGATCAGACAGAAATGGCAGCCCAGCTCCCTTGCCTCAGGCCCAGACAACTTAGAGGCTGTACTTCCACTCCAGAATTCCCTCTAGGGTCAAGCAGATGCTACGCCCACCTCAGGATTTTGTCTGAAATCACATCCTTGTTTGCCCTCTTCCCTTTCCTTGACCTGCTTCCCATGCTCCCTTAACCAGTTTCTCCTGGTAGTAAATCACTGGTAGAAGAATCTTTATCTTGGGATCTGCTTCTGGAAAAACCCACCTATTTGTTTTTTGCTTTTATTAAAACGGAATTCATTTATTTATTTATTGAATTAAACAAGTAATACAGACATTTACTTTAGTATCCCTGTAAAATTCAAACAAAACTGGGCACAGAGCAATGATTAATTTCCTAAGTCCCAAGTCCACTGCTCCCTGAGAGGGTAAACGGTACTGTTGATTATACGTGTGTCCTTTCAGACCTTCGACTATGTGTTTTCACTCAGACTTGTATTTTGTTTGCTTGTTTTTTCATAACTGGGATCGCTCTGTGTGTTGCATTTGGCAACCTGCCTTTTTTCTTTAAAGATCTGTCTTGAATGTCCATGTCAGCACATCTAGACCTGCCTCCAGGGTGACCTTCCTAAACTGCCTGTGACATGCTGCTCCCCTGCTTAGAGCCCTTGAAGTAATGCTTCCCACTGCACTTGGAGGAATAAAATCCAAACTCCTTCCTCGGCTACAGGGGTGGGCTGATATAGCCTCGCCTACCACTTCCATCTGATTTCACACTCTCCTCCACTTGTGCATGACACTCCAGCCACACTGGACTCTAGTCAGTTGCTCGAATGTGCCATACCCTTTATTGCCTCAGCACCTTTGCACAGCCCATCTCTTTTTTCTAGAATATTCTTCCCCTTCCCTCTTTGCCTAGCTAACTCCTACTTATCTCTGAGGTCTCGGCAGAAAAGCCTCCCCTGGGGCCCCAGGCTGAGTGACATCCCATGTCCTCTGTCTTTATAGCACTCTGTTTTACCTTTGGAGCGCTCATAAATAGTTTGTCTTGTCATTAATTCACATTGGTGATTATGCTTCTAATGAATGAATTGATTATCCACATGACTCTCTGTTTCATATTTTTATCCCTCACTGGAGTGCAAGCTCCACAAGGGCAGGCCCCTTCTGTCTTGTTCACTCGCATCCCTAGTGACTAGCGCAGTCCCGGGCAAGGAAGAGAGTCTCAACAACCGGCTGCCGAGTGATGGTGAGGAGGAACTGGACGTCAGCAGGCAGCTTGTCTCCGTCTCCCTCTCTCTGAGGCAAGGCTGTCTCTTGTCTCTGCTTTGCTCTTGGGCCTCCCCTCCACCCCGGGCCACTCCTCTCTACGCACCAGTGACAACCACTCACAGCTAGTTGCTGCCCTCCCATCACTTCACCCCCTCACCCCCACCCCAGTTCAGGTGCCTCTGGACTCATCAAGGTCTTGCCTCCATATCAGGACCTTTCCTGGAGCCCACCACCTACTGACCGTGGTTTGTGGGTCTCTTTGCTCAGGTTCCTGGGAAAGAGTCTCCTTTGTTTCAACCCAACAAAAGGATTGGTTTCCCTCCGGCCAGGGATCCATCCCTGTCATTCCTCTCTGGCCAGGACAGCAGCAGAAGGACTGTGGGAACCAGGGCAGCTTAAATCAGTGGGGAAGTTGAATGTGGCAGGAGACTTGTCTTGCATTTTTGCCACAAATGTAAAAGGAACTAAAAACACAAAGTTGGTTTTTTGGGGGGTTTTTAATTTTTTTTTTTTCTGCTTTAAAAAAATGGATATGGCAGCTTCTGCTTTCTAGATAAATTTTCTGTTGCTTCTTCCCATTCATAGAGACATTTTGGGCCATGTGTCCAGCCTGGATTCTCTGGGAACTGACCCCTACCACAGAGCAGGGTGTGTATATGATCCCACCCCAGTGACCATAGCTGATTGGTCCAGGGCACAACAGCTGACTCAAACTGGGTCAGGCAGAGTCCTTGAGCTGAGAAGCTGGAATTTATCATAGAGCTCCAGAATGACCCAGCAGTTTACCTCCAGAAGGAAGAAGGCAGAAGAGGAGGAGGAAGAGGAAGGGACAGGGGAGAAGGAAAGCTACTGAGAGTAAAGAGGGACCAGACTTCCTTTGATCTGATAAATATTTACTGAGCAGCAGCAGTGTGTCAGGCATGATTCCCTGTGCTGGAGATACCGAAGTGCACCATGAAAGCAAAAATCCGTGCTCTCTTGGATAGTGGGGGAGAGACAGTAAGAAAGATGAATAGGAAAAATAAAAGTTAGATGATGTTCAGAGCTAAGAAGAAAAAAATAATAAAGCTGGGAAGTGGGGCAGGAAGAAGTATCGGGGCAAGAACTGAAATGTTGGTTAAGGCGTCCAGGAAAGTCTTCAGCAAGAAGGTGATGTTTGACTAGAGCTCTAAAAGAAGATAGGCAGCCAGCCCTGTGGTCCTTGGGAGAAGAACAGTTCAGGCAGAGGCCCGGGGTGGGAGTGAGCTGGATAAGCCATCAGGGCTGCATCTGTAGGGCCTTGTGAATGAGAAAAGCCACTGGGAAGTTTGGAACAGAGGAGTGACATGATCGGACTTACACTTTCACTGTGAGGTCCCAGGTTCAATTCCTGGTCAGGGAACTAAGATCCTGCAAGCCTTGCAGTGCGTCAAAAAAAAAAGAAAAAAAAGGAAGACTCCAAGTGTGACTAGCAGAGGGAGAGAAACCAGAAACCAGAAAGCCCACGTGACTGCCGGAGGCAGCTTTGCCGGTTTCTGGGTCCAGGGCCTCCCGCCCCACGTCTTGCCCTGGGAAACCATCACATGCACTTGTGCCATTCCGATGAACACCAGTTCAGGTTCACCCACTCCCACCCTTTCTGCTTAAGCTAGTTTGACTGGGTTTCCATTAGGAAAAAAATGAATGCCCACTCCACGTCTCATTTCAGGAAGCTGCAACCTCATCATTCTTTTTTTTTTTTTTTTAATTTATTTATTTATTTATATTTATTCTTGGCTGTGTTGGGTCTTCGTTTCTGTGCGAGGGCTTTCTCCAGTTGTGGCGAGCGGGGGCCACTCTTCATCGCAGTGCGCGGGCCTCACGCCGTCGCGGCCTCTCCCGTTGCGGAGCACAGGTTCCAGACGCGCAGGCTCAGTAGTTGTGGCTCACGGGCTTAGTCGCTCCGCGGCATGTGGGATCTTCCCAGACCAGGGCTCGAACCCGTGTCCCCTGCATTGGCAGGCAGATTCTTAACCACTGCGCCACCAGGGAAGCCCTCATCATTCTTTATTACCCATCTGTATCTGCCACTAGCCCATAAGCTCCCTGAGGCAAGGACTTTATTGTCCACATCTGTATCCTCAGGAATTAGCACAAGGCCTGGCTCAGGAAAATCACATTATTGCTGCCAATTAATTGAGTCAAACTGAGTCAAATGAAACCTTGGTCAGGGATTAAGGGACTCAGAAATAGAAAACATCCCATGTGGAAACAGCCTCATTCCTACCCCAACCAAAGCAACTCCACCTTTTCTCTTTCATAAATTGGACTTCGAAGTGACTTCTCTCTGAAAAAAAAAAAAAAAAGGTTCTCTGGTTAAAAAAAAAAAGAGTTTGAAAAATCACTATTTCTACTTAAATATGGCAGACTGTACACACACTTCAATATGTGTTTCTTCTAACTAAAATGAGAAGAAAGGTGATTGAGCTGAATCTAAACCAGCCAGGGCACAGCTGAGAAGCCACCTAATTTCACTGTAGCATACCCCCAAAGCTCAGGAAATGGTAGAACCAGGTGGCTCTGGCTTAGGAGTGAGGATGGTGCTAGGAACTGGAGACTTGTTGAAATGCTCTTTGAGAAGAGTAAGACCCTCAGACCCTTCTCCTATTTCACATACCACCAACATATCATTTTCAATCTCAGTTTCCCAAAATTCAATTTTGCCTTAACTTTATGAACATTTTCGTCAATACTGGTTAACTAGTTTCATGCCATCTTTGCAATTTTTAATTAAGATCAACCAGGTTTTCAAAAAAAAAAAAAGTCAAACGAATAAAACCTTCTACAAAGATAATAATAACCTTCGACAAATCTGAAAAGTAAGAATTATTCACAAAAAAGTCTTTCTTTGAGCTATAAACTTGTCCCTGGAAGCCATGTACTTTGATATGAAATCTCAGAAGTGGTATCCTGATCCTAAGCAGAAGAGATTGTAGCAGTTTGTATTACTTAGATTCATCATTTCTGCTAACCTCATTCAATGTGGAATTCAGATCTATAGGCAAACTTCTACAAGCTTATACAGGAAAGCTCCCTTACAAATAAGACAAGTATTACCTGACTTGCAGGTTTCCCAGAAGAAATTCCTGATGTAGAGCTGCATGCTTCCTGCCTGGCCATCAGTATCCAGACTCACCCAGTGTTTCCAAATAGCTCATGTGTTTCAAAGTATTTATTACCATTTTGAATATTTCATCTCCAGCAGATTGTCTTGGAACTTCAGAGGTTCTTCTAGACTTTACTTTTTTGGGATTCTAACTGGTACCACATAAATACAACAATTACTACAGTCTGTAGGATCATCAGTCTGCAATGGAAACTTTATTGTATTTAACATTTTTCTGGACTAATGCTAAATCATCTGACATGTTGTCAATGTCCAACTAATGGCACAGTATTTGTCTAAAGTGACACCTTTCCCATTTCCTTTTGCTTCTAAACATGGTGTTTCTCTTGGTCCAAAATGCAATTTTCACTAATTCCATGCAAGCCAGTAAAATCAGCACTTGGGCCATTGCACAAAGGCATCTTGCTTTCAGCCATTAATTGTGTGAAGTTGAAACTACCTTCATGAGCTGGACCTGATACTATGAAAACCAGTCTCATAAAAAGAACTTTGTTCTTTATTTTGCATGTGGAGATGCTTTTAAAAATTCAAACCTTTTTGGGAATTCCCTGGCAGTCCAGTGATTAGGACTCAGCACTCTCACTGCTGGGGCCCAGGTTCTATCCCTGGTCAGGGAACCTTAGTTCTTGCAAGGTGTGCGGCACAGCCAAAAAAAAAAAAAAAAAATTCAAACCTTTTTTTCCCCTGTGTCAAATGATGTTGTACACACATGTAAAACAGCTTTTGGAATGAATATGATGATAATAGCAACGAAAACTAGAACAGAAGAGTTGGAAAGAACGTTGTTATGGGAATGTCACAGAAAGTAGAGCTAAATGTCAAAGAGATGGAAAATAGGAGAGGAATTACCAGAAAATTAGAGGGCCACTCTAGAAGGTCTGAGTTTCAGGAGTTCCAGAAAGAAGAGAGGAAATCAGAGCAGAGGAAATCCTCAAAGAAACAATTCAGGAACTCTGAAGAACACTAGTTACCATAGTGAGGTCCACTGAGTTCCCAGAAAATTAGATGAAAATCACTCCATGCCACATTACATCGGCAGGAAATTTCAGAACAATAGGAAAAAAAAGATGTTACAAGATTCCAGAGAGAAAAACAAGTTTTCCACTGGTATGCACACACAGAATCTGGTTGTGATGTTAAATCTCGGTAAGCAAAGGACATTGACTTTGTTACTACGCAAAAAGCATGATGTACAAGTGAAACCGTACAACTCATATCAGGGCTTGAACCCACGGGCCAGGACTCGAACCCAGCCAGAACCCAGAATGGGACTTGAACCCACTTTCTTTTTTTTTTTTTTTTTTTAATTATTTATTTATTTGGCTGCGCCGGGTCTTAGTTGCAGCACATGGGATCTTCGTTGTGGCATTCGGGATCTTTACTTGCAGCATGCGGGATCTAGTTCCCTGACCAGGGATCGAACCTGGGCCCCTTGCTTTGGGACCATAGAGTCTTAACCACTGGACCACCAGGGAAGCCCCCCGAACCCACTGTCTTTTAATTGAGATCACACACCTGGTCTCAGGACTTAATGAAACTCAGATTCTTTATGTCTTGTCGCAGAAAGAATTTAGTGAGAGACAAAGTAATAGGTAAGAAGTGGATTAATTTAGAGAGATATACATTCCATAGACGGAATAAAGTCTGTCTCAAAAGGCAAGAGCAGCCCCAGGGCATGGGGACATCTCGGAAAGTGAGAGGGGCCGTGGGAGAAACACACTCCACAGACGCGTGCGGGCCATCTCAGAAGGTGAGAGACCCTGAAATATGTGGTTAGTTTTTATGGGCTGGGTAATTTCTCAGGCTAATGAGTGGGAGGATTATTCCAACTATTTAGGGGAAGGGGTGGGGATTTCCAGGAATTGGGCCACCACCCACTTTTTGATCTTTGATGGTCAGTCTCTGAACTGTCAGGGCGCTGGCGGGTATGTCACTTAGCTTATGCTAATGTATAACAATAAGTGTATAATGAGGCTCAAGGTCCACTGGAAGTCAAATCTTCCGCTGTCTTGGACCTAGTTGGTTCTAACCAGTTTTTGTCACGTTCTATGGCTATGTCATTCTTTTAAAGGTTGTGCCCTGCTCCCCTTCCCTCCTGTTTCAGAACTACACCTCACTCTTCTGGGAAATGGTCCTATCTCTGTCCTCCACATATACCATGTGTTTCAAATGGGGGCTCCCCAGTCTTACAGGCCCCCAACTCCCTGGCCATGTTATATCAGAGCCTCCGCAAGATTGTTTAGATCCAGAGCTAGAAAGAACAACTCTAACTTTCTCCTGGGTGGTAAAGATGGGAGATTCTATAGCTGCTGGCCACCGTGATCCCAATATATGTTTGAAACAGTAGCGTTCAGGCAAACAGAGGCAGAGATGAGAGACTTGGCAGTGTCTGAGCCCTGTGAGTTGGCTGTCCCTGAATCCAGTGCAAGCTGGGCCCCTGTACTTTTTTTTTTAAAATCTTTTGGCTGTACCGTGTGACATGTAGGATCTTATTCCCTGACCAGGGATCAAACCCACTCCCCCTGCATTGGAATCGCAGAGTCTTTTTTTTTTTTTTTAATTTACTTTTGGCTGTGTTGGGTCTTCGTTGCTGTGCATGGGCTTTCTCTAGCTGTGGAAAGCGGGGGCTACTCTTCGTTGCGGTGCGCGGGCTTCTCATTGCGGTGGCTTCTCTTGTTGCGGAGCACAGGCTCTGTTCAGGTGAAGTTTAAATCCTAGCTCTACCACCTACTTGCTTCAATAAGGGTCTTAACACATCTGGGCTTCAGTTTTTTCATCTGTAAAATGGGATAACCTAGTGCTGTCTTACAGGGTTGTTGTGAGGATTAAATGAGTTAATACATGCATATAACAAGTTCTCAGTGCCTGCTTTGTAGTGAGCATTCAGTTCAGTGTTGGCTATGGTGACTGCTAACGTATAACTTTATCCTCGAGCAAGTACCTTAATCTTTCTAAGCCTTAGATTCCTTATCTCTAACATGAAAGTCAGGACAGCCCAGCCTTGCTGGAGTGTAGTGAGATTTGGATCAGCTACTGTTTGTTAACCACCTGGCGTTATCATCCGCATGATGATGAACAGGAGCTGCTGCTGCCAGCACTTGATGTCTCCATCTATTTTGAGAGTTTCCACAGTGTACTTTTCCACGGCTCTGTCTCCCCCTAGGCATCGGCATCTCCAGGGCAGACGCCCCAGGTGGTCATTCCAAGTGGCTGCTCACTCAAGACTCCTCTCCCCGGCTTCCAGCTGATTGGTCTCCCAGTAAGAAACTCAACATTTCAGTTTGGTTAGGTTCTTTTAAAAAGAGCTCCCGGTTGCATATGAAATACACAGATGCAGTCTCCTTATAAAAAATGCATGCATTATAGCTAAGGCTAAAATCTGCTTTGAGCATCGTGCCAATCCCAACCCTTTCAGAGGTAACCACTGCTATCAGTTGGCTGACTTTTTTTTTTTTTTTTTTTAAGAATTTTGGTAGGAACTTTATAAATTTATTTATTTATTTTTGCTGTGTTGGGTCTTCGTTTCTGTGCGAGGGCTTTCTCTAGTTGTGGCGAGCGGGGGCCACTCTTCATCACGGTGCGCGGGCCTCTCACTATCGCGGCCTCTGTTGTTGCGAACAGGCTCCAGACGTGCAGGCTCAGTAGTTGTGGTTCACGGGCCCAGTTGCTCCGTGGTATGTGGGATCTTCCCAGACCAGGGCTCAAACCCGTGTCCCCTGCATTGGTAGGCAGATTCTCAACCACTGCGCCACCAGGGAAGCCCGCTGACTTATTTTTATTGAAGCTGCTCAGTACTTGGGCACTTCCAATCTGAAGACTTACGTCTTTCTTCTATTCTGGAAAAATCTTCAGCCCTTATTTCTTCCAGTATTGCCTCTTTGCCAACCGCCCCATTCTCAATTCCTGGATTGCCTGTTAGATGCTCTCAATCTGGCCTCCATGTCTCTTAATTTCTCTCTCTTTTCCTTCATCTCTTTTTTTTCCTGGGTCAAGTTCTTAGTATTATCTTTAATTTTTTTTCCTGAACTTTGATTGTGTTATAATAGATCAATGAAGAATGCTTTAGAATGTAGTGATGGTTCATACAGTCTACAACAATTTTGGAAAGCACGTGATATTAATATTAAAATGTGGCAATATAGAAAGTTTCATAAAGAAATGAATGTTAAAAGAAAAATATAGTTGCAATCCTTGTAAAAGTCTTGTCCATTTTGAAAGACTGACAGTGAATTAAAATTTTTTTTTTACTTATTTATTTATTTGTTTATTTATCTATGGCTGTGTTGGGTCCCCGCCCCTGTGCGAGGGCCCCCTCCAGCTGCGGCGAGCGGGGGCCACTCTTCACCGCGGTGCGCGGGCCTCCCACCGTCGTGGCCCCTCCCGCTGCGGAGCACAGGCTCCAGACGCGCAGGCTCAGCAGCTGCGGCTCACGGGCCCAGCCGCTCCGCGGCACGCGGGATCCTCCCAGACCAGGGCTCGAACCCGCGTCCCCTGCACTGGCAGGCAGACTCCCAACCACTGCGCCACCAGGGAAGCCCTAAAATTTTTAAAGTATAGGAAAAAATGTTTTTCACCAAAAAATTACAAAAATCACTTGCTAGCATTTGTATTTTTTTTGTCTTTTTAATTTAATTTTTGGCTATGTTGGGTCTTCTTTGCTGTGCGCAGGCTTTCTCTAGTGGTGGTGAGCTGGGGTTACTCTTCGTTGTGGTGCACGGGTTTCTCATTGCGGTGGTTTCTCTTGTTGCGGAGCACGGGCTCTAGGCGCGCGGGCTTCAGTAGTTGTGGCACATGGGCTCAGTAGTTGTGGCTATCGGGCTCTAGAGCGTAGGATCAGTAGTTGTGGCATGTGAGCTTAGTTGCTCCGCGGCATGTGGGATCTTCCCGGACCAGGTATCGAACCCGTGTCCCCTGCATCGGCAGGAGGATTCTTAACCACTGCGCCACCAGGGAAGCCCTAGCATTCGTATTTTAACCATTGCTAGCATTTGTAAAATATTAGGAAGTGGAACAGTTATTCAAAGGCAGGGACTAACATTCAGCTTGTGAATGTTAATTTGATTTAGCCCAAGTGAAGTAAGGGTGAAATGGGACATTTTGTATCAATACATAGGGAAGTAACCACTCTGTCTCTGGTATGCTGCTCCCCATTCTGCCCCACCGCATGCCTGGCCACAGTGCATAAGCATGCAACCACTCTGCCTCACTTAGAAATCTAGTACCATAATGATGACAAAATGGTCACTCAGATTATACTCAATATCCCTAAGGTCAGACGGCCCTGAAAGCTAGCCAGTACCAACTGCTTTTACCAGAGACAAAGATCCTTCTGCAGCAAAGTAAATTACTTTCCAAGACGCCCTTAACCTGTGACCCTAACCTTGTAAGGTCTTTTTATTGCTATTCCTGTTTACTAATTATGACTGCCATTTGTGTCCAGAGATTTTTTTTTTCAGATACAGTTGTTATATTTCTATTATCTAGTGACAGAGAATGCTTGCTGTACACAGTGCCACGGGTTATCTTTTGTTCCTTTTGTTGTACTTTGGTTTATTACTCATCAAGGCATATTTGGACAGAAAGAAAAACTGGGAAGTGAATTGCAACACACACATGTCTTCAGCTGAGTAACCTCTGATAACACAAGATTTAATTTAGCTTGCCCCTGGAGAAAATTCAAGCAACTTTGGTGTTTATTCAAGCATTCATATCATGGTGTCAATTTCTAGCGTAAGTCATAACTCTCAACACACATGTTCTTTCAAAAGAAAAATAAAAGTAAGTTATTTACAAATATTGTCCTCAGTGTCACTTGATGGATTTTTCTATAGCAGATTGACTTTTGAATATTCTACCTGGGTTATTTTGAAATAGATAAACTGAAATATATTCACCAACAAAATAAATCCAGTATATGTAGCCAACTTGTTTACAAGTGTCTTATTTTAAAGGCAGTAGTGAATTTATACTCTGCAATACCTAATTTGTAAGTCAAATTGTTTTGTTTTTTTAAAATAAATTTATTTATTTATTTATTTATTTTTGGCTGCGTTGGGTCTTCGTTTTTTTGTGTGTGAGGGCTTTCTCTAGTTGCGGCGAACGGGGGCCACTCTTCATCGCGGTGCGTGGGCCTCTCACTATCGAGGCCTCTCTTGTTGGGGAGAACAGGCTCCAGACGCGCAGGCTCAGTAGTTGTGGCTCACGGGCCCAGTTGCTCCGCGGCATGCGGGATCTTCCCAGACCAGGGCTCGAACCTGTGTCCCCTGCATTGGCAGGCGGATTCTCAACCACTGCACCACCAGGGAAGCCCCAGTCAAATTGTTTTTATTCAGAATTCCATTTTATAGCTATAGAGCGTCACAAACTGTGTCCTAGAGTAAAAAAATGTGGGAAGTTTTTTTGGCATCCGTGCGTACAAAAACCCCTGTTGAGATACTTCCCCCAAAATTAATATTATGTAATTTAAAAAATTATTTTCCCAGAAAAATAGGGAAACACTATAAATACATTACTCTTATGGATAAAAAGAGATAACAACCAAGTGCTCCTTTATTCTTTATTGTAAAAAAAATTTTACGTTCAGTATAATTAGATGTTCAAAGCTTTTTTTTTTTATGTGAACCATTTTTAAAGTCTTTATTGAATTTGTTACAATGTTGCTTCTGCTTTATGTTTTGGTTTTTTGGCCACAAGGCATGTGGGATCTTAGCTCCCCGACCAGGGATCGAACCCACACCCCCTGCGTTGGAGGGCAAAGTCTTAACCACCAGGGAAGTCCCTAATTAGATGTTTAGATGTTTCTGTATTAATTGGCCACCCAGAGGAGAAAACTAAGTAAACCACATTAGACTCTGTATTTTTTAATATATTTATTTATTTATTTATTTTTGGCTGCGTTGAGTCTTCATTGCTGCGTGCGGGCTTTCTCTAGTTGCAGTGAGCGGGGGCTTCATTGTGGTGCGCAGGCTTCTCTTTGCGGTGGCTTCTCTTGTTGCAGAGCATGGACTCTAGGCACATGGGCTTCAGTAGTTGTGGCTCAAGGGCTCTAGAGCGCAGGCTCAGTAGTTGTGGCGTATGGGCTTAGTTGCTCCACGGCATGTGGGATCTTCCCAGACCAGGGCTTGAACCCGTGTCCCCTGCATTAGCAGGTGGATTCTTAACCTCTGGGCCATCAGGAAGTCCTAGACTCTTTTAAAAGCTGAATCTTTTTTTTTTTAATTGAAATATAGTTGATGTACAATATTATATGTTACAGGTGTACAATATAGTGATTCGCAATTTTTAAATGTTATACTCCATTTATAGTTATTACAAAATATTGGGTATATACCCTGTGTTGTACAATATATCCTTGTAGCTTATTTTATACATAATAGTTTGTACTTTTTAATCCCCTACCCCTGATATTGCCCCCCCCCACTTCCCTCTTCCCACTGGTAACCACTAGTTTGTTCTCTATGTCTGTGAACCTGCTTCTCTTTTGTTATATTCACTAGTTTGTTGTATTTTTTAGATTCCACATATAAGTGATATCGTGCAGTATTTGTCTTTCTCTAACTTATTTCACTTAGCATAATGCCCTCCAAGTCCATTTATGTTGCTGCAAAGGGCAAAAGATTCATTCTTTGTATGGTTGAATAGTATTCCATTGTATATATATACCACATCTTCTTTATCCATTCATCTGTTGATGGACATTTAAGTTGTGAAAGCTGAATCTTCTTTTTTTAAATTGAAGTATAGTTGATTTACAATGTTAGTTTCTGGTGTATAGCAAAGTGATTCAGTTTTATATATATATATATATATTTCAGATTCTTTCCTATTATAGGTTATAACAAGATATTGAATATAGTTCCCTGTGCTATACAGTAGGTCCTTGTTATTTATCTATTTTATATATAGTAGTGTGTATCTGTTAATCCCAAACTCCTAATTTACCCTCCCTCCTCCTTTCCCCTTTGGTAACCATAAATTCGTTTTCTACGTCTGTCAGTCTGTTTCTGTTTTGTAAATAAGTTTATTTGTATCATTTTTTTAGAGTCCACATATAAGTGATATCATTTGATATTTGTTTTTCTCTAACTTACTTCACTTAGTATGATAATCTCTAGGTCCATCCATGTTGCTGCAAAGGGCAATATTTCATTCTTTTTTATGGCTGAGTAATATTCTATTGTATATATACCACATCTTCATCTGTTCGTCTGTTGATGAACATTTAGGTTGCGTCCATGTCTTGGCTATTGTAAATAGTGCTGTAAAAGCTGAATCTTAATATTGAACTCTTTTGCAATCTTTTGGTAGCCAGATTACAATCAGTGGAAACGAAATGGGAGTACACCATGAAGAAATTTATATCTGCTAGGGTCTCAGGCCAAGTATCCATCTTCTGAATGATAGAAAAGGGAAGTTCTGTTCTTCTTACTAATTACTCAGTTTTCATTTTGAAGTAACTGCTGTTTCCTGGCTTATTTGTGGCATTTTTTCTTTTTTCTCTTCTCTCTTCTCTTTTCTTCTTTTCTTTTCTTTTCCTCTTTTAGTAAAGAGTACCAATAGACCAGCTCTTATTGGTCTCTGTTTGGGAGAATGTTTCTGACATCCTTTTTCTTTTTTTTTTTTGTAAATATTGCAGGACAGGTTTCCTTTGGGTTTCCTAAGCCTTTTCTTTCTTGGCAATAGTCTCCAGTCAGATCACAGATGCCAGCAGGCTGGAGAGGGTTGAATTCAGCACAGCACAAGAGGCACTGGCTGTAGGAATCTAGGAAGCAGGAAGGTGTTGCTCAATAGTCTTCAAAGGTATGCTGGGGTCAATGACTGTGTCTGTCCAATAAACCTGGTGCAACAGCCAACTCTAGCTGGGTGAGACTTTTCAGCTGAGTCCTGTTGCCTGGGTTGTGCATCCCTTGCCCAGGCAAAGCCTTAACTAACTTCTTAACTTCTGCTTCCCTTAGCACTTGGTCTTAGAGCAGTGGCTTGCTGGAGAGATGTTAGCTGGTGTGTGATGATGCCTGACACATGGCGCACTTGTCTAAATCCAGAACCCCCATAGCTGTGATTAGCAGCTGCCTCCACGCTGCTGAGAGATTTCGGGCCGGGCCATCCTCGGCAAAGCCAGGTGGAGGGTTTTGGCCTTTCCTGATTATAAGCCTGCTCACCCAGCTCTTTCTCATCCATTTGCTAATTTGTATGCTTTTAAAAGTCACTTGTAATCTATAATCATGTCCTCTTACCCACTTTTTTTTCATTCTTTAATAGAGGTATAATTTCCGTAGAATGATATCCTCAGATTGTAAGTGTACCGTTAGATGAGGTTTGACAAAGGCATACACCCCTGTAGCCCACAGGCTTCTCAAGATAAAGAATATTTTCACCACCTAAAAACGTCCTTCATGCCCTTCTCTGTTAATCTCCTCACCCTCATCCCAGGCAACCAGTGCATCCCTGATAATAAAACTTAGGAGGAATTTGGTGTTCTGATTTCTGCATGTAGTGTCATGCCATAAGCAATTGTTCATGGTAATGTATAGAAGGAAGTCATATTGACTGTCAAGTACTTCATGACTATTATCTCATTCATTTTTCACAACAAATTTGTCAAGAATCATTATCCTGATTTTACAGGTGAGGCAACTCAGGTCCAGTGAGGTGAGGCTGCTTAACTGGTAGGAAATTAAGGCTACTGGACTCCCAAGTTTCTGTCCCATTCTGCTCACCTTGCCTCAACGTAAATCCTTATAAATGACTTTTTTTTTTTTTTTTTTTTTTTTTAAATAACAGGGCCCTGCTGAGGTGGGACGAGGGCAAGACTTGACCTAGAAGGCGTCAGAACCCTGGGTCTGTATGTTCCCCGGGTTTACCGTGGTGTGCTAGAGTCCAAGAGCAAACTGTTCAATTTTCAGGTGGACGTCAAGTTGGAAATCAGCTTGAAATCAGCCACAGTGAGAGGATTTACACCAAGGAAATTGGCAAATGCCGCAAACCAGAGCTGTCTTTTCTCCCCAGAGAGCCCGCCGTTGGGCACTGACCAGCACACCACAGGTAGCCTCCAACACGCTGGTCACCCTTTTCTGCACAGAATCACCCGTGGTCATATAAGCCTTTCTATTTTATTTTATTTTTATTTTTGGCCGTACCACACGGCTTGCGGGATCTTAGTTCCCCACTAGAGATGGAAACCTGGGCCCCCTGCAGTGGAAGCGCGGAGTCCTAACCACTGGACCGCCCGGGAATTCCCACATAAGTCTTTCTAAATAGTGGAGTGGAAAAGGCACAGGAGACCAGGTCTGATCTGAGTTTGGTAGCCCCTGAGATGAGCCACCTTGAACTTGCTGCCCAGACTGGAGATTTAGGTTGATCCTCTGTAAATAAGAGGAGGGGCAAGCCCAGGCATATGAAATTAGGGTCCTGCTAGCACATCTAGCTCGGGCTTTCTGATTCTTCTAGGCCAGGGGCGGGGACAGGGAAGGACATGATCGGACAGGTTTTAATGGTCTGTTAGCTGTTAATAATGTAGAAGCCTGCCTGGTGAGATAGACCTTAATTTTTGGTTTAGTAAGAGAAGCTGCTGTTTTAAAGTTGCTGCTTGCTTCTCAGCCTGGAAGGACACAGTTACCCAGGGGCTGAACTACAGAAAAGTATTCCTGGAGTGATCCTTATTAGTTATGTATTTGTGTGTGTGTGTGTGTGTGTGTGTGTGTGTGAAGGTGTCCTTTGTGGCCTAACAAGGGCTGCCTCTCCAATTTGGTATCTGGATGGAAACAGGAAGAGGGAAGGAAATTTGTAGTCTGGGAACGATCAGATTGAAACACCAACCCTTCTCTTCAAGGGTCAGTGTTATTAGACCATGTCTGAAGGACTAACACGTCTTCTCTCTTCTCTTTCTGTAATTCCTAGTAGTCAGATATTGTTCTTCCTTCTGAATTCACCTTCCTGTCTTTTTTCTTTTAGATTTGAAGTTAATTTAGAAAAAATAGAAAACACAGGTAAACCTAATTAAGGCAGATATGGGGAGGCAGGATGACAGCCCTGAATTCCAAAGCACAGGTACTGCCATGAACTTTCTTGCCCTTATCCATTCAGGCTACCTTTCATTTACATACATATACATAAATAGAAGAGATCTTAATGTGTATGTGCTCTATGTTGCCTGTTATTTTCACTTGACACATTCAGCATGGAAATATACATGTACAGCACTGTTTCCTAATAGCTATCCTTTATTTTTCGGGAGGGATTTCCATTCCATTATTAATTTAACCAAACCCCTGAAGCAAACAATTAGATTGTTCCCTCATTTTTGTTATGAATGTATTTCTCATACTTGTTTAAAAACACTTATATTATGGTCCTTGTTCGACCAATTAAAAACTTTTCTTGCCTCTTCTTTCCCCCTCTCTTTTCAAAGGTAATCAATTACAACATTCTGAACATTATCATGTATATCCTTCCATGTCTTTCCTCATGCTCACACAATTATTTTATATATATATAGTATATATACCCTTTTTTGTCATTTTTTTTTTAATCAACAGTAGGATCATATTATGTACATTTCCATTTAATTTCTTTTTTTTTTTACCTGGCAATTCAACTTGGGGATCTTTCTTGTCAATGAATGGAACTAATTCATTTTTTTCTTTTAGTTGCAAATAGTCCATGCTGGTGACGTGCCCCAGCTTATTCAAGCATACGCCTATCAATGGGATGCAGGTTGTTTTCAGGTTTTGTTGTGTTTGTTTTGTTTTTGACTTTACAAACAATATTTTAATTAACATTCTTTTGTATCTGTCCTTTAATTGTGCCTGTATTTCTGTTGGATGCATTGCCAGGTGGACAAAAGGGTTTCTGTATTTTACATTGCAAATTTAAATTTAAAATTCACACTCTCGGGGGCTTCCCTGGTGGCGCAGTGGCTGAGAGTCTGCCTGCCAATGCAGGGGACACGGGTTCGAGCCCTGGTCTGGGAAGATCCCACATGCCACGGAGCAACTGGGCCCGTGAGCCACAACTACTGAGCCTGCGCGTCTGGAGCCTGTGCCCCGCAACGGGAGGGGCCGCGATAGTGAAAGGCCCGCGCACCGCGATGAAGAGCGGCCCCCGCACCGCGATGAAGAGTGGCCCCCACTTGCCGCAACTAGAGAAAGCCCTCACACGAAAACTAAGAGACCCAACACAGTCATAAATAAATAAATAAAATAAATAAATAAAGTATTAAAAACTATTACATCAGGGTTCAATTTAAAAAAAAAAAAATTCACATTCTCATAGCCTTGCTAAGAACCAAGGTTATCACTCTTCTTATTGTTATTTAAATGTTCATATATTTGATTAGTAAGAAGGATGAACATCTCTTTATAGGCTTATTGGCCATTTGGAGTTCCTCTTTTGTAAACTGTTCACATTCTCTGCCTTTTTCTTTAAAGAGGATTTGCCTTTTTCTTATCAATTTATAAGAACTCTTTTTCTTCTTATCACTTTCATTTACTTGCTTCTTTTTTATTGAAGTATAGTTGATTTACGTTTTGTTAATTTCTGCTGTACAGCAAAGTGATTCAGCTATACATATATATATCTTTTTTTTTTTTGGCCATGCCACACCACCTGTGGGATCTTAATTCCTCAACCAGGGATCGAAACCGTGCCCTTGCATTGGAAGCACAAAGTCTTAACCACTAGACCGCCGGGGAAGCCCTATATATCCTTTTTAAAATTCTTTTCCATTATGGTTTATCACAAGAACTCTTTATGTAATCAACTTATAGGAACGCTTGTATCTGCCATCTGTGTTAAAGGTAATTTATTGGTCAAACATTTGTCCTCTGACTTTGTTTTTGCTTTCTTTTAAAATGTTTATGGGATAAATGGATCTTATCTTTTACTTAAAGCTTCTTTATTTCCTAGCTTGTGTAAAAGAATCACGCTGAACTCTAGAATCTAGGTTATATACATACACTTCTAATTTTTCTGTTAAATTTTTGTGTTTTATTTTCATATTTAAATCTTTAGTCCAACTGGAATTAACTTTTGATATAATGAGAGGGGGAAAAAACCCAGCTTTGTTATCTGCTAGAGCAGGCTAATACCACTTGTGCTAGCATCATTTCATAAATGACCATATTTTTGATCTGAAATGAAATGCTACCCTTGCCATATGTACACATACATAAATGTTTGTGTGTGTGTGTGTGTGTGTGTGTGTGTGTGTATACATACATCTATTTCTGGATTCCGTTTGGTTCTCAATTTTATAGTATTTAATATATGTATTAAGTTATAATATTTGTCAACTTCTTTTTTTTTTTTTTTTTAAAGATTTATTTATTGATTGATTACTATGTTGGGTCTTCGTTTCTGTGCTAGGGCTTTCTCTAGTTGCGGCAAGCGGGGGCCACCCTTCATCGCAGTGCGCGGGCCTCTCACTATCGCGGCCTCTCTTGTTGCGGAGCACAGGCTCCAGACGCGCAGGCTCAGTAGCTGTGGCTCACGGGCCTAGTTGCTCCGTGGCATGTGGGATTCTCCCAGACCAGGGCTTGAACCCGTGTCCCCTGCATTAGCAGGCAGATTCCCAACCACTGCGCCACCAGGGAAGCCCTTGTCAACTTCTTTATTGCAAGTTTTATTAGCTGGTATGGCAAGACCCCATCCTTATTCTTTTTTTATCGTTTTCTTGGCTGGTTCAAAATGTTACTCTTCTGCATGAAGTCTGAAATAATTGTATATTTTTTCCATTTGTTTAGGTCCTATTTTATATTGTTCTACAAAATTTTATACTTTTATACAAGTAGGTGCAGTAACTTTGTGTGTGTGTGTGTGTGGCTCTCCTAATTTTTTCTGATTGCTTAATGAGAGTACAGAGAAAAACTATTGATTTTGTCATCCGTTGTCATTATCTTGTAGTCATCCTTCTTGCCAAATTCCCTTAATAGTCTGGTAGTGTATTTGTTTCCTAGGGCTGCCATAACAAATTATGACACACTTGGTGCCTTAAAACAACAGAAGTTTTTCTCTCACACAGTTCTGGGGGCCGGAAGTTCAAAATCAAGGTGGCAGGGGCATGCTGTCTGGGGAAGAACCCTTCCTTGCCTCCTCCAGCTCCTGGTGGCTCCAGGTGTTCCTTGGCTTGTGGCTGAATAACTGTAATCTCTGTCTCTGTCTCACATGGTCTCTTCTCTACTCTGTCCATCTCTGCTCTGTGTGTTCTCTTATAAGGACACTTGTCATTGGATTCAGGGCCCACCCAGATAATCCAGGATTGCCTCAACATCCTTAGCTTAATTACATCTGCACACTCTTTTCCCAAATAAGGTCACATTCACAGGTCCCAGGAGGTAAACATATCTTTTGGGAGGAGCCACCATTCAACCTACCACAGCTAATTTGGTGTTTTTTGTTATTTGTTTTTCTAACTAGAGTTTACTGGGTTTTCCTAAGTAAACAAAAATATCATTCAGCATTCATTAATTCAACAGATATTGAACACCAACTATCAGGCAAGGACTACTATGGGCCAAAGGTTCTAGGTGCTGGGATACCATTAATAAATGAAACATAGAAAACTCCTTGTCATTACAGAGCTTACAATCTAGTGTGGAGAGATAGATAATCAGGCATAAATAAATAGAATATATCAGGGGACGATAAACTGCCATAAGAAATATAAAGCAGGCTTAGAGGTAGGGAGTGACCAGAAGGGCTATTTTAGATACAATGATCACGGAGGACCACTGTGATCAGGTGACATTTTAGCAGTGACTCGAATCATGTAAATTACTGGAAGAATATTCTTGGCAGAGGTAAAGGTCTTAGGTGAGCATGTGCTTGATGTGTTTGGGGGATAAAGGGTTAAGTAGAGAAGTGACCAGTTTTAAAAGTATCACTCTGGCTGCTGAGTATAGACTATGGGGGC
Source organism: Balaenoptera acutorostrata (assembly GCF_949987535.1). NCBI lineage: Eukaryota > Metazoa > Chordata > Mammalia > Artiodactyla > Balaenopteridae > Balaenoptera > Balaenoptera acutorostrata. The sequence goes on along the minus strand of NC_080064.1, from coordinate 24,884,076 downwards.
AAAGGTGGAAGCAATTAGGAGCCAAATTAAATAATTCAGGAGAGAGGTGATGGCGGCTCTCCCAGTGATAGTACGGGTGTAAGATGTGTCCCAGTTAGGGGTATGTTTTGAAGACAGAGCTGAAAGCGTTGCTGATGGATTGGAAAGGGGAGACAAAAGAGAAGGAGAAGAATCAAGAAGGTCACTATATTTTTGGCCTGAACAACTCGGTGAATGGAGCTGTCACTAATGAGATTGGGAAGATTGGGAGAGGACCGGCTTTGCAGGGAAAATCAAGATTCCTTTTTTTTTGTTTGGACACACTGGGAGGCTTGCGGTATCTTAGTTCCCTGACCAGGGATCGAACCCGGACCACCACAGTGAAAGCGTCGAGTCCTAACAGCTGGACAGTCAGGGAAGTCCCTCAAGATTCCATTTTGATTAGGTTAAGTTTGAAGTGCCTATTTGGACTGCGGAGTGGAAAAGTTTAGGTGGCAGTGGAATTCCTTGTCTGGAGGTCAGGGGAAAAGTCAGAGCTGGTGATACAAATCTGGGATTGTCAGAATAGAAACAGAATTTGAAGCCATGGGATTGTATGAAATAACCCAGGAAGAGAATGTAGATAAGAAGGGATCCAAGGACTGTGTCTTGGGGAATTTTAACATTTAGAGGTTGGAAAAGTGAGGAAGATCCGGCAAAGAATACAGAGGAAGAGAAGGCAAAGAGGTAGGAGGACCAGGAGTGTGGTGCCCCACCTGCCAAGTGAAGAAAGGGTTTCTGGGAGAAGGAAGCCATCGACTGGGTCAGAAACGGCTCATCTGGCAGGTAAAGGGGGCTGAAATTTGACTATTCGATTTGGCAACATGAAGGTCATCAGTGACCTTGTTTCAATGCAGGAATGAGGACAAAAGCCTGATTAGAGTACATTTAAGAGAAAATGGGAGAAAAAGTGGAGGCAATAAGACTAGATTATTATTTTGAGATATTTTGCAGTAAGGGAACCAAAGAAGTGGGGTGGAGGCTTCAAGGAATCTGGAAATAACAATTTTATCCTTTGTTTTCCAATATTTATATTAGTTACTTCATTTTCTTGTCTAATTTGATAAAACCTCTGAAAACAATGTTGAGTAATAACATTTAAGTAAGATATCCCAATCTTTTGCCAATTTTGATGAAAATGGTTTTAGGGTTCAAACTTTTTTTTTTTTTTTAACGTTTATTTATTTGGCTGTACCAGATCTTAGTTGCAGCATGCAAACTCTTAGTTGCAGCATGTGGGATCTAGTTCCCTGACCAGGGAACGAACCCGGGCCCCCTGCATTGGGAGCGCAGAGTCTTAGCCACCGGACCACCAGGAAAGTCCCAGGGTTCAACCATTTAGAATGATGCTTGCTGTTGATGTTTGATTAATAAGTTGTTGGGCTTTTAAAAAAAATCATATTTAAGTAGTTTTAATTTATCCATATTTAAAGGAATTAATGAGGTATAACATAGATACAATACAGTGCACAAATCTTAACTGTGTATCTCCTTAAATTTTAGAAATGAACACACCCATGGAACTGTCTCTTAGATCAAAATAGAGAACATTTCCAGCACCCCAGAAGCTTCTCTCTTGCCCCTCCCAGCAATACCCCTCAACTTTCTATAATGATAGAGCAATTATGCCTATTTTAAAATTTCATATAAATGTAACCATATGGTATGTACTCTTTGACATCTGGTTTCTTTCACTCAATATTGTATCCATGAAATTCACCTATGTTACTGTGTAGAGTGAGAGCTGATTCTTTTTCATTGCTCTATGATATTCCACTATTTAAATATAAGACATTCATTTTTCACATCTCCTGTTGATGAATATTTGGCTATTATTAGTACAACTGCTACTAACTGTCATTTCATTTATCCATATTTTACTTAAGAGTTTTTATTAGGAACAATTGCTAATGCCTTTTCAGCCTCAATTCATATAATCTTATGGGTTTTCTTTAATTTATGTCAATATAATTTCTCATAGTTAATGCATTCATATACCTAGGATTAAGTCTATTTGGCCATAGTGTATTATTTTCTTAATATGTTGCTGAATTTGAATTGCCAAAGTCTTATTAAGAACTTTTACATCTATATAATGTGATTTGGTATGTAGTTTTGTATGCTTCTTTATCAAGTCTGCATAGTAAGGTTATTCTAGTTTCATACAAATAAATTGTGAGGCTTTCAATTTTATGATCTAAAATAACCTTAGATATACTTGATTTTTAATGAGTAGAGAGAATTCAGCTGTGAAATAATCTGGTATCTTTTAAAATGATTTTTAATTTATTTTGATATAATCTTATACTTAGAGAAGAGTCATAAGAACAAGGAATTTCAGGACTTCCCTGGTGGCACAGCTGTTAAGAATCCGCCTGCCAATGCAGGGGACACGGTTCGAGCCCTGGTCCAGGAAGATCCCACATGCTGCGCAGCAACTAAGCCTGTGCGCCACAACTACTGAGCCTGCACTCTAGAGCTTGCGACACAACTACTAAGCCCGCGTGCCACAACGACTGAAGCCTGTGCACCTAGAGTCCATGCTCCGCAACAAGAGAAGGCACTGCAGTGAGAAGCCTGCGCACCACAACTAGAGGAAGCCTGCGCGTAGCAACGAAGACCCAACGCAGCCAAAAATAAATATGTAAATAAGTACATTTTATAAAAAAAAAAAGAACAAGGAATTTCAGATTCAATAATTGTTTACATTTTGCCCTACATAATTCTCTCATCCTTTCTCTCTCTCTCTTTCCCACCTTCCCACATGTAAAACAAGGACATTCTCTTATATAACCACAGTACAATTGTAAAAATCAGGAAATTTAATATTAGTGCCTGACTATTACCTAATATATAATCCATATTCAGATTTCATCAATTGTTGCAATAATGTCCTAGGAGCTATTTTTCCTCAGGTGCAAGATCTAATCCAAGAGCATGAGTTGGATTTAATTGTCCTGTCTTTAATCTCTTTTCATCTGAAATAGTTCCTCAGCCTTTATTTGTTTTTTTTGACCTTGGCATTTTGGAAGAGTCCAGGTCAGTTATCTTGTAGAATATCCTTCAGATGGTTTTGTCTGATGTTTCCTCATGATTGGATTCAGGTTATGCCTTTTCAGCAGGAATATCACAGAAATGAGCTGTGTCCTTTTCAATGCATAGTACCCTGATAAAATCAGCTTGTCCCAATCATGGTGATGTTAACTTTGACCATTTGATTAAGTTGGTGTCCTCCAAGTTTCTTCACTGCAAAGTTACAAGTTTTTCTCTTTGAAATTAATGAATATTTATGGGGCATTACTTTGAGATCACTTAAGTAACCTGTTCCTCATTGAACATCTGACCTCATACCTTTTTAAAAAAATAATAGAGCTCTAGTCACTTTCCGATCTCTTCTTGATGATCCGGATTCAAGCTTTCTATTCATTCTTGGGTCAGCTCTCAAATGTTCTGCTTGTCTTCTCAGTTCTACATTCTGAGAACTTTTATTTAAAATTCTGCAACTGCACTGTTTTTTGAAAACTAAGCATATTATTAATTCCAAGAAGTCTTATTCAGTTCATTTTAAAAAGCATGCTGTTGCTGTTTCATGGCTTACAATAACTTAGAATTTTTCCAAGGATACTAACTAGGGTCGCTAAATTATCTTTGCTACCTCTGTGATCTTTTTTTCTACTTGTTTATCTTGGCCTTCCTCTTTCACGCTTGCATGCAGCAGGCTTTCATCAAATGAAAGAGGGAAGCCTTGGGAAGCCTTGTGTGGTGTACAGTTCTAAGAAAGATGCAATGGAGGGACTTCCCTGGTGGCGCAGTGGTTAAGAATCTGCCTGACAGTGCAGGGGACACAGGTTCAATCCCTGGTCTAGGAAGATCCCACATGCCACGGAGCAACTAAGCCCGTATGCCACAACTACTGAAGCCCATGAGCCTAGAGCCCGTGCTCCGCAACAAGAAAAGCCACTGTGATGAGAAGCCTGTGCACCTCAACGAAGAGTAGCCCCCACTCGTCGCAACTAGAGAAAGCCTGCACACAGCAACGAAGACCCAACGCAGCCAAAAAAAAAAAAAAAAAAAAAAAAAGAGGCAATGGAAAGGCAAGGACTTGCATGAACTTGCCAGAGGCTTTCTGACTGAAGACCTCCTTTCTGGAGGAGTGGGAGGGGCCGTCATGGTGCTGGAGGGCCTCTAAAGGAGAGATTTACTGGAGCTCCCACTCCAGCAGTCTTCATAGTCTCCAGAGACTGTTCAGTTTCTTTAGAGAGGAGCCCTCCATTATAGCCTTCCGTTCTGGGTGGTGGAAGAGCCTTTGGGTGGGACATTCAATTAGTACCTACATTTACAGCCCACTTCCGATGCCAACCCTTTATCCCAATTCTCATTTCTAGAAAGGTCAGGAACCTTTCTAGAATTCTGCCAGGATTATAGATTCTCTCTTCCTACAGTCCTCTCTCCACATTTTCTGATTTGCTGCTTTCTGGGTTATGCTTCCTCAGTCAACTCTTTGCCGTCCATTTGCCATCATCCTGAAATTTGTTGAAACTTCCAGTTCACTATTGAATGAATCTCCTTTTTTTTTTAAGGTGCAGACACATAATTTCTAAATATTTTTCTATCATTTTATTTTATTTATTTTTATAAATTTATTTTATTTATTTATTTATTTTTGGCTGCAGCGGGTCTTCATTGCTGCGCGCGGGCTTTCTCTAGTTGCGGTGGGCGGGGGCTACTCTTCGTTGCGGTGTGAGGGGCTTCTCATTGCGGTGGCTTCTCTTGTTGCGGAGCCCGGGCTCTAGGCACAAAGGCACAAGGGCTCAGTAGTTGTGGCTCGCGGGCTCTAGAGCACAGGCTCAGTAGTTGTGGCACACGGGCTTGGTTGCTCCGCGGCATGTGGGATCTTCCCGGATCAGGGCTTGAACCGTTTCCCCTGCATTGGCAGGCGTACTCTTAACCACTGCGCCACCAGGGAGGTCACTTTCTATCATTTTAATTGGGTTTCCAGACAGAATGTAATTCAAGGGTCAGGTTGCCATCTTGAACCACAGCCTCTCTGGTCACCTTTTCATAGAATTCCCTTTTCTGCTTAAGCTAGCTGAAACTTGCCTGTGTTACCAGTAACCAAAACATTTCTAAGATAGAAGGACATCGTCAATTTCTCTCTCTCTGCTCTCGGCTTAGGCCCCCCACCATTCCCTCAGCCTTTTTGCAAAGAGACTACAATGCAACTGATCAGGGTCTTGGCTTGTTGCTTGAGATCACTCCCAGGTACCCGGCATCAGAGTTTTGGTTGCTTCCTAAATCCTCGGTCACACAGTTAATTTCCTCCCTGATTCTCAAATTCAAATGCCTGGAGGATTTAGGCAGATATCATCAATGAATGAAGTGGGCCAGGTGGGGACTGGGGAAAATTGAGAGTTTGTGCCTCTTAGTGGGAGAGCTGACACCAGACAACTCTTCAGATCTCTGCCGTCTGGTTATGTGACCAAAGTTGCCAGGTCTTCTGATTTTAAGAGAAACTGGGAGTCTAAAATGTATGTAAAACTTCCAGATTTTTAAATGTTAGCAACTAAATTTTAAACTCGTAAAATACAGTTCTGGCAAAAGAAAACATGCTATAAGGCCACATCTGTTACTTCTGATTTACTCCCTTAGGTATCTAATCGCATATGATTTATGGGACACTTTTATTACTTCTGCTACTGATGACAGTTTTGCTGTGTATTTCCTATTAGGCATTGTGCTAAGTAGTTTATGAACATAATTGTATTTCATTACCACAGCAACACTAGGAAGTAGATATTAACCTTTCCATTTTATAATGAAGGTGTCTGTGCAGCAAGACTTTTTGAAACACAGCTCTTAAATCTTAAATCTTTTCACAGCTTCCTGTTACCCTCAGACTCAAGTTTCCTTATCTTGGTTTATAAGGGACTTTAGGACTTCCCTGGTGGCACAGTGGTTAAGCATCCGCCTGCCAATGCAGGGGACATGGGTTCGAGCCCTGGTCTGGGAAAATCCCACTTGCCGTGGAGCAACTAAGCCCGTGCGCCACAACTACTGAGCCTGCGCTCTAGAGCCCGCGAGCCTCAGCTACTGAGCCCGCGTGCCACAACTACTGAAGCCCGCGCGCCTAGAGCCCATGCTCTGCAACAATGAGAAGCCCGCGCACTACAACGAAGAGTAGCCCCTGCTCACTGCAACTAGAGAAAGCCCCCACGCAGTAACGAAGACCCAACACAGCCAAAAATGAAAATAAATAAATTTATTAAAAAAAAAATAAGGGACTTTAACACCCAGCCCCCTACACCGCTTTCGCCTTGCACCCTGGGTTCCAGCAACTCTGAACTTTTCTCTTTTCCTTCAGACATAGTAATCTTGTTCTTGCTACTGGGTTTTCTCCACCTGGACACTCTTCTACTTCTCTTCCTGCAACCACATGCTGTTCACTCTTCAGGCTTCAGCCTCCAGATCGCTTCCCCCTGCCCCCATATTTTCATCCTCATCTTGAATTAGGTTAGGCACTCATACAACGAGTTTCCATAGCAGTTATACCATTTCATTGTTATTGCTGGTGTAACAAACATGACAGTTCCTTATTTCTTCCATCTTTACCCCCAGCCGAGTAATAAAGTCCTTAATGATATGACTTCTAGGTCAGAGTCCACAAATCCTCAGTCACTTTCAGATATTAAATATGTGTCGGATTTGACACGTTACAATAATCTACAACAGAGGTCAGCAAACTATGGCCTCTGGGCCAAATTTCCCAGCCCTGTTTTTGTAAATAAAGTTTTTTTGGAAACAGTCACACTCGTTCATGCTGTATTGTCTATGGCTGCTTGTACACTACATCATCATGTTTGAGTAACTGCCTGCCCTCTACAGAAAAAATTAGCCAACCCCACTAGGATGGCGATAATCACAAGGGTAAATAATAAGTGTTGGCTAGGATGCTGAGAAATTAGGACTCTCATACACTGCTAGTAGGAACGTGAAATGGTACAGCTGCTTTGGAAAAGAGTTCAGCAGTTACTCAAAATGTTAAAGTTACCATATGACCCAGCAATTCCACTCCTAGGTATATACTCAAAAGAATTGAAAACACTATATCCACACAAAAAGTTGTACACAAATGTTTATAAATGAAGCATTACTCATAACATCCAAAAAGTGGAAACAACCGAAATCTCCATCAACTGATAAATGGATAAATAAAATGTATATTCACACGATGGAATTTTATTCTGCAATGAAAAGGAATGAAGTACTGATACAGGCTACAGCTTAAATGAACCTTGAAAACATAATGCTAATAATGTGTGGTCTTGCTCTTGACTTGTCATGGTGTTTTTCGTTTGCTTTTTAATGTCATTTAAGTAAAAAAATTGGGGCTTCCCTGGTGGCGCGGTGGTTGAGAATCTGCCTGTCAATGCAGGGGACCCGGGTTCGAGCCCTGGTCTGGGAGGATCCCACATGCCGCGGAGCAACTAAGCCCGTGAGCCACAACTACTGAGCCTGCGCGTCTGGAGTCTGTGCTCCGCATCGGGAGAGGCCGCGACAGTGAGAGGCCCGCGCACCGCGATGAAGAGTGGCCCCCCCTCTCCGCAACTGGAGAAAGCCCTCGCACAGAAACGAAGACCCAACACAGCCATAAATAAATAAATAAATTTATTTTTTAAAAAAAGTAAAGAAGATAAATTATTAAATTAAATTTGGCATTCTTTATATTTTATATATTTATGTACTTAAAAAAAAAATAAACAGCTCTTTTTTTTTTTTTAATTTATTTTGGCTGCGCCGGGTCTTAGTTGTGGCATGCAGCCTTCTTAGTTGCGACATGCATGCGGGATCTAGTTCCCTGATCAGGAATGGAACCCAGGCCCCCTGCACTGGGAACACAGAGTCTTACCTACTGGACCACCAGGAAGTCCCTATGTTTATATACTTTTATACGTTATATTTTTACATTTTATATAAAATTCTGCTCTTATATATTTTTTAATTTATTTTGTGGCCATGCCACATAGCTTGAAGGATCTTAGTTCCCTGACCAGGGATCAAACCTGTTCCCCCTGCAGTGGAAGTGAGGAGTTCTAACCACTGGACCGCCAGGGAATTCCCTAAAATTCTGCTTTTAAATGCAGATATAAGAGCATTTAACTCACCAAACTTACACAATTTGTATTTCATAATTTGTACATGCATATGTATTTTGATTTTACCAGAATAATGGAAACACTGTATTGAACTAACTCAGCTGCTTTTATTTCACTTCTGGATGTGCACAGATTCTATCAACACCGTCTACCTTTGACTTACTGATGAATAAGGAAAGAAATGAAATATAATAATAACATATATTATATATAATAATAATGTTAATCTAAATAATAAGCACTACTACTAATAGTTAATCATATGAAATACTGATAAATAAGGTAGAAAATGACCTATGAGTTGCCTATCTTTCCCTTTCCTTCTTGTTGTCCTTTTCAGGGTGATTGGCTAATACAGGGAAGTAACATGGATAAGAAAGGATATGGAAGGGTGCCCTGGTCATTTGTGTTTCTTAGAATGCCATCACCTTCTTTCTTCATTCCAATTAAGTTGTGGTTTGAACAGGAACCATGACCTGTTGGGACTATCAAAGCTCCTGCTTACTCAACCATAGATGTAACCCCCTTACTTTGCACTCACTGAATCCTGCTGAATTCCCACACATCACAGGTCCACTGGACACCTGTGCTCATGGGGCCTCGTGAACACTATCTGCAAATGGAGGCGGCGAGGAATGTCAGACACATATTGTGCTTATCTATTCTGCTCTTGCGCATGCTTCATTGTTCCCTCAGATTTCTCATACAAAACACAAGTTCAAAGACGGAATGATTAAGAATGTCAGGATGGTGACAGCAGAGCATTAACCAAGCCTGAGGCCCTGGGGAGGACGGGGCCCCTTGAGATTGCAGAGTTCACATGCCTGAAGTCAGCCCTATCTGGAGGTTCCCCAGTTATTGTGGTTCTTTTCAGAATTTGAGACACTTAGCACCTTTGTCCCCCTTTGGGGCCAAATCCCCAAATCTGGTCAACAAAAAAATTTCAACACAATTTCCTGTTACATTTGCATGGCAGAGCCTGTTATTTTCTCCTCTTCTCTGATAATAGAATTCCCAGTATTCAACGGGCACAAAGCCACCTAGAATAAAGACTGCATTTCCCAGACTTCCTTGCATCTATCTAGTGTGGCCATATGACAGTGCTCTGGCCAATGGGATGGAGACGGAAGTACTCTATTCTTAAGAGACTCTTCTTAAGGGTCCTAAGCATAAACTCTTATTAAGGAACTTTGTGTGATGGCTCATGCCTCTTTCACTTCTTTTCAATTCCTTCCTGGAGTGTAGATCTGGCTTCTTGCACCATAAGGTTATAGACCAAGTATAGTGGAGCCACAAAAATAGAGGAAACTTATATCTTGGCAATAGAATGACATACAAATCCTGAACCACCACCCAGACACAGTTAGTTTGGGCTTAATTGCATTTGCAGCTAAACCTAACCCTAATAAACATTATTTGTTTTTAGATAACCAACAAGGACCTACTGTATAGCACAAGGAACTATATTCAATATATTGTAATAACCTATAAGGGAGAAGAATATATATACCTGAATCACTGTGCTGTACACCTGTGACTAACACGACATTGTAAATAAACTATACATCAGTTTAAAAAAAAAAAGTTTAACCTCAAAGGAAAAAAAAACCCCACACTATTTGTTTTATAGTCTCTTTCCCAATAGACTTGAAGCTCCATGATCACAAGGACCCATCAGCCCTGACTACCCTGTTTGCCATTGTATTATGAACATCCAACACAGTGCCCAGCACAGAGTAGGTGTTTAATAGTCAGATGAATGAATAAATGAGGAAACTGAGGTCCAGAGCAGTTGATTAACCTTCCCATGTTCACACTGGATGCCTGGTAGGAGGCAATGTGACTCCAGGTCTACTCCATTGACCAGGCTAACACTCAGGGGCAGCCGTACTTCCCATCTGTCTGCTTTGCTGGAGGACTGACACTACTGAATGACTTGCAATTTCCCAAACTCTTCTTGCTGTTTCATGCCTTTGGGTTTTTGCCCAAGCTGTTCCTTCTGCCTAGAATGCCTCACCTACCCCTCCTGCCTTGCCTTGCCAGCCTGGTGAACACCAACCCATTTTTCAATACCCAGCACGCATGTCACCTAGTACCTCCCAGGGAGGACCAACCTTTCCTTCCTCCCTGCTCCCACTGTACTCTATACTGATTTCTATCAACCTGCTGATAATCTTTTATTACATTATAAATTGCAACAAATTTGCAGAGTTGTGCCCCCATTGTGCTTTCTCCAAGAGCAGGAACAGGGTTTTATTTACTTCTGAGTTCCCAGAACCTGGAACACAAGAGGAGATCGAAATATTTGTTGAATTGGTAGGATCCTGATCTCAATTTATAAATGAGGAAATTGAGCTTAAGACAGGATTAAGTGTTGTTACACAGCTAATTCTACAGGTCTACAGAGCACAGGTCACCTGGCTTCAGTTTGTGTAGCAGTTTACTAGGGCTGCCATAACAAAGTACCACAGACGGGTTGGTTTATTTTTTTTAAATTTATTTGTTATTATTATTTTTTGGCCGCACCACGCAGCATGTAGGATCTTAGTTTCCCAACCAGGGATCGAACCTGCACCCCCTGCATTGGAAATGCAGAGTCTTAACCACTGGACTGCTAGGGAAGTCCCAGACAGGTTGGTTTAAAGAACAGAAATTTATTTTCTTACAGTTTTGAAGGCCAGAAATCTGAGATCAAAGTGTCGACAGGGTTGGTTCCTTCTTAGGACTGTGAGGAAAAATCTGTTCCATGCCTCTCCCCCCAGCTTCTGGTGGTTTGCAGGCAATCTTGGGGGTACTTGGCATATAGAATCATCACCCAATTTCTTCATTCATCTTCAGTTGGTGTTCTCTCTGTGTGCATGTCTGTCTCCAAATTTCTTCCCCTAGTCATATTGGATTGGGGCCCACACTAATGACCTCATTTTAACTTGATTACCTCTGTAAGGCTCTATGTCCAAATAAGGCCACATTTTGAGGTATTGGGGGTTAGGTCTTCAACATATGAATTTTAGGGGGAATAGTTTCGTAACAGTTTCTCAACTGCAAATGAAGGCTTCAGCCTGGATCGTTGTTAAGGTCACTTCTGCTTCCATGCCCGGGGGAGGAAGCAGTTGGCCCAAGACCACATATATAGCAGCTAAAGCTGGGATTCAAATCCAGGTTGCCTGACTCCAAACCCTGAACTTTTAAACCAGTACAGATTTACGATGCCCAGTTCACAGGGAAACAGCCTTCAACTTCATGGGCACACAAACCTCTGTTCGGGGGTCAACATGTGGCCAGGTCTCATCTCTCCAGCTGTTCTCAGCATCCACCATCCATCATCTTCCAGCAGAGCTTTCTGTCCCATTCTGAGCTGCAGCAGTGAGGCCGTGGGCAGGAGCCCACCAGCTGCCTAGCTGTTCCACCCGCAGCCCCAGCAGGGAAGCAGTGAGGTCCACAGTTTCTCCATAAATATTATTTTATGAATGTGTGATGGGTGGATGATGCAGGGCTGCTAGAATCCCCAGACAGTTTGAGGGGAGATCTACAAATAAAGGGAATTTGTACCTCACCTCCGGTGCTGAGGCCAGGAGGCCTCTAATTCTTTTCCAACATGACTCCCAATGACTAAGTGATGATTAAGGAGGCATCTGTATGGGTGGTCCCGAGGGCACCCTCACAGCATCCCAAACATCCCAGAGCAATACTGCAAAAATCATAGCAGTGGCCAGGGTCACTTCCATCTCTAAACTTCAATTTCACCATCTGTAAAAATAGACAAAAATACTTCTCTCTTCCCATTTAATAAATACTTAACATTCACTGAGCTCTTGCTAGGGGTCAGGAATCAGACCGAACCAGGGGTTGGCAAACGTTTTCTGTAAAAAGCCAGACAGTAAATGTTTTAAGATTTGCAGGTCAAGAGCCAAAATTGACACTATCAAATAGGGATGTATCTAACAGGACAGAAAACAAGTTTCCACTATTTTTTTATAAAATTATAAATGTAAAAACCTCTATAATGACTTATATAGGAAAAGAATCTAAAAAAGAATGGATATATGTATATGTATGATTCACTTTGCTGTTCAGCAGAAACTAACACAACATTGTAAATCAACTATACTCCAATAAAAAGTTTTTTAAAAAATGTAAAAACCACTTTCAGCTATTGAGTTCTGTTTTTTTTTTTTTTTTTTAAGTTATTTAACTTATTTATTTTTGGCTGCGTTGGGTTTTCGTTGCTGCACACTGGCTTTCTCTAGTTGGGGCAAGCAGGGGCTACTCTTCGTTGTGGTGCGTGGGCTTCTCATTGCTGTGGCTTCTCTTGTTGCGGAGCATGCGCTCTAGGCACTCAGGCTTCAGTAGTTGCAGCATGCAGGCTCAGTAGTTGTGGCTCGCGGGCTCTAGAGCACAGGCTCAGTAGTTGTGGTGCACAGGCTTGGTTGCTCCGCGGCATGTGGGATCTCCCCCGGCCAAGGCTCGAACCCATGTTCCCTGTGTTGGCAGGCGGATTCTTAACCAGTGAGCCACCAGGGAAGCCCCAGCTAGTGAGGTCTATAAAAATGGGTAGCCCATGAGTTGTAGTTGGTTGACTGTTGTTCTAAACACTTCACGCGCAATGGCTCAATTAATCTTCACACCAACAGGGTGAGTTACGTGCTGTCCTTATCCTTGTTTCGCAGATGGGGGCACCAAGAGAACCCCAGAGGGGTTAAGTAATTTGCCCCGATTCACACAATTATTAAGTAGTGGAGCTGGAATTTGAACCAAGGCAGTCCATTTTTGGAGTTTGCAGTGATTTTTTTGCAGGATTATTTGGAAAAGAGTTCTTTGTTTAAGGATGGCTCAGTATGTATCAACCTCTGTAGCAGGGAACACAGGGCTATCAGATTTAAGGACCCCCCCCCCATGTCGCTCATGACTGAGGAGCGACAATTCTCAGATAGATGATGGATTCTCATCCAGATGGAGTCCAGCTCCCTTGAAGATTTAAATGTTAAACCTAAAACCATTAAAACCCAGGAAAAAAAAAATGGGTGAATAAGTTTATAATGTGGGGTTGAGGAAGGTGTTCCTAACGGACAAAAAAACAGAAGCCATGATGTAAAAAATTGATGAAGTTGATGAGAAAAAAATCTAAAATTATGTACCGCAAAAGAGTCCAAAACTAAGTTAAAAGACAAATGTTAGATTGGGAGAAAATATTTATAACATATATAACTGATAAACATAGTGTAAGCACAGAGCACCTATAAATAAACAACTTAATAGAAAAATAAAGAATACAAATAGGCAACTCACAAAAGAAATGGCTGAGAAAGATAAAAAGAGCTTTAAAATCCCTACTATGCAAAGTTACAAAAATCCAACAAAAGAATACAATTTTCTCATCTATCAGGTTGACAAAATTAAAAAAGGTTCATGATGGCCTGTGTTGGTGATGAAGTGTTTGTGAGTATCTGTATACCCTTATATTCTACTAATGGATTTGAAATTGGGCGACCATTTTGGAGAGCAATTTGTGTGTCTTAACACTTGAATTATTTGCTTTCTCGCCTTCCCGTCCCACCCCCAAGAATGTAACCTCTATGATTGGCAAGGACCTCATCTGTCATACCCACTGTTGTGTTCTCAGCACCAGTAAGAATACATAGCATTATAAGCCTTTGATAAATATTGAACTTACTAAAGAAAAGCATGAATTTAACATTTATATTTCTTTAGGTGCAGAAATTCTCTTCCGGGGAATCTATCATTGAAAAATACTTTCATGGGGACTTCCCTGTTGGTCCACTGGGTAAGACTCCACGTTCCCAATGCTGGGGGTCTGGGTTTGATCCCTGGTCGGGGAACTAGATCCCGTATGCATGCAGCAACTAAGAGTTCACATGCCGCAACTAAGAAGCCCGCATGCTGCAAGTAAGATCCTGAGTGCCGCAACTAAGACCCGGTGCAGCCAAAATAAATAAATAATTTTTTTTTTAAAAAAAGAAAGAAAAATACTTTCATAAGTAAAAAAATAAATTAAAAAAAGAAAAATACTTTCATAAGGGGACAAAGACATTTCTATAAAAATATTTATTGAAGCATTATATGAAATAGTGAAAAGAAAATTACAAACAAAATAAATATTCCCTAATAAGGGGATGCATGAAAAAAAAAATTACATTATGAAATACTATGCAGCTGGTAAAATGGATGCAGTAGAGCTGAAGGTATAGTTTGTGATTTTTTTAAAGTAATTTTTATTTTTGTTTATTTATTTTTGGCTGCATTGGGTCTTCGTTGCTGCGCTAGGGCTTTCTCTAGTTGTGGCAAGCAGGGGCTACTCTTCATTGTGGTGTGTGGGCTTCTCATTGTAGTGGCTTCTCTTGTTGCAGAGCATGGGCTCTAGGCACTCGGGCTCAGTAGTTGTGGTGCACAGGCTTACTTGCTCCACATCATGTAGGATCTTCCCAGCTCAGGGATTGAACCCCCGCATTGGCAGGCGGATTCTTAACCACTGCACCACCACGGAAGTCCCTGTTTGTGATATTTCACTAAAGGAGAAAAATAAGTTTTACAGCAACAGATGTGGGCTGAGAGAAGACATCCATGTTTGACTTTGGGGGTTTTCTTTTAAATTTATTTATATATTTAAAAATAAAAGTTATATATATATTTAAGGCATACAATGTGATGATTTGATACACATATACATAGTGAAATGATTACTACATATACATGGTCAAGCTAATTAACATATCATCTCCTCATATAGTTACCTTTTTTGTACGTGTGATGAAGGCACCTGGAACCTACTCTCTTAGTGTATTTCCAGTGCTCAGTACAGTAGTATTAAGTGTGGTTATCCTGCCTGTACATTGCATCTCTAGACTCATTCATCCTATCTAACCTATCATCCTATCTAACGCAGCTGTGTGCCCTTTGACCAACATCTCCCCATTTCCCTCACCCCTCTAGTGCCTGGTAATCACCATTCTGCTTCTATGAGTTCCTTTTTTTTTTTTAAGAGTCCATATATAAGTGAGATCATACAGTATTTATCTTCCTCTGTCTGGCTTATTTCACTTAGCATAACATCCTCCAGCTTCACCCAGCTTGTAGCAAATGGCAGGATTTCCTTTATTCTCACTGCTGAATAATATTCTATTGTATATATACTGCATCTTCTTTATCCAGTCATCTGGCAACGGACACTTGGGTTGCTTCCGTATCTTGGCTGTTGTAAATAACACTGCAGTGAACATGAGAGTATGGATATCTCTTCAAGATCTTGATTTCATTTCATTTGGATATACACCCAGGAGTGGGATTGCTGGATCATATGGTAGTTCTATTTTTAATTTTTTGAGGAATCTCCATACTGTTTGCCATAATGGCTGTGACTTTTTTGGGTTTTATTTGAGATGTTTATAACGAGCACATATGAGAATTATAACTTTTTAAACAATAAAGAAATTAATGAAACCTAAATGCTCTTTTTTAAAAAAAAATATTTATTTATGGCTGTGTTGGGTCTTCGCTTCTGTGCGAGGGCTTTCTCTAGTTGCGGCAAGTGGGGGCCACTCTTCATCGCGGTGCGCGGGCCTCTCATAATCGTGGCCTCTCTTGTTGCGGAGCACAGACTCCAGACACGCAGTCTCAGTAATTGCGGCTCACGGGCCTAGTTGCTCCGCGGCATGTGGGATCTTCCCAGACCAGGGCTCGAACCCGTGTCCCCTGCATTGGCAGGCAGAGTCTCAACCACTGCGCCACCAGGGAAGCCGCCTAAATGCTCTTTTAAAGCAAAAGCACTAAAGAGAAAAATACAGCGGTCTGCCTAAATCACCAGGGTCTGGTTTTTGGGTTTTTCACCCTCTTCTCCCTTCTCTCCTTCTTTCCTAGTTCTTCTTCTCTTCTTCCTCCTGCTCCTCCTCCTCTTCCTTTTCCTTCTTTTAAATTCAGTGTGATTTTTTTTTTAAGCACCTAAGGACACTGCCACGTTTGTGCAGTCAGGGCCAAGGCTGTGGCTGCCTCCGAACAGACCTGATAAGACAATCCATGATGATGGGCTGTTGACTGAGAGTTCACGAAGTCTCAGGGAAGCATTTTACATTCCTATTTCCTTTAATTCTAAGAGAGTCTCTGAGATGAAGATTTGTTCCACAAAGGGCAGCAGTGAAGTTTAGTGATGCCAAACTGTTTGGGTTCAAATCCCAGCTACGCCATTTTCTAGCTGTGTGACCTTAGCAACTTTCTCCACTTTGGTTTTGTCCAGGCAATGAAGATAATAAGAATAGCACCCGCCTCATAGGGTTGTGGTCAGGACGAATCAATACGGATCAAGCCTGTAGGGCAGTGCCTGGATGAAGAAACTGAGGTAATCCAGCAGGGATTCTAGCCCACAGCCAATGGCCTGGCTCTGCAGCCTGAGCCTGTTGGTCCTCCCATCGGCCCTACTCACGGAGCCAAGCTTTCACTTGGACTCTGAGGCAGAATGGGGAGGTGGAGTTGGGAGAAGTTCCTTTCTAGATCCTTCCCGTGTGTCTTCAACTGTTGAGCACAGCAGTGATTTCCTTAATTAAGCAGGAGACAGCCTTAGGAAAACCAGAAGCAAAGCCCTTCGCACTCCAAGGTCCCCAGAATTTTTAGGCCGGTTGCAAAACGAATCTGTGCAAGTCCCTGGGAGGGTCTCCGGGGTCAGCCATCTTGTGGGGACTCATTTCCTTCTTGGCCCGAGGGAACTGCTTCCCTCTAAGATTCCAGCGGGGTCGGGGAGGCAGACCTGGCGGGAACTTCAAGGGTCCAGCCCGGACCCACCCCTTCCCCACCCCTGGGGACGCTGTAGGGACAGAGGAAGGGTGAAAGAAGCAGAAGAGAGCTCCATCCCAACAGTAGCTTTGAAAATCACATTTTAAAAATATCTTAACTGTTTGGTTTTTAAAAGTTTTAGATGTTTACAGGAAAAGAGCAGATGCGAAATCATTCTTTTTTAAGAAAAGAGAGGTCACAGAGGGATTGTGGCAAAAATCTAAAGTTTCCTCAAGGCTGCCCTCACCTGTGCTCCCCCTCCCCCTCCCCTCCCCCTCCCCTCCCCCTCCCCTCCCCCTCCTCCCCCGACTGGGTGTGGCCAAGTTGGGGGGTGGGTAAGGCGGCTTAGAGCCTGCAGTGGGGCCACAGTTCAGAGGGCAGCGGGTGTAAGCATCTGCTCCTGTTCGTACTCAAAGCCTTTTCCACACCCGGACCTCTCCAGGGCCTGGCTCCTCTCCCAGCCCTTTCTTCCCACTTACAATTTTGTAGAGCGGCTTAATTCCTGGGGTTTGTATGTGTGCAGAGTCTGTGTGTGCCCCGGGGAGAGGAGCCTGGCTTTACACATCTGAAAATAAAGAACAGTAAACCACAAAATCAAGACACATATACAAAAAGACAACTTGGAAAGCAATATTTATTCTGGTTTTGCTTTCCTTTTAAAAGGTAATACATGTTCTAGACAGCACGAAATGGAAAACACAAAGTGAAAACACAGCGACTCCCCGCATCAGGTGCTAGCTAACCTTTCTGTTAACAGTTTGTTTCTTCTCTTTGGGTTACAGGACATCTGTGACGTTTATTTACCCGTCGGGCTGGGACAGAGACACCCCGCCCTCACCTGTTACTGCCCTCCTGGGTCCACGAAGAGTCGGGGCCCCGCTCACTCCCTGCCCCCTTCCCGCGCAAAGAGCGCGGAGTCAAGGGCGCAGCTCTGGGAGAGGTGTACCTGGAAGCGGGGTCTGGAGTGGAGGATTGGTCGGGGAGTGGCATCAATTTGTTCTGCTGCGGCAGCGGGAAAGGGTTCTGTGAACAATAAGATGACCAGAGATTCCGTCTCGGCCCCTTGACTCAGCGGAAAAGGGCCCAGAGGGCAGAGGGTAACCCCCTCTCTCCTTTATCTCTCCCTTTAAAATGTATCCATACATTCTCTCATTAAACATTAACCGATCCCCTCCCTGGGCAGGCCGTGGGGCCTCCGAGGTGGGGAAGCTGAAGACCTGGCCTTCCAAGAGCTCTCAGCCTGGGGACAAGGGACAAGGAAGAGGTACTGAATGTGGGGGTCCCCAGGAAAGTAGGGGAGAGAGGTGGGAAAGGAGAGGAGAAGGAAGGGCATGTAGCAGAACCCCCCATTTAAAAAAGAATATTATATTAATATATTACAACAGTACTTTTATTTGGAAATGCAAAACAAAACTCTTTTATTTCTTTATTGAAGTATAGTTGATTTGCAATGTTGTGTTAGTTTCTGGTGTATAATACATATATGTGCACCCATATATACATACATATACATTCTTTTCCGTATTCTTTTCCATTATGGTTTTTTACAGGATATTGAATATAGTTCCCTAACTTCCCTATGCTATACAGCAGGACCTTGTTCTTTATTTTATATAGTAGGTTGTATCTGCTAATCACAAACTCCTAATTTATCCCTCCCCCAACCCTTGATTTTTTAAAAAATTTTTATTTATTTTTATAAATTTATTTATTTTTAATTTATTTATTTTTGACTGCATTGGGTCTTCGTTGCTGCGTGTGGGCTTTCTATAGTTGCGGTGAGCGGGGTCTACTCTTCTTTATGGTGCGTGGGCTTATTGTGGTGGCTTCTCTTGATGCGGAGCACAGGCTCTAGGCACGTGGGCTTCAGTAGTTGCAGCATGCAGGCTCAGTAGTTGTGGCCTACGGGCTCTAGAGCACAGGCTCAGTAGTTGTGGCGCTCGGGCTTAGTTGCTCCGTGGCATGTGGGATCTTCCTGGACCAGGGATGGAACCTATGTCCCCTGCATTGGAGGTGGATTCTCAACCACTGTGCCACCCGGGAAGCCTTAATTTTTAAATTTTTATTTATTTTTTTATTTTTTGGCCGCGCCGTGCAGCATGTGAGATCTTATCAATAGTTCCCTGACCTGGGATTGAACCCGTGTCCCCTGCATTGGAAGCGCCAAGACCTAACCACTGGACAACCAGGGAAGTACCCCGGATTTTTTTTTCTTAATGCAGACTATAAAAAGTAAAATGGAAGGAAATCTGGTCAAGAAATCTGGTCAAAGGGGTTGTCACAAGTCTCTTATCAGTGATCCTAAACCTGGTGGGGGTGGGGCAGGGCCTTGTCCCTTTCCAGAGGCCTATCAGGAGTGGGTGGATGTGACCTATTTTTATTTACCAGAATGGGAAGGAGTTTAAAAGGTTGTTACCTGGGACTTCCCTGGTGATGCAGTGGTTAAGAATCCGGCTGCCAATGCAGGGGACACGGTTCGAGCCCTGGTCCGGGAAGATCCCACATGCCGTGGAGCAACTCAGCCTGTGCGCCACAACTACGGAGCCTGCGCTTTACAGCCCACGCGCCACAACTACTGTAGCCCGCGCGCCTAGAGCCCGTGCTCCACAACAAGAGAAGCCACTGCAATGAGAAGCCCACGCACTGCAACAAAGACCCAACGCAACCATAAATAAAAAGGTTGTTACCTGAAGGGGGGAAGGGGGGAGGTGTGTGGAAGCCAGGAGAGAGCACTTCTGATTAGGAAGCAGAGAATCTGAAGCCTGGGTTCAAAGGGAGAGCTTGGCAAATTCAGGGACACACAAGGAGCTGGAGAGGGAGGTGGTGAAGAGAGGCAGTGGAAAGAACTGAGGCTGGGAGATTGACAGGGCTGGGGCACCCAGGACCTCGAGCCCTTGTGGAGGTTTCTGATCTGTGTCCCCTGGGGTGGTGAGAAACCACAGGGTGTTGGCTAGAGTTCCTTGTTTAAAATGAACAAAATTCCACTTGAACTATTTTAAGAAAGACGAAGGCTTTCTTAAAGAGAGCTGAAAGAACAGGCAGGCCCAGGGAAGAGGAAGAGGGGGGTCCCAGCTACAGGAACTTGTGTGCTAACTCTCTAGGTAATAAGGAGAGCTTCCTTTACTAGGCTCCCACCATGTGCCAAGTGTTGCTCTCAGCACTTCACCTGCACGAGCCTATTTAATCCTCAAGTGACCAGGCCTCAGTAAGTGTGACCAGTTGTTCTGATTCCCCACTGCATAGGTGAGGACACTGAGGCATGGGACCGTTATGTGACTTGCTCAAAGTCATACAGTTTAGTGAATGGTGGAGCTGAAATTCAAATCTAAGCCATATGGCTCCAGAGCCCACACCCAAAACCCCACCCCATAAAGCTGCCTCTCATATCAATAGATTTAACATTTCTATGTATCTTCACTCAAGATGAAAATTCCCAGGAAAGAAGGCATTCCCTGGCGGTCCAGTGGTTAGGACTCCATGCTTCCACTGCAGGGGGCACAGGTTTAATCCCTGGTTGGGGAACTAAGATCCTGCAAGCTCCGAGGTGTGGCCAAAAAAAAAAAATTCCCGGGAAAGAGAGCCTGATTGGCCCAGTGTGGGACTCTTGCCCACCTGGGGTGGCCCATTGGCCAGATGCTGGGATTGTCAGTCCCACCATACCCACATAGAAAGAGGCCAGAGGAAAGATGGTGCCAAGACTGGAAGAGATCGTAGACAGACAAATGGTCTAGCACTCGACCATGGAGGTGATGGAAGAAGGGAAATGATGAAGTCAGATTTGTATTCTAGGAAGACCATTCTGGCTCCCTGGTGGAGGATGGATTAGAGGGCCCAAGAGTAGGGGCCAGGATCCCCACTGAGGACATTGGTCCAGTCATCCTGCAGGAAATGCTAATGAATTCAGCCAGGGTGGCAGGAAGTATATGGAGAAGGGTATAGGTTTGCAAGATACAGAAGAGGTATTAATGGGATGGAGGAGCAGGAAGTTCAAGTGGAGAGGATTCAAGAATAACTGTAAAGCTCTGGCTTGAACCATTGGGTTGATGGAGGTACCAGAAGAAGCAGGTATGAGGAGGTATGCGCCAGGATAAATTCAAGATGTCTGTGACCCATCAAGGTGAGATGCTCAAGGGGCAGCTAGGTGATGGGGAGATCTGTAGGGAACTTTGCTTGGATTGACGGCTCTGCAGGGCCGCACCAAGCTCATAGGGTACCTTTTAGAACATGGGTTGGCAAATTTTTTCTGTAAAGGGCCAGATAGTACATATTTTAGGCTTTGTGGATCATATGGTTTCTGTCGAAAGTACTCAACTCTGCTGTTGGAGCATGAAAGCAGTCACAGACAATGCTTAAACAAATGTGCATGACTGTGTTCCAACAAAACTTTATGTATGGACACTGAAATTTAAATTTCATATCATCTTTACATGTCAAGAAATAGTATTCTTCTGATTTTTTTTTCAACCATCGAAAAATGTTAAAAACCACTCCTAGCTTGTAGGGATCATATAAAAACAGGGAGCAGGTTGAGAATTCAACATGTAGGCTGTACTTTGCTGATCTTTTTTTTTTTTTAATTTATTTATTTATTAATTTATTTATTTTTGGCAGTGTTGGGTCTTCATTGCTGCGTGTGGGCTTTCTCTAGTTGCGTTGAGCAGGGGCTACTCTTGGTTGTGGTGCGTGGGCTTCTCATTTGCAGTGGCTTCTCTTGCTGTGGAGCACCGGCTCTAGGTGTGCGGGCTTCAGTAGTTGTGGCACGTGGGCTCAGTAGTTGTGGCACACAGGCTTAGTTGCTCCGTGGCATGTGGGATCTTCCCAGACCAGGGCTCAAACCCGTGTCCCCTGCATTGGCAGGCAGATTCTTAACCACTGCGCCACCAGGGAAGCATGATCCTCGGGGTCTTTTGTTTTTTTGTTGTTGTTGTTGTTTTCTGTTTGTTTTTTTAATATTTGGCTGTGCCTCGCAGCTTGCGGGATCTTAGTCCCCCGACCAGGGATCAAACCCAGGCCCTTGCCAGTGAGAGCACAGAGTCCCAACCACTGGCCCGCCAGGGAATTCGCTGATCCCTGTTTTAAAGAATTAGAAAAAGTCACCCTGTTCTCCAGTAAGACATTTTATAAGTTAGTTTATTATTTCTCAATATTACAATTATGACAAACATTAAGGCATTCTGTGTAAATTACACAAATATTGAATGTAAAATAATAGAAAATTATCATTGTTGCAAATGTATTACAATTCTTCAATGGTAGTCATATTGGAGTTCAGAAAATAACAAGATGTTTGGTTCTTAATACATTAATGTCCCATCAACATCTTCTTTTATGTATAAAGTTTATTTCAATTGTAAATTTTATACAGAGTTGCAGTAGTCCATATTTATCATATTCTTCAAGTTATATATGTTGTCTGGATTAGAACATTTTTAAAAGGTCATGATATTCTTTCAATATCATAAATCTTTCTTTTAAGGATGTTATTAGTGGGTTGGGTATAGCAAAATAAATTGAAATAATTTTGAAATTGAATTTTAGTTCTTGGAAATCACAATAAAATGAGTCTTCCTTCTTTTTCTTAGCATTTTCTACATGCGTAATGGCATCAATGTTGAAATTCTGTAATTTGACATCAATAACCTATTTTTCATAAATCTTGCTTCCTGTTTTAGACAAAGAACATAACTTTTTCAGTGCTTTCAAGGGCATTATGTATATTAACTTTTGGTTCCTGTAAGATTTATTTAAAAGATTTTACCTAAACACCATTTCATATTAGCCCTGAGCAAATACATTTAAAAGTTGAAATTTGCTAGAATATACTTTGCATTCTAGAATCTATATCATTATCATTGATAATATAATTAACAGTTCCTAAAAAGGGCTTTGCATCCTGCCTCTTGAGTTTTTAGTGACATTATGGCATTCACTTAACTTTCTCATTGTGAACTCAACATTGACATTCAGTGTTGGAAAATTTATGTTTGAAAATACATGTTTAAAACACTCCAGCATTTCATCAAAACTGAAATTTTGCTGGATTTTTCCTGGACAATATTTAAAAATTCAGTGATGTCAAAAGAATATTTTACCACATCATTCACTATTAATTTTAAAGAATACAGAAAACAGATTTCCCAGAATTATTTTTCAAGAATCTTTTGTTACAATTTATTATGGTTTTCCATGCATTTTTGTTCCATTGTCATATTCTTGGCCTCTTGGGTTATTTTTGTCTAGATTCAGTTTTTGTAGGTGGTCTACTGAGAATGTAAAATCCTTCTCTAGTCAATTCATCTGCTAAACAAAATCCCCCAGCATGTTCACGTATAGGTATTTTTGTATTTTGGAAATCAGCAAATCTGAAATAATTGTTATGTATTCTACATAATTTGTTCCTAGAACTGTATTTAAAATAACTGAGTAATGTCTAACATTTCTTACTTTATTCAACATGTTCTTATTCACTGCATCTATATCTACATATATTTAATTATTTTGGTTTGTCTTTTATTCCCTAAACATGTGTTATATTACTTTGTGTCAGTGTTTATATTTTGCATAAATATTCTGACATAATTGTATCAAATTCTGCTATGATTACTGCCAAATTAAGAACATTTCCCACACTCAACCTTCTTGGATGAGCTGGGATATTCCTTCATCAAAAAGTGAATCATAAGTATCATATGTTCAAAACAGCACCCATTTTTTCTCATTTTTCACCGGGATATATTTTTGGAATCAGATTTCAATTTGGTTGGTGTGCATTTAACTTTCTTCATGTTTATTAGGAATATGCGGTAAATGCTGCCAATCTTTGCTTTCATTTTCATTCTAGCGTTGATTTGTTTTTTGTGTGTGTGTGTGTTTTTTCCCATCCCCAAAGACTTTACAATGTAGACAAAATAAAGAATCCTTTGAGGTAGAATAAAGTAACCAGGATTTAGTGATTTTTTTTTTTTAGAAGAATTGAGAGTATTAATTTTCCAAAACTTCCTACCAATGTTGTTCTTTGGAAACTTAACATTTCTTACCTGAGATAGATCATTTCAACCAGAGTTGCCTGTTTAATATGCAAAGTTCTGTGGTTCTGTGGTCAGGTACCTGACAGGCAGCAAGTACATTTGGTTTAATGGATTCCTAGTTTTTGTTTTTTTCCTCTCTTCTAGTTTTTCTTGAATTCCATCAGTTATGAGAGTGTGGAAGACCAAAGTGAACTCCCATCCTGCCCCACCAGCAGTGTGTTAGTGCTGTGTTTTGCTAAAACTAGTACCTCTGAACTTTTTCCCTTTCTTCTGGCAATCCATTTAATTTTTCCAGAAATCTAGTCATCTAGAGGCATTACTAAGTATGGTTAATGGAAGCAGAATGCTGAAGACAGTGCCTAGATCATTGTAAGCAACTACATACATATTTTTTAAATAAATAAAATTTATTTAACAGCTTTCCGATTTCTTTTTCTGGATCTCATGATTAATTTTTTAAGTTTATTTTTTAAATATTTGTTTGTTTGTTTGTTTGTTTACTTTTGGCCACACTGCCCAGTATGAGAGATCATAGTTCCCCAACCAGGTATCGAACCTGTGCCCCCTGCAGTGGAAGTGCAGAGTCTTAACCACTGGACCACCAGGGAAGTCCCTGGATCTCATGGTGCTTTGAAAAAAAAAATTTTTTTTTACCTGAGGAGAAATAATATTATAATTTAGTATTTTATCTTATTATTCATAACACTTTAAAATATTATCAGTGTTATGTACTAATAAACTTTAACAGTATATAATATTTGTAGTAATGAAATTTCTATAACAGTAAATAAACAATTGATATAATTGGCAGGTCATTATATAATAATCTTTAATTTTATCTATGTAATTCTTTGTAGATTTTTAATGGTGGATTCATGATAGTTATTACATAATAATTTGTGTCATTATGAAAGTATTAGTAAATTTAATTTACTAATAATAACAACAATAACCTCATAGTACAGACACATAGAAGCAGATGGTGTGAACTATAAGATAAAATATATCACATTTGGCCAGGCCACTGATACCAATAGGATACTTTTCTTTTCTTTTCTTTTTTAGATGATAACTGGTCAATACTGCAGTCAAAAAAGCAGATCTTGTTTAAGTTATTTTAGATATTAGAGCAACAAATGTTTTGATTATTGTCAAAATGGAATGACTTTGTTAGAAAAAGACACTTTAATGTATGCATAACATTATTGCAGTAACTATACAAATCACTATGACTTTGGAGTCAGCAAAATTATAATAAAATGTTCTTTAAAATTCTGAATAGCAGGGCTTCCCTGGTGGCGCAGTGGTTGAGAGTCTGCCTGCTAATGCAGGGGACACGGGTTCGAACCCTGGTCTGGGAAGATCCCACATGCCGCGGAGCGGCTGGGCCCGTGAGCCACAGCTGCTGAGCCTGCGCGTCTGGAGCCTGTGCCCCGCAACGGGAGGGGCCGCGATAGTGAAAGGCCCGCGCACCGCGATGAAGAGCGGTCCCCGCACCGCAATGAAGAGTGGCCCCCGCTTGCCGCAACTGGAGAAAGCCCTCGCACGAACCGAAGACCCAACACAGCCAAAAATAAATAAATAAATAAATAAAGTAGGGAAAAAAAAAATTATAAAAAAAAAAAAAAGCAAACCTTTAAAAAAAAAAAAAAATTCTGAATAGCAAAGGTATCTAGATGTGGTGGTGGTGTACAGTGTATAACCTTAACAACAATACCCAGAGGCTTTGCTATGGGAGTGATCAAGTGCAGAATGGTGAAAGGAACACCAGTTCCAGATGAGGGGCATTATTTTATCCTAATCCCATGAAAACTAGGGGAGGGTGGAGGGGAGATGAGTGGAGGGCTACAGATACAGCCTGAAATACTCCCTGCAGAGCTTACCCCCGATCATCCTACAGAGTGACCTCTCTACTCTCATTTTCTCTGACCTTAAAAACTGGGACCTATCAGCAACCTAGTCCTTACTCAAGCTTACTCTGCTCTGAAGTGTAGAACCATCTTGGTTTACCTAGTCCCTCTCAAAACTTTTTAATTGGCTCTTCCTATATTCCTCAAGTACATGATGATATATCCTTAGATTGCTTCTCTAGGCTTCTCCCTATATCATCTTGTCAATCATTCATTTCATTCACTCATTCAATAAGCATATCAGGCCCCCGCTAGACTCAGGATGTTTGAAAATGGACCAGTCATTGTCCCTGGCCTCTGGGACTAATGGAAGACAGGCAGGTAGACTTACTATGTTTCAGACACCGGGTCTTAGTTGCGGCAGGCAGGCTCCTCAGCTGTGGCATGAGAACTCTTAGTTGCAGCATGCACTTGGGATCTAGTTCCCTGACCAGGGATCGAACCCCAGCCCCCTGCATTGGGAGCACGGAGTCTTATCCACTGCACCACAAGGGAAGTCGCTCAGACCCTGTTTTAAATACTTTACATGGGTTATCTCATTCAGTCCTTGCCACACACTCAGTGGTGGATTGGATGAAAGAATGTGGATAAAGAAGGTGCCATGACCTGAGATTTCTGGGCTGATTGGATGAAACACAGAAAAGTCTAGTATAATTTTTTTTGGCAACTGGGTGAATGGTGGTGTCACTTACAGAATTAGGAATAAACAGTAGGTTTGGGGAGGAGGAATGAGATGATGAGTGAAGGTCTAGACAAACTGGGTTTTCAATAATTGTGGGATATCCATGTGGAAGAGTCTAATAAACAGTTGATGGCTATGAGAAAAGTCAGTACTGAACACTTAAATCTGAGCATACTTAGTATATAAATTGCAGCTGCATGAATAGAATCACCCAAGGAAAGACCAATTAAAAAAAGAGAATCCCGGATTAAAAGCATGAGAAACAGCAACATAAAATATGCAGGCTATATCTTCCAAGATTCTTCTGTTGTAAATAATAGAAACCCAAATAAAACTGACTTAAGCAAAAACAAAACAAAAAAGAGTTTCTTGACTCAGAAAAAAGAACTAGCTTTGGGGTATGACTAGATCCATGGCATTTGTCCTCTGGGTTAGCTTTCTTCTCAGGCAAGCTCTTTCTATAAAAAAGATAACAGGGCTTCCCTGGTGGCGCAGTGGTTGAGAGTCTGCCTGCTAATGCAGGGGACACGGGTTCGAGCCCTGGTCTGGGAAGATCCCGCGTGCCGCGGAGCAGCTGGGCCCGTGAGCCACAATTGCTGAGCCTGCGCGTCTGGAGCCTGTGCCCCGCAACGGGAGGGGCCGCGATGGAGAAAGGCCCGCGCACCGCGATGAAGAGCGGTCCCCGCACCGCGATGAAGAGTGGCCCCCGCTTGCCGCAACTGGAGAAAGCCCTCGCACGAACCGAAGACCCAATACAGACAAAAATAAATAAATTAATTAATTAAAAAGAAAATCCTTAAAAAAAGATAACAACTAAAGTCCATAGGAAGAACATAGTGCTTTCTTAATAGTTCTAGCAAAAGTCCTGGGAATGATTCTCAATGGTCCATATTGAGTCATTAGACATTTCTTGAGCCATAATAAATTGGCCAGGCGTAGGTCATAAGCTTTCTCTTGTCTTGGGGGTGGGACTGGTGTCCCTTGAACCAAGATAGGTGGAAGGATGGTTCCCCACAGGAAAATGGATCTATTCTTCTCAGTCGAAGGGGAAGTGGAGCCTGTGTATGCACAAGCCACCAATGCCCATTACATAGCAAGGGATATAAACCCAGGAAGGAGGTGAAAAGTAGTGGGTCTAAGGGTAGAAGGTGCACCCCACAAGAGGGTGGTATTACTGGAAGCAAGAAAAGAGAAAGTTTCAAGTAGGGCATAGTCATCAGGGTCAAATGAGAGATCAGGGAGAATGAGGAATGAGCCATATTTACTGGATTTAGCATTAAGAGATTTTAGTTGGAGTGGTGAGAGTGAAGCAAGATTTCAATGGTTGAAGGATGAAGGAAAGGCAAAGAAGTAGAATCTTTATGTCGACAACTGTTTCAAGTACTTTGGCTATGAATGGGAAGAGAGAGATTGGGTGGAGCCAGTGGGGAGAGACTTGAGTCTGTTGAAAATAAAGAGCTAGGAATAATAATATTATTATATCTATCATTCCCTGAGCACTTACTAGGTGCCTGACGACATTTTTCTATGTTTGAATATAAAATTTTGGCCCATGCACTTCATGGTGCAGATTTGATTAAAGAAATGGTCTAGAAACAATGGCAATTTCAAACTCTAAACCTACATACATGCTTCCTATTAGCTACAATAGATGAACTTTCGTGTTCCTACCTAAAGCCAATCACCCAAGTCACTAGTCTGGAGGACATTGCTCCATTGATCTTCCTCTTTTTCTACATCATCCACTATTGCTCTGTACTGGATCATTCCCATCAGTTTACAAACATTGTACTTCTACCATCTTAAAAGAAACTTCTCTTCACTCTACCTTCCTGCCAATCTCCTCCAAAGAGTTATGTCTTGTCTCTTCACTATCTTTAATTCCTCTCCTCTCAATCTCTTTTAATCCTACTCCAATCTGATTTTGGCCCCAGGATTCCACTGAAACCGCCTGGCCAAGGTCACCAGTGACCTCCGTTTTGTTAAATTCCCTCCTCCTCCTCGATACACTTATTTGTCTTGGTTTCCAGGACTCCACATCATCTACCTCCCATCTCTTCTCTGTCTCTTTGTGGATTCCTTCCCTTCTCCCAGACCTCTTAACGTAGGAGTGCTCCACGTCTCAAAATTTGATCCTATTCTCTTCTCTCCCTATTTGCACCCCCTTGCCAATCTCGTCCAGTTTCATAGTTTAAATTCCATTTGTATGCCAGCAACTTCCAAATTTATATTTCTAGCCCAGACCTCTTTCCTGAACTCCAAACTTATTTATCTGTCCAGTCACATACTGCTTGAATCTGCTTGAAAGTTGAATAGATATCTCAAATTTAAAATGTTCAGGGGCTTCCCTAGTGGCGCAGTGGTTGAGAATCTGTCTGCCAATGCAGGGGACATGGATTCGAGCCCTGGTCTGGGAAGATCCCACATGCCGCGGAGCAACTAGGCCTGTGAGCCACAACTACTGAGCCTGCGCGTCTGGAGCCTGTGCTCCGCAACAAGAGAGGCCGCGACAGTGAGAGGCCTGCGCACCGCGATGAAGAGTGGACCACACTTGCCGCAACTAGAGAAAGCCCTCGCACAGAAACGAAGACCCAACACAGCCATAAATAAATAAATAAATAAATAAATAAAATGTTCAAAACTGGGACTTCCCTGGTGGTCCAGTAGTTAAGATCCACCTTCCAATGCAGAGGACGTGGGTTCCATCCTGGTCAGGGAATTAAGATCCTATATGGCAGGGTCAACTAAGCCCAGGCGCCACAACTAGAGAGAAGCCCATGCGTTGCCACAAAGATCCTGCGTGCCCCAACTAAGACCCAGTGCAGCCAAATAAATAAATAAATATTTTTAAAAAATGTTCAGAACGAACTCCTAGTCTCTCCCTCTGCTCCCCCAAATTCCTCATTCCATAGCCTTCCCCCACAAAATTGAGGGCACCTTTCCAGTACTCAGGCCTCCAAATCCTCAAGTGATCTTAGTGGTATACCAAAGGTGGGGATGGAGAGTGGGACAGACAATGCAGTGGTCTGCCGTGGTGGAGAGGGAGTATTTTATGACTTTTTAGACATTGCTAAAAATCGCTGGTGCATGATGATAGCAAACAGCAGACCAACATCTAGCCCATTTTATTATTTTATATTCTCTACAGAAAATGCACACCTTTATTCCTTATTGCCTAAATCCAGGGAGAACCATCTCATCACCACGACCACCTTCCCTTGCTCTGCTACCTTCTTTAATTCCTCTCTTTTCTTTCACCCTCCCCTGCCTCATTCCTTTATTTAGGAAATCCTATTAACTCTACCTTCAAAAAGGAGACAGAAGCCAGCCTCTTCTTAGCACTTCCATGATGCCACTTTTGTCTGAGCTGCCATCATCTCTCTTTTAGGTTCACTGTAAACAGCCTCCAAGTAGGTCTCTGTGCTTCTATCCTTACCCCCGCTCAGTCTATTCCTGAGGCAACAGCCAGAGTGATCTTTTATAGAAACATAAGTCACATCATGTGGAGGCCCTGCTCAATATCCTGCAATGGCTCCTCATCTCAGTGTTCACCATGGCCTCTTAGGCCAGACCTCCTCTCCTACTCTTTCTTCTCTATCCCTTGCTCTTTCTGTTCCTACGCCAGGGCCTTTGCAAGAGCTGGCTGTCCCCATTGCCTAGATTGCTCTTCTCTCCAGGTGTCAGCTTGGCCAACTCCTGACCTCCCTCAAGTGTTTGTTCACATGTCACCTTCTCAATGTGGCTTATCTACCCTGAGGACGCTTTTTATTTTTATTTTTTTAAGTTTATTTATTTATTTATTTTTGGCTGCATTGGGTCTTCGCTGCTGTGTGTGGGCTTTCTCTAGTTGTGGCGAGCAGGGGCTACTCTTCGTTGTGGTGCATGGGCTTCTCATTGCAGTGGCTTCTCTTGTTGCAGAGCTCGGGCTCTAGGCGCGCAGGCTTCAGTAGTTGTGGCACGCAGGCTTAGTAGTTGTGGCTCATGGGCTCTAGAGCGCAGGATCAGTAGCTGTGGCACACGGCCTTAGTTGCTCCATGGCATGTGGGATCTTCCCGGACCAGGGCTCGAACCCGTGTCCCCTGCATTGGCAGGCGGATTCTTAACCACTGCGCCACCAGGGAAGCCCTGGGACCCTTTTTAAATGCTGCAATCTGTGTGCCCTACCCTCACCCTCAGCACATTTGAGTCCTCTAAATCTTTTTTTTCTCTTATCTTAATCTATGTTTTATTTTTCCTTGTCACTTTTACTCTCTAATGAAATACATAATTTACTAAGTTTATTGTTCATTGTCTTTCTCTCCAGAGTAGAGTGTAAGCTCCCTGAGGGCAAAGACATTTGTTTATCCACTGATATATCCCAAAAGTATGGTGACCATACATTTATCATCCCAACCAGGAGTGAAAAGAGGCGTTATTTTCTGGGACGTCTTGAGTATAAACCAAGATTTTTTGCCAGCAAACTGGCATATGATCATTCTACCCAAAGGCCCAGAGTCAAATTTTTCACTTGCCTATCTGGAAACCGTTGAAGAGATCCAAGTACAGAATTGATAGCAGAACTTTCCCCATCCAGATTTTCCCAGCACACTTCTCACCTCGTTTTCATTTCTGCCCCTTTATTATATAGTCTCCCACTGCTGCCAGAATAACATCTCTCTTTCCCTCATTTCCAATCCCGTTCTCCTTCCTCTCCCCTCAAGGACAATCATTTAGTTAATCCTTGGAATTATAATTAAGTATTATTGTAAATTTCAATAATGTTTTAATAACAGTACCTTTGTGTGTTTGAGTTTAATTTATGAGAATGAGACGGCGTTTCTTTATTTTTAATTATTCTTTTTTATTGGAGTGTAGTTGATTTACCACGTTGTGTTAGTTTCTGCTGTACAGCAAAGTGTGTCAGTTATACATATATATATCTCCACTCTTTTTTAGATTTTATTCCCATATAGGTCATTACAGAGTATTGAATAGAGTTCCCTGTGCTATACAGTAGGTTCTTGTTAGTCATCTATTTTATATATAGTAGTGTGTATATGTCATTCACAATCTCCCAATTTATCCCTCCCCCGCCCCTTTCCCCTTTGGTAACCATAAGTTTGTTTTCTGCATCTGTGACTCAATTTCTGTCCTGTAAATAAGTTCATTTGTACCATTTTTTTAGATTCCTCATTTAAGCGATATCATATGACATTTGTTTTTCTCTGACTTTCTTCACTCAGTATAACAATTTCTAAGTCCATCATGTCGCTCGCTGCAAATGGCATTATTTCATTCTTTTTTATGGCTGAGTAATATTCCACTGTATATATGAACCACATCTTCTTTTTTTTTTTTTTTGGCTGTCTTGGGTCTTTGTTGCTGTGCATGGGCTTTCACTAGTTGCAGTGAGTGGGGGCTACTCTTCCTTGTGGTGCGCAGGCTTCTCATTGTGGTGGCTTCTCTTGTTGAGGATCACAGGCTCTAGGGCACACGGGCTTCAGTAGTTGTGACTTGCAGGCTCTAGCGTGCAGGCTCAGTAGTTGTGGTGCCTGGGCTTAGTTGCTCCGCGGCATGTGGGATCTTCCCGGACCAGGACTCGAACCCATGTCCCCTGCACTGGCAGGCAGACTCCTAACCACTGAGCCACCAGGGAAGCCCCTGTACCACATCTTCTTTATCCATTCATCTGTAAATGGACATTTAGGTTGCTTCCATGTCCTGGCTATCGTAAATAGTGCTGCAATGAACACTGGGGGTGCATGTATCCTTTCCAATTATGGTTTTCTCTGGGTATATGCCCAGCAGTGGAATTGCTGGGTCATATGGTAACTCTATTTTTAGTTTTTTAAGGGAGTTCCATACTGTTCTCTATAGGGGCTGCACCAATTTACATTGCTACCAACAGTGTAGGAGGGTTCGCTTTTCTCCACACCCCCTCCAGCATTTGCTATTTGTAGTTGATGGTGGCCATTCTAACAGGTGTGAGGTGATACCTCATAGTAGTTTTTTTTTTTTTTAACAATTCGAAGTCCACCTACCCTTTTTTTTTTTTTTTGATAAATTTATTTATTTATTTATTTTTGGCTGTGTTGGGTCTTCGTTTCTGTGCGAGGGCTTTCTCTAGTTGCGGCAAGCGGGGGCCACTCTTCATCGCGGTGCGCGGGCCTCTCACCATCGCGGCCTCTCTTGTTGCAGAGCACAGGCTCCAGACGCGCAGGCTCAGTAGTTGTGGCTCATGGGTCTAGTTGCTCCGTGGCATGTGGGATCTTCCCAAACCAGGGCTCAAACCCGTGTCCCTGCATTGGCAGGCAGATTCTCAATCACTGCGCCACCAGGGAAGCCTGCGGGGGCCACTCTTCATTACGGTGCGCGGGCCTTTCACTGTCGCGGCCTCTCTTGTTGTGGAGCACAGGCTCCAGACGCACAGGCTCAGTAGTTGTGGCTCACGGGTCTAACTGCTCTGCGGCATGTGGGATCTTCCCAGGCCAGGGCTCGAACCCGTGTCCCCTGCATTGGCAGGCAGATTCTCAACCACTGTGCCACCAGGGAAGCCCCCCCTCATAGTAGTTCTGATTTGCATTTCTCTAATAATTAGTGATGTTGAGCATCTTTTCATGTGCCTCTTGTCCAGCTGTATCTCTTCTTTGGAGAAATGTCTGTTTAGACCTTCGGCCCATTTTTTGATTGGGTTGTTTGGGGACTGTGTTTCTTACTTAAAAAAATTTTTTTTCCATAACAGTATGTTTCAAAGATCCATTCCTGGTGCTCTGTGTACCAAAGCCTAATACTCCATTGAGTGCATCTGCCCCATTTCATCCTTCCCTTCCCCCAGTGATGGACACTTGGTGCCTCATCATCTCTGAAAACACAAGCAAGGCCGTGATGAACATTCTTGTACAAGTTCTGTTAGGACCATTGTAAACATTTCTTTGGAATATAAGATAGGAAGTGAATTGATGTATCATAGGATGTGCTTATCTTTAATCTGATCAAGTTCAGATATTTTGATCCCTAAAATGGCTGCAGACCTGAGGGATCCTATATGCCTCTGTCCTTGACAACATTCAGATTATCTGGCTTTTTACTTTTTGCTACTCTAATAGTATGAAGTTGTATCTCACCATGGTTCTAATTTGCATTTTTCTGATGACTAATAAGCTTGAGCATCTCTTCATTTGCTTGTTAGCCTTTCACTTTAACTTTTCTGTAAATTGTCTGCTCATATATCCTTTGCCAATGCTAATTTGCAGGAATTCTAGTTTAGTCATTGTCAGTTTTAATTATTACAAATATCTTCCTCCACTCTGTATTCCATCTTTAAACTCTGTCCATTATATCATGCTTTGAATAGAAATCCTTAATTTTAATGTGATCAAAATAGTTTGTGCTTTCGATTTAAATTTTATTTAAGGAATACTTAACGACTCCTAGGTGAAATATATTCTCCTTTTAACTCAAGACTTTTGCCTTTCACATTCAGGTCTTTATTCCATTTTGAGCCTACCTTTGTATATCATATTTACTGTGAGTCAGTTTTCCCAACTCCACGTACAAAATAAACCACCCCTTCCACATTGATTGTGGTACCACCTTTCTTGTGTATTAAGTTCTCATATCTACCTGGATTTTATGTCATTGGTCTGTTTGTTCTTGAACAAAAATGTGTTCTTGAACAATGCTACAATGTATTTTATTCCTATGGTTTTGTAGTGTATTTTAGTATCTGATAAGGTTAGTCTCCCTTCTTCACAAAGCCTTTTCAAGGTGGAACTTTACTTGTAGATCTTTAATCTAGAATTATTTTTGAGATTGCAATTAATTTGTAGACTATTGGGGAGAGTTGACATCTATATAATTTTGAGTTATTCCACCTAAAACATGTCTCTTCAGTCTTTTTTCTGTCCTTACAGCATTGGCCAGATCTCCAGTAATATGTTAAACAATAGTGGTGATTGGGCATCCTGGTCTTGTTCCTAGTCTAAAAGGAACACACTAAGAAGCCTCAATTAAATGTAATACTTGCTGTAAATTTTTGGTATAAAATCTTTACCAAGTTGAGGTTGCTGAGTTTAAAAAGTA
Organism: Balaenoptera acutorostrata; assembly: GCF_949987535.1. Lineage (NCBI taxonomy): Eukaryota > Metazoa > Chordata > Mammalia > Artiodactyla > Balaenopteridae > Balaenoptera > Balaenoptera acutorostrata. The sequence goes on along the minus strand of NC_080064.1, from coordinate 24,849,446 downwards.
TTGTAATAATAAGGTGAACTTTATAAAGTGCCTTTTTTCCAACATCAGTTGAAATAATCTTGTGTCTTTTTTTTTTTAATCTTGTGTCTTTCATCATTAATCTATTAATATAAGATTACATCAATAGGGCTTCCCTGGTGGTGCAGTGGTTAAGAATCCACCTGCCAATGCAGGGGACACGGGTTCGAGCCCTGGTCGGGGAAGATCCCACATGCCGCGGAGCAACTAAGCCCGTGCACCACAACTACTGAGCCTGGGCTCTAGAGCCCATGAGCCACAACTACTAAGCCTGCGTGCAACAACTACTGAAGCCCACGTGCCTAGAGCCTATGCTCTGCAACAAGAGAAGCCACCGCAATGAGAAACCCTAGCACCACAACGAAGAGTAGCCCCCCGCTCACCGCAACTAGAGAAAAGCCCTCGCGCAACAATGAAGACCCAACACAGCCAAAAATAAATAAATAAATTAAAAAAAAATTACATCAGTAGATTTAAAAAATATTGACCCATGCTTTTTTCTGTGGGGTTAATCCTACTTGACCAAGATGTTTTGTTTTATTTATTTATTTATTTATTTTTAAAATAAATTTATTTATTTATTTTTGGCTGTGTTGGGTCTTTGTTTCTGTGAGAGGGCTTTCTCCAGTTGCGGCAAGCAGGGGCCACTCCTCATCGCGATGCGCGGGCCTCTCACTGTCGCGGCCTCTCTTGTTGCAGAGCACAGGCTCCAGACGCGCAGGCTCAGTAGCTGTGGTTCACGGGCCTAGTTGCTCCGCGGCATGTGGGATCTTCCCAGACCAGGGCTCGAACCCGTGTGCCCTGCATTGGCAGGCAGATTCTCAACCACTGTGCCACCAAGGAAGCCCCTGTTTTATTTTTTTTGGCTGTGTTGCACGGCTTACGGGATCTTAGTTGCCTGACCAGGGATTGAACCTGGGCCTTCGGCAGCGAAAGCACGGAGTCCTAACCACCGGACCACCAGTGAATTCCCAAGATGTATTATTTTTTATTATAATTATAGGCAACCTTTATTGAACACTATGTGACAAGCACAGTTCTAGCTACTTAATTTTTTTTGCATTTAATCCTCATGACAGCCCTTTGAGGTAGGCATATTATACCCATTTGTCAGATGGGGAAACTGAAGCACAAGGAAGTTAAACGATTTGCTGAAGTTCACTCAGGAAGGGGTGGAACAAGGGGTGTAGCAGGCAGCCTGCCTCCAGAGTCCACATGCTTAATTGCTACACTATAGTGTCTAATTTTTAATTTGCTTAACTAATATTTTATTTACATATTTGTGTTTACATTTATAAGTGAAAATAGTTTGTACTTTTGAGACATGATTCACATACCATGAAATTCACCCTTTTAAAGTATGCATTTCGGTGGGTTTTAGTAGTCACAAGGTTTTGCAACCATCACTATACTATTTAATTCCGGATTTCTATCACCCCCAAAGAGAAACCTTGAACCCATGAAGAGTTACTCCCATTCTCCCTTTCTCCAGCCCCTGGCAACTATGTGTCTAGTTTCTGTCTCTATGGATTTGCCTAGTCAATGTTTCATATAAATGGAATCATACAATATATGGCTTTCTGTGGCTTCTCTTATTTAGCATAATGTTTTCAAGGTCATCCACATTGTATCAGAACTTCATTCATTTTTATGGTTGAATCATATTCCATTGTATGGATAAACCTAAACGACATTTTGTTTATTCATTCATCAAATGAACACCTATTACCACTTTGTGGCTATTAATAGTATTGCTGTGAACATTTGAGTATGATTTTTTGTGTGAACATGCTTTCAATTCTTCTGAGTATATACCTTGGAGTGGAATTGAAGGTCATATGGCATGCTATGTTTAATTTTGAGGAACTTACCTTAATCCAAGTTTGGAATCAAGGTTAAACGTGTGCTTCCACTTCTTACTAAAGTGGCAAAATGGCATGAGCTGCTGCTTCTTCCTCCAAGTCAACCCCTGAAGAGACTCTAGCTGAAACAGATACAGAAGATAAGGAACCAAAAGAAAAGGGAGAAACCCCTGGAAAGACTTTTTTTTCTTTTATTGAAGTATAGTTGATATACAATATTATGTAAGTTACAGGTGTACAATATAGTGACTCACAATGTTTAAAGTTTATATTCCATTGATGGCTATTATAAAATATTGGCTATAGTCCCTGTGTTGTACAATATATCCTTGTAGTTTATTCATACATAATCCTTTGTACCTCTTAATCCTACCCCTATCTTGCCCTTCCCACTTCCTTCTGCCACTCGTAACCACGAGTGTGTTCTCTATATCTATGAGCATGTTTCTTTATTGTTATACACACTAGTTTGTTGTATTTTTTAGATTCCACATATAAGTGATATAATACAGTATTTGTCTTTCTCTGTCTGACTTATGTCACTTACCATAATACCCTCTAAGTCCATCCATGTTGTTGCAAATGGCAAAATTTCATTTTTTTAATGGCTGAGTAGTATTCCATTGTATATATAAACCACATCTTTTTTTAATCCATTGATCTGTTGATGGACAGTTAGGTTGCTTCTATATCTTGGCAATTGTAAATAATGCTGCTACGAACATTGGGGTGCATGTATCTTTTCAAATTAGTGTTTTCGTTGTTTTCAGATATATACCCAAGAGTGGAGTTGCTGGGTCATATGGTAGTTCTATTTTTAGTTCTTTGAGAAGCCTCCATACTGTTCTCCACAGTGGCTGCACCAATTTACATTCCTGCCAACAGCATAGGAGGGTTCCCTTTTCTCCACATTCTTGCCAGCATTTGGTATTTGTGTTCTTTTTGGTGACATTCTAACAGGTGTGAGCTGATGTCTCATTGTGGTTTTGATTTGCATTTTTCTTTTTTAAAAAATATTCATTTATTTATTTATTTGGCTGTGCCAATGATCTTAGTTGCTGCATGTGGAATCTTTAGTTGCAACAAGCGGGATCTAATTCCCTGACCAGGGATCGAATCCAGGCCCCCTGCATTGGGAGCACAGAGTATTATTCACTGGACTTCCAGGGAAGTCCCTGAATTTTTCTGATAATTAACGATGTTGAGCATGTTTTCACGTGGCATGTATATGTCCTCTTTGGAAGAATGTCTATTCAGGTCTTCTGCCCATTTTAAAATTGGGTTGTTTGTTTTTTTGATGCTGAGTTGTATGAGCTGTTTATATATTTTGGCTATTACCCCCTTATTGGTCATATAATTTGCATATAATTTCTCCCATTCAGTAGGTTGTGGAAAGACTATTTTTAATTGGTGTGCATACATACAAGCATGTGTGTATAGCCTGAGACAGAGGGTAGCTGGTAGGGCTACGAAGGATAAATTAGTAAAAAGCAGTTTAAATTCTGCTTTTGTTTCCCCTCCACCATCACTTTGGTTCAGTTTTCCCCTGGCCACTCGTTGCAGAAATCTGGGGTCATGGCCCAGACCTGTGGGGTTAGGATCACAGTGATCAAATCAAGATAGTGGGAAACAGGATGTCACTGGTGGTGCAGCGGTTAAGAATCCGCCTGCCAATGCAGAGAACACGGGTTCGAGCCCTGGTCTGGGAAGATCCCACATGCCGCAGAGCAACTAAGCCGGTGCGCCACCACTACTGAGCCTGCACTCTAGAGCTCACGATCCACAACTCCTGAAGCCCTTGCACCTAGAGCCTGTGCTCTGCAACAAGAGAAGCCACCGCAATGAGACACCCGAGTACTGCAGTGAAGAGTAGCCCCCGCTCACTGCAACTAGAGAAAGCCTGCGCGCAGCAATGAAGACCCAACGCAGCCAAAAATAAATAAATTAATTAATTAAAAAAAAAAAAAAAAAAGAATCCGCCTGCCACTGCAGGGGACAAGGGTTTGATCCCTGGTCTGGGAACTAGATCCCATATGCTGCAAGTAAAAGTTTGCATGCCACAACTAAGGAGCCAGCGAGCTGCAACTAAGGAGCCCTCACAACCAAATAAATAAATATTAAAAAAAAAAGTTCTTGGAGAGAATTCGAGAAACAAATCCAGGCGATACTGTAAGAAGTAAGGTTAACCAAGGTCTATAAAAAGTTTGCAGGTTTGCTGCAGTCTTTTTTTTTTCTTTGGTTGCGTTGGGTCTTCATTGCTGAGCGTGGGCCTTCTCCAGTTGTGGCCAGCGGGGGCTACTCTTCCTTGCGGTGTGAAGGCTTCTCATCGCGGTGGCTTCTCTCGTTGCGGAGCACGGGCTCTAGGCGCGTGGGCTTCAGTAGTTGCAGCACGCAGGCTCAGTAGTTGTGGCACATGGGCTCAGTTGCTCCACGGCATGTGGGATCTTCCTGGACCAGGGCTCGAACCCGTGTCCCTTGCATTGGCAGGCGGATTTTTAACCACTGAGCCACCAGGGAAGTCCTTGCTGTAGTCTTAAAACAACAAAACAAAAACAAAAACTGAATACCTTCCTCTCCCCCAAAAAGGAAAAAATATTTTCATAATGGCCAACTATTAAAATTTTGGACAATATCATCATGATGGGTGAAGAGACACAAAGGAACATGAAAGCATGCTAAAGTTCTCATCTTAGAGGAACAATATGAATATCAGGTTTAAATTCAAAGAGTTTTAATTTGGAGATCAAATTAAATAAAAGAGAAGGTAGAAATGTCTAAATATATTAATAATTGCAGTAAGCAAAAAGGGACAAAACTCACCAGGTAAAAGTCAGGGTTTGTCAGATTGGATTAAAAAAGCAAAATTCATGAGAACATGGAAGAGAAAAAAAAGACCTTTCAGGTAAATTTTAACCAAAAGTAATCTTGTAAAGATATATTTATGTCAAAAGAAAAATAAACTTTAAGACAAAAAGCATCATTGGGGATAAAGAGGATCACTATATAATTCAGTTCACAAGTAACATATAAAAATTTTAAACATGTGTGCCCCTAAGAAGATGGCATAAACCTACACAAAGTCAGCATTAATAGACTATATGGAGAAATTGCTAAATTCACCATCATCTGGGAGGATTTCAATACATCTTTCCTAATTAATGATAGGCCAAGAAGACAAAAATAAAAAATAAAAAAATCAGCAGAATTCAAGAAGATTTGAACAATATGATTAACCAACTCTTCCTAACAGACATATGTAGAATAATGCATTCAACTATTAGAGAATTTATATATTTTTCTCAAGTTCTTTGAACTTTTACAAAAACTATGATGTCACAAGTGTTGGTGAGAATGTGGAGAAATATGAACTCTCAGACACTGCTGGTGGGAATGTAAAATGGTTCAGACACTTTGGAAAACAGTCTGCCAGTTCCTCAAACAAGGAACATAAACAGAGTTCCCATGTAACCAACCAATTTCACTCCTAGGTATACACCCAAGAGAAATGAAAACGTATGTCCACACAGAAACAGCCAAAAGGTGGAAACAATCCAAATACCCATTAATAGACAAATGGGTAAACAAAATATGGTCTATCCATACAATGGAAGGACTTTATTTTGCCATAAAAGGAATACAGTACTGATACATACTACATTTTGGATGAACCTTAAAAATATTTTGCTAAATGAAAGAAGCCAGTCACAAAAGACCATGTATGATATGATTCCAATCATATAAAAGTCCTGACTATGGAAATCTATAGAGAAGAAAGTAGATTAGTGGTTGCTTAGGACTGGGGATAAGGAATGGGGGGTCAGGAGGATGATAGCTAGTGGTACAAGGTTCCTTTTTTTTTTAAATTAATTAATTAATTAATTTATTTATTTATTTTTGGCCGCGTTGGGTCTCCATTGCTACACATGGGCTTTATCCAGTTGCGGGGAGCAGGGGCCATTCTTCGTTGCTGTGAGCGGGCTTCTCATTGCAGTGGCTTCTCCTGTTGCAGAGCACAGGCTGTAGGAGCGCGGACTTCAGTAGTTGTGGCACGCAGGCTCAGCAGCTGTGGCTCACGGGCTTAGTTGCTCCGCGGCATGCGGGATCCTCCCAGACCAGGGCTCGAACCCGCGTCCCCTGCATTGGCAGGCGGACTCTCAACCACTGCGCCACCAGGGAAGTCCCAAAGGTTCCTTCTGAGGTAATGAAAATGCTCTAAAATTGACTGTGATGATGGTTGCAGACATCAGTGAATACACTTAAAAGCATTGAATTGTACACTTTAAAAGGGTGAATTGTATGTTATGTGAATTTTTTTTTGGTAGCTACATAATATTTTATTTGATTGCTTCTAATTTTTTGCTATCACAAAAAAATGCTTCAGTGAGTAACTGTACCTATACCATTTTACATATGTGCAAATATTTCTGTAGAATAAAATGTTAGATTGGAATTGCTAATTCCAAGAATATGTTATGAATCTGTTATTCTTATAGATGTTTTCCAGTTATATTCCATTAGAGGTTGTGACAAGTTATAGCTCCATCAGTGATGCATGAGAGTGCTGATTTTTTCACAGTTTAATCAACACAGTGTATTATCAAACTTTTGGTTTTTTATTCATCTGACAAGTATGGTACGTGAATTTTATCTCAATAGAGCTGTTAGCTAGCCATAAAGCAAGTCTCAGCAGATTTAAATAAGTATCATAAAAACATAACACGGGGGTGGGTGGTGGTGATGTGATGAATTGGGAGATTGGGATTGGCATATATACACTAATATGTATAAAATAGATAACTAAGAACCTGCTGTATAAAAAAATAAATAAAATAAAATTCAAAACAAAACAAAAAGCAGGGGCTTCCCTGGTGGCGCAGTGGTTGAGAGTCTGCCTGCTAATGCAGGGGACACGGGTTCGAGCCCTGGTCTGGGAGGATCCCACATGCCGCGGAGCGGCTGGGCCCGTGAGCCACAATTGCTGAGCCTGCGCGTCTGGAGCCTGTGCCCCGCGACGGGAGGGGCCGCGATAGAGAAAGGCCCGCGCACCGCGATGAAGAGCGGTCCCCGCACCGCGATGAAGAGTGGCCCCCGCTTGCCGCAACTGGAGAAAGCCCTCGCACGAACCGAAGACCCAACACAGCCAAAAATAAAATAAATAAATAAATAAATAAGAAAATCCTTAAAAAAAAAAAAAAACAAAAAGCAGAGTTAACACAAGTGGGATGTTTTATTAATATTATTTCCCCAATAAATATATTTTGTGGTCATTTATTTTAATTTACACAGTATCTTAGATCCTGGATATTGGGTGGATATTAAGTATCATTTTATAAACTGTACATCTTACAGTATAAATCAGTCAATATTTAGAACTTTAGTACATAACTTCAAAAATAAGAGAATAAACATTTCAAGAGAACACAAATTTGATGCAATGAGGTAAAAGTTATCAAGAAATAATATGCTGGGAAAAAAAAAAAGAAATAATATGCTGGGACTTCCCTTGTGGCGCAGTGGTTAAGAATCCGCCCGCCGGGCTTGCCTGGTGGCGCAGTGGTTGAGAATCTGCCTGCTAATGCAGGGGACATGGGTTCGAGCCCTGGTCTGGGAAGATCCCACATGCCAGTGGAGCAACTGGGCCCGTGAGCCACAACTACTGAGCCTGCGCGTCTGGAGCCTGTGCCCCGCAACGGGAGGGGCCGCGATAGTGAAAGGCCCGCACACCGGGATGAAGAGTGACCCCCCGCACCACGATGAAGAGTGGCCCCCGCTTGCCGCAACTAGAGAAAGCCCTCGCACGAAACGAAGACCCAACACAGCCAAAATAAATAAATAAATAAAGTAACTATAAACCCATTGCTAAAAAAAAAAAAAAAAAAAAAAGAATCCGCCCGCCAATGCAGGGGACATGTGTTCGAGCCCTGGTCCAGGAGGATCCCACATGCCATGGAGCAACTAAGCCCGTGGTCCACAACTACTGAGCCTGCGCTCTAGGGCCCGCAAGCCACAACTACTGAAGCCCGCACTCCTAGAGCCTGTGCTCAGCAACAAGATAAGCCACTGCAGTGAGAAGCCCGTGCACTGCGAGGAAGAGTAGCCCCCACTGGCTGCAACTAGAGAAAGCCCACACGCAGCAACAAAGACCCAACACAGCCAAAAATAAATAAATAAATTTATAAAAAAAAAAAAGAAAGAAATAATATGCTACCTGTTCTTATTAATTTGGTTTAGTTGAAACTTCTTTTTGAAAAATTACAGCAAGGGTGATACACAATTAAAAACCATTTAAAAAAATAACACAACACTAAGTTAAATTAAAAAATTAAAGTTAAATAAAAGTTAAAACAAATATATTTAGAAATTTAAAAAGAAACAAATAAATCATGAGTCAAAGAAGAAATCACATTGGAAATAGAAAAATACATAGAACTAAGTTATTATAAAGATATTACGTTAACATTTGTAGGATGCAGAGAAAATAGAGTCTCAAGGGAAATGTATGGCTTTAAATGTTTGTATCAGAAAATAATAAAAGATAAAATTAATGAACTAAATGTAAAAGAAAAAATTGAAAGAATAAACCTAGAAACATAGACATAAGGATATAATAACCAAAATAATGAATGGTAGAAATCAATGAAAAAGACCCAAAGTAAAAAAATTGTTTGTTTTTCAATTTGAAATCAGTCACTTTTTATTAACTGACTGGATTATAAAAATAATCATGGTAGACACCTTAGTTCATCCTTCTAATAAGCCTGTTCATCTGGTCTTCTCTTTTGCCAGCAACTCCACCTTCCAAAATGGGTGGTCTTTTTCTTCATTCTGCCTGTCAGAGAAGATAATTTGAAGGGCTGGAGGAAGTTGTTTGCTTCTTTGAAGTGTTTCCAACAGTATAAATCTCATGAATCAGATCCTCCATTCAGATGATTCCAAATATACCAAGACATCAAGCAATCAATGTGTTAATACGTCAGGGCAATTCACTTCTTGTTGATTTTGCCATAACTCACATTTGTAGATCAATTCATTTACTGACTTCAGATTCTGGCACCCACAGGCAATACATGGTTCCACAATCCTCACAGTGTTAACTGAAGCCTTGTTGAGCTCAAAGAAGGTGCTATTGAAGATCCGGCGAAGGCAAAGAACCTGCAACTCCTTGCAGACCTTTGAGCTCATACCACTGATACTGATGACAAATGCCAATTTGGGTTTCTCAGGTTGATAGAAGTTGCCAGCTTTTCGTGTCATCCTAGCCATTCAAATCTCAGTCTGTACATCTGCCTATATTCCTTGTGACAGTACTTAGCTTTTTTGTAAGGTAAGCTTCCTCCTTGCATTTCAAAGAATTTTTTGGGCAAACTTCTTTCTTAGATGCTTGATCAGCAGCTCTGTAAAATTTCTTCACTCTTAAGGGCTTTTGACACAGCAGGAAGCTTTTTCTCCTTTTCTGCACCCTCCATGGTTCCAGATGGAAAAGAGGAAGAAAAAAATGTTTTTCTTTTTAAAAAGCTAACAGAATAAACACATCTCTTGTGAGATTTAATGAGAATAGAAAGAAAAGCACAAATAAATAATATTATAAATAATAAAGGGGCTATAACTACAGAGAAAACTTAGATTTAAAAGATATTAAAGAGAAAACTGTTGTAAACTTATGCCAATAAATTTCAAAATTTATATGAAATGAATAATTTCCTGGCAAATATAACAATTAAAATTGACTCAAGAAAAACCCAAATGGCAAGTAATCTTATAATGATTAAAATTATACTCTTGAGAATTTATCCCAGAGAAATGAAAATTATGTTCACAAAACAAAACATCTGTACACAATTGTTTATAGCAGTTTTGCTTGTAATAGCCAAAAACTGGAAACAAGCAAAATGTCCTTCAATGGTTGAATTCAATGGTTCAGCAATACCACTGAATACTAGTTAATTCAGCAATGAAAAAGAACATTGATACATGCAAAAACATGGATAGAACTGAAGGGAATTATGCTGAGTGAAAAAAGCCAACCTTGAATGGTTACATACTGTATGATTCCACTCATATAATATATATATTTTTTAAATTCTTCATTGAATCTATTTATTTATTTTTGGCTGCATGGGGTCTTAGTTGAGGCACGCAGGCTTCTCTCTAGTTCTGGCGTGTGGGTTTTCTCTTCTCTAGTTGTGGTGTGCAGGCTCCAGGGTGTGTGGGCTCTGTAGTTGTGGCGTGCAGGCTCTCAAGTTGAGGCGCGTGAGCTCAGTAGTTGCGATGGGTGGACTTAGTTGCCCCGCGGCATGGGGATCTTAGTTCCCTGACCAGGGATCAAAACTGTGTCCCCTGAATTGTAAGGAGGATTCTTTACCACTGGACCACCAGGAAAGTCCCAATATAACATTCTTGAAATAACAAAATTACAGAGATGAAGAACAGATTAGTGGTAGCCAGCAGTTAGAAAAGGGGTGGGGGGAGGAGTGGTTATAGCTGTAAAGGGGGAGTAGAAGGATCTTTGTGGTGATGAAACAGTTTTGTACCTTGATTGTGGTGGTGGTTACACCAGTCCACACATGGGATAAAATTGTATAAAAGTGTACACCCATACACCCAGAAATGAGTGCATGTAAAACTGGTGAAATCTGAGTAAGCCATGTGGGTTGCTCCAAGGGCAATCTTCTGGTTTTGATATTGTACTATAGTTATGCAAGATGTTACCATTAGGGAAAACTGGGTGTGAAGGGTAAAGAGGATCTTCCAGTACAGTTTTTTGCAACTTCCTGTGAATCTATCATTATTTCATAATGAAAGGTTTTTAAACATTGGAGCAGTAAACAACTTCCAACAAAGAAAACACCAGGCCCTGATGGCTTTATAGGCAAATTCTGTCAACTTTCAAGCCACAGATTATTCTTATACACAGATCATCTTATACAACCTCTTCCAGAGCACAGAAAAAGAGGGAATACCCACCTCCTGCCAACTCGATGAGGCCAGTATAACCTGATACCAAATTCAGATAAAGTTAAAACAGGGAAAAGATATTACAAATCCATTTTACTTGTGAATATAGGTGCAAAGATGCTAAACAAAATATTAGTGAATAATATCTGATAATGAATAAAAGAAACAAATACAATGACCAGGTTGGGGTCATCACAGGAATAATATATATACATGTTAGAATATCTATAGATGTCATTTACTATAATAACAGATTAAGGAGGAAAAAGAAACCCATACAAACATTTCAATAAATGCAGGAAAAGTATTTGACAAAATTGAACATAAATTAGAAATAGAATGGTAACTCGAAGAAAGCACCTATAAAAAACATACAATAAATGTTATCATAGATGTGGAAGCTTTAAAAGCATTCCCTTTAAAATTATAGACCTGATACGCATGCCAACTATTGCTATTTCTACTCAACAATGTGATGGAGGCCCTAGCCAGTGCAATAAGAAAATTGTAAGAGATTCATGGCATAACTATTGTAAAGGAAGAGATAAAATTGCCATTATACTCATATGACATGATTATTTTCATTAAAAAACACAATAATCTCTAGACAATTTACTAGAGCAATAGAAGAATATTGCAAGGTAGTTGATTATAAGGTCTGTATACAAAATTGCCAATTGCTCTTCTATACACCAGTAACTTCATATGATGTAATTATAAAAAGAAAACATTAAAATAGCAACAGAACTATGACACAGGAGTAAATCTAATAAGGTATAAGATCTTTAGATACAAAATTATCTAAAGGTATAAGAAAAAGTTATAGGGACTCTCCTGGTGGTACAGTGGTTAAGAATCCGCCTGCCAATGCAGGGGACACGGGTTCGAGCCCTGGTTGGGGAAGATCCCACATGCCACAGAGCAACTAAGCCTGTGCGCAACAACTACTGAGCCTGAGCTCTAGAGCCTGCAAGCCACAGCTATTGAGCCCGAGTGCCATAACTACTGAAACCTGCGTGCCTAGAGCCCATGCTTCACAACAGGAGAAACCACTGCAATGAGAAGCCCATGCACCACAACGTAGAGTAGCCCCCGCTCGCCGCAACTAGAGAAAGCCTGTGTGCAGCAACGAAGACCCAACACAGCCAAAAATAAATAAAATAAATAAATTTTAAAAATAAATAAATAAAATTGTCAATATATACTTCCTTCCAATACTGTTTTTGCTCTGTCCCACAAATTTTGACACATAGTGTTTTCCTTATTATTTGTTTCTAAGTAATTTCCTTTACATTTAAAAAAAAACACAGTGGTTACTTAAAAATGTAATCTTATAGTGTCCAACTTATAGGATTTGTAGTTTTCAACAATAAAAAAGTTTTAACTTTTGCATCTTATGTTTGGAGAACATGGTCTATTATGATATTGATTTTTTGGAATTTGTTGTGGCTTCCTTTATAGTATTATGCATGTTCTATTTTTAAACATGTACTATGTATGTTTAAAAAGTATGATTTTCTGTTGGTTGAGAATAGAATTCTGCATATAGCCAGTAAGTTGAGCTTTTTGTGCTGTTCAGTTTTTTTTTTTTTTTTTTTTTTAGGCCACTTGGTGCTTGGCTTGTGGGATCTTAGCTCCCCGACAAGGGATGGAATCCCAGGCCCCCCGCAATGGAAGCGCAGAGTCCTAAACTCTGGACCACCAGGGAATTCCCAAATCTTTCAATATTTATTGGAATTACTCTTAAGACTTTTTTCCTGCTATATTATTTTGTATTTCCTATTTCCTGTGTAGTAAATAGGAATATATATATGTATATATATATATATATTTGTACTTTGCATGATGAGATTTTCTTCTGCTAGTTTGAAAGTTATAAATGCTATTTTATTTTTTGGGAATTGCCTTAACCTTAAAGCTCATACTCATGTTTATTTAATTCCTATCAGTTTCTAAAATCTATCTATACCGACATCTCCTAACAAGCCAGTGCTTTTACATCTATTTCATATGCCATTGGATTCCTCTGTGAGGTCATTTATGGACATATTGTCTAGAATTTTACTTCTGGGATTTTATTAATAAACTTTCTAATCCTTTTTCTTTGGTATTAGCTTTTCTTTTTCTCTCTTTCTTTCTTCCTTTCCTTTTTTTTTTTTTGTCAAAACTATACTTTGCTTCCTCAGTTTCTCGCATGTATTGAATTTGCTTCAGTTTTGTTTTCATTGAGGCTTTCCCACTTCCCTGATTTGACCCCATATCTCTGGAGGATGGGTGAAAAGACAGTCACCATCCTCTCAACCCTCACCTACATACCAGTTTTAATTTTCCTCAGGTTTTTCTTATTTACAATTCATAGTGCTTCTTGACTCTGTGGCTTTATTTTTTTCACTAGTTTTGGTAAATTAGCCCTTTCATGTCAAGTATTTCTTCTGCCCCACTCTTTCCTTCCTGTCCTTTCAGTTTTCCAGTGCCCTGTATGTTAAACAGTCTCATTCTCTCCTCTATAACTCTATCCTTTCTCTCTTTCCTACCCTTTTGCCTCTTTATGTTTCATTCTGGATATTTTCTTCCCACCTCTAAGTTTACTAATTCTCTCTTCAGTGGTGTTTATTTAATCTGCTGTTAATCCCAATCCACTGGGTTGTTAATTTCTATTATATTTTTCTGTCATAGAATTGGCTTTTGTCTGTACTTTCCAGTTTTCTGTCAGAATTATCCATCTTCCATTTATCTTCTTGAACACAACAAACAATTTGATGACTTCAATATGAGGTTCTTTTGCCTGCTTTTTAATTGTCTTTCCTTGCTGCTATTTTTTGTTCATGTTATCTTGTCTCCTAGTATGCGTGATTATTTTTGTTTGTTCACTGAATATTATATTTGCATGTGTTCATAGAAATAATTTGAGGCCTAGATAATGATATCTTTAGAGAGGATTCACTTTGTTTCCTTTTCTTTTTTTCCTTTAAAGACTTTTTTAATGTGGACCACTTTTTTTTTTTTTAAGTCTTTATTGAATTTGTTACAATATTGCTTCTGTTTTATGTTTTGGTGTTTTGGCCGTGAGGCATGTGGGAACTTAGCTCCACGACCAGGGATGGAACCTGCACCCCCTGCATTGAAAGCTGAAGTCTTAACCACTGGACCGCCAGGGAAGTCCCTCACTTTGTTTTCTGCCAGGTACTTGGGCACTGGCACTCTGGGATCACTTTAAGACAATTTCAGTGTTTGAGATGTTTTGAAGTTGAGTTTCAATCTTTGTAAGAGCTTGTCTACTCTATTCACCTTTGCTTTTAGGGTACAGTCTGTTGGGATCCCAATCCAAAGTGAGAGCTGTTTACTAGGTGCTTTCTCTCTTAGCAGGTTCTGGACTCCAATCTCTGTTCTGCTAAGTACCCAAGGCTGTTGTAAGCATCATTCTGTCTCTTAGCTACCTCTCAGGAAAACTACGTCTCAAGAAATGCCCCACCTGGAAAAGTAGTCCTATTTATGGGGCTTACATTCCTCAATCTCTCTCCTTTCCCAGATCCTGGCTCAGTAATTCTTCACTAACTTGTTAACTTTCCAATGATTTCAAGACGAGATTTTCAGATTTTTCCAGTTTTCTAGTTTTCCTCAGTGGGAGAGTTGATCGGAATTACTTAGTCACCAATGCTGGAAGCCCAAACCCTCCCTCCCTCCTCCGTTCCTATGGGAAAAGCACTCTCATAACCAAGATTTGCTAAAAAACAGAATGACAATGGAAATGTTAACAGTGTAACAATTACCCAAGTACCAAAACAAAGAGTGGAAGTGCCACCCAAGGGAGAGTCTACAAATATACAAAAACACAAGTGTAACACAGTTGAAAAAGCAAATCAAATCAACACTGATAACAAAGCATCTTTGCAGAAAATTGGGGGTGTCCCAACTTTGCTTAAGAATGCTTTATATTCAGTTTACAAATACAATATTATAGTAACACTTACCACCCCATAGCAGTTGGCTGTAAGAGAGAGTGAAAGTCTGTGGAATTGAACAGCATTTGTCCACTCCAGGATTTGTTCTCAGCTGTCAGCATGGCCAGTTTGCTGACTCACTGGTGAGCCTCAGACCATACGTGGAGAACCACTTCCACACGAAGGAAGAGGTAACATTTGAAATTCTTGAACAAAGGCATTCTTGAATGGCCTTCACTAAATGTTTCTGTCTGAGATCTCTCTTTGTCTGATTAGGTTACAATGGAATGGATTACTGATTAGATTAAAACACCCTTCCCAAATCCACCCTAATCCTCATCCCAGGTCAGTTTGATTAGATTCTTGGTTTTTGAAAACTCCCAAAGATTGATTACATTATCTGTTATGCATGGGTTTAATCAGTTGAATTGTGGAGATTTTCAAGATTTAGAGATGATTTCGACAACCTCCTGAACTGACAACTTTCAGCAAATAGCCTTAGATAACACGTTTGGATAAATACTAATCTGGTTCCATAACCTCCCAAGTCTCAGTTTTCTCATTTTTATTTTTTAAAAATTAATATTTGTTTATTTTTATTTTGGCTGCACTGAGTCTTAGTTGTGGCATTCGGGTTCTTTCATTGTGGCATTCGGGATCATTAGTCATGACATGCGGAATCCTTTCAGCTGGGACATGTGAACTCTGAGTTGCGGCATGCATGTGGGATCTAGTTCCCTGACCAGGGATCGAACCCGAGCCCCCTGCACTGGGAGCCCGAAGGCTTAGCCACTGGACCACCAGGGAAGTCCCAGTTTTCTCATTTTTAAATGGGAATAATAATGTTGCTCATGTTTTTTTTTTTTTTTTTTAATTTTTTTCCCCCCTACTTTATTTATTTATTTATTTATTTTTGGCTGTGTTGGGTCTTCGGTTCGTGCGAGGGCTTTCTCCAGTTGCGGCAAGCAGGGGCCACTCTTCATTGCGGTGCGGGGACCGCTCTTCATCGCGGTGCGCGGGCCTCTCACTATCGCGGCCCCTCCCATTGCGGGGCACAGGCTCCAGACGCGCAGGCTCAGCAGCTGTGGCTCACGGGCCCAGCCGCTCCGCGGCATGCGGGATCCTCCCAGACCAGGGCCCGAACCCGTGTCCCCTGCATTAGCAGGCAGATTCTCAACCACTGCGCCACCAGGGAAGCCCTAATGTTGCTCATGTCATAGGTATTTGGGGAGTTTTAAATGAAATAATGTATGTAAAAGTCTTATAGTGCATGGCACACAGGTAAGCATTTGATAATAGGATGTCTCATGAGTTTGTTGCAGGTGATGTTCTGATAGAGTTATTTTTGGGGCTGGCGGGGGCCTAAGGTTTTTTGAGAGCAATTCCTTAAGGGAAAGCAGGGATGGCTGGCTGGTATTCCGTTGGGCTTTGGATGGAGGAGAGGCCTGGATGGGGTGTGATACCTCATGACTGTGGCTAAACTGATAATGGAAACTCTGACTGAGTAATGAAAGCTAAAGCTTAAAATTGAGCTAATCATGGATCTCAGAATGACATCATGGAGCACAGAGCCTGGTAAAGTTCTGGAAATTTTGTAATTTTCTCATGTCTGCTAAGTTTCCTCCTCTTATATGTTTTTCTAATATGGCTACTCAGCACATTCCACTGTCCTGGCCCCATGGGGCTAAATGCTTTATCTGCTTTATTTCATTTAGTGCTGTTATATTAACGTTATGTTCCGTGGGAGAAAACTGGAGGCTCAGAGAGGTAAGGAAGTAATTTCTGGTCTGGCTTAAGAGCTGGGATCTTTGAATACAACATATTACTTTTAGGACCATTGGATTTGAGAGTTATCACTCTAAATGGCTGTTGAATTCATTCATTTAACAAACACTTAATGAGCAATGACTCTGTGCCTTGCACTAAGCTGCTCTCTGGGGATTCAGAAATGAATACAAGACTACAACTACAATAAAACAGCTACATTTATTGAGTGCTAATTCTCTGTCAGGCACTTTATATATGTTAGTTTATTTAACCGTTGGAACAGTCCTGTGAGTATGTACCCTGATTTTGCAAATGAGGGTGCTGACACTCAGGAACTTGTCCAAGGTCACATAGCCTGGAAGTAGCAGATCTTTAACTTCCAAGTCTTATCTTCTTTTTCAGAAATAAAAATCTCACCCTTTTATCTTTTAAATAAAAAATAACATAAAAAAGGAATATCTCCTCAAACAATATAAACAATATGAGTGCTGATTTTCTCACAAAACTTGCCAAAACAGGGTATTAATGATCATTTAAATTTTTGCCAGTGTATTTAATAGATGAAAATATTATATTTCAAAGTTGTATTTCTTTTTATTATTCACTTTTTCTCATTTTTATAGCTTTAGTGAGATATATTTCTTTTTAAAAATATTTATTTATTTATTTTTGGCTGAGTTGGGTCTTTGTTGTTGCATGCGGGCTTTCTCTAGTTGCAGCGAGAGGGGGCTACTTTTCGTTGCGTTGCGTGGGCTTCTCATTGCAGTGGCTTCTCTTGTTGCCACACACGGGCTCTAGGGCGTGTGGGCTTCAGTAGTTATGGCTCGCGGGCTCAGTAGTTGTGGCGCAGGGGCTTAGCTGCTCCGCGGCATGTGGGATCTTCTGGGACAAGGGGTCGAAACTGTGTCCCCTGCATTGGCAGGCGGATTCTTAACCACCAGGAAAGTCCAGATATATTTCAAATAATATAAACTTCACCATTTAAGGTGCACACAGTTCAGTGGTTTTTAGCATATTGTCAGAGTTGTGCAACCATCATTATAATCTAATTTAATTTATTTATTTGGCTGTGCCGGGTCCTCGTTCCCGCGTGCGGGATTTTCAATGGGGCATGCGAACTCCTAGTTTCGGCATGTGGGATCTAGTTCCCTGACCAGGGATCGAAGCTGGGCCCCCTGCCTTGGGAGCAGGGAGTCTTAGCCACTGCGCCATCAGGAACTCCCGGTTATCTATTTTATATATAGCAGTGTGTATGTGTTAATCCCAAACTCCTAATTTATCCCTTCCCCCCCTTCCCCTTTGGTAAACATAAATTTGGTTTCTATGTCTGGATTGCTCTTTTTTAACTGATTAGAGAATTTCAGTATTTATCATGAAGATTAACCATTTGTCTACCACGAGTATTACAATATTTTAAAGCTATTTTCTCGCTTATTCATTGATGGTGGCACTCTTACTATATAAATGTTTAATTTTCCTTCAATATTTAAAGGGATTTATTGATTTTGATTCATAATAAACATTTCCCCTCTCTAATTAAAAAGCTTTCTCCCCCTATATCCTCTTCTGGTCTTTTATAGTGTTGTGGTTTGCTTATGTTTTCAATCCATCTTGGGTTTAGTTTTATATATAAACTATATCTTATGAAATACTGATTTTGAGAAGTCACTTTCATCAAATGGCCATTTTCAGTTTCTATTCATTTTCGGAACTGGACAGAATGACAACGGCTAACACTGAATGAGTGCTTACAAACAAGGTCAGCTTTGCATCTTTGATTTGGGTTTAATGTTCTGCTATCTCCAACTTGAAATTCATTAACAATTTTGAACAAGGGGCCCTCACACTTTCATTCTGCGCTAGACCCCGCAAATTCTATAGTGGGCCTATTTACAAGTACCAGGCACTGTACTAAGCATTTCACATTATTAAATGGAATAATAAGCCATATTATCCACTTAATCCTCAGGGCAGAGTTAAGTAGCAATTCTCATTTTCCTTTTCATTTTACAAATGGGGCAATGGAAGCAGGAAGATTAAGTAAGTCCACAGAGCCAGAAAGTTGCAGCAAAGGGGTTTGAACCCAGCTCCTGTCCCGCCAGAACCTTGGAATAAGCGTCCATTAATCCTGCAGGCCGTTACAATCTGGAGGTGAAATAGGGAGGGCGCGGAGGCGGGTGGCGCCTCGGCTAAGGTCACTACCCTGACACCGCGTGCCCAGCTCCGTGCGGTGCTGGGCCGGGAACCGGGCACCGCGGGCGCTCCAGTGCGGGCCCGTGGGACCCCGCCTTTTGCCCGCGGCGGCCCGCGAGGGGACGGCGCGCGCTCCTCTCGCGGGCGGCCACTCGCGCGCGCAGCGGTAGTGTTGCCTGCGAGTTTCCCAAGTTCACACAGGCCCTGGGTTGGCATGGCAACCAGGCAACCTGTTCCAGAGCCGCCAGCCTTCTCCGCACATGCCGCTGCCACAGCCAGGGCCGGGGCCCGAGCCTATCCCATGATGCACAGCGCCAGCCCAGTCCCCAGTGGGCCGCCATGTTGTCGGAGTGAAAGGTAAGGGGGAGCGAGAGCGCCGGAGAGAGAAGATCGGGGGGCTGAAATCCATCTTCATCCTACCGCTCCGCCCGTAAGTATCCGCACCCCGCCAGCCCCAAACGCTGCTCCGGACCCCCAGCGAGCAGATTATCCCTTTGTATTGGTGTTTCAGAGCGGCTGGGGGGGTGAGAAGGGCTTTGGAAAAGCCGCCGGGGCCCTGGCTGAGGCTTCTCACTCGCTCTTCCTCGTACATGTTTTGGAGTCAGCAGCAAGGCCCCTATTGTTATCAAAGGAGGGAGGGGGTGGGGAGCGGGGTCGAAGCGAGGAAAATGCCGGGGGTTTAGGCCCGGGCCCAGGGCATAGACGTGTCTCTACATTTCTGCTGGGCCCCGTTGGAGCCCCTGAAGATTGATGTTGCCATTCGGGTTGCTTTTTTGATGGGTTTGCGAAGCCCCGAGTCTTCTGTGTGGCCATGAAGTGTAATTCTGTGCCACTGTGGATTTCTTCGACTTCTTGAGCTTCCGTGGCAGCGCCGAAGCAGGAGGAACAATAAATCGCTTTAGAAGCAGCCGTGGCCCTCGTCTGCAGGCGAGACCCACGATGGGGGAACTTTGCGAGCCTTAAATGTGGAGAAGTAGGCGATCAGGAAGTTTCAGATCGCTTTTTAGGCTCCTGGGTACTTGTGGCCTTTTGTTTCTGTGAGAGCTTGTTTTTGGTGGGTTCTTCCTCTTTGAGCCTCCCTGTGTTGGTGCGTGTCTGTCTTAACTCTAAGAAGGGTTCATGTCTTCGTAGTAGGTAAACAGATACACAATACTAGATAGTTTTAGTCCTCATGGACGTCCTTGGTAAACCTAGATCGTTTGTTAATACTTGTCGGTACCACTCCCACGTCAAGTGAGGAATACGCTCCCGTACTCCCCCCCCCCCGCCACTATATTCCCCCCTCCCCCACATTATCAGGAAAGGTTTTATCCTCCCCGTAACTTGAAAGGTTGTTACTCTTCATTGTCCAATTAAGAGAACACTGTTCTTAGTTGTATCAATTCGTTCACTTCCTACTCTGCCTGAGATTAAGAATGGGATTTTATGAGGCTTTTTTGGGATTCTCTTTTAAAGTCAGTTATTGCTGAAACCGTAGGCTTGTGGTTTTAGCTTGTTTGTTTTATGAAAAAAAATCAAAACTCACCAAGACAGAGGTGGGTGGCTCCCGATGCAGTTTTAGTAAGCAAAATAAACATTTTGACCCGTTGCTAGTTTTAACTTTATAAAACACTCTTGGGTGCTGTTGATTCTTTATCTGGATTTTTGGGAAATACTGGATTCTGAACTGAGCATTTTGCCTTAGCCACAGTTGGATTCATTTTGTTCAAGGCCACGGCTTTTTGAAGTTGTGTTTGAAGTTTAGTTTGGGTTTGAGATGAACTGCTTTAAAATAAATTTATGACCACAGAATTTTTTTTTTTCCAGTGTGGTAAAAATAAACACCTTTTAAACCAGAAAGCATTTTAGTAAATAAAAGGTGAGCAGTGGAGATAGATTAGATCATGTTCCTTTGTTTGAAATAAAGCCTATTAGTGATACTAAAACAAAACAAAAACAACTTTGGTGTAAACAGTTTGAAAACTGGAAAACTAGAATCAGCACTTATTTTTAGTTGCTTAAAAATTCTTATTTTTATAATGTACCATTTGTAAAAAGAAAAGTCACATTTCAAGTGCTAACACGTAACTTTTTAGTGGGTTTGAGAGTTCTTTCAAAGGCATCAGCAATTTAAATGTTTTCTATTATTTAAGTGACTGATTTCTTAATTTTTATGTTGTAGTTGCCAAGATATTACAAAACTACCCATGACACTTGTTAATTGCTTAGGTATTTGCTCACTTTCAAAATGTCCCTTCTGCCAGATTTTCTCTTGTTTGAGAAACTGCCTTGCCTCATTAGGTAAAGCAGGAAGTCTCAGGGGATACAGATAGCTTTACAAAAGCCAATTGTTTTGTTTGAACATTTTTATAGGAACCCTCCCCCCTATGCCTTGATAGAATGAAGTTGTGGTCGGGTGTGTTTCAGTGGTGAATACCTTTTCATTCGGAAGTTCTTTGTTAAATAAGTATTAAGGCAAATCTTTTATTTCAGAAAAGGTTGCATTTGCTATTTTAGGAATCCTCTTAGGGACTGGAGCTCCATTGCTTTAACTGGTGGTAACTGAATTCCTGGGGCCGCAGCATGGTGACTTTGAATTTACCAAAAACTTTTATATCTATTATCTTGATTAAAAAAAAAAACAAGCTTGTGAATCACAGAGAAAGAATTTCTTTCATTTTCTAGATGAGGAAACAGGTTCAGGGAGGTTGTAGTTTAGTGGTAAAACTTGAGTTTTAGGACTCCTGGTTAGCTCTACAACAAAGACGGTTTGATACTCCCTTGTGGAAGAAAATGGGACTGGCTACTATTGGTAATAAGAGGGCAGTGAGTTCTTTTGAAAATCAAACAGGAAGGCATTAGACTGGTTAGGACTTTGCTAGTACCAATGGTAAACACAGCTATGACTTTCCGGTTTTGGTATTTAAGCATGAACATGATTCTGTTCATGAAAGCAGAAACCGAAGTCTAGAAAGCTGGACTACTCCAGTAAAGTTCTGATGGATTGGAATTGTTAACTGAAACTAGGCATTTCCAAATTAGGCTTTGAACAAATTACAAATCTTCTTACTCCTGTTTTCAGAACATGAATTAGTTGTGAGAAACGAATGCTTCTTTATCAGGATGTTTATTCTTTTTTTAAAAATTTTATTTATTTATTTTTTGGTCGTGTTGGGTCTTTGTTGCTGCGTATGGACTTTCTCTAGTTGCGGCGAGCGGGGGCTACTCTTTGTTGCGGTGCACGGGCTTCTCATTGCAGTGGTTTCTCTTGTTGCGGAGCATGGGCTCTAGGCGTGCGGGCTTCAGTCGTTGTGGCACGCGGGCTCAGTAGTTGTGGCTTACAGGCTCTAGAGTGCAGGCTCAATAGTTGTGGTGCATGGGCTTAGTTGCTCCGTGGCATGTGGGATCTCCCCAGACCAGGGCTTGAACCCGTGTCTCCTGCATTGGCAGGCGGATTCTTAACCACTGCACCACCGGGGAAGTCCAGGATGTTTATTCTATGAAGAGAAATAGTTTAACTTTTGAGTCTGTTTTTGAAACGTCACTGTAGGGCTGAAGAGAGATAAGGCATTTGTAGTGGTGGACTGTTAGGTTGATAGCCTTGAAATTAGACTTTAGTGGCTCTGGACAGGTATGTTCTAGTTGGTAACATTAATTTGAAGCATTTTTTTTTTTTTCTTAAGCACCCATAGGCTGTTCTATGTTTTCTACAAATGCAGTTTTTGATTTTAAGAAACGTATTAGTAATGTTTCATAGTAACATTTTGGAGATTCTTTGTTGATCCTTCCAGAGAAGAATAGCAGACTCTAGTGAGAGAAATAGTATCTGTTTTGGTTTACTGGGGTGTGGTAGCAAGGGGGTTGGTAGAAAGAACCAGGCTTGGGTGCGTACAGATTTGGGTTTGAATCCCTCTTTCACAGCTCACTAGCTGAATGACCTCCGGCACATCACATAACTTTTCTTCCCTACCTTAGTGTTTTTATCTGTAAAATAGGAATGATTAGAAAAAAATGTTTGCAATATATTTGCCATACAATTATTATTGTATTGAAGCATTTCTTTTTTTTACAGTGAGACTTTCTATGTAAGGTGAGTGTTTGAATTTGGTTTGGTCTCATCTCTGACTCTGTAGGAGTCAGAGTACTAATAGAATGAAGATGTGATTACAATTATAATTGTAAGTTATTGGTAAAATGCAAAGTTTATTTTCTCCATGTACAGCAGCTGAGAAGGAGTTTCAGGCTAGGAACATTCTGTTGCTGTTCTTAGTCAGAGGGCTTTATTTAAGCTTTTTTTTAGAGCATCCTATGGATATGTCGGACATTTTAAAGGATCCTTTCTTTTTTTTTTTTTTAATTAATTTATTTAATTTATTTATTTTTGGCTGTGTTGGGTCTTCGTTGCTGCAGCGGGCTTTCTCTAGTTGCTGTGAGCGGGGGCTACTCTTAGTTGCGGTGCGCGGGCTTCTCACTGCAGTGGCTTCTCTTGTTGCCGAGCACGGGGTCTAGGCGCACGGGCTTCAGTAGTTGTGGCTCGCGGGCTCTAGAGCACAGGCCCAGTAGTTGCGGCGCACGGGCTTTGTTGCTCCGCGGCATGTGGGATCTTCCCGGACCAGGGCTCGAACCCCTATCCCCTGCACTGGCAGGCGGATTCTTAACCACTGCGCCACCAGGGAAGCCCGGATCCTTTCGTTTTTGACACTCTTGAGTCATTGCTAATTATGTATGGGGTTTGGTTGGTTTATTTATGTATGTATGTATTTATTTATTTATGGCTACGTTGGGTCTTTGTTGCTGCGTGCGGGCTTTCTCTAGTTGCGGCGAGTTGGGGCTACGCTTCGTTGCAGTGCGCGGGCTTCTCATTGAGGTGGCTTCTCTTGTTGCCACACACGGGCTCTAGGCGCGTGGGCTTCAGTAGTTGTGGCTGTCGGGCTCTAGAGCTCAGTAGTTGTGGCGCACGGGCTTAGTTGTTCCGCGGCATGTGGGATCTTCCCTGCCCAGGGCTTGAACTCGTGTCCCCTGCATTGGCAGGTGGATTCTTAACCACTGCGCCACCAGGGAAGCCCGAAGTTTCGGTTTAGAAAATTATGTATATGTTGCAAAACATTTAGCTGCTTGGTAGAAACTGGTTTTAGATGATATATTGCAAAAGCCAGGGGGCTCACGTTTTTATCTTGGTGCATATATCAAGTTATGTTTTAAAAAAGGCAAATTTTAAACATTTGTAACCTGTTTGTCCTTAGGTGTTGGTGGAATGAGCGTTGCATGTGTCTTGAAGAGAAAAGCAGTGCTTTGGCAGGACTCTTTCAGCCCCCACCTGAAACATCACCCTCAAGAACCAGCTAATCCCAACATGCCTGTTGTTTTGACATCTGGAACAGGGTCGCAAGCGCAGCCACAACCAGCTGCAAATCAGGCTCTTGCAGCTGGGACACACTCCAGCCCTGTCCCAGGATCCATAGGAGTTGCAGGCCGTTCCCAGGACGACGCTATGGTGGACTACTTCTTTCAGAGGCAGCATGGTGAGCAGCTTGGGGGAGGAGGAAGTGGTGGAGGCGGCTATAATAATAGCAAACATCGATGGCCTACTGGGGATAACATTCATGCAGAACATCAGGTAAAAAAAGTTCACTATTTCAGCTTTGAAACTCTGTATAATCACTGTCCACTTAGGATATCTGCTTTCAGTGAATGTCTTTAAAAGCCTTAATTGCTAAAGATTTCATTTGGTCTAAACTAAACAGTCACTTGTTTTAAAGCAGGGGTCCCCAACCCCTGGTCCGCGGACTGGTACCGGGCTGTGGTCTGTTAGGAGCCGGGCTGCCCAGCAGGAGGTGAGCTTCATCTGCCACTCCCTGCTGCCCGCCGCCCGCCCGCATTACCACCTGAACCATACCCCACCCCCCCGCCCCGCCCCTGTCCGTGGAAAAATTGTCTTTCATGAAACTGGTCCCTGGTGCCAAAAGGGTTGGGGACCACTGTTTTAAAGGATGATTGTTGTAATGTTGTCACTGAGTCATTTTATCGTTCTGGCGCTAAAGAGCAAAGGACCAATTCATTTAAAAAAAGACTTAAGCTTGTTCTAATGTGCACGTTGCATTTCTGAGTATACTTTTTTGCTCTTAACATATAATCTTTTAAGGTCTGTTTGAGCTGTTTATAGCCCGAATACATATTTTAGAGCTTTTCCTGTTGGGTGTTGGTGACTTTTGTTTTTAAGATGTTATGGTTGAAAGTAGTAGGAAGTTGATAAAAAATCAGCTGCTCAAGTGAAATTTGAAATGGAACTGATATATCTAATGTTTTGTATAGAGAGGAGTGGTTGTGGCTTTTAAGTTTTAATCATCTTTGTTCTCTTGTTCTAAGCACTTGCTTCATTTGGTTAATTTTAACATGCTTGCTTTTACTAATCCAAGACCAAAGCTGGAATCACAGCATATTTTACTGAGAAGAGAGTTTAGCTGTGTTTGCTGACTTCCTGATGGTGATGAAAGGGTTAGAATGTTTTCATCCGGCTATTCTTTGGAATTGGGTATAGGTTGAATTTGCAAAGGTTTATTTTATGTTGCGGGTATCTGAGTACTGACCAGCAAAAAGAACTGACGTCTTTCATGAGGCCTCTAGTGCTTCTGTTCTTCAGAAACAAGTCAGTCACACGCACGCTTGCAAATCTGTGCTCTCAGTTGTGCTTCCCCTTGACCCTTCCAGGACAGGCAGCCAGTGTTCCACAGTTCTTTACCATAGTAGAAATGGGGAGGTGGAATTTGTCAACAGAAATTTATTGAGCATATTGATCATAGGTCTTTGCTTTATTGGAACAATCATCAGTGCTACTTCGTAAGCATCTACTATGTGTAGGTGAGCAGTACTAAGAAATATGAGGTATAGGGGGCTTCTTTGGCACTTAGGGCACTTTTTATCTTATGTGTCTATTACTTAAGGTACTATATTTGTTTCCTATTTACTTGGAGTCTTGGAGGTGGGGATCAAATTTTACTCATTTCAGTGTCCCAGTTCCTAGAATTTGGCATATGATAGAGCGTCAGAAGAAAGTTATTGAATGCATAAGCCCCTAATCCTGTGGCCTTAAAATAAAGCTGGGAAAAAAGGACATTGTCATAAAGATAAGGGCCTTGGATGCCAGGCTAAGGTTTAATTCAGTAGGCAGCAGGAGTTTTTATTGTGTAAGTATGGAGTGGCTTTTATCTAGTGGTGTTTTGGGAAGGTTGAGTTGGCAATAAGAAATTGGAGGGCTTCCCTGGTGGTGCAGTGGTTAAGAATCTGCCTGCCAATGCAGGGGACACAGGTTCGAGCCCTGGTCTGGGAAGATCCCACATGCCGCGGAGCAACTAAGTCCGTGCGCCACAACTACTGAGCCTGTGCTCTGGAGCCCACGAGCCACAATTACTGAGCCCGCGTGCTGCAACTACTGAAATCCGCATGCGTAGAGCCGGTGCTCCGCAAAAAGAGAAGCCACCGTGATGAGAAGCCCGTGCTCCGCAACGAAGAGTAGCCCCCGCTCGCCGCAACTAGACAAAACCCGCACGCAGCAATGAAGACCTAACACAGCCAAAAATAAATAAATTAAAAAATAAATAAATTAAAAAAAAAAAAAAAGAAAAAAAGAAATTGGAGTTGGTGAGGGCTGAGACTAATTCGATAACTACTGTAACAGCCCTGGTGTGAGCAGTGGAAAAGATGGGATGGGACCACAGAATCGGTGATTGAATTAGAAAGTTTTGGTCCCTGGGAAAATAAAGTAATAGAGGAAAAGGAATATAGAAGGGAATCTGGTTTGTGGACAAGGTAATTAAATTTGGTAGAATAGCTGTTGAATTTGAGATGTAGGCAGCTGTGTGTGTAGAGTGAGACCAAGGTGGGAGGTGTTTGGTTTGGATGGTATCTGTCTAGGGGGCAAAGGTGGAAGGCCTGTAACTTTTGCGTTATTTGGCTAAACATTGTTTAAAAATCATGAACGTTGGTTTTTAAAATCTGTATTATGATTTATAATAGATCTGTAAAATTATAGATATTAATTTTATAATTTATAGATAAATTTGTAAATTTATAGATATTATAGATCTGTAAAATCTTGTGTTGGCTTTTCTAATGATAGGCTGATGGGTAAAAGCTGAAAGGAGAATCGAGGTGCTTGGCTTGTTCTTCGCTAGGTGGGCAAGTCAGACTCTGGGTCAGTCCTTAGCAGAGCTCTAAGATCTAAAATCTGGTTGTGTGCTGTGCTGTGCTGTGAAGGCTTACTCTGGGCTCTAGTGCTGAGCCACATCATACGGAATCACATCTGACTTTTTGACCAGTTTTATCCACAGTTGATGTTAAATGGCAAAACCTGTTCATACCAAGGGGTCCTAAACCAGTGACCCAACTTGGAATTGGCACTCATCATACACAGTTCTGTTGGTCTGGATACGTGGTATAATGAATAGCCTTAGGGAACTGCATTAGGGTAGTTGCTATGTTGCAGTGTGGGCCACCCACAAATTACCTCTCCTACAGTCATCAGAGTGTACTGTAACTTACTGGTTTTGGTGTTGAGCTTAACCTCCTGGACTGAACTATGCTAGGGCAGAGACTGTTGTGTTTTTCATGCCCCTTTCCCAGGAGGTGTATGAAGTTTTTGTGTTGATTGAATGAGGGAAGACCACGAAGTTCTTCAGATTTGCACTCAGGTAAAGCAGTGAATCTCAGCTCAAGCAGTGAATCTCAGCTCAGCTGTCCTGCTGAGAAACACATGGCAATAGGTAGTGGCCACTTGCTCAAGCATCAGTAGAGAGTGTAGAGAGTGTAATATAATTGAAGAGTGGGAGGCATATCTCTCTGTGGAGAATCACTGTGCCGGGGGGCGGGGGGTCTCAGTTGCAGCACACGGGATCTGCGTTGTGGCATGTTTAGTTGCAGCATGCGGGATCTTTAGTTGGCATGCATGTGGGATCTAGTTCCCTGACCAGGGATAGAACCTGGGCCCCCTGCATTGGGAGCCCTGAGTCTTACCCACTGGGCCACCAGGGAAGTCCTCTGTATTTGTCTTTTCTACCTTAAGAATATAAACATATTAAGAATCACTTGTTTTAATACATAAAATTATTGTGTTTGGTACAGTTAGAAACTTTGAAGTCCTCATTTTTGGGCCAGATTGAGGTCTTTGGAGGGGAGTGAGGGAAAGAAGTACCATGAATTTTTCTTTTCTTTTTTGGCCTGTAAAATTTACTCATAGTAAACAAGACAATGGATGTGGATCAAGATATTATGTATAAAACACTAGAGGGAATTCCCTGGCGGTACAGTGGTTAGGACTTGGCGCTTTCACTGCTAGGGCCCAGGTTCAGTCCCTGGTCGGGGAGCTAAGATCCCACAAGCTGTGTGGCTCCGCCAAAAAAGAAAAAACACACACACAGGAAAACACGTCTCCCTAAGTAAATAATACTATTTAAAAATGCTGCTTACAAAACTTACATATTTATTTTAACAGTAATTTTTATAACTTCAGATCTTTTCTAAAGGTTTCATCATGTGAAAGCCAGGGTCAGGTCTTTGACTTGTGATTATTTTATTCTCTCATTGTGAAATCTGTTTTCTCTGTAAACTGTTGTGAGATAAAGTGTGTGATGAAATAGGGAAAAAATTTTAAGGTTGATCAGTTGAACTGTGGCCTCTGTACTAGATTTTAAGGGGCAGAGATAGGTTAAAAACTCTGCTTTGGGAGAAAGGAAATTTAGAGGACAACTCCAGAGTTTTCTTGCTTTTGTTAGTAGTCTTTTGGCGCTAGGTGTTATCAGTATCTACCATAGATTGACAGCTGGTGGGAGATATTCTAGATAGCCAGGCAGAATTCAGTGGATAGATTCTTTCTGACTCTATTATTTGTAACCCCCCCCTTTTTTTTCCACTTGGTAACGTTGTCTTCTAGTTGTATACTGACATGTCTATCTTTCTTAATCTCCGGTAGCTGTGAGTTAATCTTTACACTTTATAATTAATAAATACTATGTTAAACTGGGAGGGAACCCAAGTATTCCCATACTGAGAATCTCCTCATTCCCTGGAGATCTTTTTCTGTTGTCCCTGCTCTTTGACTCTGTTAGACCATGCATCTCTTTTCTTTCTGGGTAGATTGCTTAGATTCCTCAGCATTTGGGCCAGTGGCATTTAGTTAACATGCGTTAAAGCTGAGTAATCAATGCTTTCATGTTTTTCAATGTTTTCTGTTTCACTTGTACTCTTGGAGCCTTTTTCATTATATTTGGAGTTCACAGAGACTTGAAAACATTACATACTTGCTCAAAAGGATCATCAGCAGGTTTTCTTTGAGTATAACTTTAAGAACGATTTTCCGGTGTTAAGGATTAGATTCCAGTGTAAAAAAAAAGTATTCATTCTCTAATGCTGTGTGGTTCTAGATGTATGTGCCTCCGAGATGGCACCTTGCAGCAGTTTATGATATATCTTTACTTTGTTTCGTTTCAAAAGGTTTTTGTTGTGGAATTAAGAAAAAAATTTATAAGATAGGTGGTAATGAGATGTAGTAATGGGAAAATAGGGGTATGTTAGGAAGATGAAAAGGGTAAATGTAGAGTTTAGAAATACATACCGGAGTGGTGGGTTATAGAATCTGCTCTGGGTGTGGCCAAAGAAAAGAGGGAAATGGGATGAATCATGAGATTCTTAGTAAGAGAAAAACACAGTAGTTCTCAGGAAGAGGTGTGTTTCAGATTTCAGTTTGGATGTGGTTGAAAGTGCTTTGTAAATCATAAAGTGATATGATATTGTTTTTCATCACACCTCTCTGTACTTGCATATGAGACACACATCTTTTGTGCATGTGTCCATTTTCTCTCAGGCAACAGCATTTGCTTAATATTTTCTACAGGCTGAGCCTGAGTACGGAATTACGCTTCTGGGTATTGTGGAAAAACTTAAAAAAAAAAATGTTCTAGCCCTTGCTTAGAATCTGTTCACTCTTGGGAAATGACTTAACACTCATAGAGGAACACAGGACTGACAGTTAACACAATGCGAAGAGTACTAAGTGCTGAGGATAGGGTAAGAGTTTTTGTTGTTGTTGAGGGATTTCTTCCCTAATTTTTACATTCACTTTCTGTATCTTCTAGATGTAATAAGGAGCTGTAAATGGGAGTGTGGCTTTAGCTCAGAAGACTGCTCTGGCATTTTGCTCCCTGCTATGAATATTGTGAGAAGTGGTGGTCAGTGATTGGCAATAGGTTGGGTGAATTTAATATTTGGAAACTTGATTGAAGAACTCGGGCTGAAGGGTGTACATGGCATTGGTGGTAAAACCTGCAGTTGAAGAGGAGTGTTCGTCATGTTTTTTTCATGTAATATTTTTTGAGTATTGTTTTTAAATTGCGTGTTAATAGTTTCAGAAGATTTAGCATACATGGATTTGTCTATTTATTGCCTTTAGTAAATGCTCTTTTGTGGTTAAAATACCTTTCTTAGTGTTTTTATGAATCTCATTAGGAAAACTTTTAGGTTTGTGGAAATTGGGGGCCCTAAAGATTTTTTTTAAGAAAGCATTTCCTGTTTAATTCTTTATTTTTATTTTATTTTATTCTTATTAATTAATTTTTGGCTGCGTTTGGTCTTTGTTGCTGCGTGCAGGCTTTCTCTAGTTGTGGTGAACAGGGGCTACTCTTTGCTGCAGTGCATGGGCTTTCCATTGCAGTGGCTTTTCTTGTTACAGAGCATGGGCTCTGGGCGCGTGGGCTTCAGTAGTTGTGGCACGTGGGCTCAAGAGCGCAGGCTCAGTAGTTGTGGCGCATGGGCTTAGGTGCTCCATGGCATGTGGAATCTTCCAGGACCAGGGCTCGAACCCGTGTCCCCTGCATTGGCAGATGGATTCTTAACCACTGTGCCGCCAGGGAAGTCCCTAAAGATTTTTTTATAGCTGCTTTATTGATATATAATTCATCCACTTAAAGTGTACAATTCATTGGTTTTTAGTATATTCGCAGAGTTGTGCAGCCATCACCACAGTCAATTTTAGAACATTTTCATTATTCCTCACAATCTGTACCAGTAGCAGTCACTCTCCAGCCTTAGGTAACCACCAGTCTCCTTTCTGTGTCTATGCATTTGTCTCTTCTGGGCATTTCATATAAATGGAATCATACAGTATGTGGTCCTTTGTGACTGGCTTTTTTCACTTAACAGTGTTTTAAAGGTTCATCTGTCTTGTAGCATGGATCAGTACCTCATTCCTTTTTATTTCTGAATAACAGTCCATTTAATAGACATATAGAACATTTTTTTTAAAAAAAATTATTTATTTATTTATTTATTTTTGGCTGCGTCGGGTCTTTGCTGTGCGTGGGCTTTCTCTAGCTGTGGTGCACGGGCTTCTCATTGTGGTAGCTTCTCTTGTTGCGGAGCACGGGCTCTAGGCATGTGGGCTTCAGTAGTTCTGGCTCGCGGGCTCTAGAGCGTAGGCTCAGTAGTTGTGGCGCACGGGCTTAGTTGCTCCGCCGCGTGTGGGATCTTCCCGGACCAGGGCATGAACCTGTGTCCCCTGCATTGGCAGGTGGATTCCCAACCACTGCACCACCAGGGAAGCCCCTATAGCACATTTTATTTATCCATTTATCAGTTGATGGACCTTTGGGTGGTTTCTACGTTTTGGCTATTGTGAACAGTACTATTGTGAACATTCATGTACAAGTTTTTGTCTTGACGTATACTTTCATTTCTTTTGGGTACCTAAAGATTTTTAAAGGTACATAAGTCTAATATACAGACAGAAAAATAATGGAGATTTCTTCACTGATGCCGGTGCTTTTTAGAAATAGAGTTTGGAGGTTACTTTATCTACAGCTTTACACCATGGATTGGAATTTTTCCAAGTGACAAGTTTTACTGGGGCTAACGGCTTTCTTCTTTATCTATGAAGAATGTGTTTTCAGGTTAACAGCATAAATAAACTTGTTTACAACCCCGGGAAGAGGAATGCTTACATTGTAAAGAACAGGTGTTTTCAGGGAGCTCTGCTCTTTAGATGTCATGAATATACAGTTAATTGATCTGCTAATGACAAATAATTTTTCTCTATTAAAGAAAGTTTCCCCAAGGACTTTAACAAGGGAATGGTTCATTAACTTAATCCTAGTTATCATATGTGTTTAAAAGCACTGTATCTGCTGTTAAGTAAAAAGTAATCTTTAATTTGCTAAGAATTTATTGATTCAGGTTGTTCTTTTTTCCCCCAATTGGCCAAATTAGGGAGCTACTGCTTATTTAGGTCAGAAGCCTAGTAAAATACAAAACAATGAAATTAATATATTGTTCTTTCTCCAGAGAAACTTACAGTTTCATGAAGGGAGGAAGGAATTATAAAGAAAGTTGTTTCAAAATGAGGATTTCAGTGAGTGTATTGAAATGACTGCTAAGATGGGGCTGTCGTGTGTTTGGGTGGCAGAAACAAATCAGGTGAGAATAATTTTATAGATACAGTTCCTTTATTTATTAACTTACTATCTAGAAAATAGACTGTAAGCTCTGTGTATCCATTAAGAGTGATGTATGTGGAAAAAGGACTGTGAGGAAATATGGCAAAATATTACTTTTATTTATGTGGGTGGGGAGATTATAGGTAATTTGGTTTCTTCTTGTACATTTTGAATTTTTACAGATTTCAAACCCTGAATTTTTTTTTTTTGACTGCGCTGTGTGGCTTGCGGGATCTTAATTAGGTAACTAGGGACCGAACTCAGGCCCACCGCAGTGAAAGTGCCTGGTGCTAACTACTGAACTGCCAGCGAACTTAAACCCAGAAATTTTTATATGTTAAAAAAAGAAAAAAGACAAATTTTATACCTTCTATTAAGAGTTTGGTTTACCATATTGAACGAAAGCGAGTTGGTGAATTGATACATTTCCAGTGGAATTTTGGTGTTGGAAAAGATCTTAGGGGCTTCCCTGGTGCGCACTGGTTAAGAATCCGCCTGCCAATAAAGGGGACACGGGTTCGAGCCCTGGTCCGTGAAGATCCCACATGCTGCGGAGCAACTAAGCCTGTGCGCCACAGCTACTGAGCCTGTGCTCTAGAGCCCGCGAGCCACAACTACTGAGCCCGTGTGCCGCAACTACTGAAGCCCGCATGCCTAGAGCCCGTGCTCCACAGCAAGAGAAGCCACCGCAATGAGAAGCCCGTGCACTGCAACAGAGTAGCCCCCGCTCGCCACAACTAGAGAAAGCCCATGCGCAGCAACGAAGACCCAACACAGCCATGAATGAATGAATGAATGAATGAATGAAAGAAAAAGATCTTAGAAATCATTTAACTCTTTTTCCAGTGCAGTGGTTTCCTTTACATTAATTATCTCTGTTTTAATTAAAAGAATGTTAGTGTGTTGAACTGAGGTTGTTAGGATGGGTTGAGTGTATCTAATGAGATCTAGAGGTACTTTTATTTTAGTATTGAGTACGTTTCTGCATCTATAAGTTTTATGGACATGTACTCAGTAAGCTGTGTGCCAGACTGATCAAATCTTTCTATATATGATTTGAACCGCCAGTAACTCTATGTTGTTTTTATTATTTCCATTTTATGGATGGGGAAATGCAGGGTCAGAAAAATGAGATGCCGTGTTTTAAGGTGATTAGCTCATGCTCTTTCCACAAGACCAATCTGTTTGGAGACGCTACTGTTCTTCATCATGGAGTAGTCAGCTTATCTGTAACACACACACACTGGCCTCTCTTACACATTTTCACACATTTTAAACCGTACTTGTTGCTCATATATTTATAATTTAGGGACACTAGTAAAAGTTTAGTTTGCACGTCTAATTATAGGAGCCCAGTAGTTGATGCATAATAGATGCTCAGTAAATGGCATGTTCAAGCAGATGACCTTCAAAACTGAACTCATTAGTTTCATTCCCTATATCCTATTTCTGTGTGTGGCATCTCCATTTCAGGCAACCCAGGAATCTTAGATTCCTGCCTCCTGCCTCAAACAGTTCCAAGGTTATATCCGTATTGCCTTATTTGATAGGCTCATATTTCTTGCTTGGACATTTACAGTAGTCTTCTGACTGTTTTTTTGCACCCTCCGTCTTTTCTTCCTTCTGGCTATTTTCTGTGTTGCTGCCAAATTGTTATTTCTGAAGACACGAGTCTGCTTATGTCTCATTCTTGCCTAAATTTTGTTTTTGGCTTTTTGGTTGCTTTTAGGATAATTAACTTTCAATCTCCTCAGCATAGCGTAGTGTACACACTTCGTGTTCTGAGATAGCTTACCTCTCCAGTCTTTACTGGCACTCCACTTCAGCTTTACTGAAGTATCCTAATTTTCTGAACACACATGCTATTTTTATAGTTTGTGCAGTTCCTCAACGTAGTTGTGCTAGTTTCATTTATGTAGTTTTCTCTGCTTGGAATCTCCTTCCTTCCTCATCCACTTAGCCACTTTCCTCATCTTCAACTAAAGTATCTTTATCTCTGATAAACCTTCCCCTTTACTTACCTCTTTTCTTATAGGTTGGGTGTCCTCTTTTGGTGCTACCATCATTTGGTACACATCTTATTGAAGCATTCGGCTCCCAGTATTGGAATTGAATATTTACTTTTTCCTTCACCATTGGGTGCTAGTAATCTGTTTCAAAACAGATTCTTGGGCTTAAGTCCAGACCTAGTGAATCAAAATATCCAGTGATGAGGTGGAGTTTATGTATTTTTTAAAAACAACTCCTGGGTTATCCTCATGTCCACCTAGGTTAAGAACCGCTGTGATGGTTCTTCTTATAGAATCTTTCAGCCTTACATCCCTAGCCCCTGGCAAATAGTATGTACGTATAAATGATGAATGAATACATTATGTCATCAGGGCTTATTGAAGAGACTTACTGAGTAGAGTATTTTATTTTGAAGAGTCATTTTGAATTGTTAAGGTGTAACATGTAACAGAATGTAGGGTCTTGGGCCTGAAGATAAGGAGCCAGTAAGCATTTATTGGAGAGTTGTATTAAGGAACTTTTAAAGTAATTTCTATCAACTCTGCTTTTATGCTTTTTTTGGCGGGGGGGGGGTGGGTATAGTGAGAGGAGAGTTCTTGAAACCATGTCAGAGCTAGGCAAACAGAAGCAGCTGTAGGAACAAGGTTTACTTTCCTTAATTTGTGAAACACTGAAACTTTGTTCATAGTCACATCTGGTATTGGGAAACTGCCATATTGTTTCAACCTAATACATTTTCAAAGTTCATTCCTTTTCTCAGAAGGTAATATTATCTACTAGGATAGTTCAAGAAGGATAGTATCCTAATGAAGATAGAATGAAGGTTGTAATTTACTCCTATATTGTCAATGGTGAACTGCTCTTAAGAATAGTGACTCATTTTTCCTGTTTGAAGCTTTTTAACAGTTGCTGTCTGGGTTTAAGGTTTCCATTGGGACATAGTATAAAATACAGTGTGAATATTAAATTGCAAAATTTTTGTTCTATATTTTGGTTATGGATTTTGTTCTAAAGTAAAACAGCTTTATTGAGATATCATTCACACACCATACAGTTCACCCATTTAAAATGTACTGATCAGTGGTTTTCAGTATATTCAGTGTTGTGCAGTCATCACCACAATCAAAGGGAACGTTCTTCATCACCCCCAAAAGAAAACCTGTACCCATTAGTAGTCACTTTCCACTTCCGTCATTACCCCCCCATCCCTAGGCAATCAATCTACTTTTTTTTTTTTTCCCGCCCCTCCCCCCAATCTACTTTTTTTAAAAAGAAAACTTTATTTATTTTTTGGCTGTGCTGTGTCTTTGTTGTGGTGCGCGGGTTCTTCTTTGTGTGGCACGTGGGCTTAGTTGCCCTGCGGCATGTGGGATCTTAGTTCCCTGCCTGAGTGCTCCCCTGCATTGGAAGGCGGATTGTTAACCACTGGACCACCAGGGAAGTCCCCAATAATCTACTTTCTGTTTAAAATGTAAATTTTTTGATAGTACATGATTGTTCTAAAAAATGTCAATAATTTGTTTTTTAGAGTTAACTACTTTTAACCGTTTGGTTCATTTCCTTCCAGACTTTTTCTGTGCATATATAAACAGATATATGAATGCATTGTAGTTTTAAACTAAATGGGATCATTCGCTCTCTAAGTATATTATATGCATACGTAGCCCAGGCACACACACGCTGCATGGTAGTCTTTTCCTCCTTAATACATTGTGGTCATCCTTTTAGGTCAGTAAATACCTCTATTTTTTTTTAAGGGCCATAGTATATGGAAGTACAATAATTTGACTGTTTTATCCCAGTTTGATGGACTTTTAGGTTGTTTTCAGCTTTTGACATTCTAAACAATGCTGTAGTAAACAATACTGCAGTTATATTTTTGTATTAGAATATATTCAGAGAAGTGAAAGTGACAGACCAAACAAAAGAATGTGTTTAAAATTTTGATACATATTTCCACATTGTTTTCCAGATAGATTGTAGCAATTTAAAGTTCCACCAACACCTTATCAGTATTCTTTGACCACTTTTTTCTGTAATATTTTCCTAGATTTACAAAGCTTTTTATATGTCTTTTAACTGTGTTTATTGTACCTTTTGATTTCTTTATCTTTATGCTCTTAGGTCATCCCTTACCCAATCTCCTGTGTTTCTTGTAATATTTTTATAGTTCTAGTTTTATATTTTCATCTTTAATTAATCTGGAGTTTATTTCTTTGTATTTTGTGGGCAGGAAGTAATGATGTAATTTTACTTTTCCTCAGATAGGTAGCTACTGATCCTAGCACTATTTATTGATTTGAAAGACCTCGTTTATAATAAATTAAGTCTCCCCATATATGGATCTGTTTTGACTCATTTGTTTTATTGATATGTTTATTCTTGCTCTAGGGTTAGAAGTTTTCATTTTTATAAAACAATAATCTTTATTGAGGTATAATTGACATAATAAAATGCACCCATTTTAAATGAATAATTTGTTAAGTTTTGAAATATCAAAGTATTCACCTGTGAAACCATCACTACAATCAAGATAATGACAGTTGCCGTCTTCTGCAAAAGTTTTGTTGGCCCTTTGTAATTCCTCCCAGCAGCAACTACTGATCTGCTTTTTGCCTAGGTCTAGACTTTTATTTGTTGTATTTTAATGGTATTTGGAATGACATTAAAGCAATTTTTGTTGTTTCTAGAATCACAGGCATGCCCCATCCCCCAGGGTTTTGACTTGCAGTTCCATTTGCTTGAGTGCTCCTGTCTCAGATGTCTTCTCAGATGTCTGTGAAGGTTGCTCCTTTACCTCCTTCCAGTCCTTTGCTTAAATGTTACCTTCTCAGTGAGACTTTCTGTGAACATTATTTTAATTGCAACTCTGTCTCCCTTCCCTGATTTAATTTTCTTAATAGCCTTCATTCGCCATTTTGTAGTTTGCTGTCCCTACTTTCCAAACTGTTTACGGTGAGGATTTATTGTTTTTAGAGTTCAAAATTTCCTAAAAGCCATTATTTTTAATGTAGGAAATAAAAACATGTGTTTTGATTTTTTAAAATCCAATTTCAAACATTATTCTACAGCACCCACAGTCTCCAAGTTTAAAACCTAATACATTTATACCTGAAGTCCCTCTCAACCCCAAGAGGGAAAACTTCCATGGTTCATGATCTCACAGTAATACAAACAGCAGGGTAAGAAACTAAAGATAGTAGCTGTTCTCAAAAAAGAGCAAATGAAGGTTTACTATTTGCATAACATTAGGTGGAATTCTGTAAAGAATTAAACAAACCACACAAAATACATACCAGTGTATGTAATACTAAAAGTTTATTAAGCTCTGCCTCCTCCCTTGTATTCTGTCTCTTGGTTAAGAATCACTGATATCTTGATTAGTACATCTTTAGCTGTTTTTTTTAATTCAGAAGAGATAGAATTCTATTAAAATATTTTCTCCCACAGATATAGTTTTGGATTTATGTATTATGTTCTCTCTCAGGCTCATGAAGTCCAGAATGAGCTACTTGATGTGTTTGGTAGCTGCCCTCTTTAATTATGTTGCAGTGATTTATCTGGATAGACTTACTCATTGAGAATTCCTATTCCCTTACATACTACAAACAATAGAATGTTGAAACAAAGGAGGAGTGAGGGTTAGCTTCAAGGCTGCTGAATGGAGGAAGACATTTACTAGGTTCCCTGGCAGAAGAACTTTTAGGTAAGGGAGCTCCTGTCTCCTGTGCCAACTATTTATATTGTAACTGTAATAATGAACTGTTCAAACTTGAGAAATGTTAGATTAATAATATAGATCACCTTTGTTACCACACTAGAGTTTATTCCCCTTACGTCTAGAAATATATCAACTACTTTTGCAGATATGTTAAAACAAAACAAGAGTCATTTCTATTGGTAATGAATGTAATTTTGTTTCTTAATATTGTAAGTGAACTAAGGACTCTTTCCATGGCCTAATTCCGTTCTCTGTATCCTAATTAACAGTGATTTAAAAATCAAATAAAATGTTTTTTTCCCTCCATTAAAAATAATGACTTGTAGGTATTTTTGAATTCTAAAAATCAGTAAATGCTCATTGTAAACATTTCGGAAAGTATAGATAATTATAAAATTATAAAAATAAAAACACCCTAGAAACAAACCAAAATCCAACCAACCCCCAACTATAATTCAACGTTCAGAATCTGTTAGTTTACCTTTTGTAACATGTCCATCTAGTGTTTTTATTCAAAACTTAAAAAAATGTAAATCATCTCATCTCTAATAACAAGGATAATAATTTCTTGAGCTGTGCTTTTTTTAAAGTTTGATGGGCAGTATGAGTTTTTACTAATCATTTCTCTGTTTTGGTTAACCATTAGAGAGAGGTTAGAACTAAATTTATGGCTCATTTATAATAAGTATATAGGACTTAATTGCATACACTTTATAAAGTAGGCTCTTTTCATTTTCCCTTTGCCTTAATTTTCTCAGTAGTGGAAGTTATTTGATTTTCTAAGTCACTCGAAATCTTTTGTGAAACAATTGAGATAAAATAAAAACATTTCTGTGATTATAGTTTTCTTTTTTTTTTTTTGGGTCTAACATATCAAAATTTTTTTTATGATATATTATTTCCATAGATAATTTTAAGGTTATACCACATTCTACTCTATGTAGTGGCCACATTCTTTTCTGTAATAATGTCTTAATATTGATCATTTAGGTTTCTAATTTTTACTAATGTTGGTGGTGTTGTAATGAACATTTTTGTTTATCAATACTTGTAGTTTAGATTATTTTCTTCACTTCTGTTCTTAGAATGGGAATAATACTGTTAGTCTTTATAGTGCTATTCTACCTCTTGTGTAATTTTTTCCCTCATTTTTAAGATACAATTTTGCATACAGTGAAATTCACTATTATTTTAGCATACACTTCTGTAGATTTTGACAAATGCGTATATTCTTGTAATCACCACAGTCGAGATATAAAAGTTTTTTTTTTTTTTTTTTTACGAAAGTTTATTCTTAAATGTACAATGGATTCCAAGACAACACTTGATTCTAGCTGTAGGTGGCAAAGATGTGATGGCAGGGAATCCAGATGTTTAAACAGGAATGGAATTAAGGATCATCATTGCCTCAGGCACAAGGAACATTACTTTTTGCCAGACTTCTTAATTCCACCTGTGGCCAGGAGGCCTTTCCAGCGGCCTTCGCTTGCCCCTCCTTCTGTTTCTGCTTGAATGCCTTGTCTTCTTGTCCATCTCCTTGGCTTGCTTCTTGGGCTGCTTCAGGGGCTTCTTCTTGCCACCTTTGCGGCTCGACATGGTACCTGCCGCCCCTTCCCCAGACCCTGCCACCGGATGCCGAGATACAAAAGTTTTCACGCTTCCCCAGATTCTCTGGAGCCCTTTCGTAGTCAGCTCTTACCTCCATTCCCAGCAACTGGTAACCACTAATCCGTTTTTTGTCCCTATAGTTTTGCCTTTTCCAAAATGTCATATATGTACTGTAAGTGTATGTAGCTTTTGAATCTGGTTTCTTTCACTTAGCATACTACATTTGAGAATCCATGTTATAACAGTAAATGGATCCTTTTAATTAGTAGTATCCCATTAAATAGTTGTATGACAGTTTATCCATTTTGTGTGCTTAATTTTAATTCTCTTGGTTGGCTGGAGTGCTTGATACAGTCATTGCTTGAAAGGTGACGTGTGAGTGGCATATTTTATTACTTCTTTTGTATATTGTGTTCTTATAGCCTTTATAAATGAAAGACAATTGTGTCAGGACATAAAAATCTTTGGGCCATTGACGATAGATCTCATTTTATTGTCTTTGGCGGGTAGTGTTTTAGAGAACCAAGGGTAAGTTCTATTTTTTTAGAATTCTCCAAATTTAGGGTAGTTTGGTCAGGATGTGATTTTTGTGTGCTATGTGGGTGAGAGCTGCGTAGTTTTGTAGCTTGAGAAAGGTTCCTTTGGTTATATATTTGATTATTTTAGTTTTCGTGCTTGGGAACCATCATTTTAAGTTATATCTTCATTGTTTCTTCATAGCAGTCATCTTTCTTTAAATTAAAATTTTGACTTAGTTATTTGTTGATTCCTGCAGTTGTAAGAAATAATACAGAGAGATCCTTTGTATACTTTCCTCTATTTCCCCATTTTACAGTATAACCTTTGCAGGTAACATTGTGTAG
This sequence comes from Balaenoptera acutorostrata, assembly GCF_949987535.1. Taxonomy (NCBI): domain Eukaryota; kingdom Metazoa; phylum Chordata; class Mammalia; order Artiodactyla; family Balaenopteridae; genus Balaenoptera; species Balaenoptera acutorostrata. The sequence continues at coordinate 24,809,051 of NC_080064.1, read as the reverse complement.
TATAGCATCACAGCTAGGTTATTGATGTTGTTAAAATCTATCCAGTCCTATTCACATCTCTCCAGTTTTACTTGTACTCATTTGGGTCTGTTTGTGTGTGTGTGTGTATGTGTATGAAGTTCAATATAATTTTACCATCTGTATAGGTTCATATACTTACCACCACAAAGTGCTGAATAGCTCCAAAACAACAAGGGACCCTTGAGTAGCCCTTTTTACACACCCCCTTTCCCTTTGCAGGGGTTGGGGGGGCCTCCCCCAACGACTAATCTGTCCTATTCTTCATTTCTACAATTTTGTCATTTCAAAAAAGTCATATAAATGGAGTCATACCATACATATAGCCTTTGGTGGGGACTGGCCTTTTTTGCTGTGCATACTTTTCTGGAGTCTCATCCAAGTTGTTGCCTGTGGTCGGCCATTCCTTTTTATTGCTGCATAGTGTGCATGGTGCAGAAGCACCATAGTTTGTTTAACCTGTTGAAGGACATCTGGGCTGATTCCAGTTTTTAGTTATTATAAATGAAGCTGCTGTGAACATTCATGTGCAGGTTTTTGTGTGAACATCAGATAAAAGCCCAGGAGTCCAATTGCTAGGTAATAATGGTAGTTGCATGTCTAGTTTCTAAAGAAACTGCCGAGTTGTTTTCTGGACGAGTAATGTTTGAATAATACAATTTTTCTGTGCGCTCAACAGCATTTCGTGGTATTACTGTTTTTTATTTTAGCCATTCTGATACATATGTAATGATATCTCATTGTGGTTTTAATCTGTGTTTCCCTGATGGCTAATGGTGTTCAACATCTTCTCATGTGAGCAGCTATCTTTATTTTTTAATATGGTTTTGAATTCTTGTCTTAGTTTTATTGGGTTGGCCAAAAAGTGCCTTCAGCTTTTAAGTAGAAATGAAAGACACATTTTTCATTTTCACCAAGAACTTTATTGAACAACGTATTCACCCTTTTGTTCCACTACCTTCTGCCATTTTCCAGGCAACTTCATAATTCCATCTTCCCACAACTTTTTATCTTTTTGAGCAAAGAACTGTTCCAGGTGCCTTTCACAGTCTTCCAGGGAATTGAAATTTTTTCCATTAAGAGGATTTTGTAAAGACCTAAATAAATGGAAATCCAGAGGTGAAATGTCTGGTGAATCCAGCGGATGAATCAGAACTTCCCAGCCAAGCTGTAACAGTTTTTGCCTGGTCATCAAAGAAACATGCGGTCTTGCGTTATCCTAATGGAAGATTATGCGTTTTCTGTTGACTAATTCTGGATGCTTTTCATCGAGTGCTACTTTCAGTTGGTCTAATTGGGAGCAGTACTTGTTGGAATTAATCGTTTGGTTTTCTGGAAGGACCTCATAATAGAGGACTCGCTTCCAATCCCACCATATGCACACCATCACTGTCTTTGGATGAAGACCGGCCTTTGGTGTGGTTGGTGGTGGTTCATTTTGCTTGCCCTGCGATCTCTTCCATTCCACATTATTGTACAGTATCCACTTTTCATTGCCTGTCACAATTTGTTTTAAAAACAGAATGTTTTCATTATGTTTCAGTAGAGAATTGCATGCGGAAATATGGTCAAGAAGGTTTCTTTCGTTTAACTTATGTGGAACCCAAAGATCAAAGTGATTCACATAACCAAGGTGGTGCAAATGATTTTCAACGCTTGATTTGGGTATCTTGAGTATGTCGGCTATTTCCCGAGTGGTATAACGTTGATTGTTCTCAGTTAATGTTTCGATTTGATCGCTGTCAACTTCAACTGGTCTACCCGACTGTGGAGCATCGTCCAGCAAGAAATCTCCAGCACAAAACTTTGCAAACCACTTTTAAAAAATTAATTAATTAATTAAATTTTGGCTGCGTTGGGTCTTCGTTGCTGCTTGCAGGCTTTCTCTAGTTGTGGCGAGTGGGAGTTACTCTTAGTTGAGGTGCGTGGGCTTCTCATTGCAGTGGCTTCTCTTGTTGCAGAGCACGGGCTCTGGGCGCACGGGTTTCAGTAGTTGTGGCACGTGGGCGCAGTAGTTGTTGCTCGCGGGCTCTAGAGCGCGGGCTCAGTAGTTGTGGCGCCTGGGCTTAGTTGCTCCGCGGCATGTGGGATCTTCCTGGACCAGGGCTTGAACCCGTGTTCCCTGCATTGGCAGGTGGATTCTTAACCACTGCACCACCAGGGAAGCCCCTCAAACCACTTTTAAAAAAAAATTTATTTGGCTGTGTTGGGTCTTAGTTGCATCATGCAGGATCTTTGTTGCAGCATGTGGGATCTTTCATTGAGGTGCGTGCGGGCTTCAGAGCGCACGGGCTCGGTAGTTGTCGCTTGCGGGCTCAGTAGTTGTGTTCTCGGGCTTAGTTGCCCCGCGGCATGTGGGATCTTAGTTCCCCTACCAGGGATCGAACCCGAGTCCCCTGCATTGGAAGGCGGATTCTTAACCACTGGACCACTAGGGAAATCCCGCAAACCACTTTTGACACTTTCAATCAGTCACAGCACCTTCTCCATACACTACATGATCTTTTTTTGCGTTTCAGTTGCATTTTTACCTTTCTTGAAATAACAAAGGATAGATGCTGAAAATGTTGCTTTTTTCTTCCATCTTCAATATGAATATGGCTACACAAAAATTCACCAATTTTGATAAGTCTTTTCTTAAATGCACGCTGATATGACAGCTGTCACTTACAATCTAACAAAATTGTTTCGAATGAAGTTAAAGACAACTAAGTGCTACTAGAGCCATCTTACGGAAAAACCGAATGAACCTTTTGGCCAACCCAATATGTGATCTTAACTATTAATAAAAGTACTAAATTCTGTTTGATATGTTTCCCTATGTTCCGTTTATCCAGTAACATTTGTGGAAGCTCCATTTATAAGTTTGATAAGAGATCTTTGCTTAGTTTTTGGATCAGTGTTAACTTAGCGCACATTCACTTGTAAACATTTTAGGAATGGCTTATTTTTAAAACAGGTTTGGCAAACTGGCCTCCCTGCCAAATCTAGCTTGCTGCCTGTTTATGTATGGCTCTTGAGCTAAGACTGGTTTTTACATTTTTAAATGTGTAGTTGAAAATAAAAACAAAGAATACATGACAAAGACCCTGTGTAGCCCGCGAAGCCTATATTATTTATTTATTTAAAAATATTTATTTATTTATTTGGCTGCATCGGGTCTTAATTGCGGCACACGGAATCTTCATTGCAGCATGCAGGATCTTTCGTTGTAGTATACAGGCTCTCTAGTTGTGGTGCATGAGCTCAGTAGTTGTGGCACGGGTTGAGTTGCCCCATGGCATGTGGGATCTTAGTTCCCCGACCAGGGATCGAACATGTGTCCCCTACATTGGAAGGTGGATTCTTAACCACTGGACCACCAGGGAAGTCCCAGCCTGTATTATTTGTTATTTGACATGTTACAGAAAGTGTTTGCCATCTCCTATTTTTATTTATTTAAAAAGATTTTATTTTATTTTTATTTTTTAAAATTTATTTATTTTTATTTATTTATTATTTTTGGCTGTGTTTGGTCTTCGTTGCTGCATGCAGGCTTTCTCTAGTTGCAGGGAATGGGGGCTACTCTTCGTTGTGGTGCGCGGGCTTCTCTTGTTGCTAAGCACGGGCTCTAGAGCACGGGCTTCAGTAGATGCAGCACGTGGGCTCAGTAGTTGTGGCTGGTGGGCTCTAGAGCGCAGGCTCAGTAGTTGAGGTGCACAGGCTTAGTTGCTCCGCGGCATGTGGGATCTTCCTGGAGCAGGGCTCAAACCTGTGTCCCGTACATTGGCAGGCATTCTTAGCCACTGTGCCACCAGGGAAGCCCCTCCTAGTTTTAAAAAACAGCTTTATTAAGATATTATTCACATACCATAAAGTTCACCCTTAAGTTTACAATTTGGTTTAGTGTTTTTATAGTGCTATGCAACCATCATGCTTTCTAACACTAGAACATTTTTAGCACTCCCAAAAGAAACCCTGTACTCATTAGTAGTCATTGTCAATTTCCCCCTTTCCTAAGTCCCTGGCAAACAAAAACCTATTCTTGTCTCTCTACATTTGTTTGTTTTGGATATTTCATATAAATGGAATCATATAATATGTGGCCTTTTGTGTCTGGCTTCTTTCACTTAGCATGTTTTTAAGGTTCATGCACATTGTAGCATGTATCAGTACTTCGTTCCTTGTTTTTTTTTTTTTTGGCCGCGCATGGCAGCTTGCAGGATCTTAGTTCCCCAGCCAGGGATTAAACTGGTTAAGAATCTTCCTTCCAATACAGGGGATGCGAATTCGATCCCTGGTGGGGGAACTAAGATCCCACATGCCACAGGGCAGCTAAGCCCGTGAGCCACAACTACTAAGCCCAAACACCCTGGAGCCTGCGCACCACAACTAGAGAAGAGAAAACACGCACTCCACAATTAGAGAGAAGCCCGTGCACCACAACGAAGAGCCCGTGCACCGCAACAAAAAAATCCTGCATGCCTCAACGAAGATCCCGCATGCCACAACTAAGACGCGATGCAGCCAAGTAAATAAATAAATAAATAAAGTAAAATAAAAATTTATTTTAAAAAAGTGGTTTGAAAAAGTTTAAATACAGCAGGAATTATTAAATACAGCATATATTCATTTACAGAATTTTATGTAGCTACTTAAAACATTTTTTAAAGTCTTAGAGAATACGTTTATGTGTAAGGATTCTATAATAGGCCACAAATCTACATACATAAAATGATATGTATATATTTCCATATAGAGACATACACAAAATAAGACTGGAAGGTAATATACTCAAATGTTAACCTAAAACTTCATCAGTAGTTTCTACGTTTTCTATAATGCCAATGAAAATCAGAAAGAAGCTTCTGAAAATAAATTTAACATTTATGAAGTCTTTAGTATATTATTACCTTTCAAACCAATAATCCTCTTCTAGAAACATCTTAATCAACTAAAAGAATAAGCTTTATAAGCAAAGGTGCTTATTGTGCACTTTTAAAAAATATTTTGCTATTTTTTTCTTATTTTTTTGGCCATGCGGCATGTGAGATCTTAGTTCCCCAACCAGGGTTCAAACCTGCGCCCCCTGCATTGGAAGTGCAGCATCTTAACCACTGGACCACCAGGGAAGTTCCTCAAACCACTTTTCACATCACAGTGCCATGATGAAAATCTTCAATAACAAATCTTTGCCCATATTTCTGGTTATTTGCTTAGGCTGAATTCCTAGAAGTAGAATTACTGGATCAAAAGGCATGAACGTTTATAAAACTTGATACATATTGTCAAATTTCTTTCTTGAAAAGCTCAAAAAAGCATGACAGTGTGTTCTTTTAAGCAAGATAAAAGAATCATTTTAAAGAAGCTGGCTGTGGAAGTCCTGTTTCTGCTATTTTGTCACTCCTGAGACTGAGGGTAATTTCTCACATTACAAATATTTGTATGTAATGCCTGTCATGTTTTTAATACTGTGGGGTTTACTTTTAGGGAGATAAGACAAACTGCCATGGCACTATTGCTAAAGTGCAGTTTTGCTACTTAGTAGATGTTATTTCAGTAGTTGAGAAGGCAGTAAGACACCTGTATCATGGTCTTTGCACTTCATTGTAAATTTCTCCACTCCTCCTCTGTCGAAAAGGGAGAACAGATTAACTAGAGAAGCAGTCTTTATATAAGTAGTCCCCCTCTCACCCCCGAATCAATCTGCAGAGACTACCACTGTAGGCATGCCTTGTAGTTGATAGTTCTTCCACTTACTTTTCACAATTGTTGTTTTCACTGGTGGTCTAAGTTGTACATCTGTTAAAAAATATGCACTGTCTTACAATTTGTAGAACATTTATATCAATGGCTGTGGAGGCCCATAATTTGTTTTCTTTCACAGACTATTCTTATGGTAAAAATTATTACAAGCCTTTTATGCCTACTATTACCTGTCCATTAGTGAGCACAGGGATGACAAAGTGAATCTCAAAAAATTTAATATTAGCAAAAGTTTGGAAAAGTGAATTCTGTGTCTTTTTTGTGGACGAATATTTGTTATTTTCACATTATTTACATAGATTCTTACACTCTGCTGGTAAGATTCCAATGATGGCAAATATATTAAATTTAGTTTCATTGTTTGGAAAGAGCCTGATACTTACGCATTTGCCACAACTCGATTTAAGAACTTCTGGTGAACATTCTTGATTTAGTTTTTTTGCTTTTTCCATATGTCATCTTTTGCGATTGGTATTTCAGAATGAAACTTTTACTGCTAATGAAGACCCTTGATGTATTCTCTATTTGCAAATAACCATTTTTTGTTGTAAGTGTGATCTATAATAGTAGTTGTGTAGGAGTCTCTTTCATGCTTTTGGAATTTGTTCTTTTGGAAGTCAGGAGTATACCATTCAGACAGATTGCTACAGGTAGTAGTTTCCAGACAAGTGGAGATAAGATTTATCATTATCTTAAGTTTTACACTTATTAGGTTCTTCCGTATCAATTAGACAGTTTCTCTCTCCAGTTAAAATGGCCTTGCTCTCCTTACTGATTTCAGCTTGATCATGATTGGCGAAATTAAGATGAAGACCGTCAGAACCGGCAATTGTGAGGTTTTTGTAGTTAAAGGTCACTAGTATCATAGGCTTTATTAACTGCTTCTAAAAATATTATTTATTCTTTTTACTTTATAAATTGTTTTCTTTTATGTTTAGGAAGTGCTGACATTTCCATGAGGTGTATATATTATGGTAGTATGGTAGCAAATCAGTTTTGATAACTTACAGTTTATCACTTGGGTCTGTTAACTATCCTAGCTGAATGCCATCAACACATTATATAATCTGGAACTTTAATGGTATTTAATTGCCAAAGGTAGTAGCAGTTTTTTTTTTTTAATAAATTTATTTACTTTTGGCTGCGTTGGGTCTTAATTGTTGCTCACAGGCTTTCTGTAGTTGCGGCGAACAGAGGCTTCTCTTCATTGTGGTGCCTGGGCTTCTTATTGCAGTGGCTTCTCTTGTTGCAGAGCACGGTCTCTAGGCACGCGGGCTTCAGTAGTTGTGGCACACGGGCTCAGCAGTTGTGGCTAGCGGGCTCTAGAGCACAGGCTCAGTAGTTGTGGCGCACGGGCTTAGTTGCTCCATGGCATGTGGGATCTTCCCAGACCAGGGCTTGAACCCGTGTCCCCTGCATTGGCAGGCGGATTCTTAACCACTGCGTCACCAGGGAAGTCCAAGGTAGTAGCAGTTTTTAATGATAAATAATAATAAAAAAATGGGAGTTCAGCCTAATCCTGGCTGCTGTGGTGACTTCATTTTCCTCCTGTATAAAAATAGTGTAGGGCTTCCCTGGTGGCACAGTGGTTAAGAGTCCGCCTGCCAATGCGGGGGACGCGGGTTCGGGCCCTGGTCCGGGAGGATCCCACATGCCGCGGGGCAGCTGAGCCTGTGCTCTAAAGCCCGCGAGCCGCAACTGCTGAAGCCGGTGCCCCTGGAGCCCGTGCTCCGCAACGGGAGAGGCCACCGCGATGGGAAGCCCACTCACCACGGCGAGGAGTGGCCTCCGCTTGCCGCAACTGGAGAGAACCCACGCGCAGTGGCGAAGACCCAACGCAACCAAAAATAAAATAAATGAATAAATAAATAGAATTAGAAAAAAAAAACAGTGTAGTAATCAGTTTCCAGAACAACAGCTGTTTAAGCCAGGTGTCCTGGAGCCTTTGTGCTTGTCTTTGATGAGAACAGAAAGAAGTGCTAGTAAAGGGGATAGAGAGCTGAATTTGAATTCCACTTCTGATCTTTATCTGCTATATGACTTTAGACAGATCATGCCTCTGAACCTTGGTCCTCATCTATAAAATGGAATAATGTCTATTTTGCAGTACAGTGCCTTGAAAACTCAGCAAATGCTGGTATTTAGTGTTGCTATTAACAATGAATAAATAAGATCACGTAGTAGGGTTTGCCTCCTCCTAAGCTTAAAGAGTAGTCTTTTGTTTTTGTTTTTTCCCAGTAATCAAGAAAAATGTTTATTTATTTATATTTTATTAGAGGAATGTGATAACTTTTTGCTTTTCTCACAAAATGGGGATAAGAGTACCTGCATTTTCAAATTGTTACGAATATTAAAGAGATCATACAGCATATAAATATTTTTATAGGACAGGACCTGGCACAAAGTAAGTCTCAGTAAATATTTGTTGTTGTTATTTATAATACAGATACAAGAAAGCAGAAGATGGTGTAGAACAGACTTATTAAATGTTTTTCCCTTAATGATTAAATTCAGATTAGGTTAATCCTCGTATTCCATTTCTTCTTCTCATTGCTCAAGTTTCTCCTGCATTTGCTGGCTTTTTCTCTCTGGTTATCTCCTTCCTGTAATGGTTCTTGGCACCACCTCTTCTGCTTGTATTGTTCTGGATCTATGTTAGTGAAATGGAGCCATCGTGATCTAGGCTTGCCTTTGCAAAAAATCCTCCAGGGGAACAAAGGTGTGGAGGAGAAAAGTGCTTGATAACTGAGATTCAGTGGTTGAGGAAATAAATATTTTAGTAAAGGCAGTTTTTAGTCTCAAGGTATAGAAGTCTTTTCTACTTAGCAAAAATTCAGGGCATTAAATGAAGGAACATCAGGGATTCTCTCTGAACCCCAGAGCAGGAAATATATACGTGGGCCTCCTGGGCACTAGGAGGCTTTTCTGTTTCCATAGGGGTTCCATAGTCTCTTGTCTCTGATTTTTTTCAGCACATTCTTTCTCTTCTTTGTGTTGACCATCTACTGCTTATTCACCAGGTTATACTTGACCCAAAATGACAGCTACAACTGCCAAGTCTTTAGGGAATTTCACTTTGTCTCTCCGTTGCTATCTGGCCTGAATGCTAAGGAGAGGTATCTGATTAGGTCAGTTTATCATTTCTCTTCAGGTACTAGGGGTTTGGCCATTCAGGAGAATACTTTTGTTATAATTGTTTGTGGCCAGAGGTGGTGGGAATCACAAAGTTGTCCTTTCTAGGCAGGTGTCTTGAAATATGTCTGTTAGAAAATATTCAAAAAAGTGTTGATTTGTTGAACTTTATTTTTCCAAGTGCACTACATAGCTCTCATTACTGTTTTAAAGTATAGACTTCCAGTGTGATTTCATAAATACCAACTTAGTGGTACCTATTGTGTTTGAGTTTGGTTCTTGTATACAATCAACAGAGAACTGGCCAAACTAGCTCAAGTGAAGGGACATTCATTGTAAAGACACCCTGAGCAGTTAAGGGACAGCAATCCAAGGACAGGAATGCTAGTAAAGTAAGGCCAAGAACTGAGCCAGAATGCTCTCAAAAGTTGCTTCTTTTTTAGGTCTTTTATATTGGACTGCATGGACCGTCATGGTAACCGCTTTGTTCTTTGAGATTTAATGTTCAGTAATATATATCTGCTTGAAAATCTGATAAATGTAATTTGTTACATATTTGGATCATTAACTTCTTAAATTTGGATTCCTTTATACCCAAGTCTGAGTTTCAGTGTTTTGGTTTTTTTTCCCTTGACTGCAATGTTGGCTGGCCAAAAGGGAGACAAAAATCTAAATAGAGAAGTAGGAGGAGAACCAGGAGACCATAGTGGTATGGAAATCAGGGAATGAAGGAATTTGAGAAGGTGACTTTATTGAATTTTTTTTTTTTTATGAGAACGGAAAAAACATGAGCTTGAACTAGTGATGATTTTTATTTTTATATGTTGGAAGTTTCTGAATGGATTAGAATGGAAGTTTCTCTGAATTGAGGATTCGCTGGGAATTGAGAAGAGAGAAAAATGGTTGTACTTTGAAATGCTAAGTTTTAGAAAGTAAATTAGACGTTTGTGTGATCTAGGTACTTCTAATATTGATTATGAAAACGCTGACCTATAGAGAGAGAGGCTCACCTCCCCGGAATGACCAAAACCTACCCTTTGCTAACTGAGGATAGGGAAAGAAGAGATGGATGTATGGGGACATTTCAGTATTAAAGAGAATAACCTGTGAGGTGGATATAGTTGAATAAATGCCTACTAGGTATTGGACGTGTCTCATTTAATATATTTTTTAATGAATTTATTTATGGCTGCGTTGGGTCCTCGTTGCTGCACGCGGGCTTTCTCTAGTTGCGGTGAGTGGGGGCTACTCTTCGTTGTGGTGCGCGGGCTTCTCATTGCGGTGGCTTCTCTTGTTGCGGAGCATGGGCCTAGGCGTGTGGGCTTCAGTAGTTGTGGCTCACGGGCTCTAGAGCGCAGGCTCAGTAGTTGCGGTGCACCGGCTTAGTTGCTCCGTGGCATGTGGGATCTTCCTGGACCAGGGCTCGAGCCCGTGTCCCCTGCATTGGCAGGCGGATTCTTACTTACTGTGCCACCAGGGAAGTCCCTCATTTAATCTTCATAGCAAACGTATAAAGTAGCCAGTGTTATCTCAGTTTTACAGATGGAAATAGTGAAGTGTGTATCATTCATTGATTCTGATAAGTATGGGATGTTGGGTATGGTAAGTAGGACTTCTCAAGGAGTGCACTTTAGAATATAATTCTTAAAGACTTGTAAAGTGATGCTTTTGCTTAATTTTTCATTTTTCAAATGTGATGTATAGTTCCGGGTTTATCTGTTTTGATTTTATAACTTCCTATGTGGTAAAACACCAACTTAATTTGCAAAATTATGATTCTAGTTAGGACAAGATCCATGTTAGAAGAAGAAGACAGGTGTTGAGGCTTACAAAAGAAAGTTCTGGTATCTGGGAAATGGAAAGGAAACTCAGAAGCTAGGTCATTTGTACAGATGATATTCTTGGGTGGGATGAAGTGAGGAAATATGAGGTAGGTCAGACACTAACGTGGTTTTCTCACTTTGCCTCTTTAGTAAAGGGAGTAAAAGATGCTTTTATGGGGTGGGGCCTCAGTAGAGAAAGTCCTGGATGGGTGTGAGATGGGCAACTGGCAAGTAGCCCACAGAGAAAAATAGGAAATAGTTTTGTGAAACCAGAGGTGATAAGATTATTTAGTGGAAGGAAGGAAGTATTACAGACATTTAGCAAAAGTGAAGATGGAATTAGTAAGTCATACTAGAAATTAACATTAACCCGTCACTCAAATTGAATGCTAGAGAAAGGGGGGGAGGTGTAGAGTACAAGAACTTGAAAAGATAGTTCTGTCCTGATGGGAGCATTTTCTTTGATTATAATTTACAGCCAGCTTTTCTCCTTTATGATAGAAAAGGTTTCTTTGTTACCTGCCCAAGAAGTTTCTTACAGTCGTCTGTTTTCATCATTTGATTTTTCTTGATTCCTGAGCGTCTTCTTTTGATCATTAGTTTTGTTTCCTAGGAAGAATTTTGTTGAGAGTCTGCCTGGTGTTGATGACCATACCAGGTATAGCTCCCATTATAAACAATAAGTTCCTGACTAGTTAAAAACACTTTTGTGAGAGTAACTTGGTTTATCTTGTCTACTCAACTGTGGGTAAATGGTTTAAAATGGAGTTTCTGTACTAGCAAAGGCTCCATTCTCGTCTACAGGAGGTAGGAGGAGTAGTGGTTCACCTTGTATGTGAGGCAGAGAGAGACACCCTGGAAGAGGGAGAGCTGGAGGAGGTGAACAGAGAGCTAAAGAGAGGGAAAGGAGACCTGAGAGCGTGAGCGAGCCAGCAGATAAAACATGGTAGGAGAGAGAATGATGGGTGGGTGGGAAGGCAGTATAGAAGGGATGGAAATTGCTGTGAGGGAAGGACGGGCAAATTTTGAAGGTAGGGAGAGGAGACAGTGGAAAGCAAAGGTGAGAAGACCAAGAGAGCAGACTCATCAAAGCCCAGGGCAAAAGCTGTGAAGGCAGTTCTTCTATCTGGGGGTGGAAACTTCCTGTGGCTGCCCTGGAGGCAGTTTGATAGCATAGAAAGGACATTGCACTTTGAATTGGAACATCTGGATTTAGATCCTGGAAATGCCATCTAAACACTCTTCCCTACTCGGCAGTGGTTGGGGAAGGCATTTCTGTGAGGCTCAGTTCTAATCTCTTAAATGGGAATAATTACTGTGAGATTGTTGTAATGATTACATAAATAGGCATATTGCATGTTCTCTGCCTTCCCTTACCATTTCTACTTTATTTTTTTCATTTTTGTAGCCACTCCTACTTTTTTCTTGGGAAATATAAATAAAATTCCAACATTCTTGGTTAAAAGTATTTGTAGGTTTTTGGATTTTCAAGAAACGCCTAGCATCTAGTTAAATGCATGTTTAGATTCCACAGAAAAAGCTAGATGTAGAACTTTATGTGTTTAATTTACATGCTTTGTAAACGTTAACTCTGGCCTGAAGGTTCAAAATGATTTTATCTGATGTTTGTAGAATTTAGCTAAGATGCTGTCCTCATCTCCCCTCCCCTCCTTATTTTTTAGCACCTGTAGTTTAGGAGCTTATTCAGTGTGCTTACTGAAATAATGTAAACGCCTTGTACTGTGAGCCTAGCTTCTGTTTCAAGGCCCTTTGAAACTGTTTTACCACAATAACAAGCCTTATCTCTATGTCTCTTTGTTCTCATATGGCTTAAATTTAGTGTCATTTTGAATTTTATAAATTTACATTTTTGTCAAGCATCCCCAAACTGTTACATCTTAGTGACACAGTGTATCATTTGTAGCATAGTGTCAGCTCTGGGTTTTGAAAATGTGTAATTTAAAACAATGCGACCGGGTCTTCCCTGGTGGTGCAGTGATTATGAATCCGCACAGATTCGAACCCTGGTCCAGGAAGATCCCACATGCCGCGGAGCAACTAAGCCTGAGCACCACAGCTACTGAGCCTGTGCTCTAGAGCCTGCGCGCCACAACTACTGAGCCTGTGCGCCTAGAGCCCGTGGTCTGCAAAAAGAGAAGCCACTGCAATGAGAAGCCCGCGCTGCAACGAAGAGTAGCCTCCACTCGCCATAACTAGGGAAAGCCCATGCACAGCAAAGAAGACCCAACACAGCCAAAAAAATAAAATAAATAAATTAAAAAAAAATAAAACAATGTGACTGTTTTTATGTGGTGACAGTTCAGTCAAATTAAGATTATTGGGGTGGTATTCAGCATGTTAATAAAATCCTTAAATCGGTTCCCCCAACTGTATTCAGGTTTGTGCTCCATGCTCTACCCTCTCCCTGCCTGTCTGTTGTTTGACTCTCTTTGCATTTACCCACTACTAGAAATTGTTCACATACATTTGGAGGTAGTGATGATTGGATGAGGGGGTTTGAGAAAGTCCTGCTTCAGGCAATCAGCAGTGTTCCTCAGGTAGGCAGAATAGCTTTCCTCTTTATATTACTCGGCCATAAAAAGAAACGAAATTGAGTTATTTGTAGTGAGGTGGATGGACCTAGAGTCTGTCATACAGAGTGAAGTAAGTCAGAAAGAGAAAAACAAATACCGTATGCTAACACATATATATGGAATCTAAAGGAAAAAAAATGGTTCTGAAGAAGCTAGGGGCAGGACAGGAATAAAGACGCAGGTGTAGAGAATGGACTTGAGGACACGGGGAGGGGGAAGGGTAAGCTGGGACGAAGTGAGAGAGTAGCATGGACATATATACACTACCAAATGTAAAATAGATAGCTAGTGGGAAGCAGCCGCATAGCACAGGGAGATCAGCTCTGTGCTTTGTGACCACCTAGAGGGGTGGGATAGGGAGTGTGGGAGGGAGATGCAAGAGGGAGGAGATATGGGGATATATATGTATATGTATAACTGATTCACTTTGTTATAAAGCAGAAACTAACACACCATTGTAAGGCCATTATACTCTAATAAAGGTGTTAAAAAAAAAAAAAAGAATAGCCTTCCTCTTTAATAAACAAGGGACGTTACTCTAGCCTCAGGCAGCAAAGGTGGCTTGTTGCTCATAACTGAGAGGACCAGTAGACTGTTGGACAGTAAAGGGTTTTTGAATTATGACTGTTTTGCATAATTATTCCACACTTCATTCTTGCTCTTAAATATTACCTTGTAGTAATGATCTTGGAGATGAGTTAATTGAAGTCTAGAAAGATTGTTATGATGTGGGTAGTACATTTAATGATAAGTAAAGTTTGAAGCGATCCTTGTGATATGTGCTATTTTTTATTTCTCCTGGTTTTCAGATTCTAGGAGCCCCCAGAGATATTCCAATATGGAGAAATGTTGAGGGCACTCCGTTATATAGTTTGTAGCGCCTTTCCCTGAGGTTTATCAAAGAAATACTGGCTTGGATCAAATGAGTCCCCTAATTTGTACTTAACTGTTTTCACAAGGACTGTGGTCTTTGAGTCAGTTTTCATAAGGACTGTGGTCTTTTGAGTCAGTAGCAAGGTTTAGGTCACGTAGTCATCTACATACATCATTGCTCTTCACCATGTTGATCTTTACTTATTAAGTCAAAATGTATGAAATACAGCTACCGTAATTCTCTCTCTCTCTTTTTTAAAGACTCTGCTTCCTTATTTATTTATTTATCTATCTATTTATTTATTTATTTGGCTGCGTTGTGTCTTAGTTGCGGCATGCAGGCTCAGTAGTGGCAGCACGTGGGCTCTCTAGTTGTGGCACACGGGCTCTAGAGCGCGCAGGCTTAGTTGCCCCATGGCATGTGGGATCTTAGTTCCCCAACCAGAGATCGAACCCGCATCCCCTGTATTGGAGGGTGGATTCTTAACCTGTGGATCACCAGGGAAGTCCCTACCGTAATTCTTGTGTGATGGAATTTGCTTTTTCTTTTTCTGCATTATGTGTTTTTCATGTTTGAAAACAAAAGGGAATGGGAGGGGAGAAAGCAGGGGTCATTGCTGAACGCTGATGGTTAAAGGTAAGTGAATGTTTAATCTCAGTCACTTGATTATTGTTATTGTCTTGTCAATATCTGAAAGTAAACATAGAAAAGCTTTTCAGTTGTGTTTAATGTGTATGTAAAATTCAAGATGCTAACTTGGAACTTTTCCCTCCTCTATTCTAAACAATAGGTACGTTCTATGGATGAACTGAATCACGATTTTCAAGCACTTGCTCTGGAGGGAAGAGCGATGGGAGAGGTAAGTGAATTGGTGTGTCAGAAAAGTGGGCCTGTTTTTAAGGGAAGGTTGGAGCTGTCTTTCATCAAATGTGTCCGAATCTAGTCTCCAGAAGTATGTGCTTGCTTTTCCTTGTTGCCATCCTCATGATAGGAGTGGGATATTGCAGAATTTTGCCAAAACAATCTCATTATAAGAAGAATGTTAACTTTAGCCTAATGTCTTAAAAATAAAACAAAATCAAAATGTGAGCACAAATTAATATTATCTTAACCAGTCAGTTGTAAATTGAGGTGTTAAAATTTTACAAAATAGTTTTATATGCATAAAATGTCCTTACCTTTGGCTCATTTTTCAGTTGTTAGGTTCTTTTGCAGTGGAAGGAAGTTTTAGATTGGCTGCTAGTCAGAATATGTTGATAACCTATTTTTAGAGCAGTGTTATTTTTGAGGAAGTTGTTTAGAGCTCCATTGTGAAGAGGGAATTGTTAGATTTCTGGTGAAATAATTCCAGAAGGTTGAGGCCTGAGCCAGTCATCCCTTACATAGATAGAATTTAGAAACAAGCATTTTGGTTTGTTTGTAATGTTTAAAATATGCAAAAACAAAATTTACCATCCATTATATTGATAGTGAAGATTGCCATAATTCTAAAAGAAAGAGGAATATAAATCAAGTATAGCAGATTTCTGGTGCTTCTAGATGTTGACAGTAAGAGTGTATTGGTGATAGGTAGAACATACAGGTTGAATTGATTGCTAAAGATGTCACAGGTTCACAAACTGGGGGCATTTGCTTGTGATTTTTTTTGTTCTGGAGAGTAGCCTTAGGTTTTTTTTCTGTTTTATATTTTGTATATCTAATATTTAAAAGCCCCCATATCTATTTTAATGTTTTAAAGCAGGGAGAATAGCTATATTCTGGATTCTCTTTTATACTATTCATTAAATACATTTGTTCTTTGATTTAGCCAATATTGTTTGATCCAGGCACTGTGCTAGGTTCCGAGGACTCAAAATTAAGATAATTTCCTGATTTATAACAAATATTCATTGACTACCATTGTGGCTGGGCATTAGTTAAAGTCTTTGTGTTTTGATCCTAAGATTCTTGCTTCCTTGGTTATAAGATTTTGTTTCCAACTTTTCTGAATCATCTTGTGGTCAGAGTTGAGTGTCCTATCATCTTGGGTTCATGGGGTTTTGGCCTGTTTTTGTGTTTCCTCTAGAGCTTGAAGAGCAGATTGGTAGGTGTTCTTATGTTTCCTGTACCTGCCTAATATTAATGAAACAGTGCACATCAATAAACCCTATCTGGTTATTGAGTAAACGATTTTCTTACTAAATTTCTGGAGCACAGTTTGAACAGAAAGTTAACAGATGTGTCGTATTAATTATAGATGGGGAAACCACATTTATCTGCTTCCGCACTCCTGTGTTCTAACCTGGTGTACTCTACCAAAAATCTAAGCCCAGTCTTTTAAAATTAGTTACACAGAATAAAAATAATGCCCTGTTACTGTTTTATAAGCAACACTTCATAATCTTTAAAGACTTAACTCTAATTGAAGAAAAGTGAACAGAAAGTGAATTTTATTTAAATTAACAACAAAAATATTTAAAAAATCATTTTCTTCTTCCAAAAATATCCCCTCCCCACAAGGTCTCCAGACCGCACCTCCTTATTTTTTGTTAGAGATGTCGTTTTTTGATGTTTGTATGTAATTCGTCAGACCTAGGTGTTGGCATATGTAAATAACTAAACAAAGTACATTCCAACAGTAATGCAGTGTCACTCTTCTTTCCTTATTATTCACAAAGTAATAATAATAGCTACCATTTGTTGACCATCTATTAGGCAGATGCTAAGAGGTTTGCATGCATTATCTCATCAATAACTCTCTCAGGATGGTTCTGTTATCCAGATAAAGAAAAATTTTGCTCAGGGTCACACATCTAGAAAGTGATGGAGCTGGGACTCTGACCTGGCTACCTCTCCAAAGCACGTGCCCTTAGAGTAAATGAAACCAATACTTACAAAATAATTGATGGTAAAAATCTCATTTTAGTAAGCTTTATAACAGTTGATATTTGGCGAAGGATTTTAAAAAATGCTTAATATACTTCCCTTCCAAAATACAGACACTTAACTGAGGTTATTTTTGGAAAGCATAACCCAGTGTCCAGGCACAAAGGGGACAACTAAGTTAAGTATGGAGTGAGGTTTTTATACTCAAGGAACTCTTTCTTTAGCTAGTTGAGGAAGGAGTGAATACACATGACAACAGAATGAGTTCACTGTGTTTCCTTGTATGGTTCCTGTTTTGAGAAGGGAGTGATCAGTATTGGCAGGAATAGTTTGTGATTACTTGGATGGAGGCATAGGACTTGGGAAACGTCCTCTAGTTTAGTTAGGATTCACATAGGTATAGGTTGGGAGAATGTTTTTTGCAGAGATACAAGGGAGACGGGCACAAAAGAGATGAAGAAAGCAAGCTTTTATAATAAAATAAAAAAGCATAGTTTCTAATTTGTTTAACGTCATTAAATTTCCTTCCCTTTAAACAATAAAGCATCTCTGGGAGGGGATGTGTGTAAATGTAGTGTTTACCCATATAAACACTAAAATTTCAAGTAAATTGCATGGATTTATAAAGCCGGGCACAGTATTTTTTTGCTGCATTTATCTTGTTTGTATTTGTGTGTCTGTGTGCTTGTGTGAGAGTCCTCATTAGGGCAGATGATACCTATGTTCAAGAATGTGTGAATCTTTAGAATTCAAAGAGAATTGCCTCGATTCAAAGTAATTGATTTCTAGTAAAGTTAGTGTAGCCTGGCTCTTGCAACTTTTTTTTTTCTCATCAAAGCCAGTGCTAGACTCCTGGAGTCACTTTGCTAGATAGTGTTTCTTAGAAATCTTGCTCAGAGGTGACTACTTAATAAAACTTTGCCTTCAAACCTTGCTGGTTGTCTGAAGTACAGCTAGCTGTTCTTAGCTGAAGGACACACTACAAGTGCTTTACTTACCTCCTATTCTAAAAAGTCAACATAAGAAGGAAGATAGGAAAATGTCTTAGGCTTAGGGCTACAAATTATTTTCAAATATTTCATCCACTCTCCTTGCTAGCAGCCCCTTTCATTCAACTTTAAGTCCAGTCCTGAAAAGTTTAAAGGCACAGATTATTTCTGTTGAGTATTCAAGAGTGTATCTTTGTAGTACTGAGGAAGGCTCATTGACCTGATGTTTCTGGGTTCTGTTTCTGCCTTGGTTGGCTTATGGTCTTGCATGACTTATTTATTTTACGTCCTGAAAAGGATGCATTTGCAAAGAGGATAGTGGTTCTCGTTTGAAAGTACTTTGAGAGTCTTTGACAGAAAAGCCACCTTATTCTGAATAATTGGTTTTCTCACTTTTAAAAACCAAGGAACTTTTTTTAAGAGTCCTTTATGTTTTACATGTAGTAAACCTGACAGCGTTCAGGGACATTAAAATAATAGTGATTATTTCTGGAATAAATGGAATGTATTTAGGTATGTGGCCCTTCATCTTTGTTTTAGAAAACTGAAGCATAGAAAAGCTTACCCTTGGTAATAAACACGTTTGTAAACCTGAGGAATGAAATCTGGAAAGTGCATCTGTATGTGGAGTGATAATGAATCCTACCACGTTCCTGGAAGTAGAGTAAGGTGAGATGTATTTAAAACATAGCTGCAGGTTCTCATTAGACATTACATAGGAATTCTGCCTGTAAGTGTGAGAGCAGAATGGCTTGTAGAGGAAGGAATTTGACAATGATTTGGAGAGCTCTTAACCCAAAGAAAGGTATAACTTGGTGGGATGAAGAGCTCACTGGATGAGAACCCTAATGCCAACGCTTTTGGCCTTGCCTCAGGCATTCATCTTCTTTGGACTTTGCTTTTTTTCATCCATAAGACACACATGTTGGACTAGATAGTTTTCCAGGACCCTTTTAAGTCTAAGATTCTTGGAGTTTGCCCTTATTTCTAGCTTTAAAAAGATAGAAAATAGGACTAGTTCTCCTTTTTCTAGGATATGCCAGAGGGTATCTAAAAGATGGGTTTTTTTAGAGTGTGATGTAGAGGTTCTGTAAGTTTTCATTGGGTTCTCTAAGTGACTCATTCACTGTGCAGCCACATAAGACATTGAAGTGTCTGTCCATCAGGGCTCATAGGGTGGTAATTGTGAAATCGGGACAAGTAGGAGCCTAATGTGGATACCAAGTCCACATCTTTCCACCATGGCATGATGGCTCACAGAATTGGAGGCTTTTGGGTAGCTAAAAGTACTTTTATGATCCACAGCCCTAGAGGGGCTAACCTCACACTGTAAATTCCTTGCAGTTACGGTCCCATAAGAGTAACTCAGTTGACTCTAAACTGGGTTGAATTTTGGAAAGGAGATGTGTTGTCTGCTAGCAAGATCATGCAGCCTTTCTTGCAGAAAGGATGAAAAATAAATAGAGCCTGTGGTGCATTATAAAAATATCTGACCAAGCAGTGTAACACATCCTTTTCCCCCCAGAATGCAGCTTTTGAGTATGCATAGGAATGTTAAAAGCTGCCTAGTTCCATTAACTTTGTATTAATACCATTTGGTTGTTGGGCATTTTTGACGTTTTGTTATTAAAATGAAATGGTTCCTTTAGAGAAGACATAGCTAGCCAGGCCAAGTGATCTGGAGGAAGTTAATAACTTTCCTTTATTAGGTTAATGACCATGTTAGAGGTGAACTGACCTTTTTATGAGTCTTGTTTTGGAAGTTCCTGGGATCAAAACTATTATGTTTTGGGATTAGGATTGGGCATTTTGAAGAAGATGATAAGAAGGTATCTTCTAACCCTGTGAACATGGGTGCATCTGACATTTAGAACCTGGTGCCCAGTTCTGTCCTGTCACTTTGAGACCTGTGTGGAACCCCACACATTCCAATATCTGCCTTCTGTCCTGCACTGGGAAGAATGGGTGGACTTAACGACTGTATATGTTAAGCCATCTTGGAATGTTTGAATGCAGTAAAACATGCTTGAATGTTTGAATGCAGTAAAACATGCTTCTGTGCATCAGGAAATAGCTGATCCACATGCTGCTTTATCTGTCTTCATTAAATTTCTTCCCTTTTATCCTCCTTTGTCTAAAATGTTTTTATTCTTTTTATCCACATCAGTATGCTTTATTTGAAAGTAAGCTAATTAACTACAGTAATACATTAACACTTTTCAAAACACTTTGGCATTGATTTCATTACCTATGTGAATCTCCCAACAGATTTTTGAGAGACACGACTATTTTTACATGAGGGAAGTGAGTTCTAAGGTCAAGTGACTCCAGCTAAGATCATAACTGTCAAGATGTGGATTGACATCAAGTTCTATTTCATTAGGCTCAGAAATAATAATAGCTGCAGTCTATTGAACATACATGGTTTTCCAGGTACTGTACTAATCACATATACATTATTGTCTTCACAGTGGTCCTACAGTATTAGGATGTCCTTTATATACTGGGCAAACAGGGATTATAGAGGTTAACATGATCATGAGCCAGCTGTTTAAACCCAACTCTCTATCACTCCAGATCCTGAGCTTTTCTACTGTTCGTTTCTGCATGTCCAGAGCCTACCCAGTATGCAGTCCAGCTTCAGTTATCAGCTCTTCTATGAAAGCTTTCTTGCTCTCACCAACCAGAAGCTACAGAGGGGAATTCAGTAGCACATTATTTATTTATATCATTCTTATGGCCCTAATTTATTTTATATATAGTGATTTGTGTAAATGATTTCTATTTCCTTGCACATAAGTTTGCTGAGGGCAGGGGCTTCAGCTAATATGTACTTTGTAAACAGTGGCTGCCTAATAAATTGTGTTGGATAAATTGTGTACCAGTAAATATTTTTTTCTAAGTATGGATTCCTCTTTATTTTCTCTTTTACATCAGAAGTTCCCCCCAAGGGACCTCAGTTCAATTCAATAAATATTGCCTGTATTCTCTATTCATATTACTTTTCCACCCTCAGGGATGTGGGAGTGTGAAGGGGACGATGGGGAGCGGACAAAACTGAAAAGCATTTATTCAGTCCTCTCTGCAAATCTTTACATTTTTGAACTATTCAATAATTATTTTACGAAGAGTACATAGGATGAATAGCATGTCAGCAATGCTGTTATCCAAATAGAATCTTATATAAGGGCATTTATTATAAAGGATCTTTTATTTAATGTAGTTGTAATCATAGGACACTTTCTCTGGGCCATCTGCTAGGGCATGGAAATATCCTCATATATATACAACCAGCCATAATGGTGTTTAGAAAATTGGAATTGCTGTTGTTATATTTCTTGTTCAAGCTTGTATTAAACTATGTTGTGTGTAATTCTTTCTTGTTTACTTTTGTTTTGCTGATGAGGAACCAGAACACCAAAATTGATTCATTGTCTCTTAATTAATTAATGAATTCTGTGGTCCTCATTATAGCAAAATGTGTAGAAGAAATAGTTTATTTTCTGTGTTGGTCTTCCCTGTATACATGCACATCTGTGATATACATGCACATCTGTGAAATTTTCCACTCCTGGAACACACGAAAGAGGGAACCTGTCCATATCTGGCGTACTAAGACACTTCTCTTGTCAATTTAATAATTAAAAATACCCTGAGGCTGACTGGATGTGTGGGTGGGTTTGAGTGTTTGGTCCCATCTTGAGGCAAAGGACTCTTTATCCTCTCTTTTTTTTTTAATAAATTTATTTATTTATTTTTGGCTGTGTTGGGTCTTCGTTTCTGTGCGAGGGCTTTCTCCAGCTGTGGCAAGCGGGGGCCACTCTTCATCGCAGTGCGCGGGCCTCTCACTGTCGCGGCCTCTCCCGCTGCGGAGCACAGGCTCCAGACGCGCAGGCTCAGCAGTTGTGGCTCACGGGCCCAGCCGCTGCACGGAATGTGGGATCTTCCCGGACCGGGGCACGAACCCGTGTCCCCTGCATTGGCAGGCGGACTCCTAACCACTGCGCCACCAGGGAAGCCCTATCCTCTCTTAATTGAGCTGTTTGCTTCCTGCTTTGGGAATATGAGGGGGGTAGGTCATGAAGCAATCTAGATGTTTTCATGGTTTTATTCATGAACTTTACAGATTTCCTAAGTGATCTGGAGGCTTATCTTTTACACACTGGGCTCTCAGGTACTATTGCAAGGAATCATTTATATAATTATTTAAAGTCTAGACCTAGTATAACTTTAATATGGTTATGTTATAGATCAAACCATGTAATTTATACTTAGATAAAAACAAATGACATTATTTATAGGGAACTTAAAGGTGGCCGGGATAACATTGTCTTCTGTTTCCTTACGTGCCTTTTCTATATCGTGCAGAAAAGCCTGGTTCACCTGGGGAATATCTTCATTTTCTGAACATAGTTTACTGTTCGTGAAGTTTTATGAAGCTATCAGAGAAAAGAAACTTCTTTTGGCTCTGTTCCAATAACTTGAAGCGGGAAGGTATAAGGAAAACTACCTTCAGTGGCTTCAGGAAGGGATGTGCAGTGGAGAAGGGATTAGTGTGGAGCTTGCCCCAGGTTAATTTACCACAAAATATTCATGGAGCTTGAGGTGCTAACAGTATCTCTGAATTTTTTATTTTTGAAGGGCATGCTTTCTGAAAGAACAACCAATGTCTTCTGTGTGTTTAGTTTCAAGGATGAAGTTGTTAACAGTGATTGTGTTTTTTGTGTGGTAAAGAACACTGGGAAACCCCTGTGCTCCTTTGAAGACAGTGCGTTTTTGTTTTGTTTTGTTTTGTTTTGTTTTCTTTGGCCGCACCTCGCAGCATTCGGGATCTTAGTTCCCCAACCAGGGATCGAACCCCTGCCCCCCTGCAGTGGAAGCATGGAGTCTTAACTACTGGACCGCCAGGGAATTCCCCAGAGTGCATTTTTAAGTTTAACAGTAGTCATCAATTAAAGAACTGCTTGCAATTCAGTCTAATTTGTGGTGGTCCTAAAATTTAAGAGCTACCAAATTCTTCTTATCTCTACTTGATTGCTCTTTTTGCTCTTACTGTTCCCCAGCAACTCGCAGTGGTTCCTCAGGACAACCTTAAAACTTTACCCATTGGAGTTGTAGACTTAAACTTGCAGCACCATATTCTTACATACTTGGATCCTGTTTTCAGCTACGCCTTTGGACTCAGCTGACTCTGTGGAATAGATTCCTGATTAAAATAACTTCAGTGGTAGACTGGCTTATGTATACTTAGTGAGTTCATTCTTGATCATCATAATGGGCTATGAATCTTTCCTTTTGAAATTAAATAACTTAAAAAAAAATGCCTTGAAAGTTGAGAGAGGCATCTAAGCAGCAGTTTGTACCTTTCCAGCTCCCATTTCCACAGGTCCCTTCTTTTACCATTTTATGCCTAGGTTACTGCAGTGACCTCTTTGCTTAGCCTCCCAGCATCCATTTGCTTTCCCTCACTCTTTTTTGTAAAGGAATGTGAAATTAATCTTTTTTTTTTGGCCGCGTCTCGCGGCAGGCGGGATCTTAGTTCCCCAACCAGGGATTGAATCCGTGCCCCCTGCATTGGAAGTGCGGAGTCTTAACCACTGGATTGCCAGGGAAGTCCCTCAAATTAATCTTTTAAAATGAAATTTTATGATTTTATGATTTTGTTGCTGCCTGTTGGATTAGAGCCCAGCTCCTTGGTGCTCCATGAAGCCTCACTGGCAGCTGGACTAGTTGTGCTTTTTCACCCTCTCCTTACTGTGCCTCTAGTTGGTGGAGGGATTCCTTTTTTATTGGTCCACTTGCTTTCATTTCTACCTTTGCTCTTTGTGGAAAGTCCTTTCCGCTGTCTTCTCGCTCTGAAGTCCCCCATCCTTTAAGGTGTCCCTTGACTGTCCTGTGCCCGGTACTGTTCCAGTTTGATTCCTGGTAGGTTTTTCTTTTCTTTTTTTAAAAAAAATTTTAATTCTTGGCCTGTTTGTTTGTTTGTTTGTTTATTTATTTTTGGCTGTGTTGGGTCTTCGTTGCTACGCACGGGCTTTCTCTAGCTGCGGTGAGCAGGGGTTACTCTCCGTTGCGGTGCACGGGCTTCTCATTGCATTGGCTTCTCTTGTTGTGGAGCACAGGCCCTAGGCTCGCCGGCTTCAGTAGTTGTGGCTCGTGAGCTCTAGAGCGCAGGCTCAGTAGTTGTGGAGCATGGGCTTAGTTGCTCCGCAGCATGTGGCATCTTCCCGGACCAGCGCTCGAACCTGTGTCCTCTGCATTGGCAGGTGGATTCTTAACCACTGCGCCACCAGGGAAGTCCCGGTTTTTCTTTTTAATCTTTTCTTTCAGGGCAGAGAACTTTGTTTGTTTGTTTGTTTTTTACTGCTTTCGTTACTTCCAGTAGTGGCTCATGCAGGTTGTGCATTTCAGGGTAAGTTCAAGTACTTCAGATGCTAAAATTTTATTTTTTCAATGGTCAGAAAAACAATATTGGTTTTTCAGATATGAGAGAGAAGGTCAAATTACCTCATATTGGCCAGGCCTGAGTGATTTGTATAACTTCATCCTTAGTGGTGGAAATGTTATTAAAGGACATTAGATACAACTATTAACAGTGTTTATTATGAAAAGTGCTTAATAACCCTGGAAAATATTTTTAAAAAATCTCTTAATTTTATATACTGCAATTATAATTATGCAAAAAATTAAACTTTTCTTTCTTAAAAGGAGTATATTAGATTTCAACAAAAAGAGATTTAGTTGAGAGACAGTTAATATGGAAATTTGTTTTCACTAGTAATCATCTTGCCACATAGACTGAAAATTTTAAGCAGTAATTACTAGATGCCAGATTGTGATGCTGCCTAGTAAGTGAAATGTGAAAAAAATTATAGCAAAGTTTGATTCTTAGACAGTTTTTTGACGATTTGAATAAAATGAAACAGAACAAAAATGTTTAAACATTTAAAAATAATCTTTACATGTAAGTATTAACTGATTTAAAAAATGCAGGATACTTAATTAGTAGATATATAAATGGGAAGTGAGAATTTAGAGGGTCATGTTCCTTAAACTTTCTGGAAGAGAAGGGAAAAATGAAAACACCATCTTCTTTATTTATTTATTTTTTAATATACTTAGGTATTTTTAATTAAAAAATGATTGGCTTGTGATTAAGCCATTGAAGATTTTCACCATCCCTTATTTAAGCTACAGTTTTCAAAGTGGATTGGAAATTATTATCTGCTTGCTTAAAAAATACTGGTTTGGGCTTCCCTGGTGGCGCAGTGGTTGAGAGTCTGCCTGCCAATGCAGGGGACACGGGTTCGAGCCCTGGTCTGGGAAGATCCCACATGCCGCGGAGCAACTGGGCCCGTGAGCCACAACTACTGAGCCTGCGCGTCTGGAGCCTGTGCTCCGCAACAAGAGAGGCCGCGACGGTGAGAGGCCCGCGCACCGCAATGAAGAGTGGCCCCCACTTGCCGCAAGTGGAGAAAGCCCTCGCACAGAAACGAAGACCCAACACAGCCAAAAATAAATAAATAAATTAATTAATTAAAAAAAAAAAATACTGGTTTGGCCAAAAAGTTCGCTCGGGTTTTTCTGTAACATCTTATGGAAAAACCTGAACAAATTTTTTTGGCCAACTCATATCTGAAACATGCGGTGTGAGCTCTCTCAAAATTCCCACTAACTTTTGTCACTTTGAAATTATGTTGAAGTGAAATGTATCTGCTTAAGAGAAAATGCTTATTTGTAGTGAATTCTGTACCACCATAATCTCAATTTTTATTTATTAAACAGTTCTAAATCATAATAAAAGTGTATTTTGTAACAAGTCATCCATAATCCCACATCAACGAGCACCTATTTCAGTTTTTATTTTTCTTTCCAATCTTGATCCAAAAGGGAAGGGTGCATGAGGAGAAGCAGTCTTTTCGTGTACAATTTTGTATTTTGCTTTTAAAATTTAATGTTATTTTATAAATATTACATATAGTCCTGATAGCTGTTTTGGGTGAGCTTGTATTGTTGCATATAGTTGTACCTTATTGAACATTTAGTTTGCTCCCAACTTTTTTGCTCTTACATTTTGAATGTGAAGCTTTTTTTTCCTTTTGAATTCTTTAATGTTGAGATAAATTCTCAGGAATGAACATGGCTTTTTCCAGCTTTTTAATTTATTATTATTATTTTTAAAATTTTTATTGAAGTGTAGTTGATTTACAATGTTGTGTTAATTTCTGCTGTACCGCAAAGTGATTCAGTTGTACATGTATGTATTCTTCTTCATATTCTTTTCCATTATGATTTATCATAGGATATTGAATATAGTTCCCTGTGCTATACAGTAGGACCTTGTTGTTTATGCATCCTATATATAATAGTTTGCATCTGCTAACCCCAAACTCCCAACCCTTCACTCCCCCACACTCGCCTCCCCCTTGGCAGCCACAAGTCCATTCTCTATATCTGTGAGTCTGTTTCTGTTTCATAGATATGTTTATTTGTATTGTATTTTAATTGTAGTTTTGTTTGGATATATGCCCAGGAGTGGGATTGCTGGGTCATACAGCAACTCTGTTTTTAGTTTTTAACTTCCATACTGTTTTCCATAGTGGCTGCACCAATTTACATTCCCACCAACAGTGTAGGAGTTGAACATGACTCTTACTGTATATTTTTTCAGAACTCTTTCCAAAAGAATTGTCGTAACAGTGAATGGATATTTGTACCTTTTTTTTTAAAGCCTTGTAAAGGATATCGATTTATTCTTTTATATTTAAACCGTTTCTTGTTAAAGCTTTAGTAGTAACTTCTGTGTGTAGTTTATAGTATTTACTATGAACTGTCTCACTAGATTTCACAACAACCCTCTATGGTATGGAGGGCCAGGTAAATTCCCTAGGGCATTAAGATTTTGAGAAGGGATTTCTGAAAATTACACAGTTTTCACAGTCAGAGCTTTGACTAGAACATGTGACAGTGTTTACCAATAATACTTCTTTATTTCTATCAGTACTGAGCGGTCCTTTCTCTGAGTTAATATCAAGTTCTTTTAATGTAATGAGAATATTTATCAAGAGATTAAAAAATTGGGGGGGGGCTGTATCTTACCAGCTAGTTAAAATATCAGGTATTTGACTCCTGCATTGGCTACATTCCAATGAAACTAAGCTTGTGTTGGAAGTTTGCATTGCCACATGAGATGATTAAATCTGTTCATGCGTTCGGGGCTGTAGCATCCCTGTGAACAGTACTCCTTAAGAAGCCAAATTTCTGCTCTGAGAGATAGCTCTGTGCAGCCTGTGTTGTGTGTAAGCAGTCCTCTTGAGCACAGAGTGCTTATTGGAGTTTCCATCTATGCAAATATTAATGGTGGTATGGTCAAACACATCCAGTCTTTAATAATCAGCTTGCCTCTTAGTTTTTGCAAAGCTCTAATCATAGTTCTTCCTGCAGTGTTTTGTTAGGGCTCCTAATTTTATAGATTTACACTGAAGTGGGCTGGGTGATGTTGTGCTCACATCTGCTAGCTGAGTACACAGGAGCATTTCATTGGCTATGCCAATAGTAGTGTGAAGTCTATTGGTTACTACTTTGTTATTAAATAATATTAGCAGCTAATTCTTTGATTGATTACTCTGAGTCCAGCATTGTACTACTCCTTTACACACTATATTATTTAATGTTCATAACAGTTCATTTTATAGGTGAGAAAACAGGCCTAGATGAGTTAAATTCACACAGTTGGGATTTGAGACCAGTTTTTTGTTGTTTGTTTTTTAAAATGATTTCAGAGTAGTTGTGTGTGTTTACCACTATATTACTTCTTAAAATAAGCCTAGAGGTTTTTGATGTTCTCAAGCCTTTTAGTTTATTGTCTCCACCTCTGTTTAAAGGACTCTTAGTAGAGGTTAATGTTGGGGCCGATTGTGCAAGTGTGGCTTTATGTATTGTCTTTTCTGTTAGATGATTAGAAAAAAAAGGTGTTTCCAAACACAATTTAGAGGTTTCCCAAGTGGCTAACATTGCTTATAAACCAGTGCTTGATTTCCACTTTGTTCTCCAGAAGCCTCATGAATAAGCTTACTGATTTCTTTACTCTCCTTAAGTCTTTTCTTTTGCAAACCTGTGGTTCAAGCTGGGATAAATAGTGTATGTGTTTTTCTCCTAAAGACTGGAGAACAGATACTATTGGAGAGGCACTTAGGAATCCCATTTAATGGGACAGTACATGGAAGCGTACAAGGTCTGTTGTATTGCTGTGTCGGATGGTAGGACCTCCCAAGCCCTGGTTCTCAGTTTGTAGGTCTTGAAAGGGATTTACTAATTTAGAGATGATTGGATTATAGAACTGACCTATACTGACTAGAACCACAAGAGATTAATGTATGAAAACTAAAATGCAGTTTACTGATTTATAAGGAGAAATAACGACTCTCAAGTGGACAGGATAATTGTGTTCAGTGATCAGCATGTTTGGCTATAGGAGGAAGCAAAGTTCTCTTAAGTTTGCTTGGTAAGCAGTCTGAGCCAGGGAAGTTACTTGGATGTTTTTAGTGGCTGCTGTACCCAAGCTACTATCTAGGCTGATGCATTAATTGCTTTTATAAGGACAGACTTGTTTGTGCATCATATGTCCTCTCCCTAAACATGCATATTGGTTGATACTGCCTACGTCTGACTCCCTGGGTCTCCTTTGCTTTGGTTGGACCAATTTCTAATTCCCTTATCTTCCTTTAGAATTGTGAAATCTTTTAATCCTCTAATTGCCTAATCTTTCTTTAAATTGAATTTTGTAAACCTCTTCTGTGATCTGTTCTTTGTTGTCCTGTCGAACAGTATTTCCAAGTTCTTGATGGGTTAAGCAATAACTGTGTCTTTTCATACGGTAGTTGCATTTGAATGTTTGATGATTGAATTTAGGTGTGGTGTAAGTGAAGATTTGGCAACTCCTGATGTGGGTTGGTGAACCAGGATGTTTTAGCCAGTGCTGTGGATGATATAACCTTTAGAGGGGTTGAATCTGAATTTGAAATAACAATTGGATACTCATCATCACTTTGTTTTATATTCAATAGATTATAGCTCCTTTTAATACGATCAGATTTGAACAATGTCTTTATTTTAGATGACTCTTGACTGTGTGATTGCTACTAATTCTCAGTAAGCTTAACAAGTCTAAGTCCATTTTTTGCCGAATTTAAAAAGCCAGTCTTTTTTTTTTTTTTTAATACAGAAGGGCTATAAGACAAAATAGGGGAAAACATGAAATGGAACAGATGTAATTTTTTCCAAATTCAAAAAAAACACTTTGATTTTAGATATTAGAAATGGAACAAGAAGTGCTTCTTGAAAACAGACTCTTAAAGATGTTTTAAATAAAAGAAAACTCTTCCGTATATTCACAGCTGTATTAGTTATCTATTGCTGTGTTCCAAATTACCCTAAAATTTAGTGGCTTAAGACAACACGTTGTTTAAGCCTCACAGTTTCTGTAGGTCAGGAGCCCAGTCATGACTTTGCAAGATTCTTTATTTCAGGGTCCCTCACAAGCTGCAGTCAGGATTTCATCTGGGTTTGCAGTCATCTCATCTCAAAGTCCAGCTGGGGAAGGGGCTGCTTCCAAGCTTACTCACGTGGTTGATATCAGGATTAAGTTTCTCGCGGGTTGCTAGACTGAGGGCCTCAGTTCCTAAGGAATTGATGTCCAGTGACCTCTCTTGGTTCCTTGCCATATGGACCTCTCTATTGGGCAGCTCACAGTATAGTAGCTAGCTTCGTTAAAGTGAGAAGGCGAGAGGGCGAGAGAGGAGTAGAAGCAAGATGGAAGTCAGTATTTTAAAGACAATCTTGAAAGCGGCACCCCCTCACTTTTGCCCTCTCTTACTCCTTAGGAGCAAGTCAGTAGGTTCAGCCCACAGACAGGATAAGAGGGGGAATTACACAAGGGACTGAGTACCAAGAGGTACAGATATTAGGAGCTGTTTCAGGTGCTGCTTGCCACACAGCTGAAGAGTGGAGAAGGGTATGTTTTGGAGGAAAGAGAAATGCTGTGGAAGGTCCAGAGACTCTGAGGCACTTTGCTAAGTTTAAGAGGATAAGATAAGAGGGGGATAAGAGGGGGAATTACACAAGGGACTGTGTACCAAGAGGTACAGACATTAGGAGTTGTTTCAGATGCCGCTTGCCACACAGCTGAAGAGTGGAGAAGGGTATGTTTTGGAGGAAAGAGAAATGCTGTGGAAGGTCCAGAGACTCTGAGGAGCTTTGCTAAGTTTACTTCTGTCCTTGCCCAGGTACCTTGATACAGTAGTTTACTTTTCTTCATTTGCAGAGCACTCTTGCAAACCATAGGTTCTGCCTTTTTTCCTCTCAGAATTGGCTTGCTACCACCTTCTTCTACCACTTCCTTTTTCTTTATCTCTTACAGACTTGCCTTTTCAGTCCCTGCTGTTTTCATTAATAATAGTTAATTGATCTTCTTGGTTACTTTGCCAAAGCATGTGGGGTTTTAGTACTTTGGGGGCTGCTCCTAGCATCTATTTAGGATTTATATTTATACATACTGTTAATAGTGGAAGACACCATTTCCTCTTGGTATCTGACTAGGGTCTTGAATTTTTCAATGTGTACTGTATGCATTGTACTGTGTCATTTTATATAAGGGACTTGAGCGTCTGAGGATTTTGGTATCCAAGGAGGCTCCTGGAACCAACCCCCCATGGATACCGAGGGATGACTATTCCTTTGAGATTTGTTGCATCTATTACTACTTTGAAGTACAGTCTCCACTTTTTAGTACCTTTCTACATGTTTGTTGCATTATTGTTTCCTTTTGAGAGAATTTGGCCTGGAAACAGCCTTGCTTATATATGGACCTGCTTTTTCTGGCTTTGCAAGTTGTGACAACCTGGCAAGCTACGAGGAAAGATGACAAGATCTTAGAAGTCATTTTTGAAGCCTTGAGTTCAAGGGCTGCTGCTTTCACTAAGCAATTTGACAAATTATGGACAGACTATATTTGCACATGGAGGCTGGTGGCTTAGAGAAGCTTGAGTTTTGAATAAAGATTTCCAGATTTGTGTCGAGAGGGATGAGCACCATAATGAATATATTTGATCATCTTTGCTCTCTTTCCAGTATATGGAGACTAAAGTTAACCAACAAGTGAGGTGTCCCTTGTGCTGACATTCTTTCTTCTGGTACACAGAGGAGAAGTTGATGCAGACTCCTGTTTGCTTACACTCCCTACAAAATACAGGAGAAAAATCAGAATGTTAGTTGGAAAGGGTACAACCAATAGGGAAAGAAATTCTATTTGTAATCTTATAGGAGGGCATTTTTGAGATTAAGAGGAGAAAAATAAGTTCAAAGGCAAGAATTCTAAAGTTGTGCGTTAGTACACATTAATTTTCAGGGTCCCATCTGTGGTTTACAGCTGTTTTGCCTTGGTGTAATGCCACTGAATACATTTATTGAGAACCTCCTGCGTGGTGGGCATTGTGTTAGGCCCACATCAGCAACATCTCTAATCATCACAGCAACCTGAAAAATATTTCCTTCATCAGTGCAAAGAGAACGAGGCCCAGGGCAGTCCTGCAGTTTGTCCTATGACACATCAAAGTTGTCTAGTCCAGGGCTTCCTGACTCCACTGCCTAGCTATGGTCTGGGCTCTTCCTCCCACCCCTTCTCCCTCCTCCTCAAGTTAACAGACCAGCTGTGTCCTTGCTTCTCTCAGAGAATGAACCCTAGAGGCATATTAGGAATTGACGGCTTGTAACTGCTCATCTTCAAGTAAACCAATGCGTCTGTGCAATTAAGTGTCAGACTGAAATGTGTCTTTTGTCATGACCTTGTTGGACTAGAAAATAACAAGTTAGGGGAAAAAAGTACAAGGGAAACTGCTTTGCTCCAGGTAGTAACCCATGTCTACCAGATAGTTTTATAGAGCTAGAATAAATTGATGTCGAGAAACCCAGAATTTAGGTTGGAAAGCTGAGATTCATTTTAGTGAGGGCTAAGTTGATATATTTCTTCATTATCATTGAGTTATGGGTTGTAAATAGAAAAGGTAAACCTTTATTGTCAAGGAGGAGAGCAAATGTTTTGTACTTTCTGGTTTTTTATTCTGTTCCTCTGAGAAACTCAACTCTTCAGGTGCGTTCTTTTATGCTCAAAAGCAGTGTACTATCTCAAACTTCTGAGTTTCTTGTCTGACTAGTAGCAGCTGAAGTGAAAACATAATTAGAAGAAATAAGAGGGACATTTTAGTGAGTAAAGCTGATAACCAGAACCAAGAATGATGGGATTCTAGTGGAAATTTACTTTGTAACAGGTCACTAATGCTTTGATCTTGTGCAAAACTGTACTGTGTTTTGCTTGAAAGGGTAGTTTGCATTTCTTTGGTTGAAGCTAATTTAAAGCTAGTGATGCCTGCATTTTTATGAGGTGTGGAATGTTTTGTGAAGTCTCTATAATGGCATTACTAAGTATTCTTAAGATTAACTGAGGTGAGGAGATTTTTATTTCCCTTCCAGTAATGGGGGAATAGCTGTTCTGTCTTTCCAAAATCTTGGAACAGGTTAATGTTGTGGTTGGGAAGTTTTTTTTGTTTTTGGTTTTGGTTTGTTTTAGTGTTTTCTTTGTGGTGTTGAAAGTGTTTTAGTTAAACAGAATCTCTGTGTATGAAGGAGGTGAGTTTTGCCTCTGGTGTCCCATAGCTGGGGTCTGAGTTCATGCCACAGCTTGAGTAACTTTGTAGGGCCCCTTAGTATACATGTAGGCAGAAGTAACTTTTTAATAGTTGTAGGTACTTTCTTTTTCAGTAAGAATCTTCTTAGCAGTTAGCTGATAGGTCTAGTATGAATCCCCGCCTCCCCCCCCCCCCCCCCGCCTTTAAAAAATCTTGGCATAGGTTAAGTGAATAATTCTAGATATTTAAGCTGAGCCTCTATTGTGATGGGTTGATCTGTAGCCCCCCTTGCATTAGGCCTCTTTGTGACTTTTACCAAACATATAGTAGTGCTCTGACCACAATCTGCGGAGTCAGAACACTGCGATTAAAGACCTTCAGGGCACGTGAGCATCTTCAGTACCCTTGTCTAAAAGAAAGTGTTGACTGCTGTACTTTCATCCTTTATGAATTCTTTAAAAGCATCTATTATTTTTAATTTGCAGCAGCTCTTGCCAGGTAAAAAGTTTTGGGAAACAGATGAATCCAGCAAAGATGGACCAAAAGGAATATTCCTGGGTGATCAATGGCGAGACAGTGCCTGGGGAACATCAGGTAATCTAGATCTAGCATCTGTACTGTGATTTATGCCTGTCTTAGAGCTCCTTTCCTCAGCAATTGGCAAGTTGTGAATTTTACATCAGTGACAAGCATGTCAAGCAATGTCCTGTCCTGTGGTATAATTGCCATGAAGGAGCTTATATGATGTAATTTATTAAAACATAATTAACACAAAATCAGGTCTTCAATATTTTACTGAAGTGCTAGCCACAGGGGGAATGGTCTTATTTGAAATGACCATAATTTCAGCTACAACTTCTTGTTCTGTACTGCTGTCAGCATACTTGGAATTAGAAAATCCATGCCTGCCATTTGAAGTTCATGTTTCTTTCTCCTCCCGTTGCCCCTGTGTACTGTGTATGGGGTGATCTATCTATAAATGTGGTTTGGGCCAAATAAGTCACTGGGCATGGACGCTCTTCTGACTGACTACCCCTGAAGAAAGGGATGGGGAGAACTTGTAGAGGCAGACATACTGACAGCAGAAAGAAATGACAGTTGATAGGGAGGAAGGAGACAGAAAATTCAAAAGCTGATGTGCTGTGTTACAGCAATATAAGAATGGAACCTCAGATGACAGTGGTCATCAGAAAAGATCAAATTATGTTGTTTTAAAAAAGGCAGTAAGATCACATTTTGTTTCAGTAACATTGCCAATAAAATATATTAAAAAGAAATTCTGCTACTTGAAAGGGGTAAACATTAATTTATCCACTTAGCTAGATAAACCAGTTACGTGAACTGCTGTATTGCGCTGCTATCCTGGATATATGAGGGGTGTGTTCCGTTTCCTTAGCTTATGTAGAGTATTATACTTAGGGAAAACACAATAGGAGGTTTTGGCTCAACTGACCATGGCAGGTTTCCTGATTCCCAGTCATTGGTTTATCCATGAGACATCACTCATAATTTGTTTGAGCCTCTGGCTGCACTGTATCATGCTTGTGTATCTTTTTTGTAGATCATTCAGTTTCCCAGCCAATCATGGTGCAGAGAAGACCTGGTCAGAGTTTCCATGTGAACAGTGAGGTCAATTCTGTACTGTCCCCACGGTCGGAGAGTGGGGGACTAGGCGTTAGCATGGTGGAGTATGTGTTGAGCTCATCCCCGGGCGATTCCTGTCTAAGAAAAGGAGGATTTGTAAGTTGGCTTGAGGAACTTGTTCCTATCTCTCTCTCTCTCTCTTTCCCCTTTCCCCTAAAGCAAAACATGCCTGTTTAGTTTCCTTAGATATTCACAGCACTAAGTGCAGGGTTTTAAAAAACGCTTTTATTGCAATTAGATTTCAGCAAACACAGCAGGAGATGTAAACTAAACTTTTTAAAAATAGAGAAATGATGTTTTTTTGGGACTCATTGATAGTAATGTGAGGTAAGGACTGAAATCTAGATCGCAGTTCATTGGCCTACCAGAAAACACCATTTTTAGTTTAAAACAAACAAACAAAAATAAAAAGAAAAGGAATTAACACAAAGCTGAAGGCGGATTTCAATAGGGAATAGATCTGAGAGAGTGATTTGCCAATACCCTAGGATCCTTAAAATGGATCAGATATGTGGGGTCGTTCTTGTTTTTGCTAGCTAGGCTTTAATTATGGAATGATCTTTGGCCCTCTTTGAATAGCTTTGCTTCTCATACCCAGGCTGTCAGGAAATTAGAAGTTCTGTTAATTCTGTATTTCAGTTTTTTTCAGATTCATCACCATTGACCTCTCTGATGCTAAATTGTAGCTAGAGCAGCTTCTCTGTCTACAGCCTCTTCCCTTTTTAAGTCTTAAGCAGTCTTCCTCAAGCATCTTTGATAGCCTTTCTCAAAACTAGTTCTTTCTTATACCATTGACTTTCTAGATCTAGAAGTCTTAAGGTGTATTTCTGTTTGAGTCTTCTTCGTTTTGTATTCTGTGACTGGTTTTATATTCCAAGTCAGCTAGGAAGGCCATGAAAGGCACCCTGAATCTTTCTTCCTTCCTTTTCTCCCGACTCAACTTGTTTTGTACCTTTTCAAAGCACTTTCTCCCTGAAGTCTTTTTGGGCTAATACTACTGGTTGGCAATCATTTTAAGAGACCTTCTTTCCCCCAAATCATAATAATAACTTTGCCTTTACAACTATCTTACATTCTTTTATCTTGATAGCATTTGTTGTCAGTGTTTTTATTGTTAGACATCTGTTGCTAGGTATCAGAGGCTTGGTCCTATTTTCCCAGTTCCACTTGAAACTTCTGTAGAGTTACAGTAGTACATTTTTGGTGCAGCTTTCTCAAGTGTCAAGTTCAATTCTTTAATACGTTAGTGGACATGAAATGAACGATTGTTGACTTGCTTGGCGGGAAGATAACAGGTGGCATCCAGGGTAACCAGAATTCCCATGGAGTTAGCTTTATTCTAGGCACGTCAAAGATGATGGATGTTTCAGCTGACGTTGACGCTTGACACGTGGCCGGAGCTTTTGATTCCACCAAAAAAATGGGGGGTGGGAGTGCGAAATGAACTTATTTAAGAGGCTGGTTTGGATTTCTCCCAGCTCCACATCTAGAAATTTGGTTTGAGGAATTTAGCCAGAACAGGATCGTTCATTTGTATAATTACCTTCAGGAAGATCAAGGGACTAAACTGGGGCTTTTGTCTGCGTCTTGCATGGTAGCTGTTCCAAAGCTGACCTGATTACTTCTGGGTCTTTTTTTTTTTTTTTTTTTTTAAAGGATTTTCTTATTTATTTATTTATTTATTTATTTTTGGCTGTGTTGGGTCTTCGGTTCGTGCGAGGGCTTTCTCCAGTTGCGGCAAGCGGGGGCCACTCTTCATCGCGGTGCGGGGACCGCTCTTCATCGCGGTGCGCGGGCCTTTCTCTATCGCGGCCCCTCCCGTCGCGGGGCACAGGCTCCAGACGCGCAGGCTCAGCAATTGTGGCTCACGGGCCCAGCTGCTCCGCGGCATGTGGGATCTTCCCAGACCAGGGCTCGAACCCGCGTCCCCTGCATTAGCAGGCAGACTCTCAACCACTGCGCCACCAGGGAAGCCCCACTTCTGGGTCTTTTGACCCTGCAGAGGCATAGGTCAGGTTTAGTGGCTTGTAGATCAGATTGGAAAAGACTTCTTGTATTTGAACCTTCCCAGGAGGCTACTTGGGAAGAACAAGATCTACCCTTTGGATGTGAGGAATGGGATCAGGCAAAATGATCATTTGCCTGTTGTCTCATGGGAAGAATGGTGTTACTTCTTCTCTCCTTCAGCTTATCCCAAGCTCACCTCTTTTTCTTACCTCACACTTCCCTCATCTCAAGAGTGCAGATTCCTCAGAGGAAGTGCTGCCTTCCAACTTCTGCCTATAACTTTTAGTTATTTACTAAAGGAGAAAAGTTAGTGTCGTGCATAGGTAAGTCATTACTGTGGTGAACTGGAACCTGTATGTCTCTTGCCATGAATTCTCTATAATGTGTGACCAGCTTCTAAGTCTTGGGCATTAGCCACCAGGCATGTGCCTGGGTTACTGTGAAGTTTGTAGGAAGAAGAAAAATAATTAGAATTAGGAGAAAGGTAAAACACTGGGGCTGACTTATTATTTTTTTTCCTGTTTTTATCTTTTTAAACAGTTATTTCATTAATCTGTAACGAGGCTGTATCTTTTGTATTCAGTATCTTATTTGATTTTGTAAAGGTGGCGTCTATCCTTAATTGTCTTGAGAGATTGGTGATTTTTAGTATTGTCACCAGAGGAAGTTGGAAGAACTCAGGATAGAGGTCAGAAAATTGAACTCTCTAAAAAGCATCTGCTTTACTGAGCTGCTGAGGTTTGCATAACGATAAATGAAAATTCTCCAAATCTGTGTTCCAACTTTTCAGAAGGAGGGTTGTGGGTAATGAAATATTATCCTATTATCCCATATTTTGACTTGAGTTGCACCTAAATGGTGATACAGGAAGACTGATTAGTGACATCAGTCCATCACATTGGCACGTCTAATCTTTTGGTGGATGGAGAACTGAGGATCAGTGAACTGCTTTATGAGCTTTTTGGTTGTATCCTGCTGATCTTATGGGAAGAGGTGGGCCTTTTTTTTTTTTTTTTTTTTTTTTAAATAAATCTAGTTTGTCATTCAGAGTGCTGAGTTCAGAGGCCAAGGAAGGCAGAGTATCTGCTTCTTGTAGTTAATTGTTCTAAAGAGTAGGAATTGATGGTTTATGGATCAGAGCACTCAGATGTTTTTCTTTTTGGGGTGGCTGTACCAACATTACCTCCAGTAAGCCATGGAGAAGCCGCATTTTAATCCCCTGAGAGCTAAAAACATCACCGCTGATGGCATAATGAATGTAGACCTCAAGTCAAGTACTAAGGGTCTATTCTCAGATACTGACAACAGATAAGCCAGACTCTGATTAACTTTTCAGTTAAAGGGGTTTAGAACTAAAGTAATTACTCATTTGCAGTGGTTTTCCATTTTCAGTAAGGTGGTTTTACAGTTAAAGCTTGAATGAAGGTATTTAACTCTTTGTCTAGCTTTCCTGAGCCTTTCTGAAGTTCATTTTGAGCGTACAAATGGACTCAGCTTAGTTGTTTTGGCTTCTGAGATAAGAGTACTTGCAGGCTGATGAAAAGAATCCAACAGCAGTGTTTTGTTCTCAGCACCCACTGTAAATTTTTGATAGTATTCCAAGTATGGATCAGAAACTTCAGGGTAGCAGTTTTCAGAATAATGGGAAAACTCAGAATACCAGTTAAGTCAGAGTCAAGTCTTTTAATTTATTTCCTTTTTATATCCTTTATTTTATTGATTCGTGGAAAAAGACAGGTCCCCTTACCCATCCCCCCAAACACCCCAAAACAAAACAAAGCATGGTTCTGGGTGGTTACACAATCATATGTAACTACTGTGTTTTGAGGACACTGGGTGAAATTACCCATCCAAGGACCCTGCTATTGGTCTTTTGAAATACCAGCTGATCATCACATAGATTGAAGCCTAGCCAGTCAGAAAAGTGGATCGTCATTTCTACCTTTCTGGTTTATGGTTCCTAGGTAAATGAGAAGACCATTGTAAACTTCAGTTAGGGTGAAGGCCACCCTAAATTTGCAGAAGAAAGACTTTTAGAAAAAATATCTTGGGAAGACCTTTCTGCTTATTTGTAGAGACTGGCTGCTTTCTGACCTGGAGGATGCTTGCACACTCACGGCAATTCACTTAGGTCACAAAATTGATGACTTGCTTTTCTAGTCTCCACTGCATTTGTTTCAGGCAGCCAATGCCACTTTAATTGATTTTTGTTTAAAAACTTTGTGGAGTATAATGCAGGGGTTTGAGTCTCAACTGGACCTTAATTTCCTCATTTGCACAAAGTCTAATTCATATGGCTATGTAATATGTATGAAAATGCTTTGTAAGCCTTATAAAATCTTGCTCCACAAAGTCCTTGGACCAGTAAAATTATCAGCACCTGGGAGCTTATTAGAAAGGCAGACTCTCAGATTCTACTCCAGACTTTATTGAATCAAAGTCTGCAGTTTGACAAGACCCACAGGTGATTTGTATAAAATTAAAGTTAGATAAATACTGCTTTATAATTTTCTTGGAAGATAACAGATCAAATTCAGAAACTTTTATCTCAGGTTGGAGCCCCTTCAGATTTGAGCTTCCTTTGAACAAGAAATCTATGTGCTCTGCTTTGCGATGTCAAGCTTTTAGACACTGACTAAATAAAAAGTTAAAAAAGCACAACTTTCAGAAAACCTTTTTTGGTTTTCGTCTCTTTTTCCTCCTGGATATGGTGGTACCACAGCAGAGGGGAACACTCTTCTTACCTTTTTGCATACCAGGAATTGGGTGATCATATACACAGCGCCTGGTATATTCCATATTCCACTGTTTCTAAAGTGCACACCTCCCCGCTTTTGTTCATTTTGAAATTGGGATGCGCTTTTCAAATGATATAGTTTAACTGCCAGTGTTTCCTTTTTAGCAACACATAAAATGATGGTATGTCTTATAAATTGATGGTGTCTCAGATTTGATGAAATGTAATAATTGGTGGTGGCTTGATTCTGTACAGATATTTCAGAAAAGTCAATGGGGCAGAGGGTTTAATAATTAAAGCCATAGTTATTCCGGGGGGGGGAACATAAGCTATCCAGCAAATTTGAAGCTTTAGGGGGAGTGGAGGTGAGGGTGGGTGTGTCTGAGAAAGGTAGTGGGAAAAATGTGAAAATTAGACAAAATATTTAAAATAATCTTTTAAAAGGAATTGCACATTCATGAATTGCCTTATTTAATACCTGAAACAACAACCCTTTGAGGTTGATGTTGTCCCTATGAATTTATAGATGAGGAAAATGAGGGTTAGAAGGGAAGTGGTGGGACCTGAATTCAAACTTTGTTCTAATTTCAGTTCTTAGCTATATTGCTTTTTACTAAGGTATATGCTACTTTGGTTTGTTTATTCGTTTCTCACAATATGATTATATTTAATATGTTAATTTAAAAGTAATTCACATGACTAGTAATTTCAAACTTTTACTCATTTTTTTTAATATTTGAAATTTTTTATTACTAGTGGAGCTACTGAGCTGCTGAACTTCAAAGAAAATTGACATTTTGGTTTTTTGGGGGCATTTTGTGAAAAACCGAGAAGTGTACACAGGAGAAACCAATATTTTAGTTAATGTTATGGCTTTAGGACTCGAGTGTCAAGCAAATACACAAAAATATTGTTTTAGAAAAAAAGGGAAGAAAATTACTAATCTCATTGAATGTGACTTCTGCCATATGGAGCTTTGTGGTGAGATCTCTGCAATAGCAGGAAAAATTAAGTTCTCATTTCTCTGACTTCATTCAGAATTAATAGATATTCCCTGAAATATCCCCCCTGTTATGTGAGGCTTTTGAGGAAGCTGAGCCACGGCTGGAAGGACTGTGATCCCCACTGCGCATGGTTCTTCTTTCTGTCTGCTCTCCTCTCAGTTCTTTGATATCTAGCAACAGAATGTGTTGTTCCATCTCTGTGTAGATCTGGGATCTGATCTCTCAAGAACCCTCCTTGGCCCTACTCTAGAGATTTTGATTGGGCTTGGCCTCTTTGCATTTTGAGCACTCTGAGGCCTGAATTTGGGTTACAGTTTGAATTGTAATTTACCTAAAGGGAGCCTACAACAAAAGGATGCTATTAATCCTTCTTTGTTTTTTATTTCATTTAGTCAATAGACTTTTTTAATATTAATATGTGCTAGGTAACATGTGACGAAAAAGCAAAACATACCCCTTGCCTTTAGGATACTTAATTTGGACTTAATTTTAGTGGTTCTCAATTGTGAGTGCTTATTGGAAGAGAAACTTTTAAAAACGTTTGTGGGAGCTTCTACAGACCAATTAAATCAGAATCTCTGGGAGAAAGCCCAGACACTTGCAAAGTTTTAAAAAGGTTGTGATGTTCAACACCAACAATAGAGCCACTCTGCATTGTGAAAATGACAGTGTCTCTGGGAGGGCCAGATTGGCTATACTCTTTTCTTTGAGTTAAACCACTTAATAGGGAGCATTGAAGATTTTTAATCTTAATACCACAGATAATGTTATATAAGAAATACTATCCCAGTGCATAGTTTTTACTAGTATCATATTTGTATAAAATGGTTATACTTTATAATAAACTTTTGCATATGCATCATTTCATTGATGTTTACAACTACTCTGTTTTAAACAAAATGAACCCTGTTTTATAGAAAAGGAAACTAAGACTCAGGTTTAATGACCTGTCCAAAGTCCAGTAAGTGTTAGCACTTGAGATAGAGTGTAGGTTCTGTGCAATCTGGGTTAGTATTTTCTAAAGGAATACTTTATCTTACACATTAAAAAAACTTTAAAATCCCATAAAACATACCAGCCCATTTATACCCTTATTCTTCTCTCTCTCTAGGTTCCCCAGATTTCTAAGATACCATTTTTATGATCCTGAACCCTGTATTCTGTATTCTCTTTTAATAACAGACTTTTGACAGAATAGCTTCCTACTTGTGCTCTTGGTGTCATTCAGAAATCAGACTTCATGTCAACTATTTTAATTTAGGGCTTTTGTTGATTTACAGAACTTGTTAAAACTTTTGTTGATTTACTGAACTTGTTAAAACTTGTTAAAACCATGTACAGAAACGTGTACAAGTCGTAAACGTTTATCTTCATGAATTTCTACCAAATGGAAACACCCACTGTAACCCATCCAGATCAAGTATGGAAGCCTTCCTTGGGTCCCTCACCGTCAGATAGGAGGAACCTGCTGTTCTGCTGAGGCATTACTAGCCTAGTCAGAGTAGAAAACCAGGTAGCTATATTTTATATAAATGGACTGTATAACATTGGCAAAACCCAGCCCATCCCGGGGATATCTTTGAAAATCTGCCCTTGGTAGTAAAATTGAGAATGTAAGTATCAGTGACCAAGTGTTCAGGCCAGAGCCGTTGGCTGTTACAGAAGGGGAGCAGCTTCTCAGCAAGCCCTTGTGAAGGGTCACTGGGGAAAGATCATGAAGAACATTGATTTGGTGAGTGAGTCTCTTCTGTACCCAGATTTCTTGCTCATTGGTGAAACTTCCTACTGCTGTTGTATCAAATTTCCTTCCCATTTTTGCCTGTAGACCTTTTGAACTCCTTGTGAGAAATTGGAGCTGAACTGCTCCTCCTGAGCCAGTGACTTGATTTGTAGATTTGTGGGAGATTACTTAAGTGTGTTGGTGGGATGGGATGATCCCTCTAATACTTTTTTTTATTATTGACATTAGTGGTGTCTAATTCAGGTACAGTTGTTTATCACCACCTCCTGGACTCTTACCTGATGATAAAGATAATGGGAGGATCCTTCTTATTTTATCAGTTCAGTTTTGCAGGATTTTTTTTGTCATTTCAGTTTTCTTTTTTTAAAGAATAAATGTGCTGGACTTCTGGTGCCTTCGTGGACTCCTCTCCCTATATATATTTTTTATAATTAATTAATTAATTAAAATTTTGGCTGTGTTGGGTCTTCGTTTCTGTGCGAGGGCTTTCTCCAGTTGCGGCAAGCGGGGGCCACTCTTCATCGCGGTGCACGGGCCTCTCACTATCGTGGCCTCTCTTGTTGCGGAGCACAGGCTCCAGACGCGCAGGCTCAGCAGCTGTGGCTCACGGACCCAGTTGCTCCGCGGCATGTGGGATCCTCCCAGACCAGGGCTCGAACCCGTGTCCCCTGCATTGGCAGGCAGACTCTCAACCACTGCGCCACCAGGGAAGCCCCCATTTCAGTTTTCTTTGTCATATTTTTTGAGCTTCTGCCCAGCACTGTATTCAGTTCTGGGGATATAAAAATGAGTACATAGCTTCTGTCAGTTTTACCTTTGTAGGAGGAGGGAGCTTTTATCTCTGGACATTTTGAAAGCTCTTTCTTTCTTTAGAATCCTGTCATATTCCCATATCTGGTTTGGGATCTCAATGTCATGCTTAATTGGCTGTCATTTACTCCTTTTGAACCAATAACAGTGTTATACTTTGAAGATGTAGAAGTTATATCTCATTTGCTGCCAAAACTATAGTTTACCATCTTGCTGCTACATAAAACTAAGTTATATATCCTTTCTAAATCCCTTCTGGTATATGTTCCTTTATTTTTATTAGGCATGAAATCTTTCTTTTTCTGTGTCACATTTGAACAGAGAATGATTTTGAAAGCAAAATGGGCTTTGCACTGGTAGTTGAGAGGTCTAAGATCGTCAAGGTCCCTGAGTCTGGTCTTTCTGGGCCAGAGATGGCTAAGAACTACTTTGAGAGCATCTTTTTATTTTACATTTGCAGGCCTACCTACCCAGTCATAACTGAGCGTCTGCTGCTTTAGCTTCCATTTGTGATCCACCCCCCCGCCCCGCCCCCCAATGAAATTTGGTTGTGGTGACTGGAAATGCTGTGCAGTAGTTCTCATCATCTTTGACTGGATCTTCCCTTTTACCAAGAGCTTTCTTTTGGTCCAGGTCTATTTGTTTCTTCCTTAAACCAGAAGTCAGTGATGGGGACAAGCAAGATTATCTCTCTCTAGTTTTACAAAAGCAAAATTACTTAACCCTTGGGTAAGGTTTTGCAAAGCTTTCTGTACCATGTCAAGTCACTATACCAAACCTTCTTTTCCTTCTGGAAATCAAGACATATTTGCTTTAAATGTCCATGTCTTAACTTAGAATGTTGGTAAGAGGAGACAGACTTAATTTCCTTAAAAAACAGGACATCAGTGTGCTTGGCACCACATCAGTTCTTTTAGGTCCAGTCTTTTAATCTTTGTAGTTTTGAAGCACTTCAGAGATAAATTCTGTCGCATTAATGATTCAGCTTAACACGCTCTCATGTAGTCCCTGGTATGGGACAGGCAGTGGAAGGCAACTGGTAAGCACTTCTTAGAGTACTCTTTGTGAAAGAATTTCATAGTTAGGTTTAACATGTTTTGAAGGATTAAAAAAGTCAAGTATAGGATGTTTGGTGAATTATAGATTCAGTAAACCGTGAGATATTGGGTGGAACTGGGGTGGTGGTGGTGCAAATTGGCAGGGCATATATCCCAAGATGAAGTGTATAGAGTAATCGAATTGGAATGATGTTAGACCACACTTAGCTCAATATTCAGAAGTAAGGGAGGAGTTTACATCGGCAGTGGAAGTAGGAAATTCATTTTGTAGGCTTAGTACATTCCAACTATACTATTAGCTGCCATTCCTGGGGCTTATTAGGAGTTGAGCTACTCTATAGCGTTAGATTTGAGAGCAGAGAAATAGAACCAAGAGATATAAAGTTGTGGTTGGGCTTTGGGTAGAAAGGAAAAAGATGGGGTGGTGGGACATTGGGCATGATAAGACTGTCCTAAACTCTGTAACATAAATGTATGTCTGTCTCCCCCATTTGGCAAGACTTTCTGCAGTGTTCCTGCCTCTGTGTTGTCTGTTAATTAGATTGTCATGTCTTGAAAGGTCATGGACACTCTCCTGTCCTAATTAGCATCTAGTGTAGTCTGGTGTCCACAGTGGTTGCCCACTATTGTTAGTTGATGATTATTAGTGAAGCTGAAGCTATTTTTTAAACAGGGCCCAAGGGATGCAGACAGTGATGAAAACGACAAAGGTGAAAAGAAGAACAAGGGTACGTTTGATGGAGATAAGCTAGGAGATTTGAAGGAGGAGGGTGATGTGATGGACAAGACCAATGGTTTACCAGT
Source organism: Balaenoptera acutorostrata (assembly GCF_949987535.1). NCBI lineage: Eukaryota > Metazoa > Chordata > Mammalia > Artiodactyla > Balaenopteridae > Balaenoptera > Balaenoptera acutorostrata. The sequence goes on along the minus strand of NC_080064.1, from coordinate 24,764,525 downwards.
GCAGAATGGGATTGACGCAGACGTCAAAGATTTTAGGTTTGTATGTTTTACACTTCTGATTTTTGAATGGGGGTTATGGGTTTTTGTTTTCATTCAGTTTTATTTTGATTTTAGTTTTCTTTTTCCCTCCCTGTGTGTCCTTTTTAATTACTGGGTCTAGTGTAGGCCATACCACAAAGACTGTAAATTAACTGGTAAGGTGGAACTTTCTAAGATTTGTCCATGCCTGATGTTTTGCCAAAACAATAGACTTCTCATTTGTATAGAGCTCTGTAATTTGCAGGATGATTTCATAAAGATCATTTCAGTGATTCTCAAATATCAAAATCACCTGGGATGGGTGCCTTGGGATTTCTCCCAAATCACTATCTTGGGAGAAATCATGGTTACTAATGGAAGTGTGTCATATGGCTCTGGCATGTTAGAGTGGAAGGAAAAACAGTTGAGAACTTAAGCATTCTTTTACTTGACACTCATAAGCCCCCTTTGAGGTAGGCAGGTTAGGTATCACTTTCTTCATTTTGAAGAACCAGAGATGCAGCTCAAGTGACTTGTTCTTAATCATATCCCTTCCATGGAGGCCTCTTATTCCATCTCTGGTCGTAATTGATTTGCAGGTTTTACCCTATAATTTTAATATGCACAGTAATGAAATGATACTGTGTTTATTCTTCATTTATGTAGCTAACCTTTAGTGATGGTATATGATTTTTAAAAATTTAAAAATCCTTAGTCACTCATGTATAGTTAAGAGAATTTAATTTTTAGTAATGTAATTGTAGTCTAAAACTAATATGTGTGTACCTACACCCACACCCACCTGCCCACCCACCCCTTATCCTAATAATCTACAAAGTCAAATTAAAATATATTTCAGGTCATTGTAGAACAGCGTTCAATTGTTTAGTCTTCCTAACCTAACTTTTGTATCTTGTGAGTGTAAAGAATTACAGTCTTTGGAAGAAATTTGAGACACAGAGAAATAAACATTTATCTAAAGTCTTTCAGATGAGTTTGGGTAGCCTCTCCATCCTGAATCTCAAGCAGCCTGTGGCATTGTTTTGTGGTATTTGACTTCGGGACAGGTGGTAGTGGTAGGGTGTGTGTGTGTGTCAAGGAACACAACAGGAGCTTTCATTTGTACCAGCGATAAGATTTCTTTTAGGCTTAGAATGTAGTGACAGGCTATACTCCCTGACTAGAATATAATATTATTCTACATTAGTCTGAATTGGAATAATATAGTCCTGTAATCTTTTTACATAGGGTGACCATGTGTCCTGAATTACCCAGGACAGTATTTGTTTATACCTGTGTCCCAGGATATTTCTTAACACTGCCCTTTTTTTTGCTCTTAGGAGTGTCCTGGTTTGGATGATAAATTACATCCTCACATTACTTTTAATTCTTAGAGTTGTCTCCTTAGCAGGGGCTTATCCTAGATATGAATTTATTTTGTACTATTTTGTAACGATCTGCTTCTGGTTTCTTAGAAGGGGAAAAGGGGAGACAGTTTTATCAGTGGCCAGTGGTACCCAGGAAATACACACACACAAAATTTTCACCTATTAAAAAAATAGTTTTTTCTCAGATGTGGAATTTCCCCTTAGAAACTACTTTGTCCATTGACTCTGTTTAAAGAGTAGATGTTGCTTTTGGGGGGCATATTTTACTTACCCGTATTTTGGGATCTCTGTTTTCGTGGATGCCACAGGCAGTGATTTTTTCCCCAGTTCATCCAGTGTTCCTCAAACCTGGGCCCCTTGGTTAAAGGGATTGTAAATTAATAGCAGTTAATGTAAATTTAAGGGGTGGGTTGTGGTGGAGAGGCAAGCAGTAGAAGAGTAATTTTATAGGATAGAACATATAAGCACCAGAAGGGTCTCCAGTCACTTTGTAGAAATAGTTTTAAATACTATTGGTAATGAGCTGTGTCAAGGACGTTGTCCTTAAACTTAGGTTGCTGTAGTGTCCCTCCCCACTCAAAATAAGGTTTAATGCCCTTTACTTTCTCTGTTTAGCCGTACCCCTGGTAATTGCCAGAACTCTGCTAATGAAGTGGATCTTCTGGGTCCAAACCAGAATGGTTCTGAGGGTTTAGCCCAGCTGACCAGCACCAATGGTGCCAAGCCTGTGGAGGATTTCTCCAACATGGAGTCCCAGAGTGTCCCCTTGGACCCCATGGAGCATGTGGGCATGGAGCCTCTTCAGTTTGATTATTCAGGCACGCAGGTGCCTGTGGACTCAGCAGCAGCAACTGTGGGACTTTTTGACTACAATTCTCAACAACAGGTACTGTGTGTGTCTCTGTCACTCTCTCTGCTCTCCCTCCAGCCAGCACATTATTCAAGTAACTGAGAATGGGGTAATGGGAGGAGGGTGGCATTATTTTAGGCCTTCGATAGCCATTCCTTATTAACCCAACAGTGATGTGGATTACAAAGCCTCTGCATCTTCCCCTCCAGAAGCTTATTCCCATGTTGAGGTTTATTGGCAAGAGACCACCCTGCTCTGTGTACTTCCTTTGGCTCCTCTCTTTCTTCAGGGCCTGGGGAGGGGATGTGGTGGTGTTACCTCTTGTAACACAATCCTCTTGAATGTTAAATTAATTCACTGAAGATTAATGTGATTGTACTGCTGTTGGTTTTTGTTTTTAAAATAGTAAACTCTGTTGTCTGCCACTGTCAGGAGTCCAGTGCCAGATGTCTTATTAGTCCTGTCTTTTAATTAAGTGAGTTACTGCAGGTAACAGACATACCTGGTACCTTTCAAAAGAGTTAGAATGTAATTAGGGGAAAAACACAAATCATGTGACATAAAATCTGCAGTGAAATGACCTGGCTCTTCTTTTATTCATAAGTCTTTGGAATATATTGTATGTGTGCCTTCTGGTTTTGAAGGCATGGTATGACTAACTCTAGGGTTTACTGATTCTTCTGTTTAATTTTTTTTTAAAGGAAAATTAGCTGTCTGAATTATAAAAAGGGGGTAGGTAGCCTCCTGATCATGTTAAGTACCACAAGTTCTCCTTTGTGGCTACAAGCAGTTTGATGGGCCATGAATTTCTGATACTCCTTAATTTTGGAATATAAATATAAACTTCTAGGTTTGAAAGGTTAAAATCTCGTTTTGAAGTTTAGAAATTATATATCTATAATTTTTTTCTATGGGGAAAATTGGCTTATGGTCTTTGTAGATCAGTTGTACCATACTGTCCCTTTAGTTGTCATAAATGGCTGATTTTAAATGAATTTTGATTGATAGATGATTGGATAATAAAGTTAACCATGTGAAGTTTACAAAAACAAACCCCTTTAAGGGATGATGTGATGTGCATACTCTGTGCTCATATCAGATGGATATATTAGGTTTAATTAACCAACTCTTTTTCCAGAGAGAAAGTGAACTAAAAGTGTACACTATTCTCCCCGTAGTCCCCAGTAGGTATGCTCACCTTTCCATAGGAATTTGACTTCCTGTGCTTTTTGTCTTCTTTTTTATGTTTTTTCACAATGAATTCTCACAACAGCACTTTTGAGTGAAGCCAGAAATTACTTCAGATGCTGAGGAGATAATGGACTTCAAGATATTTTGTGTCACATCAGCAAATATAGGGACACACTATTACTGTGTAGACTTCAACTTGTTCATCTTAGAACATTAATGTGGTAATTTCTCTATCTAAATTGAGGTATGTTAAGTGCAGGCTGATTCTAATCAGGTTCCTCTAACCTAGTTATCTCAAGAAGTTTTATCTGAATTCTTTCTTTTACTCTGTCTCATTGGTCTGAACTTCCCCTAGCAACCCTTAGAACTCTAGGCGGTTTTGGTTCTTAGCTTCTATTCCCTATCTAACCCAATCTAACTCTTTGCTTGTTACTTAAGAAGTGTTTATTTAAGAAGTGTTTGTCTCCAACCTCTTATGAATGAAAATCTGATTCTCTTTCATATAATTGTTCTTTACCTCATAATCAGAGTTGGGATTCTCTTTTGATTTATTGATCTTGGGTTTCAAAATAATTCTATCAATTTTTGAGGAGCCTGGATAATTATTAGAACTTGAACAGAAATGTACTTTTGCATACCCACAAATAGTTAACACAATTAAATCAAAGACACCACCCACTCAGATTTATAAAACCTGGGGTGCCTTTACCATGTATCCCATTTCAGCAGTTTCTGTACGTTAACGTCATTATTTTGCAAGTTAAACTATTGTTGGGTTCTGACTTCCCATGCATGTCTTGGTTGCTGCAGTATAGGGACACTGTTACACAGGTACACCATCATCATAGGATGTGATCATTGTTATTTTGTCCCATGGGCTCATAATTCTTGCTATTCTTAGTAGATGGCTGTGCACATTCTTGTACTTGGCAGCCTAATAGCATGCCTGGGAACCGTTGGCCCAAGACTCTTCAAGACCCTTAACTTCCCAAAGGCTCCAGCATAAAAGCCAGTAGTAATTAAGAAGGAAGGATACTTGCTCTACTGTAAATTGGTGTTTGTTCCTACACTTTATCCTTCTAATCTTTTTTACCCTTTTGCTTTTCGTTACGTTTTATTCCCCCTTCCATTTCTACTAATTAAAATGGTTCTCATTCTTCAAGGTCCAGTGCTGTTACCTTTCTTGATTTCCAAATCAAAAAGTTGTCATGTCTGTCTCCTTTGAACCCTGTAGTGCTTTGTGCTTCCCTTAAGAAAAGGAGTCATCATGTTCTGCTTTGTGTTATGATTACATGTCCTCTGCTAGATTGTAATCTCCTCAGAGGGTAAGGCGGGATCTTGATCCCTCTGTGTCCTCTGCTTTGCTTTGCTTTAGTGGACCAAATTTCCAGGGAACCTTTTCCATACCCCTATTATATTATCTCAGAACACCCCCCGTATTTAATATACTTCCCAAAACTAAAATTGGAAACTAGCCTTCTAAGAGGTCTGGAGGCCACTCTTTGAGGCCTTGCATCTATTCTAATATGTGAGTCGTTTAGGTCTAGCCCAGTAGATGTGCCTCATAGACAAATAACTGGACCTGTATAATATCCAGTAAATTTACCTCCTGAATCAGTATTTAACCTTTTTAATGTCAGAGCCCTCTGGCCATCTGATCAAAAGCCATAGTCTTCTCATCAGAAAAACATAATTCTCTTGACACTCTATTTTGTGGATATCTTCAGGGAGATCACAGATCTGTGGACTGCAGGTTATAACCTTCTGTTCGCATTTTTTGTTGTCACCTGTAGCCAAGCATATCTTTCATGAATGGAACGGGCTCCTCCAACCCCATGGCTCTCAGTTTAGTTATTATGGCTCATTTGGTCATTTAAATAGTGCAAGGAAATACTCCATGACAAGTGATGAGACCATTTATGCCCATGTCCTAGGGAGAGCATACTCTTAACCTGGGGAAGGAGGACTTATGGAAGAGGTGGATCTTGAGCTGTGCCTTGCAAGACTTGTTTATACCAGGAGAAGAATGAAAATTCCAGTGGAGGAAATAGTAAACTAAAGGCTTAAAATTAGAAATGAACATATACGTGTTCAATAGATAACGTAGAAACAGTCACCCTAGCTGGTAGTTGAGGTTGAAGAAAAGTGACTTGTGGGGTTGCATAGATAGTGTTGTGAGTCTTACCGACTTTGCTGTGCTGCCTTATGGTCATTAACAAGACATTTTTAAGAAGTAATGACTTAATTATCATGGTTTAGTTTTTCTGTGCTGAGTGTTAGCTTAGTAGCATTCTTTTGCCCATATTAGTCAGTTAACTGTTGACTGTTGTGTCCTTCCAGGAACTTTAGGTTTTGTCCATAGAGAACAGAGCTACTGTTAATAGACTGACTATCATACATGAAACAATTATGGAATGGTTGAGGAACTAAGTGCTAAATTGGTTGGTCGAGGATCCTGTCAGACCAGGGGAGGGCTCAATGAGGACCAAGTTTGCATAGACCTAACTTGAATGACACATGGAATGTATATTGCTGCAGTTAAGAGAACAGAGGTATGGAGATGGAAGTGACAGTGGTGTGGTCATTGGTTGACAAGAGTAGAAGATACACGTAGAAGGTAAAAAGGAGATAGATGCATTTGGTTATTGAGTCCAGGTTACAGAGGCCTTGAGAGCCACAACTGAGTACAGACAATATTAATGATTGTGAGGATTGAACCAAAGATCTGATGTGGACCATATTTTTCTGTACATTTTTATCATGGCTTTCTTAAACGGGCATCAGAGGATTTTTTTTTTTTTTTAAGTTTTGAGTTATTTGCTATAATTGGTAGGGTAGCTTTGTGCTTTTATGTTTGAAAATTGACAAAATAAATAATTGCTTCTTGTGTCCTGTTTCATTTCATTTTATTTCATTTGGTGTAATAAGTTGGTTTCATAAGACTTAATATCAGCTTATATTTAGACACATAAAGCAGCCTGAAAATACAGAAAAGGTAATTCTCATTTAATTTATTACAAACTAACTGTACTTAGGGATACTTTGGTTTTGGATAGTTAAATTACTTGTCTAGCCGCTGTTAACCATAAACTTAACCTGAGATTTATTTAGAGCAGGGATTCCTTTTTTGGTGCCATTAACCCCTTAGCAGTTAGGTAAGATCTCAGACTGAATTCTCAGAATACTATTTTAAAATGTATAGTGGGGCTTCCCTGGTGGCGCAGTGGTTAAGAATCCGCCTGCCAATGCAGGGGACACGGGTTCGAGCCCTGGTCCGGGAAGATCCCACATGCTGCGGAGCAACTAGGCCCATGCGCCACAACTACTGAGCCTGCGCTCTAGAGCCCGCGAGCCACAACTACTGAAGCCCGTGTGCCACAACTACTGAAGCCCGCGCGCCTAGAGCCTGTGCTCTGCAACAAGAGAAGCCACCACAATGAGAAGCCTGCGCCCCACTACAAAGAGTAGTCCCCACTCACTGCAACTAGAGAAAGCCTGCGTGCAGCAGCGAAGACCCAGTGCAGCCAAAAATTAAATAAATGAATAAATAAATAAATTTATAAAAAAAAAAAAATAAAATAAAATGTATAGTGTAAGTAGGATTACAGAGGAAGCCAATTATATAAAAATAGCTATAATAATTTTGACAACAAATTTGTTTGACAACAAATTTGGCAACAAATTGAACAAATTTGCTTCTTTATCATATGATGCATGAGATAGAGGTAGTTGTACTAGCCATCATAATGAGCATAAGCAAGATTTTGAGATGTCTAACAATCATAAAGTAACATGAAAGTATATATGATTTCTATTGGTGATTAAATCACAGATGTGTGGCTAAATGTAATGTGGTTTGTTGCCTGCAATAATAATTGAAGGACATGCTAAATTTCATGACAATAAAGATAACTTTATCTGCCCCAGGCACAAAGATCTGGGGTTAGGAACCCTTAATTTAGGGTAGTTTGAAATGCTCATTGATATCTCTTTCCTCATTTTCCCCTCATTGTCTTCTCTTTAATCCTGGAAAACAAAGTGAACAGCTCACATACACTGTGTTCATACCATTTTGTGTTTTGATGCTTGAGCAATATTCTTTATTTTAATAAATAGCTATGCAGTTATCTATATTTACCTAAGTATACTTTAGAAAAATATTACTAGGTTTCATTATATTACAGTCATATGTAACAGAAACCAAAGCCAAGATTGGTAATCAGGTGGATTAATCTGGTTAATTGTTGCTATTCTTTATTTAGGGTTCAGTTAATATAAAAATAACCCAATGATGTGGCATGTTTTACAGAATTGTGTACTGAAGTACTAAAAGTCTAACCCGTTAAGCATGAATTTTTAACAGAGAGACAGTACTCTGAAAGCCCTAGTCAGATGGGAGAGGAAATTGGCATGCATTGCTTTTTAAAGTGTGGTAGTGATTTAAATGTCATTCTTATGAGACCAAGTGTGTGCATAGTTTTAATATAGGTGTTTAAAATTCTTGGCTTTCTTTTCAGTTTATAAATAAGAGGAAGATTATTCTGTCAGTGTCATGCGTATAGTCACTGTTAAAATGCTGACTTTAGCTAGCAGTTAGATCCGTTGAAACTTACCTTTATTGTTACTTGACTTTGCTGAAATTTTAGAATATGATTTTTCTCAAAAGATATTAACTTATTTGATGGAAGGATATGTTTTTCCTCACCTTATTTAGAAATCATTTATTTTGGAATCTGATTCTTCATCTGCTAAAGAAATATGAATTTTTTGTTTTTTAAAAAATTGGCAGCATAGTTTGTATGTACCTGTTAAACCAAAAATCATTGTAATTATTAGTTGATTATTGCAGCTGTTCAAATAACCTGGTCAAAAATGAACTTTGATCTAGACGCTTCAGACAGTAGCAAACTTTCACAAATTTCATATACTGAGTACTAGCTCCAGGATATAATTTTTTCTTAAAAATTTATAGCCCCACTATTGATGTAATACTCGTAGTGTTTGAAGGGCTTTTCTCTGTGAATTCTGACAATAGCCCCATGAGGTAGGGCAGCTATTATATTTTTATAGATTTATTTATTTTTTTTTACAATTTACTTGGGCAGAATTTATTTATTTATTTTTATAGATAAGAAAATTAAGACATCATGAAGCTTACAGACTTACTGAAGATCACATACTACCAGCTATGCAAACATCTTTGTTTTGGTTTCTAGCTCCTAGCTGTTTCCTTTGGACCTAGTACTAGAAACATAAAGCCTTTTGATGCATGGAGTATTCAACTGCATTCCTAGTTTTTTCTGCATGGAGTATGTTTTAAAAAATACTCATCAACAACGAAAACTAAAAAGGTTTTTCTTTCTTCTCTCTTTGTGACCTGACGGCAGTTGGTGCTCATGAACTCAGTGGGGTTTTGACTTTAACACTGACTCAGAAGAGTCTTGCCTTCTGCTTTCCTTGTCCCATCCTGGGCTGCCGTACTGGGTGAGGAGCTGTAAGAGGTGGCCCACAGAAGGGCTTTGTCCGTGTGTTGTGGGTGCTCTCCTCATTCATCAGAAAGAATATCACATCTAAAGGACTTTCAAGTGCTTTATGTGTATTGATTTTAATACTTAGAACAACCTTATGAGTTAGACAAATCTTTATTGTCCCTGTTAGAGAGAGGAGGAGAGTAAAGTGCAGAGGTTTTCCTGCCCAGTGTCTCACACACACAGTCAGTGGTAGAGCTGAGACATGAATGCAGGCTTTCTGGCCCCAGACTCTGTGCTGTTGTCCTCTCTCCACTACGTATATTGCCTTAAACTGGTAAGAAGCCAGGCCTGGCAGTACATTTTATTTTGGGGGGAGAAAGGATAGTCTTTGACATTGGCTAACTCCATATTTAGATATTACTCTCTTCCAGATTCTGAAAACTCAACAACAATGTTTTTATGCCAGCAATTGTTATTGATAACAATAGTAATAATAGCTGTCTCTTATCAGGTGCCAGCTGTATGCCAGTCACTATGTTGGGTGTTTTTGACTGCCCGGAATCACTTCTGGAATATAAACCATGCAGGGTATCTTTTGTTAGTTCATATAGTGTCAGAGAAGGGAGTTAAACCAGCTTGCTTGTGTGGTTCCCAAATTATGCCTTCAGTATTTATTAGGAACCTTGATAAGCTTGAAATAGTTGACATATTTTCCCCTGCATTCAGTTTCTTGAATAGCTTATGAATTCTGCCTAAGTAAATGGCAATAAATTGTGGCACATTTATCATTATACTGACCTTAAAATAAGCATTTTCCCCAAGTTTCACAGTATTGTGTTTCTCAGTTATTATTGGCTTACTCTGTGAAAATCATGAAAATGTTGACAGAGTTCAGCACTTTGCCCAGCAGATGGCATTTGTATGAGTTTTTCAGGATCCTTTAGAATCCATCACTTGCCAGTTACCCAATTTTGTTTTGAATAGCCTGTATTTCCAGTTAATATTGGACCATTTACATAAAGAAAATGTGCTAGAATTGCTGTAATCTATACTATAATCAAATCTGCCGTTGTCAATGCATAATTTACTTATGTTAATTGGTTATTGCAAAATGCACTCAAAATAATTCCTTCTCTTTTTGCCATAATCACTGAGATATTAACCAACTCTCAAACACAGGATATATGGGCACTTTTATAGGGCCTATATGTTTTTAGTTAAAAGTAATAGTCCCTACTCTCAGTGGTAACATGGTAGTGAGGACCACAGACTGATGTTATGCGGAATGGTTATTTTATTCACACACTATGTGTTTATATTTACAGATACAGTACATATGTGTAATGTTACATGAAATGTTAAAAGCATGTGAAGTGAGGATAAGTCATAATGGAATGGTATTGGAGTACTGTTTTCGGTTAATAAATCAAGAGTTATATTCTGAACACACTAGTATCCTTATTTCCCTAACTTCATGTTGCAGCGCCTAGCTAATAATAAGTGCTCAAAAAAATGTTTGTTGAATGAAATGAGTTATTTTATTTGCAGCAGGCCCAAGAAGGGTAGAGGGAAGAGGCTAGCATGAGCGGTGTCTGAGATGTTAAATATTTCAAAAGGTTTTAGGCTAGGAAAATTCCAGAGATCCATTGAAGGGACAGTAGATATTTAGGGGAACTGTGAGGTATTTTCACAACCTTGGAAAAAATTTTTGAACAGCTTTCCACTATTTTACTTGTTTCCTGCCTCCTGGCTGCCTGTCTTGCGGGGGCTGGGGGTGGGGGAGGAGCTGTTGGTAGGAGCACTGCAGAGGCGCTGTCCTGTAGGTGAAACCGGAACCAGCCTGGCAGTAGTCACAGGGTGTAGTTACCAGATAGTACTGGTCGGCTCCCTTCCTGGAGTGAACAGTTGTTTTGATATGTTTGTCAATAGATTCCTATATTTCTTTTGAATACTTGATATTTAATCAATGCTTGTAAAGTAGTACTATCTTTTTACCAGCATCATAATGAAGTTTTTCTTTTCTTTAACCTTTGAAAATAAAAAACTCTAAAGTATTTTTGAAATCTGTACTGCATGTTTACTTTTGTCATTCATACTGTGAAAGCAGAGGCTTATTTTACTCTGGTTTTTAGAAAGATGAATATATAGAAAGAGAGGTAACAAGTACAATTGGCCAGTATGTTCAGAATATTCACCTTTTAAAAAAATTTTTTTTAAATTAGTCTACTCACATATTTGAGGCACAGAAGTAACCAGATCATAGAATAAAAGTCCACCACCTAAGATAACATTAAAAGTTCAGTTGTGATGATAATTAAGCTGAGTTGTCAGAGTGACATTATCTCCTAATGTCTGAAACAATCAGGTCTTTTTATGAAGACATCTGTAATTCAAGATCCATGGTGTCTGTTATATATCATCCAGTGATGTTAGCCGAAACATTGAAAAGTCCTGTAGAAAGAGCAGGTAGGTTGAAGATCCTCTGTAGGGAGGTCCCATCAGTAAATTCTCCTAGTCTGATTTCAGAAAATAAAGAAGTCTTTAGTATAACCCCTTGGAAAGAGGCACGTCAGGGCAGTCCAAAATCAGGAGTCCCCTTTCTTTGTATCAAAACTATTCATATTAAAATGTATGAACATTTTATTCAGTGCTGTGTTCCTAGTTCCTTGCACAGTGCCTAGCAGGTGGTGTTTCATAAATATTTGTAGAATGAATGAAAGAATGAGTGATTGACTTTGTAATAAGAGAGAATCTTGGGATATTCTTATTGTCAAGACCTTTGAACTCCTTTCCTTGGGAACTTAACAGTGTGCTAGGTCTGAGCTCATAATCCAAGTTTTGTTAGTAGCAGCTATACTTCTGTTGTTTTTTTTTTTTCTTATGTATAAAAGAATTGGTATTCTAGGAAACTCGGGAGCCCCCCAAAATTGCACAGTTGTCCAGTTTACCCATTATGATAAGCCACTAGTTGAGGAAGGTATCCAATACTATTTCCCCAAGAAGAGGCAGCCAGAGGATGAAATGAATACTCCAAAATGTGAATAGGTGAGAATTAATTCAAAGTGTTTGTGGGGTTCGTAAAAGAACTGAAGGGAGGTAACAGCACTCGGTGCAACGTGGTAAGTCATTTGTAGTCTACTCATTTAGTTTTTAAGTTGCTCTGGATCAGGCAGCAACCTCAGACCTGGAATAGCTCTTAGGGCATTTGTATGTATGTTTGTGGTTCAAGGGACATATAACCTGTGAGTAGTTAGCACATGGGAACTGGGCACACCAAACTGAGGTAAAGCAAGAGAGGGAAAATGGAACTATGAAGCATCATAGATACCAAGGGAATGGAGTAGAACATGAGAACATTTTTGTTTAAAGCATCATGTCTAAACAAGGGTTTATGGAAATTTTTATTCAGAGAGGTTTTAAAATTATTTCACAAGCCAGGTTCTCTAACCTCATCATGTCCTTTTCTTCCCTCAGCTGTTCCAAAGACCTAACGCACTTGCTGTCCAACAGTTGACAGCCGCTCAGCAGCAGCAGTATGCGCTGGCAGCCGCGCATCAACCCCACATTGGTAAGTCCTTGAGCCGAAAGCTCCCTTATAGGGGTGGCCCCATTTTAGGATAGCGGTTGCTGTGGAACCCAGCAGACTGATTATCAAAGTCCAGACAAATCCCTCAAGGTACAATAAATGGCCTCTTACTCTTGTCCAGTTGTCTTTAGCAACATTCTTATTTTTCTAGACCTCAACTGGTAAGATTTCTTGGTATCCAGTTATTGCTCCCTCAGCTGTTTCAGGATTTAAAGTATTTACTGTAGTAGTGACTAGCATCAACTCTGTTGGTAGGTTTGGATGAACTCAAATAACAGTAATTTTGTGCTTGTTGGGCTTGTGTAGACTATGGATATATCAATGTCACATCTTATTAAGTAGCAAGTAGTACCTATAGCCTATTTTCCAAGTAGCATGTATTGAAAAATTTAAAAAGTATTATCTTATAATCACTGGTTTTTAAAGTACAGTAGCTTTGCCCTTTTCCTATTGCACTTATTAATGTTTTGATGTGCATATTTTTGTCTTATTGCCTAGACTCCCCGCGCCCCTCCCCCACTTTTTTCAGGTCTCTTTGAAACAAAGTGCTATACAAGTAGAAATTTTTTTTTTAAAATGTGTTAAAATGACACGATTGAATAGATAGAAGATCACCAATCATGGATTGTGGAATGCTGTGGAAGAAAAGACTTGCTTCCAACCTAGATATACAGGTGACCCTTGAACAACATGGGTTTGGACTGCGCAGGTCCACTTATATTCAGATTTTTTTTCAGTAAATGTTCTACGGTACTACTTGATCCTCGGTTGGTTGAATCGTTGATGCAGAAATGTGGCTATGGAGGGCTGACTTTAAAGTTATACATGAATTTTTGGCTGCGTAGGGGTTGGCACCCCTAACCCCTGCTTTGTCAAAGGGTCAACAGTATTAAGTCTAGGCATAAAGGCCTTTGCCTGGGTCTTACTTAATTTATACTTGTAGATAGTAGTCTTTATAAATATGCATGCATCTTCTTTGGGGAAAACTGGAAAATTGTTTAAATGGAAATCTTCTATCCCATTACAAAGTCTTTTAAATTGTTTTATTTTAGCCTGTTATAATGTAATTTTGATAGTCTTTTAGAAATTGTGCTGAATTAAAAACTGCATACCAGTTTTAATTGTACGTCTTTAGCAAAGGCTAAAAAAAATAGACGATAGATAGATGTCACCATAATCTTTAGTACAGGGATTATTTTATCTTCTTAAAATTCCTTTTTAGTCTCAACCTATCCTGTCTTCTCTGTTTTCTTTTTTTCCTCACCTACAGCCTGGAATGATTAGCCAAACTGTGTAGGTGTTTGGTAGGGCTGCAGTTTTAGTCAAGTTTGTTTTTACTGACAGGTATGTTTTCAGCAGGTTTAGCTCCCGCTGCGTTTGTCCCCAACCCATACATCATCAGTGCTGCGCCCCCAGGGACGGACCCCTACACAGCTGGATTGGCTGCAGCAGCGACACTAGGTGAGACATTCTGCCACACGAGGGATTTTCTCACCTGCTAAAAAGTCATTTTGACGAGCACGCATTCTTTATACTCTTTCACAAATCCACGTCTCCAGTGGAGATTTCTCTCCTGATTTCCAGGACCATCTGTCGGCCAGTTAGACACCTCTGCTTAGCTGTAACCTCAGACGTGAACACATTTAAAGGCAGGTTAATCAGCTACCTCCTGTATAGTTTTTGCTTTTCGTTTTTTTTTTTTTTTTTTTCCCGTGGTGCAAATCCCTTTAGTCCACTTCCTTTGTAAATTAATTAATTAATTTTTATTTGACATATAGTTCATTTACAGTTTTGTGTTACTGTATAGATATTTTTGATCCACTAAGCCACCAGTTGCTCATATATATTTCGGGAATTTCTCCTCTTGCTCAGGTCTTCCTACTACCTCTAGTCTACCCTAGTCCAGGTCTGTTTAATCTGTACATAGACTTTTACAGCTGTTCTGTCTTATGTGCTTTCTTTTTAATTAATTAATTAATTAATTTTTGGCCGCATTCGGTCTTTGTTGTTGTGCACGGGCTTTCTCTAGTTGCGGCGAGTGGGGGCTACTCTTCGTTGTGGTGCACTGGCTTCTCATTGAGGTAGCTTCTCTTGTTGCGGAGCACAGGCTCTAGAGCGCACACTCAGTAGTTGTGGCGCACGGGCTTAGTTGCTCCACGGCATGTGGGATCTTCCCGGACCAAGGCTCAAACCCGTGTCCCCTGCATTGGCAGGCGGATTCTTAACCACTGCGCCACCAGGGAAGCCCCTCTCTTAACGTATTTTCAATTTTCTTCCTTCCTTCCCCTTCTTCATCCACCTAGATTGTTCAAGAAAACTGTTTCAACCACAAATCTTACCCTTTTATCCTTCTACTTAAACCCTTCATCGATTTCTGTCTTACCCACTCTAATATAGCATACTGCAGTTAATGTCAGTATGGCTGGTCATTCCAAACTACTTGGGTGGTGGTGGTGATGGTGGTGGTGGGTTGTTCCTTGGAATCAGTGTTTCTAAGGAACTGCCATGACATGAGGATTAGTGAGGATTTGGACCCACTATGTATAGGGATCTCTCCACGACTATACGGATGTCTCTACATGTGCACCACTTTCTCCCCCTTCAGATTGGCTCCCACTGGCTCATACCGTACATGCTAGCAGTACTAAATTGATTTTAGTTTGCTACACATACCACACTGGTTTAGGCCTCTGCATCTTTGGACATTATGGTCTCCTTAGTCCTCTAGAGTAAACTCTTTCCCCATTCTTTGCCTGGGAAGCTTCTTAGCTGCTATTGTCACCTCTAGAAAGCCTTCCTTTGCTGACCTTTCCCTAGTCTTTCTCTAATCATCACTTTGTATTTATTTGCTTGTGGATATGTACATGACTGGGTTTTCTTCCCCCTTGAGACGGAACTCTTTCAAAGGCAGGCACCTTTTTTTTTTTTTTTTTTAATTTTATTTATTTATTTTTGGCTGTGTTGGGTCTTCGTCTCTGTGCGAGGGCTTTCTCTAGTTGTGGCAAGCGGGGGCCATTCTTCATCGCGGTGCGCGGGCCTCTCACTATCGCGGCCTCTCTTGTTGCGGAGCACAGGCTCAGTAGTTGTGGCTCACGGGCCCAGTTGCTCCACGGCATGTGGGATCTTCCCAGACCAGGGCTCGAACCTGTGTCCCCTGCATTGGCAGGCAGACTCTCAACCACTGCGCCACTAGGGAATCCCAAAGGCAGGCACTTTTGTTACTTGACTCTGTGTGACACAGTAGCTGTCAACATGGTGCGGTCATAAAAAAATGGTAGATTGAATTCAATGCTAGGACAGACTTAATGTCTTACAAAGTAAATATTCTTTGGAGACATCCCTCCAAGTCATGTTAATTGTGACTAGATATTATTTGTAAGATTTCACATATTTTATAGCATATGATTTGTAATTATGAACTCAAATACAGCAGAGAATTTCATATTCTTTTCTTTAGAATTGTTCACATTTTGGCATGGGTTGTGATGGGAACATATGTAGTATAATTTCTGTGCCCCTGTTGCCTTTAGGGGAAGTAGAATCTTTGCTAATTACCGTTAATATTTATTGAACCCTTATTAACTGTTTGCCAGTGAGTGCTTTTCATTCGTATGAATTGTTGGATGATGGCTTTTCAGATTAGGAATTGGGGGCTCAGAGAGCTGTCTTGCTTGAGGTCACACTATTTATTTAGTCTCTACTTTTCCCTCCAGCTTTATTGAGATATAATTGACAGACAAAATTGTAATGTATTTAGAGTACACAACATTAATATATGTATACATTGTGAAAGGATTCCCTCCATCGAGTTAACTAATATATCTATAATATCCCATGTTTACCTTGTTTTATTTGTGCAAAATTTTTAATTTTTGTTTTAAAATTTTTGTATATTTTTAAATTGAAGTACAGTTGATTTACAATGTTGTGTTAATTTCTGCTATACAGCAAAGTGATTCAGTTATACATATATATAGTCTTTTTAAAAAAATTTTTATTTATTAAAGTTTTTTGTTTTTTGTTTTGTTTTGTTTTTTTGATGTGGACCATTTTTAAAGTCTTTACTGAATTTTTTTACAATATTGCTTCTGTTTTATGTTTTGGTTTTTTGGCCTTGAGGCATGTGGGATCTTACTTAGCTCCCTGACCAGGGATCAAACCCACACCCCTTGCATTAGAAGATGAAGTCTTAACCACTGGACCGCCAGGGAAGTCCCTAAAATTCTCTTCTAGTATGGTTTATCACAGGATATTGACTATAGTTCCCTGTGCTATACAGTAGGACCTTGTTGTTTATTCATTCTATATATAATGGTTTGCATCTGCTAATTCCAAACTGCCAATCCATCCCTCCCCACTGGCACCCCCCCCAACACACACACACACACACACACACACATACACACACACACACCACACACGTCTGTTTTCTGTTTCTGTTTCGTAGATAGGCTCATTTGTGTCATATTTTAGATTCCACATATAAGTGATATCATATGGTATTTGTCTTTCTCTTTTTGACTTATTTCACTTAGTATGATAATCTCTAGGTCCATCCATGGTGCTGCATATGGCATTATTTCATTCTTTTTTATGGCTGAGTAGTATTCCATTGTATATATGTACCACATCTTCTTTATCCATTCATCTGTCGATGGACATTTAGGTTGTTTCCATGTCTTGGCTCTTGTGAATAGTGCTGTTATGAACATAGGGGTGCATGTATCTTTTTGAATTGTAGTTTTGTCTGGATATATGCCCAGGAGTGGAATCGCTGGATCATATGGCAACTCTATTTTTAGTTTTTTGAGAAACCTCCATACTGTTTTCCAGAGTGCCTGCACCAACTTACATTCCCACCAACAATGTAGGAGGGTTCACTTTTCTCCACACCCTCTCCGCATTTGTTATTTGTGGACTTTTTAATGATGGCCATTCTGATCGGTATGAGATGGTGCCTCACTGTTGTTTTGATTTGCACTTCTCTAATAATTAGTAATGTTGAGCATCTTTGCATGTGCCTGTTGGCCATCTGTATTTCTTCTTTGGAGAAATGTCTCTTTAGGTCTTCTGCCCATTTTTCTATTGGGTTGTTTGTTTTTTGTTGCTGTTGTTGAGTTGTATGAGCTGTTTGTATATTTTGAAAATTAAGCCCTTGTCAGTCTCGTCATTTGCAAATATTTTCTCCTAGGCTGTAGGTTGTCTTTTTGTTTTGTTTATGGTTTCCTTTGCTGTACAAAAGCTTGTAAGTTTTTTTTGTTGTTGTTAATATTTACTTATTTATTTGGCTGCATTGGGTCTTAGTTGCAGCATGTGGGGTCTTTAGTTGTGGCATGTGGAATCTAGTTCCCTAACCAGGGATGGAACCGGGGCCCCCTGCATTGGGAGCATGGAGTCTTAGCCACTGGACTAACAGGGAAGTGCACAAAAGCTTGTAAGTTTGATTAGGTCCCATTTGTTTATTTTTGTTTCTATTGCCTTGGAAGACTGACCTAAGAAAAGATTGGTATGATTTATGTCAGAGAATGTTTTGCCTATGTTCTCTTCCAGGAGTTTTATGGTGTCATGTCTTATATTTAAGTCTTTAAGCCATTTTGAGTTTATTTTTGAGTATGGTGTGACTGTGTTCTAACTTCATTGATTTACATGTGGCTGTCCAGCTTTCTCGACACCACTTGCTGAAGAGACTGTCTTCTTTCCACTGTATATTTTTGCCTCCTTTGTTGAAGATTAATTGACTCTAGGTGTGTGTGTTTATTTCTAGGTTCTCTCTTGTGTTCCATTGATCCATATGTCTGTTTTTGTGCCAGTACCACACTGTTTCAATTACTGTTGTATCTTCGTAATATTGTCTGAAGTTTGGCTGGGTTATGCCTCCTGCTTGGTTCTTTTTTCTCAGTATTGCTTTGGCAATTCTGGGTCTTCTGTGGTTCCATACAATTTTTAGGATTATTTGTTCCAGTTCTGTGAAGAATGTCATGGGTAATTTGATAGGGATCGCATTAATTCTGTAGATTGCTTTGGGTAGTAGGGGTCATACAATTTAAATGTTGTAGAGTTCGGGTTTGAGCCAGATCTAGCTCAGAGCCTATGCATGCGCTTCACTGTAGTATACAATGTCTGTGTTATCCTGAATTGTCTTCTCTGTACTTTCTTTCCTCTGCAAACTTTCCTCTACTAACTTACTATATGTTATTTGAGACAAAGAACTAGTCTTAGGGGTGACACACTTGTTCTCACTGAGATCATAGTTTGGTGATGAGAATCTTGCTTTTGTACTTATCAGCTGAGCCAGACTGAAATGACTTAAGGGCTTTCTTTCACAGAGAGCCAGAAATGTTAACTACCCAAACTGTGAAACTGCATATTCTTGTGGAGTGTTAATCACACAGGAATTGAAGCAGGCATCCTGAGGAGCCAAGCCCAATTAATGATGCACCCTGAGCTATTTTCCTAAACTCTGTGTCATGAGCCACATGACCAAGGAAAGTAGTAGAAATGCCAGTTGAGAAAACTTAAAGGACAGTGCAATTGTTTATTGTAACAGCGTTCTGTGCACAGTAGAGGTTTGCTTTTGTTGACTCTTGGGGGAGCCTTGGGACTGTCATTGCAGGTTGTACCCCAACCTTTAACAACAGAGGTGACAACACCCTAACATCTATTACACCCATTTTGCAGGTGAGGAAACTAAGACACAGGTAGTCTTCATTGTGTTCTTTTTCATTCTTTAACTGTCCAAGACCACCCCACTTTATAAACAATAGTCAGCTGAGTTTGGGGGCTTACCACTCTCTCCTACTTGGAGGTATCGTTTTTAGACTATTCAGATGTCTACATGTTTAAATTTTTTTAAAAAATTTTATTTATTTATTTATTTATGGCTGTGTTGGGTCTTCGTTTCTGTGCGAGGGCTTTCTCTAGTTGTGGCAAGTGGGGGCCACTCTTCATCGCGGTGCACGGCCTCTCATTATCGTGGCCTCTCTTGTTGCGGAGCACAGGCTCCAGACGCGCAGGCTCAGTAATTGTGGCTTACGGGCCTAGTTGCTCCGCGGCATGTGGGATCTTCCCAGACCAGGGCTCAAACCCGTGTCCCCTGCATTGGCAGGCAGATTCTCAACCACTGCGCCAGCAGGGAAGCCCAATGTTTAAAATTTTTTAGCCCATTTGTTTATTATTAAAAAATACCTCATTTTGTAGCATAGTTTTTCTAAGCAGCACCTTCGTTTTGAACCATTTTGCCCTGTGTTTGACAGTGGGCACCTTGATGAACAGAGCTTCTTGATCTTGGCTAAGACCACAGACACAGAAAATACCGAATTAGAAATGTCAGAGTAATATTGGACAGTGATATAATTTGACTTATTTGTGTTTTAGATCTTAATGGGGAAACAAAAAACATGTACCAATTTATTTTGACTTAATGAAGTACATATTTCTACAGGGTTGGCTACTATGTCAGAATGGATATATTTGAAACAACTTTATGGAACTTCACTGAAAAGTGCAGTAATTATTTAATCAGGTTGCAAATATTTGAAACTCTGTGCTTTAACTAAGCAGGTTCTTATTAGAGATGTGTTCCAGCAGATGTGAGAAGCTGGCTTTGAGCCGTTGTCTTAGTTGGCAAATAAGCCTTGGTGTTTCTTGCCACCAGCTTCAGAGAATTCTGTGGTTTAGAGTTCTGCCCCTCCCAGGTTGCTTTCTGCATAGCTCTGTTACTTCTCTGTTGCATGTTCTGTTTGGCAGAGACTGCAGCTGTAGTTTGTTTCCAAAGAGGGTGAACAGATTATTTAGGCTAAAGCAGAATGCTTAGTTGTTGTTGTTTTTTAAAAATAAATTTATTTATTTAATTTATTTTATGCCTGTGTTGGGTCTTTGTTGCTGTGTGCGGGCTTCTCATTGTCGTGGCTTCTCTTGTTGTGGAGCACGGGCTTTAGGCCTGCAGGCTTCAGTAGTTGTGGCACGTGGGCTCAGTAGTTGTGGCTTATGGGCTCTAGAGCGCAGGCTCAGTAGTTGTGGCACACAGGCTTAGTTGCTCTGCGGCATGTGGGATCTTCCCGGTCCAGGGCTTGAACCCGTGTCCCCTGCATTGGCAGGCGGATTCTTTTTTTTTTTTCCAAAACAACATGCATTTATTATTCCAGTTTCTGTGGGTCAAGAGTCCAGGCATGGTTTAGTTGGGTTTTCTGCTCGGGGTCTCACAAGTCTGAAATCAAGTTGTCAGCTGGACTGCTTTCTCAGCTAGAGGCTCACTTAGGGAAGGTTCCACTTCTAAGCTCCCTCAGGTTGTTGGAAGAATATTTCTGTGTGACTGTAGAAGTTATGGCAGCTTGCTTCTTCACAGCCAACCATGGAGAGAGACAGTCTCTTGCTTCTCTCCCTTGTAGACACTGTTTTAAGAGGTTCACCTGATTAAGTCAAGCCCCTCAGTGTACTGTCCCTTTTGGTTAAAGTCAAACTGAGTAGGGACCTTAGTTACATCTGCAACACCCCTTCACTTTTGCCATATAACAGTGCATAACTATGTAGCAATATCCCTCACCTTTGCTGTATTCTGTTGGTTAGAAGCAAGTTACAGGTTTCTCCACACTCAAGGATTGTACAAAGGTGTGGATACCAGGAGGTGGAGGTCACAGTGGCAGGCGGATTCTTAACCACTGCGCCACCAGGGGAGCCCAGAATGCTTAGTTTTGTATAGAATACTCAGGTCTGTAAGAAGTCAAGGTGTTAACATTTTTTATTTCTGCTTGTTTTCAGCTTTGACAAATTTGAATTTCATATACCAATGTCTGAATGTAGTTGTGTTGAATGTTTTTTGTGACATTAGAAATAGGAAAACCAAGCCTCTTAGAATTTGAGCCCTGGAGGTTCAGTGGCATGTTTGGGCTTTGTTAGACAGCTGATGGATTTTCATGCTTCTGGAGTTAATGAAGCACCAAGATCCCTGTCCCTATCAGTCACCTCAGGTGCCATCCTTACCACTGAAAGCAGGGTACAACTTAGTCTTTTGCTGTGTTCCATCACTTTAAGCACACAAACTCTCCATTTATTTCCCTTCTTGAGCAAGGCCAATTCCTCTATCTGTTCTTACACGTACCCCTTCCAGCTTCTATCACTTATGCTCTCTTTCAGTATCTCCAATGCTTGGTCCTTCACTAGCTTCTTCCTCTAGGCCTGGAGTATATTACTGACTTTAGAAGACTTTGGTGTGGGGATCATGTATAATATTTTCTGTTTTTTAAAAATAGAATTCATGATTAGCTAGAATGAATCAATATATTAAGTTAATATTTTACAGTAGTGTCTGCTGAGTCAGGTGTTGTCTTTGGAAACTGAGATGATTGTTAATAGTCTAAACTTTTCTTACCTTTCTCTTGCTATTTTTTAGGCCCGGCTGTGGTCCCTCACCAGTATTATGGAGTTACTCCCTGGGGAGTCTACCCTGCCAGCCTTTTCCAGCAGCAAGCTGCTGCCGCTGCCGCAGCAACAAATTCTGCTAATCAACAGACCACCCCGCAGGCTCAGCAAGGGCAGCAGCAGGTAAATGTAAACAAAATTTATACCACCTAAATGCGAATATTAGTTATTGTATATAGTTAAAAGGTAGTCCCTGATAGAGAAATTGTGAATGGTGAATGGGTGAGTTCCCTTGTGTGGTATCTGAGTTCATGCTCAGACTTGACTGTGCTTTACTGAATGTCTTTTACGTATCAGGTCCTTGTTCATTGTGACTAGTTGAGATCGTGGTATTACGTATCATGTAATACTGCTTAGAGGATTTTCCAGTTAAGTGTGACAAAGTGAGTATTCATACTGATAGTAAAGTTTTCCTTCTTTGATACTGTAGTTACTTTCTAAGCACTATTCTCAAATCACTTCTGGCTCTCTCTTTAAGTAGTTTGCTACCAAAGGGGAGATACTAGTTCTTCAGATTGCTTATTTATAGCATCAATTTAAAAAAAAAAAAATTGAAGTAAGTTGATTTACAATGTTATATTAGTTTCAGGTGTACAGCAAAGTGATTCAGTTATACCTACATATATACATATATATGTATATGTGTGTGTAAGTATATATATTCTTTCTCATTCTTTTCCATTATAGGTTATTATAAGATATTGAATATAGTTCCCTGTATTATTCAGTAGATCCTTGTTGTTTATTTTATATATAGTAACATCTGTTGAATTGGACATAAATCTTATACCTATTTTATCTCTTTTAACTTAGAGTAAGCTTTTTAACCAAGATGAGAAAGGATAGTTAATTGCAATACTAAGTGTCTTTTTCTGTTAGGCCATTTTCTCTTGCTTACTAGAATAACACCTATTTATTGCTGAAAATTGTGGTGAATTGGATTACTTGAAGGAAAAAAAAATCCCCTAAATCCTCCTATCAGAAAAAAATCAATATAAATGTTTGGTATCTGTCATTCTAGCCTTACTATTTAAGTAATTTCTTATAAGATTGGGATTATGCTGTCCACATGGCTTTGCATCTTGTTGTTATACTCTTCCATGTTATTTAATGTTTTTAAATCTGTTAAAGAGTATCTCATTTATTTTGACCAGTCCATTATTATTTATGTTATATTTATATAACTAAGTTATAACTATAACTTAGCCATATTTTGGTGTTATAAATAAGATTAATATTCTTTGCATAAGTCCATGATTATTTCCATGGAATAAAGTCCTAGAAATGGAGTTTTTTCCCCAAGCAAATAAAGTGAGCATTTAGGCTTTTGATAAGCATCGTCAAATTAAAGCTGTCTTTTGAGGAAAAACACCAGCTCATATATGCGCATATGATAATGATCCAAACAAGAATCCTTTGCTTTTTATCAGTTTTAGGAAGAGAGTGTATGTTTAATTTTTTAGATTTTACAAGTTTATAGGAAAAACACAGGTCTTGAAATTCTAGCTAGTTTATTCTGGGTCAGTATTTTTATAGTCAGATTTGTTTTGTAAGTTAATGCATGATTTTCTTTGCAGTAGATACAATTCTAGTACCACATGCATAGGGAATTCAGCAGATAATTTGTTGACAGAATGGGTGATCCCTATTAATAAATTTCTTAGCTACTCTTTGTGGATAGTTGGTATTTATCAAGTGATGATCTTTGTGTTTAAATGGCTGCCAAATCATGGATTTAGAAGACTGAAGTAATTGCTATGTTTAAAATTTGCTCTAATAGAGTGAATAAGAAAAATAGTAATAAGTACTTCTTATGAAAGCTTTTTGTTTAAAGCTAAGTGCTCTACATATAATTTCTTTTATTCTGATAAGTAGATTATATGACTTCCCAGTATAAGATTAAGGAAATGGAATTTGTGTGCCCAGGATCATACACCTATTAAGGTGCTAAGACTTGAACCTGGGACTTCCCTGGTGGCGCAGTGGTTAAGAATCAGCCTGCCAATGCAGGGGACACGGGTTCGAGCCCTGGTTGGGGAAGATCCCACATGCCACAGAGCAGCTAAGCCTGTGCGCCACAACTACTGAGCCTGTGCTCTAGAGCCTTCGAGCCACAACTGTTGAGCCTGCGCGCCACAACTACTGAGGCCCGTGCGCCTACAGCCCATGCTCCGCAACAAGAGAAGCCACTGCAATGAGAAGCCCACGCACCACAACAAAGAGTAGCCCCCGCTCACTGCAACTAGAGGCAACAAAGACCCAATGCAGCCAAAAATAAATTTAAAAAAAAAAAAAAAAGAAAAAGATTTGAACCCAAGTCTGTAAGTTCACAACTTGTTACGTCTTCTGACCATAGTGATAGAAAGACTGAGATCTGGTCTTTGTTCTACCACTAACTGGTTGCAACGAGGGCAAGTTACGTGACTTCTCTGAATATATCCTTAGCTATAAAATGGGCATGACAATCATGTACATTATTTCAGAGTTTTCTGTCATCCACAGTAACAAACCGTACTATGAAAAAGTTATTATTATTAATATTGCCTTTTAACAAGTAGCCATATTTTAGTTCCAGTGATATTTTTGGCAGTTTCTGGCGTCAGGTGTTTTAGGAAAATACGATATTCTTGGTGAACTTTTTTGGTCATAGTCATTGAAATGAGAGGTTCTTTTTAAACTTTGCTTTCGGCCTTTTGGCCTTTACGTTTTATCAGAAAGCATTTGTTATGTTCTTCTAGGCATGCCAGCTCTTCCAAATGTAATTGCTGAAACTTTGAGTAGAGTCAGTGACATCCTGGCCACTTCATCTTCCTTCTGATTTCTTTTTCATTCTTTTTGAAGTTTCCTTTGACACCTGATTAAAAAAACTGTTATTCTCTATTTCAAAATGTTTGTTAAAGAAAAAATCCTGGATATTAGGTTGAACCCAGGCACAGGTGGTGGCTTGGTATTGGATGTTGCATTTTGAGCGAGAAAAGTTTAGAATGGCTTCTGAACTTTCTAGATTAGGGGAGACTGTATAGATGATGATTCTACCAAGCATGATGAACTGGAGAAGGATGAATGATTATTAATGAAAATATCTCCATTGAGCATCTACTTGCTTATTACATTTTAAATGCTGTGTTTAAATCAGTACCTTTGAAAAGAAATTTGAATTTAACACCTTTTGCATCATGAAGATAGGTAGTAAACTAACTCCTAGGATAGTGTTTTACAAGTAGATATTCAGTTGTTTTTGTTGATTTTTATTGTATATAAAATTTTACTTGTGGAATTTTACATATTTGTTTCCATAAAATTCAGGCTTGCCAATTATTTATGAAATTAAAATATGAATGTTGGCAGCTGACTTAAGAACTTTGATTTATTGTCAAGGGTACCACAGATTTCTAGAGAGTTGACAAAAAGGAAACACATTGCTCTCCTGATTGTAAAATAGGACTCAGTAGTCTGGACTACCCCTTTCTTCAGGTGCCTTATCCATTTCCCTGTCCTCTGATGTTTCACACAACTCCTAACCAAACATAAGCCTAATTCATTCTGCCCTATGAAAAGGATGTTTTCATTGATTTTTTTTTTTTTAAGTTCTTGAACCATTAGTATTTGCCATATCTCTGTACCTGCTGTTTACTTTTCCTAGAGTGAGAGCTCTTCTGGATTATTGGTTAGGCATTTTCTACAAACTCTCACCTGTGCAGCCTCCCTTGAGTCTTCTATCTATATAGATTGAAGCACTCCTTCTGCTGTAAAGTCCGTTAGATTCTTTGGTTCACAAACAGAAATAAATTGCCTAATATTTTGATAGGAATTAACTATTGGTTATTGATTATCTCCTGGGTTCTAGGCATTGTGCCTTGCAGACATTAATTCTAATATTTCCTACAAATCTGCATGGTCAGCTGTTACTCTCACTATTTTTACAGATAAAGAAATAAGAAAATGTGGGTAAATTAAGTGTCTACACATCTCTTCTTGCCAATATGGACAGTGTTGGTCATTTAAAATACTCATTTAATAAATATTTGATTGTGGTGTTTCTCTTTTACATTTTTTACCAAATGGTACCAAGAAAAATCTGTGCACGGGTTCTTGATTACATGTGTAACTTTTATAAGTTGCAGAGTGATACTGAAAATGATCTGATAAGAACTTTGTCTTTGAAAACATTGCAAAATGCATAAATGTTGGTAATTTTAGCCTTGGTATTGGGTTTTGTATTTTTACTTACTGGCATAGATAGATCTTTTGGAGTAGCTTCTTCAGAGCATTCAGAATAAGAATGATTATATCAGCATCTTACTATCTATGTTTCATTAATAAAAAGAAAAGTAGATCCTTTATCACAGTGACAGAATTAGTATTCTGTGCTGAAATGTCAGTGTTCTTGACTAATACTCATATCCATTTAGATTGCTGTGCGTTTGTGGTATTTATGAGAGGAAGAATAGAAACGGTCGAGTCAGAAGCCTCCTAAATCAGACCTGTTGATTTCATTTGGGGCCATTTGGGCCCTGATAAATGGGAATAGTGTTATAGGGTAGAGAAAATGTTCTCACATTCCATAAAGAAAGTTTAGCGTGTGTGTGTGTGTGTGTGTGTGTTTTGATACAGATATTATAACTTAATGATGTGGGTAAATTACCCTTGTTTATCATATCTAAACCCCTCCTCCACTCCATCATACTCTTTTTTTCACCCACTTTTTGATTATTGTAAAGTTACTGTCTAGCTCTCATTCGCTGGAATAAAAGCTCCAATTGGGCAGGAGCTTTGTGTGTCTTGTTCATTGCTTTATCCCCATTACCTGCCAGATGTGAGGCATTAAGTATTTGATTAATGAATGAATGATCACTTTTGTATGCTTTTGGCTTCTTATAAAGGTAATATGTTTAAAGTAAGAATGGTAGAATGAAATTTCACTATATGAAATGCTGTTAATGGATTTTTTTATCCTAACAGCCATGCCATATAAAACCATTATCAGAAAAATGGTTTACAACCATCAGTTTTAAAGTTGATCCAACTTAAGCATGTGGTGGGTCTTAGATGTTTCCAATGAAAAGAAAGTAGTTGATTTATTTCTGTCTCCCAGGTTCTCCGTGGAGGAGCCAGCCAGCGTCCTTTGACCCCAAATCAGAACCAGCAGGGACAGCAAGCAGATCCACTAGTGGCAGCTGCAGCAGTGAATTCTGCCCTTGCTTTTGGACAAGGACTGGCTGCAGGCATGCCAGGTGAGGCTGCATTGTTGTTCCTCATCATTTGAGGGTGAAAAAGTCTGCTTATTGGGGGAGATTCGGAAGAGAATGGGCAGTATTTTTGGCTTGCTTAGGCTTGTCATCATTTGGCGACTGGCGAGGATGACATACACTTGCCCTCACTTAGACCATAGTTCGTTGATGAGAGCACCTAGTGTTCTGAGCCAGTCTCAGTCTTAAATGTTGGAGATATGTGAACCTCCACACATAGCTTGGAGTATGCTATTTTCCTTTGGTGATGATCTGTTTTCTCCCTCAGTGTTAAGAGTGGAAAGAGTGGCCAGACTGCATCAGTATCACTCCAAGGCTGATGTCTTTGAATAGTATTATTAGGAAGACATTCCTAGTATTCCTTGATAGTGTCCTCCTTACATTTTTAGGATTTCTCTCGAACCAACAGTAGAGGTGCTTTGTAGCTGTCTATCTGTGATTGATATATATCCTGAATATATGTTATTCTTAGCTCACTGTCTCCTGGTCTTATTCTTTGCATGGATTGCATGTAGTTTGAGGTTATTCCTTTGAAACAGGTCCTTCTGAGACCTCAGTATAAGTGTATGGGTTCTTACTGACCATGGCACATACCTAAATCAACTGATCTATTTATGAATTCACTGAGTAACTTGAACTTACATCATGCATGTTGTTAATTACTAAGCATTTATGTTTTATTATGAAGTCACCTGTAATTTCTCTTATGGCTCAATAGGATTTGAAGATTCCATCTCATAGAATATTGAAAGACCCTGTTAATTGAAGCCTGTCGAGGTTTTCCCTGCTAACTTGTAGGATATTTGTGCTTAGATTATGTGGTATGAAAGTTCTTTGATTGTTGGAATCATTTGTACCTACTGTTAACTTGTGTAGTCAAGAAAACATAAAATAAATTGTCAGTGTATGGTTGCTGGTGGTAACTGTGGTTAGCACTTTGAAGAGCACAGGTATTCCCTATCCCACCGAATTCCCTAACACTTGGTGGATAATAAATAACACTACCCCTTATTGTGCCAGGTAGCATGTTACATCTTTCACACTCATCTTTTAATCTTAACAAGAACTTTGTGAGGCTGGTATTATTATTATCCTCATGAGGATACCCAGAGATTCAGGGTTGTACAGCTACCTTAAGTGGCGAAGCCAGGATCCTAATGCTGAGTTTGTAACTATCTATCAATAAGATGTGCTGGTGCCCAGGAGACATTTGTTAGTTTCATATGTACTTACCTGTTTCATGTGTACTTAACTTAATATTCTCAGGTTATCCAGTCTTGGCTCCTGCTGCTTACTATGACCAAACCGGTGCCCTTGTGGTGAATGCAGGAGCGAGAAACGGCCTTGGAGCTCCTGTTCGACTTGTAGCTCCTGCCCCAGTCATCATTAGCTCCTCAGCCGCACAAGCAGGT
This sequence comes from Balaenoptera acutorostrata, assembly GCF_949987535.1. Classification (NCBI taxonomy): domain Eukaryota; kingdom Metazoa; phylum Chordata; class Mammalia; order Artiodactyla; family Balaenopteridae; genus Balaenoptera; species Balaenoptera acutorostrata. The sequence goes on along the minus strand of NC_080064.1, from coordinate 24,735,943 downwards.
GAGCTTACGTCTTAGTAGACTCACTCAGATCTAAAAGGGGCAATGGATGATATTCTTAAACTGTGTTGAAATATACTTTGACATTCTCAGTGTAGGAATTCTACCCTGTAATTTTTCAAAGAGAGAATCAGAAGCAGCAAGTGACCTCAGTAGATTCTGATTCTGTTGACAGCATGTACCAGCTGGTTAGCAGCAAGGACCTGCTCTACTGTGAGCATAGGAAGTTGGATTACTCATACAAAATGGCACCGTTGGCAGAAGTCCAAGGCTAATTTCACTTCATATCGTGAAATTCATATCGTTATTTTAAGATGATGTGGTATTTGTTTTGTTTTTTGCTTGAAGGGGTGGGGCAATAGGTTTTTATTTTAAGTCATATATATTATAAATTTGGAAACAACAGTGGGGACATCTAGGGGAGAGTAACATGCTAAAGTGTCCTAGGAATTTGAGGGACTTCAGTATTTGGTTCTGGAAAAAAATGTCCTTAATGTAGATATTTGTAGAACTTGAGATTTTAGGAAGTAGTTGTATTTGAAATGAGTACTTTTTGATATCCATTTCTATTTTAAACTATAGCCTCTTTAAAGCTGTCAATACAGTGAACTTGGCTTCAGTGGTATTTTGACTTTGAATTGAAAGTAGAAATAGAAAATAGAAGCTTCAGATGAAGGGATCAAAGACAGATTTGTATAGTTCTTTACAAGGTTTGTGTCTGCTTTGAAAAAATATGGCAACATTAAAAGGTTTTCAAAAGGATAACAATGTAGTTTGGAAATGTGGCCAATCTCTTTCATAGCCAAATGGTTTGCTTTCTTCTACGTAGCTGTTGCAGCGGCTGCAGCTTCAGCAAATGGAGCAGCCGGTGGTCTTGCTGGAACAACAAATGGACCATTTCGCCCTTTAGGAACTCAGCAGCCTCAGCCCCAGCCCCAGCAGCAGCCCAGTAACAACCTGGCATCCAGCTCTTTCTATGGCAACAACTCTCTGAGCAGCAATTCACAGAGCAGCTCCCTCTTCTCCCAGGGCTCTGCCCAGCCTGCCAACACATCCTTGGGATTTGGAAGTAGCAGTTCTCTCGGCGCCACTCTGGGATCAGCCCTTGGAGGGTTTGGAACAGCAGGTAGAAATCAGACTGATGTGCTGTTGAAACTGAATTTTAATTATTTTTACAATCTTTATGGAACACTGACAATGCATGGAACCCTGGACAGATACCACAGGCAGATCTGGACCGAGCCCCGTGGGAACCCAGCTGTTCCACATGTGTTTGAGATAATGGACTATTCAAGTTACATATTTGGGGCCTATTTCAGGTTTACACTCACGTTGCTACTTATTTATACTCTCAAAGTCCGTTTGTTTCAAGGATTAGAAAACCGGGGGAGATTTTTGCAGGCATTGGGAAGAATGTGGAGGGAATTATACAAATGTGAATGTTAAAAACCAAGGGAGGAGGACTTACCAAAGATCATAGGGTAGTGTACTCCACAATCTGCAGGCCTTAGAGTCATGAGTTTTCTCTAGTCTCTTGAGAAGAATTAAGGTGGATATTATGGAAAAGTGGGAGGAAGGAATTAAACTGAGGTATTTTAAATGTTTTGATGGGAGAAAAAAGCAGGAAAGTAGTAAGGTAAACAATGGGATAATTGCAGTGTTTGTAAAACAATGTGATCTCAAAACAGAAGGGTTTATTTGAGAGAAACTGTCTTAAGTTGGAGCTGGGGGCTAGCAATAACTCTTGATTGAGCCCTTTGAGAAACCAGGCTTTCATATGTAAGTCTTGGGTAGTGGGGCAGTACCCCATTCACAAATCTTTTTTCTACTCCATTTTTCTACTAGAACCTTTGGGTTGATGAAAGGCATTCTTTCTAGCCCATTTTCTTTCACCTTTCCCATAACTTATGTGGCCATCAGAGGATTTTAACCCACCCTCACCCCCATAATATGAGACACAAAAGGAAGGAAAATTTAGCATACGTGTGATGGTTTGAAAAAGAGTTTCATGTTAACCTGAGCCATGTCCTCTTTATTACTTTACCTGCCCCTAGAACTGCCACATGAACAGTTAGGCTGTCTCTGCTGACAAATTTGCGGTGGTAAGGAGTCTGGATCAAAGTGTTAGGAACAGGTCACTGGGCTTGTTCTTCGAAGAACAGGCCTGTTCTTATCTGCATTGTTTTAATTCCATTTTAGTTGCAAACTCCAACACTGGCAGTGGCTCCCGCCGTGACTCCCTGACTGGCAGCAGTGACCTTTATAAGAGGACATCGAGCAGCTTGACCCCCATTGGACACAGTTTTTATAACGGCCTTAGCTTTTCCTCCTCTCCTGGACCCGTGGGCATGCCTCTCCCTAGTCAGGGACCAGGACATTCACAGACACCACCTCCTTCCCTCTCTTCACATGGATCCTCTTCAAGCTTAAACCTGGGTAAGAACCATTACTCTAACACCACCTTGAACTCTAGAAATCTCTTGCCACTGATGACATTAGAAGTACTTTGCATAAGCAAAGGACAATCCCTTTATCCTAAGATGTGTCCTGGGTGTTCTGTGCCTTCCTGAAGGTACCTCATGTTATTTAGGCTGTACCTAGATAGCACAGCAGTTTGGGATTTATTCAAGTTTGGGCGCCTCCCCTGTATATTCACTTCAGCTTTAGTATGAACATCTTTGGCTACATGTGAGAATCTTTCAATATAAACACAGTACAGATTCATTTTAAGTAAAGCTGGAAAATAGAGACAAAGAGTGTATTAACCTCGTATCACCACTGAAATATCACCACAATTAATACTTAGCCTTGTTTTTCAGACTCCCCTCCCCTCCCCCATGTATATGTTTAATACCTTACTTTCTCACATAAAGCATTTTGTTTTAAAAATTTTGTCAGATTCTTTAAAAAAATTTGTATATACATTCTTAAACTACATAGTATGCTAATGAGTATAGATGTATATTTCCCAATTTTATGTTTAGCTTGTTATATATGTGTGGGGTTTAAAAAAATGTTACCATTTAGATCCTGGAAAATGAGGAGGGAAAAGAGGATACTAAGCAGACAGCTATAAGAATGAAAAGAAACTTGTATTAACAATTTGGGTGGCAAATGTTTAAATCTTCCAAGAAATGGAAGATGGTACACACTCCCTTCCTCTAGTTATTTATCGAGTTTGGATTTTGAAGTACTGATCTATTTCTTAGATGGGGAAAGTTGAGGCATAGAAGTACAGTGACCATATAATTTATCATTCAACCCAGGATGCTTTTGAGAGTTAATGGGGTTGCTGTTAATAATTACTCTGTGATGACAGGCCTGAATCAGTACTGTCCTGGGAAATACCATGTATGGCCACTTTGCTGGAAGATTCTGATTTTTAAAATCTTCTATTTATTATTATTATTTTTAAATTAAAACTTTATTTTTTAGAGCAGTTTTAGGCTCATAGCAAAATTGAGGGGAGATTACAGAGATTTCCCTTACACCCTCTGACCCACACATGCATAGCTTCTCCCATTATCAACATCCCCCACTAGAGTGGTACCTTGGTTACAATTGATGAACCTACATTAATACATCATTATCATCCAAAGTCCATAGTTTACATGGACCTTTTTTTGTTTTTAACTGGCAAGATTAAAAGTGGCTTTCTGGACTCAGAAATGAGGACTGACTAAAAATGAATAGTGTACTTTTATTTGGAAAGACAAAGACTGGGAAATGATTATAAAAATCAAAAAAAGTCTTGAAGGGGACAGGATAATATAGTTATTATTTTAGAACTAAGAGTGCTATCTCTGAGTTTGAGAGGTGAGTTTTAAGGCAGAACTATGTATGTATGTATGTACATAGACATGTGAGAGAGAGAGTGTATGTGTGTATCCTGAGATTTCACATGATAAGAACTGTAGTTGTAAAGCTCACTGTCTCATGTTGTATATGGACATTACTTAAGAAAAGTTGTAGGGATGTTCCAGATTGGTAAGTCCATATTGGATAGATAAGGAATAGGGTGTATTGCACAACAGTGTTTCCTTGTGACAGGATGCCTGGCTTTAAAGAATGATGGTTAATGCAGACTTATAAGGGGGAGATGAAAGTCCCAGTCTAGTATGTAGACGGAAGGTACTAACATTTATGGAATAACTATTAGTGGCTACTATTAACTGTTTTGGGTGCTGTACATATCACTCCGGAAGATATGGTATTATGTCTATGATACAGAAGTGAGGAAACTGAGTTAAATACCTTGCTAGGTCTTCTCATATCTGAACGGATTTAGAGTCAAAACCTTTTTGACTCCAAAGCATGCAATGTCAGTGTATATCCTGTCACATAATGTGCCCAGGATAGCTTTTAAACCAGTGCATTATCAGATCCAGAAGTCTTACCCTTTAATTCCTTGGTTTAAACATTTGAACTGTGTCAACATATCCTGAGTAGTAAACAAATTAAATCTGCAAAAAGTTTTTTGTAAAGAGCCAGATAGTAGATATTTTAGGCTTGCAGGTCAGATGGTCTTTGTAGTCAGTGTTCAGCTCTGCTGTAGAAGTGTGAAAGCAGCCACAGGCAAAATGTAAAAGAATGTGCAGCTATCTTTCAATAAAACTTTATTTACAAAAATAGGTGGCAGGCCAGATTTGTCCTGTGGACTGTATCAACCTCTGAACCAAATGCTATGGCTCTTGGTGTTTGAAAATGGAGCTGGAAACATTACTTGCATGCATGGTGCCTTTCCTCTTTCCAATATATCAACAATTTAATAAAATACTTCCTTCTCCTTAATTTACGTTTCCCCTGTGGAGAAGGAACTAACTCTTGGTGCGAGTTATTTCTTATTTTAATGACTCTTGCTGTCTGCCTGGTTTTATTTTTAACATACCTTCCCTTAAAAATTTTTTTACTTTGTTTAAGCACTTTAGATGTATGTATTGCCATTGGACTTCCATTGCTGCATGTACCACGTTAATCACACATGCCATTCCTGAGAAACTTTGTGTCTTGATTGGTAGTGCTTTGCCTCAGCTCAGTCTGTTTCCTTGAGAAAAGGGTTCCTGTATGCTTTAGTCTTAACCATTACAAAGTGATCACCTCAGTAAGTCTCTTTACCATTTGTCACCAAGGAAATGTAACATTTCTTTACCAAATATATATTGGGCCATTCCTAATATAGCTTCTACTATTAATACTACACTGCTGCCACCGGCTATCAGTTCTTGGATCACTAACAACTAAGTAAGCATTCATTCATTGTGTTCATTCATTATGTTAAATACTCAAGTAACTCTGCTCTACACAGGGAAACTTAAACTCAGCATGGTTTAATGACTTTCATGAATACCCCATAGCTAGTAAGTGTTTGATTGCACACTCCAGCCTATATCTCTGTTATCCCAGTGTGGATCTTTTCTCCATGATATCATTTTCACACTTCCTCCCAGTAGACAGGCACGTGTTAGGGTACTCTAAAAAACATCAATGCCTGCATAGTTACTTTTCTCATTATTTATTCAACAATCACTTGTTGAATGCCTACTATAGACTCTTCAATGCTTTTTTCATTACTTGTTTAAAGATCAAACTTCTATTTTTAAAAAAAAATTATTTATTTTTGGCCGTGTTGGGTCTTTGTTGCTGCACATGGCCTTTCTCTAGTTGCAGCGAGCGGGGGCTACTCTTCGTTGTGGTGCGCGGGCTTCTCGTTGTGGCTCGTGGGCTCTAGAGCGCAGGCTCAGTAGTTGTGGCGCACGGGCTTAGTTGCTCTGCAGCATGAGGGATCTTCCCAGATCAGGGCTCGAACCCGTGTCCCCTGCATTGGCAGGCAGATTCTTAACCACTGCACCACCAGGGAAGTCCCCAAACTTCTGTTTTTAAAAAATAACTTTATTGAGTTGTATCTTACATATCATGAAATTCACCCATTTCAAGTGTACAATTCAGTGATTTTTAGTAACTTTCTGTATTGTGCAACCATTAGCATAAGTCAGTTTGGTAATATTTTCATCCCCTCTGTAAGATTCCTCTTGACCATTTACAGTTAATCCCCATTCACACCCTTAGTCCCAGTCAACCACTGATCTATTTTCTGTTTTTTTTGGAGGGGGGAGCGGGCGTGCTTGCGTGCGGCTTGCAGTTCCCCGACCTGGGATCGAACCTGTGCCCCCTGCAATGGCATCGTGGAGTTCTAACCACTGGACCGCCAGGGAATTCCCTACTTTCTGCTTTTAAATCTGCCTTTTCTGGACATTTCATATAAATGCAGCCATATAGTATGTGACCTCTTTTGTTTGCCTTCTTTATCTTCAAATGTTTTTGAGATTTCATCCATGATGTAGTATGTGTCAGCAGTTTGTTCCGTTTTATTGCTGAATTGTCTTCCATTTTATGGATATATACCACGTTTTGTCTAACTACTCACAGTTGAAGGATGTTTGTTGGTTACAGTTTTTGGCTATTAGAAATAATGCTGCTATGAACATTTGCATGCAAGTTTTTCTGTGGACACAGTTTTTCATTTCTCTAGGAGTAGAATTGCTGAATTGTATGTAAGTTTTATGTTAAACTTTTGGAGAAACTCAAACTGTTTCCAGTTTCGTGCATCATTTACATTCCCACCAGCAATGTACAAGGGATTCCAATTTCTTTACATCCTCGCCAACATTTGTTCTTATTTTTCTTATATAATATAGTGATTCTAGGAGGCATGAAATGGTTATGTCATTGTGGTTTTAATTTGCATTTCCCTAATGACTAATGTATAGCATCTTTTTATGTGCTTATTACCATTTGTCTATCTTTGGTGAAATGTCTGCTCATATTTTTTGCCCATTTTTGGATGTGTGTTGTTTGTCATTATTATTATGGAGTTGTAAGAGTTGTTTATATATTCTGGATACGACTCCTTTATCAGATACGTGTTTTGCATATACATGTTTTCTTCTGGTCTTTTGCTTGTCTTTTTATTTTTATGCTACCCTTTTATTTTGTTTGGTTTGGTTTTCTGTTTGTTTGTTTTTGTTTGTTTTTTTTTTGGCCGCTCTGTGTGGCCTGTGGGATCTTATTTCCTGAACCAGGGATTGAACCCGCACCCCCTGCAGTGACAGTGTGGAGTCTTAACCACTGGACTGCCAGGGAAGTCCCATCTTTTTATTTTTATTTATTTATTTTTATTTTTAAATGGTTGTTTTTGAAGTGCAGTAGTTTTAATTTTGATGAGGTCCAGTTTATCATGCTTTCTGGTATAGAAATCTTTGCCCAACTCAAGGTCTTAAAGATTTTCTCCTATGTTTTGTTCTAAAATTTTTATTGTTTTAGCTCTTAAAGTCTTTGATCTATTTTGAATTAATTTTGTGTATTGCATGAGGTGATGGTTCGTCTTTTTGCATGCACCATTTTCCCCAGCAAAGTTTTGAAATTTTTAGTGTGTAGGTCTTAAATGTCTTTTGTTAAACTAGTTAGTGTATATTTTATTTTTCTTTAATGGAATTCTAGTTTTGTTTTGGATTGTTTGTTGCTTGCAAGCATTTACTTTTATCATCATGGTAGAATTCCTATCTTCTTAAAATAAATTCTTCCTGTCCTTTAAATTCAAGGTTGTCTGTGCCCTTAGTCCTTTAAGAAAAGCAAAGATGAAACAAAATGGTATTCTCTGTCCCTGCCCGAACTGCAGTAGCTGTTTCTAATTTATTGTTCAGTAACCTGTATTAATTTCCGGTTGTTTACTAGTCATGTGTGCCCCTTTAGGCACTTCTCTGTTCTAAATGGAAATGTAGTGTTTTGTGACACCTGGTTCTCTGAAGGTGACTTGTCATCTGTAAAACTAACCATGTGAAAATTAACTTAGTTAGGATTCAGTATTACGCACTAAAGGCAGCTACTCTTAGGCTTATTTTCATTTAGGGCCACCTGGCTGTGATACTAGGGAGTGGATTGGGGAGAACTTACTTTATAAACATTTTGGTGAGCAGCATTGCCTCCGCCTGTAATAAATACAGAGCCAGATGTTGGGGACTTTTGGAATTTTTCTTTAAAAGGCAAAGAAGGCAGGGCTTTGCCCATTAGGCATCTACTAAATCTCTGAGTACAGAAAGCAAAACAAGATGAATGAAGACATTCCATATAGCGAGAGAATGGAATACTAGATGGCTAGAAATACTAGAAAACCCTTTGTATAAAGTAACTGAAGCGCATCTTAATTTAGCATGGTATACTTTTGTCCATCCATTTACTTTTAATCTGTATGTGTCTTTATTTTTAAAGTGAGTTTTTTGTAGACAGCATATAGTTGGATTACATTTTTTAAAATAAATTTATTTATTTAATTTATTTATCTTTGGCTGCGTTGGGTGTTGGTTGCTGTGCACGGGCTTCCTCTAGTTGTGGCGAGTGGGGGCTACTCTTCCTTGTGGTGTGTGGGCTTCTCATTGCAGTGGCTTCTCTTGTTGCGGAGCACAGGCTCTAGGCACACGGGCTTCAGTAGTTGTGGCACAAGGGCTCAGTAGTTGTGGCTTGCGGGCTCTAGAGCGCAGGCTCAGTAGTTGTGGCTCACGGACTTAGTTGCTACGCGGCATGTGGGATCTTCCCAGACCAGGGCTCGAACCCATGTCCCCTGCATTGGCAGGTGGATTCTTAACCAGTGCGCCACCAGGGAAGCCCCTGGACTACATTTCTTGATCCACTCTCTTTAATTGGTTCATTTAGACCATTGACATTCAAAGTGATTATTGATATAGTTGGGTTAATATTTACCGTATCTGTTTTTAATTTTTTTTTCTTTGTTTCTGTCTTCCGCTCTTTTTCTGCCTTTTGTGGTTTTAACTGAGCATTTCATATGATTCCATTTTATTTCCTTTCTTAACCTATCAGTTATACTACTTCCTTTTTTTAAAAAAATTTTTTAGTGTTGCCCTAGGATCATTATACATTTACAATTAATCCAGGCCCACTTTCAAATAAGACTATACGACTTCACATGTAGTGTGAGGACCTTAAAATAACAAAATAATCTTAACCTTTTCCTCCCATCCTTTGTGTCATTGCTGTCATTCATTTCAGCTCTATAAAGCATATGTGTGTTTATATATGTATATGATATAAACATAAGCATACATAATTGAATACATTGTTGCTATTATTTGAACAAACTGTTGTCAGATCAATGAAGAATAAGGTAAATAAAAGTTTTTATTTTACTTACTCCTTTTTTGATGCTCTTCCTTTCATTATATAGATCAGTTTCTGGCCTGTATTATTTATACTTCTCTCTGAAGAACCTCTTTTGACATTTCTTGCAAGTCACATCTACTGGCAACAAATTTCATCAATTTTTGTTTGCCTGAGAAAGTCTTTATTTCTCCTTCACTTGTGAAGGATAATTTTGCAGGATACAGAATTCTAGGTTGGTGGGTTTTTTCCTCTCAAAACTTACAGTCTTCTCTTGCTTGCATACTTTTTGAGGAGAAGTAGAATGTAATTCTTATCTTTGCTCCTCTGTAGGTGGGGTGTTTTCCCCCCTGTGGCTTCTTTCAGTATTTTTTCTTTATCTTTGATTTTCTATAATTTGAAAATGATAGTTGGAGGAGTAGTTGTTTTGGTCTTTATCTTGCTTGGTGTTCCCTGCACTTCCTGGATCTGCTGTTTGGTGTCTGGCATTAGAGAAATCCTTAGTCATTATTGTTTCAGATATTCCCTCTGTTCCTTTCTCTCCTCCTTCTCCTTCTGGTATTCTAGTTATGTGAATGTAACACCTTTGTAGTAGTTGCCCCACAGTCCTTGGATTTTGTTTTTCCCCAGTCTTGTTCTCTTTCCTTTTTGGTTTTTGAGGAGTCTATTGATAGATCCTCTAGCTCAGAGATTCTTTCCTCATCTGTGTCCAGTTTGTTAATAAGCCCGTCAGAGGCATTCTTCGTTTTGGTTATAGTGTTTTTTGTCTCTAATATTTCTTTTTGGTTCTTTCTTAGGATTTCCATCTCTCTGCTTACATTGCCTGTCTGTTCTTGCATGCTGTCTACTTTATCCTTTAGAGCCCTTAGCATATTAATCATAATTGTTTTAAATTCCCAGTCTGATAATTTCAACATCCCTGCCATGTATGTTCCTGATATGTGCTCTTACTCTTCAAATTTTATTTTTTGCCTTTTGATATGCCTTGCAGTTTATCTTTGATAGCCATGCCTGGTACATCGAGTGAAAGGAACTGCTGTAAATAGGTTTTTAGTAATGTGGTGCTGAGGTGTGTGTGGGGGGAATGTTCTATAGACCTATGATTAGGTCTCAGTCTTTTAGTGAGCCTGTGCCATCTGAACTGTCAACTTCACAAGTGTTTCTTAGTTTTTTTCCTCCTCCCTTTAGTGGAACAGGATCGTTTGAGTAGGCTGGAGTTGTGTATTTCAGGGTCATCCACACTGAGCCTCTTAATTTGTCAGTTACAGTTCAGGTTTTCCTAGTCTGGTACTGGTTCAGGCAGTGGTGTCCACTTGAGTCCCTGGTCTGGTTAGCTGTGATGACCTGTATGTCTGTCTCTCCAGTCTTGGGGACAGTGGTTTGCTCTGTCTTCCTCTCTCTTGTGGATCTAAGAAGAATTGTTGATTTTTCAGCTTTTTGCTTGTTGTTAGGGTGGAATGGTGACTTCCATGCTCCTTACGTGTGGAGCGGGAAACCTGCACATACACAAAACATTTAAGCCTTTGATTTCTGTGGAAATGTTGTCATAGGACAGAGCTATGTCAAAATATTATAGAAAAACTTTGTGAAATCACTAGGAGGCTCCCTTAAAGAGCCTGCATGAAATGTTCCTTTTAAAATGGGGTTAAAATTCAAACACTTTCAGGGGCCATCTCCAGGGGATAGTAATTTGGGTATTAGCACATGTAGGTGTGTAAACTATAGTGAACTGGAAAACACCTTTCTGCATATTCCCCATATAAAGGAGCTGCAGTCCACAAATAATGATGGTCTACTATTTGCCAGGTACCTTTTGAAAAACAACCAGAAAACCACATTTTTAAGCAAAAATTTACTTTAACCATTGGTTTAATGTTGAAAGAAAATTATTTGGCCTGAGCAAAATATTCCTGTTGACTGTTAGTTTGCCATTTATAATATAGTACCTGGAGAAATTTATTTTCTTTTTCAGATTTGTATACTTCCTTTCTCAATAATAAAAGCTGTGTGTGTATATGTGTGTCTGTGTATCCTGTCTGGCATCCAAGGACACCAAAGCCAAAAATCAAAACTTCAGGGCAGGTGTATAAAAAATCTACCCAGTAGTCACTCCAGCCCTTTATGTTATGGATTAGTCAGTATGCTTTTGGCCGCAGTAACAGAAAATCCAGCTAAGAGTGGCTTAAACAATAAGTGCATTTGTTGTCTCGTATAACTGGAAGTGTAGGGGTAGGGCAGTGCTCGGGGTTGGTTCCTGTCATTCAGCCTTGTCATCATGGACCTGGCCACCTTCCATGTTTATTTTTTTAAAGTGAAAGAGAGTTTATTTAGAGAGATACACATTCCATAGGCAGAATGCTGTTGTCTCCTACCTTGCATGTTAATTTGGATGTTTGTCAGGCCTTTTAAGAGTTTGATTGTTTATCTGTTGATATGTTACTTTTCCCTAAGTGCCTTTGTTAGTGACCAGGTTCTTAACCTTTAAATTGTTTTCAAAGCTTTGTATGTTCATGCCGTTCCTTCTTCTTAACCAAGTTACTTGCTATTATCACACTCTCCCAGTACCTGTTGACTTGCCTGATTACCACCTCTTTGCCTGTTTGTCCCCTATCTCAAGCCAGGGTAGAAAGAATTGTTTTTGAAATGGAATAAAGAGCAGTCATATGACTACTATTCTCTTTTCTTATAAACCTCCTCTCTCCTTTCCTTAAAGAAATGTTTTCCTTTGGATTAAGAAATATTATGGAATTTTGACAAGAAAAACAATGTCCTTTAGAACAGCGTTGGCAGCCCGTTAGGAGCTGGGCTGCACAGCAGCGCTGTAAGCTGTAAGCGGCAGGCAAAGCGAGTGAAGCTTCATCTGCTGCTCCCCATCCCTCCCCATCACTTGCATTACTGCCTGAACCATCCTGCGCCCGCCCCCCCGCCCCCGGCCCTGTCCGTGGAAGAATTGTCTTCCACGAAACCTGCCCCTGGTGCCAAAAAGGTTGGGGACCGCTGCTTTAGAACAAGAAAATTATATAACTGAGTCTGAAAATGAGTCTCGTGTAGTTGCAAGGGCAGTGACAGATTCTGGCCATGATAATTTTGGGTTTTGTATCTTTGGACAAGCATATTTCACCTCTTTGGGCCTTAATTTTCTGTTACATAAATGGGAATTAAAAACTCCCTTTCCATAATGCCAGTGAGAATTTGATAGACAGTGGATATGAAATACTTCTAGCATAGAGCCTGGCATAGGACAAATGCTCAGCAAGTAGTTTCTATTTTTATTTATCTATTTAAACAAAATTTAACGTTGAGCCATTTCCTTTCAGTTCCACTGTTTTCATTGAGACCCAGACCTTTGAAACTGGGCCCTGGAATTCTGTGGAGAAATCCAAGCTGAGTATCTTTTTGTAGCTACCATTAAACTCCAGACCAGATGTTCATTAAAACTCTGTAGAAGTTAACAGGCAGTTCATGTTGGGTGACTTTTCTCATGGCTCCTGAATTGTTATTTACCTACACTCTTTGTGGTTTAAATGGTATTTCTTATCTACTTTGCAATGTAGGAATGGGGGAAAAAACAGAAAAAGGGCTTCACATCCTTTTTATAGTACAATCTAAAGTTTAAAAAAAACCCCTCTATTGTAAAAAAAAAAATATTGAAAATATATACTCATAATTTTTTAATTCTGTTTTATCTTTTGATAGGCATTTCAGTCTTATCTCTGTTTTATGTGTCTCGGATTCACAATGATTATTCCCTTGTCAGCAGTCAAAACGGCAATATCGGTAGCCTGAAAGTTGTTGCTACTGCAATCACTTCAGGCTCTGTTCCAGTAGAAGGAGTTACATGCTGCCCATTCCTGGTGAAGAACTGGAAAACCTTCCATTTCAAAGCACACATCCTTTTTTTCTATCCCTTATGTCTAATCCTTGGCCTTGGTTGCCTTAGTGATTTTCAAACTTCTATTTAGCGGCAAAACCATGCCTTCAAAGCTTTTTTGGGAGGTCCACTATATAAAACAGACTAATCTGGGTTCCCTAAAAAAAAAAAACAGATTTTTTAATTTTTTTATTTTTTAAGGGAGGGTTTCAGATGGGAGTGGGGATTATCCACTGATGGCAGGAATCTCCACAGAGATCAGAGTGGAAAACCACTGAAGTCTCTGTGCATTTTGTCTTTTCTGATCCTGGTGCTCAGGTGCTGGTTCACACAGCAGGACCTTTCCTCATCATTTACTAAGGGCTACACTAACCATTGCTCCATTATTGCTAGCAGTCTCCTATCAATGGTTAATAGCATTCCCCTCTCAATTTTTGTGCAAAAGGTTTCTTCCAGCTTGGTGAGTTTGTCTTATGAAAGTCGTGGCACTAATAGAATTGAATCTTAACACGAAAGCAGCAGAATTGAAAAGAAATCAGAGGTGATGCAGGATTTCATGTATAGGATGCTTTTTCCTCTCTTGAACAAAGTTCGTTAAGAATGAGTCTTGAGTTCTCCTGTTCTGTAACCAACAGGAGGACTCACAAATGGCAGTGGAAGATACATCTCTGCTGCTCCAGGCGCTGAAGCCAAGTACCGCAGCGCCAGCAGTGCCTCCAGCCTCTTCAGCCCCAGCAGCACCCTTTTTTCCTCTTCCCGTTTGCGATATGGAATGTCTGATGTCATGCCCTCTGGCAGGAGCAGGCTTTTGGAAGATTTTCGAAATAACCGGTATCCCAATTTACAACTGCGGGAGATTGCTGGGCATATAATGGAGTTTTCCCAAGACCAGCATGGGTCCAGGTGAGGACTTGGCTTTGCCACTTAAGGTAACTGAAATCTTAATGCCTTAAATTCCGTGCTTCAGATAAGGTATACATTAAGTAAATTGCCATATAATAATTGAAACAAAGTTTGCTTTTTAGTATGCTTCCTGTTACTTATTTCAGAGGGATGTGGCTATGAGAGTCACCAGATACACAAGTGATTGAGAATAGCCATTTACTAATCTGGATCACATGCTGAAACAAACCTTTTTACCTTTCTGAAAGATTAGTCTGGTGTTCCTTTGTTCATGAGAACCTCCCAGAATGTCTGCAGTTTAAGAAATACAGAAACACTAACACAAAGACATGTGTACACTTTTGCTACTTTAATCGCTATTAAGAATCTTGCTCTCAAAGAGACACTATTCACATGCAAATTTGGATCTCTGGGCTCCGGAGTAAGGTGGTGCCACCACTTGTCTCTGTTGTTCCACTCTGTAGAAGTGCGAGTCTGCACAGAGGTTAGAAGATGCTGTTATAAAACACAGAATCCAGCTTTGTTTACCCCTCCCTGTTCCCATGGACTTCCCGGAAAGGGACCCTGGTCCTCAGGAAAAAGCAGATTTATGGTGACATCATCCATCCTTCTCTCTCCCCTTCTCTTTCTTTCTCTCTGACAGTTCCACCAAAACAACTCCCAAAGAACCTACCTCCTCTTTAAGTTCTGCCAGCTTGCTACTGGGCAAGGATTTCTCATATTTAGACCCTAAAGGCCAGGTTGGGAGAAGAACATGGTTTTTCTGATATGGTCACCTGAGCTAAAAAAGGCAAACTGAATAGCTACTACTTTAGAAAGACACTGCACATAGATGACAACTGTTCCACATCATTAATAAATATGTACTGCTTCGTATGAATGTGAGTTAAAGACTATAATAAGGGCCATAGGCTTTGAGTGTATTGATGTTGGACTGGTTCCTAAAAGAAAAAGTCTGGTAGAGTTCTCCCTGTGTTGTGCTGCATTCACCCTCTTCTCTCTTTTCCTGCCCCCCCTTTTTAGCTCCCCCTCAATCCCACACATAAATACATGTCCTATTGTAATGAAGTATACTAAAATTTAAATATACTTCTAAAAGCTCAGTTAAATTAGGGGATACTTCACAATATAACTTTTTTTTTCCTTTTCAGTAATTCTTCAATTTGAAGTGAGCTCAAGTGATTTATTTAAATAACACTGTTGTGCGTGTGTGTATATGCACATCACATATATGCATTTAGTTTCAGGACTGACACATTATACAAATTGAGCTAATCTTTATATACTTTCCAAGTCTTCCCAAAATGCTGTGATTGCCCTTTTTACCATGTACTTCAGATTCATCCAGCTGAAACTTGAGCGTGCCACACCAGCTGAGCGCCAGCTTGTCTTCAATGAAATCCTCCAGGCCGCTTACCAGCTTATGGTGGATGTATTTGGAAATTACGTCATTCAGAAGTTCTTTGAAGTAAGCCTTTGTTCTTTCTATCCTTTGACTTTAGACAGTCTCCATAGCATTTTGATTTTCATTAGCTGTTTTTAGAATTGCAGTTTCATTCCAGTCCTCAAAATGAAGCGTGAGTGGTCTTTTGAAGCACATTTAAATGTTTCTCCAATTCATTAGCAGTAGTGCGTCATTTAAATACCCAAGCAGATGATGCTAGTGTATTTTAGAAATGTGTTTGTAGAACCATTCTCCCCATTTAGGATCCCGCACAATATTTCTGATTGCTAAAATAGTTTCACTAAAAGTGTCATTTTTGGAGGAAAAATCCTTGTAAGATAATTTTAGCAGGACCACAGTAAAGTTCTGAAAATGAATTTTTAAAAACGGATTCCTAGAGAATTATCTTTGAATACCAACTCTGGTGTTTTTCATCATAAACCACAGTCATGAGGATTGTTAAATGCTGCTTCTTGGGTGATCCTTCAGCCTTGATTTCTTATTGTTCCTTCATTAATGTGGATAATGTCCACTCTTGTTATCATTTTCCTTGGAAAGGATTAACGACATTGCTGGATTAATGTCTGTTTCCTCTTCTAAACTAAAATGTCAGAAAGGCAGGGATTTTTTGCTAACCATTGTAGCTGTGGTGTACTGGTATCAACAACCCCATTATAAATCCAGAAAGGAGTGAAACATTGAGATGAAACATCTGGTACAGGGGGAAAATGCTGCAACTCTGCACATTACCTGCCACCGAACAAAAGAAATTTGTAAACTTCTTACATCTTATTTTGTTTGGTTTGTGTGAAGATTAAAAAAATGGCTCACTCACAGCCTCTGTCTTCCCATCTTTTCTCATAAAGACCTAAGTTCTTTGACTCTGAATTCTCCAACTATGGATTAAGAAATCAACCTAAACACGACTCTTGTAATTTTGACTTTCAAATGCAGATATAAAAATAGAGAGATCTCCAGCTCCAGAGGTTAATGCAGCTAGGGGTGGCTGAATGAACAGTGGGTTATAGCAGTATGATTTGGGACAAGCTAGAGAACTTCTCTGGCTTAGAGAATGTCCCTGGACTTCAGTTCCCTTGTATGGAAAATGAGTGGGTTGGGCAGCCTTATTCATAAAGTCTCTTCCAGTCTCACATGCTATTCAAATGAAAATAAAAAGCCAGGGATGGAGAAACATTCCAGGAAGAGTTTTAACATTGTGCTGTCATACCCCTTGATTTTACTAACTTTCCCCCTATTCTGTTGACTTGTATAAACAGACATTATCAATTCTTATAGTAATATAAAACAGTATATTCAGAGCAGTGTGTATGTGTGCTTTGGCTTAAACTTCATAGAGATGAAAGAAGAACTCGTTTTCAGCTTATGGGGCTCAGACAACTGAAGTGATGTAGATTTGTTGTAAGAAGTTCTTGAATCTTCCCCAGACATTGTCTAAAGCCTTAATAAACAATGTCTTCCACATGTACTATTGTTTTAAGAATAAATGTAAATGCTCTTGGACATATAGGTATATTTAATAGTATTGATGAGTTAAGGGCAGCTTTGAGTAATTGCCTATTTGTTTAGCAGATACTAGTAGTGAAACTACTCCAGTTGGATATCTGAGAAGTTTTTTGACATTAAAAAGAGTTCCTTATAATCAGAGGCTGATAACCACTGGTTTGAAGAAACAAAGGCTTTTTAAACAAAAGGTTTAGTTTATCATAGAATACAGGGCTAAAAGAGGTATGCCAATGGTTGATACAGAATAATGAATGCTTTGCTTTCTCTGGTTTCTTTCTTTCTACCTAAGTAATGGTGTTCACCCACACATTATGTCTAGTTTGGCAGCCTTGAACAGAAGCTGGCTTTGGCTGAACGGATTCGAGGCCATGTCCTGTCACTGGCACTGCAGATGTATGGCTGCCGTGTTATCCAGAAAGCTCTTGAGTTTATTCCCTCAGACCAGCAGGTAATTGTAAGTTTCCCCTTTAACTTTTCTCTTGGTGTTTGATGTTTCTTCATGGTACATGTAGTGAACCTCGTAAGTTTGTCAGTCTTTAGTTTTCTTTCACAGTTTTTCTTTGGTGCTTGTGGCTACCTTCTGTGCATGGCAGGCATGAACCGTGCAATTAATTTTGTAAGTTTATAGTGGATCAAGTGTCTTGTGTTAAAACCAGTGGTTTCAAACACTCTTCCCTTTGACCAGACCTTAGTCTTTAGTAGGTGTGATTTTAGAGGTGGGTTTTTTGTTTGGCAAGAGTTGAAGCAGGTAAGGTTGTCCTTTTCTTCTACCTGGACTGACCACCTCAACAGACAAAACTTTTTTCCAACCCACCTTCCAGTTTTCTTCACTTGCACCCTCTTATTCATTCATTCCACCACTGTTTACTGAATGAGCGCCTGCCCAGGGCAGCGCCTGGCCTGGCGCGTTGACCTGGTGCCCACTGTGTGCCAGACGTCAGCACAGAGATGGCCGAGACTGAGCCCTGCCCACGGAGCACGCGTGGGGAAGGGTGACGGGAAGCAGTGGTGAGACGTGAGAGCACGTGCCCGAGGCTTTGAGGGGAGACTTTGCAGGAGGAGAAGTCTGGGCTACAGAGGAGTTAGGAAAAAAGGGACAGAAATCTGAACTGTTGGGTGCTGTGAGTGGGAACTGGCACAGAAAGCACGTGAAGAGGCCGATGGCCTCAGAGCAGTCATGGAGCAGGTCCAGCGGGCCCCACACAGACCACGGGGCCCGGGAAGCCTGACCAGCCCACAGGCAGGTGTGTCACACTGTGTCTGCGCTAGGCAGTGCCGTGAGCCTTCAGGTGCTGCTGATCTGAACCCTCAGCCTTTGGGCTCTGAACTCACTCAGCCCTTCTCGATGGAGGGGATGGCCGTGGTCTGGCAATGATGAGCCACTTGCCCTCTCTGAGAACAAAGTTCAGTAATGAGAATCTTTGTTATGGACTCGAGTTCTGAGCCAGACAAGGCACCCACCACTTCCAGTTCAAAACAGAACACAACAGAACACTGCGCTGGTGTCAGCAATGGCAATTGAAGGCTGGGGAGTCTAAAGTCCTTAAGCCGTGAGACTCAGATAGGCATGTCAAGACGCTGGTGAAGGCAGAGGGAATGTTGGCGACACACGGCAGGTTGGGAGTTCATTCATTTAGTGCCCAGTACTGGAGATACAGCAGTAATAGGGGTGCTGTGTGTGAGTAGTTAGAAGCAGGGGTGAAGCTACTAGTTTGTTTTCTTTTAATGCTCCGATCATTGTCAGTTTTAATTTTCCCTGGGATGTTCAGGGATGAAAATTTGATGGCTGAATCTTTCCTCTTTAATTTTCTTGTTTGGTTTGAATATGGAACTTTTTTCCCTCTCTTGACCATAATGCCCGCTTACTGAAAGCAAGCAGGAAATTACGGTTTCCCAGGTATTTTCCCCATCTTTGCCCTCTCCCAGGATTATGATAAATTGCTGATTTTGTCTCCAGCATTTCAGATTTTACTGTTTTGTTTTTTTTTTTTCTGATCCAATGGCTACATTGTAGTAGTTTTTTACCCCCCTTTCCTTTCCCCCTGGCAATTGTTCTTTCTACCTGCTATTCCTGCATATCTTTTCCTGGTCTGGTTTCTCTGTGATTCTTGTTCTGGGTCTAAACTACTGTTCCTGGTATGAATAATTTACTCTTTTCCAGATGTAAGTGTATTTTAGCTGAAATAAACTCATCTCCAGTGGAGTTTTTACCTCTTTGGGCTCAAGAAAATATTCAGGGAAGCCCCCTCCCCTTCATTTTGATTATTAGAAGTGTCCCTTGTGTTTATCTTTATGTAGGAATCCTTCTCTATTTATCATTCCCATAATTATATTTCTGTAATAAACTATTCTTTTCTGACATTTGATTAATTGCTTCAGGAAACTTTCCTGAGTCTCTTGTGTTTTGCTTGTTTAGTCCCTGGCATTGTAGTCTTGAATTTCTTTAATTAGAAAATCATTTAGTTGCTTTGACATGTTTAACATCTCAGGGATTTAAGACATTGCATTCACAAATGTCACTATTATAAACTGGCTTGTAGTCTTCTACCATAAATATGGAGTCAACACAGTGGAACTAATATATAGAGATTGTATATAGCAAGGAAATTGGGCAGCAAGTACCAGGGCCCAGCTGTGGTACAGGTATTCAGCTTAAGGATGCCTGAGACCTGAGGCAGCAAGTTTGGGGATGGGGTCCAGTCAAAATCCCAACGCAACTACACACACACACACACACAGTCACTTACTCATTGGCCTTTTTTTTTTTTTTTTAAATTATATGATTATTATTATTGATCTTAAGGATTGCTTTTTTTTTTTTTTAAACTGAATTGCAGAGCATGAATTCGATTGTTTTTTTATAGTTACTTTATTTATTTATTTTTGGCTGTGTTGGGTCTTCGGTTCGTGTGAGGGCTTTCTCTAGTTGCGGCAAGCGGGGGCCACTCTTCATCGCGGTGCGCGGGCCTTTCACTATCGCGGCCCCTCCCGTTGCGGGGCACAGGCTCCAGACGCGCAGGCTTAGCAGTTGTGGCTCACGGGCCCAGCTGCTCCGTGGCATGTGGGATCTTCCCAGACCAGGGCTCGAGCTCGTGTCCCCTGCATTAGCAGGCAGATTCTCAACCACTGCGCCACCAGGGAAGCCCTCATTGGCCTTTTTTTAAAAAAAATATTTATTTTTTTAAGTTTAATTTATTTATTTTTGGCTGCGTTGGGTCTTCACTGCTGCACACAGGCTTTCTCTAATTGTGGCGAGCGGGGGCTACTATTCTTTGCGGTGTGCGGGCTTCTCATTGCAGTGGCTTCTCGTTTCAGAGCACGGGCTCTAGGCGCGTGGGCTTTGGTAGTTGTGGCTTGCGGGCTTTAGAGCTCAGGCTCAGTAGTTGTGGCGCACGGCTTATTTGCTCCGTGGCATGTGGGATCTTCCCAGACCAGGGCTCGAACCCATGTCCTCTGCATTGGCAGGCGGATTCTTAACCACTGCGCCACCAGGGAAGTCCCTGGCCTTCTGTATTTCCCTGAGTTTGGACACTTCATTAACTGAGAGTATTGCTCCAGCTGACATTGCAGTCAGTCTGGCCTGGTGGGAAGATCATTTTGTAGCCACAAACCGGGCTAGAATTCTGATTCAGTCACTGTCTGTAGTTTTAATACATTACTTAACCCCTCTCAGACTCAATATCTTCATATATTCACATATATGGGTGGAGGAAGGTGTGCAGGGTAATATTTGACAGGTGGTTTGCTGGCATGGTCTGTTTTGCCACACACAGGAGTCAGATTGCTTGGGTTTGAATCGGAGCAAGTCTAGGTCTGTGATTTTTAACAAGTCAGCCGATTTGTCTGTGCCTTGATTTCCTCATCAGTAAAAGTGTCCACTGCATAGGATTGTGAGGCAGATTGTGAGTCAAAGCATGTTAAGCACTTAGAGGTCTGCTTAGCCTAGAGTAAGCTCTAGATTAACTACTATCATTTTTTTTTTTTAAATATTTTTAGATTTATTTATTGATCTATTGATTGATTGCTATGTTGGGTCTTCGTTTTCTGTGTGAGGGCTTCCTCTACTTGTGGCAAGCGGGGGCCACTCTTCATCGCGGTGCGCGGGCCTCTCACTATCGCGGCCTCTCTTGTTGCAGAGCACAGGCTCCAGATGCGCAGGCTCAGTAATTGTGGCTCACGGGCCTAGTTGCTCCGCGGCATGTGGGATCCTCCCAGGCCAGGGCTCGAACCCGTGTCCCCTGCATTGGCAGGCAGATTCTCAACCACTGCGCCACCAGGGAAGCCCTATCATTTTTAGTAATATGTACTTTACAGGGTTCTCATGGGAAAACATGATGAATTGTATGTGAAATTCTCTAATACAGTGTAGTTGATTTGATATTGGCTCGTTTATAATTTGAAGATGACTGCACTTTTTTGGTAACTCCCAGAGAGGTCTTTTGCAAGTTAGAGAACTTTTCTTAATATTGGGCTTCCCTGGTGGCACAGTGGTTAAGAATCCTCCTGCCAATGCAGGAGACACGGGTTCGAGCCCTGGTCTGGGAAGATCCCACATGCCCCGGAGCAACTAAGCCCACGCGCCACAACTACTGAGCCTGTCCTCTAGAGCCCGCGAGCCACAACTACTGAAGCCTGTGCGCCTAGATCCTGTGCTCCGCAACAAAAGAAGCCACTGCAATGAGAAGCCCGCACACTGCAACGAAGAGTAGCCCCCTCTCTCTGCAACTAGAGAAAGCCCCCGTGCAACAACAAAGACCCAGTGCAGCCAAAAACAAATAAATAAATAAATTTAAAAAAAAAGAAAAGAATCAAAAGAAAATAAAATTAAAAAAAAAAAGACTGGTTAGTATTATAGGAAGTTTGTTAACATGTGGAAAAACTCCAGTCTTCGTTTGTTACCAGGTTGTCAGAGTGCCACAGCTGAGTTGTCCCACTTTCATTGTCGTGGATTCCCTGCTCGGTGCTTTTGTGTTTGGTGAGGAGAACGTTGACCGTCCAGGTGTTTGCTCTCTGTGATTCTGGTGGTGCTTTCTTTCCTTGTCTCCAATAGAATGAGATGGTTCGGGAACTAGATGGCCATGTCCTGAAGTGTGTGAAAGACCAGAATGGCAATCATGTGGTTCAGAAATGCATTGAATGTGTGCAACCCCAATCTTTGCAGTTTATCATCGATGCGTTTAAGGGACAGGTAAGTGCCTTAGGAAAGAAATAAGGGAAACAAGTTGATGGATGTTTCCATTGTGAGCAGAGAACAGGATGGGGTTTGTGGAGTGTTCTCAAGGGCTTAGTGTACTTTAGACTGCAGTAAGTAGCAGTCCTATTCAGTGGGGTCAGGTACCTAGCTCTGTGCACCCAAGGTTCTTCCCTTAATTGTCCGTGGGTCTTCTCTCCATCATTAATGCAGATATCCGCTCATGTCAGGATGAGGTACTGTCATCAGATATTTGAAGAATAAATTTTTTCCTTTGGTTAAGTACTATTTATCTTGATATTTAAAAGTTTTTATCATGTTTTAAAATTTAGATCATTTACAGAACTAATCTTACAGGTTATGTGTCACTACGTCTTTAAAATAACAAGGTGCTCCTTAATTTTGGGGGGTTGGGTGGGGCAGTGATCAGGTTGGTTTGAACTCTGTTAAGTGGCACACAACCAGAGATAGCTTCCAGTTTCTCCTATTTACTTATATATCGTAAGGACTAGTGTGCTTTTAGCACCAACTTCCAAGCAGAGTTGATATTTTGTCATACCCTAGTTTTTCCCGAATTGCCCCTTACTTGGCTATTATCATTAATTTCTTTTGCCAAAAAACAACCTTCTCCCAGTCTCCTAAGCTAGGTGGGACAAGAGAGTAAAATACATCTTTTTGGGTGTGTGAAATTGTTTTTGTGTTTGTTTTTGAAAAGGGAAAAATTGGAAGTACCAAATAGATTTTCAGGTGTAGTCATGGGTACTGCTAAAGCCTAGATCGAAATGGGATTTTAGAATTGTTTAGGTTTTGGGGTTTGCTCACTTAAACTGCAGTGGTTAAGTAGATTACAGACACTAAGTTGAGGATTATTGGGATTTTCTGAGTTAATAAAAAAAAGAGTAGATCTGTTTATCTTTACATTTGTGTGTGTGTGTGAAATATACAAGAAAGTAAAAGGATTAAACCACCGAACGGGAGAGAATATTTTCAAGATGGAAAATGCCAACGAGTTGATAACCAGAATATATAAAGAACTCCTGAAATCAAGGAGAACAATACAAATTAATGCAAAAATGGGCCTAAAGCCTGAATAGACAGAAGAAACACAAATTGCTGGTAGACATATGAAAAAAATAAATTCCATTAGTAATTAGGAAAATGCAAAATAAGACCACAGATAGTAGACCATTTTCTTTCTTTTCTCTCTCTCTCTCTTTTTTTTTTGGCCGCACCATGCGGCTTGTGGGATCTCGGTTTCCCAACCAGGGATTGAAACCTGTGCCCCCCTGCAGTGGAAGCGTGGAGTGTTAACCGTTGGACCCCCAGGGAAGTCCCGTAGACCATTTTCTACCATTGGTTACTATGTACTGGCAGGGATGTGAGATCTGGATACACTGCTGGTGGGAATAGACCCATTTTGGAAAATAATTTAGTATCTTTTAAAGTTCAACATTTATATTTCTTGTGATCTAGCACTCCTGGCCTAGGTATATGCCTGATGAAATGTTTGGTCATGTACACCATGAGATGTATTTAGACATGTTTAAAGCAACATTATTCTCGTAATAGGAAAAGACTAAATAAACCAGATGTCCATCAGGAGAGGATTGGAACCCCCCAAAAAACAAACCACATACTTTCCCAACATTATACTATACAGATATACAGAATAAACGATAGAAGCCCACAGTATTATAAGTAAATATTTGAAACATAATGTTGAGTGAAATAAGTCAAGTTGTTCCAGACTGTGAGTGTTTAGCGTTTTTATAAAGCTAAAATTCAGAACATTACAGTGTAGTTATGTGAAAGCATTCAGGCTTTGATCCCAGCCCTTCTTTTTTCTGTTTTTAAACCCATCCTTTGACACTGTGGACTCTTAACTAAGTGTGTTTTCTATGACCTTGACCAATTCTCTGTTCCTTTCTAAATAAGCTTTTTCTCAATAAGGTCCTTCTTAGCTCTGAATTTATGTACATCTATGAATTCCTAGAATGGGTTTAAGAAATGAGTTTATCCTCACACATACATGCTCACCTTATTGTACGTAGAGAGAACTTAAATGCCATACTTATAATTTGGGCTTTGGAGTCAGAGTAGGAAATAAAATCCTGGCTCTGTCATTTACTACCTATATGACTGTAGGCACATTATGTAAACTTCTAGGAGCTTCAGTTTTCTTATCTGTATACTGAGAATAATCATGATTATCTCTCAAGGTCATTGGGAAGATTAATGGGATAATGTATGTTAACAATACTGAAGCACTGAAAGTGGCAACTGTTATTTTTGGCTTTCTTGTTTGTGTTGGTCTGCCCTAGGTGTTTGCTTTGTCCACACATCCTTATGGCTGCCGAGTGATTCAGAGGATCCTGGAGCACTGTCTCCCTGACCAGACACTCCCTATTTTAGAGGAGCTTCACCAGCACACAGAGCAACTTGTACAGGTAGTGGAGTTGCCAGTAGAGTAACTGCAAACACTTGTGGGCTTTTGTGTTTTCTCAGCACAGGTATCTGTTCCAGAAGAGGTTAATGTGCTTAAAATGCCCATTGAAGCTCTGGGCAAGTTTTCATTTGCACCAGCCTGGTTCGTGTTTTATGAATAGGGGTAATGAGTAGAACCCTGGCCTTGGAGTTGAGATCTGCCTCTGATTCATCAAGAGATCTGCCAAGAACTGTCAAAAGCCAGAACTCTGTCATGGATTAAGCTAGCTGTGGCCACTTAGGCAGGCCATTTAGTCTATCAGTTTCATCTTTGCAAATGAACTAAGTGGATTAGTTGATTTCTTCTTTCTAGTGTTGGTACTTTGTCTTGCTTCTACTAAAATTGTCTCCCATATCATACTATTTGAACACTTTCTACATAGAGTATGTTGTCCTGAAGCAATTTTTTGGGCAGTGTTTGTTGCTTGTTTTGGTGAGAGATGTGAGATTATAAGTGTATTAAATACTCATTGTAGAAAAGACTGAAAGTACAGAAAGTAGCAGCAGAACAGAAGAAACCACCCATAACCCTGCTGTCCAGAAGCAGGCACATTTGGCATAGGCACTTCTTAAAAAGCATTACATGTGCACTTTTAATTTTTTACATCTTAAAAATACATGTTTCTGCCTTTGTAATTCCTTGCTCACACACACTTATTCTTTTCAAAGCATCTTTCACTTTAGATGAGTATCTCCATTGTGTGCTTGTGATGTTATTTAGTTAGGTGTTGTGAGTATTTCCAGTTTTTCTTTGTTAAAGACAGGCGCAGAGACCCATTTGTATATTTCTGTTAGAGAGAAAAATAGCTCTTTACTCCCACCTACTTTCTCTTCTTTTTTTATTTTTTTTAAATGAGAAGAGGCCTACTTTTTTGTGTATAGTACTTTATGAAGACCCTGACTAGGACCTTTGGGCATAAATATATATATATAGAAACATTCCATTGTCTAGTAATAATGTGTTCCTGTTTTGTAATGACAGGGAAAAATTGTCACTACCTATCCATTTAAAAAATTCTTATGTGTTCATTAGTGTTCAGGTAAGCCATCATGGTCTTACAGGAAGATAGGTGTTGATTAGATATAAGGATTTAAGTAACATAGAGCCTGTTTATATATAAATTTAAAAATTTCTCTTGTTGTTTCTCAAATAGGATCAATATGGAAATTATGTAATCCAGCATGTATTGGAGCATGGTCGTCCTGAGGATAAAAGTAAAATTGTAGCAGAAATTCGAGGGAATGTACTTGTATTGAGTCAGCACAAATTTGCAAGGTATGTGCTTTGAATTACTCGGACTATTTTCCAGAAGAGATTATTAAATAGTATTTCAGCTCTAGAGAAATTTTCATACTTTTTTTGTTTTAATGTTTATTTTCCTCAAAGTATACATAGCTAAAAAAGTCAAAGAGTTCTACTACAAAGTATGAAACATAAGACATCTCTTAGTGGGCTCCTCACTCCCCCAGAGTTAGCCACTTTGAAATTTGGGGAATATGTTTCTAAAGCATATACATTTTGTACTTCGGTAAACTGGGTATTTTAGTAACTTACTTGTTTGGAATTGTGAAATGTTCTTTACTCAATTTCCTCTTTGATACCTGAATTAAGGGGCAGGTGACCATATCTATATATAGGCCTTAGTATTTTTAAAAATCTCTTTTTAGTCTTCATATCATACCAGCCCAAGAATAAAATGTACTAGTTATTCCCAGGTTGTGAAAGATGTCTTAGGTAACTTATAAGTGGCAGAGGTTGGAGAAGAAATTATTGCTTCCCTGGTGGTCCAGTGGCTAAGACTCTGCGCTCCCAATTCAGGGGGCCCGTGTTCGATCCCTGCTCAGGGAACTAGATCCCACATGCTGCAACTAAGAGTTCGCATGCCACAAGTAAAGATCCCGCATGCCACAACTAAGACCAGGTGCAGCCGAATGAATGAGTGAATGAATGGCCCTCCAGCGGCTTAGTGGTGTGATATTCTGAGTAGAGTTTGTATATCCTATCATACACATAACAGAGTATTCTGTATTTTTGGAATATTTTTCTTCTCTAGTTTTTAAAATAAATTGCAAGGCAGGTGTGACTCATACAACCTTGATGTTTTTAAATTGTTCACTTTTAATTTGTGAAATCTTATAACATTACAGCATGGAAAACAGAGAGAAGAAATAAAAGCACCCACAGATCCAGTGTCTCAACAGCCTAAGCACATCAGGGTCATCTCTTAGACCTTGTATTGCTTTTTTTGGACATTTGCCAGGATCAGGGAAATAGGGGACAGAATCTCTTAGTTCTTTTTTTGGGGTCGCTGTCCTATTTACTTTCTTGTTCAGTGTATTTAATATCTCACTCTTGGATATAGTGTTAAGTATTAATATTATAATAGAGTTGTCTTCTGATAATGACCGAGTAGCTACTTTGGGCCCAATGCTCTCACAGATAACAACTAATAAATTGTTGACAAAATGCCCAAAACTACCTGAAGACATTAGAGAGCAGGGAGATAACCAGAGAGGAGGAGGGGAGGTTGTTGATACTTGGAAGAAGGTTAATTGCACTGGGGAAATTTCCCCGTCCTCCTCCCCATCCTTTTTTTGAGGAGGGGGAGATATATAATTGACATGTAACATCATGCAAGTTCAAGGTGTACAACGTGTTGGTTTGATACATTTATATGTTGTAATATGATTCCTACAGTAGCATTAGCTGTTATGTCACATAATTATCATGTTTATGTTGAGAACCATTAAGGATCTAGCCTGTTAGCAACTTTGAAATTTATAATACGGTATTGACTATAATTAGGAAAGTGACAAAATGATGACCATGGGAGTGACAAAATGACAGGGGAGAAATCCTGGAAAGAGAACCAGGGAGGAGGAGGAAGCCTAAATTTAAACTTTCTAAATATCTGGTTGACTCCTGAACCTCATTTGTATAGGACAAACTCGAGGCAACCCAACTAAGGCTAAAAGAATTGAACTGAGGTTTCATCTGCTGCCTACTACATGGGAGAATTTTGCAGTTTTTGTTCAGCCAAGTTAACTGCGTACAAAAAAAGGGGGGGCGGTGAAGGAGTAACACTCTTAGGAGGAATATGACAGAACTGTTTATACAGTGCATCATTTGCCACGTCTAGATAACAGGAATATGTGGCCTATACTCAAGAAAAAAGAAAAAAATAGAAAAAACCCCAGTGAATAGTTTTATACCACCCAGATGTTGGAGTTAGCAGAGCAGGATTATAAAGCATTTTATAAAGTTATTATATTTTGAAGTAATTAGTATTTAAAATACTCTATTTTAAAGTATTTAAAGTATTATAAAGTATTTTAATTATGCTCAAGGATGTAAAGGAAAATATGCTTGTAATGAAATGGAAAGATAAATGTTAGTAGAGAATTAGAAGCTTTATTATAGAAAGAATAACATGGAAATTATAGAGTAGAAAAATATAACATCTGAAATAAAATTCACTGTATGGCTTCAACAGTAAATTAGAGATAACAGAAGAAGGAGCCAGTAAATTTGAAAATCAAATAATAGAAACAAATCAGTTAAACAGATTAGTGACCTTATGACATTTTGGATGGTAATACGGAACACAAAGTAAATTTTTCACTGACTGAGTGCATAGGCATGTGCATACACACGTAACTGAAGATATATTGCTCATAATTAATTCTGACACTTACTATTCTGTTTCATTAAAAGAAAAAACCAGTCTCAAATCACTAAGTTGATTTCCTCAGCCATAAGTGGGTTGGGAACCACAGTTTCAGAAACGCTAGAATAGACTTTAAAGACTGGAACAGGATGGATTGTGTGTTAAGGTGGAAGGAAGCCTTTGGCCAAGTGGGATCCTGATCGGTGATTCCTACCAAGTGGTGGTAGCTGATCTACCTGCTTACTTTCTTGGAAGACAGGTCACTGCTGAGGATTCAGTCCTCCACCCAGAAGAATGTGTGTCCTGTCTGCAACCTAGTTTAGTAGAAAATCCTATTCTAATCCTGACCACTTTGTAGGGGAAGCAGGCCTCGGGTGGATGAAGGTACAACTCAGCCAGGCAGTTCTAAAAAGTGGTGAGTTCTTTGCCTGAACATTTGGAGATCGTGACTGGCTTTGTGCTACTGAACCAGCTCAGTAATGTCTTAACTCCCTTTTCTGCTAAGGGAGAAGGCGGTGGCTATTAGGATATTCACTTCCACATGCCACACCTTCAGCTCATGCTAGAATTGCATAGTACTGTTGGAAGGAAGGTGGGGGTAAAAGTTTTCCCATATTGCTGCTGTATCAGAAGGGAGAGGCTGTTGTCTTAATTAAACCTGATTGATTATCAGATTTGATTTACTCTGTGTATCTTAAGAAGGAAGATCGAAAAAATAGCTGGTAGGATGGTAGTTCTTGGACATTTTTAGCTTGAGAATTTTGTTTTCTAAATAAAAGCATGCGAATAATAAATACTCAGTACGCTAAATCAGGTAACATGGAGAGGGTCCTTTCAGAGCTCCATGGAAGCAACACCCTCTTATGGTTTAAAAACCTCTGGAATAGGGACTTGTTCTGGTGATGGTTATTTGTGATGACTGTTCAATTATTGAGGGGGCTGGCCTTTGAAAGAAGGAGTAAGACACTATCTCTGCTTTTTTGGTGCTTCTGGAGTGGGTATACACATCCTTTTTTCAGCCCTTGAAGGCAAAATTAAGACAAATGGGTGAAATTTCAGGGAAGCATATTTTATTTCAGTATGTAAAGAATGTTTAACAAGGCCGTTCACTCGTATGGTAGGATGCCCTAGAATCACTTCCAAATCGCTGGAAATTCCCAAGCAGAGGCTAAACG
This sequence comes from Balaenoptera acutorostrata, assembly GCF_949987535.1. Classification (NCBI taxonomy): domain Eukaryota; kingdom Metazoa; phylum Chordata; class Mammalia; order Artiodactyla; family Balaenopteridae; genus Balaenoptera; species Balaenoptera acutorostrata. The sequence continues at coordinate 24,706,518 of NC_080064.1, read as the reverse complement.
GCCATCTTTCAGGATTGTCAGAACAGAGCTTTCTGCATTAGCTAGGTTTGAAAGTTCCTTTTCTACCTGAGTGTCCTATGATCCAGAGCAGCTCTTCCCCCAGTCATGAACTCTTTGCGAGGCCCACCTACCAAATGCTCTCTCTGCGAAGTATTGGCTCCAATAATACAAATACAAAGAATAAGTATTGTTCTTGTTCTTTGACATCACACAACTTCCTCATACCCACAGAGCCACAGATGCAGAGTAGTGCTGACTTAACAAAACCAAACATTCACGAGTAGTCAATCACTCCTGGATGGTGAGTGCCCCCTGAGCATGGCCGGGTGTAATTTCATCAGCTGCTACAGTCCCTCTGGATTGTAGAAGAACTCTGATTTAATGTAACCACATTTCTTTTTTTCCTTTCCCAAGATGATATATCTGTGAAGTGTTTAGAAATGCGGACATTCCTGGGGGTTCTTCTTGTTCTTCAGAGGCAGCGTGAAGTAGTTGAATGAGGACTGTGGTTCCTACTTGTACCTTCCTTCACCCAATAAGTCTGTAGTGCCAGGCTCTGTGCTTGGCACTAGGGATCTAGATGTAAGTGAGACTTGTTCCTGGCCTCATTAAGGTCACAGAGGTGAGCAAAGAATTGATAGATTCTGATACCTGTTGAAATTATGCTCATTAATCAATTCAGCGGTTAACCAGTCTTGTGAACCTTCACTTACCTGGGCTTGTTACCCTCACCTGTTAGAGAGTTGGGTCTGGTATCCTCCAAGACCTGGTCTCGGCCATGGTTCACATTGGAAGTCACAGGTGGCAAAGGTAGAGTCTCATAGAGCCAAACAGATCAAGAATTAATCTTCTAAAAATATTAAGAGCTCTTTTGCTGCTGATCCTGAGGTCAGGGCAGAGGCCAGACAAGCACAGCCTAACAGGGTCCCTCTAAGAGTTGTCCCTGGATTTATCTCATTACAGCAATGTTGTGGAGAAGTGTGTCACTCATGCCTCCCGTACGGAGCGCGCTGTGCTCATCGACGAGGTGTGCACCATGAATGATGGTCCCCACAGTGCCTTATACACCATGATGAAGGACCAGTACGCCAACTACGTGGTCCAGAAGATGATTGATGTGGCAGAGCCAGCCCAGAGGAAGATCGTCATGCATAAGGTAGGCCAGTTTGTGCAGATCTCAACCAGAGAGAAAGTGCAGGGCCCTTGGTTCTTCTCATTTCTGAAATGCAAATGAGGGTGGACATCTTGCTTCTTTGTGCAGAGTTTGTCACTGGATTGTGTCTCATGCTATGCTTCTTTTTCCTTTTATCTGGAATGGCCATTATCCCTGTGTTTGCCGGCCCTCTATCAGTAACTCACTGGTGTGAGTGTTAAACTCAGTCTTTGTGAGGGAGTCCCCTCCCCGATCTTAAGCCCATGTTTCTACCCCTTGGCTCCTATGAGACCAGCTTCTCAGTTCAGCAAATCAACCTGCTTGCCTTATTTCCTTTCCTCCCTCTTCCCTTTCATCATTCATTCCACCACTGTTTACTGAATGAGCGCCTGCCCAGGGCAGCGCCTGGCCTGGCGCGTTGACCTGGTGCCCACTGTGTGCCAGACGTCAGCACAGAGATGGCCGAGACTGAGCCCTGCCCACGGAGCACGCGTGGGGAAGGGTGACGGGAAGCAGTGGTGAGACGTGAGAGCACGTGCCCGAGGCTTTGAGGGGAGGCTTTGCAGGAGGAGAAGTCTGGGCTACAGAGGAGTTAGGAAGAAAGGGACAGAAATCTGAACTGTTGGGTGCTGTGAGTGGGAACTGGCACAGAAAGCACGTGAAGAGGCCGATGGCCTCAGAGCAGTCATGGAGCAGGTCCAGCGGGCCCCACACAGACCACGGGGCCCGGGAAGCCAGACCAGCCCACAGGCAGGTGTGTCACACTGTGTCTGCGCTAGGCAGTGCCGTGAGCCTTCAGGTGCTGCTGATCTGAACCCTCAGCCTTTGGGCTCTGAACTCACTCAGCCCTTCTCGATGGAGGGGATGGCCGTGGTCTGGCAATGATGAGCCACTTGCCCTCTCTGAGAACAAAGTTCAGTAATGAGAATCTTTGTTATGGACTCGAGTTCTGAGCCAGACAAGGCACCCACCACTTCCAGTTCAAAACAGAACACAACAGAACACTGCGCTGGTGTCAGCAATGGCAATTGAAGGCTGGGGAGTCTAAAGTCCTTAAGCCGTGAGACTCAGATAGACATGTCAAGACGCTGGTGAAGGCAGAGGGAATGTTGGAGACACACGGCAGGTTGGGAGTTCATTTATTCATTCAACAAATAGTTAACAAGCACGCATGCTCTACAGCAAGCACTCCTTACCAGGGCACTGTGTTGGTAGACACAACAGTGTCGTAGATGGTTATACTGATGCTGGGGAAGTGCTGGGGAGAGCTGTGGGAGAATGTGGAGGGTGCCTCTTCTAATGTGGGGTGCAGAGAAGGCTCCCCAAGAGAGTGACATCGGAATAAAGCCCTGAACCTTTTCCAGGCAGAGGGAACCTAGAGCTTGAAGGTTTGGAAGCAGGAGACAAGACAGTGTATTTGAAGAAGTACAGCAACTCCAGTGGGACGGGACTGTGGTGCCAGAATCCCATTTATGTTTCAAATAATGGTCCTGGCTGATGAGTAACTTGGAGGAGGGGAGGCAGCGGGAGATGAGGCAGTGAGGACTGGACGGGGGACTGTTAGAATAGTTCAGCATTTCCTTTAAATCAAGTGAAAAATGGAGTTCAACAATGTCGTACATGCACATGTGTTGTTAGTTTTTTGTCTGGAAGAGGACAGGTGTAAAGGTTAAGTGGTCTCACCAGTGAGCCAGTGAGCCAGTCCTGGGGAGAGACAGGTGAATGAATTGAATTTCACATAGTTTCTAAAAGAAGAGCTACCAAAAGCAAGGGGGGTTTGGAGCCTCCAGTTCTAGTGACCAAAACATCAGCTGTGTATAGAGTCCAGACTGCAACCCAAATGAAAGTGTGGCATCCTTTCTATAGATGCATTTAGGAAGGTTAGGCAAATGGTCTGGGTCACACAGCTCAGAATTCAAGCCAAGGACTGTGAATAGTTTTCCAGACAGGCTCCTAGGTGAGATTATAATAGCTGGTACAGGTCTGTGTCCTGTGTGGGGTGCAGAAATGGTTTCTAGAGCCACTTGATCCTTCTTTGCCTTGAGGGCACAATGAAACAGACAAAACAGTCTGCCTAGAGCGCTCAGGCTTGAGAGCACCCGTCTTCCCTGGTACCCTGTCCTGTGTTTTGAGTACAAGCGCGAGCTGCGATGGGGAAGCAGGTTCATGTGGTGGGTCTTCACCGTCTGTGTGGACGGTTGGTGGTTACGCAAATGATTGTGAACACAGCGTGTTACGTGCTGTAGCTGAGGTATGTAGAAGGCGCCATGAACTGACAGAAGAGGAAAGGGGGTTCCAGAGAGGAAGCGCCTCCCGAGTTGTCTGGGATGCACAGGACTTGCAGACGGGGGTCTGCCCGGAGAACAGAAGAGGTGCTCGTAGGGCTGATCCGAGTGTGCTTGGAGAGGGTGAAGGGTGAGACTGGAGCAGAGCCATGAGAGACAGTGGGGAGAAGAATAATTTCTGGAGGAAAAAAAAAAGAATTTCTGGTGGAGCCAGACAGTGGGGTTCCCATACCTCTGCTGTCCCTTATTAGCCATTTGACTTTAGTTGAGTGACTTACCTCCTGTGCCTCCATTTTTTCGTCAGTGAAATGGGGATAATCACACCTCTCTTATGAAGCTTCAAAATGAACTGTGCTTGGCTTATGTTAGTCATTTTTATTGTCATCATTAGTAGCTTTTTGTAATTCTCTATGAACTGCAGAGCAGGGTCAGGTGGTGAGCGCAAGATTCATGGTGCCCAGAAAGAAACCCCCGCTGCTCAGGAGAGCTGAGGTGCCTTGCGAGGGACCAGAGGGGCCAAAAGCCTCCTTGAGGGCGACGCAGTGCAGGCGGTGGTGGACGGTGTGATTGTCAGTCTTGGGATGCACTTTCTCCACATACTGTTCTGGAAGTGGTCTGTGGCTGTCTGACCTCCAGAGCTCTCACGTCCTGCCTCAGCACTTAGGCTAGGAGCTGCTCCCCTCATCTGTTCGGTCAGTGCAGCCTGAGAATTCAGGGGCTCGGGTTGAGCCAGTGAAAGGTGTTGCTTGTGAGGCGTGCGTGCTGGCGGGCGCCCTGTGGTGCCTGGGAGCAGGTTACCCAGGAGCCCGCCCGAACCTGCCTCAGGCCAGAGTGACGCGGACTCTGCTTTCTCCCCAGATCCGGCCCCACATCGCGACTCTTCGCAAGTACACTTACGGCAAGCACATTCTGGCCAAGCTGGAGAAATACTACATGAAGAATGGCGTTGACTTAGGGCCCATCTGCGGCCCCCCTAATGGTATTATCTGAGGCAGTATCTCCCCCCTCCCCTTGTTCCCACTGACCTCACTGGCCCACTGGTGAATCCAACCAGCAACCAGAAATGTTCTAGTGTAGAATCTGAAATGGGTAAATGGTTGCTCCAGGATTACCCTCTCCTCCCAAAAAAGGAATCAAATCCACAAGTGGAAAAGCCTTTGTAAATTTGTTTAATTTTATTATGCATAACATGTACTAATTATTTTTTTTAATTGACTAATTGCCCTGTTGTTTTACTGGTGTATAGGATACTTGTACATAGGTAACCAATGTACATGGGAGGCCACATATTTTGTTCAACGTTGTATCTATATTCCACATGTGGAAACTTTCAGGGTGGTTGGTTTAACAAAAAAGTTTAAAAAAAAAAAAAAGAAAAAAGGTTTTTAACTCATTTGCCTCGCTGGCAAGTTTTGCAAATAGCTCTTCCCCAACTCCTCATTTTAGTAAAAAAGAAAAACAAACAAAAAAACCTGAGAAGTTTGAATTTTAGTTAAATGACCCCAAACTGGCATTTAACAATGTTTATAAAAATATATATATATATATATATATAAAATGAAAATCATTTCAGAGTTGCTAAAGCTTCAGTTTATGACATTAAGTTTATGAAACTTCTAAAAATTGCCTTTTTTGGAGACTACTATGCCGAAGAAAATAGTGTAGTCTGTTTTGTGAGGAGGAGATGTGAGCACCCAGAATGTCTTTCAAGGCCAGGCGGGTATAATTGTTTACTGCCTACTGGATTTTTTTCTGTTAACATTGAAAGGCAAAATCTGATTATTTAGCATGAGAAAAAAAAAATCCAACTCTGCTTTTGGTCTTGCTTCTATAAATATATAGTGTATACTTGGTGTAGACTTTGCATATATACAAATTTGTAGTATTTTCTTGTTTTGATGTCTAATCTGTATCTATAATGTACCCTAGTAGTCGAACATACTTTTGATTGTACAATTGTACATTTGTATACCTGTAATGTAAATGTGGAGAAGTTTGAATCAACATAAACACGTTTTTTGGTAAGAAAAGAAAATTAGCCAGCCCTGTGCATTCAGTGTATATTCACACCTTTTATGGTCGTAGCATATAGTGTTGTATATTGTAAATTGTAATTTCAACCAGAAGTAAATTTTTTTTTTCTTTTGAAGGAATAAATGTTCTTTATACAGCCTAGTTAACTTTTAAAAAGAAAAAAATAGCTTGGTTTTATTTGTCACCTAGTCAGATAGTAGCAAGATCCTTTCTAAATGTTACTCAAGATGATTCAGTTCATACTAGTGGTTTTGTTTTTTTTTAATCCTAAAAAAGTAATGTTTTGCTTATTTTGTGACAGTCAAAAGGACGTGCAAAGTTCAGCCCCGCCCTAACTTTCCTTACAATCAGAGCCCCTCTCACCTTGTAAAGTGTGAATTGCCCCTTTTTGTACAGAAGATGAACTGTATTTTGCATTTTGTCTACTTGTAAGTGAATGTAACATACTGTCAATTTTCCTTGTTTGAATATAGAATTGTAACACTACACGGTGTACATTTCCAGAGCCTTGTGTATATTTCCAATGAACTTTTTTGCAAGCACACTTGTAACCATATGTGTATAATTAACAAACCTGTGTATGCTTATGCCTGGGCAACTATTTTTTGTAACTCTTGTGTAGATTGTCTCTAAACAATGTGTGATCTTTATTTTGAAAAATACAGAACTTTGGAATCTGAGTTTGTGCTTTATTATTATTTTTTTCCAATATAGTGCCCCAGGACAGACAGCCCTTTCCTTGTTTGTCCCTCTTTGTTTCTGCTTGTTTTGTTCTGTGTTTTGTTTCAAAATCAAAGGCATAACCACATTAATCAGGATGTCCAACTGCTATTGAAAAATCAGAATATTCGCCTTCCTGGGCCCAGAGTCTGTACACACATCGCGGGGCGCATTCTCAAAAAGCCTGAGCCCCACGATCTGCCTGGTTCTCTGCGGTGCTCTTCATTCACCTCTGGCCTCCGCACCATTTGTGGGCCCAGGGTCTAGATTAGAATTCAACAGATTACAAATGTCTCCCGGCCAAGTGTTGGCTCCTAATTTTTTGAGGCAGGGCGGTAGGTAAGGCATCTGTCCAGGCCTCCCTGCCCTGAGGCCCCCCTTTCCTCTCCTCTGTCTGGGCTGCTCCCGTCCACACCCTGCCCTTCCGGGCCCACACACCAGGGCCGGCCCAGGCTGGCCCATTATCCTAGGTTGCTCATCTTAGCATCACATAAGGGACCTCTTCCAGCTTTGAGTTCAGGAGGCTCTAGCTCACTGAGGTACCTGTCACCTGTGCCTTAAGATGCCCACCTTCCCTTCTCTACCACCTTTTGCTTCAGAAGCAGCTTTGGCAAAAAACCACCACTGAAACTTAGACGAATGTTGGTGCTGAAAGTGGAGCGTCAGGGTGCGTGCAGAAGGGACTTTGCATGGTCCCCTCCCAAGGGTGAGGGACGGTCACTAGCAGGCCCCGTGGGTCCCGGGAAGAAAGGGACAGAAAGGTAGCTGAGCTAATGGAGGTTTCAAGTCCAGGACCTGATTTTGCCTTAGTGACTGTAATCGGGTCATTCCCCAACCTTCTTCCCAGGCCGTAGCTGTCGTGGGCCTGCCAGAGACAGCATGCTGGAGGTGGCTCTGGAATCAGACCAAGGTTCAAATATGGCTCCCACTACTCATTGTGTGGGCTGGTGTTACTTCACCCAATGTTTAACCGAATCCCTTGCTGGAAATTGATGGAAGGCGATATCGTGTATGTGAAGTGGTTCTCACATCACGTCAGGGAAAGTTATAGCCATTAGCTGGTTATGGTTTACTGGACCCTTGCAGAGGCCATGTACAAATTAGGCAAAGCAGGAGGCTTGGATTTCTTTCCCTTCCATGGGCCTACTGTCTTTGTGTCCTTGAGATGGTAATTTTGCCTGTCTGAGCCTCAGTTTCCTCTTCTATAAGATTGGAGTAATTCGTCACGGAGCTGAAGTAAGATGGAATTGTTAATAAACGTGTCAAGTGCCTGGCACTTGTGTGAGGCACTCGTGCAGGTTTGCTTCTTTTCCACCTGGACTATTTATACTTGGACTTTGTAATTTGGGGTTTTTTTTTTTCTCTCTCTCCCTTTATTCTTAGCATTTAGTGTAATGTTTTGTGTTTGTGTTTTTAGTGGTAACAAAGCAAGGTGCTAGTTTAGATATGTGATACCTCCCGCACCTTACTTCCATCCTGTGTTTTTGAGGCCTGGGGAGGCTTTGCAGTCAGACAAATACAGGGTTTAATCCCAGTTGCCTTTTATTACCTGGGTCATCTCTCTGAGGCCCAGTTTTCTTCTCTGTGAAATCTGGGAAAAATAGTACTTTATGTCCAAGGTTGGTTGTGAGGATGAAATTACAAGGCTTAGCAGAATGCCTGGCACATTGGCATAATAAATGAATGGTATTTATTGTTTTTTTACCTTTAAAATCACTCATCCAATGGCTGTGCACAGGTTTTGGGGAACAAAACAATGCTTGTCCATTATGTACAGAAGTTTACGTAAAGTCGTTTGTCACGAACCATCTCTGTGCCAGGCACCCAAGAGATGGATTTTACACGTTCTCTCATTCCTCACAACAGTCCTGCAAGAAATGTGGTGGTCTCATCGTGTAGATATGGAGACGGGTTCTGGGTTCTGATGCAAGTCTTTGGGTCAGACCAATGCTCGGCCTGAGGCTTTTTCCCTTGGTGTCTCATGGGAGGGATTGGGGCTGCGGTGGACCCCTCCCTCTGCAGGATTGGGTTTCAGGGAGCAGGCTGAACCTCCTCATTTTACCAACTGCTAACGAGTCTACCCAAGGATGTGAGGTCCTGGGCTGCCGCCACGTAGATACCTGCATTCTTGATCTCTTCCAGAGACCCTCCAACATGGATTCCTCACACTCTGTATAATAATCCTTTGCCTAGTCACAGGGCTTTACAGTTTACAGAGCACATTCATATTTGTGATGACTTTGATCCTCTTGAAAGCCTTAGGGAGTAAGGTAAGGTAGATGTTATCCGCCCATTATTCAGATGAGGTGTTTGGGACCCAAGACACGCAATGAGTTAATAACCAAGTTAAGGATTTTATCTGAAGTTTCCTGACTCCAAGTTCAGTGCTCTATCCATGCCATCTTACTCTTGCCACCTTCCGTCAGCTCCAGGGATAGCTGGTCTCTCTAGTTGGGTTTCCAGAGAAGTGTGAGGCACTGGATAGTTAGGCATTTTGCGGGGAGGAAACCTGTGCCTTCATGTAGTTGCCAGCTGTAGCCACACGAGGGTGCTGCTGCCTAAAGAAAGCATTATAGAGGCTTAAGGGCTCAAGGCTCCAAGGTCAGGGCTTGGGATGTTTTTCCCCTGGCTTGAGGGGCTCCAGAGTGAAGAATCCCATCTCATCCGGAGACCTGAGGTCTGGCATCTGCTCTAAGACTAAGCTTCCCCACTTCCCTCCCTCTGGCTTGGGATGGCAGGGTATGGTCACAGATCTGGCTCACAGACCCTAGCTTTGCCTTTGCCTCACTGTGTAACCCCTGGCAAATCAGTTTCCCCAACTGTCACCTGGCATGGTAGCCCAGCCCTGCCACCCTCACAGGGCTGGTATGAGGTCAGATGGTTGGGGCTGAGGAGGGTGGCCCCATGCCTCTGTTAACGTGACCCGAGGCCCTGGTGTCTCTTTGGGGGCTACATCTCTGGCTTATGCGTCAAGCTTTCAAACAATGAAAATGTCCAAGTCTTTTTATGACCCAGAGCTGCCTAGCTTCAAATCTCAGCTTTATCAGCCCTCTGTGACCTTTGTGAGTCATTTAACCTCTTATTATGGGATAATAACAGTCCTCCTTCATAGGGCACACTGGAAGGATTTGGCACATAGCAAGTCACACATAAAAGTTGTTACTATTATTATTATTGCCTCCAATTTTCCCCTGCTATGTTTGGGGCCCTTGGAATTTTCACTAAGGGTGACTATTTATTTATCCTCCAAACTCGGACAATTTTAAGCATTGAAGTCATTGCACTGAATTATTACCTCATGTGGAGACAGCCTCCCAGGTGGCCCGGCTTCCTGATGTTCTTACCCTTGTGTATTCTGCGTGGAATAGGGCTGCCTGGAAGCAACAAGACATTATGAAAAGGGTGGGGTATGACTTCTGAGGCTGGGCCACACAGGACACTGTAGCTCCAGCTTGCTCCTCTGGGATACTTTGTAGGACACTCTGTGGCAAGGCCCGTGATGAGGACTTGAGGGCCCCTGCTGTTGACTGGGGTTAACTCGCCAGTCACACTTGCCATCTTGCAAGCAGAGCCTGGAGCCCCCTTCAAGCCTTCGATGACTGTAAGCCTGGCTGACATCCTGACTGCAGGCTCATGAGAGACCCCCAAACCAGAACCACCCCTCTCAGCTACCCCTGAACTCCTGACCCACAGAAACCGGGTGAGATAGTCAATGTTTATTGCTGTTTTAAGCTGCTGGGCTGGGGGTCATTTGTTACACGGCAATAGATAACTAATACACAGCACAAGAACTGGCGTAGCCCAGGACGGTTCTGGGCACATCAGAAGGCCCATTTCTCATTTCTCCGGTGAGGCACATGCTGCCCTGCTCTGTCTTGGCCTTGGAGAGCCTGTTTCTGCCCCTGGCCACCCCACCCCCACCAGCTGCCCCTCACCAGGATTCCGGGAAACTTCCTGGTTCTCCTCAGAGCCCAGGGTGGAGACATGTCTTTGGGTGGGGCTGCACCAGGGACTCCCAGGAAGCCACAGTTGTCTTGTGCCAGAGCTGCCTCAGCCTCTGCCTCTCAGGCCCAGTGGAGAGTTCCCCGGCCCACACCCCTTAGGCCTGGAGTGGACCAAGCCGAGAATGACTGAAAAATAGTGGATACTTGAGTTGTGACTATGGGTCTTGCCCTGAGCTGGGTGCTGCCCTGTGTTACGTTGTTCACCTGCCTCAAACTCTGGGAGGGGGGAGCAGTTACTTTAACTTCCACGGGAGGAAAAGTGGCCCCAGGTCACTGGCCAGGAAGTGGCAGAGCCAGAATTTGACCCCAGAGTCCCCCAGGCCTCTCCTCAGAGCCCAGGGGCCAGAGTCCCCCCCACTTTTGCCCTCTGCCATGCCCCTTCCCAGGGCCCCTTGCAGGAAGCTGGGAATTAAGTTTGGTGTCCCCAGATCTGATCCATTTTCAGATGAGAAGACTGAGGCCCAGGGCAAGGGGAGTGACCTGCTCAGGGCCACACGGAGGGTGAGGGATGAAGCAGGGACCTGTCTGTGCCACGTGAATGCAGTTACAGTCGCCCCCTCAGTATCCATGGGAGATGGGTTCCAGGACCCCTGTGGATACTAAAATCCACCGATGCTCAAGTCCCTCATATACAATGACATAATATCTGCATGTAACCTATGCACATCCTCCCGTATACTTTAAATCATCTCTAAATTCCTTATAATACCTAATGCAATGTAAACACTATGTAAATAGTTGCCGGCGTGTGGCAAATCCATGTTTTGCTTTCTGGAAATTTTTGGAATTTTTTTCCAAATATTTTCCATCCGAGATTGGTTGAATCCATGGATGTAGAACCCGAGGATGCGGAGGGCCAACCAACTGTCCTTGCTCCTTGCACACCTCCTGCCCTGGGATGGCAACTCCCTTAGCACCTGGATCTGTGACTGGTCCACAGCAGGGGCTCAGGAACATGAGGGTGAGCTTTGCTAGTCTCTGTGAGTCTCAAAGATAAAAGCCCCACAAGACACATGAAGTATCTCAGTGACAGTCGTACTCACTCAGATTCCATGGTGTTGGGGCAGGAGGGTCTCCCACGCCCCTCAATCCTTCTCACTCCCCCCTCGCCCCCCCTTCCCCAATTCCAGGTCACTCTCCTCCACTGGCTTTTTTTGTTGTCACCCAGCTGGGCTGCTCTAGCCCCAGGATGAGGTGAGAAAGAAAATATATTTTTAGAGAGGCTTTTTTTTCTTCCAGGAAAATGACTTCAAATGTGCAATTTATTCCCAGGAACGGGGGTGTGTGAGTGAAATGGCTTCTGGAATGACAGTGCCCTCGTCACCTCCTGCTGTCTCCTCTTCCTCAGCATCTCTGCTGACCCTTCCCCTCTCTCCCTCCTCTCCCCCATCCAAGGGAAGAGGGCAGGTGTGTGAACACAGCTCCTGGGCCTGGGCTCTCCCCCGCAACCCAGCCCAACAGCCACTTCCGAGCCCTGTGACCTTGGACTGGCTAAAGGGGGCCACAAGGAGTCAGGGTCTTGGATTTGAATGAGGTCTTGGTTGTGGGATGGGTCCTACCTCAAGAGTCTTTGCAAACAACAGGGCAATCAGTCAAGGAGAGGGGGGTGGGTAGAGCAAACCCCAGGGCAGGTAGCAAAGCAGCCTAGGTTCTGCCACAGACTGACTGTGTGACCTGGGGTCAGTCACTTCTACTTTTCAGGCCTCAGTTTTCTTACTTGTGAGATGGGCAGATGAAGGGGTGGAGTGAGGAGAGCAGCTCAAGGCCCTACATACTGTCATTCTAGGTTACAGTGAGCAAACCTGCAGAATCTTCTCAGCCTCATCCACACACAGGACCTCTGAAGCCTCCAGCTCGAGCGCAAGACTTCAGAAGCCCTCCTCCCTCCCTGGTGGGCGGAGCCTCAGTGTGACCACTTCAGAGCACCCACTCTCCAAGGCCTGCCCGCCATAGCTCAGTGGAGGCGTCACCACCACCATGAAGCCTTCCTATATTCCCTCCACGACACCCAAAGCCTCAGAGTGAGGTTAACCCCTCCCTGCCCAGTCTCCCTGCTGGCTCTGCTAGACTGTGGATGGCATCTGGCGGGGCTGTGGGCTTCTGTTCACGATTAATGTAAAATTAATGAAGCTTAAGCTTCAGGGCCCCTCACTGGCACAACCCCCTTCCAAAGCCTTGTTCCTAATTTTGTATTCGTGATCCCCTCAAATTGTATAAGCTTCAGGCCCCACAGAGTCAGACCTACCCCTGTTTTCATCCCTGCTCAGCCTGAGGGCAGAGCCCACCTCTCTCTTGGAACAGTTGCTGTTTCGGCAATTCCTCCTCCACGTCCCACCACCACCCTGCCCTGGCTGGCCGGGCACCTGGGCCAGACTGACCCAGAGACAGGGTTTCTGCATCCACCTGCCCCTCCTGCATGGCCAGCCCTGCTCTGTGGCCCCCGGCGCACTCATCTCAAACAAAGTCAGACTTCCTCCCCCATCCCCACACCTGCCTCAAGGGGCCTCCTGGGAACCCTTTGGGTCCTTAGTTTGCAAACCCCCAGCTCACAGACCTAGCAGAGGGCTGGGTTCAAATCCTGGCCCCATGCCTGGCAGCTGTGTGCCCGGGGGCATCACCCACCCTTCATCTTGAAGGGACTTGCCCAGAACATGGGGGTGAGGGTGCTCAGGAAAGGCTTGAGGCATGGCCCTTTGAGACCCTCACACAGGCAGGTCCCTTGGTGGGCGGGGGCCCCCCACAGATGGAGGCCAAGCCCTCCCACTCTTGCCCAGGCCCTGCGGACTCTCCCAGCAGCCGCTCAGCTTATCCCATGATACTTGCTGGGGCGGCAGACAGACAGTCAGAGTCTCCCCAAGTGCCCTCTGTGGGCCCTAGATCAGAGCCTTCTTGCCAGAATCCTGCTTTGGTTCCTGATTTCGGGGTCAATAACGTCAGCACTGATGTCATTCAGACTTTTCTCAGAAGCAAACCCGGGTTCTGGCCTCCATCTTGAGTCCTGGCTGGGCAAGGCTGGAAGTTATGATGGGAGAAGGTGGGTGCAGAGGAGGCAGGGGGGAGGTGGGGGCAGCCCAGGAGAGGCAAAGACTGGTTTTCCCAGGCTTGCGATTGTCTTGAGCTGGAGGGTCAGTTAGGATCGCAAAGTCCCCTGTGGCCACAGGGGAGGGCACAGCAGTGGTCTCTCAGCACTCTCACCTCCTGTCTGTGTAACCCGGGGCCAGTCACCCAGCCTCTCAGGGCCCCAGTTTCCCCAGCTGTAAAATGGGGAGCCAGTAAGGAGCAAACGCATGCATCGCGCTCCCTGTGTGCCAGGCTCCGCTGGAAGGGCTCCTCTCGGCTACAAAGCTGGGAGGCAAGTGTGTCTGTTGTACACAGATCACACGGCTGTGGGGAGGAGTGAGGGACAGCGTTCCTGGCAGGTGCCCTGAACAGTGCCTGGCGAAGAGCAAGCCCTCAGGAGGTCCTGGCAATGTGAGTTCCAAAGAGCCAGTCTGTTTAGCCAAACCTCCGGGGGCAGGTGGCATCAGGCAACCACTGCTGAGCACCTACTGTGTGCCAGGCCCAGAAATGCAACTCCAAATAAGGCAGCTCGGGCCTGGAGCTCAGAGATGCCGGCTGAGGCCTCCACTTCCCTTTTGCTGCCCTGTTGGAGCCAGGAGCCCTGGCCAAGGGCAGAGGAAGGTCTCACTGGGGAGGGTGGTGAGGCCTGGCTGTTAGGCATGCCTGTGGGGGGGGTGTCTGGTTTCCAGGCTCATCTGAGTGCGTCCACGAATTGGTTGTGTCCATGTGACAGTGTGAATCCCCTCACTGACTCTTTAACTCACTCATTGAATACTCCCCAGCAGACCTCTGCCCCTGGCATTACAGTGTTACCATTAAGAGCCTGGGTCAAGAGCTTAGCTCTCACTCACCAGCTGTGTGACCTTGGACACATCTCCTAACTTCTCTGTGTCTCAACTCATCATCTAAAGTGGGGATAATGTCAGTGTGCACTTTGTAAAGCCATGCCTGGCATAGAGTCAGCTCTGTTTGGGTTCCGTGATTATTGTCTCTTGGGGATACTGAGGTGCTCCCACTTCAGTGGGGGGTGGTGACAGATGGTAGAGACTGAAAGGGGGGGGGGAGGGCAAGGATGGGCACTGGCCGGGGCGGGACCAGCCCTGCCCAAGGAAGTCAGGCAGGCTCTCTCGAGGGGCCAAGTGGGCCGTGGGAGTTGAGCTTGGAGGGGGGCAGCAGCAGGTGCCTGTGTGGATGGGGAGGGCAGGTGAGGGAGACCCTGAGATGCTGGGACACGGCTCCAATGCACAGGTAGGCGTGGGGGAGGGGCACTACATGGAGCTTCGGGTGCTGGAATGCGGTGAATGTGTGCAGCTGTGAACCCCGAGAAGAGCAGAGCGGGGGTGGGGCGGGGGGATGGGGGGTGGGGGGTGGGGTTGGTGAGGAGTAGGATGAGACCCTCGGGGCCCAGACCTGGCTCAGTTCGGGCTGTGACCAGTATCTCTGAGGAGCAGCAGATGGCGTTCCTGGCCTGCCCAGCCCAAAGATCTTCCCCCTCTCCCTCCTCAGGACGTCAGGGAAGAGGGCTGCTGCTGCCAGAAGTCTTTTTTTTTTTTTTAATAAATTTATTTATTTATTTTTGGCTGCGTCGGGTCATCGTTGCTGCGCGCAGGCTTTCTCTAGTTGCAGCGAGCAGGGGCTACTCTTCGTTGTGGTGCATAGGCTTCTCATCGCGGTGGCTTCTCTTGTTGCAGAGCACGGCGTCTAGGCACGGAGGCTTCAGTAGTTGTGGCACGCGGGCTCAGCAGTTGTGGCTCGCGGTCTCTAGAGCGCAGGCTCAGTAGCTGTGGTGCTCGGGCTTAATTGCTCAGCAGCATATGGGACCCTCCTGGACTAGGGCTCAAACCCGTGTCCCCTGCATTGGCAGGCAGATTCTTAACCACTGTGCCACCAGGAAAGTCCCCAGAAGTCTTAGAACTGGCAGGAACCTCTGAAGGTGGGCCATACTCACGGCCCATCCTGGGCATGGAGACTGTTCTAATGGCCTTCCTGATCGCTAGTTTTTGGAGCCTTGTATACCTGCCAAGACAGAGTACTCACTACCTCTCAGAGTAGCCACTGCCATCTGCGGCCAGTTCCAACTGTTCCAAAGTCCTTCCTTGCACAGAGCTGACATCTGGCGTCTCATACCCCCTACCCTCACCCTGTTGGCCCCAACTCTGCCCTTTGGGGGCTCCTCAGAACCAGCCTGTTCCCTGGGCCTCTAGCAGCCCCTCTGGGAAGTGACTGTCCCTACATCTGGTCCCTTACTTTATAAACATCATCCCAGCCACCTTTATTGCACCCCCAGTACAATGTCAGGAAGAGCTCATTTAATCTTCACAAGCTGGCACCCGGCCCTGGGCCAGTGTTGTGTGTGGCACACCCAGGCACTCACTTTACCTTTGGATGGTAAATGAATGAACGAATGAATGAACCCCATGTGGTCATTATTCCCATATTACAGTTGGGAAACTGAGGCTCAGAGAGGTAAACTCACTCATCGAGAGTCACCCAGCTCACAACTGGCAGAATTGAGATCTGAACCCAGGTATCTGCCCCACCCAGAGCCAGAACTCTTCAACTCCAAGCTGTGCTGCCTCAACTGGAACCAGCTCCCCACCTACTGGGTCCCATCAGCCCCTCTCCACCCATCTTCCCAAGGTGCCCAAGGGTCAGAATTCCTCAAGGTTTGGCACTGGGATTCCCAGAGGCTGGGACCTCAGAATTCCTAGGGATTTTTGAATCTCAGAGAGTTGGAAAGTTTCCCTCCCTTCCTCTCCAAATCTCTGCCAAAGGGCAGCTGGCCTGGCCTGACATACCCTTTAGGGATGGGGCTCTCACTCTCTTTCAGGGAACACCTAATGCAGCTCCGCCTAATGAGCTGACCTTTGACCTCTGGACCTCCTCTCAAGGCCCCTGAAGGACCAGTCCAGCTTCCTCCAACACCCCCAAATCATGGCTGGTGCCCGAGTCTGTTCCTCCGGCCCACCCGGCACTCACCCCTACTGGCTCCACGAGTCCTGGTTTCAGTTCCCTTTTCCTTGGGGGAATTGTTCCAGTTTCAGCTCAACGATTTCCCATCTCCTGATGACAGGCCCTGCACTGGGTGTGGGGACATGGGGGCTGAGGGCAAAGACTTTCCGTCTGCCAGTGCTAGCAAATAACCTCCCCTTTCTAGGCCTCGGTTTCCCATCTAGGAAGTGGAGCTATTGACAGCACCTACTTCATGGGGTCACTGAGAGGGTGAGAAGAGATAACCCCTGTAAAGCACTTGGCATGGGTCAGGGCTAAATAAATAGTTACCCCCTTCTTCCCCCAAAACAGGTGGGTGGGGGTGACTGGGAGGTGAGTGGGAAACACATTCATTGATTCAACAAATTTGTATTGAGCCACTGCTACGCACCAGGCCCTGGGCTAGTGCTGGGGACACAGCAGTGAACAAGACGACACAAACCGCTGCCCTCCTGGGGCTCATGTGCTAGTGGTGGGAGACCTCAGTGGGTAAGTGAAGTGCACCGTATGTCAGGTGGGGATAAAGGCAACAGAGAAACGCACAATGACCACGTTTGGGAAAAGGAATGTGGGGCAGGGGTAGAGGGTCTGCATCCTACAGTGAGGAATCTGAGCTCAGAGAGCTGGGGACACCTGCCTGAGGTCACACAGCTGGTGGGGAAGCAGCACTAGGCCAGGTCTGCCCACCCGAGTGACAGGGCCCAAAGGGGGCCACGCCTGCTCTGAGTTCCCGCTGCCCACCCGTGGAGACATCAAAGCCCAGTGGACTCGGATGACCTCTGTCCCCCTCTGTGGACCGGCTTGAGGGCGGGGGTGATGGGTCCTGGGAGAGCCAGTGAACCGAGTCGTTAGCGGGAGGGTATTAATGGTCACGCAGATGCGACCCATCTACCCAGACCCTCCGACGAGCCGGGTCGTACCCCGCATCCGCACGCAGGGTCCTTCCCCTCCAAGCCCTGCGACGGCCCAGGGAGGCGCGCGCTGAGGGACCCCGACCCCAGTGCAAGTCTCCGCCAGGCCGGCCATCCGTCTCGGGTCGCACGTTCCCGCCGCCTCATACCGCGGCGGGCGGGCGGGCGCGTGCGGGGCGCGGGGGGACCCGGGCGGCCGCGGGCGGCGTGGGGAGCTCGGCGTCCAGCCCCGCCCCTCCCCGCCCCGCCCCCCGCGCTGGGGGCGGCCTGGCGGCGGCGCACGCTTCCTGCAGGCGCGGCGGCCGTGGGCGCGGAGCTGCCGGGCGGAGCCGGGCCGCCGAGCCGGAGCCCCGACCGAGAGCGCGCCGGGCCAGCCGCCGGGCCGCGCCGCCGTCGCCGCCGCCTCGGGAACAAAGGCGCCCGCCGCCGCCGCCGCCGCCGCCGCCGCCATGAAGCCCGGGCCGCCGCACCGCGCCGGGGCCGCCCACGGGGCTGGCGCTGGGGCCGGGGCCGCGGCCGGGCCAGGGGCCCGCGGGCTGCTCCTGCCGCCACTGCTGCTGCTGCTGCTGGCGGGGCGCGCCGCGGGGGTGAGTGCTTCCCGCTCCCGCGCCCCGGCTCGGGCGCCGCGCCGGCCTGGTGGGGGGCGGGGGTCCAGTGCCTGGCCGCCCGCGCCTCCCGGGGGCTCGTTTCCCCGGGGGCTCGTTTTCCCGGGGGCGGGACCCTTCCCCGTGGGCGGCCTGGGGTCCGGGCTGGGGTCCGGGCGCGGGGCCGCGCTGGGCGTGTCTCGGGTCTGAGCAGACGTGGCTTTGCTTCGTGGGTGTGCCCGGACCGCGGCCACTTTTAGGGAATCGGGTCGCCTCCCCCTGCGGGGGGAGGGTGTGCGTTAGGTTCCTCCCTCCGAGGGTCGCGGCGGGAGGGCAGGGGGCCCGGGGAGGGGGAGGGGTGAAGGGTGACCTGTGTGAAGGTGACCTGAGGGGGTGGGTGAGTGTGACCGCGTGTGTGGCCACCTCCGTGGAGGGTGCTGGGACCTGTGGGGTGTGCACGGGTGAAGGATGAGGCGTGAGGACCAGTCCGTCCCCATGGATGGGGGCCATCGTGCCCTACCTGCGTGTGGTCGTGTCAGGGTGACCCATTGTGCACGGTGTGTGCCGGGGACGGGCTGGGGACTGTTGGCCATGCTGTGTGTGCCTTCCGGGGGTGAGTGTGTTGAGGGGGACACCTCTGTGGTGGGTGTGTGCTCCAGCCCATGGGAGTGTGTGTGCGTGTGTGTGCAGGCGTGTGCTGGCAGGTGCATGGGTTACCCCGTGCGTGGAGCCTGCGCCCCTGAGTGGGGCCGAGTGTGCAGGTAGCGGTGAGTATATATATATGTATGAGGTGACCCCTGGGTGTCCCTTTGAGTGACCGCAGCAGCCGTGGGGTTGAGCTCAGTCCCAGCTCCATCAGGGGGAGCAGGAGGAAAGGCCACCTCCTCCCCTTTGAGGGACCCAGGTCCCAAGTGAGTTCCCTATGGGCACGTGTCTGGAGCCTGGCCTGGGCATGAACTGGGGGGTTTCTAGGCCCGATCCCCTTGGTTGGTTCTAGGAGCTATGCCTGTTCCCCATTCCTCAGGCTGAGAGGGACCCAGGCCTCTCAGGCACCCCCCCACACCCCCGGGTGCCTGCTCTGCCACTGCAAGTCTCTTTGGGCCTCGGTTGGCCAGTCTGTGAAATGGGAGGAGGTCAGGCAGGGGCTCAGAGGTTGCATCTCGGACAGACAGGCTACTCCTCAGCCTTTCCCATCTGGGGGCTATGAGCTGGGGGTGGGGGGATGGGGGAGTGTTGAATGCCAGGCTGAGTATGGGGCCTGGTGGGCTGGGTGCCTCATCCCCAGTTCTTCCCCAGGTAGGGTGAGGAAAAGAGGTCCCTGGGAGGGACAGGGACCCAGCCCATCCTAGCAACTGGGTCACTTTCTCAGCTACACTTCTGCAAGACCATCTTTGAAATCAAAGATGTGGAAATCACACAGCCTTGGGTTCAAATCCTGATCCCTCCCCTGATTCGTGGTGTGACCTTGGACAAATTGTCTCACCTCCCTGAGCCTCCATTTCCCCCTCTGTGGAACGGGGCTAATAACACCCTTCTGAGAGATGAAATGAGAGGATGTATGTGCCCACCCACAGGAAGAGCTCAGTCAGTGTTTGGTGTGTGATGAATGAAAGGGACGCCGGACAGCATGCTTTAGACCTGGCAGCCCAGCAGGATCCCGAGCTGGGTGACCCCTGGGCAAGTCACGTCCCTCGCTGAACAACTTTTCCTCATCCATAAAACAAGGCTCGTAATCTGTGCCCCGTGAGGTGGTGGAAAGAATTAAATGAGCGCACGGAGGTGAAAGGCCCCGATAAGGCAGGGTGCCCCTGGATCTGAGGTCGAGGTAGAGTGGGTGTGGCTCAGACCCAGTGCTGGGTGGCAGATAAAGCACACCCCCGGGGTCTGGGCCTGGAGGCTTAGATGGTGGGCTTGACTTGGAGGAGAGGAGGGGTGGGGTTCCAGATGAGGTAGGGGGGCATCCCTCTCCAGGCTTCACCCCTTCCCAGGGGCCACGGCTGCCGAGCAAGGACATCACCTCATCTGGCCTGGGAGGCAAAGGGTTAATGGGTGGTGACCAGTGGCCAGGGTGCCACACCAGGGGAAGAGGGTGATGCCTGCAGCAGGAGGGACTGAGATTAGACCAGAAGAGCCCCAACCAGGATGGCTCCAGGAGTGGCCTCCGTGGCGGGGGCCTCCCAGGACATCACTGGGATGGGCAGTGGCTGGCCCAGGGTGGGGGAAGGGCAGGATGACACGTAGGTGCCCACCAGCTTGAAAGGGAGTGTGTGTGTGTGTGTGTGTGTGGAGCAGCTTCCAGGATGGCCTCAGTAGGAGTAGTGGGGCTCGTTCGCGCTGCAGGTGGTGAGTTGGGGTACGTGCGTGTGTGTCCTGGCATCTGCTCTGGGAGTCCTCTCTCCTGAGAGACCAGCTAATTATGACTCTGAGAGACATCTGCCTTCAGGGCCACTTCAGTTGCTGTACTTAAGTCGCTACCCAGAAAGACCCAGAGTGTGGGGATCCTGGAAATTTTAGCTTGGAAAGTGTTCTTTAGATGCTCAGGGCTGAAAGGGATTTAGGTGTCTTAGCCTTGTTTGAATTCCCAGTGATGGGAGTTCACTGTTTTGTGGCTATGTGACCTTGAGAAAGTTACTTAACCTCTCTGTGCTTTCATTTCCACCTCTGTAAAATGGGGAGAATAGGAGAATGAGCGGGGTTAACATATAAAGCTCTTAGCACAGTGCCTGGCACATAGTAACACTCAGCAAATGTTCACTTCTTGTTCTTTTACAAGGTTGCCATTCTGTGATTGGGAATGTGGTAGGGATGGGGAGTGGTAGGGTGAGGGACCATGGGAAGGGGAAATCAATCAGGGAATTCTTCTGAATCCCCAGCCCCATGCCTGGTGGTTCCTGCTCCCTCCCCACCCCCACGATTTCAAGTATCCAGGAGCTCCCTACTCCTCTTCCCTCCAGCTCCTCTGGTTGACTGTGAACATTGGGTTGCCAGGGCAAGATTGTCCTCACTGTAAAAATTAAATGTGGGGTTCCCTAGACTGTTCCAGGCCAGGTCCTGACACAGGGATACCATAGGGATCTGTTGCTGTTAGCACCCAAGGTGGCAGGGGCTCCGGGGACAGAAACTTTGGGTAAGGGATTTCTGTTTCAACGTCCTCATTGTAAAATGGGGACAATAACAGTGCCAGCCTCACAGGGGTGTTGTGATGAGAAAATAAGCTCCTTGGGGAGACTGAGCACAGCTTGCCACTGAGCCCTCAGGAGATGGGGCCTTTCCAGGAGGGAGCCCGGAGGGCAAGGGAGGGCTTCCTGGAGGAGGAGGTTTTAAGCTAAGCTATAAAAGTGGTTGCCACATGACACTGAGCAAGCTGTAGCCTGCCCTGACCCTCAGCTTTCTTACCTGTCAACTGAGGACAAATACTTGATGTATACAATTGTTATTAGGGGTGTTATTGGTCGGGGCGGGGGTCACACCATTCTCATGGCCGAGTTGGGATTGGAACCTTGTGCTTTCTGCTCCCTGGGGAGCAACACAGTGCCCCCAGCTACAAATTCAGTGTGTTTCTTGTTCCCTCATATTGGGGGTTGGTGTGGGGTTGAGCTCTGCTGGAGAAAAAGCATTGTGGCCTTTTGAAAACAAATGGCTGCTCCCACCCCATGGATTGGGGCATGGGGTCCCGGGAGGCCCCAGGGCAGCACTGGGGCAGGGGCTGCTTTGGGCTTGACATATGGAAAATGCTGGGGCAGAAGTGGGGTGAATGAGAGGGGCATCGTGGAGGGGAGAGGGTCGAGACAGAGCTCCCCCTAGAAGCCAGGTCTTGCTGCAGGCCTCCCTCCTGCCCCTCCCATTGGAGCTGGGACTATCCCCCAGAGCTGCCTGGGGGGAGAGGGATGGGTTGTTCTAGAAGGGGCTGTAATAGGATTCCTGAAGGCTGGAGCAAACTGAGACAGCTGGGGATGGGAGGTGGTGAGCCTGGCAGTGGCTGAGGCCATGATTTGGGAGGCAGCTTCCACACCTCTGAGGGCTTAATAATACAAAGAGCAGCTAAGGCATACTGAGAGCCCTGCCCACTGAGCACTTTATATGCATTGGTTCATTTAATCCTCATGATAATCTTTGGAGGTAGGAATTGTTAGAACTCCCATTTTACAGATGAAGAAAACTGAGGCACAGAGAGGTTAAGTGATTTGCTCAACGTCACACAGTTGGCAAGTGGCAGAGCTGGATTGAGCCAGGGCCTGGCAGGCTAATAGAACTGGCCCGCAGTCCTAATTTTACCCTCTCTTGCTGTGTGATCTTGGGCAAGGTACTTACCTCTCTGGGCCCTCCCTACCCGCAAATTATGCCCACATTACCTGTATCATGAATGCCTGCTCATTTCCAGGCTCTGGGCTGGGCATGTCTCCTATCTTTTTTCATTTAATTCTCACTGTAGCCTTGGAGGCATGTTGCATGGGGGGGGAAAGGGTCTGGCCCTGGAGCCCTTGCTCCTCCACTGCCTCACAAGGCTCTGTGATCTGTAAATGAGCTATTCTGAAGGTCATGGGGGATGGGTCGAGGGAGAGCTTTATAAACTGTGCAGGGAGTCAACAAGATTGGGGGGGTGCGGGGGCTTGTGTCTGGGTCATGTGATCATGGCACAGGACAGGGGAAATGTTTAGAACCTCAGGATGAGAGGGGTCTAAAAAAGCCACCATTCCCCCTGGACACACGCTGGATGCCCCCAGTGTTGTGGCTCACTCTCTGCATAGGCGACCAGGCCTGCCTTTAAACCCCTCTGACCCTTAGAAAGTTGTGTGGAGCCCAAATCTACATCCCTACCACCCCATCCCTGAGTCCTGGCCCCCTTGCACCTAAGGTTCTCTCTGGCCTGAGTGACTGAGCCTCAGAGCGGGGGAGTGACTTGGAGGTCACACAGCAGTCAGGAGAAGTATCAGAATACTTTCTTGATAGACCATGAGTGCCTTAGGGAGGCTCTGTGTTTGCCTTGTTCTTTGCTGAACCCCCAAGTCTAACTCTTTGCCTGGCCCAGAATTGAATGGTTTGAATGAATGAATGAGTGAATGAATGAAGGAAGGAAGGAAGGAAGCCAGGACTGTGAACTTTGGAGCCCAGGCTGGGGCTTTGTGTTGTCTACTTTGGAGGTGAGTTGGGGTGACAGTGAGGCTGGCAGAGTCCTGCTGGGTCCAAGGTGTGTGCCCGTGGGTTTGGAGGCGCCAGGGGGCCGTATGGGGTGGGCCTGCGGTCTGAGCGCCAAGGCGCGGCCACCACGTCTGGGTGGGACAGAGGCCCTGTGGCACTGGGCTCCAGCCCAGCTGCTTGGAGCCCTGTGATTTTGTGTCCGGGGTGGGGGGCAGGGTGACTGGAGCCCGAGGCTGTCCCAGGGTCCAGCCCCTTGCTCACCCCCCAACTGCCCCCTGAAGCAGCGAGCAGGGTCTGGGCTGGTCCCAGACCACCTGGCTTGTCTTGCTGTCCCCTCTAATGTTCCACCACATCCTGGGAACATCAGGCCAGCGCCTGGTAAATATTTGTTGGCTGACACCCCCTCCCCTTGCCTTGGCTCCCAGCCTCCCAAGATTCCAGGAGGCTGGGTAGGCCTCACTTCCGGCCCCCCTCCCTCCAGAGCAGGCCCTGGCCAGAGGGGTGTCCGCTCCCCTCCCCCACTGACCAGGCCCAGTCTCAGCGCCAAACAGGAAGCCGTGATTACAGGGGGAGTCTGAGCAGCGATGGCTGAGGGCCCAGCTGGGGGATGGGGTGAGGGTGGCCCCTGACAAGTGATCTGGCCCCTTCCCTACCTGGCTGCTGAGGGTGGAGGGCAGGGAATGCCTGTGCTGGCCTTTTATACCAGGTGGAGAGGGTTCTACATGCCCCAGCTGGCTGAGGTCTGCCTTCTTCCCACCCCTGGATCCCCACCTGGGCCTTGGTGCTATGTCTGTTTTGGGGTCGCCAAACCTGAGGGTGCAGCTTGAGGTTGTTGAGGGAACAGGGGCCCCAGAGCCAACTGGACCAGGGTTGAAGTCCTGGTTCTGCCAATTTCTGGCTGTGTGATCTTGGCAAGTTCACTTAACCTCTCTGAGCCTCAGTTGCCTCTTCTTTAAAATGAGCTAAGAATACCTCTGCCTCAGAGTTCTTTGAGAATGAACAACACAAAATAATAAAGTGCCTGATAAGAAGTGGGCTGCTCCTACAAATAGTGATCTCTTCCATTTACCTGCTTTGGTTTTGCTCTTTTCCTGTCCCTTTCTTGATCTCACCGAGGAATTGCTTTTTGGGGGTGGAGAATTTGGGAACCAAGTTTGAACGATCGTGAATGACCCAAAGCAGAATCCCCACCGGGCTACCCTAAGAGGGAGAACGTGGGCCTGGACTCCCAATTGCAGCAGGCAGGATTTGGGCCAGATTAGAGGAAGCACTTTCCAGTGCCTCGTGGTACTGAGTTCATGGGGAATTTGGTTTTTTGGAGCTGTTGGCAGCCTGTGGGTAAGTCTGGAGGCAGAAGATTGGACTTGATGACTCTTCAGGCCCTTCCAGTCCTGGAACCCCAGAGAGACCTTGCTGTTTGAGGTATAGCCCAGGACATGGTGACACTGGGCTCTTTCCATTTTCCTCCCAGCTGGGGAGTACCTCGGCTGTGTTCCATTCATCACACAGGTCCTGGCCCAGAGTAGGTGACTGTTGTTGTTTGCATAGGACCTCAGGGGTGGGGGAGCCCTAAAGAGACCATCAGCCCCGCAGCCCTGCAGCCTGCTGTCTCACAGATGGGAGTCCTGAAGCCCAGAGATGGCCTGGGGCCTTGCCCAAGGACTGGGGAGGTGGTCTCATTGAGCCTTCTGACGCTGGTGACATTCCACTCATTTAGAGGCTTGGAGATATCAAGCCACCTGTCAGAGCTCACACGGCTGGGCACTGATGGAGCTGGGTGTTCAGTTGCTTTTCAGCTACTCTGGGTTCTGTCTGCCCCATTGCTGACCTTGTTATCACACCCCTTCAGGACCGGGGTCTTCTGAGATGAGTGATGAGTGGTGGGGACTTGGGGGGCTGGGGAGGAATCTGAGGAGTGGGAGTGGGGTGGGGGATGATGCTGGTTAGGGCCTATACCCCGCTTCTGGGCCATGGGCTTGCTTCACTCTGGGATCAGCCTTAGCCCAAGCCCTCCTAGAACTCTGCACCTCCTGAGCTGCCAGCCAGGCCCCCCCTGTCCTGCCCCCACCCCACAAGCCCTGCTCACCGGCCCAGACTTTAATAAGGGTAATTCAGAATCAATCACGAGCAGGATCTGGGAAATCTAATTGCAGCAAGCTGATTGCCAATTCGATTGCGGGCACCAGGGCGCTGTGGGTGGCTCATTAGGCCTGCCTTCCCTTCCTGGGCTGGGATGTGGGGGGCTGCATGGGGACTGAGCAGGCAAAGCTCCTGGAGAGGTGGGGGGCTGTTACAGTGGGAGCAGGGGAAGGATATTCTTGCTTCTCGGGGTGCCTGGCAGCACCCATATACTGCCACCCTCTCCAGGGCCCACGGCTGGGGTGGGTGCCCATGTCTGTCTCAGCCCTTCGCTCACCTACCACGTGTTTCCTGCCACCTCCTCACAGCTAGGCTGCCATTGAGGGTGGGGTGAGGGTGTCTGCAGCTGAATTCTACCTGGCTCCTGCCATGAAGTTGCTCCCTTGTCGGGGAGCCAGGCACGATGGTGATGGTGACGGTGATAGTGACTGGTACTTAACAGAGCACGTGCTGTGTACCAGGCACAGTTCCAAGTGCTTAACATGCTTTATCTCAGTTCTTACCACGACCCTATGAGGTAGGTATTGTTACCCCATTTTACAGATGGCGACACAGAGGCCCAAGAGGTTAAGCAGTGTGCCCCAGGTGAGGCAGTTAGCAAGCAGCTGGAGTCTGCTTCCTGAGATGCCGTGTTGTTTGGGGGCATCGGGCAGGCCAAGGAGGCTCAGGGCTGCGTGGGCTCAGGCACCGGGCCTGTCTTTTGATGGACTAGTTTGTTCATTCTGCAGACATTGATCGAGCACCTGCTCTCTACCTGGCCCTGGGCTGGGGGCTGTGGGTGTGCAGGTGTATCTTGCGTGTGTCCTGCATCTTGTCGGTGAGCCTTGCTTAGTGGGTTTGTGGCAGGCGTGTTGTGCTGTGAGGGCAGGCATTGAAGAGAAGCAGGGAGGAGGCCCTGCCTCCCACCCGCAGACAGGTTCGAATCCCAGCTCTGCCACAGAAGCATTGTGAACCTGGGTAAGCGACTCCTTGAATCAGCCTTACTCTCCTCCTCTGTCAAATGGGCCAATAATGCCTCATTCACTAGGCTGGGATGAGGAGCAGTGCTGGAGGGAGTTGCAGCTAGTTAACGAGTTGGCAGCTAGTTAAAAGGAAGCTGCTCCTGAATAGTTACTTTTATTTTACGTATTTAAATGATTATATTTTCCCTAAGATTGTTGTTAT
The DNA here is from genome assembly GCF_949987535.1 of Balaenoptera acutorostrata. NCBI lineage: Eukaryota > Metazoa > Chordata > Mammalia > Artiodactyla > Balaenopteridae > Balaenoptera > Balaenoptera acutorostrata. Next base: position 24,680,334 of record NC_080064.1, on the reverse strand, counting down.
GTCTCAGAGGTGAATCTGAGAGGTGGCTTGCCATGTGACCATGGGCAGCTTCCCCCCCTGTCCCCCAGCCTCTACTTCCACATCTGTAAAGTGGGGAAATTGGGTTGGGTGACCCAAGGGCCTTTCCAGTCTTCACATTTGAGGAACTAACAGAAAGACCAGAGGCCAGAGAGGGCAGGGCCTGACCTGGGGTAGCCCAGTTGGGAAGGGAGGGCAGACCTGCTCGGTTGGGGGGAGGATGGGAGGCCTGCTTCCTTCAAGTGGCCTGTCTATGGTTCCTCCTGGGCCAGGGTAGGAGGGGCCCTTTCCTTGCCCATCGCACTGAGCACCACGTTCCTTCCCAGCCTCTGGGACCTGATCCAGGCCAACTGGAGGCTGGGCTGTGAGTCTGGTTTCCTGGGCAGAGAGGAGCAACTGGGCAGGGAGTCCAGTGCTGGGTTCTTGTCCCTACTCTGCTGCTGACCTGCCAGTCACTGCAGGCACTGTTTACTGCTGTCCCCTCTGTGTCTGGCCTGTGCTGAGCACTAGGAACACTGAGGGGGCTCAACCTGCTCTCTGACCTCAGGAAGCTCCCAGTTAGGTGAGGGGCTGAGGAAGTGAGTCAGGGGGAAGAGAAGTTGGTTTTGGCTCTGGGGAATCAGGGAGGGCTCCATGGAGGAGGTGTCCTTTGTTCCAGGCCTTGAAGGATGGCAGCACATTGATAGGCAGAGGGATCAAGGTGGACAAAGGCTCAGAGGTGGGAAAAGTCATGGTATATTTAGGGAACCGAAGTGTGGTTAAAAGTAGTAAGTCCCAGCTCGGGGAGAGGCATATGTGGAGATGGGAACATACCTCCCTTTGGGGTGGAAGAGCCATTGCTGTAGGCGGCGCTGTTTCTAATGAGAGTGTATTGCTTCTTAACGTTTAACAGACATTCACTGGTCACCTCCTGGGTGCCTGGCCCTGTGCCACGGGGTGTTTTGGGGCTGAACAGTTGAACACCAGAGGGCCTCAGCATGGGGGAACCAGTGGCTCACAAGGTGGGCTTTGAGTCCAAACCAAGGCACTGGGTTCCATCCTCAAGGTAGAAGATGTTGGTCTGTAAAATGGGTGCAGCCCCACGTTGAGGGGCTGGCATGAGATGACAACAAGAGCATGGATGTGATGATGTTAATATTGAATTATGCCTGTTGAGTGCCTGCCGTGTGCAAGTTACTCTGCCAAATGTCTTATGTATAAAAGCTCACTTAACCTTTACAGCCTTATGAAGGAGCTACCATTATTACCTTGGTTTTACAAAAAAGGGAATTGAGGCACAGAGAGGTTAAGAAACGTGTCCAAGGTCACAGAGCTAGTAAGTGGCACACTTACTAGGGTTTGAACCCAAACAGTCTAGCCTCAGAGTACTATCTGATGCACAAGCTCTGCTGCATGCTACCACGTGTGCTGCAAACTGTAAAGTGTGGTGCCCCGAGAGGATGAATTTAAGGCCAGTCAGGTCTTGCTGGGTGAGCCTGTGTGGCTGCTCTGGGGGAGCCCCAAGCTGGGCCTGGGACTCTTGGCTTCCACACGGGGCTTCTCTGCTGCATGTTTTCTGTTCAGGTTGGGCCATGGGCTGAGGCCAGCCCAGGCTGGGGAAAGATCAGAGGACTGAAGATGATTTCAGCTGGAAGGCCTTTGGAAACACTGTTGTCCAACTTGTCATTGTCCTGAAGGGGAAACCGAGGCCGAAGGAATGCTCTCGAGTCATAGTGAGGGTCTTCTGAGAGCTGTTAGTTCAGCCTTTTTGTTTTGCCCATGGGGAAATCGAGGCTCAGAGAGGTACAATGGCTTGCCCAAAGTAACACAGCAAGTTGGTGGCTGAGCTGGGACTAAGAACTATGTCTCCTGACTCCTAGGCAGGGCACCATCCCCTGTACCATGTTTCTTCTCTTTACTTGTCTCTTTCTGCCCAGACTGCAGGCCCAGCTCCCACTGACCTCTCCCAGGAAGCCTTTCCTGACCCAACCAGCTGCCCTCATACCCAAGACTCTATACCAAATTGATTCCCTTCAGTGTACTCAGTGTGCTTCTCCAGCCTCATCCTTTTGCCCCCCTTCTACCACCCAAGACTCCTGGCTATTCCCTGGGTATAGAGCACAACATTGTTTCTCTTGCTTTCATGTCTGCCACATGGCTGTTCACTCTCTGTGGACTGTTCTTCTCTGGCAAACTCCTGCTCATCCTCCAAAACCCAGCACGGATGTCCCCTCCTCTGGGAATCATTTACCAGCCTCTTCTCCCAGCTCCCAAGCACAGTGAGCCCTTTTTCAGACCCTTCTCTCCTGTTTCCCTGTTCTAGATTCCCAGGCACTGCTCTTCTACAAGCTATAGGATTCTTTGCTAAGCCCCAATTCTGTTACTTGCTTCATAGTGTCTGGCTCCCCACAGGGTTACATCCTTACCTCCTTGGAGCCCTCACCTGGATACATTGTCGCAGCAGCTACTCCGCCCATTATATCATCTCCCTGGTCAGCTTCACACATATTACATTGTTTCATTTCTCCCAATTCAGACATTGCTACATTGTTCCTTCATGTTTTCACACCTCCTCAGTCTATTTTACTTCTGGTTCTCCCCTGTTGTCCCATCTCCTCCCTTCTCCCCAGCCCCCTCCTCCTGTGATCCCCGAGCTTGGAGAAGAGGAGAGTGGAGGCTGGCAGCGGGGAGCACTGGGGCAAGAGGGCACTTCCTGCCTCTTTACCGGAGGTTCAGGCTTGGTTATGAGAGATCTTCCCCCTCTGCCCTCCATCTCCCTCCACCGGCCATCCTCCTGCACACCTCCTCCTCTGTCGGCCCACTGTTCCTCTCCTTCCTCCCATCCTTTTCTCTCTGCCTCTCCTGCTCTGGTTCCCCCGAGGCCTCTGCCTCAGTCCCTCCTTGGGGCTGATGGGAACCTCTCGTCTCCCGGCTGCGACTCAGGGGCCCAGAACCCGAAGAGTCCCCTGAGGGACAGGGGTCTTGAGGGCCGAGGGGGTGTTTAGGGTCAGGGCTAGAGGGACGACTCTACTCCTCGCCCTCTGGGCCTGGAACCCCCCATTCCCTTCATCCGCCCCTCCAGAAGTGTAGTTTCAAGGGCAAAGGGCCACAGGAAGTCAGCCCCTCACCTCGCTGTTCAGATGAGGACGCCGAGCCCAAAAGCGGAGCTTGGATGTGCAGGGTCCCCAGCACTGAGAGGCAGAACAGCTCCCCCAGGGCAGGTCCCTGGGTAGCCCCTGGGAGCTGAGCCCTGGATGGGTGAATCCTGTTCTCCTGTGAGGCGGGGGAGCCAGGAGGCTGATCTGGGGCAATCTCAGCTCCAGAAGAGGCGGTTCCGGCTCTGAGTTCGGGGGGCCGTCTGCAGGTCTGTGGTTGCGCCCAGGGTGATCCTTTGTCCATGTGGAGCTAAGGCCATGTTTCTGTTTAGGTTCGGGCGAGGGGCTGGGTTTGCGGGCGCATGCGTGTGTGGTGGTGTGTTGCTGTGTGTGTGTGCTGATGCATGGGGGCCCTGGGGTCTGGGCAGGGAGGGACATTTGTGGCCTGCTCCTTTGCCACCAGCTGTTTTAGTGACTCAGGTGTGAGGCCAGGGGAGTCAGGAGCCCCCAAGTTGCTGTCTCTCCACTTTCTCAGCTCTAGGGGGCTTGCTGCCAACAACCTGGGGTGACCACAGTATTAACAGCTCCTGGGAGAATAGTGGGCGAAGTTGGGAGATGCTCTCTTACCTCGGGGTGGGGGGGTTGATGCACAGATAGAAATATGTGCACGTGCAGACCCATTTGTGTACGTGAAAGAACAGGGAGACCTGAGCCCGCACCCTGTCCTGTGCACACGCGTGGAGACACAGACCCACAGACATACCTGAACACACACAGGCACCCAGAGACAGGGACACGCACTCTACCAGGTGCACACGGACCACTCGCAGAGATGCAGCCCTTGTATTCACACCAACACACCCAGGCCCACACAGGCATCTGAGCCCACCTAAGACAACCCGAAGGTATACACACACGAGTGTACCTGTACACATGCCCAGCAATGCCCCTGAAGGTGCTCACATGTGTGCACCTCATGGCTGCGTGTACACACACACACATGCACACATGCGTGTTGCTGGAGCTCTAAGTGACCAGGAGTGTGTCCGTCCTTAATCCCAGCGCTTAATCCCAGCGTCCAGGGAGCCCAGGTCAAAGGGGCAGCTGCTCATCTGGCCTCCTTAGAGGTGATTAAGGCGGGGCTGGGGGGGGTGCGGTGCAGTGGGCCTCAGAGCTTTGTCTTCTGCCTGACCTCCAGGATGCTGCAAACTCAAAACTTGGGTTCTTTCGGAGATTTGGTTACGTGTGATTTACCAAACCCTGGTGCAGACAAGCTGGGGAGGAGGGAGAGGGGTGTGGCTGTGTGTCCCCAAGGGAAGTGACAGCTGGGTCAGAGAGGCCAGGCGCGGCAGTCCCTTCATTTAACTACCTGCCTGCTGTGGACCCTGAGTCAGAATCCTCAGTATGAGGCGTTTCCGGGGGGATTCTGATCTCTGGGAACACCATTAATGGTCAGAGTGTTTCTGGACTAAGTGGGAAAATGAGGCCCAGCCAGGAGGTGCTGAATGTGGGGTCCTGAGCAGGGAGGGGGGTGGTCACTGAGACAAGGGTGGGATGGGGAAGCTTGCTGAGGTCGTGGAGTGGAGCAGGGAACTAAGGTGGTGCAGGCTTCAAACCTGGATCCAGCCTGGTAGAGGGGGGATACCCTCTATCAAGTGTTTGGGGGATACCAAACACTTGTCAGAGGCCTGGCAGCTCGTGCCTCAGCCCAGCCCTCGGGACAGAGAGTAGGGAGTGGAAACCAGCCTGGGGCTCAGCGGCTGCCAGCTGGGCTGGGTGGAGGCTGGTGCCGGAGCCACGTGGAGGCAGGGCAGGGTGAGGGGCTGGGCCCATGAGGTGTCTGTTCTCACGGCTGCCCTAGACAGCCACGGGGGGAGGGGCAGGCGGACTTGACTTCACACTCAAATGCGGCTCACCACTAGGGCCTTGCCATCCTCCTGACCCCTTCCCTGGCAAGGACGTATCCTCATGTCTCTTGCTGAGGGCGGCCAGGGGCCAGCCACATGGACAGAGGGTCTGAGTGGGAACATCCTGGAACCACTGGTGGCTGGAGCTGGGGACACTGGGGTCTAGCGATGCAGATGGCAGCCAGCCTGAGTTTGGAGTTGCCTCGCTTCTCTTGGGTCCTGCTGGGCAAAGCCTGCTCGTTCCATTGGTCCCACCTGACAAAGTAGCCTTTGGCAAGCACAGGGGAAGCAGTTGCTGCACTGGCCTCTCCCACTTGTGGTCTGCAGAGTCAATGTTTGCCCTTCGGAGGTGGGGGCTGGGGAGGCTTCACCTGGGGCTTGGTTAGGGGTTACTCAGAGAGAGGTCACCTCCTCTCCCATCCGAGCATTTGAGTCCAGGTTCTGCTGTGTTACCTTGGGCAAGTACGCCACCCTCTCTGAGCCTCAATCACACATTCATTCTTTTCTTTTTTTCTAAACAACAGCTTTATTGAGATTTAACTCAAATACCCCACAATCCACCCATCTAAAGCATGTAATTAAATGTTTTTTAGTATTTTTGCAGCTGTGCAACCATCACCAATATTACTCATTTTTATCACCCCCAAAAGAAACCCTATACCTATTAGGATTAGAAAAAGGTCACTCCTCTTTTCTTCCCAATCACTCAGCCCTAGGAGTCACTAATCTACTTTCTGTCTCTATGGGTTTGCCTATCTTGGACATTTCATATTAGTGGAATCAAATAGGATGTGGTCTTTTGTGACTGGCTTCCTTCACTCAGCATAATATTTTCAAGTTCATCCATGTGGTAGCATGTATCAAGACCTCATTTCTATTTTTGTTTAATAATATTCCATTGTATGGACACACCACCTTTTATTTATCCATCTATCAGTTGATAGATATTTGGGTTATTTCTACTTTTTGGCTGTTACGAATAATGTTGCTTTTTTTTTTTTTTTTTAAATATGTGGACATATGTTTTCACTTCCCTTGGGTGTATATACCCTAGGAGTAGAATTATTGGACCATATGGTAACTCTATGTTTAACCTTTTGAGGAACTGCCAGACTGTTATCCAGAGTGGCTGAACCATTTTCCATTCCTACCAGTGGTGCATGAGGGTTCCAACTTCTCCACATTCTCACCACTACTTGTTATTTTCTGACTTTCTGATCACATTCATTCTTGCATCCATTCATCCCTCAGGTATTTATAGAACACCTGTATTTGACAAGGCAGAGTGCTCACTGCAAAATTGGGGAGAGAATTTATCCCTCAAGGAGTTGTTTAGAAGATTCAGTGGCACCATAGCTGTAAAAACCTCCATGCACTTAGTGACAGGAGATAAAGATTATCAAAGGGAGAAGCTGAGGGTGGTCAGGGAATCACGGGGCCCTGTGAGAGCAGAGGAAAAGAGAAAGGAATCTGTGTGTTTTGACCACCTACTCTGTGTCAGAACCTTTGCTTCAGTTCTCGTGACCTTCTGGGCTGTACTGTTGTCCCGTTTGCAGATGGGAGAACTGAGGCTTAGGCCGGGCACCTTGCCCCAAGGTCGCCCAGCCAAGAGGTAGCTAGGCTTTGGGCTGAGATCCTGTTTGGATAATCTCATTTAATCCTCCCAACCCTTTGAGGTTGGTACTATTATTATGTTCATTTTATAGGAGAAGAAAATGAGGCTCAGAGAGGTGGATTTTCTTGCTCAGGGTCACACAGCCGCTGAGGGCCAGTGCTGGGATTTGGACCCAGGCAATCTAGCTTCAGAGCTCCTGCTTACTGTGAGGTCCCACCTGTCTCCCAGGGTGCAGGACATGAGGGTGAGGGCTGGGGCATCCGTCTGCCCCTGTATCTCAGAGAGTGTTATCTGAGGCTGGAGGTGGCCTTGGAGGTGAATGTGACCCTAGGCAAGCCTCTGGGGCCTCCGCCAGTCCCTCCTCCAGTTTTTTTCTGACTCCTTGCTCTATGCCTCAGTTTCCCATCTAGGTGATGGTGGTGGTGGCCCTGGAGGCCCCCGTGACTCATACTGAGTCTGGCTTGTTCTATCCCTCGAAATGGAGCAGCTCAGAAGCCAGCAGAATAGACCTGGGGTGGGGAGTTGTATCTCCACTGTTTGTGAATTTGTGCTGGTTATAAATAACCTAGCAAACGGGAGGGTGAGGGAGACCACAGCCGGACTCCTCAGGAGGCTGAGCCTGGATACACACTCACACACAGATGGGCACATTTCGTGTGTGTGTGTGTGTTGTGTGTTCTCAGGGTGTGTGCCTAGCATGTGCCTGGGGAGGCTTTGGGGAGGACGGAGAGCTGTGTGGTGTCCCAGCACAGCTAGAAGGACTGGGCCTGCCTCGGGCTGACTCAGCAGGGTCTGTCTGGTTTCCTGGAGGGCCAGCAGAACCCCAGGGCTGGTGAGGTCTCTGGGGCCTCTGCCCCTGGCTTCAGGTGGCCCCTAAGGTCTGGCAGAGGTGTCCTGTGCCCTTTGAGCTTGCCTTTCCTTAGGTCCTATCCTGTGGGATGAGAATCAGACACACAGCATTGGGTCTCTCTCTGCTCTTCCAGACCCTTCCCCATTACCAGTCCCCCCTTGGTAATGCCTTGCTCCCCTTAACTCCATCTTGACTCACCAGCTGAGCTCTCTGTAACCTCCAGCAAGTTGCCTGGCCTGAGACTATGGAGTAAGGAGGCCCATTTCACCTGGTCCTATCAGTAAGGGGCCTGGCGCTTAGTAGGTGCTCAGTAAATGCTACTGTCCTTCCAGCCCAGGCCTGGTTGTAAAGTGGCCAGAACTGTAGGCTCTGCTGGGAACCTGCTGTCTTGCATGTTTTTGTACATAATTTGCATAGTTGTTTTATGAAAAACTGCTGGAATCAGTCTCAGCCTCTCTTCCCTCCTCCCAGGGCAGTTGGAGCCCTGGTTGGATTTTGGAGGGACCAGAGAGAACTTTGGATGGGGAAACTGAGGCCAGAGGACAGGGTCCTGCCCAGGATCACATAGTGATTAGAAAAGTAGGTAATGTGGGTCTGTAAGGGTGATCCCATTCACAGTATTCACTGAACAAATATTGATGGAGGCCGACTGTGTCCCAGTCACTGCCACCAGGAGCTGTTGGAGGGGGAGATAGGCATTAGACAAGGAAGTAAGTAAACAAGCTAATTTCAGGCAGTGGTGAGCTATGAGGAGTAAGCCTGGTGTTGACAGTGATGGGGTGTGTGGGGAGGTCACGTGGATGGATTTGGTGGTCAGGGAGGGCCTCTCTGAGGAGGTGAGCTTTGAGTAGGGACACCAAGTCACGCCCCAGTACTTACTAATTGCCTAATAACTGCTCAGCATGTCACAGATGGTGTCTTGGTGTGTTGGGAATCATCATTCCCATTTCATAGGTGGGCAGACTGAGGCCCAGTGAGGTGAAGGAACTTGACGAGGGCTCTCTGGAAGCCAGGACCAGAACATCTAACCCCACACTGGGTTGTTCTGGGAAACGTGGGCCCTTGCCGAGTCTGTTGGCAGGGATGGTTGCAGAGCCTGGAGACTCAATCCCAGGGGCACCTGCTGGTGAGTCATGGGGTGGTGGGTGGGGCTGCTCAGCGGGTCCGGGACACCTGTCATGGGAACAGGGCTTGTCTTCCATTTCTTCTCATTCCCAGACAGTCCATCTCTCTGTCTGTCTCTGTGCAGGGTGTTGGGGAGGGTGGGGTGGTGGTGTGTAGACTCTGAAGCTGCCACCACCCCCTCCTTGAGGAAATTCCTGGTGGGGGAGACTGGTGAGGACTGGGAGTGGGTGTGTGCTACAGTATGCAGAGCATGGTCCTTAGGGTTCAGCTAATCCAGGGGTTCAAATCTGGCTCCATTGCTGTGTGACTTTGGGCCAGTTGCTTCACCTCTCTGAACTTTGGTTTGCCCATCTGTGAAATGGGGACAATAATCCCTCACCAGTAAGATGTTTGTGAAGAGGAATAGGGCCATGTGCATATAGTGAGTGCTCCCTCTGTGGGAGCTGTAACGGTTGTTCATGGTCAGGGAATAACGGCCCCAGGCCTTCTACAAAAAAAAAATCCTGCTGTGTCCCCACTGGTGGCTTAACAGCCTCCTCAGTCTCCTCATCTATAGGTGGGGACAGTAGTACCTGCTTCCCAGGGTGGCCAAGTGCATTCCATGAGAATCTGGTAGAAGGGGCCCACTGGAGTGACGGGAGATGGTTGGTGGCTCCTCCTTCCCCAGTAAATGACAACACAGTGAAGGCAGAGTCCCCAAGAAGGGGCTTCAGAACAGGCGGGTGGTTGGCGTGCGGCAGCCTCACAGGGGAAGCAATGTTTGAGCTGCTTGAGCTTCCTGAGCACATCCCTGTCTTGTTGACTGTGGGTCACTGGGCGTCTAGAATAGTGCCTGGTACACAGTAGGTGCTTAATAGATAGATATTGCTTGTACTGACTTTCTGGTGGAGTAGGTGCTGGTCAGGCAGAGATGTGGAAGGGTGTTCAGGAAGCAGGAACAGCATGTGCAAGGCCTGGAAGGAATCCATAAAGGATTCAGTGTGGGAGGAGCATGGGGGCTGGGCAGTCGGGGGCCTCAGTGGGTGGTCCTGCTCTCAGACACAGCCTTGGGGACAGGAATAAATGAGCAGTGTGAGTCAGGGTGGCCGGGAGGGTGATGCTAGAGGGCAGGTGGCTGGGATGGACCGAGCAGGGACAGTGGGGGGCGGGGGTGGGGATGCCCCAGCCCTGAGTTGAGGAGAGGGCTGGTTTTCCCAGGGTTGCGCTGCCATCCTCTGTCCAGGTATAGGTGACAAGGGTGAGCAGCTGTAGTGTGGCCAGCCTGCACCCTGGCTGGGGCCAGCGGGGCTGGTGGGCCGGGAACTAGGCTGATGGAAGAAGCTGGTGGGTGGCCCGTGGGCGAGGTGTCTGGGCGCTGTAAGCCAACCGTGGCGGCCAGCCGGTGAATGCCGGGGGGGAGCCAGCCAGTCTGCAGTGAGGTGCAGCTACGTAGGCTCCTGCCAGCTCCCTTGGAGGCTTTTGTGTTCATTTCCTTCCTGCTGGTTCCTCTGTTTGCTCATAACTCACGACCAGCCCCAGTGGGGTCTCAGCAGAAGGAAGGGGCCAAGGAGTTTCAGAGACCAGGGCGCGGCGGGCATGGGGACTCAGAAAGAGCGTGCTAATTCTCATAACAAAAGTACTCTTGAGTTTATTGTAGAAAGTTTGGAAAATACAAACAGGTCCCGAGTAAAAAATGAAAAACTACCTGTAATTCCACCACCCAGAGAGAGCCTCTGGGAACCTTTAGCCTTAGAATTCAGTGTTTAGAAATACACTTTGGTATTGAGTTCATTAAAATAGGATCAAGTTCTACGTATTTTTTTTATAACCTATTATTAAACTTAATGATGATAATAGTATTAATAGCCAACATTTATGGAGTAGTTCGTTAATGTGTGGGCACCCGAAGTCTCCTACAGTGAACCCCACGAGGTGGCTATTGTTATCTTTGTTTACCAGGAAAACCAGGCCGAGAGAGTTAAGTACCTGTCCAGGGTCACCCAGGTATTGAGAGACAGAACTGTTTGGATGATCCTATCGGCAGCTCTGCTGCATTGCCTGTTGACAACCAGAGTGTACATTTTCCCCTGTCCTTGCATAGTCTTTGAAACAAGTAAAAAAAAAAAAAAGCCTTTGGTTATGCATTTATGCCTTTTAATGACTTAGACAGTGTGGATTTGTGAAAACACAGTTCTTGATAGCTGCATAATATTCCATGTTGTGGTTGTGCCCTAAGTTATTTAACTAGTTGTCTGATATTGGGAATGTAGGTTATTTCCCCTTTTTCTCTCTTATAAATAACACTGCCCTGGCTGTCTTTGACCTGAGGGCTGAATTCTTGGACACCCAGAGTGTCCAAATCAGAAAGGCACTTAGAGCACCAAGCTGACAACGGGTTCATTTCCAAGTGGGGCAACGGAAGTGCAGAGAAAGGGGGAGGGGGCTCGTCTGGGTCTGGGAGGCTGCGGCCTCCTGAGCCTGGATGCTGCTAGCTTTCTCGTCCAGTGTTGATGAGAGCGGTGCCGCCATGGGGAGGGGGGTTCTGGAGAGGATAGTGGGAGCACAGCGGCAGGTAGTGGCGAAGGTGACGGGGGTGGTGGGCTGGAGCTGATGGAATACGGGTGTGGGGTAGGGAGGGCTCTGCTGTCAGGATGTCTCTTGCAGAGCAGTTGGCTGAGGTGGGATGGACCCAAAGGGGTGTTTCCTGCCCTCTCAGTTGCCCTTGTGGACGGTCTGGGGGTGGGTATTTGGAATAAGGGTGGTGGGAGGGTGAGTCGGTGACAGTGTGTGTGTCTGGGCTTTGCTGATTGTTTTGGGTGGGGCGGTCTGTCAGGTGGGCCTTCTCAGCCCTTCCTCCCCCTGCTCCTCCTCCAGACCCCTCTGCTCTCTGGGACTTGGGCTCCGTGGCCCCTTCCTGGCAGATGCAGGCTTCGTGCCCCTCACCCCTCCGGCAGCCAGTGAATGTGGCGGGGGCTAGGTTCCCAGCCAGGGCAGCTGTGGATGGGTAGGGGGTGGAGACTGAGGCGTCCCCCTTCCCGGTCCAGGCTCTCCATTGTGTAGCCCCCTTGGCTGTCCTGCTGCCCAGAGCCTGGCCCTGGCCCACATTCCTGTGGTGACGCTCTGGGTCTCCGGGTTGGAGCTGGTGAGCGTGAGGGGCACTGAGTTCTCACAGGATTGAGGGCCTTTTGGGGACGGGGTCTGGTGGGGATGGAGCCTGTGGGGATCCAGAGGGCTCTGCCGAGACCACCCTGCTTCTGGGAGCTAGTATTAAGTCACTGTGTGTCGCTGGACAAATCACTTTACCTCTCTGAGTGCTGCTTGGCAGGCTAATTCCCCACCACCTGCCCCTCTTATCCCCTCTCTGAGCCTCAATTTCCACATCTGTAAGAAGGGAGAGCTGAACTCAGTCATCACTCAGGCCTGAAGGTGAGAAAAATGTACCACGGTAAGACCACCGAATGGTTATTGAGTGCCGGCTGTGTGCTGGGCAGCAGGAGTGCTTTTGGTGCATCATCTTACTTGTTTCTCACGACAGCTCCATGAAGAGTATATCATTATTTAACCAAACAGAGGCTCAGAGAGGTTGAGTAACTCGCCCAGAGTCACCCAGCAAGTAAGCAGAGCTGGACTTGAACCCAAGACTTGAACCTGAAGCTGGGCTCCCAACCCCTGCTCACATTGCCTCCAGTCACCAGGAGAGTGGAGCCTGAGACTGGCTAATGTGGGGAAGGAAGCTCGGACAGAATTAATTATACTTGATTTTATTCTTAGTTTTTGCCGCATGATTAGCACTGCACAGGGTGCTGGGCTCCTGGCCCACCTACAGCTGACCTAATTTGTGTGTCCATGCCTGTTTCTGTAGCTCGCCCTTCCTCTCCCCACATCCAACCTCTCCTTTTTTCTCTCTCTGCATTCTCCCCCGCTTTGTGGCCTTGGCAATGCCACTTAGGCTCTCTGGGCATTAATAGCCTCATCTGCAGCATGGGTGTAATCATCCTGATTCTTCTCCCCTCAGGAGGTTGGTGAGGCTAAAATGAGATAAAATCTTCAGAATTCATAATGGAAATATTAACATGTACCTAACAATAATCACAGCTACATTTATTTATTCAGCTCGCAGTGTTGGGTTGTGTGCTCAGCCCGTTACCTGCATGATCTTATTTGATCCTCACGGCACCCCTATGAGTCACATACTGTTATTAGCACCCCCATTTTACAGATGAGAAAAGTGAGGTGCCAAGAGACTCAGTGGCTTGCCTGATGTCCGAAGGGTAGTGAGGGGAGGAGCCGATTCATTCTGGCTTTAACTTCTGTGTTATCCTGTTTCTCTGGGAAGGCTCATGATGGGGGCGGGGGCAGGTGGAGGGAGCTGGGCATGAAAGACCCCAGACTTCTGGTCTCCAAGGAGGGCTTAGAAGGAGGCTGGGGGCCGGAGGAGGGAGATGCCCTGCCTTTCTACCTGAACATGTCTCCCCCCGCCCCGCAACCCCACTGGAGAGGGATGGCAGTGGAAGTTACCCACCCATCCCAGCAATTCTAAAACTATGGAGAGGATCAGGTAGGGGTGGGGGCGGGTGAGTGGCAGGCAGCTCTGGTCACTGCTGGTCCCATCAGGTCAGAGAGCCTGAGGTACTTCTTTGGGTCAAGGCTGTGGGGCAGCTCAAGGTAGGATGGTGGCAAGGGGGCAGTGAGAAAAAATGGCAGGGGGTGTGCCAGTCCATTGGGAAAGGTGCCATGTCTCACCCCGGCATTGTAGGTGTGCCTGTACATACCCCAGAGGGAAAGTGTGCATGGTGTGTGTGCATGGTGTGCATGTGTGGAGGGGAGTGGGATGCAGGTGTTAGGGGCCTGTTGGTGGGTGTCTGAGATGGGGCATATGTATGGTGCAGTGGGTGCTTTTTCAGGGACGCATGGGTGGAGCATGTGGGGAGCAGGAGTGGGTATTTGGGAGCATTTGGGGTGTTTGCTGGGTGCCGGCGTGTGTATGGTGTGCGGGGGTGGAGGGGTGGTAGTTTTGAGCTGAGGTTGTCCAGGGGCTGTGGGTCACAGGTGTAGGAACCCCAGATGAGCAGCAGATTGGGAGCTACCCTGGAGTGTTTGGAGCAAGGGTTGCAGGGGCTAAGGACCCGTGCTCATGTCTCAGCTCTAAACCCGAGCGTCAGTGCCTGCATCTGTGAAGTGGGGATAATAAAATCCTGGGAGGCTGTGATGGTTGAAGATGGTGGAGCAGGTAGAGTTCTTCCAGTGCCTGACATGGGACAGGGCCTCCGTAGTGGTGGGCAGAGGCCTCTAGAACCCCCTGAGGACCCTCAGGAGCTCCCCGGGGGAGCTCAGACCTTCAGCCACTGCTGGGGGAGCCTCCGGCTGGGCGTCGTGGCCGGGACTGGTGGTGGCAGGAAGCAGGAGGTGCAGGGGCCTCCGCAGCGGGCTGTGTGGGGCGTGTGGGGATGTGAGGGTGAGAAAAGATTGTTTACAGGTTGTGAGGTTTTTGTCAGAGTCCGAGGGTGTCGCTGCCATGGAGAATGTGGGCAGTGATATGTGACTCAGGGGGCATGCTTGGACGTGGGGAGGGTTGGTGTGTGCCACAACCCACGGACGTTGTGTGGGGTGTGTTAGGTGAGGAGAGGGGTGCAGCTGTGTGTCTGTGTGTTCATCTAGAGAGGCGGTGAACGGGTGAGCCCACGGTGGTATGTGCCAGGCTGTTGTCTGTGAGTTGTGGTGGGTACACAGGTTAGGGTCAGTAAATGTGGATCATGACTGTGTATGCGTCTGTGCTGGTGTGTGTGCGTGTGTGCACGCGCACACTTGGGTTGGGTGTGCAGATGTGTTTATCAGGCATGGGAGGGTGTGTGGTTTACCTGGAGGGGGCACCGTTGAGGGTCAGGGGGAGGCCGGCATTTGAGTTCAGTTCTCCTTTAAGGGAATGGCATGGATAATTATGCTAATTATGCATGTAATTATGCAAATAGAGAGGTCGTTTGGGGGTCAAAGGCTGTTTTCACCATCCTCCTCTGGCATTTGTGACTTCTGAGGCTTTCCCTGCTGCCTCCCAGGCTCAGTTCCCCACCCCCCATCTCTCTCCTCTCTCCTCTCTGTAGCCCTGGTAGCTGCAGCTTCCAGCACCCCTGTAGCGTTCCTGGGAGGGCCCCGTGAGCCCTGGTCCCCCAGGGAGGGGTACAGCTGGCACTTAGTAGACTTGGGGGGGGTTTGGGCAAGATGGCATCATGCACCCCACCCCCCGCCCCCCAGGTCTCAGGTGTCCCGGTGTTAAGTTTCCCAGGGTGAGCTCAGGGGTGACTGGGTTGTTGGCCATCACCCCTTCTACCCCATCTGGGGGCTGCTTATTGTTTGGAAAGAATGTTCTCTTGGATATAGGTTTGGAAAATCACTGAGGTGGCCCTTTCCCCAGCTTTGTCTGATGAGCGTGAGGCTAAATTAAGATGTGAGAGAATTCTCTCCCTCAGCCTCCCACTCTTGCCTTCCCTTTCTCTCGCACACCCAGTCCTCCCTCCACTCCCTCCTCCCTGTCCCCCCACACTGCCCCTCTGACCCCCTGGCTTCCCTCTATCCTTGCATTTCTGTCTCCATCCAGTGTCTCCCCCTACCCCCATCATTCTCTCTGTTCTTCCATGATCTCTCCCTTTCCTGCCCGCCCCCCCCATCTCTGTGGGGATCTGGAGCTCCTGGTCCTTAGCATGGAGGAGATGGTTGTCATGGTAACAGTTGTCATGCCGATGGCTACTGAGCTAGGGATGAATAGTATCTAGGTGAGAGCTACCTGAGTGGAGGCTGATGGGTTCACAGGAGGTTCCATACTTGTCTCTGAGCCTCAGAGCTGCACGGTGTGTGCCCCCATCTAGTGCCCGCCCCCATGCATGTGCCTGTTTGCACCCAAAGGCATGCCAACATGCGGTGCCTCTCTCTGCCTTTAGGTGAGTGTGTGTCAGGGTGTGTCTGTATGTGTTCTTTCTATGTCTCTGGGTGTGTCATTTCAAAGGCTTGTGTGGCTTTGCAGTGTGTTAAGGGCTGGTGTGTGGTGCTGGTCACTGTGGAATCATGAGGACACCCTATTTTGGCCCCCACATTTACCCCAGTTTGGGGTTCTCCTGGGACCACAGACTTCTTAGAACCCCTCCTCCCAGCTAAAGGGCTTCCAGCCTTCCCTGGGCTGCCTGGAAGGATGGAGAGACAGTGAAGATGGACCTGCCCAGGAGAGGCAGTCAGAGCCCCATCCCTGCTCAGTCCCCATCCTGCTGCACGTCTCTGGCTTCAGGCTACTTGCCTAAGAATGGAGCAGAAAGTCTCCAAGGGACCCCAGCTTAGCTGGCCCAGGTGGTAGAGGCTGGTAGTGTGGGAGCTTCTAGCCCCCTCACCTCAGGTCCTGGGGATTTGTTCTTCTGGGAAGTGGGGGCAGAGATGGGAGCTGGGGAAGGTTGGATGGTAGCTGCTGAAATGTCTAAAACGGAGGAAGACCCAGCAATTAGTCACAGAGCAATTACTCTAATTGTTCCACTCCATGACTCACTGGTAGCAAGTAAATACTGATTAATTCATTATTTTGAGACTGTGTGTGTGCGTGTGTGTGTGTGGTAACGGGTATGGTGGGGGGAATCTCTTGGCTCCCTGCCCTGGCCTCCTGCCCTGCGTGGCCTGTGTAGGGCTTTGGAGCAGGTGGTCGAGGCTCGGGGCCGGAAGCCAGGATTGGGATCCTCTCTCGAGCTCCATAGCAGCTCCAGAAGGGGGCCTGTCAGGGGTGGGAGTGTGAGAGTCTGAGCACAGATCACAGTGCCAATCCAGCCCCTCTCCTGCTCACACACCTTCTACGGCTCCCCATGTCAGTCAAACAGTAGTGATATTCAGACTCCACCTCAGACCTGCTGAACCGCCAAGTTCTGTTTTCACAATATTCTGATGTGCAGTCAGGATAAAACATGACCAGTTTCCAAGATAAAAGTCACCAGCCAAGCACTGAGAGCCTGTGATGGGGCTTCCCCAAACTCAACTCCGGCCTGTCCCTGCCCCACCCCTGCCCTGGGAATTACATCCTCTAACTCCAAACCTGTTCCCTAACAGATACTTCCTGATACCTACTGTGTGTCTGACACGGTCCTGCCTCCATCGAGGTGTAGTTTAGTGGGGGTGGGAACAGTCACAGAAAAAGTATATACCCAAGCCAGCACAGCTCACAAGTAGTGGTAGTTGTGAATTCAGGAGCACAGGATACTCTGAAAGATCAAAGTAGGAGGGCTTCTCAGAAGAAGTGATGGGGAGCAGGAGTTAGCTGGTGGGAAGTTGGAGGATAAGGGGATGGGAAGGAAGGGTGTTCTCTTGGAGGGAACAGCATGAGTGAAAGAGGCGGGAGAGACCATGCACGTTCCAGGAACAGACAGGGGCCCGGTGGTAGGAATCCAGTGATTGCAGGGGTTCCGAGGGACCCTGGATGAGGCTGTCAGTCCCAGCTCTGGTGGCATAGGCTGTACTTCCCCACCTCGGAACTTTTGCTTATTCTGTTATCTCTGCTTGAGATGCCTTTCTCTCTCTATTTCAGTTGCTTAAGATCCAAGTGCTAATCCTTTAGATCTGAGCACCAGGTCATCTTTCTCCGTAAGCTCTCAGGGGGCAGGGACTGTGGCTGGGCTCAGTCTGGATCCAGGGTCAAAAGTGTGGTTGGGGGTTTTCGCTCCAGTCTTGGATGTCCTCAGTGCTGGCTCTCAGCCCGGGGTTGCAGTGGGGAGGGATGGTCCAGGCCCAGGGGCCACAGCACCTGGCCTTCCCAGGTTCTGATTTTGGGGGGAGTTTTGGGTCTGGAGAGCAGGACCCTGGGAGAAGCCCCTCTCACCCCTGCAAACTCTCAGGAGACCCTTGGCAGAAGTGAAAGTGGCATCCGTGCTCTGAGCTGACTCTCGGCATTGAGATACTTTGGGGGGAGTGTAGACAGGGGGGCTGGCTTTGTTTTGGGGAGGACCCAGGGCCAGGGCTGCAGCCCACTCCCTTCTCTCCCTCCCCCACTTATCCAAGGTACTTCCCTCCCTGAGCCCCAAACCTCCTCAACACCCATGTCTATATAATGGGCCTAATTGCCCTACCTTTGGGATTTTGAGGTGTGAGACTCTGGGTCCCTAGCAGAGTCCGAATCTTGTCATATCACGTGCTCTCTGGTGACCTGGGGCAATGGGGCCTCCCTCCTCTCCGCGGTGGAAGGGGGCAGATGGTGCTGGCCACACCGAGGGTAACGCTGACTGGGCTGAGAACCTGCTGCTTTGAGGTGCACTCAGCACATATTAGCATGCTGCATACTCACAGCAACCCAACAAGGCAGGAAGTGGTAATCCGGCTTACCTCGGCTCTCTGTTTACCCCTGTGGAGGCCACATCTGATGCTGTCCCTCCATTGTCACTTGGCCCATGAGAGTGTCTGTGGTTCCTCTGGGCATGTCCAGGCTGATGGCCTCAGGTGCTGAGCCCTGTGCCCGACTCTGCCCTCCCCAGGCTCAGCGCTGGCGCAGTGAGAACTTCGAGAGGCCCGTGGACCTCGAGGGCTCTGGGGACGATGACTCCTTCCCCGATGATGAGCTGGATGACCTCTACTCCGGGTCGGGCTCGGGCTGTAAGTACCCCCTTCCCTTTGCCTGCATGTTGTGTCAGCAATGCCAGTCTGCCTCCGGTACCCCATCCGAGGCTGTGATGGCAAGGAAGAGGAACCCTCGCAGCCTCAGTTAAATGGCGGGGGAGGGGAGGGGGAGATCAGGCAGGGGGAGCTCATGGGCCTCAAGCACAGGAAGGGCAGGCCACTCTTCCTGGGGTGGAACCAGGGCCTTGAGGCCTCAGAGCCTAGCACTCCCAGCTCCCCACTGCTTCTGTCTCTGCGTCTCTCTGTGCACTGCTTGGGTCCCCTGCAGACCTCCGGCCTCTGTCAGGGAACACAGACGCCCCTCAGCAACCCAGTTTTCAGTACTGTTGTGACCACTTGGAGGAACTCAGTAGCCCCTTTTCAGTTGCAGTGACCGATCCCCAGCAGAGACCATCTGATTGGCTCAGCTTAGGTCAGGTGGCCCCCTTCTGTCCAATCAGCAGTGGCCAAGGGCAGGGTTAGGGCAGTGATGGAAGACGGCAGGTGCCTCCAGTGGTGCCTGGGACAACCCAGTTCCAGGGCCCTGTCCAGAAAGGCCAATAGAGTAGCATGAGATCAGGGAGGCACACTGAGTTCGAATCCCAGTTTCGCTACTAAATAGCTGTGCCACCTTTAGCCGTTTTCCCTCTCTCAGTCTATTCTTATCTGTGAATGGTGATAAATATGCCTTCTTCTCAGAGCCTCTGGAAGGCTTCAGTTTAAGACATCAGGGTCTGGCACAGAGAAGGAGCTCTAAAAATGGTAGTAAAAAGGGGTGTGTGTTGAGATCGGGCCCCCTGAGGGGGCAGGACGAGCCTAACGGATGGTAGGGGGTCTGTGCGCTTTGGAACTGGCCACCTACAGCTCCTTGCCTCTAGTCTTCCCACTTTAGCCCACTCCTGTAAGCCTCTTGTGAGTTATGAAATCTTCATGAAATCCATCCCGATGGGTCACATCTCTATGTCCAAACCTCCCTGGCTCCTCCCCACTCCTCCTCTGCCTAGTTTAGGCCCTTGGGAGCTGCTGTGGCTTCTCTCTCTCTCTCTCTCTCCTCATTTTCTCCCGAGGCCCTCCCTTCACTTGTCCTGGCTTGGAGTCCGGAGTGCTCAAGCATCCTCTGTGGGAGAGGCTTGTTCTCCCTCCTGCTCTCTGCCTGTGCCTCTGGGGGAGCCTTAGTTTACCCACCATGTGTGTTCATGTAGGTTGTACCCGTGTCTGACTCTTCCCAGAATGCCACTCCCCTCCTCCCCTCCTCCCTGCAACCTCCAGCAAGATTTGCAGCCAGTAGGGCCTGAGTTGCCACTGCCTGGATTCAACCTGCTGGAAGCTCCAGGCTGGGTGGGCTGGAATAGTCAGGGAAGACTTCCTGGAAGAGGTGGTCCCTTAGAATTTTTGGCTAGGCAGAGAAGAGTTGGGGAACATTCACTAGCTATCAGCCTACTGGCAACCGTTGGCTACATTGTGCCTTCCTCCTTTCCCTCATCTTGTCCTGGGAAAATTATGCAAAGTGTGAGGGTTGGGAGCCCCCCATCTTGATGGCCATTGCTTACCTGGGATCCTCATGCCCCTCAAATCACCCAGCTCCCTAGCTCTCTCCTCTCCCCTTCACCCCGCAGACTTCGAGCAGGAGTCGGGCATCGAGACAGCCATGCGGTTCAGCCCAGATGTGGCCCTGGCAGTGTCCACCACACCCGTGGTGCTGCCCACCATGGACATCCAGCCTGTGGACACCCCGTTTGAAGAGCTCCCCTCTGAGCGCCCCACCCCAGAGCCAGCCACCAGCCCCCCATTGGTGACAGAGGTCCCAGAAGAGCCCAGCCAGAGAGCCACCACCATCTCCACTCCTACGGCAACCACTGCTGCCACAATCACAGGGACCCCAGCTGTGGCCACAGTGCCCGCCACAGTGGCCACTGCCGCCCCCAGCATCCCTGCAGCACCCCCTTCCACGGCCACCACCTCCATCGTAAGGACCACCGGCATACGGAGGCTTCTGCCTCTTCCACTGACCACGGCAGCCACAGCCCGGGCCACCACCCCAGCGGTACCCTCACCTCCCACCACAGTGGCTGTCTTGGACACAGAGGCCCCAACACCCAGGCTGGTCAACACAGCTACCTCCAGACCAAGGGCCCTTCCCAGGCCAGCTACCACCCAGGAGCCTAACATCCCTGAGAAGAGCACCCTGCCCCTGGGGACCACTGCCCCTGGACCCACGGAGGTGGCTCAGGTGAGCGGGTAGGGAGAGGACAGGGAATCAGAGCAGAGGAGGGTGGGTCAGGGCCTGGGGGAGGGAGGATGGAGCTGGGCAGGGGTGAGATCTAGGAGGTTCTGGAGATGAGCCAGACAGGGATGGGGAGGGTGAGATAGGCATGAGGCCGGAGGGCCAAGGCTGGGGGTGAGTTACAGGATGAGGACAGAGATTGAGGTGGATGGGGATGGAAGAGGGACCAGGCCTGGGTCTTTAGATGTTAGGACAAGACATCAATGGGGAAGGAGCTGGGTGAATGGGAGTGTTGATGTGGGGAGGGGCCAGGGGCCTGTGTGTTCTGATTAAAAGCACAGACTCAGGAGCCTTGCAGCCTGGATTGGAATTCTTCCACTGCCATGTGCCTTCAGGAAGTCACTGATCCTTTTTATACGTTTGTTTCCTTATCTGTGAAAAGGAGGAAATAATAGAATGCAAATCACAGGGTTGTGAGAATTAAGTTTCCCGACATATCCAAAGCGCTTAGAACAGTGCCTGGCAATACTAAGTAAGCTAAAAGTTTCACCTTGTTTTCATCATCATCATCATCGTTGTTATTGTTACTATGCATCTGAGGGGGATTAAGAGTGGGGCTGTGCGAGAGGAATACTGCAGCTTACGTTCGTGGAGTGCTGCCTGGGTGGCAGGCTCAGTGCTGCACACGTTACCTGTGCCATCTCCCCTCACCCTCACCCTCACCCCGCGGGGTGGCACTGCCGTCATCCTCCCTTAAAGGTGAGGCCCCTTTCCAAGGCTTCACAGGCAGCAATGGCAGAGTCAGGATTTGAACCTGGCAGTCAGCTCCAGAGCTCCTCGGGGTGTGTGTGTGTGTGTGTGTGTGTGTGTGTGTGTGTGGGTGTGTGTGTGTGGGTGTGTGTGTGTGTGTGTGTGTGTTCGGGGTATTATGGATGGGGAGGTTGAAGGGAAGAGGATGAAGATGTAAGGAATGCCGGGATGGGTGGGATCAAGGAAGTGGCAGAAGTAGCCTGCTCCCTGCTGGGTGTGCTGGGCAAGGAGGGCATGTAGGGACATTGATTGGGGTATTAAAGCCCTTTGCATCCGCCTCACAGAGGAGGGCCCTCAGGCTATGGGGCTGCCTTCAGGTCATCATCAGGCCCTCCGACTCCCCAGCCGGCCCCAGCAGGACGCAGGCCCTGCTCTTGGCTCCTCTGAGCACTCGGGACAACCTGGTGTTTCACAGATGCTTGGCCAGGCAGGCAGGGGAGACAGTGCTGGGGCACTGAGACCAGGTTGCTGGTGCAGCCTCTGCTCACGGCCTTTCCTCGGCCTGGACACCAGACCCATGCTCTCCATGCCCACTTGTGAAGCAGCTACATCCCTGCCATGATCCCACCTCTGGTCCTGCCTCCATGTGGTGGGAGCCGTTGAGATTTGTGGTGCTCTTGGACTGACCTTCAGGCTAAAGGACTCACACCTACCCTAGGCACGTGGATCCAGGATCAGGCCCACGTATTTAAGAGCTGCGCCCAGCTGTCCCCAAGCAGCAGTCCCTGATAGGAACCCCCTAAGGATTGTTAGAAAGGCAGCTGGAGAAGGAAGTAATGGAGATGGGATGGGGACCGGGATGTGTCCAGGATGAGAATAGAGGCAGTGTAGTATAGTGGTTAGGAACACAGGTTCTGGAGTTGGATAGATCTGGATTTTAGTTCTGCTTCTACCACTTACTAGCTGTGTGTCCTTGGGCAAGTCATTTAACCTCTCTGGGCCTATTTCCTGCTCTATAAATTAGGGGGTAATAATGCCTCCTTTATGAGGATATTGTGAGGATAAAATGCCCATGATGTGCTTAGCACAGGGCCTGGCACATGGTGCACGCTTACTGAGTGTCAGCCCCACCAGGGAAGTGGCATGGTGGCAGTGGGCTTGTGTGCATGTGTGTACGGCTGCACTGTGGCAGGGGGTGCTGGGGCCTGTCTCCTGAGTCATTCTACCCTCCCTACAGACCCCAACTCCAGAGTTCTTCCTGACCACGATCCGGGATGAGCCAGAGGTGCCAGTGAGCGGGGGACCCAGTGGGGACTTTGAGCTGCCGGAGGAAGAGACCACACAGCCAGACACAGCCAATGAGGTGGTGGCTGTGGGTGGGGCCGTGGCCAAGCCATCACCTCCACCTGGGACACTGCCCAAGGGTGCCCGCCCAGGCCCCAGCCTCCTGGACAATGCCATCGACTCGGGCAGCTCGGCGGCTCAGCTGCCCCAGAAGAGCATCCTGGAGCGGAAGGAAGTGCTTGTAGGTGAGACTTGGGGCCTGGGAGGAGCCCAGAGGGGGCAGCTGGTGGGGCTTCAGTTTGCCCTCTATGAACCCAGGAGGGAGGGTAGGGTGTGGGTTTCCTAGGAGCCTAGTTTCCTAGGAAGGGAAAGCTGGGGACTTGGGGACCCCAGGACGTACCCTCTGGTTCCTCTTCTGACCTTCCTTATCCCAGGGTCTGACCTCCATCCTACCTCCAGCACTTTCCTCAACATCCTCCGACCCCTCCTCAGACTCTGCCCTTGACCCCTGCTTCCCTGGACCATGCTGATTCACCCCTCCTGGACCGCAACCTCTGGATCCTAATCCCTGGCCCCATCCTTGGTTTGACCTGCTCCCACCCTTGATGCCAGCCCTGAGGACCTGCCCTTGGCCTTGTCTCCTGAAGAGTCTCTGGATTCATGGTCCAAACCCTGCTCCCCACTTAGGAGCGGTGTGGCCTCGGGCAGGTGCTTCACCATTCCAGGCTCCCTTTTCCTCATCTGTGGAATGGGGATAATCATTTTGCACTTAATCAATTCTAAGTGCACATCTGTTCATATGTTAACCCTTCTGCAGTTAGGATGTGTCCTAGTTTAGATGGCAGAGATTTTTCCATCCTAGGGGTATATAAAATACTGGAGCATCTTCTGATTGATGGCATCTTACATTTGATGAGGACCGTAGCACAGCACCTCCCTCATAGCACTGTGTGAAGATTCCATGCATTCATGTGATGAGAACAGGTGATTAGAACAGTGCCAGGCTGCAGTGAGGGCTGTAAATGGCAGCCAGTGCTGGTGTTTTAGCATTGACTCCAAACTTCACTCCAACTCTGGTCTCAGGTTCAAGATTCCCAGCCCTCTCCCAACTCTTGCCCCCATCCCCCAGGGCCCTCTGCCCTCTCCTCAGGCTCTAAGCTCGTCCCACCCTGCCTCTGGCTCTTGACCTCTGCCCTCTTCCTCCACAGCTGTGATTGTGGGCGGGGTGGTGGGCGCCCTCTTTGCCGCCTTCCTGGTCACACTGCTCATCTACCGCATGAAGAAGAAGGACGAGGGCAGCTACACGCTGGAGGAACCCAAACAGGCGAGCGTCACATACCAGAAGCCCGACAAGCAAGAGGAGTTCTACGCCTAGCGGAGCCAGAGTGCCTCCCTGTAGCCTCAGCGCCACCCCTGCGCCCACTCCCTGGTCCGGAGCCACCAGTCCCACCCTGGGACTGGGACTGGGCCTGGGAGACAGCCTGGCCCCAGTTCATCTCTGCCACCCTCCCAAGGTCTGCCCAGACTGCCAGCTTCACACAGCTCTTCCCCAAGGGACAGGGGGCATTGCCATCTGCTCCAGACTGTGCCCTTATGAGCTCATCACTTGTCCGCCCCCACCAGCCTGGGGCTTTAGGACCTCATGTCAGGTGGACAGGAGGAAGGAAACTCCTGATAGGCTGGTGGAAGAAGGGGTGGGGCTTAAGCCCCAACCTGGCCCCACGGGGCTGACTGAGGTTTCCTTTTGGGGGCAGAGAGGCACTCAGGCTGGTTTCCAGGACAAGCATTTGGCAAACTCAGCCCTTGAAATCATTGAGACACTGCAACCTCTTGCTTCTGTCCCAGGCCCCCTCCCTTCTTGGGTGAGACAGTACCCCTCACCACCAACCTGTCTTGTCCCAGCCTCTCTGGGGTTGTGGGGTCGTTTTCCCTCACCCTTGCCCAATGCACATGCACCCACAGGCTTCACCTCCTTCCCGGTCTGTCCCTGAGGAATTGGCTTCCCGAGAGTGCACTGGCAGCCACTGGTGAGGAGGGGCTGGGCTGCTTGGACCTCCTTCCAAGTGGACTCTGCACAGACACTATCTCCCACATGGTCACACGTATTGTCACACACAGACAAAAGCACGCAGTGACAAAATTATATGCAATCTTGACCACCCAGCCAATCCAGACATGTCACAGACACACACGTTCTTCCAAAGAGGTTTATTCATTTCTTACGTGCCCCCAAATGCTTATGACAATGCAAGTCACTAATCATCGTTACCCAGTGGTGACGGTGTGGCCTGCCTCCCTCTCTGCCACACTCCTCCCACCCCCCACCCACCCATACACCTGACACCACACACGTTGCCTCCAGCTTTCAGGCTCACTGGGGAGGGTGCCATTAGGCCAGAACAATCAGCCCATATTGGGTCCCCTGAGGTGCCCTGTCACACTCAGCCCTCACGACACCCTCACCAACCACATTGCCACCGACCCCGGCAAGTCCGATGCAATCCCACGTGGCTGCACAGTCTCACCCACACAGCCCCGCTCTCACACTTGGACACTTGCCTTTCCTGGAATGAAGTGCGGTGTGGGGGCCATTGCCACAAGCCCCCTCAGGACGTTGCACACCTGCTGAGCCTGGCTTCACCCTGCCTGTTTCCCTCCTCTCTGTAGCCTGCAAAGGGCTTGCTTGGGGGCAAGTCCCCCACTTGCTGAGGAAGGCAGGCTGGTTCCCGGAATTCAGCCTTGGGCTGGGGAGGGGGCTTGGGTCCCCCGGGACCGAAGGCCCCAGGTGGGGAGGGAGCATGTGGTGGGGCTCCTGGGCTCCCTACATCCCCCCCCTGCTCTGAGCTGGGGTACGACTCTGCCTCCCAGGACACAAGTCTCCAAAGTGCCTGCGAGGGTGGGCCCTGCACCTGGGCCCTCTGCACCCTCTCCCTTTGGCCTTGCCGGGTCCACCTCAGCCCCACCCCTGGGCCCCTGGGGGCCTCCCGTGGACACCTGACCATTCATTTGGCCAGACAACCTGGCGGTTGTCCTGGCTGCAGCTGGAAGCAGCCCATCCAGACACACTGCCCCAGGCCGAGGGCTGCGGGCAGGCTGGAGTCGGGGTGTCACAGGGCCCAGCCCGCCTCCCCCGTCTCTGTTACCCTTGCAGATGGAGCCTCTTATGTAGATACTTTAAATGTGGGGTCACAAATCTCCTATGGGGGGTGTGCTAGGTGGGGCCTCTTGGAGCCAAGGGATGTGGTCTGAGTTGTCATGGTCTGGGCCTCACACCCCCACCCAGATTAAAGTCAGGAGCCCGGGTTTTATTTCTGTTCCCTTTTCAAGACTTGCTGGCAATAGACTCGTGCAGGGTGAGGGCTGGGGGTGCCTGAGGCGGTGAGGGTGAGGTCCAGGGAGCTTTGCAGCCTGTCGTTTCCACTGTCCTACTCCCAGGCTGGGGCTCCATCTGTCAGACCTGCAGGCCCCCTTGGCAGGGCCTGGAGGCTGGTGAGGAACCTAGCTGGTCCCACTCTTTGAGGGGCAGGAGTAGGGGGAGGCCTCCTGGGCCCACGATCTGTTGGAGGTGACCTAGCCTCAGTCATCCCTGGAGTGTAAGGGCTGGGGGACAGGAGAGACCAAAGTCCCAGCTTCCCTCTACCCTGCTTCCTGGCGGGCTGCTGTCTTGGGGCAGCAGCTCTGGTGAGAAGGCCTGGGCAGGCCAAGGCTGAGAAGCCAGGGAGCAAGAAGGAGAGGGGATCTGGACCACCCAGGGGAGCTCTGGGATGCTGGGACTGGGGTAAGAGACCCAGCAGTGGGCACAGCCCCGGCATGGGGCTGGAGCCCATGGTGGGTGCAGGGTCGAGCACAGGACGGCTGAGCAGGGCGTAGGCTGGCTGGAGTGGGCTCAGAGGGGCTGCATGGGTCCAGCCTGGCCCCAGCAGGCCTAACTCCTCATGCTCTGTGGGCTGGCTTCTAACTTGGGGCCTCCTGGCACTGGCCTTTTCTCTGTGTCCTTAGCATTTGCGAGAAGAGGCCGAGGGCCTCGTTCATGGAGCCCTGGAACCAATAAAAATGTCCAGGCTTTACCTTCATGAAGTTTCACACCGTCCGATCAGCCCAAATCCATCCCAGCCAGCCCAAGTCCAGCGCAGCAATCCCAGAGTGGGCGGTACAAAGTACGAGCTGGAGCTCTCACCCTGCCTGGATACATGATGTGATGCGTGCAGGCCCTGCCCAAATATGTCCCCAGCCACCCCGGTGCTCCTGGGGAGGGCGTCCTGCAGGGCCCTGGCATTGCCGGGAAACGTGGCCAGTTCCAAAGGAAGAGGGAGCTTGTGTGCTTGACAGCCTCTGGGGCCTCAGCTGCCAGAGAGTGCAAGGCGGGCTGGGGCCACCCCTCAGCTGTGACTCCTAGAGCCCAAGCTCTGTCTCCCCAGGGGGCCAGAGGGGATGCCTCCCCTGAAGGCTTGGTCCCCTTGGTCGGAAGCAGATGGGTGGTCACCGGGGCCGGGCCGGGCAGGTCAGCCCCTCCTGGGGTTGGCAAAGCCATCTGTCCAGGCTTCCTGGACAGATGGGGTCCTGGGCACAGGGAGCAGACACACCTCTGCCTCATGGTAACAGGAGTGGGCACTGCCTACTTGGCGCTCCTGAATTTCTTCTCCTGACAGCCACCACCCTGGACTTGCTTCCCCAGGCCTCCTGCCTGTAAATAGAAGCCCACAGACTGTGTACAGATTTACAGAGATGCCGAGGCTGGGCCCCAGAGTTGCCATCTAAGGGCTGATGGCCCCAGCATCCCCCGGGTGCCCACCAGGCAACTCAGCGCACCAGCCCCAGCGTGGCGAATGCATGTAAATATTTTTCGTAGGCAGCAGTGTGGCTCTAGAGAGCCCCCTGAAGACAGTGTCCCTCCTGTGCGTCCTTTCTCCTGTACAGATCCCTCCAAGAACCCGGCCTGGGGTGGGGGGAGTTTGTCCTTCCCTCCCCCGGGCCTTCCCTGCCCCTCCTCTCCCTCCTAACCTGTTTATTAACCATACCTGTCCTGAGTTCATGGCCAAAACTTTAAATACGAAAAAGCGGTGGAAAAAGACTGGAGAAAGAAACCAAGGCACCTGCCCCACTGTGGGTGCTCACCTGTCCCAGCCTTGTGAAGGAACTGTGGTTTTTTTTGTTTGTTTTTGTTTTTTAACACTTCCTGTGCTGTGCCCATTTATAAGAGGAAATAAAATTAAACCGAAATGATGCACTGTGGTCAGAGCGTGAGATAAGCATGGAGGTCATTTGGGGAGGGGCAGCCCGCGGTCCCATTTGGGCCTCAGCCACATCCCCCTTTACATGAAATTGAGAAACAAGCAAAGGAAATTGACCGACAGCCCCTCGTGGGAACCATTACGGTAAAAGCTGCTCTAGGTTGAGAGTGTTCGGGAGGCCATGGAGCTGACTGCGGCGAGGCTGAGTGGGCGCTGCGGTTGGGCAGTGCCAGGCTGTGGTGGCACCGGGGGCCCTGTGGTCCAGCCCCAGGGGAAGAAGAACTGTGGTTTCCAGCCACAGGAGAGAATCTTGGGACCGCAGGATATTGGAACTGGACTGGCCAAGGTGAGATGTCTTTGGGGTCTGAAGGGCCTGGTTTCAAGCCCAGGTGACGTTTCCTAGCTCTGACTCTGGAGGAGCTACTTGGCATGAGGCTCAGTGTTCTTACCTGAGAAATGGGGTAAGCATTAACAACATCCCCAAGGACTATGTGAGGAGGAACACTCGGCACGGTCAACCTCAGCTCACAGGGTCTTGGATGATGGCGTTGGGACAGAACCGAACCCGGGACAGGAGTTACGTGGCCTAGAAGCCCAGATGATCTCCTGGGATCACAGGGTCATGGAGCTGGGAGTGCCTTAGAGCCAGCCCTGGGCCCCTTGGGGTAGAAATCCCTTCTTCAGTGCCTCTTGGGGGACTTCCCTGCCCCTGCCAGCACACCTCTTACGACAGGGGCTTGGTGCATCCTGGGGACCAGGTCACTCTGCCTGTTGAGAAGTCCTTTATTTTTAGCCAAAATCTGCCTCTCTTGTGTTTCCTTTCTCTGGTCTTCATTCTCCTCTGGAGGCACGCAGGGCTCTGCCCCCTTGCCATGGGATAGCTCCAGGCATGAGTGTCATGGTCAAAACCCTTCCTCCTCCAAAGAAAACCTCTCCATGTCCTCTAGAGATTTATTCATCTTAAAATGTGATACTCACACAGGGTCCTGATGGTTCTGGGGTGGGTTGGAGGCTGAGGCCCCTGGATGTGGTACAAGATCCTACCCATCCTGCCCTCCCTTCACTAAAGTTTCTTGAGTGCCCCCAGGTGCCATCGTGGTGAGCACTTAATCTACTCGGGAGAGAGCTAAAAACCAGGGTCTCATGACTATGTAATGACACTGGTCTGTGGGGGTGTGTTTCCTCAGCCACCACCTCCAACCACCCCCCGCCAAGCATTCCCCTCACTGCCAGACAATTCAGGGACAGAGCCCCAAGGCCTGGGTCCTCACTGTGGGACTTCAGACCATGTGTACCCTGACAGTCTCAGGCTGCACAGCTATAAAATGGGGTGAAGGGGCCAGCCTCACCATGTTGAGGTTCTCACAGAGGCCTGGGCCCCAGTTAGAAGCCTGCTATGACATGAGGGGTGGTTTTGCCACCATTCAAGTCCCAGCTCCTGACATGGTCCCTCCTTCAGGGAGTTTTGGAAGTTGATTCCATCCTCTCTGCGTTCCTATAGCCTGGAGTTATCTTCCCACCTGCAGGGCCCCCACCACCTTCTCAGCTGAATTCAAGTGACCTGCATCATATTGTGTTCTCAGCCTGGAAGAGTAAAAAGAGTCTGATCCTGGAGTCGAGTGGACTCAGCTGTGTGCACTTGGGCACAATGCTGTACCTCTCTGAGCCTGTTTCCTCATGTGCAAATGTGGACAATAAGGTCAATATTTGGAGACTCTTGTGAAGATTAAATGAGATAACATATTGAAAGCAACTAGCATGGAGCTTGGCATATGTGGCACCCAGCTGCTGGACTTCAATCCCTCTTTGTACAATCAGTCTTTAACAGGCAAACCTTTATACTCAAATCCCAACTCCACCACTGACTAGCTATGAGACCTTGGGTGGGTTATTCAGACTCCTAGTGCTCAGTCTCCTCACCTGTAAAATGGGCTAATAGTGCCTGCCTCATATGCGTGGTGTTCAGAACCATGCCTGGCATACAGTAGGTGCTATATAACTGGGCTGTTATTCATATTGTTGTTGTTGTTGTTGCTGTCAGTATCTGCAGGGTCCAGCCTGCTGCCTGTTGAATGAGTAAATGACAAGGAATCTGGGTAGAAATCAAAATATCGGTGTCAGCTCTGGAGTGAACTATGACTTAGGCTGAGGCTTGTCAGAGCTGAGGCTGATGCCTGGAAATCATCCATGTAGGTTGTACAGATGGGCTGGAAGCTGCTGGGAGTTGGAGCATTTCTCTCTGGGCCCCTTGGCCCAGGGATGAGCAACAAACAGAGGGGGAAGGAGGAAGAATAGCTGATTGTTTCCTGAGGCCCATGAGGTTGCAGTCTCCTGCCAAGCTGCCCCAAGAACAGAGTGTGCTCAGCTTCCGAGCGCCGCCCACCCTGTCTCTGCTGGCCTGAGGGTGGGCTTGGGACAGACGGAAGGTCCAGGTTTATTACCGCCAGAGCTGCAAGCCTTATCCACACTCAGGGAAGAAGGAGGCTGGGCCAGAGAGCAGACAGCAGAAGGGATGGGTGAGGCACTGACTGCCAGGCACCGTGAGACGGGCTCGTCTCACATTAGCTCATTTTAGCCTCGTGCAGGTCTGCCCCCCTGACTGGTTTTTGCAAGTGAAGAAAGCAGAGGGCTTCCCTGGTGGCACAGTGGTTAAGAATCTGCCTGCTAATGCAGGGGACACGGGTTTGAGCCCTGGGCCGGGAAGATCCCACATACCGCAGAGCAACGAAGCCCGTGCGCCACAACTACTGAGCCTGCGCTCTAGAACCCGCGAGCCACAACTACTGAAACCTGTGTGCCTAGAACCTGTGCTCCTCAACAAGAGAAGCCACCACAATGAGAAGCACCGCGCACCGCAACGAAGAGTAGCCCCCGCTCGCCACAACTAGAAAAAGCCCGCATGCAGCAACGAAGACCCGATGCAGCCAAAAAAAAAAAAAAAGCACAAACCTGAGGCCATAATGCTATTAAAAGGTGTAGTGGGATTCGAGTGTGAGTTTCCACATGGAGTCAATGTTCTTTCAGTTCCACCACCCTTTCCTCCCTCTACTGTTAGTTAGTTGTGTGAGCGTGGGCAGGTTACTAAGCTTCTCTGAACCTCAGTTATATCATCAGAAAAACAGATGCACAGGGTATTGAAAGGCTTGAAAGTTACATTAACACATGACAATTGTGGGTGCCTTCCAATTGTCAGAGCCCATTCACAGACATTATCTCACTTAATTCTTGGAGAGAATGATTCCCCTGCTTTACAGATAAAGACACTGACCCTGTGACCAAAATCCACATTGTGGGACCCTTCTTTGGAACAAACCACCCAGCTTCTTCAACTAATAAATTGTAAGGAAGGGGAAAGGAAAAGAGATGGAGAGGGATTTTATAGATAAGCTTAAAAGGCGTGTTAACCAATCCATGTGGGAACTTGATTTGGATGCTGATTCAAACAAATTCTAAAAACAAGAGCTAATTATGGGGCAAGTGGAAATGTGAACATTGAATGAATATTTGTCATAAAGGAATCATTGTCAATGTTCTTAGATGTGATAATGGCCCTGTAGTTATGTTTTTTTTTTTTTAAAGAGTCTTTATCTTCATACAGACTGAAATTTTGGCAGATGAAGTGATGGGATGTCTGGGATTGGCTTAAACAATATGGGGAGGAGTGGGTGGGAGAACGGAGGACATAAGATGGGACTTAGGTTGATAATTATACAAGTTGAGTAGTAGGCATATAGGGGGCTCATTATATTATTCTGTCAGCTCTAAGTTTAAATGTTAAATTCTTCATGATAAAATGTTAACAAAAAGAAATTGATTCCCAGGGAGCATGAGGACTTCCCCCACCACCGCCCCGCTGGGAAATGCAGAGCTGGGTCTTCTGACTCCAAGCCCAGGCCCCCTGGCCCTCACCCTAGCCCTGCTGTGGACTCCTGGAATGTCATATTTTCCCTGGCTTGATGTCGTCCACTCCCAGATGGCCAGCACCTTCAGGGGCCCCGCTCCCTCCCCTTTTATGGAAACTGGCTCTCCTGAATGGCTCTGATGAAGAAATTCACATGAAACTGTTCTGATGAAGAAATTCACATGAAACTGTTCTGATGAAGAAATTCACATGAAACGGTGATGAGTGTCCTGGCTTCAGCTATTGCCTCCTCCAGAGGTATTTGCCTTCTGGCAAAGAGAGTAAGAGAAATGGCCCTTCCGGAGTGGGTGTCACAGCTCACAGATCACGTGTCACAGCTCACAGAGCACGTGTCACAGCTCACAGAGCACATGTCACAGCTCACAGAGCACTTTCCAGGGAACCCTTGGCCCTGCTTACTGTCCACATCAGTCCCGGGAGGTGGACTGGTTGGGGAGGATGACTCCTCCCACTTTGAAGAACATTGGACTTGGTCATTTCTCCCCATTTTCATGGCTCTGGCCAAGTCTAGACATTTATTATGTCTTGCTGGAAATACTGAAAGAGAGTGGAGAGATGTGGGTTCTCCACCAGCCTCAGCAAGTTCTTCCTGGATTGTCCCAGGGAAGCCACTTGGCTCCTGAGTCTGGCTTCCTCCTCTGTCTAATGGACACAGTGAAGGCCACTGAAGAATTTGTGGGGATCCAAAGAGCAGGTACATCTAAGTGTCCAACACAATGGCTGACACACAGCAGGGGCACAACAGTAAGAGTGATGGTCTTCACAATAATGACAACCACAGAACACGTGGATTGTACTTACCACATGCTGGGCATGATCTAAGCATTCAAAAAAATGCGTGGCATTTAGAAAAGTGCCTGGCAAGTGCTATATAGGTATTTATTAAATAAAATAATTTTGCATTATTACCATATTTAATGCTAAGGACTAAATTGTTTTCCCCTGGCATAATTCATATGTTGAAGCCCCAACCCCCAAGGCAACAGTATTTGGAGATGGGGCCTCTAAGGAAGTAATTAAGATTAAATGAAGTCATAAGAGTAGGGCCCTGGTCCAATAGGATTGGTGTCCTTACCTTATAAGAAGAGACCCTAAAGAGGCTGTGTGCCCCCCTCTCTGTGAGCACATAGGAAAGGCCCACATGAGGGCACAGTGAGAAGGTGGCCATCTGCAAGGCAGGAAGAGAGACTTCACTAGAAACCAACCATGTTGGCAGCTTGATCTTGGACTTCCAGCCTCCAGAAGTGTGAGAAAATAAATGTCTCTTGTTTAAGTCAGTAAACCCAGTCTTTGGTATTTGATGATGGCAACCCAAGCAGACTAACACATTTAATCTTTACAAAAACTCTGAGAGGCGGTAGGTACTCTTATTACTCTCATGTTTACAGATGGGGAGACTGATGCATGGAGATTCTGAGAAGGCTAAGGGTGTAGATAAGAAAATGGTAAAACCTTTGACCAAGCAAAACCTTGGTCAAGAAAACCTTGACCCCTCTCCACCCTTCTCTTGGCAAACTCCTATAGGTCCTTCAAAGCCCTACTCCAACATCACCCCCTCTGGGAACTCCCAGGCAGCGTTAGTCGTTGGGGCTGGAAAGGGCGGGAAGAGAGGCCAGGAGGAAATACTTAGACCTGGAAAAGTGGAGGATCAAGAGAAGGCAGGGCCTGTTGGAGGCGGTCGGATGAGTGAGGTGGGAACAAGAGAACTGCAGGGAGGGAGGCAGGCTTGCAAGAGAGTCCCTGGGTTGGCTGTTGGGAAGGTATGAAGGGGGAAGTTCTTAGTCCTCCTTCCTATCATGGGTGCCTCTGTCTTCTGTCTTATTCTTCAAGGCCCCACTCAGCCTCTAGCTTTCTCGGGGTTAGCTGTGTTGCATACAAGTTAAGAAATGGACTGGGGCCACGCTGTTCTGGTTTGAATCCTGGCTCCTCTAGTTATCAGCTATGTAATCTCCAGCAATTCATTTACCCTCCCATACCTTAGTATCCTGTGGGGATGAAATGGAGGAGAATCATAGTACCCATCTCACAGAATGGTCCTGAGGTTTAATTAAGTTAATACATGGCACATAGAAAATGCTTGATAAATATTAGCTCATAACATCATCTTGGATGACTCCACTTCATGGTGCTCTCTTTCCCCTGAATTCCAATGAGCTTAAGTATAAACCATGCAAGTCAACCCAACAGCATTATAATAACAATGAACCATTATAGGGCACTCACTCTTGGCCAGGTTCTATGCCTGGGCCTTTATATACAGTGTTCCATTTAGATGTTGTAATCACCTCATGAGGTCGATACTATTAATATGCCCATTTTACAGATCAGAAAACTGAGATCTTTTTAAAATGTGTCTAAAGTTACATAGCTAACACAAGGCAGAATGAGGATTTGAACCTAGGCAATCTTAACTCAAGCCCATGTGATTCATTCTAGTTTGTTAATCATTCATCCAATATTGATAGAAGCCTACTTTGTGCCCACCACAGTGCTAGGTACTAGGGATATGGAATTAAAAGACACACAGTCCTGGCCCTCAGGGAACTCACAGGCTGGGGTGGAGAAGACAGACCTGGAATCAGATACCTGAGAATACTCATGACATGGAAGGAACAGGGCTGAGCCTCACATCTGCATTAGATTTACTAGAGGCTATGTTTTATTTGCTAACAATTATTGGGCATTTGAGCTATATAATAAATAATGCTCTCTCTTCCCAAAGACAAGGCAGACAGATTTCTAGAGTGAAAAAAATGACATAAAAAGAACAGCTTTGACATTATTTTTAGACTTCCAAGTAAATCTGAATCTGAAGTTGTTGGATATGAGTATTGCTGGCATTGTGGTTAATCAACTACAGTTCTTAGAAAGCCCCTGCACTCTGGTAACCACCAGTGCTTTCTAACGGGCCTGGGCAAATTTAGCTAACTTCTGTCTGACATGAGGGATGCGCGGTAAGTCAGAATTCAATGATGCCAGGTGATGCAGGTACAGAGGAGGGAACAATTAACTTCTGGGAGTACACAGGAGGGAACAATGAACTTTGGGGCTTCCAGGAGGAGGAAATATTTGGCTTGAGGGTTTTTTCATTAATTCATTCATTTTTTCATTAATTTATGGTTGCATTGGGTCTTTGTTTCTGTGCGCGGGCTTTCTCTAGTTGCGGCGAGCGGGGGCTACTCTTCGTTGCGGTGCGTGGGCTTCTCATTGCAGTGGCTTCTCCTGCTGTGGAGCACGGGCTCCAGGCACGCGGGCTTCTGTTGCTGCATCACGTGGGCTCAGCAGTTGTGGCTCGCGGGCTCTAGAGCACAGGCTCAGTAGCTGTGGTACACCGGCTTAGTTGCTCTGCAGCATGTGGGATCTTCCCGGACCAGGGATCAAAACCGTGTGCCCTGCATTGGCAGGCAGATTCTTAACCACTGTGCCACCAGGGAAGTCCCTTGGTTTGAGTTTTGAAGGCTATATAGGAATTCTCTGTGAAAAGAAGAGGGGAAATACTCCTCGAGTGTGGGGCAAAGAGTGAGAAAAGCACCCCAGGATGTTTGGGAATGGATGGAAATCAAGTGAAGCTGAGTGTTGCATTTAAAGGGGTTGGAAAGGGCAAGAGAATAGCTGGGCCTGGGTCAGAGAGGGCCTTGAATGCCGTGTTCAATGGCTTGGATTTTACTCTATAAACATTGGTGTGTGTGTGCGCGCGTGCATGGAGCTTTTTAGAGAGTGATATGATCAGATTTACGGTTTGTAAGCATGGCTCTGGCAGCCTGCAGGGAGAGAGGTGAGAAGTTGGTACCAGGGCAATCAATTCCCCAACCAGACTGTAAGTTTCTTGGGTGCAGCAAAGGTCAATATCTCTCCTTCTGGTATTTTCCATAACACCTAGCAGGTGTGGGGCATGCAGCTGGTGCTCAACAAATGCCTGGTGTATGAAATCCATGCATGTCCCAGGACATGCATGCATGCAGATGGATTTTAGTAGCACCCAGAGCCTGCCTGTGGCGCTGTCCATGGTACTAACATGCTCTCTAAGGCTGCAAACCCCAGTGGGCTCCCTGGTGGCAGCTTGGGGTGTGTGTGTGTGTGTGTGTGTGTGTGTGTGTGTGTGTGTGTGTGTGTGTAATGAGGTGGGGGAGGAGACCTTCAACATCTGTCTCTTGGGATCAAGGCAGGGTCCAGTTGCTCCAGCCTCAGAAGGGCCGCCTCAGTGCCCACATAATCTGGGAGGCAGATCCCCACTTCTCCTGGTCAAGCCTTAGTGCATGGATCTGAGGCAGGAAATGAAGCCAGACAGAAAAGGTGGGACCAGAGGTAGGGATGGTCTTGAATGTCATGCTTGAGGGTCAAGATCTGTAGAAAGAGAGTGACAAGGTCACATGTGTGTTCCCGAAAGACCACTCTGGTGGTAGCAGGGAGGATGGATTGGAGAGGAAAGGAGGCTCTGGAATTTCTGAGTCCCACATTAGTATTCAATGTCATGCGACAGAACTTCGGAGAGAGAGGGAATCAGTGAATTTTAGAATAACCAGGCAGGTCTTCCTGGAGGAGGTGGGGCTTGAGCTGGCCCTTGAAGGATTCTTAGAGAAAGAGGAAGAGGGGTATGCCAAGCAGGGCATGAGCAAAGGCAGAGAGGTCAGACTGGCTAAGAGAATGAAGAGACACCTGCCTTTCTCTCTGGTCCCCACCTCCTTGCTGGGGCCCTTCTGAGCAGGGAAGGGGCTGCTCTGAGACTGAACTCAGCTGTATTTCTGGGTGTCTCTGGCTGAGGGAGGGGGCGATCTGGATGCAGCCTCGAAAGGTCCTTCCATTGTGTGAAAGATGGGGCCAGGGCAGCGGAGGCGGGTCCATGGAGCCCTTTGTCTGGGAACCACCCCCCAAGCACTCCGGCGGCCTCCACGGTCCTTGCTGGCTTTGGACCCAAGGCCTGTCATAGAGGCAGGTTGTTCCGCCTCGGCTGGCCCTGATGTCATAGCGGAGGGAGGGGGCGGGGGCAGCGGGTGGACACTGGTGGCTTTCAAGGCTGACTGAAGGCTGACAAATTGCCTCTTGCCCTTGAGGTTCAATGAATCACCAATTCATGAAATCCTTTAACATTACGATTCACAGACAGATGGATGGAACCTTCCAGCACCTGAGAATTCTAGAATAATGGAATCTTTTTAGACTCTTTTTAAGATCAGGGTCTTTCATAACAGACCCTGTGGGAATCATAGAATCCTGTAGGATAACAGAATCTTAAAAATCATAGACTCTTTTAATATCTTCCTTTTAGGGTTGCGGTGGGCATAAAATATTACATGGCCAGCACATAGACCAGTCCTGGAATGTTGTAAATGCTCCCTAAGTGTCAGCTCTTGTCTCCATTTTGAGGAAACTCAGGCCCGGAGAGGTGATGTGACTTCCCCAGGGGCACGCAGCTAGGAAGTCAGTGGTGACACAGAATGGCCATGGCCTGGAGGGAACCCCAGGTGGTCTGGGGCCCTCTGATGCTGAACGCCCCCATGTCTGAGCCAGCTGATTCTGGGTCTGAATTAGGATCTCCCAGCAAGAGGCTCCTTGGTGGGGGTGAGGGTGGGAGGCGGGGAAGAGATGGCCAGGAATCCAGGCTTTGAGCTAGCCCTCGCTCTCCGCATCGATGCCTGTGTGATGTGGGGCAAGTCTCTTAATCTCTTTGGGTCCCAGTTTCTCCATCTTTAAAAGAGGAATAAGATTTCCTTCCCTGCTTCCATCCCGGGGGAGCAGTATGACAGGCTCTCAAGTTAGACCGCCCATGGCCCGCAGGTCCTAGCTGTGTGTTCCTGGGCAAATGACATCACTTCTCTAAGCCCATTTCCTCACGAGTGCAGTGGGGAGAAGGAGGATTCGAATCGCCATGAGGATTGAATGAGCTCATGCTCTGAAAGGCAGCATCAGGCCCCAGCTCTGCCGCTCATGGGTCAGTGATTCAGCCAAGGCTGAAAGTTACTTCAGGTGCCTCAGTTTCCTCGGCTGCAAAATGGACATGACAGGAATGCTCATTTAAATTAAGTGGGTTAAAACAAGTGGAGCACTTAGACCAGGGCCTGGCAAGCAGGGAGTGTTTAATGAGTAGCCGCTATCCTTGTTATTGATACCATGTGAGGCTCAGCCGTGGTGAGCAATGACTGGTGGTCAGCGAGGAGCTTGGAAAGGGTTGCAAAACTGTGTGTGTTTGCGTGTGCACGAGCGCATGTGTGTGTGTGCCTGAGTGTGTGTGATGATGCTTATTAAAAGCAGAGCCTGCGGCCCAGAGTTGAGCTGTGTGCCGGGAATAGCAGCTTCTCCTGGCGGCCTCCCAGGGGACGGGAGTGTAATGAGTGTTTACGGAGCCCCCGCCAGGCAGAGATGAGAGGCACAGAGGAGCCAGCTCAGAGCCAAGCAGCGGCTGGGAGCCCAGTGTTATTATATTAACAAGCATCAGGGTGATGATTACCATTAATGAGATTATTCACCAGGCAGCCCCCTCCCTCCCCAGGCCTCCTGCCTCAGGCAGGTGAGGCTGACAGACAGTCTCTGCCCCGTCCCTCTCGGTCTTGGGAGAAGAGGAGAGGATTCCCTGGTGCCATGCACGGTGCTGAGCCCGTGGCATCCTCGTCTCACTGCATCTCTCTGAGCCCCTGAGGGTGGGTCTAGGCACCCCCACTTTACAGATGAGAAAACTGAGGCTCGGTGACAGTGGATTGGGATCCTCTCAGGCCAGAGCCCAGAGCACATGTATTTTCATTGTCCCTTTATATTATTCACAAACATTTACAATGAAGCAGATTAACCCTTTAATCTTCACAAAGACCACATGAGGAAGGTACTATTGTGATCGATCGCCCTCCACAGTGGGGAATCGAGGCACAGAGCAGTTGAATAACTTGCCATCCATGTCGCAGTGTCTTCTGCCCTCAGTGGGCCCCTCTCCTCCCAGCGGTCGAGGTGAAGGTGGGGCTCCCAAATGTTTTGTTTTCTCTATGTAGCAGGCTGAGTACAGAGCTCTGTGACTAGGGGCTGGCGGGCAGTTTTCTCCTTGCCCCTCACTGGCCCCTCAGGCAGGCTTAGCCTGGCGCACAGATTCTTGGTGCCACCTGCCATGCAGCGCTGAAGCTGCCACCTACCCACTTACGCGACAAGCATTATCCTGACCCTCCTTTGGATCAAAACGGCAACCCCTTTAAAGATACTTGTAGAGGTGAGTTTCACTCATTTAACTTTCACTGGCCAGCTGCTGTGTGTCCAGCACTGTGCTAGGCCCTGGGGACACAACGAGAGAGACAGACTCACCTTATGGAATTTTCAGTCTTGTGGACAAATCAGTGCGGGCACATTATTTAGTTACAGTTGGGCTGAGCACTCTGAAGGGCAGGACAGGGGCCTGTGGAGTGGGGAGTGGTGAATGGGCCTGCCTCTGGAGGGGCTGCTCTACACTGGAGTGGAGGTGAGTCAGGGAAGACCCCTCTCGAGAGGTGACATTTAAGATGAGACATACAGGCTGAGCGTGAGCTGGGCAGTCACAGAGGAGGCAGAGAGTGCTCCGGGCAGAGGGAACGGCGTGTGTGGCGGTGAGATCCCAGGGAAGCCTCGCCTGCCTGATCAGCCCCGCCTCAACACACAGGTGCCTTCCCGGGCTCATTCATTCATTCAATCAATAATCATTTATCAATTGAAAATGTCTAATTTAGATGGTTCACTTTCTCATTCATTCCTTTATTCTGTATTCCCTGA
This sequence comes from Balaenoptera acutorostrata, assembly GCF_949987535.1. Classification (NCBI taxonomy): domain Eukaryota; kingdom Metazoa; phylum Chordata; class Mammalia; order Artiodactyla; family Balaenopteridae; genus Balaenoptera; species Balaenoptera acutorostrata. Next base: position 24,641,024 of record NC_080064.1, on the reverse strand, counting down.
TGCCCATTCCCTTTCAGCCTTGCCGTTGGGCAGGGGGACACAGAATTAAATCAGTTATGGTCCCTACCCTGGAGTTGCTCCCAGCTAGGGTGGGAGATGGGCCCTTACACACAACACCATGTGATCAATGGACACTGAGACCCTTAATCCAGGCTGGGGTGATGGTGGTCAGGGAAGGCTTCCTGAATTTGGAGGCAGGAAAGGGAAGGTAGGCAAAGGTTCACAACATGCTCAAAGATACAGAGCCCCAGAATAAAGCTGCTGAGAAAGACACTGAATGCCAGGCTGTGGCAGAGACTGGCTGTCCCCTAATATCCATTCTCCTTTCCTTCCACAGTAATGAGACATGGTTGCTTGAAAGAAAGACTACATTTCCCAGCCTCCCATGTGACCAGTGTAGCCAATATGATAGAGCAAAAGTACAGTAGGCAGTTTCAGGGTTGTTCCCTTAAAGGGTAGTGGTCTGCCCTCTCCTCTACCTTTTATCCTTGTCGCAACTTGGCTGGAAGGTGAACTTGTCCCACCTTGGACCATGTGAACGAAGGCAACAGCCCAGGAACAATGGAGCAACAAGACAGAGGGAACCAGCCACTGGATGGTTTATGTGTAAATTATTATCTAAGGGACAAATAAACTCTCTTGTTTAAGCCAGTGTTATTTGGCATCTCTGCCTTAGAAGCTAAACCTATTCCCTAGCTAATAGCCAGGCTAAAGGCTATTATCCCCTAGGGCACAGAGACTGGTCAGAGTTCTGCAGGGTTGGGGGGTAGGGGGAGTGGGTTTGACACTGTCAGATTTGCATTTTTGGAAGATCTGTCTGACTGCAGAGTGCAGGATGTGTTGGAGGGGAGAGAGACAAGAGGCAGGGAGACCAGAGAGAGGGTTGATGCCTTAGAATAGGGCAGAGATACCCTGGCCTGTCCCAGAGCAGGCCTGCTCTATATGTCCCTGCTAACAGAGGGAGGTCCAGGTTCCTCACCCAGGCCTGGGAATCAGTCCTGGCCCTCAGCTGCCATTGGAGCCCTAGGACAGCTCCTTCTGGAGAGGGTAGGTAATGCGAGGCTGAGGGTGGGAGGCAGGGAGCTTGGGAGGATGGATTTGGGGAGGAGTGAGAGGTAGGCGGGCAGTGCCTCTGGTGGAGAGGGGGTTTGAGTGGGAGATGGTGGTGGGGCAAGGACAGACGAGAGAAAGAATGAGACGGGGGACTGTGCTAGTCAGGTCTCCTTTAGTGGCACGTGGCAGAAACCCAACCAGAACTGGCAAAAAGGGGACTTAACTGGCTCTCAAGCCTGGGAAAGATGCACCTGGATCAGAGACTCGGACCGAGTTGTCGGGACTCGCATTCTCTCCACTTTGCTTTCCTCTTTTGGGCCCATCCTCTTTCCATTGCAGACAGCCTTTCTCCATGCTGGGGCAAGAGGTGGACATGGCCACAGGCAGCATGGGGGTCACAACGTCTTAGCTCCTGAGGCAGGAGACTGAGACTCTTCCTTCCAGAAGCCACAGTAAATCCTAGGAAAGGAGACCGACGGCCAGGCTGGGGTCACCTGTCCATCCATGGCTGATAGCTGTGGTCAGGAAGATGGGATGGAATGATGGCCAGGCCTGGATCTCTTGTTTAGCATGGGGCCGAGGGCCTGGGGTCCTGGCATTGTTCCAGCCACATGGAGTGAGGGAGAGGAAATTCCCCTAAGGAAGGAAGCATTCTTCTGTTACCTGGAGACGAGGGACAGGGTTGCTGGGCGGACAACAGCAATCAATAGTGACTGCAGACATGGAGAGGGGACTTATGGGAGGATGTCAAATTATGACTGGGGATGGGGAGAGGTTGGGGGTAGGAAGGCCTGTCGGGGAGAGGCTAATGGCTGTTGGAGATATGTTTTTTCCTGCGGCTGTCTCTCCCAGCAGTGAGCACACTCCAAAATGCACTCCCACCCGCTCTTGCTGTCTCTGGACTCTTAGTGTCTTCCTATGAGCATGATGGACTGAGAAACGTCAGGCTCTTCTTTCTAAAGCACACTCTGCCACTTCCTCTGGGAAGCCCTCCCTGACCTCACCCCAATCTGGCAGAGCTGGTGGCCCCCTCCTCTGGGTCCTATGCTCACACTATTGCCCTCGATATGGGCACAGCTCCCCCTGTGCTCCAGTGAGGGGCCCCCATATCTGTGCTGTACGAAGGCCTTTTGAAGTCCATCTCTGCCTTTTCTTAGTTAGCAGATTGCTCCCCGCCCAGCACCCCCGCAGGTCCTGCTAGCTCCTGGGTGTCTGCATGTGTCCCCATGTGAAGATATGTTTGTTTGTGTGTGTCTATGGTCATGAGTACGTGTCTATGTACATATGTACACCTACATGCATATAAGACTGTGTAGTGTGTCTCTGTGGGATTTTATATGGGGATTTTATGTGTCTGCCTCAGTGTGACCTTGTATATAGGATGGTCTGGGGTACCACTCTCCTCTGGAGCTTGGTAACCTTGTGGTACACACACACAAATACACATACAGACCCACAGACCCACACAAACAAACACACACAAACATAGATGCACAGAGACACAGATATACAGAAACAGACAGTAGTTACACACACACACACACACACACATGCCCGTCTGGAGGCCCCTGTGGCCCTGCCCAGGGCTGGCTCTGCATGGGGCTACCCTCTGGAAGCATGGGTGGGAGTCCTCACCCTGACAGGCTGGCTGGACTCATTGGGTTTGAGGCTAGCTTCTTTCTAGCTGGTGACCTCAGGCAGGTTACTTAACCTCTCTGAACCTGTTTCTGCATCTTTCAACAGGGGTTACAGTAGTTGTTATTTCATAGGGTTATTGTGGAGACAGAGTGATATGATATTTATTTTGTGTATAGGCAGTGCCTGGCATACAGTAAGTGCTCAATAGATGTTGGCTTTTATTAGTGCAGCCTCTGGGTGTTTGACGGCACAAGTCAGGATTTCAGACCCACAGGCGCTGGGCTCCAGGCAAACAGTCAAACCTGCAGCTTGTTGCTGGGATGAGAGAACCAAAGTAAGAATAACAGCATATACTGTTTGAGGGCTTTCTATGGGTTTGACTCAGGGGTGGACATTTTATAGGAATTACGCATAAAATCTGCATCACAGTCCACTAACACAAGTATCTTCTCATGGTCCCTGTTGTGGATTGACTCATGTCCCCACAAAAAACATGTTCAAGTCCTAACCCCTGCTACCTGTGCATGTGACCTTATCTGAATAGAGGGTCTTTGCAGATGTAATCAAGTTAACATGAGGTCATACTAGATTAGGGTGGGCCTTAATCCAATGACTGACATCCTTATAAGAGAAGGAAACTTGGATACACACACAGAGGGGAAACGGGCCATGTGACGATGGGGGCAGCCACTGGAGTTATGTTGCCACAGGCCAAGGAAGGCCAAGCATGGCTGCAGCCATGAGAAACTGGGAGAGAGGCATGGACGTGATTCTCTCTCAGAGCCCTCAAGAAGGAACCAACCCTGCCGATACCTTGACATTAGACTTTCAGCCTCTGGAACTGTGAGATGATAAATATCTGTTGTTTTAAGCCACCAAGTTTGTGGTGATTTGTTTACAGCAGCCCTAGGAAACAAATAGAGCCGCATGTCACAGATGAGGAAACTGAAGCTCAGAGAGGTTAAGTCACCAGCCCAAGGCACGCAGCTGGCAAGTGCCAAGGTCAGGGTTTGAACCTGGGGCTGCCTTGCTCCAAAGCCCTTGCTCCTGGTCAGTGGCATGTTGGCCTGGCCACTGTTTTGTTTTGTGGTTATTTGTGCACAGGGCCCGCGGCATGGGTCCCTGCATGCCCAGGGATGGGTCAAGGGGCTGCTCAGTGTGGGCAGGCTAAAGGCAGGAAAGGGGGTCCAGCAGGAGCCTTGTACCTCAGGGAACCGGCCTGCAAGTCACATTGTAGGTCACCAGGCCACTGAGGGCTTGAGCTCCAGGCTCTTTCTGTGTCGGGGTGGGGGTTGGGGGGGTCGGGGCTGGAGGAGTGTCCAGCTGGTGCTGAGGGTCCTGGATGAGGTCGGCCCACGTTTTCAGAGGACTCAGGTTCTAATCCCAGCCTTGCTTCTCTCCAGCCTCATGACCTTGGGCAAATGATCTCACCTCCCCGTGCCACAGTTTCCTCATCTGGAAGATGGGCATGAGGCTCTCGGGGCTGGGGGCGGCAGGGCAAGAGACAAAGAACCATTGTGGCTGGCGCTTCCCTCACCCACACGGCTCCCCGCCGGGAGATGATGTAGGGACCGTTGCCCCAGCGACGGGAGGGGGCAGCCCTGGATTCCCTCTGGGAAACAGGAGATCCAGGCTGCCCAGGTCACCGCCCCGGCCACAGGAAACCAGCTGACGCCCTCCTCTCCTGTCCCTGCCCAGGAAGGGACTTGCTGTCCTGTCAACAACCCAGTGTAGCTTCTGAGAACCACACTCAGAGCTGCTGGGGTCCAAGATAGCATCCAGTTCCCTCATTTTATAGGACGGGCTGCTGAGGCCCAGAGAGGGGAAGGGACTTGGCCCAGGTCACACAGCGCCCAGGGGCAGGCAGGAGTAGAACTCAGGACCTGTGACTCTCAGCAGCTACAGTGGCAATAACGGATCTTGGTCTCTGACTCTCGGTCAGACTCAGCTGCATACGTTACACACAACAGCCCATCCAGCCCTCACAACCTCACAGGGTAGATACCATGATGACCCCTATTTTACAGATGAGGAAACTGTGGTATGACATTGTCAAATATCTCACCCCAGGACACACTGCTAATAGGTAGCAGAGTCAGGATTTATACCCAGGCAATTGGAGCTGGATAAAGTCCTATAGCACCTGGCCTAATTCTCCTGTTTTTTTGTTTTTTTTTTAATAAATTTTTAAATTTATTTTTGGCTGCGTTGGGTCTTCGTTGCTGCGTGCGGGCTTTCTCTAGTTGTGGTGAGTGGGGGCTTCTCTTTGTTGTGGTGCGTGGGTTTCTCATTGTGGTGGCTTCTCTTGTTTCAGAGCTCAGGCTCTAGGCGTGTGGGCTTCAGTAGTTGCGGCACATGGGCTCAGTAGTTGTGGCTCACAGGCTCAGTAGTTGTGGCGCACGGGCTTAGTTGCTCTGCGGCATGTGGGATCTTCCTGGACCAGGGCTCGAACCCGTGTCCCCTGCATTGGCAGGCAGATTCTTAACCACTACACCACCAGGGAAGTCCAATTCTCCTGTTTTTGAAACGGGGAAATTGAGGCCTCAAGTGGTGAAGAGACATGCCCCAAACCACACATGTAAATGGCAGGCAGGGACTGGCCCCAGGCCTCCTGAGGCTGACACAGTTAGTTGCCTACCATCGGCCCCTCCATCTTTACTCACAGGACCCAGGCTTTCTTCATGGTGGCAGTGTGCCCAGATTAAAAAAACCCAAACAGTTTTTCCTATTCTCCCTAGCATATTGGGTTGCCACGTGACACATTCTAGCCCATGAAATCTGAGCAGATTCACTGAGCGGGGCTTCCAGAAGAGTCTTTAAAGGGAGGTCACCCAACTGGTATGGGCTTTTACCTCCTTGCCAATCCCTTTCTTCCTGTCCAGAACACAGACAAGATGCTGGAGCAGGAGCAGCCATTGTGTGATCCTGAGGCTATGTGTCTGAGGATGATGCCACATGCTGAGGAAAGCTGAGCAGAGGGAGGATAGGAGCCCAGTGGTGTGTCTCTCAGCCCGGGGCTGCCTTCTTCTGGATTTCCTGTTACATGAGCACAAGAACACCCTCTTTGATTTAAACCCCAGTTCAGTTTTTTCTTTTTAATTTTATTACTTACTGCTAAGTGTAATTCTGAGTTATTGGGTTTAGATTCTGAATCTTAAATTCTAATCAAGTTGGTGTCAGAAGGTCACAGACTATCCAGTTCAGTGATTTTCTTTTCTTTTTCTTTTGGCTGTGTTGGGTCTTCGCTGCTCCGTGTGCCTTCTCTAGTTGCAGCGAGCAGGGGCTACTCTTCATTACAGTGCGTGGGCTTCCCATTGCAGTGGCTTCTCTTGTTGCGGAGCACGGGCTCTAGGTGTGCGGTCTTCAGTAGCTGCGGTGCGCAGACTCAGTTGTTGTGGCGCAAGGGCTTAGTTGCTCCGCGGCATGTGGGATCTTCCCGGGCCAGGGATCGAACCCATGTCCCCTGCATTGGCAGGCGACCACTGGGCCACCAGGGAGGTCCCCAAACTCTTACATTTAAATGTGAAGAATCTGAGACTCAGTGAGACAATGCTTGACTCAAGCCGAGAATAGCAGGAGGAGGGATGAAGAGGTTTCACTGCACCTTGCAGGGAGGAAGGGGCTGGCAGGGAGGGATGATTCCGTGTCAGGCAGCAAGCAGCCCCATGAATGCAGGTGCAGACAGTGAGAGCACAGCTGAGCCTCGGATGCACTTGGATGGAGGAATCCACGGTGACAGAGATGGAAAATGGGGCAGTGATTAGCTCTGGGCAGCAGCACGACATGGGAGATGAAGTCCCAATCACTATCTTCTAGAGCCTGGGCTGGGGGATGGGGATGTATTGTGAGCAAGACAGACAGCATCCCTGCTCCAGAGAGCTGCTGAACAGTGCTCAGACACAGAGGTCCAATAGAGGAAGGACCCCAGCACCCCATCCCTAAAGGAGACATGTTGGGGAGAGCCTTTGAGCGTTGGGACACGGTTTCTAGTTCCTGCCCTGCCATGGCTTTGCTGTGTGGCCTGAAGTGACTCTTTGCCCTCTCTGGGCCTCTAGAGGGGGTGGGAGAAGCGCTCTCCATGGACTCGTTTTCACTCTGACATCCGGAAAGTCTGGTGTAACTAGAATGATATCGCTTTTGAATGTACCTCTGTGTTTCTTCACTGCTTTTATGTGACTCTCTTCCTTTTCAGCCAGAGGCGTCCAGGGTCTTAGAGAGGAATAGGATTGGGGATCAGGCACACAAAGGGGAAGAATTGATGTTCAGCTTTTGACTGAATAGGATCCTGCAGCCCTTAGCCAGATAATGGTCTTGAAAGCCAGGCTTTGTTGAGAGAGAGGAAAGTCTTTCTAAGTCCCCGAAGTCCTCTTTGCATATCAAGAGCCCAGTCTGGCTGCCTCTGAGATCACAAGAAGAGTGTGGAGAGGATGGAGGAGATGAAGAGGGAAATTCCCACCAGACAAGGAGGGGAAGTGAGGGTCTGCTATTACAGGAGCGGGGAAAGACAAATTCTGGTGAGGAAGGACTAGCGTGGGGACAGAGCCTGGGTCCCAAGGAAACACCCAGGGGCCCACTCTTCTGGGCATCAGCCTATGGAGAGGATGTGACCACAGACACCAGGAACCTTACACAGGGTCCTAGAACATCAGTGCTGACATGTTCTTTATGCCACTTATCCAGTGTGGGGAAGGGGGTGGGATTGTGGAGCTGGGAACATGACATTGGTGGGAGAGGGTGTCTGGTTTGATGCGGCTGACTGAGCATTACTGGGTCCCCATGACCTGAGTAGGGTGACCAGGAGGTCAAGAATTCCAGCATGCCCCCAGGACCATGAGACTAGCAAAGAGAGGCCCCTTGTGACCAGGGGCAATGGATGCGGAGCCTCTCTGGGCCACTGAAGTGGAGGCTGGCTCAGGTCCAGGTCTGCTGGACCAATGCTATCACCAGCAGCGACAGTGTGGACTGCAGCCAGTACTGAGAGAAGCAGGAAGAGGGGCCTCAAATGGGTGCCAGTGTGGACCAGGTGGGCAACACATAGATGGGAGACCTCACCCCACTGCCTCCAAGAGGCTCTGTCAACTTCCCCCACTTGTCTTTACCCTGGCTGCCATATTTGGAAGGAGAGATGGGAAGGGGGAAACACTGAAACACTGAGCATTTACCCCAAGGCAGCTGATAACCCCAGAGAGACCCTGTTACACTGGAGGGGGTCATATTTAATTGGTGATGAACTTGCCAATTAAGAGTCCCTCTTGGGCTTCCCTGGTGGCGCAGTGGTTGAGAATCTGCCTGCCAATGCAGGGGACACGGGTTCGAGCCCTGGTCTGGGAAGATCCCACATGCCGCGGAGCAACTGGGCCTGTGAGCCACAATTACTGAGCCTGCGCGTCTGGAGCCTGTGCTCCGCAACAAGAGAGGCCGCGACAGTGAGAGGCCCGCGCACCGCGATGAAGAGTGGCCCCCACTTGCCGCAACTGGAGAAAGCCCTTGCACAGAAACGAAGACCCAACACAGCCAAAAATAAATAAATAAATAAATTTTAAAAATAATCTGTTAAAAAAATATATATATTATTAAAAAAAAATAAAATAAAAAAGAGTCCCTCTCTTCTCCCCCAGCCTCCATCATCACTGGGATGGGTGTTTGAGCATGTGGTGAGGTCGTTGGTGAGAAGTCTAAGAAAGGTACATTGACTTTTCCTTTGTGCATCTGATTTACAGTGTGCAGTTTTGAGCTGCCGATCCCAAGGGTAGGGCTTGTCCACCTTTATGTTTGTCCTTCCCTTTCTTTGGTCGGGTTTTGCTTTGCTGGTTATGTGGATGGAGGCTGGCATGGGCGGGGGAGGGGGAACAGCATACAGGTGATATCTGCCCAGTCCCTCAGGAAGCGTTGTCACATGTGTTGCTTCATTTGATAGCGTTAAGGATAATCACCCCTCTTTGGAGCAACTGCCCCTCAGAGAGGATAAGCAATTGGTCCAAGGTCATACAGCAAATTGGTAATGGAACTGGGATTTGAACTTGGATCTTTAGTTTCTTAAAGACACATGCTTCTCACTTGCACAGGCCCTGTAGGGAGCACCACGACCATGTGATTGATGGCGGTGGTTACAACACCATGATCTACTTGGGAGCCCTACCAGCATGTGACATCCATGATGATTCGTCAGGGGCCACGCGGGAACCGCCTCCTAGCTTCCGGGCCATCACTCTTCCTATACTGCAGGAGGAGGCCCACCTGGCAGAATCATGGGCAAGAAAGAATCATGCATCTTGTTCCAATTAAGATGTTGGAAGAGAAGAGAGTGTAATTGTCCCACAATTACCTTTATTTATCAAACTCAGAATGAAGTGTGATTATGAAGTGTCTCAGGAGAGCTGCATGGAGCTGGGGATGGTCCAGGGTCTGACTGGCATCCCAGTCACCACAGGAGGGAAGGCCAACCTGCGTGGGCATCTGGGGAGGGCCTCCCAGGCCCCGTGGATGAGCAGGGTAAGGTCTGGCTCCTGCCCAGCTGCTGGCTGGCAGGGAGCTTTGAGTCTTTCTCTTTCCCTTTCTGATCCCAGCCTCTTTCTGTGGAAAATGAGGCAAGCTCTCGGCCCTGCTCATTTCACAGGGAAGGAAGGGAAGCCGAGACTCAGCAAGTGATTGGCGCTGTGCTCAGCCTTTCGCACGTGCCGTGAAATCCCTCTCATGTATCACAGATGAGATATCATTTAATCCTCCAAATAGGACTTGACCAAGATGCCACGTCCTCCAGGAAGCCTTCCCGGAGCCCTCAGTTTGGGCCAGATGACTCTATATCTCCACTCCCGGACATTGGTGGGGTCTTTACTGTCCTGGGGGTTGAACTGTCCATCTCTTTGCCTGGACTGTGAGCTCTGCAAAGGCCAAGATAATTTTGGACTCATGTTGGCATTCCCAGCACCTGGGACAGGCCTCTAGTACATTCCCCATAAATGTTTGTTGAATCAATGAATGACAGATAAGGAAACTAAGGCTCATGGGGGTTCAGTAACTTGCCCGAGGACACAGAGTTAATAATTCTCAGAACCAGGAATCAATCTATTTGACTGAATACTTTGTACTAGTGAGAGGAGAGAGTTCAAGTGCTTTGAAAAGTGTACAGGACCAAGGATAAGCTGAGGTACTGGCATTATCACTGCATGGTCACATGCCCGCAAGAGAGAGGACCACTTGGATGCCTGAGAATAAACATTCAGAAATGGAAGCACGGACGAGCTGATGACATGTCAGGCACTGTTTCACACACTGGTGTGATGCAGCTATCCATGAGCTATCATCTCTAAATTCAAGGAACCCCTAGTCTAGTGGGGAGACAGATGGGGAAAGACAGTGCGACACCTTCAGTAAATGCAGAATTTCAGGGTCCTGCATGTGTTTTGACCCGGAGCGGAACCAGGAAAGGTTTCCTGGAGTACTTGACATTAACCAGAGAGAACAGCCTGTGCAAAGGTACAGGGGTGAGGGAACATTGGCTCTGCTGGGTTGACCTGTCGGTCCAGGAGGGCATCAGAAGCGGCAGGTTGGGAGGTTGCGGCCCAGCACGGGCCCCGCCCCAGTCTGCTGAGCCAGCCAATCACTCTGCAGCTCTGAACCTGCAAGCTCCAGTGGCTCCCGGCCACTGACACACCCGGCCAGATCCTGTGGCACGAGAAAGGAGGAAGCAATCTTGGTTTGTTCAGTTTCCTCTGGTCCTTCCGTAATCCCTGAGCTGGCTCTAAGGAGCAATGCCTCAAGACAGCTTTGCACAGCAGGACAGATGGAGGGGCAGAGGCTGCTCTTCCTGTCTGGGGCTCCTTTGCATCCACGATCCATGTGCGTCCAGCTGAGGCTGAGCTGGCTAGAAGAACCAGGAAGGCTCAGCATTTGTTGAGGATTTGTTGGAGGCTGTGCATGGTGCTGGGCGCTTTCATACATTATCTCAGCTCCGCATTGCAGCCTTGAGGTGGCACTGTTATTCCCATTTCATAGATGAGAAGGCTGACGCTTGGGGGGTGGGTGATTAGGAGGCTGGTCTGTGGACATATAGCTCATAAACCATGGGCCAGCATTTGGACCCAGGAGTGTCTGAGTCCCCTGTGCCAGGCTGCCTTCCAGACTCACCTGAGGTTCTTAACAGACCAAACATTTCTCCAGCAGGGTAAGGCCTTGCACAAAAGGGCCAGGTGGGGAAAAGCCTGTCCAGCCAAGTGACTGATACTGAAGGTGAGTGTTGGCCCTGACAGGTGGGCCCAGGGCACGTGAAGTAGGGAGCAGTCACGAGGGCCTGGAGGAATGGTTGGAAAAGCTTGGTTCTTTTCAGCCAGTTCTGACCTTGACTGCCTTGGAATGAGTTCTCTTTAGAGGGAGACAAGAATACTACTGATGGTCGTTTATATTTTAATATACATAAATATCCATCCATCCATCCATCCATCCATCCATCCATCTATCCATCTGCTCATGTATCCCCATTCCCATGAACATTTTCCATCCACCTACTGATTCATCAACCAATACACCTATCAATCCATCCATCTACATGTCCATCCACTCTCAGTTCATCCATCCACCCACCCATCCATCCATCTACCACCCCCATCTACCACCACCACACACTCATGGGTTAATTCAGTGCTCCAGCGAGAAGCTTCAAGGACCCAGGCTCTGTCTATATTTTTGCTCTGTGGTATTCAGAATGTCAGGCTTTTGTCCTCCATCTTATCACCTCAGGCTGCCAGATCTCCTCATGGCTGTACCACCTCTCAGCATCTTGTCCTCACACATCAGTGTTCAAAGGCCAGAGAGAGAACATCTCCTCATCGTGTCCCTTTAATGAGGAAAACTCTCCTGTGGGATCCCCAGTAGACTTCCCCTTGCGTCTCCTGGGTCAGAACTGCATCACATGGCTATTTCTAAACAACTCTCTGGCAAGGGAAAATGTATCATCATGATGGCCTTGAACTAAACAAGATGGGCTGCCTGGGGCCCGAGTGTCCTCCTAAGCTGCTAGAGACTTGAATAAAGTTGGGATTCATGTAGCAAGGAAGAAGGCAGGGGAAGAGGGAGGTGACTGCTGAGTAGGCAAATGTGTCAGCCACTCCATCCATCTTTCCATTCACTCATTATCCACAGAGCGATTCACCCACCCATGCATCCCTCATTTATCCATCCATGTGTCCATTCATCTATCAAATGTTTATTGATGCCCACTGTGAGCCGGGCCCTACGCTCCCCGTCTGGTGGGAGCTCACAAGAAAAAGATTCTCTCTAGGGAGAAATATGGAGTTTCCCATAATACCTCCGATAACTGCTTTATTTAGTCACATTAAGAATAATATCTGAAGATCGTGCTGTGCATTGCAGTTTGCAAAGATCTCCAAGGACCACTCCTTCATTCCACACACGTTTATTGAGCATCTGCCGCATGCCAGGCAGAGCTTTTTAGTTTTACAAAGCGCTTTTTCCTGCATTTGTCAGAATGAGCCCTCCAAAGTCAGAGACCAAATGTTCTCTGGAGGCAGGGATGAAGCATCCCTCGGGCCTTCCTCAGAGCCAGGGGCGGGGAGTCCTCTGGGCTCAGGGTTGGTGAAGAGCTCCTTCTGAAGTAAGGAAGTGTTTTCTGGAGACAGGGCAGGGCCTTTCTAGAACCACAGACTGAGCATTTTCTAGAGCTCATGATGGGTGCTGTTCAGAGCTAGGGTGGGGTTTCACAGTCCCCAGGCAGGGTGTCTTCTGGGCCAGGTATGATGGAATTGCACTGTGCTCAGCATGAAGTGGGTATCTCCACTAGACCCAAGGGCAGGTCTTTGCTCCGCTGAACTGGGGGATGTCTGCGGCCAGCCCTCCAGGTGCTGTGCGATTGGTAGATGTGAACTTGTCTTTGATACAGACGCCTGCCTTCTAGTCAGGTCCACCACTCCCCCACCTTTCAAGCCTGATATACACTGAGCCTGTTACTGGTCTGTGCAATGTCTCAGGACCTCCAGATTCACCCTGGTAGCCCACCCAAACTCACCATCCCATGTTCTTCCACCTGGGCCTCTCTGCTCACACAGATGGAGCCGTGTGCCTATAATAAATACCATTTCCATCCCTGCGGCAGCCTGAAATGGGCCTCATCTTCCAGGGGATCAAAGTCCAGGCCTCGCAGATGCCTCCAATATGTACATATTAATGGCAGGCAGGACATATCAGGACATTAGGAATGTCAGCTTTTCAGAACATTCCTGCCTGTCATGTCCCCTTAAATCTTTGAGTTGAAATTATTGGTTTAGAGAGGTGTTGCTGGAAGGGGACCCACTTCCAGGGTCCGAGAGTGGGCTCTTGTCTAACACTCGGAAATGAGCTGTCCGAGGAGACACATGTACTGACAAAACAAAAGGTTTTATTGGAAAGGGGCGCCCGGGCGGAGAGCAGTAAGGTGAGGGAACCCAGGAGAACTGCTCTGCCATGTGGCCCGCTGTCTCAGGTTTTATGGTAATGGGGTTAGTTTCCGGGTTGGCTCTGGCCAGTCATCTTGCTTGGCCCATATTTGGTCTGACTCAGGGTCCTTCCTGGTGGCGCGTGCGTCTCTCAGCCAAGATGGGGATTCCAGAGAGAGGGCTTCTGGGAGGTTAGGGCAGGACATATGTCTCCTCCCTCCTCCTTTTGGCCCCTCCCGAATTCTCCCAGTTCGTTTTCAGCGGCAGCACTGCGTTCTTTTATCGGGACCCCCTGTTGCGAGACAACTCAGGCAAGTGATTATCATTCTGCCTGGCCAAGGCGGGCAGTTTTGGTCAATGGTTCCCTAACAGAGGGACGCCATAAATAAGTGACAAGGGGCTAGCTGCGTTCATGCCTTGGAATCCTCCATACGCAGTGCCTGGGAGTCCTTCAGACCCCTGAGCTGTGATTACTCCAGACTGAGGCATCACTTTGGGGCTCAGAGTCTTCCATACCCAGGGACTCGGAGTCCTCCACACCCACGGGGGCTAGGATGGTATAGGATGAGGCAGCCGGTTCTTACCGGTAATTGTAAGAGATGCTTGTAGCATCCCTTCCCAAATCCCCTTTCAGCGATGTCAGATTGATAGCTCGAAGTCAGCCATGATGGTAGTATTCCAATTGCCATGGAAATCGGCAAACACTACCAATCAGTAGTTCCCCTCCCCCACCAAGACCCCACTGTTAAATTTACCAGCACCCCACTCAGAGACCTCCAGACTTACAGCTGAAAGCCCTCCAGATTTAGGGGTGGAGGATTCTCCGCTGCCAAGGGCAGTTGGTTCTCCAGATCTTGTGATGAAAAGATTTTCTAGATTTTTGGATATTGTGTTTTCCAGAGCCCTGGGCAGAGTAGTTTTCAGTCATGAAGGGAGTGTTCCCAACAGCTTAGGATGGAGTGTTTTCCAGAGCCAGCAATGGAGTGATTTCCAGGGTCAGGACCAGTGTTTTCCAGATCCAAGGATGGAGGGTTTTCCAGAGCCATGGATGGAAGTTTTCTCAGGCCTAGGAATTGAATTTTCCAGAGATGGGGATTGAGAATTTTCTTGAGCCGGAAACAATTTCCCCCAGTTCATAGTTGTAGACTTTTCCAGAGGTAGGCAAGGAAAATGTTCAAGATGGACCACTGTGTCTCAGTTCAGGGCAGAGAACGGCATCTCCTCATAGGCAAAAGAGGCTGGCATCTGGGCTGCTCAATATTCGGGGTCTCCACATTTACACCGAGACCCTATCAAACCCACTGTTCTTGGTTACGGCTCCCAGTTAGAGGGTGGCAAATCTTGTCAGCATCTCAGCCTCATAAATAAACTTGAAAATGGTTCATACTCCCCAGAAGAACAAGTTCTCGGCCCAGTTCACCCAAGGTCTGAGTGAAAACTCACTGAGTCATTTTACTACAGTGGAGAAAAGTCTAAAAGCAAGTTCCCTGCATTAACCCTCTGGATATGAAGGACCTCAGAACCTCTTCTGTCAACTGGAGTGTTGAGCCCTTCTCCATTCATCATTATGTTGGTCACTTCTCGGTAATTTAACCACGTGCCCTAAATAAATAGTTGTGAGTAGACCTGGACATTGGAAAAAATAGGGGCTTTGGCATCATCAGAACCAGGCGAGGATCCTTGGGCAAGTTACTTACCAAGTCTGTGCTCAGTTTTCTCATTTGACAAATGGCAACTGTACAGCCCATCCCGTCTGTGAAGCTCCCCAACATGTTGCCTAGGGGAACAGAAGCCTTCTAATCAATGTAAGAAACAATGCAGGCAGTGAGGAAAAACAAGCACTGGCCTGTCTGGGGGCTGACACTCTTTAATGGGGTGCCCTGGGAGACCTCACTTCCTCCTCTGACCCTCAAGGGGTAAAACTCTGTAAACTGTAACATTGTAACACTCAAGGGTTAAAAGAGATGACGACAACATATACCCACACCGGCTCTGACACATATTTACATTCTAGGAACTGAACCTTGGCCTTTAGAAAGCTGCCCCAAAGCCTCTCCTTTGCGCAGGGAGAGCTGAACCATTTCTCAGTGTCTGCAATGACATCCATTGACATCTCGTTGGAGCAGTAGGTGAGGTTCTCATGGTATAAACATGGTGACTCGGCCAAGGACCCAGGAATGGAAGACACCTCCTGGCTAATCGATCCTCCTCCCTCGAGATTCCCCAGGTGTCTCTACGTGTAAAGATGAAAAACAAATGGGAAATTAAAGTGTTCCAGTGACAACAGAGAAGTGAAGGCTGCATCCTCTCTTCGAGAAGGGCTATCTGCCCAGAAGGGAAGTACGGCATTTCTCATCACACGAACGGAATCTGTTCCTGAAGATGTGTAGGAAAGTGACACTTCGGAGCTGGTTTCCCAGCTCATCCAAACTCCCAACCAATTAACCCAAATATCTCAGAAACACTGTTAAACATCTAAATGATAACCTTTCAAGGATTTCTGCCTCAAATAAAGCATTGAAAAATTGAAATCAATAAGAAATTATTATTTCTTACTTTTTATCATTAAAATATTACCCAATTATTTAACCCTGCATGAATAATCGGGGAGTAGGTTTGTGTACATTGATGTATACAGTGTAGGGTGAGAAGGAGGTTTTCCTTCCGTACTACAATGAACACGTGCTACAGGGTAAATAACAAGTACAGGGATAGGTTAAGATGCTAGAGTCCATCTGAATTGGACCTGGGCTGGGAGTGCCCCCAGGTGTCTGGCAGAAGCAAGGAAAGTGTATGGAAAAGAATCAAGCAAAAGCCTGATCCCTATGGGAGAACAGTGGAGATTCACCTGGAGTGTACACTGCATTCTCCCACCTGGACGTGTGTACAGTGTAAATGCTCTGGCAGTGAGGAACACGTGTCTATTAATTAACACATATTTTCTATTTTTTTTGTAAGCCATTCAGATATTAGGATTCAGCTAGTGTGAAATAATTACAATTACATTTCCCTCACTATTCAATTTATTAAAGTTATAGACCTTAGACCCTAGCTCTTTCTTTAGCTTTCACTTTCAACTTATATATCTTGATATTTTACTTATGAACTTAGTAATTTTTATATAAAAGCAAGATCACATTTACTTGTTCATTGATTCATATTCAATTAACTCATACATCTCATAGATTAAATTCCCATAGACTTTTAACGCCATTTACACATTTAATTAAGCAAATTCCTTTAGATATTTCAAACTACAGTTACAAATTCAATTTGATTCAAACACTTCAAACACCTGACAAGGGAGACTTTTACAAATATGACGAACAAATTATTCCTAAGCACTTAAACAACTTCTGTAAATCTAATCAGACATAAAATTAGTTGCTTAGATTTCATTTCATACATCATAAAAAAACCCAAGTAGAACATCCATAAAACAAAACAATGATTATAAAATTTACTACAACTGTAAACATAGCTTTTATAAAAGTAGCAATATTATGATTCATTTCTTTATTGTCTTACTTTGTTAAAAGAAACATGTGAGTTAATTTATAAATTTCTCACCCCAATTAAGATGAACTACATTACTATCTTGCATTAAAGCTAAGGTTACTCAGTAGAAGACTCAGGCCCATGACATGGGTGGGGTGACTTTATTTGGTTGAATCTTGAAGATTGGGCCATGGGACACCAGTCAAAAATGCTCAAGACCAGCAGAGGCCCAAGCATAGGTAGACTTTCCAGGCATCAGATGGGTTGGCCTCCAACTCAAGGTAAGGTTCTGTTGGCCATGTGTTCAGCACTTTCTGAACACTTGCCTTTTGGCTGGAACGTAACCAATAATATAGGTTTCAATTTCTTACATCTCAGGTCCTCTCTTGGAAATGGCCAGTCTCTTAAATAAACAAGGGGGATTCCATGCCACTGCATTTCACTACATTCCCATAAAACTACACATTGTATAATTTCTTACATTAATACCTAGTGTGCTCAAGTCTCTTGAGCATTTTTCTGGAAGGTTGTCTATCTTTTTGTTCATTTGTTGGAGTTCTTTTTTTAAAAAAAATATTTATTTATTTATTGGCTGCGTCGGTTCTTAGTTGCGGCAGGCAGGGTCTTTCATTGCAGCGCGCGGATTTCTCTCTAGTCCTGTCGTGGCGGGCGGGCTCCAGAGCACGTGGGCTCTGTAGTTGCGGCACGCTGGCTTAGTTGCCCTGGCATGTGGGATCTTAGTTTCCTGACCAGGGATCGAACCGGTGTCCCCTGAATTGCAAGGCGGATTCTTAACCACTGGACCACCAGGGAAGTCCCTGATGGAGTTCTTTATGTATTCTGGATGTGAGTTCTTTGCCAGATACATCTGTTGTAAATATCTTCTTCCACTCAGTTGAAATGGAGAGTCTGGGTCTCTTTTCTGAAATTCTATAATCAATTGCATACTCAAGATCACCTCTTGAATGTCCAATGGACAAGTCAAGCTTTATATGGTAAAAATGGAACTTTTGTTTCTGGATTTTCCATCTTCCCACTTCATCCCCTCTCCTGAAACTATTTCCAGATCAGAATTTGGCACCATTATTCATCCAGTTGCCTAGTTGCATTCTTTTCAACAGAAAATATGTAAAAAATTAAATGCTGACTTAACAAATAAACACCCAAGTAACTACCATCTAGGCCAAGAAAAACATTGCCAGCACTCAAAAGTTTATTGTAAATCTCGAAAAAAAATATACGTATTTTTATTAATTTTAGTTTTTCCTGTATTTGAACTTTATATTGATGGAGTCACCCTGAATACATTTTTTTCATGTCTTCTTTCTTCCTTTCAAACTTACGTTGCTAATACCCATCCTGTCGTTGTGTGTAACTCTAGTTCATGCATTTTTATTGTTGCATATTATTCCACTATAATGTATATGCCACATTTTACTCTTGATGGATATTTGGGTTGTTTTCAATTTTTAGCTGGTGCTTCTGTGCCTCTAAAAATATTCTTATACATTTTTATGATACATAAATGCATGAATTTGGTTAAGGTATGTACCTAGAACTATAATTGCTGGTCACAGGGTGTATCTATTTTCAACTTTCCCAGAAAAAGCCAAACTCTTTCCCAAAGTGGTTGTGACATTTTTTTTTCTTGAGTCAGTATGAGGAAGCTCTACTTCTCTAGGGATTTGTCCATTTCACCTAGGACTTCAAATTTATTGGGCATGAGCATTTTAACCATGTCCTCTTCTTTTTGATGTCTGTAGCATCCGTACTGATGCCCCTCCCCCCTTTTTTTTGACATTGTTTATTTGTGTCTGCTCTGTATTATTCTTGGTCAATGTCCTCAGGGCAAAAGTGGCTTCCGTGATCACCTTCCTCTCTGGGTTTTTATATTTCCATCCAACTTGCCCTGCTCATTTCTTGTGATCTTGTCCATTCTTCATTGCTTTGAAGCAGCTTTTAAATGTTTATCAAGCATCTTTATTTGTTTTTGATGGGAGAGCTGGTCTTAAAAACCAGCCCCTCTGTTTCTGGAAGTTCATGATCATTCAAGATTCCTCTCTTTTCCTCAGGTCCAACATGCAGACTATCCACCGATAAGTCCCATCAGCTCTGCTCCTAAAACAGACCCCAGCCCCACCCGCTGCTCCTAGCTGTCATCCTGCAATATAATATTTCATAATTGCTGTCTTGACTCAGTTTTGAGATCCTGACTAAAAACTCTCAATCCTCTTTGTGGGCACTTTGCTAAGCCAACATCCCAGCCTCTTCTGTTACCAGATTCTGATGCTCTTGGGTTACAACAACACTCCCAACTAACAGAGACCCTGAAGCCGGGCATTGAGGGAGGACCCCCTTTTCCTTGGGCTGTAAGAAAAATTCAAAATACTCAATTCATGGAAGCCCAGAACCTACTAACCCCACCCTGCTTGCCACCTACCTTCCAGCTTGCTGGCACCTTTTCCCCAGGTGCAAACCTCTGTGTGGCCCTGTGTGGCAACCTTCTCTCATTCAGAGATGTAAACGTGCCCAAGTCTCTAAATCAGCTTCCCAGGTAGTCCCCTGCTAAATCCTCAGGCTGGGATGTAACTCTAGGAGTCATATGATTACTTTAAGGAGTGCTTCTGCAAAACAGGGTGGGTGTGTAAAACACAAACATGCAAGAGGTTCTAGGACCTCTTTTGTTTTTGTCACATAGAGGGGTTCACCTCTTCTCCTTCCAGTGATTGTACCGGCCATACTCTCTGATGCCCACAAGCCCCAAACAAACCATATCGAGTGGTCCTAGAGTCAACATACTGTCATGCCAAGAATGTGGGCTTTGGAATCTGACAGACCTGGGTTCAATCCAGTAGGCTGTGTAGTCTTGGGTGAGTCACTTTATCTCTCTGAAACTTTCAAATGATACCCACCTTTCAGGGTTTTCATTAATGTCTAAAGTAGTAATGTATGTGAAGACCCCAAGTGTGCCCTGGGCTGGAGAAAGTTCTAGCTACTGTTCAATTGCAAGATAGACCAGAGTTGGAAAAGTGCGGTGAATTAGAAGTTGGGGCACCTACAGTATCTCCTGGTTCCGCCACACAACTCAACTGTGTCACTCTGGGGAGTCACTTCCCTTCTCTGGCCCTCAATTCCTCATCTCTAAAACCAAAGGTTGGGAATTCCCTGCTGGTCTAGTGGTTAGGACTCCACGCTTTCACTGCCGTGGGTCTGGGTTCAATCCCTGGTCGGGGAACTAAGATCCTGCAAGCCGTGCGGCGTGGCCCAAAACAAAACAAAACAAAAAAAACAAATAAAAACCCCCAAAGGTTGAACAAGAGAATTCCAACTAAGGACACTACCAGCTCTGACATCATGAAGAATCCTTGATTATAAGACCTGGATTGATTCTTTGACATTTAAGAAGCTGCCAGGTTGTCTTACCTTTGTTCCTTTGGAGAGGATATCTGTAACCATCGTATTAAGGTTGTAGGTGAGGTTTGATGGTATTAACGTGGCACTTTGACAAAAATCCATGATTCTTGTCTCACCATCACACTTTGTCTTGTGTTTTCCCCAAGAGAGTGTACAACAAGTACATGTGACCAATGAGGAGTCAAAACACCACTTTGTGATGAGTTAAGCAAACGCCCCATATTCCAGTGCAGAGCTGTACTATATTAGACTCCTAGCCTTTCCATCCTCCTCTAACACTCAGTAATAATAATGTCATCGTTAGCTGATGGATTGGATAGTTGCTGTGTGCCAGGCAACGAACCTTATTTAATTCCCAGTAACAACCTTACGATGGTGCTATAATGACCAGGCTAACCAGAAAACAGGCCCCGCCTGTCTTTGAAATCTGACCTAACAGAGAAGAAACTCTTCTTTTGTGCTGGGGGGTGAGAGGAGGGAGAGACATGATAGAGGAGAGCACTAGCCCCACTCATAGGTGGTGGCTACAGCTTGACTCTGAGAGGGGAAAGAAGTACACAGAGGATGGGAAGGATGGGTGGGGGCTGGGGCCAGGGGAAGGTCATGGAGTGGAGGATGATGGGGGTTCAGATCAGTTTTGTGAACTTGTACTTGGGATGAGGCCCTGTGCCCAGTCCTGGGAACACAGAGGTGAATGACAGTCTGGGTGTGTGTGTGTGTGGTGGGACAGACGTGGAAACAGATAGACATCTTTTCAACGCAGCATGACTCAAAAAGTTGCATACACAGGACATCGATGTTGTTTGGAAGGGGGAGGGATGGTCTTGTCTGGATGCCTGGAAAGCCCTCCCAGCTTCCCAGGTGTGGTGGTGACATCCACTCAGTCACTGAACCTGTGGCGCCACCTCCTTTTACCTCCTCCTGAATTTGGTTCTTCCCATCTCCACTGTAGGGGTCCTAGTCATCCCACCGGTCCTTGCAATAGCTCCCTCAAGCCCATCCTCCACAGAGCAGCAAGAGTGGAGACCTTTCTACAGTGCAAACCTAACTTAACCTAACCTTTGCCCTCAAACCCCTCTGGGAATATGGTCCAAGATTCCCTGGCATGCCTCTCAAGCCCTTTGGGATCTTGTTCCTGCTTCTCCTTTCAGCTTTACCCTAACTCCTCTTCCTTTTCAATCCTCCCCTCCCCCACCTTCTAGTTTCCTGCCATAGGGCCCCGAGTGCTCCTTGTTTTCTCTTGCCTCCCAGTCTTTGCACAGGCCATTCCCTCTGCCTGGAATTCCTTTCGCCACCCTTCTTCATCTGGCTAACTCCTTCAGGTCCCAGCTCGGCATCCCTTTCTCCCGGAAGACATCCTGGCCTGCCAGGTTGAGTAGGGACCCCCTCCTCTGTGTTCCCACAGGCCCGGTGCTCGCCATGCTTTGAGTTCTCAACACACTGCCTTGTGATTTTCTGCTGGACTGTTGGCTTGGTCAGACTGGGGGCTCCGTGAAGGGGGGATGAGGTGTGCTCATGTCTGTATCTGCAGAACCCAGGCGGCACCTGGACGGTGGATGGTGCTCACTGCTGTTTGCAGGGTGAATGGATGGGTGCTCGGTTCCGGGACTGGGGGCTAGGCAGTAATGGGGTGTGTGTGTGAATGACCGCTTCTGGAGGAGTTTAGGTCCCTTGGCTGCGTGGGGGGCGGGGGAGCCCCCGTGCCCCACCATAGGTTCGAAAGACCTGGAAACTGGGCTCTCCCACCCGGAGTCTCCTCATTCCTGCCCAGCGCCAGCCTGCGCTGTCATAGCAACAGCCCGCCCGGGCGATTGGGTCAACCAATGGCAGCTGGCTCTGGTGACGTAATGCCCGGATTTTGCAGCTCATTGGCTCCGCTTTTGTCCAGGTCGGGGCGGGGCTGTGGGTGGGAGATGCGGTGGGGAGGAAAGAGCGCTGGGAGCCCTGGGACCATCTCCGGTTCAGTCATGCGATTAGGCCCTCTGCTGCTTGCCTCGCTCTGCCTTCGCTCCCTCTTCCTCTCCCTCTCCCTCTGCCCTGCGCCTGAATTTCTCCTCTCTCTTTCTCTGCGCGTCGTTCCTGTCTCGGGTTGGCTGGGTCCTTCTGTCTGTATCGGTCTCCCTTACGGCTGGGTGGCTCCTTCTTCTCCACCCTCTGTCTCTGCCCTAGGGTCCCTCCGACTCTGAGTGCATCTCCCTGTCTCTCCTGGCAGCTCTGCCTCTCCGGCCGTCTCTCCCTCCTGTCTTGCTGGCGGGTGCCTTCTCCAAACAAGGGCGCAGTGAGAGCTCCTTGACTTGCAGCCAGAAGGTGACTCACTGCTTCAAACCGCAAGGCCTGCCTCGTCAGTCTCCGAGGCACCTTCTTCCCGAGTCTGTTGGAAAGTTCTGGGCCCCGGGCCCAGCTCTTGAGACCCTGGTGAGGGCCCGGGCTAGGCCTTTCTCTGATGTGTCTCACAGGTATTTGTCCTTGTTGACTTGTCACCCAGTCAAGGGGAAGGCCGGACATTCTGTGCTTTGGAGCAAGGAAGGGAGGAGAGGACAGACTTAGAGAAGGAACAGGCATAAACTTCAGTAATTAGAGCAGAGAAGTTTAGGTAACACAACTGGGGGAACTTCCAGAAAACAAGTGCGTGGGCACTGGAACGAGTGACCGAAAAAGGTAGTTGCACGTCTCTACCCTTCCACCCGTCCATCCATCAACACAACATATGGGCGCCTCTCGGTGCGAGGCTGCTCTGTGCTGGCGTTGGCTCAGTCTCCTGGGCTCCAGGAGTTACAGCTCAGTCAGGGGGGGAGACATACAAACCTTGGGTGTTGCTGGGATTCCAGAGGAGGGCAAAACTCATCCTGTCAGGTGTGAGGGCTCAGGCAGGGCAGCTTCCTGGAGAAGGTATCCTTTGAGCTGATGTGTTCGGGAGAATGGGTGATAGCTTGTTTGGATCAGCTTGGGTGGGGCAGGATAGCAGGAGACCAGTGTGGATGGATCCGTGCGGGTAGAGGGTCCAGGAATGTGAATACCTGGGAGTTTGCACTTGATCCCAGGGCTGATGGGGAGCCATCCGAGGGATCTGAGCAGGGGAGAGGCATGGTCAGACGTGGGTATCCTGCGATCTCGCTGGCAGCGAGATCTCGCTGGATCTCATCTGTGTTGCTCAAGCCTGAGTCCCAGCACAGAGCGCGGTGCCAGTCCGCAGTAGGGGCTCCGGCTTTTGTTGAAGGAAAGCATGAACTGGAGGGGAGAGGTTGTTCTGATAGATGGGGGGTGAAATGAAGAGGCCGGCATTTGTGTGGCGGTGGAGGGACTGGGAAAAGAGGATGGGTTCAAGAGATGGAAAAGATGGGTAGAATGGACGGGGCTTGCTGGTTCATTAGAGGCTGTGGGGGTGATGGAGAGGGAGGTGCCCAGGGTAACACCCATGGTTCTGGCTTGAGCCGCTGAGGATGGGAGGAGAGGGAACACGGGGAGGGGGGAACGATTTCAAGGGAAAGGTGGTTAATTTAGAGTTGGACCCACAGAGCCTGAGGTGCTTGTGAGATGTTCAGGTGGGGCTGTCTGTGGAGAGGTCTGGGCTAGGGTGACCAGCATAATGGTGGCTACGGAGGCCACTTAAGGACTGGGACACATAAGAGCAGGTTTGTCAGGTAAGGGTGTCCTTTAGAACCTCAGGGAGACCTGGCTAGGGTTCGGGAGTCCTGGATTCTGGTCTGGACTCTGACACTGGCTCGCTGTGTGACCTTAGGCAAGGTCCTCTCCGGTCTGCTGTCCCCCTGACTGTAAGCAGAGCCTCTCAGAGATGGAGAGAGGCTTGGACTACTTCTCTTTTTAAGGCTTCTGGATATGGTTTAAAAAAAAAAATGAAGATGTGCCCAAAATGGGGTGACAAAAATGATGGTTATTTACCTTAGTCACATTTACAAATTAACATTATGAACAAAGATACGGGGATTTCATGTACGACCTCATATGGAGATAAAAGCCCAGATCAGTCATGTTGGGAAATTAGATCCCCGGTAGGGCCTTCCAGGTTGCCTGGAGTAATTGCCCCTTTTGGTAGGAAAGGCGCCTGGCTGGGGGCGGGGAGGGACAGAGCCAAGGTGCAGGTCTGAGCCGCAGCTGCTTCTTGTTCTAAGCCTGGGTGTTCATGCCCCTCTCCTGGTTCCTGCTAGCCGCCAACATGGAGTTCCTCCTCCCAGAGCCCTCAGAGGCTGTGTTGATCCCAGGCCCGTGGGTTTCTGTGGGAGGAAAGCCCACCATTGCAGGGCCTGCACCGCTACTTTCCTCTCCCTGCTCCTTGCTCCTCAGGGCCAGGGCACTGGATGGAGTTGCTGGGCTCTGCCTTGAAATCGCCCTTGGGCATGTTGCTTCCTCCCAGCGTCTCAGAGTCTCAGGATCTCTGTGTCCTCGGGCTGTAGCCTGGTGACTGGCACAAGGTATGCACTTAATAAATGTTGGTTTAATTGGATTAAATTACAAAGTAATTTATTTGGCTGGAGTATGGATTGGGGGAAGGGTGGTAGTGAGAGTTGCCATCAAAATACGAGAAAGCCTGCAAATGTGCTTTGGAAAACGTAAGCCAAAGACATATTTACGAGTCTGCATCACATCGCATTTGGCCCAAAGTCCCTGAAAGGCTTCCAGAGCAAAAAGTAGATGTGAAATGGGATTTCCCACCCCAACTGAGGACATCTTTATTTCACAAAAATTAATTCTCTGTGGCCCAGTGGTCAAAGTGAGGACCCACCAGTGTTTCAAATCCCACTCCATCACTTTCTGGCTGTTTGACCCTTGACAAATGACCCAACTTCCTTGTGTATCAGTTAGACACAAGTGTAAATTGGGAATATTGCTATTACCCCACTCATGGGCTTGTTATGGGGATTAAATGAATTATTAGATGTAAAGTATTTAGGACAGTGACTGACATGTGTGAGTGCCCAGAAACATTAGCTTTTATTATTGTTAGCAATGATGTAGCTTCTTTGACCCCATCCCTAGAGCCGATCCCTATTAGCAGTTGGTGGGTGTGGCAGGTGGCTGAGTATCTGTTTAGCTCCTTCCTCTGCTCCAGGGCAGTGGTCCTTAATTTTGACTGCACTTTAGAGTCATCTGGGGGGAACCCTTCAAAACTCCCAGTGCTGGGCAGTACCCTTGAGCAGTTACAGCAGAATCTCTGGGGGTGCAACCCCAGGCCTCAGTGCCCTCCCAGGTCAATGGCAAATGTGCAGCCAAGGTTGAGAGCCAGAACAGTGGTCCTCACAGCTGACACTGGACTGGCAGTGCCAGCAACACTTGGGAACTTATTAGAATGCAGATTCTCAGGCCCCACCCCAGCTCTCCTGGAGAATTAAAACCTCTTGGTAGAGAAGCCCAGCAGCCTGTTTTAACAAACCCTCCAGAAGATTCAGAGGCAGCTAAAGTATGGCAACCACAGATCTAGAGGCTGAAAAGTGCAATATATTATTTTGAAAGCCACTGCTGTAAGCAGCATTCTATTATTCCCAGTCTGGCAGGAATAGGGACCAATTCCCACCCACTGGTAACCACCATACCCTGTGTCACGGACTCCCAGCTGCTTTATATGGGTTCTCATATTTAGACCTCAGAGCAACGCAACACCAATAACCTCTCCTCCATCGTCTAGATGAGGAACTTGAGGCTCATCTCACCTTGAGGAAATCGTGTCCAGGGCCTCACAGCTAGTTAAGGGATGGCGTGAAGACCCCCAGGGCAGGATTTTGCCGAGTGTTGGCTTCACAAGGAAAGGGCCTGTTCAAGAGCCTGTCATAAGGCACAGAGAAGGCAAAGCTCTTTGAGATCACTGGTCCTCAAAATTACGCCAAGAAATAGCTGAGAGTTGCACATGCAAAGGCTGGCATGCAAGGGTGGTGGTCTCCTGAGAGACGGAGCCTGTAAGGTGCTTGGCATGGTCCTAGCCCATAGTCAGTGCTCACAAACATCAGGCACCATCACTATGAGTCACACGCTTGTTGGTAAGTATAGATAATAGGGTACCATTTTATATCTATTATTTGTTGTTATTGTTTTACTTATATTTTTATTGTGGTAAAATACACATGCCTTATTATTTTTAATACTAAATGTGCTCCCTCTTGGAAGTTTTCCCATACAACTTCCAAGTATAGATGGTGCTGCTGCCTTGGCTGAAATGCTAACCCTAAATGGTAACCCAGTTACCAGCTAGGGCATGTGGAAGAGCCAGTAGGTGTGGAGTGAGGCTGACGTGGGCTCAAATCTCAGTTCTGTCACTTATCTGTGGGGCTGCGGGCAAACGCTTCCTCTCTCTGGACCTCAGATTTCCCCTCCTTTGAATGGGAAGCGCATTACAGAATATACACTTCTCTACAGACCTGAGGGGTTATTCTTCCTGTCAAAGGGAGCTGGTGGCTCTGCAGACACGAATAATCAGAGCCTTCCCAGCCTGGGCCAGGCTCCCCACCACTGGTCGCCTGAGCTGGATTCATTCCCTGCCTTTTTATAACCAAACTGCTTGTGATGGGGAGGAGGGGTGCAGAGGGGCATCTACCGGTGTAACACTCCTGGCCTCTCTCTGCCTGTCCCTGACCCCTGTTGTTGCTCAAGAGCTAGTCTGGGGGAAGGCACTGAGTGAACTCAGCCCTGCTCCCTCTGGGCCTGCAGAAGAGCTATGTTCTGGTTGGTTCTCTGATACCAGGTGGTCTCGGCGGGCTGGCTTTGCCTGGAGGCCTTTGGCTGCCCAGTGCTGCCAATGACCCGAGGTTACATCTGTCTAATTCAGGGGTTGGGGGTTTGAAAGCCCACTTGGCTATAGGTCTAAAGCCCCCTCCTCCAGGCAGCTCTGTCACGTCACCTCGCCACATGACCTCCCATCTCACCTGAGTATAAGCCAGATGCCTCATGATCAACCACACGAGTCTCACCATCCAGGTCTGGGTCCCCCCCTGGCCTCGTCCAGCCTTACTCCAACTTTCCCCCTTCCTCTCACTTCACTCCAGTTACACTGGCCAGGCTGATTCTGGGCTACCCAGCCACGCTCCTGCCTCAGGGCCCTTGGCACCTGCTGTTCCCGCAAGTTGCAGTCTTCTTGCCCCGGATGCTTGTGCGTAGTGCATGGCCTTGCTCACGTCAGGTCTTAACACAAGTATCACCTTCTTGGCTTTTTAGAATCAGAATATCTCCCACACCCCTCAGCACTTCATAATCCCCTTTCCCTGCTTTACTTTTCTTTTTAGCACTTATTCCTAACAAACTATTTATTTTACTTATTTACCTTGTTTATTGTGTCTCCCCTATAAAATGACTGCGCCATGCGACCAAGGATTTTTGTTTGCTCTTTTCACTGCAGCTTCTCAGAACCTTGTGCAGGCCTCGCACGTGGCAGGGGCTCAGTAAACATTCGTTGAATGAATGAATGGAGCCAGCATTCTGCTCGCCTCTGTCCCTTACTTGCATGGATCTCACAGTCCTTTGGGAGGGGACCTGGGCCCCCAGCGCTCAGTTCAGTGTGGCTGAGGAGACATAATGTACTGAATACTCAAGAGCCTGGGCTCTGCACCCAGACTGAATTTAAATTCCAATGGGGATAGCCTCTTTTTTTTTTTTAATTTATTTTTGGCCGTGTTGGGTCTTTGTTGCTGCGTGCTGGCTTTCTCTAATTGTGGCGAGCGGGGGCTCCTCTTCGTTGAGGTGCACTGGCTTCTCATTGCAGTGGCTTCTCTTGTTGCAGAGCACAGGCTCTAGGCAGACTGGCTTCAGTAGGTGCAGCACACAGGCTCAGTAGTTGCAGCACGTGGGCCCTAGAGCTCAGGCTCAGTAGTTGGGGTGCACAGGCTCAGCTGCTCCGCGGCATGTGGGATCTTCCCAGACCAGGGATCGAACCTGTGCCCCCTGCATTGGGGAATACCCTCTTAGCCGTATTTCTGTACCTCTCTGAGCCTCAGTGCCCCCATCTATAAAATGGGGACTATAAGCTCTCCTCCCTTATGGAGTTATCATGAGGATCAAGGGGTAATACCAGTAAAGTACTTAGGCACAGAGTAAGGGCTCCATCAGTGTCATTCAGTGTTTATCAGCTTTGTGGCTTGGGGGAGGTGACCACCTCCCTGCCTGCTTCTCAGGATGGCTGTGGAGGGACACCAGGAAGGCAAGGGGTGTGGCTTTGCCTCCTCCTTGTGGACTCGGACGCCCAGGATGGAACAGAAGGGCTGGGGATTGGAGACCCAAGCCTCAGCTAGGGAACTCAAAGGGAGGTGGCAGCAGGATGGGGGACAGTGTGACAGTCCCTAGCTGGGCCCACTTCAGCAGGGGTGGGAGCAGGAGTGCTATCTGCATGATCCCAGGTATCTGGGTGCTTCCAAAGGTAGAGAACAGTGCCCAGGTAGACTCGTTGTCTGGCTGCCGACCTGGCCTTTTCACTTCCATAGCCTGAGTCATAGGTTCAGGAGACTGAGAAGGGTCACTGTTTTGCCCCTCACCTGCTCCATGAAAACAGAAAGCCTTGGGATTAGGCTCCAGAGGGGGCAGTTTGGGGAGAAATAAGGTCACAGGGTGGCCTCTGGGATACTGACCAAAGTGACCAGG
Source organism: Balaenoptera acutorostrata (assembly GCF_949987535.1). Taxonomy (NCBI): domain Eukaryota; kingdom Metazoa; phylum Chordata; class Mammalia; order Artiodactyla; family Balaenopteridae; genus Balaenoptera; species Balaenoptera acutorostrata. The sequence continues at coordinate 24,612,417 of NC_080064.1, read as the reverse complement.
GATGCCCTTGCACCTTCCTTTGTCAGGTTTGTGTGGGGTGTGTGTGTGAGAGAATCTGTGAGAATGTGGGTACACGACGCGACTGTGTGTGTGTCTGAGTGTGTATCAGAACATCTGCCACCAGCCATTCACACACACTCACACACACACGGCCCAAAGGCTGGCCCTGCTGTCAGCATGCCCAGGGGGATCTATCCTCCATCACAAGGCGTCCTCACAGGCGTTGGACTGGAAATGTCAGCTCTGTTCTGAGTGCCAGGGAGACTTCGTGCCTCAAAAACCCTGCCCTGAAAATCATGGGCAATGCCAGGCCTGAGTCCTGGCAGAAGAGGGGCTCAGTACAGGGGTGGGGATCTGGGTGTGAGCCCGGGGAAAAACTGGGCCTGGTGGGGGCTGGAACTCCACTCCCAATGGGACAGAGAGGCAGAGCCGAGAATAATCACTGACGTTTGTTACATACTGACTGCCTCAGACACGGGCATCACTTCATTTTTCAGAAGACACTGAGCCTCAGAGAGGTTCAGAAACTTGTCCAAGATGGGATTTCCTTAGTGACGCAGTGGTTAAGAAAACGCCTGCCAATGCAGGGGACACAGGTTTGAGCCCTGGTCTTCCGGGAAGATCCCACTTGCCGCAGAGCAACTAAGCCCGTGCGCCACAACTGCTGAGCCTGCGCTCTAGAGCCCGCGAGCCACAGCTACTGATCCCGTGTGCCTAGAGCCCGTGCTCCGCAACGAGAGAGGCCACCACAATGAGAAGCCCGCGCACGGCAACGAAGACCCAACACAGCCATAAATAAATAAATAAATAAATTTATTTAAAAAAAAGAAACTTGCCCAAGATCACACAGCTGGAAAGTGGCAGGGGAGGAAGCTGAGGCGCAGAGGGATACCTGGCTTACTGTGAGTCACCCCACATGTTATGGGCAGGGCTGGGATTTGAACTCAGGTCTCTCTGACTCCAGAGCCTGTGCTCTTAACCACCACCCACCCTCCCCAAGCTCTTGGGGGAGCCAGACATACTGGGAATGTATGAGAAAGAAGGACTCTGGGTGGCCAGAGGTGGGAGGGGCTGATTCTGCCTGCAGGGTCAGCAGGTAAAAAGTGAGGCACGGATGACTGCGGGGAGCACTCCGGGAGACAGAGGTGGGGGGAGGGCAGTCCACGGGAAGGAATGGTGAGCAAAGGCACGGAGGCGTGAAATAGGGTGTCACATTCCTGTGGTTTATGGCTGACCCATTGAGCAGGAAGACAACCTCCACTCCTCCCTGCCCCCACCTCCATCCTGGCTCAGAAAGCCTGATTGTCCCCACCTCCCTCTGCACCCCCCTCCTGTTAGGCTCCTGGGATATGGACAAGAAAGGAGCTTGTCTTTCCTGGCTCTGCTGGAGTCCTGCCGCTGAGGTTTGGTTACCATGGCAACGGGCTCCATGGAAACTCACAGCCAGCCTTTCCCAGGATGGGCCTGGACCCTAGCCCACCTGATGATGCGCTGTCTCCCCTGGCCTCAGCATCCTGAGGGGATGCCCAAGGGAGACACTCTGCCGCCTGAGTCCCCCCCACCCTTCCACCTTGGCAGGGATAGGAGAGTCCCCAGGGTCAGAGAGGAGATAATTCCAGCATGTAGAGTCTGCCGATTGCTCCAGGACCCCACATTAAACTCAGGACATGGAGATCCAAATTCCCTTCTACTTAGGCAAATTGGGTGTAAGTAAGTCTTTATGTGGCCATCACTTGATGTCCCTACCGTTCTGTCCCTGCACCCTGGGCTATTCCTCTACCAGGGCTGCATTCTCTTCATTCTGTTTCTCCCCTGGCCCTGCTGGTCTCTGAACTCCAGGTCTATTCAACCACTGTCTATACACCACGGCCCCCACGTACACCCTGTTTCGGAGAATCGACACATCATCGACACACTTGCCATTGGACAGACCTGGGAGGGGACCCTAACGCCACACTCATTAGTCATGTGACCCTGAACAAGTCACTCCCTCTTTGTGAGCCTTGGATCCTATGTCTCTGAATATGTGCTTTATAGGGCTGCTTATTCAACCAACAAATGTGTTGAAAAATACTTGTATCTATTGAGCACTTATTTATTTATTGTGCTTTTAATGCATTTATTGTGCGAAAAACTGCACTTAACCTCATCTCATTTACTCCTTATGATAACTCTATGAGGCAGATTCTTCTTTCCAATTTATTACTGAAGACACTGAGGCAAAGAGGGTGCAGGACCCTGTCCAAGGTCATGCAGCTGTCACGTGGCAGATTTGCACACTTAACCACTTCATTATTTGGTCAGTTAATTTTTATTGAGCACCTGCTATGTGATGACCTAGTTTCTGCCCTATGGAGCATCTACTGGAGAGATGGAAAAAAAGGGAAATCAATATAATACACATTGTGGTAAGTAGTATGTTGAGATAGAGGATAATGAGGGAACATTCTTTAGAGAGGGTGCATGGTCAGGGGAAGATTTCTCTGCACAGGTGACATATAAGGATGAGAGACCTGAATGGTGGGAAGAGTTAGCCAGGAGAGGGACCAGAGACCCCGGCAGGGGGCACAGCATGGACAAAGGCCTGGAGGTGGGAATGGGTTTGCTGTGTCCTCGAGGCTGGAAGGGGTCAGAGGAGCTTGGAGGTGGTGAGCCAGGGGGAGGGAGGCCCAGGATGAGCTGGCGAGGCAGACAGGGGCCAGATCATGCAGAGCCTCTTAGGCTGGGATGTGAAATGTGGTTTATTCTAAGGGCAGTGGAATCCACTGGAAGGTTCTAAGCAGGAGAGTGAGTTGACCTGATTTCGGTAAGGAGCAGCTCCCTCTGGCTGCTGTGTGGGGAGTGGTAGGAGAGGGGCAGGAAAGGAGGCCAGGAGGAAGGTCATTGCAGTCATCCAGGATGGGGATGGTGGTGCCTGGGCTGCAGTGCTGGCAATGGAGAGGGAGGGAGGTACTGAGTGTGACATAGTTTGCACGTAGAGTAGACCGAACTAGATGATATACTGTACGTAGGGGATGAGGAACAGGAAAGAATAAAGGATGACTTCTAATTTCTGTCTTGAGCGACTGGGTGGGTAGATGATGTTGCTTACTGAGAGGGCACAGACCCGGGACGGTGCTGGGGGTGGGATGCTGGACAACTGGCTTTTCGGGGAGAACACCCAGAGCTTGTTTTTGGATGTGTTGTGTTTGAGATGCCTGGGGGCCATGTGAGTACAGATACTGGGTTTGGAATTCAGGGAAGAGATATTTGGGAGCTGAGAGTGTAGACATGGTATTTAAAGTCATGGGATTTGATGCGATCAAAGAAGAAGAAACTGTAGACAGAGACGGGCAGAGGAGACAAGCTGAGATGAGAGAAAGGAGAAGAGAAGAGATGGGGAGGGGGAAGGGAGGGGAGGAGGGGGAAGGGGAGGGGAGGGCTGCTGGGGCCCAGAATGACCCTGTGCATTCCTTTACCAAACCTTCCCTGGTGTGTGTTGTGTGTCAGGCACTGGAGAGCAGATGGTGGGTCCAGCTCCCGCCCTGAGTCCAGGGGCGCTCAGCCTTGGACAGCAGGGAAACCGGCTATGAGAGCATGTGAGGCCAGGGGTGAGAAGCGGCTCCTGTGAGAAGCCCGAGGAGGGGCGGCCAAACTGGACTCAGGTGTGGGGAGGGGAGGGCTCCTGGAGAGGCAGCACGGAGGCTGGGACTTGATGCATGAGTTCGGAGGCTGGGACCTGATGCATGAGTTCGGAGGCTGGGACCTGATGCATGAGTTAGCCTGGTGTCCAGGGAGGAGAGGAGGGTGGAGGGTGGAGGGGAGAAGCAGACGGCCAGTGTCCGCAGCTTCCTCCGCTGCCCCCAGTCCCTGTCCTGGTGGGACCCCTGGCTCCCTGGGGACAGCCTGGGGTTGGGTGAGGTTTGGGTTTAGCTGCCTAACACACGTGTGGACTCAGCAAATGGCTGGGACGGCATGGAGTCTTGAAAACCCTGACTTGGAGACATTTAGGAGCTGTGGGCCTTGGGCAAGGAACGACTGCCCTGAGCCTCGGGGTCTCGCCTGGAAAAGGGTGATAACAACATGAGAAAGTGCTGTGCCAGCTCGCGGGTTCTGCCCGCGTGTGGGGAGTTATTAGTGCCGCCCAGACCGCACAGCCCCGTGTGAGACGTGACCCTGGCTTTGTTGAGAACGGGGGAGAGAGAGACAGAGACAGAATGAGACAGAGAGACACAGAAAAGAGTAAGACAGAGAGATAGAGAGACACAGGAGACAGAGACAGTGAGACAGAGGGCAAGAAAGAAAGAGAGACGGGGGAGGAGAGAGAGAGAGGGCAAGGGATAGGTAGGTAGGTAGATAGATAGATTTGGGGGCAAGAGAGGGAAAGAGACAGAGGCAGAGATACTGGGGAGACAGAGAAAGAGTCAGAGACAAAAAGAGACAGAGACAGAGAGACAGAGCGAGGTGGTGGATTCCAAGGCAATAACAGACATTATGTCGGGACAGCAAATCTATGAATGATTTTGACTTTCATATTTTGGTCATATTATTTTCTGATTTTTCTCTATGATTACTTAAATAATTATCTTTTTAAAGACATGGTTTCCAGGGGCTTCCCTTGTGGCACAGTGGTTAAGAATCTGCCTGCAAATGCAGGGGGGACACGGTTTCAAGCCCTGGTCTGGGAAGATCCCACATGCCGCGGAGCAACTAAGCCCGTGTGCCGCAACTACTGAGCCTGCGCTCTAGAGCCCACGAGCCACAACTACTGAAGCCCATGCGCCTAGAGCCCGTGCTCCGCAACAAGACAAGCCACCGCAATGAGAAGCCCGCGCACCACAAAAAAGAGTAGTCCCTGCTCGCTGCAACTAGAGAAAGCTCGCGGGCAGCAATGAAGACCCAATGCAGCCACAAATAATAAATAAAATAAATTAAAAAGAAAAAAAAGACATGGTTTCCAGATGTAAACTGGATTTTTCAAACTTTCTGCAATTTGGAACTACCTATGAGAAGCTTTATAATTTGCAGACAAACTGACCCAGAATTTTCACTTCTTAAAATTTTTTCAAAGGAAAAACTCATGGAAGCACTGGTGACTTAATTACAAGGATGATTTTCAAGTGCTGTTTTTAACAGCAAACAAGAAAACCCAAAACAAAACCCCCCAAACAAACAAACAAAAAACACTTCTAACCTTAAGTGCACAAAACAGGTGAATACATAAATAAAAGATGTTCCATTCACAGAATGGACTTCTATGTAGCCTTTAAAATGATGTTGTAGCTTGTAACTCATTGGTGTGGATATTCACGAGATATTATTATGTAAATAAAAAGCAAGTTTCAAAAAGGTACAATATATACCTCCAATTTGTTAGAAAAAGATGTTTGCATGTGTACATGGAGAAATAGCTGGAATTTTTATCACCAAGGTAATAAGTGTGGTGTGTGACAATAAAAACAATTAAAGTTATTTCAAATCTTGTCTATGCATTAAGAATTCTTACACAAGGAGGTCACCCTCCTGCTTTTTGCTCTGTCCTCAGAGGAAAGGAGAACAGGTGCTCACAGTCTGGAGTGTGATAATCCAGCAGGACTTCGATGGTCATAATTGAATTGCACCTCATCCATGTCAATTCACACAGATTTATACCAGTTATTTTTTTGTTAACTTTTCTGCAGAGGCTAGAGCGAGACACGGCCCATTCAAAAAAATAATCATTTTCTTCATTTTTACAGGCTGTGACAGTTTCATTCCCTTGCTAGTTGCAAATGGAGGTCTATCATCTCTTTTTAGATATTAACTCCGGGGTTCCATTCATTGCCATCACATGAGCACCGTAACAGGAGTGTCAGGAAGGACTTCTCCAGGTGGGGATAACTAAGAAGTGGGATATAAACCTTGAGATTAGGTTTCTTTGGTTTGTCTATTCAAATGTACATTGTTACAACACCTTACAGAAATGACAGATTTTATTTCTTTAGACTCGTTTCAAAAAGAATTTGAAGTGGCTTACCAAATTATATATGCATATAATAGGGTAAAAACAATTGAGGAGATCAGGGTGAAGGAAAGCTAATGATATGAAAATAAGACATAAAGAGTAAAGTTAATAAACAAAACAGATGCCTCCAGTTATTGAATATTTGCTTGATTGGGACGTCAGGTTTGCTCTGATCTTTCCAGTGGCTGGTTTTCAGCATTTAAAAGGATCGAATATAGAGCAAAATGTAAAGAAATATAAACCTTAGGCATAAACTGTCACCTTCCTCCTAAGCTCAACTGTGATCAACTTCTATGCAAATAAACTTTGACATTTAAATCTCAGGAAAATAGTTCCTTTTTCTCACTTCCACTGTTTCCAGTGGAAAGTTGACGTCCTGCCCACTCGACATAGAGAGGTGCCCCCGTTTTCTCTCCTGCATCTTGTGGACAAAGAGATCCAGAAAAGACAAGGGCTTCTGTTCTCCAGCTCATGTGCATATATCTTCTTGGTAGAAAGGAATTAGCCTTGGTTAAAATTCCCTTCTCCAGTACTTTCCAATGTTTCGATGTTCATATTCTTGATCCAAAACCAGGAAGGATTCAACTGCACCTCTGGTCCTTATCCAGATACAGTTTGCACTCACTGAGATGATTTTATTCCAAGTGAGATGTTACCTTAGCAACCAACTTCCCAACTCACTCAATTAACCCGCTTCTTCTCTGTAATCAATACTCATTAGCAGCAAATCACTCCTTTGCTTTGCCTTACAGTTAAAACCACTCATTCAGGTCAACCTGTTTCTTAAAGGTAACAGTCTTTTCTCCCTCTGAATATGGAAACTCATTTGAACCCCACAGATCCCCTCACCCTGAGCCCCTGAGGCCGTCATCTTAACTCCGGCTCAGCCAAAAAGTACTGGCTGGTGATCTCTGTGGAGTTGGCAAGAGTCGCCACGGTGGCTTCTGGCATACCAGCGGGTCACTGGGGCCTTGCCCACAGGGGAACTGGCAAGAGGGAAGATGGCACCTGCCATTTGGAATCAAGGAGACAACTCCTGCACACACAGGAGGTTCCTTGGAGACTCCAAAGGAGAAATACTATTATGTGAAGGTTATGGTAGACTGATATGGTTTGAGAACACAGAGAAAAAAATATTATTAAAACCCATGCAGTCTATACCAGTTCTGGCTCTGGTTCTGAGGCTGGGTGTGGGGTGGTCATGGCATAATTCATCTCATGGGGAGTTAAAATTCTAGATAACTTCCATCCCTGTACAGATCCCAGTGGGGGGAGGGAGAAGGGGACAGTGGACCCTGGAACGCCTCTGCCAGCTTTCCTAGCCTGCTGCTCCAAGGGGACCTGGAGTGGGTGGCCCTTCCGGGAGCAGGGATGTTAGTGGGTCACCAGGGGCTGGTCACAGGAGAGAGTGAACTTGTTCCATCGGACACAGTGAGGGGAATGGAATTCTGAGGTGCAGTCCTAAGGAAGGGGAGCCCTGACACCCAGGAAGAAGAGTCCTACAGAGGGAAGAGGGTGAGAACACAGTGGTGTAAGGACTTCAGGAAAGGCTGCTATGGACACAATGCCTCAGGTAAGTGGTGAGGTGGCAGATGGGGGTGGGGTGGGGGTGTAATGGTGTTGGGGGCAGGTGGGGGGGTGCAGTGGTGTTGCAGGCAGATGGGATGGGGTGGGGTTGTAGTGGTGTTGGGGGCAGATGGGGTGGGGGTGTAGTGGTGTTGGAGGCAGATGGGATGGGGTGGGGGTGTAGTGGTGTTGGGGGCAGATGGGGTGGGGGTGTAGTGGTGTTGGAGGCAGATGGGATGGGGTGGGGGTGTAGTGGTGTTGGGGGCAGATGGGGCGGGGTGGGGTGTAGTGGTGTTGGGGACAGATGGGGCGGGGTGGGGTGTAGTGGTGTTGGGGGCAGATGGGGCGGGGTGGGGTGTAGTGGTGTTGGGGGCAGATGGGGCGGGGTGGGGTGTAGTGGTGTTGGGGGCAGATGGGGCGGGGTGGGGTGTAGTGGTGTTGGGGGCAGATGGGGCGGGGTGGGGTGTGGTGGTGTTGGGGGCAGATGGGGCGGGGTGGGGTGTAGTGGTGTTGAGGGCAGATGGGGTGGGGTGGGGGTGTAGTGGTGTTGGGGGCAGATGGGGTGGCGGTGTAGTGGTGTTGGGGGCAGATGGGGTGGGGGTGTAGTGGTGTTGGGGGCAGATGGGATGGGGTGGGGGTGTAGTGGTGTTGGGGGCAGATGGGGCAGGGTGGGGTGTAGTGGTGTTGGGGGCAGATGGGGCGGGGTGGGGTGTAGTGGTGTTGGGGGCAGATGGGGCGGGGTGGGGTGTAGTGGTGTTGAGGGCAGATGGGGTGGGGTGGGGGTGTAGTGGTGTTGGGGGCAGATGGGGTGGCGGTGTAGTGGTGTTGGGGGCAGATGGGGTGGGGGTGTAGTGGTGTTGGGGGCAGATGGGATGGGGTGGGGGTGTAGTGGTGTTGGGGGCAGATGGGGCAGGGTGGGGTGTAGTGGTGTTGGGGACAGATGGGGCGGGGTGGGGTGTAGTGGTGTTGAGGGCAGATGGGGTGGGGTGGGGGTGTAGTGGTGTTGGGGGCAGATGGGGTGGGGGTGTAGTGGTGTTGGGGGCAGATGGGGTGGGGGTGTAGTGGTGTTGGGGGCAGATGGGGCGGGGTGGGGTGTAGTGGTGTTGGGGACAGATGGGGCGGGGTGGGGTGTAGTGGTGTTGGGGGCAGATGGGGCGGGGTGGGGTGTAGTGGTGTTGGGGGCAGATGGGGCGGGGTGGGGTGTAGTGGTGTTGGGGGCAGATGGGGCGGGGTGGGGTGTAGTGGTGTTGGGGGCAGATGGGGCGGGGTGGGGTGTGGTGGTGTTGGGGGCAGATGGGGCGGGGTGGGGTGTAGTGGTGTTGGGGGCAGATGGGGCGGGGTGGGGTGTAGTGGTGTTGAGGGCAGATGGGGTGGGGTGGGGGTGTAGTGGTGTTGGGGGCAGATGGGGTGGCGGTGTAGTGGTGTTGGGGGCAGATGGGGTGGGGGTGTAGTGGTGTTGGGGGCAGATGGGATGGGGTGGGGGTGTAGTGGTGTTGGGGGCAGATGGGGCAGGGTGGGGTGTAGTGGTGTTGGGGACAGATGGGGCGGGGTGGGGTGTAGTGGTGTTGAGGGCAGATGGGGTGGGGTGGGGGTGTAGTGGTGTTGGGGGCAGATGGGGTGGGGGTGTAGTGGTGTTGGGGGCAGATGGGGTGGGGGTGTAGTGGTGTTGGGGGCAGATGGGGCGGGGTGGGGTGTAGTGGTGTTGGGGGCAGATGGGGCAGGGTGGGGTGTAGTGGTGTTGGGGACAGATGGGGCGGGGTGGGGGTGTAGTGGTGTTGGGGGCAGATGGGGCAGGGTGGGGTGTAGTGGTGTTGGGGACAGATGGGGTGGGGTGGGGTGTAGTGGTGTTGGGGGCAGATGGGGCGGGGTGGGGTGTAGTGGTGTTGGGGGCAGATGGGGCGGGGTGGGGTGTAGTGGTGTTGAGGGCAGATGGGGTGGGGTGGGGGTGTAGTGGTGTTGGGGGCAGATGGGGTGGGGGTGTAGTGGTGTTGGGGGCAGATGGGGTGGGGTGGGGTGTAGTGGTGTTGGGGGCAGATGGGATGGGGTGGGGGTGTAGTGGTGTTGGGGGCAGATGGGGTGGGGGTGTAGTGGTGTTGGGGGCAGATGGGACAGGGTGAGGGTGTAGTGGTGTTGGGGGCAGATGGGGTGGGGTGTGGGTGTAGTGGTGTTGGGGGCAGATGGGGTGGGGTGGGGTGTAGTGGTGTTGAGGGCAGATGGGGTGGGGTGGGGGTGTAGTGGTGTTGGGGGCAGATGGGGTGGGGGTGTAGTGGTGTTGGGGGCAGATGGGATGGGGTTGGGTGCGAGTGGTGTTTGGGGCCGATGGGGGATGCAGGATGCAAGAAAATGGGTCGGTTCACTTCTGGGCAAAGTGATGCCGACAGGAATAGCACTGCTGGATGGTAAGATGACCCAGAAATAGAAACATTTAAGTAATTCATTAAAAACATGGCTTCAGGCACGGGATACAAGCACTGGGTGAAGAAGCAGAAACCCTCTTCTCAAGGGGCTCACATTCTAGAGGCAGAGGCAGAAAACAGCCTGGGAAATAAATGAATAAGCATTTCAGGTATGCTGAGGGCTGTGAAGAGAACGAACCAGAGAGACACCGGGAGGACAGCACCTTGTGATGGAGGGGGTCACGGGGGAGCTCTCTGAGGAAATGACCGTGGAGCTGAGAGCCCAGCTAGTGAGGAGCCAGGAAGGAGTGCTCCAGAAAGAGGAAAGAGCGAGTGCTAAAGCCTGTTCCCAGGCTCCAGAAACCCCTGATCGCCCTGGCCATGCAGTTCTTTTCGCAATCCTTCAACCAGAAACGAACATTCTCTGCTTTGGGTGCCTTCACACCTGACTCCAGTCCCTCCCCAGGGCCCATGACTTCTGATACACATCCTGTTAAATTTGCAGCCCTTAAAAATACTCCACTTTATTGGTAATAATAATAATAATAATAATGCCAACACATCTATGTGATACCATATTTCATCTTGGACATTTGGGAGATTAAAAAACAAACTGGTGAGAATCCAGTGACAGCCTGTCTCTTCGGTTGCAGGTGGGATTGCAAAATGGTGACCCTTTTGAAAGTAACTTGAAAATATTTATCAAAAGCTATTATAATGTTCCTACCTCCAATAACCTTATTTGAGGATCAGTCTTGGGAAATAATGTAAACTATGGCAAATGTTTGTGCACAAACATGTTCAGTTGAACGTTATTTATAAGAATGCAAAACTGAAAACTGCTTTAGTGTGAAACGGTGAGAAAAAGCTTAATTGTGACGGATGGACCCATGGGATGCAGGGCAGCCACTAGCGCTGATACAGTGAAACGGCGATGGTCTTTGTGGTCAGGCGAACCTAGGTTCAAAAACTGACTCTTCCAGTCACAGCTGTGTTTTCTTGGGTCAGTTCTTTAACCTCACTGAGCCTCAGTTTCCTCATTGGTAGAACAGGGATATCATTTAGCTCCTTTTTTTTTTCATGAGCAGAGAATCATTTCCACGAGAAACTGATAAGCCCTCCGGGCAGCATACAAGACCCAGCGGGTGCTCAGCCGTCCAGCATACCCTCTTACTCCCCTAGTGACAGCTGACCAAGCACTTATACTTCCGTGATCTCACTCAATCCTGACAACCTCAGGACTATTATTCCCATTTTGCCGATGAGGAAACTGAGGCTCAGAGAGGTGAACAGATTTTGTGAAAGTCACCCGGCAATTAAGAGGGAAAGTCAGGACTTGTCCTTAGGGATTCTGACCTTTGCAGCATGCTGCCCTCTTGGGAACTCCTACTCATTCGTCAAGACCCAGTCCAATTATCATCTCTTCTAGGGAGCCTCTCCTAATATCTCTCTGCCAGTGCTCACATGGCCTCCTGCACAGGCCTCAGCACGGGGAGGCATGTGGTCTGGATGCAAAAATGCCGCTTGCTCCAAATTCAAAGCCCAGATTTACCCCACGCCCACCCTCTCCTGAGAAGATGGGGTGGTAACACTCCGGTTGTATCCACCTCCCTAATTTAACAGGCAAAAAGCAGGGCAGCTCATGAACTTTCTTTGATATTCAGTGAGAGTGGTGAGGTTTACAATGAAGTCGGTGCTCAGTAAATGAGAAGGCTGCTCTCCTTCTTCAGCGTGGCTACTTCCAGAAAATGGGTGTCCACCACTTAACAGTGCATGTCCTTGGGCCTCAATTTCCTCGACAGTCAAATGGAGAAACTGTAGCATTTCCTCTGAGTGCTGTGGGGGAAGATCGCAGGAGTTAATGTATGTGAAGTCTTCTCAACACTGAATACTGGAAGCGTAGCCCCAACGTGAGCTATTATTTTCATTAATCTCCTGGTTGAAGGGCATCCTCCGCACGGTGGTAACTGTGTGCGCTGAGCCGCTGGGTCAGGGCTGAGTCTTCAGGACCAACGCAGGGCCTGGCACGGAGCCCGGCTGCGCCGAGGGGATGGATGGCGACGTGTCCCCGGGGAGGGGATACTGGAGCCGGGAGGAGCAGCCAGGCCCGGAAGGGCCCCAGGCTCTGGGCCCCTCCTCGCACCTGGGCGCTGCGGGCCGGCGGCCAAGTAGCTAATGAAACGACTGCCGTTGCTTCCCGGGCGCTCCCGGGGGAGCCCTTGGGACCCGCCGGGTGCAGCTTAACCTTAGCCGCGGTGGGGATGGGGGCAGCCCCCAGGTCGCGAACGGGGATGGGCGGTACACCGCCCTGCCCCGCCCACTACGGAGTCCCCGGATCCACAGGTAAGCGGAGGGCGGTGGTGCAGGGGAGGCCCTCAGGTTTGGATTCCGGGTCTGCACCCTCCTGCACTGACTTTGGGTCTGGTCTCTGGATGATTTACCTATAACCTCGCATTTACCTGACCTCACACCCAACCTGCGGCTGGACCTGGGGGTCAGGCTGCCTGCCTTCTAATTCCTGTTCCAGCCTCTTAGTGGCCTTGTGACCTTGGGGAGGTCGCTCAAGCCATCCGTGCCTCAGTTTCACGTCTGTAAACTGGGGATAATCATAACACCCACGTTAGGGTTGTTGTGAGATTACGTGAGTTAATACAAGGGCTTAGAATGGGGACAGGGTAAGTGCCCAGTAAACGTTGGCTCTTGTCACTTGGACTGGGCCCTTGACACCTTTAGGTTACTGAGGGGTGAGAACTGTTTTGGGAGTGATCTAGGGGAAGGTGCTAGGTCTGGTGCTGAAAGCAGTGGTTTGAGCCTCTGACTCTGTTGAGTCGTTTACTATATCTGTGAGCTGGGCTAGTCATTTCAGCATTTGGAAACTCAGTTTCTTTATCTGTAAAATGGGAGGAATGTCTATCTGAGCTGACTATTATGCAGATCAGTAATAAAACACGAGCTCCCACCTGGGGAGCCTAGCATGGTGCTGCCTGCTCTGTGTGCCAGCCTTGATTCTCACCATGACCCTGGGCAAGCAGACCTTTCCTCTCACTTCCTCACTTATAACCTGCTCAGGGTCCACAGCCAGGAAACCCGGCAGTCAGAGTTGGAAGTGCAGTCTTTGGTACTACGCGGCTTCTCCCCAAAAGGAGGTAATGCCTGTCAGTGTGTTTTGTCAGCTACAGAGAGGAGGGGTTTAGGGAGACGGAGGAGAGAGAGCTTGAGGTCCACCTCTGGATTGAGGCCGGGCGGGACAGACCCGAATTCTCATCTTTGCTTTGTCCCTTCTTTCCTGGGCGGCCTTGGACAGTCCCTCAGCCTTGAGCCTTGGTTTCCTCACCTGTGAGGTAGGCATCGTAATGCTCCCACTTCACAAGACACTTGTGAGGATTGAGTCTCAGAGGAGATGCTTCATACACAGTAGCTTACGTCGGCACTGGCTGGTGCTTATACGCTCATTCAGTCACCCACTATTAGCTGAGGCCCACAGGTGTGTTGGGCCCTGGCATTCAGACACAATCCCCCCTCTCCTTGTAAGGGAGCAGACCTATAAACCATAAACGGCAGATATTAGCCAGAGCTCTGAGTGGGAGCCCGGAGGAGAGAGCCATTCCTGATGGCAGGGGATGGAGGGGTGCAGGAGGGGCGTCCCAAACCAGAGGACAGCATCTCTCAGTGGAGACCTACTGTGGAAACAAGAGGAGCCTATCAGAGAGACAAGGGGACGAAGTGAGGGCATCCTGGCAGGAGCACCAGTATAGACAAGGAGGGGGGATGGGCTGGTGAGGGAACAGGGTACATCCAAGAAGCGTGGATTTTATCTTGGGGAGTCTTTGAAAGCTGAGGGTTGAGACAGTTGGAGGGCATTAGATAACTCCACTCTCCACAGTAACAGTAGCACCCAACCCTCACCCAGAGACCGCAGCATGGCCAGTCGTTGAAAGATTTTATTTAGTAATCCTCAGCACAACCCTCTGTCTTGAGTAGATGCTATGGGGATCCTATTTGAGGCACAGAGAGGCTAAGGAAGTGATCCCAGGTCACACAGCCTTTAAAGGCTGAGCAGGGATTTGAAGCAGGCTGCCAGCTCCAGCCCCCTTGCCCCTAACCATGTCCCCTCCTGCCTCCTGTATGATCAGCCCTGAGCACCAGCGCTTCCATGGCCATTCTGAGAATTCCCAGGGTCATGTATCTCTACCCTTGGTGCCCAGCCCATTCCTGCTCAGTACCTGGTTCTTTCTCCTGGACTGACTGACAAAGCCACTTTAATGGAGCGGCCTTGGCTGCTGGGGCATGGGGGAGGGGACCAATTTCTCAGAAATCCAATAAGTGGAGTGAGTGACTCAGTGTGCTGGCAGCCCCCCTCCCGACCCCGGCCTCAGCTCTGGTCCTGGCTGACTGGGGAGGTGGTCGCCCCCGGCCCTCACCTTGCTTCAGCCCCTCCTTCCTGGCAGAGGTCTTGGGAGCTTGGAGTCTGAATAGTTTCTCCAACCGCTAACCCCTCCTCCTCTCCTTCATTCTCCCCCTCCCTCCTCAGGAACAGCCTTATCAGTCTCTGCCTTCTGCCCTGCCCTGCACCATCCTCCTAGACCCTGCCGCCACCTGGAACATCTTTCTCAAAGGTGACTGGATCTTGTCTCTCTCTGGCTCCTTGCCCCAGGAGAGAGTCCCAATCCCCCAGACAGGTCAATGATGTGGTTCACCATCGCCTCCCAGCTCCATGTCCTCAAACTTCCCCAGACACAGCCACCTCTTCATTGAACATCTGCTTGTCCCTCCAAGAACCTCTGAGCTTCTGCAACTGCTGTTCCCCTGCCAGGAATGCCTCCCCCATTCTCGTGGTGAAATTCTCCTTATCCTCCAAACAGCACCTCCTCTGTGCAGCCTTCCCTGATTTCCCCAGTCAGGGCTGGTTGCCTCATCCCCTGTGTCCCCACAGCACCCAGTTTTTCCTGGTATTAGCAGTGATCCCGTTGTATGACAGTTATTTGATTAGCTGTTCCTTCCCTCAATCAGACTTTGAAAACTCCTCAATAATATCCAAATAGCTGCCACCACTGAGCTCTTCCTATGTGCCAGGTACTGTGCTAAGACTTCACCTGCATGATTTCTAGTTCTCCCGACAACCCTGGAGGCAGGTGCCACATTCATCCCCACTTTACAGATGATCAGTGGAAGCGCAGACAGGTGAAGTGACTCGCCCAAGGTCACAGTGCATAGAGCCCAGCACAAATCAGCTGTGCCCAGAGGTTGGCTGAATGAGTGTGTGAATAAATGGGAGGTCTCCCATGGCTGGGTCTTTAGATCAGCCTTAGGAGCTTCAAGGGAAGGGAACTAGCATAGGGTGAGCCCCTGAATGTGCCAGGAGCCCCCGCTGTAGCCCTGAGATCCTGATCCTACTACCTCATTTTACCGATGAGAAAACGGAGGCTTAGAGCTATTAAAGGGCCCTCCCAAGCCCAGAGAGATTCAGTGGCAGAGCCAGGACATGTGTGACTCAGAGCCCAGTTTAGGACAAGTGTCTGGGGGCCCCAATGCTTCTGGAGAGGGGAAGAGGTGTTCATTTTAGTTTCATCAAAACTCCTCCTCTTTGGATGATAATCCCAGAAAGCCAAACTGAAGCCAGGGTTTGGGGCTGTGGACTGGACTCTGATTGTTGGGGGGAGGGGGCGCTGAGGAAGGTCATACCTTTTTAGGATGAGTCCAGTGGAGGCTTGGCCAAGAGAGGACCTTTGGAGTGTCTGCTGGAGGATGGGAGAATGAGTGAGTTTAAGTAATGGTAAGAGCTTGGGCCATGGAAACAGACACCCTGGGTTTGAATCCTGCCTCTGCCACCTATTAGCTGTGTGACCTTGGATAATCATTTCACCTCTTGGAATCTCAGTTTCCTCATCTGTAAAATAGGGATAATATGCCTCATATCAGGTTTTGGTGAGGATCACAAATGTTGCATCCAAAGTGCTTGGCACAGAGTAAGCTGTTTGTAGATGTTAGCTTTTACTGGTGGGGTCAGAATTAGGCTCTCTAGAATTTGGGGTAGGTTGAGAGTCAGGATAGAATTAGTGAAAACTAGGACAAGGGCTGCCAGTCCATTCGAGGCCTGTCTATGTTTGTCTGCTTCTTGGAATCACCCAGAGGACCCTGCTGGGGAGTCAGGAGGACGTGAGCCCAAGCTGACATTTGGGTAATAGCAAGATGAAGAGTGAAACAGATTTGAGTTCAAATCCTGCTTCTTCCACGTATGTTCTGGGTTATCTTGGGCAATGTACTTGTTCCCTTTAAGCTTCAGTTCCCCCTCTGTAAAATGGGGGTATTATTACCTGCTCCAAAGGAGTTTCGTAAGGATTTAATAAGATCGTTATACCAGGCACACGTGTCCATCCAAGTGTCAGTTCCTTAGACCTCAGTAAGTGTTTTATTTCCTAAAATGATTTCCTCCCCAGGGCTTTTCCATGTCATACTATTTGATTTTGGAGAACTATGTAGGCTGCTTGTAGCTGGCTTTCTTCCATCCATCCCTCCATCCACTAATGCATCGACCTCTGTTTAGGACCAGACATGCAACAGGCCCTGAGGATCCAGATAAAGCAAGTCAGAGAGAGGCAGTTGCTCAGAGGAGCAGCAACAGGCTTCCCCATCTGAGAGGTGAGATGCTTCACTCAGTTTCGTAGGCAAGGAGGTCAGAACAGGCCAGCAGGGGGGACTACATGTGCAAAGGCACAGAGGCCTGGTCCCGAGACTGTGGGGAGCCCTTTGAAAACCAGAATGGGAGGGGGTACAAGTAGGGACTCACTGTTTCCAGGGTCCTTCCAGGGCTGGGCTCCTCCATCTCCCATTAACGAGGCGTGTGCGCTCCCTGCTGGCTTGCCTGCTGACTGCACACTGGGCTTCGGGAGACTCCCAGCCACTGGGTCTGGGAACCAAATGCCGGTAAGAGGTGGACTTCCTCGGCTGGGAGGGCCCTCGGGGTCATCCACCTGGGCCTTACCAATGGAGACAGGAGGCCCCGTGTGGGGCAGGGAGCTTGCATAGCGCAGGAATTTGGGGCCCTAAGTCCAAGACTGGGCTCTGTCCATGCCTGGGGTGTCGGGGGTGAGCTCCTCCCCAAGGAGTGGGGGTGGGTGGGGAGGGGGTGATCGTGGAGAACAGAGGGGGTTTCAGATTCTCGACCCTCACCCCATCTGGCTGGCTCTGTCGTGGGATTTCCTGTTTTGTCTTGGAGCAGTGTCACTGAAACCTGATAGCCATGAAATGAGAACTCAAGGTCTGTGTGTGTGTGTGTGTGTGTGTGTGTGTGTGTGTGTCTCAAAGGCTGACGCTGGTGTCCATCAGCAGGCCAGGGCTGGTGACATCACTTTACTAATGCTCTGGTCTTCCTTTAAACAGGTTTGCCCAGCCCCAAGTCCTCAGGAGCGGCCACCACTGTCTTGCCCTTGGTTCTCCAGCTTATGGGGGAGTGGCAGTGGAATGAGAGGATGTGAAAGCAGGAGAGATGCTTGCCTTTCGAGCCCAGATAGGAGACAACGATGGATGCGGGAACTAGGATGGGCTTTGTAGCAGGCTAGAAGCGGGGAGCGTAGGAAAGATGAGAGTTTGGGATGCTTCCCAGGCTTCCGGCCTGAGTGATGACTTGCACCCCTCAATGAGATGAGGAGCTTGGGGGGACCTGCCCACAGCCACCGGGTGCCTGGAAGCTCATTACGTATGGAGAGCACTGTTTCCTCCTGACCATCTCTTGCCCCCTTCCCAGCCCTTCTTCCTGGCTGGGCTGCTGTGTATGTGTGCGCACGCATAGGCACGTGAGTGTGTGTGCTGTGTGTGGCCCTGCCCGTGGGCTGGAAGCTTGGTGTTGCCAGGGATGGGAACCGTAAAAGCCTTATTGCTCCAGGAAGAGCCCTGCTAGGCTGGGAGGTGACCCTTTGATCCCTGTTCTGATCACATCAAGGCCAGGCTGACACCTGAGCCTGCTCCCAGCAGGTGGCACGTGGAGACAGCCTGGCTTAGAGTCCAGATGGGAACTCCAGGCCTGCACCCACCTCCTCTACGGGGTGGCCCCAGGCAAGTCCCTGCCTCTCTCTGAACCTCGGTGTCATCACCTGGCAAACAGGACAATGAGCTGTAGCTCACAGGTGCCTGGGGAGGATGGAATGAGGCATCGCAGGCAGAGGTCTCAGCGCAGTGCCTGGCACATGGCGTGCCCTGGAGGAAGGGTGGAGGGGGTTGTTATGTTTAAACCAGATGCTCTATTGCTCAGTACTCCGGCCACCACCTACTGACTCTATGACTCTATGCCTTCTTCCTCCTGCTCCAGCCATACTGGCCTTCCTCCCATGTCTGGAGAATGCAAGCCTTGGCCCAGTCTGGAGCCTTCTGCCCAGTTGTTGCCTGGTTGGTTCCTGCTCAGCCTTCAGGTCCCTATTTAATGTCCCCTCCCTGGGGAAGCCTGCCCTGACTGCTCTGGCTAAGGCACCCACTGTGCCCATCCAGGCACTCTCTAATATTCTCTTATTTTTTCTTCCTGGCATCTACCACTGCCAGAGCCTGAGTGATATGTTTATTGTTTATGGCCCCACCCCTGCTCATCTGTTGGATTCCCCACTTTATCCCTGGTGTCTGCAATAGGGCTTGGCACATAGTAGGCCCTCAGTCATTATATGTGGACTCTGTAGAGGCCTCTGATGCATGGGGAGAGCTGGTATTTTGGAGCTAGACTGTCCTGGCTTGAACTTGGGTTGGAATTCCAGATGCTGGCTTCATCATTCATGGACTGTGTGAGTCTCACGCCCCTCCTCTGGGCCTCAGTTTTCTCATCTGTCAGATAGGGCTAAGCAGAGTGACATCACAGCTGGTTAGAGGAAACAATGAGATGGTGTGCATGCATCACGCAGGCCAGGATTTATTGATAATAGTGATGATAGCTGCTACTTATCAGACAGTCACTGTATGCTGGGTGCTGCTCTAAGATCCCTACTTTAAAAAATTCATTTTGTCCTCACAATCACCCTGAGGAAGGGACTATTATCTCATTTTACAGATGAAGAAATTAAGGCTTAGCAAAGTAACCATGCCCAGTGATGATCCTATCTCTCCAGTAAGGGCTGTAGATGCAGGAGCTTTGGGGGCACGGCCAGTTTCTCTTGCTGGCATCTCACCAGTGCTCGGGGGGATTGGGAATCCGGCCCCCTGAGTTCTAATTCCAGCTCTGCCACTGACTTGCTGTGTGACCCCGGCTGGGTTTCTGCCCCCTCTAGAGCCCTATTTCCCTGTGTGGCATCATGAAGGCACAGGGCCAGGTCAAGGGGTACAACTTCCAGGGCCCACAGGGCAGGGCAGGGAGCAGGAGAGGCGGCTGGACCTAGGAAGCACTGGAGTGAGCTGGGCAGTGGCTGCTCAGCTCTGGCTGGTACTTGCCAGGTGGGAAAGTGGGCCTAGGATTGCCAATGTTTGAACTTTTCAAGAGAAGCAGAAAATTCAGATTTTGATGTGAAATCTGATTATTAAGTGTTGGCAAAAATTTAAAAAGAAAGAAAAAAAGAAAGACACCATGTGGGCCAAACAAAGGCCATTTGTGGGCTGCATTTGGGCTTGTGAGCTGTCACTTTGCAATCCATGGGATACCCGATATCTATAGGCAATTTCCTGCTCCTGGACCCTTGATAAAAATGACTCACACGTCTGAGTGCTTACGATGTCTAGGGACGTGTGTGATGTCATTTAACTCTTCCCCACATCCCCACTCCCAATATTTCTACCATGTAATATTATCCCACTAATATTATCATGTCCATTTGATAGGTGGACAGCTAAGGTCCAGAGAGGTTAAGTAACTTGTCCAGGGTCACACAGCTAATACATGGCACAGCTGGGGGACAAAGCAGGGCTCTCCTGCTCCAAAACTCCCTGGTGTAACCACTGTACCATCCTGCCACAATGACCCCCCACTCCCCCCCCAGCCGCGAGACTATCTAGGCTTCTTCCCGCTAGGGTGCCCCCATCCTGGCCTCCTGGGGACTCACACACTCACTGGTCGACTCCAGGGCTGGTCAGACACAATCACAGCCCGGAAGGAGGGTGAGCCGGGCAGGAAGCCTTTTCCTCCTCCGCGGGACCCTGGGTTCTCCTCTCTCCTCTCTCCTGGTCCTGCAGGCTGTGCTAGGGACCCCCTGGCTTGCTGAGAAACCTACAGAAGCAGCACCAAGGTCACGGCCTCCTCCATCAGTCCAGTCACAGACGTGAGGAAATGTCTCCTTCCGTTGGGAAATCCTGGTAGAGACCGTGTGTGCACATGCTCAGGTTGGGTCGCTGTGTGCGAGGGTGAGTTTGCACTCAGTTCTGTGACTGAGCGTGGTGGGCGGCGGTGTCCATTGCGGAGGTGCCAGTCCGGGGTCACTGTCCTCTGGGCGGGCACTGGCTGAGCATGCAGGGTTGCTCCCTGCAACCTTTGGGAGCTGCGTGAATGTCACTTCTGCTGGTGAAGGTGGGAAACAGTGATTAAGGCAGCCACCATTTATTATTTACCGGTGCTTCAGATAAATGATTTTCTTTAAATGCCACACAACCCTATAAAGCTGGTGTGATTGTCTCCATTTTGTGGATGAAGATAACTGAGGCTCAGAGACAGGCAGTGAAATGGCCAGGCTGCGGGTGAATAGCAGAATGGAATTTGGATCCAGGTCTGCTGTCTCCAAAGCCATTGTTCCGCCCCCTTCCCCAGGCTGCCTGTTTGCATCAATGGTGACCCCATGCTGGGGCCAAAACCTTGCTCCAGTGGGCTCTCCTTGGGACACCCCCTTTGTGCCTTCAAAGTCCCCAGCCCACCTGGAGTTGGGTGTCTTCTGCATCCCAGGCATTCCCGGCACTTTGGAAACTAAGATGGTCTGAGCTGTCATCTTGTCCAGTGTTCTTGGCTTATGGCTGGGTATAGGGCTCTCAGTTGCTTGGGGACCTGCACAGGGTCACACACTGACCCTATTACAGTTTGGGGTTCAGACTCTGATGACTCTGGACGTTGATGAACAGAGCAGGCCTGGTTGCTCTCAGGGATGTGTTGGAGTTGGGGGCGCGCCCTTCCTCATGGTCTCCGTTCTCTGTGCCGTCCTGCTTTTCTATTTATTTATTTATTTATTTTGGCTGCGCCGGGTCTTAGTTGTGGCATGCAGGATCTTCGCTGCCACGTGCGGGATCTTTAGTTGTGATATGCGAACACTTAGTTGTGGCATGCATGCGGGATCTAGTTCCCTGACCAGGGATCGAACCCGGGTCCCCTGCATTGGGAGCACGGAGTCTTAGCCATTGGACCACCAGGGAAATCCCCCATCCTGCTTTTCTAAGTGTCAGAGCCCAGAGTCCAGAGAGGGGACTCTTGACCTGACCTCGGTCACACCAGTTTGGCCAGGCCTCGGCTTCCTTCAGCTCTAACTGTAACCAGTGGGCTTTGAGGGGACTTTTTGATTATACCTTCCTATCTTAGAATCCCGCTGCACCTGAGAGGTGGCAGTGTGATGCTGAGGATCCAGAGTTGGCTTTGGAGCCTTACAGGGGACTTGAGGTCAAATCCTGGCTCTGCCACTTATTTGCTGGGTCATTTGGGCGAATCGCTTTATGTCTCTGATCCTCAGTTTCTTTATCTGTAAAATGGGGATAATAATGGGACCTACTTCATAAGAGCATTGTGAGGATTAATAGTAGTAGTAGCTGTAATGACAGCTGCCAGACTTTGAGTGTTTACTATGAGCTGGTTGCGGCTATCCCATTTAATCCTCCCTGCAGCATTATTAGGCAGTTATTGCTATTATCCCCATTTTACAGAGGAGGAAACTGAGGCTCAGAGGGGTTAAATGGTTTGCTCGAGGTCTTCCACTAGTAAGTGGTAGTGCTTGGATTCCAGCCCAGTTCTGTCTGGCTCCAAAGCCCAGAATGCTTAACCCAGGAGGGTTATTCAAGATATCTAACAATTGGCCTGGCCTGGGCCCTGAGCCATCAGAATAGACGTCTACCATAAATAGGCAAGCTGTCTGTCCTCCCAGCACCATCTTATCCATTACACACTCGACTGTGTTAAATGGGATTAATCCAGGAAATGAGATTACAGATGTCAAGCAGCTTGGAGAACCATGAAGCAGTCCATGTGCTTCTATTTCTCCTTACGCCGTGGGGAAGAGAAGGGCCTGGGAATCAGGAGAGCTGCGCTTAACTCCTGGCTCTGCCATGAACTTGCCGAATGACCGTTGGTGGGTGTGGGAAGCCAGTTTCCAGAGTCATGGATTAACGAGGTCTAAACCCGCCAAGGAGATGGTGCCCAGTAAGCATCGCTCGGGTGCATCCACGAGCTACTTACAAAGGGCTCGTCAAAGCAGACCCAGGAGGCCTCCAGCTTGGCCTCAGTTTGGTAAATCACTCAATTAAGGGATCGTGTGTTCGAGTTTTTAAGAAACAACTTAAAACACATTGTGCCTATTTCATGTGTACAACTTGCTGTATTGAAAGCCTACACTTCGGAGAGTTCTGACAGGTGCGTACACTGGCGAGGGCACCACCACAATCACCCCTGACATCCCCATCACCTCGGAAAGTTTTCTCCTTCCCCTTAGCCACCCTTCCCTCCCTCCACTCCCATTCTCAGGCAAGCCCTGATCTGTTTTCTGTCACTATAGATCACTTTGCCTTTTCTAGAAGTTTACATCAATGAAACCATACAGTATGCAGACTTTTGTGTCTAGCTTCCTTCAGTCAGTGTAATCTTTTCGAGATTCATCCAGAGGGTCCTGCGTTCCTTTTACTGCTGAGTAGTATTCTATCGTATTGGCTACACCACAGTTTGTGTTCCATTCACCTTTGGACGGACATATGGTTTGTTTCTTGTTTTAGACTATTACAAATAAAGCTGCTAGGGATATTTATGTACCAGTCTCTGTGTGGACATATATTTCATTTCTCCTGGGTAAATACCTAGCAATGGAAGGTCTGGGGGACTTGGAAGGGCGCACTGTTTTCCAAAGTGGTTGTACCATTTTACATTTGCACCAGCAGTGTACAAGAGTTCCCGGTGTTTCACAACCTCACCGACACTTGGCATGGTCGGTCTTTTTAATAGTAGCCATTCTAATGGGTATGTGGTGGGATTCAGTTTGGCTCCTGCTGCAGTCTTTTTTTTTTTTTTTTTTTGATTTTTTTTATGTGGACCATTTTTTAAAGTCTTTATTGAATTTGTTATAATATTGCTTCTGTTTTATGTTTTGGTTTTTTTGGCCACGAGGCACGTGGGGTCTCAGTTCCCTGATCAGGGCTCGAACCCGCACCCCCTGCATTGGAAGGCAAAGTCTTAACCACTGGACCACCAGGGAAGTCCCCTCCTGCTGCAGTCTTGATGGCCTACGATGTGCTTGGGAGAGCAGACCTGAACAATGAAGAGGATGACCGACCATGGGACCATCAGGGGGAGTGGGTGCTGATTGGTTTTCTGAGGCACCAGAAGGCAGAACTAGGGACAATCAGAGGGACCCATAGGGAGAGAGATGTTGTCTCAAATTTCAGAATGAACTTTCAATGTGTCACAGCTGTCTGATTACGGAATGAATGTCCTGATGGAGTCGTGAGCCCACTGTTGCTGGGAGTGGTCAAGCCTGGTGGAGATGTGGGGACAGGGATTCCAGCCTCGGGTGGGGTTTGGCCTAGATTTCCACCGCGCTTTCCCCAGCCCTGGGGTTCTAAGGATGGTAAATGGTGAAAACTTCGCTAGCAGCGTTAGCGTGAGTATCTGCATCTTGCTGGCTCCAACCCCCACCTTCTCCTGCAGGAACCCCACATCTTAAGGGAGTTCCTGTCCCCTCTGAAGCGTGTGGGTGAATCCTCCGTGCTTATGAATGGGAATAGGCGGCCACCCGCGTTGTCCTCTGTCCCCATCAGTCACCACTGCCACTGCTACCGTCAACTTCTCCATCAGGGCCCCGGCCCGCCGGGTCCTGCCTCCCTGGCCCACAGGTTCTCAGTTCCACCATCCCTGCAGGAGCTCACTGTTTGCTGGTAAGTGAGGGGAAGAGTGCTTCTTGAGGGGGGGGGGGTCCCCCATCCTCTACGACAGCTCTGTCTGCTCACCCACAGCCTTCTCCTCCTGGGCTTGGCGACTGGGCTGCAGCAGCTCCAGAAACCAGTTGGCAGGAGGAATTCAGAACCGCCTCCCTCCATCCCGAGACCGCTGCTGCTGGGTCTGGCTTGCCACCCACCCTCTGAGAGTTTCTCCTTTGGCTCCTGACGGTCCTTCCTGGCTTCCCTTAGGGGCCTGCCTCTAGTCCGCCAGACCCATCTCATGTGTGCCTGAACCCCAGCTAGGGCAGGACCCAAGCACCACTCTTGGTCCTGCCGCCATCCTGTGACCCAGTTCTCATGTGGGTAACTGGATGGCTCAGCCCTATGAGCTGGATGTGTCCAGTCTCAGCTCTGGCCTGGTCAGGTCCTCTTTACCCAGGAGGAATAACCAAAGGCAAGTTATTTTACAAAGAAGGTTTTCTTTGGAACTATGTTCACCCCACTTGATTCATATATTAAAAATCATACATCCACTTCTGAAGCCATTGCTATAGAATGAGTTTTTCTGTGTGTATTAGCCAGGCTCATAGGTGGTCCCCACTGATCTGTCCTCCTGGGGTTCACACTCTTGTGTAGTCCCCCCCAACACAACACAGTGCCAGGGTTACTCTGTGTGACCAATAAGTTATGGAAGAATTGATGGGGTCATTTCTGAGATTAGGTTAGAAAAGACCCTGTAGCTTCAGTCCTGGTAATTCTCTCTCTCTCTTTCTCTCAGATCATTTGCTCTGGGGAAGGCCAGCTGTCCCGTTGTAAACAGCCTGATGGAGAGGGTTGTGTGGGGTGGAACTGTGGCCTCTAGCCAATAGCCAACAAGAAACTGAAGCCTCCTGTCAATGGCCACACGGGTGGGCTTGAAAGTGGGTCCTCCAGTCCCATCAAGCGTTTGGAAGACTTGACGTCAACCTCATGGGAGACCCTGAGTCAGAGGCACCCACCTAAGATGCCCCTCAACTCCTGACGCTCAGAAAGTGTGTGAAATAAACGCTGCTTTAAATCACTAAATGTTTAAAGGGGGTAATTTGTTATGCAGCAATGGATAACGAATCCACCCTGGATTATGTACTCCTATTTGAGATAGCAATCATTTCCCCTGCCTTACTCCATCCAAACAAGAAAGATAGAAGCCTGGTATCATGTGGGTAGCCCTCCTGGTCCAGCACAGCTGATTGGACCAGGCTGAGACTTTCTAGGAATTCTTTTTTCTTTCTCTTTTCTCTTTTTACCCTTTCTCCTCCCTCCCTTCTTGTCTATTTTTCTTTCAACAGGAAAAGGGGAAGATTGAATCAAATAACTATGTGACTGAGCTGGTAAACTCTGGGGGTGGAACCACCAAGCTGGTCTGCAGAGAGAGAAAATTGAAGTGAGAGAGAAACAGGGGTGAGAGACCTAGTTGGGGAGATATATGCTGCTTGTGGACCTGGCAGGTTTGGTGTGTCCAGTTTTGCTGCTGGCAGTTGTATTCTGGGAAACTCCTCTGATGCTTAAAATAATCCTCCTTTTACCTGAGTTTCCTTAAGTTTCTGCTTTTTCCAATCAAATCATCTGAAGTCAATAATCTTTGTAGGCAACATTTTTTTTTTTTTGGAATAGACATAAACCATTCCATTGAGTGGACCTGTTTAAGTTTGCGCAACCGTTCTCCTCTGGTTGGACTTTTAGGTTATTTCCAATTTCTCTCTGTTGTAAACAATGCCACGATGAACATCCTCAGCAGTCGAAGCTTTGTTTCGCATTTCCAGTGATATCTTCAAGAGGGCTTCCCAGAAGTGAGATGAGTGAACCGAAACGTCCTATTAAACGACTTTCCAGAAAAATGACACTGATACTCCCACCAGCTGTAGAGGAAATCAGTCATCTCACCCGCCCTCACCAGCCTTAGGTTTCTCTCGCTGGAGGTTGCATTCTCCTGCCACGCATCGGGCCGAGGTGGGCTGGGCTCTGTGCACTGTGCTGGGGGCCATGCCCAGATGTCACACCGTTTAGGCAAGAGCCATGTCGTGCTGGCACCTTGAGGGTCTGAACAAGCAGGGAAAGATATATGTCGTTTTCTTTTATTTAAAATGAAGTGGATTCTAAACACCACTTAAAAATACATTAATAATGGTGTTGGTGTATCATTCATCTCGAACAAGTGACAGATGTTTCCCTCAGCAAAATGCCGAAGTGGGAGAGTGGGTTAGGGAGTTAAGAGATTGATTAGTTTCTGTCAAGGGGCTCATTACCTCTCGGCCAGATGATCTCCCGACTGGCCCCCTTCCTGCAGCTCCTGCACCTCCCACGCTGGCCCCCTCTGCCCCCCTTGCTGATGTCTAGTTAATCTTGCTGACAGGATTCGGGGGGGTGGGATGGTGGGAGGTTTGGAGTCAGGTGGCCAGGGTTCTGGCCTGGGTTTGGTCACTGAGTTCCTGGGTGTGGTGGACACCTGCTTCTGTTCCCCCCCTTCTTGGATCAGCACTCTGATTTTTCTTTGGGGTGTCACATGGGGCTGACACTGCTCCCCTCCACCTCGCCTCCACTCTAATGG
The DNA here is from genome assembly GCF_949987535.1 of Balaenoptera acutorostrata. Taxonomy (NCBI): domain Eukaryota; kingdom Metazoa; phylum Chordata; class Mammalia; order Artiodactyla; family Balaenopteridae; genus Balaenoptera; species Balaenoptera acutorostrata. The sequence continues at coordinate 24,585,866 of NC_080064.1, read as the reverse complement.
GAGGCATATTACACCTAGGCTTGGCCATTGAGGGTTCTGCAGACCTCTGGCCCAATGATTGGTTCACAGGGCAGGTGGCGTGTGTCCCAGGCTGAGCCAGCCATTGTTTGAGGCCTGGATCCAACTGTACCTGAAGTTCACCCTTCAACATCCTGGTTATGTGAGTCAAGTCCCCTCCTCCTTCTTCCTCTTCCTCTTCCTCCTCCTCCTCCTTCTCTGCTTCTTCTTCTTTTTCCTCTTCTTTTTTTAAGAAGTCCATCTGAATTGGGTGCTTGTTACTTGTAAACAAGAATTGTGACTGACACGCAGTATGACCTTGAATAAATCCTTTCTTTTTGGTAGCCTCAGTTGCCCCACCTGGAAATGAAAGAGTTGGTTTCGCTGGAAGAGGTTCCCTCAGCCTGGGAGGTTCAAGTCCTCCATCTGGGTTGTGGGAACCCGCACATTGGAAGGGTCACAGATGGATGGGCTGGCTCACGTGGAGACTGTCACTGTGCAGCTTCGCCAGGGGAAACCTCCATGGGCGTGCTCTCCCCAGACCTCCAAAAGGCTGCCCCGGAGCAAAGACATTGGCAGAGCAGGCCCCCTGGGGGAAGACCCAGTGGCTTGCTGTGTTCCCTAGTGTGGTGCATTGTGACCAGCAGTGAGATGCACTGACCCTGCTCTGTGTCTCTCATTGGCTCCCAAGTACCTTCAGGGTTAAGTCCACTCCCCTTAGATGGGTGGAAGGCCAGCCTCCACATAGGGCTTAATAAGTATTAAATGAATGGATAAATGAACAAATGCCCTTCATGATCAGGCTCTTGCCCAACTCCCCAGCCCTAGACTCAGACCCTCCACCTTCTACCCTGCACACTCCGCTCCCCACCCGCTTGAACATGCCTCGTTCTCTTATGCCTCAGTCTCATCTGTGCGGTTCCTCTGCCAACATCTCTTCCTGCCCCGCCCCCACCCCGCCATCCCCCCTCCACAGGCAAACTTGCACTTTTCCTTCCATACACAGCTCATTCACTGACCCAGCAAGAGTTTCTGGAGCCCCTACTATGTTCTGGGCACTCTTCTGGGTGCTGGCATTGACCCCAACAGTGAAGTCCCTGTTAACATAGAGCCTAATTATTGTGAGGGGCGCAGCAAACACAGAGGAGGCCAGTGGGTGATCAGTGCTATGGAGCAAGGGTGGAGATGCGGTGCTGCTGGGGGGCACGGTTGTTTTGTTGTTAATAGGGGCTGCCAGGGAAGATTGCTCGGATCCAGTGACATTCAAGCTGAGACCCATAGGAGGGAGGGACTGACCTGCGAGAAGGGTGGTCCAGGAGGAGGGAACAGCAGATGCAAAGACCCCGAGTGGGGAGGAGACGCCTGTGCTGGAGTGGGGGGGGGGGGAGGGCAGGGGCGGGAGTCAGAGGGTAACAGCGGAAGGCGGGGAGGGCAGCTGTGCAGGGCCACGTAGGTCCTCACTGGCCTTTTATCCTGAGCGAGAAGGGAGCCACTGGCAGGGTTTTGAAGGGGACGGGGCAGAGCAGACAGACCGGTTTGGAGGCTCTGGCAAAAATCCATGGTGATGGCCTCGGGAGCGGCAGAAGTGGTCGATTCTGCATCTGTTTTGAGGGTGGGAGGGGCAGGATCATCCCACGTGAGGGGGTGAGGGTGGGCAAGGGGGTGCTTGTGCAGGAGCTGGCAGGCTGCGGCCAGCGGCTGGGGGCAGGGCGGCCTGGGGCGGACGTCCGGCCCGCTGACTATGAAATGCCCATTGCTCAGCCTCGAGGGCTCCTGGAAGCGAGGGTGGATGTGGGAACCCGGAGGTCTGGCGACAGGTTGGGGCCGGAGGTATGAGTTTGGGTGTCATCAGCAGAAAGGTGGTTAAAAGCAGGGGCTGCGTGAGGGAGTGAGGGTGAAGGAGACCACCTCCCATCTTTGGACGAGCCCCCCGAAGCAGGAGGAAGACTGACCGAGGTGCCCAGAAGTAAGAGCAGACAGCGTGTTGTCCAGACTGTGTCCAGGTCGCTGGCCAGTCACTTAAAACGGGGCTGGGGCTTGGCCGTTGGGCCCAGTAACTGGCAGTCGTTGGTGACCTTGACAAGAGAGGTGGGGACCAACAGGCTCCAGAGGGAAAGGACAGAGGACTGGAGACAGTGCCAGAGAAGGGTTGGGGGCCCGGGGTCAGGGGTCAGGGAATGTATCTTTGAGCAAAACCTGAGTGAAAAGCGGGGACAAAGGATGGGGACATGGTGGAGGAAAGTTCCACAGGCAGAGGGAACTGCTGGGGCCAAGTCCCCAGGGAGGAGGGCCCCAGTGGATCTGGATAAGAGGAGGATGCAGAGGGGGAAGCAGCAGCAGGCACGACTTCATGGGGCTGGGGAACAGCTGGCATTTAGCCTGGAGGGTGATGAGAAGCTCCAAGAGGACTTTGAACGTTTTATTTGTTTATTTAAAAAAACTGCCCTCTGGCTCCCAAATGGGGAACTTTAGGAGGCTTTGATTACGAGCAGCCCTGCTGAGTGGCTTGCTGCTGTCCCCTTATCTAGGGCCCTCCCCTGCCTGCCCGTGGGTCTTGGCCTCTGTCCCCACTGCCTCTGATCTGAGGCAGGCTGCTTGCGTGGGCCCCCTGGGCCACCCGGGTTGCGGAAGTTGGGGGACAGCAGGCGTGTCCTGAGCAGAGCCGGGCCTCTCTGGCCATGTGAGGGCCCTTTGTCCCGGGTCGGCAGTACAGTTTGATCGGACCTTAGTGGGGCCAGAACTGGCCTCTGATACCCGCCAGACAAAGGGCCTCTTTGAGAGGCCAGGAAGTGAGGAGCTGGGATTTATCCGCCCAGGGAATCAAGGGACCAGCTGGGGACCAAAGAGCTGGGAGCCTGAGGCTCAGGCAGACCTTTTACTGTCACGTCATCAAAACTGTTATTATTGGTTCGAAGGTGATTTCTCCCTCCCCTCTGAGCCACCCCCAACCCTGCTGCCTACCTCACCCCCTCCAAGGGACCTGTCTGGGGTCTCACCACCCAAGAGAGTGGCTGAGGTGGGAGTCAAAGCAGGACGGCTCTCACTCTGTGTGGGACACAACCCCTCCAAGCACTTTCCAGGTATCAGCTCAGTTAATTCTCACCATGACTCTATGAAGGGGAGACCGGTATTACCCCCATTTTACAGATGAACAAATGGAGGCACGACGGGGTTAAGAAACTGGCCCAAGATCACCTGTAAGGGGTGGGGCTGGGGTTTGGTCCCAGGCAGCGTCTGACTTGCTGGGGTCATGCAAGATCACGACTCTCAACACCTGAATTTTATAGAAGGCCTGAGAGGGGAAAGGGGTGTCCAGGACACAGAGCCAGTTATGGGAAGGCTGGGACCAGAACCCAGGGCTATGCCACGGAGTGCCAAGGCCTGGATTTGCATCCCACCTCCTCAATATTACTTGTGTGACCTTGGGCAAGTCCCTTACTTTTTCTGAGGCTTTCCCCCTCATCCCTTGGGGGCAATAACCCCCTTTCACAGGGTTGCTGTGCTGACTAAATGAGGTGACGGCCTTGTGTGCTCAGCAGTGTCTGGTGTGGGGCGTGGCCTCCCGGCGGTGAGTTCCCTTCCTTCCCCTTCCCCACTCCCAGGTGCCAGCGCTGACCACAGTTTAGGGGGTGACATGTTCCATGGCATTCACACCTCAGTAGTGGCCTCTAAAGCCATGGCTTTTCAGCAAGGTGCTGGCCCGAATCACCAGGGAACTGTACAAAGATCCATGCCCTGAGTCCCACCCTAGAGATTCTGACCTAACCTCCTTCAAGCCTTTAGATCCAAGGGAGTGAACCCCTAATAGTGGAATGCCCGACTCTGAAGAGTGATAATAGGAGAGACTTGGAAGGCTGGAGTTGGGGGTGTGTGTGTGTGTGGGGGGCGTTTCCTTCCCATATCCCCAGTGTGTTCAGCCAGCCCTGACTGAGAAGCAACCCCCTTGCCTAGTGGGTCAGCTAATTGAGTCTGTGAAGCTTTGCCTTTAATTAAAGAGGAGGGGAGTCAATAGTCTGGGGGTTCAGGGAGCTACTGATCTGTCAGGAGCTGAAGTTCAATTTTCCCTGATCGAACCTCATTTCCAAATGTCCTTTCTTGAGGGGAGAGGATCTGTTTCTCTTCACTGCCCTTTGCTCCTTTCCTAATAACAGCTGGCCCTTGTGTGTGTGTGCTCTGTCCTGGGCTGAGGGCACTCAGTGTCCTATTTAACCCTTCCAACAACCCTATGCAGTAGGTACACTTATGCCCATTTAATAGATGAGGAAATGGAGGCTCTTAGACCACAAAACCACTTGCTCAAGGATATACAGCTGCTAATCTATAGGCTAATATATATATCTATCTATATATCTATCTATATATATATTTGTTTATCTTCTCAAAGAACCAGCTTTTAGTTTTATTGATCTTTGCTATTGTTTTCTTTGTTTCTATTTCGTTTATTTCTGCTCTGATCTTAATGATTTCTTTCTTTCTCTAACTTTGGGTTTTGTTTGTTCTTCTTTCTCTTGTTCCTTTAGGTGTAAGTTTAGATTGTTTATTTGAGATTTTTCTTGTTTCTTGAGGTAGGCTTGTATAGCTATAAACTTCCCTCTTAGGACTGCTTTTGCTGCTTCCCATAGGTTTTGGGTCGTCGTGTTTTCATTGTCATTTGTCTCTAGGTATTTTTTGATTTCCTCTTTGATTTCTTCAGTGATCTCTTGGTTATTTAGTAACGTATTGTTTAGCTTCCATGTGTTTGTGTTTTCTACGTTTTTTTCCCTGTAATTCATTTCTAATCTCACAGCGTTGTGGTCAGAAAAGATGCTTGATATGATTTCAATTTTCTTAAATTTACTGAGGCTTGATTTGTGACCCAAGGTGTGATTGATCCTGGAGAATGTTCCGTGCGCACTTGAGAAGAAAGCGTAATCTGCTGTTTTTGGATGGAATATCCTATAAATACCAATTAAATCTATCTGGTCTATTTTGTCATTTAAAGCTTCTGTTTCCTTATTTATTTTCATTTTGGATGATCTGTCCATTGGTGTAAGTGAGGTGTTAAAGTCCCCCACTATTATTGTGTTACTGTCGATTTCCTCTTTTATAGCTGTTAGCAATTGCCTTATGTATTGAGGTGCACCTATGTTGGGTGCATATATATTTATAATTGTTATATCTTCTTCTTGGATTGATCCCCTGATCATTATGTAGTGTCCTTCCTTGTGTCTTGTAACATTCTTTATTTTAAAGTCTATTTTATCTGATATGAGTATTGCTACTCCAGCTTTCTTTTGATTTCCATTTGCATGGAATATCTTTTTCCATCCCCTCACTTTCAGTCTGAATGTGTCTCTAGGTCTGAAGTGGGTCTCTTCTAGACAGCGTATATATGGGTCTTGTTTTTGTATCCATTCAGCAAGCCTGTGTCTTTTGGTTGGGGCATTTAATCCACTCACGTTTAGGGTAATTATCGATATGTATGTTCCTATGACCATTTTCTTAATTGTTTTGGGTTTGTTTTTGTAGGTCCTTTTCTTCTCTTGTGTTTCCCACTTAGAGAAGTTACTTTAGCATTTGTTGTAGAGCTGGTTTTGTGGTGCTGAATTCTCTTAGCTTTTGCTTGTCTGTAAAGCTTTTGATTTCTCCATCGAATCTGAATGAGATCCTTGCCCGGTAGAGTAATCTTGGTTGTAGGTTCTTCCCTTTCATCACTTTAAGTATATCATGCCACTCCCTTCTGGCTTGTAGAGTTTCTGCTGAGAAATCAGCTGTTAACCTTATGGGAGTTCCCTTGTATATTATTTGTTGTTTTTCCCTTGCTGCTTTTTTTTTTTTTTTTAAAATTTTACTTATTTATTTATGGCTGTGTTGGGTCTTCGTTTCTGTGCAAGGGCTTTCTCTAGTTGTGGCGAGTGGGGGCCACTCTTCATCACGGTGCGCGGGCCTCTCACTATCGCAGCCTCTCTTGTTGCAGAGCACAGGCTCCAGACGTGCAGGCTCAGTAATTGTGGCTCACGGGCCTAGTTGCTCCGCGGCACGTGGGATCTTCCCAGACCAGGGCTCGAACCCGTGTCCCCTGCATTGGCAGGCAGATTCTCAACCACTGCGCCACCAGAGAAGTCCCCCTTGCTGCTTTTAATAATTTTTCTTTGTCTTTAATTTTTGTCAATTTGATTACTATGTGTCTTGGCATGTTTCTCCTTGGGTTTATCCTGTATGGGACTTGCTGTGCTTCCTGGACTTGGGTAGCTATTTCCTTTCCCATGTTAGGGAAGTTTTCAACTATAATCTCTTCAAATATTTTCTCAGGTCCTTTCTTTGTCTCTTCTCCTTCTGGGACCCCTATAACGTGAATGTTATTGCGTTTAATGTTGTCCCAGAGATCTCTTAGGCTGTCTTCATTTCTTTTCATTCTTTTTTCTTTAGTCTGTTCCACAGCAGTGAATTCCACCATTTTGTCTTCCAGGTCACTTATCCGTTCTTCTGCCTCAGTTATTCTGCTATTCATTCTTTCTAGTGTAGTTTTCATTTCAGTTATTGTATTGTTCATCTCTGTTTGTTTGTTTTTTAATTCTTCTAGGTCTTTGTTAAACATTTCTTGCATCTTCTCGATCTTTGCCTCCATTCTTTTTCCGAGGTCGTGGATCATCTTCACTGTCATTATTCTGAATTCTTTTTCTGGAAGGTTGCCTATCTCCACTTCATTTAGTTGTTTTTCTGGGGTTTTATCTTGTTCCTTCATCTGGTACATAGCCCTCTGCCTTTTCATCTTGTCTATCTTTCTGTGAATGTGTCTATAGGCTAATATTTTAAGACTTTGGTCTTAAACCTTACTTATTGCTGCTCTGTATTGGATGGAAATAAAAACCCAGGTAGGCTGCAGCCAACAGAAAACTAAGTTACCAGTGTTGAAAGAACTAGGGGTTTAGCATTCTCACATGATGAGAAATCTAGGGCTGGTGCAGAAGCAGCTCAGTGACAGTGTCAGAGAACAGGCTCTACTCTGTTGTCCCTAACTTGTGGGTTTTTGCCCTCATAGTTCCAAAGTGGCTGCCACAGTTCCAGCACTCACATTTGCATTCCAGGCAGAAAGGGAGTGGAAAGGCCAAAGGGCTCTAATTTGGAAGGCTTTGTCTTTTTATTTTGGAAGTGAAGCCCTTCCTAGCTGACTTCCACCTAGATCTCCTTGGCCAGAATGTGTCCCTGGCTACCCTTGGCTGGAAGGTAGTTTGAAAAAATGAGACATTAGCCTTCCAGCCTCTAGCATTGCAGGAAGCAATGAAGGAGGTGGCTGGGAAAGGTGATGTGGGGCCAACTCGTGTTCTTGCCTGGCCTTCTATTGTGGTCTCTCCAAGCAGGTCTCTTCACCTGTTCAATGTCCCCACATAGATGCTGGATTCCAGCCTGGGGAGTTGAGGGACTTTTTAGGTGCTTCTGCTGTCCAAGGTCTGGGCAGTGATGGGAAGCCTGGAGAGCTTGACTATCAGGACAGTTTGTTTTCTGGGCCTCATTTCCTCATCTGTAAAATGTGACCTGCCTGGCGGGGTGGCCGCAAGATTACAGGAGACAGAGGGCACCAGGAGTCTGGCCGTAGTGGCAGAGCCACAGAAGGCAGGGTATGGCATTCGTAGAGCCCGGCTGAGCCACTCACCATCCTTGTACAGGCTGCAGCTCCCCCAGCTGGAAAATGGGAATGAACTCATTTTATCTATGCTGTAGGGTTCTGAGGGTTACATGAACTTATGTACCAAAGTGCTTCAGTGACTGTTTCTGACCGTTTCTTTGGGACAGGTTCCTAGAGGGGTGAGACCTTTTTGGAAGTTCTCGTTCCACAGGGAGGAGGTGCTGTTTCCAGCAGGAATTTGAGGAGGGAAATGAGGTCAGGAGCTGATGGAGGGGTTGGAGGCCCTGCAGAGACTGGGGGGACCCCCCGACACCTCCCCAGTCCTGCTGCCTCCAAAGAGGGCCCAGCGGACCCATCAGATGGTCTGTCCTCTGCGGGCCTGTAATGGGCTGACCCCAGTGTCCTCCCCACCACAGCCCCAATCAACGGCTCTCTGTTGGGCTTTGAGCCAGCTACTGCAGTGGCCTGGTCTGCCTGGCCAGTCACAGCCCTGTCCCAAAATAAGCCCCTTGGAGGAGCAGAGGCGGCTCACTGGGACCCCCCCCCCCATAGGTTCCTGACCTGCTTAGGAGGGATGCAGACAAGCTTTACCTCTCTGTGCCTCTGCATCCTGGGAAAACGGGGGATGGTGGGGATGTGGTAAGCCCCTCCCCACAGTTCCATTTTGTCTTGGTTCCTGGCCTCTGTCTGGGCCAGACTCTCAGGGGGCTTGGAGAGAAGGAGTAGGTATATGTGCTGGAGGCTGACAGTCGTGGGTTCCAGTCCTGTTCTGCCCTGCCCTGTCCTGTGACCATGGCGGTGCCTTCTACTCTCTGGGTTCCTCACCTCTGTAAAAGATCCTCTTTCTAAGCCTCTTCCAACTTGGGCATGTCCGTGACTGTGAATCCATGACTCAGGGTGTCCCCTGCCCAGGGGCAGCTTGCGACAGACCTTGGAGCCTCCTGCCCAAGAAGGAGCCCCAGGACAGTCCTCCCTCCCTCAGTTCAGAGCGGGACACAAGCTGGGTTTGTGGGTGCAGTGCGCTCCCTGGTGGCTGCTCTGCAACACTGCTCGTCCAGGCCCCAGTCCCCAAGGCCTCTGGGCTGGGTGAGGGCTGGCAGGGCCCAGCTGCAGGAGAAGCAGTTTTCTCTCCTTTTAAGGGAGATGGGTGGAGATGGGGTTGCTATAGTTCCTGGGAAGCTTTTTGACCCCAAAATGTAATCCTGCCACCAGCATCCCCATCTCAGAGAAACCAGCCTCCTGGCTGGGATTTTCCCCTCTTATTTCTGGGGAGTTGGTGTGGGTCCTTTGTGAACTGAGTGTATCATCCCCATGTTGCAGATGGGGAGACTGAGTCTCACGGACCTCAGCGATTAGGTTCATGGTCTCAGCCTCACCCTGCTAAGTGTTTGTGTCTCCTCCAAATTCATATGTTGAAACCCTGCCCCCTGCCCCAGGACACCCTGGGGACTCTGGCCTCCCAGGCTGGACTCACATGGTTCCCTCTGCTTGGACACTGTCCCTTTCCTCGGAGGAATGCTCATCCTTCAGATGTCATATCAAGTGCTATTTTATTTATGTTTATTTATTATTTTTTGGGGTAAAATATGCATATCATACAATTTACCGTTTTAACCATGTTTAAGTGTATGGTTCAGTGGCATTAAATACATTCACACTGTTATGCAACCGTCACCACCATCCAGCTCTGGAACTTTTCCATCTTCCCAAACTCGAACTCTGTACCTATAAAACAATAACTTCCCATTCCCTCCCCTCCCCATCCCTTGGCAACCACTATTTTACTTTCTGTCTCTATGAATTTGACTATTTGAGGTAACTTATATAAGCAGAATCATACAATATTTGTCTTATTTCACTTAGCATAATGTCTTCAAGGTTAATCCATGTTGTAGCATATGTCACAATTTCTTTCCTTTTAAAAACTGAAGAATATTCCATTGTATGTATATACTATGCTTTGTTCATCTATTCATCTGTTGATGGACAATTGGGTTGCTTCTACCTTTTGGCTATTGTGAATAATGCAGCTATGAACATGGGTATACAAGTATTTATTTGAGTCCCTACTTTCATTTCTTTTGGGTATATACTCAGAAGTGGAATTGCTGCGTCATATGGTAATTCCAAGTTTGATTTTTTGAGGAATTTCCATATCATTTTCTACAGTGGCTGCACCATTTTACGTTTCTATCAGCAATGCACAAAGGTTCTAATTTCTCCATATCCTTGCCAACACTCGTTCTTTAAAAAAATTTTTTTTTAATACTAGTTATCCTAATGGGTGTGAAGTGGTATCTCATTGTGGTTTTGATTTGCATTTTCCTAATGATTAGTGATGTTAAGCATCTTTTCATGTACTTATTGCTCTTTTACTTTTTAAAACTATTTTCCCCAGATCAGAAAGCTTGAGCATCATTTGAGAACTAGTTAGAAATGCAAATTCTCAGACCCCATGAAGGATAGACTGAATTGGAAACTCTGCACCTGGGGCCCAGGAATCTGGGTTTTATTCAACACTAGGTAATTCTGATGCACACTCAAGTGTGAAAACCACTGGTCTGGGCACTGTGCCAGGCACTTTGCAGTATTATTTCATTTATTACACTGTTATTATTTCCATTTGGCATATGAGAAAACCAAAGCTCAGAGAGGTGAAGTCCCTTGCCTAAAGTCACACAGAGTACAAGCTCCAAACTCCTAAGCTGTCTGTGAGGTGCGTTCCATGGGATTTACCAGGAGCCTGGGCTGGGACTCCCTGGCTGGCCAGCAGGGGGAGTCCTTTACCCAGGGCCCAGAGTCTAGGCTTGGAGAGAGTGGGGAGGGCTGAGCCCTTGGAAGCTGGGCAGGACCCTCAGGGCTCACCCCTACCCACTTCAGTCCTCACCACTTACCCTACCCTCATCTCTCCCACTTGGACTCTCAGCCTCTGACTGCAAAGAACACTGGGGCAGGGACTCAGGGCAACTTGGTTGAAGTTTGAGAGGTCCCATTAACAAGCTGTGTGACCTTGGGTATGTTTCTGAACCATCCTGAGCCTCAGTTTCCCCATCTCTAAAATGGAGGTTACCATCCTGCCTTGTGATCCATTGAGAACATTGAAGGGCCCTTCAGGTCTGAGGCATTTTGGCTTCCTGGAGGGTTGAGATGACTGATGTTCTTTGGGGGGAATGGAAAAATGAACATTTACTGGGTGCTAAGTATGTGCTGGGCACTCTCAATGTGACATGAGTTTATGCCAACATAGTGAAATAAGGAATATTATACCCATTGTAAAGATGAGGAAACTGGGCTCAGAGAAGAGACGTGAGTTGCCTAAGGTTCCCATGGCCAGAAAATGGCAGAGCTGGAGTTCCAACTCAGGTTCTCTCTTCTTCCAGGCAGCCGTCCAAACAGAGGGCTAATGTCTCCTCCAAGGAGGGATGGGGAGACAAGGAGGCCAAGTTGTCTCCATCCCTCCCTCCTTCCTTGGACTCTGGGACTAGGCCACCTGCCTTTGGCTCCACCACCTACTAGCTGTGCTCCCCATGAGCAGACCACTCCTGCTCTGGGCTAAATGTTTGTGTTTCCCCCAAACTCATATGTTGAAACCTAATCCCTAAGGTGATGGTGTTAGAAGGTGGGGACTTTGGGAGGTGACTAGGCCATGAGGGTGGATACCTCCTAAGTGAGATTAGTGACCTTGTTAAAGGGACCCCCAAGAGTTCCCTCACCCCTTACATGTGTGAGGACATGTGGAAGACGGCTGTCTGTGAACCAAGAAATGGGCCCTCACCAGACACTGAATCTGCTTGTGTCTTAATCTTGGACTTCCCAGCCTCCAGAACTGTGAGAAATAATTTTCCATTGTTTGTAAACCACCATTGTTTGTAGTCTATGGTCTTTTGTTATAGCAGTCTCAATAGACTAAGACACTCTTCATCCTGGGCCTCAGTTTGCTTGTTTGTACAATAGAAATAATAAACCTTGGATTATTCAGGATTTTAACTGGCTCACAGTATGGGAAGTGCAGGGATGGAAATACTGGGGTGGCCTTCTCTGTCAGCCAGTCACTCTGTCAGTCTCCATGTGTCTCTTGGTTTCTCAGTCTGCCTCTACATCTCTCTTGGCTCTGCTTGTCTCTTGTCTGCTGGCCTCACTTTCTCCTGCTGCACATGGGCTTCCTTGATGTGGTGAGTGAGGACAGGAGGACAGGGCCATGGGCAGCACTGGGCTATGTCTTTCCAGCTCAGCCACACCAGGGAAACAGAAAGCATCTCTACCAATATCCAAATATAAAATACCAGGGCAAGAGTCTGATTGGCTGAGCTTGTCTATTCCTGGGCCAATTGCTGTGGCCAGTTGGAGATGAGATGCTCCTATTGGCCAGATCTAGGTCACATGTCCACCCTTCTGGTTGGAGAGAGAGATGCTGTGATTAGCAGTCTCACTAGAACCACTTGGAGTGGGACTAAAGTGATTAGCAACAGCTAACTCATCACGCTTACCACGTGCCCGCACTGTTCTAAGAAGCACCTTAAATGCACTAATTCATTTCACTCTTGAAACAATGATCCCATTTTGCAGGCAAAGGAACTGAGGCAGAGATGCACACAGCTGGTGAGTAGTGCGGCTGGGATTTGAACTTCATCTGGTTCCAGAGCTCCTGCTCGTAGTTCACCTAAAGAACAACTCTAATGGTTGCAGAGTTACCAGAAGCAGAGGGGAGGGCTGGTTGGCAGACAAAGGCTGCCCATTTCCCTTCTACCACCCATGGGATCTTTTGATGACACGGAAGGCACTCAAACCTGGGCTTGGCACACAGTGGGCTTTTGGGGATGGAAGTTCCCGTCCCTTTCCTTGGGAAGTCAGGGTACCAGCTTCTTCCCCAGGGAACTGGGTTGGTGTGCCCAGTTGAAAGGGCTCTATGGATGTAATCCAGCCTGAGCAGCTCAGGAGGACCACTGCTCCCTCCCCTGATGGCAACACTGGAGGAAGCCACTTGGGCCCTCCTCCTGCAGCCCCCACTGCCCCCCGCAGAGGTCCTTCTCTCAGTGCAGACAGAGCCCGGGTGAGGGTCTGGGGTTGGGGTCAGGTCTGGAGTCTGAGGGCGTCTTGCTGCTGGGGCATCGTGCCTCCTCCTGGGTGTCACGCTCCTTCCCTCTGTGTTATCCTTGGAGCCCGTGGGTCATGGGCTCACCGGGGGCTGGGGTGGGCCTCCGCTGGGTACACAAACACCAGTCGGCCATCCAGTGACCAATGAACAAGGGGAGCCCTCAGCAGGGCTTCCAAAAACAAGACTGGGCCTCCTGGAATGTGTTCCTCCCTCCTGCTGGCGGCTGCTAATTTATGCCAATCAGATGCATGAAAAACCCAAGTCCCCAGCGGGTCCAGGGGGACAGGGAGGATTCAACTGGCTGAGCAGGGGATGAAGTGGACCTGTGTTTCCCTGGCTGCCTGGTCCCTTACCTGGGCCCCCAGAGCGGCCCCAGTTCTCCTTAACCCTGTCCTGCTGAGCCAGAGGGGCCCCGTCTTGTCCTGGGAGGGGAGGCAGGGTCCCTGGGGAAGGTCAGGGGCATGGGGCTTCCAGACACGTAGGCTGTGTGCTTGGGGAAGGGTCAGGTCCCTGACAGGCATTATCTCATTGACTCCTCTCCCAATGCCCCCATAGGAGTCACAGTGGCCTTGAGGATACAGAGGCCAGGAGGGGTTTAGAGACTTGCCTGGAAATGAGAGCAGTTGGTGACAACTCTGGTGTCAGTCAACTGGGGGCTGAGCTCCTGGATTGGCCACTTAACACTGTACGACCTTGAGCAAGCTGAGTAACTTTTGCGCCTCAGTCCCCTCATCTGCAAAATGGGGATGATACCAGTGCTTCCTTCAGGGGTGTGTAGGGATCAAATGAGAGGCTGCACAGGTGGGTAGGCACTCAGCTGCTTCGTCCATGACCATCAGCAAACCCTGGAGTGGAGCTGGGAGCGGCTCCAGTGTCCGACTCTGGAACCTGGGCTTTTCCAGAGGCCCCAGGCTCCTTCCTCGCTGAGGATTCTGAGGACAAGGACATTTCCAAGGCCCAGACCCTTTCCATCCAAGGCTCCTACCTCGTGCTATATGCCCAAGGGCAGGGGGGTCCCTGGAGCTTGCTCTTGGCTCCTCCAGGCCCTCGGTGGGCAGCCCTGGGTCATGATTCAGGATCAGGGGTGTGGCCTCAAGCCCAGGTCCGCCTCTTTCCCTCCGGGTGGTCGGATCATGGCCTTTGGCCGTGGATGAGCTCTGAGTGTGCAGGGCATGGTCATCCTGCCTCTTTACCTTTGCCTGTGCTGCTTCTACCACCAGAAGTGCCTTTCTCACTCTCCTCCTCTCTCCTGGGCACAGACTGCATCTGCAAGGTCTCCTTGAGGCCCATCTCCTTTATCAGGATCCCTGGCTGAGATTCCGCATCCTTGACCTGCTGCTGCTGCCCTCATTCCCCTCACCTATGCCCCTGCCCCTCCACTGCTCACTCAGTTGCTCCCTTCGGTGTTCATTTGCACTCAGCACTGTGCCCAGCACCTACAAGGAACGGACAAAGCACACTTCCGCTCTTACGGTTTTAGTTTTCTTTCTCTGGCCTCAGTTTCCCCATCTGTCCAATGCTGGAAGGGGTGGCACCCTGAGCGTCTGAGGGCTTGACAGTTGGGTCCATCCTTCTCTGGCTATACCACAACCCCTGGCAATGTGAGGGAGCCCAGAGACAGGGGGATGGCTTCCTTGGGCTTCCAGAACCATCAGGGCCACAGTGATCAGGTGATTCTAGGTGTTCTGTCTGGGGGCCTGGACCTTGCAGCCATGAAAAATTATCTTAAGTTTTCCATGGAGGGAAACTCCCAGCCCCGGCCACGTGAGTTATTTTGGGACTCCCTGGCTGGTGCTCTCTGCTCCTGTCCAAATAAACTGGCCGCAACCAGTGAGGCCTGGAAGGCCCCGCCCACTCTTGTTTACGGCCCTGCGGCCCTGCCAGCCTTCGTGGCTGGTCAGTGGCCGGAATCGGCGTATACCCTGGATACTCTCGGCCCAGGCTGGGTGGAGTGGGCACAGGATCCTAAAATATCCTGACCTCTTAATGGCAATGTGGTCTCTGGGCCGAGCAAGGGCATCCGGAAATGAAGAAAAAGAAAAACAAAACAAACATAAACCATCCCAGTGTCACCTCTCTGTGAGGCTTCCCGAGTGTGACGGGCCATGCGATACAGCCTGGCACCAGGAAGAAAACCATTTTCCTGTCAGCTGATCACAAAAACATATGCAGCCCACAGGATGGGGCAAAACAACTGTGTAATTTTTCCACTGGTGCTTTCAGCCCTTGCAGAGCTGGCTACGGTTGACTGTGCAGGTGTCCAGGGGTCTGTCTTCCTCTTTTCCATCCACCTTGTCCCCTCACCTAGGGGCTTGTACCCTGCTGCTAGCTCTCTATGGGGTCCTGCCCAGAGGCTGGTGTTCCCATCTCGCCTGGGAGGGCCAGAGAAGGCCTTGCTGTCCTCCACTGAGCAGGCCTGGGTCTTTGCAAGCCTTCTAGCACAGCATCCTCAAGGCAAGGCTTTCTCAGGGGTGGGCCGTCATATCAGACAGCTTTGGTGCCTAACAGGGCTAAAAAAATCCCCTGACTCTGCCACCAGCAGTGAGACAGGGAGGGGACAAGCTCCGAGGCAGGGCCTGACCTCCTCGTCTTTCTGTTAGGGCAACAGCAGCTTCAGCAGCGACCACTTACTGAGCATCTGCTGCGTGGCAGTCACGGGGCCAAGCACTCTGAACAAGCTCACTTAATGCCCATGGCAACCCTGTGCAGGAGATTCTATTCAGAGACACGCTAGCAAACAGCCTCTCTGAAAAACAAAGCAAACTACAGTTCATACCGACTGGTAGTACCTGCCAATTTCCATGGTGTAAATGCTTCCACAGTGGCTGATAAGGTCGCTGACCGCAGAGTTAGGAACACGCATGGCCAGTTAGCCACACAAGCCGGTGGGAGCCTGCCCCAAGCGTGCCCCTGGTCTATTCTCGTTTAACACACTGTAGTTAGCAAGCGCAATTTGCAAACATCAGGTGTGAGGAGAGCAGCTTTCTTTCTATTGATAAATTCTGAACTGACCTTAATTTCTATGTGATGCCTTCACCACATTAAGTTATGGAAACATCAGTCATGCCTGGTCCCCCTGGTCCCTGCCCCAGGGTTGTTGAAGGTCTGAGGGTCTAGGTAGCGCTGGGGCGCTGGTGGGAGGAGCACATTAGACCCTAGCGTTGTTATCTGCTGGCTTGTCTCTGTTCTTGTCTAGTCCTTGAGGGCACTGCTGAGTCCTCCCTCATTTCTCATCATCATGTCCCTTTGGAGCCACCAGCTCCCTGGGGCCATGTGGATGCCATGCCTGTGCCTCCGTGGGTACAGGGGGGGATGTTCATTGCACCTGCCCCTCTGAGGGGAGAGCTCTCTGCTCACCAGCCATGGGGTGGGGCTCTGGCTGCCCTGTCCGCCCCCAGGAAAGGCCATGTCCCTAGCTCCTGTGCCAGGCGGGAACTCCGATCTCACCACATCCCAGCTCTCTCCCTCTGTCTTGGGTCTCCGAGCATCTGGAGAACTCCCACTCCAGTGGGGGCTCAGGGACCCCCAGCCTCTCAGCTCCCCCCACTGCTTCTTGCGTCTGTCCCCCCGCAGCCCCCAAATCTACCTGGTCTCAAGAGTGGATGTCTCCGGTTCATCCCCTGGGCTTCCACATTTTCTACGCTATGGCAGAGTCTGGACTTTTGAAACTCAAAAGCCAGTGAATTGGAGTCTTCGTTATCTGCACTCTTCCGTGTTATCCCTGAGGACAGCAGTGTGCCAGGCTGCCCCAAGGTGGGCACTGGGGAGCAGGGGGGCAGGAGGGGGACGGAACACAGAAAATTCCAGGGAAGGAGGCACTGGTGGATATTTCAACATGTTATCCTACCACGTGCTGATAAGGAAACAAATGCAGAAAGTTTCAGTGACCTGCCCTAGGTCATCCAGCGGGTCAGAGACCGAACCCGCTTAACCCAAGTCCCCGACTCCCAGCCCCACAGAAAGCTGTGGGTGAGTGAGGCAGAGCGAAGACGGAACTCAGGGCTCTGGTCTCTGTCTGGTGTTGGCCCCATGGGACCAGGTGCTGCCCAGAATCCTGGGAGGCCTCAGAAGGCCTGAGGGAGGGAGAGAGAAACACAAAGAAGGGAGCTGCTAGTGCTTGCTGCCCCACTCGCTGTGTGACCTCAGGCAGGGCTGTGCCCTCTCTGGACGTCCATTTCTCATTTCATTTGCTGGAAGTGCTATGAGGGAGGTGGAGGAGCTGACCTCCTTCGAGGCAGCCCCTTTCTCCTCCTGGCCTCTCCCGGGCATCTTAGCTCAGGACACAGGGCTGTAGATTCATGAAGCCCTCCTCCCCTCTCTAATTTTCTAATGATCTTGATTATAGAAAAGTTGCAGGTCAAGTATGAAAAATCATTTCCCCCCGACCATTTGAGGGTAAGTTGCTGCCCTGGTGACCCATCCCCCTGAATATTTTAGTGTCTGTTTCCTACCAACAGGGACCTTATCCCCCCAAACACAATTTGACCTGGAAATCAGGACACTGATGCTGACACATCTCTACGGACATTCTTGAGCCCCATACGAGGTTGCCTGTGGTCCCAGGAATGTCCTCACGTTGAGTTGTCTCGTCTCTCCAGTCGCCTTGGGCCTGGAACAGCTAGTTCTTCATTTCCTCATCTGTTCTTCACTTTCTCGGCCTTGATGCTGCTGAAGACGGCAGGCCAGCTGCTTTGCAGAGTGCGCCTCATTTGGGGTTTGTTTCCTCGTGGTTAGATTCAAGTTGGGCATCTTCAGCTGAGCTATCACGGAAGTGCTGCTGGGATTCCCGCTACTTCCTGCAGGTGGCATGCACTTGGGATTTGCCCCGTTACTGATGAAGCGGCTCTGGACCCTGGCCTGCGGGCCTCTCCAGAGTCAAGTTACACTTTCCCCTTTGTATCGGAAAAGCATTTTCAGGGTGGTACTTTGAGACAGTGCTAATTGCCGTTACTCATCGCACTTCTAATTCATCTGTTCATTTATTCAAGGTGATAAATGATAATTCCTGTTTCATAAAACAGTGGGTGATAATGTGTGACTATCCTTTTTCTTCCGATGCTCAAGGGGAGCTGGAGGGGGCGCTTCTTGCTGGCTCTTGTGGCTCCAATGACGGACTCATTGCTCTTTGAGCTCTTCCTTACTTCCTGGCACAGAAAGCTGATCAGGGCTTATCTCGTTCTGTCCCTGGCCTGACCCTGCAATCAGCCATTTCTCCAAGGAAGGGCCTCATTTTAAGCTTTCCATGTGATTCCCAAGTGAGGTAGAACAAACAGTTATTGTATCATATGTGTGTGTATGGGTGAGTGTTAGATGTGTGTTGAGAGTATACTTATAAGATACATTAAAAAAAAGAAAAACCCAGACATTTTACTGTGTTTGGGCAAGTTCTTATTTTTAAAAAATACTCTAGAAGTTTTAAAAGCTGGGCGGCGGGGTGGAGGTCATGGGATGGTGCTCTGGGCTTCTTGTGGTTTCTGCTCTGCCCCCCGGCCTATGAGGTGCACGTCTGGGCCCCTCCTGTCTTGGCCGGCACAGCTGGAGCTCAGAGGGGCACAGGCGAGGCTGGGGGTCCCGCCAGAGCAAACACAGCCCCTGCACAGGCCAAAGGAAACAGCCCTAGGTCAATATTAGCTCGTGCGGAACAGGCCCGAGGAATGCGCGGTTTGTTCCACGTGGCCTCTGGGAGGGAGAGGGGGAGGGGGCTCAGGAGCTCACGGGAGCCCTAGATGTCATAGGTCCAACCTCCTTCTGTGTGGATGGGGACACTGAGGCCTGGAGGTGGCAGGGACTTGCCTTGCGTCACAGTGTGAGTGGTGGGCCTGGCCATCAGTGGAACATTCATTTGTGTTTTCCGTTCTTTTCCTTTGGGTGCTTCCGATTTCTCCTCTGTGGCTTCTGAGAGGCAGCGGAAGGCAGGTCGGCCAGCACTGGACTGGGGGTCAGGGATCCTGGATTCTATTCCCGGTGCTTCCCCGGGTCCGCGGTGGGACTCCGGGATGTTACTCCCTCCCTCTGGGCCTCCTTCTCCCTTTATCTCAAAGATCCCCTTTCCCTGCAAACTGTCATCTCTGCCTTCTGTGTTTCTGCTCCACGAATTCAGGTCCTCAAACTCAAAAGTCACTGGGGGCCAGGTAGAGAAGGTAGCTGTGTGATGCGAGCAGTTGTGAGGTGGCAGGACGAGCTGGAGAACACGGGCCCTGCACGACGGCACTCACAGTACAACAAGATGAACACACCAGCCAGTACCAGGAGGCACTGAGAGTTTGCAGGTCCTGTTGACTGTTTTCATGTGTAGCTGCCGGGAGGCAGACAGACAGACTACGTGCTTCCTCTCCTTGTCCTGTTGTCTCCCAGGACCCAGTGGAGAGGGAGGCCTGGCTGGGGCTGCAGCATCCAAAGCGCAGGGGAACATCCCAGGAGGTGCTGCAAAGCTCAGCTGTGAGACGCAGCCGCGAGAAGCAGGGAGTGGGCTTACTGGGGCCTGGGAGCGACGTGATCCCTATTCTAGCCTTTGCGTTGGGCTAGTTGAAATTTCATCTGAACTCCAGCTGCCGGCATGTGCACATTGCCGGCCCACCTCCTGCCTTATCTGTGGACCCTTGGCCTCCTATCGCCCAACTCCAGCTGCTTCCACATCCAGCCTCCTACCACGAAGGAGAGTCACTGACCACCAACCGCCGTCCACACCCTGAGCCAACCTCCCCCCCAACCACCGCCAACCCCGGCTCTCAGAGAAGCTGAGAACCAACTTCTGCTCATCCTAGGCCGGCATCTGAGTTCCAGCTGTACCATGGACTGGCTGTAGGATCCTGGGCAAGTTACTCAACTTCGCAAAGACTCGGTTTTCTCATTTGTGAAATGGAAAGAGTGAGGTCTCACTGGCTCACTGGGTTGTTTTGAGGACTGAAGCAGATAAGGTAAGAGAGTTTGGTACAAAGCAGAGGCCTCTGTCATCCGCGGCTCCAAGACTGGATCTGAGACTCAGGTCTCAGCACATCAGGCCTGGCTGGAGGCCTGCCTTCTCCTGGAAGCCTTCCCTGATTTCCACAGCCCAGGCTGAACTCCAAACTCCAGACTCAAAGAATAAATAGACCAGCAGTTGGAGAGAGATGGGGAGCAGGAAGGGACCTTCTTCGTGAGCACTAAGGACAACCTCCTTGTTCTGAATCTCAGGGAAGAGACGGGACTTGGGCTAAGGTTGCACAGTGACAGAGGGACAGAGCTGGATCTAGAAGTCCCCACTGTTCCTCCTTCTGTAATCTCCCTGCTCTTCCCGTTTAATGTCCTTCCAAGTGATATAACCACCGAATATCCACAAGGGAAGGCTCTCTTATTTGGTGAATGGGTAAACCGAGGCACAGAAGACTCTGTCTGGACACAAAGCAAGTAAAACCGGCTTCCAGTACAGTGCTCTTCCCAGCACAATGCTGGCCTCCTGTGATCTGCATCCCTTCCCTTCCAGTCACCCAAGGAGGGGGGGGGCTGTGGACAAACATTTATGACACCCATTCTGTGTCCAGCCTCACCCCTGCCTGGTTGAGCCTCCACTCCAGACTAACACAAAAACAGGATGAAGAGACAGTATAATTAGGGACTGAAAAATGGTGCAAATCAGGATACACAAGTAACTCAGAAGAGGGAATGATGTAGAAACAACAGCATAAAAATACTAGAAAAAAAATGGAATATTTTTATAATCAGACACTTAAACAAAGAACTATAACTTCAAATAGCAACGAATTCAAGTAGCCTTTAAAAATGGTAAAAAAATCCACAAGCGAATCAAAAGATAAACTGTGTGAAAATACTTACAACTTATATTACTAACAAAAGATTAACTTCCTTAATATATAAAGAGCACCTCCAAATCAATAAGAAATAAACCAACCAATAGAAAAAATGGGCAAAGGATCTGGACAGTTTATTAGAAGGGGAAATACAAATGGCTCCTAAACATATGAAAATATTGTTAACCTTATAAAATGAATTGAACTGCAATGCAAGCCATTTTTCATCTATCGTGTTGGTAAAGATCAAAAAGTTTGATAACTCACTGTGTTGGTGAGAATGTGGGAAACAGGCACTCTTTTACATTGCTAGTGGGAGTATATATTGGTACAAACTTTATGAAGAATGATTTGTCAGTATTGATGAAAACTGGCGTGTTTGTACCTCTTAACCTAATAATTCCACCTTTCAGAATTTATCTTACATGTGTACTCAAACATGTGAAAATGATGCATATAGAATGATACCTACTGCTGTAGTGTTTGTAATTGCAAAAGTTTGGAAACAATCTAATATCCATTGGTTAAAGGTTATTTAGTTATGAGATAGTCACTCAAAGGAATCCTATGCAGCTGTAATAAAGAATGGGAACCCTCTTTATGCACTTAAATGCCACAGGCTCCAAACTTATCCTTCGGGGAACACCTGGTGCAGAACGTAAGGTAAGCTACTATTTTTGATAATTAGATGTATATGAATGTGCTTGTACATGTGTAGAAATCTCTGGAAGGAAACACTAGAAACCAGGCCATAGTGTTGCCCCAGGTGAGGTTAATGGGGCAGCTTTTGGACAGGGGTGGGATGGATACTTATTTTTCACTGTATATCTTTTCTGACTTCCCTGGTGGTCCAGTGGCTAAGACTCCGCCCTCCCAGTGCAGGGGGCCTGGGTTCGATCCCTGGTCAAGGAACTAGATCCCACATGCCGCAACTAAGAGTTTGCATGCCGCAACCAGAAAAGATTCTGCATGCCGCAACTAAAGATTCCTCATGGCACAACTAAAGATCCTGCATGCCTCAACGAAGATCCCACACACAGCAACTAAAACTCGGTGCAGCTAAATAAATAAATAAATAAATAAATAAAAATAAAATAAAATTTTATACCATGTGCATGTTATCTATTCAAAAATAAATTTTAAAAAGTGAGTGGTAAGGGTATGACTTTACCCATAGAGAGAATGTACTCCCAGAAAACCCATTCTCCCCGGAATCCTCAGTTTCTTAGTCTGTAAAATGGGGACAAGAACAGCACCTTCCCAGGGTGAAAATGAGACTATGGGTGTGAAAGGCCAGCCCTCCAGAGGTGCCCTGTGATGCTGCACCTTCAGTTTCCCCGGACCTTATCACTACCCTCTGTCGTCCTGGGAACCCCCCAGGAGGCAGCGCTCAGCCCCCTGCCCTCCTCAGGCAGGAGCACAGGGCCGTGTTGCTTAGCAAAGCAGCTGGGGGGTGGGGTGGAAAATGTCAACATCAGATTAGCCTTGATGGGAAATAGCACGCTTCTCCAACCACAAACACCCCCACATTTCCCTCCAGTGTAAGGGGGTTTTGGGGGAATGGGGTGGGGCTGAGGTGGGTGATACCAGTGACACCTTCAGGCCTTGTACACCCAAGGCCTCTTGCCAAGGTATCCTTGGTGGGGGTGGAACGTGCATCTGCAGGGGCTCCAGCCTCATGGCTGCCCTTCCCTGTGGGAACCGGAAGAGCTCTGCCTCAGAGAAAGTCTTGGCTTCCCTGGGGAGCTGCAGACAGAGCACCTGATCAGTGACTGCCGAAGAATAGACCCTGTAGGCCATAGGGAGCCACTGAAAATTCTTGAGCCAGACAGGGCTTGTTCAGAATCAGCCTTTAAGAAGTGTGGTTGGCAAGGGGAAAGGTGATAGGCTGGGGCAGGGATAGATGCCTCAGACGCCACCTGTCTAGTCCAACGTCCTTATCATTATCTTAATTTTCATAGTGATTCTGCCAGAAAAGCCGGCCTATTGTTATACCCATTTTACAGATGAGAAAACTGAGAGGGGCAGTGAGACTAGCCCTAGGTCACACAGCTTACCAGGGGTGAAGGTGGGGTATGAACCCAAGTTTGTCCCCCTCCAAGGTCTGCGGATTTCCCCTAAACCTGATACCTCTTGAACTGAGGGTCCAGCTATTTTTAGACCACCAAAGTCATCTCGATCATGCCTTTTACTAAGAGGTGGTATTGTCACCCGTCCCTGTGATGCTATTAATAATGTTGTGACTATTACCGCCCTCTGCCTTCCGCAGTTGGGTTTTGGCTGGAATCACTGGGGCTGCCACCTGTGGCCTCAGCTTGAGGCAGCCCCCACTGGCAGGAGGCCCCCACTTCAACTTTTATGAGTGGTATCTAGCTGGAGCTCTCTCAAACGGCAGCCCCTTGCAGGCGGGGCCTTTGTCTTGCTCACTGCTCCATCCCCAAGGCCTAGCACTGTGCCTGGCACACAGTAGGCAGGCAGTAAAAGCTTGTCAAATGAATACAGGGATGAGGCTATCACCTGTCAGATTAGCATCTCTGCACTGTCCCCCCAGAGGAGGCGCCAGAACAGACCCAGGTTCCCTGGACCATAAGGCCAGCGTGGATGGGGCTGCAGGGTCTGAACAGGGCATCCTCACAAGCACAGCGCTGGACTTCAGGCACCTGGGCAGATTCTGTGGGAGGAGATGCGGCCTTCGAGTCAGGCATGTGTCCTAGGTGGGCTTCTTGTAGTTTGTCCAGTGTTTTTAATGGTTAAAGTACATATATATATATATATTCATGTCAATTATGCCTTTTGCTAGGAGGTGGTATTGTTACCTGTCCCTGTGACGCCATCTCTCTCTCTCTCTCTCTCTCTCTCATCTATCCATCTATTCATTGATTCTGAATTGGTGGCCCAGACTACCTCATCTTCAGACACTTGGAGGAGGGCAGAGGGCCCTGAAGCCCAGGTCTGACAGCAGATCCAGCCCTCCAAAAGCCCTCGGGCCAAAGAAACACCTTCCCTCCTGGGAGAGTGTGTGGGCTGGACCTGGGCAGCAGCCCCCGGAGCCTGCTCAGCCTGGGGTCCCCTTATCCTTCTGCCCCAGCCTCTCTCCACAGCTAAGTCCAGCGGGAGGTGGTGGTACTGGAGCCCTGGAGGTGGGGATGGAGAAAGGCAGAGGATTTGGGAGGTGAGAGGGAGGCTGAATCCACAGGGCTTGGTGACTGGGAGGAAGTGAAGGCGAGGGTAAGGTGAGAGGGGTGCTGGGCGACGCGGAGGCTAGAGGGTCCACACCCAGAGGGCTTGGTTTGGGGTGTACTGAGTACAAGGTGGATGCAGGGGTACGGGTGGGCGGGGCTGAGGCTCAGAGGCACACCTGGGCAGGGTTTCCCCAGAGCAGGGACGGTGGCCTGGGACAGCAGCAGTGGTGGCTGCAGAGTACAGCCTGGCCCCCTCTGGCCTGGCTTTCCAACATGACCAGGGTCGTGTCCATTGCTGGCAGGGAGAGGCCTCCACCACAATGGGGCTCTTCAGCTGCAGCCGGCCGGGCACAGATCTTTCAGCAGTTGCTTGAGATTTACTGGAGGCTCTGAAAGTGTTGCAGTCAGGAGGCCTGGGCTGACTGACCGGGGGCCTCACAACTGTTTACCCAATGCCGAGAAGTTCAAGGGCAGCAACAGCCCAGACAGCCTGGAGGGTGTCCAGGCTCTGCGTGCAGCTTCTCAGGGTAAGTAACCTGCCTGGCACTGGGGCCTGGCCGAGGAGGGCCAGACCTCAGGAGGATGGCTTTGGACCACTCCCTGATGTTACAGACAGGGACACAGAGGTTAGAGTGGGCAAGTGATTATCCCAAAGTCCCACAGCAAGTCTGTTCTCTAGTAGAGACCAGAAGCCAGGCTAGCAGAGGCAGCAGAACAAAGTGATTGAGAATTATCACTTATTGAAGTGAACTTGTTTACGTGTTTCTCCCCTACTACGCTGTTACACAGCTATCTCCCCTACTACACTGTTCACCCCATGAGAGCAGGGACCTTGTCTGTCTTGTCCACTGTTGTGTCCCAGGCACCTAACACAAGCCTCTTGTTGAATGAATAAATGAAGTCAGAATTCCTGGGTAATGTTTCTTTTTCTCACAGTACAGGATGACCAGAGATAGGGGGTTCAGGCCTGATACAGAGGCTTCATGATGTCATCAGGGCCCCAGGCTCTTTCCATCTTTCTCCTCAAGTATTCTTAGTCTTTTGTCCTCATGCTTCCAAAATGACTGCTGCTCCTCCAGCCATTGTGCCTGCATTCCTGGCAGGAATAGGAGAGTTAGGACAAAGGGTAGACAGCCTGTAATTATAGAGTCTGTCCCTTTTTAATCAGGATAACCATAGTTTTCCTAGAAGTCCCTTAATAGTGCTTTGGTCAGAACCATAAATATTAGTTCTCAGTCTTTCTTTTTAAAGAAATCTCTTCCAGAGACTTGGCTCTTAGCAGGGCCTATCACTTTTGTTGTTTGGTTGTTGTTGTTTTAATTTGATTAAGTAAAAATCCCCTATCTGGGGGAAATGCCCTAATGAGGTCATTCTTAATGTGGGGTTAATGGCAGGTGTGCAGCTTTCCAGGGACCTGGATCTTTGAGGCTCTTTCCGAGGGTGGGGTTGACAGCTGGGAGAAGGGAAGTGCTGCCGGAAACAGATGTTTCACAGGGATTACCCCCCAGTCCTCATAGCAGCCCTGGACACAGTACGACAGTTCCCACTCTAAAGCCTCAGAGCGAGAAAGAGGCTGGGTGGAGACCAGAGCCAGGAGGGGAGTTGGGTTCCCAGCTCCGGGATCAGCGTTCTTTTCCTCATAGACAACACAGGTGGCACCCATGGGCCAAGATGCTGGTGAATCTTTGGTGAATGCCCAGAGCTGCTATTCCGCCAGAGGGCACTGGCACGGCTCTTCATGCTATTTATAGCCAGTACCCTTTCCAACTGCGGTGTCATCACCCTAGAGACTCCTGCTCAGGAGCCTTGGCTGTCCTGCCGAGGCTGACCCTCTGAGGTCAAGGCCTAGCTCCCTTCCACACGAGCAGGGAGGGGCCCTCAGGTTGCACATGCAGGCCCCAGCCCCTGGTGAGCCTGCTGAGTTGGGGGGCAGGAGAAGGGGAAGGAGGCCTATGTGGTTTCTCATATTTTCCAGGCCTCTGGCCTTGGCCCTGCAGGTCTCAGCTCTAAATCTCAAAGGCAGAAGTGAGGTGGTGTGGGCTACCAGGAGGGTATTACAGGCCAGTGGTCTGGCAGGAAGCTTGACCCTCAGCCTGGGCGAGCCACAGCGGGTACCCAGGACACCCCCGGGGAAGAGAGCCCTTGAGTTACCCTTGGCTGCACCACTCACATGCTTCCCAAGCAGCTGTCCCCGAGCAGGACCCGATTTCTGGTTCTGCTGTGGCCCAGCTGTGTGTCCTGTGGCAGGCCACTGTCCCCTTGGGCCTGCCAGGTCCACATCAACACCTTTATGCTGCCTTCCTCTCCAGGCTGGGTCTGGGGGAAGCTCAGCTGAGCTACGAGCTGGGAAAGCACTTAGCTAATAACAGAAATAATCATAACAGCAATCAGAATCAAAATAGCTCCCTGTGTTGGGTCTTTGCTGTGAGCCAGATCCTCCAAAGTGCTTTGCCTGGTTCATTGAAAGGACACAAGACTCCCCAACTCTTTTTTTTTTTTTAAATTTATTTTATTATTTATTTATATTTATTTTTGGCTGCGTTGGGTCTTTGTTGTGGTACACGGGCTTCTCATTGTGGTGGCTTGACTTGTGTAGCATGGGCTATAGGCGTGTGGGCTTCAGTAGTTGTGGCACACAGCCTCAGCAGTTGTGGCTCGCGGGCTCTAGAGTGCAGGCTCAGTAGTTGTGGTTCGCGGGCTTAGCTGCTCTGAGGCATGTGGGATCATCCCGGACCAGGGCTCGAACCCGTGTCCCCTGCATTGGCAGGTGGATTCTTAACCACTGCGCCACCAGGGAAGTCCCTCCCCAACTCTGTTTAAATGTGAAACCTGATAGAGTCATGGATTTTAGTTTTACCTCCAGGCATGTGGGTGAAGAGGGAAGTTCCAAAGATGTTCTCTGGCTTCACAAAGAAAACTCACAAGTAATTCTGCCTTTGAGGAAACAGAGGTGTCTGTTAACTATTAATATACCATGGCAGCAAATTATTACGCAAGACAACCAGCCAGAATTATAGACTTTTTCTGGATTAAGACTTTCTAGGATATGGGAATCATCCCTGAAGTCAGGGAGTCTTAGAAGACTCTTTTGAAAGAAGTAGAATTTAGGAGGACAGTTTCCTAAGCAGTTTCATCTCTGCGGAAATGTGGAACATTTCATCCTCCTTATTTTGAGGAGTTTGGAAGGTCTGAAGTTTTCAAAGCTTCCACCAGTGAACAAAGATAGTTTAAAGACTAGTCTGGAGGAGCTCAAAACTTGTCGTTTGTAATGGAAAAGGGCAGAATAGGAGTCAAGGACATATACAGCATGGCCACCTGCATGTGCATTTTCTTATTTAGTCCTCACAGACGACGAGATGGGTGTTATCATTATCCCCACACTGTGCAGGAGGAAACTGAGGCTCAGAGAAGTCCGTGACTTGTCCAAGATCACACAGCAGGAGGTCAAGGGCTGCGCTTGTGAAGATGGGGACTGGGGCTTCCATGGAGTGTGCTGAGACTCCAAGGTCAGAGTCTCCCAGGTTCCACTGTGGACTCTGCTGAGTAGCTGTATGAGCTACCTGTTGCTGCTATAACAAATTAGCATAAATGCAGTGGCTTAAAACAACACACATTTATTATCTTACAGTTCTGGAGGTCAGAAGTCCGAAACGGATGTCACTGGGCTAAGATCAAGGTGTCAGTAGGGCTGCATTCCTTCTGGATAGGGGCAATCTGTTCCCTTGCCTTTTCCAGCTCCTAGAAGCTGCCTGCATTCCTTGGCTTGTGGCCCCTTCCTCCATCTTCAGAGCCAGCAGTGTAGCATCTTGCAGTCTCTGTCTGACTCTGACATTTCTACCTCCCTCTTTCACTAATGGGGTCTCTTTTGATTACATTGGGCCCATGTGGATAATCCAAGATAATCTCAAGATCCCTAACTTAATCATATCTGCAAATTCCCTTTGCCCTGTAAGGTAACATATATTTGCCGATTCTGGAGATTAGAATGTGGGTACACTTGGAGGGCCTTTTTTTTTTTTTTTGCAGCGCCATGTGGCATGCGGGATCTTAGTTCCCTGACCAGGGATCGAACCCGTGCCCCTTGCAGTGGAAGCTCAGAGTCCTAACTACTGGACCGCCAGGGAGTTCCCTGGAGGGCCTTTATTCTGCCTACCACGGTGATCTCAGCCAAGGGACCTGGCATTTGGGATAACAGCTATCCTTTCCCTAGGATGTTAGAGGGGGTGAAAATAAAGAGGATCAGGCTTCCAGCCCACAGGGACCAGCGTGCGCTGGAGGCTGGCCACCCAGTGAGGAACAGAAGATCCCTCAGAACCCTGGTGCTTCTGGGAGGGAGACAGTGCTTGGGGGATGTCACCTGCCCACAAAGCGGCTGCCCCTTGCAGTCGCTGGCCCCTCCCCTCCTGGAGGCGTGCCCCAGGACTCAGCATCAGACAGATCAGAGTTCAAATCCCGGCTCTGCCTCCTCCCAGAAGCCTGGATGTGGTTGAGATGGGGGAGTAGGGTGGGCCGGAAAGGGAGGAAACAAACGAGATGCGTGTGCACATGACCTCATTTCATCCTCACTGAGGTGGAGCTTCTGCCTCCATTTTGCGGATGTGGAAAGAACAGCTCAGAGAGATCAAGTGCCTTGCCTGAGGCCACACACCACTGTGGGATTTCCCATGAGCCAGCATTCCCAAACCGGTGACGCCCACACCGCCTCCATGGCTGTCTGCCACATCTGCCTGCCTCCTGGGCTGTGGCTGCCTTGATAGTTTTCTTTAAATCGACTTCCTGCTTTTTTAGTCAAATGCATCTGTTTTAAAATGAGACTTTATATTACTCCCCAAATGGAAAGCCACAGAATTCATGGGCTAGTTATACATATTTTTATAATGCACATTAAAATGAATTTATCATCATCAAAATGAAAAGTATTCATCCTTTTACCATGTAAAATGATCTCTCTTCTCCATTAGTACATTTGGCCCTCTCTTTGGGAATGGGCTCCACACCTGCTCTGGTTTCACCAAATCATAATACTATTAATGGCTATCATTTATTACAGTATTAAATTTTCAAATGTCTTCCCAGCACCATTAAATCCAGACTCCTCAGCCTGGCCTCAGGGCTCTACTGGCCTCTGCTGTCCTCATTTCTAGCCAGTCTGGCCTTGCTGCTCTTGGGCAAAACAGGGCTTTTCTTGCTTCATTGGTTACCCAGCTAGGAGGTGCCGGGGTTTGAACCCAGGCACGAGCCTTGGAGCCAAGCTGTTAATCACTACACTGTACCACCTTTCTAGGATGCCTGGTCTCAGCAACGCCTATAACAAAGAAAAGACAGGCCTGAAAATGAAGTAGCGAAGAGATTGGCTGGGTCACCCAGGAGCCCCAAGCTTGTAGAGCCCCCCTTGGTCTCATTGGCAAAGAGAAAGGCTTGATCAAGTCCAGCAGCCAAGTTTTGTAGGTCCAATAGGGCAACTCCTGCCAAGGGGGAGGAGCTTAGAGACCTTTTATAACCTCTCTTGGTGTAAAAATGATGGGCAGCTGTAGTGACCAATCCTAAATCTGAGATCTCATAAGAGGGTGGGACTTCACGGCAGGTCCTGCTGTGTTCTCCACTGGAAGCTTCACATAGTGAGCTCAGTGTCTGGACAGAGCAGACTTCTTACAGGAATTCTGCAAATGCCTCATATTCCCTTCCTTTATTGCACTATGGATGGATAATTTATCATCTGAGAAGGGAGTATGGATCCCAGTGTAGCTTGCTTAATAGTCACGGTAGATTAATTCCAACTTTTACCAGGAGTGAGGGGGGGGAAAATCCCTGATTGCCTGGGAGCATCAGGGGGCCTTGAGGCTCACAAACGGGGGCTTGACGGCAGGTCTCCCAGATTGCTGTGATGCATTAATGACCCAGCTGTGGGCAGAGCCTAGCCCAGGGCCTGACGCACATTGATGGACTTGTTTAGTAATTATTCTTGTCCTGGTTTGGACAGAGTTCAGGAAGACATGCTTCTCTCTGAGGCTCAGGGTAGAGTGAAGAAAACACCAGCTCCGAGGGGACAGCTTCTAGAACCAGTCAAGCCCTCATTCAAATCCCCACTCCTCCACGGGCTAACTGTGTAACCTCGGACAAATCACTTCCCCTCTCTGTGACCCAGTTTCTTCATTTGTAAAGTAGGGATATTAATAGTATCTCCCTCAAAGGGTTGAGGAGAGGATTAAAGGAGTGGTTAGAGGATTAAAGGTGAGGATCCAGGAGCATGCTTAGAACATGTAGGAAATACTAGACAATAGCTGTTTTTGCAGCCGGACAGACCTGGGTTTGAATCCTGCCACCAGTACTGACTACTGTGTGATTTGGCTGAATGCCTTGACTTCTCTGGACCTCCGTGTCTGTATCTGGAAATGGGATTGCTAACAGTCCTTGCTTCCAAGGGTGGTGGTGAGCATCCTCTAAGCAAGGCACGGGTGAAACTGCTTAAACCCCAGGCCTGGCAAATGGTAGGTACCGTCGATGTAAGGGAAGCCCCTCCTGCGAGTGGCAGGGGCCTGCTGCCGTGCTCTGAGGAAAGCTGGGGCCCTTCCCAGCTGCCCCGCCCCAGTTGTGACGCCCTTACCCCTGCCTGTCTGAGGGGCAGGAAGGAAGTGAGGAGGGCGCCCGCAGCTTTCCCTTTTCTGCCCTGTTCCAGGCTCCTGGCTCCTTCCCTGCTCCAGGCTCCTGGCTCCTTCCCTGTCAGTGCCTCGGAGGAGGGGAGGCAACACCATGGTCCCCCGCGCGGCCGCCATCCGCCAGACCTGCTGCTGCTTCAACGTTCGCATCGCCACCACTGCCCTGGCCATCTACCATGTGGTGAGTGTGCAGGCGGCCCGGGACACTGTGTGTGCGTGTGTGCGTGTGTGCGTGTGAGGGTGGCCCCGATCTATGGAGACCCCTCGAATGGGAGGACCGTTGCTCACCACCTCCTCTTGGAACCCTGGACAAGTCCCTTCCCTGCTCCGGGCCTTGGGCTCCCTCTCTGTCCAAAGCGGGGGAGGGGACCCTGCAGCAGTGGCAGGAGTGGGAGGAGGGGTCCTTGTTCTAAGCAAACGTACCTCACATTCTCTCTGAGGCTCAGTTTCTGCCTCTGTGAAATGGGACCTTTAGCAGCCACAAGTTCATCCAGGTACAAACGGAGGGAGCAGCAGATGTGAAAGTGCTTTGGAAGCCAGGAATCTTGAGAGAAATGTGAGCTGGGATCATTGTCAGGAAATGGGGTCAGGTCACAGGCATGGCTGCGACTCTTCCCCTGGGGGCTGGGCCACTGGAGGGGATGAGAAGCGCGAATCTCCCCTTTGTGCTTCCAGAGGGGAGGGAGGTGGCTGTGTCCTCTTAGCTTACCTACGAGCAGGGTGCCTGGCCTGGCCTGAGCGCCTGTGGGTCCAGCGGAGGAGGAGCGGGCCCAGAGGTTCCCCTTTGGAGGCTTGTCTCTTATTAACTCAGAGTGACTCTGGGCGAGTCACAGCCCCTGGGGCCAGAGGCTCCCCCTCTGTCTTGGTGGCTGAAGGTTGGGGCTCTGTTCTGCCCTGTCCAGAACTATCCCCCCAGCCCACAGCTCCAAGCCACACCCAGCTCCCCCAGACCTGGGGGCCTTCCTCCCAGGGTGACTCAGGGCCTGTGGTTAACAGTTCTTTTATGAGCCTGGAAGGGCTTCCTCAAAATTAGCCTAAATCTGGCACACTGTGGTGGGCTGCTGTAAACTTCTCAGACCTGGCTGCATCTGCTTCCTGCTGCACGCAGAGCAGGCAGGGCTGTTGGCAAGAGCCCAGCCTTCGGAGGGCTGGTGCTCTTCAGTGTTCGGTGCACAGCCTTTGGATCCAGACTCCTGTGTGCAAATCCTGGCCTCATCACTTCCTAGCTGTGCAACCTCAGGCCACTTACTTAACCTCTCTGAATGTCTGTTTCCTCGTCTAAAAAATGGGCATGAGAATAATAATACTTCTCTGATAGGGTTGTTCTCAGGATCAAGGGAGTAAATATCTATCTACAAGGCACAGAGCAGTGCTTGACAGGTATTTGAGTGCTTTATTATTAGCAGTGCTTCAGACACAGAGCCTGCTGCCAGCACACCTGTAAGTCAAGCAGTCAGACCCCAGAACACTGATTTTGGGCGGGGCTCAGAGGTTGCTCTGCCTAGCTTCTGCCAACGCAAGAGTGCTCCTGAGAGGAGTGAATGGCACTTGACTGTCCCCAGACCAAGTCCTTAGGGCCTCTTCAAGCTCTGAGATTGTGCAACATTCTTGGAAACACAGTGTAGTAAGCAGGGGTGTCCCCGTAGGAAGCAGGCCCCTGGGTCCCTACCCCTGCTCTGCCACTAACTGGCTATGTGACCTTGGACAAGCTGCTCCCTTGGGCCTCAGGTTTTCCTTTATAAGATGATGGACAAGAGGGTATGGACCAGCTCAGAGGTCTCAAACTCCAGTGCCTCCAGGGGCCAGGCAGCTCCTGTAAGTGAGCATAGTGGGGCAGATGGACCTTGCCGTGACCTGCGGAGCCTGTTCTGGGTCTATTCTGGCGGCCGCTCTCTGTTTCCGCTGATTGTTGCCATGGAGGAATGTGGGCCCCAGCAGCCGCTCTTTTGACATTTGGAGAAACAGGAAACAGAGGCTTTTATGTCACAATTTCTGCTGTTTCCATGTTGATGACTGGTTTGAGGTAAAAGAGAAATCCCTGTGCAGACCAAGTCAAATCCATTTGCAGGCTGCTGGGCCCTGAGTCTGCCCTGCAAACCCTGGGGTTTGTGACTCTTGCGGTTTCTTTTTGATCATGCCGTCCGAGGTCCTCACCTGTACACAGTTAAGTGACATCAGTTCCTGCCCAAAGAGCTGGAGAATGTGTAGGCAAGTGATCAAGGAAGTCTTCTTGGAGGAGGTGTCACTGGCAGAGGTGTAGAGTTTGGTTGTGGGGAGTATGGATGGGGGAGGGTTAGGTGTGCAAAGGTGTGGAGGCTGAGGACAGTGGCTTGTGCAGGGGACACTACATAGACTAACCTGGAGGCTTTAGGTTGGGGAGCAGGAGGTGGGAGGGATTTGGAGTGACAAGCTGGAGGCTGGGCCTTCACTATAGGGCACTATTGATATGTGGGGCTGGAGAATTCTTTGTTGTGGGGACTGAACAGTACTTTGTAAGATGTTTAGCAGCATCCCTGGCCTTTATCTACAAGATGCCAGTAGCACACCGCCAGCTGTGATAACCAAAAATATCTACAGATATTGCAAATGTCTCCTGAGGGTGAAATCACTCCCAGTTGAGAACCACTGTCTTTAATGTGGGTCATGGGGAGTCATGGGATGTTCTAGAGCCGAAGGCAGGAGAACAGAAGAAAAGTCTGGAAGCTGTACAACTGGCCCGGGCGGTCTTCTCTGGGCTGGGGTCCTTGATTGATTCCAGTGGAGGGTCGTCCTCCTGCTCCCTCTGTAAGAGGCCTCTGCTCCTTCCCAGAAAGGGCAGGGCCTGGGGGCTTTCTCTGTGGCCTGGCAGTTGGGTGGCAGGTGTGCTGTCAGGGCCTCGAACATCTGGATGGAAAAAGAGAAGCTGCCATCCAGATGTGTTGATCACCCAGATCGGTCGTCATCTGGAGCCAGTCATGGGCGACAGCCCTGCACACGGAGAGCTATTCGTGGACTGGACCCCTCTGGGGAGGGTTAAATCGGGCTCTTGGCATCCTGAGACAATGCCCCATTTTATTGAGTCATCGGGGCGTTATTACTGGAGGACCTCCGTGTCCAATGGCTGGAGGACCTTCCTCAGCATTTCACTGGGTTTGTGTAGAGGATTCCCCGGTTCATGAACGTTTTCTGACTCCAACTTGCACACATAGAGGAGTCAGAGAACTTTTGTAAATTGGCCTCTTTGGTTCTGGTTTGTCTGGCAACCCAAAGCATGTCTGTCCCAAGTTAATGGCAGGAGATAGGGACCCAGAAGACCCTTTTGCCTAGAAATATCTCCCTCCCTAACCTCTCCTCTCCAAGCGCCTGGAATTCCATTAGAAATTCGTTGTCTGATAAAAAGCTTAAACCTGTGGTGATTTCAACCCTGTAGCAACAGGATACACCAAAACAAGGCCAGGAGGAAATAAGACTGATGCTGGCCATGGCTTGTCTCTGGGTTATAGGTTGTGAAAGCTCTAATTTTTTGCTACTTTTCTGTATTCTCTGTATTTGGTACAATGAGCATGTATTACTTTTTAAAATAAATGTTTTATTTTAGAACAGTTTTTTTTTTAAAGGAATTTTTTTAAAAAAAATTTTATTTATTTATTTATTTATTTATTTATTTATTTATTTATTTATTTATTTATTTATGGCTGTGTTGGATCTTCGTTTCTGTGCAAGAGCTTTCTCCAGCTGCGGCGAGCGGGGGCCACTCTTCATCGCAGTGCGCGGGCCTCTCACTATCGCGGCCTCTCTTGTTGCGGAGCACAGGCTCCAGATGCGCAGGCTCAGCAGTTGTGGCTCGCGGGTCTAGTCACTCCGCGGCATGTGGGATCCTCCCAGACCAGGGCTCAAACCCGCGTCCCCTGCACTGTCAGGCAGACTCTCAACCACTGCGCCACCAGGGAAGCCCTAGAACAGTTTTGTATTTACAGAAAAATTGTATAGTACAGAGTTCCTGTATACCCCACATCTGGGTTCCCTGATTGTTAACATCTTATATTAACATGGCACATTTGTCACAATTGATGAGGCAATATTGATATACTATTATTAACTACCGTCCATACTTTATTCAGATTTCTTCAGCTTTTCCCTAATGTCCTTTTTCGCTTCCACGATCCCACGTTATATATAGTCATCACGCCTCCTTAGATTTCTCTTGGCTGTGATAGTTTTTCAGATTTTCCTTGTTTTTGATGACCTTGACAGTTTCGAAGAGTACTAGTCACGTATTCTGTCAAATATTCATCAAATGGGACTTGTCTGGTGCTTTTCTCATGGTTAGACTTGAGCAATGTGTTTTGGGAGGAAGACCACAGAGGTAAAGCGCCCTTCTAAGCACTTCATATCAAGGGTGTGTACTTCCGAATGTCTTATCACTGTTGACGTTGACCTTGATCACCTGGCTGAGGTCGTGTTTGTCAGGTTTCTCCACTGTGAAGTGACTTTCTCTACCAGCGCTCTGGGGTCTGACCACTTGACTTACAGTTGGGCTGGCAACAGGCTCTGTGTCTGAGGCACTGCTAATAATAAAGCACTTAACCTCCATTATTTAAAGGAGCCTCTAGCGAATGCAGATTTGTTCTCAAACATGTCTTTCTTTTCTGTGCCCAGCCCCAGGCCAGCACATGGGCCTGACTCATTCCTGGCCTCTGCCCTCTAGGGATTCCAACCCGCCAAGGAAAAACTGTGATAATGGCGTTGCTGGATGACAGTGCTGGCTCTTATAGGGGCACAGATGAGAGGTCTTAGCCCAGCCCTGGGGTGGACGCTGGGGATTCAGCAAGGGCTTTGGGGAGGAGGCCGGAGTGATAAGGATGAGCAGGACTTTGCTTGGGAATGTTGGGGAAAACAGGGCAAGCTTGTGGAGGGAGCAGAGAGCAAAGGCGTGGAGGCAGGAAAGGCCAGGTGATGCTCTGGAAGCACGGAGAAGCTCATAGAGCTGGGGTCGAGGGTGGGATGGTTGTGAGGTGTGGTGGGG
Organism: Balaenoptera acutorostrata; assembly: GCF_949987535.1. Lineage (NCBI taxonomy): Eukaryota > Metazoa > Chordata > Mammalia > Artiodactyla > Balaenopteridae > Balaenoptera > Balaenoptera acutorostrata. The sequence goes on along the minus strand of NC_080064.1, from coordinate 24,550,538 downwards.
GAGGCTACAGAGGTCAGCAGGGATAAGACTGGACCAAATGCCTGGCTGCTTTCAGGCTTCATGGTAGAAGGATGGATCTCTGTTTGACCCAGTTCTCTCATTTCACAGATGAGTGAACAGAGGCCCAGGAGGGTCCCTGACTTGCTCCAGGTCACACAGGGAGGTGGGGGAAGGGCTTGCTCCAGGCCTCAGCTACCAGCACCCAGGTGTGTGGGATGAGCCAGCGAGTGAACAAATGAATTCTTTACCTGGCCCACGGCCCAGGGGTGGTCTGTCTGTCTCTCTGAGAGGCCCTCCTGTCACCCAGTCTTCATTTCTTCTTTATGGTCCAGCTCACGGGAAGCCTCCTCCTCCAGGAAGCCCTCCTGCTTGTCCTCCTCAGAATTCCAGTGGCCCTTCTCTCTCTGCTCCACTTTGGGATGGAAAAGATCACAGACCCGTCTCTATCACTCACTCATGAGGTGACTTTGAGCAGGCAGGTGCCTTTGCTGTCTGAGCCTTAATTTTCTCTTCTGTTAAATGGGGCCAGTGGTCCCTGTCTCAGGGTGAGTGTTTTGAGGTATTGAGCTGATGTGACCCCACTGGAGAGGAGAGCTGGCAGGCGAATGCCCAGTGTGGGCTGTGGGACGTGACCAGAGGCCACTCCCCTCTCAAGAGCTCATCTGTTTGGGGCTTAAAAATAGGTCCCAACTGTTAGGTCGTCTGTTAGAACCTCTGCCTTCACGCCTGATGCCCCCATGTGGGGTAGGGTGGGAGTCGTGGCCCCTCCCCAATGCCCTGGCCAAGGGGCCCTGGTGGGAACTCAGCTGTGCTCCCCATCTCTGGGGTGTGCACTCTGCCTTCTAGCTTATAAAATGTTGGAGCCATCGAGAGGACCACTGGACCCCCTGGGCCAATGGGGGGTCACACGCAGGGCCTTCTGGGGGCAAAGTTGGGCTCTTCCTGCTGCACCAGGCCTGGTGGGCCGAGTGATGGCGGCCAGTCATCTGTGTGAGGTGGGCCAGGACAGGCCAGACCCCAGGCTGGGCCTTATCCCCTCCCCACTTCCTGGTTCTCAGGCCCAAGGGAAGGGAAGGGAAGGAAAATAAGGGGCTTCTGGGAATGGGGTGTAGAGAATGGTGGTTCAAGCCATCGGGCATCACCTTGGTCAGAGGGACCCACTGCTGTCAGAGGGCCATAGCTGGGAGAGGCACCAACCTGGGGGAAGGTCCAGGGGCTGGTGCAGGGGCTGGGACCCCACTCAGACCCGGCCCCGTGGCTGGAAGGCAGGGCCTGGGTGGGCCGAGGTTCTTGGTCACCACCCTAGTCCAGAGCCTCCCAGGAAGTGAGGCTTTTATTTTGAGCCCAGGGCAGTGGCCCGGAACCAGGACTTTGCTCTGAGCTCACTATGAGGCCTGCATTGGTCTCCCAGGGGACCCGCACCCCACCGGGGGAAGGGGAGGGTGCACAGAACCCCTAATGAGGCAGGAAGCTGAGCAGGGAGCTGTACAGAGTGAGGCACTGGCTTCCACCTTCCACCCCTCAGCCCTGCTGCAGCCCCAGCGTGTCCCTCCCCCTCCCCGAGCCCCAGTGTCCTCCCCTGTCAACTGGGGACCAATAACTATGACCTGCAAGGTCAGAGACTCAAAGGAAACCAGGTGGGAGGCACACCTGGCACCCAGCGAGTTCCCCACACATTGTAGCTACCCCTGGAGCCCCCATTTCACAGAAGAGGAAACTGAGGCTCGGACAGGCCAAGCGACTTTGCAGCCCGGGGTAGATAAAGAACAAGAGCCCGGGTGTCCTGCTCGGGGCCCAGGCTCCGCCGCTGCTGCTCCAGACCGCGGTGGGGGAGGGCCAGGCTTCTTGGCAGCAATGGGGTGGGGTTCAACTGTAATATCCGGGGAGCCTCGTTCTTAGAAACACGGAGCCCACATGCAAAGATGCAGTCTCAATGGCACCTGCAAAACGGGGGGAAAATGGGAATGATAATTGAAGTTGCCTCATAAGGCTGAGGCGAAGACGACTGAATGAGAGTGTGTGTCAGTGTTCAGAGGACCTGGCCTCTCCTAAATACTCCAGTAATAGTAACATTTACTGTCACGTGGGGGCCTTTGCCCTGAAGGTAAATAAGGGATTGATGTTTTATGGGGATTGTTTGGGGGGTGCAGGGTACTTCTCTAGATACTCAAGAAGTGGAGGAGGATGGGGGTGTAGACCAAGCCTGGAGGCTGACTCTGAGCTCCCAAATGGGTGCCCATAAAGGATGACCACCGCCCCCCCCCTACCAAGAATGGCAGAAGCCACTGGGATTCACTGGGCCAGAAATTTTGCCCTTAGTGCCTGCTCGTTCAGGGGAATGCTTCCCATCCTGTCTTCTTTCATGGGGGCAGGTCTGAAAGATCAAAGGGCAGAGAGCAGAGGACAGGCCTTGCTGGGCTGTCACACGCGGGGCACAGGCAAGGGACAGGGCTCAGAGGATGACACACTGGCTTTCCTGGACGTGGTGCCAGAGCGAGCTGCTCCCGTCCTGGCACTTCCCACCCTGCAGGGTGATGAACCTTGGCACGCGCCATCTGAACCGTGTTCTCTGCCAGCTCCCGGCCTTTGTACGAGCTGTCCCTTCCGCCCAGGGTGCTCTTTCTCCCACCCCTGCTGACCCCAAAGTCACATCCCTGTAAAACCACATGTCCCCCTAGCATCTCCTGCATCCCTCCACTGGCCCAGCCACCCAGTAGCTACCATTTCCTGGGGGCCTCCTCTGTGCCTGGCACATGGTAAGCCCAAGTCACAGTTCCCCAAGAGAAGCTTCTTGCAGTTTCCTAAAGGCGTCTCACTCTCTTTTGCTTTCGCTCCTGCTGTTCCCTCTGCCTGGAACACCCTTCCCACTGCCCTTTGGGAGAAATCTTCTTCAAGACTCACTGCCTCTCAGAAGCCTTCCTGGAGCCCCAACTCCTGGACCCCAAGCTCCCAGCGTTTCCCCCCATCCCAGGGCAGCTCCCACCCCCACCTGCTGGGGTCCTGGGGGTCATGTGGTCTGGCCTGGAGGCCCAGAGGCTCATCCAGGGCTTGGCTCAGCCTGATCCATCTTTGTAATCCCCAGGGTCTGACCCGGTGGCAACCAATCTCAATTTTATTTTACTTTTGCAAACCCCTTATTTTTTTTTTAAAATTAATTAATTAATTTATTTTTGGCTGTGTTGGGTCTTCGTTTCTGTGCGAGGGCTTTCTCTAGTTGTGGCAAGCGGGGGCCACTCTTCATCGTGGTGCGCGGGCCTCTCACTATCACGGCCTCTCTTGTTGCGGAGCACAGGCTCCAGATGCGCAGGCTCAGTAGTTGTGGCTCACGGGCCGAGTTGCTCCGCGGCATGTGGGATCTTCCCAGACCAGGGCTCGAACTCGTGTCCCCTGCATTGGCAGGCAGATTCTCAACGACCGCGCCACCAGGGAAGCCCTGCAAACCTCTTATTGATACATAGTTTATATAAGTGCATGTCTAGATGACCTTTTTCAAAGTGAACAGCCAGGTAACCTCTACCCAGATGGAGAAATAGGATGGGACCAGCCCCCAAGGGCCCCTGGTGTCCCCACCTCATCACTACGCGACCCCCACTGACTTCTTCCAACACACGTAGTTCTAGAAATACCCAGGGATGAGATTACACAACATGGGCTCTTTCTTTCTCTCAACATTGCGTTTGTGACCTTCCTCTGTGTGGCCGTGTGTATCCAGCTCATTTCCCCCTTGCTGTATAGTATTTCACTGCATGAATATATCACGGTGTATTTGGCCTGTTGTACTGGGGGAGGACATTGGGGTTGTTTCCAGGGTGGGCTGTTACAATGACCGCGGGGACCTGTGGCTTGGAGTCCACACCAAGTGCTTCTGCCGGTCACTCGATCTTTCTGAATCATCATCTTTGGTAGCAGACATATGTCACTTCATGTGCTCCTCACTGCAGCTTTGCTAGTGGGTGGAGCCTTCTCTCTGGTCTGCAGATGAGGAAACTGAGGCACAGAGGAGTAAAGGGGCCAGGCGGGGTTGGGGGGGGCAATTAATAGTAGGAGGGGGCGGGGATGGGAGGGAGGACAGCAGAGCCGCAGCCTCCACAGGAGCCAGGCTCCCAGGGAGGTGAAGGCAGCCCGGCTGGGGCAGCCGCTGAGCCTTGGCTTTAGGGGGGGCGCATCGTGATGTTTATCTGGGCCGGCTGGGGAGGTGGCTGGGGAGATAGTGCTGCAGGGGCGGGGGAATGATCCCCACGCCGTCGCCCCCGATAAGCTGTGACAGGAAGTGTGGGGTGGGGTTGGGGGAGGGGAGCTTCCTCCTGACGCTGACACATCTGGTTCTTTTCTCCCATCCTCTCGCCAGACAGCCCCAGGGGACCCCCCCAGGGAAAACAGGGTGGGTGGGTGAGGTAGAGGGGGCTGAGCTTCAGGGTGGGGGCAATGAGGATGATGAGGAAGAGGAGGAGGAGGGTAATGATAATAATAATAATAATAGTCTGAGTGTGCAGGAGCCCTTGAGTTCTTAGGCCACCAGAGCCGGAGGATGTAGGGTCAGGGTGGAGCAGCCCTGGAAGGGGAGAGGGGCAGGAAGGGCTGTGCACTTGGGACCGGTTTCCCATTGTGCAAACGGCATTATCTCTGTTGGGGAGGGTTGAGGACAAGCCCAGGCCCGACTCCCTGTGCCGCTTCGGCCGAGGCACCCACAGTCCCTGTTCTCCTTGGATGTAAGTGGGTAAACAGTCCTGACCTCACAGACTTGTGAGGAGAAGTGGAGTTAACAGACAGGAAAGTGTCCACGCAGCGGCTGGCACATAGTAGATGCTCACTGAGCGTTGGGTGTCCCTGTAAATTTTACCCCCCTCGGAAGCTCAGAGGATGGGTTTCTGCCTGCCTGCTTATGAGAGGGTGGGTCCTAAGCCCCCCAGGAGGTCCGAGAGGGTGGGCCCATGTTCTTGGACCGGGAACTGGTGTTGGATCCCCAGAGCCAGGGGATCTGGTGTCACCACCATCATAACATGCTATCACCTCTGCCATCAACAGCAGCAGCAACAGCATGGCCTTACGGTCATTGCAGTTAATTACCGCTTCCCAGCAGCCCTGCGGTTACCTCTATCACCACCACCTCTGCAGCATCGACCGCCACCTCTATTATCACTGCCCAGAGGATCTTAACTGTCGCCAGCATGCCAAATGCAGCCACAGGGCACCCAGTGCCGCCTCCCAGCACCGTCACCATTGTCAGTCCCGCCTGACCCGCATCTCTACTCCATTCAGCTGCGGCGTCACCACCTTTACGGCCACGGCCATGTTCACTAGTGCTGCCATCCCTCCACCCTCCCTGATTCTTCCTCTCCTCCTACCACTGCTGCCCCCTTTATTTCAGCTCAGGCTGCTGGTTGCTTCTCAGAGCCACCAGGAAAACAAGTAGAAATTCTCCTGGCCTCCCAGCCACTTCCTCCTTTGCTCAGCTTAGGGAAGTTGTGTTTGTTATTGAGAAAGAAGAGACGGGGAGGGGGATGAAAATGAGAACTGAAACCAGGGAGATGCCGAGGGAAGAGGTGAGAAAGGGGAATGGAGGGCGGAGGTGGCAGTGGGTGTGCTGAGCGTGGCCAGGACTGATTCGGTCATGCAGCCCGAGCCCTGGCGTGGCGTCAGGAGGACTGAGGCTGATTCTGACTCTGCAACACGCTTGCTGTGTGGCCTTGGGCTGGCTACTGCCTCTCTCTGGGCTTCACTTTCCCACCGGTGACATCCCCTCTTTCAGGGAAGAGGCCTTCCCTGCCCCCGAGTTTCGAGTTTCGCTGGGTCTGTACTGCTGGCTCTGAGCCTTTACACACTAGGATCACTCTCCCTGGAATGCTTTTCTCTCCTCTCTGTTGGAAAACTCCGACTTACCCTTCAAAGCCATGGTCAAGCTTTTCCTGTTTGTGAAACCCTCCCTGAGCCTTCCAGACAGCTGTGATCACTCCCTCATCAGGGACTCTGAGCCCCCTGCATGTCCCATGTCGTGATTCTGAACACACTGGTCAGCTGTAGGGTTCCCCTGGGGACTGTGACACCTGCAGGCCAGGGTCAGTGGTTTTCCCAGACAGGGCCTGGAGGCAGTATGTGCTCAGAGAGTGTTTACTGGATGAATAAACGAGGGAGCAAGTGTATACCTGCCCAACAGTGTGCACTGATGGAGCGCTTGCTGTATGCCAGGCTCGGTGCTGGCATGTCATTTGACCTGATAGCAACCCTACGAGGCAGGTCCAGTTATTATCCCCATTTCCCAGATGAGGAGACTGAGGATCATAGAGGTTAGTGGCTTACTCAAGGCCACAGAGCTGGGGTTGGGGCCCTGGCCACTTGATTCCAGCACCCTGACTCTTAACCACGTGATCTCACCATGTGGAATTAAGGTCAGTGAGTGAGAAGATGCTATTATGGAGGAAAAGTTGGGCGAGTGAATGCCGTCTGCCTGGGCATTGTGGGAGGAGAGAAGCCCCGTTCCTGTCGCAGGAGGGCATGAGTCATGGCCCAGGCAGGTCCTCAGAGCTCAGGGAGAGGGCAGCTCTGTGTCCAGGTGGAAACCAGGGGCGTGAGGGGAAGGGGAGGGCCAGGTGGCCTGGGAAATCTGGACTCTTGGAGTTTCCTGGCCTCTCCCAGCTTATGCTATAGGTAAGCCAGGCACTTTCTGGAATTACAAACAGCTTTTGGTTGGGGACTTGGGTGGAGCAGTGAGGACCTTCTGATGAGCGGGGTGCAGCTCCGGGGTGGGAGACCCTGGGCAGCCTAGGTGTGACGTGCTGCGGTTGGCAGGAGTTCAATCATTCCAGTGCAAATAGGGGTGACTCTCCACGTTGACTGGAGGAGGTAACTGAGGCCGGGGAGGAGCCAGGACCTGGCCAGGGTTACACAGCCGTGAGGCAGTGGGAGTGGCCTCAAGTTCCAGCTGCTGTCCTCTGAGCTGCGGGTGTCCAAGGATGGGGGTCAGCTGCCGGGGGAGAGTGGGCAGATGGTGGGTGAGACCAGGGTTGGGCCCCAGAGCAACCACTCAGCCTTGAGTGGAGCCTGGACCCTGGGAACCCAGGCAACAGGGTTCACATTGCAGCCAGGCCATGTGACACAGGGCGTGTGAATTTTCCTTGCTGAGCCTGCATTCCTCATCTATACCATGGGGAAAATGTTGCCTCTCTTGCAGGGTTTTGGGAGATGGTGATGCAAGCCTGTGTGCACAGGTCCAAGCACACAGTAGGTGCACAAGAAATGTCAATTCCTCTCCACCCCAGCTCCTAGGGAGCTGAGACGCCTATCTTTCTCCTGGATCGGGGACTGGTGTCTTCCATTGAAGGTTAGGGGCCAGCAGAGGGTCTGAGTCAGACTCTGAGGTTGCCCTGCTCTGTGACCTGGGGCTAGTTCCTGCCTTCGGTGAGCCTCAGGGTTCTCGTCTGGCAAATGGGGACAGAATTATCTCCCTCTCTCTACAGGACGGTTGAGAAGGTGAAATGGGGTAAAGGATGAGGCTGGTTTTAAACACAGGTGGTTTTTACAAAAGCAGAAATGCTTCTGGTGTCTGCTGCTGCTTCTTGCACAAGCTGTGGGAGGTGGAGGAGACGGCAGAGGGACGAGGAGGTGGGTGCCCTGCTGACTCTGCTGGGCACCCACATGGGAGTGGGCGAGGAGGGCAGACCTCAGGCAGAGCCAGGAGGCTGGGAGATGCTGGGAGGACACTGGAGGGGGGAAGAGAATCAGATCCAGGACCCACTGGCCTGGGTTTGAATCGTGGCCCTACAGATGATCAGCTGGGAGGCTTTGGACAAATTACTGGACCTTTCTGAGCCTCGCTTTCCCCATCTGTGATATGCGGGTGGGAGCATTAAGAACAGTCCCTCGGCTGGGTTTGGGAGGATCACTGGGATGGGGTGGGTGGCAAACCTGGCATGGAGTCAGGCTATACAAATGTCCCTCCTCTTCCCTCCCCTTCCTGGGGTCCCAGGATATTCAGGAGGGGTGGTTGGAGAGGGGTAGCTGGGATGCTAATGGCAGGATTGCAGACCTGGTGGCAGGGCTGTGGGGGATGTTTGGGGCCAGGATTGAGGATCTGGGGAGTGGTTTGTGGGTTAGCACTGGTCTCCAAAGTGGGGTGATACCCAAGGTGACCACTGGGGCCTCAGAATGACAATATTAGAATTTCTAAATTTGTCAATCATGTTCTTTATTCATTTCTGGATTTTTTTTGGTGTGTGTGTTTTATGATGTTCATTATAAACCAAGACAGTAGCACATGCATATAATTTGGAAATCAAGAAATAGAGAGTAGTGTGTGCAGAAGGTTTTGTTGACATAGGCACATGATCAAAATATCTGAGCCCTCTGGGGTCGGGGCTAGCAGGGCTCTGAGGTGACTTGGGGAGTGCGGTGTGTGGGAAGGCATCAGGACAGCACTGGGACACTGGGACTCCAGTCTCTACTTTGTCCCCAACTTGCTGTGTGTCCTTGGGCAAGCCACCCAACCTCTCTGAGCTTAGAAAACAAGCAGAAGGAACTTATGAAATAAGTGGGCAGAGGCTCTTTCCAGCAATTGGACGTTGGGGTTGTCTGATTCTGAGCTTCTTTCTAGATCTCAGACAATCCTGGACTCTTGGGACTTCAAAAGCCTTCTTGTGCCACGGATGATAAATGCTAGTGCCCTTCTAAGCCCAGCTGCGGCGACTCATTTGTGCTCTGCTGGCACACCCCAGGGAGCCCCAGAGCTCCCAGTCTTTCAGGGTGCCCTGTTCTGTCCTGGACTGAACCGTCATCTGCCTCCTTTTCTCTCTTCCTCATTACAGGGGAAACTGGGAGAAGAGGGGCTGGAACTCCAGGCTTTAGGGGATGAGGAAGCCGCATTTCTCTCTCCGAGCTGTTTCCTGTGGGTACCAGCCACAGCCCCCGCCATGTCTGCTTTCCGCTCTGAGCTGTTTTCCACTCTCCTGGTGAAACAAAGCCTTTCTGGTTCACCCCACACCACGTAGAGGGGGCAGCTAGAGCAAGGTCACTGTCAGCCCCCTGGCACTCTCCTCACCGTACTGCTCGACTGCCCCACGTAAGCTCACACCAGCCAAAAGCAGATTATGCTTGCTGAGCACCCACTGCCAGCCTCCAAGCTCAGTGCTTTGCAAATACAATGCAATTTATTCCTTATTAAATCCAGTGATTGCCAGTTTCCAGATGAGGGAATTCAGAGAGGTAAAGTGACTTGCCCAAGGTCACATAATGACCTGGATTCAAATCCATCTCTGACTGACTCTGGAGCCCAGCTCCTCATCAGTCTTCTCTGCTGTCCCTTTCTGCCCCCTGAACAGGATGTAATATGGTAGGAAGACAAATTGAAACCTATGTCTGAGCTAAAAAAACCCACACAATCAGCTAGGGGGAAACAGATGGCGGGTGTCTAGTTGCTTGTCAGCTGAGCATCAGTTACTAGTGGAGGGCCGCCTAGAAAGCCAGTGTAAACTTAGGCCATATTAATAGAGGTAGGACATCCACTACAAGGGAGGAGACATCCTGTTGGCAGTGTGGGCAGATGGCGTCTGGAGAAGTGTGTGTGTATGGTGGGGGCAAGCCTTGCTGTAAGGACATGGACACACAGAAGATTGTGAGTTCCCCGTGGTTGGAAGCATTTCAGTAGAGGCTGCATGGCACAGTATTCTTGCATTAGAAGATGGAGGGCAGGGGTAAGGTGACCTCCAAGGTCCTTTCAAACTGCAGCTTTGTGGCTGGACTTCAGTTATTGCCAGGGCCATGGCAACACTCATGCCCATCAGATTTGCCCCTTCTCTGTCATTCTTAGCAAGGGTCCCCTGAGGGAACAGGGTTTATTCGTTCATGCATCCATCCCTCTGTCCATCCTTCTGTTCATTCATCTACAACAGCTAGAGCAGTGAACAAGAGAAACACAGTCCTTCCCTACCTAGAACCTATAGTCTAGAGGGAATAGTAGCAATAATAATAGCATAGATTGAGCGCTTACTATTTGTCAGGTACTCTAAGTGAATTATCCCATCTGGCCCCCCTACAACCTTATGAGACAGGTATTATTATTATCCCCATTTTGCATATGGGGATTGAGGGGCCATGGGGGCTGGGATTCACAGGTCAGATGCTCCCAGGCCTGTGTTGATGATCCCAAGAACTTGAAGTTCTGTGACGCTCAGATGCTGTGACTAAGATCCCACGATGCTCAGAACTTGTCATTAAAAAAGAGGGTGCAGAGCAGGGGCCCAGTCACTGGTGAGAGCCCTCACTCTCCCCCACTTCCTCAAGCCTGACCTTCAGTAGTCACAGTTATCGCTTTACGGATAACTGGGTGTGTTTCTAAGTGCTCTCCTGGGATGTTCTCATTTACTCCTCCCATCTGCCTCCTTAGGTAGCTATCAGTGTTATTCTCATTGTACAGATGGGGAAACTGAGGCACAGAGAGGTCAAGTAACTTGCCCAAGCTCACACAGCTAGGAAGAGGAAGAAGGAGGAACTACAAGCTTGAGCTGTCTATCTGGACAGGCCACATTTTACCTGGGATGCCCCACTGACCCGCATTCCATCTCCTCCAGGACCCCTCCTCACAGGCCCTGACTGCACTCCGTCGGGGTGGGAGGGGTTGGTGGTGGAGCTGTGCGGGCCCCGGCTCACTAATGCTCTGTTCTGCCCCCAGATCATGAGTGTATTGCTGTTCATTGAGCACTCAGTGGAGGTGGCCCACGGCAAGGCCTCCTGCAAGTTCTCGAAGACAGGCTACCTCAGGATCGGTAGGTCCAGGGGAAGCCGAAGTTGGGGTGGGCTGGCAGGGGGAAGGGCACCGGCTAGGGGTGGAGTTGAGGCTCTGCCACTTGTCCTTTTTGACGTCTGCAAATGGAGAAATTCCACTTGTTCACACCGAAGTCTCCAGGTGTGAGAGCAGATAGGATGGCGCTTTGCAAACCTAATCAGCTTAGAAGGGTGACAGCGGGACTCTCCTGCTCAATAGCAGTCCGTCCCCCAGAATAAAATCGCAACTCTTCACGGTGGGCTCCAGCCCCTGCTGACCTCTCTGGCCGCGTTCCCACACCTCGTAGCTCCCTCCACGCTCCCCCTCACTCCCCACGCTCCAGCTGCACTGACCCCACCAAGCTGGGCCCTGTCTCGGGTCCCTATCTGGACTCCTGGTCACTCGGCTCACAGGTCACCTCCTCAGAGGTCTTCCCCCACCTCATCCCGGTTAAAGCAGACCCCAGGCCTCCTTCCCACCCTGCACCCTCTGTTATACTGTCCTGTGTTACCTGAATTGTTCTGTTTGCCCGTCAAGACTGAGAACTGCAGGAGGGCGGGGCCTGGGCTTTCTGGTTCACTGGCATAGTGCCCACACCAGTGGTTCCCAAAGTGTGGTCCTTGGAACCCCAGGTGTGGGTTCCTGGGGGCACTTCTGGGCCCCTCACTGCTCTCTTTGCTTTTCAGCGGAATTGATCTCCAGCTTCCTGCTCATCACCATGCTTTTTATCATCAGCTTGAGCCTGTTGATCGGCGTGGTCAAGGTGAGTGCCCAGTCGGGGAGGGGAAGGGCAGCCAGGATCTGCGGGCTGGCAAGGAGGCCCAGCTGCTCTCCTGCTCCCTCCTATTCATACCCACTATGTGGGCAGCGCTGGATGCTGAGAGGTGGGAGGTGGGTATTTGGAGGAGATCCAAACTGCACCCTAGAGATCTTCACACTTACCTTTTGGAAACCCCCTTTTCCGCACCAGATCCCTCGGGTCGGAGGCCTTGGTTCCCTGTGAAAATACACCCTCCATGCACGAGGGTGTGCACAGCCGGCTGTGGTCACTGCTGATCATTGACACTTTGGCTGAACTAGCTGGCAACCCACATCCTCTTGAACTGCAAATGGTGGCCGGGCATTTGGTAGAGAAAAAAGGAAGGGTCATTTTGAGGCCTAGGTAGACGGGAGAAAGCAGTGGGTTTTGAAATCAGCGAGAGGAGCAGAGCGGAGGGTGTAGATGCGTCCAGCTCAGTGCCATCCAGCTAGCGGTTGAGAGAGAGAGGCGGGCTGTGGCTCAGCCTCCTGCAGAGAGGAACCTGTCTGTCCCTTGGCCCCCAGCAGGGCAGCAAGCCAGGGCCCCGCCACATAGCCATGAGAGCAGACCTCGGAAAGAGAATCCTTCCTGGGCAGACAGTGGTGGGCTGGCACTCCCAGGGCCAGCAGGATGGGGTGGTGATTTGGTGCTGGTTTGGAATGTCTCCACCTTGTCTGAAATGCCACTGTTCACTCCCTGGCTAACGCTACTCTCTCGGGAGCCCTACACCGCAGGGAGTGATTTCACCTTGGTTCCCGGTGGTCCATGCAGAAACACAAATGGTCCAGCTAGGAAAATGGATCAGGTCGCCCCTGAAGCCTCTGAGCTTCAGTCTGGGCTGTGTCGGCTGCCTCCTGAGTGATTTTAGACAACCACGTGAGAAACCACGAAACCACCCTTTCTGTGATTTTTGTCCCCAACTGTGGGTTCCTAAGCATTTATACCGGTCATAGTGGTCACTTGCTTTCAGTTGAAGGAGAGGGACTTCAGCCTCAGCCTCCCAGGGTCTCTTACTATGACTGAACATCCCTGGGGGGTGGCCTACACAGAGGCAAGACCCACTGTTAAAGCAGCACAAGTTTTTTCCCCCTCTGGGCCTTGGCTCGTGCCAGCCCTTCTGCCAACAATACCCTCCCCTTCCCTCCTGCTTCTTTCCAGCTCTAGCCCTGGTGCCCCCACTTCCAGGAAGTCTTCTCTGATCCCTTCTCATTTGTCAAATGGACACAAAGTCTTTCGTCACTGGGTTCTTAAGAGCGAGTTGAGGCAGACCCTGGTCCTGGAGCCCCCAAGCGCTTATCTCTGTAGATGGGAACTATTCCCGGTGTCTCCTGGGACGCCGAGACTGCTCACCCTCAGGGCCTGGGCCTTACCTTCTCTGCACGCCCAGAACCTCACTCAGAGGAAGGCATGTGGATCCCCATGGGGTGACCTCAGCCAAGCCCCGCAGGTGATTCAGGAGAGCACCGAGTTCCCCGGGACGGAAGGGAACTGTGGGCCAGGGGGCCCGTGGAGCCATCAGGCTGCAAGGGACCCCTGACCATGCCGGGCCTGCCTTTCAGAACCGGGAGAAGTACCTGCTGCCCTTCCTGTCCCTGCAAATCATGGATTTCCTCCTGTGCCTGCTCACCCTGCTGGGCTCTTACATCGAGCTGCCCGCCTACCTCAAGTTTGTCTCCCGGAGCAGCAGCCGGGCGGTGAGTACGTCCCATGTCCCACAGCCGGCCAGCGGGGGAGGCGGAGGAGCCCAGGCCAGTGAGCGTGGGAGCCCCCAGGGCCCTTTCTAGTTGGTGAGCTTGAGCAAGTCCCTGAGCTCCTCCAAGTCACCCCACGCTTCTTATTTTTTTTTTTTTAAATTTATTTATTTATTTATTTTTGGCTGCGTTGGGTCTTCGTTGCTACGTGCGGGCTTTCTCTAGTTGCGGCGAGTGGTGGCTACTCTTCATTGTGGTGCACGGGCTGCTCATTGCGGTGGCTTCTCTTGTTGCAGAGCACGGGCTCTAGACGTGCAGGCTCAGTAGTTGTGGCACACGGGCGTAGTTGCTCCGTGGCATGTGGGATCTTCCCGGCCCAGGGCTCGAACCCGTGTCCCCTGCATTGCCAGGCAGATTCTTAGCCACTGCGCCACCAGGGAAGTCCCTCACCCCACGTTTCTTCCTGTAAAAATGTGTCTTGAGATCATGTCTCATCAGTGTGTCTTATGTGCATTACATGAGGAAAGCGTGCACAAGGTGCTCAGCATGTGGTAAGAACGGAACAAATGCCAGCCACGTGTGAATTTACACCATAGGAAAGGGGACATGCCCCGTTTCCCTCCCCAGCCCCCGTTTTGTCCCTCCTTTGTAACCACGTTGAAGGAAGGAAGGTAAGGATGGTGAGCATCCTTGGTGGGACTGCCCACGACGCCTGGTGCCAATCACAGCCGCAGTTCCCCAAAGTTGCTTTTCACACTTCCCCTGACTGTGGTCCTTGAGGAGGCTGAGGAGCTACATTATAGAAGGCCCTGGGCTGGGAGTCAGGAGACCCTGGTTCAGGTCCTGGGTTTGCACCAGCCCATGGTGTGAACGTCTGATAAATGGACCTCAATTTCTTTCTGGGTACCATGGACCAGAGAGTCGTCGATGGCTCTGGCTGACAGTCTCTCAAGCTGAGGGGCCACTGTGTGCCCCGTGGTACCCGGGCCTCTGGGTTGGGGCTGACTTGCCGGTCTGTCTTCTTCCTCCAAAGGGCCCCTCCAAGGTCCCATTGATGACCCTGCAGCTCTTGGATTTCTGCCTGAGCATCCTGACTCTCTGCAGCTCCTACATGGAAGTGCCCACCTATCTCAACTTCAAGTCCATGAACCACATGGTGAGTCTGGGCTGAGGGTCTGCTCCTATCACTGGCTCTGTGGCCTTGAGCAAGTTGCTTTCCCTCTCTGTGCCTCAGTGCTTAGGCTGGATTCTCTAAAAGTGGAGCTTGGAGAGGGATTCTTGTGCAAGTGATTTCCTGAAGGAGCGCTCTCGGGAAGAAACTTGAAAGGAATGAGGGAAGCAAGTTAGACAAGAGGAAGAAGCCAGGCAGACATGTGGCTTTAGAAGTAGCGCTGCTGGATCCCAGAGGGTGCCCTGGAGTATGAACTGCAGTGCAGAAATGGTATTAGTGTTTTCATTGCTGTCTAACAAATGATCCCCAAACACAGTGACTTAAAACAATAAACAGTTGTTACCTCACATAGTTTCTGAGGATCAGGAATTTGGGAGTGGCTTAGCTGGGTTGTTCAGACTCAGGGTCTCTCTTGAGGTTACACCTGAGATGGGGTTGGGGCTGTGGATGCCAAGGGCTTGACTAGGTCTGAAGGATCCAATCCCAAGCTGGCTTACTGGCGTGGCTGTGGGATCTTTGGCTCGGTTCCCCACCGTGTGTGCCTTTGATAAGGCTGCTTGAGCATCCTCATGTCATGGCTGTGGGTTTTCCCCCAGTGACTATCCGAGAGAGAGCAAGGAGGAAACGGCCCTGTGGTCTTGGAGGTCACACTCGCCTCTGCCACATCCTATTATTTGTGAGAAGTGAGTCTCTAGGTCTAGCCCACACTCGAGGGAGGAGTGTCAGAGGATGTGTGCACACGTTTGCAAATGCCACAGCAGTTGTCCCACCAGAGCAGGAACCTTCCACCAACCAGTCCTGCTTATGAGGTGCCCCTCGGGGAGGAGGCGTACCTCCCAGGTATTTCAGGATTAGGTGGTTCCGTCAACCAAGACTATCCTCCAGAGAAGGACACGGGTGTGGCCCACCACCAGCTGGGGGATGGGGGCACCAGCCAGATAAGGGCCATCCGGACAGGCATCAGCTGCATCTGTCTCCCTGGCTTTGCCCACCTGTCAGATGAGGCTGATGGTAGGTGGTACTGGCCTCCTAGGGCCCTTGAAGGGTTGGGCCAAGATAATGGCTGTGCCGCAGCACGTTCCTGTGTGCGTGGAGAGCTGGCTTTTATTCCTCGATGTGTGGGTACTGTTAGAGCTCCTTATGGCCAGAGACACTGATGTAGCCCCCAAACCTGTTGCAGAATTACCTCCCCAGCCAGGAAGGTATGGCTCACAACCAGTTCATCAAGATGATGATCATCTTCTCCATCGCCTTCATCACTGTCCTCATCCTGAAGGTGAGTGGCCCCTGCCCCACGGCTCAGGGAGGGGTGGAGAGGCTGAGCTGCCCCGGGCCCACCCATGCCAGACTGTTAGGAGGCAGGGAAGCCTGTCTTCCACCATTGCCCACCCCTGCTTTTGGCTCCTAACTCCAGCCCTCCCCACACCAGCCCCTCTGCCCACACATGGGATCCTCGGGGACGCCCCCTTTAGAGCAAGTGGATCTGCGAAGACCCACCTGTGTTCAGGGGTCGGGGACTTAATCTGTGACTCAGAGAGACCTGATCCAGGGGAAGGAGGAGCTATTTTGTCTGGGATTAGATTCAGGAAGACCTGGGTTTGAATCCCAGCTCTCCCCTCGTTAGCTGTGTGGTTGGTTTTCAAGTCACTTCTCTCTGGGTCTTGGGTCTCACCTGTGAAAGGGACACCCTAAGTCTTGCTTTGCCCATGTTAACAGCTTTACGTGATTCAGGCACCAAAATGTAGATGGGCCCTGAGGTCATATTGCTAGAGGTTTAGTGATGAGAAGGATGGAGGGGATTGGTTTTATTCTTCTCAGGGGTAGTCAGGCCCAGAGGATAGAGTCCTGTTTCAGGTCCCAGTTCTTGGAGACATGGTGACAGATAGGAGTGCATTAATAGCAGCACAACAGGACTTCCCTGGTGGCACAGTGGTTAAGAATCTGCCTGCCAATGCAGGGGACACGGGTTCGATACCTGGTCCGGGAAGATCCCACATGCCACAGAGCAACTAAGCCCGTGTGCCACAACTACTGAGCCTGCGCTCTAGGGCCCGCGAGCCACAACTACTGAGCCCACGTGCCACAGCTACTGAAGCCCACATGCCTAGAGCCTGTGCTCCGCAACAAGAGAAGCCACCACTATGAGAAGCCCACGCACCGCAACGAAGAGTAGCCCCCTCTCGACGTAACTGGAGAAAAGCCCGCGTGCAGCAATGAAGACCCAATGCAGCCAAAAATAAATAAATAAATAAATTTATATTAAAAAAAAAAATAGCAGCACAACGGGAGGGTGAAGAGGCAAGAAAACGCTGCCGTCTTCGGGAGTCAAGGAAACCAGGGCAGTTCAGCTTGGGAAAGAAATGACTCAAGGGGGACCTGATCGCAGCCTCCAAGTACCCAAAGGACTCTCATGGGGATTCTAGAGGCCACAAGGGGGCCCTGTGGCCGGAAGCCACAGGGAGGCTGATGTCGACTCAAGAAAAGGAAGGGCTTTTAAAAGTGTTCTTTTCTGATTGTGAAAGTAACATATGATCACTGTAGAAATTTAGAAACTACGGATGAGCAGAAAGAAGACGATCAGCCCACCAACCACCGCCACTCGGAGAGCAGCACCTCTGATATCTGGGTGCATTTCCGCCCCCTCTTTTTATGTGAGTGGTGTAGCCAGACATCACTGCCTCCTTACATCCCAGGCCCTGAGCAGTCTCTGCTCTCACCCAGTGCCAAACTGGAAGCAACTTCACTCCTTTTAACCTTTCCTCAAAGGACTGACCTAGCACAAGCGCATTAGTGATGCACAGTGAGAACATTCCTGAAGGCTTGGGGGGACCAACGTGGAGGTTTACGGCATATACTCTGCTAGAGAGAAACTGCCCAAACCCCACCACACACCTCCGTCCCTCCCCACCCCTCTCCTGTTCTTTATCTTCATCCAGTGGGAGTTCTCTCTGTACCCCGACTCCCAACCCTGCCTCACTGGCTACCCTTCACCTACTTGCTTTGCCCTGGCCCTTCGTACTTCATTCTTTCATAATTCATTTTATTTATTTCTGCTCCTTTTAAGTCCCCATCATGGGGCTCCATAAAACAAGGGACCTTCTAGATGCCAAGACCTGCTCTCCTTCCTTTGGGGGCAGAGAGAGACTTAACTGGCTATTGTTCCTTGAACACACTCCTAGGGACTTCACTCCCCACCCTGGAACCCTTCTCCCCAATTCTTACATCAATTGCTAAGAGAAAGCCGTTGCTCACATTATCTGACAGATATATACATCCATACATATAATTTTTCTGCATTTATAAACATGAGATACTACTGCATACACTGTTGGATAATCTGCTTTAAAAAAACAACATATCGTAAGCAATTTTGAAGACAACCTTTCCCACTGTCAGCTCTGTCTCAGGATGGGCAGGGCCACCTCAGGAGATGGTAAGCTTCCAGTCCTTGGGGGCGGAGAAGCAGGATCTGCAGGATTATTGCCAGGGAGGCTGGAGGGTGGTGCAGAAGACTCCAAAAAGCTCCTTTCTGTGATGAGTCTGTGGGGCAGTGAAAAGGGAAACACCTGGAATACCTGAGACTGGCAGGTGAGGCCCCCTCCAACCAGAAGAGGGGTATGACCTCTCAGGGTAAGCTGGGGATCTCCAGGAAGCGCCCAGCATCTGTCCTAGGTCTGCTGGGGCGGTGAGAAGGAGGGTCACAAAGCACAGCCTGACCTGGGCCTTTTTTCCAGGTCTACATGTTCAAGTGTGTGTGGAGATGCTACAGATTCATGAAGTACATGAACTCGGCCGAGGAGAGGAGCAGCTCCAAGATGCTGCAGAAGGTGAGCCTGCTGGGGGCGGGGGGGTCAAGTCCTAGCTCTGCTACTCACTGTATCATTTAGGGCAGGTCTCTCTGCCTTGCTCGGCCTCAGTTTCTCCACTCGTAAGATGAGGGTTGGACCAGAAGAAATGGGAAGATCTCTTTCCACTCTGATTGTCTAGGATTCTATTCATTCATTCATGCATAAAACATTTTCTGCTTCTTACTCTTTCCTGGACTCATATCCAACCCTTCGGATGCAGAGAAAACTAAGATGCCACCCTGTCCTGGAGGAGAGTGTAGTCCAGAGTGAATCTAGACACAGAGATCCAATTACAACTCGGTGTGAAGCACAGGGGCAATGGGATCACAGAGGAGGCACCTGGCTTCACCTGGGGTGTCAGGGAAGGCTTCCTGGAGGAGGTGACACTTGACCAAGTCTTAGACTGTCAGCGGGTACAAGTTAGCTGGGAAAGGGGAAGGGGCCTTCCAGGCAGAGGGATTAAGTGTATTTAGAAGCAGCTGATTGGAAAAGTGATGGGAAAAGTGCAGCTGGTTTAAATTACTGGAGGCTCACTTTCCTCAACTGTAAAATGGGGATTGTATTAGTCAAGAATTTTTTGGGTTGCAAGTGTCCGAAACCCAACTCTACCTCACCTACGTAAAAAATAAAATGAATTTATTAGCTTATAGAACTTGAAAGTCCAATGTAGGTCTGGCTCAGGGATGGCTGAGACCTGATGTCCAGACATGATCTTATTTTCAGGATGAAAGGCAGCCCTTTCCTCATGGTAGCAAAATAGATGCCGAAATCCCTAGGGTGACATCCCACCCTCTCAGCAACCCTAGCAGAAAGAAAGACAACCCAGAAGCATGTCTCATTGGTCCAGCTTGGGTTACAAGCCTATCGCCAAACCAGTGACAATTGCCAGGGGGATGAGATTCTACTTTGAGTGACCACCCCATTAGACATGAGGTCTCATGTCCACTCCCCCAGATCAGAGGGCTGATCAGTTCTTCTGAAAGCACATGGACTGAGAATGTTTTCCCAGGGAAAACAGTGTGTCGTTATCAGAACAAGGGGGCTTGATGCGCAACAGGCAGAGGCAAGTCTGTCCGTTGCAGGAACAGAAACCGCGCCTGTCTTGTGCATGCCATGCCTAGCACGTAGTAAGTACCCAAGGCATGCTAGTCGTCATCATCGTCATCAACATCATTTTGCCAGGGGTGGGGGCTGGAGCCCCTTAACCCCAGGTTGGGGTAGTGGTCCCATATGGTCAATTCTCAGCCCTCATCTCTCTGTTTCTCCCAGGTGGTCCTGCCATCCTATGAGGAAGCCGTGTCTCTGCCATACAAGATTCCAGAGGGGGGCCCAGCACCACCCCCATACTCAGAGGCGTGACGTTCACCAGGCCCCAGCCCTGGTGCTGGGAGGGGCGGAGCTACCTCGCAATCCGCTTCTTTGCTTAGGTGGCCCCTGTGGCCTGGGTGAACCACCTGGCTGACTTCAGGACAATCCGCTTGTGTCCCGCTCGCTGGCCTGCTTTTCCTGCGGGGCCTGGGAGATGCTCACCATTGGGTCAACCCCTTTAGGCTGAATGATTGGGTCTCAAAAATTCAGTCCAACAGCACTCAGCTTCTTTTGATCAGCTCTGACATTGGTTTAAACGATTGGTCTTTCTAAAGTCAGTGAGTTTGGTGAAATAACTCTCAGCTTGACCAGTTTTACCAAGTGGCCGACAAGTCAAAAACACACTTGTCATTTCAGTGAAAACAATGTGGTCAAACAAAAGAGTCCATTGTGTCAGTTTGTAAATAGCTGTCAATTCACAGAGCAATGTAGTCAAGTAGTTATCAGTTAGTCTTCCCCACCAAACACATACATCCGTTTTCTTCCAATAGTTCCTTAAACAATTATTAAGTCAGCCAACCCTCAGTTAATTTAGAATAGTGACAAAATCCAATAAGAAAAAAATCAAATTAGCCCCCCAAACCATTCAATTCAATCTAGTCCAATAACCGGATGCCCACTGCGGTCAATTCAGTCCTTGTGAGTCCTGAATAATTGTTAATTCAAACGAAAAATTCAGTCAGACAGTTGCCAAACTGTCATTCAAGGGCTGGTACCAGGAAGTAACTGTTGTTTCAATCATCAGTCTCTACAAACGCACAATAGTTTTGCTAAAGAGTTGTCATCCTCAACAACCAGTCACACGCAGCCAGTGTGGTCACACAGCAACGGGTCCTGGGAAACGGGTCTCCTCATCCGCGGTCATCTCTAGTAATGAGCTGTCAGGCTGTCCTACAGCCCATCTGTTGCCAGATAGGTTGTAGGCTACCCAGTTCTGCCCGACGCTTGTGGTCAAGCAGAAATTCAGCGCTGAAATCAGGCAAACCCATTTGTTGCACTAAATCCACAGGTTAGTTCAGTCAAAACAGGCAAACCCTTTGTGGGCACAGTCCCCGCCCGGGGGGTTCGTGTTGGTGGGGCCATAGGGAAGGTTTTGGTCCCTGCACCCCCTCTTTTGCCTGCTTCCCTGGGGGCTGGGATTCCCGAGGTCGCTGACCCAAAGGCGGAGATGAGGCCGCAGAGGCGGGTTCTCTGGGGTCTGCGAGGGGGGTGCAGAGGGAGAGGGCTGTGTAAGGGGCTCCCCACCACACCCCTGTGTCATTGCTTTGTGTGATGGGGAAGAAGTTTCAATAAAGCAGCAACACGCTTCTCTCTGGCTGACGTGGTTCCTAAAATATGGTGTATGGCCAGGGCTGGGAACACCACCTCCATCACCCCAGCACACGCACGCACACACACACACGTGCACGCACGCACGCGCACACACACACACACGCGCATGCACGCACACACACACACACACACACACGACAGTTCATTCAGTCCAGAAACTCACAGGGGCCATGGCCAGCTAGGGAGTGTCATGCCCTGGCACCGTTTCTGATCACAAATCAGGGACCCTCTAAGCACCCTGATGTCTCCCTGATAAGGCGTGGACAGCACCCACCTGGAGCCAGGTCCTACCCTGGGCACTGGGGTGACCACAATAGGTCAGACTAGCCTCCAGTTACCCCCCGTCTGGGGAAGGGGAAGACAGGTATGTAAATGATTATGATAGCCTGTGATGATTACAACACCGTCACGGGGAAAGCCTGAGGGACCTAGGACAGCCAGAGGAGGCTTCCTGGAGGAGGTTTCACCGAGCTGAGTCTGAAGGATGAAGGGGCAGCAGTGAGCAAACTGGGGGAGGATGTTTTGGGCTGAAGCGGCAGGATGTGGAAGGCCTTGTGGAGGTGGGGAGAGGCTGGGGAGGCAGCCTAGCGTGGCTGCAAGTGCGGAGGGGCGGGAGAGGAGGCTGCCAGGGTCTCGGCGCCTGGATCACGAAGAGCCTTTGTGTACATCAGGGTTCTTTGGCTGCAAGCCCACCCTGGCTAACTTCAGCCAAGAAGAGCATTTACAGGAAGGAGATGCTTGCAAGCAACAGGAACCTTAGTGAACCAGGTTTATTGAAAACAATGACGACAACAACAAAAGGGTGGTCGTGATGTTTCTTGGCTCACATAAACGAAAAATCCAGGGAATCTGGTCAGGCGTGGTTGGACCCAGGAATCAAATTCTTCAGTCATCTCTTTCTCTTTTTCTCCACCTCTTGCCTTCTTCCTCCCGGGCTGAGCTGCCTGAGAGTGAAGCTGGCAGAGAGTACGAGGCAGTCTGAGTTGGGCTCCATCCCCAGTACCAAATGAGACCTAATAGAGCCTTGAATGCTGTGCCCAGGAGCATGGGCTCATCCTGGGACAGGGGAAGTCTTTGAGGGTTTTTGGGCAGGGGAGTTACAGGATCGGGCTTGGGTTTTAGAAAGGAAGAGACCAAAGTCAGGGACCCATAAGAAGGCTGGTGAAGTCCTCTTGTGGAGAAGGAGAGAAGGGGATTTGAGAGGAATTGTCAACCTTCTGGAGTTGTCAGCTTTTCTTGGGGATAGCAGATTTCTTCATGGGTTTTATCTGCTCTTTATCAGATCCCCAAACATCTGATAAAGTGAGGCTCTAATAGAGATGGACAGTGACCTCCCTTTCACACATGAGGGAATTGAGGCCCAGAGACATCAAGTGACTTTCCTGAGGCCACACAGCAGTCAGGGGTTAGATTAAGTGCCTTTTCATTCTGCTTTAAGTGGAGGCTAAAAGGGCTGGGGCCACAGTCTGTGTGAGTTCTTGCTTCTTGTGAAGATCCATATGAAGAGGCCCCCCAGAAGCCCCCATCAAATGGGGATTGGGGGCAGAGGTCACAGGCGGAGGGGCCTAGCCTTTCCTCCAGCCTTGCATCCTCATCAAGAAGATGCCAAGGGGCCATGGCCGTGTGTCCTGAGGACCAGCTGAGGTGATACCCCCATCCTCATTCCCACCCCAACCCTGGCTCGAAGCCAAAGAACGGGCTGAGGTGTATAGTGGAATTGTGCCCTGTGGCCAGGCGGCTGGGAGGCGGCTGGCCCGAGGAACAGGAAATAGCTGTGTTTGGGGAAGTCACGTGGCCCGGGCCAAGCCAAGGCAGCCCACCATTGCTAGGCAGCCCTCACCGCGGCCCTATCAATGCCCCATTTGAGGCTCATGCAGGGGTCCTTTGACGGGGCTGGTTGGACCCACTGAGAGGGCCTGTTTGAACTAGACGCCTGGAAAGGAGCTGGCCCCAGGAAAGAGGGACTTCGTGCAGTCCAGGCAGGTGAGCGCCGCCCGGACGGGCTGTCTCTCGGAGGGAAGGAGAGTCGACAAAATCAAGCCCTTGTGGCTGAGCGGGAGGGCACACCCCAGTTTCTCAGGGCTGTGACGGTAGCAGGAACGGTCACTGAGTGGGCTCTTCAGTGTGTCATCTCTGTGACTCTCCCATCTGCCCCCCGCGCAGGTGCCGTGCAAGGACGCTTCCTGGGGCTCAGGACGGGCAAGCCACTTGCCCAAATTCACCATCGGTTAAGGGGCAGAGCTGGGCTTTGACTCCGACAGGCCTGATGGAGCCCGAACTTCTTCCTCTGGTCCTTCCTGGCCCACCTCAGGCACCCTGCAGGGTGAGCAGAGTGATGACATGATTCCGAAACTTGAAGAGCCCCTTGAAGATGGGGACTGAGGCATAGTCATCATTGAACGTCCCGGCACCGAGGACAGGCCTGGCTCTAGAGCCCTACGCTGCTTGTGGTAGAGGAGGCATCCGTTGTGGGTGCAGGACCCGGACAGGGGGTGACGGGGGAAGTGGTCCAGGTGAGGTATGTTGGGGGCACAAACTCAGGCTGTGCCCATGGGGCTGGGTAGATTCACGAGGCATTTGGGAAGCAGGACCTGCAGGGCAGAAGTGAGGAAGAGGAGGTTCACGAGACTCGTGCCCAGGTTTGGAGAGTCTTTGGGATGGTGGTGCCCAGCTCTGAGCTGAGGATATAGGACGGGGGACAAAAGAAGATGCACTAAGCTTGCATTTGAGCTACCCTGGGGACCACATGATGGGAGTTACTCAAGAGGCAGCTGTGTCTATAGGTCTGGAGTCAGGAGAGTGAGGAAGGAGGGAGGTTGAGATGTGAGTGCCATCTGTGGACATGTGGGTGGGATGTCATGTGGATGGGGTGTCACCAAGTGGTTGGGTTCACAGAGGTGTTAACCCATCAGCAGGACGTGATACTGGCCCATGGCCTCCCAGGGCATGCCCTCACGTGAAAGCACACGTCTCCTTGCCCTGTCCAGCCTCTGGCTTCCAGCCCGCCTGACTGCTTGTAGGGACTGAGACCAAGACAGCATGTGTGAGGTCTGATGGCCCATGAGAGAGAGTGGTTCACACACACGGAGGCTGTGGCCTGAAGGGGCCATAAATCGGAAGGACAGCGCAGCTACACTGCTATAGCCCGCAGGCGGCGGGGGTGAGTATATGCACATGGCGGATGAAGAAGCCTTGCCCTGGATTTATGGGCAAGTTCTCCATTCTGTGAGGTCTCTGCTGACTTTGGGGAGACCAGGGATTCATGTCCAATCAGGCAATGAAATCTCCGATTTGCAATGAAATAGCTTTAAGTCTCAAAGACTCAAGTTTTTTTTTTTTTTCCACACACACACACTGTATTTTATTTTTACAAGAGATAAATAGACTGACACCAAGCATTGTACATGGATGACCACAACAAAAGCAACAATGATTGCAATTACCAAACATGATATACACTCATACTATGTCATAATATTGACATTCAGTCCAGTAATCCTCCACTGTAACAGCTCCTTTACTTTGCAGTGAAAATTGATTTGTATATTCTTTGCCTCTGAGTCAAAGACTCAAGTTTTAAGTCCCAGGTTAAAGGAAGCTGGGCCCGGGGGGTGGTGAGAACACCTACTCTGGGTGTGAGAAGCTGCTCCTGTGGGTCTCTGCGGCCACAGGCCCCTCCCACCGCCCACCTGGATGGGCTCCCACTGCCCACCTGGATGCGCTCTCTGGGAGCTGGCGCTCACATTCCAGCCTCTCCCCTGGGACTCCCGGAGGAAGCGGGCCTCATTAGCCACAAGGGCGTTTCAATAGGCAGTGGGCTTGGCAGGGAGTGGCCAGCACAAGGAAGCCGCAGCCTTAAGCAAACAGAGTCCGTCTGGTAAACAGTTTTGCTGCCGTCTCCCCGGCTCCACGTGCTGGGGGGACAGTCCAGGCAGGGAGGCTACCTTGGCAAAGGCCTGGAGACACGACCACAGGTCAGAGGGTGACTCCAGCCCGGGAGTCTCCCCTCTGACAACTCACAGCTTACAACACCACAGTTCTTTCAACCTTGACCTTGCCAGGGCCAAGTTGCTGAAATTTTACATGTAGGTGGAGCTGAGTTCCTATCAGAGGGTTTGGGGAAAAGCCAAGGTGTTCTAAGGGGCTTCAGGTGGGACAGTGGAAGGAACAGGAACCTGCCAGGGACATCACCGTGCACCTTCCCAGCTCCTCTGCCCTGAGAGGTGACGGCAGGTGTCGTAGGGGGAGTGTGGGAAGGAAAGATCTACATGTTCCTGGCTTTGGGCGTCCTTATGGAGGCTGTGGGTGGAACAACCTTGACACTGTAACATCCCTCTGTTGCCCATGGTCACTCTGCGAGTGAGAACAGGGCCAGACCTTGCTCTTAGGCGGTCAGACTCCACAGGGTGCTACTCCAGCACCCTCCATCGCTGAAGGCACCGCAGGGGGAAGGACCTGCAGACTCAGTAACCACCAGGCGTAGTTTTGGTGTAATTAGCGCCTAGCCCTCTCCGTACTGACCCTGAAGCAACTTTTCCTGAACTGAAAAATGCTGTATTTCTTTCTTTTTGAGATCCGGTTTTTATCTTTTTAGATATATGTCTAGAAGTGACCTTGCTGTAGCATAAAGTTCCAAATCGATTTTTAATTTTTTGAGGAACCGTCATCCTGTTTTACGTAGTGGCTGAAATGACTTACATTTCCCCCAACAGGGAAACGGGGAACAAGGATTCCCTTTTCTCCACATTCTCACCGATGCTTGTTTTACCTTGTCTTTTTAACGATGGCCATTTTAACAAGTGTGACGAGATGTCTTGTGGTTTGATTTGCATTTCTCTGATAGTGATGTTGAACATCTTTTCATGTATCTGTTGGCCATTTGGATGTCTTCTTTGAAAAAATGTGTATTTGCTTCCTCTGTCCATTTTAGAATCAGATTTTTTTTTGAAGTAGAGTTGATCTACAATATTGTGTTAATATTATTCCCTGTGTTACACGGTAAATCCTTGTTGTTTATCTATTTTATATATAGTCGTGTGTATCTTTTAATCCCATACTCCTAATCCCTCCCCCCGCCCCCTCCCTTTCCCCTTTGGTAATCATAAGTTTGTTTTCTATGATTGTGAGTCTGTTTCTGTCTTGTAGATTCACTTGTATTATAAAAATGCTGTATTTCCTTGTCAATCCCCTTTCCTCCTCCCTCCCTCCCCTTGTTCTATGCCCATATATACCACTGGGTGGGTAGAATTCTAAGAAGCCTCCAATGACCTATGACCTTGTCTAGTTCTCACCCCTCCAGTGTGGACAGAGCCTGGGACTCTGATGGGACAGTCACTCCTGGGATTGGGTTATGTTAGCTGGTAAGTTGACTTTAAGAAAGGGAGAGGGCTTCCCTGGTGGCGCAGTGGTTGAGAATCTGCCTGCCAATGCAGGGGACACGGGTTCGAGCCCTGGTCTGGGAAGATCCCACATGCCGCGGAGCAACTAGGCCCGTGAGCCACAACTACTGAGCCTGCGCGTCTGGAGCCTGTGCTCCGCAACAAGAGAGGCCACGATAGTGAGAGGCCCGCACACCGTGATGAAGAGTGGCCCCTGCTTGCTGCAACTGGAGAAAGCCCTCGTACAGAAACGAAGACCCAACACAGCCATAAATAAATAAATAAATAAATAAATAAAATTAAAAAAAAAAAGAAAGGGAGATTATTCTGGGTGAAACTGACCTGATCAGTTGATCCCTTAAAAGGGACTGGACTCTTCAGAAAGAGGGGGTTTGGCGTGGGAGAAATGTGACGCATGAGGGGCCTTGGGGGAGAGCACATGACAAGGACTGTCGGGTGACCCCTGGTTGCTGAGTGGCCCCTGGGTAACAGCTTGCAAGCGGAGGTGGGGAGGGAGTTCAGTCTGACAACCGCAGGGAAATGAATTCTTCCAACCACCGTGTGAGCTTGAAAGAGGATCCTCAGCTCCAGAAAAGAACAAGGCCCAGCCTTGATTACAGCTTGATTTCAGCCTTGCGAGGCACTGAGCAGAGAACCCAGACTTCCGACCTTCAGGAACCGTGAGGAGCTATATTTGTGCTGTGTTTAAGCTGCTAAGTTTGTGGAAATTTGTTACATAGCAATGGAAAAACAATGTAGCACCCCTTCCCGATTTGGAGGAAGTTTTATTTTTCGTCCTTCAACGTCTAAGTGACGGCAGCACCGACGACCCTGCATGTCTGACGTCTTGGTCAGGGCAGGTCCAGAGTTTTGAAAGATGAAACAGGTAAGCCAACCATTGTTTACACAACCTCAAGTGGTCTTCTCAGGTCTCCAGAGCCTCTGTTTTGAGGCTGAGGGGACAACAGCAGGGATTTCAGGCAACACAAAGGGAAGTTAGGTACCTTAGAAATTGGGAGAGAAAATATAATCTGTTCTGCGAGCCGGAGCATTATATTAAATTCAGAGCTCACATATTTAGGAGGGGGAGAGACAAATTGAAATGCCACTGGGAGCTGGTACCACACTGGTAATGGGCTGAAATCCCTGTGTTGTAAAGGATGGTTGCAGGATGTAGGGACGTTTTCATTAGGGAAGAATCAACTTAGTGGGGGTGTGGCCGTGATCGTCAGGTAGTTGAACATGGTATACTGGGAGACTGGCTCGCTCTCAGAGCTGGATGGAAAATACTCTGGGGAGCAGCAAGCTCCCTGTCCGAGAGGCTGAACACCATAGGCTGGACAACAGCTTTCCAGAGAGAGACTTTATGTTTCATATGGGAGGTTGGGTGAGATCGGTGGTTTAGTTACATCAGAACCACCCGGAGAGCTTAGAAATACAGAATCACTGGGTCTGGGAAGGATCCTGGGAATCTGCATTTTCTTTTGAACCACCTTAACCAAACTATCGACAGTTTGGGGGTAACTGAAGGAAGTATAAAACAGAGAGTGACTTGCAGATGCATTTGAATGAGGATTCTGCTTAGTGCCCCGCAGATCCTAGCTGCCCTTGGGGTCCTGTAGGGGCATCTCCCTTCCTGGCCCTCCCCTTTCCCACCTGTTGGGGTCCTGTTCTTCCCGAACCCCAGGATGGCCCCAAAGACATCCTCATCTTGGACCCCAAAGCTTTGCCTTCGCTTAGCTTAAGTTCCCCCCAAAGCAGATCCTGAGACGTGGACTTGGGTACAGGTTGTTTATTTGGGAGGTGGTCCCAGGAAGTACAGTGAGGCAGACAAGGGATAAAAGCCAATAAAAATGTGCAGTGAGAGAAGACTGAGGAGGGAGTGACTCATTCTGTGGCAGAGAAGAGAGGGGGATGGTGGGGGGAGGGAGAGAGACTGGCAACGGCCTGAAAAATGTGTCAAGAAACAGATTTTGAAGGACCTTAAATGTCCAGCTAAATTTGAATTTTCATCTAGAGGTGATATAAGGCCAACAGAAGCTGTTTTTCCTTGGAAAGCGTGATAGAGCATGTCCTGCTCACTAGGCACCCACATCCCACCCCTGGAGTCATTCCATCCCCAGGTGGAGTCAGGTGATGTTGCTCCTTTTCTCTCTCTTGTCCGTGTGTCTGGAGACAAAGGATGTGGAAATGATGGGCTACCAAGATAGAGGCAACTTTGGGGAGGGCCTGTCTAGCGCTGGGCTGTGTCACGAGAGAGAAACAGACCCTTGTGTCGAGCCATTGTGATCCGAGGGCTTGCTTGTTGCTGTAACTTGGCCTATTCTATGCTGATTAATACAAGAAGGCATTGCGAAAGCAGTAAGCATGGATGCGGCACTCAACACCTTTCCTTCTCCACCATCCTCTGACAATGGCATTGAGATCTCAACTTTATAGACATAGAACTGAAGAGCAGAAAAGTGAGGGGATTCACCTGATGTCAACACAGCTGGCAGGTGACAGAACAGGGGCTCAAACCCAGCTCTGTCTGATTCCAAAACTTTTTCACTGCATAGGATTCCTCAATGTCTGGCATGAGCACCACTGACAGAAAGCAAGATAACTTCGGTGATACGTGGAAGAAAAAGTTAAGTTTAATTAGTTTTGAATTTATTTGAAGGCATATTGGAACAAGTATGTAATCGGTACATCAAACCAGTGATTTCATGGCCGTTGTTTCAAATAAGAAAGAGGAGAAATTTTTGTCCAAAAGTGAGTTGGTTTAATGTTAGAAAGATTAATTAAAAAAATAGTAAAGGTATATGTGGATCCAGCAAACAGTGATGATGGTTTAGAAGGACTAAGGAGACAGGCAGTCCTGGACTGCGTTGCATCGAGAGATACCCAGGTTTGCTCTTCAGGAAAAGAACTGAGCTTGGGGCACAGGACGGGGAGTCCTGTGTGCTTTTGCCTGACCCACACTCTGCCCAGGGGGCCTCTCAATGGATCACAAACGCTCTCTCTTGGATAAAACACTAAAGTCTTTAAGTTTCTGGAAACCCGAGGTGTGTGAAAACAAGGAGAGGGAACAGGGGGAGCCCTTCACGGCTGCCTGTCTGTCTCGGGAGCAGCCTTGATGAAGGCCCCTCAACGCGGTTTTTCTCCTTGGCTAATACCGGACACACTGTTCCCGATTTTGATTCCTGGGGTAAAATGTTTCACATTTTAAAAACACAAATATTTATTTTCTTTCCTCAATGTATATACTCAACTTCCAGGTCTCCACCCCACCAAGCCCCCACTCCCACTATGGAATGTTAAAGCTGCCCCTTTGGGGGGAACCCACCTCTGTTCCCGAAAACTTACCTGTAGCATGTTTCTGTGGCTCTGCTAATGAGCGAAGTGACACAGAAAAGGCGCTTCTGTTCTTCTGAGGAGCCCATAGACCTGCCATTCAGAGACAGAGCTGAAAGAGCTGTTTCATGGGCCCGGCTGCTTCCCCGGCCAAGAGGGCTTTGTACCCTGAGCTCCGGACACAGCTCTGTCCACTGGGGAGAGGGGTGGTGGGCTAGGAGACTCCAGCTCACGTTCTCCTCGTCCACCTTCAGCAGGGGAGTGGGGGGCGGGCACTGTGCCTCTCTCGCCATTGGTCACCATCACCTACCCCAGCCTGACCTTTGATGGTTAACATGGAAATGGACCCAGTTCATCATTACTTCCTTCTTTTAATTCATTTCTTCATTTGCTCACCGGATACCCTGTGATAGGCACCAAGCTGGGTCTGGGGGGTTCACTGGTGATGAGACAGACAAGCCCCCTGCTGGGAGGGAGCTGCCAGCCCCATCCTCTGGGGCAAGGGTGGAGGTGGGGGCCAGGTACCACATTCATAACACAATTTGGGGAAGTGATAAGGGCCACAATGACCATACCCTGCGGCATCTCTGGAGAAGAGAATTAGACTTTCAAGTTGCAGAGAAGAAAAGAAATCCATTTCAACTGGTTTTTGGAACTGGGGAGGGCTGTGAATTGTGAAAAAATGAAACGAAAATGGGAAAAGTCAGAGGGAAATGCTTTTAACTTCCTTGTTCTCTAAATAGGGGCAAAGGGGAATGAGACCTGATTTCTAAGCTTGGCTCTGCCCCTAAACAGGCTGGGTGGCTTCAGGCAAGTCATGAACCCCTCTGGGCCTCAGTTTCCTCATCTGACAAATGGGCTAATATAGTTGGATCTGCTGACCTCACCGGTTTGTCGGGGGAACAAAGGAGACAGAGTGATAGAGCAAGTGACTGTGCCGTGTCACACGTGGAAGGGATTGTTATCATCATCACCGCTGAAGATTGTGACAATATTTGTTGGATCAGCTGTGCCCGGCAATCACTTTTTAAAAAGCATCTGTACTCTTCCTTTTATTGAGGTATAGTTTATACAGAGTGAAGTCACAGGTCTTAAGTATTAGCGATTGTACCCCCCAAAAGATGATAATCCTTCAGTCTCCAATCTCCACTTCCGTCCTCTCATCAACTCCTCACATGGTTCCAGTGAGGCAGGCAAGCCAAGAGCTACCATTCCCTTATCATCTTGTATGGCAACAAGCTGAGGCTCAGAGAGGCTAAGTCACCAGCTCCAGGTCACCCAGCTGGTGAGCAGCAGAAGTGAATTTGCACGTGGTTCTCTCAGATGGCCAAGCCCATGCTCTCTATGCTCTATCCCATCAACTACTGGACCCAGATACAATGGTGGGGACCCTTCCTGGTTATACTCCTTTACTTACAAGCCTTATTTTTGCCTCCTCTGTGCAGACCCTGGGCTGGTCCCAGATGCAGAGATGAATCAATCAGACACTTACCCACTCATGGATGAAATGGTCAAGGCACAGAAGCAGTCCTAACCCCAGGGGAGCTAGGGGAGAGGTGGACATGGAGAAGCCCCCTCCACTAAGCTTTACCCGTGCAAGCAGGGTGGCTGAGAATACCGGCTTGGGGCCCTTTCCTGGCACTGACGCTGAGCTGCATTTTAGACAAGTTACTTCAAAACTGTTTTTCAGTTCCTCACCTGGGAAGTGGGAGTAATAATATTGGTTGCCTCACAGGGCTGTCAAGAGAATTCAGTGAGATGGTTCATATAAGTCTGCTCTTCCAATCAACCCCTCCTGGCGTTGACTGGAAGGGCAGATTTACATGAACCCAGTTTCCAGATGAGGAATCTGAGGCACAGAGAGGTGAAGTAACCTGCCTACAGTCACACAGGCAGTACAAAGCCAACCCAGGTCACCTGGCTCCTAAGTCTGACTTTTCAACCGTCTTCCCTACTGCCCCTCACATACTAGGGGCTCGGGTACATGTTCGCCCCGATATGACCTTGCAAGATGGTTAGGCAGAGAGTGATCGGGAGGAAAGGGCATTATGGGTAGATGGTCCTGCGTATACAAAGGCTTGAGGAGAGCTCAGAATCCAGGCACGGCTGGAGAGCAGGGCGTGTGTGGAGAGGCAGCGGACGGCCGTGGCTGGAGACGGGGAGACTGGGGTTGGAACAGTAGGGGCGAGAAAAGCGTGGCTGCGAGATGCGGGTGCGGGCAGTGCTGGGGCGCGAGGCCGTTGGACTCAGGTCTCCCTGGGCTTGGAGTGGCAACTTCGGGCCAACGCAGGCTCCGGGCCCTGGAGGAGCCACCCTCCACCCACCCGAGATTTCCTGGATTCCAGCTGCAGCTCCTGCAGGCAAAGGAGCCCTTGTGGTCAGAGGGGCCTCCGGAGCCCAGGCCGGGCGGCTCCCTCCCTCCCTGGCACACACACCTCCATTCAGCCCGGCCCCGCCCCCCGGAGGGGGCCGCCCCACGTCAGTGGGGGGCCGTCTGGGCAGGCAGCGAGCTTGATAAGACCTGGCCCCCACTGGTCCCCACCACTGTGCCGATCCTGCCTGCACTGCCAGAACCATGAGGGTACTCTGTGGCCCCTGCCTCGTGCTCTGCGGCCTGCTGCTTCTCCAGGTCCCACGCATACCTGGCCTCGCGCCCCTGTCCAGAGGTGAGGGGGCCCATGTGAGGTGGGGGACACCGGGCACCGAGACAGACAGAGGCTAAGTGGGATCCAGGATGGGGAGAGGGGCAGGGAGGCAGGGGTGGCCTGCAGGCTGACCCAGGAGCAGCCAGAGATGGTGACAGTCACAAGGGCTAGGGCAGGGTGACCCTGTCTGTTCTTTCCAGGGACATGAGTGGGGTTCTCTGAGCCTCTCTCTGGGCTTTGCAGCTCCCAGGCTGTCCTCAGGGACCACGCAAACTGCAGGGCCCTCGGTCTTCTGGGTCACCGAGGGCAGACGCTACCCAGAGAGCCTGCTGACATCTGGGGCTGCACCAGGCCCAGGGCTGAGCTCACGGCTCTCCAATGAGTGCAGATGTGGGGGTGGCCAAGACGACATTCCCCCTTCCACCAGCCCTTCCAGCAGATTCCCGATTGGCCTCCCCATGAGCTGTACCCCTCTGAGTTTCAGCCTTGGACACAGAATCCTAGAATGCCCAACTCCTCCTGTACAGATGGGGAAAAAGAGGCCAGAGAGGAGAGGCCCCATCTAAGACCACAGAGCGAGAAAGCCTCAGAGCCTCTGGGCTCCTGATCCACTGACAGTTCCCTCACCCTCTCTGGGCCTCAGTTTACCCATTTGTAGCCTCAGCTAGTGGGGACTGGGGAGCCAGCTGCAAGGTGATTTCTGAGGTCCCTTGAGGATCTCTGATGGCCGGGCCTAGGGCACTGTGGCTGGGGGCTGGGACAGTCCCACACACCTTGCCTATCCTGATTCTTCTTCCTGCATCCCTGTTTGGGAGCGGCTCAGACTCAGTGTGGGATGGAGGGGGTGGGCCTTTGTACTAAGTCCCACCAGGCTGCAGGTCCAGGCCAGTGATAACATCAGGCATTAGGCCTATTCTTCCCTCCAGACAGATGAGAAAAGTGAAGCTTCAAAGGTGCAATGATCTGCCCAGGGCCACAGAGTGGCTGAGCTGGGCTTCTGACCCCTGTCTGCCTCCCTCGGGCTCTGTGTACCACCCAGCACATGGTGCTGCCTCCCAGGCTGTCTGGGAAGACATCGCTCCTCGGGGGTGTGTCTTGGGGGCCCGCTTGGTCAGGCTGCCAAGGTGGCCACTAGGAACTCCTGCCTTTTCTCCTGCTCTTGGACACCAGCTGGCAGATCGACGCAAACTGGGTCCACTTTGCTGATTTGCTTTAATGCTCAGATGAAAGAGGCCATGTTGACAGGTGCTGCGTTCGCCTTCAAGGCTGTGCCCACCCGAGGGCCCACCTTCAGGGCCCCCCTGCCCAGCCAGGGAAAAGAGCTGCCCCTTGTTTGCGGTAGCCACTCTGGGCTGAAACCTGAGATATGAAGGCTGTCTTCTCCTTTGCTGCCCACTGAACACCCTGCGTGCCCAGCCCTGTGCTGGCACCCTACGTGCCCTTTTGCTTGTCCTCAAAGGATCCTGTAAGGAAGGGACCACCTGCTCATTGTAGAGAAAGGAAACTGAGGCTCAGAGAGGTGAGGGCGCCATTCGAGCCTCTGTCTTGCCCAAGGGCTGAGCAACCTCTGGCAAGTTGCTTGCTCCAGTGTCCCCACGCTGATGATAGGACACAGCCAGCCTGGTTTCATGTCTGGTCTACTCTGCCTGAGGCCTCAGGTCCAGACCTAAGTAGCTGCTGGTGCTCCGCTCCTTTGTCTTGAGTGTCTCTGGTCCATCCTCCTGACCTTTGCCGCCTCCCAGGGCACCTCTGCCGGACCCGGCCCATAGACCTGGTGTTCGTCGTCGACAGCTCACGCAGCGTGCGGCCAGTGGAGTTTGAGAAGGTGAAGGTGTTCCTGTCCCAGGTCATCGAGTCACTGGACGTGGGGCCCAATGCCACCCGCGTGGGCGTGGTCAACTACGCCAGCTCCGTGAAGCAGGAGTTCCCGCTGCGGGCCCACGGTTCCAAGGCCCTGCTGCTGCAGGCCGTGCGCCGCATCCAGCCGCTGTCCACGGGCACCATGACGGGCCTGGCCATCCAGTTCGCCATCACCAAGGCCTTAAGCGATGCTGAGGGCGGTCGCCCCAGCTCGCCGGACATCAGCAAGGTAGGGACTCACGGGAATGTGGCAGCATGTGACAGTGAAGAGCTAGGTTTTCAGTGCCAGGAGCCTAGGCCTCTGGAGGGGAAGAGATTGTGCAAAGCTGCTCCCCAGGGGCCCCAGAGTAATGATATTAAAAATAATGCTGCCCCTTCCGGGCTTCTTACCATGAATCGTCTCATGGGGGCCTCACCACACCCCCTTTATCCAGATGAAAGAAGAGGGGCTCAGGAAGGTGAGCTGTGACTCATGGAGCTGCATTTCTAACCCAGGCCTGTCTGGTCACCAAGACCCAACCCAAGGGGTTGGGCATCTGGGCCAGGGGTGGGGACTCAGGAATCAGAAGCAGACCCAGGTCAGAAGGAGAAAAGCAGCTAAGGGGGCTGGATGCCGAGTCTCAGCCTCCAGCAGAGCTGTGAGGACCCAACTTCAGGGCAGGCTCAGGCAGGGGGTGATGAGGGCCAGGCTCAGCACCAGGGTCCCCTCCTGTTGCTCTTTCTGGGGTACAGCACACAGGAGCCTTGTGGGAGGGGAAGTGTTTTCCTCTTAGGAAAAGGCAGGTAGTATCTTGGGGAATGGAGGGAGAAAAGGCAGCATCTTCCTTCATTCCTTGGGCATCAATGTGGAAACAGCCTCCTTCCCAGGGCATACGGGAGAAAAAATGTCCAGACCGGAGGAAAAACTGCCATTCCGTAGCCTCTGCCTCCCTCTGGTGGCCAAATGGTAGAACTGTACGGTGTTGAGCACAGGTTTGGCCCGGCTGTCAGAGGCCCTCGTTTGACAGGCGACGAGGCTCTGCCCTCAGGAGGTCATGCCCGAGGGCGGAGACACCCAGAGGCCACAGTCAGATGAGAGAACAGCTCGGCCACGTCTCTCAGTCAGAGAAAACCTGTTGCCTCCTCCGCTATCCAGGTTCTTTTCCCTAGGCCCAAACCCTGGTGTTGGTGAGGGGCCAGATCCACCTGCTGCCGACTAGCTGTGTGACCCGGGCTAGCCACTCCGCCCTTCTGGGTCAACCTCCTCTTATGCCAACCATCCTGGGGGTTTACTGGAGGGCCAAGCGGCCCACCCAGCGCGGGGAGGGAGGCCGGGTCCTCACACACGCCCCGCGTGTGCATCGCAGGTGGTCATCGTGGTGACGGACGGGAGGCCCCAGGACAGCGTGCGGGACGTGTCTGCGCGGGCCCGGGCCAGTGGCATCGAGCTGTTCGCCATCGGCGTAGGCCGCGTGGACAAGGCCACGCTGCAGCAGATCGCCAGCGAGCCGCAGGACGAGCACGTCGACTACGTGGAGAGCTACAGCGTCATCGAGAAGCTTTCCAAGAAGTTCCAGGAGGCCTTCTGCTGTGCGCAGGGCGGGGGATGGACCAGGCTGGGAGTGGTGCTGGGGGAGTGAGGTGGGGGGGGGGGACGGGTACCGGTGCCTGGGCGGGGCCAGAAAAGGGGCGTGGCCGAGAGCGGCAGCGTGGGGGCGGGGCCTGGGCTGGAGGTGCCCTATACGGGGGCAGGGACTGAGATAGAGCCAACATCGGGGGTGGGGCCAGGGCTCAGAGCCGCCTGATCTGGGGGCTGTCCCCTGCCTGGGCTTAAGGGAGTTGGGGAAAGGCGATACCAGAAAGAAGTCCTTTTCGTGGTAGAGTACTGGCAGGGACCAAGGAGGGGCCAGAAGCCAGTAAGGGGCGGGCCTAAAAAAACCTGTGCTATTTGGACGGGGGGGAGTGTGTGTGTGGGGGGCGGGGGGGTGGAGGGGGTGGGGGTGTGTGGGGTGTGTGGGGTATTGGGGTGCCAGAGTCTTCTGCGATGTGGAAGGGTCTGAGGGGCCTGGCATTGGGCAGGAGAAAGTTCAGAGTCTTTTGCAGACGAGAGGTGGGCCTGTGGGGGGTCTTTGGCATGGGAATAGTCAGAAGGTGAGTAGGAGGAGGCGGGGCCGGTGCAAGGACTTTTCCACATTCGGGAAGCGGGCCTAGGAAGAGCATGAATCTGACTGTGAGAATTCCAGGCAGTAATGCGCAGTACAATGCTCAATATGTGGTATTTAACAAGTATTTGTTGAGCATCTTCTATGTGCTGTGTTCACTGCTGCATGTGTTTTTCTAGACACTTGGAAT
Source organism: Balaenoptera acutorostrata (assembly GCF_949987535.1). Taxonomy (NCBI): domain Eukaryota; kingdom Metazoa; phylum Chordata; class Mammalia; order Artiodactyla; family Balaenopteridae; genus Balaenoptera; species Balaenoptera acutorostrata. Next base: position 24,514,026 of record NC_080064.1, on the reverse strand, counting down.
ACAACAGTGAACAAAGGGGATTAAAGGCCCCGCCCCTTTGGCCTATACATTTTTAGCAGGAAGTTTTAGTTTATTATCAGCAATATCACCTTCTCCGGGGATGTCAGCACTGCTGCAGTGATTCTGGCCCTGGGCTGAGGGTCTGGGACCCCATCCAATCGGGGCCCTCAGTTTCCCTGGGTGTGTTGAGGGGCCATCCTTGCTGAGATGTCCGAGGCCCTGTGACCATGAGATTCTGAGTCTCCTCTTGTCCCCACAGTGGTGTCAGACCTGTGTGCCACAGGCGACCACGACTGTGAGCAGGTGTGCCTCAGCTCTCCGGGCTCCTACACCTGCGCCTGCCGTGAGGGCTTCACCCTGAACAGTGATGGCAAGACCTGCAATGGTCAGTGGGCCGGACACAGGCAAGCCTGGGGAGGGTGGCGGGCAGGGGACGGGGCCTTGGCCCCTCCCCAGGAAGCCCACCTGAGCCTCTCTGTACTTGGCCTCTGGACCAATCTGCAATAGATGCCTTCTAGAGTTTGGTGTCAGCAGAAGTTCTCTTCTCACTACTGTCCCTCTTTCTGTCACAATGGGTGGTAGGTTTAGTATGGTGGAAGGAGTTACATAGTCTTGAGTTCACATCTTGGTGCCACTACTTCTGAGCTGTGTGATTTAACAGCTTTTAGAGCTTCCGGTTTCAATGCTGTAAAATGGGGGCCAGGAACTTAGGCTTCGCAGAGGAAGTTTTGAGGACCAAATGGGATGATCCTCCATACAGATCTTGGGTGTGGTGGGTACCCAGCCAGTGGCTGGGATGAATGACTATGAACTTAAGCATCACTTCCCTGCCTTCCTACCCTCCCCAGTCTGCAGCGGTGGAGGTGGCAGTTCGGCTACTGACCTGGTTTTCCTCATTGATGGATCCAAGAGTGTGCGGCCAGAGAACTTTGAGCTGGTGAAGAAGTTCATCAACCAGATTGTGGACACGCTGGATGTGTCGGACAAGCTGGCCCAAGTGGGGCTGGTGCAGTACTCAAGCTCTGTGCGCCAGGAGTTCCCGCTGGGCCGCTTCCACACCAAGAAGGACATCAAGGCAGCCGTGCGGAACATGTCCTACATGGAGAAGGGCACCATGACCGGGGCTGCCCTCAAGTACCTCATCGACAATTCCTTCAGTGTGTCCAGCGGGGCCAGGCCTGGTGCCCAGAAGGTGGGCATTGTCTTCACTGATGGTCGGAGCCAGGACTACATTAATGATGCTGCCAAGAAAGCCAAGGACCTTGGTAGGTGCTGTCTGGACCCTGAACACCACCAGTGGCCAGGGGTACACATGGAACAGCTCAACTATAGTTTATCTTATGTCTGTTCTGATGAGAGCCCTAAACCCAGATTCATTGTGAATGAGGAGGGATTGGTTTGTCCAGCTCTTTCTTATACTGATGAGAAAACTGAGGTCCCAGAAAAGTAAGTGGCTGGCTTGATGGTCCTTTGGTAGGTGGGGCTTGGAACTTTTCTAGTTGAATGTTCCCAAGAACATACCAACTGTTGGCAGGCAACCCCACTTTGGGACAAGCCTGAGTTTTATCACCTATTAAATGAGAATAATAATAACTACCAGATAGATGGTTTTGAGGGTTACATGAGATTGCAAAGTTCCCAGTACAGTCAGTACAAGTCTGATATATGGTAGAAGCTCAGCAAATGTTGATTTCCTCAATCATTGTACCTGCAATTCCAGCATCTGCCACCAGGAGGTGTCTGCTGTTGATTGCCTGGGGATTCCCCAGGAGGTTCAGCTATGGCTGCCTGTCCCCATGGCCACTGCTACTCATCTTGTTCCTCTTGGCAGGCTTTAAGATGTTTGCTGTGGGTGTGGGCAACGCTGTGGAGGATGAGCTGAGAGAAATTGCCTCAGAGCCTGTGGCAGAGCACTATTTCTACACGGCTGACTTCAAGACCATCAACCAGATTGGCAAGAAGTTGCAGAAGAAGATCTGCGTGGGTGAGTGAGACCAGAAATTGTGGTGATGGGAGGAGCAGGTGGGGCTCTGGGAGGGGTGTGTGTGTGTGTGTGTGTGTGTGTGTGTGTGTAACCATCCTGGACTGGATGTGGGTGGGGAAAACGGGAGCTGGGGTGGCACCATGAGTTGGCAGAATCAGGAGGAAGGCTGGCCAGTCAGGCTTTAACAACCAGCAGCTGTATATTGAATGCTCTTACACATGTGGCACTCTTCTCAGTGCTCTCCAAATATGAATCGTTTAATCCTATTTGGTAGGAATATTGTTATCTCCATTTTACAGACAGGAAAACCAAGGTCAGAGGGGTGGAACCACTTAATAACTGGAGGAGCCAGGATTTGAACCGTGCTTCCTCCCCTGATCCTCCCTGGTGATCTCGCCAGCTGGTTCCCAGTGGTAAAGAGTATGGATTCCAGAGCCAGACACGCCTGGGTTTGCGTGTTTGTTCTGACACTAATTAGCTGTTGGCCATGGGCAAGTTGTTTTCCTTCTCAAGTTCTTCATTTGTAAAATGGGGTTAATGACTTCAACCCCAAAGAATTGGGGTGAGGAGTCACCAAGGTGACCTAGAGGCCCCTGATGACAGTGTCCTGTGCGTAGTAGGTGACCATTGTGGGGATGCTAATACCGGAGTTCTTTATCAGGGCTTTGAGGGAGCAGGAAGACTTTCAGGGGTTGCCCCCTCCATCATTCCTCGGAGCTCTGTCTTAAGAATTTCACGTGTCTCTCTGCCTTCTCGCATCTCCTAGGCCCCACACTCCCCCAAGACACCCTGTCCTGGCCCTGGGCAGTGACCACCCGCCTTCCTGGCAGGAAACCGCTCACCATCCTCTTTCTCTTTCCCCACTTTCTGTCCACCCCAGAGGAAGACCTGTGTGCCTGCGAGTCCATCGTGAAATTCCAGACCAAAGTGGAGGGGCTGCTGCAGGCCCTGACCAGGAAGCATATCCTTTCCCAGAGGCTGCTGCAGGGAAGGGGAAGGGGAGGGGGAGGGGTGGGAGAGGGGAGGTGGGGAGGGGAGGGGAGGGGGGAGGGGAGGGGAGGGGAGGGCCCTGTGGGGAGAGGAGAAAGCTGTGCCCCTTGTGTGGTGTGATCGGGGCAGGCTCCTCCTTGCCTGCCTCCTGCTGAAGACGGGCTGAATCCTGGCCAGGTAGGCTGGCCCCGGCTTTGATACTGACCCTGCCAAAGCAAAGGCAGGAACCAAGCTCTAGACTGGACACACACAGAGTCCTGGACACGCTCAGGAAAACATGGTGCCCATGCACTTCCAGTGCTCAAGCTCTCGGTGACATGACTACCCACCAGTCTCCACTCAGATGGGGCTGGACCCCTCACAGCTCCCCTGGCTCAGGCAGGACTAGGTGGGGACCCAGCAGGCCTAAACCTGCAACTGGACAGGGCTGGGCTTTCCGGGCTCACTGTAACTACTTGCTTGTTTTTGGAAAGCACCATTCTGAGGGCTGTGGATGGATAAGTTTTGACACTGGGGAGAACACACGCTATGAGGGGGAAGTGAGAGAAAGTCCTAGAAGGGGGGCCCGGAGTGCAGGTGCCACCCCGTCACTGCCCTGCTCTGGCCAACCTGCACATCTCCTTAACTCCCAGTCCACTGGAAGCTGTGAGTAAGCGGCTGGCCATCCTGGAGAACAGAATCGTCTAAGGCTACCTGTCCCCCACGACCTCTCCATCTCCCTGCCCCCAGTGCAGCTCACAGAGCCCAATGTGTGTCCCCTAGAGCCTGAGTTTAGTCTAGCTTTGCCATTTCAGCGAGAGGGGCTTGGGAAGGGTAGGGCCCTGGGGCGGCACCGAGTCTCTCCCTCTCCCACCCTGAGAGCCTGGGGGGAGTGCGTGTTTGAGTGTGTGTGCAGGGAGTGTGTGCATGTTTGGGAGTGAGTGTGTGAGTGTGTGTGTGTGTGTGCGTCTGAGGCTGGGTGTGTGTCTGAGAGCATGAGTGAGAACACAGGGGTGAGTGTGGGAGGAACTGCGTTTGCATTTTTTTAATCAAAAGCTTAATATATTCCCATATTTTTTAGTTCACCCTTTCTTGACTGAGAGTGCTGTAATCTCTTTTCTGATTTCTCTATTCCCCTTTGAAAAACCATTAAATGTGACTTAACTTAAGCACTGAATGGGGCCAGTGGCAGTGTGGTTATTTGGGGAGCAGGAAGAAGGACTGTGAGGGTGGTGGGTGATGGGGATGGTCGCAGGATGGCAACAGTGGTGGTAACAGGGATGACGGCCACTGCTCCCAACCTGGCTCATGTTTGTTCTGCCTTTTCAGTTACAAATTCCTTGATGAGGTCTCATTTCATCCTCCTAGCAACCTTACCCGGAACAGACTTGAGTCGTCCCCATTTTACAGATGGGAAAGCTGAGTTCCTGAGTAATAAGATGACTTGCTCAGCAGTGAGTCAGTTGGAGAGACAGGGCTTGAATCCAGGACTGTGAGACATCAAAAGAAAAAGGCACCAGATAGGGCCATCCACCATTCATTCATTCATTCATTCGTTCATGCAGACAGCAAGCACAGAGCACGTGCCCTGTGTCAGGCGATGGGGAGATGGTGGCCTATGGGACAGATACTCTCCCATTTCTTAAGGAACTTCAGTTGAGCAGGGCGCTCTATCACCCTCAACCCAGCTGGAGGAAAAGAGAGATGGTTTGGATTGTACCAGGACCCCTGGGGTGAGTGTGTGTGTGCATGCACGATGAGGTTGGTGAGGAGCCTGGGCTGGCCCATCGCCCCCTGCCCGGCCCCTCACCCCCTTGGAGTCTTCTCTGTTGCTTCCTGGTGCATCAGCAGCCTCGGTCCCACCCCCAACACAGACAGCTGCAGCCCCTGCCTCAAGGACAGCGCAAAGAAAGTCTTTGACCCCCATGTCCCCCTGACCCTGTCCCAAGCCCCTCTGGAGTTTCAGTCCTGTGCCTCCCAGAGGGGGAACTTGGCTGATTTTCGGAACCCACTCTGGTTTAATGGAGCATTTTTAGCGTAAGAACTAGATTCACACTTGAGAGCATGTAAAAGGCTTTTATAAGAAGCTCAGACCATCCTGAAATGTCTTCCTGAGAGGCAGTTCAAGGAGGTAGAATAACACCACCAGCAACACCCAGGAGCCAACCTGGGAGTTGGTAAAACAGCACAACCTCATAAGAGCAACGTAGAAGTCACACAGCTGTGCACAGCTTTCACCCAGCCCTTTCTCTGTGCCAGGCCCTGGATGAGGGGTTTTTCTGCTGTCCAAAGAGGCACCTTGTCACAGCCCCTGTGGCAATTGCTCAGCCCACACTTCCTGTCTTCTGAGATTATCCCCACTACCGGCCCCCCTACCCCACCCTACCCTTCCATGGGGGAGGGGTATCAGGGCCATGTGGATGCAAGGTAACCCTGCCTCCTGGACTCAGCTGATTGGTTAAAGGGGGTCACATGACCCAAGTTGGGCCAATCAGTGTCCCTCTTCTGGGAATTTGGACCTGAGGACCCTAGGTGCCTGGCTGCTGGTGCTGGAGCTGGGAGGTCTCTCACTTCTTCCAGATGTGCTGATGGCTTTCTAGTCCAAGGCTGTTTCAGTGACATTGCTGTGTAACAATCCACCCCAAAACTTAGTGGCTGAAACAACCACCTGTTATTGTGCGATTCTGTGGTTGACCAGGCTCAGTCAGGTGGTTCTTTTGCTCTGCCTGGTGTTGGCTGGGGCTGCCGTGGTCTGGGTCTCAACCAGGCTAGAGTGTGTCCTGCTCACATGACTGCTGCCTTGGTGAAGACAGTAGCCAGACTGGGTCCCTGACTTTGTCTCCGTCTCTGTCTCTCTCTCCATGTAGTCTCAGGGCCTTACCTTCTCCATGCGGAGGTCTCCAGCAGGGGAACTGGACTTCTTACATGGCAGCTCAGGGCTTCCGGAAGCTTCTGAGGCCCCAAACTGGTGCTGCATGTCTTTCACCATATTTTGTTGGTCAAAGCAGTTATAGCCCAGCTCAGATTCAAGGGGTGGGAGATAAACTTCACCTCTCCTCCGTGAGGGGAGAGTGACAAGGAATTTGTGGCCATCTTTAATCTACCACCTGGGGTCATTTACTGGTCCCCCTGGGCCTGGCTACACTCCCTGCCTGGCCATGCATGAGACACCCAGGAAACCTCAGCAACGTTAAACATGGTCAAGTCAGTTTCTGTTTCAGGCAATGCAAAAGCACCGACTTCGCTGTCTCCTCACCTGTATTTTCCCCCACCCATGTGTGGGCTTGGTATCCTGGTTCTCAGCTTTCAATTCTGGGAAGTGGCTGGAGCCTCCTGGCTTCTAGCTCCTCAGCTGCCTGGTAACTTGGCGGGGCCTTTCACCTGAGTCCAGAAGGCTGCATGCCTGGAAAAGAACTACTGGCCCCGCCCCAAGGGGGGTTGCAGGGGGTGACTGAGGAACGAATGGGAAGCACTCAGCACAGCGCCCACCCACACTTTGCATCCAGAGTGGAGCTGGCATCACTGGTGCCATCTAGGGGATGGTTTCCTGGCCTCAGGGACACAGCCACACCTGTCAGTCCCTCAGCACCTCCTTTGCTCCCATCCGGTACTGATGGCCCTCGAGATGCTGCCGCCACCTGGCTTCCAGTGGCTGTACCACCTGGGGCACCTGTTACCTGCTGGGAGGCCACCCCAGAGGGTGTACCACAGCTCCGTGTAAGCCTTCGGCTCCTCAGCAGGGAGCTCGGCTGCCTTGTGTCATGGTAACAGGTGCCCATCCCCTGGCCCCTCCAGGAGGCCAAGATGAGGACAGCCTTCCCTCTGCTTCGAGCAGCGCCAGCCTGAGTGCCAGGGCTCAGGAGGTGAGGCGGGAAGGGTAGACAAGCCTGCAGACTTCTGGGGACAGCAGCCAGCTCCATCACATGGTCACATGGCAAACGTTTGTACTGCACCAATGCCAGGCCCTCTTCTGGGCACTAGAGATAGAGGAGAGAACAAAATAGACCGAGGTCCCTGTGTTCATGGGCTAATGTTCCAGCCTCACGTATTTCTTTCTCTGTGAGCCTGGGAAAGTCATCCCACTTCCCTGCAGGCCTTAGTTCTTCGTCTGTTAAATGGAGAGATGATCCAGAAACAAGGAGTAAATGAGGAGAAATCTCCAAAGAAGTGTGTGGTGTGCCCTCAAGGATCAAAAGCTGTCGACACTTCTTTGATGAAATCAAAGGAACAAAGCTAGCCAAGTGCCCGGGGGCACCTGTCTGGCCTGGCAGAGACCAAGCATCGGGCCTCGAGTTTCCAGGAAATTTCCTACAGGGAGGTGACAGCAGAGGGGTGAGCGGCCTCGTCTTTGGAGTCACACAGCCCTGGTATGAGTTCCCTACGGCCCCCTCGCCTTGAACAAACTCCTTCACCCTCTGACCTCAGCTTCCTCAGCAGTAAAAGGGCAACAGCACCGTCCTGGCAGTGGTCATCACCTAGACAGACAGAGGGCTTGGCATGAGTGTGGCCAGCCCCACAGGGCTCCCTGGAGGAGACAGCAGAGGGGGATTTGCAGGGAGCAGGAGGGATGGATCTGCAGGGGAAATCTGGAAAGTGAAAAGGGGCACGTGGCTGGGGGCGGGGAAGGGAGCCGTGAGTCAGGCTGTGAGGCTCCAGGGACAGTTCTGGTCTGATTTCTCCCTCCTTCCCTATCTTCTTTCCTTCCTTCCGTGTTTATTAAGCATCACCAAAGGCCAAAACATACACCAGGCACTAGGGACAAAATGCTTACAGTCTGGTGGGGCAGACAGACATTGGATAGAAAGTTGCAGTGAGAGCCCGGCTGTGATAACGGAGGAATTAGGGTGCCGACAAAAATAATCAATAAACAATCCATAATAAGAATAGAAAAGAGTTTTATTTGAGCCAAACTGAGGACTATAGCCCAGAAGACAGCCTCTCAGATTACTCTGTGGGACTGCTCTGGAGAAGCATGATTTTCAGCACAGTTTTATATCTTCTTAGAACAAAGAACATTAAAGAAGTCGGGGATACATTCCTTCAAGGTTTCAAAAAAACAGACCTGCACGTCCACAGTGAGTCAGCGTGGCCTTGGCATCTGGGAAAGGAGTCTTAACATCGAAGGAGGACCGGCACTGGGGTCCCAGGAAGAGAGGCATTTGATCTTTACTTTTCACATGGACATCCTTTACTTCTGGTCAACATGCCCTTTTCTTTAATAATTAAAGCAGGTGTACAATGTTTGATAAACCAGAATGACTTCCCCAAACCTCAATATGTGAAAGTTTGTTTGATCAAGGGTGTGCCTCAGGGGCTTGTAACAGACAGTAATCAAGCCATGCAGAGGTAGGGAGGCATCCTGGAAGGTGGACCTAAGCATGGATCTGAAGCTGGTTTAAGAGGAAGGTGAAGGGAGGGGGTGGTGGAGAAGAGCACGTCAAGGGGAGGGAGCAGCACGTGCAAGGGCCCTGAGGCAGGAATGCATGCGGTCCTCCGAGGGTCTGCATGCAGCTCTATGTGGCAGGGAGCAGCCAGGAGCAGCAAGGAGGTCCAAGACCAGATTGGGCAGGGGCTTCATCTGCGGTGTGATGTGAAGTTGTGGAAGGGTTTTAAGTAAGGAGGTGAAAGGACCAGATCTCCCAGTTAGCAATAAGACTCATGTTTCTTCCATAAACCCTTGGATGGAGTGTAAGGTAGGCTGTGAAGAGGCCTCAGCTGGGATGGGCAGGGACCAGACATCCATGTCACACCCCTGAGCAGGGGCTGTGACCTTGAGGCTGGCCCTGCTGGGTCAGGTGCGGGCAGCTGACCCGCCTGTCAGGTTGAGGCAGTGAGACCCGGGCTGGTTCAAACCCTTACTTGCAGGGAGAGTTGAGAAACTACTCCTGAGGGTGGCACTGAGGGCCCCTATGAAGCCGTCCAATGACCCTAGGAGGCAGCATTAGTGTGATGCATGTTGCATGTGATGGGACTTGTCCGAGTCAGTGGAAGAGCTGATTCCTCAGTTTACCTGAGGCCAAGGGCTTTCTCAATAACAGCCCGTACTTAGCTCTGCTGCTGTGATTATGGATGTCAAGCCGGGGGCACGCAGTAGGTGCTCAGCAGACCCTAGTGGCCTCTCTCACCCCTCCCCCACCCCCAGGCAGTCTGCAGGCTCTCATTCCGGCAGAGGGTGGACCTGGTCCTGGAAGAGCCTGAGGCTGGACCTCAGAGAGCAGAGGGGGCAGGGTTGGACCCCAAAGGTGGGGACTGGTGGGGGCCAGGTAGGGAGTAAGGGCCTCCCCCAGGCAGGCTGGGGTTGGAGAAGGTGGCGACCATGGAGAATGCACAGAGCCCAGTGCCAGGGAAGGGCCACAGAGTGAAGGCTGGGGGAGGCCACAGCTCAGAGGCTAGAACAGGTGGGCCTGAGGCTGCAGTTGGGCCTCCTGCCTGGTCAGGCCCCAGTCCAGGTTGAGCTGAGGTGGGCTGGTGATCCGGGGTCTCTGGGGCTGAACCTTAGGGTTTTCCAGGAAAGCAACAAACCAAACGGTGTGTGGGCCCAGGACACAGGCATTTCTGTGGGGTGGGGGTGGTGGTGGTGGGTGGGGAGGGCTGCTTCCTGTTTCTAGCACTCCTGCCTGAGGGATTCCATGCCAGGAGGGAGAGTAAGACACAGCTGGCGGAAGAAACAGCGTGATCAACCACCCGAAGACCAGACCACAGGCACCGTGGGTCAGAATGGGGTGAGTTAGGGCTCCTGGCTGCAAGTGACAGAAACTCCACACCAAGCAGCTTAAGCCTGGGAAGGGAGTTGATGGGATCTGGTGACTGAAGGTGCTGGGGGATGGCGCTGGGCTCAGGCCTCCGTCTCCCTCCACTCTTGACTCTGGTTTCCACCATGACAGCCTCAGGCCCAGGCTGGTCCTCTCCTCCAGAAGGCCCCACAGCTCCAGGCTGACACCCTGTCAACTCTAAGGGTGTGGACATTCCTGTAATTCAGTCCCCTTGGCTCTGATTGGGTCCTGTGCTCATCCTTGAACAATCACTGTGGCCAGGGGGATGAAAGGCTGTGACTGGCCAGGCTTGGGGGCTCTGCCTATCACTGGGTGATGGGTGGAGCCAGCTGCACGGGATTCTCTAGGTCTGAGAAGACTTATCAGTGGTTCTTTAGGGGGAGGGGTTGTTAGATGAGCTCTTAAGGGACCACGTTGTCAGTCTCCAAGGAAGGCAGGGGCTGGCATCCTGGGATCTTTCAAACCCAAACTCCTACTGCTAGCTCATCTCAATTCTGCCCACAGCTACTCCAGGTCCCCGTGCCATTCCCCCTTTCCACGTGATTTCCCCGTCTCTCTCTGCCTTCAGTTCGATTAACAGAAGGTTATAAACGAGTCCCCGAAAGAAGGAAAACTGCATCTCCCCAGGGCAGCTGCGGTCTTTTGGCAGAAGGCAAGTTACTTTGTAACCGATATTTTTGTTTTTTTTGACTTTTGTATAGATAAACAGGACTAAACTAATTAAGATTGTTTTTCTTTCTTTCTTTCCTCAGGTCTTGGAGGACAATGGGAGTCTCTTGGCCCCTAAGTGAATTGGTTACCAGGTTTCAATAAAGGGGTTTGTCTTTGTAATTACAGTTTATTAATGGATTTACAAGGGAGGGAAGATGGCAAAGTCCGCTAAGGGGTTTGTTTTGCATTTCTCCTCTTTTAATTACATGATTTTCTCCGGAACCAATGCACTGTGAAATATGGCAGGGGGTGGGGAAGTCCCAGCACCCCATCTGTTCCAGATGCAATTGCAGTTAATACAGGAGGAGGCAGGAGGTGTTCAGAGGCCTCCTACTACTGGAGCCTGGCTCCCTCCTTTCAGAGCTGCTGCGTGGTGGGGTGGGGGGAGAGGAGGAGGGGAGGGGGCTTGCCACCATCAGGGTATGTTGACCTGGGGAGGGCACAGCTCTGCCCACGGGGGCATGGCAACCTTTGCATGTTTGGGGTCAGAATCAGATTTAGTTCACCCACTGAGTTACCTTTTTTGGATCATCCACTAGGTGCTCGGTATGATAATATACACACAATTTCTAATTCAAACTTCTCAGTGATCTTTTTAATATCAATACTTTTTTTTTTTCACGAATGGGGAAATCAAGGTTGCCAGATATAAAGCGTCACCCAGCCGGTAAGTGGCAGGGCTGGGATTTGAACTCTGGAATCTCCAGCTCCAAAGTTAGGGCTTTTTCCAGGACCTTCCCTCTCTGAGGTTCAGGCTCACTAGGATGAAAGGGGGTTCTAGTCCTTTCTCCACACTGCAGGTTAACTGGCTTTCCTGCCTTGTCTTCAGTCCATTCTGCATCCTGATACCAGAGTGATGGTCCTACAGTGCACATCTAATCAGGTTACACTCCCACTCAAGAATCTTCTCTGGATCCCTGTTATCTCCAAGATAAAATTCAAAGTAGTTGAACATTCTAGGTGCTGTATGGTCTGCTTGTTGCTCAGACTTGTTGGACAACAAATTTCCTATTATTCCCACTCAGCCTTTGCTGCTACATGGGTGACCTAGTTTCCCCACTTGTGAAATGGACCCCTGACAGTGGGCAAGAAGATCTCAAGAACTGTCTTGGACCTTGGAGTTAAGTGATTGTAGTGGGGCTGAAATCGCAGACCTGGGGCTGCTATGGCAGCATCTGGCCACAGGATGGCACCATCAGCCCAGGAATGGGGTAGCCAGACTGGCTGGGGTCTGGGCTTCAGCAATGCTTACTGTGAGCTGGGCTAGTTCCATCACTTGTCACGCTCAGTAGCACCTAATCTAATCCCTTTAAACTGCCCCTCCCTCCTGTACACAGAGACTCCCAAGGAGGTTAGCGGCCACTCTCCAGGGCAGACTGTGGGTGTAAGTCTGCTCAGAGGTGGTTGTTATCTTCCCACTCCTATCACTTGCTCCGGGGTGCCCTGAGAAGGGCCTGGGCTGGAGGCACCTCTGGTCTCCCAGGGCCTGTCCAGGGCCTTTGCTGGACTAGGGGTGGCAGCTCAGACCTGAATGTTGGGGAAGGGTAGGGGCTAAGTAGGAGCGCCCCCAGCAGGCATCTTCCTGTTCCCCTACTCTCTCTTGTTCCTTTGGGCAACGGTCAAGTCTTCTGTCCCAAAATCAGGATATAAGTGCCTTCAAGCCAAAAATAACTGCAGCCTGGGGGCAAGGGGGTGCGTATTAGAGACCCTGGAGTAGAGGTGACTGGGGGCCCCAAGATACCTCACAATCCAAGGAGCTGGTGTGGGTCCTAGCGCTGTCCCCGACGTGCTGTGTTGCTTCGGGCACGTGACTGCCCCTCTGGGTCTCAGTTTGCTCACCTAGGAAATGGGGAGAACAATTCCCACCTGGCTGGGGCGTGGAGACCGAAAGGAGACAGTGTGTGAGTGCCGAGCACAGGGCGAGGGGCCTGAGGGGCTCAAGACAGAAGCTGCATCTTCATCAGGGTTTGGGTCCAGGAGCCCCGCCTTAGTCACAGGTCTCGCGCAGGGCTTCACGGAGGAGCTGCATCTCCTCACATCAAGAACGGTCCTTTCCTCCTTCATAGAAAACCTGCTAACAGGTCAGGACACGTCGCCTCCCACGTCCCCCTCAGGTCCCGGGGCCTGAAGTGGCTCCTTTCTGTCTGCCCCCCTCCTTGTAAAGTGTGAGCGGCTGCCCTACTCAGTGACGGGGCCCGTGGGGTCTGCAGGGGACGACCTAGAGGGTGGCCACCCTGCCTGGGCCCGGACCTGGGTGTGAGGCCCCACACTCAGGCCCTGCGTGACTGTGGTACGTCCTCCACGGCCCTGCGCCTCATTTCATGGATGACACCTCGGGCCGCACCAGGCCCGCAGGAGGGACATAATCCCTGGGAACTGAACTTAGAACCGCAGCGCCCTAACGGCTTCCAAGGTACCCACCGGAGCGCGTGTGACTCTGCTCAGTCACGCCCCAGAATGAGCTCAACTCCGCTTCCCGGGCCTTGATAAGTATGTGTATTGAATGAATGTGGGAAGGAATGAAGGCATCCGGGCCACTCAGAACATATCTGCTCCCTTGGTCCCCCTAGCCTTGTAGTGGTAATAAAAAATAATTTATCAACAGCGATTTACGGTATATTACAGTGTATATAGTATATCTCTATACTTATATGATACTTACATATACTTAATACTTATATATAACACATTATGACATTTAAATTAAAATAAATAATATGACCATGCAAGTAATATAGATATAACATATAAGTAAATATATTTTTATACAATAATATACTTACAGTATAACTGTAAATAGTAATTATAAATATCACTCTGTGAATAGCTAACATGTATCTGTCCTTACTATGGGCTAAGCCTTGTCCTAAAAGTGCTAACCTCGTTTATTCCTCACAACCACTTTGGGCGACAAGATTACCCCCATTGTACAGGTTGGGTAAATGAGGCTCAGAGAGCAGAAGGGACTTGCAGAAGCAAGTAGAGGCTCTGGGACTTGAACCCTGTCTGCCCCCCATGATCCCTGAGTCTTCCTTCATCCAGGAGAAAACCCCTGCATAGGTTGGGGTCCTGGCCCCAGTGTTTCTGCTTCTGGACCCCAACCAGTTTGGCCACATCCCCTCTTCAGTTTGGACTGGAACAGACTCCTTGCCTGGTCCTGCAGCCTCCACTCCCACCTGGAGGCCTCTCTGCCTGCCGCCTCCCTTCTCCCGCCCCCCGCTTGGTTGGCACAGCTGCTGCTTGGGCATGTGGCCACGCTGGGGAAGGATTGGTATCAAATTTTCCCTTGCAGTTTCCTGCTTTCATTCCTGGCAGGAGCCCTTGGCCCATGGACAGCAATCCCTCCCAGCCTGTCTCCTGTGTTTGGTGCAGAGACAGGAATTCTGTCCCAAGCCTGGGGGGAGCGGATGTGGTGAGCATCCGCATAGACATCCCATTGGAGCCATCACGGCCTTTTGGTCCCTTCCCGCAGGGTCCTCCTTCCTGGGGCCTGTGGTCAGTGGGTCCCGTCCAGCCACCACGGTGTTTCCCTTTCCAAGACCCAGCCTGGGGCGGCAGATGAGGGTGGGGCCTCCCCAGGAGAAAGAAACGGCCGCTGCCCTGGGCCGGGCTGGGCTGAGAGCGGCCAGGCCACGTCCACTGCCCAGATGCCGCCTTCTCCCCCTCCTCCCGGCCTCTCCAGCAGCAGCCCCGGGGTCTCCCAGGGAGTGGGGGTCTGAGAGGTGACTGCGGGTGCTGCATGGACAAACATTAGTATTTTATATTTTACCAGTCATGGATTTATTTTAATGGGTATCAGGAAAAATACTCACACGCAATTAATGCATTAAAACCTTGATTTCATGGATGTTATTGCTTGGGGTGAGGCAAATTGAAAAAGGGAGGTCATTTCAAGTCAATTTAAAGGGACAGATTGAATCAAAATCAATGTCGTGCAGGTGGAGGGTGGAGGTGGTGAACGCACAGGAGGGTCAGAGAAGCTACTGGAGCTCGGGGGGCACTGAGGAGGCCCACGAGCCTGAGCGAGATCCCCGGGGTCCAGCCTGGCTCTGCCGGTGGGGGGACGGGGGACCTTGGGCAGCTCACTGCACCTCGTGAGCCTCAGTTTCCTCCTCTGTAACGCGGGGATGAGCGGTAGCAACTCGCGGGTCAGTGGCGGGGGTTAAAGCAGGTGAGGCGGGTGGAGGGCTGGCCCGGAGATGCGGCAGCAACGGGTGGTGGCAGGGAAAGAGAGGGACACAGCTGGCAGGGACGTCGAGTTCAGGTTTGCTTGCTGTTTGTTATAAGGAGAGAGAGACTTGAATATAACCAAATATGAATCAGGTGTGAAGGGGAGGGGACGATAGAGCTAGAGAGAAATAAATATAGATAGATAGATAGACAGACAGACAGATAGATAAAGAGATTAAAGCTGCCCCTCCCTCTCCCCCTGGACAGATTGAGGAGGTGGGTGGGAGGGGCCTGACAGAGCATGTCTGAGCCCAGACAGAGGGAGGGGACAATCTCCATCTCCAGGAGGAGGAAGAGGAGGGCTGTGTGGGTGCCGGGGGCTTTGCATGTTTGGTGTCAGGAAATCTAGGGAGTTTCTATTTTGAGGCTTGGGGTTTCTTTGGGCAGAGGAGTGAGCTCACCTGCTGAGAAGGACAGGAGGGGGGAGGGGAGCAGGAGGAGGGGTGAGGGGCTGAAACAGTCCCCTTGGTGGTGAGGCCGTTGGGGGTGGGTGGGAACTGGGGGAGGCGCTGACTCCGGGAATCCCTCGGACCTTGTGGGGCTGTGTGAGCTGTGCGTTTGTGGGTTGGGTCACGCGCTGGGCTCTGGGTTGAACTGACCCTGAACCACTGCTCAGCCCATCCGCCCTATTTGCACCCGAGTCATCCAACCTGCGGTCCCTGTGTGCCAGGAAACCCTCTGTGAGAGGAGGGCCCTAAAGTACCGAGCCCAGGAGATGCACCAGCCTCCCAGCGGGTCCCCTCACTCCTGTCCTGCTGCTGGAAGGTGCTTTCTAATATGTGAATTTTCCTGCCATGCCCCAGCTCGAGAACCTGCAGTGCCTCCTAACTGCCTATGCGCTCAAGTTCAACCTTCTTGGCCTGGAATTCAAGGCTTCTCTGAGTCTGGCCCTGCCTCCTTTCAGGCTGTGTCTTCTCCCTGCTCCCCCATGACACGCCCACCCGGGTGCGGGACCTGGGATCCAGCCACACTGAGCTCTTCCTCACATGAGCCAGGCTCTTCTGTTCCTCCTTTCCTCTGCGCATGCCATGCCTCTGCCCAGAATGCCCTTCCTCCTCTGCTGAGGCTGGTGATGACTTCGCCCCTCCCTCCTGCAGTCCTCCCTGACTCCCCCAGGGAGAGTGCTCCCTCCCCAGTGCTCCCTCGGGACTCCACCAGACCTCTACCTGTGGTCATTCTCACTGGGCTGGAAGGGCCTTTGGGCATCAGTGACAGTCTTATCCCTCATAGTGTCTCCCTCCTGCACAAAGCAGTTCTAGGTTCATGCTGTAAATCAGCAAGAGAACAGCTGGATGGATGGATGGGTGGGTGGGTGGATGGATGGATGGATGAATGGACAGACAGATGGATGGATTCACAAAGAGTTAGGAACCAGAGAGCTCCAGGAAAGGAGCCAGCAGAGAGCTCAGAGCCCAGCCTCAGATCCTGCCTCAGCTCATGTTTATTGATGGCCCACTGTGTGCCAGGCACACAGGTCTCATTCTAATCCTCCTGCTATCACCATAGGTAGGGTCGTCACTCCCATTTTACAGATGAGGAAACTGAGGCTGAGGGAGGCCCAAGGCAAACACACACACATCTAAGAAGTGAACAGGCCATGGTTTGAGCTTCAGTTTCCCCACTCTCAGTCCAGGGCCCTTCCTGGAGCTTACACCTGCGGGCCTGATGCCTGTGCCTGATGGAGCCTGTCAGTGTTGGTTATTTCATGTCTGCATTGATTGGGGCACAAGGAAAACCACCTGCTTTGGAGCCAGACAGGCCTGGGTGGGAATTCTGGCCCTGTCACTGAACAGCTGGTGAATTGGACATGTCATATCACCGTGGATACTCAGTTTTCTCATCTGAAAAATGGGGATAATAACAGAGGCTCCCAGGGCTGTTGTGAGTGAGGATTACAGAAGACAGAGTGTGTGAAGTGCCCGTCACAGGTGAGGGGTGGGGGCTCCGAACACAACCCCCCTCTGCCCCCCCTCCCCCTTCTCTCCAAGGCCATCCCCTGCCTCAGGCCTCCAGGCCCTGGGTTCTCTCCCCTCGGCCCTGACCCCAGCTGCCTGTGTCACCCCGGCTGTCCGTGTGGTTAGTGTAGCCGCCACCTCAGCCCCGTGTGGTGGGAAACAGGCCGGAGGGTAATGAGGCTGCATGGTTCTGATCTGTCCCCTGATGCTCTGGCCTCACGGCATCTCTCCACATGGAGGCAGCCCGGGCTCTGGTCCTTGAGCCAAAGGCCTGTCCTGCCTTGGCCTGGGGTGGGTGCGGGCTCTCCTCTGTTCACATCTGACCAGAGGGGCCTGGGCAGCAGCTGCCAGAGATGCTCCTGCCGTCTGGACCACAGGGAGCAGGTTGGTGGGTGCCCTCGCCGCCTGGCCCCTAGGGACTCCCCCTCCCTCACGTGCAGGCCTCTGCACCCAGGCTGCGGTAGATTTAACCCCAGCCACCCCTGGTTCTCTCTTCCACAGCCCAGTCTGCTGGGCTCTGGGCTCCGGGTTCCCTCTCTGCCGCAGGTGCCCAGGACACCCACCTGCCCGCTGAGGTCGGTGTGGGTGGGAGGGGGCCGCCCTGGGACATCCTGGAGGACCGACTGTGGACCCAGCCTCCAGAATTCCGGCCCCTCCCTACCTGTCTCCCATCTCTCCCTCCCTGGGATCCAGTTCCTTCCATAGACGCCAGAGTGAACCCGGCAGGACAGCTGGTGCTCAGAGCCCACTGAGAGCTCCCAGATTAAGCAGTGAACATAGGAGAAGAGCTCCGAGGAGCAGGCGGAGAGGACCAGGAAACACAAACAGAACAGAAATGAAAGTGGGCTCCTGGCTTCTTGCTCCCTAAGGTGTTTATTTTGAGTGAAACTCACCAGAAAAATTCTACTTGGCCTCCAAAGGCTGCTTCACTACTATTGTCATAATTAACACTAGAGGAAAAAGTCTCTGAGGTGTTCGTCTGGGACCACATCTGCCCAAAGATTTTTCTAATGGTTTTTGTTATCTATTAAACCCACCCAAGACATGGGGGTGTGTGCAGGATCCCTGTGGTGACCTTACCTGGGTTATCACAGGTGACAACCCTCATCGAGAAGGTCCCAACCACAGGGCAGCAGGGGTGTAGCACACACTTGCGCCCAGGTCTGGGAGCTGGGGGAGGGCAGGAGGAGAGGAGCTGGGGTGGGACGAGGGGTATCCCAGCCTTGGTGCTCCAAGCTGGGGGGTGGTCCCCAGGGGAAGTGTATGTTGGAGAATCCAAAGAAGCAGTTTGTGATGGGACTTCCCTTGTGGTCCAGTGGTTAAGACTTCGCCTTCCAATGCAGGGGGTGTGGGTTCGATCCCTGGTGGGGGAGCTTAGATCCCACATGCCTCCAGGCCAAAAAACCGAAACATAAAGCAGAAGCAACATTGTAGCAAATTCAATAAAGACTTTAAAATGGTCCACATTGAAAAAAAAAACTACTCCTACATATGTGTGGGCCTTTAAAAATACAAACAAACAAACAAAGAAGCAGTTTATGGATTAGTGTCAAGGACCAAGCGAGAGGTTTGTCTCTGCTGGCAGGTTAACCAGGCTCAGGTGGAGGTGGGGAGGACGTGAGGGGGAAGACTTCTGGAATGTTTCATTCCACTCTGAGGGCTCTGGATCCTTGAAGAGCGAGAACGGGGTGAGCCAGGTGAGGATGACAGAAGGAAGCGAATGGAATGGGAACACCCAGGGACTCCACTTTTCAGTGCTGAGAGGTCCCTGGAGAGAAACCACTGAATAATCTCCTAAAGACACTGAAATGTGAGAAGCCCAGGGTCTCTGAACCTTCACTTCCCTCATGTAGCTGGAGCATTCTGGAATATGCTTGTACCATTCAGAGCATCTGACATGCACAGAATCTTGGGATTAGAACGTCTTTCACAAGATGCATTTTATAGAATCTTTAAACTGCAAGATCTGAGCATCTTGTCTTTGTATAGAATCCTAGAATTATAGGAGCACAGATGCATTCACAGACTCATAGGCCCACAGAATCTGAGGATTTAGGAATCTCTACAAAAGACTTGGAATAACATAAAAGCATTCAGAGAAACAGAGTTGAAATAGAAATTTTGGAACCAGGATATTAGCACAGGAAATAACTTTAGTCCAACTCCCTCTTGCAATATAGGAAGCTCTCTCTTTGCTGTAATAACTTGAACACTTCTAGGGACAGGGAGCTCATCATCTGACAGGACAAATTGTCTCACTGTTGAGCAGATTTGGCTGCTGATGCTGAGCCTAATTCTGTCCCCATGTGAGTCACTCACCCCTCTCTCCATGGCCCTACTCCTGGCCTTCCTCCTCTATTCACCTCAAAACACTGAATGGGCTGAACCAGTAACATAGACACTGAGACAGAAACGGAACTATCTCCTGGCTAAAAATAATGACTTTTGAGGGCATTGGGGCTCTGGAAGGCGTAGGCCATGACAACTGGCAATGACACTCACCCCTTCCTTTGGTGTCCTGCCCAGGTGAGAGCAAGCCATCGCCACCTGCAAGTCCTCATCCTAGCCCTCCAGCTCTGCAGAGGCAGAAAGCTGAGCAAGCTAAAAGCCACTGGAAACAATCATCGAAAAGTCAAGATCTGCTCCTAGCCAAATCCCAGGCAACTGCAAGAAGAGTATTTCATGGTAAAACCAAACACCCTTCTGAGTGTGGGAGCTGGATATCATTAGGTTTTGAATGTTGACGGGGGGTGGGGTGGGGTGGGGTGTGATGGGAAGGTCCATCCTGCTGCTGAGCCTTGGCCATGGTACTGGCCCAAAGCAGAGCTGGAAGTGTGGCTAGACTACCTAGTTGGAGCCCCAGCTCTGCCTCACACTAGCTGTGTGACCTGGGGCAAGCTCCTAACCTCTCTGTGCCTCAGCTTTCTGTCCTCTGAGGAAAGAATAATGGGAATATATCCAGTATGATCCTAGCCTTGGTCACTCAGGCAGGCTTACTTCCTGCCATCCAATAATCCACACTCGTATGTTCAATGCATGCATTCACTCTTGCTCTCACCCGCTCACCCCATTCAGCCATTCATTCATTCACTCATTGATTCAGGCATCAGTTCATTTGTTCTTCCACTCCTCAGTGCATTGATTCATTCGTGCATCCTGGCATGCTGAGGCCCGCTGTCCAGCCTTTCTCCAGCTGGTGGGTGGACAGTTGGGGCCCAAGAAGGGACTCTGGCCTTGGGGCTGGTAGAAAACCTGTGATCACTTCCATGTCACTTAAAGGTGCTGAGAACTGTAAGGATCTAGAGCATGCCTCCATCTGGTTCTCATGGCCTCAGATCCCCACCTGTTTCCTCCTCCATCCTGTCACTTGGGGATAGAGTGACCCATTAATGGCAGACCCTGGAAGGTTGGTCAGAGCAGCCTATCTGGAGGGTTTCTGTGTGACGTGGACCAGACCATCTGCCACCCCTCTGTCCCAGGAGTCCCTTCACCACTGGTGAGGGTTGTCTGAGCGCCCACAAGCTTTGGGACAGGAGACAGTCCTGCCTGTAATGTGTTTGCAGAGAACAGAGGCCTGTCATCCATCCTGTTACTCGTTTTGTTGAGGTGCATTTCGGTGTAAGAACACAACCTAGCAGACTCTTTATTCCAGAAAATTAAAGAGTCCTTTTCCCTCGAGTATCCCCCTCCCAGACTTGGGGGCTGACGGTTGGAGGCAGAGCCCAGTTCAGGGTTGGCGCTGTTGACCTGGGAGGCGATGAGATGGATCATTTCCAAAACCAATTCCACTTTTTACCTTGGTTAAGGGTATCCTTCAGCTACGTGCCCACTGGTTGGTTGCACTAATTGATTTTATTGCCCACATTTGAGCCCTCTGAGCCCCGCATGCCAGTATATTCAAATGACCAGAGGAGTGGGTTGAATCCAAAGCCTGGTGGGCGTCCGCCTAGACAGGGCTAATTTATCTGCTCACCTTTCCCATCGCGATCCTCCCACGTTCCCAGGGAGCAGAGAATCCGGAGAGGAGCAGTGACCCGAGAGCCAGCAGACCTGGGTTCCAATCCCAGCCCCACTCTTAGTGCCCTGCGCCATCCTGGGCGAGTCCCTTCCTCTCAGTGTCGCGTGGCCCCCACCGTGCAGGGGGGGGTAACACTCCGGGCTGTGCGGTGCTCGGGGCCCAAGGAAGCAGGCGCTCAACACCCAGAGCTCAGGGTATTGCTGTAGCAGCCGCCCAGCTCGGAGCTCCCACATGGCGCATTTCTGAGGCTTGGGGACAGAAATGCCTTCTCTCTGGGTTTGCAGCTCTGGAAGAGCACGTGCTCCTTGGAAGGAGAACTGGGATTTCCCTAATGAACGGCACCTGCTCCCTAGTCAAGTTCTGGCCTCCTCTTCCTGCCCTGTATCCTGTGTTTTATGTGTGACCTTTGCCAAACACAGCCATTCCTCTTTGGGTGTGGGAAGGATTTTTAAAAAAGATTGGAATTTAAACATTCTGAAAGATTTATTCTATGTAATGGATGGAACAAATACCACACAAATTATGTTCAGAGCAGCAGGGCTGAGGTGGGCTGGAAGCTGGGCTGGGGTCTGGGAGGGAGGGGTGGGGCTGGGGGGGTTCCGAGGCTGCTGGATAAAGGATTCATTCAGAAGCTCTGAACTGGATGCAACTTACAGTTTGCTGCCTTTGCAGGGGACGGGGGTGGGGCCTACTGTGTGCAGGGCGGGGCACATGCTGAACCCCATCAGCTTTGCACCGCCCCCCCATGGGCACTGCTGCTCCCACTTTTCTGCAGGGGAGTCTAGGCTCTGAGGGATGAGCTGACTGGTCCCAGGTCACTCGGCTCACCAGTGGCAGGAAGGGATGAGAGCCCAGGATTCGCTGACCCAGGGGTCCCGGCTCTTTCCCTGGCCCCGTGGAGGAGGGACACGATGACGTGTGCATCGGGGGAACTGGGGCACAGACATGAATGGTGGGACTTGTCACTGACCCATGTTCTGTTCAGCTGAGTGTTGAGCATTTCCTGTGATGCCCGGGCTCTGAGGAGGGTCCGGGAGAGGCAGGTCCTGGGCCCCTGGGAACGTGCACCTCATCGGGGGCCAACTTCCAAACATACAGCTGGGGAGAGAGGCTCAGGGGTTTCTTGGGGAACCCCAGGCCTCCCTGAAGAGCCGGCTCTGGGGACCGCAGAGCACTGGCCGCATACGGACTGGGAAGGGCGTTGGGGGAGGGGCGCCGCAGGGCACAGCTGGGAGGCGGGAATCCAGGGGCAGAGGTGTTCACTGAACAAACCTTCATCGACCCAGCTAGGCCCCGCTTTCTCAGGTTCTGGGGACAGAGGGAGGACTCAGGATGACTCTAGCCTGAGTCGCTCACCACCTAGTTGGGGAGACAACCTGGGACACCGTGAATCACCCAAAGTGGAGAGGTGGGGACGCCACTGCTTCTTGGCTGTGTGGCCTCAGGCAAGTTGCACACCTCTCTGAGCTCAGTTTCCTCATCTGTACAGCAGCGATAATAATGATCCTGCCTCACAGGGTGGGGGTGAAGATTAAGCGAGATGACACAGGTGACGGGTGAGCACGTGTTATTTTCTCTACCGGCTGCTCTGGGGCAGAGTTGAAGGAGCGATTAGTCTGCCTGGAAAGGGCTTCACCAAAGAGATGAAGTCTGGGCTTTGAAGAATGCATAGGAGTTTCTCAGAGGGAGGAGGGGAAAGGGGATACAGCTGGAGAAAAGCCTTGGCAGGGTGGGGATGACGTTAGGGTGTTGGGCGCACAGTGAAGACCTGCTTTGCTTGGAGTTTCTTGGTGGGGGAAGGATGGGAGGGATGGCGGGTGGTGAAGCTGCCGAGTAGGGAGGCGTGGTGGCCTGAGGCAGCCGACACTGGGAGTCACAGCAGGTCCTAGAGCAGCCATGCAGGTGATGTGGAGGATGGCTGTTCTGCTCGGTGACCCCTGATGTCAGGCAGGGGGAGGGGAGGAGCGGGAGTGGAGTCTCTACATCAGAGCTCATGACAGTGCACCAGTTGTCCTGGTGCCCAGGGCTCTGGGGAAGGTGGAAGGTCAGAGCCCAGCGCACATGAGGGCTCATCAAGGTGAATTCTCTTCCCCTGTCCAAGCCCCTCACTTCACCGATAGGGAAACTGAAGCTCAGAAAGGGCAAGTGACTTCCCCAGGGACACACAGCAGGTCTTGTTCTGGGACCCCAGGGGCTGCCTTCCCCTTGGGGAGGGGGTAAAGAGGGAGAAGGGAGAGGGGAAGTCCAGGGAGGGGGCATGGGTTTGGGGGCCTTTGGGGTGTCTGTGTCAACACGACAATGAATTTAAGGTGGTTCCTCCCCAGGGAGAGAATGAAAGTGACTCAGCAGAGGAAGGTGGAGGGAAATTCTGTTCTGCTACCTCAGCCCAGGGAGGGGTGAGGAGGGAATGGGGAGGGGGCTCAGTCACCCTCTGAAAGCCCAGGCCTCTGTCTCCGGGAGAAGGTCAGGGCTGCTGGGGTCTGCTCTCTCCAGGGTGAATCCAGCATTGGCCAAGGTGCCCAGGTGGCCAGGCTGCAGGAAAGGCTCACACTCAGACAGCCCTATTGTGGCCCTGGCACGGCCTTCAGCTCCTTTAATCCTCAAACTGCCCTGGGAGGAGATGGCTGTTAGTATGTCCCCAGTCAATGACGGAACAGCCCAGAGAGGGTTAGTGACCTGCGCAGGGCCTCCCAGCTGGGGAGCACGAGGGCCCGGGGTGGGGGCCGGAGTCTGGGCTCTTAGCATGTAGCTGCGCTCACCTCCCCTAGGGGCCACAGCCTCCTCACCTGCCCCCTCCCACTACCCACCCACGGGTTGCCCCCCCCCCCCCCCAGCTGGAGCAGCCTGGCCCTGTTTCCTGAACAGCCTTGCACCTCTTGCCCCAGGGCCTTTGTACTGATTGTTCTTTCCAGCTCAGCAGTTCTTCCTCGCCCTCCTGCTCTCTCTCCTCCTCCTCCTCCTTCTCCTTGCAGGATAAACCCCTCTTACACCTTCAGGGCCCAGAGCAGACAGTCCCTCCTCGGGGAGCCCCCGACACCCCAGGCTGGTTAGGGTTCCCTTCTGGCTCCCACACCACCTGTGCTTCCCCATCCGATCCCACTGCATCCTCATCGTCTGTCTCCCACGGGACTGGGGGCCTGGAGAGCATTGACTGTCTCCATCCCCATGGCTGACACAGGGCCAGCCTCCATCTCCTGACAGCTCAGAGCCTCAGTGTCCTCATCTGTAAAAGGGGTGAACTCACATCCCCCAGGATGGCTGTGGTATGAAACGAGCCGCTTGCGGAAAGCACGGGGCCGGGTGCACACAGCAGTGCGTGCTCCCCAGACACCAGCCCCCTCCCTCCCTCCCGCCTCACTTCTTTCCAGTCTCACCTCGGCCTCTCATGGGACCCAGGGCTCCTCTCCCCCGCACGGCTCCCCACCGCTCACCTTCTCCCTACCTTCAGAGCAAAGGTAATTAGAAACTTCCTCCAGGACTCACATCCTTGAAGTTCTGTGCTTAATTAGCGGGTCCTGTTCACACAGGGTTTCTGAATGCAGCCTCCCAGCCCTGGCGGATGTGAAGCGCTGTGACACCTGGCTTCTCCCTGACAGTGTTTCTCTCTTTCTACCCTCCTGGCTTTTTGTCTCCCTGAATCTGAGATGGTTTTACTGCCACGTGCATTTGGAACTCAAGGAGCGAATGACAATGCTTTATAAAGAGTCACAGACAAGGGAAGTGAGGACCGGAGAGGGAGGGCCCTGGTGGGAGTCACAGAGCAAAAACTGTCAGAGCCACTATTCAAACCCACTAATTAACTCATGTAAGAAACATGTATCAAAGTCTAACTATGTGCCACAACGTGGAATGCCCCAAATTTAGTAAAATCCAGCGTTATCTAAGGGCTTTGAAGGGACCAACTTAACACCTGTGTGTGGAGCATTGCCTGGCACTGGGCTCTGGGTTGGCTTCCTTCACGCATGGATTACGTTCATTCTCACGGCCACGTGGGCAAGAGCACACCGTCATCCCTGTATGACGAAGGATGACACTGGAGCTGGGAGAGGTGAAGGAACTTGAAGGCAACCCGGAAAGTGTTGAGGTAGGAACTGGCTCTGGGTCACTGGGCTCCCAGTCAAGGGCACTTTCCGAGAGGCTGGAGATGGGGTCGGCTGTTAGGAGTGGGCCGAGTCACAAGGCAGTGAGGGCAGTGTTAGGACAGGAAGGCCCCGAGGCTGGGGTTGACGGGTGGTGGAGGGCACTCACCTCACTCCCGGACAGTCACTGAGGCCGGTGCATTCTGCCTCAGAAAATCCCTTGAACCATTTTGGGTTTGGACGTGGGCTCTGCTGCTTAGTGGGGATGACTGTGGACACATCCTCAACCTCACTAAGCCCCAGATTCCTCACTGGAGATGCCCTGACTTATCGTCTGGGGGTTGGGAAGGTCTGATGAGGAGTGGGTGTGAAATGCCCAGCGCAGAGCCTGGCACACAGTAGGTGCTCAGTGACTGCTAATTAATGAGTCAATTCACTCCTCCCTCCTCTACTGGGGAAGCCTCTAGGGGTGCCTCAAGGTGCCCCAGAGTGGGCATGGGGATGCCAGTGTCCGTGCCAAGAAGGCTGTGTCCTTAAAATCCTAGAGCTTCCCATACGCTGACAGTGAGGCTCAGAGATAAATAAGACCTGATTTTAGTCCTGCATCTCCCAGGCTTGGCCACTCCCCGGCATACCAACCCCACCCGCCAGCTTCCCAGGGATAGAAAGTACAGTGTCCCACTGTGTGCTGATCATTCAAGCCCTGGAGGATACCTGTTGGTCTCCCACAGTGTTTAAGTATCTCTGTGCCATTAGATAGGGGAGACACACAGAGATAAATAGATCACAATGTAGTTGAAAAGGAGGAAGCTACATATTTCAGAAGCAGAAGAGAGGAGAAGATTTACTTTCCAGGGATAGAGAGAAGGCAGGGAGGCTTTCCAGAAGAGAAGGTCTCTAATCTGGGTTTTGCTGGATCAATAGGAGTTTGCCAGGTGGACGAGGAGGAAGAAGGCATCTTGAGAAGAATAGAATGCATAGTGGAAACAGGAACCGGGTACGGTTCTGGGTAGCAGATCCACCAGGGGAGAGGGTGGGTCAGGTTAAGAAAGGCCTGGAATGCCAGGCTAAGGGGGTCTCTGCTTTCCCTCGTGCTTGGGCCTGTTTCTGCCCCTACCTGTCCGCTGCATATTGACACCAGTAATGTGCTGTCTGCCAGGCTAGATCCAACCCCATCACCCTGGACACTCTTTTCCAGGTGGGTCGCAAGCTCTGTTGCCTACAGGTCAGTCTTGACCCAACAGCACCAGTGGAGGCTCCGGGCTCTGGAGGACTGAGGTAGAGCAGGGAGGCCGTGTCAAGAGCCTGGGCTCTGGAGCCACAGAGACCCGGGTTCAAGTCCCAGTTGCATCACTGAGTCACTTCTTTAAGCTTCCCCTGTGACATGGGGGTCTTAATCCTGCCGCCAGGAGGCTGTCAAGAGGGGAAAAAGATGACAAGATAATACCAAGAGCTGCCTTTCACCAAGAGCTTGCTAGGTACCAACAGCCCTGTACGCACTTAACATGCTTACCTCCTACGATCCTCTTCACGCCCCACTGATCTATGCTTAGCACGAAGCACAGTGCCGGGCACATAGTAGCTGCTCAACACGTAGCCATGCCTCCCCTGCCTCTGTGTGTCCCAGAGCACCAAGGATGGTTTCCTGCCACTGTGGTATGGCAGCTCTGAAATCCCTTCCCTCTGCCACCCCTCCCCACCTCCCTGCCCCTTCCATGGTGTTTATATCCGGCCACTCCCTACCTGGTTGTCTGTTCCCTTTGAACTTGCAAGGGGCACAATCTTCATCGTGTCCCTGAGGCCCAGGGTCACCCATGGAGCCATCAGGTGGGTTGGGTGGCTGGCTGAGAGTGAGTCCCTTATGTGTGACACAGACAGACACACACAGATACACACTCATAGATACACACACACACACACACACACACACACACTCCTTACTGGATGTGCAGGTCGGGTTGGTTAAGTGAGATGATGCTCTCTGCCTCTCTTTCCCTTTGGCTCCCTCCTCCTCCTCGCTCCCTCACTTGGACGTGGCCACACTAGTGCACAAACATGCATGCACAGACGCACACTCTGGTCTCCTGCCTGCTCAGGCTGTCCGGTCGGACTCTTGCCCTCTTTCCCTCGTTTTCCCTCTGATCTGCCTCCAGCGCCCCAGATGCGGGGAGCAGAGGGGCAGGGGCAGGACCGTCACTGCAGGGCCTTGTAAGGACCTCAAGGTTACCCTGATTGCAGGGAGGATGGGAGGCCCGGGGGCTTTGAGCAGAGGAATGGTGTGCTCTGATTTGTGTTCCGACGTGCCTGGCTGCTGGGTTGGGGTTGAGCGGAGCCTTCAGGGGCGGGGTGGCCAGGGAGCAGGGAGCCCCTGTGGGCAGCCATGAGAGAGGCGCGTGGCTGGACCAGGGCAGCGGTGGTGGCAGGAAGCGGTCAGCTTTGGAACGTTGAAGGTAGAGCCATCGGGATGTACCGGGGGATTGGGTGGGCGTGAGAGACAGTGAGGGGTCAAGGTCGAGCCCAGGTTTTACCCTGAGTGACGAGAAGGGTGGAGTTCCCGTTCACAGAGATGGGACGGCTGTGGGAGGGGCAAGGCTCGGGCACTGCTGCGGACGGGTGACAGTCAGGAGTTCAGTTTTGGGTGTTAAGTTTGGGATGCTCATTTGATGGCTGGAAGGAGATGTCGAGAAGGCAGTTGAGTCTAACAACCTGGAATTCCAGGCTGCAGGGAAGGGCTTGGGGATTGTCAATGCTGGGGTCCTATTTAAGCCTTGAAACTGGCCTGGTCCATCTAGGGAAGGCGAGCAAATAGAGAAGAGAAGAGGTGTGAGCACCCAGCATCTCCACATGTAGAGGACCAAGTGCTGAGGAGGAAGAGGCAAAGGAGGCCTCCCTTCTTCCCGGGAAGCCCCTGGACCAATCTCGGACCTGCCTGGGAGCCAGTCAGGCAGGGCCTCCGAGCCAGGTCGATGAGATGGGGGCTCAGGGAGAAGGTACACAGTGTGGGTTTGAATGTACTTACTGGACAAGCCCAGATTTAGACACAGAGGATTTTGAAAAACAGTAGTTAAAAAACCTCTCAAGTGGATGAGCCGCTAGAAATCTTGAAAAAACCCAACCCATTACATTAAAGGGTTGTGCTTTCTCTCTGCTTCTAGAAGACGGTTATCCTCTCTCTTCCCTCTGTGTCTGCTTCATGTCCTCCGAGTGAAGTCCCACCTCCTCCTCTCTCTCTCATTCCTCCCCCCACCCAGCTGTAACCAATGAGGTTCCAGTGCGGGTAGAGAGCTGGGGCCACCCCTGCCCCTCAGCGGGGGCTGAGCCCCTCCTCTGTGGCTCTCGCTTTCCCCACCTGTCAACCAGCCATTGGCTGAGCAGCTCCCGGGGCCGATGCCAAAGTTCTCCCCTCCTCTCCCACCTCCTGACAGTGTGTGTGGGGGGCGAGCCCAAGGGACTCCAGGCTGGGACGTCCTCTCCCACCCTGGGTAGTTAGGTCCACATTGATGGCCAACCAAAGATTCTCCTCCAGTGACCCAGCAGACCTCTTACTGCCCAGGCAGTAAGGAAATTATGAGGAGGATTCTGAGGCATTTGCTGGGTTCTCAGGTGGGGAGGACGTAAAGTACCCTGGAGTGCGTTTAAATGAGCAACTAGGCACCACCACGTGGATGGGAGACATGGGTGAGAGTGGGGGGCACACGCACCCAGAGGAGGGGAAGCTATCCAGCCTCCCTGTCCTTGCTCTTCCCAGCTCTGTCCCCACCTCCCCCTGCAGCCCAGGATTCGTTTTTCCCAGGCCACCCAGGAGACCCAGAACACCAGCTTCCAAGGCTCCCAGGCCTAGCCCCCATCTGCTCGGGCTTGGGTCAAGCATCCCCTCCTGGTCCAAGCAGCTCCGGCCAGAGGTGTGGTTACACATTGCAGACTCTGTGGAGCCCAGAGGCCCAGTGGGGAGGGAGGATGCTTTCTGGAGGAGAAGAGGGGTTGCTGTGAGCTGGGCGGGCATCTGGGAAGGGTCGCAACTGCCAGCTCACCGGTGAGGGGGACCCGGGGGTTGGGAAATAAACGGGAGCTTGTTTGGCAGAGAAAGGGAAGACGGGAGGTGAGCCGTTTGGAGGGAGTGCTGTTTCATTTTGTTCTCAGACTAAAAGATCATTTTCAGAAAGATCTTTTACTGTCCGCAGTTGTTCAGTTTATTTCTTTACTTGATGATGGTTGCTCTTCCCCATGGGAATATCTGTCCCAGGAGGGCAGCCCCACCTGTCCCCTTCACCCCTGTAGTCCCCAGGGAGCCCTGCTGGTCCCCAATTCGTGTAAGTGGAATGAATGAATGAATGAATAAATGTTAACAGGGAGAAGTCTCAAAAGAGAAGGAAATGACGACCCCTGGTTTTATGTTTCAGTTGTTTTAAGTATCGTCATCCTTAATGATAACAAGGAATCTCCATCACACACTTGGTAAGTGCTGGGGCTGTGCTGAGAGCTTTACACCTGTTTCCTCATTTGATCTCCAGCCACAGCCTTGGAGGAGGTGAGGGCGCTCTCGGGTCTTACAGGGGAGGACAGGGGACCCTCGGTGCAAAGCGCCCCAGGGCTGTGGCTGGTGAGGAGCAAAGCTGGGACTTGAGGCCCAGTCCCTGCCCCCTCCACCCCCCCCCCCCCCACTGTGGGACTCCAGGTCCCTCTCAGAACTGCACGCTCTCTGTCCTACTGCGTGCAGGCCCTGCGCTGGGGACTGGAGATGAAGGACACACTGTCCTGCCCCATGAGGATCCCAGCATGAGTCAGGGAGATGGAGCTGTACGTGAGAATGAAGAATGTTGTCTTCAATGGTTCTCCTGTCTGGATCTCACTCCGCAGGTGGGGAAACCGAGGCCCAGATTGGGGCAGGGACTTGCCCATTGTGACAGAGCCTCTGGGTTCTCTGGGAGGAAGAAGTGAGGTGAAGGGGGGAAGGTCAGAAGCTCTGGGTGAGTCGGATTGTGTTTGTTCACCGAGGATGCTGGGGTAAGAGGCTTGGACCCCGGGCTGCTGTCCAGGGCGTAGCGCAGACTTGGGCAGCTGCCCGGTCATCTATGGGGGGCTCCAGGGGGATTAACAAGGCAGCCACGTGGAGGTGGATGGAGGGGAGAGGTGGCATGAATTTAGGTCATGTTGACGTGATGTGGAGGCAGGTGGTGGAAAAGAAAAATAAATGACAGAAAATCACAGCAACAACAGCCCTGACTTGGCAAACTATCTGCCAACATATTTGGTTTGTTTTGGAGACCTAGAACTTTCTAAAAGTGAAGGGTTGGGAGGTTGCCACTTTGTAGGGACAGAGGGAGGGTGGAGGGCCCAGTGCCGGGCATAAAGTCACTGCGGGGATGGAGGCAGCTTGGTCCCTGGCCTCCCTGGGAGTCCTCCCACCCTCCAACCCTGGGAAGGGCTGACAAAGGTCTCTGTGGCTGATCACCTCACGGAGCAGAGAGGGGCTGGGTGGCAGCAAAGGCCCCTTGGGCTTGCCTTGGCTGCCTGGGATGATGGCCTCATTTCCCAAGGTCCCTGCATCCTCCAGAACGTATCCCCCTGAGAGCAGGGCCTGTCCGGGTTGTTCCCAGCTCATGCCCATGCTCTGCGTGGTGCGAAGCACGTAGTGGATGAAGGAGCAAACGTCAGACCATTTGCCCTCGCCCACACTCACTCCAGTGTGTTCCCAGGGCAGGGGTGACTTGGCCAATCATACAAGGTTTCACTGCTTACCCAGTGCCACACAGCACCCAGCTGGGACTGGCACTCAGGTCCCTGGGCCCCCAGAGCAGTTCTAGAGAATGAGAGATGCCGCCTCTGCAGTGGTCGGGCGTGGGCTCTGGGGCCAGAGGAGATCTGGGTTCAAACCCAGAGGCTCCTTTTACAAAGTGTGTCAGAGGGGGCGACGTCTCAACTGCTCTGAATCTCAGCTTCCTTTTCTGTAAAATTCTACTTCAGAGGGTGTTTGCGACAGTTAAATGAAAAAAAAGTGTTTGCGGAGGGCTTAGCACAGAGCTGGGCAGGTAGTAGGCAACCAAGGAACGATAATAGTACCGTTATTATTTAGCAGTTGCTGTTGTTTGTTGTGATGGTGTCCGTGGGTGGGGCCTCGCCTGTCCTGTCGCTCCTGTGTCCCTGGGGCCGGCACTGGCCTGGCGCACAGTAGGTGTGCGGAATCCACTGCCAGCGGTCGGGGGTCTCTTCTGTGTCGCTGGATGGGCCTCCCTGACACCTGAAGGGAC
This sequence comes from Balaenoptera acutorostrata, assembly GCF_949987535.1. NCBI lineage: Eukaryota > Metazoa > Chordata > Mammalia > Artiodactyla > Balaenopteridae > Balaenoptera > Balaenoptera acutorostrata. The sequence goes on along the minus strand of NC_080064.1, from coordinate 24,483,059 downwards.
AACAGCAGAACCAAGTGACTCTTAAAGGAGGAGCAATTTTATGGGATTCTCAGCCTCTCTTTTCCCTTCGGCCCTGATCCATTTCCTTATTGATTCAGCGATTTAACATGCCAGCTGGGCTCTGGCAGAGCTGGCGGCAGAATGACAGGGAGCCAAGATCTCGGTGCCCTTTGCTCCGGCTTTTATCTGCCTGATTTCACGTGGCTGGAGCCCTGGCTGCCACTTCGTTGGAGAAATGTCCAAACCGTATGAAATCACAGGACGCAGGCAGGCGACAGAACACTTGTCACCCACCTCTTGCCCGTCCCCCTTGGTCCTGAGCCCGTGGCTGGGAGGGATCATCATGCTCTGAGGGCCTGGCTCATCTTACCTGCATTTCTCCATAATCACAGTCTTGGGACTGCAAGCAGTTTTCTTGAGGTGAGAGCTGGTGGGCTGAGCATGTGCGTTCACAGCCTGTAGCCAGCGATGGCCGCACGCTGGGCCCAGGAGCTTCACGTCCGGACAGCACTGGGGTGGAGCGTCCAGCTGAACGGACGCGTCACAGGCAGATGTTGGGCTGGGTTGTTTTCTCCTTTTAGTTTTTATTAGCTTTTTAAAACATGGAAGTGATGCAAGCTCACTGTAAAAATCCAAGCATTGTAGAAGTGTGTATTTTGAGTGTCCTGTTCCCCCAACTCAAAACCCACTTCCAGATGAAACACTGCAGGCATCAATGACAACAAGCTTGCTGAAATGTGCCTGCAGGCTTTTAAATTCGCTGTTCCTCAACCCTGAAATCAGCCCCGAAGGGTCGATTCTGAACCTCTCTCTTTTTAAGGACAGGCAAAGGGGCTCAGAGCAGCAGAGTGGCCCTTCCCCCAAACACCACTCAGCTGGTTTCAGGGCAGGGATTGAACCCACATCTGTGTGACTCTAAAAGCATTCTCCCACTCGACCTCCACTCACTGTGAGTGGTTCGGCATATGTCTTTTTTTTTTTCTGAGTGTATAATAACTTGTCTTTCTTTTACAAACATGAGGTTATACTCTAAGCATCATTTTTACAGCTGGCTTCTTCATTTTCAGAGAATATTTTCCTATGTGGCTCTGTCCCATTTTTTTCAGCAGCTGCCCAGTGTCCTTCTGTCAGAGGCACCCGTATTTGTTTAGCTGGTCCTTTTCAGGTGAATGTTTAGGTTGTTTTTGGGTTTCCTGCTATTACCGGCAGTGCTACAATGAACATAACCCCCTGACTGTCTCCCTAAATATTAACTTTGACTATGCAAGTACTATCTGCATTTATTTTCTTTGTCAGATAGTTGAACAGCTTAGATAAAGAGAAACTTCCTTGGGCTACCTTCCTCCACAACTCACCCCTATACTTCAATCCCTTCTCCATAGTAACCGCTGTTATCAGAGTGGCATATAATCCTTATAGACTCATTTCTGTGCATTTATATACATACATATGCATGTGTTTTTGCTATGGGTCTTTTAAAAAATGTGAAAGGTATCATGCAATATGCATTTTTGTGCATCTGGCTTTTTTTTTTTTTTTCCATTAGTATCATCCCAGACATCTTTCTATGTTGGCTCATAGAGAGCTACCTCATTCTTTTTTTTTTTTTTTTCCTCATTCTTTTTAATGAGATCATATGTCATGTTCCATGGCACGGATGCATCATCTTTTTTAAAAACCATTTCCCTATTGATAGATACTTAGGTTCCTTCCACTTTTTTCTCTCTATTGAAAAGTACTGCAATAAACATTCTTGCGAATGTCTCATTGGGTGCACGTGGGAGCAGTTCTCTGGAATCGATACCCAGGAGTGGAATTGCTGGGCTCAAGGGTTAAGCCAGGTCTTGTCTGAGGCCACAGGAGGCTGGGGAAGATGCGGGTGGGTTGTGGGTTCCAGGTGGCTCGTTATTGTAGGCAGCTTGAGGCAAGCTGGCGGGGGATCTGGCCTTTGCCTAATAGCCCACTCACGGTGGCCTTGATTTTGGACGGCTCCTGGTGACACTGCCGACTCTAGTAAGATCTCTGTCTGGCAGTTCTTTGGACAGAATTGTCAGAACAGCCCTGTGGGTTGCCTGTGAGGCCAGCCCCAAACACTGTCTGACTCTCTCTCTCTTCCTCCTTGTACTGACTGATCCAGACTGACTAGTTATTTTGGTGTTTTTTTTTTTAAATTTATTTTATTTTTGGCTGCATTGGGTCTTCGTTGCTGTGCGCAGGCTTTCTCTAGTTGTGGTGAGCGGGGGCTACTCTTCGTTGCGTTGCGCGGACTTCTCATTGTGGTGGCCTCTCCCGTTGTGGAGCACGGGCTCCAGGCACACGGGCTTTAGTAGTTGTGGCTTGTGGGCTCAGTAGTTGTGGCTCACGGGCTTTACAGCACAGGCTCAGTAGTTGTGGCTCACGGGCCCAGTCGCTCTGTGGCACGTGGGATCTTCCCGGACCAGGGCTCGAACCCGAGTCCCCTGCATTGGCAGGCGGATTCCCAACCACTGTGCCACCAGGGAAGTCCATTTTGGTGGTTTTTAGTCTGTTTCTACTAGTTAGCTCTAGGAGAGTTTGAGGGGGGGGAAAGTGCAGTAAACTGTTCAGCTACCAACCATTACCTGCACGTAGGTCTATACATTTATGTGTTTGCTTGTTGGTTATGTACTTGTGGTTGCTTTGTTTTTTAAAAAAATTTATTTATTTATTTATTTTTGGCTGTGTTGGGTCTTCATTGCTGCGCGGGGGCTTTTCTCTAGTTGCGGCGAGCGGGGGCTACTCTTCGTTGCAGTGCATGGGCTTCTCATTGTGGTGGCTTCTCTTGTTGCAGAGCACAGGCCCTAGGCACATGGGCTTCAGTAGTTGTGGCACGCAGGCTCAGTAGTTGTGGCTCACAGGCTCTAGAGCACAGGCTCAGTAGTTGTGGCGCACAGGCTTAGTTGCTCTGCGGCATGTGGGATCATCCTGGACCAGGGCTCGAACCCGTGTCCCCTGCATTGGCAGGCAGATTCTTAACCACTGCGCCACCAGGGAAGCCCAGTTGCTTTGTTTTTAACCTGCTCACTAGCCTCCCCCATCACCAGGTTATGGTACCGCCTTTCCATTTTTGTTCTCCCGTCAATTACAGTTCTTTGGCCCCCACACTTCCCAGCTAAGATGGCGGGGATGGACATGTGACCCAGGCTGGCCAATCAGAGTACTGCATCCCTAAGCCACAGTCACTGGTTCAGGACCCACCAATCAAGCCCTCCCCTAGGATTTTCTGCTGGAGTCTTTGGGAGAAACTCCCTCTTGCCTTTGGAATAAGAGTTCAAAATAGACTCTTGGGGTCACCTTCCCTGGCCTCATGGGGCATGCCCAGGTGCAGTGGGAGAAACTGAGGCCATTTTGCAGAAAGAAGTAGAAACAGAGATGAGAGATGGTAGACAGAGTGCCCTGGGGGGACCAAGATCTTGATTCTGGCCATTCTTTTTACTGCCCCCAAGGCTTCTGAGCCTCTTTCCCAGCCCTGGGGGCTAACCATCCTCCTTCTAAAGGCCTCAGCTGCTGGACTGGGCTCTGTTGCTGTGGCCCAGAGTCCTGACCAATATTGGGGGTGGGCTCATGAGGTCGTGAGGGCTCTGGATGGACAGAAAGCAGGTTGGCTGGGGACGAGGGTCTCCACTGACCCAGCTTCCTGACTTCAGTATCTCTTCCTTTACTCTATTCACTCTGTCTTTTAAAACCCAAATCAAACATGGCACTCTTTCTTCAAACTCTTCAATGGCTCCCCATTTTCCTTAGGATCAAACCCAAACTCTTTACCTGCTGTGGTGGACCCTGCGTGGATTGGCCCTTACCTGTCACCCATCACTGGCCACAGCTTAGGTTCCAGCCAGCTTTCTGTTCCAGGCACAGGTCATTCTCTCTTCTCCAAGCCTTTGCACATGCTGTTCCCTTGACCTGATATACCTTTCCATCACTTTTCTACCTTATACCCTCTCCCCTGTTCTTTACCAGGATGACTATACTCCTCTTTTTGTTTGTAAGTAAGTACCTCTTCCTCCAGGAAGCCTTCCTGTTCCCCTGCTCTGAGCCCCCATAGCATGGCATTATTCAGCTCTGTGGTAATTATTTAATGATCTGTTTTCTTCAAAGGACTCTGGACTCTATGAAAGCAAGTTCATGCCCATTTTGTTCATTACTGCATTCATTAATACCAGCTTCCAGCATACTGTTAATAAATACATGGGGAATGAATCAACGAATGAGCCCTTGTTCAAGAGGCAAAGGATGGGGTGGAAAACACTCGACTTTGGAACAAGACAGACCTGGTTTCTGATGTTGCCTACACACTTTACTCTCCTTTGGCAAATTACTTCACCTTTCTGAGCCTCATTCTTGAAATGCTGATAGCAATATTTTTGCCCACCTGTCAGCTATTGTGAGAAAGATAGTGAAGGTGACGGTGTTGGAGAACTCAAAGTTTTAAAGCTACAGGTCAATGATAATCAATAAACAGAAATTGTTCTGATAAATATGTTGGTCTTCTCCCCCACCCCAGGTTGAAAATAACAAATACCTGAGCTATAGGGGAGGGGAAAGAGAGAGAGACACATGCCAAGGGCTATAACGTGTCAAGTGCTGTATAAACAAATTGAGTATATTAATTTTCTCCAGAAAGGGCTTCAGTGACTTTCATTAGATTTATTACTAGGTATTTTATACTTTTTTTCCCCTGCTGTTAATGGTTATCTTTTTTCTTTTACTGAGGCATGGAGGTGTAATTCAGTGTTATATATTGATTTTATATCCAGTAAATTTGTTAAACTTCTTTAATTTTAATTTTTTCTTGAGACATAATTGACAAATAAAATTGGTAAGATATTTAAGTATACATGATGATTTAATATACATATAAACTGCTTTATTAATTCTGTTTATTTATCTGTAGATTCTTTCAGATTTTTCCCATAGACAAACACATCATCTGCAAATAATGACAGTTTTGTTTCTTCCTTTCACCTTTCATTTCTTTTCTTTCTAACATTCCTAAAAGTGGTGAGGGAGGGTACTCTTGTCTCTTTCCTGATTTCAAAGAGAAAGCTGTTTCCACTGCACTGTAATGTATGATATTTGCACTAGATTTTTCAAAGATGCTCTTTATCTTGCTAAGAAAGTCTAATTTATTCTTAGTTTGCTGGGAGTTTACTCTTTTTTTTTAAATTTTGTTTTTTATTTAAAAAAATTTTTTTTAACATCTTTATTGGAGTATAATTGCTTTACAATGGTGTGTTAGTTTCTGCTTTATAACAAAGTGAATCAGTTATACATATATATATGTTCCCATATCTCTTCCCTCTTGCATCTCCCTCCCTCCCACCCTCCCTATCCCACCCCTCTAGGTGGTCACAAAGCACAGAGCTGATCTCCCTGTGCTTTGCGGTTGCTTCCCACTGGCTATCTATTTTACGTTTGGTAGTGTATATATGTCCATGCCACTCTCTCACTTTGTCACATCTTACCCTTCCCCCTCTCCATATCCTCAAGTCCATTTTTTTTTAAATCAGTCATCAATTTTATACACATCAGTGTATACATGTCAATCCCATTCACCCAATTCAGCACACCACCATCCCCACCCCACTGTGGTTTTACCCCCTTGGTGTCCATACGTTTGTTCTCTATATCTGTGTCTCAACTTCTGCCCTGCAAACTGGTTCATCTGTACCATTTTTCTAGGTTCCACATACATGCGTTAATATATGATATTTGTTTTTCTCTTTCTGACTTACTTCACTCTGTATGACAGTCTCTAGATCCATCCAGGTCTCAACAAATGACTCAATTTCGTTCCTTTTTATGGCTGAGTAATATTCCATTGTATATATATACCACATCTTCTTGATCCATTCGTCTGTCGATGGGCATTTAGGTTGCTTCCATGGCCTGGCTATTGTAAATAGTGCTGCAATGAACATTGGGGTGCACGTGTCTTTTTGAATTATGGTTTTCTCTGGGTATATGCCCAGTAGTGGGATTGCTGGATCATATGGTAATTCTATTTTTAGTTTTTTAAGGAACATCCATATTGTTCTCCATAGTGGCTGTATCAATTTACATTCCCACCAACAGTGCAAGAGGGTTCCCTTTTCTCCACACCCTCTCCAGCATTTGTTGTTTGTAGATTTTCTGATGATGCCCATTCTAACTAGTGTGAGGTGATACCTCATTGTAGTTTTGATTTGCATTTCTCTAATAATTAGTGATGTTGAGCATGTTTTCATGTGCTTCTTGGCCATCTATATGTCTTCTTTGGAGAAATGTCTATTTAGGTCTTCTGCCCATTTTTGGATTGGGTTGTTTGTTTCTTTAATATTGAGCTGAATGAGCTGTTTATATATTTTGGAGATTAATCCTTTGTCCATTGATTCGTTTGCAAATATTTTCTCACATTCTGAGGGTTGCCTTTTCGTCTTGTTTATGGTTTCCTTTGCTGTGCAAAAGCTTTGAAGTTTCATTAGGTCCCATTTGTTTATTTTTGTTTTTATTTCCATTACTCTAGGAGGTGGATCACAAAAGATCTTGCTGTGATTTATGTCAAAGAGTGTTCTTCCTATATATTCCTCTAAGAGTTTTATAGTGTCCAGTCTTACATTTAGGTCTCGAATCCATTTTGAGTTTATTTTTGTGCATGGTGTTAGGGAGTGTTCTAATTTCATTCTTTTACATGTAGCTGTCCAATTTTCCCAGCACCACTTATTGAAGAAACTGTCTTTTCTCCATTGTATATCCTTGCATCCTTTGTCATAGATTACTTGATCATAGGTGCATGGGTTTATCTCTGGGCTTTCTATCTTGTTCCATTGATCTATGTTTCTGTTTTTGTGCCAGTACCATATTGTCTTGATTACTGTAGCTTTGTAGTATAGTCTGATGTCAGGGGGTCTGATTCCTCCAGCTCTGTTTTTTTCCCTCAATAATGCTTTGGCCATTTGGGGTCTTTTGTGTCGCCATACAAATTTTAAGATTTTTTGGTTCTAGTTCCATAAAATGCCATTGGTAATTCGATAGGGATTGCATTGAATCTGTAGATTGCTTTAGGTAGCATAGTCATTTTCACAATATTGATTCTTCCAATCCAAGAACATGGTATATCTCTCCATCTGTTGGTAGCATCTTTAATTTCTTTCATCAGTGTCTTATAGTTTTCTGCATACAGGTCTTTTGTCTCCCTAGGTAGGTTTATTCCTAGGTATTTTATTCTTTTTGTTGCAATAGTAAATGGGAGTGTTTCCTTAATTTCTCTTTCAGATTTTTCATCATTAGCATATAGGAAAGCAAGAGATTTCTGTGCATTAATTTTGTATCCTGCAACTTTACCAAATTCATTGATTAGCTCTAGTAGTTTTCTGGTAGCATCTTTAGGATTCTCTATGTATAGTATCATGTCATCTGCAAACAGTGACAGTTTTACTTCTTCTTTTCCAATTTGTATTCCTTTTATTTCTTTTTCTTCTCTGACTGCCGTGGCTAGGACTTCCAAAACTATGTTGAATAATAGTGGTGAGAGTGGACATCCTTGTCTTGTTCCTGATCTTAGAGGAAATGTTTTCAGTTTTTCACCGCTGAGAATGATGTTTGCTGTGGGTTTGTTGTATATGGCCTTTATTATGTTGAGGTAGTTTCCCTCTGTGCCCACTTTCTGGAGAGTTTTTATCATAAATGGGTGTTGAATTTTGTCAAAAGCTTTTTCTGCATCTATTGAGATGATCATATATATATATTTTAAAACACACTGTAATTTTGGGTGTCTTTAATTATGAGGTAACTGCTTATTTCATGCCCTCTTTTTTTTTTTAAACATCTTTATTGGAGTATAATTGCTTTACAATGGTGTGTTAGTTTCTGCTTTATAACAAAGTGAATCAGTTATACATATGTCCCCATACCTCGTCCCTCTTGCATCTCCCTCCCTCTCACCCTCCCTATCCCACCCCGATCATATGGTTTTTATTCTTCAATTTGTTAATGTGGTGTATCACATTGATTGATTTGTGTATATTGAAGAATCCGTGCATCACTGGGATAAATCCCACTGGATCATGGTGTATGATCCTTTTCATGTGTTGTTGGATTCTGTTTGCTAGTATTTTGTTGAGGATTTTTGCATCTATATTCATCAGTGACATTGGTCTGTAATTTTCTTTTTTTGTAGTATCTTTGTCTGGTTTTGGTATCAGGGTGATGGTGGCCTCATAGAAAGAGTTTGGGAGTGTTCCTTCCTCTGCAATTTTTAGGAAGAGTTTGAGAAGGATGGGTGTTAGTTCTTCTCTAAATGTTTGATAGAATTCACCTGTGAAGCCATCTGGTCCTGGACTTTTGTTTGTTGGAAGATTTTAATCACAGTTTCAATTTCATTACTTGTGATTGGTCTGTTTATATTTTCTATTTCTTCCTGGTTCAGTCTTGGAACGTTATACCTTTCTAAGAATTTGTCCATTTCTTCCAGGTTGCCCATTTTATTGGCATAGAGTTGCTCTAGTAGTCTCTTAGGATGCTTTGTATTTCTGTGGTGTCTGTTGTTACTTCTCCTTTTTCATTTCTAATTTTATTGATTTGAGTCCTCTCCCTCTTTTTCTTGATGAGTCTTGCTAATGGTTTATCAATTTTGTTTATCTTCTCAAAGAAGCATCTTTTAGTTTTATTGATCTTTGCTATTGTTTTCTTTGTTTCTATTTCATTTATTTCTGCTCTGATATTTATGATTTCTTTCCTTCTGCTAACTTTGGGTTTTGTTTGTTCTTCTTTCTCTAGTTCCTTTAGGTGTAAGGTTAGATTGTTTATTTGAGATTTTTCTTGTTTCTTGAGGTAGGCTTGTATAGCTATAAACTTCCCTCTTAGAACTGCTTTTGCTGCATCCCATAGATTTTGGATCATCATGTTTTCATTGTCATTTGTCTCTAGGTATTTTTTGATTTCCTCTTTGATTTCTTCAGTGATCTCTTGGTTATTTAGTAACGTATTGTTTAGCCTCCATGTGTTTGTGTTTTTTACGTTTTTTCCCGTCATTCATTTCTAATCTCATAGCGTTGTGGTCAGAAAAGATGTTTGATATGATTTCAATTTTCTTAAATTTACTGAGGCTTGATTTGTGACCCAAGGTGTGATCTATCCTGGAGAATGTTCCGTGTGCACTTGAGAAGAAAGTGTAATCTGCTGCTTTTGGATGGAATGTCCTATAAATATCACTTAAATCTATATGGTCTATTTTGTCTTTTAAAGCTTCTGTTTCCTTCTTTATTTTCATTTTGGATGATCTGTCCATTGGTGTAAGTGAGGTGTTGAAGTCCCCCACTATTATTATGTTACTGTCTATTTCTTCTTTTAGAGCTGTTAGCAGTTGCCTTATGTATTGAGGTGCTCCTATGTTGGGTGCATATATGTATTTTTAATTGTTATATCTTCTTCTTGGTTTGATCCCTTGATCATTATGTAGTGTCCTTCCTTGTCTCTTGTAACATTCTTTATTTTAAAGTCTATTTTATCTGATATGAGTATTGCTACTCCAGCTTTCTTCTGATTTCCATTTGCATGGAATATCTTTTTCCATCCCCTCACTTTCAGTCTGTATGTGTCCCTAGGTCTGAAGTGGGTCTCTTGTAGACAGCATATATATGGGTCTTGTTTTTGTATCCATTCAGCAAGCCTGTGTCTTTTGGTTGGAGCATTTAATCCATTCACGTTTAAGGTAATTATCGATATGTATGTTCCTATGACCATTTTCTTAATTGTTTTAGGTTTGTTTTTGTAGGTCCTTTTCTTCTCTTGTGTTTCCCACTTAGAGAAGTTCCTTTAGCATTTGTTGTAGAGCTGGTTTGGTGGTGCTGAATTCTCTTAGCTTTTGCTTGTCTGTAAAGCTTTTGATTTCTCCATCGAATCTGAATGAGCTCCTTGCTGGGTAGAGTAATCTTGGTTGTAGGTTCTTCCCTTTCATCATTTGAAGTATATCATGCCACTCCCTTCTGGCTTGTAGAGTTTCTGCTGAGAAATCAGCTGTTAACCTTATGGGAGTTCCCTTGTATGTTATTTGTCATTTTTCCCTTGCTGCTTTCAATAATTTTTCTTTGTCTTTAATTTTTGCCATTTTGATTACTATGTGTCTCGGCGTGTTTCTCCTTGGGTTTATCCTGTATGGGACTTGCTGCGCTACCTGGACTTGGGTGGCTATTTCCTTTCCCATGTTAGGGAAGTTTTCGACTGTAATCTCTTCAAATATTTTCTCTGGTCCTTTCTCTCTCTGTTCTCCTTCTGGGACCCCTATAATGCGAATGTTGTTGCATTAAATGTTGTCTCAGAGGTCTCTTAAGCTGTCTTCATTTCTTTTCATTCTTTTTTCTTTAGTCTGTTCCACAGCAGTGAATTCCACCATTCTGTCTTCCAGGTCACTTACCCGTTCTTCTGCCTCAGTTATTCTGCTATTGATTCCTTCTAGTGTAGTTTTCATTTCAGTTATTGTATTGTTCATCTCTGTTTGTTTGTTCTTTAATTCTTCTAGGTCTTCGTTAAACATTTCTTGCATCTTCTCGATCTTTGCCTCCATTCTTTTTCCGAGGTCGTGGATCATCTTCACTATCATTTTTCTGAATTCTTTTTCTGGAAGGTTGCCTATCTCCACTTCATTTAATTGTTCTTCTGGGGTTTTATCTTGTTCCTTCATCTGGTACATAGCCCTCTGCCTTTTCATCTTGTCTCTTTCTGTGAATGTGGTTTTTGTTCCACAGGCTTCAGGACTGTAGTTCTTCTTGCTTCTGTTGTCTCCGCTCTGGTGCATGAGGCTATCTAAGAGGCTTGTGTAAGTTTCCTGATGGGAGGGACTGGTGGTAGGTAGAGCTGACTGTTGTTCTGGTGGGCAGAGCTCAGTAAAACTTTAATCCACTTGAGTGTTGATGGGTGGGGCTGGGTTCCCTCCTTTTTGGTTGTTTGGCTTGAGGCAACCCAACACTGGAGCCTACCTGGGCTCTTTGGTGGGGCTAATGACAGACTGTGGGAGGGCTCATGCCAAGGAGTACTTCCCAGAACTTCTGCTTCCAGTGTCCTTGTCCCCACGGTGAGCCACAGCCACCTGCCGCCTCTGCAGGAGACCCTCCAACACTAGCAGGTAGGTCTGGTTCAGTCTCCCCTGGGGTCACTGCTCCTTCCCCTGGGTCCCGATGCACACACTACATTGTGTGTGCCCTCCAAGAGTGGAGTCTTTGTTTCCCCCAGTCCTGTCAAAGTCCTGCAATCAAATCCCACTAGGCTTCAAAGTCTGATTCTCTAGGAATTCCTCCTCCCGTTGCCAGACCCCCAGGTTGGGAAGCCTGACGTGGGGCTCAGAACCTTCCCTCCAGTGGGTGGACTTCTGTGGTATAAGCTTTCTCCAGTCTGTGAGTCACCCACCCAGCAGTTATGGGATTTGATTTTACTGTGATTGTGCCCCTCCTACCATGTCATTGTGGCTTCTCCTTTGTCTTTGGATGTGGGGTATCTTTTTTGGTGAGTTCCAGTGTCTTCCTGTCAATGATTGTCCAGCAGCGAGTTGTGATTCTGGTGTTCTCACAAGAGGGAGTGAGAGCACGTCCTTCTACTCCACCATCTTGGCTCCTCCGACTCCTTCCTTGTATTTCTTTAGGTTTATTCTGTTCTTTTTCTAACTTCTTAATTTGAATACATATCTCATTCATTTTGAGCTCTTTTCTTTTCTCATTTAAGTATTTAAGGCTCTGATCCTCTAAATATCACTTTCACTGTACCTACAAGTTTTATTATAGTGTTACTATTATTTTTCTGTATATTGAAACATTTCCATTATTTCTCTTTTAGTTTTGAATTGTTTAGAAATATGGTTAATTTCTAAATACTAAGGCACTTTTCCCCATTATCACTTTTGCTATTAGTTTCTAACCTAATTGCTTCATGATCTGAGGCTTTGTACTAATCCTTTGAAATTTGTAGAGCTTGCATTTGGTCCTGACACATAGTCCAGCGTTTGGTCTACTTGATCTATTCTTCTAGCAGTTACTCTAGCTGCTTTAAGATGCCTACTTCAATTAGCAAGGCTTAAAGTTAATTGGTATTTTTACATTGATCCCAAACAACACAGGAACACTAGAATGCTCTGATTATCTTCTCCCAACTTACCCGGGGTTCTTATCTGGTGTTTTTGCTCTCTCTTGTTTATTTCTAACCTCTGAAATGAGATATTATTGTTATTACATTATCGTTATTGATATTAGAGATTATTATTATTGTTTCATACATTTAATGTTAGTTTAGGTTTCCCACGTGATAATCAGCATGTCACCATTTCCTTTTGTCTCTCAGTGCTTATACTGAGACTCATTTTCCTTCTGCTTAAACCACATCCTTTAGAGTGGAATAATTTTCCTCTTGCCTGAAAAAGGCATGTTTTAGAATTTATCTCCTGCTGGTGGTGGACTCTATGTTTCTGTTTGTACGAAAATATCTTTATTTTTCCCTCCTTAAATGTAGGTTTGCTAGCCTTCTATGTTGACAGCTACTTTTTCTCAGCACAACGAAAATAGTATTTCACTGTCTTTTTCTAGCTTTTACCATTGCTGCTGCTGAGAAGTTAGCTATCCTTGTTTTGTAGGCATCTTTTTTCCCCCCTCTGGCTGTTTTTTACAATTTTATTTTTTATTTTCTATAATCACTGTACTATGTATTAGGTTTCCAGGACTTATCTCCTAGTTGCAAGTATGTACCCTTAAACATCTCTCCCTGGGGGGAGTGAGGGAATGGAATGGGAGAGATGTTGTCCCTGGCTGTTTTTTAATATTAATTCTCTCTCTTTTCTGTTGTTTTATTATATGTATTTCAGTGTGGAGTGACTAACCTTTAATTCATCTCATTTAATGTTTGGGAGATGAAAATTGTTGTCTTCCAATAATTCTGGATACTTATCTTCAAATAGTTCTTCATTCCCATTGCCTCTTAACCTCTTTTTTTTATATTTTCCATCTCGTTGTCTTTTTGTACTGCATTCTTCAACAGTATCGCTCAGCTCGCTAATATTCTCTTCAACTATTTCTAAACTGCTCTTTTCCTTAGTTCATTCTAAAATCTGCTTGGTCAACTTTTTATAGTCTCTTGCTGCTTGCTTATATTTTCAAGCTTCTCTTTTATTGCATTACACATATTAGACAAAACTCTTCTAGCTCATGGCCAATAATGCTGATATCTGGAGTCTTTGTGGGTCTGATTCTGTAGTCTGGAGTTTCTGTGGGCTCTCACTCATAGTGCTTTGTTTCCTTGTGTGTTCTGTGAATTTACGATCCTTAGAGGTTGCACTCTTTCAGTTTGCATTTGCTGTTGCCCATCAACGTGGGGTCACTACTAACCTAAAACCACTTTTCACTAAATATTTCATCTGAAGTTGTTTGAATGATACATATCACAAATCTGACTCCAAATCCACACGAGAACGGGCTTGTAGTTACAACCCTTTGTACAGTGTTTCCCCCTTTTCCTGGCACTGAGTTTGAGTCAGATATGTATTCTTGCTGCTCTTCTCTTTTCATTGTGTTTATTCATTATTCAGCCATTCACGAGGGGTGTAGCCCTTTGGTGGTCTCATCTTTATGCAGGAATTTCCTATTAGCCCCATCACCTTGGATGGCTCTAGGCTTCGTCTCTTATCAAGGTCTCCAAGATTTTGTAAAACATTTTTGGGAAAAACTAGTTAGGGTGCTTCTTACCTCCTAGGAATCCTGCTATTTCTTTGTTTTTCACTTCTTAGCGTTTCATAATTTTATGTCAGTGCATTTATGCCTTTAACGAGTTTAAAAAGAATCAAGGTTATTTGCATGGGAACCGTTCTTTATGGTACCTGGTCCACCGCTCTGCCAGGAATAGCAGTTCACGTGCAACAGCTGAGCTGGGCTTTGAAAGATGAATGGGAATTTACCAAGTAAAGGAGTGGGGAGAAAGTGAACTCCGGGGTTGTGCAGCAATGATGCATGGGAGCTAGAAGCCATATAGTATCTTCTGGAAAAGGCAAATGCATCAAGACTCGGTCCATAGTAGGTGCTCAATAAGCATTTGTTGATTATCTGCTGACTGAGGACACTGAACACACTTCTATATTAAAACTAATATGAATATCTTATGGAATGGAGCACAAATATTTCATAGTATTAGAAATAAAATAACACTCAGTGCTTGTATTAGTCAGGGTTCTTCAGGGAAATAGAACCACTGGGAGTTTTAATCCTTTTTTAAAGGCAATTGGCTGATGAGATCATGGAGGCCTGGCAAATCCAAAGTCTGCAGGGTAGGATGGCAGGCTGGAGACTCAGGGAAGAGTTGCTGTTCAAGTCCAAAGGCACTCTGCTGGCAGAATTCTTTCTTGCTCGAAGGAAGTCAGTCTATTCTATCCAGGCCTTCAACTGATTGGACAAGACCCTACCACATTATAGAGAACAATCTGCTTTAACTCAAAGTCCATTGATTTAACTTTTAATCTCATCCAAAAATACTATCTCAGAAACATCCAGAATAATATTTGATCAAATATCTGGGCACTGTGGCCTAGTCAAGTAGACATAAAATTAACTATCACAGTGCATCAGCTTTGGATTACAACCCCTGTGCCCTGTGTGGGCCACTCTCTCTTTTTCCTCTAAGGTTCTTGGGAGAAAAAGTGTGAAAAGCATTGTTCATGCCCCTGAGAAGGGACTCAGAGGGCTTCCCCCTGTGCTGAGGTTGATCCCTGGAGGGGATGGAAAAACTCTGCGTGTAACAGGTACAAATTCAGAGGTACAAGAGATACAGCTAGTTTCCTTTTATCACAACTTGTCTGACATATCTGGGGCCCCATTCTTCAGCGTGGTGGAAATTTGATCTCAGTCAGGCTTCCACCCTCCCCCAGGGTTGTGTCTAATTCCAGGGCCTGTTCTCCATCTTGGTATCTGTGGAAGCATCCCCTGCCCTCCTTTAGGCTGCAGAGACATGCAGCTGGACCTTGTCTGTCTGCAGGACTGCTCTGAGCTAGCTCTCTTCTGACTTCTCTTGTGCCTGGCTGGGAATTGAGAATCTTGTGAAACCATCAATAGCCCCAGCCACTGGATACTCCCATCATCCCTTTCTTCTCTGGGGTCTTTTCTCCCTTCCCGGGGCTTTTCCATGGAAAGATGCTCAGGACCCCTTTGCTCTCAGCTCTCACGTACTGTCCGGGGATGTGTGTGTGCTCTCCTTCCTGGGACACAGCTCCAGGGGCAGGCTGAGAGGACCCTTCTGCTTAGGAATGCATTCTGTATTCCACAAGTGTTTATTGAGCACCTACCTCATGGAAAACAAAAGAAAACAAAAAATCCCTGCCCCTGCACACTTTACAGTCTAGTTAAGGAGGAGACAGACCACAAATATAATAAAAAGTAAAAGTGCATATTATATTGGAAGTGAGTGCATGAGACACTAGTGTGGGGTAAGGAGGGCTGAAATTGCTTGACTGAGGGGGAATAGAAGTGTAATTTTAAAGGAATGTCTGAGAAAGGCCTCTTTGGGAAGGGGACATTTAAGCAAAGGTTGTAAGTAGGTAAAGGAGTGAGCTATGTAGAAATCTAGGAAAAGAGTGCTCCAGATAGAGGGAATAACCAGTGCAAAGAGCCTGGGGCAGGTGCACATCTAATGGTTCAAGGCATGGCGAAGGGCTATGAGGCTCAGGTGTAATGAGAAGCTGGAAAGTCTCTGCTGGCATGGGGGCTGAGAGGTAAAGATATCCAGAGTGCGGGTGGTCTCCTAGACCCCTCTAAGAACCTAGCCTTGACTCTGAGTGAGGAATGAGTCAGTGGAGGGTTTGAGGAGGGCTGACATGATGTGGCTCGTGTTTTCAGGGTCACTCTGGCTGCTGTGTCTACAGGAGATTGTAGGGGGCAAGGGTGGAAGCAGGGAGGCCAGTGAGGTGGCTACAATAATAACCTAGGGTAGAGACCATGAGGCTTAGCCGACCAGGGTGGCAGCAGTGGGGCCGCATCTGAGCTCTTGACGGGTCCCCTCCCATCCCCCCACTCCCCTAACCAGGTGCATCCTTCTCTTGCCCCCATGGAGAGCCCAGCTCACCATCCTTGTGTGTCTTTTCACATCCATTTGACACCCTGGGGGCCTAGGACTTTGCTACTCAAAAGTCAGAAGAGGTCCAATTTATACTCAGTTTCCTGCTAAAAGTCCTTTTTTTTAGAGTCAACAAAGAGGCCAGAGGGACCAGCCAAGGCCTGAAAAGGGTCAAGAGGTGACTGAAAGTAATAGACAAAGCATTGGTTACTATTTCAAAGGTATTGCTCCTGCAGAAATAAAAGGTTCATGATAAAGACCTCAGTGGGCAGAGAAATTAGCATCCAAGCATGCAGAAGTAGGCAGAGCCTGTCCTGTAAAGTCAAAACTTGACAGGTGTGACCGAGGCCTGCATCATTCTTTCCAGCAGAGACTGGAGAGGAAGGCTTCCTTCGTTTTCTGCTCCTCCCTTCCTTCTGCCCTTCCACCCAATGAAGTGCAGTGACTGAACTCGCAGACTCCGGAAGCTGACAGGTTGCGTATCCATTCTGGGCTGCATGACCAGAAAAGGGGCTGGAAGTAGGCAGGGCAGGAGGGAAGAAGAGGGAATGAGCAGACTCGAGCCCCACCTTCCCACCATCTTCCCAGCAGGGGTCCTTGAACCCTGGTCAGGCCTGAGTGGGAGCAGGATCAGGCGTGTGGTTGGATCGGACTGGACCTCTCCTTGCTGGCTAGTGGACGGGATGAGCTCCACGGGGCGCTGGTCTGTCTGTAGGGTTTGCAGAGCTGTGGGATCCACCTGAGATGTCACTGAGGGGTGAGGTGGTCCTTAGGTGGAGCACATTTGAAGCGGAGTTAGAGGAGAATTGCATCATTTGTTTGTGCCTCCATCAAATTCAGCCCAGTCAATACTCTGGTTACATATATATTTTGCATTTTTTAATGACGCATAGGGACTCTTATTTGCCTCTCCGCACAAGCCTTCAGTCCTAAATATATTTACTGCAGGGCTACTTATAATAGCAAAAAAAAAAAAAAAAAAAAAAAATGGGAACAATCTAAACTCAACAAGAGGAGTTTAGTTAACTAAATTGTGGCCCCTCTGGGATACTTCTCAAGTGATGGAAATATTGTTTACACTCATATGGGATGGGAAATGCTTAATGGCATAACATTAAATGTTCAAAAGACCCTAGGATGTTAAATTATACATACAGATCAATAATAACTATGCCAGAAAAACTGATTAAAAAATACAGAAAGAAATACAACAAAATGTTAAAAATACACCTTTGGGTGTTGAGAATACACATTCAAAAGAAAAAACAAAACACTTATTTTTTTTTATTACCAGCCTACACTGATTTAATTGAAAAATGAATATTGTTATTGTTATTGTTTTTCTGACTAAACAGTTAATAGAAGCTTTCACACATTTCCTTCTGCCCCTTATAGAAAGTGAAAACCCTCACCTTCTCTCTCCTCCAGCTTCAGGAGCTGGCTGTTTGTTTTTCAGGCCTCTGGAGACTTTTCTTTTTATAAGAATGAGATCATACTTTACACACTGTTTCTCAACTTTTCTTTTTCCCTTCTAATTTGTCTTGGAAATGTCTCTCTGACAGCATTACACATTTACTTCATTAAAAAAAACAACCACTGTATTTCATTCCAGTGTGTGGACGACCCATGATTTATTAGCCAGTCTACCCACTGATGGATATTTAAGGTTTCCAGTTTCTTTCTGTACAAACAGTGCTGCTAGGAACACCCTTGTATGTACATTTTCCAGTATTTTTGTGTATACTTCTATAGGATAAATTCCTGGATGTGCGCTTCCTGGGCCAAAGGGTATAAGCATTTAAATTTTGATCAGCGTTGTTCAATTGCCTTCCAAAATACTGTACCCATTTATACTCCCACCAGCCCTGTCTGAGGGGTCCTGGGTATTGTTTTTATAATGGAGACAAGAATAATAAAATAAACTTGAGTATTATTTTTTAAACAATTTAAATGATTGCCCCTAAGCTCCCTTGCTTCCATCTCTTGGGCTCTGAATCCCTGAGTTGCAGGGATGTCCCAGGCCATCAGATCTCCATTCTGATGCTGAGCAGTGCACTCAACAATTTACCTTAAGACACCTACTTATAGGGAGATGATGTACATTTTAATGCATATTTTAAACATGAGCCAATATAACAGAATTGATCATTTTCTTTTTGGTCATCATGTACATATACATATAGTCTGAAAAATTCTACTTTTTCTTTCTCTAAAATAATTTTTGGCATTTCACAGATTTATACCATGAACATCAGAATAATACAGTTCAGTTTTTCATTGCTATATGACAACTAAGTGGCAAATGATTCAAGAATATTTTAAATCAGAAAACCCCCCATAAAACTCCACCCATTCCTCAAGGTTCTGCTTAGAGTAAACAATTGACCATGAATCAGGAGGCCCAGGTTCCAGGCCAGCCTCTGTCATCTCCTCATTGTGTGACCTGAGCCAACCTGCCTCAATTTCGCTATCTGTGCAATGGATGTTCAGGGCCTGGCTTTTTGGCCCACCTGTTATCCTGGCTCAACTTCCCTGCCCCCAGGACTCGTATCCAGGGTGGAAGTTTGGACAGTATGGGGAGATGCATTTCTCCTCACCCTCCACAGTGCTGATGTGGTCCTGGCATTCTGGTCTCCTGCCACTGCTCTGACTACTATTTCTGGACGTACCAGTTTTGGAGTACAGATGTGTCCCTGTCTCCCGTCCTGGAGGACAGGCTCGGGGAGGCCACATGAGTTTCCTTGTTACCTTGAGGAGCCCTGGAGTAGAGCTGGAGTCTCTGTCCAAGCTGGGGCACTGGAGGCCAGTCAAAGTGGGTAAGAGAGGGCACCTGGCTCCAAGGGGCAGGGCTGCTGAGTGAGCAGATCAGCCCAGCCCAGAGACTTCAAGTAACTTCTCCAAAGTCACACAGGCTGTTTACAGATCTCCAAGATGAGCATCTATTGCACAGATAGGGAAACCAAGACAGTTCGCCTTGGTCACATAATAAGGAAGAGTCAGAGGCTGGCCTGGAACCTCAGTCTCCTGACCCATGACCGACTGCCTATTCTAAGCAGAACCTTGAGGAATGGGTGGGGTTTACAGGGACAGGGGGAAAAGGCGGCCGAGGTACTGCATGCACTGAGGACACTCCAGCCTCAGGGGGCCGTTTTGATAGTGGAATGATGTGATGTACGGAAAGTGCCCCTCACTTGTCTGGCCTGGTTCATGGGAAGCACGTGGTACTTGCTATGGCTCTCACTTTCATCCTCCTGCTCAGTGTCTGCTGCTTGAAGGATCATGAAGGTCAGAGCTTACAGACCATCAGCTCTAACCTCTCCGCAGATGGGAAACCTGAGGCTCAGAGAGATTAATAACTTGCCCAGGGCCGCAGAGCAAGTGAGTGGCAGGGCTGGGATTTAAACCCAGGTCCGTGAGATGCCGAGGGCCTCCCCTGCCCTGCTGTCTCTCTGCAAACCCTCCTACTCCCCCACGCGGGCTGCTGCCCTGCCGCAGGACAACCCGCAGTGGTTCATTTCGCTCCACCTGTGGCTCGGGCCCCCCGGGGCCCCGTCCTCCTGGCTGGAATGCAGCTGCGGGTGTGCTTCTGGGCCCTGGCACTGAGTTCCCACTTCCCACAGCTGCTGTTTATCTACCTACTTGGTCTGGAAGGCCCAAGAGGCAAGTCCTGAACCACATGGGGTCAGATGCCTCCTCTGGTATCCTGGTCCCTTTCCCAGGTCATGGGGAAGCGAGAGGGTGTTCCTGTGTGCATTTCTCCCTGAACCCCACCCCCTCCCTGTCCCTGTGCCTCCTTGTCCTAGGTCCCCATCAGGGCTCACTGGGAACATTACAACAGCCTCTCAACTCCCCATCCCCCCTGCCCAAGTCCTCCCTACCCCAGTATTCCATGTGGCATATTGGCCCAGAGAGAACATTCTAAAGCACAGCTCTTCTCCTGCTGTACGACCCTCCATTGCCAAGAGACAAAGGCCCTGCTCCCCAGGGTGGCCATGTGGCCAGACAGGCTGTCCTGTGCTCTGACTTTGCTCTGGAGAGTTTCCCCTTTGCCAATTCTGGCAGTTAGTTTGGGCAGGATCGGCCTCGCCCTCAGTCCCCTGAGGCTCGCCTGCTGTCATTTGGGTTCCCAGTGCAGATTATAAACATGAAGCAGGGCTGTGTTGGTGTTGGTTCAGTGTCCCTGGACTGAACTCACAGCCTGTCTTGTTGGCTGTCCTATCCCCAGAGCCGGGCACAGGGCCTGGAACACAGGAGGCACTAAATAAATGACACACAAATGAACCAATGATTTTCTGCCCCACTGTCATCTGTTGTGCCCCTGTTGCCTGTCAGCTGCAACACTTCCCCTCAGATGACCTTGACCTGCATTAAACCAGTTGTGCTAGGAACTGCCCTGACCCGCTTCCCGGGAAACCTGGGCTCCAGGCCCACCTGTTCCTCTAGGCTGCTCTGTGTCCTTGGGCACGTTCCTCCTCTCTCCCTGGGCTTCAGCCTCGCTGTCTGGACACTGAGATTTCCAAGGTAACCCCTTCCCTTCCAGTCTCTTCTTTGATTCTCCAGCTCTCAACCGCTCAACTCAACAGAACAACCCAGTGGCTTCTTCTTGCCCTGGGGAGGAGAGGGTACATGGAGGTCGTGGCTTGGTGGTGTTGAGAAGTCTGGCACGCCCACTGTTTATGTCTAATTACTCTGTTATCTGTTTATTGCCTTTTTAATTCCCTCTGCAAACATCCCCATTACCGGGAGGAATTTGCCAGCATTGGCTTGGGCTGTGAGGCATGGAGGGTCCGTGATGTCCCCGCCTCAGCCTCCACACACAGCCTGACCTCCGAGAGGGGCTCAGGGAGCTGAGGGCAGATTGCCTGCCCTCCCTGGTGTCCTGGGACTGGGGGGTCTCAGGCTCAGCCCCGCCTCTGTCTTCTCTGGATCTCAGGCTGCAGAATGGGCAGTGCTGCCAAGTGGTTAGAGCACAGACTCTGGAGCCCCATGGGTCTGGGTTCAGGTCCCCGCTCTGCCACTTATTCACTGTGTGACCTTAGGAAAGTTCCTTCTGCTCTGGGAGCCTCAGTTTCCTCTTCTGTAAAATGGGGATTGCTGTCTGCCCAGCTACCCTCCCTCTTCCTGGCATCTCATCCTTTTCCACATGACAATAGCAGGGGCTCCCATGGTCTTACTTGACCTTACCGCCACTCTTGGCCACTCATTGGTGGACAAGGTTGGGCACTGACCAGAGCTGGGCCAATCTGGGCCCCCCGTGCCTTTGGCCACAGTGATGGACAACTGATCCGTCACTGAAACTGCAGTGAGAAAGTTAGTCCCTCTCTAGTGGCTGAAGATGTGATTTCCAAAAACTACTGGGCCCTGAGTTTTCAGCCTGTGGAAGGAGCCAATGCAGAGATGAGAGGCAGAGCCATGGAGACCTCTGATGCCTGGTTCCAGCCTCCTGCGGGCCCTGCTGCACCTCATTCCATTCTTCCTGACAAAGCCCCCTTTGGTCTCAGCCAGGGCAAGCTGGACTTTTGTCACTTCAACCAAACCAATCCTGAAAATCCAGGATTAATAGCAGCTGCTTCCCACAGGCTGTGTGCCAGCCGTGGGACACTACTCTGGGCTTGGGGAAGGTGGGGTGAGGTACAGGGGGTGGTTCCAGGTACCCCATGGCCTACTCCTTAGTACATAGCCCCATCAGTCTGGGTCTCTCTCAAGCCTACAGCAGACAGCATTCTCTGGGTCTGATTAGGATCTTCACCTCCTTCAATCTGGAAGCTAAATCTTTATTAAAAGAACCCAACAGAGGCCTCAATTTCTGGGGAGTGGGAGGTTCTAACACCAAGCTCTTGACACCACAATACTACCTGACTGGGGCCTGGGGAGGCAGGAGCCATGGAAACGGCAAGGATTTGGGTGAGCAGACATGGGTTTGAGATCTGGTCCTGACATGCTATACTTACTCAGTCTTTCTCGGTTTCTGTGTTCCCAGCTCCCAAATATAGGGATGATAGCAGCACCTACCTTTTGTATTGTACAGATCCAACAAGGAAACGAGGGAAAAGACCTTAATTCTAGCCTGGGCACACGTGAGGGGCAGTCGTCAGCATTATGATGGCAGTTGTTTGGGGCCAAGTTTCTTCACAGGATGTGATCCAGGGCAGATGTGGCCTCTGCACTCCTTTGATCACTGGATCCCTCCCTCATTCATGTGTTCACAGACACACGTTGAGCACCTACCAGTTCCAGCTCTGGGCAAACCTGGTCATAGGTTCTGGCTCTCCTGGGCTCAGGGATGGTTGGGAAGGGAATTCCTACAGAGGGAACAGAGACCTGTGCTCCAGGAAGCATGTAGTTTATGAGGCTGGAGAGGATTATGCCGGGGGGTATGCAGGAAGAAGGGGTTGGGCCTGGGGAGAGATGGGGAATCAGGTTGGATGGATGAGTTGGTATATTAGGAAAGAGTTTTGCTGCTTCTACAGAGGTCCAAGATGCCACGAAATGGGGTGTGCACGTGCCCTGTACACAGGAGAGCTTCTCCTCTTTAGCCCCTGGTGCCCACTGCCTGCTTGCACCACACAGCTCTCCTATCCACCGGGAAGAGGGGCTGGAAGTGAACTCCACTTCCAGCTTCCCTCTCTGTGGAGGTGCTGCCTTAAGCCCTCTGGATTTGTAAAGCAATGGGACTTTGAGGCAAACTCCCAGGTCACTTCAGAACCACAGTGTTCTTGTTACCAAATCAAACTTGGGTCTGCTCACACAGCAAAGCCAATCTATTGATGCTGGGCTGTGGTGCAGGAAAGTACAACATTTATCACAGGGCTCCAAGCAAGGAGAATGGGAGAATGGGCAACTCTTGTTTAAAAGACCCAAACTCCCTGATGGTGTTCAGGGAAGGGCTTTTAAAGACAGTGTGAGGGTGGGGTCCGCAGGGTGTGTGATCACCTCATGTATAATTCTCTGCTTGGTTGATGGTGAGGTAATTGGGTGATGTTTTGGGAAGCTCAATCTTCAACCCTCAGGGTTCCGACCGATCTGGGGTCTACATGCTGGTGGGCAGCATACAGTTAACTTCCTCCACCTGGTGGGGGTTTTAATTTTTTTTTTTTTTGGCTGCGTCAGGTCTTAGTTGTGGCATGTGAGATCTTTCATTGCAGCATGCGGGCTTCTCTCTAGTTGTGGTGTGCTGGTTTTCTCTCTCTAGTTGTGGCACACAGGCTCCAGAGTGCGTGGGCTCTGTAGTTTGTGGCGCGTGGGCTCTCTCGTTGAGGCACGTGAGCTCAGTAGTTGTGGCGCGTGGGCTTAGTTACCTCACAGCATGTGGGATCTTAGTTCCCCGACCATGGGTCGCACCTGCGTTCCCTGCATTGGAAGGTGGATTCTTTACCCCTGGACCACCAGGGACGTCCCTGGTGGGGGTTTTAGTATCTGCAAAACGACTCAAGGATATGGCTCAGGATATTATCTGTAGCCCTTGAGGAGGAACTAAGGGTCCTTGACTTTGTTTTATGCTAAATTATTATTATTTTGTCTTGCTTGACTGCTTTTCTTTGTTTCTGCATTTTTTCACTTCTCTGATTAAATTTGCTTTTTGGAACTGGGGAAAAGCCTAGAAGGCTAAAGCTTTTCTACACACAAGAGGTAGGGAACATGGGAGTCTGCCCTCGGGAAAACCCCACAGGATCCTGCTTGGTTTCATTCTCTGGAGAAGGCGCTTGACAAGTGCTTGTTGAGAGAAGAGATGGGCCTGAGGGTGAAGCTCTGGGACCAGGTGGCTTCTCTCCCTGCAGACTCGTTGGGAATTTTCCCCGGCCTGGTTGGTGAGAGCACCCACCCCAGGGTGACTGGTGAGGGCCGACGCAGGCTAGGGCAGCAACTGCCACCTGGTTTTGGGGGTTTTCTCTGGGCCTGGCCTCGGTGGGTCCCACGGCTCCCCTGACCCTGGATAGAACCTGGTCTGGGGAGATGGAGCCTCAACAGCCAAGCACGAGCCCAGAAGAGGCCTTTGATTCATGAACCACTGGATTTAGGTGGACTTAGCAACTGGGTTTCCAGTTGATTTCCAAGGAGAAGGAGAATGGATTTACAGCTCCTAAAACAAGTGGGCAGCCTCGCCACAGTCTGTGCCAGGCAGTGGGCAGGAAGCAACTAATGTGACCTGGGATCCTGGGAGGGAAAGATAATGAGGCTCAGACAAATCTATCTGTGTGGGGTTCATGCCGGGACCCTTGAAGATGTACCTTCTTATTCTGATGCACGTGCACAGCTCTGTAGATGCCAAGGTGAAAGTCCTTCTCCCCTTTCTTTCCGGCATTTAGAGGAGGCTCTGGCTTTGCAAAGGGATTGAAGTCTGCAGAGTTTCCGGCAGACAAAGTTCGGAACTTGGGCGATCTCCGGAGCCCCGGGGGTGGCTGCTCAGCCTGCCCTCCCTAGAGGCCCCAGCTGGTCCCCTGTCCCTGAAGCCCCCTCCCCTCAGCTGGGGCCCGATGGTCGCCCTGCAGCCTGGGAACAAGGAAGAGAGAAGGAAACCGCCTTCACTGCGGGTTTGGGAACAGGGAGCCCTGGGTCTGAATTCTGGAGGATTCTTTCCTTACTGGCTGTGGGACCTCGGGCCAGTTCCATGTGCACCCCGGCCCTCAGTTTCTTCACCTGTGAAATGGGAGATGAGGAGACTTCCCTCCGAGGACAGCTATGGGACGAGATGAGGTGTAAAGGGAGCAGCAGAGCCCTTGACACATGGTAGATGGGATGCGGGTCCAGACACTATGGATCTGAGTTAAAGAGCTGGCTCTGACAGCCGTCGTCTCTGTGGTCCTGGACACGTGCCTTAGCCTCTCTGAAACTCAGTTTGCCCCTCTGTGAAGAGGGAGTAGAGTTGTGGTTGTGATTAAAAGGGCCAAAGCAGGTCAACACTTAGTCCCCTATCGGGCATGTGGTCTGTCATCATGGACGCTTTTATTGACCTCCCCTCTCCTGGGTGCCTGGTATTGCCTGGGCAGAAGCTGCAGTCCTGGCCCTGTGCCAGCATGGACAAGAGCGAGGATTCCAGGCTCGTCCCCTCATGTCCAAGCTGATGAAGCTGGAGGTAGTGCAACCCCTACCTACACTGGTGCCTGGAGACGGAGTCACAACACTGAGTCTGAATCCTGGCCTGGCCAGGTCACTGGCAGTGAGGACACAGGAGGCCATGTCCCCTCTCTGCACCTCGGTTTCCTCATCTGTAAAATGGGGAGGATGATAAAGGTGGCAGATGTTACTGAATAACTATCATATGCTGGGCAGACTATGAATAGTTTACATATATTAAGTCATTTAACCCTCACAATGATCCTATGAGGTCAGTATTTTTGTTATCTTCCCATTTTACAGGTGAGGAAACTGATGCTCAGACTAGTAAAGCAGCTTGGTCAAGGTCACATACAAGTGGGCATGTGAAGCCAGGTGTCTGACTCCAAGGTCCAGGCATACCCTGTGGCAATGTGCTGCCCCCATATTGTCACCAAATAGTACAACGATTGGGATGGGAGGCCCTGAACAGCTGGTTCAACGAGATGGAGGGGATGAGCTCAGAGCTGGGGTGATAGCAGGGACCTGGGTGGTCCAGGGGACCCCTTGGAGGTGGTGCACTGTGCTCGGGGCTAAAAAGACTGGCTGGACTAGGTGCATAGGCTGCACAGACAGTGTTGGGAATGTGGAGCTCCGTGCCCCTGAGCAGAGGCCGTGCAGGGCCAGACCGTGAGTCCAGGGGCAGGTTTCATTCCTGGGGACACCAGCGGGGCCTTTGGGGATATGCATGTGGTTAGAAAATGCTCAGACCCAGCCGCAGGCTCAGATGATTCCCGGGTACCATTTATTGTCACATTAGCTAGTTTTTGTCTCTTTTGTTAGGAAGTTGCATGCTTCCTCATATTTCAGTATTATTCTTTTGTCAACTTGATGACTTAGACCCTGTAATTGGGGGAAGAGCTGAGACTTTTCTTCTCTGCCATTACTCAGTTCTGCAGACTTGTCCTACTTCATTATTGAACAAGTGACATTTTTTCATGAACTTTCCTTGATTTACAGATAGAAATATTTCTTGATGCTTTTTGTAAATTGAGAATCCTGTTTCATGCATCTTAGCATCAGGTTGGAACATTTTGACCTGTTTTATTGTAAAAACCACATCAATGCCTCAACGGGGACGTCTGTGCACACCCTCATGGGGTCCAATGAAGACATGTGAGTTGACATGTGAGATGACATGTGAGATGACACGTGAGCTGACACATGAGAAACCTGGGCTCCAGGCAGTGGCAGCTGCTCCACAAGCCCCAGCTCCTCCCGATCCTCAAGTGGACCCCTCGCTGGGTGTAGGGAGCATGAACACTGACCAGGGAGAGTCAGTAGTGCCCTAAAGAGCATCTCCTTACTTGCCTCATGTGATGTCACTGTCAGCAAGCATTCACTGAGCACCACTGTATGCCAGGCCCTGTGCTAAGCCCTGGGCCCAGAGAATGTTCTGAATGTGAATTGGTCATGACCCTCCCCTCCTGGCCCCTTCAGTGGCTTCTCCTTGACCCTAGGATCAAGTGAAGACTCCTCCCTGAGGCCAGCAGGCCTATGTAGTCCGGCCCTGTCCAGCCCTGCCCCATCTCCCTCCCCTCTCCCTGCTCTGCTATTTCTCCCCAAGGCCTTTCCTACCACAGGACCTTTGCACATACAGTTCCTTCCACCTGGAATGTCTTTTCCTGTCCTCCCTTCACTTGGCTGGTCCTCCTCACCCTTGGGTCTCAGCTTAACTATGATTGGCCCACCCCAGCTGCAGACTTGGTTCCTCTCACCCGTGTCCTCTCCCAACCCCTGATTGTTCCCCTGGCCCCACTCAGCACTCTGTAATTCTTTTCTTGGGTGTTCACTGGTACCTACTATCACCTGCACTAGTCTGTGAGCTCCAGGAGGGCAGGGGCTGCATCGGTCCTGCTCCCTGGATATTCACAGCACCCAGCACATGCCTGGCACAGACTCAGTGTCCAGGGACTTCTCTGTTGAAGGGACGAGTTAACAGAGAGGAGCAAGGAGCCCAGATGCTTTCGGGTGATCTGCGCATCATTATGGGATGTGTGTGTCTGGCCCAGGTCTGGGTAAGTCAGACCCTGGGGAGCTGGCCTCCCAGATACTGGCAGGACCCTCCAGACCTGTGACTGGGGTGGCGTGGAGTGACCCGTCCCACAGAGACCAGCATCCATCGGGGCCTGGGGGCTGGGAGGGGGGAGGGAAGACTTCTCAGGTGACCTGGTTCCAGCGGTGGCATCACTCTGGGGGACCTGGGTTACTGCTGTAACCAGTGGCTGCGGCATCCCCAACTCAAGAGGAGGCCCCCTCTCTGTGCTGATGTGTCCAGGGCAGGTGGCCGGCTCTGCTCCCTGCAGCCGCTCTGGCCTGATGCGGCTTCACCTCCGTGTGGCCTTTCCGAGATCACTGTGCAAACTGGGTGCTGCTCTTAAAACTCCCCCCTGGAAGTGACAGATGCCACTGCCTCTCACATCTCATTGGCCAGAGCAAATCACAGGTCTTCTGCCTTCAAAGTGGTGGGAAGGACAGCCCCACCTTGAATCAGGAATGAGGGAGCTGGGGATGCTGGGGAATACGGCTGAGGACTCCCATGCTTTTCCCCTGCTGGGCTGAGAGCCCCCAGGGTGAGGGTCCATGTCATGGCCCCTTGGTGCCCTCCCAAGACTGAGCTCGGAGGTGAAAGCAAACGCCCTTCAGTTCAGTTCATTTCAGCAAATGCTTTGTGCCTCACCCTGCACCAGGAGCAGGAGGCCCAGAGAAGACAATGACACAGTCCCCGGGGGGATGGGTCAGACATGCAGAAGAGTCACCAATCCAGTGTGCTGTGTACAAACCTTTGTCCCTTGTCCTCTGGCCCAGGGCAGTGACGATGGGGGGGGGGTCCACACGTTCCAGCTCAGCAGTGGGGCCCTCCATGAGCCGGCTTCTCCCTCCAGGCCTCATCTCTATCCCCAGCTCGCCACACTGGGGTGTCCTTGGCCCTGGGCTGGGGTCTATTGTGACCCCTTCTTGGTCTGCCCTCTCCCACATGAACTCAGAAAGTATCTGGTTCAGATGCCAGGGGTGATTTTGCTCCCCAGGGGACATTCGGCAAAGTCTGGGGACATTTTTGATGGTCACAACTGGAGTGCTGGTGGTGGGTACCCATCTAGTGGGTAGAGGTCAGGGATGTTGCTGAGTGCACAGGACGGTCCCCACAACAAAGAGTATCCAGCCCCAAATGTCAATAGTGCTGCTGTTCAGAAGCCCCACAGGGCTTATGGAGAATGAGGGTCATCGAGGGGCAGTGACCTGCCCAAAGTCACACAGCACATAGGTGGCAGGTCCAAGATGACAGCTCGATCCCCTGACTCTGGCTGATCTGGCCGGGGGACCAGGCATCAGTGCCAAGGGCCTCGAGGCCAAGTGGTCTCTACTGTCTCCAGCCCGGCTTTTATTTCTCTCAAAATAATTTCAATTTCAGGAACATTTTTGTCGGTATTTTTATTCTCCCTTGTCTTTCATTGTGCTTTCTCTGGGTAATCCGAGGCTTTCAGGCAGCTGAGTACGACGTGTACATTCCAATGAAACGCAATACAAAATAACTGAGTGTATTTCTTTCATGTCTGAGCAGCGGATTAATCTCCCTGACACATCTCTGTTTTCTCTTCACTCCCACCACTTTTTGTCTGAGTTCTCCCTTCCCTTCCCAATATCTCTGGGGTTCCAATAGCTCTGTGGCACCTGTTCATTGGAGATCTGCGAAAGATCCCGACTTTTTAGCCTGTGTCCCCGTGATGGATGACAGCGTTCCTGAGAAGAGGGAACGGCCAGCATCTGGGTGGCCTGGGAGCGGTCTTCACTGATGACGGGAGGTGCGGAGGCCCACGAGCGGGACTGGAAGGGTTTCCTGAGGACGCAGGGATCCTCCTGGGCAGACCCAGTCTCGGTGCAGCCGTTGTGGTTGCTCATTGAGTACAGGATCTGCAGGGACGCCCTGCACGTGACCGTGAGGAGGAGAGCGAGAGGCATCAGACTGGGTCCCACAGTCTCAGAGCAGACATGGGGAAATGGCAGAACCCTAAGGTGGAGGACGTGCAAGGCCAGGTCCTGTAGGCTCCTGTCAGCTGTGGGGAGCATTTTTGTTTCCATCCTGAGAGCTCCAGGGAGTCCTTGAATGTTCTGAGCAAGGGAGGCCCAAGAAGTCTCCTGCGGTGAACCAGTCTCTTGGGTGCTGGTCGGGAAAGGATGGTGGGGTGGGAGGTTGGGAGGAGGCTGCGGGAAGCTTCAGACGGGAGATGATGGGGTAGGAAGAGGCGGCGGAATCGGAGAGAGAGCGATCCTGTTGCCTCCCCGGACATTTATTTTATGTATGTTTCATCATAGTTTCTCAGTGAAAGAATGCTCAGTCACTCTGCAGACTGTCAGAGGTGCGTCAGCTGGTGGGAGGTGTGCAGTCTGGCAGGAGATGGCAGGCTGTCCAGGGAATCCTGGACCTCACGGCTGCCCAAGGGAAAGGC
This sequence comes from Balaenoptera acutorostrata, assembly GCF_949987535.1. Taxonomy (NCBI): domain Eukaryota; kingdom Metazoa; phylum Chordata; class Mammalia; order Artiodactyla; family Balaenopteridae; genus Balaenoptera; species Balaenoptera acutorostrata. Next base: position 24,453,447 of record NC_080064.1, on the reverse strand, counting down.
TTAGGTTGGCTTGGGCAGGAGCTCAGAACTTCCCTGGATGAGGAAGTGGTGGTCCTGGCTTCATGATGCTCATGTTCCCATGGGTGCTTCATCTTTGCAGCTGGCATCCAGCCTGGTGCTGGACATATAAAAGTCACCCAGGAGCCCTCAATGTGGCGCAGTGGAAAGATTTTAGAATTTAGAGTCAGACGGACCAGGGCAGTTGAATCCTGGCTCAGCTGCTCTCTGTGTCGTCTTGGGTAGGCACTTTGCTCCCTGGAGCCTTTGTTCTCATAGGGAAATGGGCCCCATCGCCCCACCTCCCAGAGCTGCCCTGCTTGATCACTTGGCTCACTCTGGATACCTGGTGACTGTTGTGTCCTTGCTCTCCAAGCACCATGATGAGATGTCTCCTTAGGGTCAGAACAGTCAGTTTGTCCCTAAAGGAGATGGTGAGAAAGTCACTCATTCTGAGGAACACAGCCCTTTGGGCCTTGAAGACTACTCAGGTTTCCAGAGGCTCCTGAGAAGTGCAACTATCCCTGGGGTCTTGCCCCAAGACCCCTGTGAGCCAGTGTCCCGTGAGGACTGGGGGCAGGGTTCCAGGAGCAAGATGTGGGTCTTGGAGGTGGGATGCAGTGAGGGCGGGGCATAGCTGGGCAGGGGAGGAGGGACGGGACATTGGTAAAAGTAGCAATAGTTAATAGACTTCCATTTTCAGATGAGGATACTGGGCACAGAGAGGTTAAGTACTCTGTCCAAGGTCACACAGCTGAGATTTGGAGCCAGGAGTCCTGGCTCTGCAGTCCGGCTCCCAATCACGAACTTGAGGAGGGAGAATGTGGGTGAGGGGCACCGAGGGAGTCCTCGGCCAGCCTGGCACAGTCCACTGTCCTGCCTCTCCCAGGCCCCAGATATGAGGGGACAGGCCTGGGGCAGTGGCTGACACGGCCCCCGGGTGGGTAATTGACAAGGACAGAGCGCTAGGTCTCCGAGGGGAAGGAGCTGTTCAAGGACATCTTAGTGGTGGTGGGGTGATGGGAGGTATTAAATTGATCTTGGTGCAGCTCATACAAGCCTACGTGTCAGCCTGTGACTCTCCTGTTTAATAGGCCTGGAGATGCCGAGGTGGGGAGATGGGCGGGGCTGGGGCTCCACCTGGCACCACCATAGGCTGGAGTGACACTGAAGCTGAATTTACCAGGGAAGGGGAGGGGCCTGACCCTGGGCAGCCAGGATGGTTGTGAGGGGTCCCTGTCCAGCTCTGAAGCCACCCTTCTCAGGGTCAGCTACTGCAGGGTCTGCCAGCCCCAGCTTGGAAAGAAAAGTAAAGCATAAGCCAGGTGGGATGCCTGGGAAAGGCATGTGGGAAAAACATAATTTTTGCCATCAGTCAGACTGGGTTTGTGCCCTGATCCGACCTCTTCTAGCTGGGTGACTTTTCACATTACTTTACTCTCTGAACCTCAGTGTCCTCATCTGTAAAATGGGGCCAATAGCAGAACCTATAGCAGAACCAATAGGGTAAATGAGAAAAAGCACAGGGAGAGCTCAGCACAGGGCCTGGCAAGGGGGGCCCAGGAGAGTTGGTTATTGATGTTATATTGACCCATGTGCTGGAGTCAGGGCAGGTGGGGTGGGCAGCAGGGAGAGAGAGTGAGGCAGGGCTAGAGGGGGACTGGTGACTGCTCACAGGTCAGGATGGGCTCTTATTCACTCCTCATCACAGCTCAGAGGGAGAGGCCAGTGTTGGCCTATTTACCAGATGAGGAAATGGGCTCAGCCAGGTTAACCTCAAAGTCCCAGAGCTGGTAACTGGCCGCAACTAGGACAGGGACCCGGGTCTGCCTGACTCCGAAGTCCCTGTCCTCCTTGCATCTCCGGATGGTTCCAGGGTCCCCTCAGCACTCCTGAGTGTTTAACCAGACAGTCATTACCCGTAGTGGTAGTTTATGCAAAGCTAATTAGCCCTCCTGAGGATCAACAATTGATCAGCAGCAGAGTTTGTCGACCGCAGCTCAGGTTTCCTCCTTGGCTTTTCCCTGGGACCTGGCGGGGCCTCAGCAGAAGGAGACCAGGACTCCCAGCCCGTCCATCAGAGGCTCACTCTGGTAACCAATGTGGCCCAGCTGTCCCCACGCCTCCTCCAGGCCCCTCCCCGTGTCTGTTGGGTTTCAACTCTGCTCCTGTGAGTCCCCTGGGCTCTCAGGCTGACAGACCCCCGTTCACCCTCCACCTCTTTCCCCACCTCCCCTCCCCCGGCCTCTACCTTGCTTGCTCTTGGCCCCGTGGACACTTAGCAGCTCCCCAGGGACCCCCTGCCTCCAGGGTCACCCCTTCCAGTCCCCACCCATCACAGAGCTATCCTGGGGAGCGGGGGTCTTGGGGGCAGAGAGATGCGGTTCCTTTACTGGCCTCGCCTCTCGCTGGTGTATGAATGTAAGAAGGAAAGGGAAGAAAGAGGCCAAGACACTCAGACTCTGGATGAATATAATGTGTCAAATGGTTAACAGAGCTCTCACGGTGGAATGTATTTTGTTTAATACCTTGATCTCTTGTCTGCTAGAAAAATGAATTCTGTCAAATCTCTTGAAGCCAACTGTCAAAATAAAGCATTTTGGGGGAGACAGATTTCTTAGTTGGATGGCAAAATTCATTTGAAATCATCCTCCAACCCAGTCTCCTGGCAAAACCCGGAGCTGAAATTTTAGAGCCTGTTCACCCTAAATGGTTTTCCTCACTTCTCCCGCCGCCTCCTCTCGCCATGCCCCGTCCTCCGTCTCTTACAAAATAACGCAGCAAAGAATTGCTGCTGAAGTAAAGATAACCATTTGGTTTCTCACAACAGTTTTTAGGGGGAAAATGGCAGAGCACAAAGCCTGTGTCTCCGGCTTGGGGAAGCAGGCGCTGGCTGTCAAAGGCTCCCGCAGCCCAGGGGAGTGACTGCACGCAGGGTAGGGATTTTAGACCTGACGTCTGTGCCAGCAGGATGGAGAGACAGGGGGACGCCTGGGAAGACAGCGGTGCCTCATTCCTGCTGGAGCAAAGGGGCTGCTGCTTTTCCTCTAATCCCTGCTCTGCACACTGCACGTCTCCTCTCCCCCATCTGTGCCTCTCCCAGAACCTAACCCTGCATGTGGGCCCACCACTTTTCAATTTACCAAGTATTTAATTTTTCATTTGTTCATGCATTCATTCATATGATTCATACCATGGTAATTGGAGCTCACCGTGGGTCGTGATCTGTATGAAAGTCTGGGGTTACAGAGACCTGCAAGACACAAGCTCCGCCTCCAGTATTCCCCGGTTTGTTGGGGGAGAAGGGTATAATCAAATGCTCATGACTCTTGTGAGAGACGTGTGCCAGCACATAGTAGGTGCTTCTGTCAGTTGGAATGTTTTGGGAAGCATGTAACAGGAACCCAACAACAATGGCTCAAGCAATTAAGGCATGAATAGCCAGATCTTTTAGAGCAGGGGTTAGCGTCTATGGCCCATTGGCCAATGTGGCCCACTGTCTGTTTTTGCATGGCCCTCGAGCTAAGGGTGATTTTTACAGATGAACATTTGCAATCAATTTGATGACACAGAAAACTAACTTTGATCTCCAAGTAAGTAAAATGTTATCCCCCCTGTGAAAAAGAATGCCATTATTCTCATTAATAAATCTATGTTATAAAAATTGCACTTGATTATTATATTTTGAATTTCATCAATAAAATATTTGTGGAAATTTATTTTCTCTCTTGTTAAATACTTACAGAATATCCTTGATTTTGCCCCTGATTTTGGCTAAGCCTAAACTCTTTACTATCTTTCCTTCTACAGAAAATATTTGTTGATTGTTCTCAAGCGAGGTGGTTTCAGCTTGGCCAGATGCTTAGGGATGTCAACAAAGACCTTTTTCCTTTTTACCATCCTTGGCTGCGTTGACTTTATGTTCTTAGCTTTTGGCTTCACTGTTACAAGATTGCTGCCACAGCTCCAAACATCATGTCTCACACTACAGTATTCAAGTTGAGAGGAAGGGAGTGGGGTGAGGCAGAAAAAATATTTCCCAGAAGCAGTCCCTCTAGCTGCAGATTTTCTCTCACACCTCAGTAGCCAGGTCTGAGTCACACTCTCACCCCTACAACAATCTCTAGAGAAGGGGGGTGGGGCACCAGGCACGGCTTCACCCTCGGGCTGCGGAGGCCCACCAGGCCTGAGCCTGTTGTTGCAGAACAAACCCAGGGCTCTGTGAGTGAGGAAGGAGGGGTGGGCTGCTGGGCGGGCAGCCACGAGTGTCCGCCGCCTTCTCATCAGTGCTGTGGCTGAGTGTCCCAGGCAACGTGGCGTCTGGGGTGGTGGCCCAGTCTGGGCGCTGTGGGCAGAGTGCCCTGCTCTGAGCCTCTGCCCTTGCGGGCCGTGTGATCTGGGAAGTGCTTGACCCGCCTGGGGCACAGCCTTCCCCCAGTGGAGAGGGGGCTGGAACAACACCTGCCGAGTAGGGTGCTTGTGAAGGGGATGTGGGGTCAGGTGTGCAGCTGCCTGACCCAAGGGCATGTCGGCAGCCGGGAGCATCACAGCGATTAGCCGCATCTGTGAAATGGGCCATGTGTCTCCTTTGTCACAGTCCTGGGGCGACAACAGCAGGAGCATCAGTTCACACAAGTGAACCCTTCCTGCGTCTGCTGGGTGCCCTTCATTTGCACTCGCTCCCTTAATCCTAATAGCCACCCTGAGAGGAAGGAGCTGCTTTTATCCCCATTTTACAGCTGAGGAAACTGAGGCTCAGGGGTGACCCCAGGTGAGTGAGGGCAGCCGGGGCTCCAGCTCTGACCCCCTGCAGCGCCCTGGGTGGAGCCACAGGCAGGCGTTCAGGTAACCCCTCCACCCGACTGTCACCTGGTCCAGGCTGGTGGCTGGGGCTGACCTCTCTCCTGACCCTGCTCTCTGTCCCTCCTGGAGCTCTAGGACCCCAGGACCTGCGTGTGGTGTGCGGAGATTTGCCCAGCATCCTCGCTGCCCCTCCTCCCCAGGAGGATGAATGGACACATTCCATGTCCTGGATGATGGGGACACATGACCATCAGGCTGGTGTCCCTGTGTCTTGGTCGTGAATTGGCAACTTGCATTCTCTGGGAAACAATGTACTTACGCAGAACACAAGTGTATGCTAATGATGGATAATTACAATCCATATTTATAGATTTATCAAAATATGCAAAACTATTCTGACAATTATACACCTACAGCACATCACATTTAATAACTGCACACGAGGCTCCTGGCCAGCACCGTGATGCAAGTTTGGGCACCAAGTGTGAAATGAAACTGCTCAGCCCTGGGGGGGGGCCTTGGCTGTCTCCCCTGCCGGCCCCCTACTCAGACCTGTACCATCCCCACTGTCTCCAGCCTTCCTGGTCCTCCCAGCTTCCCAGACAGATGGCCTGGTCTGTGTGGGGCACCCGGGCAGAGGGAGCAGTACTGGTGAGGGCTCCGGGGTGGGGGGCGGTCACTGACTTGGAGGACCTGTGACAAACTGTGGCTGGGACAGTGTGTGGGCGATCCAGGAAGGTGAGCTGCATTAAGTGGGGTGAGGAGCAGCTTCTCTCTGTCCCTGCACCCTCACAGTGGAGCTGAGGGAATGAATCCCCACCCAACTCCCAGGCTCTGGAAAGAGCTTGAGAACTGGGTGCTGGTCCCAGAGATACGTGGCAGAGCCAAGACTTAAATCCAGGCCTGTCCCCTTGGCCCCCCAGTGTTAGGCATTTTTATGTCTGATGACTATGATAATTTCACTTTACTAGTCTGATTCTAATATTCGGCAAGTGCAGCCTCTGAGACTGTGAAACGCCCCACCTGCGGGACAGGAAGCCAGCCCCCCAACCTGAGTCTCCCCAAGGCTTCAAGTTTTAAATTCTGTCCAAACCATCCCAGGCCTCTCCCTCCTCTGGGACCCACTCCAGACTTTCTGAGTTTATGGCTGTCACAAAATATTATCTGCCATGACAATGACAATTAGGACAATTCTGTTGGGCGAGAAACTCCTGCTAGATTTAGGACCTGCAGTGAGTCACGCCTCTGGAGCTGAGACGGCTGCCGGCCACCCCGCTGTGCCTGACTGTCTCCACCCGGCAGACAGCTCGACCACAGCCACAAAGTGACGCTGCCGCTAATAGAGGGGCCTGCAGCACCCGGGCCCCTGCAGGGAGCCCACCCAGGCCCGGGTACAGGCTATGTTGGCCCTTTGGGTTCCAGCCTCCCCCCTTCCCTACTCTGTGCCTCCTGCTCTCTCCCCTCATGCTCTCAGGACAGCATCTCACCTTTGATCTCTGGGGCCTCTCCTGGGGGTGTTGCTGCATCTGATTCCAAACCCTGATGGAGGAGGCTCAGTCCCTGTTAATGGTTCTGACCACAGGCTTTGGCCAAACCAGGTCTCCAGTCCGGGCTCTGCCGCTTCCTGGCTGTGAGACCTTGAGAAAGTTATTTAACGAGCTCAGTCCTCTCCCATGTGAGTTGAAGATAATAATGGCATCTGTCAAGGGACTTCCCTGGTGGTCCAGTGGTTAAGACTCCACGCTTCCAATGCAGGGGGACGTGGGTTCGATCCCTCGTTGGGGAACTAAGATCCCACATGCCGCATGGCGTGGCCAATAAAAAAAAATGACATCTGCCTTATGGGGTATCATACGTGATATGTAGTATATGTGATAATACAGACACAGGCTCAGCAATCACTGTAAACACTCCATGGATGAGGGCTGTTATTATTATTGCCATTGTTATTGTTGTGTCAGGGCTGGTGATTTCTTTGCACGCAAGTGCATTGTGTGTAGGTACATCCTCCTGCACCTGGAGGGCATTGTCCTTGCTTGGGCTTCTCACCATTCGAGCAGTGAGAAAAGAGACGCCTCAGATCCCACAGATCGTCTTCAGATTCAGCCTCCAGCTCTCACTCACTGTGTGAATCAACCTCTGTGAGCCTCATCAGTTTTCCCCTCTGAAAAATGGGCACAATAATACTGACCATACAGGATTATTATGAGGATTCGATGAAGAAGATATGCCTGCTGGACACAGATTCCTGGGCTCAAATCATGTGAGGCTGTGACTTTGGGCAAATTTCTCTACCTCTCTGTGCCTCAGAATCTCAGCTGTAAAGCAGTATCTGCATTGTAGAAAGCTTTTATTATTCCAGGCCCCGAGGGAGTGCTGGTGTTGAGGTGCCTCTAAAGATCTCCCTTTCTGCCACCACTGCACTCAGAGATGAGAAACTGAGGCCAAGAGACACTAAATTAAACGTTTGAAAACAAGACAGTATATGACCTTCTAAATTGTGCAGGGTGGACAATTAGAGAACAAAACCATCTGTAATAAAGGGCTAATTGGGCGGGACAGACACTCGGTGTGCCCGGAGCCTGAGATGCAACCTGAAACAGGGATGGCCTCGCCAGGGCCCTGCACTCTCATTAATAACGCTGACCTTTCCCCCTTAATGTAAGTGATGCCTACTTCCGGTGAAGCGTTTGAAAAGTGCAAACATTAATATAAAAGAGTGTATAAATCACTGATAGCTCCCCTCCCAGAGACAGTAGTTTCTACTACTAACAACCTTTCTTCTTTTTCTATTCATATATGAGTATATATTTTCATAATTGATTTCACAATGGTGTGACTGTCAGGATAAGCTCGGTTATGATGCAATAACAAACAACCCTACAAAACAACCGAGGCCATTCTCGTTCATGTCACATGCCCACTGTGATCAGCGGGGAGGGCTTTGCTTGTCACAGACCCCAGGGACTCAGGCTGATGGAGGCGCCACTGTCTCAGGAGGTCAGCATCTCCACACGTGCATCTCAGTCACTGTGACAGGGGACATGGGATGGGAGAATTGAGCTCTGACCCTTAGGTGCTCCCTCCTGGAAGGGCCACTCCCCACCTCCATTCATGTTTCCTTGGCCAAAGCAAGTGTCACCGGCACCCCTGACATGAAGGTGACGGGGACATGCCATCCCCCCCTTGCAGGGGGTTGGGGGGATGCTCAGGGGAACTAGACCTTGGCGAGCTGCAGCTGTGCCATCCACGTGCTGCACACACAGATTTGGGTCTTTCTTACCTGACTCTCCAGTCTGACCAGTTTTCTGTCTCTTTATATGTTCTTGGAAATAGTGCATTTGATTAATATTCCTACTAAACTCTCACTTTTGAAATGTGAATGGTTTCAATTCTTTTTGACTATTGTAAATAATACTACAAAGGATATCCTTATTCTTTAATCTTCCGCCAAATTTCTATTTTGTTAGAAGAGATTCCTGTAAGAAGATGTTGGGGGAAATAGTATGAAGTTTTAAAAATGAATAAAGCCTGATATTTATGGAATGAATAATTCTCAAGTCCTGTTATCTCGACCTTCATGAAACCCCAGATCTAGTATCTTCTCCTACTCTTTAGGCTCCCACCTAGTCCCTCTCCACCATCACGCCTGCACCAGGGCAGTGGCCTCCGGCCTGGTCCCTGCCTCTGCCCTGGCCCTGCTCCTGTCACTTTCCAGGCAGAGCCAGGTGGCCCTGTGAGACTCAGAGTGGGGCCACCCCTGCTCTGCTTCACGCCCCGCGGCTCCTGCCTCACTTGGGCACAGTCCAAGTGACAGTGGCCTGCTGACAGTGGCCCCGGGCCCTGCGTGTCCCCCCATCCCCCCAGCCCATCCCCCACCAGTCACTCCCTTCCAGCCCTCCATCCTTCCTGGACCAGGAGCCCTCAGCCTGTTCCTGCCTCAAGGCCCTTGCCCTTCCCTCCAGCTGGAGCCTCTTCCCATGTCTGCCTGGCTCCCTCCCTCTCTCCCTTCCTTCAGGTCTTTGCCCCATTGTCACCTGCTCTGACAGGCCTTGAAGCCCAGCGCAGTCTGACTCTGCCCACCTCTGCAGCTTCAACACTTGCCACGTTCCCCCCATTCCTTGAGTCCAGTCACACAGGCCTCTCTTCTGACACTCGAACCTCTGAGCCTTTGCACATGTTGTTGCCTCTGCCTGAAGCATCCTCCAGGACATCTCACCTGGCTGACTCTTATGTGTCTACCAGGTCTCAGGATAGTACTGCCGCTTCCTCCAGGAAGCCCACCTGACCTCCCCCTGATAGGGTAGGTCCCCTGTGGCCTTCATCATGTTAACAGTGGACTTTTTATGTAGTGATTGCTTTAATTTCAATTTCAGTTGGAAACCCTGGAGGGCACAGACTGTGTCTGCCCTAGTCACCCCATACCCCAGCACCTAGCTCTGTACTTGGCACTGAGAGGCAACAGACCCCTGTGGGGAGAGGGAGACAATGACAGGACAGGGGATGTGGGCCAGTGTGGAACAAACCCCGTGGGTGCTGGTAGGCTGGCAGTCATGAGTAATCAGGTCACGTACCCTCCTACTGGGGCACATGTCACAGGAGACCGTGAGGCTGGTGCATTAGGAAGTGAACAGAACTCATCCTTAGTTAAAATACAATTTGGTTAAATGACTTGCTCACATCATTTTCCTGTGATCACCCTCTGGCCTCGCGGCTGCCTTTCTTCTCCCTGTCTTTCCTCCCCCTCACGATGCTTTATCACTTTTCTTATTCTTCTCTTTTTGCTTGACTACAAGACGACAGAATAAGAAAGGAAGGAGCAAAGCTGACTGTGTAGCCCCTTTTGCAGGAACCGAAGAAACCATTTTGCAAATTGCAGGAAATGATTAGAAATTAGAACAGCATTTACATCAATCACAGCTGGAGATGGACAGAAAAATGGTCTGGGGGGTCAGGGCTGGGGTGGACACCCCTCTTTGGTAATGGGCAGTGGAGGTGGCACTGGATGAGGGTCCCAACTGGACCCTGGGCTTTAGCGGGCTCTGTGGGTTCCACCCAGAACCTCTGTATGTGCAGACAGGTGTGCAGATACACATAGCACACACCCAGACACACATACAGACACGCGTCGACACAGACATACAAACATCCCCCTTGCACACATATACACAGGTACACACCCCATTCCTCTTAGACTCCTCTCAAGTCACCTGTTTAGTTTGTGCCCACTGCTATGACCTTGTGTGACCTCCATCAAGCTCTCACCTGGACCCCTGCAATACCCTCCTTGTCTTCCTATTACCCTGCCACAATCATTCATTCATTCATTACATGTTCGTGGAGCCCTTCCTATGTGCCAGGAGCTGTCAGGGCCCTTGGGAGATGGGAGTGCTTCATGGAGGTCACATTCCACCACAGCCTGCTGCCCTCAAGCCCCTGGTCCTCCCACAGCCCACAGCCAATGCTCAGGCTCATCTCCCACCACTTCCCTCCCCACCATCTGGGCTCTGGCCACTCTGTGTGCTCTCATTCCTCTGAGCCTTTGCACATGCTGTTCCTGCTGCTTGGAACACTGTTCCAGTTCCATGTCAACTTGCCCAGCCTGCTCCAGTGTCCCTGTTTCAGGAGAGCGTCTCTGACTACCCCTTGTCCCAGGCTGGTCACTTCCTCTTCTCTGTGCTTTTCCATTGTCCGGCTCTCACACCATCTGAGTCCCTGGGCCTCTGTTCTCAATGTCTGAACACATAGCCGCCTCTTCCCTCAGACTGTAAACTCCTGGAGGGCAGGGCTGGATCTTGTTCTTCTTCAGGGCATGAATCAGGAAGAAGGTGGTTGCCAAGCGTGTCCCTTCCCTGTTGCTTGGCTCCTGCTCTACTCCTCGCCTTCCCCCAAGCTTTCACCCTGGAAGTCCTCCCCAGGCCCCTGTGCTCAGCTCACTCTGACCCCCATCCCTCCTTAAGCTCAGCATTCTGAAGGCAGTCAAGGTGTTGCTCAGCGGGGGTCCCTGCATTTGGGTCTTTTGGACCGAGAAAGAGGAATTCAACGGTGGAATTCCAGGCAGGGTAAGAAGTCAGAACAACATTTTTGGTATGGGAGGAAGTTCCTTCCAGTTTCTTTTAGATCACCATGTGCGGAGTCTGCTGCTTTGCCTTCCTTGGAGCTTGCTGGGGGCAAAGATAATCCCAATGTGGGTGACTCCCCTGCTCAAAACTCCAGTGCCTTCCAGGTGCATTTGCTGGGGTTCCAGGGGTAAAGCCCATGAAAGACCGTGCGGGCCCCAGGAGTTTCTACGCCTCACACTAGTTCACACTCTGCCTCCAGCAATTTAAGTTGCGTTAAAGTGTTCCTGCCAGATTATGGTGACAAAGAGTCTCTCCTTGACCAAACTCTACTCAGGCTCCTCTGAACTCTCTTCTCAACTGGACCCTCAGTGAAGGGTTCCGTTTTTACCCCTGCATCGTCCAATTTAACAAGACTCCTGCCAAGTTAGTTTAACCAGGATCCTCTGCCCTTGACATCTGATCACCCTGCTTATCTGAGCGGGTTCCTCACCCTCCACCAGCCCCCACGTGATGTCTGATCACCCAGGTTGCCTTCAGCAAGAATCCTGTTAGATCAGTTTAGCCAGAATCCCCTCTAAGCCCCTGATGTTTCCTCTTAGGAATTTTCCATCCTATGACCCTCACCCTGCTCCTTGCCTATAAATTTCCACTTTTTCTTGTTGGATTTGGGGTTGAGCCCAATCTCTCTCCCCCCTACTACAAAACCCCACTGTTGCAGCACCCTCACCTCCGGAATATAGTCCGCTTTACTATTTTATAACAAGTGTCATGAATCATTTTTTTCTTTAACAATGGCTCCAGTGGGTCTTGGTGACTCTCTGTATGCCCCCATCTCTCCTGATTTTGGTGTGGCAGTTTGCCCTGCAATCTCAGTTCTCTGATGAATCCAAGAAAAGTCACTGGTTTTCAGTTTTCCAGTTTTTCTTATTATAAGGACAGGAGAAGCAACTTTCAGACTGAAACTGGAAGTCTATCCAGTTGCACTTAGAATAAAATTCAACCTCTGAGCCCCTACCTGATCCAACCCCTGCCAACTTCGATGATCACTCTTGGGGTTTGAGGGGCCAATAAATGGCATTTCTGTTCCCCACTCGAGTTTGGAAGAAATTGAGATAAAGACACAGGAGCCAGGCTGATTTAAAAAAAAAAAACAAACCCTTAAATACTGGTGAAGTTGGTTGGAGAACACAGCACAGGGGAGCAGTGACGATGAGGTGCTAACACTCCACTGAATTGAATATATTCACCCAAACAGCAGACTTCCCCACCAGGGGCCTGCACACTAAGCTGATCACATGGCTGAAGGTGCGTGAGGAGGCCCTGTCTGTTTGAGGAGTGAGGGAAGGCCACGGTGAGTTCACAGGAAACCACGGGAAAGACTGTTACTATCATTCCCCAGATGAGGTACAGGATGGTGCTAAGGATGCGAGCTCTGGCATCTGAAAACCTGAGTTCAGATCCACCCTCTGACATTCATTAGTTCTTGGATCATAAACTCATTAATAAACCTTTCTAGGGACTCATGAATAAACATCTGTAAAATAGGGATAATGATACATATCCTGTGGGCTTGTTCAGAAGATTAACTTAGTTAACACAAAGTGCTTGGAATAGTAACTGGCCCATAACAAATAGCCCTCAAACCTTACTGAGGCTAACTTGAGTCAACTCCACTGTCTTCTTATCTTTTTCTGGATGTAAGAAGCCTGTTTTGCCTCAGGGCCTTTTCACGTGCTGTTCTTTCTTCCAGAAATGTTCTGTTCCACATCTTAGCATGGCTGCTCCTCCTCATCATTCATGTCTCGGCCCAAATGCCACCTGCTCCAAGAAGCCCTCCCTGGCCACCAAGACAAAGATACCTGAGTTGCCATGTTTTATTTTCTTCAAGCACTTACCACCCTCTGAAATTGTCTTGTTTATTTACTGATTTCCTTCCTCATTATTTGTTTTCCTTTTCTCCGTCTCGTTTCCCTTGGAGGTTAACGTTGCACTTTGCACAGGGCCTGGAACATAGTAGGTGCTTTACCTATTCTGGTTGAATGAATGAATGAATAAATGGATTTAGCACTGAAACCAGAACTACTCTCTGAGCTTCATTTTTGGAGGTTTTCTGTTCGGGGGCCAGGGGCCCTTGCTAACTCCTGGGATCCCAATGCCATTTCATCCCAATGGAGCCAGTGGACATTTGAGCTTTCAGGGAAGAACTCCTTCCTATTAACAGAAGAATGAACCATGGCCCAGTGCAGGTGGCAGAAAACTCAGCGTGCACTTGCTTGAACTATCAAACTAGCGGTGGATTGGGTCTCAGGTAAGGACTGATCCAGCATCTCAGTTGCGTGGCCAAGGACCCAGTGCTTTCCAATCCTCTTCTCTGCCTTCCAGGGCCTCAATTTCATCTTCAGTCTGGCTTCTCAGGTGGTTGCAGCATCAGCGTGGGTCACATATTTCCTGTTTGCCATGTACTGGAAGACATGCCTCTTCCAGACAGAACACAAAAGTCCTGGGCTTCTCTCTGGCTGGCTCATGTTAAGTAACATATCATCAAACTAGTCCTATGCTGATTACCCCTGGTCTGGGCTATGGCTTGGCTGAATCAGGGACCAGTCCTGGAGGTAGAGGTGAGGTCAAGGCTACTACCCAAGGGGGGAGGCCCAGAGTGGATGCCAGAGGGACAGTCTTGGTGCCCCTCTTCCCGGGGAGCAGAAGCCACCTGGCCAAGGTGAGAGGCAGAGGCAGCTCTAGAACCCGGGTCTCGGGGGAGGGTGAGCCCGGGAGGTTGTATGAGGGAGAAGTGTGTGGGGGGCGTGTGGGTCACATCCCCCAGGATGCCCCTGTCTCGACCAGCGCTCCTTCTTCGGAGGGAGATGGCGACAGTGGAGTTGACTGGACAGGAGCCCGTGAGACACGCAAAGCCAAGCTGTTGCCGCCACCCTATCTTCTCAGGAGCTGAGAATGGATTCTGCTCTCGGGTCAGAGGAGCCCCTACCCTGAGCTCCTGCCCCTGCCCTCCCATCGACAGCCCCTGTGATGAGCACAGACACCACCCTCTCTGGCTTCTCGCTGGACAAGAAGTGTCCAGGTCCCCCGTAGCTCTGTGCTTTGCCCTGAAATGTACCTGCTAGGCTTATTGGGGTGTCAGGGTTGGGGGGTGATGCAGAGATCGTGCACAGGGAAACTGAGGCCTGAGCAGCTCCCCACTCTCTCTTCATGGAGCTAGGCTCCGAATCCTTGTTCTCAAGCCCAGTTTTCTGCTTCACACAGTGGCTCCCTCCCATTCACTCCATGAGTTACAACTGGAGGCTCCCCCAACCCCGTCTCCCCAGTCCTCCTCCTGGCTTCCCTCACCCTCAGGCACGGTGGCCGGCCAAACTCTCCAGCCTCATCCGCCCCGTCCTCACCTCCTCTCCTCCTCCCCACCTCAGGCTTCAGTCACACTGAACTCGAGAAAGTCATTGGTCATAACCCATGGGCATCACCTAGAATGTTCCAGGTGCTGAACTGAGTACTTTATGAGCGACGTTGCATTTACCCACACGACACGTATGTGATGTTTTCTGTGTGCCACGTGCTGTGTCACAGGCTTTGGAGAGAATCAAAAACACAAACTCAGCCTCGCCCTCCTGGAGCTTCCGGTTTCCCTGGAGAAAACAGACATTGGCCAAAGAACAAAGGAGAAAATTACAAAAGTTTCCAGCTTCTGGTCCAGGCCTTTAGAAAGGGTTCTAAGTTGAGCTGTCAAGTGATCTACAATCCCATGAAAAATATCATTCATCTTTTCTCCCTCCTTCCTCCATCCGTTAGGTACTCACTGTTCCTTCCCAGGTCAAGGGCACGTGCCAGAAAGCAAAGGAGGGTTAGTTGAGACCTCCTTCTCATCTCGGACCTCCTTCTCATCTCGTTCTGTCCCCACAACCGTGCGGCGAGGTGAACATTGCTTTCCCCACTTTGCAGGCAAGGAAGCCAGGGCTCCTGGCTCGGGGCAGAGGTTGCACCGCACCTGCTCTGGGTCTCTTGGCCACCCAAGGAGGGCTTGCCAGACAGTGACATCTTTCCTCTACCTCCATCAGAAGGGGTTCCCACTCTGCTCAGGGCACTGTATTGTTATGACACTAATAACCATGGTAGCAGCAGAAACAGCACAGTTACCCTTCCTTGCAGAGTCCACCATGGGACTGTCAACGTGCAAAGTACAAGACATGGGCAAGGCGGGTACTGGCCCCAATTCACAGGCAAAGTAACAGCTCTGTGGGAATGAGGGACCAGCCCAAGGGCACCTGTGAATCAAGGCTTGAACCCAGATCTGCCGGGTCCTTGACCTGGGAGGTGTGCCACTGTTTCAAACAGAGGAGGGACGGCCATTCGGGCACTGTGAGGACAGAAGCCAGGAACAGGGGAAGAAAGAAACAGACCATAGCGGGAGATCGTGAGCCCCTGAGAGCAGGCGGGCAGGGCAGCTGCCTGGGGTCCCACTGGCGCTGGTTTCAGCTCCCAGTTCCAGTCCTGCATCGGGTCCAGGTGCCCCTCAGTCCCCAGAGACATCCCTAGAGCCTGGAACACCCCCGTCCCTGCCATTTTTCTTTGCTTAAATTCCACTGAGTGCTTTTCTGTTATTTGCAAAGAACCCCAACTCAGACAACAAGGAAACCTGCTTATCAAAAAAAAAAAACAACTTGCTTCAAAGAAAAAGAAAGCAACAATTCCGAGTGTCTCTTGCTCAGAGAGCCCTCATCAAATAAGAGGAACAAGGCTTTTGCAAACCTATATGGAAATTAAACCCACAAACTGGGCACACACTTGTTTGACAAGTGATAATTAACTGCTGACAATATAATTTCAGTTTGGATGCAAATGTGTTTTTCATTAGAAAGTAATCAAAGAGGTACTTGTATCTGGGAGTCCAGCCTCCAACAGTGGGAGCTCAGCTCATCTGCTGAAAGGTTTTTGGGGCTGGCATTGAGTGCCCACTGTCCCTGGTCAGGTGGCCATGGACCCCTAAAGTGACATGGATTACAGGTCTCCAGGAAAGCTTCCAGAAGGCAGCTCAGTCAGCCCCTGTCACTAAGGATCCAGCATCCTTTGGGCATTCAGTGACCCTTTGGGCATCTCTGATCCCAAATGTTCTTGGAGCTGCCTGGCAGGGGTTGAGTGCTGACCCCTTCCTTTCCTCTAGTCAACTCAACTCCACTGTGCCTCAGTTTTCTCATCTGTAAAATGGGGATAATAATGATATTTACCTCATGAGTTTATTGTGAGGCTTAAATAAGTTAATACATGGAACTGTGCCTGGTATGCAGAAATCTCTTAATAGTTCCTAGTAGCTATGATATGTATTCATTAATTCAGGTAATAAATAATATCACTGTGCACCTTTACTTTCCTCCCTCCCTCCTTAAGATCACCTGGCTCTACCTCTGCAATCATCTGCATCCCACTCTAGACTCTGTCCAGACTTTCTTTTTTTTTTTTTTTTTTTTTTGTCCAGACTTTCTGCATCCATCTGAAGAGAAGAATCCAGCAGGTCCCTACACCCTCATGAGCATGAGTAACACCAGGTGCAGAGCAAGGGTTTGCTTCCTGGCCTCGAGGTATGACTCCTCTGAGGACAGATCTCTCAGTTCCCTGGTTGCTGTTGTCACAACTCACTGCTCCTGGAACATTCTATACCCTTTAACATCTCCAACCTTTGCACATGTTGTGTTCTTTGCTTGGGTAGCCTCTCCCTCTACTTCCCACCTAGTGGAATTTTATCTTTGAAGGCCCAATTCAAATATCATCTTCTAGATCACACCTTGAGCTGGATCTATTTGACCTGACTCTGAACACAGAGTAGGGGCTCTTTATGCACTTATTAGGCCCCTACTATGTGCTTGGCTTGGTACATCTGTATGCCTGTCTTTCCAGTTAATCTTAACAGCAACACTGTAAGGTGATTTGTATTATTCCCATTTTACAGATGAAGAAACTGAGGCTCAGAGATGAGAAATGACTTGCTCAAAATTACATATCTAATAAATGCCAGAGCCTGGGTTATTGACACAGCCCCGAGCTGCATCCTTTCCACTTTAGCTCATATGAATCCACTTAGTTCCTTTCCTAAAGGCAGCAGGATGTGGTGCTTCCTAAATTCACACTCGTATTTGTCACTGATCCCGGCCTCAGACACAAAAGTACATACTTCTACCCACACAAGCCCAGGCACACACAGACAAAGGAACAAAATCCCAAACACATCTAAGTGGACGTTTGCACTTTCCCAAGGAAGTTAGTAAGCACATCCACTGTATTCCAAATCTGTCCATCCCCCAACCCCATGTGCTGAGTCCTGACCCGTATATCTGTCTCCTGAACACCTGGACCTGGAGAACCCATGGGATCCTCAGACACAGTGAACACAGGTGGGCTTTGGGTAAGCAAGGCGGCGGGGGATGGACCTAACACAGAGATAGGGCTCGGAGTTCTGTCCCTGAAAACCTTCCCTCTACAAACCTGAGGAACAATTGACCAAATATAGCAAGAGGGCAAGGGACATCCCCAGGAGGGGGAAAGAAACTGACAACCAGGTGGTAAGTGCGTGAACTGGTACAGCTTCTGCCATGTCTCGGGTTTGGGGGTGGATAGTCACCAGCTAAGGGGTTGGATTTAGTCCTTCCAGGAACGGGAAATGATGTTTTGAGTGCAATGTAAAAGTTGCATAAAGCTGTGACCTTCAAAGTGCTGAATCTCAGAGATAGAGTCTACAAGACGAAGAACCCATTCCCTAGAGATGGGAAACATTAGGGGAGCTTGTCAGTTTCTGCTTGGGCTCTGAGAAAAATGAGAAACTCCTTGGGTGACTATAGGCCTGTGCTTTGCTTGGGTTTGTGGCTTTAATTTATATTGCAGGTATTGTTTGTAAACCCCCAAAGGAAGCAATAAACATAATCGATCCAAGGCTGATGAGATTTTTTGGGTCTGTGGCAGAAGCTAATGCAGGGTAGTTCAGGAGGGGCACACCTCCCACTCAGGCTGCTCAGAATCCCCACAGATAAAGCCTCACTGAAGATGGGCTAAAAAAACTTCAATTTATAAACAAATGAGAAAACAGTTTACCATCAGTGAGAATCAGCAGCCATGTAAGCCAGAACAATAAAAATCCAAAGAACTTCAAATAATACAGCAATTCTCATCAAAATGATGACATAGATACATTTAAAGTGATCAAAAATATATTAAAAATACAGAAGCAAAAAATAGAATAAGAACTATTAAAAAACAACAAACTGACTAGAAAAATAGAGAATCTAAAAATGAAAATGATAATTATTGCAATTAAAAAAATTCTCAAAACATGGACTGGGTAGTGGATTAGGTAGAACTGGGGAAGGAATCAGTTACCTGGAGGGTGGACAAGGGGAAATTACCCTGAATGCACACAGAAAGGAATGGAGAAGTAAAATATGGAGAAGAGGTTCAGAGATATAAAGGAGAGAATGAGAAGGTCCAACAAATCTTTATTAGAAGTTCCAGAACATCAAAATAGAATTAGGAAAATTAATATTCAAATCAGTAAGGACCATGACTTTTATAGAATATATGAAAGACTTGAATTCATAGTTTCATGAAGAAATTGAGCAGCTGCACTACAAATAAAACCACAGGACTTCCTTCTTTAGCTCTGACATGGAAAGAGCCTGGAAATGGTTATTTCCATTTTTACAACAAGAAGAAGTTGGGCATATGGAAAATCAACTTTTCTTGGCTCCATCAGAGAACTGAAGTTGCAGAACAAACTGCCACCCCCAAATCTGGAGAGAGTCACAGATGAGACCTGCTGGCCTGGAGCAGAAGCCAATAGAGTCATAAACAGGTAGGAACACTTGAATGATAATTCTGACAATTGCTGGAGGCTAAGTGTGAAAGTGAGAAACTCCTTGGATGCCACAGTTTTGGGGGCACACAAGGTTTCATGGGGTTTACCTCCAGGAACTCCACTGGATTCTCATGATGAAACTCCAAGAAGATCCCCTCTTGGTTCTGGCAGAAAGAAAGGAAGAGTAATCTTTGTGAAATACACAGAATATTCTCCATAACAGAGACTTACTGTTCAGGGGGAAAGACTTAACCAGAGCCTTTCTCCAGCAGCATGAAGAGAGGGTCTTTTTCTCACTTCAGCTTCCATTAGCCTTCCTGTTTCACCTAACTGGCATTGGGGGAAGCTATACAAGAATGTCACAGGCCAGAGACACAGGTCCACTCAAACTGAGATTTAATTGGAAGATTATAGACACTCCCCCTTCCCTTATCACCACACAAACAGGGCTTCAGTACAATAATAATGGATTGGATTAGAAAGGGTTGCCATGCAGACTCTCTCTGAGGGAGAGGACTTAGGGAAGCTTGAAATCAAGAGGGGAGATCAGGAGATCAAGACAAGGACATTAGAGGAATTTGAAGCCTTTGACACCTACAGCTACAGCAAGCACTAAACACAACCCTTGCCAGACTAACATAAATCCTCACACTAGATGTCTATTTACTTCAGTTTCTATTACTCAATACAACATGTCCAGCTTCCAACAAAAAAATCACAAGGCATGCCAAAAGGCAAGACAACAGTCTGAAAAGACAAAGCAAACATCAGAACCTCAGTCAGACATGCCACAGGCCTGAATTAAAAGAACTATGACCCAGCAAATTCTATTCTCATCTATGTACTATATGTTTACCAAAAGAAATGGACAAGATTGTTCAGAGCAGCCCTATTCATAATAGCCTCAAACTGGAAACTAACCAAGTGTCAATTAATGGCAGAATGGATAAATAAAATACAATATTAAACAAACTGAAACTACACACGCTGTAGATGATAATCACAATTACAATGTTGAGAGAAAAAAGGGTACATAGTACATTATTATATAAAGTTCAAAAACAGGCTATTAGAAGTCAGGACAGTGGTTATGTGTGGTGGAGGTATAGTAACTGGAAGGGATTATTAGGGGTCTTCTCAGTTTGTTAGTAATATTTTATGTTTACTTTGTGAAAATTCATCAGCTGAACACTTATGATTTGAACATTTTTCTATATTCATATTATGCACCAATAAAACACTTGCATTAAAGAAAAAGCAATCAGAGAAAGACCTGGTTACACCAATGAAAGACAATTAGACTGATAACAGCCTTCTCAGCAGCAACAATAGAGACCAGGAAACAATGGAATGATATTTTCAATGCAAAGAGAAATAACTATCAAAGTAGAATTCTGAAATATCTAAAATTCTATCTAAAAAAGCCCCTAAACTATCATTTAAAATTGAGGGAGATACTGGTTGATACTGGAAAAAATAATACTCATCTGACCAGTTTTCTCTTAAAGCCATGTCCATGTTGATGATGGTGGTGGTGATCTTGGGTGACCTCAGCTTGCAGAGGCTTGAAGCAGGGTGTCGGTTCTAAGCCAGTGATTGAGGTCCGGTTGCTGCGGTGAGAGCACCGAATCCTAGTCACTAGACCACTGGTCTGTGACAAGGTCCTGGTCCTACAGCTCTGCAGAAAAAGAATTCCCACAAAGATGGAAAGTAGTGAAACAAGTAAAGTATTTATTAGGAGAAAAAAGGAGTACAGTACATGTGGATAGACACACAGGCGGGCTCAGAGAGACTCGTGCCCTCGTGGCAGTTTGAATCACTTTTATGGGGCATTTCTTCCGGGTTTCCTTTGGCCAGTCATTTGATTTGCCTGGTTCAGAGTCCGTATTTGGTGTATCTCAGGATTTTCCCATGTGTTTGCGCGCATCTCACAGCCAAGATGGATTCTACTGAAGAGGCCCATGGGTAGGTTTGGCCACTTGGCATCACTCCCCTTTTGACCTCCACGGAGCCTTTCTGTGCATGTGCAGTCGGGGAGGTCTCCTGACTTCGAGATTGAAGAATATGTGTTCTCTTATCTTCTATCTGGGCAGGGCCTAGCCTCCTCTCTCAGTTGTCCTGTTATTCCCATCTTGGAGTATTGGTCCACAAGGAACGAACTCAAACCTTTTGCCCTGAGGACCCATCTGTCTACTGTCTCAGTGGGACTCAATTATATTTTTAAAATTTCAGTCTCTCCTGGTAAATGGCAAATTTGAAGAAATAAAAAAAAATCTGAAATACAAAAAAATTGAGGGAGAAAGAAAGATATTTTCAGACAAAGTATGAGAGATATCACTCACAGGGTCTTGCTGAAAGGACAGATAAATGACACACTTCAGGGAGGACATTGTTATGAGAAGGAAGATCACATGCTGAACAGAGAAACCCGTGAGCTTGCATTGATCGTGTAACACAAATGCAATAACAAATAAACGTGATGGAACTAATTTGAGGTGTAAAGGAGGGTGGAACCATAACGCTAAGATGAGAGGGGTGATTAGAGTTGATGTATTCTAAGCTCTGTGTATTGTTCAGAGGGAGGGGAGAGATATTGATTTACTTTAGACAGTGTTAAGTCAAATGTGCTTATTAAAATGTAAAGATTAACCAATAAAGGAGATAAGTGGAATGAACAATTTCCAAACCCGTAGAGTGAAAAAAAAGGAGCAAAAACTTGATTGATACGATGGCAGGAAATGAGCCAAAATGGAAAAAAAAAAAAAAAAAAAGCAGCAGAGGAAGTACTTGTAAGTTGAAAGTACAAAGAAGAAGGCAGAATCCGGACTTTGCCGTTCACATCTGATTGGGACTCTGGGCAAAGGATTTAATGCCATCACCCTCTCTGAGCCTGTTTCCTCATCTGCACGATGGGAGGGTAATGTCCCTTTGCAGCTGTTGCAGGGACACAGTGAGACTCTGCCTGTCTTGTCCCCAGTGCTGGCTACACAGGCAGGGGTGAGGGGCTGCCCTTTGCCTCTTTGCAACCAAGGACCCAGTGTAAGAAATGGGTTTTATGGACATCACAATGTGAGCATCTTCTTTTTTTTCCTTTGATGATAAAGCTTTCTGCAGTCAAGCTTTATCAGAAGAATAAGAGATTATCAAACTAGCTAAACAGCCCATCAGGGAGATTTCCAAAGAAATGGAGAGGCAGGAAGCATATCGCCCAAGACAACCTCGGCTTTATTCTACACTTAGTCGATGACAACAGCAATCATGGTTTGAATGTTTGCAGTGTCCCAGGTGCTGCTGTTTTACCCATGCTCTTTCGTTTAAATTTGCCTAGCAAACTTGTGAGAGAGGTGCAATCACCCACTTTAGAAAAGAGGAGATGGAGGTTGGAAGGTGAAGTAAAATCTGCCCAAGGACACGGCTGAGCTGAGACCATCCAGGTCTGTCTGATTCTGAAGCCCTCAGCTCTCTTGCTCTTTAAATAGCCAGAAACCCCCAGTCAATTATTAAAGAATTTATCCTAACCAGGAGTTAGTGCACCACATGAAGAGGACATTTAAAAATGATCATGTTTAATTATTGATCTTTTTCATAAGAGCCAACTCTATTTTTCCCTTTTTAGAACTTCTTCCTCTATCTCTAAGAGTAATTTGTAATAATCAAGGACAATTTGGAGAATGTAGCAAACTTAAGAATAGGAGCCCTGGCTACTTGTCTGGCTGCTTGTGTCTTTGGAGGTGTCCTTGACCATCTCGTACCTAATGTGAGCAGGAATCACTTGATCTAGTTTCAGGGTCACCTCCTAGGGCTGCCCCTGCGAGTCTGAACTTGCTGTGGGAGAGCAGAGGGTGTGGAGGAGTCCAGCTGGAATGGGCCCTCTGGGCAGAACCTGTGGAGGTGACCAGCTGTGAAGTTCACTTGGTCTCTGTGCCCAACATCATTGGCTGAGATGGGAGACAGGTAGGTTATGGAACTGGTGGAGGGTCCTACAGACAAGATGCCCCAAGTCAACCTAGGACCGTACTACCTGGGGCCTACCAAGAGGCCAACTCCAGGTCCTTGACCTTCCTGAGCATGGAGAAAGGGCCCTGCCCAGTGGAGGGATTACCTGGCTGTGCAGAACTAATCACGCACTCTCCACCTCAGAAACCCACCTGCTGCTCACGTGGGATAAAGACCACACTCCTCAGTTTGGGCATCAGGGCGCCTTATGACTGACAGGGACTCCCTCTTCTGCTTTGTCTTCCTCTGTCTTAACACACACACACACACACACACACACACCAGCTACATCCATCTGCTGCTTATGATTCTATAAACACCCCCATCTCTCATCCAACTCTCCACTTTCTCACAAATCCTGCCCTCTTCCCAGAATGCCCTCCTTCACCCCCTATTTGCCAGGTAAGCACCCCATCCTCATCCTCCATCACTTGCTCTTGTTTCCACTGTGCCTCTGAACTCAGATGCCTTTCTCTGTGTCTCTAGAGCATCATGTGTTTACCCCATCAGAGCACCCACCATCCGGTGAGGTGTGTTTAAAGATTGTTTTGTTTTTTTTTTGCCAGACAGTGGGCTGCTTGAGGGCACAGAGTAGGCACTGAACACATATTTGCTGAAAGATCGAGGTGAATGTGGTGACACTGTCTCACCGGTCTTCCTCTGTTAGTGAGGGGATGGGAGTGTCCACATTGGCCTCAGTCCAGGCCCTGACACATAAAGGATGCTCAGTGAGTGTTTGTTGAACGAATCAACAGATTATACAAAACTGCCCGTTCCAGACCAGGCTTAGCTAGTAAGGATACAATCAGAATCACTGAGTAGCCCTGTAATAATATTCTGAGTCTTCTCTAAGTTAGACTGGTCCTTTCTAGCTCTCATCTTACCTACTCCCCAGCGCCCTCCAACACACACAAGACCAATTTCATCAGGTCCAATTAGAAGAAGATGCCTGTCACCTAGAGGGGCACTGAGCAGAGAAATGAACTGAGTCAGGGAAAAGGCTCAACTCAAGAGAAAAGTCTCGTTAAGCCCGCAGGTGGGTGCCTATCTATGCCAATCTTAGAGACAGAGAAGACAGTTTAGAATGAGCAAAATACTTGGGCAATCAGGCTTCTGGAAGCAGAAAGAAATTCCAGAGTGACAGACAATAGAGTGGATAGCCAGCATCCAGTGTTATGTGATGGAACTGGGGGGACATCCAAGTCCATTGTCAAGGGACCTGGCTTCTCCCTGACACCCCTTCCTCCAGGCACTCATGGGAGACTTGGCAGGTCTCCCCCATCCCTGTGGGGGGTCAGATCACATGCTGACCTCTCATCAATGCTGGTGCCGGGTCAGGGTCAGTGTGGGGACCGGGAGAAACGTTAACCCTCATGCACTTTGATCAGAGCAGAGCCCCGGCCCCGCATCAAAACCCATTGATACTCACTCTGTGCACAATTACACCAGTTTCCATACTTTCAGGCCCACCAGGTACTAAAGGCAGTGCACAGGGAGTGGGGGAGGGGCTGAGACGGGCAGACACAGGCGGAGTCCAGGGAAGGAGTGACACCTGGGAGAGTGTCAGTGACGGGGCCACCGTGAGAAGCTCCGTGAGGACGTGGTGAGAGGCCGCCTGCTCATCAAACCTCGTGGTTCTGAAAGGGACTGAAGTGGCTTCTCAAACCCACACTGCACAGCAAGATCCATGAGTTCCTCTCCCAGCGTTCGCTGAGCACCTACTGTGTGCAGGCCCTGCACTGGGAGCTGAGCACATGCAGAGGACCAGATCAGTCCTGCCCCCAGTCTGGTGGGAGAGGAATGGAGACGCTGTTACCCTGTGATGAGGATATGCTCGAGCTGTGAGGGCACAGGGGACACTGAGGAATTTTACTAGAACAAAATTCCCCTGATTCCCCCAGAGAGGTTGGGAATTTGGGGAACCGACCTCATTTTACAGGGAAGGGGACCGAGGTCCAGATGGGCAAGTGAGTTGTTTAATGTCACATGACAGTGGACAGGGCCTGGGACCTAGGATCTGAGTCCCCAGACAGTCCCCCGCCTCCTTCCTGTGCCACACGGCCTCCTTGCCGAGACTCACGGAAGGGTCACGGTGACAGCTTCAACCCTGTTCCTCATTACCAGGCCACGGAGCAAACCTACCATGCCGACATTAATTACACCTCCTGAGGTTAATTTGTAGTGAGGTAGTGGAAGCAGTTATTTAATAGCGATTATCAAAGTCATGCTGGGGGGTTGCTACATAATGGGTGATTATTTGCAACACAATTGGGAAAACAATGAAGTCGATTCTATTTAGCTCTTCCTACCAAATCCAGAGTTAATTCTGGGGAGCATCCAGTTTCAGCTAATATTATTTCATAAAATTATATAATAATGTAGTTATCAAATCCAAATGGAAGTCACATTAAAAGCCTTTCCTGAGAGGAGTGTGGTCAGTTTGCCAAGACCTCAGCTCCAGGGTGTCCGAATGGATTCCCATGGAGTTGAGCAGAGTCCTGATGTAACCCTACCATCTCCTTGGATCCAGCTGGAACTCTTTCACTACTTTTCCATTTATAAGTTTGCTCATTCACTGGTTAATCCTTGTTATTTTATGTCCATTCACTCACTTATTCATTCATTCTTCACCTCTTCAGCCAGTCTTAAAATCCATTGAAAAAATCATTTCTCACATTCATTCACGTGTGAATTTATTTCTTCCTTCCATCATTAGTTCACTCATTTCTTCTTCCATTTGCTTGTACTTTGTCCATACATTTTTTTCCCTCAGTTGATCATTTGTGTATTCAGCCACTCATTCAATCACTTATTTATTCATTCTTTAATTGGTTCATTCATTCATTTGCTTATGAATTTCTCTTTCATGCATGACTTCATTCATTCACCATGAATTTGTTCATTCATTTATTTTTAAAAAATCCATTCATCAAACATATACTGTTTGCTCATAAACTAGGTCTTTTGAGTGCCTCGTCTGATGTGATCCAGACTTTCTCATCCCTCCAGCATTTTAAGGCATCCCATAGAAAATTCTCCTGTGCTGTTTTCTTAAGTAAAGTCTTTGTTAAGATGCAACAGGGTGACACTGATGTCCCAAGTGTGGGTGATGGGAGAGTTGTTCCTATCTTGGAGACTGAGAATACAAGTGACGGGCAGGTTGGAGTGGAGAGGAGATGACCTCATTTTTAGACATGTTGAGTTTGAAGGCGCTGATGGTACACCCAGGAAGAGGTGTCTGACACTTAGAAATGCAGGGATCAATGGAAAAGGCCTGGGGTTGGAGGAGAAAACCTAGGATGAGTCTCACTTCTCCAGGCTGTAGTCAGCAAAATCCCAGAATCCACTTTTCCTGCCATTTTCCACATCTAATTGCACCTCTCTACCCTGAACAGGGTGTAAGCAAGAAACAGTGATGTCTGAGTCAATGATTGTCAATGAAGTGCTTGGTTTTGAAGTTGATTTGGGGTTCCTAAACTGGTAAAGTTGAACTTTACTGCCTTGCAGAGTTGCTTCAGATCTCACTTAGCACCTACTGTGTGGACGGCACTGAGTTTGGGATGATGAGATCAGGCTGAAATGGGTCATCATGGGGAGGTCTGGAAGAGACAGACGTAAAAGTTGACCTTGAGGTGGTGCACACCCCCACCTTTCCTCCCTGACATGTGGACCAGGGTTCACCTTCTCTAGGCAGGTGTGGATCCCTCTCCCAGGGCCCCTGCTCTCAGGGTTGGAGGGATGTGGGCAAAATTTCTTCTTTTTTATAGCTGAGTAATATTTCATTGTATACTTATATCACATCTTCTTTATCCATTGATCTGTGGATGGACACTAGGTAGCTTCCATATCTTGGTCACTGTAAATAATGCTGCTATGAACATTGGCGTGCATATATCTTCTCAAATTAGTGTTTTCAGTTTCTTTGCATATATGCCCAGGAGTGGAATTGCTGGATCATATGGTAGTTCTATTTTTAGTTTTTTGAGGAACCTCCATACTGTTTTCCACAGTGGCTGCACCAATTTACATTCCCACCAACAGTTTACTAGGGTTCCCTTTTCTCCACATCCTCACCAACATTTATTATTATATGTTGTCTTTTTAACAATAGCTATTCTGACAGATGTGAGGTGATGTCTCATTGTGGTTTTGATTTGCACTTCTCTGATGATTAGTGATGTCGAGCATTTTTTCATGTGCCTGTTGGCCATATGTATTTCTTCTTTGGAAAAATGTCTATTCAGATCTTCTGCCCATTTTTTAATCTGTTTTTTTTATATTGAATTTTATGAGCTGTTTATATATTTTGGTTTTTACCCTCTTATCAGATATATCTTTTGCAAATATTTTCTCCCATTCATTTATTTGTCTTTTCATTTTGTCAGTGATCTCCTTCACTGTGCAAAATCTTTTAAGTTTAATTAGGTCTCATTTGTTTAGTTTTGTTTTTGTTTCCCTTACCTGAAGAGTCAGATCCAAAAAAATATTACTAAGACATATGTCAAACAGTGTGATACCTAGGTGTTCTTCTAGGAGTTTTATGTTTCCATTCTTATATTTGGTCTTTAATCAATTTTGAATTTATTTTTGTATATGGTGTGAGAAAATGTTCTCATTTCATTCTTTTACATAGCTGTCCAGTTTTCCCAAAACTGCTTATTGAAGATACTATCTTTTCCTCATTGTATATTTTTGCCTCCTTTGTCATAGATTAATTGACCATAGGTGCATGGGTTAATTTCTGGGCTCTCCATTCTGTTCCACTGATCTAATATATGTCTGTTTTTGTGCCAGTACCATACTGTAACTGTAGCTTTGTAGTAAAGTCCGAAGTCAGAGAATGTGATACCTCCAGCTTTGTTCTTTTTTCTCAAACTGCTTTGACTATTTGGGGTCTTTTGTGGTTCCACATATATTTTATAATTGTTCTAGTTTTGTGGAAAATGTCATGGGTATTTTGATAGGGATTTCATTAAATCTCTTGATTGTTTTGGTTAGTATGGACATTTAACAATATGAATTCTTCCAACCCATGAACACAGGGTATCTGTCCATTTATTTATTATCATCTTCTCTTTCCTTCATAAATGCCATATAGTTTTCAGAGTATAGGTCTTTCACCTCTGTGGTTAAATTTATTCCTAGGTATTTTATTCTTTTTGATTCTATTGTAAATGGGATGGTTTTCTTGCTTTCTCTTTCTGATAGCTCACTATTAGTGTATAGAGAAGCAACATATTTCTGTATATTAATCTTGTATCCTGCTATCTGCTGAATTTGGTTCTAATAGCTTTTTTGGTAGAGACTTTATGATTTTCTCTATATAGTATCATGTCATCTGCAAATAGTGACAGTTTTACTTCTCCCCTCCCAGTTTGGATCCTTTTATTACTTTTTCTTGTCTGATTGATGTGGCTAGGATTTGCACTACTATGTTATATAGAAATGGTGAAAGTGGGTATCTTTGTCTTGTTCCTGATTTTAGAGGAAAAGCTTTCAGCTTTTCACTGTTGAGTATGATGTTAGCTGTGGGTTTGTCATAAATGGACTTTATTATGTTGAGGTATGTTCCCTCTATACCAACTTTGAGGGGAGCTTTTTTCATGAATGGATGTTGAATTTTGTCAAATGCTTTTTCTGTGTCTATAGATGATCATGTGATTTTTATTCTTCCTTTTGTTAATGTGCTGTATCACATTGATTTGCAATTATTGAACCACTCTTGCATCCCTGGAATAAATCCCACTTGATCATGGTGTATGATACTTTTTATATATTCTTGAATTCAGTTTGCTAACATTTTGTTGAGGATTTTTGCATCTATATTCAACAGAGATATTGACCTCTAATTTTCTTTTTTGTTGTTATTGTGTATTTGTCTGGTTTTGGTATCAGGTAATGGTAGCCTTGTAGAATGAATTTGGGAGTGTTCCTCCTCTTCAGTTTTTGGGATAGTTTGCAAAGTATAGGTATTAACTCTTCTTTATATGTTCGGTAGAACTCCTCTGTGAAGTTCTCCAGTCCTGCACTTTTGTTTGTTGGAAGTTTTTGGATTACTGATTCAATTCCGATACTAATAATTGGTCTAGTCAGATGATTTCTCCCTGATTCAGTTTTGGAAGATTGTGTATTTCTAAGAATTTATCCATTTCTTCTAGGATGTCAAATTTGTTGGCATAAAACTGTTTGCAGTGTTCTCTTACGATTAGTTGTATCTCTGTGTTATTGCTTGTAATTTCTCCTCTTTAATTTCTTATTTTGTTTATTTGGGTCCTTTTTTTTTTTTTCTCAGTGAGTCTGGATAAAGTCTTATCATTGGTCTTTTCTATTGCTCTTTTGTTCTCTATTTTATTTCCACTTTCATCTTTATTATTTCCTCTTTCTGCTGACTTTGGGTTTTGTTTGTTCTTCTTTTTCTAATTCCTTAGATGTCAGGTTAGGTCGTTTACTTGATATTTTTCTTGTTTCTTGAGATAGGCTTGCATCGCTATAAACTTCCCTCTTAGAACTGCTTTTGCTGCATCCCATAGATTTGGGGAAAGTTGTGTTTTTATTTTCATTTGTCTCAAGATATTTTCTGATTTCCTTTTTGATTTCTTTGTTGACCCACTGGTTTTTTAGCAGCATGTTTAGTCTTCATGTGTTTGTGCTTTCCCATTTTTCTTCCTGTAATTGATTTATAGTTTCATACTGTTATGGTCAGAAAAAGTGCTTGATGTATTTCTGTCCTCTTAAATTTGTTGAGACTTGTTTTGTGGCCTAGCATGTGATCTATCCTGGAGAAAGTTCCATGTGCACTTGAAGAGAACATGTATTGTGCTATTTTGGGATGGCATGTCCTGTAGATATCTATTAAGTCCAATTGGTATAGTGTGTCATTTAAGGCCACTGTTTCCTTATTAGTTTTCTGTCTGGATGATCTGTCCATTGATGTAAGTGAGGTGTTGAAGTCCCCTACTATTATTGTGTTATTGTTGATTTCTCCCTTTATGTCTGTTAAAATTTGTTTTATATATTTAAGTGTTCCTATATTAGGTGCCTATACATTTATGAATGTTATAGCCTCTTCTTGTATTGATCCCATTATCATTATATAATCCCCTTCTTTGTCTTTTGTTATAGACTTTGTTTTAAAGTCTACCTTGTCTGGGGACTTCCCTGGAGGTCCAGTGGTTAAAACTTCACCTTCCAATGCAGGGGGTGTGGGTTTGATCCCTGGTCAGGGAGCTAAGATCCCACATGCCTTAGGGACAAAAAGCCAAAACTTAGAACAGAAGCAATATTGTAACAAATTCAATAAAGATGGTCCACATCAAAAAATCTTAAAAAAAAATAAAGTCTACTTTGCCTGATATGAGTATTGCTACCCCAGCTTTCTTTTGATTCCCATTTACATGGATTATCTTTTTCCATCCCCTCACTTTCAGTCTGTATGTGTCTTTAGCTCTGAAGTAAGTCTCTTGGAATAACATATAAATGGTACTCATTTTTTTATCCAATCGGCCACCCTATGTCATTTTATTGGAGCAAATTCTGCATTGATATTTAAAGTGATTATTGATAGGTATGTACTTATTGCCATTTCGTTACTTGTTTTCTGGTTGTTTTGTAGTTATTCTCTTTTTTTTTCATCTTCTTTTAGTCTCTTCCCTTGTGGCTTGATGATTTTCTTTAGTGTTATGCTTGTGTTCCTTTTTCTCTAGTGTTTGTGTATCTGTGGTAGGTTTTTGATTTGTGGTTACCATGGAGTTCATATATATTGACCTGTAGCTATATCTATTTGTTTTAAACTGATAGTTATTTGAGTTCAAACACATTCTAAAATTTCTACACTTTTTACTCCCCTTCCCCACGTTTTATGTTTTGATGTCATATTTTACATCTTCATGCCTATCCTTTAACTGTTTATTATAGATATAGTTGATTTTACAATTTTTGTCTTTTAGCCTTCATACTAGCTTAAGTGGTTGATCCATTGCCTTTACTATATATTTGCCTTTACCAGTGAGATTTCCCCCTTCCTATATTTTCTTATTTCTTTTTCTTCCTATATTTTTAAATTTTCTTTTTCACTTAAAGAAGACCATTTAACATTTCCTATAAGGTCACTTTAGTGGTGATGAACT
Source organism: Balaenoptera acutorostrata (assembly GCF_949987535.1). Classification (NCBI taxonomy): domain Eukaryota; kingdom Metazoa; phylum Chordata; class Mammalia; order Artiodactyla; family Balaenopteridae; genus Balaenoptera; species Balaenoptera acutorostrata. Next base: position 24,422,614 of record NC_080064.1, on the reverse strand, counting down.
CTTAGTTTTTGTTTGTCTGTAAAATTCTTTATCTCTCCTTCAATTCTGAATGATAACCTTGCTGGGTAGAGAATCATAGGTTGTAGGTTTTTTCCTTTCAGCACTTTAAATATATTGTGCCACTCCCTTCTAGCCTGGAAAGTTTCTGCATTTCTTTAACTTTTGCCATTTTAATTATGATATGTCTTAGTGTGGGTCTCTTTGGTTTTATTTTGTTTGGAACTCTCTGTGTTTCCTATACTTGAATATCTATTTCCTTCTTCAGGTTAGGGAGGTTTTCAACCATAATTTCATCAAATACATTTTCTACCCCTTTCTCTCTTCTCCTTCTGGGGTCCCTATAATGTGAATGTTAGTATGCTTGATATTGTCCCAGAGGTCCCTTAACTATCCTCATTTAAAAGAATTTGTTTCTCCTTTTGTTGTTCTGATTGGGTGATTTACATTATTCTATCTTCTAGGTCACTTATGCATTCTTCTGTATCACCTAATCTGCTGTTAATTCTTACTAGTGCATTTTTCATTTCATTTATTGTATTCTTCAGCTCTGACTGGTTCTTTTTTATAATTTCTAGTTCTTTGTTAAAATTCTCACTATGTTCATCTATTCTTTTCCCAAGTTCAGTTACCATTCTTATTACTATTGCCCTGAAACCTTTGTGAGGGAAATTATTTATCTCTGTTTCATTAGGGATTTTTTTTCAGGGTGTTTTTCTTGCTTTTTAATTTGAAACATATTCCTCTGGTTTCGAATTTTTTAAAAACTTTCTCTGTCTCTATGAAATTAGGTGAAACAATTACCTGTCCTGGTCTTGATGTATGTCCTTATGTGGGAGCATTCCTATGCAGGCTCCATGTGCCCAGTGGCTTTGGTGGAAGAGCTGGATCTGAAATGAGCACAGGTCGTGTCTTCTCTGGGGGTTTGCTGACAGCTACCACCTGTAGCTGGAGGGAGGGCTGGAATTGGAGGGGCTAGAGCCAGAGCCAGAGCCAGGTGTGAGCTGGAGTTCCTCCTATGCTCAATGGTCATCACCACCCTATGTGGAGTGGGGTTGGGGTCTGAGGGGCTAGAGCAGGAGCCTTTAGGGCGTTGGGTTTCTCCTAGTTGTGATGGCAGTCTCTGACTTGGTTGGGGTCATGGCCGGCACCTGAAGGCTTGGGGCTTTCACTTTTTCCCCAGTGCGTATGTCATGGTTAGAGGCTAGGTTGGCACCTGAGGGGTTGGTGACACACTACTGACCTGTTTTGCTCCTACCTGTGATGGTGGTCTCCGCCCAGGAGCTAGTTTCGCTCCTTCTAAATGTGGGCAGGGAGGTGAGAGGCCAGGCAGTGTCTGATCTGGCTCTATTCCCTCTAAGCGTGCACACTCTCATTGGCAATGGCAGCCTCCACCTTAGTGGGGAGCAGTGCTGGAGCAAGAGGGGCTGGAGCTGGAGCCTGGTGCTGGCTGGGGGGCCCACTGGGGTGGTCCTGGCAAGCTGGCCAGAGCCCCAGGCAGTTTTCAGTCTGCTGCCTCCATGCTGTGACTGGGAGTAAGCAAGACTGTGTGGGCGCTCTTCAAGAGCAGAGTCTAGGCTTCTGACAGCCCTCCAGTAGGCCTCATTGATTTCCAAACCAGCTAAAGGGGCTTGTCTTCCCGGTGTGGGACCCCCAGGTCTGGGGTGCCTAATATGCGGTTCAAACCCCTCGCTCCCTAGGAAGGATTCCCGAGCCTGTGATATCCTTCTATTCTTCTGGGTCCCCCACCAGGGGTGCGGGTCCCAATGAGATCACTTTTCCTCTGTTCCTACCAGACTCCGTGGGTAGGAGTGGATCATTCTCCCAGCCTTGGTTGTAGAAGAGCTGTTCCGCCAGTCTCCAGGTTTTTTCAGCGAGAGTTGCTCCACATATAGTTGTATTTTTGATGTGTCTGTGAGGGGAGGTGAACTCAGGGTCCTCCTACTCTGCCTCACTTTTGTTCTTTCAATCAAACTGCCAACACAATAGGATCATCCTTCCTGCCTCCTCGCCACTCCTTCCTCATTTACCTTCCTTCTTCTTTGGTTTATTTATAATTTTAGAAGTTGGAAAAAAGGGATCTTAGAGATGAAATTATCCCTTGTTTTGAGGTCCAGAGAGGAGGAGCAATGGGCTCTAGGTAACCCTGTCAGTCTGGGGCGGAGTCCTGACGCCCACACATGAGTCCCAGCCTAACCCCAGCTTCATTTTCTTGCTCTGTTGGGCTCCATCTCTCCACTCTCCTAGGTCATCTCTGACCTTGCCTCGAATTCTTTCCAGATATTTTCATCAAAAATAAAACTCAACAAACTGGATGGCTGGCTTTGAATGGCTGAATTGCTCTAGGAATTTTTTTTTCTTTTAAAATTATACACATACACACATACCCAACCAGATTTTCTATTCTAAACTGGCTGTCAGTTTCACTCCTAAAGAAATGCATGTGATCTATTGCCCACGCGAATATAGCATGGCTCTTGATGTAATTACATCCAGTTAAAATCCCAAAGACAGAATATATTACAAGAGGAAAGGGTTTCATTTGGGAAAATTCAAGTCAGCACACAAGTATGTATTTTACCTCTCAAACTTTTTTTAAACCAAGAAAGACCAAATCATTTTTAAAGGTTAACTTTCCCTTAAAAATATTCTGGGTGTGCATCTTTCAAGCACATGTTGAATGTGTGAATGTTAGTGTTTTATCACTTATATAATCTGGCCCTCGTCTTTTTCCACGGTTTCAGAGACCTTGGCAAGTGACTTAGACCCTCACTGTGTCATTGGCAGTTTCTATTTGTAGCCTGAGGATATTTCTTAATCCCCTTTGAGAGACTGAAAACACAGTTACTGTGTCTCAGAGAGATGAGAGCAGGCAGCCGGAAAATTTCATTTCAAATTTCTCAGCGCCTTCTATACACTGATCATCACAGCTGCCATCTCCTGAGGACCTACTGTGTACCAGGAGCTGTGCTGAATACTTAAAAAAAATTCAGCATCTCTAACCCTCATGCTCTTATCCCGATTTGATCTACCATCACCCACATCCTGGATTATTCCGCCCAATCATCTCCCTGATTCCACTCTTGCCTCCTATGGTCTCTTCTCCACTGAGCAGCAGGAGAGCCTTTAACAATGCTGGGCACCCACCTCTCTCCTCTGCTCGTGCCCTCCCCGGCTCCCATCTTTCTAGGGTAAAGCCAGAGCCCTTCCTCGACCCCCATGCCCCCCGGGGCCCCTCCCCCACTCCGCTCCACGCACATGGGCTCCTTGCTGACCCTCGGGTGTACTGGGCACACTCCCGCCTCCCACCTCTGCTTGTGGCTCCCGTGGCCTGGGGCGCTCCCCCCAGGGACCCTCATGGCCCACAGGCTTACGTCCTCCTGGTGTGTGCTCACATGAGTCCTTCCCAGAAAGGCCCTTCCTGACCCCCCGTGTGAAACTGCACCCCAGCCTCCTGGCACTTCTCACCCCTCCTGCCTAGTTTAATCTCCTGCACTTACCACTGTCTGACGTATTCTCCATATTTTACTTATTTACCTTGCTATCTCTGTGCAATCTAATCTACTGCAGGCTCTGTGGAGGAAAGGTTGTTAGACAGTTTTGCTTACCGCTGAATCTCTGGCTCCTAGAACATGGCCTGGTACAGAAATGTTTACTGTGTGAATGAATAAAAGGATCTCATCTGGTATGCGTGGGGTCAGGGACTTTCAGACAATAAACAAGTAACAAATAAAAATGTAATTTCCAGGGACTTCCCTGGCGGTCCAGTGGCTAAGTCTCCGTGCTCCCAATGCTGGGGGCCTGGGTTCGATCCCTGGTCAGGGAACTAGATCACACATGCATGCCACAACTAAAGATCCAGCCAAATAAATAAATATTTTAAAAAAGTGTAATTTCCAGACCATGTGGAAGACAGTGACTGGGGCTACTTCAGGCTGGGGTCCAGGAAAGCCTCCTGGAGGAGGTGGCGTTTGAGCTGAGACCTGGATGAGACAGACCAGGCAACAGGCCCTGGGGTGGGGGGATGACGTGTCCAAGGCCTCACAGGTGGTGATCCATGTGGAGCAGGTTTGGAGGCCACAGGGAAGTTGTGTGCAGGCCCCTGGGGAGCTCTCCTGAACACCCAAAGTGGACAGAGCCCCGGGTCCTGCAGTGCGCTGTGCTGACCTCACGCTGGCCTTCTGCCCACGGAGTTGTGTCATTAATCCAGCTCGTTCCCTTCCCCATGGGGCTGAGAGTGTCACTCAGTGGGATCAACAGGGCCTCGTGCATCCTCTATCTCCAGGGCTAACAGCAGGGCCTGGGGTACGGGGGGGGCCTCTGCAGATGGGTTTTGAATGACTCTCAGGTGAGGGTGTTGCAGAGTGTAAGCTTCACGAACCATCAAACTGTGAGAGTTCTGGAGAAAACTGAGTTCATTTTATCAAAACGGAGGACTTGAGGCACAGGGTAGGGTGTGTGCCTGAGGTCACTCTAGTGGGCGCCCTCATCCAGACTTGAACACTGGTCTGCCTCTCCCGGTACTTCCCATGTCCCTGCCCTGAGAAACGTGGGCTCAGGAAGCCTGGCCTCAGAGACAGGAATCCAGGTGACTCAGAGAGTTAGGGCTCTTGCTTCTCTCGGGAGCATGTGAGGACACACTGGCTGCAAATGAAATAAAAATGAGGCTTTGCAGATGGAGTCCCAAGAGACCTGACAATGGAAAAGACCCATGCCCTGGAGTCAGAGCCAACTATGGTGTCCTGGAGGTCAGAGCTGGAGGAGCCTTAGACTCTGGCCCAGGGAATTTATTAAAGAGCGGGGAGCCAAGGTCAGAAAGGGTAAGTGATTGACCTGAGGCTACACGACAGTTGGGGGCAGAGCTGGGGCACAGACTGGGCTTATAGCCTGGCCCAGATTGTCGAGGTGAGAGGCTTTCAAGGACCAAAACAGCCACATAGCCTTCTGCTGCCCTTCTGAGCTCCTGACATCCATTTTCTCCAGTCACTTTGCAGATGCTCTTTCAAAACTACTTGCTTTTTGGGGGATTTTTTTTATTTCTGGAAATATTCTTAAAAGACATAATGTGAGGAGAGAGTGGAAGTGTCCTAACTCAGCATGGGGCGCTGGTCCCCCAGCATGATAAATCCAGAGGCTGCACGGGGCAGGTGCTTAGGTCTGGATTTCGGTCACCATCACAGTGAGCATTGGGGACAGGCTGGGAAGGGCTGAAGCAGGCTTAGGTAAGTTTAAAGTAAAGGTTAGACTCCCATCAAGAATTCTTTGACTCCTTGCCCTGTGCCAGCCCCTGTCCTGAGCATTCTGTGTGAAAAATCCCATCTGACATAGGTCATTATCCACATTGAAGGATGTGGAAATGGAGACTGAGCAAGGTGACATCACTAGTCAGTAGAAAAGCTGGTCCTCAAATCCAACTATATCTAACGCCAGACAAATAGACACTGTGTCTATTTCTTAGGCTTAGGAGTCCAGGAATGGCTTTTGGTTGAGACAGATTAGGATCAGCTCAAAGACCAAAAGTCAAGATCAGTTTCATGAATCAAATGGGGTTACATTTAGGTTCAATATTCTAAGCTGGGGTTCATGCAAGACAGTGGTAAGGGCTCAGTCAATGCAAAGACCAAGTTTAAGGTTAGTATCAAGGTGACCTCTTGTGTGAGGATACTTCTAAAAGGCAGGGTGAATGCTCCTCCAGGGCTCTAGAGGCATAAATGGAAATGCTCCCCCCATGAATAAAACATCCTAAAGACTGATGGTTTATCTCTAAAAGCTCTGTGAATTTTGCAGTCGACTCCATAACATAGTTGTATTTATGTTAGTAAGAATGTTGCCATCCAAATCTTTGAGTAATACTTACACCCTGGGGTGATGTCCCATGCCTGGCATTCCACCAGCTGGAAAAGCAGAGATGTGGGAATGGGTGACAGTTTTGGTGCAGTCTGGAGTTATATAGTAGAGTCATCAACTGTCCTGGTTTGCCTGGGACTGAGGGATTTCCTGGGATGCGGGACCTCCTGTGTGAAAACCGAACAAGTCTCAGATAAAGTAGGCTGAGTTAGTGATGGCAGTTAGAGTAAGGGTGAAACTAGAGTTAGCAAAAGAAGCCCCTTGAGAGTGGATAGAACAGAGTGGTTAAAAATGTGAGGTTTGCTGTAAGCAAGACCCAGGTGTCTTGTTCATTTTTCTTTCCAATTATCCACAAATCTCTTTGAGCCTTAGGTTCTTCAGCTTTATGGTGGAGCCAACAATGGTGTCCCCTTTCTGTGATTATCATGAGACTTGTATGGCAAATGGTCAGTAAATGGCAGCATCATTGCTTTGTACACTTTCAAGATTCTCAGCTCAGTGACATGACCAAAATGTTTTTGGTCAATTTCCTCACCACCCACAGAGGGAAGTGGTCATGGGTATTGGCCGGAAGCCAAGAGTCAATCCCACTTCTGGTCCCAGCTCTTCCACTAACTCATTTTCCCTCTCTGAGCCTCTGTTTCCTCAACCAGAAAATGAAGGAGGTGGATAGAACAATTGCCAATGCCCTGCTAGCTGGAATATTCTCTGAATCTGGGAGCTGGGAGGTCTTATGGATGTTTCACGAAGTTCTTTATAAACAAGCTTTACAGGAAATCTCTAATTAGTTTGATGTTGTGAACATGGCTATGTTGATTAGCCATCCATCAAACTACTACTGTAGTAGTAGTAGTAGTTTATTCCTGAGAAGGAATAAAATGTCTGCAAGGCAAAAACACAGGTCATCAGTAGGTCTACCAGGCTATTGGGACACTTTTTCTCATACAGGGACAGAATAAGAACTGTGAACGATTACCCACCTCTTGTGTCTCCAAGCAGACATCTTAGAATGATGGATTTGGGGGTGCTGGGGTTCATGGAGGGGAAATATTTTGCTCAAAGTCACACAGCAGACCCAAGGCTTTAGCTTTCTAGTCCAGTGACGTTTTCATTAACCACGTCACTTCTAAACAATTCTCCTAGGACTTGTTCACAAAATGTACTGTTGACCTGAGATGGTCTCTGAGGTTCTTTTCCACCGTGTTAATCTCTGGTGTTGGCTAAGAGTTTAGGGCTTTGTGGCTGCTGTCCATGGTCCCGAAGGAGACAACAGGGCCTGAAACAGGACATCTAAGGCCAAGAAGGGGAGGAGGCACTTCCTTTACCCTAAAATCACTCTCTCTCCTGACCCATCCTACCAGACTACTGTATCCCCCCTTCCCATAACCTTAAGAACTGCAGATGGCAGGTGCCTTTGGAAACAGGACAGAAGCACCACAATACATTGGAGTTCCCAAAAGGTGGATGAGGAGGGCTCCTGGACTGTGTTTACCTGGCTGTGTCTGTCCTCGGTTGGGGATAGTCTAGCATCAGGGACACAAAAGCCAAGGTCTCTCCCATCGGCCTCAACATCTCCATGTGAACTCTGTTTGGGGAGGGGAGTTGGCTTCCCAAAGGAGTGGAGGCAACTGGCGGTGAATAAGTACTAGATATATTAGGAAGAAGTAACATTCAGGGGTCATGGTCAGGCTGTCATCTAAGATCCTAGATGCACTCTCAGGACTGTGGTGGGCAGCCTGGAAGATGGGGGACCCGGGTCAGGAAGGTCAGGGAGAACCCAATGCATCAGACTCACAGTTTGGAATCAGCCCAAGTCAGAGAACAGACCAGCAGCAGGGAAGACAGATTTGAAGACGATGAAGGTAGAATGCCAGTTGTGTTTGATGATATCAAATCCTCCTCTTTTCAATCCCATTCTCCACAGTCACTGAGCACTCACTGTGCCAGCCAGTTTATACATGTGGTTTCGTTTAAACATTTTAGCAACCCGAGAAAGAAAATGTCATCGCCATTTACAATTTAGGGTATGGGACCTCAGAGGTGAAGGGACTTGCCAAGACCTCTCAGCTGGCACGTGGAGGACTTGAGATTGGAAATCAGCTGTCTCTGCCTGTAAAGCCCACACTCATTAACCACACCCCTCCCTCACCTACCAGAGCAATAAAAACAGGTCTTGTAACCAGAGTGAATTCTGGTCATTGAGAAAGCAGGGGATGGGGCGCAGAAGTGTGTGGAGCCCTTCTGTGCTGTTGGACTTTGGCCAGGGGCAGGCAAATTGTTATGACCTGGTAGCCCATTCCTGGGAGGAAGGGTGGTATGTTCTGGCTGGCATCTCGTGGCTAGCAGTAGCTCTCAGAAGCTGCAGGGAGGGAGACGTGGTGTTACCACTGGTCCAGTCAGCAAAGAAAATTGACCTTTAGGTCATCCTTGGCTTTGGGCCAAGAGTCATGAACACCGGCTCACCTGCTCTATGTATCTGAGACAGTGGGCACCTTCTCCTTCTGGAGATCATGTGATTCCTTGAATAACAGTAAGAGCCATTTGTTGAGTATCTATTTCACCCATTCAACAAATGTCTGCTGAGTGTCGATTAGATGCTGGGCACAACAGTGAACCCCACAAAGCCCGCAATGACAGAGATGGGCCAGCCAGACTCCCTGCTCTGTCTGCTGTGGTTTCTGTCTCGGTCCCCATGCAAGAGCTTCCCTTTCACACTCTAGCCCCCTCTTCCTGTTCAATTTCAGGCATGCTTTCCCCACCTCCTCATACACTGGTACTATTTCTTTTTATTTCCTGAGAGCCGATAGAAAGGGAAGAAACCAGATGAATGGGGGACAGATCACAGAACCAATCAGGGAACATCTTCCTGTTTATTTCCATAAGAAAGAACCAGGTGAACTCAAATGAATTCAAGGCAGCCATTACTAAAGAATAAAAACAAGTTAGATTAGAATAAAAGCAAGCCAGTTAGATTCATCTTCTTAGTCTAGGATTAATCTATTCATCAGCTTAGCTCACGGGGAGAAAAACATGCTTCTTCAATAGTTTTCAAACTGAAAATAGATGCCTCATTAAGCCAAACATTAACCTGAGAACAGTATTGATGTCGGATAGACTAATGAACATCATTATAGGGAATATGCATTAGTCCTCAGAGGGACCTGACCAGCCATTAGAAACTCTCTGCAAATGTGCTCAGCTATCGTACAAGAGATGTGGAATCCTCACTGGAGAGAGGGAAATGGGGGGAGAGGGAGGACAAAGGAGACAGGGGGAACAAAAGATGCTTCTGGAAACTTGGCCATCCCTGTGAATGATGGTGCCTAATTCAGGCATTTTTGGTCACTTGAGAAAGGGCATATGGGTAATGGAGGATCCTTATGTGATGTTATACTCTGTTATTTCCAAGAGGACAGAAGCAGACCAGACAAGAGGGAAGGCTGCGGGGGTTGTGGCCTGGGCATCCAATCCCAGGTTCAGCCAGATTTTATTGAGACAAACAACATGCTTTTACAAATGTCATGGAACCTACATACATATGGAATATACAAATGGAACAACATACATATGGAAGCTCCATGGACATCCAGTCAGCTATTTTTGCCCGGTATCAAATACAAGGAAACTGAGAGGCATTAAGTGATGCACCAAAGTCACCCAGTTATAAGTGAGACAACTAGATTTTCCCCCAGGTTTATTGTGATATAATTGACATACATCACTGTATAAGTTTAAGGTGTACAGCAGAATGGTTGGACTTACATATACTGTGAAATGATTGCCACAATAAGTTTAGTTAGCATGCACCATCTCACATAGATACGATAAAAAGAGAATGCAAAAGAAGAAAATCCTTTTTTTCTTGTGATGAGACCTCTTAGCATCTATTCTCTTAACTTTCATGTACACCGTACAGCAGTGTTAACTATAGTCATGCTGTGCGTTACCTCCCTAGTGCTTATTTATCTTGTAACTGGAAGTTTATACCTTTCGACCACCTTTCTCCAATTCCCCTTCCCCACCCCCTTCCTCTTGGAACCATGAGTCTGATCTGAGCTATTTTTCTGTTTGATTTTTTTCTTTGTTTCTTTTAGATTCCACATGTAAGCGAGATCATACAGTATTTGTCTTTCTCTGTCTGACTTATTTCACTTAGCATAATGCCTTCAAGTTTCATCCATGTTGTTTCAAATGGTAAGATTTCCTCATTTTTATGGCTCAATAATATTCCATTGTATATATACGCCACATTTTCTTTATCCATTCATTCATTGATGGACACTTACATTGTTTCCATGTCTTGGCTATTGTAAACAACGCTGCTATAAACATGGAGGTGCAGATATCTTTTCGAGTTAGTGTTTTTGTGTCCTTTGGATATACTTCCAGATATGGAATTGCTGGATCATATGGTAATTCTATTTTTAATATTTTGAGGATCCTCCATACTGACAACTGAGATTTGAACCCAGGTTGGCATCATTTGGGGGTGGAGAGAACCTCTCACGTTCCCACACCGACTCATTCTCCTGGGTGGGTTGTGTTTAATAAAAGCCCCTCCGTACTTCCATCTTCTGAGAATCTGCAGAACCACACTTATAACTGGGCAGTCTCTATGTGATTACACAAGAAGCAACATTGTGACTTGGATACAGACCCAGCCCAGAGACTTACCAGCCACGAGCCTTTGGCCAAGTTACTCTCTGAATCAGTTTCCTTTTCAACAAAACAGGGTAATTCTTGCCCTCTGGCTTTTGTGGCACCTAGATGAGTTGATAAAGAAAGGCTCCTGACACACAGGGACCCCCTGCTCTGTGCAGGGCCCCTGCTCCATCCAGCTGGGAGGAGCCCCCACTGGTGACCGGTAGAAAAGCAGAGCTGCCCTTCCTGGTCCACATCATCCCCTGAGAGCCTGCCCTGAGCCAGGTACCGCGTGAAACACAGAGGTGACATGCTCTCTGATCCCTGGATGTTCACAGCCTAGTGGGGAAGATGGGAAAATGGCATCAGAGAGAATCCAGGCCCAACGGAGGAGCAGGGAAGAGAGGGAAGCCTCTGGATATAAAGGGAAAACCACTGGAAGTGGCCCAGGAGACAATTTTGGAGGCAGGACGGGGAGGTGGATTCTCTGTGTAAGCTGGGCAAGGGAGCCTGGGCCTGGGGGCAGGAGAGCGCTCAGTGTAAAGGGGACTGGACAGCGAGAAGCCTGGTCCAAGGTTGAGGTGAGAGGAAAAAAAAGGACATTCAGATTTACAGTCTCCCACACCTCTCGGAGTCTCCATGCTCTGTCTTCTACAGATTTATTAATGAGGGAGTGGACATTTGTTAAACATGTATCAGGACCTAAGTCTGCTCCTTTACATTTACGATCTTACTTGATTCTCATACAAAAAAAATTAAGCCCCTGAGAATGGGTGATTACTATCTGCATGTGTCTCTCGGTGGTGGAGTAACTGGACAAGGGTCACACTACTCACTCCCTGCGTGTCTGGCTCTCACGGCCGTGGTTTCCTCGCTTGCCACGGTGCCTCTCACATCGGCAGGTCCTGCTGGACAGTGTTTTTTCTCCTTGTTGACCTCTGGCTGCCGCCTCCTCTTCCTCTCCGGGTTGGCTCCCAGTTAGGATGTGTCCTGTGGGGGAGGCATGTGGACTCATGGAGCTCTTGCCTGTCTTGCTGGCAGAAGCCCCAGCATGTGTCAGCCCGGTTCTGAGAACCTTGGCAAGGCCTACTAGCTCTTCCTGTGATTCGAAGCGGATGTTCCCACCATGCAGGGCAAGCTAGTTGTTCACTTACTGGTGTGAGGTGCCCTCTGTGAGCACCTACTCTTTCATAGAGCATTGAGCTTGCAACTTAATGTCAGGCTGGGGCAATTCATGCAAACTCAATGAAATGCTATTTCTTTCCAATGTCATTATTTTTGCAGTGATTTCTTTAGTGCTGGTATCCCCTGCATGTGCTGTGATGGCAGGGATCATGAACATTGCATACAATAAATGTTTGTTGAATGACTGAATGAAGGAATGCCTGAAGGGAGACATGGGTTCTAGCAACTATCTATTTATTGTCTTTCTACACGTAGGAGAAATTCCTCTGGTTTTTCAGGAGTAAAGATGGTGGTGGAGAGAGAATCTGGAAGAGGAAATGTACTAGATGCAGTGTTGAAAGATGGCTGGGCACAACTACCTCAGGATCAGAGAGGTATGGTGTATCAGTTAGCTACTGCTGCATAACAAGTGATCTCAAAACTTAGAGGCTTAAAACAACAAGCGTTTATTTAGCTTAGGAGTCTGTAGGTCTGCTGGGTGGTTCTGCTGCTGTGGGCTGGGCTTGGGTGGTCCTGGATGGGGTCATTAGTATCTTAGGACAGCTGGGTGTGGTGGCTGGAGGCTGGGTGGTCTAGTATGACCTCCATTGGGACGGCTTATATCTGCTCCTCATGTTCTCTCATCCTCCAGCAGCTAGTCCAGAGCTGTTCTCATAATGAAGGCAGGTTACAAAAAAGAAAGCAGAAGTACATAGGGCCTCTCGAAGTTTAGGCTCAGAAATGGCACAATGTCACTTCTGCAGCATTGTATTGGCCTAAGTAAGTTATAAGGCCAGCTCAGACTAAGAAGTGGGGATATAGATTTTACCTCTTGCTGGGAAGAATGCAAAGTCATATTGCAAAGGGCATGGACACAGGAAAGAGTTGGGAACTGTGGCCAATTTTGTAATCGCTTTACCATGAGTGTTTTCAAATCTCATCATTCACACCTCTAATAAAAATCAGGGCAGAGAATCTAGGAGAGTTCATCCAACTATCCATGCCCAACCCCATGTCCCCTTGTTCAGGAAGAATCACCAGGAGTGCTAAGGAGTGGGGTTGTAGAACCCAGGGGTAAAACATCTCTAGAGAATGAGAGCATTATCTTCAAATATGGAAGAAGAAGTAGATGCCCTCAGTGTGGCCTAAAGGAAAGACTTTCCAACATTTCAATCTGTCCAGAGAGGGAATGGGCTATCTTGGGAGGTGGTAAGCTCCCCATCTTGGGAGTATGCAAACAGAGGGAAGCATAATAGTAAAGTGAAGTGTTTCTGCTTTGGCATCAGACAGACTTGACTTTGATTTGCAGCTTGAGAGTTTTATGACTTTAACTCTGTGAGCCACAGTTTTCTCACATGCAAAATGGGGATAATAATATTACTTACTGCATTAGGTAATTGCAAGGTGCAAATAAGATAATACAGGGCCTGGCACATAGAAGTTCCCAGTGGCTGAGAGCTGATGGCAATACTGCAGTCCATGTTGTGTATATATATATATATGTATATATATATATATATATATATATATATATATATATATATATATATATATATATATATATATATTTTAAGGGCATTCTGGCATCAGATGAGGCCCTGGTCCCTTGTCCACTCCCAGAAATCAGAGTCTTTGGAAACAATATCCCTGTTAATGTACTAGAATTAGGACACTGTCCCCTCCCCCACCCCCAGCCCTCTCTTGGCCTCTAGAAATGGCCTCTGCTGATTCAGATCCACGCCTGGCCCCCTTTCCCGATGGATTGTGGTATTGAGGTGGCATTTCCGGTCCTCTCACTCCTCACTGCCCCTGCACTTGCAAGCATGCCTGATTCTCAAACTGTGTGTGTGTGTGTGTGTGTGTGTGTGTGTGTGTGTGAGAGAGAGAGAGAGAGAGAGACTGTGGGAACCAGAGTCTGTTCTGAGAGGGGCCCCTCCATTCACCACACAGGACTGATTTGCGCTCTGATGAGTCTCTTTAATCATCCTTTCTGAACTCAGATGAAGTTTAATTTTCCCTGGAGGAGAAATAATTAAGACTTGTAAAACCCTGTTGTGAACGGCCCTCCAGGGCTCCCAGCAGAGCTGCCCAGTCTGAGTTTTTGTCACTTCCTGGTCTTAGTCAAAGGCCCCTCCATGGGTGATTGGCCACTTAGCACTTGTTAATGCGTCTAACTTCCATGGGCTCGGGGTGTTTTCTTGGAATTGATCTTCCAGTAAAAAGTAGTCTTTGGAGACATGAAGTAACCATCAGAGAACCTTAAATAAATCACACTTTATCAAGAGGAGAAAACAATGTGCTTGAAACACGTACTCCAAGGGAAATGAGGGGCTATGGAGATTCCGGGCAGGGAGGGTGAGGAGGGGGCCGTGTGCAGCTGTTCTCCAGGGGAACATCAAGTCCTGGGTCACTTTCTTGGCCATGTGATGTGGTGTTTCCTGAGTCCCCACCCCAGCTCTGCCCCCACTGGGAACGGGGTTTCTGAGCCACTCTCTTCCCCTCTGGGGGGTGATGGCTTTGCCTGGGAAAGGAAGGTGGGGAGGGGTCCTGCTCTCTCCTCCCCCCTCCCCCCATCTGCCTCCTCCCCCCTGGGCCCCATCTGCTGAAATGAGCCCATAGATCCTGGGAAAACGGGGTGCAGGGGCCCCAGTTCTCCAGGAACACGGTCGTGTGGAGACATCTCATCGGGGCGGGAGGACAAAGATGAGCCCCAGCCGCCCCTCTTGTCTGCCCCTTCCCCACACAAGGGCCCGGGAAGGGGGCTCCGTCCCTCTGGACGCTCAGTCAGCAGGCGTTGGCCGAGGGCAGCCCGTGCCCGGCTCTGTGCAGGGCTGGGGATTCAGGCAGGACGAGCCCTGGTCCCCCCTCGCTCTGTGCACAGTGAGGCCACATTGGCCTCTGACCCGCACGCTGTCACCTCTGTCCCCTCACCCTGCTTTGTGTTCCCTTAGTGAGTGTCACCACCTGCCTCTGGACATGGCTGTGTCTGTTCCCGTCCGTCTCTCCACCGAATGTCAGCTCCACGAGGACAGGCCTTTTCCTGGCCAGCTCAGAGCTGTGTCCCCAAGCCTGGGACAGCCCCGGCGCGTAGTGGACACTCTGTTTTGTGAGTGAATGTCACTGGACTTGCTCTAGTGGAGGAAACAGGAGGCACAGAGCTGCGGGTGTCCTCAGGGGGCCGCCTTCCTTGGTGTGTGAGGGCCCAGGGGACACGGGCGGGTCAGTCACAGCATCTGCTATGATCATAAGAGCATCCCGTGCACGGAGCGCCGGGGCTCCGAACCAGCAAACTCCACTCTCTCTTGACCAAGTCCAACCCAGCCCCCGCTGGTGACAACCGTCCTCCTGCTGTCACCAGGCCACTTGGATCTGCGCACCTCCCGCCTCAGCCCGGCCCTCCCCACAGGTGTAGAGAGGGCTCGGCTGGGGCGTCTGCGCCGTTGGTCATTGACCTCCTGCTCTGCTCAGGGAAGGTTCAGCCCGCCGGGCGGCTGCTCGGTTGGTAGAGCCTGCCATTTTGCGCCCTTTGATGAGGTGGTGGCAGAGGTGATGGGAGACTTGGCCTGGCCGTCCCCAAGCCTCTCGGAGAGGCCGCTCCTTTCTGAAACCCAGCAGTGTTCCCCCTCCCCACGGGGGAGCTTTGATGAACTAGCTGTGTGCTTTGAACCTCATGGCTGACAACCGCTGGAGCACGCGCGACACCTACTAATAAGACTTAGCAAGAGCAGCTGGTGTCCCAGGGCCGGATCCAGGAGGCACCTAGTGGAGCACAGACGTGCCTGGGCCCAGGGCCCAGGTCAGGGGCAGTCTTGGGGTTTGTCAGGAACGGAGGAGGTAGGCTGGTGCAGGAGCCAAGTCCTGTGGGTTGGGGCGGAGCTCAAGGCCACAGTGACAGGGGACTCCAGAGACCCAGGGGGAGCGGCTCCCCTGCCTGGGTCCAGCCAGGGTGGGTGAAGGCAGCAGGGTCCCAGCCAGGTTCCAGGCTCAGCCATCCAGGCTTGGGCACCGAACCACACATACTGGGGTTCAAATCCCAGCTCTGCCACCTTTGAAGCTCAAATCACTTCTGAGCCTCATTTTCTTCATCTGCAAAATAGGCATAATCAACCTTTCAAATGGAGGCAGCAACAAAGAGCTAGACTAGATTTCCTGGGATCCAGTCCTAGTTCTGCCGCTTATTAACCATGTGACCTTGAAGCGGTTTATGTAACTTTTCTGAGCCTGGGCTTCTCATCTGTAACTCGTGGAGATAATAGTGCCTGCCCATTGGGTTGTTGTGAGGACTCCATGAATGCATATTTGACCGGCTCAGAAGAGGGGCCTGGCCTACAGTAACCATGTATAGGGGATGACCATTATTATTGTGATTATAATTCATAACTGTTTATGTCCATCCTCTGCTCAGGGTTCCCATCTTGCTTAGTGTAAAACTCACAATCTGTAAGTGGCCCCGGATGGCCTCCTGCCACCCACTGCTCCGAGCCCTCCTCCTACTCCCCTCCTCCTCTACAGTCAATGGTATATTTCTGCCTCAGGGCCTTTGCACTCACTCTTCGCCCTGCCTGGAATGCTCTCCCACCATGGCTCATTCCCTTACTTTCTTCAGGTCCCTATCAAGTGCTTTCTCATCCCCAGCCCTGGCTCAGGTCCCTTTCTCATTGCTCTCTATCCCTACCTTGCCTTGTTTCTCTTCATAGCATTAATCTGACACTAAGCTACATATTCATTTGTTTATTCATTGCTTATTCTCACCAGAATAGGTGCCCTACAGGGCTAGGGGAATGCAGAATTTTGATTGGCCAGGACAGGGTCACACTGTCCAGCCCTGGAAACGAAGGTGGAGGCCACCCCAGCCCCACGGAAGGAGAATGGAGAGGGGCAGATCCTCCCCTCCACCAAAAAAAAATGGAAAAATCCCTCAAATCAGGAGTCCATAAATGGCAGGAGGAGACAGATGGGGGCAGGGATGGGGAGGAAACCCCAGGTGACTACTATAGAGGAGATCAAGATCAAGAATCAGGAAATGCCCGTATCAAACATGGAGTGAATAACCAGAGAAAAGAGTAAATTTGAGGACAGAGGGACATATGGTGATATTGCCTGACTTGAGATTTATAAAGGAAGTGATAGTGTGCAGAGAGAGGGATACATGGAAATTACTGTCAGGACAGATATATATATATATATATATGTGGTGAACCTTACCCTGTAGACATACTGTACCCAAGTTGTTTCTTAAATATTAATGAAACTGATATGTCCAACAAAGCCAATAAGTTTGACTTTTATTGGACAATTTAATTGGAATAAGTGAAATGCATTTAAAATGGGGAAAGAGTTCAATTTTTATATTTTGATGTTCTACCCACATAATTTTCTATCCCAAGAGCAAAAATAAATTTGGTATAAGTTGAACCACAAAAAAAAAAAAAGAATCAGGAAATGAGGGGCAGTTCCAGAGTGTCTGAGTGAGAACATGGGCTTTAGAGCAGGGTCGGTTCCCAGCTCTGTGAAAACCTCTCTGAGGCTTGGCTTCTGTGGGATTGGACTCACTGTGTTCATGACACCTGGGCCGTGGGGGCTGAGATTGCCCGGAGGACGGGGCAGGGAGCACTGTGGAGGGGCGTCAGGCGGCCTTGGTTCAGGCGTTGGCCCCTCCATGTGTGGCCCTGGGGTCTCGGGGGGCGTGCCCCTCCCCCTGCTGCCCCAAGGGCTCTGTGAGGGGAAAGGGACCCCGGGAGGAGTGAGGAGAATCGTGGCATCCTGGGGGAGATGGAGACCTGGAGGTGGTCCAGGCCCACCCTGATCTCACAGGAGAGGAAACACACACGTTCCCCTCATCTTCGGGTCGTCCCCAGCCCCAGGGATGACTGAGGGGCTGAGTCCTGCTTGGTTCCCACTGGCCATTCAGACCCTTAACTCCTCCGTGTAACTGCCCTCGGCTCAGCCCTTTGCCTGCGGAGGCATCTGGTGCTAGGCAAGGAGGACATTCTCAAGCTCCAGAAAAGTGAAGAACAAGGAGGGTCTCCCAGGGAAATGCTCCATGTCCAAGCACACAAGAACTGGCCCACTTGGAGGTTTGCTGAGCCCACCCCAGCTCTCACCAGCCTCCACCCCCATTAGGTGAATTTCCCTGGCTTCTGTGGCCCCTCTTGGGGTTGCCAGAATCAGATTGGCCTTGCAGATGTGGAAGGGGCCCTGCCGGGCTGCTCTGGCTGAACCCAACATCCCTGCTCCTGGGGCTCAGAGACAGATGGGCCTTTATCACACAGCTCCGAGGGCAGCTGGACAGGCAGGGCCCACAGAGGAGTGGCCTGAGCCCTGCTGGACACCCAACGAGCCAGGGGCTGCTGGGAGGCAGGGGAGAGCTGGGTAGCAAGAGTGCAGGGGACAGCGGTGACATAGAGTCAGGTGGGCAAGGCCAGCAGTGAGGAGAGAGGAAACCTTCCCCATGGAAGGGGTTGGCCAGAGGGAGGCACACAAGGGCTTCTAGAGCAGCAGGTGGGGGCTCTGAAAGGGCCGCAGTGGCGGGCAGGAAAGGCGGGTGGGCAGCAGGTGTGTGGTGAGCGCTGGGTCCCCCAACACTGCTGGAGGAGAGCAGACCGTCTCAGCTGGTGGCCGGGACCCGGGCTCGCTCTGACAGGTGCGCTCCCGGCCTGGGCTGCATGGTGAATTCCAGAGTCTGCCAGTGGCCAGACTCAAGCTTATATACTTCTTCATTCGTGCATTGGCGTGACAAGTGTTTACTGAGGGCCTACTGTGTGCAGGGCATCGGGACACGGTGGTGAGCAAGACTGGCTCGGCCCTGCGCTGTGGAGCTCACACGCTGCCGAGAACACAGACGGGGACGAGCCAGTGACATGTACCCTTTTTTTGCAGTTGATGGAGGGGAAACTGAGGTCTATAGAGGGAAAAGGATTTTACGATGAGGGAGCTGGGATGCAGAGAGGTTAGTAACTTGCCTGAATGACACAGACAGTAAGTGGCGGAGCAGGTGCACACCTAGAAGCACCCCAAGCCCGTGCGTTAACCCCAGTGTTCACCCCGGGCACCTCCTAGAGGGAACCTGCAGGGGAGGCCAGGCTCTCCCGTCCTTGCTGTCGGGCTCTTACGGGGGGAGAGGGGTGCGGAGTCCGCATTGGGCCCAGCTCTGCGGCCGGCCATAGTGGTGGACCGCATAGGACCATGGCCAGAGGACAGTTCCCACTGGGGCAGGGCATGGGGCTGAGGCTGGCAAGACCAGGGGTACACTGAGGCCCAGGCCTGGGACACTACATCCCATGGCCAAAGCAGAGGGACTAAAGCTGGACCGTGTGGAGAACAGAGGCAGGTCAGCATCCAGCAGCTCAGGCGGTGTCAGGGGAGGAGGTCTGGAGAGATGGCCAGCACTTGGCCAGGCCCCTGCTGCTCACCTTGTGGGCCAGGTAGAGCTGAGGCCGGCCTCAGCCTGGCTGGATCTCAAGGGCTACAGGTGGCCACCCTTCCTACCCACCACATGTCCTACATCCAGGAGCTTCCATCAGCCACCCAGTGACTCTGGAAGCTCTAGCTGTTTACCCTCAGCCTGTTTCCTCTGGATGATGCCGGCACCCCTGTGTGGGTACCAGCACCTGTGACCCAGGCGTAGGTGTGATGTTTGGGTTTTTTTTGTCCCCGACAGAGGATAATGACATACTATTATGGGGTCCATTTACATCCAAGGGAGACATGAGATCATCAGTTATCAGAAGCAAGTCTTTTGTGTTTACCTCCTGGATTGAGTCCCTCCTTGAAGGTAATAAGTAGGGCAGGCACATTAGGGAAGTACCAGCTGCATGCTCTTGCGGGGAGAAGGGGGGTGTGATGTCAGGAAGGGCCTGGCGGTCAGGGCAGGACAAGCTGAGGAATAAATGGACAGGCTTCTCAGTTGCCCAGGCTGCTGCCTGCAGTGAGAAGTCCCCCACCCCAGCCGTCTCATCTCTGCACTTTCCTCTGTGAGGGCTGGGAGTGGGGGCAGCTGGGGAGGGAGGCCTAGAGGAGGAGTCAGGCACACAGAGATCCCCACTTCCCTGCTGTGCAGCTTTGGGCCAGTTTTCTCCCCTCTCTGGGCCTCAGTTTCCTCATCTGTAGATGGGATCAACCCTTCCCTCCCAGGGTGGTTGTAGAATGAGCCCTAAAAGCTGCACAAATGGACACTCAGGAGTGGAGGGGCAGTGAGGGCAGTGGTCAGGGGCTGGGGCTGGAGTCAGTCACTCCAACCTGTGAGATCGAGCAAATTTATTACCTTCGCAGGGTCTCAGTTCCCTCATCTGTAAAATGGGGATAGTATTAGTCCTTACCGTAAAATGTGGTTGTGAGAATTAATGAGATGATGCACACAGAGCCTGGTACACAGTAAGCCCCAACCAGTGGTATTATTGGTATTATTATTACTGTTATAATGGCCATGAATAAAAGAATCTGAAACATTCATGCTTTCCATAAGCCCTGACTCCCTATGTCTGTGGAGCTTGGTCCCACTGTGCTTTGCCCTCTCTGCTGTGAGTACTGCCCCAAATACTTTTCTTCCTTGGGAATGGCTTAGGGAAGGGAGGATGTGTTACTTGTGTCTGGTGTTTGGACTACATTTTCCCAAAGAAACATTGTTATTCATAGTTATAAGTAATAGAAGCTATTAGAGCTTTTGTTTTGACTAACCATAGTCTATAGCAGAGTTTAATGAAACAGTATGTTCTGAGTTCCAAAAAACTTTTTGAACACAGCATTTCTAAATTGTTGGAGAAAAAACTAATATCCATTAGGTACCTATTGTGTGCTAGGCATTGTGCTAAATACATTTTATATGTTAATGTACTCAATTTTTGCAGCAACCCAATGATATTGGTGATGTTAACTCTGGTTTAGAGAAGTCATGCTCAGAGAGGCTAAGTCATTTGCCAAAATTTCCAGACTATTAAATGTTGGAGCCAGAATCAGAGCCCAGATGTTTCTGATACAGTGTGCCTGCATATAATATCATTACCTTCTGGTACAGTGCCACTGACAATACAGCTTGAAAAGAAAAGAAAGGAAAAGAAAAGAACTAGTTTCACCGGTAACTGAAACTGCTGACATATACCACCTCCTGGTAGCAGTTAACATGACCTAGGTTTAAACCAATCCATTCAGACCATTCCTCTGGCTACAGTAATTGGCTCAGGGATGGGCCTGTGACCAAACAAGAGCCATTGTTTTACAATGAGACTTTTACTGGGGCTACTCTTGCTCTTCCCACTGAACTTGAACTAGATTCTTCCCACTGAACTTGAACCTGGAAGTCCATAGTCTAGAGCTATTATTCCCATCTTGAGTGTAGCCTGAGAATGAAGACAACGTGTAGAGGAGAAATAGAAAGAATTCTGATCTTATGACATCATTGGAGGCCCCATCAAGTTATTCCCGACTCAACTCTAACCCTTCAAGCTTTACATTACACCAGACATTGAGTTAATTCTCTTTTTGCATGAGCCATAAATGAGTCCTAGCTGGTTCACAAACCCATGCAAAAAAAGCTCAAGTAGAAACAGGGCTTAGGGTGAGACTATAGAGGATACCTCAGATCCCAACTGCAGAAACCCACCAGGCATCTGGGAGCTGAAAGTCACATGGCAGAGACCCTCTCTGACTCTGCATGCCTCTCTCTGCCTTCCTCCCTGACTGGGTCTGCAGGATGACTCATCTGTATTTCCCTTTGCCCATCTTCTTCATCTCCTTTGCAGACTGGCCTCTCTGCTCTCTCATGACCAAGCATGACCACACCTAAATAATGAGCAGACCCTTGGGCTGATGTGATTGGTTCTCCAAAGCTGTTTGACTTTATCCCCACGTTTCAAACAGAGGAGAAGGGATCTGATTTTTCCAACCTGGACGAGTGTACCCTCCAGGCCTGTTAAACAGTAGGGGTTGGAGGAGAACCTTACCGGACTTGTGGGCTGACAAGGAGAAACGTGCAAGGAAAAAATAATTGGCCTTTCTACCCAGATGGGAGTTAACAGTGGCTGTTTTACAGTTGGGGAAACTGAGACTCTAAGAGGCAAAGTGACCTGCTAAGATCTCCTGGCTTGTGAGTTGTAGACTCAGGATTCATACCTTGTTCTGCTGAGCCCTGATTTCCATGGTCTTTCCCCAGTTCCCCCAACTCTCCCCGCCTCCCCCAAGTGCTCTTCTGTGGCTGCTTGCCCCCATCTCCTCCTCCAGCCTGCTCACTTCTGCCAGGATGACCAGAGCAGAAGACAGGAAAGCTGACTTCCCCAAGAAGAGAGGTAACTCAGGGGCCATGGGTGAGGGGGCAGGCTCGTATTTACCCCTCGTGCAACTGTGAAGTTTGCAGTGTTCCACCAGAGCAAGCAGGCCCTGCCTTTGCTTCCAGAGTCAGGCCTGGGCAATCAGTGCTCAGTTATTAAACACAAATAAGAATTTAATTAAAATTTCATGATGGTTGTGTTTCACCCAAACAGCTGATGGCCTTGCATTTTCACCTGAGTCCAGCGGTCCCACCATGGATATCTTCACCCAAAGCCTTTTGACCCCCACAGATCAGTTTGGATAACAAGGTCTCTTGTGATTGTGGCGAAGTCCAAAGTGAGGCTGGCTTTCTGCAGATGCATCACCCTGGTGACTGTGGTTAAACAAGGCCCTCTTGGGAGCAAGGCTGGGCTTTCACACAGCTTCTGCCGGCCACGTAGGTCCCAGCCTCTGGTTCCTGGAGATGATCTCTGACATTTACTCGGTGGGAATCAACAGGATGATTCCAGGCAAACAACAGCCGGGAAGGATTTAGGAAGAGGGACTGCAGTGCGGGTTGTACCTGGGGGTTACTGAAAACCACATCCCCGCAGACAGGGACAGTGGGAGGGTGGGGATGTGTGGAGGTTCCCTTGCTACTCCCGCAGGAGTCTTTTCAGGGTGTCTTAAGGACAGAAGGTGACCTTGGAGCGGTGACACAACCTCTCAGGTCCTCAGTTTCCCCAGTCAGAAGGTAGAGCTGATGAGCCCTCCTTCACAGGCGGTTGTGAGGGTCACAGGGAAGGGGCTGTAGGAGGCTCTCAGCATGACTCCTGGTACACAGTACGAGCTCAGATAAGTAAGCAGCCTTTACTTGGGTTGGGTGCCCAGATGACTTGCTGAGTCAGGTGGGGTTGGTGATGGGGAGCCCTGGCTTCCAGCCGTGTCCGTCCCATCGTTGATGATCTGAGGATGCTCTGGGCAGGAAGGTGGGTGGACCATGAGGCGAACCGGATGTGGAAGAACAAGGGTCTGGATGACATGCTTTCTCACAAGTTAGGCAGGAATGGGTTTGGGGGGACGCCCCAGGCATAGGGAATGAGAAGCTGAACTTGACATTTGCAGAATCTGGTGACAAGTAAGAGATCATTGGATTGGCCAGGCCAGGTGTCCCATCAGTGGGTAGTATGCAGGTGCGCCTTGCAGACAGGAGCTGCTCCATCCATCGTATGGGCCTGGAAACATCGAGGAGCTGATGTCCAGGACCAGCCCTCAGCCAGTGAAGGTTGGAGCTGGAGGTAAACCCTCCTGTTTCCTCACCCCTCCCCTCTGGTGGGGCAGCTCTGAGGTGTGTTCTGCATCACCTCCCAGATTGCCCCGCCCCCGGGACTGAGGCCCTACCACCTGCAGCAGTCACCTGCTAAATACGCACCTCTTGTCGGCTTCCTTCCCTTCCCTGTCTCACTTCTCCAGTCATCCTGATGCTTACCTGGACCACCTCCCCAATAAACTACTCACCCTCAAATCCTTGTGGCAAGATCTGCTTCTGGGGAAGCTGAGAAAGGGGGTGCGAGGGGAAGAGTGGGCCCCAGAGGAGCAAGGCTGTGACACAAGTTGTGGGGACCCTGGTACCAGGCAAGGGTCCAAGGTGGAGATTTGGTTTCTGGAACAAAGCAGGAGCCCATCACCCTTCCCCAAGGATGGTGATGAAGATGGAGATAAAGGTGGGAACAGCGGAAGGTGTCATAGGCACCTCCTTCATCAGGCGCGGCTCACACGTAGATGAACTCATACCATCCTCACAACAGCCCTGTGCTGTGGATTCTGTGATTGCCCCACTTTACAGAGGAGGAAACTGAGGCACCTGGAGGCTGAGCAGCCTGCGGAGCGGTGGAGGGACGGCAGCCAGGCAGACTCAGGGCTTCACGTCCTTCGTTACCAGCTGCATTAAAAACTCTGAGAGGCCCTGTGGCAGAGAACCAGGTAGTTTGCAGCTTTCCCCAAACATGTATGACAAGGAACCCTCTGCTCGGAGCACCTCTTTGGACTCTGGAACCAGCTTCAGGACATGCTGTATAGAGCCGCAAAGCCCCAGCTTGTACGGGAATTTCCCGTTTGCCCCAGCCTCTCCCTGCGGATGCAGAGATAAGCCACATTCCCCAAGTCTGGGGAGGTGACGGTGGGGCTAGGAGGCCAGAAGGATGCAAGGTGATGGTCCCGCGAGGGCTGTCACTGGGACAGGGACACAGGGCTGGGGTGAGGGCATGGGCGATAGGAGACACATTGGAGAAAGAACGGGAGGACGTGATGGATCCCGGGAGGGGGTCCGTGTGGTGTGGATGCAGAGTTTTCAAGGCTTCCTGGGGTGGGGTTGCTGCTTAGGACATACTCTAGAGACAATCAAAGAATCTAAGGGGAAGGAGAAAGGCTGGGGGAGCTGGGCAGGAAGCAGATCTAATCTTTGAGGAAGAAGAACTGGATTCAGAGTTGGGAGATTGGGTTCTGGGCCAGACTCTGCCTCTAAGTCACTGGGTGGCCTTGGACTTCACATCCAAGGGGCTTTAACTAGATGATCTTCAAATCCCCTCTCAGCTCAAATCTCAGCTCCACATGGCTCCACATGGCTCTGCATTATTGATGTTCTCCTGGGTTTCACAGTTAAAATCAGCATCTTGTCAAAGAAAAGATGTGCACCTATGTTGGGAGACCCTGGGGGAAATCCGTCATAGGTCTGGCACTCTCTGAAAGGAGCTCTCTGTGCTCCATCAAGGTCACTTGTGCACAAGGGTCCACCCCTTTCACCTGCTCAAGGACATCACTCCAGGAACACTTCCCTTCCTGGGTCATCAAAGGTCCTTTCTGCCTGGGGTCATTCCCATCAGTTTGTAGGCATGTCATTATCTCTCCATCACAACCCCATGCCACTCTTCATGTTACTGTAACATTCCTCAAAAGAGGTTTTACACTTGTTCTCTTCCACTCGTCCTCCCCAAGGGAACCTGTACTTCCTGGGTGGTACCCGAGTGGCTGCACCCAGGGCCTTTTCTGCACCTGGACCAAGTTTGGATGATCCTGGGCCTTGAGCCCGATGACATCCTTGATGAGCCTTTTCAGGGGTCTAGAGAGGCAATGAGGATGGTTGGCCTGTGTCTACTGATTGAACAGTCACCAAAGCTCAGCCTAGATAAAGGGGGAGGGACATAGGACTCACCTCTTAATGGGAGGAGTGTCAGAGAATTTGCAGACATGTTTTAAAACTGCCAGAGACCATACAGATCATTCTCATGCCAAGTTCTGTAGAGTTCTGAGAGTCTTCCTGCTTCTTAACATTTCTATCAAGGATAGAAAAATTCAGTGTCCTGAATGAGATGAGAGATCTGAGCTACCCTGAGGCTAGAACCCCACTTTGGGGAGTGGTCCAAACTTGCTGGTAGAGGCTCAGTTGAAGGTCACTGCCCACCCACCCATCCAGTTACCCATCCCCCCCACCCCAAAATCTAGTAATGTGAGCAATTCTGGGCTTCAGACCAATCAAATAGATGGTAACTCCCCTCTGCGGACTGAGGGTGGGGACAGTGGAGCATAGCTACATTTTTTGGACACTGTTTTTCCTATGGAATAGAGGGACAGAAAAGCTCTTTGGGCCAGATTTCCTGAATTTTCTGTCTCATGATGAACAAATTAACAAATTAACAAATTTTATCTGATCCTGAGAGGAGGAATTATTTCTAATCTGAGCAATTCCTAAATAAAACCCCTGGAGGAGCGGGGCTGGTGAAATGATCAGAGAGAAGCTTCATTTGTCTCTGTAGACTTTAATATTTAACTATTTAATATTAATATCTATACATCGTTATTCTATATTTAACATTAAAATTAATATCACACACATATATACATATGCATACATATATAAATTCACAGTGTCACAAGTGAAGGGTATTTACCATACAAAGGAATTCTACACTTTGCACTTTACAAAAGGATTTGCCAAAGGCTTCCTTGAAGTGCTGTGCTCTCCAGGGAGGGACAGAGAAGAATTTTGATTTTCAAACATTTTCTTGTCATGCTCCGATGCAACCTTAAAAGTGTGCTGGATTTCTGTTTCAAGTTCTGTTTGATTCAACCAGCATTTTCTCAAGCTCTGATTAAGTCCTGGGCACTGTGCTTGGCACTGTGGAGGAGCAAAGATGAATAAGATCCGTGTTCAAAGGGAGACAGACTCTGTAAACCCGCTCACAGAGGCAGCTCATACAGAATGTGCCTGGCCAGCTGTCATCAGAGATAACTCTGCAAATTCGTCAGCATCGTCCAAATATCCCACCAGCAGCTGAGGCTGGAGAGGTGCCTCTGGTGTCCCAGGCTGGTGGGGAGGCCAGGAAGGTCTGTGATTGGGTGAGGGGAGAAACAATACCTCCTCTGTTCTCTTCCTCCATCACTGGGTTTGTTCCACAAAAGTGCCATTTTTTAATAAAACGGGGCAATTATGTGGACATGATGGCTTTTGAAGCTACCATGAAAGAGAGAGCCTGTGATAGCAAGTCCAGGATCATCCACCAGTCTTGTGAACCTGCTTACGCCTCTGATGCTGGGGGCTCGTGAATCCCTAGGGCAGGTTGCAGTTATTTCTTTCCTTTAATCTATTTTTTTTCCTTTTGGAGAGTGGGTTTGCGTCAATGAGGCTTGAGTGCAGCTGAGACAGGTGGAGATGAGGATGTTGGGAACAGCCTGAAATGGAGTGGGATGTACCTTTTTCCTGATCTTAGGGGAAAACAGTCCTTTGTCCTTGAGTATAATGTTAACTGTAAGTTTTTTGTAGATGCCATTTATGTTTCAGGAAGTTCCCTTCTATTCTCTAGTTTGCATAGAATTTGTCAAATCTTTTTTTTCCCCCTGCATCTATTGAGATGATCATATGATATTTTTTCTAATTTATCAATAGAGTGTAGAACATTGATTGAGGGTGGGTTTTAAAAAAATTTTTAAAGCATGTTGGTAAAATATACTGAACATAAAATGCCAGTGGCATTGTCTCAGTTTTTGTTTGTCTGAGAGAGTCTTTATTTCTCCTTCATTTTATTTACTTAGTTTTAAAATTATGGTCAAAAATGTAACAAAATTTACTGAATTTTCAAAATTCAGTTTCAGTTTCAAAACTGAAACTCTATACACTAAACCCCATTCCTACCTTCTCCAAACTATTTTAGATTCCACATACAACTGATATTATATGGTATTTGTCTTTCTCTGACTTACTTTGCTTAGTATGATAATCTCTAGGTCCATCCGTGTTGCTGTAATTGGCAAAATTTCATTCTTTTTTATGGCTCAGTAGTATTCCATTGTATATATGTACTAAGTCTTCTGTATCCATTCATCTGTTGTTGGACACTTAAGTTGCTTCCATGTCTTGGCTATTGTAAATAGTGCCACTACGAACATTGGGATGCATGTGTCTTTTCAAATTAGAGCTCTTGTCTTTTCCAGATATATGCTCAGTAGTGGGATTGCTGGATCGTATGGTAACACAATTTTAATTTTTTGAGAAACTTCCGTACTGTTTTCCATAGTGGTTGCACCAATTTACATTCCCACCAACAGTGCAGGAGGGTTCCCTTTTTTCCACACCCTCTCCAGCATTTATTATTTGTAGACTTTTTTTTTTTTGTAGACTTTTTAATGATGGCCTTTCTGACCAGTGTGAGGTGATACCTCATTGTTGTTTTGATTTGCATTTCTCTAATAATTAGCAATGTGGAGCATCATTTCATGTGCCTGTTGGCCATCTGTATGTCTTCTTTGGAGAAATGTCTATTTTGGTGTTCTGCCTATGTTTTGATTGGTTTTTTTTGTTTGTTTTTTTGTTAGTGAGTTGTGTGAGCTGTTTGTATATTTTGGAAATTAAGCCCTTGTCGGTCACATTATTTGCAAATATTTTCTCCCAATCTGTAAGTTCTCTTTTCATTTTATTTATGGTTTCCTTTGCTGTGCAAAAGCTTATAAGCTTTTCCTTATAATATCTTTTCATGTGCCTATTGGCCATCTGCATTTCCTCTTTGGAAAAATGTGTATTCATAATTCAGTCTTGATAGGTTGTATGTTTCTAGAAATTTATCCTTTTATTTTGGATTATCAAATTTGCTGGTGTATCATTGTTCAACTTGAAGGACTCCCTTTAGCATTTCCTATAGGGAATTTCTAGTGCTGATGCACTCCCTTAACTTTTGTTTATCTGGGAAAGTCTTAATTTCACCTTTATTTTTGATGGATCGTTTTGCCAAATATAGTATTCTTGTTTGGTAGTTTTTTCTTCAATTCTTTGCATATATCGTCTCAATCCCTCTGGCCTGCCAGGTTTCTGCAAAGAAATCTGATGATAATCTTATAAAATCTTCCATGTACATGACAATTCATTTTTCTCTTTCTGCTTTCAAGATTTTCTCATTATGAAGTTTAACAGTTAATTATAATGTGTCTCTGTTTGTGTTCCTTTGGGTTTATCCTAATTGGAGTTTGTTGAGATTCTTGCATTTCTTTCTCAAGTTTGAAATGTTTTTGACCATGATTTCTTCAAATAAACTCTCTGCCCTCTTTCTCTCTCTTCTTTTTGGATTCCCATATGTATATTGATCTGCTTAACAATGTTCCATAAATCCCTTAGGCTCTCTTCACTTTTCTTCATTCTTTTTTCTTTTTGATCCTTTGACCTAAAAATGTCTGAAAATGATCTGTCTTTAAGTTTGCTGAGTCTTTATTCTGCTTCATCAAGTTTGCTGTTGTACTCCTTTAGTGAAATTTTCAGTTCAGTTATGGTATTCTTCAGCTCCAGAATCTATCTCTGTGTTGATAGTCTCATTTTGTTCATGCATTATTTTTCTGATTTTGTTTAGTTGTCTATTTTTGTTCTCTTTTAGCTCACTGAACATCCCTAAAATGGTTATTTTAATTCTTTTCTGGTAATTCATAGATCTCCATTTCTTCAGAACCAGTTTCAGGAGATTTATTTTGTTCCCTTGAATGAGTCATATTTCTCTGTTTCTTTGTATACTTTGTGATCTTTTGCTGGGATTTGGACATTTGAAGAAACAGCCACCTCTTAAGTCTTTATGGACTGGCTTCACACAGAGGAAGACCTTCACCCATCAACTTGACTAGGGATTATGAATACTTCTCAAACTTTTTCTGGGGATGTATTTTTGGGCTTGTGTCTGTAATATTCTAGTTAAATAGGCTTGCCCCGTTTCTTATTAGGAACTCGTAATATCTTGTTCCCCTCTGGTGTCTATCTATGGTACTGGAGTCTCCCTGGTGCTGTATGTGCAGTGGCAGTCACCTTTGTTCTCAGTGGCCCCCAACCTGACATCTAAACTATGCCACTATTCCTGTCAGTGCTCCAAGCAGGGCAAGACATAAACCAGTCCCCTGTGCAGCGCCCTGAAAAGCCAGAATGTTGGATGCATGTTCCACTCTCTTTTTTCCTTCTTGAGGGAGCAGATGGGAGTTGAGACGTTTTATCCTGATTGTACTGTGCTGCATTGAGCATGGGGAGGGCCTAGGGCAGGCAGATGCAACAAACTTTCCTACCCGCTTTGACGAAGCTTTTATTAGCTCTGGAATTCCAATTATGCATATGCCAGGTTGTTTGATATTGTCCTACAGATCTTGGTTGTTCTGTTCTACTTTTTTTTTTTCTCACTATTTTTTCTTTTTGAGTTTCCATTGGGCAATTTCTACTGACTTACCTTTAAATTTACTGATTCTTTCTTTGGCAGTATTGAGTCTACTAATGATTCCTTTAAAGTCATTCTTTATCTCTGTTCTTGTGTTTTTTATTTCTAGCATTTCCATTCTTTTTCTTAGAGTTTCTATATCTCTGCTGAAATTATCCATCTGATCTTACATATTGTCAACTTTTTCTATTAGAGCCTTTAATATATTAATAAATAATTAATAAATAATAGTAGTTATTTTGAAGTTCATGTCATAAACTTCCAACATCTGTATCTTATTACTTTGTTTCTTCAGACTGTGTTTGTTTTTTCTTGATTTTTGTATGCTTCATAATTTTTGGTTGAAAGCCAGACATCTTGGTAAGACATTAGGGTCTGACGTAAATATCTTTAATGCCTGGAAATGGGCACATCTTACCTTCTGTTAGGCCTTTGGTGAGAAGACTTGAGTTAATCTAGTTAAGAGCAAGGCTGAATTTTGGCTGTGTTTACCCTCAGTGCATAACTTTAAAATCTTGTAGCAATACCTTGTGTGGGGTTGTTTTGCCAGTACAAAGTCTGTTCAGCCCTCAGCTTCAGGTTTTTCCTCTGCCCTGTGATTCAGATTTGGCCTTTCTGCCTGCTCCTGTTCCTCTGCTGTCCCTCTCTCAATAGTACTATGCCATTATCTGTTACTGAAAGCTTATTAGCTTGGTGGTGGGGGGCAGGGGCAGGGGGAAATTTGCCTCAGTCTTAGGCACATGCCATGTCCCTGGTCTTGGGATGTGGTCTCATTTCTTCTGTTCCTTCCCTATCTGTAGCTTGTATTCCTACCCCTCCCCTCAGGAGATGTTTATAGCAGAGGGAGCAGCACATGTAAAGGCCCTGAGGTAGGAGGAAGCCTGGCCAGTAAGAGATGCCAAAAGAAGGTCAGTGTGTCTGCGGTGGAAAAGCGTCTCAGTGATGGGAGTGAAGCCCAGGCTGAGCTGGAAGTTACCCTTCATCCAGTGAAGGGGGAGAGGATACCGAAGCTCCCTGCCTCCTGTTCTTTTTCTTAGAATGAAACAAAAGCTGCTGGAGCTGATAAGACAGAGGCAAGGAATGCTGCTCATGAGTTATTGCCCTTTCCTCTACGTAGCCAACCATGGCAGGGCACACTGATATGGTTAGTTTTATAAAAGTCACCCCTTATCTGTGGTTTCGCTTTCCATAATTTCAGTTACCTGAGGACAACTGCAGTCCAGAAATATTAAACGGAAAATTTTAGAAGTAAACAATTCATAAGTTTTCAATTGTATGCTGTTCTGAGTAGCATGATGAAATCTTGAGCCACCCTGCTCTGGCCCACCCAGGATGTGAATCATCCCTTTGTCCAGCATATCCTGCCGGTTAGTCAATTAGCAGTTATCTCAGTTATCAGATAAACTGTGGCAATATTGCAGTGCTGGTGTTCAAGTAGCCCCTATTTTACTTAATAATGGCCCCAAAGCACAAGGGTAGTGATGCTGACAATTTGGATATGCCAAAGAGAAGCCGTAAATTGCTTTCTTTAAGTGAAAAGGTAAAAGTTCTTGACTTAATAAAAAAAAAAAATTGTATGCTGAGGTTGCTAAATCCATGGCAAGAATGAATTTTCTATCCATGAAATTGTGAAGAAGAAAAAAGAAATGCTTGCTAGTTTTGCTGTTGCACCTCAAACTGCAAAAATTATGGCCACAGTGCATGATAACTGCTTAGTTAAGATGGAAAAGGCATTCAACTTGTACAATAAGATACTTTGAGAGAAAAAGAGAGAGACCACATTCACATAACTTTTATTACAGAATATTGTTATAATTGTTCTACTTTAATGTTAGTTATTGTTGTTAATCTCTTACTGTGCCTAATTTATAAATTAAACTTTATCATAGGTATGTGTGTCTAGGAACAACATAGTATATATAGGGTTTGGTTTTATCCACAGTTTTAGGTATCCACTGGGGGTCTTGGAATGTATCCCCTGTGGTTAAGGGGGACTACTGTCTTCAATATTTTCAAAGTTTGGGTCCTTCACTCATGGCTGTTACCTCCTTTGCTCCGTTTCTTTTTTTCTCCTGGAAACAGCTTTGTTCTAAGACAGAAGGGCCTTCATGTTGACACACTTTGTCCCTTATATCTGCCTTTTCCATACATCATCAATCCTTTTTTTTTTTTCCAGCAGGATGGGACAGGCCTGAACTCTGGCCCTCAAGGACACTGAGGCAGGAGATGCCCTGTCCCAGGGAAAGGCCCAGACACCAGCCATTTGCAGCTCAGAGTGTAGTTAGCTCTGGAGGCTCCAGACAAAACAGCAGGGCTGTCTCATCAGACTGAGCACAGGAAAGTGGGGTCCACGGACAGCCTGCATCACAGTGGGTTCAGGATGCAGCAGGCCCTGGATGCAGGGCCCAGGTTTAGGGATGGAATCACAAGCAGAGCCACAGGCTGGGCAGGGAGGGGCTGGCCATAGAGCAGGGCAGCCGCTGAGGCACAGGCAGCTCTGGGCAGTGGTCCTTTATTTTCTTTTCTTAGTACAAAAACAAGTACAACAACATATGCTCATTTTAAAAGATTTCGAGGAATAAAGTGAGAGAGTCCTTCAGGTCATGTCTTTATTTCCATTTTACAGATGAGTAAACTGAGGTGTTTATTCCCTATGAGCACAAAACTGGGCTCTCATTTGCCTGATGTGACACTAGCAGCTCAGCGACTCATGGGGGAAACCAAGGTCCTGGGGGGGCTCAGGCAGTTGTAAACAACTGGTTCACTTGAATGCAATGTTTTCCTCTGGGTCACTGTTGGCAAATCAATATTCAATTGTGCCACCCAGTGTGGTACCTGCCTCCCTGCTCAGGGATGACAGAGAAAAACAGACCTGATGAAATCTAAATAGAGGTGTCCTGAGACACCCAATAGAGACGTGTGCAGATGGCTCCCAAGGAGTGTGTTAATCTGAGGCTGTCGAATCACCTGAGCAGCTGCCTCTGCTACCGGCATCCTCGCTCAGGACGGAGAAATTACTTCTCTTGCGGTGGTTATCTGGAGCAAGCCGATCCATTTTTCTCCTTTATTACCACTGAATTTCAGGCAAGTGTCTGCCCCCCTTTTCTTAATGTTGGACTTATTTGATGACTCCACTAGGCCTGGTGGGGGGGGCCAGAGCGAACCCTGCAGCGAGGAGGACTCGGCCCCTGAGCCCGCCTGCCCGAGGCTTCAATCGGTGGGTGTGATGGGTGTGTGGCCGGACATCCCCCCATTCAGAACTGTCATCCCCATCAGTACAGTGGGACCGTGAGTTTCCCTTCCTTCCCTTTCCCCTGCTCTGTGGATGGCTGGCTGTGCCCCAACCTGAGGCATCCGTGAATGGGTCGAGGTGGGGAATTCTTTGGAGTGTTGTCTGGGAGGAGGCATTGCCAAAGGAGACCCCCAGTTCCCAGAGGGGTGAAGATTTCACATCTGCTCAGTGAGACTCCTGACTGGAGGAGGACACGCTGGGGCTCTGGGTCCTTCTTAACACTGAGGATTACTAACACGGATGGTGCTCCCTCCTCCCGGGCCTGGTGCCACGAGCTTCATGCACTTACCTCCCTCAGGTCTCATTTTGCAAGTGAGGGACTGAGGCACGAAGAGCTGGAGCACTTTGCCCAAAGGCAAAGCGATGGGAAGTGGCCTCCCTGGAGTTCCAGCTCAGGCAGGGGGCTCCACACACCTTAGCTGGAGAGTGGAGAACAAATGTGTGAAAGGAGCTTCCTGAGCACTAGTCCACGCAGCCCATCCTCTGTATCCACAGTGGCGGAGGCGTGGCCAAGCAGCTGCAGGTCCCATTTGGTAGGTTGCTTTTCTAGATAATTCTTTCTTGGGGGGGGGCAGTGCCCTATGTATTATAGGCTGTTTTGTAGCATCCCTGGCCTCTGTCCCTGAGATGCCAATAGTACCCCCTGAGTCATGACAATTGAAAATATCTCCATAAATTGCTAAATGTTCTCTGGGGGCCAAAGTACCCCCCAGTTGATAACCACAGGTGCACGGGCAAAAACAGACTTTGGATCAGAGATGTGAGTGTTTGTCCCTGCTGCACCCTTTACTTGCTGTGTGACCACAAACTTGTTTCTGAACTGCTCCAAGCCTCTGATGTTCATCGGGAACACACAGATGAACCAACCTAACAGAACTCTTTAATGGATTAAATTGATTCTCATGAGAAAAGGCCTGGTACACAGTAGGTGCTCAATAAATATTGGTGGTTGTAAGTGGCTCAAAAAAGCACTTCACTTCCAGAAGGGCAGGCGTGACCTCCAGAAAAATCTCACTCGACAGCCTCGCTCTGGGAAAGAGAAATAGAAAATATTCTCATTCCAAAGTGTAAATATCAGAGGCTTGGTAAGATTTCTGAAAATAAACATTTTGTATGGAAGGGAAGAAAGGAAGGTGGGAGAGAGGGGAGGGAGTGGAGGTGGAGGCCCAATGTTTAAGAATTGGGGTAGCATACATAAAAATCTGATTTCCTTTTCTCCTGAAAAATCAGGAGGTCTGACCACCCCATGTATGGCCTGGTCAGTCGCTGGAGCTGGGTGGCTTCTGCCCCCCCGATGGGCCTCACTTAGTCTCTCTGCCCGGACTCCATCCCCACCACTCCTGATGGTCCCTCAGCTCTGGGCCTGAGCACCAGCATCGTGTTCCCCCTGCTGTGTTCCTGTCACCTGAACATGTTACCCCCCCGACCTCGGGAGGATGCCAGCGGGTCACCCTGAGCTGGAGGGTCAGCCCTGAGATTCTTTGTTTTTTTTAATAGGAATAGAAAAGAGTTTTATTTGAGCCAACGTGAGGACTCTAGACCAGAAGACAGCCTCTCAGATAACGCTGAGGAACTGCTCTGGAGAAGCATGGTTTCCTCTCAGAACAAAGAACATCAAACGAGTCAGGGATACATTCCTTGAAGGTTTCAAAAAAAAGCAGGTCAGCACATACACAGGGAGCCTGTATGGCCTTGGCACCTGGGAAGGGAATCTTATCATGGAAGGAGTACCAGCTTTGGCTTTCCAGGAAAGAAGGCATTTAATCTTTATTTTTAATATGGATATTCTTTAATTCTGGTCAGTGTGCCCTTTTCTTTAATAATTAAAGCAGATATACAATATATGTTTTAGGCCACAAATAGGCTATTCTAGTTAGCATAAACTTCAAGTTAGCTCATGTATAAGCCAGAATGATTCCCCATACATCAATATGTGAAAATTTCTTTCATCATTTCCCCCCTTTGGTCATAAATCTTTTGATAGAAAGCATTGATAATTAAAATATTTGTCCCTTGATGCCAAGGTAGTTGTGGGCTGCCCTGCTCCATCTGTCCCTTGGTGCTATGTATTATGACTACTTCTTTCTATCTTTCTTCCTTCCTTTCTCTCTACCTTTTTTTTTTTTTTTAAATAGTAATAGATTTGCCTAGTTATCCTTGTTTAGGGGTAATTTATTGAAGTAGTGGACAAACACAGTGGTATACACTGTCAGGGAAGCATTCTATAGGCTATACACATTATCAATCATATCCAGTTAACACACAAACATTGTACGCGTGCTTTTAGCAGTAGACTGAAAGCAAGCTGGGATACGTGTCATGAAGAGCTTGATGGTAAGGAAAAGAATGATAATACATATTATGAAAATAATAATCATCTGTAACACAGAGCAAAGACAGTGCTTACTCATGAAGGGTGTCAACTAAATCAGTCATTTAAAGGGTCAGTTTTTCTTACATCTTGTAATCCACTTGACTTTTGGGAAATTCTTTCTGGGTGCATCTCAACATCTCCAGAGGTATTGATATAAGTGCAACAAGTAGTATGAGCAATAGCACAGATACCTTCTTATTTGGCCGGGAGAAAATCTAAGGCAATCCTTTACTTAATACTACTTGGGATAAGGAACTTAGGGATGTCTGTTAAGCTGCAACGCTCTTTGCAATCTTTTTAGCTATTTGACCAAAGATGGCTGATAGATTTCTGACATCTCTTTGTTTACATACACTCTCACATTAGGAACCAAGATTCTCAAAAGATTTTCCCACCAGGTGTCTTGGTATCTTGCTAACATGACTCTCTTGACTCTGTCACAAAGAGAGAAAGGAGGTTCCTCTCCTTCCTGATGTACAGACAATGGGGCAACAGAAGGTTCTAATAAACATACACCTTCTATTTGTCAGCTATTAAGACGTTTATGAGCCCATCCTTGGGAAGGTGACTCAATTCCAGTACCACCTATGAAGACAAGACCTGGGGAGCAAAGGTGATCCCTCCCAGAGGGCTCTCACTGACAGCCTCACTAATTGGAAATTTTGTCTCACAGTAGTAAACTAAGTATATGGCATTCGATATAAGGGAGTTGCTGGCATAGTTTACTCATTTTTTCTCTTTAATACATTTTTCGATTAAGTAAGGTACAGAGTGAGGGAGTCCTGGGATAAATCCTGTGCTCGGTCTCTAAGAATTGAGGATAGTATCAGACAAGGGATGGACATATTAATACGTGGAAGAAAGCCCTGAGATTTTATGACCATCTCAGCTCAATGTCACCTCCTTGGAGGGGACTTCCTTGACCACCCGAGACAAAACAGTCCCCGCCCACCCCCTCTCACTCTTCATCCCATTGCTCCATCAGGAAATGCCAACAGTGGATGGGCTGCTGTCCCTGGGCCAGGCTTCACAGTGGCTGGTGGAGGACTGTCCTCACGCTTGTGTCACAGAGGGAATTGTTCCCAGTCAAAGGCAGGCCAGGCTGCGCAGAAGGCAGGATGCTGCTTCCCCCCTCTCCACAGCGGTCTTGCAAAAACTCGGACACCGATATGCGATCACTAGAGCAACCTGTGAGCTCTTTTGGCCAAAAGACCCCCCCCCCCAGTCACCTTCACTTGTCCTTTAAACACAACCTAGGATCCAGCACACAGTGGGTCCCTTATCATCACTCCATCATCATGGCAGCCGAGGAAGAGGGTTCAGGAGGCCCGGTTCTGGCTCTGTTCCGATGGTTTGTCCGTCTGTCTCTTCCCTTCCCCCATCTCTCTCCACAACGTAGAGCAGCCACAGTGCTAAGCCCTTTCTACATGTTACTTCGTTTGATTCTCCCCAGAATCCTATCAGGCAGCCTCTTGGATTAGCCCTGTTTCCCAGGGAGGGTATAAGCCTCCAAGAACTCAGAGACCCCTGTCAGATGACAGGGCCAGAGGTGGGGGGCTGGGAATTGAACTCAGGCGGGCTGACCCTCAAGGTCTGTGATCACACACAACACAGTCCCCTGTGTGACCTGGGGCAAGACACAGATTTAAGACAGCAGGAAGAAAGACATGGGCAGAAGGAAAAGGGTAGAGAGGAAGTGAGAGGAAGAGACATCTTGTCTCCAAATTGCGGCGGGACCTTGAGAAAACACTTCTCCATTTCGGGCCTCAGTTTCCACTCTGAAAAATGCGAGGAGGAGGGCTGGTCTGGGTGGTCGTAAGTGGTGCGCTCTAGACCCCTCCCCAATCCCGGAAAGCCACGCCCTCCCTGAGGCCGGCCAGAGGATGTCATCTGTCTCCCAGCCCATCTCCAGCAGCAGCAGCGTTTCCACAAGCTCTTTCCTCAAGGCACTGAGGGATAAGGGAGATGGGTGTCCTCTGAGCATTCTCGGGGAGCAGAGGACCTGCTGAGCAGAGCATGGGCAGGGAGATGCCTTCAAAATTCCAAAGAACCTCGGTGCCAGTGAACTTCTCCGATTCCTCCCTGCATCCCGGCCGGTTCCAGGGGGCCACCTGGGGCAGCTCCTTGAAGTCCTTCCTCAGCAATCCTGCTTCCCACTGTTCCTCCAACCTGGCCCTTGTGACCTGGCTCCCAGGCCCCTTGCCCCCTTGTTCCCTTCTCCAGATTCCCAGTGACAGTGGGATCCCAGTTCCCTGTGCAGCCTGGGAGCAGAAGCCCTCCTTGCTCCTGGCCTGGCCCCCCTCCCTGAGGCCTACTCTTGCCCCTCCCTGGGATCTGGGTTCCGGGTGGAACAGGGGGTCCAGCCCCAACTTCTGCCCCCAGAGGCCTCGAGAGACACCTGGGCGATTGGGAGCCAGTGGAGGATCACCCGGCTGTACATCAGCCAGAGGCTCGGATCACAGCCTGGGTGGACGGGGGCTCAGGAGGCTGGGGTCACTGACTGCCCACATCATCCATCCACATTTCAGTGACGTCCTGATGGTGCCCAAAGGATGCTCACCAGCTGCAACCAGTGACAGTGACCTTGGAGAGGCCAGGGAATCAGAGGGAAAACCCATTTATGGACCCTCAGGTATGTGCCGGCACCATATCAGGGCTTTGCCTGAAATAATACATTTAATTGTTTCATTAGGACAGCTCTCTCCCAGCAAGCCATTGCCCTTCTCTGGGCCTCAGTTTCTCCCTCTGTGAAATGGGTTTTGGCCAGAGCCAGGTCTCTTTGGACCCTCCCACTCTAGGATTCTGAAGTATAACAGGTAGATCAATAACCTACCTGAGCCTTAGTTTCCCCCTCTGTGAAATGGGTGTGGGCCTGGAGGGCACTTCTCTAAGGTCTTTCCCATCCTGGGATTCCCCTGAGCCTCAATTTCTCCTTCTTTGAACTAGGGTGGTAACACCCCCCCCACCTTGCCAGGGCTGGCTGTGAGGACGCAGTGAGATGTGCATGAGATGCCGGGTGCAGCGCCGGCACCCTGACAGGTGGGGTAGGCAGGGCGTCCGTCCACCCACCTCCACCCCAGGACATTTGCTGCCATTTCCTGAGACTCTGCTGAGACATCACTGGTCTAAGCTTTTCATCAGCATTTTACCACTTTGTCCTCACAACCCACAGAGGGGCTGAGATAAAGGTCCTGGGTGATCCATTTGAAATGCAAACTCTCCTGTCCTCCAGCTGCTTAAAGCACCACAGAGGGCCCCCTACTCCTAAAGCAAAGACCCTCAACATTGAGTTTGACTTCAAGGCCCCCGTAAGGCCAACTCCTGCCCCGGCCCCTCCAGCCCCACCCACACCGACCTGGGTGCGGAAACTGGGGCTCAGAGAGATGGCAAGACTCCCCAGGGCCACCTGCCTGGAGACGGCAGAGCCGGATTCAAACCCAGGACCGTCGGGTTCAGTCCCTGGGCTCCACCAGCCCCATAGGCTGCCCAGAAATGCTGCCTCCAGGGAGTTCGTGCCCTGCCCACCCCACCACCACCTGGGCCTTGTCACAGATGGAAGAGATGCTTCTTCCCCAAGTCTGTTTCACAGTCACAGACTGTCCAGCCCAGGGCGCTCAGTGACCCGCGCTCCGCTTGCCTCCTGCCCTGGCCCTCCCCGCAGGCTCAGAAGCTGATTTGCTTCCCCCAAATTCCCCACATCCATCCATGTAGACAGGAGCCCTTGGGAGGCGCCGGAGGCTCTGATCTGTGTCGGCCTCATTTGCCGAGGACACGGGAGACTTTGAAGGGGATGAGTGGTTCTTAACCATGTGGTCTGGGTCCAGCCCGAGGCCTGTGTGGACACTCCTCAGACTCCTCATTAAAGAGCTAAAAGGGTTGGTTTTAAAGGAGCTGAGGACAACGCAGCTGGTGTGTCTCCTCTGCCCTTAGTAGGGTCTTTAGAAGTGTCTGGACGCAGTCACACAGGGATCAGTTAAGAGGCATCTGTAGTGGTTCAAATGAGAGCAGAGCAGCTGCGGTGGAGACAGCAGGCATGGGTGGACAGGAATGGCTTCGGGGGGACTGAGAGGGCTTGGTGCCAGTGAAGGGCACAGCACCGACGCTGGTCAGAGGGCACGGGAGCTGTAGAAAAGCTGATAATAAGCGCTGG
Source organism: Balaenoptera acutorostrata (assembly GCF_949987535.1). Lineage (NCBI taxonomy): Eukaryota > Metazoa > Chordata > Mammalia > Artiodactyla > Balaenopteridae > Balaenoptera > Balaenoptera acutorostrata. The sequence goes on along the minus strand of NC_080064.1, from coordinate 24,383,177 downwards.
TGAATTGCTCCATGGGCCACCAGCAGGAAAGACAGACATGTCCCTGAAGGGCCACTCTGCACTCACAACGATGTGGGGAGCTCTTCACAGGTCTGGGGACCACAGGTGACAGTGGTGGGGATGTGAGCAGAGGTGATAGAAACACCTGCATGGTGTATGACAGGTCGGGCTTTGTCCTCGGTGCTTTTCATGGACACATGCGATAATTCTCACAACAGTGCTGTGAGGTATGTGCTGTTAGCATCCTACTTTACAGATGAGACCCAGAGAGGTTTAGTAACTTGCCCAAGGTCACACAGCAAGTTAGTGGCAAGACTGGGACTTGCACTCAGGCAATAGTTCCTAAGTCCATACTCTTAACTATTATTCCAGGAGATAACTATGCAATTACTGCTCTGGGGGAGTTGCAAAGCCATAAAATAAAATCCATGGGCAAACTGGATGAAGGGAGAGAATTTCTGGCTGTAGGGACCAGAGAAGGCTTCCCTGGGGATGCAGCATTTTAACCCAGTCTTAAAAGGTGGGGAATTTTTGAATAGGCAAAACTGTAACCTACCAGTCAGGGCTGTTATTTCACACAGCACAAACTCACTCTGGTCAATTTCAGGGAAACTTTGTTTCCAAGGGGTGAGCTGGAGTGCATCTGATCGCAGGACACTCATCACAGGATGGCATCCAAACTGGGAAGATTAGGAAAGAAAGCCTGTGGCATGTTTAGGTTCTGTCTCTTAAAACAGGAATTCCATAAGCAGAGTAAGAGGTTTCTGTTACTGGGTGACAACCAACAATGGTAGACGCTCACTCAGTCCACGTTGTAATGGAGGAATTTGAGCGGAGAAATCATAAATGCAAGGGTACATGGAGGAGGGGGTGGGGGGAAGCTCTAGATGCATTGGAGGGGACTGTTTGGCTAGAGCAGAAAAACAAAAACACAAGGTTCTGTCTTAACCAAAACATGCATCATGGCTCCCTGTTGTGTTGTTAGAAAAACCTGGGCAGGTGGATTTAATGTGTTTGTTAAAAAATAGTCAAAAGAAGTTCTGAGAAAAGATCAATCTGTGAGAGTCCTTGGTCTTGAAATGCCCTAAATCACTTCATTGCGCTCAGCTCTTGTTTGACCATGGACTAAAGTGCACAGAGGCACCTGTGGAAATGCAGTGGTCTCTCCAGCCTTCTGCACGTCTGCCACTACCTCTATATTGCTTTCTGCAAAATAAGTAAGCAAGTGGGAATCCACTTTGTGTGGCTCAACTCTCAAATGGCAAAAAGAATGGGAATTCTTTCCACTAAAGATTCAGAAAAAGGAAGTGCATTCCTGAAGAGGCAGGAAGCAGTGGCTTAGGAAAAACAACAAAAAAGTGGGTTTTAATTTTCTGGAATGTAAAGAAAATATTTTCATTCTTGGAAACATAGGACAAAGGATACTGAGTAACCTTAAGTTTTCTCTGAAAAGAGAATCCAAGCCAAAGGTTTTAAAAACTTCATTAAATGTCATGTTATAGGTTATACCCCCAATTTCAAACATCAGTGAATGTATTATTTTTATCCCATTCCAGTCCTTCAAAGAGGATCAGTTCCCATTTAGACTATAAGTGCTCCGTGATTAACCATGAACTTTCTATTATTATTTTTTCATTTTCACTGCCAACTTTATATCTTTAATTTTTTAAAAAGCAATTTCCACTTTGGTTTATTCCAGCTTGAATTCTACCAACCCCACTCATCAAAAACAAAAACAAAAACAAAAATAGCTAGTTCAAATTCCAAAGATCTAACCAGTGTAGGAAAGTTGGAAAATACAAAAATCCTATCACCTAGAAAAACCAAGGCTATGGCATATTTTCTTTTTTTTTCTATAAATGCAGAAGAATAAAAACAGAACAAGATGAGGATAAAACTCTACACACACAGTTCGCTGTGCGATATTTTAAAGAACAAATTACGTTTCCAAAAAAAGATTTTAATGGCAGGAAAATGGCTCATGATAAATGTTAAGCAAAAGTTCTGGGTCTAAAAACGTCTATTGAGTGCAAGACATGTATATGTACTATATAAAAACATACCAAACATCAATCGTGATTATCTCGGGGTATAAACCTCTTGTTATATTCTGCACTACCAACTTGGAACAGCAAACATGTATCACTTTTAAGGATCAGGAAAAAATTAATGCCACTTGGAGGAAAGGCAATAGGAACCTTATATTTCTAACTAATGGCGCTCTAAACAGCTTATAAATGTTTTGTTTCAAAAGCAAAGTATTAGGCTGGAGGATGAGGGTGCAGGTGCGGGGGGGGGGGTCGGGCGGACGGATGGGGGAGCGTGCGCGTTCGGACAGTGGGTGGGAGCAGGGTGGGGAGCATGCGCGTTCGGACAGTGGGTGGGAGGGGGGTGGGGTGGAGCATGCGTGCTCGGACAGTGGGTGGGCGAGCAGAGGAGGCGCTGCGGCTCTCTGGTATAAAAGGCCCTTGGGGAGCTCTGAGATTGGAGATCGTCTTTGCTGCTTCACCTGCTTCCCCTGGAGCTCAGGGTCCTTCAGCCTGCGGAGCGCTGAGCACAGAGCAGACATGGGAAGAGGGATGTTGAGCACGCTCCAGTTGGGGCTGCTGCTTCTGGCACTGCTCCTGCTCCAGCAGGTTTATTCACAGGTTTCCACCCCAAGCCCACCCGGCCCTGCAACCACTTTCAGGGCAAGCACCGCCAAGGGAGGCGTCAGCGCCTTGCAGTCTACAGTCAATGTCCTCTTGCTTTCACTTGCCCTCCTTTTTCAGCTCTACTGTTGAGAGTCTCAGGCTGAGAAATAGCTGTATTGTTCCTATTCATCTTTTCAAACCCAAATCAAACGGCTTCTGGATGTCCAGTGTGGGAAGGAAGACAACAGTTCCTCATCGAGTCTATCGATTCCACTCCATATTTTACTGACAGATAATGTTGAGAACATCAAATTTGACTGGTTTGAAGATCATCTGAAGAATGTGACTCGATATGAAATCTGCAGAATTTTGTGTACAAGACTGGAAGGGAAGCCAGTAGCCAAAATTAGTAAATGATCTGATGTCATTAATTAGGTCTTAAGGAATATGGACTCTTAAAGCTCTACCTTGAAAATAAGAATCTATTTAAACTTGATCTAGAGAAAAAGGATGGGGTGAGGAATGGAGAGGTTTCATTTTGATTCAGCAAATCTTTAGCGCCATTAAAATATTGGGTAACAGCAAAAGCTTTTGTGATTCTCTTTATGTACATGGGAAGGGGCCTCTACTGTTACTGTAGAGCAGTGCTAATTTAATGCCAATATACTCTAAAGTTTTAAATTGTTAAGCTTTCGCTGTTTTCCTGGGAACTCAACGCTTTCCTCTGTTTTGGATTTAACATTGCATTTGAATTTGTATGTAGAAATGGACACATGTCAGAGCAATGATGCGTTGGAATCTGCTCTGAATCCAAGAATAATGAGTACCTCTTGCTTATGCCCTTATAAAGGCTAATGGTAAGCACTTTCCCATCACACATTCCCATCCAACGAGAGGGCCAGATTCATTTAGCTACCATACTTAACCTGATTCCAAAGAACAGAAGTGCATTGACTCCAACTAACCTTAAAATGCTGCTTTTTATGGACAGATAGATGGGACCCTGCTTCCTCTGAGCCATGTCTATGAGACTTGTTCTCCATGGAGGTAGGTGCTGGTTTATTTTCATTCCTCATCAGAAATGAGACTTATTCCAAACACCGTCTTCAGTCACACGGTTTGACCTGCAGCGTTTATTCTGCCGAGCAAAGGCCTGGGTGGGAGTCCTGGGGGGCACGAAACAGGCACTGGGCAGTAATTCCTTTGGCCAGGTGGGCTGCCCAGGTCTCAGCTGCAGGGGCAGCTAAGCAGCCCAGAGTTCCTCGAAACACCAAAACAAAATTGTGGGGTTTTTCCCCAGTTCATGAAGGTGTAACCTCAAATGCTGCTCACAAGCCTTCTGTGTGCAGATCATCAGGTCTACTAGTCTCTTGACAAACCTTTGGTGGGGGGTTTGCTAAGTCCCAGGCATTTGGTAACATTTTCCCACTTCTTATCTTATTTCTTCTCTAAGGAATGAATGGCAGAATTTCAGCCACTAGGCTCAGGCTGATGGAGATAGCCCAGTGGAATAGTTAAGACCATAGGCTTAACTACTACATAGACCTGGGTTCAAATTCTGGGCCCACTAAGTACCAGGAGGTGACGTCGGGGAGGTCACTTTGTGTCTGTTAGTTCCGGTCCCACCTCATGGAAAATCACAATAATAGAACCTGCCTGTTGGACTGTTGTGAAGATTAGATGAGATACTACATGTGAAGTGCTTGTCACCAACCCGACACAAATTTGTGCTCAGATAAGCTGGTGAATTTGAATCGCTCCTTAACTTTTCTCATGCATTCTCTCTGAATTCATCAGCCTCATTAAAAGAACCCAGAGGCCCCCTGCCTTATCCACCCTGGGGACCGTACCACTGCCATCTGGGGAAAGGGTTGCCTATATGGTGGAGTCTGGGCCAGGGAAGGCGGGAAGGAGCACTTATGGAGATTTGACCACCTGCCTGACCCTATGTGAAGCATTTCCAAGCAAGCTCTCTCTCTGAGTCATCTCAGTGCCAGGGAACTTTCCCTATCCCACTTTGCAGAAAAGGAAGTAGGGGCTCAGGTAGGTTTCGCGACCTCCCCCCATCAAGCTCTCGTAGCTGATTAGAGCCAGTGCCAGGACTTGAGCCCTGGTCGCTCTGATACCAAAGGGCATGTGCTTTTCTGACGCCTCTCTGGGAGCTTGGAAACTGCTGGAAGGATCATCCAGGGACGGGGTCTATGTGCCAGGGTTGGGCACTTGCTCGACGGATGTCAAGGAAGGTAGGAAGTGGTTGGAGGTGAGGAAGCCATCAGGAGCCAGCCAGGCAGCCTGGGCTCAGCATCTGGGGCTTTCTGCATGTGCGTGTAATCTGTGCCAGCCACGAGGCCCACGGCCTGTATCTCAGCTCTGCCGCCATGGAGACTCCAACATGTTCCCTCTCTCTTCTGTGCCTGTTTCCTCCCCTGTAAGGTGGAGATAGCAATAATTTCTCCATCTTCGGGCTGTCGGACATATTAAATCAGAGCCACTGGCACTGTGCCTTACACAGGGTAAGTGCAGAATAGGCATTACTGATACATCACAGGCAGCAAGCTGGTGGGCGAGCGTGGCTTTTCCCTGCAGTCCTGGTCCTGAGAAAGGACCAGCTGCCCTGTGGGGACATAACTCACCACATAGAAGCCCAAACTCTTGCTTTCACATTCTGTTTTTTAAGGATAAGTCTACCGGCCAGATTCCCTTATGAATAATGACCACACTTCTCTCCCTGGGAAGTTTCAGGAAGGTAGTAACAGTGTAGGTTCTGCTGTGATGCCATCAGCAGTCAAAGAGAGTGATGAGCCTATCTCTGGCCAGATGCACCCGGCTTCAAATCCTGGCCCCTACAGCGTACAGGCAATAACAGCAGACATTGATGGAGCTGAGCATTTTCCTCATAACCATTCGAAGTAGTTCTCTTATGGTTATCCCCTGTCTACAGATGATGAAACAGAAGCATACAGGGGTTAAATTATCCCCAGTCTCACCTGTAGCAAGTAGACTGAGGGTAGTTTAACCCCTGCTGTTACTGTGCATTTTTGGATAATTCACTTAACCTCTCTGAACCTCAGTGCAGATAATGAAATAGGGGATAAGGACCCCCACTTCACAGGGCTGCTGTCAGGAGGTGGTGGTGAAGTCCTGCATGTGAAGCGCCCCACCCAAGGCTCGGTCCACGTGTAAAACTGGCGAGAAGATACCAAAGGTGCTACCTGAGAGAAGAGCCCTCCAGCTTTCCAGGGCCTGTGGAGCCAGCCGGATGTGAGGTGTTTATTTGCAAGAGAGGTGCTTGGTTATTCCAGACAAGATATGAGGGGAGGAAAAGAAACCACAGGCCTTCCCATCCTCCCCCATCCCCACACACAACATTGATTCCAGGGGCCACTAGCATTGCAGGCATATCGACTGACTGGCCTGGAGGGGACCTTCAGGGTAATCTGTGGTGCAGGTACAGTGGGTTGTGAACCTGCTCTGCTGGCACTTTGATCATAGAGATTAAAGGTGCCCATAAAGCTACAAGGGGTGTGGTTGGCCTCCAGCCAGGGTTGGGGAGGAGCTGGCCATCCAGGATAATCGGTGGAAAGACGGTGAGCAGCTTGATGGTTCACCCTCTGCTGCCCAGGTGGGAGTTGCAGCCAGAAGTGGGGGGCAAAGGTGCTGTGTGAGGTTTCTGAGCACCTAGGCAGATGAGTTATATGTTGGGGTGCAAAACAGAGGGGGTCATGGTTGGACTCACTGCTTGGATTCAAATCTCGGTTCCATCCCCTACGAGCTGTGTAACCTCATGTGTCACATTCCTACCCTCTGTGCCTCAGTTTCCTCCCCCTGTAAAATGGGGTTATGAAGAGTTCCTGCCTCATGGGATGGTTGTGAGGATCAAATGGGTTATGCACAGAGAGGTTAAAAATGTGCCTACCTGTGGTCTGTGCCACGTGGGTGTTTGGTATTGTCGTGTTGACTGGAAAAAAAAAAGCCTAACCTAAAAGTTGAGAATTATGTTTTATTTGGGCCATTACTGAGAACTATAATCCAGGAACCAACCTCTTAGCTCTGAGAGACTGTTCCAAAGGTAAGGGAGGAGCTAGGATACATAAGATTTTTTGCTAAATAAAAAAACCCTCTGAACTGAAAAACACAAAGTCAAATATCAAAGATTACCACTAGTCACAAAAAATGGGCATCTCAGGTTAATGATTTTAGTGCTTTTCTATGTATGGGAAGATGCGAGAGTCTGGGCTCATTGAAATTATTCCTTTGATATGCACCTTAGCTATCTAGGGCCAGTATCCTGTTTTACTCCATCCTGAATCCCCTCAGGCTGCACTGCTGGGAGTGGCTGCAGTGGCTAGTGGTTTTGTTTGTTTTTAAAAAATTTTGAATTTTATTTTATTTATTTTTTTATACAGCAGGTTCTTATTAGTCATCAATTTTATACACATCAGTGTATACATGTCATTCCCAATCTCCCAATTCAGCACACCCACACCCCCACTCCCCTGCGGCTTTCCCCTCTTGGTGTCCATACGTTTGTTCTCTACATCTGTGTCTCAATTTCTGCCCTGCAAACCGGTTCATCTGTACCATTTTTCTAGGTTCCACATATATGCGTTAATATACGATATTTGTTTTTCTCTTTCTGACTTACTTCACTCTGTATGACAGACTCTAGATCCATCCACATCTCAACAAATGACCCAATTTCATTCCTTTTTATGGCTGAGTAATATTCCATTGTATATATGTACCACATCTTCTTTATCCATTCATCTGTCAATGGGCATTTAGGTTGCTTCCATGACCTGGCTATTGTAAATAGTGCTGCAATGAACATTGGGGTGCATGTGTCTTTTTGAATTATGGTTTTCTCTGGGTATATGCCCAGTAGTGGGATTGCTGGATCATATGGTAATTTTATTTTTAGTTTTTAAAGGACCCTCCATACTGTTCTCCATAGTGGCTGTATCAATTTACATTCCCACCAACAGTGCAAGAGGGTTCCCTTTTCTCCACACCCTCTCCAGCATCTGTTGTTTGTAGATTTTCTGATGATGCCCATTCTAACTGGTGTGAGGTGATACCTCATTGTAGTTTTGATTTGCATTTCTCTAATAATTAGTGATGTTGAGCAGCTTTTCATGTGCTTCTTGGCCATCTGTATGTCTTCTTTAGAGAAATGTCTATTTAGGTCTTCTGCCCATTTTTGGATTGGGTTGTTTGGTTTTTTAATACTGAGCTGCATGAGCTGTTTATATATTTTCGAGATTAATCCTTTGTCCATTGATTTGTTTGCAAATATTTTCTCCCATTCTGAGGGTTATCTTTTCGTCTTGTTTATGGTTTCCTTTGCTGTGCAAAAGCTTTGAAGTTTCATTAGGTCCCATTTGTTTATTTTTGTTTTTATTTCCTTTACTCTAGGAGGTGGATCAAAAAAGATTTTGCTGTGATTTATGTCAAAGAGTGTTCTTTCTATGTTTTCCTCTAAGAGTTTTATAGTGTCCGGTCTTACATTTAGGTCTCAAATCCATTTTGAGTTTATTTTTGTGTACGGTGTTAGGGAGTGTTCTAATTTCATTCTTTTACATGTAGCTGTCCAGTTTTCCCAGCACCACTTATTGAAGAGACTGTCTTTTCTCCATTGTATATCCTTGCATCCTTTGTCATAGATTAATTGACCATAGGTGCGTGGGTTTATCTCTGGGCTTTCTATCTTGTACCATTGATCTATGTTTCTGTTTTTGTGCCAGTACCGTATTGTCTTGATTACTGTAGCTTCGTAGTATAGTCTGAAGTCAGGGATTCTGATTCCTCCAGCTCTGTTTTTTTCCCTCAAGACCACTTTGGCTATTTGGGGTCTTTTGTGTCTCCATACAAATTTTAAGATTTTTTGTTCTAGTTCCGTAAAAAATGCCATTGGTAATTTGATAGGGATTGCATTGAATCTGTAGATTGCTTTGGGTAGTATAGTCATTTTCACAATATTGATTCTTCCAATACAAGAACATGGTATATCTCTCCATCTGTTGGTATCATCTTTAATTTCTTTCATCAGTGTCTTATAATTTTCTGCATACAGGTCTTTTGTCTCCCTAGGTATGTTTATTCCTAGGTATTTTATTCTTTTTGTTGCAATGGTAAATGGGAGTGTTTCCTTAATTTTTCTTTCAGATTTTTCATCATTAGTGTATAGGAATGCAAGAGATATCTGTGCATTAATTTTGTATCCTGCAACTTTACCAAATTCATTGATTAGCTCTAATAGTTTTCCGGTGGCATGTTTAGGATTCTTTATGTATAGTATCATGTCATCTGCAAACAGTGACAGTTTTACTTCTTCTTTTCCAATTTGTATTCCTTTTATTTCTTTTTCTTCTCTGACTGCCGTGGCTAGGACTTCCAAAACTATGTTGAATAATAGTGGTGAGAGTGGACATCCTTGCCTTGTTCCTGATCTTAGAGGAAATGCTTTCAGTTTTTCACCATTGAGAATGATGTTTGCTGTGGGTTTGTTGTATATGGCCTTTATTATGTTGAGGTAGTTTCCCTCTGTGCCCACTTTCTGGAGAGTTTTTATCATAAATGGGTATTGAATTTTGTCAAAAGCTTTTTCTGCATCTATTGAGATGATCATATGGTTTTTATTCTTCACTTTGTTATTATGGTGTATCACATTGATTGATTTGCGAATATTGAAGAATCCCTGCATCCCTGGGATAAATCCCACTTGATCATGGTGTATGATCCTTTTCATGTGTTGTTGGATTCTTTTTGCTAGTATTTTGTTGAGGATTTTTGCATCTATATTCATCAGTGACATTGGTCTGTAATTTTCTTTTTTTGTAGTATCTTTGTCTGGTTTTGGTATCAGGGTGATGGTGGCCTCATAGAATGAGTTTGGGAATGTTCCTTCCTCTGCAATTTTTTGGAAGAGTTTAAGAAGGATGGGTGTTAGTTCTTCTCTAAATGTTTGATAGAATTCACCTGTGAAGCCATCTGGTCCTGGACTTTTGTTTGTTGGAAGATTTTTAATCACAGTTTCAATCTCATTATTTGTGATTGGTCTGTTCATATTTTCTGTTTCTTCCTGGTTCAGTCTTGGAACGTTATACCTTTCTAAGAATTTGTCCATTTCTTCCAGGTTGTCCATTTTATTGGCATAGGGTTGCTTGCAGTAGTCTCTTAGGATGCTTTGTATTTCTGTGGTGTCTGTTGTAACTTCTCGTTTTTCATTTCTAATTTTGTTGATTGGAGTCCTCCCCCTCTTTTCTTGATGAGTCTGGCTAATGGTTTATCAATTTTGTTTATCTTCTCAAAGAAGCAGCTTTTATTTTTATTGATCTTTGCTATTGTTTTCTTTGTTTCTATTTCATTTATTTCTGCTCTGATCTTTATGATTTCTTTCCTTCTGCTAACTTTTGGTTTTGTTTGTTCTTCTTTCTCTAGTTCCTTTAGGTGTAAGGTTAAATTGTTTATTTGAGATTTTTCTTGTTTCTTGAGGTAGGCTTGTATAGCTGTAAACTTCCCTCTTTGAACTGCTTTTGCTTCATCCCATAGGTTTTGGATCATCATGTTTTCATTGTCATTTGTCTCTAGGTATTTTTTGATTTCCTCTTTGGTTTCTTCAGTGATCTCTTGGTTATTTAGTAACGTATTGTTTAGCCTCCATGTGTTTGTGTTTTTTACAATTTTTTCCCCTCTAATTCATTTCTAATCTCATAGCATTGTGGTCCGAAAAGATGCTTGATATGATTTCAATTTTCTTAAATTTACTGAGGCTTGATTTGTGACCCAAGATGTGATCTATCCTGGAGAATGTTCTGTGCGCACTTGAGAAGAAAGTATAATCTGCTGTTTTTGGATGGAATGTCCTATAATTATCAATCAAATCTATCTGGTCTATTTTGTCATTTAAAGCTTCTGTTTCCTTATTTATTTTCATTTTGGATGATCTGTCCATTGGTGTAAGTGAGGTGTTAAAATCCCCCACTATTATTGTGTTACTGTCAATTTCCTCTTTTATAGCTGTTTGCAGTTGCCTTATATATTGAGGTGCTCCTATGTTGGGTGCATATATATTTATAATTGTTTTATCTTCTTCTTGGATTGATCCCTTGATCATTTTGTAGAGTCCTTCCTTGTCTCTTGTAACATTCTTTATTTTAAAGTCGATTTTATCTGATATGAGTATTGCTACTCCAGCTTTCTTTTGATTTCCATTTGCATGGAATATCTTTTTCCATCCCCTCACTTTCAGTCTGTATGTGTCCCTAGGTCTGAAGTGGGTCTCTTGTAGACAGCATATATATGGGTCTTGTTTTTGTATCCATTCAGGAAGCCTGTGTCTTTTGGTTGGAGCCTTTAATCCATTCACGTTTAAGGTAATTATCGATATGTATGTCCCTATGACCATTTTCTTAATTGTTTTGGGTTTGTTTTTGTAGGTCCTTTTCTTCTCTTGTGTTTCCCACTTAGAGAAGTTCCTTTAGCATTTGTTGTAGAGCTGGTTTGGTGGTGCTGAATTCTCTTAGCTTTTGCTTGTCTGTAAAGCTTTTGATTTCTCCATCAAATCTGAATGAGATCCTTGCTGGGTAGAGTAATCTTGGTTGTAGGTTCTTCCCTTTCATCACTTTAAGTATATCATGAGTGGCTAGTGGTTTGATGGCCACAGCATCCTTTGTTTACTGAAATGGCAGGTGACTTTCCTTGTCCACAGTTGTTAATGTCATTAGTAGGAAGGATGGAGGAAACAGCTGGATGCCAGGAAGCAGGCGTCCTAAGTTGGGGTTCTGGTCACCACTGGACTCTCTTTATGAGACAGAGCGTTCTGAAATCACTCCCAACACCCTCTCCCAGGGCCGTTTGCATTTTAAAAGATCTCAGTGCTGACTTCCTGATGGAATTTCAGGCACCACAACAGGGGGAGTGAGAGTCATTTTGGAGAGTAAGGGTCTTCATTTTCCTCAGACTCTTTGCCACGGGCAGAGCGAATGGACACAGGAACGTTTCAGCTCCCATCATGTGATCTCTCTATCTTGGTCTCAGTGATTGCCCTTCATTTCCAGGAGGCTCCAGGTGGCAGGCACAGCACTGGAACTGGAGGCTTGTGCTCTGGCCTGGGCTCTTCCTCCAGTCACTGGGTAACCTGGGGCAAGTCATTCAGCCTCTCTCAGCCTCAGTTTCCCATCCTTAAAGTGGGAGATGCATCCCAGCTACACTGGCACGCTATAAGAATTCTGCTAGATGAAAAATTATGTGGCAGGAGCTGCTAAACAGGAGTGACAGTCTTGGTTTGGCTTCCCCATGTCCACTGAAAAATGTGCAAGTTTCCAGGTGATGCCCATGCTGCTGGTCCAAGGACCATACTTTGAGTAGCAAGAAGGAGGTGTAGAGGCATCAGACAGACCTGAGCTTGAAACCCAGACCGGCTATCTTGTCGCCTACTTCGGAATTTGCTGAAGCTCACGGGACCTCAGTCCCCTCCTCCCTGAAATGGAAATTACCCCCTGCGAGGTGGCCTTGAGGACTGAATGAGATGAGGTATGGGAGGCACACGGTATCTTGGGGCGTGCAGTGCGTGCCCAGTAGAAAATGGTGCCTCATGATGACCATAATCATCTCCAGACAGTGAGTTTCCTTTGTGCCAGGCCCTGTGCCCATTGCTTTGCATGAATTAAATAATCAAATCTCTGAATATTCCTCTGATGAGGTTTCATCATTATGCCCATTTTATAGATGGGGAAAATGGAGCCAGAGAGATTGACCTCAGAGGTCACTCAGCTGCTCAGTAGCTGGGCGAGTCCACTTTGCTTTTCCTTAGGGGCTAGAAATTTAAAGACTATTTCCAGGCCACTGAAGGGTATTCAGGCCACAGAGGTCTTGACCATCCTCCCACCCTGCTTGCTGTCAAATCCTGAGCCTGCCTTCAAATAGCTCCCTTTCCCCAGAGAGGGAACCACTTCATTACAAAAGAAGAACCACTTCATTACAGAAGTGCCCTCTTCACAAGGACAAAACAAGGAGACCAATTAAAGTCACTCGGATTTAGCATCACTTAGGAAATCGATGCGCTATGATTACGAATCCAGCATCTGTCGGCAGCTGCCTGATTTAGCTGGATCTTTGCAGGGTTGTCAGCAGGCTCATCCGCCCCCGTGGACTGGCAGAGCGGTTCCAAGAGTATCATTGATCTTTTGACTAAAGTGTCCTAATGAAATACAGATCTGCTGTCACTCAGAGACCGTCTGCCATGGCAGCACAGAAGAAGAAATGCTACCAGGAGAGCAATAACCATAATTTCATTGTAAAGCCACCCTCTTGCACTATGCCCACCCCTACCCCCCATCTTGATCTTGGGCTCACAGCTCAGCTCCGGAAAAATCAATGCCTTTGACTCTCTCAACTTTGTCACAGAGCGATACGGGGAAACAGCCACCCATAGGGTGTTAAAGGTATTTCCAGTTATGTGCAAGCTCCCTTTGATGAGGGCCCTTGGCCTCTTGCAGTGAGTTGGAGCCTATTTATTTGCAGGAGGGGGAGTTATTGGGAGGGTGATTCAGTGCCCTTGTCCTGGGGCACTCTGCCTGGAGTAAGTGGCTAAGAAGTTGGCAGGGGAAGGCCAGAGGCCCCAGAAATGAAATCATTGTCCTTAAATAGCAGCCTTGATACTGGGCCCACCCATGGGAGCTGAGCTTCCAGTGAGTGGTGGGCTGAACTCCATCCAAAGCCTCGTCCAGGTGATACGAGCCGTGTCTCTATTGGATCTACTCTATTCCAGAGGGTGCTGGGTTCTGAAAGGGCACCTCTCCCTCAGGACAGTATAATCCGGCTGGATGTCTTCAGCTGCCCCCGGATGGGGAGGGCGGTGAGATGCTAATCAGCAGTAAGTCAACCCTCTAAGCCCTGGCTCCTGCCTCCTGACCTCAGGGCTCTCCATATGGGGGATGAGTCTCTGTGTGGGAGATTGGGTAAAGGACATTGGTCTCCCCAGCCTGCATCTTGTGTGCCAAGACAAGGGACCTTAAATATCATTTATTAAATGGTTTTATTCACATTTTTATGTTATCATTAAGGATCATCTCCCTTTTTCTCAAATGGGATCTGACACGGATCCCCCCAAATCTCAAAGTCATAGCAGCAGAGCTTCTTAGGTTGAAGTGCGGGGGGGCAACTTGGCGCTGCCCTCCCCTGCCCCCACTGCTCTGGCTCCTTAAGCATCTCAAGGCCAAGGTTGGCAGGTCAGTGAACACCTCCGGCCTCTGGAATACATTCCCATCTCTTTACCCTGGAGTTTAAGGTCTGCTCTTTGCCCCTCCCTCTCCAACTCTTGCCTATACTTTGTGCTCCAGCCCCATGGAGCTCCTTACGACTTCCTTTTGTACCTGACTTTCATGCCTCTGTGCCTTAGCCGATGCTGTTCCCCTGGCCTAGACTGCCCCCCAACACCCTGCCACCCACCCTCAGCTTTTGTCCACCTGGCAAATGCAGAGAGTAGCCTCCCACAGACAACCTGGTTCTGAAGTTGTCGCATGCAGTTGAGTTGAGGAAACACAAATTCACTCAGGATCCTTTCAGATCACATGCTCGTGCAAAAGTGTTTTGGGCATATTTGTGAGCACTGCGTATTCTGGTATTTTAAAAGATATTTATTTATTGCTAAACATATATAGTTGCAGGCACATACATTAAATGACATGTGATGGGACATCCCGAACCTGCTTGTCTTTCAAGGCCCAAATTGAATGTCACCTTCTCCCAACAAGGACCTGCTGTATAGCACAGGGAACTCTACTCAATAGTCTGTGATAATCTATATGAGAAAAGAGTCTAAAAAATAATGAATATGTGTATATGTATAACTGAGTCACTTTGCTGTACACCTGAAACTAACACAACATTGTAGATCAACTCTGCTCCAATAAAATGTCTTCTTTTCCGGGGCCTCCCTTGGAGGCAATGCATGACTTCCTCCTCTGTGCCCCCAGGTGAATGACTCCTCCCCCACCCTTTGTTCTGACTTCTCTCCTCTTTCATGCATGTCCTTACATCCGTACCAGACCTCTACACTGCATGACGAGGTACTCAAGGAGAGCCGCGGTGTTTTATTCCGTTCTTATATCTGCTGCCTAGTATGAACCTGGCCCATTGCAGGTGCTCCACAAATACCTGTAGAGTGAACGAGAGGAAGAGGGCGAGATTTCTGGAGAAGTTCATTGCTCATCAGGAGCAATAGGATGGATGTGACAACGTGTACTGGTGGTTGAGGGAACTGGTCCAAGGTTAAAGCAACCTTGCCTGTCTGAGATTAAACCCCACTTGGACATGATGTCTTTTTACATACTTCTGAATTTGATTTACTAATGTCTTTAAAAGGATTTTTGCATCTACATTTATGGGGAATATTAGTCTAGTTGACTTTTCTTGAAATGTCTTTGGTTTTGTTATCAAGGTAACACTGCTTTCAAGGAATGAGTTGAGAAGTATGCCCTTTTCTCTTTTCCAAAACAATTGGTGTAAGATTGCTATCATTTCTTATCTAAAAGAGAAAAAGTGGTTAGAATTCACCAGTGAATCAGTCTGGGTCAGGAGTTTTCTTTGTGGGAAATTTTTAATTAGAAATTCAATTTGTTCAATAGATACAGGATTGTTCAGATTTTCTATTTCTTATTGTGTTAGTTTTGGTGATTTGTGTCTTTAAAAGAATTGGACCATTTTGTTTAAATTGTCAAATTTATTGGCATATTATTATTAACAATATTTAGTTATTATTCTTTTAGTTTTGATGAGATCTGTAGTGATGTCCCTTATTTCATTCGTGATACTTGTGATTTGAGACTTTCTCCTGTTTTCTTGATTAGTCTACTTAAATGTTTATCAATTTTATTAGTCCTCTCCAAGAACCAGTTTTTGGTTTTATCAATTTTTCTCTAGTATTATCTATTATCAGAACATGATTTCAACTCTTGTATTTATTATTTCTCTCCTCTTTATTTTGGGTTTAACTTACTCTTTTTTCTTTTCAATTTTATTGTAATTTTATTCCTTATTCTTTTCTAAGTACTGAAAGGTGTAAATTGCCCTCTAAGTAATGCTTTATGACTTAAAAATTTACAAATTTACATATGTAGAATTTTCATTGTCATTCACCTTAAAAAATTAAAAACAATTTTTACTTGTGATTTCCTCTTTGTCCCATGGATTATTTAGATGTAAGTTGCTTTGCTTCTGAATATTTAGGAATAACACCGATATCTGTTATTGATTTTTTGTTTAATTATGTTGTGGTCAAAGTTCATACTCTGTAGGATTTCAATCCTTTTAAAAAAATGTTTTGAGACTTGTGGTGCAGAATGTGGTCTGTTTTAATGTACATTCCATGTACACTTGAAAAGAATGTATGTTCTCCTGCTGGTGGGTAAAGTGTTCTATAAATATCAGTGAGGTTAAGATGGTGTTGTCCAAGTCTTCTATATTCTTACTGATTTAATTGTGGACTTCTCTATTTCTCCTTTTGGTTTTCTTCATTCTGGCTTCATTGTATTTTGAAGCTCTGTTATTTGGTAATTTGATGCATATACATCTAGAAATGTTATATATTATAACATTTTATTATGCAATGTCCTTCTTGATCTCTTGTAATATCCTTGTCCTGAAGTCTACTTTGCTGATATTGATATAACCACTCCAACTTTCTTATGATTGGTGTTTCCATGGTATATCTTTTCTCATTCTTTTCTTTCAATGAATCTGTGTCTTTAGCATACAAAGTCAGCGTTTCTTATAAACAACAGAGAGTTGTCTCTTTTTTTATCCAGTCTGACAATCTCTGCCTTTTAATTTGAATGTTTAGACTATTTGTACTTGATAAAATCTACAATATGCTTAGATTTAAGTCTATCAGTTTTTTTTTTTTTAATAAATTTATTTATTTATTTATTTTTGGCTGTGTTGGGTCTTCGTTTCTGTGCGAGGGCTTTCTCCAGTTGCAGCGAGCGGGGGCCACTCTTCATCGCGGTGCACGGGCCTCTCACTATCGCGGCCTCTCTTGTTGCGGAGCACAGGCTCCAGACGTGCAGGCTCAGTAGTTGTGGCTCACGGGCCTAGTTGCTCCGTGGCATGTGGGATCTTCCCAGACCAGGGCTCGAACCCGTGTGCCCTGCATTGGCAGGCAGACTCTCAACCACTGCGCCACCAGGGAAGCCCAAGTCTATCAGTTTTATCTATTAAGTGCTATTTATTTTCTATTTGTATCACTAGTTTTTTGTTCCACTTTCCTCTTTACCTGCTATCTTTTGAACAGAATGTGCATTTTTTTTAGTATTCTGTCTTATATTCTCATTAGTTATATTTCTTATAGTCTTATTAGTTATATTTCTTTTTTGTTTTATTTTTTAGAGGTTTCTTTATGGTTTACAATAGGCAACTTTAACATAGCACACTGTATCTTCAAATAATATTATACCACATCACATGTAATGTAAGAACCTCACAACAGAATACTTTTATTTCTCCCATCCCATCCTTTGTGTTGTTGCTTTCATACTTTTTGCTTCTCCAAGTTATAGATCCTGCAGTACATTGTTATTATTTAAATGTTGCATTTTTCTCTTCACTAGGTACACATTTTACTCTATGGTTGTGAATTTATATATATATATATATATATATATGATATTCACAATATACTTTATATATAACAACTTCATAGATATAAATCTACTATATATATATATATATATAAAAGCTATCTATCTATCTATAGATATAGGTAAATAGATTTTTTTCTCCTCCTTTAGTTTTTTCAGTTTTTTCCTCCCCCCACCTCAAGTGGGAGAATGAACTCTTTTCCATATAGTTATTATGTATAATATAATAACTAGGCATGTCTGGTAGCTCATGATTGTATGCTGAACATTTTGGATGTTTTGTTTTTGAGTTTCTGGATTTCATTATCTCCCTTTAAGGAGTATTGAAGTTGTTTTGGCAAGTGGTTAAAAAAAAGTCAGCTTGAAAGTCAGCTTGATCCATTTGGGCTTGTTTTGTAGTGTTGTTATGATGGGGCTAGAGTAGCCTTACCTGAGGGCTAATTTAGCCTCATTTCTAAGGCATTATCCTTAAAAGGCTTCACTTATTACCCCAAATGTTCGGTGAGGGGGTCTCTACTCCACATGGTCAGATTTAAGTTGCACAGCCCTGTGGACTCTGAGATTTGTGCCTTTTGGACATTCTTTGTCTGGCTCCATGGACTTTCACCCTATGTCTACACAGCTTACTGTTCAGCAACAGAATCAGGGGCCCTCTATGCAGGTTTCTGGAGCTTTCTCTCTGTGTCGCTCCCTCTTCTCTGCTATTCTGTCCGCAGATTCTAGTCACCTCTGTCTCCCCAATCTCAGATCTGCCTCTTCAACTCAGAGAAACGGCCCCTTTCGACCTCTGTTGCTGTAGCCTGGAAAGAGCTTCCAGGTTGAAGCCGGTGTGCTTTGAGGCTCAACTCATGTGTCCTCTTCTCTCAGAGATCACGGTTCCTCACTGTCTGCTCTCCAGTGTCTGGAATAGCTGTTTCATGTGTCCTACCCATTTTTTCATTTGTTTACGGCAGTGGTGGTGGGGCATGCATGCTGCTGACGCACCATCATGACCAACACAGAGGTCAAAAGTGTGGGTTTTAGCATCTAATGCACTTGAGTTGAGATTCTGACTCTGCCGTTTCCTTGCTGTGCCACCTTGGGCATGCCCCTCAGCTTCCCTGAACCTGTATTTTCTCATATATAAAATGGTGAACATAGTCTCTGCCTCTCAGTGTTATTGTGGCGATGCAATGGCATCATGTATGTAGAACTCATCACATAATGCCTGGCATATAATATGTGTTCAATAAATGAGAAGCATTATTATGAATCAGTACTTAGTGCAAGATGCTATGATAGCTAAAATCCTGGTAATGAAGATCCCAGAAGACCAGCATCTCTCTGCAGCCCTCACTGGTCTTTCAAGTGATGAATTGTACTTTTAAATATTTAAGCAGCCTTGGCAGCTCTGCATTAAAAGTTAATAAGTTTCTATTGAGCTCCTGTCAGCTGACTTTTACATTCTGCTGCTGACCCAGTCAAAGCATGGTGTCTTCTCAGTTGGCTCCAAGGGACCCGTAGGTGACTTCAAGGTATTGCTACAGAGGAGCTGCCACTGGAATCTCATTCCAAGGCGGGAAAGGCCTCCACATTCTGCCCACCAGGCCCCTCCCTTCAAGTTTCCAGGAAATCAGAGCCTTTCATGGTAACTTGCTTCTGATCAGGGTTAATGTGGGAACACAATTTCTGGGAGGCAGGCCCTGGAGGATGCATCAAACCTCGCCGTGCTGGGAGCTCCCAGGGCAGCCTTTGGGGAGGAAGGAAGGGGGAGCAGGAGGGCAGGAACCAAGAAGGAAGAAGTGAACTGAGGTGAAATCTCCAGGTAGGTATGTTTACTCCCATTCGCTCCCGGTTATCTTTAAGTGAGATAAAAATATCCCCCAATCATCTTTATCTCAGTTCAGTGCTTCTAGAGAAGAGACACTTGACACTTAAGGTGGTAGGAAAAGGAAAAAATAAGGACATATATGAGAGAAATGTAATATTCAGTGGAAACCATAGAATGGAGAAATTTTAGGGAACTCACAATAGAAGCCTCCTTAATGTCTTGAAATAAGAAACCGGCTGAGGAGAGAAGGCTCTCCTGCTGCGAAATGTTTACAGGATCCCTGATATGCATCCCTGCTCCAGGGAGAAGGAGAAGGCAGGAGTTTTGCCCCTGTGTCCCCACGCCTGGTGTCCCCCATTAAGCACCAAGACTGCCACATTTCCTTAAAAGCCTGTTTGCCATTTCAGCCCTGCCAGCTCGTCTCTTTGTCATCCATCTCCTGCCTGCAAAACAGATCCGTTTAGGCTGAAGAAATGTGCCTCCTACCATCCTCCTTTCTTCTCCGTCTGTGTGTCAATTTTCCACAAATAGTGAGAGGCATGTTATGAATGAGAGATGCATGGAAGTGCCAGGCTGGGGTTGAGCAAGGTGCTCAGGGCATCACATCATCCTGAGGCTGCATGCTGGGGGGATGACAGCACTGGGATCAGGGAGAAACGTCTTTGGTCCTGACCCTGAGAAAGACAAGATTCTGAGTCTTGAAATGCTCTATCTCGGAGAAAGAGGCAAACCACATCAGCAATGCCTGCATCAGCAGACCAGGAGCAGATATCTATTCATTGGTAGAGACATATCATGTCTGGTCTGGGTCAGAGGAATAGGTCTGTGTCCTTAGAAATACAGTGTCTTTCATTTTAAATGTGTTGTTCCCTGCATCATAATCCTTTTCTTAGCAGAATGTCCTAGAAGTGGATCTACCAAATCAAATGCTTTGGATACACCCTGCCAGACTGCTTGGGTTCAAATCTTGGCTCTACCGTTTGTAACCTATTTGACCATAGGCAAAATACTTCACCTCCCTGGGACTCAGTTTCCTCATCTTTTAAAGTGGGGATAATAATGGTACCCATCTCCTAGGGTTGTCATGAGGATGAAAGCATTTCCCATTACTGGTTTTAAAATTGTTATTATTGTTGTGATTAGAATGTCTTCAAGAAAAGTTGTGTATTTATGTGCCCAGGAGCAGATTTTAAGAGCACCTCCTGAGTGCTTCAGAAATAATTATGAAGGAAGCAGGAGAGCTGGCTTCTGGACTGGATCTGTTTGTGACTCAATGCATGATCTTGCATGAGTTTTTTTTGTTTCCTCATTCTGAGTCTCAGTTTTCTCATCTGTTAAGAGACTGTAGTCCTAAGTGACCACTGAAGATCCTTTCAGGCCAATGAATTTGTGAATGGAAATATCCAGAAAATAATGCACTCCTTTACACAGAAGAAATATCTCCTTAACCATCTTAATGACTCTTTCAAATAGTTCAGCAAAATTTGTTTCATGGACAAATCAAAGATTAACTTCATACCTGATTTACGATAACTTCTGAGGTATTTGTACTTCCAACATCCATCCATTTGTCCATTTAATTAGCATTTAGTGGAAACCATCATGTGCTACGCAGTATGATAAGATTGGGGATATATAAATTCATTCATTTATTCTTTTACTCATTTATTCATCCAACTAATAGATATCTTGTACCTGCTCTGTGTCAAGCACTATTCTAGAGACCAAGAATATAGCCATGAAAAAATGCAGGCAAGCGTCTTACCCTGCTGAGACATTCCAGAAGGGGAGGCAGCTAATAAATGAGTCAACAATAACAGGTTGATTTCAGACAGTGACGGTGTACCTGAAGGAAACAAATGAGGGCCGTGTGCAAGAAGAGGGCGTGGTGTGGGTAGGTGGGGGGATATAAAAGTTCAGTAGGTTGAAGTGAAACTTGAGTAGAGGCCTGGATGGTGAGAAGGACCTAGCCATGTGGATCTGTGACAGAGAACACCAGGCAGTGATCAGTAAATGCACAGGCCTGGAGGTGGGTTTTTAAGGAAAGGAGGTGGGTTTTAAAACGTTTTTATGCAGAAGAGTGAATTGGTTAGCTCTGTAATGGGAGGTGGCACTGGAGAGTAATTAAAAGATTGTGCTATTGAGTACAGCTTTCTGGGATAGAATCCCAGCTCAGCTGTTGACTAACTGTGTGACATTGGGCAAGTTATCAACCTCTCTGTGCCTCAGGTTCCAAATCTGTAAAATGAGGATGATAATAGAATCATAGTCTTGTAGTGAGGGTTAAAGAGGTAATCCATGTATAATGCCTAGTCCAATTCCTGGCATACAGTAGGTGCTCCATAAATGTTAGCTATTGTTACATTTCTGAGAGCTCACTTGGGTATAGATAACATGGGGCATGACCAGAGGGTGGAGACCAGGTAGATGATTACAGAGGTCCCTTCCAGGCTGGTGAATTTCTGCATAAAATACTGGAAAACTATTTCCTCACCAAAGTAGGATAAATATTCATACTTCCTGTCTTGTTTACATTATTAAGAGGTTTAGCAAAACACTTTCTCTAGATAATGCAGAGGTGTCCAGAATTATGACTAATTTGAATTAATGAGATTTTATTGTATTTTTAAAGACAAACCTCTCAATATTACCCATGAAAATGTAAAAATGTAATTTCAACATTTAGAAACTCTATGTGAGATTTAGAAGAATCTTACCATAGTATCATATTAGGAAAAATTGTGAATTCAGCAAAATTCTCCTTCTACACCCAGAAACTTCTCCGCTCTTGTCTCAAGATTCCTAGGAAACAAGGCTCTCAGCACTCTCCTGGCTGCCTGGGTCCCCCAGGTTGGCCCAAGACTGACCCTTTCCTGTCACTCAAGTAAGAGGACCCATGCTAAGGGTAGCCCAACACTTCCTTTTACAGATGAGGACACTTACCCAAAGATGGAAAGGGGCTTCTCCAGGAATCTTACTAGGAATATATTTGGGGGTAAGGCCAAAAGCTATAGCACCATGACCCTTAAAGCTATAGCATATGGGAAGAACCTGCCCTTCCAAAGAAAACAAAAGACCAATTCTGCCATTAACTACAGTTCTTTCATTATTCATTCCTTTTACAAACATTTATTGATGCCTACCATATTCCAGGTAATGTGCAAGGCATTGGGAATATTGAGACGAATAATACATCATACAGTTGGTCCTTGTGTTTTTAAATGCACTCTGACAATCTCTGTCTTTTAATTCAGGGTGTTTAGACCATTTACCTTTATTGGGATCATTGAGATAGTTGGGTTAAAAATTTTTAGCTTACTCTTTGCTTTCTATTTGTCTTATCTGTTCTTTGTTCCCTGTTTCCTCTTTTTCTGCCTTTGTTTGGACTAATTGGGTACTTTTCTATGATTCCATTTTATCTCATTTTTGGCTTATAAGTTGTGCCTTTTATTAAAAAAAAAAGTGATGCCTTAAAATTTGTATTGTACAAATTTAACTTATCACAGTCTATTTTTAGGTAATATTATATCACTTTTCATTTTGTAAAAGAACCTTAAAGCAGTATGAGTCCATTTGCTTTCTTCTAAACTTTTTGTTTTTGTATGTATATGTATGGGTGATAAATTCTTTCAGCTTTTCTATGTCTGAAAAAAATCTTCATTTCACCTTCATTCTCGAAAGATATTTTTGTTAGGTACAGAATTCTTACTTGTCAATTTTATTCCCCCCCTTAACCCCCAGTATATTTGTTGCTTTTTTGACTTCTGGCCTGAAGTGTTTCTGAGAGAAAGTCTGCTGTTCTTGTCATTTTTGTTCCTCTGTGAATTGTGTCTTTTTTTTTTTGGCTGCTGTTTAGATGTTCTCTTTATCACTGGTTTTAGGTAATCTGATTATGATGACTTGGGATAGTTTTCTTCACTTTTTTTGTGCTTCACTTTGTTGAGATTCTTGAGTTTGTGCATTTATAGATTTTTTTATCAAGTTTGGAAAAATTTTGATCAATATTTTTGCAGATATGTTTTCATCACAATCACCCCTTTTGGGGGACTCTATTGAGGCTGCTTAAACTGTCTCAGAGAACACTGATGCTTGGTTTATACTTCTCTCTAGTCTTTTTCCCTCTGTGTTTCATTTGGAATAATTTCTATTGCTATGTCTTCAAGTTTAGTAGCATTTTCTTCTGCAGTTTATCCCATCCAGTATATAATTCATGTCAGACAGTGTATTTTTCTTCTCTAGTAGTTTTATTTAGGCATTGAAAAATATGTTTTCATATGGCATAAGCTTTCCTCTGACTTCTTGAATATATGGAACATAGTTAGATAATTGGCTTTAATATCCTCTCTACTAATTCTATCAATGGTGTCATTTCTAGACCTGTTCCTAATGATTGATTTTTCTCACTATGGCTTGTGTGAGTCTACTTTTTTGCATACTTGATAATTTTTATTTGGACACTGGACATTGTAAATTTTGCCTTGTTGAGTGCTAGATATTTTTTCTATTCCTTTAAATAGTTTTAATTTTTGTTCTGGGTTGCAGTCAAATTGCTTGAAAATAGTTCGATTCTTTGAGACTTGCTTTTAAGCTTTTTTTGCCAGGACCAGAGCAACATTCCATCCTAGGGCTAATTTACCTCCACTACTAGATGATACCTTCTGAATAATTAGCCTCATTCTTATGTGTTTTATGAAGTTTTATGACACCAGTTGGCTGGGAAATGAACTATTCCAGGTGAATTGTTCTACCCCCTCCTTTCCATTGTTTTTCCCAGTCACGGGTAGTTTACTCAAATGCATGTGCTGATCAGCTAAAAGCTCAAGGGGACCCTCTGAAGTTTGTTTGTTTGTTTTTCTCTCTCTCTGGCTCTCTCCTCTCTGAGCAGTCTGCTCCTCTCTAGTACTCTTCCCTGCAAATTCCAGCCATCTCCACCTCTAGAAACTTCAACTGTCTCCTCTGCTCAGGGAGACTTCTGGGCTCTGCTTGAGTTCCCTTTCCTGTGCTGGGCCTGGAAACACTCTCCAGACAGTTAACCAGGGACTCTGTAGTCCTCATTTCCTTTGTTTTCCTTCTTTCAAGGATCACTTTGCTGTGCTGCCTATTTTCTATGCCTGAAAACTGTCATATCATATGCTTTATCTGATTTATAAGTTATTTAAGATAGACAGGTATGTTTAGTCCCTGTTACTCCATTGTAGTGGGAAGTGGAAATCTTCTGGATTTACATTGAAAGTAACAGTGGTCATTTTGAGAATTAGCATTTATTGAGTGTTTAAGCATGGACAGAAGTGTTTCACATCCTTTAAATCTTACCATAATGCCAGGAGGCATTCAGTGGACCTCTGCTGCACATTTCTATCTGAGGACACTCCCCCTCTTCTTCCACTATTTAGTATCACCCTCATTTCTCTTGTTTGCCTCTTTCCCAGTCTTTGTGTTCCTGGAGGGGCTTGTAACTCTGACCACAAGGGTAGGCATGTAAGCTAGAAGTGACTGCCATCCCAATGACCATAGTGATTGATACAGAAGTAGGCACATGGATCAAGTCTGGCCAATAAGAATTTATCCCTGGGGTTAGGTCAATGAATGTTGGGCAGGGAAAGGCCGCCCTTTGTCCTGGGATCACTGGCTGGGATTCCATAAACCTGGAGCTGTCTTTGCCATACTTGTTGCCCCCTCCCCCAATATAGAACTTGGAAGAGGCCCATCTGCAGTGGGTGAGGGTGAGCTAGATTTCTGTCGTTTGTAGCTGAGGATTCCTGGCTAAAATGGATAACTGTGTAATATGCCTATTTTATAGACAGGGAAACTAATGTCTAGAGACTTTAAGTAACCTGTCCAACATCACCCAGGAAATGGCAAAGCTGGGAGTCTCACCTAGGTCTATGTGACTTAAGAGCTCTGCCCTTACCACTCATTTTACTGCTTCTCAGTGTGTGTGTGTGTCAGAGGGGGGTGTTGAGACTGGAAATGACAGGATCAAATGTCTGAGGGTGAACAGGAAAGAATCAGTCCAGAACAGGGAGACCAGGATTTGGCTGGACTCTCCTCATGTGAGATGATGGGGCCAGAGGAGGAGTGAGGAGCGCTGAGGACTCTGTCCCCTGCCTGGAGCATGGTTTCCTGGGTTGTGGGAGCCGCTGGAGAGAAAACCGGAGAGAAATTCCAGGGAGTTGGCTGAGGCCAGCCAGTGTCAGAGCAGGTGAGCTGCAGAGGTGGCGTCCTTCCAAGGCCTTTGTGCCCTGGGCTGCCTGGATTTTGGGTGGCTGTGCTTGTGCTTCCCATGGTTTGTCTCTTATTTTTGCCTTGCTGCCTATGCAACAGAATCAATTATTTGAAGCACTTATCCTGTTTTATTCCCTCAGCCTCTGTAATTGCAGAGTTTTCTAAGCTGAAGATACACCATCAACAAAGTTGTGAAGACATCTCATCGCTGCTACCACCTTAGGCAATTGGTTCTCAGTTTCTCTGTCTGTATAACAGAAATTGTGGTCCTTGTCTTCTTCCTTTATGTTTTAGAAACTTTTCCCTTGTTTTTATCTGTATCTGTGCCTCTCCAGCTCTTTCCCTGAGTTATAATTTATTGTGCGCATCTGAGTTGCCAGGCACTGTGCTGGGTACCGTCTTGCTTCCAGTGAGTCTCTAATCATGCCCCTCTTCCTGCCTGGCCCACACAGGAGCTCAGTGGAAGGATCTGAGCCCAAGGCTTATGTCTAACTTGCTCAGTGGTCTTTGGTCAATTGTTTCCTCTTTCTCGGCCTCCACGTTCTCATCTGTGAAAAGGTCACAGCAGGAAGTTGGTTATTCTTTAAGGGACCAACCTGGGCATTGTTTCTGATCCCAGAGTTGAGGGCATCTGAACCCTGAAGAGTCCCAAAGGTCCTGTCTCTGCCCTATAGGTCACATCCATGAACGTGGCCTCCTGCTGCTGTCCCCAACTCTGCCCATAGTTTCAGTCTCTGCCTGGGCCAAGGGGCTCCTTGGAGCAGGGCCATCCTGCCCTCAGTGCTCTGCTTACTGCAGAGGCTTCTGCCTCTTGACACACATGGGCTCCCAGTGGGACAATCCGTCAGCCCCACTTAAAGGCACTTTCAGGACACAATTACCAGCAGGGGAACCACGTGTTTCTTCCCAGCCCCTACCTGACACTCTAACCATTCTCAGCATTTTTAGCCACTTGACCTGCTTCAGTGGGAAGTAACCCTGTGCTTCCTCCTCGTTCCCTCAAGTGGAGATCTTCGGGGGACTTTCCTACCACGGGCCTCAGTCAGAGTAAACTGAACCTTCCTGATGTGTTTTAAGATCTTTGATTCTCAGAGAACAGGAATTGATCTTCTTGTTTATTTCCTCCAAGGAGGCCCTGGGCTACTTAGAAAAACCACCCACTCTAAGTCCCGCCATCCTTCATGTCCATGGTTCAATAGTTTCTCTTACAGGCAAAAAAACACAAAAAACAAAGGACCAAAACAAACAAACAAAAACAACAACAAAACCCCCCAACCAACCCAAACAAAAAAAATCAAATTGCAATCCACTGGGTACATTGCAACATAAATAAATAGGTTTTCTAGTTCAAGGTAAGGATTGCAAATATTTGCAGAGTGATTTCCACGAGCCTATTGCTATATACAAATTATATCGTTCTTTCCGCACTATATCACTATGAGGGAGGTACCTGTGTCAGTCTGGGTCCACTCAGGAGACAAACCACATAGTCATTTAAACAGGGGAAGTTTAATATAAAAATCATATTTACTCCGACAGCAGAGTGATGATAGACTTGAAGAGAGAACTCTAAAGAATTCACCAGGGCTGAGGGAAGAGTATCCAGAGAAGGAGACTCTAGGAAGGGGGGTCCCTTGGCAAAGTTGGGCTTCAGACTTCGATGGAGAATGTCTGCTTGCAGCCCCTGGATGACAGAGAAGTCCACTGGGTTGCTTACCACAGTTTCCAGGCAAGAAGGAAAAACCCTCTGGGGTTCAGTTCAGCCGAGGCTGGTGGGCAGGCACTAGAGGGTGTCCTGTGCTGCTGTGAGCCTGGGGACTGGATTGCACGGTGTCTGTATCAGAGTATACAGAGACTCATCCTTACAATAATAGATGCATGTTCTGGATCTGGATTTGTGCTTCCTGCCCATAATGCCTCTTCCAGCATCATCACCCGTGAACTCCAGAAGGCCTTATCCGCCATCACGGCATTCCTCACAGCACGGCTCCTGATCAGGGAACTCATGTCACAGCAAGGGAAGCACAGCCATCGGCTCGTGTCCATGGGATTACCTGGTCTTACCACACACCCGGAAGTGGCTGGTCTAATTGAAAAGTGGAATGGCTACAGAAGGCTCAGTTGTGGAGCCAATCGGGAGACAACGCCCTGAGAAGATGGGTTCTCTTTTAAAGGATGCAGAGTATGTTTTGAATCCAAGAAATGTTTGTCACCTCCTTTCCCCAACCCCTGCCTTAAGCTTGAAGACCTAGAGAAGCCCACCCTGGTGGGTGCCCCCTGCCAGAACTGCCCAGCCTCCGTCCTCATCTCCTTCAGCGCAGCCCCACCAAGGGAGGCCACCTCCGCTGCCCAGCCCAGGCCTGCCCATCCCTATGCACCTGTCCCCGTGGCTCAGCTCAGATGGAGCTTGATCAAATCCTCTAAAAATGAGTTTTCTCTGTGTGTCAGCCCCTCACCTCTCACTGCACTAGTCCCTGAGCATTTAATAGGAGTGAAAAGATAGGAGAAAAAAGTCCGGGCATACTTTAATTGAGATCCACGTTGAGAATCTGAGAGACCAAAAGGTTAAAAATGCATCTGGTGCTACCGCTGTGAACGAGGCTGCCGTGAACACTGCCTGATGAGGAGAGTCTTCATTTTGCCCCCAAACTGCCTCCGTGCATAGAGGCGGGCTTCATCCCCCACCTCCTCTGGCCTCCTGACGTTTGGGCTACGGGACAGTCTCTAACCCTTGTCCACCCCGAGATCACAGTCATTCACACAAACCGACATATACTACCACGTGCAGTCTGCAGCTGGGCGCAGTTCCCTCCAGCCAGAGGCAATTGATTTTTCCATCTTTCCTGCCGTAGGGGGACCAATAGTGTGGCAGTGACACATGCTGAGAGTCTCCTGTTGTCTGGGCTCTTCACCTGGAATATCTCTTGGCATCATTATAGTCACCGTGCAAAGGAGGAGGTGGAGTAGAGGGGGGCCACTTACTCATGCCTGGATCTGTCCACCATCTGTTGGGCATCTCCATGCTCAGGACACATCCTGGGCATGGGGAATGTGACAGTGGCCCAGATGCAGTCAGTCCCTGCATTTAGAAGCCAAAAGGAGGAGCACATGATGGCAAGAGGAAACGCAGGCTGGGGGGCTTCTGGGCAGCATCTGGAGGGAGTGTTGAACTGAGGTTGCAGATGCTTAGCCGTCAGCCAGGTGGAGAAGGGTGGGAAGAGTGTTCCAGGCAGAGGGAACAGCATTGCAGAAGCCTGGAGGCAAGAGAGGATCAAAAGAGATCAGCGTACAGAAAGCAGGTCGCAGGGGACCTTTCCCAAGGTCACACAGATAGAAAAGGGCAAAGCCAGGATCCTAACCCAGGCTGAGCTGCTCCAAGCATGGGGCTCGCTATCACCCACCTGGGGGGATGGGTCAGCCTTTGCAGCAGCTGAGAGGAGAGGGGACTCCTGAAGCCCAGGGCCCTGGCGGTGGTCAGGAAGCCTCATCGGTTTCCTGGTCTTCCAGGTCCTTCCACCGAGTGCCTCCCCTCTAACCTGTCCCTGTTCTGTAGCTTCTGCAATGTCCTTCTTTGTAACTGTCTTTGTAGGCATTCTGAGGTCTCCACACTCATCACCCCACCCCCAGGGCAGGCAGGGCCCAGGAGCTCCCTGTGCTTGGGAGCCCTGATGCACCCCTTTCCTGTAGCCACATTAGTCCCTCAAGGTCCTCATCCCACCTGCCTGAACCAAGGACTCCCAAGTGTCTAAGACTTCATAGGTAGAGGGGTCAGAATTCATGGCGCGGAGTAAGGATGCTGACATCAGCACTGGATTTGACCATGGTGATAAAGGAGGATTCTCAAGGGACCCAAAGGGCAGTTTACACCAAAGGGAATCTTTTCAAGGTTTTTGGGGTCATTGATGTTCTGCCTGATCCCAGAAGGCAGCCTTTGGGAGACGTGGGTTTGAATCCCAGCTCTACAATGAACCGGACACACAGCACCAGGCAATCCGCATCATATCCTGTGCATGGGTATCCCCATCTGTAAAAGGGGATAATATGCTTACTTTCCCACCAGGCTACTGGGAATATTCGATGGGATAATCCGTTTAAAGCTCTGAGGACAGCGCCTGGCATAAGACTCACCGTCACTTGGTCTTCAGTGCTCCCACCATCCCATTCGACCCCTCCCCATCCCCACCCTTTATCGCTGTTCATTCATTCACTCAATCACTCATTCACCAAGCGTTGGTTGACAGCTGCTCTGGGACACCTGGGCTGGACATTGGGAACAAGAAGACTCAGCTCCAAGCAGCCCCAGTCTGGTGTGGGGAGGTAGAATTCACAGAGGTGCCGTGCCAGTCCCCCGACCCCCGGCCACTTGGGCCCCGGCTCTGCTAGTCTGCTTCCTGAAGGCCTAGCGGGTAGAAATGATGGGACAGCTGGGGGAACAGCCAAAGCAAGTGAGTAAACTAGCAACAACAACAAAAATAGTTACATGAAAACTGATGGGAAGAAATAAAACAATGATGAGAAACAAATGCCAGATTTGGGGAGGGGGCTGTAGGGGGACCTTGGGAGGGGTTTGGGAAGTGCCTGAGGAGGGGTGAGAGGGCAGGAGCTTCCAGCAGAGAGAACAGGTTGCTGGCTAAGTGCCCCCAACGTTATGCAAATTACTTCACTCCATCCTCACTACAACCTCGGGGGGTGGGGGAGGGTAGGGTTTGTCATTGTCCTGTTTTACAGGGGAAGGGACTGCAGCCCCAGAAAGGTGTGGAGTAAGGGGGCCAAGTCACACAGCCAGGAAGGTCCCAGCCAGGATCAACCCACCCTCGTGGGGCAGGGAGGGGTCAGGGCCGGGCAGGGGGAGGAGGAAGAACTCGGTGGCCTGGCTGGGCTGAGTGCCAGGGTCCTGTGGAATGGCCTGGGAGGCCCCTCTGACCCCCAAGGGATATGACCCCAGGGACTGCAGAAAGCTCCTCTGCGGCCAGAAATGCAACGTGGGATCAAGGGAACAGAGCAGTGGGGATCTGACTTGGACCCTCCTAGGTAAGCTGTGTGCCCTTGGGCAATGCACGTGACCTCTCTGAGCCTTGGTTTCATCAAGTCTACGGAGGAGCAGCACCAACTCGGGAACTAGTCTGCACTCACTCGGTGAGGAGGGGCTGCGCTCAGAGCCCCTGCTCCTCCCTGGGCCCTGGTGCTAGGATCGCTCTCTGGCTCCTGGAATCTGGGATGTGTCCAGCTCAGCATGAAACGTAAGAGATGTAAGAACTGTTCTGCACCAGAAACTCTCAGATCTACCCCGGGGGAGGAGTAATTTGTTCCTGATTGAGCCAAATGTCATACGTCACCGTCGGACCATTTTTACTGTGGAATATTTTCCGATTTCCTCACTCCCACCACCTACTAATTTCCAGTTTCCTCCTCTGCCTCCAGTTCTACTCCATACCTCTGAAGTGAGGCCCTCAGTACCCCCTTTCTTCCTTTTCTTCAGTATTCGTGAGCGTGGGCTGTGAGTTCCTCACTGTTCCAGGCCCAGGGAAGCATCCTGGAGCTTCCTGTGTGGAGGGAAGATGACAAAAGGAGATGAAGACATGACCCTGCCTGCCCTCCAGAGTCTGGCTCCTTCATGGGACCCTGGGGGATGGGGGTGGGGCAGCACAGGAATCCACCTTGACAATGCATGGAAACTCCCAGGGACTATGGAAGCAAAACGAAAAGGTGACTGGCTGGCCCTGAAGATCAGGGAGGGCTTCCTGGAGAAGAAGACTTCTGAGTCGAGTCTTAACAGACAAATGCCAGGTCAGGTGGTGTCAAGGGGACTCACCTCCAAGGTCATATTCATTGAATGGATGAATGAATGAATGAGTAAGTGAATGAATCTAATCCAGACCCTCCAATTGGCACAGAGTTGGGTCTTGTGCCCTCCAGGCTCTGTCACAACCTGGCTAGCCCACCCCTCGGCCCCAACAGACAGCCCCTCTGCCTTCCTGGGAGAGAAAGTCCCTTGCCTCCAGGCCGGCAGAGGTTTCAGGCCACCTGAGCCAGACAGACTGGAGCTTCCCTCTACTTTGGGGACATCCTGGGCTCTCCATCTTGAAAACCTGAGGCCCTAGGTTTCTCTGTCTGTGGGTTTGCTCACAGCTTCCAAGAAGCAGCAGATCAGGAGAAGGGCACAGACCTGGGCTCAAACCTCACCTTTGTCCCTTAGTAGCCATGTGACCTTGAGCAAGTTGCCATACCTCTCTGAGCGTCAATGTCATAGTAATACTGACTTCATGGGAGGTTGGTTGCTACCGGACCCTGAGCCTCCATTCCTCCCTGTGTCCACGTCCTTCGCAATGTGGGTTTTTTCACTCTTCCCATCAAAAGGTGAAATCTCTTCCCCACCCCTTAGATCTGGCTGGACTTACGACTTATTTTGGCCAACAGAATGTGGTGGAAGTTATGCGGCAGCCCGAAATAAGCTTCTTGGATCCCTGTGGCCTCCAGGTGGGCAAGCCTTGGCCAACCTCCTGGAGGATGAGAGACCACGTGAAGCTGAGCTGAGTCAGCCCCAAATCTGACCTGCAGCTGACCTCTGGCTGCCTGCCAGCCAACGAAACTCAGAATAAAACTGTCCAGCTGACCCCCAGGCTTGTTAGATAAACGAATACTTACAGTTTTAAAGCCTTGTATGTTGTAGTTGTTTGTTATGCATCATTATTTTGGCTGATACATCTTCATGGGGTTCTTGTGAAGAGAAAATAAGCTAGTAGGTTCAAAGTGCTTAGAATCACCACCAGACACACAGTAAGCCCTCAGTGGACCTTCTCTCAGGGAATGCTTGTCTTTGTCATCAGCGTGAAGATGTGGGTGGGCAATGCCCTCTATTCACAGTGACTCCCCCTCATGTTATCACCAGCCTGGCACCGTGGAGCTGCCTGCCACTCAGGAGCTGTGTGACCTTGGGCAAGTGCCTTCACCTCTCTGAGCTTCAGGGCGGGATGAAGATGTCTGCCTTGCAGAGTTGTTGGGAGCCTCCTTCTGCAGGCTGAGGTGTCCAGGTTCCCGGATGGTGTGGAGGTGGGACCCAGATGAAAGGGCTGCATTTGGGGGTGGCTCAGATGGGCCACATTCTAGCAGATGAGCCGAATATGAGTTGAATGACTGATGTCAAGTCGATGTTTGTTATTCTTATATCCTCCTGGGGAAGCTGTTTCTCTCCCTTTAAGTCCAGGTGCTCACTCCCTCCTTCAGGTTTTACTGTCCCCGAACTTCCCTCCATCACAATTCACCTCACTGTGCCCTCAGGATTGTTCTGGAAACACAACTATTGTCATATCAATTCTATCTCTGACTTTCGTACTCCACTTAAAGCACTTCAGTGGGATTCTGCTATTCTTGGGACAAAACCCCAGATTCCTGAGGTGGCATTTGAGGCCTCACACAGTCTGCCTCTTGCCTCCCCCGTTTCTGCCCTCCAATCACACAATCCTTGGAGTTCTTCACGGTTGCCAACAGCTGTCCACCCACAGGGCCTTTGCACATGCTGTTCCTTTGTCTGAATGCTCTCTCTCATCCCTGAGCTCACGTGAAACTCCTATTCTCCTATCAGATCCCAGCTCCGCCATTCTAGTCTGCAGAGATGCTCGGTGACATGCTGACTGAGCCCTGCGTGACCTTTACTGCACATGTGGCCTTACGCTTTACTGCATGTGTGGACTTAACGCTTCTTTGTGTGATCGATTAACCTCTGTCTCCCCCTTTGGACTGTGAGCTCTGTGGGGCCGGGACCATGGAGGCTTTGCTCCCTGCATAGCAGGTGCTCAACAAATGTGCTGCATAAACTAATGAATATTGTCACTGCCGGGCCTCCTTCTGTTAGCACACTTCTTTCCCCAAGATGGGGACTATGGTCTCAGTCGTCTCCATAGCCTGGTGCCACCTCAGGGTTTGCACCTAACTGGCATCATAAGCTGTCAAACGAAGGGAGGGAGGGAGAGGGGATTTGAGATTTAAAGGAATCACTGACTCACTGTCGGGGTCAATCTGGAAAGCTGTCTGCGTGGAGAACGGCTGCATCTACCCCCGCACGCAGGCATCTGGCTCCCCAAATAGTCCCCGCTTCTCCAGCCCCACCCGCTCGCGGAGGAGAGCACCCCACAGAGCAGCTGATGTGTATTTTCATGCCACGTGGTGGTGTTTGGCTTCTGTGGGCTCATTACAAGGAAATGGGCTGTCAGCAAGGGCTCCGGAGGCAGAATATGAGGGAAAAGGGCTCATTTCCTCAATAGTGGACATAATGGGGAGAGTCTTACCTTCGCAGGGCCCTGATCCCATGGGGAAATTTGCAAGGGAAATCACAGGGCCCGTAGACATCGCAGTCCTAGGGCTGATGAGACATTTGCGGGAATTGTGTCTGGTGGCGCTGATTGGCTGATGGAATATGGTCTAATGGCCTCATCAGAGCACTTGTGAGACCACTGTCCTCTCAGAGTAGATGGGCAAGGGCACTGCCATCTTCGCTCCCATTCAGGAGCACCTGGAACAGAAACTGAGTGAACACAATGTTCCCAGGAGCTCCTGCTCTGCCCTGCACACCACCCCCTTCCTGGGGGCCGCCTCCAGCTCGGCCTGGAAGGCAGCTCCACCTGCTCTGGGGAGAGGCTCCTGGGTACCTGCTTGAGGAAGACCTTGAACCTTCTCATGGAGAATTCCAGACCCAGAGGCCTAGAGATCTGGGGGCAACAAACTGTGAGAGGCTCCTCCCTCTCTGCATGCCCTTCTTCTCCTCCAGTTTGTCCTTCAGGGCCCAGCTTGAGCTCCCCCTCCTCCAGGAAGCCCTCCCAGATGCCTCCAGCCCATGCTGGCCTCTTCCTCTCCTAACTCTTCTCTCATGCTCTGCGGGGCAGGGTGGGGTGGAGGATGGAGCATGGGCCTTAGTGGCAGAAGTCTGGGGTTTGGACTTGCTCTGCCATCTGAGCTCTGTGACCTTGGGCAAATCACTTAATTTCTCTGGAACTCCATCACTTGCATTTAAATCAGGGTCAGTAATAGCAGGGATGATTGTGTGCTGTTTCCTCTTTGTATCCAGGTCAGACTCCTTCATTGGATGATGAGATTCTCCATGGCAGGGACTGAGTCTGACTCTTTTCTGGATTTCTTGGGTCAACAGGAGGATACACAGACGTAAATGTAATTGCCAGTGCACAGTGTCCAGCGGGAATGTGAGGGATGACATTCTGGTACCAGGCTCCCCTCCTGGGACCTGACCTCAGTGTTCTCTACAGAGCACCCAGCTTTTCTGGGCATCCGGGGGCCCACCTGAGTGACACATGTTCAGGCAGCTGCTTCCTGGAAGCATGTGGGGTCCCCCGGACCCTTGCTTCTCTGGGAGATGCCAGGCAGAACTCTATCACCCTCCACCAGGTAGCCCAGGACCCCGCGTATGGAGTGCTGTCCTGGGAATCAGAGATCCCTGGCCCCAGACCCCGCTCCTCCTAGCTTGTGGCAGCTCTCTGGCCAGGTCACATCCTCTTTAGCATCCTCTATTTCCTCTGTGACACGGGGCCAATAATAATAGCAGCTGCCCAAGGTCACATGACTGGTCAGTGGCAGATTTCAGCCTGGGATTTTCAGACAGGTCTGGGGAGCCCCAAAGCCCAGCCTTCTCCATTAGGCTTATTGCCCATACATTGTGATGTGCTGGGGATGTGCATGCAGTTAATGCTATTATCCTTTTACTCCAGCATCTTCTGGCCTGCGAGAGTCTAGTCCCAGACCAATTAGCCCGGAGCTAATTTCCCATTTCCCATCTCTCCTTGAGGTTCTGTTCCCACAGAGAAACGCAGGCCACTTCCTTGAACCCAGCCACTCTCCTCCAAACGTCAAGTGAGCAGACATAGTGCTGCGCGGGGGAGGAGCAGATCTCCTTCTCCTTTGTAGATCTCTGATTCATGGTCCTGGCTAGGCTATTTATAGCTCAGTAGCTCCTGGGAAAGGGGAGAGAGCTGAGGGAGTCAGGGGGCAGGAGGGATTTCTGGGTTCATTTGTTTTATTCTTCACAAATGTTTACCTAGCTCCTAGAGGGATCAAGCACTGTGTTTCCCTGCGTGGTGACTAGAGAGCAGGGTTAGGGCCCACTGGGTTGTGGGTGATAGAAACACAACTCAAACTGGCTGAGACAGGAAGGGAAATGCGTTAGATCGTGAAACTGGGAAGCCTGGGGGCGGGGGGTGTGCTGGCTGCAGGTTTGCCTTGATCCAGGGGCACAGGCAGTTGCGCTTGGTTTGTACAGGCACCATTCTAGTGCCGAGGATATGGTAGAGAGCCGAACAGACAAGGATCTCTGCCTTTGTGGGGCTCATGTTCAATGTGATTAGGACACATATATTCTCGCTCTCTCTGTCTCTGTTTCTCCACCTTTTCTTGCTGTGTTTGTCTGGCTTCATTCTCAGACAGGCTATCCCCAAGATGGCCACAAGCAAATCATTCTCATCCTCATCCTCACCAATTTAGCAATCCCAAAGGAAAGCAATGGCCTCTTACCCACTTTTATCAAAAATCCAAGGGCTAACTCTGAGCATCAACCTGGGTCTGAGCCCAATACTGTGGCCCGGGGAATGGAGGTCACTGATAGGTTGGGCCTGAAACCATCAACAAAATGAAAAGGCAACCTACTGAATGGGAGAAAATATTTGCAAATCACATGTCTGATAAGCGGTTAATATCCAAAATACATAAAGAACTCCTACAACTCAATAACAAAAAAACCCAAACAATCCAACTAAACAATGGGCAGAGGATCTGAATAGACATTTTTCCAAATACGTACAAAGGCCAACAGGCACATTAAGAGATGCTCAATATTACTAATCACCAGGGAAATGCAAATCAAAACCACAACGAGCTATCACCTCACACCTGTTAGAAAGTCTAGGATCAAAAAGACAAGAAATAACAAGTGTTGGCAAAGATGTGGAGAAAAGGGAGAGCAGGGGTTGGGGGTGACTACTCCGCAGGAGGGGAGGGGATTCTCCAGGCTGAGCAGCTGAAGTCTGTCCCCTGTGGACAGATGCTCCAATATAAAGATAATGATAGGGGTAGAGAGGAGCCGCGTCCTGCCCAGAGAAGAAATAAAGAGACCACATATTTCTCATTCTTGAGGTCAAGGAGAACTTCCCAACTATACAAGTGCAGAAAGGCTCCTTGGGGGCCAAAAAGGGAGGGGGTGCCACCCCATAATAGGTGGTGTCAACCTTCCCAAAGGCCTCTGCGCTGGAATCCATCTTGGCTAAGAGATGTGCGTGCACACAGGGGAGGACCCTGAGTTATACCAAACACGGACTCAGAGCCAGGCAAAGCAAGATGATTGGCCAGAGGAAACCTGGAAGAAATGCCCCATATAAGTGATTTAAACTGCCATGACGGTGTGACTCTCTCTCCAAGCCTGCCCACGTGTGCCTATTCACCTGTACTCTTTTTCCTCCTAATAAACACCTTACTTGTTTCACTACTTTCCGTCTCTTTGCTGAAATTCATTTCTACAAAGCAGACAAGCCAGGGCCTTGTCACTAGCTACTGGCCCTCATGGTCTAGTGGTTAGGATTCAGTGTTCTCACTGCCGTGGCCTGGCTTCCATCTCTGGTTGGGGAACTGAGATCCTGCTTCAAGCCGCTGCTGGCCGAGACCACCTGAGATCCCCTCCACATTTAGAAATCTCCATCAGCGTTATGCCCCTCAGCTTGAATGACTTGGGTACCGGAAACAGTGCCCTTGAAGAACACACAGGCAGTGATGGGGGATGGGCACATGACAAGCCCATGCTTTGTGCCTAATGGGGTCCTCATTGAATGAGACCAGTTGGCCAGGCATTGCTTTAAGCACTTTATACATTTTACCTTATTTAACCCTTACACAGACTCCTACCTCCTCCTCCTCCTCTTTCTTCATCATCAGAATTTGGGGCTCAGTGGTAAGAGGATGGATTAATTTGTTATTATTTTTTCCCCTGGGACAATGTTTCTGGACCACTTCAACTTCCCTCCAGGTAGGTGGCGCCTACATTCCCAGTGCCTGTCAGAGCAGCGAGCTCACCCCGGGCTGGGGCTGGGAGGTCGTGGGCAGAGCAGCATGTGCACCCAGCTGGCCCCTGAGCCAGTCAGGGAGGTTGGGGGAGGGACTCTGGCACTCCTGCCCACCTGGCATTGATTCCATATTCTTTTCTTGATGGTGTCCTGGTTTTCCACTGGGAGAATCAACTGACGCCTATGGTAGGAACTCATGGCCCCTGACCTTGCCCAGATGCTCTCCTCT
Source organism: Balaenoptera acutorostrata (assembly GCF_949987535.1). Lineage (NCBI taxonomy): Eukaryota > Metazoa > Chordata > Mammalia > Artiodactyla > Balaenopteridae > Balaenoptera > Balaenoptera acutorostrata. The sequence continues at coordinate 24,345,588 of NC_080064.1, read as the reverse complement.
GTCCTGGAGGGCAAGGAGGGCAGGCAGGAGTGGGGGTCAGCCCATCCCAGCTCAGATCCCAACAACACATCCCAGCCCAGATCCCAACAGCACTAGGTGTTGGTTCCTCTTCTAGATCCAGGAGCCGCCTTGCATTATCTTGAATCCAGTTTTCATTCTCACATTATGCTGAATCCGGCAACAGGGCCCAGGGCAAGGAAGAGCAGCTCATTCTTGGGTACCTGGCCCACCCGCGGGGCCGAGCAAATCCAGCCGTTGGGCTTCAGGCTTGTTGAAAAGGGAAGAGAGGTCTGTGAAGGGAGCTTGGGCAACTTTCCTGGTGACGTGGAAAATAAGGTACCAACAGTCTCTCCTCCAGCCCACCTCTAGTCATGACCCAATGGCCCTCAGGACCTGGGCCAGGTGTCAAAGGATGTACCAGTGACACAGGTGTGCCAGGGGACAGGTGTGATGCCGATGATCCCCTCCTAGACCCTGACTCTAATGGCTGCTGGGCCCTTGTCTCGCTTGTTTGATCAAAACGGGACAGTGAGGCCCATGCCGGTGTCAGCGCATCATTGGAACAAGCAGCACAAGCTCGGGACAGGCTCAGCCCCATCATAGTCTTTTTATAGTCATTTACAAGCTCGGTGGCTTTGGGCAAGTGACGTAACCTCTCAAAGCCTTATTCTCCTCACCTGAGAAGCGGAGATGACGACGCTGCTTCTTCTTGGGCTGTGGTGAGGGTCAGGTGAGTCACTCCACAGAGAGCCCTCAGGACAGAGGTAAGCGGCTATTCATGTCAGTTGCCATAACGATGATGATGCTGGTGATGGCGATGTTCGATCCCATTCCCGCATCCCCTCTCCTGTCATCAGGTGTCGAATCCCCAAGGCTCTGTCATCAAGGAGGGGCTTCATTCCTTCTCACTGGCTTAGTTCATCCTAAAACCCACATCTTGGAGGAGGGGCCAAGGTTTCATGGCTTCGTCTTGCTCAGCAAGGCAGTTCAGTATCGCTGGTAACTAAAACGTCCCTGTAGCCAGGCCGGCCGTGACCAGCATGAGGCTGTCGCCTTCTGCTTTCTGATGACAATAATTATGTCTCATAGTCAGGATGACATTCTTTTCTTCCTTTCCCACCTCCCAAAGAGAGATAACTGTCAGTAGGATCTGTGCTGCTGGGTAAGACCTCACCACTGGAGCAGGGATCGTGCTAGGAGAGTGTCTCGTCCAACCTGCTCACACGGAAGGGAATCCCAGGTAGAAGGAGAAGCAGGAGCAGTTGTGGAAACTGAGGCCCAGAGTGGGGAGGCAACCTGCCCCAGGTCACACAGTGAGCGGGTGGTAAGACAGAGACCAGGGTTTGAATTCTTGACCTAGGGCTGAAACCCTGTCTGTCTTAGTCACATGGATCCCAGGGCCTGGGGCGGCTGGGGCCAGAATTCCAAGCCTGGCACAGACGAGGGAGGAGCCAGTCTGGGCAAGAGGTGTGGACTTGGGTGGAGGGGGAGGGGGATGAAATGAAGCCCACAGTCACGCTGGGCCCCTCGGGGTCTGGAGGGAACAGTGGCCGAGGGTCTCCCTGTCCTGACTGAGCCAGTGCACAGAACTGAACCTGATGGCAGGGCAGCCTGGGATGAAATTGTCACAGGCTCTCAGTGAAATGAGAAAAATCAGGCCAATAAGGACTGTCAATGTAGGGTTGCCAACTGTGAACACCTCCCAAATGAGTGTCACCTGATCCCAGCTTGGGAAATGCCGCGTGAAGGCATTTAAAAGTCAGTAAGATCTAACAAGAAACTTTCACAGAATTGGCTGGGCTTTCCTGTGAGTCTGAGTGCCGTTTTTGGAGATGCAAGGGCGTGTCTGTTCTATTCCTCTGACCTATGACGTAATAAGTCCCCCCGTCTCAGATGGAGTTTACATTCTGGTGGGGGGACACAGATAATGAACAAGCAATAGTTTTGAAGAGTGAGAAGTTCTGTGGGGAAATGGAATTGAGGAGGGTGGACAGCGTTGTCAGCTGGGGACCCAGCAGGAGGCAGATGAAATGACAGTCAAATCAGGTATCTGATTTGAGACTGTTTATGAAGGTGTGGGCAGGGAGTAAGGAAACCCCAGAAAAGGAGCCGAGTTACTGCCTCAGGCTTGACAGGGCGCGGGGAGGAGCAATTACCTGAACCCAGAGATGAAGAGAGCTGGGTGGAGGGTGTCTGGAACGGTCACCTGACTGGAGCTGAAACCCGCAGTCTGGGGATGGAGCTAGCCCTGTGCTCTGCAGGGAGGGACCCCAGGGGGATAAACAACCCGACCTTCCTCCCCTCCTTCCCGTATCTCCTGCTGGGGCTCCCCATAACCAAACCCACCTGGAAGCCAGAGGGGTGCAGGGGCCCCTGGATGTGGACGATACGGTCAGCCACCTGGGAGCACGGAGCAAGGGGACGGGGGGAGCAAGCGTCTGGAGGGGGACACTGGGGACCCCCAGTGCAGGGGAGGTGCCACTTTAGCACGGTGCTTGGGGAAGGCATGACATTGGAGCTGAGTCCTGAGAACGAGGAGGGCCAGGCCAGGAGAAGAGCCAGCAGAAGGAAGGGAGCTCCTGGTGGACGGAAGAGCAGGGGCGAAGGAGCGGAGGCGGGCAGGGGCCCGTTCCCGTAGGCCAGGCGGTAGGGAGCTTGCATTTTATTTTAAGTTTAGTTGGAGGCAAGGGGTGAGTTTTTAGCAAAAAGTGACGTGATCCGACCCCTCTGAGGGGGGCATGGCTTGGAACCGGGAAGGGGTGGAGGCAGGGGGGACCCTAGCAGATGGGAGGCCTGGACCAGGGTGGGAGATAAATGGAGAAGGCCAGAGGGGGATGTATTTTGGAGGGAGAACCTCAGAACTGGCTGATGGGTCAGATGCGGGGGTAAAGGTCAGGCGCAAAGGAGTGTCTGGCCTCAGGCCTGGAGTCAGGGTCCACCCAGCCCTCTCCTGCCCTCAGCACCTGTGAGCTGGGGCGGGCCTCACGCTGGGATGGAGGAGAGGGCAGGGAACGTGAAGGAGGTGACCCCAACTCAGAGAAAGCACCTTCACGCAATGTAGTTCCTGGCCCCTCTCCGCAGGTGGGCGGAGGGTCCTGACAGCTCTGCATATAGGATGGGTGTCAACTCTGGGTGTGTCCAACCCAGGCCAGGCAGGGACATTGTGGCCTGATGCAAGGGTGGGTGCCAGGCTAAGGTCTTCCTTCTGGGGAGACAGGGAACCACGGTGGGTTTCCAGACAGTTTGCCACACAGCGAGGAGGGTGGATCGGAGCATGCAAGATGAGAAGCTGGGGCCACGGTGCAGGTGAGCAAGGATGGCAGCCTGAATCCGGCCAGGATAGACCCTGTAAGAGCATTTGAGGGACAACGGCCGCAGTGTCCGTGTGGCTGGTGCTTCCTTTACAAAGTTTTCCCCGTTCCAGGCTCACCTCATGGGGGCCATGGAATCTTGGCCTGAGTCAAACTCATCCCTCACTGTGGCCAATTAATTCCAACTTGTCGTAAATTTTTAACGCTTTGCTAATCGATACGAGCTGGGCCGCCGGCCACCGGTGAGTCTCTAAGGGAAGGGTACAGGAATGAAAGGCCGCCTGCCAGGTTCGTGTATTAATATGTTCCACGTGCATCGCCTGTTGTTTTGAGTTAATCACCTGGTGCCTAAATGTATCATGGTAAATCTCAGGTAAACCTCTTGTGATCCATTCATAATTAACACGACTAAGCAGCAGTGCTGTGGTTTGTGAAAGAAGGAGGCGTCTCAGGGCTGCGGGAAGGAGGGACAGATGCGGATGAGAGGAGGGGGCACTGTACCGCCCCCAGAGGGAACCGCTGCTCCATCGCCCCACAGGGGGATCCTGGCAGCCTGGAAGGGGCTCAGAGTTCCCGGACTGCAGCCTGCTGCCGGGGCCTGTGGCCTCAGGAAATGACAAACCCGGTGGGTAGGTGGTTTTCTAAAATGGGCCAATAATACCAACACCGTGGGGTTGGTTTTCCCTCCCAGAATGCGAGCCTTAGGACAGGGGCCAGGCTTGGCGGATGTTGCTGGAAAGAAGGGACAAGTGAACAGAGAGGGTGGCAGGTCCTGAGGACTGAAGCCTGCCCCGCAGCACACTCTGTGCCATCCAGGAGGCTGTGGAGGGTGCAGGGAGGGGGTGGGGGGCTGTCCGCAGAGCACGGGGCCTGGCCTGGGCTTTGATGCATGGGTAGGAGTTTCCTGGATAAACAAGGGGGAAGGGTGTTCCAGGGAGAGGGCGCAGCACGAGCAAAGGCCTGGGGGCGTCAACTGCATCTCTCTGTGACCCGGCTACAACCCGAGCATCCATCACAGCAGAGCGAGGGCCAGGCCTTTGGGTGCCCAGGCTGAAATTTGGCCAGTTCCTGGGCACCCAGCTAGGACAGTTGCTGGAAAAACTTAAATGTTTCTGCACCTGTTCACAGGTTTTTAGAGCAACGGCCTGATGCTGAGCAAGTTACTCAACCTCCCTGTGCCTCGGTTTCCTCATCTGTGAAGTGGGGTGATGACAGCGCCCCTCCCAGGGCTGGGGGAGGAGGGAACCTGTGTAAAGCGCTCCAAGCAGCGCCCGCCCCCACCCACCAAAGCAGGTGTGATGAGGGCCTTTGTGGGATTGATGCTCATTACGTGCTCCACGCCTGGGGGTTTCCTCTAACCCTCAGAACCACCAGGCAGATGGGGAGGATAGGACCCTTGGTCCCCTTGAAGAAACTGAATCCCAGGGGACTTGAAGAGATCACAGGGCTGAGCTGGTGAGCGCTGCCCCGTCTGCCTGACTTTGGAGCCCATCCGGGGTCCAGCACAGTGTCTGACCCAGGTGGGGGCTGCCCTGCCCCTCCCCCACCTCTGGGGAGGCGCCACTGGCACCAGCCCCGGGTGAGCCCGACCCCGGGGTTCACGTGGAGACCCCCAGATGCTCGTGGAGAGCAGCCCCATCCGCACACACGGCCCAGACCCGCTGAGGCTGCCCTCCCTCTTGCCTCGTCCCACCTCGGTCCCAAGCCTCTGCACACAAAGGGCCCCCTCAGTCCCTTCCTGGGGAGACAGGGCCCTCGTCCCTCTGCTGGGCTTGCTGCAGCCCCGTCACCAGCCCTGCCTTGCAGTGAATGCGGGAATGGCGCCCTGTGTTAAAATCCATGTCTGGACGAGCCCCTGGCTGGAGGAATTAACTCATGTACACACAGAAAATCTCCACAGACTTGTCTTCTAATATTTGTTCTGGAAACTGGAACACGCAGATAAGGCAAGTGCCTGGCATTGGAACTGCAGAATCAGTTTGCATTCTCCACGCCACAAAGAGCCACATTTACACAGCACTGGGGGGAGAGAGGGAAAACCTACTCTCGGCCAGAGGAAGGGTCTGACTGCCCTTTCTCCAGGAGCAGAGGCGCACACGTGAGATCTCAGCACCTCAGCACTCAACAGCCCTAAAATCCTGGCGTCTTAGACCCTTCAATCTTAGAATTATCACTCAATAGACTCTTAAGACCATAAAGTTTCAAGTCAGAATCACAAGATTTTAGGATTTAATCATCATCTTGGTCAGACCCTCAACCAGCTCCTGAGTCTCCTCCACCATGTTCCAATAAGTGGCCTCCAGGCTTGACTGGCTCCAGGGCCACCTCTTCAGGGCATCCCTCCTTGACCCCTGATCATCCTGATGAGAAGACCTTTGAGCAGCACCTGAGTGAGAAAAGGAGCAAGCCATTAAAAAGGGGTGGGGGGGCGCATTGTGTGTTTCTGTCTGGACCGAGGCAACAGCATGTGCAAAGGTCCTGAGGTAGGAATGCAATCTGTGTGTTTGAAGAACAGTGAGACTTGACTTCTAAATGTGCAATGGGACAGGAAAAGCAGTGAGGCCAGAAGCTGGAGGAGCCCGTGACTAGATTCCCTCCTCTGCCCTGGTCTCGCTTTGCACCCAGGGCAGGTCACTGCACCTCCCTGAAGCTCCATGGATCCATTAGGATGGAGGAAGCCACACCTCTGCTCCCAGACCCAGTGGGTGGGGCCTGATGAAGCTTGGAGGTCCTTCCAAGAACAGGTGAGTGTGAAATGCCTCAGACCCCTGAAAAGGAAGGCAGGAAGAGGAGGAAATGATGGTCTTTCTCCGGCTGTACGGAGCAGCACAGCAGCCTAGATCAAGGCACCCCATTTGGAAGTAAACACAGGCTACGTTTAAGGGTGCAGGGGGTGGTACTGGAATATTTCAGCATTTCAACATTTCCTGAACACGCTTATGTAAAAGTAATTGTGATATCTGTTCTCCTCATCTTTTAGATGTAAAACCAAAGAATTTTAAAATCCTCTGCATGTGTCTCAGGGAGGGGAAGGCAGAGTCCTGTCTGCTTGTGGACTCTGCCCTTCGTAGTGGCCGTGGTGGGTGGTCGCAGTGGGGAGCCTGCTCTGCCCCAAACTGCCCTGTGAATTGGGTGTTACTGGTCCTGTCTGGACACATTTCCTCAGAGGTACAATGATGAGTTTGGACTCGGATGGCCTCTGTCTTATTTGGGTTATCTACAAACAGTCCCTGAAGCAAGGGTTTGCATTGCTGGTGGTTTATTTGGGAGGTGACCTCAGCACACACAAGTGAGAGAGAAGAGAGAGAGGAAGGGAGGAAGGTCAGATAAAGGTGCACGGAGCATGGATACTGCTGTGGGCAGTGGGGCCATCCTGCCAGGGACCCACAGGGGAACCACGTGGTACATGTCTCACCTGCCTCCTGCCCCTTATTGGTTGAGGGTCACCTCTGTGAGCATGAAATCCCCCTGCCCTATAGTCGATCATACTCCTGGGCGGAGCAAGCTCCTGTGGGGCAGAGAAAGCCAGAACAGCGGAGGAAAGCTGGGAGAGTTCTCAGGAACTGTCCACAGCAGCTACTGGTGAGCTCAGGTGTGCCCGAGGGGCTCTGGGATGGGGTCTCTGGAGGGCTGCTACATCTCCCAAGCCCCCCGCTGCTCTAACATTCTGGGATCTGTGCCTCTTTCCAGGCAACTCAATCCCAGCTTCCGCCCCAGAGCTGTCTAGCTCCTCAAGGGCAAGGATTTGTATCTGTCTGTTTATCGCTGCATTTCCAGCATCTGGAACAGCGCCTGTCAATACGTATTTTGTGGAATGAATTGGCTGCATGGCGAGCATCTTTTCTTGAGCACCTACTGTGTTCTGGGCCCTGAGCTGGGCCCTGAGCTAGGCCCTGGGGACACGGCGTTGAACCAGACGCGGTCCCTGCCCTTAGGCGCTCGCTGCACGAGAAGACAGAGGCATCGTAATCATCATCATCATCACCATTTCAACAGCAATATCATCACCACCATTTACTGAGCCTCTGCTGTGCACACGGGGCTTCGCATTTGTCACCTCATTTCAGCCCCCACAGGCCACGAAGTGTCTATATGGTCATGCCTGTTTCACAGGCGAGAAACTCAAAGCTCAGAGAGGAGAATGACTTGCCCAAGCTCACACAGGTGGTGCAGAGCGGAGGTGGGATTTGAACCCAGGGCTTTCTGCCCCGAGTACACCAAGCTCTGCTTCCCTCCGACAGCCACTCAGACATAAGAGGTCACACAGATTAGGTGGGAGATGCCCTGGCGTGGGACTCATGAGGGCTCTGAGGTCAGTGGTGAGTCTATGCATTGAACCAGGGGAGGGTGTGGGCAGCTGGAGAGAGAGGCACAGCCCCTTCTGGCACCGGCAGCGTCAAGGTTAGCGGGCACACAGATCAGAGTGCAGGGTGGTGAAGGGGAGAGGCGGGCGGTGCCTTATTAGGTCAGGGTCTCTGCAGGGGACAGAGGGGTCCCTACACCAGGCACTTCAGGAGACACTGCTGACAAGGGTGTGGGCGGAGTTAGAGAAACCCACTGGGAGGGGGCAGGGCCCAGGCTGACAACAGCGGGAGTCCTCACCCTGCCTGAGCCTGAAAGAGGGGCAGTTAGAACCCAGCTAGAGAGCTGCATGGGGAGAGGGGCGCCCCACAAGCGCTGTGGCCTTTGGGAGAGGGGTGCACCTGATCGTCAGACATGGCAGGGAGGGAGACAGGGAGAGAAACCCCTGACTCCTTCTGCCTCTGATCTCCTGCGGTTCCTCCCCACCGCCAAGCTCGACTGGAAGCCGGAGAGCCGGGGCCCCACTGCTGCCTCTGTGTGGTCAGCAGCCAAGGCCACAGGCAGGATGGCGGTGGTGAGGGGACGTAGCCAGCTTGCTGGGTAAAGATGGCAGAGACACTGAGCAAAGGGCTTAGGCTCCTGGAGATGGGAGCTTTGAATGGTTGTCACAGTCAGGCCAAAATAGTCACTTAATCATTCAAAAATGTTTACTGACTCTGGGTCAGGCTCTGGGAGGGCCTGGGAGAGTCAGGGAGAGCTAACAGCAGGTGCTTGTTCTGTGCCTTCTAACCCTCCGCAAGCACCCACTCCCTTCCTCCTCACAGGCCCTGACAGGTAGGTGTCAGCGTCACCCCATTTGAAACACCAGGGAACAGAGATGCTGAATGATAAAAGTCATCTGCTCCATGTCAGACTGTAAGCGGTGCTGCTGAGCTAGAACTGGAGCGGTCTGCACTCAGGGCCCAGGCTCTGACCACCAGATTATACCCCGTCTCAGCGGAATAGGACACGGTCCCCATCCCGTGAGTCTCACGAGGAGAGACACCTAAACAAACCACAGCAACGCTTAGCACCGAGGACCATTCCTGAGGATGCCTGAGGCACTCACTCCACCTCGGCACAAGAGCGCAGGCTTCCTAGAGGGGGTGACATTTCAGCTGAGGCACTGAGGGAGGCAGAGGAGTTCACCAGGCCATCGAGGCAGGTAGAGGAGAGGGCATTTCAGGCAGTGGGCACAGCATGAGCAAAGGCACGGAGGGAAGAAACAGTATCAGGTGTGCAGGAAACTGCAAGCAAGTCAGTGTTGCTAGGGCATAAAGTACAAGGCAGGAAGCAGGGGGATGCAAGCAGCTCATAAGTAACCCATCTCAGCCTTGGTCTATGAGATCCTCAAGGGCTCAGCCAGGGTCCATGTTCCTCTCCTGCTTAAGTCCCTGCACAGCCTCCTTGATGAAGAGTCCAAAGGCTTAGTATGGTTCACAAGATCCCTGGTGCTCAGGCTCTGCTGACTGCCACCTTGCCTTGGTTTCCCCAGCTTGGCAAATAGAGCAATTAATTGTGATAATGCAAGGGTTCTGGAGTTTGCCAGACCTGGAGTGAACTCCTGTCTCAGCCTCTTAGCTTTGTGACATTGGACATGTCACTCAACCTCTCTGGGCCTCACTTTCCTATCTGTAAAGTGGAAATAAAAGTACCCATGATGCAGGGTTGCTGTGAAGTTAAATGAGCTAATACATGTAAAGCACTTAGCACAGTGCCAGGCACATAGCAGGTACTCCATAAACAGTAGGCTTTATTATTTTTGTTATTTAAATTATCATCCTCTAATCTTCTACGATGCATGTATTGAATTTTATAATTGTATTGTAACTGAAATTATATTGAATTATAGTTGTGATAATATAATTGAGATTATACATTTATATGTTTTTTTTTCTATTCACTATTATATCATTAAAAACTCCTCAAAAGCATCATGTTAATGACTGCATAATAGACCAACCTTCAGATGCATCAAACTTTATCACCATCCTTTAAAGTTGGATACTTAGAGGGTTACAGTGTTTCATTCTTCTACATCATTGGGCTGTGATGAACCTTCTGGGGTGTTATCTTTGCCTGAATCTCTGATCACTTCCTCAGGACAGATTCCTAAAAGCGGAATCACCGCATATGTTTAAGCCTCATGATCTTTATTACTTAATCACTTTCCTGAATGATTGGCCTGATTGACACTCCCCATAGCTGCTCTGCATGAGAATACCTGTCTCACCACACATTGGACAGCACTGAGTATTACTGGTGGTGTTGTTGTTTTACTGATTTGATTGGCTTCAATTTATACTTCATGTGTCATTTGCACCCAGAGCCCTGGCCTATGGTTTTTGTTTTCCAGCAATTTGATAATCAGATCAAATTCTGGGGCTTCCAGGAAGCCTCTTGACAAGAACAAGAAGCAGCCTGGGGGCGCATTTCTGGGCAGGGAGTCAGAGGAGCCGGCCCCACCCCACCTGCTGTGTTCATGGCCGTCCCTTCTCCTCTGGGTCTCAGTTTACCGACCTGTTGCAATCACCTCCGGGCTGGTCTCCCTCTCTCCAGCCCATCCAGTGCCCAGAACAGGGCCTGATGCCCAGTGGGTGTTGAGTGACTATTTGCTGAAGCCTGAATAACCAAGTGCTCTTTAAAAGATAAGCTGGCCGTGTAATTCTCTTGCTTACATCTTTTGCTCAAACTCTCCATCATTTATATTTATTGCTTTGTCTCTCTTCCCTGTGTTTCATGAAGGTATCGATACATTGTGTCAAGGTGCTTAAGGACAGGGACTCTGAAGCCAGACAGCCTGGGTGTGAATCTTGCCTCTGGGGCTTAGTTGCTGTGTGAACTTGGGCATCTTACTTAACCTCTCTGTGTCTCAGTTTCTCACTCTGTAAAATTGGAATAATAGTGCCTGTTTCATAGGGCTATGCTGAGGAGTAAATAAGGGAATGTATGTGTAGAGTATTCAGAACAGCTTAGGCACATACACAGACCCTCTACGTTGTTCTTGGTATTAGTATTATTATTATTATTACTCCAAAGTGGATTTGAGGTGTCACAAATCCACATAGGCTTGAACTTAAGGCAGTTCTTCTCCTGAAGGCCCTCATAGTTGCAGACTGGCCTTCTTACCATTTCAAGTTCACAAGAGAGATATTCTCTATTGCCAGCAGTTTAAAAAAATTCCTGAAATTGGATCTCAAGGGAAAATTTTGAGTCAGGAGAATCATCTGAACCCAGCAGTTCCTGTCTCAGGATGAGCCCCTGAGAGGCCCTGTCTTCCCACCCCTCGCCCCTGTGAGCCAGGCTGCAAGGTGGTGGGCGCCCCCCTGCCCCCCACCAGGCTGATGGATTCTCCCTTCATTTCATTGTCCTTGCAGCAATTTCCTCAGCGCGTGGTGTGCAGCTGGGCCACATTTGCTCTTTAATGGGCGCCTCAGACAAGGCTGGCCTTGGAGGACCTGGTACTCCATCACCCGCCTCCAAAGACTTGCTCTAAAAGGGACAGTCACCATTGCCATGCCAACCTCAGAACATGGGCAAATTTTACATTTTACAGATGAGGTGGTATCAGCTGGAAAACTGGGAGGTTCCAGGCAACACTAGAGCCAAGAGGGACCTAAACTGGGGACAGGCAAGTGACGGCTCCTCTTTGAATCTTGGTCTCCTCATCTAAAATGGTACACTTCCTTCTGAGGCTGTAGTGAGGATGCCGGGAAATGGAGGACGCAGAGCTGGCACGGTGCCCGGCACACTACTATCAGCACTGTCCTTGTCACAGCAGCAGCAGCGTGATCGGATGCCCCCGGGGCTGTTGGATTCCCCGCTGTCCTCTGTCCTACGTCCCACGGAGTTTTCCCAGAGTAACCGCCTGTCCACACCCAGAGAGAAAATGGATTTGACTGGAGCCCCGCCCCCTCCGCTGCCTCTACCCTCCCTCCCCTCCCCCAGCTTTCTGCCTCTACCAGGGCTTCCAGAACATGCTCCCGGACTCTGACTACAGTCCAGTTACATTGTCCTGGTCCAGGGAGGCCCCATGTCTGGGACCAGAGGACGGGTGGGCAGAGACCCATCTGCCTGACGATGGAGGCTCATGGGACAGGACGTCCTCCTCTTAGTGTCCCCGTCCGAGTCCTTGCGGGTTCACGAGGTGACACTGCTTCCGCTCGCTGGGCCTCCCCAGCAGGGCGCAGTGTCAGGGTTTGCACGACTTCCCCGGCTCTGGACGCCCTGTGGTGGGTGATGATGTCCGGCTACAGACCAGGACACTGTCCCCAAAGAGGCCTGGGAGACGCCAGCGGCTTCTCATCAAGGTGTCAAGTCCAAGCCCATCCCCACGGACCCCAGGGGACCCTCAAGGAGGTGGGGGGCCCTGCGGGGGATCTCAGGCTGCAGGGGAGGCTGGGACAGGCAACAAGGAGAAGGTCAGCAGGCGGTGGTCAGCGGGCGGAAGCACGGGGGCCTGAGGGGCACAGCCGGCTTGTGGGCGGGGCCAGCCTGGGGCCGCGAATTGCTACAGCATTTTAGAGACTGGAAACGGGGTCACAGCATTCAGTGGGGTGAGCGTGGACCGGGAGGACCCAGCCTCACTGTGAAGCTGATGGGGCTGCTCAGAGCTGGGAGCAGAGAAGCACCCCCAGCTCTCTCCACCGGGGCTGGGGCTCTGCACCCCTGTCCCCTCTGCCTGGGGTCTCCTCTCCTCTGTCCGCTCTGCAGCTTCCGGCACCACGGACAGCCCTCAGCGCAGCTGTAATTCATCACCTGTGCGCTTCTCTGCTCCCGTGCTCCCTGTTAAATAGTGATCCTGAGGTGACAGGGCAGGGACGGGGCGGCTTGGGTCATGGCTGTGTCCCAAGAGCAGGGCGGGCACACAGCGGGCCTTGGTGAATGAATGGGGGTAGGAATGACTTAATTCAACTTTAGGGGGCTGATGAAGGGGAGGGGGCTTCTCAGGGCTTCCAAGCGCTTTTCTGGGTTAGGAAACCCTAGGGAGGAACATGCTAGGGGTGGGGGCAGACTGAGCTCTGAGGCCCCCTGGGCCAGGTGGGCAAGACGGAGACTTCTCCCTCTACCTTGAGAGCCTCTGGCCGTGGCCTCACACCTTGCCTTGCTCTGCCCCTCTGGGAAATGTCTCCCTTCCTCTGGAGAGACAAAGCCCCCGTTTGCGCGCGATGTACCTGCATCGCCGCCACTGCCCTTTCCCAGCCATTCCTACCTTTCCCACCTTCCCTTGGGGATTGCTGAGGAACCTGACAAATCCAGCTTGTCCTTAGGGAGGAAAAGGCAACAAAAGTGTGTGTGTGTGTGTGTGTGTGTGTATTTATTTCATAATTGGGAAAATGCAGGCCAGGCCTATAAAAGGGCCACACGAGGAAAGCCAGTTTGGCGTTTCTGCTGTGACATCTCCATCTCGGAACTCCCGTCCCCAGGCACTCCCTTCTTCTTCTCATCCATAACCCTTCACTGAGCCCCTGCTGTAGACACCGGGCTGGGGCAGGGGCGCCGGGCGGTGGAGGAGCCATCTGCGGCCAGGGACAGCGGTGATTCATCACGGCTTCTCGACACCTGGCTTAGAGGGGGTGGGCTGCACTGAGGAAGGAGGAGGGGACAAAAGAGGTCTCCAGATGTGGAGGTGGAAATGGAATCCATCACGGACCCTCCCACTGGGCTGCCTCGGATATGGGGTCACAGCCAGTCCTATCTCCTCAACCTTCTCCCGTAATCGGCTCCAGAAACACTCACCTTGAGAATTCACCTGAGTGGGTGCAGTGTGACCCTATACAAGTTAGAATGTCCTGGGATAGGGTGGAGTTTTAAAAAATCCAGATATTGAGGTGGGGCCCAGTCCTCAGTATCGCTGAAAAGCCCCAGGAGATTCTGATGTGGAGTCAGGCTTGAGGATCAGGGAGTTGCACCAACTGCCTCACTGTACAGATGGAGAAACTGAGGCATCGAGGGTGATAGCACTGCGGTGGGGCTGATCCTCTAAAGCTCTTCCAGCTGACAGTCTGGGAGGGGCTGTGTGACATCTCAGTTAAGAGCTGGGGCTCTGGAGTCCCACAGTCCTGGGCTCGAAACCCGAGTCTGCCTCTCACCAGCTGTGTGACTTTGGGTGAAGGCCTGCACCTCTCTGAGCCCCTCCTGTGTGGAATGAGGATGGTCCACGGACCTGGTACACAGCTTGTGTGAGGACGTGTTGAGTGGTTGAGTCCAAAGTGCTCACCCAGAGCTAGGCACACAGTGGGGCCGGGACACTGCCATCGACTGTCACTGGGACTCTGGTCATGTGACTCCGCTGTGCCGAGGTCCCATCCAGGGAGGCCTGCTCTGCCCCTTCCTGGACCACCCCGGCTCTCCCTGCCCCGCCCTCCCACTCGCTGCTGTTCCCACTTTGTCACCAGCCCTGGGGGCTGCGGTCGCTCCACCACCCCCTTCCTGCTCCTCCCACCCCCCCCCCCCCCTTTTCTTCTCCCACTTAACAAACAGCTTCACTTAAAGAGCCATCTGGGAGGATGAAGGCGCAAAGGCACATTTTGTAGAATAAGTTTTCAGGGAGAAGAGCCAAGAAATTAAAGGCGCAGCACTTACGATTCCAATCTTATTAGGCCCCATGCCTCTGACTGCTGGAGAATTGTGTTTCTGTATTATAATCCATCCCTCACCCCCAGGTCCTAGTGTTCTGGGCTCCGTCTTCACTTATCTTTGAGACGTCCTGCTCCCAACGTCTCCAGCTGATTCCCTCCCTCAGGAGGAACCCCCCTCTCTATCACCAGGGAGGGGCTGCAGCTGGGGCTTCCCTAACCCGAGACTCCCCCGTCCTGTGTGATCATCATCCCACCTCGAGAGCAGCTGCTCCCTCTCCCTACAGGAGCCCCAGGTGAAGGTTATCTTCTTTTGTGGAGTCTCCCAGGGCAGATTTAGGAACAGCAGGAGAGATGTGTCCATAGTTGGGATGGATAGACAGCCCTGGGGAGGGGTAATGAGCTCCCCGTCACTGGAGGTGTGCACAGAGGAAGGGTGAGCACTCAGCAGAGAGGCCTCAGAGGAAGCAAACCAGCAGAGAGGCTGAGCTCATGGGCTTTGGAGGCCCAGAGATCTGGGCTGAGTCCAGACCCTGTTGATTACAAGGTGTCTGACCTTCAGCAATGACTTACACTCACTAAGCATCTGGAAAATCAGGCAAAATAATAGTTCCCACTCCCTAGGGTTGTCATGGGGACAAAAGGACAGAATGTGTGCAAAGTACTGAGCACAGTCCGTGGAACAATTTATACTTGATAACTATTGGAGGTGATCATTCAGAAAGTATCCAGTCCCTTGAGCAAGCTAAGATTCCAATTGCTGTAGTTTTAAACGCCTAAGACTCTGAGATTCTGGTTAAATATCCCTATATTATAAGACTCCTTTAGATTTTAGGGCTTTAAGATATTATGATTTTGGGACTTGTGCTCATGCCCAAGATGGATAAACAGGGAATAAATTTATCCTCCCACCTGAACAACCAAAAAAAGAAATGTATATGGAACACTGGTTTTTAAGACACTGGATGTCAGGCAACGAAGGATAGTGGTTCCTGAGAAGATGGGAAACCAGTGGGGTGAGTCCTGTGATTGCCCCAACTCACTGCCTTAGGAGAGCTTTCAGTCAGTACAGGGAGGAGGAGCCCAGGTGGAGCCTGGCTGACTCTGAATTGAGGAGAGGGACAGAGTCAGGGGAAGCAAGGCAGCTGGAGTTGCACGAACAGAGTACAGAGAGGAGAGTGCTGCACAAAGGGAGAGAACTGCAGGGCTGTGCAGAGGCTTGCCTTTGAGTATTTGACTGATCAGAGCACGTGTGTGAGAAAAGTGCCAGGGAAAGAGCCATTCGAGAGTATTAGGGTGAACATGACCAGGAATAACATTTGTGCCCACCAGCTAGACTGAAAAACCTCAGAATTCATGGAGCACTGGGTAGAATAGTCAAAAGGGTCTTGCTTCAGTGGGAAGAATTAGTCCTAGACTAGATGGCGCACTGGATCTGCCTAACACATGTGTATTAGTTTCCTAGGGCTACCATAACAAATGACCACAAGCTAGGGGCCTTAAAGCAACAGGAATTTATTCTCTTGAAGTTCAGGAGGGTAGAAAGTTGAAATCAAAGTGTTGGCAGGGTTAGCTTCTTGTGGAGACTGTGAGGGAGAACCTGTTCCATGTTGCTCTCCTAGCTTCTGATGGTTGCTGGCAATCCCTGGCATTCCTTGGTTTATAGATGCATTACTCCAATCTCTACCTCCATCTTCACAAGACATTCTTGTTTGTGTGTCTTCAGAGCCTTATAAGGACACCAGTCATAGGATTTAGGGCCCACTCTAATCCAGTATAGCCTCATCTTAACTAATTTTACCTGCAAACAAACACCGTATTTCCAAATAAAGTCACATTCTGAGGTTTCAAGTGGACATGAGTTTTTGGGGGGACACTATTCAACCCATTACAATAAGTTAAAAGCAAGACCCAGAAGGATCAAACTGTTTCCAAGTAATTTAGCTATGTCCCCAAACAAAGCTCTAGGATATTTATAGGAATACAAAAATACCCAATATGCACTGGGTAAAAGTCACAATGTCTGACACCCAAACAAAGATTATCAGGCATAAAATGAGTCAAGAAGACACAACCCATAATGATGAAAATAATCAATCAGCTGAAACCAATCCAGAACTGACACAAATATTAGAACTGTATTCCAGATGTTTAGAAAGTAGAGACACAGAATGCATAATAAAAATTCCAAATTGAATTCTAGAGATGAAAACTATAATGTCTGAGATGTAAAATCCACTGGGTAAGATTAACAGCAGGCTAGACATTACAGAAGGAAAAAATTACTGATTATGAAGACATAGGAATAGAAGCTATCCAAAATGAAATACACAGAGAAAAAAAAGAATGGAAAAAGAATGAAGATTATTAATGATTTGGGGCAACTTCAAGAAACCTAATGTACATACAACTGGAGTTCCCAAAGGAGGGGGAAGTGTACAAAAATTTATTTGATGTATTAATAGCTAAACATTTTTCCACATTTGATGAAAACCACAATCCGACAGATCCAGGTGCGAGAAATATGAAGGACACTACATCAAGACACAGCAAAAACAGCCAGAGAATAAAACTATAACACACAGAGGAACGCGGATTATGATAACAGCCAATTTCTTCTCATAAACTATGCAAATTTGAAGATGGGGGGAGTGATGACATCTTTAATGTACCGAAAGAAAAATTGTCAACCTAGATTTCTTTACCCAGCAAAAATACCTTCCAAAAAAGTGAAGGCAAAATAAAGACTTTCAGACATACAGAAGCTGAAAGAACTAATCACATCACATAACAAAAATGATTAAAAGAGGAATAAAGAGCAAAAATGATAACGACATTGGTAAATATATATTTCCTTATTGTTTAACTCTTTTAAAGAGACAATTGACTGCTAAATAATTATAACAATGTATTTATATTGTTCCAATGTACATACATTTATAACATCTGTATAGGTAAAATATATGACAACTGTGTTAAGACTGGGAGGAGGGAAATGGATGTATACTATTGTAAAGTTCTTATATGCAAAATGGTATAATTTTACTTGAAATCAGACTGTTACATGTTAAAGATATATAGGCCATAAGGCAAGCAAAAAAAAAACAAAATGGAGGTTATAGAAAGTAAGCCAACAGAGGAGATAAAATGGAATAATAAAAAATATTGAAAGGAAGGCAGAAAAGAGAAAGAGGGAACAAAGAAAGATGGGACACATAGATAATGAATAAAAAACTGACAGGCTTAAACATAACCATATCAATAATCACATTAAACATAAGTGATCTGAACTCTACCAAAAAAGGGGCAGAGATTGTCAAATTGGATTTTTTTTAAATTTCAAAAGAATTATATGCTGCCTACAAAGAAACGTACTTTAAATATAAATACATAAATAGGTTAAACAAAAAAAGAAGGAAAATATATCATGCAAACACTAATTAAAAGGGAACTGGAATAGTTATATTGATATTAGACAATGTAAATGTCTGAGCAAAGAAGGGCATTTCATAATGAAAAAGGGGTCAGTTCTTCCAAAGGACATAACAATCCCATATGTTTAAGCACCTAATAAAAAAGCATAGAAATACATGAAGCAAAAACTGATAGAACTTTCAAGAGAAATAGACAAATCCACAACTACAGTCAGAAATTTCAAGTCTCTCTCAATAATTAGTGGAACAAGTAGACCAATTGTCAATTAGGATATCTAAGATTTGAACAGCTCCATCAACCAACTTGACCTAAATGACAGTTATAAAACACTCCACCCAATAACAGCAGAATACACAGCCTTTTCAAGTGTATGTGGAACATTTATAAAGACAGAACATATTCTGGGCCATAAAACAGTAATAGAATTTTTGAATGCATTCAACGTCATACATGGTACATACTCTGTCTATATTGGAATTTAATGAGAGAGGGCACAAATCAATGACTTTAGCTTCTTTCACTGTAAAGCCAGAGAAAGGTGAAAGTTTAAACCTAAAGCAAGAAAAAGAAAAGTAAAAATAAAATCAGGTTGCAAATCAGTAAAATAGAAAAGAGAGAGGTAGAAATTCCATAAAACCAGAAGGTAATTTTTGTGGAAAAAATCAATAAAATTGATAAACATCTAGCCCAACCAATCAGGAGAAAAAGAAAGACAAAACAAAGTTCCAGTATTGCGAATGAGAGAGGTGATATCACTACAGGTTTTACAAACATTAAAGTGATATGAAAGGAATATCATGAATAACTTTATGTTCATAAACTCAATACCTTAAATGAAATAGACAAATTACTTAAAAGACACATACACCAAAATGGACTCAAGAAAAAATAGATAACCTTAATAGCCCTCTATCAATAAAAGAAACTGAATTTGTAGTTAAATATCTTCCAGAATTTCCAGGAAATCTCCAGGCCCAAATGCCTTTACTGGAGAATTCTACATAGCATTCAGGAATGAAATAATACCAATTACACAAATCTCTCAGAGAACAGAAGAAGAGGAAATACTTTCCAACTCTTTCTATGAAGCCAGTGTTTTTCTGATACCAAAACCAGACCAAGACATTACAAGAAAAAACGAAACCAAAAAACTACAGGTCAGTATTCCTCATGAACACAGATGCAAAAATTCTGAACAAAATTTTAACAATCAAATTCAACAATATAAAAAAGGATAATATATCATGACCAGCAGAGGTTTTTCCCAGGAGTGCAAGGTTGCTCTAACATTTGAAAATCAATGAATATAATTCACCATATTAATAAACCAAAAGGAAAAATTACATAATCAGAAAATTTTGATAAAATCCAACATTCATTTCTGATTAAAAGTTCTACCAAAGATGAAATATGGGCATGTTCTCATCCTAATAAAGAGCATCTATGAAAAAACTTACATCTAGCATGGGACTTAAAGATAAAAAACAGAATCCTTTCCACTTAAGATGAGGGAAAAAACAAAGACATCAGGTCGCACCACTTCTATTCAACATTATACTGGAGCTTCTAGCCAGTGCAATAAGACATGGAAAATTAATAAAAGGCTAGAGGGCATCCAGACTGCAAAAAAAGAAGTAAAACTCTCTTTATCCTCAGATGACATGATTAAGTAGAGAATCTGATAGAATCTACAAAAAAAAAAGCTACTAAAATTCATGAGTTTGGCAAGGTTATAGGCTATGAGATCAATATACAAAAATCTGTATACTAGAAGTGGACAACTGGATAAAAAAATACCATTTACAATTGCACCAAAAATTAAAAATTATTTGAGATAAATCTGATAAAATATGTGCAAGTCTCATACTCTGAAAACTACAAAATGTTGTTGAGAGAAATTAAAGAAAACCCAAATACTAAATGTGATCATGGATTGGGAGACTCAATATTGTTAAGATGTCATTCCTCCCAAAATTGATCTATAGATTCAATGCAATCTCAACCAAAATACCAGGAGGATTTTTAATAGAAATGACAAATAGATTCTAAAACTTATGTGGAAATGTAAAAGATCTAGAATAGCAAACATGACTTAGAAAAAAAAAAAATTTGGAGGGCTAACACTACCTAACTTCATTACTTATCATAAAGCTACAGCAATAGCAAAAATGTGATGTTGTCACCGAAGTATAATAGATACATAGATCAATGGGATGAAACAGAGATTCCAGAAATAGACCCACACATATATGGACAATTGTTTTTTGATGAAAATTCAAAGGTAATTAAGTAGAGAAAGGAAATTTTTCAACAAAGGGTGTTGGAACATTCGGATATGCATATGCAACAAGCAACAAAAACAAAGATTCCATCCATACTTTTCACCCTATGCAAAAATTAACTCAACATGGATTAGAGACCTAAATATAAAACTAAAACTATAAATCTAGAAGAAAACATGAGAAAAAAAATCCTGTGGCCTTGGATCAGGTAAACGTTTCTTAGACATGACATGAAAAGCATAGGAAAAAAATAGTATATTGGATTATGTCAAGATGACAACTTCTCTTCTTTGAACTACACTGTTAGGTAAATGAAAAAAATACAAGCCACAGACTGCAAGAAAATACTTGAAAAGCATATAAATTACAAAGGACTTTTACATATACTATTAAAAAAACGATCAAAACAGTAATAAGTAAACAAATAACCAATTAAAAAGCGGGCAAAAGATTTGAAGGGACATTTCACTAAATGAGACATATTGATGGCAAATAAGTACATGAAAGGATGTTCAATATCATTAGCCATTAGGGAAATGTAAATTGAAACCACAATGAGCTACCATTACATATCCATTAGAATGGCCGAAATTAAAAGCACTGAATATACCAAGTGTTGAAGATGTGGAGCTACTAGAACTCTAATACAATGGGGTTAGGAATGTAAAATAATACAACTACTTTGGAAAAGTTTGGTGGTATATTAAAAAGTTAAACACAGGGCTTTCCTGGTGGCGCAGTGGTTGAGAATCTGCCTGCCAATGCAGGGGACACGGGTTTGAGCCCTGGTCTGGGAAGATCCCACATGCCGCGGAGCAACTGGGCCCGTGAGCCACAACTACTGAGCCTGCGCCTCTGGAGCCCATGCTCTGCAACAAGAGAAGGCCGTGACAGTGAGAGGCCTGTGCACCGCGATGAAGAGTGGCCCCCGCTCGCCGCAACTAGAGAAAGCCCTCGCACAGCAACGAAGACCCAACACGGCCAAAAATAAATAAATAAAATTAAAAGTTAAACACACACGCATACCTACCATATGATCCATCCATTTCAGTAGTAGGTATTTATCCAAGAGAGAAGAAAGCATATATCTACACTGCACACAGTTAGTAATAATTTTATTTTTAATAACTCGAACATAGAGACACTCAAATATGCATCAACAGGTAGATGGATAAACAAAATGTGGTCTGTCTATACAACGGAACACTGTTCAGCAATAAAAAGGAATGAACTATTGCATACGATAACATGGATGAATCTCAAATACCTATGCTGAGTGAAAAAAGCCAGACAAAAAAAGAGCACATACTATATAATTTCATTTGTATAAAACTCTAGAAAATAAAAGCTAATCTATCTATCATCTATGTATCTATGTATCTATGTATCTATCTATGTATCTATGTATCTATCTATCTATCTATCTATCTATCTATCACAGAAAGCAGATCAGTGATTACCTGGGGACAGGGTGAAGTTGGGGGAGGGGAGGAAGTGGTACAAGGAAACTTTGGAGGTGATGGATATCATGTTGATTGTGGTGATAGTTTCAACGGTGCAAACATGTCAAAATTTATCAAATCGTACAGTTTAAATATGTGCAATTGATTGTATCAGTTATACTTCAGTATTGAAAATATGATTTTGTGATTCTACTTGTCTAAAGCTTATTAGTAATCTGAAGCTGCTCCAGATAATACACTCTGAACTGCACTCTAGCACCTCTCCCCCACACATCAATGTTTGTCCTGGGCTGTTGATGGATTAGGAGCATTTGTTTCTGTCCCTCCCCTGTTCACATGTTCTTTCTTTACTCCCACCTGCCCTTGCTATTCCACTGGGGTCTTTTTCCTAAATCCAGCCTGATCTATTGTACCCTTCTGTCCAACATACCAGACCCTCAGTGTTCCTGACTTGTGCCCTGCACTGCCCCGCTCATGCCTCCGTACTGAACCCCATCTCTGCCTATTGAAATCTTCCCCCGTGATTAAGGCCAAGGTCAAAGGCAGACCTTCCATGTAACTTCCTTCAATTTCCAAATGAAATGAATATTCTTCACCTCTGTTTCCAGTGCATTTTAAGTCTGTACTATAACCACTATCACAGTCTGACTCTATTTTTGGGGAGAAACTGCTCTTCGCTCCATGGTCCTTCTCAGGCCCCTCCATTCTCCCCAAGGAAGGAAGATATGCAGATCTGATTGGTCAGAGGTGGGACGCTGATTGGGCCACACTCACTAGTGGGCAGGGTCAGGACATGGAAGGTGATGGTGCTGGACCAGCTCTCTCCTTTCACCCCTCGTCTCCGCCTGCCTGCAGCCAGGAGGAGTCAGCTCTGCAGACCCAGCCACGGTGAAGCCAGGGCAGAAGGAAGCATGAGGTCTCATGCAAGCCTCCCTTTGAACTCCTGGTTGGGTCTGGGGAACAAAGCTGAGGGGCATCCCATGAAGTCTTAATTCCAGATACTAGGTCAAAATATCCAACATCCTGGCTGCCACTGAAATATTTTTAAGAACGAGAAATGTCTTTTGTGGACAAACTTTCCTCCAGGCTGAAAATAGCCAGCTTTTCCACTCTCCGCCCCCCACCCCTAGCCCTGGTGCTGGGCACCCAGAGAGCAGGGTAGACAATCTAGAGGATCATAAGGTACCTTTTTGGTTTTATTGTATTTTTTATTATGTGGTTTTGGGCGTGTGTGTGTGTGTGTGTGTGTGTGTGTGTGTGCGAGTTTGTACTTTGAATCGGACAATGCCACCAGGTGGTGGTTAGATGTCGTATCCATTTCACAGATGGAGAAACTGAGGCTCAAGGGAGGGGAGAGCTTTGTCCACATCTGCACAGTTAGGATGTGATGCTGGGACCTAGCCCAGGTGTGTCTGACGCTGTTCTCCCCCTGCTGCCCTGCCCATGCTGTGCCAGCTTAGTCTGGGAGAGCAGTTTGCCCTCCCTGAGCTCCCCAGGACAGATGGATCTGCTCAGGGCGAAGGCACATCCTTCACGTCAAACACAGAGGGTCAGGTCATCCATACATGTGACTTGCACTGGCAGCCTCCTTGGAGTGAGGCTAGACATCCAGGAGGCCCTTAGGACCTCAATATTCTTGGGTTGAACCCCAGGGGAGTCCAAATCTCTTTCACGATTTCCGTGGATCCCTAGTGGCTTTTGTAGCTGTAGGTCCAGCTTCTGTCTCTGCCCCACGTTACATTGTGATGCCTCTTCTAGATGGCCCCAGACTGCTCCACGCAAAGGCTTCGGACCTTCCTGATGATGGGGTAGGGAGGAGGCGGTTAGGCACCCCACCACCACCACTGTGTCAATCAGGGTTAGCGGTAGCCCCAAGTTCATCAGGCCACCCCCTTGCTTAAAACCCTTTAATATCACCTGAAGAAACTTGAATAAACTCAGTCCTGCTGGCCAAGGCCGTGAGCCCCGCAGGGTCTGGCTGCTCCTCCTCCCCCTCCTCATGCTCCCTCCTCATCACACTCTGCCCCAGTGCCCTTCCTTCGTCCCTCTGACACCCTCCTTCCCACCCCAGGGCCTTTGCACATACTGTTCCTTCTCCATAGATCACTCTGCCCTCAATTCTTCAGGTAACCAGCTCCTTCAGATCTCAACTTAAATATCAGCTCCTAAGACCGCCATCTGAGTTAGTCCCACTCATGATCCTCCCATGTTGCCTCCTGTACATGGCATGCTTGGCCCCATCCTGACACATTTGTCTGTATGACTGTTGCCATGTCCTTCAAGAACTGTGAGCCCCAGGAGGGTGGGTACTTTGTCTGACTTGTTTATTTCTCCTCCCTGCACCCAGCATGTGCCTGTCACAAGTAGGTGCTCAGCAAAGGACCTGAATGAATAAGCGGAACCATGAGAATAGAAAAGGAGTAAAGGATAAAAATGCCCTTGTTTCTTTAAATAGAGCAGAAATAAAGAAATAACTCAGAGTGTTGTCAATTATTTTTATTTGTTGTGGGGGGATGGCTTCTATTTTATTCTTTATTAACTCCTGCTGAGTAATCAGACTGGTAATCACAGTTCCGACTCTGGGTTTTGCATCCCTGACTCTGGCCTCTGAGGAGAGGAACCATCTCGTATTTAAGCACTAGGAGAGCTGAAGTGCTCTCAGGGGAGCAGGCTCGTGTTAGTGTGTAGAGTTTAATTATCCACACTGCTAATTAGATCAGAGAAGCCAGCTGATCTCAGGGCAGAGCTGCTGTTGTCTCCCACTACAAGCAAGGGGGATGAGCCTTACCTGAAGCACTGTGCCTACCCTCGTCTCCCCAGTCTCTGCCCCAAGACTTTCCCTGGAAAGCAGAACAGCGGCTGATACCTAGAGATAGAAGCAGCCACCTTTGCCCCCAGGTCCTTCTTGAAGGAATTCAGAAGAGCCAGGGGCTTCCTATATCTTCTCCTACATAGAAGGCAATGTGGGGTAGCAGTACAGGTTGGGGGGACAGTTGCGGCGTCTCTAGATTGTCAGCCCCATCTGCTTTCCTGGTGGGAACAAGATATGTCCCTAAATAGCGAGGCAGAGTGGAATTGGCTCCCAGCCCTGTAGCCACCCTCTAGCAATGTCATCATGAAGCAAGGGTTCACTCACGGCCTTGGAGCATGGGCTGCCACCAAGCAGAGCAGGCAGGGGGCTGGAAGGCCAAACCCTGAGAAGGAGACTCCTGAGTCCTGGTTTCCAAGCCCTCGTGGTGTCTTCTGAGACCTGGGAATCAGGATGCTGAGTGAGGGGCAGTGAAAGAGCAGCTCGTGGATCTGCAGGGATGGGGACCGGCAGGGGCTGGTTCCTGCTTCTCTGCCTTCCCCTCCAGCCACTGGGCAGAGCTGGTGCTCGTGGTTCTCTGCCTGATCCTCTTCCTTCTCCTAGGTTGTCACCATCAGCGCTGTTGTCATTGCCATCACTGTCATCGTCACCATTGCAGTAGTTCATTTTATGTGTCAACTTGGCTGGGCCATGGTACCCAGATATTTGATCAAGCGCTAGTCTAGAAGATTTTTGATGAGATTTACATTTAAATCAGTAGACTCTGAGTAAAGAAGGTCACCCTCCATAACGTGATGGGTCTCATACGATCAGCTGGAGAGAAAGAAGACTGACCTTCTCCAAAGAAGAAGGAATCCTGCCAGCAGATGGGCCTTCAGATCTGAGCTATGACATCAGCTCTTCCCCGGGTCTCCAGTCTGCCAGCCTGCCCTGCAGATCGTGGACTTGCCAGCCTCCACGACTGTGTGAGCTAAGCCCTTAAAATCTTTCTCTGTCTCTCTCTGCACACACACACACACACACACACACACACACACACACACACACACATCCTATTGGATCTGTTTCTCTGGGGAACCCTGACTTAACACAACCATCATCACCGTCATCGTCACCATCATTGTCACAGTCGCCCTCGTTGAGTCCCGTGTGCACCAGGCACTGTGTGAAGTGCTTCTGATAAGACCTCATGACCTGCCCTCCTCCAACATCCCCAAAGGCAGGTACTATTATTCTCCCCTTGCAGAGGAGGAAATGCAGTTCAGGGAGGTGAGACGGGGTACCCAGAGGTGGGCCCAGGCCCCCACGCTGCAGCACAGAGCTCTCTCCCCGAGGACCCCCCTCTGGGGGTGCACAGAGGTCGACCACCCAACAGCCCCACCTCAGGAGGGGTGTTGGGGACGGGGACTCAGACGGTGGGTTTGCAGCCCAATGTGCCCTGCCTCGCCGAGCCGGGACACATTCCTCGGTGGGGGGAGGGGTGAGGGGGGGCGAACAAGGCCCCGGGCCCTGTGAACGCAGCTCAGAGTCTCTGCCTCCGCTGGGGCCCAGCCTCTGGCTTCACCTCTGTTTCCTTCCCTGTAACTACCCGCCCGGTCTGACCCTTGCTGAGGCTCTCACCCCAACCTTCCCCCGACCTCCACTCAGATCTGCCCCTGCAGCCACCGTCAGGCCTTCTCCTCTGTCACCCCAGGTGACACCCCCAGCCCAGACCCGGGGCTTCACCGGGTGGCTCGCCAGAAGCCAAGCTCACCCCGCCCCCTCAATGGGAGACCGGATGGCAGCCCCCTCCCCGGGCTCTCCCAGCCCAGCAGGTGTGGCCAGAGTGATGCGGGGGCCCCTTCTGCCCCCTTCAAGGGCGATGGCCCCATTAATAGAGGTCCTTGTTTGAACACTCTCTTGCTTCCCCCACTGAATGGCTTCTTCTACTTTAAGGAGATAAAAATGGACATGGATGAGACAGGGCAGAGAAAATCAGTAAGAAATAAAAGTTAACCTGGGAGCAAATGTGTTGTTTCAGTCACAGAAGGAACTGAGGAGGTGGCTGAGGACTGAGATGCGCCAGGGACACAGCTAAGGGCCTGTGGGCCTGGGGGAGGCTCAGCCTCGGGGGTGTGTTGGCCAGGGCGGGGGTGAGTGTGAGTGCGGGTAGGGGTGTGCGGGGTGGAGAGTGGGCTCAGGGGCTCTGCCCACTGCCCACCGGGTCCAGGGTCTCCTCAGGAGCCCCTCACAAGCCGAGGCGGTGGTGGAAGGAACTGAATCAGAGGCCCATGTGTCCTCCAGCACCTGTCTCAATGCATTCATTCATCTGGTCAGTAGGCATTTATTGAGCACCTGCTATATGCCCGGTCAGCAGAGCACAATGGTTAAGAGTGTGAGCTCTGGGATCTGACTGCCTGGGCTCACATCTCATCTCTGCCATTTGCCAGCTGTGTGTCCCAGGGCAAGTGACTCAGCCTCTCTGTGCCTCAGTTTTCTCATTTGCAAAAAAAAAAAAAAAAAAAGGTAATGTTAATATTAGTACTTTTCTTACAGGAATGTGATAAGAATTGAGGGAGACGATTCATGCAAACTGTTTAGATCCACGTCTGCACATGGTGAGCTCTTGATACATTTAGCAATTTTTCCTATTGTCACAGGCCCTGCACTGAACAAAGCAGCCTCAGTCCCTTCCCTCATGGAACACACCTATGGGGTAGGGACCATGAACTTCATTTTAACAGATGAATAAATTACATTTTGAGAAACTTGGAAAGGTTGAATAGGTCTTACTGTCTTACCCAAGGTCACAGCTAATCAGTGTCAGAGAAGGGATTTGAGTCCAAGTCTGTCTATCAGTTATAACTGTGTTTAACTGCAAGTAACAGAGACTTTGTCTAATAGTGGCTTGAAAAAACAGCAGCTTGTTTTTCTCACCTGAAAAAAGGTCCAGATGTGGGTGACCACTGGCCCTGGTTCAGCTGTTCATGATGCCACACAGGACTCAGGTTCTTTCTGCTCTGCCATCTTTAGTATATGTGGCTTCTTGTCCTTCAGTTGGTAGCCTCATGGTCATGAAATGACTGCTGTAGCTCCAGCCAGACATCATGTCTGGATAGCAGGCAGGAGGAAGGATTCAGGCAAAGAGCAAGAGAGTTGTATCAACTGAGACTGTCTCTTTTATTTAGAAAAAGAAATCCTTCCTAGAAGCCTCATCTAAGAGGGATTTGCTTCTATTTCATTGGATGGAAGATAGCAACTCCTAGACCAATTATTGGCCAAGGAGTTGAGATCACCATAGCTGGTTTAGGCCAATCAAAACCACTCCTCAGAGGTGAGCTGGGAACACCCTCTCTGGTTACAAGGGATCCCTGCCACTGCCAGCCACAGCCTGAGCAGATGAGGGTATATTGGTGAGTGATGAATGGGGCCAGACACACAGTCTAACCGCGGGGACACACTGCCAGCCTGACATTCTTTACCCCTCAGTCAACGTGCAATGAAGCCCTCGACTGGACCGGGCCTGAAGCGGGGGGCTGGGGCTGCAGAGTGATTTTGAGCTGTGCCTCTGCCCTCAGGTTGCTCCCAGTCGGACGGGGGAGGCAGATGGACAATTTAGTGGTTCCATTCTGGGTGGCCAGTTGCATGAGGACGGGCACGTGGGGCTGTGGGAGCTCAGGGCAGGCAGGGCAGGCCTCCCTTGAGAAGGGCCATTGCTGCAGAGACCTGGAGGCCCCGGGGGAGGTGGTCAGTGAAGGGAGGCTCTCAGGGCAGAGGGACCGGCTCGTGCAAAGGCCCGGGAGAGAGTAGGGGAGAGACACAAGTTAGCAGGGTGGCAAGTGGGTCTGTGTGGCCGAGGCAGGTCGTGGGGGGTGACGAAGGATTGAGACGATGGAGGGGGCAGTGGGGGCTGGGTCCCAAGGGGCCTCAGGGGCCGCGAGAAGGGACTTGACCTTGACCTTGAGTGCAGTGGGAGCCCCGGGGGACAGGAAGCCCTGGAGAGATTTGGTGGGCTGTGCATTTTAGAAAGATCATGCAGCTGCTGTCTGG
The DNA here is from genome assembly GCF_949987535.1 of Balaenoptera acutorostrata. Classification (NCBI taxonomy): domain Eukaryota; kingdom Metazoa; phylum Chordata; class Mammalia; order Artiodactyla; family Balaenopteridae; genus Balaenoptera; species Balaenoptera acutorostrata. Next base: position 24,317,340 of record NC_080064.1, on the reverse strand, counting down.
AGGGTGGGCTGGCGCGGGGGAGGACATGAAGTGAATAGATTAGTAGTGGTTTTGTGCTAATACTTCATTAATTAAGTGTCCTAAATACTTTGAAACCTGGGCATTTAATGTAGATTTACAGGGACAGTTTAGAGTTATATGACCAGTTATCATGCATTAAGTATAGAAAATGCCAGTTGGTTCTCGTAGAAAACGTTCTCGAAGCGTAAAAAGAGACCTCTGTGAATTTGAATTTCCCTCGTGTGGAGGTTGAGCGCTGACGGGATTGTGGGGCTGTCACTCCTCATCTCAGGTCTCCTCTTGGGGACCGTGGTGTCGCTTGCCCCCCACCCCTGGTGGTTATTTAATCAGATGCAGAGGGGCTCCAGGAGGTGCAGGGTTAGTGCTGAAGATGCCACGGTGGGTGGGTCCGGAGCAGCTGGAGAGCAGAGACCGCGGGGCAGCAGGGGCGGTGGAAGTGCCCAGGATGGGAGTCTGGAGCCCTGGGTTCTGGTCTGTAGCTTGGCACTGCCTGGCCTGTGACCTTGAGGCACTCACCCCACCTCTGGGCATTTTCAACTCCAGAGCTCAGAACGAGGAGGGGCAGGGCTGGTGGTCTGGACTCCCTGCCGGCTCTGACATTTGCTGGATCTGGTCCCGAGTGAGAGTAGGGATGACCGATTGGTTCCCATTGGCTGATGGACACTGTGGCCGTGACTTCCTGATACGTCATACTCTGTCACACACACACCCTGAAGTCCTGGGGACTCTGCTTTCATGATTCTGAAAGGGCCACAGCTCCTGGTGACCTTGTGGGGCAACGCTCCCGCCAAGTGGGGTCAGGGCCAAGCTGCAGTGCAGTTTGGACAGAAGGGAAATGCAAGCTGCAAGACTCAGGCCTGCGCTGGAGGAGCCCCTGGCCTGGGGGGACACAAGATGCCAGCGCCCAGGAGAGCTCTGAGCACGTCCAGAGCCACAGTGGATCTGGGAAGTAGGGGGAGGAGGTCCTAGGGGTCGTCTATTCAAATCTCCCCAGTGATTTCCAGTGGGGGCTCTGCACAAGGTCACACAGCCTCCTGGTGACAGGCGGGAGAGCAGGAGCTGTCACCAACTGTCAGAGGAGTGACCCTCAGAACCGCTTGGCGGTGTCGGTCTGGCTCCTGTCAGTGTCTCCCTCTCCCAATCCTTGGCCTCCTGGCACCTCCACCCACTTCCCAGGCACTCCCTGTGGCTTCCTCCCATTGTACCTGATTTTGCCCAAGAGTCCTGGGAAAGGCTACTGCGGGACAGCCAGGTCTTGGAGTCCAAGAAGGAAGGCTCTTCCCAGGAATGCCACTTTGCCTGAATAGTTGGCAGGCCAGACGTGCCAGGGAATTGACAGCCCCTGGCAGCAGCTCTCAGTCAAGGACTCTCCAGGATTGGGGTATAAATGCCCCAGCTCCCTCGCCCTTCAGGTGGGATAATCCTTAGGCTGGGTTGGACCATCTGCCAGGGTCCCCTGGGGATTAACTCCAGGAACCCGCAGTGGCAGCTAGTTTAACCGTGCTCCCTTTTCTTCCTTGTCTCACTTCCTGGCACCCCTAGCAGAGCTGCCTCCCCTCCCAAATAAATACTTGCCCTAGTATCCTCCTCTCAAGTTCTGCTTCTGGGGTAATCCAATCTAGGACAGTGAAAACCAGACAAGGAACACAAGCACATGATGATAAACGCTGCAAAGAATAAGGCAGGGCAAGGGCTCAGAGAGTGGACTGAAGGGAGGGCTGTATTTGAGACAGTGTTCAGGGCAGGCTCTCGGGGGATGCATATTTGAGTAGAGACCTGAATAAAGTGAGAAACTGAGACAGTGGAGATGCTGGGGCAGGGTGGGGGGCACTGCAGGCTGAAGGGAGAGCGAGGGGCAGGTGTGGTGTATTTGAGGAGGAGCAAAGAGCCCAGTGACCGGGGCAGACGGGCAGGGGAGAAGGTGACAGTTGGGAGCGTAGTACTGCAGGGCTTGTAGGTGGTGCCAGGGACCTGAGAGGCTAGTCCAGGCCTGTGGAACGTAAGGGACTCTGGGGCATCCTTGTCCGGAGGGTGACCTGCATGGAGGAGAGTCCAATCCTTGCAGCTCTGTCTCTGTCTCTGCCTCCTTGGCTGCCGTCTCTGCTCAGGCATCCTCTGAGCCTTGGTTTCCTCTGCTGAAAATGGAGATAATGACACCCCCTGGCAGAGCTGTCGTGAGGGTGGGAGAAGGGGGCATCACAAAGCCCCTGCTCCCAGGCGGCACCCGTAGACACTGATTCCATAGGAATTGAGAGGTAATGGAAAGGTCAAAAGGGTTAAGTTCATCCATCAGGCGTCCATGTAAAGGTGATACCCACAGCCCCAGGAAATGTCATTTCCCACATATGCCACAGGAGCGAAGAACACGGGATCAGGAGTCAGGTGGAAATGAGTGCAAGTCCTACCTGCTCCTGGGACCACCCACTTAGCCCTCTGAGCCTCAGTTTCTCATTTGTAATATAACATCATCGTAGTTCCTCCTTGGAGGTATCACATGGAGGATTACATGATATCATGCACAAAAAGTAGGTATAGCTACTGCTTGACATTTACCATATGTAGCTCCCGGAGGGCGGGGCTAGGCCAGCTGTGTTCACTGATGCGTTGTACCTCCTAGAGCATTGCCTGGCCAAATCAACATGCCCTGGTTCTCAGCTGAGCCCGGGTCCCCCCTCGGGGCAAGGGCTGAGATGTGTCTGAGTATATCTGTACTTCCTCCAATTTCCAATCCTGTTCTTTCTGTGATCCCCATCATCCCTCCAATCTGCTAGATGTGGCCTATGAACCACTGTAGATCATCACCTCTGGCCCTCTGTTTGCTCAGGCTGCTCCAAGTTCTGACCACTGGGAGGAGTTTCCTTCCTTGCAGTTTTTCAGGGATACTCCTGAGTGGGGCTGAAATGCTGCAGAAGTCCACTTCCACAAATGTGCAGAGTATCAGGTGGAACCATCTAGCAATCAGGACTTAGTTGCTCTCTGTCATTTGACTGGTCATCAGGAGCCTCACGTGGGGTCATTAGCGTGGGTGAAGGGAACTGGGGCAGTGCAGGAGCAGGTGCTGGGAGAGTATGAACCGCTTGCACAGGCAACCTACTTATGCTTTCAAGGTCTACTGGAGTATGAACTTGAACACACCATTTCTATTTGGTGACGACTTACTGTCATGCATGTCCAACTTTATGGCTCAGTGGATCAGATAACACCTGCCTCACCGTGGGATGAAAATGTCTTATGGTCACCTGATGCTCTGTGGAGGGTATTTTTGGAAGGGTGCAAAGATTTACTCCAGTACCCTGAGGGTCTGGGCTGCTGGGACTTGCAGCAGGTTCCGTAGCTACTCCATCTGTCACAGATAATTTGGGGAATCATCAGAGGCTTGATCATGAGGTCTTAGCCACACAGCAGCCTAGACTTTCTGCAGAGTCTTTTTTGCCCTGGACCCTACTCAAAATCAGTAAAAATGTTTGGAGCAGCACACATTACAGGTGGGAGATGTTGCTTTCAAGAGCCAGATAAGTCCACCAAGTGCTGTGTGTCTTTCTTGGTGGGAGGCAGTACGAGGAGAAGCAAGTTGTCTGTCCCTATAGAGGCAACATCCAAACATGGCCCACAATATTGGACCTCAGAAACTTCACCTAGGTGTCAGACCCCTGAACTTAATGGTGTATCCTCCCACCACCTGCTATGCATATGTCTTATTAAAGCTTCTAGGGTGCTGTCCACTTCCTGCTCAGCAGGTCTGTTATGCATAATGTCATCAGTCTGGTGAGTCAGCATGATATTGCGTGAAATGCTGAGTCATTGAGTCCCTCTCGTCTAGACCAGTCCTAGCAGGAGAGTTGGTACAGTCCTGAGGCAAGACAGGGTCTCCTGCTGTCCCTGCTGAACTAAAGCAAACTCCTTTTGGTAGTTGCCAGAACACTGGCTGTGGACGGTGCCAGGAGCCAGGGGATTTTCTCCTTCAGGAGAGATACCACATCTGGAATAGCAGATGCATTTGGAGTAAGTTTATAGTAGTTCATGGCCATTCTCCAAGATCTATCTGCCTTCTGCACAGGACACACGGGCAAGTCAAATGGAAAGTGTAAAGAGTATGACAGGAGCCCCCACCTCAACATCTTTTAGTGTTACAGGGTCTCCAAACAAGTGGAGATTACTTTCCTAAACTAGAGCAGCATCTGCCATAAATAGCAAAGGAGGCTTGGGGAGACTTGGGGGTTCAGGGTTCTCAGTTTCATCTGAGTTTTCCTTACTGTTCTCAGGATCCCTCTCTTTTTCATTCAATGCCTTGTTGATTTCACATATGGGATTTGCCAAGGTTATGAGTCAAGTTCAACTTCTATTGTAATTCCGCCATCCTCAGGACTGGATTGCAATGTGCTGTGGATTAAATTTGGGGCCTGATTTTCAGCTGTGTCTTGCCTGTGGTTACAAGAGGTAGGACGTTTCTTTCGGGCCTTCCTAAATCTCTGGTTCTCTGAGGATACTTTGATCTGAGAATTTAAAGTCCTGAGCTTGTCGTTTTCTTTCCAGAACAGTTAGAGGTAGCCATCACACCCCATACTTCTTGTCATTGGCACCAACACTTATGGTCAAGTGCAGCGGCCACTTGGTCTACTCAAGTCTTGCCTCCAGTTGACGTTGCATCTCAGGCAAACCCAAGGTTCATTTAGGAAAACAGAAGCTCCACTAGTAATCGCACAGAGGGGAGGGTTCTTATGGACACTGGTCATGGAAGTGTTGACAGGGTGAAGGCACAAAAACGGAAGAGAAGGGAAACCAGGGCTTAGGAAGTGGGGGTCGGCTGCTGCCAGGACTGGAGGAACCGTGGGAGAAGGACTGCCTCTGTTGCTGCCTCTGCTGGAGACGGGGCCACTGCAGCTGCTGCTGCTGACATGGCAGAAGGAGAGATGAACAGGGTCTCTCACCTCCAACCTCCCAGGCTTAGCACCTCCCATTGTCTGAAGCTCACTGGGACCAGCGGTCCGGGGATGCTGGGAAATGCCACTTGCAGTGGTCCAGCATCACACAGATGATGGTCACCAAGGGGAGAACAGAGAGGTGACTGGACAAATGACCAGCACAGTGGGTCAGGACTTGACTTTTATACCAAACAAATCCTTTCAGAATCAGCTCTGTTACTTCATAGTTGTGTGATGCTGAGAGAGGCAGGTAACCTTTTGGAGACTCAGTTTCCCCATGAATAAAATGGGAATCATCACGATTGAGGATTGGATTAAGTCAAGTATCAAAGTGCCTATCGTAGTGCCTCGCACCCAATGTGCACTTCCTGGGAGGTTCTTTTTTTTTTTAAATTAATTAATTAATTATTTTTTGGCTATGTTGGGTCTTCGTTGCTGCGTGTAGGCTTTCTCTAGTTGCGGCAATTGGGGGCTACTCTTTGTTGTGCGCAGGCTTCCCGTTGCGGTGGCTTCTCTTGTTGCAGAGCTCGGGCTGTAGGCGCGCGGGCTTCAGTAGTTGTGGCACGTGGGCTCGGGAGTTTTGGCGCACGGGCTTAGTTGCTCTGTGGCATGTGGGATCTTCCTGAACCAGGGCTCTAACCCGTATCCCCTACATTGGCAGGCGGATTCTTAACCACTGTGCCACCAGGGAAATCCCTCCTGGGTGGTTCTTACTTCACCCTTAACTCACTCTCTGACTTTGAATGAGTGTCTCGGTGTTTCAGAGCTGTGTTTTCTCATCTGTAACGTGAAGGGGTTTGGACTGAGCTTCAACTGTGATGTGCTGGGGAACATCCCTTAAATGAAACCGGCAGGTTGGGGCGGGAAGGGGGCGTTGGGGAGGCCCCGGTTGTGTCTGAGTGCTGAGAGCTGTGTGCTTTGCTGGAGAATGTGCTTGAACACCAGAGAGCTCACACTTCAGCTGCCTTAATGCTCCCTGTATCTCCCTGCTAACGGTGCCCCCGGCAACGCTGACCTGGTCTCTCTTCTCTTTGATGCACCTCCTCTCAGCACTGCTTAGTCGGCAAGAAATTGCCAAGGGCAGCGAGCATGCTCTGTCAGAGGGGGAAAAGGGAACTTCAAATCAAATTCATCATGAAGATTAGATTTGAAGCTTCAGGGTCTTCCAGGGGCCTGAGTGCCTGAGCTTTGAGAATCCTTCTGTTCTGCCTGGAATTATGAGTTTAAACCTTCTGGAACTCAGGTTTGGGGGGAGCTGGAGATGTGACAGAGGTGGGGTCCATGGGAAACACTAGCTTAGTGGTTAGCACTGAAGGGCCTTTTGAGTTCCTGTTCTGCCACCTACTAGCCTACTAGGGTTACTTCGATTCTTTAAGACTGAGTTTCCTCCTTTGTAAAGTAGGATTAATACTGTCTACTGTAATTGACGCATGCTGTTTTGTCACCTTGTTGTTCCCTCTCTTCTCTGTTTAGCCCCCATTCCTTTAGGAAACCAAGCCTCTTGCACTCCCCAGGCCATGAGATTCAGACAGGGTTACTAATCACAACTCCCACCCCATCTCCTACACTTAGAGACGGCTAAAGGCCTAGCCAGACCAATTCTAGTATCCCGACCTCTGGAAACAGTGCCTGGTCTAAGGAATGGGCCTGTGACCCAGATCAGGCCAATCAGAATCTTTGCCAGGATTTGACATCTGGCTGCTGGGAGAGGCAAGCTCTTTCTTGTCTATGGAGTCCCAGATTGGGTGATGCAAGCTTGGAGCTGCCAATGGTTACGACTCCTCCCTCCCCTCCCTTCCCCTCCCTGTGAAGAATTCCAATAGTAAAGGGAAAGGAAGGTGCATTCCAACTCCCATCACAGACAGAGAGAAGCACAATAAAGACGTTAAGAAAAAAAGAGATCCAGTGCTTTTATTTGAGCCCCTGGATCCAGCCATGCCTGAGGCAGGTCTGTCTCTGCTCATCCCAGTTCTGTGGGACACTGAACCCCCTCTTTAGTTTGAGCACTTTGGATTTTGTCTCTGACAAAAGAGTCCTAACAGACTTACTCATCTGGGCTGTTGCTGGGATTAAATGAGTGCTCTGTAACACCAGCTTTTATAGTTGCCCTCGTCACAGTCGTTCACATGTCTGTCTGGAGCGCGGGATTACAACCGGGCTGACCATGTGTCAGCCTGGCCTCCCCGGGGGTCCTGCTGCTCCCTCATGCATCCTCATCAGAGCTCTCCCAGCAGGTCCATTCCAGGGGGTAGTGTCACGGCCCTGCTCAGATCCTGGATGGCGCCCAGGCTGATGGCTGCAGTCAGCGCAGGAACCAGCCGGCGTCTCTCAGCTCCTCCTCTTGCCTCAAATGGAGGAGGTTCAGAAGGGCAAGTGACCGTGGTCCTTCAGGACCAACTCACTTGTTCTACGGAAGGGGAAACTGAGGCCCAGAGAGGGCAAGGGCACAGTCACTAAGGTTCCTAGCTTTCTTGTGGTCTCTTCCCCTGGCGCAAGTCAGAATTTATCAATCTCTGCACTCATTCATTTGTCCCTCCTTCCCTCCCTCCCTCCCTCCCTTCCTTCCTTCTTTCCTTCCTTCCTTCCTGCCGTTATAACCGAGCTTCTACTGAGGTGGTAAAGACAGAAAGGGCCCCGCATCCAGGGTCCCCAGGCTGGTCCTCTGAGCCCCACTGTCTTCTGTGTCTGTGAGGTCACATCTCCCTGTCTCATCTGGGCTGTGTTGGGAAAGGCAGGTTTATCTCCTCCCCTGACTGGGAGCTCCTCATGGCCACAGCCATGCCATCCGTTTCTGTGACTCCAGGGCCCAGCTCTGCTATCAGTAAGCGATGGTGAATCGGGAACCCAAACAGGAACAGATTTTGGAGGGGGGTTGTGGAGTTTGGCGTCAAGGGGCCTGAGCCTCAGTTCCCCAACCTGTCAGATGGAAACAATAACCCCACCCCCAGGAATCATGAAATGAAACGTCAGTTATAACCCCCTGGGACTCAGCGGGAGTCACTGCCTGTGTTTTCTTGGCATGTATCTCCCTGATCCCAGGTGCCGGGGGGGCAGGCCTTTCTCCCTCCCCTCGGTGGGAGCTTCTTGGGAGGGACAGGCTCTGCTGGGCCCAGCGCTGACTCCCGTCCCAGGGCCCAGTACACAGGAGGTGCTCAGGGAAGGTCTGATGAACAGAGGGGATGGGCGAGCGGGCCAGTGAGTGTTTATCCAAGCCCTCCTCCTCCATGGTGCTGGCTGGGTGGGTCCCCGGCTCCAGGATGCCTCCTCAAACCACCCCAGTAACCACAGTGAGGGACTTGCTACTCTTCCCCCGACCCCGTCCCCCAGCGCCCCACACCTGACGGGGAGATCTTTACTTTTATTCATTCATTCGTCACAAAAATGTTTATTGTGGACCTACTACGTGCCAGGCTCTGTTCAAGGCACTGTTCACAAGTACTGAAGTGAACAGAAAAATGATCCAAACCCTGCCCCGCCTCATGGCGCTTCCAGTCTAGAGGCTGACAAACGAAGGAAGAGACTGTCCCATGATGCCGGGGAGTGAGGAATACGAAGGGGACGACGTGGCAGGTCGGGGAGGAGCCAGAGAGTGAAGGGGACCCCGTCTTTGTCATCACCCTCCCACCATGACCCTCTGCCCCCTGCACAAGCTGTGTTGGGAGGCCCTGGTGGTGGGAAGCAGAGTCCTGAGGGAAGTGAAGGTGGGGCACTGGAGCTGGGGAGACAGCAGCAGCCCTGTTCCCAGGACCCAGGCAGGCAGGGCCAGGGTGCAAGGCAGGGGGAAGCCGTGTTGCAGGCGGAGCCCAGGCAGCGACCGGGCTGGCAGCCAGGTCAGCTCAGACTTTTTGGGGACACCTTTCTTAGGAACTAACCTGGTCCTTGCCCCTGCCCCTCAGGGTCCATCCAGGGTGTCCACGGCCTACAAAGAACCCAGAGGGCAGGGCCTTGGAGACTGTATGCATCATCCTTTTTTATGTGTTCACTGCTCGTTCTGGTCCAGGCACTGGCAGGCAGCTTTGGAAGACGCAGCCACGGTGTCCTTTCCCGGGTCCGAGGGATCCAGGCAGAAGGTGATGAGCAGGGGAAGGGGGAAAGGAGAGAAGGGCTGACGTGGGGGTGCATGCGGACTTTCCCTGGCCCTGCCAGCAGGAAAAGACCCAGGTCCCGGTTCCCAGCAGATCCCGTCCTGCTGGCACCTCCGGGTCCCTCCCACCCCCAGTTCCAGCTATAGAACATGAGACCTCAGGGGCCTGGGCTCAGTCTCCACGCCCAGGGAGCAGCCGGCAGCCCCAGGTCACAGCCAGTGGACCCCATATTCTGCTGCAGGATAATAGTTAATGAGTCATGTTGAGGGGTGTGCTGGCCCTGCCACCCCACTAACCCAGCTCACCTGGAGACACACACGCTCAGCTGCACACAGGCCTGACCACTAACCCAGCTCACCTGGAGAACACACACGCTCAGCGTGCAGACAGGCCTGACCACTAACCCAGCTCACCTGGAGACACACACGGTCAGTGTGCAGACAGGCCTGACCACTAACCCAGCTCACCTGGAGACACACACGGTCAGTGTGCAGACAGGCCTGACCACTAACCCAGCTCACCTGGAGAACACACATGCTCAGCGTGCAGACAGGCCTGACCACTAACCCAGCTCACCTAGAGAACACACACGGTCAGCTGCACACAATCCTGACCACTAACCCAGCTCACCTGGGGAACACACACGCTCAGCTGCAGACAGGCCTGACCACTAACCCAGGTCACCTGGAGAACACACAGGGTCAGCGTGCAGACAGGCCTGACCACTAACCCAGCTCACCTGGAGACACACAGGGTCAGCGTGCACACAGGCCTGACCACTAACCCAGCTCACCTGGGGAACACACACGCTCAGCTGCATACAGGCCTGACCACTAACCCAGGTCACCTGGAGAACACACAGGGTCAGCGTGCAGACAGGCCTGACCACTAACCCAGCTCACCTGGAGAACACACACGCTCAGTGTGCACACAGGCCTGACCACTAACCCAGCTCATCTGGAGAACACACAGGGTCAGCGTGCAGACAGGCCTGACCACTAACCCAGCTCACCTGGAGACACACAGGGTCAGCGTGCACACAGGCCTGACCACTAACCCAGCTCACCTGGAGAACACACACGCTCAGCTGCACAGAAGCCTGACCACTAACCCAGCTCACCTGGAGATCACACATGCTCAGCTGCAGACAGGCCTGACCACTAACCCAGCTCACCTGGAGAACACACATGGTTAGTGTGCAGACAGGCCTGACCATCACATGGAACCAACCAGGCAGAGTCATGAGCCCCGCTGTGACAATGACAGAGGCAAATGGGGCAGGAGGAAGAGCAAGCACAGGCTTGGGGGGCACACACCCTGGCTTAGCCACTTACTGTGTGATCCTGAGACAAGAAGCTTCACCTCCCTGAGCCTCTGTTTCCCCGTCTGTAACATGTGAGTAATAATTCACCTTCTCTCACAAGCTTGTTCTGAGGATGATACTGAACCGTTTACTCTGAGTTCATTCATGCTGAGACTCTCTGGCTGATTTCCTTCCTTTTGCCTTTAATACCTTCCCCCTTGTCCATCTAATGAACTCCTATTCATCCTTCAAAACCCAACAGAGCTATCCCCTCTTCTAGTGACATATTGTTTCAGCTTTTAGCATCCATTCCTCTTGTGGCAACAGTACCTTGCTTTCTCCTGGGGAGTCACCTCCCAGCCCATAGTTAGTCACGTGATCCTGGGGAAGGTGAGTGAGCTGTGGTGTCAGGGAAGGCACAGCCACTCAGAGATTCCAGGTGGAGGCAGAGATGGAGCAGGGAGCAGAGACCCCGACTCCCTCTACCACCACCCTCCCCTCCCGCCCTCTGGACTCCTGTGGGGCCTCCCACTGGTCCAAACCCATGAAAGTCCATCTGCAGAGAAACCCTGATATAGTCCTCACAGGTCGGCCTCCCGGCACAGAGCAGGGCAGAGCAGGGGAGGGGCGGGGGACAATGGTTCAGGGGGTGGGGAGGGGTGAAGGAGGGGCAGCAGCTACAGAGTATTCCTGACAGTGTTAATGGTGTTACCTAGGGGTGCATTTTAGAGATTTTAGACTCTTTATATTTTGGTGTCATTTTTGTAACAAGGTCAGACCATTTTTCAACATTGAAGTTATTTATTTTAAGTGACCAGAAAGGGGAACCTGGGGAGCCATACAGAAACCCCACGATGCCTCCACACTCAGGGGCAGAATGTGGGTGAGGAACAGGTGAACTTGACCTTGTGACCCCCATTGGGAAACAGTGTCTCAGAGGCTCGTTGAGGCTCAGCATGTGCAACAGTGCTGCGGTAACAAGTGGGCTGGGAGCCTCCGACCTGCTGTGTGACCTCGAGCAGGTCCCACCCCCCCACCCCGGGTCTCAGTTTCCCCATCCTGTGCAGGGGGTGCCCCTGACCTTTTAAGGACCTTTCTTCCTCCTGAGCGCAGGAGTCCTCCGAGAGGTAAGAGGGTTTGGACCCTGCCAGGAGCCCGGGGTTTTCCTGTGAACAGAGACTAAAGAAGCTGAACCTGTTTACTGTGAGGAAGATAGAACAGACACATGGCCCTGGTAAGTGCTTGGGGCCTTCCAGGATGATTAAAACCCGGTGATGAAGACTCATAATCAGTTTTCTGGGACAAGCAAGAAAACCGAGGGCCCAGTGCTGCTGCAGCCTGTGGGAAGGGAAGGGAAGGGAGGGGAGGGGAGGGGAGGGGGGGAGGGAGGGGAAGGGGGGGAAGGGAGGGGAAGGGAGGGGAAGGGAAGGGAAGGGAAGCACCCAGGACAGCAGGAGGAACCTTCCAGCTGGAGGTGGTGCAGAGGCCAGGACTGGGGCTGGGGCAACATCCCCACTGTCCTTACTTGGAGGTGTGACCTTGGACCAGCCCCTCTGCCTCTCTGAGCCTGTTTCCCCAGCTATAAAATGAAGGGGTTGAAAAGATAATCTCTGTGGTCCTGTCCTGCTCTGTGACCACATCGATTGGGGAATATGGCAACAGGTAAAACTGGGGGGCAGAAGTCTTCATCATCATCTTCGTCATCACCACCACCACCACCACCATCGTCATCACCACCATCGTCACCTTCACCATCATCACCACCACCACCGTTATCATTACCTTCACCTTCATCATCACCATCATCACCACCATCATCACCACCACCACCGTTATCATTACCTTCACCTTCATCATCACCATCAACACCACCATCATCATCACCACCACCGTTATCATTACCTTCACCTTCATCATCACCAACATCACTAGAAAGAGCCACCTACTGAATGTTTCCTATGTACTAGACAGTGTGAAGAACTTGGCTTTCTTCTTCTCACTGAATAGTCACTGTTATTGTACCCAATTTATAGTTAAGGAAATAGGCTCTGAGAAACCAAATGACTTGCCCAAGATTGTGAAGCCACTAAGGAGCCAGCTGGCGGGGACTGGAATTAGGACTAAATGACTCCGGAACTTGTGGCTTTAACCGTACTTGGCATCAGCTCCTGTCTGTGTGACTGGAGTCAGATCTCAGCAGACTCTTAGGTCCATCAACACGGGGGACCATCTTCTCCAACCCTCTCATGGTCCAGTGCAGGAAACTGAGGCCAGAGAGGGAAAGGGATTTGTTCAAGGTCATGTTTTGAGCCAGAGGCGGAGCTGGGCCCAGAAAATGGTTCTCCTCTCTGTTTCTTTTTACTCCTCCCCTATGTTGCTTCCAAGGATGTGACCTCTGAGCCCCTCAAATATTCCATTCATTCCACAGAGTCTTATGAACACGCATGCTCTGCACTGGGCTCTGTGCCATGAGAGGGTCAAGGAGGCGCCGGACCCAGATTTTTCCCAAGGACCTTGGTATCCAGAAGTGACCACTCCCACAGCTAATTAATCCAGGCTTCAGACCCACTATGGAACGAGCTTTCATAGGGAAACATCCAGCAAGTGGCAGAGAGGTCAGGAAGCCTTTGGTCAGGGTGGGGGTTAGACTCCAGGGCTCAGGCCCAAGCGTCAGGGTCTGCTCAGAAGCAGGTGGTAGAGCAGAGGCACGGCCAGCCCTGAAACTCGAAACACACCCAGGACAGATAAGCTCAGGGGCTCGCGGGCCTGGAAGGTTCACCTTTGAGGTGAACACAGCACGTGGTGTGCAGGAGGTCGGTCATCCGGGGGTGCACGGCGGCTCTGGACTCCGGCAGCTCGTACACAGGCCCCTTGGACTTGGGAGCAGCTCCAGGACCTGTAGCCCAGCCCCCTGCAGCTTCGAGCCCCTGACTCTGCCCCTCGGAGGGGTTATCGGGAGCCGCCCTCTGCCAGGGTCTGCAGCCTCCCCCTGGGCTCGGGCAGAGAGGAGCAGCCGCGCTCACTTCATGGCGGCCCAGGAGCCCCAGGCAGTTGACCGGCCCCACGGGCCCGGTTTCCCCTCCATGGACACACCCACGCTGTTCGGTCAGTCTTTGGAGGTGAATACAGCACACTGGAGTCCCAGCACCTCTGTCACTATGAAGTGTGCCCCCCCCCCAAAAAGGTGTGCTCTAGGGACTTCCCTAACGGTCCAGTGGTTAAGACTTCGCCTTCCAATGCAGGGGGTGCGGGTTCGATCCCTGGTTGGGGAGCTGAGATTGCACATGCCTCGTGGCCAAAAAACCAAAGCATAAAACAGGAGCAGTATTGTAACAAATTCAATAAAGACTTTAAAAAAATGGTCCATGTTAAAAAAATCTTTAAAAAAAAAAAGAAGTGTGCCCAGGCCCCTCAGCTAATCTCACTGACCCCCAGGTCCCATTTGCACATGGGACCCCCAGGTCCCATTTGCCAGGTCCCAAGTTCAGGACACCTGCCTCCCAGGCTGCCCTGAGGACAAAACAAGAAGATGCTGTCGCCTCCATCACAGAACCATCATTTCCTGCGTGGATAATTCGTACCTTTCTCTGAATCCTCCAAGCAAGGAAGGTGCTGTCACTGTCCCCTCTGCTGATGAGGAGGATCTGCCGGGTGATATGCACACCTCAAGTCCACGGCCATGAGCGGCCCGGCCAGGACACAGCCCAGCCTCCTGCAGCCCTGCCTGCGCGTCCCCCTCCCGCTGCCACGTCCTCCTGCAAAGACGAAATGCCCGTCATTAAGAGACCTTGTTTTCAGCAGAGCAAATGCAGAGCTTTTGGACAAGCATTGAACCAAGCAGGGCTCGGTCACACGCAGCTTTATTTTGATGGCCCTTGTTTATGTACCCAGGCCAGGCAATCTGGTTACATGTGATGAGATATTGCTTGATGTGGCTTGATGGTCCCTCTGTAAGGGGACAGATTATCCTAACATATTGTTGGTGGGGGGAAAGGGGGAGTGACACAGAGAGAGAGAGAGATACAGAGAGAGAGAGAGAGAGATGAAGACAGAGAGAGACAGAGACAGAGAGAGACAGAGACAGAGAGCGGGTATGCACAGACCTCCATAACAGGACAAGGTGAACACTGAAATGAGCTGGGTTTTTTTTAATGAAACTAGAATGTCCAAGGGATTTTGACAAAACACGATGTCTCAGATCCCTCCACCCAGCAGAAACAGGAGGCACCCGTAGGTGTGGGGCTCGCAGAGCACAGGGCCTCCTGTGGGCCCCATGCAGGCAGGGGACCCGGAGGGGGCTATTCTGCACAGACCGGTGACCAGGGCCGTCAGCCACGTGCAGAGGCAGGAGCAGACAGAGGATGGCTCTGCCCTTCCCTCCCACGTGAGGGGCTTTGGGATCGTCTCCCAAATATGAGGGGACAAATCCTGTTAGCCGGCCGGTGGGTGTGAGGCGCCTCCCTGCCTTGTGGTGTGAGGGACGGCGGGGTGGGGTCTGAGGGTACCTTTCTGCTCATCCCCTGCCCTCAGGGAAAATCTCTGGGTCACCTGATACACACCCCAACTCCTCATCCCTGAGTCCATCCAGGAAATGTCTGTGCCGGGCTCTGAGATCCCAGCCCCGGAGGGGCTCAGGGAGCAGCTGGAGAAATACAAGCACAGAACTGCCTGACATGAGCCTCCGCAGCTTTTCCTGAGCACATGTGACGTGCAGGCCCTGGGCTGTACGCTTCCCATGATGGTCTCACCCGGTCATACCTCCACCCCAGGACGAATGCTCTTTCTCCGTCCTGGCAGTGGGAAAACAGGGCTCAGGCGGACTGTGTCTGGGCCAAGGCCCCACAGCCAGGAAGGGGCTTCCTTCCTTATCTCGTGCTATGTAACAACCTCCCCCGCAAAAGGCATAGCTTAACAAACAACACCCCAAAAGGTGTCAAAGCTCGGTGGGGATGGCTTATCTCGTGCTCCCTGTTGTACTGGGGGCGTGGTCCACCTGGGACTACAGATCGTTTTCTAGTGGCTCACTCATGTGGCTGGCAAATCGGTGGCACTGTCAGTCAGCTGTGAGTTCGGGCTGCAGGCGGGGCCTCCGTCCTCTCCAGGTAGCCTTTCTCTGGGTGGCTCTGGATTCCTCAAACTGTGGAGGTGTGTTCCATGATCGGGCATCCCCAGAGAGCGAGGGGAGGATGTATTACCTTTACAATGTAGCCTCGGGAGTGATGTAACATCACTTCCGCAGAAGTCACCAGCCCGCCCGGATTCAAGGGGAGGGCACGTGGACCCCACTGCCCCATGGCAGGAGTGTCTTGTCACATCACAAGCAGAGCCTGCGGATGGGAGTTATTTCAGGGCCATCTACCCTCAAGCCACAGTGGCCCTTGGCCTGTGCCTCACATGAGCCTGGCTCTTGCCTGCCTCAGGGCCTTTACACAGAAGGCTGTTTCCACGGCTAGTTACTTCTTATCCTTTCGATTTTAGTTTAAATGCCACCTCCTGACATCTCTCATCCTCCTACCTAAGTGGATTCCTTGGTGACACCCTAGTCACCCCCATTATTCATCCTCTCTTTCTTCCCTAGAAAACGTGGTGTGCAGGGAGCACATAGCTTTGCGGAATAGAGAGCATTTCCTAGCCTTCCCCATCTCACAGCTGGGCGGCTTGGGAGCGTCATGTGACTTTGCCCCTGCGATGTGAGCACATGACGCATGCACTATGGGCTGCAGCGGTCCTCCAGGTGAGGGATGACGGAGGCGTGGGCCGCCTGTACCTAACAACGGTGAGGAGAAGCAGTCCGATTCTGGATGGATTTTGGAGGTAGAGTTGGCCTGCTCTGCTAGAGGACTGGGTGTGGGATGTCCCACGTGGGGTGTGACATAAGGAGGACAGAAAGTGACACCAAGGTTTTGGCCTGAGCAACTGAGATGAGTGGGCGAACTGAGATGGGGGAGCCGTGGGGGGGTGAGCATGCTTGGGGAGAAGCGGTGTGGTTTCCTTCGGGCCACGTGGGCGCTGTGATGTCAGTCGGAGAGCTGAGAGCAGGCACGGGCAGGCAGGAGGAGGCCCTGGAGGAACGGAGGCGGGCTGGGCTGAAGTTACACACTTGTGAGCTGTCAGTGCAGAGACAGTATTTAAAACCGCAGGATGGATGAGACCACCAGGGGCTCCAGTGTAGACAGAGAGGATGAACGAAGACCAATCCTCAGCATTAGGAACGTGGAAGACCAGGGAGCTTTCCTAGAAGCCAGTGAAGGAAGTGCTTCGGGGGGAGCGATGGCCAACTGTGTCCAGAGGAACCGATCTGCTGAGTCGACTGAGGATTGATATTGGATTCAGTAACATGGAGGTCACAGGTGACCCGGGGGTCACCCCTGACAGGGAGGTCACAGGTCACCCCGGGGGTCACCGTTGATAGGGAGGTCACAGGTCACCCGGGGTCACCGCTGACAGGGAGGTCACAGGTCACCCGGGGGTTACTGCTGACAGGGAGGTTGTGGGCGGAGTGATAGGAGTGAGAGCCTGAGGGGAGTGGGTTTAAGAGAAGTTGGGAAGAGAGAAGTTGGGACCACTGAGGAGTGACAGCGCACTGGAGGCCCTTCCTTGAGGAAAGCATCATGGCGTATGAAAGAAGCATGTGGGGTGTTTGTTAGGATGAGGGTCAGCCTGTGTTCTGTGCTGCGGGTCAGCGGCCCTGCTTCTCCCTTCATCAGGTGCTGAGTTCCTCAAGGGCAGGAAGTGTTTCTGTGTTCATCTGAGTGTAACCACTGCCCAGCAAAGGACCAGACTTGGAGCTGATGTTCAGGAAATGTGGGCGTGAGGGAGGGAGGGAGGGTGGTGTGGTTCTGCCTGTCTGTCTGGCCTCACTTGACCTTTCAGAGGAGCTGGGAGGGTGGGTTGTGTGTTAGGAGAAGCACCAGCTCCAGAAGCAACAAGCCAAGCTCCCACATCCCCCCAGCTGGTGACCTTGCTCAAGTCCCCGAACCACCCCAGGTTCAGTTTCTTAATCTAGAGAATGGACATAGCATTACCTACTTGCAGGATTGGTTTTGAAGTCTGGAGATAAAATTGTTTAAAAACAACTAGCAGCGTCCCTGGTGACATTACTGGCCCTCAGTAAATGCCATCTCTTACCATGATACTGAAGTCTCTGGGTAGTAAACGTGGTCACCATTGCCTGTCGCTGAGCACCTGCAGGCTTTGTCTCTTACTTAATCCACACGACAGCTCTTCAAAGTAGGGGCCACTACCCCTTCATTTTAGAGGTGAGGAGACGGAGGCTGAGGGAGGCCTTTCCTCACCTAAAGTCACAGCCATTGCACGGCAGAGCCCGGACTTGAACTTGAACACATGCCGGGCTGACTCCAAAGCCCGGGCCTTTAACTGCTCTGCTCTGTGCCTGTCCGGGTGGCGTTGAAAGCCAGACGATCCCTTGATGCAACACCAAATGGGTGATCTGTGGCCTGGGCGCTGATTCTCAAATGCTGTGAAATGTGTCAGAGGCAGTGGCCTCTCAGACAAGGCTTCCTGGAGCACAAGAAGACGAATGGTCCAGCCTGGCTCTGCCCAGGGCCACGGGCAGAGCAGATGTGGGGTAGAAGCCCCCGCCCGCCCCACTCCAGTAAATAGGATTTCTACAAGCACCGAGGGGCCAGCTGCCTATTGACTGCCAGGAGCTAAATTTTTTTCTTTACGTCCTAATAAATCCGGCTATAGGAACCTGCCAAAGCAATTATTACTTTTCACAGCCTCTCTGCCGGGCGCTGATTGGGACATGTTATATATCCCGGGCACCCAGGAGATGGAGCCTTGACTTTGACAGACGCTAAGGCCATTTGCAAAGCCCTAACTGAGAGCGGGCCTGGCTGCTCCCTGTCACTGGGCTCCCGCTGACCTCCCCCAGCGGCCTCTGCTGGACAGGGGCTTAATAGACACGCCCAGGGCAGAAATAACGGTGCCGTTATGTGGGCAGAACCTACCTTGTGATGTGGTGACATGAGCAGGGACGATGGCGTCCAAGGCTCTTGGTCCGCGGGCCTCCTACTCTCAGGGGCACTGAGACCGGTCCTGACCTTCAGTGAGCCTCGGGGGCCTCATCTGAGAAATGGGAGAAGAAAGAACCAGAGGCCGTGGTGCTCCCAGGGCAGTGGGCGGCTGGGTGGTGTTGATGGAATTGGAGGGACCTATGGTTTCAACAGGTTCAGGCCAAGCGACGTCCTGCTGGTGAAGGACGAGAGCCTTGGACGTGGTGATGTGAAAAAGCAAAGCTCTATTCGGCACTTAGATAGCACGGGGCGCGTTGCCAAGTGCTCCTTGTGGATTGTCCTGTCGTCCTCCGAGGAGGCCGGTGAGGCAGGTACCGTTGTCACCCCCACTTTATAGGTGAGGAGATCGGGGCTCCGCTATCTTAAGCGACCTGTCCAAGGTCACAGAGCCATCGAGTGACTGACAAACAGCGGCAGCCAGAGCGATCGCTTGAAAAAATACGCCAGGTCCCATCACCAGCCGCTCAGACCCTCAGTGACCTCCCACTGCTCGGTGGGCGAAGCTGAGCTCCTGGCCGTGGCCTCCAAGGCCCTTCCTGACGGGGCTCTGCCCTCTCCCTGCATGTCCCTCCTGCTCCTTTGCTCGCTCGGGCATCACTTCTCCTCACTGCCCTGAGCTCTCAGCCTGGACGCCCTGCAGCAGTCTCTGTGTGGCTGGTCCTTCTTGGTGTCCAGGTCCCAGCTCAGATGCCCCCCAAAAAGGCCCACCCTGACTGCCCTGAGGGGACCCCCTGCCCCACTGTCCTGTCTGTCTCAGGGCCTCACCCTTTGTATGTCCCTCCTTCTCTCCCACAGTGGGTGATGAGCTTATTTATTCTTTGGTTATTTGTTCACTGTCTCGCCCTCCAGACTGTGAGATGGCGGGGACCGTGTGAATCCGGTCCCCCTGTGGTCCCCAACACTGAGCACGGGTGCCTGGCACGTGCCAGGCACTCAATGAATATTTGCTGAATGTACAAACAGGACTTGAACTTAAGTCTGTCTTGCTCCAGATCCCCACACACATGGGGGGCTGCCGGGGGTTGCCGCTGACAGGGAGGTCACAGGTCACCCAGGGTCACCGCTGACAGGGAGGTCACAGGTCACCTGGGGGTGAAAAAAAATTATTTTTCCAGCTTTATTGAGATATAGTTAACATCCAACGTGGTGTAAGTTAAAGGTGTACAATGTGATGATTTGATACACACATATATTGTAAAATGATGACCACAACAAAGTTGGTAAACACATCCATTACCTTAAATAACGACTATTTTTGTTGTTGTTGTAATGAGAACATTTGAGATCTACCCTCTCAGCAACTTTCAAGTATACAATACAGTATCATTAATTACAGTCACCATCCGTACTAGGAGGAGAAGGTTCCCCAGAACTTATTTGTCTTATAACTGGAAGTTTGTACCCCTTGACCAACATCTCCCCATTTCCCCCACCCCCTAGGCCCTGGCGACCACCAATCTACTCTTTGTTTCTATGAGTTTGGCTTTTTTAGATTCCATCTGTAAGTGAGATTATATAGTATTTATCTTTCTCAGTCTGACTTATCTCACTAAGGATAATGTCCTCAAGGTTCATCCATGTTGTCACAAATGCAGAATTTCCTTCTTTTTATGGCTGAATAATATTCCATTGGTGTGTGTGTATACACACACACACACAACCACAACATATTCTCTTTATCCATTTATTTATTAATGGATAGGTTTTTTTCCTATGTCTTAGCTTATTAGGTTCTTTCATGTCTTAGCCATTGTGAATAATGCTGCAACGAACATGCAGATGTTTCCTTGAGAGAGTGATTTTCTTTCCTTAGGATATATACCTAAGAAGGTGGGATTGCTGGACCATATGGTAGCTCTATTTTTAATTTCTTGAGGGATCTCCATACTGTTTTCCACAGTGGCTGTACCAATTTACATTCCCATCAACAGTGCACAAGTGTTTCCTTCTCTCCACAGCCTCACCAGCCCTTGTTATCTCTTGTCTTTTTCAAAATAGCCATTCTAGCAGGTGTGAGGTGACATCTCATTGTGGTTTTAATTTGCATTTCCCTGATATTTTGTAATTTTAAGCACCTTCTCATGTACCTGTCGACCATTTGTATGTCTTCTTTGAAAAAATATCTGTTCAGGTCCTTTGCCCATGTTTTAATCAAGTTATTTTTTCTTTTGCTATTGAGTTTTGTGAGTTCTTTATATATTTTGTACATTAACCTCTAATAATATGATTTGCAAATATTTCCCCCTTTCAGTAGGTTACCTTTTCATTTAATTTGCTATTTCTTTTGCTGTATAGAAGCTTTTTCGTTTGATGTAGTCCCATTTGTTGACTTTTGCTTTTGTTGCTTGTACCTTTGGTGTCATATCCCAAAAATCACTGCCAACAATTTTTTTTTTTTTTTTTTTTTTGCCAAGACCAATGTCAAGGTGCTGTCCCCCTGTTTTCTTTTAGGAGTTTTACAGCTGCAGGTATTATGTTTAGGTCCTCATTCATTTTGAGTTAATTTTTGTGACTGGTGTAAGATAGGGGTCCAATTTCATTATTTTACATGTGAATATCCAGTTTTCCTAAACACCATTTTTTGAAGAGATTGTCTTTTCCCCAATGAACATTCTTGACTTCCTTGTCAAATATTAGCTGACTGTATATGCATGGGTTTATTTCTGGGTTCTCCATTCTGTTTCCTTGGTCTATATGTCTGTTTTTATGCTAGTGCCACACTGTTTTGATCACTATATCTTTGTAATATAGTTTGAAAGCAGGAAGTGCAATGCCTCCAGCTTTGTTCTTTCCCAAGACTGTTTTGGCTATTTGGGGTCTTTTGTCGTTTCCTAAATACAAATTTTAGGGTTTTTTTTTTCTATTTCTGTGAAAAATGCCATTGGAATTTTGATAGGGATTGCATTGAATTTATAAATGGCTTTGGCTAGTATGAACATTTTAACAATGCTAACTCTTCCAGTTCACGAATAAGGGGTATCTTCCATTTTATCTGTGTCTTCCTCAATTTCTTTCATCAATGTCTTATAGTTTCAGTATATAGATCTTTCACCTCCTTGGTTATATTTATTCCAAAGTTTTATCATTTTTGATGTTATTGTAAATGAGATTTTCTTTATTTCTTTTTTAGATAGTTTGTTGTTAGCAGATGCAACTATTTTGTATGTTGACTTTGTATCCTAAAACTTTACTGACTTTGGTGATCAGTTTCAACAGTTTTTTTTGTTTGTTTTGTTTTTGTTTTTTTGTTTTGGTGAAGTCTGTAGGATTTTCTATATATAAGCCATTGTCATCTGCAAACAAAGACACTTTTACTTCTTCCTTTCTGACTTGGATGCCTTTTATTTCTTTTTCTTGCCTGACTCTGGCTAGGACTTCCAGTACTCTGTTAAATAGGAGTGATGAGGGAGGGTACTCTTGTCTTGTTCCTGATCTTAGAGGAAAAGATTTTAATCTTTCACCATTGAGTATGATATTATCTGTGGGTTTGTCATATATGGCCTTTATTATGTTGAGATATGTTCCTTCTGTACCCAGTTTGTTGAGAGTTATTTTTTTTTAATCATGAAAAGATACTGAATTTCGACAAATGCTTTTTCTCCATCTATTTAGATGATCATCTGATTTTTATGTTTCATTTTATTAATGTGGTATATCACATTTATTGATTTGCATATGTTGAACCACCCTTGCACCCAGGGAAAAATCCCACTTGATCAAGGTGTATGATTCTTTTAATGTGCTGTTGAATTGTTTGCTAGTATTTTGTTGAAAATTTTTGCAATATTCTTCAAGGATATTGGCTTGTACTTTTCTTTTCTTGTAGTGTCCTCAAATAGCTTTGGTATAGGGTAATGTTGGCTTCATAAAATGAGTCTGAAAGTGTTCCCTCTTCAATTTTTTGGAAGAGTTTTATGATTGGCATTAATTCTTCTTTAAATGTTTGGTAGAAATTACCTGTGAAGCCATTTGATCCTAGATAGTTTTTGTGGGGGGAGGGGAGGTAGGTTTTTGATGCTTAATCCATCTCCTTATTCATTATTCATCTGTTCAGATTTTCTACTTTATGATTTAGTCTTGGTAAGTTATATGTTTCTAGGAATTGATCCATGTTTTCTAGGTTGTCCAATTTATTGGTGTATAATTGTTCATATTAGTCTCCTATGATCCTATGTGTTTGTATGATATAAGTTGTAATATCTCCTCTTTCATTCATAATTTTATTTATCTGCGTTCTTCCTTTCTCTTCTTGGCGAGTTTAACTAAATATTTGTCAATTTTTTTATTCTTTCAAAAAAACAGATCTTAGTTTTGTTGATATTTTCTTCTTTTTTTTAAATTCTCTATTTCATTTTTTTCCTGCTCTATTCTTTATTTCCCTCCATCTGCTAACTTTGGACTTAGTATGTTCTTCTTTTTCTTTATGTTCGTTGCACATAAAGTTAAGTTGTTTATTAGAGATCTTTCTTTTTCCTTAATGTAGGCATTTATCCCTACAAACTTCACCTTAGTTTTGGTATGTAGTGTTTCAATTTTTGTTTATTTCAAGATTTAAAAATTTTCCTCTTTGATTTCTCCTTTGATCCATTGGTTGTTTGGGGTGTGATGTTTAATTTTCACATATTTGTGAATGTCCTAGCTTTCCTCCTGTTACTGATTTCTAGTTTCATACCACTGTGATTGGAAAAGATACTTGGTATGATTCCAGTCTTTTAAAATTTGCTAAGACTTGCTTTGTAACCTAATGCATGTTTCATGTGCACTTGAGAAGAATGTGTGTTTTGCTGCTGTTGAATGGAATGTTCTATATATGTCTGTTAGGTACATTTGATCTAAAGTATAGTTCAAATCCTTATTGATTTTCCTTATTGATTTTCTGTCTGGATAATTTATCTATTGGTGAGAATGGGATATTGAAGTCCCCTACTACCACTGTCTTGTTGTCTGTTTCTCCCTTTAGAACTGTAGGTATTTGCTTCATATACTGAGGGGCACTGATGTTGGGTGCATACATATTTCTAGGAGCCCCTTCCAACTAGCGTACTATTGGTTCAACATCAGTGACAATGGGGCTGACATTTCTCAGTGTGGCCAGACCACTAGCCTAAGCATCAACTTTCTGAGTCTGGTGAAACCTTGGGCATGGTCTGCATTAATTTCAGTTTGATAGGCCTGGGCCCCCACCCTAGTGGGTCCTGGTGATCACAATAGTAGCTGCCCTTCATTGTCCCCAATGCAGACATTGTCCCTAATCTTCACAGCATCCTGAGATGTGGGTATTACCAAGTTCATCTGACAGATGAGAAAACAGAGGCTCAGAGAACTGAAGACAGAGTTCTCAGAGTCATAGAAAAAGGATCAGTCTTGCGTCAGCCTGACTCCAAAGCCTGTGCTCATGTGGACTCAACAGCACCAGACAGTCTAAGCCTGGACCACATCAGCCATCTTGATCCTGAACCAGGCTGCCCTCCCAGCACCCGCACTAGCCAGGATCAGCCCCACAGAGCCCCACCTTTAACAGCCTCTCCAGATGTAGGACCAGCATGCAGTAGGCCTGCAGAAAGCACTGTTGGCTGCTTCATTGTCTGGTGAGTTCTCCTGTGGTGGGGGTGGCCTGAGTCAATAAGATCACAGAAGCTGAGAAATCTCTTCTAGAAAAAGGAAGTGTGTTTATGCTCTAAGATCACCTCCTCCTCTCTCCCTGAGGTGGGAAGAGGGAACCTGCCTGTGAATGTCATTTCCTGCTCAAGTCAAAGAGATCACTGCACTTTCTTGGGCCGTACTCACTCTCTGAATGCATTCTCTGTTTGAGGAGAGCTGGGGGCAGAGTCCTCTCCTGGAGCCCCTGGCCCTGACCCTCTGGTCTCTTCCCTTGCTGAGCCCTCTGTTCTACTTTGAGCACTCCCTACCCATTAAGGAACTTTAAAGATTCAGGTCCCCTCTTGTCCTCTCATCCTGACTTCTCTCACCTCTGCCTCTTTCGGACCAGGTTGCTATGCAGACACAAGGATGAGGTTGAGGACTGAGGAAGCTTGGTGCTTTTTATTAACTTACTTCCTCCAAGAGAGCCTTGTATAATGGTGCAATGCTATAAGGCTTGTGGCATGGAAAGAACCTGGGTCTTGCGATCAGGGTGACTGTGTTCTGTGCCCAGCTCAGCTTTCAACCCACACATTTCACAGATGGGAAAACTGAGGAGGAGGAGGATTTGTGCTCGTCTCTGAGCTGCTCTAATCAACCTCCAAAGGATTCTCCTTCTATAAGTACCTTAATTATTTGTTTATTTGATGCAGCTCTCATGGGAACCCCTGTGAGACTGGCTGGACAGTCTTATCATCATTCCAATTAATAGATGTAGAAACTGAAAGAGGGGAATTGACTTTTCCCAGGTCACACAGCAAGTGAGATACAGACTAGTTCAAGGGCCCAGGCCGCTAACTCCCAGCTGGGGTTTTCCAGCCCCGCCCCTACTCCCTGGACCAAAGGTAGGAGAGGAGATGGGGAGCCAGCGAGGTCCTGCCCCAGGATCATTGCACATGCCATTGGCTGATGTTCTCTTTGTGCCACCCTTGTCTTGCCAAGCCTAGCAAAGGACCAAGGTGACCATTTTCCTTTGCCATTCTGGTCCTGAGATATGGAGGGGCTGGTTTGGTAATGACTGTGACACTGCCAACCTCAGCTGGCACCAGCATCATCCGTCCTTCCTCTGACCTTCCTGTAGTCTGTACCCACTACTCTAGTCCTCAAATGCTGTTTTAGACCACCACCCTCTTGAAACCCCCTGCCCAGCAATAGACCTGACTTCTTCCCCCTGTGGGAAAGTAGAGCCCTGAGACACACACGCCTTCTCTCTATCAATGAATGATTCTACACATTCTCAGTCATTTCAGAGGCACAGCTGCTCCTCCCCTGCAGGAGGCCAATTCCTTCCCGCCCCCTGGATCCATCTGCTTCTGCCTCTGTGGGGGCCTGTCCGCAGCAGCACCTCCCCCCGCTCTCCCATTGCCTCAGCTCGTCCAGCTCCGTCACCCCAGGCTTCCCTGAATATCAGCTGCTCGACTCTCCCTACACATGATTCTGAAATAAATCCTTCCCTTTAAATCCCCCAGCCCCCCGAATCCATGTCCTCCTACCCATCCACACGCTGTTCCCTGGGAGTGTAGGGGGCAGTTATGCCTCGAGAGCCAGTGGGTAAACGCCCATCCTCCAGCAGGACTCTCCACGCGGTCCTCAGAGAGTCCCCAGAAGGACTGAGCCCTGGTGCCCACCTCTGTAACCCACTCATGAGCCCAGGCTTCGCTGGCTCTCCTCCCTGCCCTGCTCAGTCTCTCCATGTCCTCCCACGTGCTCCCTGGGCTCAGCCCCCAGATGAACTACCGGCACCAGAGCCCTTGTCTCAGGGTCCGCTTTGGGGGCCCCACCCTGAGACCCATGCCCACCCCACCCGCCCTTGAGGGAGTTCCGTGCTCCCTCCTCCTGCTCCTGGTGTCTCTTCTTGCACTTCTTGAGGCAGAGCCTCTGTCTCCTGTTCCAGACTGTGAGCCCCTCGAGGGTAACGGCAAGCTCTTCATCACCCCTGTGTCCCCTTCACCTGGCACATTAGCCGTCCCATCACTGGCCAAGAAGTGTTTGCTGAGTGAGGGAGTGAGAAAGTAAATGGGTAAATGATGACATGAATCTCCAGGGCACCTACGCTGGGTGACAGACCCTGTGAACTGAATTATCCCATCGGTGTGGCCCTCTGAACCCCTGCCTCCTCCTCTCCTATCGGGGGGCTTATTTCTGACCCTCCTGCCAGGTCCTGAGGCACCTCCCTCTGCCATCGATACCTGTCCTGTCCTCTATAACACCATCGCAGTTGGCTCCCAGGACGCCTCCTGACAGGAAAAGTCCCCAGACAGGGAAGTGGGTCTCTTGGTGGGAGATTCCAACTTCAGTTAAGTAAAGGTTACAGGAGCCCGGGGAGATGTTATTATAGTGTGACATAATTCAATGCCACTGTGCAGCAGATGTTGCTTTGGAGTGATGGATTTGTCCCATCTGGACTCCGGGGCTCATTTAGAAGTGCTCAGAACGACCACTTGTTGCTTCTGATGTGTGTGCTTCAGGAAATGATAATTTCTACAAATCAGCTTATTCAGCCCAAGTACATGGAGCCGAGTTTCCAGCAGGAGGAGATAAAATCATTGCTGGGGAAGTGAAGCAGCTGCTCCCAAGCCAAGAGGTCACGGAGACCATGTCCAGTTTTGAAACTCCTGAGGGAATGGGACACTCTGAACACATCCAGAATGTCTGGGGGATTCGAAATCAGCTACCTGGTCCTGTGAAAGATTGTTGTACACATAAGACAACTGAGGTGTGTAGAGGCAGAGCAGAGGCTGCCCACGCGAGTGAGCACAGTGAGTCAGGGGCAGATCTTGGAATCTTATGTCTGAATCCAAACAGATCTGCCCCCAACCATCCCCAACTTCTCAGAAGGGCAGGCAGGCTAGGAATCATGCTGAAACTAAAAACAAACCAAAACCAAAAAAAAAAAAAAGGACAAACCAACCAACACCCTGGATGACTCACAGGTTGTATGGTCTGGAAATTAGGGGCACTGGGGTCTGGTGTGTCTCTGCCCCTCATTTGCTGTGGACATTGGGCAAGTCTATTCCCTTCTCTGGGCTTCAGTTTCTTTATCTACAAAATGAAGAGGTTGATGATTCCTAAGGGGCATCTCAGGCCCCAAAATCTATGGGCCTCAGTTTCCCCATTCAAGGGGGTAAAAGGCTCCACTTCCTAGGATGCTGTGAGAATCACGTGATGTCCAGAAGAAGCTCCTTGGAACAACTGCGTGACGGTAACCTTAGGAAGAGCGCTGTCATCACTCCCACGTCTGCAGCAAGGTGATGCTGAGGGCTGAGCTAGTTCCACATCCGAGCTGCTAGAAGGAGTGAAGGGGAAAACAATGTGTCGTCTCCCAGGAGGTAGTTCTTGAACTGGGCTATAGATTCACCATTTCCTGGACAGAGCACAAATACCCACACAGTCCCCTTGCGTTGGGGGAAGGGAACTAACATTTATTGAGCACCTACCTTGTGCTACACACCATACATGTGCTTCCCCCCTTAAGCTTTTCACCAACCCTTTGAAGTTCATTTTACAGATAGTGAAACTGAGTCCCAGAGATATGACACCCATCACCCAGCGGGTGGGTTGCCGGCCTGGGATGACGCTTCTAGATTCTGTGACTCTTCCCTTGCCCCATCCCCACTCTTCTGCTGAAGAGAAATAATCAAAGTCGCACAACCTTTCAACTATTATTTCAGACTAATAGAATGAGCGCCCTCTGTGCTAGTGTTTAGTGATTATCTCACCACTGGAGGGGGTCTAGGCCTCAGCTGGACGGGGAGGGGAGGCCCCGGTAACTTCTAAGGCCTTTGGGGCCCAGGGGACACCTGCGCATCTCTTGTGAGTGTGTTGTTTGCACCCCAAGCTGTTTAGGTTTATTGGGGCCCAGCAGAACTTCTTATGTGTCTCCCAGCTCCCTCACTACCAGATGCTCCTGTGCTCACACTAACCTTAAAGAAAACCTGCTTTTTCATGTAAAAATCTTCTCTTCTGGGCCATCAAGTCTTTTTGAAACTTAAATTCCCACTTGGGAATGGACAGAAGAGACAGGCAAAGGCTGTTTCCTGTGTTGGGCAGAGGCAGTTCTCTGGGTGGAAGCCCTCGCAGGAGCCACTGCCTGTACCCAGTCCCCCAGCCCAGACCCTCTGCAGAGAGGGAAGGAGGAAGGAAGCCTGGCCAGGCAGATCACACAGGCTTAGCGTGAACCCCATCTCTCCCCTCACCAGCTGCATGACTCAGGCAGCTTTCTTCCCTCTCTGAGCCTCAGTCCCCTCATTGTGAAATGGGATTTTTAAGAGTCCTGTCATTTATGGGTCACGGTGAGGACTGGGAGATAAGGCATACGGAAGGACAGGCTGAGCCCTTGGCACGTTCAATATGTTGCCATTATTGTTATTATTCTCTTTAGTGTCTGATACCCCAGACTTTCCAAGCTGGAGTTTAACACTGGGCCCCAGATGATAGAGCCTGATGGCCACCTCAGAATCACTGCGAGGCTTTCTGAAATGCATAGCCCTGAATCCCATCCCAGGAGAAGCTGATTCCTTGCTCTGGGATGGGTCTGGGGAAGATTCTGAGACTCAGGGAAGGTTGGCCACCTTGACTGAGGCCCAGGGGTCTGTAATGTCTCACTCTCAGCATGTTTAGCTTTGAGACAGGCTGGGACCTGGGACCCTTTGCTGCAGTGCTTGCACCTGGACAAACATCTTCTCCATCAACAAAATGCAAAGAAACTATAAGGACCTAAAAATAACTGTATGCATGCACAGTTGGGGCAAATTATGAGCAAGATACAAAAAGACCAAAAACCCACCCAGCACCACCAAGGGGGTGGGCAGAACATCTAAGCCACCCCTCCAGCCTGACCCCTGGACCCACCACTATCCTCACCCCGTATAGGAACTAGCTCGCCCCCCACCTCAGGGAGCGAGCAAGGGAAACTGTTACTTGTTCTGGCTCCCCACTGCTGCAGCAGGGGTCCCAATAAGGCCTTGTCTGAATTTCTTGTCTGGCCTCTTATCAATTTCTATTGACTAAAGGGGCCAAGAACCCTGGTCAGTAACAACTTGGTGCCCACCCTGGGGGTGCCTGATGGCCAGCTCTAGGAAGGCCCTCCCCTTGGGGCCTCCCTGCCTCCAGCCTTCCTCTGAGGTCTGTGCTGCGTCTGTACAGGGTGCCGACCACAGCCCGTCTAGCTCTAGGCTTCTCTCCTCAGCCCCAGCCTTTGGTGGTGGAGAGATCATGAGCTCTGGAGTCGGGCTGACCAGGTCTGGATTCTGCTCCATCATTTACCAGCTTATGAGGCAGCTGCTGCCCTGGACTTACAGCATGGGCTCTGATGTCAGATGGCCTGGGGTTGGTTGATTCCTGACTTTGCCATTGGAAAGCTCTGTGACCTTGGGCAAGTTGCTTAACCTCTCTGTGCTGGTGTTTGCGCATCTGTAAAATGGGGAACACGATGGCCCTTCTCTCATTAGGTTGTTGTGAGGACTGAGTTAACACATGCGAATCATACTTGGAAGAGAGCCGGGCCTGAGGTAAGCACCCGTGAGGCTCAGATGTGGTCATCATCAGCTGTGTATCCTCAGGTACATCATCTAAGCATCATGAACCTCAGGTAAGTCCCCTAAGTGTCATAAGCCTCAGTTTCCTCACAGTGGAGAGAACACTCCCCACCTTTGGAGACTGGCGTGAGGATGGATGAGATGAGGTCTGAGAAGCACCTGAACTCCTGGCCCCTGCCTATTAGTCCACGTGGTGGGTCGTGAGTTTCGTCTCCAACACGCCGATCTGGCCAGAGGACTCCATGTCCACCGGTCACTCACCTCCAGCCTCAGACATCCAGTCGTCACCACCCTTCACCTGGTGATAATATTACCGTCTTCCTGGCGTTAGTAGAGGACCACATGAGTGACTGCTCACAAAATGTCTGGGGCAGGGCTGGCTGCCTAGAAAGTGCTCAGAAGATGGGACCTTACTATCATTAGCCGGGATGTAGCTCCACTCTTAGGACGGTGCAGCAGACAGGGAGAACAGCCAGCGGCTGCTGCCACTCTGCCCCGACGGGAGCATGGCTGGTGTGAGCGCCTTCCCCCTACTGAGCCTCATTTTTCCCATTTTACAATGGAGTTTGAGCTGGGATGGAAGGCCTGTCCAGCTCGGACTCTGAACACGGCATTCAACTAATCACCCCATCTGTCCTTTCTTGACTTGTCTGTCCCCTCTGCCCCCACCCCTGCTTTAGCCCAAACTGAGGAGGTCATTTGTGTCCCCTGGGCCACACTGGGAGTGAGCCTCTCATGTCTCCACGACCATCCATGCAAGTTCCCAGGACAACCTGCTACGTGCTCATTGCCATGGAAACACTTACCACTCTCCAGTTAGTTTTAGTTCAGCTTGGATTCAGTTCACTGCTTTGACTAGCCATGGGTGGGGCTTTAGTCTAGAGTGCCTCAGTGGAAGGGCAGAGATGGAAAAAATCACTCTTCATAGGGTCTAGTTGAGAGTAAAGGGGGAAAGAAATCCACTATGCTATGCTCAATAGCATAGGCTCTGTATGTTGTTATGAGTAAGTCTAGCTCACATATGGGGAAAAAGAGGCTCAGAAAGGTTGAGTCCTTTGCCTGAGATCACACAGCTAGTACGAGATAGAGGCAGGATACAAACCTGCCTGGTGGGAGTGATTCTGAACACTTGGCCTCTGTGCACCGGTGCTGAATTGAATCTCAGAGACAGAGTTTTGGGTGAAGTAGAAAAGAATAGCTTTATTGCTTTGCCAGGCAAAGGGGGACGCAGCAGGCTAATGCCCTCAAAACTGTGTGCCCCAACTTGGAGAGGGTAGTGAGGAGTTTTATAGTAATGGTTCAAAGAGGGCGTGATCAGCTCGTGGACATTCTTCTGATTGGTTGGTGGTGAGGTAAGTGGGAGTCAGCATCATCAACCTTTTGGTTCCAGCAGGTCTGGGGTCTACGTTGGGTGCTTGTGGGCAGCATACTGGTAACTTCTCCCGCCAGGTGGGAGTTTCAGTTTCTGCAAAACAGCTCAAAAATATTGTTCTGTATAGCCCTTGAGGGGGAACCAGGACCCTGCCCCAAGGCTGCACTATTGTTTCTTCTGACAGTTCCTCCCTTGTCTCCACATCCCTTCCCTTCCCTAGTTACATCCCTTCCCTAGTTCGCAACTGTTTGAACCCGCTCGTTGGAACTCAGGGAAGGTCATGGAGGCTGAATGAAGCCTATATCCTATAATCAAGAAATGGGGGGCACAGAAAGGCTTTTGTGCCCAGGAGCCCCACAGGGTCTGCTCAGTATCTACCCACAGAACTTGCCAGTTCCTTGAAGGCTTGGATGTGGACAAGCCTTAATCTTTCTATTCCCAGCCTCTAGGTACTGCCTGGTTTAGAGCAGGAAGTCAAAAGGTATTTATTGAGTTAATGAAAATAAGCCTGTGTTGAATACTTCTGTGAAGTTGTTTGCATTTTAACAAAAGACAAAGCCTAAAGCCATAGGAATAAAGCTCCAGTGGTTGAATTTCAGGCACCAGGAAACTCAGGATGGAAGCTTCCTCCATTGTTTAGTGCCTGGAGGAGGAAGTGTCTGCCTCAGCAGGTGGAATTTTCCATTCATGGCTTTCCAGTGCAAAAACAGTCACAGGGTCTCCTGAAAACACGTGTGTCATGGAAACAAATGTGTTTCCCCTTTGACTTTCTGGTGGGAGGAAAGTTCTCTCCAGTCCTGTCAGGTTTCCTTGAGCTGGTTCTGGTTGACCGAATGTTCCTTCCTCACATCCTTTCCTCCCTGCCTCATGGTAATGCCCTGCTGACCTTTCCTTTATCCCAGCTTTTCAAGCCCAAACATCAGTGCAGCTCTGCCTGCTGGGGAGATCCCAAAGTTGGTTGGGAGTTGGAAGAAGCCTTGTTCTGTAGCCTAGACATTTCCACATCAATCTCTCTGGCCTGGCTGTTTCTTCTGAGCTGACCTGGGGCCTGTCCTCATCCCTAGGCCCCTCCCTGGTGATACCGAGTAGGGCCCTGTGGAGCTCCAGGGCACAAAAGCCTTTCTGTGTCCCCCATTTTCTTTGATTACAGGAAATAGGCTTCATTCAGCCTCCATGACCTTCCCTGAGTTCCAACAGGCAGATTCAAGGGGTTGTTAATCAGGGAAGGGAGGGGATGTGAGACAAGGGAGAAACAAACAGTCAAGAGAAACAATAGTCAGCCTTGCCTTGGGGCAAGTCAACTCCTGGTTCCCCATCAAGGGATACACACAACAGTATCTTTGAGCTGTTTTGCAGATACTGAAACCCCCATTATGTGGAAGAAATTAATGGTTAACAATGGTATGCTGCCCACAAGCTTGTAGACCCCAGACCAGCTGGAACCAAGAGGTTGATGATGCTGACTCCCACTTACCTCCCCACCAACCAATCAGAAGAATGTCCACGAGCTGATCACGCCCTCTTTGAACCATTACTATAAAACTCCTCACTACCCTCTCCAAGTTGGGACACACAGTTTTGAGGGCATTAGCCTCCTGTGTCTCCCTTTGCCTGGCAAAGCAATACAGCTATTCTTTTCTACTTCACCCAAAACTCTGTCTCCTAGATTTAATTCGTTGTCGGGGTACAGAGGCTGGATTCAGCTTCACTGGTCCTCTGGCCAAGCCCCCCTCATGCCACACTTCCACACACTGACAGCCTCTTTGACCTCAAACTCATCCCACCCTCCACTCTGCCCCAAAGTGTTCCTCAGCTGCACGAAACCAACAGGGTCCCTCCTGCTGGAAACCCTTCTCAGGCTCCACAGTGTCCCCGGGTCACGGTCCAAACTCCTTGCTCTGCGCCAGCCACACAGAGGCACGGACGTCAGCCAGGTACACAGCAGGCAGGGATCTGACCCTCCTTTTGCACCTGCCCTTTCCTCCGCCTGCATGTTCTTTCCTCCCTGATGGCCTGGCAGGCTCTTACTCACTCCTCAAGACCCAGCCCCAGCTGGCACTTATCCACCATCGTGTCACACACCCTTCTGGGTTTGGCATGATTATTAGGTCTGTTTTACACAGGAGACTCAGAGATATCAAAGATTCATTTCAAGGTCACAGCATGAGGGAGTGAAGGGGCTTGAACTCAGGGATCTTGGCCCCAGCCTCTTCATTTACTGAGGATTTACTATGCACCAGGCACTGTCCTGTGGCCTGGGGACAGGGCTGGGATCAGAACAGGCCAAGTCTCTGCCTGATGGAGCTTCTACTGTATGGGCTGGGGAGGGGACAAACACTAAACAAAGACATATCTAAATAATGTCAGGGTTGATAAGTGCTTTACAGAAAAATAAAGCAAGATCGGGGCAGAGAGTGATAGGCTGGGGTGGGTGATACTTTTGGGGACATCTGAGCATAGACCTGAATGAAGTGAAGGGACAAGCCCTGGTTACAGCAGAGGGAAGCATGTTCCTGGCAGAGGGAACAGCAAGTGCAAAGGCCCTGAGGCCAGAATGGGCTTAGCTTGTTTGAGCAACAGCAGGAGGTCGGTGTGGCTGGAGCTCAGAGGGTAGAGGAGTCAAAGGGGGACAAGGTCAGAGGGGTGGCCTTGGGGCAGATGGGGAAGAGGCTTGTGGGTCACACCCATCTGAGTCAGCCTGGAAGCAGTGGAGGGCTGGGAGCTGAGGCGGTGTGAGGTGCTTTACCTTTTCAAAG
This sequence comes from Balaenoptera acutorostrata, assembly GCF_949987535.1. Classification (NCBI taxonomy): domain Eukaryota; kingdom Metazoa; phylum Chordata; class Mammalia; order Artiodactyla; family Balaenopteridae; genus Balaenoptera; species Balaenoptera acutorostrata. The sequence goes on along the minus strand of NC_080064.1, from coordinate 24,283,665 downwards.
TTTCCTTCTGGCCTCTGGGAGGAGCTTGGTCATAGAGGGCAGGGCCTAGTGGAAGCTGGAGGCTGATTGGGAGCCAGGACTTTGTGGTTTCTGCCCATAGGCCCTGACCCCACTCCTCCAGGTCTAGGGACTGGCCTAGTTCTGTTGGCTTACCTCCCAGGATTCAGCCCCTGCTCCTAAGGCCACCCTGTGGCCAGGCCCCTGTACCCTCCCCACCCATGAATGACTCTCCTGAGTCTTGTGTCTCCCACCTGCTTGCTGCCTGGTCCTGACCTCTCCTTTCCTGTCACAGGCCACAGGGCGCCTGAGGCTGCCCCCAACACCTAGCTTTCTGAAGACTCTTATTTGCCTCTTGGCCTGAAGAACCCCCATGTCCAGCAGCCAGATCTATCCCCAACCTCTGCCCCAGTTTCTGCCCCAGCTAGGTGGGGGTGAACTGACCCCTAAGCAGCCTATGAGGAGTGGAAAGAATCAGAGGAACCTGGGTTTGAATCCTGGTGCTACTATGAACTTGCTGTGTGATGTTAGGCAAGTGTCTCAGCCTCTCTGGGCAGCAGTTTCTTTGTCTGTAACAGGGAGATAACAATACCTCCTCCAAGGGGTGTCCTCCCGCTCCCCTCGTCCTCTCCTCCCCATCTCCCCTAAGTCCCTGAACCTCCCAGGGAACATAATGGCTCAAAGTGACTGACACTTTCCATTCCTCTAAGCATCAAGTTCAATGCCCACATTTTGCACATGAGGAAACTAAGGTGGGAAATGACAAGCCCAAGGTCATACATGCAGTAGGTGGCAGAAGGGAGACTGGACATCCAGCCCACGGACTCTTCTGTTGCTTCCTTTGGGGCAGCTTGTGCCAGCAAAGGATCTGAGAACTGGGATTAGTGTAATCATTATTACTGTTACCTCTGTGTAGAATTAATAGTGGATCTGGCCAAGAGCCGAGTGGGAGAAGAGAAGTTCAAATGTGCGGGGGGCGTGGAGGGGTTGGGGGCGGCTGCTCCGCAGGAGGGGAGGGGATTCTCCCCAGGCAGTGTCTCGGCCCCTCACCCCGATGCTCTTCCTCTTTGCCAGCTTGTTCAACTGCTTCTTCCCAGTCCTGGGCTCACATATGGGGGTGGCTTTGGTCACTCCGAGCCTCTGACAGGCTGGGAAAGTCCCAGAGTCCAGCACCACAGTTACCATTTACCGAGCATGAGATGAAGCTGCCAGGAAGGTCCCCTTACCCACACCATCTCCTACAGTTCTCACAACAGCCCCATGCATGTGGTCATATGAGAACAACCCTATTGTACAGATGAGGAGACTGAGGCCCAGAGAGCCTGGGCTGCCTGACCCAAGTAGGGAGTCTCCCTGAGGTGGGAGCTGAGGCTCAGGAAAGGTCAGGAGGTCACCCAAGGCCACACAGCATTGTTTTATTGCCAGGCCCTACCCTCACCTCGTCCAGTGGGGGCCGAGCCTCTCCCACCCTGATCCCCAGGTCAGGGCTTGCTGTAAGGCAAGGGGAGGCTGAGTTTATGGGGGGGGCTCTTTAAAAATGATAAATCAGATCATTTCACCCCCTGACTGTGGCTGGTGCTGGGACTCTGGCCTTCAAAGCTGAGTCAGTCTCATGAGCTCACGGCCAACCACATGCGGGCACCAGGGCAGCTGCTGCCGCTGTGTAACCCCCAGGCCCGGGAAGACGCTGATTCACATGTGGTGCTTGACTTCTCAGCATCTCCAGTCCTCACAACAACCCCTGTGGGGTATGTGGTGGTGCCCCACTTTACACGGAAGCAAGCTGAGGCTCCCAGGGGTGAAGAGACGTCCCCAGGCTCAGGCAGCCTGGAAGTAGAGGGTCCACCCCCAGGGCCGCTGGCCCCAAGTCCCCAGACAGCACCTCTGGGGTCTCATGTTGGGAAAGCAGCAAGACTGATGCGTGTGTCTGCAGCTGGGCCCCGCTGTTCCCAGCTCTCCCATCCAGATGGCTGGGCCAGCAAGTGTTTTATTACTTAAATCAAATCCAATAAGTATTACCCCTTTGGCTGGACATTGAGAAATTGTCTCAGCCACCAAGGTGGAAGGTGAAAGAGGAGTTGCTGGAGAAAAGGAAAAAAGATCAGCCTGACAGCGGCTGGGTGGACCGCGATGCAGAGAAAGACCCGAGGCCGAGGAGGCCGGCCAGGGGTCCAGGGCAGTGGGCTCCCAGCCCAGCGATCCTATCACTGACCCCCGGCTGACCCGGGCAGGCCTGTTCACCTCTCCAGGCCTGGCTCCCTCCTGGGTGAAATGGCTCTGGCTGTGCACAACCTTTGGGCGGCTCTATTTCTGGAATTTTCAGGGACACTGACTGCTGGATCCTTTTACCTCCTCTGTCCTCCCAGCCTTTGCTCCGCCGGTGGCTCTGCCAGGAGCCTCTTCCCTCCTGTGGCCTGCGTACCCCTGCTCGTCCTCCTGACCCCAGCTGACGCCACTTCCTCTGGGAGGGCCCCTGATGCACCCACGCTGGACTGTCTGCCCTGCTCTGCCCACTGCCTGTGCCCACAGTTGCCCCTCAGGCTTGGGTGTTCACCTGGGCACACAGTCCACGCTCAGGAGCAAGAACCAGGGAAGAGTTCAGGCTCAGGAAGTGGCTCAGGAAGTGGTCTTCCCCCAGGCTCAGGAAGTGGTCTCTGGGCCATTTGGGAAGGGAATTGTGGGGTCCCAGGTACCTGAACCATGGTCTGGAATGACGCAGCTCAAATCCTGGATGGGCACAGCTTTCCAGCCATGCAGATTTCTCGTCCTGGGGGAGGAGTGCAGAAGGAGGGGGGCCAGGGTGGGGCCTGTAAAGTGAGGGGCCCAGGGCAGGGGCCTCTCGCCCAGCTCTGAGGATGGTATGAAGTCCAGCCCTGCTCCACCTGCCAGGCTGTCTGCCCAGTTCCGTAGTGGGAAGGATCCAAGGGGCTGGACCAAGACATCAGGGAGGGTGAGACCCACAGACCCCGTGCCAAGGCCACGGACAAAAATTCAGAGACAGGACCAGACTTAGGGACTGAAATCCCAGGAGCAGAGTGACCAACTCGCCCTGGTTGATCCTGACTTTCCCGAATGCCCTCTGTCCTGGGCAATTTGAGACAGTTGGTCACCAGACTAAGGGCAGAGTTGTCCAGAAAAGGATCTAGGCTCCAGCAGTTGAGAATTACGGAGGAACATCAAAGATGTGTGTCAGCCTCCCACCTATACAGGTGGGAGGGTCCAGGTGGACCCATTTACCTGACTACCTCATAGGGCCAAGGTAGGGCTGACAGACCCAGCTGGACTTGGTCCACTTCCTTGAGTATCACAGCTTGAAACAGAAGCTCGAGCAACCGTCAGGAGCAGGTACTTATAGCCAGATGTACAAGTCATTCAAAGCAGAACAATTCAGCTGCCCTTCAGTGGCCCCACAGCTTATACACTCACACTCATGCTGCAGATAAATATATTTTAAAGAGCTATGTCTTCTCCAGGGTTTATGACTTCTAGATTCATCTCCCTTAATGGAGCTTTCACAATAATGAACGAGAGATCATCTCCTTTAAAAGGAAAGAAAGAGGAGAAGGTTATTAGCTAGTAGAAAGGAAATTTTGATTTTAACATAATGTGGTTTAAAAGGAAGTGCTGCTTTTTGCCCAATAGCCCTCCATGAGCCTCTTACCACTATTTGTTCATAAAAGCAGAAGGAAGGTACACTGAGATGTGGGCATCCCGTCACTAACCAGGTGGAGGAGACGGACGCTTTCAATGAGATTCTGGAGGTAAATGGATAGTTTTCATGAACACAGAGAATCCATTTCCATAGACTGAGTTCAGACCAGACCCTCCCTGTCAAAGCTGGACAGAGACAGGAGATGGCCAGGGGGGCAGGAGAGGGACAGCCGTGGATCCTACTTGGGATTCTGGAAGGGACACCTGGGTGAATAACTTTGGAAACAACAACCCTCCTGTGGGTGCAGGGCTTCACTAAGAGGCCCCTGCAGAGCCCCCAGCTCGGGCTGACGCCGGCTGCCTTTGATGGAGGGTGCCTTCTGTGCAGACCCTGTGCCAGCACTTTAGGAGGATCGTCTCACTGAGTCCTCCGCTCGACTTGCAGGGAGATGCTATCATTATCTCCATTTTGCAGATGAGGAGACTGAGACTCAGGGAAGGGGCGGGGCTTGCCCAGGGTCTCACCGCCAGGAGGCAGGGGAGCAGGACACAAGTCCCAGAAGCGTGACTGTGGAGCCATGTCCCTGGCTGGGGCGTCCTGGCCAGGTTTGGGTGGGGAGGGAGCCCGCTCTGGCAGGGACCGCCCACCTGCCAGGCTCTGGGCTGGGCCTGTTGCATATTTCAGGGTCTATTACTCCGAGCCGCAGTCCTGGGGGGGTGTCATTATCCCCATTGCCCTGCTCAGAGCAGCGAGGCCACTGGCCCAGGGTCACAGAGAAGCGCGTGTGGAGCAGGGCGCCGTTCCTGTCTGCAGTCTGCTCACTCTGCACCCAAGAGCACATCCCGGCGGGAGAGCGGTCCCCCGGGTGCAGCGCCCACCCGGCGCCCTGCACCTCCTCCCTCCTGTGACCCCCCCCCCCCAGCCCTGGGTACCACCCCCTCTGCTGCTGCCCAGCCCTCCTCCCGGGCTTGCTCTGCCTCACAGCCGCCTGCTGACCCTGCCGCGTCGCCGCAGTGTCGCTGCCTGGTCTGAGAGGGACCCTGCTGTGGGGAGAGGGAGGGGGGCTGGCACAGCCCTTCCAGGCAGCCTGAGCCTTTCACAGGGGTCTCCCGGGAAACGGCATACCCAGGGGGACCGTCCAAACACAGCCTCTTAAGAGTGAGACCTTGGGGCTTCCCTGGTGGCACAGTGGTTAAGAATCCGCCTGCCAATGCAGGGGACATGGGTTCAAGCCCTAGTCCTGGCAGTTCCCACATGCCGTGGAGCAACTAAGCCCGTGTGCCACAACTACTGAAGCCCGCACTCCTAGAGCTCGTGCTCTGCAACAAGAGAAGCCACCGCAGTGAGAAGCCCACGCACCGCAACGAAGAATAGCACCCGCTCACCGCAACTAGAGAAAGCCCACGGGCAGCAACTAAGACCCAACGTAGCCAAAACAAACAAACAAACAAATAAATAAAAGATGATGGTCATCTGGGAAGGAAACCTATATACCACATTAAAAAAAAAAAAAAAAAAAGAGTGAGACCTTGACTAGCATGTTGTCAGAGGCAATGATGACCTGGCAGGGACAGAGGTGGTGGGAAAAGCGCCCCTCATCTGGGCTGGGGGCCCCTGACGTGCTGCGTGAGCTGGACAGGCCACGCCCCTTTCTAGACCTGGGGGTCTCCGACTGTAAGGTTATGGAGCCGGGTAGTTTTCAGGGGACCCCCCAGCCCCAATTCTCTGAGCCCCTGACCTTTGACAAGGGGTTGACATTTCTGCAATCCAGGATGGTCGTGACCCCAGGGAGGTCAGGGGGCCCACGACAATGCCTGAGGGGACTGAGATCCAGCTCCCCTAATTCTGAGCCACCAGCACTGCCCCTCCTCATCCCCCAGGCGGCACCAGATCCAGTTCCAATTTCCAGTCTTCCTCCTGAGTCTTCTTCTAAACCCATCAACCCATTGGTCCCACCACCTCTTCTCCCTGAAGCTCCAGATTGACTCACAGCCTCAGTTCCTCCCTTGAACCCGAGCCTTGCCTGGCTCACCTGCTCCAACACCCCTCCTGGCACTGGCTGTGACTCTGCTCTGTCTCCACTCTGTCCTGGACCCCAAGAGCCCCTGCACCAAGTGTTACCCCAGCCTAGGCACAGGTACCCCAGGAAGACCCAGCTATTCTCACTGCAGACTGCATGACACAAGAAATGACACCAGGGTCTACCCTGGAAGGCCCGGCAACTGTGTGGGGTTTGTTCCCCACCTACCCATCAGGGGCAGGGCACTTGCATGCGGATCCTTCGCTCCCTGTGAAGAGAAGCCCGGTCACTGGCAGACGTGTTCAGGCTTTGGTTGCATTTAAATTGCTCTTCTGCAGTCAGTTTCTTTCTTTCTTTCTTTCTTTGCAGGGCGCCTGCCTCTCTCTCTAACGCCTCCTTTTGTGTTGCTGCAAATCGTTTCCAGTTCCAGCAAAGCAGGTCTCTGACTTTTCATAAAGTCCAAGCTCTCGGGCCCTGGAGGGACGGCTTTCCACCTGCTTTCCCTCCCTCCTGGCTGGGCACCGAGTCCTCACTGTCTGAGCCACAGAGGAAGGGTGGCATGGAACCTTGGAGGTGACAGAAAGGTCTCTCCCTGTGGCCATAAATGTCTCTGCCCACGAGGTCCATGAATCAGTGCATCAGGCCCCCTCCCCCCATGTTCACAGATAAACATGTGCCCCATGTTCACCCGGAAAGGAGCCGTGTGATCCTTACGGTAATGACACTGATGGTAACTCGTGATCATGGAGCCCTTCCTGTGGGCTGGGGGCCGAGCTGGGCTCTTTCCAGGCACTATCTCTCAGTCTTCCCCGGAACTCTATAAAGTGGGCGCTACTGTCCCCATTCCTCAGATGAAGACGCTGAGGCTTAGAGAAGTAAGAAACTCACCCCAGCTCACACAGCCAGTAAGCAACGGGGAGCATCACACGCCTGTGCATGTTGGTGCCTCAGCCCCCGTGTGTACCGGGGGCCCCCGCGCCAGCAAGACGTGCCCTTGTCTCACTGATGACACAAATTCCTGTGAGTGCTAATGAAAAGACTTCCTGTGCACAGGGTGCGTGTGCCCCCATGTTTTCTAGCAACACCCTCCCTCTGGACGCAGCTAATCCTCGTCCCCAGATACTCCAGATCTAGCCTGGCAGGACAGCTTGTGGATTTAGTGATGGACCCACATGCAAGTACACCCAGTAACACCCTCTACCTGTGCCGCCCTCCAAGCCCAGGGGCTGATGGTGAACGTGGTCCCTGAGTGCCCGCATCCCCACCATGAGGACCACGGGCTTTAGAAGACCTTTCTCTTTCCTCCCCTTGATCTCATTTCCCCTTTTACAAAGCCCCTCGCGCCCACCGCCCAGCCAGGGGAGCCAGCCTTCTTCAGAGACAGAGGAAGAAAATAAACGGAAGTGTTGCTCTGGCTTAATCAGTTCCAACTCGGGGTATCGGGGATGTGAATTATGTGCTGCCAGCACTTCATCACCTCGGTTACTCTCATATCTTTATTCATTCTGACAAATTAAATTAGCACTGTCTTTCCAATCTTGTTCTTCAGGAGTAATTAACAGCAGCAAAGAGAGAACTAGCCATGATGGGGGTGTTTAATACACATTTGACCTTGGCTTCCTGCGTCCGAAAGGCCCACTGCCCTGGCAAATGCCAGGCTGACTTTCTGGGGATGTGGTCTGGGGCACTTGGGATTGGACATTTGCCTCTGCTCTGTTTGTTTAATCCCTGAAAAGGAGTGGGGTTTCCCTGTCTCCTCCAGTTCTGCTTCCTCAGCTGCAGGAGTGAAACAGTGCAACCCAGACTGCGACTTGAACCCACGGTCTTTCCACTGAGATCACACACCTGGTGTCAGGACTTAAGGAAGCTCAGGTTCTTGATGTCTCCTCGCGGAAAGAACTCAGTGAGAGACAAAGTGATGGGTAAGAAGTGGATTTATTTAGAGAGAAACACTCCACAGACAGAGTGTGGGCCATCTCAGAAGGCGAGAGGCCCTGAAATGTGGAGTGGTTAGTTTTTATGGAGTGGGTATTTTCTTTCCTTTTTTTTTCTAGGTTTTTGCAGACAGTCTAAGAGTTTCTTTCTCTTTCTGTTTTTTTCTTCCTTTCTTTCCTTCTTTCTTTCCTTCTTTCTTTTCTTTCTATCTTTTTCTTTCTTTCTTCCTTTCTTTCTTTTCTTTCTTTCTTCCTTCCTTCCTTTCTTTCTTTTTCTTTCTTTCTTTTTTCTTTCTTTCTTCCTTCCTTCCTTTTCTTTCTTCTTTCTTTCTTCTTTTCTTTCTTTCTTTCTTTCTTTCTTTCTTTCTTTCTTTCTCTCTCTTTCTTTCTCCCTTTCTCTCTATATTTATTTATTTATTATTTATTTATTATTTATTTTGGCTGCACCAGGTCTTAGTTGCGGCACAGCGGGATTTTTGTTGTGGTATGCGGGCTCTTGGTTGCGGCATGCATGTGGGATCTAGTTCCCCAACGAGGGATCAAACCTGGGCCCCCCTGCATTGGCAGCACGGAGTCTTACCCACTGGACCACCAGGGAAGTCCCAGGACTGGGTATTTTCATAGGCTAATGAGTGGGAGGATTATTCCAACTATTTTGGGGAAGGGGCAGGGATTTCCAGGAATTGGACCACGGCTCACTTTTTGACCTTTGATGGTTGGCCTCGGAACTGTCCTGGCCCTGGTGAGTGTGTCATTTAGCAAATGCGTTACATACAATGAGCGTATAATGAGGCTCAAGGTCCACTGGAAATCGAATCTACCACCATCTTGGACCTAGTTGGTTCTAACCAGTTTTTGTCATGTTCTATGGCTATGTCATTCTTTTAAAGGTTGTGCCCTGCCCCCTGCCCTCCTGTTTCAGGAGCACTCATGAGAGGGAGGCGCCACTATCCCCATTTCACAGAGGTGGACGTTGAGGCTTCGAGAGGGCAGGTGACACCACAGTCACGCAGCCAGTGAGGGGCATGTGAGGGGGGCTGCCTGCCTCCCATGTGGGGGGTCCCTGGGGCAGGGGGCTGTGTCTCATCCATGGTGCACACCCGCAGAGGCTTGCTGAGGGGACGTGGTCATGCCCACCTCCAGGCCTCGTGGCTCAGAAAACAGCAGGGAGAACCAAGCAGCTCTGAGGCCTGGGCTTGGGGAGCAGATGCTAGGCAGGTCTCTGTCCTTCCATAAGGGAGTCTGGTTCAAAAGTGAAGATGGGAGGAGAAAGCCCTGCGCCCACAACACCTCTTGGTCCTTAGGGCTCAGGGTGGAGGCAGAGCGTGTCTGGGTGGCTGGACCCGGGAGGGTGACTGTCTCCACTCCGCTGACAGTTCAGGCTCCTGTGAGCCAGTCAGGAGGTGGTGGAGGAAAGAGGGCTGCGGACAGGGGAGGAGAGGCGTGAGCTCCGAGCGTCTGATGCTCTGGGCGCTGCTGGCTCCCGCCTCCCTCCAGCTCCCTCCCCTCCAGCTTCTCTCACGGCCCCTCCCCATCACTCTCTCTCTCTCTGGGTGCATATTAATCTCTCCCTATCTTTTTTCTGTCTTGCTATCTGTGCCTTTTTTTTTCTCTGCCTCCACACTCCATTTGTTCTCCCTGCCTGTCTGAATTGTATCTCTCTCTCCATCTCTGTCCGGATGTGTGCACTGGGGCAGAGGTGGGGGGCTGTGAGTATATTTCTCATTCTCTTTATGCCTCTGTTACACTCTTATTTTTATACCCATTCCCAAAGGCTCTCTTTCTTCCTCTCTGTGTGCGTTTGCATGTATGTGTTTCTGTATCTTTCTCTTTTTATGTATGTTTCTGCCTTTACCTCCCTCTAGGTGTCTTTTTCTTTCTCTTTCTTTCTTTCTTTCTTTTTTTTTTGGTTTTCCCCTCTCTGTGTGAATCTCTTTTCTTTTTCTCTCCCCACGGCTTGTTGCCCTCTCTTTCTCCCTTATCTCTCCTTGTACTTGCTTTCTCTTTCCTTGGGTCTCTGTCTCTGTCTCCCTCTGTCTCTCTATCTCCGCCCTGTCATGGAGGAGCACAGGGGATGATGAGCACACAGAGCCTGATGGGTGGGAAGGAGCTGACCTGCCGGAAGTGTGGACGAGAGCCTCCAAGCTGGGGGAACAGCCTGTGTGAAAACTGATTGTGTGGATTCACTCTGATTGGAGATTCAAAGAGAAGAAAGTCCTGGACTGCTATGGAAGTGGGGGCAGAGGGAGGCCTAACCCAGCCAGCATGGGGCAGGGCCAAGAGGACTTTGAAGAGTCAGGGCCAACTTCTTGGAGGAGGAGGCACTCAAGCTGGGTGCTGACGTTTGGTGGAATGTGGAGATAAGCAGAATGGCTCGCTTAGCCCAGGGAAGAGTCTGAGCAAAGGGCTGGCAGTGGGGCACCTCGGTCAGGGATCCTGAGGACGAGCTTTGTTGGCCTGGTCCACTGGTCACCAGAAGGGAAGTGGTGGGAGCCGAGGCTGCAATGCAAGTGGTGGCCGATGGGGTCAAGAGGCAGAGCCTCGAGTGCCAGGTTACGACCCTGCAGTGGGGACCCCTGAAGGTCTTGAAGGAGAGGAAGGTCAGCAGCAGTGAGCAAGATGGACGAGGAGAGGTGGGGGGGTGGGGGCGACACCTCAGGCAGGGGACCTGGGGAGGAGGCCATCTTATTAGGCAAGGACAGAGGAGAGATGGAGCCCGAACCAGGGTGAATGGGTGAACGTGGAGGAGGGGCAGAGAATACTAGCACTACTATTACTACTACTGCTAATATCAGACACCGTATACTAAGCACTTACTAAGTGCCAGGCACTTATGCTAGTTTCCTATTTAATTCTTATGACTACTCAGTGGAATTGGTACAAATGTTCATCCCATTTTACAGACATGTAACTGAGGCTCAAAGATGCTAAGGAAAGTGATGAACCTGGTGATGCACCCCCGAACCCCCCTCCAGGAATGAGCGCTGCCCCTCCCATCTCCCCCCACCCCGCCCCCGCTGCTGGTAGGGCTATGGGAAGGGCCCTGTGTTGGGACCCCTGCAGGGGGTTACCAGCCTGAAGGGAACGGCCTGGCCTGAGGTCCTATCCGCTTGCTGAGGTAGCATGTCCCCAGTGGTGACCGCCTCTTAGCTGGCCTGCAGCTCCTTAGGCCACCTGCCTGAGCTGGGGTTTGGGATGACATTGCTTGGCCGGGAAATTGGGGCCAACTTGGTGGGGCAGAGCCGGGGCTCTCATGGAGGAGCAGACAAGGAAGCACTGCCCAGGGAGGAGAGGCTCGGACCAGCACCTCATTCTTCAGAGTAGGGAACAGGGCCTGGGGATGCAGTCCTCCAGCCACAGCTGGTCAGAGCTGGGGAGGAGGGGAAACACATCTGTAAAATGGAGACATCAGAGTCCAGGACAGTTCACTAGTTTTCCAGGTTGAATTCCCTGGTTTCTGCCCCTGGTGCTGGCAGATGACACCCAGATGACACTCCTCCTTCCCCCTGTCAACAACAAATTGGCACTTGCCATCTACCTCTACAAGGATTAAATTAGGTGCCACTGCGGCTGCTGATCTTCAACACTCCCTGAAAGGAATTCAGGGTGGAGATCAGGAATGAGGCACTCTGTGCTCTGAGAAAAACTGGCAGAACAGGTCTTCAGATAGTTAGATATTTTCAGGAGCTGATTTTATGAGCCCAATTCTTGCATCTCCTCATATCTAGAAAAGCACTAAATTCCTTCATGGTGACATCTGTTCCTTGTGACTAGCAGTAACCCTCATGAGACCTTCTGCAAAAATATGTGCTTGATTGCATGTATTCCCCCTTCACCAAAATCACATATATATTGAACTTCCCCCTCTACCTCTTTGGAGCAGTTTCTCAGAGCTATCTGAAGTGCTCTCTCCTGGGCTGCAGTCCTCATTTTCCCCCAAGTAAAGCTTAACTCGCAACTCTCATGCTGCGCATTTTTTTAAGTTGACACCCCTTAGCCTAATTCTCCTGAGTGTCTAATAGCAGGTCAATCAGGCTCACCCCCTGTCCCTGGCAGTGTCCCCCACCGTCTCTAGGCAGTGTGTTCTGTGCCTCTGGGACCCTCAGTCTGGGGCTGGCTCACCCCTGGGGATTTGCACTGCACCAGAGGGTACATGAAACTACAGAAGAAGCAGCTGCACTTTTTTTTTTTGTCTCAGGTGACAAGGAATGTAAAATATATTTTTGAATTAGAATAAAGATAGAAATATCATGGAGTAGGTTGCAAAAGTCACATGAATTTTAAAGGTAAACACAAGACGTCAAGAGATTTTCCCTAGGAAAAGTTAAGAAGCATGGGTGGAGAAAAGATCTTTGGAAGCACAGGGCTATGGGCTCATCCCCATCATTACCCCTTAGCAGTTGTACAAACTTGGGTAACTTGTGTTGCCTCCCTGGGCCTCAGTTTCTTCATCTGTTAAATGGGCAGAGGTGCTTTGGATGAATAGGAACTGGGGCCCAAGTCCTTCTGGCAGGTAGAACCCAAATACATTGGATTAAAGGAAAAGAGAAGAATTTGTTTCTGGAGGTGGGTGCCTGGGGATAAAGAGGGAAGTAATGATGTGGGGTGGGAAGTGCTGCCTGCGTCGTGTTCTTTCCCTTCCCAGCCTCAGGGACAGGTTTCCAGTTCCATGGGGAGACAGGCGAAGGCCAGAGCTTGGCTATATTCATGACATGCTGTGTGAGCCTCAGCTTCTGAGCAGTGCAGCTCAGGGACCAGGTAACATCCAGAGACAAGAGATGGGGCATTCTCCCCAGAGCAGGCCACCCGCCCAGCACCTCCTGGGCCTTCTGGGGTCACTGCCTATTGGAACAGGGAGAGACCTCAGTCCTCAGCAGAGGCACAGGCTCCCGGAGACACCAGCACTGGTGGCAGAAGTTGGGGTGCCCACCGAGGGCCTGCAGGGGTCAGCAGTCCAGGAGGAGGCCAGGTGGACGCTGAGGATGGACGGAGCCTTGAGCCTGCCCACTGTGGATGCTCAGAGCCAATAGGGGAGACCCAAGCAGGAAGTGAGGCTCTGTGGTTGTTGGTTAATGGGCCCCCTTTATTTCTTGCAGGTGGGGAAGGCTGAGGCATCCTGGTTGCCAAGAGGATAACCTGCCAGGAGAATAACCTTCTGAGGGATGGGATGTGCTGAGAGATGCTAGCAGGTGCTTCTAGGAAAAGGGCTCCATTGTGAAATCTGCGAGGGTAACTGCATCAGTGTTTTGTTTTTGCCTTTGTTTCTTTTCTGTAACAACCTCAAAACCTCAGGAGCTGATGGCTGCAAACATTTATCTGTCTCGCTCGTGAGTCAGTGGGCTGCCTGTGTTGGGGCTTGCTTCAGGCTTTGGGTGGGCTCCAGGGCTGCTCCTCGGCCTCTCCTGGACCCAGGGGCTCCCCGTCCTCTTGGGGCCCATGGCCAACATGTGAGAAGGGTGAGCGCGTGAGCAAACCGTGTCTCTTAAGGCTGAGACTCCGAACTGGCAACTGTCACGTTCCATTGGCCACCGTGAGTTCCCTGGCCATATGGAACATCAAAGGAACAGGAAATGTGCTTTGCCCACTCCAGGGTCATGTGTCTGAGGGAGGGAGGGGGGACCTGGGAACGAATCCCATCTGCCGCCTTAACGCTGCAGACTTAGGCCCCTCGTGCAGAGTCAGGGAGCCCCCTCGGCCTCATGGGTCTCTATGGGGTCCCCAAGTCCTCCCGACTCCTTACCCTTAGTATTAGGTGAGCTGGCTTGAGCCCTTTCTCGGGCACTGTGGGATGGCCAGTCTCCCAGGGCTTAGGGTCCTGTGACCCTGCTCCTTCTGGTTCCCCGATCCTGCTCAATGTTACCCCTCTCCTCCCTCTGCGGGTCTCTCTCCATCCTGCCCTACACTGAGCTTGGGGCCCAAGCTGGAATTCTCCAAACCCTCTCTCCTGCCTGGCAAAACACAGGGCCATCTATTTTGAGTTTCTATTTTCAGTATCACAAAACACGATCGAAGATTTATTATTGTTATTCTTATTGTTGTTTTCCCTCAGGATGCACTGCTTTTCCCCACCTGCCTGGGTGAGCCAGAGAGAGCTCCACAAAGACCCATCTCCACCTGCCCTGCTGGAGTGGCCCCCGGGCAGTGTGCAGTGTTTTCTTCCACCCCATGAAAGGTGTATTTGGCCCAGGAAACGATCTTTCCTGGAACTTCTATTACCTCTCCTCTGACAGTGGATGGGGTGGGATCTGACAGTGGATGGGGTGGGAAGGCGCCCTATAGGCTCTAGGATGTTTGTGAGGATTAAATGAAGGAAATTGTGTCAGGGCCCCTGGGCACTGATAGGGACCCAGTTGGTGTTTGTTCTCCTTTTCTTTAGAGAATACCCCACCTTAGGTGACCCTTTAATGACTGTCCAAGCCAGGACATTTGAGAGAGCAAGGGGATACTGCTATGAATCACACCCAGACAACAGGCATAAACTGGGACTGTCCCAGGCCCAGTGGGATTTGTGGCTGCCCTACGCTTATCACAGACTCTGATGCCTCTGCTTCCTGCCTCTCATCTCCATGGGGAAGGGCAGGGAGGGGATGTGGATAGGAAGGCCCCACGCCCATCCGCAGAGCTCAAGCTGCCTCCTGGCCCCGGTGGGTGAGTCCCTGTGAAACAGGAGGGAAGGGGGCAGGGCACAACCTTTGAAAGAATGACATAGCCCGAGGACATGACATAAACTGATTAGAACCAAATGGGTCCAAGATGGCGGACAAGTCAACTTCCACTCACTGTGACACATCAGGAGGCTAAATGACACACCCACAGGCACCATGACAGTTCCAAGGCCGACCATAAGGATCAAAAAGTGGGCGGTGGCCCAATTCCTGGAAATCCCCATCCCTTCCTGAACCTACTCAGCCTATGAAATTACCCACCCTATAAAAACTGACAACCCCATACCCTGGTGCCTTTCTCAGCTTCTGAGATGGCCCACACTCTGTCTGTGGAGTGTGTTTCTCTCTAAATAAATCCACTTAAAAAAAAAAAATTTAGGGGCTTCTCTGGTGGTGCAGTGGTTGAGAATCTGCCTGCCAATGCAGAGGACACGGGTTCGAGCCCTGGTCTGGGAAGATCCCACATGCCGCGGAGCAATTAGGCCCGTGAACCACAGCTACTGAGCCTGCGCGTCTGGAGCCTGTGCTCCGCAACAAGAGAGGCCACGATAGTGAGAGGCCCACGCACCACGATGAAGAGTGGCCCCCGCTCGCCGCAACTAGAGAAAGCCCTCGCACAGAAACGAAGACCCAACACAGCCATAAATAAATAAATAAATAAAATTAAAATTAAAAAAAAAAAGTTTAAAAAATTTATTTATTTATTTATTTATTTTGTGGCTGCATTGGGTCTTCGTTGCTGCGCGCGAGCTTTCTCTAGTTATGGTGAGCAGGTGCTACTCTTTGTTGCGGTGCATAGGTTTCTCACTGCAGTGGCTTCTCTCATTGTGGAACACAGGCTCTAGGCACGTGGGCTTCAGTAGTTGTGGCACGTGGGCTCAGTAGTTGTGGCTTGTGGGCTCTAGAGCGCAGGCTCAGTAGTTGTGGTGCACGGGCTTGGTTGCTCCACGGCACGTGGGATCTTCCCGGACCAGGGCTCGAACCCGTGTCCCCTGACAGATTCTTAACCACTGCGCCACCAGGGAAGTCCCAATAAATCCACTTCTTACCTATTGCTTTATCTCTCACTGAATTCTTTCTGCGATGAGACATCAAGAACCTGAGCTTCATTAAGTCCTGAAACCAGGTGTGTGACCTCAGTTGGAAGACTCAGGGTTTTGGCCGGGTTTGAGTCCTGGCCGCGTGGGTTCAAGTCCCAATCTGAGGTGCACGGTTTCACCTGGGGTGGGCAGGGGCTGTGGAAACCAGCCAGGACTCAGATTCTGACAGACCATCCAACCTTGCCTTCTGCCTCTCCAGGTAAGTGTGCACTCAGGGATGGAACATGGGCATACACCTGCTGGACCCCAGCCTTCCACCCCTCCACCATGAGCTGATCCTGAAAGCTGTTGTTCCTGGCGCTTTGTGACAGAAGTAGAAATGCCCTTGGGAGGGGTCTGTGCCCCCCAGGGCTCCATCTGCAGACCCTCCTGCCCCCTCATGGTGCACAGCAGCTGACTACTCCAGGCCTCTGCAGAGAGGGGACCCGACTTCCCTGGATGAGCTGGGCTGACCGTGGGCAGCCCCTGGTCAGACCTGGCTCAGATCATGGCTCTGCCACTGTGTGACTTAGAGCAGGTCACCCCACCTCCCTGAGCCTCTGTTCTCTCATCTGCAGAGTGAGTATAATTGCATCTTTCTCCCAGGACTGTTAGGAAAACCTAGGGGGTCCCTTGAAATCAGAATCTCATTTCTGCTCCCACAAGGTCAATCCCACCAGTCTCTGAGCAAACACATATGCACGCACGCATGCACACACACCAGGCATGTATGTATGCACCCACAGAATGCATCTAGAATGCATTGCCCCCTTTGGTTCCCAAATCCTCCCCATCCTTCAGGAGCCCAGCTCAGACCCTCCTTCTTCAGGATGTCATCAGCTAGAGCACTGGCTTTTCTGGAGGATCCTGCTCACAGCCCATCCTGGGGTGGGTGACCTCTCCCCATTCTGTGCTCCCAAACCTTGAATGGCCCTCCATGATCCATGTGTCACCTTATCCCTTCATTAGTTATATTTATATACATAATTTATCCAGTCATACAGGAAACATGTAATAAGACCCTACAGTGTGCCAGCACTGTACTAAGGTCATGGGGATCCAACGCGAATCAGATTTGATTCCTACCCTTAGGAGCTCTTGGTGTAGAAGGAGAGACATCTGTTTCACCTTGACCTCTAACCCTCAACCACTGAGCAAAGATCAATCTAGAAGGGCCTTTTGGTGGTGGATTCTGGGCTGTCACAGAAAGGTGATCCCACAGCAACTGGGGGCCTCGCCTCCCTTGCACTGGTTCCAGCAACTTCCAGGCTGGTGTCCTAGGGAACTGGCGGAGGCACGGCCACCTCTCTCTCTCCCTGGGAGCGCTAATCACAACTCACCTGCTGCTCTGGGGAATGATTACCTGTCAAGGTTCATTTGAGCCCGTGGCCTCCCAGAGACTCTCCCATCCCCCACCAGGTGGTCCTAATAGCAGCCGAGGAGCTTCTCCGGATGTTAGGGGAGTGAAATTACTTCTCTCACACCTCCTTGTTTGATGTAGCAGGTGGGCACTGGGACATCTCAGTCCTGTCAGACCCGATAGTGGAATTGCCACGGTCAGACCAGCCGTGGGAGGTGAGCAGTGAGGAGTCCAGGAAATCGTGGAGATTGTCTGCCACGCAGCCCTTCTCAAATTAGATTGGCTCAGTGAGTGATTTCAGACTCTGCAAATTGCATCTTGAGCTCTTCTTGCCCTGACTTTCAGCAGGTCTGTCACTGTGCTTCTCTCAGACTTCAGCTCCTACAGCTCTCTCCAAGACCATCACCACTAGAGACAGCAGGTCTGGCCTTGAATATCCAGGTGGTAACTGGTGTGCCACTGCCAGCAGGTTAATGGTGGTGCAGGAAAATGGGGATAATAATTGTTTTAATCGGGTCCATTCCATTTCTGTTACAAGAAACACACATCCAAATTGGCTTAAGCTTAAAGCTCAAAAAAAAAAAAAAAGGAATTTATAAGCTCATGTAACTGAGAAGTTTAAGGGAATTCAGGTATAGCTGGATCAAGATGCTCAGCTAAGGTTGTCAGGCGTCCATTACACCCCATCTTTGGCTCTGCTTTCTTCTGAGTAGGCTTCATTCCCAGATAGCCCCTCTCCTCCTGGAGGTTCCCAGCAGCTTCAGGAGAAAAGAGCACTCTGTTTACCCAGTATTCCCACAGAGTCCCAGGAATGGAGTCTCATTGGTCAAGGCTGAGTCATGTGTCTACCCCTGAACCAATTACTGTGGCCTGATTCCCATGTTGGCCATGACTCTGTACTCTGCACGTTTGCACGTGCTGTTCCTGTCACCTGGAGTGCCCTTCTCCTTCATCTTCCCATCTGCATCTCCTAATCACCAAAACCAAGGTCAGCCCCCCTCCTCGTGGATGCTTGCCCCACCCCATCCCCCAATTTGCTTCGGGCTCCCCTGCTCTGAGTCCCTGTTGCATTCTCTCCTGGCATGTATCATGTGATCATTATGGATTTATGTGCCGATTCTCATTTCACTGTAAATGTGATGAAATTGAAGGTAGGGGCTCAGTGTTGCCCACCACTGGCCCTCAGCACAGGCTCAGGTACACAGTAGGTGCTCAATAAATGTTTGCTGAAGGAGGAAATGGTTAGTGGGGAGTGCAGAGGTTCTGGCACATGTTCAGAAGGCAGAGGATTAGGGCTTGAACTGGTTAGTGGCTGGGGGAGGGAGACTGAAACAAGACACATCCAGAGAGAAAGGTGAGGTCATCCCAGCCACTCCCACCCTCTTCGAGCTCAGGCTCTGCTCCAGGAATCTGAGGACTGACTGACCGGTGAGGTGGCCCCACCTTGCTCAGCCTTGAACTCTCAGTCACCCACCTGCCATCCACACCTGAGTAGTCCATGAGATGTCAGCCTCAAAACTGGGTTACAATTCTCTTTTGCATCTGGGAGGGGAAAACAGAGCCACTCCTCACAGTGAAGAGAACTCTGGCAAGGACAAAATCTCTCCTGGGGACTTGGAGGAGGCCACGCTTTTGCTGAGCAGCCCTGGAGGGAGGGCGGCCAGAGCCCTGCTTCGTCAGCCTGCTCTTCCGCTTACGGCTGTGTGATCTTAGGCGAGGCATTGCCCTCTCTGTGGCTCAGTTTACCCTTCTGACAAGTGGGGGTGACAACCTGCTGTATTAGTTTCCTAGGGTTGCTGTAACAAAGTGCCACAAACTGGGTGACTAAAAACAACAGAAACTTATTGTCTCACAATTCTGGAGGCTAGAGGTCCAAAACCAAGGTGTCAGCAAAGCCATGCGCCCCCCGAAGCCTCTGGGGAGCAGTCATCCTTGCCTCTTCCAGCTTCTGTAGCCTGGGCATTCCTTGGCTTGTAGATGCCTCACTCCAGTCTCTGCCTCCATCTTTACATGGCATTCACCCTGGGCGCCTCTGTGTCCAAATTCCCCTCTTCTTACAAGGACATCAGTCCTTTTGGATTAGGCCTACCCTAATGACCTCATCTTAATCTGATTACATCTGTAAAGACCCTATTTCCAAATAAGTCTCATTCATAGGTACTGGGCTTAGGGCTTCACTCTATCTTTCTGAGGGACACAAACCCATAATACCACTTAACTGAATTTTTGAGATAATTAGGAAATTAATGTGAGAGCATAGCACAATCGTGGACCATTGATAAGATGAGGAGCCTGGACTGGCGACTGTTCTGGGGTCCCTGCCGGGCCCATGACTCTGTGCCCTTTGATTTCCTGGTTCCTGCAGCCTCCTGAGAAGGGGGCCCTGGTCACTTAGAAACGTGAGCACCGCTCAGGTTAGGAGATGTGATGAATTGGCCGTATCTCCTGATTCTCCTGCTGTCACGCTTAATGCAGTCTCCAAGCCTGGCCACTCAGTCACTGTCATGGAACATTCCAGAGCTAGCACCTGATTCCTCCTCTCTAATGAGGCGCTTCTCAGAGACTCAGTCCTTACCCCAATCTTGTTTCTCTTTGCCCTTTCTGTCACATCCAGGAAAAAGGTGGTGTTCAAGTTGTCTGTCAGCCAAAGGAAAAGTGATGCCTTGCTGAGGTGACATTCTCTAGGGGCTGTCTTTCCGGTGTGGCGCTTTCTGAGGGAATCATAACGTGGTCATCATGTGGTGCCTTCCCCATCCATGTGGCTGTGTGTGGCGTGAGCTGCAGCAGCTTCTTGATTCATGGATTTAAGAAGTGCATTGAATTCCTTGAGAAAGATGAAGTCAAGTCAGCCTCTGAGATGAAAACTATAGGCAATTGATCATATGGGTAATTTAGTGTAATAAGCTTTGAAAAATAATGGAGTTTGTGCTCAAGATAGGAGACACTAAGTATTCCTGTACTTCCCAGGATCCTTTGCAGTTAGGTTGTCACCATGTGACGAGTTCTGGCCAATGGACTGAGAGCAGAAGTAATATACTTATTTCCGGATTGGGGTAGTTAAGAGTGGGTGTGATGCCTGCATTCCTCTCTTCCTTTGCAGTGGTGACCACAGGGTCCCAGATGGGAGAGATAGACCTTGTCTACATTGTCCATTTCTGGTCCCGGTACATAGAAAAGTAGGAGGCATATAGAAGGTATTCAATAAATACAGGATGCATGAGCAGATGAAGGGATGCATGAAATACTGAAGTTTCTACATAAATTTCCAATTTCTCTTCATTAAGCAATTGAAAGAAAAACCTTCATCCAGGTGTGGCTTGAAAACATATTCTGCCTTTCTCTGTCTTGCCTGGTTCAAGTTCCATGGACACTTTCCTGGAAAGTTCTCCTCCCCTGCTCCCACTCTTGTGTCTCCTGAGTTTGTTTCCTTGAATCCTCCTCACATGGGCTTTCACAAAAGCAAAGTTTTTAAATTCCAGTGAGGTTCAACTTAATCATTTTTTTCTTTTGACGGTTCACACTTTTGGTGTCAAGTCTAAGAATTCTTTAGCCTTAGATCATGAAGACTTTCTCCTAAAAGTTCTTCTAAAAGTTTTATCTTTTACATTTATGTATATGATCCATTTTGAGTTCTGTATAAAATGTATCGAGGTTAATTTTGTTGTTTATAGATGTGCAATTGCTGCAGGTCTGCTTGTTGAGTAGGCTATCCTTCCTCCATGGAATTGCTTTTGTACTTTTGTCAAAAATCAATTGAGCACATTTGGGTGGGTCTATTTCTGGGTTCTCTTTTCTGTTCCATTGATCTATGTGTCTATCCCTGTACCAAAACCTAAGTGCCTTGATTAATGTAGCTGTATAGTACACCTTAATGTTAGGTAGAGTGTTTCCTCCCATTTTCTTCCTTGTCAAGATTGTTTTAGCTGTTCTAGGGTTTGTGTTTTTCTATATAAATTTTAGAATAAGCTTTCTATGTTTACAAAAAGCCTTG
Organism: Balaenoptera acutorostrata; assembly: GCF_949987535.1. Taxonomy (NCBI): domain Eukaryota; kingdom Metazoa; phylum Chordata; class Mammalia; order Artiodactyla; family Balaenopteridae; genus Balaenoptera; species Balaenoptera acutorostrata. Next base: position 24,262,967 of record NC_080064.1, on the reverse strand, counting down.
CTAGGATTTTGATAACAACTGTGTTAAACCTGTGTATCAGTTTGGTGAGAATTGATATCTTTACTATGTTGAGTATTCAAATCCGTGAGCAGAGTCTGTTTCTCCATTTATGTATTTAGGTCTTCTAAAATTTCTTTTATCAGTAATTTATAATTTTCAGCATACAGATTCAGGACATGTTTTGCTAAGTGCATAGCTAAATGTTTCATTTTCTTTGACACAATGGTAAATAGTATTGTATTTTTAATTTTTGTGTCTGTGTGTTTTGTTAGCTTATAGAAATATAATTGGTTTTTGTGCATTGATTTTGTATCCCAAGACCTTGCTGAACACACTTAGTTCTGGGAGGTATTTTGCAGATTCCTTCGAATTTTCTACACAGGGAACTCGTCATATGCAAATAGAGATAGCTTTATTTCTCCTTCTCCAAACTGTATGTCTTTTATTTTTTTTTCTTACCTTATTGCAGTGGATATAAATTTCAGTACTTCGTTAAATAGGAGAGAGAAGAGCAGACATCCTTGCCTTGTTCCTAATCTTGGTAAGAAAGCATTCAGTGTTTCACCATTAAGTAAGTTAGATGTAGGTGTTGTGCAGACATTCTTTATTTTCTTAAAGAGATTGCATATCCCTGACATGGTGGTAAAATTAACTCAGCATTATTTACTGAACACCTCCTATGTGCTGGGCACTGTGCTGGGGCTGGACTTAGTGATAAAGACATGTGTCATGGTTCCTGCCTTTGGGGAGTGGAAGTTCTAGAAACAGAGTTCTCAGCTGCTTTGCCAGTGGCGTCTTAAGCTCTCAGACCTTCTGATTATAATGCTGGGGCTTTAGGGGGCCTCATAGAGGCATCTGCTGCCCTGATTCTAAAGCCACCAGAGGATCCAGGGCACGGTGGATGGAGAAGTGGTCTCCCCTTTATCACTGATAAAGCTGTTGCTGGAGGATGGGGCTCATACCTGCGAGCCTGTGGACCCCTACTGCAGGCTCCAGGATTAGACGGTGTTCACCCCACCATCAGAGGCACCACTGGACCCCCACAGGCTTCCTCAAGGTCAGGGTTTTGGGCCCATTGCTATAAAACCTCCGGCAGTGGGAAAGCAGGGCAGATGGCAAACTCCCCGAAGACAGCCAGGCTCCCAAAGAGACAGCAAGAAGGGTCGGGCCCCGTGAATTGGTCCTGCTCCGCCTCAAACTCCCCAGCTCTGTGGGAAGGGGAGGCCAGAGCATCTGTGGGACACCCCTCCCAGAGGACACTAGGAGTGGGAGGAAGCCTCCTCCCAGCTCTAAATAACAAAATAATAGGAGGACCACTCATGGAACATGGCTCTGTGCTAAGCAAGGTGGTCATCATCTTACAGAGGAAGAAATGGGAGAACAGAGGTTTAGAAAAATCAACTCACTTCCCAGGGGTTTGGAAGTGAGAACTGGAAAATGGATCCAGGTATGACCCTCAGCCCTCGCTCTTCACTGCTCCCCACAGTGACCACACCAGGTTCTGGACCCTGCTGGCCTCTCTCCCAGACTCCTGGGACTCATTTGATGCTGACCAGCTCTGAGAGCAGAAAGTGCTTCTTCCTTTTGAATTCCTACCTGCCTCCTGGAAGATTCTGCCAATTGGTCCTTGTTTTGCCTTCCAGAGCCTCACAGTGAGTTTAATCTCCTCAGTAACTGCAGAATAAATTTAATAAACTCCATTAAAGTGTGTAATCTCATAGTCAGGATGCAGAATTTCTGTGCTTCAGACTTTTTTTTTTCATAATTACTAGCACCATGGAAATTGCAGGGATTACAGACTCCACTGGAGACAGAGATGAACGGTGTCACCAAGAAAGTACAAATGAACTGAAAGTCCTGCACAATAAGATGGGCTGAGATTTGCATTAAATTAGGAGGCAGGTTCATGCCCATTAACTCATGGGGACCAACCGTGACCTTTGAGGGTTTGTTTAGGAAATGGGGAAGGTGGGGAGGTGGAGGGGGTGGGGGGTGGTGATTTGGTGGCAGCTCATTAAAAAAAATGATTTGTTAAATGTCTGAAAGGAACAATGGAGATCTAGGCTAATCCCATTTTCCAGGTGGGACAACATTCCTTTACCACAGTCACCCTTCCCCCCAGCTCCCACCCCCAAGGAGGAGGGGACCTGCCCTACAACCATAGCTGGTCCACGGGAGACCTAGGACTAGGACATGGGCCTCCAATACCCCGCCCAGTGACCCCAACACACCAAGGAATCCTGGTTCCCCTCAACTTTGGTGATAAAAATGGCCACCAGATGGTCATCAGTTGATCAAGAAACACCCATGTTGGCCAGAGAAGAGCCTGTCTTCAGTTTGAATCCTATCATTAAACATCTGCCCTGTGCTATGTGCTGGGTCAGGGGTTTTCTCATGTGATCCCCTCAACAGCCCTATGTGATACCAATCCCCATTTTACAGATGGGAAAACTGAGGCTCAGAGTGATGAAGATGCTTGTCCAAGACCACCCTGTTAGTCATTCATAAGACTGGAATTCAAATTCAGGACTCTCTGACTCCACTACCAACGTTTTATGTAGCTGGAGTTTCTCGTGCTGGTCAGGCAAACAGGTTCATCTCACAAAACAATGCCAGTTGGTTGGTTGTATCTGCTTGATATGTTGCCTTGGAAAGGAGTTTGGGGCTGAATTCAAGGTCAGAAAGAAAGAGTGCTGGGATGGATGCCACAGTAGTACAGAGGCAGAACGTGAGTGCCTGCATTTGCCATTCATGCTGAAACCTCACACATGCCAAAACCCACTGGGTCACATGTCAGGTGGGACAGGGTACCTGTGAGTGCTGCCTGATCTTGCCTATGATGGCCGTGCTGTCTTTTTCTTCTCTCAGACTCTGGGTTCCCCAGTTCTCTGCTCCATGGGGACACCGCCTTGTCATGTCCCTGGGTTAGCACTGGGACTGAAAGAGATCAGGGGTGAGAAAGCACTTCATATCTAGATGAAAATGATGGAGGAGTGTCACAACTCTCCTCTCTCTAAACAAATGGAAGACAGCACATAAAGAAACATAGGGAGGGGAGGGTTTGTTTTCATTATTATTTACACCAGTCATCGGCCACAACTCCATCCATAAACTGAAGCATTTCTGCCAGGTACTGTGAAATCTAGACCTGAACAAATGAGGAAACTGAGAACCCACATAAACTTCCTCAAACCAGTTTCCTTAACGTTCAATATCCCAGGCGTGAATGGCTTATCCCAAAACCCTTTGCTTGAAGTTCTGAGACCCAGAAAGACCCCCCCCAGGGAAGTGGCGAGCACCCCCAAGGGGAGTCATCCCACCTTGGGGGGCAAGTAAGCTGGGTATGTATCCTCCAACTCGTCGTGGCTGAAGGCTGCTCCCAGCTCATGAATGCCCTGGCACTCCCAGCCGGCCCTCGTGTGGAGACTACCACCCATGCTCACAGCCATGCCCATCAGCATGCTCTGCAGTGTGAGAGCCAAGGGGATGTGGGCAAGGCACCAACCACATCTGCACAAAGTGGGATGATGGAGGGGGAGGGGGCCTCTCTCTCCTTCCCAGTCCAGACCCATCTCTCCCACCCCCTTCCTAGCCATCCACGCCCCACAGTAGAGGAGACATTGCTAATCGGGTTCATTGTCAGGTCTGAGTGGGCATGGGCGCTGGCGTCAGGGTCACACATCCCCTCCCTCACAACCTCCTCTTCCACTTCCTGTCCCTGCCTGTGATGCATCATGAGCAGAGAAGGGCCACTGTCCGGGCAGGAGGGGGTCCCTCAAGTCAAGACACAGAGCAACCCAGACACAGAGATAACAAGGCTGTGTGACAACAGAGGCAGAGATTGGAGTGATGCAGCGACAAGCCAAGAAATGCCAAGGATCAACAGACCCCACCAGAAGTTAGCAAGAGCCAAGGAAGGATTCTTCCTGAAATCTCAGAGGGAGGGTGGTCCTGCTAACACCTTCATCTTGGACTTCTGGGCTCCAGAACTGTGAGATAATAAATTTCTATTGTTTTAAGTTAAAGAAAAAGAAAAGACACAGAGCAGAGGGTAACACGCTTACAAGAGACTGGTCTCTTTGGTGGACGTGGCAAAACACGGTGGCACTGTCAACGATGTCACCAGCATAGCCCTGGCGTGGGGAAGACTTGGTGGCCTTTGAGGCTCCGGATACCTTCAAGTGGGCTCTTGTAAATTCCACAGTGACGCAAGCGCCAGCACATGAAGAAGCAGCGCTCGGAGCCCGTGACCTTGGCAGGTGGGCAGCCGCCCCTTCACTGCGGAGCTCCTGGCTGCACGGCCGTCCCGGCTGGAGGGCCTGGGGGTCCTCAGGGCGAGGTGACCCTGCGCGTGCCCCTCCCCACGCTGGGCAACCCCCAACACCACCCCCTTGTTTCCTCTCCGCCTGCAGGTCGGGTCGGGTCGGGGTTCTGGGCCCGCGGCCGTCAGCGCAAACCTGGAGGAGCCGCGGGGAGGGAACTGCGGCCGCGCCTTTCTTCCTCCTCCTTCTGCCGCCTCAGCCACCTTGTCCCCGGCCACACATCAGGCCAGCGCTCCAGGCTCATACTTTCAAAGGCCTTTTACCTTTTCTAGGTCAGGATTTTCTTGCTTTTGGCCAAAGGCCACTGCAGAATTTACAGAACGAGGCGCAGGCGCACCACGGTCTTCGGAGGACGGAGCTCGCGGGGCTGGCGGGCGGCTCCCCCGCCCCGGTCTCTGCCCGCTCCTCCCGCAGCGGCGACCCCGGCGGTGGACACAGCCGCATCGGGCCGGCTGTGATTCCTCTCTCCCTGGCGGGCTGAGCCCGGGGCACCGTCCCCGCCCAGGGGCCGCTGGAGGCCGCGGGCGGAGCCGGAGGTGCTGGACGGAGGGCGGCGCCGCGGGCGGGGCTCGGGGTCCACCGCCTGCTCTGTCCCCCGAGTGGCCGCGTGCCTCGTGGCCGGGAGGCACAGCCCTCCGGGCCTCACGTCCCCAGCCAGGACAGGGGAGAGAAGCACACCCCGTGCGGCTGTGGCCAGGGTTCAGTGAGGCGATGCAGGTGGGGTCCGTGTGCCTGGCTTCCAGAACTTTCCATAAGACCCCAATCGCCTGGTGACGGAACGTTAGGAAGCCGATATGTGGTAATTTTGTCTCTCTCTCACTGAACCGCGAACCTGGACCCTGAGGTGAGGTCCGGGAACTGTACCGGGAGAAAGTAGAGCTGCGGCTCCGCCCTGACTGACCGGGGCTCCCGCGGGTCAGCGGGGACGCGGGTCCCGTGGCCGGATCGAGGCCCGGCCTGGCCAGCGGGGGCTGCGGCCCCGGCGGTGGAGCCCTGCTGGGTCAGCTGAGTCACAAACGCCCGAGCGCTTCCCGATTTCCTCCTGGGGCCACAGGGCTGTGAAGCTGAGGCCGGGGCCCCTCAGTGCCTCCTGGGGGGCCGGTGTGAGCGAGTCAGCAGGGCCCTCCCCACCCAGGAAGCTGCCTCCATCAGGGTTCTCGGCCCAGGGATGGGGTCCAGGGGGAGGAGCGGGCCGGGGGTGGAGCCGAGGGCAGAGACTGGGCGCGTCATTCCCCCCTGAGCCTCGCCTGACACCCCGGAGAAGGGCGGTGGTGGTTCGGGCTGCAGGGCTGCTGCGGGGACGGCCCGGGGCACGTGGGCAGAGGTCAGCGGGGGCCGGCACCACCGGGAGGGCCTGGGGGTGGTGGGAAAGGGGTGCGCTAACTGGGACAGCCGTTCCCAGAGGTGGGAGCGCGCAGACTCACCCCGGGAGGTGGTTAAATACAGACTCCCTGACCCCACCCCCTCCCAGAGGTCCTGGTGCCGGGGTCTGGGGAGGGTCCGGGGAATCTGCATGTTCGCAAGCCCCTCCTCCATTCGGGAGGCTACCGACCACACTTTGGGGACCCTGAGGTGTCTTCTCGGGGCTTGGGCTGGAACTGGAGGACGCTGAGTGGGCCAGGCGTTTGGCAGGTGACAGATGAAGGTGGCAGGGGGCAGGGGTGACCCAGGGCAAATCACTGCCCCTCTGAATCTCGGTTTCCTGACCTAAGAAAGCAGAGGTAATGCTAACCCTCCCTCAGGGGATGGCGTGAGGATTGCCGTTAGACCCACCCCAGAGTCTGTGCTCAATAAACGTCTCTGTCCCCGCTAAATGTCCTCCCTGTCAGCTGGGCACAGGCCTCCTGCCCAGAGGTCAGCCCCAGGGACAACATGGCCATTGCCCAGCTCTGGCACCCTCTGCGACCCCCAGGATGGGAATAAGTAGGCCCAAGTGCCAGCCACCCCTCCCCGGGTGGTGTCCTGGAAAATAAACCCCATTTCCTGGTGACCCAGATGAAAAACATATTGCTTGGAAAGTGCTTTTCAAACAGAATCACCCGAACCATTTATCATCAGAGCCGGCGTCTCACGGCGGACATCTGGCGAAGGTGTCAGTTGTCATAATTAATTAGACCTTCCGCAGATTCCTGGCACCATGGTCTGTCAGCAGGAGCCACCTGCCTCCTCTGCAAGGATGGGGGATGGGAAGGATTGACCCCGTGCCTGGGTGCATCCCCTACCCATGGGTGCTCAGGGGGCTCTGTGGCTCCCGGCGGCCCCTGGGGGGGGTAGCTTCATCCAGGGGAAGCAGTGTTCACCCCACACCCCTCGCTGGTGGCTTCTGAGACCTCAGAACAGGCGGTGTCTTCAAACAGTAGTAACCAAAGTGTAACAGTAACAGTGATCACGATCTCATGGCTCTTGTGTGCTGAGCGCCTACTGTGTGCTAGGCCCAGGAGATTGTTTAACCCTATTGACCAAGACTACCACATGATTTATTATCCCAATGGGACACTTCCCAGGGTGAAAGGGTGCCTGGACAGGGGGGCTCCTCCACTTCAGGTCTCAGCTGGGATGTTGCCTCCCCTGACCCCCTCCTGACCGCTGTCTGAAGTCCAGGCCCCACCTTCAATCCCACACCCCTGCGCCTCCACGCTGTTCTGGGTCCCCGTCCTGTCCACCGGTCTCCTTTCCTGTCATGACCACCCGCCCGTCATGAAGTGGGTCAGTCGGTGTGTCTGTCACCTCTCCCCATGACCACGTGGGCCTGTGAGGGAGGGGCTGGGTGTCTTTTGCCCACTGCTGCACCCCAGTGCCAAGCACATAGTAGCTGCTCATTAAATGCCGGTGGGATGGGAGGGCAGGTGGATGGGTGAGTGAGTCAGTTAATGAAAAATTGTGACATTAAAGGACTGGGCTATGAGTTCACGTCTCTTCTTTGTGGGCTTTGCCAGGCTCTCCTGGGGGAATTTTCTGCAGTCTCGCAGGCCTCGGGGAGAGGGTGCAGCTGGAGCCTGGGGGGTCTGCGGAGTCCCCTGATGTGACAAAGTCTGCAGAGAATGCGATTGTCTTCACAAAATGATACCCTGGCCCCTGCGTTGAAGACATCGTGCCCACTGGCTCTGAGGAGCCGGAAGTAACAAGTACTTTAGATGCCCTAGTAAGACGTGCCAGACAAACTAGATTCGGGGGCCCGCCACCTCAGTGTCTGCCAGTTTGGAGCGGAAACCAGAGCACGAGAAGGTTCTGCCGTGCAGGCTGCTCTGCTGTGAGGCGCTGTGACCCAGCAGATCTAATGGCACTTGAAGTGTCTGTGGCCAAGAGGGAGCAGTACAGAGCCTCTGGGGGGGCATGGGCAGGGAAACCACCACACAGACTTTTGTTGGATTTTGGAGCCGATCTCTGCCTTCTGCTGCAGATGACTGCACTCCTTTTGAGAAATGGCTCCTGGCTTGCTACAGTGCCTTGGTAGAAACTAAACATTTAACCAGGGGACATCAGGTGACTGTATAGCCTGAGCTTTCCATCACGACCTTGGTATTTTCTAACCCTAAGGTTGGGAGTATGTAATCTATCAAATGGAAGAGTCATGGAAGATGAGCTCAGGCAGGTCTGGAAGGTGCCAGCAAGTCGTGTGGACAGGCAGCTCAGACTCCTTCAAAACCAACTCCTGCCACATCACTTCCTCCCTTCGGTCCCTACGTATGGCCTCCTGGGGCTTCACTATGACCAGCCGACTGAAGAAGAGAGGACTTGAGCCTGGTTTACAGATGTGTCTGCACAGTAGGCTGGTATCCCCCGAAAGTAGACAGCTGCTCCACAAAGGCGCCCATGCAGGGGTGACCCTGAAGGACAGTGGTGGACAGAAATCCTCCTAGGGGGCAGAATTTCGAGTGGCACGTTTAGAAGCCCACCATGTCTAGAGTAAGAGAAAGCGGTAGATTCACATGCATGGCCAGTGGTTTGGCAGATGATCAGGGAGGTGGAAGGAACAGGACTGAAGGCCAGTGATGAGAAGGTCTGGGGGAGAGGCTTGTGGCTGGACCTCTCAGATGGTTACAGTCACTGAACACGTTTGTGTCCCAGGTGAATGCTCACCAAAGGGAATCCACTGTGGATGAGACCCCAAATAATCAGGTGGAGAAAATGACACTTTCCACACAGCCTCTTTTCCCATGGCCCCCCAGTGCTTGCTCCATGGGCATGTGAACAAAGTAGCCATTGTGACAGAGTGGAGACTATGCATGGGCTCATCAGCCGGGGCTGCCCCTCATCAAGGCACACCTGGCTAAGGCTCCTGATAAGAGCCTAATCTACCAACAGCAGAGACCAGCGCTGAGGCCCCGACGTGGTACCCCTTCCCAGCGGGAGCTGCCAGCCACCTGGTGGAAGTTGATTACATTGGACCTCTTCATCATGAAAGGGGCAGAGATTCACCGTCATTGGAATAGACACATGATCTGGATTTGCCTTTCCTGCCTGTAATTCCTCTTCCAGTGTCATCATCCATGAACTCCAGAATGCCTTATCCACTACCATGGCGCTCCTCACAGCGCTTCATGCTTCATCAGGGAACTCATGTCACAGTAAGGGAAGCACAGCCATCGGCTCGTGTCTGTGGAATTAACTGGTCTTACCACACACCCGGAAGTGGCTGGTCTAATTGAAAGGTGGAATGGCTACAGAAGACTCTGTTGTGGAGTCAATCAGGAGCCAACGCCCTGAAAAGATGGGGTTTTCTCTCATAGGATGCAGAGTACGTTTTGAATCTAAGATCATTATTGGGTGCTGGCTCCCCTGCAGCCAGGACATCTGGGTTCAGGAGACAAGGGCGGAGGTGGGAGTGGCTCCCATCACTATTACGCCTAATGACTCAGAGTTTGGTCCCATCCCGGCAACTTCGTATGCTGCTGGTTTGGAGGGCTTCTTTCCTAAGGGAATAAGGCTTCCACCAGGGGACACAGCAATGGTTCCACTGAATTGGAAGATGAGACCGCCACCTGGCCATTTTGGACTTGAACCAGCAGTCAAGAAAGAGGCTACTCGACTATCTGGAATGATTGATCTCAATTGCCAAAGGGAAACTGGAGTGCTGCTGCACGTGAGGGGAGGGGGAAGGAGAATCTGGGTCAGGAGATTCTGCAAGGCGCCTCTTAGTGCCTTCATGTTCCATAGTGAAGGTTAAAGGAAAAGTACAGCCTACCCCGCACCCCCAGATAAAGGCAAGATGACTGAGGACTCAAGACTCTTTAGCAATGAAGGTTTGGTCACTCCATCAGGTAAAGAGCCCCGATCATCTGAGCGTTTGGCTGAGGAAGGGGGTGAGTAGGGAGCTATGGAGTGAGCCATGGAAGAAGGAAGCCATAGCTGCCAATTATGGCCTCGTGACAAGCTGGAAAAATCACTGTGGTAAGTAGCTTTGCATATTTTCAGTTTGCTTCCTACATGTCTGTGGTTACCTATGGATGCTAGCCACTTTCTTCCCTCTCTTTTTTTCTCATTTTTATTTTATATACAAGGGGTTGCAAGTTAACTTAGAAATTTAGTCTTTGGTGACAGAACAGTCAGCGAAGTGTATCTTAAACAGAGGAGTAAGTTATAGCTACCAATGGACACAGTGCGTCTGGGGACTGTGGGTCTCCTTGTTTTAGAGAAAAAACTCGTTCACTTATAAGATACATCGCTGCCTCTTGTTGGGTGGAGATATAGAGAGTTCTTTTGCTGTTGAATGGAAATTCAAAGATGTGTACACGTGTGCTTATGGAAGATGAGTAGCTGAAGATGTGTACCATGCGGGTTTCAGAGTTACTGCATCTCAGCTCCAATTCACTCTTTTTGTTTTTTTTTTTTAATATCTTTGTTGGAGTATAATTGCTTTATAATGTTGTGTTAGTTTCTGTTGTACAACAAAGTGAATCAGCTATAAGTATACATATATCACCATATTCCCTCCCATACTCCCTATCCCACCCCTCTAGGTCGTTTGCTGCTTGATTTGTGGGAATGGAATTGGGCATCACTCTGAAGGTTTTCCCTTTTCCAGTTGGCGTGGTGTTAAACTTTGTCAGTAGGGGGCAGTGGAGACACATCCATCCCAGTTCTGGCGCACACCCTGGCTCAGCAGCCTATTTCAGGGCAGTGGCCTGCCCAGCACCCAGGTCCTATAGGGCACATGGGTGTTTTAGCAGCAAGCAGCCCCGGGACACACGTGGCTTCTCCAGCGCTCACTCGCTGCAGCACAAGCTTCCCCAGCACCCTGCTTCTGCAGCGCAGGCAGCTTCCCCGGGGCCCGACCCTGTAGTGCACGGTGGTCGGCAGCACGCAGCGGCCGGAGGTTTCTCCCAGCAACCTCTGAAGGTGATTTCATAGCAGGTGCGCCCAGAGAGTCACCTCCCTAGAAACAGCTTTTCTTGGCATCCTGAAGAGTGGATTTCTGGCAAGCTCTGGAGGGCAAATTCCAGCATGTTCCACCTATGTGACATCATCACAGGGACTTCCCTGCCACTTCCCGACAACTCTGTCCTCTCCAACGGGGTCTGGGCTCTTCCTTGGGTGCCCTCTCTCAGTCCCTGAGGTAGTAGCTGTTCTTATATTTGCATTTCTGGATTCGATAGACTGATAACATTCTCTTCACTTCTTACTAGCTAAGCCCTTGTTACTCTGATCCACTGCTGCAATTAAAATTCTTTGTGTTAAACTTTCCCTGTTCACATTCCTGTGTGGTGGCTGTCTCCTGGAGGGTCCCTCACTGATGTCCCCGGGCTGGGGGGCAGGCAGAGTGCCCTGTAGGGTGGCCAGAGGGCAGGAAATGCTCAGGGACTTTGAAAGCCAGAGCCTGGTATTCAACCACCCACAGAGCTGGGAAGAAGGAGGAAAGATGCCAGTGAATCAGAGGAGGGGCCGTTGGCCCCAGGTCCACCAATGGCTGTGTGACCCTGGGCCTGTCACCTCCCGACAGCGCCTCTTTTTCAGCAGTAAACAGCAGCGCGCTCCAGCTCCAGGGCTGCTTTGAAGATGAAGGGAGGAGAGGGGAGGGATGTGGGGCTGCTTTGAACCAGCGCTCAGGGCTTCGGGAGGGGAAGGGGCTGACTTTGACTCTCCCCAGAGTGCACGGCCACGCCTCCGTCAGCAGCCCGCTCTCCCCCGTGCGGGGCTTAATCATGGGGCTCAGCCAACCAGGCGGGCCCGGGAATCCCACCCCAAGACCCTGGCTGTTAACTCCTGAGTCAGCCTGTCTCAGCAGTGCTAGGCATGGGTACATGGGGCGTGGCAGGCAGTGCCAACAGGAGCCAGGAGTCGGGGTCTGCCCGCTGCTGGGGGTCAGGGTGGGGGCACAATTCCTCTGGGAGACTTGGTTTTCCTAGGTTCTCACTTTACCGCCCTGTCACACATCTCTGTTGAGCCCCTCTTACATGATGGGCACCTGCTGGGGTATTGTGGGGAGTAAAACAGACACGGACGGCCCTGGACGTCCTGGAGGTCAGAGATGAGCAGGGAGGGCAGACGTGAATAAATAACCACCCACAGCATAGAAAACCCACTGGGGACTGTGCAGGGATGGTGAGAGGGGCAACAATGGGAGTGAAACCTCAGTTTCCTTGTCTGTAAAATGGGGCCAGCCATGCATCCACCCCAACGGGAGGGTGTGAGGGTGAAATGCAGTCTCACCTTTAAAGCGCTCAGCACTGTTTATTATTATGGTGGTTATTGTATTTTAAGTTTCTTCATCAGAAGCACACACATCGGTGGGAACTAATCATCACTAATTTGCTGTGTGACCTGGGAAAGCTGCTTTCTTCTCTGTCCTTGGTTTTCCCATCTGAGCACAGAGGGATATGGGAGCTCCCTGCTCAGACATGGGGTCAGGCTCCAAGTCCATGTCAGGGCCCAGAGCTCCTTCCCAGCCCAGGGCTCCCAGAGGAGGGTGAGGTCACAGCAGCCACTGACCCGAGGTCACTGGGCTGAGCAGGAGGGGTGGGCTGGGGAGCATGTCTGGTCTTTTCTGGAAACTCTCATTGTCCTAGGGGTGAAATGGGCTTAGGAGCCATGTCCCCCCTCCTTGTCCCTCTGGCCACTTTGCAGTCTGCAGCCTCTTCTGAACCCTCTGCCCAGGCTTTGGCTCTGCCAGCTGCAACCTCAGCCTGGCCTCAGGGACTAATTCTAGTTGAAAGGCTCAGGGCTGGCTGGAGAGGCCCTTGGACCATCCAGGTGATGCCCCATTTCACAGAGGTGGAAACTGAGGACCCGGGTCTGGCATGGTGTCCTAACCTCCTCCACAAAGCATGGCACACAGTAGGTGCCTAATAAAGATCTGTAGGGTGTACTGGTGAATTAATGAATGACTGAAGGGGGACCTGTCTGCAGCTGAAACACAGAGCCGGGCCTGGGACTGGGACTCTCCCCTCCCACCCCTCAGGTATCACCAGTACTCTGACGTGGGCAGGGCATCGCACTCGATAGTTTGCAAATCCTTTGGGGTCATCACGTTGTTTTTAGTCTTCATTTTATCTCAACTCTCAGAACAAGCATCACCGAGCCCATCTTACAGATGAGGAAAGGGAGGCTCCGAGAGGGGAAGGGACTGACCCACTGATGGGGTGGTGGGCTGGGAAGGAGCCTCTGAGAGGGACACCCTCAAGCCTGGGAGGGACATCTGGGCCAGTTGCTTGCCCAACCCTTACCCACCAGGTAGGAAGGGGGCGGGGGAAATTCCTGCAGGAGCCCCTGCTGCTTTCCTGGCTGCTGCACAAACGCTGACTCTGAAGCCTGCCGGAGGCCTCCATTAATTCCCAGCTCTAGCTTTTCCTCCTGCTGCCTGCGGGGCCTGCCCTGGGTGTGTGTGTGGGTGTGTGTGTGTGTGTGTGTGTGTCTGTGTGTATGTATCTAGAGAGATGCAGCAGCAGGCATCTGGCCTCATGAGCTGCCAAACTAGAGGGAAGCAATTCTGGGAGGTGTGTGTGGGTGCATTTAGTGGGGGTCCCAAGGGCCTGCTTACAGGGACAGAGGCGTATTCCTTGGAACAGGGTTGAGTCCCTCAGGCCTCCTGTGAGGGCAGAGAGAGAGTGAGGGGAGGCAATGGGAAGAGCAGGAACTTGGAGGGAGGGAGAACAAGATGACGAGGGCACACACACGTGCAGTCACAGGAGTAAGCTGCAGGGAGCTCTGACTGGCTGCCTCGTCCAGGAAGCCTCCCCTGACCTTGCCTTGGGCTGGGCTCCTGGTGCCTTCACTCCACCCTCCCTTCTGACACTGCCTGGACTCCTGGAGCTCCCATCCAGTTGACTGGCTGTGCCTGGACCTGTCCCCAACCTAGATGGGAGGCACCGTGGCATGTCCACCTCCCTCATGGTGGATGGGACTTTGAACACCAATGAAGGGGCTGTCTGTTCACAGAGTGGAAGGTGGAGGCTCAGAGACTCTGAGTGACCTGCCCAAGGTCACACAGGGCCAAGAGCAGAATCAGGATTCAACCCAGGTTAGGCTGACCCTGAGGTATGGGCTCTGACCTACTCATAGTAACAGTTGCTGAACTGAACCACTAAATTAATCATGTGCAAAAGGGAAAGGGCTTCCTCTCAGGGTGGCTGGGAAGGGTCCATCCAGAAACAGGTGGGTTTCTTAGAACCCCAGCATATCAACCCTGTCTTCAATGCCAGCAAACTCCTACTCATCCCTCAGAGCCCAGCTAGCATGTCCACTTCATCACTCTAGTTCCAGGGCCCAGCCTCAGCCTGGCACACAGTGGGCACATGAAGAGTTTGTTATTCCTTCACTCATTCATTCACTCATTCATTCATTCCAAAGTCTACACTGAGCACCCACTACCTTTGGGCCATGTTCTAAGGGCTTCAGCATCAAGCCAGTCGGATAAAGTTCCTCCCCAGAGAATTCTGTTAAACAAACCCACAAATTAGTGTGTAATTATAACTTGTGTTAAGTGCTCTAAAGGAGAGGAAATAGATTTGAGAGAGAATCTTAGGAGGAAGAAACTAATTTAGAATGGGGGACGGTAATCAGAGAAAGTTCTCTGAGGAGGGAGGTTTAGACAAAAAAACATGAAGCAGAAGAGTCAACCCAGCCCCCCAGGAAGTGGGTCAGAGGGGTTTTAGAAGCCGCGTCCCCCTAGTCCTCACGGCTGTGAAGGGCGGGGACCTGATCTGAAAGCAGAAGGAAGCACTGAAGTGTTTCCAGCCAGGAAACGATGGGGCAGTATTTTGAGCCGATATCTCTGCAGATGGATGGGCGTGGAAGTGGGGAGACCAGGGGGACGTGGGGAGGCCCTGGGGGTCACCCAGGAGGAAGGACCAGGTTGAGGTTGGGGGCGGTGGATGGAGAAGAGAGGAGACACGTCAAATGCAACTGTTGGTTGGATTTACAGGAGTCGCCCACCCTCATCCCTCATGCCCGCAGGAGCCCAGGATTGCAAAATGCCAAACCTCGGGATACTCCCCACATCTCTTCCTCTCTTGGCCTTGGAACACCTCCCTGCCCGAGTCCCCGAGGGGCTGGGGACAGGTCAGGAAGGTGCTAGGTGGGGGGATGAGTGGCTGGTGTCCCTGACTCTGCCCTGATGGGGAGGGTGACTTTGGGCAAGACTCTCCTCCCAGACCCGCCCCCTCCACAGGAGAACGGATGCAAGAGAACAAGGGGGACTGGGTCACGTGACCCCAGCGAGGCCCCCAGAGACCCCGCCCTCCCAGTAGGGCCTCAACTGGGACGAAGGGTTAATGCCTGAGATGCTCTGACGGTGCTGCTGGGGCCTGTCTGCCCCTCCTCTCCTGTGATTAATTCAGTTGGTAAGGCGGTATTTACGCTGGAAATTTAATCGTCATTTCTGATGGTAAAGGAATTGAAAAATAAATTGAAAGTGTCAGACGATGCATTAGGGTGGGTGATGGAGTGAAGCGGGGGCCGCCCACCTGCCTTTCCCACTGGGCGATTTATGGGCTCAAGAAATTAGCTGAGTTTCTGTTTCCATAATTGCAGGATCAAGAACCAGGGGTGATGAGGGGAGAGGGTTGGGGGCAAGGGGACGGGGAGGCGAGAGAGGGGAGGGTCCAGCCTGGAGGCGGATGCCGTATTAGTGTCAGCCAGCCCGGCCCAGAGAGGGGCAGGGGCACGTCCGCGATGACGCAGGCTACTGGGGGCACAGTGAGGCTGGGGTCCAGGCTCCCTCCTCCCACCGCCAGACCAGAGAAGGATACTGATGGGGCCTGGCCTCCCAGGAGAGGGATGCCCTTGGCAGCTCTGCCCCAGGGTCCACTCATCTGGGCAGGCTAGCCTCCACCTCCCCCCAGCTGCCCCTCTGCCTCAGGGAGGGGGGAACCCGCCTATGAGAGGGGCCACCTCACCGGTGGTCTCTGTCGGGACAGTGTGAGCTCATGTCTCAGTGAGTTTGCAGGGACCGGGTGTCCTCAGCAGTTCCCGGTTTCTCCCAGAGGGCTCCTGACCAGGGAGGATAGGCTCCCCCAGCTGCCGGCGGGCTTCTAAAGGCAGGGCTATCTCCTCCAGCAAACTAGCGTCTCCTTAGAACAAGCCCGGACGCCTCCACGAAACTGGGGACTCCTTGGGGCAGGCTGTGGACAAGCCTCCCCCCTTGGACATTGCTCTCCAGCCCTCCCACCAGGTTGGTTGGGACCCAGGGTGGGCAGAGTCTGTGGAGGTCCCAGTGGTCAGGACAGCTGTGCCCAGGCTTGGGAGAGCTCCAGGCCAGGTAAGAATGATGCGTGGGGAAGTCCATGCCAGGAGGACCAGGACCCAAGGGGTTCCAAGAAGACAGGTCCCACAGTGTCCTCCCGCTTGGGAGGGACAAGGTGGGCACAGGACCAGCCCCTGACCCTCAGCCCCCTCCTTCTGCAACAACCTGGAACAGGGAGAGCACAGTGCTGGAGGCAGGAGCTCTGGGCTCTGTTCCAGCTCATTCATTCATTCATTCATTCAGCAAGTGTCTCCTGCGCACCTATTATGTGCCTGGCACTCTGCAGAGCACTGGGGATGCAGCAGGGCACAAAACAGACAAGGTCCCTGCCCCATGGAGCTTGCATGCCTGTGGGGAAGACTGTTAATAAATATACCAATAAACAAATAAGCAAGAACATTTCCTAAAGTATTAAATGCCATGATGGATGATGTGGTACAGAATGCCTGGGGTGGGGTTCCTTCTCCAGGGGTTCTAGGAAGATTTTAAGACTTCAGGCTGGGATCTGTGGATGAGAAGGGCGTCCCAGGCATCATGATGGTGAATACAATGACCTTGGCACCATCTAGGGGTCATCCGAAGGCCGGGGTGGCTGTGCCATGGTACGTGACAGGGTATGGGGCAGGGTGAGGCTATGGGAGTGGCTGGAGACAGCTGTCATTTCACGCACAACCTCCGAAGCTTATTCTAGGAGCGGCAGAAGCCCCCGGAGGGTTTCAAGCAGGAAAGTGACAAGGCCGTGTATGTTTCTAAAAGGCTGCACTTGCTGCCGTGGGTCGTGGAGTGTGGAGGGGCAGGAAGGAGTAGGGGACCTGGCAGGAGCCCCTGCAGGCGTCCAGGGGGTGCTGGGGGCCTGGACCAGGGTACAGGCAGTGCAGGCGGACAGAAGCACATGGAACTCAGACACATCCACAGCTCCCAGCCATCTTCACAATATAGTCCAAACTCCTCCTTCTCACATTTAGGACCTACAGGTTACAGTTACCACTTCCCTTCTGCATCCCCTCTTGAATAGCAGGAAACATCAGCTTGTCCCCGCCTGAAACAAACCTTTCCATTTCCCCACTCAGGCGGCCTAAAGAGCCCAGCTCTGCCACTGATTTCTAGTGTGAGCTGAGGGAGTCCCTTGCCCTCTTCAGGCCTCAGTTTTTTGCCATGAGTGAGATGGGGTGTGGGCTTCACCATCTGAATGCCTCCTTCTGATGCAAACCCCCTGCATTCTTGGAGCTGGGTTGCCGCTCCACTTCCAGCCCGGCCGGGAGGGCCCCATGTCCGCCTCCTCCCCGCCCTCTCCTGCCACCTCTGCCCCGAGGAGGAGCAGCCAGCCCAGGTGGGGAAGAAGCTGCCTTGCAGCTGCTGGACGCAGGGTGGCTGCAGGGGCAGGTGAGAGCTAATGAGCGCTGGGGCTGGAAGGGAGCTCAAAGTTGTCCCTTGTTTTGAGAACTTAGGGTGTGGGGCTAAGGAGGGGAGGGCAGGGCTCTGAGCCCTGGGAGGAGGGATGTAGGGTCAGTGGGCAGCACCCGGGCCTGGGGAGAGCTGGCATGGGGTGGGCAAGGAGTAACCAGGACAGCGGTCCTCCCTGAGCTCGTCCCGCATAAGCGCACACATGCTACACCTCGTGTCCAGTAACACGTAAGTGCAAGTGTCCTTATCAGGTTTACTTTCCATCAGAACCCCATCATCGTAATAAACCAGGACCATTCATTCTTGACCAGACCCTAATCCGTGTCTGCTAACAATGACCTTCATCACACCTCGGCATCAAGAGGGCTTCACCGCGATCCTCCTGTTGGAGAGATGAGAACATGGGGAAGGGAAGCAACCGGCTCCAGGTCATGCAGGGGTTGCTGAGGGCAGGATCTGAACCCAGTGCCCTGTGTGTAACCACTGAGCTGCACTGTCTCCTTGTGGATCCCCCTGCCCCCTAGAGTGGGGGGTCCTTGTCCTTGTTTGACAGGTGAGGAGGCCGAGGCTAAGAGGAGGGGAGGGACCCCTCCAAGGTCACACTGGAAAGTCCTGTGGTGGAATCTGCACCCTGATGGGGAGGGGTGCCTGCCCTCCTCGTGTTCTCTCCACCACCTTGACATTTAGAGAGAGGGGGGCTCACGGGCTCACCCCAGGACCCCCCGAGTGAGTGGTCAGTGGAGGGACTGTGGGAGAGAAGTGGGCCCTGTTCCCCGACAGACCAGGCTCATGCCACCCGGGCTTGTGGCCCTGGGCCAGTCACTCAGCTGCTGGGAGCCTCAGTTTCCTCCTCTTTAAAATGGGGCAGTGGCAGTTTGTTGGGAGGCTGGGAGCCGAGGCCGGCACAGGTGTTTAGCGCATAGTAGGTGCTCAAGAATGGCTGTGCCTTCCCATCCCCCTTGGGGCTGAGGCTCCTGCAGGCTGGGTTGTAGCACTGGGGCCTGATGGTCCCCTCTGTGGGGTCCTAAGCTCCCTCTGGGGGGCGCTGGGCGCGGGAGAAGAGGCTTGATTGAGTCTCCCTGCAGCCTCAGGGGAGTTCCACCACGGCCCACCCATCACACAAGAGGGAGGCCCCAAGGCCTGCTTAGGACTATTCAGGTGCCTGGGGTCCAAGCAGCCTTGTGGACCCTCCACAGTGAATTCTCACCCCACAGGGTCCCAAGATGGTACCACTGGGGCAGCCTGGTGCCTGCCCAGGCTGTGGCCCATCAACCACCCCTGGAGGATGGGTGGGTCTCTGTGGAGGGCCCAGTTCCAGAGGCCCAACAGTGGGGCCTGCTGCCTGGAACTCAGGACCTGAGTCCTCATCACTCACGGTCCTGCCTTGTCACCTGTGTGGTCACCATACGGTCCGCCATCCTGCTGCCCTGGGGTGGATGGATATTAACTAACCCTCCCTGAGCACTCACCCTGCGCTGCCCTAAGTACACAGCCCATCACTCAATTCTCACAGCTAACCATCTTATGCCGGAGGAATAGTCACTGTGTGTAATTTGCCAGTGAGAAAAAAGGCTCCAAGAAGGGAAATAAACAACCAGGAAGCAGGGACTTGCTGGGCCTCCAGGGCCCCTGTCATTATTCTCAGGGGCAGATCTGTACCTGTAGCCCATCACTCACTCCCCAGTACCCTCACTCCATCATCTGTCACCCATCCCCACCTCCTGTGCCCTGCCCCTGATGAGGTCCTGCCTGCCTCCTGTCCCCCTCTCCCCAACCGCTGCACATGCACACGCGCCATTGTGCACACACAAACTCATGCAGCCTCATGTGCACACATGCACGCACGTGTGCCCCTCACGCCCAGGTGTGTGTCTGCAGCCACATTTGCCCCACAGCCTCCTTTCTGTAAGAACGTCCCTGTAACTCTTGTTTCCAGGTGTGCTATGAAATTCACCATCAGTTTAAAGCTGAGAGAAGAGATGGGCAAGGAGGAGCCAAATCTCATTTTAATTATCTGTGGCGGGTCCCAATTTTTCAGGTGATAATTTTAATAATTAAAAATTCTGTTATCAGCTCTGATGGGGGAAGTCACTGCCCGTGCAGCCGGCTTCGGGGCCATGAGAAGGCAGAGTGTTCTGATAACGAGACTCAGCTCCCAACCTCCCTGCTCCAACTCTGTCCCAAGGTGATTCTGCTGGATAAAGATTCTGGATCTGGAGGGGATGACAGTGACCTCAGAAAGAGGAAGCCAAGGGCTACCCATCCGGGGGGACGCACATGACCAGGTGGCCTTCACCTGTATAGCCTGTGAGCCCTTGGGTGGGCCTGAGGAGACAAGGGGACCCAGGAGGGCTCAGCCACCATGAGTGGAGGCTTGCCCTGGGACCTGACGTCCCCGCACTAGGAGGTGACCTCACTGTGTGTCACCCACGCACTCTGCATCGCCTCGGCTCTCGGCCACTTGCAAACGCCTTCCCCGCCAGCTCCTTGCTGCAGCCACCCAGCAGCCCCCCACGATGGAAGCACCGAGAGAGCAGAGGCCTGGTCTCCACTGTCCATCTCCGTGTCCTCAGTGTCCAGACCAGGGCCTGGCGCACAGGAAGCTCCCAAGAAATGTTTGTCTAAGGACTACGAGAGTGTGTAAATAATCAGGACACACCATGAGGTAGGCATTCTCATCCCCATTTAACAGGGGAGGAGCCTGAGGCTCAGAGAGGTGAAGCGCTCGCCCAAAATCACACAGCAGGGGGAGGGGGCGGGGATTAGGAAGGGGAGGGTCAGTGGTAGGGCTAGGGGAGCAGCATGGATCTTGGGGAGAGACGGCCAGAGGGGTCCTGCATTTAGACAGTAAATCACATGTTTTACAAGCCTCCAGCCGTTCCTGGGGCCAGCATGTGTGAGGCCCAGTGATGGTGACCCTGGGGGAGAAGGGGAAGGAGGGAGGGAGGGAGCAGACTCATTGCAGAAAGACCCCACCTCCTCCAATCAGCTGAGCCCTCAGGGGCGGGGACACCAGGACCAGTCCAATCAGCAGGAGGCTGGGAGCAAAGACAGGTGGGGCAGAGCCAGGCCCTGCCCTGGGTGGTCAGGATGGACCTTCCTGACTGGCTTTTCCCTCCTTGACCTCCTTGAGTTCTCCCAACAACCCAGCATTCAGGACAGGAATAATCACCTTCACTTTGCAGATGAGGCAGCTGAGGTACAGAGAGTCCATGTAACTTGCCCAAGGTCACACAGCCATTCAGCAGCACCAGAACTGACCCAGGTCCTGACTCCCAGCCCAGAGTGCTGAGTCCTGCCACTCTGGGTTCCTCATGGCTGCCCTGGCCGAGGCCCTGCTGGGCACCCCAACCCTGGGCCTGTCCTCTGTGACCGTCAGAGCCCTCTTCCCCACCAAACACCCCCACTCAGAGCTCAGCTCAGAGCTGCTGCCCACCCCCAACCTCCCTCTCCATTCTCCATCCCTGAGCCCCAGACTCTTTGCTCCAGCTGCCCCGAGATACCCAGACACAAGGGTCAAGTACTCACAGAATGTTTGGCTGGCAGGGGCCCCAGGGAGGGTCTGGACCACCCCTGGCGGCTCAGGTGGGAGCAGTGGTCCCTCAGCACCATGCTGTGCCCGTCCCCTCCATGAAGCCCCCCAGGGCCTGAATTGGGGCACTGCTCTTCTCCCAGCATCCCTCCCCCTGCTTCCTGACTCAATTACCCCCCAGCAGATTCTGCAAATTCAGGTCGAAGGTTTGATTTACAAACTTCCTGCCGAAGGAGGGCAGCGTCTGCACCTGCAGCACCTGCACCTGCCTGGTGATTTACTCTGCTGGGAAATGCTTGCTTCTCCAGAGGGATCCTCTCCACCCCTCCTGGTTGAAGACTGAGATTTACTGAAGCTTCCTTTTCTCAGGGAGACTCCTGGTGGCTTTGGGAGGACAACAGAGGTGAAGGAGCCACCAGGACCCCCATGCGGTGAAGAGCAAATCTAGACGGTGTGGTTGGGAGGAAGAAGATAGACTTAGGGGTCACCAGGGGCCTGGGTTTGAATCCCTGCCCCACCACCGCCAAGCTGTGTGACCTTTAGTTGGTCTTGATTTCCTCATCTGTAAAATGGGTATAATCTACACAATGGGGTTGGTAACAACATCTGCCTCCAAAGATGATGAGGCTTAGGTGAGGGGCTGTGTATAAATGCCTGGCACATAATAGGGGCTCAGGAAAGTTGAATTCTCCCCTCCAGCCCATTTGAGGTCTCCCTTTCCCTGCCAGATCACCTCCTCCAGGTCTCCCCCCTACCTTTCCTCTAAATGCCCTCCTGTACCCATCTCTGTCCTCGGGGAGAGCAGACCCTGTCAGTCTCACAAGTTCCACGGCCCTGTAGCTCAGGAAAGAAAAGGATGCGGTCCCGCTGGCAGGATGGGCCCAGCTACATGCCAGGACACCGGGCACAGATGGTTCACACGCCCAGGGATTGTTAGCAGTGCAGCTGCTTCCCTGCTGATGAGTTAACACATCTTGTCTATAAATGGCCCTTGGCAGAGTAAGGGGCCTCTGGGGTCCAAAGTTGTGCTGTGATCCAAGGGGTCAGCAGAACTCTTTAATCTGTTTGATTTCTAATAAAGCGAGGAGGGACTGGTGACTGCACTGGCCTAGTTAGCTCAGGTGACCCTGGTCTGACTGGTCTGGGGCCTGACCACCAGGGGGTGTGAGTGGGAGGTATTATGTCTTGGCCCAGGGACTTCGGCCAGCTCCAGTCTCTTCTGAAGGCATTTTCAGAATCCCCAAATCTGGTCAGAAACCAAGGGGAAAAAAAAAAAAAAATCTATTCCTTTCTCAAAGTATAATGCAGGGAGGAGGGGGCTCTGTAGCAACACCTGTCAGCCCCCAGAGGACCACCAAGACCTGTGGCTGGCCCTTGAGAAGTCCTGGCAACCCCTCTGTCTCCTGAGCCTCAGTCTTCTCACTTGTGAAGTGGGAGTGGCTCCAGGAGGGGTAGAGTTGGGTCAGGTGTGGACTGGGGAGACTGACTACTGAATTCATTACCCACCTGGCCAGTACCAGGATTGAGGAAGTGACCTAATCATTCTGTGCCTCAGTTTTCTCATATGTGAAATGGGTTAATAATGGTACTTCCCTCATAGGGTCATTGTGAGGATTAAATGAGATAATCCAGGTAAATCACTAAACTCAGTGCCCAACACACAGTAGGTGCTCAAGAGATGGTGGCTGCTGTTATTATGTCACTGCCCCTACTTCTACTATTAGATCCCAAAGACAGAGGACATGCACCATGGACCGAGGCTATCAGGAATGTAGAAATGCTTCTCAATAACTTTCCCTGTCACTATAATCACAGTAGCATACGTATAATACAGTGGAGCTGTGTTATGTGCCAGGCTGATTATTCCTTCTACAGACAGTGCTTGGTACCCAGGTAAGTTCAGGGGCCTCTTGCGATAAGCATCCCCAGGAGTTCTGGAGGCCCAGGGCAGGAACACTGGTCATGGCTCTAGTCAAAGCCAGTGGCGATTCCTGCCTTTCCCAGTTATGGTGGAAGCACAGCAACAGCCCAGCTTTGCCTTTGCCCTCCTGTGCCAACCAGAGCCAGAGCCGGAGCCAGGGCGGCCTGGGACCTTCCCCAAATGGGGTCCTCCCCCTTCCCCCCCAAACCCCAGGCACTCAGATTTGCAGTTCTCTTTCTTCCCAGTGAAAACAGAATCACCTCCCGGGATGGGCCGAGGTGACTGTTGTAATAAAAGCGGTTCATTACATCCCTCTACAAGGAGCTGTTTAACGAGCATGCGCTGGTGCTCTGTGGCCCTTTGGAACCAAATGCAAATGAAATACATTCCACGGTATCATTTAATGAGTTTAGAAAGGTACGGAGGGCTGGAAAGAGGGGGTGACAGGGGACAGAGGCAGAGAAAGAGGAAAGGATGAGGGAGATGGTTTAGCAGCGGAGCAGAGAGGTTGCAGGAGGGGAGGGGAGGAGGGGAGAGGGGGAGGGAAGGACAGAGGGAGTGAACAAGGAGGGAAGGAAGAGGAGAGATGGGGCCATTTTTTTTTGTATCTGACTCTCCCAAACCCCCTTGAAGGGAGGGAAGGATTGGGCAGCCTTATTCTTTTCATTGAAAAAGTGAGGACACCCAAGCCCGCTCTGTGCATCGTGATGGGTGCTGGGGATACCACAATGGAGGCGGCATCCTGCCTGTGTGGGTTCGCAGTATGAGTGCAGTAGGCAGGCCTTGAGCAGTGATTCCACTCAAATGTGTGCATGTGAGTGTTTCTGTGTTTGCACGTGTGACTTTGCCTATGTGTAAGTGTGTGTGTGTGCATGAGTGTGTGGGTTGAGATGTGAGACTATTTACAGGAGTGCATGTATGTACAGGTATGTGAATGTGTATTATGAGCATATTTGTGTGGGAGCATGTACGTGTACACACGTGTGCATTTGCTATGTGTGAGCACATGTGCATGTGTGTATCAGCACATGAAAATATTTATGGGAGTGCATGCATATGCAACTATATGTGTGCGAATGCATGGATGAGTGTTTGTGAACGAGTATATGAGAATTTTTATTTGACCACCTGTGTGTGCAGGTGTGTGAGTGAATATGTGTATGATCGTGTGTGTATCTGTGAGTGCATACAAATGTGTATTTGAGTTTGTGTGTGAGTGCCTGTGTACATGCAACACTGTGCAACTGTGTGAATGTGCAAGTGAAGGTATGTACGAGTGTGTGTATGTTTATGTGAGTGTGTGAGTGCATTTACAAGCATGTGTTTGTGTGTGTGTTTATATAAGTGTACACATGCATGTGTGTATAAAGTCATGATTACCCATGCGACTATGTTTAAAAAAAAAGAGTAGGATAGTGGTTTAGAGAAAAGCGTGGGTCGAAATGTGACTACTGGACTGGAAAACCTGCTCTGTTACATCCTGGCTGTGTGCCCTTGGGCAAGTTACTTAACCTCTCTGGACCTCAATTTCCTCATCTATAAAATTGAGCTGAAAAAATACCCACCTTCTAGGGATATTAGAAGGATTACATTCATTAACATATCTAAAGCACTTAGTATATATTTAGACTTAGTACATGTTTAGTTCTGCATTTTAGCTGTGAGACTAATAAGGGCCAAAAATCAAAGGAAAAGGATTGATGGGTCCTGACATATCAGGGGTCAAGGGAGTCTTCTCTGAAGAAGTGCCACTTGTACTGAGACCAAGAAAGAGTCAAGAGGAATGTGTAGCGGGCTTCTGCCCACTCTCCACCCTGCCTGCATCCCTCTCCTTCTGGTGAGACCACCCCAATTTCCCTTTGAAAACAACTCCCTGACCACTCTCAGCCCATTCAGGTGGGCTGACCCATCCTGGTTCCTGCCACCGAGGCCTGGCCACTCAGTGCACTTTACCCCCCTGATTACAGTGATTGTTTCAGGAGTGGGCAGATGACTAAATGCAGGTCAATGGGAATCATAGCAGAGACTGTGCTAAAACTATCGGGAATGTGGGGTGTGATGCCAGTGTGACAGAAGCCTGACACTACCAGCATTTCTTCCCCACCTAGAGGGGAGAGAGTGACTGTGAATGATGCCAATACAGAGGAGATGCGAAGACTGTGTTCCAAAATGATAACATTTGAATTCCTGGATCCAGCTGTACCTGAAGCTATTGACTCCTGGATTTTTCAGGTGAATGAACCAACTAATCCCCCTTTTTATTTCTTTTATTTAAATGGGTTTCAGTTGTTTTTGTCTCTCCATTTGAAAGACTCTGAATGATATTGCACACTCCTGGAGAAGGGCACAGAATGTGGGAAGGCTCTGAGGAGGGAAAGTCAAGAAGCTACAACAATGCCAGCACGGCTGAAGCAATGGGAAAGTGTGGTGAGTTCCTGTGTATCAGAGATCAGAGGGACCAAAAGCCTCAGCATATTGGGAAAGTGGGGGGTGCATAGTGTAAGAGCTAGAAGGCTTGACATGCTTTAGAGTTGGGGTCCTCTCCCAGTCTGCCCCCAATGTCATCCTCAGTTATCCTCATGCTTGACTCACTCCATCCGAAGTCCTGAATCCAAGACCCAGAAAAGATAGGGTTTATAGGGACCATAAATGCCACTTAGTCCAATATCTTTTTTATTTTATTATTTTGTTTTATTTATTTTTTTGTTTATTTTATCAAATGATACATGAATATATTCTTTTGGTAAAAAGATACTATCCAGTAATGTGGAAAAAGCAAATAGCTTCATTTTGCAGAATAGGGACAGTGGCCAGGTAGGTTATATAGCTCACCTAAAGTCATATAACAAGTTTGTCAGACATCTGGGGTCATGGAAACCTTCGGAATCCTTTCCATCTTATGTAAGAAAAAGATAACTTCTTAGCATTTACCATGTCCAGCCACTATGTTAAGCTCCTTACTTTCCTTGTTTCGATTCGGTCTTTACCACAACACTGTGAGGCAGCTACCGTTATTTTCCTCATTTGATAGACAAGGCAGCTATGGCACAGAGGTTAAGGAAGTTGTTGACTTCCCCAGGGTCACTCAGCTGTGTCGTGCAGCCAAGACTTGAACTCAGGCAGTCTGGTTCCAGCGTCCATGCCCTCACTTCTGGCAATAATGTATAGTTTGCAAGAGTAAGTTTCCTTTAATAACCAGATCCTTCTACCGAGAAGACAGAGGGAACTGAGTGGTCCCAGGACTCTGAAGAGGAAGGCCCTCTAGCTGTATCAGAACTCTCCAGCGTGCTGAAAAGCAATCATTTGCTTCACTAGCTGACCCAGGATGTTACTCTTCCCCAGTCCATTTCTCAGCCTGAGTTCCAAGCCCAGCTCCTCACAACTTAGTCCACTGATAATCTCACCTCCATCCCACCTGAGCAAACCCTGACTGACGCTGCAAGTTGTGAAACTACTACAACTCCCCATCCATACACACACACACACACACACGTATCTTGTAACAACATCTGTCTTTATAGAATCTCGGTTCTCTTTAGGAAAGGGTTAGTTAGAATAGAATACAAGGAAGCCTTACTTAGGCCAAGAGTACCTTTTGTAATCATCAGACCCAATTCTTGTATCTTTGTTTATCATATTGATATAACTTGCATATGACAAAATATACAAATCTTAAGTGTATATTTGGTGGATTGTAAAAATAAGCATAAATTCTTTCCCTTTCTGTATCTACACTCATGATGTGGCATTTCAGATTCTCCCATCAAGAATGAATGTCTGTTTCTTCATCTCTTCAATCTTCATTGTCCAACAGACTTGCTTTGACCAATGGGAACACTAGCAAGAAGTAAGCAAACAGATGCTTCAAAGTGCTTGGTGATATGGGCTTTCCTTCTCTTGCTGCACTTGGAGACATGGGAATGAACCTGAGCTAATGTGCTGGAGGGTGAGAGCCCCGATGGAGGAGAATGGGGGTGCCTCAGCTAATAGCTTGCCACCTACCAGATGTGTGAGTGAAGCCACCCTAGATCATTCAGCTGCAATCTGCAGTTCTAGCCAACCACAGACCCATGAGAATCAGCATCAGAGAGACACTGAGCTAGCCTCGACTTGATCAATTGCACAGACAGCCAATAGAATTTTGAGCTAAATAACTGATTATTATTTACCACCAAATCTGAAGTTTGCTACATAGCAAAAGCTGATGCAATATCTCTATGAATTTTTACAAATGTGTACACCTATGAAACCACCACCCAGATCAAGATGTTGCACATTTCTAGTACCCCAGAAAGTTCCTTTGTTCCCCTTTCTGGTTAAGGTCCCAGCCCTGAAAGATAACTCTTATTCTGACTTCGATGCTATAGGTTAGTCCCTATTAATGGAATCATAAAGCATTTCTTTGGTCCAATTTTTTTTTTTTTTTTTTTTGCTGACCATGTCTGTGATATTTATACATGTTTTGTGCATATTAATAGTTTGTTCATGTTTTAAAAGTGTTGTGTAGTTCCACTTTTTTAGTCTACCACAATTTATTTATCATTCTCTCATAGATGAACATTTGGGTTGTTTTCTTTTTTGACTACTAAAAGTAAAGATTTTATGAACACTTACAGGTACGTGATTTGTGGATACATGCACTAAATTCTCTTGGATGCATACTGCTATGGGCTGAATTGTGTCCCCACCATCTCCAAATTTATATGTTGACCCCCCCTAACCCACAGTACCTCAGAATGTGATTGTGTTTGAAGGTAGAATCTTTAAAGAGATGATTAAGTTAAAATGAGGTCACATGGGTGGGCCCTAATCCAATATGACTCGTGTCTTTATAAGAAGAGGAGATTAGGACGGACACACACGCAGAGGGAAGACCATGTGAAGACACCAGGAGAAGATGGCCACTTACAAGCCAAGGAGAGAGGCCTCAGAAGAAATCAACTCTGTTGAATCTTGACCTCCGATTTCTAGCCTCCAGAGCTGTGAGAAAATACATGTCTGTTATTTAAGCCACCCAGTCTGATATTTTGTTCTGGCAGCCCTAGCAAAAGAATATGGCCCATAATGTATGCTACAACCAACCAAGTGCTAGGTGCTAGGCTAAGAGCTTTACACATTTCACTGGATTTTCACAAAACCCCGTGAGAGAGATGCCATTAGGATCTCCATTGACAGATGGGAAAACTGAGGCTCTAAGAGGTTTAACAAGTTGCCAGGGTTGTATAGTTAGTATTATCAGACTTCTGCATGATTAACTTATTACAACTCAACACTAACTACACAATCCCTTGTGTGATTATTTGTTCAAACTTGGTTTCTTTATTAGATGGTGAGTCCCGTGAGGGTGGGGAGTGAATCCATCTCATTCCCTGCTGTACCCCGGTACCCACCACGGCACATACCATGACAGCAGACTTGAATTCTTGGGGTCTCAACTCCCCCTACCACCTCCTGTGATTCCAGGGCTCTGTGATGGAAGAAGGGGAGGGGGGCTGCCAGGCAGGTCGCTTGCCTCTCTGCAGACAATTTAGGGAAGATAGTTTCCAGAAAGAGCAGCTGTGATTAACTCAAATGAACTGTAAAATTGTTTTTGGTTTAAAGGCTTTGCTTACTGAGGTATCGAGTGGTGGGAGGGGAGCGCACGAGAGGGAGGGGTCCAGCGGCTTGGAGGGGCTGCCACTGCCCATTCTTTGGGCATCAGACTCTGGCCAAGTGTCCACCTAGTCCTACCCTAGGCTCTGGGCATTAGAAACAGCTGAGACCCAGGGTGGCCGTGGGGCGCTCACAGCCCAGACCTGATGAGGAGATGGGGAAACTGACAATTTCAGAACAATCAGACAAATGCTTGTGTAGGGGGAGCACGAGAGTACAGAGGAGTGGACCCTAGTCTGGGAGACGATGGGTGGGATGGGGAGAGTTGACATCATGCAAATGACCTGGGTTCAAATCCCAGCTCCACCACTTCCCAGCCAAGTGACCTTGGCCAGGTGCTTCGTGTCTCTGAACTACAGTTTCCTCTTCTGTAAAATGGGAATAATGATGATCCCCACAGAGGAGTTATATTAAATGAGATGATTATGCCCATAGCCCGGAGCACACACACCAGTTCAACACACCCGCTGTTAGCGTTGCCCACTGAGCAAAGCTGTAAGAAAGCTGGTGTCAGGCAGGACCTGGGAAAGGGTGTTCTGGGAAGACGTACCAGCATGTGCCAAGGCCTGCACACAGCTGGGTCTGTGGGGTCAGAGTGGGAGCCGGGGGTGGTGAGAGATGGGGATGAGGAGGTCTGCGTGGCCAGTTTACAAGAGCCCTGCAATCCGTGTGAATTGTTGGGATTTTAGTCTTCAGAGAAGCGGGAGCCATGGAAGGTCTTTGAGAGGGGGCATGGCATGTTCATTTAAGCTGTAGATTGTGCACTGGAGTTGGAGAAGGGGGCCGGGTCCAGGACAGTGGGGCGGCCGTACAGCATCTGGGGAGAGAAGATGGTGCGCTGGACCAGGTCGGGACAGCGTGGACAGGGGACAGAGGAGGGGAGAGACAGCAAGGTGGGCAGGGCAGGGCGTCCCCCTGGATGGGGCTGCAGGGAGGCAGCAGCCGAGGGCGGCCCAGCTTTATGACTCTGCAAACAGATGGGGAGGCAGGTGCTGAGCTCGGGCCAGGACCCGGGGATGGAGCAGTGTCTGGGTCCAGGGGCTCTCTGCCTCAGGCCCCTGCAGGTGGCAGTGCCCGGCCTGGGCCGTGGGGGTACAGGAATGCCCAGACCCTTCAGCCACCCTCTGCCCAGCATGGCCGGTCCCGCTGCCCTCAGAACCGCCCAGACCCCGTTCTTCCAGCCGGAAGCTCCCTGAGCCCCGCAGCTGGCGTGGTCCAGCCTGGCCCTGCAGGCCGTCCTCTGCGACGCTCAGCTGTTGCGGAAGGTGACCTTGGGCCAGTCCTGCTGTGCCTCTGTCCTCCTCGTCACACCTCTTGGTAATGCAGGGAAAGCCCTGGGTCATCTCCTGGCAGAGAGAAGGGGTGCAGGAGGGTGAACCCCAGCACGGTCAGGACAGACCCGGGGCTGCTGAAGCCCAGACCAGGAGAGAGTTGGGAACAGGGGCAGCCAGAGACACAGAGGGACTCAGTGACAGAGCAAGTGACAAGGAGAGAGAAGCAGAGAGAGAGGAGAGGCTGGAGCGAGGCCTTGGACCCAGCCCCACGCACGGCCCGTCCTCACCAGGCCAGACTTGTTGGGGGGCAGGGAGTCACCGGCCTCCAACGGCCCCCCTTCTCTGTAGTTCATATTCTCAGAGAAAAGAAATTACTTTCTGTCCAATTAATCTAATTAGACGTAATCAAGTTGTGGAGATCTGTGCAGCAGGGTGAGTGATTAGGAAAAATTACCTCCCCACAAAGAGTTTAGATCTAATTTTTGTTTCATAATCTAAAGACCAAATAGAAACAACTGAGTTCCTTGCTGCCCCTGGCCAAGAACTGGAAATTCTCTGGAAGGGGAAGGGCATCAGCCCAGAGACAGGGTCCAGCTTCAGCCAGGATAAGCTCAGGGGACCTGCTGAGACAGGCAACCACACGACCTGCCCTCACCCTAGGGGACGGCCACTGTCCACCTCAGGTCCCTGTCACACATCAGGCCACACTCATACATGCCCACACCCTGGGACAAATGTGACTTTCACATGTGCGCCCTGAGGTTGTTAAACACACAACTTAAGACCATCATATACACTCAGAGGCAGATGTGCACGTGCATGCGTGCACACACACAGGCGCGCACACACACACACACACACACACACATGCACACACCATTTCACACAGGTGCACGGCCGTCAGGAGCCCTGGCTGGTCTGGGTTAGTCCCAGCTCCACTGCTAACTGTGGACGCTGGGCTCAGTCTCCCATGTGTAACAAGTGACTTAGACTTCATTTCTTAAGCCTCTTGCAATTGTGACAGCTTGGGATTTGACATCCTCTCCCTCAGCCTCTCCCTCCTTCTTTCAAATCCAGGCTGGCTGAGAACATAAAGCCTGGGAGGGGGCGCCCAGGGGGGTTCATGAGGTGACACTCCTTACCGAGCAAGTCCTCCACCAGCAAAGCAGGGACGCACCCCAGCCGCCCCACGTGGCCCCAGAGCCGAGTCCAGTGCTGGGAGGGCACTAGGGCTTCACTGTCCCCACGAGCAGACGCGTCTGTGCTGCACAGGGGCCGTCCCCCTCTCACGCTGGGCCCCGTCATTACCAGCTCCCAGGGTGGGAGCTCCCAGCCGGCGCCAGTCCCGGGCCAGGCCTCACCCTCCCGGGCCCGGCGCCGCAGCACCACCTGCTCCTTGGATATTTCTCTGAGAATCGAGCTGGAGAGGGACCAGCCCGGGGAGGCGAGGGGGAAGGGCATCTGGAGCCCGAAGGCTGAAGATGGATTAATTTATGCCCTGAGGCTTCTCAGCTGGAGCGGGGCCCTGGGGAAAGTTGGGGGAAGGGGGTGGATAGTGTCCCCAGGTGCAGGCACAGCCTGGAGTCAACAGAGGTGGGGAGCACGTCACTGAGGGTCACAGGGCCCTGGGTGTCCCTGAGGGGTGGTGTAAGTGTCCTGCCTTGCTGCCTCTGTCCCTCCCCCTCTCTGTACAGCTATGGTCTCCTGAGCCCCACTTGTGAGACCAGAAGGCTCCAGGCTCCAGGACCAATCCTGCCCCAGCTGAGGGTTTAAGGAGTTCCGGGGGCAGGTAAGGGGTGGGGTTGGATCTGGAGTCTGGCCTGGTTTTGAGCCCCAGCCCCTGACTCACCACCGGACCTGAGCAGCACCTCACCCCCACCCCCCATTCTCTGGGCCTCGGGTTCCTCATCCTCCAACAGGGTGAGGGGCCTGCAGGGACCACACTTGGGCTCCCACCGGGCATGAGGGTGGGTGGATCTGCAGGAGCTCAGTGGACATTTGTTCCCATGCCATCTGTGACCCCGCAGTGCCTGACTCCAAGTCAGTGCCCAGTAAATATCGATTAACCTGGTGAGATGATGAAATGAGCTAATGTTTGTGTCTGGGCCACATGGCACCGAAATCTAAAATGATGTTGGGAAATTGAACAACCAGGGAGCCAGCTGGGTGGAGGCATCGGGGGTTTGGCTGTCAGTCTTCAAGGAGAACTTCCTGGAAGAGGCAGGCCTCGGGCTGGGTAGGACTTAGATAGAGGAGGGAAGGCGTGCTAGGAGGGGGGACTGCACGTGCAGAAGCAGGGAGGTGGGAAGGGGAGGGGTCAGGGTGAGCCCTCTCTCTCCTGTGTGCTCTTGCCGGTGGTGTGATGGGTAAGAGTTTGGGTTTTGGAATCAGACAGACCTGGATATAACTTGCTTTTGGTGTGACCTTGGACGAGGTCCCTTTACCACTCGGGGCCTCAGCGTTGTCAGCTGTGAAGTGGGGGTAATGACACCCTGTCCTCACAGGGTTGTTGTGAGGCTGGTGCTGTGTATTGTGTGTGTGTGTTTGTGTAGGGCGGGGGGTGGTCCTGGCACAGTGCTGGGCTCCCAAGGGATTCTCGGTAACAGGGGCTCCCTCCTCTCTGTTAGCTCATCCAGGTCACCTGCTGTCCCCAGGGGTGGCATCCTCACCTGGTCACATGTGACATGTGGTCCCAGCAGGGAGCAGGGACCTGGGTGGGGGCATGCACAAGTCACCCCTCTCAGGGAACCAGGCTCTACTTGCCATGAAATAGACCCTAGAACCTCAGAGCTGGGAGGCCCCTCCAGCCCCTCTGCCCTGTAGGAGCCTGACACAGAGAGGTTAAGGGAGTGGCCCAAAGTCACCCAGCCCCCAAAGAAGGGCCCCCGGTGCTCTGCTCTGTAACCAGCCTGGGGGAGGGTCCTCTGTCTACAAACCCCTGAACTGAGTGACTCAGGGGTCAAGGGTTCCTCTTGTCCCTTCATCCTCCCTCTGTCCTCACACCCACTTGCTCATAGGGCTGAGAAGAGCTAGAAACAGAACCCAGGGGCTCCCTGAGAGTCAAGGCCAGTGATCTGTAGACCCAAGTGGCCAAGGCCTGGGTCTGTGCTGGGAAGGGGAGGGTTAAGCCTTGAGCCGCCCTTCTTGGTTGGTGCTTAAGTTGCAATTTCTAAAGGCCATCAGGAGCTCCATAGAGCAAACATTTTATCTCTTAATGACACTGCAGATGATTAAGGAAGAGCCCATCTCCCAGA
Organism: Balaenoptera acutorostrata; assembly: GCF_949987535.1. NCBI lineage: Eukaryota > Metazoa > Chordata > Mammalia > Artiodactyla > Balaenopteridae > Balaenoptera > Balaenoptera acutorostrata. The sequence goes on along the minus strand of NC_080064.1, from coordinate 24,229,928 downwards.
CAGCATTAAAGAGAGGCCATCCATTACCCAGCATGGTCTGGCCTGGCAGCTGGAATAACTTTCCCAAAGACATGCCCGGGTGAGGGAGGGATTCTTTCAGCTCTGCTGTGAGCAAACTTGGCCAGGGCTCTGGGGGGAGAGAGTGGATACTCAGATACCAGGCTGAGAGGACATTGACACAGGCTGGGGTTTAGTCAACATGAGAAAGATCTCCCAGTCCCAGTGGACCACAAGCTGATGGCCATTCACCTCTATAGGTTATATTATTCTTAAAATTAGTTCAATCAGGACCAGTGTCTCCTTTGGATTCACAACAAGGCAGTCTTCTGGAGACTCAGCAACAACAACCCCACATGGAGACTAATTCAAAATCTTCCCTCGTCAGTTTGGGCATGTGGTTCAAAGGTAGGTGGTATCCGGAACGAGCACTTGACTTGTGGTTAGAAGATGTGCATTCAATTTTGCCTCTGTGGCCTTGACAAGTGACTTTGATAACAATGACCACAAATATCATTGCTTGAGCATTTATTGCCCAGCTTGTACCAGACACTTTCCATCTGCCCTTTCATTTCATCCTCTCTTGTAAGGCAGGTGTTTCTACCCTCATTTTATATACAAAAGGACTGAGGCTCAAGAGACAGGTCAAGCTCACCCAGCAGCAGAGCTGTGATTCAAACCCACGTGTGTCTGCTCATGTTCCTTTCACTGTACTACACATGCCCTCCGAGCCTCAGTGTCTTCATCTGTCAAATGGGAGCGACAGTACACACCCTGTATAGCTCACAAGGTAGTTGGTCAGTACCAGTGACGTGGAGGATGGGAAATGTGCCATGCACACAAGGAAGGTGCTGGACACATATGTGTACACACGTGCACACACACACACACAATTGTCCACCAGGAGACACCAGTCAGTTACTATCCAGGGATGAGAAGTTACAGAAGCTTTTCTGTAATGAGCTTATTTTGTTGTCCACTGAGCTGTGATTAATTTAGCATCTAAAAGGCCCTATACCCAGCTTCTGAATGGATAAGTTTCACAGTATGTATAAAAAAAATCCAAAACGCCCATATCTTTGAGGCAGCAATTCTACCATCAGGAAACATAATCAGGGCTGAGCACTCAGGCTTACATATAATGATGTTCACTATAGAGTTATTGATAGCAGCCAATGTCTAGAGACAGACCGTCCAATAGAGGAACAGTTACATGATATAGTGTGTGTCCATGTGATGGAATATTATGCAGCCAACAAAAGTCATGGTGTGGAGCACAGTGCATGATCTGGGAATGAGAGAGCAGAACCAACCACTGCATGGGCCATGTGATCCCCAAGGAGGCATCTCTCTTAGTAAGATGATGGGTGATTTCTATTTCTGCTGCTTACTTTTCTGCATGGACTCAATCTATTTTTAAAATAGTTGAATAAAATGTACTGCACATCTCCCTAGCTCTAGAATGGGGACTGTGGAGGATAATTTCAGCTTTGCTGTGTACCTTGAGTCATCACCACCTCCCCTACATGTTCTAACCCTAGGGTGTCCCCCAAGACCGCTCACCCTACACTCAGGGCCCAGCCTGCTCTCACTTGAAGTTCTGTCATCGACTTTCCAGTGTTTTCCAGTCTCCTGAGCACCCCATGTTTCTTCTTGCTGGTGTCAGTGTTTCTGACTCTCTAATGCCCCCAAAGTCCTGTCTCTAACCTGTCATGGGTGGGGAACCAGATCACCAGGCATGTTAGAACCATGTCTGCATTAGTCCCTGATCTCTAAGTGAGGACATGAAGGGGGCACCTCTGTTTAAAAGTACAAAAAACTTGTGCTTTCAGACATGGCTCATGTAACCTGCATTTTGGTAATTCTAGGGCTTTCTGAGTTTTCCTGTTACATTCCAGATAGCTGAAGCTGGCCAGATGCTTGATTCCTGGATAAGTGAGGCATGGCTGAGTATGAATATACAGCTGTAGTTCATTCTTATATATTTGCTTATTCAATCAGCTAATATTTATTTGGAGCCCTACTCTGTGCCAGGAACAATTCTAGATCCTGGAGATATAACAGTGGAAAAGATAGACCTTGGGGGAAGACAAAAAAATAAGTAAATAGATGAAATTATGTGTTTCAGATCGTGATGATAAGTTTAAAGGAGCTAAAGCCGAGTCATACAGCAGAGAAGGACCAGTGTGAGTTGGGGGCTGTCAGGCTCCAGAAAGGCAGTCTATTGCATGGTTATTATTATCCTGCTCTGTGACAGGCTCCCTGTCGGGCAGGCAGCTGGGTGAGGTTGCACTGACACAGGCTCTGGGCACAGACACAGCTGGGTCTACTCCCTATCTGTGCAGCTGCCCCAGTGGACAGAAAGCCTCTCCTTCCCTGGTGTCCAGCAAAACTCCCAGAGCAGACGCTCATTCACTCTGATTGGCCCATCGTGGGTCACATGACCCCTTCTAAACTAATCACTGGCCTGTGGCTGCAGGACTGCTATTGGCCAGGCTTGGTCAGGTGGCCCATGCTGGTAGCCAGGCAATGAGGCAGCCTCATTCGGACCATTTTGACCTATGGTAGGGGAGGGTGGCTCCCAATAGAAACTTGGTGCCACATCTTCTTTATCTGTTCCTCTGTTGATTGACGTTTAGGTTGTTTCCATGTCCTGGTTATTGTAAATAGTGCTGCAATCAACTTTGGGGTGCATGTGTCTCTTTGAATTATGGTTTTCTCTGGGTATATGCCCAGTAGTGGCTTTGCTGGGTCACATGGTAGTTCTATTTCTAGTTTTTTAAGGAACCTCCATTGGGATTGACATATGTACACTATTGATACTACGTGTAAAATAGATAACTAATGAGAACCTACTGTATAGCACAGGGAACTCTACTTAATGCTCTGTGGTGACCTAAGTGGGAAGGAAATCCAAAAAAGAGGGGGTATACATATAGCTGATTCACTTTGCTGTACAGTAGAAATTAACACAACATTGTAAAGCAACTATACTCCAATAAAAATTTTTAAAAAAAGAAAGAAAATTGGTGCCTGTGACAGAAGAGGGGCAGAAGACCTACTCAGGAGCACAGCTGAACCATTTTTCTCCTTCTTCCTCATCATCAAATGTTCCCTTCTTCATCCAATCATTCCCATTAGCATCCAGAGTGCAAACATTTCTCCCACTTAAAAGAGAAATAAACCTCCCTTGACCCTTTGCTCTCCTCCTCTCTTGAACTTGACTGAGTTGTGTCCATACGCATTCACTTAAGCAGCTCTTGTCATGGATCCAAGTGACCTCCTTGTTGGATCCAGTGGACAAGTCTCAGTCCTCATCTTGCACACATAATTATAATAGGGAAGAACAAATCTGACTCCATACTGGATCTGTTTCTTTTACTTGAACCTTTGTATTCTGTTGCTTTTGCTCCAAGAATGTTGCCTATAGCCTGACATATACAGGACAGCCCATTCTCAAGGCTCTGACCTTTTCCATTCATATAGAGATAAAAAGTGGCAGAACATATATGTATCACTGAATCACTTTGCTGTACACCTGAGACTAACACAGCATTGTAAATTAACTATACTTCAATTAAAAAATGGTAAAAAATAAAAAAAAAAAGAAAAAGTTGCAGAACAGAGAATAACATTCGTCTTGTTGGAGGTTTATAGGAATATTGTGACTGGACCTACGTGGACGGCTGAAGGAACAAAGAACTCCAGCACCAAGAAGTTCCCAGCAACAAGCCACACCCCCTCCCCTTTTAGTATAAAAGAAGCCTGAATTCTAACTTGGGTAAGATGGTTCTTTGGGACACTAGTCCGCTCTCTTCTCGATCTGCTGGCTTTCCAAGTAAAGCTGCTATTCATTGCCCCAACACCTCGTCTCTTGATTTGTCATCCTGTCGTGTGGTAAGCAGTATGACCTCGGACTCGGTGACATAATCACTCCCGCCTCCTTTCCTTCCAGGACACCACACCCTTTCAGTTTTCCTCCCACCTTGCTGGCCTCGACTTCTGTCTCTTCTGCTGATTTCTCCTCTTCTCCCACTCCCTAAATGTTGGGAGACGGGGTGAGGGTGGGTTTTTAAATGATCTGCAAAGTTCTAAGCAGTCTGAATGCTCATAACCCTCTTCTCCTGCTCTCAGCTTAATGCCTCTGCTCTGGCCACACTGTGCTCTCACTGTTCCTCCAACAGCCAGAAACGCTCTCACCTCAGGGCCTTTGTGCTTGCTGTTCCCTCTTCCCCAAATATCTGTGCGGTTCGCTCTTTTCAGCATTTGTTCACAATGTCACCTTTCCTGACCTTACTATTTAAAAAATGCAGACTCCTCCTTACACAAAATATTTTTAAAGTTTTCTTGAGGTCCTTCTGAGCTTTCCAGCTGACAGCATGGGCTGCTGTAGTCAGCAACATGATGACTGGCAATCTTTTCTCTCATGGCAACTTTATCCTATTGTTACATATTTTATTAAACATTTTGTCAGGAAGTCCATTTTTATACTCTTTTTGTACTATATTTAATGGTTTTTAAAGATAATATATTTATAGAAATAAAATAAAGATAAAAAGAAACATCCTTAAGAAAACCCTGCAGTATCCTCATTCCTGTACTCCATTTACACCATTGTACATACTATGTATTTGACCTACTGGTCTAGTGCCTGCCCCCTCCACTGAATATAATAAGAGCAGAGATATTCTCTTTTTGTTCACTGCTGACTTCCCAGCACATAGGACAGAGTTCAGAACATAGTAGGTACTCGATAGCATTGGTTGAAAGAATGTATGAATGCCCCAAATAGTTATCTTCCTTTATAAAGAGCTAGAAATATACAGCTAAGGAGGTTGCAGGCCTACAGGCAGGCTTGATTCCTAAAGAGGTTACCTGGGGATAGGATAGGCTGGGTGTAAAGACCAGAAGCCAGTAAAAGCCAGGCATTGCGGGGAGAGGCTGGCAGGAAAAAGGTGGGAGCAGCATTGCATTACTGGTTCAGGGATTGGTCTGTAGGCAATAGCACATGGGTATCTCTAATGAGGGAGAAGAGAAGGGACTCACATTTGGTGAGCACCTATTGTGTTTCACATTCCTTAGCCTTCACCACAACCATAGAAGGTGGGAATTATTAGCCCTTCTACAGCTGAGTAAATAAAGGCTCAGAGAGACAAAGCAAGATAATGGTCAGACAACCTCTTGGTTATACAATCACATTGATTTGCTTTTACCTTGTCTTGATTCTGGTAGGTTTAAGGTGGCTATCAAAGTTATATATTAAGCTTATGAATGTTGACCCTGGAAGAGTAGCTTGTATTGGGCCAATGATAAACTCTAGACAAAATGTTTATAAAAATGAAAGGACTACTCTTTGAAGGGAATAAAGATCGACCAAAATTTGGCAGAGACTGGAGGGGCTATGACCCTTACTAGCGGCGAAGCGCGCTGGGTGAGAACCATGGTTAGATTTTTTTCCGCCCTGAGGGTACTCCACTGTCCATGAAAGAAAGCTGAGTGGGAGAAGATATTTGCAAATAATATGTCTGACAAAGGGTTATTATCCAAAATATATAAAGAATTCATACAATTCAAAAACAAACAACCTGATAAAAAAAAAAGAGGGAGGGGATATATGTATACATATGGCTGATTTACTTCATTGTACAGCAGAAACTAATGCAACATTTTAAAGCAATTATACTCCAATTAAAAAAAAAAAAAAGAAACTTCAAAAAAAAAAAAGTGGGAAGAGGATCTGAATAGACATTTTTCCAAAGAAGATATACAGATGGCCAACAGGTACATGAAAAGCTGTTCAACATCAGGCAAATGCAAATCAAAACCACAATGAGATATCACTTCACACCTGCTAGAATGGCCATTATCAAAAAGATAAGAAATAACAAATGTTAGAGAGGATGTGGAGAAAAGGGAACCCTCATTCACTGTTGGTGGCACTGTAAACTGGTGCAGCCACTATGGAATTTGTTGAGATTCCTCAAAAAATTAATAATAAAACTACCACGTGACCCAGAAATTCCCCTTTGGGGTATTTATCTGAAGAATATGAAAACACTAATTCAAAATGATATATGCACCCATATGTTCATTGCAGTATTATTTACAATAGCCAAAATATGGAAACAACCCATGCCCATTAATGGATGAATATATAAAAATGATGTGGTATATACACAATGGAGTACTACTCAGCAATACAAAAGAATGAAATCCTGCCATATGTGAAAACATGGATGGACCTTGAAGGTATTAAGCTAAGTGAAATAAGTCAGATGGAGAAAAACAAATACCATATGATTTCACTCATATGTGGAGTCTAAAAGACAAAACAAATGCACAAACAAAATAAAATAAAAGCAAACTCAGAGATCAGATTAGTGGTTATCAGAGGGAAAGGGGGTTGGGGGTGGGCAAAATGAGTGAAGGGGGTCAACTGTATGGTGATGGATGTTAACTAGACTTGTGGTGGAGATCACTTTGTAGTGTACACAGATGTCAAATTACAATGCTGTGCACTTGAAACTTATATAATAAAAAAGATTGAATTAATTAATAAATTGTGGAAAAGATGCAAATCTCTTGGGCAGAAGTCCCATACTTTATGTAGATCTCTTCAACCTCAAGGAAGTAGAGCATAACTCCCCACTCAAGTGTGGACTGCACATAGTGACTTCCTTCCAAAGAGTATAGTGTGGAAAGGGTGGGGGGAATAACTTTATAGTAGAGAAACCTGACAAACACTACCTCAGCCAGGAGATAACGGCTACCTTCAACAGTCATAAATCACGTTGATACTTGTACCCTTGATATGATATGAGTGGTCCCTTACCCCTGTGCTCTTTCTCCTGCAAATCCATTACCCCACCCCACCCCGGCTAATCGTTAGAAAAACATCAGACAAATTCTCATAGAAGGCCATCCAACAATATACTTGATCAGTACTCCTCAAAATTTTCAAGGTCATCAAAAACAAGGAAAGTCTGAGAAACTATCACAGCCAAGAGGAGCCTAAGGAGACATGACAGCTGAATGTAGTGTGGCATCCTGGATGGGATCATGAAACAGAAAAGAACATTAGATAAAAACTAATAAAATCTGAATAAACTATGGACTTTACTTAATAATTATGCATCAATATTAGTCCATTAGTTAAAACAAATTTATAAGACTAATGTAAGATCTTAACAGGGAAAGCTGTGTATGTGTAAAAAATATTGAAAATAAACAGACCCTCAGCAAACTGTGAGATGAATGAAAGAATGGAAGAAAAAAGCAAACATTTGAGAAAATATTAGAAAAATAATTTCAAAAGTTGATAAAAGTAACTCTTGAGATTGGGAATCTCAGTAAATCCCAAGCAGGATAATTATAAAGAAAGTCATAGCTAGACCCATCACAGCCAAACTGCTGCAATCCCAAGATTAAGAAAAGATTGTAAGGATAGTTAGAGGGCAGGAAACATATTAATACTGGGGAACAAGAATAATAACAAAAGCTGATTTTATTTCAGATAAGTGGAGGCCTCAAGACAATGTAACATTTTTAAAGTTCTGGAAGGAAAAAAAACTTTTAACCTAGGATTTTTTTTTTTATCCAGCAAAAACTCAAAAAACAGTAGGTGAATTAAAAACATTTTCAGATAAATGAAAGAGGATAATATTTATTGTTAGCAGACCCACACTACAAAATATCCTAAATGAAGTTCTTCAGTCTAAAGGGAAATAATATTAGATGAAATTTCAGATCTACCCAAAATAGGGAAAAGCACTGGAAATGGTAAATATAAATACTTTTTTCTCTTCAATTCTTTCAGTTAGTAAATGGTCTAGAGAATCAATAATAACAGTGTATTGTGGAGTTTACAACGCAGGGAGAAATAAAATATATGACAATAATAGCCAGTGAAAGAGAGTGAGTATAAATGGAATTGCATTGTTATAAGGTTCTTATATAAACAAAGTAGTATAGTGTTAAGTTAGACTGAGAGAAGTTAAGGATGCATACTGACCACTGAACTGACATGCGCAAGTGAGCCCAAGGGGAGAACAATATATTGTAATCATTAAAGAAAATACTAAGAATTACATGAAGAAGCATAATTAAAACATCATTAAAGGAAATAGATTAGAATTCTAAAACATACTCAGTTAACTCAAAAGAAGACAGAAAAGGAGAAACAGAGAATCCAAGAACAAATAAGTCCAATAGAAAACAAACAAAAACAGGTGATACAGCCAGCACAGACACAATACTTAAGATAAATGTCAGAGAGTCTCAGATTACTTAAAAAAGCAAGACCCAACTATATGATGAATACAAAACATACACGTTAAATATAAAGGCACAGACAGGCTGATAGCAAAGAAGATGGAAAACGATATGCTAAGCATAAGAAAGCATATATGAATAAATAATAACGTCAGAGAAAGTAGACTTCAAGACAAAGAGCATGTAAGAGACAAAGAGGATCATATCCAAAGATTTCAATTTATCAAGAAGAAATGTGCTATGGACTGAACTACGTTCTCCCCCAAATATAAGCCCTGTTGAAGCCCTAACCCCCAATGTGACTGCATTGGAGATAGGGCCTATAGGGAGGTAATTAGGGTTAAATGAGGTCAAAAGGGTGGGGCCTTGATTCAATAGGATTAGTGTCTTATGAGAAGAGGTACCAGAGAGCTCATTCTCTCTCTCTACCATGGGAGGACACAGTAAGAAGGTGGCCATCTGCAAGCAATGAAGAGAGCCCTCACCAGGAAGTGAATTGGCTGGCACCTTGATCTAGGACTCCCCAACCTTCTGTTGTCTAAGTCACCCACTCTATATTTTGTTATAGCAACCTGAACTGACTAAGAAAATATGAGAAACATGAAGGGAAATATAAATTACTAGTATCAGGAATGGTAGAGGAGATATCACTACAGATTATATGAACATTAAAATGGTAATAGGGAATAGTATGAACAGCTTTATGCCAACAAATTCAAGAACTTAGACAAACTCAAAAAATTTCTTGAGATATAAAACTTACCAAAACTAACAGAAGAAGAAATAGAAGCTCTGAATAGCCCTATATCTAATATTTACATTGAATTCATAATTTAAAATCTTTTCCACAAAAACTTCTGGCCCAATTGTCAATTCTACCCAACTTTTAAGACATGAATAATATTAATTTTCCACCAATTCTTTCAGATAATAGAAGAGGAGGGGACATTTCACAATTCATTTTGAGGCCAGCGTAACCCCATCATCAAACTCCAATGAGGACATTAAAAGAAAGAAAATTAACTCAAGCACATGAATGTAAAATGACTAAAAATATCAACACATAAAATCTAGAAGTACATAAAAAGGATAGTACATTATGGCCAAGTAGAATTTATTACAAGAATGTAAGATTGGTTCAACATCAGAAAATTAAAGTAGTTCACCACATTAGTATAACAAAGGAGAAAAGCCATATGATCATCTCAGTAAATGCCAAGAACCTATCTGAAAAAATCAACTCTCATTCATAACAAAAACTGTCAGCAAACTAGAAATAGCAGGAAATTTCCACAGTCTTATAAAGGGTCTCTATATACGATCTACAGCTGACATATAGTGAGGGATAGTGGTGAAAGGCTGAACTCATTCCCCCATCAGGAACAAGTCATGATGTATATTATCATCACTTCTATGCAACATTGTACTGGAGGTTCTAGTTAGTTCAATAAGGCAAGAAAAAGAAATAAAAGGCTTGAAGCTTGGAAAGGATAAATTAAAACTCTTATTGCTTATAGGTGACACACATGTTTTATAGAAAATCCTAAGGATCCACAAAAACTGCTAGTGATTTTAACAAATAGCAGGATGCAACTATAAGGAAAACCATAGAACTATAAGTGAATTTAACAAGTTGCAGGTATGAAAGTATCAAAATCAATTGCTTTCTCCATGTCAGAGGTTGGCAAACTATGGCCTGTGAGCCAAATCTGGCCTGCCGCCTGTTTTTTTTTTTTTTTTTAATTCTTGAGCCTGTGAGCTAAGAATGCTTTAAAGTTTTTTAAAATAGTTGAAAACCATCCAAAAAAATAAAAATATTTGTGACATGTAAAATTATACAAAAATAAAATTTCAGTGTCTATAAGTAAAATTCTGTTTGGAACACAACCAAAGCTCATTTGCTTATGTATTGTCTATGGCTACTAACATGCTACAATGGCAGAGTTAAGTAGCTGTGACAGAAAGTGTATGATCTGCAAAGCCTAAAATACTTACGTTCTGGCCCTTTACAGAAAGAGTTTGCTGAATCCTGCTTCATACTAAAACCAAACAATTGTTTAAAAAGTTAAAATACAGTACTGTTTGATTCAATAGCATCAAATACACAATATTTAAGGATTTTTTAATGTGCAAGACCTTTATACTGAAGTGTATAAACTATTTCACAGGAAGATTAAGAAAGACAAATAAACAGAAAGACATATACTGTTAATGAATTAGAAAATAATACTGTTAAGATGTCAATTACTCTCATATTGAAACTTTGATTTAACACACACACACACACACACACATGCAAATTTGTTTGTTGTGGGTTTTTTTTTTTGGTAGAAATCAACAAGATGTTTCTAAAATCATGCACAGATGCAATAAAACTAGACTAGCCAAAATAATCCTTAAAAAGAATTTGACGGACATATAATATCTGATTTAAAAACCATGAAGATAATAATCAAGAAAAAGCAAGAATAGAAATGGATCAATGAAGTAGAAGAGAAAGACCCAAAATAAACCCACTCACATATATGTTGTCTAAGACTGAGAGATATTTCAGTGGGAGAAAGGACCAACTTTTGAACAAATGGTGCTGTAATAACTGTTTCTATACATAAAAAACGATTAACCTAGACCCTTAACTTATACCTTATATAGAAATGAATTTGAGATGAAATATAGATGTAAACTTAGAGTAAAGAAAAAAACAAGAGAAGATCTTAGGAATATATCTTTGTGATCTTTGGTGTAGACCAAGATTTCTTAAGACACACACAAAAAAGCATTATCCATAATAGCCATAAAAATGGTAAATTGAAGTTCATCAGCATAAAAACCTTTGGCTTTCAAAATATGTCATTAAGAATAAAAACAAAGCAAGTCACAGATTGGGAAAAATAATCACAATACCTATATCTGACAAAGAACTTATACCCAGAATATGTAAAGAAGTTTCACAAATCAATCATGAAAAGAAAAACTCCATAAAAATCGTCAAAAACTTAAACACACACTTCACATTAGAAGAGAAACCAATGGCCAAAACACACAAGGAAAATGCTTGAAATTACTAGTTATCAGGGATCTGCATTACGGGTAAAATTAAAAAGACTGACAATATCAAGTGTGGGTGAGGAATATGGAGTAAATGTAAATGGTACACATTTCTGGAGGGAATGCAAAATAATACTGTCACTAGAATGAAAACAGCTTGTCAGTTTGTTATAATGTAAAATATATACCCACTCTATGTCCTAGAGATTCCACTTTTAAGGACCCTTTTAAGTAATGAAAACTTTGGTCTATAAATAGACTATATAAGTATTTTAACAGCAACTTTATTCATAATAGCCCCAGACTGGAATGAACTCAGTTGTTCATCAACAGGTTAATGGATAAACAAATTGTGGTATATCCACATAATGGACTAACAATGAGCAATAATCAAGAATAACCTGCTGATCACCACAAATGTAGATTAGTCTCAAAAACATTACGTTGAGCCAAAGACCCTAGATACGTTCCATGGGATTCCATTCCTATGAAATTGTAGAGCATGCAAAATTAATCTCCATGGCAGAAAGGGGCTGGGGTGGAGATTGATTGTAATGGAGCACAAGCGATATTATTGAGGTAGTGGAAATGAGATGTCTTTATAGGATGTTGGTTAGATGGATGTATGCAAAATTTCTGTACACATACATACAAATTAGGGAAAGGGGCACATTTACTTGCTGACCCATCCGTCTACCGCTGTCTCCTCCTCACCCTCCTTTGCCCGTCACAGCCCTGCTCTCCCCGAATATCTCTCAGATCCTCCATTCTATCCATCCCCCTGCTGCTGTTCTCGAGGGATCAGTGCTAAGTTTGGGTTCCTCCAAAACAGCAGCTGGTTTATGTGGGAGGTGATCCCAGGAGGCACAGTGAGGAGAGGTCAAGGGTGGGAGGGAGGAAGGCCCTAGAGGCTGAATCAGAGAGCAGGTCATACTGTGGGCTCAGCCCTGCTGGAGACCCTCTGAGAAAGTGTTAGGATGTCCCTCAGAGGGAAGCTGGGTATTTACCTACTCACTTCCATCTCTCCCTGGTTGAGAGTTTCCCCTGGGGTATTAATCCCCTGGCACCTCCAGGCTGCCCTTGCCATGGTTGGTCAAACCCCCAGAACACTGGAGAACCCCCAGGTGGAGAAGCAGAGGGAAGCAGGGCCTGACGGGGGAGCGGTCATCGCGCTGGGAACTGCCCACTACAGGTGCAGGTGAGCCCAGAGCTGGCCCAGGGGACACGGGGCAGGATATCCAGACCTTGTGCCACAGCCATCATCCCTCACCTGGGGGACTGCCTTAGCCTCCCCCCATTTCTCGGCTATCAGTCATGTCCCTCCCATCCATCCCCTAAGGCAGTTGGAGGGCCTCCCAACAGGTAACTCGTGCCTAAATCCCTTCAACTGCCCCTCTTGGCTTTTGGGAAAAGAACCAAAATCCTTACTCCTGCTTCAGGGATTGGATCTGGTGTGACTCATGTCCCAAGCGCACCTGCAAAGCAGCCAACAGGGAGACTTTCAACTCCACAGACACCGCAGGAATTGAATCCTGGTGTATCCAGTAAGCCAGACAGCCACTGCCCTCCTCCCTCCCTCTCCCCCTCCCTCCTTCCCTCTCCTAGTCCCCTGGGACTCCTGGCTGGAGCATCGGTGCAATTCCAGAGCTCCAGGGCACTGAGGTTCCCACCTGGGAATAACACCTTCCTAAGGACAGACCTGATGTTGCTTACCCAGCTGTGCTGTTATCACTGTCTCCTGTCAGTTAACTGTTAACCGCCAAACTCTCTCAGCTCCAACCAGCAAAGCAACCCCAACTGCATGCTAAATGCATAATTTGCAGCAAATTAAACTTAATGGGACTAGAATAATTATGTTGACTTTTTAAAGTACTTAAAGATAAACACATCATTAGATATTTTTGAATATAAACTTTTCCCGTTATTTTCCCAGGGAGACAGAGAGAGAAAGCTGAGGCAGGAGAATCAGAGATACAATGTTGAAGAAGGGGGGCAGGAGGCCTCAGAAACCCATCTGAGGATATGTTCAGACCCCTTGTAGGGAGTGGAACCCAGGCCAGCTTTCCATGAAGGCAACTTCATAATATGTATCCAAAGCCTTAAAAAAGTCCATACCCTTTGACCTGGTGAGACCATAAATCTGTCATAAGGAAATAATCAGAGATGGAGACAAAGATCTATCTGCAGGCCAGTCATCCCAGCATCATTTATAACAGCCAAATTTAGCTGGAAACCATCTAACTGCCTCCCAATGGGGACTTAACTACGTCAGTTACAGAATAGCCCATGTACTGGACTGTATTGGACTGGCCGTTAAAAATGAGACCTTCAAAAAATCGTTCATGCTGGGAAAATGCTTATAAAAATAAAGGCAGGAAATAAAAGCTGCATATAAAACTGGACATAAAGTAAATTCCTAATTTTGCTAATATAAGCAAAGGAAAAATAATACCCAGAAGGACGTATGCAAAAATACCAACAGATGTTATCTCTGCATGGGGGATTTTAAAAGATTTTGATTTTCTTAATTTTTTTATGTTTGAAAAATTTCGGCCATGAGCCTCTATTGCTAAAATATTACTTTTAATTTGTTTTAGAATGGAGGTAGTCATACAAGGATCTTTACAGCTCCCTTTTCCACAGGGAGACTTCCTGGATTCAGCTCTGGGGCTAGGGTTCTAATCTCTGCATCTCTAGGTCCTTATTTAAATCTTCTAGCTGCTGGGTGGGACCCAGGCTTTAGGTTGTCACTCAAAATCCTGTTTCCTCTTCTTTAGTAACAGAATACCAGTGCTGCTGGGAATGGATAGGTCTCCTGCTTAAAAGCTATATTTACTGGTTCCCACCCCTCCCCTTTCATTGGGATGGCCAGTGGAATATGAATAGAAGTGTTAAGTGTGATTTCTAGAAAAGCTGTTTGATGGGAGCTTAGCAGTTGGAGATACGCTTTTGGCTCCTTTGTCCTCTCCCTTCCTTAGTCTTCCTATCTGGAATGCTACAATAATTTCTGGAGCTTCAGCAGCCATCATATAGCCAATAGGCAATATTTAGATATGAGGTCATGCACTGGTAAAGGAAAGACAAAGAAGACAAAGAAGGAGACAGGGACACTGACAAAATATGCAGAGCTAACAAAGCATACTGGGAATTCCTATGCCCCAAATTCTCTTAAACAAGAGAAAAGTAATAATTTTCAATTTGTTTAAGCCACTGTTGTTCAGATCCTTGTTACTGGCAGCTGAATTCCTAAAAAATACACTGGGAACAGTCAAGGATGGCAGAGATATGGCAAAACTCTAGCTAATCCATAGAGATCTCAATGAAATTGTTAAGAAAATAGCAGTTTCTCTTGGAACAAGGCACAATAAGCCTGGGCTAAGATGAACTGAGCAGTGAAATCTGTAAATAGAAGTAATACTTATAAAATAATACTTAGTGGGATCAAGCTGGTCTTGGTTACGGGACTATGTACCTGCAAATGTGCATCAGCCTCACGTAGCAAGAAGGGGTTTTGTTGTTAGGACAATGGGGCCAAGAGGGTTGGTGTTGATTACTTACGAGAACATTGAGCCAATAGATAAAGTATGGTGAAGTTGAGAGTGAAACTGGAAGTCGGGAGACCTGGACTTTTCTTGTGACCTTAAGAAAGTCATCCTGGGCTGTTTCTCGTCTATTAATGGGGAAGGGTGGTCAGACCAGAGCATCTAAGGTTTTTCATGACTCCAAGGATCTCTGACCATAACCTGGGCTGGATGATTATAATGTGGATGAGTAGGAAATGTCAGCAGAGGAGAGAGTCTTTGCCCCTCCCCGTATACACCCCACCCCCACTTACCTTCAGCCTCCTCTCTGGTTCCCAGAGCTGCCCAGAATGTGGGAGGCACAAGGTCAAGTACAAATTGGGTCAGGGCTTCCTGGCTCAGAATCTGAGCCTGATGGTGTTTCTATTGCTCCTTCTGGGCTAATGAATTCCCGGGGAGGAAGTCAGTAAAGAGTGTGATGATGTCAACAGACAGACATTGCCCTGCCTGACAGTCATAGCCACCTTCTAGGGCTTTTTCTCATCACATTTTAGAATTGGGGGCTTCCCTGGTGGTGCAGTGGTTGAGAATCTGCCTGCTAATGCAGGGGACACGAGTTCGAGCCCTGATCTGGGAGGATCCCACATGCCGCGGAGCAACTAGGCCCGTGAACCACAACTACTGAGCCTGTGCGTCTGGAGCCTGTGCTCCGCAACAAGAGAGGCCGCGATAGTGAGAGGCCCGCGCACCGCGATGAAGAGTGGCCCCCGCTTGCCGCAACTAGAGAAAGCCCTCGCACAGAAACGAAGACCCAACACAGCCATAAATAAATAAATAAATAAATAAAGTAACTATAGAATTGGAAGATACCTTAGTGGTCTCTAGTCCATCCCCTTCCTTGATGCTTAAATTCCTTTTCAACAACCAGCACCAACTTGCACAATAGTACCATCGTCATTGATAACATCTTCATCATCTTTATCACCAAAACAATCGTCATCACCAGACCTATCATCACTGTCCCCATCATTACCACTATCTCATCATCATCACTATCGTCATCATCATCATCATCATCATCATCATCACTATCATCACCATCATCATTATCACTGACATTTATTGAGTACATTTTTTGTGCCAGGCAAGATACTGGGTGCTTTATGTACTTGATTGCAAGAAATTTTCATGATAACCCAATTAGGTAGGCATTTAGAGATGAAGAAATCAAGCTCAGAAAGGTGAAGTGCCCAAGACAACACAGATAATAAGCAGAGGAGAGAGGATGTGGATCCAGGTCTATCTGATCACAAAGGCTAATCTCTGTCCCCTGTACCTTGCAGCCCTGAGAGCTGACCTCTGCTATGTACCTCCAGTGGTAAAGAGGTCACCGTCCCCACCAGGAAGGATGCTCCATCTTGAGTCAGCATCCCTTATCAAAGGGAAATCAGCTTTCCCGTGGCCTTACCCATTGGTCCTGGTTCTGACCTTCTGAGCTATGCAGAGAGGGTCTGACCTCTGATTCATGTGATAGCCCTTCCGATGTTTGAGGACAGCTTTCATCCTTACTTTCACCTCTTCTTTTTTAGAATAAGCACCTGATTCCTCCAATAACTCCTCAGTGAGGACACCCTTTACACACTTCTCTGGTCCACCTGAGCTTGTACAAGCCCTCCTCCATGGTCTCCCTGCTTCCACTCTTGCTCCCTATTCCTCTCCTCTACCCAGAAGCCAAGTGATCTTTTAGGATAATCAGATCATGTCACTCTCATATTTAAACCTCTGCAATTAATTCCCTCAACATTAAAAATAAAATCCAGTCTCCCGTGGTCTATAGACCCTAAATGATCTTCCTCCTGCTGACTCCTCACACCTCATCTCCTACCCACTGCTGCTCTGTTCCAGCCACACTGGCCTCTCTGCTGTTCCTTGAGCATATCATGCTCATTCCTGCTTCAGGAGAGCATTCTTTAGACCGTTATCAGCAAGCTTCACTCCTTCAATTTATTCAAGTCTTTGCTCAGCTGCCACCTCCTCCAAGAAGCCTTCCCTGATCTCCCTCTCTAATACAGCCTTCTCATCCCTAGTCCCTTTCCATTCACTATTTTTCTTCATACAATGTATCACTGCTTGATACATACTTATTTAATATCTGTCTTCCCTACTGGAATACAAATTCCATGAAAGCAAGGATATTGTCAATTTTCTTCATCCCTCTATCTCCAGGGTCTAGAAGAGGGCCCAGAACATAATAGGATACTTATTAAACTATTAAATGAATGAATGAATCCATGTGACCTGGTTCCCATGCCCTTTTCAGACTGGAGGCCCTTCTTTTAGACAAAGTTCAGCTTATCCATGACCTTCTACATTTGTTCCTCAGCATGGCAGAAGAGTCTGAGCCTCCCAGCTGAACAAGACTCTCACCCCCCTTTTGCTAGACTCCATACCTCTATTAACATGGTCTAAAAGACAGAAGATGTGCACAGAAGAGTGTTTGCTTTGAAATCAGAAAGATTGAAGTTCAAATCTCAGCTCTGCCATTTAGTTCTGTATTATTTAGCTTTTCTAAGCTTCAATTTCCTCTTGTGTAAAATGGTAGCAATCATACCAACCTTGCAAGCTTCTTGTGAAGGTACAGATTATGTGAGTACACAGTGCAGAGTAAGCATTCAGTAAATGTTCAGAAGCAAAGATAATTTTCTCTCTTGATAAAATTATTTTCATTGTTACCAATATTATTACTGTTGCTCTTATTAAGCTAGCCAGGTTTGGGGACCCTCCATCTCATCAGAAGAGCCTTGGTTGGAACCAGACTGGACTGGGGGTGGGGGAGGAGTGAAGGGACGGGTGACGTAAGAGACACATTATCTCGTGGGTTCACACTGAGCTCCCTGTCAGCTCCCATCAAAACCTGTCTCTCTCTTCTGTACCTGAACCATTGATTTGTTTTTCTCATCTTGGCTCAGAGCTTCGCACTGCATGCTAAACTCATATTTACATATGGAATCCCTCCCTGTGAGTCTCCCTCAGTGGCTCTAGCCTGTGGGGACTTTCTTCCTACCCTGGTTCTGCCATCTGAAGTGCTTTCTCTTCCTCCAAGTCCCTGTCATCTGAAATCTGAAGCAAAGCTCACACTTATAATGCTGAGGGTCCCCCCCCTGCCCTGCACCCGCCCCGACTACAGTTTCCCCTAGTGGCAGCAGCTGTAGCTGACATTCAGTAGATCCTCTCCCAGGGCTGAAGAGAGCCCAACACAGAGGACTCACCAGGGTCGTGGGCTGGTGGGAAGTGGTGGCATCAACAGGAGGACCTGGCGGGTTGACAGAGCAGGGAGTGGCAGGGCTGGCTGAGGATGAACCCCCATCATCCCAGCCTACGTCACCCGGACCTGGGTCAAATCCCAGCTCTGCTGTTTACAGCCTGCTGATGACTTAGGGTGAGTCTCCTCTCCTCTCTGAGACTCTGTGAGATGATAGCTCCCACCCCAGATGATGCTGCGGGCAATAAAGGAGACCGTGCGTGTGGATGCGCTGTGGAGGGGCTGGCACACTCACCATCTGCAAGGCAGGTGATGTCACAGGTGAGGTCCGAGTGGCCTTGAGGTCACGCTGCTGTGTGGAGCTGTGGGTAAGAGTGTGGGCTCTGGAGTAGACCTGGGTTTGAATCCTGGCTCTGCTACCTCCTGCTGTGTGACAGAGGCAAATGGCTCACCCTCTCTGAGCCTCCCCTTTCCCCCTCGGTGTCATCATTTCCCTGTCAGAGGGTTGTCGGGAGCATAACTTTACGACTTCAGCTTGCCAGCCCTGCTAGAGGCTCCGTCGCTGTCAGCTGCCCCCTCCCGCCCCCCTCCCAGTGAGGGTCCCACCTGGGAGCACGTCGCTGATGGGGCAGCCTGGGCGGGGAGGCCAGAGAGCAGAGGAGGCAGCAGGGACATGCCCAGGTGCACGTGTGTGCACGGAGCCCCAGGCGTGCCCACCTTCTTTACAGAGAGGTGGCGGCTCTGGGGCCCGGCTGGTGCTGACTAGCAGACAGGCACCCCCAGGCCTGGTCACACTGAACTCTGCGGAGCTGGGACAGGCATTTGCTCCCTGAGCAGGAAGGACATGTTGACTCGGTGGAACAAGTGCTGGGCAGCCCTCCCCCTCTTTCCAGTTTCTGGCAGCTTCTCTGCAGAGGTCACGGCCCCCATCACCCTGCCCAACCCACCCAGGACACGGGCCCAGGACTCACTCAGCGCTGCCAGGATGACCTGCACACTCGGCGGTTTCCTATATGGGGGCAGATGTGACCAGACCCTCTGCACTCTTGCCTGGCCCGTGTCTGTGATGCATGCGTAAGCCTTAGAGGTCAGCTAGATGGGGGAGGAATAGCCTGTGGCCTGGCCTGTGGGTTCAGACAGTTGAATAAATTCTTAATTCAAGTTAAGTGATGTAGGCTCATGAGATACTTTAGAACTTGTCGTATCCTCTGGCCAAAGGAGACACGAGGCAGAGAGTCAGCCAGTGTGAATAGAATCAGAACATCATGGAACAGGAAGAGCCTCACCAAACCAATTTCAGATGTGGAAACTGACTCTCCGAAGCAGGAAGTGTCTTACCCAGGGCCACACAGCAAGTCTGTGACGGAGCCAGGAGCCCCTGCCAGCCAGCCACTCCGCCTCCGGTTCCACCCCCTGAGGAAGGCTGTGGCGAGAAGCTCCGGGCTCTGGCCGCTGGAGGATCGTCCCCAGCAGGAGGTGTGTCGCCTTTCCGCCTTGTGTTTGTAAACAGAGCTCTTTCAGCACACCTGGCATCACACAGGCACTTAATCACCACCTCATCTGATCCTAAAATAATCGTCCCCATTTTACAGATGGCAAATGAGAGGGCAGCTGACTTGCCCAGGGTCTCGCAGCTGGTGGGGACCTGTCTGTCTGACACCAAAGCCTGAGCCTCCCATGTTGCCCCACAAAGAGCTCAACCGAGATCCAGGTCCCCAGGGGGTGAGAGGCAGCTCTGTGGTCCTCAGAGGTCTCAGGATAAAGTCCCCTGCCAGAGTATGTGCATCTGGGAAGGCCTGGGGACTCTGCTGGGTGTCCTCCCTGACTTGGCCTGTGGAGTGATCTGTCCCCTAGTATCATCAGAGCCAATGCTCCCTCTTAGGTATTACCCTTGGCTTGAGTTGGGGTCTGGATGGTGGAGTTCAGGCAGGGCTGTCTCCAGGATCAGGCCCAGTAGAGCCTGGGATAGGATGTGATTCAGGATTTTGCCTGGTGAGGCCAGAATGAAGAGAGGGCCCTGGGACTTGACATCTGATGCCTGGAGCCAGAGGAGCTTGTCTTGGGGTGAATGAACTGGAGCTTGTCCAGGACCTGGCCCCAACCTGGCCATGGTCTGAGGACTGAGGAGTCATTTAGAAGCTCCTCCCCCTGCCCCCAGCCCAGGAGGCTCTACCTCCTTTCCTCTGTGGCAAGCAGGGCAGGGGTTGGCCTGGCTCTTTGGAGGTGCAGGTGGAGGAACAAGGTGGTCCCTCAAAGATGAAGAACTCCAGCTGCTGTTTGCCAGGGGTTTCCTGACATGAGCTGGAGGTGGGGGGAGGGAGGAGCAGTGCCAGGAGCTGAAGAGGAAGGAGAGGAGGTACTGCAGAGGTGAAAGGGGCCCGAAATTCAGTCAGGTGGTGGTGGGGGTGTGTGTGTGTGTGTGTGAGAGAGAGAGAGGAGAGAGAGAGACGAGAGAGGGAGGGAGGGAGGGAGAGAGAGAGACAGGGAGGATGTATGAGTGTGTGGGAGTGGCCTTGGGGGTGCATTCTCGCCTGGGGACATCTGGGTCTGCTGAGGGAGTCGGGGGTCCTGGAGGGGTGGCATGGGGTGCTGAGAAAACCACTGGACTGAAACTTAGGAGATCTGTGACCTTCCTCCCAGCCTACCTGCAGCCTCAGTGTGCCCATCTGCAGACTGGGCGGCTGAAGAGGAGGCTCTCTGAGGGTCCTTTGAGTCTCTAAGCTGGGGAGAGTCATGTTGGGGCTCCCTAACCCTCAGTGGCAAAGGGCCAGCAGATGGAGAAGCCCCTGGGGCAGCCCTGCCCCTTCTTGGGGTCCTTGATACCTGATCCCAGCCACGTGGGTCCTGTTGGTACAGGGGCCAGGAGGCCCCCCTGATTCTCAGACTGCACTGAATGCCTCAGTGAGGGGCCAGCTGGGGGCCGTTCTGAGTGATCAAGTCTGCAGGGAGCCCGTTGATTGCCTAGGAGGGAGAGCCGGTTCAGCGCCCCTCACTTGTCATGAAGCATGGTGCGGGGTCTCAGACATAGCTGCCTTGGAGTTGGAAGGGCTGGGAAGATTCCTTCACTTACTCAAAAATATCGATTGGGTTGTTTCTAGGTTTTTGTTATTACAAACGCAGCTGCCGTGAGCACTCTTGTTCAAGTCCCCAGCGCACATGTACAGGAGATTCTCTGGGGCATGTTCTCTGGGTAGAAACGCTGAATTAGAAGGTGCGTTCATGTTCCACTTTACAAGACGGCACGAAATTGATTTTCAAAGAGCCTGTGTTGTTTCTGCTCCCAGCAGTGGTCTGGAGAGTTCCCATTGCTCTCTATCTAGACAGCAACTTCAGTTCTGCCCGACTAGCAGGTGTGAGATGGGAATCCTCAATGTTCTACAATTTGCATTTCTCCGATTGCTAATGAGATGGCACGTATTCTCAAATGATTATTAGCTCTTCAGGTTTCTTCTTGAAATGCCTATTTATATTTTTTACTTACTTTTCTATTGGATTTTTAAAATTGCTTTCGTAGTCTTTTTAGGAAGTCTTTATATATTTAGGCTAGAATCATGGACTGCTTATGCGTTATAAAGTCTGGTCCTATGCTGTGGCTTATTTTTCCAGTTTATTGATAGTGACATTGGATGAACAGAAACTATTTAAATCGAATCAAATGTATCTTTCATTTCCTTTACGCTTGGCACATTTCGTATTTTGGTAAATGTCTCCTTTTCTACCCAAAGTCATAAAAATCGTCTGTATTTTCTTCCAAAAGCATAGAAATGAAAAACAAAAATGCAGGACAGTGGTGACCTCTTATGGGGTGTGGGAGATGCAGAGGTGAGGGGATATGGGAACGGCCACGCTCTTGGTAACGTTTTAAATCTCGAACTGTGGTTCGCTGGAGTTTGCCATGCACTGATGGTTCATAACATACATACATAGATGGACAGGTAGATAGAAAGATGTGTAATACAGATTCTGTTGTACGTATAGAAAATTACATCATAAAAAAACAAGATTTAATGAAGTAATATATAAAAAGCTCCTGACACAGGGCCCAATACATACAAATGATGCCAGCTAGGCTTGCCCACACTCTTCCTGGGGTCAGGCTTGGCACCAAGGGATTTGCATGCACGGTCTCATTGAGTTTTCACAGCAGCCCTATGATTTCTATCCCATTTTACAGATGAGAAAGCAGACACCCAGAGAGAGTAAGCGACTTGCCCCAGGTCACACAGCTAAGGGAATCTGAGAGGCAAGCACAGGTTCGTGTGATGCTAGATCAGTCCCTCTCAGCCCCTGATCCCCTCCCTCCTTGTCACACAGCAGGAGGCTGCTCTGATTTCCTCTGTTCCCACAGCAGTACTCCCTTCTACTCCCAGCCCACCCTCAGCCTCTGGGCATCACCCTCACTGTGGCCAGGGCAGAGCCAAAAACCCCTCTGGGTGCAGGTGAGAAGCCTTCTTGGCTATGACCTTGACCATCAACATAAGAAAGAAGGTGGAGGAGGAAGGGAGGTGAGGAGGGGCAAGAGGATTCGCAGAGAAGGAGGAGGAGAGTAAAAGGACAATGACAAGGAAAGAGAGAGAGAGGGAAGGAGACAGAAGGAGGGAAAGACAGGTCAGACACCAGCAAACCACAGGAAAGACAGACAGAGGGCCACGGACTGAGGACAGCCTGTCGAACTGGCTGAACAATGGTGCCCAAGGAGGACCCATCGCGAGCGGATACTGGCCTAGAAGGTCTGCAGCAGTGTACCCCAGGGCTCTGTTCCCACCCAGGCCTCCTGGTCCACTTGGAAGAGGAACCTGAAACACCAACCAACCAGATCCACAGACACAGCCAGGAGGGACACCTCGCACTGAGGCCTCCAGCCAATCTCAGGGTGAGACCAAGCAGATGCCACGTAACATGGACACTTGGAAAAGTTCTGCATTTAGGTTCAAAATTAGCTGCAAAGTAGAGAGGGAGGGCGAGCTGCCTTGTCAGCAGCTCCTGGAAAAGCCGAGCTGGAGGCTCCACGTGAGTTGACGGGGGTGTGGTTGCTGGAAAAGCCAGTGTGACGGTGGGTGACTTCGATGCAAGAAGAGGGTCCAGGGAGGAGGCGAGAGACCACCGTCCTCTGGGCTGGCCCGGGGCCACCTGAGTCTGCTGTGCAAGGAGGGGACAAGCACAGGTAAGGGGAATGTTCTGGAAGGCTTGCAGGGTCAGCGATCACAGAGGCAGGAAACAGAGCAGCATGGATAGACTGTGGAGTCAGACGGGGCCTGGGTTGTAACCCCAGCTCTGCCTGTCCTGTGGCCTCTGATGAGTCCCTTAAATTTCCTGAGCCTCAGTTTCCTCATCAATAAAATGGGGTGATCACAGTGCCTCTTCTCAGGGCTGTTGTGTGAATTCTGTGTGAAGAACTGAGCCCAGGGAAGGTGCCCAGGAAATGGTGGGTCTGAGGAGCTGGGGTCACCAGCTGGAGAAGGGCTAGTGGCACCCTGGGAGCCGTGTGCACCGTACGGAGAGCTGCCATGTGTCTGCCCCCCCCCCCACCCCCCACGCACAGAGCTGTGGACCCAGAGCGGGACCCGGGTGAGGACCTTCCTGGACGCGGACTGTGGTCTCATGTCAGGAGGTCCCACCCAGCAGGAGTGGCTCAAGACACAAGGGGCTACCTCGGGGGCAAGAGGACACAGAGGCTCAGGGAGGTTGAGTGACTTGCCTGGGGTGGCTCAGCAGAGCCAGGTCTGAACCTGAGACTCTGACCACAAAGCCAGTGCTCCTGACCTCCACACAGGAGGACGACATCATCCACGTGGGCAGAGCTGGCGGGCCATCTGAATGGCCTCCACGCCGGGCCCTGGTCATTACCAACAATCCCCCTTGGGTATCTTCCTTCCTTCAACACGGGGAAACCTCCCTCTCATAGTAACTTCATCTGTCAGTTACACTCAAATGCTGTGAAGAGAATGTATCTTGATCTGGGTAACCTGCACTCTCCCAGCCACCCTGTGAGGTTGGCAGGATGATCCCATTCTGCAGATAAGGAAACTGAGGCTCAGAGAGGTGGAGGGAAAGGTGTGAGGGAGTCAGGGACTGTCGAGGGTACCAGGGCAACATGCTTCCTTCCTGGGGGGTCACCTGGGCTCCCTCCCCCTGCCTATACACAAAGGCTGTCACCCCTGACCTGTGCATGCACCAGGGGGCCCCGTGGAGGGTCTCAGCCCCTGCCGGTACTAGCTACGTGCTGTGAACAAGTCACCTCTCCAGGTCCCAGTTTCCTGAGGTGGAAGATAAGGGTAATTACGGCCCCTCCAGAAGCCTCCAAGAGGGTCAAATGACTTCACGCTTGTGAAGTCCAGGCATGATGCAGGGCCACAGGGGCCCTCAACATATGGCCTTTGCCGTGACCCAGAGGGGTGATAAGACCCTTTAATGTCCCCTGGGATCACGGTGTGGTCGTGCCCAGGCTGGCACATACATGCTCACACATCTTGCCCTCCCCTTCCCCGTATACACACAACTATCCTGAGTGACTTGCCTGTTGGGTTTCTGGGGCTCCTCCCACTTGAGGAAGATCATGTCCACCAGCAAAATGAAGGTCAGGGACTGGGCCTCAATTCCGCCAGGCACTGCAAGGGAAAGGCGACCCAGGGCAAGGGAAACCGGGCTTCGGAGGCAGATGCTTGGGTTCAAATTCCAGCCTTGTTATTTCCTAGCTGGGACACTCGGACCACTCAGCCTCTCTGAACCTCAGCTTCCTCATCTGTGAAATGGGGATGATATTAATCCCTCCCTCACCAGGGGGTGGGAGCATCAAATGGGGTTGAGGTGTCCTCAGTGCCCAGCGTATAGCAGGTGCTCAGTGAGTTCCCAATTCAATTCCTCTCCAGCTAGAATGAGGCTGGAGAAGGGCTTTGGAGATGGGAGGAAGGATCATGCACGAAGGTGTGTCCACCCAGGGACAGGAGAGGAGGAGAGGCCGGCCCCTGTTCCTCCCCCACCATGAGCACAGTCAGAACCATGGCAGAAAGGCGGACTCAGAGGGCATCTGTGCAGTCCCCCAAGTTCTAGAAACCTTTAAAATGAGAACCCAGAGAGGGGAAGTGGTTTTCCCAGGTCACCCAGCAAAGAAGTGGCAGATCCAAGGCTAGAAGTCAGACTGAGCTGGGCCTTGATCTCACTGGCCTGTTCCTCGTGGCCAGAAACCTGTCTCCACCACACCATCAACACTGCCCTCAGCCCCACACTGACCCCACAGCTCTTGGGGTGAGGGGAGGGGGAGGTCAGCTTCTGCGGGGCCATGGATACACTCCTGTAAGGCTCGGACTTTTTCCTAGAGGTTCCCAATTCCATCTCAGTGTGGAAGGAGTGGGGTCTGAGGGTAAGAAAGATGGAGCTGTGTGACTTTGGGCAAGTACCTTGACCTCTCTGTGCCTCAGTTTCTTTGTCTGTAAAATGGGATAATAATGCTATCTCCCGGCTAGGGTTGTAAGCATCCTGCCTGTACTGCAGGTAACAGCCTGGCACACAGGAGGAGCTCCATCCATGTGAGCTGCTGGTGTTGGGGCCGGGTTGCCACCTGCACCTGTCTGACCTTGAGGAAGTCATTTCCCCTCTTTGTGTCTCCAGCCCCGCCTGAAATGGGGCTCATTGTAATAATAGCACAGAGACACAGGTGGTGAAGATCAAATGGGATTGTCAGTGATTTAAAAAAAGCCCAGGATGCCTGTGTACTGATCAGAATACACGGAACCCAGCAGAAGGTACAGTGCAGATGGTTATTACTGCCCGGGCTCTGCCGCTCCCCCGCCCCCTCCCCTCTGGTCTCTCCTCGGTGGTCTCCCAGCCCCTCCAGCTGCCTGCTAATGAGCCAGAGGCTTCAGTAATGAGGCTGCTTCACCATTTAATGCGCTGGAACAGCCTTGGCGGGAGAGGGGATGGAGTGGGGGGAGGAGGGAGGCAGACTAGCTCACCCACAGAATCCCCTCCAGTCCGCAGTGCTCAATAAGAGGAGGAGATGGGCCCCTGCTGCCCTTCCTGCAGGAGCCCCCCGCAGAAAGGTGGCCATGGAAGTGGGAATCCCCTTCTGAGTGTGGAACAACTCGCCTGCGGAATCAGCTAGCCTTGAAAAGTGGAGGAGTCTGATTCCTGAGTTGACCATGTGCCAGGCCTTTCCTGACAAGTGCAGCGGGCCTGTGCCTGGGACAATGAATGCCAAGCCCTGGGCTCCTAGCAGTGCCTCTCTTCCCCCACCCTCCTCCAGGGGGCAAGAGGGCTCAGGGGTTGGTAGAGATCCTGGGCATGGGGCAACATTCAGCTTCCAGCGCGTCTAGGCCAGTCCTGAGGGCAGAAGGATAAGATGGGACCCTACAGAAGGGGCTGGTTGGGGGCCAGGCAGGCACTGAGGCCTGGGATCAGGGGAGGGCGGGGAGGGCGTGGTGGAGGCAAGAGGGACGGGAAGGAGGAACCGATCAGAGCCCAGTGTCAGGGAGAAGCCCTTGGGGCAAAGGCTGGGGGAGGCCTTCAGAGGCTAGAACTGGTATTTTTTTTAAATTAATTAATTAATTAATTAATTAATTAATTTTATTTTTGGCTGTGTTGGGTCTTCGTTTCTGTGCGAGGGCTTTCTCTAGTTGCAGTAAGCGGGGGCCACTCTTCATCGCGGTGCGCAGGCCTCTCACTATCGTGGCCTCTCTTGTTGCGGAGCACAGGCTCCAGACGCACAGGCTCAGCAGTTGTGGCTCACGGGCCCAGTTGCTCCGCGGCATGTGGGATCTTCCCAGACCAGGGCTCGAACCCGTGTCCCCTGCATTGGCAGGCAGACTCCCAACCACTGCGCCACCAGGGAAACCCCTAGAACTGGTATTGTGTCCCCAGACTGGCCTGAGCTGTGCAGGGTTGGGGGTCTAGGGGGCCAAGCCTCAGGATTTTCCATGAAAGCAGTGAACATGGGGGTGGCGGGGTGCATATGCCTGGGACTCAGCCATTTGAGGGTGTGGAGGGGAAGGAGGGGGATGTCCTGCCCCAGGAATCCTATGACACCGAGGAGAGTGTAAGATGCAGCTGGCATGAGAAATGGCAAAGGGGATTGGACCGCAGGCACCGTGGGTCAGAAGACCCACGTTAGGGTCAGAAGACCCTAACCAAGAGTTAGAGGTCTTGGTTGCTAGTGACAGAAACCCCACACAAACCAGCTTCAGCTCAAGAAGGGAGTTGATGGGATCTGGTAACTGCAGGTGCTGGGGGAGGAGGCTGGGCTCAGCGATATTTTCAGGCCTCCGTCTCTCTCCACTCTTGATTCTGGTCTCCATCACGACGGCCTCAGTCCCAGGCAGGTCCTCTCCTTGAGATGGCCCTACAACTCCACGCTGACACCCTGCCAACTCCAAATTTGTGGACATTCCAGTAATTCGGTCCCCTTGGCTCTGATTGGGTCTTCCATGAGTCCCTCACTGTGGGAGGAGCATTTGAGATTCTGATTGGCCAGACCTGTGACTCAGCCCACCCCTCTGTCTGGGAGTGGAGTGACTTCTGCAGGACCCCAAGACTGGCAAGGCTGATCAGCGCTTCCCCAAGGAAAATAAAGACGGCTGTTACCAAGGCCGGGTCCAGATGCTGGGTGAGCAGAGCCATCAGCTGTCCACCATGGGTGGAGCCAGAGATGGGAGTGGTGGGATTTTGGCCCTACCCAGATGCCCTTCGCTAGGTCAACATACCTGTCCTCCAGCTGCTACGGTGCTGGTTGCTAACAGCTCACAGCAGGACTCTTTTCAGAGAATTGCCCTCTGCTGAAAGGAGCTGACCGCTGACTAGCTGGAAATGCTTAGAATGTTACACTCCCACTGGGGGCAACCTGCAGCTAATGACCACCTGACACAGCTACAAAAGGCCCGGCTCATTGCTGGGGGGGCACCACGCTCCAGGGCTCCCTGTGGGCTCAGGCTGAGGCCAGACTCGAGCTGAGCCCTCAGCCTTGCCCGGCTCCTCTCCTCCCTCCCCTGTTTCCCTCGCCCCCGTCCTGAGAGCCCCCTCCACAAGCCACTTGCCCACAGGTCCCCATCCTACTCTGCTTCTAGGAACCCAGCCTACACTGGATCCCTGACTGGCACAGCCTCACCTACACGGCCACCCTCCTGAGGACCACATTCTTCCCTGAGAGGGGATGAGTGTAAAAGGACCATCTTGTCAGACTCTGAGGAAGAAGGGGGCTGGCATCTTGAGGTCTTTCAAACCCAAACTCCTGCTGCGAACTCATCCCAATTCTCCCCACGTCTGCTCCAGGGCCTCATTCCATCCACCCTCTCCATGTAATTCCCACGTTCTCTCGGATCCAGGTTTGATTAACAGAAGGTTATAAACAAGTCCCAGAAAAAAGGAAAATCAGCATCTCCTCAGGGCAGCCACTGTCTATTGGCAGATGGCAAACTGCTCTGCATCCAATATTTTTTATTTTTATTTATGTATAGATAAACAGGACTAAATTAATTAAAATTTTTTCTTTCCATCCTCAGGTCTTGAATGAGTGGGAGTCTCTTGGTCCCACAGTGAATTGGTTACCAGGTTTCAATAAGGGATTTGTCTTCGCCATTACAGTTTATTAATGGATTTACAAGGGAAGGAAGATGGGGAGGTCTATAGTCCCAGTAAGAAGATTGTTTAGCCTTTCTCCTCTTTAATTACATGATGCTCTGTGAAAAATGGGGAAAAAGAGACCCAATTGCCCCATCTGTTCCAGATATGAATACAGTTAATACGGGAGGAGGCAGGAGCTGCTCAGGGACGTCCCACCGGCTGACGTGCTTCACCCCCTCTTGAGAGCTGCCTCATGGCTGGGAGGCTCAGCCTGACTGGCATCAGGCATGTTGGCCTGGGGAGGGGCCGCTCTGTTCACGGAGATGCAGTCTCTGGGGGTTCGGGTCCGGGCAGCCATGGTCCTCTATTGAGCTACTGTTTCTTGACCACCATGTGCTGGGGGCTTTACGTGTATTTTCTAACTTCACAGGTATTGTTTTACAGACCCATTATATAGATAGAGGAACTAAGGCAGGCAGATGTGCGCAGGGACTGGTGAGGTGCAGAGAGGGTGGGTGATGGACTTTTTATAAGTACTAAAGAAGATTCAGACACAGGTAGGATTTGCCCAGAGCGCTCGAGTTGGAGCTGGAATTGGAAGCCAGGCCTGTTGGCTCTAAGTTTCTGCCATTTCTACTCCGTCTTTGCTGCCATCTAGTGAACTTGACTCAGTTTCCCCATCTGTGAAATGGGCTCTGGAGACTGGATGAGATGAATATGAAGGCTGTCTTGGACTGTTGTGTGCTGTGTTCTGAAGAAGGAAGGGGAGCCTGGAATGGCAGGCGTGGGGAGGGGCTCCAAGGACAAGGAAGGAGAGGCCTCCAATTCCTGGCACTGGGAGGAGGGTGCAGGCCTGATCAGAGAGGGCTGTTTCCTGGGCAGACAGATCTTCAAATGAGTGGGGGCCCTGGAACCTGCATTTCAAGGAGACCCTGCCTCTGCCCAGGCCTGGGTGGGAGACCTGCTCTGGCCCCTGGCACAGGAGGTGCAGGGTGAGTCCCTCCCCTTCTCTGAGGCTCCCCGTCCCTCTGAGGGGGGGTTAGCACTTCCTGCTTCCTTGGCTGCTTCTACCAAAGGCTCGGTGAGATGCTGCCGTGGAACGTGCTGTGACCTGTGCTCAGCACACAGTAGGTGCTTTGTCAGCGTGACCATCCCCGAAACTCCAGCACCAGCATGTACCAAGAAACACAACAATCGTGATAGCTGACACACCAAGTGCTTCCCATGCTAAGTGTTGCATTCCTCACAACTCTGGGACACGGGCACCATTCTGGTCCATTTGACAGAAGAGACCAGTGAGGATCAGAGAGCAGGAAGGACTTGCCGTGGAAGTGGAAGGGCTGCGCTGCAAACACAGGCCTGTTTGTCCTGCATGGCCCACATGCCTTTTCCCTGTTAGGTGAAAAAACGGTGTCCCGGGAGCTGCCTGTCTGTGTGGTTACTATGGCAGCCACCTTGGCCTTGGGAGGGGAAGTGGAAAATAGGCCAGAGCAGTAATGAGGCTGCACAGTTCTGATCTGTCCCCTGGTGGGATCTGACTTCACAAGGCTTCTTCTCACATCAGAGGCAGCCCAGTGTCTGGGCCCTGGATCAAAGGCCAGCTGTCTCTGAGCCCAGACATTGGGCCTGGCTCAGACCTCAGAAGGTCCCCCCCTTGATCCTCCCACAGTGAGTCATGCTGTCGCTGGCATCAGCCCCCACCTGTTTCCTGAGGGTGTCACTTGCTGCCTGGACCCACGGTGAGCAGAGGTCCCAAGAAGGGCTCGTGCCTCAGACAGCTCCCGGGGGGCTGAGACCCCCTCCTCCCCTTAGAGCCTGTGTGGCTTCCTTTCAAATGGCAGCTCATGGACGGCAAGAGGCTTTTCATTTGGCAAACCCGGGTTTGGTTCTGTGGGTCCTCGTGGGGCTCTGGTCCCCTGGCTCCTTTCCTTTGATGGCCAAGTGGGGATGAAAATGTCCTTGTCTCAGTGTTGGTGCAAAGACCCGCGAGGTGATACCTGTGAGGCCTCAGAGTGTGGCAGAGCAGACGCAAGTCCTGCCTCCCTCTCAGGCTGTGTGACCTCAGGCACATGTTCACCCTCTCTGAGCCTCTGTTTCCTCATGGATGAAGAAACAAGAGGACAAGTCTTTGCTCAAAACCTCGTCTTCTCAGGAGGTTTCTCCGGCCACTGAGCCCTGCCCCCACTCTCCCACCCCCAACAATCTATATAGTTTCTTTATGCATTATGTTTACTGTTTATTGTCTGCATCACTGGAATGTCAGCCCCTCTAGCATGAGAGCAGGGATCTTTGTTTTGTTTTCCGACATACCCCAAGTACTAGAACAGTGCCCTGCATGCAGTGGACAAACGTTTGTTGAAAGAATACACATGGTCCCTGGACAGGGCGCCTCCATCAGTGGCCACCGCCGTTTTCTTTCTGGCTCCCTCTCCCTACTCTGTGCACACCTGGGCACACCTTCCCACCAGCAGCAGATTTGGGGGAAGGAGGGCCTGTCTCTCAGCCACACCGCCTGCCCGCCCGCTACAGGGCACAGACCGGGCACAGCTGCCCATTTCCCACACAGGAGCACACATGTTTACGTATCCGTGATTACTGGTGTCCTTCCCTCCCTCTGCCCATCTGCTGCACCTTTATTTATTCAGCCAGCACTTTCTGAGTAGCTGCCGCATATATCACATGACCCCACTCATGGTACCATGGTACCATCCCCCGTCAATGGTACCATTGGGGCAGAAGGGTTGATGAAATTCCACTGGGACTAATGAACTGTTACTCCCTGATACTGGGGGTACAGGACCCCGGAGGCTCGTCCCTCTGAGAGGAGCTCACAGTCTAAGTGAGGTGATTGAGGGGAGATGTTGACAGGCAGGTGAGATGGGAGAGAGCAGCCTGGGGGAGAGACACTGATGGGGCACAGGGTGTGGGTGGGGAGGGGAGGGCTTCCTGGAGGAGGAGACACCTGCACTGAATGCGGAGGCTGGTGGAGGAGGAGGGGGAGGGGGAGGTGGGATGTGTGTGCTGTTCCTGGAGGGCTTGGATAAACAGAATCCCCCCCAGGGCTTCTGCTCTCCCTCCGCCCCACATCAACACCCTGTTAGGCCCCTGTGGTGGGAACTCAGCAGTGAACAAGGCAGCTGAGGTTCCAGAAGTGAGACCGGCATCTAACGGGTTGGGGGGGAGGGCAGCGGCCCTCTGGTCCTGGAGATGGAGCCCCTGAGCCTCAGCCTGGGAAAGGCTGGGATGCCTGAGCCGAGAGCCTGGGTCTGCGGCCGTGGCAGCCTCTGCCCGCCTCCCCCGGGTGAGATCAGGCCTCCTCTGCCAGCTCCTGGGAGGCTCAGGCCAGGCCAACTCTGGGGAAATTTCCAGAAAGGCTCCTGAGATGCAGGGAGGGGATTGGCTTGTCCCAATCCCCAGGGCTAAGACTGCGGGCTCTGGGCTCCGGGTTCCCTCTCTGCCGCAGGTGCCCAGGACACCCACCTGCCGGCTGAGGTCGGGGTGGGTGGGAGGGGTTCACCCTGGGACGTCCTGGAGGACCGACTGTGGACCCAGCCTCCAGAATTCCGGCCCCTCCCTACCTGTCTCCCATCTCTCCCTCCCTGGGATCCAGTTCCTTCCAGAGAAGCCAGAGTGAACCCGGCAGGACAGCTGGTGCTCAGAGCCCACTGAGAGCGTCCAAATTAAGCAGTGAACATAGAAGAGCTCCGTGGAGCAGGGTGAGAGGACCAGGAAACACAAACAGAACAGAAATGGAAGTGGGCTCCCGGCTTCCTGTCCCCAAGCTGCTTATACAGAGGGAGATGCACCAGAAAATTCCACTCAGCAAAGGCTGCTCCTCATAATTAAGGCAACAGGAAAACAAGGACAGAGCAGCAAAGGGCTCATCTGGGGCATATCCATCAATGTAATGGTCACAATGGCTCTGTCCCTGGGGCTTCAGGACCTGTGTCACCCCCTCAGCATCTGGGGCCTGGGGGCGAGCCAGGTGAGGAGGGGGAGTGTGGAGATGAGGGCTCCCGGGGACCCTGCATGTTAGTGCTGAGAGGAGCTCCCAGTGTCCTCCCCTTGCAGATGCTGAAACCGGCGAGGGGAGGGTTGGGGACCCTTCCTTCTCTCCCAGCCCGGGATTTTCAGATCTGTCAGCCCCTTTCATGGCATCTGCAATGCATGGGATCTTGGAATTAGAGCATCTCTCACAGACTCACAAACGTTTTCACACAGTCTTTGAATCACAGAACCTGAGCATCTGGTCCCTTTCACAGAATCCTAGAATTCTAGAATCACAGGAGTGTTCAAGGACTCACAGGCCCGAGAGCTGCAGAATTAAGTAATCTCTGGAGAAGACCTGGAACCTCACCTACAGCTTATTGGACCCTTGGAATCACAGAATCAATTGTGATAAACTTGGCATTGAAATACACACCCTGCAGTCAGAATAGTAGCACAGGAAGTGACCTTAGTCCAGCTCCCCCCGTAAAGGAGGAAGACCTCTCTTCACTGTCCTGTAATAACTCGAATTCTTGCAGTGATGGGGAGCTCATCACCTGACAGGGGAAACTGTCCCAAGATTAGGCGCATCAGGCTGCTGCTGTTGAGCCTAAATCTGCTCCCACTTGACCCATCCGCCCCTCTGTCCACACTTTGTGCCTCCCACCCATTCCGTCCCATCATCCTGCCCCCACGAGGAGCTAAGTGTGAAAATTTGTGGACCAGAAACCATTGAAGAAGCTCTTTTTCCTGGAAAAACACATGGTCCAGCTTGCCCCTCAGGCTAGAGAGGTCTCTCTTTCTCCAGGGCAGAGCCTGGCACCAGGACATGGGGACATTCAACCCACATTCATTCACCAAGGCAGACAGCAAGGTGAAGAGAACAACTGAGAAGGAAGGAGGAGTGGGGAGGCTCACAGGCCCTGTGAGGGTGTGGAAGAAGGGGTGATGCCCCTTCCCGGGGTCGGGAGGATGCCCAGAGCCAGGGGTGGTGGGCAATGTTGGTCTGTGGGTCGGCCCACCCGGTCAGAGTTATCCCAGCCCTGCCACTGACCAATGGGTGACTTTGAATAGGTTACTCAGTGTTTCAGAGCCTCAGTTTCTCCATCTGTAAAATGGGCTAATGAAGCCCACTCTGTGATCAGTGCCCAGGTGGCAGTGGACTCGCTGAGGCCCAGGGTAGGAGGGTAAATTTGTTAGCTCCTCCCCACCCTCTATTCGTGCCTGGGTCTTGGGGGATGAGCAGGATTTCTCCACATGAAGAAGATGTGGAATGGTATTCCCGGGAGAGGCAACAGCCTGTGCAAAAGACCTGGGAGCCACGAGCCTGTCAGGAGTACTTGGGGAGCAGCATGTGTTCTTGGAGAGTCGGGGTTTGTTGGGGGGAAGCCGCAGGCATGGTCTGGGGGCAGGGGGGCCCTGGATGCCCCTGTCCCGGAGGGTGGAGTGAGGGCGCTGGGAGCCGAGGCAGGGGGAGGTGCCCACCTGCAAAGATGCCCCACCCTCCTTTCGTCCTCAGCCTGGGGACAGAGTGCAGCTGCCCAGCCTCCTGGGACCCCAGTGCATGGCAGGGACAGGAAAGCTGAACAAACTAGAACATGTCAGAAACAATCATCAGAAGAGACAAGAGCTCCCAGCCAACACCCAGCCCTAAGCACATGGAACGATTTGATGGTGAACCCAATGCCGGAACGTTGGGGCAATTTAGAAGAATCTGGCAAGGTTTTATTCTGATATAAAGAGCTGGATTTTATTAAGTTTATAAAGGAGGCCAAGCCTCCTGGCGAGCCTGGCGGCCCAGGACAGATTTGGGGAAGCAGCCTGAGGAGTGTCTGGGATTCAGTTCTGGCCCCATGAGCTGTGTGATATGGGGCAAGTTACCTAACCTCTCTGTGCTTTGTGTCCTACCGTCATGAGGTCAGGTTGAGGGTCGTAATAGTGATGGAGCTCCTACATAGCGCGACAGCCAGACCGAAGGAGATAGTGCGAGGAAGACCTCTGCTTCCCCACGCCCCAAGGCTTCCCTCTGTCTGCTCTCAGGGGTCCATCCAATCTTGCCCCTCCTTCCCTCCACTGTCTGCACAGGATCCATGCACCTAAGCAGTGAGGCATGGATTTACTCTCCCATCTGGTCACGTGCTCCTCTTCAGAGCATTTATTCATTGGTCCCTCCAGGCTGGTCCCTCCAGCCCATCTGGAGGGGTGCCCGCTGCCCCTCTGGGTTTCGGGGTGACCTGGGCCAGACCACCTGCCCTCGCTCTGCCCCAGGAAGTCCTTTCACCTCTGGGGAGGGTGTGCGAGCACCCACGTACTCTGGGCCGGGAGAAGGTTCTGCCTCTAGGGCGTTTGCAGTGAACAGAGGCTGCCGTCATCCTGTTACTCACGTCCTATGGAAAGGCACAGACATCCCAAGGATAAAGATAGACCTGGATTCCCATCCCCTTCATTCCTCCTCTGAGCCGGAG
Organism: Balaenoptera acutorostrata; assembly: GCF_949987535.1. NCBI lineage: Eukaryota > Metazoa > Chordata > Mammalia > Artiodactyla > Balaenopteridae > Balaenoptera > Balaenoptera acutorostrata. The sequence continues at coordinate 24,194,826 of NC_080064.1, read as the reverse complement.
AGAGATAGCTGGGGAGGGAGGAAGGGAGGGGGTCGTGGGGCTGGTCTCAGATCAGGTGGGCTCTGCTGCCCCTGGAGGTGAAGAGGTGCATCATTTCAGAATCCATTCTGTGACTGCACTCTGCGCACATCCTGCAGCTAAACACACAGTTGGCTGCACTAATTCATCAATGGTTGTTTGTTTCTGTGTTTTTTTGGCCTGTACTTAAGGTTTCTGGTACCAAGATGGAACCCAAAGCCTGGTGGGCGTCCACCTGGACCGGGCTGACTTCTCTGCTCACCTTTCGCATCGCGATCCTCCCGCATTCCCAGGGAGCAGAGAATCCAGAGAGGAGCAGGGCCCCGAGAGCCAGCAGACCTGGGTTCCAATCCCAGCCCCACTCTTAGTGCCCTGCGCCATCCTGGGCGAGTCCCTTCCTCTCAGTGTCGCGTGGCCCCCACCGTGCAGGGGGGGTAACACTCCGGGCTGTGCGGGGCTCGGGGCCCAAGGAAGCAGGCGCTCAACACCCAGAGCTCAGGGTATTGCTGTAGCAGCCGCTCAGCTCTCAGCTCGGAGCTCCCACATCGCGCATTTCTGAGGCTTGGGGACAGAAATGCCTTCTCTCTGGGTTTGCAGCTCTGGAAGAGCGCGTGCTCCTTGGAAGGAGAACTGGGATTTCCCTAATGAACGGCACCTGCTCCCTAATCAAGTCCTGACCTCCTCTTCCTGTCCTGTATCCTGTGTTTTATGTGTGACCTTTGCCAAACACAGCCATTCCTCTTTGGGTGTGGGAAGAATTTTTTTTAAAAGATTGGAATTTAAACATTCTGAAAGATTTATTCTATGTAATGGATGGAACAAATACCACACAAATTATGTTCGGAGCGGCAGGGCTGAGGTGGGCTGGAGGCCTGGCTGGGGCCTGGGAGGGAGGGGTGGGGCTGGGGGGGTTCGGAGGCTGCTGGATAAAGGATTCATTCAGAAGCTCTGAACTGGATGCAACTTACAGTTTGTCCGCCTTTGCAGGGGAGGGGGTCGGGGCTGACTTTTACTGAGCACCTACTGTATGCAGGGGCGGGGCACATGCTGAACCCCATTAGCCCTCACACTGTCCACCGGGGGCACTGCTGCTCCCACTTTTCTGCAGGGGAGTCTGGGCTCTGAGGGATGAGCTGACTGGTCCCAGGTCACTTGGATCACCAGTGGCAGGAGGGGATGAGAGCCCAGGCCTGGATGACCCTGGGTTCTCAGCTCTTTCCCTGGCCCCGTGTAGGAGGGACACGGGGACTTGTGCATCAGGAGCACTGGGACCCAGAATGTTAGCGGTGGGACTTGCCATTGACCCAAATGGGGCCAAGTAGGGAGGATCAAATTTTAAGTTGGCTGAGCATTTTCTTGTGAAGCACAGGGCCAGACACTTTGGGAGGAGGCCCAGGGAGGCCCTCTGGGGATGTACATCCCATGTATATATGAAGGGCAGCGCGGGGGCACTCCACGGAGGCCAGCAGTAAGCAGAGGCACACACATGCTTAGGAAGAGTTCCAGGAAGAGGCAGACTGTGGATGCGAAGATACTCAGCAGAGGAGTGGGAAAGGCACACCTGGCAGGGGAACCAGCATGAACAAAGTCACAAACGTGGGACTCGACTGGCACATTCCTTTAATGTCACATGTTTATTCATATTTCCAGACACTGTTTTAGGTCTTCACAGTACAGATGACTCAGAAATGGCTCCTGCCCTGAGTACCTAGAGGCCTAGCTGGTGAGCCAGACTAGAAAACAAATTGTATTCATTATCTCTTGCGTTGCAACGTGCTACCCCAAACTTAGATACTTAAAGCGACCCATTGATGATCTCACAGTCTCCGTGGGTCAGAAATCCAGTCCTGGCTTAACTGGGTCCTCAGACCCACAGTCTCATGCAGGCTGCAATTGAAGTGTCATTCAGGTGGTGATCATTTTATAATGTGTGGAAATATCAAATCACTATGTTGTGCCCCAGGAACTAACAGTGTTGTAGGTCAATTATACTTCAAAAAAATGTACCATCCAGGACTGTGGTCTCATCTGGAGGCTTGACTGGGGAGGGATCTGGCTCTAAGCTCATGTGATTGTTGACAGGATTCGATTTCTTTTGGGCTGTGTGATTGAGGGCCTCAGGGCCTCATTTCCTTGCTGTCTGTTGGCCAGAGGCTGCCTTCTGTTTCTGCCATGTGGGCCTCTCCAGTGTGACAGTCAGCCTCGTCAAAGCCTGAGAGTCAAGAAGACAATCTAGAGAGAATCCCAGCCAGAAAGAAGTTAGAGTTCATTGTAACCTAATTTCAGAAGTGACGCCTCATTGCTCTTGCCACATCCTATTCATTAGAAGCAAGTCACTAGGTCCTGCTTAACTCAAGGGAGAGGATTACACAGGGTGTGAATATAGGAGACGAGGGTCATTGGGGGCCATGTCACAAACTGCCAACAAAACACAAAGAGGTGGGGGCACCACTGCTTCTTGGCTGTGTGGCCTCAGGCAAGTTGCACAGTTCTCTGGACCTCAGTTTCCTCATCCGCACAACAGAGACAACAATGATCCTGTCTCACAGTGTGAGGTGAGGATTAAGTGAGATGACACAGGTGACGGGTGAGGACAGAGCCTGGCACATGTTACAGGCTCAGGACATGTTCTCTACCAGCTGCTCTGGGGTTGAGTTGAAGGGGCAATTAGTTCTGCCTGGAAAGGGCTTCACCAAAGAGATGGGTTGTGGGCTTTGAAGGATGCATAGGAGTTCCTCAGAGGGAGGAGAAGAAGAGGGGAATACATCAGGAGCCCTGGCAGGGTGAGGGTGGAGTTAGGGTGTTTGGCATACAAAACTCCACATTGCCTGGAGTTTCCCGGGAGGGAGGGATGGGAGAGGTGGTGGGTGGTAAAACTGCTGAGTAGGGAGGCGTGGTGGCCTGAGGCAGCCGACAGCGGGAGCCACAACAGGTCCTGGAGCAGTGATGCAGGTGATGTGGAGGACGGCTGTTCTGCCTGGTGACCCCCATGTCAGGCAGCAGGAGGGGAAGAGTGGGGGTGGAGTCTGTGCTTCAGGGCTCATGACAGTGCATCATTCATCCTGGTGCCCAGGGCTCTGGAGAGGGCGGGAGGTCAGGGCCCAGCACACATGAGGCCTCATCGAGGTGAATTCTCTTCCCTTGTCCAAGCCCCTCACTTCACTGATGGGGAAACTGAGGCTCAGAGAGGGCAAGTGACTCCTCCAGGGACACACAGCAGGTCTTGTTCTGAGACCCCAGGGGCTGCCTTTGCCTTGGGAAATGGGGAAAGAGGGAGGAGAAGGAGGGGCAGCCCAGGGAAGGGGGCATGGGTCTGGGTGCTTTGGGGGCATCTGTGTGAACAGGACAGTGAATTTAAGATGCTTCCTCCCCAGGGAGGGAATGGAAGAGGCTCAGCAAGGGAAGTCTTTGAACTGATTGTCCCCTCCTCTTCCTCCCCCTCCTCCCCTTCTCCTCCCTCTTCTCCTCCTCCCCTCTTCCTCCTCCTCCTGGCAGGATTAACCCCTGCTCACCCTCAGGCCCCAGAGCAGACAGCCTCTCCCTGGGGAGCCCCCTGACATCCCAGGCTGGTTGGGGTTTCCCTCTGCTTTCACACTGCCTGTGCTTCCCCATGAGATCCCACTGCGTCCTCATTGTCTGCCTCCCACGGGACTGGGGGCCTGGAGGGCAGTGATTGTCTCCATCCCCGTGGATGGCACAGGGCCAGCCTCCCTCAGCGCTCATGGAGAGATGACTCTGCCCCTTAGTAGCTGTGAGACCTTGGGTAAGTCTCCTGCCTACTCAGAGCCTCAGCGTCCTCATCTGTGAAGGGGGATGAAGTCACATCTCCCACGATCCCTGTGATACGGAAGCAACCCTGGTTCAGGACACGCTGCATGATCTGCAGAGCCCAGCACAAAACGAAACTGGGGCCCCTTGTTCAAAAACCTTTGTGAATTTCAGGATAGTGACTGCAGGGCAATGAACTCCAAGTCCGACGTCCTGAGGACAGGCCCTTGTGCGACTACACTGGTCAAAGGTCCGGGAAGCAGCCCAGCTGCGGCCTCCTGGGCCTGCTGGGGGCCTGTCCCTTTGAGACCTCCCTGGAGGCCTGCCCACCCTCTGTCCACACAGAGCTCCCCTCCACGTCACCTCCTCCTGACCTTCCGACCAATGTTAACAGGAAGCTTCCTGCCGGCAGCACTGACATTTGCTGAAGCTCTGTGGTTGGTTAGCACACCCTGCGTTATGGATGGGGACACCGTCTCCCTGCTCTGGAGAAGAGTGAACGCTGAGGCAGCTGACTTCACGCCCACAGTCTGTCTTCCTAGTTCTGCCTCCAGGTGTTCTGGGTCCCTGCATCCGGTGCTGTGTTACTGTGATGTTTACTTGGAAACCAGGGAGCAAATGACTCTCCACCATACAGATTCCAAGACAGGGAACTGAGGCCCCAAAGGGGAGGTCCCAGCTGGAGGGCACACAGCTGATGAGTGTCAGAGCCAGAATTCAAGTCTATGAACTAATCGGTTCGTTCATGGGGCAAACATAAATTGTGGTCCTACTCTGTGCCAAATCCTGGAAGTCACCAGATGTGGTAAAACTCAATGTCACCTAATGGGGTAAAACTCCCACTATTTGGTCCTAGAAGGGACCAGTCGCACAGGAGGACACAGATGCTGGTCCCTGTCACCTCAGTGCTGGGCCGCCCCTGGTTTCCTATCCTGGCACGATTTCACTGCAGCCCAACAGGGTGGGAGGAAGGGGGCATTAACCCACTTGACAGAGGAGGAAACTGAGGCCCAGAGATAAGACCACCAGCTAGGGAGGGGCTGATGGGCTGGGTCCTGAACTGCAAGTCAGCCCTTAGGAGACAGGGTGAACCATGAATCGGAGATGGGGAAGAGGACCTGGCCAGGAACATGCAGACATCTCTGCCCTCAGCTCCCACCCCCTCCACCTCTGTCATCTCCGCCTCTGAAATGTCCCTTGACCTATTCTAGGTTTGGACATGGCACTGCCTTACAGTATCTGGTGACCTTGGACATACGTGGTGTGCATCTGAGAATCGTTGATGCCCAGACTGACTGTAGAGGGGGCTGGGGAGTTCGGCTAAGGAAGGGGTGTGAGCACACAGTACGTGCTCAGTTCTCTGCTCCTCCCCGTCCCCTGCTGCAGTCACCACGTCGCATGCACTCTACCTGCTGCCCCATTATGACATCTGTCTCCTTCTCTGCAGCTCTGGATGCCGGTTGGGTCCAGGTCACTGCCACCTCCCAGCCGACCACTGCAACATCCTTGTACCTGGTCCCCCTGCCTCAGGCTCCCCTCCCATCCATCCCTACTGAGCAGCCTCCCTATAGCACGTAACCACCTCGTCCTCCACTGCAACACACACACACACACACACACACACACACACACAAGACCCCCAGCCCTCCGTGGCTCCTCTAGCCTTGGGTCAAAACCTGAGCTCCTATACTCGGTATTTGATCTCCCTCTGAGCTACCCTCAACTTCTCCTCCATCCACAAGGACATGTGTCCCCAAAGTGCCCCCCTACTCCAGCCACTAGGAGCCGCTCATCACCTCCGGGATGGAAGAGATATTTAATCAAAGGAGGCTTGGTTAAGGAATGTGGGCAGGACAGGAAGACAGGAGAGCTACACAACCAGAAGGGCCCTCCCAACCTCCAGGCATCCTGGTAGTGGGGGCCAAGCTGACCCCTGCCCCTGGCTTGGGGTCTCCCTAACCCTGCCTCAAGGCTCACCCTCTCTCTTGTCTCTCAGTTTGGCAACGCTCCTTTCTTCCAAATTCTTGCTTTGCCTTGTGGGGTATCTGCTAAGCCAGGGGCTGGCCTCCCAGAATCTCCTATGGTAAAGCACCTTAAAAAAAAATCCACATCCTGGACTAAGTCCTATTTTCCAGAGAGCAGGGAAGCGTTAATCACCACTAGCGCCTTCCTTGTCTTCTTGGAAACTTCCATCTCTGAGCTCTGTGATAAGGAATTAGGTCCTGATTAAAGGAAGGCGACACTTCTGAGATCACACTTCCCTGTGCTCAGAGATGGCAAGCAGCAAGAGAGGAGGAGGAGGGAGAGGAGAGAGAAGGGGGTGCAGGGGAGGAGAGACAGAGAGACAGCAGGCAAGGCTGCCATGGGGTGCTTATGCCCGGATGGCAGCATGGGGCTTTGAGAACACAGCTAGGCCTCAGGGGAACCCCAGGAGGGATGGCAGGTGATCGTGGGCGAGACCAATAAAATCCACAGAACTGGATATTGTACACACTGAAATCTCCACGCTGCTTGGCTATTGCAGAAAGTTGATTTGTTCAAAGAAAATAAGATAAGCCGCCACGCTCTCCTCCGTGTGCTGCATACAAATCTGGTAGGCGGAGTGTGCGCATGGGGTCACCAGGGCACTGTCGTGCCCGTTGCAGAGAGCTCTAGGGTTGGAGATGTCGTTGTGCCACCGGAGCTGGGAGATCTGGAGCCTTTCAACCAACAGGGGCCATTGGAGATCCCGACTCTGTGTTAGGCCACCTGATGGGGGGCAGGTGTGAGGTGGGGGGACTGACCCCAGGCTAGGTGGCCACAGTCTCTGAATGTCCCTGGGTCTCACCAGCTGTGGGTGGAAAAAGGGAGAATCTAACAGGTAAACCTGATCTTGCCAGTTCTGATCCCTCCTGCACCTGAGTGAACTGTGGTCCCTTGAAAGCCTCTCCCTCAATTTGAGGGTCCCTTGGGTGTCTCCTGTGGGCTCAAAAACCAGCCCACCAACAGCTATGGTCACAGGTGGAGGCTCCTCTGTGCCCCCTCCTGCTGTCACTGATCTCTACCCAGGAAGCTTGTGGAGGTGCCTGTAGGCCGTCCTGTGGGCTGTGCCCCTGTGGTCACGCGGGCTGGGGCCTCATATTCCCTGGGCTGCCTGGCCTCTGGTCACCAGAGGCGGGCCGGGCTCCACCCAGAAGCGGAGAAGGCTGCCCCCTCCTGGATCCGTGATGCACTTTCTGTGCCAGCCCCTGCTGACAATGACACTAAAGAAGTCAAGGTTCTCAGCCTGCCCTTTGGAAATGCCACATCTTGTGAGGGGATGGGCCGTGAGCCAGGGGAGAGTCAGGGGCACAGGGGCACAGGGATGGGAGTGACCATGCCTCAGAGGGCATTCATGGGTCCAGTCCGGGTCAGTTGATTGCCAGTCTCCTGCCAACATTCATATCCAGCTGTGTGAATGAGTAGGCAATAAATAAATCACAATTTAGTGGATAAAGACTTATACATGGGATGTTAGTTCAGAAGCAATAGAGTAAAGATGAGAATTTATAGGGATTGGGAAATGGCAGGGAGGAGTCCTCTAATCTGGGTTTTGATGGATGAATAGGAGCTTGCCAAGTGGACAAAATAGAGAGAAGGGCATCTTAATAAGAACGGAATGAGCAATCAAAGCCAAATGGCAGAGGCAAGAAACAACATGGAATGTCCAGCAAGCCCTGCATAGTTCAGGGGTAGAAGCGAATCCAGGGTGAGGCCCGGCTGGTTCCACCAGCCCTCTTGCACTCTCTCCTAGACCCCCTCTGCCCACAAGTCTGGTCTGTTTGCAGGCCATTCCTGGCCCAGGCTCTCAGCCCTGGAGAGCTGAGGCAGAGCAGCCTGTGCAGAACTGAACTTTGGAGCCATAGAGACCTGGGTTTTGAGTTGAACTTTCCTCCTCGCCTCACTCCTCTAAGCCTAGTTTTCTCATCTGTAATTTGAGGATCATAATGCCACGCCATTAACTGGTGGGTAGATGGGAGCCTGGGCTGGGGTTGGGTGGTGTTGGTGTGGGGCTGTAGGAGCAGAGCGGGGCCTCAGACCAGCAGGTAGATCCCAGGCAGAGGCCTCATTAGAGAGCAGGCTAGGGCCGGTGCAGAGATGGTCAAGCTCAGGTTCTCAGAGTAGGGATGGAGGCCTCGGGCTCAGACCAGTTCCTCCAGCCACAGTGGTGGTCCCTGAGCCCAGGGAGGGATACAGCCTGAGGGTGGGGCTGGGGAGCAGGCAGCCTGGCCCTCAGTCCATCTTGGGTGGCCTCTGCCCCCTAAGGCAGGGGTGACCCCTTCTCCAAGGGCCTTTCTGGCTCTGCCACTCTGAGCTGTAGGATCAGCTCTCCCTGCAGGTCAAGCTCACCCGCAAGCACAGTGAAGGCTCCTGGCATCAGAAGAGCCTCCCTCTGTGCCTGAAATCCCCATCAGCACGTATCCCCCTTGGCGTCAGCACTGCCGTCTCTAGAGCCCCTGCGAGGAGGCCGCCTTGACCTCAGGCCAGCGCTGGCTGTGAGCATCTCTGCAGGTCCTGCCTCCCACCTGGAGACACACATCTGCCCAGGGAAACATGTGTTCCTACCTCAGCTCAGCACCACTGTGACCCATGCACCCTCCCGTCCCCTCGCCAAAGTATAAAGGTTGTTGCTGGGCTTCTAGTCCCACAGTGATAAATGCTGGGAGGCTCGACTTTCCTTTCCCCTCTTGTTGATACAGCAGGGGCCAGAGGTGAGAAGCAGGGAGGGGAAAGGAGGGGGGGGGCGGATTTGGGGCCACATTTCCCCTTGATTTTTATAGAAATGCAAGGCTTCTAGCTGAAGGAAGCACTGCAGCCCTGATGGGTGGGGCGGATCCCCTTGAGCACTTGGAGGGGGTGGAGCTAGGGGGCTGGAACAGCAGGGAGACAGGGAACCTACAACTTCCCAGCATCCATCGCTCAGCCTGCCCTCGCTGGGCTGTCTCCACTGCATCCTCAGCCAGCCCCACGCTGTCGTCATTAGTATCACTGTGCTGGCTGTCCTTTTTCCCTTTAGGGAGGCAGTGCAGCATGGTGGTTAAGAGCAGGTCTTGAGAGAGCACCCTGGTTCCTCCATGGACTGGTTGTGTGACCTCAGGCCAAGTCACTTAACCTCTCTGAACCTCAGTTTCTTCATCTGTAAAATGGGGATAAGAACAGGTGGAACAGAACTGCCTGATCAGGTAGTGATGTTGACACCTTAGTAGGAACTCTGTAGGTCTTTACCACTGTCCACTGCTCTTTTGTGATGTAAATGAGTCTCACAGCGCTCAAGTGATGTGTGAGGTCACTAAGCTTCCAATCCCCTTCTTTTGCTAAAAAGCTCCTGGTTTCCATTTGGAGGGACTCCCTGCCCCCAGTGTCAGTCTTTGAGATCAGGATGGGGTGACCTGGGCCCACGCTGATGTGGACATGCCTTTTACCATGAACACAGTGATTGGCTCTGAGGGGTACGTGGCCTAACTGTGTGAGCTGGAGCTGGGCTCCTAGGAACAGACTCCTGCGCCCAGAGCAGCAGTGCTCCTGAGACAGCCAGCACGGAGGCATCAGGAGTGAGAGATGTGAGAGATGGAGGCCAGAGGAACCAGGTCCCGGGAGATTGTGGGGACCCCTGGTGAAGTCAGGTCAGAGCTGGAACTCCCTGTGGAGTTTTCAGCTATTGCAGCCATTAAGTTCCCATTTTAAGTCAATTTGGGTTGGTTTTCTATTATTTGCACAATCCTCCCAGTGGCTGTGTCTTTGCAGGGAGGAGCCGTGGGCGTGAGGCATAGGAGCCCAACATTTCCTGAGAGACTGCTCACATCAGAAATGGGGAGGGGAGTCCATGTTTCTTCCCACATTATCACAGCACTTCCCCTTTCTGCCACGCCCCTTAGAATTGATCTTCTTTTACACACAAGGACACACTGAGGCCCACGGACATGGGGTGATTTCCCCAAGTACCCAAACTGCGAGCTGTCCTGCCACTTTCCCATCCTCTCTGAGTGCTCAGTCCCTGGGGTGTCAGAAGACGAGGCCCAGCGGACCTGGTCTGGCCATCCTGCCTGTCTTGGGCAGCCCCACCCCTACCTGGACCAGCCTAGAAAGCTGCACAGGTGAGTCAGGCCCCCCAAGCAAGAGTCAGGGGGAGGCGCATGGTGTGGGCCTGAAATCTGAACCCTGGCAAAAGACAGATTTAGACACTTAGGGTTTAAAAATAATAATTTAAAAAGAAATCTACCCCGTTGAAAACACACACTGAATTAAAGGGCTAAGTTCTCCTCTCTGAATCTAAAACCATTATTCTCTTTCTCTGCTTCCTCCCCTCCCCCACCCCCATGCGCATCTCTTCTCTTCCTCTCCCTCCCCCTCCCCCAGCCATGGCCTGCAGTCCTGTTGCCATTTGACCACAGAGCCGAGCCGCTGGGGCCCTGCTCAGCCCTCAGCTGGCACCATGGCAGGTCACTTTCCGCCTGCACATTCTCATGACCACAGTGGCACTTGGGACAGATGCTGTCAGGCCTGGAGGATGACATCGGGGCCTGAGCTGGACTCCTGGGGGAGGACAGAGCAGAGGTTGCTCAGGTGGGCTTGGGGTCCCTGCCCCACCCCCTCCCAGTGAAGAAACCATTAGGCCACCTGACCTGGCGTTTGCCTCTAGCGTCCCTGCAGATCCTGAGCCCCCCTCACCGCCTGGGGAGGACTCTAGGAATAGGCATCAGGGAGAAGGATGCTGGGACCACATTTGGCATCTGTCATTCCTTATGACATTGACTGGGTGCTGCCACACGCCAGCACGTTCCCCACATCCCCCCGGGTGCCCAACCCACCCTCCCCGCTGAGGACGTGGACGCCCAGGGAGGACAAACATCAGGTCAAGACCGCGGGGCCAGGAAGCAGCAGAGCCTGAATCAAACCCAGTCTGTGCGTCCCTGGGCCCTGGCCCCACCCACAGGGAGGGCGCTCGGAGGTTTTGTCACCCACCCACTCATTCTCTCACTCCTTCAGCAAACACCAGGAGTCTGGCCCTTGCGAAGGAACAAAGAAGTCACAGAGCCCAGAGAGGCTCTGAGGGGCTGTGGGAGGGAAGCCACTGACTTGGCCACGAGGGGAGGGGGAGGGGAGCTGAATCAAGGCTCTCTGGCTTAAGTGATGAACTAGGAGCTCAGTACATGGCCTGGTGGGGACAGGGAGGGGGCACAGACCCCAGGGGAGGGGCAGCTGGGCTGTGGGAAAGGAAGCACCAGGCCCCCTCTCCTCCCTCATCCCTGCCCCATCCTCTCCCTCTGCAGTCCACAAGGTGACTTGGGGCTCTAGCCAAGGGGCCCTCTCTCCTTCCACAGAGACTGGCCAGGGTCTCTCAGGCTGAATCCAAGCCTGGTTGGCCTGGCCTGGGTCAAGTGTCCAGCCCTGGTCCAATTGGCTAAGGCCAGGGGCCAAGATGGTCCCATCCCTGAGGGGCCCTCCCCTCCCAGGGCTGAGAGCGGGCAGTGTGTGAGACGGGGAGGTGCTGAGAGCTGGGCAGGGGCCCCAGGATGGTTGGCTACAGAAGGCACAGTGGGCAGCAGGGGGCACCACCAAGCAGGTGCTGTGGAACCATCAGAAGCTTGGGGGCTTCACGGGGGGCGGGGGTGCGCCAAGCAGGGAATGGGTCTTGCGGGACACGGAGGGGACAGCTCAAGGGCCACCGAGGAGCTCAGTGCCCTGCCAACGCTGGTGGGGTGATGGGTCATGAGTTTTCTTTCTCACGCTAAGGAGAATGATCCTGGCAGAAAAAGCATCATTCTCCTTTACCCCATCCTATTTTTTCCTTGCTTTCCTTGTCCCAGGCTGCAGTGTTTTTGTTTTGGCCACGAGGCTTGTGGGATTTTAATTCCCCGACCAGGGATTGAACCCGGGACCTCAGCAGTGAGAGCACGGAGTCCTAACCACTGGACCGCCAGGGAATGCCCTGCAATGGTTTAATTCATTCGTCTGGTTCCTTGATGGTTGTTACTCTTCCCCACGGGACTCAGTCCCAGGAGGGCAGGACCCTGCCTGTCCCCTTCACCCCTGTAGTCCCAGGAGGAGCCCTGCTGGTACCCAATTCATGTGAGTGGATTGAATGAATGAATCAATGAATGAATGCTAAGAGGGAGCAGAAGTCTCAAAAGAGAAGGAAATAACAACCTCTGGTTTTATGTTTTTTTCAAGCAGTTGTTATAAGTATCATCATCCTTAATAACCACGAATCTCATCATGAACTTGGTAAGTACCGGGCTCTGTGCTGAGAGCTTTATTATACCTGTTTTCTCTTTTGAACTCCAACCACAGCCTTGGAGGAGGTGAAGACGCTCTCAGGTCTTACATGGGAGGGCAGGAGACCCTTGGGTGCAAAGTGCCTGGGGGCTGTCGCTGGTTAAGAGCAAAGATGGGACTTGAGACCCTGTCCCCCCCTCTCCCATGGGACTCCAGGTCCCTTTCAGAACCGCAGGCCATCTGCCCTACTGTGTGCAGGCCCTGCGCTGGGTACTCCCTCCCGGACCCCATGGTGAATCAGCAACACAGATGCATAAACAGTTAAAACCAAGAGGGTGGGGTTGAAAAGATAAAGGAGACGGTGGCTGCAGGGAGGAGGCATGGGGTTGGGATTGACATTATACTTAAGACACCACTTTAAGGCTTGTCCAGCCCCTATCTGGGTGTGTGCAAGGAATTGCACTTGGGGTCTGTCCCTGACTATGGGGAGACCTTGGGCCTGGGTCTTACTTCTAGAATATTCTAGTATATGCCACAGAGGCCACACTGTGTGGTGAGCCAGGGCATACCCTCGGCACAGATGGATCTGAGCTCACGTTCTGACTCTGCTGTTACACAGGTCATGTCCCAGTGGGTGACGTCATTTTTTTTTTTTTTTAATTAATTAATTAATTTATTTATTTATGGCTGTGTTGGGTCTTCGTTTCTGTGCGAGGGCTTTCTCTCGTTGTGGCAGGCGGGGGCCACTCTTCATCGCGGTGCGCAGGCCTCTCACTGTCGCGGCCTCTCTTGTTGTGGAGCACAGGCTCCAGACACGCAGGCTCAGCAATTGTGGCTCACGGGCCCAGTTGCGGAGGGCCCAGTTGCTCCGTGGCATGTGGGATCTTCCCAGACCAGGGCTTGAACCCGTGTCCCCTGCATTGGCAGGCAGATTCTCAAACGCTGTGCCACCAGGGAAGCCCGGTGACGTCTTTTTGAGCCTCAGTTTCATTTTCTGTAAAATAGGATGACAGTAATCCTCCTTCATAGAGTGGCTGCAAGGGTTAAGAGAAATGGGTGAGACCAGTGAGCACAGAGCAGAGAGCATGAAGGTCTATGATTTACTATCATCCTCCTGATGGTATCCATGGGCAGGGCCTCGTCTGTCCTGTCGCTGCTGCATCCCTGGGGCCTTGTGCTGGCCTGGCGCACAGTAGGTGCTCAGAATCCACTGCCAGTGGCTGGGGATCTCCTCTGTGTCATTGGATGGGCCTCCCTGATGCCGGAAGGTACAACAGCATAACCATGTGACTCTCAAAGAAGGAGACATTTTGTGGAATTCTCAGCCTCTCTTTTCGCTTCGGCCCTGATCCATTTCCTTATTGATTCAGCAACTTAATATGCCAGCTGGGCTCTGGCAGAGCTGGCGGCAGAATGACAGGGAGCCAAGGTCTCAGTGCCCTTTGCTCCGGCTTTTATCTGCCTGATTTCATGTGGCTGGAGCCCCGGCTGTCACTCAGCTGGAAAAATGTCCAAACTGTATTAAATCACAGGATGCTGGCAGGCGACAGGAGAACGCTTGTCACCTACCTTTACCGGTCCTCTGGCTCCCAAGCCCTCCCGGGGGGGGGGGGAGAGATCATTTTTGTCTGTCTCACTGTGCTCTGAGAGCCTGGCACACCTCCTGGTCCTCCTCCATAACCACTGTGTGGATGTGATTTTCTCAGGATGAGAGGGGACGTGGTCAGGTGTACTCACCCACAAGGTAGTCCAGCAGCCTCCTCTGAGGGCAGTGCCAGGGTGTAGAGCCCAGCAGAACAGACACATTGCAGTCTTGGCTGCTGAGACAAGGTTATTTTCCTCCTTTAGTCTTTATTAGCATATGTATTTTTAAATTTTGAGAGTGACTGAGTCAGCTCAGGTTGCCATAACAAATAGAGTATATTGGGTAACTTAAACAACAATTTGTCTATTTAGTTCAGGAGGCTGGAAGTTTGAGATCAGGATGCCAGCATGGTCGGGTTCTGCTGAGGGATCTCTTCCTGGCTGGTAAACGGCCTCCTACTCACCATGTCCTCATATGGTAAGAGAAAGACAGAGAGAGACAGAGAGAAAGAGAGAGAGACGGAGAGAGTGAGCAGTCTGGTGTCTCTTCTTATAAGGGCACCAACCTCATTATGAGGGCACCACCCTCATGACCTCATCTAACCCTAATTATCTCCCAAAGGCCTCATTTCCAAATACAATCACAGTGTGGGGTGGGGTTAGGGCTTCAATGTAAGAATTGGGGGAAGGGACACAATTCAGTCCAGAGTAGATAGTAACACAATCTCACTGTTAAACATTCAAGTATTGTAAGAGTGTATAAAGAGTAAAATAGCTGATTCACTTTGTTATACAGCAGAAACTAACACAACATTGTAAAGCAACTATACTCCAATAAAGATGTTTAAGAAAAAAAATTGCCCTGTTCCCTTCCCTTAGTCTCAAACTACTTCCTGGATGAAACACTAGAAAATCATCACCATCACCACCACCACCACCAACATCATCATCATCATCTTGCTGTCTTGTGTTCTCCATGATAAGCCTTTTGGCTACATTAGCTCAGTTAATCCTCACATCAACCCCATGAGGTAGACACTGTTGTTATTCTCATTTTCAGGATGGGTAAACTGATGCTCAGAGCAGTGGAGTGAACCCCACAATACTCCACTGATAACTATTAGTGAGACTGAAACCCAGGTCCGTGGGTTTCTAAGTCCTACTCTTTCCACTATGGCTTATATTTTTCTATGCATATTCTAAACTTTCTTTCTTTTACAACATAAGAATATTTGGTACACACTAATTTGTAGTTTGCTTTTCATTTGTGAATATCTCCCTATGTAAATCATCTCTGTCTTTCACTGGCTGCCTGGTGTTCTGCTGTAACAGGCACCATCATTTATTTTAGTTCCCTCTAGATGTATTTTTGTATTTAGATGACTTTTTTTCTAATTTGCCTTTACAAGCTACATTGCCTGCCATTTTGTTTTCTCTCATTTATTTAAAATTATTTCTAATTATCCAAAGTCTTAAAGCAATCCCTCTTATTGTTACATATTCAAGCAGGTCATGCAGAGAAAAACTACCTCTGTGCTGCGCTGCCCTCCAAAGCCCATCCCGCCTCATACCACTGACATGGGTGTGACATGGAAGCCTCACAGACCCTTATCTTTGCATTGATACACCACACACATATGCAGGCTTAATTTTATTTTATTTTTTTATTAATTTTTAATGGAGTGTAGTTGCTTTACAATGTTTTGTTAGTTTCTGCTGTACAGCAAAGCGAATCAGTTATACATATACATATACCCACTATTTTTTAGATTTCCTTCCCATTTAGGTCATCACAGAGCACTGAGTAGGTTTCCCTGTGCTATAAGTAGGTTCTCATTAGTTACCTATATTATATATAGTAGTGTATATATGTCAGTCCGAATTTCCCAATTCATCCCACCCTCTCTCCCCTCTTTGTAACCATAAGTTTGTTTTCTGCATCTATGTCTCTATTTCTGCTTTGCAAATAAGTTCATCTGTACCCTTTTTTTCTAGATTCCATATATAAGCGATATTACATGATATTTTTCTTTCTCTTTCTGACTTACTTCACTCTGTATGACAATCTCTAGGTCCATCCATGTCACTGCAAATGGCATTATTTTGTTCCTTTTTATGGCTGAATAATATTTCATTGTATATATGTACCACATCTTCTTTATCCATTCCTCTGTCAATGGACATTTAGGTTGCTTCCATGTCCTGGCTATTGTAAATAGTGCTGCAATGGACATCACAGATAAAAGTTATCATATTATATGTATTTGTGCATCTAGCTTTTTAATAATTTACCAGTATCATAGACATCTTTCTATGTCAGTATACAGAGAGGGACCTCACCGGTTTTAATGAAGTAATTTATCTCAAATACTTGGCTATTTCTCTTTTCTTCCTTCCCTTCTCTCCCTCTCTGTCCCTCTCCCTCCCTCTCTCTCTCCCTCTTTCCTTTGCTTTCTCCTTTTCTTTCGCCATTCCCCATTTCCCTATAATGGATATTAAGGTTGTTTCCATTTTGTCCTCTGCATGAACATCCTTACACGGCAATGAACATCCTTGTGCGAGCCTTGCTGTGTTCCCATGGGAATTTGTCTCTAGTATCGAAACCTAGACATGGAATTGCTGGGTTGAGGGTTTGCCAGGCAAGGTCTTGTCTGAGACCACAGGAGGCTGGGGAAGATCTGGGTCGTGGGTGCCAGGGGACTGTATGCTGTAGGAAGCATGAAATGATGGAAGGGGTCTGCCTTTTACCTAATAGTCCCCTGTCTGAGGCCGTGTTCTCGGACAGCTCCTAGGGACATTGCCAGTGCCTGTGGAAGGTTTGTTTTTATACGTGAGGTAGTGTAGCCATTGGACAGAATGCCTCCCATATGCTGTTTGGCTTCCTCCCTGGGATTTTCTCCTGGAACTTTTGGAGGAAGTTCTCTATTGCCTTTGGGATCATGGGGTTGGCAACAGCTTGGGGCTACCTTTCTGGCTCATGGGACATGCCCTGTGTACAGTAGGAGTAATGATGGCCACTTTGCAGAAAGAGGCAGAGAAAAGCAGAGATAAAAGATGGTATAGGAGAGAGTCTGGTGGCCTGAGCCCCTGGCTCTGGCTGTTCTTTCTTTAGTCCTGAGAGCTTCTGAGCCTCTTCTCCAGCTCTGGGGCCAACCATCCCCCTTTAAAGCCTCAGCTGCTGGACTAGGGTCTGTTGCTGCAGCCCAGAGTCTGGATGGATGCTGGGAGTGGGCTCATGAGGTTATGAGGTCTCTGGAATGGCAGAGAGTGGGTCCTCTCGGTTCATACAAGGCTCTCCTCTGACCCAACCCGACTTCCTGACTTCAGGGTCTCCTCCTCTTTCCCACCCTCCAGTCTGCCCACTCTGTCCTCTAAAGCACAGGTCTGGCTTTGTCATACCCTTGTTTACTCCTCAGTGGCTGCCCCTTGCTCTTAAGGTCAAGGTCATACTCTTCGGCCCAGTGTGCGGGGGCCCTGGAATGGCTGACTTCTGAGTATCTCCTTGCTCACTCCCCACGCCTGCGCACCTTACATTCTGCCTGGACCAACTTCTAACTGTTCCTTAACAGCTCTCTCTCCTCCAAGCACATGCTGTCTACTCGGCCTGGATGCCTTTTTTCCTCTTTTCTACTTCCTCCCCACTCCTGATTTCTGGATGACTTGTCTTTCAAGCTTGGAATTAAGTGCCCCTTCCTCCAGGAAGCCGCCTTGCTCCCCTCCTCTGTGCTCAGCATCTTACGTAGCACAGTGCCATCCAGTTGTGTGATGATATGGACCTTCCAGTAGCTGGAACCCCAGGAAGACAAGCTTCGTGCCCACCGGGCACATCGCTGTGCCTCTTTCATCTGGCACAGGGCCCAGTAAGTGCCCATGTAGTTACTCAGTGAATAAGCCAGGTAAACAGGTGCAGGGCAGGTGAAACACCACGGCGATAGAAACAGGGACAGACCTGGGACCAAAATCTGACGCCAAACTGACTAGATCCTGCCGGTCACTTTCTTCCAGTGCAAATGCAATCATTATTACCCCCTTCTCTTGGGCACAAGATAATGAATGTGAAGGTGTTTGGCAAATGCATTATGCAAATATTAATCTTTAATGGAACACAGGGTCAGTAAGACTCAACATTGCACAAACTGTTCTGCCAAATCCGATAGTGTTTCTTTAAGATGAAAATGCAAACATCTCAGGTATAGGGCAGGGTGGAAACAGAAACACACATTCAGTGAAGTGCTACAATATGCCAAGCTCATATCAGGCATATGCAAATATTAATCTTCTACATAAAGAACTTTACAACTTTTGTTAGGTTTCTTATTGACCTCAGAAACTTTGTAAAATTTCTCTTCTCTTGGAAATGGCACCTTTATCTCTGTATATTGATTTTGAATCCAGCAAATATGTTAAACTCTC
The DNA here is from genome assembly GCF_949987535.1 of Balaenoptera acutorostrata. NCBI lineage: Eukaryota > Metazoa > Chordata > Mammalia > Artiodactyla > Balaenopteridae > Balaenoptera > Balaenoptera acutorostrata. The sequence goes on along the minus strand of NC_080064.1, from coordinate 24,176,808 downwards.
TTATCATCTGTGGACTCTTTTGGGTTTTCCAGAGAGGCAAACACAGCATAGGCAAATATGACAGTTTTTGCTTTCCCTTTCCAACCTGTACACTTTTCATTTCTTTTTGTTTTTAAGTGCTCTAGAAAAGACCTCCCATGTTGAATATTAATAATGCTGGCAGCCATCATTGTCTTGCCCCTGATCTTAATTTTAAAGGGAAAGCTTTCAACATTTCACCACAAAATATGATGTTTGCTGTAGGCTTTTTGGCAGAAGCCCTTTCATTCCTTTCATTCCTAGTTTGCTAAGAGTTTTATTGTGAATGAATGCCAACTTTTATCAAATGCCCTTTCTGCATCTGTTTAGTTGACCGTATGATTTTAAAAGATCTGCTAAGGTGATCAATTACATTAATTCATCAACTAATGCTAAACTAGCATCACATTCCTAGGAAAAACCAAACCTGGTCATAATATATTACCTAATTTATTCATTGCTGAAATTTTCTTGCCAATTCTGCATGCACACTTTTGAGTGAGTGCGCTCCATAATTTCCCATTTTTGGTCTGACTTTGGATTTAAGGCTTTTGTGGTCTCATAAATGAAAGTATTAGCACAAGACTGGAATGATTTCTGTCTTAAATGTTTGGGAGAACTCACTTATAAAACCATGTGGATAAAGTGCTTTGTGGGAAGATTTTTACTATTGATTCAATTTAATGGTTACAAAATTATGGAGATTAAAAAAATTTCTCTTTGGGTCAGTTTTGGTAGTTATATTTTTCTAGGAATATATTCTATTAATCTAAAATTTTAAATTTATTATACAGTTGTTCATACAAATTTCCATGCATTATCTCTGTAATTTCTGTGGTGATTTCCCTTTTCTGTTGCTTATATAGCTTATTTGTGCTGTCACTCTCTATTTTTGTTCAATTTTGCCAGAGTCTTCTCTGTTTTTAAATTTTTTCAGAGAGCTCTGCTGATCCTCTGTGTTATATGTGGGATTTAACCTCTCTGTGCCTCAGTTTCCTCATGTGGCGACTGCTGGGAGATACAGTCACCTACCTCAGCATGCCTGGAGAATTCAGAAGGTCTGAGGTTGGTTGGAAGTTGGCCAGGGCTGTTCAACAGGGCAGGGATGGATGAGGGGGCAGGGAAGGGCCAGCTGTGCTCCCAGGTGGGAAGTGGAGGGGAGGGGAATTTTCTGTGGACCGTGTTGCTATGGATTGAATGTGTCCCCCTGCTCTCAAAACTCATGTGTTGATACCAACTCCCTAGTGTGATGGTATCAGGAGGTGAGGCCTTTGTTAGGTGATTAGGTGATGGGAGTGGAGCCTCATGAACGGGATTAGTGTCCTTCTAAAAGAGACACAGAGAGATCCCTTGCCTCTTCTGCCCTGTGAGCTCACAAAGAGAAGACGACTGTTACGAACCTGGAAGAGGGCTCTTACCAGACACCAAATCTGCCGGCACCTTGAGCTTGGACTTCCCAGCCTCTTGAACAGTCATAAGTAAGCTTCTGTTGTTTATAAGCCACTTAGTCTATGATACTTTTGTTATAGCAGCCCCAAGTGGAGTAGGACACAGGTGGAAGACACAGACTTTCACTGAGCCTTGAATAATCTCATTGGGAGCCCTTCCTGGGGGGAAGGGGATCCCAGCAGTGGGTGGACTGAGCAAGGAAGACCTTCGGGTTCGGGGTGGCACACAAAAGATCCGCCACATAGCATGCCCTCTGTCACGGAACCGTGTAGCTCCAATGACCACATCTATCTGTGCCACAGGAGAGATCTGGCATGTGCACGCCCACTGTGCCCGGGGCCTCCACAGCTGGGGGAGGACCACAGACAGCGTCAGCCAAGTGTAAAATGGCTCCCCTTTTCCTTAAAGTCTTCCCGCCCTCTGCCAGGATCCTAGGGGGAAAGGGGAGGGAACGAGCAGAGCCTGCACTCCACCTGCACAACACTTTCCTAGCTGGGGTCTCTGAACCCTGGTGGGTCCTGAGCTGGAGACGGGGGGGACCTGACTGGATCTTTTCATGCTGATAAGTGGGCAGGCCTTAATTCCACAAGATGCTGTTACAGCTGAAGGTGAGTTCAAGATTGAAGCAACTATGGTGCCTGTTGGGGGTGAGTAGGGGGCTCAGAGGGAGCTTGTTTGAAGGCAGGGCTGGGGGAATTGATGCTATTCCTGTTTGTGCCCCATCAGATTTTGCCTGTTCAGTGAACTGGTAACATATTCATTAAGTATTTTTTGAAAAAAAAATGAGACTTGAGGACTCCCACCTATCCCTTTCTGGAAGCTTGTGTCTCTAGGCTTACTTACAATAGCAAAAATTTGAGAACAACCCAATCAACCCAACATGAGGAGTTCAGTTACTAAACTCAAGATGGACCACTTGGCAGAATGTTCCACCGTGAACAAAAACAGCTGTGAGATAGGCTATGAGGTTACACTCGTAACAACACAGTGATTGCTCAAAACCATAACGTTAAAAGACAAAACCATAACCAAGAACACGCCAGGACACTTAATTATAAGCTCAAAACAAAGAGTACTGGAAGCAAGGAAATCGAAATGTCAAAAATAGTTCTTTGTGGAGTGTTGAGAATATTCATTTTTTCTTTAGCTTTAGCTATTTTTTCTTTTAAAATAGAATTTACTGTTTAGAACAGTTTTAGATTTGCTGAAAAATTGAGAAGGTAGTATAGAGACTCATTAAATATCCTGCACCCAATTTCCCCTACTATTAACACCTTATATCACTTTGGGATATTTGTTACAATTAATAAACCAACATTAGGACAGCATGATCAACTAAAGTTTACTTTATTCAGATTTCCTTAGTTTTTACCTAATATCCTTTTTCTGGTCCAGAATCCCGTCCAGGATGCCACGTTATGTTTAATCATCATGCCTCCTTAAGGCTTGGCTGTGACAGTTTCTCAGACTTTCCTTGGTTTTGATGACCTTGACATTTTTGAGGAATACTGGTCAAATTTATTTTTGGATGTCCTTTTATTGGAATTTGCCTGATGTTTTCCTCATGATTAGACTGGGGCTGTGAATTTTTGGAAGGATGACCACAAAGTCTCATTTTCATCACGCCTTGCCAAGGTACATATTATCAACATGATTTATCACTGTTGGTGTTGACCTTGATCACCTGGCTAAGGTGATGTTTGCCAGGTTTTCCTGTGAAGTTACTCTTCCCCGCCACATGCATTTCCATGCTCTGCTCTTTGCAAGGAACTCATTATGTGCAGCCCACACACGAGTAGGAGCCACGCTACCCCTCCAAGAGGGCAGAATAGCTACATAAATTACTTGGAATTCTTCATGGCAGATTTGTCTCCCATGAATAATTTATTAAATTAATAAAACATAATACATAAATAAATATATTAATTTATTAACTGATTCAATCATTTATATCGGCCTGGACTCATAGATATTTATTGGGTTCTATTCCAATACTACTTTATTTTGCTGTTCAAATTGTTCTAACTTTGACCATTGGGAACTCTCTCAGTTGGCTCCTGTGTCCCTTTGTCATACTGCCATCAATGTGGCTTTTTGTTATTTTTATTTTTTTTTAACTTTTTTGGGTTTCATTTATTTATTTATTATTTATCTATTTATGGCTGTGTTGGGTCTTCGTTTCTGTGCGAGGGCTTTCTCTAGTTGTGGCAAGCGGGGGCCACTCTTCATTGCGGTGTGTGGGCCTCTCACCATCGTTGTGGAGCACAGGCTCCAGACGCGCAGGCTCAGTAATTGTGGCTCACGGGCCCAGCTGCTCCGCAGCATGTGGGATCTTCCCAGACCAGGGCTCGAACCCGTGTCCCCTGCATTGGCAGGCGGATTCTCAACCACTGCGCCACCAGGGAAGCCCGGCTTTTTGTTATTGTTGTAGCTTTGTGGGGCACTTCCCTATTTTCTGGCCCTACAATCTGCTCCAGGATTGTTTTGTGTATTTCCTGCCCCAGTCCTAGAATCAGCCATTTCTTTAAGGAATCCTGGTTTGTTTCATTGGAGAATGATATGAGGGACCAAGATCTGGCCATTAATTGTGCTTATTGTGACTGGGGTGTCATTTCTTTTAGGCCCTCTCAATTAATAGAGCAAAGAGCTATACGGATGTATGCTAACTGATTTATATACACATGTCCAAAAGTATTTCTATACACAGCTGTCAGTATTGGTATTAAGCAACACAGAGTTCAGGCTGACGTTTCCAACTCTAATCCATAACCTCATGAATCATTCCAGCCTCCTCCCTGTGCTTATATATAAAATCCCACTCTAACAGTGAGAAATCTGGCTCCCACAGTCCCTCATTCATCCACTTAATTGTTCAATTCCAGAGTATACATACATGCATGGCAGTATCAGAATTGTGACTTGGTATCCCCTTGGGAAACAACTTTATCCACCAGCACACAGTTCTTATGTGCAGTTCCTTTTATCTTAGTCTTACAGAATCCACTCATTTCCAAAGCTACTTAGGTCAGCACTTTTCCCCTCCACTCTCTTCACTCAGGTTGTTTCCTACATTTGCAATACAGTTAGATTCTCTGATCACCTACACTATGTTTTAAAGATTTGTATACACTAAGACTTACTCTTCATGCTGTAAAGTTCTATGGGTTCTGATAAATGCATAATGGCATGTATCCACCATTACAGTATCATACAGAATAATTTCAACATCCTAAAATATACCCTGTCCTTCATCTATCCAACCTGTGCAACCGCTAGATGATCTTTTTACTGTCTTAATAGTTTTGTCTTTTCTAGAATGTCGTATAATTAGAATCACATTATATAGCCTTTTCAGACAGGCTTCTTTCACTTAGTGACATGCCTTTAAGTTTCATCTATATCTTTTTATAGCTTGAGAGCTCATTTCTTTTTATCACTGAATAATATTCCATTATGTGGATGTACCACATTCTATTTACTCAGTTATCTATTTAAGGATACCTCGATTGTTTCTGGGTTTTGGTGATTGTGAATAAAGCGGCTATAAATATTCATGTGCAGATTTTTGTGTGAACATAAATTTTCAAATCATTGGGTAAACACTTAGGAGTGTGATTGCTGGATCATAAGGTTAAGACTATGTTGAGCTTTGTGAGTAACTGCCAAACTGTCTTCCAAGGTGGCTGTGCGTTTTGCATTCCCATCAGCAATAAGTGAGACTTCCTGTTGCTCAGCATCCTTGCTAGCGTTCGGTATGGTCAGCGTTTTGGATGTTAGCTTTTCTAGTAAGCGTGTTGGCTCCTCATCCTGTGGCTTTCTTGGGTTTCTCACTCCCCAGCTAGTCCTCCCTCAGCCTGCAGTTCCTCAAAATCACCATGAAGCGTTCCTACTGGTTTATGGCTCGAGCTGCTTCTGAGGAGAGTTTAATAAATGGAATATTTACAAAGGTGAGGTCAGGGCAAAGGGACACCACAAAGTTGGGCTGATGATCCAGCTGCACTCACAGTGAGCAGGGCATGAGCTCCACCTATTCCCTCAAGGACAGCTGTGTGTCCTTGGGCAGCTGTCTCTCCCTCTCAGGGCCTTGCTTTCCCTCTCTGGCCAAGGAGGGAATGATACTAAGTGGTCTCCCAAGCATCCCCTGACTCTCCATGGCTCTGACTCTGATTCTCATTTGCTCATCTCGGCAGACAAACGCCACCCAGTGGTATCACCTCACTGCAGGGGAAGCCACTGCAGGGGTGGCAGCATTGAAAGGCTGAGCACATCCACAGTCCGTGGTTAATTACTCCGGCTTCTGTTTACTGCTTCCCTAATTCCCCAAGCAAACATCTCCATTACCGGGAGTAGTTTACTGGCGCTAGCTGCCGCTGCGAGGAGTAGAAGCTTCGAGACGTGCCCCCCACCACTTGCAGGGAGCAAGGAGTGTTTCGGGACTTTGGGGCTCTCAGGCCTGGCCCTCCCAATCCTCCGCACACCCCACCCTCTTCTGGAAATCCGCAGACTGCCACCTAAGTGTTAAGGGCATTAGCTCGGGAAGCCGGTGGACCTGGGTTCAGTCCAGCTCTGCGCCTCACTCCCTGTGTGACCTCAGGCAGGTCGTGCACGTGCCCTGCGCACAGGAGGGCCCCCCACCTTCAGCCCCCGCTGCTCGCAGCACCACACAGCTCTCTAGAGCCGCAGGGAAGAGGGGCTGGAATTAGGCTCCACTTCCCGCCTCCCCACCTGGAGGAGATGCTGCCTTAAGCCCTCTGGCTTTGTAAAGTGATGGGACTCAGAGTCAAGTGCTTGGGCCACTTCAGAACCAGGGTGTTCTCTGGAGCAGGTGCTTGACAAGGGCTTGTTATATGCCTGAGGGTGAAGTTCTGGCATCAGGTGGATTCTCTCCCTGCAGACTTGTTGGGAATTTTTCTCGGCCTGGTTGGTGAGAGCACCCACCCCAGGGTGACTGGTGAGGGCCGATGCAGGCTAGGGCAGCAACTGCCACCTGGTTTTGGGGGTCTTCTCTGGGCCTGGCCTCGGTGGGTCCCGCGGCTCCCCTGACCCTGGATAGAACCTGGTCTGGGGAGATGGAGCCTCGGACAGCTGAGCCTGAGCCCAGAAGAGGCCTTTGACTCACAAACTACTGGATTTAGATGGATTTAGCAACCGGGTTTCCAACTGATTTCTAGGGGAAGGAAGGGAGGATGGATTTACAGCTCCTAAAACAGGCGTGCGGCCTCGCCGCAGATCTGCGCCAGGCAGTGGGCAGGAAGTTATTGACATCACCTCTGACCTTGGGAGGGAAAGATAATGAGGCTCAGAAAAATCCATCCATGTGGGGTTCATGCTGGAGCCCTTGAAGATGTACCTTCTTCTTCTGATGCACGTGCACAGCTCTGCAGATGCCAAAGGGAGAGGATGGAGAGAAAGTGGGTCCTTCTCCCCTCTCCTTCCCGCTCTCAGAGGAGGCTCTGGCTTTGCAAAGGATTGAAATCTGCAGAGTTTCCGGCAGACAAAGTTCGGAACTCGGGCGATCTCTGGAGCCCCGGGGGTGGCTGCCCAGCCTGCCCTCCCTAGAGGCCCCAGCTGGTCCCCTGTCCCTGCAGCCCCTCCCCTCAGCTGGGACCCGATGGTCGCCCTGCAGCCTGGGAACAAGGAAGGGAGGAGGAAACCGCCTCCACTGCGGGTTTGGGAACAGGGAGCCCTGGGTCTGAATTCTAGGGAATTCTTCTCTTACTGGCTGTGGGACCTCGGGCCAGTTCCATGTGCACCCTGGCCCTCAGTTTCTTCACCTGTGAAATGGGAGATGAGGAGACTTTGCTCCGAGGACGACTGTGGGACGAGATGAGGCGTAAAGGGAGCAGCACAGCCCTTGACACATGGTAGATGGGATGCGGGTCCAGACACTGTGGATCTGAGTTAAAGAGCTGGCTCTGACAGCCGTCGTCTCTGTGGTCCTGGACACGTGCCTTAGCCTCTCTGAAACTCAGTTTGCTCATCTGTAAAATGGGGAGGATGATAAAGATCTCAGACATAATGGAGGGACTTTTACAGGCCAGGCACTGTCCTACATGCTTTACATGTATAGACCTTATAACAATCCTACAAAGAGATAGCATTGTTAGCCTCAGTTTACAGGTGAGGAAACTGAAGGTCAAACAGGGGAAAGAACTTGCACAGGGTAACTAGGAGGTGGTGGAGGCAGGATTTGAACCCAGAGATTCTGGCCCCAGACTCACACTCTTGCCTGCTCTATGGGGATCTGAGGTTCCCCACAGACAAAAGGCCTGAATGGGCTCTGCCAACTTTAAAGTGCCGTAGAAATGCCAGACGTGGTCACCTTCTATGGGAGAGAGAACTTGACCCTAACAGATCTGGCTGTGCTCTGTACACTGTTAGGTGCGGTTATAACCATGACAAACATTTCTTGGGCACTGCCTAAGTGTCAGGCATCATGACAACACTTTACATTCCGCATTTCATTAAATCTGCTGAGAGGTGGAAATCATAACCCTCACCTCACAGATGAAAGAACTGAGGCTGAGCTGGTAACAGCTTGGTCAATGTCATACAGAAAACTGGGATGTGAATCCAGGTCTTCCTGACTCCAGAGTACAAGTTCTTACCTGCAAGAAAGAGCCACTACCTACACTCTTACTAAATATCAGCACATGGTTCAGGGTGTACTGCTGTTTAGACTGAGGTCAGAGGTTGAGTGACTGGAGCCTGGAGTAATCAGGGGAGGCTTCCTGGAAGGGGTGGACGACACATTGAGGGTGGAGAGGTGGGCAGGTTGGACTGGTCTCTGGTCCAGAGAAAGCACTGGGGAGACTGAGCTCAGAGAGCATGGTGAGGGTGGGACCTGGCTGAGGGTCTAGCCCCAGCACTCGATCAGGACAGAGGTGGGGCCTTTAGGAATCATTTATGTGGTTAGAAAATGCTCAGATGGCTGCAGGCTCTGATGCTCCTTGAGGATCATTCATTATCACATTTGTTGTTTTCTGTCTTTGTTAAGAATTTGCCTGTTTCCTCATAATTTAGTGTCATTGTTTAATCAATTTGGTGTCTCTGACCCCGTAACCGGGGAGTGAGTTGTGGCTTCTCTCCTCCATATTTTCTCAGTTCTATTGACTTGCCCTTCCTCATTATTCAGCTGGTAATTCTTTTCAAGAGCATCCATTGATTACCATATTGAAATATTTCTTGATGCCCTTTCTAATGAGAATCCTGTATCACTTGTCCTCACATCAGGGTGAGAGCATTTGGACTTATTTTATTGTAAAAACAACATCAATACCTCACTGGGGATGCCTGTATACCCTCCTCCTTGGGATACTTACTTTATCTCTTCAGACTGTGTTTTTGCCTTTAATTGAAATTTATTGTTGATAGCCAGACATGATGTGTCAGGTCAAAGGGACCCAGGTAAATCAGCATTTAATGGGAGGTTTTATGTTTATCTGGCTAGGAGTTAGGCTGTGTTTACATTTGCTGTAATCCCAGTATCAGAGGCTAAAATTTCCTCCAGTGTCCTTGTTTTTGTCTCCTTGTTGTCTTGACTTTTCCTAGAGTCTCCTTAAATAGGGTCTGAGGCTTGCAGTCCTTTTAGCTACGTTATTATACAGGAGCCTCATTGAAGTGGCGTTGTGCGGGGAGGGGAAACATTCTACAGTCCTAGAATTATGTCTCAATCTTTCAGTGCATCTGAATTCTCCTGTCTTCACAATGAAAACCTTATGGGGCTCCTGGAGGTTAAACTCACAAAACTGTGGGAGTCCCCCTTAAGACTTGCCTTCTTGGAGTTTTTAGCTCCCAAGCTAGTCGACAATGAGACCTCAGCAATTCATCATGTTGAGTTTAAAGTGCTCCTACATTTGCTGGCTCCAGTTAAGGGCTTCGGTCCTTGGTAAGCTGTGATTCTAGGTATCCTCTTGCCTTTCCAGGTTTCAGGGCATCAGTTTGTCTGTGACCTCAATTCTCTGATGGATCTAAGAAGATGATTGATGATTTTCAGTTTTCCCGGCTTCTTTTCTTATTGTGAGGATGGGAATGATAACTTCTAAGCTCTTTACAGTAATTTGCAGCATGCAGATCTCATATATGCTTTGTTAAGTGTTAGCTAAATATTTCATTTCCTTTGGAGACTGTAAATGTCATTGTGTTTTAAATTTCAGTTTCCACATGTTCATTGTTAGTACATACAGTTAGTAAATACATTGTTAGTAAATACAGTTAACTTTTGTGTGTTGATCTTTTATACTGTGAGCTTGCTGAACTCAGTTCTGGGAAGGGTTTTTTTTTTGTTTTTTTGTTTGTTTTAGTGGATTCCTTGTGATTTTCTACGAAGAGACTCATACCATCTCCAAATAGAGATAGTTTTATTTCTTTCTTTCAAATCATGTGCCTTATATTTATTTTTGGTGCCTTATTGCAGTGGCTATATCATCCAGAGGAGTCTAGGCCCTCCCTATTTAAATCTTGTATTTTAGCAGGCAATCACCCTGGGTTTGGCACATGGGTTCTTGACCTACAGCTGTGGGCTGTGGTCCCGGTGGCAGTTTAGTTATCAGAGTCACTGTGGTCTGCTTGGTTTATCTGGTGCTGCCGTGGTTCCCACTTGTTCCTTCTGTGGCTGCCTGATAGGGTGTCAGGGGCTTCCCAGTGCCTGCTGTGGGGAGCTGGACTTTGGCAGCTCCTTCTACTGGTGCTTTCTGGCTGCCCTGGTGTCTCTGTTTGGAAAGTAGAGTCTCAGGCTCATGGGCACACAGAGGCTTCCTGGACTGGCATACTTGTGACTGCGTCCCTTTTTCTGGTTCTGCTCACCCACCCCAGCCCTAGGAATGTCTTGACATGGCTTTCAAAAATAAAGCTTTACGCTTCCAGCTATTTCAAATAACTCATTGATGTTTGCAACAGACACCCTCACTCCATTTTTGAGAACGTATCAGCATGTGCTAACTCCTATGGCTCAGGGAGGGACTGATACAAGGGTATCAAGGGCATGGTACTTGGCAGCAAGAAGCAGGGATTGTACATGCTGACATCAGAACATTGTCTAATTGGCCACCTTAAGACATCTGGCTGTGCAAGTGTCGATAGTGTGGGTTTAATTACTTCAGTTGCTTAACCTCTCTCGACCTCAATTAAGGGCTTTGGAGCTACTCTTAGATGCAAATCCCTGCTCAGCCACTCACTAGTTGCTGGGATATTCACATACCTTAGTGTCTCTGGGTCTCAGTTTCCTCATGTACGCAACAGGAGTAAGGAAAGTCCCACCTCCCAGGCTCTCTAACGTGATGCTGATGTAAAAGGCTGAGCACAGCAAGCGGCACCTGGTTGACCCAGCTCAGTAAGCACCAGCAACTATCATCGTGATCTGGTGATTCCAGGCTAATGGGGATGTCTGTCTTAATAGTGCTAATGAGATAATAATGGTGCTTCTATTAGTACTAATAATGTTGTGTTTAGAAAACCAACTGGATCAGACCAACCTGGATCTGAATCCTGACGTCAGCACTTACTTACAGGGTGGGACATGGGACAAGATGCTTAACTTTAATTTCCTCCTCTGTAAAATGAGGACAGCGATAATACCTGATTCGTAGATCAGTCCTGCAAAGGGCTTAGTATGGTGCTCAGAATGCAGTAAATGCTCCATAAACGTTGGCTACGGTTGGCCATGAAGGCAGAGATCTTTGTGTTTTGTTCACGTCTGTATTCCTGTGTCCCCAGTGGTCGCCCTGTTCTGACATAGTGGGGCCTCAGCCAGGCTGTCGGCCCTTCTGGCCCAGGGCTGGGTCTCGTTCTTGACTGTGTCTCCAGAGCCTGCCTGGGGACCTCATTCTTGCTCTGGGCAGCTGAGGAGACTTCATCATTGGTACCAGGGCTAAAAAGGTGTCTGAGTCGCCTCCCGCTCTGTGTTATTACTGAGGTACTGGTCCCTCCCTCTGTCTGTGTCTCTGTGTCTCTCAAAACACACATACACACACACCAGCAGCAACAGCTGGACATTCCACTAACAGTCCCTCCTGAGCTCCTTGCATCCCCCATGATTTTCTGGCCTTGAGGGTGGGCAGAATCAGTGGCCAGGAAGCTGGAGGGTTCCCTTCCACCAAGGTCTTCCCTCTTTGATGCCTGAGATTCTTAGTGCCCATTTGTTAGAAAACGGAAGTTGTTGCCCTGGGGGACCAGGTGCCTACTCCTTCCTCCTCCTCAGCCAATCCCTCTGCAGTGAGAGGGGATTTCAGGGCCTTTCCTGGGTGCAATTTTGATGGGGGAGGCACAGACGGCACAGGGGCTGGGATGCTGGTGGAGACAGAAGGTGCATAAGGGTCAGGAAGATGTACTAACATCCACCTCTCTCCACCTGCCCTCAGCATGTCATCCTGATTACTGGGTACCATTGGTTCAGATCTATCAGTGGGTCTTATTGGGGTGTATTAGTCAGCTAGGGCTGCCATAACAGGCTACCAGACTGGGTGGCTTCGACAACAGAATTTTATTTTCTTATAGTTCTGGAGGTTAGAAGTCCAAGATCAAGGTGCTGGCAGGGTCATTTCTCCTGAGGCCTCTCTCTCTGGTTCGCGGATGGCCGCCTTCTCTCTGGGTCGCAGATGGCCGCCTTCTCTCTGGGTCGCAGATGGCTGCCTTCTCTCTGGGTCCTCACACGGCCTTTTCTCTGTGCGTACACCCCGGTGTCTCTTCTTCTTTTTAGAAGGACACCCGTCTTATTGGATTAGGGCCCCAGCCTTATGAACTCATTTAACCTTAATTACCTCCTTAAAGGCCCATCTCCAAGTATAGTCAAATTGGGGATTAGATAGGGCTTCAATATATGAATGGGGGGGAGCACAATTCAGCTCATAACAGGGGCTGTCTGCGGGGTTCCCTGAGCCCCAGGAAGGGCTCTTATTTTGACCACTCCCCCCTCCTCCCATTGCCTCTGAAGGTGTCTGGTCCAGGCCTCTCATTTCATCCTTGGGGAATGAGGCTCAGAGAGGGACAGTGACCTGCCCTGGTCACATAGCAAGTAGGGAGCAGCTCTAGGACAGCAGAGCTTCCTGATCTGGCCTGGGACTTTCCCTGATGCCAGTGGTCAGGACTGCAGGGCTGGTGGGCAGCTGGCACTGGGCTCTGTGGCCTTGGGGACCTGGTGTCAGTGCTGAGAGGGCCCTGGCGCCAAGTGACTGCTTTTGTCTCAAGTCTGGCTTTTATTTCTCTCTCTTAATGATTCCAATTTCAGGAGCTTTTTTTGTCCATGTTTTTATTCTCTTGTCTTTCATTTCGCTTTCTCTCTGGGTAATCTGAGGCTTGCAAGCAGCTAAGTATGACGTGTACATTCCAATGAGATGTAATAAAACATAAGTGAACGTATTTCTTTCACGGCTGAGCGGTGGATTAACCTCCCTGGAGCATCCTGTTTGCTCCGTGCGCCCTCTGTTTTCATCTGCGTATTTTCCTCCCCTCTCCAGAATCTCTGGGATCTGAACAGCCCTGTGGCCTCTGGCTCGCTGGAGATATACAAATGACCCTGGCATTACAGCCTCAGACTTCATGATCTACAGGTAACGTTCCCGGAACAATACAGAGGGAGCTGCCAGCACCCATGTGGGCCTGGGAGGGCTGCCAGCCCCTGGAGGGGAGAGGACAGGGGTCTCTGCCTACGATAAGCACGGAGAGAGTCCGTGGGTAGGACTGAGGGGTCTCTTATGGATGTACCTGTCACTTATGCAGGGGTCCCTAAGTGACACACTCATGCCTGCACACGCACTGGGAAAAGGCAGGTCTTTCTTTGTTGAACTGAGGCTGGGTGTTTGTGATCATGACTTTCAGCCAAAGCAGCCATCGTGGGTCCTCAGTGAGTGGGGGGATTGGCAGGGAAGCCCTGGATGCGACCATGAACTGTGGGCTCAGCTCAGGAGGAGAGCAAGAGGCATCGGATGGAGCTGAGCAGGGAGGTTCTACTGCCTCAGTTTACTTGCTGTGTGACCTTGATGAGTGACCCAACCCCCCGAGCCTCAGTTTCCCCGTCTGTATTATGGGCATATATCAGTACACTCCACAAGGGGTTGTAGGGAGGATTAAATGAAATGATGCTTGTAAAATGTTAGCACGGTGCCTGGTACATAGCAAGTCCTGAATAAATGGAGGCTAGTAATGTTCATTCATTCATTCATTCATTCATTTGTCCAGCCCAGTTTGAGAGCCACTGCCTGCCGGGCTGTGTGCCAGGGTGAGGGAGAGAAGAATAAAACCTCCTGTCACCTCCAATAGCTCACGATCTAGTGGTGAGACTGAAACAAGCTCTGTAGGAGGGACATCTGCTGGGTTTTCTGGGAATGGAGGAGGGACAAGCAGCAAAGGGAATCAGAGAAGGCCTCCTGGAAGAGGTGACACTTGAGCTGAAGAAAGTGGTAGATTAGGGACCAGGGGGTTGGTCTGGGGACCTGATGCCCAGGGCCTGTGGGGACAAATGGAGGGAGGTGACGCGGGGAAGGTGGGTTGAGCAGGCAGCGCTGGGAACCATGGATGGTTTGGGAGCAGGGGAGGGATGTGGTCAGAGTGGTGGGTCCTCCCACAGATGGGAGCCTTGAGCGGAGACCATGTTCCTCTGGGGAGACCGCGTCCCTCCTGGCCCTACTGCCTCTCGGGCCTCCATCTGGGGCTTCCCAGAGTAACTCTCATCCTCTGCCCCTTGACTCGGCCTCAGGGGCTCCTGGCTGGAGATGACATCTCCTGAGTCCCCGGCTGTGGCTCGGGAGCCCCTGGTCCTCCCTCCTTTAGTCCTGTGTCTCTGTTCTGTTTTCCAGGCACCTTCTCTGAACAGGGCGAGCTCCACCAATTCTTCTCCCTCTATGCCTTCCTCCCACCAGTGTTTACTGAGCACCTACAATGTGCCAGGCCCTGTTCCGGGGGCTACAGCAGTGAACGAAACAACGACACTCCCCAGCCCTGAGCTCACAGCCCAGTGGGGGCACAGACAGTCCCCAAATGACCTGGAACCTGCCCTGTGACCAGTGTGCCCAGGACGAGGTTCCCAGGGCTCGGGAGCCTGTGCCCGGGTTTGACCTTGGCAGGAAGGACGAGGAAGGCTTCCCTGAGGAGGTCTGAGGGGCGAGGAGGGGAAACTCTGGAGAGATGGGGAGGAGGTGTGCTCCAGGCCGTGGGAACAGTGCGTGCAAAGAACCTGCAGTGGGAGGGGGGTGAATTCGGGGCCTGAGTGGAGGTGTGATGGGAAAGGAGGAAGTAGGTGAGGCTGGAGGTGGGGGGCTGGGCTGGGCCCCACTGGACCAGGTCAGCCACGGGGAGCAGTTCTGTCCTCCTCCTGAGAGCACGGGGGAACTGCCAGAACTCAGGAGGCCTGAGTGGATTACTGTGGTGAATCGCTCATTGCAGTCTCTGGTCAGGAGAGGATGGTGGGCAGGAGGCGGGAAAGAGACTGAGAAAAGGTCCAGATGGGAGATGATGGGAGATGATGGGGTGGGAAGAGGCCATGGAGTTGGAGAGAGAGAATGATGGCAGCGGTCTAGGGAGATGAAACTGGAGGTGGGTTTGATGTGGGCTGTAGGGAGGGAGTGGGAGGGGTCGAGATGCCCCAGGGTTCCTGGTGGAGGCTCCAGTGCAGTCAGGACCCGGGAGCCAGGTTTGGGGGAAGCTCATGGTCACCCAGGCTGTTCCTCTGGTCTTTCCTGTCTACACCCTTCCGTCCCATCTCTGGTCTGCCCCTTCTCGCCCCCTTGGCCATCCTAAATCCTGAACATCAGCTCAGATCTGGATAAATTACAGAGACCCCTTGGTCCCACCCTTCAGGAACAAGGAGGAGAAGAGGCCCAGAGAGGGAGTGGGGTTTCCCAAGGCCACACAGCGAGCTCAGGCAGAGCTGGAGGTGGCTCCCAGAGCAGCGTGTTCCCTGCACGTGGTGCCCGCCGCCCCCTGGACATCACAGCGGGGGCCGAGGTCTCTGCTCTCCGGGCCCTGCCTTGCAGGTCCTGGGCTAATAGCTCTGTTACTCCCTGAATCAATAAAGAGCCACTGTGGTTAAGGTGTAATTTTTTTCAGATGATTCAAAGAGAAATTGAAAAATGGGTCCTGTCTTTTCCCAGGAGACTTTAGATTTCCCTTTTATCATTTAAAAAATATTTTTATGACTGTCTCTCTAACACACAGAGTCCCTCTCTCCCATAGCACCTGGAGTTACTGGGGAAAACTGCTCCTGCGACGCTGGGGATACCTCTCAGGATGTGGCCCTGGGCCGGCTGCGCCCTGCAGGGCTGGTGCCTGGAGGCTGCAGCAGCTCAGGGCTCCTTGCCGCGTCCCCTCTGGTGCCCTGGGATTCTTGCCGCCCGGTCCAGGGGGTGGTGAGCTTCCCATCACTGGAGGGGTCCCTAGAGCCTGGGCAGCACTTGGCAGGGAACTGAGGCATCAAACGCTGGATCAGGGCATGACTGAGACTTCATCTCTGCACGTCTCCCCCACCCCACCCTTCATGCGACCCCAACACCAAGGTGGAGATGGAGGAGGAGGCGGGGGAGGAGGAGCTGACAGTTCCCATGGCAGAGGGTAGTGTTGGGTTTGGACCTTCAGGGTCCAAATCGATTCACCTCCTCCTTCTCCAGCTCCTCCCCCAATCCCCTCCCAAGGGTCAGGCTGTGTTTTCCTCATTTCACTGATGAGGAAACCGAGGCTCAGAGAGGTCAAATGAGGCAGAAGGAGTGGAGTTGAGATTTGCCTGGTTCTTTCCCCAAAGCCCGACTCCCTCCAAGAGAATAAAGGCTGCTCTGAAGTGAGCGCTCACCTTGTGCCAGGCTCCTCCCTCGCCATGTCTCAATTAACCCCGAGGGCCTGCAAGGTAGATACTGTTACCTTCACTTTCAGGGTGAGGAACATGATGCTCAGGGAGGTTAAGTTACTTGCCTGAGGACACACAGCTGGTGAGGCTTAGAGCTGAGATGCAATCCTAGATCTGTCATCCTCAGAGTCTGTGCCTGTAACCACTGTACCGCACTGCCCCTCCCCACCAAGAAGTTCTTCTTGAGGTCCAACCCAGTTCCTCCACCCTGACCTTCAGACCAGCTAGTGAAAGTCATGACCCCAGGATGCATTAGTGGAAGAAACAGGCTATAAAATTCTAGAGGACAAGGAGTGCTTTATTTACTTTCATCTCTTATCTCCCTTAAGAATTGCTGAATGAATGAATGCACAGTCTCTCTGCAGGCTGGCAGGAGGTGGTCAGGCAGGTAGAGGGTGGGCAGACCCATAGGGTGGGGGTCTACTTGTGGCAGATGAGGGCTTCCCTTCCATAGCCGGCAATCCCAGTGGTAGGCTCTAGCTGAGATCCTGTGGCCCCTGGGAGAAGGATTCAGTCATCTAACAGTTAATGCATCCTGGGGTCCTGATCTTCAGTAACTGGTGAGTAACTTAGCTTCTCTAAGCGTCCCTGTGGGCCTCAAAAACTGCTCAGGTTTCCAGAGGCCCCTGAGAAATGCAACCATCCTTGGGGTCTCACCCCGAGGCCTCTGAGCCGGTGCCCATGAAGACTGAGGGCAGGGTTCCAGGAGCAAGGTGTGGGTGGTGGAGGTGGGATGCCATGAGAGCAGAGGAGATGGGGTGGGTGGGGAGGAACGGGGCATTTAAGGTACTAACTGTAACTTCCACACACTGTTTAAGGCACACGCTGGGGGCCTTGTCCTCAGCTCTTTACGTATGTTAACTTGGTGCACATGACAACCACATGAGCCAGTGCTGTTATTTCCATTTTGCAAATGAGGAAACTGAGGTGCAGAGAGGTGAAGTGGCAGAGTCGGAACTTTAGAGCCTGGCTCTTAAAGGAGACGCGAGTTCATGCCCAGCCTGGCAGAGCCCACAGTCCTGTCCTGCCTGCCCCAGAGCCCCGCGTGAGCTGACACCACCTCTGGGTAATTGACAGCATAGAGCCCCAGGTCTCTCCAAGGGGAAGGAGCTGCTCAGGGGCATAATCTTAGTCAGGGAGGCATTAACATGGATCCTGGTGTAGCTCATACAGGTCTATGTGACAGGCTCGTAAGTTGCCTGTTTGAAGGGCCCGTGACCCCACGTGGTGCTATCGGCACCTGGGGAGACCCTGAAGCCACGTCTACTTGGGAAAGTGGGGGTTGGTCCAGAGCAGGTGGAGGCAGGAGGAGTTAGCTGTCCAGCCCCGGTCAGCCTCCTGCTCGAGCACAGCCAGGCGGGTCTGCCGGGCCCCAGGCAGCCCTGCTGGGAGAGAAGGGGCCAGCCTGGGCCGCACCTGAGCTGGTAAAGCAAATGTCGCAGGGCGTTGGAGTCCCACAGGCCTGGGTTTCAGTCCCACACTGTCTCTCACCAGCTGTGTGGTTTGATACCACTGCTCTGAGTCTGTTTTCTCATTTATGAAATGAGACTACTAATAAAATCCCACTTCACAGGGTTGTATAAGAGTGCTCATGGAGAGCTGAGTGCTGGTCCCAGAAATGATGCCCAGTGGGTGTGGGGAGAGTGTGACATCTGTGCTGTGCTGGGAGGAGGGGTGGGGGGCAGGAGGGAGCCTGGGAGGGAGAAGAAGAGGGCCTGGCATTCTAGACCCTCCCCGTGTCAGGAAGCAGGCACTGTCTATAAACGCTCTCATTTCATCCTATTAATTCTTTCAGGCTGATACTGTTATTAGTCCTGATTTACACACGTGGACGCTGAGCTCAGCCAGGTTAAGCGCAAAGTCCCAGAGCTGGTGACTGGCTGCAACCAAGACAGGGACCCGGCTTTGCCTGACTCCGAAGTCCCTGTCCTCCTTGGGTCTGGGGATGGTTCCAGGTTCCTCCTGTGACCCTCTGGGCCCTCTCAGCATCCCTGAGTGTTTATCCAGACGGTCATTACCTGTAGTGATAGCTTATGCAACAGCTAATTAGCCCTCCTGAGGATCAACAATTGATCAGCGGCAGAGTTTGTCAACCCCAGCTCGGGTTTCCTCTTTGGCTTTTCCCTGGGACCTGGCGGGGCCTCAGCAGAAGGAGACCAGGACTCCCAGCCCGTCCATCAGAGGCTCACTCTGGTGACCAACGTGACCCAGCCCTCCCCATGTCCCCCCCCCCCCCCCGACCCTTCCCTGATGTTTGTTAGGTCCTCAGCTCTGCTCCTTTGAGTCCCCTGGGCCCTCAGGCTCCCAGACCCCCATTTACCCTCCACATCTTTCCCCACCTCCCCTCCCCCGGCTTCTGTCTGTTTGCTCTTGGTCTTTTCCCCGTGGACACCTAGTAGCTCCCCAGGGACCCCCTGCCTCCAGGCTCACCCCTTCCAGTCTACGCCTCTCACAGGGCTATCTTGGGAAGCGAAGGCTTTGGGGGCAGAGAGATCCGGTGCCTTTACTGACCTTGCCTCTCAGCAGCCATGTGAACTAGAGTGAGGTTTTCTTTCTTTCTTTTTTTTTTTTTAATCCTTTTAAGCTTCAGTTTCCTCGTCTCTGAAATGGGGGTCCTAACACCTACTTCACTTCACAGGGGCTGTTACAAAAATAAATGAGAAATGTATGTAAAGTGCTTGGTTGGTGCCTGATGTATAGTATATGCTCAATAAATGGTGACTTGAGTTTGTGTCATTTCTCTTTCCCCCAGACGTTACTGATACTCCAGTATTTGATACTATTTGGTAGCATCAAAAGTCCAAACTTGAGCCCAGCATGCTAATCCATCTAGAGAGGTCTTTACAGCTTCATATTCTTAATCCCAACTGCCTGCCCCACTCTCTGAGCTGCAGGGTCTTTACACACGCACTGTTCCTCAAACATGCCTCACACTGCACTGAAGCCGTCTCCTCTGTATGGAGTTATCTCCCTCGCTGACCCCTGACCTACACTCCGACCATGAGCGCAGGACCTGATCCCACTTTCCCTCTGGGCCCAGCTCCAATCACACCCCCTCCAGGAAGCCTTCCAGGATGCCCCAGCCAAGAGATCTTCTTCCTGTAAAGCCTGTGTCCCCAGCTTAGACATCCCCTGTCTTTAGGCAGCTATCTTTTTCTTAGACAGTTATGGGCTTGACTTCTATCATCCAAATAGAGAGGGAGGTCCCTACCTCCCTTTGGACACAACTCAGGGCTGTAGCTCCAAGTCCAACCTGCTGGGCCAGTCCTGGGCAGGCTCATTGCCCACTCCTCACCCCTCCCCGGCTCCCCTGCCATGCCCTGAGCTCCCAGCAGGCCTCACATGAGCCCCTGTGGGTGTAACACATGCCCGGGGTCCAGCATCTGTGATACCCGGAGTCCGTGCTTCTCAGGGTCTGTGGGTCTAAAACGCACCCCTCCTGTGGTTTGCAGACCCCCTGACACTCTGATTGTGGGAATTTGGGTGTCTAAGCTGTTCTAGTTCTGTGACTCAGGAAATCTGAGAGGGTGGGACTCTGGATGCTAAAGTCTACTCTCTGTTTCTAAAGTGTATGCTTTGGTGAGTCTGACATCGTAAGACTCATTGTTGGGGACCAAGGTGCCATCAGATGCCCCTGGCACTGACTTGGCACCAGGTCTGAATCCTGGCAGCCTGGGACACTGAATGGGTTTGAAGCTGGCCCCAGCACTCTGCAGTTGTGTGAACTTCAATGCTCTGAACCTCGTTTTCTTCCTCTGTGTAATGAGGTTGGTGACAGCAGGTGTCTGTGTTTCCACCAACAGCATTCCTGAGAAGCCTGCTCTGTATCTTGGTTGCTGTAGGGGCAATGGGGTCGTGAGGGTGAGGGCCTGCACCCAGGATGCTGGCGGTGGTCTCTGCTCTGGAGCGCAGTCCTGGGCTTAAACAGGGCTTGAGAGAGGGCCAGGGAACATTTCCTCCCCTCTAGCTGGTACATCAGCAGCCTAGTTGAACTTGGGTCTAGATCAGCACCGTCCAATAGAAATATAATGGGAGTCATGCATGTAGTTTTAAGTTTTGTAGTAGTCATGTTAAAAAAGTTAAGAAACAAGTGAACTTTGATTTAAGAATGTATTTTGTTTGACCCAATATATCATTTCAACCTGTAATCAACATTAAAATATTAACAGTGAGATATTATACATTTTTTTTTCTATACTAAATCCTGAAATCTGGGTGTCTTTGACACTAATAGCACAGCTTAGCTCAGACCAGCCACACTTCAAGTGCCCAATGGTGGCACCTGGCCAGGGGCTAATGCACTGGACAGCCTAGGGCTAGTGGCTCTGCAAAGGTCCCCCAGCTTTGATGGCACAAGATGGGCTGGTTTTCATTGATGCCAGAGGTGGAGCTGCGTGGGGTTCTCTTGTTTGTTTACTTGCATAGCACAGCGGTTGTGAGCGTGAGCTCTGGAATGACAGGGGCTTTGGTTTAATTCTCTTCTCCCTCAGGTGACCTTGGGTAAATGACCTCACAGGTTGTTGGGAAGATTAAACGAGATTACACAGGTAAAGTAGTCGGCATGTGCTGCAAGTACTTGTCAGCAAACCATGGCTGCTGTTATAATTTACTGGTTTTGTTACTCTGCCACCTCGCTGGGCACCGACTCAGCCCTCCTGTAACTGTGGCATCTGCACCTCCCCGACTCTCGGTGCCACCCCACTAGCCAAACTGCTGGATGGTAGCCACCTGGGCCGTGGGGGTAGCCTTACTGCCTGGCAGGAGCTGGCCTCACAGGAGCGCAGAGCACAGAGGCTGCCTGGGCCGAGCAGATCAGCTCCCAGACCCGGCCCAGCTCTAACTGCTGCAGGAACTGATGTGAGTGTAAACCCCTTGGGCCTCTGCTTCTTGGCCTAGAAAATGAGAGGGTAGGACCAGGTGACCTTTGAAAGCCACTTCCAGGATAAGAACCTGGTGCACATGGCAGTATTTATATTGCACGTGGGCCACGTTTCCAGAAAGCAGCCGTAGACTGGGCCAGTGGCATAAAATGTCATTGAAACTTGGCTCTGCTTTGGGTGACCAGCAACCATGTATGAGGCTTGGTTTCCTCCTCTGCAAAAAAGGCAGCAGTAATGGTACTGCCTTCTAGGCTGTTGTGACTTTTAAATGGGCCAATGTGAAGAAGCCACTCAGCACAGTGTCCCACCCATGACCAGAGCTCAATAAACTCTGTTTCCAATGAAGGGACCAACACGGGCTGCCCAAGGAGAGGTTCCACTCTCTCCACTGTCCCTGCCCTGGAGCCAATGGCAAATTTGGAGAATTTACAAGAATCCTACAAGACCTACCAGGGCTGAAACAAGCTGCGGGTCTGGGCGAGGCGCAGGGCCTCCGTGGATCAGCGAGGGGCCCATCCAGGCCACTGCAGTTTGCTCATTAAAGGCTGCAGGCCTGGCTCCAGCGCTGGCTTCATCAGTGCTGCAGCATCATGAACACAGCGCTGCATTGCCACGTGCTCCCCACCAGTGATACTGCAGGGATTGCGGTGTGGTCGTACTTTAGGTGGAGGTGGCCAGGGCAGCCTGAGGAGCCATGGACGGGGGTGGGGTGGGGCAGGGCCTGAGAGCATCAGGTCAAGAAGGGAGTCTCTGCCTGGGGATGAGTGTGGGCACAGGAATGGGGCATGGACAGGCCACTGTGCTGCATGAGACCCAAGGACAGAGGCCCGGAGGGAGGAAGTGGGCTCCAGGTGAGAACAGGCAGACTGGGGACAAAGCAGGCGTGTCAGCCCACTGGGCCCATCCAAGAACAGCTTGTCGCCCCAAGCTACTCACCCCAGAGAACAGAGACAAGACAGATGCAGACAGCCGGGTCTGCCCTGGGGTCACTCAGAACCCTCGCACCTGGCTTGCCCCCCATCTTTTGCTGTTCAGGCTTCCTGCCCCCTGACCTTGGCTACTGATTTCTGCCTCTAGCTGTCTACCTCCCATTGGTAACCACCTCCAGGGACCCCTTGGAGGACACTGATTCACCTATTCAACAAACATCTCTCCTGGGCCCCCCGCATGCCTGGCTCAGGGGTCATGACAGTGGGCATGGCTTTTGCTCATAGACTGCTGGTGGGGACAGTCACCCACTCACTCACTCGGTTTCCTCCCTCCCTCCCTCCCTCCATCCCTCCCTCACTCCCTCCCTCTCTTCCTTCCATGAGGCAGGAAGGTAACAAGACCAAACGCCGCACACCTGTGTCCCGTGTGTCCCCGGACACTTATAAGGGCTCCGCACCTGTGGGTGGGGTCACACCTGGGGGTGGGTCACACCTGCTGTATGAAGTCCTGCTGGGGTCATCTTTCACAAAGCCCCTGAGGTTAATTCTCACTCTGTCTCTGACATGGAAAACTGCTTAGAGGGCCGGAGGGACGTGCCCGGGGTTACCAGCCAGGAGGGGAGTGGCCGGTCTGAGCCCGCTCTCCCTGAGGCCTGGGCCTGGTTTTAATGAACACCAAGCTTGGGCTGCAAGGCCCCGTTCTGCTGGCTACACCACTGGATATGAGCTCCAGACACCAATGCTTAGGGCCACAGGCAGGGTTCAATAGGGCCGGAGGAGTTCAGGGTGGGGAGTTACATGGGGAAAGGCAGGAGAGCAAAGTGGGGTAATAATGAACCTATTCTCTGCAGGGTTGAGACAAAGCACAGTAAGCGCCCGCTGAATGCCAGCCATTATTAGTTATCGTTACCGATATTATCATCACTCATGGGGGAAGAATCTTCACCAGCGGCACCATCGTCGTCGTAGTTATCGCTCTCTCAGCCGCCTCTCCATATGCATCTCCTAGGCCCAGCCCGTGAGGGTGGCGTAGTTATCTTCCCTGAGTTACAGACGGGAAAGCCGATACGCACGGAGAGGAGAAGGGACCCAATGGCACAGGCAGTGTTGGGACAGGGGTTTGACCTTGGCTGTCTGGCTCACAGCCAGTGTCTTCACCCCAACTAACGACATTCACTGGATGCAGCCACTCACTGGATGCCTCTGTGTGCCACCGAGATCCACTCACCCAAGATTGTCCCCAAAGCCCCCTCTCTCCTCCTGCCCCGACATGGCCTCCTGGGGGCCACTGCCAGCTGAAGGCCTACTGTGTGCTCCACATCCGTGGGCTCACTGAGCTGCAGCTCCCCCTGGAGGTAAACCTCATCAGGTCCGTTTGTGCAGATGAGGAACCCAAGGGTCAGAGTGGTTAAGTGACACCCCAATCTGACTTGGCTAAGTGCTCGAGGGTTGTTATGAGGACAAAAGGAGATAACGCAGAACATGTGTCTGCTTGAAATAGGGCAGCTTTTAAAGAAAAGACCATTGTCCTGTGCAATAAAGGGAAACCGAGGCCCAGACGGCCCTGAGCTTCAAGCCCCGAGAGGTCAAGGTTCTCCATGGCCGGCTTCCCCAGGGTGATCCTGAGGGCAGGACAGCAGACTCAGGAGGGCCTGGCCACCTCCACTTCTGCTCTGCCTGCCCACCAACTCCCCTCCATACCACAGGCAAATTTCCACGGGAAAAAATGACTTCCCGCTTTTGCCACACACTCACCTCTATTACGTTAAGCAGCTAACAGCGTTCTCACGGCAGAATATGTTTTGTTTAATGCCTTGATCCCTCTCATCTGCTAGAAAAATGAATTCTGTCAAATCTTTCGAAGCCAACTGTCAAAGTAAAGCATCTGGGGGGAGATAGATCTCTTACTCTGCTGGCAAAATTCATTTGATTTGATCCCTTAATCCAGTCTCCCTGTCAAACAGGGAGCTGAAATTTGGAAAGCCCTTTGCCCTGAACAGTTTCTTTCCACTTCCCCTCACCGCCTCCTCTCCTGGGGCCCACTCCTCTTTCACCTTTAAAAATAATAGCGAGGAATCACAGCTGGAGTAATGATAACCATTTGGTTTCTCACAGCAGTGTTTTAGAGAGAAAATAACAGAGCACAATGCCTGTCTTTCCGTGTCTATTTGGGGAGAGAGAGGTGATGGCTGTGAAATGCTCCAGCAGCCCAGGGGAATGGCAGGAGCACTTGGGGTGCAGGGTTTCAGACCTGGCCTCTGTGCTAGCAGGACGCAGAGGCAGGGGGATGTCTGGGAAGAAGACACAGCCTCATTCCCCCTGAAGAATCTTTTTCTCTAATCCCTACTCTCCACCCTGAACCTCTTCCTTCCCGCATCTGTATCCACATGCCAGAACCTAATCCCGCACTTGGGCTCAGCGCTTTACAGTTTACAAAGCACTTTCATATTTACTATAATCATTTATTTATTAATGTTCTTTCATTCACTACTTCCATCCTTTGTATTGTTTGTGCCGTGGTAACTGGGAATCACCAGTGATCATGACCTGTTTGACACTTGGGAGCTACAAGATGTGCAAGCCATAACCTTTACCTCCAGGATTCTAGGGTCTGATGGGGTGACAGGTGTGGACAAATGACTATGACCTTGTGTGGTGAAGGTTATGGCATGTGAGTGCTGGGCATATAGAAGGCACTTCTGTTTGTTAAGATGTGTTGGGCAGCATGTAACAGAAAACTCAAAAACAGTGGCTCAGGCAATTGAGATGTGAAATATTCTCACATAACCAAAGGTCTGAAAAGAGGTGGTTGCCGCTTGGTCAGATGCTCAGAGATGTCAACAAAGACCCGGCTCTTTCTCTCTCTCCTCTTTACCATCCTTGGCTGTGTTGGCTTTTGTCATTAGCTTATTGCCTCATGGTTGCAAGATGGCTGCCACAGCTCCAAACATCATGTCTCACACTACAGCATTCAAGTTAAGAAAGGAGTGGAGTGAAGCAGAAAAAATGATTCTCAGAAGAAGTCCCTCTACCAGCAGATTTTCCCTTACATCTCAATGGCCAGGTCTGGGTGGCACTCTCACCCCTAAAACAATCTCTGGAGAAGGGGGGTGGGCTGCCAGGCTTGGCTTCTCCTCTGGGCTGGGGAGGCCCACCAGTCCTGAGCCTGTTGCTGCAGAACAAACCCAGGGCTCTGTGAGTGAAGGAAGGAGGGGTGGGCTGCTGGGCGGGCAGCCACGAGTGTCTGCCACCTTCTCATCAGTGCTGTGATTGAGTGTCCTGGTCAGTGTGGGGTCTGGAGTGGTGGCCCAGCCTGGGCCCTGGGGGCAGAAAGCCATGCTCTGAGTCTCTGCCCCTGCGGGCTGTGTGATCCCCAAAGCACTTGACTTGCCCGAGGCACAGCCTCCCCCTGTGGAGAGGGGGCCAGAACAGCACCTGCCGAGTAGGGCGCTTGTGAAGGGGATGTGGGGTCGGATGTGCAGGCGCCTGGCCCAAAGTCATGTCAGCAGACAGGAGACATAGCAGCCATTAACCCCATTTGTGAAATGGGCCTGTGTACCTCTTCTGTCACAGTCCTGGGGTGACAACAGCAGGGGCATCAGTTCACACGAGTGAGCACTTCCTGCGTCTGCTGGGTGCCCTTCACTGGCACTTGCTCCCTTAATCCTGTGAGGACAGCCACCCCAGGAGGAGGAAGCTGCTTTCATTCCCATTTTACAGCTGAGGAAACTGAGGCTCAGGGGTGACCCCAGGTGAGTGAGGGCACATGGGGCTCCAGCTCTGACCCCATGCAGCGCCCTGGGTAGAGCCACAGGCAGGTGCTCAGGTAACCCCTCCCCCTCTGACTGTCGCCTGGTCCAGGCTGGTGGCTGGGGCTGACCTCTTTCTTGACCCTTCTCTCTGTCCCTCCTGGAGCTCCACGACCCCAGAACCTGTTTGAAGTGTAGGGAGATTTGCCCACCATCCCGGCTACCATTGCTTTTCCAAGTTGATGAATAAACTATGTAATCAGTGGTGTCAGTTGTTCCTTGGTCATGAATTGGCAACTTCCATTTTGAGGGAAAATAATATACACATTATATCCTTAACACAGAACAGAGAATATGATAATACACTCCATATTTATAGTTCTATTGAATTATGCAAAAACCACTCCCAACAATTATACACCTACAGCACATTACATTGAATAACTGCACATGAGGCTCCTGGCCAGCACCGTGATGTAAGCTTGGGCACCAAGTGTGAAATGAAACATGCAGCCCAGCCCTGCAGGGTGAGGGCTCTGCTGTCAACCCTGCCGGCCCTCCACTCAGATCTGCGGCCATCCCCACCGCTTCCAGTCTTCCTGGCCCTCCCAGCTCCCAGAGAGATGGCCTTGGGGGTGGGGGGAGGAGGGGGACAGGGGAGAGACCCTGGAGTTGACTTCCTCATTTTACAGATGGGGAAACTGAGGCCCATTCACGCAACCGATCTCTCACCCAACAGTTTGCTGAGTGCTGCTCCATGCCAGTCTCTGTTGTAGGTAAGGGCCGTTCAGCTGGTGATGGGCAACAGGAAGAGACCCAAGCTGGCAGGGGAGAGAGCCTTTCTCATTTTCAAAGATTACAACATTTATTCTTCCACTTGGCTTTAACATCCTCTGGTTCTAATATTCGGTGACTGTGTAAAGCCCCACCTGCGGGACAGGCAGCCAGCCCGCCCCCCAACCTGAGTCTCCCCGAGCCTTTGAGTCACCCCTTTTCCCTTTAAAATTCCTTCCAAACCATCCCAGGTGTCTCCCTTCTTTGGGGCCCACTGCAGAGTTTCTGAGTTTATGGCTGTCACAAAATGTTATCAGCCATGCCAATGACAATTAGAACGATTGTGTTGGGTGAGAAACTCCCGCAAGATTTAGGACCTGCGGTCGCGCCCTTGGAGCCGAGGTGGCAGCCAGCCATCCCGCTGTACCTGACAGTCTCCACCCGGTTGACAGCTTGGTCACAGCCACAAAGTGACGCTGCCCCTCTCGAGCAGTGGGGTCTGCGGCACCGAGGCCCCTGCAGGGAGCCCATCCAGGCCCAGGCACATTGGCCTTTCGGGTTCCAGGCTCCCCCCTTCCCTACTCTGTGCCTCCTGCTCTCAGGACAGCATCTCAAGTGTTGCTGCATCTGGTTCCAAACCCTGATGGAGGAGGCTCAGTCCCTGTTAATGATCCTGAGCCCCACCCACTGGTTAGACCACAGGCTTTGGCCTGGTTTCCAGTCTGAGCCGTGCCATGTCCTCGCTGTGGGACCTTGGGAAAATTGCTTACCCTCTCTGAGCTTAGTGCCCTCACATGTGAGTTAAAGATAAAAACATCTGTCAGACTTAGATGTGGTAACACCTGTGACACCTTCAGTGATAGATTCTGTTATTATTACTCTGATGTTGTACCAAGCCCTCGGCACAGGGTATGGGGCACAGTAAAGGCTGACACTCAATAGAGCAGGAAGAGCAGGGACTGGGGAGCAGACTGCCGGGGTTCAAGGCCCACCTCCAGCACTTCTGAGCTGTGTTACCTTCAGTGAGTTTCTAAACCTCTCTGTGCTCCAGTACCTTCTGTAAAACAGAAGGCATAGCAACAGTGCCTCCTTCACAGGATTGTTAGACAATTAAGTGAACTCATGCACATGAAGGGCTGAGCGCAGGTCCTGGCACAGATTCAGTTGTTATTATTCCAGGCCCTGGGGGAGTGCTGGCATTGAGGGGCCTCTAAAGATCTCCTTTTCTGCCACCACTGCACTTAGAGATGAGAAACTGAGGCCAAGAGACACTAAATTAAGCGTTTGAGAACAAGACAGTAGATGTCCTGCTAAATTGTGCAGGGCGGACAATTAGAGAACAAAACCATCTGTAATAAAGGGGTAATTGGGCGGGACACGCGCTCAGTGTGCCCAGAGCCTGAGATGCAGCCTGAGACAGGACGGCCTCGCCAGTACCTGGCACTCTTGTTAATAACACTGACTTTTCCCCTTGATATAAGTGATGCCTACTTCCAGTGAAGCGTTTGGAAAGTACAAACATTAATCTAAAAGAGTATATAAATCACTGACAGCTCCCCCGCAAGACAGTAGTTTTTACTTTCTTCATTCTTTTTTCTCCTCGTATACAGCTACTCATTCATGACTGATTTCACATTGGAGTGACTGTCAGGATAGGTTAGGTTATAATATAAAAATAAACAACCCTTCCAAATAACAAAGGTTAAAATAGCCTCCTATAAGGAGATGCTCAGTAAATTA
Organism: Balaenoptera acutorostrata; assembly: GCF_949987535.1. Classification (NCBI taxonomy): domain Eukaryota; kingdom Metazoa; phylum Chordata; class Mammalia; order Artiodactyla; family Balaenopteridae; genus Balaenoptera; species Balaenoptera acutorostrata. Next base: position 24,148,439 of record NC_080064.1, on the reverse strand, counting down.
GCGTGAAGTTCAAAAAACTAATAAAGCTTAATATTCGTGGAGTGACATCCTCAGCCCCTGTTAGCTCGGCCTTCACGTGGCCCCACATCTGGGATCTCCTCCTGCCCCTCAGCCCCTCCCCCTGGTCCATCACCATCACGCCTGCACCGGGGCAGTGGCCTCCGGCCTGGTCCCTGCCTCCGCCCTGGCCCTGCTCCCGTCACTCTCCAGGCAGAGCCGGGTGACCCTGTGAGACTCGGGGCGGGGCCACCCCTGCTCTGCTCCACGTCCCAGGGCTCCTGCCTCATGGGGACACAGTCCATGTGGACAGTGGCCCTGGGCCCTGCATCTCCCCCATCCCCCCAGCCCATCCCCCTCACTCACTTCCCTCCATCCTTCTTGGAGCAGGAGCCCTGGGCCTGTTCCTCCTCAGGGCCTGGCCCTTGCCCTGCCCTCTGGCTGGAGCCTCTTCCCGTGTCTACCCCGCTCCCTCCCCGTCCTCCTTCAGGTCTTTGTCCCAGCGTCACCTGCTCTGACAGGCCTTCCCTGACCCCCCTGTTTACAAATGTGACCTCCAACACCGTCCACCCCCTCCCCGCTGCCTTTTACTTCTGGCTCTTACCGTTGGCTTCCACACTGCCGTTCACCGTTAACGCTGGGGTGTCTCCTCGTTCCAGAACCTGAGCTTCTCCCTGTTGCCGAGACAGGGCCCCCCAGGTGGCCTCTGGTGGACATTTGCTGAGGAAGTGAGCGCCCTGAGCGCTGGCTTTGCTCCCCGTGTAAGACGCTGTCCTCAATGATATGTTGTCCCTTATTTGTCACAGCAGCTCTATGGAGCGGCTTCTAGGGACACCCCTATTCTCACAGGAGGTCACAGGCCCGGCTCAGGAACCGCCCGGCGTCACACAGATGCCGAGGGCTGGGGCCGGGGCTCCCAGCTGGCTTGTCAGGATCCAGGGCTGGGCTCTGAGCACTCCCAACATGGCTCTGCTGTTCTGGGACCTTCCAGAAAGAGCATGGATACTGAGTAGTGTGTGAGGTGACCTCACCACGCCACTGCCAGCACTGAGGGTCTTGCTGAGTCCTGGGGAGAAATGGATCCACAGTGAGATTCCATTTGCATCTCTCCTTCCCATCCTGAGCTCTGAGATGCTCAGTATTGGGGCTGCACGGACCCCAGAAGACGAGGACACGCCCTGACAGCCCTCCAATCCTCGTCCTCTCCTCCCAGGTCAGCTCATCCACCCCCTATGGCTTCCTCATCACCAGCCACCAGGGACCCCAGACCTCTGTGTCCTTATCCCAGGATGCAGCCGCTACACCCAGGGAAACCCAAAGCATCGTTCCTTCAGGTGCACAGGGAGCTGGAGGGATGGTGCTGGTGTCGGGGGAGCTCAGCCAGGTGAGTCTTCCTGTGAGCTGGGAAGAGGCGCCTCCTGGTGGTCCATTTATGAGACCGAAAAGTCCTTTCTCTTGGCTGATGTTGAGTGGGGCACAGGCTGAATTTATAATAATTTTGTCTTTAAGACACACCTCTTGCCCAGCTCCACAATGGGCCATCCAGCTGCTCCCCTGATACTTCAGACCCTTCTCCCATTTCAATGCACTCAAACCTGCATGGACCACCTGCCCCCAAAGTACCCCTTTGCCGGTTTCCCTCTCACCAGAAGCACTACCCTCCACACGGTGGCTCTGACCACCTGGTCGGTGAGTAACCTCCGTGTCTTTCTCTGTTTTACCCCCACTCAGTCCAAGCTCCTTTCTTCTTTGCCAGGGTCAGGCCCTGACCAGGCCAGCTCCGCTAAGTTCCATGACACATTCCTGGCCCTGGCACTCGCACCCCAGCTTATTTCTCTTTGCCTAAACTACGCTGAGTACTTTTCTGCTACTTGCAAAGAGCCCTGACTCAGACACCAAGGAAACCTGCTTATTTAAAAATCTGATTTAAAAAACCCTCTTTCCAACACTGAATCTCTCTTTCTCTCTCTCTGTCTCAGAGAGGCCTCATCAAACAAGAGGAACAAGGCTCTTCCAAACCTATGTGGAAATTAAACCCACAATCTGGGCACACACTTGTTTGACAAGTGATAATTAACTGCTGACATTATAATTTCGGCTTGGACATAAATATGTTTTTCATTAAGAAGTATTCAAAGACATCCTTGTGTTCGGAAGGCTGGTATCATCTGTGGAGCTCAGCCACTCTGAGGATGGTTGCAGAGCTGGTGATGAGGGTCCGCTGCTCCCTGCCAGGGGGGATTTGGACTCCAGAAGTGACGCTACTATTTCATATGCCTGGGATTTCTGGGCTCCACAGGTTCCTGGCAATTCCCAGATGGCAGCCCAGGCAGGCCCCCTCTCTCTAAGGGACAGTCCTCTCCTCTGGTCGTCCCCAGCCCCGAAGGTGCCTGGAATCAGAGCAGGGACTGCAGCTTCAGGGATGGAGGGGGGACTCTCGTCTCTGCAGTCCCTGTTGAAGCCTTGGCTCCTGCAGGGGTCCTAGCCCATCCCCCTTTTGACAGAGGCTCAGAAAGTGGGAGTCATTTGCTCAATGCCACACAGCTTGGTGAGGAGCCAGATGGGGATGGGAACCCTGACCTGCCTGACCCCCCAGGTCTGTGCCACCCCCACTCTACACCCAACTCTCTTTCTCTAGGGAACTCAACTGCTCTGGACTTCAGTTTCCTCATCTGTAAAATGAGGGTAATACTAGTACTCTCCTTAGGAGGGCTTTTGAGGATGAAATAACCTGAAATAACACACACACACACACACACACACAACACTTGGAATAGTGCCTGGCACAAAGTAAGCCCTCAACATGTGTTAGCTATAATGCTTATTATTATCGATATGAATATTTGCTATAGACTGAATGTCGGTGTCCCCCCAAAATTCATATGTTGAAACCCCATCACATCCTCAGTGTGTTGGCATTAGGAGATGGGGTCTTTGGGAGGTGATTAGGTCAGGAGGGTGGAGCCCTGAGAGGGTTTTAAAAACCTTTTAAAAGAGACCCCAGAGAGCTCCCTAAGCCCCTCCACCATATGAGGACAGAGAACCAGGATTTGGGTTCTTGCCAGACCCCCAAACTGCCCACACCTTAGTCTTGGACTTCTCAGCCTCCAGAACTGTGAGAAATAAATTTCTGTTGCTTATATAAGCCACCCAGCCTATGGTATTCTGTTATAGCAGCCTCAAAAGACTAAGACAATATTAATAGTAATATCAACAACATGCGGATATTATTAGGCAAACTTCTTCCCTCCAACCCAGAGACCAGTGGCTCTAATCTTGAGTGGGATATATAAAATTAAGACCACAAGGAGGCAGATTAGTCATACTGTAGTGAAAATGCAGAATACCAAGAAAAGAGAAAATCTTTAAAAAGTAGCAAGAGAGAAGACAGATTACTTACCAGGGGAAGACAAACAGGCAACAGATTTCCCCCTGCAACAGTACAGAGAGCCAGGGAGTAAAATATTTTAGTGCCAAATGAAATAAACAAAGGAAAAATCTAGACCCAGGTAAATTATCATTCAAAATTAAATGAGAAAGAAATACATTTTTAGGCAAGGAGACACTTGCAGGCCTTTTTAAAAGAACTGTTAAAAAGACACTCAGAAGGCCATTGAGCCTGGAAAGAAAGAATCAAACCAGCAACAGAGAGCAAAAAAAAAAAAAAAAAGGGTAAATTTGGAGCGGACGATAGTAAATAAGTGTAACACCACCAGCCATATTAATTACAGCCAATGCAGGGACATAAAGGAGGTGGGACCACGGGTCTGGAATGCACAACACTGAGGTGGGAAGAGCATCAGAGGAAACACACCCTGGGTCCTGTGCTGTTCAGAGGGAGGGGAGGGATATTGATCTACTTTAGGCTGTGTTCAGTCAAGTGTGCTTATTATGATTTTTAAGGCTAAACGATTAAAAAGAGAATAGAATATGGAATTTCCAAACCAGGAGAGGGAAAAAAGGAAATAAACAAAACCTGATCAATATGGATGGGTGGCAGGAAATGAGCCAGAGAGAGAGAAATAATAATAAAACAAAGGAAACAGAAAAATCCTTGCAATTAAAAGCACAGAGTGTAAGGTAGAATCCTGATTCTGCTTTTCACATCTGTGTGTGATTTGGGCAAATGACTTAATGACTCCACTCTGCTGAGTCTTGGTTTCCTCACCTGCAAACATTTTGTTAAGGGCTATAAGAGCACATCCATGTAAGGGCTGCCAGGAGGATCAGTGCAGTGAGCCCAAGGGCAGGGAGTCGCTGTCACCGTGATCACAGTTGCTCTGGGCCAGGCATGTCCTGTGTGTGTCCCGAGCACCATCTCACTTCCCCTCCCAACAGCCCCACAAGGCAGGTACCACCATCATCACCGCTTTGCTGGTGAGGACACAGGCTCGGTGGCGAGAGGCTTGCTGAGGTCACACAGCTGGGAAATGGCTGAGCCTGGACACACACTCGGGTCCTCTGACCCTGAAGCCACTTGTTGACTCTGAGACCATGCACCTGACATCACCTCTCTGGGTCTCAGTTTCCTAATCTGTGCATTGTGGGCGCACAGGGCAGAGGTCGTGAGGCTGGGCAGAGACGAAGCACGTGAACCCTCAGCGTGTTCCCAGCACGGGTAACAGGTCAGTAAGTGCTGTTATTGCCAGCACTGTATAGAAAAGGGACCTGGGGCTGAGACAGGCCCAGAGCTGGCTTGACCTCCTGGTCTGACCTTCCTCGATTTGTAGGATCAAAGCCTCGGCTGGAGTGTGAGCCCTGGGAGGGGGCCTGGTGATCCTGGTTCCACGGACTTACACCAGGGCCAGCCTGGGTGATGAGTGAGGGAAGGAAGGAATGAAGGAAGGAAGGAAGGAAGGGTGGGTCCTTGGTCCTACTCCACGCATCCATTATTCCCATAAGAGTGTTCTTTGCACCCAGGAACCTCCCCAGCAGAAAGCAGCTCTGAGACACCTCCAGGCAGCAGGACATGGGCAGGTGCTTCATTAGGACAAATGAGGCCGTGTGACGTCCAGCTTGATTTTTCTCCTTTGAACTGATCGCCACCTGACATGTGTTACATCTTCACCCCTATGATCTATGTCCCCTAGCACAACGCCAGCTCCACGGAGCAGGGACTTTGGTCTCTGCTGGGTCTCACCTGGCAGGTGCTTAGGAAGGTGACAACACTTGACCTTAAAGTGACATCACTACTCTGAGCCTCAGTTTCCTCATCTGCACGATGGGAGGATGATGCCGTTTGCAGCTACTGTGGGGACGCAATGAGACCCTGCCCATCCTGTCCTCAGTGCAGGGGACACAGGCAGGGGCGAGGGGCTGCCCTTCACCTCTTTCAACCAGGGACCTTGCGCAAGAAATGGATTTGATGGACATCGCAGTGTGAGCATCTTCTTTTTTCCTTTGATGACAAAGCTTTCTGCAGTTGAGCTTTATTTTATTAGAAGAAAAAGAGATCATCAAACTAGCTAAGCAGCCCATCAAGGAGATTTCCAAAGAGACAAAGAGGCAGGAAGCATCTCTCCCAAGACAACCTCGGCTTTATCTTTACTCTTCATTTAGTCAATAACAACTACTACTACTTTTTGATGCTTGAAATATCCCAGAAACTGCAATTTTTACTCACATTATGCCATTTAAAGCAGTAGTTCTCAACCAGGGTTGATTTCTGCCCCTCGGTGAGCATTTGGCAATGTCTGGAGATGATTTTGATTGGGACAACTGGTGGGGGTAGGGTGGGGAGGTATGTTCCTGACATCTAGCAGGAAGAGGCCATGTCTGCTGCTAAAAGCCTACAATGTACAGGAAAGGCTCCCAGAAAAAGAATTATCTGGCCTAAAATGTCAAAATGCTGGGGTTGAGAAACCCTGATTTAAACCCACCCAGCAACCTTATGAGAGTAGGTCATCTCCCACCTTAGAAATGAGGAGACGGGTTTGGAAAGGGAAGTGGAAAGTAAAGTGAAACTCACACAAGAATGTGGCTGAGCTAAGACTGAAATCTGGGTCTGTCTGAAGACTGCAGTTCTTTTGCTCTTTATATGCCAGTGTTATGGAATGAATGTTTGTGTATCTCCAAAATTTATGTGTTGAGGCCCTAACCACCCGTGTGGCTGTATTTAGAGGTGGGGCCTGTAAGGACGTAATTAAGGTTAAATGAAGTTATAGGAATGAATCTCTGACCTGAAGGATTTGTGTCTTTATAAGAAGAGACTCCAGAGCTCTCTCCTCTAGAGGCAAGCACAGAGGAAAGGCCATGTGAGGACACAGCGAGAAGGTGGCCGTCTGCAAGCCAGGAAGAGAGCCCTCGCCAGAAACCCACCCTGCTGACACCTTGATCTTTGACTTTCAGCCTCTAGAACTTTGAGAAAATTATTTTTTTGTGGTTTAAACCACCCAGCCTGTGGTGTTTTGTTATGGCAGCCTGAGCTGATCAAGACAGCCAGAAACCTCCAGTCCTTTCATTATCAAATAATCTTCCCTAACAGTAGTCAGTGCATCGTGTGACAAGGATGTTTTAAATATTCATGTTTAATTGTGTAGAAGGAAACTTGATCTCATTTCATGGGCGTCACTGTTGCCTATTTCTCCTTTCATTTTTATAACTTCTTCCTCTGTCTCCAGGGGCAATTTGTGACGATCAAGAACAAACTGAAGAATGTAGCAAATATAAGAGGATTCTCAACTGCCTGTCTGGCCACCTGTGGTTCCCCAACCCAGAGGCGGCCTGGGGGTGTCCTTGGCATCCTGGAAAGGTGAGCAGGGATCCCTTGGTCCAGTTCCCAGGGCACCTGCTAGGGCTGCCCCTGTGAGGCTGGACTTGCTGCGGGAGAGCAGGGGGCGTGGAGGAGTCCGGCCAGAACAGCCCCGCCAGGCAGAGCCCATGAAGGTGACCGGCCGGATGGTCACTTGGTCTCTGTGCTCAACACTATCGGCTGAGCTGGGAGACAGGTAGGTCCTAGAACTCTTGGAGGTTCTACAGGTGACATACCCTGAGGTACCTCAAGGTCACAGACGCCCTGGGCACAGCAGGGGTCACCTCCAGGTTCCTGATCCCCCGGACGAAGGTGTCGCTCAGCTCAGCTGCACGGAACTCACTGCTGTGCTCTCCCCACCTGCTCCTCATTCCTGATAGGACGGAGTCCGCACTCCTCCCCACGGAGTTCAGGCCTTTGTGATCAGCTCGGCTTCCCTCTTACGCTGGTCTTCTCCTCCTGCCCCCTGCCTCGGCCAGTTCCATCAGGGCTGATTGGGGGAGGGGTTGGCTGTCACCCAAATGGTCAGCAGGGTCAGACAGAGACAAGGGGATGATGGACTGTCCATCACACCTGCAGATGGAACCTCGTCAGGTGCGGTTTCGAACACCTTAGAGAGAGAGAGACAGTTTGAGTGAGCTGGAGTATTTAGGAAAGCAGATGTCTGGAAGCAGGAAGAAATCCCAGAATCCCAGGTGCAAATACACAGCAGTCAATCCACGTGACGGACAGCCGGGGCGGCAACCAGGTCACTGTAAGGGACCTGGACCCTCCACCCAGCTCCTCCAGGCACTCACGGAGAACTTTGGTAGGTCTCCCCTCCCTCCATCCCTGCGGGGGGTCAGACCCCATGCTGACTTCTCATCAATACTTCAGCCGGGTCAGGGTCAGTGCGGGGACCGGGAGACACGTTAACCCTCATGCACTTTGATCAGAGCAGAGCCCTGGCCCCGCCTCAGAGCCCGTTGATACTCTGTGCACAGTTATATCAGTTTCCATACTTTCAGGCCCACCAGGTACTAGCGGCAGCGCACAGGGAGTGGGGGAGGGGCCAAGACGGGCAGACGCAGGTGGAATCAAGAGAAGGAATGACACCTGGGAGAGTGTCAGCGACGGGGCCACCGTGAGAAGCTCCGTGAGGACGTGGTGAGAGGCCGCCTGCTCATCAAACCTCGTGGTTCTGAGAGGGACTGAAGTGGCTTCTCAAACCCACACTGCGCAGCAAGATCCATGCGTTCCTCTCCCAGCGTTCGCTGAGCACCTACTGTGTGCAGGCCCTGCACTGGGAGCTGAGTGCGGAATGAGGACGAAATGGGTCCTGCCCCTGGGGGAGAAGTGGAGACCCTGTTACCCTGTGATGAGGATGTGCCTGAGCTGTGGGGAAACAGTTGGGGGGTGACTAACTCTGACCTTGACCTGGGTCTGGAGTGAGAGCTCCCTGATAACCCAGGGAGTTTGGGCATTTGGAGACCATCTTCACTTCTCAGGGGAGCTGACCGAGGTGACCCAGTTTGGGGAGGGACTCGCCTGACGTCCTGGACCCAGGTTTCTCCATCCCCAGCATCACCTGGCCTCGGGGCCTCAGGGGACGATTACGGTGACGACACCAACGTCCTTCCTTATTCCCAGGCCACTCAGCAAACTTTCCCACACTAACAGTAATTACACCTCCCAGAGGTTAATTTATAAGGAGACAGTAAAAATGTGTTATTTAAATAGCAATTATTAAAATCATGCTGGGGATTTGCTCCATAATAGGTAATTATCTGTGACCTAATTGTGAAAACAATATAGCCAATTGCATTTAGTTCTTCCCTCTGAACCCAGAGTTAATCCCGCTGAGCAGCGTGTTCTGCGGGTTCAGCTGACGTTTGCGGAACAATATTCTTATTAAATCTAAAACAAGGGCACCTTAGGAACTTCCGTGGCCGATCTGCCAAGGCTTTGGCCTCATGTCTGGGAGGAAATGCTGCCCTTGGACTTTGGGGTTTGCTGCTCCTGGGGACATAGACGTTCAGTACTTCACTTGGGCGTTAGCTGTCCCTCTACTCACTCGTCCACCTCTTCAGTTTTTGTTCATTCATTTCTGATGGCATGCAGGCATCTCTTCACACACATTTAGGTGTTCATTTATTCTGCCCTTCACCCCTTGTTTCATTCATTCCTGCTTCCGTGATGCGGCCTTTCATTCATTCCATCATTCTTTCTTTGTCCATTTGTGCACCCGGCTCCTTACACAGTCCTCGGTGATTTCTTCATTCTTTCATCCTTTATTTCGTCAGTTCATTCGTTCACTCACTCCTGACTGTGCTCATCTATTCATCGTCTCATGCATGCATTTGCTCGTTATTTCCTTATTCATTTGTTTATGAGTTTATGCACTCATTTGTTCATTCGTTCATTCAACATGCACGCACCATTTGTTGGTAAACACTATGAACTGGCGAGTTTGGTTCAACGTGATCTCACTCCCGTCCATCCAGCACAGCAAAGTCCCTGGGGCCTCTTAAGTACACTTTGTGTTACAGTGTAACACAGTATATGACAAGAAAAGCTCGCAAATCACAGCTGCATAGCTGAGTTTTTGCAAATAATTGTGCTGGCCCCCAGAAGCCCCTCTGTGCCCTCTCCCTGTGTCGACCCCTCTGACCTCTAAGAGTGTATTTACCTGTGCTGTTCTGAACCTCAAGCAAATGGACTCACTATCTGTGCCCCCATGTGTGTGGCTTCCGTTGTGTGCCACTGTGTTGGTGAGACTTATCCGCCTGGTTGCGTTAAGTTGTGCACTGTTTGTTCCTTTTGATGGCTACGGTTCTCCTGTATGAATATGCAACCATTTATGCATCCATCAACTCCAGATGGGATATGGGTACTTTTCCGTGTTGAGTTCTTGCTCCTAGGGATATTACTAACGTCTTCTGATGACCATACGCGTGCCTCCCTGTGAGGCATGGATCCAGGAGTGAAGCTGCTGGGTAACGGGTTATGCAGAAGTTCAGCTTCATGATACTGAGTTTTCCAAAGTGACCGCTTCACTGTAGGGGGCCCACCTTTGCCCACAGACTTGCCCCTGAGCCACTTGCCCGCCCTGGGACCTTGATCTGTTCCAAGTACCTCCGCCCCAGCTCACCTGCTCAATTCTCCCTCTGAGTCTGGGCTACTTCTGGGAGCTTCAGTGCAGGCCTTGCTCCCTGCCCTCCTACTGTTGGCTTCTTCCAGCCTTTGTCCCGTCTTTCTGTTGTGAAGGTACATCCTCAGGCTACTCTGGGCGATGTCCTCTGGGCCTAGTCTGGCCTGGCCGCATTTCCCACCCTGTGGGTAGATGGGGCTTAATTCTGCTGGGGAAACTCTGGGACCTAGAAGGGACCCCACCTGAAGGCTGAGGGAACTGGGGTTCTTGGTTGAAGGCTGTTGCCAAGGGAGTTGATTCCCTGGTGACTTTGGCCTGCCCCAAGGAGATCAGAGTGGGCTGAGAAGGTTTGAGAGAGTCTCCAGGCAATGGAATACAGGAGCTGGACCCTAGGATTCAGGCGTGCACTGAAGGAGTAGGGCCAGAGGCTGTGGGTGGGGCATTGCTGGCGTCTGCCATAACTATAAGATGAGGGTAAGAAGTCATACCTTAAAGACAGTGACTTGCAAATGGAGTGGAATTTTATAGTGACACGGAGCTTCCAAGCCTGGGTGACTGAGAAGGTTGTAGAATAGTTCTTGTTCATTGGGGATACAGGTGAGGGGCAGCTGGGTGGAAAGATGATGAGCTAGGTTTCAAACATGTGTTTCAGACACGTTGAGTTTGAGATGACAGAATATGCAGGAGGTGTCTCAGAAATACAGAGAACAGACTGAAGGGGCCCTGGGGTTGAGCAGGGAGAACAGGGCGGAGTCCCACCTCTGTGGCTCTCTCTGGGGCCGTAGTCAGCAGAATCCACCTCTCGCTGAATCTCCCCCGGCACAGGGTGTAAGCAAGAAACAGTGAAGTCTGAGTCATCAACTGTCAATGATGTCTCTTGTTTTGAAATTGGTTTGGGGTTCCTAAAATGGCCAAGTTGAACTTCACTGCCTTGCTGAGCTGCTTCGGGTCCCACTGAGCACCTACTGTATGGATGACACTGAATTTGGGATGATGGGATCAGGATGAAATGGGACAATGAGGGTGGAAAGGTCTGGAAGAGACAGACACAGAAATTGACCCTGGGGTGGTGTGTGCCCCTGTTCCTCCTGGCATGCGGGCCAGGGGCCACCGTCTCTAGGCAAGTACAAGTTCCTCTCTCGGGGTCCCTGATCCCAGGGCTGGAGGAATGTGGGCAGCGATTCTCTTGTCAGCTGACTGCTCAGGTGTCACCCTGAAACCCTGCCAAGTGGGGATCCCCTGCCTAGACCTGGAGGAGAGAGTGAGAAGCTACATGGCAGTCTCAGCCGCAGCTTTCTCCGACCAAGTTTCACCAGGTATGAAGACCAGAGGTTGGTCCTATGGGACAATGCCCTTTTCTCATTTGATCCTCTAGAGAAGGGGGTGGGGGCCTCTGTGACTGGCTCCCAGGAGAGAGATGCCAGCTTTCTGCAAACCCACACTGCAGTCACGCTCACCCTCAGCATTTGGGGACCCTCAGAAAGGCGCAGATCAACCTCAGGGTCCTCTTCTGTTTCCAGGACTCAGAGCCCAGGCACCTGCAGAACGTGTGATCCAAAGGCAGCACACCTACAACCCAGTTCCGTCTGATGCCTTCACGCATGTCCATTACCTGAGTCTCCGGTTCCACATTTGTGAATTGACGGTGATAACACCCACCTCCTAGGATTATGGGGAAGATTAAATGCGACAATGGGTGAGAAGATGTTTAGCCAACTCTGACCTTTCATTTACAGTTGAGTTAGTCATTGTCATTCTCTCTGCAGGAAAGACAGGAGTGCATTTTTCCTCACTTTTTTTCCTTAAATTAAATAGTACCAAAGTCATCAGGATTACACTTCTCTCACTGCCCCCAACATTTATTGTCCTTCAGTAATTAAAAATTTTAATTTGGGAGGGACCTCACAGAAGGACTGGTCCAATTGGGGAAACTGAGGCACAGCAGGCGACAGTGGGCTCCAGGTGACCCAGTGGTTGTGGCAAAGCCTGGCCCCCACACAGGAGGCCCAGCCAGTGGCCCTGCCTCTCTCACCTCGGCCTCTCAGCTCCCTGGAGTCTCCTACAAGCTTGCCTTGGATTCTTTGCCAGTTTCTCTCACCAGGATCAAAAACTGACAGCCATGAAGCCTAGCTTTCCACAGCTGGAGGCTAATTTGCTTTGGGGCTGCATTTTTGTTTGTTTTCTTCTTAGAATTACCTCCACTGCTTAAAAAGCACATTTTTAAAAACTGAAAGTGGCTGTCAGTTTCACGCCAAAGGCAAACACGTGTCCTGTCCTCTGTGTGAATGCAACCTCACATCTAGTTAAAAGACCCATCAAATGAATATATTACAGGAAGCAAGGGTTTGAATTGGGAAATTTCAAGCGACCACACACATATTTTTGCCTCTCAACCTTTTAAATATATAATTTTTAACCAAGAGAAAGGAAATTGTTTTCAAAGTTTACCTTCCCCTTATAAATACCTGAATGAGTGTAATTTAAGCTTGTGTCGAACATGTGAAGTGTTAGCGTTTTAACACTTCTATAACCTGCCCTCTTCTCTTGCTCCAGCGCAGGAGACTTTCTCCCTGCACAGCTTCGGGGGCAATTTCTCTTTGTAGCCCAAGGGTCTGTCTTTTCAATCCTCTGGGAGAGGCTGAAATCAGGTGGGGGCAGGCAGCTGCGAGATTACATTTCAGATTTCTCAGCACCTTCCATGCACTGATCATCATGGCTTAATCTCCTGAGGGTCTCCTGTGTGCCAGGTTCTGTGTCGGGTGTTTTTTAAATTCAGCGTCTCTAACCCTCATGCTCTTATCCCGATTTGATCCACCATCACCCACATCCTGGATTATTCCGCCCAATCATCTCCCTGATTCCACTCTTGCCTCCTATGGTCTGTTCTCCACTGAGCAGCAGGAGAGCCTTTAACAATGCTGGGCACCCACCTCTCTCCTCTGCTCGTGCCCTCCCCGGCTCCCATCTTTCTAGGGTAAAGCCAGAGCCCTTCCTTGACCCCCATGCCCCCCGGGGCCCCTCCCCTGCTCCGCTCCACGCACATGGGCTCCTTGCTGACCCTCGGGTGTACTGGGCACACTCCCGCCTCCCACCTCTGCTTGTGGCTCCCGTGGCCTGGGGCGCTCCCCCCAGGGACCCTCATGGCCCACAGGCTTACGTCCTTCTGGTGTGTGCTCACATGAGTCCTTCCCAGAAAGGCCCTTCCTGACTCCCGTGTGAAACTGCACCCCAGCCTCCTGGCACTTCTCACCCCTCCTCCTGCCTAGTTTAATCTCCTGATCACTTACTGCTGTCTGACGTACTCTCTATATTTTATTTATTTACTTTGTTTATTGAATGCCTTCACAAAAATGTGAGCTCCGTATGGGTAGTGATTTTGGTCTTTCTGTTCGCTGCTAAATATCAAGCTCCTAGAACACTGATTAAGACATAAATACTTATCGTATGAATGAATAAAAGATTCACATTTGGTGTGCGTGGGATCAAGAGCATCCAGACGAGAATCAAATAAACAGATGAAGAATATAATATGATCTCTAATAGTGATGGCTATGGTGCTATGAAGAAAATAAAGCAGAACTGTGTAACTATTTCAGGTTGAGGTCCAGGAAAGCCTCCTGGAGGAGGTGGCGTTTGAGCTGAGACCTGGATGAGACAGACAAGGCAACAGGCCCTGGGGTGGGGGGATGATGTGTACAAGGCCTCACAGGTGGTGATCCGTGTGGAGCAGGTTTGGAGGCCACAGGAAAGGTGTGTGCAGGCCCCTGGGGAGCTCTCCTGAACACTCAAAATGGACAGAGTTCCGGGTCCTCCCGTGCCCTGTGCTGACCTGGCCCTGGCCTTTTGCCCACTGAGTTATGTCATTACTCCATCTGGTTCCCTTCCCCGAGGGGCTGAGAGTGTCACTCAGTGGGATCAACAGGGTCTCTATCACCAGGGCCAACCACAGGGCCTGGCACACAATGGGGCCTCTGCAGGTGGGTTTTGAATGACTCTCAGGTGAGGCAGGTGAGGGTGTGTTGCAGAGCGTAAGCTTCACAGGCTATCAAGCTGTGAGAGTCCTGGAGAAAATTGAGTTCATTTTCTCTAAACTGAGGACTTGAGACCCAGGGTAGTGTGTTGTGCCTGAGGTCACTCTGTGATATAAATGATATAAATAATAAAAATGATATAAAAATAAGGCTCTGCATCTGAAGTTACAATTTTTTTCAACCTGAAAAAGCACGTGCATACTCTTAAAATGGAAAAGAGTCAGATTAACTTCCAATTCATGACTTTTTTTTTTTTTTTGAACCTACCCAAAAGCTGAGGTCAAGGAGCAAACAAGTGGACCCAAATCTGAAAAGACAAATGCTGCAGGAAGAAAGGATATGGAAGCACCCCCTCACCTACAGCGTGCAACCAGACACAGGTAAGAAGAGTTGAGATAGAATAATCAAGAAGTTGGTGAAGGCTGAGTGAGGCTGGCTGGACAGGGTGAAGCCCCAGAATTTGGGGAGTCTGCATCAACTTGCTAGCTCTCTCTGGAACCCCAGGGGAAGCTCACAGAAAGGGTCAGAAAGAGTCCTAAGCAAATGCCCATTGTGGCTCACACATGGGGGAGTTGCAGAAAATTCTGCCTAAACCTTTTTCCCCTGTCTTTCCTATGAAACAAAAACCTTAATCTAAGTGGAAAACAGGAGAAGAACAGCTGCCCTTAAGGGGGAAGGGCAGGAATACTCACTGGGTCTAGAACTGCACAGGGGAAGGGGCAGGAGAACTAAGAAGCCCTGGTGCTGAGAAGTAAGGAAACAGGGCCTGAGACTGAGGCTTAATCAGAGCAATAGAAAACACATCCCCAGTGGCCCTGCTGTCAAGATAACAAGCTTTGCGTAACTAGTAAGACCTGAAGGATGCTGGGAGAGAGACAAGAGAGGAGAAGAGAGTGTAAAGAGACCCTCTCTGAGGCCCAGTGCAAAGGAAAGGCCTAAAGCACAGTGTTAAACAGACTGGAAAACCATTCTCTACCCTAAAAACAAAGCTTCACCACAGGAATTTGAAGCCTGTGGTACATTGAGGGTAACCATAGCAACAACAAATCCCAAACCCAGTCCAACTCCTCACTAGATTAACTCAAATCCCATCACTAAAGGCACTAGCACAAGGAAAAGTGTGCCCATTTCCAGGCATAAAAATAATTTCCTCAGTCTCTTCTGTCTGAGCCAAGAAGTTCAGCTTTCAACCAAAAAATTGTGTAACATATACATGTGTAAGATATAAAGTAATCAGAACCAGACTCAGAGGTGACACCAACTGACAGGGAATTTAAAATAGCTATGATTAATAAACATATTAATCATAATAAGGACAACATGCAAGATTAGTTGGGTAATTTCAGTAGAAACTATAAGAAGAAATCAAATGGAAGTGCTTGAAATGAAAAATACGGTAACAGAGACGAAGAATACCTCCCATAGGCTCCTCAGCAGACTTGGCACAGCTAAGGAAAGAATCAGGGAACATGAAGACAGGTCAGTAGAAATTACCTAATTGAAACACAAAGAGGAAAGAGGAAAAAGAGTGGGGAACAAAACAGACTAGAACATCTAAGAGCATGGGGCAATATCAAACAACCTAATAGATATGTAATTGGAATTGCAGGGGGGAAAGAGAGAGAGAATGAAGCAGGAAAAACATTTGAAGAAATAATTGCCAAGAATTTCCCCAAACCCATGATAGACAAAAACCCACGTATCCAAGAAACTCAAAGACCCTCAAACAGAATAACTGTCACCCACACACATACACACACACCCTTAGGCACATCTTATTCAAATGACTGGAGAAAAAATGTCAACGAGAATATCTTGAAGGCAGACAGAGAAAATAAAAGACATGCAGAGGGAAACAGAAAAAAGAATTACTGCAGACTTCTAATCAAAACTCATGCAAACCAGAAGATATTGGAGTGACATTTTTGAAGTACTGAAAGGGCAACAAAACAAAACAACAACAACAACAACAAAATCCCCAAAAGCCTGTCAATCCAGAATTCAATACCAGAAGAAATATGTTTCAAAACTGAAGGAGAAATAAAAACTTTCTCAAACAAAAATTGAGGAAATTCATTGTCAGTAGATCTACTCTAAAAGAAATGTTAAAGGATGTTTTTCAAACAGAAAAAATCTGATATTAAACAGATAAAGAGGGCTTGCAATGTAATAAGTAAATGTAAAATAAAATGTACCTTTTTTCTTATTTTTAATTGCTCTTAAAACTTAAATGACTGTTTAAAGCAAAAAATTATTTAGAGAATACGTAAAAATATGTCTGACAATAATAACACAAAGGATTGGGGGGTAATTGAACAATAATGTTTAAGTTCCTTATACTACACATGAAAAAGTATATTATTATTTGAAAGTAGACTAATTAGGGATGAATGTTGAAAATCCTAAGGAAACCACTAAAAATATAATATATAAATATGTAATACTTATAATAAGTTAATAGATGAGATGAAATGGGATAATAAGTCATCAATTAACTCAAGAGAAAGTAGAAAAAGAGGAAAAAAGAAAAAACAGATTGAAAAAATATAGCACTCATCTGATGAATGAAAAAAGTGGGATGGAACAACTGTGAAAGCCTTTGCATCTGGAGTATTCTCTGAATCTGGGAGCTGCTTTCTTGACTTGGAAGACTTTCTAATGTTTCATGAGGCCTTTGATATAGTAACTCTTTTTTTTTTAAAATTTTTATTTATTTATGGCTGTGTTGGGTCTTCGTTTCTGTGCGAGGGCTTTCTCCAGTTGCGGCAAGCGGGGGCCGCTCTTCATCGCGGTGCGCGGGCCTCTCTCTGTCGCGGCCTCTCTTGTTGCGGAGCACAGGCTCCAGACGCGCAGGCTCAGTAGTTGTGGCGCACGGGCCCAGTTGCTCCGCGGCATGTGGGATCTTCCCGGACCAGGGCTCGAACCCGTGTCCCCTGCATTGGCAGGCGGATTCTCAACCACTGCGCCACCAGGGAAGCCCAATATAGTAACTCTTAATAAAATCTTTTCAATTAGTTTGGTGTTGATCAACATAGCCATGCATGGATTTGTCTTTTATCAAATTGCTGCTACTAGAACAGAAGGGTAAAATGCTGTTAAGGCAATAATATATTAGGAGGTCATCAGGCTCGTGAGCTATTTAAGGGTCACATTTTGGGCTGCGGAGCTCATAGATGTTGGCACATCTTCCCCCTCAAACCAGGCATCCTAGAATCATAGGATTTAGGTTTGCAGCCCAGAGAAGGGAAGTGATTCAAGGTCATATAGCAGATTCACTTCTAGTCACTTCTCACTTTAACTCTCCTGGGATTTCTTAACCTATAAAGGTGGAGTGGGGCTGATAAACAAGGGGATCTTTGAGGTTTCTCTGCTCTGTATGAGTTTACTAGTCCTTGAGTCATAAAAGCCAAGACACAAACTTGGCTTTAGTATCAGAGCCGGTCTGTGTGTTTATTGTCCAAGGTGCTGAAGACCCGGGGGCAGGCCCTACCCCAGGGTATTTAAGGCCAAGGGCAAGAGGACACAATTGGCTTTGGAAAATCCCTCCCTCCCTGCTAGAATCGATCTTCCTGCCACCCGCTCCAGTGTCTCACACTGTTGTTCCCCCCAAAGTCTTGGAAACCACAGATGGCAGGCACCTTGGAAGACAGGACAGCAGCACAAAGATCTACAGGACTCTCTGACAGTTGGTGGTCTGATGAATTTGGTCCTTCCTGCCATATCCACTCTACGTTAGACGTGGTGCAGAAACAAAAATATCAAAGCTAATTTGCCTCCCTTTAGCTATAACATCTCCATTTGAAGAACGTGGGAATAAATAATCAGGCTGGCTTTCCAGTGTGGCAGAGAGAACTGGCAGAGGTACTCACTTAATAGGTGCTGGATAAATTCGGTAAAAAGGAGCACTCAGGAGCCAGGATGGGGTTATTACACAAGATCCCATATAGGTTGAGTGTCAGGACCCTGATGTAGCACATATAGCCAGTAGTATAAACCACCAGGAATGTGAGAACTGAGACAGGATGGGGGAACTGAGACAGGAAGGCAGGAGAATTCCCAAGTTAAGATCCAGTTTGGAATCAGATACACTCAGATAACGGGCTAGAATCAATTAGGGAAGATAGATTTGAGGAGGGTAGAAGGTAAAATTCCAGATGTTCCCAGTGATATCACTTCTTCCATCTATCCGTTCAATTTAATACACTGTTCCTGAGTGTTCTCTGTGTTACCCATTTATATATGTGATGCCATTTAATTATTTTACAAATCCTAAATAAAGCAAAGTTGTTGCCATTTACAACTAAGGATATGAAACCTCAGGGGTAAAGAGACTTACCCAGTACCTTTCAAGTGGTGTAGTAGGCAGAATTCTCAGATGAAGCCCAATGACCCATATTCTTGTATAATTCTTTCTCCTTGTGTGTGGACATGCTGTGTAACTTGCTTTACCTATAGAATATAGTAAAGGCTATTTTGGGATATTAAGGGATTTTGCAGATGTAGTTAAAGTCCCTAATCAGATGACTTTAAGTTCATTGAAGGGGAGGTTTAACTGTGTGGGCCAGGCCTAATAAGGTGAGTCGTTTTAAAGAAGGTATATAGGTCAGACACTGATGCCATAGAAGTCCTCTCTATTCATTGCTGGTTTTAAAGAAGCAAGCTGCCAGGCATTTTACAGCCACAAGGAAATTAATTCTGCCAATAACCTGAAGGAACTTGGGAGAAGCTGCTTCTCTAGTTGAGCCTAGAAATGAGAACAAGGCCTGGAGGACACCTTGATTTCAGCCTTGTGAGACCCTGAGCAGAAAACCTGTCTAAGCTGTGCCCAGACTTTTGACCCAAGAAACTGAGAGGTAATAAATAGCTATTGTTTTAAGCTCCTACGCTTGTGGTAATTTGTTATGCAGCAACAGAAAACTAATGCAGTTGGAAAGTGGTAGAATGAGATGTGAAATCTGCCCTGTCTTCCTGTAAAGCCTGCACTCCATTGCAGACACCCCCGCCATCAACTCCACAGATATGCCATTGTTTCCATTCAGGGTTGAACTTGCCCTCAGAGGGAATTCTGATTATGAGCAGGCAGAATAGGAGTGAAAAGAGTGACAAGTTCCTCTATTTTCTCTGACTTTCAGGCAGAGGTAGGCACTGAATTGGCATGGCCTGGCAGCTCATTCCAGGGAGAAAAGTGCATGCTGGCTGGCATCTCTAACAGCTGGTGGTGGTTTGAAGTGCCCACGGGGAGAGTGATGTGGGAGTGGCTACTGGTTAAATCATCAAAGGAAATCGGCCCTTTGGTCATCTTTGGCTCTAGGGCCAGGGGTCCTGAACACTGGCTCACTGGCTAGATACGTTTGGGACATCTGGCATCTTCCCTCTTGAGATCATGTGATTCTGTGAATAACAATAAGAGCCACCATCTGGGGAGCAGCTCCTTCACTCATTCAACAAATATCCACGAGCGCCCACCAGGTGTAGGATGCTGGTGCTGTAGCAGTAGACCCCGGAAAACTGTTAAATGACAGAGGCAGGCCAGCTTGACGCCCAGCTACGTGAACACATCTTTGTGGCCTCTGCCACTACATGAGAGCTTCTCTGTCTGTCCTGGGTACTCAAGCTGCTCAATTGCAACCCTTCATCACACACTTGTCCTTGGCCTCTTCGTATCCTTGGATCTTGGAGTGTTGGGGGGTCAGAGGGGAGGGAAACAAACAAGCAAATGGAGGACAAATCACAGAGCCAAGTGAGGATTCTCTTCCTGTTTCTTCCCCTAAGAAATGGGCAACTTAACAGGACTTAATTTAAGTGCAGCCTATATCGGATGAAGAAGAAGTTGGTTAGATTCATTTTCTTAATCAACTATTTCAAGGCCAGCATTAATTTTTTTATGAGCTGAACTCATCAGGAGAGAACATGCTTCTTCAGGACTTTTCCAACTGAAAATAAATGCCTCATTAAATTAAACATATTAACCTGAGAACAGTATTGATGTCAGCCAGACTAATGAATGTCATTGTAGGGAATACACAATAGTCCTCAGAGGGACCCCACCAGCCATTAGGCACTCTCCGCAAATGTGCTCAATTATTGTAAGATGTGTAATCATCAAGAGAGAACGTGGGAGAGGAGAAAAAAAAAACAGAGGGAAAGGGGCTGATCCTGACACCATGGCTGTCTGTGTGACTATTGCACTGATTAATTCTGGTATATTTGATGCTTGAGAAGTGGCATGTGGTCATCTTCATATGATGTGATTCATTGTTTATTCCAAGAGGAGAGAAGCTTGTTTTTGCCTCTAAAATGTGAGGAGAGGTCAGGCATAAGTATCAGAAAAGCTGGATTCTAGTTCCTGCTCTGCCTCATTAGGACAGGGAATAATTCTCAGGCTTTCTCCATATATCAGTGGACTAGTTTCTTCAAACCTTTATTGAGTCAAACACTGTGCTAGGCACTTTCTTATATGTTGTTTTGTGGAATCCCCACAGAAACCCAATTAGCAATTGGGTTTATTAGACATATTTTTTTGTCCCAGAATTATAGAAGAGGAAAACCGAAGCTCATAGAAATGATCTGACTTGCGTTGCTAGATCTTTGGGACAGGCAGAGGCAGGCAATGGGGCCCTACTCTGGGAGACCATCTCTGGGGAACTGCATCCGCCTTTGCATGACAATATAGAAGCGAGAGTGAATACCTGAGCCTGGTCAGAGCAGCATGAAGCAGAATGCTGAAGGAAGCAGGGCTGTTGAACCTGGGGAGGGAAAAATCATATACAGACAAAAGAAATATCTCCAAATACAAAAAAGGCTGCCACGTGGAAGAGGGACTACATGCCCTCAATGTGGGCTAAAGGAAAAGATTTTCAACAGTCAGAAATGTCCAGAGACAGTTGGGCTACCTCAAGAGGTGATACGCTCTCCATCTTTATAGGTGTGCAAGTAGTAATTAGATACTGTTTGTCATATTTTCAGGATGACCTGAATTTGAATGACAGTGGTTGTGTTTTTTCAGGACAAACTATTTTACCTCTCTCACCCACAGTTTCCTCATTCGCAAAATGGAAAAAATAATGCAGATTATTGTGAGGATTCAAATGGTGTATGTAATACATTACACACAATGCCTGCCTGGGAGCTGATTTTTTTACTGTCAACATTTTATTTTTATTGAGTGGATTCTGGCATCAGATGAGGCCTTGGAACTGTGCCCCCTTCCAGAACTCAACATCTTTAGGAGAAATGCTCTGTTAAAGATGCTCTATTAATGCTCTGAAAATTAGGGGACTGTGTCCATTGTCATTTTATTGCCTCTTAGCTCAAATTTCACTCTTTTTTTTTGCCCTGCATTGTGATACTGAAGCTGAACCCTTTTAAACATCTCTCCTTTGCCAGATGATGCAATGTTAGACCTTGTCAGTAGGGGGTGCTGGGGAGACA
Source organism: Balaenoptera acutorostrata (assembly GCF_949987535.1). Taxonomy (NCBI): domain Eukaryota; kingdom Metazoa; phylum Chordata; class Mammalia; order Artiodactyla; family Balaenopteridae; genus Balaenoptera; species Balaenoptera acutorostrata. Next base: position 24,127,099 of record NC_080064.1, on the reverse strand, counting down.
CTGCAGGCTATGAAAGAGGATGGATTGAGAGAGGATGGAAAAAGATATTCCATGCAAATAGTAATCAAAAGAGAGTAAAACTGGCTATCCTTATATTAGACAAAATGAACTTTAAATCAAAAATGGTTACAAGAGACAAAGAAAGACGTCATATATTAATAAAAGTTTCCTATAGCCAGAATGTATAACAGTTATAAACATTTATGCATCTAATGACAGATTATCAAAATATATGAAACAAAAATGGACAGAATTAAGGAGAGCAATAGTTTTACAATAATAGTTGGAGACTTTAATACCCCACTCTCAATAGTGGATAGGACAACCAGAAGATAAATAAAGAAATAGAGGACTTAAACAACACAATAAACCAACTAGATCTGGCAAACATATGCAGGGCACCCTACCCAACAACAGCACACACATTCTTCTCAAGTACACATGGACATTTTCCAGGATAGACCATACGTTAGACCAAAATCTCAATAGATTTAAAAAGACAGATATCATAGAAAGTATCTTCACTGCCCATAACTGGATGAATTTAGAAAACAATAATAAAAGTAAAACTGGAACACTCACAGAGTTGTGGAAATTAAACACTACACTCTTAAACAGCCAATGGATCAAAGACGAAATGACATGGGGAATTAGAAAATACTTCAAGATGAAAGAAAACAAAAATACAAGGTACCAAAACTTACGAGATGCAGTGAAAGTATTGCTAAGGAGGAAATTTATAACTATAAACACTTGAATTAAAAAATAAGAAAGATCTCAGATCAAAAAACCTAACTTTACAACTTGAGAAACTAGAAAAAGAGGAACAAACTAAACCCAAGCTAGCAGAATGAAGAAAACAATAAAGATTAGAGCAGAGATCAATGAAATAGAGAATAGAAAAACAATAGAGAACATCAATAAGAACAAAAGTTTGTTCTTTGAAAAGATCAACTGACAAACTTTTAGCTAGAAAGACTATGAAAAGAAGAGAGAGGGCTTCCCTGGTGGTGCAGTGGTTGGGAGTCTGCCTGCCGATGCAGGGGACACGGGTTCGAGCCCTGGTCTGGGAGGATCCCACATGCCGCGGAGCAACTAAGCCTGTGAGCCACAACTGCTGAGCCTGCGCGTCTGGAGCCTGTGCTCCGCAACAGGAGAGGCCGCGACAGTGAGAGGCCCGCGCACCGCGATGAAGAGTGGCCCCTGCTCGCCGCAACTGGAGAAAGCCCTCACACAGAAACAAAGACCCAACACAGCCAAAAATAAATAAATAAAGAAAGAAATTTAAAAAAAAAAAAAAAAAAGAAGAGAGAGTACTCAAATTACTAAAATCAAAAAATGAAAATGGTGACATTACTACTGATTCTTCAGAAATAAAAAGGATTGTAAGAGAGTATTATGAACCATGGTATGCCAACCAATTGGATAATCTATATGAAGTGAACAGATATCTGGAAGCACAAAACCTACAAAGACTAAATCATGAAGAAATAGAAAATGTGAAGAGACCTATAACTAGTAAACTATTTAATATTTTACTATTAAAACAGTAATAAAAAAATCTCCTGTAAAAAAAGTGGCCTGGACCTTATGGCTTCACTGATTTCTACCAAACACTGAAAGAAAAACTAATACCAATCTATTTAAACTTTTCAAAAAAATTGAAGAGGATGGAGCACTTCCTAAATCATTCTGTGAGGCCAGCATCACTTTAATACCAAAACAAGACAGACGCTGCAAGAAAAGAAAACTACAGACCAACATCCCTAATGAACATTGATGCAGAAGTCCTCAACAAAGTACTAGCAAACCAAATTCAGGAGCATACTAAAAGGATTATACACCATGACCAAGTGGGATTTATTCCTGGAATGAAAGAGTAGTTCAGTATATGAAAACTGATCAATGTAACACACCACATTAAAAGAATGAAGGAAAAATGATTATCTAAATTGATGTAGAAAAAGCATTTGACAACATTTAACACCCTCTCGTGATAAAAAAATCCAATAAACTAGGAACCCAAGGAAATTACCTCAGCATAATAAAAACTACTTATGAAAACTCCACAGCAAACAACACTCAGTAGTGAAAGACTGAAAGCTTTTACTCTAAGATCAGGAAGAAGACAAGCATGCCCACTTCTGCCACTTCTATTAAACATGGTACTGGAAGTTCTAGCCAGAGCAATTAGTCACGAAAAAGAAATAAAAAGTGCCCAAATTGGAAAGGAAGAAGTAAAATAATCTCTGTAGATGACATGATCTTATATGTAGAAAACCTTAAAGATTCCACACGCAAAAAAAATGTTAGAGCTAATAGATATAGCAAAGTAGCAGGATACAAAGTAAACACATAAAAATCAGTTGCATTTCTTTACATAAAAATGAACAATCTGAAAAGGAAATTACAAAAACAATTCCATTTACAGTAGCATCAAAAAGAATAAGATACTTAGGATAAATTAACCAGGGAGGTTAAAAACTTGTATAATGAAAACCATAAAACATTATTGCTGATAGAGATTAAAGAAAACAAAAGTGGAACCACGTCCCTTTTCCACGGATTGGAAGACTTTAATGTTGTTAAGATGTCAGTACTACCCAAAGTGATCCACAGATTCAATGCAATCCCCATCAAAATCCCAATGACTTTTTTTTGCAGAAATAGAAAAACCCATTCTAAAATTCATATGGAATTTCAAGGAACCCCAAATAGGCAAAACAATCTTGAAAAGGAAGAACAAAACTGGAGGAATCACACTTCTTGATTTCAAAACTTACTACAACCTTACAGTAATTAAAAATAGTTTGGTACTGGAATAAAGACAAATATAGATCAAAAGAATAGAACAGACAGCCCAGAAATAATCCCTTGCATATATAGTCAAATGATTTTTGACAAGGGTACCAAGACCATTCAATGGGAAAGGAGAGGTTTTTTTCAACAAATATTGCAGGGAAAACTAGATATCTATCAATGCATGCTCAAGAATGAAGCTGGACCCTTACCCCACATCATATACAGAAATTAACTCAAAATGGATCAAAGACCAAAGTGTAAGACCTAAAACTATAAGACTCTTAGAAGAACACACAGGGCAAAAGCTTCATGACACTGGATTTGGCAATAATTTATTGGATATGACACCAAAGGCACAGGCAACAAAAGGAAAGGTAGACAAATTGGACTTCATAAAAATTAAAAGAATGTGTTTATCAAATGATAATATCAACAGAATAAAGAGACAATCTACAAAATGGGACAATATTTGCAAATCATATATCTGATAAGGAATTAATATCCAGAATATATAGAGAACTCCTAAAACTCATAAACAACAACAAAAAAGAAACAACACAATTCAAAAATGAGCAAAGGGCTTGAATAGATATTTCTCCTAGGTATATATACAAATGGCTAATAAACACATGAAAAGATGCTCAAAATCACTGATCAATAGGAAAATGCAAATCAAAACTACAATGAGATACCACCTCACCACCTCACACCCATTTGGATGGCTATTATTTTTTTAAAGAAGGGAAAATAACAAGTGTTGGTGAGGATGTGGAAAAATTGGAACCCTTGTGCACTTCTTATGAGGATGTAAAATGGTGCAGCTGCTACAGCAAACAATGTGATGATTCTTCAGAAAATTAAAAATATAATTACCATATGATCCAGCAATTGCAGGATCAAATGGTATCTACTTCTATGTGTATCTACTTCTATGTATATACCCAGCAGAATTTGAAAGCAGGGCCTCAAAGAGATATTTATGCACTCATGTTCAGAGCAGCATTATTCACAATAGCCAAAAGGTGGAAGCAACCCAAGTGTCCAACTGATGAAAAGATAAGCAAAATGTGGTGTATACATACAACGGAATATACTTTAAAGAGGAAGCAAATTATGACATATGCTAAAACAGGGCTGAACCTTAAGGACATTATGCTAAGTGCAGTAAATCAGCCATGAAAATACAAACATGATTATACTTATATGAGATACTTATATTAGTCAAAATCATAGAGCCAGAAAGTAGAATGGTGGTTGCCAGGGTTGGGAAGAGGCGGGTAAAGGGGAGTTAATGTTTAATGGGTATCAGTTTTACAAAATGAAAAGAGTTATGGAGATGGATGGTGGTAATGGTTGCACAACATTATGAATGTATTTAATGCCACTGAACTGTACACTTAAAATGGTTAAGATGTTAAATTTTATGTGTATTTTAGTACAATACAAAAAAAGAATGGGGAAAAAAAAGGATGAGATTTCTCCTGCAATTTCTGGTTTTCTTTTATCCTTGCTCCTATGGCGTGACTGCCAGCGATGTGAGAATGACCTCAGACTCTTACCTTCTTGCGAGTAGCTTCCTATTTAGTAGCTTTGGCCCACTGGCTGTGGGCCATTTCTGGCCCATGGTACCCCAGTGAACTTCTCCTTCACCAGCTGGGCCACAGTTAGACCATTTCCCACAATGTCTGAGTCTTGGCCTTGTACAATGTGACCCTTTGCCAAGATTGTTCCTTCTTTAAGCCCTCTTCCTCGGCCCTAAAGGTAGTAGTAGCTACTCTCTACGTTTTATATTTCTGTATTCTTTAAGATTCTATTTTACTCCTTTTAGTATTCAATGATCTTTTACTAGCTAATAATTCTTTATATTAATTTTTCCCTGTTCAAATTACTTTTGTGATTTTGGTCTTCTGAACTGACCCCAATTTGTAATATTTGCCAGTCTCTGTGGTGTAAATACTCCCACCATAGTCAATTTCAAACTACTGATACCATGTCCTTAAACGCAAAGTTTGGAAGAGACTCAGAGTAATACACAGTTATATAGTATTTCCACCATTCAGATACAAATGAGCAAACAATCTCAAAAGCATACACAATAGTAAAATATTATAAAGTTATTAAGATCTGATAAATTTTGAACGTTTACTGCCTTTGTTTTGAATCGCAAGTTGTTTAATTTTAACATTATATAATTTAATTGTTAATTGTGGCTGTGTTCAATAACTGGATGACAAAACTCCTGAAAATCTAACCATCAGCTCTATGAGCTGGTTTGAGCCGGCTCTGGCACGCCACTGCCCCTACTCCTCTCGCCCCATCATCCCTGGTTCTTGATCCCGCAATTGTGGAAATAGAAACTCACCTAGTTTCTCAGACTTGTACAGTCACTCACTGGGAGGTCAGGCATTCAGCCCCCTGCCTCACTTGATCACCCCTCCTAATGCAGTACTTGACACTTTCAATTTATTTTTCAATTCCATTATCATCAGAAATGATGATTAAGTTTCCAGAGTAAATACTGCTTTACCAAACGGAATTAATGACAGTGTGGGCAGGCGGGGAGCATCCCCAGGACCTTTATCTCAGCATCAATGTTGACTCTTCTCAACAGTTAACACTTCGGTCCTCACTGACCCCTGTGCCTTCTTGTAGCCTCTGGTGGGGGGAACACCGGGCTCACACTCTCCTCCCCTTCCTGTCCTCCCTCCCAGCACCCCGGCCTCCAGAAAGGTCTCTGATGGATCAGAATCTCCTGCCCTGCCTCCTGGTCCACGGTCGAATAGAGTGCCGAGATGGCGCTCTGGTTTCTTCCTAACCTACTGCGCGTGGGGAATGACTGATGTTCACTTTGAGGGGGGCCGGGGAACAAGCAGGTTGTTCACATAGTCATGGCCTTTGGGGAATAGATGCACCTTCCAGGTTGAGACTTCAGAGTCTCCTCTGTCTGCTGCATGGCGCTGACTTGCTGGATGAAGAACTCTCAATCTCATCTTTGGACTCCACAATGAACTTGAACTTCATTATTGAAGACTCCCAAACCTGGGTGTGAATTCTGAGCCAATGCTCCTTGCAGAGCAGCCCGGCCAGAGTTCTCATTTTCTGCTGGTCTTAGTCTAAAGCTTCCTGCTCTAACGACTGGCTGCTTAGCACTTGTGTAATGGATCTGATTTCTTGGTTGATCTTATATAGAATATACTTAGGAGAAATAAAATAACGATCAAAGAAACTTAAATGAATTACACCCTTACCAAGAGAAGAATGACAATTCACTTGAAACATGAACTACAAGGGGAATAAAGATCTGTTGTGCACTGAGACCGGGAAGCTGAGGAGAGGGACGCCGGGTCCCTGAACTCATCGCATCTTGGGTCACTTTCTCCGCTGTGTAGGGCAGCATGTCCCGGCTCCATCCCCTGCCCCAGCCCTCCCCCACAGGGAGAGGGGATGTCACTCTCCTACCCTCTCTGAGGGGTGATGGCTTTGCCTTAGAGAGGAGGAGGGGTCCCATCTTTCCTCAACCTTACCCCCTGCCAACCTATCCTCTGCCTCCTTTCTCACAGGCCCCATCAGCTGAGGAATGAGTCCCGCAAGCACTGAGCAAAACAAGAGGGGAGATTCTCCCACAGGGAAGGGGGTGGCCAGGGGGAGGCAGCCGGGCTCTGGGGTCGCAGGCCGGGCTTCTGAAAGGGCTGTGGTGCTGGAATGAGCAGCCAGGTTGTATAGCGGCGAGGAGTGGATCCAGACGGCTGCAGCGGGCAACCAGGGGCCAGGGTTCCCTGCTGACAGTGGGCTACACAGTGAATTCTAGAGTTTGCCAGTGGGTGGAGCTGACACACAGCTGAGCCTGAACCAGAGGGAGAAGACAGAACCCTATTTATGGAGCTTCCCCCAGGAGTTGGTTCTTTAGACTCACAATCCCACCTAAACTTAATCTCACTTCAGGGAAAACAGGTGCAAAGGTGCCAGTTTTAAGAGGAGAAGGTGGGAGATGGGGGGTGACCTCTGGAAAGAGTGTGGATGGGGAGAAGGGCCGGGGAGAGGAGGCTGAGACTCCAGGGCTTCTGGGACTTGGACTCGCCTGCTCTGGGGTGAAGGTGTGCTTCGGATCCAGGAGGGCTGGGCTGCAGAGGCTGACAGAGAACTCTTGTCCACACACTTATTTAATAAACATGTATTGAGGTCCTACCAAGAGCAGAGAGCTAGGAAAACATGGTCCCTGATCTTGCTGAGCTCAGAAGTAAATGGGCATGTAAATAGATTTTCTAGTTTATAGAGGGGAAAACTGAGTTCCAAAGAAGGTAAACATTATTCATTATTTACAGGTGAGGAAACTGGGATTCAGAGAGGTCGGGTAAGTCGATTTAATCCTCCTGCCTAGTAAGTGGCAAAGCGAGATGCAAAGTGAAATGGTCTGTCCTGGGCCACTTTTTTTTTTTTTATTTTAGAAATTCACGTTCTTTTATGTATTTATTTATTTATTTATTTATTTATGACTGTGTTGAGTCTTCGTTTCTGTGCGAGGGCTTCCTCTAGTTGCAGCAAGTGGGGACCACTCTTCATCGCGGTGCGCGGGCCTCTCACCATCGCGGCCTCTCTCGTTGCGGAGCACGGGCTCCAGATGCGCAGGCTCAGTAATTGTGGCTCACGGGCCCCGTTGCTCCGTGGCATGTGGGATCTTCCCAGACCAGGGCTCGAACCCGTGTCCCCTGCATTGGCAGGCAGATTCTCAACCACTGCGCCACCAGGGAAGCCCTTGGGCCACTTTTATTTTTAGTAATGATTTCATCCAAATGAGATCATGAACTGTATTGCTAACATGATGTAGTCTGTCACCTGGGCAGCTGGGCACCCCACTGCCCACCCATGCGCTGCTCTAGGAGGAGAGTGCAGGTGAAATGAGGTTCTCCCTGTCCTTGTTCCCTGGCCTCTTCCCTAGGGGTAGACTGGGACAACCCAGGCTGGGCTCAGTTCTGGGGCTGGTCTTAGGGGCCCCAGGGGACCATTCTATCCAGAGATCCAGAGCAGGGCATGGTGCTTGGCCTGGAGGACTCTTCCCCGGTACAGTCTAGGAGAAACTTGAGCACTGGGGAGACCAAATCCCTGATCAAGGCAGAGGGGTTGGAGATGGACCATCCGAGGGAAACAGGACCCAGGTTGGGTCTGACAACTCCAGGCAACATCTTGGAAGGGCCTCCCAAGAGATGCCCCAAAGCCTGGCAATGTCCCCTGATGCTCACCTTTGTGGGCCTAGTGGTGCCCAGACTGTGCTGGAGCTGGCCACACTGCAAGGGCTACCTTGCTTGAGGGTCACCATTCCCCTGTCTCTCCATGTTCTAGGGCTGTTGTTGCCATCCTATAACCTCAGTGGCAACTAGCCTCAAGCCCATCGACAGACACCGTCTCCTTGTGACCAAGATTTCAGGCAAAGTGTTTTACCTGAAATCTTACTATAATGAAAGAGTGAAGTCCTCTCATACATATTGGCCAGAAGTTTCTGGGAAGGTTTCAGGGAGGAGGTGAGCCTTGAGTCCACCCTTGACTTCAGGCTTGTGGGGGAGAAAACGGTGTGGGAAAGGTGTCTCAGATAAGGGTGTGTTACGTGCAAGGTTTGTGCAAAAGGCAGGGAGGAGACTGATTTCAAAAGGCTAAGCTGTGGGATGGTCTGGGGGAGGAAGTGAGAGCCCAGCCTAAATGAACTGTTTAAAAAAGCTACCAACTTAGGGGCAAGGAGGAGGAAAAACCAGCTTTTATTGAGTGCCTTCTTTGTCGCTTATGTATGTCCTCAATTAGACATTTCACCCTCCAAATTCTCCTGAAGGGTGTCAGCGTTGGCTGGTTGCATTTCTCCTCCCTTCTGCAATAGGGCTAACTTTGGTTCTGGGGGCACCCCCTTCCTCACTCTCAATCCATGTGTGAGTCTGCACCCACAGCTCAGGGGTGGGCCCTGGGACCCAGGCTTAAAGCAATCTACGTGCCACATTCCTCTGGCCCCAGTAAGTGGCACAGGGATGTGACCCAATCAAAGCCAATGAGATGCAGTGAGAACTCCGCTGAGGCTTCTGAGAAGGAACTCTTGCAGTTCTTTTCCACTGAACTTGAACTCAGATGTTTGTAGTCTCGAGTTGTTGCCAATATGTCATGTGTAGACTGAGAATGAAGACAATGTGGGGAAGAGAGACAGAGATAAACCAGGTCCTGGTGACATCACTGGGGACCCCATTAAGCCATGACTGAAACCAGACTTAACCCTGAAACTTTTCTTATGAGCATCAAATTCCTTTCTTCCTTAATGCAGTTCGGATTGAGTTTTCTGACATGTGCAATCGAAAAGAATCACAACTCTTTTACAAATCCATACAAGAAACTCAAGTAGAAAGAAGAGTTACGATAAGGAAACCCAGTATTCCTTTGCCCATCTTCTTCCTTCTCTCTGCAGACTGGCTTCTCTTGTGACCCACCCCAGCCATACCAAAATGGTAGCCTCTACTTCTGAGCTGCAAGATCCTCCATGATGATTTTCAGCTAACTGATTTTGTCTCATCCTAAACTGAAGATTCTCAAAGAAGAGAATCAGATTTGCCCAGCCTGGGTGAGATGTCCATTCCTGTCCAGTTAGTAAGTTGTGGAGGGCTGCAGGGGCGGGGCTTAACAGGCTTCTGGGCTGAGCAAGGTGAGAGGTACAGGAAGAAATAATTAGCATTTCTAAGCAGAAGTGAACCACAATTCCTGTTTTCCAAACGAGGGAACCAATGCCCAAAGTAACGTGACTTGTCCAAGATCACATAGCCGGTGAATTACAAAATCCAGATGCATATCTTGTTGTGCCGGACTCCAAACTCCATGATCTTTCCACACCCCCAGCCCCACAAGTTTTTCTTTGGGTTCCTTCTATTTCCTCCCCCCACGAACCCACTTCTTGCTGGATGACCAGGGCAGGAAATAGGGAAGCAGACTTCCCTGAGAAGAGAGGTAACACACCCAGGGCTACGAGGAGGAATGAAGGCCACCTTGATCCCCTTGGCACTGAGGGCATCTGTAGTTTCCCACGAGAAGTAGGCACGGCTTTCCTTCCAGTGACAGGCCTGGCAGTCCACAGGCTCTGATCCCACACTCAATTATTCAACACAAACAAGAGCTGAATTAACATTTCATGACCACATGGCTTTTCACCCAAATAGCTATCTGATTGTGAACATATTTGCCTGAGTCCAGTAGTCCCACTGCTGAGATCTTCATCAGAAGCCTTTCAACCTCCATAAATCAGTTTTGATAACAAGCCCTCTTGTGATTGTTGCAAAGTCCAAAGTGGGGCAGGCCTCCTGCAGATGCAGTGCCCCAGTGACTGTGGTTAAAGAAGGCCCTCTAGGGAGCGTGGCTGGGCGCCTGCTGACCACATGGCCCTGGCCTCTGGTTCCAGGAGACAATCTCTGATCTCTGACATTTACTCAGCAGGATCCATGGGATGATTCTTGGTAAACAACGGCCAAAAAGGATTTAGGAAGGGGAACTGCAGTGTGAGTTGTACCTGGAAGTAACTGAAAACCACATCTCTGCAGACAGGGAGGGAAGGGGTGTATGTGTAGCCCCTTCAGGGTGTCTTGAGGGCAGGCAGGTGCCTAGATGACTTATTGAGTCTGGTGGGGGTGGTGATGGGGAGCCCTGGCTTCCAGCCCTCACCTGTCCCATCACTGATTGTCTGAGGAGGCTCTGGGCACCCCTGGGCAGCAGGAGGGGGTGTCCACATAGAGGTGGGCTGGACATGGGGCAGTGCAGATCTGAACAAGGTTCCCCCACCAAGGCCGACAGGAAGGTCCAGCCAGAGGGGATGGTGGGAAACAAGGCTCAGAATTGAGAGACTAGGGGCAGGTGAGAGATGGCCAGAAAGGTCAGTCCAGGCATTTCAGCAACAAAACAGACATACAGAGCTCCACCCACCATGGGGGCCGGGACCCGGTGGTGAGGGGAGATCCTGACTCAGGGTGAAGAAGGCATCTATAAGATCTGAGAAAAGGGGCAATGCCTGAGCTCAGAGCTCAGCTCAGAAGAGGCCCCAGACCCTGGGCTGTTCTCAGTGCCCTGTCAGACCCCCGGGGCATTCACTGTTGTAGGAGCCGCTGTGAAGAAAGAGTGGAGAGGGCTCGGGAGTAACTGGAAGTGCTCAGTGAGGTCACGCCTCAGAGACAGTTCAAGAGGTGCTGTGAGGGCGCTGCTTAGGACGGACTCTACAGGGAATCACAGGGGAGAGAAAGAGAAAGGGATGGTGGGGTCTGGGCAAGACAGAGCTGATCTTTGGGGAGCATCATGGTAGAGGTGAAGTCAGGATATTGGATTCTGGGCCTGACTCTGCTCTGAATCACTGTGTGAGCCAGGACAAGTCACTTGCCTTCTCTGGGCTTGTGTATGCAAATCTGTAGAATGAGAGGCGTTAGCTGGGGGATTTCTAAGACTTCTCTCAGCTCAGAGGGTCAAACCTTGACTATTTTTCATTCTGTGTGATACCCTCATCCTACCCTCACATCCCAATCCTCTGCCTCAAGTCTGACCAGTGGCTCCCCAGATCAATTCTGCCTTCTGCTAGAGGAAGGCATGTCAGCACCATCAAAGAACCTTAAATGAATTACACTGAGTCAGCAGCCCTCACAATCATTGCGTGAAGTGGGTCTGGCAGTGACGGGACTGCTCGGTTCATTAAAGTCTGGGGATAATGTGCCCTCGCCCTTGGAGATGCCATTACGGGGTGGTTTCTGCAGCTTCCTCCTTGGGAGGGAAGAAACCGGGGAGAAGGGGCAGCGGGAGATGAACCTGACTCACACCCCTGGGGGAGAGGCTGACACGGCAAAGTTTTGTGCTGGTCTCAGCTTGGAGACTTAGATGCTGGAGGGGAGGCAGCCATTAGGCTCTTTCATCTCCTGTGACAGGAACCTCAGTGCCTAAACCTGGCTTGAGCTCAGCAGGGTTTTATCAGGTTATACAAACACAGAGGCTCAGAGACAGAGTAACCTTCAGGAGCACCTTGACTCAGGGGCTCAAATGACACCACCAGGACCTGTTTCTTCTTTCTTCATCTTTTAGAGTCTCTCTCCCATGCAAGACAATTGTCAGGCTCCTCTTCATGGTAGCAGGATGTTTTCCATCCTGACTGAAGTCCAGTAGAGAGAAATTGTCTTCCTCACAGCTGATCAAAAGTCTTGGATCATTGGCTCTAAGAGACACAGCTCAACCTCTGTACCATCAGAAAGCACAGAAGGTTAGAATGTGCTGACTGGCTTAGGCCAATCAGGGTCGTCCATCCCATGAGTGAGGTTAACCCCACCCAAGCCACAGGGGCTGAAAGCGAGGAAGGATACAGCTTTGTCATTAAAAGAACTAGGTCATAAAACCCCACAGATTTCCTCTAATGAGTTTGGGGTGGAGGGAAATAAAAGAAAACATTAACAGAAAAAAAATAAAGAGGGAAAAAACCAAATAGTTATGCATTATGGCTGATCTTATCTCATTTTCCCAGTGGCCCAATGATACTGGAACTACTATTATCCCAGTATAGAATCCTAGGCTTTTAGAGTTGGAAGAATCTTTGAAATCCTTGGTCCAACCCCCTTACTTTCACAGGCAATGCAACAGAGATCCAGAGGGCTTAAGTGACCGTCTCAAGGTCACACAACTCAGGGGAAGATGTCAGAGTAGGAAGAAGCAGGGACCCATCTCCCCACCTGGACAAAAACTGTACTGGAAGAATCTGCCTAATCTAACTATTTTGGAAGTCTGGAGACTTTTAGAAGGCTTGCAAATTCTCCCAGGAGAAGTCTTGGCAGGTAAGTTGTTGTTAATTATGGTTAATTTTATCTCTTAGCTTGGTAGCATCTACCCTTGCCCCACTCCCTGACTCAACATCAGGAAGCAGTGCAAGTGTTCTTGAAGTAGCTTGGACACAGCTTTAGGGAGCCAGTATGGGCAACAGGACCCTGTCCTCCAAATATTGGGATCTGTGCCCTGAGCACTAATTGCTGCTTCTGACTGTGGAGGTGCAGACATGGAGGTGAACAGCCATTGTTGCAAGCCCTTCCTCTTCAGCTATAGTGACTTCCAGGGGACTTAAAGGGCTGGTGCATTTTCCTCCTTAATTTTTCTCTTTTCCCCTTTAAAGAGCCAGACATTTAAGGATGAGGACACTCAAAAACAATGCATAAACAGGGGAATTTAGAAAGCCACTGCACATACGCAGTGGAAGGCTCAGACAAAGCCTGAGAAGACCTTAAGTTTACACCTCAGGCTGAGCCCTGGCACAGAGACAGCCTACAAAAATCAACCAACCAACCACCAAACAAACACATCAGCAAATGATGGAAAAGGAGGGGGGGCAGAATCTGATTTTTTAGAGTTACCATACTATAAGATCCAAATGTCTGGTTTTCAACAACAACAACAATCACAACGCATTCTAAAAAACAGAAACGTATGGCCCATTCAAAGGAGAAAAATAAATATAAACTATTCTTGAGAAAGACCAGATGGCAGATTTACTAGACAAAGACCTTTAAACAACTGTCTTAAAGATGGTCAAAGAACTAAAGGCAGTTGTGGAGAATGTCAAGAAAACAATGTATGAAAAATGGAAATATCAATAAAGAAGAAGGAAACATAAAAAGAAATTCTGGAGCTGAAAAATATAACTGAAATGAAAAATTCACTGGAGGGATTTGAAAGCAAATTTGAACAAATAAGAAAGAATCAGTGAATCTGAAAATAGGACAATGGGAATTATGGAGTCTGAGAAACAGAGGGAGAAAAGATTTTTTAAAAAGTGAACAGAGCCTAAGGGATCCATGAGACACCATCAAGCGAACCAACACACACGCTATGGGAGTATGATTGTAACTTTGGTTCGTAACTCTGCTTTTTGCTTTTTTGCACAATTTAAGAGACTAATGTATTAAAAATTATTAGTTTATGTTTTTGGACACAATATATAAAGATATAACTTTGTGACATCAGTAACTGAAAGGTGGTGGGTATAGTGCTGTAAGGAGCAGGGTTTTGTATGTTATTGAAGTTAAGCTGGTATGAATTCGAATTAGAGTATTATAACCTTAGGATGTTAACTGTAGTCCTCATGGTAACCACAAAGAAAATAGCTATAGAACATACACAAAAGGAAATGGGAAGAATTAAAATGTTTTGCTACAAAAAAACATCAACTCTACATAAAAAAAGATATCAATGCAGGAAATGAGAGACAATAAGGGTAAGGCATACAGAATATAAACAACAAATGATAGAATTAAGTCCCTTCTTATCAGTTATTACTTTAAATGTAAATGGATTAAACATCCCACTCAAAAGACAGAGGCTGGCAGAATGGGTAAAAACACATGAGCTGGGGGTGCCTTCAAGATGGCAGAGGAGTAAGACGTGGAGATCACCTTCCTCTCCACAAATACATCAAAACTACATCTACATGTGGAACAACTCCTACAGAACACCTACTGAACGCTGGCAGAAGACCTCAGACTTCCCAAAAGGCAAGAAACTCCCCACGTACCTGGGTAGGGAAAAAGAAAAAAGGAAAAACAGAGACAAAAGAATAGGGACGGGACCTGCACCTCTGGGAGGGAGCTGTGAAGGAGGAAAAGTTTCCACACACTAGGAAGCCCTTTCACTGGTGGAGACAGGGGGTGGGCCGGGGGGGAAGCTTCGGAGCCACAGAGGACAGCGCAGCAACAGTGGTCCAGAGGGCAAAGCGGAGAGATTCCCGCACAGAGGATCAGTGCTGACCAGCACTCACCAGCCTGAGAGGCTTGTCTGCCAGGGCAGGTGTGGACTGGGAGCTGAGGCTCAGGCTTCGGAGTTCAGATCCCAGGGAGAGGACTGGGGTTGGCTGCATGAACACAGGCTGAAGGGGGCTAGTGCACCACAGCTAGCTGGGAGGGAGTCCAGGAAAAAGTCTGGAACTGCCTAAGAGGCAAGAGACCGTTGTTTCAGGGTGCACAAGGAAAGAGGATTCAGAGCACCACCTAAACGAGCTCCAGAGACCGGTGTGAGCCATGGCTATCAGCGCAGACGCCAGAGATAGGCATGAAATGCTAAGGCTGCTGCTACAGACACCAAGAAGCCTGTGTGCAAGCACAGGTCACTATCCACACCACCACTCCAGGGAGCCTGTGCAGCCTGCCACTGCCAGGGTCCTGTGATCCAGGGACAACTTCCCCTGGAGAACACACGGCGTGCCTCAGGCTGGTGCAACGTCACGCTGGTCTCTGCTGCCGCAGGCTCATCCCACATTCTGTACCCCTCCCTCCCCCGCCTGAGTGAGCCAGAGCCCCCTAATCAGCCACTCCTTTAACCCCGTCCTGTCTGAGCGAAGAACAGACGCCCTCAGGCGACCTACACACAGAAGCGGGTCCAAATCCAAAGCTGAACCCCAGGGGCTGTGCAAACAAAGAAGAGAAGGGGAAATTTCTCCCAGCAGGCTCAGGAGCAGTGGATTAAATCTCCACAATCAACTTGATGTACCCTACATCTGTGGAATCCCTGAATAGACAACAAATAATCCCAAAATTGACGTGGTGGACTTTGGCAGCACCTGTAGACTTGGGGTTTGCTTTCTGCATCTAATTTGTTTCTAGTTGTCTGTTTATCTTAGTTTAGTATTTAGAGCTTATTATTATTGGTAGATTTGTTTATTGATTTGGTTGCTCTCTTCCTTTTTAAATTTATATATATATATATATATATATATATATATATATATATATATATATATATATATATATATATATACTTTTTTTCCTTTTCCTCTTTTGGTGAGTATGTATGTGTATGCTTTTTTGTGTAATTTTGTCTATATAACTTTGCTTTTGCCATTTGCCTTAGGGTTCTGACTGTCTTTTTTTTTTTTTTTGTATAGTTTATAGTGCTTGTGGATTGGTGGATTTTTTATTTTTATTTTTTGGTTTGGTTGCCCTCTTCTTTCTTTCTCTCTTTCTTTTTAAAATTTTTTTAATTTTTAATAATTTTTTAATATTTTAATAACTTTATTTTATTTTATGTATTTATTTATTTATTTTTCTTTCTTTCTTTTTTTTCTCCTTTTCTTCTGAGCCGTGTGGCTGACAGGGTCTTGGTGCTCTGACCAGGTGTCAGGCCTGAGCCTCTGAGGTGGGAAAGCCAAGTTCAGGACATTGGTCCACCAGAGACCTCCCAGCTCCACATAATATCAAATGGCGAAAGCTCTCCCAGAGATCTCCATCTCAACACTAAGACCCAGCTCTGCTCAACGACCAGCAAACTACAGTGCTGGACACCCTATGCCAAACAACTAGCAAGACAGGAACACAAACCCACCTATTAGCAGAGAGGCTGCCTAAAATCATAATAAGTTCACAGACACCCAAAAACACACCACCAGGCATGGTCTTGTGCACCAGAAAGACAAGATCCAGCCTCATCCACCAGAGCACATGCACCAGTCCCCTCCACCAGGAAGCCTTCACAACCCACTGAACCAACCTTACCCAATGGAAGCAGACACCAAAAACAATGAGAACTACGAACCTGCAGCCTGTGAAACAGAGACCCCAAACACAGTAAGTTAAGCAAAATGAGAAGACAGAGAAATACACAGCAGATGAAGGAGCAAGGTAAAAACCCACCAGACCAAACAAATGAAGAGGAAATAGGCAGTCTACCTGAAAAAGAATTCAGAGTAATGATAGTAAAGATGATCCAAAATCTTGGAAATAGAATGGAGAAAATACAAGAAACATTTAACAAGGACCTAGAAAAACTAAAGAGCAAACAAACAATGATGAACAACACAATGAATGAAATAAAAAATTCTCTAGAAGGAATCAATAGGACAACATTAAGCACACCAACATTCAAATTATAAGGGTCCCAGAAGAATAAGAGAAAAAGAAAGGGAATGAGAAAAGATTTGAAGAGATTATAGTTGAAAACTTCCTTAATATGGGTAAGGAAATAGTCAGTCAAGTCCAGGAGGCGCAGAGAGTTCCATACAGGATAAATCCAAGGAGAAACACACCAAGACACATATTAATCAAACTATCAAAAATTAAATACAAAGAAAAAATATTAAAAGCAGCAAGGGAAAAGCAACAAATAAAATACAAGGGAATCCCCATAAGGTTAACAGCTGATCTTTCAGCAGAAACTCTGCAAGCCAGAAGGAACTGGCAGGACATATTTAAGGTGATGAAAGGGAAAAACCTACAACCAAGATTACTCTACCCAGCAAGGATCTCATTCAGATTTGATGGAGAAATTAAAACCTTTACAGTATAGCAAAATCTAAGAGAATTCAGCATCACCAAAAGAGCTCTACAACAAATGCTAAAGGAACTTCTCTAGGCAGGAAACACAAGAGAAGGAAAAGACTTACAATAACAAACCCAAAACAATTAAGAAAATGGTAATAGGAATATACATATTGATAACTACCTTAAATGTAAATGGCTTAAATGCTCCCACCAAAGGACATAGACTGGCTGAATGGATACAAAAACAGGACCCACATATATGTTGTCTACAAGAGACCCACTTCAGACCTAGAGACACATACAGACTGAAAGTGAGGGGATGGAAAAAGATATTCCATGCAAATGGAAATCAAAAGAAAGCTGGAGTAGCAATTCTCATATCAGACAAAATAAACTTTAAAATAAAGACTATTGCAAGAGACAAAGAAGGACACTACATAATGATCAAGGGATCAATCCAAGAAGAAGATATAACAATTGTAAATATTTATGCACCCAACATAGGAGCACCTCAATACATAAGGCAAATGCTAACAGCCATAAAAGGGGAAATTGAGAGTAACACAATAATACTAGGGGACTTTAACACCTCACTTTCACCAATGGACAGATCATCCAAAATGATAATAAATAAGGAAACACAAGCTTTAAATGAAGCATTAAACAGGATAAACTTAATTGATATTTATAGGACATTCCATCCAAAAACAACAGATTACACTTTCTTCTCAAGTGCTCATGGATCATTCTCCAGGATAGATCATATCTTGGGTCACAAATCAAACCCTGGTAAATTTAAGAAAATTGAAATCGTATCAAGTATCTTTTCTGACCACAAGGCTATGAGACTAGATATCAATTACAGGAAAAAATCTGAAAAAAATACAGACACATGGAGGCTAAACAATACAATACTAAATAGCCAAGAGATCACTGAAGAAATCAAAGAGGAAATCAAAAAATACCTAGAAACAAATGACAATGAAAACACAACAACCCAAAACCTATGGGATGCAGCAAAAGCAGTTATAAGAGGGAAGTTTAGAGCAGTACAATCCTACCTCAACAAACAAGAAACATCTCAAATAAACAACCTAACCTTACACCTAAAGCAATCAGAGAGAGAAGAACAAAAAATTCCCCAAAGTTAGCAGAAGGAAAGAAATCATAAAGATCAGATCAGAAATAAATGAAAAAGAAATGAAGGAAACAATAGCAAAGATCAATACAACCAAAAGCTGGTTCTCTGAGAAGGTAAAAAAATTGATAAACCATTAGCCAGACTCATCAAGAAAAAAAGGGAGAAGACTCAAATTAATAGAATTAGAAATAAAAAAGGAGAAGTACCAACTGACACTGCAGAAATACAAAGGATCATGAGAGATTACTACAAGCAACTATATGCCAATAAAATGGACAACCTGGAAGAAATGGACAAATTCTTAGAAAAGCACAACATTCTGAGACTGAACTAGGAAGAAATAGAAAATACAAACAGACCAATCACAAGCACTGAAATTGAGACTGTGATTAAAAATTTTCCAACAAACAAAAGCCCAGGACCAGATGGCTTCACAGGCGAATTCTATCAAACATTTAGCGAAGAGCTAACAACTATCCTCTCAAACTATTCCAAAATATAACAGAGGGAGGAACACTCCCAAACTCATTCTATGAGGCCACCATCACCCTGATACCAAAACCAGACAAAGATGTCACAAAGAAAGAAAACTACAGGCCAGTATCACTGATGAACATAGATGCAAAAATCCTCAACAAAATACTAGCAAACAGAATCCAACACCACATTCAAAGGATCATACACCATGATCAAGTGGGGTTTATCACAGGAATGCAAGGATTCTTCAATATACGCAAATCAATGAATGTGATAAACCATATTAACAAACTGAAGGAGAAAAACCATATGATCATCTCAATAGATGCAGAAAAAGCTTTTGACAAAATTCAACACCGATTTATGATAAAAGCGCTCCAGAAAGTAGGCATAGAGGGAACTTACCTCAACATAATAAAGGCCATATATTACAAACCCACAGCCAACATCGTTCTCAATGGTGAAAAACTGAAACCATTTCCACTAAGATCAGGAACAAGACAAGGTTGCCCACTCTCAAAATTATTATTTAACATAGTTTTGGAAGTTTTAGTCACATCAATCAGAGAAGAAAAAGAAATAAAAGGAATCCAAATCGGAAAAGAAGTAGTAAAGCTGTCACTGTTTGCAGATGATATGATACTATACATAGAGAATCCTAAAGACACTATCAGAAAACTACTAGAGCTAATCAATGAATTTGGTAAAGTAGCAGGATACAAAATTAATGCACAGAGATCTCTTGCTTTCCTATACACTAATGATGAAAAACCAGAAAGAGAAATTAAGGAAACACTCCCATGTACCATTGCAACCAAAAGAATAAAATACCTAGGAATAAACCTACTTAAGGAGACAAAAGACCTGTATGCAGAAAACTATAAGGCACTGATGAAAGAAATTAAAGATGATACAAACAGATGGAGAGATATACCATGTTCTTGGATTGGAAGAATCAACATTGTGAAAATGACTATACTACCCAAAGCAATCTACAGATTCAATGCAATCTTTATCAAACTACTAATGGCATTTTTCACAGAACTAGAACAAAACATTTCACAATGTGTATGAAAACACAAAAGACCCTGAATAGCCAAAGCAATCTTGAGAAAGAAAAACAGAACTGGAGAATCAGGCTCCCTGACTTCAGACTATACTACAAAGCTACAGTAATCAAGACAGTATGGTAGTGGCACAAAAACAGAAATATAGATCAATGGAACAGGATAGAAAGCCCAGAGATAAACCCACTCACATATGGTCACCTTATCTTTGATAAAGGAGGCAAGAATATACAATGGAGAACAGACAGCCTCTTCAATAAGTGGTGCTGGGAAAACTGGACAGCTACATGTAAAAGAATGAAATTAGAACACTCCCTAACACCACACACAAAAATAAACTCAAAATGGATTAAAGGCCTAAATGTAAGGCCAGACACTATAGAACTCTTGGAGGAAAACATAGGGAGAACACTCCATGATATAAATCACAGCAAGATTCTTTTTGACCCACCTCCCAGAGAAATGGAAATAAAAACAAAAATAAAGAAATGGGACCTAATGAAACTTAAAAGCTTTTGCACAGCAAAGGAAACCATAAACAAGATGAAAAGACAACCCTCAGAATGGGAGAAAATATTTGCAAATGAAGCAACCAACAAAGGATTAATCTCCAAAATATACAAGCAGCTCATGCAGCTCAATATAAATAAAAACAAACAACCCAATCCAAAAATAGACAGAAGACCTAAATAGACGTTTCTCCAAAGAAGATAGACAGACTGTCAAAAAACACATGAAAGGATGCTCAGCATCACTAATGATTAGAGAAATGCAAATCAAAACTACAATGAGGTATCACCTCACACCAGTCAGAATGGCCATCATCAAAAAATCTACAAACAATAAATGCTGGAGAGGATGTGGAGAAAAGGGAACCCTCTTGCACTGGTGGTGGGAATGTAAACTGATACAACAACTATGGAGAACAGTATGGAAGTTCCTCAAAAAACTAAAAATAGAACTACCATATGACCCAGCAATCCCACTACTGGTTATATACCCTGAGAAAACCGTAATTCAAAAAAGTCATGTACCATAATGTTCATTGCAGCTTTATTTACAATAGCCAGGACATGGAAGCAACCTAAGTGTCCATTGACAGATGAATGGATAAAGAAGATGTAACACATATATACAATGGAATATTACTCAGCCATAAAAGGAAACGAAATTGAGTTATTTGTAGTGAGGTGGATAGACCTAGAGACTGTCATACAGAGTGAAGTAAGTCAGAAAGAGAAATAAAAATACTGTATGCTAACACATATATATGGAATCTAAAAAAAAAAAAAAAGGTTCTGAAGAACCTAGGGGCAGGACAGGAATAAAGACGCAGACGTAGAGAATAGACTTGAGGACATGGGGAGGGGCAAGGGTAAGCTGAGACGAAGTGAGAGAGTGGCATGGACATATATACACTACCAAGTGTAAAATAAATAGCTAGCGGGAAGCAGCTACATGGCACAGGGAGATCAGCTCCGTGCTTTGTGACCACCTAGAGGGGTGGGATAGGGAGGGTGGGAGGGCGACGCAAGAGGGAGGAGATATGAGGATGTATGTATATGTATAGCTGATTCACTTTGTTATACAGCAGAAACTAACACACAATTGTAAAGTAATTATCCTCCAATAAAGATGTTAAAAAATATAAAATAAAAATAAAAACACATGAGCCAATATATGCTGTCTACAAGAGACTCACCTCAGATTCAAAGACACAAATAGGCTGCAAGTGAAAAGATGGAAAAAGATTGGGTTGGCCAAAAAAGTTCTTTTGAGGTCTTCTGTAACATCTTATGGAAAAGTCCAAATGAACTTTTTGGCCAGCCCAATGTATTCCATGCCAATAGTAAACCAAAAGACAGCAGAGTGGCAATACTAATATCAAACTTTAAGTCAAAATAGACTTTACATCAAAGTTACAGGTCACATTAGTGGAAGACCCAGGTCTTCCTAGAGAGAATTTGTCCCAGCAGGCGTCCGTTTGCTCAGAGCTGCCTCTGAATTACAGTGAACTCTCTGCAAGTTGAAGCTCACTCTCCCTCAAACCAGGCAGAGCAACCTGTGCGCTCCAGGACCTGGGCCAATCCTTCCCTGGGCAAGTGGAAAAGGGGGTCCCTTATCACCTCGCTGTCCCCTTCCACACTTTCCCCTGAGTGGGCAGAAGCTGTTTCAGTAAATGTATCCAGCTAAGCTCGGCTGGAGACTTCTCTCTGGGATCCCATGGCTCTTTACACTTCACATTCCTGATTGCAGAGTTGACCCTAATCTCTGCCACCCAACCATGCCTGCCTGTTTGTCCGTAAAAGCATAAAATTAACGCCAAGAGTATGAGAGACAATGAGGCCCTTTGCGGTCATCTAGCCAAAGCCCTGCATTTTATAGGGGGCAAACTGAGGCCTAGGAGAGGAGGTGCATTCCAAGGCAGGCAGAGTGATCTGGGTAGAAGGGCTCTTGGCTCCCAGTCTGATGCTCTCCCACCACCCCACTGGCCTTGCTGGCTGCATGAGCCCTGAGCTGTCATCCTCATGGCCCCTGGCTGGGACAGTCAACCGTCCTGAAGTCACTACTTACACACTGACGACCTCTCCCTCTTGAACAGTCTCATCTTTGCAATCTGTACCCACTCTTTTATTTAAACGTGGAACTGAGGGCCAGAGAGTAGTTGGGGATTGTCCAAGGTTAGTTGATCACCAGCCAGAGATCAGGAGCGGCTCCTAGGCTCCCTGTGTCTCAGGACAGAAGCCTTCAAAGAGTTTGAGTCATGTTACCCTCCTTTGATCCCTGCAAGGCTGGCGACCCCAGGACCCTTGCCCTCATTATAGATGAGGGAACGGGGTTCGGAGAGGTCCAGCCCTCTGGGCTCCCTCACCCTGCTGGTCAGTAGTTAAGAGGGGGTGGACCAGGTCACCTGGAGTCCAGTCTGGTACCCTGTCACCCCACACGCTGCCACTCCTACAGTTGGGAATGGACTTCCTGAGAGTAACGGGAACCTGGCCAATGGGGTTACTTTTCTCACCCAACAAGGCATCTGGGGGGATAGTGAGGTGAAGGCCCATTAGCTCCAAGATGCCATCGGCCCAGCCTCCTCCTCTCTCCCCCCTCGGAGTCCTTGGCCCATGCCATCTGTCCTGAAGTCACAACAAGCGCGGCTGCTCTACCCAGGCCTCAGTGGGAGGGAGTGGGAGCTCCTGCCCTTCCGGGATTTCTAAGAGCGTCCCAAGCAATCTCTGTTCCTGTCTGGTGGGAACTGTGTCACATGACTGCCTGCAGGGGGCCGGGACTGGGTGTGTTCCCATCTCATTGGTGGGAAGTGTGTCACACGGCAGCCTGCACAAGGGCTGAAAATATAAGGCTTTGAAGTAGGGGAATTTATCGTCCCCGACCAAATAGGGGTTGTGTTAGTAAGAAAGAAGACAAAGGTGACTATCAGTGGGCAGCCTTCAGTCTCTGCCCCAGTGTTTACAATCTCATTTTCATATTTGTTACCTGTTTGGATCCGCATAAGCATGTTTGTTGTAAGAGAGGCTGAGCTGCTTCCCCGGGACCCCACTCCCGGGGTCGGAGTGGTTTGCCGACCCCAACTAGAGCCCAGCTCCCTGTCCTGGACACCAAACAGCTCCCCAGATCTGCACTCCTGCCCCACTTCGCCTGCTTTCTCTCTCGCTGTCCCAATTCTCTTCCTCTCCAGCTCCCCAGACCAGCTGGGGTCAGCACATTTCCTGCAGTGTGGAGAGGAGAGGGCAGTGGTTTATCACTTATGGTTCTGACATACATATAACATTTTCAGGCTGAATTACTTTAAGCAAGTCTGTTATGGAAAGCCCAAACTCAAACCAAACCCCCTGGTGTTACACTCCGTCTCTCACATCCTGCTGGTGGGATGTTCATTGGGGTAACCTTACCTGAGTACATTTGAGCAGCGTCTATCAAAACTCAAAATGTGCATACCCTTTGTCTTAGCAATTTTTTAAAAAATTTATTTATTTTATTTATTTATTTTTTGGTTGTGTTGGGTCTTCATTGCTGCATGTGGGCTTTCTCTAATTGAGGTGAGCGGGGGCTACTCTTCGCTGCGGTCCGCGGGCTTCTCATTGCGGTGGCTTCTCTTGTTGCAGAGCACGGGCTCTAGGTGCGCGGGCTTCAGTAGTTGTGGCACGTGGGCTCAGTAGTTGCGGCTAGCGGGCTCTAGAGCGCAGGCTCAGTAGTTGTGGCGCACGGGCTTAGTTGCTCCGCAGCATGTGGGATCTTCCTGGACCAGGGCTCGAACCCGTGTGCCCTGCATTGACAGGCAGATTCTTAACCACTGAGCCACCAGGGAAGTCTTGTCTTAGCAATTTAACTTCTAGAAGTCAATCATTCTGAAATAATCAAGACTGTGTGTTTATGTATGCAAGGATGTCCACGTCATTTGTAAAAACATAATAGCAAAAATTTGAGATAATCGAATATTCATTAATGGATTGGTTACATAAATGATGGCATATTTCCACTATTGAACATTAAGCAGCCATTAAAAAAATGAGTGTGGTCCCTATGCACTGGCTCATGAGGCTATCCATCATATATTTTTGAATTAAAAACACTTTGATGAAAAATATGAACAGCATGTTGCCACTTTGCATAAAAATTGCATGTGCACAAGTAAGTATCTTGAAGGATGAATATTTATACTAGGAGACATGTGGAAATCCTTGATGGGTCTGATGACATGAGCTATCTAAGGCCACTGGGCACAAGATGACTTTCTCTCTCGCCTGCTCAAGGACATCCTTCAGCATCCCTCTCCTCTCTCCCCTGCATCACAAATTTTGCTTCTCCACAGGATCATTCCCATCAACGTACAACACTGAGTGATTTCTCCAATCTCAAAACAACATGAAAAACAAAACTAACCCTCTTCTGCTACCTTTGCTTCCCTTTATAGTGAAACACCTCAAGAATCACCATACTTGCTATCGTCAATTTCTCTCCTCTTTTTTTTTCTTTTCTTTCTACTCAACCCAGATCTCAATCCCTCACCCTCCACCACAGCTGCTCTTGTCAAGGTCACCAATGACCTCAGTACTGGGTTAATGGTCAAATTCCAATGACACGTGATCTAGGGGCACTTAGCACAGTTACTCACTCCTCTCTGAGACCCTCTCCTGGTTTTCCACCTACCTCCTTGGCTGCTCCTCCTCAGTCTCCTCTGGCTCCTCCACCCGTCAACCTTCACCGTCCCTGGGCTCTGTTCTTCATTCTCTTTGCTTTATCCTCATTCATCCCTTTGGGAACCTCCTCAGACTCACCTCCCCTTCACATGCAGCTCAGATGCTGATGGCTCATAAATTTACTCTCAGCCTAATTTCTCCCTGAACATCCACCGCTATGTAACATCTCCACCTGGGTGACCAACAGGCATCTCAAAATTCACATGTCCCAAACCCAAATCCCATTCTTCAGTTTGCTCTCACTTTCTAACCTGCTATTCTTAGAGTCTCCCTCGTTTCAGTTAAGGCAGCTCCATCCTCCCAGTTTGCAGGCCAGAGACACTGGACCCCTCTCACCCTCTCACGCCCCAAGTCACATCCATCAGCAAACCTGCTGTCTCCCCTTCGAAGCATTTCCGGCCCTTGACCACTTCTCGTCGCCTCCGCAGCTCCCTCCTTGGTTCCCCGCCCCAGTCACTGTCTACATTCTCCAGGATTGTTGCAGTGGCCTCCTAACCGCTCTCCCTGCTTCCTCCCCTTTCCTCTAAGAGTCTGTTCCATAGAGAGCAGCAGAGTGAACTTATTTGATCCTGTTAGATTTATCAGATCATGTTTCTCCTCTATTCAGAAATGTTCAGTGCTCTCATTGGTCAGAGAAAAACCCAGAGCCTTTACAGTGAGCCACGCAGCCTTACATTTACTGAGCCCTCCACCACAGCTACCTCACTGGCCTCACTCCCACTACTCTCCCTCTGCTAACCTCCACGCCAGCCACACTGGCCTTGCTTTTCCTTGAACTTGCCAGGTCTGTTCATGCTCAAGCGTCCTTGTATTTGCTGCTCTTCTGCCTGGGGTCCTCCTTCCAACACGCTCAGGGCTCCCTCCTCTGTCTGCAGTGACCAAGCCACGGACAATACGAATGGTTCTTGTACAAAGTTCTGCAGCTCCTGAGAGACCTTCCCAGAGGAAAGTCTACATACCTGCCTAGGGTGAAGAGAAGATGGATGGTGGCCAGGTCCTTCCTAGACTTTACACTTTCTAGAAATAAAGATTTCCCACTTTTTATGTTTTTATTAAAAAATGAAAAGTTTGTAATGGTGTCTTGAATGAAGTGAGAGAGTTGTGACTCTATCACCAATGGCCACAAGTTCTACCCTGAAGATGTCAGGAGAAGGATTAGAACCCAGCACCCTCAGAAGGGTCTTCATCTTGCAGACAGAGCTTCCACTGAAGGGGAGCTCATTCTCCCCACAGGTAACCACAGGATACCTGACTGCCTTAAGTCAATGTGGAGTCCCAAACCAGTCAGACATTGACAGCACCCGCCTTTCTGGATGAAGACGGCAGCAGTGGGGCTTTGCATTTCCCACAGAGCAGGGAGACAGAGAAACCCTTCGGGCAGACTCTGCTTCTGTGTGTCCTGAATTTCCCACTCATTGTAATTAAAAAAACTGATCAAAGTCATAACTTGAGGCTGAGCAGGGAGACATCCTCATCTAAGCAGTTCCTAAGATACCTCCACATTTTAGTGAGTGTCTTAGACGAAAGGAAGTGGAGAGATGATCAGGAAAGGCTTAACCTTTTACATTTTCTCTTCTGTGCTGTTTGAGTTGTTTTTTCCAGCAAGGATATATTACCTTCATAACATGTGTGTGTTATTTATATATGCGTATATGTATTAATGTGTGAGTGTGTGTTTCTCCCAGCTTCAGGAGTGAGGGCTATTTACAAGAGAAAGGGGTTCTGTGGCTTACAAAAGGATTTGCTGAAGGCATCTTTGAAGTGCTCTGCTCTCCAGGGACCTACAGAAAAGGATTTTGATTTATAAACACTTTCCTTTCCTGCTTTGATGCAACCCTTAAATACATGTCCAATTTCTGTTTCAAGTTTTCTCCAATTTAACCAGCTATTCTCCAAGTTGCAGCTATGTGCTGGGCACTATGCTTGGCACAGTGGGGGAAGAAAGATGAAGAAGACCTTTGTTCAAAGGGAAACAGACACTATCAACTCTCACAGAGGAGGCTTTGAAAGAACTTCTCAGAAGCTATTGGTAGGGGTGATTTAGCAGGACCCTCTGCATTGTCCATGAATCCAGCAAGGAGCTCAGACATGAACAGGTGTCTCTGGTCTCCCAGGGTGATGGGGCAGCCAGAAGACTCTACTGTAGTCAGAGGGGGTGGGGGTTATGATGAAGCGGGAACAGCCACTCTGCTTCCGCATTACCACCATCACTGTGCAGAACCCACAAAAGGAGCCCTGCAATATGATAGGTGATGGCTTTTGAAACTATAATAAAAAGGAGTTAGAGGCAGCTTGTAAAAACACACCCCAGTTAGACCTAGAGTAGGCAGGGAAGGGGCAACTGTGCATTTTTGAGTTCTCCAACCCCCAGCCAGCCCTGTAGCTGACCTCACTTTCAGGTTCCCTTCACAGCCCCATGATGTATAAACTACCTGTGCTCCTGATGTTGAGCAAAAGGCAACCTAAAACCCTTGGGCAGGATTGCAGTTATATTGAATTTTTATTTTATTGTTCCTAGCTGAAATGAGGCTCTCCATTGATAAAACCTTTAAAGAGAAGGATATATTTCTTTTGAAATCAGAAACCGAGGCATGACAAACACATAAGAGAAATGAAGGTAACAGCACCCACCTCTTTGGGTCGTTGTGAGGATTAAATGAGACAATACCATGCCCTTGGCACAGTGCTGGAACATGACAATAGTCAGGCAGTGGAGCTGCTGTGGCCTGATTACTTCTGAGGCTGCGTGGTTGTGGCTGTTACTGTTGGACATTAAGGATCTTGGGAAGATTTTTGTTGTATGACCTCCATACCTCGGCTGAATCATCGGTAAAATCAGAACAACAATCTTTTCCCAGCCTGAAAGCAGGAGGACCTGTTAACGCCATTTCCACTTTCTGTAATCTCTGTTGTTGCAGCTCTGCTGGGCTGGCAACCTTTGATGTTAATGATACCGGAGGGTAGGAGGATGATTTGGAGGGCCCCACCCCTTTTTCCATTATTCAGTACCTTCATTCGTTCATGCATTCGGGAGATACTTATGCAGCCTTCTCCTCATTCCCATTCTACTGATGAGGAGACTGAGGATTGCAACCCTTGTTACATTTGCAGCTTTAATCCCTCTCTGTGCAGGCAGTGGGCTCTCTGTTTGCCTTGACTGTGATATCAAGAGCTCAAGGATTTGCCTGGGAAACAAGGATTCTATGGTGTTGGGCAGTTGGAAACAATTGGCTCACTTGAATGGGTCAATTTTTTTTCTCGATCATTTCCAAAAAATCAATATTCGATTGTGCCACTCAGTGAGGTGCTCACCTTCCGCTCTCAAGAAGTGGAAGAGAAGGTCAATAATCTTGACAAAACCTAAATAAAAGTGTCTCAAGCAAACCGGAGGGGAGGGGATGTGCAGGTGGCCCCTGAGGAGGCCATAAATCTGAGGCTGATGAACTGCCTGCGCCGGTGACTCTGCCACTGGCATCCTGGCTCAGGACAGGAGTGCTGTAATTACTTCTCTGGCGGTGGTTATCTGAAGTGAGCTGGTCTGTTTTTCTCATTTATTACTGCTGAATCTCAGGAAAGTGTCTGCTAAATCCTCCCTCCACTTCCTTATCTAAATATTAGATTTATTCGGTGAGGGCCAGAGTGTGCCCTGCAGTAGGAAGGACTCAGTCCCTGAGCCTGCCCGCCCGGAGGATTCCCTTGTGAGTGTGATGCATGGGCGGCCGGCAGCCAGCTCTTCCACCACCGTCTCCGTCGGTGGTACAATAAGTTTCCCTTCCTTCCCCTTCCCCTGCTCTGTGGATGGATGTGCACAATTCAAGGCAGTGGGAATAAGGCTAAGAATGATAGAGGACTTTGGGAAGGATTTTCCTGCCTAGACAGGGGATGGGGAAGGAAAGGGGCAGCTGGCCAGCAGGGCTAGTTTCTTCTGTCCAATTTTAACCTCCTCTTCACTGCATGTTCAATTGAAGTCAGAGCCCCAACAGGAACTGACTTCAGTCAGCAAAGCCGCATATGCTAGAGTGTCCACAGGTTCCCTGACACTCTAGGGTCTGAGCTGCATATCAGAATTAGATGGCTTTTCGGGACTTCCCTGGTAGTGCAGTGGTTAAGACTCCGAGCTCCCAATGCAAGGGGCCTGGGTTCGATCCCTGGTCAGGGAACTAGATCCCACATGCATGCCACAAGTAAGAGTTCGCATGCTGCAACTAAGGAGCCTGCCGGCCACAACTAAGACCCAGCACAACTGACTGACTGACTAACTAACTAAGTAAATAAATACATAAAATAAATATTAAAAACAATTAGATAGCTTTTCTTCCAGGCACAGGCTTCCCTGAGCCATTTTAGCTTCCCCGAAAAACAGACAAGTGTCTGATTCTGGGTACTGTTGAGAATCACGTAATAAGACCCAACATAATAGTGGCTTATGCAAGACAGAATTCTACTACTCCCTTACATAACAGCTCTAGCACTGGCTCTTGAGGCCTCAGGAGGTGGTTTCACAGTCTTGGGGACCCAGACTGCTTCCATCTTCTGCTTGTCATTCTTAATTCGTTGGCCCTATTAATTTTGTGAAATATAGCACAATTCCATGTCCACATTCCCTCTAGTATGTGGAAGGGAGAACAAGAAGACAGGGAAAGTATGGCTTCTCCCTTTAAGGATGCGATCTGGAGGAAAAGAAATGCCACATTTAGGACAAAGCTGCTCCACTTTAAAGATGTTTGGAAGAAACAAATGTGTTGAGTTCTTTATCTGTAACAAGTTTTGATATGAAAGATAGTGGTGATTCATGAGAGAATATTTACTTCTGGGTAAATGTCCTACAAAGTCATCATGCACATACATTTCCAACTATCAGTGTATATGGGTAAGGTTAATAATCTTGAGTTTAGGTTATAATCTAATTTTTTCCTGAAAAGTAAAAGCAAATTCTGAGGAAACTCTCAACCTTATGCTGTAAATGGGAATAAAGTAAGTTTTTTAAACAAAAAAAAAATTTTTAAAACAGGATGCACCCTGGAAATTGCACAGGTGAGTACTCACATGCCATTGGTAGAAATTAGTCACATGGCTGCACCTTGCGGCAGGGGAAGCTGAGAAATGTATTTTTAAAAATTTTGTGTAGCTGAAGTTTGAGGTTCTATAACTAAAGGAAGAAGTAGAGAATATAGGGGGTGGAGTGAGTGGGGAAGGCTTGCTGGCCATGTCAGAGATGTGTGTAAGAGGAATGTTTTTGGAAACTGAGGTGGGGATGGCAGTAGGGAAGGGAAAGAGATGGGTCCATTCTATCTTTTCTAACTTTCCTGCCTTCCTAGAATCTTGTTTTTCCTCTTCTGACCTTTCTCAGCCTTGACTCTGATACGCGTTTCTTCTCTTATACTAATTTGGATCTTCTAAAGTATCTCCTAGGTCATGTAATAGCTCTGTGATTCACTAAACTAAGTGAGTCCACATAAAAGTGTAGGGAATTAAGTTATTGAAACCCACTCTGTGCAAGACATGATGCCAGGTGTTGGGCATACAACAGAGAGTAAAAACAGATGTGATTCCTTCCCTCTTGGAATGTAGATTAGAGCAAGAGAAAATCACACAAATATATATCAAATTGCAGCTATGATTTCTACCTTTGGCCAAGATGGAGTAATAGGGCCTGGATTTATCCTTCTGCCTGAAACAATTAAACATCTGGATAAAATATATGAAATAATAATTTTTAAGATATTAGACATCAAGCAAAGAAGACACAATAATCCCTGAAAGATGGGAAATGAAAAAGTAAGTCCCATAAATATTTCAGCATGAAAAAGTCTTTATTTCTCTTTTGTTTTTGAAAGATATTCTTCAGGGTTTAGAATTTTAGGCCAAGAAGGTTTTTTTCTCAACATCTTAAGATGTTTCTCCACTGTTTTCTCACTTGAATTGTTTCTGAGGAGAAATCTGCTGTCATCCTTATTTTTATTCCTCTGTACATAAAGTGTCTTTATTTTTCCTCTGGCTGCTCTTAAGGCTTTCTCTTTCTCACTAGCTTTGAGAACTTGATTATGATGTGACTTGGTGTAGGTATTTTTTAATGTTTTTATGTGTGTGTGTGCTTGGGAGTTGTAGAGCTTCTGAGACTTGTGGGTTTATACTTTTCATCACATTCAGAGAATTTTTGGCCATTGCTTTTTTTTCTGTCCTGAAAAAAATAATTATTTTCTGTCCTGAAAAAATTAATCACCAGTGGACTCATACCACAAGAAATGTTAAATGAAACCTTTAAGTCAGAAGAGAAATAATACTGGATGGAAATATGGATCTCACAAAGGAATAAAGAACACTGGAAATAGTAATTATGCAGGGTAATATAAAATAATTTCTGTTATTATTTAAATCTCTCAAAAAACCACTGACCATTTGAAGGTTAGTAACAACATTACGGAGTTGAGTTTATAACATATGTAGAAGTAAAATGTATGACCACAATAGCATAAAGGCCTACAGGGGAGAGAAGGAAGTATACTAGTACAGAGTTTTATATTATATGTGAAGTGTTACACTATCACTTGAAGGTACATGGTGATAAGTTAAGGATATATGGTATAAATCCCAAAGCAACCACTAAAATACCAAAACAAGATATAGATAATAAGCCAACAAAAATGATAAAATGGAATCAAAAAAATACTCAGTTATTCAAAAAGTAGGCAGAAAAAGAAGAAAAAAGTGAACAAAGAACAGACATGACAAGTAGAAAACAAAGAGCAAGGTTATGTGTAATACAACTAACCATATTAATAATGATGTTAAGTGTAAATGGTCTAAACACCCACATTAAATGTGGAGATTGTCCCATTAGATAAAAAAGCAAGAGTGAACTATATGTTGCTAGAAAAAAAAATCCACTTTAAATATTAAGACACAGATAGGTTAAAAGTAAAAGAATGGAAAATGATGTCATGTTAAGAATAATCAATAAAAACCTGGAGTGGCTATGTTAATATCAGAGTAAATGTCAGAGCAAAAAATACTACCAGGAATAAAAAGAATTGTTTCATAATGATAAAGAGGTCAATTCATCAAGAGAAAGTAAGAGTCCTGAACATTCGTGTGACTGAAAGCAGAGTTTCAAAATAATGAAGCAAAAATGGATAGAACTGCAAAGAGAAATAGTTAAATCCATAACTATAGTGGAAGATTTCAATATCACTCTCACAATAATTGATGGAATAAGTAGACAGAAAGTAAATAAGAATATAAAAGATTTTTACAATGCTATCAAACAATTTGATTTAACTGACCTTTATAAAACTCTCTACTCAACAATGACAGGATACATATTATTTTCATAGAACATTTACCAAGATAGATTACACAAAGTCTCAATAATTTAAAAGGATTCTAATTATACAAAGTATATTTTCTGTTCATAATAAAAAATTAGAACTCAACAGCAGAAAGATACTTGGAAAATCTCCCAAATATTTGGAAACTAAGTAATACACCTCCAAACAACTCACATTAAATAAGGAACCAAAAGGGAAATAGAAAATATTTTGAATTGAATGAAAATGAAAATTACATCAAAATTTATGACGTGCCGCTAAAGCAGTACTTAGGGAGGAATTTATAGCACTAAACACCTATATTATAAAGTGAGAAATGTCCAAAATCAATAACCTTATCTTCCACCTCTAGAAGCTGGAAGAGTAAATTAAGCCCAAAATAAACTGAAGAAGGGAACTGATAGATATCAGATCAGAAATTAATGAAATAGAAAACATAAATACAATAGAGAAATGAAAATAAAATCTGATAATTTGAGAAGATCAATAAGATAATAAGTATATACTTGGAGTGATTCTGAAAAAAGGGGGAAGGTATAAATCACCAACATCAGGAATGAGAGAGGGGGCATCACTATCAATTTTATAGATATTTAAAGAATAATATGTAAGGGAGTAGTATGAACAGCTTTATGTAAGTAAACTTGAAAACTTAAAAAGACAAATTTATTTAAAGGAACAAACTACCAAAGATCACACAAGAAGAAATTGATGGCTAAGACATTTTTATGTCCATTAAAGAAACTGAATGATTGAACTAGAGTTATAAACCTCCCATCAAGAAGATTCAAGACCTGGATGGCTTATCTATAGAATCCCACCAAATATTTAAGGATGAAATAGTACCAACTCTACACAAAGTCTTCCATACACTGAAGAGAAGGTACTGTACTTCCTAACTCATTCTATGAGCCTAGGATTACTCTGATATCAAAACTATGCAAAGACGTTATTAGAAAACTACAGACCAATATTCCTCATGAACATAGGTGTAAGGATTTTAAACAAAATTTAAGCAAATAGAATCCAAATATATAGAAGATGAAAAATACCATATGGTCAAGTGTAGATTATTCTTTTTTTTTTTTTAAGAATGCAAGGGTGGTTTAACATTCAAAAATCAATCAATGTTATTCATGATATTGAAGAACAACATGATCATTGCAATAGATACAGTAAAACATTTCACAAAATCTAAGAGATTTCTAAGACATTTCTGATAAAATGTCTCAGCAAACCTGGAATAGAACTGGACACTCTATTTTGATAAAGAGCATTTAAAAATATCTACCACTAGCACCATACTTAATGGTGAAAGACTAAAGTCTTTTCCCTTTGAGATCAGGAACAAGGTAAGGACCCATTGTCACTACTCCTATTCAACAGTGTAGTGGAGTTTCTAGCCAATGCAACTAAGCAAGAAAAAGAAATTAAAGGCATCCACATTGTAAAGAAAGAAGTAAACCTGTCATTATCCACAGATGACACAATCATCTACATAGAACAGTCTATGGAATCTACAAAAAATCTAACTGAAAAGTGAATTTAGCAAGGTTACAGGATATAAAATTAATATACAAAAAATTACATTTCTATATATTGGCAATAAAAAATTGTAAATTAAAATAAAAAATCAATACCATTTACAATAGCATAAAATATAAAATCATGAGGGATAAATCAGGCAAAAATGTACAAGACCTGTACACTGAAATTTATAAAACATTTCTGAGAGAAATTTAATACAACCTAGGTAGATGGAGAGATATACTGTGTTCATGAGTTGGAAGACCTGTTATTATTAAGGTGTTGCTTTTCTCAGGCACAGCTCTGACCATGGCATGTCCCTGCTTAGCAACATTCAAGAGCTCCGCATTTCCCACTGAAGGAAGCCGTGAAGCTTAGCACGTGATGTTGTCCATGATCCACCTATGGAAGTTGTGCAGGAGGGTGGGGTGGTGCAGGAACTCTGGAGCCAGGCTACGGCCATCCCAATCTTGGCTCTGCCACCTACTGGGTTAGTTACTTAACCTCTTTGAGCCTCAGTTTCCTCTTCTATAAAATGAGGATTATAATAGTGCCCACTTGGAGATGAATAAGTTTGTGCCTGTAAAATACTGAGAACAGTGCCTGGTACGTGATAAGTTCTCGGTAATACGCACATTCTTGTGATTGCTTAGGTTAATTTTTTTGGGAGGGGGAATTTGTCTAAACAGCACATTTTCCTTCTGGGCTTAGGCTCTCCCCCCACCTGTGACTGCCCCACCCTTGACTGACCACTCAGATGTTTTGTTTTTGCTATTGCCTCTCTCTGACTAGATGTCATGTCCCCTAAACTCTTGGTTCACCCAAATGCTGCACGTTCTTCAGTGCATCAGCACCCATGGGCCTTGGAGGCAGAGCACAGAGGATGGAAATGGACTCCGGGGCCAGATAGGTGTGGTTTCATTGCCACCCCCTCTCTCACTTGCCGTGTGACCTTAGACTTGTTATTTAACTGCTCTAAGCTTTGGTTCAGTCATCCTGCACGTGCAGATGGTAACGCCAACCCCACAGGCTTCTTAAATGGATTGCGTGTGATAGGTCACGAGCAGGGCTTGGTGCACAGTGGGTGCCTAATAATTGCTGGTTGACACAATCAGTGCTGGGCTGACATAAGCCAGCTCTGCCTCCAGAAGGGCAGGCGAGATTCCTGAGGAAATTTCATCCACCAGCCTCACTCTGGGAAAGAGAAATGGAAACTTTTCTAATTCCAAAGAGTAAATGTCAGAGGCTTGGGAAGGATTCTGACGTTCTGAAAATAAACAGCCGGCATGGAAAAAAATATGGGCAGGAAAAGAGGGGGTGGAGGTGGTGGGCCAGGGTGAGGCAGAGATGAGGTGCCAAGACTGGGGGGTAGACAGAGAGAGAGAGGCGGGGGTGGGGGGAGAGAAAGAGAGGGAGAGGCAGGCTCCGTGGAGACTGCAGGATCCCTCGTCTTCTTGGGATGAGAGATTCCGGCACCCTCTGAGCATTTTCCAGGAGTAGAGGACCTGCCCTACCCGAGGTCGTGGGCCAGCTGAGCAGAGAGTGGACAGGGAGACGACTTCAAAGCTCCAGAGAATCTCGATGCAGTGATCTTCTCTGAGTCCTCCCTGCATCCCAGCAGGTCCCAGGGCCCCACCCGGGGCAGCTCCTAGAATTCCTTCCTCAGCACCCCTGCTTCCCACCGTTCCTCCAACGTGCCCCTCGTGACTGGCTCCCAGGTCCCTCACCACCCTGTTGCCTTCTCCGGATCCCTGGTAACAGTGGGAATGCCCAGTTCCCTGTGCAGACTGGGAGAGGAAGCCCTTCTTGCTCGTGGCCTGACCCTCCTCCCCTGCAGCTGAGGCCGACTCTTGCCTCTCCCTGGGATCTGGGTCCTGGGTGAGGCAGGGTCCCAGCCCCAACTTCTGCCCCCAGCGGCCTCGGGAGACACCTGGGCATTGGGAGCCAGCGGAGGATCACCCGGCTGTACATCAGCCAGAGGCTCGGCTCACAGCCTGGGCGGACAGGGGCCTCAGAGGGATGGGGCCACGCAGAACAGGGAGGGCTGACTGCCCGTATCATCCATCCACGTTTCAGTGACGTCCTGATGGTGCCCAAAGGATGCTCACCAGCTGGAACCAGTGACAGTGACCTTGGAGGGGCCAGGGAAGCAGAGGGAAAACCCATTTATGGACCCCCCGGGTATGTGCCAGGCACCACACCCAGGCTTTGTCTATGCTGTTCCATTTCATTCAGTTTTGTTTGTGGGGGTTTTACCCCTTATTTAATACTTGGGAACGTAAGGCTCAGAGAAATAAAAGCAACCTGCCCAAGGCCACACAGCAAGTGTGGCTGAGGTAGGACTCCCCCCCAGGTGGGTCTCACTTGGCTGTGCTTGCCTCTGCCCCATACCGCCAGCAATATGGCTGCTCGTAGGGCACCAGGACTAGCGTTTCATCAAGGGGCGTTTTTTTCCCACTCTGCCGGGCGCTGTTCTGCTTCCTCAGGACATAGCACAGGACTGAACAAGCCCTGGTCCCTGCCCTTGAGGCCTGGGGCGATGGGGGGAAGGGAGGAGCAGCAAGGAAGGCGAGCAAAGACTTCCCCAGGGATGAAAGAAAGCATTCCCTGTGTGGGTCAGGGCATCTTCCGTGAGAGGTCACCAAAGTCCAACTCGAAAGCCACTGAAGAACAGGTGCCCAGGATCAGCTACTGCAGCCCTGTTTATAATGGTGAAAAACAGAAACAACTTAAATACTCACAGACAAGGACTCACCTGGCGGTTCAGTGGTTAAGACTCCATGCTTCCACTGCAGGGGGTATGGATTCTCGATCCCTGATCAGGGAACTAAGATTCCCACATGCCGTGCAGTGTGGCCAAAAAAAAAAAAAAAAAAAGCAAAAAAAACCCCAAAATACTCACAGACAAGAGATGGTAAAGAAGTCACAGCACTTTCGTACAATGCAGGGTGGGCAGCTGCTGAAAAGGATGGGGAAAGGTTTTGTGTGTTGATCTAGAAGAGGACCCTGATGCAGGGTCAGGTGGAAAAAGCAAGTTATAAAACAGGAAGAACTGGATAAACCAAGGGCAGCCTCAGCTCTCACCTTGACTGTGGGGACAGCCTCCCGGCCGCCCCCTACTTCCCCGACCCCTGCACTGTTCTCCACTCAACAGCTTAAGAAATCTCCTTAAAACCAAAGTCAGGAAGGGTCCTTCCTTTTCCCAGAGCCCTCCAAGGGCTCCTCATGGCACTCAGAGTAGCAGTCATAGTCTTTACAAGGCCCCCTAGGCTCTACCCACCCCGCTCCCCTCACTCACGCCCCACCCCCTCCTGCTGCACCAGCCTCGGGGGCCTGGACGGTTCTGAAATAGCTGGGCACTTTCCTACCTTGGGCCTCTGCACCTGCTGCTTCCTCTGCCTGGAATGTTCTCTCACCCGTCCACATGGCTCACTCCTCATGCCGTCCAGGTTTCTGCTCAGACACTGCCTTGCCTGAGGTGTTGATGGGGGGCTTTCCTGAGCACTCTGTCCCCCTTACTCTGCTTAACTGTCCTTCGTGACGCTTTTCGCCTGATGTAGCTAATAGTTAATTACCATATTCATTCATCATCTGTCACCCCAACATCCTGCAGCCCAGCAGCAGAGGGACTTTGTTAATTAACCCTTTTGCGTCCCCAGCTATTTTGGGGCAAGACTCAACCTAGGGGCGGAGAATTGGGATTTGGGGAACCAGTGCCCACGTGATTTGTTCGAGGTGCACATCTAACCACATTCGGACCAGTTAGAATTGCCCTTGGCTCCTGACTACTCCTGAGATAAGGGCCACAATCCTAGAGAAAGCCCGAAGCTCCTGCCCTGCCTCCTACTCCCAGCCACATCCAGCCTCTCACTTGCTGTCTGTGCTCCAGTTCCTCTGGATGTTTTGCAGCTTTCTGTCCTTGCCCTGCTTTGGCTTCCCCAGGACCTTTGCACACACTCCCTTGCTGCCTGAGGTGCTCTTAATTTCACATTTATTTATGAAACTTTGTTTAAAGCTGGTATCCCCCACTTAGCTGCAAGCAACATGAGGGCAGGGGCTGTGCGCTTCCTCACTGCCTGTCTTCTATCTAGCACGATGCTTGTCACATCGTAGGGGCTCAATCAATGAACGAATGAGGGAGTGAACAAATGAATGAGTGAATGTCATTGCCTTCAGTGGGGTAGGGAGAAGGCTGAGAGATGTGTCCCTCTAACATCCATATGGCAAAGCCCAGGACCCAGGGGAAGGAGGGGATAGTGGGGTGGGATGAGGGGGACACAGCAGAGGACAGGGACAAGGACAGCATTTGCTCCCCTCCTGCAGCCCAGTTGGGCAAATCTGATCCCTTCACTCAGGAAAAAGTACCACTGAGTTTATCATGCCTTCCCACCATATCTTTTTAAATAGATGCCTGGATTGCATTGCACAGATGCTCCATAATCTCTTTAACCATCTCCTGCCTGTGGATTTTTAACTTGTTTCTGATTTTCACAATTATAAACAAGGCTGCATGGCCAATCCTGGACCCCTGTGCTCAGGTGGCTTTTGAACTGGATTTTGGTAACTTGCCACAGAAAATGTTCTCATACCCACTTGCCCTGCCCCGCTTAAGAGGTGGTTGGAGAGAAGCAGAAAGAGCCCTGGGTGGCAGGAAGGGGATCCCACCTCCTTCCTATCACTGCCACCGCCTCCCAGAAGCCTTCCCTGATCACTCCAACCTACACAGAGTTCACCCCTTCCTCCTCTGCATTGTGTCTGCACCTTCCACACACTTCCCTTCTTGCTCACTTCATGAAGTATCAGAATATAATTTATATTAGAACCCCTCCCCCATAACCAGGAACTTCAGGGCAGGGGCCGTGTCTAATTCATTTCTGTGTCTCTAGCCTCTGAGGGTGGCTTGGATCTCCTTAAGTGTAATGGAGAGTTCAACATGGGCAAGCCACTGCCCTTCTCCAGACCTCAGTTTTCCCCTCTGTGAAACAGATGTGGGCCTGGAGGATAGTTCTCTAAGGTCCCTCCCATTCTAGGGTTGATTCTCCCCCAAGCCTCAGTCTCTCCTTCTGTGAGATGGGGTGGTAACACTCCCCACCTCGCTGAGGCTGTGAGGACGCAGTGAGGAGGTGTGGATGAGGGGCCGGGGGCAGCGCCTGCACCTGGGAGGGGCTGGTCCCCTGACAGACGGAGTGGGCAGGGCGCCCGTCCGCCCACCTCCACCCCAGGACATTGGCCGCCATTTCCTGGAATGCTGCTGAAGCATCACTGGTCTAAGCTTTTCAGCCATTTTACCATTTTGTCCTCACAACCCACAGCGGGGGCTGAGGTAAAGATCCTGGGTGATCCATATGAAATGCAAACCTCCTGTCCCCCAGCTGCTTAAAGCACCGCAGAGGCCCCCCTGTTCCTAAGGCAAAGCCCCCAACCTTGAGCTCAGCTTTCAAGGTCCTGCAAGGTCAGCTCCTGTCCCGGCCCCTCCGGCCCCACCCACACCCACCCGGGTGCGGAAACTGAGGCTCAGAGAGACGACAAGACTCCCCAGGACCACCCGCCTGGAGACGGCAGAGCCGGATTCAAACCCAGGCCCGTCGGGGTCAGTCCCTGGGCTCTGCCGGCCCCCCAGGCCGCCCAGAAATGCCGCCTCCAGGTGTATGTGCACACGCCCTCCCCAACCCCCAGTGGGCCTTGTCACAGCTGGCAAAGGCTGTTTCTAGCCGTGTACTTGGGTTTGACGATCAGAGGGCAGGTAAAATACTGCTCAGCCTGGGGTGTTTATTGACCAGAAGGGGTGGACGGCCCCATCCAGGCAAACGCTCCTGATGGTTGTGTTTCCACGCGCTGGGCCCCCCTGCAGCCTCAGCTCACCCTGATTCGTTTTCCTCCCAAAGGATATGAATCCCTTGATTTAGAAAGAATCTGGGAGAGGCTCTGATCTCTTGTGGCGATGTCTGGGAGAGCTCGAGCGCCTCTGAAGGGGATCAGTGATTCATAGTCACTGTGATTCGGGTCCCAGGCCCACGGTCCACAGGACACTCCCCAGGCTCCTCGTTAAAGAGCTAATTGTGATACTTGATTGCACAGCCGATGTGTCAACCGTGCCCTTTGCTGGGTCTTTAGAGGCATTTTGATGCAGGCCTGTGGGCGCCACTGTGCACCGCGTGGGAGAGCGGAGACCTCTGGGCAGTCTGGTGGGTATAGTCAGCCGCGCACAGCCCAGCTCACCGGGAGATGGCCTCGGTGAACCCGCTAGAGCCGTGGGTGCTGGGCTCATGGGAGCTCTTTGCCTGCCTCAGTTTCTCCTACAGCTCTTCTCGCAGCAACATCTCTGGGAACTGCTGAAGCAATGGACAAGCATCGATGAGCCAGGAGTCGGAGCCGTCCCCCTTCTCCTTTATTCATCGCTAGTCCCTGAGCTGGGGGTACATGGAAACACAAATAGGGAGTCCGCCCTCAGGGGCTCACAGGTTGATGGGGGAGGCAGAGGACAAGCATGATGCAGACAGATCTGTGTCATGTTGGGGGTGAGAGTGGGTCTGTAGTTTAGAGGCACTGAAGTGAGGTGGTTACAGGTCAGAGGCTTGTGGGCTGGAGACCTGGCTCTGGCACCAACTTGCAATGGGATTCTGGGTTGGTTACGTGCCTCCCTGAGCCTTGGTTTTCTCCTCTCTACAATGGGGGTTATGTTGGGAATTTCTGTTGCTGAGTGACTGACCAAGATCAAATACTTATATTTGTGTGCGTGTATATGTATATGTTTACATGTATGTATATACAACAGTACATATGTATATATGTATATGTATATGTATATATGTGTATCTATATGTATCTCTGTGTATGTATATGTGTATATATGTATGTGTATATATGTGTATATATAACAGTACGTGTGTATATGTGTATAGTATCTTTGTGCATGTATGTTTCTGTGTATGCATATGTATATGTGTA
Organism: Balaenoptera acutorostrata; assembly: GCF_949987535.1. NCBI lineage: Eukaryota > Metazoa > Chordata > Mammalia > Artiodactyla > Balaenopteridae > Balaenoptera > Balaenoptera acutorostrata. The sequence continues at coordinate 24,086,320 of NC_080064.1, read as the reverse complement.
TGTATATATATATATGCATATATATGGCAGTACATATGTATATGTGTGTATATGTGTATGTATATGTGTAAGTATATTTATCTGTGTGTATGTATCTGTGTGTATGTATCTGTTTCTGAGCATGTATGTGCATATGTGTACATATACATATTTATATATGCATATATATGGCAGTACATATGTATATGTGTGTATATGTGTATGTATATGTGTAAGTATATTTATCTGTGTGTATGTATCTGTGTGTATGTATCTGTTTCTGAACATGTATGTGCATATGTGTACATATACATATTTATATATGCATATATATGGCAGTACATATGTATATGTGTGTATATGTGTATGTATATGTGTAAGTATATTTATCTGTGTGTATGTATCTGTTTCTGAACATGTATGTGCATATGTGTACATATACATATTTATATATGCATATATATGGCAGTACATATGTATAACACTGGGACTGACGTTGGCTCACCCTGTGCTGTTTCCTCTGTGGATTCTGACATATGGGGTTGAGTGACTATAGCTGAGGAGGCTGCCCATGGCGCCGCTAACTGGCATTTTCTGTGCAGTGCCAGGGACAGAGGTGGCAGCCATCGTTGTCCGTCCCACCACCCCCAGTCAGGCTGCCTGACACTCTAGGTGCTGGCAGCCTGCGGCTGCTTTCCTGTTCCCCACGCAGCTTTCTGAGGTATGAAAATAGATGCCCCTGCCTCCCTATCTCTCCCCAGGTCAAGGGAAAGCGAGGGCAGAACAACTGCCTAGAAAATGCCCTTCAGAAAATACCAGTGTTGATGAATCAGCCCGAAGCATGCACATACATCTATTTCTGGGGTCTCATAGGACCTAAGCTCCCCACTCACTCATGCCTTCATTTAGCTGATATTTATTGAGTGTCTATTATGCCCCAGACCCTCAGGATATTCTTGCTCCTCATCTCACCTCATCTCTGCATCTGGTCCTAATATTTGTCACCTGCAAAAGTGTTTCCACAAAACACCCGCGACCACAACCACAAACATAATTGTTTTGAGACCCCGCATTGCCATGAAATGCTGTGTGGCTCTGGCTCCTCGAGGGCTCCAGCACAGGGCAGGATGCGGTGGGATGAAGAAGAGGCAGCTGTGGTGCCCAGCAGGAGCTTGACAAACTTGCAGTGCCCAGTAGAAGCAGTTATCCCTGCAGATGGGTGTGTGTGTGTAGTGATGGGTAAGAAAATTGGAAGTAAATGGCAACTTCTACTGGATAGATCTGGAAAGCTGACTTGTCCTGTCAGGAAGCATCTGAGATGTTCTCCAGGGAGGCTGCAGATGCCTTGTGGGGGAATTGGATTCTGTTAGGAATAAGCGCATGGGAAATAAAATGGATGGATAGATGAATGGGTGCATAGCTGGTAAGAGGGATGGCTAAGAGAAAAATGTTGAAGATGTGTGAGATGCACAATAGAAAGGGAATGGATTGGTGATGGGCTGAGTGCATAGAGACCTAGATGAATCCAATCTTAGATGGGAGGCGGGGACAATGAGGTTGCCGCCTCTGTCCCTGGCACTGTCCAGGGCGATAGTTCTCTCCAAATAATGCAAATTATAAGAATAAGGGGCTTGGAGCAAATTCTAATCAAGGGTAGCCTCCCAACAATAACCTTTGCTTTTTTTAATTGTCTGTTCCTGCAGCCATGCCATGGAAATTATTTTGACATCTGCTCTGTCCCAGCTTGTTTTGCAAGCTGGGGCTTTAAAGAGGATCTCACTCTCTGGTGGGAAGGCAGACAAACAAAGAATGCGGGCCTCATGCTACGTGCTGAGGGCTCTGAGAGCAGCATGCTGAGAGTTCCCTGGGAAGTATGGCGGATGTGGCGTAGTATGTGCAAACCACTTTTCTGAGCACTCTCTGTGCTCTTACTTTGCTGAAGGTGTGGCATTGTTTACTGCTTACATGATGGCTCCCCTTTGATCATGACTGACTGGCCCAGGAGTAGACCCCGTGTCATCTTCACAGCTATATTTCTCTTAGTCACACCCAAAGGTCATGTGTAGTTAGGTTGAATTTTCACCTGCATGCAAAATAGAAAGTCATCATAGAAAATCTGTTCGGAGAAGTAGAGAAAGGGCATATATGAATGCTTGGAGAGAAGAGGGGAAGGAAGGAGATGCTGTCTTGATTCCTTCGGCTTCCCATGCCTGGTACCCGTGAGGTCCAATGGTGCAGCAGCAAACATTATTAAATACTCCTTCATTGGAGCAGTCTCTGGACACCAAAGAGTCTTGACAAGGGTGGTAACAGTGGGAAAGGAAAGCCTAATTCCACCAGAGAAGGTGGGATGGTTAGAGAAGGCTTCACGGGAGCTGTGACACTTGAGGGTGGGTTTTGAAGGATAACTAAGAGTTCTCCAGGTATAGGAGGAAGAGCATGACATACAGTCCAGAAAATGCATGATGGTGAGCACATTCTGTCAGAAGTTAGGTTCTAATATAGTTTGCATCGAGAGTTTAGGCAATGCGGAAGGGGAGTAAAAAAAGCAACATTTATTGAGCATATGCCAAGTGGCAAGGACTACCTACAGTGATTTTCATATATCAACTCATTTTGCCCTCACACTGCCCCACAAGTCAGGTAGTATTTTCCCCATTTTACAGACAAGGAAAGTGAGGGTTAGAGAGACTAGTGAAGGGTGCACAGCGAATAGGATGGAGGAAGAATTTGAACCTAGATCTGCAGACTCACAGCCTATGCCCTCCCCATGAACCTCAGCATGATCTCCTATGATGTGGGGAAGATGGGCTGGGCCAGCGGTGAGAGGCTCAGCGGGCCCTCTTGTCAAATACCCTGTGTGTCTAGGACACACCTGTCCCCTGCAGGAGAAGCCTTGGCGGGTGTTCCAGTGCCTGGCTCCCTCCTTCCTCAGGATACAGCAGATGCTGGGATGCGGGGCCAAAGATGCACGTATCTGCTGGGACAGACACTGTTTGACTGATGGATGTCATTAGGTAGTGTTGTTCTGCTGAGAAACAAAGTGATTCGCGCAGGCTCAGTCAAAACAGCTGAAGGCAGTAGCTGAATAGAAGGGAGAGAGGGAGTGTTATTTTTACTGGCGGCAAGCCAGTGGTTGTGGATCTTTAGCAGTGAGACTTCAGTGCAATGCAAGAGGCCTGGCAGACTAGAGAGGAGGTTGGCCCTCCCCATGGTGGCCAGAGGGAATCCATGGGGAGACTAGAAAGGGGAAAGGGAGGATGAAGGGGCGAAAGAAGAGAGGGGGCAGTGAGAAGAGGAGAGTTAACTGAGAAGAAGGAGGTGGCAGAGGAAAAGGAGAAGTGACTGGGAGAGAAGGGGTGAGCAGGAAAGGGAGGAGAGAAGAGGGACGAGAGGAGGTGGAAACAGAGGGAAGGGGCTGGAGGAGGGGGGAGGGGAATATGGAAGAGGGGGAGGATGTCCTGGATAGAAGGGGAAGAGGGTGGAGGGAATGGGAGGAGAGAGGGCGGAGGAGACAGCAGAGGGGCAAGGGGAACAAAGAAGAAGGAAGAGGCAGAGAAGATAAAAAAGAGGAAGAGGGAGGAAAATTAACCAAGAATAATAGTGAGAGAAACAAGAGAAAGAGGGAAGGAGAGGAGGGGAAAAGAGGGAAAGACTGTAGGAGCGAGTGGGGAGGAAGGCGCAGCCACTGAAGCCAGTTTCCAAGGGCTCAGCTTGGCTGAACTCTCCAAATACGTGATGCTCTCAGAAGTTCTCAGATGAAGTGCACCCACCCTTCACGCCTGGCTCACCAGCAGGCAGGCAAGCAGGAGACAAGGGGGCCCCGTGGCCCAGTTTGTGCTTGTTATAAGCTCCTAGTGGCATCTAGAACAACAGGTTCCCCACTCCCAGCTCTGGTCACACTCAGGAAACAGCTCAGTCCAACTCAAAACCTGACAGGGTCAAGTCCATGTCAGCCCCTCCTTCTACCTGAGCCAGGACAGTCTGAGGGGCAGGGCTAGAATCCACACCTAAAGATGCCAGGGGTGGGAAGGGCATCTGAGTTTTAGAATACTCGAATTCTAGGACCAAGATGTTCTCTCAACTGACACCGTAACTAAGTCTTCACTAAGCCCTTTGATCTTTCTCTTACAAGCTAGTTGGTTCGTGGTGGTAGGTTATGTGGAAACACCAGTTAATTCCATGGGCACAAGCCCACTGTGGCACTTTCCGACCTGTGGAATGAGTTCCTTGACCAGAAGCAATGTTGTGCAGAACCATCATGGTGGATAAGACATTTTGTGAGCCCAAGAATGGCAGTGCTTGTAGACGTATTATGGGCAGGAAAGGCAAATTCATATCTAGAATGTGTGTCTGTTCCAGTGACGGTGAATCCTGCCCCCTCTGTTATGAAGTGCTGCGATGTAATTAACATGCCACCAAGCATTTGGCTGTCTCCCCTGGGTAATGGGATCATATCAGGGGCTCAGTGTTGGTCTCTGCTATTAGCAGACTAGGCCCTTAGTAGTAAAGGTGGCCAGGTCACCCTTGGTAAAAGGAAGCTGTTTGTATTAAACCTATGCATAGCCTTCTTCCCTGCCACTGTGGCCACTCTGTTTATCAGCCCGTTGAACAAGTGCTAGGGTGACTGGTGAAAGGGGCTGAGTGACATCCGCCAAGCATGTCATTTTGTTCAGATGACTATTTAGAGCCTTCTCTGCAGTGAATGTCCTTTAAATGACACAGGACATAGTATCTTCATGGTCTGTGATGATTCTGAGAAATTCATGAACCTTGTTCTCAGACTTCCTTGTCACAAATCTTCCATCCTTTTCCTTTTAATTCACTGATCATCCAGCCAAACCCATGAATTAGTGTAGATTCGCATTCCAGGCCTGGAATACAGGGACAACCTCAGAGTTCTGACATGTCACACTCAGAGTTCTACCAAACTGGAAGATTTTTCTTCACTTTCTTTCAAGATCCCTCCTGAGTGGGGCTATAATCTACAGCCATCCACTGTTTGATGGCAACATGCAGATTCATCCATAAACCAGGCTCGAGTTTGTTCTTCAACAAGAAATTTGTTCTTCTTCAATAAACAGGTCATAAGAGACTCCCCATGAAGCCACAGGCAGGGAGGCAGTGTGCAAGGAGTTTGAGCTACCTGCTCATGCAACTTACCTGGACCCGCCCAGTCTATTATATACCATCTCCCCTCCATATTAAATTGCCGCTGCACACACTTGATGTTCTGGCTAGGTGGCCCAGGCAACATCTAGTCCATGATGAGAAGCTCAGGTCACTTGGTCACCTGATGTACCATGTTTAGACATTACAGATCTTCCTTGATTTATGATGTGGTTATGGCCCAAGAAATCCATCGTAAGTTGAAAATATTATAAGTTGCAAATGCAGGTAATACACCCAACCTACTGAACATCATAGCTTAGCCTAACCTACCTTAAACATGCTCAGAACACTGACATTAGCCTGCATTTACATTAACTGGTCAAAATCATCTAACACAAAGTCTATTTTGGAATGAAGTGTTGAATATCTCATGTAATTTATTAAATACTCTACTGAAAGTGAAAAACAGAGTGGTTCTATGGGTACAGAATAGTTGTATCGATTGTTTACCCTTGTGATTGTGTGGCTGATTGGGAGCTGCAGCTCGCTGCCACTGCCCAGCATCACGAGAGAGTATCTTACAGCATACCGTTAGCCTGGAAAAGGTCAAAATTCAAAATTTGTTGTATGGTTTCTACTGAATGCATATCACTTTTGCACCATTGTAAAGTCAAAAAATCGTAAGTCAGACCATCATTAAATCAGGGGCCATCTGTAGTATTTACCAAGGCCCACTAACAAGAAGGAAGCTATTTCTCAACAAAGGAATAGCTATCTTCAGAAGAAGTCAAGGATTTTTGCGCCAAAAGACTAGAGAGTCTGTACTGTGATTCTTCTATTCGTACTTGTCAAAGGCTCCACTCTCTACAAAACCCTTATTTGCCTCTGACACTTCACCTGGATCTGCTGGATCTTAAAGCCCAAGTGGAGGAGCTTGGAAATGACTGTAAGGACCCTCCTGGGGCAGGACTGTGTGTCAAGGTTGGATACTCAATGTTAAGGCAGGTAGGAAGCAAGTGGGGAGAGCAAACCATCAGGCGCCCGTGACGCAGCCATGGCTCAAGCATCTGGGGCTGGATGCATGCGTCTAATTTGTGCTAGAGAGACCCAGCTCAGCCTCAGACAGTCCTGGACCTAGAGATTGTCATACTGAGTGAAGATAGAGATTGTCATACTGAGTGAAAATTGTCGTACTGAGTGAAGTAAGTCAGACAGAGAAAGACAAATATCATATGATATCGCTTATATGTGGAATCTAAGAAAAGGCTACACATGAACTTATCCACGAAACAGAAAGAGTTACAGATGTAGAAAATAAACTTATGGTTACTGGGGATAAGGGGGGGGAGGGAGAAATTGGAAGATTGGGATTGACACATACATACTACTATATATAAAATAGGTAGCTAATAAAGACCTCCTGTATAGCACAGGGAACTCTACTCAATTCTCTGTAATGGCCTAAATGGGAGAAGAATCTAAAAAAGAGTGGATATATGTATATGTATAACTGACTCACTTTGCTGTACACCTGAAACTAATACAACATTGTAAATCAACTATACCCCAATAAAAATTTTTAAAAATTATGGCTCTACCTGGAGACTAACAATCTCCCCATCACCCCTGGAGCCCTTCTTTGAGCCAGAACAGTGTTGGAATTTCAACACATGTCACTGCATTTAACCCTAAAGCAACTCTGCAGACAGATGTTATTGTTTCCGCGTACAGATGGGGAGATGGAGACACAGAACGATATGCTGACTTACCCAGGCCACTCTGCAGTGACGCGCAGAACCAGGATGAGGCCTCGGCTGTCTGACCTGGGAGTCAGAGGTGCTTTGACAATAGGCCTCAATTGAGCCACCTAACCACTCGGAACCTCAGTTTCCTCATCTGTGAAATGGGGGTTCATTCTGCAGCAGGTATTTGTGGAGCAGGCACAGAGCTGGGTTTAGGAATAGTAATTCCTTCTCCGTATGGTTTGATTAAATAAAATAAGTTTATAATTTGCCCATCCCTGCATCAGACACACAGTAGAATCTCAATAAATTGTATTTCTTTTTCCTTTTCAAAATCCATATCATTTTCCCATCATGGGCACATGTAGGATGGGTCAGTCGCTGCCTGGCAGGCTGAAACCTTCTTCCCCTCTTCACACTTCTGCACTTTATGTGCTGATAACATGGTTCTAACACATTTATAAACATCAGGGTTTCTTCGGCAGTCATTATCTTTTAGAGGAATATAAATTGTCTTCACGATCTGACAAACTTGCGGTTGTTCTAAGGCTCAGATGTGGTGCTGTAGGAGGGAGGTGAGGGGGAGTCTGAAGAGGCTTGGATTCATTTCCCTGGGCTGGGTAAGAAATTATACAAACCACGTGGCTTAAAACAACGGACACTTATTCTGTCACAGTTCCAGAGGCTAAACTTCTGAAATCAAGGCATTGGCAAGGTTGGTTCCTTCTGGAGGCTCCGAGGGAGAGTCCGTTCCGTGCTTCTCTCCCAGCTTCTGGGGCTGCCGGCCGTCCTGGTCATTCTTTGGCTTGTGGCTGCATCACTCTCAGCTCTGCTTCTGTCTTCACATGGACTTCATCTCTGTGTGTTTCCTTTTCTGTCTCTTATAAGGACACTTGTCATTGGATTTCAGACCCACCCTAATCCAGGCTGATCTCATCTTGAGATCCTTACCTTAATTACATCTACAGAGACTCTTATTCTGAGGTTCTAAGTAGACACGTCTTTTGGGGGCCACTCTTCAGTCCACTACCAGGATCTTCGCTGAGTGCCAGTTCTGCCTGGCCTTGGGCAAGTCACTTTCCCTCCCTGGGTCTCAATTTCTCTTAGGCCATCTCTAAAGTTGTTTATATTTAGAATGTTCCAATAGGGTGAAAGTCCCAGGAAGTGGTCAGACCAAACTTTCTTCATTCAACACTGATGTTCCTTCTCTGTGCTGGGCTCAGTGCTGTATCCCAGGGAGGCCGATGACCTCCAGCCTCGTGCCCCCAGCCGCTAAGAAAAGAGGCTAGAGAGAAAGTGGACTTGACGGGAGGCGATTACAGCAGACTAGAGCAGGTGTTCCATAGGGTCAGGGTCTGCTTCATTCAGACCATCACCAGGCCTGGTCCCGAGCAGGGGCTGGATAATTCTTTTTTTTAAATCATTTTAGGTGGTGATTTTTTTTTTTTTTTAAACTTTGGGTTTATTTATTTATTTATTTATTTATTTATTTATTTATTTATTTTTGGCTGTGTTGGGTCTTCGTTTCTGTGCGAGGGCTTTCTCTAGTTGCGGCAAGTGGGGGCCACTCTTCATCGCAGTGCGCGGGCCTCTCACTGTCGCGGCCTCTCTTGTTGCGGAGCACAGGCTCCAGACGCACAGGCTCAGTAATTGTGGCTCACGGGCCTAGTTGCTCTGCGGCATGTGGGATCTTCCCAGACCAGGGCTCGAACCCGTGTCCCCTGCATTGGCAGGCAGATTCTCAACCACTGCGCCACCAGGGAAGCCCCTGGATAATTCTTTACTGATATATTTTGCAGCTGAAAAGAGCTATGAGAAGGTGCCCCAGATATTTGTTTCCAGATGTTTGTTTCCAGAGCACAGAGGGGCAATTGGCCATGTTTTGGAGGGTCCAGATGGCTTCCCAGTGGAGGTGGTGTTCAGCCGAGGCCTGGAGATTGAGTGGCAGTGAACGAGGGGGTTGGTGGGGGTTAGGGTGCTGCTCCAGGTACACGGGACAGAGGTGAGAGCTTCATCCCCTCTAGAACAGACAAGTGGTTCACAAAGGCAGTGTAGAAGGTGACACAACTTGCCTAGGTCCTGTGTCTCATAAAAGGTAGAGCCCAGATGACCCCTGGGAGTCAGACTCCAGAGCTGTTCTCAGGATAACTCCTCACTCTGCCATTTTGACACCATTACACACAGTTAGATCACAGTTATTAGAGTATATGTCATAACCCCCATTTTACAGATGAAAATGAGGAGCATTGGTTTCCTATTGCTGCTGTAACAAATTATCACAAATCTGGTGGTTTAAAACAGTACAGATATTTTCTCTTACAATTCTGGAAGATAGAAGTCCAGACTCAGTCCCACTGAGCTAAAGTCAAGGTGTCAGCAGGGCTGCTTCTTTCTGGAGGCTCTAGGGGAGCATCCCTTTCCTTGCCTTTTCTGCTTCTAGAGGCTGCCCACATTCCTTGGCTCATTGACCTTTCCTTGATCTTCAAAGCAAGCATCGGGCTTCCCTGGTGGCGCAGTGGTTGAGAATCTGCCTGCTAATGCAGGGGACATGGGTTCGAGCACTGGTCTGGGAAGATCCCATATGCCGCGGAGCAACTAGGCCCGTGAGCCACAATTACTGAGCCTGTGCGTCTGGAGCCTGTGCTCCGCAACAAGAGAGGCCGCGATAGTGAGAGGCCCGTGCACCGTGATGAAGAGTGGCCCCCGCTTGCCGCAACTAGAGAAAGCCCTCGCACAGAAACAAAGACCCAACACAGCCATAAATAAATAAATAAATAAATAAACAAACAAACAAATAAATAAATAAAAGAGTATATGCCAAAGCAAGCATCGTAGCCTCTTCAAATCGCTGACCTTGTCCTCTGCTTATATCATCATATGTCCTTCTCTTCCCCTGCTTACATTGTGTTCCCTTACTATGACCTTCCTGCTTCCCTCTTACAAGGCCCATCATGCTTATACTGGATCCATTTGGATAATCCAAGATAATCTCCCCATCTCAAGATCCTTAACTTAATTATACCTGCAAAGTCCCTTTTCCCATGTGAGGTAACATATTCACATGTTCTGGAGATTAGGACAGGGACTAATCTCCCCACTTTGGGGGGCTGTCACTGAGTCTACCACACGAGGCTTAGACATGGCTGAGATGTGAGTCCCAAGATTTAGACCTATGATTAGTATACAGAGCACTCAGTGCTAACCATTGTACCGCAGTTCCTCCTTCCCCTTCTACAGGGAAGTCCTGAGCTGCCCAGTGAACCACAGCCCAATTTCAGACTCAAGAGGGTAGACCTGTGAATTGAGGTCTCACTGGGCAGTTGCCCTATGGGGCAGGTATGACAGATACTGCAACCACTGTTGTATTTGAAGCAAATGATCCCTGCAGAGCCAGGAGGTTTGTGGCTCAGAGAACTGGATGATCAGGTGATGAGGTCACTCTCTCTGTGACGTCCCCCTGTGGGCCACCCCTCCTCCCTTTCCCTGCTCCACAGGGACCAACAAAGCAGCAGAAGCACCAAATAGATTTTCTGTGGATCTGGCCTCCCTTGGGAGCAGCTTTAAGGATAGTGAAGGATGAGAAAAAAATTCCAAGACTTTCCTCGGCAGGGGCCCGAGGGGTGGATGCACAGTTTACCAAGTGCTCACATGTGCCTGTGTCTCCTTAGATTCTCAAAACCTCCCCGGGAAGTGGGGAGATGGGGGTGTTGCTCTCCCCTGGAAGCTGTGGCTGTAGCATGGATACGCACCGCTCCCCAGGCATACCCCAGCCTCTGCAGGAGTGGTTGAGAGCCTCCCGTGTGCATGGCAGTGGGTGTTGTGGAATTGGTGAAGGAGGAAAGATTTGGGAGACAGGGGCATGGGCCCTGGGGAGACCTCTCTGAGTTGCCTCAGGAACATAGACCAAGGGGAGAGAGAGGAGGAGAGACATCCAACAGGTACCACATGGTAAGTGTAGCTCACCTGGCCAGGTACCATAGACATGTGGCAGGGCCTGGGCCTCCTTCTTCTCTGTGCACCTGGAGTGGCACAAGGCCTGGCACCAAGCAGGGGTCTGTAATGGCCAAGGAATGAATAGATGAATGGATAAATGAATGGATGGATGGATGGATGGATGAGTGGATGGATGGAAGATGAATGAATGAATGAATGGATGAATGGATGGGTGAATGGATGAATGGATGGATGAATGGATGGATGGATGAATGAATAAGGAGAGTAGGAAAGGGAGTGCAATATGGTGGTTAGGAGAGCCAGGCCTAGAGAGCCTCTGGAACCAGGCCTGGGTTTAAATCTTGGCTCTGTCCGTTGTTAGCTGTGATCTTGACCCAGTCTTATCCTCTGAGCTGCAGTTTCCTCATCTGTAAAATGGGAATGATAATAAAATCATCTATCTCATAGGGCTATTGCGAGAATCCCAGGAGCCAATGGGTGAAGGCACTTAGATCCAGGCCCGGCCCATCATGAGCTCTCAGTAAATCCTAGTTATTATTAGGACAAGGACGGTTTCTAGATTCCTGGAGTGCTTAAATATAGCAATTGATAAATTGCAGCAGAAAGGATGTCCCTGCTGGTGTCTGGCTTAAAGTCTTCATGCTGCAGCTTGATCCTCACGCCTCTCACTTGCCAGCCACGCTTCTCATCTCAGACCTTCCAGGAGGGCAGATTCAGAACCGATGGCACGCGCAGCCCAGATCACACTGAGAGGCCCAATCAGTCAGTGCATCTGCAGCCCTGAAGTGACTCCCGCCTCAAATCAATGATGTTTACAAAGTTGGGAGGGAGGACTGTGATTTCTTTTTCCTTCGTCCATCTCCTTTCTGGAACAAGCAACCATTTCTCTTGCTAGCAAATGCCTGCTTCTCAGGCCCTGGGAGGCTGGTGGGATCTGTCTGGGTGGGTCCTGATGTCTTGTTTCAGTTCCGCACCTGGACTGAGCCCTGGGTGAGGTGCTTCACACCTGGGACTTCACCCCTCCCCCAGCAGCCCTGTGAAGTACAGTTTCAGGAGGGTTGAGTTACTTACCCAACAATGCAGAGCCATGAAGTGACAGAGCCTCGATTGGAGCCTGGGACTCTGATTGCACCCAGCAGCTAACATCTGTTGAGTTCTGTTACTGCTCTAAATGCCCGTATTCCCTATGGCGAATGGTCATCTCCACTTACAGATGATGAAACTGAAGCTCAGAGAGGTAAAGTAACTGACCCCCAGTCACCCAGAGGTAAATGGATTTGCTGGCATTCAAAGTCAGGAAGTCTGTTTTCCAAACCCCCCACTCTAAATGCCTAAGCTTCCGCTGCTTGGCAAGTCCGTGCTCTGCGTGCTTCTACACGCCACCCCGTGTTGTCCATCCCACCCATTTCCATCTGATGCTAGAATTGCCTCTCAGGAGCCTGTGCCTGACCCCGTCCCTACCTGGAGTTCACTGCCCTCTGGTACCGCTTTCCTTCCATAGGCTTGTCACTCAGCGCAGCTCAGTGACTCACTGAGGTCATCCAGCTTAGAAAACTCCAGGGCAGAACTTGAACCCAGGTCTATCTGGCTCTAAAGCAGATTGATCCTCTTCTTCCTGAGCTACGGTGTCCCTCAAAACAATCAGGAAATCTGCTAAAGGCAGAGAGGTTAGGTGAGTTGCTGGAGAGGGGGAAGACAAGTGGCACAGGCCACTGTGAGCCTAAGAACCGGGGAGGGTTTGAGAAGGGGTCACATCCTGATGGGTGGATGGGTTCCAGGAGGCCAGAGGGAAGGGAGGGCCCGCAGGTACCCAGGCAGAGGTGAGAAGGTGAGATGGAGGAGCCATGGAAAAACAGCACAGCCAGGTAGGTGAGGGGGAAGAGGAGAGCAGACGGGAGGAGGAGCTGACCAGAGAAGGATGGACCCAGACGCATGGGGACTTCGGCATTAGGCTGACCTTGGGCTTGAAGCTCAGCTCCACTTCTCACGGATGCTGCATTTGCTTAACTTCTCTGGGCTGCAGTCTCCTGTTTGTGGAGTGATAATCACACCTCCTCAGGCTGTTCTAAACCACTATTATGAAATTTTTTATACCATTTTATACATATTTTTATGTTTTTACCGTAAATAATACATAGTGTTATTCAGTGTTTTGATATGATATCATATTGTAAGCATAATTTTACATCTATCTTAACCCCAAATTAATTGTTAAAGGTATATCCATAATAAATGAATGAATGAATGGGATAATTACAGAACAAGCCCTATGGTGGGAAAGCTTTCTCCAAGGATGGTGAACACCCCAGTCACTGGAGAGGGGTTCAAGCACAGGCCAGGTCATCTTCTCATGGCTCCTCCATCCTCTGGGGCCTTCTCACCTCTTCCTGGGTACCTGTTGGTCCCTCCCTCTCTTTGGCCTCTTGCAGTCTGTCCATCCATCAGATGTGACATTTCTTGAAACCCTCTCCAGTTCTCAGGCTCACAGATGCTGGTGGGGAAGGGGATACTTCACAAAGGGTAACTAAGAATGACGACAACAATGCAGCCAGGCAATTATGCTACAAGTTAAGGATGGACATACAATCACGACACCCTGACCACTCCCCCACACTCTGCCAAAAGTTAATCTTGCCTTTAAAGAGCTCCATTTCCCCAGAGGATGAGCCACCATATTAGAGAAAGCCCTTCCCCACAAAGATAGAACAAGCAGACCAATAAAACTCCCCTGGTTTTGGCATTGCTTTGGAAATCGATGAGCTATGACTGCAAATCCAGCCTCTGTTGGCAGCTGCCTAATTTTAGCTGGATCTTTGCAGGCTTCTCACTGGGCTCATCCGCCCCCGCGACTGGCAGAACAGTTCCCAGAGCATCATTGATCTTTTGACTAAAGTGTCCTAATGAAATACAAATCTGTTTTCACTTAAAAAGCCATCTGTCATGACAGCACAGAAGAAATGCTACCAGGAGAACAATAACCATAATTTCATTTTAAGACTCAACCTTCCTCCTCCTTTTCCTGCCAGAAAAAAATCAATATCTTTTACTGTTTCATTTTGTCGCAGAGCAATAGGGGGAAAGCCATCAATAGGGTGTTAAAGATATTTTCAATTATATGTAAACTCCCTGTTTTAAGGGCCCTTGGCCTCTTGGAATGAGTTAGCACCTATTTGCATGAGGGAGTTAGCCAAAACTTATTCTGTGTTTCTGTCCTGGGGCACTCTGCCTGGGTAAGTGGATAAGGGGGTGACAGGTGTGCAGGATTCCCAGAGGGCCTGGGGTCCCAGAATATGCAAGCACCAGCCCTACAGAGCATCAGGCATTCCTGGGTGGAATGGGCAGAACAGGCAAAACTGATCATTGTCTTGCAGCCCAGAGCCCAGGTGGTGGGGATTTCCAGGAAAGGGAGGAGGGAAGGTCTGCTGCTTGCAGGGGAAGAGTGGGCAGCACATGTTTTCCTGGCAGGACCGGGTCATCAAGCCTGACCCTCTGAGTGTCCAGTCACCTCATCCTTTTAAGTGAAACTTTGAGACACAAGGAGGAAAAACTGACTTGTCCCAATGTCAGCCAGCAAGTTGAGAGCAGAAAGAGGAAAGCAGACATTCCCTCTAGTTAGCTCCTTAGGGAGAAATGGCACTTTAGGCATTGAATATTGAGGATATATATGTCTTTCCAGCCTGCATTTTACATGCCCCAAAGTCTGGACTTATGTTGGAAGATACTTTAGGTATATTTAAAAAAGTCAATTTTATTGAGATGATGTAGACGTAATAAAACTCAGCAATTTTAACTATACGGTTTGATGAGTTTTGACATATGTATATAGTTTTTTAACTATCTCCACAATCACAGTGTTCACATTTCCATTAACCCCCAAATTCCTTCCTGGCCTTTTGCAGTCAATCCCTTCCAATAACCCATAGCCTTTGTCAACTAATCTGCTCTGTCACTATGGTTTTTTCTTTTCTAAAATGTCATGAGAGTGAAATTGTACAGTATTTAGTCTTTTGTGTCTTTTTAAAATTCGGCACAACGACATTAAGATTCATCTATAACGTTTATCAGTTGTTTATATCTTTTTTTTGGAGCAGTAGTCCATTGTATGGATATTCCACATTTTGTTTATCTATTCATGAGCTGATGAACTTTTTTTCCCAGTTTTTGGCTAGTATGAATAAAGGGACTATAAACATTCTCACACAAGTCTTTGTGTAGATGTTTGTATTCTTTTCTCTTGGTAAATTAGTGGAATGAGTCAATCATACAGTAGGTGCATATTTAACTTTTAAAAAATTGTCAAACTAACTTCTAAAGTTATACCATTTTGCATTCCCATCAGCAATGTATGAGAATTTCAGAGGTTCAACATTCTTGTCAACAATTAGTATTGTCAGGCTTCTTAACTTTAGCCATTTTATGGGGTGTATGGTGCTACCTCATTGTGGTTTTAAGTTGCATTTCCCTAATAACAATGATGTTGATTACCTTTTTCAAATGCTTGTATGCCATTATATATTTTCTTTGGTGAATTATCTATTCAAATCTTCTACCTATTTTATTGTTGACTTGTTAGTGCTCTTTATATATTCTTGATGCATATGAATTTTACAGTCAGATTGTCCATTTCAACAAAGTGTCAGTTGAGATTTTTATTGGGATCACATTGTATCTGTATGTCAATTTTGGGATAATTTACATCTTCATAATATTGCTTTCAGTTCCATGAACATGGGATATTCTTCATTTATTTGGGCTTCCTTTAATTTCTGTCAGCAATATATTTTTTTAAATTTCACATATTTTGCTAGATTTATCTCTTCATGTTACATTCTATAATGGTATATGTTATATAGTATGTTTTAAATGCATTTATAAATGGTATCTTGACAATCTTAGCCTTTTAATTAGAATTTTTAGATCATTCCATTTAAGGTAATAATAGATATGGTTGGATTTAAATCCACCATATTACTATTTGTTTCTGTTTGTTCCATCTGTCCATTTTACCCTTATTCTACTTATACTGCCTTCTACTGAATTAATTAAATTTTAATAAATTCATTTTAATCTCTATTATTGGTTTATTAGCTATATTACTTATATTTATTTACATTTTTACTGGTTGCTCAAGCATTTATAATGTACAACTTTAATTTATTACTCTATCTGTAAATAATACTATACTAGTATAAGAACTTTATAACAGTAAACTTACATTTCCCCCCTCATGCTTTGTGCTATTGCTTTCTTACCTTTTACTTCTACATATATTACAAAGCCCACAATACTCTGTTATTGTTTGTACTTTAAACAATCATCCTAAAGAGTAAAATATGAGAAAAAATCATGTTTACCGTTCCAGCTCTTGTCCTTCAGTTGTGTAGATCCTAATTACTATGTGTTATCATTTTCCTGTACCCCTAGGACTTTCTTCAACATTCTTTGAAGGGCAGGTCTGCAAGTGTTGAATTCTCTCATCTACTCTGAAACAGTCTTCATTGCTTCCATTTTCAAATATTTCCACTGGGTATACAATTCTATGTTCATATTTTAACATTTAATCTTTCTTTCCATTCTGGGAGATTTTTGATTGCTGATTCAATCTTCTTCCTAGTTTTGGATCTATTCAGATTTTCCATTTTCTCATATTTTTTAAGATGCCAAAGCAATCTATAGATTCAATGAAATCCTTAAAAATCCCAATCCCATTTTTTTGCAGAAATAGAAAAATCTATCCTAAAGTTCATATGGAATCTCAAGGAAACCTGAATAGCCAAAACAATTTTGAAAAAGAAGAACAAAACTGGAGGACTCCCACTTCCTGATTTCAAAACTTACTACAAAGTTACAGTAATTAAAACAGATTGGTACTGGCATAAAGACAGACATGTAAATCAAAATAACAGAATAGAGAGCCCAGAAATAAATCTTTGCATATACGGTCAAATAATTTTTGACAAGGTCATTCAATGGAGAAAGGAGAGTCTTTTCAAAAAATGATGCTGGAGAAACTGAACATCCACACACAAAAGAATGAAGTTGGACCTAATGCCATATACAAAAATTAACCCCAAATGGATCAAAACCTAAATGTAATACCTAAAATTATATAACTCTTAGAAGAAAACATGGGGCAAAAGTGTCATGACATTGGATTTGGCAGTAATTTCTTGGATATGACATCAAAGGCACAAGCAACAAAAGAAAAAAATAGACAAGTTGGACTTCATGAAAATTTTAAAATTTGTGCACCAAAAGACAATGTCAACAGAGTAAAAAGGCAACCCACAAAATGGAAGAAAATTATTTGCAAATTATATATCAGCTGTATTGAAATTTTAATTAAGGTATAATGTCCTTCTTTGTCTCTCATGACTCTTAAAATTTAAAATCCATTTTGTCTGATATTAATACAGCCACTCCTACTCTCTTTTAGTTATCATTCCCTCACTTTCAACTTATTTTTGTCTTTTGGTCTAAACTGAATCTCTTGTAAATAGTTGGTTTATGTATTTTTATCCATTCTGCTGATGTCTGTCTTTTGATTGGAGAGTTTAATTCATTTAAATTACTTCTGTAATTTTGCTATTTGTTTTCTATATGTCTTACAGCTTTTTTTGTTCCTCATTTCCTATATTACTGTTCTCTTTTGTGTTTAGTTTATTTTCTGGTAATGAAATGTTTAAATTCTTTTCCATTTTCTTTGTGTATATTCTATAGATATTTTCTTTATGGTTACAATGGGGTTACAGTTAACATCCTAAAATTATAACACTCTAATTTGAATTTTTTTAAATAAATTTATTTATTTATTTTTGGCTGCATTGGGTCTTTGTTGCCACATGAGGGCTTTCTGTAGTTGTGGAGAGCGGGGCTACTCTTTGTTGTAGTGGGCGTGCTTCTCATTGCGGTGGCTTCTCTTGTTGCAGAGCACGGGCTCTAGGCGTGTGGGCTTCAGTAGTTGTGGCATGAGGGCTCAGTTGTTGTGGCTCGCAGGCTCTAGAGCACAGGCTCAGCAGTTGTGGCGCACGGGCTTAGTTGCTCTGCATCATGTGGGATCCTATGGACCAGGGATCGAACCCGTGTCCCCTGCATTGGCAGGTGGGTTCCTGACCACTGCACCATCAGGGAAGTCCTCTAATTTGAATTTATATCAGTTTAACTTCAATAACTTACAAAACTCTGCTCCTTTATAGCTCTGTTCCCACTTGTTTTGATTCCGAAGTCAAAGATTACTTTTTTATACATTGTGTGTCTCAAAACATAAATTCATAATTCTTTTAAATACATTAGAGGCTTTAATTATGTAGAAAACAGAATGTGGAGTTACAATAATACAAACTTTTAGCTTAATAATTTTTAAAATGTATTATTTCCTTAAATCATGTGGAAAACAAAAGGTGGAGTTGCAAACCATTGTTACAACATTATTAACTGTTTTTTGTTTCTTGTTTTGTTTTGTTTTTTTGCAGGGACAGTTTCTGTTTATTTTTTTCCTTTGAATAGAGCATACTTTCCTGTTTCTTTGTATGCCTCATAATTTTTGTTGAAAACTGGACATTTAAATCTAACGATGTGATAACTCTGAAATTAGATTCTCCCACTCCCCCAGGAATTATGTTTTTGTTAGTTTTGTTTTGTTTGTCTGTTCATTGTTTTAGTGATTAATTGCTGTAAGCTGTCTCTGTGCTAAGGATCCGCCTGAGGTATAAACTTAAGGTCTTCTCAGGTCTTTTTTGAATCTCTCCCTGGGCATGCATGGTCACTTTCTAATTTTCCCCATATATGTAATTGTTTTTGAATGTTCTAGTCTTTAATGTCTGGCTCCCAAAAGGGGAAAATGAGAATAATGAAAATGGGAGGAAAAAAGTGCCAGCCCTTTAGGTCCCCTGGCAATCACTTCAGCTGGAGGAGGAGGGGCCTGCAACAATTAGTGGAGGTTCTACAAGAATGACTGCCCACCTCTTTGCACCTCTGTGATCAGAAGCATCAATAGTGATCAGAGCACTGATCTCTGACATTTAGAGGACAGGGTGCTTTTTGCCTACCTTGGCTCCTGCAAGTTGTGTTCAAATTGTTTGAAGAACATGTGCATAACTTCCTCCCACCTGGTTGGGAATGGGGGATGGGTGCTGCCACTGTGCTAAGAGCTTAATTCAACCAGAATTTACTATCCAAGACTTCCCCTGGAAATTGAAAACCTTAAACAGACCCCAGAATTCTAAAACAGCTACCAGACAGATTCTGCCAGTGCAGTTGCTGTCTAGGTGGGGAGACAGATTCCTGGTGCTTCTTTCTCTGCCATCTTCCTGTGATTCACTGACCATAGTTTCTCAAAATATTTTTTCCTGCCCCCATCCTTCCCCCATATCCTCTTCTTCTGGAACTTCAGTTATAGGTATGTTGGGCCATTTGATGTTGTTCCATAGGTTACTGATATTTTATTCATTCTTTCATTCTTCAGGTTTTTTTCTCTCTGACTTATTTTGGATAATTTCCTTTGTTATGTCTTCAGTTTTGCTGATCTTTTCTGTTTCAGGATCTAATATGCTGTTTATCCCATCACCTGTAAAAAAAATTTTTTTTTCATTTCAGAAATTATTGGTTTTCAGTTATAGATGTTTTATTTGGGTTTTTTAAACAGCCTGATTTTATTATCTTTTGCTTTCTTAAACATAGAGAGCATATTTACAGTAGCTGTTTTAACATCCTCATTTACTATTTCCAATATATCTGTCATTTTAGGATTCCTTTCTATTTTTGTTTGCTTGTTTGTTTGTTTGTCTGTTTTTGGTGGTTATAAGTCGTATTTCCCTGCTTCTTTGAATGTCTTGTAATTTTTTGTTAGATGCTGGACATTGTGATTATATGTTTTTGTCTGCTAGATTTTTTCATATTTCTATCAATAGTACTGAATTTTCCTCAGGGAAACAGTTAAATTATTTTAAATCAGTTGGATACATTTGAGACTTGTTTTTAAGTTTGTTACAGCAGATAGAGAACAGAGTTTATTTTAGGGCTAATTAACACCACTTCTAATCCAATAGCCTCCTGAGGCTTCTACATCATGTTTTATTTATATTGAGGTCTTTCCACTCTAGCAGACAAGAACAAAAGTGCTCCCCAGCCCTGTGGAATCTTCAAGAATTTCTCTGTATTCCCTATGCTGCTGGTTCTTTCCCTGGCTCTGGGCACTTTCCTGTCACATGTACACAGATCATTACTCACACAAATTCTTGAGGGGATCCTTCTGTACGTCTTTGGAGGTCCCTCTCTGTGCAGCTCCCTCTTCTCCAGTGGTCTGTTTTCCCAGTTTTAGCCACACTGACCTTCTCAAAACTCTGGTATCTTTCTCCTCAAATCATCAAAACTGCCAGGCTCTGTTGGAATTCTGATTTCATTCTTTGCAGCCTGGAAGCCACCTCCAGGGAGTGAGCCAGGACAGTCATAAGGCTCAGTTAACTTTTTTCCCTTCTCCCTGTGATTACGCTCCTGTGCAGCCAGTTATCTAATGTCTATTGTTTGACATGTTTTGTTCACTTCTTAGTTGCTTAACGTGGGAGGGTAAGTTCCATTCCTGTTAGTTCATCATGGCCAGAAGCAAAAATCTCACATAATTTCCCTGTGGTTTTTATGTATATTTTTATGTCATTATCATTAAGTCCATTTTTTTCAAAATTGAATTCGACATAGAACCCCCAAATCTACAACTGATGGCCATAGAGCTTCTCAGAGTGAGTGAAAAAGGGGTCTGAGGCTCCCTACATCTGCTCTCCCTTCACCCCTACTCTGACCCCCCAACGTATCTCAAGGGAGGCATGCCAGCGAACACATTTGGCTTACGAGATAAACTTTATCCCCTTTAGCCTGGTATTCAAGGGCCTTTGCTGCATGTCCCCTCTGACACCCTCACCTCATCTCCTGGCCCTCCGCTTTACTCTGCTCACCCCCATGAGGTTGCTCCCTACTTGATACTCCAGCTCCATGGAGCTTTTTACCATCCCCTTATGCACCTCTGTGCCTTTGCTTATGCTGTTCCTTCTATTCTAGACTGCCTCCACACACCCTGGCCACACCCTCAGCCTTCCCACCTGGCCAGTAGACAGCATTACATCTCACATGGGACCAGGCAGTGAAGTTAGCACATACCATTGAGATGCAGAGTGCTGGGCAAAACTGCCTTCATTCTTTAAGTCACTATCTATTTCCTTTTTAAAAATCTTACTGAACACGTATAGCTGAAGTCATAGAAGTGTCCTTTGTCTACACTGATTGCTAAGCTCTTCTGCATCGTATTCAATTTTTAAACTATAAAACTATTCTCAGCTTTCACACAAACCTGACACATAGTAGTTTGTCAATAAATATCTGTAGAATAAATGAGGGAAGAGGCACAGGATTTCAAGAGGGAGGAATCACCTGAGCAGAGGAAGCAGGCAAGAATAAGCATGGCTCAACTGGGGAACAGGGCAAAGAACAGAGCAGATTTAAGACGGGAGGAGAGATGATAGGCACAGGAGAAAGGGCCTCGATTAATCTCCGCATTCAAATTCTGACTACTCTTTTCTGTGTGACTTTGGGTAAATTACTTAGCTTCTTCGGGTCTCTGTTTTCCGTAAAATAGGGATCAAAATGTCTACCTCACAGTGTTCTTGTGGAGTTGAAACAAAGTATGCATTAGGTCCTACAATATGAAATGATTGATATTTGACTATTTTTGACCTATAAATGCTACAGAAGCCTAAGCCCAGGTGACAAAAATCCCAGGAGGCCCTGTCCCTCCTCAGCCCTGACTACCCCCTCCAGGGATGAGGTCCACATTTGAAGGTGTAAGGGTTGTGGCTCTTTTGCATCAGAAGCTAACATGTCTGCTGTCCCTGCTTTAACTGTGCCCTGCTGGCCTGTGCAGAGCCTGGCGTCCTCTCAGGTGGCACCAAAAAGCCTGCAACCTGGGAAGCACAGAGGATTTCTCAGATGTTGCCGCAAGGCAGCTGCAGCTAGCATTGCAGATCAAGGCTTCAGGGCTCTCATTTTCTTTATTTTTCCAGACAATCGATGCCTTTTAAATGACAATTTGCCTCATACCAGATGAATGTGGGAACTGGATTTCTGGAAGGCAGGTCTTGGCAAGGTCCCCAATGGATGTGTGAACCTTTCCCATGTCCAGAGCTCCCAGGATGCCTTTGAGGAGGTGGGGATGGGGAGCAGGAGGGCAGGAGCCTGGAGGGAGAAGGCGGATGAAGTGGAGCTGCCAAGCAGTCTGTTTACTCCCATTCGCTGCAGGTTACCTTTAAATGGGATAAAATCATCCTCTAATCCCCTTTATCTCTGTTCAGCACTTCTAGAAAAGAACTACTTGACATTTTAGGTGAATGTAAATATGTAAGAATGAAAGGCGCATGATAGTGGCAACTGTAGGACGGAGAATTCTGAGGGCATGCACAGTATGTGCTTCCTTCATGGCTTGAAAATGGAACCAGGTGAGGTGAAGGGGGCGCTGATGCCTTGACTTTTACTACGTAAAGGTAGTATCAGCTACTTTTACGTACAGCTATATAAGTTCAAAAAAGCTATCCTATATGTATGTACAAAAGTTGTTTATACACAGGTCTGTACATAAGGGTCTATACATTTATTTCCTCGGAACTCTTAAGGTGCCACCTCTTGGTGAAGACGTCAACACTTCATTCACATATCTTACAAAAAAACAGACTGTTTCCGGGACTGACAACACTGCATCCTGTATTCAGACCATGTAGGCTCCACTCGATCGGTTAAGTTCCTTCCATCATAATGCAGACTACACCAGGTGCCTGGGTGCCCTTAAACAGCTTCGCACAGAGTGCTACAAAGTAAGAGCCCATAAACCAACATGAGATGAGGAAGCAGAGTCCTGACCAGGGTGCCGCGAGAAGCTGCTTAGGCAAGCCTGCTGCCCTGCTCGCTGTCGGTACTCCAATTCATCTACACTGACGACTTTGGCGGGCATGGAGGGCAGAGGCTGCTGTAGCACATCTGAGCCACACCGTTTGGCAAGCCCCACGGGAGGGCTGCTTCTCTGGCTGGGGCGGTGCTGTAGCTGGCAGTGCACGTGGGGCAGGCCTAACCAGCTGGGCACATTCTGAGGAGTCGTCTGAACGCTGACAGCAGCTGCCTGGGAACCAGATCCTAGAGGATGAAGAACTGAGCGCTGTAGCTGCTGTTGCATCATTGCCAGATGCAGAGGTGTCCCGCGACGAGGGTTTAGGAGAGGGTGACTAGTGGCAGGTAAAGGGTAAAAGGGTTGACCCAGGATTGGGCCAGCTATTCCCTGCAAATGGTTCAGGTCCATCCCAGGAGGAAGCACACCAGCTTGGAGCAAACTTGGAAGATGCTGTGGATGTACTCCCTGGGCCAGCATCCTTTGGACCAACCCTGAGTGAAGCTGGAGAGCAGGCTGAACAATGGGGACATGGGGGACAAGGGGGACTTGGTGGGCAGGGTGGAGAAGAGGTGTTCCTGGAACTGGGGATGCCAAGGTGGGTGTTTTTCTCCCAGTTGCTTTAGGTCGATAATTCTGTTCTTTGGTGTAACAATTGGTCTGGGATAGTGGGGTGGAAGATGTAAACCACTGTAGGGTTGACAGTTTGGGATTTGTGGTGGGAGAAGAGTCTCGATCAGCGGTGGGCACAGACCTGGATGACAGGAGGTTCTGTTCACTGGGCTTCTGAGTGTCCTCTTCACTGTCACCAAGGGCTGATTTCCAGATGCTGGCTCCTGCTTGCTTTTCTCTTTGCTCTCGTGTATCTTATGAATCACTGAGGTAGGAGTGAGGGAAGGAGAAAGCATGCTTGTGATGGAGGCGGCTGGGGCAGGGGAAGAGGAATTCCCTCGGTGCACAGGTGCTGGTGACTTGGTCACTCATGGTCGCCTGTTTCTGAATCCATCTCTGGTTCTGTCCACCTGCGGTTTACCAAAACCAGGCTGGTAGAAGTTTGTTGCCTGCACCGCAAGGTCATGTGGCAGGCCAGCCCCTCCAAAGCTGCCTGTTGCAATTCTAGCTGGCTCATTTGCGCTGTGACAGGGCTCACGGGCTTGCACATGCCTTGGACTGGATCTCCGAGGAGCTGCTGTGGTCCTGGTGTGAAACAAATTGGTGATGGTATTCTGGGACCAAGGTAGTCTGCTGAGTCTGCTCTTGTCTGAAACACCTGTGACGAGGGAAGAGAGGGTACTCTTTGGCCCAGCAAAGATGTCTTAGGCTCCAAGCTCCCCATAAGGCCACTCAGAAGATTGGAAGAAGCAGGTCTCTGAATAGGTGGACCCAGAAGTTCCTGCAGGATGTTCTTAAGAACAGGCTGGCCTGGAATGTCAGCAGGGGACATCAGATGGCTTTCAAGCATTTGGCTGACTTTGGGCTGAGAAGGCAAAGTCCCACTTGCCTTCATGGTGCTCACTAGCTTTTTTTTTTTTCCCCAAGAATCCCTGTTTTTTTAAAAATTTATTTATTTATTTATTTTTGGCTGTGTTGGGTCTTCGTTTCTATGTGAGGGCTTTCTCTAGTTGCGGCAAGCGGGGGCCACTCTTCATCGCGGTGCGCGGGCCTCTCTTGTTGTGGAGCACAGGCTCCAGATGTGCAGGCTCAGTAGTTGTGGCGCACAGGCTTAGTTGCTCCGTGGCATATGGGATCTTCCCAGACCAGGGTTTGAACCCGTGTCCCCTGCATTGGCAGGCAGACTCTCAACCACTGCGCCACCAGGGAAGCCCCCTCACTAGCTTTTTGAACACAGTCATATCTCCATCTCCTCTGAGCTGTGGATTGCTGCTCACAGTACCCAGGGTCTCCTCTAAATGCTCCGCCATAAAGGGAATCGAATTCTACACCTGCTGGTCCACCGTCAAGCCCTTGAGCCCTACTTCTACCTCTTCCACTGAAAGCACAACCCCTGAATGTGAACTCTCTATAAGCTTTTCTTTATTTGCAGAAAGGCTGGAAAGGAGGGATTTTACATCCACTTTGGCTTTCTGTAGCATTTCTAGAATATCCACTTTATTTTCAGCATGGTCTTCTAATGGTATAGGAGCAAAGTAATTCCCCGTGTTCTGTCCGGGAGAGAGGATGGCTTGTTCCAGACCTGCAAGTCTCTCCAGCTCTTCATGCATTGTTGACCCAAGACTGCTGGATCGGCTTCCTGATCGGCTTGGGTTAGGGAACCACCTACTGAACCAACTGGCAGAGACGGACCCTTCTCCCAAAACATCTTTTATCATCGAAGCCAAGCATGGTACCTTATCAAGGTTAAAGGACTCATTAAAGTCAGATTCTCCTGGGGACTGCTCGGGCAAGATGACATCCCTTGGCACTTCCTGGTCAGCAGCAGGCTCCTGTTAGAGGAGGACCTCCACCTCATCCTCTTCGGCCACTCCTCCACTGCACTCGACTATGCCTTCCTTCAGAGAGGCTGCCCGTCGCCTCGTTCTTTTTCTCCCCTTATGATCTTCTTCCCGTGTCTTATCATCAAAGCCAGTCAGCTCAATGGTTTCAGACTGACTTGTGGGTCCAGCTGAGAACCATTCCAGTTCTTCTTCTGTGTAGGAATCATTTCTTCTTTGCTCAAAGACAGGCTCACTATTCACAAACTCCCTCCTGAAAAGCTTGTCCTTGTGGTCCCTCTCTCGGTCTCTGTGTCTCAAGTCTTGCGGGTCCTTATGGCTAAGACGGTGATCCTTCTCAAAGGTCCGAGGAGAGATTACCTTCCCACTGCCAATCCTTCGTCCGCCAAGCAGCCGGAGCACGTCACTGTCTTTATCCAATGGGCTTCCTGAGTGCCGGGAGCGAACAACGGCTGTCACGTGGCAGCGCCCTCTAAAGCTTCGTCTCTGTGGGCTGAGAACAACATCTAAGTCATTTTCTTTCACATGCTCTCGAGGATCTACTATCCTGCACACCAGGGAAGGCCGATCTGTATCCAACTCTTTCTTCAGACTTTCCACTGGCGAGCCCCGCCCTGAAGCTGGGTAGAGGGAGGCATGCCACTTCTCAGGGTCCTAGACACCATCACTGTCGTATTTCTCAGAGAGGCACGAAGGCCTCTGTTTGGAATGAGGGAGTTCTTTAATACCCAAGAGCTCCTCCCTAGGCAAGCACACTAAAGCGTATTCCTGTGGGGAGTTCGCCTCTCAAGGAAACATCAATACAGAGGACACTGATGTCTGTGACGCATCCCAGAGCTGAAATCCTTATTTTCTGTATAGTGATGGGGGGATTTGGAGGCCGGTTGCTTCTTCAGGTCAAGGAAAGTATCTCCAATTTCTGTTTCACCCACACTTCTGTCCATGGCTCCTTGGTCTACAGTTTCAGTGTCTCGGCCGCCGTTCCTCTCTCTGCCCCTCGTGCCAGTCTGAGGGCTGCTCCACGTGGCCTTCACTCTCGCCCCCCCCGACCCCCAAAACCCAGTTCTCCTCTGAGAAATAGAGATGACCATAGCACTCAGCTCCTAGGGTGGCTGTGTCCACACACACACACGAATCTCCATCATTTATCATCACCATCTTATTGTTATTACTATGTCCACCTGCAGTGTGAGAGCGCCTCCTGAGTGGCAGAGCCAAGAAGCCCACTTCTGACCTTGACCTTCCTCTCATACTGCTAGGACCCCACACCAGTCTTTGCCTCCTGGTCTTATATCATCACTGAAGTCAGTTCTGGGCTATGAATTTATGAATATTAATAGGACAGACATGCCATTCCTAATCTTGCTGACACTTTCAAATGGTTCAGCAAAACATTGTTTGCAGATGCATGAAGGATAAACTTCATGCCTGATTTGTGCTAAATTATGAGTTCCTGGGTTCTACTGTTCTTCTCATACCTATTTGTTCATTTATTAATAATATAAGTATTATAAATTGCCATGGGCTCTATGCTAGGGGTTGGGGATAACATTCATTCATTCGTTCATTCATTCATTCATTCATTCATCCAATGAACAATTATTAAGTGCTTACCACAAGCGTGGAATACATTACCCCAGCGAGTAGGGAGTGTCCACACTGGGAAGCAGAGGGGGGAGGTGGAGGCTCGCATCAGGGGGAGTGTGAAGTCGGGCAGCTAAGCCTGCATTGGAAGATTGATTTCTAATGGGGGGATAATAAGGACCAGATTTCTCACTTTCCGAGAAAGAAGTTAGGGATATAGAAAGGGAGAAAACTGGATCCATCCCTGTTGACAAAACTCTGCAGGGCAGAACCAGGGGGTTGGCAGTGAAAATGCTTCAGGTATTTGATTTTGTCGCAGAGGCACCGGGGCTAAAAGTAAGAGACAAGCCACGGGAAGTGTTGCCGTGGCCTCGGCCCACTCGCCACCCCGCCCACTCTCTCCCCGGCTGCTGCTGGGCCCTGGGCAGCCCTCATGGGGCAGCGTCCGAGCTTCTCACCACGGGCTCTGCCAGGCCACAGGACTCCGATCCTGCCTGGGAGGGCGCTTCGGCCTCATCTGGCCTCCTCACGTACCCCCGGGAGCCCCTTGGGCCTCCACCCTGTTGTCCCTCCTCCAGCAGGTGCCTTGGGAATGGTCTGGGAGGAAGTTCAGCATGAAGGGCCTGTATTAGGAAGTGGGGTGGCAAGTTCTTTCAGGGACGGGGGTGTCTGGGTGCTGCATGGCAGTGTCCCCTCAGCCCCTATGCCCGCCCTCTGGGAACTCCCTCTCCTGGAGGAGCGCTACAACCCTGCCCTTCCCAGATCCACAGCCAGGACTAGAGGGGGCGGGGCAGAGGACCAGCGCTCAGGCCCCCGGCTGACCGCTCCCCTGGGCCATTTCATTCCGGTGCTCCCTGTGGTCAGCTGAGGCCACCCTCCGGCCTGCATCAGACCCCAGCTCCCCCACCAGCCCTGCTTCCTTCCCTGCCTCCCACAGCTGTGGATCTCAGGGGTGCTTCCTGATAGGCACTCTTCACACTGAACTTCCTGGGTACCCGCTACCTAGCTTCCCTCAACGGTAACAGCTTACATTGCTATAGTTTGACATCAAAACCAAAAAATGAAAACAAAACCGAAAAACATTGGCACGATTCTATTAACTAGATCCAGACCTTATTCTTTTTTTTTTTTTTTTAACATCTTTATTGGAGTATAATTGCTTTACAATGGTGTGTTAGTTTCTGCTTTATAACAAAGGGAATCAGTTATACATATACATATGTTCCCATATCTCTTCCCTCCTGTGTTTCCCTCCCTCCCACCCTCCCTATCCCACCCCTCGAGGTGATCACAAAGCACAGAGCTGATCTCCCTGTGCTATGCGGCTGCTTCCCACTAGCTATCTATTTTACATTTGGTAGTGTATATATGTCCATGCCACTCTCTCACTTCGTCCCAGCTTACCCTTCCCCCTCCCCGTGTCCTCAGGTCCATTCTCTAGTAGCAGACCTTATTCTAATTTCACCAGTTTTTATATGAATTTATTTGTGTGTATGTGTGCTGTTTGTGAAGTTCTCTGCCGTTTTATGGGATGTACGGATCCGTACATTGCCGATGCGGCCATTACCGAACTCTTACGTCATCATAAAGGAAATTTCTCATGCTATCTGTTTCTCCTTATTTTTTAAAGGAATAAAATATTTCAAGTGCAGTTGAACTCTGAACGCAATCCTATTCCCTACCTCCATCCACAGAGGGGACCACCTATTTCTAAGGTATCATATATGTATGTCTCCAAAATAGCTAATATTTGGCAAGTGCTTACTGTGCACCAAGCTCCATTCTAAGCTGTTTCCATGCAGTAATACGTTCCCTACTCACCACAACCCAGGCATTGTTATCCCCAACAAGGATGCCGAGGAACAAAGAGGTTAAGACAACTTACACAAGGACCCACAGCCGGAAGTGTTGATGCTGGGGCTTGAACCAGCCTCCACAGCCACTATTCTATAGTGACACACACATGTCTTCTTGCCACAGACATCTTCTACTCACCAAGATGTCTAGGAGATTCACTCAGGTTGATATCTGCAGACAGAACTCATTAATGTTAACTGCTCTGTAGTATTCCCTTTTGTGATTACACTACAATTTATATAGCCATATTCCTAGCGATGGATATTTAGAATGTTATGTTGTCTCTACTGCATGCAATGATGCAGGAACCCCCTTGCCTGTCTCCTTGTGCACAGGTGCCTGAGCTTCTCTGTGGTTTATTCGTAGATGTGGAATTGCTGAGTCTTAGAGTAGGAATGTCTTTGACTTTGGAGGACATTGCCAAGTCTCAGTGTATGCAACAATTTACACTTTCACCTGCCATGCATGAGAGTGTGAGATGACATATCCCTATTATTTTAATTTGTGTTGCTCTGACTTCTAGTGAGGTTGGGTATATCTTTTGATTATTGGTCATGCATTTCGATTTTCTCTGTATACATTTTTCTATTGGGTAGTTTGTCATGTTGTTATTATTTGTAGGAAATTTTTGTGTATTCTGGATGATAATTCTTAATTGGGGATATGCATGGCAAATATCTTCTTCCAGGCTGTGTCTTGTTTTTCTTTTTCAACTTTGACTAATTCTTCTATCATAGACAAGTTTTTAATTTTATTGTTTATTGTATTCAATTCTATCAATCTCTTCCATTACAGTTTGGGCGTTTGCATGTTTTGTTTAAGAAATTCTTTCCCTTTTAAGGTCATAAAGATAATTCTTTTTTCTTATTGTTTTTAAGTTTTATTTTTCATGGTTCTCATAGTAAAGTTTTACTTTGTACAGTTACCTTTCCTATAAGACATA
This sequence comes from Balaenoptera acutorostrata, assembly GCF_949987535.1. Lineage (NCBI taxonomy): Eukaryota > Metazoa > Chordata > Mammalia > Artiodactyla > Balaenopteridae > Balaenoptera > Balaenoptera acutorostrata. Next base: position 24,056,776 of record NC_080064.1, on the reverse strand, counting down.
AGGAGCTCCCCCTACATATAGTCACTTTCTTAGCATGATTTATTGTGCCATCTATCTTTCCTCTCTTATTTGCAATGCTCCCTTTATTGTATATGGAGTCCCTGAACACATCCTATCTGTTTCTTGTCCCTCCGCTGGCCTCTTTGCCTCACACTAAACTAACACCTCACTGTGTGAAAAACGAGAGCTTTATCATAAACCTTGGTGTTGGGGAGGGTGAGTAGTCCTTGTTATTCAAAATTATTTCCCACATGAGCTTTTGAATCAGCCACTCAGTTTTACCTGAAGCTGTTCTGGAATTTTAATAATTGTAATTACACTGCATTCGTAGATTCACTTGGAGGGTAGTTGGCATCTTTAGACTATTGGTCCTTCCCATCTATAAGCATGTTATATCTCTCTCTTTATTCAGCATTTCCTTTATGTCCTTCAATAAAGTTCCATAATTTTCTCCTTAAAGGTCTTGCACATAGTTTCCTAGATTTATGTCTTGGCACCTTCCATCATTTACTGGAATTTTGGGGTGAGGTGTGACTCCTGCTGGAACTTAGTCAATTACGAACCTCAGGATCCTAGTTAAGTCCCTTAAATGGTGCAATTCTCAGTTTCCTCATAAATAAATATACCTCCGTCAAAGAGTAGGCATGAAGAGTGAATGAAACCAAGGATGTCACGCCCTTAGAACATCGTAAATATCCGATAAATGTTAGCTCATCCTGGAGTCAGCATACATTTGGAGTTGTGTTTCTGAATATGTGTTCTTGCACTTCCGTGACTGTGCTTAGAATATGGTCCCCAGGCAGAAACAGTCAGAAACAGCTGTCATGTGACAGCTTCTGACCTATAAGTAATTGGTAGACAGCGCCTTCCTCCCTCCAAAGTAAAGTGCACTAAAAAAAGCACTTTCAAAGCACATGGTAAAATTAATACTTCTGTTGAATCCCAAAGCAGGGCTAATTAAGTTACATTTAACATTTTTCTAGTTAACTTACCAGAAAAGCAACTAAAAAAGAAAATTATTATAAAGATTTTTTTTTCTGTTCAAAATTTATTGCTATTTATTACCATAGCTGTTCTTCTAGTCTTTTTCAGAGCAAAAATGCTTAAACTGAATTCATTTCTTTTAAAGTTTTGTTTTTTATAAAACAGTGTGTGTCTTATCATAAACATTTCAAATATTAGGGAAAAATACAAAGAAGTAGACATTTCCCCAAATTGTACCACTGAAGTAGAACCATTGCTAACATTTTGGTCACTATCCTGTTTATATTTCTTGATACCAATAAATTGGCTTCTGGGTCCATGCCCACTTTTTGTTTTTCCTCTACAAGGTATTGTGGGTGTCTTTCCACTTTAATAGTTGCAGAATTACATCATTTTATATCATTGCATTATATTCCATTTTATAGCTTTGCACTAATTTAACAAATCAATTCCTTCCTTATGGCTATTTGATCTTATGAAATAAACCACACCCCAATGAACCACTGCAGCACACCTCTTTTTTGTGCGTTTACGTGATTGCTTCCATCAATAGACTCCTTGGAAGTGAGATTATCAGGATAAAAGGCTCGCTCATTTTACATTTTGATGCATATTGCCAAACTGCCTTTCCAAAAAGGTTGAATCAATTAGCGCTGCCCTCATAGGGGCATGAGAGTGTCCATTTTCCAATGAGCTAAGTGGGTTTGTCAATTTTCTTAATCTTTACCTATCTGGTGAATGGAAAACAAACCTCTCTTTGCACATGCATTTCTTTGATCAGTTGAAACATTAAACATCTTTTCCTCTGTTTATTGGCCATTTGAATCTTCTTTTGTGGATTGCCTCTCTGGGTAGTGAGCACGTTCATATGGTTGCTTATAAGTTCTTTGTGTCTTAGCATTGTGTATAACATTGGGGAACAGCCGCTTGACTTTGGGCTTGGCCGTGTGGCTTGCTTTGGTCAGTGGGATGTTAGCAGATGTGATGCAGGCCAAGGTTTTCAGTGTGTGTGGCTGAGCTTGCCCTCTTGTGCCTCTTCTGACCTCATGAAAAGAGGATGCCCTGTCTGGCCTGCTGGTAGCAGAGGAATGAGAGACTCATGGAGTGAACTTAAGCCAAACCCACGGTCTGGAGCCAAGCCTAGCCCAGCCCAACCAAGATCAGCAGAGCCATAGCTGCCGAGCCACAGACATGAGTGAAAATAATTTTTGTTTGAAGCCACCAAGTTTGGGTTGGTTTATCATGCAGCAGCATTATGGGATAGATGACTGACATACCCTGCCATTCTCTTGCTGTGTGACCTTCTACATGTCATGTTCTTCTCTTGGTCTCAGTTTCTTTAAATTTTGCATGAAAGAGTTGACCACTGAGTGATTTCTAAGGTCTCTTCCAATACTAAGAATCTGGATTCCAAAACAGGGTTTCATGGTGAGAGGAGAGGAAGGTGTTCCAGAATGAAAGCTCAACACACAGGTGCAAAGAAGGTTATGCAGGTAAGGCAATGGGAAGTGTTTATCCCACTGGAGCAGGTGGTCTGAGACACACAGGTGGGGGTGGGTTGGTGGTGTAGGGTTGATGCAGGAATGAATGCTGGGGCTCAGGCTGCCCGGAAAGCTGTTCTTATTCCTCCTCCACTGCTTCTGAAGCTCTTGCAAATTGGCTTCTGAGCCCACCATGCTGCCAAAACTGCCTTCTCAGTTCCGATTCTCACCACCAAACCCTCACTTTGGCCCTTAGCCTCCTAGAACTTGCTGCCTCCTTCCAACCCTCTTCTCTGGCTCCTGTGCCCCCCACTCATCTAGCCCACGCCTCTCCATCTGTTCACTCAGTATCTGTCTCTTTCCCTGAGTCTACTCTGAAGGCGATCCTCAAGGATTTTTCCTCAGCTCCCTCTTTTCATGAGTGGAATTCTGGGATACTGACCCCAAGTAAGGAACCTGGGTACCAGGCAAAGGAGGCCTAAGGAATCAGAAGCATCTTAATACTACCAAAAAGCAAGTGAGAGCTTGGGACAAATGCTAAGGGACCCAGCCCTGGACTCAAAGAACTGTTATGTGCTACAGCTCCATGTCCACTCACAGCTCCAGCTCAATCATTCCTGCATTGTATATTCTGTGCTTGTGGCTACAATAGATGGTCTGAGCAGGGTAGCCAATCCCCTCAGGCCACCTTAAAAGCAGAGGCGGGCAGCCTGCATCTCTCCTCTGCTCAGCACAGAATGGTCTTCAAATGTTCTTTCTTCAGTAGACCTGTTCCCCTGTTTCCTCTGGCACGTGTCCCCTCTAACGGCTGGTCTCTCCCACTGTCCTGTGATCCTGAATTCTTAGCTCATCCTGGGCCCCAGCTGTGGTTTGATGGATACTCCACTGTTTATCTTGCAAAGAGACTTGACCTTGGATTGTAATTTTGCTTGATGAGTTTGTTTACTGTTCTTCCAAGCCCCACCTGCCTGGGTATGGAAATTATTTACACACCTGTGCTCTTCGCATGAGTATCAGTCATGTCCTCCTCCCCAGCCCCAGGAGGACAAGACCCCTTGTAATAAACCCTAATAACAAGACACCCAGGATTTACTGTCGCTGGTGCTTTCCTTACAGATGTGATGGATGACTTCCAGCTGATGTGAGACTGGAGGCAGCACACTCAAGGAGAAGGAGGATGAACTCAGAAGCAGACACACCTGGCTCTTGAATTCTGGCTCCATCATATGCTGGTCATACACAACTCATTCCCAACCTGTTGATGATACACACACACACATACAATAATGCACAGTGTCTGACATGTGACTCGATAAATCATAGCCCACACTCCAGAGGAACTTTTTTTTTTTTTAACATTTATCCTTTTTCTCTTATTTTCATCAAATCATCTGCTTTCCTTACCTGTAGCTGGCACAAAGGCAACTGGGACTCTGAACTCCTAGCCCAGGTCCTGCCACAAAGCAAGTACCCTGGAAATGTAGCCTGATGTTGTATAACATAATGGGCTTCTTTGGAAACTATGTGCGTGTGTGTGTATTCTATTCTTCAGCAACGTTATGAATATACCAGATCTCCTTGTTCTGTCTCTCATGTCCCTTGTCCTCACTGCATTCGTTATTACAACTTTGTTCTCTTCCACTTTGACTTGAGTGATTTCCTGAAGCCGATTTTCTATTTCCCTGATAGAATCTCCAGTTATGATATATCGTCTTTGTGGTTGGTTTTTATGCCACATTCATCTCTGCAATGTTTTCATTTGTTTCATTTCTCTCCTAAGAGGTAGACCAGCTCATTTTTCTTCTCTCATTTTATAACTTCCATGCATAATTCTTCTTTGAATCTCACTCTCTTCTTTGAGCTTTTGTTTTGTTTTGTACTGAGTCATCCTGATCATGGATCTTGGGTAATTCCTCTTAGGAGGCAAGTTCTTCCATCTTTTGCTCAAGTGTGCATTTCCTTTTGTTAGCAGGAGGCACTTCCTGTGTGTGGGTCTTGTGTTTCTCCTTGCTGGTCATGCCTCATCTCAGTGGGGTGGCCATTTGGTGTGGGGTTGGGTGGGGCAGTGAGCTGGGTAGTCCTTATATTCTGTTTGGGTTCACCATCTCAAACACTTTCAGAGCAAATACATCATTTCCTTTGCCCTGGGGGAGCGATCTTCCTCAGTTTTCAGGGTCAGCACGTGGGCGTGTTCTTGGCAAATCTCATTAAGTCTCTGTGAGTTGTGGCCCAGGTGTCCCTCCCACTCCCTCCTTCACGCCTCTTTCCCTTGGGCTGTCAGAGCCAGGGGGCCAGGGGTGGAGAATGTCAATGACTTGCCAGCTTGGCGTCTTCTCAGGTCATCACCCCTGCCATGCTGAGTTAGAGAACTCAGTCCCTTGTGGCCTTTCCATCAACTCACCTGTCCTCTCTCCAATCACCAGGTCACTGCCTTTCAAGGACTGCACACCTTAGATTTCATCTTTCCTGCCCAGTGAACAACAACTCCATCCTGATATTGACTGGACCCGAAGGCTTACAGTCCTCCCTGTCTCCTCATACCTCACACCCAGCTCACCAGCAAACGCTGTTGTCTCCTCTCCCATCAACAATGGGTCCAGAGTCTGACCCCCATCACCACCTGCACTGCACCACCATCATTTTTCACCTGCATCATTGCAATAGGTTTCCACCTGGTCCCCTTGCTTCCCCCTCCTTCCTGTGCTCTTCTCTACCCAGTGGGCAGAGTGGGCCTGTGAAACTGTGAGGTCCGGACCCTGCTGTGTCTTCCCATTGCCCTCAACGTAAAATCCAAAGTGTCCAGTGGCCTGTGAGGTCCTCCTGGTCTGCAGCCCCCACTTACCCCTGAAGTCATCCTCCCTTGCTGTCCACCTGTTCTTTCTGCCATTGCCTTGGTTGATCTTTTTGCCTGGAACGTCTTCTCCAGAATCTACCTAGCCAACTTCCTCATCTCCTTTAAGTATTTCATCCAATGTCACTGTATCAATTTGCTAGGGCTGTATAATAGTACCACAAACTGGGTGACTTAAACAACAGAACTTTGCTGTCTCACACTTCTGGAGGTGATTAGTCCTAGATCAAAGTGTTGGCAGGGTTGGTTCCTTCTGAGGGCTGTGAGGGAGGATCTGTTCCATGCCTCTCTCTTCTGGTGGTTTTCTGGCAATATTTGATGTTCTTTGGCTTATAGATGCATCACCCCCATCTCTGCCTTCATTTTCATGTGTCATTCTCCCTGTGTGTGTCTATCTCACAATTTTCCCTTTGTAGAAGGACACCAGTCATACTGGATTAAGGCACATTCTAATGACCTTATTTTAACTTAATTACCTCTGTAAGGACTGTATCTTTTGAAAAGGCCACATTCTGAGGTACTGAGGATTGGGACTTCAACATGAATATGAATTTGGGAGGGGACACAATTTAACTCATGAGTCACCTTCTCAGTGAGGCCTAGCCTTTCTTCCCAGTTTAAAACTGCAGAATTGCACCAGCCCCTGCATCTTCAACTACCCAGCCCTTGGTTCCACTTGTATTGTGGAAGATGGAGATTTTCCCTCCAATATTTCATTCCTTTTTGTTGCTGTTTTCAGTGAGTTTCCACCCTAATTGAGACTAAAACAAACATTACCCATGTCGCTCAGGGCCATCTCCCCCACCGAAATCCCCTCCCATCTCTGGTCCTGCGTTGGCTTCATCCCCATGCCCGGTCCAACCTGCATGGTCTTTGCAGGTGGGTGGGCTTTAGGTGCCAGGTGACCCTGGTTGAGGGACCCAAGGGGGGAAGAACAGTGGCTTCAAAGCTATCAGAGGCCACCCATGGCCAATGACGTCCCCTAACTTCAGCCTCAGTGCAGTAACACCTGCCCTCCACTCAGGCAATTTATTGAGCTCTTTCTCTTCCTTAACACAACAGATTGGCCTAATGAAAATGCCTTTATTTCCTGGCTCGGGAGTGAGAGATGGAGGTTCTCCACTGCCAGCAAATCCATTTCCAAATCCTCTGGCCTCTGTCAGTCTGCAGCTGGCAGGGCAGTGACTGACTGCTGGGTGTTACCATCAAGAGCCTTGTTTCTTGTGCCCCGGCAGCATCTTCCCTCCCTCGCGGACAGAGGGAGGCCTCTCCTCCCCCTCCACTGTGGCCTGGCTCCTCCCCACCCCGCCACACGTCCCCAGTGAGCTCATTAGGAGACAAAGCTGCACTCATCTGCTCAGCACCTCATGACATGTCACGAGTCAGAATGATGGCCCTGTTGGCTCCTCCATCTGTAGTCACTTTGGTAGAGGCTGAGACTCCAGGTCTCTATGAGGGGAGGTAGTCTGGCGTGAGGAGATCTGCTTAGGCTCAGCCCCCAGAGAACATGGACGAAAGAAAGAAATCAGGCAACAGATCTGATCTGGACCATACTGAGGCCTCCCTTCTCCTTCTCCAGGTCAGCACATCCCAGACAATCCCAGAATCTTCCGCCCCCACCACTGCTTGCTTGGAGCCTGAACTAAGCCCCCTAACTGGCTCCCTGCTTCCTGCATCCACCCCGCAGCCCCCAGAGTCTGCTGTCCTCTGCTCAGCAGCCCCTCTGCTTAGATAATCTCCCTCTCCCATGAGAAGCCTCCAGACAAAGGCAATTTTACCAGAGGCTAGAGAAGCTTAAGCTTCAGGGACCTTTACTCTCCAGGTCCCTCTTAAGGCCCCGGTTGGGCCCCATGTAATGTGGTTAATGAATATTGTCAATTCCAAGATTAATTAAGGTTAGAAATTGCAAGGAAAACTTGCTATGCCCTGAAACCTTACTGCTCAGATATAAGAGGAACTTGGCAGGAGGCTTCCCAAATTTGACAACAGTCCTGACCATTTACAAGGCATGATCTGTAATGAATTGTGAAGGTGAAAAAAACTTCAACCCTACCCATGTAGAAAACCGTGAAAATCAAACTCTGTGGGAGGAAAGTCTGATTTAACTTTCTATTCTCTCCGCAGAAGATGATATTACAAAATCATTGTCTTAGGAACATGTGAATATAGAGACTGCAGCCCAAACAATTCAGGGGAGAATGAAAGCCAGGAAGGAGTGTCAAGATGCTAAGTAATAAATAGAGTGAGATTTTCCTCAATTCTGTTATGTTTTCTGGTAATTGCTTGCTTTTTGATATCTACAATTTATTATAATTTCTTTGCTCATTCTAAATAACTATTAACTGCATAGCTAATTTTGATTCCAAATTCTATGTCCTTTTCTTAAAGAGAATTCCCCAAATGGTATAATTTTCAGACCCATGGCACCTACATCTACTACCTTCCTGGCCTTCCTACTGCACTTGGAATACAACTTAACCTCCTCTGCTGTATGGTTTGCAAGGCCTCCCCTCTCCACCCTGACCACTCTGACTTTTGCATCCCTTTCCCCCACACTCATCACCCTGCAGACTTGAGAATGAAGCAGACCTGCATTCAAAACCTGCAGCTTTGAACTGCCAAGCAACTTGCAAATGTGTGAGGAATACATGCTTATTATTGTATGTCACTCAGATTTTTGTGGTTGTTTGTTACACAGCGATAGCAGACTGATGCAGTGTGATTGAAATGTTTCACACGTACTCAGATCAATCAAGAGGATGTCTTGTTATTTAGGAAGGCATAACTGGATCACAAACCTAATAAAGCTGAAATCTAAAACATTTTCAAATTGATCACTGATTCTTAAGGACCTCAAAGGCAAAAGAAGTCCTGACCTTCCCCCAATGATCTCAGCTCATCTTCAGACCCATTAGTGTCTAAGATTTAGAGTCACAAAAAGGGCAGAATCTCTTTTCCCTGAGACGTCATCCAGTCTTAGGGACAACAATATGTCAACCTTTATTTTAAGAGTATTTTTTTCCTCATGTAAAAATTATACATGTTCATTACAGGTAATGCAGACAGGCAGAAAGAAAAAGAGAAAAAACACCCATAATAAAGACACAGACCTACTAGAGAATGGACTTGAGGATATGGGGAGGGGGAAGGGTAAGATGTGACAAAGTGAGAGAGTGGCATGGACATATATACACTACCAAACGTAAAATAGATAGCCAGTGGGAAGCAACCGCATAACACAGGGAGATCAGCTCTGTGCTTTGTGACCACCTAGAGGGGCGGGATAGGGAGGGTGGGAAGGAGGGAGATGCAAGAGGGAAGAGATATGGGAACATATGTATATGTATAACTGATTCACTTTGTTATAAAGCAGAAACTAACATACCATTGTAAAGCAATTATACTCCAATAAAGATGTTAAAAAAAATAACCACCACCAAAAATAGACTCTGTCAAATATTGGTTATATAAACATATGTATTTATATATGTTTATATTTTTCTCACAAAAAAAGGAGAGAGGGGGAAGCTGGGGCAAAGTGAGAGTAGCATCGACATATATACACTACCAAATGTATAATGGTTAGCTAGTGGGAGCATAGCACAGGGAGATGAGCTCGGTGCTTTGCGATGACCTAGAGGGGTGGGATAGGGAGGATGGGAGGGAGGCTCAAGAGGGAGGGGATATGGGGACATATATATGCATATGGCTAATTCACTTTGTTGTACAACAGAAACTAACACAGTATTGTGAAGCAATTATACACCAATAAAGATCTATTTAAAAATAAAAAAGGAGAGTATGCTGTGCATTCTGTTCTGTAATCTTCTGTTTATGTTTACTATGTCATAAAAGTCTTTCCATGCCATTTTACATCTTCTGCACAATTGTTTTGAATTATGGAATTGTTGCTGAGATGACCTGCGTGATCGTCTTCCCTCTCCCAGGTTTCCTGTTGTACCTGAACACCCCTGAGAAGGAGGTACCCTTTGAACCAGCATTATCCAAAGTACTGTAGCTTGACTATATCAGATCTTCCCAGCAGAGAAGCAGGACCCAGAGAGTAAAGGGACAAGCAAATATGAGTGCATCAAATATCTCACTCAGATGACCGCATGTGACCAATCCTCTCACTGCAGACTTATTGACAGATAAGGAAACTGATCCCAAGGGGGCCCTGAGGCCAACTCTGCATCTGCACCAAGTTCACAGCCAAGAACCCTGGACCTGTGACTCTCTGCCCCCAACTCGTGATTCCTACAGGCAGCAGAGGCAACGTGTTGACCACCTGTAGCCTCCCTTCCCTGCTCAGGTGGACCTTGTCTCAGGTCCCCGTGGCCAGTCCTGTGACTCTACCACACTCCATGTGACGTGTAGAGGGAAGAGCCTGAGCTCTAAGGAGGGCTCCACTGTTGACCTGCTGGGTCTCCTGGGACATGGTTTCACCTTGCCAGGTGTGGTAGAGACTGTCTAGCTGTTCCACAAATATGTTTCTTCTTCTTCCTGGGCACATGGCAAGGCTACATCTCCCAGCCTCCTCTGCAGGCAAGTGGGACCACGTGACTGCCTTCCAGACAATAGAATGTGAGCAGCAGTGACATATGTGACTTCCACTCCAGGCCTTTGAGATCCTGCCATGAACTGCCTACCTTTTTTTGCTAGTCTGATACAGGCAGAGGACCAACTGCCCCCTGTTTCTGCCCATAGGTTTCTCTCTAACACAGCAGCTTGCTTCATCAAAGTGTGCAAACCAAGAAGGCAATAGAGGGCATAGGCTGGCAAGACAGCCTCCACCAAGAAGGTATCCTGGACCCAGTCTCTTGCCATATTGTGGCACCCACCCCTCAAGGACACATGTTTGGGGTTTACATAAAACTTCTGTTGCATTGGAGCCATTATACATTCTGGGGTTGGTTTCTTAGAGCAGCGTGTGTTATTGTGGGTGATACTCAGGATTCACTGAGCACCTACTTTGTGCAGGACCCTGTGCTCCACATGTCACACATCTGCCCTTCCAATAGGACCATGACCTTGGGATTATTATCTCCATTTTTTCCAGAGCAGTGAGTAAGCTGGGAATCGAACTCAGCTCTTCTGGACACTCATCTCTCAATGCACAGCTTAAGGGTCCAGAGGACCAAACACTCCAGGATCCTATGGGTCTCTGAATGTCTCCAGGGGAGTAGAGGGGTGAAGAGCGTGCGGGCTGGAGTCTGCCAGGCCAGGGTCCAGGCCTCCCCAGTGGAGGCGTCAGGTAAGGGCTCAGCTTACCTGCATCTCAGTTTCCTCATCTGTCCAATGGGTCTGCAGGGAGAGGATTCACCACATGGGGTCATTTGGGGGTGAGATGGGATCCTGACCATAGGCACTTGTCACTGAGTGGGGCTCTCAGGATAGGGCACCAATTGCATCCTTCCCTGAAGCAGTCCCCCTCCCTGCCCCTACACTCTCCTGGTGTCTCCAGCCTCTCTCCACTCCAGCCCTCTTGCGTTTCCTGACTCATCTGTAAGTAAGGACTTTTCCTCACCTCCGCTGGAGTGCTCAGAAGTTCTGCTTTGCTGGGGGAACTGGGACAGGTGCCTTTACCGCTCGGAATAGTTCTCGGGAAGCTGAGGTACCTCTCAATTATTTATTAGGCAGACTTTCTCCATCAAAGGGCCTGAAATTCTGGGAAACTTTTCCCTCTGTTGCCTGCTGGGCCAGTCACAGGGTCTTAGCAATTTAGTGAGCCCGGGAGAGAAATGAGAGTCTGTTCCTCCCCAAGGGGAGCCCGACTGGGTTGATCTAAAATAGATGAGGAGGGAGGTTGACCCGGCTCGGGGCCGGTTATTTGGGGCTGGCCTTGCGGGTTGCTCCCGAGGGCGCTGGTGAGGAGCAGGGGGAGGTCCAGGTGCTGCTGGCACTTCTGGGCTGTAGAGCTGAGTGGAGAGGCTGTTGGGAGGAGGGTGGGAGTCCCTGCCCTCGGCTGTATCCATCTGTGTGAGGTCCCCATGCAAGAGAGCCTTGGTTACTGAGGCTCTGGTCTCCCCCACCAGCCCTGGTCTCTGTGACCTTCCCCCAAAACCCCCCCTCCAGGACCCAGGACTCAGGGGCCCAGTCAGCACACAGCTCTGCATTTGTGCAGAGAATTCTGGGTACGAACACCTCCTGCCTCTGGATGGTTGGGGTGAGGATGGGAAACCAAAACCAGATGCAGCCAAGTGGAGCAAGTCTGAACTTTCATTCAAATACAGCCCAAGCTAGTTTTCTTGCTTGTAGCATTTTAGAACTGGAAGAGGCCTTAGAAGTCGCAGGGCCTAACACTTTTGAAGACGCTGACTTGATTTCTGCTTAAACAATGGGTTTCCTTGCCTTCGGAGAGAGTCCAATCCTCATAGATCAGCTTGAGGCTGACGCCTCCCAAGGAAACCCTCCACCATTACTTGTTCTAACGTGTGCCTGCCCGGGTCCGAGTCTTTCTGTCTCTGTCTTTCATCTGGAAATCCCTCACTCTCCCCACCTGGTGAAATGCTCTGCATGGACCAGCGAATAGCTTGCTGTCACCTGGCTGAAGTGTCCTCTGCTCCTACCAGGTGGAGCTACCTGCTTCGTCACCAGAGCTTCCATAAGGGCCGTCACACCCCAGAGCCTTGGCCCAGGATGCCCCCACCTGGTGGGTCATCTGCTCTGATATGTGCATCAGAGGCTGTTCCTCTTCATCCCTCAGGTCTCCGCTTAAAGGCCCCCTTCTCAGAGAGGCCTTCCTTGTCCCCATAGTCCAAGGTTGTCCCTGTCCATCCCCAGCCCCAGAGCCAGATGCTATTACGTCACCCTGTTTACTTTCTTCCAGCACCTCTTCCCGCCTGGGATACTCTTGCCTATGATTGTTAACCTGTTCCTTCCTGCCTCCCCACTCCAGATGTCAGCTCCTGGGGACAGGGACCTCGTCTGTTTGCTGCTGCACCCTCACCCCCATGTGGGCTGGCACATAGTAGGACCTCAACAAGCCAGTTGACACGAGCGAACCTGACATTGGGCCTTTATCTGGCATCCCAGGTTGTCTCCTTGAGGACCGACCCGCGTTCTGAAGTGTCCGCAGCTCCTGAGCAGCGCGATCCCATCCCCTCCCCTCCGGTTCTCCTGTGCAGCACGAGGAGGAGGGGCTCAGAGCCCAGGGGGTGACTTCACCAGCCTCGCCCTGTCATGTTTCATGGCTCCTCTCTGGACACCTAATAACGTCCACACTTTGAGGCTGGAGAGGGAGCGTTTAAGGCCAGTCAAGTGGATAAATCACATCTTTTCAAATGGGGCAAACACGGATTTACAGAATAACCTGTGACAAATGCACTCTCAGGGGACGATCTGGTAGGAAACATCCCTTTTTCCAAAGGGCGCCTTGGCCCTGGGAGAAATAATGAGGGCTTTTTCAGGATTCTAATTATTCCCGGTGCTGACAGGCTGCAGGGCCAGAGCTGCCGCCGCCGCCGCCCAGCACTCACGCGGGCACCCAGCGTGTCTACTCCTGGGTCTCCAGGTGAGCGCCCTGCTCCCAGGGGTGCCTGGGGGCCCAGGCCCAGGGTCCATCCCCGTGGTTCCTGCTCCCTACTGCCGACAGGCACGTGACCTCAGCGGGAAGAGGGCCTCCCTGTGAGCCCAGGACCTGGACACAGGGGGTCCTTACTCAGCGGGGCTTTCTTCTCCTGCCTGCAGCTGGAGGGGCCCAGCAGGGGAGGTTTCAGGGTCTCCTGAATGCTCCCGACAGGCTCCTGAGGCCGGGAGTGCAGTGGTTAGCGCTCGGGCTGTGAGGCTCTTGCTCGGTAAAGGAATAAGGGGCCCCACACTGTCCAAGCTGAAAAGGGCCTTGGTGACCATCCACCCGATGCCTTGACTGTCCAGATGGGGGATGAAGGCAGACATGGGGATGTTGAAGGGAGAATGGTGCAGGGGCTGCATTCTAGGAACATCCTTAGTGCTCTACACAGTGGGACGGGCCTCACCCATGTGGAGCCCCTGCTGAGGGCCAGGCACAGCACCTGGGTGACCTCACTCAGGGCTCACACCAGCCCTGTGACGCTGGTCTTAGCCCATTTCCCAGATGAGGAGGGTAAGGTTCATGGAGGTTAAGCAACTTGCCCAGCGCCCCACAGCTGGTCCCTCCTAAACGCAAAACTGGCCAATTGGGAAAAGACCCCTGAAATTCCTGGCTTTCACACCAGGATGTGCTTCCCAACTCCACCCACCTCTTGACCCCAGGGCTAGAGTGAGGAACACACAGGTCAGGACCAGGGACCTCAGCTGGGTCTGCTCATTAGGAAGTACGCATCACTGCACTGCCTCAGGACCTTCCCCACACTATTGGGGTGTGTGGGTGCCGAAACAATGAGATGGAGAGAAAGATGAGGATTATGGCTGCTGGTTTAGCACCTTAATTTGGTGCCTTGTAGAGACGCAGGATAAGCAGAATTGCAGGAATTTCTTGGTTTCCTGATGTTCCTGCTCAAGGCAGCTCTTGCCCAAGACTCCGAGCAGCTCCTGGCTCCCACTCTTGCCCCCAGCCCATTCTTCCCATTGGAATTCAAGAAAAACCCAAACTCTTTTATTGGACTATTGGTCAGTTTCTCAGCAGGGAACAGACACAAGAGGGGGTAATTGAAGTGTTTAATGGAGAGACAAGTACCAAGGTGTGGGCGGGATACAGGAAACCAACAGAGGGTGCTGATGCACTCGGGGTGAGCGGCAGTGGGGAGCTGTGTCCACCCCAGTCCAGAAGGGACCAAAGGAGGGGGCGCTTACCAGACCCCAGAGACAGCTGCAGCCGTGGGAGAGGGGCCGTCCGATGGAGCTGGGGTCACAGGAGAGAGATGCAGCCACTGCCAAGCGTGGTCAACGGGAGGAGCTGGGGAACCAACACCTGACCTCTCTCCTCCTGCCCCTGGCCTCCAGGACCCAACAGAAAACGGGTCCCCAGGTGGGAGCAGGGCCCTGTCAGTGCTACGCCTGCAAGTCAGTGTCCCGGGCACAGAGCAGGGGAGACGGGTGAGGGTGGGTCTAGGGGCACACAGAGGACAGCAGCACATTTAATCCTCCCCTCCTCCTGTGGACAGGGACCCTTAGCTCCATTTTACAGCAGAGGAGAGCGTGACTCTGGGAGACTAGGGTTCTCTGGTGCAGTGGGGCTGAGCCCGCAGGGTCTGCTGCAGAGCCTTCGCGCTGCCTCATTCCACCGCCTCCCTCCTGGCAGAACCACTGATGTTCCTGACGACCGGCAACGGTGAGTGGTCCAATAACATCGCTGATTAAGACAGCGCCACCGCCCATAATGGTGTGAACAGCTGCTTCTGTATTTTCAATTGAAAAAGAACTTGCAGGAGCTGGAGGTTCTGAGTGCATGGGTGACCCAGGGCCTGACCTGGAAGCCGAACCTCTTTCTGCTTCCCTGGCGGCTGCACGCAGGGAGCGCACCAGGAGGACAGACCCCAGGTTCCTCGGGTCTGGCAGGCAGATGGCGGCCACTACAACTCCCAGGAGAGACGGGGCTTCTGAGAAACGCAGTGGCGGGCCCACCTCGCAGAGCCCCGTGGTGCTGGATGCTCGCATTCCAGGGAGCTGCCCGATGCCCCCCCGCCCTTCTTGGAGAGTTTCTGCTGCAGCTGCCCCCGTGCCCCATGGAGACGAAGGGGCCCTGCTTAATGCTAATGTTATTCGAGACAATTGCACACTAGTTCTTATCCGTGGGTCTCCCTGAGGGTCCCTGGAGGTTCTCTGATGGGGGACCGAGCTGGGGCTGGAGAGCACCGAGCTGACCAAGGCCTGGAGGCGGGGGTTTCTGTCCGTCCCACTGCTGGGTGCACTTGAGGAGCCATTGCTCCTCTCTGATGCGCCCTGAGAAGCCCTCACCAGGTCCCCACTTGGAGCCAGGCCCACGTTAGGCTCACGGGAGGAGAGAGAAGCAAGCAGCGTGGTCCCCGCCTGGGGGGACTGAGCAGAGATGTCATGACACTGCTGGGGGTGGGAGTTTAATGTGACTCTAGACTTAGTGACTCCCCCCACTGCGAAAGCTGCCCTCATAGCCCAGCATCCCTCACACCTCAGCTGCCCTCCGACCTGAGTGTCTTTATGCCCTGGGGGTGGCGTTCACCCTGCCGGTCACCTCAGCAGCCCAGACCTGGGCAAGAGGGGCAGGCAGGCTCCTAGAGATGGGCTCAGGGCCATTTAGGCAGAGGATTCTGGGGTCCCAGAGTGAGGTGAAAGGGGGCGCACAGTCCCCCTTTCCTGGGCCCTGCAGAGTCCTCACCCTGGGGATGGAGCTTGGTAAAGGAAGCGGGGGATCCTCTAAAGCACAGCAGCCTCTCCTGACCTGGTTTAAGGGCAATTCTGCCCGAAATGTTAGTCAGCCACTTTCCCAATCCCTGCCCTAAAGAAGCCCATCCCAGTGGGTGCCCCCTTGCCAGAGCTGCCCAGCCTCCATCCTCAGCACCCCTGAATGCGTCCACCTCCACCGCCTAGCCCAGACCTGCCCGTCCCGATCCAACGCCCACTATGCTCTGCTCAGCCAGAGCACAGCGATAGAAATCAATCTAGTCCTCTAAAAATGAGTTTTCCCAGTGCGTCAACCCTTCATCTCTCTCTGTGCTACTCCCTGAGCATTTTACAGCAGAGAAAAGAATAATAATAATAAAAAAAGACAGAAAGAAAAACACTTACGTTTCCTGAGATAAATAGTGAGTGTCTGAGAGGCTGACGTGTTAAAAGCACTTCTTTGTCTGCTGTCTACAGCGCGAAGCTGCCTGATGGGTCAGACTTCCCTCATCTTCCGTGAAGTGTCTCCACGCAGAGAGGGGGCCCCATTCCCCACCTGCTCTCCTTCCTGGTATACAGGCTGCAGGATAAGGCCAATCTTTCTATCCCCAGGATGCAGGGACTCCACCCAGATCAATCCTGTAACACCTTCTAGGTTCTCCTTCATCCAGAGTGGACTGATTTTGCAAAGCTGTTCTTTCTGGTTGCGGAAAGGGTGGGGAGGGCAGCCGAAACAACGGCAAATAAGGGACAATCTCACCAGGCCAGCAGCACCCCGAGGCAGCCCCTTGGCCACCAGCTGGCCAGGCTTCTTGGAGACATCTCTTCCTCGCCCTGAACATCTTTCTAACATCACAGGGCATTGGTCATCCGGCTCACTCCAGCTCACCAGGCAAAGGGCCTCTGTGAGCCCAGGGGGCCCAAGGTGGTGGGAGGTCCCGGGGTCTGGGGTGCTTGACCTAACCCTGATCCCCCACTGCATGATCTGGGTGGGATGCCGCCTGCCCTGAAATGCACAGGAGCAGAGCTTGGGTCTGTCCTGCGGGTCCTCATGGAAGGGATGCGACAGGGGTGATTAAGGGCCAGGCTCTTTGTTCAAGTTCTGGCTCAACCATGTCCTGGGCAAGGCACTTCCCACCCCTGGGCCTCAGTTTCCTTGTCACAGACAAAGATAACAATGTGAAGATGAGATGAGGAAGTGCCTAGAAAATGGATAACACAGTCCCTGAGGTGTAACAGGCACTTGACACAAGTCAGCCCCCATCTATTAAGATTTGTAACAGTATCGATCCAGCTGGGAGACACAAAGGGCTCTCCAGGTCTTGATTATGAGATTCTATGGAGAGTGGATCACCCGCCCCCAACTCCATGCTCTACAACCCATCGTCAGCACAGCCACAGTGGCAAGCTCAGGGCCGGGCACCTCGCTGGGCAGCTCTTGCGGGCAGAGGAAGTGTGCAGGATGAATGCAGGTGAACTGGGGCCCAGCTCACAGGAGGCCATGCTGACTGGGTGCATTTCAGTGACAGCCTGTGCAATTGTTGCTGCAGAGTCAGCACGAGCTAGGCAGGGTGTGAGGTGGGGACACGTCTCCTGCCAGGGCGGCCTGGGGTGATTTCTGATAGTCTCTCATTCTCCATGGTGCGTAGAGGGAGAGATGGGAATGGGATGGAACTGGGGGTCTGTTCTTACTGGCTTGGATTCCATGAGCGACATCCTCAAAGCTTACCCTGCAATTTGCAGGTTGGGACATTGGGGATCAGAGGAGTCAGGGTGACTCCCGGCTCAGAGCGAGCCAGCCACAGTACTGTGGGTCCCAACTCCCAGGCCAAGCCTCCTGCATTACCCTCCCTCTGCAGGGAGTGACCCAAAGCTGCCTTCCCTCCAGGGCCCACCCGGGAAAAGGATCTCCCAGGGGACCCATGTGACTGCACCTTTGAAGCTTCGTTGTTTTCCTGGCCTTCCAGCCCCTTCTACCAAATACCTCCCCTTTGACCCACCTGAGGGCCTACCTGTGCAAAGTCCTTCTTTGGAGATGGCTTTGTAGGCATTCTGATGTCTCTTTCACTTGAAACATGGGAGTGGGGAAAGGAAAAACCTGCCAGCATCTGCTTCCTAGACTACTCCCACCTGACACAGTCACAGTATATTTATCTGCACTTGCCCAAGACACCCCCCATGTAAATGACAGGACTGTCACTGTCAGAGGTGATTTGCCTTTAGATTATCTGCATGTCTCCTCCCCGTTGTGAGCCGGTGGAACTTAGAGTGAATTGTAGGCAATGGAGAGAAAGGTCTGGTTTATATTTGAGTAAATCTTTCAAGTTTTAGATTTTCTTCTTCCTTGTGGGTTTTTAGATGAAGTTTATGTCTTAGCTAGATCCTCTGCTTCAGCAGCTCACACAAGGTTGCAATCAAGTTGTCTGCTGAGGCTGAGATGTTACTTGAAGGCTCAAGTGGGGAAGGAGCTGCTCCCAAGCTCATGTGTCTGTTGGCAGGACTGTTTGCTGAAGGCTGATGGACTGAGGGTCTCAGGTCCAGGCTATTGGTGGCTGTTGGCTGGAGGCTACTGTCAGTTCCTTGCCATGAGGGTATCTCCCATACCAGCTTGCTTCACCAAAGCACGGAAGCCAAGAAGGCAACAGAAAAAGCTGACTAGCAAGAAGAAAGCCACAGTCTTTTGTAGTTAGATCACAGAAGTAACATCCCATCACCTTGGCTGTATTCAGTTGTTAGAAATGACTGACGGGTCCTGCCCACCCTGTCATCCCAGGAAGCAGGGATCATAAGGCCATCCTAGAAGTGTCCCCACCGCAGGGTAATTCATTAAAGCTCTTTTTTTGTTTTATAGATTTAATTAATTTATTTTTTGGCTGCGTTGGGTCTTCCATTGCTGTGCGTGGGCTTTCTCTAGTTGCCGCGAGTGGGGGCTACTCTTCATTGCAGTGCGAGGGCTTCCCATTGCAGTGGCTTCTCTTGTTGCGGAGCACAGGCTCTAGGCACATGGGCTTCAGTAGTTGTGGCTCGTGGGCTCTAGAGCACAGGCTCAGTAGTTGTGGCACACGGGCTTAGTTGCTCCACGGCATGTGGGATCTTCCCGGACCAGGACTTGAACCCATGTCCCCTGCACTGGCAGGCGGATTCTTAACCACTGCGCCACCAGGGAAGCCCCTCATTAAAGCTCTTAACACAGCAGTCACTTGGTTTCCTATTGCATCCCATTCAACCTCTCCCCATCCGTACCCTTCATCACTGTTCATTCATTTACTCAATCATTCATTCAGCAGGTATTCGCTGACACCTGCTCTATGCTAGGCCCTGGGCTGGGCATTGGGAATGGGATGGCTCAGCCCCAAGTAGCTCCCAGTCTGGTGGAGGGAGATAGGAATTCATAGGAATGCCATCTCCCAGGCCACTCGGCCCTCTCTGCCCACCACGCACTCCACACAACATCCTCAGCAGGATAAGGATGTACATGACATCCTAGTCCCTTCAATGTCCCTCATCCCTCGGCTGGGCAGCACCTCCTCTTCAGAGACAAGACATTCAGAAGCCTCCCTCCACCCTCTCTCTCCCCACCCCCTGCCAAAACTTTCTTTAGTAACTACAGAAGAAAACTTGTTTACCCCAGGGCTTTGGTGCTGGAATCACAGGCAGATGGCACCGGAATTAGCGGCTCAGCAGACACAGAACGTTCCAAACACAATCAGCTCAAAACAGCCAGAACTTCTCCCCACCCAACCAAGTGTGGGGAGCAGTGCTGTGAGCCCTTTCCTGGGTGATTGCCCCTTCCTCTGTTCCCTCCTGACCCAAGCATCGAATCAGCCAGAGGCCTAGAAAGAGGACATAGAGCCCAGGGGTCTCAGAAAGAAGATGAAAGTGACAAGAGTCATCAATTGCCACCGCAGAGGGGCAGAGATGGCCATTGACCACTGCTTCACTATCTTCTTCCACAGTGCAGGGCTGGTCCTGGGGGTGGCTTCCCAGCCTGAGATGACATTTCCCAGCCCCCATGCATCCAAGTGGGGCAGGATGCACATTCATTCTAGTCAATGATATGTGGGTGGAAATGACGTGGACCCCTTTGGGCTGAGCTGGTTAATTACCTGGTGAACTTAGCCTCACTCACTCCCCTTCCCTGGTAATCCCAGAGGCCATGTGTAGAGATGACATCATCACAGATGGAAGGAGCCTGGATCTCTGCATCACTTCTCAGAGGAGGTGCCTCCCTGGAGGAGATCCTCAGACCAGCAACATTCATGTGGACTTCATGTGGGAGAGAAATCAGTTCTTCCTGGGTGAAGCCACTGGGATCTGAGGGCTATTTGTTACAACACCTCACTTGTACTGACTGATACAACCCAGTCCCACGTCTCGTCCAACCCTTCATCCAGCAGATAATTATGAGCCTCCTCTGGGTGCCAGGCTCTGCGCTGAGCACCAGACACAGCCATGAACAAGACCCACAGGCCCGTGCCCTCAGGGAGCTCAAGTGTAGTTTGGGAAATAGCCAAACAAAAAGAGTAGATGATAACAACAACAGATTGGGTGATAAGACATCAAATAACAGATTTGGGGAGGTGGTGGGGGTGGGGTGGCCTTAACAGGGTTGTTGGAAAGTACCTGAGGGAGAATGGAGAGGCTGGGTTGGAAGAGCTTCTTGCAGAGAGAACAGGCTGCTGGCCACGTAACACCAGCTTTATGCAAATTACTTCACTCCATCCTCACAACAACTTCAGGGGGCTGGGGATTTCTATTGCCCATTGTACAGGGGAGGGACTGTGGCCCCAAAGGTGGATTGAAGGAGCCAAGTCACATAGACAGGACACATGTCTGTTTTGGTTTTTGTTCTTTGTTATGAGGAGATGTGTCTGTGAGTGTCTGTGAGGGTCAAAGGCACCTGGGGAAAGGCAGACCTCCTGCCGGGCTCTGACACCTGTCTCTCCCCCCGCGCAGGGCCAGGGCATCTCACACCTACATGTGCCCACACACCACCTTGGGCGCTTGTTCAAGTGCAGAGTCAGGCTCATTACAGGTCTGGGGTGGGGCCCAAAGTTTCACCAACTCCCCACTGATGCCACCACTGCTGGTGACCACTGTGAACAGTAAGAATCTAGAACAGGGGGCGGCCTGGATTTGTACCCCTCTGGTCTGACCTCACAGCGGCACTCAGCTCCCAGACCAAGCACTTGAGCTACTCAGGTCTAGAGAGGACTTCCTGGAAAAGGTGGGGTCTGATCTCAGAGCTGAGGCCAACGTCAGGGAGGGTGTTGGAGAAGCAGCAAAAAAGGGAGGGTGAGACTCTGGCCGTCCATGCCCTTTCAGGGTGGCAGGCTGAAGTTTGGAGTGACCTGTCTGAGGTCGCACAGCTGGGTAGACCAGATACCCAAACCAGCCTTGGGTCAGGTCCTCTGCTCTCTTCCAAGAGGCCAAGGGGATGAGATTCTCTCTGATCCATGGAATCTGGGTGTATGTGGCTCAGCATGAAACAAGTCTCTGGAGAAATGTTTTACTTCAGAAAGCTCTTCTGAGGGCAAAGTCTGAAGAGCTCTCAGATCTACCAGGTGCAGAGTAATTTGTTCCTGATTAAATGAAATGTCATAGGTCAGAGAGGGGCCATTTTTAACGTTCGAGGCTCTCTGCCTCCCTGCCCTCTCACTGCCTGTGAGTTTCCAGGTTTCTCCTCTGCCTCCTGTCCTCACCTGTACCTTTGCACTTCTCTCCCTCCCTCTCGCCCTTCTTTACTTTTCTTCTCCTCCTTCCCTTCTTTCTTCCACACAGTCATTCTGACCATGCTCTGTGCCCCGCAGTGTTCTAAGTTCCAAGGAAACAACGGGAGGTGAGAGGGACACAGCCCTGACTCACCTTGGAGCCTCCAGCAGGTCAGGGGAGACAACAGAGGAAATGATTAAGGGGATCCCTGTCTGCCCTCTGGAGACTTGCCCATTCACAGGACCCTGGGGTTGGAGACTGGTGCATATGTCAGAAATGGCAATTGGGAGACACTCCCAGGGTGCAGCAAAAGCACAGAGTAGGAGGGGCTGACTAACCCTGGGCATCAAGGAGGGCTTCCTGGAGGAGGAGACACTTGAGCTGAGTGTTAGGATAAATACATGTGACTAAGAGAAGGCAGTGCCAAGGCAGAGCATGGCATGAGGACCTTTTTCCAAGGTTGTGGTTATTGACTAGATGAATGAATGAATGAATGAATGTGATCAAGACCCTCCTTCTGGCAGTAGAGTTGGGTGTGGTATCTCCAAGCCCTGTCAGAGCTGGGTGAGCTCCGACAGCTACACAGGAAGGAGAGGGACATGGGCTTGGTGACTGTCAGTCCTGTAAAGGCCTGGCTCCACCCTCTGTCCTTTCACCAAACCCCTTTAATTGACTTGGAGTGATTGCATTTCTCTTGTTTTTATCCAAATGTCCCTGGCAGGTCTTTTCTTTCTCTTCTGATAAGAGATACAGCAGATTATCACGACTTCCCATGCATTTCTGACAGAAGCTGGCCTTCTCTGAAACCTTAGGGACACATCTGCCTCTTCCTGGTAAGATGCTTGAGGACAGTGACTTAGCTGTTCTTATTCATCCTGGTACCTCCTCTCCAACCTCAGGACCAGGCCTGTAGTAGGTGCTCAATAAATGTGTGTCAAATGACCGAGGGAACATCCTGCAGATGTGACTGCTAGTGGTCCCCATCTCCTCCTCCTCTGGAGGCTATCCTCCTCCCTGCCAGCGAGGTGAATGCTCCGCCTTCAAGTCATACTGTCCTGATGCCTCCCTCCCTCCTCACGCACCTTCCTGTGGCCTGAGGACTAATTTAGAAACAGATCTAATCACATCAAGCCTGCTTCCTGCCCTTTGCCCTATACTTACAACCCTCCACTGGTCCCCTGCTGATGGGATGAAGACCCAAATCCTGGGAGTGGCGTGTGAGGCCCTCCACAATCTTGCTCCTGTCCCCTCTCCAGGATCCCACCCACTTCCTGCCCTCCAATCACACAGGCCCTGGAGTTCTTCCTGGTTGCCAAGAGCCCTCCAGCTACTGGGCCTTTGCACATGCTGTTGCCTGGTCTGAACACTCTTTCTCAGCCCCAAGCTCACCTGATAACTGGTTTATTCTTCAGATCACAGATGGAGGCTCATCTACTCTGGGAAAATCTTGAACTTCTCTATTCATAGTACTGTGAGCCTCTCCTTTAGAGCACCTGTAATTTTACACTTTTTTTGTGCAATTCTAGATTAGTCTTTGTCTCCCTTTCTAGATTGTGAGCTCTGCGGGACAGGGTCCTTGATGCTTTTGCTTAGCTTTGATTCTCCTAACACAGTGGCTGTCACACAGTAGGTACTCAACAAGTGTGTTAAATAAATAAATGAATATTGTCACTGCAGGTCTCAGAGACCCCCATGGGTGGGGAATATGTCTCAATCACTGGGCTGGTACGAGGGTCAGGCAGGAGAGATGTCTAGGGTATTTATATGTATATATACATATATGTGTATATATATATATATTTTCTTTAATAAGAGGAACTTTTTAAATATATATATAAATTTATTTATTTACTTTATTTTTGGCTGCCTTGGGTCTTCGTTGCTGCGTGCGGGCTTTCTCTAGTTGCAGCGAGCAGGGGCTACTCTTCGTTGTGGTGTGCAGGCTTCTCATTGCGGTGGCTTCTTTTGTTGTGGAGCATGGGCTCTAGGCGTGTGGGCTTCAGTAGTTGTGGCTCATGGGCTCTAGAGCACAGGCTCAGTAGTTGTGGTGCATGGGCTTTGTTGCTCCGCGGCAAGTGGGATCTTCCCGGACCAGGGCTCGAACCCGTGTCCCCTGCATTGGCAGGCGTATTCTTAACCACTGCACCACCAGGGAAGTCCCTAGGGTATTTATATATTTAAGGAGGTGTTCTGTTATCCTCAAATGCCTCATGCCAACCAGAGAGTGTAGACAAGAGGAAAAAATGGATTTGAGATTTAAAAGAATCATTGACTCAGCTCCTGGGCCTATGTCTGGAAAGCTCACCTGTGCAGAGAATGGATGAATCTCCCACCAACACAGGCATCTGGCTCCCAAAATAGTCTCAAGAATACCCTGTGGCAGCTGAACTGTTGTATGTTTTTATGCCTGCGTAATGTTGTTTTACTTCTGTAGGCTCATTATAAGGAAATGGGCTTCAGAGGCAGAACAGGGAGGGGAATGGACTAATTTCCCCAATTGTGGACAAAATGGGAAGGATTCTTACCTTTGCAGGATGTGCTCAATGAGGAATTTGCAAGGGAAATCATAAAGCCTGCAGGCAGTGCAGTTCTTGGACTGATGAGACATTTTGCAGGGATTGTGTCTGGTGGAGCTGCTTAGCTGATGGCATATAACCTCATCAGAGTGCTTGTGAGGCCATTGTCCTCTCAGAGCAGATAGACAAGGACATTGTCATCCTCGCTCCCATTCAGGAGAACCTGGGACAGAAACCGAGTGAACAGAACGTTCCCGGGTGCTCCTACTCCGCCCTGCCCACCACCCCCTACCTGGGGGCCGCCTCCCAGAAGTTGCCTGGGATGCAGCTCCACCTGCTCTGGGGAGAGGTTTTCAGGTACCTGCTCAGGGAAGACCTTGAACCTTCTCATGGAGAATTGCAGACCCAGAGGCCTAGAGATCTAGAAGCAGCAAACTGCGGGCAGCTCTTCCCTCCCTGAATGCTCTTCTCCTCCAGTTTGTCCTTCAGGGCCCAGCTAAGGATACCCCTCCTCCAGGAAGCCCTCCTGGATACCTCTAGCCTATGCTGGCCTCTTCCTTTCTTAACTCCTCTCCCATGCTCTGCAGGGCAGGTTGGGGTGGAGGAAGGACATGCATGGGCCTCAGTGGCAGAAGGCTGGGGTTTGGACATGCTCTGCCATTCAAGCTCTGAGACCTTGGGCAAATTACTTGACTTCTCTGGGACTCCGTCTCCTTTATGTGAAATGATGTATTTTTCATTCATTCATTCATGTGTCCGGCACGCATGCATTCTATGGTGATGGAAATTAAGGTATAGTTTCTGTTAAAGCTCAGCGTCTAGTGGGAATGTGAGGGATGACATTCTGGCACTCAGCTCCCTTCCCTGACCTGCCCTCGGTGTTCTCTGCAGGGTGCCCAGCTTCTGGGCATCCTGGGGTGACACATGGTTAGGTAGCCATGAAGGAACGAAGGGTCCCTATGTCCCTGCTCCTTTGGGAGATGCCACACAGTACCTTGTCACCCTCCTCCTGAGACCCCAGGATACAGTGTGTGGAGCACTAGCCTGGGAGGCAGAAAGCCCTGGCCCCAGACCTCACTCTTCCTAACTTTCTGTGACTCCCTGGGCAGGTCACATTACCTCATGTCACCTCTATAAGGGCCCAATGAGCAGACACTGCTGCAGTGGGGAAACCAGCTGACTGTTCATCAAAACTCCTTTTCAGTCCTTGGAGGGATGGTCCCAGTTAGGCAATCTACAGCTGGGGGTGGGGAGAGCGGGGTGAGCCTGAGGGAAGCAGAGAAGGAGAGACGGCCAGGTTTATTCATTTTTTCTTTCATTTACAAATATTTACTTAGCATCTATTATGCACCAGGCGCTGTGTTTCCTCGTGGTGACTACAGAAGAGGATTAAGTCTCATTGGATTATGGGTGATAAAAATATATCACAAACTGGTTGAGACAGGAAAAGAAATGCATTGGCTCCTGAAGCTAGAACATCTTGGGGGGCTGCTGGCTTCAGGTTTGCCTTGATCCCAGGGCTCCAGCTGTCACACCCAGTCTGTGCAGGCAGCGTTCTGGCACTGGGTGTACAGCAGGGAGACAAACAGGGGGGCTCATGTTCTCTCTGCCTTGACCATCCCTCTTTCACTCCATCTTTCAGAGATTTGTTCAACTGTGCTGGCTTCATTTTTAGACAGGCTTCTCTTATGACAGTCAACAGCAACTTTGGCCCTACATCTGACAAGCTCAGAAAACTTAAAGGAAAGGAAAGCCTTATTTATGCTAGTTTCAGTCAAAGTCCAAGGGCAAACTCTGATTGGATTAACCTGGGTCATGTGCCCATCTCTGAGCCAATCACTAAGTCCAGGGGAATCGAAGGCATGGATTGGCCAGTGTTGAGTCATGCATTCACCCTTAGAGCCATGGTGGGCTCGGTGCTGGCCAAAGCACCTAGACCGTGTGGATGGTGGATGAGGAGCATGATTTCCAAAGGAAAATGACAAGAACATTGGTGGGTGGTTAGGGGGAGTGGGAGGTGGGTTCTCAGCAGGTGCAAACAATCTCAATTTACTGGATGAAACTAAATCCTGTGTCTTGCTTGGCTGCTGGGCTAGGATGACAAAACTCACCTGGGCTAACATGGGTCACCTTGGGGACCTTCACAATAAGGAGACAGTGCACCTGCAATCTAGCACCCCCTCCGGATCCTGACCACCTGGGTCAGGTGACCTCACCTGCCTTTGCTCCACCCCAGCAGACCTGGCCTCCTTCTGAGAGGGCGTGGGTGGGCAGAGCTGCAATGATGCTGGCTCTCCACAGAGCACATGCTGACTCAAACTGCCTCCCTGGCTGTGTGACTCTGAGTGAGTTCCTCAACCTCTCTGAGCCTGTGTCCTCATCTCTAAAATGGGAATGATTAACCAACCTTGTAGCAGGGGAGGGTTGTTGTGAGGGTTGGCGACAACACCTATGAATCACCCGGTCTCCAGCACATACTAGGCATTAACGAGAAGTGGAGACAGGAGGTGCTCGTGGAATGACAGCTATGCCCTCTAGTCTGGCACTTTGTAGGCGGGACGGTGTGTATTGCTGGCAGTCAGCCTCTCCCATCTGACCGTGACCTCCTCAAGCACAGAACATGACCAAGCTTTCTCTCTGTGCCCAGAGCCCTGCCACATGGCCTGGTGCTCTGCGGTGACATCTGCTGAGTCATTGGAAAC
Organism: Balaenoptera acutorostrata; assembly: GCF_949987535.1. Taxonomy (NCBI): domain Eukaryota; kingdom Metazoa; phylum Chordata; class Mammalia; order Artiodactyla; family Balaenopteridae; genus Balaenoptera; species Balaenoptera acutorostrata. Next base: position 24,030,252 of record NC_080064.1, on the reverse strand, counting down.
TGATGTCTCAAAGGATGGAGGGAAGGGAGGGCATTTCATGCTCCTTGTCCAACAGCCGCCGGGCCTTGAACCTCTCTAAAATGTCTGTTTCCAGCCACACACGTCTCTGCAGGACATAAATTTCTTAGCAGCAGAAGGGTTATTTAAAGTCTCCATTAAAACAGCTGGACCTTGATGGAAACAGAGCTGTTGTCACTGTTGGGGCCTGAGAAGTGCCTGAGAACGGCAGGGATGCACAGGCAGGATTAATTCTAGGCCTTTCAGAGACTCCTGCCTTATAGCTGGGTTCAGGGCGTAAAGATGCCAACTGGCCCCAGTGGCCTGAAGGGAGAGGCTTGCACTCACAGCAGTGGGGGCCTTGCTGAATGATACTTCTGCCTTGGGGAGTGTGGGCGCCCTGTCCACTTTTTCTTTTAATCTCACTCTTAGAAGTTTGCCGAGAGCTGGGCTGTGAACTGCAGAAATGTGAGGAGATGCTGTTTCAGCAAGAGCAAAAATAGACGTCACTGGCAATCATGGATTAATCCACCCAGCCTCATGGAGGCCCACTGTGTGCTGGGCCCTGGGCTTGCTGCTCACAGAGCACTGAGAAGGAGGCGGGCACATAGTAGGCTCATGATAATTCTTAGCTGTTATTCTGATGATAGTCGTGGTGGTAGTGGTGACACCCCCCACTCCCATTCCTATGTCCTCTCTCCTGTCATTAGGTGTCAGCCCCCTCCTGGCTGGTCCATCTCCCCCAAGGCTCTGTCATGCAGGAGGGGCTTCTCTCCTTCTCGCTGGCTTAGTTAATCCTAAAACCTGCATCTCAGAGGAGGGCACCTGTGTTTGGCTCCAGGCTTCATCCTGCTCTGCTCACACTGGGAACCAACGCCCCTTGCAGCCAGGCCAGCGCTGACCAGTACGAGGCTGTGTGTTTCTGATTCTGGTCCTGGTGTTCTCAGTTCATAAGCAGGCCAACGTCTGTTCTCCTTTCTCACCTCCTGCAGAGAGACTGTCATGCCAGAACGTATGCAATTTTCCCATGAAGATCTGAGCACAGAGTCATCGATCGTTGGGCCAGCAAAGTAGGAAGGAACTAGGAGATGATTCAGTCCAACCCTTCCTGGTACAGTTGGGGAAACTGAGGCTGAGCGGTGATGTGAACTGCCCAGGGTCACTGATAGAACAGGGACCAGGACCCGCTCTCCTGACCCGTGGCTGAGGCTCTTTCGGCTCTGCCTTCGCCACATGGATCCCAGGCCTGGGGCTGGAAGGCCCAGAATCCCAAGCCCAGCACAGATGTCGGGGGGCAGGTCTGGGCAGGAGGCTTGGACCTGCGTGGAGGGGGTGATATTAAGCCCATGGAATAAAAACCTCACGCTGGGCCCCTCGGGGTCTGGAGGGGGCAGTGGCTGAGGGTCCCACAGACCTGACTGAGCCAGTGCACAGACCTGAACCTGATGGCAGGGCAGCCTGGGATGAAATTGTCATAGGCTCTCGGTGAAATGAGAAAAATCAGGTCAAGGTAGTCTGTCGGTATAAGGTTGCCATTTATTCTTTTTGGAAAGGCCTGTTTTTTATGATGAAATACTGCCATTCTTACTTTCGGTTGAACTTTTCTTTCTTTTATGAAAGGACTGTGAGAGTAGATCTTAGTTGCTGCTTTGAAACTTTCTTTGCAACTGTGGGATTTTCCATAACTGTAGGACTCCCCTAGCATTTTGTGCACTAATGTGTTCTGTGTATAACATTCCTCAGACTAATAATAAGTCTTCTTTCTTGAAATCAGTTACTACCATCCAGAACTTGTGTTCCCCTGAACCCAATGTGGGAAAGCTGGCATTTCAAAATCAGCGTGAATTGTCAATGAACTCTCCCAGAACTGGCTGGGCTTTCCTGGAAGTCTGTGCTCAGTGTTGCGAGATGTGAACAGGTGTCTGCTCTATCCTGCGACCCTGTGGGGTCATAAATCATCCAGTGAGAGGCACAGAGAGATGGAGCCCCGCCCCCCTGATCCAGCTATGACACTGAAATCTCAGAGGGATAGTCCAACACCAGCAGGGAAAATAATGTCCTAAGAAAGCCTTGGGCTTGTGACTTTGCTCTTTATAATTTAGACGTTATCAGTCTCTTAAGAATGTTTCTTGTGTGTTACTACATGGCAGTTCACAGGAACAGGATCTAGTTGCTGGGATTTTTGAAAAGTGTGACTCTCATTGGTGTGTCTGGAGTCACTGTCTGTGTGGAGACAGTGAGGGGCCTCTGAGGTCTGGGTTTTGTGGCAGGTTTACTGATTATGTCATTGCCAGAGAGGTTGGGCCTGACTGGGGCCTTCAATGCCCTGTGTGTCAGTGGCCCCTTTTTGACTACATCCTGGGCCTCATCCCTCTTGGTCACCACCCTCCAGCCACCCAGGTCTCCACACAATTCCTCATACGAGCCAGGCCCCGTCTCCTCTCCAGGCCTCTGCACATACCGGTTCTTCTGCCTCATTTTTTTTTTCTCTCTCTCTGTCTCTCTTCACAATTTATCCAGATAACTCTTATCTTTGTATCTCCACTGAGAAGCCTCTTCTGCCTTTGTCTCCTGCCCCCATATGGGACATGAGCCCTTCCATTAAATAATCAAATCTGTACTTGTTCGATGTCTGTCTTCTTAGATCCTAGACTATAAGTTTCCTGAAGACAGAAATTGTTTCTGGCTTGTTCAACGATGTATCCCCTGTGTGAACCCAGATCCTAGCACATGTAGATGTTCAATGAAATATATGTTGAATAAACAAAGAACAGAACAGGTGAGTGTATGAGTTACCTTTATTCACTCTGTGATTAATTTCCAGAAGTGTACACTCTTGTATAGATTCAACCTCCAAAGGGTGTGTCCCCAGCCATGGGACCCTCTGCCTGCCCTCCTGTGTCCCCTCTGCCCCTCATGCCTCCATGGATGATATTTCAGCCCAACCTGGCCCTGCGTCAGCACTCACAGCCTCAAAAGGTGCTTTACAAGTTCCCTTGTGTGTGCAGAAGCACGGCTCCCTCCTCCCTGCACTTCTGAGGCTTCCTTGGCTGGGGGCACAGACATTCTTCTTTTGCTTCTCTCCCCCCTCCCAGGGCCCATCGACAGAGAAAGGGGCCCAGCCCTGGATGCACTTAGAGCAGGTCATTTGTGAGGACAGGTAGGAGGTAGCGTGTGTGTTCACATTAATTGAGCATTTAGTGTGTGTCAGGCACTATTCTAAACCCATTAAAGGTTTTAAATCACTTAATCCTCTCAAAAACTCTATGGCCTATAGACTACGATTTCCCCCCTTTATAAGTGGGGAAACTGAGGCACAGCTGGTTAAGGAGCTTGTCCAAGGCCCCTAGGTAGTAGTTGGTTCAGTCGGGATTTGGAACTGGGCTTCAGGGCTTCTTTACGCTGCTTGGAATGGAGTCTCCAGTGTCTGGGGCAGATGATTCTTCTCTTGGGGAAAAGAAAGCTGCCTCTGGGCCTTTAGGAATGCGCAGAGACAGAACTCGGTACCCAGAACTTAACACAGTTCTTAGCAACACCGTGAAATCGGCGTGAGACCCTAACAGCCTGAGACGGAAGGGTCTGGAGAATATGGCATTTGGGGTGTAGAGAGGGATCCTAAAGAGTTCGGGGCTTAGCACCAGAGCAACAGGCTGGGGGCCAAAGAAGGGAGCGGCTGGCCAGGGAGATTTTCGGAACCCGGGGGCAGGGGCGTTTGTCTCCTTCCCGTGCTGTGATTCCCTGCGCTGCGTCCTAACCTTCTGCAGTGTCTGCACCGGTAAGAGCCTCCTCTTAGTGGTCCTGCGGGGGATGGAGAAGGCCGGCTGGTTTCCCAGGCTTGGGTGACATGGGGCAGAGAAAAGGTGGTGGCTGCAGGAGACCAGGCAGGCAGAAGAGGGTGTGGAGGACCAAGGACTGGATCTGGACCTCAGAACGAGTGGTGTCAGGGGGCCACTTTCCAACACCAGGAATCCCTGTGGCCCTGAGGACAGGGCTGGACATCCCCCACTCAGGGGTTCTGGCTGGGGGTGAGTTATTAGCATATTCAAGGAAAGGGTGCCCTCAGGAAGCGCAGGCCCGGGATGGGACATGGGTCATGGGAGTTATGCCCTGTGTGTGCACAGCCTTCTCCTTCGTCCTTACCCTCACCCCATCATCCCTCCCTCAGCAGCCTCATCTGGAGGAGAAGAAATTGACTCTCCTCAGTCGCGGCTCTCTTTCCATCCACCTCCACTGAGATATTTGCCCAGTGAATGAAAACACTTGTTTTCATCAGAAACTTGGGAGCTGAAGGTGATGCTTCCATTTATCTCTCTTCCAGTGCCTCCCAGAGCTCCAAGGGGGCTGAGCTTAGCAGCAGGATGAGCCTGGCCCATTAGGGGGTGATCTTGGATCAGGAAAATGATGCTGGGCAAAGGATCCAATCTCCCTCCCACCTGCCACACCCGCCTCCAATTGTGACCATGATCTGTACGATGACATTCCCAGAGTCAGGGTAATCTGGGGCAGGAAGATGGATTTGATGAGGCTTTCCATGTTAATTTTTGGCAGTCACTTTATTTTTATGAAGGGGATGAATCAGACACTGATATGTTCTATCAGCACTGGCTTCCTTGGTCAAGCTCTTAGTCATGATTGTTGGGGCAAAAGGGGATCAATGTGTTTAAGAGTGTCACCCATGACAAGCCACAGACTATGAGAAAATATTTGCCAAATACATATCTGATAAAGGTCTGTATCCAGAACATACGAAGAACTCCCAAAAGTCAATACTAACAAAACAAAGTACCCAATTAAAAAAGATCTTCTTTGAGCAGACACTACAGCAAGAAGAAGAGATAGGGATAGCTGATGAGCACATGAAAAGATGCTTGACATTATTAGTTATTAGAGAAATGCAAAATGAAACCACAGTGAGATACCACTTCACCCCCACTAGGATGGAAAAATAACTGATAATACCCAGTGCTGGAGAGAATGAGGAGCAACTGGAACTTGCTTGCACTGCTGGTGGGGATGCAGAAGAGTATAGACACTTTGGAAAACAGTATGACAGTTTCTTAAAAAGTTGAACATATACCACCGTATGATTTGATCATTTCACTCCAAAGTATTTACCCAAGAGAGAAGAAAGCATTCATCTGTACAAATGCTTAGGCACAGACATTCATAGAAGCTTTATTTTTAATAGCCATGAACTAGAAGGAAAAAAATAAGGTTCATCAGTAGGTGAATAGATAAACAAATTGTGGTCTATCCATACAATGAAATACTCTTCAGCAATAAAAAGGAATTAAATATTAATATATACAACATTGATGAATCGCAATATAATTATACTGACTAAAAGAAGCCAGACAAGTAAGAACACATCCTGTATAATTCCACTAGATAAAATTCTAGAAAATGAAAACTAATCAATAGTAACAGAAAGCAGTTTGATTGTTGCCTAGGGCAGGAGACTGGGTGTGGGGATGGCAAATAGGAGGGAGAGATTACAAAAGATCAGAGTCATTTGAGGGTGATGGGTATTGCTATGGGCTGAAGTCTGTGTTCCCCCACAAATTCCTATGTTGTAACCAATGTAATGGTATTAGGAGGTGGGGGTCTTTGGTTGATTAGGTCATAAGGGTGGAGCCCTCATGAATGGGGTTAGTGCCTTTATAAAAAAGGTCCCAGGTAGCCAAGATGATGAAGTAGGAAGACTCTGAGCTCACCTCCTCCCATGGGCACACCAAAATTACAACTATTTGCAGAGAAACAACCCATGAAAAAGACCATAAGACTAGCAGAAAAGACCTTCTACAACTAAAGATATAAAGAAGGAACCACAATGAGATAGGTAGGAGGGTCAGAGACAAGGTATAATCAAGATTCATATCAAGACTCACAAGTGGGGGGATAATTACAATTGCAGAGTTTCTCCCCAAGGAGCAAGTGGTCCAAGTCCCACATTGGACTCCCTTGCCTGGGGGTCCTGCACTGGGAAGAAGAGCCCCCAGAACATTTGGCTTTGGGGCCAGCAAGTCTTTTTTTTTTTTTTTTTTTTTAAAGTCAGGAGTCCATTCTCCTTCTTATAGTAATCTTTTATTTATTTATTTATTTATTTATTTATTTATTTATTTTTGGCTGTGTTGGGTCTTTGTTTCTGTGCGAGGGCTTTCTCTAGTTGTGGCGAGCGGGGGCCAGTCTTCATCGCGGTGCACGGGCCTCTCACTATCTCTCTTGTTGCGGAGCACAGGCTCCAGACGCGCAGGCTCAGTAGTTGTGGCTCATGGGCCCAGTTGCTCCACGGCATGTGGGATCTTCCCAAACCAGGGCTCGAACCCACGTGCCCTGCATGAGCAGGCAGATTCTCAAACACTGTGCCACCAGGGAAGCCCCCAGCAAGTCTTACTTTATGGAGAGTCAGAGGGCTGTGGTAGAGACTCCACACAAAATCTCACACACTCCAGAACACAGGGTAGAAGAGTAATTTTAAAGGAGCCAGGGTCAGACTTACCTCCTAATCTTGGAGAGTCTCCCAGAGAGGCAGGAGACAATTGGAGCTCACCCTGGGGATACAGACGCTGATGGCAGCTATTTTGGGGAGCTCATTCCTACCACACTGGTGCTGTCAAGTGCCATTTTGGAATCTTCCATCTAGCTTATTAATGCTGGGACCTGGCCCTGCCTACCAGCCTGTTGGCTGGTACTAGAATGCCTCAGGTCAAGCAAGTAGCTGGACGGAGACATAGCCCCATTCTCCATCAGGCTTGATGCCTTAAGCCCCCCTGAGCCTAGAGCCACCGTGGGACCTGGCCCTGTCCAAGAGAGGGTCCAGGACCCAACCCTATACACCAGTGCACAGGCATTAGCCCCAGAACCCCCAGGGCCCTGCAGCCAGACACCCTGGGACTCAGCTCCACCCACCAGTTGACCTACACTGGCTGTGGGGCCAGCTTCACTCACCAGTGTGTAGGCACCAGCCCAAGGACACCCTGGGACCCAGCCCTGCCCACCAGTGGGCCAACATACCAACTCCAGGACGACGAGGGCCCTGCAGCCAGAGACCCTAGGACCTGGATCCACCCACCAGTGAGCCGGCACAAGCTGCAGGACTCAGCTTCACCCACCAGAGGGTAGACACCAGCCCCGGGATACACCTGAGCCCCAGCCACCCCCACCAGCAGGTGGCCAACAGCCCCAGGACCACCACAGCCCCATAGCCTACCATGTCAAGAACCAGTCTACACACCAGCAGCCTGGCTCCAGGTCCAGGACCACCTGAGCTCCTCAGCCAGAAGCCCCAGGATGCAGCCCCACCCACTAGGGGGCTGATACCACCTTAGGGATACCCTGGACCCCCTACTTCCCCAGCCAGCCAGGTCAGAAAATGGCCCAGCCAACCAGTTGGACAATAATAGCTCCAGGACCACTGGGAAGCCTGTAGCCAGAAACCCTGGGACCTGCTTCCACCCATCAGTGAGCCAGCACTAGCCCTGGGAATCCCCTGGACCCAAGCCCCACTCACAAACAGGCTGACATTATCCCTGGACCCTCTGGGCCCCAGCCTCACCCAGCAACAGGCCAACACCAGCTCTGTGACACCTTTGACCCCTCAGCCAGACACACCAGGATCCAGCCCCGCTCACTAGAAGGCCAACACCAGCTTTGGGACACCCCAGATCCCACAGCCTGCCACGTCAGGAACTGGCCCTAATTGCCAACAGACTGACTGACTCCAGATCTGGGAACCCTGGCCCAACTACCCACTCCAGAACCTGGTTCTGCTCACCAGTGGGCCAGCACTAGCCCCAGGACCTCCTGTGGCTCCACAGCCAGCCACCTCGTGCCTTAGACCAACCAACCAGCAGGTGGCAGTCTCCACACAAGTCAGAGCCTGGCAACCAACTGGACCAGGAGCCAGCCACATCTGCCATACCACCCACAGTAGTCAGCCTTCCACAACAAAAGAACCCAAACAGTCCATATAGGGGCACACCTGGAACATATAGCTCTGGTGACCAAAGGGGAGTGCACTGCTGGGATGCATAGGACATCCCTTACAAAAGGCTACTTCTCCAAGGCTGGGAAACATAACCAACATACTGAATAAATAGAAATAAAAACTGCAAATTAGGCAAAATGAGACAACACAGAAATATATTCCAAATGAAGGAACAAGATAAAACCCCAGAAGAAGAACTAAGGGAAGTGGAGATAGGCAACCCAAAGAAGAGTTCAAGGTAGTGATTGTAAAGATGTTCAGAGAACTCAGGAGACGATTGAATGAACAGAGTGAGAAGTTAGAAGTTTTTAACAAAAAATTAGGAAATACAAAGAAGAACCAAATAGAGATGAAGAGTTCAATAACTGAAATGAATAATACCTTAAAAGGATTCAACAGTAGGTTAGATGATACAGTGGGATGAATCAGTGAACTGGAAGACAGCGTAGTGGAAATCACTGAAGCAGAACAGAAAAAAAGACAAAAGGGGAAAAAAAAAAGGAAATGAGGACAGTATAAGAGACTTCTGGGACAACATCAAACACATTAACATTTACTTTATAGGGGTCCCAGAAGGAGAAGAGTGAGAGAAAGGGACAGAGAACATATTTGAAAATATAATAGCTGATAATTTCCCTAACCTGAGAAAGGAAAAAGACATCTAGGCCCAGGAAGCACAGAGAGTCCCAAACAGGATCAACCCAAAGAGGACCATACCAAGACACATTGTAATTAAAATGGCAAAAATTAAAGCTAAAGAGAGAACATTAAAAGCAAAAAGGGGAAAACAACAGGTTACATGCAAAAGAACTCCCATAGGCTACCAGCTGATTTTTCAGTGGAAATTCTGTAGGCCAGAAAGGAGTGGCATGATATATTTAAAGTAATGAAAGGGAAAAAACCTACAACCAAGAATACTCTACCCAGTAAGGCTTTCATTGAGATTTGATGGAGAAATCAAAAGTTTTACAGATAAGCAAAAGCTAAAAGAGTTCGGCACCACCAAACCAACTTTACAAGAAATGTTAAAGGAACTTCTCTAAGTGAAAAAGAAAAGACCACAAAAAGAAACACAAAAATTGCAAAAGGAAAAATCTCCTTGGTAAAGGCAAATATGCAGTAAAGGGAGTAAATCATCTACATACATATCTAGTAGGAAGGTTAAAAGACAAAAGTAGTAAAATCATCTCTATCTAAAATAAGTAGTTAAGGGATACACAAAACAAAAAGATGTAAAATATAATGTGAAAAACAGTAAACATGTGGGGGTGGTGAATAAAATTGAGTTGTTAAAATGCATTTGGCAAACAAAAATCTGTAATAGATACACACACAAAAAGAGAGAATGGATTGGGAATTCCCTGGTAGTCCAGTGCTTAGGACTCTGCACTTTCATTGCTGAGGGCCTGGGTTCAATCCCTGGTCGGGGAACCAAGATCCCATAAGCTGCACAGGGCACAGCCAAAAGAAAAAAAAAAAAAAAGCAATCCAAACATAACACTAAAGACAGTCATTAAATCACAAGGGAAGAGAACAAAAGAAGAAGGGAAAAAAAGAGGGAGGAGATATAGGGATATATGTATATGTATAGCTGATTCAATTTGTTATAAAGCAGAAACTAACATGCCATTGTAAAGCAGTTATAGTCCAATAAAGATGTTAAAAAAAAACCCCAAAACAATTAACAAAATGGCAATAAGTACATACCTACCAATAATTAATTTAAATGTAAATGGACTAAAAACTCAAATCAACAAATAATTCTAAATGTGTATGCAAACACAAAATACCCTGAATAGCCAAAACAATCTTAAGAAAGAAAGACAAAACTGGAAGTATCACATGCCCTGATATCAAACTATACTACAAAGCTACACTCACTAAAACAGTATGGTACTGGCCCCAAAACAGACACATAGATCAATGGAACAGAATAAAGAGCCCAGAAAAGAGCACACACTTACATGGGTGATTAATTTTTTGACAAGAGTATACAATGGGGAAAAGACAGCCTCTTCAATAAATTGTGTTGGGAAAACTGGACAGCTACATGAAAAGGAATCAAACTGGACTATTCTCTCACACCATGTACAAAAATAAATTAAAAAAATGGATTAAAGGCTTAAATGTAAGACCTAAAACCATAAATCTTCTAGAAGAAAACTTAGGCAGTGAGCTCTTTGACATTGGTCTTAGTAATATTTTTTGCAAATTTCTTCTTGGTCAAGGGAAACAAAAGCAAAAATAATCAAATGGGACTACATCAAACTAAAAAGCTTCCACACAGGGAAGAAAACTATCAGCAAAATGAAAAGTCCACTTACTGAATGAGAGAAGAATTTGCAAACAATATATCCAACAAGGGGTTAATGTCCAAAATATACAAAGAACTCACACAACTCAACATCAGAAAAAGGAACAACCCAATTAAAAAATGGGCAGAGAAATAGACACTTTTTTCCAAAGAAGACATACAGGTGTTCAACAGGCATATGAAAATATGCTCAACATCACTAATCATTACTATTCATGAATTTTGAGGCAAATCAAAACCACAATGAAGTATCACTTCACACCTGTTAGAATGTCTGTTATCAAAAGGACAACAGATAAAAAGTGTTGGCAAGGATGTGGAAAAAAGGGAACCCTCATGCACCGTTGATGGCAATGTAAATTGATGCAGCCACTATGGAAAACGGTATGGCGTTTCCTTAAAAAATTAAAAATGGAGCTACCATATGGTCCAGCAATCCCACTCCTGGGTATTTATCTGAAGAAAATAAAAACACTAATTTGAAAAGATATATACACCACTATGCTCGTTGCAACATTAATTACAGTAGCCAGGATACGGAAGCTACCCAAGTGCCCATCAGCCAATGAGGTGATAAAGAAGATGTGACATATATATATATATAGAGAGACAGTGGAATATCACTCAGCCATAAAAAAGAATGAAATCTTGCCATTTGTGACAATAAGGATGGACCTAGAGGGCATTATGCTAAGTCAAATAAGTCAGACTGAGAAAGATAAATACTGTATGATTTCACTTATATGTGAAATCTAAAATACAAACCAAGTGAACAAATATAACAGCAGAAACTGTTATAGATACAGAGAACAAACAGGTGATTTCCAGAGGAGAAGAGGGTGGGGGGAGGAAATAAATAGGGGAGGGAGATTAAGAGGTACAAACTTCCAGTTGCAAAATAAATGTTATGGGTATGAAATATACAGTGTAGGGAATATATTTAATAATTATGTAATATCTTTGTGTGGTAACATGTAACTAGACTTATCATGGTGATCAGTTTGAGATGTATAGAAATACAAGTCACTATGTTCTGTAACAGGAACAAACATATTATTGTAGGTCAATTATACTTCAAAAAGAAACAAACAAACTCATAGAAAAAGAGACCAGATTTATGGTTACCAGAGGCAGAGGGTGAGAATTGGAAGATGGCAAACAAAAGGCACAAACTTCCAGTTATAAGATAAATACATACTGGAGATGTAATGTACAACATAATAAGTATAATTAAAACTGCTGTATGTTATATATGAAAGTTGTAAAGAGAGTAAAACCCAAGAGTTCTCATCACAAGGAAACATTTTTTCTATTTCTTTAATGTATCTATACGAGATGATGGATGTTCATTAAACTTATTGTGATAATCACATCATGATGTATGTAAATCAAATCATTATGCTGTACATCTTAAACTTATACAGTGCTGTAAGTCAATTATATCTCAATAAAACTGGAAGGAAAAAAAGAGGCCCCAGGGAGCTCCTTCTCCCTTCTGCCACATGAGGACACAGCAATGAGAAGACGATGTCTATGAACCAGGAAGTGGGGCCTCACAAGACACCGATCCCACAGCCTCTTCATCTTGGACTGTCCAGTCTCCAGAAGGTGAGAAATAAATGTTTGTTGTTAAAACCACCTGTCTGTGGTATTTTTGTTATAGCAGCGCAAAAGGATTAAGACAGGCATGTTTATTATCTTGATTATGGTGGTGATTTCATGGGTATATACATATGTCAAATTCATCAAAATTGATGCATGAAATATGCACAGTTTGTTGTATGTCAACCGTGCTGCGGTGAAGCTGTTTAAAAAATTTAAGATGTCGCTACTTTGCAGTGTCTTGAGAGCTTTGAAAGATGTGTGCACAATGTTCCGTGGTAGAGTGTGTTGTTGGCCCCAGTTCCTCGTTCCTTCTCTGCATCAGCACCCTTTGCCATGTAACTTTGTAGCGCCCTTCCACCGTGGATGGGCGCCTGTCCCATCCCTTGACAGAAAGCATATGCCTCCCCCATATGGCTTGCTTTTGGCAGGGGGATGTCAGCAGATGTGAAAGCTACTGTGATACCGATTCAGGCTGTGTGCTGAGGCTGTCTCTTGCGTCTCTACCGTTGCTATGAGAACATGCCTGGCCTGACCTTCTAGAGGGTGAGAGACACGTGGAGCAGAGCCAAGTTGCTCTGGTCACCCCAGTCAAGGTCAGCCTACATTGATCAGCCGACAACCATGGACACCCCTCCCCTAGGTTTTTTTGTGAGTCAGCCAAGATCATCAGAGCTACCTAGCCAACCCACAGCTGATCCCAAAGAAGTGAGCAAAAATGTGTTTGACGTTAGTCGATGAGGTTCTATGATTTGTGTAAGGCAATCTAACCGTGGCAATAGATAACTGATTCAGGTCCTAAAAGAAGGAACAGTTTGGGGTTATCTGGGAAGGCTTCCTGGAGGAGGTAAAGCAAGTTGGGTTTAATGGTGAACTTGAACTGGCCAGGGGAATGACAAGGGGAGGGAAAAAGAGCAGAGACGAGCAAAAGCCTGTAGGCCTGGCAGACCTCAGTGCAGGAAATTGGGACACTAACTCAGTGAGGCCAGAGCCAAGTGTGGCACGAGAAGGGAGAAGGGATGGAGAGAGGGGTGAGCCCGCATCATGAAGGGCTTGAATGACAGGCAAAGGCATTTTTAGGGAATAGGGAGCCATGGCAGGTCTTCAGGAGGTTATGATTTTAGAACAATCACGTGGCTAGGGCAGAGGGCAGATTGGAGCCAGCAAGATGGGAAGCTGGGGCCACAGTGCAGATGAGCAGGTGAGCAAGGATGGCCTGAACTCTGGCTGGGACGGAAATCCCATGAGCACCACTTGTGGGACAAAGACCCCAGAGGGTTCCGTGTGGCTGGTGCTTCCTTTACAGAGTTTTTCCTCATTCCAGGCTCACCTAAGCCACACTGCAGAAGCCTTGGCCTGAGTCAAACTCACCTCTCACTGTGGGCAATTAAGTTAAATTTTCTATCAATTTTGAATGGTTTGCTGATAGATAAGAACTGGGCAATAGTGTTTAAGGCTCAAAGTGCAAGGGCTGCAAAGAAGAGCTTCACATGATGCTTGCAAGGTTACTGTATTCATGAGATCCCATGTTTGCCTCCTGTGTTATTGTGAGTTAATTATATGGTGCCTAAATGCATCCCCTGATAATCAACCCACGTTTAATTAACACTACGGATTGATTAAATGGGAATGGGAATGATGTGCTTATGTGACATAAGGAAGAGTGTTTGTAGGAAGGTGTAATTGGCATTGATGAGGGGAGTGGGCACGTTTATAGCTTCAGATTCTGAATGGCTTCTCCTGAACTCCCTCTAGATGAGCTTTACAGCCTGGAGAGGGGTTAAAATTGACCTAACTGCTATCTTCTAGCTATGTCTGTAGCTCCGGGCAACTTGCAAAAGCTGTCTGGGTTGCGGTTTTCTCTTCTTTAAAATGGGGTAGTAATATCTCCAACACAAGCTAGTTCTTTGCTTTCAAAATGTACCGCCCCAACCTAAAGGGAAGTGCCCTCCTGGCATCTCCCCACCACAGCCTGTAGCCTCTGCAGACAAAGGGCCCTGCTTAGTCCCTTCTGCAAAAACAGACACTCTTGTCCCTCTTCTGGGCTCGTTGTGGCCCAGCACCAGTCTGCCTTGCAGTGAGTGCAAGAACAGTTCCTGGCATCAAAATCTCTTCCCGGAAGATGTAGGTCCTCTACACACAGAAAATCTGCAAAGATTCATCATCTTCTAATATTTATGCAGAAGACCAAACTATGAGACAAGGTGAGCATATGGTGCTAAAAATGCAGACTAGATTGACTGTGTCTAAGCCACAAAAACTACATACTCATGGTGCCTTACAGGGCTGAGTGGGGAACCCAGGAAGAGGGAAAACCCACTCCTAGCTGATGGGAGATTCTGATGGGTTTTTCTCCAGTGGCAAAGAGTCATTCATGAGAATCTCAGCATCTTAGAACCCAGAAATTATCAAAAGCTAGAATCTTATGTTACTGAGTTTTAGACTCTTTAATAGAATCTTAAACTATAAAACCTAAAGTCAGATGTCAGAATCATAGGATTTTAGGATTTTAGGGACATAAATTATCATCTTGCCCAGACACCCAGTCAACTTCCAAGTCATTCATACATGTGACAGCAAAGACTTCCAGACGGAGGGAGCAGCAAGTGCAAAGGTCCTGAGGCAGAAATGTGCTTGGTGTGTTTGAGGAATGGGAAGACCTTGCAAGACTCTGAGACTTTGGGCACCTCAGGGATAAGGGGGAGGATGCTCCCTCAGGGGTAGGCAACTCAAGGATAGGTGCTGGGCACACAGTGGATGATTAATAAAAGTCTGAACGTGTTCAGTTCAGGGCCCCACACAGACAGAGGGAGCCGGACATTGGGCGCATAGGAGAGAGGGGTGGGGTGTGAGGGGATTGACGAGAAGCCAGGTTGGGATGGTGGGGGGGGGGTGGACATGGGGTGGCAAGTAAAGGTCCTGGGTGTTCTTCTCGGAGAAGAGAAGGGACTGTCAGGGGAAGGGGGTGGGCTGCAGTGGAGGCCCCCAGGTGTGGCCTCAGACCACAAGGAGATGGCTGGGGCCAGGTAGATGGGCGTATGTTAGACAGGTCAGAACTCAAGTCCAGGCTTTATCAATCAGGGACCCCTGTGTAAGCTTGGGCCACGGGGTCACCAGAAAAGTAAAGAATGGCCTGATAACGGGGCCTCTGCAGTGCTCAGGACTCACTTCAGCAACTTGTAAACAAACTCGTGGACACTGCCAGTGTCCTGTGGCTGCTTTTAAATGCTCCCCTGGATGGGGCAGGAGGCTTGCTGAGGGTGAGGGGGAAACAGGGTAGGGAGAGAGGCCAGGAGAGTCAAGTGGAAGGTCACCTGGGGTGTGTGCAGGTTTCTGAGGGATTCAGAGAATACAGACAAATGTCCACTGCTGGCTGAGCACCTACTGTGTGCCAGGGAGTTTACACATCCACTCATTCATTCACAACATTTCATTGAGCACCTACTATGGGCCTGGCCCCAGGCTGAGACCTGGGAAGACAAGTGAATCAACAGATGTGGTCCTACCTTCATGGGGCTCATGTCCAGGTGAAGAAGATGGGGGAAAAACCCCTCAAACAATTAAATGAAAGAGTGAAGCAGTGAGGTACGTGCCAACAAGGACCGAGATGGAACTTTGCCTCCTCAGTCATTCTAACAAAGCATCCTGTATTTACAAGAAGATCCTCTTCTGAACCCATTTTACAGCCAGGAAAACAGACCCAGAGAGGTGGGTAACTTGCTCGGGCAACATGCCTGGGAAGCAGCAGTGCTAGGATCCAAGCCTGCAGCAAGAATACACAACAAGCTGTGGCTTGTCTTCCCCACCTCCCCCTGTCCCTGGACGAGGGGGGTCTCAGTGAGTGAGGGGGATTCAATGTCACCACAGGAACCACAGAACAGGTACTTCCCTGGGCTGAAGGGGCTGTTGGGTCGGGAAGACCTGGGTCCCAATTCTGCTTCCTTCACTTGCTTGCTCTCTGGTTCTGAGTGTGTTCACTGATTTCCCTGCATCTCAGTTTTCTCCTCTGTAAAACGGGAATGATAACATGTACCTTAAATGGCTGTTGTGAGGATCAAATGAAAAAAAAGACAAAGTACCCAGCATAGACCTGTAGACACAGTGTTAAAATGTTTCCAGGCACATTGTGTTCAAAACGTTTGTTCCATTTATTTGGAGAAAGACATATTTTCCCTCTCTCAGTGATTTCAGAAGGCTTTTTCTTAACCCGCACATGCAGGTGCTGGGAAGAACACGTTGCCCAGAAGCCAGAGGAGGCCAAGACTCTAACCCCCTGCTGTGCAGTCTCAGCCAGGTTACTGAGCTTCTCTGACCCTCAGTTTCCTCATCCGTAAAACTGGAACATGACGCCCCCTGGGAAGGCTGTTATGAAGGTTGGATGCGGTGATACAAGTTGAGGGCCTGGTGTGGAACTGGCATAGAATGGGAGCTAAATACACCAGGCTGCTTTGTTTGGCGAAAGGACTTCTGCTCTCTTTGAGCTCAGACTTTTCTGGCTTCTAAACACGTGGTGGGACAGGAAGAGCAGTGAGGCCAGAGCTGGGGGAGCCGGAGATTGGAGTCCCTCCTCTGCCCCAGCCTCACTGTGCACCTTGGGTGAGTCACTGCACCTCCCTGACCCTCTGTCTCTTTGTCAATAAAACAGAGAAAATTACGTTACTCCTAAACTAGAACCATCGGCAGGACCCAGTGAACCACACGAGAGACCCCAGAAAGGAAGGCGGAATGAAGAATTCTCTGTCAAGCTGTGTGAGCGGCCAGATCGACATGTGGGGAAATAGCAGAAACCCTTTAAGGATGCACTGAAGGCTGGAACACCTCATGCCTGAACATGTTCATGTAAATTAATTGGATCACCTGTCCTCAGCACCTTTTAATTGCAAAATGAATTAAGTTTCAAATGCTCAGCTTGTGGTCCTGGGAAGGGAAGGCAGAACCCAGGTTGGCAGGAAGCCACAGAGATGCTGTCCTTTGTGGTGGCCACGGTGGCCCAACGGAAGTCCCCGTAGCGCCCACCTGCTGGCCAAGACCCCATGGGATGCTGGAGGAGCCTGGGAGGTGGCTGAGACTCTCGGAGCAGACAGGCTCATGGAGTCGGAGGGTGGTGGCCTCCTAGCTTGTGAGCTGAGCAGCAGGGGTCAGACAAAGGCGTGGATGGTCCGTGGTGGTGGCCAGAGTGGCCCAGCATGAATACTCCACCCCAGCACCTTTCACTGTCTGTTTTTCTCCTCCTTGATGGCATGTCTACGATGTTCACTGCTGTGTGTTTGGGGCCGAGAAGTGTGTCTGGGGCCGAGAAGTGTGTCTGGCACACAGGAGGTGCTCAACATGAACGAGTGAATGAATGAATGAATGAATTTCAGCACAGTGAAAGGAGGGATTTTTCATAGCATCAAAGTTGTCCCCGGTGGGATGGGCAGCTTCAGGAGGGAGGGTATCTCAGGGCTCTTAGAGGGAGGAGATCCAGGCATTGGCTGGGAGGTAGATTTGTTCTGAAAACCTTTGCCTGGCCCCGCATGTACACCCCTCCTGTCTGCTCTTCCCAGAGATTTGGATTCCTCTCTCAGGTCGAGGCAGTGATTTGGGGTCCGTCAAACATGAGCTCAGCTCTGTTTTCTTAACTAATTCGGGAACAGCTTACTTCTCTGTGACTCAATTTTCTCATTTGTAAGTGGGACTAATAGAGTTGCCCTTCAGTATCCAAGGGGGATCAGCTCCAGGACCCCCTCAGCCCTAGCAGACACCAAAATCCAAGGATGCTCAAGTCCTTATATAAAATGGCATATTATTTGCATATAACATATGCACATTCTCCCATACACTTTAAATCATCTCTAGATTACATATAATACCTAATGGAATGTAAATGCTATGTAAATCATTATAAACACAATGTAAATCCTATGTACATAGCTGCTGGTGCACAGCAAATTCAAGTCTTGCTTTTTGTAACTTTCCAGAATTTTTTTAAAAAATATTTTTGACCAGCGCATGGTTGGTTGAATCCGTGGATGTGGAACCTGTGGATATGGACGGTTGACTAATTCCTGAGGCACCAGGCGCTGTGGAGAATGGGAAGGAAATACACTCTGTAAAGGAAAAATACACACACAGAGTCAATGGATATTCCCCCTGTTTCCAGAGTCTGTGAACGCACGTGGTCCGGGCTGACAGCCACAAGATGGGGGTCTGGCCACACCAGATCCTGTTGGGAAAGAAGCCTGGACATCTAGTCTCTAGTTGGCGAAACATCAGCACAGCCTGAATCAAAGCTTCCAGGTCTGAGCACCCCCAGGAGGGAGGTGTGGGCCACAGAGGGGTGGCAGCGAGGGCTGGGGGTAGAGGGAAGAATACCTGATTCCCTCTTCCTCCTCCTGGGAAGCCTCACTCCTCTGCTCTGCTCGGGCCGCTGCATCACATTTGGGAGAACATCTTGATCCATCAACACAAGCAGCCCACGAGGTATTCGCATATTCGGAGTTGCGGGGGAAGGATAATCCAGGTGGCCTCGTGCAATTCCTCTTCTGGTGTGTGAATGTGCACATGTCCTGGGTGGAGAGGCCACCCGCCTGCCTGCTGCTGAGTTCCCACGAGTCCTGGGTTTGGCACAGGAGATGCAGGGAGTATTGAGGGGATGTGGTGAGGGTGGGAGTGTCTAGCAGAAATTAGTGCTCAGGGAAATAATTCAATAAATCATCATGAATCAGGGAAGGAACTGCAGCTTCTGCATCCCAGGAGCTCTTGAGTGATGATTCCCGGATCCTCCTGCTCTGGTGTTTGTCTTTCTCTGAAGGTGGTGGATGCGAAAGTGCGGGTTACCAGGCAACCACCAACATCTGTCCCTACCTGGCTCCAACTGCTATGGCCTGTAGGGGAGACACCTGGATAAAGTCAGGGACTCTGCAGGGACACACTCAGCAGAGTGGAGACACTGGGTCTGCCCACTGGAGAGCCGGGGCAGATGAGATCACAGGGGAGCTCCGTGCATTATCCACGCAGCCCCAGAGCATCTCAGAAGCACTGAGCCTCTGAGCATGCTGCTCCAAGCCTGAGCCTGACCCCCCAGCCCCATCCAGCCCCTCACAATAGAGGGAGGAGCTCGGGAGGTAAAATCTGCGCACCTGGTCCAAGCCCCATCACCACTTCTCTTGAGCAGGTCCTGAGTCACTGTGTAAATGGGGTAGATAATGACACCAACTTCTGAAAGGAGAGTGATCTGTAACTACCATAGCCTCCCTTCCTCCATAAAGCTCCTGGGACTCCTTTCACGGCCTCCTCACACCCTGCTTCCAGCCTGGCATATAGAGCCAGTAGTAGAGAGTATAGAGGGGAGTTTTGGAGGCTGCCAGACCTGGGCTCAAGCCCTGTCTCAGCTGTGTGACCTTTGGCAAGTTACTTAACCTCTCTGTGCCTCATTTTCCTCATCTGTAAAATGAGGACTATAAGGGTTCTCACCACACAGGGTGGTTACAAGCTAATGGAAGTAAAGCCAGGGACATAGCAAGTGCTCAGTAAATAGCAGCCTTCATCCTCACCATCACCACCACCACCACCACCATCACAATCAGCGTCATCACCACCACCATCAGCATCATGATCATCATCATTGTCAACACCACCACCATCACTGTCTTCTTCATCATCACCACCACCATCAGCATCATGATCATCATCATTGTCAACACCACCACCATCACTGTCTTCTTCATCATCACCACCACCATCAGCATCATGATCATCATCATTGTCAACACCACCACCATCACTGTCTTCTTCATCATCAGCATCATCATCATCATCATTGCCTTCTCTCTGCACACACTGAAATACTATGCAATTGGGACATGCTCCATAGTCAATTCTCTTTCTTACCATTCTATCATCAGCATTTTCCCACATCACTGAAAATTCCTCAAAAGCATGATGTTAATAGCTTCGCAATTTACCTCATTTAGATGCACCATAATTTACCCCACCATCCTCGCCTGCCAGACACTTGGAGGATTTCAGGCTTTTCTCTTATGCACATCAAGCTTTCATGAACATTCTGGGACCCATGAGCCGAGTCCCTGACCGCATCCTCAGGACAGATCCCTGCTGCAGAATCATGGCATCCAGAGCAGCCGTGTTTCTCAGACTCGGGGTCTTGATCATCCAATCATCTTCCTGAAAGTTGTCCCGATGGATGCCCCCCAGCAGCCCACAAGGGTGCCCATTGCACCACCCACAGCCCTGGCCTTCTTCCCAGGTACACAATCATCGTATCATATTTCCGGGTGTCTGGAAGCCTCACAACAGGAGCAGAGGCAGACTGGGGAGGGCAACTCGGGCAGGGAGTCAGAGGAGCTGGTTCTGCCCACCTGCCCTCACCTGCCAGGTTCATGGCCTGGCCCTTCTCCCTCTCTGGGTCTCTGCTTATACACCTGTTGCAATAGCCCCCCAGCTTTCTCCCTCCCTCTAGCCCTTCTAGTGCCCAGAACAGGGCCTGACACCCAGTAGGTGTCTAGTGACTATCTGTTGAAGCCTGAACTACCAAAGTGCACTTTATAAAGGACAATTTGAACATGCCATACTCCCAATCCCAGCCTTTGCCAGCATTCGCTTCAATGTAGTTATTTGCTTCTTGCTGCATTTCACTGCAGTGCAGTAGAGGAGTCAGTCAGCCTGGAATTTAAATCTTGGCTGTGCCACTCAGAAGCTGTGTGACCCCAAGCAAGTGACTCAACCTCTCTGTGCCTCAGTTTCCCCCTCTGTAACATTGGAATAATGATGCTTCTCGGTTCATAAAGTTGTGAGAATTTAACATATTCATGTGTATAAAGTGCTTAGAATAGCACTGAGCACATGTAAATGCTGCAGAAGTGTTTGTTTTTGTTATTATTACTAATACACAGTCTAAGGGAGAGTCTCACTTTGGGTGAGATGTGGCTGACCCAGGTGCTGAAGCCCCTGTGTCCCGGCCCGTCCCTGAGCCTCCATCCCTAGGCTCAGCTTCCCTCTGGCTGGCTTCCCTCACAGGCATCCCGCTCCTCCGGACTGACCTCACAATTCTAAATATCAGGCTAGTTCGAATCCATTCCAAACCCAGTAGATCATGTCCTCGGAGTCCATGCTGAAAGCCTTCTGTCCCCAAGCCCCCAACCCCAGCAGGGCTGACCTCCACCTGATTGTAGGTCATGGGCAGTGTCCCCCTGCTCCAGGCTCATGGGTCCTCCCTTCACTTTGCTGTCCTTGGAGCAATTTCCTCCATGCATCCCTGAGCTGATGTGAGCCTCCAGCAAGGCTGGTCCAGGAGGACCTAGTGCCCCTTCACTGCTGACACTCGCCTCTGCAACTACTCTGTAAATGGGACAGGTCATCCTTGAACACGAGCAGAGGGGCTGCAGCCTGAGTGAGGCAGTGCTGGTCAGCAAATCTGGTGGTTGACGGGTACACTCAGAGGTGAGGGGAAAGCAGGCAATGGCAGCTCTCAGAGCCTCAGTCTCCTCATCTCGAAAATGGGATCAATAACAATGTGTTCCTCCAGAAGCTTTGGAGGATTCTAGAGATAATGTCCAACGTGAGCCCGGCCCAGGGTCCAACATGCAGTGGTTGGTTAAGGTTCTTAGCAGCATGATCAGATGCCCCCAGGGCTGTTGGATTCCTGGCCGACCCCTGTTCTCTGGAGTTTTCACACAGTTATGGCCTGTCCGCATCCAGGACCGGAGGCAGCATCAGGACCAGCATCAGAGAGAAAATGGGTTTCACTGGAGCCCCGCCCCCTCCGCTGCGTCTGCCCTGCCCCCACTCAACTTGCCGCTACCAGGGCTTCCAGAACATGCTCCTGGCCTCTGAACACAGTCCAGTTACATAGTCCCGGTCCAGGGAGGCTTGGTGTCTGGGACCAGAGGACGGGTGAGTATAGGCCCATCTGCCTGAGGAAGGACTTCAAGGGACAGGATGTCCTCCCCTCAGGGTCCCCATCAAAGTCCTTGTGGGTTCATGAGGTGACACTCCTTCCGCTCCCCGGGCCTCCCCAGCAGGGCGCAGTGTCAGGATTCACACGCCTTCTCCAGCTCTGGCCGCCCTGTGAGGGGTGATGGTGACGCCCAGTTACAGACCAGGACACTGTCCCCAGAGGGGCCTGGGAGATGCCAGCAGCCTTCTGACATGGTGTCAAATACAAGGCAGTCCCCACGGGCCCCCAGGGGACCCTCAGCATCCAAAGGAGTGGGGGCCTTGTGGGGGATCTCAGGCCACAGGGGAGCTGGGAAAGGGGAGGGGGAGAAGGAGAAGGTCAGCGGGCGGTGGTCAGCGGGAGGAAGCACAGGGGCCTGAAGGGCACAGCCGGCTGTGGGCGGGGCCAGCCTGGCTCTTGGGAGGGGCCAGTACCACTTGTGTGTGTGAGGGGCAGCCTGGGGCAGAGAACTGACTGCTTTAGAAGCAGAAAATGGGATCAGAGCGTCCTTTCAGGCTCACTGATGGGGCTGCTCTGAGCTGGGAAGCCAGGACCTTCCTCTGCAGAGAAGCACCCCCAGCTCTCCCCACCTCAGGGGCCTCTGCACCCTTGTCCCCTCTGCCCAGGGTTTCCCTTCCACTTCCTGCTCTGCAGCTCTGAGCACCAAGCACAGCCCTCAGCACAGCTGTGCTTCATCACCTGTGCACTTACCTGCTTCCGTCTCCCCTGTTCGATCGTGACCCCCAGGTGACAAGGCAGGGACAGGGCTGCCTCGGTCACAGCTGTGTCCCAGGTGCAGGGCGGGCACACAGTGGGCCTTGGTATGTTTGGTGAATGAATGGGGACTGGAGTGACTTAATTCAACCTTGGGGGAGTGATGAAGGAGATGGGGCCTCTCAGGGTTTCCGAGGGCTTTTCTGGGTTAGGAAACCCCAGGGAGGAGGAGGCTCTGTGGGGCAGACAGTGAGAGCTCTGAGGCTCCTGGCCTGGTCAGCAGCAGTAAGGCTGCTGCAGTCTCCTCTTCTCCCTCCACCTTGATGGCCTCTGGCTGTGGCCTCACACCTTGCCTTGCTCTGCCCCTCTGGGGAATGGGGCAGATCTTCTTATGAGGGCACTAATCCCATTCATGAGGGCTCCACCCTCATGACTTAATTTCCTATCAATAGCCCCATCTCTAAATATCATCACATTAGGGATTAGATTTCAACATACAAATTTTGGGAGGACACAAACATTCAGTCCATAACGATGACCATCTTCATTGCACAGATGAGAAGCTCAGAGAGGTACAGGTACTTGCCCTCTGTCTCTGGAGAGACAAAGCCCCTGTTTGCGAGTATGAGATGCCTGCCATTTCCCAGCATTATTTATTGGTTGAGATGTTCTTGAGCCCCTTCATTTGGTGTAACATATTTGATTTGAAGCTTGGAAGGACACTATGCAGGACCTGGAGTTGGGCTGCCTTGAGAGGAAGCTGCTCTGCTTTCTCCTGTGACATGCCTATCTCAGAACCCCCAGGCACTCCCTTCTTCTTCTCATCCATAATCATTCACTGAGCCCCTGCTGTAGACACCAGGCTGGGGCAGCTGGCATCAGGCAGTGGAGGAACCATCTGCAGCCAGGGATGGCGGTGATCCATCACGGCTCCTCAAGGCCTGGCTTAGAGGGGGTGGGCTGCAGTGAGGAAGGAGGAGGGGACAAAAGAGGCCTCCAAAAGTGGAGGTGGAAACGGAATCCATCACGGACACTCCCACTGGGCTGCCTCGGATGCGGGATCACAGCCAAGCTTATCTCCTCATCCATCTCCAGTGATCAGCTCCGTAATACTTACCTCGAAGATTCACTGGAGAGTGGGTGTGGGTTCTAGACCCTCTGACCTGCAGTGTGACCCTGTGCAAGTGCTGCCCCTTGTGGGGCCGTCTTGATTTCTCCATCTGCACAGTGAGGAAGTTGGGGCAGCTCAGGGGTTCCTAACCTTGGTTGTGCATTAGAATGTCCTGGGGTGGCATGGAGCTTTAAAAAATACAGACACCTGGACCTCTTGCCCAGAGACTCAGACTCTGTCAGCCTGAGGCTATGTGATAGCCTGGCTATAAGCCAAGACTCTGGAGTCAGACAGTCCTGGACTTGAATCTTAAGTCTGCCTCTCACCTGCTGTGTGACTGTGGGCAAGTATCTGTACCTCTCTGAGCTTCTCATCTGTACAATGAGGATGGTCATCATTATGGACTGAATGATTGTGTATTTCCAAAATTTATATGTTGAAATCTAATCTCCAATATGATGATATTTGGAGGTGGGGCCATTGGGGAGTAATTAAGTCATGAGGGTGGAGCCCTCATGAATGGGATTAGTGCCCTCATAAGATGACCAGAGAGCTAGCTCACTCTCTCTTCTCCATGTGAGAATACAATAAGGAGGCTGTCTGCAACCCAGAAGAGGGCTCTCACCAGAACATGACCATGCTGGCACTCTGATCTTGGACTTCCAGCCTCTGGAGCTGTGAGAAATAGATGCCTGTTGTTTGTAAGCCACCCAGTCTATGGTATTTTGTTATAGCAGCCTGAATGGACGAAGAGAGTCATGGGACCTGGTACACAGGTTGTGTGAGGAGGTACTGGGACACTGAGTCCAAAATGCTCACCCAGAGCTGGGCACACAGTGGGGCTCAGGCACTGCCAGTGATTGTCATTGGATCTCTGGTCATGTGACTCAGCTGAGCCTCAAGTCCCATCTCCCTGCCCAGCCCTCCCACTCGCTGTTCCTGCAATGTCTCCTGCCCTGGGGCCTGCAGTGGCTCTGCCCATTCTTCCCTCTTGATCAATCTCCCCTTTTTCTCCTCCCACTTAACAAACAGCTTCACTTAGAAAGCCATCTGGGAGTATGGATGACACAAGGCACATTTTGCAGAATAAGTTTTCAGAGAGAAGAGCTGAGAAAATAAAGGCACAGTACACATTTCCAATCTTATTGGGTCCCACGCTCTGACCTTTGGAGTAAAATTGGATTTCTGTGTTGTGCACTCCCTGCTCTGCATCCCCTCCACCCCTGCAACCACATGGCCTTCCCAACATTCTGGGCTCCATCTTCATTTGTCTTTGAGAGGTCCTGTTCCCAATGTCTCCTACCGATACCCTCCTTCAGGAAAAATTCCCTTCTCTTTCATGGAGGTGGGGGAGGGGCTGCAGCTGGGGCTTCCCTAACCCGAGACTCCCCGCTCCTGTGTGATCACTGACCCACCTCAGGTAGCTGCTCTCTCTCCCTACAAGAGTTCCAGGTGAAGGTTGTCTTCTTCTGTGGCATCTCCCAGTACAGATTTAAGACCAAACAGTGTGTGCCCTGTGAAGGAGAGACGTGTCCACAGTTGGGAATGATGGGTGGACCTGGGGACGGGTAATGAGCTCCCTGTCACTCTGTGTACACAGAGTATGGGTGAGCACTCAGCAGAAAAGCCTCACAGGAGGCAAACTAACACAGAGGCTGGGGCACGGGCTTTAGAAGCCAAGAGATCTGGGCTGAGTCCTGATCACGTTGATTGCAAGGTGTCTGACCTTCAGCAATGACTTATGCTCACCAAGCCTGGGTTTCTTCATCTGGAAAATTAGGCAAAACAAGTTTCTACTTCCCAGGGTTGTTATGGAGACAAAAGGACATAATGTGTGCAAAGCACTGAACACGGAGTGCGGATTATCATTACCAGGAGGACGAACTGGCCAGGATTTTGACACTCAAGCAACTTATGATTCAAAATTTCTGTGATTTAGAAAACCTAAAGCTCTGAAATTCTTTAATTCAGCTGCCCTAAGATGATAAGACTTCATAAGATCCTAAGGCTTCAAGACAGCGTGGTGGTGTTATTCTTCCCGTCTCATGCTCGTAGGAACCTGAGGCTTTGTGATTCCAGATTCACTCTCCATTCCCCAGCATTGGAGCCTGTCTCAGCCCCTGCAGGTGGTCTGAGGTCTGAGACATCTCCTTGGCCCTCTTCCCCCCCTCCCTCTTCCCTCTTCCAGTCTTGCGTCTTGATTCACACCAGCCCTACTACTTCTCTTCCGTCCCCTTTGCCCAAATCCAGTACCTTTACCCCAGATTCACCAGGTCCCTCTGCTCCAGTCCCGTGTCCTACGTTTCCCACCTCCACACCTGTTCCCCCCGCACCGCCCCATCTCCCCATCCCCACCCTACCTTCCAGTCCAAGTTTGAAAGTTGAACTTGGTGAGGCTCCCTCAACTCCCAGTGGAAATCAATGTTCTACTTCTCAGTGTTTCCAGAGCACTTGGTCTAAACCACGATCACGGCAATTATCTGTCTGACCTCTTACTACTGTGGGGAGGAGACTTCTTCCCTCACTCTATGCTAGACTCACCTCTGGGGCCCCTCCGAGAGCTCTCCACAATCTCCCAGAGCTCCTTTTACCTCTCTGACCCTCCTCTGTCTCTCCTCGTTCTTACACACTGGTACCTGCTCTGGAATGAATTGTGCCCTCCACCCAATTCATGTCGAAGCCCTCACCCCCAATGGGATGGTATTAGGAGGTACGCCCTTTGGAAAGTGATTAGGTTTTGATGAGGTCATGAGGTGGAGCCCCCATGATGGGATTGATGTCTTTATAAGATGACACCAGAGAGCTAGCTTGCTTTCTCTCCTCCAAGTGAGGACACAGTGAGAAGTCACTGTCCGCAGCCCAGGAGAGGGCCCTCACCAGAACCCTGCCATGCTGGCACTCAGACTTCCAGCCTCCAGAACTGTGAGGAAATTCACTTCTGTTGTTTAAGCCCATCCGCAGTCTGTGGCATTTTGTTCTGGCAGCCTGAGCTGAGGAGGACAGGTTTTAGTACTGAGAAGAGGTACTGCTGTAACAAATACCTAAAATTGTGGCAGCAGCTTTGGAATTGGGTAGTGAGGAGAGCTCAGAAGAGGGTTGAGGTGTGCGCTAGAAATATGGACGTTAAGGAAGATTCTGGTGAGGTCTCAGGTGGAAAGAGGAACATGTTATTGGAAACTGGAGCGAAGGCAAAATGGCAAAGAACTTGGCTGAACTGTGTTCTGGTGTTTTGTGGAAGACAGAAGTTGCAAGTGATGAAATCATGCATTCAGCTGAGGAGATTTCTCAGCAAAGTGTTGAAGGAGCAGCTTGGTTTCTCCTGATTGCTTCGAGTGAAATGAGAAAGGAAAGAGATGAATTGAAGAGGGCATTGTTCAGCCAAAAGGAGCCAGAACTTGAAGATTTGGAGAATTCTCAGCCTCTTCATATTGCAAAAAAAAAAAAAAAAGAGAGAGAGAGAGAGAAAAACTTATTCTGCAGAGAACTCGTGGACTTGATCAGCCATCTCTGCAGAAGCCTGGCATGGAGATGGGACCACACTAGTGGAGACACTGCCAGCTGCAATAAAGGGGACAGAGAAGGTGAGAAGAGATGAAAGAAGGCTGTCAGATCTCTTCAATTCTATGGGACTGGCCATAGACAGTGCAGCTCTGAACATGCACTATCTTTCAAGGACCCCAAAGGCAGTTCAGGGATCATCAGGGCTGCCACTCCTAGTACAGCCAGAGTACACAGGCTCAGGAGGCAAGGTTGCTTCCACCTGGGCTGGAAAGGGTGGGATGGGGCCCTCACAGAGAGCTTACTGCCTGGTGCCCTGTCCAACAAAGGGATCGGGCTGCCCTGCTGAGACGTGGGGGTGATGCTGCCACCCCAATGGACCTGGAGGGCAGAGCACTGAACCAGAGAGGATTCTTCTAGAGCCTTAAGAGCTCATGAAATCTGCCTTGCTAGGTTTTGGACTCCTTGGGACCTGCCTCCCTTTCCTTCCTTCCTATTTCTGCCCAGTGGAATGGGAATGCCTAGCCCGTGCCTGTCTCATCACTGTATTTCGGATGCACTTATCTCTTCTCACAGGTTCACAGTTGGAGAGGAATGTTGCCTCAAGATGAATCATACCTCGAGTCTCATCCATATGTGATTTAGGTGATATTTAGAGAAGACTTTGGACTTCAGACTTTAGAGTTGATGCTGGAAGGAGTTAAGAGTTTGGAGGCTGTTGGGATGGAATGAATGTAGTTTACATTCAAGAAGGACATGAATTTGGGGGCCAGCGGTGGAACGCTTTGGACTGAATAGTGCCCTCCCCCCCCCCCATTCATATGCTGAATCCCTAACCCCCAATGTGATGGTATTTGGAGATGGGGCCTTTGGGAGGTAATTAGGGTTAGATGAGATCATGAGGGTGGGGCCTTTACGATGGGATCAGTGCCCTTTTAAGAGACACCAGAGAGCTCTCTCTCTCTCTGCCTTATGACACAGCAAGTAGGCAGAGACCTACAAGCCAGGAAGAGAGCTCTCAGTAGAACCCCACCATGCTGGCACCCCAATCTCAGACTTGCCAGCCTCCAGAACTGAGAGCAAATTGATTACTGCTGTTTAACATCCCCCAGCTGGTGGCATTTTGCTGTGGCAGCCTAAGCTAAGAGAGTGCCTGGCTCCCCTCATGGCCCTCCTCTCTTCTCCCTCTCCCTGAGTGAGCTCAGCCACGCCTGTGGGCCCATCCCCTGTGTATGGACTAACAGCCCCAATCTCTATCTGCTGCCACCACCCCCGCAACTATAATTCATATTAAGAGTCCCTGATGTACCACATGGCCTTGTGTTGGGCACACGGTGCTGAGCTGGACAGGCTGTCCCACCTCCTGGACCTTCCTGTATGGGGTCTCCTGTGGCCTCTGCCCCCTGAGTGGCCCACGGCCTCCTGCCCCTTGACATGTTCAAAGTCTCATCCTTCACCTTCCCCTCAAACGTGGTCCTCCCCACAGTTCCCTTCTCGGTGTTGCCCCCGCAGCTCCCACTCACCCAAATCAGAAACAAGGGGGCATCCCTGACTCTCCTGACACCTCAGGGACCATCAGGTCCTGGCAAGTTGAACTCCTTTAACTTCTGGGGTCCCCTCCCCACATCCACCGTCCCTGCCCCATCTCAGGCCCTGAGCATCTCCATCTGGCCAGACATCGCTCCCCACCAGCCCCGCCTGGTCCCCCAGCCCTACCACGGCCCCTGCATTCCACCCCGTGACCCTGAGATGTGAGCAGGGGGGTCCTGCCCGGGGCCCCATGATTTAGGGGCCCTGTTCTTGCCTCCACCAGCTGTGCCTCTCCCCTCAGGGACTCGGGGGACAAGGGACAAGCTCCGGTCCCCCAACCCCAGAACTCCCTTCCTGATTGACCCGAGCCTGCTTCCAGGGCTCGTGTGGCCTCCTCCGGGGTCTGCCCCCCCGAGGGTGGCCGGCACAGCCTGCACGTGCCCCCTAAACCCCAAAGTGCAGCTGTGGGTGGGGAGGTGCGGACAGAGCCTGCGGGCTGGGGTGTCGCACACTGTGCGTGAGACCGTGGAGCGGCCGAGCTGAGGTAGGGAAGGGAAGGTGCTGGTCCAGGCTGGGTCAGGGGTCAGGGGTCAGGGGCCAGCTGTCTCTGCTCCCTACATCCCTGGGCTCAGGAATTTGAGGAGGTAGGAGGAAAAACTTATTTGATTTGACAGTTCATTAGTTGCTTTATAACTTTTAGATATTTAGCCCACTGGTCTGGAGGCCTCACTGTTTCTTGTGCCCCGGGCTGCACATGTTGGGGGCGACCTGCACCCACACCCTGGCCACCAGACAGTGATCGTCCCAAACCCAGGACAGTCACGTTGATCCCCTGCCCAGTGCTCTTCTAGCCCCCACAGGCCTAGAGACGGCGTCTTCCTCCAATGGCAGGCCCAGCCATGTGTGAAGAGGTTCCGTGAACTGGGACTGAGCCTTGTTGTGCCGTGAAGACAAGCAGGGCAGGTGCTCAGTGTCTACAGGGACATGTTCAGCCCAGAGCCCACCTGCTGGGGGGAGGCAGGGGGTGGCCGAGGCGCCAGAGGCTTGGCTAGGCTCAGGGACTGTGCCCGTTGGGAAGAAGCATCCTTAGAAGGTTGGTGCTGATGCCGGGGGACTGTGGGCGCTGTGCACCCTCAGGACCTCCGCTCTCCTGTCCAGAAAAGGAGCAGGTTGAGCCCAAGGCCTCCGGCGACATTTACAAGCCCAAAGTCCGGGTGTCCGCCCCCCACCCCTGCCGCCAGCAGCCTCAGTTTACAGCCTCAGCAGCTGCAGTCTCTGACCCCAAAGGTTCAGGCTCACCCTTTGCTGTTCTCACCTCTGCTGGCAGGATCTGGAGGCAGATGAAGCTGTTCCAGGAGCCTGGGTTACTTGCCCCGGGGTTCTGAAGTGGGGAGGGGTCCCTTCTACCTGCACAGTGAGAATGGTGATGAAACCGAGGATTGAGACCCAGCCTGGGCTCAGTGGACCCAGCTTTGGAGGCTGGAGCCTGGCTGAGAGCCTCTGCCTCAGGGCCTGCCTTCCCCAGCCACCTGTTTCCATGGTGACCAGAGCCCTCTGGCTGGATCTGGGCCCCGCCCCCATCCCTCCCCAGCCCACCCCACCCCTGCCCCTAGGGAGGGAATGGGCCTTTGTCCTAGGTGAGAGGTGGGAGGACATCACAGCTGGGCCTGGGTGGGTGTCACAGGCTGTGACATCCATGACCAGGTGATGGGGTGACTAGAATCCAGGCATCCTCCACCCCCACTTGTTTTTAATACAAATCAGGGAGGCTTTAGGACAGGAAATCTGATGCTTCTGCTTCTTCTCAGCCTGTGAAGCTGAATGCAGTGTCCTCTTCAGAGATGTCAGAGCAGGGGTCCCAGGTTTAAGTCTGTGCACTGGGGACCCGGAAGCTGGTGAGGTCGATGGGGCCTAGAAGGGAAACTCCCGGTGGGAGTCCTGGCGCCTGGGGTGGCAGCTGGCAGAGGCCTGGTCCTCCCTGGGCTCAACCCACTTCAGTTCTGGGCTGACCCTTCCCTGGTTCCTGCCCACTGGTTCCTACTGATCTCTCCAAGGGGGCGGTGGGTCCCTGACAGGGTCCCAGGTGCGGCTCAGGCTTTGGAGGCAGCAGACATCCAAGTTCCAGCCCCAGCCCTTGCACACGCCTCTTCCCTTCTTTCCAGCCTCAGTTTTCTCATCTGAAGAGTGGGGATGATGAGGCCAAATTAGCAGGGTGGTCATGAGGCCTCAGTGCGTAAAGGATAATGAAGGACACAAGGACAGCATCATGAGGGACAGGACAGGCACAGTCAAGGCACAGGCTCTGAGGCCAGACCCTGGGTCCCACCCTATCTCTACCTCTAAGTAGCTGAGGGACCTCTGCCACCTTGTGCTGTTACTCCCTGCTGTGTGACCTTGGGCAGGTCACTCTCCCTCTCTGTTCCCTTATCTGTGAACAGGATCAGTGACCTCACCCATGTCCTGGGAGCTTGAAGACAATAGGCAGGTAGAGTGCTGGGCACTGATGTGACAGTGATGGAACAGGAGGGTGTGGTTTAGGGAGGTTGCAGTGTTAAATGCACATTATGGAGGTGTCAGAAAATACCCCAGGGGGTGCAGCCTCCCCACCGCCCACCCCACCTCCAGTCTGAGAGCCAGGCAGACACTAGACTCCTGTCTTGGGCCTGAGCCAGGGGCCCTGACCTGCTCTCAGTTCTTTTTCAGAAAGAAACTCCGCCCTTGGGCACCAAACCTGGGAGGCACGGTGCGTGCAGTGACTAGGGAGGGGAGTCAGAGCATCTCAGGAGCGGCTGCCACTGATGGGGCTCCCACAATGCACTGGGGCCCGGGCCAAGAGCTGCCCAGCATCACCCTTGGCACCCTCAGCATCCCTGTGTGCATGTGAGGAGCCAGGGCTCAGAGAGGGCCAGCGCTTCTCTCCAAGATGCACAGGAAGGGCAGAGGCAGGAACCACCTCACGTCGACCCCAAAGCTCAGCCCTTGGGGAACAGCCTCTGTGTGCTGCTCCCATCGCCGTCCTGGGCTCAGCCGCATCCTACCCCGTGCCCCCTACACTGGCCGATGTTAGCGTGGGCTCAGCCGCATCCTACCCCGTGCCCCCTACACTGGCCGATGTTGGCGTGGGCTCAGCCGCATCCTACCCCGTGCCCCCTACACTGGCCGATGTTAGCGTGGGCTCAGCCGCATCCTACCCCGTGCCCCCTACACTGGCCGATGTTGGCGTGGGCTCAGCCGCATCCTACCCCGTGCCCCCTACACTGGCCGATGTTGGCGTGGGCTCAGCCGCATCCTACCCCGTGCCCCCTACACTGGCCGATGTTGGCGTGGGCTCAGCCCCATCCTACCCCGTGCCCCCTACACTGGCCGATGTTGGCGTGGGCTCAGCCCCATCCTACCCCGTGCCCCCTACACTGGCCGATGTTAGCGTGGGCTCAGCCGCATCCTACCTCGTGCCCCCTACACTGGCCGATGTTGGCGTGGGCTCAGCCTCATCCTACCCCGTGCCCCCTACACTGGCCGATGTTGGCATGGGCTCAGCCCCATCCTCTGGACCACTCCTCTCCCCGTGGGTTGGTTCCCAGGCCAGCTGTCACACGAGGGATGGCAGGACATCTATACTGAGGGCTGTTGACACAGACACCTTTTAGCCTCAGAGAAGAGCTGCTCTGCAAGCTGAGGAAACACTTGATGGAAAATAAAAGAGACTGCAGCTTTGGGACCTGAGAAGTCAATGGCAAGGGCAGTTGGGCCTTGCACTTGGCAGGAGGATGGGGCATGGTGTGGGGAGGGAACAGGGCCAGCCTTCCATAGACAGGGAGGGGGCTCTCCAGGCAGGTGGGATTTGAGAGCTGCCTCGGAGGTCCTTCCTGGCCCCAAATGCCTCAGAGGTGGCAGTGATCGGGCAGGGCCACCAGCGGGCTGTGGGATTCATACACTTGGAGGAGCCGACCCAGCGACACTTCTAATGTCACCATGCCTCTGCAGAGATGTCCACAGCTCTGCCCTTCATCGTTCCCTTCTCCCCTGCCTCCACTTGCCATCATTCGGTCAATGTCCTGCTCTACCACTAGGACCTGCTGTGTGAGCCTGGATGCCCGGAGGCCCACCCACCCGCCAGCACAGCCCGTCTCAGAACCCCTCTGTCCCCTCCAGCTCACTCTGTTTTCTTAATCAGCCCCCAACATCAGCGACTGGCATTTTCCCTTGGCTCTCCCAGCTCCGCGCTCCCCACAGCCAAGCAGGCACCGAGACCTCCTGGGGTCTCCACATCCCAGCCCCTCTGGCCCCTCCACTGCTGCCGCCCTGGTCCAGACCTGTCAGCTCACACTCCAGGGGGCAGCACAGCCTCCTCCCTCCCCCCGGCCTCTAGTCTCCTTCAACGTGGACAGAAGATCATCCTAAATCAGACCTCATCACTTCCCTCCTTCAGTGCCCTGGGTGATTCCTCTCTGCTCTGAGGACCATACCAATATTACACCGATAATACCAACGCTCCTTGGTATGACTTCTAAGCCCATTCAGTCATTTAACAAATACCTATTGAATCACTATTATGGGCTGCATACCTCTGGGGATGCAGCAATGATAAAATAGTCACAGATTGCTGCCCTCACGGTGCTCACGTTTCTAGTAGACAGAGACAGACAAGAAACGGTTGGGATGTGCACAGCATGTAACACAGGGTTGGGTAGGAGCTAAGGAGAACAATAAAGTGGGTGGGGGGAGAAGTTACGGGGAAGGGCTCAGAGAGGCAGAGCTGGGCAGGGAGGCCTCAGTGAGAAGGTACATTTGAATAGCAGCCGAAAAGGATATGAAGTAATGAGCCTTGTGGAGATCTGGGGA
Source organism: Balaenoptera acutorostrata (assembly GCF_949987535.1). Lineage (NCBI taxonomy): Eukaryota > Metazoa > Chordata > Mammalia > Artiodactyla > Balaenopteridae > Balaenoptera > Balaenoptera acutorostrata. The sequence continues at coordinate 23,996,720 of NC_080064.1, read as the reverse complement.
TGAGCATTCAGGAACAACAAGTGCAAAGGCCCTGGGGTAAGAGCAAACCTGGTGTGTTTGAGGACCAGCCAGGAAGCACCTTCCCTTTCAGCCTGGCAGGGCCTCTGTGATGGTTAACTTTATATGTCAACTTGTCTGGGCTAAGGGATGCCCAGATAGCAGGTAAAATATTATTTCCAGGTGTCTGTGAGGGTGCCTCTGGAGGAGATTAGCATTTGAATCAGTAGACTGAGTAAAGAGCCCTCAGCAATGTGGATGGGCATCACCAATAATCCATTGAGGGCTCTAATAGAATAGCAAGGCAGAAGAAGGGAAAATTCTCTCTCTGCTAGAGCTGGGACATCCATCAATGCTGCTGGTTCTTGGGCCTTCAGACACAGACTGGGACACCATCAGCCCCTGGTTCTCAGGCCCTTGGGTTTGGACTGGAACTACACCACCAGCTTTCCTGGGCCTCCAGCTTGCAGATGGCAGACCTTAGGACTTAGCTTCCATAATCGCATGAGGCAATTCCTCATAATAAATCTCTCTCTATATCCTATTGGTTCTGTTTCTCTGGAGAACCCGGACTAAAGCAACCCCTTTGTTCTGGCTCCCCTCCCGCCACCATCCTCGCCCTATAGCCACCTCCCACCACCACCAAAATGTGCTACTCTCTCACTCCTCTGTGACTTGTGCTGTTCCTTCTTCAGAGATGCTTTTCCACGCACTCCCTCACACTCCGCATTCTACAAGCCCTCCCTGAAGCTTCTCCACCCTCACCCACACAGGGCCACACCTTTCTCTATGTTTTCAGATTTCCCTCTATCAGGCAGGCCTTGGAATCTCTCAGTCATTGCCGTTCCTCAAGTGTGCCAGGCACAATCTCACCACAGGGCCTTTGCATGTGCTGTATACTCTCCCAGAAGCCTCAGACATTTTCATGACTCATGTCCTCACTTCCTTCAGGTCCTTACTCAGATGTCACCTCCTCAGAGGTCCCCCAGGCCCTCCATCCCTTCTGTTGCTCTCTTTTCCTTCATAGCATATACCACAAACCTGGCAGAGGTGACAGACTCTCTCACTGGTTTATTATCTGTCTCCCCAGCGGACCATGGCTCCAGGGGGCGGTAATTTATTTTGTCTGTGATGTTCACAGCTGTATCTCCAGTGGCTAGAACAGTGCCTGCACACAGAGACTGATATATTTGGGGAATAAAAAATGAGTGAATGGAGGGTGTTGATCACATGGCGCTGGAAAAGCCTGTTTCTGCCCCGACCCTTCTCCCCCTGGCCAGCCACTCTGGGCTCAGCTGGGACAAGGCCCTGGCTCAGTTGCCTCTGTATCCCAGCACCAGCGTGGGGCCGAGCACATGATAACATCAGCAAGTGTTTCTGCCCAAGTGAGGGAGCTGATGGGTGGATGGACAGTGTGTCACTGAGAGCCCAGGGTTTAAAAATAAACCCACTCTCAGGTCTCCCATGTGTCATTTCTAACTTCCCATAAAAGCCCTTGGTAGAGCAGATATCAGTCACTCGAGGGGGATATTCAGGTTCAAGAAATAGAAAGCTTATAAATAAATACTTATAAATAAAAAAGCTTATAAACAAATCAAATGAACCCAATGGGCAGAGGTCCCTTCTTGCCCTGGGAAGGCAGACACGGTGCAAGGAGAGAGGGATGGAGATTTGGGAAATTTGTGTTTCTGCTGAGCGGTACCCAGGGCAGCTGAGGGCAGGGACCTGGAAAGATCTAGGATTACGGCTGCGGGTGCCCCGGAGCAGGTGGCCCCCTCCACAAGAGCTCTGGGCCTCCACTTCACCTGCCGGGAGGGTGTGACAAAAATATGTCCTGGCCAGTGCCCAGGCCTTGTCCTGCCACCATGGGGGAGGGAGAATGAGGAGAAGCTTCCCTAAGACCTCCCTCCAGGGGTCCCCACCACTGCCTCCCCCGGGGCCTCTCGGGGCAGCCAGGGGCTCTTCCTGCCATGTGGCTCTAGCCCTCAGCTAGGGATGGTCGCGGTGGGGAGGGATGAGGATGGTCTCCTTGCTCCTTGGTCCCTTCTCCCCCATCCGCCCTCTCTCCCCTGATGGAGGGCGTCTCCTGCAGGGCTCTCCCCTGTGATCCTCCAGACACCCAGTTGCCTCCCACCCCTTTCTCTGCAATGCAGCTCGGGGGCCACACACACACCAGACGCCACACCAGCCTCACCCACCAGCCTGTCTCCTCGTCCACCTTCCTACTCAAGAAATGGCAGCTTCATCCCTCAGCTCCTCAGCCAGAAACCTGTGTGCACTCATGACAAATCCCTCACCTCCACACCCATCACCCCCAAGGCGGGGCGTTTCACCCTCCAAAACATCTCCTGGACCTGCCCCCTGCTCTCCATCCCCACAGCACTGCTTTGGTCCAAGCTGCCATTGACTTCTGCCTGGATGACCCCCTTCACCTCTTCACTGGGCCCCCTGTTCCTGCTCCAACCTCCAGGGAGGAGCCAGAGAAGCTTCTTAAATCCCAAACTGATCGGGCCCCTCCCTTACCTCAAACCCTTTGGTGCTGCTCGGGGAACCTTGAGTAATCCCAGCCCTGCCAGCCAAGGCCATAAGCCCCACAGGGTCTGGCTGCTTCTCCTCCCCCTCCTCATGCTCCCTCCTCATCACACTCTGCCCCAGTGCCCTTCCTTCGTCCCTCTGACACCCTCCTTCCCACCCCAGGGCCTTTGCACATGCTGTTCCTTCCCCATAGATCACTCTGCCCCCCACTCTTCAGGTAACCAGCAGGTCTCAACTTAAATGTCAGTCCCTAAGACCACCGTCTGAGTTAGTCCCCCTCATGATCCTCCCACATCCTGTACATGGCATGCTTGGCCCCATCCTGAGGTGCAGCTGTCTATGTGGCTTTTCCTTGATGGGCCACAATCCCCTCTTGACAGTGAGCCCCAGGAGTTCAGGCACCTTGCCTGGTGTGTTTGTCATCCCTGCACCCAACATGAGCTCCTGTCACATGGTAGGTTCTCAGCAAACGATCTGGATGAATAAATGGGACCATAAGAATGGAAAGGACATAAGAGATAAGCAGCCTGTGTTCCTTAAAAGAACAGATATAACTCAGAGTGCTGTTAATTTTTGTATGGGGGGGCCTGTTTTTTATTTTATTTTTTGTAACTCACACTGCTTAATCAGAGCTGGTAATTACAACTCTTGTTTCTGGTTTTTGCCTCCTAGATTCGGGCCCCGAGGGCGGGAACCATTTCATATTTAAGCAGTATTAGTTCTGCGATGCTCTCAGGAGAGCCAGAGCGTGCCAGAGTGTGGAGTGTAATTCTCAGCGATGCTAATTAGATCAGGAAAGCAGCCTGGGCTCAGGGCAGGGTTGCTGGGGGTGGAGGGGAAGGGTGTCCCTCTAACAAGCCAGAGAGGTCAGCACTACCTGCCCTACTGTCCACTCACATTTCCCCAAGTCCTGGTCCCCAGGGGAGATGGAGCCAAAGTCTTTCCTGGGACGCCTCTGCCAGACCTCCCCTGGAAGGAAGGACGGCAGCCGGTGCCCAGAACAAAGTGTGTTTCTGCCACCCTCCTCCCACGTCCATCTCAGGGGCTTCCTGGGTCTTCTCCTAGGCGGCAGGTGGTGAGGGGCAGCGGGAGAGACTGTGGTGGGCAGGGTGGGGTGTTTCTAAATAGACAGTGTTCTCCTTTTTCCTGCTAAGGATGGTATAGGATGAACCCTCTTCTTCCAATCCCGTCTCTTCATTTCTACCAGTGTTCTCCACCTTTATCCTCATCACCATCAGCACCATCATCACTGTCACCATCTTACCTACCAGGTCCCAGCTGGTACTGTGTATTAGGTGATTTGCATACATGATCAGAAACCCTGATGGAAAATTCCTGAGACAGTATCACTGGACCCAGTTTTCAGATGAGAAAACCAAGGCTTACAAACACCAGGCCCTGGCGAAGCCCTAACAGCTGGTGACCGGGGGGAGAGTACTTAACGAGAGAAGGGTATTATACCTAGTGGTTAGAACATGAGCCTTGGCAGCTAACAAATCTGGGTTTGAGTCTGGCTCTACTGTTTACTTCAGGTGCATTTTCTTAGCATCTCTTGAGCATCGATTGCCTTCGCTGTCTCATTTCCTTTGTGTCTCCCCAACAATGCCACCAGTTGGTGGTTAGATATTGTGCCCATTTGGCAGATGCAGAAACTGAGGGTCGGGAAGGGGAGAGCTTTGTCCACCTTTGTGCAATTAGGACGCAGTGCTGGGACCTGGCTCAGGTCTGTCTGGCGACTTTCTCCCTTCTGTCATCCTGTCCCTGCTGAACCAGCTCAGTCTTGGGGAGGACTTTTCCTCCCTGGGGTCCCTGGGACAGGCGGGTTTGCGCAGGAATAAGGCACAACCTTCATGTCAAGCTAGAGGGTCAGGTGGTCCACACATGTGACCCCGAGTTGTGTGCAGCTGAACCTGGCCCAGCAGGGTTGGGGGCTCCACAGAGTGAGGAGGGGGTCTCGTCCTGGACATCCAGGAGCTAAGAATCTCCTCTCCCCGAGGAGGCCACATAGTGTAGGTGTTGAATCATCAGGTTCAATCATCATGTTGGAAATCCGGTTCTGCCATGTACCAGCTGTGTGTCAGGTATTTAACCTCTGAGCCTTTGTAGCCTCATCTGTAAAATGGGGCTGATGCCAGAGAGTATCCACTTCACAGGGTCACAGCAAGATGGAATGAGTAACGACACAGGAAGTACTCAGACCAGCACTTTGCGAGTAGGAAGCACCCAGTTCCTACCATCCACTCTACTATATCTGGCCTGATTGGCTCTGCATCCCTTCTGGAGCGTGGATCCACCCCCAGCTCCAATCTCAGCCCACACAGTGAGCTGTAAGGGGGACAGCTCTGGCCTGGAGTCAGGAGCTCAAAGTGCCCACCTTGGTTTCACCAGAACTTGTTGTGTGGCCTTGGGTGTGTTCCTCCTTCTCTGGTCCTGATTCTCCACCTCTCCTGGACTAGACAGATGGCCCTGGGGCTCCCTGCCACCTCTAAGATCCAGGTACACTGTGATCAGTCTGTACCTAGACCCCCAGAGCCCTGGAGCCTGGGAAGATGAAGGCAGCAGAAAAATCCACTCAGAAAAGAAAGAGAAGGGCCTCCCGTTCACTGTGGCCGCTGCTCATTATCATTTCTTGAGCATTTCTTCTATGCTGTGCTGTGCTCTACAGCATTTACAGCACTTTACAGGCATTGCTTCATTCGAAACGACTCTAAGTTGGCACAATTATTATCCCCATTTTACATATGGTGAAACTGAGGCCTTAGGTCCAATGTCATCTCATCCAGGAAGTGCTGTTAGTTCTAAAGCCCTTCTTACCGTGGGCACAGCGCTAAGTAAGATCAATACAGGTATCATTTCACCTAATCCCCAGGCCATCCCTTTGGTACATACAGGCATCCTCAGCCCCATTTCACTGATTAGAAAACTGAGCTCAGAGAGGCTACGCCAGGACAGAGCAGCTAAGTAGGGGGGTCAGACCCACTATGATGCCCTGTCGACCATTCTCAACCACCCGCTTTCTGACTTTTCTTACCACTCTCTCTCCACGGCCCCCTCTTTCCCATAGCTCGCCTGCTGCCTCTCTGGCTGATTCATCTCAGTCCATTCAGCTGAGTTTTCCTCCGTCTCACCTTGCCTTGGACCAACCAACCCATCGTGACTGGTGTTCCTCAAAGACTTGTTTTCATTCTCGTCACTGTCTACACTCTCTCGGGACGGTCTTGTCCACACACGCGGCAGCAGCTACCACCTCCAAAGCTAAGGATCCCAAACTTCCATCTCCAGGGTGGTAGATAGACATATGGGACTGGCTCTGTCACTTACACACAGCAAGGCCTTGGGTAGGTTGCTTCACCTTCCTGAGCCTTGGTTTTCTCACCTATAAAAGGGGGAAATGACATCTTCCTCACTTAAAGGTCCTCTGTGATCAAATAGGTCACAGACGTGGCTCTGACCAGCCAAAGGCCCGGCACACAATAGGTGCCTGCCCACACACACTATCTCTTTTCTTGCCATGAGATTCCCCTGAACCAATAGTCCTTCACCAAACATTTAGCCAATCCTTCTGTGTGTTCCCCAGAGGAAGCAAGGGGGCTCTTTTAGGTGGGGTGGTCAGGGGAGACCTTTATGAGGAGGTGCCACTTGATCAGAGACATGGATGAAGTCCGGGAGTGAAGCTCAGGAGTACCTGTGGGAAGAGCCTTAACAGCTAGTGCAAAGGCCCTGTGGTGGGCGTGTCCTCGGAGAGCTGCAGGGGTGTCAAGAAGCTGGTGTGCCTGGAGAGGAATGAATGATGGGGAACATGGTGGGAAATGGGGGTGGAGAGGTGGGTGGCGTCAAGCCAGGAAGCGTCTGGTGGACATTAGCTGGAGGGGTGTGGGGAGATGCGACAGTGGGTAATGTCACCCCTCAGGGGTCAGAAAGGATCCTAATGTGACCATAATGTGACCTTGGGACTTCTAAATCCAGGTCTAACCAGCCAAGCCGCTGCTGGAATGTCCATGCCCCTGCAGAGGGGGTGAGAGACTGTCCAGAGTTGCCCCGTCTGCTGCCCACACTGTCCCCTCCACACCATCCTGACTGGCTGGGAGAGAGGATGAAGGACGTCTCCACTGGGAGAGGAGCATCAGAGAGCACACCTGTGCCGGCCCGTCCCCACACCTTTGCTCGCGATGTGATGTGTAGAGACCAGCGTGAGGGTAACAGGCCAATGCTCACCCCACACCTGGCTCACAGTAGGGTCCCAGGAACATTGTATTCCAGTAACATATTCACAGGAAGAAAAGCTTGGCCCTCTGGGGATGGGGTCCCTGAGATCAGTGTAGGAAATATTAAGGGGAAGGGGGGAACCAGAGCGAGCCCATCACGACCTACAGACAATCCTGTCTGCTCTTTCTGCTTGTTGGCTCTGCTGAGATCGCCTTCCTTCCTTCCCTCCCTCCTTAGTCTCCTCCTCCTCCTTCTCTCTTTCTTCTTTCCTTCCTCCTTTCCTCCCTCCCTAGTTCTTTTTCAACAAACTGTAACTAAATTTTCTCTGTGGTGTGATATCCCGGTCTCAGTGGGATCCCAGGCAAACGATAATTCCAGCGTCACTTCACTCACGGTGTGATACTGCGCAGGGGCCCAAGGAGACCTGGCTTCTGCCTGGGTGGGGAGGAGAGAGAGAGAGGGGAGCGTTTTTTCCATAAGACTCTCTGTTCCAGGCCAAGTGCCAGGGTCTAAGAGCTCTTAAGTACCAATGAGAATGTTTAAGGTCCAGGAGAACAATTTATTTGGTTTCGAAATAAAAAAAGGAAAGCTGCAAAGTTGAAATTGATAAATGTTTAATCGAATGTCTACAAAACATAACATTTTCAACTGCTCACCTTTTCCTCCAACTCAGCTTCTGCATAGTTACATATAATTTGTATTGAGCGTGGGATGTGGGAGCATTTTAAGATGTTTGATCTGATGGGGGAAGGAGTTTCTAGAAGGGAGAGTGTCTGGGGCTGGGAAGGTCTCATGAGAGCCATGTGTGTCCCTGTGTGGATGGGGAGCAGGGGCAGGGGGTGGGGGAGAGTGGAGACTTCACAGAGGAGGGGGCATGTGGCTGGAAGGGTGAGAGGCGTTCAACCAGCAGAGAGAAGGGCGCTCCTGGGCAGGGGGAAGGGCACGTGCACAGGAGCAGGCCCGGTGGAGCCTGGCAGGCCTGAGGAACGGGACCATTCACTGCACCTGCAGCACGAGGCGGGGTGGGGGCAGGGAGGGGCGGCGGTGCTGGGCACAGGTGCTCTTTCCCTCCCGGAGCCTGTCTGCGTCTTCACACCTCCTTCCCCATCATTAAAGCCCAGCTCCACTGTCATCTTCCTGGAGGCCGGGCCAGCATGGAGACCCTAAGGCCGGCTGGGTCTTCCCACTGGCCCCTCTGGCCTGGTCCTATGAACCCCACTTCTGCTCATGGGCCTTTCTCCCTGGTTTAGTCATGAGGAAGCACAGATGTGTAGAATAGGGAGAGAAAAAAATAACTCGGAAACACAAAGCAGATTCCAAATTCCCTTCTTGGGTAATTTCTGGAAACAAGTCCATTTTCCTTCTTTCTCCCCAGCCCAGTGTTTCAATGGAAACCTCCCTCGTGTCCATTAAGGGAAAGCCACGCTGTCGCAAGCCCGTCTGGGGCTGGCACCCGTTCTCTGCCCAGCCAGAGAAGCCCTCTAGGCTGGCAACGGGAACCTGAAGACCCCTGTCTTCCCAGGGCCCTCGGAGGGAAACCTGGGGTTTCCTGGGGCTGGATCTTCCACAAGCGGATCCCACCATCAGTGCAGACCTGCCAGCGGCCCCACCAGCCACCAGTGCAGCAGTGGGGCTACGCTCCTCTTTTCCAGAAATGCTAAAGCTTGCTGGGGTCGAGTGCTGCAAACTTGGTGGAGGTTGGGGGGTGGGGTGGAGTTGGGGGTCATCAGTGGGGGAGGGGCCACCTCAAACCTGCCCGTCCAGCCAGCCTGTCCCCAGCTGAGGCAAGAGCCCATCATCAGCAAATCGTGGCTTTAGGTTAAATGCTGTCTTCTCCTGACTCTCTGGTCTTTCTTCCAAAATGCGAATTCTCTCTGACCTCTGGGGAAGTGGGTGACTGCTTTCTCCTTGGGAGGCAGAATCTCAGAGCCCTTAGGTTGGGAGTTGGAGGGTGGGGTGGGCAGGGGTGCTGTGAAAGTAGAGAAAGCGGCCCCTGGAGACAGGGTGCTCTGCCACTTTATTGCTGAGCTACATTAGACAGGTTATTTAACCTCTCTGGGCCACTTCCCAACCTTGCCTATCTCATGGGCTGGCATAAAAATGAGCTCAGTCACTGCATGTAAAGTATTTGAGATAGCGCCTGGCAGACAGGAAGCCCACAATACGTGTTAGTGACTATAATAATAAGAGTAATAGTATTTATAGTAATTGTTTGTATTTTTGTTATTATTAGTTTATATTGTGTCAGTAGTGCCTGTTGATGCAGGGCAAGCAGGAGGCCCTCAAGCCCCTCCCTGGTGTGGCCCCTCCCTCCAATCCAATCCCCTCCCCCACCATCTTTTCAATTACACGGAACTCCCCTCCTCCTCCCATATTTTCTAGCCTCCCTGCCTTTGGACATGCCATTCCTCCTGCCTGGAAGGCTCTTCCATCATCTTTCCCTGGCAAACTCTTACTCTACCTGGATGAATCAGCTCAGATGCCACCTCCTCCGTGAAGCCAGCTCAGAGATCCCCTCCCCCACCTCTTCTGGAAGCCCCCTGGGTTGCCAGCACCTTCTCTGGGCTCCTGCAGTAATTGACACATTCCAGGTCCCACCTCCAATCACCCAGCACCGTCCCTTACATTCCCCAGGGCAGGGACTTCCTCCGCTGTCTTTCCATCTCTGTGTCCCTGGTCCCAGAACCCCACTTGGCACAGTGTGGGTGTCCATGAGTGATTACTAAACAAATAAACCAAGTGCATAACGTCAGGTTCTCTTGGGTCCTGAGTGACTCACCCTGTCTGAGCCTCGGATGCCCCATCTGTAATACGGCTGTGATAGCCCCTGTGGGGCCCTCCCTCCCAGGAGAACAAAGAATGCTGGCATCCTTAGGCAGGCGGCCCTCCAGGGCAGGGGCTGCGAAAGGGAAGGAATTCTGCTATTAAGCTCATCAATTCTAGCGTCTGGTCTTTGGGGAGAAGAGCTTGCCTGGTAATTAGGGTTGTTAGGGGAGATACAGGCGGGGCTAGTATTGATGCCAGAGTCGACCTAGGGCAGCCAGACCCGAGGCTGTGGGCGGCAGAGGCGGGCACTGGGACGGGGCTAGGTGGGCGGGAACCTCTGCCTCATCTGTGAGGCAGGGAAGGACCAGCGTCTTCCTCCTGGTGTGGGAAGCCCCGCGGCGGTCCCGGATCCGGCCTGAAGGTGGCGCTGCAGGCTCTCGCAAGGACAGCTCAGCCAGGGACGCAGCCCTGTGCCTGGAGGTGAGGAGGGTCTGGAGAGAACAGAGCGCGGGGATGGGGGGAAAGAGGGGCGGAGGAAGGAGGAAAGGCAGAGCGCGGGGAGAAGGGGGATATAAAGGACTGGAGGAGAGGACAGAGAGAGAGAAGCGGGGAGACCAGAGGAGGGAGGAGAGAAAATGCTAGGGCGGGAAGGGGAGCAGGAGGGGGAGAAGGAGGCTTCTTCCCTTCCAGGGGCTTGGAGGAGCCTGATCCTCTTGGAATCCCCTTCCCCCCAATGCCTACAGAGGGGTCACTTCCTCCCTTACCCCCTCCGCCATCCCTGCATGGCTCCGAGGGCCCTCAGGGTGAAGCCCAGCCTGCACAGACCAGCCTCATCCCCTGTGGTCTGACCCTGGAGGACCCCTGCCCATATTTCTCCACCTTCCCACCCCCCATTCCACCCTCACATTCCAGCCCCAGCCATGCAGCACTGCCTGCCACTTCCAAGGGTCCCGGCTCTCCCTCTCTGCCAGACCTTTGCAGGTGCCGGGTTGCTGCTGCCAGTAACAACCTTCTCCCCCATTTACCCCTCCTGCTGGCTCCCCCATTTCTCCTCCAGGTCTCAGCACCTGACCCCTGTCCAGGGTCGGGGACCTCCCCTGGGCTCCCCGTCCTGTCCCACATCTCCCCCCATCTCAGCACTGACCACTCTGGGTTGTGATTGATTCAACCGTTTCCCCAGCCAGACTGGGAGCTCTCTGATGGCAGGGACATGGCCTTGGCCCGCTCGGTGTCCCCTTCGTGGCCAGCCTAGGGGCTGAACAGGCACAGGTGGGCAACAGACCATGACTGTAGGATGAATGAATGATCCGATGAAGGGCTGAGTGTGGGAGAAAAGGCAGAGAGAGACATGGAGGAGGAGGAAGAAAACAAAGCAGAGAAGAGATGGATTAGGAGAGAGAGCACTGAGGAGGGCACCCCAGCCCCCAGGTGTGAAGGACCCCCCCCCCCCTACCATCCCCAGGGCCTCAGCACTGCCAGGCAGGGCTCTCCCATCTGAGGTCAGCTGACTGCCTGGCTCTGGACCCCTCTCAGCATCCAGCAGTCCTTCCTTGTTATGGGGGTACAGGTAACAGAACCTGCTCAGCTGCAGGGGAAAGGGTCTCTCTGGTGCCCAAGGCAAAGCAAACAACCAGAACTACTGAGGGACCTGGACCCAGACCAGGGAAGAGCACCAGCCAGAAGGCAGCTTGCTCTCCCTCTCTCTCCATGGGACTTTCATTCTCTACCTTTCTCAGTATCCTACACACTTGGGCTTTATTCATCATCGGCTCAAATAACCAGCAGACCCAATTAGCTCCTTTTAGTCTCAACCTCAGATTTATAGGAGAGATACTGCCCTGCTGGGGCAGGTGTCTGCCACGATCCAGTCCCCATGGGGTTGGGTGGAACAGGTCAGTGTCAGAGGACACAAACAGGGCTGCTGGGGGCAGTGCAAAGGACACCAGGACATGGGGGCAGGGAATGCCACTGGCATCCTCACCACACCCTCCCTCTGGTGTCATAGGTGCAGGACCTGCTCCTTGTCAGACACTCTGAGGGGTCGTTTCACATCTTGGTCAAACATCACCTGACCAGCTCTTGTATTCCCATTTTACAGATGAAGGACCTGAGGTTCATTGCCTGTCCTCTTTCCATCCCCTGAGCTCCTAGATTCTGTTCCTTCCTCTGCCACCATCCTGTTGAGTTTCTTTAGTCTAGCCTCTGTCTTCTGGGGCCTCAGTTTCCCCTCTGTAAAATGGGGAGATAGAGCCACGAGGTCCCTTTCAGCCCTGACACTTGGGGGATCCCTTTGCTCTACTTGGAGGCAGCCAGCGGCCTCGGCAAAGCTCGTGATCTATGCCCTTCCCTCCTGATGATTCATTTGTTGTTTGGGGCCCTTGGAGAAGCCCCTGGGTAAATATTAATAATGCAGGGTTGCCTTCATGTCTGAGAAAGGGGATGAATCATTTCCTGCTTCCCTCCGGGCTCAGGATTGTAGCTGAAAATATGCTGGCTCTTTGGAGCGGCTGTAAAGAGACCTGGATTGATGGGGTCTTGTAGCTGAGGCAGAGCCATGAAAAACTTCTGCCCTGGCAGCCTCGGGGCCTGAAGCCTACTGCCCCAAAGGCATGTCTGCATGAGAAGGCTTAGCGTCCAGGCCGGGTCCTGCCATGTCCTTGCTGCGGGGCTCACTCTGCCTCTCCTGGATGCGTCTACCGGCAGGGCTGGAGGAGGCGGGTGTGCAGAGAGCCTGGTTCTCACCCCACCAAGCCTCTGGGTGCTCACCTTCCCTGGGCCCGTGCTGGTCACACGTGGATGCACCTCTGTGTCCCCACCCCGAGTGCACTACTCAAGGGCAGGGCCCCCCAGGTTTCACTCAGTACCCCCAGAGCTGACACAGACCTGGTGCTTTGAGAGCATCTGTCCAGCTCATAATGAGCCCCTGCTCAGCCCTCTTCACTTACAAGGCATTTCCCAGAAGCCACAGTTGTGTTGTTTGACCTGCCTCTGACGAGAGCAGGCGAGACCAGAGCAGACAAGCCGAAAGCCAATCCAAGATGGACCAGGTGGATTCTCTAACGGAGGGAATCTAGTTCCATCTGGGCTGTTCTCTGAAATGGAGATGTCTGTGCTCAGGAGCTGAGGGGGCCATCTTCTGTCTCCATAGAACAGCAAGAAGAGGGTCCAGCCCATTCCCTGGGCCTGTCTCCTTCCGAGGCCGGGCTGCCTCCTCATCCTTGGGTTCTAGGAGATGTCCCAGTGTCACTATCATAACCCCCCTTGTCTGCTTAAGCCAGTGTGAGTTGATCCTACTACACGCCACCAGAATCCCGCAGATCCAGGCACACCCTGCAGGTGCTAGGCGGTGCTCAGCCATTTGACCTCATTATGTCACAGCCTTCTTTTTACAACTGCCAGGTGGGCGTCTCTAGCCTCCCATTTTGCAGGAAACTGACACGGAGAGAGCTCAGATCCCTCGTCTAGAGTCACCAGAGCATAGTCTGATTTTCCCACAGCCCTGGGTGCATCTCCTCCCACCAGACCTTATATGATACAAACGGCTTGGGAGCTAGGGGTCCAGATGGACTTACTGGGGCCACTCCTTCCAGATCCCACCAACTCAGGCCCCGGGAGAGTGCTCACCAGGGAGCTGGGAGCTCAGTGAGTCCGCAGGACAGCCCTGCAGTCACCAGTTCTGGAGCTGGGAGACGGGCAAGGTGAAGGGGTCCTCTACCCATCGCTCTCTGAACAGGACAGGGCTCTTGCAGTCAGCTCTCTGCTCTGAGTCATTTGACTGGTCCGGGGTAATTGAAATCTCACAGCCGTCTATTAGTCTCAGGCCACAGATGATTGCCGGGCGGCTGCAGCCCCTGCCCAGAGCAGGGACCTAACTGACCTTCCATTTTGGTCTTGCAGCTGGACCAGTGGGTTATTTTCAGGGCCAGGGTGCCTATGATCTGACACCCCCTCCCTATTGGTTCTCCAGGCACTGAGGGTAATTGGTCACCTACTGCTGCCCTCAGGGGAGGGTGACCTCAGTGCTTGGAGAGAGAACTGTTTATAATGAGGGGCACAGGGGGCAGGGGCTCCCTGCAGCCTGTCCTGCTGACATCGTTAGACTGGGCAGGATCTATCTCCACCTGTCCAAAGGCTGCCTTCAAAGTCAAGGGCAGAAGCAACAGAGGACCTTGGAGACTATCATCCCCAGCCCCTTCATTAAACCGCTGAGGGAACGATGTTCCAGGGAGGGTAGGGACCAGCCCAGGGTCACATGCTGAGGCCACGACCCAGACAGTGTGTTATGAAGTGGACAGAGATTCCATAGAAACTACAGGCCAGACAAGACACAGCACCATGGGATTCAAGGTTAATCAGGCAGACACGGTCTGCATCCCTGGGGAAATTCACAGTGTAAGATGGGAGAGAAGCTGCTAATTGTCTGTGAACCATGGGGTGTGTACCACAGGGGCTGCAGGTCTCGGAGTCAGGGAGGACTTCCCAGGAGAGAGAGGGAGAGACAAGGACAGAGAGAGAGGAGGCTGAGCAGGAGAGGTGAGCTAGGCTGTGCCGGCATCTGCACACACCAGGCGAGGGTGTTCCCAGCAGACGGGGGGTGGGCACGTGCAGGGTGAGTGCAGCAGAGAGACTGGAGCTTGGCGAGGAGGGACAGAGGGCACAGGAAGGGCACAGAGGGCCGTGGGAGGAGCCTACCTCACTCAGACTCCAGCTCCACACCTCTTCTGGGCGTGGCTATTTCCGCAGGTGGACCCTTCCTACACCAAAGAAAGCAGGCACAGGTTAGACACTCAGGCTGCCAAGGCAGCTTTTCAGCAGTGGTTTGCCATTTGCCATTTGCCAAGCTCTCTTCACCCCTATTCTCTTTTTTTCTAATTAATTAATTTATTTTTTTATTTTTGGCTGTGTTGGGTTTTCCTTTCTGCGCGAGGGCTTTCTCTAGTTGCGGCAAGCGGGGGCCACTCCTCATCGCGGTGCGCGGGCCTCTCACTGTCACGGCCTCTCTTGTTGCGGAGCACAGGCTCCAGACGCGCAGGCTCAGTAATTGTGGCTCACGGGCCCAGCTGCTCCGCGGCATGTGGGATCTTCCCAGACCAGGGCTCGAACCCGTGTCCCCTGCATTGGCAGGCAGATTCTCAACCACTGCGCCACCAGGGAAGCCCTCACCCCTATTCTTTCATTTGGTCCTGAGCACTGTCCACACTGTGCAGATGAGGAAACCGAGGCTCAGTTCAGGGACCAGTCTAAGGCCTCCTAACTAGTGAGGGGAGAAAACAGAATTGAGTCTAAGCCTGTCTAATTCCCCAATTACATTCCCCCCATCCTTCGCCAGACTGCCAGGCAGGATTTTAAGTAGGGTGAACTAGGGAGGGTTTCTCCCAGGACGTGAGTTTCAATCTGATTTTGGAACCCAAAAAGGAACAGGAATCAGATGGCAGGGAAGGTGGGGGACAGGAGAGTCCAGGTGTAGAACCTGGGGTGGGGAAGGTTCTACAGGTGCAGTCAGCTCATCAATGAGAGCAACGGTAGCTGCACTTACTTGAGCACCTACTACGTGCCGAGACTTTGCAAGCACCTGAGATATGTCATTTCATTTACCCCATAGATGGCCCGTGACGTGGACACTATGACAGCTGATCAGTGGTGGAGCTGGGACCAGACCAGGGCTATCTGAACAGAACCCGAGGGTGCATTGCCACACCCTAAATGGAGCTGCTGCTGCCAAAATGTCTCCCTGGCTGCGTGACCCCTGACAAGTTGCTTACCTTCTCTGTGCCTCTGTTTCTTCATCTGTAAAACAGAGATGATAATACCTATGAAAGATGAAGAAAACATTTTTGTTTATCAGAATTCTTTCTAGGAAGAGTACAAAAGAGTCTGAAAAGAGAAATCTGTGTGATGACAAAAGCCAATACCCCCAGGGTATGGGGCCAGCTGGTGCCAAAACTTTCTAGAAGGAGAGGGTAAAAGCAGTCTGCAGGAAATAGGGAGGCCTGCTTCTTCTGTAGAAGGGGGTGCAGGGCAAGGGGAGAACAGCCAGGGAGGCAGTGAGTCTGTGCCTCTCCCCTCTCCCTGCAAATCTGCAATAAAGCTAATAAATTCAGAAATGCTTAGTGTGGGTGGATATTTTAGAAACCAGTGATGGAGCTGAGCTTTGCACTTGAAATAACCCAAAATGAAAGAGACCCAGCCAGGCAGACAGAAGAACCCAACTGCAGGTGGAGGGGTCCTGGGGCTCAGGACTACCCATGGCCATAGGCTGCCCAGGGCTCAAGCCAGTTACACTCAGTTCTCCCAGGGTCAAGGTCACCCTAGCTGGCACCTGGTTTCCCTGACCTTGATAGTCATATCCACCTTTTTGTCGTCTCCCTAACCGCCCTAAAGTCATGCTCTGCTTCATCAAATGTCGCGCCTCCCCTGGATTCCATCCTCTGCTGCCCAGCATCTCCATTCTCACACTTTCCATGCTGTCATCAAGTTTGCAAAGCAAGCTCTCACCTCCCGTGTGAAAAGCGAAGCATGGCAAGGCAAACATAGCAAAGAAGAAACAAGAAGCCCTCCCTTAACCCCAGCCCCTCCTCCTCCACCAGCTCGTTGCTGGCCCCTGCTTCCTCCCCTC
Organism: Balaenoptera acutorostrata; assembly: GCF_949987535.1. Lineage (NCBI taxonomy): Eukaryota > Metazoa > Chordata > Mammalia > Artiodactyla > Balaenopteridae > Balaenoptera > Balaenoptera acutorostrata. The sequence goes on along the minus strand of NC_080064.1, from coordinate 23,980,600 downwards.
CACCCCAGAGCAGGTGGACTGCAGGGCGCTTTTCACCTCCTTCCCCAGCACTCTTCACCTCCTGCCCTGGCACCTTTCACGCCTCACCTACTACTGCTTTCTGGCTTGTCAGGGTCACCCATAACCTTCATGTTGCCGTGTCTTGTGACCACTTCTCTGCTGGAGGTGTATGACATGAAGAGCCATGCCCCCTCCTTCTGGAAGTGCTCTGACTCCCTCATACCACCTGCTTCCCTCCCAGCTGCTTGGCTCCTCTGTCTCAGTCTCCTGTGCTAAACCCTCCCATCCTAACCCTCAGGGCTCAGGCCAGGCTTTCCCTGGTTGGGAGACATGCTCTTTCTTGCGGAAAGCTCATCAATTGCGGTGGATATTTTTAACAGCTTCATTGAGATGTAACTGACATATGATAAACTAAACATATTAACAGTGACATATTTAAAGACATAATTAAAGGGATATTTTGATAAGGTTTGACATACGTATACATTCATGAAACTCACTGCAATCAAAATAATGAAAATATCCATCATTCCCCCAATTTTCCTCCAGGTCCTTAGTCATCTCCCCTGAAAGTCCCTTCTCTTCCCACAGGCAATCACTAATTTGCTTTCTGTCGCTATAGATTAGTTTATATTTTCTAGAATACATCAATGAAATCAAACAGGATGCACTCTTTTTTGCCTGGTTTCTTTCACTTAGCACAATTCTTTTTATTTTATTTTATTTTACTTGATTTTATTTTACTTGATTGCAATATTGTGTTAGTTTCAGGTGTACAGCAAAGTGATTTGGTTATATATATACATATATTTTTTTTTCATATTATTTTCCAGTACAGGTTATTATAAGATATTGAATATAGTTCCCTAGATTTCTTTATTTATGTGTGTGTATCAAGAGTTTATTCATTTTTATAATGGAGTACTATTCTATTGCATGGATATACAATTAGTCCACTTTTCTGTTGATGGACACTTGGGTTGTTTCCACTTTTGAGATATCACAAATAAAACTGCTGAGAACATTCATGTACAGGTCTTTGTATAGACGTATGTTCTCACTTCTCTTGGGTAAATACCTAGGAGGGGAATATTTGGGTCTTATGCTATATGTGTTTTACTTTTTAACAAACTGCCTAACTTTTTCCCAAAGTGACTATAACATTTTACATTCCCACCTGCAGTGTATGAGTGTTCCAATTCCTCCACATCCTTACCAACACTTGGTATGGTCAATTTTTTTTTTTACTTTTAGGTAAGCAGTGTTGGGATCGATCTCACCATGGTTTTAATTTGCATTTCTCTAATCGCTAATGATATTGAGCATTTTTTTAATGTGCTTACTTGCTGCCTGTATATGTTCTTTGGTGAAGTGTCTATTCAAATCTTTTGTCCATGTTTTTAATTGGACAAAATGTTTTAATAAATTTTTAATTTATTTCCTTATAATTGAGAGTTACCAGAGTTCTTTAAATATTCTGCATACAACTCCTTTATCATATTTGCAAATATTTTCTCCCAGTCTGTGGCTTGTCTTTTCATTCTCTTAACAGCAGTTTTTGAAGAGTAGAAGTTTTAAATTTTTATGAAATTCAACTTATCAATCTGTTCTTTTATGGATTTGGGGTTTTGGTGCCCAATCTAAGAAATCTTTGCCTAATCCCAGATTACAAAGATTTTCTCCTATGGTTTCCTCTAAAAGAGTAGAGTTTTAGGTTTTAAATTTAGGTTTGTAATTCATCTGAAGTTAAATTTTGTATATGGATCAAATTTCAAAAACTTGCCTATAGACTTCCGATTATTCCAGTACCATTTGTTGAAAATACTATCTTTTCTCTACTGAATTGCCTTTCCACCTTTGTCAAAAGTCAGGTGTAAATATACGTGAGAATTTGCTTCTAGACTCTATTCTGTTCCATTGACCTATTTGTCCATCTTGATGTCAATACCACACTGCCTTTATTATCATAACTTTATGTCTTGAAATCAGGTAGTGTTAGTCCTCCATCTTTTTCCTTTTTCTTATAAACTTGCTTTGCCTATTCTAAGTATTCTGAATTTCCATATGAATTTGAGTATCTGACTGTAAACTTTTTCAAAAAAGGATTCTGTTGATTGCGATTGCAATGAATCTAAGGACCAACATGGGGACTTCCCTGGTGGCGCAGTGCTTAGGAATCTGCCTGCCAATGCAGGGGACACAGGTTTCGGCCCTGGTCTGGGAAGATCCCACATGTCGCAGAGCAACTAAGCCCATGCACCACAACTACTGAGCCTGTGCTCTAGAGCCTGCAAGTCACAACTACTGAGCCCACATGCTGCAACTACTGAAGCCCATGAGCCTAGAGCCCATGCTCCACAACAAGAGAAGCCACCACAATGAGAAGCCCATGCACCACAACAAAAAGTAGCCACAACTAGAGAAAGCCTACGCACAGCAACAAAGACCCAAAGCAGCCAAAAATAAATAATAATTTAAAAAATAAAGTAAAAGGCTAAGTTGCGAAGGTTTCATTAAATAAAAAAGAAGGGCTAAAAAAAAAGGACAAACATGAAGAGAATTAACATCTTAATATTGAGTCTTCTGAGCCATGAACATAGTGTATCTCTATATTTCTTTAGTCTTCTTTAATTTCTCTCAACAGTGTTTTATAGTTTTTAGGATACATATCTTCTGCCAGATTTATTTCTAAGTACTTTTTATTTTTGATGCTGTTATGAATGGTATTGTTTTATTAATTTCAATTTTGACTGTTCATTACTAGTATACAAAAATACAATTGATTTTTGTACATCCTGCAAATTTACTAAACATACTATTTCTAGTAGCTTTTAAATGGATTCCATAAGATTTTCTATGTAGATGATCATGTCACCTGTAAGAAAAGGCAATTTTACTTCTTTGTTATCAATCTGGGTGCTTTTTATTTATTTTTCTTGTATTATTGCACTAGTTGGAACTTCCAGTGCAATGTTGAATACAAGCAATGAAGAGTGGACATCCCTGTCTTGTGCCTTCATCTTAGTGGGAAAGCATTCAGTCTTTTCCCATAATGTATGATGTTAGATCTAGGATTGTCAGAGACACACTTCATCAGGCTGAGAAAGTTCTCTTCTATTCCTAGTTTGCTGAGACTTTTCATCAGAAATCTATGTTGGATTTTGTCAAATGCCTTTCTGCATCTGTAGACTTAGTCATATGGTCTTTCCTTTTTAATTTGTTAATATAATGGATTTCTTTGATTGGTTTTTGAATGCTAAACCAATCTTGTATTTGTGGGATAACCCCCACTGAGACATGATGTATTAACTTTTTCATATGCCATGGGATTTTATTTGCTAAAATAATGTTTAGAATTTTTACATGTATGTTCTTAAGGGCTATTGGTCTGCAGTTTTCCATTCTTGTAACAACTTTGCCAGGTTTTGGTATCAGGATGATGCTGGCTTCATAAAATGAGATGGGGGGTATTATTTCTATAGAAGTCATATTATTTCTTAAATGTTTGGTAGAATTTACCAGGGACGCTATCTGGTCCTAGAGTTTTCTTTATGGGAAGGTTTGTAACTACAAATTCGATTTATTGAAGAGATATAGGAATATTCAAGTTACCGCTATTTTCTTGAGTGCGCTTTGGTAGTTTGAGTCTTTCAAGGAATTTGAAAGACTTTCATCTAAATTGTCAAATACATTGTCATAATGTTGTCATGAATATTCCCTTACTATCCTTTTAATATCTGTAGAATATATAGTGATGTTACCTCTCTCATTATTAGTATTAGTAATTTGTGTTTTCTCTCTTTTTTTAACTGATCACTCTGGGTATATATTTATTATTTTATTGATCTTAAGGCAGCAGCTTTCAGTTTCATGGTTTTCTCTTTTTTTGATTTCAGTTCACTTATATCAGCTCTCATCTTTCTTATTTCCTTTTTTCTGCTTACTTTGGGTTTAATTTTCTATTCTTTTTCTAGTTTCTTAAGATGGGAACTGACGTCATTGCTTTGAGACCTCTTTTCTTTTCTAATATAGGCATTTAGTGCTATGCATTTCCCCCTAAGTACTGCTTTAGTCACATTCCATAAATTTTGATATGTTATGTTTTCTTTTTCATTTAGGTGAAAAATACCTTCTTGGGGCCCTTTCAGTTTCCATGGTCCCTGACTGACTCACTGTGGTCCATGGGTGGAGCTGAGTGTAAATGGCCAGGAGACTGTGACCCATCACTTACTTTTCTAGTGAGTGCATCTGGAGACCTCAGTTTTACCACTGATCACATGAATGATTCCCGATGGCCCTTCCAGCTTCACTGTCCTCTGATTAGACTCAATTTAAACCACTCATTTCCTGAGTGAAACACCAGATTCCCCCCTCACCCAAGAGCTAGGTACATCACATGTGGTCAGGGGCAAGATGGGCCTAGAACCCCTGCTCCTGGTGCCCAGTGGAGAGCCCTTTAGCACCCAAATTACAGCTTACCCAATACAGTCATTGATTAGTTCCCTCATGGCAGGCACAGTGTTAAGCTCCTCACGCATATTATCTCATTTAATCTTTATAACAGCGCCGTGGAGTAGGTGCAGTTCTCGTTGCCAGCACAGAGATGTTTAAATCAAGGCTCAGATGTTTAAATCAAGTCTCTTGCTCCAGGTTCCACCTGGAGAAGTGGAAAAGTGTGGGCTCAAATCTGGGTCTGTCTGACCCAAGTTTAGCCCCCCTCAGCCCTAGGCAGTTCATCTCTCCTTCCACTTCACCCGATTCAGGGTGTGGGCACAGCCTTGGGGATTTAGGAGCACAGGAGCAGAAGAGAAAGACCAGGAGGAAAGGGGGCAAGGCTGGTTGGAGGGGGGAGAGAACAGGAGGGAGATGCTCTCTAATTATGAAGAAGTCTTTTGACCTTTTCATGTTCGTTCAGCTAAGTAAAAGGGGTTGAACTTTGCTGCACTGCTTTAAGTATAAATGCAGATTAATGAGGAAAATCTGCTTTGCTAAGCTTAGAAAGCATGGAGATCAAATTGAGCATGGTATTAAGTCTGTTAATGCCAACTCTCAGAGCCAGAGCCAGAACCACAGCTCGAGTCCCATGTGTGCTCCCAGCCATGTCCTCAGATCCTGCTAAGAACAGAGGCCTTGCTATGTTAAAGGTGAACCCCAGGGAAGGGGTTGGGGAACTCAAACAGGAATCTTTGTAGCCCACCCTCCTTTCTCTGTCTTAAGACCAGACAACTCATGACCTTGTAAGTCTCAGCAAAGCTTATGATAGAGGTTTCCAGGGGCTGATCCTGTTGGATCCTCTGGGCCCCTCAAAGACATTGCAGAGCAGAACTCAGGCATCTAGTATAAGGGCAGGTGAGGGCAACAGGGATGCAAAAAGCCAGAGTGGGGAGAAGGAGAAGGTGACTTCCTATTGAAATCCCACCAGCTTGGAAAACTTGGCCAAGGTGTCTCCTGTCTCTGAGTCTCAGTTTCCACACCTGTATAATGGGGCTCACCTCTCCTGCTATGAAGAGTGATGGTGAGGATTAAGTGACATAATTCATATAAAGGGCTTGGCATCTGGTTCATCTCCTCAATTATTCAATAAATATTTATGGATGGGCCCCAGGGAAATATCAGGCAGGAAGCAGACATGGACTGCCACTGACCATAGACTCAATAACATCCATGAAGGCGGCTAAAGCCAGGGAAAGCCACCTAGGAGCTGGTGGGTCAGTGGCCTGAAAACTGGGTGAGCAGGGTGTGAGCCTGACTCTGCCCCTGATCTGCTATGCAACTTCAGGCAGTCACTCAACCTCTCTGAGCTTCATATTTCTTACCTGTGTAAAGGGTGAGGGTCACAGCCTGGGAGGGCTGGGTGTCTGAAGGTGTGCTCAGCCTGGATGATGTTGTGTCCATCAGAGCCCATGGTGCTAGAAGCTTCAGTACCATGGATCTATCAGTGCAGTTGGGAGCTGTCAGAGGGCAGGAGCAGTGATGAGAATTCTGCCCAGCATGGAACCCCAGATCACCCCCTCCACTGGAGGTCCCCCTTCAGGGAAGGGGCTGGACTCCGTAAGAGAGAAAACCTGATGCTTGCTCTTCTCAGGCAGGCTTACAGAACTGGGAAGACCGCCTGGATTCAAATCTGGGCTGTGTGACTTTCGGCAGGTCACTTTCCCTCTCTGAGCCTTAGTTTCCTCATCTGTAACATGGGAATAGTTACACCTCACAGGGCTGATGAAGTGTGTGAAAACTCAGACTCTGGTCCACTCAAGGTCTTGATTATGCATTTGTGTCCTTTCTGAGAGGGCCAGCAGTTTCTCTATCCTTTAAGACCCCATCCTCAGGGACCCAGGACAGCTTGGGGTTACAGAGACCTTCTCAGGGACCTTTCCGATGTCACCTGGCTCTCTCAGTGTGAAGAAACCTTCTCTTGACAACCTCTGTTATCACCCCCTGTTGATAATTCTCACACCCCTCCCGCCCCAAGGGACTCTGCCTGCCACCAGGCCCTCAAACAAGGCTCACGTGGACGCCTGCTCCGAGCTCCAGGTGTTTTGCTGGTTTGTCAGTGATGGGTCCAGCAGCCCTGCAAGGTGGGCCTGTCCCCCCTCTTACAGATGGGTAACTGGGGCCCAGAGAAGGGACTAGAGCCAGGGTTGGGGCCACTCCTGTCTGGGCTCAGAGACTGCACTGTCCCTGCGTCCACCATCATCCCACCCAATGCCACTGGGCTCTGTCCCCACGTGAATCACTGGTGTCATTGAGCACTGGCTCCGGGTACCCCTGGAAGTGCGCTCCGTGGACTAAATCCTTCAGTCCTCACCCTCTGGGGTGGGGCCATCAGGATCTAAAGATGAAGTTTCACCTTCACTGATCACCAGGTGCCACATCGGCCACCTCGCTCTGACATCTGCGTTCCTAACCCTGAGCTTCAGTGACGTACCTGCTGTGTGCTCTGTTGGGGCAGCCTCCACCCGCCTTACACCAGTGTACTTTTCCACTGGGAAAAATACACTCTCAGTTCAAGACCAAATCAAGTGCCACCTGTTCTGGGAATCCTTCCCTGATCTCCCCTCCAGGAGCCTCCATTCGGGGAGGAATCCCTCATGAAAGCATCAATCTTCTTCCTCCTTGAGGTGTGTCCATGTGTCCTATTCCCCCTCCAGACAATGGTCCCCAGAGTGTGGCCCATGGTAGCATCAATCAGCCCTGATGAAGGATCTGGCTATTTAATAGAAACTGCACTGCGCTGGGGGATGCTGCTTAGATACTTCTCACCCCAACAGTCTCTGGAATCCTTTGGCTGAATCCCTTGACTCTGTGAAGGCGGGGCGTAATCCCCAAGCTGCCTCAAAGTCAGGTGGGGTGGGGACCACTCATCTGCCAAGATCCCTCCTAATGAAAAATGTATGAATATTCCTTCTGCAAAGACACTTCAATGCCCTGATCCCGCCGCCGCTCTCTGTGCCCACTCCTTGCTTTATTTTCTTCACAGCCCTTCATCACCAGACAATATATGTTCATATGTCTATTTGCTTATTTACCTTTCCCTGCACTAGAATGTCAGGTAAGAAGAGAACTGACCTATCCTATCCACCATGGATCCCCTTGGCTAGAAGAGTACATGCACACAGTAGGTGCTCAAACGTGCTTGTTGAGTGAAGGAACGGATAATGAACGGACAGTTAATGCCGGGGGTCTGGAGTCAAGCAGATCTGGGTTCAAGCCTCGGCTCTTCGAAGCTCGCACTTGTCCCTGCACAGGTGGCGTCTCCTCTGTGAGCCTTTGTCTTCTCATCTCTATCGTGGAGCCATCAATAAAAGCTCCTGCCTCTTGACATGTGGTTGCACTAGCTTGAGATGAGTCTTCCAGAGAGCTGAGCACAGGCCCTGGTGCTGAGGGAGCTCTCAGCAAACACTGTTTTCTCTACAGCTCCACACAAGTTGTCCTCATAGGCTTCGAGCTGGGGGCCTCAGGGCAGGTGGCTCACTTTGGAGCCTCTGTTTCCTTATATGTCACATGGAGATCATAACACCTATCCTGGAAAGTTGCTGTGAAGGTTCAGGAGGTGATGATGATGATAGCTAAACTGACGAACAGCTTCCCATGTGCTTTACCCTGGCTTTATATAAATTAGTGTGTTTCACCTTTATTTCAACCCTAGGGGGCAGGTGCTAATGTTATCTCCATTTCACACTTGAGAAGCTGAGGCACATGGCAGGGAAGTAACTGGCCCCAGGTCACCAGAGGATAAGTGGTACAGGGAAGGAGATGGGGAAGGGCCACAGTGGATGCTCAGCCTACACCAGCCCCACTCAGTGCCTGGTGGCCCCAGGGGCAGGGCCAGGGACTCTGCAGGAAATGGACACTTAGTAAGCACTTGAGTGCCAGGAAGTGGACAGAAAACAGAGAACAAGAGAGGCCAAGACACCCTCACCCAGAGTGGAGCCCATTATTTCTGAAGATTGAAGTATTGTAAATTGTGAAACCAAGTTCAATAAATATCAGCTAGTAATATTCAATTAGTAAAAAAAAAAAAAAAAAAAAAAAAAAGAGAGGCCAGACCCTGTCCTGTGAAGCACACATGGGGGGAGACAGAGGGGGCTCTACCAGAAGCACAAGCTAGAATGGGTTCACTGACAGGTAAGCACACTCACGCTCTCATGCAAATGTCCCTGGGGTTACTGGTCTTCTGGAGTAACTTGTTCCACAGTCACTAACACAAGGGCATCACAAAGCAGAGAGGTCTACGCACGCCTTTAGCTCCTGATTTAGTTAGCAAAGAGCTTCGTCCAAGTTAGCGTCTTGCTGGGTGGGAAGCTGGGCAGCTGCAGGGCCCACAGTGCCAAGTGTCCAGGTGACCCTCCCAGGGGGAAGGAAGTCCAGGTTCGCCTGCAGGGAAAGGAGAGAGCAGAGGACAGTGAGAAGGTGGGGTCAGCAGAGGGTGGGAGTGGTGCTGAGGAGTCAAGGCCAGGAAGACACTGATCTTACTCCGTGAGCCAATCAGGACAGGCTGTGTGTGAGACAAGGGACAGAGACAGAGAATGCTTCCCTGACCTCCCAGACAACACACACACATGCACCGGTGCACACACTTGCACAAACACATGCACGTGCACACGTGCACACACATGGACACGTGCATGCACGCATACATTCACACACTCATGTGCACACACACAGACACAAACACAGCACGTTTCTTCATGGAACGCGTCACCCCCCCAATTCCACGTTTGTTGGTGTGACTGTTAGATCATCGTGTACCCCCCACTAGACTGTGCGCAGCTTTGGGTAAGCAGGGATGGCTGGGGTGGGGGGATGCTCACCATTGCCTTTCCCCCGGCACACAGCAGTTGCTCACTAATCAGGCATTTGTTCACTGAACGAGTGAAAGAGAAAGGGAGCAAATCAAGTGACAGGAGGCAAGGAGGGGGCTTGGTTTGGGAGGTTAGCACAGCGCTGACGGCACGTGAAGGAATGGGCTGTGCAGAGGCACGTGGCTGGGGAATTTCTGAGAGACTTCTGGGAGAAACCTTTCACCTCATTCTTCAAGATCAAAGACTCTACTTGACACTTAAGCATCTTGTTTGTTCTATTTTGTAAACAAAAATCGGCAAGGGATTTGGGACCTGGAACTCAGAGAGTGAGGGCTGGGAAGAGCCATCTCCACACTGATAGATGAACTCACTGGCTCCAGTTTTTTCAATGGCTCTCGTCACAATCACCCCCGGGCTTAGATGAGGAGTCTCCGCACTCAGCAGGGTCTCCAGTGAGCCTAACAGCAACGGGCATTTATTGAGCACTTACTGTATGCCCAGGCCTGAATCCAGCACCCCACATATACTAATCTGTTTAACCTTCACATTGGCCCTTTCAGGGAAGCCCACTCCCTGTTTCAGATGGGAGCCTAAGCCACAGAGAGGTGTGGCCACTTGTCCAGAGCCTCATAGCTGCTGAGTGGAGGGTGGTGAAGCCTGGGCTCCAGAGTGACTCCAGCCTGGCTTATACACCTTCCTGTCTGAGTGACACAGGGTGTCTCTTCAAGCCTGAGATCGCTCATCTGGACAGTGAAGGCATTCAGCAGGTGCTCGATAAACGGTCCCTTTCTATGCACAGGCCTCATGGTGACCCATGAAGATGACTGAGAGCAGCCCAAGCCAGAGGGAACCTGAGTATAACACTGGAAGCGGCTTAGATCGTTGACTCCAAAAGTCCCATTCTACAGATGAGGAAACTGAGGGCTCAAGAGGGAAATGAGTGGTTCAGATTGCTGGGGTTGGGGTCACACCTTCCCATTCATGGGCCAGTGTTCCTTCCTCACCCACAGCTGTGGTTCAAACATTGCTTCTAAGTTTTAAAATAATAATACTCAAAATAAAGGGGCGAGCAAGGAAGTCGCTCCCAACTGACCTGTGGGGCGAGGGCTGGTGCTCACCTGCTTGTTCTAAGAGCAAGGAGAGGAGCAGGGCTCTTCTCTAGGAGGATAAAGGCTGAGGGCAGGGCCTGTGGGTGGCCTTTCTAGAGCAGAGCCATGGGCGTGGCGCCCCGCTCAGCGCCCTTCAGTAGATCCTCCCTGCCAAGCACGTGCCTCCTCTGGGACTTCGTGGTCCTACCCAGCAGCATCTCCTGGCACACCCACCCCTGAAGATCACACCCTTCTCTGAACCTGCTTCACTCTCCCTCAGGCTTAGGTCAATTCACTGAAAATGCATTTCTAGAGCCCAACCTCTCAGATGACCAATTGTACAAAAACTTATCCACAGAAGGACTAACAGACCAAATAATAATTTACCGAAAACTGTTAGACCAACCCTTTGGTGACTGTATCCATGCTGTGTGTCCGTTCATCTTCTCAGCAGCTATTTACTGAGCACCTATTGTGTGCCGGGGCAGTGTCGCACAGGGTCAGGAGTGAAGGTGCTGAAATCTAGGGGTGAGGAAAGTTCGTTTATCTGCCAAGGCGCTGACGGTGGCAAGAGGCAGCAAAAACAGCCAAGGGAGGGAAGGAAGATGGTTCTGGGGCTGTTAGTCAATCTCCTGTGACTTGGGCTGGCCTGGCGGAGCTGTCTGCTGCCCCACTGCCCCTCCCCCCAAGCACCCTCTGCCTCCGCTCACCAGACGCAGACTCAGGACTCTCACCCAACGCAGAAAGGGAAGGGTGGTGGGGAGGGTCGGGTGGGGGAAGGGTGGTGGGGAGGCTGGAGGGGTGGGGGAAGCACGGTGGGGAGGGTGGTGGGGTGGGGGAAGCATGGTGGGGAGGGTGGTAGGGTGGGAGAGGGCGGTGGGGAGGCTGGAGGGGTGGGGGAAGTGTGGTGGGGAGGGTGGTGGGGTGGGGGAGGGTGGTGGGGAGAGTGGCGAGGTGGGGGAGGGCGGTGGGGAGGGTGGGGAGGTGGGGAAGGGTGGTGGGGAGGGTGGTGGGGGAGGGTGGTTTGGTGGGGGAGGGTGGTGGGGAGGCTGGAGGGGTGGGGAAAGGTGGTGGGGAATGTGGGGGAAGATGGTGGGGAGGGTGGGCTGCGGGCAGATGGAGCCTGGACCGCTTAGGAGGTGTTTGTGCATCATGGTTCCCTAGCTGAAGGTCATAGAGACTGAGGAAGGTTTTGCCTGGGACAGCACGGGGAGGAGGCAGGGGAGAGGGGACTTGGCGATGACTGAGGTGGGGGTGGAGGGGGTGGTGGGTCTTGAGGACCAGATCTGCAGCCCATCCTGGAGAAACACAGGAGGGGCACGGAGAGACCTGTTGCTCTCAGGTCTGCTCAGCTCCTCGAATGGCCTCTCTGCTTCTCACTGGTCTCAGCATGGCTCTCCCGCAGGGCCGGCTAGCATACAGGTGCTTATAACTGTCAGCAGTGCTCTGACGTGGGATCCACCAGAAAGCCTCACGAGGTCCTCCTCCCGACCCTCCCAGGAGCCTCGGGTGTCCCCAGGCCGCTGCGATGTCCACAGTTCCAGACTGAGATGCAGATCAGGCCTCATCTTCAGCCTCCTACTGGGGTCAGGTCACAAGTGGACTAAAGCCCTTGCTTCCCTCCCTCCCCAGAGGAAGGAAACTCTCCCCAGGCCCACTGCCAGGCCGTTTCCCAAGAGCTTTCTGGAGACGGGGTCCTCTGGGAGGGGTGGGGGCACATTCCTGATTCCAAGGAATGTTCTGGGTACTTGGATGCCAAGACCCCGCTCTCTCCTCCACCCTCTGATTGCAGTCTGTGTCAGGCCTCCATTTTCTGCCCTGAGCTTTGAGGTGGGGGCCTTTTCTGGGGCTGCATTATACTCCAGATGTGCGCTTCCTTTTCCTGGATGTTCAGAGAAACTGCCACTCTGAGCCTGGGACCTTGGGCTGTCCAAAAGGGGACCAGAGGTGGCAGGTCCTAAACTCAAGAGGCAGGGGAGGGAGTGAGGCCCAGGGAAAGATACAGTCACTGACTGCTGGTATTTTAGCCCTATATTCCTCTGGCTTTCATATCACTTCCTCCAAATCTTTTTATCATACTTCGATAACCATTTGAAAAGCTACTGGGGAGATGCAACCCTGGGAAAACAATAACAGCTGACATTTACAGCGCTCCAAACTGAGCACATCACATTCATTACCTTGTCCCAGGCTCACTACAACCCTGCCAGGTAGGGGCTATCTCTGTCCCCAGGGTAAGGAAGACGAAACTGAGATACGAAGAGGTTAAGTCATCGGCCCAAGGTCACACTGCACTGCTCATAAGTCGTGGACCAACCTCTCCGTACCCCACAATTCCCTCCCCACAGATGCTAAAGAGGACCTTCCTTATTACGTAAGAGGCCAAGAGGGCAAGCAACTCCTCCACAGCCACACAAGCATTAGTGGTTGAGCCTGCCTGGGGTTCCTCCACATGCAGGCCACTCTGGCCACCTTCTCCTTCGGTACCATGAGGGAGGTGACCCAGAGGATGGAGGAGGCCGGACACAGGGAGGCCCAGGCAACTCTGGAGGGTGCCATGAAGATGGGCAGTGCCCACAGCAGCCAGCAAGCTGCCCAGGGACCCCGGGCTCCCTCCTTCCTCCCACCCACATGCTGCAGAGAAATACAGGCTTGAAGTAAACAGATTAGTGGTGGTTTTGTGCTAGCACCTTATTAATTAAATGTCCTAAATACATTGAAACCTGAGCATTTAATTTAGATGTATAGGGATAATTTAAATTTATAAGACCAGCTATTATGCATTAAGTACAGAAAAATGCCAATTGATTTTCACAGGTGATATTTATTGAAGTGTTAAAAAAGAAAACTATGTCAAATTTAATTACGCTGGTGGTGAGCTAAACACTGGCAGGGAGTTTAAGGTGATGGTGGGGGGAAGTGTGCCTTACTTCAGGAGCTGTTCTCTTATTTTCTGGGTGGCAATTTCATCCTCCCCTTGTTAGTCATTGAAATAGAAGTAGGCATCACACCGTGAATAAGATACCCACATCATGTGTCACGATGCAAGATGCTGCCCCAGCCGCTTCTACTCCAGCTTCAGGGCTGATGGGTAGGGTGGAGTGAAGTGGTGCAGTGGAAGCCAGGGTGGGAGTCTGGAGCCCTGGGTTCTCATCCCAGCAGGCATGGCCTTCCCTGTGACCTTGGGGCGCTCACCTCAGCTCTGGGTACTCGCCTCCGTAGCTCAGAACCAGGAGGGGCAGGGCTGGTGGTCTGGATGCCCCTGCTGGCTCTGATGTTTGATGAACTTAAAGACTTGGTCCCCCATCTGGATGGGGCATTGGACGTCATGTCCTAATACCCTGATCTGTCTCTCTCCTCATATACCCTGCAGTCTTGGGAGCTCCACGTTCATGATTCTGAAGGGACCACATCTGCAAGGTGGCAGGTGGGCACAGCGATGGGCCAGCTTCCCTCCAGGTAGAGTCAGGCCAAGCCACAGGGCGCTGTGCTGAAGAAGTGAGGAAGGTGGCCCCATGTAATACAGGTGCCGTGGCCTCTGAAGGCAGGACCAGGGTTAGTCTTGCAGAAACCACACCATTAAACTGAGGGATTTAACGAAAGGAACAAGTTACAAGAGTGTTGGAAGGGCTGAAGGAACCAAAGGGAAGTAGAGATAACCCAGAGGTTAGTTCCTGCACGGGTTTCTAGAGCTGGGGCAACACAGGGAGGGGTAATGTAGCCAGAGCCCAGGACCACTTGCTGTGATGCTGGTGGAGATGCTGCCACTGGGGCCACCCTTGACCTCTACTGCCAGACCCACCAAGGTCCACTAGAGCCCACGCCCACCCACTGCTTTTGCTGAGAGAGCCCATGATTGCTGCTGGGACCACCAAGGGCCACTTCCATGCAATGAGTGCTCCTTGGTGAGCATCTGTGTGGGTCCTAATATTCTCACACTATATGCTGTTCTGAGAGATCCATCTACACATGTCTTCCTCAGACCTCCCTGTCACCAATCCTTCCATCCGTTTCTCTCCAGGCCCTGATCATTTGGCCAAACTGTTAGCCATTGCCTGTGAATTGGGTAGATCTTTGCCTCTGGCCGTTTCCCCATTTCAGCTCAGTGGACAGAGGTGTGCTGCTTGAAGACCTGTCCCCTGGGAGGGCTCCTCTTGCTTCCTGTCTTCAGGGTCATCAGCACCGCTGAGGAAGGCCACCAGTTAGCTGGTGCACTGGAGTGAATTGTTCCATCTCCACCAAAAAAAAAAAAATATCCACCGGGAACCTCAGAATGTGACCTTATTTGGAAAAGGAGTCTTTGCGGATGTAATTAAGGTAAGGATCTTAAGATGAGATCATCCTGGATTAGGGTGGGCCTGAAATCCAATGATGAATGTCCTTATAAGAGACAGAAAGGGAGACACAGGGACACAGGGTACAGAAGGCCATGTGGAGGTGGAGGCAACTGGGAGAGGCCTGGAAGGTTCTCCCCCGGAGAGAGCACAGCTACCAAGCGTCTGGTAATTTGTTACAACAGCCATAGGAAGCGAATATGGCTGGCAATGGAGAATGTTGTACGAGGTCAGTGGTGTGGATTGAAAGGAGGTGGTCATACAGCTGGAGAGGATGCTGTGAGACTCTTGTCACCTGCTCATGTGATTGACCTGTCTCCAGGGTGGGCTTGAGCCCCAGTTACACATGCCACTTTCGCCGGATGCTGGACAGGTGCTGAGGCTGACTCTACACCCCCGTGCTCAGGCAACACCCAGGGCAAGATGGGCCACCAGGTTTCATGGTCACTTGGTGGCCCAGCACTCAGCATTCATTCCATCTCTACCAGGGCCCAGTGAAAAGCCAAGAGCTATTTTCAAATGTGTGACGGTTACCGGCAGAAGAAGACATGGCTTTGTACTGAATACCCAGACAGCTGTGCTGTGAGCGTCCTAGTGGGGCGCACTGCTGAGCACCCCTACTTGCAGAGTTGAGGACCACTGGGTGGCCTGGGCCCTGAGGCCCAGGTGTCAGGGCAGCTGGCCCTGGAGACTGGAATGGCTGCAGGACCTTTTCTAGCTCTGAGCCCCACTCGGCTTGGCCAGTTATTCAGAAAGTGGGTCCGGGCAGCACACAGGCAGGTCATGTAGGTGGCTTCCAAAGTTCAGGGAGTGCCCCCCACCCCGGGGTTGTATCTCATCCTTCGATTGTGCCTCTCATTCCTAATCAGTGCCTTTACCTTCAAGTAAGACACAGCGAGCTTGTGAGTTCAATTTCCGTTGCAAATCTACAACCCGCAGGAGTAAATTTTAGATCTGATTTTCATTTGCATCTGACTTACGGCTGTAAAGCATAAAAGCTTCCTTAGGACAATCACAGAAGATCACTGGTTTTCTGGCCACGCTTTGCACGGAGAGTTTAAACGCCATGTTTGTCGTTTTCTTTCTGCAAACTCTCCAGTCCTGTCCTGAGTGGCCATTACACACCTCATTTCTTATAACTGTCGTCATTACCACCTCAGAGGCCAGCACAGCAGCCCCTGGTCTGACAAAGGCCACTATTACGTGGGCACTTCTTCCCTGGCAACCACGGGGGATGATTCCAGTGACTGACCGCCCCACCTGCCGTGAAGTACCAAGGGCCTGCTCTGCCCCGGCAGTGAGGTCCTCCTTCACTGTGCTCAAGCCTCATCCAGGCAGACAGCCCAGCCCCAAACCCATCAGTGAGGGCTTGTCTCCTGCTGTCACTGCTGATAGCAAATGCTGCATCATTCAGGGCTCATTTAAGAAAAAAAAAAAAAAAAAAAAGACAGAAATTCCACTAGGAATTGCAAACAGAGGGGATTTAACGCAGGGAGCTGATTATAAAGTGTTGAAAGGGCTGAAAGAGTGAAAAAGGAAGACGAGGGTATCTAGGGCTAGAGGAATGAAAGGGAGGGGGAAGTCCTTCCGAGCTGGGGACCGCATTTCTTGCTGGCTCTGGGGGCCTTGCTGCTGCCACTGACCCCACAGATGCCAGAGCCACCCAAGCCCTCTGCAGCTACCACTGGCCACCGTCGCTGCTGCCAGTGTCATCAAAGAGCGGAGGAGCTGGCAACCCCCGTGCAGCCAGAATCTCTTCCAGAAGCAAGGACGGGATGCAAACAGCTTCTCCCCCTCCTACTTTTCCATCCTCCACTAGCCCCTTCCAATGTCCAAGGCTAACCAGAGGCAAGGGGCTCTGGGAAACAGTGTTAGGCGGGCTCCAGCATCACACAATGGTGTTAATGAAGCAGAGAGCACACAGCGAATGGATAAGCGACAAAATGACCCATACGGTGGGGTTCAGACCTTGGACTTTGGTGCTGGTCAAGTTTCAGACTCAGCTCTGTGCCCTTGAGCACGTCATTTAAGTAAAATGGGGATAATGACGTCCACCCCACAAAGTCATTGTATGAGTCTTTGTATGCAGGTGTCCAGGTGAGGGCCTGGCACAGAGATGCCCTCCCTCCACGGGGCTTGATATTATCAGGGTCAGCCTCACCCCTAACTTACTCTTTGACCTTGAGCAAGTGCCTAGGTCTCTCTGGGCTCCATTTTCTCTTCTGTTAAGTGAATGGGGTTAGACTACAGGCTCACTCCAGCCCCATGAGCTGTATGACTGTGAATCACTCCTTAAATGAGATGGATGGGCTGGGAGCGGCAGGACGGACGGAGGGAAGGGGTGACTTGGGGAGGCTTTGGCTGAGTCGGAGTGTTCTGAGTGGTGCACTTCACTGGAGAATATGTTCACACATCAAATGGCTCACACTTCAGCTGCCTTAGTGCTCCCTGTATCTCCCTGCTAACGGTGCCCCCGGCAACGCTGACCTGGTCTCTCTTCTCTTCGATGCGCCTCCTCTCAGCACTGCTTAGTCGGCAAGAAATTGCCAGGAGCAAAGTTTCTCTGCACCCTGTGGTCCTGAAGGAAAGGAAGCCTCCAATTAAATCCTTCATGAAGATTAGATTCGTAAGCTCTGGGGCCTGAGTGTCTGAGCTTTGAGCATCTTCCTGTCTGGACAGGAATTAGGAGTCTAAACCTGTTGGAACTCAGGTTCAGGAGTGCTGGAGATGCTGCAGGAGCCAGGGTCCTTGGGAAGCTCTGTAGCTTTGTTGGTAAGAGCATTTATAATCCCAAAGGGTTCGGGGTCCCGCTCTGCCATCTGCTAATCTACGCCAGTTACTTAAGATCTCTGCGACTCAGTTTCTTCATTTATAGAAGGGAAATAGAAATATCTTCTGTAACTGGCAGATGCACTGTTTGGGCCCAGGCAGCATCTCTTTCCACCTTTAATTTTCAGCACCCATCAATCCCACCACCTTCCTTCAGGAAACTAAGCCTCTGTACTCCCCAGGCCCTGGTTTTCTGGTAGGGTTATCAATCAGTGACCCTATCCCACGCCCCCTCCTCAGAGACAGATACAAGCCTAGACTGAACCAATCATAGCACTCCATTCCCCTAGGAAATAATGATTGGTCCAAAGAAACACATGACCAAAATCAGTCCTATCAGAATCCTCGACCAGGACTTTATATATGGCTATCCCTCTGGAGTCACTAGTTGGGGCTGCCATTGGTTATAACTCTGCTTCACCCTCCCACCTCCCGCCTCATGAATAAGTCCATAGCAAAGAGAAAGAGGATCCCACACAGTCAGAAGAAAAATAGAGGTGTTGAGATAGAGAGAATGAGAGATGCGATTGGAGCTGCTGGATTCAGCTATGTCTGAAGCTGTTCCCCACTATCTGTCCCAGTCGTATAAACTACTGAAGTCCCTCTTTGGTTAAAACAGCCTGATCCTTTTGGTTGAAAGTGTTGAAGACCCAGCTCAATCAATGCTGGCTTTTACTTCAGCCCAAGTCACTGCATGTCTTACCCTGGTGACTATCACCCTGATCTCAGATGCCTGGGGAGTGTCTGTCTCCCTCCTGAGAGCTCCTTGGGGCAGGTACAGGGTGTGATGTGTCCAGCACTTACTCAGGGCCTGCACAGAAAGTGCTCAGGAAACGTCAGATGAATGGAGCTGTGCGTGAGCACGAGAACACTGACCCAGGACTTCCTCCTCCTTTGTGTCCATCATCCTGCTCAGGCCCCTCCTCCTTTATGCCTCCTTAGACACCCTTGTAACCATAGTTACTTGAGCATTTCTGTCCCCCTCCAACATCCTCCTCTGGACTGGGAGCTCTGCATTTGTTCATATTTCATATTTATTTATTCATATAACATAACACAGATATTTATTGAGCACTTCTTATTAAACATCTAGAGGTACTGTTCTAGGCTGTAAGAATACAAAAATGAGCAAGACAGACCCAATTCTACCCTCCTGTCATTTACATTCTGGTGGGGGCAACTGATGAAAAATGAAGAGATGTGCTCCATAATGCCAGGTTCCAAAAGGCATCCTGCATGGGAGGAGAAGGGAGGTGGCAGGTCAGGGAGGAGCTGGGGAGTGAGGAATCCCTATCTTTGTCATCACCTGCTCCCCACCATGACTGCCTGCTCCTTGTACAAGCCTGGGGCTGAGTAATGTTGGGAGGATGAGTGAAGTATAGGCAGGTAGGTCAGTTGTTCTCTGAGGCTTGGCCGTGGGAAGCAGAGCCCTAAGGGAAGTGGAGGTGAGGACAGAGGAACTGGAGAGACCTCAGAATCCCCACTCCTAGAGCTGTGACCCAGTTGGGGCAGGGCCCCCGGTACTGAGTGAGGAAGCAGGAAACCAGTCTGTATTGCAGGCAGAGCCCAGGAAATATCCCAGCTGACAGCCAGAGTTGGCTCAGAATCCCTGAGGGCACCTTTCTCAGGAACTAGCCTGGTCCCTGCCCCTGGGGGCTCAAGAGCTACAGGCAGAGAGTCCAATCCAGGAGGGAGCAGGAAGAAATACCCCAAACTTTCTCTCCTCCCATCCCTCATCTGCTGGCGGTGCTTCCCATTGGCTGAACCCAACAGAAGCCAGCCGGGGCAAGAGGCCCTGATATGGTACACACGGGTCATCCTCACTGGTTCAGAGCTGGACAGAGGGGGCTGAAGGATAACTGGGGTGTGGAGAAAAACCAGCTGCAGAGGGTTAGAAGAATATTCCCCCCAAAGCTAACGGTGGAAGCTCTTCAGAGTCTTTTTCTTTTGGTATCAGTGGAATTTTTCACAAAGATTGTGAATCATTTGTGTTATTAAGCTATTTTAAAGGGAAATCAGACGACTTCATGCTCAAGGACAGAAATAAGGTGACCTTGACATCATGAAACCCCTCCCCCCCCAAAACTGGGTCTCAAGGTCATACTTGAGGCTTAGCAGGTGCAAACAGGCTGCAGTGAAAGAGCAGGGTCCAGGAGCCTAGAGATCTGAGTTCAGGTTCTGCCTCAGCTCCTACCTGCAGTGTGAGCTCAGGTAAGTCCCTCCCGCTCTAGGCTTCAGTTTCCCCAGTCTGCGCCAGTGATCACTGATGGACTTCCCAGCTCCCATGGGCCAGGAGCCCTCTGAGAAGGAAGAAGTCATCAACACCTGGAGCCTGGGGTTTTTCGATTATGGGAGATGGATCACTCTGAACCAATTTATACAGAGGAAAATAATCCAGAAAAATGTCTCCTGGAAAACACCTGGGAGCATTTCCAAGACGAAGAAAATGCAGTGATGAGCCCTTATAATTAATGTCTGCTGGGATGGGAGAGAAAATCGAGGGTCAGGTGTTTGCACAGCAGTTTGGGAGGTGGAGGAAAGGCTCTGAGAACAGGGACAAGGAGCCTGGCAGCTGGAAGTGGGGAAGAGAGACTGGCCGGGTGGCTGGGTCACAATACCAGATGTGTCTCTACTTCAGAGCGTGACCTTGAACAAGCCCCTTTGCCTCTCAGGGACACAGTTTACTCAGCTATAAAAGGAAGGCATTGAACACAAAAATCTCTGTGGCCCCAGGCAGCTCTGTTTCCACATCAATCGGGGATTCTGTCAGGAGGTGAAAGGTTGGAGAACAGAAGTTTTCAGGGTCTTCAGGGCTGGGGGCACATTCCTTGTGAAGTTAGGAGCACAGGTCCACAGGCTGAATTAAAGGCTGGCCCTACTCCTTCCTGGCTCTGTAACTCCTGACAAGCTCCTTCCCTTCTCTGTGCCTTGGTTTACTTCCCTCGCGAAAGGCAGTCATAGCAGTGATGTTTTAGGGTTGAAATCTACCATCTTCCTATTTGTTTTCTATTTGTTCTTTCTTTATGTATCTGCTCCCTTTTCTTTGCCTTCTTTTGGATTGATTATCATTTATGATTCTACTCTGGCTTCTGTGTTGGCTTGTTAGCTGTTTAACTCTTTGTTTTGTTATTTTAGTGATTGCTTTAGCATTTACTGTATAGATCTCGAACCTAACACAGTCTACCTACATGACATATAGTTTAACTAGTTTATAGTTTCACTAGTTTAAGGACTTCACAGAAGTAAGGCTCTTCTCCTACGGTTGTGCTAGTATTATCATGCATTTTACTTATACATATAAGCCCCACGCTAAATTATTATTTTTGTTTAAAGGGTCAATATTCTCACATGTATGTGTGAATCAATAGCTGGTTCATCTGTATAGCTGAGTAGTATTCCATCGAATGGATGCACCACCATTTGTCTATCCATTCACCTGTTGAAAGACATCTTGGTACAGTTTGGAGCAATTATGAATATGGCAGCTGTAAATATTTGTGTACAGATTTCTGTGTGAATGTAAATTTTCAATTCACTTGTGTATACTTTTAGAAAGGGGATTTCTGGATTATATGGGAAATGTATGTTTATCTTTATAAGCAACTTAAAGGCTCTCTTTTTATATAATTTTTTGAGATTTTGTATTTATATTTGTGCGATGATAACTTCCACGAGAATTGGCCAGTGTTGCTAAAATTTAATACAGAGTGAAAGGATACCAAGATATACCTTAATATTGAATTTGACTTGGGATTTCACGATGTCTCTGTGAAACAAAATGTTATTTCTTGCAAATTTTCAAGTGGCTACATATTTTGATGTAAAAATACAACTTATAGTAAATGAATGAATAAGAATAGTGTATATGGAAATGGAATTGGAGGAGTGGATGTAAATAAGAGCTGAAATAGAAATCTAAGGCTTGATGTACCTGCTGAGGTAAGAGAGGTAAGAGTAGATGTAGAGGGGAGAGTCCAAGATGTCCATGATGGTACCATCTATATAGTTACCTAACCAGAGCACTTTATTTTTTCACATAGATTTGAGTTTTTGTCTCCTGTCCTTTTATTTCAGCCTGAAGGATCCCCTTTAGTATTTCTCATATGGCAGATAGACTGGGGACAAAGTCTCTCAATTTGTGTTTACCTGGGAATGTGAAGTTTCTCTTTCATTTTTGAAGGATAGTTTTTCTGGATATAGAATTCTTGATTAACATACTTTCTTTCAGCACTTTGTGTCATGCCATCATCTTCTGGCATCAACAGTTTTTGATGAAGAAGTAAGCTTGATGAAACTCCCTTGTATATGATGGATCATTTTCCCTTATTTGTTTACAAGATTCTCTCTTTGTCTTTTGACAGTTTGTCCATGCTGTATTTAAATATAGATCTTTGAACTTAACCTGCTTGGATTTTGTTGAGCATCTTTGATATGTAGATGGATGGTTTTCATCAAATTTGGGAAGTTTTGGTCATTATTTCTTTAAAAAAACCTTCCCCTTTCTCTTTTCTCTTTCTTCTCTCCTTCTGTGACTCTTGTTATCTATATGTTAGTATGTTTGATGGTGTCCCATGGATGTTTGATTCTCTATAAATTTTCTTTATTCTTTTATCTTTCTGCTCCTCAGACTCCGGTAATCTCAACTGATGTATCTTTAAGTTCACTGATTCTTTCTTTTGCCAACTCAAATCTGCTGTGTATGAGCCATATTTTCCTCTTTTTGTGTGTCTTAAAATTTATTGTTGGAAATGACATTTTAAATGATATAATGTGGCAACTCTGGAAATCAGATTCTCCACTTCTCAGAGTTTGTTGTGCTGATGTTTGTTTTAGTCATTGTGTGTGTGTGTGTGTGTGTTTGTGTTTAGTGATGTTTCTATAAAGTCTGTATTCCCTGTCATGTGTAGTCATTGAAGTCTCTGCTCAGACAACTTGGTGGTCAGCTAATGATTGGACAGAGACTGCCTTAAAAACCTAGAACCAGTAAGTTTCTCAGTCTTTGTTGAGGGGCTCTGTGTAGGGATTAGGGCATGCCTTCAACCCTCTACCAGTTTACGACTCTGCCTTAGCCTTCACAAAGCCCCAAGGTCAGCCAAAGGTGAGGACTTAGGGCCTTCTCAGGTCTTACCCATGCTCATGGCATCCTAGATTTCTGGGAATATTTTGGAGCTTCTCAAAGCCTGTATGAACAGCCTACTCCCCAGTTTTGTCTTTTAAGCTTGTGGTTAGTCTATTGCTAGCCCCAACTGTTGTCCACTGTCTCAGGCAATCATGAAAATTAAACAATTGTCTGTAATTGTTTTTGACAAATGCTCCCCAGGAAAAGGTTTTTTGCACTGGGCGAGTTTTGACTCAGGTAAAATAAAGACAACCTTATGAGTGGGATCTTCTAGGGAACTACCAGACAGGTCAAATAATGACAGTTTTCCAAAAATGTGACTTTGAAGATGCTCCAACCTTGTTCTGCCCCCTTCCATGGTTGCCAGTCTGCTCTTCTCACCGTGATTCTGGGATGTTGGATTTCAAGGTTACCACGGTGCTGGAGAGAGTGGGATGGGACTGCAGCAAGATACAATGCTAGAAAGCTCACTGTTCTTACTGAGATTCAACCTATTTTTTTTTTAAATAAATTCACCCAGGATTGCTTCAAACCTGGTTTGGTTAGTTTCTAGAGTTCTGAAAAAGTCAATTCTGAGAATTTTTGCCACTTTATCCATTGTTTTATGGAAGAGAGAATTTTCAGTAGTCCTTCCTATGCCATTTTCACTGATGTCACTTTTACATTGCCTTAATTAGAAACTTGCTATCATTTTTATCTTTGTTACTCACATTCTTATTTTTGTTCCTCAGTGCATAACGTAATTTTTTCCTCTCTTGCTACTTTTAACAGTTTCTCTTTTTCACAAATTTTGATCAATTTGATTGTGATGTGCCTTGTCATACTTCATGTTTCTTGTGCTTGTGGTTTATTGAGCTTCTTGCATCTCTGGGTTAATAAGTTTTGTCAGATTCAGAAACTTTTTAGCCATAATTTCATTAATTTTTTTTTTTCTGTACTTCCACACTTCTTATCCTTCAGGGGCACCAGTTACACATATTTTAGGCTCTTAAAGTTTTCCCACGGTTTATGAATACTCTATTCAACTTTTTAAATTATTTTTTTCTTTTGTGTTTCATTTTGGATAGTTTCTATTTCTGTGTCTTCACGCTCACAGATCTTTTCCTCTGCAGTGTATAATCTGCCATCAATCCCATCATCTGCACTTTTTTAAAAAGTCTTACACTTTTTTTTTTTTTTTTTTTTTAATTTATTTATTTATTTATTTTTGGCTGTGTTGGGTCTTCGTTTCTGTGAGAGGGCTTTCTCCAGTTGCGGAGAGCGGGGGCCACTCTTCATCGCGGTGCGCGGGCCTCTCAATATCACGGGCCCTCTTGTTGCGGAGCACAGGCTCCAGATGCGCAGGCTCAGTAGCTGTGGCGCACGGGCTTAGTTGCTCCGCGGCATGTGGGATCTTCCCAGATCAGGGCTCGAACCCGTGTCCGCTGCATTGGCAGGCGGATTCTTAACCACTGCGCCACCAGGGAAGCCCAAGTCTTACACTTTTAAATTTTCATCTCTTGACATTCTATGTGAATCTTTTACATCTCCCATGTTTCTACTTATCATGCTAAATCTTTCCTCTAGTTTTTTGAAAATATTGAATAAAGTTATAATAATCATTTTGATGTTCTTGTCTGCTAATTCTGATGTCTGTAAGTTCTGGGTTGATTGATTTTTCTCTCCATTACAGGTCATATTGTCCTGTCTCTTTGGATTCCTGATAATTTTGGATGGTATCAGCCATTGTGAATTTGACTTTGTTGCATGCTGGATATTTTTGTTTTTCTGTAAATATTCATTAGTTTTGTTCTGGGATGTAGTTAAATTATTTAAAAAGAGTTTTATCCTTTTGGTTGTTGCTTTTAAGACTTGATAGACAGACCAGAGAAGCATTTAATCTAGGACTAATTTTTCCCAATACTGAGGTAAGATCCTTCTGAGTATTCTACTCAGTTCCTTATTAATTATGTTTTCCAAGTTGGCTGGTTGGAACAGATATTATTCCCAGTCTTGTGTGAACAACAGGGATTATTTCCTATTCTAGTCTTTTTAGATGGTTCTTTTTCCACACGCACGTGCTGGTCATTACTCAGCTAAAGATTCAAAGAGGATCATTCACAGATCTCTGGGGCTCTCTCTGTGCAGCTCTCCCCTCTTCGGTACTCTGTCTTGGGAGCTCTCCCAGACTCTCAGCTCTGTCTCTTCAACCCAGAGAGTCCTCCAGGCTCCATCTGTATTCCCCTATCCTGAACCATGTCTTGGAAACTCTCTCAAGACAGTAAGCTGGGCAATCACAAGGCTCACTTCATTTGTTTCCCATCTCTCAGGGATCGCTGTCTTTCATTGGATGATGTCAAAAGTCTTACAAAGCATTGTTTTAAATATTTTGTGAGTTTTGTTTAGTTGTTTCAGGCAGGAGAGTAATTCAGTTCCTGTTACTCCATCTTGCATAGAAGCAGAAGTCTAGGGAAATGTGCATTTTTTCCATGTACTTGAACTTTAAATCTTCCAAGCAGAGTAGATACTATAATTGTTCCCACTCTGCAGATGAGGAAACTGAGGCTCAATTAAGTTTAAGTGACACATTCCAAGTCATGCAGCCAGTATGTTTTATGTCTGAGTCACAAACCCAAGTCTATCTAAGCCCTGAATCTCCCCTAACTGTGAATTTCCCTCCCGCCCTCACTCAGGTCTCTACTCAAATACAACACATGGCCAGTTACTTAAGGGACTTTGTTTTCGATGGAGTGCTGTGCAGAGGTTTTAGACAAGCACTGAACAGCCCAGGTTTTTATGACCACCTCCTCCCAGCGTGGAGACCGAAGGGCCAGAGCAACCTGTTCGCATGTGCTGAAATATTGTTTCACAGTCCCTCTGTGAGGGGACACTGCCCTGACACGTCCCGGTGAGAGAGGTAAAGCGGGCGTGAGAGTGGGTGAGAAGTGGGTTTGCACATGCTGACAGTTCAGGGGCAGGACAAATGTGAAAGGAGATAGTTGTGAAAACAGAAATAGAGACACAGATGTAGAGGACAAATGTATGGACACCAAGGGGGGAAAGCAGGGGGCGGGGATGAATTGGGAGATTGGGATTGACATATATACAATAATATGTATAAAATAGATAAGTAAGAAGAACCTGCTGTATAGCACAAGGAACTCTTCTTCACGTCGCTGTACAGTAGAAAGTAACACAACATTGTAAAACAACTATACCCCAATAATACAAAAAAAAATAAGTAAAAAATAAATTCAATTATATATGAAAAAAAAAACAAAACCCCAGAGTGTCTATTAATGAGATCCTTTAAGAGGACCCTTGTTCTCACTCCAACAGAGACAGGAAGGCACGCGCAGTTGTGGGGCCTGCAGAGCACAGGAGATCCTGCAGAAAGTAGGGGCAGGGGAACCCCAAGGGGTCAGCAGGAATGACTGAGTCTAGGGGACACGTGTGAGCAGAGGAGAGACACCTGCTCCTGGGACCTCGCTGTCCTCACCTGGGGGCAGCTCTGGAGACCCCAGGGGCCATGTCTCCACAGACAAGTGACCCACGTGAATAAGCCCAGCACAGAGGCTGGATTTGGACAGGAGCCAGGCAATGGCCTCACCCTCCTCTTCCTCAAGAGGGGCTCAGCACTGGTCTTCCACGGCATGGGAACAAATTCTGTTCGCTGGCCACTAGGTGGTGCCTGTTGCCTTTTGGGTATAAGGGATGGGGGGGGTGGATCTGGGGCCACCTCTCTGCCCACCCTCCGCCCTCAGAGACGCTCTCTGGGTCACCTGACATGTCTGCACCCCAACTCCTCCTTCATTAAACGTTGCTCATCCTGACTCCTCACAGGGCCTGTCTGGGATCCTGGGAAAAGGCCATAAACTGGTCTGGTCCTTGCCCTTTTGGGACTCCCAGATCATTGCAGGAGCAGTCAGAGAAACAGACAACCGCCCCCAGTGTTGTGAGGGCATCCCAGAGCCAGCCAACATCATGGGGCACTTGCTGTGTGCCAGCACGGGCTACGAGCTTTACATACAGCACTACCTGCCACCCTCCCAGCAACTCGGGGGAGTCAGAGGACACCCTTATCCTCGTTTGTAACATGAGAATATTTCCTTTGTCTATATGGTGAGACTTTTTACCCTGTACACGCATGAGGATGCAATACATACATGAGAATGTGTTCACGTATGACTTGGACAATACAAAAGAAAAGAGTGCATTGCCCTAGTGGATATTAACAGTCCCTTCTGGCGCTGACTGTCCCTGGATCTTTGATTCTGGACTTTCCAAGAGCGGACCAAGTGGGATCTGGGGATGCTGAGAAGTGAGGCTATTGGGGAAGACCATGGGGGATGCCCATTGTCGGAGGTGGAGTACCTTAAGTCTTTTAGCCCCCGCGTTGGTCCTCACTCCTTGCCCAACTTCTGATAAGGCTTCCAGGCTCCCCTGATTCTGCCTGATACACAGACACTCATCTTGCCTCGTTCACCACTCTTCAGACTCACAGGCGTTATTTGGGGTTTTTTGCATAGACTGTGATTCTTTATCCTTAGGGCCTTTCCAAACGTCGTTCCCTTTGCCAACAATGTGTTTTATCTTTCAGGACACTTTCAGTTCCAGGAACATAAATCTGACTGCAATAGGTTTAAACAAAACAGAGCAAAAATGAGGCATCTCCTGGCTCATTCATCTAAAATGTCCAAGGATCGATAGCTTCAAGCATAGCTGAGTCCAATGGCTCAAATGATATCATTTTATAATCTCATCTTTTCATCTCTCCCCTCCTTCCCGCCCTCCCTCATCCTCTCACCCCACCCCCACACAACTTCTGTCCCTCTGCCTCTCTCTGATGTCACCTCCTTCTCCCCATCTTCCCCCATCCCCAGCTAATTAAATGATACGGATACTGTGCTCTGTGTTTCATTTGTGTTTGGCTCAGGGGCCATGGAGGGCCTGAAGCTGGATGTTTGTTAAACGGCTCTGTGTAGAGGGATGTAATGAAGCGGTTTTATTACAGCCATCATCTCGGCCCATCCTGGGAGGCGATTATGTATTCATTGGAAAGGAAGAGAGCCACAAAGCTCAGCTGCAAGTGCCTGGGGTTGGAGGGGTGAATGGGGGCCGGTGGGGAGGACTGCTCTCTCTCAGCCTCAGGAAGTGGCCTGAGCTGCCTGGACCCCAGAGCTCTGGCTGGAAGGGGTGGGGTAGGAAGGGAGGTGAGGCTGGGCCCAGGTGGCCCCTGCTACTGCACTGCCACCATAACTGAATGGCAGGAATCCCCACTGGCTTTGACTAGAGCCATCTTCGAGGTTCCTGACTTGGAGTCCCAGAACTCCTGGAGGTGCTTATCACAAGAGGCTCCTGAATTTACCTGGGTACCAAGCACTGTCTGTCGATGGAATGATCAACACATAACACAGGTCCCTTGTATTATTCGTGTGCAACTGCAATTACAGTGAGAGGGAAAGTTATTGAGAAGCATTTCTGCACTCCTGGTGGCCTCTGTCTTGTGCATTTCCTCTGTCTTTGGGATCTAATAGTGGTGGTTGGGGCAGAAATATAACAATAGCAGCCACCATCTCTTGAACACCTACTGTGTGCTGGGCACGGAGCTTAGTGATTTCCTTGGATTATTTTATTTAATCCTTACAACACCCCTTGGAGGTAGGTACTGGATTACCCCCATTTTACAGGTGAGGAAACTGAGGCTCAGATAATTAAGTGTCGTGCCCAAAGATACAGAGCTGGAACGTGGTGCATTGAAGATTTGACCTTAGGTCTGCCCAACACCATGGCCTCACCGCTGCTCTCCACCACCTCCCACTTAAGTGGAGAGCTCATAACACGTGGTGTCCCACACTTCCTTTAAATGTTAAAGATAGTTCTTGTGCTCAAAAAAGATGGTGATAAGTGAATGTTTCTGCAGAAGGAAGGCTCCCCTTCCTCTCCAGGGCTAACTGGGAATGGGCTATAATGCATCTGAGTTGAATGAGAAAAAAGCTGAGTATGTACCTCTGATGGGGGAGGGGGCACTTGAGGGTTGGAACCCTGTTGTGGGGCCTGGTAGTCAAGGGATAAACCACCGGGGCTGAGGAGGCTCCTGGCTTGTGAATCAGGAGATGTGGGTCTGACCCATGGCTCTGCCTCTGATTCACTGAGTCAACAAATTCAACAAGTGTTAACTGAGCACCTACTCTGTGCCAGGCACTGTTTCTGGCACTGAGGATACAGCAGTGGACACAGCAGTTCCTGCCCTCATGTATGTGGCATTCCAGTGTAAGGTGGACAGAGGGGGTTCTGTTTACCCATCTGTACAGAGCAGGCTAGGGTGGGGGGGGTCCAGGACAGCAGCACAGCCTCAAGGGTCTTCAGGGGTCAAGCAGGCATTACAAGTGACTCACACAGGCTGCAGGGACCATGGGGACCCCAGGCTACATCTTGGTTCCTGCTGCCTGTTGCTAGGACAATGTCTGTCTTCTGATTTTTTCTAAGAAACAGAACTCTAGATTTTTGCATGAAGTCCTCAGATTTTATATAATAGCAAATTGATGAAATGACAAAAAACATTATGTTACTAAAGCTCCACCTGTTTTTGTGGGTCTGGTCTGTAGGCCTCCATTTCTCAGAGACGGTTCCTCCATGACAGACAGGAGGGTCCGCAGAGACCCCAGTGCCTAGTGGGAGGGACCATTCATGAGCCCTCTACCTCGATGCAGGGGCCTACTTGGCTATCAGGGTCCAAGTTCCATGAAAACATGGGGCAGCTCGGGGACAAGTGGCCCTCAAGCCCCTGTGTGATGCCCACATGGTGGGAAGACCAAGACCCAAGAGACAGAGGGGGGCTGCTGGGATTTGCCAGGGACAGCCCAGATCTTGGTGGTCCCTCTGGGTCCTGGTCGGCCTGACTCCCGAGCCCCCTCCTCCAGACCCTCTACCCTGCTGGCTGCCACAGTGCAGGCGCTGTCCTCAGACTCAGAGTCTCACCCTCATAGTTTTAAGGGGCCTGGACACACCTTCAGGAGGATGTGAATTCAGGCTGGGGTCTCTGGGTCCAGTGTGGAAGATTCCCACTCCCTCCCCACCGGCATCTAGATGGACCCGGGTCTGCAGAGCTAACTAGGCCAGCCACCTCTCCAGTCCCTCCTTGGTTTATTAGAACCCAGACAGGTTAAAGAGTTCTGCTGACGCCTTGGATCACAGCACAACTTTGGGCCCCAGAGGCCCTTTACTCTGCCAAGGACTGTTTATAGACAAGATGTGTTAACTCATCAGCAGGGAAGCAGCTGCACTGCTAACAATCCCTGGGCATGTGAACCATCTGTGCCCGGTGTCCTGGCACGCAGCTGGGCCCGTCCTGCTAGTGGGACCTCGTCCTTCTATTTCCTGAGCCACAGGGACCTGGAACCTGAGAGACTGACACGGTCTGCTCTCCCCGAGGACAGAGATGGATGCAGGTGGGCATTTAGAGGAAAGCTAGGAGGGAGACCTGGAGGAGGTGATCTGGCAGGGAAAGAGAGACTTCAAATGGGCTAGAGGGGAGAATTCAACTTTCCTGAGCACCTGCTATGTGCCAGGCATTTATACACACCCCCTCATCTAAGTCTCATTATCTTTGGAAGGCAGATGTCACCAGTCCCATTGTGTGATTATACCCATTTTGCAGATGAGGATATTGAGGCCCAGAGAGAATAAGTGACCCTCCCAAGGTCACACAGTTT
Organism: Balaenoptera acutorostrata; assembly: GCF_949987535.1. Lineage (NCBI taxonomy): Eukaryota > Metazoa > Chordata > Mammalia > Artiodactyla > Balaenopteridae > Balaenoptera > Balaenoptera acutorostrata. Next base: position 23,950,234 of record NC_080064.1, on the reverse strand, counting down.
GGCCGTGGTGAGGCAGGGATTCACACCCAGACCCCTGGTGACCCCTAAGTCCATCTTCTTTCTAACTACGCTGTCTAGGTTTGCTCCTCACTGCGTGGGGGTCCCCATGGCTCCTTCACCTCTGTTGTCCCCCACTCCAAAGCTATCAGGTGAATACCTGGGAGAGGGAAGGTTCAGTAAGTCTCAGTCTTCAACCAGGAGGGGCCAAGACCATAACTTTGGAGAAGCAAGCATTTCCTGGCAGAGTAAATCACCAGGCCTCTTAGTCACTGCATGTGTAGACGCTGCCCTCCTTCCCCAGGAAGTTTGTAAATCACACCTGAGACCTGGATTTGCAGAATCTTCTGGGGTAAGTGAGGCAGGAAGCAGGGGGAGGGATGCTGGGAGAAGAGCAGTGCCCCAATTCAGGCCCTGAGGGGCTTCATGGAGGAGAGCGGCACAGCGTGGTGCTGAGGGACCACTGTTCCAACCTGTAGCCCTTGGGGAGGTCCAGACCCTTCCTGGGGCCTCTGACAGCCTTGACATTCCAGGGTCTCTGACCCCAGTGTCTGGGTATCTGAGGGCAGCTGGAGCAAAGGGTCTGGGGCTCAGGGATGGAGGCTGGAGAGGGGGCTTGGGAGTGGGCAGCAGCTCTGAGCTGAGCTCTGGGTGGGGGTGTTTGGTGGGAAGAGGCGGCTGATGGTCATGGAGGACAGGCCCAGGGAGGGGTGCTCAGCAGGGCCCTGGGCCACGGCAGCCTAGAAGAAGCCAGAGGGGCAGGACTCAGCACCCTGGGCTGGGAGTCAAGGCCTGGGTCAGTTCTGCTGCTGCTGACTGGCTGTGTGACCTTGGGCAAGTCACTTGGCCTCTCTCGGCCTCAGTTGCCTCATCTGCAAAGTAGAGGTGATTATTCCTGTCCTGGATGCTGGGCTGTTGGGAGACCTTAAGGAGGTCAAGGAGCAAAAAGACAGTCAGGAAGGTCCATCCTGAACACAGGGTGTGGGACCTGGCCACTGACCTGGGTGGGGCCTGGCTCTGCTCCACTGGCCTCTGCTCCCAGCCTCCTGGTGACTGGCCAGGTCCTGGTGTCCCCGCCCCTGAGAGTCCAGCTGATTGGACAAGGTGGGGCCTATAGGCAAATAAGGCTGCTCCCTCACTCCCTCCCTTCCTCCCTCCTCCCCCTTCTCCCTCAAGGCCACCATCACTGCGGCCTCACACATGCTGGCTTGAGTTTCCCCAGGAATGGCTGGAGCCTTGTAAAACATGTGATTTACTCTCTAAATGCAGGACCGCTCTGGCCGTCTCTCCCCAAGATCCATGCTGCTCTCCCAGCCCCACCACTGACCCTCCCCTTCCTAATCCCCGCCCCCTCCCCCTGCTGTGTGATTTTGGGCGAGCGCTTCACCTCTCTGAGCCTCAGGCTCCTCCCCTGTTAAATGGGGATGAGAATGCCTACCTCATGGATGTGTCCTGAATATTTACACACTCTCGTAGTCCTTAGACAAACATTTCTTGGGAGCTTCCTGTGCGCCAGGCCCTGGTCTGGACACTGAGGACACGGAGATGGACAGTGGAGACCAGGCCTCTGCTCTCTCGGTGCTTCCATCGTGGGGGGCTGCTGGGTGGCTGCAGCAAGGAGCTGGCGGGGAAGGCGTTTGCAAGTGGCCGAGAGCCGAGGCGATGCAGAGTGCGTGGGTGACACACCCAAAGTCACGGGTGGGTCATCAGCAGAGCCCAGGCCAGGCTGGCCGCAGAGCAGGCACGTGACACACCCACTGTGATGGGACCCACCGCGGGATCCTACTGATTTTCAGTCCCTCAACCCAGTGAAGTCACCTCCTTCTGTGAAGACATTCAGCTTCCCTGAGGAGCATAAGTTCACAGGTGGAGGACGAGCCCTGATTGGCTGCTTTCATCGCCTCAGGCCCAGCCAGAGGCTCTTGGGTGGCCCTTTGACTCCCTTCTCCAAGCTTCCCGTTCTCCCATACACTCCTAGCCCCAAAACTTCCTGCAGGTTTACTAGGGACTGGGGGAGGGAGAGGGGGTTCTTTGGATCTTGTTTTAGAGCCCTCATTGCCTCCCTCCCTTCCTGTTCTTCCTTCTAGAAACTCCCTCTCTACCCCTGATAAGTGAATTTTTAATTCTTATAATCATCATCTGAAAAATTGGGGTCTGCTACAGGTAATTAAAATGAGATTCTGCTCTACTTTATCTATCTCTCGCCTCACCTTTGAATGTGATGCTAATTTCATAGCACACCTGGCACGAGAGCTCTGAGAGAAGCCCCCGAGGGGGCTTCATGTGGGAAGGCGGTGGGCGTGAATGTGGATGTGGAGACACATCTGGGGACCAGCGCCCGAGTGCGTGAAGAGTGCACCAGCAAGTGTGAGTGTGTGAGCATGTGCTTGCATGCGCGTGCAAGGCCGGGCAGGCAGCACCTGGTCAGGGGCAGCACGTGGGAGTGGGGTTAGGGGACAGATGATGGTGTGAGGGTACCTGGGGGTGGGTGATAGGGTGCAGGTCTGCCCTGGGGGTGATAGCTGGGGGGCCCTGGAAGCCTGTAGGTCCCCCACTTCCTGGTTGTTTATTTCTCCTCTCCAAACCTCTTCTCTGTCACCTGCAAAGTGGACACAGTGACCGTTCCCCCTGCATAAGACCGTTAGGAGAATTCAGCGCGATGGTCTCTGCGCTTGGGTGGGTGCTCTGGGAGGGTTAGTCATTAGTATTCACCCACCACTGAAGGGTGGCAAGGTGGGGGGTAAGGTGACCAACCCTCCTAATTTGCCCAAGTCTGAAGGGTTCCCTGGGATTCAGGATCTTCTGGGCTAAAACCCACACAGTGGCTATCTAGTGAGGGGCAGTGTGGTGACCTCCCAGGAGACAGGGCAGGACCTGTGGGTGATGAGAGGTCAGGTTGTGGAGTGCAGGGGGAAGAGCTCACCTTGGTTGGGGGCCACAGTCCCCAAGGCAGGCTTTAGCTGCGGCTGCACAAGCGTTTCCCATCTGACCCAGTGGAGAATCGTGGGCTCCTCGGCCCGAGAAGCAGTTTGTGGACAGTGGCCCGTTCAGATGGACCCCATCTGGCTCCAGCAGCACCATCCTGTGTTAGGTGGGAATTCACTGTGGAGGGTCCACAAGACCGCTGGGACCCCAGGCACCCGAATCTGCTCTGAGCCAGCCTCGGGGCTTCCCTCTAGTGTTTGGGTGGGCAGTGGTGGAGCTCTCCCAAGGCCTCAGGGACCCTCTGTGCTGAGTGCGGTATAGTGTGCCAAGACCAATCCAGCCTCTTCTCCCGCCCCAGTGCTCTCAGAGGGCGCTTAGGACCCTCTAAGGGAGGGGACCATCAGGCCCCAGTGCTACAGCCCAGCCTGCAGGAACCTCAGCCCCAAGGGGGATGGGAAAGCACAGCCATTCCTGAGCACCTACTATGCGCTAAACACCTGTGCCGGCCTCGGCTCCCAGCCTCCCAACAAGCTGCCGCTGCCCCATTTTACAGAGGAGGAAACTGAGGCTCTGAGAAGTTGAATGACTGGCCCAGGGCCACAAGCCCGAGTGGCATGAGCCTGGGTCCGTCGGGGAACAGGGCCCACTCCTCTCCCACTGGCCCTCCACTGACCACTCACTCGGGGTCCTGGGGTGAGCCTGTGAGCCCCACCAAATGTCAGCGTGGTGGAGAGAACACGAGGAGGGCAGGCACCCCTCCCCATGAGGGTGCAGATTCCACCGCAGGGCTTCCAGCATGACCTCCCCTCCTCTTAGCCTTGGACCCCCACCGGGGGATCAGTGGAGTCTACACAGAGAGGGTGCAGAGCAGTGGTTGTGCACAGGGTGCTGGGCTCAGAATCGCACCCTCACACCCCCTGCGTGACCTTGAGCTCCTTGCTTCCCCTCCCAGTGTTCTCATCTCTCCCATGGGAGGATGGTGGTGAAGCAGTCCTGATGCAGAGGTGTGATGAGGGAGGTTGTTGCAGACACAGACCCAGTTAGCACAGGGCCCAGCGCCAGGCGAGTGCTCAGGGAAGAAGCTAGTGCAGGATGACGATGGTGATCATGAAAGCCGGTGAGGAGGGCGGACGCTTACAGAGCACGTGCTGATGAGCTAGAGGACACGTGGGTGCTTTGTTCAGGGCCTGGCTCACAGGCTGAGCTCAGGGAAGGCTGCTGTCCCTGTCACTCCCTGCCCACTCCAAGCTGGCCTCTCGTTGCTCCTGAGTTCTGCGCACTGACACCCTTCCCGCAACAGCACCTCCACCACGCCACCCTCCCCAGTGCTCACCCGTCCCCAGGCCACCACCTTGAATTCTGGAAATAAAGAGCGAGTTTCAGTCTAATCTGTACTCCAGCCCTGGTGCTGATAAGACCCCACCTCCCTGATGTTTAAGTACTCAGACCTGCGGGGCCCCTGTGGCCTCCCCTGCAGCATTTCTGAGCCCCGCAGCCCAGCAGCTGCAAGGCTGTCCTCACCTGTCTGACTCCCCTGCTGCTCCCAGAATAAACTTCAGAGTCCTCACCACGGCCCCGAGGTGGTGCATGAAACGACAGCTGTCTCCAGCCACTCCCACGACCTCATCCTGCCCCACACCCTCTCGTGCACAACGGCTCAGGCACCCTGGCCCATGGAGAACTCCTAGATGTTGCCAAGGTCATCGTATTCACTGTCTTGATGCCTGGGACGCCCTTCTCATCCACTGATCTCAGCCTAAAGCCTGAGAGCCTTCCCAGACCCCTGGAGAAAGGACCCCCACCCCGGGCACTCTGTACCACATCGTCCTGCTTTATTTCCTTCATGGCATTTAATACTTTAGGAAGTTATCTTGCTTATTCATTCACTGGTGTATTTATTATCAATCTCCCCTATAAGTTGCAAGCTTTGTGGTATAGAGACCTTGTCTGTTTTGTGCCCTGTTGCATCCCCAGTGCTCTGCACGGTGCCAGCCACATAGTAGGTGCTCAAGAAATGCTTGTTGAATGAATGGATGGATGGATGGTTGAGTAGGTGGATAAGCCCAGCTCTCTCTGTTCCTTAGTTATTAGTGAGGACTTCAAGAGGGTCGGGGCTGGTCCTAGCTCTGCCTGGTCTTTCCCAGGATGGAAGACGCAGTGGGGGACTGTCCTCGTGATCTCTGGGCCCTTCGTCCTTCTGGCACAGATGCTCCCCTGTGTCCAAGGGGTTTGAGAGCCAGCATCCTTCTCCTTCCCTCTTCCAGTCCAGCTCCTTATCTTCCCCTCAGGGTCCCCATGGGCTGAACAGAGCTGGCTTGACCAACTCCACCCACCCCAGACCCCAGTCTTACAAAGAACAAGGGAAGATGTCCAGTGGGGGAGGCTTGATCAGAAAGCCTCATCTGAAGAGGGGACACAGTTATGCCCGTAGAAGTTCCAAGTAAGACAGTCCTCAAAGCTCCAAACCTGAAGGGAGAAGCAGTCCTGTCCCCCCAGTATGATATGGGAGGCACGGTCCTGCCCTTAGGAGCCCCTAGTCTGGACAGATAAACAGACTTGCCTTTACAAACCTCCAATCTGATGGAGGAATCCTAGGGCTCACTGGAGTCAGGGGCCCCCCGAGAGAGATCAGGAACCTGAGCCCCTGCAGACTCAGAGAGACATGAGCTTACGTCATCCCGACAGAGACCATGGGCGAGGTGGCCCCTCTCACAGGTGGGCACCCCCCTCCCTGAACTCTGGGCACGAGACAGAAGGGCATCATCGGGGAGCCAGGGGCTCCCCTTCAGAGACACAGACCCTCTCTGGCTCGCTCCACCCTGGAAGGTGGGAGGTCAGAGACTTCCTGTGTCATCGTGGACCAGCCCCTGTCCCTTTCTGGGCCCATGTCCTCCTTGGCTGAGGGCTGGGTGACATGTAATGCTGCTTCTGCCTCCGCACTGGAATCTGTCCCTTCTCTCCTTGCCCTGGTCTTCCCCCACACTCAGTGGTGTACTGGTAAATAGTTCACAACTGGTTCTCCAGGAAACAAAGCCCTGATTTGTAGTGCTGGCCAGTCTCTGTGGTGTGAATACTCCCACCATGTTCAATTTCAAGCTACCAATGAGATGTTACTGAACGGGAGGTTTGGAAGAGACACAAAGGAATACACCATTCTACAGTGTTTCTGTACCATAGATGCAACTAGCCTCAAACGTGTATTCAATAGTACAATATTATACTGTAATTAGGGATTGACAGGTTTTGCGTGTTTATTAACTTTGATTTTAATATAATCTATTTCATTGTGAGTTAAAACAATTTAATTGTTCATTGTGGCTGTGTTTAACATCTGACTGATGAAATTCCTGAAAATCTAACCATCAGTTCCGTGAGCTGGTTTGAGCCGGCTCTGGCACGCCACTGCCCCTACCCCTCTCATGCCATCATCCCTGCTTCTTGATCCTACAGTTATGAAAATAAAACCTTGACTAATTTCACGGGTCTGTAAAAGAGTCCAACGCAGAGTTCCTGGAGGCCAGGTGGTCAGCCCACACCTCGCTTGATCACCCCTCCTAATGCAGTACTTGACACTTTCAATTTATTTTTCAATACCTTTATCATCAGAAATGAGATCTAATTATAGCGCTTGACTCAACTGAATTAATCATGGGGTGGGTGGGCAGGGAGCATCCTTAGGGCTTTATCTGAGTATAGGAGCACTTAACACTTTAACACTTCAGCCCTCACTGAAGCCACCACAGTGGGGACATCAGGCTCTGGGGTGTACCTGGAAGACCCTGTTCAGAACTTCATTGGAGGTCACCTGACCCAGACCCCTTGGCCCTCCTGCAACCTCATTCTTGCCGTGGGGAGTCTTAGAGCAGCAAACTCATTTCATGGGCAAAGCTCGAAGCTGGAAAGGACTTCCTCATTTTGCAGATGGAGAAACTGAGGCTCAGAGAGGGGCAGGGTCTTGCTCAAGATGACACCCTATCAGGGAAGATTCAGAGGGAGACACCTGGCTCCCCAGCCTGACTCCTCCTGGGACCCGCTGCCCCAGCCGCATCAGGGGTGACGTTCCTTGGCTGAGAGAGAGTGTGGGGATTATCCAGGGTTTGGGAACACAGCTCTTGAAGGTACGATGTTGGGGATCCCTGACCATCACAGGGCCTGGGCCATCAGATACTGGTGTTCTGAGGGATAGCCCCACCCACCTCCATCTGTGGCTGTTCATTCTTTGATCCAATCAACCTCTGAATTTAACCTCGAGTCTCCCCGTTTTCTCCATCCCCCACTCTGATCACAGCCAGGCCTCCCTTGTCTGCATAATCCCTCCTAACTTCTCCCCCCAAGCCCATCCTTTCCCCATCCATCTGCAGAGTCATGGATTCAAAATACAAATCCGGTCATGTCATTCTCCTACTCAAAACCCTCAGGGCCTCCCTCTGTTCTTAGAACAAATCTTAACCCTTCATGGGGTCCCAGGGAGGGGGGATGACCGGGCTCCCACTGCGCTGTCCTCACCCCAGTCGGGGTGTTTGCTCACCTCGTTCCTCCACCTGGGGGTCCTCCCCTTCCTGGCCAGGTCGACACCTCCTTAATCCCTTAGGTTTTTCAAATTCTATGTGATCTCCTCAGGGGAACTTATCTGACCACATGTCTGATCTTGATCCAAATTAGTTTTCTCCCTCCTAAAATTCTCTCTCAGAGTGTCCATTTCCCTTCTTCAGAGCACTTAACTCGAGGTGGTAACCACCACTGTGTGCTTTGTTAATAGACTTCTCCTCGGGGGAGGGGCTCTGTCTGTCTGCGGCAGCCCCAGCTCCTAGAACCGGGCCTGGGCATAGCAGTGGGTGCTCAGTGCAGACCTTTGAACGAATGAATGAGTGAATGAATGACAACCCTTTCCCTGGTGCACACTATGTGCCAGGCCCTGGAGCTGCACCTGTGAACTGGACACGGCTTCAGCCCTTGCAACCCTCAGAGTCTCCCACCGTGACAGACATGTAAATAGATGACGACAGCCCCACAGGCTCAGGGCGTAAGGAACTGGGAATGAGAGAGAAGGGGACACAGGGCAGGGTGATTGGCCCTGGAGCTGTTGGAGAAGGCTTCAAGGAGGATGTGAAATCTGAGTTGGGCTCTGAGGGATGAGTAGGAGTTTGGCCAGCATTGAAGGCAGAAAAGGGCATCCCAGGTGGAGGGAGCAGCATGTGTGTTAGTATTAACTATTCTAATCCTCACAACACCTGCAATGGAGGCCCTGGAATGTGAGTACAGGCAGGGACCAGGTGGTCCAAACCTCGTCTCCAGTCTACAGATGGGGAAACTGAGGCCCAGAGCAGAGAAGTGACACTTGCTGATGGGGGCAGGGGGCTCATATGAGAACTCCCAAGGTCTTGGCTGATCCACTGCTGCATAGCCACCTCCAGCCCCACCTCTACCTGCACCCCTCTTCTTCCCACCTGGCTCCCTGAGAGCTGGCCCCAGGCAGGCCCCACAGGCACAGTTTCTCACTGCCCTCCCATAAGCTGGGGAAGTGACCATTGCCCACAGGCACAGGAGAGATGGTCAGGCTCCACATGGGCCAGCAGGAGTCAGAGAAAATCAACCTGGAGCCTCAGATGTAAAAATGATCAATTGAGTCTGAGACCACGTGCCGGGAGCTGGAGGCCTCCAGGTGCGTGACTGGGTCCTGGCTGGGTAAGGGCCTTTCGGATTGGAGTGACAATGTCTCAGAGTGACCCTGATGGCTACAGCAGGGTGGGTGGGGAGGGTAGGGGCCAGGGACCTGAGAAGACCCGGGGGAGACTAGCTGGAGAGCAACAATGGGGCTTTGAGGCCAGACACACCTGGACTAGGGTCCTTCAGATTCCCTTTCTACAAAATATTTCATAAATGTAGACTCAGGAAACAGAGTACTGGAAGGAAATATTCCAGTTCACGCAGTTAACTCTGAAGATTGTATAGGGAGGTTCCCAGAGCCCAGAGAGGGAGAGTGATTCACTCTAGGTAACACAGCAAGTGGTGGGAAAACTGTCTGCCCTGCTTCTCTTGCTGTTGTTCTGTAAAGCCCCAAACAGACCCAGTGTGGATGGTGGCGGGGCCCAACAGAATCGCCTGGGGTCCCAATCCCAGCCCAGACCCAAACAGAATGTCTGAGGTGGGGCAAGGAATCTGTGCTTTAAACAAACTCTCCAGGTGAGTCTGATAGATAGCAGATGTGGTGGGCTCAGGCTGACCCAGATTCCCTTGGGTTAGGGAAGGTCACATGACCCAATAAGAGCCAATAAGATGCATTAAAACTTTTACTGGAGACGAAGGGGCAAAGGCACTTAATCTTTCCTGTGGGAATTGATCCTGGGGGTATGTGAGGGCTGGAGCAGGGCAGCCATTCCCAAAGCAAGATCTACACTGGAACTCTGCCTCCCCTATTGGCTGAGATCAGTCATGTTGCATTTTCTTCTCATTCGCTGTAACTGAAAGTGCTGACACAGTTGTTACTATTAACTCTGCTGCTGCCCCGGCCCCCAGGACTCAGTTTCTCCATCTGTGCAGTAAAAGGAATTGGGCTGGTTAAAGCCTAAGGTTAGTTAGACCTGGCTCTGACATTTCGGATCTCTAAGGAACCTCAGAATCTGGCGAGACTCAGAGCTCTTGGTGTCAGACATGGAGTTTTCTTGCTCAGTCCCAAGGGCTGGGGAGATGGCAAATGGTGGAAGGGATAATGATAAGGACAAGTCAGTCATAGCTTTCACTTGCTCACCTGCTGGGGGATTTGGTTTGGAGAAACAGTGCCAGGGGAGGGAAGAAGAGCTTCTTTCTGAGCCCTGGGACGCTCAGTGGTGACAATGATACCCAGGTTCCCAGTAATCCCTCTCATCTCTCAGGTGTGTAAAATGTATCCTAATCCACTTGAATCTCCCCATTGCACCACACAAGAAGTAGAGCCCAGGAGGAAAGGGCAGCCCAGAGAGGTTAAGTGCCCCCACCCAGGCCACACAGCCATTACAGGACTAAGCCAGGGCTTGAACCATCTCTATGTGCTCAGTCTCCAATCTCCCCAGACAGCTGTGCTGACCCCTGACTCAGGTGGTCAAGTGTGGCTTAGCTGATGATGGACACCTCTAGATGACCACACGGGGCTGCCAGGTGGAATCTTGCTGCTGTCACCATATGGGAGGAGGGTGAGGGGAGTGGCCATAACATCATGGCTAAGAATGTAGGTGTTGGGGCCACACAGCCTGGTCCAGATTCTGGCTCTGCCACTCAAAGCAGTGGGACCTGGGACCAGTGATTTAACTCCCCTGTACCTCCGTCTCCTCACCTGTAAAATGGGCACGTAGAAGAGTCCCTACCTCCCAGGTCTGAGGCGAGGTTTAAGTCAGTTTATATTTACAAAGCTGTTCAGCAGTGCCTGGCACACAGTAGGTGCTACGTAAGGGTCCATGAGTAACTCGCTTGTAGAGAGAACACATTCCAGGATAGATAAGTCCCCCTAGGGTCACAGCCCTCATCTGAAACCTTGGCCCTGACTCTGCGGCCCCCTCCCCAACCTCAGCTATTCCACGTAGTCCAGATAGAAACAGCCTTCCTTCCTCTTGGCCTTTGTACCTGAGCTCACCACACCCCTCGGTTCTGAGCTCCTTTCTCACCAGGCCTCATACTTTCAATCCTCCCAAGCTGGCCTCTGAGGCTGCCTCTTTCAGGAAGCCCCCTCTGATTCACCCCTGAGACTGCATCTCTGTCTTCTCGCCAGCGCTCATGGGCTCTGTGGCCAGGCCCCTAGTCCTGCCTCTACCAACGCGGTAGAGGCTCCAGACAAGTGACTTCCCCTCTCCAGGCCTCAGTTTCTACATCTGACAAGTGGGCATGATTATCCCTACCTGACGCACTTCACAGGGTTTGGGTGAAGAACAAATGAAGGGGTGGTTGGGTGGGAACTGCTCAGAGTTGCCGGGAACCATCTGAGGACCGTGGCTGCCATAAGCTCTGGTGCGGCTGCAGGTCTTGTTCTGGCCACTGGTCCTGTGGGCAGACGTGCCCCACGGTCAATGCTGCGCGAGCCTCGGACAGGTCTGGTGTGCATCCCGACTCTGGCAGAGAGCTGTGAGACCTTGGGGAAGTCATGTCCAGTCCTCACCTGTGCAGTGGGGGGAGCCCTTTGCCCGCCTCTCAGGGGAGGTGAGGGGGGAATGGGAGGAAGTGGGATGCCGCAGGGGTGGGGGGTTAGGGTCCCAGGGTGAGCCCAGCGGCCCTTGTCCAGCACAGCATTGACAGAGCTGGGGGCAGCGTGGTGCCCGTCCGGACAGTGCCATATTGTCCCTGCCCCCTCAGTCCTCTCCCCCAGGCCCACCCCTCCTCCCTCCCTCCACCCCGAATGGGCATTGGTGCCCACCCAGGCTTCGCCTCAGCTTCTCTCCCTGAGCCCCTGACATCTTCTTGTATTTTACAGAGCTCTCTCCCCGTCTCCATCTTTTTTTTTTTTAATCCAAGTTATTTATATGAAAATTCCAAATGCACTTGTTTTTTTGTTGTTGTTTGTTTTTTATTTATTATTTATTTTTGGCTGTGTTGGGTCTTCGTTTCTGTGCGAGGGCTTTCTGTAGTTGCGGCAAGCGGGGGCCACTCTTCATCGCGGTGCGCGGGCCTCTCACTGTCGCGGCCTCTCTTGCTGCGGAGCACAGGCTCCAGACGTGCAGGCTCAGTAGTTGTGGCTCACGGGCCCAGTTGCTCCGCGGCATGTGGGATCTTCCCAGACCAGGGCTCGAACCCATGTCCCCTGCATTGGCAGGCAGATTGTCAACCACTGCGCCACCAGGGAAGCCCCTCCCCGTCTCCATCTTTTGTCAAAACACCAGCTTTGATTTCTGACAGGCAGGACGTGATCTGAGGGATGACTGACAGCCACCAACTGCTGTCGGGATGCGGTGGAGGCAGGAAGGAGGGTGTGAGGATGCTGGAGGAGCAGGAGCACACCTGGGCCCAGGGCAAAGGGGGGAGGTACTTGGTGGGGCCATGTCTCCCCAGCGCCTCAGGGATGGGCCCCTGGGCAGCCGTCAGAGGGGCAAGTCCCCAGGGGAGGGGTGATGTGACTGCCTCGTAATCTGATAGCACCTCAGTCCCCGGAGCTGCCACAGCAGTGATAACAGTACTGGGGGCCTGTTTATTGAGCATGTACTGTGTCCCTTTACATGCACCTCCTCTATTCATCCTATACCAACACTCTGAGGGAGGCTCTCTTATTGCCCTATGTTAACAGGTGTGGGAATGAAGACTCAGAAAGGTTGAGGAACTTGTCTAAGGACACAGAGCTAGGGAGGGGTAGAAGCAACTTCACTGTTGAGCTCCTAAAGAAACCTCCAAGGGACCAAGATGCTAAAAAGTAAAGGGTCTCCTTAATGTGGGGGGATGTTGGAGGTGCAGAGAAGACCATGACCACGTGTCCCCAAGGCCAGAGCTCATTCCACGTCTTGTGTATGTTCGTGGAGATATGCCTGGACTATCAGTGAAGAATACCAATGAGGAACTTCAATAAACATGAGGAATAAACACCCCAGCTTGGTCCTAGGTTGTGTTCAGCCTGGGTCCCTTGCAGGGTCCCCAGTAAGACTGAGCCCCAATCACTAACACCCTTCCTGTCTCATCCCCCTCTCCTTGTTCTTCCTGGGAACCATCCCGAGCTCTTGTCTTGGGATCTGCTTTCAAATGAATCCAGTCAGGGACACATGATCAAAGCCTTTCAAAGGAGCTGGGGGTCAAAGCTTTCCTCTTGGACATACCTATGGAAGCCCAGGTAGAAAGATCCAGGTGTGGGTTCTGTGAGCCTGGGGAGGGACAGGACTGACTTGTGGGCAGCAGAGCCAGAGCTCTGGGGAAATAAAGCAGAGAGTGTCCCAGGGAGTGGCTGGAGAAGAGACCAGGGAGTCAGATAACCTGCCCTACAAGTTAGTCTGAAGGAACTAGAGGAGGTGGATGTGGGCTGAGTCCCTGAGGCAGCTGAGCGTGCGTAGTGACATGAAGCAGGGGCGCTGGGGCTGCACGGCCTCCCTAATGACTGAGATCAGCCTGGAGGATTTATCAGTGAGAAACCAGAGCCTCTCCCCTGCCCAGTGAGGGGCTTTGGCTTCGAAGGGCAGAGAGAGCCCATCTGTGCACTGAACACTGACAATTGTATGAAAGCATTTTTCTTTCTTCACTTTGGCAACTAGGAAGCCCAAGGGCCAAGTCTATGGCTGACCTTTAGCAATGGCACAGGAATGAATGGCATGCATCTCTGTGCACCTAACTTCCGTAATGATCTTCATTTCTTTTTTTTTTTTTGTCTACGTTTCTTTCCTCCAACTTCCAATTGTTTATATTATACTTTTGCATTGTGTATATTTTTTGGAAGCTGCCTCAACTCCTTAGACAAATAAAGTAGGGCATAAATAAACACAAAATATAAGCCCCATAGGTATGCAACTGTTAACACTTTTCTTTCTATCTTTTTAAAAAAATTTTTATTGGAGTATAGTTGATTTACAATGTTGTGTTAATTTCAGATGTACAGCAAAGTGAATCTGTTATACATATACATATATCCACTCCTTTTTAGATTCTTTTCCCATATAGGCCATTACAGAGTATTGAGTAGAGTTCCCTGTGCTATACAGTAGGTCCTTATTATTTATCTATTGTATATACTGTAGTGTGTATATGTCAATCCCAATCTTCCCATTTATCCCCCGCCCTGGTAACCATAAGTTTATTTTCTACATCTGTAACTCAATTTCTGTTTTGTAGATGAGTTAATTTGTACCCTTTTTGTTTAGATCTCACATATAAGTGATATCATATGATATTTGTCTTTCTCTGTCTGACTTACTTCACTCAGTATGACAATTTCTAGATTTTTCTTGTAAAAATGGCAAATATGCATTGTAAAAAATAATTCAAGAAATACTAGACAAAACAACAACAAAAAAGTAAAATAAACCTCTCTGCTACCTAGAAACATCTGTGATAAATATTTGGTGGACAAATTCCAGGCATATCTCCAGGAACCTACACAGGATATGACAGAAGAGATAGGAGAAAAAAAATAGGATCATAATGGGATCATATGTTTCTTTGAATTTAAAAGAAGAAATGGAGGGCTTCCCTGGTGGCGCAGTGGTTGAGAATCTGCCTGCCAATGCAGGGCACACGGGTTCGAGTCCTGGTCTGGGAAGATCCCACATGCCACGGAGCAACTGGGCCCGTGAGCCACAATTACTGAGCCTGCACGTCTGGAGCCTGTGCTCCGCAACAAGAGAGGCCGCGATAGTGAGAGGCCCGCGCACCGCGATAAAGAGTGGCCCCCACTTGCCACAACTAGAGAAAGCCCTCGCACAGAAACGAAGACCCAACACAGCCATAAATAAAATAAATAAATAAAATTTGAAAAAAGAAAATGCTCCCTATTAAAAAAAAAAAAAAAAAAAAAGAGGGAAAGCAATATTTAAAAAAAAAAAAGAAGAAGAAATGGAAATTGTGGTAAAATTGAAGGAATTATGAACTTCAGATACATTTTGATTCATAAAAGATGTATCTTCTTACAGTTAAGAAGAAAAAAATTGAAAAATATTTAGATGTTGCTATGACTTTAAAATAACTGCTGATTAAATTTTTATACATGTGTGATACCTCCCTGGTAAGAAAGATTAGGAAATTAGCACGTCTTTCATCCCACCACCTCCTGATTTTGTCATACTGGGTCAAGGTTATACTCTTTCATGTTGTTTGGAACCAACATGGCTGTGACTGTTTAGACTCAGGCTTTGTTCTGCATGTGTATAAATTTAATAGTCAGCACCAATCCTCTCCTCCTCCTCCAGAACCCTAACACACACACTCCTGGCCTTGCCTTTCCTGAGTTCTTAATTTTTTTAAAAATGTGTTTGTTAATGGTAATTTTTCAAGATAGACTCACAGAGGTTGTTTCCAAAGTTCCTGCGTACTTGAGACAGAGTATCTATTGCCTTGGGATCTGGAAAATCAACTTGGCTGGGTATAAAATTATATGGTTATATTTTCTTGCCCTCAGACCTTGCTAGATGTTCCATGGTCTTCTAGTGCTGCCATGGAGAAGTTTGTGCCAACCAGATTTCCCCCCATCATTGTAAATTGGCCAATGAGACTCTAGTTTTGAATCTCATTGTATTGTTCAGATACGTTTTTATGTTGACATATTTTTATCAGTTTTTTTTTTTTTCTGAAAGGTATTATGCATTTTTAATATGCAGATTCAGGGAGTTTTTTGCTTTGTTTTTTAAGTTCAGGATTGTTCTCTTGCATTATTTCTTAGATTATGTTGTGCCACTTGCCCCATCGTATGCCTATATATTTGACAGTCTTTGTGTTGAAAACATCATTTTCTTCCTAATCTTTGAAAAAAGTTCTTTTCTAACTAATTCTAGCCTGTTCACAATATTTCTTATAGTATTTTAATCATGTGCTTTTTTTTTTTTTTTTTTTTTTTTTTTTTTTTTTTTTTTTGCTGTTTCTAAGGTGGATTTCATCTCTCTTGTTTCTTTTCTTCTATTCCATTTCATACCCAGGCAAGACAGCTCGACATAATTTTGTGCTGTTATTTTGTAAGCCCTTACTTCAATCCCTTTGAGGATTTTTTTAAAGAAATGTCATGTTGTCTGTCATTTCTTGACATTGCATAAAACCAATTTTTCTCATGTCTTCCCCTCTTTCTTTGGGCAATTCCTCTTGTGGTACATTTTCCTCATCTGCCTTTGTTTATGTTCCTTTTCTGCCTTTTTGTAGCATCTGTGCACATGTCCTGTGTTGGTTTCCTCTTAGCTCAGTTTTGGATGGGACCAGCTCTTTTCGGGAGGGTGGCATGGGAAGGGGTGGGAAGGATGGCCTCAGGGAAACTGAAGCATCCATTTGGGTTTATTGTCTTAGTCTCTCTCTCCACATCAGTTATTTCTTTTGCTGTAGGAGTACAGCTCAGTGTTTGACATCTCAGTGGGCAGTGTGGTCCCATCAAAGCTGTTTCTGGGGACTGCGACCCAGGGCTTGCTGATTCCTCACCCTCCCTCTCCCCTCCTTGCCTCTGGCAGCTACGTGGGGCCAGGAAGTAGCACATCAGTGTGGCTTCTCCTTCAGCTCAACCTTCCTGCTGACTTGTAGCATCCAACTAGGTCTCCTTGAGGTGACCTCCACTCCTCTGGAGGTCTGCCTGTGTCTCAGCACTTTAGGCCAAGAGTGTTTGGGTAAAGCACTCAATTGGGCATACTTTGTTTTAATGAAACTGGCTGCTACACAAGACTGAGGATGCTCATGTAAGTTATCAGTTTCTTCACTTGTTTTGATAGATTTTACAAAACTTGGCACCTTTCAGATTTTGTGGTTGGAGTTGTAGCCGATTTCTGGTATAATTCACAATGAAAAGGCACCCCCTCTATTTTTCATTTTTGTTTTTGTGATTGTTGTTTTAGGTTGATTTTGAGAGAAGAAGGTAAATATGTGTCTACTCCACCATTTTCACTTAGTCATCAAGTGCTTTCTCATCCATTATCTTTTTCAATCCCACTGCCAACCCAGGGAAGTGGCAGGGTGGTTTCCTCTTAGAGCAGAGCAGAGAACTGGGGGACCCAGAGCCTGAGAGTAGAACAAGACTGCATGGCCGTCATAGGCAAGAACAGGCGGCACTCACATGTACCCTGTCCCACTTCAGGGACAAATCCTGACATGTGACCCATAACTCTCTCACACACTGGCTTTTGGCATATGCAAGGCCTCTGCATTCCCATGGCAGACATCACTAATCCATCACAGCACTCTTTCTTCCTGATCCTGAACCCAGCCCCAATCTTCTTTTCAAGGTTACATATCAGGAAAACAAAACCAACCAACTGGCATGGGTTTGTGAAATGAAACTTGTCTGCCTACCTGGTATTAGAGATTTTCCAGGTATGCTGAATAGTTGTGCAGTCAGAGAGCCCTGGATTTGAATTCCAGTTCTGTGAAAGCCTAGCAGGGCAAAGTTGGGCAAATATCTTTGCAACTCTGAATCTCAGCTTTCCCATGTGTTAAATAAGGATCACTTAGTTGGTTGGGGGATTACATGAGGTAATGTTGGTAAAGTTCCTAACCAAGCACATGGCACATAACAGATATTCAATAGTACTTTTAGAAAGAAATGAAAAAAAGTATTGTTCTTCTCTTGATGAAGCTTATGAAGATGGGGGAAGTGAGACAGATTTCACCCCATGTGCAAACTATAGTATTGAATACAGTTGTGAGGTTGGGTCCAGACTCAGTGGGGCAGGTGCTATAATTGATTAACAATGCCTGCCATGTGCATGTGATGAGAAGCTGTGATTTGTGTGCTACCATATATGAAGTGGGAAGTAAAAGAGAGGTTGGGATGTTCAGGCCCTGCTCCATCATGCATATCCCACTGTTTCTTGTGGACCACACAGGTATATGACGAGAAGGCTCTGCTTTTACCACCATGGTGTTCCCTGCTGCTCTGATGACAGTCTGGTAACTTTCATTATCTAAGCTGAAGGGGAGCCAAGACTAAGTGATGTAGTGAGAAGGTCACTGGGAGGTGTCAGAAAGCCTATATTCTAGTTCCGGGTTCCCATGGACCAGCTGCTTGTCCTTGAGCAAGCCTCTTCCTCTTGGGGGTGGGGAGTAGGGGGAAACAGGTGGTGGTAGTGGATGAATGTTATCCTGGAAAGTGAAATTGGCCTAGATGATCTCTAGGAATTCTTCCAGCAGACACTTAGTAAATTTGGGATTTTCTGGTTTTTATTTGTTAAAATGCAAATTTCTGTATGCATTTTACATTTTAATTGTAAAATATATATAACGTAAAATTTACCTTTTTTAACATCTTTATTGGAGTATAATTGCTTTACAATGGTGTGTTAGTTTCTGCTGTATAACAAAGTGAATAAGCTATACATAAACATATATCCCCATATCTCCTCCCTCTTGCCTCTCCCTCCCACCCTCCCTATCCCACCCCTCTAGGTGGACACAAAGCACAGAGCTGATCTCCCTGTGCTATGCGACTGCTTCCCACTAGCTATCTATTTTACATTTGGTAGTGTATATATGTCCATATATACACTACCACTCTCTCACAAAGTGTAAGTTTAATGGCATTAAGTACATTCACACCACCACTATCCATCTCCAGAACTTCATCATTCCACACTGAAACTCTGTACCCATTAAACAATAACTCCACATTCTCCCTCTCCCCAAGCACCTGCTAACCACTATTCTACTTTCTGTCTCTAAGAATTTGGCTATTCCAGGTACTTCATATAAGTGGAATCATACAATATTTGTCCTTTTGTGTCTGGCTTATTTTACACAGCATAATGTCTTCAAGCTTCATCCATGTCATAGCATATATCAGAATTTCACTACTTTTTAAGGCTGAATAATATTTCATTGTATGTATACACCACGTTTTGTTTATCCATTCATCTGTCGATGAACATTTGCGTGGTCTCCATCTTTTGGCTATTGTGAATAATGCTGTTATGAATCTTGGTATAAAAATATTTTTTGAATCTCGACTTTTAGTTCTTTGAGGTATCTACCCAGAAATGGAATTGCTGTATTATATTCTGTGTTTGTTTTTTTAGAGGACTGCCATATTGTTTTCTACAGTTGCTGCACCATTTTACATTCCTACCAGCAGTGTCCAAGGGTTCCATCCTCACCAACTCTTGTTATTTTCTATTGTTTTGATTATAGTCATCTTAATGAGTGTGAAGTGGTATCTTATGTGGTTTTGATTTGTATTTCCCTAATTTTTATCATTTGTGAGGATCTTTTCATGTGCTTATTGGACATTGGTATATCTTCTTTGGAGAAATGTCTGTTCAGGTCCTTTGCCCATTTTTAAATTGTTGTTGTTTTCATTGAGTTTTAGGAATTCTTTATATAATGTGGATATTAATCCCTTATCAGATATGATTTGCAAATATTTTCTCACATTCTGTGGGTTGCCTTATTACTTGGTTGATAATGTCCTTTGATGCACAAAAGTTTTTACAAAATTTTTGATGTGTTCTAATTTATCTATTTTTTTCTTTTGTTGTCTGTGCTTTTGATGTCATATCAAAGCAATCATTGCTGAATCCAATGTCATGAAATTTTCATCTATGTTTTCTTCTAAAAGTTTTATAGTTTTAGCTCTTATATTTAGGTTTTTAATCTAATTTGGGTTAATTTTTATATATGTTGTAAGATAAGGGTCCATCTTTATTCTTTTGCAAGTAGATATCCAGTTTTCCCAATACCAATAGTTAAAAAGACTGTTCTTTCCCCAATGAATTCTCTTGGAACTCTTGTTGAAAATCTCTGGACCACATATACAAAGCTTTATTTTGGGGCTCTGTACTCTAGTTAATTGGTATATATGTCTGTCTTTATGCCAGTACCACACTGTTTTGATTACTATATTTTGTAATAAGTTTTGACATCAGAAAGTGTAAGACCTCCAACTTTGTTCTTTTTCAAGATATTTTTGGCTGTTCAGGATCCCTTGAGATTCTATATTAATTTCAGGATGGATTTTTCTATTTCTGCAAAAAAAAATCATTGGGATTGCATTTAATCTGTAGATTGCTTTGAGTAGCATTGACATATTAATGTTAAGTTTATAATAATACATCTTCAAATCCATGAACATGACACATGTTTTTGTTTACTTACATCTTCTTTTATTTCTTTCAGCAGTGTTTCATAGTTTTTAGTGTACAAGTCTTCTACTTCTTCAGTTAACTTATTTCCTAAGTATCTTATCCTTTGTGGTACTATTGTAAATAGAATTGTTCCCTTAATTTCCTTTTCAGATTGTTCATTTTACGAACAACCTGACTGCTCCAACTAGAACTTTCAGTACTATGTTGAACAGAAGTGGTAAAAGTGGGCATTTTTTTCATTTCCCTCATCTTAGAGGAAAAGCTTTTTCAGTATTTCACCATTGAGTATGGTGTTAGTAATGAATTTGTTTTTTAAAGAAAGACCTCAAATCTCCCTGCTTCTGAGTTTCCTAAACAAACCCCAGAAGGTCATTGCTGGTCCCCACGGAATTAATGGTCCTGGACCTTCCTCCTAATTTAATGCAAATCCTAGCTGGCCTTATTGTGCAGGAGTTTCAGTTCATTTTTACTTTCTCGGCGATACAATCCATCCTCGTTTCCAGCCAAGTCTCTAATCCCTGCAATTTTCATGGTTCTAGTAATTACGAAAAAAAATCCAAAGGATAGAACATTTGCATCCTGTCTATGAAATTACACACCTTAGTGGAGTTTATTAAATCTATTTTGCACTTTCTGAGAAAATTAGACTCACTCTGTGTGGCTCCAGAGGACAAAACAAGAGCCAGTCGCTAGAACCTTCCAGGAAGCAGATAAGAATTCAAAGGGAAGAAACACTTTCTGCCTGTCAGAGCAGTCAGCACAAAGAGAGCCACCCCAGGAGGTCAGGGACAAGGCCAGCAGGGTCCAGTGCCTGGTGTGGTCATTGAAGGGGACAGTTGAGAACAAGGGCTGTGGGTCATAGCTGGGTTCACTTTTCAACCCCCTCCTTCCCAGGGATTCAGGCAAATGAATTGATTTTTCTAAGCCTCTGGAGACAACCATGCAAAGCACAGAGCAATGTTTTGTGGTCATGCTACTATTTCATTATATAGAGTAAGGGAGTGCTTCGCTCCACACCTAGTTTCTTGCTTGGGCTACATGTCCATCAGTGGCCAGCTATGGCCCTGCTCTATATGTTCTTCACTCAGGAAACCAGACTTTTGAATTAGCCACTGTTTAGAAAGTTTCTTCTCACTGTGTAAGAAGAAAAAAAATAACTTTGGGATTTGGGAGGAGAGAGGGGAGAGTGCCTCACATTGGCGTTTAAGTGCCCTGGCCAGAACTGAAACATGCTGCTTCCACTCACAATGAGTGGGTCAGAGCTAGTTACCCAACAAGCCCTAACCAAGAGGACCAGAAAGGTCAAGTCCTGAGACACTTGATGAACAGAACCAGGGATAACGACACTGAGCCCTCTTGTCTGGTGGATGATGGCATCTTTCAGTGGGAACCTGGAAAAGAGCATGTTTGAGGGGAAAAGTCAAAAATAACGATAAGGATTTTCCACTTCTAGCATGACAGCATGAAAAGCTCCAGAAACCCATTTTTCTGTGAAACTGGTGAAAAATACTAAAAAACAAAACAAAACAAACCCCCACCCAAACCTTTAAAATCTTTAGAAATGGTCCTATGGACGTAAAGCAAATACAGAAGCGTTTATTTAAGAAACTCCACAAAAACTGATAAGACCTGCAGAGTCTGGGATATTTGAACCAAGACTCATATCTTTACCACCCCTGCCCAGTTCTACATGATGGAAATTGCACTCAATATTGGTACAGCTGAGGACACAGGGATCCCTCTTCCAGCCAGAGACCTATTTTCCCAGGAAGGGTAGGATATCAGGATTTCTAATCCTGCCCCCAGCTACCTGTTGTCAAGGCTAAGTTCAGGGCAAGTGTGGCTAAGAGGTGGAGGCGCTCCTCTTCTGCCCATCCCCCACTCGGGGGCTCTACTTGAGTGCAGCATCACTGAGAATAATGGGACCCTCACTGTCCTTGCCCTGCATCATGGGGTGGGAGTTTCAGACAAAGAGGCAAGTCCAAGAGATCTGGAGCTGCTATTGCCCCATCCACTAAACACTCAGATCCTGAAGTGGGGATGTCATACAGAGAGAAGTGTGCCATTTCCCCCGCCCCAGAACCAGAGATGAGGCTGAGAGATGATTTTGCTCAAGGGGAGTAGCTGGGTATAGAATAGAGCGCACCAAATTACCCTCACCCCAAAGGAGCTGACTTTATTTGCAGCAGAATGTGGAGAAGTTCAAGTGTAAGGTAATTGTCAAAATCAGTGAAAGTTGTAGTGAAATGTAATTGGGAAGAGATTGATAGATTCATTGGAGATATAGGTTAAACTGAAGGCCAGCTATTTTCCCAGAGAGAACTAGGGAAAGAGACAGGTGAGAAGAACCCTCCTGGGGTCAGAATAAATCTCAAACACTGACCTCTGAAACTATCCCTTCAAAGGAACCCAAGTTTGATTAGATTTGTCTGTGAAGCAATTTATGCTCCAGAGCATTTTTTTTTTAAACAACAGAACGATTAGCCAGAAGTAAGTGGCACTTAACAGCTGGGTCTGGTCACCCCAGGGTGGCTGTGGGCATACCCCCTTCTATTCAGTGTTGTACTAGAGGTTCTATCCAGGATAATTAGGCAAGAAAAAGAAATGAAAGGCAACCAGATTGGAAAGGAAGAAGTTAAACTATTTTTAATTACAGATGACATGATTTTGTGTATAGAAAGTCCTAAGTCATCCTCTAAATTTACTAGAACTAATAAAAAGTTAAACCCACTAAAAACCTATTAGGACAAATGAGTTCACCAAAACTGCAAGACACAAGATCAATATATAAAAATTGATTGTATTTCTATACACTGGCAATGAACAAACCAAAAATGAAATTCAGAAAACAATTACATTTACAATAGAATTAAAAAGAGTAAAGTATTTAGGAATAGATTTAACCAAAGAAGTGCAAAACTTATACTCTGAAAACTATGAAACTTTATTGAAACAAATTAAAGATGATGCAAATAGGAGGAGTGGGGTTCCAAGCAGAACTTGAGGTGCAGCAAAATGGTGGTAGAAGCTTGTTTAAAAATTCAGACTTAGGGCTCATCTTTGTGACCTCTATTCACGAAATCTCGGATGAAGCGCAGAAATAAGCGACCCTGCGTGGAATCTGAGGAGCTGAATAAAATGGTGGCCTGAGCAGAGACTCTTAAGCAAGTAACGTTGAAGTCAACATGGAGAAGAAATGAGACAAAGCAGGGAATGAGACAACACTTAAGGGCCTATTGAAACAGTTCAGCCGTGTGGACGAAAGGCTCTTGGTGCTCCAGCCAGGCATCAGGGCCGTGCCTCTGAGGTGGGAGAGCCAACTTCAGAACACTGGTCCACAAGAGACCTCCCAGCTCCACGTAATACCAAACGGCAAAAATCTCCCAGAGATCTCCATCTCAACATCAAGACCCAGCTTCACTCAACGACCAGCAAGCTACAGTGCTGGACATCCTATGCCAAACAACTAGCTAGACAGGAACACAACCCCATCCATTGGCAGAGAGGCTGCCTAAAATCATAATAAGGCCACAGACACCACAAAATACACCACCAGACGTGGACGTGCCCACCAGAAAGACAAGATCTAGCCTCATCCACCAGAACTCAGGCACTAGTTCCCTCCACCAGGAAGCCTACACAACCCACTGAACCAACCTTAGCCGCTGGGGACAGATACCAAAAACAACGGGAACTACGAACCTGCAGCCTGTGAAAAGGAGACCCCAAACACAGTAAGATAGGCAAAATGAGACGACAGAAAAACACACAGCAGATGAAGGAGCAGGCTCAAAACACACTGGACTTAACAAATGAAGAGGAAATAGGTAGTCTACCTGAAAAAGAATTCAGAATAATGATAGTAAGGGTGATCCAAAATCTTGGAAATAGAATAGACAAAATGCAAGAAACATTTAACAAGGATGTAGAAGAACTAAAGAGGAACCAAGCAATGATGAAAAACACAATAAATGAAATTAAAAATACTCTAGATGGGATCAATAGTAGAATAACTGAGGCAGAAGAAAGGATAAGTGACCTGGAAGATAAAATGGTGGAAATAACTACTACAGAGCAGGATAAAGAAAAAAGAATGAAAAGAACTGAGGACAGTCTCAGGGACCTCTGGGACAACATTAAACGTGCCAACATTCGAATTATAGGGGTACCAGAAGAAGAAGAGAAAAAGAAAGGGACTGAGAAAATTTTTGAAGAGATTATAGTTGAAAACTTCCCTAATATGGGAAAGGAAATAGTTAATCAAGTCCTGGAAGCACAGAGAGTCCCATACAGGATAAACCCAAGGAGGAACACGCCAAGACACATATTAATCAAACTGTCAAAAATTAAATATAAGGAAAACATATTAAAGGCAGCAAGGGAAAAAAAACAAATAACACACAAGGGAATCCCCATAAGGTTAACATCTCATCTCTCAGCAGAAACTCTGCAAGCCAGAAGGGAGTGGCAGGATATACTTAAAGTCATGAAGGAGAAAAACCTACAACCAAGATTACTCTACCCAGCAAGGATCTCATTCAGATTCGATGGAGAAATTAAAACCTTTACAGACAAGCAAAAGCTGAGAGAGTTCAGCACCACCAAACCAGCTTTACAACAAATGCTAAAGGAAATTCTCTAGGCAAGAAACACAAGAGAAGGAAAACACCTACAATAACAAACCCAATACATTTAAGAAAATGGGAATAGGAACATACATATCGATAATTACCTTAAATGTAAATGGATTAAATGCTCCCACCAAAAGACACAGGCTGGCTGAATGGATACAAAAACAAGACCCATACATATGCTGTCTACAAGAGACCCACTTCAGACCTAGGGACACATACAGACTGAAAGTGAGGGGATGGAAAAAGATATTCCATGCAAATGGAAATCAAAAGAAAGCTGGAGTAGCAATTCTCATATCAGACAAAATAGACTTTAAAATAAAGACTATTACAAGAGACAAAGAAGGACACTATATAATGATCAAGGGATCGATCCAAGAGGAAGGTATAACAATTGTAAATATTTATGCACCCAACATAGGAGCACCTCAATACATAAGGCAAATACTAACAGCCATGAAAGGGGAAATTGACAGCAACACAATCATAGTAGGGGACTTTAACACCCCACTTTCACCAATGGACAGATCATCCAAAATGAAAATAAATAAGGAAACACAAGCTTTAAATGATACATTAAACAATATGGACTTAATTGATATTTATAGGACATTCCACCCAAAAACAACAGAATACACATTTTTCTCAAGTGCTCATGGAACATTCTCCAGGATAGATCATATCTTGGGTCACAAATCAAGCCTTGGTAAATTTAAGAAAATTGAAATCGTATCAAGTATCTTTTCCGACCACAACGCTATGAGACTAGATATCAATTACAGGAAAAGATATGTAAAAAATACAAACACATGGAGGCTACACAATACATTACTTAATAACGAAGTGATTACTGAAGAAATCAAAGGGGAAATCAAAAAATACCTAGAAACAAATGACAATGGAGACACGACGACCCAAAACCTATGGGACACAGCAAAAGCAGTGCTAAGAGGGAAGTTTATAGCAATACAAGCCTACCTCAAGAAACAGGAAACATCTCGAATAAACAACCTAACCTTGCACCTAAAGCAATTAGAGAAAGAAGAACAAAAAAACCCCAAAGCCAGCAGAAGGAAAGAAATTATAAAGATCAGGTCAGAAATAAATGAAAAAGAAATGAAGGAAACAATAGCAAAAATCAATGAAACTAAAAGCTGGTTCTTTGAGAAGATAAACAAAATTGATAAACCATTAGCCAGACTCATCAAGAGAAAAAGGGAGAAGACTCAGATCAATAGAATTAGAAATTAAAAAGGAGAAGTAACCACTGACACTGCAGAAATACAAAAGATCATGAGAGATTACTACAAGCAACTCTATGCCAATAAAATGGACAACCTGGAAGAAATGGACAGATTCTTAGAAATGCACAAACTGCCGAGACTGAACCAGGAAGAAATAGAAAATATGAACAGACCAATCACAAGCACTGAAATTGAAACTGTGATTAAAAACCTTCCAACAAACAAAAGCCCAGGACCAGATGGCTTCACAGGCGAATTCTATCAAACATTTAGAGAAGAGCTAACACCTATCCTTCTCAAACTCTTCCAAAATATTGCAGAGGGAGGAACACTCCCAAACTCATTCTACGAGGCCACCATCACCCTGATACCAAAACCAGACAAAGATGTCACAAAGAAAGAAAACTACAGGCCAATATCACTGATGAACATAGATGCAAAAATCCTCAACAAAATACTAGCAAACAGAATCCAACAGCACATTAAAAGGATCATACACCATGATCAAGTGGGGTTTATCCCAGGAATGCAAGGATTCTTCAATATACACAAATCAATCAATGTGATACACCATATTAACAAATTGAAGGAGAAAAACCATATGATCATCTCAATAGATGCAGAGAAAGCTTTTGACAAAATTCAACACCCATTTATGATAAAAGCCCTGCAGAAAGTAGGCATAGAGGGAACTTTCCTCAACATAATAAAGGCCATATATGACAAACCCACAGCCAACATTGTCCTCAATGGTGAAAAACTGAAACCATTTCCACTAAGATCAGGAACAAGACAAGGTTGCCCACTCTCACCACTATTATTCAACATAGTTCTGGAAGTCCTAGCCACAGCAATCAGAGAAGACAAAGAAATAAAAGGAATCCAAATCGGAAAAGAAGAAGTAAAGCTGTCACTATTTGCAGATGACATGATACTATACATAGAGAATCCTAAAGATGCTACCAGAAAACTCCTAGAGCTAATCAATGAATTTGGTAAAGTAGCAGGATACAAAATTAATGCACAGAAATCTCTTGCATTTCTATACACTAATGACGAAAAATCTGAAAGTGAAATTAAGAAAACACTCCCATTTACCATTGCAACAAAAAGAATAAAATATCTAGGAATAAACCTACCTAAGGAGACAAAAGACCTGTATGCAGAAAATTATAAGACACTGATGAAAGAAATTAAAGATGATACAAATAGATGGAGAGATATACCATGTTCCTGGATTGGAAGAATCAACATTGTGAAAATGTCTCTACTACCCAAAGCAATCTACAGATTCAATGCAATCCCTATCAAACTACCACTGGCATTTTTCACAGAACTAGAACAAAAAATTTCACAATTTGTATGGAAACACAAAAGACCCCGAATAGCCAAAGCAATCTTGAGAACGAAAAATGGAGCTGGGGGAATCAGGCTCCCTGACTTCAGACTATATTACAAAGCTTCAGTAATCAAGACAGTTTGGTATTGGCACAAAAACAGAAATATAGATCAATGGAACAGGATAGAAAGCCCAGAGATAAACCCACACACATATGGTCAACTTATCTTTGATAAAGGAGGCAAGCATATACAGTGGAGAAAAGACAGCCTCTTCAATAAGTGGTGCTGGGAAAATTGGACAGGAACATGTAAAAGTATGAAATTAGAACACTCCCTGACACCATGCACAAAAATAAACTCAAAATGGATTAAAGACCTAAGTGTAAGGGCAGACACTATCAAACTCTTAGAGGAAAACATAGGCAGAACACTCTATGATATACATCACAGCAAGATTCTTTCTGACCCAGCTCCCAGAGAAATGGAAATAAGAACACAAATAAACAAATGGGACCTAATGAAACTGAAAAGCTTTTGCACAGCAAAGGAAACCATAAACAAGACCAAAAGACAACCCTCAGAATGGGAGAAAATATTTGCAAATGAAGCAACTGACAAAGGATTAATCTCCAAGATTTACAAGCAGCTCATGCAGCTCAATAACAAAAAAACAAACAACCCAATCCAAAAATGGGCAGAAGATCTAAATAGACATTTCTCCAAAGAAGATATACAGATGGCCTACAGACACATGAAAGAATGCTCAACATCATTAATCATTAGAGAAATGCAAATCAAAACTACAATGAGATATCATCTCACACCGGTCAGAATGGCCATCATCAAAAAATCTAGAAACAATAAATGCTGGAGAGGGTGTGGAGGAAAGGGAACACTCTTGCACTGTTGGTGGGAATGTAAATTGATACAGCCACTATGGAGAACAGTATGGAGGTTCCTTAAAAAACTACAAATAGAACTACCATATGACCCAGCAATTCCACTACTGGGCATATACCCTGAGAAAACCATAGGTCAAAAAGAGTCATGTACCAAAATGTTCATTGCAGCTCTATTTACAATAGCCAGGACATGGAAGCAACCTAAATGTCCATCGACAGATGAATGGATAAAGAAGATGTGGCACATATATACAATGGAATATTACTCAGCCATAAAAAGAAATGAAATGGAGGTATTTGTAATGAGGTGGATGGAGTTAGAGTCTGTCATACAGAGTGAAGTAAGTCAGAAAGAGAAAAACAAATACCGTATGCTAACACATATATATGGAATCTAAGGGAAAAAAAAAAAAAAAAAAAGGCCATGAAGAACCTAGTGGCAAGACGGGAATAAAGACACAGACCTACTAGAGAATGGACTTGAGGATATGGGGAGGGGGTGGGGTGAGATGTGACAGGGTAAGAGAGTGTCATGGGCATATATACACTACCAAATGTAAAATAGATAGCTAGTGGGAAGCAGCCGCATAGCACAGGGAGATCAGCTCGGTGCTTTGTGACCACCTAGAGGGGTGGGATGGGGAGGGTGGGAGGGAGGGAGATGCAAGAGGGAAGAGAAATGGGAACATATTGTATATGTATAACAGATTCACTTTGTTATAAAGCAGATGCTAACACACTATTGTAAGGCAATTATACTTCAATAAAGATGTTTGAAAAAAAAAAAAAAAAAGATGATGCAAATAAATGGACAAACATTCCATGTTCATGGATTGGAAGACGCAGTATTGTTAAGGTGGCAATACTCCTGAAATTGATCTGCAGATTCAATAAAATCCCTATTAGCATCTCAGATGACGTCATTGTAGAAATTGACAAGCTTCTACTAAAATATATGTGGCTTCCCCTTCCCCCCCACGTCCTCAAGTCCATTCTCTATGTCTGCATCTTTATTCCTGCCCTGCCACTAGGTTCATCAGTACCGTTTTTTTAGATTCCATATATGTGTGTTAGCATACGGTATTTGTTTTTCTCTTTCTGACTTACTTCACTCTGTATGACAGACTCTAGGTCCATCCACCTCCTATAAATAACTCAATTTCATTCTTTTTTATGGCTGAGTAATATTCCATTGTATATATGTGCCACATCTTCTTTATCCATTCATCTGTCGATGGACATTTAGGTTGTTTCCATGTCCTGGCTATTGTAAATAGTGCTGCAATGAACATCATGGTACTTGTATCTTCTTGAATTATGGTTTTCTCAGGGTATATGCCCAGTAGTGGAATTGCTGGGACATATGGTAGTTCTATTTTTAGTTTTTTAAGGAACCTCCATACTGTTCTCCATAGTGGTTGTATCAATTTACATTCCCACCAACAGTGGAGGAGGGTTCCCTTTTCACCACACCCTTTCCAGCATTTATTGTTTCTAGATTTTCTGATAATGGCCATCCTGACCTGTGTGAGGTAACACCTCTTTGTAGTTTTGATTTGCATTTTTCTAATGATTAGTGATGTTGTGCATCTCTTCATGGATTACACAATTCCATTCATATGAAATGTCCAGAATATGGAAATCTATAGAGACGGAAAGTAGATTAGTGGGTGATTAGGGCACCCACTAATGGGTGGGCTTGAGGGGATGGAAGAGGTGGGCAGGAGGGCAATAGTTAAAGCGTATGGGGTTTCTTACTGAGGTGATGAAACTGTTCTAAAATTGACTGTGGTTGCCCATATCTGTGATTATACTGAGAACCATTTAATTGTAGACTTTAAATAGGTGAACTGTATGGTATGTGAATTATATCTCAATAAAGTTGTTTAAAAAACTAAAAATTAAAAAAAAAAAACTAAAAATAAATAAATAAAATACATGTGGCATTGCGAGTGACACAGAACAGACAAAACAATTTTGGAAAAGAGAAACAATGTAGGATAATTCACATTTTTAAACTTCAAAACATACTAGGATGAAGCAGTAATAAAGACAACATGGAACTGGCATAAGGACAGACATATAATCAATGAAATATAATTGAGAGTTCAAAAATGAACCCATGGTTCTGTGGTCAATTGAGTTTCAACAAAGGTGCCAAGACAAATCAATGGGAAAATAATAGTCCTTTCAACAAATGGTGCTGCAACAACTGGATAGCCACATGCAAAAGAATGAAGTTGGACCATTACCTTACATTATATGCAAAAATAACTCAAAATGGTTCAGACATAAATGGAAGAGATGACTCTACAAAACTCTTAGAAGAAAACATAAGGGTATACCTGCATGACCTTGGATTTGGCAACAAATTCCAAGATTTGACACCTAAAGCCTGAGTAACAAACAAACAAAAATAAAGGTAAATTTAACTTTAACAAAAATTTTAAAACTTTTGTTCTTCAGACGCCACTGTCAAAGTGAAAAGGCAAGCCATAGACTGGAAAAATGTATTTGAATGTATCATATACCTAATAAAGATAGACTATATTTTTAAAACTCTTACAACTCAGCAACAAAAAAGACAAACAGTCCAGTTAAAAATGGACAAATGATTTGAATATACATTTCTCCAAAGAAGATATACAAATGACCAATAAGCACATGAAAAGATGCTCCATGTCATTAGTTATCAGGAAAACCATTTCATACCTACTAGAATAAAAAAGTCAGATAATAACAAGTGTTATGTGGAGAAATTGGAACCCCTGTATATTGCTGGTAGGAATGTAGAAAGTATAGTCATTTGGAAAACAGTCTGGCTGAAGACAAAGAGAGTATCTTGAAAGCAGCAAGAAAAAAATGACCCATTACAGATGAGGAACTATCAATAATATTAACGTCTGACTTCTCATCAGCAACCACGGAGGCCCAAAGGCAGTGGGATGACATATTCAAAGTGCTTAAAGAAAAATTGTCAACCGAGAAATTTATATCCAGGAAAAACATTCTTCAAAACGGAAGGAGAAATTAAGATCTTACCAGACATGTAAAAAACTGAGTATCTGTCACTAGCAGAGCTGCCCTGCAAGGAATACTGAAAACAGTGTTTCAGGCTAAGATGAAAGGACGCTGGATAACAATTTTAATCCACATGAAGAAATAAAGAGCACTGCCATGGTAGCTACATAGGTAAATATAAAAGGCAGTATAAATGCAATTTTTCTAATCGTTTTCTTCCCATATTTGATTTAAAAGACAACTGCACAAGGCAATAATTATAAATCTGTGCTGATGGGCTTAGAACATAATTTGCATAACAATAATAGCATGGGAGGAGGTAATAGGACTTTCTTGGAGCAAAGATTTTTTTATGTTTTTGAAATTAAACTGGCATTAATTTGAACTAGATTGTCTTAAATTAACATTAATGGTAATCCCTGAGGCAACCGCTTAGAAAATAATTTTAAAATATAATAAAAGAAACAACAAGGAAATTAAAATGACATCCCTGGCACGACTAGGATTTCATCTTGGGGCAGCGTGACTCTGGGCCTGCCTGCTTTGTTACAGGCAATCTCTGCAGTCACCATCACCTTCACGCTCACATGTGTCCCATGAGGTGGGCAGCATGGGGACCAGGATCTCTGTTAGACATATGGGAAAACTGAGACAAGGGGATGACCCATGGTACTGTGACTTGTTTGTGCCAGGGCTTGCTCCAGAACATAGGGCTCTAGATCTTCAGTCTTGAAACTTGTGAAATAAATTCATAGCTGCTTTCATAGCACACTAAGTCCCTGATGCTAATTCTTCAGGGGGCTTAAGAATTATCTGGTCAAGGAGGATAGACATGTCTGTTCAAAAGCTGATCCCCAGGCCCCAGTAATTCTGACTCAGTGGGTATCAGATAAGGCTGGGGAATCTGTAATTCAAACAGGCACCCCCCACTTACTCCTGCCCACCTCTTCCCAGCCCAAGGTGTCTCTGACGCAAGTTTGCGTGCAGAGCACACATGGAGAAATCCTGGTTTTAGGATATTCCAGGCCCTGTTCTAAGGACTTCACATTCATTTTGGCCCAGCTTTTCAGAGCACAGATTCTGGATCCAGCCTCCCTGCATTGCAACTCAGGCTTCAGCACTTACTAGTTCAGGTTAAAGCATTCAGAATAGTACCTGGCACAAAGTACACGTTTTATAATACCAGCTCTCTTTGTTATTACTTTCTTACTTAGTAGTTGAAACAATCTTAAAACCTAGCTATCCTCAGCCCCATTTCACAGGTGAGGAAGGGTGGGCACAGAAAGTTTAGATAATTTGTTTAAGGACACACAGCTAGTGAGTTGCAGAGATGGGGCTCAAACTCCATTCCATGTGACCCTAATGTCAGTGGTCTTAACCACTAGACTGCCCTGCACTAATGACACATGCTCCAGACCCTGCCCTCACACCAGCACCTGCATGGTAGGGCCACACAGAGCTGTCAGGAGAGGCCACCTCAGGTGCTGGGCTTAGCTCCTGCCCCTTAAAGATGGGAGAAGAGGTCCTGGGGACTGGGGAAGGGATTAGGGAGGGGTAGACCCCTGGCCTCTTCATGCCCTCCTGGACCCACCTAAAACCATTTTTAAGACTTAGACAATGCTCACCAGAAGACAGGTGTCCTCTCAGGGGACTCGAGGTTCAATTTGCTGATCCTCACCCCCAGAGATCTCAAATTGGCATCTCCTATGTTGGATGAGAAGGTGAGAAGGTGACAGAGCAGCTTCAGGAAGACAGTCCTGGGCTTCAATCTCAGCTTTCACGTGTTTGAGACCTAAGGTAGGCCTCAGCTTCCTCATCTGTTAAATGGGTGTAAAAGTAGAGCCTATCTCAGCAGGCTGTCACAGCAGAATAATGGATGCTGAGCATTCAGGACAGCAGCTGAGAAACAGAGCACAGCCTTTACAGAAGTTAGCAGCTGGCGATAACATCATTCTCTACACACAGGCAAGGTCATGTTGGCTTTCCCTGACATGGTTTCTTCCTGGCCTTTGCACTGAAAACTTATCTGGAGCCTAGAGTGACCCTAGTTCTCTCTGTCCCAAAAGTGTATCCTCTGGAATCGTGTTAAGTTTCAAGGACAATGTGGGAGAGAGACCAGGGCCAGGTATCAGCTCGGGGTCCTTGGAGGCTCTTCAAGCCACCTGGAGCCCCTGGGCCTCATCCAAGCCCAGCTACCTTCTAGGCTGGGGCAGGTACACCTGCTCTGATGGAGCTGAGCCCTGACTGCAAGTTTCCCCTGCTGGTGTGTGACTTCAGGGGACATTTGTCAAACGCCACTGGAAAAGAAAATGCTGACAACTACTGAGAGATAGCAGCCTTTCTCAGCATGGGAGGAAAACTGAGGATTCTGAGGTGAGACAGTGTCGGCCTGGGGCTGGAATCTCTGTCTTCTGCCATGAGGTTGTGTGTGGCCTTAGGAAACTTCCTTCTCCTCTCCAAAGAGCCTTGGGTTCCTCGTCTATCAGCTGGGGTGTTGCCATCTACTCACAGAGTTGTTGAGAATGTGAGACA
Organism: Balaenoptera acutorostrata; assembly: GCF_949987535.1. Lineage (NCBI taxonomy): Eukaryota > Metazoa > Chordata > Mammalia > Artiodactyla > Balaenopteridae > Balaenoptera > Balaenoptera acutorostrata. The sequence continues at coordinate 23,916,944 of NC_080064.1, read as the reverse complement.
GGAGTAGAGCTAGGAGAAAGAGCTCATTTACAGCAACGATGAGCATTTATTAAGTGCCAGGTGAAGCACTGTCCAGTCATCGTCTCATTGCATCCTGACAACAACCCCTTGGAGTAGGCACTATCATGACTTCCATTCACAGACGAGGCAAGGCTCAGAGAGATTGAGTATCGTAGCCAAGATCACACAGCTGGTCACAGGAGAAGCTGGCCTTGAACTTGGGGCCATGGAAGCCCACCCAGGACCCTCGCCCAGAGCCTCTGCCTCCACAGCAGGGCCTGTCAAGGAGTGCAGTGTCTTCCCTCCCTCCACACAGCCTGTGCATTCCCACCCTAAGACCCTCCCCGCTCTTCCCCTCCCATGCCTCAAAGTGGCAACCTGCACGGACGTCTAGTGGGTGCTGGGCTCATCTGCAAGTACAGAAGCGGGTTCTGCACCAGATGGAGCTGGACCAGAGGCAGCTTGAAGACTCCGTGACGCCGAGCAGGAAAGTCACTGAGCCTCTAAATGCAGGCAGCAGGAGTTACTAATGTTAGAAGGTGAAGGTTTACCACTGCAGGGCTTGGCGAGCCCTTGCCCAAGACTCTCTGCTGTTGCTTCCCTGACCCTCCCTGGTCATTGACAGGGAAGCTCAGAGATTTAGTGCTTTTAATAAAGCAGGTGGCCAGTGTAAGAGAAACTTTCAGTTGGGTCACTCTCCTGGAGGCTGGAGACAGCGCTGGCTGAGCCCAGGGAAGTCAGAGGTCAGCTCCTCACCTTGTTGTACATCCTCAGGTGGGTCAGCAACTCCAGCACTGGTCACCAGCGCATCCACAAGTAGGGACTGGCCTCCTTCCTCCTGCCTGGCTAGTGCCCCAGGGACCTCCCCAGTTTCCTTCATAGATTATTGTTGTCTTAAAAATCAAAAACCTAGAGTTGATTTCAAAGCTGTCATGGGGTAGAGAGGAAGCAAAGGGGCTGAGGGCCAGTCCGGTCTGGTGTGAATCCAGACTTTACCACTCACTGGTGGTGTGAACTTGTGGCCCCATGTGAGTTACTCCCATCTCTGAGTTTTGGTTTTCTTTGCTGCTCAGTGGAGCCAAGTTTCCTAACCTCTAGGCTGCACTGACCATGTCTGCGGCACTTTGCTTCTTGACATTGTTTGGTGGGTGACTTGCTCCTGTGGGTGGCTGTTTGCTGCCCTGCCTGGGAGTCCCCAAAGTCAAGGCTGGGTCAGGGTCTTCATCCTGGGGAGGCTTCCTTGGGGGGTGGTCAGCAGCGGGAGATGCCAGCCACTCCTTCCTTACAGCAGCCTCTGGTCTTAGGGCTCAATGAGCTCTGGGGGCACTCAGAGCCCCCTGGGATTTGCAACATGTTCCTGCCCCGAGGATCAGCTGAGAGCTGCCTGCTGCCGAAAGCAGACTTCTCCTTCCTCAGAACTTGAAGCCCTCAGGTCTGAGTCCCATATCCCCATGTTGGCATCGGTAGCAAATATGGGGTGGGAGGAGTGAGCAAGTCAGAGAGAGAAAAATTAATGGGTTCATTGACAAATAGAGACAGAGGTACCAGGTGGGCTTTATGCCCACTCAGAGAAGGAGGTACACCTGCACACATAGGGGCATTCACACAGAGAGGTGCGCGCACACACACACACTAACTCGCACAGCTGGCCAGTGGCAGATCCAGCATTTGAATCTACATCTGGGTGTCTCCAGGATGTTCCCCTTTGCCAGGGGAGAGCAGAGCTTCAGGGGAAGCAGAGACCCAGGCAGAAGGAGTCTGGGGTCTTCAGGGGTTGGTGTTTTTCCACCAGCTGAAGCCCTAGAAACTGAGCCTCGGAAAGGAGGTTCAGGGTCATGACTTTGAGGCTCAGAGAAGCCCTTGGGGCTGACCACGTCATGTTTGTCAGCCCCGGCTCTCTGGGAAGCAGACACTGAGAGGGAATCTGGAAGGTGAGAGTTTCATTTGTGAGTAAAACCTGTGAAAGATAAAAGGGAGACATCAGAATTGGGTGGGGGAGGTTCTGATGAGGGTCTAATCAAGTTTCCATCACCCCCCTGGGGTGCACCTGAGTAAAGGCTGGCATCAGCAGTCCCATATGGGGCAGGAATGGCCACACCCAGTATCTGTGCTGTGCTCCGTCACTGGAGAGCAGGGCCAGGCCTCAAAGACTCTGGCAGGACCCAGAGGCACTGCGACCACCTGCACTCCTCATGGTGGGTGGCCAGTTTTCCTTGGAGTCCAGGCAGGGTGCCTCTGTGAGTGCCACACCGAGCCTAAGCCTAAGCTTTGGCTTCCAGTGTCACTGAGGTGGTTTGGGGGTTGTTCTCATCTTACCTGAGGTTTCAAAACTTGGGCTCTGTCTAACTGTGAGATCTTCTCAGTGTCCTGCATTGGACAGGTCTGAGATCCTGGAGAGATTTCGTGAACCTTAGAGAGCTGAAGTTCTTGATCGGAGGTCCCTGGATGAGCTTCAGGGATGCCAAAATTCCCTGAACCCCTTAAGCTTGAGTAAGTGTAACAATGATTTTATATCCTGTTGATGGGTTTAGGTCCATCCCAGGTGGGTGGGAGCCGGGTGCTGGATATCTCTGCAACCAGGAGGGGAAAGAATATGGAGCTCAGAGGCCACCTATGGAGGGAAGAGGGTGCAGGGAGGAGGAGCAGAGATGGGAGGGAAGGTCACCTCTGTTGTAAATCAGGTCATCAAGTGTGAAACTAGCCAGGGTTTAAGCCAACAGTTCTGAGATCTCAGGGAGCAGACATCCAGGGGAGCCCAAATGTAACGTTTACAGGCAGGTAGGCATTCTCCTGAGCAGAAAGTGCAAAGATTTCATCAGATTCTCAAAGGAATCTGTTTAGGTTAGGTTTGTGCTGCAGTAACAAACCACCCCCAAATCTCAGTAAATGAACACCTAAGTAATTTACTTCCTCCCCTGATAAACCCCACTGTATGTCAGGTGATGCTCAAGGGCTGCCGTCCTTGGTGACCCAGGGATGCCAGCTGCCTTGATCCTGTGTCTCACCAACTCAACACACAGCTCCACACTCTTCAATGACGGGGAAGAGAGAGCTGGAAAGTCCTACAGGGGTTCTTCCTTTCCTCAGCCCAGAAGTGACGCATGTCTCTCCCCATAGACTGGAAGTACTTCCTAGCCCCACTAGCTACAAAGGAAGCTGGAAAGCGTAGTCTTCTATGCACCTAGGAAGGAAAGGAGAGACTGATTTGGTGAGCACAGGTAATGTCTACTAGAGGTGGCTCAAAAGATTAACACACTTTGGATCAGAGAAGTGGGTTCTAGAACACTTATTTGTAGATCAGCTGTGTCAGCATTATTTGAAGTTTTTGGAAAATGAAGATTCCAGGCCACAGTCCCAGAGAGCTAGATCCTGTGGTCCAGGAATCTGTATTTTAACACATCTCACGGGTGAATGTGCACTCAGGTTTGGCAGCCTCTGGAGTGGAGGGTCGTCTAAACAGAGGGCTATGAGATGCGTCAGAAACCATGCCAAGTTTTTTTTTAAAAATGGGCCCTCAGTTGACCTGCTCTCTTCTCTCTACACCCTCCATGCTGCCAGGTTGGAAGCTCACCTGTATCCTAGCATCGTGTGTGAGGGCAGTCCTTTTTTAAATTTGAGACATATGCCAGTTTTGGTCCACTTCACTGATGCAGCAACAGAGGCACAGAATGTTCCTGTGGCTGGGAAAGCACACTGGACCTGGCGCTGTGGACTCCTCTCCTCTTTTGGGATAAGGAAGAGGCCAGCTCCAGTGTCCAAACCACATCCGCAGAGGGCGTGCTTGCCTGGCATTTTTCAGGGTCATGGAACTTTAAGACACTGGAAGCAAAGGCCAAAAGTGTGCTAAACACCCTCATTATGGCCAGTTCTCTTTTTGCCACTGTTGTTTAATTCCACCGGGAGAACAAGATTGGAAAAACAGTGCTGTCTTAATTTGCCGGAAAGAATAAGATAGACAAGTTAGACGGTAACTGAGGGTAATGAAGCTCCAGGAGGACATCATTCACATTCCCTGAAACCAGGGCTTCCTTCTATCATGACAGCCTTTCCTGTTTTTGGAACTGATTCTTTTCTGGTGCTGGAGTGGGGCTGGCTCCCCACGTTGCACAGCAGGCAGGCACTGGAACTGGCTTGGACTGATTCATGAGAGTCCATTGAGAGCCAAATGTTAAATAGTCAGGAATTTTGTGAGCAATTGTTAAACCATCAGTAGCTTGAAATTGTTCATGGTGGAATATTTACACCACAGTAATTAGCAAATCAGGGCTTTCTTTTTCTTTCTTATTTTTGGAGTGGGATGCTGGAACCCCACTCTGTTAAGGTCTTTGTAAATAGGAAAATCAGATTAAAAGGAGGAAAAGACAAAGCTTGTGTCTCTGTGGTGCCTACAGAACTCCATCATGTGGGGAGAGACCTCAAGAATGTGTTAATTAGTGAGCATTTCACCAACAGCACCCCTGGACTTGAAATGGGTCTCCCAGAAGAGGGTTCATAGGTTTACTGAAAATGGGTTCACAACTGAGTCTGGTAACAAGCAACCCTGTCAGGCTAGATTCAGAACACCTGGGGACCAGGGGAAACTCTGTTCAGGGGGAGGGTGTCACTGGTGTACACGGGGGCATATACATCTATGTACACATGAAGGCCTATTGTCAGTGCACAAGGGATGTATGTTCATTAATGCAACAAGGAGTGTGTTTGTAGTGTCCATGGGAGATCCTCTTTGGTGTAGGAGCATCTATGTGACCCCCACTGGTGTGATTAGGAGCACGTGAATGTGCTCCAAATTGATTCCACATGTAAGGGGCTTGGAAGTCTCCACTCAATCCCAACAAGAAGTGAAAAGCTGAACAGGCTGAAAAATCAACAACTTTCTTAAGAAAGAGGAGGACACAGGGCAAACCACTGCCCCAAAATTGGAGAGACAGGTGAAAACAGGGAGTCATGGCTTATCAGAGCAGAGACTCACAAGTGGAAACCACTGCTGGGACCAGCACCAGGGTAAGAAACCCTGAAGTGTAACTGAAGAATTGCTGGAGGCTCAGTGCCGATAAATCTGAGTTAAAAACTCGAGAGGACCCAGCCATAGGGCAGCCCTACAATATTGTAAGATTTACCTCCAGGAGGTTGACCAGGTTCCCACAATAAATATTGGAGAAAAATCCCCTCATACTTCCAACAGGGGGAGGAGGAAATGAACCATCCTGAAATATCCAGAGCACTCTATTCTATTCTTCTTAACAAGGCCTGTCATCTGGGAAAACTAGTTCACAGATCCCTAACATTCTGGGGTATTAGAGCCTAACCGACCTGGGGAAGGGAAATTCTGTCTAGCCATCCCGTCCCACTCTTGCCATCCTGTCCCACATAAGAGGGGAGAAAAGAAAAAAACTGAGAAACGCTTGTGAAGTTGACAGTCCAGAGGCATAGGCTCACCAAAAGACTGAGACCTAATCATAGGTCTATAGAACAATCCCCCCTCTCCCCAATGTATACACCCCAACACCACATTCCTAAAGGCCTATCACCAGCAGTTTCTTTTATCCAGTACATCATGTCTGGCTATCAAGAAAAATTACAAGGCATACTAAAAGGAAAAAAAAAAAAAACACAACACAATCTGAAGAGAGAGCAAGTATCAGAAACATACATGGCAGGGATGTAGAAATTATCAGACTGGGAATTTAAAAGCTATGATTAATATGCTAAGGGCTCTAAAGGATAAAGTAGACAGCATGCAAGGACAGATGAGCAATGTAAGCAGAGAGATAGAAATCCCAAGAAAGAACCAAAAAGAAAGTCTAGAGACATAAAAACATTGTAACCAAAATGAAGGATGACTTTGATGGGCTTACTAGCAGACTGGACTCAGATGAGGAAAGAATCTCTGAGCTAGAGGATCTGTCAATAGAATCCTCAAAAACCAAAAAGGAAAGAGAACAAAGACTCAAGAAAAAAAAAAAAAAAAACTAACAAAGTATCCAAGGACTGTGGGGCAACTACAAAAGGTATAACATACACATAGTGGGAATACCAGAAGGAGAAGGAGGAGAGAAAGGAACAGAGGGAATATCTGAAACAATAATGACTAAGGATTTTTCTACATTAATGTCAGACATCAAACTGCTGATCTAGGAAGCTCAGGGAACACCAAGTATAAAAGCTCCCTGCCCCTGCAAAATACTACACCTCCACATGTCATCTTCAAACTACAGAAAATCAAAGATAAACAAAAAATCATGAAAGGATCCAGAGGGGGGGAAATAAAACACTTTACCTATAGAGGAGCCAAAGCAAGAATTACATCTGACTTCTTTCTTAGAAACCAGGTAAGCAAGAAGAGAGTGGAGTCAAATATAAAGTGTTGAGAGATAAAAAGCACCAACCTAGAATTCTATACCCTGCAAAATTATCCTTCACAAGTGAAGAGATACAGACTTTTTCAGATGAACAAAAATTGAAGGAATGTGTTGCCACGGGACCTGCCTTGCCAGAAACGTTAAAAAGTTCCATAGAGAGAAGGAAAATTATAAAGGTCAGAAACTCATATCTACATAAAGAAAGGAAAAGCATCAAGGAATAAGTGAAAGTAAGATAAAAATATTTTTTCTCATTTTAATTGATCTAACAGATAACAGTTTATTCAAAATAATCATAGCCACAATGTATTAGACTATGTTTGTTTGTGTATATATCTTATGTGTACAGTCCTCTTTCGGCATCCGAGGGGGATTGGTTCCAGGACCCACCACGGATACCAAAATCCACAGATGTTCAAGTCCCATAGTCAGCCTTCTATACCCTTCGTAGCTTGGCATCCGCCAATTCAACCAACTGTGGATCATGTAGTACTATAGTATTTACTGAAAAAAATCTGCATATAAGTGGGCCTGCATGGTTCAAACAAACCCGTATTGTTCAAAGGTCAACTGTACATATATACATCTGCTTACGTATGCTTATATATAAGTGAAATGAATGACAGCAATGATACAAGGGACAGGAGGAAGGAATTAGGGTTATTTTACTATTATAAAGTACTCACACTACCCATGAAATGGTATAGTGTTTTTTGAAAGTAGGCTTGGACTAGTTGTAAATGTAAATCGCAAACCCTAGTGAAGCCACTTAAAAAAGTACAAAGAGAAGTATAACTGATATGTGAAAAGAAGACAGAAATGGAATCATATAAAATGTTCAAAGTACAAAAGGCAGAAAGAGTCCTTACTGATTTTTTTCCAACTGTATGACATTCTGGAAAAGATAACACTATGGAGACAATAAGAAGATCAGTAGTCGCCAGTGATTGGGTTGGGGGTGGGTAGAGATGAAAAGGCACAGCACAGAGGATTTTTAGAGCAATCAAAAATACCCTGTATGATATTGTAATGATGGATATATGTCATTACACACTGGTCCAAATCCATAGAATGTAAAACACCAAGAGTGAACCCTAAAAGTAAACTGTGGACTTTGGGTAATTATGATGTCAACTTAGGTCCAACCTTGGTGGCAAATGTCCCATTCTGGTGAGTGATGTTGGTAATGGTGGAGGCTAGGTATGTGTGGTAGTGGGGGATATATCAGAAATCTCTTTTCCTTCCTCCCAGTTTTTTGTAGGCCTAAAACTCCTCTTTAATAAATAAAGTCTTTTAAAAAAACCAACAAATTTATTATCTTAATGTTCTGGACATCAGAAGTCTAAAATGGGTGAGTGGAGTTCCATTCCTTCTGGAGAGTCTAGGAGAAGTTTCCTTTCCTTTCCTTTTTTATTTATTGTTTCCTTGCCTTTTCCATCTCTACAGGTGGCCCACTTGCCTTCACTCATGGCCCTGCATCATTCAATCTGATGCTGTCATCACATCTCCTCCAGCTCACCTGCCTTTCTCTCTCTCATTTATAAGGACCTTTGTGATTACGTTGGGCCCACCTTGAAAATCCTGGATCGTCTCCCCATCCCAAGATCCCTAATTTAATGACATCTGCAAAGTTCTTTTTGACATGTAAGGTAACATATTCACAGGTTCCAGGCATTAGAATGTGAATATCTTTGGACAGCCCTTATTCTGCCTACCGCAGTCTGTCCTCTGGCCCCCAAAGAGTCATGTCTATTCTACATGCAAAACTCATTCACCCCATCCCAACATCCCCAAAAGTCTCAATCCATTTAGAGCATTAACTCAGAGTGAAAAATCTCATCAGCTCAAAAGCCCCAAATCTCAGGATCTAAATCATCTAAGTCAGTTATCTGGTGAGATTCTGGGTATGATACACCCTGGGGCAAAACTCCTCTCCATCTGGGGACCTGTGAAACTAGAATTGGACACCTCAGTGTCCTCATCCATAGAACAAGGATATTAATAGTTTCCACCTTGTATCAGAGTTCATCCAGAGAAGCAGAACCAGTAGCAACTTAGATATACGTGTGTGTGTGTGTGTGTGTGTGTGTGTGTGTGTGTGTGTGTGTGTGTTTACTAAGGGATTTATCAGAGGGAACCAACTTCTGCAGTAACAGTGCAGCTGGCTAAGCAAGGCTGTCTCCACATCTGATGCTGGAGCCCAAAGTCCACAGGCAGGCAGTCAGGAAGGGAAGATCACAAGCAGGATGGAAGCCCATGAAGATGGGCTGAACCCATGTCTATTCTGGTTGACTCTGATCTTGGTGACAAGCGTATCTGCAGAAGCTGGGCCCTTTGTCACGGAGCTGAACACACTCCACACCTGACCCAGGAGTCAGAGAGCTGAAGGAAGATCTGGGGGAATGGAGAGAAATTGAAGGCTCAACTTGCTTCCCGCTGACAATCGGCAGATCAGCAGCAATTTGTGTGCACTGCACCTTAGCTGCTGCCCCTGCTGTACCGCCAAGTTTCATGAGTTGTACCTCCTTTGTACCCATCCTAACAGGAAGTGTGGGTAGAAGGGAATTCTGGGAACAAAGCTGTGCCCAGGTTGTCACATTAGGAAGCCATCACGCACCTCCTAGAGCTGCTGGAGGAAATAGGCAGCGTCTGAAAAGAGCTCAGTTCAGTGAACGCCCCAGCAATGTTAGGGCTCATCACTGTTATTATGATGGTTATCACATGACCTGGCCCATCAGTCCACATGGGGAGCGTGTTTATGGTGAGTGGGCCCCCTTTCATGGAGAGCCACACTGATGATCATGGAGAGAGAACTTTCTCTCACAGAAAACATGCTATTCCATCTTCCCTTGGAGTTCAGGAAAACGTAACTAGTCTCAGGCTGGAGGAGGCTGAAGGAGGGTGGATAGCCATCCTTGAGGGCTGGAGAGTATGAACTTTCTGCAAAGCTGGAGACCTAATTTGCTGGGACCAAAGTAATGTGCAAAAATATGAAGGATGCAAAGAAAGAGAGAACCTATAGACCGCAGCAGTGGGAGGCTGGAAGCTGGAAAAGAGGGATGAAACTGGCTGGAGAGGAGCCATTGAGATGTAACTGCAGCAGGAACACATCTGGGTTTCTATTTGTGTGAAATGAATGATCCCTGATCCAGATGTGTTGCCAGATTTGGGAGAAGAAAAAGGAAATGTCCCTGAGAACCCCGAGGGCTGAACCTTACAATATGGGTTCTGGGTTCTGGTTTTAAATTTCCTTAGTTATGGAGTCTAAGTTGAACACAGTGGGATCTTTCTGTGAGGCCTGGTGTCAGGGTTGGATTTAGGGTTGGGTGGAGGGGTGTTCTGGGGTCCATGCAGGGAGAGGTAATTTTCTTGGAATGAGAGAGAAGGCAGAGCTGAGTCAGCACCAAAGGTGGGATGGGTTGGAGCTGGTAGGACTGAGGTTGGAGGGGTGAGGTGGCAGTGAAAGGGAGGGTGACTCAGAGCTGAGAGGGAGGGGCAGATAGTTCCAAACAGGGCTGCAGGCTTTGGAGAATAATATTGCAAGTAGGGAGGGGCAGGTATGAGGTGCTCCCTGTGTGAGTGGACTGGGGGTGGCAGTGATAGCAGCTCAAAGGTACAGGAGTTCCCTGGACCTCCCAGGTCTGCTGCTATAACAAATTATCATAGACTGGATGGCTTATAAACAGCATTTATTTCTTATAGTTCTGGAGTTGAGAAGTGCAAGATCAAGGCACCAGCAGATCCGGTGTCTGGTTCCTAGAGGTTCTTTCTAGCTATAACCTCACATGGTGGAAGGGGTGAGGAAGGTCTCTGGTCACTTCTATAAGGGCACTAATCTCATTCATGGGGCCCCACCCTCATGACTGAAGCACCTTCCAAAGGCCCCACCTCCTAATACCACCACAGGGGATGCTAGGTTTCAGCATATGAATTTGGTGGGACACATTTAGTCTCTAGCAGGGGTAATAGCACCACCAAAGATTGCAGTGGGGTAATATTACCTGAAATATGCAACAGGCCCAACCCAGAGCATGGCATATGGAAGGTCCCTGATAAACAGAGCCCCCTCTCCACCCACCCCAGGCCAGGACAACACCGTCATGCTTCTGGGACTCATGTCCTGCTCCACTCACTTCCTCCTGGCTGTGACCTTGGGCAAGCCCTCCTGAGCCTCAGTTTTTTCATTTGCAAATTAAGGATAATAATAACATCTTCCTCCAAGTCGAGGTGAGGACTCACTGAGATGATACTTGTAATGTGCCTGGCTCAGGGCCTGCACAGAAGGCACTCTCGATTAAAGGCAACTGGCATCACCTTGAGCTGGGGGCTCTGCAGGGGCCTCTTAGTGAAGCCCTGGACCCATAGGAGGGCCGTTCCCACAATGATCACTTGCTTCAGGTGTTCTCTCCAGAATCTTCCGTGGGATCCTTGGCTGTCCCTCTTCTGCCCCCTGGCCATCTCCTGTCTCTCTGTCCAGCTTTGGCAGGGCCGATCTGACCTGAACTTCATCTCTGGAGATGGATTCTCTGTGCTCACAAACCTATCCATTTGCTGTCAGTATCCCACTGAGATCGTTACTCTCCTCCACCTGGTTAATGGCTGGAGCACAGCGTTGTTGGGGCAACTGTGAACAATTCAGACTGCACATGCTCTCCTCACTCCCTCCTCACCAGCAATTTGGGAAAATGCAGCCAGTTCGTTAGACACTTCATGTAAAAAGCGGAATTTCCACAGTATGAGCTACTCCTTTTTTCCTTTCTTTTGTTTTCTTTTAAATGACAGTCTCCCTTGCTCATCATTCTGTCTCATGGAAGATCTCAAAAGAGTGATGATTCTAGGGAATTCATGAACTCTTGGGAAGTTGAGGCTCCTAAAAGCGTACTCATTTACAGCGTGAAATATGGCTCCGCGTGTGTGTAACCCCAGGCAATTTCATGGGGCCAGGAAGGTAGGGGCTTGAATTGCTTCGCTGTAGTGCTGTCTGTAATTACCTGCTTCTTACTGGTGCTCATGGCCTCAGTTTCAAATTGAGAAATCAGAGAAAGTGATGCAGCAAATGTGGGTCTCTCAACCCTGCCTCGGCCTTGTGACGCAGCCAGGTAAGGTCCCACCTGCACTTCTCACCTGTACAGCTCCCTTGAGCCCAGGCCCCTTCTCTGGCTGACTCCACTTTGGGGCTCCAGGCCCTAACCCTGGACATTTGTCCATGGCCTTGGCATGGGGTCTGTGAGTCTTGCTCTCCCTAATGTCTTGCTCCAGCCTCTCGGGTCCTTCCCACTGCAGAACCAAGCAGACGGCCTGGCAGGTGGAACAGAGCTGGATTTCATACCATCCTCCGGCCTGGGCAAGAGACTGTGCCATGGACAATGTAGAGGACCCTGCTCTGTCCATGCCCGCCCCATGGCATCAGGAATCTCCGGAGCCAAAGGGGTGATGGGCCCACCTGGAGGCTACCTGACACCCTCATAATTCTAGACACTTTTGGGCACTTTTTGGTGCCTGGGACCCCAGAATTCCCTGCCCAGGTGGCCTGAAGCCCACTTCCTGACCCAGGTCAGCCATCAGAGGTAGAGTCACAGTGAAGAGGAAGCAGGGTTCACATCTCTGATAAGAGGGCTTGTTGGCATAGCTGAGACCCTTCTGTTGCAGGTGGGTTTCTGCCATGGCAGGGGTGGAAGTGTCCAGAGGTTGCTGGAGCCATCAGGGAAATGAGAGTCACCAGGGGGACACTGTCCCTGATCCCTCAAGTTCTGATCAGTATCAAGTTCTAAGTTTCAAAATTCATAGAATCATAGTATCTCGGGGCTGCAGGGACATTTGTCTAGGCATTAACTGAGAACCTGATGTGACAAGGATGAGGTTTATCATCATGCCCGTGTTCATAGCCATCCCCTCCACTCTGCTCCCAAGAGCAGGTTAGCCTCTGCCTACTCAGCAGGAATCTGGGACCTTGGCCCACAAGAGCTCTGTTTAAGGACAATTTGCTTATCCTGGACCCCAGGGCACCTGTGTCCTCCACACAGAATGGTCTTGACTGCCACTTCCCTAGAAATGCTTGGACCAGGGACATTGGGAGGCCCCTCCCAAGGCTGGCTGAGCCCTTGGAGTTTGCAGACAATGAGGGCTGCTGAGGCAGGGGTGCAGAGAAAGTCCCAGAGCTTCCCCAAGTGTGGGCTCTGTACTGGAATCAGCCAGCACAACACCAAACCTATTGAGCCCAGATCCCCACTGAAGGGTCCACCTGGGGCAGGCGGACCCAACTCAGAGAATCTAGCACTGGGCACTCTGTCCACACCTATGTCAGTGTGAGGGATCTCCAGGGGGCTCAAGGGCCACACTCAGCATCTCTGGAGGGGGAGGGTTTCTGGCTGGTCAGCAGCCACCTGCCAGATGCCTGGGTCTCCACCATGAGCATGGGTAAAGCACATGCTCATGGCGTCTCCATCTGAGCCCTCCCCAAACGACCTGCCCCAAATCACCCAGGAGGAAGTTAGAGCCGAGACTGAACCCAGGGACTGCTGATCCCTTCCCTAGACACACTCTCTCAATCCCAGCAGCCCCGGGGGCTGGTCTCCCAGCCTCTGCTCGACTCCTTCACAGACAGGGTGCTCACCACCTCCCGAGCCAGCCAGAGCATCTCATGGTGTTCTGTGTGGAAGGAAACAGACCAACACACCTGTCCAAGTTCTCCAGGCCCTAGGACAGGTCCTGATCATCCTCTGAGTCCCTGCCCTACAAGTGGGGAGGACAGGGCACCGGCCAGAGGCTCAGGTTCAAGTCCTGGCCCTGCATCCCCACCGCAACCCCCCGGAGCTGCTTCCCCCTCAGGAAGGGAGACTCAGACACATAAAGGATGCCTGTGCTCCCCAGCCTATGCCACCCCGTGTTCTGTGATTGCCGTCATCCTTGTTGGTTTTTTACCATAGTCTCCTCTGCAGGTTCTTTCAGAGCTGGGAGCTCATTCTCAGGGAGCTGTCCCTATTCTCATGATCTGCCCCTGTTTGGACTCTGAGCTCCCCTCAACAAGGTTTAATCCTCTTTTCCAGCCTGAGGTTTATTCTTTTCTATTTGTTATTCAAGTTGGAACATGGCAGGTCAGTGCTGTGTCTCAACAGGGGAGAGGATCAGGGTAGAAACACAAAGCCTCTGACCACCCCCCAAATCTCCTCATATCAGAGCTGGGGGATGGGGCACAGCAAAGCCCACTGGAGGCCAGTGGGAGACTGAGTTTCCCACCTGAACTTTACCTGTGACCCCGTGTGACCTCACGCAGGTCACTGCCTCTGTCTGAGCCCTGGATTTTTTTCATCAGTAATGTGGGGCAGAACCATGCCCTTGGCTACCTCCCAGGAAGGTTGTAAAAAGAAAATGGAAGAAAAGAGGAAAAGGGACTCTGTTGATTAGAGTGTTCAGTGTATTAACCTTGAATGTAGCTATGAGGTGGTCAAGGGTCAGCATTTTACTATCAGCTTTATGTTCATCTCTTCTAGGTTTGTTGTTTGTTTCTGTTTCTCTCCTTTCCTGTGTTCTTTTGAATTAGTTAAATCTATCTTTTTGAATTACATTTTTATTTATCTATTGGCATTTTAGCTATACCTACTTGTATTTCTTAAATGATTGATCTAAAGATTACAGAGCACATCTGTAACTTTTAACCTTGCATCTGTGTAAGTCCACTTTGTGCCTTCCCTCATTATCCTTTGTGATATAGTTGTCATATATATTATATCTACATACATTATAAATTCCACAATGCAATATATTTTTTTGCTTTAAAGAGTCTGATGTATTTTAAGAAAATAAAATGAAAAAATAGTCTTTTATACTCACACATTTCTCATTTCTGCTGTTCTTCAATATTTTCTTGAATATTTAAATTTCCTTCTGGCACCACTTTCCCTCAGCTTAAAGAACTTTCTTTAGTATTTCTTATAGTTCAGTTCTGCTGGTTATAAATTCCCTTAGTTTTCTTTTATCTAAAAATGTTCCTATTTCACTTTTGGTCATGAATGATATTTGTGCTGGATATAGAATTCTGGATTGACCATGCTTTAAAGATGCAATTTGATTGTCACACGACCTCCATTGCTTCTCAGTAGAAATCAGCAGTCAATCAAATTGTTATTTCTCTCCATGTAATAATGTCATTTTCTCCAACTGCTTTCAAAGTTTTCTCAACTGGGTTTCAGTAGTTTGACTATGATACACCTAGGTGTAATTTTCTTTGAATTCATTCTGCTTGGGGCTTGCTAAGCTTCATAGATCTGTAAACATTTGTCTTTCACCAAATGTGAGGAATTTCCAGCCAATACTTATTCAAGTAGTTTCTTCCACCTTTCACACACATTCACACATGTGTCTGTACACACACACATTCTTCTATGGCTGCAGTTCCATATATGTTAGGTTTTTCTTTTGATATTATTCTACAGACAACTGAGACTCTTTTTTTAATTTTAATTTCTATATCTTTTAGATTGGAAATTTCTATTGATGCATCTTCAATTTCTTGGTTCTTTCTTCTGTCTTCACTTTTCTGTTAACACATCCACTGTTTTTTTTTTAATATTGTATATTTTAGGTCTACAATTTCCATTCAGTTCATTTTTATAGTTTTATTTTGCCGCTGGGATTTTAAAAATCTTTTCATTCATTATTCTGAATATAATTTTCTTTACCATCATGAGTTTAACTATAATAGCTGCTTTATAATTCTAGCATTTGCATTATCCTGTGTCTGATAATTCTAACGTTTGGATCATCCTGAGATTGTTCTCCACTGACTGCCCTTTTCCTGATTTTAGTTCACACTTCTGTATTTCTAGTAATTCTGGATTTTATCTTGGACATTATTTTATTTTTTATTTTTGACCACGCTACGTAACTTGCGGGAACTTAGTTCCCCAACCAGGGATTGAACGTGGGCCCTCAGCAGTGAAAGCACAGAGTCCTAACCACTGGACTGCCAGGGAATTCCCTATATCTTGGACATTATTAAAGCTATTTTATAGACATTTTGGATTCTTCCAAACGAGGGTGGTTCTTGTCTGCTGGCTCTGGGGGCAGATGCAGCCAGTGCAGACAAGAGCTTCTTACTTAGCTTGGGTGCCTGTGCAGCTGCTCCTAGCAGGCCTCCTGGGTTCCATTACTTCCCAACTGCAATGTGTTCCCAACATGGCAGAAAAGAAATCTCAGAGTACATAACTGGTCACTTTCTTTCCTTCCTCTGGCCCTCCCTGCACTGCTCCATGGCTCCTCTTCTCTTGGGATAAAGAAAAGATCCACTCTGTTGGCCTGAAAGACACTGCACAGCCAGGACCCTCCCTGCCTGGGATGGTACATAACAGTCCCCTCCCTCCAGACCTTTGGGCATCTCCATCCCCTGTGAGTGACACTCTTCTTCCTGCCACAGGCCTTTTCACAGGCTCCTTGTGCTTGTAGTGTTCTCTTGACCCCCCTTTCCACAACATACCCCTCACTCTTTAATCCCAGCTTACCCATCATCCCCTCAGGGGTACCCTCTCTGACCTTCTGTGACAAGGTCAAACCCCCATCTATATGTCTTCATAGCACTGAAACCCTCTCCCTTATAGTATTTATTACAGTTGTGAATTCACATTAACTTATGATGTTCTTTAGTATCCGTTTGCCAAACTAGACTGTCAACTCCACAAGGGCAGAGACTGTACTGGTCATGGCTTACATTGTAATCCCCAGGGCCTGGCACAAAGTGACAGTGTAATGAAAACATGTCACAAGGTTGTGTGGTTAGGAGCTTGGTCTTGGAAAACATGCTGCACATCTCAGTCCTAGGACTCATTTCCCTTTAGGAATATGGTTTTGACCCTTGAGTGTGGTTTATTTTAGGCAGAACCTTTCTTTTTGTTTAAATTTTTATTGGAGCATAGTTGATTTACTATGTTGTGTTTAGGCAGAACTTTTCATTGCAAAGGCCAAATGGCTTAAGCCATCTCTCCCACAGGGTGCAGAAAGCCTGCTTGAGAATGAGGTCAGCACAGGAAAGTAGAGATAGGAGACTGAAGGCAGGAGATAGAGCCCCAGATCCAGCCACCAATGAAGTGAGTTCTTCCCCTGTATTTTCTGGTTCCATGGGCCAATAAATATGAATCCCCTTTACCTTAAAACTTATAATATTATTTTTACAGAAAGAAATGTATGAGTTCATTACTTAAAGTTTCCAAGGTAACCAAAAGAAGAACTATAAATATAATAATGTTAGCAGAAGGGGAGACCGGCTGGTAGAATGAGCTAAAGCCTCAATCACTCCGGAAGCCAGGAGATGGTGGTACAAACATGTTATTTAGCTTTATGAGGAAACTGGTAGGAGAAACAGCTAAACAAGTTAAAATTGGTTACCTCTGACAAGCAGAACTCAGGGTGAGAAGTTCAAGAGACCACTACTTTTCATTATCAGTCTCTCTACACTCTTTTTTTCAACTGTATGCATGAACCACTCTGCAAACTGAAATATACAGAAATAAGTTTGGCACATAACATAATTGCAGTTCCTTAAGCTGACTTGGCTGAAAGAGCCCATTCACTTTTTGTTTTATAAAAATAAACTCTCACACTTATAACTAAGGTAAACATTAAAAGCCGAATAGTTTATTTTGTTGAAGCGATTGTGTAATTAAGGTTTAAAAATAGAACCTGGGATAACTTTCTCTCTGGTGTTTAAAGAAAAATGGCTTGGACAGAGGGGGACTCAGTCATCAGGACCACCCCAGGGAGGCTTTTCCTGGAGGAACCAGGCTGGGCAGCAGGGGCTGGGCTTGGCCCCCTGTGGGATCACCCAAGACATGCACGGCCTGAAGTCTCCTTCCATGACCCACACAGAGGCCCATCAGTGTCCAAGCCTGGGTGGCCTCGAGCCCACAGGTGAGTGTCCCAGAGGTGGAGGACGCAGCCGTGGTGGGTGGGCAGACGGCCAAGCCTCTCATTGCCTCACGAAGCCTGTTCCCAGCAGCCTCCGGCAGGGTTCACCCTATTCCCTCCTCCCTCCCTCCACGGTGGCCTTTGGGTAGCAACTCATACTGGGACAGACTCCTGGGGCAGCAGCAGATAGTGAGAAGGATGTGGGGACCACAGTCTTGGAGTGGATGAGGGGCCATGCTCTCTCCTGCATCCTGATTTCTTCCCTGGTTCAAAATAATCTTCTAAGTTCACCCTCCTTCCGACCTCCCCTCCCAGGTCAGTCCCTCCACAAGCCTGGCCTTTACTTCCTCCTCTAGGGAGATAAAAAGATGAAGCTAAGAAACTTCCCTGAGTCCCTTCAACTCTGAGTTTCTGTGATTCTAGAATGGATCATCCGTGGGGGTAGAAACTGTACATGCCTTGTTCAGCCCTGCATCCCTAGCACTCAGCTCAGCACCCAGCACAAAGAGGACATTTGGAAAATATTTATTGAATGAAGTAATGAATTCTAAGATCCTATAATTCTAAGTGTCTAAGACTATGATTCTAGGACTGTGTAGCTCTATGATTCTAGAGTTCTAACTTGCTATTACATTTTACCAAGGATCCCAACACCAAATGCCAACAGGGGCCAGTCAGGGGCCGTGTATAAGTGAAATAGCCAGATGCAGGTGCAAACTGACAGTTCCTGCCCCGTGGAGCAGGGCTCGTGCAGGCCTCATAGACTGGCTCAGCCGGGAACTCTGTATCCGGCCTCACTGACAGCTGGCCACCCTTCCTGGTGACACAGCCCGTTTTCTGGCATCTCAGCTCTGAGGCTTCTCTGCTTCTCCATTCCGGGCCTCACTTCCCTTCTGGAGTTTGGTTCTGCCCCTTTACTGCAGCTTATCTGAGGCAGAAACTTTTCTTGCTAGGGGCAGAACACAAAGACTCCTAGGAAAAGGTGTAACGATCTACATACCTGGAAAATACAGCAAGATGGAACTGACTTCAAGGATGTGTCGAGGCAGGGGCTCAAACCATCTCCCTGGGGCTCTACTTCCTTCCTCTATCTTCTCCTCTCTTCCTCAGTCTGTGTTGACCCCCTTCTCAAGAAAGCTTTCTCGTTACTGCGGGGAAGATGCAGCCGCTCGAGGCATCCATGGTCCTTACAGCTTGGGATCCTAGGGAAACAGCAACCGTCTCTCTCCAAGGGTCCACAAGTCCAATCTCAGGGAACACTCTGATTGGCTGAAGCTGGGTCATGTGCCCCACGTGGGCAGGGCCAACCGCACCACACAGAATTTTTTCCTCTTCACAAAGAGGATTCTGTCACCCGCAGCCCTGGGGCTGGGCCTGGGGGTGTTAGAAAGTCAAATGCTCAGATGTCCTCTACATGATATGGAGGAAACAAAGGTCTTCCTGGTGTGACTGCATTTCCCCTAAGTCACAGAGGGTGAGAGTGAGACCCCTGAGCTGGTAGACCAGCTCTACTCTGTCCAAACACCGTTGGCAAGGATGGGGCAGCCGTCAAAGGGCTGGAAGACAGGCCTTGCAGGGGAAGCAGAAAAGCCTGAATCTGCCTCCTCAGCTCCTTGGGCTCCCTGCGTAGTTGCGAGAAGAGAAGGAGGGCCCGGAGGCCAGGACCAGACTGCCCAGCACAGTCGCCAGGCCTCCTGGAATAGGTAAATGCCCCAGGCATTGTCCAGGTCTCTGCACCTCTACTAGGCTGCCTCGTGGGCTGCAGGCAGAATGAATAAACAATAGGATGGTGGATGCTTTGGAATAACCTAGAGTTGAGAATGAAGGTATTTATCACAGTCAACCAATCAGACAGCTGTCTGTAGTTGCAGCAGGGGAATCATAGGAGGAACGAATCAGCAGCTGCCTCCAGTCAGCTGGACCAATCAGATGAATCTGTTCAGCCAATCACACACTGAGCATTGATAAGCGTGCCTATTAAGAGATAGGTGGATAGAATTGGTGGTGGTCCACGTTCTCCACGACCTCCAGGGGTTCCCCACCTCTCCCACTTGGGGAACAGCCTCTCTGACAAGCTCAGGACAGAATGGCCTCCCGTGGGTACCCCCAGCTCAAGGCACACAGGTGGGGTCCTGCCTGGCATCTCAGTGGCACTTTGGTATATACTTGAGTCATCAAGCTCATCAGAGGTGTGAAAATGTTATGATCGGAAAGAGAAGTGATGAGTGGGATCAGGTGGGGTTAAATATTTCTCAGGTTCCTGAGTGACATACTCAGGAGACATCCCCACCTTCTCCATGGGGTCATCAATGGGTCACACATGGGTTGGGAAAAAGAAGCCGGTCCCCACCTGTCAGTCTCATTCAGGGGCTCTGAGGGTATTAGACTATTTTTTAACAGCTTTATTGCACTAAAATTGCTGTACACAAGCTGCACATATTGAAATTGTACAGTCTGGAGAGTCTGGGCAAATGTCTACACCCATGAAACTATCACCACAATCAAGATAATGAACATATTTATCTCCCAAATTTCCTCATAGGCCTTTGTCAGCCTTCCACCCCACCCTCCAGGAGCCACCAAACAACTTTCTTTCATGATAGGCTAGTGTGCATTTTCTAGAATTATATATAGAATCCTAGAGTCGCTCAGCATAATAATTTGGAAATTCGTCCATGTTTGTGTGTGTGTGTCAATAGTTTGCTCCTTTTCATTGGCTGAGTAATATTCCACAGTAAAGATACACCTCGATTTTTTTATCCATTCACCTGTTGGTGGACATTTGGGGCTATTACAAATAAAGATGTAATGCACATTTATGTACACGACTGCATAAGCAAATGCTTCCTTTTTTTCTGAGGCAAACAGCTAGGAGGGGAATGTCTAGGTCATATGGCAGGTGTATGCCTGACTTTTAAGGAAACTGTCAAAATGTTTTCTACAGTGATTGCACAGTTTTACATCCCACCAGCAGTGTATGAGATATCCTGTCCCTCCACATCCTTGGTACTGTCAGACTTGGGCTTTAGCCATTCTAGTGGGCATTTAGCTATAATTTCTACTTCCTTAATGATTACCGATGTGGAGAATCTTTTCATGCCCTTATTTGTGACTCATATATCTTTTTAAAGATATAATTCCATTATAATTTGTGTCATAATAAAGACCTTCAAATTTGTTCATCCAGTCATTCCCTCATTCATCAGATATTTACTTGGTGCCTATTATGTTCTAGACACAAAAGATACAACAGGATGCTCCCGCTCTCCCTATGTCCAGATGAGGGGCAGACATAAATAGATCATCAAACAAATAAACATATCACTTGAAACTGGTATGCTTGTTAGGCAGGGAGAGAATGGGACAACATGAGGGAAAAGAACAAGGGCCTTATTCGGGTGGGGACTCAGGGAAGGCCTGAGTCCTTTCCTGGTCCTTCCCTGTCCTGGGCCTCAGTTTCCCCAGTTGCAAAACTGTGACGCGTGGCCAGAGGGTTCAGCTCAGGACTGGGCAGTGAGAGGGCAGGGGAGGCTCAGAGACTCAGGGGGATGAGCAGCTCAGGGCAAGAGTGAACACAGAGTTTGCCCACAGGATGGGCTTAGGGACACGGGGCATACTGGGTGGTGAGGCAGTAGGACTAGGGAGGATGCTGAGTGGGGCCGACAGGAAAGCAGTCCTAGTACCTGGGGCTGAGGAGCCCAGAGCACCAGCCTCCCAACCAGCCCCAGCCTCCCCTTGGCCTTGCCCACTTTGACAATGGTCCTCCCAGAGGTTAGAGGTGACCTTTGAACTCCTTCAGCTCCCAGCACTCCATGGCTCCCCTTTACACTCAGAGCAAAAGCCAGAGCTCCAGGCAAGCTCCCCACCTTGTGCCAATCTACCCTCCGCACTGCCCTGAGACCTTGTCTCTCTGCTCCCTCCCCAACGCACCAAGCTCCAGCCACACTGACCTCCTACTGTTGCTCAAACAAGCTAAGCCCATTCCGGCCTCAGGGCCTTTGCACTTGCTGTCCCCTCTGCCAGAAACATGCTTCCCTCTGCTCTAACCAGGGCTTGTCCCTTCACTTCATTCAGGTCTATGCTCAGATGTCTCCAAAAGTATCACCCACCTCAGCTTATCACTCTCTGCCCCGATCCTGCTTTATTTTTCTGTATAACACTTATCCGCCCTGACATTATTTATATATGTCTTGTTTGTCACCCCCCCCCCCACCTCATACACTACAACAGGAACTCCACAAGGGCAGGGACTCAGACTGTTCTGCTCCCTGCTGTGTCCTCAGACCACAGGACAGCACCTGGCACATAGTAGGTCCTCAGTAAATGAAGAAGTTGGAGCCAAACATACTGAGTTCAAATCCTGACTTCTTCACTCTCTTGCAGTGTGACTTTGGCCTGGACCTTGACCTCTCTGAGCCCAGTGTGCCTCATCTGTAAAATGGACCTAATAATCATGCCAACTCACAAGGGGGCTATGAAGTTGTCAGAGTTGACAAGGAGCAGACAAGGAGCCAACTGTGGGGCCTGGCATGTAGTAGAAACTCCAAAGATGAGATACAGTTATTGCTGCTGCTATTGTTATAACAGTAGTAAGGAAGGAGTTTGGATGCAGTGATTTTGTTTATTTATTCATTGGTCCATTCCCTTCATAAACCCATATTGACACATCTGCTTTCAGATGCTGAGGACACAGAAAGTTAGGTCTAGGGAGAGTCACAGTTTAGTGGAGGGAAGACCAGGGGGTTGGTAATGAGGGGCCATGTGTGGAAACAGAAATAGGCTCATTGGTAGAGACATAGGGTCGGGAATGATCAGCTTTACAGTAAGAATCACAGAGAAGTGGGTGTTGGAGTTGGGTCTTGAGGAGCGAGTAAGAGCTCGCCAGGCTGACAGTGAGGGAAGGGCCTCCAGGCAGAAGGAAAGGCAAAGGCAAAAGCGGGGGCAGGTGTTTGTTTGGTGTGTACCTGGCTGATGTCTGTTCCTCTGCGTGGCTGGTGCAGGGCCAAGGAGCTTGGACCGTGGCTCAGAGACATTGTAGAGCCTGAGATGGGTTTCCAGCAGGAGGGACCCAGTCAATTTTGTGCTGTGGAGGGTCTCTCCAGGGCAGAGTGGAGGGCGGGCTGGAGGGGAAGGGCTTGAGGGCAGAGAGGCTGTCAGTACATCGAGCTGGGGCATGGGTGGGGGGTGGAGTCAGCCAGAGGACCAGGGAGGAGCCCAGTGGTGAGGACGGGCCCCAGATCAGCTCTGGAGAAGTATCCAGGCCAGTGGGCTTCACATGGCAATGTCTGAGCTGCAGAATGAGGCTCCTTCAACTCCCAGATAACATCAGATCCTCCCACCTGACCAGGGCTGGGATGACAGGAGGCTGTGAGGTCAGAGACCTGAGATGACACTACAGTCAGCCTGGGAATCCCCCTCACAACCCACAGGGATGTCAGGAGGCAGTGTTCTGTAGACTGGAACCTCCGCAGAGAAACCTGACAAGACTAGAGAAGTGTCCTCTTCCAGAAAGCCAAAGGGAGACACATTTGTATCCATGACACATTCATATTTTTCAAGAGACAATGTGATTGTTTTCCTAATTTGGCTCTGGAAAGCAATGAATGGAAGATTCCACCTGCTGTGACAGCCTCTTCCGCCCTCAGGCACTAAACAATAGAAGAAGTTTCCAGGCCAGGCTCACTGATGCCTGAAATTCAATCACTGGAGCGTCATTCTTTTGGTTTGCAGTTTTGTCCTTCATAAAAATGCAAATGCCTGCACAGCAAGAGGTATTCAACAAAAATAATTTATCTTCATTCACTCAACAAATATTTACCGAGCCCCTTCTCTAAACCAGGCAGTGGTCAGAGGCTGGAAATAGAGAAACTAATTAAGACTCAGTCCATACTTTCAAGGAACTCACAAGTTCTGTGTGTGTGTATCTATTTGGGGAAGGGCAGACACGGAAACCTAACCATAACAGTCTTGCATGTGATGTGATGGTGGTGGGTACAAGATGCCATGGGAATCCACAATAGGCATGATCCAATTATCTGTTGCTCAAGGTCATACTAGGAATCTAATATGTCATGAAAGAAGAGAATCCCAGCTGGGGGCACAGCCAGGGTGAATGGATGGAGTCATGAATTGGGGGGCAGGGGGATGAAGGACTCCATGCCTCTCAGCAGGCTTGGACACAAGGCAGGACATGGGAGATGGTGCTGGAGCGGCAGGGAGAGCTCCTTATTGACTGGATGGAATTACCCATCTCAGGTGGTGGTGTCTGTCACAGTGCTTTGCTGCCTCCCCAGCTACCATCTCACCTCTACCCACCAAGCCCTGCCCTTTGGGAAACTGCCAGGTCCCAACTCATACTCAGCTCCAGAGGTGGGGCCTGATTGGCTTAAGCCATCAGTCCAGTCTATCCTGCTGGCACATGATTGGTTCAGGGAAGGGCACATGACCCAACTCAGGCCAAGGAGAGGAGGCGAGATGTTTGCAGGGGGTGGGGTCGTTTCTGGGAAAAGGATCCTCTCCTCTCCTCCAAGAGACAGCCCACAAAGGACCCACACTTTTGTTTTGGCTCCAGGGAGTGAGGGTGTGAGTGGCCAGGGATGAAGGCAACACTGGAGGAGAGAATGTCAGAGAAATGGAATCTGGCTGGGCCTACATCTGTGGGTCTCTGTTTTCTGAGCCAACAAATCTCCACGGTTGTTTAGCCAATTTACTGTTACTTTCAAGTGAAAAGTTCCTTATTGGGGCAGGGCAATTCTGGAGGACAGAATTGGATAGAGCTGGAAAAGGAGCAACCAGGGGTGCCCGAACCTGAGGTGGGATGGGAGTGGTCAAGTCTCTCTCCTTTTGATTTCGTCTCCAAGCAAATTTCTTAGGAGTAAGATCTTTCTTCAGAAAGCATCCCCTGACCCCTTACACTGCCCTAGCACCTGGATGGTAAGTCCTGGTTAGGGGACTGGATTCTATCCTAACGCAGCTTGCTGCCTGACTGTGGATTCTGGTGTAGTCATCGCCCCTTTCTGGGCCTCTGTTCGTGATTCATCCCCCAGCCTCCAGACTGAGCTCCCCAAGGGAAGAGGTGATGGTCAAGCCAACCCTGCAGTTCCAGAGTCCAGGACAAACCTAGCATAGGACCGGTGTCAATGAAGCTATTGACCAATCAATGTAGGAGCTGCACCTTCCTGCTCTAAGCTGCCCAGGTCAGGGCCATGTGTGATGCAGACATTAACTGGCTGTTGTTCCTCTGTCCATCGCTGGAGTCTCATGGAGACCTCAGCCCCATGCTAGGGCAGCAGAACACATGCGGGAGGTGTCAACTCACACAGAACTTCTAGTACAGCTGCAATTAGACTGAAGTGCAAGAAAAATCACCCCAAAGCTCAGCCATTTACTTTCTAGCTGCAGCTGACCTGGACAGTCAAGCTCTGAGCTTTCTCCTCAGTCTGCTTATTGGTGTGTGTGTGTGTGTGTGTGTTGGGGACAGGGGAGAGAAAAATGGTCAAATGGCCCCTGCCAGAGGACAGACGCAAAGGATGGAGGGAACCAATGGGGGCCAACCCAGAGCCACTGCTGAGCTTTGGTGGTGTGGACTGTACCTCAGAGTGCTTGGACAGGGAGGACACATGTCTGTACTCACAATCATGATCAGAGAAGGCTGGGGTGGGGAGACCCACTGGAGGTGGGTCAGGTGCCCAAGGACTGGACTTGCAATCTCAGGTCTGTCTCCAGCCTTTCTAGGACTAGGGTTCCTCTCTTGAGAGGAGGTAGGAGGCAGTGGAGTACAAAGAATGAGAGCCTGGGATGGGGTACATTGGCCTTGAGAGGGCTATAAGGTTAAGAAGAATCATCACAGGACGTGACATCACTCATTCACTTACTAATTCATTCGCTAGTGTTTTTAATCCTGGGATCTGTTGTTACTAGTTGGGGAAGTCGGTAACAAATAGAATTACACAAATGTAATATACTATATTACATTGCATTATATTATGTTATATCATAAATTATAATAAGGGCCATGATGGGGGTTATGAGGAGGAGTCAACTGTAAATGATGAAAAGAAGTGCAATAGAGGTGGCTGAAGAGGTGGGGGTAGGGGAAGAGTTAACTGATACTTATCTTTGCCAACATCTTAATCCTCACAATAGCCCAGCATGTCAATAACCTAAACAAGTCAATTAAAAGGCAGAGATCTTCAGACTGGATAAAAAAGAAAGACAGGACTGCATGCCATCTACACAAGAAAAACACTTTAGATATAAAGGCATGTAAGTTAAAAGTAAAAAGTTGGAAAAAGATGTACCATGTAAACATCAATCAGAAGAAAGCTAAAGTGGCTATATTTGTATCAAAGTTTATTTCAGAGAAAATACTATTACTAGGGATAGAGAAGGTAATTTCATAATGACAAAGAAGTCAATTCATTAGGAGGACATACAATCCTAAATGTTTATGACACTAATAGAACTTCAAAATACATGAAACAAAAACTGATGGAACAACAAGGGAGATACATAAATTCAAAATTATAGTAAAAGATTTCAATATTTCTCTTTCAAAACTGATAGAAAAGTACACAGAAAATCAGTAAGAATTTAGAAGGTTTGAACAGCACAATCAATCACTTGACATAACAGCAGAATATACATTTTTTCAAATGCACGTGGATCATTTACCAAGATAGATCACAGTCTAGACCATTAAAGTGTCTCAATGAATGTAAAAGGATTCAACAATGCAAGTATGCTATCTGACTACAATGTAGAATTGAATTAGAAATTAATAACTGTGAAAAATCTCTAGAAAATTACTATTTGGAAATGAAATAGTACATTTCTAAATAGCCCATAGGTCACAGAAGAAATCAGCAGTGGAATTAGAAAGTATTTTGAACTGAATGAAAATTAAACACAACATATTGAAATTTTTGTGATGCCACTAAATCAGTAATTAGGATCTTTATTGTAACACTAATGGCTTATAATAGAAAAGAGGAAAGGTCTCAAACCAATGATCTCAGGTTCACTCTTATGAATTAGGAAAAGAAGATCAAATGAAACCCAGAGAAAACAAAAGAAAGGAAATGATTAAGATCAGAGTAGAAATTAATGAAATAAATAACCGAAAAATTAAACAGAAAACCAATAAAACAAGAGCTAGTTCTTTGAAGAGATCAGAAAAACTGATAAACCTCTAGCCAGACTCCACAGGGAAAAAAAAAAAAAGACACAAATTACAAATATCAGAAATGAGAGAGGTGACATTAATGCAGATTCTACAGATATTGAAAGGATAATAAGGGAATATATGAAAAACTTTATGCCAGTAAATTTAACAGCTTAGAAGAAATGGATGAATTGCTCGAGAGATATAAACCACCAAAGCTCACTCAAGAAGAAATATATAACATGAATAACTGTAAATCTATTAAATACATTTTGAAGTTAAAAATCTTTCCCAAAAGGAAAATCCAGTTTCAGATGGCTTCACTGGTGAGTTCTACTGATCATTTAAGGAAGAAATGGTACCAATTCTACACAAAGTTTTCCCCCAAAATGGAGGTGAGTGACTACTTTACAACTCATTCTTTGTGGTCAATGTTTCTTTCACACCAAAAACTCCATAAAGACATAACAAGAAAACTACAGCCAATATTTATTATGAAATTAAGTGTAAATTTTCTAAACAAAATTTTAATAAGTGAAATCCAGCAATGTATGAAGAGGGTACTACGTTATGTCTAAACAGGACTGATGCCAGGAGTGAAGAGTTGGTTTAACATTTGAAAGTCAATGTAATTCATCATATTAAGATGATAAATTACAATGAAAACTCAAAAACAGAAAAAAAACTATATGATTATCTTAAGATACAGAAAAAGCATTTGATAAAATCTAACATTCATTCATGATAAAAATTCTCTGTAGGGTAGGAATAAGAGTGAACTTCCTCAACCTATAATGGGCAGCTACCAAAGCCCTATAGAACCTGTCTTTCCCCAGAAAGACAATGCTCTACTCCTAAAATTGGGAAGAAGGCAGATGTTTGCTCTTACCACTTCTGTTCAATATTGTACTAGAAGTTCTGGTCAGTGGAATCAGACAAAAAAAAAAAAAAAAGTTAAGTCATTCAGTAAGGAAAGAAACAAAATTGTGTTTATTCACATATAGCATGATCATTAATGTAGAAAACCTGATGGAATTTATAATACAGAAAAGATATTGGAACTTAATATCGTTTAATAAGTGAGTTTAACAAGGTTGCAGGATATAAGATCAATCTGAAAGTATCAGGTGTATTTCTATAATGCTAGCAACAAATAATCAGAAATAAAAATTAGAAAAACAATACCATTTACAATAGCATGAAAATATGAGATTCTTAGGGATGGATCTGATAAAAGATGAGCAAGTCCTATACACTGAAAACTACAAAACACCGTGTTTCCCTCTACCTATTCTATAGATTCAGTGCAATCCCAATCAGAAACCCAGCAATCTTTTTTGCAGATATTGACAAACTGATTCTAATATCTATATATAAATGCAAAAGACCTAGAATACTCAAAACAACTCTCAAAGAGAAAAACAAAGCTGGAGAACTAACAGTACCCGATTTCAAGGCCTATTATAAAGCTATAATAATCAAGACAGTGTGATATTTGCATCAAGAATGACATATAGATCAAAGGAACAGAATAGAGTCCAGAAATAGACCCATACATATGCAGACACTTGATTTTTGACAATTCCGTTGAAAAGTGACAGTTTTTCCAACAAATGGTTCTGGGACAACTGGATATCCATATAAAAATAAACAAACAAACAAACAACTTTGATCCATATTAAATGTAAAACCTAAAACTATAAAGCTTCAGAAGAAAGCATAGGAAAAAATATGTTGCTTAGGCAAAGATTTCTTAGATATAACATCAAACGCACAGTTTATAAAGGAACAAACTGATAAATCAGACTTCATTAAAATAAAAAATTCTCCTCTCTGAAAGATAACTTTAAAGAGAATGAAAAGATAAGCCACAGACTGAAAGAAAATATTTGCAAATCGTATGTATGCTAAAAGACGTGTATCCATAATATATAAAGAATGCTCAAACCTCAATGTAAGAGAACACACAGTTTTTAGTAGGGCAAAAAAAAAAAAAAGAAAATTGAAATACCTCATCCAAGCAGATGGCAAATAAGCACGTGAAAATAGGTTCAACAACAATCGCCATTAGGAAAATGCATATTAAAACCACAGTGAGATATTAAAATTCACCTGTTAGCGTGGTTAATATTAAAAAGACTGCTCATACCTTGCACTGAACATTTGACATGTAAACCTCTAGCAACTTACCAAGGAAGATTCTGTTATTATCCTCTTTTGACAAGTAAGGAAGTCCTAATCCTTACAATGTGAGACCTGGGAAGGCCTTAGGGAATCAACCAATCCAATCCCTGTCCTGACCCACTTCCCCTACCACCTCTATTTTATAGGTAAAGTAAGGGACCCTCAGTAGAAGTGGCTGCCCAAACTCACGATTGATGACTTTATTGAGTCCCTATGGTTTACTCCTACCTGGAGCTAAGTTTATGGAGTTGAAAGAGCTGGATCACATTATGAAATGCTCCGCCTGTTTATTCACTTGGTGTGAAATGAAGGTTGTACATATATATGTACATCTGTGTGTGTGGCCATGTGTGAATACACAGTTTTGTATGAGTAATCATGTCAATGTGCTTCTATGTGTATGTTCTGGTATATGCATATATGTACTTATGTGTCTACAACCCTTCTAAATTTCTCAGAAACCACTCTGGGTCTTTTTCCAAAAGCCTTTCTAGGATCTATAGTGGCATATATGACTTACTCAACTTTTCAGCAGACCAACTCAATCCCCTCTGTCCCCAGGCGGAGGGTAGATGGAGTTGCTTTTGCCCTTTTCCTCATTGGTGTAACCACTGAAGAATAAAATCATGGTCCTTGGAAGGAAAGGTTAGCTGTTATTTTTATAGACAAAGTTGTGAGCTTGGATGGCTCATCTAAGTGAGATGTGATCCCAGAGAGGTATTCTCCTCCAAAGCCACAAAGCTAAAATTAATTAGACACATAAGTGATATCAACACAAAATACAGACCTGAAGTTCTCTTCTCCACTACCTCTTTGCTTGACTAACACCTACTCACATCGGGTTAAAGTTCATTCTCCCCAAGAAGGCTTCTCTGATCTTCACATTCCTTTCCCAGTTTCCACAATCCCTTGTGCCTATTCTGATCCATGATATCTTACAGTACTGGATAAGGAGAGGTGGAAAGAGGCTAATGGCTAACTGTCATGGGGGGACTTTCCATATCTTTATTGGAATAGTGTAATCAATATGTGTATAGGTCTGTCAAAAGTCACTGACCTATATATTTAATATGTGTCCATTTTTATGGCTTATAAATTATAATGTAATTAAATTGACTAAAACATATTTACTCCTCTGCCCTCAGTAGTACTCAGTTCCTCTATTCTACATTCACCCCTCCCAGAGTGGGGACAGAATAGGGAACTTTTGTTGAGAACTCATCTATTGAAATGTTAATCCTGTTTCAGTACCATGGACAGAGTCTGCACCCTTGAAGAAGGGCTGGAGGATGTTTGCATTGTACTGGCCCAGGAAAGATAGCCTGGTATCTTCTGGCTAATGGTGTCAAGACACTTGGGAAGCCCAGGTCATGGCAGTTCCTCTGGTCCAACTCATTGCATCTGCTCAGCATGTTATCTAGACCACTACATATTTACAAATGTCCAGAGAATGTCTTCAAGCCATAATGGGGAAAGCAAAGAGGGAAGTTCTGAAAAATATGGGTCCAGTCCCTGCCTCCTTGCCATGCCATGCCACTTTCTCATGCCATGACCTTGAGCAAATCATCTTCCTCATCTGGACCTCAGTTTTTTAATCTTTAAAATGATGAGCTGCACTTTATGATTTCTAAGGGCCATTCTAGTAATGACCTCCATAAGGACTTTACAACTTCCATATGACTACACATGTGGGTTCCCCCCCTTTTACAGATAATCCGGACTTCTAGCTTTGCAAGCCATAGTTCCTGGTTATATAACATTTATAGCCCATCAGCACTGTAGGATACCACCCTTCTCACCCTTGATGTCCACATCCCTCTGCCCTGAGCCATTCTGGTACCTAGTCCCACTGGGCAAGGAAAGTCAGGAACAGTCATGGACAAAGACTCAAATATGGTCAACTTTGACAGGTAGGTGGAATTTTGGCATCAGACAGAACTGAGTTTGGGTCTGGACTGCTACTCACCCTCTGTGGAATTTTAGAAACATCATTTCATCTTCTGAGCCTCACATGATATTGGATATTTGCCTGACAGAGTAGTCATTCACAGTCAAGCTGAGCCAGTAAATTCCCCTCTCCCATCATTCTAACATTTGCACCCATTGTTTTGCAATTGCACACAGGATAATGATTCACTCGTAATTCTCCATTTAAGTCTCTTCTTGATTGATCTACTAGATGAAATTTGCCTTCAGCTTCTTATTACAATACTCATTATAGCCACCATTAGAACATGGATTCATGACTGTTCTTCCAACTAATATAATTGCTGTTAGACTGATATGAATAATTCCTCCTGCCATTAACATAATCAAAAGTTGTTCACTGCACTCCTTCACTTGCATGGTTTGGATCTCTGTGCTTGTCCAGGTTTCCCTCAGCTTGGGCCAACCCACCTGCTCCTCTCCAAAAACACAGGCTTTTCTCCTCCTGTTGCCACAGCCAGTTCTGCATCCCCTCCTTAAAGAACACATCTCTTTGTAGATTTGTAGCAACTACTGCTGCTGCTATTGCTGCCCCTTCTAGAAATGACCTGGGCCAGGTATGGTGCTAAGGACTTTGTCAGCCTCATCCCTATGAGAGAGTTGCCATTCTCATTCCCCATTTTATGGATGTGGAAACTGACGTTTAGAAATGTTGAGTGAATTTCCCTCAATCATTTGACTAAAGAGTGATGGATCCAGCGTTTGATTTCAGGTGTTTCTGATCCTAGAGCCCATAGTTTTAGCATTTTTCACCACTAAAGGGAGTCTGTCCTGTCCCTGTCCTGCCCTACCTCCTCTGCATTCCTTTCCCCTCATCCCCCCATGATCTTTGCCCACAGCACAGAACTTCTGCCTTGGATAGAGAGCCTGAAATCTGTGATTCCATCTAACCTTCTGTGACAGAGAAGATATCCCTTTTCATAGGGAGCATTCTGCGGACTCCAAGCACTATAGCCTAGCCTGAGACCCCTCCCCTGGCTCTAGACCTTCTTGTCTGGGAAGTAACATATCAATTTCCCCTTTGCTCCTGCCAGCAGCTCGGATGTGTCCTTGACTCTGCATCAAGCAGCACTTTGCTACCAATCTGTGATGTATGGGTTTATTTCTGTCAGGGTTTATTTCACACAATTGTGCTACAGAGTTTTTGGAGCTCATATGATCCTCAAGCATTTTGGGAAGTAGAATATTATACCCACTTGAAAGACAGGAAACTGAGGCCAAAATGACATATTTTTGGAACTGAAAGAAACCTTAGAAATCATCAACCTCCTTGTGCACATGAGAAAACAGACCAAGAAGGAGAGTGACTTGGCAAGGTAGCCAGTACCAGATCTTAGGGCCCTGGAGTTTCAGTCCCCATCAATAACACAGCCTGTGAATAGGTTCAGGGTTTTGTTTGTTCATTTTTTGGCCTTTTCAGCATGATTCCCACTTAGGCTGTTTTTTAGAAAACCCTGAGTGGGGCAGGAACTGTTTGGATTCAGGCTCAGAGTCCCAGGTCTGTCATTGATTCAATGTGTATGGCCTCAGTTTTCTCATCTGAAGAATGCTCTTTCCCTGACCAGTGTGCTGAGTTTGAGTCCCCAGCGTATTCTGGATATGTTTAGAGTAACTTGCTCCCCCCGCCCACCGCCCCCCACCCCCGACAAAGACATCAAAGCCAGATGTGGTCTTTGCAGCTCAGCTGATCTCAGCTTGGCAGCAGGCATTTCAATTCTCCAACAATGATTTAATTCCTCCTACTGGAAATCCTGACCCATGCGTGTGGGCTCAATAAATTGATGTGTCGAAATTACCATTTCCTAGGGCTGCTCTCATCAGCTGTGAACAAGTAGTTGTCCAGGTGTTTCTGAATGAGCCCTGGAGTCCAGCTGGGACAAGTCTTCTCTCCATAGTGACATTTCCTGGAAGGTGGCATTGAATTATGTTATATTATAAGAGCATTTCACTCTGTTCTTTAACCTTTATTTAACTGGAGTTGGAACTTCCTGCTGAGTCTGAGGACTTCTCCCAGCAGGAAGGTGTCTGGGTTGTATAGACCTCACTGTGTTACGGATGGTGGAAGGGGACAGAATGGGACAACACAGTGAAGGCCTCAGGGGGTGGTGGGCTGTGCAGTCGACAGTCCTTTGGGTGTGGTGGGAGAAGGCTTACTGTGGCAGAGCCAGGCATGCTGGCATAGATCTCTGCAGGAGACGCCCAGCTTAGATGCCCTAGAGAGACTACTGTTTGTTCATTCACCCATTTATTCACTTATGTTCTCACTCACTCAAGAAACATATATTGACCATCTCTTTGTTGGATGACAGGGATACACCCTCAGTCTTGCATAGGAGAGAGGCTATGAGACATGTCTTAAAAGCCATCACAGCATTTAACGCTCTGACATTAAATGCTCTGAGGGGAGGAGAGGAAGACATCTGTCTTAGAGTGGGCACCCCAAACCAGACCCAGGACAAGCACTTGGGTTCTGGTGGTTGATTTGAGAGGTGATTTCAGGGCACACAAGTGAGAGTGTAAAGAAGGAAACAGGGAAGAGAGTGAAGCCAACACAGGGAGCATTACTGAGTGGGTACCTCTGAGAGCTGCCAGGGCTCAGTCCCTCTGGGGACTGCTGAGAGACTGTGTGGTAACACCTCAGAACCATCTTCTTGGTGTCTGGGGTCATTATCCACCGACCCTCATTCCCACAGTGCGAGGGCTGTTCCCAGGATGTGTGAGGTCCCCTGCATTTGGACTTTGTGGTGCCGGAGAAAACCCACAGGCAGAGAGGAAGAGAGGACTAGCCATTTGAGGCAGGAGGCTGTCTGTGCTGGGAGCCGCCCACAGCTGCAGGACGACTCGGGATGGGCCAGGGGACATGGGCTGAGGTGGCGACAGCATCTGCTGCAACATTTTCGAAGAGGTGACATCCGAGTGGACCTTGAAGAAGGACTAGGAGTTTTCAACTGAATCGGGCACGAGGCATGGCTCACCCAGGCAGCCGGCACAGTGCCGGATGAGACAGAAGGCAGGATGTTGTTTAAAAAACACTTCCTGCTTATAGGAAGGAGAGAAGCAGCTTGAGGGCCAGGAGAGCTCAAGAGGATCTATTTTCAGGCCAAGAATGGGAGAGGTTTGGGCAGCTCGTACGTAGAGAAGGTTTGGGCCACCAAGGTGGAGTGTCTGAAGAAAAGAGAGAGAGGTAGAGAGGCTGGATGCCAGGAGAGACAAGCCCTTGCAGACACCTCTGCCGGAGGTGGGGTCATGTACAGACAGCCTTCCTCCAGGGCAGGGCACCTCTTCCCCTGAGATGGGTGGGAACAAGCAGATAAGGAGAAAGGCGGTGTATTCCTCAGCCTCTGTTTCCCCATCATCGGAGGAGGCAATGACTGGCAGCAGACAGAGGTCTAGGATAGTCCTGGGTAAGGGGAGGGGGCGCGGAGCAGGGAGGAACAGAGACGAGGGTGATGCTGGTGCCAACAGATGCTGCTCAGTTTACAAACAATTGGAAAATTATGCTGCTGGGCAGGCTTCCTCTTCCCACTCCAGAGATAGAGGGCAGGAGGAGGATGGTTTAGATTTGATTTCTCATGAAAAGGCTTTCTCAGCTCCTGGGCTCCTGCAAGCTTGGGCTGCCACCACCGTGTACACATTCATCAGACACTGGTTCATCCAGTGGTGCTTTCTGCAGCCCTACTGCATGCAGAAAACCGCCCTCGCCAGTCCTCAACAATGTGCAGTTTTCTCAGAACTGTTCCACACTCATCTGGGGGTGGAGAAAGCAGACGATGCCTCACAGTGAACCAGGGCTGGGACTCAGCAGAGAAGGGATCCCACAAAGAGAATGTCCCCTGACTGCAGACAGGAAGGCTCTCCATCTCTTGGACCCAGGGAAACATGGGCAAGACTGGAATTGTTAGGGGGCTGATCCTCTGCCTCTCACTTTAGCTTTGCCTCTGGGCTAGTTAATCCCCCTCTCTGGGCCTCCATTAATTGGAAAGATAATGAGATCTGTCCATCCAGCCTCACAGGGTCCTCATAGGTCCCAGGAAGCACTGGACATTAATGGATGGAGGAATCTTTGGAAGTTGAACAGAGAAGCTCAGATGATAGTGGTTATTTATCATGATTTCTCCTCCTCAGTTTCTCCATCTGCAAATGAGGGGGCCTAGAACCCAGACACATCTGGGCTCCTGCCAAGCCGTCTTTTGCAAATCACCCTGAGAGAAGTTGATTGAATCAAAGGCAGGGGTTTTCAGTGCCTCTCTTTGGCAAGTCCTCAGAAAAATCTTTATCTTTGCACAGCAACCAGATGGTTCTCAACATAGATCTGAAAGAGGAGGAGGTGAGGAAAGAGGCCAGGATGAGAGGAGACAGAGGGAGCTCAGAGGAGACCGCGCGCCAGACAGATGCTGCTGCGGGGAAGAGGCTGGAGCAGCAGGGGTCTCTGGCTGCTGGGGATCAGGCAGAGGACCTTGCCCCCCGCTCTCTTCAAAAGAAGATGCATTCAGAGAATAAGCGCAGCCGAAGAAAGAGCAGGGATCGCTTTGAAATGAGAGAAAGTGCCATTCCCGGGCAGCCCCCCTCTTCCCACACCAGGAGAGAGCTGCTCAGAGCTTAGATGTGCTTCCCTGTCCTTGAAAAGGCATCTCAGCTCCTGGTCTTCTGCTGACTCAGCACCCCCCCGCCCCACCCCACCGCATGAGAACTCAACAGACAAACAAGCACCCAGCAGTGCTTTCTGCAGGCCTACTCTGTTCCAGCCCTGTGCCTGGGGAGGCAGTTGATGTTAGGGCTCAGGGGAAACTGAGACTGGCTAGCGTGGGTGTGCAGATGGCAGCCTGGTTCAGGTCCACAGAACGTTCAAGTGGCTGATGAGGTCCAGCTTAGATTGGCTGGTACCGCTGTGGAGTTTCCATGAGCCCTGGCTTAGCAACACTATGGTGGCCCTATACCCAGTACATAGCAAGGAGGTAAACCCAGCCAGACCTGCAGCCTGAAGCATATCCATCCAGC
Organism: Balaenoptera acutorostrata; assembly: GCF_949987535.1. Lineage (NCBI taxonomy): Eukaryota > Metazoa > Chordata > Mammalia > Artiodactyla > Balaenopteridae > Balaenoptera > Balaenoptera acutorostrata. Next base: position 23,881,358 of record NC_080064.1, on the reverse strand, counting down.
CAAGGCCTGTCTAGACTAGCTGACCTCTAGCCATACTGTAAGAAATGAATGAGAGTGCATTGTTGTTGTCTAAACACTGAGTTTGGGGGTAGCTTGTTACACAGCAATGGCTGACTGATACAAGTGCCTAGCATGTGTCAGTCATTGTGTTTAGCACAGGGGTCAAGGAGGTGACAGGATTCCCATGGTTCCTGCCCTCTTGGAGCTTATAGTCTTGTTGGGGACACAGTCACAGTCAATGAACAAACCACCAATGAATAAGCTGTGAAACCTAAAATGAGGGAAATTTACTAGGAAGTGCCCCAGAGAGGAATGAGGAGGCGGACTTTGTGGGGGTCAAGGAGAGCCCCTGGAGGAGAGTACATGTATGCTGAGACCTGCCTGATAGGAAGAGCCAGGTGAAGAGCTGAGAAGAGTGTTTGCAGTAGAAGCAACAGCAGGTGCAAAGGTCATTTGTCACAGGAACTCAATGGCCAGAGATGGAGGAAACAAACAGACAGATGACTATGGGAACAACAATAGCGAAAGCCAGTGTTTACCGAGCGTGTGCTAGGAGCTGTTTCAAACCCTTTACTGAAATGATCTCATTTCATCTTGACAACACACCAAAGAAGAAGTAAGTGTGTTAGAATTCTTTTGGTTGAAAATTACAGAGACCCAACTCAAAGTGCTTCACCAAAGGGGAAACTGACTGGCTCATAGAGGTGGGAAAAGAGAACAAACAGCTTTAGGCAGAGCTGTATTCAGGAACTGTAGTCAGGTCAGTGGAGTTTCTCTTTCTCTCTCTCTTTCTCTCTGTATTCTGCCTCTGCTCCTTTGACTTCTTTTTCTGTGGGGCCCTCTCTCTCCCTTTGTGTCTGAACTTCCTCAAGAGAGAGCAGAGCGGAGAGATGTGAGAATCACAACCATCAACAGCTCCAAGCTCCCATCATCCCACCTGGGGACTCTGGAGGGAAGAGAGAGCTCTCTCTCAACGTCCACATATATAATCCCAGAAAGGAATCAGATCAGCACCTGCTCACTCCTTGAACCTATCATGTGATTGGTCCAGCCTGGTCCTTTCACTCCACCTGAGCAGATAGGATGAGGGCTGTGATTGGTAATCCTATCAGAATTGTGTGGTCTAGGTAGCAGTGATGAAAACAGGGTGGAGGGGGTCCAGTCACCAGAAAAAGAGAGGAGATACTGAGTAGACACAAACAGTAGCTTTTATTATTCCAGCTTAACAAATAAGAAAGCTGAGTCTCAGAGAATAAATGACATTAGTCAGCAGGTAACAAAGCAGAACCTCAAATCCATCTCTGCCTGACTCAAAAGCCCCAAATTCCTAACCATCGGGCTCTTAACCAGCCCCTAACTCTGAGCCTCAACAGACCTCAACTCATGATTCCAACCCAGACAGGAAGACTCTCAAAGCTCAGATGCACAGGCCCCCAGAAGGCTCGAGAGGTTGCAAACCTTACCTTCACGATGGCTTTAATGTGAGACTGCATTGCTTCCCTTTCCACAGGGTGCGAACACACGGCGGCAGGCTGTCTCCTGTTGTCTGAGCAGTGCTGAGAGTGAGTGTATCACAGGGAATAGAGACCCCAGTTGTTATAGCCAAGAGTTAGAAGATGTATTAAGGGCACTGCAGGATGATCTGTTTGTCATTTGAACACGCTCTCCAGCAAAATACACAGCCCCAAACAGTCAGACACAACTGGAGTCTCTCTTCCTGCCCCTTGGTTCTTCCCCTGGGCTCCTTCCCAGCAGCCAGATCCTCTTTTTACCTTTCCTGCCAGGCCCAATCTGGTAAATCTCATTCAAGGGGTGATTCATAGCCACACAGCTCATCAAATCTGGAAGAACCTTAGGGAGTCTCTAGTCCAACCTTGTTCATTTAACAGAGGAGAAAACAGAGCCCTGGAGAGGCTGGGCACTGGTTCAAGGTCAATAAGTAAATGATGGGATGTATTATAAGCCAGGCTCTATGTTAGGCACTTCCACATAGCTTATCTCATTTAATCCTTATATGACAACCTGTGAAGTGTTACTATCTCCCAGCTTACTTCTGGGGAAACTGATTCTCAGAGAGGTTAAGTGCCTGCTCAAGGTCACATAACTAGTAAGTAACAGAGTTGGCTTTCAAACTTATTTATTGTTCTTACAAAAATCCAAGCCATGAACCAACTGTGCACGTCGTTCGTCTATCTGAAGTTTCTCTTCTCTCCATCCCTGCTCTCCTGTGTCCTCTGGACCTCTACAGCCTGTATATACCAGACTCCCTTGTCACCTGGCTTGCAGTTACCTGCCGTCATCAAAGGGAGGCGCCAGAGGAAAACTGGAAGGTGCAAGGAGGGGGGTGGTGCCACTGGGTGTTCTTTCTCTCTTTTTTTCTGGCATACTCAAAAGGAAGAATTTCCTGCTTCTTTGGTGCTTTTTTCTGTGTGCACTGGCTTCTTTCTGTGTTGAGTGGCTCTGGCAGCTGTGGGGCCAGTGATTGCAGCAGTAGCGGCAGTATCACAGACCCCACTACAGCCAGCAGGAAATGTGGTCCCCAGTTCTGTTAACAGTACCTCGTTCCTAGGCGTGGTAGCAGCTTCCTGAAGTTACTGACCTCTTGGTTCTTTCACCTTCAACTTTTACCCCTGTCGCTCTTTTAAGACAGCTATAGACGGTTCCCCGAATTGAATCTCCAAGTTTGAAAATTCTCTGCGGCTTCCCTAAGTGAGTGAAGATTATAAAACTTGTCCCCGGGAGTGATTGCAGGAAACAAACCATCAAGAATGGGACTTGGGGATAAATTAGGAGGTTAGGATTAGCATATAGACACTACTATATATAAAATGTATAGATAACGAAAAAGGACCTACTGTATACCACAGGAACTTATACTCAATATTTTTTAATAACCTATAAGGGAAAAGAATCTGAAAAAGAATATATATATATATAAAACTGAATCACTGTTCTGTACACCTGAAACTAATACAAAATTGTAAAGCAACTATACTTCAAAAAAAAAAAAAAAGGAATGGGACTTGGCTGTTGACTGGGACTCCCTGGGACTCCTGGGACTCCCTAGATGCAATGACATCAAAATTGCTTAAATTATCAAAAATTATCAAAATTACTTAAATGACGTGGTTGTGTGGGATGCAATGCCAATTGAAGGCAAAACTTCAGGTGGACCCACTGGCTGCATCACGGTAGTAACAATGACTATTTACAAGGGTCATGGGATGTGATGATTACTTATGACTGATGCCTGTACTGAATCGTTTACAGAAAGAAATTCACCAGCTCAGGACTTCAGACTATCAGCTCAAAGCATGGCCACAGAACTGGGGAATTTCTATCATGACTCTACAAGGATCTCTTATCTTTGGTAGCCATAGGACAGATACAGCTGAAAATCAGACTCCAGATTCATTCACATGAGTACCAGAATTACCATCCAAGTTGAGCTCAGGGCTTTGTCAGTTCTCATATGTGAAAGTTAAGGCATTTGTTGGGAAGTAGAGGGTCCCTGAGAATCAGCATGAGAGCTCAGATGAATCCAAATGTCTTGTTCCTCCGCATCTCTCTGAGACGCCCTCCATCATCAGAAGCAGTCGTACCTCCTCTGTCTGAGGAAACTAACAATCATTTCTTGAAGATCCTATAATAATAAAAACTCAGGGGTGGTAATTCCAATCACAACCCCATTTGACTGGCCTGATTGGCCTGTGCAGAAAGTAGTTATATTTTAGAAAATCATCTTGGATTATCATAAAATGAATCAGGGAGTGAATCCAATTGCAGCTTCTATTGAGATCAACACTACCTCTGGCACTGTGGAAAACAAACAACGTTTCAGGCACTGCTTACAGTTATTGAGCTGGCAGATGCTTTCATCTCTATAGTAATTTACAATGACCATCAGAAGCGGTTAACTTTAACCTGGAAGGCGTGTCAATAAACCTTAGCTTGTCTTAGGTATTTCTCGGCTCTCTTGATCTGCCATAGTCTAGTCTGAGGCACCTTGATCATTTTGGTATCTCATGAAACATCGCTCTGATTTATCAGATTGATGACAGCACGCTGATTGGAAGTGTTAATCAGGAAGTAGAAAGTACAGTAAGTGCCTTCCTAAGGTGCATGCATGTCAGATGGGTGGGAAATGGAAATAAACCCCATGAGTAATCAGTGGCTTGTCACCTTGGTAAAGTTCGTAGAGTCCAGTCGTATGGGGAACTGGGGGGTATATCATCCATAACGAAAGAAAAGTCTCTCTGCCTTGCACCACCTACCTGCAATCAAAATTACTTGATAAGAGGGAAGAGATATGGGAACATATGTATATGTATAACTGATTCACTTTGTTATAAAGCAGAAACTAACACACCATTTTAAAGCAATTATACTCCAATAAAGATGTAAAAAAAAAAAAAATTACTTGATAACTTAACATGTAAAGCTGCCTGTTTTGAGTGGAGCCCAGAGCAGGAAAATGATCCGCAGCAGGTCCAGGCTGCAGTGGAAGATGCTTTGCCATCTGGACCTTTTGACCCAGGAGATCTGATGGTCACCAGAGTTTATATGACAAACATGGATTCTTTAACAAGTCTCTGGCTAGTGCTAGTAGGGGATTCACAGTGAAGAGCCTTCCTTGTTTGAAGTATAAACATGCCCTCTTCTGCCGATTTTTCCCTATTTGAAAAGTATTTCCTGGTTTGCTCTGGGGCCCCAGTAGAGACTGAAGACCTAGCTATGGGAAAAGTGATTGGATCTGAGTGCCCATCAGGAACAAGTCAGAAGGCTGGCCTTATACAGAAGAGACCCATCATCAGGTGAAAGGAGTCTGTGCAAGTTTAAGCTCAAGAAAGTTTCAAGGCCACAAATAAGTTATGCAAGCAGGGGGCTCATCCCACTGCACATACTCCTGATTCATTGTTATTTTTCCCTCAGCTCACGTGGATGGTCTCAAGGGAGGTTCCCCAAGGTGAGGTGAATGCAGCAGAAAACACTTGGGCTTGGCTCACACATGGTTCTTCATGCTAGGCTGGCACCAGTGGAAATGGAAATGGAAATGCAGCAACACCGCCCCATTCGGGAGTGTCCCTGAAAGTCAGAGACGATGGGACATTCTTTCAGGAAACAGAAGTTGCAGCAGCACCTCTGTTTGTTCACTTGGCTTGAGAGGAGAGATGCCCAGAGGCAAATATTTCCCTTGATTCATGGGCTGGGTCTAAAACATGACCTGGAGATTAGGGAAATCACAAGATGGAAGTGTTGGCGACAAGGAGATTTGGGGAAAAGATAGGTTTTGAGTTCTCTTGAGATGGCAGAGTGTACAAAGAGCACCACTGCAGAAGATGCCACCAATAATCAGTTGAGAAGATGACCATCCTGAGCATGTGAGTTGGCCTGTGTCCCCAGACTCTCAAATGCTTGTAATATCTTCAGGCACCATGGCTACAGCGTCAAGGATAGATGCTGTGCACGGGCTTAACAGCATGGGCTTTCTCTTACCTAAGCCTAATCTAGCCATAGCCACTAACGAGTGCCCGATCTTTCAATTTCAGAGCCTAACACTGAGCCCTTAATATGGCTACATTTCCTGGGATGACCAGCCAGCCACTTAGTGGCAGGTTGGTTACTTTATATCCCTTCCATCAGAGGGGGCAGGTATTCACCTTTAAGGAATAGACCCTAATATTTCTGTCAGTTCCTCTAACTATGGATCTACAGAATATCTTACTTACTCTCATAATGTCCCACACAGCATTGCTTCTAAGAAACTGATTTTCCAGAACCAGGTATGCGCAAGGGGCTCATGCCTGTGAAAGTCATAGTATGCCTTGCATCTCTGTGAAGCAGCTACACTGACTGAATGGTGGAATTGTCCACTGATGACTCAGTTACAGGGCCACCCAGGAAAGAACACCCTGCCAATTCTGCGTGGGGTCCTACAGGTTGGGGTACCAATGCATGGTCTGTCCCTCCCTTAGTCAGGATTCATGTGTCTAGGATCAAGGGGTAGAAGCGAGAGTATTTCCTCTCACTATTATACCTAATAGCTCACAAAAATTTTGATTCCTGTTCCCACAATTTGAACTCCGATGATTTAAATATAGTAGCTCCCAAGGAGAGTTTTCACTGGGGAATGTGGCAATGGTTCCATTGAACTAGGAGCTAAGAAGGCTACTCGGTCAACCTGGGCTCTTCATGTCCCTGAACCACCAGGCGAAGAAGAGGGTTCTGAACTGGCTGTGTAATTGGTCCTGATTATCAAGATCAAACTGGCTGCAGTTACACCAAAGGGGGCAGGGGCATCTCTGTTTGAAACTCAGGGGATTCTCTGGATGTCTCCAGTAGTGAAATGTAATTCAAGACTACATATCAATCCTGTAAAGGCAGACCAACCAGAAATTCAAACCTTTTAGGAAAAAGGTTTAAATTACCCATGAGGTAAATAGAACTGACCAAGCAGGGCACCATCAAGAGCCAGAGGGATGGGAAAAGGGTGGTCGGAGAAGAACGCTGTTATAAATATTAACTACAGTCTATCGGTCAGTTATGATGGTAGCAGTTATGAATATTTTATTTTCTTGCTTGATATTTATAAACATTAATGATTTGCTATAGACTGAATGTGTCTATCAAAATTCATGAGTTGAAACCTAATCCCCAATGTGATGGTATTAGGAGGAGGGGCCTTTGGGAGGTGATTAGGCCAAGAAGATAGAGCCCTCATAAAGAAGATTAGTGTCCTTGTAAAAGGGACACGCAAGAGCCCCTGTGCCCCCTACACCATGGCAGCCATCTATGAACTAGGAAGTGGTCTTCACCAGACACGGAATTTGCTGGTGCCTTGATCTTGGACTTCTCTGCCTCCAGAACTGTGATGAAAAACTTCTGTTGTTTATAAGTCACCCCATCTAGGGTCATTTTATTACCAGCAGCCCAAAAGAATTAAGACACCATTTATGTTTTCCCATTCTTTTTCTCTGCTATTTTACACTAGACATTTAATAAGGATTTAGATAATTGTAGGGTTTTTTTTTTTTTTTTTTTTTTTGGAGAACTGAATATCCAGGTGATACTGTGATAAAGTTGGAAGAATTCTCAGAGTTGAAAGAAAGTGGCTGGTGGAACTTAGTGTTTTCCTCTCTGGGAAAGGACAAAGAAGGATTAACCATACTGGTTGGAAGTACGAGGCTGTCATGGTTATTCATGGAAACTGTTGTTATTCATGGATACTGTGAAAGGGTGAGCATGCATGCTGACTGGTCAAGGAGTGACAAACAGGGCATCTTCCTGTTTGCTGCCAGCTCTATTCCCACTCTCCCCTCCCCTACTCCATAATGTAGGGACGGGCCCAGGAAAATACATTGCCCAGCATGCTTTGCTAGCAGCCTTCCTGTTACATCAGCCAATGGGAGGTGTCAATGGAGAGGGGCAGGTGGAAGGAGGAGGGAGGCCATTGCTCTTCCACTCTGTTTCTGGAGGCTTCTCTGCAGTGGAGGGTGACTATGGGCTCAGCAGATGTGTTCCAGCAGATTGATAGAAAATTAATTCATTCACTCAGCATGACTCACTGAGATACAGAACTGAATGGAACACAATTTCTGCCCATAAGGAGCTCACAACTTAGAGGAGGATTAGAAAACTGTGATCCCCAAGCCAAGTCAGGCCTGCCTGCGTTTTGTATGGGCTACCAGCTAAGAGTCAGTTTCAAATTTGTAAATTATTGACCAAAAAAAAATCAACAGAAGAATATTTTGTAACACATGAAAACTATATGAAGTTTATAGTTTAGTGTCTATAAATAAAGATTTTTTGGAGCAGGCTGGCAGAGCTGAGAAGTTGCAACAGAGACAAGAAGGTGTAAAGCCTGAGTTATTTGCTGTCTGGCCCTTTACAGAAAATGTTTGCAGATCCCTGACCCAGAGGGTAAGGCAAGGATGTGAGGCGTGTACTGAGTCCTGCTGGATGGTAGAGGAAGGGGGGAGCATTTCTGGTAGGAAGAAACAGCTTCCAGGCAGAAGAAACAGATCCTACAAAGGCCTAGATCTATGAAACCCCACGGCTTGTCTGGGATGGTTTGTTGTTTCGTGTGGAGTGAGAGGTGAGGAAGAGCTGAAAGGGGCAGAGCCAGACTGGAAAGGGCCTTCAGCACCCAGAAGTGGGGGTAGCAGAGAGACACTGCACACGGTGGAGTAGGGGATGTTTAGGGAGGTCACTCTGGCTACAGAATGAAGGAATTGCATGGGGATGTGACCAGTAGCAGGAGACGGGTTAAGGAAGGCGGCTGGGGGCAGGAGGAAGATCTTTGGTTGTCCATCCCTGGCCTGCCTCTTTCTAGCTGTGTGATGTTGGACAGGCACTTAACCTCTCTGAGCCTTCCTCAGCAGTCTGGCAGGGATCACAATACCCTCCTCTGAGAGTTGTGGGGAGGATTAGATGAGTTGCTGTATTAAGGTGTTTGGTTCTCAGTGGGTATAGAGAACGGCTGCGGCCATTACTGTTACGGTCCCAGAAACAGTCCTGTAGGGCAGACCTCCTACCCCAGCTGGGTGTTCCCTGCGGTCACACCTGCTGGGCTTCTCAAGGCCATGAATTCTGAGGAATGAACAGAGCAGGAGAATTGGTTCCGGGAGACCAAAGAAGGAAGGGTCAAGGACTGATTTTCATGACTGTCCTGGGCCCCAGGAGACACCCCGGGGAGGGAAGTTGCTGGGAGAAGTAAAACTCACACCCTCAAGTGACTTGTCATATTGCCTTCGACAGCAGGGCTGGCAAGAGACCACAGCTTTCTCCACCTGTCACTGCCAGGCTCTGGGACCTTGTGAGGGTCCACTCTGGAAAATCAGGGGGTTGGAGTGGATGACCACCAAAGCCTCTTTTACTAGCAGCTTCCAGACATCCTTCACAGCTCCCTGCTCCAGCTCCTAGGAGCCAGGTGTCTTGTCTCATCAGTGGGACCACGCATGACCCCAGCCCAGAGCCTGGACTTCATGGCTGTCATTCCTCTTCCTTCCACACTGCCTGTTAGTCTGGGCCTGATCCCACTTGGAGGGAGCCCTGCCTGACCCAGTGCCCACCAGCCCACCTGGCCAGGCAGTGTGGCCCCTCAGGTCCATAAAAGCCATGGCTCCAGGGCTGGGTGTGTGGGAGAGCGACACTGGGGAAGTCACAGCCGTGGCACCCAACAGCGGGCAGGAACTGAGTGACCACCTCCCATCTGGAGGTGGGACCACCTTTCCAAACTTCAGAGTTGGAAAGGACATCGGGCCACCCAAGTCCCAGCACACCCAGTTCATGGATATACCCAAAGAAGTCAGTGTTGGAGCCAGGACTGGAGCCCAGGGCTCAGGACGCCCCATCCAGCGCTCCTCCCACCATGCCTCCCTGCTCCCCATGTGTCACACACTCTCAGGCCGGTGTAGGCACAGGCCCAGCCGGCATCTTCCATCACAGGCAGGTGTGCATCTCAGTCATGGTGTGGTGTCTGGTTCTTATTTAAATGAATAGCATGGGGAGGACAGAATTACGACCCAGGAGAAATGAGAACGCCTTGTGAGCTGAGGTGTATCCGCCCCACTCCTAGACTCCCGACAGCTCTGAAGCGAAACTCAAGGGCAAAAAAAAGAAACTCAAGGGCAATTAGATTTTACATATTTTCTTTTTTCTACTTCAATAAATATTGCCCATGAAAACCAATTGACATTTTCTCTACTTAATGCGTAATAACTAGTCTTATAAATCTAAATTATCCCTATAAATCTAAAGTAAAGGCCTAGGTTTAAATGGATTGAGAACACATAATTAATAAAGTGCTAAGCACATCACCATTACTGATCTGTTTACTTCAAGCCAAACTTTCATTTTCAAAGGAATTTTTCTTTGTCATGTGGGAGTGGGAAGAAGAGGGAGAGCCCAGGGGACCACGGGCAGTTTCCAGGCCTCCGTGGCCATTGTTCATCTCATTTGTTAGGACAGCTTGCTGGGGCCCCCGGGTGGCCACCTCAGGATAAGAATCAGCTGGATTGTATTCTGGCTCCTGGCCCCCAGACTGGACCACTTTAAGAGATGAATGGTGCTCTGGTCACCCCCAGGTGGTTATCACATCCTCAGCCCCACGTCTAATGATAAGGAAATCTTCTCTCTTCAGCCTGCCCCCAGCATTTCCTCCAAACAAAGCCCCTCCCTCCAGCCCAGCTGGTGTTCTCTCCACAGTCCATGGAACCCCTTGTCTGGTCTGAATTAATACAGCAGCCCCTGCCTTTCTCTGGTCCTGGCTCCATCCCTCCCGCTGCAGCCTGCGCTCCACAAAGCAGCACGGGGATCTTTCTAAACTGCACATCCCGCTGAGTCTTCCCAAGGCTTCCTGTCCCCCAGAGCTCCCCACTGCACTCAAGGTCAAGGCCAAATGCCTCCACGTGTCTCCTGAGGTCCCTCGGGGTCCAGCTCCTGCTGCCTCCCCCATCTTCTCTTTTCCTGGTCACTCCCAACCCCCGTTACCTGCCTGGGCCACGCTGACCTGCCTGCCTCTCCCACCACCCTGCCTTTCACCTGACCTGGTTCAGCCTCCAGCCCCACCCCTCAGTGAGAAGAGTCCCGCTCCTCTCCTCCCCGGATGGACAAAGCAGCTGAGCCCCGTGACCCATGTACCCAGGAGCAACTTGGGGTCTTGGTTTTTGCCCTTTCCTTGAATAACCTAAACATTATTACTAAAAGGAAGCATTTGAACTCCCAGCCATGGGGTAGGAAAGGATTCTTGGTCCACAAATGAGAAGATGAGGTTTCAGTCTCTGCTGCACAGCAAGCTCCTGGTTCCCGATTCAGGGCCTCTGCCTTCTATTCTGCAATGGGGACTTTGAGCTCAGCAATACAGGAGTCCATCTCACTCTAATATTAAGGTTCCCACCTGGTGCCAGGGAGACCTCATCATTTCCATGGACCACTGTGAGGTCTGTGCTTGAAAGGGGATGGGCCCCACCATCTATTGAGCACCTACTGTTTGCCAGGACCAGAGCTAAGTGCTTACCAAATGCCATCTGCGTCTGTTTCCAGGAGAGTCCTGCCAACGCATGTCCCTCCTACTCCATTTCCAGTTGAGGGATGTGAGGCTTAGACAGAGACCCAGAGTCGCCAGGTTGATGTTTAAACCACGTTGGAGTCACTCTGGAGCCCAAGCTTCACCCGCATTCACCAGCTGTGAGGCTTTGGGCAAGTGGCTGTGCCTCCGGACCTCAGCTTTCCCATCTGTAAAATGGGGATGCTACAATAGCACTTTCTTCCCTCAAAGGGCTAATGTGAAGCTTCAAATGGGTTAGTAAGTGTGAGCTCCAGGGCCCAGCACTGGGCACACAGCAAGTGCTCAATAAATGCTACCTATCATCATGCTCAGCTTTTCTGAGAAGCTCTGTAACAGAGTTACAGAGATCAAAGCTGGAAGGATGGGTTCTCCTGGCTCTTCCCAGCTCTCACATGACATATTCCATGTCCCAAACCCTGTGTCATTTGCTCTCACTAATGTGGAACAGACTTAAGAAGCTTAAACATGAACTAGTGCCTGATTTCAGCAAGTGAGATTGAGGACCCTTCTCCCAGAAGCCACTTTGAGAAATGTCTCCGCTGGTGAGTTTGAACAATTCCCCCTTTAACCTGCTGCAGACACTGGTGTTGACCTGATCCGAGAAAGTCCTCTTCCCTGTTGCCTGGTACTCGCCCTGCTCTCTGTTTGGTCGTTCATTTGACACACACCCGCTCTGCACTGGGCACTGTGGGATGGCAGGGAAGGAAGAAGTAGAGCCTGCATTCTGAGCTCAATCTCTAGTCACACAAACAAATGAGCATTGAGAACATGACATTCCACAAAGGAGGGACCATGATACTCCAAAGGGGAACATGTGTGTGATTGAATCAGGCCAGCGGGTCAGGTCCTGTCTCAACCCCTCTCCCTCTGCAGGAGGGAGCCGACCAGGCAGGGGAGAGCAGACAGAGCCAGAGCGACATGGGGGTTGATTAAGGAAAGATCCTGTCCCCACTGAATGTCTAGAAATGCCCCTAATCTGTCACTACAATCCTTCCTGCTCCCCTCTCCATCTGGATCCTTCCAGACAGTCCCAGAGTGGACCTGCAGGTGAGGGTGGCTGATTCCTCCTCGGGCCATCAGTAGCTTCCTGCCTCCTGGGGTTGGTTTGGCAAAGGCCTGGAGCCCTGGGAGAGACAGCTGGGGTTCCACCCGGCAGGGATGGGAGGTGCCCGGGGTGAGGACTCAGCCGCACTGTGCTGGGGTGAGGCCAGCAAGGTGTGGCCCCTCGTTCTTGTCACTGCGGGGCCCAGGTTGTTAGGATGTTCTACTTAACAGCACTGAGAATTAAACTCTACACCCCGACATGAGCTCGCTCCCCTGAGAGCGTTCCGGCTCAAATACTGATTAAATATGAAACGGTTCCACCTTCTGAGCAGAAGTCAGGGAAGCACAAGCCAGAGATGGAAGCTGTAATTAGTAGCTGATTATGCTGTGTGAGTTATTAAAAGATAAAATAAAATGAAAACCAACATCCTTCAAACAAAAACAACTAACGACACTCACAGTTATTTCTGCTCTATTTAAAGGGACATGGTCTTTTTATTCCTTACTCCCTTCTCATTTTTATAGATCCAGTGTTCCTTTGGGTCATTTCCTAAGCACCTACTATGTGCCATAGATACTGGGGGCAGGGGTGAGAAATAACAAGTCAGGCCAGGTGCTGGCCTCTTGGGGTTCACAGTCCAGAGGGCGACGTGGTCTTTCAAGGAAAAGTCTTGACAGACGTGCAACACCTTGGAATGGGGCCAAGCATGCCATGTATAGGAGGCAATGTGGGAGGATCTTGAGGGGGACTAACTCAGATGGGGGTCTTAGGAGCTGATATTTAAGTTGAGACCTGAAGGAGCTGGTTACCTGAAGAGTCGGGGGGCAGAGTGATCTATGGAGAAGGAACAGCATGTGCAAAGGCCCTGGGGTGGGAAGGAGGGTATCAGAGGGACGAAGGAAGGGCACTGGGGCAGAGTGTGATGAGGAGGGAGCATGAGGAGGGGGAGGAGAAGCAGCCAGACCCTGCGGGGCTCACCGCCTTGGCTGGCAGAGCTGGGATTACTCAAGGTTCCCTGGGCAGCCCTGAAGGGTTTGAGGTAAGGGAGGGGCCCGATCAGTTTGGGGATTTAAGAAGCTCCTCTGGCTTCTCCGTGGAGGATGGAAGGAGAGCAGGAGCCCAGGGAGGAGGTGAAGGGGGTTGTCCAGGCAGGAGTCAATGGTGGCTTGGACCAGAGCTGTGCAGAGGGGAAGGACACAGGGGCGGGTCCAGGAGGTGTTTTGGAGGATGAAATGCCCCACCTTGGGGGTGGAGATGAGGGATCTGTCGTGAAGACACCCAGGTTTCTGGCTGAGGAGACTGGGGATAGAGCTGCCATTTCCTGAGTGAGAAGGTAGGTGAGGCAGTAAGGCTGGGGGGTGAGGCCAGAGTGGCATCTGGTGTGTGTGGCTCGCAAGCTGCATCGCAGAGAAAGGGGTGGGCAGCAGCTGGGTGTCCAGAGAGCTCCGCCAGAGACACCATGAGGGCTCCATCAGAGGACAGCGGTGTGCGCCGCCAGGGGAGAGAGGGCGGATGGGGGGAGAAGGGACCAAGACAGAGAGAGGAGACCATTCTCATCCTCCATCCTCCCCAGTTACAGACTGAGGTCTCGGGGGGGAAGGACACCTGGCTGCCCCCAAAGGTCCCAGGGGAGGCTGAGGTGGGGACCCGGCTGCAGGGAGGTCTTGGGGAAGCTGGGGTTTCTCTCCCGGGACCTCCTAGTCCTCCCACTTTGGGGACCCCTCCTACTTTGTGGTTCTGCCCTCCCCTCCTGCTCTGACTCCCTGCCTGTCACGCTCTCCCAGGCAGGGGAGGGGGGCCCCAGAGCTAATGTGGAGCGGCCCGTCTGCTCCTGCTCCTGGCCACTGCAGGCTGCAATTCTCTGCATACCTCCCCCGCCTTCCCCTAGGAGCTAAGCCACCCCCAAACCTCCCTCCTGCCCACTCTCCCGAGATGTTTCTTCGATATTATGTTCTCCTCCTCCCAGGGCAGGAACGACCCTGTCTCTTGTCTCACTTTGATTTGTTATACTTGTTTGTAAGCCTTCTGGTTTTTAAACCTGAACATTCCCATCAAATGACTGAACTCTGCTCTTCCTAGAGCTTTTCAAAGAAAAAAATGCACACAGAAAGGCTTAGTTTTACTGTTGCCCTGTCAGAGTCCCACTTCCATCCGTCTATCAGCCCCCTCACTCAGGCAGCAGACACTTGCCCATGTGTGTGAAGTACTGAGACCTGCCCTGGGAGATGGGCTGACACACAGCCCAGCCTGGACCTGGTCCTGACACAGTGCACGGCCATGCGTGAGTCTGTGCGTCTGGGGGCAGTGTGGGATAGCAAGCATGGAAAGTGGTGATTACAGCTCAGTGTGATCAACACTATTTATTCACTGTTCATTCTTCATTCAACAAACATTTTGATCACCTACTATGTGCAGGCACTGTTTTAGGCACTGGGAATACAGCTGTGAACCAAAAAGGATTTAAAAATTGCTGCCCCATTGGAATCCCTGGTCTGCTGAGGAGACAGATGATAAACCAACATGGAGTCTGTCACCTTCTGTCAGGTCGTGGCATGTGCTGTGAAGGAAAAGAAGGCCACGGAAGGGGTGGAAAGGGATGGAGAGCCTGGGCGACCTCTCTGAGGAGGTGATATTTGAGCAGAGACATGAAGGAAGTGAGAGTATGAGCCATGTGAATGTCTGAGACTTACTGGCAGAAGGAACAGCAAGTGCAAAGGCCCTGGGGTGGAAACATACCTGGGATAATCTGAGGAACAGCAATGATCTGCCTGGCAGAGGAGACACAGGGAGCCTTAGGAGGACAGAGAAATCCCTGTCCCTGTGTGGGTGAAGGTGCAGGAGTGTTCAGGAAAAGGTCTCTGGAGGAGCCACTCTTGCCCTGAGACTTGAAGAATGAGAAGGAGTTGGTCACCTGGTACCTCCCACCTCTTTACTGTCTTCCCAGTTAGAAATTAAGTTCCATGAGGGCAGAGATTTCCACCTGTTGTGTTCACTGCTATATCACCAGCACCTAGAGTGAAGTCTCAGACGTAGTACTGATTCAATAAATATTTGTTGAATGAATGAATGAACAGCTTTAAAAGTGTGCCACGAGGCAGATTTTATCCTCAGGGAAGAAGGACTTTTGAGGTGGGAGTGAATCAGAGGGGTCTGATTTAGGATGATCTTCTGTCCACGTTGAAGGAGACTAGAGGCCGGGGGGAGAGAGGAGGCTGTGCTGCCCCTGGAGTGTGAGCTGACAGGTCTGGACCAGGGCGGCAGCAGTGGAGGGGTCAGAGGGGCTGGGACGTGGAGACCCCAGGAGGTCTCGGTGCCTGCTTGTCTGTGGGGAGCGTGGAGCTGGGAGCCTCCAAGGGCAAATGCCCAGTCGCTGATGTTGGGGGCTGATTGTGAAGACAGAGCGGGCTGGAGGGGACAGAGGGGTTCAGAGACGGGCTGTGCCAGAGGGGCCTGCGGACATCCAGGCTCACACAATGTAACAGTCACACAGTGATGACTAAAAGGATGAGTGTGAATTAGAAAAGCGAAACCGGGAATGAATGGTGGGTGGTCGGACTGTGGACTTCCCTGCAGAGGAATGATAGATGTAGAAGTAGTGCTGGTCCAGGGCTTCCCTGGTGGTGCAGAGGTTGAGAATCTGCCTGCTAATGCAGGGGACACGGGTTCGAGCTCTGGTCTGGGAAGATCCCACATGCCGCGGAGCAACTAGGCCCGTGGGCCACAATTACTGAGCCTGCGCGTCTGGAGCCTGTGCTCCGCAACAAAAGAGGCCACGATAGTGAGAGGCCCGTGCACCACGATGAAGAGTGGCCCCTGCTAGCCGCAACTAGAGGAAGCCCTCGCGCACAGAAACGAAGACCCAACACAGCCAAAATAAATAAATAAATAAATAATTTTAAAAAAAAAAGAAGTAGTTCTGGTCCAGGAAGACAAGCCAGGGCAGAATGTCTGACTCATGATGTGCTAAGGGGTGAGTCCAAGAGTCGGGTCACATCTGAGTAGGGCCGTGTGGACCTGGCAGAGCCACCAAGTAAGAGGGAAACCCCAGGCTGAGTATATTAGGAAACCATGTCACAGGGTTCACACGCAGGGTCCATAACTGAGCCCACAGGCCATGGCTGGACCAGGGCAGACCCATTTGCCATCCCTCCCTGGCCTTGTGCCCACTGTCACACATGAGAGACTTGGGGGCAAGGAGGGCTTCTCAGATAGTTCTCATATCCGAGGCTGGGGGCCCAACTGTCCTCAGCAGGATGGCCCTGCTCTCCTTGCCCCCAAGGCCTGAGAAGGGAGTGGCCCAAACCCAGGTTCTTACCTTCCTTTCTGGTACTTTTTCAGTCTCCAAGAACTGCAGCATGTTTTACTTTCTATACGCTTTTCCTCAGCTTTCGGGGAGACCCTGCTCTGACACTAAAAGGCATCAAAAGTAGACCTTCTGCCCTTGCTGCTCTGAGAGTGGGGCTGCCTGCAAGAGCTGATCCCCACGGACTCGAGATTGGTGGCCTTAAGGAGAGTTGGGGAGCAGCTTCCCCGCTTCCCTCAGCATCGGCCAGCGTGGAGGGCACGGGGTAGGATGGGGCTGAGCCAGGACGGCGATGGGAGCAGAACACACAGAGGTTGTTCCCCAAGGGCTGAGCTTTGGGGTCGACGTGAGGTGGTTCCTGCCTCTGCCCTTCCTGTGCATCTTGGAGAGAAGCGCTGGCGCTCTCTGAGCCCTGGCTCCTCACATGCACACAGGGATGATGAGGGTGCCAAGGGTGATGCTGGGCAGCTGCTGGCATGGGCCCCAGTGCATTGTGGGAGCCCCATCAGTGGCAGCCGCTCCTGAGATGCTCTGACTCTCCTCCCTAGTCACTGCACGCATTGTGCCTCCCAGGTTTGGTGCCCAAGGGCGGAGTTTCTTTCTGAAAAAGAACTGAGAGCAGGTCAGGGCCCCTGGCTCAGGCCCAGGACAGGAGCCTGGTGTCTGCCTGGCTCTCAGACTGGGGATGGGGTGGACAGTGGGGAGGCTGCACCCCCTGGGGTATTTTCTGACACCTCCATAATGTGCATTTAACCCTGCGACCTCCCTAAACTACACCCTCCTGTTCCCATCAGTGTCCCAGGCTTGAGTGTATTCCGAAGGAGGGCTCCCCATCAGGGCTCAGACACAACATAACCTCCCTGCATCAGTGCCCAGCACTCGACCTGCCTGTTGTCTTCAATCTCCCAAGACATGGGTGAGGTCACTGATCCTGTTCACAGTAAGGGAACAGAGAGGGGGAGTG
This sequence comes from Balaenoptera acutorostrata, assembly GCF_949987535.1. Taxonomy (NCBI): domain Eukaryota; kingdom Metazoa; phylum Chordata; class Mammalia; order Artiodactyla; family Balaenopteridae; genus Balaenoptera; species Balaenoptera acutorostrata. The sequence continues at coordinate 23,863,978 of NC_080064.1, read as the reverse complement.
ACCTGCCTAAGGTCACACAGCAGAGAGGAACAGCACCAGGTGGCAGAGACACCCCACCTACTGAGAGGTGGGATCATGGTGGGACCCAGGATCTGGTCCCAGAGCCTGTGCCTTGACTGTGCCCTGTCCTATCTCTCATGATGCTGTCCCTGTGTCCTGCATTGTCCTGTGCCCACCGAGGCCTCATGACCACCCTGCTAGGTTGGCCTAATATTCCCCATTTGACAGATGAGAAAACTGAGGCTGGAAGGAAAGGAAGAGACTTGTGCAAGGCCTGGGGCTAGAACCTGGATTTAAACCTGTGTCTGCTGCCTCCAAAGCCTAAGTCCCACCTGGGACCCTGTCAGGGACCCACCACCCTCTTGGAGGGATTAGTAGGAACCAGTGGGCAGGAACCAGGGCAGGGTCAGCCCAGAACTGAAGTGGATTGAGCCCAGGGACGACGAGGCCTCTGCCAGCTGCCACCCCAGGTGCCAGGACTCCCACCAGGAGGCTCCCACCAGGACCCATCCACCTCACCAGCCTCCGGGGCCCCTGGTGCACAGGTGTGAACCTGGGCCCTGCCCGGAGCCCTGCTTTGACATCTTGGAGGACAGCTCATTCAGCTTCACAGGCTGAGAAAAAAGCAGAAGCATCAGATTTCCTGTCCTAAAGCCTCCCTGATTTGTATTAAAAACAAGTGGGGGCAGAGGATGCCTGGATTCTAGTCACCCCATCACCTGGTCATATATGTCACAGCCTGTGACACCCACCCAGGCCCAGCTGTGATGTCCTCCCACCTCGCACCTAGGGTAAAGGCACATTCCCTCCCTAGGGGCAGGGGTGGGGTGGGCTGGGGAGGGATGGGGGCGGGGCCCAGCTCCTGCCAGAGGGCTCTGGTCACTATGGAAACAGGTGGCTGGGGAAGGCAGGCCCTGAGGCAGAGGCCCTTATCCAGGCTCCAGAGCTGGGTCCGCCTAAGCCCAGGCAGGGTCTCAGCCCTCAGTTCCTTCACGGTTCCCACTGCGCAGGTAGAAGGGACCCCTCCCCACTTCAGAAGCCCAGGTCAGGTCACCCAGGCTCCTGGAACAGCTTCATCTGCCCCCCAGGTCCTGCCAGCAGAGGTGAGAAGAGCAAAAGCTGAGCCCAGCACCTGTGGGGTCAGAGACGGGGGCTGCGGGGCTGGAAACTGAGGCTGCGGGGGCAGGGGGTGGAGGGAGGGGACGCCAGGACATCGCGCTTGTAAAGGCTCCCGGAGGCCTTGGGCTCAGCCCGCTCCTTCTCTGGACGGGAGAGCTGAGGTCCTGAGGGTGCAGGGTGCTAGTGGGGGCCCAGCTCACACCCCTGACATGGAGGCAGGGCCCATTTGTGGGGTGTGGCGGGCACGGGGGGCAGCGGGGCTGTGGACCCACTGTCTCCCCTTCTGTTCTGCTGACCTCAGCTCTCAGACTGGACAGGCCCGGTGTCCACGGGGGCGTCAGCTGTGGTGGGTCATGGACACCTGCCTGCCCTTGGCTCCACTTTGGCGATCTGTTTAGGGGGCCCTGAGGGGCCACGTGGGATCTCTAAGTCTCCCGTGACCCCACAGGCGGCCTCCCGCTGTACCCCACCCTCTCACCCAGCACCCACAGGCTTCTCAAGATGCCTTCTTCCTGTCCCCAGAGCTAAGCCCCACACAGGCGGGCCTTACTTCTCACTGGTCCATCTCTCATCACAGTAAAATACACGTAGCAGCATCGGAGACGTCTATTTACTTTTGCCTTCTTAAAACAGCTTTGCTGTCTATAAGCACGCCACACCTGACCTTCCCTCATGTCCCAGCATGAGAGGATCAGAGACTCCCTCATAAACTAGAAACTGTCAGGAGACCTGGGTGAGATCTGGGTGCCCTGAGACCACCGGTTCCCACCCTGAATGCAGCCTGGAGTCACCTGGGGAGATCCTAAAACTGACCAATGCCCGCTCCAACCCCACCAGGTTTTGATTAGTCTTGAGTAACAACGGGTTCCTCCTCAGATGGCTCAAATGCTGAGACACAAGTGGGAACTATTGGTTTCCACAGTACCATAGCCCAGTCCCAGGAAAGTCTGGATCTGACTTCAGAACTCACGCTCCATCCCTCTCCTCTCTCAGGTCCTCAGGGGAGCAGCTGAAACCAAAGGAGCAGTTGCAGATGGAAATCAAAGGGCAATCCTGCAGTGGCTTTCTGCTGTGTCAACTTGGTTAATTAGGGACCACGCTTCCCCAGGTCTCTTCCCCTCGTGGTTCCGAGTTAGCACTGGCCACATGAGACTACCTGTGGTTTGGAGGCAGGAAAGAGGCGGCAGTCGTGCTTTACGCTCTGTTGGCTCACTGCGTGGGTGTGGGAACCACCTGCACGTGCAATTCCTCCAGCTATCCCCTCGTTCCCTCTTGCATCTTCCCAAGTGCTGGACCAAGTGCCGCCGGGACCCTGAGATGGGAGGCGCCAGCTTCTCTGCACATTGTACAGCGACAGCAAGGTTGGAACATACGGGGCCTCCAAGGTGTCCAGTTTGTGGGTTCTAGTCTATCTTTGGGGTGTCTGTTTGTCCTCAGTCCCACCCACAGTCAGCTTTCCTCCCTGGCTTCCCATCCAGCTGACCTACAACAGCTTCAGGCTTGGCACTAGGTGGAGACGCAGCAAACAGCCTTCAAGCTCAATTGCATGAGGTCTAGCCCCGCTGAAAACACAAACAAACCCAAAGTAAATAAAGCCCACCTTTTCCTCTAGTACTTAGACCATTTCTGCTTCCGAGTGAACCTTGATGTATAAAAATCTTATTCATAACTACATAAATGCCTGGTGTGCCTGCCACCCCTCACTTTGGGAGCCCCAGGTAGAGGGGAGTTGGAGACCCATCATTGGCCTACTTGCTCTCGGATTCAGCTCTTGCCCCTTCGCTGCTCTGCATCTCAGGGGGCAACCCTTCCCAGGCACGCTGGCCCTCTGAATGGGTGAAGCTGTAGGAGACACGGGTGGAAGAGTGGAGGTGCGGAAGCCAGGACGTTTTGCTCCCTCTCTCTCTCTGCCTCAAGAGCCATTCTCAGCAGCAGCTGTCTCTCCACGTCTAATTCCAGCTCCCATTGGACTGCCTCTCGCCCTGTGCTTCCAGAGCTCCCTGGGTAGCCCCCATCACAGTTCTGGCTCCCACCTGATAATCCCAGGTTCTAGGCTCTGAGGGGTGGAAGGAGAGAGCTGGTCCAACGCCATCACCTTCCATGCGCTGACCCTGCCCACGAGTGAGCATGGCCCAATCAGTGTCCTGCCTCTGACCAATCAGATCTGCACATCTTCCTTTCTTGGGGAGCATGGAGGGGTCTCAGAAGGACACCAGAGGTGAGTCTGCCATGGGACAAAGGTCAGAAGTCTTCTCCCCAGCAATAATAATGAGTCAGACTGTGATTATGGTTTAAACAAATTGTGCAGTGGAAACACCAAGCAGGTCATTGATTATTGTCTTCAATTGGAAGGTGAACTAAGCCTCAGGAAAGTTCTACTTGCAACCTAGGTCTTGAAGGTGAGATTTCAGTGGGCAGATATGGGGTTCATTTGGCGGGGAGGGGGAGGAAGTGCCGAGGTGCAGAGGGTTCAGGAATGCGGAGGGATCTGGTTTGTCTGGGACCAAGGATCCAGCAGGGAAGGCTGGATTTAATCAAAGTGGACCCCAGCAGAATAGAAAGGCTGGTGAGAACAAAGACAGAAGATTTGAAGCCAAGTGAGGAACAGAGAAAACACTCCTTGTCCATCACACAGCGTGGGGCTGGGATTAGCACTACTGATGGGGCACGGGTTCAGAGTGTGATCCTTTGAAGTGCACAGCCTCAGATTACTAATAAGCCTTAGGCAAGTAGAGTAACACACTCATAATTTCTAAAAGCCAGAGAATCTTAAGGAATCGTATCATCTTAGGATAATTGAATTATTGGATCTGACAGTCTTGGATTTTTATAACTACAGCAACTTTGAATCTTAACTCTCCCGGGGTGTCACATCCCAGCCTCCCCCCGCCCCACCCCACTGCTGCTTATGATAATACACACTCTGTGCTCAGTGCTTTGCACACATTATGTCATTTAGTCCCCATGACGACTCTGGGAAGTGGAAACTTATTTGCCTGATTTTCCAGATGAAGAAACAAAGGCTCCATGAGCGTAAGTCATTGCCGAAGGTCAGACACCTTGTAATCGACACAATCAAGACCCAGCCCATATCTCTTGGCCTCCGAAGCTCATGCCTCAGCCTCTCTGCTGGTTTGTCTCTTGAGAGACCTCTCTGCTGAGTGCTCACCCTTCCTCTGTGCACACCTCCAGCGACGGGGAGCTCATTACCCCTCCCCAGGGCTGCCCAAACATCCCAACTGTGGACACATCTCTCCTGCTGTTCCTGAAGAGAACAACAGAACATAACCTTCACTTGGGGCTCCTGTAGGGGAGGGAGCAGCTACTCTCGAGGTGGGACAGCCATCACACAGGAGTGGGAAGTCTCGGGTTAGGGAAGCCCCAGCTGTAGTCCCTCCCTGGTGATACAGAGGGGGGTTCATCCTGAGGGAGGGAATCAGCCAGAGACATTGGGAGCAGGACGTCTCAAAGACAAGTGAAGACGGACCTCAGAACACTGGGTGCTGGGGGTGAGGGATGGATTATAATACAGAAACACAATTCTCCAGCAGTCAGAGGCATGGGGCCTAATAAGATTGGAATCGTAAGTGCTGCGCCTTTAATTTCTTGGCTCTTCTCCCTGAAAACTTATTCTACAAAATGTGCCTTTGCGCCTTCATCCTCCCAGATGGCTCTTTAAGTGAAGCTGTTTGTTACGTGGGAGAAGAAAAGGGGGGGGGGTGGGGGAGAAGGTGGAGCCGCTGCAGCCCCCAGGCCCTGAGGGAGGAGATGCAGTGGGAACAGTGGCGCTGCTGGCTGGGGAGTGGGCTTTCCGGGACGGAGACCCCCAGGTTCAGCCAGGCCCACAATGGGCCAGAATCCCAATTATAACTGCTGAGGCTTTTTGAGTCTCATTGTCCTGATCTGTGTACTTCAGATACATCCCCCCCCCCCAAATCTTTAAACTTAAGACGAACCAATTTACCGATGGAGAAACTGAGGTCCTGAAGGGGCAGGAATTTGGTCACAGGGCAAGTCACTGGATGAGAAAATGGCCCTTGCTTTCAGCAAGCCTGCGATGAATTCCATTCCCATCTCTGCCTTTTGTGGTCACTTTGTTTTCCTCCCCGCTCTTTCTCCTTCACCGAGATGGCCCAGCCCCTCCCATCCAGCTGGGCCTTAAAGGGCTGCAGGAATCATTTTCTCTCCAGTGGGCCTCAGGCGGCAGCAGATGGGCCCTTGGTCACTGATGCTCCTGCAGTTGGAGAGAGGTCCCTCTTCACGGCCACAACTGTCCACCCGGTAGGCCATGCACTTCTATGGCCTTCCATGGAGGTTTGGGAAACAGCACCTCTGTGGTTCCCAGGGGCTTCCCCTCCTGAAGGGAAACTCAGATTTCTGATGCAAAGCATAGCTCCGATTCCTATATTTGATCTCAGGGTGTAACAGTTGCTCACTGCCCTCCACTAAGCTTTCTCAAGTCCCCTCACTCTCAGCTATCACCTCATGCCTAGTAGGACAGCAAACCTTATTCCTGGGGAATAAGGCGGAGGAATCACTGAACACTTGCTAATCCTTCTCAAGACAGGAGGACTACACATGTCTATTCACAGTGACTATGGGGTTACCAGGGGTCACCTGGGTTCCATGTGTCCTCCCCCTGCCCCGCCTTCCCCTGTGGCTATGGTGACTCCTCCTCTTTTTGCCTGCTGGCTCCAAATTGCCCTGGGAGCAGCTGGAAACTTGCCGTTCAGTGGAACCCTTGCTGTGTGTCCTGGCAAGAGCATACCTCTTTTGGGACCAGGACCTCCAAAGTTGCAGAGTCCAGAGTAGCAGAGCTGTAAACAAATACTGATGTCTGTCCTGTGGATGTGAGCTCTTCTCTATCCTCTTTTCTAATAGGAGTGGAAAGGAACACATCCTCTAAATCCAGGCCATATACTGTCCACCTGAGGCCTCTTTAATCTGTTCTAACAATGATATCATGTCCAGCACATCACCTCCAATCAACCGGGCTACTTGGTTGAGACTAGTCTGAGGCCATTTCCCAGTATCCATCTGTTTCTGCAGGGGTCACACTTGCAGACTAGATGGAGACATGATAGGGATACTGTATGTGCTTGATTTTTAATGATGGCACTTATCTTCACCATCCTCCATCCCCCGGCCCAGATGTGACATTGTTTTGATAGTAATCTTGACTAGGGTGAGAGATGGTTTCACAGATTTGTATTTGGCCTTCTTCACTATGCTGGCTCTTACCCCACAGTCCAGGGATATCCAAAGGTGGGGTTATCACAACTCTCAGGTGTATCAGTTCTAATTATCCACTCTGGGTCTGGGGAAAGGGCCACTGGGTGGGCCCAACGTGAGCCAGACTTTAGCCAGAACACCACTTGACGCCTGGTTCCCACAGGTCCCCACTCTAGCAAGTGGGTCACGGAGACACTGAGTCGCCAAGCACCAGTGTCAACACAGACCTTACGCCCAATAGTCCTTAAAATGGTTATCTCCTTTCCTCAGTGTACAGTCACCTGAATAAATGGCTATCGTCCGTTTCGGGAAGGATGGGGAGAATCATGAGGGTATATACCTGCCATGATGTTCAAGGATCCATCTTCCCAGGCACCTGGTGACCTCTCCCATCAGTGGGGTCCAGATCTGAAAATTGGCTCAGGTGTGATAACTGAGCAAATGATTGTTACGTTTTATTGGGGTGGCTGTTCTAAGCCGCCTTCTCCTTTCTTGTCTTTTTTTAAACTTTTTATAGATTTATTATAGATTCACATGAAGGCACAAAAAATAGTTCAGGGAGGTTCCATGTCATCTTCAACTAGTTTCCCCCAATAGTTACAGCGTCATAACTATAGTACAATATCAAAATCAGGAAACTGACATTGGTCCAATCTGTATATATAGTTCTATGCCATTTTATCACATATGGAGAATTTTGAAACCACACTGCCATCAAGATCAGAACCACTCCGTCACCCCCAAGATCTCCCTCCTGCTGTCCTCTGTAGTCACACCTACCCTCCTCCACTTCTCCTGCTATTCCTAACTCATCGCAACTGCTAATCTGTTCTCCAATTCTACAATTTTGTCATTTTAAGAATGTCACATAAGTGGAATCATGCCCCTTTGGGGACTGGCTTATTTTTTTGTCACTGGACATAATGCCCTTGAAACCCACCCAAGTTGTTACAAATATCAATAGTTTGTTCCTTGTATATCGCTGAGCGAATTGCACGGTGTGGCCGTCCGTTCTTGTCTTATATTTGGTTATAAATGTTAAGCGGCTGCCTGTTGGTCTCTCTCTCCACACCTACCCACAGCTCCCTTTGGAGTCCCTCTGACCTTGACAGTCACTTTGGTAATTGTCGCCTCCTTGCTTCCGGCAGTACGTGCCTCTGGCCAGCCTCTATCACTTCAGGGCCTCCTCAATCCCAGAGGAGAGGCAAGCCACCGCTGGACTTCTCAGTGATGCGGGGGCCCCCTCACTAGCCTCCTGGTGACCTTGGTGAATGGTATATCCTCCACCGGGGGACACACTTCACACCAGCCTGCCCCTCTGCCTAGTGTCTTTATTCCTTCCTCTGCCACCTGCCAAGGCAACTCAGGTGTCTTCACATCGTTGAGAATTGGCCATCACTTTTTCGAGGCCATACTGGGGTCTGTGCTAGATTGTTAAATCCCGTGTACCCCCAGATGTTCCCAAGTCAAGGAATTCTGTTCATTCAGCTGCATATCTTGGCTGCTTTGATCAGCATACGCTCCATCCACTGCCCTGACTGAGATGACTACGAGTCGGGTCATTCTTCCCACTCTTTTGGTGGATGGTTTACTTCCTCCTTTATCAGGCCCAGCATCTCCCCAGCTAGATTCTGCTGTGATTGAAACACTACTTATCAGCCTGGCAGCCAGAAGAAGAGGTGGGCCAGTTTCTGAGGGGGCCACCTGTTACCTGAGGGGCGAGACCTGTGCGGCGTCTTTCGGCCCAGAAGAAGTTGTGGCTCTTCCTTGGAAAGGGAAGACGGGCTGTCCCTGCCAGCCCTGAGGGTTTGGGAAGGGTTGCAGAGTCAATATCCTCAGATGTCCTTGACCCGTGTTTCAGAGTCCCTGGCTTTTCCCGTCAAGGCCCCGACTTCTGGATAGCACACCTGCCTTGGCTAAGCAGCATTTAAACATCTCTAGAATTCTGTAACGCTGACAGTTAGACCTGCGGTCTGCATTTCAGCCAAATCCACTCTTCTGCTACAGGAGATAAGGGCTTCTGTGAGCCAGCGGCAGGCAGGCCCTTTGGCTCTCGGGCTGAGCACTTGAGGACTTGTCAGGAGCCCCCAGTCTCTCAATACCCCTCTGCTTGTGTGGCTGCAACTCAACAGCTCAATTCTCAAAACCCTGAAAAATGTCTGAGTTGCCTTGGCGGATGGCGGAGGAAGTGCCCGGCCAGCTCTGCTGTCTATAGGAATTGCCTTTGCCCCCTCTCCCCACCTCCCACCATACACACATACCTTCTTTCTTTCTTTATTTCTCCCTTCCTTCCTTTCTTTCTTTCTTTCTTTCTTTCTTTCTTTCTTTCTAACATCTTTATTGGAGTATAATTGCTTTACAATGGTGTGTTAGTTTCTGCTTTATAACAAAGTGAATCAGTTATACATATACATATGTTCCCATATCTCTTCCCTCTTGCGTCTCCCTCCCTCTCACCCTCCCTATCCCACCCCTCTAGGTGGTCACAAAGCACCGAGCTGATCTCCCTGTGCTATGCGGCTGCTTCCCACTAGCTATCTATTTTATGTTTGGTAGTGTATATATGTCCATGTCACTCTCTCACTTCTGAATGCCTGCATCATCACACCTGCCGCAGGATGTTCCCCCCCGGGGCATCTTCCCAGGTAACCGCAGATAAAATCTTTAACAATTGAGGTACCACTTTCAGCCAAACACTATCTGTGTCCAGCCTTCCCACTGATATGGTGTCCTTTACCCTGGGTGGGGCGGTGAGCCAGTCCCAAAGCCCTTCTCACCTGTTTCCCTCTTTCTTCAAACCCCTAACTGGTGTTAGTCTGAATATTCCAAGAAGCATACACAGAGATGGGGTTATAGGTGCAAGAGATGTGTTACTGCGAAGCCCTGTGAGGGGCCCATGGGGAGGGAGCTGGGGGCTGGCACAGCCGTAAGACCACTGTGCAGGTCTGATCCTTGTCGGGAGAGAGAGAGAGAGAGAGAGAGAGAGAGAGAGAGAGGGAGAGAGAGAGGGAGAGAGGCAAAGGGAGGCTGAAGCTTCAGTGAGCAGCTGTGGAAAGTTCCCTCTTCGTGGGGAGAGCAGGGTGAGAGCTCACCTTTAGCCAGCACCACTCTCGGCCAGGCCCTGTGAAACAGTGTTTACATGGCTCTTAGGGCTCCTTGTAAGGTGGGCGTGTTCTCCCTCATTTTACAGAAGAAGAAACATGTTCAGAGAGGTCGTCAGCTCTCACAAGGTGGTGATCTGGGGCTGCAAGACAGACTTGAAATCAAAGGCCATGCCCTGTCCATGGTACCACACTGGCCCTGGGGAGCAGCTTGAACAGAGGCCCAGGTAGGTGACCTGTCTGTGGCTAAGTGGGCCCAGAACTCAGGGTTGGGGTCTGGAAACTGTGGGAGAGGCCAGACCATGATTGCCTTTGGATGCCAGGCCACAGGGGTTAGATTCAGTCACGTAGGCCTGAGTCATGACAGGGGGCCTCTGGGCATAGCTGGTCTGCAAGCAGGATTTGTTTGGCTCACTCAGCATTTTTTTAAACCTTGATTTAATTACCAACACTTAAAAGCTGTCAGATTTGACATAAGAATCCTCATTCCTGACTTCTCTGGAAAAATCAGAACATCTAAGCTCTTTTGTCCCTATTTCCTACAGCGGGAGGTTGCAATCAAGTGGCTTCTGCCACATCAGGCAGGACAGGAGCTGTCCAGTTTGAACCACTTGCAAGGGGCCGATCCCACACTCACATCCCACTGGGACTCCTGTGTATGGCCAGGAAAAGCGAGGCCTGGCTGCAGAAACTACCCCAAATCTCACTGGCTTCACACAGCAAGGGCACCGTAGGTCCGGCTGGCTCTCCAGGGCAGCTGTCTTCCATGCAGAGATTCAATGATTCAGGCTGCCACCGTGTCTCCACCATTAGAACACAGACCTGGTCTGTGATGCCCGGGGCAAGGAGACAGAGCTAGAGGGTTTCTGCTGGAAATGAAGTGCTCTGGCCTGGGGGAGCTGCAGGTCACCTGCTTCCCACCCACCAGAGAGAGCTAGTCACCAAGGGGCAGAAGGGCAGACCCCTTCTTCCCAGGAGGAGAGGAAACCGTGCATGGGTGAGCAAAGTCCCTGCGCCGTGCCTGTAAGCTTTAGGGCTGTGACCGGGAGATGGGAGGCAGCATCTCACTCACTTCCACGGTGCTTCTGTCTGCAGGTACCGTACTAACACTGACCTGTGGTACTTTAACTAATCCTTACAGTAACCCTATCAGGTGGGCTTGGCTATCCCAACTTCACTGAGGGGAAACTGAGGCATAAAGAGATTGAGTAACTTTGAAAGCCAGTGGTCTGGCTTTCTTAACCACCACCTTGTACTATCCTCACTGAAATGCTGTTGTATTACCAGCAATCCCATTTTACAGATGAGAAGGTTGAGGCAGTGTCTTGTCGATCAAGGCAGTGAGGAGAAAGAAATGTAAGTGATGGGGAGCTGGAGCAAAGGAGAAAGAGGAATGATGAGGCCATGTGTGTATGTGTCTGTGTGTGTGTGTGTGTGTGTGTGTATTTAAAGAACATTCTGGTAGTTTAGGGTTCAACACATATTGCTGAACACCTACTGTGTGTCAGGCCCTGTTCTGGGCACTCCTGTGCTGGGCACTGACTGAATGGGCTGGAGCGAGGGAGAACAGCTGGGGAGTTATTGCAACAGGTGCGTAGGCGGAGACCCAGAGAAGGAGAAGGGCCAGGCTATGCACCCAGAAGGTGAGGGCAGGTGGGGCAGAACCAGCTCCTCTGACTCCCTGCCCGAGCTGCCCTCCCCAGTCTACCTCTGTCCTTGTTGTCAGGCTTCCAGACACCCAGGAATGTGATTTGATGAAGCAGGTGCCACAGGCCAGAGCTGTGGGTGCTGAGATGGACACCTCATGAGTTGCTGGGGGGGTGACCATCAGGACAACTTTCAGGAAGATGATTGGATGATCTAAACCCCGAGTCTGAGAAAGGGCTGCTCTGGATGCCGTGATTCTGTAGCAGGGATCTGTCCTGAGGATGCGATCAGGGACTCGGCTCATGGGTCCCAGAATGTTCATCAAAGCCTGATGTGCATAAGAGGAAAGGCTGAAATCCTCCAAAGTGTCTGGCAGGCGAGGATGGTGGGGTAAATTATGGTGCATCTAAATGAGGTACAATTGCGAAGCTATTAACATCATGCTTTTGAGGAATTTTCAGTGATGTGGGAAAATGCTGATGATGTATAGTGAGTTTATAAAAAAAAAAAAAAACCTGAATAGCTGAATAAATTGTATGATCCCAATTACAGAAAATTCAATATGTGCAGAGTGAAAGATAAGAAGGATGGGGAGGAGGAGGGAGGGAAGAAGAAGGAGCAGAGGAAAGAGGAGGAAGAGGGGGAGGAAGAGGAGAAAAGGGGAAGAGGAAGGAGTAGATGATGGAGAAGGTGGGGGAGGAGCTGCCTCCTTGTGGTCCAGCATTGGCCGCATATCCACTGTACCACACACTTTTTTTTTTTTTTTATACTTTATTTATTTTATTTATTTATTTATTTATGACTGTGTTGGGTCTCTTAGTTTTCGTGCGAGGGCTTTCTCTAGTTGCGGCAAGTGGGGGCCACTCTTCATCGCGGTGCGGGGGCCGCTCTTCATCGCGGTGCGCGGGCCTTTTCACTATCGCGGCCCCTCCCGTTGCGGGGCACAGGCTCCAGACGCGCAGGCTCAGTAGTTGTGGCTCATGGGCCCAGTTGCTCCGTGGCATGTGGGATCTTCCCAGACCAGGGCTCGAACCCGTGTCCCCTGCATTGGCAGGCAGACTCTCAGCCACTGCGCCACCAGGGAAGCCCTGTACCACACACTTTTATTCCCAGCACCCCTGCCTGGCAGTGCTATTCACTTCGTTTTACGGAGAGGAAAGTGAGGACAGAGAGGCTAAGTGATATGTCCAATGTCACGAAGCTAAGACACTGAGCCTGGATTTGAACTCACGTCTGGCTGACTCAAGCCCTGGATATTTGCTAAACTGGGGGAGCTGGGGCAGCTCTGAGGCTAGGACATTTAGCCTCAGGGTTCAGGGTTATTTGGCTGATTGGGAAAGGAGAACCTAGCTTTACAGGGACGTGATGGTTGCAGATGAGGTTGGTACCATCAACAACCCCATTTTGCAGATAAGAAGGTTGATGCAGTGTCTCAGTGTTCAAGGCAAATAGTGGAGGTGGAGTTTGGGCCCAGGTCTGTAAACTCTGTAACCTGTGCTCTTATCTCTAGTGCAAGCTGCTGGGAGGGAGCTGGGTAGGGGAGCAGGCATGGACAGGTCACTACCTCCCTGAAAAATCCCTTGTCGTGACCCCTGGGGATTCCACACATCTCCATCTGGGGAGGGGAGAAGACTCCCCACCTGCATTGGTGGGTCCCATGAAGTGTTCCCCTCCTATAGGAAGCTCCGGTGACTCCACTTGCTTGGATCTGCCCCATTAAGAGTCCTCGGAGTTCATCCATGTGTCTCCCTAAAGCTGGAGCTGCTTAGCCAGGGATGGATGGCCGAGAGGCTGCCTGGTAACCCAGCCTGCAGCACTTGACATCTCACCCAACACCTGAGAACAGCAAACAGCAGGCACTGTTACTCAAAGGCTCCTTGAATGCAAAGCCTCCCCCGATTCACCCCACCTCCCCTCTCCCTGCCCAGCCAGAGGCTCTTGGGGAAACTCTCCCTCTGTCTGCTCGCTGACTCACCAGTGATGACCCATGATGAGCTCCCCATGTCTCCACCTGCTTCCTGGGCTTTATCCTCTCTGCCTCTTCTCGTCCACTGTTTGTGCTGATGGAGCAAGGTGTTCTGAGCTGAAATCTTGCAGCAGTTCAAGCGGGCAAGTGAGGCTTCTGGGAAGGAGGAGGGAATGAAACTCTTGTCCCACCCCCTCCCCTCCTATCCCCCTCTGCCTTCTACTCCCTGCTCCTGGGTGACTTGGGCAGGAGGCTTTGATGCGGGCCGTGCTGTGCTTTGGCCATCAGAGTCTGGCTGCCCAGGCTCTTTCCCAGCAGAATCTGATGCAGCCCATACCACATGCTTTCAAGGGGGCACAGGAGGATGCTGGGAGAATTTAATTAACTGTGTGTATGTGTGTGTGTAATCCTTTACAAAGCACTTTTTTCCTATACCTTCTTCAAAGCCCATAGAGGCTGAAGGAATTATTAGTCCCATTTTACAGATGACACAGCTGAGACAGAGAGGCAAGGTATTTGCTCCCGGAGTTTCCAGCTAGTTGATGGTGGCAGGCGGACTTGAATTCAGGTTCAACTAATAGAAAATCACTGCCTCCTCAGACAGAGTGAGGTGTCCAGAATCTCTGGGTGAAGGAGGAGGAGCGGGGTCACAGGTGGGGAGGCCAGAGGTCCTCAGTACAATCGTGATCCCCCAGGTCAATGCCTGAGTCTCTTCCATCTAATCTCCTTCAGTGGGTCTCCCAGCTTCCTTCAAAACACCCCCAATCACAGAGCAAAGTCCCCTCCTCCCAAGGCCACCCCGCACCAAGAACAGCTTGACTACAGAAGTTCCTCCTTCCAATGAGCTGAAATTCCTTCCTTCACCCCTTCATTCATCTGTCATGCATATTGATGCAAATTACGTGCCAGGATCCAGCCCAGGGAGACAGCAGTGAACAAGACAGATATGCCTCCATGGAGCTGAATTTGTTCAAAGAAATATATATGGTCAGATGAGGAAAGAGCCAGGGGTCCCGGGGGGAGAAGGAGTTGATGTTGGGCCACTTCTGGCCACCACCGGGGACCGTCTGCTCCTTTGGCTGATCCGTGGCTGTTCAGGAGGAGGCTCCCCCCAGGGTCCCCCTGCCAGCTCTGAGGGGTCTGCCCAGCCCCAGGCTCCCTGAGTGTCAGACCATCTTCTCGCCCTGCGGATGGGGAGGGCTCCCAGCTCCTCCTTGGCCATGTGCTTGGCTTCCTGCTGCAGCCACTGTAAAAGGCAGAGTTTGCAAAGCCAATCTGAGCTCTGTCTTCCTCCCCTTCGCCAAAAAGTTAATTGATTTTGCAATTAAAAATGCAGAGAGCAGGCAAGGCAATCAATTTTACGAAAACTTGCTCAGTAATGAAGTGTTTACTTCCAAATAGAGCACTTTCTCTGCATATCAATCTGGGCCTCTCCCACAGCGTGAACACGATCCTCTCCAGCCTTACTTCTCAGGCTCTCATGCATTTCACACACTGGGTCCTGGAAGGACTTCGAGGCATCATTTAAATCTGGCCCCCAGCTCTCCCTGAGGGGCAAGTATAATTCTCTCTGTCTTATGGAAGAGGAGACTGAGGGTCAGGGAGGTGCAGTGTGGCTCACCCAAGCTGCACAGTGAGGCAGGGGCAGAGGAGAGTCCAGGGGAGGGCTCCTCCGGCTTCTGGACTCACTGCTCTTCCTGTCCGACTGCACGTTTAGAAGCCAGAAAAGTTTGAGCTCAAAGAGAGAGCAGAAGTCCTTTCTCCAAATGAAGCAGACTGGCGTATTTAGTGCCCACTCTATGCCAGTTCCACACCAGGCCCTCAACTTACATCACCACTTCCAAACCTCACAACAATCTTCCAAGGGAGCGTCATGTTCCAGTTTTACAGGAGGAAACTGAGGGTCAGAGACGTTCAGTAGCCTGCCTGAGACCACACAGCACAGGCCTCCTGGCCAGCCTTTTGGGGCAGGTATGTTGCAAATGTGTGTATGTGCGGGGGGGGGTGGGACACAGTTCTGTGTATACTTGTGGGAAGAGCATAGACTTTGGCAACCATCCATCCATCCATTCAAATCATTCATGAATTTGGTCATTCATTAGACAGATATTGATTGAGTGTCTATGTGCCAAGCTCTGTGCTAGGATTCAGCGATGAGCAAAGCACACCAGACCCACCCCAACGGGGCTCACAGGCTGGGAAATGGGGAGAGACAAACTCAATGATACAGTCAAAATAAATGTAAAATGGCACCTGTGGCAGGACTAACAAGGCAGCGCAGATGGAGCCATGAGAGCCTGTAATAAGAGCTCTGATCTGGTCATGGAGGGCTTCCTGGGGGAGGTGACACTGGAACAAGATCTGAGGCCAGGAGGCCACTTGTTGGAACCTCGTGGAGCAAGCTTGCCTGTGGGCTGGGTATCTGAGCAAGGTGATGATTGTGGTCCTGGAAATCCTAAAATTCTGTGATCTGGCATGAGTTTCAGATACTATGATTCTGACCCATTATTTTCTGGTTTTAAGAGTCTATTAAGGTAAAATGTTTAAGATTTGAGAATCTAGGATCCCGGGATTCTGACTCAAGCTTTCATACTTAAGATTCTATTAAGTAAAGATCTGGGAATTGAAGACTCTGGGATTTGAGGACTGTCAGTCAGTTCCTTAGAGTCTGGGATTCCAGTGTCGGAGCCTTTGCTGCTAGAGAAGCACCTGCCAGGATCTTTTATCCAGTGGGCATGAGCTTTCCCCTGGCTCACAAAGTGGATGTATATGCAGCTCTTTGTGGCGTGGAGAATGCAAATTTATTCTGCAGTTCCAGTGTCAGACGGTTGCCTTATCTGCATGTTCCAGTTTCCAGAATAAATATTAGAAGACAAGTCTGTGGAGATTTTCTGTGTGTACACGAGTTAATTCCTCCAGCCAGGGGCTCGTCCAGACACGGATTTTAACACAGGGCGCCATTCCCGCATTCACTGCAAGGCAGGGCTGGTGACGGGGCTGCAGCAAGCCCAGCAGAGGGACGAGGGCCCTGTCTCCCCAGGAAGGGACTGAGGGGGCCCTTTGTGTGCAGAGGCTTGGGACCGAGGTGGGACGAGGCGAGAGGGAGGGCAGCCCCAGCGGGTCTGGGCCGTGTGCGCAGATGGGGCCGCTCTCCGCGAGCATCTGGGGGTCTCCACGTGAACCCCGGGGTCGGGCTCACCCGGGGCTGGTGCCAGTGGAGCCTCCCCAGCGGGGGGGGGGCAAGGCAGCCCCCACCTGGGTCAGACACTGTGCTGGGCCCCGGATGGGCTCCAAAGTCAGGCAGCGCTCACCAGCTCAGCCCTGTGATCTCTTCAAGCCCCCTGGGATTCAGTTTCTTCAAGGGGACCAATGGTCTCAACCACCCCACCCACCTGCTGGTTCTAAGAATTAGAAATAGAGCATCAATCCCAGCAGACACTCTCATAACGCCTGCTGGGGGCCAGGTACTGCTTAAAGGGCTTCGCATAGTTTAATCCCCACCCCAGCCTGGTGAGGGGCGGGGTGCTGTCATCACCCCACTTCACAGATGAGGAAACTGAGGCACAGGGAGGTTAAGTAACTTGCCCAGCATCAGGCCGTTGCTCTAAAAACCTGTGAACAGGTGCAGAAACATTTAAGTTTTTCCAGCAACCCTCCTAGCTGGGTGCCCAGGAACTGGCCGAATTTCAGCCTGGGCACCCAAGGGCCTGGCCTTCGCTCTGCTGTGACGGATGCTTGGGTTGTAGCCGAGTAACAGCAAGATGCAGTTGATGCCCCCAGGCCTTTGCTCGTGCTGCACCCTCTCCCTGGAACACCCTTCCCCCTTGTTTATCCAGGAAACTCCTACCCATGCATCAAAGCCCAGGCCAGGCCCCGTGCCCTGCGGACAGCCCCCCACCCCCGCCCTGCACCCTCCGCAGCCTCCTGGATGGCACGGAGTGTGCTGCGGGGCAGGCTTCAGTCCTCAGGACCTGCCACCCTCTCTGTTCACTTGTCCCTTCTTTCCAGCAACATCCGTCGAGTCTGGCCCCTGTCCTAAGGCTCATATTCTGGGAGGGAAAACCAACCCCACGGTGTTGGTATTATTGCCCCATTTTAGAAAACCTCCTACCCACCAGGTTTGTCATTTCCTGAGGCCACAGGCCCCGGCAGCAGGCTGCAGTCCGGGAACTCTGAGCCCCTTCCAGGCTGCCAGGATCCCCCTGTGGGGCGATGGAGCAGCGGTTCCCTCTGGGGGCGGTACAGTGCCCCCTCCTCTCATCCGCGTCTGTCCCTCCTTCCCGCAGCCCTGAGACGCCTCCTTCTGTCACAAACCACAGCACTGCTGCTTAGTCACGTTAATTAACCATGAACAGATCACTAGAGCCTTACCTGAGATTTACGAGGATATGTTTAGGCACCAAGTGATTAACTCAAAACAACAGGCGATATACATGGAACATATTAATACACAAACCTGGCAGGCGGCCTGTCAATTCCTTTACCCTTCCCTTAGGGACTCACCGGTGGCCGGCGGCCCAGCTCGTATCGATTAGCAAACCATTAAAAATTTATGAGAAGTTGGAATTTAATTGGCCACAGTGAGGGGTGAGTTTGACTCAGGCCAAGGTTCCATGGCCCCGACGAGGTAAGCCTGGAACAGGGAAAACTCTGTAAAGGAAGCACCAGCCACACGGACACTGCGGCCGTTGTCCCTCAAATGCTCTCACGAGGTCTATCCTGGCCAGGTTCAGGCCGCCGTCCTCCCTCACCTGCACGTGGCCCCAGCTTCTTGCAGGCTCTGACTCACCGTCCTCCTCATGTGGCAAACTGGCCAGAAACCTGCCGTGGCTCTCTGTCTCCCCAGATGGGTGGTCTTACCCTGGCCTTCAAGACCCTTCATGCTGCATCCAGCCCCCTACTTCCCCATCTTCCTCCACGCACCCACCCTTGGATCTGGCCATCCTGTCTCATTTCCAGAACTTCCTTGAACTATGTTCTTCTAAGCCTCTGGGCCTTTGCACATGCTGGTTCTTTCACCCTCTCTTCCTTCTCCTTTGGCCAGTTCCCATCAAGATGAGGCAGTTCTCTGCCCTGGGTCTTCCCTTTCCCCCTCTCACCCTGAGACCTCTCTGGAACTCTGAGCTGCTCCCCTGTCAGCAGACCCCAAGGAATCAGGAACAGAGACCCAGGCATTTGGCAAGGGCCAGAGGCCAGGCTGCCTGGCTGCAGGAAGGAAGCTCATCCTGGGCCTGCACCCTTGATCTAGTCCCTTCCAGGAACAATAACGGGGCTGCTTGGATGCAGGGGACAGCCCTGCAGACCTGCAAACCTCCTGGTGGCCCCTGTCCTACATTCACAGAGACTCAGAGACAGGAGAGGCTGTGGCCTGGCCTGGGAGACAGTCAGATGGAAGAGCCAGGCAAGGCTGAGGAGAGAGAGGTGGAAAAGAGCAAGGTAGAGGGGAAAGAAAGGGGTTGGGCCCTAGAGACAGGTGAGCCTCGCCCACCCACCCTGCGGCAGTGTGCTCCTCGGCCAAGTGGGTGACCACAAGCAAAGACTTGGGTCAGGCACACCCGGGTTCAAGCTCCGTTTCTGCCCCTCACTTGCTGAATGACCTTGGGTAAGTCCCTCAGCCTCTCTTTACCTCAGTTTCCTCATGTGCAACATGGGCATCATGACAGATACCCATGACTTTTAGGATCCTGCTGTGGCTTAAGAAGGTAACGCAGAGAAAGGATTAGGCCCGGGCCTGTGTTAGCTCCATCTCTGAATGTCCACTTTCTCAGGGTGACTGAGGATTGGAGGGCACATACAATCACAGCTCCACGGCGTTGTGTTTGTGTCACTCTGTCACCCCCTCCTGGAATGAGCCTGGGCTCATCTAGCAGCTGAATCCAACCTTGCCACGCTTCCTGAGGCCCTGGAAGAGTGGAATGGAAGCATCAACTTCAACTCGCAAGTTTCTGATGAATACGAGTGTTTCCATCGCTGAGTGAATATCTCAGTGGGGCTGGATGGCTGCAGAGCAGGGAGAGTTGACTCCTGCTCCTCTGGACAAGGCTGCCGAGGGAGAGAGGGAGGGAGGGGCAGGGAGAAGGGAGAAGCTTGTGCGCACACACTGGGCATAACTCCTCTGCCCCCAGACCCCAGGCTTTGGCGGAGACCCAATGTGCCCATAATGGAACCCCAACCCAGACCCTGAGCTGTGGGAGGTCCATCCTCCAAGCACCCACTGCTCCTAAACCCAGCTCTCACTTTAATCCTGAAAACCCTCTTGCTCCTGTCTGGTCACCTGCAGTCACTGGTCTTTTCTCTGCCCCAAGTTATCCAAACCTCAGATCCTGTCCCCAGAACCCTCCAGTTCCTGCAGGCCCACAGCAATGAGGCCGATGACTTTCTGGAAGGTTAGGGCACGGTGGGGAGGCTTACACCCTTCCTCAAGCTCCCAGGGAGTACCCCTGCCCCCTGCCTCCCGCAGACGATTACAGGCTTCGTTATTTACCGACACTAGTGGTTAGTGTGTTAAGAGAGGGGCAGATTGCCGGGAAAGGAAATGGCATGGGACTGGGGCCAGTGAGTAGCCCAGGGAAGGGTCTCAGAGAAGCTGATTTGACCGGGAGACCTGGAGGGTGAGCGAGATTTAGCTAAAGCGTGAGGGTGGAGAGAGCGAGGAAGAACATTAGGCAGGGGGACCAGCGTGTGCAGAGACCAGGAGGGGAGACCGAGCACAGTGGGAACAGGGAAGGGCATGCAGACCGGAGTGGCTGCAGGGTGGTGGCCAAGGGGGACGAGGCCAGGATGAAGCTAGAGAGACGGGCCCCAGCCACACAGGGCCTTGATGGCCCCAGTCAGGTGCCTGCTCTGCATCTCAAGGACAGGGGTGGCTACTGAGGGGAGATGACAAAAGCCAAGATCTTGGGAGGAGTTTGGACAATTCTTGTTGGAAACAGTGGGGGTTGGCCCAGCCTCCCTGGCAATGACATGATCAGTAAACCTGCCACGAGGCCCAGGCCTCAGAGGTCCCCTCTGTCCCACATGCAGGTAGGGGCTCCAGGCAAACCAGAGTCACAGGTTCCAGAAGTTCTGGAAACTAGCCCCTGTTCCCAGGACCTGCCTTGCCACATATGCGTGAGAAGCAGTCTTCACAAAATAGAGACAGTCCGAATTACGTGGGGCAAATCCACGAACCCTGGATCTCCTGGGATGTGGCTTTGCTCCTGGCATTGGTGAGCGCCTCGGGGATGCCCTATCATGACTGCTCAGCCGGTTAGAGATCAGGAGAGCAGGACCCCAACAGCATGGGCACCGGCAGGATGATTTATTATCCCGAGGGCAGGGGAGTAGAGCAAACACACTCGCGCCTCCTAAGACTGTGCCCAGCCAATGCCGTGGGAGATCACTACTCAATCACACCACAGTTTAGATGTCTTAACATTTAAACAGATCCCCAACTGGGTTCAGGGGAACACTAGTTCTGGCTAGTGATAACTGGTGCTCCAAAAGCAAAGGTTTATTACATGGTCAAATAAGTTGGAAGAACATTATAATCACACACATTTATGGGCTGAAATCTCGGAGGTGTCCTGCAGGTGGCAAAGACATTTCAAAAGAAGCAGTTAAAGATGTACTCACAATTCTTTCATAAAAGAAAGTTTTCTCCTTCTCTCAAAAAAGTAAGAATGACACAATTTCATGGTAAAAGACAGGCCTTTCCAAAAAGAATAATTGCCAACCTTATACCGACAGACTACCTTGACCTGATTTTTCTCATTTCACTGAGAGCCTGTGACAATTTCATCCCAGGCTGCCCTGCCATCAGGTTCAGGTCTGTGCACTGGCTCAGTCAGGTCTGTGGGACCCTCAGCCACTGTTCCCTCCAGAACCTGAAGCACCCAGTGTGAGGCATTTATTCCATGGGTTTAATATCACCCCCTCCACGCAGGTCCACGCCTCTTGCCCAGACCTGCCCCTCTCTCGTCTGTGCCGGACTTAGGGCTCTGGCCCTGCCGGCCCCAAGCCTGGGATCCATGTGGCAAAGGCAGAGCCAAAAGAGCCTCAGCCATGGGTCAGGAGAGCAGGTCCTGGTCCCTGTTCTATCAGTGACCCTGGGCAGGTCACGTTCCCCACTCTAGGTCTCAGTTTCCCCAACTGTACCAGGAAGGGTTGGACTGAGTGATCTCTCCATTCCTCCCTCCTCTGCTGGCCCAGCAATCGATGACTCTGAGCAGGGAAACCTTGCTCAGATCTTCGTGGGAAAATGGCCCATGTTCTAGCCTGACAGTGTCTCTGCAGGAGGTGAGAAAGGAGAACAGACATTGGCCTGCTTATGAACTGAGAACACCAGGACCAGAATCAGAAACACACAGCCTCGTACTGGTCAGCGCTGGCCTGGCTGCGGCGGGCGCTGGTTCCCAGCGTGAGCAGAGCAGGATGAGGCCTGGAGCCAAACACAGGGACCCTCCTTGGAGATGCGGGTTTTAGGATTAATTAAGCCAGCGAGAAGGAGAGAAGCCCCTCCTGCATGACAGAGCCAGAGGGAGATGGGCCATCCAGGAGGGGGCTGACGCCTAATGACAGGAGAGAGGACGTAGGAATAGGGAGCAGGGAAGGGGGACTGTCACCACGACCATCATCATAATCGTCATCATAATCATCATCAGAATAACAGCTAAGAATTATCATGAGCCTACTATGTGCCCACCTGCTTCTCCAGGCTCTGTAAGCAGCAAGCCCTGGGCCCAGCGCACAGTGGGTGCCCATGAGGTTTGGTTGACTAATCCGAGGACCACCAGTGAGATCTATTTTTAATCCTTTTGAAACCACATTTCATTTCTGGTATCTCAGACCAACTGTTGGCGTACTACTAAGAGTGAGATTGAAAGAGAAAGTGGGCTGCTCTCTGGAATTAGAACGTATTAGTTTGACCCAGGAAGTACAGTCACCACCCTTAAGAATCTCATCACCCCATGAAGGAGGATGACCTAGAAACAAAGAGGGAATGGCAGGCAATCGTCCCTGTTCTTACAGCCCCCATTTTACATGGAGGAGATGGAGTCCCCGAGAAGTCAAATAATTTGCCCAAGATCACAGAGCTCAGATGGCAGAGCAGGTCAAAATCCCAGCGTTCTGCCACTGAGGCCCATGATCCTTGCTCCACCCAACCCTGCCCTGCAGAGCATGGGAGAGGAGTTAGGAAAGGAAGAGGCCAGCGTGGGCTGGAGGCATCTAGGAGGGCTTCCTGGAGGAGGGGGAGCCCAAGCTGGGCCCTGAAGGACAAACTGGAGGAGAAGAAGAGCATACAGAGAGGGAGGACAAGCCTCCCCAGTTTGCTGCCCCCAGATCTCTAGGCCTCTGGGTCTGGAATTCTCCGTGAGAAGGTACAAGGTCTTCCTTGAGCAGATGCCCCAGAACCTCTCCCCAGAGCAGGTGGAGCTGCATCCCAGGCCAAGATGGAGGCGGCCCCCAGGTAGGGGGTGGTGGGCAGGGCGGAGCAGGAGCTCCTGGGAACATTCTTTCACTTGGTTTCTGTCCCAGGTGCTCCTGAATGGGAGTGAGGATGGCAGTCCTTGCCCGTCTACTCTGAGAAGACAACGGTCTCACAAGAGCTCTGATGAGGCCTTTGGACCATATTCCATCAACCAAGCAGCTACACCAGACCCGATTCCCCAAAAGTGTCTTATAAGCCTGAGAGCTTCACTGCCCACAGACCTTGTGAAGGTAAGAATCCCCCCATTATGTCCACAATTGTTTCTGCCCCCGAAGCACATGTTGAGAGCCCATTTCCCCATCGTGGGCCCACAGAAACAAAACACCACACACACGGCCTGAAAATACACATCAGCTCAGCTTTGTGGGGTATTCTCCACGTGCAGGTAGAGAAGCCAATATGCCTGTGTATCGGGGCAGGGGAGATGTATCAGTTCTTTTCACAGGCCCGCTTTCCAGACCAGACCCCGGACACTGAGTCAGCGATTCTTTTAAATCTCAAGTCCCCTCTCCCTTCTGCCAACCCTCCCTCCGTTCCTTCGACAGATGTTTATTGATGCCAATTATGTGCAGACACTGAAGTAGATGCCAGGCTACGGGGACGAGTGAGACAGATTCCAGCACTTGGTGGACAGCCTGTCTTGGTACAAGCGCCAATAGGAGGAAACCCAGCAGTGACAATATTCCTTTACTTATGCAACACGTTTGTTGAGCACCTGTTAGGTGACAGCCAGTGAATTAGGGGAATTGTCAGTAAGCAAAACCGCCTGGTCCCTGCCCCCTGGAGCTCACAGTCTAGAGGGGGAGACAGACATTAATCTATAATCACACAATTAAAGGTATAGTGATGGGGCTACAAAGAAGAGGCTCTTGGGGGGCTTTGAGAGCATGCAACTAGGCTGGAGGGTCAAGGGAGACTGGAGAATGCTTTGGGGTCTGAGGAATGAACAGGAATCACCTGTCACAGGAACAGCACGTGTAAAGGCACTGTGGCCGGAGGGCTCTCAGGGACCAGGAAAAGCTCTAAGACCTACATGGTTGAAGGACAGGGAGTTGGCGGGGGAGGGAGGCTGGAGAAGGAGGCACAGACCAGACCGTGTGTGGCCTCAAATTCCACATTAAGAATCTGAGTCTTCATCCTAAGAACAGTAGAGGCATTTGGAGTGTTTTAAGTGGTGATGCCATAAAGGAGAGTTTGGGCTAAATTTATTCATCCACTCACTCATCCATTTAACAAATACAATCTTGAAATGAGTCCCTGGACACGCTCTGCCCTGGCCTCCGTCTACTTTCTTCCCGTGGTCACACTGATCTGATTCACGCCTTAACACTTAGCTCAGGTGTGTTTTCCTCCAGGAAGCCCCCCTGGTCCCCAGGATGAGTCTCCCCTCCTTTGTGCTTCCACAGCACCCTGGGAGCATCCCTGGTCTGTCACTGCTGAGCTATGAGCCAGGCCCTCAGCAGTCCCTCCTAGGAAGAGAGACTCAGGAGGGGGACAGGGGAGGAGTGTCAAATCTTAATGTCCTGTGACGCTGCTGCAGGACACACAGCAGGATGGCAGTACTGGAAGGAAGGAAGGAAGGAAGGAAGGAAGGAAGGAAGGAAGGAAGGAAGGAAGGAAGGAAGAAAGGGAGGGAGGAAAGGAGGGAAGGAGGGAGGGAGGAAAGGAGGGAAGAAGGGAGGGGGCAGGGAGGAAGCGGGGAGGGAAGAAGACACAAAGGGACTTGTGGGATAAGCACAGAGTGAGGACGGGAGGCAGAGGAGAAAATTGGAAATTAATGGGTTGTGAGAAGTGAGAAAAGCAGAAAAGATGAAATATTTAAAGTGGTCACACTGTGACCTGTAACATTTTGCTTAATCAAGTACAAATTGCTCTGTGCCTCAGGTGGATATGAGAACCAGTCAGAGTTTGCCTCTCAGAAGAGCTTTCTGCAGTGAAACATTTTTTATGAGGGTCATTTCACGCCAAGCTGGCCACATCTGCGATGTCAGGGGCAGAGGTAATCCCAGTCCCTCGGCCTGCAAAAGAGCAGAGGCCCTGACAAGAGGCTGGGTTCCAGTGTTTGGTCCCATCCTGCCGAGGCAGTGGGTTTAAGCTGATGCCCCAGGAAGCAGAGGGACCCCTGCCGCGCCCTCCTCACAGCCCTGTGCACAAGACCGTGATCTCCTGAGACCTCCTCCCCTCGAGGCCCACCCTGCCCATCTAAGTGTGAGGGCTGAGCCAGGGCTGGCCCCGATGTCCCAGGAGCTGCCTCCCAGCTTTTTCCCCAGCGTGTCACACCCAAGGCGAACCAGAGGGTCCCTTGCTGAGTCATCCTGGTGGATTTGGAGCCCTCTGTACCTGGATTAATCTTGGCTGCCCTGACTGCCAGCTGTCAGCTTCCTTGTCTATAAAGCAGGAATATTTCATTCATTCACCAAGTATTAATTAGATGCCTGCAGTGTGCCAAGCAGTGTCCTAGGTGCAGGGACAGAGTAGTGGGGACAGACAGGGTCCCTGCTTGCATGGTATTCATCTAATGGGCAATCCTCCTGTGTCCTAGGCTTGGGGGGATCAGGGTGATGCACGTGGGGCCCAGGACACAGGGTCTGTGCACTGTCAGAGCCCGGGAACCGTCTGTGGGATGAAGGTCAACAGCAGAGAGACGGCTGGGGCTCCGAGGATTCCAAGGCACTGACTCACCTCCTCTCCCTCACTCCTCGCCCCAGCCCCTCGGGTTGGTGCTGCTCCTCCATAGGCATGCGGAAACCAAGGCTCAGAGAGGTCATGTGCATCGCCCAAGGGCACACAGCTAATGTGGGAGGGTCCAAGTCAGATTCCAGCCCCATGCTCTTCCCATGACCCTGGGTTGTATTTCTGACACCAAAGACGCCTTCTGCAGCCCTTGGGGTCATATCTCTGGGGGTCAGAGGAGCTTCCCTGGCCATTTCACAGGACCCTGGCACTCAGCCAAGCCAGGCCACCAAACTTGTCTTCCTCCGTGGCCCTGACCCCTCCCTGATCCATGATGGCGGGTTGACCCTGGCCAGGTCCTTCCTGGCTGTGTGACTTGGCCCCTTCACTCCACCTCCCTGGGGCCACAGTCCCTCTCCTATAAAACGGGCACTAACAGTCCCCAGCCCCCTGAGGTTGTTGTGAGAATGGAGTGAAGTAATTGGCATAAAGCTGGGGGCACATGGTCAGCATAGTGGGGCTGCACCTGCTGTTCTCTCTGTAGGAAGCTCCTCCCACCCGGCCGCTCCCCCCTCCTTAGGCACTTCCCAACCCCCCTCCCCGCCATGGCCTCCCCAAATCTGGCATTTGATGTCTTATCACCCTATTTCCTCCACAACGATCTCCAGGCTAGGTGACAATTTTATTTGTTTATTTAATCTTTCTTCTGGCTGTTTTCCCAACTGCTTCTGAGACCTCCTGCTGATCTCGTTCATGGCTGTGTCTGTGCTCAGTACAGAGACTGGTACCCAGAGGAGACTGATAAGAACTAGTTGGGTGAAGGGCTGGATGAAGAGTGCGACTGGGTTGTATCAGTCAAAATGGATGAAGTAACAAATAGCCCCAGTTCCCGGTGGGGTCACTCAGGAAGAGACGGTTTCTCTTCTGCGCAAAGTACAAGGAGAGGTGCCTGGTTCTCTCTGGGTAGATGCATTTCCCAGCAGTGTTGGGGGATCCAGTCCTCCCATCTGGGAGGCCACTACCTTCTCACAGGGCCTCTGAGCTCTGGAAAGGGAGGCACGGGAGAGGAAGACTCCCTGACCACTCATATTCTCTCTGGGTTTCCGGTCTTCTCAGTTTGCCACAAAGGCTGACCCATCCACAGCTGGCTGTGCCAAGGGTTCCACACTTAAAGCAGCTCAACCTGGGTTAGGATCCTGGCTCTGTTCTTCTGTGGCCTTAGAAAGCCCACGTGATCTGGCATCTGTCCCCTGAACTGTCGTGATTTCGCTTCCTGTTCTCTCTGCCTGGAGCACTTTTTTACTCTCTCTTTGCCCAGCTTCAATCCTCCTCCTCCTTTGATCTCAGCTTAAAATTTCCTCTGGGAAAACTTCTCAGACTCTCCCCCAACCCCAGATGATGTTCGTTTCCCCTGGTCCCTGAGCCCCATTAGCAGGAATCGTCCCATATCGTCCTCATTCGTTTCCATGTCTGCCTCCTGCCTTTGGCTTCCCCAGTGCAGGGCTGACTCTGAGTCACAACCACATCCCCAGTGCCAGTCAGATGCCCCATCAAAGGGGAAGGAACAGAAGAAAGAGCCAAGGAAATTCTCCCAGCCTCAGTGTTCTCATCTGAAAAATGGGATTAATAACTCCTCGCTCACAGGATGACTTCAAGGATCTGATGCTATCGTGGGAACAAGGTAGGTTGTTTGCAGAGATGTCTGTGATTATTCCCCATGCCTGCCTCTGTATCCTGGTCCCCTGCAATGTGACATTCCATGTGACTTGACATCTCCTCCCATTGAGATGTGGAGTCTTTTTTCCCATCCCTTAAATCCAGCCCGATCTTACGACTTGGTCTGGCCAAGAGAATGTACAAAAGCGGCTTTGTGCCACTTCCGCACGTAGACCTCAAGAGACGGCCTACTTCTCCCACTGTATCCTGTGACCTCCATTGAGGAAGGGCAGGCTCAGCCGCATGGACCAGAGCCACCTCAGTCCATCACCAACAGCGGAGGCTCCAGGCTCAGGAGACAGCCCCCAAAACCCAGCAAACCACCCCTACGTTGACTGCTCGCTGACTGTACACAGATAAGCTAGGTGGTCCTGGGCCAGCTAGGCTCAGCAGATCCCCAGACTCGTGGGCAAAACTGGCTCTTCTTGTTTGAGGCCTCTACACATTGGAGAGGTGTTTCCCATAACAGCTCAGTGATCCAAGGGGCACAATGCCTCAACGTGATTGCCTTTCTGCGAGTGTCACTCCCTTCACTTTTTCCCACAAGAGGCAACAAGAAAAAATCAATCACAAGCGTTCCAGCGCATTGCCTGTAATAGAATGGGAACGGAGTTATGAGTTTGGTCTGTGTGGAATCGCTGCCATCTCAGGATG
The DNA here is from genome assembly GCF_949987535.1 of Balaenoptera acutorostrata. NCBI lineage: Eukaryota > Metazoa > Chordata > Mammalia > Artiodactyla > Balaenopteridae > Balaenoptera > Balaenoptera acutorostrata. The sequence continues at coordinate 23,836,401 of NC_080064.1, read as the reverse complement.
GATGAGGGGTGAGAGATTTCCCTGCACTCCAAATACCAGGGAGTCAGAGGAAGTGGGGACGAAGCCCCCTCTCTGTGCAGAGATATTTCGAGAAGATAAAAGAAACCTGACTTATCAGTCACATTCATGACATTGGCAGCAGGTGAAGAGGCATTTTTAACAATTCAGCCTTGCAGACTCTCACAATTTATCTCAATAAATGCCAGGGTGTCTCTTTTTCTTGCCCTGTTCTCTCACTGTGAAATGTTCAGGGAGTAGCGCAGTGAGAAAATGAAGGGTTGACAGGCAGGAAAAACTCGTATTTAGATGTTCTGATGAAGTGCCAGCAGCCGTGTTCTGTGCTGAGCTGAGTGAGGCCGGGGTGGGCGGAGATGGGGGAGGGAAGGGGACAGACATTTAAGGCTGCCCACCCTTAGCTCTGGTGCAAGGGGCCCCTGCCCTGAGTCCCACTTTGGACAGCCCTGCTCCAGCCATGCTCTGGCTGAGGATCGGCCCACAGCTCCACAGGCACATGGGGATTCCGCAGGGCCCAGAAAATGTACCCACCCAGAGCCTGAACCTCCCTTCCTATACCATGCCCTGTCTGTCCAGGCTCCTGGAATTCTCATCCCAAATGCCCCAGAACACTTTACATCCTGTGCAGGCCTCTCTGCAGACCCTTCCCCCAAGAGCAGCCCACAGTGCCTATGTGAGCACCTCTAGCCCACGAGGGGCCAAGGAGTGGATAGGATGGATGGTTCTTGGACTTGCAGGCCACGGCATCCCATGCAAGTCAGACCCCATTGGTTGAGGACAGAGCAGGGGGTGGGCAGAGGAGGGGGGCCGGGATACGGTCCCCATACATACTCTAGCCCTAAGTGACAGGGTGGGGCCCTTTCCACCCTCCTTGACAACACTCTCCTGCACTGCGGGTGGGCGGCGTGACTCCTATCTTGTATCAATAGATGGAGAAAGTGGGGTTCAATATGCAAAGCACCAGCTGAGCTCACACTCAGCTGGAGAGGGGCAGAGCCACCATTGGAACCCCCTCTGTCTACACCCGGGCCTAGCGGGTGGCGGGGGGACTCTTCAGCACAGGGTTTGGAACACGAATGTGCACCAGACTGCTTGAGTGTGCATCCCGTCTCTTCCCCTGGCTGAAGGTGACCTCACACAATTACTTACCCTCTTGGTGCCTTGGTCTCCTCACCTGTCCCTTACATAAAGATTCAGGCTCACAGTCTGCCTTAGTCACCTCGACTGTTATAGCAAAATGCCATAGACTGGGTGGCTTAGATCCCAGATATTTATTTCTCACAGTTCTGGAGGCTGGGAAGTCCAAGGTCAAGGTGCATGCAGATTAGATTCTTGGTGAGGGCCCACTACCGGGCTTGCAGATGGCCACCCTCTGGCTGTGAACGCATGTGACCTCTTCTTTGTGTGAACAAGGAGAGAGAGCTCTGCTTGCTCTTCCTCTTCTTATAAGGGCACTAATCCCATTATGGGGGTTCTACCTTATGACCTCACCTGAACTTAATTCCCTCCCAAAGGCCTCACCTCCTAATACCATCACATTGGGGGTTAGGACCTCAACATATGAATTTGGGGGAGACACAAACATTCAGTCCGTAACATAATCCCTTACCTAAAATTCTCAAATCCCCAAAGTTCCCAGAAGAGAAAGTTGGATTTTTTCCTTAACATTGGTGTCAAAACTAATTTGATGGCAAAACTTGACTGAAACTAACATGAGGTTATTTATAGTCTATATTTAAACCATCGGACACTGAGCACAGATCTCCAGGTTTGATCACTGGGGTCTGCCCCGGGTAGGGTAGGGATCATGGGCCCACAGACACTACCTCAGAAGTTGTTGTGAGGTTTACAAGATAAATGATGCAGTTTCTGCGACAAATAAATTGGGAGGAAAAATGAAGAGCACATGAAGGAGAAACTATTGATTAAAAGAGACATAAAGGGCTTATCAACCAATCAACTTTATTTGAATCCTGAGTCAAACAAACAAACTATAAAACAAAGACAAAAAGGAAAAAAAAAATGAGACCTTTGGAAAAATTGAATATTGTCTGGACATTTCATGGAATTAAGGATTTATAGTTCATTTGGGTAGGTATAATAATAGTATATTGGTTATGTTAAAAAATTAAAATAAAGCCAACTTGGGTGGAAAAATACCTTTGTGTCCCTAAGACTACAAATGAATTGAAGCCACCACCTTGTGTGTCAACCTTCAGCCGGTAGGGACCACGATTTTGTTTCTCTTTCCACCTGTGACAAATAGGCTGACTGGCTCTGGGTAAGAACTCAAAGAGTGTTTGCTCAGCGATGGTTCAGTGAGAATCAGCGACTCCCCTGCAGGACACTCCACACAGTGGGAGACTGGGGTCTGGAATCTGGTGACCAGGACTCTGCCAGCTCAGTGCCCTCCAGCCAGGGGTAGCTCCACCATCAAAGGACCTAGTGGCTTCAGGAGCTATGAGAGACACACTGATGACAATCAAAGTTTGATGCATTAAAAAAAGTACACTAGGGAGTCCCCTGGTGGCCTAGTGGTTAGGATTCCGGGCTTTCACTGCCATGGCCCAGGTTCAGTCCCTGGTTGGGGAACTGAGATCCCTCAAGCTTCGCCCCATGGCCAAAAAAAAAAGTAAAAGTAAAAAACAAAAAAAAGTACATGAAACAGTGCTGCCTAAGGACTCCTCGGGTGTAAAAAGGGCAAAGCTGGCCACGATGGTTGGCAGCCCCTCCCATTAGCAGGTGGAGTCTATACCCCCCGGCCTGGCCTTGCCACTCGCTTTGATCCACAGAATGCCACAGAACTGGCATCGTGCAGGTGTAGGAAAGTGGCAAGCAGCCTAGTCCAGAAAAGATGGCCAGCCAGTTGTTAGGGGAGGTGGGAAAGACAGAGAGGAAACGCCTGCAGCAGGTTTGAGCCATGACCGCCCTTGTTACATAGTCACAGAACGATAGACAGTAACTTAGGAGATGGGGGTGTTTCTGACAAACCCTCGGACCTCGGCGAAATGATTTCCAGGCAGAACAGTGAAAGCGTCTGTTGGCGCCTCATCTGTGATGAAGCTTGTGGAGACAGAGATGGGCTGAAGTGAGACTGTCCCACTTGCAGGTCAAAGTTCGAGAAAATACAGAGTTGCGAGGCCTTGCTGGATTGGAAAATGAAACGGTTTCTTATCCTCGGTCTCCCCAACCTGTAAACAATTTTCAGTGAAACCAGGCCTGCTGCCAAAGACTAAATCTAGGCTGAGGCTGTAAGATTTTTCAAGACTGGAGATTTAAGGCAGTAACTCCAAGACCCTCTCAGCTAGAGAAAAGATTTTCTAAGAAGCTCAAGGATACGATCCCAAAGCAAGATGTAGCCTTTGTACGAAGAGGCATGTCTTGAAGACAATCTTTTGTGGGCCTCTTGTTGGATGGAGTAGGATGTAATTGGATGCTTGGAAAACCCAAAAAGTTGAGTGTGTTGTACCAGCAAACGGGATTCCAATTTGGACCAAAGGAGCTGGGCCTCTGACGCTCTGAGGGCAGGAAATGGGCTGAGAAAGACACTTGGCTGCAAACACAGGCTGCTTCTTACTGAAAAGAAGAACCCAGAGGCTGAAGGCAGCAGCATGATGCTAAGTCAACACCTTGGAAAACAACATCCTAGAAACCACTCCCAGGGGCAGACAGGGCCCAGTGGAGGACCATCCCTGATTCTGCAGAACCAGATAATATTTGCCCACCAGGATGTTAGGATTGCATGAACTCTGTTCTTCCCCTCTTCTGATGGGAGGGTTCATTACATTTATCCCATCTGTGCCTCACAGTTCTTTGATTAGTGTGTGGAGAGGGGAGAAGGTGAAATAACCCGTCATTTGAGCTTCTGGGTCTTTTGATCAAGAGAGTCTTCCTCAGAGAGCCTCAGACACATACAGACCTGGTTTGATCATGAGATCCAGGGTGTCCTCATTTATGCTATAATTGGATGAGATTTGGGGGGGGGGGTCCCTGCGGGGGAGAATATTTCGCATGTGGGAGTTGTATAATTAATTATGGACAGAGGGAGGATAGTGCCAGAGAGAAAGAAAAAAAAAAAAAAGGCCACAGTGCTTGCAGCTCTTCACACCAATAGAGTCGGTTTAGTACTGCACCCCTTCTGCCAGTGCGAAGGAGGTTGTCACATTATTTTCCTGCCCAGCCTTTTCTCTGAAGGCACGACTGGCGTTAACTCATTTTATCCTCACAGCATCCCATGACAGTGGGGATCATCATTGCTCCCATTTCACAGATGAGGAAGCTGAAGGACAAGAGATGGAGTGAGTTCCCCCAGGCCACACACTTGGTAAATAATTGTCAAGCCAAGACCCCTGCCCAGCCAGGCTGCCCCGTAGCCTGCACGCCCCCCACCCCCCGCGCCACCCCACCCAACACTTCCTGACCCTGCTGTCCTGAATGGGTCACACGTGGGCAGAGACACTGCTCCCCCGGGTCTAGGGCTTGGGGCAGTCAGATGTCCCAGCTCACAGTTCTGGCACAGGGAGGGTGTTGTCCCCTCCCCTAGGGTGCCGGGCCAAGGCTGCCATTTTCCAGGCTGGCCCTGATGGTGGAGTTTTAAGGCTGCCAAGAACAGCCCTGCTCTGGGCTGCGTGTCCTCTTACAGCCAGCACTTAAGGAAGGCGATCACTGGTCCTTGCTGTTAGCATGGCTGGAGATGTTACTGTGATCACAGCCATGGGCTGCGTGCCTCTCAGGACATCTACACGGGCAATTCCAGGGAAACGCTCACCTTCTGGGAGGATGCAGGACTCAGCCACACGTCCCTGCTGGATCTCCCGACTAGAGAAGTGGCCCAGGCCCTGTCTGAGCCTTTTAATCCAGACCAGAGGAGGTCCTGCAGCCTGCCCTGTGCCCAAGGCTCCCCTGGGCCTTCAAGGGCTGAGACATCCTTCTTGTTGTCACAAGAGGTCTGGCTCTGACCCCATTAGGAGCAAATACATGAGAGAAGGGGGCATCAGTTATGACAACTTGATAAAAGGAGATCATCACACCCCCCACCCCGATTCCTACATCACTTACCTGGGCCCCCCACCAGGGACACCGACCCCCCCCAACATCCTCCTTTCTTAGGTCCCCAGGGGAGGCCACCCTCAGGCCCACATCCCTGTGAGCCCTATGCTCTGAGCTGGGGGCTGAAAGGGGGCAAAGACAAAGGGTCCCCATGCCCCTGACTCAGAGCAGACCAGGCGGCCTCCATACGGGAGTGGGCTCTGTGCTTTAGTAACTTCTTATAAAGCCAAACAGCCTATGGTAGAAACACGGGTGTCATCTCTAATTTCTCTGATGCTTGACGCCTCTGCATGTTTAGAGAAACAACATAAGAATATGGTTCCTGTCTTGTGTGCATGTGGAATTATGCTACCCCTGGGACCCTGGGCATGTTGCCCATGTTTATTTTCAAACCAGAGGGATCTCAGCTGTTATGAGGGGGAGGAGGCTGCCATCAGAGGACAGCTGGATGGACCTGGGCTGCTGAGGGGTCAGGACCCAGAATTTCTTTAGACTATGGGAGTTGCCCAGCAGGTAAGGTGACCAACCCTCCCAGTTTATCTGGTACTACGGAGGGGGTTTCCTGGGACCTGGGACTCTGAGTGCTAAAATCAGAACCTGGCTAAAATCCTGGGCACGCAGGCCACCCTACAGGCAGGGACAAAAGCCCAGGTCAGGGTCACATCAGTCAAGACCGGGAGGCTGGGTGGGTGGATGTGGCTTGAACTCTAGGATGGGAAGTCATAGGACGAGCTTGATGATAAGAAGCTAGCGTTTCCTGGTTCTATCCTCAGCACTTTGTATTTATTTACACTTGCAATCCTCCTAATATCCTTCGAAGCATTATTGTCCCCACATAGCATGCCAGGAAATGCAGACACAGAAAGGCCTGGGGGGTCCCACGGCTGATGAAGGGCACAGACGGGATTTGAACCTGTGTCTCAGAGCCCACTCTCACAGCCACAGTGATAAACCCCAGACTCCCCAGCCAGACACAGAAGGCCCAGCCTAATCCAGCCATCCTCTCATGCATCAGTTAGCTTTCACTGCGTAACAAACCATCCCAAAAGGTCGCAGCTTAAAACAACAAATGTTGATTATCTCTCATGATTCTGTGGGTTGGGTGAGTGGTTCTTTCTGTCTGAACAGGCTTCACTGGGGTTGGATTGTCTCTCATGCTGGCCTCACTCATCTGTCTTGGTCTCAGCTGGGAGAGCTGGGAAGACTCTGATGGCTGGGACCACTCTCCACGGGGTCTCTCCTCTGAGGGGCCAGCCCAGGCTTATGCACATGGTGGTGACCACAGGATTCCCAGTAGCAGGACAGGACTAGCCCACATGCACAGGGCTTTTCAAGCCTCTGCCTGTGTGTGCCGATGCCCCTACGCCCAGCTTCTGGGTGCAGGGAATCAGGAGCAGCAACAACAGAAAAGAGGGCCTGAGTTCAGAGGTGCAGGAATTTATGGGAATTTACCCACCACACCCCGTCTCCAGCTTCACCTCTCTCTAGCCCTCTCCCCCAGTCAGCTGCTGTGACTCTGTAATGCACCAACCTTCTCTCTTACCCGCTGCACGCACCACATGCGCTGCTCCTCCACAGGGAATACCTCTCCCTTGACTTCACCTGGACAGCTCTTTTGTATTCAAAACTCAGATCAGGGGTCACCTCCCCTGGGAAGCCTTCCCTGACCATTGCCCCAGAGACCCAGCAGACTGGTTAGGGCCTCCCCTGATCTTCTCTGCATCCCTTCTCGTCCTTCTCACAGCACTTATCACCCAGTTGTGTGTGTCGTTCCCCGCCCGCCCCCAAGGAGGCCAGGAGTCCTTCAGTAAATGTTCCAGGGAGAAAAGGAGGAGCTGAGCCTTGGGTGAAAAGGCCAGGATAACCAGGGGATGGACGCCAGGCCAGTGAGCAGGCAGTGCCAGGCCCAAGCCCAGCTGTGAGAAGGCCCTTGACCCTGAAGCCAAAGAGTCTCCTGACATCTCTGCTGCTCAGAGACGCTGACATCCGCATTACAGATGGGCCTGACCTGCCCGCATATCTGAACTACACACCTGGCTGGGGTCAGGGAGTGGGGACATGGGGGGAGCTCTTTGGGGAAATTTCCAGTATTTATTGAATGTGGAAATGATCAGGTACTGAGAATACAGTAGGGAACAAGACACACAGACCCTGGCAGGGAAGTGAAATGTTTCTTAGTCAATGACAGTAAAATGAGTTACCCCAGCAGGGCATGGAGAGGGGAGAGCACCTGAGATGATGACAGGGCTTGACCTGGTCCTGGGTGAAATCATGGAGGCTTCCCTGAGGAGGTGATATTTGAGCTGAGAAGGCATTTGTAGATGAGGAGAGAGGAGGGGAAGTGCTGAGCAGGGAAGTGAGTGTGTCCCATTCTGAGGTGGGAGAGGGATGGGTATGTCTGAGGGGTGGAAGGAAGATGACCACTTGGGCTGCTAAACAGAGAAGGGGTCTGCCTGGAGGGTCTAGGGCTCAGGGGGAGAGAAGCAGCACTCAGCCACCAGGGAGCAAAGCAGGAGCAGTTCCTGGGGGCTCAGTGCTCCCGAAATCAACTACAGTAGGGCAATAGGAAATGCATCTTCAGTGCCTGCCATGAGCCAGGATGGCAACGTGTACTTTTGCTCATTTCACTCTCAGCAACCCCACGTGGTAGGTAGTTATTGCTCCATTTAACGGAAGAGGCCTGCAGGAGCTGAGTGGTTCGCTCTGGGTCATACAGCTCTGTGAAGCTGGGCCCCATAATCAGATGTTGCTACCACAGAGGCCGGGCTCTAACTCACTGCCTTGAAATCAGAGGGTTATTCCACAAACACTAAATAATCAGCTACCTGTGCTCTCAGCACTGAGGGCTTGCAGGGAATAGTCAGGACACTGTCCTTGCCCTGGGGAGAGAGGGGACGCTAAGGTTCTAACCTGGACAAAGACATAAACAGCAAAGGTCAGCGATGTGCGCTATGATGAGAGGAAAGCAAGGAAAAGTGACAGGTGGGGTAGAGCATGGGGACAAGATTGGATGGGTGGTTAGATGGCCCCTGGGAGGAAACGACACTTGTGCTGAGACCTCAGTGCCATGAAAGGGTTAGGAGGAAGAGCCCCCTAGGCCAAGGAAACAGGAGGCGCAAAGCCCCTGAGGCAGGAATGAGTTCAATGTACTTGAGAAGCTGAACAAAGGTCAGTGCAGTGGAAACAGGGTGAGTGAGGGGCAGAGGGCAGAAGACAAGACCCAAGGGGCAGGCAGGGCAGATCTGGTTCGGCCTCAGAGGCCACATGTGCTGCTGTCCCCTGTGTGCCCTACAGATTCACCTTCACCCATCTCCCCTGCTCTGTGCCCAGGAGACTGACCTGCAGGGGTAGCACCGACAGGGCCCTGCTCCCTCCTGGGGACCCATTTTCTGTTGGGTCCTGGAGACCAAGGGCAGGAGGAGAGAGGTCAGGTGTTGGTTCCCCAGCTCCTCCCGCTGACCACGCTTGGCAGTGGCTGCATCTCTCTCCCGTGACCCCAGCTCCATCGGACGGCCCCTCTCCCACAGCTGCAGCTGTCTCTGGGGTCTGGTAAGCGCCCCCTCCTTTGGTCCCTTCTGGACTGGGATAGACACAGGTCCCCACTGTCGCTCCCCTGCAGGTGCCTCACCAGCCCCTGCTGGCTTCCTGTCTCCTGCCCTCACCTTGGTGATCATCCGTCCATCAAACCCCCTGCGATTGCTCCCTCTTCTGAACCGTCTGTTCTGCCAGCACCTTTACTCTTACTCCGAGATGAGCAGTTTGGATTTCATTCTAAGATACTAGAAGTTTTCAATGTGGGCAGGACTTAATTTTTGATTCAACATTTTGCTATAATCTCCCTACCTGCCATGGGGAAGGATGGAAAGTGAGGCTGGAATGGATGGGGGACACCCTGGGGGTGACTGCAGGGTCCAGGAGAGTCTGATGGGGTTTATTCCAAGGTGGAGGTAGTGGACACAGGGCCCAGGTCAGACGGGACAACAGTACTGGGTCCCGAGGCCCTAAATGAACCCCATAATCTTCACCCTCTCCATCCTTCCAGTTGCTTTGTTGCCCCTCCCCCATCGGTGTGGGGATAGGGCACAGGGCAGCCAGGCGTGTCTCACGCCTCAGCTCCGGCTCTCTCCTCCCAGCAGCACCAGGCAGGTGCTGGGCGACCTGGGGTGTCTGAGAGGTCAAGATCCGCAGCTGTCACAGTGACCCTGGACCTTGAGAAGGAGTGTGTCGGCAGGAGGGAGCAGGAACCACAGGAACGGACCCTGGACCCCCAGGCACCCCTGGGAGCAGGGCGCTCACCTGGAGACCCAGGAGTAGACACGCTGGGCGCCCGCGTGAGTGCTGGGCGGCGGTGGCAGCTCTGGCTCTGCAGCCTGTCAGCACCGGGAATAATTAGAATCCTGAAAAAGTCCTCATTATTTCTCCCAGGGCCAAGGCACCCTTTGGAAAAAGGGATGTTTCTTGCCAGATCGTCCCCTGAAAGTGCGTTTGTCACAGGCTGTTGTGTAAATCCGTGTTTGGCCCATTTGAAAAGACGTGATTTAGCCACTTGACCAGCCTTAAGGTTCCTTCTCCAAACCCTCAAAATGCGGCTGTGACTAGGAGCCATGAAACATAACAGGGCGAGGCTGGTGACGTCACCCCCTGGGCTCTGAGCCCCTCCTCCTCGTGCTGCACAGGAGAACCGGAGGGGAGGGGATGGGATCGCGCTCCTCAGGAGCTGCGGACACTTCAGGACGCAGGTTGGTCCTCAAGCAGACAACCTGGGATGCCGGATAAAGGCCCAGTGTCAGGTCCGCTCATGCCAACTGGCTTATTGAGGCCCTACTATGTGCTGGTCCACATGGGGGTGAGGGTGCAGCAGCAAACAGACGAGGTCCCTGTCCCCAGGAACCGATGTCTGGAGTGGGGAGGCAGGAAGGAACAGGCTAACAATCATAGGCAAGAGTATCCCAGGTGGGAAGCGGTGCTGGAAGAGAGTAAACAGGGTGAAGTTATAGCATCTGGCTCTGGGGCAGGGGATGGACAGGGACAACCTTGGGCCGTGAGGACAAGGAAAGCCTCTCTGAGAAGGAGACCTTTGAGCAGAGACAGATATAGGGAGAGGGGAAGAAGGGGTGGGGAGAGGGGCTCACCCCGAGACCTACACTGTAATGCTCTCTGCCCTCTCCTTCCCCTGATTCTCCTCCTCATCCCTCAGGGCTCAGCTAAAATGTCCCTTCCCCCAGGAGGCCCTCCCTGACTGGCTTGGCTGCGTGGGGGTATTATTCACAGTCTTGACTCTTGCCCTTTCCTGTGACATTCAAGGTCAGTGTCTTGTTCAACTTTGTTTCCTGCTGGACACTAATACTCATGAGGGGAGACAGGGTCTGTCTCCGGCACAGCAGCCACCCCAGCGCCCAGCACAGCCCTGTCCACATGGGCACTCAGTAAATGTTTGTTGAATAAATGAATGAACCCATCCAGTCCCCCACAATTTCCTCCTGCCCACTCCTGAATCCTCCTTTATTAATTATCGTTCTTAGGAAGTTGCAGGCTGATGTCATGCCGTCGCTCTGAGATGCTGAGCTGTTGGGAAGTCCTTGCAGTAGGCAGATTTTTAGGGGGTACCGGTGATCCCCACCTCCTGGTAGTCACGCTTTTGGATAATGCACTCCCCTTGAGTGTGGGCTAGACTCATTGCTTCACTTTTGTCAGATAGAATTCGCCAGAAAAGATGGGAATGATTTCTAATTTTCTATTTAGACGGTTCTTCCTCACTCTCTCTTGGGTTACTAGTCTTGGGCATAGCCAGCTGCCACGTCGTAAGGCAGCTCAGCGGAGAGGCGCATGTGAGTGAGCTTCGAAGCAAATCTGCCGAGGCCTGCCCAGAGCCACAGGAGTGAGCTGGAAGCAAATCTCCCCTACTCAGCTGTGAGAAAGATGCAGCCCTGGCCGATGCCTCAATTGCAGCCATGTGGGAGATCTTGAGCTAGAGGCCTCCAGCTTGGCTGTGCCCAAACCCCTGACCCACAGAAACTACAAGATAATAAATATTTGTTGTTTTGAGCTGCTAAGTTTTGAGGTCCTTATTAGACAGCAATAAATTACTAATATACAGTCATTTGCCTGCTTAAAATTCCCTTGTGGTGCCTCATCGCCTTTAAGATAATTTTCAAAATCTCTTTGAGTAGGATTGTCAACACCTTGAGGTCCCAATCTTGTCCTAATCTTATATGTCTCTTCAACATGTGGCACAGAATCTGTATTATAATAGCAGTCTATTATTTGTTTGTGAGTTGAAGGAAGGATGGAAGGAAAACTGAAATTCATGTTTATTAAAAACACCATTATGTACAGCCTTGTGGATTGGATGGGACTGACCCTCCTGAGAAACTGAGGAGCGGCATGATTGGTCTAAGCCACGCAGGAATCACATTCACTTTGCCATAGCAATTGTACTTAAACCAGTGCAAACCTTAAAGGTTTTGCCTAGAATTATGGGACATGGATGCTCTCTATCTTTTTGAATGGTTGGTGTCAGGACATGAAACTGAAACCTGATGTAGCCACTTTGTCACCATGAATGAAGCCAGCCTGAGGCCAAAATCAACATATGAAGAGAGCCACAGCAGAGAACACTGTAAAAAAATTTAAAAAATAATTTGGCACCACGATCAAACTCCTCCTGAAGCCCTACTTACCTGGGACTTTTTAGTTCTGTGAGCCAGTTAAACTCCCTCTTTGTTTTAGGAAGTTTGTGTTATGTTTCCTGTTACCAGAAACTGAAAGGATTCCATTTGATACAAGTTTCTACTTTCAAAATTATCTTCCTCTTTTTCCCTATTCAGTTTAGCGAACAAGTGAGTTGCCCAGTGAGTCAGTTACTCAATGCTTCTATGTGCTAGGCCTTTCTACTTGCCCTCCTATGAACACTTATCCTAAGAACATGAAAATGAAAAACAGAGAGCCCCCAACTTAAAAGGGCTCACCATCTCTATGAGAAGGAATGGCAAACAAATGACAGAGGTCAAGGCTCCATATTTTCTGATAGAGGTGTTTGGAGCATGAAAGACAGAACAGTTAGTTCTTCCTGGTGGAATCAGGGAAGGCTTCCAGGAGGAGGTGACACTTCACCTAGTCTTTGGTGAGGGCTGAGAATTTCACCAGGTAGGAGAGAAGATGGGGATGGGAGACATAGGTGCAAAGGCCCAGCACTGGGGAGGTGTCTCAGGCATTGGGACAATTTATACTGTGGTTAGCACTGAGGGTCCAGGCAGGGCAGAGGCTAGAGGCAAGGCTGGAAGCCCCCTGGGGGTCAACAGGTCAGCACGTGACAACTAATATGTGCTAACGGGATCAGGATCTATCCAAACCGAAGGGGGGCTCATCAGAAGTGTCTGAGCAGTCAATAAGTCACGGTCTTTGAAAGGTTAGACCTTATAAAGTCAGAAGTCCCTCCTGGCTCTAAAATGCTCTGAATCAGCAAAGCCAGCAATGGATGTTGACTTTAACTGGGGAAAGTTAACAGACTTGTTTGAATTGAAGTTACACAAATAAGTTCATGAAGTCCAGGGAGTGCGGGGGAAGTTGGGGACAGGTCACAGAGACCAGAGCTGGTAGAGGAGACCTGAGCCTTAGTCACCAAGGCTCCCTCACATGGGGCTCCTCACACAGAAGATACAGGATCATGCTCCTGGGGACATTTCCCGCTCAGATCTCCTCACCCACCAGAGACACCAGCAGCACCCAGCTTCTGCTGGGAATTCCCACATAAATTGGGCAGCCCCCCAAGACCAGCACCCCCAAAACCAGTCCCAAATGAAATCAAACCCTTTTCCTTCTCTTTTAGATGATTTACAGTCAGCTTTTCCTTTTGGGAGGTGGTGGATGCTCATCTCATCAAATGGGTAGAAACCAGTGCAGCAGTTATTAGGGGCCCTTAGAAGAAAAAAGTCAGGTCAACAAAATATCAAAGACAGTTTGGCTTCCTGGGTAACAGTGAATCATGGAGATGGTGCCCCAATTCCCCCAGCAAAGCAGAGCTTTGAAGGTCTTCAGCAAAGAAGGTAAAGAAGAAAATGTTTTTCTTGAGTATAATCAGGAAAAGCATCCTCAAACAACCCCATGTTTGATAATAAAATATATTATCCTCTCACTGCAACCCCATTGGACAGATGAAGAAACTGAGGTGCAGGTAAGCTGAGCCCTTATCTGATTCCTCCATCTGGGAGGCCTGGACCCTGGCCTGTCAGACTCCAGCCCACACTCTCTTCTCACCTGGCAGGACTCAGGGACACATAGGATCCTGGAGTGTTTGGTCTTCTGGAACCGGAAACCGTGCCAGCCATGGGATCCGGATCTGGAAGACCAGAGTTTGAATCCTGGCTCATTCCCTGCTCTGGAAAAATGGAGATAGTAGATCCAAGGTCACGGTCCTGTTGTGTAGGGTTAAAGGGCAATTGTGCATCAAATGTGGAGCATGGGGTCCTGCATGGAACAGATCCTCAGCGAATGCTTATTCCCTTCTTCATTTCTCCCATTTAGATGAGGAAAGAAAGCCCTGAGTATTACTGAAGACAATGTTAGCAGCTCTAAAATCCAAGCTCTAGTGTAGAAGGGTCCAACATGATAAAAGTTGATTTCCCTCCCTTGTAACGTGGAGAATTAGGTCTCACTGACAGGTGGGTGATCCCCTCCAGGGGGCAATCCTGGGCCCAGGCCCCTTCCATCCTGTGGCTTTGCATCAGTCTGGTGGAAGAGGGAGGAGTTCACGCGAGTTTCTCAAGAGCCAACTGCGGAAGCAGCACCTGTCTCTCCTGCTCACATTCTATTGTTTGGAAGGCAGTCACTTGGTCCCATCTACCTGCAGAGGAGGCTGGGAGATGTAACTTTGCCATGTGCCCAGGAAGAAGAAACATATTTGGTGAACAGCTGGACAGTCTCTGTCACTCCTGGAGAGATAAAACTATGTCCCAGGAGACCCGGCAGGTCAACAGCAGAGCCCTCCTTAGAGCCCAGGCTCCCAGGTGTGCACTGGGCCCCAGGCTTTTCCTTCTACCTGTCAATAGGAGTGTGGCAGAGTCACAGGACTGACCACGGGGACCTGAGACAAGGTCCATCTGAGAGCAGGTAAGGAAGGCTACAGGTGATCTACACATTGTCTCTCTGTTGGAAGAAATCATGGGTGGGGGACAGAGTCACAGCTCCAGGGCACTTGGCTGTGAACTTGGTCCAGGTACAGAGTTGGTCTCAGCGTCCCCTTGGGACCCCTTTTTTCATAGATTGGTATTCTTGCCTTCATACCCCCACTGACCTGTCTTTCTGAGTGCTGAGTGCATAATCCTTGATCCATTTCTCTGGCTCTTTGCACACAGTGACACACTTACATCTTGACATTCCCATCTCTTGTTCCTCTCAGGGTCCTGCTCCTCTGCTAGGAAGATCTGATGTGACCAAGCCATGGTACTTTGCATGATGTTGGTTCAGGGGTGCTGGACTCAACAGGAAGCCTGGGAGAGGGAAGATAATCTCATGCAGGTCACCAATTTCAAATCCCTCCTATCAGACAGATGAGAAAATGACACTCCAAGACAGGATACTTCATAAATACACATAACTCCCACCTAGAAATCCACCTCTAGGAATTTAACCCTTAGAAACAAAGGTTAGATCTATTAGCCTGCTGAGGTCAGGTCATGGCATGGGATGCTGAACTTTAAAAATAACATTATTCCTCCACTGCTTTAAAAGTAACACACACTTATAGTTAAAAAGCATGAAGGGGAAAATTAAGGTCGCTCTAATTCCACTTCCTCAGATGTTCCCTGGTAGGATTTTGCTGCATTCCCTTGCACTATGCCCATCAAAATGCATACTCAAATAAACACAAGCATCTTTTTATATATAACAAAGTAGGAGCGTACTTTATTTGGTTTACACTATCTTTCTCACTTAATCTCATTTTGTGAGCTTTTTCTTGCATGATTGAATATTATTTCTAAAACAGGCCTTTCCATGGTTGTACCATATTCTAAAGTTGGGTGGCAAATTATCTAGACATACATTCTCCAACGTGGCAGCCCCAGCCATAGGTGGCTACTGAGCATTTGAAACGTGACTGGCCTAAGTTAAAATGGGTGTAAGTGAAAAATACACACCAGATTTTGAAGACATGGTACCAAATAAAGAACGTAAAATAGCTCACTAATAATTTTTATACTGATTACATGTTGAAATAATACTTTGGATAGATTGGGTCAAACAAAATATATTACTAAAATTAATTTCACCCATTTCTTTTTACCTTTTTTTAACATGCCTACTAGAAAATTTTAAACTAAATGTGTGCTTACACGTGTGGTTTGCATTGCATTACACTTCAGTTGGATGACACTGATCTGGGTAGACCCCAACACGGTTAGATAGTGAAGCACTTTTCAAGATTTTATTACTTTCTAAACAACAGTGTAATGAGCGTCATGGAGAACAGTCATAGTTGACATTTACTGAGTTTTTTTTGCACGTCTGGCTCTACGCTAAGCATCTTCCATGCATGACAGTATATGAGCCTCCTGCTTCCCTTTCCAGGAGGTATTGTGACTGTCCCCATTTACAGATGAGGAAATCAGGGCTCAGAGACGATAGGAACTTGCTCAAGGCCACATGGCAGCTAATTAATTGGTGGAACCAAGACAAAAACACAGATCTGATTGATTCTCATGCTTTTCACTGGTAGCTCACTTCCGTTTTTGTGTGTCTTTCTGATAATTGCCTTGGGACTAATTTCTAGGAACGAAAATCATGGGTCAAGGGTTTGTACATTTTAAGGCCCCTAGGGCATATTGCTTTCTGGAATGAAGTTGTCAATTCAAACTACCAACAGAAGTCTATTAATTCTGCAAATAGCCGTGGAGTGTTTACTGTGAGCCGGGCACTGCTCTGTGTGCCTGAGGCCACAATTGCCAGGACAGACATGCCCTCACCCTCCTGGGGCTCACATGGCCCTGCTCCCAGGGTGGGGGAAGGGGACAGTCACTGAAAAGGGACATTATCCGTTGAGATAGAAATGTGCATTGTGAGGTGGACAAATAAGGATAGAACAGGGACTGGGGCAAGACAAGGTGGTTAGGGGAGGGGGGCTCCACTTTAAGTAGGATTATCCCCGAGGGCTTCTCAGAGGAGGTGGCCTTGAGCTGAGCCCTGAATAACCAGAAGGGGAAATTGGGAGAAGACGTTCCAGGCAGGAGATACAGCAAACACAAAGTAACCACGGTGGGACCGAGCTGGGCAGTTAGAGGAACAAGGAGAAGGCAGGTGTGTCTGCAGCATGGTGAGTGCGGGGTAGGGGTCACAGGGGGAACAGAGTGGGCGGGATCGGGAGGGCTTGCAGAACTAGCGGAGGAGTTTAAGTTTTATTCCAAGTGCAGTAGGAAGGCCTGGAAGGCAGCTGATCCATGTTTTGTGGGACCTGAAACAGAAAATTTGGGGCTTTCTTGTTAAAAGAGCCCAGAATTAGGAATCATACTTTAATATTCATTTCAAAGGAGAAAAGAAATTATAATAAATCACAGATTTTAAAAAGCTGAAAACTACCCCCAAAATTACAGAATTGAGAAAAAATAGCAGGATGTTTTTGAATTAGCATCCTGACATACTTCCAGAGTACTTCTTCCCCTTATATTTTTGGTCTGCATCTTCTCAGAGGACATCTTTTACGATGATAATTTGTGATATCATTTTCTGTAGAAAGGATAGGAAGATAATTTAGCCTTTCCTCTAGCAGAGTTTGACAGAGATTATTATTATTATTATTATTGATGGTTTCTGAATGTTTTATTTTCATCATCACAATTCATTATTGGTGAGTTGTCCTGTAAATTTTTAGGATTGTTGTCCAACTTGGGAAAACCTCTATCAGGTTGTTTCACACAGGAGCTGTGAGATTTCAGGGCCTTTTAAAGCTTCTTGAGCAGCCCTGAACCCCAATTAATCCTCGAATTAGGTTGCTCCTTAACCACATTGCTGCCCCACCCCAGGACCTAGGAAGGGGACTGGGCATGGAAGGCTATGAAGCTAAATCCACATGTAAACCCACCTCTAACTGGACAGGGTCGGGCAGGGGAGGGAAGGGAAGGGTCTAGCCACCTGGGTGCTGTACAGAGAATGGACCACAGGGAACAGGGGAGGCAGCTGGACCACAGCTGGGTTGTCCAGGAGAGAGACGGTGATGCATGGACCAGACTGATGGCCATGCAGATAGGAGAAATAGACAGATTCCAGGAATGTCTTGTATGTGCTGACCTGGGGGCGAGGCCTCAAGGATAACCTGAGTGTATCAATCAGAGTGTCTATAACACCACAGTCCAGACTAGATGGGCTGCTTGATTCTTACCTTGCTTCCTTGCATTCGGGGTCCAGGGCCTTGCCTGCTCCCCATCTTCCTCTTTTCTATGGGGGTCCATCACATGTAACTGGAACCAGATCTTCACCCAGCAGAGAGGAGTGAGAGCCAATGGTGGGGTAACAGAGCCTGCGACATCACTCAGAATCAGGAGAATTAATGAGGTACCCACCTCGGTAACAGCCTGGATCCCCCAAGAAGCATGAATGAAGATTCAAGAAGAGAGCCAGGCCTGGGTGGCCGCAGAGAAGACAAGCTCATTCCGCCCGGAGGGAGGGGAGACGCGGCTGCCCCGGAGAGATCAGGAGAGGAGCAAACCCACCGCCATCAGTCAGGGCTCACACCAGCTGCAGACTGGCAGCTGAATGCCTGACCTACTTGGAAAGGGGCCTACAGGAGGCCGGCAGACTCCATCTCTGCTGCACCAGCAAATAAGGCAGCTCCATTAGGCTGATCTGTCCCATCGTTTGCAGGAGGAGCAAAAAGTTTGCAAAGTTGACCAGTGGACGTGCTGACGTCTTAGAGCTGGGACTAAAGTTGGAGGTGGCATCTTCTGACAGGGGTCACTGCCAGCCTTGATTCTGCTGCCCTTCCTCCCTGGGGCCCTCAGCCAGGAGCACGTGGTACCGGTGACCAGCTCCAGGGTCCTCACCAGCAGACCTAGGCCCTGTGACAAGAGGGGCTCTGGGCTGGGTACAATTGTCCAGAGCTATCCGGACAATGGACTTCAGTGTGGTTGATGATGGTGGGTGGAAACTCATTGCAAAAGTAATAAAGGATGAAAAAAGTGGGAGGAGATGGTCCCCCTCTTCCATCAGGCAAGGAAATGCTACAGCACAACCTCCTCACTTTGCTGAGAGCCTGAAATACTGTGAAATAGCTATGACGGTGGACTCTGGAGATGGGCTCTGACTTTGAGCAGGACCTGGATATCTCTGCATCCGTGCGTTCATTCATCCCACAAATATTTAGTGAGGGCCTACTGAGTGTCAGGCCCGGTTCTAGGCCCTACTGATCTTACAGTAGACAAAATAATTTTCCTGTCTTTATGGAGCTTATGTTCTAAGAGGGAGGGACAGATCACCAACAAACAGAATAAAGAAATAAATGGCATATAAGCACCAAGGAAAAAGAAAAAGTAAAGCCAAGTCAAGGGGGTTGAGAATTCACAGGGTGAGGGCAAGATGAAGTGTGAAATAATATAGCCAAGGGAGACCTGGTGAGAAGGTGCATTAAGGAAAGATTTTTAAAGATAAGGAAGTTAGCCATGCAGATGAGGGTCTGCCTCTGGGCAGGGGGAACAGCTGATGGTGAGGCCATGCAGGGGCATTCCCGGAGCATCAGGGTAGAGCAAGGAGGCCACGTGGATGAGGTGGAGGGAGCCGGGGGTTGGGGGAGCAGGAGAGGAGGGCAGAAACATGCTGACGGTCAGAGTGGACGGGGCTTCATGGGCCTGAGTGAGATGGGAGCCCTTGCAGAGCTGTAATGCAGAGGAATGACGGGAGGTTAAAGGGCTTTGGTGCAGAGGGACGACATGAGATGTCATATTTAGTAGGACCACCACCCTGCTCACTGCATCAATGTGGGGGCAAAGCAGGAAGGAGGGAGACCAGTTTGGAGGCTCTGACAGTTTTCTAAGCAAGAGACAGTGGTGGCGTGGACCAAGGTGGTTGCAAGGTAGGTGGCAAGAAGGGGAAGAATTCTGGACACAAGTTGAAAGGGAGCCAACAAGATGGATCTGCTGATGGATTCATGGTGGGATGTGAGAGAAATACGGGAGTCAGGGATGACTTCCAAGTACTGGAAGGATGAAATTGTCATTCAATGACATGTGAAGGCTACGTTCTACATGAAAACATCCTTGAAAGGTGGGGCAGTGACCTTTAGATCGGGATGAGTTGGGGTGAATGTGTGACTATCTAACCATTGCCCCGATTCAGCATGGCAGGGGTGATGGGCTGAGGAGACAGATCTCAGGCCAACAAGCCATTGCCAGGGTCGTCCCTGGTCTCCTGGACACAACCAAGATGAAGAGAGTGAGGTGGATCTCAGCTCACAGCCCGCAGAGAGTCTGTGAATGACTGACTGGTATTTTGCCTGGAGCCATTCTAAATTCTTGTCCCCTGAAAACCAACCCCCTGCCTTTGACAAAGGAAATGACACATTTGGGGTGAGGGTGTCTGAGATCACAAACCCAAACTGAAGCTGAGGACCACCCTGCTCCCAGCACACTTGGCCAGCTCTATTCAGAAATGGATAAGGACCAGCAAGGACCTGCACACAGAAACAACCCCTCGCAAAAGCAAAAGAAATGCGAAAAAAGGAACATAAACAAAAGGTAGATGAAGAACTTACTTCCTAAAAAGAATTACTCAAGATCCAGAAGAGAAGTTCAGATAACCTAGCAGGTTGACTAAACATAAAACAAAATAAGAAACTCAAGGAGCCAAGAGCTCAAAGAAAAGCTACTGATGAGAGTTATAAAAAGAGAGAGTTGAAAATGAGCTGGTGTATCTCAAGAAAGAAAAGGAAGAATGAATGAAAACGTTACAGAGATGAATGCCATGAAAATCAGTAAAAGTGAGTAAGCATGAATGGAGATTCCATGAGGGACACCGAAAATCAGTTTCAGGAAATCACTCCAATCAAAATGGAAAAGAACAAATTTGGAGAAGTGAACATAGGCGTTTCTCACCCTGCCACACGCTGCCTGGGCCCCGTGTGACTTCCAGTGGGTCTGCACAGCCGGTCAAGGTGGGTTACAGGGGCAGCAGGGGCTGTGGTGGCCTGTGGACTGTGCTCAGGACCCTGACCTGAGGTGGCCGGTCCCACTTCAACCTCATTAGCCTGTTCACTTACAGACACTTTCTACTTACACTCCCTCACGCCCTGGCCAAAGTATTTCATAGCTCCAAAGGCCCTGGGTAGAGGGTTTACAGGTTACAGGACAGGTTAAACTGTCTCAGCAGCCAGGAAACTCTGGCACAAGCACTGCACAGCCTTTTTCTGTTGTTCTGGAATTTCCATGCCTTACTTTGGCTGCTAAACAAATGGAGTTATTAGAGGACGTTTCAAAAGGAATTGGCGATTTATTTTTATTGATCTCTTTGTAAGAGCGCCCTATCAAGCTGCGGTCAGCATGTACCAGCAACTGGGCTAACAGCACGGACAAGCCCATCACTGAGTCCTGCTCAGCCTGCAGTGAGTTCACTGCCATGTAAGGAAAGCACTTTCCAGGGACGCAGAGAAGAAACCCCTCACACCACTGCCTCGTGCCGGGAGGCCTGAAGCTACTAAGTTATGGGGCAGTGGTTCTCAGGCAGTTGCTTGAGATATTTCACGGACAATATTATTTTCTTTGGACAATCCTTGGAGTTTCATTAGAGTAAAAACAATCCTTAGGTCTTAAAGACTTCAAGAAAATACAGTCATTCTCATTGTTTCCAATTAGCAATAGGTTATCTACTAAAGCTGTTTGCTACCGTAAAATGCAATAAAAAAGGCAGCAAGGTCAAAAGAAGACATTCCACTATCATGGTTCATAGTATTAATTACATGCTACATAAAAAAAGATGTGTGTATATACACACACATACACATACATTATATATACTATATATTACTACATATACTATATTATACTGTATATATACCATACTATACATTAGGTGTACTGTATACTATATATTTACAGTATATATACTATATATACAACATTTTTTATTGAACTGTTAACTGAAGCTTTAAAGTCACATATGAAATGTATCAATCTAAGATGTATAAAAAAACACATTGTTGACGCTAAGAAAAAAATGAATCTAGAGAGGGTGATAGATGTGGAGGACGGACCAAGGAAGTTGGATAACTACACAGTGCTGCTGGGGAAGGAAACACAGTGATTGGGGTGAAGCAGTATTCAGAGGACCCCACTGTGTTCCACTAAATCTGCCACATGTACTGACACCTGCCACACAGCAGACACTGCACTTGAGGCTAAGAATACAAGCAAGATGTAATTCCTGTCCTCAAGGAGTTCTTGAGCCTGTGAGGACTACAGGCAAATAAACAGATGATTAAAATAAAATGGGAGAAATTCTAGAAAAGAGGTTAGCTCTAGGTACTATGGGGGCAGGTGGACCATGGTACTGTAGATGGCATGTGTCAGTCACCGGGCTTGACCTCGAAGTAACACTGTCAGGTCGCTGCTATGGAGAAATCTGGGATCAAAGGGTGGGGAGTGACTTGATAAGGTCACACGACCTGCAAATGGTAAAACTGGGATCTGAAACCAGGTGTGTCTGCTTCCCAGTTCATCTTCCTTCTCCTTGAATGTGCTGCCTCCAGTCTTACATCAGCCTGAAGTCATCCATCATGTCTATAAGGAAAGCACCAGTGATGACAAATACTGAGGATCTTGTCATGAGCATTTATGACAAGGGGTTTTGTCCTCTTGGGGCTGGGGAGGAGGACGTGACTGGTACCTGTGGGTCAAGCACAGGTGTACAAGAAAGACTTTGTCTCGGGATGGTTCCCATACCCAGGCAGGTGGGACTTGGAAGAACAGCAAGTGCACTCATCAAGCAAAATTACAACTCAAGGCAAAGGCTATTTCCAGGATGAACAGTGCAGCATCCATCAAACCACAGGCTGGGGTCCAAGAGGAGCTAAGAATTCAGGACCACAGGACAGTGGGAGAGGCCAGCCGTGAGAGGGGACATGTGCCAGAGGAAAGGGGGGGAACAGGTCTACTGAAGAAAGAGCATTTGAAGACCATCCTGTGCTGAACAGAGGAGAGATGCAGGCTGTCCACCTCAGCTTTAAGGTGGCCTGAGGGGGTTGGCCACTCTGCTCAGACCATCTATTGTAGCCACAAGCACAGAATATATGATGTAGGAATGATTGTGCTGGAGCTGTGAGTGGATATGGAGCTGTAACACGTAATAGTTCCTTGAGTCCAGCGCTGGGTCCCTGGGAGCTTGCCTTAGGTCTCTCTCTAAGGTTTTGTATTATTAAAAAAAAAAAAACAGCAAAAATTATCTGTTGCCATTATCTGTTGCCATTATCATGGTTTTACTTCCTTCCTGTGCCCATTGCCCGTAATTCTGACCTACAGGTTCCTAAGTCTCTTTTTGGAGTCTCTAAGCCCCAGATCTGTTAGCAGGTCAAGGAGAAGGGACTATGGAACACAGCTTGGGGCATCTTCAGAGAAGAAGTAGTGAATGGAATGTAGGAGCAGAAACAGAGCGGACAGAAGCTGGGGGAGGGAAGGAGGGGGACCAGGGAGCACAGAGTCAGGGGCGACCACAAAGAGGCTGGGAGTGGGGCAAGGTCAGGAGCTAAATGTCCAGGCAAGCACTTGCTGATGAGACCTTGTCATGGAGAGCTGGCCCAGGAGCCAAGTTGCAAAGGGTTAGGAAGCAGGTGAGGGATTAACATGTGCAGATCCCTGGGGAGCCCAGGCCCCAGATTTCTTGCATCAGCTCCCCAAAACCCACCCCCACTGCATATCTCAGACCCCTGCTCCAGCAGGACCCACCTGCCTCCATCCCCTTCCCCACCAGCCTTCTTTCTACCTCAGAGCTGGGCTTTCCTCGTGGAATACTCCGTATGGTTTTATCTTTCAAGGCATTAAAGAGGTTTGACTATGAGTTCATTGAAATTTCTCCATTCTCAGTTTACACTGGATATTGCATATCTCATCTTTTCCTGATTTTTTTCCTCTTAAAATGTCAAGGTGCTCCGTTTTTAGAAGCACGCATGGAGATAAAGGGGATTAGAGTGTAATTTTATCCTCTTTAAAGGTAACTTGGAGCAAATGGGAGTAAACACAACCCATCGGAGTTCATCATCTCATCTCCCTTCTCCCTCCGGGCTCCTACCCTCCCGCATCTCCATCTCACCCCCTCAAAGGCTGCCCTCCTAGCTCCTGAAGTAGGGGGATTCAGTAGGCAGGATCGGCCTTGCAGAAATCCTGTGGGCAAGTCTAGGATGGCAGGGGGTGGCCCGAGAGGTGAGTAGAGGCCTCCAGAGAACATGCAGGGTTGGGGGCTGGGAGCACAGAGCCTGCTGCCCCTGGGAGGTGAGTCCCATCAGGATGTGGTCTCTGCTTCCAAGCTCTTTGCTCAGGGGCCTGAGGGATGGTGCAGGTCACCAGGAGAGGCTGGTGCCCCCAAATGCTGGGCATCAGCTGGAGCTGCCCCAAATGTGGCAAGAAACCCCACCTCCAAGAGCCTTCACCTTTGCAGCTGAGGCCGGCAGAGGAATTCCCTCCTTTGCTGCCAGATCCAGGGCTAGAAGCTGGAGGGATCGTCTAATGCCACCTCATCATTATCCAGGCAAGAAACCGAGGCCAGCGAGGGACTTGCTGAGGCCACTCGCCAACTGGCAGCAGAGTAGCGCTCCGGTCTGCTCCCCTGCACAGCGCTGCTGCCCTTCCTCCCCTTCCTTGGGCAGCTCCCGGGAGCATTTCCAGGAATCTGAAGTCTAGAAACAGCCTTTTGATATTCGTTTTGCATGTCTTCAATTTGGGGGTATCCATTTTAAACCTTCCAGAACAAAGATGCTTCTTTCAATTGATCTAGAAATTTAATTTCATTATTCCTTTTGTTTTCTTCCCCCTTCAAAAGCTGTTATTAAATCAATGGTGTTCTGATAGATGCTGTCGCAGAATAAAGCAAATAGGTTAATGGTGAAAAATAAGTCCTAGTGTTAAAAATTCTTATTTTAGTGAGTTTCTGTGTTTCCAGCACTGTGCTAAATGCTGGACTTGCTTTTTCTCAGTAAATCCTACCAACATCCCCAGGAAGTGGGTACCAGCATCACCCCATCTCACAGCTGAGGAAACCGAGTCTCAGAGAGGTCCAGTTACTTGCCCAGGGTCACACAGTAAGCAGTGGAGCTACCACTGTATTTAAACCCAGGCCACGTGGTTGGAGTCTGCTCTGGACGGATTACATCAGCGTGCAGGTTTACATTACATTTATCACCAAGGATTATTCACTAATCCTTGCTGGACACTGGTGTCGCCAAGCTGGCCGTCTCGTGAAGGACATCAGTAGCCACCTTCTGTCACCAACTTGCTGTGTGACCTTAGAACAAGTTCCCTTTCCCCCTCTGGTGGTCAGAGCCCTATGTAGAATGAGGGGCTGGACACTCAGAGGTTTCCCCACTCAGATGTGACGTCCAGCCGGCCAGAGGGGCACCTGTCCCCGAAGGGCTCTGTGCTCTTCTCCCCCCTGGTTTCCTGGAAAGCCCCCCGTCCGGAGAGAGGCTGTGAGACCACACACTTTGCTCTTCCTGCCTGTTGTGCCGTGGCACAGAGACTGCTACTATCCGAGGACAGCGTTTGCATTCTCTGGGACCCCGATTCTCCCCTGTCATCTCCTTAGCCACTTGCACTGGTGCTGGGCTGAGTGCCCCCAGATAGGAGCACTAAATAACCCTCCCACGAACTCCCACTCCTGCAAATAAATAGAGGCCAAGGGCCCTCATCACAGGGAGCTTGCACATAACTAAAAATATCTTTCACACATTATGAATGGCTGTTCCCCCCATCTCTCTGTGACAAAGTTGACAGTAAAATGTATCAGTTTTCCAGGCCTGAGCTGTGAGCCCAAGATAAAAGTAGGGAAAAGGGTGGGGGGCCACAGTGCAAGAGGGTGGCTTTACAGTGAAATAATGGTTATCGTTCCCCTGGTGGTGTTTCTTCTGTGCCGCCACGGCAGACAGCTCTCTGAGTAAGAGCAGATTTGTGTTTCATTAGGACACTTTAGGTAAAAAAATCAGTGATGCTCTGGGAACCGCTCTGCTGGTCCACGGGGGCGGATGAGCCTGGTGAGAAGCCTGCAAAGATCCAGCTAAAATTGGGCAGCTGCCGACAGATGCTGGATTCACAGTCATAGCGCATCGATTTCCAAAGTGATGCTGAATCCAAGTGACTTTAATTGGTCTCCTTGTTTTGTCTTTTTGAAGAGGGGCCTTTTGTAATGAAGTGGTTCTTCTTTTGTAATGAAGTGGTTGCCTCTCTGGGGAAATGCAGCTAGTATTTGAAGGCAGGCTTGGAATTGGCCCAAGTGCAGGGTGGGAGTGGGTGGTCCGACACAGCAGGGAGAGCCTGCTTTGAGATTAATGATCTGTGTGACCTTGGGCACGTTATTTCACCTCTGGGAGCCTCAGTTTCCTCATCTGGCAGCAATAACAGAAGTAGGATTATTTCTGTTTTCTGTATATATAATTAAATGACATAAAGCTTCTAAGAGCTTATGGGATGCCTGGCACATAGTAATCAATATATTTTTGAGTTTTTCTTATTAATAAGCCATAGAACCCTAGAGTGAAAGGGAGCGTAAAGCCAGCCTTTCTCTTAACAGAGGAGGAAACTCAGAGGTTAAATGGCTTGTCCAAGGTCAAAGCGAGGCAGGAATGATTAGGCTGCAGCATCATGGACAGTATCTCAGCATCTGTCACTCAACCTCAGACATCGGAATGCATGGAGGAAACAGCATAGGGCAAGGCAATGTCAGCCCCATTCTTATGTATACACACACCACATACACAGACACACAAACACACGCAGGGGCACACATACACACGCTGCCCAGTCCCAACCTCCTCCAGTTTTCAATGGATTTGATGGATAGGATCTGAGAGGCAGGTTTGGACAGAAGCTTGCGTTCTCGTCTTCCTGCTCCACCAGAACAGTTCTCCACATATTATCCTTTGTTGTTCCCTCCTCCTTATTGTCCCAATCACCAACCTTGTCACCTGAAATCATGGCCATTGCCCTGTCGAAGTGCTTTTTATGTTATTGGTGAAATTCTTTCCTATGATTGGAGAATTTGCCATCACGGGATATAACGCTGAAAATGCCAGACATGTTTTTTTCCCAGCCTCCTTTGCAGCTTGGGTCAGGTCATGTGATGTGTCTCCTCCAATCAGATCCCCCGCCTCACAGTCTACACTTTGGGCAAAAAGCCCAATAGGAAGTGGTTCTCTTTGTTGAGTCTGTTCTGGGGATGGTGGGGACAGAGGTTGGAACACACCCCCTATCATCCGTGGGAGATGAGATGGCAGTGGTCCAGCTGTAGCCTGAGGCATCTGGTGGTGGTGGTGAGGGTGGTACAAGCTGTGGGTCCAGGGCTCCATGGAAGAGGCTGAGATGCTGTCACCAGTGGGATGATTTGGGGCATTGCCCTTGGTGCTGCAGCCCCCAAGCCTGACTCTCCAACTCTCTCAGTGATTCTGCAAACAACCCCCAACTATTTCATAAACTCCTTTTCTGCTTAAATCATCTAGAACTAGTTCTGTTGCTTGTAATAACCACCGTGATTGACACGTTACCACTCTGCTCTTCAAATACTCCCTACTCCTTAACACCAAGTTAAAATGCTGCCTCCTCCTGGAAACCTTCTCTGATCCCTACAGCTAGAAGTGATTGCCCACTAACTGACTTGCTGGTGCTCTTATCCTGTGTCATGGTAGCTCTTCCCAGGCAGTGGCCCAGCATAGTCATCTCCTACAGCCCATGGAAAATGATGGTTAAGAGCACAGACTCAGAAACTACTGTCTGGGTTCAAGTCCCTGCTTTTCCACTAACTAGCTGTATGACCTTGGGCACGTTACTAAACCTCTCTCTGTCTTATCTGTAAAATGGGGTGATAGCAGCACATTCCTCACAGGACTGCTGTGAAGATTATCACATGTGTCCACGTAAAGCCCTGACAACGATGCCTAGCCTGTCATACACACCACGTGTTTGTTTCTATCACCTCCAATCACCCCACCACCATCACCTGTGGTCCCCAGGTGGGTGAGGTGCTCCTCAGGTCGTGTGACTCATCCACTGCAGAGTGACCCTTCAGGGACCTGCCTGTCATCCCTGCTGGTGGCTCCCAGAGCACTCGGCCAGTGTTACCAGCTTTTCTGCACTGCTGAGCTCTCTGATCGTAATCAGAGCCATGCCCTTCACGGGCCCCAACTCCTCTTAGCTCCCCTGAGGCCACTCATACCCACCCACTTCCTGCCGTCTTCGCTGCTGCCGCCCTGCTCTCATCAGCACCCAAACCATTGCAGAGGTCTCCTAACTGATGTCTTTGCTGCCAGAGTCTCCCTCCCTGTTTCACCTGCACCCAGGTACCTTCCCAAATGCGTGGCCCTGAGCACATGCTCCTGCTGAAACAAGAAAGTACGCTGAGTCCCTGTGGCCCATGGGTTGAAATGCAAACTCTGTACCCAGCATTCCAGGCCCCTCCTGCTCTGACTCCCACCGGATCCTGGCCTCCTGTGCTGCCAACGCTCCAGCATCCCGAATGCTCCCAGTTCCCTGACTGCGTGGCTCTCTCTCCGTGCACCTGAGCCTCTGTGGGCCGGCCACTCACTCTCCCCTTCTCTGTTGGTGAATCTACACATCCTCTAGGACTCAGCCCGGAGGTGACCCCTGCAGAGACAACCCCACCTCCTCCCTGCACCCCCATCAACTGTGCCCAACAAGACCTCTACCTGTGATGGTCCACGGACCCCAGTGTGAGCCCCTGAGGACAGAGCCAGCCTTTCTTCTCTGGATCCCTCAGGACTTCTCAGCTCAGGGTTGGCAGAGCAAGACCCCCAAGGCCCCCAGCTCTGCATCACGCGAGTAGCCTCAATGTCATCACAAACCTAACATGCCCAAGTCGAAACTCATGAGCTCCCTGCCCTAGAAACCTGGCTTCTCCCCAGTCCTCACTCCCCATGAATGACACCTCCATCTACCCATCCAGTTACCCAGCCAGGATCCTGGGCGCCATCCTTGACATCTCCTTTCCTCTGGCGCCCAACTTGACGTCCAGCCCTGCCATTTACCCCTAATGACTCTGCATCCATTCTGCCCTTTCCATCTTCCAGGAAGGACCCTCTTTACAGGTCCCCTAGGACTCCGCTCTTCCCTTCGGTGCTGATCTGTTTATGATTCTAATTCGGCCCTCTGATTAAGACCCTAAAATCCCTGAAGACAGGAACTGCATCTGGCTTTTCTTCACCACTGAATTCTCAGTTCAGGGCCTGGCACATAGCAGATGCTCACCTAATACCTGCTCACTGGATGTATATATAAAAGCTACTGTCTAATAAGCACCTACTGTGTGCCAGGCATTGGGCCAAGCACTTAATTCAGTCCTCCCAATGTCCCAACATGATCCTGTGGTAGAGATGACAAATCTGAGGCTCAGGGAGGTAAGTAACTAGCCCAGAGTCCCATAGCCAGTCGGTGGCAGAGCCAGAACTCAAGCACAAGTGCCTCTGACCTGGCTTCAGTGTCTCTGAAATACAGACCCAGTTTTACCCCCATCATGACAAGCACCAGTCTGAGTTGTGCTTGTCCCCTTAGGCACCTGCCTCCCCCATCAGACCGTGAGCCCCTGAGGGTAAACACCCTATTTCTATTCCTGTATGCCCCCAGCTCAGGGCCTGACAGCCTGAGTAACTGAATAAGGGAGATAAGAAGAGGGAGACAGGCTTGGCTCAACAATACTTGTTGAAGGAAGGATCCAAAAAGCACTCAGAGATGTTGCTACACGATGGGCTGAAGGAGGAATCAGGGAAGGCAGGGAGCCCCCACGTGCCCACAGCCCCTGTGATCCCCCCAGGCCACTACTGGTGAATCACTACTGCTGACACCAGCATGGCTGTCCTTGATTGCTGATGCTCAACCACACCTGTGTGACTGCATGTAGATGCTTCTAAAGAACCTACTAATGTCGGAGGAGACACACAACTGCACTGTCCTCAGATCCTCTGAAACCTGCCATATTCGTTCTTTAATGAGATGCCAAGGAAACATCCACGCGAGGCTTGGGCCGGACACAAACCACGTGGTTATAAATCACTCATCCCCTTCAAGGGCTCCCGTGTCCTCGGCAAACGCAGCTGACACAGATCAGAGCCTCCGGCGCCTCCCACGGGCTCCTGTCTACGTGGATGCGTGTGGTGAAGCTGGGGGAAGCAAATCAGGATGAGCCCGAGCCTGTGGGGAGGGCCAGGGCAGGAGGCAAGTGGAGCGCGGGTCACTGAGCGCCCTGGGCTGGACAGCCTGTGACTGTGAAACAGACTTGGGGAAGAAGCATCTCTTCCATCTGTGACAAGGCCCGGGTGGTGGTGAGGTGGGCAGGGCATGAACTCCCTGGAGGCGGCATTTCTGGGCGGCCTATGGGGCCGGTGGAACCCCGGGACTGACCCCGACCCGACGGGCCTGGGTTTGAATCCAGCTCTGCCATCTCCAGGCAGGTGGCCCTGGGGAGTCTTGTCGTCTCTCTGAGCCTCAGTTTCCACACCCGGGTCGGTGTGGGTGGGGCTGGAGGGGCCGGGGCAGGAGCTGGCCTCCTGGGGTCTTGAAAGCCAAGCTCAAGGTTGGTGGTCTTTGCTTTAGGAGCAGTGGGGCCTCTGTGGTGCTTTAAGGAGCTGGCGGACAGAAGTTTGCATTTCAAATGGATCACCAGGACCGTCATCTCAGCCCCCCTGTGGGTTGTGAGGACAAAGTGGTAAAATGCTGCTGAAAAGCTTAGACCAGTGATGTCTCAGCAGCGTCCCAGGAAATGGCAGCAGATGTCTTGGGGTGGAGGCGGGTGGACAGATGCCCTGCCTGCCCCACCTGTCAGGGTACCAGGGCTGCACCCGGCACCTCACGCACATCTCACTGTGTCCTTACAGCCCCGGCGAGGTGAGGGGTATTACCACGCCATTTTACAGGAAGAGAAACTGAGGCCCAGAGAGGAGCAGAGGTTTACTCACAGGGAACTGTCCAGTTTGGTTGCATTTGAGAACAAAGTAAGGGACAAAGCATCATGAACCTTGATGAGGGCTGGGGACACAGAACTGAATCAGTCACAGCCCCTGCCCTGAGGAAGTTCCCGGTTATAGGGCAGGGGGGTTCTAATATAAATTATATTTTGATACTTACGTGAAATGAGCAAGAAGGGAAGCATGTGGAGGGTACAGATACAATGAAGAAGAGGAAGGATTGAACTCCATGTAGATTGGGGTGTTCAGGGAAGGCTTCTAGGAAGAGGTGGAGGTGTCAGGAGGAACCACCTTTCAATTGGCAGGTGATGGTGTTGGCGGTTCTGCAGGGTTTCCAACACCCTCACCCCCAGACGGCATCCGCAGCCCTGCTGGGTTCGCAGCATCGAGGTTTGATGAGAGATTTGAAGAAGGTGACTCGTCATCCCCACATTGTGCTCAGTGACACCAGAGTCCCCTCATCAGGGGTAGGCCCTCTGCCCCCTCCTCCAGGAACGCCCAGAGGTTGTCTGAAACCCCTCCCCAGGGTCTCAGGGAGGCACCTTGTGTCCCAGCCACACCCCCACTCCCACACTCTGCCTCTCCCAGGGTCGGCACCTCACCTCTGCCTCTCCCGCTTCCCCTCTCTTCTTCCCTCCTTCCCTTCTGTGCCAATGTTTATTTTCAGAAACACAGAATCCTTCCCAAGCCTCTGACATTTACTCTTTGCAATTAGAATATTTTCTATTTCTCTTTCTCAAAGCAAGTCTGTTGGCTGAGATTTCCCAGGGATCTTGCCTGCTCTTCTGGAGGTGAAGTGCTGGAGCAGAACCGGCTTATGTCAGCCCAGCACCGATTGTGTCAACGAGCAATTATTAGGCACCCACTGTGTACCAAGCCCTTCTCATGAACTATCACATTCAATCTATTTAAGAAGACTGTGGGGTTGGCATTACCAGCTCCACGTGCAGGATGATTGAACCGAAGCTTGGAACAGTTAAATAACAAGTCTAAGTTCACCCGGCAAGTGAGAGGCGGGGTGGGGATGAGACCACACCTCTCTGACCCCAGAGTCCACTTCTGTCCTCTGTGCTCTGCCTCCAAGGCCCGTGGGTGCTGGTGCATTGAAGGCTGTGCAGCATTTTGGTGAACCAAGAGTTTAGGAGATGTGGCATCCAGGCAGAGACAATGGCAAGAGTAAAGGCACAGAGGCAGGAAGATGCCAGGCATGTTTGAAGGGCCAGTCGGTAAGGCTGAGGTAGGGGGTTCAGCTCCAGGAATCGGGGAGGATGAGGATGGTTGCAGAGGCAGACTTGGCCTGCATGGTTGCAAGTGAAAGAAAATCCAACTCCGGCTGGCTGAGCTTTAAAGGAAATGCATGGGCTCCTCTGAGTGGTCAGCCCAAGGGTAAGGTGAGCAAGAGTGAGAGGAGGGCCTGATCGCAAAGGAAAAATGCTGACCAGACCGAAAGAAAAAAAATATTCCCAAGAGTCAACACAAACGAAGAGCTGACATGCATCCGACACTGTTGTAAGCCTTCTACATGTATTATCTCATTTATCTTTGAAACAACACTCCGGGGTGGATATTAGGATTTCCAGTTTATAGATGAGGAAACTAAGGCTCAGAGAGGTTAAGTAACATGCCCAGGGCCACACAGCTGGTAGTAGGTGGCAGAGACCTAATTTGCATCTCTACTCTAGAGTTTAGGTCTTAATCACTGCACTGCCACACCCTCCTGCGTGGCTGTCACAGGCCTGATCCTGGTGGCCTGGCCTGGGAAGTTGAGTGGCTTCCTCCAGTAGGAAATGAGAAGCCATCAAATATAGCGGCAGTGACACTGTCAGAGCTGTGCTGTAGAAACCCACTCAGAGGCAGTGCGGGGGCAGGTCTGGCAGACGGGGACAGTGTCCAGGCAGGAGCTGGGGTGGGCCTGACTTGGCACAGCAGTGGGGAAGGAGAGGGGGGACCATGTGAGATGCTCACTTAAATTCCCTCGGCCACCTGGCCTGTGCTGGTGGAAGAAGCGGCAGGTTCATGGATGACTGACAACCCAGCTCTGAAGGTGCCTCTGGGTTTGCATCATTTTCCAGTCCATCCTCCTCACCTCTGGCAGGAGGAGGCATCCAGGGCCTGACCCTGCACATCCTGCTCACTGTCAGCCTCCGGGCCCCAGCCCAGCGTGGGGAGGGCATCCTAGCAGGCTCACACCAATGACCAAGGGGTTGAGAGCAGCTGAAGTCCCGCAGCCCAGCCCTAGAGGCCTAGCTGACCCGTGTCCTCCCTCCAAAGAGGAATCAGGAAGGGTGTGGGTGAGGCCTGGGGTTCCCTGCATGCCTGACAGGTGTCAGGGACACAGCCTGCCCCCTCTGGGCTCAGACTAGAAAGGCCAGCTGGGCCCTGTGCCTTCTGGGTGGAGCTGCTCTTCACAGGGTGTCAACAATGGGATAACGGACCTTGCCAGAGAGGAAAGTCAGGCATGCAAGACATCCGTCCCCTCCTGTTTGTCAGGGAAGAGCAGGGCCCGGCTGCAGGGAGGACATAGGAGATTATTTCTGGGGCCAGGTTGGAATGCGGTGGTGCAGGCCCACTATCAAGGTTCCTCATTGCTGTCCCCCAGGGATTCTGTTCCCGGGAATCCAAGGAGGCTCTGATCCTCAAAGACCAACAAGGGCCATGGGCCACCAGCACCCCTTTCCTCAATCTCACGGGGCTGCAGGCTGCAGCTGCCTTTTCCCATCATGCCTTGCCTCCAGTCAAACCCACAAAAGGCTCCCATTGCCTCTGACACCACCGGCCAGCAGGTGGCTTCCCTCCACATGGTGATTCAGGGCCCAGGCTCCTTCCATCTCATGGCTCCGTCCTCCTCCAAGGCCTCAGATTTCTCTGCTTCCAGAGGGGAAATAGAGAGTGGAGAAGGCACACTTGCTTCTTAATCACCTTGGACCGGAAGTGACACCTCACTTGTCCCAGTGCCCTGGTATGAGCTGGTCATGTGGCCCCACCTACACGCAAGAAGGGCTGGGAAATGTGGTCCTGCCAGGGCATCCCCTTCCCAGCCACAACTCTGCACAGCCCCTCACACTCATTACCCACATCCGCATGGACAACATGGCCGTATTTGCCACTGTCGTCACCTCCTCATATCATTGTGGGGTCCTGGAGAAAGGTGGAGGGTAGTTAAGAGTCCAGGCAGGTGTAGGTTCAAAGCTTGGCTCTGTCCCTTAACAGCTTGTGTAAACTGGGCAGGTCCCATCACTACCCGAGCCTAAGGCTCTGTATCTGTAAATAGGGGTCCTGATGCCCACCTCACAGGGCTGCCATGAGGCTGTGAGGTGGCACCTCCTAGACAGTGGTCAGCACAGGGCCTGGCCCTCGGTGACCATTCACTTGGTGGGAGTGGCTCTCATGGGGGAGACCAGCCCACTGGGGGAGGGGGAGGGAGCAGGAGGGCGACGAGGAAGGGCATCAGCTCAAAATATGGCCTTTCCAGCTGGCCTTTTATGCTGCAGCTTTTGAAGTTTGATTCAAAATCAAAAGGAAAGACTGCATTGAAAGGGGAATTCATTATGACAGGTAATGCAGGGAAAGAACGGAAACTGTGCATTCTTTAGAGACATGTTTGGATCTCTCCCAACAGGAAATCACCTAATAAAAACAATCTTGATGCTAATTGGGACAATGGAGATGAGAGAGCCCGGAGCTCCCAGGAGGAAAGATGCCAACAGTAACTGTGGCTGATTCAGGGGAAATATCGTGCTGGAACAGCGAAGAGGCAGGATCTTCCTGATATTGAAAGCAGACTCTTTGCTCCCTGGGCTCCAAGTTTGGATTTCAATCCTGGCCATGGGGCTTACTGTGTAACCTTCAGAAAGTCACTTAACCTCTCTGTGCCTATGGGCTGAGGGTCCTGTCTTGTTGCTGTTTCACTGGGTCCATTACTCAGACCCATGGTCCAGCTCCCAACCCCGGTGGCCTAAGCCACCAGCCCCTGGCTGTCCTGACACCACCTTCAGCAGATCAAGCCTTTGTTCCCTAGAGCTCCAGGCTAGGGTCCTGGTCCCTACCTCAGCTGATCTTTCTGGCCAAACCTGGTGGCCCTGAAGTGTTCACCTCACCCCAGACCCGTAAACCAGATCTTGGGACAGATGAGGTCTACCAAAGTCATGTGCAAACCCCCAACAGCCTGCAGCTCCCCTTTACCCCAACCAGGGAAGGGAATGTGAGGCAGGAGGTGAGAGGGGCTGAGTATGTGCCCTGCTCCTGGGAGAACCCTTCCCAGGCCTTCCAGAAGCTGGAAGGAGGTTGACATGGAGAAAATAGTTCTGACTCTACTTCCCATGGAGAAAATACTTCTGATTCTACTTCCTGAAAGAATTGATTTTTCTTATTTTTGAAGTCAAAGCTCATAGGGTCAAATTTAATCCAGAGAAGATTTTACATTTGGTCCTGAGACAAGAGAGAGGTCATAAGGGCTATGGGGATGACCTCCATCCTCTGCAAACACACAGCAGGGGTCCAGGGAAAGTCTTTAACAGCCAGCCTATCGGATGTCTCCTCTCCAAGCAGAGGGTTAGATGTGAGGTCTCTGCGGCAGCCCATGCCCTACTCTGGTTTCTTCCTCATACCTCACAGGTGCTCTGAATCTACCCACAACCTCCCAAATTCAAGCACTCAGGGAATAGATGGCTCAAAGCCCCATACGACACAGACACATCTTCAGTGGGTGGCTCAGCTCTGTCTACATTTAAAGGAAAGTCCAAGGAGACCTTCCTGATTGTGGAGACCAAACTTCCCTGCTCAAATCCCTTAAAATCTTCTTGCGTCCCTACTAGAGCAATGGAACTTTCCAACATGGCTTTTAAGCCCTTCCCAGCCTGATCTCAGCCTCTGCCCTGCCTCATCTCAGCCTCCTTCTTCACATTATCTGATCCACTCACACTTGCTTCCTGATCTTGCTGATCTTCTACCCCAGGGCATTTGCATACACAGTTTCCTGCACCTGAATGGCTCTCCCCACCCCTTTTTGACCTAAACAACTCCTGCTTAACTTCCAGTGATCAGCTCAAATATCACCTCTTTGGCCAAGCCTCAGACCTCCCTATGCACTACCCCACACACCTCTACTTTGACACACTAAGCTGCAGTTTCCCACATATGTGTATGATTTGGGGGGTACAATGCCCCTCTCCCACTGTAGTCTAGTCTTTGGCTCATCCAGACCGCATCTGTTTTCACTCACTGTTGTATCCCCACTACCCAGCATAACGTCAACATAGAGCAGGTGCCCAGCAAAGACCGGGTGAACGTGTGAATGTACAAGGGGTTCCACAGTGGTCATCGGAAAGGGCTAAGGGTCCATCAGGAGAGTATAGCACCCTCAACTGTCTGTGTGTTCAAGTGGTCTCACTAGCTTGGCGCTCCCAGAGTTACGGAGTGTTACAGAGGGCACTTTGGGAGACCCAAATTAAAGCAAGAATAGAATGACACATCAGTGTCAAGGTTGAGAAAGCAGAAAGAAGGCCCCCAGGAAAGAGGGAAAATGGAGATGCAGAATAGACCCATCTCCTTCCCCCTCACTGCCAGTCCCACCCGATTCCCAGAAACATTGCCCTAATACACACTTTGCATTGTAGTGGAACCTACCAGTCGCATCCCAGCATATCCTTCTCTACTTCTTTTGGTAACAGAACCTGCCATTCCAGGTGTTTATATGGCTGCCCAGAACAGTTACGTTTCCCACCTTCCCCTGCAGCAAGAAGTAGTCATGTGACTAAGTGCTGCCAATGGCCCTTGAGCAGATGGTATGTGTGTGCGCATGCGTTCATGTGTACACATATATGTACAACCTCTGGACTGTGCCCTAAAGGCATCTTTCCTTCTTTCTGGCTGGAGTGTGGCCATGGAGATGAGCTGTATTTAACCAGTGGATGGGGAAATAGCTTAGAAGTGGCAGAGCAACAAGCTGGAGGGAGGCCAGGTCCCTAACACATTAGCTCAGGACACTGACACTAGGATTATTCCATGAGAAATAAACATTCTTCTGTTCTGTGTAAGCCACTGTTATCTGGTTCTCATTTCCTGTATCTTAATAATACACTGATCAAGGCACCTGACAGCTTTTCATGGTAGTTGAAGTCTCTGAAGTAAGCCTATGCAAACAGCCTGTGTATCAGTCACCTATACTGTGTAACAGACCACCCCAACGTTAAGTGACTTAAAACAACAACCTTTTATTTAGTTCACAGTTCTGGGCTTTGAAAATTTAGGCTGGGCCATTCTGGCTGAGTTCCTTTGTGTCTCTGAGGTCAGTGGCAAGTCAGCTAAATAACTCTACTTCTTCGGGCTGGCTGGAGGTTGGCTGGGACAGCTGGGTGCTGTGGTCTCTCAGCCTCCAACAGGATAGCCTGGGCTTGTTCTCCGAGTAGAGGCAGGGTTCCAAGAGAGGGTAAACATGCATAAGATACATGGGCTCTGGCCTGTCATTACCATGCATTCTGTTCACCAGAGCAAGTCAAGGGGTGGGAAAGAGACTCTATCCTTTGATGGGAGGAGCTGTAAAGAATATGGATACAGGAAGGGGGAGAAATTGGGACCATTTTTTGCAATTGATCTGGAAGAGATTGATGTCTAATTCTGAGATTTAGGGCCCTATAAGGCTAGGGGCTCAGAAACATTTGAATAGGAAATTGTCTCAAGGCTCACTCTTACTGGTGCTCTGGGCTACAGCAGAAAATGTCAAAGGCTGTGAAGAGGAAGTTAAAGTGGGTCATGGTGAGAAGGCTTTGCCAGCCACTGGCCTATTTCCAATCTCTCTGGGCATGGAATTCCAGAATCCTAGCCTTGGAAAGAACATCAGAGGTTGCCCAGTCCCTCCCAGGCCTCTACTTCATCAAGAGCTTGAGCTGCCCATGCAACTTCCTGCCAGCACATAGCCTGCCCTCTGCTTGGCTCCTCCCTTTATGGGAAACACTCTCCCTCCTCTGAGGCAGCTGTACCCACTGGGAGAGAGGGGAAGGAAGAAGGAAGGAAGGAAGAAAGGAAGGAAGGAAGGAAGGAAGGAAGGAAGGAAGGAAGGAAGGAAGGAAGGATGGAAGGAAGGAAGGAAGGAAGAAGGAAAGAAAGAAAGAAAGAAAGAAAGAAAGAAAGAAAGAAAGAAGAAAGGAAGGAAGAAAGAAAGGAAGGAAGAAAGAAAGGGAGAAAGAGAGAAAGAAAGAAAGAAAAAAGAGAAAGAAGGAACCGTCTGTGCAAGTGAGCTCTAGGGCCAAGTCCTTCTCATTGCAGGGCTCGCTCTGGCCCCCACCACCAGGCCTAGTGGAGTCATCAAATAAATCCAGCATTTAGAAAACGGGGGACAGAGGTGAAGGATCAGCAGACACTTTCCTGAAATTCAATGGTAATAAAGGAGAGAAATGGACCAGCTCGCTCCCAATAACTACCACGAGAAAAGTAATTACACCTCTCCTGTCCTGAGCGAGGATGCCAGTGGCACCTGCCCAGGTAATTCATCAGCCTCAGATTAATGGACCCCTCAAGAGCATCTGCACATGTCTCCATCCAGGTTTCTCAGGAAACCTCTATTTAGATTTCATCAGGACTGTTTTTCTCTGTCACCCCTGAGTGGGGAGGTGGGCTACCATACTAGGTGGCACAATTGAATATTGATTTGCTGGCACTAACCCAGCAGAAAAACAGTCCATTCAAGTGAACCAGTTGTTTCCAACTGCCCGAGACCTCCCCAGGGCCTTGGTTTCCCTTGCAACTCACTGAGTTGTTGGTATCACATCAGGTAAGCAGAGAACCTAGTTTTGTGTTTGCTGGGACTAAGGCTTGGTCATGTAGAAAGCACAGTAAGCCTTGGTTCCCTCATCTGTAAAATGGGAATAACAGGAATGGGATGATGGAGACTGTCACTTTCTGGTATTTACGTTTTTCTAACATTTGAATTCTTTAAAACAAGCATATATTTTCCTTTATGATGAGAAAATCAAATGCAAAGGAACTATAAATAAATAAAATTAAGAAATATGAATAAATAAAATTATGTACCTCATTGGGTTGCAGTGAGGGTTAAAGGAGATGGTTCAATGCCCACAGCGCAGGGCCAGGCACATGCTGGGTGAGCAATGCCTGTAGCTGCCAGGCTCCTCTAATTATTATGGCTGATAATAGTTGTGGCCATTGGAAATCAAGGTTCTTGTCATGAGAGTTGAGCAAGTGTATCAACCTCTCTGGCCTTGGTGAATTCATCTCTAAAATTAGAATGTCAGAAAACTTCCTAAACCTAATAAAGGAAACAATAATGGGAAAACCCACTCACACCCTACTTAATGGTAAAGATTTAATGCTTCTTTCTCAACATCAAGAACAAGAAGAAGAGGTCCACTCTGGCCACTTCTATTCAAACCTGGGGGTTTTAGCCAGGTCAGTTAAGCAAGAGAAAGAAATATAAAAGGCATCCATACTGGAAAGAGAGAAGTAAAATTATTTCCTTTCACAGATAACATGATCTTGAATACAGAAAATCCTAAGGAATTCACAGAAAAAAACTATCAGAACTCATAAATGAGTTCAGCAAGATTGCAGGATATAAAATAAATATGCAAAAATAGTTGTATTTCTGTAGACTAGCAATGAACAATCTGAAAATGATTCAGTAAACAATTCTATTTATAATTACACCAAAAACAATAAAATATCTGCAAATAAAAGTAAGATATATGTGGCCAATTGTTTTCAACAAGGATGAAGGATGCCAAGATAATTCAATGGAAAAAGAACAGTCATTTCAACAAATGATACTGGTACAACTAGATGAACACATGAATGAAGTTGGACACCCACTTCACACCATGCATAAAATTTAACTCAAAATGGACCATAGACCAAATGTAAGAGCCAAAATTATAAAACCCTTAGAAAAAAACATAGAAGTAAATCTTTGTGACCTTGGATTAGTGAATTATTTCTTAATTATGACATCAAAAACACAAATAACAAAAGAAAAAATGGATAAATTGACTCAATCAAAATTTAAAAATTTTGGGGGCTTCCCTGGTGGCGCAGTGGTTGAGAATCTGCCTGCCAATGCAGGGGACACGGGTTCGGGCCCTGGTCTGGGAGGATCCCACATGCCGCGCAGCAACTAGGCCCGTGAGCCACAATTACTGAGCCTGCGCGTCTGGAGCCTGTGCTCCACAACAGGAGAGGCCGTGATAATGAGAGGCCCACACACCGTGATGAAGAGTGGTCTCCACTTGCCGCAACTGGAGAGAGCCCTCGCACAGAAACGAAGACCCAACACAGCCATAAATAAAATAAATAAATATTAAAAAAAAAAAAGAATTCAGCCAGGAACTTGAAACTTCTCTAAAAAAAAAAAAAAAAAAGTTTCCTCTTTAAAAAAAAAAAAATTAAAAAATTTTTGTTCTTCCAAAGGCATCACCAAGAAAGTGAAAAGGCAACCTTCACAATGGGAGAAAATATCCGCAAGTCACGTATTTGATAAGAGACTGGTTTCAGAATCTATAAAGAACACTTACAACTCAAAAACAAAAAGACAAATAAGCTGATTTTTTTTAAAGGGCAGAGGATTTAAATAGATATATCTCCAAAAAAGATCTATAAATTGCTAATAATCACATGAAAAGATGCTCAGCATCATTAGTCATTAAGGAAATGCAAATCAAAACTACAATGACATGCCTCTTCACAGCCAATAGGATGGCTATAATCAAAAAGATGGATAGAGCAGAAGCAAGAAGAGCTACAACCCTGCAGCCTGTGGAACAAAAACCACATTCACAGAAAGATAGACAAGATGAAAAGGCAGAGGACTATGTACCAGATGAAGGAACAAGATAAAACCCCAGAAAAACAACTAAATGAAGTGGAGATAGGCAACCTTCCAGAAAAAGAATTCAGAATAATGATAGTGAAGATGATCCAGGACCTCAGAATAAGAATGGAGGCAAAGATCGAGAAGGTGCAAGAAATGTTTAACAAAGACCTAGAAGAATTAAAGAACAAACAAACAGAGATGACCAATACAATAACTGAAATGAGAACTACACTAGAAGGAATCAATAGCAGAATAACTGAGGCAGAAGAACGGGTAAGTGACCTGGAAGACAGAATGGTGGAATTCACTGCTGCAGAACAGACTAAAGAAAAAAGAATGAAAAGAAATGAAGACAGCCTAAGAGACCTCTGGGACAACATTAAATGCAACAACATTCGCATTATAGGGGTCCCAGAAGGAGAAGAGAGAGAGAAAGGACCAGAGAAAATATTTGAAGAGACTATAGTTGAAAACTTCCCTAACATGGGAAAGGAAATAGCCACCCAAGTCCAGGAAGTGCAGAGAGTCCCATACAGGATAAACCCAAGGAGAAACACGCCAAGACACATAGTAATCAAATTGGCAAAAATTAAAGACAAAGAAAAATTATTGAAAGCAGCAAGGGAAAAACGACAAATAACATACAAGGGAACTCCCATAAGGTTAACAGCTGATTTCTCAGCAGAAGCTCTACAAGCCAGAAGGGAGTGGTATGATATACTTAAAGTGATGAAAGGGAAGAACCTACAACCAAGATTACTCTACCCGGCAAGGATCTCATTCAGATTTGATGGAGAAATCAAAAGCTTTACAGACAAGCAAAAGCTAAGAGAATTCAGTACCACAAAACCAGCTCTACAACAAATGCAAAAGGAACTTCTCTAAGTGGGAAACACAAGAGAATAAAAGGACCTACAAAAACAAACCCAAAACAATTAAGAAAATGGTCATAGGAACATACATATCAATAATTACCTTAAACGTGAATGAATTAAATGCTCTAACCAAAAGACACAGGCTTGCTGAATGGATACAAAAACAAGACCCATATATATGCTGTCTACAAGAGACCCACTTCAGACCTAGGGACACATAAAGACTGAAAGTGAGGGGATGGAAAAAGATATTCCATGCAAATGGAAATCAAAAGAAAGCTGGAGTAGCAATACTCATATCACATAAAATAGACATTAAAATAAAGAATGTTACAAGAGACAAGGAAGGACACTACATAATGATCAAGGGATCAATCCAAGAAGAAGATATAACAGTTATAAATATATATGCACCCAACATAGGAGCACCTCAATACATACGGCAACTGCTAACAGCTATAAAAGAGGAAATCGACAGTAACACATTAATAGTGGGGGACTTTAACACCTCACTTACACCAATGGACAGATCATCCAAAATGAAAATAAATAAGGAAACAGAAGTTTTAAATGACACAATAGACCAGATAGATTTAATTGATATTTATAGGACATTCCATCCAAAAACAGCAGATTACACTTTCTTCTCAAGTGTGCACGGAACATTCTCCAGGATAGATCACATCTTGGGTCACAAATCAAGCCTCAGTAAATTTAAGAAAATTGAAATCATATCAAGCATCTTTTCTGACCACAACGCTATGAGATTAGAAATGAATGACAGGGAAAAAAACGTAAAAAACACAAACACATGGAAGCTAAACAATACGTTACTAAATAACCAAGAGATCACTGAAGAAATC
Organism: Balaenoptera acutorostrata; assembly: GCF_949987535.1. Lineage (NCBI taxonomy): Eukaryota > Metazoa > Chordata > Mammalia > Artiodactyla > Balaenopteridae > Balaenoptera > Balaenoptera acutorostrata. The sequence goes on along the minus strand of NC_080064.1, from coordinate 23,794,632 downwards.
AAAGAGGAAATCAAAAAATACCTAGAGACAAATGACAATGAAAACATGATGATCCAAAACCTATGGGATGCAGCAAAAGCAGTTTTAAGAGGAAAGTTTATAGCTATACAAGCCTACCTCAAGAAACAAGAAAAATCTCAAATAAACAATCTAACCTTACACCTAAAGGAACTAGAAAAAGAAGAACAAACAAAACCCAAAGTTAGCAGAAGGAAAGAAATCATAAAGATCAGAGCAGAAATAAATGAAAAGAAACAAAGAAAACAATAGCAAAGATCAATAAAACTAAAAGCTGGTTCTTTGAGAAGATAAACAAAATTGATAAACCATTAGCCAGACTCATCAAGAAAATGAGCGAGAGGACTCAAATCAATAAAATTAGAAATGAAAAAGGAGAAGTTACAACAGACACCACAGAAATACAAAGCATCCTAAGAGACTACTACAAGCAACTATATGACAATAAAATGGACAACATGGAAGCAATGGACAAATTCCTAGAAAGGTATAGCCTTCCAAGACTGAACCAGGAAGAAATAGAAAATATGAACAGACCAATCACAAGTAATGAAATTGAAACTGTGATTAAAAATCTTCCAACAAACAAAAGTCCAGGACCAGATGGCTTCACAGGTGAATTCTATTAAACATTTAGAGAAGAGCTAACACCCATCCTTTGCAAACTCTTCCAAAAAATTGCAGAGGAAGGAACACTCCCAAACTCAGTATATGAGGCCACCAACACCCTGATACCAAAACCAGACAAATATACTACAAAAAAAGAAAATTACAGAGCAATATCACTCATGAATATACATGCAAAAATCCTCAACAAAATACTAGCAAACAGAATCCAACACCACATGAAAAGGATCATACACCATGATCAAGTGGGATTTATCCCAGGGATGCAAGTATTCTTCAATATACGCAAATCAATCAATGTGATACACCATATTAACAAATTGAAGAATAAAAACCATATGATCATCTCAATAGATGCAGAAAAAGCTTTTGACAAAATTCAACACACATTTATGATGAAAACCCTCCAGAAAGTGGGCATAGAGGGAACCTACCTCAACATAATAAAGGCTATATATGACAAACCCACAACAAACATCATTCTCAATGGTGAAAAACCGAAAGCATTTCCTCTAAGATCAGGAATGAGACAAGGATGTCCACTCTCACCACTATTATTCAACATAGTTTTGGAAGTCCTAACCATGGCAATCAGAGAAGAAAAAGAAATAAAAGGAATACAAATTGGAAAAGAAGTAAAACTGTCACTGTTTGCAGATGACATGATACTATACATAGAGAATCCCAAAACTGCCACCAGAAAACTACTAGAGCTAATCAATGAATTTGGTAAAGTTGCAGGATACAAAATTAATGCACAGAAATCTCTTGCATTCCTATACACTAATGAAGAAAAATCTGAAAGAGAAATTAAGGAAACACTCCCATTTACCATTGCAACAAAAAGAATAAAATACCTAGAAATAAACCTACCTAGGGAGACCAAAGACCTGTATGCAGAAAACTATAAGACACTGATGAAAGAAATTAAAGATGATACCAACAGATGGAGAGCTATACCATGTTCTTGGATTGGAAGAATTAATATTGTGAAAATGACTATACTACCCAAAGCAATCTACAGATTCAATGCAATCCCTATCAAATTACCAGTGGCACTTTTTACGGAACTAGAACAAAAAATCTTAAAATTTGTATGGAGAAACAAAAGACCCTGAACAGACATAGCAGTCTTGAGGGAAAAAAATGGAGCCGGAGGAATCAGACTCCCTGACATCAGACTATATTACAAAGCTACAGTAATCAAGACAATATGGTACTGGCACAAAAACAGAAACATAGATCAATGGAACAAGATAGAAAGCCCAGAGATAAACCCACGCACTTATGGTCAACTAATCTATGACAAAGGAGGCAAGGATATACAATGGAGAAAAGACAGCCTCTTCAATAAGTGGTGCTGGGAAAACTGGACAGCTACATGTAAAAGAATGAAATTAGAACACTCCCTAACACCATACACAAAAATAAACTCAAAATGGATTCAAGACCTAAATGTAAGACCAGACACTGTAAAACTCTCAAAGGAAAACATAGGAAGAACACTCTTTGACATAAATCACAGCAAGATCTATTTTGATCCACCTCCGAGAGTAATGGAAATATAAACAAATGGGACCTAATGAAACTTAAAATCTTGTGCATAGCAAAGGAAACCATAAACAAGATGAAAAGACAGCCCTCAGAATGGGAGAAAATATTTGTAAATGAATCAATGGACAAAGGGTTATTCTCCAAAATATATAAACAGCTCATGCAGCTCAATATTAAAGAAACATACAACCCAATCCAAAAATGGGCAGAAGACCTAAATAGACATTTCTCCAAAGAAGACATACAGATGGCCAAGAAGCACATGAAAAGCTGCTCAACATCACTAATTTTTAGAGAAATGCAAATCAAAACTACAATGAGGTATCACCTCACACCAGTTAGAATAGGCATCATCAGAAAATCCACAAACAACAAATGCTGGCGAGGGTGTGGAGAAAAGGGAACACTCTTGCACTGTTGGTGGGAATGTAAATTGATACAGCCACTATGGAGAACAGTATGGTGGTTCCTTAAAAAACTAAAAATAAATTTACCATATGACCCAGCAATCCCACTACTGGGCATATACCCAGAGAAAACCATAATTCCAAACGACACATGCACCCCAATATTCATTGCAGCACTATTTACAATAGCCAGGCCATGGAAGCAGCCTAAATGCCCATCGACAGATGAATGGATACAGAAGTTGTGGTACATATATACAATGGAATATTACTCAGCCATAAAAGGGAACAAAATTGGGTCATTTGCTGAGACGTGGATGCATCTAGAGACTGTCATACAGAGTGAAGTAAGTCAGAAAGAGATAAACAAATATCGTATATTAATGCATGTACGTGGAACCTAGAAAAATGGTACAGATGAACTGGTTTGCAGGGCAGAAGTTGAGACACAGTTGTAGAGAACGAACGTCTGGACACCAAGGGGGGAAAGCCATGGGGGGGTGGGGATGGTGGTGTGATGAATTGGGTGATTGGGATTGACATGTATACACTGATGTGTATAAAATTGATGACTAATAAGAACCTGCTGTATAAAAAAATAAGTAAAATAAAATTCAAAAATTAAAAAAAAAAGGTAGATAATAACAAGTGTTGACAAGGATGTAGATAAACTGGAATCCTCACACATTGCTACTGGGAATTTTAAATGGTGCAGCTGTTTTGAAAAATAATTTGATAGTTCCTCGAAGAGTTAAACATTGAGTAACATATGACCCAGCAATTCTAATCCTTGGTGTATGCCCAAGAGAAATGGAAACATATGTCCACACAAAAACATATACACAAATGTTCATAGAAGCATTATTGATAATAGTAAAAGTCTGGAAACCACCTAAGTATCCATCAACTGATGAGTGGATAAACAAAATATAGTGTATTCACCCAATGTAATATTATTCTACAGTAAAAAGAAATGAAGTACTGACACATGCTACATGAATTAACTTTGAAAACTATGTAAAATAAGCCATTCACAAAAAGACCTTGTACAGTATGGTTCCTGCTATAGACTGAACGTTTTCCCCCCTAATTCATACGTTGAAGGTTAATTCCTAATATGATTGTATTTGGAGGTGGGGCCTCTGGGTGGTAATTAGGTCATGAGGGTGGAGCCCTCATGAAAAGGATTAGTGCCCTTATAAGAAGAGACACAGGGAGATGATTTTTCTTTTCTCTCTGACATGTGAGGACACAGCCAGAAGGTGACTGTCTGAAAAACCAGTACCCAACTGTGTTAGTACTCTGATCCTGGACTTCCCAGCCTCCAGCACTATGAGAAATAAATTTCTATTGTTCAAGCCACTTGGGCTATGGTATTTGTTATATCAGCCCGAGCTGACTAAGACAGTTCCATTTACATGAAATGTGTAGAATAGGCAAATCCAGAGAGACATAAAGTAGATTAGTGGTTTCAGGGACTGAGGAAAGGGATAAGGAGTGACTGCTAATGGGAACAGGGTTTCTTTTGGGAGTGATAAAATTATTCTGAAATTAAATAGTAATGGTGGTTGTACAACTCTATGAATATACTAAAAACCACTGACATGTACCCATTAAAAGAGTGAATTTTATGTTATGCAACCTATATCTCAATAAAGCTATTTTTTAAAGAATCAGAATGACCCTGCTTTCTTGCCTAGAGGCAGAGGGATGGACTTGAAGATCTTTTCATGCCATTTCCAGTCCTAAAAATCCATTTGTGAGTCACAGCAGGGTTGGTGACATTTGATGTTAACCCTTCAGGAGGACAGGGATGACTGCAGGGGTCCCTTCACCTCTCTATGGCCTGATGCCTTCACTCACTTACTCACTGATTCACTCACCTGCTCACTCTTTCATTCATTCAGGCTCCCAGGAGCATTTATTTAGCACTTTATAAGTCGTCGCTCGGTCCTCTGGGAGATCTAAGCCTGGTGGGTGAGGAACACACAGAAGAAGGTGAATCTGGTGCAGTGGGAGGTGCCGGCTGCAGGGACACGTGGGGGTTGGGGGAGCTCCGAGCAGGGCTTGTGTGAATCTGCCTGGGGAGGTCAGGCAAGCTTCACAGAGTGACACTGAACTGAGAAGGGGGAGGAGGAGTTTGTTGGGATGTCGTGGTGGGAAGGGCACACCAGACAGAGGGAACAGCATGTGCAGAGGCTCAGAGGCTGGGAAGCATTTGGCCTGTTCAAGAAAGAGCACATGGTCTGGAATGGCTGGAGGATCGGGTGCCTGTTTCAGGGGTGGAGCAGAGGTGAGACATGAGGCTGGAGAGGCTGATGCCTGGGATCCCTTCTCCCTGTTTTCCCATAAAAGATGCCTACAGGACTTCTTTCCATGTGTGAGTTACAACATGGGCTTAGATCATGTCCCTGCTGTTCCCTCTGCCAGGAGCCCAGCTCCCTGCTCTGCAGGGGAAATTCCACTGATCTTCCAAGGCCCTGCCCTTATGAATTCCTGACCCCTTCCTCCTCCCAACCACCGGGTAACGTGACACCCCCCTCCTCAGGGTTCCCATAACCCTGATACACATCTCTGACTCATTCCCCAAAGGTAAACATTGTGTCTTCGTCCTTTTTTTTAATTTCCATAATCTACCACAGGGCTTGGTGCATCACTGACATTCATACTTTTTCTGATTGAATAAGTAATTTCTACTTGAAACATGTGGCGTGATGGGCAGAACACAGCTCATGGTCATGAGAACTGGGTAGGGAGTCAGACAGACCTAAGGTCAAATCCAGACTCTGGCATTACCTCTCACACCTGAGTTTCTATGGTAAAATGGGGATAACAACCCATTTATCCATTCAGCAACTATCTATTGAATAACTACTATACACCTAGCTCTGTGCTAGACACAGGGCCACAGCAGAGATCAGCACAGCCCCTGCCCTCTCCTCAGGTGATCAACAGTCCAGCTGGGTCATGGCTCACAGATGTTAAATAGCCACTAACTGATATATGATTATAGGGTTTGATGAACTATGTAAAATAATTAATGATACAATGATCAGTGAGAGTCAGGGACCTCATTTGGATTGGGGGAGGGGTGGCTGGAGGCTGGTGGGCAGAAGTGGCAAGTTGCTAGAGCCAAGCCAGGCAGAGGGCCTGGGGGTGGGGGTGCTAAGGGGAGAGACCAATGAGCTTTAGGGGGCTTGGGTGCAGTGGGGCAAGATGCACTTATGGAACAGCCAGAGGCTAGCGAGGCTGGAGAGGGTCAGTGAGAGACAAGACAAGCAGTGAACTCAGGGCGGGGGGTAGAGGGCGGATCGTGGGGCATGGACAGAGCAGGGAGAGCTGTGTCCTAAGGCAAGGAGACCGTCTGTGACCCGAGCCTATCGCTGGTGCATTTACTCTGGGCCCTTGATTTTCCGTGGCTGATGTGGCCCTACTGTTGCTGTGTGGCAGCTGTGGTGACTGTGGTGACTATACTGTGACCTCTGGACATGGCCATGCTGGCCTGGCTGCTGGGCAAGGAGGCAGCCGCTCAGGAAGGAGGCCAGACATCTGCTCTAGGGAGAAGCACCCTCCCAGCTTCTGCCCTGTCCTCTCCCTTGCTGCCTCTTGGGGCCACTCTTACCCACCTATCACCAAGGAGGCACAGGGTAGTGGCTCAGGCTTTGAGCTCTGGAGCCAAACAGACAAGAATTCAAATCCCAGCTCTCACTGCTACGTGCTGTGTGACTTCAGGCAAGTCACTTGGCCTCTCTGAGTCTCATTTACCTTCTCTGTTAAACAAGTATATCTCGCGAGGTTAAATGAGATAAAATATGTGAGTGCCTAGTAACATGCCAGGTATACAGAAATCACTCAATAGTTGCTCACTGTTGGTAGTGTGACTAGTATTCAATGCAGGCCCAGCACCTGGGGCCTGGGGAGCATTTGATGCAGGTGGGCGGCTGACATCAGCTGGAACCATATTCTCTCTCCTGCCGGCCAAAGCTGACTTGGGCCTCAGCCTCTGTCCTGTTCTGTGCTCCAACCCTCCCTGCCAGGGCTCCCAGGGCTCTGCTCATGATTCCACCCCTGAGCTCCATCCTCCTGCCTAAAAAGCTCCTGAGATGCAGATCCTTCATCTGCACACCTGTGTCTCCCCTGAATCCCACCTCCCTGCAGCCTCCTAACTAACCGCTGAGCTGCCACAGGCAGGTGTCTGGGCCTTGGCCCTGCCCTGAGCGTCTCCTCCCCAGCCCACCACCACCCCATTCCCCTGCTGGCCCAGGTCCCCATCCTGCTAGCAGAGCAGGGAGTGACGTGGAGAAGGGAGGCAGGTCCCAAGGGTAAGATGTGTCAACATCCATGCCTTTCTGATCCCTGGCTCTGTACGATCTCAGAACAAAGATGTTAGTTGACAGGCCTCTGGGATCGCCCCAAACTTCAGAAAATTGGAATAAAATATAACCATATGGGTGTACTCCATACAGATGGCTAAATGAGAAGACAAGAACTGATGGGAAAGTTCTCTGCCTCCTCCTTCTTGGCTCCCCCAGCTCTCACAGAGAGCAGCTTAGTGACGTTCTGCTGCTCCAAGGATGAGACGCAACTCCAGCCTAGCCAGACCCCTCCTCTCTCCAGCTTCAACTGCCCCACCACCCCTGACCCCAAATCTTTACACCTCAGTCATGCAGGCCTTCAAAATGTCTGTGCTCCCTCCCACCTCAGGGCCTTTGCACATGCTCTTCCCTCCATCAGGAACACACTTCTCTTTTTGCCCAGTTAAGACAACTAGCGTGTTCCAAAGTAGGGGGTGACCCTGAAAGTGGGGTGAATTATAGGGTCCATTCCTGGCTGGTGGGGAACCAAGACTCTGGAAGGGCCCTGCTCACTCCTGGCCGGCATCCTCTGGGGAGAGGAGGACTTGCATTCATAAGCTTCCTTGAACTTTCTTTAAATTATAGTTTCAGAGACCATCTTATCAATGTGTAACCTAAAAAATTGGTTCATAACATGTCCCTTTTGTGTAACATGCACAGTTATGGTGAGAGAGACGGGGGGCTGTTCCCCCCTCCTCCCTCCAGCTCCCCCTTGGCCTGCAGTCGAGCCCCCCTGGACACCCCATGAGTCTGTGAGATCAGACGTGACTCTGCCATCTGGTTCTGGGTGGATTTGGGAACATTGAGCAGGGTCTTGCTAAATTGCCCCCAGGCTCAGCTTCTGAGAAGTTCTTCTTTCAAAGCCTCCTCTGTTGGGGAGTGGACCGTGCCAGTTTCCCTTGGAACACAGAGCTTATTTCACTCACCTGTGCCCCCGCTCAGGGCCAAGAACAGTGCCGGCGCTTAATAAGAACTTAGAAAATCTCTGGTTGAATTGGACAGAACGTGAAACAGGAAGTGAACAAGCTTTCAAGGGGTGCATCAGAGCATGGAAAGCAACTGTTTGTAAATTAAAATCCTTTTCTTGGCCCCTGGAGAGTATAGCGCTTTCAAGGAGGCCTTTGACCAATACTTGGATAAAGTGCAGAATTTCTTTCAACTGTAAATAGTCCTGACTCAGGAAGCTGGATCCTTCCAACATCCACACACACACACACACACACACACACACATACACCTCTCTCACTATATATAATGAGTCGATCATAATTATTCATGGATTCCATATTTGAAATTTTGCCTGCTTGCTAAAATTTATTTGTAACCCCAGATCAATACTTAAGGTACTTTTGCTGTCATTCATGTACATGCACAAAGCAGGGAAAAATTTGAGTGACCCAATGCCAGCTGAGTCAAACAAAGCAATGCTCTGCCATCTTGTTTCAGCTCTCATTCTGTAAACTAGTGTCTTTTGCTCTATTTAGTGCCATGTTTTTTGCATTTTTGTGCTTTTTGTTGGTGATTTCTCTGTTTAAAACAGCCTCCAAGCACAGTGCTGAAGTGCAAGAGGGCTGTGATGTGTCTTACGGAGAAAATATGTGTGTGAGACAAGTTTCACTGAGGCATGGGTTTATAGCGCTGTTGGCTGTAAACTCAATGCTAATGAATCAACAACATATATTAAATAAGTTGTAGTTAAACAGAAACACCCATAAATCAAGGTTATATATTGATCCATTTACTTTTGTAGAAACTGCCATACTATTTTCCAGAGTGGCTGTATCATTTTATATTCCCATCATCAATGTATGAGGTAATCCATTTCTCCACATCCTCACAAGCATTTGCTGTTGTGATTAATTTTCATTTTATTCCTTCTGATAGGCATGTAGTGATAGTTCACTGTGGTTTTAATTCACATTTCCCTAATGGCTAATGACATGGAACATCTTTTCGTGTGCTTATTTTCCATCTGTATGTCCTCTTCAGCGAAATGTCTCTCCACATTATGGAAATAAGCAAAGATCAACCAAATGATAAAAGCAAAGGCTATTTATCCTGAGCTCACCAAAGCAAGGGAGTCAGCCACCATCACTTGTGTTTTGGCAGAGACTCAAAAGAAGGCAGAGGAGTGGGAAAGCTTTATACTGGAAAAAAGGGAAGGCTTCAGATACACCCTTTTGGAGGCTGTTGTCCTGGGAGAGATGCAGACAGGCTGACTAGAAGCAGGGCATCCCCTGTAATTGGGTAGGGGGGGCATATTTGGCTTTCTCTTCCTAAGTTGGAAGCAGAAACAAAAATTGAGGAAGCTGTCAGTTACTAACAAAGTCCTAACCCTTTGGGGCCACGTATTACAGAAGCTGTTGTTTAGCCTCCTAGATGGTCACTAGAGATAGCAATCTGGCTTCCGGCAAGTCTGACTGACAGCAGGCTGGCTTCCTGGGCTATTTATTGTAGGTAAGAGATTGGCTTCCTGGGCAGGTTGCTGCAGGTTGTGGGTCAAAGTTCTGTTTTTCTCTATGGCAGGCCCATGGTCCAGTTGTATATTCAGTCTCTCAGTGTCTTTTGTGCATTTTTAATTGGCTTTAATTGTATTGAGCTCTTCACTTAGCCCTAGATCCCAAAGGTTTTCTTCTATGTTTCTTTCTGAAACTTTTATAGTTTTATGGTTTACATTTAAGTCTGTGATCCATTTTGAGTTGATTTTGAGGTTTCAGTAAGATGTGGTTTATGGATGCCTATTGGTCCAGCAAAATTCGTTGAAAGGGCTATTTTTCCTCCATTGAATTACTTCTGCACCTTTGTCAAAAATCAGCTGGGCGTATATATTCACGGGTCTGTTTCTGGGTCTCTATTCTGTTCCATTGATGTCTGTGTCTATCTGTCCACCAATACCATGCTGTTGTGATTACTACAGGTATATAGAAAGCCTTAACATCAGGTAGAATGATTCCTCTCACTTTATCCTTTTAAAAAAAATGTTTTAGCTGTTCTATTCCCTATCCTTTTCCATATAAAGTTTAGAATAAGCTTGTCTATGTCTACAAAAGACTTTCCTGGGATTTTGATAGGAAATGCATTAAAACTATAGATCAATTTGGGGGATAATTGTCATCTTTGCTATGTGGAATCTTCCAGTCTGAACATTGTATGTCTTTTCATTTATTTAGGTCTTCTTTGGTTTCTGCCATCAGCATTTTGTAAATGTCAGGATCATACACAGGTTTTGTTGCATTGATACCTGAGAACTCAATTTTCTTTCGGGAAACTGTAAATTGCATTGTGTTTATAATTTTGGTTTCCACATTTTTGTCGCTAGTAGAGAGAAACGTGATTGAGTTTTGTGTGTTGATCTTGTATACTGTGACCTTGTTGAACTCACTTTCCAGTTATAGAATTTTTTTAATAGACTTTTTTTTTTTGAGATGTTTTAGGTTCACGGCAAAATTGAGCAGAAGATATACAGATTTCCCTTATACTCCCTCCCCCCCCATATTCATAGTCTCCCCATTATCAACATCCCCCACCAGAGTGGTACATGTTTTACAGTTGATGAACCTGCATAGACACATCATTATCACCCAGAGTCCATAGTTTACATTACTATTTACTCTTGGTCTTATACGTTCTATGAGTTTGGACAAATGTGCAATGGCGTGTATGCACCATTATAGCATCACTGCTCTAAAACCCTCTGTGCTCCACCTATTCACCCCTCCCTCCCCTCTAAACCCTGGAAACCACTGATCTTTTTACTGTCTCCACACTTTTGCCTTTCCAAAATGTCACATAGTTGGATTCGTATAGTGTGTAGCCTTTCGCAGTGACTTCTTTCACTCAGTAATATGTCCTTCAAGTTTCCTCCATGCCTTTTCATGGCTTGACAGCTCATTTCTTTTTAGTGCTGAATGGTAATACCACAGTTTGTCCAGTCATTCACGGAAAGACATCTCAGTTGCTTACAAGTTTTGGCAAAGATGGATAAAGCTTCTATAAACATCCGTGTGTAGGTTTTTATGCGGATGTAAGTTTTTAACTACTTTGGGTAAATACCAAGGAGTGCAATTGTTGGATAGTATAGTAAGAGTATGTTTTCTTTTGTAAGATACTGCCAAACTGTCTTCCATAGTGGCTGTGCCAGTTTGCATTGCCACAAGCAGTGAATGAGAGTCACTGTTGACCTACATTCTCACCAGCATTTGTTGTTGTCAGTGTTTTGGATTTTGTCCATTCTAAAAGGTGTGCAGTGGTACCTCACTGTTGATTTAATTTCCCTGATGACATACAGTGTGGAGCATATTTTCATATACTTGTTTTGCATTTGTATATTTTCTTTGGTGAGGTGTCTGTTAAGGTCTTTGGCCCATTTTTTAAATTGGGTTGTTTGTTTTCTTATTGTTGAGTTTTAAGCATTCTTTGTATGTTTTGGATAACAGTACTTTATCACGTGTGTCTTTTGCAATTTTCTCCAAGTCTGTAGCTTGTCTTTTCATTCTCTTGACAGTATCTTTTGTAGAGCAGAGATTTTTAATTTTTAATGAAGACTGGCTTATCAGTTCTTTCTTTCATGAATTTTGTCTTTGGTGTTATATCTAAAAAGTCATCACCAAACAAAAGGTCATCTAGATTTTCACCTATGTTGTATCCTAGGAATTTTATAGTTTTGCATTTTACACTTAGGTCTGTGATCCATTTTGAGATTATTTTTGTGAAAGGTGGAAAATCTGTGTCTAGATTCATTTTTCACCTTTTTGTATGTGGATGTCTAGTTGTTCTGACACAATTTATTGAAAAGACTGTCTTTCCTCATTGTGTTGTCTTTGCTTCTTTGCCAAAGATCAGTTGGCTGTATTTATGGGGGTATATTTCTGGGTTCTCTAGTCTCTTCCATTGGTCTATTTGTCTATTCTTTCAGCAATAGCACATTGTCTTGATGACTGTAGCTTTATAGTATGTCTTAAAGTTGGGTAGCATCAATCCTCCAACTTTGTTGTTCTCCTTCAATATTGTGTTAGCTATTCTGGGTCTATTGACTCTTCATATAGGCTTTAGAATAAATTGGTTGATATCCACAAAATAACTTTTTGAGATTTTGATTAGTTTTGCATTGAATCTATAGATCAAGTTGGGAAGAAGTGACATCTTAATAGTATTGAATCTTCCTATGCATGAACATGGAATAGCTCTCCATTTATTTAGTTCTTTGAATTCTTTAATCAGAGTTTTGGTTTTCCTCATACAGATCTTGTATATATTTTATTAGATTTATACCCAAGTATTTCCTTTTGGGGGTGTGAATGTAAATGGTACTGTGATTTTTATTTCAAAGTCTATAAGTTCATTGTTGGTACATAGGAAAGTGATTGATTTTTATGTATTCATCTTGCATCTTGCAATCTTACTATACTGTAATCACTTCTTAGTTCCAGGAGGGTTTGTTTGTTTTTCTTTTGTTTGTTTTGGGTTTTTTGGTTTTTTATTTTTTATTTTTTTGTCAATTTGTTAGATTTTCTATGTGGACAATCAGGTCATCTGTGAAATAAGACATTTTAATTTCTGCTTTCTAAATCCATATACCTTTTATTTCATTTTCTTGTCTTACTCCATTAGGTAAGACTACCAGTACAGCGTTGAAAAGCAGTGGTGAGAGGAGACATTCTTGACTTCTCAGTGGAAAAGCCTCAAGTTTCTCACTGGTAAGTATGATGTTAGCACTAGGTTTTTTTAATAGATATTCTTTATCAAATTGAAGAATTTCCCCTCTATTCCTAGTTTACTGAGAGTTTTTATCACGAATGGCTGTTGCATTTTGTCAAATGATGTCTCTGCATCTATTGATATGATCATGTGAGTTTTCTTCTTTAGCCTATTGATGTAATGGAGTACATTAATTGATTTTTGAGTGGTGAAACATAAATTTTTGATTTATGCCTGGGATAAATCCTACTTTGTTGTGGTATATAATTCTTTTTACATATTGTTGGATTCTATTTCCTTATATTTGGTTGAGGATTTTTGCATCTATGTTCATGAGAGATATTGGTGTGTAGTTTTCTTTTCTTGTGATGTCTTTGTCTACTTTTGGTATTAGGGTGATGCTGGCCTCATAGACTAGGTTTGGAAGTATTCCATCTGCTTGTATTCTCTGAATGAGATTGTAGAGAATTGGTATAATTTTTTCCTTAAATGTTTGGTATACTTCACCGGGGAACCGTCTGAGCCTGGTGCTTTCTGTTTTGGAAGGTTATTAATTATTGATTCAATTTCTTTAATAGATATAAGCCTATTAAGATCATCTGTTTCTTCTTGTGTGAGCCTTGGCAGATTGTGTATTTCAAGGAATTGGTCCATTTCTTCTAGGTTATCAAATTTGTGGGCATGGACTTGTTCATAGTATTTCTTTATTATCTTTTTTTCATGTCCATGGGATCTGTAGTGATGTCCCCTCTTTCATATCTCATATTACTAATTTGTGCCTTCTCTCTTTTTTTCTTTGTTAGCTTAGTTAGAAGTTTATTGATGTTATTGATCTTTTCAAAGAAACATCTTTTGGTTTTATTGATTTCTCTATTGATTTCCTGTTTTTAATTCCATTGATTCTGCCCTAATTTTAATTATTTCTTTCTTCTGTTCCTTTGGGTTTTATTTGCTCTTCTTTTTCTAGTTTTTTAAGGTGGAAACTTTGATTGATTTTAGATTTGTCTTCTTTTCTAATATACACATTCATTGCTATACATTTCCCTCTAAGCAATACTTTCACTGTATCTAACAAATTTTGATAAGTTCTATTTTCATTTTTATTTAATTCAAAATATTGTTTAATTCCTCAAGCTTTCTCCTTTGACTCGTGTGTTATTTAAAAGTATTTTGTTTAATCTTCAAGTATTTGGAGATTTTCCAGCTACATTTCTGCTCTTGGTTTCTAGTTTAATCCCACTGTGGCCTGAGAGCAGACGTTATATGATTTCTATTCTTTTAAATGCATTAAGGTATGTATTATGGCCCCAAATGTTGTCTATTTTGGTGAATGGTTCATGTGAGTTTGACAAAAATGTGTATTCTGCTGTTGTTGGATGAAGTAGTCTATAGATATGCATTATATCCAGTTGGTGGTATAGTTGAATTAAATTATGTCCTTACTGATTTTATGCCTGTTGCACATGTCCATTTTGACAGAGGAGTGTTGAAGTCTACAGTTATAACAGTGAATTCATCTACTTCTTGCAGTTCCATCATTTTTGGTTTCACATAACTTGATCCTCTGTTATGAGGTGCATACACATTAAGAATTGTTATGTCTTCTTGGAGAATTGACTCCTTCATATTATGCAATGTCTTCTTTTATCCCTGATACCTTTCCTTGAACTAAAGTCTGCTCTATCTAAAATTAATATAGCTATTCTGGTTTTTTTTTTTATTAATGCCAGCATGGTATATCTTTCTTCATCCCTTTACTTTTAATCTTTATATTTAAAAATAGGTTTCTTGTAGACAACAGCTATCAGTTAATTTTAAAATAGGAAAAGAATAGAGAAAATCAATGAAATGAAAAGCTGGTAATTTGGGAAAATTTAACAAATTAATAAAATTCTAGAAAGACTGACAAAGATAAACAGAGGACACAAATAATCAATTTCAGGAATGAAATGGGGGATGTTATTACATATCTTACAGCCACTAGAATTATAGTAAGGTAATAATACGAACAACTTCATGCACATAAATTTACAATTAGAAGAAATTAACCAATTTTGTGAAAACCACAAACTATCAAAACTCAACCAAGATGAAATAGACAATCTGAATAGTCCTATAACAATTAAAGAAATTGAATTCATAATTTAAAAGCTCCCCCAAAAGAAAATCCCCAGGAGTAGATGGTTTCACTTAAGAATTCTATCAAATAATTAAAGAATTAACACCAATTTCACACAATCATTTTGAGAAAATAGAATAGGAGAGGGCACTTCATGACTCATTTTATGAGGCCAGAATTACCTTGATACCAAAACCACTCAAAGACAGTACAAAAATGAAAATTATAGACCAATATCATTCATGAGCTTAGATACAAAAATCCTCAACAAAGTATCAGAAAATTGAATCCAGTAATGTATAAAAACAATTATAAACTTTGACCATGTAGGATATATCCTAAGTGTGAAAGTCTAGTTCAATTTTAAAAAATCAATCAATGTAATCCACCATATCATCAGGCTAAAGAAGAAAAATTATATGATTGTATACATTGATGGGCAAACATTTGATAAAGTTGAATGCCTATTCATGATATAAATATTCAGCACACTAGGAATACAGTGTGCTGAATTTCTTCAATGTAATAAAAGCATCTACCAAACAATAACAAAAACAACAAACCCTACAGCTAACATTGTATTTGATGGTGAAGGACAATACTTTCACCTTAAGATTGGGAACAAGGCAAGGAGGTGTGGTCTCACCTTATTCAACATAGTATTGGAAGTTCTAGCCAGTGCAATAAGGCAAGAAAAATAAAGAAAAGCATACAAACAGGTAAGGAAGGAATAAAACTGTCCCTACTTGTGGATGACATGATTGTCTACATAAAAAACCCCAAGAAATCTAAAACAAACAAACAAACAAAACAAAGCAAAACAACATTAACAAAAAACTTGCAGAGACTTCCAATTTCCAATCCAACACGTAAGAAGCTGGAAGTCACGACTCTATCTTCATTGGCACAGGGCAAGGAGACTAGAGTGACAAATAATCTTGCCTCACAAACCCACCTCATTCTGCCTTGTTACTGCCAGCTGGGAGTGGAAGCTCAGCTCTTCACTGAGCCCCATGGAAACAAGAAAATGTAGGGGAGACCAGAAAGCTGACTAACACTGCCTCACATTCCCTCACTCAACCTTGCTGCTGCCCAATGTGTCCATCTCTCCATTGTTCCCTGCTG
The DNA here is from genome assembly GCF_949987535.1 of Balaenoptera acutorostrata. Classification (NCBI taxonomy): domain Eukaryota; kingdom Metazoa; phylum Chordata; class Mammalia; order Artiodactyla; family Balaenopteridae; genus Balaenoptera; species Balaenoptera acutorostrata. The sequence goes on along the minus strand of NC_080064.1, from coordinate 23,778,730 downwards.
AGACCAGAGTGTGGTGGCTGGTGAATGGAGTGCTGACTAACCCTGCTTCACATTACCTCATTCAATCATACTGATGCTAGATAGAGGTGGAAGTTCTGCTCACCACTGGACGCTGCTGACACCACCAGAGGGGAAATCAGAGCACCACCACCCACTTTTCAGGTGTGTGGGGAAAGTGGAAGATCATCTCCCTGTTTGCCCTGTTGATATCATAAGAATGTGGGTTGTTTTCCCATTGATGTTCGGTTAGATCAGGTGGCATGGCCCCAAAATTTTCTTGTATGTTAGACAACCCTTACCCCTGTTACTTGCCTAGGGAAAAATAGGATTTTTTCTTATAAATAAATCTTGGAATTTATTTTTTTGCCTATGCCTGTTCATTGTTCCAGGTTGGAGACATCTACAGAACTCTGTCTAGGGTATATAAGACACAATAAGAGAACTCAAAGAACTCACCACCATGTTATTTCTAAAGTCTTGTGGTTCTGGTAAGTCTGCTTCCTTCTTTCCACCTTCCAGAGTGTTCCTTTGAGTTTTTCTTGAATTATGTCCAGAGATTTTAGTTGTCAGAGGGAATACCTGGGTGAAATGAGGCTACTCCATCTAGGCCAGAACCAGAGGTCTTTACATAAGCTTTAGATAGAATGAGTTTTAGACAGACATTGACGATCATTTCATATCCTCTTCTCTCTGTGCTGACATGTGCTCTTTCTACCAGAAGGTCACTCAGAATCTTGTAAGACTTTGTTTAAGAACAATATACATTATCTGTGTCAGTTTCAAAGCATGTCTGCAAATTCTTTGACACTCCTTCAACAGAAGGATAAGGTCTATGCCACTTCATCTTAAACCTAGAGTAAGTTTACTGTCTGGTCAATCAATAGAATACAAAAGTGACACTATATGACTTCCAGGCTAGGTCATAGAAGATAATAAAGCTTTCTCTTGGTTCTTAGGAACATTCATGCTAGAGCCTTGAGCTGCCATATAAATATTCTGACTGCCCTGAGGCCTTTATCATGAGCAAATTCAAGCTCATCCACCGAAAGAGACCGCATGGAGAAGTTTTGAGACAGCAAGAGGGGAAGAAAAAAAATGCCTAGCCAGTCCCCAGATGTTACTCTTCCACCCCCACTCCAGCTCTACCCACAATCTAATTGCAACTGCATGAAGAGGGAGCAGGGAGATAGTAGGTAGGAATAAGGTTGGCAAGGTGGTTGGGGTCAGGGTAGGGGCTCAGTTCATGTAGGGCTGGGTGAGCCATTGTAAGGACCCTGGCTTCTTCCCTGACTGAAATGGAGTCACTGAAATGTTCTGAGTACATGATGGACATGATATGACAAGTTAACTAGGATCACACAGGGCCTTTTATGAAGAGCTGACTCTTAGAGGAAAAAGGAAACAAGGAGGGCAGTTAAGAAGCTATTGCAATAATTCAAGACAGAGATGATGTGACTGGGATGGGGGACCAGGGAGGTAGCTGTGGAGTCGAGAAGTGGTCAAGTTCTGCAAATGTTTTGAAAAGCAGCCAGCATGTTTGCTGATAGATGTGGTATGGGATGTGATAGGTCAAGCATGACTCCAGGTTTCTGGCCTGAGAAACTGTGAGAATGGAGTTGCCTTAACTGAGCTAAGGGAGACAGTGGGAGCAGCAGGTTGGGAAGTGAGGCAGGTGAAGAACAGGACGTCAGTCGGGATGTGTGAAGGACATTGGACACCTGTTGGCCTCCCAGGTGGAGATGTTGTATAGACAGTTGGATGTATAAGCCTGGCATTCAGGAAGAGGTCTAGGCTGAGATGTAAATTTGGGATCCACCAGTATATGAATGGCTTGTAATGAATATGAATCTGATGAGGTCCCCAGGAGAGTGAGAGAGGATAAGGAGAAGAGGACCAAAGATGGAGCCCAGGGACAGCACAAGCTTACAAGTCGAGGATCCAAGAAGAAACCAGCAAAGGAGATGGAGAAAGACAGCCAGGGAAGTAGGAGAAAAACCAGGAGAGGATGGGAACAGAGGGGAGAGAGGGTTTCAAGGAGGAGAGAGTAATGGGCTGAGTAAGATGACAACTGAAAACTGATCGCTGGATGTGACAGTGTGAGGTCATTGGTCACTTTCACAAGAGCAGTTTTGGATGAAGAGGTGGGGATGAAATCCTGATATGCGTGTGTTAAAAGAAAATTGGAGGAGAGAAGTAGGAAGTGATGAGTATAGATAATGCTTTCAAGAGGTTTGACCATAAAGATAAAGCAAAGAAATGTGTTTGTAGCAGGAGAGGTGGTTTTTCTTTTTAATTTTATTGTGTGTTTTATTCTTTGTGGCTGTAGAAATAAATACTGGCATGTTTGCACACTGATGGGAGTGATCCAATGGAGAGGGGAACTTTGCTAATGCAGAAGGAAGAAGAGAATTGCTGGGGTGATGTTCTTGAGCAGACCAGAAAGGATGGGATCTAATGCATAAATGGCTTTGGAAAGGGACATGTGAGTTTCAGACCTGTGATGAATTTTCCCAAGGGTCTCCCAACAATGTTGCACATCCTTCCACATATTTATCTGTGCCAAACCAAGACAGATAGAGTATTTTTGCATCATGCTGCTTGTATTTTTCAAGAAACTTGTTTTCTTTGTTCAAAACTATGTCATAGAGATTCTCCTATGTTAGTACATAGAGACCAAACTCAATCTTTTTAATGACTGCTTAGTATTCAGTAGCATGGATGCATCATTATTTATTTAACCAATCTCCTGTTGATGGACCTTTATGTTATCTCCAATGTTTTATTTGCTATTGCAAATAATGCTGTAGATAACCTCCTTGCATAAATGCATATCCTGGAGCGTTTCAGAATCACTAACTGCTAGAAGTAAAATTATTGGACCAAAAGCTAAGTGCCTTTTGAATTGTGATAGATGCTGCTCAAGTGTCCTCCACAAAGACTACTGCAGAGAACATCCCACTAGCAGTGCAGGAGTGTGACAAGTCAATAGCAGGTTTGTTTAAAGTGGGTCTCAACTTCAAAGTGTTGCCAGAACCGTAAGTGATACACCGCTGACCCCTCCTCTCCAGGCTGTGAGAATGTGCCAACCCCAGCTGGTCTGGGGAGCTGGAGAGGCAGAGAATTGGGACGGTGAGAGAAGAGAGAGCGGACAACACGGGGCAGGAGGGCAGATCTGGGGAGCTGCAGGGAGCCAGGCTCTAGCCTGATTCCTCAAGCCACTCCTGTGGGGTCCCGGGCAAGTGGCTCAGCCTCTCACTGCCTGATCACAACAAACATGCCTGCGTGGACCCAGGGAGGTAGCAAACATGAAAATGAGATTGTAAATGTTGGGGCGGAGACTGCAGGCTGCCCACCGATAGTCACCCTCTTCTTTCCTCCTGACACCACCCCTATTTTGTCCGGGACAACAATTTCCCCTACTTATAAACATTACATTTCCCCTTCTGTAGGCTGTCATGTAAGGCAGCTCAGGCCAATGAGATGGGAGCAGAAGTTCCTGGGGGCATTCTGGGAAATTCCGTGGACAGCCTGCCGCTGATCCTGAAAGGCGCCCCGAGGCCGTGGTGAGCAACCGCGATGCGACCTCAGGGGCGCCCGAGTGCGTGGAGGACATCGAGGGGAGATAAAGGAGGAGACTGAGCCAATGGCATATTGGAGCTGCTGGCCCTTCACCAGCCCCTTCCAGACACCTCGTTGGGTGAGAAAAGTAAGCCTCAGATTTGTCTACGCCTCTGGTTGGTCAGGTTCCCTTTACTCTCAGGAAGGCCGTCCCTGGAGTTTCCACTAATGCCACATGAGAACTTTCTGCAGTCTGGTAGCCTCTCCGGGTCGTATTATTTTTTTTTTTGGTGGGGGATGGATCAAGCCATTTTATTGAAGGGCTTCGGGGGAGGGTAGAAAGGCTGGGAGGACAATGAGATACGACGTCCTTCTCCCAGCCGGGACCTCCCCAGCTTCACAGTCACTGAAAGATCTTTGTTCACGTATTAAAGTGAGGGAATCAAACCAGGAGTGGGTATTTTTTTTAAATACATTTTTTATTTTTAGAAGAATTTATATTCACAGAAAAGTTTCAAAAAGAGTATAGGGAGTACCTTTGTACCGCTCACCCAGTTCCCTTGATGTTAACATCTGAGTAACTAGGGTTCATTTGTTAAAACTAGGAAACTAACATTGACACATCACTATTAAGTAAACTCAACTTTATCCTATTTTCAGTAGTTTTTCCTCTAATATCCTTTTTCTGTTGCATAATCCCATCCAGCATACCACATTACATTTAATCCTTGTATCTCCTTACTCCCCCCTCTGGTCTGTGACAGTTTCTCAGCCTTTCCTGTCCCGTATGACCTTGACAGTCTTGAGGAACTTTTTGCAGAATGCTCCTTAGTTTGAGTTGGCCTGATGTTTTCTTCATGACTAGACTGGGGGAGAATTGCACAGAGGTGAAGTGCCCTTCTCATCACATCATTTCTGGGGACACATGCTACCCACAGGATTTATCACTGTGATGTTAACATCCATCACGTGGTTAAGGTGATGTTTGCCAAGTTACTCCCCATTCACCCACTCCTGCCCTTCCCATGCTTGATTTTTTTGCAAGCAAATCATTGAGTGTGGCCCAAATTCAAGGGTTAGGGCGTTAAATTCTATTTCTTGGAGCAGGGAGTATAAATTCTTTGGAATTCTTCTGTAAGGAAGATGTGTCTCTCCTCTTCTATTTATTTATTCATTTATTTATTCATATCAGTATGGGCTCATGGATATTTATTTTATACTTTGGGTTTCAGTTTTAGTATTGCATCCTTTATCTTGTTTTTCAAATTGTATCATCTTTGGGGGGCTCTTTCAGGTTGCTTTGTCCCTTTGCCATGCTCCCATCGTTCTGTTTTTGAGCATTTCCTTACTTTCTTACAAGATGCCCCAGGCTCATCTTGTGTATTCCCTTCCTCAGTCCTAGAATCAGCCATTCCTCTAAGGATCTGTGGTTCCTTTCACTTTAGAATCATATTAGAAACCAATATCTGGGCACTAGACCAAGGGATTGTGAAGGTACTTTCAGCTCTAAAACTATAGGATTCTAGACTTAGGATAAAAGTGGTTCCAAAGTCATTCCATTATAGGGAGGATGAAATGAGATCTGCCATGTTCCATAAATATTTGTGTGAGCCGTGCCTGGTGGAGGAGTTGCCTATAACATCTTCCGCTGCTCCCACTTTTACCTCTTCATCATCACCATCCTTGGGGAGGGGTGATGGGCTCCTGCCTCACTCCAGAGACCAAATCCCCACCTCGGACCCTTGCCTGGTACCGAGGTCCCCATACCACAACTTGGGTCACAGCTTTGCTCCTGTGGGGCCACTCCTCCCCTCTTATCCCCTGTCTTGGCTTCCCCAGAAGCAGACCCCACGATAAGGATTGGAGGGTGAGTGGTTTATCGGGGAGGTGGTCCAGGTAGGCATCAGGAGGACTGGGGAAGTGAGACAGGGAAGGGAAGGAAGCCAGTAAGAGGTGCATATTGAGCAGGTGACTGCTGCGGCGGCAGGGCCTCAGTCCCGGGTTCGGGGCAATCCGGAAGGTGATGCAGAACACATCTCAGAGCTGCCCCCACTGGAGGGGAGGGGCAAGGAAATGGGAGGGTTTACATACAACCCCAACCTTCGCTGGCTGAGGGCTGGTCCTAGGCATCAACTCCCCAGCACCCCAGCTTGCTCTGTGTGCTGGCCAAGAGGAAGTCCTCAGAGGAAGCACCAAGGATACTTGAAATAGGAGACTCAGCAAGTCTGAGACGGGGGTGCCAAGGGGACAGCGGTGGAGCACCAGCAGCACCCCAGATTCCACAGCCTGGAGCCTTGTTCGGAGCCCGAGAGCAGGCGTCCTTGGTGGATGGAGCTGCTCCTGTCTGCATACTACCCAGTGCTGGACACCCGGCCTGGTCCATCCAGCCATCTCTCACTTGTCACCAGAATGTCAGGTTCTGTCTCCCATCACCTGTCACCTTCCTGTCTACCTTGGTGGAGGCACGTTGTCCAGATCCTCGCTGTTCCACGTCCAGGCCGTCTCAATGTTGACCCACCCTCCTGCTGCCAAGTGGTGCCCAGAGCTTCCTCAGGAGACCAGGGATGGGACGGGTGAGGGCTGGAAGCTAGGGATCCCTACCCCAGCTCAGCAAGTTGCCTGGGCACCATCTCAAGTCAACAGCCACTTGCTTCTCTGAGCTCCTGCTATGTGCCAGGCACCATGCCGAGAGCTTCCTGTGACCCTCACATCCTCCCTGTGAAGGAGCGTTCAACAGCTGTACCTTCTGGGTGGGAAAACTGAGGATCTGAGAGGTTAAGTCTCAGGCCCAGGGTCACCCACCTGTCCCTAAGGAGCCTTGAAGGGGACCCACATACATCCCACCCTCCCACCGCCCTTGTCTGCAGCGATGTGGTTTTCAGTAACCTCCAGGTATAACCCGTGCCTCAGTCCCCTTCCCAAATCCTGGCCATTGTTTACCTGGAATAAGCCTGGAGCTCCCACTAAGTCACTGTTAGAGATGGTCCCCAGGCTGGTGCCCAGCAGCAGACAGAGACTCTGTGTGAAATCCAGCCCTGCTCCCCGATTGTGACTTACTAACCTGACAATAATTAGTTCATTATGTCTAAAGTGCATCTGACTCCTCTGGAGGCTTTGCAGTAATTACAAGGTGGTACATTATTAAAAATGATTTATGGAGGCTAAACGTTTTGGACGAAGAGCTCAGTGACAAGATTGCTGGGCCACCATGAAAGAACTTGCCTGAAGTCACAGGTTGGATATGAACCAGGACCTGTGGCCGACTCCACCCCCGGCCCCTGACCACTGCCCTCACTGCCCCTCTGCTCCTGGGTGTCCATCTGTGCAGCTTTTAAGGCTCATGTCCTCAACCACCCTATGAGGGTGGGGCTGGTCAAATCACTGTCCCCCATCTACAGATGTGGAAACTGAGGCCCAGAGAAGGAAGGCAACTTGCCCAAAGCCACACAGCAGGGAGTTGGGGGATCCCCGTGTGCCTAACTCCTCCTCTAGGGCTGCCTTGCCTGCCCCCCACCGCCCTCCCCACAACAATCCTCAGAGGAAAGCACAGACTGAGGCCCCCTTCTCCCTGGGACGGGGGTGTCATGGGCTCACAGAAAAGCCCCCATTTGTGGTCTCTCCTGTCCTGGTGGCCAAACCCCTCTTTCTAGGTCTGCACCACATCCCCCCTTATCGTCCCCCCACCGAGCCCCGGGGCTGTCACTTCCCTAATGTACCCGCTTTACTTATTACCTTCAAGGAAGACTTCAGCCAGGAGGCAAACACAGAACACCTGCTTCTGATGATTGAAGGCATCCTGCCTCCCTCGAACGCAAAGGGAACCCCTGCAGCCCCTGCAGTAACACACCATTAACCTCTGCCAGGGCTGGACAGCCCCCGACACCCCGACACGGTGCATCCCCGTGCCCGTGCCCGCAGGCGCTGGGCCCTGCGCAGTTCCTCACAGTGGCTAGTGCGCCGGCTCGGGACGCACTATGCTTTGCACCCCGCTCTGCCGCTCACTAGGTGTAAGATTTAAATCCAGTCACCTGACCTCTCTGAATCTACTCTCCTTACCTCTAAAGTGGGAATGTTACTTACCTTCTCCAGAACTCAGTTTTCCCCTCAAAAAAATAGAGAAGTGAGTTCAATTATTTTGTAAGTCAGCAAGGACCTGGACCTTTTGCTGCTGTATCCCTGGCACCTCAAAAGTGGTAGGACGACAAAATGTTTTTGTGAAGCCATCCACCTGTCTTCTTGCTCCCATGCCCTCCCTTCACTGGGCGAGGTAGCAGACAGGGCTTGCTGAGCTGTGCGACAAAGGCCCATCTGGCCCTGAGGCCCAGGGGCAGGGATGTGGGGTTCAGCCAGAGGAGACTGGTGGGGCCCCTGCCATGTCTGTGCGGCCAGTCTGATTCCAGCAGCCCTGCGAGGGAGGGGCTGAAGCAGCCAGGGAACCTCACCTAACGGGGGTGGAGGCTGGTGAGAGCTGGGGAAGGAAGGGGGTGAGCTTGGAGTTAAGGGTCTGAATGACCAGCAGGAAGGAACCAAGCAAGACTCAGCTGCTCAGTCACCCCTGGGACTGGGGACGACCCGAGGATGAGGGGAACGTGTGTGCTTCCTCTCCTGTGAGATCAGGGTGGGCCTGGACCACCTCCAGGTCTCCGCCTCCCCCAAGATGCCACAATTCTCCTTACTCCTCCCGGGGTCCCTTTCCCCTCACAGAGCCCTTGGGGCAGCAGGGGGAGGGGCACGCCCCCCGAGGCCCCAGGGCCACACGTGGAGGGTCCAGCAAGGCCCCCTGACTCCCAGTCCAGGGCCAGTGGTCTTCCACGCCCCCTGGAGGGTCAGATGGGAGGGTTCCCACCTGCCGGCTCCCTCAGAAGGGGAGGGCAGTGAGCTTGTGCCTCGAGGGCCTGCGCTTTCTCACGTCCTATCTGCATGTGGAGAAAATGAACTTGCAATGGGAGGCGCCCAGAATCCACTGTACAGATGAGGAAACTAGGTCTTGGAGAGGTCAAGTCATTTTCCCAGGATCCTACAGGCAGGCAGTGTCAGAGGTGGGATTCAAACGCAGCTCTTGGTAGCTGCAGAGGCTGAGCCCTTGGTGACAGAGCCTGGACCCTGGCGGTGGCCTGCGCTCTCCTGGACCCAGAGAGCCCCGGCAGCGCCCAGCCCGCTCCCTACCCTGAACTGTGGGAGCAGCTCGGTCATTTCCCAAAGACTCCGCCCTTTCCCAACCCCAGGCCTCCAGGTCTGAGCAAACCCTGTCCCTGTACTTCCTGACAGCCTACAAGACTGCGGCTGACCTGGGCCTGGGGCACGCCTGGCCTCCGTTAGGTGCCTCAGGGACCTAGCCCTGGGATGCTGGCCTTGCTCGTTTGTCTCATTGGCAGGTCTCTCCTGCTGCCGCAGAGCCCTCAGCTCCCCCAGGCTCCCCAGGAGAGCAGGAACAGACAGGCCACGCCCCCCAGAACACAAAATGCCCAACTCTGCCAACAGGACAGCTGCCCAGAAGGCTGAGCCCATGCTGAGCAGAGCTGGAGGCCGGTGACCAACAGCGCAGACGCCCCAGCCAAGCTGTCTCTCCACCCGAGGGCAGGGTTGGGCTGAGTGGCAGTGACCCTGCAGATCCCATGGCCTGGTGGTAGCAGGAGGACAGTTGTCTCCAAACCCCACCCTCCCTTGATTGACAACCCAGCCCCAGCCAAAGACAACCCAATTTGTTGCATCTTCCCACACTTAGAAAAGCAGTAGGACGCTATTACCGGGTTGGGCGGGGCCGGTCGGGGAGGGGTTTGTGGGTGAGCCCTGGGTCCCCCGCCCGCTGAGGAGATGAATGAGGATGGGCTTCCTCTCATGGGGTCAGGCATAGACCTGACTAAGGTGCCAGCTATTCAACAGAAAAGAACGGTGGCATTTCTAAACCAATTTGTGGTGCACACTGTATAGTTCCTCAACCCCTTTTCTGCAGTTTGTGAGGAGAAGCTGGCAGACCTTTCTCTTCGTATCCAGCAAACTGAAACAACTCTCAATATTTTAGATGCAAAGTTGTCATCTATCCCAGGGCTAGATGATGCCATATTTGAAGTATCTCCTATAAGTGTCACTAGGATCACAAATGAAACACATTCTGAAACCACTGCAGAGCAATCACAGAACAGTTTACAGGACTCTGGACCACAGGAAAGTGAAGTAACACCAGAAAATATCTTAACTGTAGCCAAGGACATAAGATATGCCAGATATCTCAAAATGGTTCAAGTGGGTGTTCCAGTGATGGCAATAAGAAACAAAGTGATATCGGAAGGACTAGACCCAGATCTTCTTGAGAGGCCAGATGCCCCAGTGCCTGATGTAGAAGGTGAAAAAAATACAGAAGAAAGTTCAGACAGCGAATCTTCTTTTAGTGACTAAGTTTAATTTTGATAACAATTACATATACCTGTGTTGGTGCACATTTACATTCTATAAGAAAGAGAGCCTGAACTTTAACTCTTAGTCATAAAAACATCAAATGGCTACATATCCACCACCAAGCTTCCTCTGTGAAAAAATAAATAAATAAAGCATTTATAATAAAAAAAAAAAAAAGAAAAGCACTAAAATCTTTAGCTGAGATATGTGTGCCTCGTGACTAGCAACAACCTTCTACCAAGATGCGTGTGTGAGTGCATGTACCCCTTTTCCAAAACCACATATATGCTCACCTCCCCCTGCCTCTTCCAAGCAGTTCCTCAGAGCTCTCTGAGAGACTGTGTCCGGGGCTATAGTCCTCGGTAACTAGGTGTTCTCTTGCAATTGATCTTTCCATGAAGAGCATGCTTTGGGGACATGAAATAACCAGCAGAGAGCCTTAAATGAGTTACACTTGTCGACTGAAATAAAAATGCACCGAGTGAGAGCAGGTGCCCACGGTGAGGGGAACTCACACCCCTCCCTGAATACCTGGGCGAAGGGGGAGCACCAGCTCCAGATCAGAGGAGTCCCCACAGGTCTATGCCTGGTCCCTCGGGCTTGTGCCGACTCACAGTGGCAGGGCCTGCCTCTCCACAGGCAAGACTGGCAAGAGTTCCTAGGTCTTCACATCTCCTGCCTATGAGACCCATTCTGCCTAAGAGCCAAATTGAGGAGGGAGAGGGGCCAGAAGCAGACATTTTCCAGATGTCTGTACTTTGCAGGGGAAACAGACGCTGTCCATCTGGACCTGCTGATGTGAGATGCAACGTGGCCAGTGGGGAGGTCATGGCCCTTGGGCTCAGGCAGCCCCCGCTGTGGATCCAGGCTCCTTCGAGCTCTGTGACCCTGGCCAGGCACTCAGCATCTCTGGGCCTCAGCTTCTTCACCTGACACGTGAGGCTAATAACAACTGCCTCTCAGAGACAGTTTTATTTTTAGAGTCAAATGAGATCTCCAACATGATGGTCAACACATGTGCCTCCACGTGTCCATTACTTCATAAATCAGTGACGAGGAAAATGCAGAGGGTCAGCTAGAGGTTTGGATAGTTGGAAATAAACATTTCTACTTTTCCCCTCTCTTACCTCACCTTGGACCAGCTGACCTGGCCCTTTATACAGAACCCTCCTCTGGCCTAGGCATCTCTTCCATGCTGTCTGCCAGACTTTCTCTGTGTCATTCCCCGTGACTCTGCCTCTGTCTCCAGACGCTTCCCACTCTTCCCTCTCCCTGCCTTTGGGACTGGACTTTCTCCAGTGCCCTGGGCTCATTTGCCCCACTCACATGGAAGACCATGGCGAGGTCATCTCTGCCTTGAAACCAGGCGTGTGCCAGACCCCAAGGGAAGCTGTGTGGGATATGGGTGTTGGGCTGCACATCAGGAAGGGCACCTCTGCTCCTCTGCCTCCCGCCTGCCTGGCCCTTCCCCAAAGCCCAAGTCCAGTTGGATGGACCAGGAGCTCAGCTCACAGCAGGCACACCGTGTGCTGGAACTCCAGTTCACTCAGAACTAAAGCTGGCCCTGGGGGTTCACAGCGGGTGTGCTCCTGGGCCGTAGGGAAGCCAGGGTCTCTCCTAAACCCTGCGATCAGTGTGCCTTGTATGGTAGTGAAGAGAGAGCTTCTCCACACAGCTTTAATTGAGGAATTACAGGGTCCTGGAGGATGGAGTCGGGAGGCTTTGAAGACAGACCACCAGGAGGGTGAGGCTGGGGGTGGGAGTGGGGGGCTGGGAGAGGAAGCCTCCCCCAGGGTCACCCAACCTAGATCTCAGTCTCAGCTCTCCCTCCCACTCACTCATGACCTCCTTCCCACTCACTCATGACCTCCCTCCCACTCACTCATGACCTTAAGTTGGGCAAGCCCCTTAATTCCTCTGAGCCTCAGTTTCCCTGGGATTCTGTGAGGGTTGCATGAATATAATGCATGTGAAAGTCCCAACACAGCACTCGGCTTAGTAAAGATGGACTCTAATCAAACCTCGTCCACTGTGATGAGGAGACCTGGGGCCAGGACCCAGTGTCCTGATGCCTGGACTCTGACCCTCCTGCCCTCCCTCCTGTTCTAGAGGCTAATCCCAGCATCCCTCCCTTTGGACCCAACAATGAGTCATGTCACACACATGGTGCCTCCCTTGGCCATGTGGCCTTCACAGCATTCAAAGATGCCGGGATTCATCAGGGCACCGCTCCCCGGGATGACAGCAGCTCCACACCAGCTCCTTTCCCATCTCCCTCCCTCCCTCGAGATTCCACATCCTTGGGATAATAGCTGAGTGCATTGGCGGAGAGTTTCTAATGGCTGGTTGGGTCCCTCGAGGGCTAGTGCTCATTCCCTATAATGACATTCATCAGTCTGTCTGACATCAATACTGTTCTCAGGTTAATATGTTTAACTTAATGAGGCATTATTTTCAGTTAGAAAACTCCTGAAGAAGAGTGATTTCTCCTGATGAACTAAGCTGATGAATGGATTAATACCAGGCTTGAACAAGCTGACCAAGAAAATGAATCTAACCGGCTTTGTTTTCTTCTTTAGTGATGGGCTGTGCTTAAATTAATTCGTGTAAAACTGCCCATTTCTTAGAGGAAGAAACAGGAAGAAGACCCCACTTGGCTCTGTGATTTGTCCTCCATGTGCCTGTTGTTTCCCTCCCCCCGACCCCCAGCCCCAGCTCCAAAGAGAGAAAAGAGCAAGGACCAGGATGTGAAAGGAGGGAAGGAGAGGAGTGCCTGAAATTGTGCAGCAGGAGGGGCCAGAGTGTGAAAGGGGGGCTCTCACGTGGCTACAGAGGCCACAAGCACAGTGGACGCAGCTGGAGCCGGCTGGCCCATCTCTGTCATTGCCGGCTTTGTGGGGTTCACCGCTGTAGCCCCAGTGTACAGCACCTAGTGGGCACTCAGTAGGTATTTGTCACATGATTGCAGTAGGTGCTCAACACAGATAGCTCTTACTGTAATTCAAGGGATCATGTGACCTCAAGAGGGAGCAGGTGCCCAGATACATCTGGTGGGTGAGCCAGATGACTCCGGACCCAAGGGTCAAGGATGACCCAAAGGTCAATTTCCTTTGACGATTTGACCCATCACTCTCCCCATGGGCACTTAGAGCCAGCCAAGAAGTGCCAGCCAGCCAGGATGCAGTTTCCTTCCTCCCAGGCTGAGGGCACCCAGGCCATGCCAGTTCACTGCCTGCCCCCCTCCTAAACCAGAAAACAGAGAGGGGCTTAGCACCCTCTCTGCACCCATTCTGCTTGCTCAATGGCCAAAATTCACTCTGAGAGCAAGACCGTCCCTTTTTGTGGTGTCCATAGGCAGGGGTAGGATGGGATCTACAGGCAAGCAGAGCTGTGGAATCAGAGAGACCAGTTGGGCAGCTTGGACATAATCCAGGCAGGAGGCAATGGTGGGAGCATAAATAAGCCTCCACATTGCAGGTTTGCAGTGAATGTTTGTCTGAAGCCCCCAGCACCACTCCTGGCACATAGTAGGCCCTCAGGAGATGGTAGCTATTATTAGTAGTCCATGTCGGAAATGACAGAGCTGAAATATAATCTCTCAGCTGCCTAGCCTCGTGTGCCCTGGCCCAGGAGCTGTGTACAGTCTCTTCAAGGAGATGAAAATGGCAAACTCAGGCTGCGAAGGGAATTTGCCGGTGATGAGTTGCGGAAAATTGGGTCTTTGCAGCAGTGGAGAAAGACCAGAGGGTGGGATTAGATACGTGACAAACACCAAACTTTCACACGTTCCCCATGTGTTCACACGGCACAGACCCAGAACATTTTGAAGGAAGGTAACCTTTAAAGGCTATGTTCTCTTTCTCAATTTAAATGAAGTAAGTGTAGGCACTGAAGTGCATATATGGTGACTGAATCGTCCCAGGTCAAACCCTCTCCTCCTATAATATATCCTCCAGATGGGACTTTAGCGAGGTGTAATTACATCACGCATGCTCTGTTCACTGGGCAAGTGATCACATGCATTTCTTTTGCCTTGAGGCTGATGGGCACCTTCCATCTGCAAATGTGGCTTTTAAGTGTGTCTGTTTGGGGGAGGAGTTCTAAAAAAACAAAGACAGCCCCCCCCCCCCCCCGGAGCAAATCAGCCTCTGGCTTTTCAAAGGCAGCAGTTTCTGTTTGCTGGTTTTGTTCTTGGTGAATGTTTCTGGCAGAGAATTCAGAAGTGAGGTCAGAGGTCACCTCAATCTGAGCAGAGGCCTGGGTGGGGCTTGGGTCCTCGCACAGCTGACCGAGTGATCTGGAACCTTTTGCTTCCACTCTCTGGGCTCAGTTTCCCCAACGCATAAAATAGAGCCCTCAGGCCTGTTTGTGTCTGAGGATCCTTCTGAGTCGAACGTGACAATAAGTCCAAGTGAAGCTGGGATGGAGGATGGTAAACAGGCAGGGAGTGGAGAGGTGGTGGGACTGGTGACCCTGCTGACGGGCTACCATTGAAAGTCCTGCCTTTACCACTTCAGTCCAGGACCAACTTCCATCCACCAGCCCCTGCGTTTCTTTGCCCAGGGGGTGTTCTTTGATCACCAAATCCTACCCCAGTACGCTGTGTGGCAGAAATTGCTTGTCCCAGCATTAATGCCCCAGCCCTGGGAAGAGGCTTCGACCTATGGCAACCAATGGCGAGGTAGCTGGGACCTCTGGCGACCAATGGCGAGGTAGCTGGTGTGTAAATACGCAGCCAGCTGTTCTGATGGGGGGCACTTTCTTGTGCACGTGTGTGCAGCACTACCTCCTGGTGTGAACACAGGCTTTTTTGGAGGGCTTCCCTTCCCTGGCTCACTTCCCCTCCTCCCTCAAGTGTTTCTTTTCACCTCCCAACTTAACTGCAGTCATTGAAGCCTTAAGTTCTGCTAACACGGGACCCAAAATTAAGATGACAACTGAGAGAGAGAGAAGAGCACAGACAGATTCTAGGGTGGGCGCTCATCCCAATGGTGTGTTCAATTACTGGGAGCTCTTTGAGCTGTAGATTTACGATGTGTATGCTTTCCTCTGTGTGTGTTTTACATTTTACGATAATAATAATAATAACAGGGCCCTTTGTACTGAGATGCCATGAATATGCTGGGGGGATGGCGGTGGCAGGGACATCCAATACATAGAGTACAGTAATAAAGTAGTGAATTTTGTCAAATGATGTGTGGATGAATGAATTTATTAGAAAACACATGAACTGTGGAATAAATGAATGAACCAAAGAATCATGGAATACATGCATGAACGAAGAGATGAATGAATGAACACCATCAGGAGTGAGCAAATGAATGAACCTAGGAAAGAAAGGATGTAAGAAGAAATCCCTGGTGACTGTGTGAGGAGCTGGGTGCCCAAATGGACAATGGAAGGAAGGACGAGTGGATGAAAGGACACACATGGGAGTAGAATGAATGAATAAAGTAACACATAAATGAACATGTGAAGAAACCAGTGACAGACCAATAAATGAATGAAAAAAAACTGAAGAAGCGAGTGAATGAATGGACATAAAAGTCTAAGAAACAATAAGCAAATAAATAATTATATAAATGTTTAAGTGCATAAATGATTTGATATGTTCTGGCTGCACATGAGGGGGAAGTAATTTGTACAGCAAAAAACTCTCAAGTCTGAGACAGCGTCTCCACTCAGACACCTGGGGCCAAGGTCTTAGAAAATCAGCATGTTCTCAGAGAAATGTCCAAAAGTGACTTCAGTTTGGATTTAATAGAAACATTTTTAAGCAAATATCTATGATGCAACGGACTAGGCCACTCCCCAGAATAAACCCTGGGTTAAGCGGGAAGAGCTAAATGGAATTGACTATATTGTTTTCACAATTAGGTCACAGATAATTACCTATTATGTAGCAAATCCCCAGCATGATTTTAATAATCACTATTTAAATAACACATTTTCACTGTCTTCCTTACGAATTAACCTCTGGAGTTGTAACTACTGTCGGCATGGGAAAGTTTGCTATGTGGCTTGGGAATGAGGAAGGGGGTTGGCATTGTCACTGTGATTGTCCCCTGAGACCCCGAGGCCAGGTGATTCTGGGGACAGAGCTCAGGTTTGGGGAGACCCAGGTCCAGGATGTCAAGCAAGTCCCTCCCGCCATCTGGGCCACCTCGGTCAGCTTCCCTGAGAAGTGAAGATGGTCTCCAAATGCCCAAACTCCCTGGGTATTCAGGGAGCTCTCACTCCAGACCCAGGTCGGGGTCAGAGTTAGTCACCCCCCAACTGTTTCCCCACAGCTCAGGCACATCCTCATCATGGGGTAACAGGGTCTCCTCTGGACCTGCGTTTCTCCCCAACCAGACTGAGGGTGGGACCCATCTGGTCCTCAGCATGCGCTCAGCTCCCAGCGCAGGGCCTGCACACAGTAGGTGCTCAGCGAACGCTGGGGGAGGAACTCATGGATCTTGCTGCGCAGTGTGGGTTTGAGAAGCCACTTCAGTCCCTTTCAGAACCACGAGGTTTGATGAGCAGGCGGCCTCTCACCACGTCCTCACGGAGCTTCTCACGGTGGCCCCGTCGCTGACGCTCTCCCAGGTGTCACTCCTTCCCTGGACTCCGCCTGCGTCTGCCCGTCTCGGCCCCTCCCCCACTCCCTGTGCGCTGCCTCTAGTACCTGGTGGGCCTGAAAGTATGGAAACTGGTGTAATTGTGCACAGAGTATCAACGGGCTCTGACGCGGGGCCAGGGCTCTGCTCTGATCAAAGTGCATGAGGGTTAACGTGTCTCCGGGTCCCCACACTGACCCTGACCGGCTGAAGTATTGATGAGAGGTCAGCATGGGGTCTGACCCCCCACAGGGATGGAGGGAGGGGAGACCTACCGAAGTTCTCCGTGAGTGCCTGGAGGAGCTGGGTGGAGGGTCCAGGTCCCTGACAGTGACCTGGATGCCGCCCTTGCTGTCCATCGTGTGGATTGACTGCTGTGTATTTGCACCTGGGATTCTGGAAGTTCTTCCTGCTTCCAGACGTCTGCTTCTCTAGAGTCCATCTCACTCAAACTGTCTCTTTCTGTCTAAGGTGTTGGAAACCGCAACTGACGAGGTCCTGCCTGCAGGTGTGATGGACAGTCCCTCATCCCCTTGTCTGTGTCTGACCCTCCTGACCATTTGGGTGACAGCCAACCCCTCCCCCAATCAGCCCTGATGGAACTGGCCATGGGGGCAGGAGGAGAAGACCAGCCTAAGAGGGAGGCTGAGCCGATCACAAAGGCCTGAACTCCGTGGGGAGGAGTGCGGACTCCGTCCTATCAGGAACGAGGAGCAGGTGGGGAGAGCACAACAGTGAGTTCCGTGCAGCTGAGCGGAGCAGCACCCTCGCACAGGGTGTCAGGAACCTGGAGGGGATCCCTGGTCAGCCCAGGTAATCCGTGACCACAAGTTACCTTGGGGTATGTCACCTGTAGGACCCCCACCAGTTCCAGGACCTACCTGCCTCCCAGCTCAGCTGATGGTGTTGGGCACAGAGACCAAGTGACCAACCAGCCGGTCACCTCCATGGGCTCTGCCTGGCGGGGCTGTTCTGGCCGGACTCCTCCATGCCCTCTGCTCTCCCGCAGCAAGTCCAACCTCACAGGGGCAGCCCTAGCAGGTGCCCTGGGAACTGGACCAAGGGATCCCTGCTCACCTTTCCAGGATGCCAAGGACACCCCCAGGCCGCCTCTGGGTTGGGGAACCACAGGTGGCCAGACAGGCAGCTGAGAATCCTCTTATATTTGCTACATTCTTCAGTTTGTTCTTGATCGTCACAAATTGCCCTTGGAGACAGAGGAAGAAGTTATAAAAATGAAAGGAGAAATAGGCAACAGTGACTCCCATGAAATGAGATCAAGTTTCCTTCTACACAATTGAACATGAACATTTAAAACATCCTTGTCACATGATGCAGTGACTCCTGTTAGGGAAGATTATTTGATAATGAAAGGGCTGGAGGTTTCTGGATATTTAAGGAGCAAAGAACCAGGGGCTTCAAAGTCAGACAGACCGAGATTTGAGTCTCAGCTCATCCACGTCCTCAAGCAGGTTTCACCACACTTTCCAAACCCCATCTTGTAACTTCTTAAGTGGGAGATGGTGCCTCTCTCTCAGGTATAAATGAAAGAACTTGGGTACAAGAGCACAGCACCTGGGACACTGCAAACATTCACACCATGGTTGTTGCTGTTATCGACTAAGTGAAGAATAAAGATAAAGCAGAGGTCGTCTTTGGGGAGATGCTTCCTTCCTTTGTCCCTTTGGAAATCTCCTTGTTGGGCTGCTTAGCTAATTTGATAATCTCTTATTCTCCTGATAAAATAAAGCTCGACTGCAGAAAGCTTTATCATCAAAGGAAGAAAGTAAAAAAGAAGATGCTCACACTGCGATGTCCATAAAAATCCATTTCTTACGCAAGGTCCCTGGTTGCAAAGAGGCGAAGGGCAGCCCCTTGCCCCTGCCTGTGTCCCCTGCACTGAGGACAGGTCGGGCAGAGTCTCTTTGCATCCCTACAACTGCTGCAGGGGAGCACCATCCTCCCATCCTGCAGATGAGGAAACCGAAGCTCAGAGAGGTGATGTCACTTCAAGGTCAAATGATGTCACCTTCCTACACACCTGCCAGGTGAGACCCAGCAGGGACCAAATTCCCTGCTCCACGGGGCTGGCGTTATGCTGGGGGTCACAGGCCATAGGGATGAAGTCGTAGTACGTGTCAAGTGGTGATCAGTGGGAAGGAGAAAAATCAAGCTCGACGTCAGACAGCCTTGTTTGTTCTAATGAAGCACCTGCCCATGCTCTGCAGCCTTGAGGCATCTCAGAGCTGCTTTCTGCTGGGGAGGCTTCTGGGTGTGAAGAACACTCTTATGGGAATAATGGGTGCATGGAGAAGGACCAAGGACCCTTCCTTCCTTCCTTCACTCATTCACTGACTCGCCCATCGCCCAGACCGGCCCTGGTGTAAGTCTGTGGAACCAGGCCCCCCAGGCCCCATCCTGGGGCTCACACTCCAGCTGGGGCCCTGATCCTATGAGTCAGATCAGACCAGGAGGTCGTGCCAACTCCAGCCTGTCTCAGCCCCGGGTCCCTTGTCTGTACGACGCAGGCGATAACAGCGCTTATTGACCTGTCACCCACCCGTTCTGGGAACGTGCTGAGGGTTCACGTGCTTCATCTCTGCCCAGCCTCACAACCGCCCTGCGTGCCCACAATGCACAAATTAGGAAACCGAGGCCCGGAGAGGTGACATCAGCTGCACAGTCTGAGTCAACAAGTGGCTTCAGAGTTAGAGGACCCAAGTGTGTGTCCAGGCTCGGCCATTCCCCGGCTGTGTGACCTCAGCAAGCCTCTCGCCACCGAGTCTGTGTCCTTACCAGCAAGGCGGTGATGATGCTGGTACCTGCCTTGTGGGGCTGTTGTGAGGGGAAGTGAGGTGGTGCTCGGGATACACATGGGACATGCCTGGCCCAGAGCAACTGTGATCACGGTGACAGCGACTCCATGCCCTGGGGCGCTCACTGCACTGATCCTCCTGGCAGCCCTTAGATGGATGTGCAATCATAACCCTTAACAAAACATGCCGTGGTCTCCAGTTTGCTGGTGAGGAAAACAAGACTCAGCACAGTGGAGTCATTAACTAAAATCGCAAGATGACAGCTAGCAGAGTCAGATCCCTTCATCTTTCCTGTGCTTTCTATCTACCCCGATTTTCTCCTTTGCTTCTTCCTTTGTTTTCTTTTTGACTCATTTGCTTCTGTCCATTGTATAGATCAAATATCCTTCATTACCTTTCTGCTTCTATTGGTTGCAAAAGTCTGCACCCTATTTCTCTCCATTTATTAATTACCTTAAAATGAAATGTGTACTTCTTTAGACTTAATACAGTTTAAAGCTAATCAACATCTCTGCCC
This sequence comes from Balaenoptera acutorostrata, assembly GCF_949987535.1. Classification (NCBI taxonomy): domain Eukaryota; kingdom Metazoa; phylum Chordata; class Mammalia; order Artiodactyla; family Balaenopteridae; genus Balaenoptera; species Balaenoptera acutorostrata. Next base: position 23,758,844 of record NC_080064.1, on the reverse strand, counting down.
TCCCTTTGAACAACACCAAGATCATCAAATACCTTAACTCTAATCTCCCATCTTAATGTTGGTTTTATCTAGTGCTATGATTCCATCTTCTTTTTCTACTTCTCCCAACTTAGTTCTTACTATTATTGTTGTCGGTTTTCCTCTTGTTGCATATAGGCAATAAGCAATTAGATTTAACCCAAGTACACAAATATTTCTACATGCTTGTCCTGCTTTCATCCTATTCCTTCCTTTTAAGCTCAATGTCTTTCTTTCTGAAGTGATCTTTTATTCATTCTTTTAGTAAGATCTGGTAAATTATCTGTTTTTGATCTGAAATATCTTTTTTTCTTTATCAGTTTTGAGTGATGGTTTGCCTAGAACTAAAATTCTCTTTTGGTAGTTAGTTATTCCACTTGGCACCAAAAATAGTATTCCAGTGTTTTCTGGTCTCTATTGTCACCATGGAGTAGTCAGATGTCTATCTGTCTTTCTCAACTGATCTTTTCTTTCTCTGGTTGCCTTTTATAAAATATAAACTTGTTTTTAATGTATATCCAGGGGTCCCTCATGCTTCCTTCCATTCACTACCATTCCACCAGTTCTAACCAGTTCTAGCATTATAGATTAGTTGTTTCTGTTTCAGAACATTTATAAATGGAATTAAACAGTATGTTCTCATTTTTGTCTGTTTTTTTCTTTCTTCTCAGCATTATGTTTGTAGCTGTAGTTTATCAATTCCCATTGATGTAGATACAGGTATAGATATAGGTATCAGTAGATCAAGAAGTAGATCTAGGTCTAGATATAAACACAGAGTTTTTTCAAGGCCTTCTTAGGATTCATAGGGCTTCTTGAATCTGAAAATCATCTTTCCATAAATTCTGGAAAATTCTGGGTTCTTATTGATTTGATTATTTCCTGTTTCATTCCTTGTTTTCTTGTATTCTAGAACCCTGTTTCGTGTATGATGGATCATATTATTCCAATCTAATATCTCTTAATCTCACTTTTATATTTTCCACCAACTTACTTTTCTGATCTATATTCTGGATAACTTCCTTTTGTCTACATTCCTGTTTACTTATTTTCTTCCTAGCTTTGCCTCATCTGCTACTTTATTCATTCATTGAGCTTTTATTTCAAAGGTTATATATTTCATTTTTAGGGAAATATTTTCTTTTCCAATATGCCTGCTCCTTTTTTCATAGTATTTGGTTCCATTCTTTTGGTTTTTTAAAGACTTAATTTTTTAAGACCAGTTTTAGGTTCACAGCAAAAGTGAGAGGAAAGTAAAGATATTTCCCATATCCCCTCTGCTCCACCCCCCACACGTGTAGCCTCCTTTGTTGTCAATGCCACCCTCCTAAAGTGGTACCTTTCTGCAAAGTAAAGGAGCTGTTACAGTGGAGGATTACTGGACTGAATGTCAATGTTATGACATAGTATAAGTGTGTTTCATGTTTGGTAATTGCAATCATTGTTGCTTTTGTTGTGGTCATCCATGTACAATGCTTGGTGTCAGTCTATCTATCTCTTGTAAAAATAAAATACAGTGTGTGTGTGTGGAAAAAAAAAAAAAATAAAAAAATAAAGTGGTACCTTTGATGAACCTACAGTGACAAATAATAAACATCAAATTCCATAGTTTACATTAGGGTTCTTAGTGTTGTACATTCTATGGGTTTGGACAAACGTATAATCACAGGTATTCACTATTATAATAGCACACAAATATTTTCATTGCCCCCAAAGTCCTCTGTGATCCACTTATTCATCCCTCCCCCAGAATGATTTTGATTCTTCCTTTTACGTCTTTATTTTAAACATACTTATCTTTTAGAGTTTCCCTTGGAATCATTTTATTATTTGAGGTTCTTTAGATTCTCTTCCTATTCTTTTTTGTCTGCTACTTCTCATGCATTACGTCCATTCTTAACTGGTCTTCGAATTTTGGTTTTTGGGCTCCTCTTCATTGGGGCCTTCTCTGTGGGAATCCTGTACAGCCTGAGTGAAGGGTGTGGCCCACTGAACTATTCTGGATTGGCTACTTCAGATGCTCCAGAAGTATCATCAGCCTGGCACCAGTTATGGATTAGTTCCTTGGCTTCTAAGTTCGGAAATCAAACTTATGAGGGTAAATTAAAACCCTCAGCCCAAGGGAGGTGCAGGTCTATTTACAAATTCCCCAGAGAATCCTTTGTTGTTGCTCTACCCAGGGTCCAGACAGAGACAGACACGCTTCCCTGCAATGGAATTTCCTCCTAATGGAATTTTTTTCTAATACACTCTTTCACTGAGGGTATAGCTCTTCAAATGTCCCAGCTCTATATGGGGACCAAATATCCAAATTCCGGGCTTCCGTGGGCACGAGGCCTCGTTTGCCCTGTGAGAATGTTATGCCTGAGCCCTCAAGTTACCAAGACTTACAGTCTCACTCCCACCCCCAGCATGGCAGCTGCTACCCCAGTTCTTACACTTGAATCTGAAAATCATTGTTGTCAGTTCCTCTCCACTCCCTAGGGATGTCCCTGTCCTTTTTGCTGTATTTGATTAAATGTTTCTAGGGTTCATAGAGGGAAGGTTTTCAGGGGAAAGAGTTAGAAGCCAGTCTCTGAGATGGGTCTGTCCCCTGCCCCACCCACCGTGCGCCCATCTGGACTGAGTCTGAGGATCCCATGTGGTATCAGTAGCAGGGGTCCAGGAAGCAGGTGGGTTTATAAATCAGGGCTCAGCAAAGGGGCTGAATGTAGACACAAATTTGGAGTACAGCAGATGTGTTCATTAACATCTTTGGGAACATGCCAGTATCCACATGGATGTGTTTGTGTGTCTGTTCCTTTACCTATGCACCTGGGCAGTGCCCAGAACTTCTGTATCTGAGGCCTGGATCAGTGACAAATATGAGTGCAAACTCACAGGGCACCACACCCTGCTGCCTTTAGGGAAGAAATGATCTGGATTCATATGAGCCCAACATGGAAAGGAGGTCGCCTGGGACTCTATCAATACCTGGGTCTCCGTTTGGGCTCTGGTGCTTTCTAGATGTGTTCATTTAGGTAAGTCAGTTCTCTTCTCTGAGCCTCAGCTGGAAAATAGAGATAATAAAGCCCACCTGGCAGGGTGCCCTGACGACTGCGACAACATGGGCAGGTGTGCCAAGCTGAGCACACGGTGATGCCCAGGACAAGGATCGGGAGCCTCTGCTCTGTGCTCGGTCAGGGCAGACAGATCTGGGTTCAAGGTGTCATCGAGAAGGAAACGTTTGAGTTGGTCCTCAGAACATTCATTCCACCAGGTGGGAAGTGAGGGAAGACTTTCTATGCAGAGAAACCAGTATATGCAAAGGCTGGAGATGGTATAGGTGTGGAATGTTCTGGGACAGTGGGTGGTTCTGTGTAGCTGGTGTGATGGGGGAGGGTGGGAGGGACTGTAAGTTCTGGGGACACCTAAACCCAGGGGATGGAAATGGGGACAAAAATGTTCCAACATGTCTTGTTTGGCCAGAGCTGAGTGTGGGTCAGAGAACTGGGGCTTTTGTGACAGCAGTCAGCAGAAAATGGACATGCCTGTCCTCAGAGGACTCAGACCTTCAAGACCCAGGAAGCAACTCCTAAGCCTACACTCAGCATCACAGGTCCCTTTCAGTGTCCTTCATAAATGGATGTTGGAGGTCTGGACAGAGTCCCATAGGGATACAGCTCTGATTAAAGGGGCAGAGCCAACTGACCCATGGGTTAGAGGAAAGAAGTTTGCCTAGTATATCAGTATACTGTTGATATTATTATAATATTGTTTATATGATTAATTGATACTAATAGCAGTATTCTGTTGATATTATTGTTAGTAATATTATTAATAATAATTAATAAGCATTATAGCTAACAGGCGTTGAGGGCTTACTTTGTGCCAGGCACTAAGCTAAGTGCTGTGTGTGTGTGTGTGTGTGTGTGTGTGTGTGTGTGTATAGTATATATATCAGTTTATTTCATCCTCAAAAGCCCTCCTAAGGAGAGTACTAGTATTACCCTCGTTATACAGATGAGGAAACTGAGGCACAGAGCAGTTGAGTTCACTAGAGAAAGAGAGTTAGATGTAGGGTGGGGTGGCACAGACTTGGGGGGTCAGGCAGGTCAGAGTTCACATCCCCATCTGGCCCCTCACCTAGCTGTGTAGCCTTGAGCAAGTGACTCCACCTTTCTGAGCCTCAGTTTCCTCATCTGTCAAATGCAGGATGGGCTAGGACCCCTGCAGGACCCAAGGTCTGGCAGGGGCTGCAGAGATGAGAGTCTCCCCCACAAAGCTGCAGTCGGTGCCAAGTCCCTGCTCTGGTTCCAGGCACCTTCAGGGCTGGGGACACCCAGAGGAGAGGGCAGTCCCTTAGTGACAGAGTGGCTGCCTCAGCCACTTTCTGGGAATTGCCAGGAGTCTGTGGAGCCCAGAAATCCCAGGGGTGTGAAATACTAATGTCACTTCTGGGGTCCAAATCCCAGCTGGCAGGGAGCAGCGGATGCTCAGCTCTAATTCTGCCTCCATCCACCGAGGGGCTGAGCTCTGTACATGAGACCGGACTCCCCAGTGCAAGGATCGCTTTGATTACTTCGTAATGATAAACATGCTGAAATTATATTGTCAGCAGTTAATTATCACTTGTTAAACAAGTGTGTTCCCAGATTGCACGCTTAATTTTCATAACGGTTTGCAAAAATTCCTTTCTGTTATTTATGAGGGCTCTCCGAGAGGGACATTCATTGTTAGAAATGAAGCTGTTTTCAATGCAGATTTTAAAAATAAACAGGTTTCCTTGGCATCGAGTCAGGGCTCCTTGTATGAAACAGAAAACACTCTGTCTAGTTTAAGCAAAAGAAAAAGGGGGAAGGGGGAGGGGACTGGCTCCTGGGGGTCCTGCAGACCTTAATGAGCTTGGATCTGACTCAGGCCTGGAACAAGGACACCCGGCAGCCCTGTCCATGCCCTCTTCTTGTGGGTTTCATCTTCTCTCCTCTGCTCTTCTGCATGCTTCCTTCTGCAGCCAGGTTTTCTCAGCTTCTTACTCAGCTGCAGACATGGCCCTCCTGCCTTTCTTGGACATCACACACCCTTGTATCTGAGCCCAGCAAAGTGATGGGCCAGACCCAGCTCACTGGTACCCTGGAAAAATCCTTAGCGTTGAAGATGCTTGTCTGTCTCCAGGGCCAAGTCCTGCCTTGCACAGTTACTACGTGTCAAAGGTCATTATAGGAGCAGATAGTGACAGTGCCAGCTACACAAGGAAGTGTAGCTGCTATTGTTGTTTCTGGGGTGTGGTTGTTATGGCAATTACAGCAGCAGCAGCAGTAGTGACAATAATATACTGTCCCCTGAACAGAGTTGGAGCCCCCTGTACTGGGGAGACAGGCATGGATGACAACTGTCACTGGTCAGACCCTCACTGGGTGGCCAAGAGAACCGGAGCAGGTGCTGTGGGACCTCAGCCCTGAGCCATGAGCCCTGACTTCCTTGACTGTAAGAAGGGATTGTTGAAAGGATAAACTGAGGTCACCAGCAAACAATAGTTCCTCAATAAATGCCCGTTTGCTTTCCTGCACAGTGTCTGGTAAATGCCCAGTGAATGGAGGGACTTTGGGACAAGTCCACAGGAAGCCAGCACAGAGTACTAAATCATGCTTTTAAAGCTCCCTCTAGCGGCCGTGTGGAGAATGGGTGGTCGAAGGGGAGAGAGTGGAAGCAGGGGGACAAGGATGGAGGCTGCTGCAGGGGTGCAGGTGAGCAGTGATGGCGGCCTCGCTTGGATGTGGCGGAGAAGCAGTGGGTAGGGAAGAAATATTGATAGGATATTGGTATCAATGATATCAGTGATATTTGGGAGGTAGACGTGTTGGGAGACGTTTACAAATGCAGCCCCTGCCGCGTCAGCCCAGGGCAAGACTCCTTCTCGTAACCTGACCACCAGGGGGCGCCTCTTCCCTGCTCCCAAGAAGGCTCACCTGGCTGAGCTCCCCTGACACCAGCACCATCCCTCCAGCTGCCTGTGCACCTGCAGGAACGCTGCTTTGGGTCTCCCCGGGTGCAGTGACTGCATCCTGGGATAAGGACACAGAGGTCTGGGGTCCCTGGTGGCTGATGATGAGGAAGCCATTGCGGGTGGATGAGCCGACCTGAGAGGGGAGAACAGGGGGTGGAGAGCTGTCAGGGCGTGTCCTGGTCTCCTGGGGTCCGTGCAACCCCAATACTGAGCATCTCAGAGCTCAGAATGGGAAGGAGAGATGCAAATGGAATCTCACCGTGGATCCATTTCTCCCCAGGACTCAGCAAGACCCTCAGTGCTGGCAGTGGCGTGGTGAGGTCACCTCACACACTACTCAGTGTCCATGCTCTTTCTGGAAGGTCCCAGAGCAGCACCACACCTGCATGAGAGCCGTGTCAGAAGCACTTAGAGCCCCATTCTGGATCCTGACAAGTCAGCTGGGAGCCCCGGCCCCAGCCCTCGGCATCTGTGTGACACTGGGCAGTTCCTGAGCCGGGCCTGTGACCTCATGTGAGAATAGGGGTGTCCCTAAAAGCCGCTCCATAGAGCTGCTGTGACAAGTAACAGGAGGGCATCTCATTGAGGACAGCGTCTTACACGGGGAACAAAGCCAGCGCTCAGGGCGCTCACTTCCTCAGCAAATGTCCACCAGAGGCCACCTGGGGGGCCCTGCCTCGGCAACAGGGAAAAGCTCAGGTTCTAGAAAGAGGAGACACCCCAGCGTTAACGGTGAACGGCAGTGTGGAAGCCAACGGTAAGAGCCAGGAGTAAAAGGCAGCGGGGAGCGGGTGGACGGTGTTGGAGGTCACATTTGTAAACAGGGGGGTCAGGGAAGGCCTGTCAGAGCAGGTGACGCTGGGACAAAGACCTGAAGGAGGACGGGGAGGGAGCCGGGTAGACACGGGAAGAGGCTCCAGCCAGAGGGCAGGGCAAGGGCCAGGCCCTGAGGAGGAGCAGGCCCAGGGCTCCTGGTCCAGGAACGGTGGAGGGAAACGAGTGAGGGGGATGGGCAGGGGGGATGGGGTGATGCAGGGCTCGGTGCCACTGTCCACATGAACTGTGTCCCCGTGAGGCAGGAGCCCTGGGACGTGGAGCAGAGCAGGGGCTGCCCCGCCCCGAGTCTCACAGGGTCACCCGACTCTGCCTGGAGAGTGACGGGAGCAGGGCCACGGCAGAGGCAGGGACCAGGCCGGAGGCCACTGCACCGGTCCAGGCGTGATGGTGATGGACCAGGGGGAGGGGCTGAGGAGCAGGAGGAGAGCCCAGATGTGGGGCCACGTGAAGGCCGAGCTAACAGGAGCTGAGGATGTCACTCCATGAATATTAAGCGTTAGTAGTTTTTTGAACTTCACGCTAATTTACTGAGCATCTCCTTATAGGAGAAAGATTCAAGGATGAATTCTGTAGCAGTCTTATTTATGAGCTAAATAATTGGAATCATCCAAAATGTTGAAATGGGAGTTTAGTTAAATAAATTATGGGACGTTAATTAAATGAACTACAGTTGACCCCCGAGCAACGTGGTGGTTAATCCATGTATAACTTACAGTCTGGGCCTCCCTATCCTCGGTTCCTCAGCATCTGCAGATTCAACCAACAATGGACCCTGTAGAACTGTAGTATTTACTATCAAAAATTATCCATGTAGGGGCTTCCCTGGTGGCGCAGTGGTTGAGAATCCGCCTGCCAATGCAGGGGACACAGGTTCGAGCCCTGGTCTGGGAAGATCCCACATGCCGCGGAGCAACTAGGCCCGTGAGCCACAACTGCTGAGCCTGCGCGTCTGGAGCCTGTGCTCCACAGCAAGAGAGGCCGCGACAGTGAGAGGCCCGCACACCGCGATGAAGAGTGGCCCCCGCTTGCCACAACTAGAGAAAGCCCTCGCACGAAACGAAGACCCAACACAGCCAAAAAATAAATAAATAAATAAATAAATAGCGTTCCCTTAAAAAAAAAAATTATCCATGTATAAGTGGACACACACAATTTAAACCAATGTTGTTCAAGGGTCAACTGTATTTCCAAAAATATACAATAAAATGGAAAACTGGTCAGATCAGAGTTACAGGTAAGAAAGACCCAAATCTATATGTGCCGCATGTGGAGGACACAGCTGGGGTTCATGGGCACCCAGTCCTCCTCTGCCCCACCCCCTCCCCCCCAGGAGAACGGCACACCCCGTGGCTTTCACGTCAGGCCTGGCCGTGAGACTGGCTTTGGCCAAGTAGATGTGAATAGAGGTGAATAGAGGTGGGGAGTATTGATTCCCGGAGGGAGCATTTCACACCCAGGGTTCAAATTCCCATCCCTTCTCCCGCCTAAAGTGGCCATGGAGGCACATGTGGGAATGCCAGCATCCTAAGACCATGGTGCTTCCGTCAGTCTGAATCCCTGGGGGTCTGCGATGAGCAAAGCCCGCCCCACTGACCGCAGTGGACACGTGACACAAGCTTTGTTGTTTCAGGGGAGGGAGGAGGTTATCAGAGCACATCCCGGCTCATCCCGACAGTCCGTAAGCCCTAAGTTTTCATGTGTTGCCTCGACCTCTTTGACCTTCACAGGACCTCAAAGGCCCACGCAGAGCTCCCCTGCTCCTGCCAGATATGCCCCCAGCAACAGAAAAGCCCCCCGATCCAGCTAGTTCCCCATCAGCTGGAGCAGCTGTGCTCCATCAGGTCCTCGCCTAATAGGCTTCAGCTGCCAGCCAGAGTGGAGTTATTCGATCAAACCCATCGCATCCTCCCCAGGAACCAGGAGGCACCTCATCCTCTTGCTACTACAAAGCCTGCCTCCCACTGCCCCTGCTGGTTCCCTCTGCCCCCAAGTGCAAGCCTAGCGTGGCCCACATGGCAGGCAGCATACGCCTCCCCTAGGCTGCAAGTATATGTGACTAAGAAACTGCTGTCCCGTGCATCTGTCTGGGGACAGGTGTTGTGGGTTAAGCCATTTCATTCTGCTTAGGATGGAGGATTCCCTCCCTCACTGATGGTGGGAATAGGAAGTGATCAGAACACAGTCACACCAACGGGAAATCAATTATGAAAATATGTACTTATATATAAATAGAAAAAGAATGAGGAAAAGCATCAGCTACTGTCATCAGAGGTGAGATGCCAGTGCTTTACATACATTTTGCACATTCTCAGTGTTTTACAGTAAGTATGAGTTATACTAAAAGAAAACTCAATGTTATTATCAAGAGTGCTGGGTGCTGGCAAGGCCATCCCCATCCCAGGCTGCATCTCAGGCTCTGGGCACACCGAGCATCTGTCCCACCCATTAGCCCTTTATTACAGATCGTTTTGTTCTCTAATTGTCCTCCCTGCATAATTTAGCAGGTCATCTACTGTCTTGTTCTCAAACGTTTAATTTAGTGTCTCTTGGCCTCAGTTTCTCATCTCTGAGTGCAGTGGTGGCAGAAAGGGAGATCTTTAGAGGCCCTCAATGCCAGCACTCCCTCGGAGCCTGGAATAATAACAACTGAGTCTGTGCCAGGCCTGGTGCTCAGCCCTTCATGTGCATGAGTTCACTTAATCGTCTAACAATCCTATGAAGGAGGCACTGTTGTTATCGCCCCGTTTTACAGATGAAGATACTGAAGAACAGAGAGGTTTAGAAACTCATCCAAGGTCACACAGCTCAGAAGTACCAGAGTTGGGCCTTGAACCGCAGCAGTCTGCTCCCCAGTCCCTGCTTTTCCTGCTCTATTGAGTGTTGGCCTTTACTGTGCCGAGCACTTGATGCCCAATGTCAAGATGGGGACCTTTGCCCCTGCAGGGGCCCAGGTGCCACAGGCAGCACTGCTCCAGAGGCGCAGCGTCAGTTTGTGACTGTGGCTAGCCCTGTCCGCCAGGTAGAGACTGTCGGGCACAGCCGGGGTGGCTGGCAGCCACCTCAGCTCCAGAAACTCACTGTAAGTCCTAAATCCTGTGGAAGTTTATGGCCCAGCATAACTGTTCTAATTACCAATGTCATGGCTAATAACATTATGTGACAGCCATAAACTCAGAAAGTCTGAAGTGGGCCCTGGAGAAGGGAGCAGCTGAAGATGGTTTGAATGGGATTCGAAGGGAAGCAGGAGGGCTCAGGCTGGGGGGACTGGCTGTGTGTTCTGGGGACAGAGTGTCTTTTCATAGTTTCACTGAAAGCTACACTCACAGAAGGTGAGAATCAGATCATGTTAAGCAAAGTTGCATAATGAAAGGTTAAATTCATTGGAGATTATCAATTCAGAGCTTAAGATAAATGTCACAATCATACTGTAAGGGCTACAGAACAGGACAGTTTGATGGAACACTTCTCGACCCTCTGGACATTAGCATCACAGGACATTAGAAACAGCATGGTGGAGATTGGTTCAAGAAACAAGAAAAATCTCAAATAAACAATTTAACCTTACACCTAAAGGAACCAGAGAAAGAAGAACAAACAAAACCCAAAGTTAGCAGAAGGAAAGAAATTGTAAAGATCAGAGCAGAAATAAATGAAATAGAAACTAAGAAAACAATAGCAAAGATCAATAAAACTAAAAGCTGGTTTTTGAGAAGATAAACAAAATTGATAAACCTTTAGCCAGACTCATCAAGAAAAACAGGGAAAGGACTCAAATCAATAAAATTAGAAATGAAAAAGGAGAAGTTACAATGGACACCACAGAAATACAAAGCATCCTAAGAGACTACTACAAGCAACTCTATGCCAATAAAATGGACCACCTGGAAGAAATGGACAAATTCTTAGAAAGGTATAACCTTCCAAGACTGAACCAGGAAGAAATAGAAAATAAGAACAGACCAGTCACAGGTAATGAATTTGAAACTGTGATTACAAATCTTCCAACAAACAAAAGTCCAGGACGAGATGGCTTCACAGGTGAATTCTATCAAACATTTAGAGAAGAGCTAACACCCATCCTTCTCAAACTCTTCCAAAAAATTGCAGAGGAAGGAACACTCCCAAACTCATTCTATGAGGCCACCATCACCCTGATACCAAAACCAGACAAAGACACTACAAAAAAAGAAAATTACAGACCAACATCACTGATGAATATAGATGCAAAAATCCTTAACAAAATACTAGCAAACAGAGTCCAACAACACATTAAAAGGATCATACACCACGATCAAGTGGGATTTATCCTAGGGATGCAAGTATTCTTCCATATACGAAAATTAATTAATGTGATACACCACATTAACAAATTGAAGAATAAAAACCATATGATGATCTCAACAGATGCAGGAAAAGCTTTTGACAAAATTCAACACCCATTTATGATAAAAACTCTCCAGAAAGTGGGCATAGGGGGAACCTACTTCAACATAATAAAGGCCATATACGACAAACCCACAGCAAATATCATTCTCAATGGTGAAAAACTGAAAGCATTTCCTCTAAGATCAGGAACAAGACAAGGATGTCCACTCTCACCACTATTATTCAACATAGTTTTGGAAGTCCTAGCCACGGCAATCAGAGAAGAAAAAGAAATAAAAATAATACAAATTGGAAAAGAAGAAGTAAAACTGTCACTGTTTGCAGATGACATGATACTATACATAGAGAATCCCAAAAATGCCACCAGAAAACTACTAGAGCTAATCAATGAATTTGGTGAAGTTGCAGGATACAAAATTAATGCACAGAAATCTCTTGCATTCCTATACACTAATGAAGAAAAATCTGAAAGAGAAATTAAGGAAACACTCCCATTTACCATTGCAACAAAAAGAATAAAATACCTAGGAATAAACCTACCTAGGGAGACCAAAGACCTGTATGCAGAAAACTATAAGACACTGATGAAAGAAATTAAAGATGATACCAACAGATGGAGAGCTATACCATGTTCTTGGATTGGAAGAATCAATATTGTGAAAATGACTATACTACCCAAAGCAATCTACAGATTCAATGCAATCCCTATCAAATTACCAATGGCACTTTTTATGGAACTAGAACAAAAAAATCTTAAAATTTGTATGGAGACACAAAAGACCCTGAATAGACATAGCAGTCTTGAGGGAAAAAAACGGAGCCGGAGGAATCAGACTCCCTGACTTCAGACTATATTACAAAGCTACAGTAATCAAGACAATATGGTACTGGCACAAAAACAGAAACATAGATCAATGGAACAAGATAGAAAGCCCAGAGATAAACCCACACACTTATGGTCAACTAATCTATGACAAAGGAGGCAAGGATATGCAATGGAGAAAAGACAGCCTCTTCAATAAGTGGTGCTGGGAAAACTGGACAGCTACATGTAAAAGAATGAAATTAGAACACTCCCTAACACCATACACAAAAATAAACTCAAAATGGATTCGAGACCTAAATGTAAGACCAGACACTGTAAAACCCTTAGAGGAAAACATAGGAAGAACACTCTTTGACATAAATCATAGCAAGATCTTTTTTGATCCACCTCCTAGAGTAATGGAAATAAAAACAAAAATAAACAAATGGGACCTAATGAAACTTCAAAGCTTTTGCACAGCAAAGGAAACCATAAACAAGATGAAAAGATAATCCTCAGAATGGGAGAAAATATTTGCAAATGAATCAACGGACAAAGGATTAATCTCCAAAATATATAAACAGCTCATGCAGCTCAATATTAAAGAAACAAACAACCCAATCCAAAAATGGACAGAAGATCTAAATAGACATTTCTCCAAAGAAGACATACAGATGGCCAAGAAGCACATGAAAACATGCTCAACATCACTAATTATTAGAGAAATGCAAATCAAAACTACAATGAGGTATCACCTCACACCAGTTAGAATGGGCATCATCAGAAAATCTGCAAACAACAAATTCTGGAGAGGGTGTGGAGAAAAGAGAACACTCTTGCACTGTTGGTGGGAATGTAAATTGATAGAGCCACTATGGAGAACAGTATGGAGGTTCCTTGGAAAAGTAAAAATAGAATTGCCATATGACCCAGCAATCCCACTATTGGGCATATACCCAGGGAAAACCATAATTCAAAAAGACACATGCACCCCAATGTTCATTGCAGCACTATTTGCAATAGCCAGGTCATGGAAGCAACCTAAGTGCCCATCGACAGATGGACGGATAAAGAAGATGTGGTACATATATACAATGGAATATTACTCAGCCATAAAAAGGAACAAAATTGGGTCATTTGTAGAGACGTGGATGGACCTAGAGACTGTCATACAGAGTGAAATAAGTCAGAAAGAGAAAAACAAGTATCTTATATTAACGCATATATGTGGAATCTAGAAAAACGGTACAGATGAACCGGTTTGCAAGGCAGAAATAGAGACACAGATGCAGAGAACAAACGTATGGACACAAAGGGGGGAAAGAGAAGGGGAGGTGGTGGGATGAATTGGGAGATTGGGATTGACATATATACGCTGATATGTATGAAACAGATAACTGATAAGAACATGCTGTATAAAAAATAAATAAAACAAAATTCAAAAAAAACAAAACAAGCATGGCAGCCTCTGGAGCACTAAGAGGAGGAAGCAGTGTGAGACGAGGGCTAGGGAAGAGACTCGGATTTACTCTCACCTCTGCTGCTTATTAGCGCTGGGACCACTTATTCACGGCGTCTAGAAAGCAAGGAGACTGGAGGCTTCCTTCATGGAGTCGGTGTGTCCTAAATGGTGTGATGGCTGAACAGTGCAGAGCACAATGCCGTGCACCTCGTTGTAACTGAGAGACGTGGCTGCAGATATAGATGGATGATGGATGATGGGCGATAGATGATAGACAGATGATGAGTAGATAGATAGATAGATGGATGATAGACAGACATAAAGTCAGGGCTAGAAGGGCTCTTCTGAAACCTGCACACCTCTTACTTCTCATCGGAATCACCTGAGGCCTCTACAGCACCCTCCACGCGGGCCCCCGCCAGCAGGGCCGGTCAGATTTGTCCCTGCGCATCCTCAGCAGCAGCAATGGGCTTGGCTCAGACTCAGGGCACAATGAATATTCTTGAATAGGTGAACCATCGCATAGACAATGAAGCTTAAGAGGCTGAGCCAGCGGCTGCTATGGCCTCGGATGAAGAGATGGGGGTTGAAATCCTCGCCCTAGGAGCCCGGGCGCCTCCATTTCACTGCTGTGACGTCGGGGTGGGGCAGGGGTAGCGCCAGCCTTAGGGAAGACTGTGAATCCGCAGAGAGCTGCTCAGGCCGGGCACAGGGGGTCTGGGGGCACCTTCTGTTTTATATCCACCATCCACGTTCGTCCGCTGTTCAGCCAGGAACTCCCGCGTGGGCCGGGGTGCCGTGAGGCGAGGCCCAGGCCTGGGGGCCTGAGCGCTGGCATCAGCAAAAGGCGCTAGAACTTTTCTGGCAGGCGTTAGGTAGCCTTTGGGTGTCTCTGAACGGGGCAGGGCCGGGAGACCTGAGCCTGCTGTTCGGGGCATCGGTTCCTGAGCCTCGGACCTCCCGTTACACAGGCAGCCGGCGGACCCCATCCCGGGCCCCTGAGACCATCTCGGGTCAACATTTGAGAACTCTCTCCAGTGAGACAGAGCTGTACCTCCGCCCTGCCCCTCACTCTTTTGGGACCCCAGCCCCCTAAAACAGGGGTCTCTGCCCAGAGCCAGGTGTTGGGGCCTTCACTGCCTCCCCCGCACTCCTCCCTGGGGCAGCCGGACTTCCCACCCTCCCTCTGGAGCCTGTGCACCAGGCCCGCCCGTCTGCCCCTCCCCCACCCCACCTGGCCTCTCCATCCTCACACAGCTTGTCTGGCTCAGGCGCCCCAAGTCCCCAAGGCCTTCACGCGTGCTCTTCCTTCTGCCCCTTGGGATGGCCTCTGCCCCTCCCCTGAGTCCCCAGCTCACCCTGCAGACCCGCCTACAGCCGTGACCTGCAGAAGAAGCCACCCGAGCACCTGGCCTGGGTAGGTGCCGAACGTTCCCTTCAACGTCACGATCCCATTTGCAATTTTGATGCGATTATGGGACCCTTTGGCCCCTGGCCCTGAACAAGAGCTTCCCAGCCCTGGGGCCCCGCACAGCTGGCAGAGAGCAGGGCTCCGGCATTGCACGCTGGTGAAGGAGTGAGTGAACGAAGGAGGGCAGAGCTGAAGACTCACTCAGGACCAGCTGGGACACACAGGCCCATGGACCAGAGGGGACACGGCCCTTGGGGCCCCCAGGATGGAGGAAGGTGCTCTGATGTGGGGCAGACCAGGGTCACGGTCTGGAAGGATTCAGGTGGAGGCTGGACGCAGCCTGCCCTCCTGCCCTGGCTGCCCCCCCCCAGAGCCCCTGGGCACCGGACACGGGCCCTGGGCAGCCAGAGGCCTGAATCCTCATAGAGCCTGGGAGCAGGAGTCCCAGGAGGGGCACAGGGAAGGAACTGGGAGTCCCCTGAGGCCTCACAGAAGGGCCCAGTTCAGGGCAGATCATGGTCTTTGAACCCAAAGCCCTGGGTTCGAATTCTGACCCTGACCCTCCTGGATGCGGGGACTTCAGCAAGCCCCATCCCTCCCTGAGCTGTACTCTCCTCATGCATCAAGAGGACCACTGATTCCCCCCTGCACTCTGCAGATCAGGATGAAGGTTAAGAAAGCCATACCTGCGATGTGCTTTTTTAAAGGACGGAGTGTCACTCAGCGCCCCAGAGCACCACACGCCTGCACCCTCTGAGCCTTCGACCATGCTGTGCCCTCTGCCAGGCATACCCTTCCCCATCCTCTTGTCAGGAGCTCCTCCTCTTCCCTCCGGACTGAGGTCAGTGTCTCCATCTCTGTGACCACTTCCCCCACCTCCGGGCCTCCCAGCTGTGCCGCACGCTGGCTGTTCAAGCCAACAGCTGTTATTAAGCACCCAGTGCACGTCGGGCCTTCAGTGTAGGGATGCTCGGGCCCGGTCCCAGCTCCATCACTTCGAAACCATGGAGACGTGGGGCAAGTGCCTCTGCCCTCTGCTTCTGTTTACTTGTCTGTAGAACAGAGCGATGATAACAGCACCCACCCCACAGCAGGGCTGAGGTGGTGAAACAAAGTCATCTGCATCTACAGCCGAGAAAGTGCTCCATCAACGTAGCTCTGTGTATGTATATTCACCGGGACATTTTGGTTGCAAATGACAGCTCAGACTGAAGCAGAAGAAGGAACGTGTTAGCTCAACTCCCTGGGCAATGCAAGATTGCAGGACGGGGAGGGTATCAGATCTCCCACCCTCTCCTTCCCCTCCCCCTGCCCCCCTTCTTTCCAGGGCTGATTCTATGATTCTCTCCATGAATCAGCCTCATTTCCCTCTTCTAAAGAGCAATGGGATTAGGTGGGTGGGAAGCGAGAAGGACCCAGCCATCTCTCCATCTATTGAGCCCAAAAGGAAGAGGAAGCAGCCTCTGTCTGCACCTAAGTATAAAATCCCAGGAAGAATTCTGCCTGGGCTTGACCCCCAAGGTGCCCACCTCTACCAATCACTGAGGTCCAGGGTGGGGACACCACAGTGAGTGGCTCCAGGGGAAGCGGCTGGCGTCGGGGGACAGCTCAACAGAAGAAAGGGGATTCGGGGTAGGAAGGAACAACAGCCGCCCCCATGTGTGGCCCCGCTCCTTCCAGCTCACAGAGGGGAGACAGCCAAGGCCCCCCACAGGGCTGGGCTGCAGTTTCATTTCACGCTCGGTGCCCGAGCTTGCATCACGGTGCTGGCCAGGAGCCTCGTGTGTGGTTATTAAATGCGATGTGCTGTAGGTGTATAACTGTCAGAATGGTTTTGCATATTTTGATAAATCTATAAATATGGATTGTAATTATCCATCATTAACATATGCTTATGTTCTGCATAAGGGTACATTGTTTCCCCAAGGTTGCAAGTTGCCAATTCACGACCAAGAGACAGGGACCCCAGCCTGATGGTCATGTGTCCCCCATCACCCAGGACACGGAACGTGTCCATTCGTCATCCTGGGGCCGAGGGGCAGCAGGGACGGTGGGCAAATCTCCCCGCACCACAAGCAGGTCCTGGAGTCCTGGAGCTCCGGAAGGACAGAGAGCAGGGTCAGGAGAGAGGTCAGCCCCAGCCACCAGCCTGGACCAGGTGACAGTTGAGGGGGGAGGGGTTACCTGAGCGCCTGCCTGTGGCGCCACCCAGGGCCCTGCAGGGGGTCAGAGCTGGAGCCCCGGCTGCCCTCACTCACCTGGGGTCACCCCTGAGCCTCAGTTTCCTTGGCTGTAAAATGGGGATGAAAGCAGCTCCCTCCTCGAGGGGTGGCGGTGAGGATTAAGGGAGCGAGTGCAAGTGAAGGGCACCCAGCAGACGCAGGAAGTGCTCACTCGTGTGAACTGATGCCCCTGCTGTTGTCACCCCAGGACTGTGACAGAGAAGGCACATGGGCCCATTTCACAAATGGGGCTAATGGCTGTGATGGCTCCTGGCTGCTGACACCCCCTTGGGCCAGGCGCCTGCACAGCCGACCCCATGTCCCCTTCACAAGCGCCCTACATGGCAGGTGCTGTTCTGGCCCCCTCTCCACAGGGGGAGGCTGTGCCTCAGGTGGGTCAAGTACCTCCTTGATCACACAGCCTACAGGGAGCAGAGGCTCAGAGCAGAGCTTTCTGCCCCCAGGGACCAGGCTGGGCCACCACCCCAGACCCCACGTGACCCAGGACACTCAGTCAAGAGCATTGATGAGAAGGTGGCGGACGTTCATGGCTGCCTGCCCAGCAGCCCACCCCTCCTTTCTTCACTTGCAGAGCCCTCAGTTTGTTCTGCAGCAACAGGTCTCCCCAGCCCAGGGGTGACGCCAAGCCTGTTACCCCAACCTCATTCTCCAGAGATTGTTTCAGGGGTTGGAGTGTGACCCAGAGCTGGTCACTGAGATGTAAAGGAAAATCTGCTGGTAGAGGGATTGCTTCTGGGAAATATTTCTGCTTTACTCCACGCCCTTCTTCTCAACTTGAATGTTATCGTGTGAGACATGATGTTTGGAGCTGTGGCAGCCATATTGCAACCATGAGACAATAAGCTAAGGAAAAAGGCAAGAATGGTCAATGATGATAACTAGGAAAAAGGAAAGACCTTGGTTTTTTGACATCACTGAGTATCTACCAACTCCAGGACTACCTCCCTCCAGACATCTTTTTGTGCTCAATCATTTCACATCTCAATAACTTGAGCCACTGTTGTTGCACTTTCTGTTACTTGATACCCAACACACCCCAACTGATGGAAACACATACTGTGTGCCCAGCCCATGTCTCACATAACCTTCAACACACACAGTCAGGGCTATTCGTCTACATCTCTGTCTCTCTCCCATATCAGACTCTGGACTTCTGAAGGTGAATGTTTACCTTGTTGCATCTGACCCGCAGAGCTCCACATGGGTCATAACCCCACAGTGAGCCCCGATTGCCATGAGCTGAGTAACATGGATGAATGAGGGAAGGGGTAAATTAAGGACTAAGTGAACGTAGTGGATGTGAAAGTGCTTTACAAATACAAGGTAAGGTTCTGGAAGTTACATGGAGATGAGAGGTGGAAGAAGGTGTGGGGTGGAGAGCAGGGATTAGAGGAAAAGATTCTTCAGGGAAATGAGGCTGTGTCTTCTTCCCAGACGTCCCCCTGCCTCTCCATCCTGCTGACACAGACATCAGGTTGGAAACCCCACCTACCCCGTGCGCAGTCACTCCCCTGGGCTGAGGGAGCTTTTGACAGCCAGCGCCTGCTTCCCCAAGCCAGAGAGACGGGCTTTGTGCTCTGTCATTTTCCCCAAAAAAATTGTTGCAAGCAACCAAATGGTTATCATTACTTCAGTGGCAATTCTTTGCTACATTATTTTGTAAGAGATGGAGGACGGGCCACCGGGAGAGGAGGTGGCAGGAGAAGTGAGGAAAACCATTTAGGGTGAACAGGCTGTAAAATTTCAGCTCCGGGTTCTGCAGGGAAACTGCATTAAAGAATCAAATCAAATGAATTTTGCCCTCAAAGTAAGAGATCTGTCTCCCCCGACATGCCTTACTTTGACAGTTGGCTTCAAGAAGTTTGATACAATTTATTTATCCAGCAAATAAGATCAAGGTATGAAATAAGACTCATTCTATCTGTTAAGCGCTTGACATAACTGTGGGTTATCCAGAGAGGGTTTTTTGGGCAAAACTGATGTGTCTTTTTTGGTTGTTCTTTTTCCCACTGATGCCTTGCATTCCTGGTGCCTGGAAAGGTCCAGTGAGGCAGTAATCAGCAAGTACATGGTGGGTGAAGGTGTGGAGGCCAGAGCCCCAGCCCAGAACAGCCCTTATCCTCCTGCTTCCCTCAGAGTCAGGTAGAGGACCAGGAGGGAGAATAGTAAAAACATCTTTCCTTCTTTGAAAGCATCATTAAAGAGGTTACCAGAGTGGACATATAAGATCCAGCATTAGCCAATTAACTCAGTTTCCTCATCCGTAAAAAACAATGGCCTTGATGCCATTTACCCCGTGGGGAGCTGCAGCTTCCATGAATCACAGATGTGAGAACTGTGCGCAGCCTGGCACACAGTAGGACCTCAAGAAGTAGTCTCCCCGCTTCCTGACCCACCTCGAAGACCCTTGGGAGAGGGCCTGGGCCCCCCTCCTAAGGCACAGTTTGCAGAAATGCCTCTGGGATATTCCCCATGGCAGCTTCCCTCCCCCACCCAAACACCGTCATTTTTCTGTGTCTTCAGAAATGACAAGAATGACACAGTGTCTCCATCTCTAAAAACAGCCTGTCTGCACATGTCAGATCCCCTGCCTCCCACCAAGGGTGTTCATGGGCACACGTGTGTGATCGTGTGTATGTGTGTGCACACGTGTGTGCAGGGCCCCACGGGGGAGGACCCTATACCTCACATCCTTCAAGGCCTCCAATGTGATCTCCTGATGCTGTCTCCAAACTAGGGCCATAGGGACAGGCAGAAAGAAGGCGAAGCCCCACTAACAGCCTCCAACATGTGTCCCAGCTCCCGTCCACTCTGCCTCTCATGTGGCAGGAATGTGCTTTTTCATAAATCCTGTGGTTATCTGGTGAATCACACAATTACAATGTATCATGTATTTATTGACGAAAGTGTTCATTTGTACTACGTAAATATTTGAGTTCTATCCCAGTGTCTGTGACTCTGTCATAGCATTTCTTCATTTTTCAGTCTTCTGGGAGCCTCCAAGCTGGGAAGAGGCCTGGGCTGCCCTGGGCTCTGAGAGGCTGGCGTGGGGTGGACACGGGCATGGGTGATGGTGTGTCACACAGCAGGTGTGACCCCGCCCACATGTCGGGGTCCTTATAAGTGTTCCTGGGGACACACTAGACACAGGTGTGCAGGGTTTGGTCTTGTTACCTTCCTGTCTCATGGAAGGAAGAGAGGGAGGGAGGAAAGGAAGAAGCAAGGAGGTGGGTTAGTTTCTCAATGACTTTGATCAAAAAGTGCCAGAGACTTTCAAAGGGTTGATCTGTGATTTCCCAGGCATCTTGAGAGGGAAGTGGTGTTATCCCCATTTTACAGAGGAGGAAACTGAGGCCCAAAGAGGTCCAGCAACTTGCCCAAGGTCACATCATTGGTAAAGGATGGAGCTCAGCCTTGGGCCCCCTGAGCGTGAAGCCAGCTGCCCCCCACCTCCACTGTGGGCAGGAGAGTCGAAGGCTAAACAGCCGGACCAAGGAGGCAGACCGAGCTGGGCCAGGTCCCAGCACTTCCGATGGCTCGCTCTGTGACATGGGCAAGACGCTCAACCACCCTGGGCCTCAGGGTCTCCCTCATAGAGGGTATCTTTGCACCAACGCAGTCCCAGTGCTTTCACACATGTTCTCCTGTCACCCTCCCTGCTTTGCAACCCTGTAGGGTCTTGAGGAATAAGCGGGACCATCCACCTGCGACCTTCGAGCGTGCCAGGCGCTAGACACCAGCTGTCACCGGGATTGTGTCAAGCCTGGAACTGTGTCCTTTAGAGCAGGGCCCAGGTTTGGGGGTGGCCACAGGCCCTGGACCACTGCAGGAAGGCACCAGTGGGGAGGTTGTGGAGGAGACAGGCTGGGGTCAGCTGGGGCCTGGAGGCCTCATTCTGTCCAGAGGCCAAAGTCACGGCCCTTTGTCCTGGAGGGAGGGCCTGCCACACACATGTGAGGTCTGCACCCCTCCCTCCAAGGGCAGGAGGAGTCACTGGTGTGAGTGCCATGAGGGCAGGGGCTTCGTCTATTTGTGTTAATCACTGTTTCCTTGGTGCCTACGTGTTTGTAGGTGCTCAATGAGAGTTTGTTGAATGAATGAATGAATGAGTGAATGAATGAATATCTTTCCTCTAGCAGTGTATGCCTATCACCTGAGCCTGGCATGCAATGGGCCCAACAGAGCTGTGAGTTGAATGGATGAATGGTTCATACAGGGGGTCCCTGGAGGTGGTCTTCAGTTTTGAGGATGACGGCGGGAAGCAGAAGTCAGAGCCATGGGCAGGGGGCAGGGAGCCCTGGACATGAGGGAGGGGCGAGTGGGTAATCCTGAGTGGCACTGGAGCAGGCCCTGCTGGCCAGGGGAACCCAGCTGATCTAAGGCCCAGGGGACAGATGCCCATGATTTGCTCTTGCCCTGCCCACTCGCACCTGGGCCACTTCCTCATTCCCCTCCTGGCTTCTGGCCACAGGTCTGACACAGGACACAGGCCTGTCCACCTCCCATGCTGACCCTCAGAGACCCTCTCCTGCTGGAGAAGGGCCCTCTTCCTCCCCCGCTGCTTACCGGCTCTGACCCTCGGGGTCTGGGGGTGCAGGGTCAAAGCTCCCCCTCAATGTGACCACCCCACTCTAACTCCTGCCGCGTGATGACTGGAGAGCAAGTGGTGGGGACGGGGAAGGCAGTCAGGTTTCACTGGGCTGCGCTCCACGCTGGATGGGTTAAGCGGGCGCTTTAGCTGTCGGGAACTGTAATAAACCGCTTCCACAGGGCAGCCAGGGTGGGGCCAGTGCAGAGCCCTCAGCTGGAGGCTGCGGTGGGCCCTGACCCCCAACCCTTAACCCTGAAGCTCCTCCCGCACCTGTGGTGGGCTCCAACCACGCCCAGCGCTGCCCATCGGTGCCCAGCCGTTCTGATGGCCTCTTAACTCTCAGACTCCTAAAGTCCTAAAGCGAGCTGAATCGAGCTCATTAAACCACAGGCTCTTAGCATCCATTGTCCCACCCCCTCAGGTTCCCCGAGTCACAGAGCCAGAGCCAGAGCACCTTAGACTCCCAAATTCCCACAATCAGAGCGTCAGGGGGTCTGCAAACCACAGGAGGGGCGCATTTTAGACCCACAGACCCTGAGAAGCACAGATTCCGGGTATCACAGATGCTGGACCTGGGTGTGTGTTATACCCACCGGGGAAGTAAGTCAGGCCCATACCTGGCCAGGAAAGAGGTTGGTGCCTAAAAACAGGCAGTATCTAGGCTGGGGACACAGGACTTCAGAGGAAGGAGAGGGTTGGGGCATCCTGGAAGTCTTCCTGGAGGAGGTGTAATTGAATCTGGGCCCAGAGGGAAGGTGGGATTAGCCCCTGAACTCATGGTGGAGAGAGTGGGTCAGTGGGTGGTTCCTGGCTGAGGGCACAGCTTGTATGAAGGGTGAGGCATGTTTGAGGAACAGCAAGTGTTCTGGGAACCAGCAGCTTGGAGAGTTGGGGAAGGAAATGGAGAGAAAGTAACAGGCAAAAAAGTAGTACTTTAGCAAATGGTCCTGACCTTCCTTTGCAACTTGGCAATGTTCCAAGCTGGGCAGACCCGGCCTTAGCTGTCCCCTAGCAGGAGGATGACTTTGGAGCTGGACGGTGACCCTAGCCCTGGTCCCTTCCCGGGTAAATTCAGCTTCAACATCATCCTGTCCTATGGTGGTGCCAGGTGAGGTCCCAGCGCCGCCCATCTCCCCACCACGGCATCTCCAGGCCTATTAAACAGGAGAGTCACAGGCTGACACGTAGGCTTGTATGAGCTGCACCAAGTCTCCACCCAGCCTCAGGCACCACCACTCAGGCCTTGAATTCATCACCCCCTCTCCCCCAACACAGGGCCTTTGCACATGCTGTTCCCACGGCCTGGAGCACACCTCCTCCCCATCTCTCCAGAGTTTCCCCTCCTTACCCCTCAGACCTCCTCAGGGAAGCCTTCCTCGACCTTCCTGCCAAGGTCAAACCCTGGCACAGGCTCCGGAGCCCTGGGAACCTCATTCTGGGCACACTGGTCACAGGGCAGGTTCCAGGTCATTTGGGGACTGTCTGTGCCCCCACTGGGCTGTGAGCTCAGGGCTGGGGAGTGTCATTGTTTCGTTCACTGCTCTAGCCCCCGGAACAGGGCCTGGCACATTGTAGTGCTCAGTAAATACTGGTGGGAGGAAGGCATGGAGGGAGAAGAATCGGTGGAGTTCGCCCTGTTCAGAGAAGGTGCCTGGAAAACAAAACAGCAACACAGGATGAAAGGAGGGAGGACCAGGGGCCCCCAACCCACAGCTGAGGATTCAGGGTATGTCATTTCCAGCCAGGAGCCCCTGAGGCCGTGTCAGGGGACAGAGGATAAGAGTCACTCTGGGAAGCCCCACATGGAGGCCAGAGAGGCGGGAGGGCAAGGAAGGACATGGTCTCCCCAGAGGAACACGGTCTCCACTCAAGGCTCCCATCTGCGGGAGGACCTGCCACTCTGACCACATCCCTCCCCTGCTTCTGAACCGTCCATGGCTCCCAGCGCTGCCTGCTCAACCCACCTTCCCCGCCTCACCTCCCTCCATTTGTCCCCACAGGCCCTGGGCATCAGGTCCCCAGACCAACCCCCTGGTCCCTAATCCACCACACTCTTCAGCTCAAGCGTCACCTCTTCCAGGAGGCCTTCTCTGATTCCCTTTGCTGCTTGTCCCTCCTCCGTTCCCAGAAGACCCAGCTGATGTCCCTCCTACAGAGCTTGTGTCAGTCTCACCACTAGATCGTGAGCTATTGGAGGCGACAGGAGGTTTTATTCTTCTTGCCCTGATGCCTGGCACACAGCCTGGCACATAGTAGATGTCAAAGTGGGCTGGATGGATGAATGAATGAGTGAATGAGTAAATGGATGGATGAGTATTACTAGCCTCCATTAATTCAGGACCTGCTGTGTACCAGACACTACAGTGACATTTTACAAGCATCATTTCATTTACTCCTCCCTACAACCCCTTGTAGAGTGTACTGATATATGCCCATAGTACAGACTGGGAAACTGAGGCTCGGGGGGTTGGGTCACTCACCAAGGTCACACAGCAAGTAAGCTGAGGCAGTAGAACCTTCCTGCTCAACCCCATCCGATGCCTCAGTCTCCTGGATGAGCTGAGCCCGAAGTTCATGGTCACATGCAAGACATCCTGGTCAATCTCTCCACTCACTGGGGACCCACGATGGCTGCTTTAGCTGAAAACCATGATCACGATCATCCAGCTTCAGTTCTAGAGCAACAAAGATGGACCTGCCTTTTCCCAGCACGTGTGCAGACATGAGGGCGTCACTTAGGGACCCCTGCGTAAGTGACAGGTGCATCCACGAGACCCCAAGTCCTGCCCACGGAGACTCTGAATGCTCATCGTCAGCAGAGACCCCTGTCCTCTCCCCCGTCCCCCGAGGCTGGCAGCCTTTCCAGGTCCATGTGGACCTGGCAGCTTGTAGCTCCCTCTCCATTGCTCCAGGAACATCATCTATCTATCATGAAGACTGAGGCTATAATGTCAGGGTCATTTGTATATCTCCAACGAGCAGAAGCCACAGGGCTGTTCAGATCCCAGAGATTCTGGGGAGAGGGCGAAAATACTCAGATGAAAAGCAGAGGGAACACAGAGGAAACAGGATGCGCCAGGGAGGTTAATCCACCGCTCAGCCGTGAAAGAAATACATTCAATTATGTTTTATTGCATCTCATTTGAATGTATACATTGTAGTTAGCTGCCTGCAAGCCTTGGATTACCCAGAAAGAAAGCACAATGAAAGATGAGAGAATAAAAACACACACAAAAAATTCTCCTGAAATTGGAATCACTAAGACCAAGTAATTAAACCAGACATGAGACAAAAGCAGCCGCTTGGCACCGAGACCCTCTCAGCACTGACACCAGGTCCCCACAGCATACAACCCGGAACCAGGTGCCCTTGGCTAGATCGTCCTGATCACCAGCATCAGGAAAAATCTCATGACAGAGTCAGAAGATCCAGGCTGTCTTGAACTGGCACCAACATGCTGTGTGACTAGGGGTAGGTCACTGCCCCTCTCTGAGCCTCATTCCCCAGAGGAGAAATGAGATGCTTAAACCAGATGCTCTTAAAGAATATGGGGAATACAGAGCAAGAAGGGATCCCATGGGATCCAGTGCAGGGAAAAAGAAACCCTAGAGACATCCCTGGGAGTTGTGATCTCCTCAGGAGAGCCCTTCAATGAACCTGTACCAGATGGCATCTGATGATTCAGGGCAGCCAGACTGGGCACAGTGTGGGAGGGAAGGATGGGTTTCTGGTGCCTCCCATCTCCCTTCCAGCAACTTCTGTCTCCCCACAGGAGTCCAACCCTTGTGCTCTGTCCCTCCACCATCAACACTGCACCCAGGAAAACCCCTGGAAATCCCAAAGGTGCCTGGTCCCCCAGGGCAGCATCTACTTTCTAAGAAATGGGCACTAAGGTTCTCAGGCATCAGAGGGAGAGGACTTCGGTGGAAGGAGACCTTCCAGCTTCCTGGCCACTGATTCTGCCCACCCTTAAGGCCAGAAAATCGTGAGGGATGCAAGGAGCTCAGGAGGGGCCATTAGTGTAACATCCAGCTGTCGCGTGCACGTGTGTGTGTGTGTGTGTGCATGCATGCGCAAGAGAGAGAAAGTGTGTACGGGGGTGTGTGCAGGGGACCAGCACCTCAGCAACAGGGCACAGTGGTCGGCAGCTCAGCACACTCTTTTAACCCTGGCATCAGAGGTGAATCATCCTCAGCTGCCCAGGGCAGGAGCGAGGCTCCCAGGCAGGCTCTGGATACGTGGTTGTGAATCAGACACAGCCCTGGGCTGGAAGGTCCGGCAGCCGGGCTCCACCATGTCCAGCCTCAGTAAAAACACACTGACGTCCCCTCGTGTATTCATTCAACCAATATTTAACTGAGCATCTACTGCATGCCAGGTTCTGTCCTGGGCGCCTGCAACAGCAACAGAGCACAGACATCGCTTGTGAAGCGTTTATGCAAAGCCCTCTGCAAATGGCCAACGGTAGCCACCATTTATGGAGCACCTGCTGTGTGCCGGGCACGCTGCTCAGCACTTCGCACAGCCCGTCTCTGAGTCAGGCACTGCCCCTGTCTCGGGGAGGGAGGGCGCGTGGTACCCACCCCCTGCTCAACCCGGCCTGGGTGTGGCCACTAGCCCAGCCTCTCCAGGTTCTGGCAAAAGCCACACATACTTTTCCCAAGAGGACCAATGGGGGCACAACAGAAGCCTACCTTATAGGAACCCCAAGGCTCTAGGGAGCACCCAGAGACGGTCTGCTGGTCTTCCCCATCCCGCCGTCCCTGGGGAGGTATCATTCTCTCCAATTTACAGGTGAAGAAACCGAGGCCTGATCACAGGATGGTCTGTAGCTGAGGCCTGAGTTCACCTTTCTCGCAGGAGCCCATGGCTGCACACAGCCTGGGGTCCATCTCCTGCCCCGTTCATTGCAGCTTTGTGACCCTGAGCAAGTACGTTGCACCTGTTTCCCCATCTGTGAAGCAGCAGTAATAATAGTACCCACCTCACAGAGTGAGGAGAAGAACTAGGAAACTGGCCTTTGTAAAGACCCAGCACAGGGCCCAGCACACAGGAAGTGCCAGGGGCTCAGCCCGCATCCCCCTCAAGGCCAGGGCTCTTTTAGTTTCCTTGGACTGCCCCCACCCCAGCAAGTGGGGGGTGCCACCTTCTCCTGGGCACACTCGTGACCCATGAGACCCCCATCTGCCCTGACTGATGGCCCAGGGGACACAGGATGGGGTGGGGCGATCCCAGGATCCTCCCAACACACTGCAAGGTAAAGTCTCCTAATAATCACAATTAAAAACAACACATTGGGCTTCCCTGGTGACGCAGTGGTTGAGAATCTGCCTGCTAATGCAGGGGACACAGGTTTGAGCCCCGGTCTGGGAAGATCCCATATGCCGCGGAGCAATTAGGCCCGTGAGCCACAATTACTGAGCCTGCGCGTCTGGAGCCTGTGCTCCGCAACAAGAGAGGCCGCGATAGTGAGAGGCCCACGCACCGCGATGAAGAGTGGCCCCCGCTTGCCACAACTAGAGAAAGCCCTCGCACAGAAACGAAGACCCAACACAGCCAAAAATAAATAAATAAATAAATAAATTTTAAAAAAATAAAATAAAATAAAATAAATAAAAACAACACATATTAGGGGACTTCGCTGGCGGTCCAGTGGTTAAGACTTCGTTCTTCCACTGCAGGGGGTATGGGTTCAATCCCAGGTCAGGGAACTAGGATCCCACATGTTGCATGGCATGGCCAAAAAAATAAAATAAATTTAAAACAACACATATTATTTGAAGCGAAGAAAAAAAAAACACCATGCTTTAGAGAACCATGCTTCATCTAAAGGAAAAAGACAACAACATTAAAACATCATTTTTGTTTTTTTAAGTCATGTTTTCTTTGCATTCTCTCAATTCTAGTTGAGTCAACTGCCGTGGTATGCACTTCAACAGAGGAAAGCATGAGTCTGAGAGATGGCAGTTCTGGATAGATACCAAGTCCAGCATGTGCTTGCCAGGAGAGAGGGTGTGGGAAGAAGAAAGGAGGGCAAGGTTCCTCCAGGGTCACCTGCTTCTGCCCTGGGGCTCTCAGCTCTGCACCTGTGTGTGCCTTAAGGGGCCACACAACCCAGCGTCTAAGAGCTTGGACTTT
This sequence comes from Balaenoptera acutorostrata, assembly GCF_949987535.1. NCBI lineage: Eukaryota > Metazoa > Chordata > Mammalia > Artiodactyla > Balaenopteridae > Balaenoptera > Balaenoptera acutorostrata. The sequence goes on along the minus strand of NC_080064.1, from coordinate 23,730,967 downwards.
GGGGGAACCCAAAAGGCCTGAGTTTTAGTCCCAACTCTGCCACTTATCAGCTGGGTGAGCTTGGGCATGAAACCCCACCTCTCTGAGCCTCAGTTTAATCATCTGTGAAATGAGCACCATACCAGTGCCCACCCCACAGGCTCCTTGGGAGAATTAAAGGAGATAATGCCTGCAAAGCCCCAAGCCAGGGCCTGGCATGGAGTCAACACTCCAAACTCATTAGCTATTAATTCTGCACTTTTTTAAAGATATTTTTTTTCACACTTCACTATTTCTGAAAAGTGGCATGTGTCTCACAATTGAAAAGTACATTGAACGTGTTCATGTCTCTTTTTCACTAGAAACTATTAGGAACTTGATGGTGGACTGCTAAATCCACAGTATCGAGAATGATAATGAAGAACTGCATTCCAGCAAAGGGCCCACAGGTGGGCACAGCCTTGCAAGAACAAGTTCTCCACGTTGCACTCTCTCTCACAAGGCAAACCCAGGTCCTGGACCAGAGATGAATGGAGATTTGAGACATTCACTTTGTTCAGTCCTGGAAAACAAAAGACTTGTCTGCCCTGCCCTTTTATGGCCATGGGAAAACCCATGTGCCAGACTTTTGCGTCTAGCCAGGATGGTGGAACTGGGTCTGGGCTTACCTTCCTGCTGGAAATAACTGACCAGTCAACCAAACAAACAAAATATATGAAACCACAGTTTTCAAGACACTGAACTCCAGACAATGAGAGACAGTGATTCCTAAGAGACAGGAATGAATGAGGTGAGTCAGTGGTTGCTCCAGTGAAAACAATGAGAGAGCTTCAGGATACAGGGAGGCAGAACCCAGGAGCCAGTGGACACAACGAATTGAAGAGGTGATGAGCAGTGAGTCCAGGGAGAACAAGAAAACTAGAGTTCACAGGACAGAGCTCTGTGGAGGAGGAAGCTACACAGAGAGAATGCTGGGAATCTGCAGAGGGTCCTCCTGGAGTATTCAGCTGAGTACTAACCAGTATATATGTGTGAAGGGAATACTTGAGTCTGAGGAAAAAGCCATTCAAGAGGATTGGAAGGGACAATGCCCAGTGCTCACACTGGGCAGGAACAGTGCTATTCCCATATCCTGACTCACAGAGCATTGGGTAGAGTACTCAGAAGAATCTTGCCTAAGTAGTGGGAGAAATTAGCCCAAGGCTAAATGATGCTCTGGACTCACCTAACGATGTTTCAAAGCAGGACCCAAAAGGATCAAACCATTTCCAGGCAATTTAAGTGGGTCCCAAGAATATTTATAAGGATACAAAAATATCAACCATCCTACAAGGCAAAATTGAGAATGGTATCCAATTAGAGATTAGCAGACATACAGAGTAGAAATATATGACCGATAATGAGGAGAAAATCAATCAATTAAAAGCAACCCTGGAAAAATCTGAAAGAGAAATTAAGGAAACACTCCCATTTACCACTGCAACAAAAAGAATAAAATACCTAGGCATAAACCTACCTAAGGAGACAAAAGACCTGTATGCAGACAACTATGACACTGATGAAAGAAATTAAAGATGATACAAACAGATGGAGAGATATACCATGTTCTTGGATTGGAAGAATCAACATTGTGAAAATGGCTATACTACCCAAAGCAATCTACAGATTCAATGCAATCCTTATCAAATTACCAATGGCATTTTTCACAGAACTAGAACAAAAAATTAAACAATTTGTATGGAAACACAAAAGACCCCGAATAGCCAAGGCAATCTTGAGAAAGAAAAACAGAGCTGGAGGAATCAGGCTCCCTGACTTCAGACTATACTACAAAGCTACAATAATCAAGACAGTATGGTACCGGCACAAAAACAGAAATATAGATCAATGGAACAGGATAGAAAGCCCAGAGATAAACCTAAGCACATATGGTCACCTTATCTTTGATAAAGGAGGCAAGGATATACAATGGAGAAAAGACAGCCTCTTCAATAAGTGGTGCTGGGAAAACTGGACAGCTGCATGTAAAAGAATGAAATTAGAACACTCCCTAACACCGTACACAAAAATAAACTCAAAATGGATTAAAGACCTAAATGTAAGGCCAGACACTATCAAACTCTTAGAGGAAAACATAGGCAGAACACTCTATGACATAAATCACAGCAAGATCCTTTTTGACCCACCTCCTAGAGAAATGGAAATAAAAACAAAAATAAACAAATGGGACCTAATGAAACTTAAAAGCTTTTGCACAGCAAAGGAAACCATAAACAAGACGAAAAGACAACCTTCAGAAAGGGAGAAAATATTTGCCAACGAAGCAACTGACAAAGGATTAATCTCCAAAGTATACAAGCAGCTCATGCAGCTCAATATCAAAAGAACAAACAACCCAATCAAAAAATGGGCAGAAGATCTAAATAGACATTTCTCCAAAGAAGATATACAGATTGCCAACAAACACATGAAAGGATGCTCAACATCACTAATTATTAGAGAAATGAAAATCAAAATTACAATGAGGTATCACCTCACACCAGTCAGAATGGCCATCATCAAAACATCTACAAACAATAAATGCTGGAGAGAGTGTGGAGAAAAGGGAACCCTCTTGCACTGTTGGTGGGAATGTAAGTTGATACAGCCACTATGGAGAACAGTATGGAGGTTCCTTAAAAAACTAAAAATAGAACTACCATATGACCCAGCAATCCCACTACTGGGCATATACCCTGAGAAAACCATAATTCAAAAAGAGTCATGTACCACAATATTTATTGCAGCTCTATTTACAATAGCCAGGACATGGAAGCAACCTAAATGTCCATCAACAGATGAATGGATAAAGAAGATGTGGCACATATATACAATGGAATATTACTCAGCCATAAAAAGAAATGAAATTGAGTTATTTGTAGTGAGGTGGATGGACCTAGAGACTGTCATACAGAGTGCAGTAAGTCAGAAAGAGAAAAATAAATACCGTATGTTAACACATATATATATGGAATCTAAAAAAAAAAAGGTTCTGAAGAACCTAGGGGCAGGACAGGAATAAAGACATAGACGTAGAGAATGGACTTGAGGACACAGGGAGGGGGAAGGGTAAGCTGGGATGAAGTGAGAGAGTGACACAGACATATATGTAAAATAGATAGCTAGTGGGAAGCAGCCGCATAGCCCAGGGAGATCAGCTCAGTGCTTTGGGTGCACCTAGAGGAGTAGGATAGGGAGGGTGGGAGGGAGACGCAAGAGGGGGGAGAAATGGGGATATATGTATATGTATAGCTGATTCACTTTGCTATACAGGAGAAACTAACACACCATTGTAAAGCAATTATACTTCAATAAAGATGTTAAAAAAAAAAAGAAAACCAACCCTGAACCAACAGAGGTGTTAGAATTTGCAGACAAGGACATTAAAACTGTTGTTATCACTGTGTTCCCTATGTTCAAAATGCTATGTAGAAACATGGAAAAATTTAAAAAGAATTAGATCAAATTCTAGAGTTGAAAATTACAATGTCTGATGAAAAATATACCAGATGGGATTAAGAGATTTGAAATTGCAGAAGAAAAAATTGATGAATGCAAAGTCATAACAATAGAAACTATCCAAAATAAAACACAGGGAAAAAAAAGAATTTAACAGAAATGAAAAGAGCATCCATGAGTTACAGGACAACTTCAAGCAGGATGATATACATGTAATTCAAGTTCCTAAAGGAAAAAAAGAGAAAGGGAGTGGGAGTAGAAAAATATTTGAAGAAAAAAATGGCAGAAATTTTTCTAAATTTGATACCATCTCTAAACCCAGAGATCTAAGAATCTCAACAGATTCCAAACACAAGAAAACTATACCAAGGCATACCATAATCAATTTTCCTAAAGCCAGTGATAAAGAGAAGAGGTTAAAAGCCAACAGAGAAAAAAGAAGCCTTAAGTACAAAGGAACAAAGGTAACAATGACAGCAGATTTCTCTTCAGAAACAATGAAAGCAAGAAGACAGTGAGGCCACAGCCTTAAAGTATTGAAAGGAAAAAATAATCTCTGAACCTACAATTCTATAACCAGTGAAAACTGTCTTTCAAAATTAAAGTGAAATTAAAACTTTTCCAGACATGTAAAGATCTTCAATACAAGAAATATTAAAGGTAGCCCTTCAGGCAGAAGAAAAATGATACCAGATGAAAATATGGCTCTACACAAAGCCATAGAGTACCAGAGGACTTCTCTGGTGGCGCAGTGGTTAAGAATCCGCCTGCCAATGCAGGGGAAACGGGTTTGAGCCCTGGTCCGGAAAGATCCCACATGCCTTGGAGCAACTAATCCCATGCGCCACAACTACTGAGCCTGCGCTCTAGAGCCTGCAAGCCACAACTGCTGAGCCCATGTGCCACAACTACTGAAGCCTCGCACCTAGTCCCCTTGCTCTACAACAAGAGAAGCCACCACAATAAGAAGCCCGTGCACCACAACAAAGAGTAGCCCCCATTCGCTGCAACCAGAGAAAGCCCACGCACAGCAGCGAAGACCCAGTACAGCCAAAAATTAATTAATTAATTAACTTAAAAAAAGAAAGAGTACCAGAAATGTGATTTTTTTCTTATTTTTAAAATGTCTTTAAAAATAATTGAGACACACTCACATACGCACACACGGTAAATCTATCATTCTAAATCCAGTGAAAAATGTCTTTGAAAACACAATACCATTTACTATAGCCCCAAGAAAAATGCAACACCAGGTATAAATCTAATAAAACATGTATGGTATCTGTATGCTGGAAACCACAAAACGCTGTTGAAAGAAATCCAAAAAAGACCTAAATAAATGAAAAGACATACCATGTTCATGACTCGGAAGAGTCAATAAGAGGTCTATGTATCCCCAAAGTTATCTATTGACTTAATACTATGACAGTCAAAATTCAAGCAGAATTTTCTTGTATACATAGAGAAGTTGATTCTAAAATTTATCTGATAGGGCAAAGGAACTGGAATAGATAAACAATTTTTAAAAGAGAGAACAAAGTTGGAGGAATCACACACTTTAATTTTAAGATTTACTATAAAGCTACAGTAATCAAGACAATGTGGTACTTGGTAAAGAGACAGAAATATAAATCAGTAGAACAGAATAGATAGTCCAGAAATAGACTCCCACCAATACAATCATTTGATATTTGACAAAGACGCAAAAGTAATTCAATGGAGAAAGGATGTCTTTTTAACAAATTGTGCTATAACAATTGGTCATCCATAGGCATCTACCCCCCAAAAAAGAATCTTGACATAAACTTTATACCTTACACAAGATTAACTCAAAATAAATATAGATCATAGGTAAATATAGAAAAAATAAAACAATAAAAATTTTAGGATAAACTATCCATGACCTGGATTTAGATGAAGAGTTCTTACAAATGACACCAAAAGCATAATCCATAAAAGAAAAAAAATGATACCTTGGAGGTCATCAAAATTTAAAACTATTGTTCTGTGGGAACACACTATCAAAACAATGAAGAGACAAGCTACAGAGTGGGAGAAAATATTTGCAAACAACTTATTCAACAAAGGATTTGTGTGCAGAACATAAAATGAACTCTCAAAACTCAAAAATAAGAAAACAATCCAATTAAAATAAAGGCAAAGACAGTGGCAGAGAGTTAGACATACAGATCAATGGAATAGAGCAGAGGACCCAGAAATAGATCCACAGAAATATGCCAACTGATTTTGGACAATCAAAAAAGCAACTATCACAATGTTCATTGCAGCACTATTTACAATAGCCAGGACATGGAAGCTACCTAAATGTCCATCAACAGACTAACGGACAAAGAAGATGTGGCACATATATACAATAGAATATTACTCAACCATAAAAAGAAACGAAACTGAGTTATTTGTAGTGAGGTGGATGGACCTAGAGTATGTCATACAGAGTGAAATAAGTCAGAAAGAGAAAAACAAATACCATGTGCTAACACATCTATATGGAATCTTAAAAAAAAAAAGAAATGGTACTGATGAACCTAATGGCAGGGCAGGAATAAAGACGTAGACATAAAGAATGGACTTGAGGACACGGGGGGAGGGGGAAGCTGGGAAGAAGTGAGAGGAGAATCGACATTTATACACTACCAAATGTAAAATAGTTAGCTAGTGGGAAGCAGCAGCATAGCACAGGGAGATGAGCTCGGTGCTTTGCAAAGACCTAGAGGGGTGGGATAGGGAAGGTGGGAGGGAGGCTCAAGAGGGAGGGGATATGGGGACATATGTGTGCATGTGGCTGATTCACTTTGTTGTGCGACAGAGGCTAGTGCAGTGTTGTGAAGCACTTATACTCCAATAAAGATCTATTTTTTAAAAAAAGCAATTCAGTGGAGTAAAACAGCCCTTTCAACAAATGGTGCTGGAGTAGTTGAACTTCCATAGGCAAAAATAATACTTCATCCTAAGCCTCACACCTTATATAAACATTAACTCAACTTTGGATCATGGGCTTACATGTAAAATGTAGAACTATAAAGTTTTTAGAAAACAACATAGGAGGAAATCTTTGCGATCTAGGGCTAGACAAAGAGTTCATAGACTTGAAACCAAAAGCACAATCTATAGAAGGAAAAATTGAGAAATTGGACTTCATCAAAATAAAAACTTTTGCCCTTCAAAATACTTCATTAAGAGGATGAAAAGAAAATCTACAGAGTAGGAGAAAATATTTGCAAACCACATATCCAACAAAGGACTAATGTCTGGAATATATAAAGAACTCTCAAAACTCAACAGCAAAAATATCCAACTAGAAAGTCGGCAAAAGATATATAGAGAGATTTTACCAAAGAGCATAGACAGTGGCAAATAAGCACATGGAAAGATGTTTGACATGATTAGCCATTAGATGTATACAAATTAAAACCACAGTGAGATACCAACACATAACCTATTAGAATGGCTAAAATAAAATACCAATTGCTAGCAAGGAAGCAGATCAACTAGAACTTTTGTACATTGCTGGTGGGAATGCAAAATAGTAGATTAACACTAAAAAATGGTTTGATAGGTACTTATAAAATTAATCATATATGTATTAGTTAGGATTCTCTAGAGAAACAAAACTAAAAGAATGTATATAGATATATAGAAAGAAATTTATTATGGGGAATTGTCTCATGCAATTACTGAGGCTGAGAAGGCCCACAATTTACCATCTCTAAGCTGGAGGTCCAGGAAAGCCAGTAATGTAGTTCCAGGCCAAACCCAAAGACCTGAGAGCCAGGGTATGAATGATATAGCTTCTAATCTAAGTCCAAAGGCCTGAAAACAAGGAATGCCAATGTCCAAGGGCAAGAACAAGAAATAGAGGCAAGGAACTGGAAAGGAAGAAGTAAAACTGTTCTTATTCATAGATGTCATGATTGCCAATGTAGAAATCTAATGAAATCTACAACAAAAGCTACTGGAATAAAGAAGTAAAGTTAGAAAGGTTGCAAAATAAAAGATCTATATGTGAAAATCAATTGTGTTTCTATATAGTAGCAATGAAAATCAGAAATAAAAATTTTAAAACACTATTTACAATAGCATCAAAAATATGAAATACTTAGGCACAAATCTGACAAAAGCTGTGTTCAACTTGAACTCTGAAAACTCCAAAACGTTGTTGAGAGAAATTGAAGAGGAACTAAATAAATGGAGAGAAACTCGATATTCTTGGTTGGAAAATGTCAGTTCTCCCCAAACTGATGAATAGATTCAATGCAATAACAAGCAAAATCCTAACAGTCTTCTTTTTACAGAAAACGGTAAATTGATTCTAAAAATCATGGAAATGCAAAAGACCTAGAATGGCCAAAAAGAAGAGAAAAATTGTAGGACTAACACTACCTGACTTCAACATTTATTGTAAGGCTAGAGTAATTAAAATAGTGTGGTGCTGGTAAAGGTAGATAAATTGATCAGTGGAACAGAAGTCTAGAAATAGACCCATATATATATATATATATATATATATATATATATATATATATATGGCAACTGATTTTTGACAAAAGTGCAAAGGCAATTCAGTGGAAAGAGGATAGTCTTTTCAACAACTGGCTGTCCATGTGTGAAAAAAAAATCTCAATTTATACCTCGCACCATATACAAAAACTAGCTCAGTATTTATTATATATCTAAATTCAAGACCTAAATTCAAAACCTACATCTATAAAAAGTTCTACAAAAAACTTAAGAAAAAATATTTATCACCCTTATTTAGGCAAAGATTTCTTAGATATGACACCAACAGTGTATCCTTAAAAGAAGAAATTAACAAATCTGACTTCATCAACAATTAAAAGTTCTGCTCTTCGAAAAAGAATAAAAAGACAAGTCACAAACCAGAAGAAAATAGTTGCAAATTATATATTTAATAAAAGACTTGTATTCAAAATCTATAAAAATTCTGGAAAATTAATAATAAGAAAAACAATAACTTATTAAAAAAAATGACCAAAGATTTGAACAGAAACGTCACCAAAAAAGAAAAATAAGGATGGCAAATAAGCAAATGAAAAAGTGTTCAATGCCATTAGACATCAGGGAAATGCACATTAACACCATAATGGGTCACTACACACCCATTAGAATGACTAAAATTAAAAAGACTCACTATACCAAGTGCTGGCGAGGATGTGGAGCAACTGAAATCTACATGCTGATGCCATACACTTTGGAAAACAGGACGTTCATTTCTTAGAAACTTAAACATATACCTACCGTACGATCCAGTCATTCCACTCGTTAGTATTTGTGCCAAAGAAAGCATATATCCATACAAAGGTCTGTGCACAAATGTTCATAGCAGTTTTATTTGTAATAGCCAAGAACTGGAAACAACTCAAATGTCCATTAACAGGAGAAGGAATCAACAAATTGTTGTATATCCGTACAATGGAATACCATTCAGTATTAAAAGGAAATGAACTACTGATACATGCAGCAGCACAGATGAATCTCAAAACAACTATGCTGAGACACATACGGTAGGATTCCACTGATATAAAATTGTAGAAAATGAAATCGAATCTATAGCGACAGCAAGCAGATCAGCAGAGGAGGCAGTAGGGAGGGCAGGATGGTGGGATGACCAAGGGGGCACGAGGAAAGTTAAGGATTTGGATTTGTTCACTATCATGACTGTGGGGATGGTTTCATGGGTGTATACCTATGTCAAACTCATCAAATTGCACACTTTAAAAATGGAAGTTTTTTGTATGTCATTGTACCTCAATAAAGCTGTTAAAATATATTAATAAAAGTGGAAAGGGGGAAAATAAGTCTAACCATCAGCTATCTCCCATGAGTGGTTTCTGCTGTGTGCTGTACCCCTGTACCGCCCTGGCCGGGGGCTCCCTGGCTGGCGTGCTGCCCGTCACTGGCTTCAGCGTGGGGACGAGAGCACCCAGCCTCCTCCAGCTCTCATTCTGGGAAAATCACCTCAAGTTCCACAGGTGTGATTATGAAGAGGGCAGGGGAAATGAGACAGACCAAGACAGTCCCCCCGCACTGGGGATGCGGGAACCTCAGGGAACAGGCTGGAGGTGGGTGACAAGTCTTCTCTTCCTGCTCACTCATGCCCGATGATTTAATATAGTTTGGACATTTCTCAAGCTGATCGGCAGCCAGGCCTCGGGCTGCATGAAATCAGGCAGATAAAAGCCGGAGCCAAGGGCACCGAGACTTTGGCTCCCTGTCGTTTTGCCACCGGCTCTGCCGGAGCCCAGCTGACACCACAGTGGAGAGTGAGAGTGAGAAGAAGAGAGAAAGGGAGAGGCTGTGAATTCCATGAAATTGTCCCTTCTTTAGAGTCGTGTGTTTCTGCTGCTGTTCCTTTCGCAGGAGGGGCTTCAGGGAGGTCCATCCAGCTGGGCAGAGGGGACCCCAGCCACTGGCAGTGGATTCTGAACACCTACTGTGTGTCAGGCCAGCATGGGTCCCAGGGACGCAGTAGTGGACAGGCCCGGCCCACAGACACCATCACGATCGTGATAGTAAATCACGGTCCTAAGTGCTCTCTGCGCCTCCTCTGTGCTCACGGCTCTACTCCTGCGGTGCCCACCCAGGGGACACCTGGCAACATCTAGAGATATTTCTGGCTGTCACACCTGGGGGGAGGTGGGGAAAGCTACTGGCATCGTGAGTAGAGGCCAGGGATGCTGTTACACATCCTATAATAGGACAACCTATAGGACAGCGGCTGCAACAAGGAAGTACCTGGACCAAATGGCAATAGGACCAAGGTTAGGGCCCCGGCTCTGTATCCATTTCTCATTTAAACCTCACAGCTGCCCTGGAAGTAGGATTATCATCATTCCCATTTTACAGAAAAGGAAACTGAGACCCACTGAGGCTTAAGCAAGTCACCCACCATAACTCACCTGTGGAAAGGCAGAACCAGGACTTGAACCAGGTCTGTCTGTGCCCAGAGTCTACACTGTGCATACCATACAGAATCCTCTAGGAGCCCGGGTCCCGAGTTCACGTTCCAGTGGAGCCCAATGGAGCACCAGGTGAGTCATTAGCTCTCTCCAAACCAGGAGCACTTTACTTTGAAAACTGGGCTCATGAGCCATGGCCTGGGTAAGCACAGGGTGCATGAGAAGCCTCCCACCTTGTGAAAAAGTTGGGGAAACAGAAGGGATCTCACATTCGCTCATTTATTGGTCAAGTATTCATTGGGCGTCTACTGTGTGCTTGACACTGCACTAGGCACTGGGGATGAGCTCTGAACGAGACATAGGGTCCCTGCTCTTGGGGCACTTAGGTTCTCAGAAGGACCCGGAGTCCCACGATCAGGGCCTCAGGTCCCAGCTTTGCTCTTCACCAGCCACAGCCCTGGGGCGCTTTGCACCCGAGGGTCCCCTGTCCTCCCCTGTAAGACCCGAGAGCGCCCTCTCCTCCTCCAAGGCTGTGGCTGGAGATCAAATGAGGAAACGGGTGTAAAGCTCTCAGCACAGCCCCAGCACTTACCAATCTGCAATGAATATTCATTTTTATTATTAGTGATGATTCTATTTAGAACGGCTGCTTGAGTAAAACATAAAACCAGGGGTTGTTACTTCCTCCTGTTTTAAGACTTCTGCTCCCTGTTAGCATTCATTCATTTCTTCCTTCCTTCCCTCTGGGCCCCGCAGGGATGGGGGGACCAGGCTCCCGGCCTCTGCTGATTGGACCAGGGCTGACACCTGACCCAGGCCAGACCAACCAGGCTTGGATTTGACCTGAGGGACCCTGGCCAGTCCCTGCTGGTAGCTAGCCATGGGAGACACTCTGGCACCTGTGGGCCCCATGGACAGGAAAGAGGAAAGGCTGGGCTGCAGAGGGAGGGCTTGGAGCCAGGATGAGAGGAAAGGGGTCTGGCAGTCTTTCTTCCTCAGGCCCTGCTGCCCTCTCCCTGCCTCTTAGGTCTCTGTGCTGCCTTCCCCGCCCCCATTTGTGTAATCAGTTCCCAGCTTTGACTTAATCCAGCCCAAGCCCTCTGACCCTCCTGTTTCCCCATAAGCCAATCAGTGCTCTGCACCCCTCTGGGCCCCAGGCCCACGTTGTATCTTCCCTGGGGCCTGTGCTGGACCCCAAGCTTCCCAAGGGCCTGGGCCCTGGTGGTCTTCAGCCATGTTTACTGGAGGAAGGAGTGAATGAGTGAGTGAAAGAGAGATTCAGTCTCAGAGGCCGCCCACCCAGTGGGAAGAGCCAGGGCCAGGGGTGGACAGACCTGCGTTTGATTCTGGCCCTGCTGCCCTTGGCCTCCGTGAGTGTCCACCTCCTGCCTGCAGCTGGGAGGGTGGGTGGGACACTGCAGGTGATGTGGGGAACATGCCCACCACCCAGCAGCACCTCGTCATTGCCAGCTGTGGTGACAGTTGTGGCCTAAACCTCTTAAAATCATCTTTTTGCTTTAGTAAGGGATTGCAGATCTAGCCTCAGCTTCCTTCTTCTTCCTAAACATCTTGCAATGCCCCCACTCCTGGAGCCCTCTGCTCTGGGGACAGCAGGGACAGCAGGGGACAGGAGTCCTTCCCTCCTCCCCGTTGCCAGAGACTGTGGAGGAAGGGGCACGCTGACGCATAGCTGCTCGGGTTCTTGGTTGGCTATTAACTGGACTTGATGACCCAGGGTGGAAGAAGATGTCCCAGCCTGGAGTCCCTGGGACCTGCCTCCCACTACTGGGACCTTACTGGTTACAGCTCTAGGGGAGGAGCGAGGGGAGAGGGGGGAGAAATGCAAGAGAGAGAGAGAGAGAGAGAGAGAGAGAGAGAGAGAGAGGGAAAGAGAGAGAGAGAGGGAGAGAGAGAGAGAGAGAGGGAGAGAGAGAGAGAGAGAGAGAGAGAGAGAGAGAGAGAGAGAGAGAGAAGGAGGTGGGACTTCCCTTGGAGGGAGTGAGACACAGGGGGAAGAGAGAGGATAGCCGTCTTCTAGAAGCAAAGAGCGCACAACCCTTTAATGTAATGGGTTGGGTTTTTTCCAAGATTTCTAGCGGCTCATCAACTTGAGAAAAATTTTAACTCTAATTTTTAAAAATTCCATGTATCTAAATCTGGTCTTTTCTGATGCTCAGATTTCAACCCCCAACCGTCTCATCAGCCGGGCTTGGAGGCCCTGACTCCTGCCAGGTCCACAGACTGGCCCAGAGAGGTGACTGGACAGTCCCCTCGGTGTCTGTCCCCTGATGCCCAAGGGCCTGAGCACTGAGCTGGGAGGGAAGAGAGCTGGTGCAGGAGAGTGGCTGGACCAGCTCCCGGTCTGGAGTCTTGGGCAGGTCCCTCCCTCTCCATGGGCCTCAGGATCCTCAGTCCTCACTCTGAAATGGGGGTGATGGCTTGGAAGAGTTGTGTTGGGTGATGGGAGGGGGAGGAAATTCATCGCATCGCCTGGCCCAGAGCAGTCACTCCCTTGCGCCCACAGCTCTGCCCTGCCAAGACAGCAACGTGGAAAATCGTGTGGAATGTTTTCATAGCAAATGGTAGAAAAGCCAACCACCTAAATCAACTTAAGCCGAAAGGGAATATTTTTAGTCCACCGTAACTGGGAAGTACATGGGTGTCTAGGCCCCGCTCTGCTCCTGCAGCCCCTCCCTCCCCCCTCCACTGCACCATCCACCAAGCTTAGGGTCTCACCACCTCACTTGCCCAGCATCCACTTTGTCACTACAACAACAGCATCAATAATAATGATGACGATGATGGTGGTGATGGAAACATTTAGTGAGTATCAACTATGTGCCAGCCCTGTGCTAAATGTTTTTCGTACATTATCTCATTTAATCTTTTGAACAGTCCTAAGGAGTAGCGATTCTGGGTTAATTTGCTGAAAATCCATTTAGTAAATAATCAATTCATCAAGTAACCAATTACTAAAAATTCATTTGCCCAATGATCCATGAGATGCTCGGAGACAGGCAGATACATTAGCCCTGGTCTGGGCCTAGAAACCAGTCAGCTGTTTCACCAGAGTGGCGGAAACAGAGGCAGAACTGTAGCTACGAAGAACCAGGACATAAATCTGCAAACACTGGGACTTCCAGTGACTGCTGGAAAGGGAAGGAAGCCCATCCATTGGATGAATTGCTTTTCTGTGAATTGACTTCCTGAGATGAAGAAACAGAGGCAAAGAGAAGTCAGGTAACTGGCCCAAGGTCACCCAGCTGGGGAGCAGGTGCTGCAGGGGCCACCCAGGAGGTGCGGACTCTGTTCCACTCAGACACCCATGCAAGTCGCTTCCCCTCGCAGGGCCTCATCTTCCCCATGTGTGAAGGACAAGTTGGACTGTATTATCCCTAAGGCCCTCCTGAGCTGACGTTCTGTGAAAGCAAGACTCAGAGACAGCTAGCAGCCTGCCCAGGACCACACAGCAGGTCAGCTGGACAGTAGCGCCTGTCCCAGATCTCCTGCCTCCCTGTCTAGGGTCTGTCCCTTGTTCCTGCTACCTCAGTCACACACCCTCTGGAGCATTAACCTGCTGGAAATTCTGTCTTAGTTACTTTGCAAGGCAAAAACACATCTATATCAAGAGATAACTGAAAAATAACACTGATGAAGAATGAGTTCCAGAGATGACGTAACTAATTACACCCATCAACAGGTTCAGAATCACCTCCAAACAAGAAGTGAATGGTTCCCTAGGTCATTGCCCACCCAGCCCTCCCCTCGGGTCTGGAACCCCCCAGATGCCCAGCCCTGGAAGTTCGCCTTGCACTGAAGGCCCAAGAAAGGCCTTGTGATACAGATGGATTTGGGGATAGACATGAAAAAGGCCAGGATGTTGTGACCATGACCGAGGAGGAACCTGATGGGTTCATGGCTACAGTTAGCACTACAGCACTGTGCCAGGCTGGGTTCTGGAAGAAGCAGGTGGGAGACCAGGATGTGGGTGCCAGTGGTTTGTTTGCAGGGACTCCAGGCAGCCCCAGCGGGGAGCGGAGGAGTGAGACAGGGAAGGAGGGAAGGAATCCAGGGTGCGGGTTTCCAGACTACGACTTTTCTCAGAGCAGAAAATGCCCTCCCTGCCCCTCCACCCACCTCCCGCGGGGCTACAGGACCAGCCCAAAGCCAAGCTCCCCCAGCAAGACCCCGAGCACCTGAGGCCGGCCTTGTTCAGCTCTCTGCCCATCCAGTGTCCTGTCAGAGCTGATGTGGGGATTATGGGATAGCACAGCTGGGAGCCCCAGCGCCTGCCTGGGCCCCTGGCAACACCAGCTAACACAGTCACAGTCACTGAGCACTTGCTGCCTGAGGCTCCAGAGCACATCCCACTGAAGCCTCACAACAAACCCATTTTACAGAGGTGGAAGCTGAGGTAGAGAGAGAGAAGTACCCAGTGTGGTCCTTGTAGCAACAGCAGGGCCTGTCACAGGGTGGGTGCTCAATAAACGCTCCTCCTGTGGACCAGCGCTTATCAAAGTGGGATTCCCAGGCCAGCAGCATCAACATCACCTGGAGACACATTAGAAATGCAGATTCTCAGTCTCACCCCAGCTGGTGTGGCCTCTGAGGGCCTGGACTCTACAGCCAGATTGCCCGGTTCAACCCTGGCTCTGACACCACTTCCATGTCTTCTGGCAAGTCACCTAGCTCTCTCTGTGCCTCAGTTTCCCCATCTGTCTAATAGGGATGTTAATGCAATGGCCCTCAAAGGGTTGTTAATAGGATTAAATGAGTTACTTCATGTGAACTGTTTAGAACAGAGACCAGCTGGCTGACCATAAGGAATCCACTTTTACTGAGAGCCTCCTGTGTGCTTGGGACACCACCAGGCATTTTCTGTAAATGATGCTAAAATGTATTGAGTGTGGACCAAGCACTGTTTTGGCTGCCTTACCAAATTCGCTCACTTAATCTTCACAGCCTCCCCACGGGGTGGGTACTAGTGGCATTGTATTTTATAGTTGAAGAAACTGATGTTCAGAGTGGTTCTGTAACTTACCCAAGGTCACAGCCAGCATCTGGTGGAGTCAGCAAGTGAACCCAGGCAGCCTGGCTCCAGGCCCTGCATACCTCACCATGACCCTCTGCCACCTCTCCCCTCGTGAGCTCATTCAAGTCTCATAGCAACTGTGTGCGTTCTCCATCATCATCCCCATCTGAGAAAACCAAGGCCCAGATGGGTAATCACATCGGGCACTGTTTTAATTACCTTACAAACTCAACTCCTTTAATCCTCACAGTCACCCTATGAGGTAAGTACTAGAGTTACCCCATTTTACAGATTAGGAAACCGAGGCTCAAATGAGATAGATGACTGGCCTTAACATCCCACAGCTGGTATTCAGAGGAGTTGGGATCCAGGTCTGTCTGATTCCAACGTCCAGGTTCTACCCCCTACCCTGGCCGCACTGTCCTCCCAGGGCACAGAGAGTCCTCACACAGGGCAATGGACACAGAACCACACCCCTAATGCTCTTCATGATGCAGCCTCCGCAGACCCAGGCCACCCCTGCTTCTTCCTGGAAGAGCTGAGCTCCTGCCTTGCTATCCCTTCTCCAAGCTGCCTCCTGTCCTAATCCTTGGTGATTTTGATAACCACGGAGGTGATCTGGCCGATGCCCTGGACTCATGGTTCCTGACCTCCCCTCCTCCACGGCTATTGGAGGGGTTGGTTTTCAGCCACCTGAGACTCACAATGGGCTCTCAGGTGGAGGTTTGCAAGAGATCACAGGGCCCTTGAAAGCGGGAGGCAGCGGAGCTGGCAAGACCAGGTCTGCCTGTGACAGCCGCCGTCCCATTCACAGGCCGGTGTGACCCAGACAGTCAGAGGCCATGGCCACCCAGCCAGGAGTGCCCTTTCCCCCAAGGGCCCCCCACGCCAGCCCCCTGCCATCCAGATGCCAGCGCCTGCCCCAGTTAGTCTGGCCGACACGGAGTTAAGGTCTCGGGTCAAGAAGGAAACCTGGCCCAATGTGATCACGAGGCCCTGAGCCTTCTAGCCTCGGCCGCCACCATCCTACCCCCAGCCCTGGAGCTATCAGCGTCTCCAACTGGCACCACAGTGGCTGGTCCACAGAAACACAGCCGCCCTCTCGCTATGCAGATTTGTACCCAGGACACGGAGACCTGCAGCATGTTTTATTTTCTTTGAACAAATCAACTTTCCATCACAACGTGAAGAGTGGAATGTTCCGATATCAGAGGTCTAGAAACGAATATCCAATTCTGTGGGTTTTATTGGTCTCACCCACGCTCACCTGCTGTCCCTTCAGGGAGCCCCCAAGGCTTGGTTGGCAGTGTTCTCAAAGCCCTGTGTGTCCCTCCCTCAACTGAATGACTGTTCCCTCTTGTTTTCTCTCTCCCCCTCCCTCTCCCCCCCTCCCCTCCCTCTCCTCCCTCTCATCCTCCCTTGCTAGTTATAATCTCTGAGAACAGGAAAACACAAATTCAGAACGGTATTGTCTTTTATTAATTAGGATTTAGTTCCTTTATTGAAATGCTGCAAGGTGGAGGTTTTCAAAAGAGACAATGAAGGTGCTGGTTGTAATTAACATTGCCCTGCTCTCTGGAAAACAAGAATTTTTCCAGGGTGTGAATTTCTTTTTAAAGAGCTTTAGCATGGGAGACTTCAGGAAGGCCAGCCCAGCCCAGGGATTAGCGAGCAAAGCAGGAGTCAGAGGAAAGGAGGGTTGTCAAGCTGAGACACAGAAGGGTGAGCCTTGAGGAAGGATCAGGGAGACTCCACGATAGGGAGTGACACCCCCAGACCCTGCACTACCAGGATGACTGGGTGCTCTGGGCCTGAGGGAGGGACGGGAGGATCTGTCCAACAGTGGAACAGGTTCCCTTGACAGGGAGTGAGCTCCCCGTCCCTGTAAAAGTTTGAGCTATTACTCACAGGACAGTGAAGGGAGGTCTTCCTGCATTGCCATGGGGAGCTGGACTAAGGTCTCTTCCTGTGCTAAGATTCTGGTTCCAGAACGTCTGTTTCAACTGAATCATTTCTCTGAATCATTCCGTTCTTTCTAAGAGCCAAGCATGCTGTGAATGTGGTTGCAAGTCTCTCTGAGCAATTCCTTAATTCAAAGATTCCTGGGGCCTGGGATTCTATGAATGCATCTGTGATCTTATAATTCTAGGATTTTGTGAAAGGCATAAGATTCTGCCATTCAAAGACTCCATTAAGGTAGCTTTGAGTCTCTGAAAGATGCTCTTATTCCAAGATCCTGTGAATCACAGATGCCATGAAAGGGACTCACAGATACGAAAATACTTGACTGTGAGAGAAGGAAGTTTCCAAGACCCTCCCCTCTCACATTTCAACATCTGCTAAGGGGAGGACACTGGGCCGATGACCCACAAGCTACCCTCAGCACTAACATGTGGGGTCATGGGAGTCCCTGACCCCACACTCCACCCCCCTCCTTACCTGTCCTCATCTGGCTCACCCCAATCTTCCCCGGCAGGGATCCAGGGCCCTAGGGGTGAACCAAGCATCCCGGAAGCCCCACCCCTCCCCAGCTCCACATGAGCTTGGTGCCTGGTTAACCTGGGAGGTGGACCCTCCCAGGAAAGCCTCAGTAGTTAACATGTCTGTAAACCGCTTTTTGGATTCTTCTCCCCAAAACTCCCTGGGACCATCGCCCCAAACAGGCTGGGACACCTCCCAGGTTCTCTCTTCTTGCTCCCTCCACCCCTCAGACCCAGGGCAGCCGGCGTGGGCACACCCCTGCTCTGCCTGGCAGAGCTACTTGGCAGCCTTCTGTGTTGTAATAACTGAGGTTAATCTGGCCCCAGGGACTCCTGAGCCCTCCCCATGGGCTGAGTGAGCTAAACAGGCCCTGAAGCCCCAGGTGACAGGACCCAGGAAGCCAACCCCTCAGCAGATGGGCTCCCAGCCACACACGTTTCTCCCTTGGGATATTAATTACAAGGAAGATGGCGGGTGCAGCCTTGGATGCCAGTGGAAATTTTCTGGTGCGGCTCATTCAGAAAAATGCAGGAGAAGGAGTGAGAACCAAGAGCCCACTTTCATTTCTGTTCTGTTTGTGTTTCCTGGTCCTCTTGCCCTTCTCCACGGAGCTCTTCTCCTATATTCTCTGTTTAATCTGGGTGCTCTCAGTGGGCTCTGAGCACCGGCTGTCCTGCCGGGTTCACTCTGGCTTCTCTGGAAGGAACTGGATCCCAGGGAGGGAGAGATGGAAGACAGGTAGGGAGGGGCCGGAATTCTGGAGGCTGGGTCCACAATCGGTCCTCCAGGACGTCCCAGGGCGGCCCCCTCCCACCCACCCCGACCTCAACGGGCAGGTGGGTGTCCTGGGCAGCTGCGGCAGAGAGGGAACCCGGAGCCCAGAGCCCGCAGTCTTAGCCCTGGGGATTGGGACAAGCCAATCCCCTCCCTGCATCTCAGGAGCCTTTCTGGAAATTTCCCCAGAGTTGGCCTGGCCTAAGCCCCCCGGGAGCTGGCAGAGGAGGTCTGACCTCACCCGGGGGAGGCGGGCAGAGGCTGCCATGGCCGCAGACCCAGGCTCTCGGCTCAGGCATCCCAGCCTTTCCCAGGCTGAGGCTCAGGGGCTCCATCTGCAGGACCAGAGGGCCGCTGCCCCCCCTCCCACCTGTTAGATGCCGGTCTCACTTCTGGGACCTTGGCTGCCTTGTTCACTGCTGAGCAGCCAAGGGTCTGACATAGGTCCTGGTACAACATGTATCTGTAAGTAGGAAGGGAAGAAGGAGGGAGGGAGGAAGAGAGATAACCTTCCTTCCTTCCTCTCTCCCTCTTATCTTATACATTATCCACTGTACATCCCTGCCCTCATGCAGCTGACATTCCAGGGGAGCAGACAGATAATAAGCTGTAAACATAATGCATTTATAAATTATATAGAATATTGAGGGGGGAGAGTGGGAGCAGGGTTCAGTGGCTGGGGAAGCCTCCTGAGAAGACGAGGTTTGAGCAAAGACTTGTCCCCTTGTTTCATCGTCACATGATGAGGAAACAGCGGCTCAGAGAGGTTGAACATGTGCCCTAGGTCACACAGCATGAGGGGGAGGCAGGACTTCTGTCCACTCTGCTGCACTCTGAACCCTGACAGGCATCACCTAGCGGGCCAGGAGGAAGAGAGGCAGCCAGGAGTCTCAGATGCCCCCCACCTTGGGTACAGACAGACCCTCGTGCACTGCCTCACAGCCCCCATCAGAGCACTCAGCACCCACCCAGCCACCCAGCCCGCATGCTGCGTCCCAGGGTAGAGCCAGGTTCCAGGCTGCACCCTCCAGAGTGGAGGAGAGGAACAGGAGCGGTTGGGGGTTACATTTTCCGCACGTGAAGGAGGGGGAGTCCCTCGGGGCCAGGCGGCGAGGGCACCCACCAACCTGCTCCCTGTGGTCCAGACGGCAGGAGCATCTCTGGCAGCTGCTGCCCGGGCCCCTCTGGTCAGATGTGAACAGAGGGGAGCCCACACCCACCCCAGGCCAAGGCAGGACAGGCCTTTGGCTCAAGGACCAGAGCCCGGGCTGCCTCCCTGTGGAGAGATGCCGTGAGGCCAGAGCATCAGGGGACGGATCAGAACCATGCAGCCTCATTACCCTCCGGCCTGTTTCCCACCGCACGGGGCTGAGGTGGCGGCTACACTAACCACACGGACAGCCGGGGTGACACAGGCAGCTGGGGTCAGGGCCGAGGGGAGAGAACCCAGGGCCTGGAGGCCTGAGGCAGGGGATGGCCTTGGAGAGAAGGGGGAGGGGGGGCAGAGGGGGGTTGTGTTCGGAGCCCCCACCCCTCACCTGTGACGGGCACTTCACACACTCTGTCTTCTGTAATCCTCACAACATTTTGAAGATGCAGCTTCTGTCTTTAGCCCCTCGGGCCCCTTGCCCCACACTCGTCACTCACACACTGTCTCCTTTTGGTCTCCACGCCAGGTGGGAATTGTTCTCCCCATTTCCTAGGTGAGCAAACTGAGAGCCAGAGGGGCAGTCACGTGCCCGAAGCAACACAGCACGTCAGGGACAGCGCTGGGACTCACCCAGCTCTTTGGATTGTGGCATCCGTGTTCTTCCGAGGGTTCTAGAAGGGACTTCTTGGGGACCCCATGGGTAAGAGTTCAATCAGGAGACAGAAGCCACATAGCTATTTGAGTAGGGGATGCTTAACATAAAGAATTATTAAGCTATGCTTTGGAGTGACTATAAGGATATAAGGAGAAATCTGAAGGGAATCCTAGGACTGAGGAAGCACAACCCTGGACTTGTACAGGGTCCCTTCACCCAGCGGCCAGGATTTGGACGTTGATGGAAAAGTGTGGTTGCAGCCCCCTAGATAGCAGAGAAGTTGCTGGGTTCACCCAGAGCAGATGCTAGTGGGCAGGAAATACCCTCAGGCACGAGCCAGCCAAGGCTAGAGGGCTGTGCACAGAGGGAGCCGGATGATCTGAGGGTGAAAATCCTGGCGCACACAATCCCCTCAGGGTCACCTATGGTCTGGTGACCACAGCAAGGTGGTCACCAGACCCAGGGTGGGCTGTGAGCTCACCGAGGGGTCATGCACTCTGGCTTCCCATGCTCACACTTGCTGGTGGAAGAAAAACAGCACAGCTGACCAGAGAGAGGACCCTTCACCCGCCAGCGTCCCTCCGTCACCCTCTACTGACAAAGCTTAACACGATGCACACGCCAAGGGGAGGTGCTGACTCCAGTCCAGAATCTAGGACCAGCAACCCAGGGGGGAATTTGGGGCTGAGAGGCAATAAATCAGGGGTCTGAAAACCATCGCCTGCAGGTCTTATCTGGCCTTTCATCTGTTTTTGTACAACCCCTGAGCCAAGAATAGTTTTAACATTTTTAAATGTTTGAAAAAATAATTAAGAGAATATTGTTTCATGACGTGACCATTATATGAAATGCAAATTTCAGTGTTCACAAATAAGTTTTGAATTGTGTCAGTTAAAAAATTGTGGAAATTTTCTCTCTGGTTACATAAATACCTTCATTGTATCCTTGATTTGTCTCTTGGTCCACCGATCCTAAAATAATTCATATCTGTCCTTTACAGAAAAGTCTGACAAGTCCTGCAATGAATTGATAGCTGTCTAGAGCTTCCTTGGTTACCATGAATTGCCCTCCATGCCACTCCCAAAGCTGTCAGATCTGGGCTGCCACGCCCTGGCCTGGCCAAGCCTCTGGACAGCTCAAGGCCAGGAGATGGAAGAGGAGTCCAACTGGGGACCTCATACAGACACCTTAGGGTAAGGGATCCAAGGGCGGCCTGGCTGGAGAAGGGGTGCAGTCTTCTCTGAAGGTACAGTTTTCTTTTGCCGGGTTTGCCCCATGAGAGAAGTCACTGCCCCCCTTGGGAGGTTTTGGAGGAGGTTAAAGGAATCAGATGCTACTGATGTGGCTCTAATAACAGGGGTGAAACCAGCTCTCTCTGACCGGGTCTGAGCCCTGCTCTTGACCCTGGAACTGGAGGTCCCAGTGGTTCCTGGACCACAGAGCCCCCTGGTGTCAGATCCCTCCATGCCAGCCCCACATCTGCCATTCCAGGCCCACCCTCCTCAAAAACACACCACCCCAAAACCTAAGACGTCCTTCACACTCATCTTTTTTTTTTTTTTAATGAAGTATAGTTGATTTACAGTGTTGTGTTAGTTTCAGGTGTAATGCTCATCTTGTCCTGTCTCTGGGGCCCATTTCACAGTTGGGGAAACTGAGTCAAGTTCACTGGATGACAGCAAAGAGGGAGTAGAAATAGCAGAAACTTAAGAGACAACAGGCCTGGCTTCCAATTCCAGCTCCAACTCGGGTGCTCTGGGTAAATCCTGCCTGCGTCTGAGTCTCCTTTAACACCCATAAAATGTCCATCACCCACCCTCTCTGCACCTCACCCAGTCCCTGCACACATCTGCCTGGCTTAGTTCCTGTCTATAAAATGGGTCTGTGAAATAAGCACTGTGAAGTTAAGTTAGAAAATCCATGTAAAGAGTCCAGCACGTGGCGCCCAAGAAACAGTAGCTCAATTAGAGCAGCGGTCCCCAAACTTGTTGGCACCAGGGACCGTTTCGTGGAAGACAATTTTTCCACGGACCGGTGTGGGGGAGATGGTTTCAGTATGATTCAAGCACATTACATTTATTGTGCACTTTATTTCTATTATTATTACATTGTAATATATAATGAAATAATTATACAACTCACCATAGTGCAGAATCAGTGGGAGCCCAGAGCTTGTTTTCACTTGCCACTCACTGATAGGGTTTTGATACGAGTCTGCAAGCAATCGATTTATTATGGTCTCTGTGCAGTCAAACCTCTCTGCTAGTGATAATCTGTATTTGCAGCCACTCAAGGAGCATGAAAGCTAGACCCCTCGCGTTCGCAGTTCACAGTAGCGTTCTCACTCCTATGAGAATCTAATGCCGCCGCTGATCTGACAGGAGAGGGAGCTCAGGCGGTAATGAGAGCGATGGGGAGCGGCTGTAAATACAGATGAAGCATCACTTGCTTCCCAGCTGCTCACCTCCTGCCATGCGACCCGGTTCCTAACAGGCCATGAACTGGTCCTTGGCCCGGGGGTTGGAGACCCCTGCAATAGAGGACCAAGGCTGCCCGGACCCAAATCCCCAGAGATTGCATCCCTGTGAGCAGAGCAGCCCTTCCCCAGGACAATCCACATAATGCCAGTCAGGTGGATTGAGCTTCTGTGGCCGAGCCTCCCAGCCACGAGGTAGCTCTGAAGAGGGGGTGAAGCACCTCAGCTGGTGGGACCCCCCTGAGCAACTTCTGTCTCCTCCTGTATTAATTGTATTCCTATCTGGAACAGATGGGGTGGTAGGTCTTTTTTCTCCCCGTTTTACAAAGAGCTTTGGTCCAGGAGATAACTGTGTAATTAAATGAGGAAGGCAAAACAGTCCTCTTAGAGGGACCTCACCATCTTCCATCACTTGTAAATCTATTAATGAACTGTAAGTGCAAAGATTAAACCCTTCCTGAAACCTGGTAACCAGTTCATCGTGCGGCAAAAAGACTCCCAATGTAATCCAAGACCTAAAGATGGAAAGAAAACAATGTTAATTAGCTTTGCTCTGTTTATCTACACAAAAATAAAAGAAATACAACTTGGTTGCATAGCAATGTGACATTTGCCAGTAGACTCTGGCTGCCTGGGGAGATTCTGGTTTTCCTTCTTTCTGGGGTTTGTTTATAAGCTTCTGTTAATCAAACAAAGAGCTGAAAGAGATTTGGAAGCTGGGTCTCCTAAGGACCTGGAGCAGATGTGGGGAGAATTGAGATGAGTTAATGGCAGGAGTTTGAGTTGGAGAGCGATCCTGAGATGATGCCTGCTGCCTTCCTCAGGGCCTGGAGAGGTAGAACGAATCCCCCCATGCAGGGAAGAATGTGGGCAGAGGGAGCTGCATAGAGCAGGCATGGGGGTGAGGGCGCCAAGTGAGCTGTTAGTAGCCCACACTCATCGCAGATGGACGACTGACCTGAGAAGGGCATCTTCGCTCTTCCCCCACCCATCAGTGACACACAGCACAGTGATGGATTCAGAGATGAGTGTGGTCAGAGATGCTGATTCTTGTGCAAGCAGTTTAATGAGGGAGTGTCTCAGGAGAAACCTGCAAGAAATGGGCCTTTGAGTGGTTTTCCAATTTTTGGCTAATACAAATAAAGGTGCCACACATATCCTTGTAATGGACTTTTGAGGACGTATGTTTTTATTTTTCTAGGGGAAATAGTCAGGGTGAAACCACCAAGTCATAGATTAGTTATATGCTGAACTTTATAAGAAGCTATTAAATCGTTTTCCAAAGCAGTGGTAACAGCCCACATTCCCACCAGCAGTGGGCAGGGGTCCCAGTGTTCCCAACCCTAGCCAACACTTAGTCTTAGAAATTTTAGCCATTTCAGTGGGAGTAGAGTATCTTTTGTGGTTTTATTTCACATTTGCCTGATAACTAGTTACATTGTCCATCTTTTCCTGTGCTTTTTGGTCATCATGAACCCATTGTGAAGTGTCTCTTGGAGCATTTTGACCATTTTTATTGCAATTTTCATAGGAAGTCTTGCACATTTTTTTGATTGAATCTCTTTATATTTATTTTTAGGTTTTGTTATAATAGTAAATAGTATTTTTCTTTCACTTGCCAATTTTGGGTTGCTAGTACATAGAAATACAACTGATGTATATATAGCAAACTTGTATATCCCTCAGCTGGCACCCGAGCCTGTAGTAAACAAGCATTTATTTGAGCTCCCTGAGTCTACTTAGGTTTGATGGTGCAGGAGATGGCAGAGATGAAGGGAAAAGGAAGCCTTTCTCATCTGCCAATGAGGATAATGCTAATAGTTTACATTACATAGCTCTTAGTATATGTCACCCACTACATTAAATGTGTGTGTGTGTAAACATGTACACACATATATTCACTCATTCAATCCTTAGAAACACCCCATGAGGCAGCTGCTGTCATTACTCGTTCCATTTTACCAGGGGAAACTAAGGCACAGAGAGCTCATGTAACTCCATAAAGGTCACCCAGCCAGTAAATGCAGAGCCAGGGTCAAATCCAGCAGGCCTGGCCTTCTAGCCTATGCTCCCAGCCCTGCTGCTGTCCTGTCTCCAGTACATCCTTGAAGATGACCTTGGAGGTTAATTGATATATGCCTGTAAAGGCTGAGCACAGTCCGGGCACACAGTCAGCGCTCAATAAATGCTGGCTGAGAGTCAGGCACTACCCTGCACCAAGGGGAGACAGTGGTGACTGAGCCAGACACAGACCCCTGAGGGGCTTCCGGCGCCATGGGAGGATGGAGGCGTAAACAGTCACTTGCAGCGCAGAGGAGAGCCAATGGGAGAAACTCGGGGGCCACAGGAGCCCAAGGAGGGGCAGTGGAGACAGAGGAGGGAACAGCATGTGCAAAGGCCTGGTGGTGAGGAGGACGGGCCTGGCCCCGGGCCCAGAAAGGAGCAGGGGGGGCCATTCAGCAGGAGCGAAGCAAGGAAGCAGGGTGCCCAGGCAAGGTTCAGGAAGGGTAATTGGGGAAGTGCCAGGACTAGACTGAGGAGGCATCGTGGGGCAGGCCAGCGGGAAGCAGCCAGGTTGGTGGCCGGGCTCACAGTCAGCTCTCCCCCGCCTACATCCCATGAGCATGGGGGCTTCCCCAGAGAGCGCTGCAGGGACGTCGGGGAGCCCTCCTCTGTTCTCCGCCTGAACCCTCCCCTCTGGGGGCAGCGCTGTAGACAGACCCTGGAGCCCCCAGGCTGTGGGGTGTCAAGCACCCCCTCACTCCCCCATCCATATCCTCTCCCGTTTTATCCCCCTCCCTCTGAGACTGTTCCAGTACATTAAATGGTGAAGCAGCCTCATTCTGGAAGCTTCCAGCTCATTAACTGGTGAGGAGGGAATGAGTGAGGGAGACCCCCCTGCCCAGGAGTCCTCCCCTGAGCTTCCTGCCCTGCAGGGGGCGGGGCTGGGGAGGGGCGTTCAGGGAGCAGTTCTGAGACCCCCATCTGTGCCCTCGGGAGACCTGACAGATCTGCGTCCTACTCGCCAGGAAAGGTAAGCCCCACGAGGCCTCCCCCACTGGGTCCCTTTAGTCCTTCAAGGTAGGAGCATGATACTCGGGCTAAGGAGGCAGCCTCTGAGGACCCAGGGCTGTGGGAGCAGAGGACGGTGGCCTGGCAGGGTCTCCTTGCTGGTCCCACATGCCCCCCTCAGCACGGGCTCCTTCTCCTGCTGGGCAGCAGGGCCCACCAATGCCTCCCTGGGGATGGACATAGAAGGGACCTTGGCAGGGGCCTGGAGCAGGGCTGTGGAGGGGGACCTACTGTGATTGGACCACGGGGTGATGGCGGCCAGATGCTGGCTCTGGGTTCTGTGTGTCTAGCACCCCCTTTCCCACAGAGGGTTGAGAAATATAAAACCCGAGCAGGGCAGGCAGGGGGAGGGGAACTAGCCCTGGTCCCAGGCCAAGAATGTGCTCAGTGTGCTTGGTCCCCCATCCTTGAGATGTTGAATAGGTGCCTAACTCAGCTCCTCCTTACCTCCCAGGAGGTAAAGATGGTGACACTGGTGGACAAAGTGTCCTCTCCTTCCCCCACCCACTGGACAATGGGGGAGTTTGGAAAGGTAGGGAGGAGAGGGGAGATATTCCTGGCAGGGGAACAGTATAAGCAAAGTCTCCGACGTGGGAGCTTAGATGGTAAAATAAGGGGATGGTGAGGAGACAGGCCTGTGTGAAAGACAGGACACGTGCTGGGGACAAGGGACAGATGTCTGCATGCACAGGGAAAACGGCCCATCCTGTACAACTCAGAAGGCCGGGGACTCACATGTTAATAGGCAGGTTGGGTGGTTCCCGTCACCTCTGACTCTGTGCCCCACTGGGTCCTCTCCGACCACGTGCAAGGAGAACACGCAGAGCCGGAGGTTGAGGGGTGTCCCCGGCCCTCAGAGGACATGGAGCTGATCCCGGGCATCTGTGTAGGGAGGGACGGGAGTGTTTTTCATCCTCATCCTCCTTCTGGGACCCTCACGGTCATCATCTGCAAGGGTAAGTGAGGCTGGTACCCTGGCCCCCCTCCAGGTGGCCGTAGAGGCCTGGTGGGCATAGAGGCATGGCAGCTGGGGACAAACGGGGCAGCTTGCTGGGGGTGAGTGTGATGGGAGAGGGGGGTCTTGCTGGCCACCAGCCCCTCCCTCTCCTGAGGGTCAGCTCCAGCCTGAGCATTGGGCCTGTGCATAAAGCTTGTGGTGGGAAGACAGGACCCTGCAAATGGAGAGGCCTGGCTTCTGGTGGATGCCGGATGCCACTGTCCAGGGAAAGGCGCTCAGTAGGGAAGCTGCTCCAGTTGAAAGGGTGTTTGCAAGGGTTGAGTCTCTTAGTGCACTTTGCAGTGGGCAGCATGAATCTCAGTACATCTTAGAATCCAGAACTTAGAATCATGGAATTTTGGAGTTTCATAAACCCAGGACTTGGGATTCTAAGACTCTTAGAACTGAGAATTGTAGAGGCTCAGACCCCAAAAAGTGAGCACTCCAAGGCAGTTCAGGGCATCTAGTCTAACAAACAAATAATCTTCAAAACTACAGGGGGAAAATTACTTTAAACCATTCTGTTGGAGCACAGTACGTGGAGTTACTGAAGGCTGAGCCTCTGGTTGGAGCAGGTGGGAGCTTCTGAGACCCCTCTGCTCTCCCTCCCCGCCCCACCGCATTCCCCACCAAGCAGCCCCAGGACTTTGTGGTCCAAGCCCCTTAACTGAGGGATGGAGATGCTGAGGCCCAGAGGGGTCATGGACCTGCCCGAGGTCACCCAGGCAGAACCCGCTCCACCCTCTCCCCGCCTGGGTTCTGCGCAGCTGCTGCCAGGCTGGACGCCACCTGGCCAGTTGGCACAGGGACTCAGGGCTGCCAGAAGCAGATAAGCAGGATCCAGGGGAAGGAGAGAGAACTGACTGTGCCTGAGGCCAGGCACAGGAAGGAGAGATCCGGGGAATGTGGCAGCGGGGGGATGTAACAGGGGAAGGGGGGCCTGTCGAGGGAACTAGGCTTGATTTTTCCCCGCCCTTCTCTCTGCACAACTTCTCAAAATAAAACATCTAAAACCATAATTTTTTGAGTAATTACTCTGTGCCAGGAGCTCTACACATATCACCCATTAGAACAGTAGTCGTTAAGCACCTACTGTGTACCAGGTACTATTCAACACTCGCGATACATCAAAGAATTTTTCCTTCTTGGATCCTGACCCACAAAGCAGGTCTGAGTCCCTTTTCACAGATGAGAAAATTATCATTAAGTGACTTAACTCATGTCACTCAGCTGATAAGTGGTAGGGCCTGACTGAACCCAGGCCCCACTGCAAAGCCCGTCCGCCTCACAGCCCGGGATGTGAAGGGCCTCACCACGGCTGACACGCAGTAGGTGTGCGTAAGCGGCAAGGCTCTGTCCTTCTCTCAGTAGGGGTCCTGCCTGTAGAGGTCCTGGGAGTTGATTCTCAGGGCATTAGTGGGGGGCAGTGAGGGGCAGATAGAGAGGGCTGTAAGGGAGGGCTCACATGTTGGGAGGTAATTGGTAGTATTTGGCATCTTAGAAATCTACCCTCAAGGAGACAGGATTTGCCAAGTGGGGGCAGGGGGAGAGGAAGCCTGCCACCCAACCCGGCAAAGAGCGCTGGTGCTCAGTTCTTCACACAGAATCTGCACAACAACCCTGAGAAGAGGCATTGTGATCACCCCATTTTACTGATGAGGAAACTGAGGCTCAGGGAGGTTAAAGGACTCATCAGAGGTCATAGGACGGGCAGAGCTGGGGTTATAACCCAAGCCCCTGTCTGACTCCATGGTCTGTCCATGCTGCTCTGTTTCCTGCCTCTGTGATCGCTGACCCTGCAAGCCTTCCAGAACATTCCCCTTACCTGTGCTTGTCCCCTCCTTGCACAGCAGACTCAGGTGGCCCCGGGCCAGCCCAGAGGACGGTGGTCTCTCGCCTCCTCCCTGGACCCTCTTCTTGCATCGAAGTCACCCACCGTCACACTGGCTTTTCCAGCAACCACACCCCCGTCAACTCACGTGGAGCCTCCAGCTCGGCTTTTCCAGGAGCTGCTGACAAGGCAGCTCGCCCTCCCTCTCTACTTTGCAGCTAATTTTGAACCTAAATGCAGAACTTTTCCAAGGGTCCATGTTACGTGGCATCTGCTTGGTCTCACCCTGAGATCGGCTGGAGGCCTCAGTGCGAGGTGTCCCTCCTGGCTGTGTCTGTGGATCTGGTTGGTTGGTGTTTCAGGTTCCTCTTCCAAGTGGACCAGGAGGCCTGGGTGGGAACAGAGCCCTGGGGTACACCGCTGCAGACCTTCTAGGCCAGTATCCATGGTGACAGGTCCTCCTTGGGCACCATTGTTCAGCCAGCTTGACGGGCTGTCCTCTGTCGGTCTTCCCTGTGGTTGCTGGTGTCTGACCTGTCCCTCCCTCCCTCTGTCTCCTTCCCTCTCTCTCTCTCTCCTTGTCATTGTCGCTTTACTCTCCTCCTCTGTCAGTCCTCTCGCCCCTTCTCCCTCCTCACCTCCCTTCCTCCTCCACCTTCTCTCTTATGTTGATGGTCAAGGTCACAGCCACAGAGACTTCTTCTCACCTGCCCCCAAAGGGGTCTTTGGCTCTGCCCCGGGCCACAGTAAGGGTGATGCCCAGAGCCCGCGGGTGGGGCTGGGAGCAGGAGGCCTGGGCCTGCTGAGCCATCTCTTGTCCAGACTGGGAAGGCCGCGCCCACCACAGTGCCCGGCAGCACTGGTCCCCAGCGTAGACACAGAGCCCTCTTAGCACAGGAAGGACGTCGAGGTCCTGGCAGGAGGGGCATCCAGAGGTCATCCTGTCCCCCTTGGGCCCCAGGCGGCTCTTGAGCCAGGAGGGGCTGAGTGGAGTTTGCCTGTTTGTCTGGGGGATCCCTGCACTGGCCTCTTCATCTCCAGGGATGACCAGTGTCCCTGAGCCCGCATGACCCGGAAGTCCTCTCTCAGGTCTGCCCCACATCCTGCATGCTGTAGGGCCTAGAGGTGAACGGCTCTCTCGTCTCGAGCCTTCCCTGTGATGGGGCCCTGGCTCTTCTCCAGTCTCAGCGCAGGTCCCAAGTCCTTTCCCTTTGCCCGTTGCTCAGCCCCTCGGTCTTGGAGCTGTGGCCCTTGCCTCCCCACCCCGTTCTCCCTCCCACTTTCCTCCGAGTTCCCTGGGGTCAAAAACTGCCATCCTCATCTGTAAAGCTGGGCTGCAGGCCTGGGCTGTGTGTGGCCCCAGCCCAGGGGCTCTCCAGAAGCTCTGCCCTCTCAGGAGGGTCCGGGGCCTCTCGCCTTCTCTCTCTGCTGCTTCCGGTGGCTGGATGGAGTGGTGGGCGCTGACATGAGGTGGGCCCTGCGTGGGCTTCTGTTCCAAGTCCTTTGTGTCTACTGATGCAACCAGGGCTCTGTGGGGAAGTGGCACGGGGCTAAGCAAGGTGGGAGCTCAGCCCCTGCCCGTGGCCAGACCCCCAGCCATGAGGGAGGAGAGAGCATGGCCTCACGCAGCCCTTCCCCACCACTGGATAAAGATAGCTCAGATTGTAAGTCTCTGGAGCAGATAAGGGGAAAGGAGGATGGAGAAGGGGGCCTTCTGGAGCTGGCGCTGCGGCAGCCCTAGTCCTAGTTTGGGGTGCAGTGAGGGTGGCTATCTGCTCTGACCCGAAAACAAGCCCAGAGTGAACTGTATCCCCATTTGCTGGGTGGGGTCCCAGCCTGAGGCCACTGCTATTCCATCCCTTGCTGTCAGCAAAGGTCCCCAGGACAGAGACCCTGCCCAGTCCCTCTTGGGGGAGGCAGCAGCTCACTGGGTCTGGTGGGCAAAGGATGGAGGCAGAGCCCCCTCAGCCTCCAGAGATGCTTCTAGACTGGCTCCTGGCCTCAAGGCCCCCTGACTGCCAGGCCTCCCCATCCACCTTTGGGTGCCATCCTGCCCAGATGATCACCCACGTCTCTAGTCTACACCCCTCTGCAGAAAGCCAGTGAACAAGGCCACAATCAAGTACTGCCAGGAGAAGACCCACATGATGAGTGCCGTGGACCAGAGCTTCACAGACCAGAGCACCTTGCAGGAAGATGAGCGGCTGGGCCTCTTCTTCAAGGAAGCCCATGGCTACAGCCCCCAGGGTGAGTGCCCGGCCCTTCCTCGCGGCCCCCAGGCACTCCTCCCCCAGACTTCTGAGCCAACAGCCCAGAGCCCCACATCAGATGATTCTGTAACACGCCAAACCAACAGTACTAAGCATCCTGCTGGATACCAGCACTGGCCCTGGGAACACAGAGAAGGCACAGCTGGTGATCTGTACTGTGCACTGGAGGAGCTTGCAAGGGACTCTACAAAGGTAAACGGGATGCAAGATCAAATGTGACAGTTATCAAAGAGGAGATGCAAGGTGCTGCCGTATGAACAGAGGAGATCGTAACGGGCTCACCGTTTATTGAGTACCTGCTGTGTGAGAGGCAGGGGATCCAGGGGCTGAGAGGGACTGATCTGGAGACACACATACTTGGACTTGTCTCTCAGATCCTCTTAGCTGTGTGGCCCAGGGCAAATCGCTTACCCTCTCTGAGTGTCTGCTTCCTCCTCTGCAAAATGGGGTAGAAATCATAGGGCTGCTGAGAAAACAACCTGAGACTGTGCATGTAAATCCCTTGGTGCCCAGCCTGCCCCCAGGAAAAGCACAGGCATTGTGTGTACCTGCTGGGCCCTGAGCTAGGAGCTTGTCGTATATTACTTCACTAACTCTCTTCTTTTCATGACGTAGTATTTTATATCTATAAAAAATTCTATATAACAAACGTGTAAATTATGAAGCATAACAATAAACTGCTGTGATTCGGAACTTAGGAAGTAGAAGGTTTCCAAGAGAATGGAAGCCCCTGGCTGAGCTTCCCACTGTCTCCCAGAGGTGAACGCTGTCCTGCATTTTGGGTTTATCCTGTCCAGTTTTCTTTGTAGTTTGACCACATATGTCTATACCACCAAGCAAGGCATCATTTAGTTGTGCCTCTGTGTAATCTTTATAAAAATGACCTCATTAGGTATGAATTTTTCTGTGCCTTGATTTTTTTGCCCAATGTTGTTTCTAGATATGTCCACGTAGATGTGTGTACCTGTGGTTCATTCATTTTGCTGAGGTATGGTATTTCATCATATGACTATATCACACTTTATGTATCCAATCTCTCTCCATGGATATGAGTTATTTCTACTTTCTGTTTGGTTTTTTTCTAGTGTTTTGTTTGCTTGTTCTTCTAAATGAGGCTGCTGTGAACATTCTTGCCTGAATCTCCTGTTGGACCTGCACAGCAGATTCTCTGGGGTGTATTCTGGAAGGGGAATTGCTGACTTGTGGGGTATGTATTTGTTCAACTTTACAAGGCAGTGCCAAATTGTTTTCAAAAATGACTGTGGTTGTTTCCACTCCCAGCAGCGATGTGTCAGAGTTTCCATTGCTCTACATCCAGACCCGAATTTGTCAGGCTTCTAAATTTTTGCCAGAATAGTAGGAGTAAAATGGTGACTCTGTGTTCATAATTTTCATTTCCCTGATTACTAATGAAACTAAACATATTTTCAAATGATTATTGGCCTTCGGATTTCTTCTGTGAAATGCCTATTTGTGTCTTTTATCTAACTTTCTACTGTTTGTTGCCATCCTAATGATTTTTAGGAATCCTTTATCCATTTAGGATAATAGCCACTTATTGATTCCATGCTGCAAATGTCTCCTCCTCATGTGAGACTTGTCTCTTCACTTTACTTGTAGTCTTGGATGAACAGAAGGTCTTTATTGTTATTTAGACAAATTTTTCTATGCTTTCCTTTTTCGGTTTGCACTTTTAGTGCTTTGGTAAAGAAATCCTTCCCTACTCAAGGTCATAAAAATAGTCTCTATTTTCTTCTAAAATATTTAAAGCCTTGCATTTCACATTCAAATCTTTATCCACCTGGAATTGATTTTTGTAGTGTTCTGAGATGGAGATTTGATTTTCTTTTCCTATATGGATCACCAGTTGTTGTAGCATAGCTCATCCCAGGTCTACAAGGACAATTTCATCATATGTCGACTTTCCTTATGCATGTGGGTCTGTTTGTGGACACTCTGTTCTCTTCCAATATGTTAGTACTAATCAGTGTGGCTTTATAAGTTTCATATCTGAAATGCAAGTCCCCTGCCTTGTTCCTCAGGTGTTTCTAGGCTATTTTTCCCCTTATTCTTTTTCTTATGAATTTTATAATTGGCTTGTCAAGTTCCTTGAAATATGCCTTGGAATTTTGATTGGAATTTTATTAAATCTGTAGAACTATTTAAGGAGAGCTGTCGTCTTTGCAACATTGAGTCTTCTCATCTATGAATATGATATATCTCTTTACATTTAGGTATTGAGTATCTTTCAATAATTTTCTCCAGAAATTCCCTGAACTTTTTATTGTTAGGCATATTCTTGTGTCTCTTATATTTTTTATTGTTATTGTAAGGGCTATCTTTTACACTAGGATTTCTAAGTGTTGCTGGTAAATAGAAATACAAATGATGTTTCTATGTTGACCTTATATCTATATTCTTTGTTTGAGTCTCATTAATTTTAATAATTTGCCTGTAGATTCTTTTGGATTTTCTATGAGTGGAGTCAAAGAAGCTTAGAATAATGGAAATTTGCTTCTTTTTTTTTCTTATTCATTAACCTTTCATTTCATTTTCTTGTCTTATTGCACTGGCTCTGGTTGAGAGATTGGAATCTCCAATACAATATTGAGTGGAAGTGGTGATAGGAGCCATCTTGTCTCGTTTTCCTGATTTTAAAGAAAATTCTTCTACATTTCAACATATGCTGTAGGCTCTTGATAGAGACATTTTAACAGGTTTAAAAAGTTCCCTTCCATTTCTAGTTTGCTAAGAATTATTTTGTTGATGAGTGTTAAATTTCCTGGAGCATATATTGAGATTAATCTGTTAATATGGCAAAAATCATTTACAGATTTTTCTAATGTTAGTTGATCCTTATATTCCTGGGATAACTCAACTCAGTTATAATGCATGATTATTTTTTCAGTAACTTAATAGTATTTATGACTTTTACAGTTATGATCATGAGAAGTATATGAACTGTAATCTTTCTTATAATACCCTTGCCTGATATTTGGAATCAGTAGTATAGTAGTCTCAGAAAATTTATCAGGAACTGTCCCCTTTTTCCCAATTTCTGGAATTTTGGAATGATATATTCCTTGAAATTTTGGTGGAAATCATCTGTAAAACAATCCGGGCCTAGCATTTTTCTTTTTGGAATGATTTTAAGTTTATAATATAATTTATTTAAATTAGCATAAGATTATGCAGACATTCTGTTTCTTTTTAGTCACTTTAAGTAAGTTATACTTTTCTAAGAAGATATCCATTTAATCTAAGTTTCAAATGTATTGGCATACACTAATTCACTCTAATGTGCTGTTATTTTTTAATACCCCCATAAAATCTTTCAGCCCTTCACAATGGTTATTATCAACCCCTCATTTTACATGAGGGGGAAAAAAAGGCTTGAGGAAAGGGAGTTACTTGCCCAGGCCACATATCCAAAGAGTGACAGAGTCAGGGTTTAGAACTAGGTATTTCTAAGTTGCAAACACATGCCATTCTTACTATACCACACTAGGCTTTGAAGAATGGGGTAAGATTTGGACAGACATTTACCGGAAGGAAAGACAGTACAGCTGTAAAATAGCCAATCCAAGAGCATGAAAGTGGGCAAGTGAGAAAGACATGGAGAGATCTGACTGGGCTGGAGACTGGGCTAGATTCTCAGGTGAGGAGGAGTGTGGTGAGGGGCAGTCTCGCCGTGAGTCTTGGTGAGGTGCTCAAAGAAGCAGGAGAGCTGTATAAAAAAATTAAAAAATAAAAAAAACAAAGAAACAAGAGACACAGGCTTTGCCCCCAGCAGCCTCAGCATCTAGTTGGAGAGACATGACTGTATTCGGGGAGGCAAGATCAAGCTCATTGCCACATGGGTGGTATGAACAATTAATGCTATCAGAGTTCTGAGAAGGGATGCCAGGGTGGTCAGGAAAGACTTCCCTAGTGAAATAGGATTTGAACTAAGATCCACAGGATTTGACTCATAATAAGGGGTGAAGGCACTGTAAGCAGGATACAGAGCATGGGCAAAGGTATGGCAACTGGAAAAGCCAGGGATTTAGGAGACTGGAACCGAGCCTCAGCACCTGTATCTCCTTTCTCCATTTACCACCAGCTGTCCAGCCTTCACCTCCACATTTTTCTCTCCCAGCAGTAGAAGCAAGGTTGTATTCTCTGACATCTGCCATGACACAGGGCTCCATGCCCAGAAGGGCCTCATAGTTGGTTTAGTACCTTGTTATCACTGTTTTGAAATTCTTCATAATTTTATCTTTGAACTTGCGTTTTGTAAGTGAAGTCCGAAGTGACAACAGAGGATGCAAGTGAGCTGGGGAGATCC
The DNA here is from genome assembly GCF_949987535.1 of Balaenoptera acutorostrata. Taxonomy (NCBI): domain Eukaryota; kingdom Metazoa; phylum Chordata; class Mammalia; order Artiodactyla; family Balaenopteridae; genus Balaenoptera; species Balaenoptera acutorostrata. The sequence continues at coordinate 23,695,487 of NC_080064.1, read as the reverse complement.
ATGCTTATATGTGCCACTGATCCTTATCACCCCATTTGTATAAAGTGGCCATGATGGCCCCTAAGCACAGAATTCCAGGGGACCCACGACGTGTGGACAGGCGTTCAGCCACACGCAAAGGGAGAACAAGGTACCGCTTCACACCCACTAGGATGGCTATTATTAAAAAATTAATTTTATGGTACAGATGAACTTATTTGCGATGCAGAAATACAGACACAGGCGTAGAGAACACAGGCGTAGAGACGTATGGATACCAGGGGAGGAAGGGAGGGTGGGATGAATTGGGAGATTGGGATTGACGTATATACACTACTATGTATAAAATAGATAACTAATGAGAACCTACTGTATAGCACAGGGAACTCTACTCAATGCTCTGTGGTGACCTAAATGGGAAGGAAATCCAAAAAAGAGGGGATATATGTATATGTATAGCAGATTCACTTTGCTCTAAGCAGAAACTAACACAACATTGTAAAGCAACTATACTCCAATAAAAATTAATTTTAAAAATTAATTTAAAAAAACACAATATAAGAAGTGTTGGTGAGGATGTGGAGATATTGGAACCCTTATACGTTACTGGCATGAAAGTAAAATGGTGCAGCCACTGTAGAAAACAGTATGGCAGTTCCTCAAAAAATTAAAAATAGAATTACATGTGATCCTGCAAGTTCACTTCTGAGTATAGACTCAAAGGAATCCAAAGTGGGGACTTGAACAGATGTTTGTACAGGCATGCCTTGTTTTATTGCACTTTACAGGTATTGCATTTTTCACAAGCCTACATCGAACAAGTCTCTTTGCACCATTTTTCCAACAGCATTTGCTCACTTTGTGTCTCTGTGTCACATTTAGGTAATTCTCACAATATTTCAAGATTTTTTATTATTACTGTATTTGTCATGGTGACTGTGATCAGTGATCTTTGATGTTATTACTGCAACTCGCTGAAGCCTCAGATGATGGTTAGCATATTTTAGCAATAAAGTATTTTTAATTAAGGTATGTACATTGTTTTTTTTTAGACATAATACTATTGCATACTTAATAGACTACAGTATAATGTAAACATAACTTTTATATGCACTCGGAAACCAAAAAGTTTGTGTAACCCACTTTATTGTGATATTCACTTTATTGCAGTGGTCTGGAACCAAGCCTGCAATATCTCCGGTATGCCTGTGTATCCATGTTCATAGCAGCACTATTCACAATAGTCAGAAGGTGGGAGCAACACAAGGGTCCATCAACAGATGAATGAATGAACAGAATGTGATATATAACATATTAGAATATTATTCAGGCTTTAAAAGGAAGGAAATTCTGACACATGCTACAATATGGATGAACCTTAGACATTATGCTAAGTGAAATAAACTGATCACAAAAGGACAAATACTGTATGATTCCACTTATATGAGGGTCTTGGAAGAATCAAATACATAGAGACAGAAAGTAGAATGGTAGTTTCCAAGGCCTGAGGGAGGGGAGAATTGGGAGTTATTGTTTAATGAGGATAAAGTTTTAGTCTGGGAAGATGGAAGTTCTGGAGGTGGATGGTGGTGATGGTTACACAACAAATGTAAGTGTATTTAATGTCAGTGAACTGTACACTTAACAATGGTTGAAACGATAAATTTTATCTTATGTATATTTTATTACAATTGTTAACATCAGTACAAAGTAAGTATGTTACATCTATGACTCAGTGGGGGCACTGACAGCTCCAAGAAAACCATGCTTTTCATTGGGTATTAGGATTCACTAGAGAAACAGAACCAATAGGATATATAGATCTACAAAAGAAGATTTATCATGGGAATCGGTTCACACAATATTGAAGCTGAAATATACCATGATATGCTGTCTGCAAGCTGGAAAGCTGGTGGTATAATTCCAGCTGAGTCCAAAGGCCTAAGAAGTGGGGGCACTGGTGTTAGTCCTGGAGTCCCAGGCCTGAGAACCAGGAACTCCTATGTTCACGGGCAGGAGAAGATGGATGTCTCAGCTCAAGAAGAGAGAGAGAATTTGCCCTTCCCCCACCTTCTTGTCCTATCTGGGCCCTCCCTGGATTGGATGACGCCAGCCCACACTGGTGAGGGTGGATCTTCTCTACTCAGTCTACTGATTCAAATGCTGATCTCTTCCAGAAACACCCTCACAGACACACCCAGAAGTAATGCTTTACCAGCTATCTGGGCATCCCTTAGCCCAGTCAAGTTGACACATAAAGTTACCCAGCACACAATGGAACCAGAACTTGATTCAAAGGCAGAAAGAAAGTCATGGCCTTCTAAGAAACATGAATGACCAAGAAATCCTAGACATCCTTTTTCACTTGTGTTACTTCCTTGCATTAGACAACCAGTTATGCCGAAAATGATGACACAGAAGCAAAGGGAAAGTAGGGGATTCCTTTGCTTTTCAGCCTTTCCTTCTCATCAATAAGCTGAATGCAGAGAGTTTTGGTAGAATGTGTGCGTAATAAGAATAAAATAAGCACCGCTCAGTTAGCTTTGTGTAGTGCTTCCACCGTTCTGGTAAGAATGAAATACATGTTTATGATGAGCTACAAAATACAAATTGTGTAATTTCAAAGATCCTACATATGAGTTAGATGTTCCTATATTTGCATTATACAAATTAGCATTATACAATATAAACGTGAACAGTAAAATTTATGCTAATAATGAAATATCTTAATTTTTTCTTCACTTAGTATGACATTAAATACAAAATAAAAATACCATGATGAGGCCAAAATTATTCTAATATCAAATACAGATAAAAACATTACAAGAAAGGAAAACTACAGGTAATATCTCTCATGAACATAGCCACAAAAATCCTCAAAAAATATTAGACATCAAATCCAACAATGTATAAAATGAATTATATGCCATAAACATTTTTCCAAAGAAGACTACAGATGGCCAACAGACACATGAGAAGTTGCTCAACATCAGTAATCATCAGGGAAATGCAAATCAAAACCACAACGAGATATCACCTCATACCTGTCAAAAGACTATCCTCAAAAAGACAACAAATAACAAGAGCTGACAAAGATGTGGAGAAAAGAGAACCCTCATGCACTGTTTATGGGAATGTAAATCAATACAACCGCTATGGAAAACAGTATGGAGGTTCCTCAAAAAGTTAAAAATAGAACTACCATATGACCCAGGAATTCTACTCCTGGGTGGTTTTCTGAAGAAAACAAAGGCACTAATTTGAAAAGATATATGTACCCCATTATATTATTACACTACAGGTTAAGAAGTATATTATACAAAGGTACACTGTGATAAGCTAAAGATGGGTATTGTAAATGCTAGAGCAACCACTGTAAAAATAAAAGAGGTATTTCTAATAATCAATTGATCCAAAAGAAGGCAGGAAAAGAGAAACAACAAAGAACAGATATAACAAAAAGAAAACAAAAAGCAAGATGGCATGTTTAAATTTAACCATTTAAGTAACTCCACGACAAGGCAAAATTAGGGGAACAGAGAAAAGATTAGTGGTTGTCAGGGGCTGAGGGTAAGGGAAGGAGGTTGGCTACAAAAGAACATAAGGGAACTTTTTAGAATGATAAATGGTTCTATATATTGATTATGGTAGTGGTTTCACAGCTATATGCACTTGCCAAAATTCATAAAATGGTAAAATAAAAAGGTGAATTTTTCTACAAACTATGCCTCAATAAATCTGTTTTTAAAAATTGTAATTAGTCCAACACCCCAAATAAAAGGATTGTCACATTGTTAAGAAAAGTTTTAAAAGACCTAAGTAAATAAAAAGATATATCATGTTCATGGGTGGGAAGATTCAGTATTGTTAAGATGACAATCCTCCCAGAATTGATCTATAGATTCAATGCAATACAAATCAAAATCCCAGGAGGATTTTTAATGAAATTGACAAACTGGTTTTAAAATTCATATGAAAAAGCAGAGGACCCAGAAGAGCCAAAACCATTTTGAAAGAGAAGAATAAAGTTGGACTCTTACTACCCTATTTTAAGACTTACTATAAACCTATAGCAAGTGATGACAGTGCGTGTTGGTGTATTAGACATAGAGGTCAATGGAGCAGAATAGGGTTCAGAAATAGATCCACACATACAGGCCAACTGATTTTCAGCAGAGATGACAATGTAATTCAAAGAGAAAGAATATTCATTTCAACAAATGGTGCTGGAGCAATTGGATAGCCATGTGCAAAAAAAAAAAACAACCTATATCCATTCCACTTCATTCACCACACACACACACACAAATTGACTCTAAATAAATCACAGACCTAAACATAAGAGTTAAAACTATAACATTTCTAGAAGAAAATGTAGGAGAAATCTTTGTAATCTTGAGTCAGGTAAATATTTCTTAGGACAAAAACACACAAACCTTAAAAGGAAAAAAAAATTAGACATCATCACAATTTTTAAATATTGGCTATTTGAAAGACATACTCAAGGAAATGAAAGCCACACACTAGGAGAAGCTGTTTCCAAATCAAGCATCTGATAAAATATATAAAAGTCTTGCATAATATATAAAAACTCATATATATAAAACTGTTACAACTCAATAATAAGAAAATAAACATCAGTTAGCAATGGGCAAAAGTTTTGAACAGATACTTCACTGAAAAAGACATACAGATGGCAAATAAGCACCTGAAGGATCCTTAACATTATTAGTCATTGGGGAAATGCAAGTTATAACCACAATGAGACACCGTTACATACCCACTAGCATGGCCAAAATGAAGGAGACTACAATATCAAGGAGAAGATGCAGAGCCACCAGAAATTTTATTCATTGCTAGTGGGTGTGCAAAATGGGACAGCTGCTTTGAAAAACTGTTTGGCAGTTTCTTACACAGTTCAGCACACATTTTTCCATACAACCCAGTAATTCTGCTCCTAGGCATTTACCAAGGGAAAAAATGTGTCTACACACAGACTTGTATGCGAATTTCATAACAGCTCCATTCATAACAGTCATAGACTGACAAATGAATAAACAAAATATGGTATATCCGTAGAACAGAATACCAGCCAGCCATAAAAAGGAATGAACTGCTGATACACAGATCGTCATGGATAAATCTCAAAAGCATTACACTAAGTGGAAGAGACCAGACACAAAAGGCTATATACATTGATACGTTATTCTGGAGAAAGCAAAACTATAGAGACAGAAATCAAGCCAGTGATTTCCAAGGGCTGGAGATGAGAGGAGAAGATGCACTTCAAAGGGAGGTGAGGGAATTTCATAAGATGATGGAAATATTCTACATCTTGACTGAGGTGGTGGCTATAGGACTCTATACATTTGGCCGAATTCATTGAACCATTCGCTTTAAAAAAGCTTTGTTTTATGCAAATTATACTTCAATAAAACTGACTGCCTCTACAACAATTTGGTTAAAAGATCTTCCAACTCTATTAGGAAATTATTCTGTTCATTTCTGATTGACCCCTCCCCCATCTGGTTGACCTCTAAGCCTCCCTTGAAGGCTCACGCATGCATCACAGACACGGGCCAGGCAAGAGTGCGGAGGGTCTGGTCAGATCTGTCCCCATATAGGAAACCGCCGAGTGTGCAGGTCATCCTGGCAGTGCTGAGTGAGTCCTGGGCCCATGTCCTGGGCGGGTTGGGCAGGGTGATGGGGGCCGCGACCTCTGCAGAGAAGCTGCAGGAAACTGGAAAGAGGGGGAGGGCTGCCCAGCACTTGTTCCACCGAGTCAACATGTCCTTCCTGCTCAGGGAGCAAATGCCTGTCCCAGCTCTGCAGAGTTCAGTGTGACCAGGCCTGGGGGTGCCTGTCTGCTAGTCAGCACCAGCCGGGCCCCAGAGCCGCCACCTCTCTGTAAAGAAGGTGGGCACGCCTGGGGCTCCGTGCACACACGTGCACCTGGGCATGTCCCTGCTGCCTCCTCTGCTCTCTGGCCTCCCCGCCCAGGCTGCCCCATCAGCGACGTGCTCCCAGGTGGGACCCTCACTGGGAGGGGGGCGGGAGGGGGCAGCTGACAGCGACGGAGCCTCTAGCAGGGCTGGCAAGCTGAAGTCGTAAAGTTATGCTCCCGACAACCCTCTGACAGGGAAATGATGACACCGAGGGGGAAAGGGGAGGCTCAGAGAGGGTGAGCCATTTGCCTCTGTCACACAGCAGGAGGTAGCAGAGCCAGGATTCAAACCCAGGTCTACTCCAGAGCCCACACTCTTACCCACAGCTCTACACAGCACCGTGACCTCAAGGCCACCCAGACCTCACCTGTGACATCACCTGCCTTGCAGATGGTGAGTGTGCCAGCCCCTCCACAGCGCATCCACACGCACGGTCTCCATTGCCTGCAGCGATGGAGAGGGCGTGGGAGCTATCATCTCCACTGGACAGAGGAGGAGACGGAGCCTCAGAGAGGGGAGGGGACTCGCCCTAAGTCATCAGCTGGCTGTAAACGGCAGAGCTGCCATTTGGCCCGGGTCCACGTGATGCCAATGCCTCAGGCTAGGATGATAGGGGCTCATCCTCAGCCAGCCCTGCCACTCCCTGAGCTGTCAACCCCCCAGCTCCTCCTATTGACGCCATCACTTTCCACCAGCCCATAATCCTGGCGAGTCCTCTGTGCTGGGCTCTCTTCAGCTCTGGGAGGGCGTCTACTGAATGTCAACTACAGCTCCTGCCACTCGGGAGAACTGTAGTCGAGGCGGGTGCAGGGCAGGGGGGGACCCTCAGCATTATAAATGTTAGCTTTGCTTCAGATTTCAGATGACAGGGTCTTGGAGGAAGAGAAAGCACTTTGGATGGCAGAACCAGGGTAGGAAGAAGGTCCCCATAGGCTAGAGCTGCTGAGGGAGACTCACAGGGAGGGATTCCATATGTAAATGTGAGTTTAGCAGGCAGTGCAAATTTCTGAGCTGAGATGAGAAAAGCAAATCAATGGCTTAGGTACAGAGGAGAGAGACAGGCCTTGATGGGAGCTGACAGGGAGCTCAATGTGAACCCATAGAAATCGAGTGTTTACTATGTATTAGGTACTCACATGAGGTTTCTCCTCCCAGCACACTTTCAAGATTGGCATTATTAGCAAGAGAAAACTGAAGCTCAGAAAGCTAAAAGTCACAGAGCTAGTAAGTGGAGAGCTGAGATTTGAATTTTGGTTTATCTGACTCTGAAGCCAACACTCTTCTGTGTACCTTACTGCCTGGACATGTTAATAGAGGCATGGAGTCTAGAAGAAGGGAGGTGAGAGTCTGGCTTAACTGGGAGGCTGAGACTTATGCGCCCTTCTGAGAAACAAACCTAGAGGGTTGTAGATAAGCTGAACTTTGTCTAAGTGCCTCCAGACTGAAAAGGGCATGGAAACAAGGTCACATGAATAAATAAATTAATTTGCTAGTTTTCTTAGTTTGCTCTTATGTTCTAGATTCTCTCGTAGGCACTGGAGACAGAGAGGTGAAGAAGATCGACAAAGTCCCTGTTCTCATGGAGTTTATATCCATGAAATATTAGATTTTATATATATAGTATATTAAAATATATTAAATATTTATGCATTATATAATATATAATATATTATATAAATGTATATATAAATAAATATATATGTCTAAATCTCTCTATATAAAAATTTTCAGTACTTTTTGGTAGGTACTTCTAAGTGAAGTTGCTGGGTTATAGGTTGGTTGTATATAGAAACTGCCAAACTGTTTTCCAAAATAGGTATACTATGTAACACTCCAAGAAGCAATGTATGAGAATTCCAGTCACCTTGCATCCTCATCAACACTTGGTATTGTCAGGGTCTTTAATTTTAGCCATGACTGCTATCTCATGATATTTTCAATTTACAAATCCTGGATGATTAATAACATCTTATATATAATGTATGTATATATATGTTATATATACATAATATATATAATAACATTATAATGTATGTATATATAATATATATGAGATATAGACATAGATCAAGTAGTGATGTGTTCTATGAAGAAAAATGAGGACTGGAAAGGGACCAGAGATGAGGGTTCTAGTACAGAGTGGTCAGGTAGAATCATGGAGACTAGTTGGAGGAATTGCATAAGTCCAGGTGAGAGATTGCAGTGACTTGGATGTGGGTGGGGTATAGGAAGGCATGAGAGGTGGTCACTTACACAGAAACTGTTGAAGGAACAAGACATTCATCCTAAAAAGATTCTCAGGTGGACACAGTGCTGCCCTCCAGCTTCGGAAGGGTTGTCATATGGACCAGAAGTTGGTACTATTCTGGGGGCCCCAAAGAACCAGGAATGTGAATGAGGCCAACAAGGAAGCTGGTTTCACTTTGCAAAGACAAAGACCCTTCTGTCAGTTCTGACCAAAGTTGGACCATGCTTGCTGGTGGAGGTGTATAAGCACAGATCAACTTTCAGGGCTGCAAAGTAGTGGACAATTAGCCTCTATGACTAAAAGACCTGGATTAAACCCTCCCTCTTCTATTATCTGTGCTGCCTTGGGCCACTTCACCTTTGCCAGCCTCAGTTCCCCTATCTGTAAGTCAGGATCATATCATTGCATTGTTGTGAAAATTTCGTGTAACCAAGTATGTAAAGCAACCAGCACTGCGTCCTCAGTAAATGGTGGTAATGATGTCAGTGGTGGTGGTGATGGTAATGATGATGATGATTGTAATGAAAGTGATGATGATAAAGGTGAAGAGGATGGTGATGATGCTGATGGAGATGTTATTAGTGATGATAATGTTATTGTGTGTTGGTGGTTGTTGAAGGAATTGAAGCATCAAAGAGATGGTTGTACTAGAAAACCACTAGGAACTTTTCCACATTTAAAATTATACCAGGCAGGTCTCACTCTATCTGTTGGCATCGGTTGACTCCCTCCCTGGCTGTTCATACTTGACCATGTGCCTCCCACATTCTGGGCAGCTCTAGGAGGCAGAGAAGAGGCTGAAGGTAAGCAAGGCCTGCGGGGGTGGCGTGTGTGGAATGTTCAAGGCTCTCACCTCGGCTGACATTTCCTACTGCTCCATATTCTCTAAACACCTACCCATCCAGCCTGGGTTGTAGTCAGAGATCCTTGGAGTCATGAGGAAACATAGATCTTCTCCCTTGCTCCGTTAAGATTCCATGTATAAATTGGGGGTTTTGCTTTATCTTTTCCATCTTTGACCCTGCCTCAGTGTTACCTGCTAGCAATAAATTCAGATACTGATGGAAATCTCTAAGACAGTGGCTTAAAAAAATTGAAGATGTTTGTTTCTCTCATGTAAGAGAATTCTGAATATAAGAGTTCCTGGGCTTCTATGGTGGCTTCATGCACAATTTTGTCAATGTTCTAGACTCCCTTCTTGTTTGTTCCACCATCCATAGTACACGAGGTCATCCTAAACATAGAATTGAGTCACTAAGTCCAGCCAGCACTCAAGGGAAGTGAATACCAAGAGGCCAGGATCATTGGGAGTGATCATCAGGGGTGCCTACCACCCTGGAAGAGGGAGGGAGGGAGGGAGGAGGGGGAGTGGCCATCTGGTTCACTGGGCAGGCCAAGGTTCAAATTTCAGCAAGTCTTAAGAGCTGAAAAGCAACTCTTATACAGGTCAGCTGGGGTAAGGTGTCAGAGCAGTCAAATCACATGCTGTCTGGGATGCCATGCCCCCAAAGCCAAGAGTTGCAATTGAACTGTTGTAGGCAGAAGTTTGATGTGGTCAGGTTTGTCTTTTGGGAAGCCCATTCTTGCTGCCTTGGTGGGTGGGCAGGAAGGGCACGAGGGAGCATCAGGTGAGGATGATGGCTGAAGCAGACGTTATTGATACTCAGTCTCCTCACCAGCTCTGGGCTCATCTGCACCTGTGCTGGCTGGTTCCCAGAGTGCTGGCCACTCCCTCCTCAGGCCCTGCTTCCTTCTGCTGTTCCAACCAGGGGTTCTCCAGTGTCGTGGGGGCATGACCAGCCCTGGGCAGGGTAGGCCCAAAGAGCCAGGGATTTAACGTCCCAGAGGCACCTCTCAACCAGGGAGGGATGGGTGATAAATAGATCACTCAGCTTTCCTTTGAGGGACAAGTCTGAGGCATGTCCTAACACTTCCTCAGAGGGTGCCCAGCAGGGCTGAGCCCACAGTGTGACCTGCTCTCTGATTCAGCCTTTAGGGCTTTCCTCCCTCCTGCCTCTGTCTCCACCTCACTGTGCATCCTGGGATCACATCCCACATAAACCAGCTGCTGTTTTGGAGGAACCCAAACTCAGCACTGATCCCTCGATGACAGCAGCAGCGGATGGACAGAGTAATCCAGATTTGAGAGATACTCAGGGAGGGCGGGGCTGTGATGGGCTGAAGGAAGGGTGGGGTGGAGTCTAGGTGTCAGCTCCACCTAGATCGATTTGCAAGTGAATGGTGCTCCTTTCCCTAGTTTATTCCCTAGAAATTGTGTACACACCCATCTAACCAACATACCATTAAAATATACCACGTTTCATTACATCAATAATGTCTCTTCTCCTCTATTGGAACCAATCCTCTTTCCCCAGCCCCTGGCAACCATTGATCTAATTTCCGACACTGTGGATTTGTTTTGCATGTTCTAGAATTTCATATAGGTGGAACCATAGTGTAGGTTTCTGGTTTTCACACAACACAAAAGTTTTTGAGATTTGTATATGTTGCTATCTTTATTCATAGTTTGTTCTTTGTTTTCACTCCATAAATGTCCATTTTATGCATGTGCCACAATTTGTTTATCTATTCACCCAAAGATGGACAACTGAGTTAGGTTTGGATTATTATAAATAAAGATGTTATGAAAATATTTGTAGAAGTCTATTTGTGGACGAGAGTTTTCAGGACTTTTAGAAGCAAAGTTGTCAGGCTATAGGGTAGTTGTTTATTTAACTTCATAAGAAACTGCTAAATTATTTTCCAAAACAGCTGTACCCGTTTACACTCCCAGAAACAATGTATGAGAATTTCTGTTGTCCCGCATCCTCACCAACGCTTGGTATTGTCAGACCTTTTAATTTTAGCCTGACTGCTATCTCAAGGTATTTTCAATTTACATATCCCTGATAATTAATAACATTTAGCATTTTATTGGCCATTCATATCTCTTTTTGTGTGAAGTTGCTGTTCAAGCAGTTTACCCATGTTTTATTGAGTTGTGTTTTCATTGATTTGTAGTTCTTTATATATTTTACATAAAAATCCGTGTTCAGATATATGTGTTGTGACTATTTCCTCCCAGTTTGTGACCTGTGTTTTCATTTTTCTCAGCAGGATCTTTTGAAGAGCAAAAAGTTTTAATTTTGATGAAGTGCATTTCATCATTGTTTTTGTTAGTGCTTTTTTGAGTCCTATCTTTCCTACCCCAAAGTCTCAAATATATTATTCATTTTTTAAATTTATAAGGTTTATAGTGTTAGCATTTACCTTTAGATCTATGATCCACCTCAAATTAATTTTTGAGTACGGTATGGTGTTAGGTAGGGGTCTGGATTTACTATTTCTCTATATGGCTATCCATTTGGTATAGCATCATTTATTGAAAACACTATTCTTTTTCCAATTGAATTACTTTATAATTATTGTCTAAAATAGATTGATTATTTGTGTGGGTCTATTGCTGATGCCTCTGTTCTACTCCATTGATCTACTTGTCCATTCCAATTCTGTCTTGGCCATGATAGCGTTAGAGTTAGTTTTGAAAACAAGCAGTGTGTGTTCTCTAAGTTCGATGATCCTTTTTTGGGGGGTTTTATAGGTCTTTTACATTTCTGTATACCTTTCAAAACCAGCTTATTCTAAAAGCTAGATATTTGGATTGAATCTGTGGATCAAGTTTGTGAGGATTGGCATCTTTAATAATATTGATTCTCTCAAGCCATGAACATGATATGTCTTTCCATTTCCATAATCTTCTCTAATTTACCTCTGCTATGTCTTACAGATTTCAGCATCAGAGTCTTGCACATTTAAAAAAAATTATTCCTAAATATTTTTATCAATATTTGGTATTGCATTTTTAAAATTTCATTTAACCATTTTTTATTGCTATTATATCAGTTGAATTGTGTACATTCATTATAACTTAAAACCTTGCTACATTCTGTTATTATTCTAGTTCGTTTTTTGTAGATTCCTTGGGATTTCTTAAAAAAACAATTATGTTGTTTCTGAATGAGCATTTTACTTTATCATTTCCAAACTTTAAGCCTTTTATTTCTTTCTTGCCTTATTAAAGTGACTAGAACCTCCAGTAAAATATTGATTAGAAGTGGTTTAAATGAACATCCTTGAATAGTTCCTGATAAGAGTGATGTATTCAGTCTTATATACACCAATATGTATAAAATAGATAACTAATAAGAACCTGCTATATAAAAAAGTAAACTAAAATTCAAAACTTAAAAAAAAAGAGTGAAGTATTCAGTCTTTAATTACTAAGAATAATGTTAGCTATAGATTTTTCATAGGTGTCTTTTATAGGGTTAAGGAAATTCCCTTCTATTCTTAGTTTGTTGAGTTTTTTTTTTTTTTTTTCATGAAGGGATGTTGACTTTTCTCAGGTGCATTTTCAGCATCTATTAAGATGATCCTTGGGAGTTCCCTGGTGGCCTAGTGGTTAAGATTCCGGGCTTTTGCTGCCACAGCCTGAGTTCAATCCCTGATTGGGGATCATCCCACAAGCCGCTCGGCCAAAAAAAAAAAAAAAAAAGTTGATCCTTTTTTTCCCCCCTTTATTCTGTTAATGTGGTAAATTCACTTGATTGATTTTCAAATATTGAACCAACCTTGCTTTCCTGAGACAAATTCCACTTGGTCATGATATATATATTATCCTTTTTACATATTTCTGAATTCAATTTGCAGCTATTTATTAATTTTTACATCAATATTCTTGAGTTATATTGGTTTCTTATTTTTCTCTTTTTTCTAATGTCCTTTTCAAGTTTTGTATCAAGGTTATAATGTCCTCATACCAGCTGGGAAGTGTTCCTGCTTCTTCTATTATCTGAAAGAATATGTGTAAGGTTAGTATTATTTTTCCCTTAAATGTTAGCAAGAATTCAAAGGTGAAGCCATTCAAGCCTGGAGCTTTCATTGCGAAAAAGTTTTCTATTATAAATTCAATTTCTTTAATAGACATAGGGTTATTCAGGGCTTCTATTTCTTCTTCTGTTAGTTTTTGTTGTTGTTGTTGTTTACAAATTGTCTTTTCATTTTTTGGAACCAATTTTTTTTTATTTTTATTTATTTATTTATTTGGCTGCGTCAGATCCTAGTTGTGGCATGTGGGACCTTTGTTGCTGCATGCGGGATCTCCGTTGCAGCATGCAGGGGTCTTTTCGTCGCAGTGTGCAGGCTTCTCTAGTTGCAACACAAGGGCTTCTCTTTAGCTGTGGTGCGCAGGCTCCAGAGCGCACAAGCTCAGTAGTTGCGGCGTGTGGGCGCTCTACTTGTGGTGCACAGGCTTAGTTGCCCTGTGCCATGTGGGATCCTAGTTCCCTGACCAGGGATCGAACCCGCATCCCCTACTTTGGAAGTCAGATTCTTAACCACTGGACCACCAGGGAAGTCCCCTTCTATTAGTTTTGATAAGTTGTGTTTTAAAGAAATTTGCCCAGTTCTTTGAAGTTGTTGAATTTATTTGCATAAAGTTATTTATAATATTCTCTTATTACCATTTTAAGGACTGCACTATCTTAGTGATGCCTCCTTTACCACTGCTGATGTTAAAAACTTTTACTTTCTCCTCTTTTTTTCCCAGCTAGGGACTTATTCATTTTATTAATCTTTTTAGAGAATCAGTTTCTGGCTTTTTTGGTATTTTGAATTGTTTCTCTGTGTTCTATTATATTGGCTTCTGTTCTTCTTTTCCTAGCTTCTTAAGACACTTAGATCATTGATTTTAAACTTTTCTTCTTTTCTAATACAAGACTTTTAACCTCTATAATTCACTCTCAGGACTCTTTTATTTACATCCCACAAGTTTTGAAATGTTAATGTTTTCTTCTAATTCAATTCAAAATGTTTTTTTAACCTTTCTTGTGATTTCTTCATTGACCCACAGGTTATTTAGACATATGTTGTTTAATTTCCAAATACGTGTGAGGTTTCCAGATGCATTATTGTCATTGACTCCTAATTTAATTCCACTGCAATCAACAAAAATATACCCTGCATGATTTCAATTCTTTTAAACTGATTGATATGTGTTTCATAGCCCAGCACATGGTCTCTCTTGGTGAACATTCCATGTGCACTTAAAAATAATGTGAAATCTGCAGTTGTTGAATGTAGCGTTCTATTCACCCAATTAGTTCAAGAGCAAAGAACCGTCTGGAGGTGCAGGGCTTAGCTCCCAAGAGTTTAGCCCTCCTGAGCCTGTCATTGCCTATCTCACAGGGAGCATCTCTTCCAAAGCCACAAGATGGGAGAAAGGAGCTTCTTTACTGGCCTGAGGGAGTGGCAGACACAGACCTACGTGGGCACCTGGATACATACCCACATTCAGAGCAAGAAATATACAGGCACATGCCTACAGAGAGAAACACAGAAACAGAGAGATAAATAGTTCAACAGAAAGATCCACGAACCAACACTATACAGACAGACACTCAGACACATACAGAGGGTCAGAGCCACAAAGAGACAGACGTAGATACTCAGACAACTCACACACAGGTGATCAGAAACATCTAGTCACACGGGCATAAGCACAACACCACCTGGGCCCAGGTAAACCCCCAGACCCAAACCTATTGACACAGACATAGATATGCACATTGATAAAAACTGGTGACAAAACATAAACACAAACACACAGACATCAGAAATAGACATAGAGCAGAAACACAAACAGACACACAAATACACACCTGTTTATAGACCCAGAAATGGATACTGAAAGAAACACAGCTCTGCAGCCACAGAGAACCCGCCTATAGAACACTCAGAAACATATTCACAACAGACAGGTATGGAAACACAGGCACATGGAAGAAAGTGTGAGCACAGAAAGATACACAAATGGATGAGGGTGCACGGCCACACACAAACGCACATACACATGATCACGAACACTCAGACACACCTAGGCTCAGGATCCCATGCCGCACATGCAAGTCCATGCATGTCCACACATTGGAGCAGGTGCAGAAACACACAGGTGCATGCACACGGCTCTGCCATAGGCACATAGGCCATAAATTCATGCACACGCAGACATACAGACTTCAGTGCAATTCTCCACCCAGACACAGAGACAGTCTCAGGCAGTGGAACCTCCGGGGCTGGGTAGGGATCTGGGGGAGCAGAGGCATCAGTGGGTTTAGAAGGGAGAGGGCAGCTGGCCAGCCCTGCCCTGGCCTCTGAGTGGGGCTGACCTGAGATTGAGGCCATCTCTGTTCTGGGATTCCCCTGGCTGCACCCAGAGATCCCTGTGTGGTCTGGGCTCTCAGGGAAGAGGAAGCTTCTGCCATTCAGGTGGAAGTGACCACACTCACAGCCCCATAGTTCTCGCCCTCCCTCTACCCACAGATCACACCCCCCAGCCCTGGCTCCCCAACCAGCCTTGCCACTCCTCCCACCCTGCCCTCACACCATTGCTCTCTCACCCATCACTCTGGTTGGTTTCTTCACAGCCCTTACCCATACCTGTTTATTTACTTATTGTCTCCCCGCAACTTTGAGCACAGGGGCCTGTGCCCCGTGTCCACAACTATGCTTGACACTGAGTAGGGGCTCAGAATTTTTCCTAGTTGGTTGAATGAGTGAATATACAGGTCTTCGCCGCAGCTGCATATTTACACTCAGCCACATCTCACGTATCCAAAAGTTGGGTATCTGGCAGCTTCGGTGATCTGGAGCCAAACAACAAATTCAAAACACACAGAAGCTACCAAAATGCAAACCCCGGGGTCATGTTCCAGAGCACAAATAATAAGAGTAATTATTATTAATTATTGCTATTTGAATCAGAAGTGTTCCCTTCACATTCTCAGCCAGAGAGCAGAGACTCCTACTGCAGACACGCCCTGTGATCTGGTTCTTCACCCACTGAGGGGCAGGGGCAGGACGTTAGGAGGGGTGGGAGACTGCTAGAGGCAGAAACACTGACACCAGCAAGAAGAAACATGTGGAGCCTGGAAAACACTGGAAAGGAGACTGGAGAATGCAGGGGAGAGCAGGCTGGGTCTGAGTGCGAGGCAAAGGTCTCTAGGGATGTCCTGGGGTTAGAACACACGGGGGCAAGAGGAGGACTCCAGGCCACAGAGCACACCAGGTATTCTCCACAATCCACGTTGTATAATTGCAAAGGTCAGGCTTGGAGGTGCATTTTATTGATTGCTTTTTATAACCTACTTTGCTTTAGTGCAGAAAAATAAACAGAAGAAACCCGAAATCACTGGTCATTTTACCTGCAGAGACGCCTCTATGGGGAGCTTGTTGTATAGGTAGCTGTGGGTTCTCTGCTTTATCCCCGTGTCATCAAATATGCTTCACAGCCATGACTGTTATTGGCTGCATAATATTCCATCATAGTTTACCCATCTATTCCCCTCTTGGACACTTGGGTTGTTTCCAATTGTCGACTATCATCTTCAACGTTGCAATAATCATCCTTATTAGTAAACCTGGATACTCAGCCTTCATTGTGTTTTCTGATGGTAGAATGGCTGGGTGAAAAATGTAAGCATTGTTAAGGCTGATAATCCATACTGTGGAATTGATATGCTCATAAGCTGAGTATCAGGGAATTTTCACCTTTTAGATGTTAAAGTAACCTGAGAATGGAAGGTAAATAGTTAAGGCTCTGTGATTTAGAAAACCCATCGAGTTTGAGATCTTTTTCCTGGATCGTCATCAATTAGTAACCAGGATCCTGGGTGGTCAAACTTCTGCATGTGAGCATGTGTGCGTGCATGTGTGTGTGTGCACATGTATGTTTGTGTCCAACACCCCTCCCACATGCATGGTGTATTTCTCATCCATCATTTCACTAGCACTATCCAACCCTCTGTGAAGTATACAGAGTATAGTGCTCCCATTTTACAGATGACAAAACTGAAGCACCGGGGTCGTATATCATACAAGAGAGAGGAGCATGAGCTTTGGGAGCAGACACCTGGCCTTGAATCCCATCCTGCCTCTGGGTGAGCTGGACCTGTGTCTTTTTCCCATATCTCTGAGCCTTCCCTCTTGTGTATAGAATGGACACAAAGACAGCTGTCTGTTGTAAAGATAAGTGAGAGGTTGGATGGAAGCTTCTGGCACAGGTGGACATATAGTAGAGGCTCAACCAATGGGAGTTGTGGTCCTCATTAGGAAAGCCTCTTTTCCAAAGTCCCAGAGGCACGACATGGACCCCTGTCTCCCACCCCCGAGTACAGTACATGTTCTAAGCACTTAGGCCTTTGGAACACACACCTGAGGAGGAGAAAGCTTAGATAACTCTAATGTGGGGTTATCTGTGCTGGGCCCCCAGAGGCTCACCTTGCTAAATATGAAAGGAGACAGCTTCCCTGCCTAAGCCAACCTTTAATATACTACAGCCCAATGAGGCCAATGATTGTCTTTTTGTGGCCCACTAGGACTGGAAGATATTTTTCATGTTGAACTGAGCCTCAGACTATCTCAATGTCCTCCCAGCCTGGTACCTGGTATCCTGCATTCCCCCAGGTCCTGGGCAAAAATTGCTTATGGCAGGAAAGAGAGGACTCCTTCTCCACCCAGATCTCTGGAAAGTTATTCCAGCTGCCAGCTGGGCCGTTCTGGATAAGGGATGGCTTTTCTTTCATGCTGTCTGGAAGATGGGCTCCTCCTTAATCTGCTGCAGTGTCATTAACTCAGAAAACATTTGCTCCTTGGGGGTCCTGATGGCCTTTAGAAGTTGCAAGTTACACACCAACCAGGAAGGGCTGCTCAAGGCTTAACCCTTCCCTTCCCAGCACAGACCCAGGCCTCTGCCAGTCAGGTCTACAGATCACTGGCCTCAACCCCCAAGGAGCCCCCAGATCCCATTTCCAGCACTTTTCAGCCCAGGGAACAGGTGGATGTGAGGGCAGAGGGAGGACGAAGGGACAAGAGGAACCCTTGACCCCTGAGTCACTCAGTTCAGGGGTTTGTAGACAGAGGACCCTCCCCCAGGCTGGTTACAGAGCAGAGCACCGGGGGGCCTTCTTTGGGGGCTGGGTGACTTTGGGCCACTCCCTTAACCTCTCTATGTCAGGTTCCTACAGGACAAAGGGGCTGGAGGGGCCTCCAAGCTCTGATGTTCTAAGGTCTGTGTTTCACAGCCTGGTTCCCTGAGAGGAGTGACGTGTCCATGCCCCTACCCAGGTCCCTGCTCCCTGCTGGGACCACATGTCACATGTGACCAGGTGGGGAGGCCACCCCTGGGGACAGCAGGTGACTTGGATGAGCTGACAGAGGGAAGGGAGCCCCTGTTACCCAGAGTCCCTTGGGAGCCCAACACTGTGCTGGGATCCCCCCACCTAAACACGCACACACACACACACGCGCACACACACACACACACACACACACACACACACACACACAATACCCGGCGCCAGCCTCACAACAACCCTGTGAGGACAGAGTGTCGTTACCCCCACTTCACAGCTGGTAACGCCGAGGTGCTGAGTGCTAGAGGGACTTGTCCAAGGTCGCACCAAAAGCAAGTTATATCCAGGTCTGTCTGATTCCAAAACCCAAACTCTTACCCATCACACCACCGGCAGGAGCTCACAGGAGAGAGGGCTCACCCTGACCCCTCCCCTTCCCACCTCCCTGCCTGTGCACGTGCAGTCCCCGCCTCCTAGCACGCCTTCCGTCCTCTATCTAAGTCCTACCCAGCCCAAGGCCTGCCTCTTCCAAGAAGTTCTCCTTGAAGACTGACAGCCAAACCCCCAATGCCTCCACCCAGCTGGCTCCCTGGTTGTTCAATTTCCCAACATCATTTTAGATTTCGGTGCCATGTGGCCCAGACACAAACATTAGCTCATTTCATCATCTCACCAGGTTAATCGATATTTACTGGGCACTGACTTGGAGTCAGGCACTGCGGGGTCACAGATGGCATGGGAACAAATGTCCACTGAGCTCCTGCAGATCCCCCCACCCTCATGCCCGGTGGGAGCCCAAGTGTGGTCCCTGCAGGCCCCTCACCCTGTTGGAGGATGAGGAACCCGAGGCCCAGAGAACGGGGGTGGGGGTGAGGTGCCGCTCGGGTCCGGCGGTGAGTCAGGGGGCGGGACTCAAAACCAGGCCAGACTCCAGATCCAAGCCCACCCCCTTACCTGCCCCCGGAACTCCTTAAACCCTCAGCTGGGGCAGGATTGGTCCTAGAGCCTGGAGCCTTCTGGTCTCACAAGTGGGGCTCAGGTGGCCACAGCTGTGCAGAGAGGGGGAGGGACAGAGGCAGCAAGGCAGGACACTTACACCACCCCTCAGGGACACCCAGGGCCCTGTGACCCTCAGTGACGTGCTCCCCACCTCTGTTGACTCCAGGCTGTGCCTGCACCTGCAGACTCTATCCACCCCCTTCCCCCAACTTTCCCCAGGGCCCCGCTCCAGCTGAGAAGCCTCAGGGCATAAATTAATCCATCTTCAGCCTTCGGGCTCCAGATGCCCTTTCCCCTTGCCTCCCCGGGCTGGTCCCTCTCCAGCTCGATTCTCAGAGAAATATCCAAGGAGCAGGTGGTGCTGCGGCGCCGCGCCCGGGAGGGTGAGGCCTGGCCCGGGACTGGCGCCGGCTGGGAGCTCCCACCCTGGGAGCTGGTAATGACGGGGCCCAGCGTGAGAGGGGGACGGCCCCTGTGCAGCACAGACGCGTCTGCTCATGGGGACAGTGAAGCCCTAGTGCCCTCCCAGCACTGGACTCGGCTCTGGGGCCACGTGGGGCGGCTCGGGTGCGTCCCTGCTTTGCTGATGCAGGACTTGCTCGGTAAGGAGTGTCACCTCATGAACCCCCCTGGGCGCCCCCTCCCAGGCTTTATGTTCTCAGCCAGCCTCCGTTTGAAAGAAGAAGGGAGAGGCTGAGAGAGAAAAAATCGAATTCCAAACTGCAAGAGCCAGAAGGCGTCCCCCAGGTCAATTATTACTCTTATTGCTGCAGGTGGGGAAACTGAGGTCCAGAGAAAGTGGCAAAGGTTCACACAGCCAGCTAGTGGCAGAGCCAGGACTAACCCAGGGCTGCTGCCCGTCAGTGCATCCCTGTGAGATGGTGTGTGTGTGCATGTGCATGGGTGTGTGCGTGTGTGTGTGTGTGAGGACATGGCCGTCCTAAGTTGTATACAACGGTCACTGTGCAGCTTGTCGTTTGACTCTCTGTCTGAGTCAGTGCCCCCTTTTCAGGGAACTCTGGTCCTCAGCTGGTGTGAGGTGGGGAGAGAAGGGTAGGATGAGGGCAGAAAGCCGATTCTTTATTTGGTCTTCAGATTACGGACTGAAAATTAGGTCTAAACTCTTTGTGGGGAGGTAATTTTTCCTAATCACTCACCCTGCTGCACGGATCTCCACAACTTGATTACGTCTAATTAGATTAATTGGACGGAAAGTGATTTCTCTTCTCTGAGAATATGAACTACAGAGAAGGGGGGCCGTTGGAGGCCGGTGGGGAACGGCCGTGGGGCCGGGTCCAAGGCCTCGCTCTGGCCTCCCCTCTCTCTCCGCTTCTCTCTCCTTGTCACTTGCTCTGTCACTGAGTCCCTCTGTGTCTCTGGCTGCCCCTGTTCCCAACTCTCTCCTGGTTTGGGCTTCCGCAGCCCCGGGTCTGTCCTGACCGTGCTGGGGTTCACCCTCCTGCACCCCTTCTCTCTGCCAGGAGATGACCCAGGGCTTTCCCTGTGAGAGGTGTGACGAGGAGGACAGAGGCACAGCAGGACTGGCCCAAGGTCACCTTCCGCAGCAGCTGAGCGTCGCAGAGGGTGGCCTGCAGGGCCAGGCTGGACCACGCCAGCTGCGGGGCTCAGGGAGCTTCCGGCTGGAAGAACGGGGTCTGGGCGGTTCTGAGGGTGGCGGGACCGGCCATGCTGGGCAGAGGGTGGCTGAAGGGTCTGGGCATTCCTGTCCCCCCACGGCCCAGGCCGGGCACTGCCACCTGCAGGGGCCTGAGGCAGAGAGCCCCTGGCCCCAGACACTGCTCCATCCCGGGGTCCTGGCCCGAGCTCAGCACCCGCCTCCCCATCTGTTTGCAACGTCATAAAGCTGGGCCGCCCTCGGCTGCTGCCTCCCTGCAGCCCCATCCAGGGGGATGCCCTGCCCTGCCCACCTTGCTGTCTCTCCCCGCCTCTGTCCCCTGTCCACGCTGTCCCGACCTGGTCCAGGGCACCATCTTCTCTCCCCAGATGCTGTACGGCCGCCCCACTATCCTGGACCCGGCCCCCTTCTCCAACTCCAGTGCACAATCTACAGCTTAAATGAACATGCCATGCCCCCTCTCAAAGACCTTCCATGGTTCCCGCTTCTCTGAAGACTAAAATCCCAATTCACACGGACTGTAGGGCTCTTATAAACTGGCCATGCAGACCTCCTAGCCCCATCTCTCACCACCCCTGGCTCCCACTCTGACCCCGCAGACCCAGCTGTGTGCAGGCCTTTGCACTTGCTAGTCTGTCTTCCCGGAACACCCTTTCCCAGGCCCTGCCTGACACCAGCTTTCTTACAGCTTTGCTCAGCGGGCGACACTAACAGCTGGTGTGTATTGGACTGGTGTGTATGCTCCAGGCTATCAGCGTTGCATGATTATCTCATTTAATACAACTCCCCTGTGGGGATCATTATTGTCCCCATTTTACAGAAGAGGAAACTGAATTTCAGAGACATGAAGCACCTGGCCAAGGTCACTAGGCTGGGAGCTGGGATTTGAACCCAGGTCATTTGCATGATGTCAACTCTCCCCATCCCACCCACGCTCTATAAGGTTAGGAGTCCCTCCTTCACAATCCTGTGTTTCCCCTATAAAAGCATTTACCTGTTTCCCCATCTCCCCATTGGGCCTCAGCGGTGAGCTCCCCATGGCCACCCTGGGTCACACCTGTCTCTGATGCCCAGGGGCCAGGCATGTAGTAGACACTTGGCCAGAGTCCGCTGACTAAGGCACTCCAGTGGCAGCCTTGCTGGCTTCCGGGCCCCTCCCTCTCATAATCTTCACCACCCCCGTCCCCCCACCAAAAACATCCTGATTTCAAAGCCTTTAAGCCAAATAGAGTTTCACAGTTCATCTGAGTTAACTGCAGCTGCCCTTTCTGGAAACCTCTTCCACAAATTGCCTGCAGAGAGGCAGGCATCCTGCCGGCAGCTCTCCCACCCAAGACCTCACTCCATCCTAGTGCCCTGGACCTCCAGGATGGGGCAGCAGGGGGACATAGGACTGGCCTGAACAGCATGCTTACCTCAGGCTCAGGACTCCACTGGATCAGGAGGTTGATCAGGCTTTCCAGCCTCCTGAGTCACACAGGTGGGGTCCCTGAGGCAGAGAGGATTGTCTGGTCCCTGAGCGCACAGCGGAAGCCCTGGGATGAGCATGGTGAAGCCCCTGCTCTCACCTTCAGCCTCACTTCCTGCCCGTATCCGCAGGCTCCAGGCCCTGGGGCTCCCTGCCGCACCCCCTCCTGCACCCAGCTCCTTTTCCCCTTGTTGGCCCGTCTCTCTGGGCTCCCTTTCCTCTACCTGCCACTTGTCTAATTCTGGCTCACATTTTAAGGCTCTGCTCAGGTATTAACTCCTCCAGGAAGCCCCTCCTCACCCCCGGGTGAGGTTAGGAGCTCCTCCACAGGACTTTCACAACTTCTGGGCTTACCCTCCTCTTAGCACTTCGCAGCTGTGCTAATGCTGGTTGGGGGATGTGGTGGCGGCAGGTCTGCCTTTGTCCTCCTTCCCGCTCCCAACTCCCCTAGACCAGGAGCTCCTCCAAGGCGGGGATAGCCTGAGACAGCTCCAGGCTCCCAGCACCTGAGGCCAGGATTCCCAGAGGAGGCACCTTGACACAGGATCAAGGTCGCACCATCCCCAGGGTCATGTTGGTGGGTGGGGATCCAGGGAGGTGGAGGAGCCCAAACCTGGTAAGTGGAGCCATGTGTTGGCCTCCCAGATGACCACTTACTCATCTCTCTCTCTTACTGTGTGCCCTAAATCACTCAGTTCCTTACATCATAAAAGGCATGGCGGAGGGGAGGACAATTCCAGGAAACCTAAACTCTGGCCAAGGAATTCAGAGACTCTGGGAGGGATTGGCGCCTGGCCCTCTGCTCGGACTCATCTGGGCATCCTTATGGATGTAGGTCACCATCAGAGCAAGTCAGACACTGCCCACATAGCCTCAGCAGGCTGTTCTTCCCCCTTACCACCGCTAGGGTGACTTGGGCCCACCGGCAGGCTTACTGTCCAAGCCTGGATCAGCCCCGACCCACAATGTGATGGCTCCAGCCCCAGCCCTTGGGGCTCCTCACTAGTTTCTGTACCCTAAGCTTTGTCCTCTATGCCAGACATCCTGAATTCACTAACACCAATCTCCCCACTCCAGCCCTCCCTACACTCAACAAACATTCATTAAGCCCCTGCCCTGTATCTGACACTGTCGGGGATACAGTGGTAAATGAGGCAGACAAAGTCCTTGGCTTCTTGTTGCTGGCATTTCGTTAAAAGAGACAGACAAGCAATAACAAGTGGGAAAAAAACTAGGAAATTTAGAGCGTGATGGGTACTGGGAAGGAAAGAGGACAGGGGCACGTGATGGAAAGCGACTCCCTCTAACCTTGGTCAGCCACCATCGTCTCTCACCTGAGTTTTCAAATAGCCTCCTGGATAGTCTCCTGGCCTCCAGCCTTGTACCCATAAATCCACAACTAGTTGTGTCAATTCCTCACTTAAAACTTGTCAATAGTTTTCTATAGCTTTCAGAAGAAAATTCGAAATTCTTCAACAAGGCTCCTAAGGCCCTGACGTTGCCCCTGCCCAATCTCTGTCCCCCAGACTCAGTGACAGCATTTGTTTCAACTGTACCCTCCAGCCTTAGGTCAGATGGAGCGGCACATGAGTAGTCCTGGAGGTGAGAGTTGCATCCTGTGTCCAGAGAACTGCAGGCTTGCAGGTGATGTAAGAGGCCAGAGATGCCATTAAATCCTGCAGGACCTTGTAGGCTGTGTTAAGATATTTAGGGCTTATCTAGTATTTCCCTTGCCTGTCTTATGTCCCCACATTGACTGTAGCTCCTTGGGGGCAGGTACTCTGTTTTCTCCTCTCTTCTTTTAAGCTCAGGGATGAGAAAAGATTTGATTAGGAGAAAAGGCCAGTAGAGATGTGGCCTCGCAAGAGTGCTGTTGATCCAGGAACCAGCTGAGGCAGCTCATGGGAAAAGGAGTGATCTAATGTCAAGTTATAGAACAGAGGTGTTAGCAAAGTAGCCAGGACCAAGGAGGGGCAAGCTCGAGGAAGACAAGTACTGAGATGAAGGAGTTACGTGAGGTTGTGTTTCAGCACCACGGAGAGCTCTGTGGGCCAATGGAAGGCTTTCCCCTTCAGCATTCAGGAGCCACTCATTAGCTTCTGTCTTTGGGTGGAATTATCTGGCTGCTAAAGGAAATTTGCTCTTGCAAACTGTACTTTGTAATCAGAAATGAGGGCACAGACTCTGGAGTCAGGCTACATGTATTCAAATTCTTCATCTATCACTTACCAGTTGTATGAACTGGGTCTCATTTCTTAACCTCTCTATGCTTTGATTGCTGTGTCCGGCAAATGAAGATAGTAAGAGTACTTACCTATAGGGTTGTGATGAAGATTAAATGAAACAATGGGAATAAAAAACTTAACATAGAGATTGATACATGGTAAACGTTTTAAAAGTTTACTATTGGGACTTCCCTAGTGGTCCATTGGTAAATAATCTTCCTTACAATGCAGGGGAGGTGGGTTCGATGCCTGGTCAGGGAACTAAGATCCCACATGCCTCGGGGCAACTTAGCCTACGTGCCACAACTACTGAGCTCGCGTGCCTCAACTAGAGCCCACGTGCCACAAACTACAGAGCCCACGCGCCCTGGAGCGTGGGCACCACAACTAGAGAGAGAAAACCCACATGCTACAACTAGAGAGAAGCCCGCATGCCACAGTGAAGAGCCCGTGCCGCAATGAAAGATCCCGCATTCCTCAACGAATATCCCACATGCTGCAACTAAGACCCAATGCAGCCAAAAATAATAAATAAAATAAATTTTTTTTAAAGTTTATTATCATTATTATTATTATTATCCCCAAGAGCTTTTCTATATAATGGGAAGGGCAGTGCCTAAGAGGGTATTCATATCCTCAGGGATCTAACAACCTTACAGGGGGATGTGTTTTGTGGGGAGGGATATTGAGATATGTCTTAGTCAGCTTAGGCTGCTGTAACAAATACCATAGACTGGGTGGCTTAAACAACAAACATTATTTCTCATAGTTCTGGAGGCTAAGTCCAAGGTCAAGGCACTGGTAGATCTGGTGTCTGGTGAGAGCCTGCTTAGTGGCTTGTAGATAGCTGTCTCCTCATTGTACATTCAAGTAGCAGAGAGCAGAGAAAAAAGGAAGATCTCTACTTATAAGGGCTTTAATCCCTTAATGAGGGCTCCACCCTCATGACCTAATTATCTCCCAAAGGTCTCACCTCAACATACACCACAGTGAGGATTAGGGTTTCAATATATAAATGGGGAGGGGAGCAGGGAGGACACAAACATTCAGTCCATAGCAAGATATTTGATGGCGTAAGAAATGCCAAGCCAGGATCCTGATAACAACTACGTTTAATGAGCTATCTTACTTTAGATGAGTCTTATAACCTTTCCAGACTCCATTTCCCATGTGAAGATCAGACTTCTTTTTAATCCATTTGGTTAGAATTTCCTTTTTCCTTTTCCTTTCCTTTTCATTTTCCCCTTCCTTCCCTTCTTCCTTTCTTCCTTTTCTTCTTTAAGAGTATAGTATTCATAGATCAAGTAACCAGAGCAGATTACGCATTTTCTTTATTTCTTAATATCAGGTAATCTAGTTATTTGGTTATCCATTCAGGCATATCACTCATTTCTATTGTATTAAATACCCATGTTGTGAATAAAGGTATAAATTGCATCAGAAAATAAAGACACTCATTATCAGAAAAATAAAATTAAATAAAACCTCTCACAAACAACAACAAAAGAATATATGCAGGGCTTCCCTGGTGGCGCAGTGGTTGAGAATCTGCCTGCCAATGCAGGGGACACGGGTTCGAGCCCTGGTCTGGGAAGATCCCACATGCCACGGAGCAACTGGGCCCGTGAGCCACAATTACTGAGCCTGCGCGTCTGGAGCCTGTGCTCCGCAACAAGAGAGGCCGCGATGGTGAGAGGCCCGCGCACCGCGATGAAGAGTGGTCCCCACTTGCCGCAACTAGAGAAAGCCCTCGCACAGAAACGAAGACTCAACACAGTCATAAATAAATAAATAAATAAATAAATAAATAAAAGAACGTGAATTTAAAAAAAAAAAAAAAAAGAATATATGCATGTACTACTTGGTCAATTAGAAACAAAATAATATAAACGGGTGTTATGGACTGCATGTTTGTGTCCCCCCAAAATTCATATGTTGAAACCCTAACCCCCAGTGGGGTAGTATTAGGAGGTAGGGCCTTTGGATGTATTATAACTAGGGTTAGATGATGTCATATGAGTAGAGACCCCCACAATGGGATTAGTGTCTCCATAAGAAGAGAGACAGGAGCTCACTCACAGCCAGGTGAGGGTACAGCAAGAAGTCAGCCACCTGTAAACTCGTAAGGTGACTCTCACCAGGACCCAACCATGCTGGCACCCTGATCTTGGACTTCCAGCTCCCAGAACTGTGAGAAATAAATTTCTGCTGTCAAGCCACCCAATCTATTGTATTTTTGTTACAGCAGCTCAAGCCGACTAAGACAATGGAGATATTAGACTATGTGGCATTTAAAGGCCTTTCTCATCCTAACTGATCCTGGGTCGTTGGCTCTGCCTTTCCAAGAGTGCACAAAGTATTAGGACATAATGATAAGGGATGTCTTTGGGAAGGCAATGGGGCAACCTATCAAAAGGAGTTGGTTGTCTTTGTTTTGGGTACAAAGAATCTCTTAATCCAACATTGGACCTCACCTCTTTTTCTGATTTATGCTCAGGTCTGTGGACCCTCTGAACTTTAACACACCAACAGTCACCACTTTCTTCTTGCTCACCAAGCTTCAGCTATATTGGCATTCTTTCATAGGCTTTGATTCTTCCCCTGGGCCTTATCATACACCCTTCCTTTTGATAGGAATGTTCATTGTCACATAGAATTCTTTCAGTTGTAAGAGACAGGAACCCAATATGATTTAAATAAAATAATATAGGCAGGAAAGGGGACAGTTTAACTGGCTCCTTCGCCTGAAAAGTCCAATTCAGGTATGGCTGGATCCAGGGAGTCAAATGATACTGTCAGGACCTTCTTTTCAATCTCTTACCTGAGTTTTCTTTTGTATTACCTTCATTCTCAGGTGGAAGATGGCCACTAGTAGCTCCAGACTTATATCACACAGGCTTATCACACGTCTTTGCTGATAATTTAAGCAAAAGTCCCTGGTATTTTCTCTTATTGGTCCAGCCTAGATCATCTGCCCACCTCTGAACCAGGAGTGACCAGGAGCAAAATTTACAGTTAACCAGGCCTGCATGGTGTATCCACTCTGAAGCAAGAGCTTGAGGCTAGCCCTACCATGTGGACTGAAAGTGAAGGAGGAAACTGTTTCCCAAAAGAAAATTAGGGTGTGTTAACTGAGAAAGAAATAAAGGATGCTGGGCAGGAAAAAGGAAAAAATAGATACCCATGGCTTCTCTTATCTGTTCCCTTGGCTGATTTCCACTCATCCCTTCAGATTTCAGTTTATATGGCACTTAACTCAGGGAAGACCTCTCTGATGTACTGATCTAAACTAGGACCCTTCAATATTTTTCTTTCTCATTTTAGTTCTTAATATATTAAGAGTTAACATTTATTGAGCACTTACTATATACCAAACACTATCCTGAGTATTTTACATGTATTAACAGATTCAGTTCTCATAACAACCCTAATAGGTAGTTATTTTATGATCTCAATTTTCTAGAAGAGGATCTGAGGGCTAGGAAGGTTAAGCAACTTCCTCAAGGTCTCATAGCCAGGACATGGGTTCAAACCCAGGTAGGCACTGTTCAGAGCTCACCCTCTAAGAAGTCTGTCCACCTTCTTTTTTTTTTAATTTATTTTATTTATTTTACTTTTGGCTGCATTGGGTCTTCATTGCTGCACGTAGGCTTTCTCTAGTTACGGCAAGCGGGGGCTACTCTTCATTGCGGTGCACGGGCTTCTCATTGCAGTGGCTTCTCTTGTTGTGGAGCACGGGCTCTAGGTGCATGGCCTTCAGTAGTTGTGGCACGCGGGCTCAGCAGTTGTGGCTCGCGGGCTCTAGAGCACAGGCTCAGTAGTTGTGGCACACGGGCTTAGTTGCTCCGCGGCATGTAGGATCTTCCCAGACCAGAGCTCGAACCCGTGTCCCCTGCATTGGCAGGCGGATTCTTAACCACTGTGCCACCAGGGAAGTCCCTGTCCACCTTCTTAAAATAACCATGCAAAACTCATACCATAATCACACAGCTTACTTGTACTTGCATGTATTATTGATGTGATGACTTGCTCAATGCCTGCCTCTTCCACCAGATTGTGAACCCACAGAGGCAAGATGCTGTCTGTCTGGTCCATTGTGGTATCCCCAGCACCCATCATGATGCACAGAGCAGGACTGGGTGTCCTCACTTCTCCAATGGGAAGAATGAGGCAGCCCAATCCTGTTTTCCATAGGAGCGGCCCTGTCTCTCCTCTTCCCCCCTTTCTTGCTCACTACCTCTGTCCTTCCTTCACCCTCTCCCCTCCTTCCTGCCCTCTCTCTCCCTCTGCCTTCACTATCTCCCATTTTTCTGTTTGTGTCTCATACTATCTCCTCTTCCCCCTCTTCAACTCCCCCAGCTAATTAAATGATACCCTAGAACAGGTTTCATTTGCATTTGGCTCAGAAGCCTTAGTGCCATTGGTGGCATGTTCATTAAGTGGCTCTGCGTAGAGGGATGAGTGAACCTATTTTATTATAACCGTCATCTCTACCCATCCTAGGAGGTGATTATATATTCATCAGGAAGAAAGAGAACCACAAACCTCAGCTACTAGTGCATGGAGTTTAGGGGTGAGTAAGGGGAGGAGAGCCTGTTTCTGACTCAGGGAAGGGTCTGAGCTCTGTTTGTGGTGGGGGTAGGGAAGGCTAGGTTGAGTACAGTCATAACCCTTATGACTTCAGCATCCCCATAACTGTGAACAGCAAAAATCCCATTGGCTTTGACCAGGATCCAAAACTCCTGGGGGTGGTTTTTGCAAGGAGGTCCCCAAATTCATCTCTACCATGCACAGCGTGTAGACAAGATAATTGGCTTGGCGCACTAGGACCACCATTTTATTATACGTGTGTGCTACTGTGATTAAGAGAAAAATTCTTTGAAAGGCATCATGGGAAAGCACTGCAGTGAGCATTTGTCCATTACATCTTTCCTCACTGAATCACAGATGAGCAGTGTTAGTGATAATAATAGCATCAGCCATTTTGAGCTGGGCACTGAACTGTGTGACGTACCTGGATCACCTCATTTAACCCTCACAACAGCTAGATGCGTCAGGTGTTGTTGTCAACCCCATTTTATGCATGAGAAAACTGAGGCACAGAAGAGTGATATATCCAAGGTCACGTAGCCAGGATGGTGTGGATTCAGAGTTTGAACCCAGGTCTGCCCACACCAGAGCCCTCAGCACTGCTCTCTCCTGCCTGTAGTTTAAAAGGACAGTCCGTATCAGATAGGAGTTCCACATTTTATTTTATTAATGCTAAAAAATGGTCCTAAAAGTATAAAAATCATAGTGGTAAGTGGTGGTTTCTGCAGAAGGCTCGCCTTCTTCTCCAGGGTTAAATTGGGTTGCGCTTTAAGAGCATCTGAGTCGAGGCACTGAGTACGTGCATGTGTATGAGGGTCACATACAAGGGGCAAGGGAGCCACACGCATACCTGGGGGAGGGAGGGTCTGCCTTGGGATCTTAGAGTCTGAGGGAAAGAGCACTGGGCTGGAATTGGTTTCACCCTGGCTCTGCCTAAAATTTGCAGAGTGACATTCAGAAATTCTAACACAGGGCTTCCCTGGTGGCGCAGTGGTTGAGAGTCTGCCTGCCAATGCAGGGGACACGGGTTCGAGCCCTGGTCTGGGAAGATCCCACATGCTGCGGAGCAACTGGCCCCGTGAGCCACAACTGCTGAGCCTGCGCGTCTGGAGCCTGTGCTCCGCAACAAGACCACGATAATGAGAGGCCCGCGCACCGCAATGAAGAGTGGCCCCCGCTTGCCACAACTAGAGAAAGCCCTCGCACAGAAACGAAGACCCAACACAGCCAAAAATAAATAAATTCATTAATTAATTTTAAAAAAAAAAGAAATTCTAACACACAGCAAAGACTTACAGAGCGCCTACTACATGCCAGACATTGCCCTAGGTTTTGGGGATACAGCAGTGAATAAAACAAATGACCCTTCCCTCCAATAGGTAACAATCAGGGTGGAGTGGACCCATGGCATGCTATTCCTCCTTGGGTTTAGTTTACCCATCTGCACAGAGGACAGGCTGGGTCTCTGCAGTGGGGTCACAAACTCAAATAATGCCAGGGGTCAAGCAGGGAATGCAGACAACAGAGGTAAGCTAGTGGGGACCATGGAGAGCTAGGGTCCCCCTACAGGGGCTGCTGCATCTCAGCTCCAGGGACTGTTGCCAGGGGCAATGCAGACCCTGTATGTCAGCTTCTCTGATGTTTTATGTGAAATCTTCAGATTTTTAAATTTTTACCATCTAGTTCAAAACAAACAAGAAAATAAAACCCACTGTGTAGGCAAAAATCCCACTGTCTGTGGGTGGGTCTGCCTGCAGGCCTCTATTTTGCAATAATCATCCTTCAATGAAAGAAGTGGAGGGTCCTGCAGAAAACCTGGCGCAGAGCCGAGGGTAACAATCGCAAGCCCCCCTCCCTTAATTTGGCTGCAAAATGGGATGTTATAAGGTGAGTTCCATGAACAGATGGGGCAGTTTGGGGAGGGGTTGGCGGAGGAATGTGGACCCACAAGCCCCTGTGTGACGCCCACACTGCTGAGGGCGGGGCCCCGCCACGGGCCGGGAGAGGCTTCCTGTACTTTGTCAAAAGGGATGAACCGGAGATGGTCCTGGGCCCCCTGAATCACAGGGCTGGGGGAGTGGTGTGTGTGTGTGTGTGTGTGTGTGAAAGAGAGAGAGAGAGAGGTAGTGGGTCGGGATTTGGAGCAGAAGGAGGGCAGGGCAGACCCCAGAGGAAACCATGAGATCTTTATTAGACCATAGAGGACAGAAGGCCTGTGCAGGTCTGGAGGGGCCATTCAGGTAAAGGCTGGTCTGTGACCACTGCAACAGCAGTAGCAAACATAAGAAGAATCCACCTTTGTTAAGGCTTTCTGTGAGCCCAGGTCTGTTCTAAGCACTTTATGTGTATTATCTCATTTAATCCACAGAATGACCCTATGAGAGAGATACTATCATTATCCCATTTTATAGATGAGGAAACTGAGGTACAGAAAGCTTAGGTTGCTTCTTTAAGTCACAGTCTGGTGTCAACCAGGCAGGTATTGAGTCCAGCAGTCAGGCTCCCAAGTTCACACCTGACCGAACTCCATCCCTCATGGGGCCAGGATATGGTTCCAGGTAACCACAGCTGTCCCCTGGGGAGGACCCACTACGTGTCAGGCACTGTGCAGGGGCTTTGGTCACATTATTTAACCCATACAACCAGGTGAGGGAGGGATCACCACTCCCATTTTACAGGTGAGAAGACTGAGGTTCAGGAGACAGAGGGGCTGCTGGGATATGCCCAGAGTCAGCCCTGGGTCTCAGGTTCTGGCAGGTTCTGGAGGGTCTGACTCTGGAACCCTGCTCCTCTGGATGCTGCCCCCATAACAGTGCAGGGGCTGTTTCTGGGTTTCTGAGCAGAATCAAGACATCCCTTCAGGAGGCTGTGGACCTCTCTGGGGTTCTCTGGCCCAGTCTTGACTCTTCCCACTCATTCCCACCAGAGTTCTGAGCCCAGTTAGCACAGGGCCCAGTGCCAGGTGAGCACTCAGTGAGGCAGCCAGTGCACAAGATGACAGTGACAATGAGCATTAAAGCTGGTGACGAGAGTGAACACTTACAGGGCACATGCAGATGAGATAGAGGACACAGGCACTTTATTCAGGGCTTGGCTCATAGGACGAGCTCAGTGAAGCCCACTGTCCCTGTCACTCCCTGGCCTCTTCCTGGGCCAGAGCACTGCCTATGACCCCAGCCCCTCCACAGGTCTCTCAATCCAGTGGTTGGAGCCCTGCCTCCCCTCCCCAGACAACCATGGAAATGAGGAGCAACTTTCAGTCTAATCTCCATCCAGACCTGGCCTGATCAGATCCCACCACCCCGAGCTATAATTACTCAGAGGCTACGCGGCCCCTGTGGCCTCTATCTGCAGCATCTCTGCGCCCAGTGGCCCAGCAGCTCGTGTTTGCATTAAAAGAAGGTATAATATAATGACCAAGTTCAAATCTCCATTTTACTGATGTGGAAACTAAAGCACAAAGAGGGCAAGGGAATGAACCAAAGTCACACTACTGACTAGTGGCAGAGCTGGAGATAAAACTCAGAAATTCTAACTCCCAGGCCAGAACTCTTTAGGCCATCCAGGGAGGGGATTTCAAGTGATTCATTTAAGAGTTTCCTGCTGGGGAGAAGAGAGGGTAGGGAAAGAAATTTGTAGCTAAAGCAGAAGCCCTAAATGCCAGGGTGAGACTGTTGTACATTATTATGTTGGCAACAGGGAGCCACGGATAGTTCTTGAGCAGGAGTATGGCATGATCAGGGTGAGCTCTAGGAAGCTGTCTCTGAAGGAGCATGGGGAAGGATTGGAGCTGGTGAGCCTAGAGGCAGGGAGACTCTTGGGAAGGCTGGAGCAGTGACCTAGGGACATGGTGATGAGGACTGTATTAGAGTTCTCCAAAGAAACAGAGCCAATAGGATGTGCATATAGAGAGAAAGAGATTTATTATAGGGAACTGGCTCATGTGATTATGGAGACCAACAAGTCAACTCTACAGAGTGTGACAGCAGGCTCAAGACCAGGACAGCTAATGGTGTAAATAAAGTGTAAAGGCAGTCTGCCAGAGAATTCCTCCTTGCTCGGGGAGAAATGTCTTTTTCTTCTATTCAGGCCTTCAACTGTTTGGGTAAGGCCCACCCACATTATGGAGAGCAATCTGCTTATTCAAGTTTCATCAATTTAAATATTAATCTCATCCAGAAACACCTTCCAAGTTGACATACAAAATTAACCATCACAAAACTACCCCTCATCAAATTTGCACCTATATACATCTCCTTAAACTCATAGTTATTCTCAAAATAAAGTCAATAACATGATCATAACTCTCCCTAACACAATCAGTACACAGCTATCCTGTGTACAACTGATTACACACTAATCCTTTCGCCAGAAAAGGATACAGATTTCTCGGATGACGTTTACCTTAAACATGATGTAACAAATAATATGATGTAACATTAATACTACTTAAATACTACAACACAATGTCAATATATCTTATGTTCCATGGTAAAGAAATAAGAGAGGGGAGAAAACAAAAATTATACGCACACACATAAACATATTCAAAACAAAATGAGGAAACACTCATGATAATTACAGTCCTCATTTCTACAACAGGTTGTGTTGTCATAGCTGCTACGCATAACTACCTTCCTTCACCACCCATGCCCTATTCCCCTGCCTTCAGCAAGTGTCTCAGATAGTCGTCGTTCTTTACCTTGTGGGACGATGCAAGCCTTCATTCCTGAGAGTCTTAGCCATTTATAGTCCTGTCTGGATTGTGTTGTTGTGGTTTTCCACTGGCTTTAATCACAGGGCATGATAATGCTACGAGACACCTGAGGGGTTCTCCTGTATTCCAGACATACTCTTCCTTACCCCTTTGTGGAGGAGCAGTCCAATTTCACCTCGCTAGTCAGGATCAATCACCCCAGCTAGCACAGTAACTCCCTTCTTTGCCTGTTGATTCAGTCATAAGGAGCTCAAAGTGGCCACGTAGCAGTATTAACTTCCAGTTCAATAAAATTGTTGTCACGTCTCCCAGGGGAAGCTTTCCTTCCCCGGCACTAAGACCTCCAAGCCAGTAGGGCATAAGGTTGACATATATTCTGTGAACTTGGCACCCATACACATCTCTGTAAAACATACTTAATCTTGAAGTAAAGACATTAACAAGGTAGTAATTCCTCCTAACAGGATACAACTATTCTGTTTACAACCAAAATCAAAAGCTTGCTAGTGGGTCAGTAGGGATGATAGTGATTGGTGCCACTCCTATTGCCACCCCTTGATTCCTGGACCCATAAATCTGGCTTTGGGAAAAATAGCACCATATGTGGAACACTGATTCAGAGCATACACAGCCTCCTGGAGAACCTGCAAGGTATTGTCACCTAGCTGGCGCTGCAACTGAGTCTTCAAAAGGCCGTTCCACCGTTCTATTAAACCAAGTGCTTCAGGGTGGTGGGGAATTTGGTAACATCAGTGAATTCCACGAGCATGGGCCCATTGCCACACTTCTTTTGCTGTGAAATTCCTTGATCCGAAGCAATGTTGTACTGAATACCATGACAGTAGATAGGCATTTTGTACATTCATGGATGGTAGTTTTGACTGAAGCATTGCATGCAAGGAAGGCAAATTAGTATAGAGTAAGTGTCTATTCCAGTAAGGCCAAAAAACTGCTTCTTTCATAATGGAAGTGGTCCAATGTAATCAACCCAGCACCAGGTAGCTGATGATCACCCCGGGGAAGGATGCCATATTGTTGGTCTCTACTGCTGGCAGATTAGGTTAAGTAGTGGCCGTAGCCAGGTTGACCATGGTGAGTGGAAGTCCATGTTGCTCAGCCCAGGCATAACCTCCATCCCTGCCCCCATGGCCACTTTGTTCGTGAGCCCATTGGATGATGTCAGGAATGCCTGGGGAAAGAGGCTGACAGGTATCCACCCAGTAGATTATCCTACCCACTTGATTATTAAAATCCTCCTCTGCTGAAGTCAGCCTTTGGTGGGCATTCACATGGGACACAAATATCTTTGCATTTTCTGCCCATTTAGAGAGGTCCATCTACACACCCCTTCCCCAGACTTCCTTGTCATCAATTTTCCAATCATTTTCCTTCCAAGTAGCTGACCATCCAGCCAAACCATCTGCCACAACCCATAAATTGGTAAATGATTGCATGTCTGGCCATTTCTGCCCACTGGGAGGATTTCCCTTCACTTCTGTCCTTCAGGGATGACCCAGAAGGGGCTGTAGTGCTGCAATGTCCATTCAGGTGGTGCCTATATATTACGCAGAACCATCTGTAAACCAGGCCCGAGTCTTCTCTTCCTCTGTCAGCTGATTATAGGGAACTCGCCATAAGGCTGTAAGTACAGGCTAGGAGAGAGAAGGCAGTGTAGCAGGAGTGGGGACCATGGCATCTGGGCCACTTCTTCATGTACCTTACTTTTGCCTTCAAGGCCAGTCTGGCCCGACCACACTTCAGTTTGAGTGTGGAGTGTTGCTATGCATGTCCAATATTATGGCTTGGTGGTCAGATAACCCCTCGTCCATGATGGGCAGCTCAAGTCAGATGATAATTTGGTGGCCCATGGTTAAGCGTTTAGTCTCTCCTAAGGCCTAGTGGCGGGCCAAAAGCTGTTTCTCAAAAGGAGAGTATTTATCCAAAGCAGATGGCAAGGTTTTGCTCCAGAACCCTAAGGGCCTGCACTACAACTCACTTACAAGGGCCTTTTGCAGGCTCCACACAACATCCCTATATGCCACTGACACTTCATGAACCATTGGATCAGCTGGACCCAAATGTCAGCACCATTTGCACAGCAACCTGGAACTGTTGCAGAGCCTTCTCTTGTTATGAGTCCAAAACTTTCAGCTTTTCAGATCACTTGATAAATAAGTCAGAGTAACACACCCAAAATGAGGAATATATTGCCTCCAATATCCAAAAAGCCCACTAGGCGTCATGCCTCTTTGTTCGTTGTGGGAAGGGGCAGATGCAATAATTTATCTTTCACCTTAGAAGGGATATCTCAACATGCCCTACATCCCTGGAACTCTAGAAATTTCACTGAAGTGGAAGGCTCCTGAATTTTTGTTGGATTTATTTCCCACCCCCTGGCATATAAACGTCTTAACAATAAGTCTAGAGTAGTTGCTAATTCTTGCTCACTAGGTCCAATCATTATAATGTTACCAGTGTAGCAAACAGATCAGTGTGATATCTTGTGAGAGGAAGATCAAGATTCCTGAGAACTAAATGATAACATGGGCTGGAGAGTCAATATACCGCTGAGGTAGGACAGTGAAGGGGTCTGGCTGGCCTTGCCAGCTGAAAGCAAATTGTTTCTGGTGATCCATATTGACAGGTATGATTTTTAAAAAGCATTTGCCCGATCAATAGCTGCATTCCAGGTACTGGGGAATATGTTAATTTGCTCAAGTTATAAAAGGACATCTGGTACAGCAGCCACAATTGGAGTCGCCCCCTGATTAAGCTGATGATAATCCACTGTCATTCTCCAAAATCCATCTGTCTTCTGCACAGGCCAAGTAGGTGAGTTGAATGGGGATGTGGTGGGAATCACCACCCCTGCATCTTTCAAGTCTTTGATGGTGGCACTAATCTCTGCAACCCCTCTAGGAATGTGGTATTGCTTTTGGTTTACTATTTTTCTAGGTAGAGAAAGTTCTTGTAGTGTCTGCTTGGTCTTTCACATCATAATAGCCCTCACTCCACAAGTCAAGGAATCAATGTTGGGATTCTGCCAGTTGCTGAGTGTATCTGTTCCAGTTATGCATTCTGGAACTGGGGAGATTCAGGCACACACAGGGCCCACTGTGAGATAGTCCTGAGCTAAAATTCAATAAATCACCTGACCCCCATTAGCCCCTACTCTGACTGGAGGGTCACAGTGACATTTTGGGTCTCCTGGAATTAGTGTCTGTTCAGAGCCAGTGTCCAGTAGTCCCCAAAAGTTCTGATTATTTCCTTCCCCACAGTACACTGTTACCCTGGTAAAAGGCCAGAGTCCCTTTAGGGAAGGCTAGGAGGAAGTTTAACTGTATAAATTTTGGCAGTGTACCAGGGTCCTTTCTCAAGGGCGCCCAGCCTCCTTGTAAACTAACTTAAGTTTGGGAATTGATTGAGGAGCCGTGACTCTCTGTTTTTATGATTCAGATTAGAATTTTGCTCACTGGACCTAGAACTTTTATGCGTACACAGATCAAGTAAGAATTCAGTAGGCTTTCCATGTATTTCACTTCTAGGAACACCATGGTCTGTGAGAGTCAGACCATTCTGATTGCTGCCTTGGCCCTGTGTCCATTACCACGACCACCTTGCCTTTGGTGGTCGAGCGCTGCCACATGGCCTCTGCCACACCGGGACCCAATGACTTCCATTGTATTTAAGTTTCTCAATTCAGTGACCTCAACTCCCACTGTAAGTTCTGGCCTACAGGGAAGAGCAATCACAGAGCCCTTCAAGGTGCTGGGACTCCCCTTACAACTTTATTTCTCTCATCTGTGGTGACCGATATGTCTTCTGGACCCTCCCAGGGTGGGTGAGTAAATCTTAAATGACAAATCCACTCTAAGATTCCAATCTCTCTAAGCCTTTGAATCCCTTCCTCTACATCAAACCAAGGCAGGTCAGCATTTCTAACTTACTCACTGTGGGCCACCTTTTGGTCCATGTTTCAGCCAACAAACCAAACAAACTGTTGGAGCTCTTTCTAACTCCCTGAGCTGTAACTTTAAATGCAGAATCTTTGCTTAGTGAGCCCATATCAATCAATGAAGTTGGCCTGACCCGACTTTATGTTCCTTCCATCACTATCCCACACCCTTAATAGCCATTCCCACACATGTTCCTCAGATTTCTGTCTGTATAAATTAGAAAATTCAAGTAGTCCTTTTGGCGTGTAGCATACCTCATCATGAGTCACACTTTGTACTTCACTTTGGGGGCTTCTGGGACTTGAGTCTAGTTATAGGTCTAGAAGCAAAGAAGAATGAGGGGTACTGAGAATAATCAGTATTGTCTTGCAAAGCAATTGGAGGACATTGCAGTTTCCTCAGTGGCAATGCAGAGTTAACCCTCTCAGATGGGGATGCAGAGACTGCTTCTCCTGGGGGTGGAGAGGCTGCTTCTACTGGCAAAGAAGACTCATCAGAATTTAGTGGCTCAATGTCCCCATCTTTATCAAGGTCTTCCCACATGTCCCCTTTCCAATTTTCAGGATCCCATTCCTCCGCAGTCAATGCTCTTACTGTAACACTAGACACTCTGGGAGGCTGGGGATTCCATCTGCTTGTAGATCAACCACTTGCAGGATGTGGTTCTGGGTTTGGTTTTTAACAATCTCAGTCCTGTGGCTACCGGAGATAAGCGTCTTTTTCAGCGCAGACATAGAGGCCTTCAGATCACTTTTCCCTCGTTTAAGTTGGGAATTCCAATTCCTGACCTCATCATTTTTTTTTCCCGCTTTTCC
Organism: Balaenoptera acutorostrata; assembly: GCF_949987535.1. NCBI lineage: Eukaryota > Metazoa > Chordata > Mammalia > Artiodactyla > Balaenopteridae > Balaenoptera > Balaenoptera acutorostrata. The sequence goes on along the minus strand of NC_080064.1, from coordinate 23,656,719 downwards.
CAGTGACATTAGGAGCAACAATCCAATCTCATTATATTCACTAGTTTGACAAAAATATTTAAATGTGTTGTATACATGGTCACTCAGATCCTTGCTTCGTATAAGTGTTTGGTTAGGAGTATCTGATAGTGATATTTTCCATATTTCTATTGCCAGGACATACCATGGACTCTCAGTGCTCTTTTTACTACTGGAAATAGAGTCATTAGTCTCTTTAAATATAATCAGATTTAGAGAGCCAATTCAAAGAACCCTAGAATTATTTCAGAAAATAATTCATCCTTAAGATTCTGTGCCTCTAGAACCACTCTCAGTATCAATATTCATATCAGTCAGGGTTCTCTAGAGAAACAGAACCAATAGGACATAGATATAAATATATAGATAAAGGTAGAATTATTATAAGGAATTGGTTATGGAGACTGGCAAGTCCAAATCTGTAGTGTGGGCCAGCAGGCAGAGACCCAGGTTAGCTGCTGGTGCAGATGAAGCTGAAAGCAGCCTGCTGGAGAATCTCCCCTTGCTCAGGGAAGCCAGTCTTTCTGTTCTATTCAGGCCTTCAGCTGATTGGATGAGGCCTACCCACATGATGGAGGGCAATCTGCTTCCCCAAATTTCACTGATTTAAATGTTAATTTCATTCAAAAACACTCTTCGAGTTGACACAAAAATTAACCGTCACAAGGCCTGATCATAAAACAATGTGCTAACACCATGACCATATACTGAGCACTTACTGTGTGCCCAGCTCTGTAATCAGCACTTCAAATACTTCACCTTATTTCACCATCATAACCTCCCTATAAGTTCTATGAGTGGCTCCTCTTTTGTTTCCAGGAAACCAAGCCTCAGAGAGGTGAAGTTACTCATCTGAAGTCACACAACTTATAAGTGGGAGACTCCAAGCCTGAATCCAGTGCTACCTGTTCCACAACACTTGTCACCACATAAGACTGACATATCTGGGACCATGTCCATAAGGGTGGGGAAGAAGGACTGGTACAGAGATCTGAGAATCCGAGCTGACAGGAGAGGGAGAGAGCAGAGTTGGCCAAGACTCAGAATTGAGTATGAGAAGAGGTTAGGATGGAGGTAAGTTCTTGGGGGAAAGATAGTGAGCTCATTCATGTTAAAGACAGAGAAAGGCAAGGGGCATTTCTCTCCCTACTCTCTCTCCCAGGGTCATCTAGTCTGAAACAAATGTGGCTTTCTGTCAATTCCTGATGACTTCCAAACTTACATCTCCAACCCCAGACACTGTTCTTTGTATCAGTCAGCCTAGGCTATCTATATTTTGGTAACAAACAGCCCCAAATCTCAGTGGCTTAATACCACTAAGGCTTATTTTTTATTCATGCTACTTCCCCTTCCTAGTCACCTGGGGCCCTGATGCACATTATTCTCACTCCAGGCTTGCTAGTCATCAAGGCAGAGAGAAAAAGTGAATGAGAATAATTTTGCACAGGCTCTTAAGTGCTCATTAGCTCTGGGTCTGAAGAGAGACACACAGTTCTTCCCTTAGGGTCTCAGAATCTGAGGAGAAAAATAGACCCATTTTCAGGAGTTCTCATATAGATGGGGAAATGGCATGCCTTTAAAAATATGCAGTCTGATGAAAGAATCTCAGTTTCAGGGGCCCCCTGGGATGAGACTTGATACCACTGAAGATAACTCAAGACTCTGAAAACTTATAGACACAAACTGACATTGTCCTGATGGAGACCATCAGCATCAGTGAGGTGACTCCTTTCATAGATGGGTACCAGCACCATCATCTCTGGACTTGAGGCAGAGGGGCAGAGTGGGGGAAGTGTCTGGGTCCTGAGACAGAGTTGCCAAGGCCAAGAGCTTTCTCCTCCCTCCTGTGTCACCATGAATATGCCTCTGCCCCTCTCTGGGTCCATCACCTCATCTGTGACTCAGGGCTGGGGCTGGAAGATACCTAATGCTGCCTCCACCTCCACACTGGAATCTCTCTCCTCCTAACCTTGCCCAGACCTCCTTGTGCCCACCCCTCTCACCCTGTCATCCCTGAATCTTAATCTGAAATAATGGAACCAGTAACCTGATTAATTGTGTGAGTCTGAAAATCACCCAATTGGGAGGCTGTGTGGGTGGCCCCTGCTTCCACTCCATCACTCACCCTAATGCATTGTCTGACACTTTCCATTTATTTTTCAATTCCTTTACCATCAGAAATGACAATTAAATTTCCAGTGTAAATACCACTTTACCAAACTGAATTAATTACGGGTGAGGATACAGGCTCCAGCAGCTTGATCAGAGCATCTCAGGTATTAACCCTTCTGTTCTCACCTAGGCCCCACAGGGAGGGCAGGAGGCTCAGTGGTTCTCCCTGGAAGACATTGCTTAGAACCTCACTGGGGGTCCCTAACCCCTGGTCCCTATGCCTTCTTGCACCTTCTCCTATCAGAGAGAGCCTGAGGGCAGCAAACCCATTTCTGTTTGGTAGAACTTTGAAGTTGGAAGGAACTTGTTCTTTTGAAGATGAAGAAACTGAGGCCCAGAGAGTGGAGAGTCTCACTTTCTGTGGCCTATCAGAGAACTGATATCACAGTACAAACAGATAACCTGAATTTGGGGAAAGAGGGGTCTGCAAGGAGAAATAGAACCTGAGCATTCACATATCTGGGGTAGATGGAAGAATGTAAGCCTACAAAAATAAACAGATAAACTTTTAAAAAATTAGTTTAGGTTTGTTTCTTCTCAAATTCCAGGGACTCACAGGGAAGATCAAGGAGGTTCCTGAGGCAGCATCCATGTGGTGCTAGCAAGGGAAGGGGTACTGCCCACTGCAAAACCACCCAGCCTTAAGAACTATATGACTTAATCTGCAGAGCAAAGAGAAACAAAAACTGTTACCTTAGAGACATAGTATTTGCCTAAGACTGAAAATTAATCACATCATAAGAAATATACTTTCCCACACTGGCTAGCAAGCACTGAGTAAAAATAAAAATGGATTGTGTCTGGGAGAGCTTTAAGAGTCAGGGTATCTCCAGGGGACAACACAAAGAAAAGATCCAAAGGCAGAGAGATGGGGAACAGACATTGGAAACTAACCTCCAGAAAACCAGCCAAAATCTTAACCTTAAGTATCACTAGAAGAATTTAAAGCCTGTGGTATACTGAGGATAAACACAGCAACCACAGACCTCAAACCCAGCCTGACTAGTCAACTGCTGACTAGATTAACACTACTCCCACACTAGAGGTCTAGCAAAGAAAAGGTATGCATATTTCCAAGCATAAAAAATATTTACCTCACTATCTGTCATCCTACAAAACATGTCCAGCTTTAAATAAAAAGTCATAAGGTATATGAAAAGGCAAGACAAAAAGATACTAAGCAATTATCAAAACCAAATTAGATACAACACAGCTATTGGAACTATCAGACAGGGAATTTTAAATTACTGTGATTAATATACTAAAGATTTTAATGAAAAGGTTGACAACATGCAATATCAAATGATTAGTTTCATCAGAGAAGGAAATGCTAAGAAAGAAACAAATGGTAATATTAAAAAGCAAAAACCACTGTTACAGACATGAGACATACCTTCCATGGGCTCATCAGTAGACTTGAGATAGAGGAAAGAATCAGTGAACTTACAGCTAGATCAATGAATTACCCAATCTAAAACAAAACAAAACAAAAAGAAAGATATGTGAAAAATAGTAGCACTTCCAAGAACTGTTGGGCAATGTAAAATAGTATAATATACAAGTAAGTGCAATCTCAGGAGGACAAAAGAGATAGAAGAGAAATATTTGAAAAAATAACGTCCAAGAATTTTCTAAAATTAATGACAGACATCAACCTACAGTTTCAAGAAGCTCTGAGAACATCAAACAGGGTCAATATCAAAAAAAAATTAATGACTATATAAATAAAACAAAACAAAAAATCTATGCAAATAAATTCAAACTCAAATTGCTGAAAACCATAAACAAACAAAATCCTAAAGGGAGCCAAAGAAATAAGACATACGTACAGAGGAACAGAGATAAGCATGTCAGCAAACTCCTTGTCAGAAAACATGCAAACAAGAAGATAAGCATGTCAGCAAACTCCTTGTCAGAAAACATGCAAACAAGAAGACAATGGAAAGGTAACTTAAAAGTGTTGGAAAAATAAAATATACAAAATGTGTCAACCAAATTCTATACCCAATGAAAACGTCCTTGGAAACAATGGAGAAATAAATATTTTCCAAGACAAACAAAAACTAAAGAAATTTATTGCTGGCAGACCTACTCTGATTAAGAATTATTAAAGGAGGTTCTTCAGGCCAAAGGCCTATATCGATGCAAACTTAGAGCTACAAAAAGAAAAAGTATAAATTAAATAAATGAGGATAAAATAAAATTAATTCTTCATTATTTTTAATTTCTCTAAAAGATAAATGCCTAAAGAAAAATAGTGAAAATGTGTCCTGTGGTTATATCATGTGTGAAACTGAAATACATGACAAAAATGGTACAAAGATGGGAATCAGGAATATACTGTTGACAGGTCATTATACTACTCATGAAGTGACATATTATTATTTTAAAGTATACTCATATTAATTAAAATGTAAATTATAAACACTTTGGGAACCACTAAAATTTTTGAAAAGAGGAAAATAGGAGAGATAAAATAGAATCACAAAAAATGCTCAATTAAGAGAAGGCAGAAAAAAAGAAACATAAATGTAGCCATTAGAAAGCAGCTAACAAGATGATAGATTTTAAATCAACCATGTCAAACCATAAATATAAATGGACTAAGACCATCAATTAACAGGCAGATATTTTTCTAGGTAAATAAAAAAGCAAGACTCAATTATATGTTGTCTACAACAACCTCTCTCTAAATATAAAAATGTCAAGTGGTCAAAAGTAAAAGGATGGAGAAACATACACCTTGCAAACACTAACAAAAGGAAGCTGGAGTGGCTATATAAATGTCAGATAAAATCTACTTCAGAACAAGAAATATCATCAGATATTAAGAAGGACATTACGTAGGATAAGTGGAAGAGTTCTCCAAGAAGACGTAGAAATCTTAAATGTGGATGCACCTAACAACAGAACGTCAAAATATTTAAGAAAAAAAACCTGATAAAACTGAAAGAAGAAATTTTTAAAATTCACAGTTACAGCTGGAAATGTCAACACTACTCTCTCTGTAATTGATAGATTGAATAGGCAGAAAATCAGAAAATCAGTAAGGATATATGTGACCTGAAGAGTATTATCAACCAACTTGACCTGTCCAATATTTATAGACCACCCAACAATAGCAGAACACACATTCTCAAGTGCTCATGGAACCTTCATCAGTGTAGAGTATATTCTGGACCATAAAACAAACCTGAGCACCTTTAAAAGAATAGTAATAATACAAATTATATTCTCAAATAATAACAGAACTAAAAGAGAAATCAATCACAAAAAAATACATATCTGGGAAATAACCAAATATTTGAAAATTAAACAATAAATAGAAAAGAAATCTTAAGGGAAATAGAAAAACAATTTTTTGAATGAAGAGAATATAAAAAATACAACATATCAAAATTTGGGGGATAGAGCAGTATGTAGAGGGAAATTTCTAGCATTAAATGCATGTATTTGTCTGCTCATGCTGCCATAACAGAGGACCACAGACTTGGTGTTGTAAACAACAGAAATTTATTTTCTCACAGTTCTGGAGGCTAGAAATTCAAGATCAAGGTATTAGCAGAGTTGGTTTCTGGTGAGCCCTTTCTTCCAGACTTGCAGATGACCACCTTCTTTCTTTGTCCTTACATGCTTTTCCTCTGTGCATGCACACACCTGGTGTCTCTTCCTATTCTTCTAAGGACACCAGCTATTGGATAAAGGTCTCACCTTTGTGACTTCATTTAAACTTAATAACCCCCTTGAAGGTCCTATCTCTAAAAATAGTCCATTGAGGGTTAGAATTTCAACATATGGATTTGAGGAGGATACAATTCAGTCCATAACAATGTATATAGTAGGAAAAAATGAAAGGACTACAATTAGTATCATAAGCTCACACCTTAAGCAAATTAAACTCAAAATAAGCAGGAGAAAAGAAATGATAAAGATAAGGCAGAAACCAATAAAATTGAAAATGGGAAAACAATAGAGACAAATTTAAAAACAAAAGCTGATTCTTTAAAAAATCAATACAACTTATATATCTAGCCAATCTCACCAAGAAAAAAAGAGAAAAAACAATTTCCCAAAATCAAAAATGAAAGAGGAGAAATCACTACTGATCCCAGAGATTTTTAAAAGACAATAGAGAAATACTACCAAAAAATCTAAGAAAAAGAGACAAATACACAATTACAGTTGTAAATTTCAATACCCCTCACTCAATAATTAACAGAATAAGTAAACATAAAATAAGCAAGGATATAGAAGACTTGAACAGCACCTACCAAGCAACGTGACTTAAATGACATTTATAGAACGCTCCACCCCACAACAGCAGGACACACATTATTTTCAAACGTGTATTGAATATTTACCAATATAGGCTATATTTTACGTCATAAATATGTCTCGATAAATTTAAGAATCAAGTCATATAATGTATGTTTCCTGACTACAGTGGAATTCAATTAGAAATCGATAACAGAAAGATCTCTGGAAAATCTCCAAATATATGGAACTCAAATGACACACTTCTAAATAATCCACAAGCCAGAGAAGAAATCAAAAAAGAAATTAGAAAGTATTTTTAACTTAATGAAAATAAATATATAGCACATCATAAAAATCATGTTTTTTAATGAACTGAAATTTTTGAAAAAAAAAGAGAATGCAATATTAATACATACAACCATATGGATAAATCACAGAATAATTATGCAGATTGAAAGAAACCAGACCAAAAAGAAAACATTCTATATGGTTCCATTCATATACAATTCTATATTATCTACAATAACAGCAAGCAGACGAGCAGTTGCCTGGGGATGGTGGGTGGGGAGGTGGTGTAAAGGAGGGATTACAGAGAGGTAGGAGGAAATTTGGGGGAATGATGGTTATATTCATTATCTTGATTGTGGTGATGATTTCACAGGTATACAAATCAGTCCAAACTTATCCAATTGTATGCTTTTTATATGTGCAGTTTATTATAAATCAGTTATACCCCAATAAAAGTGTTTCTTAAAAAGCTTATCAACTTGTACACTTTAAATGAGTCATTTATTATAAGTCATTATAAGTCAATTGTTCTTCAGTAAAGCTGTTAAAAGCCAGTAAATAAAAACCTACTCAGCAGTTTGTGCCTTCTCTAAGTCCCATCCTTTCCTCCGATCAGGTGTGGCGTATTGCCATCACCTTGGGGATGTTAAAATTGGGTTTTTATGGAGATTATTAGCACCCTCAGTAATTTTCCAGTAAGACAGGTGTTTCCTGTGAGATGCACATATTTGCAGTCTTGCTGTTGGCTTCCTTCCAGGTAAACTCTCCCTTCACCTGTCCCAAAGACTCTGGATAGACTCAAGGTGTGGCTGCCATTGGCCACCATGGGCTCTGCCCTCTGCTGAGCCCCTACGAATGTTATCACATTTTATTCACACAACAACACTGCAACATTACTCCCATTTTAACAGACAATGAAATTCAGGACCAAAGAAGTGAAGGAACACAGCTGAGGTTCACAGCCAGGACAAGGTAGAGTCAGGATTCCAACACTGATTCATGGAGAAGTGACTCTGGGGGACTTAACATATCCTATAATCTCCATCACACCCCTGCCATCTTCCATAGATGCATTATCTATGGTAAAGCGGTATTCTTGCTATGACAAGAGCGAGCCCTGGCTTCCCCCCAGATGTACCCCCCACTCCAAACCCTCCAGTGTCAGAATCCTGGAGCCCCCTCAGTGCTCAATTTCAGGGGTGCCCTACTCCAACAGCCAGGTTCCTTTCCAAGTTGTCTTGGGCTTGACCTTCATAGGTGAAGAGCTCAAGACCTGGCTCACTGAGGTTCCCTCTAGCGACGTCCCTTGATGACTTGGGAGCAGGGTTTGCTCAGCAGTGAGTGACCCTGTTGCTTCCTAGGTGCATGAGGAACCAAGCTAAGAACCGAGGATTTGAGGGTGGTCCTTTGAGGCCATCTCTGAGCACAATTGATTGCTGAATAAACCAAGACCATATTCCAATCAAGGTATCTCTGAGCTGTTCTCTCTTTGGCCTCTTGAGGACCACCTTGGGGAAACCAAGGCAGCCCACCTCAGTCATCTCTTAACAACCCAGAGAGTGGATTTGGGGTCATGTCCTGGTACTTCTAATGAACTCCATGCCCATTCATTCTCCACAGCCCAATAAGCAGAGAATGTGGGGACACAGATCACCAGGCTCCCAGTCCTCGAGGTCTGGGACCAGGGTCCATGTGGAGGGGAGGTGGAGGAGGCATGGGAAAGAGGAAGAACACAGTTTGCACCTTCATTTTACTGTGGGACACAGGTTGAAAATGAAGCTAAGCGCAGATCATCAGACACAATTTTGTTCAGCTGTCGCTTTTACCTTGGCCGCACCTGGACACTTATTTCAACTCCTTGTCCTGCTTTCCTGCAGCTGAGAAAAAGGAGAGATATCCCATTCTGATTGGATTCTAGCATCAGCCAAAACTCTGGAGGGAGAGTATCTGGTGCAAGCTGGATGCTCCTGGAAGTTATGTAAACTAGAGCAGTTAAAAAAGAATAATAATTCAGATTCATGGAGGGTTACATTACCCTGTGCACCCATCTCAGCTACCTCCTGTAGCCTTCACATCCACAGTCACGCTTCTGCGAGTTTGTCCTGCTCCACTGCCTCCTGGCTGTGTGACCCTGGGCAAGCCCCTCCCCTTCTCTGAGCCTCAGTTCTTCATCTGCAAAATGGAGATAATAATAGCACCTCCCTCCAAGTTGCGGTGAGGATTCAGTGAGATAATCCTCATAAAGTACCTGGCCCAGGGCTGGCCCAGCAGACACACTGGATCGGAGGCAGTGGGTGTCACCCCGAGTTGGGGGTTCTGCAGGGGCCTTTCAGACAGTGAAGCACTAAAACGGAGGGCTGTTATTCCCACACTATCATTTGCTCTGGGTGTCCTTTCCAGAATCCCACATGGGGTCCGTGTCTGTCCCTTTCTTGCTGCCCTGCCATTTTGTGCTTCCCTGTCCGGCTTTGATGAGGCAGGGAGGTGGGGCGGGGCACGTGTCTGGCCTGAACTCAGTCTATGGAGACTGATTCTCTTGTGAACGTGAAGACTGACAATTCACTGCAAGAATCATCGGTAACAGTTTTCTTTTCCACTTAATGACAGGAGCCCAGACGTGTCAGGGTCCCACACTGTGCCTCTATGAACAATTCAAGGTGCACACACCCTCCCCCATTCCCTCCTCTTCAGCTAGAGGCTCATCATTGACAATTTGGAAAATGCAGCCAATCCTTTTAAGACACATTATATAGAAAGCAGTTTTCACTAAACAAGCTGTTACCTTTTCTTCTTTCTTTAAATGACAATATCTCTTGTTCATTCTTCTGTCTTGAGAAAGATCTACAAAGGAGGATGAATCTATGAAATTTGTGAACTCCTGGAAGTTGTGGCTTTTAAAATCATACTCATTTGGAACATGAAATACTGCCAAGTGCAAGGGTGTAAACTCAGGCCATTTCACAGTACAGGTTGAATTGTGTTGCTGTAGATCTGTCTTTAAATACCTGCTCCTAACTGGTGCTCACGGCTTCTGTTTCGAGCTATAATGCTCAGGGTAGCGATGCAGGTCTGGCTGGGTCTGTCAGCCCTGCCTCAGTGCTGTCAGGAAGCCAGGAAAGGCCCCACCTGTACCCTCTCACCTGTCTAGGTGGACTCAGGAAGAGGCCAGTGGGGGGGGGGGCTCTGTTTTGGATGCTCTTCCTTGAGCCTTACCTCTTTTATGGCCAATACCATCAGTGAGGTTCCATGGTCCAGTACTGGTCCTGTCTATGGACCTCTGTTCATAGCTTTGGCATGGGGTCTGTGATCTCCCTCCCCCTAATGGCTTGGTTCAGCTCCTTGGGTCCTTCCCACTGTAGAACCGGACACATGGCCTGGCAGGTAGAACAGACCTGGATATCATACCATCCTCAGACCTGGGAAAAACACCCCAGAGGTCCTCTACAGGACCAAGTGCACACTCTGGTTCATAGAACCCTGGGAGAAGAGGGATTTCCTGATATGACTACAGCCCCCTTAAGCCCACAGAAGTTGAGAGTGGGGTCCCCTGTGCTGGTGGATTAGTTCAAAGGGCTCAGGAGACGGCCTCGTGGAAAACACTGTCAAGTCAGCTCCCCTGGCTCTCCACTTGTTAGTGGGAAGAGAAAACAATTCTGGAGGGACTTGAGTCCAGGACTGGATCTCCCGTTGCAGTACCACTGGACCCTGGAAGAGCCAAATACCCCAGATGCTCCCAAGGGCTATGGTCTCTGCTATGCTTCCTTGTGGGCTACAGGCAGAATGAATAAACAGCAGACAGGAGGATGCCTTACAGTATACCAGGACTGGGGAGACAGGTAATTATCACACAAGTGAGTCACAGGAAGAACCACTCATCAATTGCTTCCAGTTAGCTCAACCAATCAGATGAACTCATTTGTTTGACCAATCATGTGTTGAGCACTGCCATGAGCTCCTATTAAGAGACCGGTGGGCTATCATTGATGATGCCTCAAGATTCTCACTGATCTTGGGCCTCTGCGGGTCTCCCCACCTCCCTCACCCCACATCCTACCCAACATGTAAAGGACATAATGGCCTTCCATTGGATGGGAGCCTTTCAAGGCATGCAGGGAGCGGGGCTCTGCCTCACATTTCACTGGTGTATTGATACACTTGCATCTCCAGGTCCCTAATAATGTCAAATGTTATGATCTTTCTGGGAGAAGTGATGAGTGGAATCGAGTGGAATTAAATATAGTCCTGAAATGGAATGTGGATTCCTGAGCGTACAGCCATGATGACAGCATCTCTGCTGACTTGCCCACTCAACAAAGAGAAAACAAGCAGTTGGGGGAGAAGATGCTTGTCAGGCTCTCCTGGGAATACGCTTCCGTGTGTCCATGTCACTCAGGGGCCCTGAGGACCTTCTGCTTTGTGCTTTTCTGTCTTCATTCATTCAATATGTTTGCTTAGGTACTACTTTGTACTAGACAGTGTGAAAAACTAGATGCTCTCTGCCCTCACTGAACTTATATTCTAGGGGATAGCAGAGATAATCAGACATTCAGACGAATGAAGGTACAAATTGAAACTGGGATGCATCATGTTAAGGGAATGAACAGGACAATACGTGAGATTGAACAACGGGGCCTGAATTGGCAGGAAAGACCTCCCTGAGAAACCATTTGAACTGATACCAGAAGGGTGAGAAGAAGCCAGTAAAGCAAAAAATAAGGAGAAGAGCTTTCCTGGTGACAGGAACTGCTTATGCAAATGTCCTGAGGCAGGAAGGAGCTTGGGGCATCCTGGTAACAAAAGACCACCAGTGTGGTTAGAACAAGACTGGAAATTGAAAATGTCCAGGTCAGGAGGGACCACGTGGGCTGTGCCATGGTCTAGTGGCTTATCCCAGGGCAGTAGGCGCCGTGGGAGAGCTTTAAGCTGGGTTGTAATGCCACCGGGCTCAAGTTTTTAAAGTTCTTTTGTCTGCACTGTGGAGAGTGGACGAGGGGAGGTTTAGGAAGGGAGATGAGCATTCCAGGAAGAGGGAGCAGTTCGCAGGCAGGTCAGGCTTGAATGAACAGGACGTGTTCCAGGAAGTGCCGGGAGTGGGTGGGAGCATGGAGGGAGGGGGAGGTGCTCGAGATGAGGGCGGGGATTCGCACAGGGCCAGACTTCTGTCTCAGACAGGCAAGAGGCAAGACACTCGGGGTGGTTGGGGAGCTGGGGTGAGGATTAAGTGACTTTAGGGGGTGAAAATACTGGGAAGATCCGTTTGAACACTCGGTCGTTCACTCATTCATTCATTTATTAACGCGTGTACATGGAATTGGGAGTTGAGCTAGTTTCTTGGCCACGTTCAGGGCAGTGGTGCAACAGGAGTTGATGGAGAGGGAGTAAAAGGCAGAGATGACAGAAATGGACCTGGGGGAAATTGTCTGTCTGTCTTGGCCTCAGTTCTCCAAGATTCTTGCCTGGCAGGTTCATGGAGGACAAGAGGTGAACCCACTCACAGTAGAACCTGGGCAGTAAGTGGGCAAGTGGCCATCAGGTCCCTGGTGACCCAGAAGAGGAAGAGAGAGAAAGGGATCCAAAAGGGGTGAGGTTTGTCCTCAGTGCTTGGCTCAGGGACAAAGGGCACAGGCATTCAGAGGATGGGGACCTGAGGCAGAGGTCCAGAGTATAGGGCCTCATACTAGGGAGTGAGACTGACCCACAGAGCTCATGCCCAAGCTGACACCACTATGTGTGTCCTCCACCTGCTCAAGGGCCTAAGGCAGCTAGGGTGCTCTCTCCCCTGCGCTGGAGGCTCAGAGCCTCCAGGTCAAATATCTGAATGGCATCTGTCATGTGGGGTTCATGGGCAGGGAACTGGGATTAGCTCTGCCAGGGCAATCCTGGAAGTCTACCCTAAGGAAACCACATCTGAGTATAATCAGAGGTTAAACAGGAAGTTTTAAGAGGTGGGAGAAGAGTCTGGATAAAGGTTAATGCCAAAAGCAGAAAGGGGTGGGTAGGAAAGAGCATTGCAGGCCTGAGACATTGCACCATTTTTGTTTCTGTTGTTGGGGGAGACAAAAGGCATCAAATGTCCTGCTTAGGACTGGGGTCTTCAGTTCTTCCACTTTACAAAGAACATTTATATTTATTACATTCAGCCTTTTGGGTTTCAAGGAACAGCAGCCAACTCTGGCCAACCTAAGCAAAAGTAAGGATCTGTTGAAGGACTGTTGGTTATCTAGGGCTGAGACGCATGCCAGAAAAGGGCTGGCATAGAAGCAAACCCAGAAAGTGCTTTCTTCATCCATCTCACTGTGTCTGTCTAAGGGAAGCTTTTTTCCCCTTGATTTCTCCCTGCAGATAAGTGCTCTCTCTACCTCAGCCACCTGCAGGACATGGTTGCCATTAGCTCTCAAGAATACAAAAGACAAGAGAGGACTTACCTTTTTCACTTCTAGCCCCCAAATCCCAGGAGGATTCTACTGGCCCATCTTGGATGAGAACCTATATCCAGGGAGTGGGTCCCTATTCATTCATGTAGCACATACTAAAATGAAGAAGTGAATGGATTGGAGAGAGGAAAAAAAAAAGTTCCAGAAGTTGGCTGGGAGATTAAGCTTTGCTGGTGCTTCATTTACTCTTCCACAGACTTGTTTCAAGGAGGATCAGAGAGGTTAGGTAACTTTCCTGAGATCAGACAGCCAAGAAGTAGTCAAATCAGGACTAAACCTCTGCTTTAGTAGGCAAGAATAAGGCATCTATCACCTCTATCATCTATTTGCCTTGACTGTTTTGATGATGCTGGACTTGGAGCAGGGTTTAGTCTCTAGAGGAATCTTCCCAACTCGATAGTCCCAAAAATTCCAAGAAAGAATATGGACATGTCAGAGTAAGCTCTTCTTTCTGGTTGCTGGGGCTCCCGCTGCCCACTCAGTGACCTGGTCACATGGAGCTCGGAAGAACAGGGTTGCTGAGCCCCAAGGAGCAGGGTGTGTGTCTCCCACAGCCAAATCCCAGGCCAGCTTTTCAGGGAAGGGAAGCAGTGGACAGATTTTTATACTGTCTGCACGTGTGAGCTGTGTGATCTCAGGCAAGTGATCCAGCTCCTCTGAGTCTGTTCCTTCATTCGTGAAATGAGCTTAATCATGCATAACATATAAACACCATCTACTATACCACCTGGCACTTAACTCAGTATATGTGGTTCTCTTCCCTCAGGACTAGACCCCTTGGGGCATCAATTCTGATCTCTGCCCCTCCCTGGGAATATATGATTAAAGTCCCCACACTTGATTCACAAAGGGTTGAACTGGATCCATGCTAGAGAAGAACTAACTAGAGAGTGGCAAAGACCTCCATAGCAACAAACATTTAACAGGTTGCCCTGGGAACCCTCACTGATGCTCTTGGGGAGGAAGGCAGTAGGCAGAGCCAAACAGAGGTAAGAGGTGCACTCCCATCATATGAGCCAGAGGTCCCAAACAGCAACATTATTTTGAGTTGGACAGTGGTGAAGCGGGGAGAGGTCAGGGGAAGGACTGAGCTGGGAAGGACTTTAAGACCAGCACTCATTTGTTGAAATAGACAGATCCCAGTTCAGCACCATGGACAGAATCTGCCTTCCTGGAGGAGGTTCTAGGGGAACCAGCTTAAGAGAGATCAGTGGGGGGTGGGGGCGGGGGAGATCCGGTAACTTTCAGGTAATGGCACCAAAGTAAACCCCCCCACCCCGGGTCACAAAGAATACACCTGGCCCAACCCACTGCATCGAGGCAGCACTTTATCAAGACCACTACACAATTACAACCATGTAGAAAAAGTCATTATTAGGCTGTTGTGGGGAAAGAACTGGGGAGGGATCAGGAACCCAGGGGTCTAGTTCCTCTCTGAGACCCCAGGACCACCTCATCACCTTGAGCAAGTCACTCCCTCCAGTATCCGTTTCCTCACCTTTAAAATAAGATTGCTACACCAGGTCATCCCTAAAGGCTTTTCCAACCAGGACACTCTATGTCCTAAGGATATTATAACTCATATGGAAATATGCTTTTGCATTTCTAGCTTTCTGGCCTTGCATACATGTCCCTGGTTATGCCCATCAGGACTGCAGGGAAGGTCCCCCCACCCCAGCCATCCATACCACTTGGTCCCTGTTTGCTCTGTCTCCCAATCTCCTGGGCCTGGGAGGCCTGGGAAGGTCCAACCTGAAGACATGGAAGTGGCTGGTTTTAATGAGTCAGAGCCTCAGCTTCAGATAGTTGGGTTTGAATCTGGGCTCCACTCACCCACCCTGGGATTTGGGGGATATTGTTTCACCTGCTGTACCTCATTTGATATTGATGCCCACCCCAGTGAGTGCCCAGGGTGTTTGCACATGGTCAATGCCCCTTCACCCCCTCTCCCATCTCATTAACATCTTACCCACTGTTTATCCACATGACACTCATTTGCTCATGGTGGGATGTTGATCTATTAGAATGGAATTTCCCTTCAACTTCTTATTATAATAATTATTAGAATCACCAGTAACACGTGAGTTCATAACTATTCTCTACACTAACATAATTGCTGTTGGGTAGATGCAAAGAATCCCTGCTCTTATTAACGTAATTAAAAAGTTGTTACCTGCACTCCCTCGTGTGTATGGCCTGGGTCTCTGGGCCTGTTCCCATCTCTCTCCACCTGGGCAAATTTATCTGTTTTATCTGCAAGAAGAAGTTGTTTGTCTTCCTGTCTTCATGGTCAGCAGGATGGACATTGTAGCCTCCCCCTGAAGACACATCACTTTGTAGATTTGCAGTAATTTCTCCTGCTTTGCCACTGCCTTTGTTGGCCACCGAGTATCGAGAACTTACCCTGGACTAAATGTGGTGCTAAGTGCCTTGCGACGAGAGCGGTGACATTTTCATTCCCAACTTAACAGACGTGAAAACTGAGGATTAAAACTGAGGAAGTTTCCCCTACTCACTCAGCCAGTGAGAGGTGGAGCCAGCCTTTGGTCTCAGGTGTCTCCATATCCAGAGCCCACACTTTTGACATTTTGCACCAGAGAAAGAAGCCTGTCCTCTCCTCTCCCTCTTCCCCTCCTCCTCCTCCTCTTCTTTTTCTCTTTCCCTCCCAACCTTGATCTTTGCTCACAGCCCAGAACTGCCAAGGCCCTTACACTAGAAGACTGAATATGAAATTCCATCTCACAGGTAGAAACAGTGAGGGGACCTGGCCCCAGAGACCCACCTGAGAGTATAGCTCACCCTGAGATCCCTTCTTAATTTAGAACTACCAGACTAGAGGGGAGTGATACATTTGTTTCTCCTTTACTCTATGTAGCAGCTCATATGTGCACCTAGCTCTACCCTCAATCCACCTCGCTGCAGGTGTGTGAGTGACGGTAAGTGCTGTTCCAGGGTTTACTTCCATACAGTTGTACCAAGGAGCTTCTTCGGGACCTCACTTCATCCTCATAGCATCCTAGGAGGTAGAGCATTGTACCCACTTGAAAGATGTGAAAACTGAGACCAAGAGTGTCATAGATTTTTGGAGCTGGAAGACCCCAGTTTCCCTAGGCCGATGTCTCTAACTCCACAAACCAGCCCAGGATGTTTCGTGGATCTCAGCATGATTCCCACCCCACCTGCTCTTCAGAGAAATCAGGGGGTGGAGTTGTCCAGATTCAGATACAGATTCCAAACTCCACCACCAACATGCAGTAGAAACTTAGGTCACTGTTATCCCTTCTAAGCCTTTTTTCTCATTGTAAAACGATTGTTTGTGGGATACGGATGCAGCATTTGAGTGCCCCAGGCATTGGGGATATGCTCAGAGTGTCCCTTCCTCCCCAGGGAATAAAAGGCTAAAAAACGCTTTCAACCACCCTTGGCTTGGAAGCAGCCACTTCAATCCCACGACAACAATTTTAATTTCTCCTCCTGCAAACCTCCATGGATCCGTTCCAGCCAAATAAACTGATTTGTTAAAATGATCATTCCTCAATGCTATTATCGTTGGCTGCAAATAGATGGTCCTTCTGTGTGCTTCTGGATAAGACCCAAAGTCCAGCTGAGATAAATCCATCCCTCTAAAGTGACATCTGCTGGGAGGTGGCATTGAATTAAGTCAGATTATAATGGCATTTCACTGGATTCCTCTAACTTTTACTTAACTGGAGTCGGAAACTCCCACTGAGAGGCTCGAAGCTTAGAAGACTTTTCCTGGCAGGAGAATGCCTCGGGCTATCCGGAGCAGACTATGTTGTGGAGAGAAGACTAGAGGGTTAGTGAGCAGAGTAAAAGGTCTCTGAGTTGGGCAGGGCGTGCAACAGTAGACCTTCTGCTGTTGGTGAAGGTCAGCTTTGAGAGGACCAGATGCGTTGGTGTAACTTGCCTTCTGGGTCTGGCCAGGGCGCTTATATTACTTTTTTTTTTTTTTATAATTTTTTTTAATTAATTAATTTATTTATTTATTTATTTATGGCTGTGTTGGGTCTTCGTTTCTGTGCGAGGGCTTTCTCTAGTTGTGGCAAGCGGGGGCCACTCTTCATCGCGGTGCGCGGGCCTCTCACTATCGCGGCCTCTCTTGCTGCGGAGCACAGGCTCCAGATGCGCAGGCTCAGTAATTGTGGCTCACGGGCCCAGCCGCTCCACGGTATGTGGGATCCTCCCAGACCAGGGCTCGAACCCGCGTCCCCTGCATTAGCAGGCAGACTCTCAACCACTGCGCCACCAGGGAAGCCCACTTATATTACTTTGAGACTCACTTTTCACATATCCGTTCAATCATTCACTCCCTCACTCTCTTGACAAACATTTAATAACCATCTATTTTCCAGGGCCCTGTGCTTGGTGACGGGGATACAGAGATGATAAGAGCCTGTTTTTACCAAGGTGCTCACGGTCTGGCCCAGGACACAGAAATGCCTAGTGGGCATCAGAGAGCAAGAGGAGGTCTCCTTGGAGGTCAAGTGGGGCAGGCATCTATCTTAGAGTGGGTGCCCCCAAGACAGACCCCCCAAGAAGAGGACATGGGTTCTGGTCATTTATTTGGGAGGCAATTCCAGGGAGCACAGTGAGGGATTGTAAAGAATGATGCAGGGAAGGGAGCAAAGCCAACAAAGGGAGCATCCATGAGTGGGTACCTCTGTGGACCACCGGGCTCAGTCCCACTGGGGACTTCTGGGGAACTGCATGGGGACACCTCAGAACTGTCCTCCTGGTGGCTGGGGAGGCTGGTTTTTAATCCACTGACCCTCATCCCCCACAGTGCGAGGGCCGCTCCTGGGATGTGTTAAGTTCCCTCCACTTAGAAGCTGAATCACAGATGAGCAAGCTTCCAAGGTGCTGGAGAAAGTGCACTTCTGAGAAGAAGAGATCAGTGGACGTTTTAGGAGGGGAGCAGACAGCAAGCCAGGAACTGACGATGCCACAGAACAACCCAGGATGGGCCAAGGGGACCTGGCTGAGCTAGCAGCAGCGTCTGCTGCAATGTTTTCAAAAAGGTGATATCTGAGCTGGGTCTGGAAGAATCAGCGGGCATTGGCCAGCTGAAGCGGGCATGGGCAATGGCTTATCTAGGCAGTTGGAACAGGGAAGACAAAAAGAAAAAGAGAACTGAGATAATTCCTCTAGATAATAGCTGCTGATAAGGCAAGAAGGCAGCGGTTCAAGGGGCTTGGGATTATGAAGAGAAGAGTTTACTTTCAGGCCAAGGATGGGAAAGGTTTGAGTAGCTTGTACACAGGGAATTTAAGTGGTGGGTTGAGGAAGCTCAAGAAATGGGAAGAGAGGAGATGGCCAAGAGTTTCCGCAGCGATGGAAGGAGGCGGGATCCGGTGGAAGGTACAGGGTCTGGTCTTACGTCAACAGAGGACCCCTGAGATGAGTGAGAATAAGTCAATGAGGAAAGGGAGAAGGGGTGCCCCATGGCCTCTTCCTCCAATACTGAAGGGGCTATAGGGAGCTGAGCCAGTGACAGGGCTGGGGTTGGAAGCAGATTTTGAGAAAGGTGGGGCCCTGGAATTATCCTAGAGGGAGAGGGAGCAGGTCACGGAAGGTCAAAGGAGGGATGGGTGACGCTGGTGATAGCTGAGGTTGGCACCTGTGCCCCGGCGGAGGTGCCAGTCCCCCCCTGACACACAGATTTTTCAGCAGCTGCTCCATGTTCAGCACAGATGTGTGAAAAGCAGACAGGTACATCAGTCCCTGGCCAGTTTGGTGGGGCAAGAGTGGGACGAGAACACAAGCCCAGTGCAGACACAGTAGCCCTGGGGCAGGACTGCCCTGCATGAAAATAACAAAGCCCAGGGCCTGGCACATTGTAAATGCTCAATAAACACTGGCGGTGTCATGATGGCTCTTAACCACGCTGCTCTGTGCTTGTCTATTTCTCTGCCTCACGCATTAGTCTGTGAGCCCCTTAAGAGCTGGGAATCCCGCCTCTGCACTGGGCTGAGTTACTCTGGTCACTTGTCAGTGCAGACCTGGCCTCCAGGGCCTTCATGACCGCACTGCTGTGTGGGCAGCGGGTTCCCAGGAACAGGTGTTTCTCCTCTGCTCACACGCGGCCATTCCGCACCTGGACTCAATAATTCCCACTGCCCGCACAGGGTCCCCCTGCCCGCACGCTCTGCAGGATTCCCTGTGCTATGCAGTCTCCACACCTGCACGTGCCCTCCTCTCTCTACTGAGGGATCTTGTTTTTCAAAAATCCCTTGGGCATCCTAGAACCGCAAAAAGCCGTTCATTTCAGTATTCATGATGTCCTGACACGTAAGTCTGTGCATATTCCCTCTCTCTCTGTCTCTCTGTCCCTCTCCCTCTGTCTCTCTCTCTCTCTCTCTCTTTCTGTCTCTGTCTTTCTCTCTCTCTTTATCTCTCTCCTTCTCCTCCCCCACCAACAATATGTTAGGACAATCTGTCCCCTCACAGAGGGACCGTCAAGCAACATCAAGCAACATCTCAACACATGTAACCAGATTGCCTGGCCTGGGTACATAAACAAGGACGATCAAAAAAGCTGCGTGTGACCAAGCCCTTCCTGGTTCTACATGTGTCCAAAAGCTCTGCATTCGCTCTGCTGAAAACAAGATCTCTTAACGATGGGCATTTTGTCTTTGCAGGAGGACGTGGCAGCGGGAGGGGGACGCGCAGGCAGGGCTGCAGGAGGCTGGGCTGTGTCCTGGCCGGGCCGCTCATGGCCGTGGACTTGAGGTATACACCTCACCCGGCAGATCCTCGGTGTCCTCGTCAGTAGAGGGGACAGTGACAGCACCTTCCTTGCGTGGAGGATTCAGAGAAAGATACGAATTATCAACACAAGAAATGATGGTTCTGTGATGGAGGCGACAGCATCTTCTTGTTCATCCTCAGGGCAGCCTAGGAGGCGGGTGTCCTGAACTCGTTTGGCAGATGGGAACTGGGGGGTCAGTGAGATTAGCTGAGGGGCCCGGGCACACTTCTTAGTGACAGAAGGTGCTGGGACTCCAATGTGCTGTGTTCAATTCCAAAGCTCAACCGAAAGCCTGGGTGTGTCCGCGGAGGGGACACCTGGTTCCTGGAGCCAGTCAGTTGCCGGGGGCTCCTGGGCTGCCATGAAGTGAGCGCGGCTGCTCCTCTCTGCCCGAGCCCAGGGGGAGGCTGCAGACCTTGGCAGGGGGAGGCTGCAGACCTTTGCAGAGGGCGGCTCCCCATCCCACATCTGAGGGGCAGAGTCAGGGGCTCACAGCCGCAGGGGGCTGGGCTACAGGTCCTGGAGCTGCTCCCAACTCCAGGGGGCCTGGACACCTGCTGGCCCAGTCCAGAGCCGCCGTGCACCCCCGGATGACCGACCTCCTGCACACCACGTGGTGTGTTCGCTTCCAAAGGTGAGCCTTCCAGGCCCGAGAGCCCCTGAGCTTATTGGTCCTGGGTCTGTTTCAAGTTTCAGGGGTGGCCGTGCCTCTGCTCTACCACCTGCTTCTGAGCAGACCCTGACGCTTGGGCCTGAGCCCTGGAGTCTAACCCCGCCACCGTGGCTTCCTGACCTCCCTGCCACTTGCTGGATGTTTCCCTGTGAAAGCTCGTTCCACAGTGGGTCTGGAGCCAGGATTAATTAGCCGTGTGAGTGGTCACCTCTGGATACCAAGGTCCTTGGGAAAAATCTCCATCTGGCCCCTCCTTGAACCCTCTCATGGGACAGAGCCCAGTGCAAGGCATGCGTGTTCATAGGACTTTGTGGAATGAATGGAGTATTTGAGGGGGTCAGAGGTCATGTCCTGGGCAGGAGTATGGGGAAGAAAGGAAGAGAGACAGGAGAGGAGAACTGGTTTTGAGCCAGGGCTCAAAACATGGCCTTGGGCAAGTCCCTTCCCCTCTCTGGCCTCAGTTTCCCCATGTGGACCATGGGGTTGGAGAAAGATGGTCACAGATGTTGATGGGTCCAAGAGTCTGCTGAGGTCTGACTCCAGTCACACAGACAGGAGCTGACATCATGTATGGTTAAAACTATGAGCTCTGGGATCCAACAGCCCTGGATTCCTGTCTACCTGGGTGCATAACTCTGAACAAGTTTCTCTGAGCCTCAGTTTCCTTATCTATAAATTGGAGTCAGTTATAGGAGAACATCCTCATAGGGTGATGGTGAGGACCAGTAAGTAGATGTGTTCAAATCTCTTCATGGCTGTGTTTCCCTCGGTGCTTGATCAAAGGTGGCTCTTCCATGGCAATGATGATGGTGATGATGGTGGTGGTGATATTGTTGATGATGAGGATGGTGGTGTTGATACTGTTGATGATGATGGTGGTGGTGATATTGTTGATGATGATGATAATGGTGCAGATGATAATGATGATGGTGAAGATAGTGATGATTATGATGATAACAAGGACAATACAAGTGATAATGGTGATAATAATGATGATGGTGTTGGTGGTGGTAATGGAGGGGAAGGATGCAGGCAGAAAACCATGAGTGACAGCTGACCCTCCATCCTTAATTATCCATCCCCATAATGCCATGACCCCCGAATCTGGAGCCCTGATCCCAATTGAGATTCCCCATGCTTTCATGTTGTGTCAGGGACATGACCCTCATGGACTATCATTTTCACAACTGCAGGGACAGGGTCTGTTTCACCCACAGCTCTATCCCCAGCACCCGGCTCAGTGCCCGGCACAGGACAAGTGCACACTACGCATCTGCCCAGTGGCTGGAGGGGAAGGCAGAGAAGCAGGAACCAGCCCCTGCTGGTCCCCATCCCTGCAGATCCACAGGCTGCTCTTTCACTGCCTCTACCTGGCATCCACGTTCCTGGGTCTCAGAGGACACCAAGAGGGCTTGGAAACCAGGACTCAGGAATCTCCTTCTCGGGGTTTGGTCTTCCAGCTCCTTGCCTTCCTTCGTTCATGGCAGCTCCTGTTCCAAGACCGTCAGCCACCTCATGGTGATATTGACAATTACCGGTGAAGAGGCACTATTTTCTCTGCTTCCCATAGTGCAAAGTAATGGGGAGGAAGTCAAGGGGCTTTGATGAACTTCAAGGCCCATGAGGCTCCCTCCAAGGATGTCCAGTGTGTGCTTTCACTGGGTGTCCTCCTAGAGCCCTCAGAGACTGCAGACTCCACCACCTCCCATCTTCTGGGTGACCTGGGCTTGTTAGAAGGTGGCTATACGGTGGCAGGGCTGGGAGCCTATTCCACTCTGCCCCTCCATCCAGGACTTGGTTCACCCCTCTTCTGACCTCTCCAGGGTGGTTTGCATCCTAAGTGCCCCCATCCAGGCTCTCTGCACTTGATCGCCAATCCAGGGTCAAACACTGCCCTTGGAAAGGGTCAGTAACAGTCAGGTTAGTGGAGGCCTCGGTCTCTCTGCAGGGGCTGCCTTTCTCCCCAGCCTGCAGTCATCTGGCAGCCGCAAAGCTAACATTCCCAGCTGCAGGCAGGAAACAGAAGGGATTCTTGCTCTGCCAAATGCCAGAGTCACCTAAGGGTTAACTTCCTCTGTTATAACTGATGGTTGTAATTTAGGGTGAGAGGAAGACCACTGGTCACGTCTTTCCCGGCTCCCGGCTGAGGGAGGAGTGAGGTCAACTAGCAATGGAGGCTTAAGGAACACAAGGTCGGGGACAGGCAGGTGTATCTCAGTTCATTGATGAGGGAACTCAAGTCCAGAGAGGTGAAGTGACTTGTCTAGGGTCACACAGCACATGGACAACAGAGCCGGGATGGAAACTCAGCTCTGCCAACCCTGTGCTGTTTCCAGGACACAGCACTGTCCCCAGTGTCAATGCTCTCTCAGTGGAGGGAGAGGCAGGGAGGCCGGAGTGGGGTTCACTCGGTGGGATGGGCAGTGGGAGGGAGCAGAGAATGGCTAGCCACGTGCACTCCATGAGGACAGGGCCTGGCCTCCCTGGTTTTCTGCTTCATCCACAGGACCTGGGGCACAACAGGCGCTCAGTAAATGTCTGCTTCCAGCACGAGGCCCAGGCCGTCCCCACTGGGCTGCCGGAGCTGAGTGGGGCTTTTTGGACCGAGAGGTCACTGGGGCACGTCCCCCCGTCCTTCCCGCATCCACGAAGCCCTGCCCTCACTCTACCATGTCCTTCCTGACACCAGCTGTCTCGGCAAGGACTCGGAAATCCATCTGAGTTCCAATAAACAAACAAATACATACAAAAAAAAACACTGCTGTTTTCCTCCTGCTTCTCTGTTATAGATGCAAGCACTGTTCCCATTTTTCCTGCCCCTCCAGTCTCCAGCCACCTGCGTCCCCCCCTTTGCCTCCCTCAGGACAGAAAGCCCCAGCTCCTTCGGAAAGCGGAGGGATGATGATCGAAGAGCTGATCGTTGGAAAACCCCACCTGCCTCCGAGGGGGCCAGCGAGTCCAAGAGGATCAGCCCCGCTGAACCGAAGAAGGATGGATCAGCCCTCCCACCACTGAGACCCGGTGCCCGCCGGGTGCCAGGCGCTCCACTCACTCTCGGTGACCTGGTCCATCCTGAGTGCCACACTCACCCACAGCCATGGGTCCACGTGAGCCCAGGACTTCCCTGGGCTGCACATCCTCTATCCACCCAGCAAGCCACCTGCTGGGCCTGCACGGTTCTCATCCTGAGGACGTCGCTCCTTGTGGAGCTGGATCCCAGCGCAGGAGAGAGACTCCAAGGCCTCTCCCCGTGGCTGGTGTTATCCTGCTCAGCTGTCCTGAGGCACGGCCCCCGGCCATCACTGGAATGACCATGCTGAGCCCAGGCTCCATCCCTGGGACCTGGGCTGTGGTGAGGACCCTGAAGGGGAAACAGCACAAAGGGCTCTGCAGACCTCAAGTGGGGACCCAGGGTCTGGTCCTGAGGACTCCACAGGGGACCCCTCCCTGGTCCCACTGGCTGTTCCCATGTAGCAGCTCGCCCCACCACAGCTGTCTGACCAGAGCTCTCCGCAGCCGCTGGGCAGGGCATGGAGTCACCAGCTCGTTCCCAGATTCTCTGGGTGCAGAGGGGTGGTTCAGCAGTTTGCATGCCCGGGTCCAGAGCTGCCCCAGCCTGACTTGGCTGTCCCCGCTTTGCTTGAACTTGACTGTGTTTGTCACCTCACCGAGCCTCAGTTGCCCCATCTGTGAGGTGGGCTTATGGGGGTGCCTGCCTCCCAGGGCTTTTGGGAAGAGTGGAGGCAGTGATGCGAAGCAAGTGCCGGGCACATGGGGAGCCTCGGAGCCTTTCCTCTATGTGTCAGGAGATGTCCAGCTGCTCTTCCTCCCATCTGAGCTCAGGTCCTCCATCTCTCCAGCCCCCCTCCCCGCGCCCACTGCCCCTGCCAGAGTGCGGCCCCCTCCATCTCTCCGAGCTGTTCCAACAGCCTCCGCACAGGTCTCCTGCCTCAGCCTCCAAACTCCAGGCTGTCTCCAGAAGTGTTTTCTTATTTGCAGAACTCATCATCTCACTCCTGGCTTAATGGTTTTCCTGATGGCTCCTGTCACCATCACCTTCCAAATAAAGTCCAAACCCTTAGCCTGCAGCTGGAGCAGCTCCAGAACTACCATATGAGAGGGACCCGGGGCAGCATCTGATGGCAGGGAGGTGAGAGTGTCTCTTGCATTTCACAAATGGGTAAAAATAGTGGTTTTCTAAATAGTTTGTATTTATTCTTCAAGTAAAGATTTAGAAGACAGTGAATATCCACGCCGATGACGATGATGATGATGATGATGATTTATATTTGGAGTCACTTTGGGAAGGATATTGATTTGCTCAACCAAAAAGTATTTACTGAGCACCTACTATGTGCCAGGCACTGCTCTAACAGACCAAGGGTGGCTAGAGGCTCCCAGGCCACCTGCCGGGCCTGCTGCTGCCTAACATTCAGCTCCTCCATCGTCCGGCCCCGCTACCTCCACGGCCGCATCTCCCACTCTCACCTCATACCGTGTTCTCCCCTGCATCTCTTCTCACATGAGTATCAGGGCATCACTGCAGAACTAACAGAATTGCAAACCCTACTTGGAAGAGATATTAAATCATTCACTACATCCCCCCACCCCCTGCCATCAACCCAGCCTGGAGGCAGCTTGGGGTTTACTCTCCCCACGTTCCATAGACCCCTGACTGACCCTGGACTCCCAGGGCGATGCGGTTTCCATTAAATAACCAAGTCCTTCATCAGGGCTGATTGATGCCACCATGGGTCACACTCTGGGGACATTGTCTGGAAGGGGAGAAGGACATATGGGTGCACCCTAAGGATGCAGGAGATTGATGGTTTCACAGAGGGACTCCGCCCCAGGTGGAGGCTCCTGGAGGGAAGATCAGGGAAGGTTTCCCAGAGCAAGTGGCACTTGATTTGGCCCTTGAATCAATAGTGTATTTTTCCCAGTGGAAACGGTGTGGGGCAGGTGGAGGCTGTCCCGGGCAGAGGACGCAGTAGGTACACTACTGAAGCTCAAGGTTAGGAGCACAAGCTTCAGAGTGAGGTGACCAAGGTGGCACCTGGTGGTCAGTGCAGTGACACCTCACCTCTAGGTCCTGATGGCCCCACCACAGAGGATGCAGTGAGGGCTGAAGAATTTAGCCCATGGAGCGCACTTCCAGGGGTGCCTGGAGCCAGTGCTCGGTGACACCAGTGGTCCACGTGGGGACAGAGCCCAGAGGCAGCGGGTGGGATGATGGTGGACACAAGGACAGTGCAGTCTCTGAGCCCAGAAAGGAATGGCCCCGACTCTAGTCTCCCTCTCTGGACCCCAGTTACCCATCTGTAAGGGGGGGTCAGGTGCACCTTACAGGGCTGTTGGACCCATCACCGACAAACCAGCAAAGCACCGGAGCTCAGAGCAGGTGTCCACGTGAGCCTTGTTTGAGGGCCTGGCAGCAGGCAGAGCCCCTTGGGGTGGGAGGTGTGTGAGAATTATCAACAGGGAGGTGATAATTGAAATCTCAGGAGTAAAAGAGGCCCCCCAGGGGAGAGTGTGGGAGGAGAAGAGATGAAGGGGAGGCAGCTCCAAGGGGAGCCCTGGAATCCCTGGCTGGATTCTGCCCATGGACTCCTCTGAAGTCAGAAAGAAAAACTAGATTATGGCTGCAGCAGGAGAGTGAACGGTTAGACACAGAGAAGAACTTTCTCACCATGAAGGACCCAAAGAGTGTAGAGGCTAAGAAGGTGAGCATGAAGCCCAACCCTCCCCCCATATGAAGTTAGGCAAGGCACTTGTCCTCTCCAAGACTCAGTTTTCTCATCTTTAAAAGGTGAACAACAGCTGCTGACAATCCATTTCATGGGGTTGCATGAGGATTAAATGAGATAATCCATGTAGAGGGCTGTGCTCAGCACAAACCACTGAGTTAAGTCATAGTGATGATGCTGGTGGTGATGGTGATGGAGGTGATGATGGTGATGGAGTCGTGATGATGCTGGTGGTGATGGTGATGGAGGTGATGATGGTGATGGAGTCGTGATGATGATGGTGGTGATGGTGATGGAGTCGTGATGATGATGGTGGTGATGGTGATGGAGGTGATGATGGTGATGGAGTCGTGATGATGATGGTGGTGAGGACCATTGTCTGCCTCCTGATTGCCCTGTGGAGGGTGGGATTAAACACACACACACACAAAAGTGGTTTAGATGTTGAATCTGAATCTGATGATGTCACATACACACACACACACACACACACACACACACACACACACACACACACACACACACACACACACACACACCAGGAGGTAAGAAAAGATATATTACTCACATAATGAGGCCTTCTGAAGAGAGCAGGGCATGCACCCAAGCTATCCATTTGGTTTGAGCAAAGGGAGGGGCTCTGGTTTTTATTGTGGTTAGAGATGAGTCCAGGGTAAGTGTTCCTGTGCATGGGACGCGGTTTGCTTGCTTTGAAGTTCTTGCCGGTGCCAGGGGAGGGAGCATGGGCCTTCTTATCATTTTGTCCAGATAAGGGATGAAAAGGGGAATAGGGAGCATGTGGCCTGAATGCTGTCAGTGGTCAACATAAAAAATGGTGTCAAACTCTATATTACAATGGAGGTGATGGTAACCATGATTATGATGATGATGGTGATGGTGATGATGATGGCGATGATGATGATGATGAAGGCAGATTCTGCGGCCCAGACCTCCCTGGCTCCCTTTTCTGTTTTGACCAGAGACGCTCTCATGGCCCACCTTCCTAACCCTCCCCAGGATTTGATGCACAAACCTTTGTCCCCATCGCTGTGTCATCATCAATGCTTATTTAGTGAACATTCTTAGCTGAGAGCTGTAGGGGATCCAAATCATGAAATGTGGAGGGGGGGAACACAGATTTGTTTCTCAAATCCAAGGGACTAAAATTTGGGGGATGTGGAGGTGGAAGGTCCAGAGAAGCTGAGGACAACACAAGTGTCTCCTTGACCCTCAGGGGAGAAACCACATGGTTGGTCTGGATAAACCCCAGGCTGTCTCAGGCCATTGAGGGAAGTGGGTGGGAGTGTGGAAAGAAAGCCCTTGACCCCTTGAAGATGATGTCAAGGAAGTGGCCACGTTCTCACAGGTGCCCCCAAAGCTTCTGTCCCATGGAAGACTGCAAACACAAATTGAAAGACCCATGAGGGCCAGATCTTGAATTTTCACACATACATCAGCCCCTGCAAAGTGAGAGTTATTTCCGTATTTCAGATGAGCAACCTGGAGCTCAGGTGAAATGCGGCCTGCCCAAATTTGTCCCAGGTCAGTCTGAAGTCTGAAGCCACAGCCAGCACTGTCCTCTGAAGCACAATGATGCTACACGAGCAGGGTGGACTTTGTTTTTTATCTCATGGAATCTAGTCCTTTCCCAACAGCAGAACCATTCATGGAAGGACTGGTGAGATATTGGGTGTGGGGCTCTGTGTTGGGCAGAGTTCACTGGAACATGTTTATTTCCACTTTGTTCCTCTGAGTGGCCTAAAAACATGGCAATATACATCAAAATTTCAAACCTCTGTGCATCAAAGATACAATTAACAGAGTGAAAAGGCCATCTATGGAATAGGAGGAAATATTTGCAAATCATATATCCAGTAAGGGGTTAACATCCAAAATATATAAAGAACTCCTACAGGTCAACAAAAACAGATTCTAAAATAGGCAAAGGGCTTAAATGGATGTTTCTTTAAAGATATGCAAATGGCCAATAAGAACTTGAAAAGATGCTCAACATGACTAGTCATTAGGGAAATGCAAGTGAAAACCACAGTGAGAAAGCTATTAGGATGGCTACTCTCCAAAAAAAGGGAAAAGAAAAAAGAAAATAACAAATGTTGGAGAGGATACGGAGAAATCGGAAAACTTACGCACGGTTCGTAGCAATGTAAAATGGTGCAGCTGCTATGGAAAACAGTATGGTGATTCCTCAAAAAATTTAAATTAACATATGATCCAGCAATTCCACTTCTAGGTATATACCCAAAATAACTGAAAGCAAGATCTTGAAGATCTATTCATACACCCATGTTCATAGCAGCACTCTTCACAGTAGCCCAAAGATGAAAGCAACCCAAGGGCCCATTGATGGATGAATGGATAAACAAAATGTAGCGTACCTTTACATACAATGGAATATTATTCAACCCAAAAAGGAAAGAAATTTTGGCACGTGCTGTAATATGAAAGAACTGTAAAGATATTACCCTAAGTGAAATAAGCTAGTCACAAAAGGACAAATACTGTATGATCCCACTTATGTGAGGCACCCCTGGTTGTCAGGGGTTGGGGTGGGAGGAGAATGGGGAGTTACTGTTTAATGGGTACAGAGTTTCAGTTTTGCAAGATTAATAGAGTTCTGGGGGTGGATAATTGTGATGGCTACACAACAAAGTGAATGAACATAATGCCACAGAACTGTACACTTTAAACAGGTTAAGACGGTAACTTCTGTGGGATTTGTATTTACCACATTTAATAATTTTTTTAAATGTCAATAGATCCACAGTCCTAAGGTCTCTAGAACCACAAAAGATGATGAGTAGTACACAACATTGGACCTTTCAGGCTTGTCGAACCCTCACACACCCCGGCCCCCCTAGGTTGTAGCTCTCATCCTTTACTTGAATAAGAAAACTGAGGCTCAGAGAGGCTGAGTGAGCTCCCTGAGGTTGCACAGTGGGTTAGAAGCAGAATCAGACTCACACCTTGCCTGTTCTGGTTCCATACCCAGTCCCCCAGCCACTGTCCCAAGCTGCTTCTAGAGAACATTTACCAGGGGCCACATTTCCATCGACACTCATGACTCCTGGACCAAGACCCAGACGTCTCCGTGCCAGTTGTCCTGGCTGGGCATTTGAGGCCACTTGCACATAGTTCTCTGCACACTCCCAGCATCCCCCATGCCAGCTGGCCCCCGACCACATGGGCCCCTCATCTCCCCTCCGTTTCCTGCCCAGACCTTGTTTTACATCCTGGGGCTCCCTCTCCATCTGTCACATGCTGCACCTCCTTCAACACGCCTTCGGCATCCCCGCGGCTGCCTGTCACCCTCCTGTGGGTGACGCCCTCCTGGGCTTCCCGCCCCGTCCCCGCAGTGCTCTCGGCCAGCATCAGCACGCTGCGGGCAGACACTCAGGAGCGGCCTCAGCTGCCAGGTTCCCAGGAGGAGGCCACTAGCTTGCAAGGACTCCTAACACTGTCTTCCCATCACCAGCATCTCCTCCCCGGAACAGACAGCAGCCTCCACTTGGACGACCTTGACCTGACGAGGAGAGCCTTTCCCAGTGTCTTCCTCTCTCCCCAAAAAGTTGTGAAGCAATGCTGACCTTGGGTTCAAGGTCTCGGCTCTACCGTTTGCAGGATGTGAGACCCCAGGTAATCAAGTGTCCTCTCTGAGCCTCAGTTTTCTCATCTGTAAAATGGAGATAGAAGTAATGATTTCACAGTATGTGTATCAGATGAGAACAGAGTTATGAAAGCAAAGCCCCTGACTCCTAGGGCGGGCTCAGTGAATGTTCCCAGTAAATTGTCCCTTCTTTCCTTTCAGTGAACTGGAAGGAGTGTGGGTTGACATCACAGATCCCTGGCCTTGCATCTGTGGTCCAGCCCTTACCAGCTCTGTGAACTCGGACAAGTTGCTTAACTTCTCTGTACTTGTTTTCTCTTTTGTTATAACAAACAGACAACAATGAGTGCCCCCTCGCTGAGTTGTTTCAGTGAAGATTAGATGATTCAGTGAAGAACAGGTGCTCGATACACACCAGCTCATCCCTCCCCACAATTCCCAGCTCCGTCTCCTCGGCACAGGCAAGCTGGGTCTACATCAAGTAAAACACCAGGTTGATCCCACTTGGCCTTTTCTTCTGGGTCTGCCCTCCTGGCTACTCTGAGTGGATTTCACAGCACACATGACTGTTTTACAGAAACAGACTGTGGTGCAGTCTGAAAACCTTGATTCAGAGAGCAAAGGTAGCAGCTGCCAATCAGGCACGTGCAGGAATAGTGTCTCTCTGTGGGGGGTGGGGGGGACCCTCTGAGAATCCCGGGTGGGAAGGGGTCTTCCCTGTCATTGGGTTCTGATGTCCTGATTGGGCCCCTGAGCAGGGACCCTGTCAAGGGGTCGTCTCCTGGTGCTGGGTTCCCTCCAGAGGTGTGGACTCAGAGAGACCTAGACTCCACGTCCAGCTCCTCAAGTCAGTCCCCTCCCAGCCCCGGGGCAGGGGACAGCTTCCTTCCCTTGCAAATGTTGATACGAACGGCAGCCCCCTTCTCCCCAGGCCGTGCTGAGGACCAGACAGCTCAGCTCAGAGCAAAGGCTCCAGCTCCAATAAAGATGTTAAAAAAAAAAAAAAAGAAAAGAAAAGGCTCCAGGCCCAGCACCCACTGATGCTGGATAAACGGTACCAATTATTATTATTACTTATATCCAGCATTCTCCCACCCATTATGTGATGATTCTGGGTCATCCCTTATACATTCTGGGCCTCTATTTCACATTCTGTAATATGGGCATGAAGGTTCTTACCCCATAAGACAATGGGACCTTAAGTGCCTTGTACAGAGCCTGGCACATAGTAGGTGCCCAACATACACACAATCCCTCTTCCTCCTTATCTGCCTCTCCCTCTGTATGCAGCCTATTATACCCCTAGACACCTTTGACTTGTAGAAAGTTCTAGAATTTTTTCTCATTGGTCCTTGGCCTGTGAAGTAGGAAGGAAAGCAGGCAAGTGAGACTGAGTCCCAGAAGCCTAGGTGAAATGCCTTTTCCAGAAGGAGGGAGTGGTCTCTTGGGTCAAATGCCACGGAGAAGTCAAAGGCCACAAGCACAGAACCGTGTTCACAAGATGTGAGGCTATGAAGGGTATTTATAACCTTGACTAGTCAGACCAGACTGTAGTGGGTAAGAAGCAATGGAAGGGAAGTGGGAGCCAGCCCATGCAGGTAATTCGTTCAAGTGGAAGAGGGCAGAGAGAACAGGAGACAGGTTGGAGGTAGACCAGGGTCTTTATTTCCCTTTTGAATTAAGTATGGGAGAAGCTCGCTCGCTGTGCTAGCCTCATGGAGATGATACGGTATCCAGAGGAAGATCCAGCACCCAGGGGTGTGGGTGGAGTCCAGGGTGAAGGAGCAGAAATATGTGCTCCAGGGTGTCTGGAGGGATGATGAGATCTCAGTAGGTGTAACTGAGATGCCAACAGGGGCTTCCTGTTCCCAGGAGAACTGCGTGTCACTGGCTCAAGCCCAGCTACCCAAGTCCAATGAATGGCCTGTGATACTGCCCAGTCCCAGGTCTGGATCCAGCTCTGTCCACTTGTCTGGGTCTTTCTTCCTAGACTATGCCCAGGGCAAAGCTCAGCCCCTTCTCTCTTCCCAAAACCCACCCACACCAAGTATCTTGAATTTATTGGTGTTAGAGATTTGTGGGGTTCAAGGGAGGGACGCAGACTCACTGCCTCGCCAGCTGTGTTCTCTCTCTTGCTCCCCCGCTTCTCAGCAGGAAGCTGGGCTTGTTTCGTGAACAGCACTTTTACCGGAATCCCTCCAGCCACCTTCATACCAGCTGGCTCTGTGCCCTCAAGGATGTCAGCTTTTGGTCCACATACGCACCTTCCAGACAAACACTTCACTCTCCCCACGAAGAACTATGATGATCAAAAATGTCTTCTTCGTGTTTCAGAGATATTATCATCAGTATTTTACAAATGAAGTAATGGAGGCTCAGAGAGGTTAAGTGACTTGGCCATAGGCACACAGTGAGGGAAGGATTTCGGTAGCAGTAGCTCCATCTGGGGTGTGGCAGTTGGGACCTTGGGTTCTGTCCAGATAGCCCTGGTCGGGTTCCGGGTCCACCACTGACCAGCTGTCATAGTGCCCACATCACGGGCCATCTATGGAGCAAATAAGATGAGACATCACAGGTGTTTTCAAAGCCCAGACACATAGTAGATGCTCAAGTAAATGCAACCACTGTTGTTCTCAATGATGAGCTGACCACACCTGCAGAGCCTCCCTCCAGGTCCTATGCCTGGACTTTCCTGTCTACGTTCCATTCCTGTTCCTTCTCTCCTTCCAAAACTACTCGAAAATTCCCTCCCTGAGGATGCCCTCCCTGACCTGCCTCATTTGACTCTTGCCTGGCACCTCAATGAGGATGAAGAATGAGATTTGGTATTGATCCTGGGCTCAAACATCTCTTCTTTCACTAGTCATGGAGGCTTAGGCAGGTCCCTTGACAAGCCTCAGTTTCCCCATCTGTACAATCGGGGCAGCTCTCTGTCGTTTTCAGGCTTGTTATAAAGATCAAATGAAACAGTGGGTGTGCAAATAGCTTTGCAAATGGCAAATGTCAAGCCAGTGCTTGAAGACTGGCTTGTCATCTCCACCTGTCTTCCCTCGCTTTGTGTCCCCTCAGCAACCTGGAGGGTGATTTATGTTTTCCTTCCACACTTCATGATCTCCTTCCATGCAGAAACTGTGGCACTAAGAACAGATCAGACAGCAGGGGCGATGGAATGAGCTTGCCACGTGGAAGCGTCCAGGCCAGGCTGCTGGATAGAACACAGACCCTTTTCCCCCCGAAAGTCAGGGGGGCAAAGCTGGGATGTGCTAAAGCCAAGCCTTTTGGTACCAGGATTCTTTGTGCTAATAAGGAAGTCCAGGCACAGGTCTGGGGAGATAGAATTTCAGGCATCGAGGCAGCCAGTGGGACAGCTATTTCCTGGCACTGCCTCAGCCCCATCCACCAAGCCCATCAAAGTTACCCAAAGAACCAGCATATTTTTAGTTAAGATTCTGAGCCCAGGAGGGAAGCAGGAAATGACTCATTCTCTCGCTCAGCCAATGTACACAAAGACACATTATTAACATTTACTCAGGTGCTTCTCCAAGGACCCCAAACAGCAAATCATGGTGAGAGAAGGGAATGAAAGATGAGCTTTGCCAAGTTTGCTGGTTGCCTACAGATGGAGTGAAAAAGCCTGTTAAACATTTTTCATGGCACGAGTACCACCCATGTCAGGACTAGAGGGGGCCTGACGGCTCCTTCTTTTCACCCCAGAGAAGGCAGGGGACCCACCCATGGTGACACAGCTAGGTCATGACAGAGGAAGAAACAGAATCTGGGAATGTGGAGGGATGGGAAGAACATGGGGCTGTGAGCCTCGGGGCCCCCATCAGTAAAATGAGCAAACAAACACTGCCTGGCTAGGTGTGCAGGAAGAGACGATCTGCCCACCGCATCTGGCCAGGAGCAAGTGCTCGACAAGTAGCATCAATGGCGTGTAGTGATGAGGACAGGGTGTCAATGCCAGTCCCTGTCCCCATTGCCCAGAATGCTTTGCAGTGGCCTCAGGTGCCACTTTCAGTAGAGTAGGGTCAGGCTCCCCAGGCTGGGCTGGGCCGATGTAAACCAGGTTGAGAAAGTATCAGTTACGCAGCACAGGAAATGGTCCTTCTTCAATTCCATTCACAATCTCCTTTCCCTGGGGCCGGACAACAGGACCCTGAACCCGTCTTTCCTCTGGAGGCCCTATCCTTGGACCCTTCCCAGGCTCAGCAACCCAGCAACACCCCCCCACCCCCACCTTGTGGCCCTCTCTATGTCACTGCCATGAGGAATGAGGTCCAGATGTCATTTTCTATATGGTGGGCACCTGCTGACAGCTTCTGTCGCTCGGCGGCTGTAATCGCTGCTCCTTATCTCCCCTTTATGCCCTGCTCTGCACAGACTCCCTTCTGCCTCTGCCAGAGAGTTTATTAAATAGTTTATTAAATCTCTCTGCCTTTGCTTGCAAACTGTCTCTTTTAGAGATGAAAGAAGACTGAGACCCAAAGAGGCAAAATGAACTTCCTAAAAGCCACACAGCTAGAAAATGACTGAGCTGGGGGTTTGTGAGTCTGTAACTCTGACATCTCCTGGCCCCTCTGTGACTTCCCCAGGCAAGTGAGGGGATGCGACAGAGGACAGATGCATATTACTTAAGGCAGAGGGTCAGAGCAGGGATCCAGGCTGGAGTAGGAGCAAAAAGGAGCTTCAGAGGTAGGTGGGGACATCGGAGTCACTAGGCTTATTCCTTCATTCAACAAATGCTGATTAAACACATAGCACCTGGAAGAGACCCTGAAGATTCAGCTATGATGCACAGTCCCTGCCCTCATGGGATCCATGGTCCAGTGAGAAGAGATAGACAAGCAAATACCAAACTGCGTGCCATGATAGGGGAAGCAAGGAGACTGTGGACATTCATAGAAGAGATACTTAATCAGGGCTTGGCAATCAAGGGAGGCTTCCCGGAAGAGGTGGTGTCTAATGTGAGCCATGAAATAAGTAGGATGTAGTTCCAGCACCTTACCTCTTTGGAGAGAAGAGCTTTGCTGGTAATTAAGGTTGTTATAGGAGACAAAGACCAGGATGGTATTGACGCCAGCATCGACCCAGAGCAGCCAGATTGCCTAGAACGGGATTTGAGCTGTATCGCCAACTTCCATGTTGCTCTAAGATGCCAGTCAGTAAAATTCTTAAGATTTTGGCCTCTCTTCTCATAAAACATGTGTGTGGAGTGGGGACGTGTTTATAGATATACACACACATACTTGGGGGGTTGAAAGATGTTTGTGGGTCACTTGGTCGAGGCTGTGTAAAGTTCTGGGTTGTGGGTGAGGCTGATAGTAGACAGGAAACCCTGTGAGGAGAGAAACAGAAAGGCACGTGGGCAGAGCCTGGTCCTCAGGTCCTTCCTGAAGCCCCCTGCTCTCCCTCCAATCATCATCCAAGTTACAGAACGGGTCGGAACACGAAGCTCTCCTTTCGCTGGGTAGCTGTACAGATTCTGCTACCTGTGATTCAAGGGGCCCTGATTCTGACCATGAAGAGCAACTGCCAGATGGTCAGAGGCGTCCAGAGCCAGGTGGCTAGCTGACCTCAGGAGGGAGAGCCCCAGCTGGCAGTGCTGAGGCCCTGGGGACGGTAGGGGGGGTCCTTCACACCTGGGGGCTGGGGTGCCCTCCTCAGTGCTCTCTGTCCTAATCCATCTCTTCTCTGCTTTGTTTTCTTCCTCCTCCTCCATGTCTCTCTCTGCCTTTTCTCCCACACTCAGCCCTTCATCGGATCATTCATTCATCCCACAGGCATGGTCTGTTGCCCACCTGTGCCTGTTCAGCCCCTAGGCTGGCCACGAAGGGGACACCGAGGGGCCAAGTCCATGTCCCTGTCCTCAGGGAGCTCCTGTTCTGGCTGGGGAAACAGATGAATCATTCACAACCCAGAGTGGTCAGTGCTGAGATGGGGGGAGATGTGGGATGGGACGGGGAGCCCAGGAGAGGACCCTGACCCTGGACAGGGGTCAGAAAGGCCCTCTGGGAGGAGATGGTGCCCATGCTAAGACCTGGAGGAGAAATGGGGGAGCCAGCAGGAGGGGTAAATGGGGGAGAAGGTTGTTACTGGCAGCAGCAACCCGGCACCTGCAAAGGTCTGGCAGAGAGGGAGAGCCGGGACCCTTGGAAGTGGCAGGCAGTGCTGCATGGCTGGGGCTGGGATGTGAGGGTGGAATGGGGGGTGGGAAGGTGGAGAAATACGGGCAGGGGTCCTCCAGGGTCAGACCACAGGGGATGAGGCTGGTCTGTGCAGGCTGGGCTTCACCCTGAGGGCCCTCGGAGCCATGCAGGGATGGCGAAGGGGGTAAGGGAGGAAGTGACCCCTCTGTAGACATTGGGGGTAAGGGGATTCCAAGAGGATCGGGCTCCTCCAAGCCCCTGGGATGGGAAGAAGCCTGCTTCTCCCCCTCCTGCTCCCCTTCCCGCCCTAACATGTTCTCTCCTCCCTCCTCTGGTCTCCCCGCTTCTCTCTCTCTGTCCTCTCCTCCAGTCCTTTATATCCCCCTTCTCCCCGCTCTCTGCCTTTCCTCCTTCCTCCGCCCCTCTTTCCCCCCATCCCCGCGCTCTGTTCTCTCCAGACCCTCCTCACCTCCAGGCACAGGGCTGCGTCCCTGGCTGAGCTGTCCTTGCGAGAGCCTGCAGCGCCACCTTCAGGCCGGATCCGGGACCGCCGCGGGGCTTCCCACACCAGGAGGAAGACGCTGGTCCTTCCCTGCCTCACAGATGAGGCAGAGGTTCCCGCCCACCTAGCCCCGTCCCAGTGCCCGCCTCTGCCGCCCACAGCCTCGGGTCTGGCTGCCCTAGGTCGACGCTGGCATCAATACTAGCCCCGCCTGTATCTCCCCTAACAACCCTAATTACCAGGCAAGCTCCTCTCCCCAAAGACCAGATGCTAGAATTGATGAGCTTAATAGCAGAATTCCTTCCCTTTCGCAGCCCCTGCCCTGGAGGGCCGCCTGCCTAAGGATGCCAGCATTCTTTGCTCTCCTGGGAAGGAGGGCCCCACAGGGGCTATCACAGCCATATTACAGATGGGGCATCCGAGGCTCAGACAGGGTGAGTCACTCGGGACCCAAGAGAACCTGACGTTATGCACTTGGTTTATTTGTTTAGTAATCACTCATGGACACCCACACTGTGCCAAGTGGGGTTCTGGGACCAGGGACACAGAGATGGAAAGACAGCGGAGGAAGTCCCTGCCCTGGGGAATGTAAGGGACGGTGCTGGGTGATTGGAGGTGGGACCTGGAATGTGTCAATTACTGCAGGAGCTCAGAGAAGGTGCTGGCAACCCAGGGGGCTTCCAGAAGAGGTGGGGGAGGGGATCTCTGAGCTGGCTTCACGGAGGAGGTGGCATCTGAGCTGATTCATCCAGGTAGGGTAAGAGTTTTTCAGGCAAAGATGGTAGGAGAGTCTTCCAGGCAGAGGAACAGCATGTCCAAAGGCACGGAGGCCAGAAAATACTGGAGGAAGGGAAGTCTTTGCGACTGGGGGAGGGGGATTAGGTTGGAGAGAGAGACAACACCAGGAAGGGCTTTTGCGACCTCCTTCAGTAGGCATTAGGGAAACAGGGTATCATAGTAACAATGATTCTCCAGTAGCCACAGCTGACACTGACCGAGGGCTTCCAGTCGGGCAGACACATTCTGAACACTGTAGACAGACATTTCTTTCACTACCCCTAGGTAGGTATGATTATTGTCATCTCTATTTTGTAGAGAGAAGCAGGCACAGATAGATTGTCCCTTGTCCCAGGTCATTCAGCTAGTAAGTGGCAGATTTGACCCCAGCATCCTGGTTCCAGAGCCTACGCCCTCAACAAGGACACTAAAAAGAGGGGTGTGGGGCTGGGGAGGGAGTGGATCCCAGAGCTCTTTAGGAGACAGGCCACCTGGACTGAGCCGCTGATTAGATGAGGAGCCCGGGATGATGTCTAGGTCTTGGTGTGATGGTGCCACTCAGACTCATTCTGAGAACAAATACCTACTTCATGCCCTGCCCAGACTTGGTCTCTACCCTCAGAAAGCTGGCATTTCAATAAGGATGGACGAGCAATAAACATGAACACATGACTGAAGAAGATGATTTCAGACAGTGACCCATACTGTGAGGCAAACTGAGCGGGTAGAGGAATCCAGTGACTGGGGGTGGGGCCTGGGGAGGACCGCCTCCTTAGGACTAACCTCCTGGGACACAACTTGCAGCCCCTCCCCTCCAAGGATCTCCCCCACCCCCACTGCAAAGGCGGGGGCTGGGGGGGGGAGCTGATGGCCCACTTCTAGAAAATGGCCCACTTCTAGAAAATGCCCCTGAAGACCCCTCTCTGCTTTCTGAGTCACTTTCTTCCCCATGCATTGGTGTCTAGCCATCCCCCTTGGGGACGCCAAGATTAATGGGCCCAACATAGCAAAGGTTTTGGCTTCCCCTGCCCACCTCCAGGGTTAGGGGTGGGGAGGGACAACTCAGACCTTTGGAAATGTAGCATTGACCTCTCTCTCTGAAAGGAAGTAAAGAAAAGAAATTCCCTACCACATGTGGTTTGGTTTTGAATAACCCCCTGTGTCACCTATAAAATAATAGACATGGAGAATCTTAGAGCAATAGAGTCTTAGATCCTCAGACTTAGCATCAAATTATAGACTCTAAGGCTCTGAGAATCATGGAATGTTAGACATAGAGCACCTTAGAGTCACCTTAAATTATAGATTTTTAGAATTAAAACACAAGATCTTAAAAACCTCAGAAGCCTAGGATTTTAGAATTGGGAGTTGCAGGGAACTCAAAGGTCATCTCCTGGCTCCATCTTTCACCAGCCGAAGCCTTTGGTGTTGACTTCATCTCTCTGTGCCTCGGTTTCCTTTTTGTTAAAAAATATATAATAATAGTTTGTACCTGACAGAGTTGCTATGAGGATTCAATGAGTTGCTATAAGCAGAGAGCTTAGCCCAGTGCCAGGCATGGGTACACTGTGACCTGTACTAATACTCTTACAATTAATCTAGTTCCCTCTCCCTTGTAATGTAGGTTAAGCAGGCTGCCACCCCTCAGCCCACCCAGCTCCTGTGTAGGAGGCCATCCAGCCTAGAAATACTCACCTCCGCAGGAAGCAACCTTTCTCCTGCTGCATTGTCCTGGTTCCTTTGATGACTCTCAAGCCTGCTGTCCCCTGGTACTTCCCGCTCCTTTGTCCCACTGCTGTCCTCTGGTGCTGGAGACCCCCTCCCCAAAGCCATCACAGCCACGGGGGGGCTCAGCTACTCAGCCCCTTCTCCCAGATGGCCTGGTGGAGGCGGTGCAATTTGTCTGGAATTCTCCCCCCACCCAACTCCCCTTTTCTTCCTTTCTGGGATTGAATGATAGGGAGGAAGGTGCCAGGACACAGAGGTTCAAGAAGGGAAAGAACACATGTGTCCCAGCCCCCTCTCCTCCCTGCCCCCACCCCACCTTATGTCGCAGGTGCAGCGAATGGTCCCTGTTCCTCAGGGGCGCCAGGATCTGCCAGGCCTGCTCCTGTGCACGTGCCCTTCCCCCTGCCCAGGAGCGCCCTTCTCTCTGCTGGCTGAACACCTCTCACCCTTCCAGCCACATGCCCCCTGCTCTGTGAAGTCTCCACTCTCCCCCACCCCTCGCTCCTCCCCACCCACCTACCCCAACCATTGTTCTTTTAAGAACTTTTCAGTCTCAGATCTTCTTACTTTTGGAAGCTACTTCCTCCATCAGTTCACAGGTGTTGTAATCAGATCCCACGTTAAATCCATGTATATGTAACTGTGGAAAAGGCAAGTAGAGCAGAAAATGACTCTTTGACAATGTTACATTTTATAGACATTTAATTAAACATGTATCAGCTTTCTGTTGCATTTATGTTACAGCTTTCTGTTTGTATTTAAATCCCATGACTCTTTTCAGGCCTTAAACATTTCCACAGACCCTTCAGAGCTCTGAGGCCCTGGCACTGTGGATGGAGCTGAGTGTCTGATGGAGAAATGCTCCCCTCCCTTCCCCCTCCCCATCTAGGCAGTACCAGCGCCCCCTCCAGGCCCTGCACGGTACCACATGGTGATGTGGTGATCATCTGTTTGCCGTAGTCCCCACTGGACGAGGCAGGTGTCACAACTTGTCATTTCCAGATGCCACATGCTCAGCCCAGGGCCAGGCACAGAAGGATCAGTAAACCTGTTGGGGAAAAGTAAGCAAGCAAAGCAGAGCAAGCCTGCAGAAAGCAGCAGACGTGCGTGTCTGGATTTTGTGAGTGCA
This sequence comes from Balaenoptera acutorostrata, assembly GCF_949987535.1. Taxonomy (NCBI): domain Eukaryota; kingdom Metazoa; phylum Chordata; class Mammalia; order Artiodactyla; family Balaenopteridae; genus Balaenoptera; species Balaenoptera acutorostrata. The sequence continues at coordinate 23,616,451 of NC_080064.1, read as the reverse complement.
GAACACAGGGATGGCCTTCTCAGACCCCACCTCTCAATACCTGCCACCCTGGAGAACAGAGATTCCTTTCCCAGGGGGCCAAACTTTTTCTTCCCATGGAGATACTACCAGAATGCAATGTTCCTGAGGCCCTACTGTGAACCAGGTGTGGGGTGAGCGTTGGCCTCTCACCCTCACGCTGGTCTCTGCATATCACATCTCAGGCAGAGGCCTGGGGGCGGGCCGGCACAGGTGTGCTCTCTGATGCTCCTCTCCCAGTGGAGATGTCCTTCATCCTCTCTCCCAGCCGGTCAGGATGGTGTGGAGGGGACAGTGTGGCAGCAGATGGGACAACTCTGGACAGTCCCCCATGCCAGTCTCTCAGGGGGATGGACATTCCAGCAGCGGCTTGGCTGGTGAGACCTGGATTTGGAAGTCCCAAGGACACATTATGGTCACATTAGGATCCTTTCTGACCCCTCAGGGAGTGACATACTCCACTGTCACATCTCCGCATCCCCCACCAGCTAATGTCCACAAGCCTACCAGACCCTTCCTGACCGCCCCACCTAAACAAGTCCCTTCCTTCCTCTGGGGGACCCACAGAGTGATTGGTCAAAGGTTCCGTGAAGGACTCTTAGCTCAGGAGAATCTCATAAGAAGAAAAGAGATGAGCATGTGCTGGGCACCTGCTGTGTGCCGTGATTTTGACTGGTCAGAGCCACGTCTGTGACCTTATTCAATCAGCACAGCAGTCCTTTGAGGGAGGAAGTTATCATTTCCCCCTTTTTACAAGTGAGGACATTGAAGATCAGGGAAATGACTTGCCCTGTTCAAGGCCAAGCCTTGGACAGAGTGTAAGTGACAGAGCCAGCCCCAACCCTTCATCCACTGCCCTGGGGACGGAGGTTTGGGATCCTCGGCATTGGAGGTGTTAGCTGTTGCTACCTGCTGATGACGTGGATTAGACTGTCCCAGGAGAATGTGAAGGAGGGCAAATCATTGCACAATGATAAAAGTGGGTGTGCTGTGAGGATGAGTTGAGAGACCAACAAAGTGGTTTGAGAATAATCTGTCAGAGAGGTAGGAGGAGAACTAAGAAAGAGAAAGAATGACATGGAGAGAGGGGAGAGGGACAGAGGATCAGGAAGCAGGTGGTACAGACATAGAAAACAAACTTATGGTTACCAAAGGGGAAATGTAGGGGAGAGGAATAAATTAGGAGTTTGGGGTTAACGTATGCACACTACTATATATAAAATAGATAATCAACAAGGACCTACTGTATAGCACAGGGAACTCTACTCAATATTCTGTAAAAACCTATATGGGAAAAGCATCTGAAAAAGAATCGAAATATGTATATGTGTAACTGAATCACTTTTCTGTACACCTGAAACTAATACATCATAAGTCAACTATATTCCAATATAAAAAAAAATTTTTTAATCGACCTAGTTCAGAAGAAGAAGAAGGAGGAGGAGGAGGAGAAGAAGAAAAAGAAGGTAGACTATTGTCAATAGTGATGATGGTAGTCAGCAGTGACCAATGGCAGTCAAAGGCAATCCACAGTGGTCGGCAGTGATGGTCAGCCTGGGCATTTGTAGTCAGTGATGGTCAGTGTTCAGTGGCAGTTGACAAAGGTGAATGGTGATCTGTGTGGTCCACAGTGGTCACCAGCAGGTGGTGGTCCAGCCAGGGAAGCACTGAGAAGTGCCCCTTGGATGTCACCACCAAGAGATCCCTGGTGACCTTTGCAAGAGCAGCTGCAGGAATCCATGTGGGTGGGGCTGGGGGGGGGGGGCGGAGCAGGAAGTGGAGAGCCTGGCGATAACTAGGATGCGGACTGAACCAGAGGAGATGAAACTCATGTCGGGAGTGAAGAGGACTGTTTTTTCTATTGTCACCTGCCAAGTGGGTGACTTGAGGAGAGCAGTAACAGTCTGGGACAGTTCATGTGTGGGCAGGAGAAAGAGGAGATGAGGGAGAAGTAAAATGATGGTGGAGCAGCTAATGGGACACCCCACCCCACTCCTAATGGGATCAGTTGGTTTAAATCAAGTGAAGCAGAGGAACCTGGTGGAAAGTATTTGGAGTTAGGAGTCAAGGCAGCATGGTTGGAGTCTGCTTTCACCGTCTGCTAGCTGTGTGACCTTGCTTACTCCCCATGGGCCTCATTTTTCCTCACCTGTAAAATGGGACCCAGAATGCCCACGCTTACGGCACAGGGTACCTGCGAGGATTAAATGAGAAAACTCGTGGAGAGTTCTGACTTAGCACAACGCCCACGTAAAGTGTTCAACAACATAGCCTCTGGAATCAAGGTCACTTCCTGGATGAGATGACCTTGGACATGAAGCCTCAAAATGGGGACATTAATTGTGCCTACATCGTGGCATTGTTTTGAATGAGGCAATGCCTTTATCGTGTTTAGTACAGCACAGCGCAGAGGAAGTGCTCCACGAATGACATAGAGCCACAGTGAATGGGACAAGCTTCCCTCTCTTCTGGGTAGATTTTTCTGCTGCCTTCATCCTTCCGGGGTCCGGTGCCTCTGTGGGTGAGGGCTCAGACTGATCTCAGTGTACTGGGGTCTTAGAGGTGGCAGGGAGCCTGGAGATGAGCTCTCTATGCCAGCTTCTTCCCGGAAACATCGAGATTCATAACCAGAGAGGGTTGAGCCTGTCGAAGGTCACAAAGAGTGATGGTAGAGCCAGGCTAGGGACCTGGGGACACCTGACTCCAGCAGCAAGGCCACATCCCTCACAGCCCCCTGTGTGCACTGGGGTCAAGGACTTGGGGGCTCATCTGCCCTCCACAGTAGACCCCAGAAGCCAAACCAAACCAAAGTAAGAAGTAGCTGTTCGGTACTGAGTGGCCGCTGGTCATGAGACCCTGGTCTGAACACTTTATACATCACCACTTAGTTCATCCCTTCCACGCTTCAATGAGGCAGATACCGTTGTTGTCTGTCTTCCCTTACACATGAGCAACTGAGACTCAGAGGCGAAAAGACCAGGCAAGCGGCGCACACAGGATACATGGCAGAGCCAGGATTACCAGCCCAGGCAGTTTGGCCCTAGAACTCGTGAAGCCACACCTGTTCTGTGTGTCTTGGGCAGAGCGAGAAAGAGGGAAGGGGGTGGGAGGGCCTGGGGAGAAGCTCCACCCCCATGTCTGGAGGGGATCCAGGCCGCGTCGGCACGCAGCACGGCACATAGTGTGTGTTCATTTGTGTGGATGGTCTGACCCTCTAGAGTGTGCCTTCCTCCTGAGCAAACCTGTCTGGCCCAGGGAGTCTACAGAGGGCAGTTTGCTCCCCTAGACTGAGCTGGTGAAGCGGGGGCAGGGTGGCAGAGGGGAGAACAGCACCAGCCAGACCCAGGCTGGGTCCCAGCACCACCAAGTCTGATCTGTGCAAAAAAGGCCAAAGCTCTTCCCTCCCCTGAGCCTCATGTCTGCAACTTCGCAACGCAGATGGACACAGTGTAACCGCCAGCTTGTGGCATCGCTGTGGGAATCAAAGGAACTAAGAGAGAGGAGGAGAGGTGGGACCAGAGATTTTACCTTCTGAGCCTCAATTTCCTCATCTGAGGAATAGAGATAATGATACCCTCTTACAGGTTTTCCTTCAAGGCTTGCAATCTTGTGTTTAAATTGCCTGGTACCCAGTAACATCCGTGACCCAGTAGTTAAGATGATGATGATGATGATAATGATGGCAATGATAACAGAGGTTGAATTGAGCCGAATTAACAGGGAGAAGAGAGTTGGTTAAGGGAACATCCTGTCCCCACCAGGGAAGGGATGGGCTGATTACGGATGCCCCTGCTTGCCCCTTACCACCTGCCAAGCCAGAAAGGCTCCAGGAAGCTTCCGGGGATGACTCAGTAGGCGGGTGGCCCACTGCCTTCCTGAACATCGGCTGTTGTCCTTCCTCCCAGAGGAGATTTGTCAGTCATCGCAGGCATGGGAGGGAGGTCTGGCTCTGCTCTCCCCCTGGGGCAGGGGCTGGAAAGACTCGAGGAATGGGCGGGAGGGTAGATGCAGGCAGGGGGATGACAGGCCGGGTTCTGCCCCTCTGCTTGTTCGTGGTCCACCCCACCACAGTCCTGCCCCGAGGCCAGGCTCTTTTCTTGATCTAATTAGCCTCACTGAGAATTAAACTACACAGCCTTGAAGTGAACATGTCCCCTGAGAGCATCCCAGAACTAACACTGATTAAATATGAAATGATCTTTTCTTCAGGACCAGAGTCAGGGATGGGAGCTGTAATTACTAGTTCCGATTATGCAGTGGGTGGGGGGGGGGTTGTTTTTTGTTTTTTTAAATAGAATAAAATAGAGAAGAACTAGGACTTGGATTAAGACTAGGACCAGGACTAGAAATAAAATGAAATGAAATGGAGTAGCGTAGCATAGAATAGAAACCACCCTTCCCATCCCACGGGTAAAAACAATTAACAACATTCTGGGTTGTTTCTGCTCTAAGGAACATGACCTTTTTTATTTTTTATTTCCTTTCCCATTCTTACGGTTGTACTTTTTCATCCAGGTGATTTGCTGTGCACCTACTATGTGCTAAGTGGTTAGCGGGTGCAGGGGTGAGAAGTAAACGAGCCAGACCAGGTACCTGGTCTCCTGAGGGTCACGGTCAGGAAGGGACGTGGCCTTCGAGGAAAAGTCCTAACCAATGTGTGACCACACCCAGGGATGGGGCCAAGCATGCCCTGCACGGGAGGCTGTGTGGGAGGATAATAAAGGGGACTAACTCAGATGGGGGTCTCAAGAGCTGATATTTAAGTGGTGACCTGGGGACTTCCCTGGTGGTCCAGTGGTTAAGACTCTGCACTTCCACTGCAGGGGGGCATGGGTTCAATCCCTAGTCAGGGAACTAAGAGCCCACACGCTGCACGGTGCAGCCAAAAAAAAAAAAAAATTAAGATGTTTAAGTGGTGACCTGAAGGGCCTGTGCTCCCATCATGCCCTCTGCTAGAAGTGCTCTTCCTCACATATCCACGTGGCTCCCTCCTTCATCCCTCCCTGCCCCAAGTCTTTGGGAAAATATCAGCTTCTCAGTGAGCTCTTCCTCACCCACCATCACTTCAACTGCAACCCCTGATGGTCCCATGTTCCCTTGCTGCTTGATTTGTCTCCTTTTCACTTGTCACCAAACTATACACGAGATACGTTTGATCTAGACAGTTACAGTCTGTCCTCCCCATTAGAAGAGAAGCTTCCCAAGGCCAAAGGGTCTTGTGGCCGCTGCTGCTGTTCTCCGTTATAACCCCAGCTCCTGGCACAGGGCGGGGCTCACTACACACCTACCAAGCGAATGAACGAGTGAGTGAGTCTTGCTCGGGGGACGAAAGATGGGGAGGTCCCTCAGGAGTGGGAGCGGGGCATGAACCCGTGCAGCGTGGGCCAGCAGCAGGGGAGATGGTCAGAAGGGGAGGGGAGGAGGGGGAACAAGCCATGGGGTCCAAAGGGCTGTAAGGGGTGCAGGAATGTGGGGTGGGGGGGATTGAGGGTAAAAGCCCAAGTTCTCGATGTTGGTGACCAGCCAGGAAGCACGATGGCAGAACAGTCTCCAGGGCACAGAGGGGTTCAGATTGAGGTGGGCTGCAACGGAGGGGCCTACGGTCATCGGGCTCACATGGCAGAGTCCAGAGATAACCAACAGGATGAGGGCTGAGCAGTAAGGGAGAGCCAAGAGCAGTGGCCTCACAGGCTGAACAACACAGAAGGATCCATTTTCCTGTCCCGAAGCCTCCCTGATTTGTATCAGAAACAAGTGGGGGCAGAGGATGCCTGGATTTGTAATCACATCACCTGGTTATGGATTTCACAGCCTGTGACATCCACCCAGGCCTGGCTATAGTAATAATCTCCTCCCACCTGCTCGCCTACAGCAAGGGCACATTCCCTCGCCAGGGGCAGGGGTGGGGTGGGCTGGGGTGGGCTGGGGTGGGCTGGGGTGGGCTGCGGAGGGGTGGGGGTGGGGCCCAGCTCCTGCCTGAGGGCTCTGGTCACCATGGAAACAGGTGGCTGGGAAAGGCAGGCCCTGAGGCAGAGGCCTTCAACCAGGCTCCAGCGCTGGGTCCACTTAAGCCCAGGCAGAGTCTCAGCCCTAAGTTCCTTTACGGTTCCCACTGCACAGGTAGAAGGGACCCCTCCCCACTTCAGAAGCCCAGGGCAGGTCACCCAGGCTCCTGGAACAGCTTCATCTGCCCCCCAGGTCCTGCCAGCAGAGGTGAGAAGAGCAAAAGCTGAGCCCAGCACCTGTGGGGTCAGAGACTGGGGCTGCGGGGCTGGAAACTGAGGCTGCGGGGGCAGGGGGTGGAGGGAGGGGACACCAGGACATCGGGCTTGTAAAGGCCCCCAGAGGCCTTGGGCTCAGCCCACTCCTTCTCTGGACGGGAGAGCTGAGGTCCTGAGGGTACAGGGCCCTGACAGTTCCCGGCATCAGCACGGACTTCCTGAGGACACTTCTTCCCAACAGGCAAAGTGACAGGCAAAGTCCTCAAAGCCTTTCAGGGCCTCCACTGTCTCCCACCTTCTCCCAGGCAGGCGGGCTCCAGCTTGGCCATGTGAGTGTGAACCCAGGGCTTGCTGGCCTCCTAAGTGACAGCCAAGACTCAACTGCCCCCAGGGCACATAAGCCCCAAACCACCCCCAACCCGGTGCCGGGCCAGCTCCTGCCCCCGTGCCCACCGCCCCTGCAGCGAGGCCTGTGCGCCCTGAGCCTGCCGCGCACCAAGCTTGAGAGCTGGTTTGGGGCGGTGGGGAGCAGGCAGCATTTGGTGCAGAGTCCGCGGTTTCCGCAGAGTGTGTTTTTGGTGCCCAGATGGGAGATGACGATGCAGCAGCGGGGAGGGTCCCGTGAGCCAGGCTCAGCGTGGGGACGCTGTCCCAAAGCCTGCGGGAGCCACGGAGGGTGTCAAGGCAGAGATCAACGAGACTGTCCTGGGTTTGGGACGATCACTGTCTGGTGGCCGGGGTGTGGGTGCAGGTCATCCCCAACGTGTGTGCAGCCCGGGGCAAGAGAACCAGTGAGGCCCCCAGACCAGTGGGCTAAATATCTAAAAGTTATAAAGCAACTAACAAACTGTCAAATCAAATAAGTTTTTCCTCCTACCTCCTCAAATTCCTGAGCCCAGGGATGTAGGGAGCAGAGACAGCTGGCCCCTGACCCCTGACCCCTGACCCCTGACCCGGCCTGGACCAGCACCTTCCCTTCCCTACCTCAGCTCGGCCGCTCCACGGTCTCACGCACAGTGTGCGACACCCCAGCCCGCAGGCTCTGTCCGCACCTCCCCACCCACAGCTGCACTTTGGGGTTTAGGGGGCACATGCAGGCTGTGCCGGCCACCCTCGGGGGGGCAGACCCCGGAGGAGGCCACACGAGCCCTGGAAGCAGGCTCGGGTCAATCAAGAAGGGAGTTCTGGGGTTGGGGGACCGGAGCTTGTCCCTTGTCCCCCTAGTCCCTGAGGGGAGAGGCACGGCTGGAGGAGGCGGGAACAGGGCCCTAAAGCATGGGGCCCCGGGCAGGACCCCCCTGCTCACATCTCAGGGTCACGGGATGGAATACAGGGGCCGTGGTGGGGCTGAGGGACCAGGCGGGGCTGGTGAGGAGTGATGTCTGGCCAGATGGAGATGCTCAGGGCCTGAGATGGGGCAGGGACGGTGGATGTGGGGAGGGGACTCCAGAAGTTAAAGGAGTTCAACTTGGCAGGACCTGATGGTCCCTGAGGTGTCAGGAGAGTCAGGGATGCCCCCTTGTTTCTGATTTGGGTGAGTGGGAGCTGCGGGGGCAACACCGAGATGGGAACCGTGGGGAGGACCACGTTTGAGGGGAAGGTGAAGGGTTTGGTTTTAAATTTCTTGAGGGGCAGGAGGCTGCAGGACCCCCAGAGGGAAAGGTCAAGGAGGCAGGGGTGGCCTGTCCAGCTCAGCCCTGTGTGGCCAGGCCTTGGACAGGCCGGGTGCATCAGAGACCCTCGATATGGATCATGGCTCAGCGGGGTGGCAGCACATAGAGATCAGGGGCTGTTAGCACATGGACGGGGGTGGACCCACAGGCGTGGCCGAGCTCACTCAGGGAGAGAGAAAAGGGGAGGGTGATTCGGGGAAGCAAGGATACCCGCCCTGGCTTCAGCGTGGCTGGGTCTGCAGAGCTGACTCCCTCCTGGAGGCACGTGGAGGGGAGCCGAGGGGTGAAAGGAGAGAGCTGGTCCAGCGCCACCACCTTCCACGTGCTGACCCTGCCCACTAGTGAGCGTGGCCCAACCAGTGTCCTGCCTCTGACCAATCAGATCTGCACATCTTCCTTTCTAGGGGAGCATGGAGGGGTCTTGCAAGGACACCAGAGGTGGGTCTGCTATGGGGTGAAGGGCAGACATTCCCCCCCCTCCAAAAAAATGAGTTAGACTCTGACAACTGCTGTAATAGTGATCAGAACAAAATCTGCACAGAACATAGAGGTGAAGGATGTTCATTTCAACTGGGAGGTGAAAAAAGCTTCATGGAAGGCCTGCCCTTGACTTTGGCCTTGAAAGTGAGGGAAGATTTCAATAAGCAAAGATGGGGTTTGGTGGGAAGGGCGGGAAGTGCAGGAGAGTGTGCTGGGCGGGTGGGGGGAGGGGGCGGGTGGAATGCAGGGCACCATTCAGCCACACTGCAGGGGCCTGGTGTGCTTTGAACAAAGGGTGCAGTGGATGCGGCTGGAATTAGAAAAAGCATCCCTCAAGAAGTAGCAATGGGCCACTGGGGGGTAAAGATGGAAGATTTGAAGTGGAAAGAGGAGCAGAGATAAACGCTCCCTGTGCAGCAGACAGCCCACGGCTGAGATGGCCGTGCTGGTGGAGGGGCGGGTTTAGAATGCGAATCACACAGCCTAGGTTTCTGAGGAGACTTAGATGAGAAGAATAACAAAATCATAAATTTTTAGAATCTTAGGGAATCTTATAATCTTCGTATAATCGAATTATTGGATCTCAGAGTCTAAAACTACAGCAATTTGGATCTTAGATTGCTCAGGGTTTCACAACCCAGCCTCCTCCCACTCTGTAATGATAATCCGCACTCCAGGCTCAGTGTTTTGCACACATTATGTCCTTTTGTCTCCATGACAACCCTGGGACGTGGAACTTATTTTGCCTGATTTCCCAGATGAAGAAACTGAGGCTCAGTGAGTGTAAGTCATTGCTAAAGGTCAGACCCCTTGCCATCAGCGTGACCGAGACTCAGCCCAGATCTCTTGGCCTCTGAAGCCCATGCCCCCAACCTCTCTGCTGGTTTGTCTCCTGCGGGGCGTCTCTGCTGAGTGCTCACCCTTCCTCTGTGCACACCTCCAGCGACGGGGAGCTCATTACCCCTTCCCAGGAGTGCTCATCCATCCCAACAGTGGACACATCTCTTCTGCTGTTCCTAAATCTGCCCTGGGAGACCTCACAGAAGAACATAACCTTCACCTGGGACTCCTGTAGGGAGGGGAAGCAGCTGCCTGAGGTGGGATGACGATCACACAGGAGGGGGGAGTCTCGGGTTAGGGAAGCCCCAGCTGCAGCCCCTCCCTGGCGATAGAGAGGGGGGTTCCTCCTGAGGCAAGGAATCAGCCAGAGACATTGGGAGCAGGACGTCTCAAAGACAAGTGAAGACGGAGCTCAGAACACTGGGTGCTGGGGGTGAGGGATGGATTATTATACAGAAACACAATTTTCCAGCAGTCAGAGGCATGGGGCCTAATAAGATTGGACTCGTTAAGTGCTGTGCCTTTAATTTCTTGGCTCTTCTCCCTGAAAACTTATTCTACAAAATGTGCCTTTGTGCCATCCATCCTCCCAGATGGCTTTTTAAGTGAAGCTGTTTGTTACGTGGGAGAAGAAAAGGGCGGGGGGGGGGGGGGGGTGGGGGGGAGGAGCAGGAAGGGGGTGGTGGAGCGACCGCAGCCCCCAGGGCTGGAGACAAAGTGGGAACAGCAGCGAGTGGGAGGGCGGGGCAGGGAGAGCCGGGGTGGTCCAGGAAGGGGCAGAGCAGGCCTCCCTGGATGGGACCTCGGCACAGCGGAGTCACATGACCAGAGTCCCAGTGACAGTCGCTGGCAGTGTCCCGGCCCCACTGTGTGCCCAGCTCTGGGTGAGCACTTTGGACTCAACGACCCAACACGTCCTGACACAAGCTGTGTACCAGGTCCAGGGACCACCCTCATTCCACACAGGAGGGGCTCAGAGAAGTGCAGGCCTTCGCCCAAAGTCACACAGCTGGTGAGAGGCAGACTCGGGATTCGAGCCCAGGACTGTGGGACTCCAGAGCCCCAGCTCTTAACTGAGATGTCACACAGCCCCTCCCAGACTGTCAGCTGGAAGAGCCTTAGAGATCAGCCCCACTGCAGCACTACTGCCCTTGGGACCTCAGTTTCTCCATCTGTACAGTGAGGTAGTTGGTGCAACTCCCTGGTTCTCAGGCCTGACTCCACATCAGAATGTCCTGGGGCTTTTCAGCAATACTGAGGCCTGGGCCCCACCACAGGCTGATGGAGTCAGAATTTCTGGGAATGGGGCCCATGTATCTAGATTTTTTTGAAAATCCCACTGCTAACAATCCTAATTGCTGGAGAGGATGCAAAGCAATAGGAACTTTCACTCATTGCTGGTGTGAATACAAAATGGTACAGCCACTTTGGAAGACAGTTTGGCAGTTTCTAACAAAGCTAAACATAGTCTTACCATACAATCCAACAACAATCACACTCCCAGGTATTCGCTCAACTGATCTGAAAATTTGTGAATATACAAAACCTGCATGTGAATGCGTATAGCAGTTTTATTCATAATTGCCAAGAACTGAAAGCAACCAAGATGTCCTTCTACAGGCAAATGGTAAACACACTGTGGTACACCCAGACAAGGGAATATGACTCAGTGATAAAAAGGGCTGAGCAATCAAGCTACACAAAAATGGGTGAATCTTAAATGCCCACTGCTAAGGGGAAAAAAGTCACTTGAAAATACTGCATTTGTATGACATTCCGGAAAAGGCAAAATTATAGACACAGTAAACAGATCAGTGGTTGCAAGGGGTTTGGGGAACAGGGAGAACTGAAGAGGTGAAGTATTATACAGAAGATTTTTTTCAGGACAATAAAGCTCTTATGTGTAATACTATAATGGCGGATCTACGATACCATGCATTTGTCTGAATCCATAGAACTTACAGTAGAAAGGATGAATGTACACAGATTTTGAAAAATCCTTTAGGAGGTCAGGGAGTCCAGGGTGGGATGCAGACTGTGACAAAAGAATCTAACTGTCTCACAAATGTATGAGATACCCTCAGTGAAGCAGGTGGAGACAAAAGGTGCTGACCTCTGTGACCTTGAAAATGGGTGGAGTCTGTAAGACTAAAGGCAGCAGGAACTGCACGGAAGCACTGCCCTCTACTGGATAAAGTTGTTTTCCATGGCAGATGGGTTAACAAGTCTGAAATCACTATACATGTACACTGGGAATAAATGTTCCTGTGGATGGCAGATGGTGGGAGCCAGTTTTCTCACTGCTGGGGTGGGAGGTTCCAGACAAAGAAGGGGAGGAAGCTAGAATGGTCCACGTGGTAATGGGGTAGAGTTGGAGACACCCGTATGAACTCATGTTTAGCTGAATATAGACACAGAGGTTTACATATAGAAATATTTTTTTTTTTAGACTTTTTTTTTTTTATAGCTACTTTATTTATTTATTTATTTATTTTTGGCTGTGTTGGGTCTTCGGTTCGTGCGAGGGCTTTCTCTGGTTACGGCAAGCGGGGGCCACTCTTCATCGCGGTGCGGGGACCGCTCTTCATCACGGTGCGCGGGCCTTTCACTATCGCGGCCCCTCCCGTTGCGGGGCACAGGCTCCAGACGCGCAGGCTCAGTAGTTGTGGCTCACGGGCCCAGCTGCTCCGTGGCATGTGGGATCTTCCCAGACCAGGGCTCGAACCCGTGTCCCCTGCATTAGCAGGCAGATTCTCAACCACTGCGCCACCAGGGAAGCCCCATATAGAAATATTTATACCTAAGTGTATATGCACGGGTTAGTGCACAGAGCTTTATTTCCTTTCTCTGTGAGCTGACAGAGCCTAGAGGCAATGACATCCCAGTAGCAACAAGCATAGCTAGTACCCAGATCTTGGTTTCTCATACCATTCTCCAATAAAAGGAGCCAGGTCCCCTTGAAGAAAAGGCTGATTCTAGGACTAGGGCAGGAAATATACAAGATGAGCACAGCACATCTTTTAGGGCCAGAAAGTAAGCAAGTGCTAAAAACAAACAAAAGAAAAACTCATAATGATGGGTGAAAATCAAAGGGAAACAAGAGCCAACTGAAAGAACTTTCAATGGCCAAAGCTAGGTCAATCTCAGCAACAGAATACATAAAGTAATATTGGATTATAACCCAAAGGATAAAATAAATATATCCATGAGTTCATACTGATACGAATGAATGAATACATATACATACATACATATGAAAAAGATCTCACATGCAGAAAAATTTCAAATAATTTATGTAGAATCTGTAATGTCACCTCTCTCATTCCTGATATTGGTAACTTGTGTCTTCCCTTTTTTGTTTCCTGATCAGTGTGACTAGAAGTTTATCCATGTTATTGATGTTCTCAGAGAATCAGCTTTGGTTTCATTGATTTTCTCTATTGCTTTTCTCCACTGATTTCTACTCATAATTATTTCCTCTCTGTTACCTACACTGGATTTAATTTGCTCTTCTATTTCTAGTTTCCTTAAGTGGAAGCTGAGGTCACTGATTTGAGACATTTCTTCTTTCCGAATGCAGGCAGTTAGTACTATAAATTTCCCCTACGAACTGCTTCAGCAGCATCCCACAAATTTTGAGATGCTGTGTTTTCATTTTCTTTCAGGGAAAAATGCTTCTAGTTCCCCTTTTGGTTGATTCTTTTACACATGGGTTATTTAGAAGTGTGCTATTTAGTTTCAAAATATTTTGGAGATTTTTCAGAGATCTTTCCGTTACTGAAACAGCTCTTTCTGTTAAATTACTGATTTCTCATTTATTTCTGTTGTGGTCAGAGAACAAACTCTGTATAACCTGAACCCTTCAAATGTATTGAGACTTGCTTTATGACCCAGAATATGGTCTATGTTGGCATATTTAGATATACTCATGAAAAGAATGTATACTTTGCTGTTGCAGGATGGAGTGTTCTATAAATATCACCTAGATCAAGTTGGTTGATAATGTTAATCAAGTTCTCTGTATCTTTTATGAATTTCTGTCTACTTGCTGTATCAATTATTGAGTAAGGCATGCTGAAATTTCTATCATTGTGGATTTGTCTATTTCTCCTTGCAGTTGTATCATTTTTTTTGTTTTATGTATTTTGAAACATTGTTATTAGGTACATAAACATTTAGGATCGTTAGGTCCTCTTGATGAATTCACAATATCATTTCCTTTCTCTCTGGTAATATTGTTTTTTCTGCAACCTACTTTATCTGATATTACTATAGCCACTCCAGCTTTCTTTGCCAGTCACTGTGGATTTTACCTTATTGGGTGCTGGATATTTTTGTTTTGTTATAAATATTTTGAGCTTTATTCTGTAATGCAGTTAAGTTACGTGGAAACAGTGTGATTCTTCAGGGTCTTCTTTAAGATATCTTAGATGGGACCAGAGCAGCTCTCAGTCTAGGGCTAAAGTTTCCCACACCTGAGGCAAGACCCTTCTGTGTCCTCTCCGGAGTCTTCTCTCTGTGCAGCTCTCTCTTCTCAGGCACTATGCCCTGTGAATTCCAGCCACCTTGGTCTTCTGGAATCTCAGCTCCAACTCCTCAACTCTGGGACCTCCTTGGGCTGCACTTACATTCCTCCTCCTTGTCCCATGGCCGGGAAACTAAGGGCTGGAAACCAGGGTGACTGTAGGGCTCACTTCATCTGTTTCTCATCTCTCCTTCATTGCCTGATGTCCAGCATCTTGTAAACCATTGTTTCATAATTCTGTGGTTTTTGGTCACTTCGGGTGGGAAGTTCACTCCATCTTGCCTGGAAGAGGAAATCTTTACAGCTGGGGTTGAGAACCACTGAGCTACCTCAATCATCTCATTGTTCAGATGGGGAAACTGAGGCTGGAAGGTGTGGCACTTGCCCAAGGTCACATAGCAGATTAGAGGGTCTAGAACCTGCATCCCCCATGTGTGGGATTCTCATGAGAACCCCAAGTGATTTCAGAGAGCGATGAGGAAATAGGAATTACTCTCAGCATACCTCTGCAGGAACCTGGTGTGAGGGCTGGTGACGGAGGCTGTTTTCCCTCTGCACCTCTTGGTCCTCTGTGTTTCCCTCCCTGTCTTCCTCTTTCTCCAGTGCAGCCCAACCCGAGGCTGCAACACCTCCACTTCCAGCAGCAGATGGCAAACCCACCACCCTGCACAGCCTCCCAGCCCCATGTCTAGGGCTGTAGCCCAATAAATGATGATAGGATTATAAACAACAAAGGAGAATGGAAGCCTGAGAAAAGGATGATGCTAGCAGACAAGAAGCCAGGGAAAAGCCATGCCAGCTGCTCTGCAGGCTGGTCCAGGTCCAAGCCCATCATGATGTTCTCCCGTGTTTCAATTATGAAAAACCCTAGCTCTAGATCCAGATATATAAAATTAGTTTTTTTCCTTGCCTTTCCTTTCCATCCTTGGGTATCTGGTGGATTTGTCTGCTTCTATAGCAGCCTCCAGATGAGGGGGAAACAAGAACTTCTCAAACTGTGGCTAGAAAATTGGTGTTGGAGAGACAGCCATTGTACCCTCTGGTGAGAGGCCGTGGCCAGAGGCTCTCAGGGTGGAGGGAGAAGCCTCGCTCCTGCCCACCTGGCCCAGGAGCCTCTGAGCTCACTGTCTGCCCCACCCCCAGCCTGCTCCTCTCTGGGGCTTTCTATCCCAGAAAAGCCCTCAGAAGCCCCCTCTTCTTCACCACTCCCCTAAAGTTGAATTAAGTCACTCCTGTCCCCATTCATTCACCAAACGTACCAAGGCCCACCATGTGCCTGCCCTGCACCTGGGACACAGCGGTGATGGAGGCAGCCCTGTCCCTGCCCTGTCACTTCTGGGTCACAATCTAGCAGGGGAGACAGGAGCAGAGACATGCGCAGGTGACGCACAGCTGCGCTGAGGGCTGTGCTTGGTGCCCAGAGCTGCAGAGAAGACGGGAGGGGAGACCCTGGGGCCAGGGGACGGGGTGCAGAGGCCCCTGAGGTGGGGAGAGCTGGGGGTGCTTCTCTGTAGGAAGAGGGATCACAGTGAGGCTGGGTCCTCCGGGTCGACGCTCACCTGACTGGAAGCTCTGAGCCCATTTCCAATCTCTAATAAAATACTGTAGTTAATTCGCTGCCCCAGGCTGGCCCCGCCCACAAGCCGGCTGTGCCCCTCAGGCCCCCGTGCTTCCGCCCGCTGACCTTCTCCTTCTCGCCTGTCCCAGCCTCCCCTGAGGTCTGAGATCTCCCTCAGGGCCCCCCCCCTCCTTGAGGGTCCCCTGGGGTCCGTGGGGATGGGCTTGGACTGGACACCCTGATGAGAAGCCGCTGGCGTCTCCCAGGCCCCTTTGGGGACAGTGTCCTGGTCTGTAACCGGACATCATCACCCACCACAGGGCGTCCAGAGCCGGGGAAGTCATGCAAACCCTGACACTGCGCCCTGCTGGGGAGACCCAGCGAGCAGAAGCAGTGTCACCTCGTGAACCCGCAAGGACTCGGACGGGGACCCTAAGAGGAGGACGTCCTGTCCCATGAGCCTCCATCGTCAGGCAGATGGGCCTCTGCCCACCCGTCCTCCGATCCTCTGTCTCCTCTGGAGACATGGGGCCTCCCTGGACCGGGACAATGTAACTGGACTGTAGTCAGAGCCCGGGAGCATGTTCTGGAAGCCCTGGTAGCGGCAGAAAGCTGGGGGAGGGGAGGGAGGGTAGACACAGCGGAGGGGGCGGGGCTCCAGTCAAATCCATTTTCTCTCTGGGTGTGGACAGGCGGTAACTCTGGGAAAACTCCGGAGGGAGGACGGAGGACGGGAGGCAGCCTGGAATCCAACAGCCCCGGGGGCATCCGATCACGCTGCTAAGAACCATAGCCAACCACTGGGCGCAGGGCCCTGGGCCACCTCCACCCTGGGCATCGTCCAGGTCTTTGCCTGGGCCCTGGGGGTGAGAAGTGTTCCTGCCCCACTGAAGTGGCTTAAGGCTTGTGCTTCGCAGGAGAGAAGGGTCTGGGAAGTGGGAGGGCTCTCAGATCTGTGTGCCATCGGGAGGTGGCCCTCTCCGCTGCTACTCCTGTCCCCAGCCTTTGTCCTGAGCACCACGGGAAACCGCCGTGAATGCGCGCTCCCCTTGGGTCTGGGACCCCCGGGAATGCTCAGCTGGCGTGCCAGTCCGCATTCAGCCTCCAAGAATTCATTAAAATGTTAGCCGTTTGTTTCGTGCCTACTTTCACCGCAGCTACCTCTCTCTCCGAGGTTCTGCCAAAGGTGCAGCGGTCTGCGTGTTCTGTCTCTTCTTTGTGCGTCATGTCATTCTGTGGATTTCAGTTCATTGGGTACCTTGCAGCCCCAGCTTCCTGATGGGCTCAAGAAAAGTTATGATTTTGTAGATTATGCGGCTTTTTTTCCTACATTCTCTCTTGTGTCTTTTCATATCCTAAGTAGAAGCAGAAATCGATGAGCAGACCAAATAAGTAAATAGAATGTTAGGAAGTGTGAGCAAAGGCTAGAGGCAGCATAATGATGGGGCAAGATTTTTCCTTTATAAAGGTCACTCCGGCAGTTCAGTCTTTAACAAATATTTGTTGGGCACGTATTATGTGTCAGGCACTGCTCAAGGCCTAGGTAAAGTGGAGGCAGGGAGACTAGCTGGGAGGCAATAGTAGCAGATTGATAAACAAAGGCCCAGAGAGGGCCATGTAATATACCCAAGTCACACAGCAAGTGAGCACAGAGTTGAGATGGGAAACCAGCTCCTCCGACTCCCCACTCTGGGCTACCCTGTCACAGGCTGCCTTTCGTCATGAGGTTTGCTGGAAGCCCCTGAATCTAATTTGATTATCACCCTGCTGGGAAACAGGGGCTATAGGCCAGGGCTCTGTGTCTCCAAAAGACAGTGAAATATAATTTCAGGCCCATGAAATTAGTAAAGACTAAATAAAAACAGAAAAATCAATGCTGGTAAATCTGTGGTGAGACAGGCACTCTCCAGCACTGCTGGAAGTCTTTTTGGTAGGCAATTAAGTAATAAAGATCTTGAGCCTTCGAAATGTCATGCCCTGATACAGTGATTCCACCTCCAGGAATTGGTCCTTAGGAAGTGGTCAGGGATTTGAGCAAGGGATTATGCCTAGAGATGTTTATTACAGCCTGAGGATAAGAGAGAAAAACCGTGATGCCCTCTTTATCCAGCCACCAAGGGTGACAAAGTAAACAATGACACTTCTAGATGAGGGACTACTATGAAGCAATGAATATGTTGCTCTTAAGGAACTTTTAGTGATGTAAGAAAGCACTCATGATACCATGGTAAGAAAGAAGTAAGACATAGTAAGATCTCAATTACATAAACTATATTGTATATTAAAATCTACAATACGTGCTTACAGAAAGGGTGGGTAATAATACTGATAATAATAATAAAAAAAAGCTTTTATTTGAGTCCTTTCTCTATGCCAGGTACTGTGCTAAAGGCTTTAACTCCAAATACGGACATAGGTGGTAGAAAATGAGGCACAGAGAGGTTAAGTGACGTGTCCAATGTCACAAAGCTGAGAGACCAAGCTGGGACGTGAACTCTGGTCTGGAAGACTCCTGCCTCTCCTGAGTACTGCTGGAGCCGAGGAGAGGGCTGGGCACTGCCTGGACCCCTGCCCCATTGCCCCGAGCTCCCGGAGAATCCACGTGCTGTGTCGCGAGACTGTGGAGGCTCTGCTGACTGCCCTGATAAACTGAGGCCCAGATCCCCCCTAACTACCCCCCGAGCTGTTCCAGGACCCTGTTCTCTATTTGGCCACATCTGCCCACCCCTCAACCCCCCCAGTCTTCCGAGTTACTCAGTGTGTTTCCCTGATGGGCTGAGCTGACAGCTGGGAGATGTGTGGAGATGGAGAGCCTTGTGAAGGTCTCAGGGCCCGGCCCTCCCCTCACGAGAGCTGCTTTCACATCCAGTGAAAGACAAACACCAGGGTAGGAGGATCCGGGAAGCATCACTCAAGGGCTTCTCAAATAGGGAGGGGGGGGATGGTTTCCTCCCTGATTTTTGATAAATGTTTTCTTTAAAGCATCAGTTCTGGTGCCCCTGCCCTGCCTGGGTTGCCCGCATCTCTCCCCACCTAGTCTGGGGCTCTTGGACGATACATTGCCTATCTTGGTCTGTCTGCTCACTCACACGTGGAGAGGAATCTCATGGGCACCCTCCACCCCAGATTTTATCCTCCCCTCCTCTGAATGTGCAGCTATCCCATCCACCTCTTGTTTTGATGGATCTAGATGTTTTGATCAGAAATGTGGTGCAGCAACCTGAGCAGGAAGTGAGGCTTCCTGGAAGGAGGAAGAGAGAACGGGATAGCTCCTCAGTGCCCAGCTCATCCTGCCCGGCCCTGCCATCATCTCTACTCTCCACCCCTCCCTTCTGTGGGGACTTGGAGTGGCAGCCATAATGGGGACATGCTAGTGTGTTGGTCACCAGAGTCAGACTGCCCAGACCTCTTTCCCAGCGGGATCTCAGATCCAGCGAGGCCCCACTTCTTGCAGCTCTCAGTCTGTACCATAGGCATAGATGCAAGAAGAGAGATTTGTAATTAACTCTGTGTGTGTGTGTGTGTGTGTGTGTGTGTATTTTCCTTTACAAAGCATTTTCCTATCCATTCTCCATATCCCTGCAAGCCCAGGGGGGTTATCAGCTCCATTTTAGAGATGAGAAAACTGAGGCACAGAGAGACAAGCTGTCTGCCATCCAGTTACTATTCAGCTAATAAGTAATGGATACTGGGCTCAAACTCAGGGGTGACTGATACAAAGTCACTGGTTTCCCCTGGTCACAAAATGGATCCTGGAGAAGCAGACAGCAAGATGAAGTTAGGGATGAGATGTTTATTAGGGATCAACAACTTTGAAAAGAAGGGAAGGAAGCAGGACCGGAAGGAAGGACAACAAACTGTGGTGCAAGTCTGACGATGCTTGACCACCTGGTCTGGAGTGGGGGAGAGAGTAGCTCAAGCAGCATCTGTCAGAGTTGACCGGCACTGGACAGGACCAGCAGGGCACCTACATCTCACTCTGCCCTTGAGGGTGGGCTCCCGGGAAAGGAAGCTCTCTGCAGCGGAAGCAGACCCGAAGGAGCTAACAGAGGGTGGCCCTCTGTAAAAGGCATTCTCTGCAGCTGGACAGCTAGTCCTGCCTTGGTAGAGCATCTCCACGTCAACTACAGGTGCCAGTTACAAGTTCAAGTGTGAGAGAGCAGATAGGTCCCTAACGTTAAGAGCACGATAGAGGGATAGGAAGGATAAACCAGCAGGGCATCCGAGTGGGTCTCTCCACGTCCATCTCAGTCCACCCCTTGAGCTGTTCAGATCCATTTTTTCATGTGGGAAACCTTAGGGAAACCTTCTCAGAGTTTCTGGTGGCCCACTCTTCCAGAGGGGGAACTTAGCAGGAAGAGTTCAGTGAGACCAACGGAGCCCTCAGCCCTCACTGGGACTCAGAGCTGCAAATGATCTTCATCATCTCCTTCTTCCTCTATCCACTCCGGATTTCTCGGACCCTCACTCTGGTGGCTTATGCGATAACATAGCCCGGCTCTCCTCCCCAAGGGGACTGAGCTTCTGGCCACCAGGCTTTTCTCAGGTAAGGACATTATACCTGCCCGTTTACAGTCACGGTTGTCAGAAGAGCATCAAAAAGTGCCCAATAGGACCGTCTGGGTTCCACACCTACTCCTCCCTGCCCTCCTTGCATTGCAGCAGCCCTACCCTCTCTGATCCAGGGTAATTGATCTGACAGTGACCCCTCTTCTTGCAGTCTAGTCCCTGGATTCCAGGAGCCCAAAGCACCCAGGCAGCCACCTAAGCATGCAAACCAGAGACTCTCTCTGGGTTTCCTGGCACATGTGGGTCCTTTCGGGAGCAGGACATCTAACCCTGCGGAGCCCAGCGTTACAGCGACGGGAATCACCAAGCCCCCTGGTGGTTCTCTAGTAATGGTAGTAATGGGACCACTTTGGTTTCTACCTGGTGTTTCTTAAACCCTTGTATTCTTACTGGGGACACCTCCCCTTAAAAAAGGCTGTGATATCGTGCAATACTGCATCCTGCAGGGTGGACCCCCATCCTCACAGGGCATTTCCTCCCAGTGGCACTTCAGCTGGGCCTGCAGTAGACCATTCCAGCACTCTGTGAGGTTGGCAGCCTCTGGGTAGATGGCATGGAAGGTGAACGGGCCCCTGGGTCGGGAACCCGTTCCTGCCCCATAGCCCTCAGATGCTGGTGCTGGATGAGGCCCCACCGGCAGGACAGGCAAATGCCCATCAGGAAGGTAGGTCTGTTCCTGTGAGAACAATCTGCTGGGCCTTTCCACATGCCAGGGTCCCAATGTGGCCAAATTGCCAGTTGGTCTCATTGAGGAATGGTTCCATCTCGGGGGCTCAACAATGGTCTGTGCAGCTAGCAGGTTGGTTTCAAGAACCAGCAGCAGTAGCTAGATCAGCCTTGGTAAGTGGAGCCTGGGCCGTTGCGCCCGTGCATGGCCACCGTCTCCATAGGCCAACACTGGGTGGCCAAAGGCTGGTGTTAACTGTTGGGTCATTTTATTTACGAGATCCTTTAATGCCTCTTCCTCAGAGGATGGGCATGTGATACAAAGACTTGAGCACTTATTGAGCATTTACTGTGTACCAGGTACTGACCTACGAGCTTTACATCTATTAGCTTATTTAGTATGAAATAAGAACTCTCAGCATCCCCATTTTACTGTTGGGGAAACTGAGGCACAGAACAGGTCAAATAACTTGTCCAAGCCTACTCAGTTAGAGAGTGGAAGAACCAGGGTACAAGTGCAGGCATCTGGCTCCACAGCCAGGGCTCGGACCCCCAGGGTCACATGGCTTCTCTGAACGCCCAGACAGATCCTGGTCCTGTCTGCTCCCCCAAGCACATGTCTCAACCCAAAGCTCCTTGGTGGATGAAAACAGACACCGGGTGAGGGACTGTGTCACCTGAGAGCTGTCATCTGCACACCCTCCCCGAGGCGGGCTCAGCCATGCCCTTTTACCCGGAAGTAAGTTTGCTACTGGTCCAGCCTTACGGGGAGCAGCCTTTGCAGCTGGGAGTGCAGTGTAGCCTTGTGGGATATAGTCACTGAGCATCTCCTATGTGCCAGCCCCTGTACTGGGGATTCATGAATGAACAAAAGCAGATTCTCCCCTACCCTTCAGGGTTTACAGTGAGGATGGCGATCAAGGTTAAAATAACACCTTGGATGGGCCTCATAAGACAAAGCAGATGGAGTCATGAGGGTCTGTGGTGGGAGCTCTGAACCAGCCAGGGGAGTTAAGGATGGCTTCCAGGAGGACGTGATGCTGGAGTTCGATCAGAAGCCTGGAAATGCCCTCGCATTGCTCAGAACCACATTGTGGAAGGGACTAGAAAGCCAGCTGAGTGTCTGGCCAAGATGATGGTTAAGATCCCCCTGGAATCCTAAAACCCTGTGATTCTGACTCAATACTTGATAGTTTTAAGGTTCTATTAACTGAAGATTCTAAGGCCTGGGAATTTAAGATTCTGGGAGTCAAGGACTGTTGGGTTCTAAGGTGTTGGAATCCTCACATGTGAGTCTTTGCTGCTGGCAGAACACCAGTCAGAACCTTCCATGGCTCAGAAGCTGGCTATTCCCCTTCCTGAGCCCCAGCCAGGCCCGTAACGCGGATACATATGCAGCTCTTTGTGGCTTAGAGAATGTAAATTTATTCTGCAGCTCAAGCATCAGGCACTCACCTTATCTGCATGTTCCAGTCATCAGAATAAATATTAGGAGACAAGTTTGTGGAGATTTTCCGTGTGTACATGAGTTAAGTCCTCCAGCCAGTGGTTAATCCAGGCAGGGATTTCAAAAGGACGATTTTCTTATATTAATTACAAGGAAGCGCTGGTAACTGGGCCTCTGTCACTGTCTGAGGAGGGCCCTGTCTGCCCAGGAAGGGACTGAGAGAGCCCTTTGTGTGCAGAGGCTTCGGGCCGAGGTGGGACGAGGCAGGAGGGAGGGCAGCCCCAGCGGGTCTGGGCCGTGTGCGCGGGATGGAGCCACTCTCCGCGAGGATCTGAGGGGTCTCCGTGTGAACCCCTGGGTCTGGGCTCACCAGGGGCTGGTGCCAGTGGAGCCTCCCCAGCGGGGGGGTGAGGGCAAGGCAGCCCCCGCCATGGGTCAGACACTGTGCTGGACCCCGGATGGGCTCCGAAGTCAGACAGATGGGGCAGATCTCACCAGCTCAGTAATGTGATCTCTTCAAACCCCTTGGGATTCAGTTTCTTCAAGGGGACCAAGGGTCTCAACCACCCCACCCACCTGCTGGTTCTAAGAATTAGAAATAGAGCATCAATCCCAACAGACACTCTGCTGGGGGCCAGGCACTGCTTAAAGGGCTTCCCATAGTTTAATCCCCACCCCAGCCCGGTGAGGGGGTTCTGTCATTATCCCCACTCCACAGATGAGGAAACTGAGACACAGAGAGATTAAGTAACTTGCTCAACATCACATCGGTTAAAAAAAAAAAGGCAGAGGCAGAATTTGCCATCAGGCAGTTGGCTCCAAAGCTGATGAACTTAAAACACTACATTTAAATTTTCCAACACCCCTCCTAGCGGGGTGCCCAAGAATTGGCCCCATTTCAGCACTGACACCCTAGGATCTGACTCTCATTCTTCTGCTGTGTTGGATGCTCAAGATTATAGCC
Source organism: Balaenoptera acutorostrata (assembly GCF_949987535.1). NCBI lineage: Eukaryota > Metazoa > Chordata > Mammalia > Artiodactyla > Balaenopteridae > Balaenoptera > Balaenoptera acutorostrata. Next base: position 23,593,490 of record NC_080064.1, on the reverse strand, counting down.
AGGTGACAGTGAGATGCAGCCAATGGCTCCAGGCCTTTGCTCATGCTGTGCCCCCTTCCTGGACCACCCTTCCCCCAGCTCGTCCAGCAACATTCACCAAGTTTGGTACCTGTTCTAAGACTCACATTCCAAGAGGAAAGACCAACCCCGTAATGTTGGTGTAACCACCACCATTTTATAAAAACTCCCGCTCACAACAGTTTTGTACTTTCCTGTGGCCCCAAGCCCCGGCAGCAGGTAGCAGTATGGGAACTCTAAGCCCGCTCCAGGCTGCTGAGGTCACTTTGTGGAGCTAATGGAGAAGCCGTTCCTGTTTAGAGGCTGGAAGGTGCCCCCTCCCCTCAGGGTTGTCAGTCACTCCTACCTGCAGCCACCAGCCCAGGAGACATACCTCCTTTGTGTCACTAACCAAACCATTGCCATTTAGTCAAGTTAACTAAATGTGAATTGATTAAAAGAACATCACTTGAGATTTAAAAGAGATACACTTAAGAGAGGGATGGGGGGAGAAAATAACAGAACTATATTGCTTTGACATGTTTTTTCAGAGCGAGCCTTGCTAAGAAATTGAGGGCTAAAATAAATTTTTGAAATCTGTGGTTATTGTCGCTCCCAACCCACTTTCCCCAGTTCTAGAACATGAACTCCATGTGGGTGGGAATTTTGTCCATTTTCTTCACTGCTGAATCCCAAGCACCTAGAACATTTTACGGCACACTAGCATAATAAAAATTACATACGTGAAAAATAAAATTTTAAAAGAGATACATTTAGGTACTCGGTAATTCATTCAAAAAAATAGGCAAGTCAGCTGAGAAAATTAATGAACCCAAAGTTGGGTCTTTGAAAACATCAATAAAATCAATAAGCCTCTACCAGGCTAAGAAAAGAAGAGAAAGGTCACAAATTACTAATATCAAAAATGAAAGCAGGGCCATCACTACAGATCTCATGGACATTAAAAGGATAACAGAGGAATATTATGAACAACTCTATGCCCACAAATTTGATAACCAAATGGACCAATTCTTTGAAAGACACAATCTGTCAAAACTCAAGAAGAAATGGATGATCTGAAAGGCCTATGTCTATTAAAGAAATTGAATGAATAATTAATAACCTTCCAAAACAGAAAGCACCAAGCCCAGACAGGTTCACTGGTCAATTCTATCAAATTTTTAAGAAAGAAGTTACACCAACTCTGTACAATCTCTTTCAGAGGATAGAAGCAGAAGGACTATTTTCTAACTCATCCTATGAGACCAGAAAAAGACATTACAAGACAACAAAACCACAGGACAATATCTCTCATAATCATAGATGTAAACATCCTCAACAAAATATTAGTAACCAAATCCAAAAAAATATAAAAATTATTCCATCATGATCAAGTGAGATTTATCCCAGGTATGCAAGGCTGGTTCAATACTCAAAAATCAATTAATGCAATCCATCACATCAACAGACTAAAAAAGAAAAATCACATGGCTGTATCAGTAGATGCAGGAAAAGCCTTTGACAAAATCCAACACCCTTTCATGATAAAAACTCTCAGTAAACTGGAAAGAGAGGGGAAATTTCTCAAGTTGATAAACACTATATACAAAAATCCCACAGCCTACATTATACTTAGTGCTGAGAAACTTGAAGGAGTCCCACTAAGAACCATATTAATATAGTACGCTGGCAGGCATCATTTAAATTCTTTTTACCACTTCACTTTTTAAAACCCACTAATGACTGCCTATTTCTTATTGATTAGCAAACCTTTACAAATTGATGACCAAATGAAATTAATTGGCCAGAGTGAAGAGTGAGTTTGAACCAGGCCAAGGTTCTGTGGTCCAGGCGAGGCGAGCCTGGAACAGGGGAAACTCTGTAAAGGAAGCACCAGCCTCATGGACACCAGAGGGATATCGTCCCTCAAATGCTCCCAAGGGGTCTCCATCCAGGCTGGCGTTCAGGCTGCCATGCTTGCTCACCTGGAACACAGCCCCAGCCTCCCACTTTGCCAAATCCTATCCCATCTGCCTAGCCCAGCTGGTGGTTAGGAAGTGCCTAGATCAGAGGCCGGTAGGAAAAGCTGCTCAAGTGCTTACTGTTCTCATCACAGGCCGTGATACAGCAAAGTCCTCACCCTGGAGGCTCCACAGTCAGGGAGAGAGTTGGTCACAGAGGCAAAGAAGAGGGGATGTTGGGTCAGCACTCCCAAGGCCTTCCACATTCCATTCCCACTCATGCCCAGGAGCTGGCAGGGCCGGATGCTCCCCTCTCATCCCCCAGCCCTGCCCGTACAGATGAGGAAACTGAGGCTCTGAGGGTGGTGCCGCCCGGGTGCTGGAAGCATGGGGTCTGGGGTGCAAGAGACCTGGGTCAGCACCACTTGCACCTGTGGGACCTGGGCAGGTGACCCAACCTCTCTGCACCTATTGCCTCACCTGTAAAATGGGGATATTCATGGTACTTACCTCATAAGTTTGTGGTGTTAGATTAAACTCTATAAATGTCTACGAATGACTTGGCACTGAGCCTGGTACAGAGTATGTGACTCAATAAAGTTAGTTAAAAGAATGATAACAAGAATAATCATTAATGTTATTCTACTAAAGTGACTCGGTCTCACTTTGGATCCATGACCTGTTTGTACTGTAAACCTACAGGCCCCTGGGGTGACTGCATCAGCCATTTTTATTTGTCCGTTTTCTGCCCCGGCTCTCCGGGATCTCAGACTCTGACTCCATGATCACAAGGCCATTTCACTTCATTTCTAAGAAGAGCGATTTGTTTTGCTCGATATTTACATGGTCATGAGTGTGTGAGCCTCCAACCCTTAGAAATCATTTCCTCCTGCATCTCTTAAATTCCTTACCGAGCGTCTCCCACACTCAAGTGCTGTGACTGTGTTGCCTAAAGAAATTACAGGGGGCTTCCCTGGTGGCGCAGTGGTCAGGAGTCTGCCTGCTAATGCAGGGGACACGGGTTCGAGCCCTGGTCTGGGAAGATCCCACATGCCGCGGAGCAACTAGGCCCGTGAGCCACAATTACTGAGCCTGCGCGTCTGGAGCCTGCGCTCTGCAACAAGAGAGGCCGCGATAGTGAGAGGCCCGCGCACCGCGATGAAGAGGGGCCCCCACTTGCCACAACTGGAGAAAGCCCTCGCACAGAAACGAAGACCCAACACAGCCATAAATAAATAAAAATAAATAAATAAATTTAAAAAAAAAAGAAATTACAAGATGGCTCTTTTTTTTATATATATATAAATTTATTTATTTTATTTATTTATTTTTGACTGCATTGGGTCCTCGTTGCTGCACGCGGGCTTTCTCTTGTTGCAGTGAGCGGGGGCTACTCTTCGTAGCAGTGTGCAGGCTTCTCATTGCGGTGGCTTCTCTTGTTGTGGAGCACGGGCTGCAGGCGCACAGGCTTCAGTAGTTGCAGCACATGGGCTCAGTAGTTGTGGCGTGCAGGCTCAGTACTTGTGGCTCACAGGCTTAGTTGCTCCGAGGCATGTGGGAGCTACCCAGACCAGGGCTCGAACCCATGTCCCCTGCATTGGTAGGCGGATTCTTAACCACTGTGTCATCAGGGAAGTCCCAGGATGGCTTTTTTAAACTGTTAGTAAATCATTGATTTATCGGATGAGGGAGTTGACACTTTCAACAAACAAAAGGTTTGTTTGGAAAACCTCACAATTCAATAAGGCTACTTTCTATCATTTGTGTATTTAGCGCTTACTCTGACCCAGCACTGCTCTTATACGGGGCACCCAGTGGAGAGTGGAGCAGATGAGTTTCCTCCTCCTGAGGGTTTACATCTTCACGGGGGACAGGAAATGGGGATGGAGAAAAAGATGGCGGTTCATGTGGAAAGGCCAGAGGTGAGAAGGAGCGTGACGCTAGGAGAAGCTGGAGGAAGTGAAAGGAGACCTGAGTAGCTGCAGAGGGGTGACCGACAAGGATGTCACGTGGCTGAAAAACCCTCGTCAGGGTCCCAGTCTTCATCCCGAATACTGGGCAACCACTCAAGGGAGAGGCCCAAGGACTAGATGACCCCAGTCTTGGAATTGGGGGCAATTCTTGTGGAAACCGGGGCGGGGGGAGGCAGTCCAGACTTCCCAGCAGTGACATGGCCACTCGACTTGCCACTAAACCCAGACCCAAAGCCAGGCGTGATGGCCCCATGGTCTCCTTCCCCAACAGCGGCTCCAGACATACCGGCGAGATTCACCTTCCTTATGCCGCTAGCAGCTACTCCAGGAACCTGCAATGTCATATACGAGTGAGAAACAGCCTTAATGAACTAGAGAAAGGCAAATTGACGAGGCAAATTGACAAGGCAGGATTTGGAGGGACAAGGTGCTCCTGCTGCTGTTGGAATGTCCCTCGGGGATTTCACTGTCCTGTCTGGATTAGGAGGGCAGGGCTCCAACCTCACGCTGTTTCTGCAAGAAGATGATTTATGACCCAAATGGCAGAGGGATAGAGCAGACACATGCCGGCGCCTCCCGGCCCTGTGCACTGACTCTCAGGAAAGCCCAGCCACGTCTGTGAAGCTCATTGCTAAGTCACACGAAGTTTTAAATGCATTCCATACTGGGGTCAAGAGACAGTGGTTTGGGAGGTGTTAACAGTTGGCAACTTTATGCCAACAGACTACATTGACCTTTTTTTCTCATTTTATGGAGAGCCTGTTACAATTTCATCTGCCGTGACATGAGGCTGGCTGTGACCAGGACCAGGGAAACCGTCATTCAATGTTCCCTCCAAAGCCAAAGGGGTCCCTGAGTGAGGCTTTTACTCCATGGCTTAATTTCATCCCCCTCCACCCAAGTCCACGCCTCCTCTCCAGCCCTGCCCTTGTCTGTTCCAGGCTCGGAATTCTGGCCCAGCCAGCCCCAGGCCTGGGATTCACGTGGAATAAGGCAGAGCTGAGAGACACCAATCATCGGTCAGAAGAACGAGTCCTGATTCTGCCACCAATTCACTTCATGACCTTGAACAGGTCACATCCCCACTCTGGGCCTCAGTTTCCCAACTGGATGATGAGGGTATTTAATCTACCTAGTTCCTCTCCACTCTAGCAGCCCAGGAATCTCTGATTCTGTGTTGGAAGGTCTCGCCCAGGTATTTGAAAACAAATGACACAGGATCTATTGACGACGGTGTCTATCAGGGAGGTGAGAAAGGAGAAAACAGCATCAGCTTAATCATGAACCATAATCAGAAACCAAAAGACTTAACCTCATGCTGGTCACCACTGACCCAACAGAGGGAAACTTTTGTTCCCAGAGTGATTCAATTCTGCTAAACAAAGAAGATGTGTCAGGACATAAGAATTTGACCCCTCCTCTAATATGTAGGGTGTAGGATTAACTGAGCCAGTAAAAGAAATGAAGCTCCTTCTTGGTATAAGAGCCTGGGGTGGGGGGGGGGGAGATGGGTCAGGGAGGAGGGCGCCTGGCCTTTGACGACAGAAAAGGGTGGTAGGAAATGGGGGTGGGGGGCGGTAAATAACAACAGTAATAATAACAGGTCACGTGTGTCATGCGCCAGCCTCTTTCCCAGCACTCTTTGTAAAGCGGCCAGCCCAGGGCCCGGCACACATTAGGTGTCTATGCTGGTTGGACTGATTCATCCAGCAGCCACCAGTAAAGTCTATTTTTGATGCTGCTGAAAGGGCACCTCCTCTCATATCGGCCATGTGCAGCCTAGCTATCAGCTCTCAGCAAACTTCTAAGAAATGGTGAGATTAGAGCAGGAAGTAGACAAGGCTCCCCACGTCCCCGGTCACCGCAGCACTCGCAAACGCCTGCCCACCGTGAACGCGAGGCTGCCCCATCACACCGCCAAGGTCAGACAGTGTCTTCACATCCTGAACGTGGCATAACGCAGGCGTCTCTGAAAAGCTCGGAACAGATCCCACCCATGTGCCCCTGCCCTTCTCAGGCACCTCTCAGGTCCCAGCGGTGACACTGTTCTGTTTCCTTCAAGGTCCAGCTATTTTAAAGGGGACTTTAAATAACATCTCTGCTGCCAAGAAATTTGTGTCCCACAGAGACGTGTGCGGCTGTGAACCGATGAACAATGAGAGAGGTTCAAGGCCCGGCGGCTGTTGGGCAATGAACATGAAGTGTCCTCCCCTTCCCTCCATCCTTGGGGATGTCAGTTTCCAGGGACTCAGCAGATGTCACCACAGAGCACCGGGCCGTGTGCAGGGCATGGAGAGAAAGCTCAGTCACGTTCTGTGTTTGAGGAGGTCACGGTCAGATGGGCGAGGCTGACCCGCCAGCAACACACACCTTCCTAACCGCAAAGTCCCAGACTGGAGGGCACAGCAATGGGTGCCATTTCATGAGCACCTCCCGTATACACCTCTGCTCATTTAGTGCCTACTACGTGCCAGAGCAGGCGATTCCCAGCTATTGTCACTCACCCTCACAACAACATTCCCTGCTATTTAGAGATGAGGACACAGGCTCAGAGAGGTTGGGAAACTCACTCAGAGTCACACAGCCAGGGAGGCAGTTTGAGTCAGCGTGTGCTCTGTGGAGAGCCAGCATCATTGCAGCTCTGCCCACCCACGTCCCCTCAGAAGGAGGCCAGGTCTGCTGGGGTGGAGCAAAGGCAGGTGAGGTCACCTGATCCAAGTGGTCAGGATCCAGAGGGGGTGCTAAATTGCAGGTACACTGTCACCTTCTGATTGTGGAGATTCCTCAAGGTGACCCACGATAGCCCAGTTGAGTTTGGTCATCCCAGACCAGCAGCCAAGCAAGAGACAGGAATCAGATTTACTTGTGTATCATCCTCCTTCCCTCTGGCCCCACCCTTCCCCACTCTTTATCTCGCTGAGCCCACACCTGACTCCAAGGGCGAACATGTGATTCAGGCCTGACCAATCAGTAATTCCTTTCCCCCAGCCATAGTGATTGGCTCGGAATTGGCACATGACCCTAGTTGATCCAATCAGAAATAGACCTTGGATTTTTTCTTTCTCTGAAAAATTTAGGAGTACCTAAATTGGTCAAGATGAACCAAAGTGGTTGGTGGACACCTTGAGAAGGGCCTACCTGAGAGTGAAGCCAACACAGACAAATGCAGCTCTGAAAGATGGAAAGGAAGAAAAAAGAGACAGCTAGACAGAGACACAGAAAGAGAGAGAGAACCCGTGTAGACAGGACCATGTGCACACCCTGATCACACTGACCAAGAGCCCAGGGAAGGCAGAGGGTATTTTCTGCTTTGCTCCCTGCTGTAATCCCAGCACTGGGCACCGCCTGGCACAGAGCAGTTGCAACTGTTGGAACCCCCAGGTCAAGGCAGGCCTGGAGCCAGCAGCCCCCAGACTTCCCTGAGCAAAAACATTTTCTTTTCTATCTAAGCCAGTATGAGTTGAGTTTGATCATAACTCAATGAGTCCCAATCTTGCCCTGTAGTTGCTCATCCCCACACACCTGGAGAAACAGTGCAGTGAACAAAGAAGTGAATGAACTTGACCATTTCTCCTTTCTTGGCCCCCTCAGCTCTCTCCACTTCCCTGAGTGCTACCCCACCCTCTGAAGTGCAGAGGTCCTAGCTGGGACCATCCATCACGGGTGTATAAAGGAGGCTTGCTGAACACTCAGCTGACTTCCCCATGGCAGTGTCTGCTCCTTGAGCCCTTGGAAAGCACAGCTGGGCTCAGTGAAGTGGCCACTGTTTCTGTGCGGGAGCAGCACGCCCAGGACATACTGGAAATGGGTTCAGAACTGCCAGGCTGGGCACCAGGACCCTGCCCTCCTGGCCAGTGGACGATGGATAAAAGGATAATAAAATTAACTCTGCACACATCCACAGGGAGTCCACATGGAGTAAATGAGCCCATGGAAGGGGGCAGGGCTGAAATCCTGGCTCTGCCACTTACCAGCCTTGTGCCCTTGGGCAAACCACATCCCTTCCCTGGCTCTGGGGTTTTTCAACTGCAAAATGGCCCAACTCACAGGGCTGTTATGAGGAGGGAGCAGGATAAGATTCGGCTCAGAGACTGCTGCATAGTGAGTGCACAGTAAATCACCGCTACATTATTATCAGCTCCACTCAGCTCTGCATCCTGGGCTCCTTAGGTGACAAGAGGTTGCCTAGAGTTTCAGGAGGAGCTGGGACCCAGAGTCTCCCACGTTCTAGCAGGGAACAGCTGCCTGAATGTGCGTCACTCAGCCGGGCCCCAGGATGCCCAGAAGGGCTGGGCGCTCTGCAGAGAACACCGAGAGGAAAGCTGGGTGCACAGTGGCCAGTATGACATGCCTGACATTCCCACTGGACATTGAGCTTTAACAGAAACCATACCTTAATTTCCATCACCTGAGAATGCAAGCGTGCACCAGATGCTCGGATGAATGAATGAATGAATGAATTCAAATACATCATTTTAAGTACAGAAGATAGAGTCCCAGGGAAGTTAAGCGAGTTGCTTAGGGTCACAGAGCTCAGATGGCAGAGCAGGTCGAAAGCCCAGGCTTCTGCCACTAAGGTCCATGCTCCATCCTCCACCCCACACTGCCCCAGAGAGAGTTAGGAAAGGAAGAAGCCAGCTTGGGCTGGAGGCATCTGGGAGGGCTTCCTGGAGGAGGGGGAGCCCAAGCTGGGCCCTGAAGGACAAACTGGAGGAGAAGAGCACACAGGGAGGGAGGAGCAGCCCACAGTTTGCTGCTCCCAGATCTCTAGGCCTCTGGGTCTGGAATTCTCCATGAGAAGCTTCAAGGTCTTGCTCAAGCAGATGCCCCAGAACGTCTCCCCAGAGCAGGTGGAGCCTCATCCTGGGCCAAGTTGGAGGCGGCCCCCAGGTAAGTGGTGGTGGGCAGGGCCGAGCAGGAGCTCCTGGGAACGATCTGTTTACCTAATGTCTGTTCCAGGGCCTCCTGAATGGGAGTGAGGATGGCAGTGCCCTTGCCCATATGCTCTGAGAGGACGACGGTCTCACAAGCGCTCTGATGAGGCCATTAGATCATATTCCATCAGACGATAGGCCCCACCAGACACAGTTCCCACAAATGTCTCATCAGCACTAGAATTGCCCTGTCTACAGGCCCTGTGATTTCCCTTGCAAATTCTCCCTTGGATCAGCACCCTGAGAAGGTAAGTATCCCCCCATTTTGTCCAGAGTTGGGGAAATTAGTCCATTTCCCTCATGTTCTTCCTCTGCAGCCCGTGTTGACAGCCCATTTCCCTATAATGAGCACGCAGAAGCTGAACACCACCACGCTGCATGAAAATACACATCAGCTGCTCTGTGGGGTGTTCTCCTCTGTGTGCAGGTGGAGCCAGCTAATCAGAAACTATTTTGGGAGCCAGATGCCTGAGTGGGGGGAAGACACATCCATTCTCTGCACAGCTTTCCAGATCAGGCCCCAAAGCTGAGTCAGTGATTCTTTTAAATCCCCAATCTCCTTTGCCTCCTGCCTGCCTTTCTTTGACAAGCAGTTACTGATGCCAGTTAGGTCAGAGCTCTGAGGGGACACCTGGCTGTGGGGAGACTGATTCCTGCCTCCTGGGGTCCAACTGTCTTAGGCGGACACGTACACTAATAGAAGGAGACGCTGCAGGGAGACAGCAGTCATTGCATTGTCAAGGCGGGTTCCTGTGCTGCCCCCCAGGGTCCCATGAAGGAGCCAGACTCTGGAGGGCAGGCAGGGTCACGTCTTCATCTCCTTCTGTCATCCTCCCTCCACACAGGAAGCTCCAGGATGCTTCCCTGGGCTTGGAACAGTGAGGAACTCACAGCCCAAGCTCACGAATACTGGAGAGAAAGAAGGGAGCACTGAAGGCCTCGCTTCAGAGGTATGGAGTAGAACTGGAGGCAGAGGAGGAAACTGGAAATTAGTAGGTGGTGGGAGTGAGGAAATTGGAAAATATTCCACAGTAAAAATGGTCCGACGGTGACCTATGACATTTGGCTCAATCAGGAACAAATTACTCTGCCCCGCGTAGATCTGAGAGTTTCTGGTGCAGAACAGTTCTTACATCTCTTACGTTTCATGCTGAGCTGGACACATCCCAGATTCCAGGAGCCAGAGAGCGATCCTGGCACTGGGGCCCAGGGAGGAGCAGGGGGTCTGAGTGCCTCCCCCTCCTCACCAGCCATGTAAACGCAGACGAGTTCCCATCTGGTGGATGATCCTCCTGTTTCCCAAGCTTGGGGGGGATCAGGGTGATGGACGTGGGGCCCCAGACACAGGGTCTGTGCACTGTCTGAGTCATGGAAACATTTGTGGGATGAAGGTCAACAGCAGAGAGACCAGCCAGGCTTCCAAGGATTCCGAGACACGAACTCACCTCCTCTCCCTCACTCCTCACCCCAGTCCCTTGGGTTGATACTGCTCCCACATAGGCATGTGGAAACCAAGGCTCAGAGAGGTCACGTGCATTGCCCAAGGGCACACAGCTAGCCCACGAGGGTCCAGGTCAGATCCTGGCCCCATGCTCTTCCCATGACCCCGGGTTGCATTTCTGCCACCAAAGGCACCTTCTGCAGCCCTTGGAGTCATATCCCTGGGGGTGAGAGGGACCTCCCAGGCCATTCCATAGGACCCTGGCACTCAGCCAAGCCAGGCGACCAACTCCTTTTCCTCACCGGCCCTGACCCCTCCCTGATCCATGAAGGCAAGTTGATCCCCGCCAGGCCCTTCCTGGGTCTGTGACTTGACCCCTTCGCTCCACCTCCCTGGGGCCAGAGTCCCTCCTCTGTAAAACAGGCAATACCAGTCCCCAGCCGCTGAGGTTGTTCTGAGGATGAAGTGAAATAATTTGCATAAAGCTGGGGGCACATGAGCAGCAACATGTCCTCTCTGCAGGAAGCTCCTCCTAACCTGCTGCTCCCCCATCCCTCACCCACTTCCCAGCCCCCCACCCAAGGTCCCTCAATGGCCTCCCCAAACCTGGCATTTGTTTTTCATCATCCTTTTTTTTTTTCCTTCACAGCACTTTTCATACCATGTAATTTTTTTTTTTTTTTTGGTTCATTTACTCATTTTGTTCGGCTGTTTCCCAAACTGCCCAAGAGCTCCCTGAGGGCAGGGACCTGTCTATCTTGTCCACAGCTATGTCTGAGTGCTTGGCACAGAGCCTGGAGCCCAGAGAAGCCTTATAAGCACCTTCTGGATGAACGGTTGGATGAGGAGTGGGACTGGTTGTATCAGTCGGTACAGGTGAGATGCTGTAACAAATAGACCTCAAATACCAGTGGCTTCACCCAGGCAGAGCTGATTTCTCTCCCACATGAAGTCCATGTGAATGTTGCTGGCCTGAGGATCTCCTGAAGGGAGGCACCTCCTCTGAGCAGTGATGCAGGGGTACGGGCTCCTTCTACCTGTGATGATGTCATCTCCACACATGGCCTCTGGGATCACCAGGGAAGGGGAGTGAGTGAGGCGAAGGTCACCAGGTAATTAACCAGCTCAGCCCAGAGAGGTCCACATCATTTCCACCCACATTCCTTTGGCCAGAAGTGCCACCTGGCCCCACCTGGATCTGGATACACGAGGAGGGGCAACTGGGAAATGTCATCCCAGGCTGGGCAGTCACCCCCCGCCCTGCACGTGGAAGGAGAGAGTGAACCAGTGGGCAGCGGCCATCTCTGCCCCTCCACGGTGGCAACTGACAACTCCCATCACTTTTCTCCTCTTCCTGAGACCCTTGGGCCCGGAGTCCTCTCTCTGGGCCTCTGGCTGGCACGATACCTGGGTCAGGAGGGCACAGAGGGAGGAGCAACGGCCCAGGAAAGGGCTCACAGCGCTGCTCCCCTCACTTGGCTGGGTGGGGAGAAGTTCTGGCTGTTTTGAGCTGATTGTGTTTAGAACCTTCTGTATCTGCTGAGCCGCTAATTCCGGTGCCATCTGCCTGTGTTCCCAGCACCAAAGCCCTGGGATAAACAACTTTTTTTCTGTAGTTCTTAAAGAAAGTTTCATCAGGGAGTGGGGAGAGGGAGAGGAGGGACGCCTCTGAATGTCTTGCCTCTGAAGAGGATGTGCTGCCCAGCCAAGGGACGAGTGACATTGGAGGGACTGTAGTGTAATTTGCATGGAGCTCAGAGCCTCATAAGAATCACCTGAGATGGCTGTGATTTGCCCCATTTTACAGAGGAGGAAGCTGAGGCCCAAAGAAATTAAAGAATTTGCTTAAGGTCCAACATCCGTGATCGCTGAGCAGAGCTGGCGGCTCATTTTCCGTTACTGCCTCTTCACGCATCAGTCCCTCCAGCTGGAAGCACCCTGCCCTTCGGCCTTCCCATGGAGACCCTCCCCCGACTGCCGAATTCTGGGGATCGGAAAAGCTCAGGACTGGAAAGGAGGCTCAGGAGAGCAGCGGGCCTGGCAGGCAGGGTCGCACAGCATGGTGAAGCTGGGCGATGGGGGGGTGCAAAGGACATAGACTTGGAGGAGGTGCACTAGGAATGAATCCCGGCTCCACCAAGCGCCTGCTCTGTGATCCCGTGTGGGCTTCACCTCTCTGTGAAACAGCAGTAAAACCTCTCCTTTCTCCGCCACCATGGAGGGGCTGGCACGTGGCACGTGGTAACAGATGTTTGTTCCCCTTCCATTCAGATGCATGACTCGGGGCTTTAATCATCACCTCCAAGAACACCCAGCCTCAACTCTCACCGCACCCCCCAACACAGTTTCTCAGGAAATCTCATTACTTTCCAAGGCTCCATGCAAATGTCGCTGTGATTTGGGTCAATAATAGTAACATGGAAAGGATTTGGAATCTGCATCCCAGATCTCAGCTGCCTTGTTTTTGGGGTAAACTGACTTGGGACAGGATGCCAACTCTGTCACCTGCCCACCGAGTGAGGTGGCACTTGGCACTTCGCTATGCCAAAGTGTGCTTACTCATGAAATGGGGATTATACTGGAATCTCCCTCATACTGTATTTAAAAATAAAAACAAAACCCCAAAGGTATAAAAGTTCTTTGTACTGAGCCAGAGACCAAATATTAAGCATACCTAGGATTTAATTTTAATAGGCTTACTGAGGGATAATTGGCATATGATAAACTGCATATTTAAGTGTACAATTTGATAAGTTTTGACATATGTGTACCTCTGTGAAACCATCACCACAGTCAAAATGATGAGTACATTCATCACCCCAAACTTTCCTTTGTGCCCCTTTGTAATCCTTACCTACAACCCATGCTCACCCCTCTGTCCTCAGGCAACCATCCATCTGCCTTTTATCACTACAGATCGGTTTGCATTTTTCAGAATTTTTTATAAGTGGAACCATACCACATGTAATCTTTTTGTCTGGCTTCTTTAACTCAGCATAATTATTTTCAGATTTATTCATGTTGTTGCAATAGTGTATCAATTCATGTGTATCAATAGTTCATTCTTTTTTACTTTTGAGTAGTTTTCCCTTGCATGGATAGAATTTTTTTTCATCCATTCAATGACCCTGTTAATGGGCTTTTAGGTTGTCTCAAATTTGGAACTATTACAGACAAAACTGCTCTGAGCCTTTGTGTACCATTTCCCTCTAATTTCTGTCTTAGCAGCACCTCACAAATGTGTCTGTGTTGTGTTTTAATTTTCATTCACTTAAAGATACTTCATAATTTCCCCTTGCATTTCTTCTTTGTATTATGGATTATTTAGAAGTGTGTTACTTAGTTTCCAAATATTCGGGTATTTTCCATATACCCTTCTATTATCAATTTCTAATTTAATTCCATTGTGGTCGGAGAACATATATTGTGTGACTTGAACCCTTTTAAAATTTTTGAGATTTGTTATACATAGCCCAGAATCTTGTCTATCTTAGTAAGTGTTTGTGTGCCCTTCAAAAGAATGTGTGATCTGCTGTTGCTGGGTAGAATGCTCTATAAATGCCAATTAGGTTCAGTTTGTTGATGGCATTGTTCAAGTCTTCTCTATCCTGACTAATTTTCTGCTTATTTGTTCTCTCAGTTACTGAGAGAGGGGTATTTTGCAATCTTTAGCCAACTGAAGTTTGTTTATTTCTCCTTGAAGTTTCATAAGTTTTTCTTCATGTATTTTGAACCTCTGTTATTATGTTCGTAAGCATTAATAATTGATATGTCCTCCCGATGAAGTGACACTTCTGTCATGAAATGGCCCTCTTTATCCCAGGCAACATTGTTTGCATTGAAGTCTACTTCATCTGCTATTGATAACACCACTCTAGCTTTCTTTTGATTAGTGTTACATGGTATATAATTTTCCATCCCTTACTTTTAACCTATTCTGTCTTTTTATATTTAAAACGTGTTTCTTAGAGGCTGCTTATAGCTGGGTCTTGCTTTTGTATCCAGTATGACGATCTATGCCTTTTAGTTGAATATATTTAATGTGATGACTGATATGGTTGGGTTTTAGATGTACCATCTTGCTATTTATTTTCTATTTCTTCCATCTGTTCTTTGTTCCCTTTTCCTTCTTGTTCTGCCTTCTTTGGGATTAATTGGGTAGTTTTTATGATTCCATTTAATCTCCTTTGTTGGCTTCTTAGTTATAACTCCTTGTTTTGTTATTTTGGTCTTCGCCTTAAGATTTACAGTATACATTTTTAACTTATCACTGCCTACTCTCCAGTGTTATTATACCACTTCACATTTAGTGTAAGAACCTTACAAGAGCCTCTCCGAGTCTTTGTGTTAAAGTGGTTGTACATTTACTTCTACATAACAAATGGTAAATAGTCAATTATCCTTTAAAGATATTTAAATAGAGAAAAAAACGTATTTTATATTTACTCACATAGTTCTCAATTTCAGAGCTCTTTATGCCTAGGTGTCTACATCCATATTTCTACCTGTTGTTATTTTCCTTCTGCCTACCTTTAACGTTTCTTGTAGTGCATATCATCTAGGGATGAAGCCTTTCAACATCTGTGTATCTGAAAACATCTTTAATTTGCCTTTATTTGTGAAAAATATTTTCCTTGTCTACAGAATTCTAGGATGACTGTTTTGTGTTCTTTTGTTTTTTTCCTTTTCAGTACTTTAAAGATTTTGCTCTGCTGTCATCTGGTTTACATTGTTTCTGATGAGAAATCAGCTGTCCTCATTTCTTTCTTCCTCTGTAAGTAATGTGTCTCTTTCCTCTGGCTGCTTTTAAGATTTTCTCCTTATCACTGGTTTTGATGAATTTCATTGTAATATGCCTTGGTATAGTTTTTTCATGTTCCTTGTGCTTGAATTTTGTTGAGCTTCTTGGATCTATAAATTCAAAGTAGTGACCAAATATGGGGAGAAAATTGACCATTATTTCTTCAAATGTATTTCTGAACCCCTCCCCTTAATTTTAGGGACTCCAGTTACACATATAACAGGCAATTTGAAGTGGTCCCACAGATCACTGATAATCTGTTTATCTTTTTTTATATTATTCTTTTTCTCTGTGTGTTTCCTTTTGGATACTTTGTATTTCTGTGTCATCAAATTAGCCAGTCTTTTTTTCTGCAATGTCAAATTTGCCATTACAACCATCTAGTGTTGTTTTCATCTCACACATTGTTACTTTCATCTCTAGAAGTTCAATTTTGCTCTTTTGTATATCTTCCATGGCTCTACTTATCATTTCCAATCTTTCTCCTATATTTCTGTACGTATGAAATAATGTTATAATCATTGGTTTTACCATTCTTTTCTGCTAATTATATCATTTGTTTTATTTCTAAGTTTTGATTGATTGATTTTTATACTTATTATAGGTCATATTTTCTTTGCTTGCCTGGAAATTTTTGACTGAATGCTAGTCATTATCAATTTTGTCTTTCAGGGTACTTAATATTTGCGTATTCTTATAAATACTCTTAAACTTTGTCCTGGGACACAGTTAAGTAACATGGGCACACATATTTCAAGTCTTGCTTTTAAGCTTTTTTAAACATGAACACAGCAGCATTTAGCCTAGAGCCAATTTTCCCACATTACTGAAGCAAGACCCTTCTGAATACTCTGCCCCATGACTGATTTGGTTTTCCACTCCGGTGGAGTAGGAACTGTTTGAGTTTCAGGATTGTTCCCTCAAATCCTTTTGGCTGTCTTCCCCCAGACTCAGGTGGTGTCCACACACCAAGATTTGAGCAGACTCTTGCAAATCCTCGGTGTCGTCTCTGTGTGAAGTTCTCTCACCTCCAGTACTCTGCCCTGCAAACTCAAGCTGCCTCATTCTCCCCAAATTCCAGCTCAATCTCCTTAACTCAGGAAGACAACCCAATTCTGCCTGGATTTCCTCTCTCTGACACCTGGCCTATGATTTCTCTTTAGGCAGTAAGCTCAGGAAATTATAAGGCTATTTCCCATTTCTCAGGGATCATTATTCTTTGTGGCTTGGTGGCTGATGTCTTGGAAACTGTTGTTTCATATATTTGGTCTGTTTTTTAGTTGTTTCATGTAAGCAGGTAAGTGTGACCCCTGTTATTCCATCTTGGCTGGAAGAAGAATTCTTGGTAATTTATAGAGCACTCATAGATGCCAGGCCCTGTTCATAGCATTTTCCTTGCATTAACTCATTTTATCTTCACAGCAACCTATAATATAGGGACAATCATTGTCCCCATTTTACAGATGAGAAAACTGAGAGGCAAGAAGTGGAGTTACCTCCCCAAGGCCACTCAGCTGGTAAATGGTACAGCCAGGATTCTTACCTGGCCAGGCTGTCCCATAGGCTGCCCTCTTCACTCTACCCAGCACTTCCTGACCCTGGTGCCTCAAATGGGTTATGCGTGGGTTTCACTTATCCAGCGGTCTGATGGCTGGTAGCTCTCACTCAGGAAGCAACATTGTCTCCCTCCCAGGGTGCTGGAGAAATGCCGCCATTATTCTAGGTGGTCCCTGACAATGGAAAGCACAGCTATGTTCCATGTGGTGCATCCTCTCACAGTAGGCACTTCATAAAGTAGCTGTCACTGTTGTTGTTATTTATATTATTCTTACTACGAGAGTCAGGACTCAACATGGTGCCTCAGGATGTCTGCACATACCAGCAATTCAGAAAAATGCACATCACTTAAGAGCACATAGGTGTCAGCTACAAATCCCCACTGGGGCTCCTGCTCTGGAGAACTCAACCAAGACACTTCTGACTCTCCCAGACCCCCTGTACTCATTAGCCCAGATTAGGAGGGGGTCCTTCCAACCTGCTCTGGGCCTCCAAGGAATGAGGCTGTAATCTTGTTGCCAAAACAGGTCTGCTGTTCTCCTCTATGGGCTTCAGGAAGAATAAAGACACGTGGGGAACATTCATAATATGAACGTTAGGGCAAGAGACACACAAGTTCAAACCCTGAGTCCTTATGAGCTCTGTGACCCTGAGCTTCAGTTTCTTCATTTATAAACAGGGAGTTGTAATAGCCACCTTACAGGGCTATGGAGAGGGTTAAACCAGATCATGGATGGGGATGGGCTTAGCACAATGCCTAGAACAGTTTTCTCTGGTCAGAACTGTTGCAGTCATCACCTACTAGCCCAGTGACCTTGGATAAGTTATCTCATTTCTGTAAAATGGGGGAAATAATAGGATTTTCCTTATAGTCAAATTATAAGGGTGAAGTGAAATAATCACATCTGCCTGATTCCTACATCACTCACCTCCACCCCTTTTGTTTCACTGACCCTCAAACCCCCTTTCTTAGCGCTACCATCCTGAGAAATCCCATGCTCTGAGGCTGGGGGGAGCAGAGGCAAAGGGTCTCCATGCCCCCGTCTCAGAGCAGACTAGGCAACCACAGCACTGGAGTTGGCTTGATAGTTTACAAATGTCTCATAAAGCCAAACAGCCTGTCAGAGAAACAAGGGTGTCATCTCTAATTTCTCTGATGCTTCATTTAAATGCAGCTATTGCCCAAAGGCCTCCAGGTATTTAGAGAAACATCATAACAATATGATCCCTGCCTCATGTGCATGTGGAATTATGCTCTTCCTGAAGCCCTGTGAGTGCTACACATGTTTATTTGAAAACCAGGTGAGTCTCAGCCATGAGAAATGGAGGAGACTTTGCCCCCACAGAACATCTGGATGGTCCTGAGTTGGCTGGGGGTCATGAGACCCACAGTATGGACTGGCAACAACACACATCAAATGGTTCAGGGTCACACCCACCACCTCATCTGGTCCTGTGGGTCTGAGTGAGCTAAGGCAGGCCAGAGCCCCAGAGTTTGCAGACATAGCAATCGGCAACCACAATGTAAGGTCAACAAACTAGCAGCCAATGTTTCCTGAGTGCTTTCCATGTTCCAGTCACTGCTCATCATCCCCATTTAGCAGATGAGAAAACTGAGACACAGAGAGGTGAAATGACCTATGCAAGGTCCCACAGCTGGGAAGTGGCAGAGTGGGATTTGAACCCAGACCACCAGGTTCCAGAGCTTGCAGTAAAGTCACTGTAATGAAGTCCAGACTCCCCACCTAGCACAGAAGGCAACTCCCCTCCCCAATCTGACTCCTCATGTGTATCAGTTAGCATTTGCTGCATAACAAATCATCCTAAAACTTAGAGCTTAAAACACAAGCATGTACATTTCTAATGGCTCTGCTGGTCAGCGAGGCAGCTCTTCCAGGCCAGGCTGGCCTGACTGGGGCTGATGGTTCCAAATGGCCTCAGCCAACTGTATGGGCCTCCAATGGAACAGCTGAGATGGCTGGGGCATCTGTCCACATAGTCTCTCATCCCCAGAAAGCCAGCCTGAGCTTGCCCGGGGGTGGCGGTCACAGGTCTCCCAGCAGCAGGAAGGGGCTCGCCCCTTGCAGAGCATTTTTCAAGTCCCTGCATGTGTTATGTTATTAATGTCATCTTGATCAAAGCAGGTCATTGTGCCAGGCCCAGATTCAAGGTAGAGAAACAGGTTCAACCTCCTGGTCAGAGGAACAGCAACCAACACTGCATAGCAAAGGGCATACACTGTGGGGGAGGCTGGGGTTTGTGAGCACTTTGCAATCTGTCACACCATGTCTCCAGCTTCACCTGTTGCCAGTCTTCCCTCCCCTTGTCTGCTGCTGAAGTTGCAAAAATACTCTGGATTTCCACACATGCTGCCCCTTCTGCCTGGAGTGCTGTTTCCTTAACTGTCCCTGGGAAGATCTTTCAAAATTCAGCTCAGGGGACAAAAGACTTCCCTGAGCACCCATCCCAGCCCCCGGCAGGCTGGATAGGGCCTCCCCTTCTCATCCCTCTCACAGCACACAGGGGGTGAGTACACCCCCTCTAGGAGGCTGGGAGCCCTGAGGTCAGGAGCAGAATCTTACAACCCCAGGGCCTGGCATAGGGCCTAGAATGAACAATTAGCTCAGTAACTGCTTCGGAGGCTGGGAGGGAGGGAAGGAGGCATGAAGGGAGGGAGAGAGGGAGGCAGGACAGGAGCGAAGGAGGTGGGGAGGCAAATGAATGAGCCTTGGGTGAAAGAGACAAGGCGATCTAGGGTCAGATGCCAGGTCAACGACCAGGCAGGGCCAGGCCCAGGGCAGGTAGCAGCTGCCCAAACACCCACCAAGCCTGGCACAGAAGAGCCTGAGCTCAGGGTATATATCCTGGTGGGAGGAGGAGGGGTAAAACATTTACTAGCTGATAACAAAGTTAATTCCCACAGGCAAGTGTTGCCAAGGAGAAGGGAAGGTGCCTGAGATGGGTAGCAGGGCTTGATACGGTCCCAGGTGAGGTTGGGGGAGCCTTCTTGAAGGAGGTGACATTTGATCGGAGACTGAAGGATGCAGTGAGGTAAGTAGAGGCAGGGGTGTGGCAGGCAGAAGGAGCAGCGTGGATGTCCTCTCCTGAGGTGGGAGGGGCAGGGCCAGTCTAAGGAGCTGAAGTAAGACCCCCAGGCTGCTACCCAGAAAGGGAAGCAGGAGGGCTTTATGTGAGGCTGGGAGGGTAGCCAGAGCCTGGGGTGGAGGCTTGGGCCCTCCTCGGAAATCCTGTACAGCTTGAAGGTATCTGTGGGATGGGAGGAGGGGCTGAATCTCAGCCCTGAAAGGTCTGGGGTCTCAGGAAAAGGAGCAAAGCAGCAGCTCAGATGCTGAAATCTAGAACAATAAGGATAAGAGCAAATCCTCACATACCACGTACTACTACAGGCCAGGTCAGTGCTACATGTACCCACTTAATCCTTACGACAACCCAGTGAGGCATGGTGTCCTATTGTTCCTATTTAACAGATGAGAAAACTGAGGCACAGGGAGACTGAGCAGCTTGACCAGGGTCACACAGCTAAGAAAGTGGTGGAGCTGGGCTTCAAACACAGATCATGTCACTGCAAAGCTTGTGCTCTTACCCACTATCCTCGCCTGCCTTGTTGTTTGACAGTCATTCAACAAGCATTCATTAATCATGTAGCACATGCAGACACTGCCCTTGGTGCTGAGGATATGGCAAGGGACAAGAGACACCTGGTCTTGGTCTCTTGGCACTGATGCTCCAGAAGTAGAGCAGCAAATGTCAGATAGCAATAGAGGCTATGATGCAAATAAAACAGGGCAATGCAATAGAAATTATGTCTGGGTAGGGTATGGGGGCAAAGTTGGGTGAGTGAATGGATAGTCCCCAGAGGAAGTGACATGTGTGCCAAGACCTCAATGCCATGAATGGATGAGGAAGAAGAGAGCCTCCCAGGGAGAGGAAACAGCAAGTGCAAAGGCCCTGAGGTGGGAGTGAGTTCCGTGTATCTGAGAAACTGAACAAAGGTCAGTGTGTTGGAGACAGGGTGAGTGAGGGGCAGAGGGCAGAAGACGAGGTCCGAGGGGCAGGCCGGGCAGATCTGGTTGGGTCTCAGGGGCCACATGTGTTGCTGTCCTCTGTGTGCCCTCCAGATTCACCCTCACCCTCCTCCACTGCTCTGTGCCTGGGACACTGACCTGCAGGGGCAGCACCAACAGGGCCTTGCACCCTCCTGGCCCCCAGCTTCTGTTGGGTCCTGGAGGCAACAGAGGAGACCGGGGGAGGAGGAGAGAGGTCAGGTGTTTATTCATGGCTCTTCCCGCTAAGCTATGTTTGGCAGTGGCTGCGTCTCTCTCCTGTAGCTCCAGCTCCATCGGGTAGTCCCTCTCCCATGGCTGCAGCTCTCTCTGGAGTCTGATAACCACCCCTCCTTCGGCCCCGTCAGGACTGAGATAGACACAGCTCCCCACTCTTGCTCATCCCAGGGGCCCCACCATCCCTTGTTGGTTTCCTGTATCCTGTCTATACCTTGATGAATCATTCCTCCATCAAACTCCCTTCAATCACCCTCCTTCATTGGTCATTTGCTCCCTGAAAAGACCATACTTGATTCTCCATGATGAGTTCAGATTTTATGTGAAGTTCAATGGGGAAGCCACTAGTGAGGGGATGGACTTATTCTGACTCACCTTTTAGAAAGATTCCCCCCTGGCTGCTGTGGAAATGGATGAGAAGAGGAGGCAAGGAAGGATGGGGGACACATGAGGGTCCAGGCAGATTTAATGAAGTTGGTCCAAGGTGGACACATTAGAGATAGGACCCCAGCCAGACAGGACCAGTTGCATCATCTACTGAACCCATGGCTCCCAAGCTCCTTGTTCAGGGTCCTGAAATCCCCAGTGAAGGGGAAGTGGCGGGTGTAGAACCAAGGACCCTGCTGAGGCTGGGGCAGGGGCAGGGGAGCTCAGTGTGGGAGTGCTCCCTGGGGCCCGCCCTCTAGGATTTAAGAAGGAAGGACAGGAGTGGGGGCTCGAGTGGGAGCCAGGAGCTGCTCTGGGCCTTGAGGAAGAGCTGCCTTGAGCTGGGATGTCAGGAAGCCCATACATTCCTGCAGCTCCATGCAGCCTGCATCTAGACAAGGGACCATTAAGGCACTAAACCAGCAGCCATAAGCCTCATTTTTTTCTCTCCATCTAATTGTTTCAGTCTGGGGAAGGGGGGACAGCATGGGGCAGGGCAGTGATGTAACTGACCCTCCATCATCTCCTAATGAGCAGAACCCAGATGCATCTCAGACTCCAACAAAGGTCCCTGGTCCTGCCCTGCATCTTTCCCTCTATGCTCTGCCCCTGGAGGATAGGAAGTGGAAGGGTTGGGGGATCTCTGGTTGGTGCAAAAGCCGGGAAGGTCAGGTGTCTTTTCCCAACTGGTCAATTTTGTGTTTAGGAGGGATTTGCTGTGGGGCACTGGGCAAGTCACTTAATCTCTGTGAGCCTTACTTACCTCATCTGGGAAATGGGATAATACCTGCATCACAGGGCTGATGTGAACCCTGAGTGAGGTAACCCTGGTGCTGTGCCTGGCCCTCAGCGGGGGCTCCATGTGGGTGAGCCCCGTCCCTACTGCGGAGAGCTTGGCACTAAAGAAGCTCCTAAGATGCAGCCCCTGCACCATTCTCCCTTCAACATCCCCATGTCTGCCTTCGTCCCCCCATCTGGACAGTCAAGGCATCGGGGGGATGGTCACCAAGGCCCTTTTCAGCTTGGACAGTGTGGGACCCCTTATTTCTTTACCGAGCAAGAGCCTCACAGCCCGAGCGCTAACCACTGCACTCCCGGCCTCAGGAGCCTGTCGGGGGCATTCAGGAGACCCTGAAACCTCCCCTGCTGGGCCCCTACAGCTGCAGGCAGGAGAAGAGAGCCCCGCTGAGTAAGGACCCGCTGTGTCCAGGTCCTGGGCTCATAGGGAGGCCCTCTTCCCGCTGAGGTCACGTGCCTGTCGGCAGTAGGGAGCAGGAACCACGGGGACGCACCCTGGGCCCCCAGGCACCCCTGGGAGCAGGGTGCTCACCTGGAGACCCAGGAGTAGACACGCTGGGTGCCTGCGTGAGTGCTGGGCGGCGGCGGCAGCTCTGGCTCTGCAGCCTGTCAGCATTGGGAATAATTAGAATCCTAAAAAAGCCCTCATTATTTCTCCCAGGGCCAAGGCGCCCTTTGGAAAAAGGGATGTCTCCTGCCAGATCGTCCCCTGAAAGTGCGTTTGTCACAGGCTATTGCGTAAATCCGTGTTTGCCCCATTTGAAAAGACGTGATTTAGCCAATTGACTGGCCTTAAGGCTCCTTCTCCAAACCCTCAAAATGCGGCTGTGATTAGGAGCCCAGAGAGGACCCATGAAGCATGAGAGGGCGAGGCTGGTGAAGTCACCCCCTGGGCTCTGAGCCCCTCCTCCTCGTGCTGCACAGGAGAACCGGAGGGGAGGGGATGGGATCGTCCTGCTCAGGAGCTGGGACACTTTAGGACACAGGTTGGTCCTCCAGGAGAGAACATGGGATGCCAGACAAAGGCCCAATGTCAGGTTCACTCATGCCGCCACCAGACTTATTGAGGCCCTACTGTGTGCCAGCCCACATGGGGATGAGGGTGCAGCAGCAAACAGACGAGGTCCCTGCCCCCAGGATCTGACGTCTGGAGTGGGGAGGCAGGAAGGAACAGGTTAACAATCATAGGCAAGAGTATCCCAGGCGGGAAGAGGTGTTGGAAGAAAGTAAACAGGGTGACGTTATCGAGTCTGGCTCTGGCGTGGAGGATGAACTGTGCCCGTCAGATGGGCAGGTCAGTGAAGGTCTTTCTGAGAAGGAATCCAAGATGAGACGTCAGTGAGCGGATGGAGGACAGAGTGGTTAGTTCTGCCTGTGGGAAGGGGCAGGCTCTAGGGAGGAGAAGACATCTGGTCTACTCTTGACGGATGCTTAGAACGGCACCAAGTGGGAGAGAGGAAGAGACTCCAGACACGGAGTCAGGAGCAAAGGCCCAGAGCAGTGCAGGTTCACAGTATGTTGGGGAAGCATTTATTGTGGCCAGAAGTGGGGCTGGAAGTGTCCTGAGGGCTGCATGAGACAGACCTCAAATCTGTGCTAAAGAGATGGGATGCTATCCTGAGGCAAGGGACTCTTCGGACATGTTTATCAGCGAGCGAGTCACACCTCTGAAGAGGATACACTCTGTGGCTTCTAAGGTCCCTTCCGCTTCTAAATCTCCATGAGCCAGAAGGGCAAAGACTTTAGTTGAATGAACATTGAATGCTAATAGACTTGTACTCAAATAATCTTGAGTGTCTGGGGTTCCCAGAGACCAGGGCTGGTGGGGGAGACCCGAGCCTCAGTAACCAAGGCTCTCTTGCATGGGGACCTCACACAGATGGATACAGCCGAGGGCAGGGACTCCCACCCTCCTCCCAACAGCCTCTCCACTCAGCTCTACAGCCCAGAAGTGCCAGCAGCACCTGGACCTCCCCCTGCTCCTCACCAGCGCCCTCGGGAGCAGCCCGCAAGCCCAGCCCCAAATAACCGGCCCCGAGCCGGGTCAACCTCCCTCCCCGTCTACTTTAGATCAACCCAGTCGGGC
Organism: Balaenoptera acutorostrata; assembly: GCF_949987535.1. NCBI lineage: Eukaryota > Metazoa > Chordata > Mammalia > Artiodactyla > Balaenopteridae > Balaenoptera > Balaenoptera acutorostrata. The sequence continues at coordinate 23,569,215 of NC_080064.1, read as the reverse complement.
TCCCCTTGGGGAGGAACAGACTCTCATTTCTCTCCCGGGCTCACTAAATTGCTAAGACCCTGTGACTGGCCCAGCAGGCAACAGAAGGAAAAGTTTCCCAGAATTTCAGGCCCTCTCATGGAGAAAGTCTGCCTAATAAATAATTGAGAGGTACCTCAGCTTCCTGAGAACAATGCCAAGCAGTGAAGGTGTCCGTCCCAGTTCCCCCAGCAAAGCAGAGCTTCTGAGCACTCCAGCGGAGGTGAGGAAAAGCCTTTACTTAAAGATGAGTCAGGAAAGGCAAGAGGGCTGCTGTGGAAAGAGGCTGGAGGAGCCAAAGGAGGGTAGGGGCAGGGAGGGGGCCTGCTTCAGGAAAGGATGCAGCCAAGGTAGTTAGTGATTACGACCATGGGCTCCACACTCAGACCCAGGTAGAAGAGCCATTTATGCAGCATAATGCAGGTCAGAAGCCCAGCTCATCCTTTCTTCCAAATGGCCAGATGCATGGAGAGGACAGGGTGGAAGACACCACCAGGCTTACCGTGGCCCAGAGGAAAGAGAGACCTTGCCCTGCCCAGCATCCATTCATCAACCCCTAGAGAAGAGCTCTGATTGGCCTGGCTTGAGCCATGTGCCTATCCCTGCACCAATCACAGTAGCCAATTGGGTTGGGTACTGTGATTGGTCACTTCTGAGTCACATGCTCCTTCCTTTGTTGGGAAGGAGGTGGTTGATTGACAACCAGTCCAGAGCCACAGAGACTGGGGAAGGGGCAAACAAGAAGGAAATGAAATGCTGTTAGCAGAAGGATGGAGAGAGGAGGGAGTGTTGCTGGGCACTTGAACAGGTATTCAAATCCTTTCGTGATCTGGCCCCAGGCTACCTGTCCAGCCCCTTCCAGACACACCCCTCCTGCACTCTGTACTCACCTGAATATTTGCAGGGTCCTCTTGCCACACTCTCTGTCACCTTACCTCCATGCCTTGCCCGTGTGTTCCCTGTGCCTCTGATTGCTTCCCTTCCACCACCTGCACAGCAAACACTGTCACTTCTTTAAGTTTCAGGTGTCACCTCCTCTGTTAAACCTTCAGTTCTGCCTCCTGACAAACTGTGCTCCGTTCCCACCACACCCTGTAAAACTGGGATGATGCGCATGATGGTGACATTGACTATGAAGACGATGAGGAGGACGAGGAGGATGTGATTTTTTCTGGTTGGTCTGCCTCTGCTCACACTCCAACTCGAGAACAGAGATTTAATCTTATTATCCTCTATATTCCTCGTGCCTTGCTCATTATTGGGCACGTGGTAGCCATCAGTGGATGTCTTTGGAATGAATCAATTAATGAATTAATTGCAGTTATTGGCAGAACTGGTCTTTTGCTTACCTGGGAAGGGCAGCTGCTCTCCATGGGCTGTGGGGTAAGGGGTTTGTGGGAGATATCCTTGTCCCAGATTATATTCCCAGTAGACATCCTGGAGAAGTCTCTTCTCTCTGACCTTGGTTTCCTCATCTGTGAAATGAAGGGCTGGGCTCCTCAACCTTTAGCTCTGGTTCCAGTCCTGTGAGTCATTGAAAGGAGCCTCCTTGGGAAACACAGGGCCAACCTGGGGGCCCCTGGACATCCAGGAGGGCCCAGGGAGACTGACTTTCTGGGCAGCATAGGGCAAGGGGCCAAGATAAGACAATTTTCCAAGTGCATAAAAGAAATTCTGTGGAACTTACAGTTTTACTAATATTAGAATACTGTCAGATATTTCCAAAACAAAAAAAAAAGGAGTTCTGAGTCTTGAATTAGCCTTTGCCATTTAAAGGGGAAATTTAGACATGTCTTTGAAAATACAATAAAATGTCACTAACACAAACTGATCATAATTCCAGGGAGGGAACAAAAAATATTTTGTGAAACCATTTAATATTACAAGAAGGACAGGAAGTGAGAGTATTTACCCTACTAAAATTAGCAAATTGTTTTCAAGCCTCCTATTCACAAATTCTTGGGTTTGGAAAGGACCTCAAGATTCTCTCACTGGTCTCCTCTCTCTCCTCCCACTCATGTTACCTGTACCCAGGTGAGCTCTCAGAAGTAGGGAAAAGTTATAAAGGACCTACTGTGTGCTAGCAACTGAGCTAAACACTTTTAATCCTCGCAATTCTATTTCTGCTTCTCTGACCTCATCTCCTACTGCTCTCCCCTCCCTCACTCTGCTCCGGCCACACTGGCCTTTCCTCAGGGCCTAGAACATAGCCAGCTAGCGTGCACTTCCAGCCCTTTACACATGCTGTTCCCTCTGCCTGGAGCTCTCTGCCCCCTGATCTCCACATGACTGGATCCTTCTTACTGCTAAGTCCTGAGTCCAAATATCACCTCCCTCGAGGAGCCCTCCCTGATCATCCGATCGTGCATTTCCGTCCTCCTGTCCCACAGCATCCCCTGTTCAAGCACATCACCCTCAGTTACTACCTGCATCGCCTTCATCATGGTCTGAAGTCAATCTACTTATTGATATACTTGTACATTACCTGCTTCCCCCTCCAGAATGTGAGTTCCTGCAGGGTGGAGCCCTTGTCTATCTTTTTCATGGTTGTATTCCCAGTGCCCAGAACAGTGATTGTCAGAGACCTGGGACTCCATAACTGTGTGTTCAGTGAGTGGATGAATGAATGATTGAAGGGTTTCCATTTCCCCAAACCCTAACCTTGCCCATGGTGCTTTCCAATAAATGCTTATTAAACTAACAAATGGATGTAGGAAGTAGAGTAGACCCAAATAACTCAGAATATATCATGATCCAGGCATGAGTTTATCTCCACTTCATCAACAAGTTTTCCTGAGTCATTTGAAAGATTGTAAAAGGCATATCTGTCCTGTTTTTGAAAGTTCCGTGTTTTCCAGCTATTTGTATTTACAAATTCATCGCCTGAATAGGATTTCAGTGATCACATAGACCATGGCTAATTTAACAGATGAAATAACTGACACTCAGAAAGAGGGACAAGGGTTCAGCAAGATTATATGTGTCAGGTGAAGACCCAGGAAAAGAAGCCAGCTCTCTCCATCCTGTCCTTTCCATGTCTAAAACACTCAAGAGGTGCTGTCAGTCACTAAAATTAGCACAACATTTCTGGAGGCACTCTAAGAATAATAATTAAAAAATAATAGCAGTAGCTACAATTTCTTGAGTGTTTTCTTGAGTGGAGAGTGTAGTAAACACTTTAATTTATCACAACAACCCTAGGAGGGGTGGGTACTGTTATCATCCCCATTTTTCAGGTCAGGAGACGGAGGCACAGAGAGAGGAAGTAGTCTGCATACCGTCACATAGAGAATAGATGGTGGAGCCAAGGCTTGACCCAAGGCATTCTGGCAAAGTGCATCAAAAGTATCTGTCTTGACAAATCCACCCCTGGATACTTCTCTTAAGGAAATGATCATGGTCCAGGGAACGATGCATATTTAAAATGAGTGACCCTCTCTGGTGTGCCCCCTTTACATGGACTTCAAGGCTGCCCATGAGGAGAGGGAAGGAGTGAGCCTCACGGCCTATCACTGGGGGAGACCTATGTGAGGAGGGCCAAGCCCCACCCCCTGCAACGCCCCTCCCCCCAAGACAGGGACACGTGAGGGAGATCCTGACACACTTTCTATCATCTCACTCACCTGGACTCATTTATGGAGACATTAAGACACACTAAACGCTGAGTTCACTGAGATCTCTCCATCCTGCAGTTTCAACTGAAAATTATATCTCTCGCTTTCTTTTTTTCCTTCTCCTACATGTCAAGTGGGTCTTTTCTAGAAGCACTGAATGGAAATAAAGGGGATTAGAGGATAATTTTATCCCATTTAAATGTAACCTGCAGCGAGTGGGAGTAAAGAGACCCACTTGGCAGCCACGTCTCATCCCCCTTCTCCCTCCAGGCTCCTGCCCTCCTGCCCCCACTTCCCACCTCCTCAAAGGCGCCCTGGGAGCTCCTGATACCGGGAGGATTCAGGCCTCCACCGGGGCCCTTGCCAAAGCCTGCCTTCCAGAAGTCCAGTTCCCATATTCACCTCGTGTGAGGCAGGTTGCCAGTGAAAGGCTCTGGTCTTCTGGAAAAGTAAAGGGAGGAATCTCCTGGGGAGAAAGCAGGAGCCCCTCAAGCCTTGGCATGGGACGACTTTGCCAACACTCCTCTCCGTGAAGCCACAGTCCGCAATGAACCTATGCCAGGAGGTCTGATCTGTTGTTTCCTAGATTCCGCTTACCTGCCTGCACGTGCCGTGTTTGCAGCCAGATACCTTGTAGGAGGTGACTCTGCAGCACCGGCCAAGAGGCAAAGCTGAGCGTGGGCAGGTGTGTGGAGGCGGCCTGGGCAGGGGAAATAGTGTAGGCAAAGGCACAGAAGTGTGGAAGGAAGCAAGAAGGAGCTTGAGGTGGATGGTGATGGATGGGGGCAGGGGATGGAAAAGTAGGGGCAGGCAATGAGTCTGCAGACTTTGCCCAAGGACAGACTTGCAATGCCAGGCTGAGGAGTTTGAAATCTATTCTGGAGACCAAAGATTTTTGTGGCCTGCTTCCTCTGAGGTGGCTCAGTGGTTGGGTTGCCAGATTTAACAAATAAAAATGTAAGAAAGACGGACTCTTCATTACATTTGAATGTCAGTTAAACAATGAATATTTTTTTAGTATGAGTATGACCCGTACAATATTTAGGATATACCTATTCTGTTTTTAACTGTTTTTTATTCAATAAATACATTTATTGAAATCCAGGTACTGGAGTTAGACTTTTAAAAATAATTTTCCCAGCCATCCCATGAGATACGTACTAGTAATAAATCCATTTTATAGATAACATCTAAAACTTAGAGAAATTATCAATGACACACAACATAAGCACGGCAGCTGGGAATCAATGTCAAGTCAGCTCAGGTCTTCAGAGCTCCTGTTCTTAATAACTCTCTGTTTTCCTATACAGAATGCTTCAATTAATTCTGCTTGAGATATACTTATCGTAAAAAAGAAATCCGTTGTTCATCTGGAATTCACATGTAATTGGATGTCCTGTATTTTATCTGGCAGCCCTGCTTGGGGATGGAGCAACAGGAGGGGAGGTTGAGAGTGGGTAGGCTCAGGCCCTTCCCCACTGCAATCTGAGAAGCTTTGCTGCTGTCAGTTTTAAATCTGGAGGAATCCATGTCAATTTCCCTTTGAAAACAAATGTCTGACTTTTCATAATAATATCATAATGTACATAAAACCTCTGCATAAATTATGTGTAAGAGCCCCTCAGGTAAGTGTCTAGAAAAGGGAAGGGGTCGGCACACTTCTCCTAGAAAGGGCCAGATAGTCCATGTTTCAGGCGTGTGGATTGCACAGTCTCTGATGCAGCTCCTCAGCTCTGCCGGTGGAGCATGAACGCAGCCTTAGGCAGTACAGGAGAGGATGAGTGGGGCCGTGTTCCAATAAAACTTTATTTGCAAAAACAGACTGTGGGGTCAGACGTGGCCCGTGGGCTGTGGTTTGCTGATCCCTGGCCTAGACCGTTGGGCACCCTCAGGGCCAGCTGAAGGAAACTGTGTTCTTTCCCCTGCGATCCATAAAATGTAACTGGGGGCATCAGCATCTCTCTTTCTGCCACTGACTTATAGGGGGATCGAGAAACAGGCTGCCTTTCCTTCCCCAGGTCTCAGGGGGCGGGCCCACGTCTAAGATGAGGTCGTTGGACCCTCAGGATCTTCCCCAAATCGGATTTGATGACCCGGTCCTGCCAGAGAACACGTGTCTCCGAAGTGGTAGATGCCTTTCTCCCTGCCTCCTTTCCCGGAACTCCCCACTGCCTGGCCAACAGATTGCAAGATAAGACACCGATTTCTTATTCTGTCCACTTCCACCCTTAAAGACTATGGTTTCTGACTTCCAGGGACTCCAGAACCTCTGGCAGCCCTCCACCTCTGCCACCTCCTCAGTCACTTAGCTGGGTGGAATACCCCAGAACAGGAGCACTGATTCAGCCTCCCACCAACTCCCCTCCTGCAAATAAATAGGTGCTAACTCACTGCAAGTTGCCAAGGGCCCTCATCACAGGGAGCTCGCACATAACCGGAAATATCTTTAACACCCTATTGATGGTTCCCCACCCAACCCCCCCATTGCTCTGTGACAAAGTTGAAACAGTGAAAGGCATCGATTTTCCAGGTCTGAGCTGTGAGCCCAAGATCAAAGCAGGGAAGAGGTGGGAGGGACACAGTACAGGAGGGCGTGTTTTACAATGAAATTATGGTTATCATAGACCTGGTAGCATTTCTTCTGTGCCACCATGGCAGACAGCTCTCTGAGTAAGAGCAGGTTTGTGTTTCATTAGGACACTTTAGTCAAAAGATCAATGATACTCTCAGAACGGCTCTGTCAGTCCACAGGGGCGGATGAGCCTGGTGAGAAGCCTGCAAAGATCCAGCTAAAATTAGGCAGCTGCTGACAGACACTGGATTTGCAATCATGGCGAATCGATTTCCAAAGTGATGCTGAATCCAAGTGAATTTCATCGGCCTCCGTGTTGTGTCTTTGTGGAGGGGGGCCTTTCAGAATGAAGCGGGTCCATCTCTGGAGAAATGGAGGTTTTAAAGGCAAGCTTGGGTTTGGCAGAGTGAGAGGGTACGAGAAGGTGGTCAGCAGGTTGGGAGCTCTACATGCTCTTTTAACCCAAATCTTGGTTGTCAGGCTCTGGGGCTCATAAGGAAAAGCAAAGGGCTGCAGGTGGCAAGAGAGAGCTCAGCTTCTGACCAGCTGAGTGAACTCAGGCATCAACTTTTCTGGCCTCCATTTTCCTCATCTGTAAAATGGTACCTTATTCATTGGTACTATCCAATGGTACCTCATCAGGGGGTTGTTCTGAGAATTCAGTGATTGAATTGGTGCAGAGTGATTGGCAGGGGACCTGGCACAAAGGAAGAGCTCACTATCCAGAGGCTGTCATTGATGCCTCTTACTAAGTAAGCATCCCCAGCCCCACACACTGCACCTTGTATTTTCCTCACCCACCTGGATGTGACCCCTCCAGACCCTCCTGGGTTCTTAGGCTCTTGGTGGCCTGTGGCACTGACTGCACCCCAGCACTCATCCCGGCCTCTCCACTGCTCTGCCAATTTTCTGATCGTTTTGAGGAGCACCACGGTTCAGGGAGAAGAGGATTGGGCTTTGAGCCAGACAAACCTGGATTCCAGTCCCAGCCCAGTCACTTCCAAGCTCTGTGATCACTCTCAACTCATTTACCTGCTGAATCTCAGACTCTTGGAATAATTATGTCCACAGACCACTGGGATTGAATGGGAGGAAAATCAGCATGGTCACCCTGGTGAAGCTGTAAGCCCCCTGGGGTGGTGTGCAGGGTGGGAGGTGGTATGAAGGGGGAGGTGGGGACAGAGTCACCACCCTTCACAGCCCCGTGGTGCCCGGGGTAGTCATACGTTCTGCCAAATCTTTTCACATCTCCCCCTTCCAGGTGTGTGATGGTACTGAACTTCCTGTCCCCTGTGGCTCAGTGGGACCATGTGACTTGTTCTGGTCAATGAGTTGTGTGAATGAAGTAATGCTTGTCATTGCCCTGCTAAGCATTTAATGGCTAGTGTAAACCCACCAGGGCTCTCTCCATCTCTGGCTTGATAGCTACTTTGTCACCTGGGGTCCGTGAATGGCCCTGATGAGCAGAGCCACCCCACCCAACTCACAACGGGCAGGTAGGATTAGCAAGAAATAAATATTTGGGGTTTTATATGTGGAATCCAAAAAGATAAAACAACAAAATGTGTGTAACAAATGTACCTAACAAAACAGAAACAGATTCACAGATATAGAGAATAACTAGTGGTTACCAGCGGGGAGAGGGAAGCAGGGAGGGGAAAGATGGAGGTATGGGATTAAGAAACACTCTACTATATGTAAAATAAATAAGCAACAAGGATATATTGAACAGCACAGGGAAATATAACAATTATTTTGTAATAACTTTAAATGGAGTATAATCTATAAAAATACTGAATCACTATGTTGTACACCTGAAACTAATACAATATTGTAAATCAACTATACTTCAATTTCAAAATAAATTAAATAAAGAAAGAAACAAATAAAATGTCAGTGACCTAAATATATATATATTTTTTAAGCCACTGGGGACTGTTTGTTTCTAAGTAAAGCCTCACCTATGCTGACTGATACAGGGTTCCCACAGGCAAGGCCTCAAACTAGGTGTCCTCCATGATTGGCTATTGAATTACATGCACAAGCTGCCCCTCTGATGCTGCTCCAGTAGGGCCGGGGATGGGGGCAGCAGTGACTGGAGGCATTGGTCTAATCATTGAGAAGAAGGAACAGTGATGATCAAGTCCCTCCCCCCCCGCACTGTGGAGACTGTCAGAGTCCTGGTAAAGGTGGCCCTAAGTGACACAAAGGACCTGGGTTGGCAAGTCAAAGCCAGAGCCCTTTAACCACAGAGGCCATAATTCAGGGCAGAACAGCCACCCAGGCTGCAGCCAGCTCAGGAGCTCAGCCCATCCATCCTCAAAACAGCCTGAAGGTGACATAGAGCTTCGGGCTCCTGGTTTCTGGCCACCAAAACCGAAGACAAGTTTGTTCTCGCTCCTCTGTTTTCCCCTTAGAGAAGTCAGACTCAGAGAACTCCCCCTGCTCAGGAGTTCAGAACAAGGGCTCTGGAGTCAGTTATTGATGCCAGGCGCTGCCTAGCTGTGTGACCTTGGACAAGTCCCTTTGCGTCTCTGAGTTATATTGTTCTCAGTTGGAGAACAGAGATAACTAAACTGGCCTCTTGGGGTTGCGGGGAGTTAGGAGGACTAGAGGAGATCTTTGTAGAGGGCTTAGTATAGGGCCAGCACAGGGAAGCATTCAGTACCTGGGAGTCACAGCTGAATAGATGCCATCCTCTGTGCTCAGGGAGGCCAGGACCAAGGATGTGACAGTCCAGCTTCTTAAATAGTTATTTTATTTATTTTTTAACATGTTGGAATGGTTTAGTAGAAAAGTTCAGAGAATAATGAGTACCACAAAAGAGAGGCAGCCCGTGATACAGAACCACTGTTAAAGCACAGACCTGGGACATGGGAATGACGTCAAACCTTGGCCATGGGAATGCTGTGAGGGTGACATGAGGGGTGACATGCACAGTGCGAGACGAGGGGCTGGCTCACAGCAAGAACGCACGGACATCAGTTTTGCAGAACTGCAGGTATTAAATCTTACCTATTTTTATCGATGACCTGGAGGGTGACTAGAAGCATAATGAAGTGAGGATGGGAGGGGTTGCAGCACCCTGTCTTTAAACCTGAGAAGAGAGACATCCATGGGCAGAGCCAAGGCCACTTGCAGCTGTCTCTCTGGCTGTCCCGGAGAGACACACAAATACGTCCTGTCCCATGGGGCTCAGGAGAAAAGCTAAAACAAAAGAGGGTAAGCTGGGACAAAGTGAGAGAGTGGCATGGACATATATACACTACCAAATGTAAAATAGATGGCTAGTGGGAAGCAGCCACATAGCACAGGGAGATCAGCTCGGTGCTTTGTGACCACCTAGAGGTGTGCAATAGGGAGGGTGGGAGGGAGATGCAAGAGGGAGGAGATATGGGGATATTTGTATATGTATAGCTGATTCACTTTGTTATACAGCAGAAACTAACACACCATTGTAAAGCAATTATACTCCAATAAAGATGTTTAAAAAAATAAAATTTAATTTAATTTAATTTAATTTTAAAAATAAATAAATAAATAAAATAAAACGAAGGAGCGGGGCTGAAGGGGGCCAGGTTCAGCCTCCCACATGGAAGAACTTTCTGAAATCCACAAGTTCTCTGACTGCTGAGCCCAAGCTTCCTGGCTTGGCATCCAACGCCCCGCAGGATCAGGCCTCCTCTCCAGCATCTTCTCCCAGCCAGCCCTTTGCCTCCAGCCCCGGGGACCCACCTGCAGCTCCCTCCCCTCCCCTGCCTTTGCCCCTGCTGTTCACCCAACTGGATCCCCCTCTCCTTTCATGCCCGCCTGGCAAACAGCGCTCAGGGCTCTCCAGGACCCAGCTCAGAGAGCCCCTCCTCTCCAAGTCCACCTCCCCAGGCACTGGAGGAGCTCCATAAATGCTCCGTGTTATTATTTTTAATCTGTTAGTTCCAGGCTCATATCAAGGCTCTGCCACTTCCTGGCTGTGCGTTCTCACATAAGTGACTCAACCCCCCTGAAATGCTACTTCACGGGGATGCTGCGGGGAGAGTCAAGTCCACATGTGAAGCTCTTGGGCCAGGGCTTGGAGACACTGGGGTCCACTGAAAGGAAACCTCTCCACAGCCCCCCAGGGCCTGAGGGGCCTGCAGGGCACGAGGCATTTATTTGCAAGAGAGATGGTTGGTTATTCCAGAAAGGAAGTGGGGGAAGGAAAAAGAAATTCCATCCCTCCCGCCTGACTTTGTAAGCGTTATTGATTTGAGGCAGAAGTCACCACCGTTGCAGGTGCATTGATTGACTGGGCTGGGCTGGGCTCTTCAGGGTAATGTGAGCTGCGTACACGATCAGTTCTGTCCCTGCCCTCCTGGCACATTGATTATGGATTAAAGGTGCCATAAAGCTTCGACGGCACAGTCAACAACCAGCCGGTGTTGGGGAGAGGTAGGGTGCCCAGGAGTGGTGGCACCTGAAGGAAAGACGGTGCTCAGTTTGATGTGCTCCGCCCCCTTTTCCAGGAGGGATGCAGGGGCAGAGACCAGCGGGACCCACAGAGGAGGGAGCAGCAGTAAAGAAAAGGAACTCCCTGCCCCTGTAGCTCCCATTCTGTACGTTACAGGGACTTTTCCTTATTTCAGGAGTGAATGTCCTCTCTCTAGATCTGTTCTTTGAGGCCAAGAAACGGATCTGCTTCCTTGGGACACAGCCTTGTGCCTGGCACATAGTAGGTACATACATGTTTCATAAATAAAGCCTTTGAGCTCCCCTTTGTCTGGAACCTCACACTCCTGGAACATTCAGACTATAAATATCAGAGTTGATGAAGGAGATGCTGAGACCCAGAGAGAGGGAGCAACTTTCCCAAAGCTGCACAACAAGCTCTCAGCCCATCCAGGACTGATTCTCAGCGCAGGGCCTCTTCCAGCTCCCGCTCTCATCCACTGGGCATGTCGGAGGCTGCAGAACAGTCACTTTACGAGAGTGTAAAGAATTTATTTTCCCCTAAAAATAACGGAAAAATAAATGACTGAAGAAGATACCCAAATGTTTATAAATGTGCTAAAACCACCATATCAGCACATAAACTGCAGAAGCATACAGGGGAAGAAGGCTCCCGCCCGCCAGGCAACAGCAGGCCCATTCAGTGTGCCCTTGATGACACCAGCTCTATAGGCACCCACTAAAACCCAGTGGGAAATTCTGTGCACAAGGGCAGCCGGACCCCCAGAAAGTGAGTTTCAGATGCCTTCGCTATTCCTACTTTACAGCAGCAAGAGCAGAAGACAAAATCTACATTGTCATATAAAAGTACCAACCAACCAACCTAGCATCTTTCACAGAAAATCACAAACTGCTTTTACTTACCTAAGGGGGAAAGCTGGCTACTTCTCATGGAGAATTTGATGGGTTCTGACCAAGAAAAGAAAATGTGGTATAGGACAAGAAGGAGAAAAAGCACATCATTTATTGCAATCCTACTGTGTGTGACACAGAGACAGGCACTTTTAACTCATTTTCTAAATTCACCCACGAGCCATGTGGAGCAGGTATTATTATTCCCAAAGCCCAGCTCTGAAAATATCTGCTGACATCAAACACCCGCTGTTGGACCTGTTCAATTCACCTGATGGCAGAACAGAGCCGCTCTACCCAGTGGCATCCATCAGCCAAGCATGACAGTGTCTGTTTCAGCAGCTACCTGCTTTCTCAGCTCTGTATCGTGGCATCTGGGGGCAGGCACTGAGGTTTCTCTCTCTCTCTCTCTCTCACTCAGTCTGGACATCTCATCTCTGCCTCTCACCCTGGCCCTCCTTCACCTCCTTTCTCTCCCCCTTCCCTCCTTCCCTTCCATGCTGATGTTTATTTTTCAGAACCTCAAAATCCTTCCCAAGCCTCTGACATTTACTCTTTAGAATTAGAAAAGTTTCCAATTCTCTTTCCCAGAGCAAAACTGGTGAATAAGGTTTCCCCAGGGATCTTGCCTGCCCTTCTGGAGGTGAAGTCCTGGAGGCAGAGCTGGCTTATGTCAGCCCAGCACCGACTGTGTTAACCAGCAGTTATTAGGCACCCACTGTGCACCAAGCCCTGCTCGTGAACATTCAATCCATTCAATCCATTTAAGAAGCCTGTGGGGTTGGCATTACCATCTGCACATGCAGGATGAATGAACCGAGGCTTAGAGCAGTTAAATAACAAGTCTAAGGGGCAGGGAGAGGAGGGAGGAGGAAGGGGAAGAAGAGGGGGAGGAGGAGTACCAGATCACAAGAATGAGCAGGTGGTGAGGGTTTTACACACACTAACTCATTTATCCTCATAACAATGGCATGAGATACATATTATCATTATCTCCAGTTTATAGATGATGAAACTGAGGTGCTAAGAATTTAAGTAACTCATTCAGAACCAAGATTTTAACCAGGGTAGCCCGGCTTCAAAGTTGGGGTCTTAACCACTGAACTGCACAGCCTCCCTGCAGGACTGTTAATGGGTTCAATCAAGGTCAGCCTCACCTGCAAAGTTGAGTGGCTTCCTTTGGTAGGAGAGGAAGAACCCTGGAATGTTCCTAAGCAGGGAGGGGGCCGGCACGGTCAGGGCTGTGCCTGAGACAGAGCACATGGCAACTGTGTGACGGTAGGTCTGGGGCAGGATGGGGGGAGGACTGGGCAGTGTCCAGGCAGGGCCAGTGAAGACCTGATGCAGGCAGGGCAGTGCGGAATTTGGCGGGGGGGGGGGGGGGGGGCGGGGCTCTGAGATGCCTATTCATCTTCCCTTGGCCATTTGCCTTTGTGCCTGCGAGCATGGGGTGGGGCCTTGTTGATGATACACAGCCTGGTTCTGAAAGTGTGCCTGCCTGGGTAGGCGTCCTTTCACAGCGCTCCTTGCCTCCCAAAGGAAGCAGCCAGTGCCAGACTCTGCAAACCCTCCCCGTTTTTGGGCCACAGGAACAGGCCTGGCTACAGGGAGGGCATCCCAGCCAGCTCTGCTCAGGATGGATGAAAGCACCTCAGCTGCAGCCCTGCCACAATGTTCCGCTTCCAAAGGGAAGACCAGGGATTCCCTGGGGATCCAGCAGGAGTCAGGGACACAGCCTGTCTCCATTGGGTTGTGTTCTGGACATTTGGCAGAAAAGCTGGTTGACTCCAGGTAAGATGGATGGAACCGTTCCTCACAGGGTAACTGACTTTGTCAGAGAAGGAAATAGGCAAGGAAACAAACCATCCATCACCTGCTTTTCCATTTGAGGGATGGAGGGAAGCAGAGAGTAGAGCCGGGCTCTGGAGAGGGCAGAGGTTATTCTTCTCCACGGACAGTGTGGAAGGTAGCAGTGCACTGGCATTCTTCCTTATTGTCATCCACTGGGGAACACCAGGGAGGCTCTGATTTGCTAAGACCAATAAGGACCATCAGACCAATGATATCCCTTTCCTCGGCTCCCAAATGGCCCACTTAGCTGTGCTGCCAGACCCAGCTGTCTTTCTTTTCAGGCCTTGCCTCAACTCTAAACCCATCATCAAAGGAATGAAAAATAAACCACCCCGGCACCCGAGATCTCCGTTCCACGGTCCCAGGAGTCCCGACCAGTCCTCTGGGTGCAGCCAAATCAAAGCACTTTGTTGATTTTTCCATTCATTCATGACCATTAATTGAGTATCTGCTGTGTCCTGGGCTCCGTCTGTTGGTGTAAGGGGTGCAGAAGTGAACAAGACAGGCACGACTGCCCCTGCCTGTTGAGGATACAGATGTTATACAAGTAAAAACTGTCCCCCACTATAAACTTCCTGCATGTGCTCTTGCTGGGCCCTTTGACTAATTCATCCAGCTATTGATCCATCACTTACGTCTGTAACTCTGGACACAGGACTGCAATTGGGAAAACTGAGGCCAGGGCCAGAACAGAGACACTGTCCAAGTCCTGGATCCCCATATCTCAGCGACGGCGCCACCCTCCCCAGGCCTGAAACCTACACACCATCCTTTATCCCTCCCTTTCCCTCACCCTCCCTCGAAATCGATCACCAAGGCCTGTTGACTCTAAATCCTGAATTCCCCTAAAAGTCACTCCCAGGCCCTCTGCCTCAGTTCTGCCCCTGCTCTTTCTCCCAGTGCACTGGGCCAGCCTCCCTCCCGGTCTTGCCGCCTTCCATCTTTCCTTCTCCAGTCCAGCCCCACACTGGGAGCCAGAGGGCCCTTTCAATTGCACAAGTGTGACCATGTGGTCACATGGTCCTTTTGCTCAAAAGCATTCAATAGCCACCCAGCAGGGACTCAGCATGCTTCCCAAAGGCCCCCACACGGCACCGAGCCTCCCCAGGACCCAGCTCCCATTCACCTCTCTGCCTTGGGGTCTCCTCTCTCCCCATCACAGGATATACCCTAACCACACAAACTACTGGAGGTCCCCAGGGCTCAGCTTCTCTCCCCTGGGCCTCTGCACATGCTGCCTCCTCTGCCTGGTGCACCTTGCCCCTTCCCACTGGTCACTTACTTTTTCAAGGCCGTGCACAGGCATCACCTCCTCTGGGTTAAATCTGCCGCGTGTTCTCAGAGCTCTGACACTGCCAGCCAGCAGGCGGCTTTCCTCCATGCAGTGATTTAGGGCCCAGGCTCCTTCCATCTCATGGCTCCACCTTCCTCCAAGGCCTCAAATTGCTCTGCTTCCAGCTTGCAGAGGGGAAAGAGAGAGTGGAGAAGACACACCCGCTTCTTAATCACCTCAGCCAGAAGTGACAATCACATCACTTCTTCCAACTCCCTGGTGAGAGCGGATCATATGGCTCCACCTACACGCAGGGGGTGCTGGGAAAGGTAGTCCCAGGCAGCCCCTTCCCAGCAACGTCTCTACACAGCCCCTCACATGCATTGCCACCTTGTCGTCATCTCTGTATTAGTTTACTAGGGCTGCTGTAACAAGATACAGCAAACTGGGTGGCTTAGAACAACAGAAGTTTACTTCTCACAGTTCTGGAGGCCAGAACTCTGTATCAAGGTGTCAGCAGGGCCATGCTGCCTCGGAAGGCTCTGGAGAAGGACCTGTTCCTGAGGCCTCCGCAGGCTCAGGCATTCCTTGGCTCGTGGCCATCTTCTCCCTGTGCCTCCTGATATCGTCTCCTTCTGTGTCTGTCTCTGTGTCCAGATTTCCCCTTTTTATAAGGACACCAGTCATATTGGACAAGGGCCCACCCTAACGATCTCATTTTAACTTGATTACCTCTGGCAAGATCCAATTTCCAAGTAAGGTTACATTCTGAGGAATTGGGAGTAGGACTTGCATGTATCTTTTTGAAGAAACACAATTCAACTTACAGCAATCATCAGCTCCGCTTCATCTGCAACACCTGGGCCATTTTTACCACCATCATCATCTACATCTGGGGGCCTACAGGAGGGTGGAGTAGGTTGTTAAGAGGCTTTGAGGCAGACAGAAGTGGATTCAAGCCCTTCTTTCCAAGGGAGCAACGATCAGGAGGAGACCAGCCCACTGAGGGGCGGGGAGGAGGAGCAGGAAGGTGCTGGGAAAGGACCGCTCAAAACGGCAACCCAGCTGGTCTTTAATGCTGCAGATTCTGAAATGTGATGCACAAAAAGAAAACAGACTCAATTGAAATGGAAATGCGTTATGATGGGTAAGAGGGGGAGAAAATGGAAACTGTACTTCCTTTCAAGAAATGTTTTATGTCACTCCTGAAAGGAGATCTCCTAATAAAAGCAGCCCTGATGCTAATTGAGACAATAGAGATGAGAGAGCATGGAGCCCCGTGGAAAGATGCCAACAGTAACTGCGGTCACAGTAAAGCTTGTCCGCTCTGGACACAGCCCAGAGAAGAGGGTCTGGCGCTGATGATGGGGAGCCTGGAAAGAGCTGGGAGCCCCACTGGCACTGACTTGCCGAGTGACCCTGGGGAGGTCATATAAGGACTCCTCCCTCCCCACCCACCTCCAGCAGCCACAATGGCCTCCAACTTCCTTCCTGGGCCAGAAGGTCAAAGGTCATGGGCAGGCCAAGTACTGTGCAGGGGAAGAAGAGGCTCTGGGTTTAGCTACACCACGGGAGCCTGGGAGGCATTCAGATACTCCATCTGCACAGGCGTTAGTTACAGGTTCACCACTTTCCTGCAGGAGCTGGGCCAGAGGGGGGCTCCAGGGCCCAGTGCCCACCCCTGACCTTGCCACCTGGCAGGCAGCTTTCCTTCCTCCTGGGCAGAGGTTCAGGGCCCAGGGATGAGGGCAGCCCCCTCCTGCCTCTCAGGAGCTGACCATCCCTGTGCAGGACAGACGGTGGCAAGTCTGTGGGGTCATTCAGAGGTGGATTGGAGGAAGGTGAGGACAGGAGACTCACAGCCCTGCAGGAATCACCCTGGGCTATTTCTTCACATAGGGCAGCCCATCTAACCCTCATAGCAAACCACAATGACCCCATTTTGCAGATGAGGAAACTGAGGTCGGAGGGATGTGCCCGAGTCACACAGCAGGAGAGTGGTAGAGCTGGGGCTTGAACCCAGGCCTTCTGGCTCCAGAGCTGGTGTCTTGCTCAGCCTCACACTGAAGCTCTTTACAAGTGGGCATCTCCCCTCTAGCCCCTGTGCCCCGTCATTCATCTCTATGTCCCTGTTGTGCTGATTCCCATACCCCAGCCTAAGGAACCCCTTCATCAGCCTCCTCTGGGAAGCTCATTAAAGATGCAGGTTCCTGGACCCCATCCACAGCTGCTGCATCAGCCTCTCTGGTGCTAGGGGTCCTGAATCTGCAGTTCTTTAAAAACTTCCCTGGGGAGTTATGTCCAAGGAGTACTGCCCCAAGCCCTAAGTGCCACTCTCTCTGTGTCTTCGGGCCTGGGGGGCAGACACCGTGCTAAATGCTTTACATCTAGTGATTCAGCCAAACCTCACTGCAACCTATGAGGTCTCCACCATTATGTCCCCATTCTATGTCCCTAGAGAGTTTAACTCAGTGCCTGGCATATAGTTGTCACTCAAAACACACCTGTTGACGAACTCGCTTCATATATGTGAACTCATTTAAGGCCCAACAGAAGTATGAAGTGGATTTAATTCCCATTTTACAGGAAGGGAGACTGAGGCTCAGAGAGGTTAAGTGATTGGCAGAGACAGGGTCAGGATTCAACAGGGCCAGAGCTGGCTGGTTTGCAGAGCACTGTTCAAGGCAAACTGGGCTCTCCCCCTCCCCCCGTGCACTGAGTGGCAGCAAGGGCTGTGTCAACGAGGAGAGAATTGATCCTATGGCCCAGTGGCTTTGCTGAGGCCTGAGGCCAGGAGCCACAGGGTGCCAGCTGGGCAAGGAGTCCAGCTGAATCCAGAGAGGCTATTTTCACGTCCCGTGTGTGCTCAGAAGCTGTAACTGTGCTGTCTGCTTCCATCATTGGTTTATCCCCCCAGAACACCCCCAACCCAAGCTAGAAGCACTGGAGGCAGTGCGGCCTGAGTGCCTGCCACAGGGTCTCCCTCCAGGCCTGACCTGGCTGTGCCTGACCCCTGGGGAGGGGCGCTGTCCACTGCCCTGTGCTGGGCAGCTCACCTGATCAGAAGGTCCCTTCTCCTGAGCTGAACTCTGCCTCCTGGTGGTTCCTCTTGAAGATCCCAGCTCCACATCCAGGGACAACACAGAACAAGTGGAATCACCCCACCCCCGACAGCCTTCACACAGCATCAACCACAGCAATAGCGCCGGCAATAAGAGCTATTTACTGAGTGCTCACCACCTACCGGGCAAAGGGGTTCACTCGGATCATCTCATCGAGTCTCATGACAACCTGTGAGGTGGGGGCAGCTATTGTCCAACTGTGCACATGGGGAAACTGAGGCTCGTTGAGGCAGAAAGGTTTGCCGAAGATCATGCAACATGAGTGCTCGAGAAATAGTACCCTCTTTCCCCTTTCCCCTCCCTTGGATCCTGCTGACACCTTGCTGGTGTCCCTTTCTGAATTCTCCTAAAATCCTAGAATAGCCCTTGGGCTGTCAATTCAACCAAATCTGTAACCTCATCCACCCCTGGATTCCCTTCCCGTGAAATAATGAATGTCATTATGATGCAAGCCACGTTGATTGGGGTTTTATTGATTTGGAGTCTGAGCAACATTACATTACACACACAAGGTTCATGATAACGCAAAGGGCTGACATGACTGTTAAAAGAGATTATCAATGAATTAGACACAGAGCCAGGACACATAGAGACACCAGGGTAATTCTGACCTCTTGCACCCATGCCCCCTGCTGTCTGCATTGCCTTTCACAGCTCTCCAAGCACATTTTGCTCTGGACAACCCCACTCACCCTTCACAGGGGATGCTCAGAGAGGTGAAGTCACCTGACTAAGGTGACTCAGCTAGTGAGGGGCAGAGCCTGGGAGTGGACCCACTTTGGTGACAAATAGGGAGCATTTCCCTGCACCATGGTCCTCAACTGGGCCAATATTGCTGGTCCAATTAGATTGGTTCAATCTAATTGTGTGGATTACAGAATGACAATGTCAATTGAATGCACTCATCAGACAAGCCCCTGCTTCTCCCTTAAATAAGAGAAAGTGAGAGGTGGAAACTGAGGCAAATGCTTCTGGACAATAGTCCCAAGAGTGTGGCGGCTCCTACTTTAAGAGTCAGTAGGAAAATTGTAAGGGGGAGATGATGATGCCCTCATTACCCCAACTATTAATGTTACATCATTCATGGTCACTGACCACAAGACATGGTACAGGTGAGGGGGGCTAAACTTCTACCCAAGCCCCTAGCCAGCTGTAAGCCCACCCCTTCCCTCTATTCGAGAGAGCATGGGAACACAAGGGAACAGGCAACGGAGACAGAGTTAATGCGGCTCCCGAGAGCACCCACTCAGGCCTTCCTGGAATGGGGGTGAGCGGTTTCCCCAAAGAGGAAGCGCTTTGGCTCTCTGTGTCCTGAAAGGATTGATCTTTCCCTGTTTATGCTGAGGCTCAAAGGGCCAAGTTTAATCCAGAGAAGGCTTTACACTTGGTTATTAGACAAGAGTGAGGTCAACAAGGGCTAATGGGGACTATTTCCATCCATGCACATGGTCACAGCAGCCGCCAAGAAAAGTGTGTTAGCAGCCAAGGTCTGTCCGGGACTCGGGCCTCAACACCAAGAGTGTGAACCAGGGGCATCGCCACAGCCAGTGTTTTGCTCTGGATTCTTTCTTTCCCCAAGGAATGCAGTGACTCTGGCTCTGACATAAGCAAATCTAGATGTGCGGGAACACGGTTGAAGACAGCAAAAGAATCACAGTGGCCTCAGCTCTCTCTAGAAGTGGAGGATGTTTTAGGAGACTGCCAGACTAGGGCTCACACTTCCCTGCTCAAATGCCTCCAAAGGCTTCCTGCAGCCCTGACTGGAGAGATAGCCTGGGCCAATGTTGCTCCAGCCCCACCTTACCCCGCTCCCCTCACTTTATCTGCTCCAGCCACATTTGCCTCCTGGTCATGCTAACCTGCCCACCCCAGGGCCTTTGCACATGCTGTTCTTTTTGCCTAGAATGCTTTTTTCTTCCCACTTACCTGAGAAACTCGCATTCGTCACTTGCTCAAGACAGCCTTCCCTGAACCTTTACTAGAGCTATAGCTGTACATAGATGATTTACTTTTTTTACTGTCTGCTCCCACTGTAGTCTAAGCTCCAGGAGGGCAGGAACCATAGCTGATTCTTCTCTCTGTTGTATCCCCAACCCCTAGCACAGGTCCTGTCACAGAGCAAGTAGCCAGTAAATACTGAGAGTGAGTGAACGAGTGAGCGTGTGAATAAACAAGGAGTTTTAGCAGTGGTTACCATAGATGTATAAGGCTCTGTCAATGTAAACGTTACCTAATTATCCAAATGTTCAGGGGGGGTCTCCCTAGTTTGAGGGATCCCAGAGCTAAGAGATGATCCAGAAGGCACTTTGAGAGATCCAAATTAAGGCAACAAAAGAACCACGTATCAGTGTCAAGTTTGAGAAACATGGAGTGGAAAGCAGATCTTGGGGGAGGGAAAGAAGGTGGAGAGGACAGAATGGACCCAGCTCCTTCCTCTCCCACTACCAGCTCCACCCCAACTCCCAGAAACACCCCTCATCTACATGCCTGAGTGGGACGGGTCTGCCAGTGTCCCCCCAGCAGATTCTCCCATCTTCCTTTAATAACTGAACCTCAAATTTCGGCTTTGTCCGTGGCTGCTCAGACTACATCTCCCAAGGCTAAGAAAACCTTTGCCTCAGCCCATTACTGCTGCCTTGACTTGGGCACAGCCAGCCCACAGAGCAAGGGAAAGGGAAGGAAGGAAAATTTACGGCACCACTGATGGGGATGATGGTTATGAATGGGGGGGTGTCCAGCCACCCACCCATCATACCCGCCGATTGAAGCCTCGGGCAGGTGGGCTCAGGGGCCAAGTCCTCCTCACTGCAGGGTTCCCTCTGGCCCCCCCCCCACCAGGCCTAGTGGAGTCATCAAATAAATCCAACATTAAGAAAAGCGGGGCAGGGGTGGGGGACTCAGCAGACACTTTCCTGAAATTCAATGGTAATAAAAGAGAAAAATGGACCCACTCGCTCTAGACAACCCGTGCCAGAAAAGTAATTATCCCACTTTCTGGTCCTCCGTGAGGATGCCAGTGGCAGAAGCACCTGCCCAGGTAATTCATCAGCCTCAGATTTATGGACTCCCCGGGAACCCAATGTACAAAGATTCCTCTCCAGCTCACTTGAAACAGTGCTATTTAGATTTTGTCAAGATTATTGCTCTTCTCTGCCATCCCTGAGTGGGAAGGCAGGCACCATAATGAGTGGCACAACTGAATATCGATTTGCCAGCACCAACCCTGAAGAAAAATCGCTACAAATGAGCCAGTTGTTGTCAACTGCCCAAGCCCTCCGCAGGGCCGTGGTTTCCCCGTGAGTCACTGAGCTGCCGCTGTCACACCAGGCAGACAGAGAGCCCAGCTGCGTGATCATAGGGGAATAAGGTGTTGTATAGAAAGTACCACAAGCCTCAGTTTCCTCATCTGTGAAATGGGAATCACAGCACATGCTGATGAGGGCTCTCATCTTCTTTATTGCTTAAAAAAAATTTTAAGATGAGCATATATTTCTTTTGTATGGAGAAAACTAAGCACAACGAAACATAGATAAAATGAGGGTGTAGTACACACCCAATTGATGTGCAGTGAGAGCTGAATTAGATGATACTCACGGCGCCCACCGCACAGGGCTGGGCAGGTGCTGAGTGCACAATGCCTGGGGCTGCCAGGCCGCTCTGATGACTGTGGCGGATGCTGGATGTGCCTGTCGCAAATCAAGGCTCTTGGCATGGTGCTGCCTGTGACACTGGGCAGGGAGGGTGACTTCTCTGATTCATCCATCAAATAAGAAAGACACTGGCTTCCAGCCTAGAGGCAGGGGCATGGACTGCAGACCTTCTCATGCCATTTCCAGTCCCTGAAACCCCTGTTTGAGTCAACGAGGTGTTGGTGACCTTTGATGTCAACCCTTCAGGAGAACAAGACATGACCGCCAGGGTCTCTTCACTTCTCTGTGGTCCAAAGCCTTCACTCACCTGCTCACTCATTCATTCATTCAGGTGCCCAGAAACACTTATTTAGCACTTTATAAGCCATACCCTGGTCCTCCGGGAGCTCTAAGCCTGGTGGGTGAGGAATACAGGAGCAGGAGAGTCTGGTGCAGTGGGAGGTGCCGGCTGCAGAGATGTGTGGGATCTGCGGGAGCTCTGAGCAGGGCTTGTGTGAATCTACCTGGGGAGGTCGGGCAAGCTTCACAGAGTGACATTGAACTGAGGGGGGTGGGGGAGAGTTTGTTGGGATGTCATGGTGGGAAGGGCACACCAGACAGAGGGAACAGCATGTGCAGAGGCTCAGAGGCTGGGAAGCATCTGGCCTGTTCAAGGAGGAGCACATGGTCTGGAATGGCTGGAGGATGGGCTGTAACTTTAAGGGGTGGAGCAGAGGTGAGAGACGAGGCTGGAGAGGCTGGTGCCTGGCAGACAGTTATGTCACCTCTCAGAGCCTCAGTTTCCTCATCTGTAAAATAAAGGCAATAACAGTTCCATCCTCATAGACTTAAATGAGAAGAAGCATAGCATTGTGCGAAGCACACAGTAGGCACTCACTAGTTGGTCCCCATCACTGGTCTGACAGGTATTGAGCTCCCCCTCAGCCTCTCTCAGGTCCTCCCTCTGGCTGCCCTGTCTCCCCATCCTGGGACCCGCCCCCACTTGTGCTCCAGGCCTGATGTCACCCCAAGGTTCTGAGTAGCTCTAGCCCAGCTCCAGGCTCGGCCACAAGCTCAGCGCCTGGCACAGGGTGGGCACTTGTGCACGTGGGTGAGCAGTCCTGTCGGGACAGCGTCCTCCTCCAGCTGCCCAGAGCTGCCCATGCCTCAGCCACTGCCCTTTTCTGTGGCCAACCCCACCCCCTGCCTCCCCACACCCCACCCCTCCCCCCGCCCAGGGCACCATCCCAACCTGCAGCCCTGCTCATGGTTCCTGAGACCCACATCTGGGATCTGCTGCATCCCAAAGGCCCCTATGAAGGGCACACCCATGAGATCCACTTCCTGTGGCTCCCACCTTTCTAAACTCTCTTGTCTGACAGGACAGCCTTGTCATTTATCTGGGGCCTCCAAGGTTAACTGTACTCTGAGCTGCGACCAGCTGGTGTCTGGGCTTTGGGAAACCTGGGTCTTCTGAAGTCAGGCTGGGGGCACAGAACATGCCAAAGTGAAGACCTCCTGATTTCTTGATTCTGCCCGGTCTTAGAATGAGGTCATTTCCAGGAAAAAGAAACTGAGAGAAAGAATTAACAGCCAGACTGGTAAAAATAAAACATGAACATATGGCCATTCACAATAACATCATAAATAAGAAAATACTTAGGAATAAATTTAACAAATGAAGGGCAAGATTGTGCACTGAACACTATGAAACATGGCTGAGATCAATTAAAGAACATCTAAATAAATGGAGAGATATTTCACGTTCACGGGCTACAAGACTCCATATTGTCAAGTTGGCAATTCTCCCCAAATTGATCTACATATTAAATGCAATCCTTATAAAAATCTCAGCAAGCTTTTTTATAGAAATTGACAAACTGGCTCTAAAATTTATATGGAAATTCTAAGGACAGAGAATAGACCAAACTATTTGGAAAAAGAACGAAGTTGGAGGACTGATACTACCTGACCTTGAAACATATTATAAAGCCATAGTAATCAAGATAGTGTGGCATTGGTGCAAGATAGGCATATAGATCAAAGAAAAGAAACTGAGTCCAAAAGTAAGCCATTAAATTTATGGTGAATTGTTTTTTAACTAAGGTCCAAAAACAATTCAATGTCTTGTTGAATTGTCAAGGCACGTTTGACCATTTGTTCAAACTTGTCAACCAATGATGCTGGGGCAGTTGGCTACCCACGTGAACTTAAACCCTCACCTCATTCCATGCACAAAAATTAACCCCAAATGGATTAAAGCCTTAAATATAAGAGCTAAAACCATAAAACTCCCAGAAGAAAACAAAGGAATACATCTTCGTGACATTGTGTTAGGCGAAGAATTTTTCGCCTTTTTGGAAGAGACCAAAAAGAAGATCCATAAAAGAAAAAAAAATCAGCAAATTTACTTTATCAAAATTTTAAAAATTTGTTTCAAAGGACACCATTAAGAAAATGAAAAGACAAGCCCACAGACTGGGAGGAACTATTTGTAAATCCCATACTGATTAAGGTATTGTATCCAAAATATATCAAGAACACTTATAATTCAATAATAAGAAGACAGACAACTCAATTTAAAAATAGGCTTAAGACTTGTGTAGACATTTCACCAAAGAAAATACATGGATGGCTAATTAGCTCATAAAAACATGCTTAACGTATTCAACTAATGAGATTAGTCATTAGGTAAATGCAAACTAAAACCAGCAGTGAGATACCAATTCACACCCACTTGAATGACTATACTTTTTAAAAGGACAATATCAAGTGTTGTTAAAGGAGTAGAGAAATAGAAACTCTCTTATACTGCAGGTAGGAATGTAAAATGGTATAATTACTTTCGGGAAACAGTATGGCAGTTTCTTAAAAAGCTAAACATAAACTTACCATAATACCCAGCAATTCCATTCCCAGGAATCTTCCTAAAAGAAATAAAAAACCTATGTTCACAAAAAGATTCATATGCAGACGTTCATAGCAGCATTATTCATGACAACCAAAACGCAGAACAACCCAAACGTCCATCAAATTCGAGTGGATACATAAATGTGAGTATCCATCCAGTGGACACCACTCAGCAATAAAAAGGAAGAACTACTGACACATACTGCACATGAATGACCTCAAATATATCATGCAAAGAAGCCAGATGCAAAAGACTACATACAGTAAGACTCCCTTTATATGAAGAGTCCACCAAAGGCAAACTTACAGAGACAGAAATCAGACCTTGAATGCCTAGGACATTATGTGTGTTTGGAGGGGAGGGGAAGGTGGGGATTAACTGCAAGCAAACACAAGGGAACTTTTGGGGTGATAGAAATGTTCAATAACTGGATTTCGGTGATGGTTACACAACTCTTGTTTGTGTGTGTGTGTGTGTGTGTTCAATATTCTTTGATATTATACATAAACTACACTAAAATGCCTTTCATTAAATAAAAGGCAACATTTTAGATACAGGGAATTTTAATTAAATAGGCATAGTTAAGACCAAAAAGATAAAGTAGACATTGCCAGCTTATCTTCAACCCTTGCCTTAACAGGCTGATAAACACAACTTGAAACACACAGGTGAGTCTTGCTCTGTTTTATGAAACAATAAAGGAATCTCCTCAGTACTTAAATATGTTAATATAACCTGTTGTACAGATCTACCTATAAAACCAAACTCCTATAGGTTTTGAGATGGCATTCACCATCTCTGTGAAAAGTTGAACATTACTAATCAAATTCAATCATATCTTTAGAAGGGGAAAACAGTGACAGCCCTTGCTGAACCAGAATTATTATCAAAATTCAAAAAGCTGTTCATCGTTTAGCCACAAGCCAGTCCTATTTAAATCAGGACTGTCCAACAGAAATATTCTATCAGCCATTCACCATCTGAATTCTGGTATATGAGATCAGTTTAGATACGATATGCATAAAAAGGTCATAGACATTTCTGTGTTGTAATAAATAGGACAGTAGCCACCTATTACTCAATAGTAGCTTTTTTGAGAGAAGTTACTAAGTTTACGCTTTCTGCCTTCTTAATGCCAGTGAAGATTACTTTTGTTCCAGGAATGTACTACTTAGGATTCTCCAAATACTCCCCAGTGATGCCTTTGTTCTTGTTGACATCTGCGTAAGAGAATCCAGGGTCCTGAACTGTCTTTCGCCCAAATAGAGCATGGAGGTTTGGTCCAGTCTTGTGCTTGCCTCCCTTTTCCACGGTAGGGCACTGGACACACTGCTGAAAAATCGTCTTGCCCTTCCCCACATCACCCACTTTGAAATTGTTCCTTTGTCATATGTGATACGAAAGTTCCAATACAAGTTGGATGTCCACTTTCTCCACAACTCTTGAAGTTTACTAAAAATCACTGAATCATACTCTTAAAATGGGTGAATTTTATTATAACTTATATGTCAATAAAACTATTTAAAAGAAACAACTACATGGGAATGCACCACAGAGCGGGCTAAATGAGGAAGACAATAGGTGATGGACGCAGTTCTCTGCCAGCTCCCATTTCCTTCTGAGAAAAGAAGAGGGAGCTGGAGAGTGGTCTTAGTGATTTGGACCAGTCTTAGCAGGAACAACTCCCACAGCTCTTAGAATAAAGGCCCAACTCCATCCTGGCCAGGCCCTGCCCTCTCCAGCATCAGTTCCCAACACTCTCCCATGCCTTATGTCCTCCCCAAATACACTGGCCTTCTTTCAGGACTTCATATTGATGTAGTCCTTCCCACCTCAGGGCCTCTGCATGTGCTGTCACCCCTACCAGAAACACATTTCGCTTTCTGCCTCGGTACCTTCTCATCAGTCTTCAGACCTCAGCTCCATTGTCTCTTCCTTGGGGAAGCCTTCCTTGATTTCCTGAACTTGGTCAAATTCCTCTATGAATTGGTATCATAGACCCTTTCTCCCTATAGTATTTATCACAGTAGCAACTTTTTATTTATTTGTGATATCATGACTCATGTTAGACCAGTTACCATGAAGATAGGAAACATGTCTAATTTGCTCACCATTGTATCCCAGGGCCCAGCACAGTGCCTGCCACATAGTAGATGCTCAGTTAATTGTTAATGACTTGCTGAAAGTTAAAATTCTAAACTTCTTAAGATCAGGGGATTGTAGTATTTAAAACTTCTGTCATTTTGAGATATAACAACTCAATACATTATGCAATTATTATGTTCCTGAAATATTTCATGTGCCAGAGAGCAAAAAAATCTACAAAAAACTAGTAAAACCTGACCTTGAAGTTTACGGTTTCATCATTTAAGGAGCTTTTTTCTCTTCTCTAGCCATGCTGAACAAGAAAACAGGAGAGAATGTACAAATTACCAGTATCAGAAATGAAAAAATGGTCATCAGTACTGATCCCATGGACATCAAAAAGATACTAAGGGAATAATAAGGGAACAACTTTATGCACACAAATTTGATAACTTAGCTGAAATGGACCAGCTCCTTGAAAGACACAAACTACCAATACTCACAGAAAGACAAATAGATAACCTGCATAGCCCTTCAGCTATTAAAGAAATCGAATCAATAATTCTTTTAAAGTCTTCCAAAAAAGCAAACAACAGGCCCAAATGGTTTTGCTGGTGAATTCTACCAAACATTTAAGGAAGAAATATTACCAATTCTCTACAATCTTTTCCAAAAGATAGAAACAGAAGGAACACATCTTAATTCATCCTATGAAGTCAATAGTATCCCAATACCTTAAAAAAAAGACATTATAACAAAAGAAAACTACAGATCAATATCTCTTATGAACAGACACAAAAATTATCAAGAAAATATTAGCGAATCAAATCTGACAATGTATAACAAGGATGAACATGTCAACCAAGTGGATTTTATTCCAGGTTTATGGGCTAGAAGACTCCGTATTGTCAAGAACTGTTAACATTTGAAAATGCAAGGATAGTTCAACATTTGAAAATGAGTCAGTGTAATCCACCATAGCAAAAGGCTAAAGAAGAAAAATCATACAAATCATATCAACTGATGCAGTAAAAGCATTTAACAAAATCTAATGCCTATTCATCATCATTCAAAAAAAAAACAAAACAAAAACCTCTCAGCAAACTAGGAATAGAGGAAAACTTCTTCAACACAATAAAGAACATCTACAAAAAACCTACAGCCAACATCATATCAATACTTAATGGTGAGATTAAGATCAAGAATAAAGTAAGGATGTCTTCTTTCTTATCACTCCTATTCAACATCATACTGGAAATCCTAGCTAGTGTGATGAGACATGAAAAAGAAATTAAAAGCATATATATCATAAAGGAAGAAATAAAACTGTCTTCATTCATAGTTGACATGGTTTTTTACAGAAAATCACCAAAATTCTGCGAAAAAAACCTAAAATAAGTATAGCAAGGCCACAGGATACAAGATTAATATACAAAAGTCTATTGCTCTTCTACATACCAGCAATGAACAAATGGAATTTGAATTTTTTAAATACCACTTACAATAGCACCAAAAACCCAAAGAACTTAGGTATATATATTAAAAAAAATATATTCAGGATCTATATACTAAAAAACACTGATAAAAGAAATTTTTGAAGGTCTAAGTAGAAGAGACAGTCCATATTCATGAACTGAGACTCAATATTGTTAAGACATCAATTCTTCCCAACTTGACATATAGACTCAATGCAATACCAGTCAAAATCCCAGTAAGTTATTTTGTAGATATTGACAAGCTGATTTATGTGGAAACATAATACTGAAAAAGAACAAAGTTGGAAGACTCACATTATCCAATTTCAAGATTAACTCTAAAGCTACAGTTTTCAAGACAATGAAAGTTAGACACTTAGATCAGTGGAACAGAATAGAGAGCCCCAAAATAGACCCACATAAAAATAGTCAACTGGTTTTTTACAAAAGGGCATGGCAAGCCAATGGAGAAATAATAGTGTTTGCAACAAATGGTGCTGGAAAAATTGTATACCTATTTGCAAAAACAAATGAACCCAGGCACAGACCTTACATCTTTCACAAAAATTAACACCAAATTGATCATAGACCTAAACGTAAAATGCAAACTATAAAATTTCTAGAAGAAAACATAGGAGAAAATCTAGGTGACTTTGGCAGCTATTCCCCCTGCCATCCCTCAGCTACCCTTCTGTGTATAGTTATGCCCCTTCTGGCTGCCCCACCAGCCTGAGAGATGTTGAAGATAAACACAACCAGACATTAGTTACAGCAGTGAAAATAGAGTTTATTCAATAACTACTGACACTAAGGGAAAGAGCTGAGCTCTACCCCAATCTGTGCAGAGGTGACTGGGTGTTTTAAAGGGGGAATGATGAGGAAGAGAGGCAACGGCAGGGTCTTGAGCAGAGTCAGGAAAGTGAAAAATTACAAAGAATGGGAAGGAAGGTTGGTCCACGTAAAACCCATCTGGGTTTGCTAAGTGGCACTCATTGATTTAGGCTCCTGCCCTCCCATGAAGGTTGGGAGACAGCAGCCATATCTTCAGGTGTTGGCTGGAACAAACAAAACTTCTTTTGGCATCCTTGAGCTTTGTCAGGCAGGCTCTTTAAGAGGGGCTAAGGACACCCTAGGGATGTGGCCTTGAGCTGTTAGAAACTGTTGTGTTTTGTTCAATCCTTTAGAGCTAAGGTTAGGCTTAGTCAAAAGGAGGGTTCAGAGGACCCAGGCTGGAGTCCAATCAAGGAAAGAATTTTTGTCAGAAACCAGGGGCATTTATTCATTCTGGGCTGTCAGTTCAATCTGCTTATGGTGCTTAGGGTTTTGTTAAATTTCCTGTGGCATCAGCTGCCCAGGTAAGTTCTTCTTAAAAGCCTTCTCTGTAAGAGAGTTGACAGTGCCAGTTTCCCTTGGAACATGGATCTTATTCATCTCTGTCCCCCCACAGTGCCAAGCACAGCACCCAGCTCTTAGTAAGAACATGGGAAAATACTGGTTGAATTGGACAGAACTTGAAACAGAAATTGAGAAGGTTTTCAAGGGTTGCATTGGAGCAGAAAAGAAACGGGTTTATAAATCAAAATCATTTTCTGTAGCTCTCTGGAGAGTGTAGCATTTCAAGGAAGGCTTTGGAAATCTTTTGTAAAGTGTGGAACTGCTTTCTATTGAAAATAGTTTTGGCTTGTAAGGGTGTTTCACACACACGCATGAACTTGTGTGCACAAATTATAGAAATAATATATGATTTTTGGTAGAAAGAAAGAGAGAGAGAAGAAGGAGGTAGGTAGGAAGAAAGAAGGGAAGAAGGGAGGCAGGAGGCCAGGAAGGTAGGGAGGGAGGAATGAATAGACAGCTGGATGTATAAGCCTAAAGTTCAGGGAGAGGTCCAGGTTGAGATGTACATTTGGGAGCCATCAGCATATGAATGGCATGTAAAGGCCACAAGTCTGGTGAAGTCCCGAAGGGGGTGAGGGGGGATAAGGAGAAGAGAACCAATGGCAGAACTCTGGAATAACTCAAGGGTTACAGGTTGAGGAGCCAAGAAAGAACAAGCAAAGGAGATGGAGGAGGAGTAACCAGGGAAGCAGAAAAAAACAAGAGAGAGTGGGATCCCAGAGCAGAGAGGAGGGAAGGTTTGAGAGCCATGAGCAACAATTCCAAATACTGATAGGTCAAATGTCATTGAAAGTTGACCATTGGGTTTATCAGTGCATAGGTAATTGATGACCTTAACAAGAGCAGTTATGGTGGAGTGTGAGGGGATGAAATCCAATTCGAGTTCAGTGAAAAGAAACTGGGAGGAGGGGAATTAAAGATAGTAATAATCCTGACTTTTGTTTTATTGTAAAGGGAAACAAAAGTAGCAGAAGAGGTTGGATATTGACTTGTTTCTATTTGGGGCGATTAGAGAATTAATGGTGTGTTTGTACACTAATTGGAATGATCCAGAAGAGATGGGAACATTACTGATGTAGGCAAAAAGGGAAAGGATCTCAGGCACAAATGGCTTGGATAAGGGACATAGAGTTCATGTAATGAGAGGGCCTCAATGCATGAGGAATTTTCCTGAGAGTCTCCCACACAGGCACATATCCTTCCAGATACTCACTTATCTGTATACAAACCAAGATTATTAGAATCTTTATAATGCTATTTGTATTTTTCATCAGTCTACTTTCTTTATTCAAAAACACATCATGGACATTTTCCCAAGTCAGATCGTAGAGGCCAAATTCAATCATTTTAATGGCTGCTCTGTACTCAATGGTATGGATATGCCATAATTTAAGTAACCAATCTCCTACTGATAGACATTTAGATTTCTCCAATTTTGCTATTACAAATAACATCGTAGTGAAGATCCTTGCATAGCTTTGTACTCTAGCGTATTTCAGAATGATCAACTCCTAGAAGTTAAATTGCTGAGACAAAGGACACGTGCATTTTGAATTTTGATAGACACTGCCCAACTGTCTTCCGCTAAGGTTACCCCAGTGACTATCCCACCAGCAGGATGTGAGAGAGGGAGTGTAACACCAGGGGATTGGTTTGAGTTTGGACTTTCCATAGCAGACTTGCTTAAGGTAGTTCAGCCTGAAAGTACGTCTGTGTCAGAACCATAAGTGATAAACAATTGCCCTCTCATCTTCAGCCCGCAGGAATGTGCTGACCCCAGCTGGTCTGGGGAGCTGGAGAAGCGGAGAATTGGGACGGTGAGAGAGGAGAGAGCAGACAATGCGGGGCAGGAGGGCAGATCTGGGGAGCTGCAGGGAGTCAGGCTCTAGCCTTGTTCCTCAAGCCACTCCTGTGGGGTCCCGGGCAAGTGGCTCAGCCTCTCACTGCCTGATCACAACAAACATGCTTGTGTGGATCCAGGGAGGTAGCAAACATGAAAACGAGATTGTAAATGTTGGGGCAAAGACTGCAGGCTGCCCATCAATAGTCACCCTCCTCTGCTTTCCTCCTAACACGACCCCTATTTTGTCCGGGACAACAATTTCCCCTACTTAAAAACATTACATTTCCCGTCCTTCTGCAGGCTGTCATGTAACACAGCTCCCACCAATGAGACGGGGCAGAGGTGGCTGCGGGGCATTCTGGGAAATTCCCTGGAAGGGTAGGGGCCTCTGGCTTCTCCCAGAGGACCGCCAGCTGCCCAGCCTGAAAGGAGGCCCTGGTGGAGCAACCACGCTGTGACCTCAAGGGCGTCCACACACCCTTAGGACACTGAGGGGAGATAGAGGAGGAGGCTGGCCAGATGGTATCTTGGAGCTGCTGGGCTTTCACCACCTCCCACCCCAGTGATTCATTGAGTGAATCCCGCCTCACTGGGTGAGAAAAATAACCCTTGACTTGTCTAGAGCTCCACTGGTCGGGTTCCAGTTACTCTCAGGAAGGCCATTCCCAACTGTACAAGTGGCAGTGTGCAGGGTGACAGGGTACCAGACTGGACTCCAGGCATGCTGGCCCACCCCCTCTTCACCACTGACCAGCTGTGTGAGGGAGCCCAGAGGGCCGGGCCCCTCTGAGCCCCATTATTTCATCTATAACTAGGGCAACAGTTAGAGGGACTCCAGCCTTGCGGGGATCAAGGAGGATAAGTGACACAAACTCTTTGAAGGCTTCTGTCCTGAGACACAGGGGGCTGGCCCTGATCTCTGACTGGTGGGCAGCTGACCTTGGACAATCTTCAACTGCTTTCTGGCCCTCATTTGTTTCATGTTTAACTAGGATAGTGGATACACCTTGCAAAAATTGTGATACTGTTTAAGAGAGAGAGGTTGTCCGTGTGTAAATATGTGGATGGTTGATAGTCCCCATCAGAGGCCACAAGAAGGGCAGCTCAGGGCTCATGCAACCAGCAAGGCCAGTGGGGTGGTGGGAAAGCATCAGACTGGGAGCCAGGGGCCCTTCTACCTGGATCGCTCTGCCTGCATTGGAATGTCCCTCCTCTCCTGGGCCTCAGTTTGCCTCCTATAAAATGCAGGGTTTTGGCTAGATGACCATGAAGAGTCTCACCATTTTTCATACTCTTGGAGTTAATTTTTCTGCTTTCACAGACCTGCAGGGAGGCAGGGTCAGGTGGCAGAGGTTGGGGTCAGCTACCGATCAGGAGTGTGAAACGTGAAGCGCCCCAGGATCCTCTGAGAGAGTCTCCAGCAGGGCACAGCTGGGTGTATCTACGGAGACACCTGCCCATGCTGGGGGGTTGGGGGCAGGGAGGTGATGAGGGACCCGTTTTTCCACGTGCCCAAGGCAGGATGGACTCTAGCCCATGTAAGCTTTCCTGCCTGGTTTGAGTGAGAGCCAGGCTTGCCTTGCACAGCATTCACTGTAATTCAGCAGCACCTCTGAACAGATGGACACCGGCTGGAACGACCTCTGCCTGGGAAGACCTGAGTCTTCTACTAATGAGCCATGTGACCCTGAGAGAGTCACTTAACCTTTCTGGGTCTGTTGCCTTATCTCTAAACATAAGGATGTCACACCAAGTGCTTTTGAAGATCCTTCCAACACTAAAATATAGGATTCTGGATTTAGGATAATACTACTCACACTCTAATTAGACTACTGGGAAGATGAAGTAAGATCAGCCATGCTTCATGGATATTAGGCTTTTCTCCCACTATTCCTCTTGATTTTATACATTAGCTATTCTTGCCCTCTACCCTAACCCAGTGGAAGATATCTGTAGGCTGTTGCCATCCAGTATCCTGTCACCATTTTACTAGTAAAGCTGTAACTTCCCCCAGAATTTCCCCCTCCCCTAGTCTCAGCCCATCCCAGGCTTAGGCTGGATCAACCCCACCTCCAGATTGCAGGATCTTTCTTGATTGGATTAAGCCAATCACCACATTCCTTCCCACTGACCCAGATCGGTTCGGGGATAGGTGTGTGACACTTGGAGCCAATGGGAATCGGCCCAGGACTTTTTTTTTTTTTTTTTTTTTTTTTTAATGAGGATCTTGAATCAGATGCGTATGTTTGATTGATTGATTGATTGATTGATTGATTTTGGCTGTGTTGGGTCTTCGTTTCTGTGCGAGGGCTTTCTCCAGTTGTGGCAAGCGGGGGCCACTCTTCATCGCGATGCGCGGGCCTCTCTCGTTGCGGAGCACAGGCTCCAGACGCGCAGGCTCAGCAGTTGTGGCTCACGGGCCCAGCCGCTCTGCGGCATGTGGGATCTTCCCAGGCCAGGGCTCGAACCCGTGTCCCCTGCATTAGCAGGCAGATTCTCAACCACTGCGCCACCAGGGAAGCCCGGCCCAGGACTTTTGATTAGTTGTTGAGGAAGCTCTTTCTTCTCTGCTGGACTCCAGTCTGGATGGAAAACCATCTGGCCTCCAAGAAGGGGGATCTGAGCATGGCCTTGCATGGGGGAGAGACGCTAAAAGATGGGAGAACATCCTGGTGGCATCATTTGAGCCCCTGCAACAAGGTGGAACTAAAGGTTCATCCCTGAGCTTGTCAGTGGCATAAAACCAATAAATCCCTTCTGAGCTCAAGCCAGGTTTACGCACTGAGGTTCCTGTCACAGGAGATGAAAGAGCCTAATGGCTGCCTCCCCTCCAGCATCTAAGTCTCCAAGCTGAGACCAGCACAAAACTTTGCCGTGTCAGCCTCTCCCCCAGGGGTGTGAGTCAGGTTCATCTCCCGCTGCCCCTTCTCCCCGGTTTCTTCCCTCCCAAGGAGGAAGCTGCAGAAACCACCCCGTAATGGCATCTCCAAGGGCGAGGGCACATTATCCCCAGACTCTAATGAACCGAGCAGTCCCGTCATGGCCAGACCTGCATCACGCAGCGACCGTGAGGGCTGCTGACTCATCCTGTGGGTTCCTGGTGCTGACTTGCCTTCTGGCAGGAGGCGGGTTTGAGCTGGGAAGCCACGGGTCATATTTAAGGTGGGGGTTGGACGGAAGCATTCACACAGAACTCTTTAGAGTCAAGGCTCTGGGAGGGCTCTTAGAAGTGCCTTGTTCTGCAGCCGTGCAGAGAGGTCACGTGACTTGCCCAGGGTCTCACACAGTGATCTGGAGACTGAGTTGGGCCCAGAACCCAGATCTCGCTGTTCTGAGTCCGGTTGCTCCTTTCACTCTGCCATGGCTTCTTCCCAGGATGAGATCTGTTTCCTCCCCGGGTCCTAAGCAGCCCCTCCCGTAGAATCCTTGCTATCTCCCAGAGCCTACACTACACTGAACACCCCCAGTTATTCCATCAGCTGGCCCCGCATCGGTGGGTGCAGAGGGGATATGGATGTGTACCGCGGGGTCTGCTGCACTCATTCCCAGGGCCTGAGCTGAGCTCTGGGCTCAGGCACCTCCCTTCTTCTCAGATCTTATGGATGCCCTTCTTCACCCTGAGTCAGGATCTCCCCTCACCACCCGCTCCCGGACCCCACAGCGGGTGGAGCTCCGCCTGCCTGCAGGACACACCGTTGCTCTGTTTTGTTGCTGGAAGGCCTGGGCTGACCTTGCTGGCCATCTCTCACCTGCCCCAGTTTCTCTAAATGCTGTCTGGTCTCCTATCAGCCATGGCTGGGGCTGCCTCCAAAGCGCTGCTGTCTGTTTGAGCAGGAAAGTCTATTGCCCACATCCCTGAGTCTCCATGTCTGGTTGGCCTCAATGTAGACCCACTCTCCCACTGCCCAGTGGTGCCCAGAGCCTCCGCAGACAATCAGTGGTGGGACAGGGGAGGGCTGGAAGCCAGGGCTCCCCATCACCACCTCACCCAGCTCAGCAAGTCATCTGGCACCCAATTCAAGTCAACAGCCACTTATCTGAGCAGCTACTGTGTGCAGGCAGCGTGCTCAGAGCTTCCCACAGCCCCTCCTGTGACCCTCACAAGCGCCCTGTGAAGGAGGGTTCATCAGCTCCACCTTCCAAGGGGAGAAACTGAGGACCTGCCCCAAGGTCACCTGCCTAACCCTAAGACATCCTGAAGGGGATGCACACACATTCCCTCCCTCCCACTGCCCCTGCAGGGATGTGGTTTTCTGTAACCTCCAGGTACAACCCACTCTGCAGTCTCCCTTCTTAAATCCTTGACCTTTGTTTACCTGGAATCATCCCATGGATCTCGCTGGGTAAATGTCAGAGACTGTCTCCTGGAACCAGAGGCCAGGACCAAGTGGCCAGCAGACCCCACAGCCCTGCTCCAGCGAGGGCCTTCTTCAACCACAGTCACGAGGGTGCTGCGTCTGCCCCACTTTGGACTTTGTGACAATCACAGGAGGGCTTGTTATCAGAACTGATTTGTGAGGGTTGAAAGGCTTCGGATGAAGATCTCTGCGATGGGACTGCTGGACTCAGGCAAAAATGCAAGGCCATCATCAGCTGTTTGGGTGAAACATGATGACTGTCATGAAATTTTAATTAAACTCTTACTGGCGTGAATAATTGAGCATGACGGTCAGGTGCACTGACTTCCTCAGGCCTGCTCTGGAAGGAGACCAGGGGCAACCTCGGTGTCAGGTGCAGGGCTCTGGGGGAATCTGCAGATGCCCCAGGTGCTGAGGGGGCAGCGACAGGACTTCGCCCTCACCGGCCCCAGGAGCTGCCCCCATTATCTCTCACCTCAGGGGAGTCATTTTTCCCTGTTTCCTGCTCTGCTTGGCCCAGCAGGAAGCGGCAGGTGAGAGGAGCAGATGGTAGGAAGAGACGGAAAAGCAAGAGGGGTTGAGGATTGCAGTCTGGATTGCAGCTGAACCTCAGGTATAAATCGCGATTCTCCAGCTTGCTAGCTGTGCTATCTTTAGCAACTCACTGTACCTCTTTGAGCTTCAATTTCCTTAACTGAAAAATAAGGACCATAACTCCCATCATTTTAGAAATACTGATTATTTTCTCCTGACCCATCCCTCCCTGCTCAGCCCGCAGCCCCGAAGTTCCTCTCCCGCTCCCACACCACCAGCAACCCTCAGCTGATTAACAGTATTGAGGTGCACACCTGGTCCACACTGGCCAAATTAGCAGATCTCCCCTCTCGGGAACCTCAGTTTGGAACATGGAGACAGAGTCACTAAACTGTGGCAGCCAGCTGTAAGAGGGGTAGCTCAGGGCAGGTAGGGGCCACCATTTTGGTGTGGCCATGGTGGGTCAGAATGGGCAGAGAAGACCCCACCCCCGGCCGTACCACGTACACACACATACTCATGAATGAGTACAAGTGAAAACTGGGGAAGTCTGAGTCAGATGGGTGGGTTGTATCAATGTCAATCTCCTGACTGTGATACAGTCCTGCAGTTTTACAGGATGTTACCATTGGGGGAAACTGGACAAAGGGTACACAAGATCTCTCTCATTCCTTTCTTTTTTTAAAATTCAGCTGAATGTCAATGCCCCCACAGGATGATGAATGCTTGACCAGCTGGGGGCTGTGGTAGGATTCATCTGGCCGGTGTCACCTGATTGTGTGGGCAGGGCTCCCATTAGATCCAGTGAGGAAGGAGCTTACCTGGGCTGCCTTCTGTTGCCAGGTTGGGGCTAATAGAGGAACCGGGCCTGGGTCTCCTTCTTCTGTGGGTGGGTGGGATCTAAGACATCCTGCCGCCGTGTTGTGCCTCCAGTCTTGGGGCCCTTAACCCGCCTGCTTTCCTCTGCCCACTTTACAGAGTGCTCCTTTGGTTCTCGTGTCATTTCCAGCAACGATAGTTATGCTTAGTGGGGAGGAACAGGGAAACACCTCTGTATTATTTCTTATAACATCACAGGGCTCTTCAAGTACCTCCCCCCACAAAAAGGCTAATTTTTAAAATAAATTATATGCCAGAAAAAAATAAATAAATAAGACTAATACCGCCAATCTCATTGCATCACTGTGAAAATTAAGTAAATTAACATATGCAAAGAACTTAGGCCATGCCTGGCATGCAGGGGTGCAAGATAGATATTCATTCTTCTCCAAGAGTTTAGGAACATTATGTTCCTAAAGTTTTTTTTTTTTTAAAGGGAAAATATTTTTTTTAATTAATTTTTTATTTATTTATTTATTGGCTGCATTCGGTCTTCATTGCTGCACGTGGGCTTTCTCTAGTTGTGGCGAGGGGGGGCTATTCTTCACTGCGGTGCGTGGGCTTCTCATTGCGGTGGCTTCTCTTGTTGTGGAGCACGGGCTCTAGGCGTGCAGGCTTCAGTAGTTGTGGCACGTGGGCTCAGTGGTTGTGGCACACGGGCTCTAGAGCACAGGCTCAGTAGTTGTGGTGAATGGGCTTAGTTGCTCCACGGCATGTGGGATCTTCCTGGACCAGGGATCGAACCCGTGTCCCCTGCATTGGCAGGCGGATTCTTAACCACTGCGCCACCAGGGTCCCCCTAAAATTTTTTTGAAGTTCAGAATAGAATTTTCCCTAAAACTCTGTTATAGCCTGGGGTTGGACCAAAAGTCCTAATGGCTTCTACTACTACTAATCACGATAACAAGGCTTCTTTGGGGAAATGTAGTCCAAACGCCAGACACCAACAACACATCCTCCCTTCCCTGGGCCGTTCCCGAGAAATGGGGGGAAAATTAGATGGGTACCCTAAGCAGAGAGAGCAAAGCAGAGTGAGACCAGGCTCTGTAGGCATAAGAAGTCAGAGTCAGGGTCGACGGAGACCAGGACCATGACTGTGCCTCCGATTCGCGTCCCTTTAGAACACCAGTGACACGGCCCACGGTTGGCTGGGGGCTTACTGCGTGCCAGGCTGTGTGGGCACCACCTCATTAATTCTCACC
Source organism: Balaenoptera acutorostrata (assembly GCF_949987535.1). Classification (NCBI taxonomy): domain Eukaryota; kingdom Metazoa; phylum Chordata; class Mammalia; order Artiodactyla; family Balaenopteridae; genus Balaenoptera; species Balaenoptera acutorostrata. The sequence continues at coordinate 23,531,117 of NC_080064.1, read as the reverse complement.
ACCACTCTCCAAGGAAGGGACTGTGTTAACCTGTTTTACAGCTGAGGGAACTGACACTGAGAAGTTAAGGAACGGAACTTCCCAAGGTCACAGCTTGGATCTAAATCCCAGCCCTGTGGCGACTCCACCCCTGGCCCCTGACCACTGCCCTCACTGCCCCTCTACTCCTGGGTGTCCATCTGTACGGCTTTTAGGGCTCATGTCCTCAACCACCCTGTGAGGGAAGGGCTGTTTAAATCACTGTCCCCCATCTACAGATGAGGAAACTGAGGCCCAGAGAGGGAAGACAACTTGCCCAAAGTCACACAGCAGGGAGTTGGGGGATCCCCGTGTACCTAACTCCTCTTCTAGGCCTGCCTTGCCTGCCCCCCACCGCCCTCCCCACAACAATCCTCAGAGGAAAGCACAGACTGAGGCCCCCTTCTCCCTGGGGCGGGGGTGTCGTGGGCTCACAGAAAAGCCTCCATTCGCGGTACCTCCTGTCCTGGTGGCCAAACCCCTCTTTCTAGGTCTGCACCACATCCCCGCTTATCCTCCCCGCCCCGAGCCCCGGGGCTGTCACTTCCCTAATGTACCTGCTTTACTTATTACCTTCAAGGAAGACTTCATCCAGGAGGCAAACACAGAACACCTGCTTCTGATGATTGAAGGCATCCTGCCTCCCTCAGATGCAAAGGGAACCCCTGCAGCCCCTGCAGTAACACACCATTAACCTCTGCCAGGGCTGGACAGCCCCCGACACCCCGACACGGTGCATCCCCGTGCCCGTGCCCGCAGGCGCTGGGCCAGTGTGGGGAGGGAGGAGGGGGTGGGGCTCGGCTTTCTACAGAGCCCAGGGGTCAATCTAGGGCTCTGGGCTGCATAGCCAGGAATGGGGGTGGGGGTGGGGTCCAGAGGAATCAGCACACAGCCAGTAGCAGCTCCAGGCTGTGGGAAGGATGTGCACAGTGGGCACCTTTACCCTCTGAGACCCAGTCACACCCAGCCTGGCCAGACCCATCAAGGGACCACTCCTGGATGTTCAGGCATCTCTAAGGACCCTGCTCCTAACCAGGCACTGTTCCCCGCTCACCCATCTGCCTTGACTGTGGGATTTAGCTTTCCTAGGCCTGGCTCTCAGCTTCCCCTTGGGCTCTCTGCTGTGGTACATTCCTCCTGCCCCAGTTCCATGCCCTGTCCTGGATGGGAACTGTCCTCTGACCTGGCCCATTGGGAAACACCCCAAGACCAGCCTCAGGACAGAGCCCAGCTAGACTTTTCCCTGTCCCCTCCCCCCTGACACCCTGGAAAGAAGAGTGCAGTAAGGGGAGAGCCTGGGCTGCCCTGCAGGGTCCCTCGAGGCAGTGCCTGGGGTGGACGCTGGGATGAGTGGGCGGACTCGGGGATCACGCACGTGGCTCATCCTTGTCTGTTTTCTCGGCAGCGTGTCTGTTTTCTCCACAGGGCAGGGCCGAGCCCGCCTTGCTTACCACTGTGTCTCGGTGCCCAGCACACAGTAGGCTCTCAGTAAACATCAGTGCACAAACAAGGTGACCTCTAACCAGCCTGCTGCTTAGTGTGTACTCCGTGGGCCAACAACAGCAACATCGCCTGGGAGCCTGTTAGAAGTGCAGCATCCCTGGGCCCATCCAGCCTCCTGCATCAGAACTGCACCTGCAGGACCCCAGGTCCAATGGCCGAGGCACAGCATGGAAGCCCCAGCTGAGCCCTCGCTCCACACGTAGGGAGGGTGGGCTGAGGCGGGAGGTGTGCAGATCCAAGTGGCCTGGTGGCAGCAGGAGGACAGCTGTCACTGACGGGGGCTGGGTTGGCCTTGGTCAAGAGAGAGTGGAGTTTGCTGGTTCGGAGCCCCGGCGCTCCGTGCACGGGATGCTCTTATGATCATAGCAGACGCTGTGGCTGACCCGCCCGTGTGCCCTGGGCACTCACCCTCACACACCAAGGAAGGCGGCCCCCTGAGGACACCCGCAACTCTGTCCTCCTGTTTCCTCCACTAGAGCATGTCCAGTGACATTCACTCACAAAATAGTGTGTCCACTACACACCGGGAGCTGTCCCAGGCTTGGGGACACGGCTCTGAGCGGGCCAGGAAAAGGCCTGTCCTCGTGGAGCTGACATTCGGTGGAGAGACGGACGGGAACAGACACAGCCACGTCCAGAGGCAGGTGGTGACACTCACTAAGGGAACACAAAGCAGGGTGAGGGGACAGACGTGACAGCGTGCGGGTCAGAGGCCGATGTGGCCTCACTGTGCACAGAGCGAGGTGGGGACCAGGGCTCGTCCTGCCTGAATCCCCGGCCCCGCACAGAGCCGGGCACGCGCTGCCCTCGGCCAACACCTGCTGACTGAGCGTCCAGAGGGACAGAGCCCCCTCCCCGGGCCCTTGTGTGGGGAAGGGGCGGACAAGAGGGGCGGGTGGGGCTCATCTTTGTCCTCCCGCCCCAATGAGATGTCTCCACACGACCGTGTTCCTGGAGAACTGGGGCCCCTGCACCCTGTTTTCCCAGGATCTCCAGGCTCATTTCAGCAGATGGGGCCCAGGAGGGAGGAGGCAGATGGGGGGAGGGAGGAGGAGAGAGCAGGACCCCTCCCCACCTTCCTTTCCCAGGCAAAGCCATCACCCCCCAGAGGAGAGGAGAGTGGCTCAGAAGCCCCCCTCCCAGTGGGGGCAGATCGGGAAATGAGCAGAGAAACAGATCACACAGCAGAGAAACTGATCCAGGACGTACATTCACCTCTTGAATGCAAAGGCAAACGTTTGTGACAATACGTGAGTTCAGCCGCACGTGGTACACAGGCTCTCCCCTCACCGTCTCCATCTTGATACCTGACAGCCCTTTATTCCCTTGTATAGCGTGTTTCAAGTGCATTATTTTTCTCCGTTTGATAAAGTGTAATTCGTTTAAGGCTCTCATGGTTATTGCATGCCTTGAAAGCATACTTTTCATGGGAAGATCAGTTCCAAGAAAACACTTAAAGCCTGTGGAAGTTAGATCCATTCACAAGTGCTAAGTGGGCAGTTGCTTACGGAGGGGGCCTTTGACTAAGACCAAGAAGTGATAGCTCTGCTGGGAGCCCTGGAACAAGGTTCTGTGAGCCTTTTCTTTTTCCTTTGCCTGAAATTAAAGTTCATTTTGGAGACCAGAGAAGATGATCAGAAGAGCAGACAGCCAGTCAGGTGCGGTAGACAGAGGAGGTGCTCCCAGATCACTCCTTGGAAAGGGTCTCTGCTCTGCAAAGACTGTAAATGTGTCGGCAATTTTGTGGATCCAGGGACCCCTCGTAGTGTGAATCAGTCCTCATGTGCATGTGGGCAGTGGGAGCCAGGAAACCTGAATGCCACCTCAATGCTGGAGTTCACTGGGAAAAGGAAGGCCAGGTGGGGGGTTGTGAATTAGCAGAGGTCATTTCTGGAAGAAGAGGGAGGACCAGGGGGAGAGCAAGAAGGAGGGACAGACCACTTACTGTCAGGGGTAAATGATAGGGTTCGTTCCAAAGACTCAGAGTGCTGAAAAGAGGTAACAGCCAAAGCCTCATCTGATGACGGATCTCCTCAACAAAAAGAAAACGTAATCCATTTTCAGTTTATTTTTGTGTATGGTGTTAGGGAGTGTTCTAATTTCATACTTTTACATGTACCTGTCCAGTTTTTCCAGCACCACTTATTGAAGAGGCTGTCTTTTCTCCACTGTATATGCTTGCCTCCTTTATCAAAGATAAGCTGACCATATGTGCGTGGGTTTATCTCTGGGCTTTCTATCCTGTTCCATCGATCTATATTTCTGTTTTTGTGCCAGTACCATACTGTCTTGATTACTGTAGCTTTGAAGTATAGTTTGAAGTCCGGGAGCCTGATTCCTCCAGCTCCATTCTTCGCTCTCAAGATTGCTTTGGCTATTTGGGGTCTTTTGTGTTTCCATATAAATTGTGAAATTTTTTGTTCTAGTTCTGTGAAAAATGTCATTGGTAGTTTGATAGGGATTGCACTGAATCTGTAGATTGCTTTGGGTAGTAGAGTCATTTCCACAATGTTGATTCTTCCAATCCAAGAACATGGTATATCTCTCCATCTACTTGTATCATCTTTAATTTCTTTCATCAGTGTCTTATAATTTTCTGCATACAGGTCTTTTGTCTCCTTAGGTAGGTTTATTCCTAGATATTTTATTCTTTTTGTTGCAATGGTAAATGGGAGTGTTTTCTTAATTTCACTTTCAGATTTTTCATCATCACTGTATAGGAATGCCAGAGATTTCTGTGCATTAATTTTGTATCCTGCTACTTTACCAAATTCATTGATTAGCTCTAGTAGTTTTCTGGTGGCATCTTTAGGATTCTCTATGTATAGTATCATGTCATCTGCAAACAGTGACAGCTTTACTTCTTCTTTTCCAATTTGAATTCCTTTTATTTCTTTTTCTTCTCTGATTGCTGTGGCTAAAACTTCCAAAACTATGTTGAATAATAGTGGTGAGAGTGGGCAACCTTGTCTTGTTCCTGATCTTAGAGGAAATGGTTTCAGTTTTTCACCATTGAGGATGATGTTGGCTGTGGGTTTGTCATATATGGCCTTTATTATGTTGAGGAAAGTTCCCTCTATGCCTACTTTCTGCAGGGCTTTTATCATAAATGGGTGTTGAATTTTGTCAAAAGCTTTCTCTGCATCTATTGAGATGATCATATGGTTTTTCTCCTTCAATTTGTTAATATGGTGTATCATGTTGATTGATTTGCATATATTGAAGAATGCTTGCATTCCTGGAATAAACCCCACTTGATCATGGTGTATGATCCTTTTAATGTGCTGTTGGATTCTGTTTGCTAGTATTCTGTTGAGGATTTTTGCATCTATGTTCATCAGTGATATTGGCCTGTAGTTTTCTTTCTTTGTGACATCTTTGTCTGGTTTTGGTATCAGGGTGTGGATTAAAGACCTAAATGTAAGGCCAGACACTATCAAACTCTTAGAGGAAAACATAGGCAGAACACTCTATGACATAAATGACAGCAAGCTCCTTTTTGACCCACCTCCTAGAGAAATGGAAATAAAAACAAAAATAAACAAATGGGACCTAATGAAAGTTAAAAGCTTTTGCACAGCAAAGGAAACCATAAACAAGACCAAAAGACAACCCTCAGAATGGGAGAAAATATTTGCAAATGAAGCAACTGACAAAGGATTAATCTCCAAAATTTACAAGCAGCTCACGCAGCTCAATATTAAAAAAACAAACAACCCAATCCAAAAATGGGCAGAAGACCTAAATAGATATTTCTCCAAAGAAGATATACAGATTGCCAACAAACACATGAAAGAATGCTCAACATCACTAATCATTAGAGAAATACAAATCAAAACTACATTGAGGTATCACCTCACACTGGTCAGAATGGCCATCATCAGATAATCTGCAATAAATGCTGGAGAGGGTGTGGAGAAAAGGGAACACTCTTGCACTGTTGGTGGGAATGTAAATTGATACAGCCACTATGGAGAACAGTATGGAGGTTCCTTAAAAAACTAAAAATAGAACTACCATATGACCCAGCAATCCCACTACTGGGCATATACCCTGAGAAAACCATAATTCAAAAAGAGTCATGTACCAAAATGTTCATTGCAGCTCTATTTACAATAGCCAGGACATGGAAGCAACCTAAGTGTCCATCATCAGATGAATGGATAAAGAAGATGTGGCACATATATACAATGGAATATTACTCAGCCATAAAAAGAAACGAAATGGAGGTATTTGTAGTGAGGTAGATGGAGTTAGAGTCTGTCATACAGAGTGAAGTAAGTCAGAAAGAGAAAAACAAATAAGTATGCTAACACATATATATGGAATCTAAGGGGAAAAAAAAAAGGTCATGAAGAACCTAGTGATAAGATGGGAATAAAGACACAGACCTACTAGAGAATGGACTTGAGGATATGGGGAGGGGGAAGGGTAAGCTGTGACAAAGTGAGAGAGTGGCATGGACATATATACACTACCAAACGTAAAATAGATAGCTAGTGGGAAGCAACCGCATAGCACAGGGAGATCAGCTTGGTGCTTTGTGACTACCTAGAGGGGTGGGATAGGAAGGGTGGGAGGGAGGGAGATGCAAGAGGGAAGAGATATGGGAACATATGTATATGTATAACTGATTCACTTTGTTATAAAGCAGAAACTAACACACCATTGTAAAGCAATTATACTCCAATAAAGATGTTTTAAAAAATAAATTAATAAATCAAATTTTAAAAAATAAAATAAAACGTAAGACACAAGCGGGAGGAGGTATGGGGATATATGTATAGATATAGCTGATTCACTTCATTATAAAGCAGAAACTAACACACCATTGTAAAGCAATTATACTCCAATAAAGATGTTTAAAAAAATAAAATAAAAACAAAACAAAAAAAAAATGTAATGACATCAGCTTCCAGCCACTGGGAAACTGTGTTTGACCCTTTTAGTGTTCTACATGTGTTACTTCAGTTTAGTCTTGTAATACTTTAGTGAAGTATAATATAATTGATGTAAACTGCATGTATTTAAAACATACAATTTGGTAAGATTTTTTATATACATCCTTGAAACCATCACTGCAATCAAGATAATCAATGTACCCATCACCCCCAAAAATCTCCATGTCCTCCTTTATAATCCCTCTCTCCTGCCCCCATCCCTGGACAGCCATGGATCTGCTTTCTGTCACTATCAATGAGTTGGCATTTTCTAGAATTTTATGTAAATAGAATCATACAGCAATGTGATCCTTTATATCTGGCATCAGTGTATTTATTTTGAGATCCACTCATGTTGCATGTATCAATAGTTATTTTATTGCTAAGTAGTATCACATTATATAAATATGCCGAATTTGTCCATCCATTGACCCGCCAATGGACATTTGGGTTGTTTCTAGTTTGAGGCTATTATATTTAAAGTTGCTATGGACTTTCATGTTCCCCTTCGGTGAATAACTGGGAGTGGAAGAGCTAGATCATATGGTAGGTGTTTAACTTTGTAAGAAACTATCGAACTGTTCTCCAAATTGGCTGTATGATTTTACATTCCCACCAGCAATGTGTGAGCATTCCAGTTCTTCCATACCCTTGGCAAAACTTGATATGATCCATCTTCTAAATTTTAGCCATTGTGATACCCCAGGTCTATAGAGGCATTTCATTGTGGTTCTAATTCGTGCTTTCCTAATCACTAGTGATGTTTGGCATCTTTTCATGTGTTATTTATTTGCCATTCACAGATCTTCTTTGATTATGTGTTCAACTCTTTTGTCTATTGTTTATTGGTTGTTTGTTTTGAGGGTTCTTTACATACTCTGGATATAAATCTTTTATAAGATATACGCTTTGCAAATATTTTCTCCCAGTCCATGGCTTGTATTTTAATTCTCTGACTATCTTTCAAAGAGTAAATGTTTTTTTAACTTTCATTAACTTCAATTTATCAGTGTTTTCTTTTACAGACCATGCTCTTGGTGTCATCTAAGAAAGTTTGCCTAACCCAAGGTCACAAAGATTTTTTCCTCTGTTTTCTTCTAGAAGTTATATCATTTTAGGATTTATATTTAGATCTGTAATCAATTTTAAATTAAGTTTTTGTGTGATGTAAGGTATGAACTGAAGCTCACTTTTTTGCATAGGGACATCCAATATTGCCAGGACCATTTGATGAAAAAACAATTTCTCTACTGAATTTCCTTTTCACTTTTGGCAAATCTCAGTTGTGCATATATCTATGGGTCTCTTTCTGGACCCTCTATCTTGCTCTATTGATCTTTCTGACAAATATGTCAATATGACACTGTTTTGATTACTTGAGCCTAATAAGTCTTGAAGTTAAGTAACGTTAATCTTCCAAATATATTCTTTTTCACAGTGTTTTGACTATTCTAGGTCTTTTGCATTTCCATACGAATTTTAAAAACAGCTTGTTTCTAAAAAAACAAATGCCTGTTGGGCTTTCAATTGGATTGAGTTGACCGAGAGAACTGACACATCAATATTAGGTCCCCTGACCTTGAACGGTATATGTCTCTCCATATATTTGGTTCCTGTTTAATTTCTCACACCAATGTTTTTTTTTTAGTCCAGAGTGTATAAGTCTCATACATCTTTTGTCAGAGTTATCCCTGAGCATTTAAAAATTTTTGATGCTGTTGTAAATGGTATTTTTTATTTCAATCTCTAATTGTTCATTGCTAGTAAATATACAGTTGATTTTTCTATATTGATCTTGCATCCTGAAACCTTGTTAAGCTCATTTATTAGTTCTAATAACTTAGATTCCTTTGGGTTTTCTATGTAGCTGATCACGTTGTCTGCAACTAAAGTTTTACTTATTCCCTTCCTGTGTGGATGCATTTCATTTCTTTTTCACACCTCATTGTACTGGCTAGACCCTTAAGTACAGTGTTGAACAGAGCAGATTCTGAAAAAGGACATCCTTCTCTTGTTCCTGATCTTAGGGGTAGAATATTCACTCTTTCACCATTAAGTATGTTAGCTGTTGGCTTTCATAGGTGCTCTTTATCAGTTTGCAAAAGTTCCTTTTTATTCCTAGTTTGCTGAGAGTTTTCATAAGGAATATAAATGGTGAATAATGAAATGTTAAAACATATGTAAAAACTGATTGGAAAATGGCCACCATACTTCTTCTTCTCTGTCAGCATCTGTCTCCTGACCTTTGAAATATGACTTTGCTTCTCTTCCCATCAAGAGATGAGGTCTTTTTCCCCAGATCTTGAACCTGGGATGGCCCTGTGACTTGCTTTGGCCCATAGAATGTGAAAGAAGTGTGCCAGTTCCCAGCTGTTCTAAAATATGCCCAAGGTTGTTGTCTTTTTGTGTTTTTTTAAACTTTTTATTTTATATTGGAATATAGTTGATTAACTATATGTGTGTTAGTTTCAGGTGTACAGCAAAGTGATTCAGTTATACATATACACATAACTATTCTTTTTCAAATCCTTTTCCCATTTTAGGTCATTACATAATATTGAGCAGAGTTCCCTGTGCTACACAGTAGGTCTTTGTTGGTTATCCTTTTTTTTTTTTTGGAGTATAATTAGAGGACAGATGTGTGGACACAGAGGGGGAAGGGGAGGGTGGGATGAATTAGGAGATTAGGTTTGACATAAATACACTACCATGTGTAAAATAGATAGCTAGTGGGAACCTGCTGTATAGCACAGGGAGTACAACTCGCTGCTCTGTGATGACACAGATGGGGGGATGGGGGGTGGGAGGAGGGAGGTCCAAGAGGGAGGAGATATATGTATACATATAGTTGATTCACTTCACTGTACAGCAGAAACTAACACAACATTGTAAAGGATTTTTGTTTTTTTTAAATCAGGTATGGTAAGACACGCAGACACAGAAATGATTGTCATTAGGGAAGAAGTTTATCCTCACAGAACCCTAGAAGAAAGAGGCAGAGCACACTGCACAGGGCCATCTGGGGAAGCACTAGGGTGGGTTAGGAGGCAGAAGGAGAGTAAGGGAGAGCATGGCCCAGAGTCTTTATTAGGGTTTTTGTGAGAAAGAACGGGTGAGGCAAGGTAGGTATGCTGAGTAACCTTAGGATTGGACAGTTTGAATAATTTTTGCAGACTATGGACTATTGAGTCATCCCGAGGTGTCTGGTAACTGGCTCTGGGGTCGTTTAGGGCAGGGGAAATATTGGCATGGTATGTGAGAGTTTGATAAAGAAGAAGAGTGGGGCTCTGGCTTGCATCTCTAGGTGAGTAACCTTTTTTCCTTTTTTTTTTTTCATGTCTGTCTTTGACCATAGTTTCCTTTTATTCTTTTTTCCTTAGGGTGCTTACCAGCTGGACTCTGCGTGGTCCCCAGTGGTCTCTGCTGTGAGTGGGGGCCTCCCTTTCTAGGGCATCCCACTCCAGCTCAGAGGGTTTACATCTGCGAGAGCACTAGTGCTATCAGCTTTCTTTTTCAAGTTTTTTTCTTTTGAGTGTGGACGTCCCTGGTACCGACACGCAGTACTTCAGAGAGCCCTTGCACATTGATTACATGTTTTATGTTTTTTAATTAATTGAACCATATCCTCGGGGAGTGAGGGGTCTGAGGGGAGCCAGGGCTGGGATGTTCCTTTCCTTTCCCCCCTTTTACTAAACATGGAACCGCTGGTCTCCAGGGAGGGGCCCTCCTATATCCCACTGGGTGGGGGAACAAATCGCGACAGCAGCAAGCAGATGACAGCAGAGAAGCTTGCAGCCTGAACCACAGGGATTGCAGGACATCGCACCCCCCGGAAGAGGAGGAGGAACTCGCACTGACCCCGCAAATGGGACCCTCCACACATGGCAAAGGTTCAGGTGGCGCAACTCCCGACGACTCTACAGAACAGGCGCAAATGCGACTCCGCGAAGCTCCAAGGGGAAAGGGGAGGTGGTTTACTGACCGTCACCAGGAGTATATAACGTCCCGGGTACTAGGCACGTTCATCGAAATGACTCAGATGGCCCCAAGGCTTGTAGGTCCTGCCCAGTCAGCTGGTCAGACTCGTCCCACAGCACCGGAAGTGTGGTCACTCCTTGTCCCCTGCAGAGGGGTCTCTTGGGGAATCTGAAGTAGCTAATTACCTCCACACCCCCAGATGCTCTGTCCCGAACACCTGAAACTCTAGACCACCAGCAGCTCGGGGAGGACTCAGCTTCTCGAGTTCCAGCATTTGCGGCTGGGAAATCATGGAGCCACAACGCAGTCACCGTCGAGCAGCACGCACCCCGACACCTGGCTGTGCCTCTCGGGGCAGTGGCCGCTGCCTGTGGGGGCCGGTTAGTAAGCAGAGAGCAGTCTGAAGACATAGCCTCTCCATCTAGTGTCAAACCGCCCTGCTTGGCTGTACCAGTTGTGTTAAAATGTACCCAGTGTTGAGCATCTTTTCATGTGCCTGTTGGCTAGCAAAATAATACAAATGAATCTATATACAAAACAGAAACAGACTCACAGGCATAGAAAACAAACTGATGGTTACCAAAGGGGAAAGGGAGGGGGGAGGGATAAATTAGGCGTATGGGATTAACAGATACAAACTACTATACATAAAATAGATAAGCAACAAGGATCGACTGTATAGCACAGGGAACTACATTCAATATCTTATAATAACTTAGAATGAAAAATAATCTAAAAATATATATAACTGAATCTCTTTGCTGTGCACCTGAAACTAACACAATATTGTAAATCAAATATACTTCAATTTAAAAAAATATACTCAGGGTTTTTTTAACCAGGTATGGTAAGACGTGAAGACATGTTATAAAGGAGGAAGTTTAAACGCATAGATCCCTAGAAAAATGAGGCAGAGCACAGCATGCAGGGCCACATGGGGAAGCACCAAGGTGGGTCAGGAAGCAGAAGGGGAAGAAGGGAAGGCATGGCCCAGAGCTTTTTTCGGGGCTTTTGTGGGAAGAAATGGGCAAGGCAAGGTAGGAATGCTGAGTAAGCTTAGGATTAGATAATCTGAGTAATTTTGGCAGCTCTGGGCTATAGGGGTGGTCCCTGGTTGCCAGTACCTAGCTTGGGGTGATTTAGGGCAGGAAGAATATTGACTTGATATGTGAGAGTTAGATAAGGGTGGTCGGGGCTGTAGGCTCTGGATTGGTTGGTTTGTACATCAAAGGCATTCTCACAGGGGAGTCACTTGTTATCTCTAGGAACTAAGTAGCCCTTCCTGGAGAGAACCAGGCTCTAACACAGAGCATCAAGAATATGGAAAATAAGAATATATGGTCAATCTGCCAACCCATGTCTCAAAACAACTTTGTGCGCTTTCACTTCCTCTTTTGAACTTTTATCTTCACCATGAAGATAGGAACAGGCCCACTGTCAGATGAGGCCACATGAAACAGAAATAAGCCATCCCAGCTGAGGCCATGCTAAACCAGGGACTGCCCCCACCCTGAGCCAGTCCACAGCTGACTGCAGGTGCATGAGTGAACCCAACCAAGATCAAGCAGACCCACCCCATCAGCAGAAGTACCCAGCTTATGTACACACTCCTAAATAAGCTAAATAAATAAATAAGCTAAATAAATGCTTATTATCTTATGCCAATAAGTTTCCGGGTTATTTGTTATGCAGTATTAGCTAACTGATACACCACATTTCTCTCACTGCAGAGCTGCAGGACTCAATAGCCTTGCAGTATTTCCTCTAGTGCCTTGGTTCTTCTCAATCATCTCTTCACCATTATCTTTGTTCCTAAGATTCCACAGGTATTTCATCCTGCCTAAAGAAACTGAGCTGGTAGAACTCATTTCCCCCTTTCAGTGCATCCTTTATTCAACCACCCAGCAGATACTTAAAATGTGCCTACTATATGTGCCAGGCACCAAAGAATAGAAAAATGACGAAGATAGTGATAGAACCTGCCACCAAAGAACTTACAGGAGATATGAAAATTAAATAAATAATTGCAAAAATAATTACAGTGGAGTTAAACGTAGCATTTCACCCAGAATTTGTTCCATTCAGCATATAAAGTACCCCAATCTGCAATTAAGTTGCAACCACAACACTCAGCCAGAACTGTCAGAGCTTACCTTGTGAGAGAGCAGGTGCCCATAGTGATTGTAATTCACACCCCTCCATGAATAGCGGGACTCCCTCTGCAAGGGGGTACACCAGCTCCAGACCAGAGGAGTCCCGCACAGCTGTAATGAAGGAATTACAGGGTCCAGGAGAAGGAGTCTGGAGGGCTTTGAAGACAGACCACCATGAGGGAGAGGCTGGGTGGGTTGGAAAAGGAAGCCTCCACCAGGGTCAGCCAGACTGGATCTCGGTCTCAGATCTCCCACCCACTCACTGGTGACCTTGGGAAAGCCCCTTAACTCCTCTGAGCCTCAGTTTCCCTAGGATCCTGTGAGGGTTGCATGAATATAATGCATGTGAATATGCCCAGCACAGCGCTTGGCTCAGAAAAGATGGGGTGGAATGAAATTTCGTCCACTGTGATGAGGAGACCTGGGACCAGGACCCAGTGTTCTGATGTCTGAACTCTGACCCTTCTGCCTTCCCTCCTGTTCTAGAAGCTAAACCCAGTGTCCCTCCTTTTGGACCCAACAATGAGTCACTTTACACTTGGTGCCTCCCTTGGCCACGTGCCCCTCACAGCATTCAAAGATGCCGGGATTCATCAGAGCACCGCTTCCTGGGATGACCGCAGCTCCACACCAGCTCCTTTCCCATCTCCATCCCTCCCTCGAGATTCCACATCCCTGGGACAATAGCTGAGTGCATTTGCAGAGAGTTTCTAATGGCTGGTTGGGTCCCTCAAGGACTACTGTGCATTCCCTATAATGACATTCATTAGTCTCTCTGACACCAATACTGTTCTCAGGTTAATATGTTTAACTAAATGAGGCATTATTTTCAGTTAGAAAACTCCTGAAGAAGCATGTTTTCTCCTGGTGAACGAAGCTGGTGAATAGATTAATACCAGGCTTGAAAAGCCGACCAAGAAATTGAGTCTAACCAGCTCCTTTTTCTTCTTCAGGTATAAACTGAGCTTGAATTAATTTGAGTTAAACTTGTCATTTCTTAGAGTAAGAAACAGGAGGAAAATCCCCACTTTGGCTCTGGGATTTGTCTTCCATGTGCCTGCTGTTTCCCTCCTCCCATCCCCAGCCCCAGCTCTAAGACCAAGGACCAGCAAATGATGGCGGGGGCGGGGTGGGGGGGGGCGAAACGTAGCATCTGAAGTTGAGCAGTAGGAGGGGACAGAGTATGAAAGGGGAGCTCTCACGTGGCTACAGAGGCCACAAGCACAGTGGACACAGCGGGAGTCCAGCTGTCCTGTCTCTGTCATTGCCTGCTTTGTGGGGTTCACTGTGCCCAGAACCTAGTAGGCACTGAATAGACATTTGTTGAATGAGTTAAGTAGATGATCAACAAACGGCTTTTATTTATTCAAGGAATCACATGATACCAAGAGAGAGAAAGTACTCAATGTCCCAGATACATCTGGTGGGTGAGTCAGTGTTTATGACTCCTGGCCTAAGGGCCAAGTATGACCCAAAGGCCAATCTCCTTTGATTAATTGACCAGTGGATATTCCCACATAACTTTTCCCAAGGGCACTTAGAGACACTGCCAGCCATAAGATGCCAGCTGGTATGCACTACCCCTTCTCCCAGAAATGGGCTTCCAAGTCATACCAATTCAATGCTGTGTTTGCACAAAAGTCAGGTGGCAGGAAGGGACTCAGCACCCTTGCTGTACCCACCCTCCCCACTCACTCCGGACAAGTCCAGCCCTGTTTCCATTGCATTCAGAGTCAGGGGTGGGAGTGTTTGCTATGGAATGAATGAGGGTTTTACAGGCAGGCAGAGTTTATTCCAAACTCACTTCTGTCCCCTCCCCAACCTGAGAGAGCTTGGGCAAGTCCCTCCACCACTCTGAGGCTACGTTTACTTAGTTGTAAAGTGGCAATAATGCTGCATTCTTTATTGTATCACTAAAACGAATTAAATGAAACCACACGTGTAACAGAGTGAGTGCTCGGTGAATGCAAATTTAAATTGGAAGGAGATGATTTCATCAGGCACTTCCCAGGATTTTACCTTCTGGCCTCCTCAAATCTACCTTCCCTCCTGCAGTTCTCCAGCCCAACTGATTCCAAGTTGTGAGTCTGACCATGGGATCTCCTACCCTTCCTGGCCCATCTTTTCCACATCCCTGGTCTCCCACTCTGTTGGCTGTAGCTGCTCCTACAGGGTCTTGACAGTCAGCCCATCTAAGGTCTTAGATAATAACCTGACCACAGCTTGTGAACGTGCCCTTTAGTGTATCCAAGAGTGCCCCTCCCACCATCATATGGTATCATGGTTGATGGAGACAGCTTAGCTTTGGCGTTCTTTTTTCTGGACCACCCAGACCTAGGACAGGCCCTCACTCTCCTTTAGAACCTTGGATATGGCCATGCTGGCCTAGGTTCTAACTCCAGCTTCCGTATGTCTTTCATGACTCAAGGAATAGTAAATTAATATAGTGAAAAGGAATCTCAGACAAAGAGTTTAACAATCTCTCTCTTCATTTTACAGGTGAAGAAATGCCAGGAGTGTTGGAGTAGTGATGTAAATTGGTCAACAACAATGGTCACTGGACTAAAAGGCCAGTGACTTGGATCAGCTTTATATCCCCTTGGGGAAAATAAATTCCCTCCATGAGCCACAATCCTCTGATTCTAGGATGCCTGGTTTGATATACAATGCAGGTGCTATCTCTGAGTTCCACAGCCCTAATTCTGTCCCCATATGGGGAAAAGCACCCAACAGGCTTGTGAGTCTGCTGATTGCCCACCACATTTTTGTACTCCAAGTATTTTATCCCTTCTGTTCTCCTATACAGAAGATTCTTGATGAATGGCTAATAAATGTGGCCATATTCATCAACACCAAACTAATTAGATTTTTTAGAAGCTTCTTTAGCAGACACCTCATGAGACATTGAAATGTTTTTCAACAGGTCAAGAAAGCAACTCCCAGATTCAGAGAATGTTCCAGCTGGAAGTGTTTTGGCAATTGTTCTATCCAAACTTCTGTATTTTAGAGATGAGAAAACTGAGGCCCAGGGAGAGAAAAAGTCTTACCGAGGGTCCCTCTGTGAGTTAGTGGCAGAGCTGGAACCAGAACCAAGATCAGCTCCTGGTCCCCAGCCAACAACCCCGTCTACTTCCCTCTGCAAGTGCTGCAGAAATCCACCCAAAATATTTCAGTCATGTCCCTGGGCTGAAGACCCTAAAAATCAGCCCTGCTATGATGATAGCTAACAACAGCAATGATGTCACTGTGTGTTGGCTGCTTTGCACTCATTATTCCATTGACCCTTCATGGGAGCTCTATGAAGTAATCCCCAATGTTAGTGGCATTTTAAAGATGAGGAAATTGAGGATAAAGATACTTGGCTGGTTGGCGTGAAATATGAGATACGTGTCAGTGCTCTTAACCACATGGCTCTTTACTTCTCAAAGGCCCTCTAAGCCAACTGCAGCTTCAGCTTATTCTACCTACTCCAAGACCTCACCCTACCTCGCCTACCCCCAAATCTCTGCTTCTCCAGTTGGTGGATTCCCAGGCACAGCACCTTTTTGAATGATAAGCCAACCTTCCTAGAACGTCCATACTACTCAAAGATTTAGTGGAAGATTTTTTTTAATTCAAGAAAATACAAATATATAATGGAATACAGTGAAAATTAACATGACTTTTTTCAAGATCAGTGAGCAGTCCTCAAAATGTTCTGTTCCGTGGTGGCTCATGTCTGTCAATGCCCTCAGATTCCCAGAGAGCATTCACTACCCTCTGCCCTAAGAGGGTTTTGTAAGAAAAGTTTCAGGAGCATTGCCCTTAATAATAACTGGCACCCTAAAGATCATCTAAGCCCTCAATAACCTTAATCCCTAAAGGTCAACTGGATCATAAAAGGTGTGACCCATGCATGTACCTGGGGAGAGCACTCCAGGCCACAGGAACCACAATTGTGAGGCAGGAGGTGGGAGTGTGCCTGGCATACTAGAGGGTCATCAAGGAGGGCTGGCCCCCAGGTGACTGGGGCAGAGTGGGGAGCGAGGGTTAGGGGAGGGGAGGGGAGAGAGGTCACAGGTATCTTGGGTGCCCATGAAGGATTCTTTCATCTGAAGAAGATGGGAGCCATGGAGGGTGTAAGCAGAAAGGACCTGGTTGCACTGGCACTTTCATAGACTCTATTCTTCTGCTCCATGGAGACAAGACCATAGAAGGCAAAAATGGAACCAGGGAGAAAGTTGAACAGCTCCCGCAATAATCCAGGCAGATGTGGCTGTGATAAAGGTGGGAGCTTAAATACACGTATTTTCCAGGGTTACCGTAAGGATCATGAATAATGAATAATAAGTAAACAAACAAGCACCCAGCACAGCGCACAGTACATTGTAGGCCCTCAGGAGATGGTAGCTATTATCATCAGTAAATGCAAAGGGCTGATAAATCTGAAATCAAGTCTTGTCGCTGCCTGTCTTCATCTGAGTCTAGTAGCTCCGTCTGGTCTCTTGAAACAAACCCTCAGGCTGCAAAGAGAAATTGCTGATGATGCAATGCAGCAGGGAGTCCCTGGCCTAGGTCTTCCCATCACTGGGGAAAGGCTTAGATAAGTGATAAAACACTCACATTTCACACATTCAACATGTGCTCAAGCAACGTCATCTGGGGTGTTTTTAAGGTGAAGGTAACCTTTTAAAATAATTTGCTCTCTCCTGACTTAAAAATTAAAGTAAAAGTCTGAAAGCAACTTGAGTTCTCCCAAATCAAAGCCCTTCACTTGTCATAAACTTTTTTGATGGCATTTTTAATTACATCAATAGCATGCTATGTTCACATAGGCAATAGATCAAGCGTGCTTGCTTTGGAGTGAAGCTGACAGCCAGTTCAGATCAGAAAATGTGGCTTTGGGTGAGTCGAAAAAGAAAATAGGGCCCCAAGACAAATCAGCTTCCAGCTTTTCAAAGGCAGCGTTCATGCTTGTTGGCTTTTGTTCTTTCTGAGAATATCAGTCAGAAAATTCCCAGACGAGGTTGAACATCTCCCTGGAACATAGAGTAGGAACCACATTGAGCAAAGACATTGATCCTGAGTGGAGCTGGGAGCTGGACCACAGCTGGCTGGGTGACCTCGAGCCCATTGCTCTACTTCTCCAGGCCTCAGTTTCCCCAATGTGTAAAGCAAGGGGTTGGGCCAGTTGGTCTCTAACAATCTTTCTGAGTCTAAAATTAAAATAAGTCAAAGAAAAAGTGAGACAAAGGAAAGTAAGTGAGCAGGGAGTGGAAAAAAGGAGGGAAGTGGAATCCTGAAGGGTGATACATAGAACCAAAGTGAGGGAAGCACCAGCCTCTGAGAGAATGTGATGACCAACCCAGAAAGGATTAGGCGGCAGGGTTTGTTAACCCCTTCACCTCCACCGTCTCACTCAATCCTCTGCAGAGTCCCAGGAGGTCGGTCTTTTTATCCCCATTGCATGATTGTGGCACCTGAGACACAAACAGGTGAAGGGACTTTCCCAAGGTCACACTGCTGGACAATCAGAGAAGGAAACAGAAGGAAACATGGGTTTGGCTGACTGCAGTCCCTAGAGAGGGTCACAGAGGTGACACTCTCCAGATCTTCCAGCTCCAACCCCAGGACCCTTGCCATCAGTCTCTGGATTCCTAACAGCCCACTGGACATGTCCTCCTGGATGCACTGATGGCATCTCCACGTGTTCTAATCACCAAAATTGGTGCTATCACCTTCCAGTCGCACAGCTAGACATGAATGCATTGGAATTTGAGCCCAGATCCAACTCACTTTAAAGTTCAGGTACTTTCTAGCCTATGATATCACCACCCCCACCCCACCCCCAGTAAATCAGATGCCAGGTTCTATGATTCTTTCCATGTGAAGTTTCCTCTGTCAGTTTCTTCCTCTCACATCTGACTACCCATCTTTGAGTCACAACAAGAGAAACCCAGGCAATATCTCAGACACTACTCTGTGAACTGTGCAAGGGCAGGACCTACACCTGGTTTATCAAAGACCCCCAGTGCTCAGCAGAAGGCCTCAGCCATGGGCCGGTTACCCCAGGAGGTAGGTCAGGATGCCTGGGTACCTCATCCCCCAACAAAGTCCCTAGGGTGGGAAAGGCAGCCAGGCTGGGCCAGGTCCAGATGACCTGGCCTCAAGCCACTCACCCAGAGTGGCTTGAGAATGTGTCCCCAGGACCAGGGCTGGAAGGAACCAACAGCAGAACCAGGGAAGAGGAAGACCTTCACTGAAGCCCCAAGGAGGGGCAAGACTGGGAAGGAGCAGTGAGCACCTGGGCCGGGGGCCTGAGACAGACCAAGGGTGAGGTGAGGTCATGGGGAAAGCGAGTGATTCAGGGGCATGTGGGGAAAGGATGGGCCTCACACACTGCTGGTGGGAAGACGAATTGCAATAAACACTTTGGAACACTGTGTGATGGTATCTTTTATGGCTGAACATACGTATAGTCATATATACATATACTATGTGTATATATATATATATATATATATAT
Organism: Balaenoptera acutorostrata; assembly: GCF_949987535.1. Classification (NCBI taxonomy): domain Eukaryota; kingdom Metazoa; phylum Chordata; class Mammalia; order Artiodactyla; family Balaenopteridae; genus Balaenoptera; species Balaenoptera acutorostrata. Next base: position 23,512,020 of record NC_080064.1, on the reverse strand, counting down.
ATATATATCTCTCAGTATATGTGTACATTGCTATACATATGTTCATGAAATAGTCCATGAAATCCAGAAATTCCACTCCGAGGTGTCCACCCAGCAGAAATTCATCCATATGTTCCCCAAAAGACACACGCAAGAATCCCATAGCAACACTGTTCATAGCAGTCCCAAAGTGGACAGTACTCAATTTCACCTGGAGTTAGATGGGTAAATAAATAGTTGCATATTCAAACAATATACATGTATCATACATCAACATGAGTGAACAATGTACAACAACGCAGAAACTTGGATAAACCACACAAACATAATGTTGAACAAAGTGGGAACAAGGCACGTAAGAGCACAAAATAGTTCAAATCCACTTGTATGAAGTTCTGGATCAGGCACAGGCCATATACAGTGTTAGACATCACGATACTGATTACCAGTCTAGGCTTGGAGGGACAGTGACAGGCTGGGCTACTGGTAACATTCTCTTGTTTGACCTGGTGCTTGTCCTACAAGTATATTTAGTTTCAGAAAATTCTTCTAGCCATACACTTACGATTTGTGTACTTTGCTCTATGTATGTTTTACATTACATTATCCTATAATAAAAAGTTGGCTTTAAAAAAAGATAAGTCCCAAGGCCCATTCTACTGAAATGCCTAGAAAATGCCAGAGAGGTGGCATGGCTGCAATCACACCAGACAGATGCACCCCACACATTGCATATGAACAAACCGTTCACAGTCGAATGATGAATGAATGAAGGGATGGACAACTACATGAACCATTGAATAAATGAGTGAACCAGGGAATAACAAACAAATGAAAGAATGAAGTGATGAATGAAAGAGCACATCCTCGAGTGGTAGGATGAATGACCCAATGAAGTAAAGTGTGAAGGAATGAAGGAGTCGCTGGTTGACTGAGTGAGGAACTGGGTACATAAATAAACAAGGGGAGAAAGAGTGAATGAAAGTACAATCAATGGAAGGAGGAATGAATAGCAAGGAATAAATGAACACAGGATGAGTGTATGAATAAATGAATGAAAGAAGCAATAAATGCATGAAAAATAAAACTAGTACTAGAGGTGAATGAGTGCATATAAAAAACAATAAGCAAATGCATAATTGTACAAAGGTATAAATGGAGTAATGGTTTGATGTGTTCTGGCTGGACATGAAGGGGAAGTATCAATAACCTTGAGGAAGCACTTCCACTCAATTTAGACGTAATAAGAATATAATTGCAAATATCACTGGTGCCACTGAGTACGCCGCTCGCTCCCCAGGATTAACTCTGGTTTCAGTGGGAAGAGCTAAATAGCGTTGACTACATTGTTTTCCCAATTATGTTCCAGATAATTACCTATTATGTAGCAAACCCCCAGCATGATTTTAATAATCACTATTTAAATAACACATTTTCATTGTCTCCTTGCAAGTTAAACTCTGGTTAGTATAATTACTGTCAGCGTGGGAAAGTTTGCTGTGTGGCCTGGGAATGAAGAAGGGGGTTGCGTCATCACCATGATTGTCCCATAAGCCCCCGAAGCCAGGTGATGCTGAGGACGGAGCTCAGGTTTGGGGAAACCTGGATCCAGGACATGAGGCAAGTCCCTCCCCCATCTGGGCCACCTCTGTCAGCTCCCCTGAGAAGTGAAGATGGTCTCCAAATGCCCAAACTCCCCAGGTTATCGGGAGCTCTCACTCTAGACCCAGGTCAGGGTCAGAGTTAGTCACCCCCCAACTGTTTCCCCACAGCTCAGGCACATCCTCATCAAGGGGTAATGGGGTCTCTATTTCTCCCCCACCTGACTGAGGGCGGGACCCATCTGGTCCTCAGCGCAAGCTCGGCTCCCAGCGCAGGGCCTGCACACAGTAGGTGCTCAGCGAACGCTGGGAGAGGAACGCATGAATCTTGCTGTGCAGTGTGGGTTTTGAGAAGCCACTTCAGTCCCTTTCAGAACTATGACGTTTGATGAGCAGGCGGCCTCTCACCACGTCCTCAAGGAGCTTCTCACGGTGGCCCCATCGCTGACGCTCTCCCAGGTGTCACTCCTTCTCTGGACTCCGCCTGCGTCTGCCCATCTCAGCCCCTCCCCCACTCCCTGTGCGCTGCCTCTAGTACGTATGGAAACCGGTGCGATTGTACACAGAGTCTCAATGGGCTCTGCTCTGATCAAAGTGCATGAGGGTTAACGTGTCTCCGGGTCCCCACACTGACCCTGACCCGGCCCAGGTATTGATGAGAGGTCAGCATGGGGGACGGAGGATGGGGGACGGACAACTGCGCAGTCCCTCATGAGTGCCTGAGGAGCTGACTCCCTGACAATGACCTGGATGCCACACCTGCTGTCTGTCGTGTGGACTGAATGCTGTGTCTCCAGTCTCTATCCGTGATTCTAGAATTTCTGCCTCCTTCCAGAGTGAGGGAGAGTTGCAGAAGGACTGTCCAAGAGGGACACCGGGCTCCTCTTCTTAAGTTTGCTACATTTTTCGAATTGTCCTTGATCATGACAAATTGCTCCTAAGAGAGAAGAGAAATAGACAGAGGTGGCCCCTTTGAAATGAAGTCAAGTTTCCTTCTACACAATGGGACGTGGGCATTTAAAATGCCCTTTCACATGGTTAGCGTAGATTCTTCAGTAATTGAGTGACTGGAGAGTTTGGCTATTTTAGTGGTATAGGAATCTTGGATTCTCAGCTTAGAGGATTCTGCCCCTTCACAGGCCAGGAAACAATGTTTGCCCTGATCTCTAGGTCACAGGGTCCCTTTCTGGTTTCCCTCTTAAGTGGGTAAGGGAAATCAGGATGAAATTCCCAGGGGGATACGGAGATGATTAAGGGGGAAGAGCCAACTTGTCCCACTGGGGGAGGGAATGAAGATGGCACCGTGATAGTTTTAATCATCTGAATTAATTAATAATAAGTATTATCACTCACGTGGATTGAGAGATTTCCATATACCAAGCACTGTTCTATGTATTAACTTATTTAATCCTCATGACAAGCTCATGAGGCTAAGTACCGCTATCATTCCCATTTTACACATGAGAAAACTGAGGCACAGAGGAGTTGAGTGGATCACAGGAAAGGGAGGTAGGTGGGGTGAGGGCCACAGACTTGGGAGTCAGGCAAGTCAGAGTTCATATCTCTCCCCGTTTTGCTACTCATCACCTGTGTGGCTTTGAATAAGTGACTCCAAGTCTCTGAGCCTCAGTTTCCTCCTCTGTGAAATGGGGAGATAGGGTATGACACCTGCAGACACTAGAGTGTGGTAGGGGCTGCAGAGATGAGATGCCCGTCTCCTGTCTTGAAGCTGGAGTCAGCACCAAGCCCCCACCCGTTGGATTGGGGCACATTCAGGCCTGGGCACGATCAGAGGAGGATGCTGGTCCCTCAGCAAGAGATGGATTGTCTGAGCCAGGACTGCCGCCAGGTCTGTGGGTCAGAGAAGATCTAGGGACACATAATCCCAGTGCCGTTTCTTGGCGGAGGCCCATCCCAGCAAAGGGCAGTGGACACTCAACATCTATTCTGAAAAGCTTTCCAGCGGAAGAGCTGAGTTCCCACAGTCAAGCCCAGAGTTTTGGGTAAATGGAGTGGAACGGCTGGATTGTGGGGTAGATGCAGTCAAGTTTTTAAGAAACCACCAGACTGTTCTCCATTGTCATTGTAACATTTCATATTCCCACCAGCAATGTATAAGGGCTCCGTTCTTCCACATCCTCACCAATACTTGTTATTTTCAGTCTTTTTAATTTTAGCCACTCTAGTAGGTGTGTAATGCTCTCTCATTGTGGCTTTAATTTTCATTTCCTTGATAACTAACAATGTTGAGCATCTTTTCTTGTGCTTATTGGCCATTCACAGATCTTCTTTGATTACTTTTTAATGAAAAACACATTTGCATCCAAACTGAAATTATGTTGTCAGCAGTTAATTATCACTTGTCAAGCAACCGTGTGCCCAGATTGTGGATTTAATTTTCATACAGGTTTGCAAACGCCTCGTTCCTCATGTTTGACGAGGCCTCTGTGAGCGGGAGACATTCATTGTTGGAAATGGTGCTTTTTTTAAAGCAGTTTTAAAAATAAATAGGTTTTCTTGGTGTCCGAGTTAGGGCTCTTTGCAAAAAACAGAAAACCAGTGTAGCTTAGGCAAGAGGAAATTGTGTGTGGATAGAGTACCAGGCTTGGGGTCGGGGGGAGCGTCTCATGGAAGACCCTGCCACACTAGAGCCTAAAACCAGGGCCTGCAGCCCCCGCTGGGACCCTAGACAGCTGCTCACTGCCCACCCCGGGGGCTCATCTCAGCTTCTCTCTGGGCACCTGTTCATCCTTCTCTCTACAGCTGGTTTTCCTGCTCCTCTCCTCTCATTGCCAGAATCACCTCCCTCCTCCCTTGAAACCACACATCCTCAGGTCAAGGGCCAGCAGAGATGGACCTGACTGGTGTGTCTCATCCTCCCTTGGCTGCTGACCCGCCGGTGTCCTGAGAATCCTCAGCCTCTCGGATCTGTAAGTGTCACCAGGTTGACCTGTATCATGTGTGTGTTGCTTGTCATCACGCAAGTAGAGCTCTTTCCTCGGCTGGGCAAGGAGCCAGAGCACGAGGTGTCTCTGCCTGGCCGTGGTGGGGCCGGGGGCTCGAGGAAGGGGGCTCAGGGTAGGGGGGTCATCAGAGCTGGGAGCAGAATCCATTCCTGACTCCTGAGAGGGTGAGGGTTGCCACCCACTCCACCCTCTTCATCCTCTCCCTCCAAAGGGGAGTTGGGTGGAGCGTGGGGGATGGGAATGACACTCACAGCACCCCCCCCCTCCGCTGCCTTGTGGGCTCACCTTCCCCTGCCTCTGACTGCGGCCAAACGAACACATCTGTGTGTCACGTGAATGGGTGAGTGTGTGTGCGTGGGGGAGGGGTGTATGTGTATCCGGGGGGAATACGTGCCTGTGTCCACGTGTATCTGCATCTGTCTCTGCCTGTGTGTATCTGTGTCTCTGTGTGTGTCCATGTGTGTGCTGACCATATCTGCACACCCGTCTACACATACAGAGGTTCTGGATGGAGCCCATTGGGGTCTGACTCCGGGACCCCCAGTCCAGTGCTCTCTCCACTTCCCACACTGCCCCCCCATTACTGAGGAGAGCGTAATGCACCCCAGCCCCACCTCCACACAGACCACCTTTCTCTCCATCCCCAGCTGTAATTGACATAAATGCCGTTCTAATTTCTAATCATTTTGTGCAATTTGCAAAATGGTTTCTTTGGTTCCTGCAAAAGGGGCTACACAGTCGGCTCTGCTGTGCTTCTCCCTGGAGGATTTTTATGAAAATGATGTGGCAAAAAGTGTTGTCTTATAGTTAAGCAAAAAGAAGGAAAAAATAATAGAGCATCCTGAGGGGGAGGGAGTGCAGAGAGAAGACAGGTGGTCAGGGAGCATGCAGTGATCACAGGAAGAAGATGAGAAGCCTGTTATTTCAGCAAATCATTTCTTAACTAAGGGTTAGTTCCATTCATGTACTAATAGGCCAGCCTCGCCATCTCCTGTGATGGGAGTTTTTTTCCTTCCTTTTTTCCATCCAGCCCCATGGCCCTCAGCCCTCACCATTCCCTCCCAGGAACATGGGGCTGACACCAGTGGAAAACTCAGGTATGGTTTTGCGTAAAAACAGATGTGTTCGGAAGAATCTTCCATACAGGCTGGGAGCAGAGATGCAGGCGTGGGCCATGCAAGTGGGAGAGACTGAGGTCAGATATCTGACCCTCGGCCGCCCACTTCCCTGCTCCGCCCTCCTGCCCCTGGACACTGGCAGCTCCCACAATGTTTCTCTCAGGAAAGAGGGTAGATGGCCTTTCTTGCTTTTATTTTTATTTTCAGAGTAGCATTTTCACATGGATAACTATCACAACTTCCATTCCAATTTGATGAACATCTGGGAGTCTGGTAAGAACTCTTTCCTCCGCCGCTGGGAAGCAGCCGGCTCCTTCCACGTGTCCCTGAGATGCCAGGAGTGAGCAGTGAGGCACGTGAGCGAGGAGAGGCCTGAGCAGGACCGGGAGGCTCGCCCCGCCCCGCCCCGCCCCTGCCCTCTGCCTTCTCCCGCCCTGGATGAGGGTCCTGCTGGTAACAGGTAACCCGGGCAACCTCTGCATTGTCCCAGGCCCCTCACAGACCTGGTTGCCGAAGAGTGAGTAGAACAGAGCATCACAGCCCCATTCTGCCCGAGAGGCAAGTTGCCCAGCCCGCGTCACGGCCAGTGCACGCACAGGCAGTGACATTCCTGACCCCAGGGCAGAGACGTCCCTCCCTTGGCCAGCGGAGCTTCTGTGAGAGACATTCCTGGTGGCTCCAGTGGCCGTGCCCAGTAAGGAAAGCAGGTGATCTGACTACCCACCGCCACCCGCTAACCTGTCCAGGTGCCGGATCTCGTCTGCGGGGAGCTGTGGCTCTGGTTCCGTCCTCATGGTTCAGGCAGCTGCGAGCAGAGCAGGCCGACCCTGTCCGCATCCTGTAGCACCTGCGGGGTTGGTCCCACACCGGCCCACACCCCCTGTCCTGTCATTCCCTCTGACCTCCCTGGTGAGGATGCTCCAGGCAGAGGGAACAACACGTGCCAAGGCTCAGACGTTTGGGTGGCAGAAGAAAGACCAGTGTGCCTGGACCATCTTGAATGGGGGGATCAGAGGCGGACAGAGTCAGACTTCCCTGGGCCTTGGTGGCTGCATCAGGAATTCAAGACTTGAGCTTAAGTGCCACAGTAAGTCAATGAAGTATATTAAAGTCATATTTCTAAAGCTGTCTCTGGCTGCTTTGTGCTTAGAGGTGATGGGGATGAGACCTCAGGGCCCAGGGCCACTATCAGCGTGGACGGTGCCCCTGTGAGGCAGGAACCCTGGGGTGTGGAGCAGAGCAGGGACGGCTCTGCCCCGAGTCTCACAGGGTCACCCGGCTCCTGCGGGGAGAGTGACGGGAGCAGGGCCAGGGCAGAGGCAGGGACTAGGCAGAAGCCCACTGCACCGGTGCAGGCGTGATGGTGATGGACCAGGGGGAGAGCCTGGACAGTGGGAGAGGATCTCAGTTCTGGGATTAAGTGACAGTCAAGCAAATGGAAATTATTCACTCCCTATATATTAGGCATTATCAGTTCTTAAAACTTCATACTACTTTATCTAACATCTCCTTCCTTATAGAAAGCTATTCTAACAAAACAGAAGCTTAGAGGAAGATTAAAGGATGAAAATATTAATCGCAGTGTTATTCATAATAGTAAAAAAAGAAGCTATCTAAACTACATAAATAGGATGTTAAATAAATTATGAAATATTAATCAAATGGACTATTTCCAAGAACATATGAGATGGAAAACTGGTCAGAGGGGAGTGCCAGGCAAGAAAGACCCAAATCGGTGTGTGCAGAGTGGAGGGCACAGCTGGGGTTCTCCAAGACCCAGTTCTCCTGAGCCGCCCGCCCTCACAGTGGGGGAGTGGCATGCCCCCATCACCCTCATGTCAGTCTTCATGCCCATGAGACTTGCTTTGGCCAAGGAAACATGAATGGAGGTGGGGAGTGTCCCTTCCAGGAGGGAGCACCTAAGGGTCAGAGCTCAACATTCCAATCTTCCTTGTCACAGTTGAGAGACACACGTGGAGATGCTGACATCCTGAAACAGTGGCGCCTCCATCAGTGAGGGTCCCTGGTGATGAGCAAAGCCCTCCCCGCTGACTGCAGCGGACACATGACAGGAGCAAGGATAACCTCGGTTGTTTTGCAGGGTTGTTCATTATTGCATCATATCTGAGCTTATCCTGACAGTCACATAAAAATGAAAATGTACACAGACAAACAGAAGAATAAAGAAAGATATCAATAATTTACCAGCCACTATCTTTGGGAGATGTGGCATCAGGTGATTTATGTACTCTCATATTTACCATTTTACACTCCAAACGCTTCACCGGAAGTAGGCATCACTTACTTTAAGGGGAAAGGTCAGTGTTATTAACAAGAGTGCCGGGCCCTGGCGAGGCCATCCCCATCTCAGGCTGCGTCTTAGGCTCCAGGCGCACCGAGCAGCTGTCCAGCCCAATTAGCCCTTTATTACAGATGGTTTTGTTCTCTAATTGTCTGCCCTGCATAACTTAACACGGTCATCTACTGTCTTGTTCTCAAATGTTTAATTTAGTGTCGCTTGGCCTCGGTTTCTCATCTCTGAGTGCAGCAGTGGCAGAAAGGGACATCTTTTTTTTTAATTAATTAATTGTTATTAGAGTATAGTTGCTTTACAATGTTGTGTTAGTTTCTGCTGTACAGCAAAGTGAATCAGCTATACGTATACATACATCTGCTCTTTTTTGGATTTCCTTCCCATTTAGGTCACCACAGAGCACTGAGTAGAGTTCCCTATGCTATACAGTAGGTTCTCATTAGTTACCTGTTTTATACATAGTAGTGTATATATGTCAATCCCAATCTCCCAGTCATCCCACCCCTCCCCTTCCCACCTTGGTATCCATATGTTTGTTCTCTATATCTGTGTCTCTATTTCTGCTTTGCAAATAAGTTCATCCATATCATTTTTCTAGATTCCATGTATAAGCGATATTATACAATATTTGTTTTTCTCTTTCTGACTTATTTCACTCTGTATGACAATCTCTAGGTCCATCCACGTCTCTACAAATGACCCAGTTTCGTTCTTTTTTATGGTTGAGTCATATTCCATTGTATATGTGTACCACATCTTCTTTATCCATTCCTCTGTTGATGGACATTTAGGTTGCTTCCATGTCCTGGCTACTGTAAATACTGCTGCAATGAACGTTGGGGTGCATGTATCTTTTTGAATTATGGTCTTCTCTAGGTATATGCCCAGGAGTGGGATTGCTGGGTCATATGGCAGTTCTAATTTTAGTTTTTTAAGGATCCTCCATACTGTTTCCATAGTGGCTGTATCAATTTACATTCCCACCAACAGTGTAAGAGGGTTCCCTTTTCCACACAGAAAGGGAGATCTTTAGAGACCCCTCAGTGCCAACACTCCCTCGGGGCCTGGAATAGCAAGAGCTGACTCTATGCCAGGCCTGGCGCTTAGCTCTTCATGTGCATTAGTTCACTTAATCGTTTCAACAATCCTATCAGGGAGGCACTGTTGCTATCCTCCCATTTTAAAGATGAAGATACTGAAGCACAGAGAGGTTTAGGAACTCATCCAAGGTCACACAGCTCAGAAGTGCTGGAGCTGGGCCTTGAACCCCAGCAGTCTGCTCCCCAGTCCCTGCTCTTCCTGCTGTACTGAGTGTCGACATCTACTGTGCCCAGACCCTGTGCCGGGGCTGGGCTTGATGCCCAATGTCAAGATGGCGGCATCTACCTGTTAGCTGATTAATGATCATCATCATAGTCATGATAACCATGCCAGTGAACATGCATTCGGGGCTCATCGTGTACCAGGCATTTAACACACATTAGGGGGTGGAGTCCCCACAACGTCCTTCCCACCAGAGACTGTCACAATCACTGTGTTACAGATAAGAATCCGAGGCACAGAGAGGCCCTGGGTTTGCCCAGAGTCCCACCTCCAAGTGCTGCCTGGAAGTGCCATGTCAGCCCAGGAATCTGCCTCCCGCTGAGGTAGCCTCATCAAATCCTCACAATAACCATATGTGGTCAGTATTACTGTGCCCATTTTACAGAGGGGAAAAGCGATGAGGCTCATAGAGGTTAAGCCACTTGTCCAAGTCACACAACGAGTGAGCACTAGAGACTGAATCTGAGCCCAGGTCTATAGGATCCAAGGCCAATCTCTTCTCACTGCGTCAATGGTGAGAGGCCCAGGTGGAGCCAGCACCCTCCAGGTGCAGGGGGAGCTGCCCACCTCGGGGGGCTTGGGCCAAAGAGATCACCAGCCATGACACAACACAGGAGTAATACTAACAGAATCTGTCACTGAGTGTGTCACATGTGTTACCACATCTAAGTCTGGCCCCACCTATAAGGCAGATGCTTTTATTACCTTCAACTCACACATGAGGGGGCTGAGCTCAGAGAGGTTAAGAAATTTTCCTGAGGTCCCACAGCAAGCAAGCGGCTAGAAACCAGGGTTGGCCAGAGCTTGTGGTCTAACAAGTAGGCCACACTGTCTCCCTCTAACACAGGGACCATTAACAGAGACTGACTCTCCACTATTGGTGTTCAGAATCATAATATAAAACCCTTCAGGAGAGGCCCCCAAGGGTCTATATTCAGATGCTGTCCTGAGAACAGGGAGGGGGAAAGTCCCTGGTGACCCAGGGCAGCTGGAGAGGGGCAGGGGCTTAAAGGAAAGAGCTTCAGAAGAGATCCAAATTCAGGCCTTTCTATCCCCCTAGCCATCTAAATAGCTATCATCTATTTACTCAGGGCTGGAAGGATGCCTGGAAGACCACCCAGACCAGGGGTCTCATTCCAGGACCATTAGAGTCACTGGCTTTAAAACAAGCCTGATGCCCAGACACCCTCACCCACCAATTGTACAGACAGGGAATCAGAGGCTCTGGGAGCTGAAGAAGGAAGTGTTGGTGTGAGGACTGAGCTCAGGCCTGTCCGGGTCCACCCTCTGCTTCTCTCATCTCCTGAGACATCCCCCGGCTTGGTGCCCTGAACACTATGGACTGTCGTCATTTATCTAAATCCGCCTCCATCCCTGAGGACAGGGACCCGTCCTTGCTTCTCTCTGCTCCCTTCGCCCTCAGCATGGGGCCCCCACCGGTGACCCAGAGACATAAACGTTTGCAGAACCCACAAGTGGGTGGAGGGCCATCCTCCCTGGGTGAGGTCGGTCCCCCGCCGGCCAAGCCCGTGCACATTTTATCCCTCAGGGGCCAGAACAGCTCCGCCCTCACTTCCTTCAGTTCTCCACTCAAGGTCACCCGCTCAGCGAGTTCTTCTGGGACCCCCACCGCCCACTTCAGTTCTCGCACGTGGCCCATTACCACCCGGCACTGTCATGTCTCCTCCCACAGGGACACCGGCTCAATCCCGGTGCCCAGAACAGAGCCTGGCACCTCGTGGGCACTCAGCAAACCGTTGGGTGAGAGAGTGATGGGTGAAGCCTCAGTTTCCCCGTCTAGAAAAGGGGAAGTTCATTCTCGGTGGTCTTCAGGGTCTCTTCCACACCCATCCCCCACAAGGTCTGTCTCTCTGGGAGCTGAGAGGACCAAGAAGGCTGGAAACGGTGGGGATGGGCGCAGGTCTGAGTGGCGGGCCGGCAGGGGAGACAACCAAGGCATCCCATAGGGCTGGGCTGCAGTTTCATTTCACACTTGGTGTCCAAGTTTGCATCACGGTGCTGGCCAGGATCTTCAAGTGCAATTATTAAATGTGATGTGCTGTAGGTGTATAATTGTCAGAATAGTTTTACATATTTTGATAAATCTATATATATGGGTTGTAATTATCCATCATTAGCATATGCTTATGTTCTCATAAGTGTACATTTTCTCCCCGAGGATGCAAGTTGCCAATTCACGACCAAGACACAGGGACCCCAGCCTGATGCTCATGTGTCCCCCATCACCCAGGACACGGAACGTGTCCATTCATCCTCCTGGGGAGGAGGGGCAGCGGGGACGGTGGGCAAATCTCCCCGCACCACAGGCAGGTCCTGGAGTCCTGGAGCTCCGGAAGGACAGAGAGCAAGGTCAAGAGACAGGTCAGCCCCAGCCACCAGCCTGGACCAGGTGGCAGTTGAGGGGGGAGGGGTTACCTGAGCACCTGCCTGTGGCGCCACCCAGGGCCCTGCAGGGGGTCAGAGCTGGAGCCCCGGCTGCCCTCACTCACCTGGGGTCACCCCTGAGCCTCAGTTTCCTTGGCTGTAAAATGGGGATGAAAGCAGCTCCCTCCTCGAGGGGTGGCGGTGAGGATTAAGGGAGCGAGTGCAAGTGAAGGGCGCCCAGCAGACACAGGAAGTGCTCACTCGTGTGAACTGATGCCCCTGCTGTTGTCACCCCAGGACTGTGACAGAGAAGGCACATGGGCCCATTTCACAAATGGGGCTAATGGCTGCGATGGCTCCTGGCTGCTGACACCCCCTTGGGCCAGGCGCCTGCTCACATGACCCCACGTCCCCTTCATAAGCGCCCTAAGCGGCAGGTGCTGTTCAGGTGCCCCCTCTCTACAGGGGGGAGGTTATGCCCCGGGCGGGTCAAGTACCTCTGGGATCACACAGGCCACATGGGGCAGAGGCTCAGAGCAGGGCTTTCTGTCCCCAGGCCCCAGGCTGGGCCACCACCCCAGACCCCACACGGCACAGGACTCTCAGTCACAAGCACTGATGAAAAGGTGGCAGACACTCGTGGCTGCCCGCCCAGCAGCCCACCCCTCCTTCCTTCACTCACAGAGCCCTGGGTTTGTTCTGCAGCAATGGGCTCAGGCCTGGTGGGCCTCCCCAGCCCAGGGGTGAAGCCAAGCCTGGCATCCCACCTCCCTTCTCCAGACATTGTTTTAGGGGTAAGAGTGTGACCCAGATCTGGCCATTGAGATATAAGGGAAAATCTGGTAGAGGGACTTCTGGGAATTATTTTTTCTGCATCACTCCACTCCCTCTCTTCTTCTCAACTTGAATGTTTTAGTGTGAGACATGATGTTTGGAGCTGCAGTAGCCATCATGCAACCATGAGGCAACAAGTAAGGAAAAAGGTCAGTATGGTCAAGGATGGTAACCAGAAAAGAGGGAAAGACCTTGGTTTTTTGGCATCACTGAGTGTCTGACCAACCCCAGAACTACCTCCCTCCAGACATCTTTTTATGCCCGATCATTACATGTCTCAATAACTTGAGCCACTGTTGTTGGATTTTCTGTTACTTGATACCCAACACATCCCAACTGATGGAAGTACTTACCATGTACCTAGTCCATGTCTCTCATAACCCTCAACACACAGAGTCAGGGCTATTTGTCTACACCTCTGACTCCCATATCAGACCCTGGACCAAGATGGCCAAGGATAGTAAAGAAGCGAGAGAGAAAGTGTCTGGGTTTGCTGATACCTCTGAGCTTCTGACCAGCCCAGGAGCCCCTCCAGACATCTGTTTATGTGAGATCATTTCATGTCTCAATGGCATGAGCTACTGTTGTTGAATTTTTTATTAGTTGCTGCTCAGAAAATCTGAACTGATGGTAGCACCCCACTATGTGTCAAGCACCCAGCTATTTGTTTACAACTTCGTCTCCCTCACCAATTCTTGACCTATGAGAGGGCAGAAGTTGTGTCTTGCTGATCTCTGTACCTCCCCTGCCCTAAGGGCAAACAGGGCATGACACACAGTCAACCCAACTCCACAAGTAGTGTAACGGGGTAAATGATGAGCAAATGAATGGATGAATAAACGAATGAGTGAATGGGTGAGCATAATGGATGTGCAAATGCTTTGCAAACTGTAAAGTGCTGAGCCCAAATGCAGGATTAAGATCTGGAAGGTGGACAGAGATGTGGGATGGAAGAGGGGCAGGGCGCAGAGCCGGGATTAGAGGAAAAGCAGCAGCCCCTTTGCTCCAGCAGGAATGAGGCACCTCTGTCTTCCCAGGTGTCTCCCTGCCTCTCCATCCTGCTGGCACAGACGTCAGGTCTAAAATCCCTACCCTGCGTGCAGTCACTCCCCTGGGCTGCGGGAGCCTTTGGCAGCCAGCGCCTGCTTCCCCAAGCCGGAGACACAGGCTTTGTGCTCTGCCATTTTCCCCCTAAAAAATTGTTTCAAGAAACCAAATGGCTATCATTACACCAGGTGCAATTCTTTGCTGCATTATTTTGTAAGAGATGGAGGACAGAGCGCCGGGAGAGGAGGTGGAGGGAGAAGTGAGGAAAACCATTTAGGGTGAACAGGCTCTAAAATTTCAGCTCCAGGTTTTGCAGGGAAACTGGATTAAAGAATCAAATCAAATGAATTTTGCCATCAGAATAAGAGATCTGTCTCCCCTAAAATGCTTTAATTTTACAGTTGGCTTCAAGGGGGTTGGCAGAATTCGTTTTGTGAGCAGAAAAGATCAAAGAAGGAAGCAAAACACAGCCCGCCATGGGAACTTTGTTAACCACTTGACATCATTGTGTTTCACTCAGAGTTGGATTTTTGGCAAAACTGAGAAGTCATTTTCTTTCCACTGACGTCTGATTTTGTGGTGTCTGGAAAAGGTCCTGTGGGCGGGCGGAGTCAGCAGACAGGGAGGGGCCTCCCTGCTCTGCCCTCCCGACCTCAGAGTCGCCCAGGGACAGCTGGCAAAGGAGAGCCCTGAATAGTAACGGGCTCTGGGCCTCGACCTGTCTTTCCACGTCGGAGCTTCCCCAGGGCCTGCAGCCCATGCCCCCGCCCTCACCGTCTCTCTGCCAGGGGGTAGATTTGGAGCTGGACATTGACCCCCTGACCCCATCCTGGCTGCTCAGATCAACACCCTTCCCCACCCATGATATAAGCACATTCAGCATCATCCTGGCCGCTGGTGGTCCCAAGTCGGGCCTGAGCCCTGCCCCCACCTCCTCATCACGGCCTCTCCAGGCCCATTAAATGGGCGATTTACAGGCCTGACACATAGATTTGTATTAGCTGCACCAAGATCAATTTTAATGCCTCCTCTAAGATTATGCCCTTGAACGTCTCCTTCCCCTCGGAGAGATCTGAGTGCTCTCCCCTCACCAGTTACCTGGCAGCCACGTCCTCCTATCAGCCTGCCCACCTCCTTACCAACATACAGAGTGACTAATTCATTCATTCACTCATCAGTTACCATGGACGTACCAAGATGAATAAAACTCCCTTGCCCTCTGGAGGTTTACAATCTGTTTCTTACTCTACCATAGCTGGTCAGGGTGGAGGAACTGGGTTGGACCTCAAGAAGCACTTCTTGGGGGGAGGGCAGTGCAGTGCAGTGGTTACGGGCACAGACTCTGAGGATGACAGACCTGGGATTGCATCCCAGCTCCACAGCTCACCAGCTGTGTGTCCTCAGGCAAGTAACTTAACCTCCCTGAGCTTCATGTTCCTCACCTGGAAAGTGAAGGTAACAGTATCTACCACGTAGGCCCTTGTCAGGGTTAACTGAGACATGGTCAGGGAGGCACAAGGTGAGCGCTCACTTCAGAGCAGCCTTTATTCTCTTGGAGGGAGTCGGGCTTTGGGGAAAGAACCAGGCAAATCTCAACTCCACTCCTTCTGCCTCATTTGACCTCTCTGAGCCTCGGTTTCCTCATCAGTGAAATGAGGAAAACACAGCCTGACTCTTGGGAGGGGATTGGGGGAGGAGCTGGAGAAGGAGGAGGTGAATCGATTTGGACCCTGAAGGTCCAAACCCAACCCTCCCCTCCCCCATGGGAACTGTCAGCTCCTCCTCCCCGCCTTCTTCGTCTCCACCTTGGTGTTGGGGTCGCATGAAGGGCGGGGTGGGGGAGACGTGCAGAGATGAAGTCTCAGTCATGCCCTGATCCAGCGTTTGATGCCTCAGTTCCCTGCCAAGTGCTGCCCAGGCTCTAGGGACCCCTCCAGTGATGGGAAGCTCACCACCCCCTGGACCGGGCGGCAAGAATCCCAGGGCACCAGAGGGGACGCGGCAAGGAGCCCTGAGCTGCTGCAGCCTCCAGGCACCAGCCCTGCAGGGCGCAGCCGGCCCAGGGCCACATCCTGAGAGGTATCCCCAGCGTTGCAAGAGCAGTTTTCTTCCTTTCTCTCTAAAAGAGAGGAAATAAAACAATCTGTACTGTAAACACATTTGGCCCCTGATGTGGCCAAATGTGTTTACAGTACAGATTCCAGGGGTGGTGCAGTGGTCTTGGCCACTCAGCAGTCATGTTCAGGCAACACAGTGTGGTGGGAAGAGCCCTGCTCTGGGAGCCCCATCCATCTTGCTGTGTGCTCTTGGGAAATCAAGCTCCCTCTCTGGGCCATTAAAAGGTGCAATCAGTGGGCAACACATAATTGTAAAGGGAGGGGTGGAAAAGACACTGGACAAAAAGGGAAGAGGAAACTTCTTACACCTAGAAGGTGAGGAAGGGAAAGACCAAAGAGGGGTGACCCCAGTGACCATGACCTTCCCCCAAACCTGGCTTCCAGGTCCTGACTGCTCTGGAGCCTCCACCAGGAACCCTGGGGCATCTTGACCCCTCCCACTCCTTCCCTGCAGCCCACATCAAACCCACCTCCAGTTTCATCTCCCTAGACTGCTGCTGTCATTCTCTCTCTCCAACTCCATGGCCTCTTCCCACCCCATCATCTCCCATCTGGACGTTTTCTCAGCCTCTTTCCCGCCTCCTGCCCACCATCCTCTCCTGACCAGAGACTGCAATGAGCGATTCACCACAGTAATCCACTCAGGCCTCCTGAGTTCTGACAGTTCCCCCATGCTCTCAGGAGGAGGACAGAACTGCTCCCCGTGGCCGACCTGGTCCAGCAGGGCCCAGTCCAACTCCCCACCTCCAGCCTTACGTCCTTCCTCCTTTCGCATCACACCTCCACCCAGCCTGAAGCACCACCACTCAGGCCCTGAATTCACCACCCCACCACCACCACAGGGCCTTTGCACACACTGTTCCCATGGCCTGGAGCACGCCTCCTCCCCATCTCCCCAGGGTCTCCCCTCCTCACCCCTCAGATCTCAGTGCAAGTGTCCCCTCCTCAGGGAAGCCCTCCTTGACATTCCAGTCAAGGTCAAACCCTGGCACAGGCTCCGGAGCCCTGGGAACCTCATTCTGGGCACACTGGTCACAGGGCAGGTTCCAGGTCATTTGGGGACTGTCTGTGCCCCCACTGGGCTGTGAGCTCAGGGCTGGGGAGTGTCATTGTTTCGTTCACTGCTCTAGCCCCCGGAACAGGGCCTGGCACATTGTAGGTGCTCAGTAAACACTGGTGGGAGGAAGGCATGGAGGGAGAAGAATCGGTGGAGTTCGCCCTGTTCAGAGAAGGTGCCTGGAAAACAGAACAGAGACACAGGACTAAAGGAGGGAGGACCAGGGGCCCCCAGGCCACAGCCGGGGACTCAGGAGATGATGTCATCTCCAGCCAGGAGCCCCTGAGGCCGAGTTGGGGGACAGAGGATGAGAGTCACTCTGGGAAGCCCCAGATAGAGGCCAGAGAGGCGGGAGGGCAAGGAAGGACATGGTCTCCCCAGAGGAACACGGTCTCCACTCAAGGCTCCCATCTGCGGGAGGACCCGCCACTCTGACCACATCCCTCCCCTGCCCCTGAACCATCCATGGCTCCCAGCGCTGCCTGCTCAACCCACCTTCCCCGCCTCACCTTCCTCCATTTGTCCCCACAGGCCCTGGGCATCAGGCCCCCAGACCAACCCCCTGGTCCCTAATCCACCACACACTTCAGCTCAAGTGTCACCTCTTCCAGGAGGCTTTCTCTGATTCCCTTTGGTGCTTGTCCCTCCTCCGTTCCCAGAAAACCCAGCAGATGTCCCTCCTACAGAGCTTGTTTCAGTCTCACCACTAGATTGTGAGCTACTGGAGGTGACGGGAGGTTTTATTCTTCTCTCCCTCATGCCTGGCACACAGCTCGGCACACAGTGGCTCTCAAACTGGGCTGGACAAATGAATGAATGAGTGAATGAATGAATGAATGAATGGATGAACATTACTAGCCTCCATTTATTCAGGACCTGCTGTGTCCCAGGCACCGTGCTGACATTTTACAAGCATCGTTTCATTTAATCCTCCCTACAACCCCTTTGTAGAGTGTACTGATATGTGCCCATAGTATAGATGGGGAAACTGAGGCTCGGGGGGTTGGGTCACTCACCAAGGTCACACAGCGAGTAAGCTGAGGCAGTAGAACCTCCCTGCTCAGCTCCATCCGATGCCTCTTGCTATCCTCCTAAGCTGAGTACACAGCTCATGGTGGTGTCCGGGGCTTCCCTGCTGACCCCTTCACTCACTGAGGACCCACGATGGCTGCTTTGGCTGAAAGTCATGATCACAGACATCCAGCCTCAGTTCTAGAGCAACAAAGAAGGACCCACCAAGAGTGTGTCTTCAAGAGTGTGTCAAAGAGAGTCTCTGCATCCACAGGAAACCCTCCCAGTCCCACCCACAGCTCCTCAACTGTCCCCAGCAACAGTGGAAACCCCTCCCAAGCCCACACAGACTCTGGGACTTCCCTCTCCTCAGCCCCGGGGTGATCTATGGATCACGGGAACACAGGCTGTAAAATCAAGATCTTGTGTGTGTCTGCATTGAGCAGGGGCCACAGAGCCATTCAAATCCCAGAGATTCTGCGGAGGGGAGGAAATATCTCAGAGAAGGAGCAAAGAGAGTGAAGAGGAAACAGAGATGTGTCCGGGAAATTAATCCAGCACTCAGACATGAAAGAAACATGTTCAGTTATATTCTGTTGCATTTCATTGAAATGTACATGTCATACTTAGCAGCCTGCAAGCCTCAGATTACCCAAAGAGAAAGCACAAGAAAGACAAGAGAATAAAAACACAGACAGAAAATGATCCTGAAATTGGAGAACCACTAAGAGAAAAAAAAAGCCAGATTTGAGATGAAAACTGCTGCTTGGCACCGAGGCCCCTCAGCAGGTCCCTGTGGCCGTGCAGTCCAGCACCAACCCAGATGCCCTGCTCACTGGCACCAAGGAACGTCCCAGGCAGGAGTCAGGAGGCTCCACTTGCCGTGTGAGAAGCCTGAAGCCTTCAGAGGCCGTCAGAGGGGCGGAAGGATGGAGAAAAGAGCAAGAAGAGATCACACTGGACCCAGCCCAGGACAAAGGGAAACCCCAGTGACCCCTCCTGGCAACTGTGCCCTCCTCCACAGGTCTGCTGATGAACCTGGGCCAAGGCGCCTCATGACTCAGACGCCTCCTCCCTTCCAGCACCTTCTCTCCCTCAGAGAGAGAGGGTCTTGGAGAGAAGGGGCTTCCTGGAGCCTCCAGCTTCCTGGCCACTGATTCCATCCTAGAATTTGGAAAACCATGGGAGGTTGCACCAGGCTGAGAAGCTGGGAAAAGACCCCCCGCTCAGTGTGTGCATGTGTGCGTGTATGTGTGGGGTGTGTGTGTGTGTGTGTCCACTCACAAGCTGCCAGACCAGGCTCTCCCTGACCAACACCAAAGTCTCCAGCCTCAGCTGGACCCGCGGCTCTGCCAGCCCAAGAGGCCCTCAGGAAACTTCTAGGACCAGGGCCTAAAAAGTGTGTCTGAGCTGTCTCCTGCTGTGCAGTATTACTGAGGTACTGCTCTCTCTCTCTCTCTCTCTCTCTCTCACACACACACACACACACACACACACACACACACGCGCGCGCAACACAGTCCATAGTCCAGGCCACAGGCCAGATTTCACCTTCTCTGCAGCAGTCCCTCTTCGGCCCAGCCCAGGTTCAAATTTCTGCAGCTCCTTACTGTGTAGCCTCGGCAAATTGCTCAACCTCTCTGAATCCAGTGTCCACGTTTGTGACATGGGAATAACAGTCTGCCTCAGAATGGAATGAGATGGTGCAGGCAGCGCCTGGCATGGAGGAAGCACTCAGTGAATGTGTGTTGTTGCTAAGGTTCTGCACTGGTTCTTCATCCTTCAAAGCTCAGCTCAGACATGCCCTCTAGCAGGGCTGCTATCTGCCTGCACAACTCTAGGGGGCGCCATTCACCACATTTGTGGTACATGTGTGAGTTGTACAGTGCACAGCCTGCACAACAGTACACTGTGGCCCTGGGTTCTGGGAAGATTTTCCTGACTGGTCCAACTTGGTCAGAGGCCCCTTCCTCCTCTGTTGTCCCCACCCCACCAGAGTGAGCTTCATGAGGAATGGGACCTGGTCCTGCCCACACCTGTGTCCCTAGGATCAGCTCAGGACCTGATCTGAAGTAGGGCAAACACCAGCAGCCATTCTTACAACTAGTAAATGGCTGAACAGGGGTTGACACCTAAGTTTAGGCACCAAAGCTCTTAACTGCAGTCCAGAGAGGTCAAGTAACTAAAGTAGTTACCTACTCTGTATTGACAATGCAAAGCCAGACACCATTAGGTGGACAATTAGACTTGCTCTAATTGTGACTTGCTCTGGCCAATGAGATGTGAGAGGCTACGGCGTCTGTCACTTCCAGAAGGGAGCTTTAAGTGCCAGGGCCCAGTTTGCACAGTGATCTCAGAAAGCCCACGTGGAGGTAAAGCCGCGTCAGCCCAGAGCGGCTGCGGGGAGCAGAGCCGGCCACCTGCCCTGGGCATGTCAGCACAGAGAGGGGGCCTCCTCTCAAGTTGGGGATGCTACGGCCACTGGTTACCACAGCATAGCCCGGGCCCCCCAGAGTGATGCCACCGCTGAAACCAGGTCACCTGAGAAGTCTGCCCCCAGCCTCCAGGCCCCCATGGATGCTGGTCTCTGTGGGAGGGGTCACTCCACACCACCCTACTCACAGGTCTGGAGGGTCCTGCCAGTATCTGGGAGGCCGGCTCCCCAGGGTCTGACTTACCCAGACCTGGGCCAGACACACACATCCCATAATGATGCGCAGATCACCCGAAAGCATCTGGGCTCCTTGCTCCTCTCTGTTAACTCGTCCCTTCAACAAAGAAGCCCCTGGACACTGAGTCTGTGCCAGGCATGTGCTGGGCGCTGTGAATATCCAGGGAGCAGGACCGATGCAGCCCCTGCCCTCCTGGAGCTCACAGACTAGTGCAGGTGACAGTAGGTACCAGTGAACACCCAAGAAAAGAATTAGAGTGCTGAGTGGGGCCAAGGGAACAATCAGGGGTGGGGAGAGGGCACAGGGGAGGGGAAGCAAGTCTGCAGCTGGGGTGGACCAATTGTAGTTAAGCTGAGACCCAAGGGTGAGAGGGACCAGCCAAGTGAAGGGAGGACAGGAAAAGGCATTCCAGGTGGAAGGAACTGCATGTGCAAAGGTCCTGAGGTAGGAAAGGCCTTGGGGAGAAACAGCAGAGCAGGGAGAGGGGAGGGAGATGCGGGGTGCACAGGGCCGGACCACATAGGCCTGCTGGCCACAGGGAGGAGTCTGTACTTGATCCTGGGGTCAAGGAGAAGCCACTGAAGGGGCTAGGAGAGGAGGGCCATGACCAATTCACATTCAGAACATTCTCTGGGCCCAGGGCTTAGCACAGGGCCTGGCACACATTAGTGCTCAGTGAATGCTTGCTTACAATGGTGACACATGAGGGAAGTAAGGAGATGCTCTTTAGGGCACTACTGACTCGCCCTGGTCAGTGTGCATGCTCCCTACACCCAGCAAGGGGTCCACTTGAGGACCGGGAGGAGCTGGGGCTTGTGGAGCAGCTGCCGCTGCCTGGAGCCCAGGCTTCTCACGTGTCAGCTCACGTGTCAGCTCATGTGTCAGCTCACGTGTCAGCTCATGTGTCTTCAGTAAGGACCCCACAAGGGGGTGCACAGACGTCCCCAGAGAGTTACTGATGTTGTTTTTACAACAAAATAGATCCAAAATGAAAACACTCTAACCCTAATTTGAAGACACGTGAAACAGGATTCTCATTAGAAAGGGCATCAAGAAATATTTCAATATGGAAATCAATGGACTCTCGTGAAAAGAATTACCAGCTGAATAATGAAGAAGGGCAAGTCAATAGAACTGAGAAAATATGGAGGAGAAAAGCCACAACTCTTTCCCTGATTATAGGGTCGGAAACACTGAATTGATAAAACAATGGCATTGAATTATGAGGAAACGTGCAACTTCTTAACAGAGGGGGCAGAAACCAGCTAATGTGATAATGAACCACTGAGGGAGCACCAGAGCCTATGGCCAGGTCTGAGCATTTTCTAGGCACATGAGTGGTTCCCGAAGTCCAACCTGAATCCCAAAGTGAGGCCTGGGGCTGGACCTCGACCTGGTCCCATCCTCTCTAAGCTGCATCTCCCCAATACCTTCTCTGGACCACAGGTTGTTCTGTCCTGCCCACCTCTCCACCCTCAGTGTGCAGTTCACCTCTTCCAGGAAGCCTCCTCTGATTACTCCAGACCCCAGTCACCCCAACTCTAACCTCAGCCCATCTTCCCCCTAAACATCAGGTGGTCACAGCAGAATGTGAGATTAACAGATTACAGAACACAAAGGCAAATAGTAGGTTCAAGTTCTCTCTCCTGTAGAAAGTAACCACGTCTGGCAGTCCAACAGCACTTTTCAGTTGGCAGAGCCCATCCACGCCCTTCGACTTAGTGGACCCTCAGAATCCCAAATTGGAGGGACTTCCCTGGTGGTGCAGTGGTTAAGAATCTGCCTGCCAATGCAGGGGACATGGGTTCAAGCCCTGGTCCAGGAAGATCCCACATGCTGTGGAGTAACTAAACCCGTGCACCACAACTACTGAGTCTGTGCTCTATAGCCCATGAGCCACAACTACTGAGCCCACGTGCCACAACTACTGAAGCCCATGTGCCTAGAGCCCGTGCTCCGCAACAAAGAGTAGCCCCTGCTCGCCGCAATTAGAGAAAGCCCACATGCAGCAGCGAAGACCCAACGCAGCCAAAAATAAAAAAAGATAAATAATTAATTAAAAAAAAAAAAAAGAATCCCAAATTGGAGCTAAGAGTGTGAGTCTGGGGCCAGAATCTCTGGGTTCAAATCCTGCCTCCACCACCTCCTAGTTACCCTGTGCAAGTTCTTTCCCCCATTTGACCTTCAGTTTCTTCACCTGTAAACTGGGGCTAACAATACTATCTCTTTGTAGGATTGTTATAAGGTCTATACATGTAAAGCATGTAGGACAGTGCCTGGCCTGTAAAATCTGTCCCTCATGTCTGAGATCTTTATCATCCTCCCCATTTTACAGATGAGCAAACTGAGGCTCAGAGAGGCTAAGGCACGTGTCCAGGACCACACAGATGACAGCTGTCAGAGCCAGCTCTTTAACTCAGATCCACAGTGTCTGGACCTGCATCCCACCTACCATGTGTCAAGGGCTGTGCTGCTCCCTTTACGCCTCATCTCGTCCCACAGTCGTCCTCAGAGCAAAGTCTCCTCATCTCCCATTTCACAGGTGAAGAAACTGAGGGCCAGGGTGCACATGGAACTGGCCAGAGGTCCCACAGCCAGTAAGGGAAGAATTCCCCAGAATTCAGACCCAGGGCTCCCTGTTCCCAAACCCGCAGTGAAGGCGGTTTCCTCCTCCCTTCCTTGTTCCCAGGCTGCAGGGCGACCGTCGGGCCCCAGCTGAGGGGAGGGGCTGCAGGGACAGGGGACCAGCTGGGGCCTGTAGGGAGGGCAGGCTGGGTAGCCACCCCCGGGGCTCCGGAGATCGCCCGAGTTCCGAACTTTGTCTGCCGAAAACTCTGCAGATTTCAATCCTTTGCAAAGCCAGAGGGCTTAAGGCAGAGCCAGTTCTCCGAGAGCCCGGAAGGGGAGGCAGCAGGTGAAGTTCATTTCTTGGGGTTTATGTTTCCTGTTCCTCTTCTGCAGAGATGCTCTAAGGGGCCAGCGATAAACCCTGTGAAGACGGATTTGTCATAAACTCATTATCTCTCCCTCCCTGGGGTCGGAGGTCACATCAATAACTTCCTGCCCACTCTCCCGTGCAGATCTGTGGCAAGGCTGCAAGCCTGTTTTAGGAGCTGTAAATCCATTCCCCTCTCCCCCTGGAAATCAATTGGAAACCCGTTTGCTAAATCAACCCTAAATGTAAACGCACACAAACTACAAGCCTATTCTGGGCTAGGCTGGGGCTCCCAAAAAACATGCCCAGAGGAGATGCCACCCTGGAGTCAGACCCAGGTTCTGTCCAGGGTCGGGGGGCACAGGGGGGACCGACCAGGCCAGGCCCAGTCAGGGACACAGAGAGCAGACGGCAGTGGGGAAACCTCAGCTGGGTGGGGCTCTGTGCTTAGCTCGTCCCCTCCTCCCACTCAGAGGCCCATTCCCTCCACAAGTCTCTCTGTCAAAGGGGAGAAGATCCGCTCAGAGAGGGCAGGGGTCTCACTGGCTTCCCCCGAGAGTCAGGCTAAGGATGGGGAATATGGCCTGGTCCCTCAGGCCCACCTCAGTCCCTGAGACGAGGCTTTCTCGCTGCCTTGAACATGGAGTCCCAAACCCAGGCTTTTCCTTAGGGTACGCTGGCTCTGAATTAAACCAAGAGATTCATCCCCATAAGCTGCTCTGGCTGTTTTCGGAGAAGAGAAAACTTTCACATGCAGGCAAAGAACTGACCGTCCTCTCTTCACAGAAACGGGGGCACTATTCCTGTGAGTACTGCTAGGGTTCGAGTCTCCTCTTGGGTTCTAGAACAGAAGGGAACAGGCCACGCGTGTTTGCTGAGTGAATTGACTGATTGATTTGGGTGGGTCAGATCCAGATAGATGGAATTTGGGGATAACCTTTGACCAGATTTCCACAACAGCAATATTCTCCACCACCCATGGGGATAATTTTAAAGCAAGATTGCAAGTTCTTTGATGTCTCCTCTCACAACACTTTGATCAACAATGAATGGTGGAAGCCATATGACGTCCAGGGCTAGATCCCAAAAGCTCCCATGTGAGAAGCCCAACCACCCACAAGGCTGCCATGCTGTGAGGAAGCCCAAGCCACAGGGGAAGGCTTTGGTCAACATTCTAAGCTGAGCCCAGCCTTCAAAGCCATCCGGACTCAACCATCAGACGCGTGAGTGAACGATTCTCTGGACGCTCTCAACACCCAGCTGTTCAGGTGACTCCCAGCCATTTGAATCTTTCCTGCTGAGGCCCAGACATTGTGGAATAGGGATCAGACCACCCCCACTGCACCTCATCCAATTCTTGACTCACAGACTCTGGTTGTTATTTCACATGACTAAATTCGGGTGGGAGCCGGGTGGAAATTATTATATAACAATGGATAACCAGACTACCAACCTAGGGTACAAAACAATATTCAAAGTGGTTTGACTCTGAGCCTCTATCTTAAAGTTCTCAGGAAGTTAGTGTTTTTATCCTGAGAAAGACCACCAATGCTGAGTGTTTTGGGTAGCCTTTGCTGTGTCACAAAACACCCCAAACCTCAGAAACGAAACAGCAGCAAGATATTGTTTCTTATAAACCAGTGGCTGGCTGGGTGATATCTCTGCCAGTTTCACCTGGACTTACCCCTGTGCTGCATTCCATCTGGCCTGGAAAGTCCAATCTGGCCTCCTTCACTCCCCTAGTAGTTGGATGTTGGCCAGAGGGCCTCAGCTCTCCACACGCCCACTCATCCTCCAGCAGACCAGGCGGGCTTCCTTACCTGACGGTCTCAGGGCAACATTCCAAGAGGGTAAAAACAGAGGTAGCTACGCCCTGAGGCCTACTCTCAGAAAGCATATAATATCTCTTCCGCTGAGTTCTAGGGTAAAAGCCAGCCACAAGCCTGTGTAGATTCAAGGGGTGGGAAAGGAGACTCCATCTCTTGATGGAACAAATGGCAAAGTCATGCTGCAAAAGTGCATGCACAATATCTGTGGAACCTAGAAAAATGGTACAGATGAACCGGTTTGCAGGGCAGAAATAGAGACACAGATGCAGAGAACAAACATATAGACACCAAGGGGGGAAAGTGGTGGGGAGGGGGTGGTGGTGTGATGAATTGGGAGATGGGGATTGACATGTATACACTAATATGTATAAAATGGTTGACTAATAAGAACCTGCTGTATTAAAAAATAAATAAAATTCAAAAATTCAAAAAAAAGAAAAAGCTATTGAAAACAGAAAAAAAAAAGTGCATGCACAGGGAGATGGAGGAACTGTGGCCCTATTTTACAACCTACGCCACTGGGGAAGCTCTAGGTGGGCCAGCGGGAGAAGACTGTGTGTTCTGTGTGAAGAGAGAGGCTCAAGGGTAAACCTAAGGCTCCCAGGGGGCTTACTCAGTCCCACAAGGCAAGCCCAGCTCAACACTGCATCCCTAAGAGGAAACAGGTACATGTTCTTTCTACATGGCCCACGTGTCGTCTGGCCGGTCCTGCCCCCAGTGTCAGGGAGCAGGGGCCGGACACTCCCCTCCCTGGTGTCATGTCTACATTTGCTTTCTATTCCCAGCCCCACGGTCTCCTGCCGTGGGTGGGTTTTGTACACACACAGAGACAGCCCTGCTGAGCACCTGGGGAGGTGTGGGTGGCAGTGGGGTCTGGAGGGGCTTTGGCTGCGAGGCAGAGGGTGCTGAATGGGTCTGCATAATAGAGACAGTGGAGATCCATTCCCAGAGGCAACCCAGGAGGAAGGAAGGGGGCGAGTTAAAAGCAGAAAGAAAAGCTGGGAGATGGCGGGAGGTTAGGGCAGGTTGAGAAAGGGGGTGCCTATGCCCCACTGGAAGCTGCCCGTGGCGGGGGGAGAGATCCTCCCTCCCAGCCCCCACCCCAGGTATCTCCCACCAACAGCACGTGGAATAGGGATCCAAATCAGTCTTGCCTAAATCTTGAAGATCTGTGAGCCTGGGGACCAGGATCGGCCTGGCTTGGTTCAGATACCAAATTTAGACTAAATCATAGTGGCCAGGGGAGGGGACAGGCCAAGTATGACCAAGGGCACCCCTACTATCACCATTTGGAAAGGGATGGGGGGCAGATGGCTTGAGGAGGGAGGAGAACTCTCTCAATCCTCAGGAGGAAACAGATGAGGAAACTGTGGCTCAGAGCAGAGGAACTTCCCAAGGTCATCCAGTGATAAAGCAGCCGAGCTGGGACCTGAACTCCAGAGCCTCTGCTCTAACCACTGGGCGGCAGAGCCTCAGGCTGCAGACTTAGGAGACCCCACAAAGGCTGGAGGGACTGCGGAGCCCCAGGGACAAGACAAAAAGGCCCTGAGTCCCAGGACACCAGGGAAGGCAGGTGCTCTGCCCTTGGTGCCCTCAGCCCCTGTCGGAGGGCTCGGCTGTGTGAGCGCGTCCAGGGTGTGGTGGCTGAAATGGGGGTGCATCTCGAAGCTTCCAGTTCTCACAACCAAAGCCGATGCCAGTAAATTACTCCAAATAATGAGGCTGTTTGCTCAGGAAATCGAGAAGGCAGTACACAGTTGTCAAAGTAAACACAAATGGTGGACACACCAGGCTTCTCCACAACAGCCTCCCCGCCGGCTGAGACAAAGCCACCAGGTTGTTTGTCTGTTGAGCTGAGCATCTGAGAGTCAGGGAATCAAAGAAAATCCAGAAGGGATAGAGTAGGGGTCGGGTGCCTTGAGAAACACTGAATAGAAAACCCTTGATTTACAGATAGGGAAACTGAGGCCTAGAGAGGCGGAGAGACCTGCCCAAGGACAGCAGACTAGAAGGCCGAGGTAGGCCAGGAATGTTCCCAGCACATTTGGCTAAGTGCAGGGTCAAGGTCATGGGGATAGGATGGAATCTGACAGATGATGAATAAGGAAACTGAGGCTCAGAGAGGGTAGGTACTTGCCCAAGGACTCATAGTTAGTGGTGGAACTAGGAGTAGGACTCCAGTCTGTTTGGCATCTTTTAATTGCGCTCTGCTGCCTGCATCTCTTCAGCCTCTGCATCAGGACTTAAACGGGAGGGGTTGGGAGAGGTCAGGAAGAGCAGATTTCCAGAGGCAATGGATGGCATTCCAAGCAGAGGGAAAAGCACAAGCAAAGGCACGGATGTGAGACCCTGTTTGGTGTACGTACCAGTTAGTCCTCTGGGTGGCAAGTAAAAGTCCCACTCACCCTGCCTTGAGCAGTTAAGGGAGTAGACAAGCTCACATAACTGAGAGGGCCCAAGAAGGTCAGAGGTAAGACTGAATATCTCCCATTTGTCCAACCAGATCCACCCCACCCCGCTCTGTACCCCAGAAGGATGACCTGTGTGGACTGCTGTTCCTCTGACTTCTCAACCAGTGGGGAGCACCAAAGGAAGGCTGGAGGCAGGGAGACCAAGATGTTCATTGCTTCTCTCCCTACATAGGGCCACCAGGGGCAGTGAACACACACAGCTTCTATGGGCAGCCCTCCCCAAACAGCCCTCTGCCTCCAGGTTCTGATAACTGCTCACTCCCCCTCACCCTTTTCAGGCCCAAGGGTAATAATGGCCCCTCTGTTACTCACCCTGGCATGCTGAACTATCCCTTGTGGTGTCCCTCCACACCGCCTTCACTCTTGTAAATTGTTCGCTTATTAAACTTCCCTCAAATTGCTCAATTTTGTTTCCTACTGAGGCCCAGACTCATAACATTGACTTCAGGTATGGCTTGACCCAGCAGCTCAAATGATGTCAACAGAGACCCAGGCTCCGTCCATCTCCCTGCTCTGCCTTTTGTGATACCAGTTTCATCCTCAGGCTACCCATGGTAGCCCCCTTCCCCCTTACCTTCCTATCCCATCCCCTCCCCTCACACTCTCATCTCCAATGACCCACATTCTCCAAGTCTCACCTCCCCACATCAGACCATTCGGGGGAAGAGAGAGTCCCTTTGGGTAGCTAAATGGGAAAACCTATTTGTTTCCCTGAAACTGGAACAAACTTCTCTACATCTCATTGGTTCTGATTTGATTATGTTCCCAGGCAAGCCAGTAACTGTGGCCAATGGCTAACTGCCTCAAGCCAATCAGGGCCCACCCTGAAGCTGAGCAGGCCAATCCCACCTAAACCACATGACTGAGGATAGATAAGGTGTCAGATCCATAGAGGGGGATCCAGGAGAGCCTGGAGATACTGGGGTGGGGGAAAGGCAGTCAGGAGGCAATGATCTAGGTGAGTGCTGATAGGGTCTGGCCTGCCACAGGGCTGGCAGCAGCGAGAAGGAAAAGGGTTCAGGGAGAGATGTGTAGACATCCATTCCTGCATCTCAAGGGCCCAGGTGAAGAACTGAATTCCAGAGGAGGCATCTGGCCCATGTGGCTCAAGACCTGCTTCCCAGGCCTACCCAGACCGTGCTGATGGACAAACAGCAGCCGTAGGAAGTACGAACACAGAGCCAGGGCCCAGCAGCCACCCACACCTGCAAGTCATGGGGACCAGGCCACAGATGGAGCAAAATTAAGCACCAGATGGGCCTCAGACAGGGTAGGGTCCTCTAGTGGGGAAAGACTGACAGCCACACAGGACAGGGGAAAGGCCTGGACTCTGGAATCTCATGGACCTTGGCCCTGCCCCTCATTTGCTGTGTAACTTTAGTCAAGTTACTGATCTCTCTGGGTCTTGGGTTTCTTATCCATACAAAGATGGCTTAGACTTGATTAGAGGGACCAGCTGCCCAAGTCAGATTGTGGAAGCAACGCAGGCCGTAGCTTGAAGATCAATCCGTGGGTCAGGAAAGGAGAAGTTCCTCTCGGTAGCCCACCACCCCACCACCCCCTGATCTACCAGAGAGGAAACGCAGCACCTAATTGGACTGTTGAGGTGCTGGAGACAACATGGGCCTCGTTAGGTCTCTTGTTGAGCCTTATGTGTAACTTGACCAGAAAACCTGTCAGAAGTATCTGGGGACCCGAAGAGAGCAGGTGGTACTAGAGGCAGCATGACAGAGTGTCTCAGAAGCCCTACGCTGGGGACTTGCAAACCCAAGGACGCTTGTTAACTCAGGTCTGGCTGCTGATTGGAGCCCCTGGTGACGGGGAGGTAGTCCCCGCCTGCAGGTGCTCCTTGGGGATGCACATGCCCTGCCTCCCTAGCCAGCTACCTGGCTGCCCTCCATCTGAGAAACAGCTTCTGGCCCGCTAGGGGGCACTGTGGAGACTAAACCCCCGATGCAGGACCTCCAGGGAAGACTGCACCCCAATATTCCCATCTTGGGTTCGGTCCACTCAGGGGCTGACCCCAGCGCTGGAAAGACACAGCAAGACTGGCTAATTAAATGGAAATGGAATATTCAAGAGGGAGCCAGTCTGGCCCTACAGGTGTGTCCCCTAAGCTGAATTGGGTATAACCACAACTTTAGGGGCCATTGTACTTCTCAGTCGCCCACAGGAGCAGCTTTTGGCTACTTGAAGATACCAGTTTTGGTTCCAGGAAGTCCCTTGGGGTGCTTGGGCTTGGTTTACTGACAGCTCAGCCAGCTGAGGATGATGGTGTCCACTGAGAAGCTGTCCAGCTCTAGCAACTCTGGAAGCCCTAACTGAGAGCCATTCCCCTTTTCTTAGACAACACTCCTAAGGACAAGACATTATATTTTATATATACATTATATACATTATATTTTATATATACATTATATTTTCACCAACTCTTGGTCTGTGGCTAATGGCCTAGGTATCTGGTCAAGCACACAGGTGATGGTTGGCTGATATATTAAAGACACCCTTCTGTGGAGCCGTGAGCTCTGCAAAGTCATTGCCGCAGCCCAATGAGACATTTATAAACCCGTGTGGATGCCATACTCACATGACAGTGGATGGAGCAATGAGGCCAATCAGGCCTGACAGCCCAGGCAGCCAGCATCACTGCTGGGATCCTTCACTGGATTGGGCACAGCAGCCCTGCCACCAAAACCTAATGGCTCCAAACATGGGTCTCCATCTGCAGGACAGGAGGGACTGTGGTACCTGTCAGCAGTCACCACTCTAGCTGCTCACTCTTTGCAGGAAGGGGACTGGCTTGTTTAGTGCCTGTTACAGTGTTTGCTTCATGCTCGAAAAGTGCTGGAGCCTTAGCCCTGGGTTTCTCCCCTTCACCACAACCCACTACATTGTAACATCCACGTGGGTCTACCACTCTGCCCTGTGGGACTTAGGGCAGGGAAATCAGTGCAACTTTGCTAATGGTCCTACTGTTTGCTCTGTGGAGTAAAAGATGGTCTTGCTCTGGTCTAAGTCTCAAGTCTACTCTGGCACCTGTGGAGTGGTGGCAGGGTTACTCCTTGCCATCCTCTGTGAGGTTGGGAGTCTTCCCTGACAGGCCCCCAGGGCTGGGGAACAGACAGGGGGAGCTCTCAAAACAGAAGAAGAGCTGCAGGAATTGAAGTCTTGGTACCTCCAAGGATTCTTTCTCCACCATCTTTCATCTCTCTTGTCTCTGCTTCATTCAGCAAAGTGGTCTCACCTGCTCTCATCAGACCCATGAGGACAAGAAATGTGGCCCCAAGCAGCTGTTTTCAGTTCCAGGATCCCCAAAACAAGAGTTTCTCCCACTAGCTCCAGCAGAAAGTCTCAGGGAAGGCTCTGATTGGCCCATCTCTGAGCCAGTCAATGGGGCCCAGAACACAATACTCTGATTGGCCAAGCCTGGGTCACACATCCAACCCTGGGCCGGGTGAAGTACAGTTAAGGAATTAAGGATTCTCAGAATCACACGGGTTGATGGAAGTTCTCACAGAGTGAAACAGGTGTTATCGCCAGAAAGGGGTGGGGGGGCGCTGTAAAAAGTTAAACATTCTACTCACCCCTCACACACTTGCACTCTCAGAGTCTGTTCCATCTGGTTAATTCCTCCTCAGCCTTTAAGACTCAGCCCTGCCTTCCCCTCTGCTAGGAACCTCCCTGGCTACCTTCAGACTCTCTCAGAAGCCCCTCTTCTGTGTCCCTGCAGCTATCACAGCCCCGCCAGCTGGTGCAAATGCATCTTCCCCACTGGCCAAGACTCCTGGAGGGCAGGGCCCTGCATAGTCACCCTGGCATGGCAGAGGTTTCAGAGGCAGCTGTTGGTGGAACAATTTGTTGAACTCCTCCTGACCTTCCCTAGGACTCACTAGTAGAGTAGACTGAAATCCTTCAAATAACTGCTCAGGCTGGGTCAGTCAATCCAAAGCTCAATCAGTACCAGGAAGGAGAGGGAGGCAGAGTGCATAGGGCTGGCCCTGCAGGTGACCCACAGGGCTGTTCTGATCACTCTGCCCAAATGGCTACATGGCCAAGAGTTCTGTGTCATCAGGAGCTGGCCAAGAACTTGGCTGCATACAGCAAACTACTGGGCAAAGAAGAGATCCCTCCTCTCTTGCCTAGTGCTGGCTGCTTTTGCACAAACAGCCACCCAGGACCTGCAATGCACATCTTCCTCAGCCTCCTGGGAACTCAGACAAGAGCTAGCCTGGCAAACCCTTCAACCCAGCAATTCTACATCTAGGTATCAATACCAGAGACAAACTTCCACATGCACACAGTAAGGCATGAACAAGGAGGTTTGTTGCAGTCATTTTTATAGAAAGAAACATAGAAACAACCTAAATATCCATAAGGGAATGATTTAGGAAGGAAGAGAGGGAGGGAGGACATCCAAGCAATTGAACATGACCCACGCCTTGTGAAAGAGGAGGTAGCTCAGTATGTACTGACATGGAAAATGTCATTTATTTTAAATGCCAAAAAGCCAGATAACAAAGCTATACATACAGTATGCTACCTTTAATGCTTTTAAAAACGCACAGAGCAAACATGCATAGCTCAGCATACATTTTTATGTACAGAGATGCATATTCAAAGGGTCTGTAAGGATTGCATACCACACTGATAACAGTATCTATGGGGAAGAGATTGAAAAAACTGGAGGTGATTATAGAGGAGGATAGAACAGAGGCACTTTTCCTTTATCTGAGGTCTTGAATACAAAACAATGAGAATGTCTGTGCACAGCACTTGTGTAATTAAAAATAATTTTAAGTGAATAGGGGAAATGGCAGGATAAGCTTATTGCAACATTGTTGTAATAGCAGATATCAAACAACCTAAATACTCATTTATAGGGAACTAACTGAATAAATGCTGGTGCCTATGGCAACAGAACACCAGGCAGCTGGGAAAGAATGGAGCAGGTCCATGTGGGGAGATGTTCGCAAATGGAAAAGCAACTTGAAAACCGTGTGTATTGTGATGATCCCATCTTTGTTAAAGAAAGAAAACTTAGAATATACATAAAAATGCATGCCATATTATAAAGAGTGGAGCTCTGGAATTGTACAGACCTGGGTTGAAATCTCTGCAGAGTTACTAACAGAGTGGCTTGGGTGACTCACTCCACATCTCTGAACCTCAGCTTGGCCAGCTTGTTCATGGAGGATTGATTGAGATAATGTATCCAAAACGGTTGTCACAGCAAAGACAGGAGAGCAAATATATGATTTTTGTGGTTGTTGTCATTTGCAGTGTTTCATCTAGAAAGTGGATTTGGGGTGGAGGGAATATGGTGCTTTTATTCCTTTAAAAAGAATTTTATTGGTGTATAATTGAAATGCAATAAACCGAACGTATTTAAAGTGTAAAACTGGCATGAAACCATCACCATAATCAAGATAATGAACATATCCATCACCTCCAATAGTTTCTTCATGCCCCTTTGTAATCCACCCTTCGTGGTCCCCAGCCCCAAGCAAGCACTGATTTGCTTTCTGACCCTATAGATTAGTTTTCATTTCCTAGAATTTAATGTAAATGAATTCACACAATATGTGAGCTTTTTTATCTACTCCTCCCACTCAGCATAATTATGTGGTGATTTAGCCATGTTGATAAATGTATCAAGAGTTCATTCCGTTTTACTGCTGAGTAGTATTACATTGTCAGATTTCTATAAATCTTTTGTTAGATTCATCCCTAAGTATTTCATATTTTTATGCCATTGTAAATAGGAGATATGAATTTAAGTTTCTGATTGTTCATTGCTATTGAAATGATTTTTTTTAATTTGTGAATGTGGTGAATTACATTTATATACATATAACCCTATGTCTACTACATATATTATTATTATTATTATTACTATATATATTATAGTAGACATAGGGTTGTTCAAGTTATCTATTTCTTCTTGACAGAGTTTTGGTATTCTGCGTCTTTAAAGGAATTGGCTCATTCCATCTAACAAATTTATGTGCATAGTTATTCACAGTATTTCCTTATTATACTTATAATGTCTATAGGCTCAATACTCCTGATATTGATGATTTGCATTCTCTCTCTCCTTCTCTGGCTTAACTAGAAATTTACCAATTTTATTTATCTTTTCCAAGAACTAGCTTTTGGTTTCATTAATCCTCTCAATTACCTGTTTTCTATTTCATTGATTTATCCTTCAATTTTTATTATTTTCTTCCTTCTGCTTGCTTTAGATTTAACTTATTCTTCTTTCTCTAATTTCTTAAGGTTATTTTTAAAACGTTCTTCTTTTCTAATATATGTATTCAGTGCTATAAATTTCCCTCCTAAGCATTGCTTTAGCTGCATCCCACAAATTTTGATATGATGTATTTTCATTCTCATTTAGTTCAAAATAAATTTTAATTTTCCTTAAGACTTCTGCCCCTTTGATCCATGGGTTATTTAGAAGTATGTTGCTTAATTTCCAAATATTTGGAGATTTTCTAAAAATCTTTCTGTTATTGATTTCTACTTTAATTCCATTTTAGCCAGAGAACATACTTTGTATAATTTATATTCTTTTGAATTACTTAAGGTTTGTTTTTTGGCCCTAGACACAGTCTATCTTGGTGAATGTTGCACCATAATTGAGAAGAACATGTTTTCTGCCCTTGTTGGGTGGAATATTCTATAAATGTCAATTCGTTAAGTTAGTCAAGAGCATTGTTCAAATCTTCTATATGTTTACTGGTCTGTGTCAATTGTGGATCAGTTTCACTGGACTTTTTCTCCTCCTTATGGGACCTATTTTCCTGCTTGCTTACAAGCCATGTAATTTTTGATTGGGTGCCAGACATTGTGAGTTGTGTCTTCTTGGGTGTTGGACATTTTTGTATTCTTATACATAATTTTGTGCTTTGTTCTGGGATGCAGCTAAGTTACTTTGAAACAGTTTGATCCTTTCAGACGTTGCTCAGCCTTTGTTAGACAGTCCCAGGGGAGTGTTCAATCCGGGGATAGCTATTCCCCTACTCAGTGTCATATCAGTCATAAGGTTTCCCAATTTGGCTGGCGGGAGCAGATGCTATTCCTAGCCCTGTGTGAGTATGTGGCACTGTTATCTGGGTGATCTTTTCCCCCAAGCCCCAGGCAGATTCCTCACATTTTTGTCCTGATTAGAACTTAGTTGAAAACTCAAGAGACCCCTTTGCAGATCTCTAAAGATCTCTGTGTATCAATATCTCTTTCTTTTCCAGTACTCTGTCTTGTGAACCCTCGCCACGTTAGTCTCCCCAAACCCTCGGCTCCATCTCCTCACATCAGGGAATCCACTGTGCTCTGTCTGGGTTCCCCTGCCCTGCACTACATCCAGCTGAAAACTCTCTCAAGGGAGTAAGCTAGTGCTATCATAGGGCTCACCTTGGTTGTTTCCTGCCTCTCAGAGATTACTATTCTTCCTTTCCTGACATCTAGCATCTTGCAAATGACTGTTTTATATATTTTGCCCATTTTTTGGTTCTTCTAGGTGGCAGGAAAAAAATCCAATCCCTGTTATTCCATCTCGACCAGAAGCAAAGTCCCTCTCTTTTACTTTTACACTGTGTGAATGTTTACAGTATGCGTGTATTATCTTCTAAATTAAAGAAAAAAATACTAATTAATATTAAGATGAGGTGAGGGATTAACCCCAACCCGGCAGTTGCCTGTGATATGTCCCTTCTGCTGGGCTTTATATCCTTGAATCACCCTGAAATGGGGATCCTGGGGCCAGCGTGCCCGCCATTGCTGGCTCCAGCTTCTAGCAAATGTGCCTGCTCATCTCCACTCTCATCTCAAGAAAATTGCTTTCAGTTCTACAAAAGTGATTGTGGGAAAGTGCACATGAAATGAGCCAGGTCCTTAAAGCATAGTGAGACAGGCTAAGATCGTCCCTCCCTGGAAGAGCTGGGATGTGGGTGACAAGTGTTCTCATACTGCTCACACATGCTCTGTGATTTAACATAGGTTTGAAATTTCTCCAGCTCCCTGTAGCCAGGGCTCCAACCACATGAAATTGTGCAGATAAAAACTTAAGCAAAGGGCACTGAGACCTTGGCTCCCTGATATTTTGCCGCTGGCTCTGCCAGAGCCCAGCTAACACATTAAACTGCTGGAGTCAATAATAAGATGCTGCAGGTACTGAAATAAAGGGGAGAAGAGGGAGAAAGATTGGGAGCAGTGCAAAATGGATTCTCCTTTGAGAGTCACGTGGTTCTGTTGCTGTTGCTTTTGGCATGAAGTGGCATCAGGTTAAGTCCTGCGAGGCTCCATCCAGTTGTGGAGAAGGGACTCCAGGCAACTGGCAGCATGGACAGGGCACTGGCTCCACAGAAACGCTCTGTGGGTCTTTGACCTGCAGGGCACAGGTCACTTCTGTAAAGGAGGAAACGTCAGTTAGCTCAGCTGTGTGGTGAAAGCTAAGGAGCTCCAGGCCCATGCATTGAGCACCTACTGTGTGCCCGGCCAGTGCAGCCCCCAAGGATGCAGCAGTGACAAGACAGGCAAGTCCTCTGCCCATGGACACCATCAGGATAAACAACAACTACTACTAAAATAATAATAACATCATCGTTCCTTGGTTGCCTACTACGTGCCCAGCTCCACATGCATTGTTTTTTTCATTTAACCCTCAAAACACCCTCTGAAGTAGAATTTTACAGAAAAGAAAGCTGAAGTTCAGAGCAGTTGAGACATACCCACTATGACACACTTTGTCAAAGGAGCTTCCAGGTTTGAACCCAGATCTCCTCTGTCCCCAGAGCCCACGCCCAACCACTGCAGAGGCGGCATCTCTCATTCTCTAGAACTTCTCTGGGGGCCTGGGGACCTGAGTGCCAGTCCCGGTTAGGTGCTGTGTGGCACTGGGTGAGCCGTGAAACCTTGTATGATTGGCCAAGTCACCCCTGCCCTGGGAACACACTGGGTGATTTCAGCCCCCACATCACGCACCTTTCCTCTGATTCCTGAGCTAATAGGTCTGGCATGGAGGCCTGGAGTCTCTTGGGCAGGTCCAAGGAGGGCCATAGGTGAGGGAGGGCCTGACAGGGGGCAGCAGTGATGCTAGAGGGGTTCCCCTGGGCTGACACTAACAGGCACTGACCTCTGACCTGAGAGACTAAACTCTGAGCGGGTGAGGTAAGGGTGAGGGAGGAAACTGAGGGAACGAGTTCCCAGGTTGGGGCTTTAGGCCTCAGTGTCCTCATCTGTAAAATGGGGATAATAAGTTCAAACTGGGGAGGGATATGATAATGTGGGAAGAAACACGGAGCACCAGGCAACAAGAGAATAACAGCTAATCACATACAAAGCCACCCCCATTTCCTCTGTATTATCAGCTGATTTTTCAGCAGAAATTTTACAGGCCAGAAGGGAGTGACAGGATGAAGTGCTGAAAGGAAAAAACTTACAACCTGGAATAGTCTACCTGGCGAGGTTATTATTCAGAATTGAAGGAGAAAATTTCCCAGACAAGCAAAAGGTAAAGGAGTTCATCATTAATAAACATATGCAAGAAATGTTAAAGGGTTTTCTTTAAGTGGAAAAGAAAAGGTCACAGCTAGAAACAAGAAAATATATTAAAAGAACACAAAGCCCCATCCTCTGCATGAAGCAGATGCTTGGAAAATGTTAGGCTCTCTTTGCTGTGCTCACAGCTCCTCCCTGCAAAGATAAAGCCAAAGCCACTTGGAACCATTTGGAATTTTTTTATGCAAGGGATAGAAAACCTAATCTGAGCTTACTTAAGAAAAAAAGGAATTTATTGGACGCAGTAACTGAAAAATGCACAGGGAGTTCTAGTTTCAAACTTGGCTTCATCCAGGGGGTCCACATTATCTCCCCAGGACCCGGTTTCCCTCTCTTCCATCCCACACTTCCAGTTCCTCTGGTCTGGCTGCATCCTAAGACACACCCTCCGCTGACGGAGACAAGGTGGCTGCAGCAACAACACATCTGTCCTGGGAGTCAAAAGAGCTTCTCCCTGGTAGACTCAGCTCAAGTCCTAGGGGTCGCATTGATTTCCTCCCGCATCTTTACGATTTCCTTTCTTCAGCCTCCTTTGAGTTTACTTTGTTATTCTTTTTCGAGTTTCTTAAGGTACGAGCTTCAGTCACTGATTTTAGATCTTTCTGCTTTTGCATAGGTTTTTATTGCTATACATTTTCCTCTATGTACTGCTTTAGGGGCCTCCCACAAATTTTAATATGATGTGCTTTCATCTACATTCAGTGCAAAATACTTTCTAATTTCACTTTGATTTTTTTCATTGACCCATGTTGTTATTTGGAAATGTGCAAACTCATAGACACAGAGGACAGATTGGTGGTTACCAGAGCCCAGGGATGGAGGTGGGGGAGTGAAACACGTGAAGGGGGTCAAAAGGTACAAACTTCCAGTTATAAAATAAATAATTCATGGGGATGTAATGTACAGCATGGTGAATACAGTTAATAATACTGTATTGCGGGCCTTCCCCGGCAGTCCAGCAGTTAGGACTTTGCCTTCCAATGCAGGGGGTGCAGGTTCAATCCCTGGTTGGGGAGCTAAGATCCCACATGCCTCACAGCCAAAAAACCAAAACATAAAGCAGAAGCAATATTACAACAAATTCAATAAAAACTTTAAAAATGGTCCACACCAAAAAAAAAATCTTAAATACTGTGTTGCATATTGAAAGTTGTTAAGAAAGTAGATCTTAAGAGTTCTCATCACAGGAAAAAAATTCTGTAACTATGATGATGACAGAAGTTAACTAGACTTATTGTGGTGATCATTTTGTAATATATACAACTATCAAATCATTATGCTGTACACCTAAAACTAATACAATGTTGTATGTCAATCACACATCAACTTTTTAAAAAGAAATATGTTTTTAGTGTCCAAATATTTGGTGGGTTTTCCAGGGAACTTTCTGATTTTAGTTTCTAATTTAGTTCCATTGTGGTCAGAACATACTTTGCATAACTTAAATCTTTTTAAATTCATTGAGACTGTTTTATGGCCCAGAATAAGATATGTTTTGGTAAATATTCAATGTGCACTTGAAAATAATGTATATTCTACTGTTGTTGGATAGAGTGATTTACAAATATCAATTAGGTAAAACTAGGTAATAGCATCATTCAAGTCTTTTATAGCTTTACAAAATTTCTACTTGTTTTATCAATTATTAAGAGAGTGATATCAAAATCTCTGACTATAATTGTGGATTTGCCTATTCCTCCTTGCAGTTCTTTTCGTTTTTGCTTCATGTATTTTGAAACTCTGTTATTAGGGACATAAAAGCTTAGGATTCTTAAGTTTTCTTGGTGAATTGACCACTTTATCATCATGAAAGGTTCTTCTTTACGCCTGGTATAGTCTATGCTCTGATATCTACTTTTTTTAATGTTACTGTGGCCACTGCAGATTTATTTTGATTGGTGTTAGCATGGCATGTATTTTGCAATCCCTTTTACTTTTAAGCTATCAGTTTCTTGATATTTAAAGTGTACTTCTTGACTCCCTCAGCCTTACTCCAGGGACTTTGCTGTAAAGTGCCTGGCATTGCTGGAGGGTACATGAACGAGCACACATCCTTCCCTAGGGAGACTGCTGTCCTGTGGGGCCTACACGTGGAGCTGACAGCACAGGTCGGGTGGGGTCTGACGGTTTCCTTTTTGTACGTGCTGACTGGTGATACTCAAACAGGGTAGAGACATTAGCTATCGGTAAGCGAGAGATGACGCACATGCCTGAAAGACCCAGAATAAAATGCTATACTCCAGTGTAACTGGAACACAGGCCACGTGTCAAAGGAAACACAAACCGAACAGTTTTGTTATGGAATAATTTCTAACTGATAAGTATCAGAACATGTCAGAGGTTTCCTGTCGTTTTTCAGGAATGCTAACTCAGGGGTATAAATAAATAAATAAATAAATAAAGTGTACTTCTTGGGATGTCCCTGGTGGTCCAGTGATAAAGAATCCACCTTCTAATGCAGGGAACATGGGTTCAATCCCTGGCAGCAAACTAAGATCCCACTTGCCATGGGGCAACTAAGCCCGCATGCCCGCACAACTACTGAGCTCATGTGCCTCAACAAGAGAGCCCGTGTGCCCACAAACTACAGAGCCTATGTGCTCTGGAGCCCACGCACCACAACTACAGAGCCCATGCGCCCTAGAGCTCACATGCCACAACTAGAGAGAGAAAACCCACACGCCACAACTAGAGAGAAGCCCGAGGACCACAACGAAGACCCAACACAGCCAAAAAAATAAAGTAAATAAATAAGTGTACTTCTTGTAGGTAGCCTATGGTTGAATCATGCTTGTTTATCCAATATGACAATCTCTACCTTTTGATCAAAGTGATTAGACCATTTACATTTAATATGATTATTGATATAGTTAGGTTTAAGTCTCTTATTATGCTGTTTGTTTTCTATTTTTTCCAGCTGTTCTTTGTTCCCTCTTGTCTCTTTTTCTGCCTTCTTTTGGATTGAGTTTTTTTGTGATTCCATTTTATCTTACTTCTTGATGTATTAGATCCATCTCCTCGTCATGCTAGTGGTTTGCTTCAGGGTTTATAGTATACATATTCAACTTAGTATACATATTCAACTTATCAGTCTGTCTTCAAGTGATGTCACACTACATCATGTATAGTATGAGAAACTTAAAACAATGTACTTTCTTTTCTCCCTTTCTGGCCTCTGTGCTATTTTTTCTCATACATTTTACCCTATGTGTGTTATGCAGCCTACAAAACATTGTCATTACTTTTGCTTTAGAACCAGTCAATTATCTTTTAAAGAGATTTAAATAATAAGAAAAAAGTCTTTTATTATTTACCCATGTATTTACCATTTCCAGAGATCATCATTCTTTGTGTGGATCCCGATTTCCATCTGGTATGATCTTCCTTCTGCCTGAAGGACTCCCTTTAACATTTCTCATAGTGTAGGTCTGCTGGTGACAAGTTTTTCCAGAACCTGGTCCTCAGGTCTTTTGCACTCAGAAGCCCAACACCACAGTTTCCTAAGGTTAACACTCTCCAAAAATTTAAAGTGAACCAACATTTCCTGTCAGTCTGAAGTGGGGGCATGGAGAGCTGGATATAAACACTACAGGACCACTAAATTTCAGTCATACAAGTTCCTCTTTACGATTAATTCAGTAGGGGACCCTTCGAGCTGATGCTTGGGGAGTGGGAACGATGCATGTTGAGAATCTACTATGTGCCAGGCACTGTGCTAAGCATGACACATACCTTGTCAGCTTGTGAAGGGGATGAGATGAGCCCAGCACCTGGTACATATCACCCCTCAGCAAAAGGTAGCCGTTAGGATGACCTTCCTCAATAATTTTAACAACGTCATGGGACAGCCATTTTGATCCCTGGGTGACAGATGAGAAAGCCAGGCTCAGAGAACTGAACCAGTGAGGGAACTGGGATTCAAACCCAAATCTGTGTGACTCCAAAGCCTGGGCTCTATAACACCTGCTCTGTCCTCCAGGGCCAGGAGTTGGCAGGAACAGGGCAGGACTGACCTTCAGGCAATTGAGCCCATGACCAGAGGAAACATGGGAAAAAAATGTCCAGGAAATGGGGTTGCATTGAGCCAGACCCTGCACAGGAATCAATCTGAAGGGTCCAGGCAGGGGTAAAAAGAGGCCCTGGCAACAGCAGGGGGGCAGAGGGAGCACTCAGAGCAGGGTCTGGGGCTATTTGCCCAGAAACCCAAAGCACTCCACCTACCCAGATTTGTACCCAGGACACGGAGAGCTTGACAGCACTTTTAACAAATCAGTATGTTTTTGCCTTAGCTGAGCAGCGTGGCAAGTACAATGTGTGCAGGCATCAGAGGCATAAAAACTAAACTCTGATTCTGCAGGTTTTATTGGTCTCACCCATGGTTGCCCACGGCCACCCCCCAACTCAGGGATCACCCAGGGCCTGGCTGTGTGCTCTCAAAGCCCTGTGCTCCAATCCCCAAAACAATTAACATCTGTTTTCTCTTTATGCCTTTTTGTTTCTTTTTTTCTCTTTTTCTCTCCTTTTTTCTCTCCCTCCTCCTCCTCCCTTGTTGCCTGCCATGTCTGAGCACAGGGAAATGCCATCTCAGAAGTGTCGCCTTCCTTTAATCATGACCTAATTCCTTATCACAGAGCTCAGAGATGAAGGCTTCCAGGAAGACAAAAATAAGGCACTAGCGGTGATTAACATTTCCCTGTTCTCTGGAAGACAGGAATTATTCCAGGGTGCAGGTTTCTTTTTAAAGAGCTTTAGCATGGGAGACGCTGGGAGGCCAGCTCATGGATTAGTGGATACCCCATCAAGCAAAGCAAGAATTCAAAGGAAAGGAGAGTTGCCAAGCTGAGCACAAGAGGGTGAGCCTTTAGGAAGAATTAGGGAAACTCCACGACGGGGGCTGGAGGCAGTCTGCCCCACCTCCAACACACCAGGGCAGCTGGATGTTATGGGTGCGGGGTCAGGAGGAGGGAGGGAACAAGGGCATCTAGATCACTTCTGCCAAGTGTGCAAGACTGTTTCCAGTTGTAAACCCCTCCTAATTTTCTTTCCCTGCCACCTCCCATCACACTGTGGGAGTTAAAATGGTCTCCATCCCAGAAGGTGATGAGAGAAGATCCCCATGGCCAGAGTGGAGGGCACATTGGGGAGACTCAGTAAATGAGGCCAAAACAGGCAGACCCAGGAGAAGCTGTTCCAGTCCTGGGGAGGAAGGAGGCGGCGGGCGGGGCGGTGGGGGAGGGGTGGGGGGGGTGGAGAGAAGACACATCCCGCCAGGAGGCGGCAGGTGGGGTCAGTGAGACTTGGTGACTGTGGCCATGTGGAAAAGCACTTATGAGAAATGGGTATGAAGACACCCCTACTAAGTGGCAGAACCACATCAAAACCCGGACTGTGCTCAAAAGATGATGTTTCTGAAGGGGATATGACGGTCAGAGGTGGAGGGGGTGGGAGCAGGGGAGCAGGGGTGTCTGCATTTTCTGTTCCTCCCTTTTTCTCCTGCACGTTTCAGGCCGGGTCCTCTTCCCCATCCCCACCTCATGGTTCACCCTGTCTCCTAAGGGCTGACCTGCAGTCCAGGGCCCGGCCCATCAGCCCCACCCTAGCTGGTGGCCTTATCTCTGAGCCTCAGTTTCTTCCTCTGTCAAGTGGGTTAATGCCCCCTTCCTCCCATCCTGTTGGGGATGCAGTGAAACTGTGGAAGTATAGGAAGCCGGGGGTGGCCCAGCACTGAGGTGATGGGGACCAGCATCTGTGCCCATCTGTGTGACTGGGTCCCTTCCATGCCCTTAGGTAACATTGGGTTTTACCAAATCTGGGGAATTAGAGGGTCCAACACAAACTAGGACCTCAATCAATAAGAGTGTCACATGAACACATCTGTTGATGGGTCCGAATTCTTGCTTTGACATTTAATAGCTGCATAACCTCCAGCTAGAACATAGAGCCATTCATTCCCTGGATTCCAAGCAAAAAAATCTCAGTAAAACAGACTCAGATTCCGGGACGGGGCTGGGGACTGAAGAACAGAAATATTTTTAATAACACCGTCGGGGAGACCGTCGGGTGCACATAGACACCCAGGACCCAGCATGTTTGGTTAAATTCTCTGCTGCCACTATCTTGAAATTCGTCATAACTTGTGTTTTGTAAGTGAAGTCTGACAGGATGGT
Organism: Balaenoptera acutorostrata; assembly: GCF_949987535.1. Taxonomy (NCBI): domain Eukaryota; kingdom Metazoa; phylum Chordata; class Mammalia; order Artiodactyla; family Balaenopteridae; genus Balaenoptera; species Balaenoptera acutorostrata. Next base: position 23,468,639 of record NC_080064.1, on the reverse strand, counting down.
GGAGTACATGCGTGTGAGCAGAGGGTACATGCAATGTGTGTGTCCTCTGTTTTTTGCCGCCCGTTCACGTATAATGTCCACGATGCCCCCATGAGTTCAGAATTCCAGGGACGCCTGTGTGGGGCAGCTCAGCAAGACTCACTGTGAGTACAAGGCAAGAGTGTTACGTCTATGGCTGAGTAAGGGGGTCCTGACAGCCCCAAAAGGCCAGGCTTCTCATTTGAACCAGGACACTCTACAAGCGCAGAAAGAACTCGGTGGTATTCTAAGAAACATAACCTTTCTTTCTTACTTGTGTTACTTCCCTGCACTAACCAACCACTGAAAATTATGACGGGAGGTGAGGAAAAGATAAAACAACTCCTGGTTCCTTTCCTTTCAGCCTTGCCTTCCTCACCAGTGAGCCAAAGGTAGAGACTGTTGGTAGCGTGGACGCATACCAAGAAGTGAAATAAAAGCTGTGGAGCTGGTTTTATGTAGTTTCCACTCTTCCGGGAAGAACGAAATGCACACTCAGGAATGAGCTTTGAAATACAAATTGTGTAATTTCAGTGATTCCCTATACGAATGAAATGCTCTTCTATTTGCATTTAAAGCTGGCATTGCACAAAATAAAGATGAACGGTAAAGTTCACACTAATAAATTCTAATTTTTCCTTACTTAGAACAACACTAACTAGGAAATAAAAAAACACGATGACAAGAGAGAGAAAGACTGCAGCAGAAAGGAAAACGCTTTATATTTTCTAATGCTTAATGGCATTTTTTCCAGCTTTCTGAACAAGGGCCCCAAACATTCATTTTTCACTGGGCCCGCAAATTATGTAGCCAGTCCTGCAGTGAGAAGCCAGGCACCAATGCACTTCGCCTGGGCAGAGACGCTGGGTTTCTGTTATATAACTTTTCAGCTGGTGGGATGTGCTAATTAAGCATGGGATTTCAGGAAACGTGAGTCCTGGAGGAAGTTTCTAATTACTATTGCCCTGAAGGTAGGGAGAAGGTAGGCGGTGGGGAGCCGTGCGGGGGAGAGGAGCCCTGGGTCCCATCAGAGGAGGAGGTGAGACTGGAAAGAAGTGAGGCGGGAGGGAGGGAAGGGGCTGGTGTCTGGGGAGCACGCACTGCTGTGTGCACCCGGCACCGCGCTTTCCGCACGCGGCTCGTTTCATACCACAGCCATCCTGGGGGATGTGAGTTCACCCCTTTTACAGATGAGGACACTGAAGTTTTGAGTGGTCAGGAGACTCATCTAAGGTCTCACAACTAGTGAGGCGCGGAACCAGGCGCTGATGGAGGCAGGCCTGGTGCCAACCAAGGAGACAGAAATACACCACTCCCCGCTAGTCCCGCAGTCCCGTGGGAGACAGACGATGAGGATGCAGTGGGATCGGATGGGGAAGCACAGGTGGTGTGGGAGCCAGAAGGGAGCCCTAACCAGCCTGGGGTGTCGGGGGCCTCCCTGAGGAGGGGCTGTCTGCTCTGGGGCCTGAGGGAGAGCAGGGGTTAATCCTGCCAGGAGGAGGAGGAAGAGGAGGAGACAATTAGTTCACAGGCTTCCCTTGCTGAGCCGCTTTCATTCCCTCCCTGGGAAGGAAGCATCTTAAATTCACTGTCCTGTTGACGAAGACCGCCCCCCCCAGACCCATGCCCCCTTCCCTGGGCTGCCCCTCCTCCTCCTCCCTCTTTCCCCCTTCCCCAAAGCAAAGGCAGCCCCTGGGGTCCCAGAGCAAGGCCTGCTGTGTGTCGGGTAGCGGGGTGGGGGGGGGGGGTCACTTGATCTCTCTGAGTCTCAGTTTCCCCATCAGTGAAGTGAGGGGCTTGGACAAGGGAAGAAAGTTCACCTCAATGAGCCCTCGTGTGTGCTGGGCCCTGGCCTCCCACCCTCCCCAGAGCCCTGGGCGCCAGGACTACGGTTCAGGTGTTCCCTCTTGAGCCCTGAAGCACAAACTCTGTTCCCGCTCCTCCCCTCCCCCTGCCTGACATCAGGGGTCACCGAGCAGAACAGCCATCCTCCACATCACCTGCATGGCTGCTCTAGGACCTGCTGTGACTCCCAGTGTCGGCTGCCTCAGGCCACCACGCCTCCCTACTCGGCAGCTTCACCACCCGCCATCCCTCCCATCCTTCCCCCGCCAAGAAACTCCAAGCAAAGCAGGTCTTCACTGTGCGCCCAACACCCTAACATCATCCCCACCCTGCCAAGGCTTTTCTCCAGCTGTATCCCCATTCCCCTCCTCCCTCTGAGAAACTCCTATGCATTCTTCAAAGCCCAGAATTCACCTCTGTGGTGAAGCCTCTTCCAGGCAGAGTAATCGCTCCTTCAACTGTGCCCCAGAACAGCTGGTAGAAGACATGTCCTGAGCCCATAAGAACAGCTTGTAGAGAACATGTCCTGAGCCCATAACAAGTGCTCACCCGTCACCTGTGTCATCTAGCTTAATCCTCACCCCCACCCTGTGAGGCAGGATCATTATTATCGCTGCTGTACAGATGAGGAAACTGAGCTCAGAGAGGTGTGCAACTTGCCTGAGGCCACACAGCCAAGAAGCAGTGGCGTCCCCACCTCTCCGCTTTGGGTGATTAACGGTGTCCCAGGTTGTCTCCCCAACTAGGTGGTGAGCGACTCAAGCAAGAGTCATCCTGAGTCCTCCCTCTGTCCCCAGAACCTGAGAAAGCGGGGCCTGGCTGGGTCGATGAAGGTTTGTTCAGTGAATACATCTGCCCCTGGATTCCCGCCTCCCAGCTGTGCCCTGCGGCGCCCCTCCCCCAACACCCTTCCCAGTCCGTATGCCGGCCAGTCCTCTGCGGTCCCCAGAGCCGGCTCTTCAGGGAGTCTTGGGGTTCCCCAAGAAACCCCTGAGCCTCTCTCCCCAGCTGCTTGTTTGGAGGTTAGCCCCCGATGAGGTGCACGTTCCCGGGGGCCCAGGACCTGCCTCTCCCGGACCCTCCTCAGAGCCTGGGCATCACAGGAAATGCTCAACACTCAGCTGAACGGAACATGGGTCAGCGACAAGTCCCACCACTGATGTCTGGGACCAGTTCCCCCGATGCACACATCACCATGTCCCTCCTCCACAGGGCCAGGGAAAGAGCCGGGACCCCGGGGTCAACCAGGCCTGGGCTCTCATCCCTTCCTGCCACTGGTGAGCCGAGTGACCTGGGACCAGTCAGCTCATCCCTCAGAGCCCAGACTCCCCTGCAGAAAAGTGGGAGCAGCAGTGCCCATGGGGCGGGGGGGCAGTGCGAGGCTGATGGGGTTCAGCATGTGCCCCTCCCTGCACACCGTAGACCCCACCCCTGTCCCCTGCAAAGGCAGCAAACTGTAAGTTGCTTCCGGTTCAGAGCTTCTGAATGAATCCTTTATCCAGCAGCCTCCGAACCACCCCCAGCCCCACCCCTCCCTCCCAGGCCCCAGCCAGGCCTCCAGCCCACCTCAGCCCTGCTGCTCCGAACATAATTTGTGTGGTATTTGTTCCATCCATTACATAGAATAAATCTTTCAGAATGTTTAAATTCCAATCTTTTAAAAAAAATTCTTCCCACACCTAAAGGGGAATGGCTGTGTTTGGCAAAGGTCACACATAAAACACAGGATACAGGACAGGAAGAGGAGGCCAGGACTCGATTAGGGAGCAGGTGCCGTTCATTAGGGAAATCGCAGCTCTCCCTCCAAGGAGCACGCGCTCTTCCAGAGCTGCAAACCCAGAGAGAAGGCACTTTTCTCCCCGAAGCCTCAGAAATGCGCCATGTGGGAGCTCCGAGCTGGGCGGCTGCTATATCAATTCCCTGAGCTCTGGGTGATGAGCGCCTGCTTCCTTGGGCCCCGAGCCCCGCACAGCCCGGAGTGTTACCCCCCCTGCACGGTGGGGGCCACGCGACACTGAGAGGAAGGGACTCGCCCAGGATGGCGCAGGGCACTAAGAGTGGGGCTGGGATTGGAACCCAGGTCTGCTGGCTCTCGGGTCCCTGCTCCTCTCCGGATTCTCTGCTCCCTGGGAACGCAGGAGGATCGCGATGGGAAAGGTGAGCAGATAAATCAGCCCAATCCAGGTGGACGCCCACCAGGCTTTGGGTTCCATCTTGGTACCAGAAACCTTAAGTACAGGCCAAAAAAAATACAAAAACAAACAACCATTGATGCATCAGTGCAGCCAACTGTGTGTTTAGCTGCAGGATATGCGCAGAGTGCAGTCACAGAATGGATTCTGAAATGATGCACCTCTTCACCTCCAGGGGCAGCAGAGCCCACCTGATCTGAGACCAGCCCCATGACCCCCTCCCCACCTCCCTCCCCAGCTATCTCTCTCCGGGTCAGGGGAGGAATGAAGGGGACAGGAAGCCAGGTCTATCTTTATCCTTGGGATGTCTGTGCCTTTCCATAGGACGTGAGTAACAGGATGACGGCAGCCTCTGTTCACTGCAAACGCCCTAGAGGCAGAACCTTCTCCCGGCCCAGAGCACGTGGTGCTCGCACACCCTCCCCAGAGGTGAAAGGACTTCCTGGGGCAGAGCGAGGGCAGGTGGTCTGGCCCAGGTCACCCAGAAACCCAGAGGGGCAGCGGACACCCCTCCAGATGGGCTGGAGGGACCAGCCTGGAGGGACCAATGAATAAATGCTCTGAAGAGGAGCACGTGACCAGATGGGAGAGTAAATCTGCGCCTGACTGACCGTCTACACAGATCCTGCAAGGATGGTGGAGGGAAGGAGGGAGCAAGATTGGATGGACGCCCGAGAGCAGACAGAGGGAAGCCTTGGGGCATGGGGAAGCAGAGGTCTTCCCCGCGCTGTCTCCTTTGGTCTGGCTGCCGCCCTATGGAGGAGCTCCATCATGATCACAACCTCAACCTGACCTCATGAAGGTGGGATGTGAAGCACAGAGTGGTTAGGTAACTTGCCACACATCACACAGCTCATGGGGGCAGAACTGAATCCCAGCTCAGACACTCGACTCCCACAACACGCCTTGGGCTCCTTCCCCAAATCTGCCGTGGGCCTCCAGGCTCGCCAGGAGACTTGGCCTCCTTTATAAACTTAATAAAATCCAGCTCTTTATGTCAGAATAAAACCTTGCCAGATCCTTCTAAATTGCTCCAGTGTTCCGGCGCTGGGTTCACCATCAAATCGTTCCGTGTGCTTAGGGCTGGGTGTTGGCTGGGAGCTCTTGTCTCTTCTGATGATTGTTTCTGACGTGTTTTAGTTTGTTCAGCTTTCCTGTCCCTGCCGTGCACTGGGGTCCCAGGAGGCTGGGCAGCTGCACTCTGTCCCCAGGCTGAGGACGAAAGGAGGGTGGGGCATCTTTGCAGGTGGGCACCTCCTCCTGCCACGGCTCCCAGCGCCCTCACTCCACCCTCCAGGACAGGGGCATCCAGGGCCCCCCTGCCCCCAGACCGTGCCTGCAGCTTCCCCCCAACAAACCCCGATTCTCCAAGAACACATGCTGCTCCCCAAGTACTCCTGACAGGCTCATGGCTCCCAGGCCCTTGCACAGGCTGTTCCCTCTCCTGGGAATGCCATTCCACATCTTCTTCATGTGGAGAAATCCTGCTCATCCCCCAGGCACGAATGGAGGGTGGGGAGGAGCTAACAAATTTACCCTCCTGCCACGTGCCAAGGGCGCCGCGAGAGGTGAGCACCTTCAGCGAGTCCACTGCCACCTGGGCACTGATCACAGAGTGGGCTTCATTAGCCCATTTTACAGATGGAGAAACTGAGGTGCTGAGACACTGAGTAACCTATTCAAAGTCACCCAGTGGTCAGTGGCAGGGCTGGGATAACCCTGACCAGGTCGGCCGACCCACAGATCAGCCTTGTCCACCACCCCTGGCTCTGGGCATCCTCCTGACCCCAGGAAGGGCATCACTCCTTCCTTCATGTCTCCTGGAGCATTACTGAGCATCCTTTCCTCATGGTCGTTCCCTGTCTGTCTGCCACTATCCCTGACTGGTCCCTCCTCAAGGAGAGGAGCAGACTGAATTCTTCTCTTGCTCACTCTGTGGGTCAAGGAGAGCCACGTGGCCCCATCCCATTCCCATGTCCTGGTGCCCAACTCTGCCCCAGAGGGAGACAGACCCCAAGAGGATACAGCTGTACTTGCCTAGGTTAAGCCTCTGTGTTGGTGTCCAGTTCACTTTTTCCCATGTTCAGTTTCTCATGAGGAGCTGGGGGCTCAGGAAGGAAGGGTGGGTGAGTCACGTGGGAGCAGATTTAAGTTCAGCAGCAGCAGCCCGATATGCCCAGTACTGGGACAGGTTCCCCTGTTTGGTGGTGAGCTCCACATCCCTGCAAGAGTTCAAGTTATTACAGGACAGTGAAGAGAGTGTTTCCTGCATTACCAGGGGTGCTGGACTAAGGCGGCTTCCTGTGCTAAGATTCTGACTCCAGGGTGTCTATTTCAATGCCACGTTCCTCCGGATTGATTCTGTGATTCCAAGGGTTCAGTAAGTGAGGCTCCAGGTCTTCGCCAGAGTTTCCTTAATTCTGCAGCTCTCGGGCCTGTGAGTCCTTGAATGCTCCTGTGAGTCTAGAATTCTAGTATTCTGTGAAAAGGACCAGATGCTCAGGTTCTGTGATTCAAAGACTGTGTGAAAGCATCTGTGAGTCTGTGAAAGATGCTCTAATTCCAAGATCCCATGCATTGCAGATGCCATGAAAGGGGCTGACAGATCTGAAAATCCTGGGCTGGGAGAGAAGTAAGGTTCCCCAACCCTCCCCTCCCCGGTTTCAGCATCTGCAGGGGGAGGACACTGGGAGCTCCTCTCAGCACTAACATGCGGGGTCCCCGGGAGCCCTCATCTCCACACTCCCCCTCCTCACCTGGCTCGCCCCCCAGGCCCCCGATGCTGAGGGGGTGACACAGGTCCTGAAGCCCCAGGGACAGAGCCATTGTGACCATTACATTGATGGATATGCCCCAGATGAGCCCTTTGCTGCTCTGTCCTTGTTTTCCTGTTGCATTCATTATGAGGAGCAGCCTTTGCTGAGTGGAATTTTCTGGTGCATCTCCCGCGGTATAAGCAGCTTGGGGACAGGAAGCCAGGAGCCCAGTTTCATTTCAGTTCTGTTTGTGTTTCCTGGTCCTCTCACCCTGCTCCACGGAGCTCTTCTCCTATGTTCACTGTTTAACCTGGGAGCTCTCAGTGGGCTCTGAGCACCGGCTGTCCTGCTGGGTTCACTCTGGCTTCTCTGGAAGGAACTGGATCCCAGGGAGGGAGACGTGGGAGACAGGCAGGGAGGGGCCGGAATTCTGGAGGCTGGGTCCACAGTCAGTCCTCCAGAACGTCCCAGGGCGGCCCCCTCCCACCCATCCCGACCTCAGTGGGCAGGTGGGTGTCCTGGGCACCTGCGGCAGAGAGGGAACCCAGAGCCCAGAGCCCAGCAGACCTGGCTGTGGAAGAGAGAACCAGGGGTGGCTGGGGTTAAATCTACCACAGCCTGGGTGCAGAGGCCTGCACGTGAGGGAGGGGGAGTCCCTCGGGGCCAGGTGGCGAGGGCACCCACCAACCTGCTCCCTGTGGTCCAGACGGCAGGAGCATCTCTGGCAGCTGCTGCCCGGGCCCCTCTGGTCCGATGTGAACAGAGGGGAGCCCGCACCCACCCCAGGCCAAGGCAGGACAGGCCTTTGGCTCAAGGACCAGAGCCCGGGCTGCCTGCATGTGGAGAGATGTTGTGAGGCCAGAGCATCAGGGGACAGATCAGAACCGTGCAGCCTCATTACCCTCTGGCCTGTTTCCCACCGCACGGGGCTGAGGTGGCGGCTACAGTAACCACACAGACAGCCGGGGTGACACAGGCAGCTGGGGTCAGGGCCAAGGGGAGAGAACCCAGGGCCTGGAGGCCTGAGGCAGGGGATGGCCTGGGAGAGAAGGGGGAGGGGGGGCAGAGGGGGGTTGTGTTCGGAGCCCCCACCCCTCACCTGTGACGGGCACTTCACACACTCTGTCTTCTGTAATCCTCACTCACAACAGCCCTGGGAGCCTCTGTTATTATCCCCATTTTTCAGATGAGAAAACTGAGTGTCCACGGTGATATGACATGTCCAATTCACCAGCTGTTCAGTGACAGGGCCAGAATTCCCACCCAGGGAATGTCAGGTGGTTTTCCTTGTGCCCCAATCAACGCAGACATGAAATAACCAACACTGACAGGCTCCATCAGGCACAGGCATCAGGCCCGCAGGAAGGGCCCTGGAAACTGAAGCTCAAACCGCGGTCTGCTCACTTCCTAGATGCGTGCCTTGGGCCTCCCTCAGCCTCAGTTTCCTCATCTGTAAAATGGGAGTGATGACCCTAACTGTGGGGATAGCATGAGGGTTAGAATGAGACCTGTGTGCCTGGCACACAGTGGGCCATCAATAAACATGAGCCGAGGCAAGATCTGAGGCTGGGCTCTGAGCTCTCTGCTGGCTCCTTTCTGGGAGCTCTCTTGATTCCTAACTCTTTGTGAATCCATTCATCTGTCCATCCATCCACCCATCCATCCACAGCCATCCATCCACCCACCCATCCATCTACCCATCCACCCATCCATCCACCATCCATCCATCCACCCATCCACCCATCCATCCACCCATCCATCCACCCACCCATCCATCTACCCATCCACCCATCCATCCACCCATCCATCCATCCACCCATCCACCCACCCATCCATCCATCCAGCTGTTCTCTTGCTGATTTACAGCATGAACCTAGAACTGCTTTGTGCAGGAGGGAGACACTATGAGGGATAAGACTCTCACTGATGCCCGAAGGCCCTTCCAGCCCAGTGAGAATGACCATAGGTAGAGGTCTGGTGGAGTCCCGAGGGAGCACTGGGGAGGGAGCACTATCCCCGGGGGAGTCAGGGAGGACTGAAGGAGGGAGGGGCGAAGTCATCACCAGCCTCAGCAGAGGAGGAAGGGCATTCTGGGCAGAGGCACGGCATGCGCAGAGGAAAGGAGGAACAGAAGAGCCTGGCTCATGTGAGGAAGAGCTCAGTGTGGCTGGATCCCAGGTCCAGCACCCGGTGGGCGTGTCATGGGGGAGCAGGGAGAAGACACAGCCTGAAAGGAGGCAGGGCCAGACTCAGAGAAGCCTTGAATTCCAGGCCAAAAAGGTTGAACCTGAGCGCACAGGCAGTTAGGAGGCAGTGCAGGTTCTTGAGCTGGGGCATGGCAGGAAAATTCACATATTAGAAAGCACCTTCCAGCAGCAGGACAGGAGTGAGGGGACCCGCTGGGAGGCTGGTGCATCTCCTGGGCCCAGTACTTTAGGGCCCTCCTCTCACAGAGGGTTTCCTGGCACACAGGGACCGCAGGTTGGATGACTCGGGTGCAAATAGCAGGGCGGATAGGCTGAGCAGTGGTTCAGGGTCAGTTCAACCCAGAGCCCAGCACGTGACCCAACCCACAAACGCACAGCTCACACAGCCCCACAAGGTCCAAGGGATTCCCGGAGTCAGCGCCTCCCCCAGTTCCCACCCACCCCCAACTGCCTCACCACCAAGGGGACTGTTTCAGCCCCTCACCCCTCCTCCTGCTCCCCTCTCCCTCTCCTGTCCTTCTCAGCAGGTGAGCTCACTCCTCTGCCCAAAGAAACCCCAAGCCTCAAAACAGAAACTCCCTAGATTTCCTGACACCAAACATTCAAAGCCCCCGGCACCCACACAGCCCTCCTCTTCCTCCTCCTGGAGATGGAGATTGTCCCCTCCCTCTGTCTGGGCTCAGACATGCTCTGTCAGGCCCCTCCCACCCACCTCCTCAATCTGTCCAGGGGAAGAGGGAGGGGCACCTTTAATCTCTTTATCTGTCTGTCTGTCTATCTATCTATCTATCTACATTTATTTCTCTCTAGCTCTATCGTCCCCTCCCCTCACATCTGATTCATATTTGGTTATGTTCAAGTCTCTCTCTCCTTATAACAAACAGCAAGCAAACCTGAACTCGACGTCCCTGCCAGCTGTGTCCCTCTCTTTCCCTGCCACCACCCGTTGCTGCCGCATCTCCGGGCCAGCCCTCCACCCGCCTCACCTGCTTTAACCCCCGCCACTGACCCGCGAGTTGCTACCGCTCATCCCCGCGTTACAGAGGAGGAAACTGAGGCTCACGAGGGGCAGTGAGCTGCCCAAGACGCCCCGTCCCCCCACCGGCAGAGCCAGGCTGGACCCCGGGGATCTCGCTCAGGCTCGTGGGCCTCCTCAGTGCCCCCCGAGCTCCAGTAGCTTCTCTGACCCTCCCGTGCGTTCGCCACCTCCACCCTCCACCTGCACGACATAAATTTTGATTCAATCTGTCCCTTTAAATTGACTTGAAATGACCTCCCTTTTTCAATTTGCCTCACCCCAAGCAATAACATCCATGAAATCAAGGGTTTAATGCATTAATTGCGTGTGAGTATTTTTCCTGATACCCATTAAAATAAATACACGACTGGTAAAATATAAAATACTAATGTTTGTCCATGCAGCACCCGCAGTCACCTCTCAGACCCCCACTCCCTGGGAGACCCCGGGGCTGCTGCTGGAGAGGCTGGGAGGAGGGGGAGAAGGCGGCATCTGGGCAGTGGACGTGGCCTGGCCGCTCCCAGCCCAGCCCGGCCCAGGGCTGCGGCCGTTTCTTTCTCCTGGGGAGGCCCCACCCTCATCTGCCGCCCCAGGCTGGGTCTTGGAAAGGGAAACACCGTGGCAGCTGGACGGGGCCCACTGACCACAGGCCCCAGGAGGGAGGACCCTGGGGGAAGGGACCAAAAGGCCGTGATGGCCTCAGTGGCCCTTTAGAATAAGATGCACGTGGGATGCTTATCACATACCCCTCCCCCTCCCAAAGGAAGCCCCAGGCACCAAGGAGCAGAATTCCCGGCAGGGAGAGAAGCCCGGAGGTGCCTTCTGTTCCTGTGCAAAGGGTCCTGCCAGAAATGAAGACAGGAAACTACAAAGGAAAATCTGACAGCAAGAAAAGGGAACAGAACCTTCCAGAAAGGCAGCCACATCCCCTACCAGCCGCAGCAAACATGGTGGGGTGGGGAGCTGGCAGAAGAGCTTCCAGGCTGGAGTTGGGGCTACAGGGATGGGAAAAGTGTGCTGAGATGGGGTGTCTGCTCTGGGCCCACGAGAGGGGATGTGGTCAAGCTGAAGGAAGTCCAGATGTAGCACCGGCGGGGGCGGGGACCCCAATTCAACTGCTCCAAAGAGTTTGTGGGGGAAGGAAGGTTTTCCACTGGGAAAGAGAAGCATCAGGGGCCACGTGGGCCAGACAGGCCTGAGTTCAAGTCCCAGCTGGGTGCTGGGTGTGGGTACAGGGCAGGGTTGGACCCATCTGGGAAGCAGGGTTGGGCCAAACTGGGCATGAATTTATCTGCAGTCATGTTCTCCCAGTGGGGCACCTAGAAAGGGCTGATGCTGGCACTGGAGTTTCGGGGACGGTCACAATGAAAAAATGCCTACTGTGTGCTGAGCAGGGGCCAAGGCACGTTCCACGTGCCTTGAGAAGGCAGCACCTCAACAAGCCTTCGGTAGAAGCAGCCGAAGACGCAGTAAGCACTAATCCCCCCCTCACAGAGGGACGGGGAGCCTCAGAGAAGGGAGGGACTCATCCAGCGTCTCGTGTGCCGGAAGCCAGAGCCGGTCTCCCACCCAGGCCTGGACAGAAGCAGGGTCTCCTTGGAATGCAGGTTCCAGGGCCCCCGCCCACTTGAAGATCTACCAGATGGAGACAAAGAGGGAGTGAATATAGCAGGAAATTTGGAGGTAATGGGCCTGGCTTCCAATTCCATTTCCAACTCAAGTGCCTGAGCAAATCCCGCACATCTCTGAGTCTCCATTTAACACCTTCACAATCCTCCCTGCTCCTCATTCCTAGCCCAGCGCCCTGCACACACCTGTCTGTAAAATGGGTCTGTAAAATGATCACTGTCAAGTTAGAAAACCCATGGAAAGTTTCCGGCATACAGTAGGTACCCAAGAAATGGTAGCTCAGTAGAGGACCAAGGCTGCCCGGACCCAAATCCCCAGAGATTGCATCCCCATGAGCAGAGCAGCCCTTCCCCAGGCCAACATACCTGATGCCAGTCGAGCTCCAGTGACCAAGCCTCCCAGCCACGAGGCAGCTCTGAAGAGGGCGGAGGCATGTCCTCCTAGCACAGAAGTCCCCTCCCCATGTCTGTCTTCTCCCACATAATTATATTTGCAACTGGGACAGATGAGGTGTTGGAATTTTCATCCCATTTTTCGCAGACCTTTGAGCCAGGATATACCCATTCAACTGAAAAAGGAGAAATTCAAAGCCATCCTCTGAGCGGGAGTTAACTATCTTCCCTCCCTTGTAAATCTACTAATGAACTATAATTGCAAAGGTAGACCCTTTATTGAAATCTGATAACCAATTCACTTTGGGACAAAGCTGTTCCCAAGACCTGAAGAAAGAAAGAAGTGTATATTAATTAGCTTAATTCTTTATCTATATAAAAATCAAGAAAACAAAAATATTGACTAGAGAACAACTTGCCAATAGACAGTGGCTGCCCTGGGGAGATGCTGGTTTCTTTCATTTGTTTGTTTTTCTGGGACTTGTTTATAACCTTCTGTTGATCAGACCTGGATTGGAGAGAACGTGGGAATTACATGGAGAGGGTGGATGGAATGAGACCCTGGAGCAGACGTGGGGAGAATTGGGATGAGTTCGCAGCAGGAGTTTGGGTTTAAAAGATCTCAAGATGCCAGCCCCCTTCTTCCTCAGAGTCTGACAAGATGGTCCTTTTACACTCATCCCCTCTCAGGGAAGAATGTGGTCCTCAGGAGGGTGGCCGCGTAGGTGAGGCTGTGCCAGTCAGGGATCCAGTGTAGGCTGGGTTCCTAGAAGCAGAGTAGGATGGGGACCTGTGGGCAAGTGGCTTGTGGAGGGGGCTCTCAGGACGGGGGCGAGGGAAACAGGGGAGGGAGGAGAGGAGCCGGGCAAGGCTGAGGGCTCAGCTCGAGTCTGGCCCCAGCCTGAGCCCACAGGGAGCCCTGGAGCATGGTGCCCCCCCAGCAATGAGCCGGGCCTTTTGTACCTGTGTCCACTGGTCATTAATTGGAGGTCACCAACTGGGGAAAATGTAACCTCAGCCTTTTCAGGGTGAGTAGGAAGTCAGCTCCCTTCAGCTGAGGTTAATACTCACCTCCACTAGAGCATGGGTACACTGGCCCAGGAAAGAGGATCTTGCATGGCAACCCCCATACCTGCTGTGGGTTGAAAAAATTCATGTGTTGTGGGACTTCCCTGGTGGTCCAGTGGTTAAGACTCCTCATGTCCACCTCAGGGGGTGCGGGTTCGATCCCTGGTCAGGGAACTAAGATTCCACATGCCGCAGGGCACAGCTAAAAAAAAAAAAAAAATTCATGTGTTGAATTGTCCTCCAAGAATTCATATGTTGAAGTTCTAACCCCAAGTAACTCAGAATGTGCCCTCATTTGGAGATAGGGTATTTACACAGGTAACAAGTTAAAATGCGGTCATTAGGGTGGGTCCTAATTCAATATCATTAAGGTCCTAATAAAAACAAGAAATTTAGACATAGACATGCACGCAGGGAGAAGGACGTGTGAAGATGAAGGCAGAGACCAGGGTGATGTTTCTTCACACCAAGGAATGCTGAAGATTGCCAGCAACCCACCACAAGCGAGGAGAGAGGCAAGGAACAGATGCTTCCTCACAGCCCTTGAAGGAACCAACCTTGCCAACACCTTGATGTGGGACGTCTAGCCTCTTGGAACTGTGAGACAATGAATTTCTGATGTTTAAGCCCCCCAGTCCACTTTGTTACGGCAGCCCGAGAAAAGAAATAAGGCCCAACTCTGACTCTGAACATGATTCTGCCCATGCAGCATCCAGGCCTTGCCTTTGATATCAGCTTCCTAATCTTCCTTGAGGAACCTCTGAGCAGCCCTCTAAGTCCTTGGGGGTCCTGCAGAAATCACTCCACCCTCATGTCAATCTGGCCACCCAGAGTCCTGTATCTGCCTGGCCACAGTTATTGGTTCAGAAATGAGCACATGACCCAACCTGAGCCAATGAGGCTGAATTCTGGGACTTTCTATGGACTTGGAGACAGCAGGGTGTGAGCATGGTCCCAGCTGTGGGATCACCTAGAAGAAAGGGCCTGCAGGAAGGTGAGGCCTCCATGACAGAGACTCAGCCAGGAATGGAGACCTGATGACATCATTTATTTAACTAATAGGATTTCGTTTCCCCCATCATCCTAATTTCTATCTATGTGTATATATTGCATCAAATGTATAGCTGTTTCAGATCAATTTGGGAACATAAATTTTAAACTACAAAAAAATGGATAGATTCAGACTGTAGTCCAGGGTGATCTTGAACTGGGAGGTAAGACTGCATTATTAAGGAAAAATTAGAGTGATCATTTATTGAAGTTGAATTATATACTACATGTGCTGAGCATTAATGCATTTGTTTTACATGCATTACCTTAAGCCCCACAGTCATCCCTCTGAAGTAGGGCCTGTTATTCCTTCAACTTTTTCAGTTGAAGAAACTTGTGTTACTTTCAACCAGCCATTTCGCTACCCTGATACCAAAAACAAAGATAAAACACAAAAAGAAAACTACAGACCAATATTCCTTGTTTATGTCTCGTGCTTTCCTGTGCATTACCTGAACAATTTTTAGACTTCAGTTTTGATTTATCTATGGTGTTTTTAGTATATCTTTTTTATAGCTTCTTTAGTGTTTGTTCTAGGTGTTACATTATATCTACATCACTTATTACAGTCTCCTGGTGGCGTGATTTTACCAGTTTGAGTAAATATAGAAAACTTGCCTCCCTTTACCCTCCCCCATTTAAAACATAAATGTCTTAACTATTTCTTCTATATACATTTAGAACCATTTCAAATAGGGTTATAATTCTTGTTTCAACCATCAAAAACAATTTAGAAAACTTAAGAGGAAAAGTCTATTGTATTTACCCATATTTTTGCTTACTGTGTTCTTTCATCTTCTTGGTATTCCAAGATTCCTTCTTTTATTGTTTCCTTTCCATTTAGAGAATTTTTTAACCATTCTTTTAGGGTAGGACTGCTGGCAACAAATTATCTTAGTCTCCCTTCATTTGAGAATGTCATGGCTTCCTCTTCATTTATGAAGGATGTTTTCACCGAATATAGGATTCTAGGTTGACAGTTCTTTTATTTCAGCACTTAAATATATTTGCCACTTCTTCCTAGCCTCTGCGGTTCCTGAAGAGAAATAAACTGTCATTCTAATATTTATCCCTATTGGTAAGGTATCAGTTCTCTCTCTCTGCTTTCAAGATATTTTGTTTAATTTTTAGAAGTTTGATTATAATGTGTCTTGGTGTGGATTTCTTTGGTTTTTCTTATTTGAGATTCATTCAGCTTCTTGAATGTATAGGTTTATGTCTTTTGCCAAATTTTGGAATTTTTCAGCCATTATTTCTTTGACTACTTTTTCAGATTACCACCCACACTTCTCTTCTCCTCTGGGATTCTAATGATGCAAATGTTAGATCTTTAGTTATAGTTCCATAGATCCTTGAGGCTCTGGGTTTTTTTCCTCCAATTATATTTTTTCTTTGTTATTCAGATTGGGTAATTTCTACTGCCCTGTCTCCAAGTTGACTGACTCTTTTGTCCCCTCCATTCAACTATTGAACACATACATTGACTTTTTTATTTTGGTTATTGTTATTTATGACACAGAATATAGTCTATCTTGGAGAATATTCCATGGGCACTTGAAAATTAATGTGTGTTTTGGATGGAGCATTCTGTATATGTCAATTAGATCCTCTTGATTGTTTGCTCTGCTCTAGATTTTTGCTGATTTTCTGTATATTAGTGGTATCAGTTGCTGAAACTGTGCTTTTGAAGTCACCAGCTATAATTTTGGATTTGTCTATTTCTCCTTTCAACTTTATCAGTTTTTGCTTCATGTATTTTGAGGCTTTATTATTTGGTGCATACATATTTAGGATTGTTATGTCTTCTTGGTGAGTTGATTCTTTTAACATTATGTAATGTCCCTCTTTCCTCTCTGTCTAGTAATTTTCTTTGCTCTGAATTCTACTTTATCTGATATTAATATGACCACTCCTGGGTTGTTTTTTTTTTTTCAGTTACCAAGAGAATTTAGTGGAATCTCTATAGCCCATGACCAGAGAAAGATGAAACCCTGCCGAAGGTTCCAGATTCTGGGAACCAACTCCAGGCTGGACACTGCTTTTGGGGGATGGATGATGTCCCTACCTTAGTCCCAGGGCTTGAGGGAGCCCAGTGCAGCTGCTCAGACCAGAGTCCTGCCCACAGCAGTGTTGAAGACTTAGGGCTTGGAACTGGCTGACTGGCTGGGACCCGGTGCTGAGGATGGGACATCTCAGTCACCAGTCACTGAGGCTCCTGGTGAGAAGGGCTCGGTGATGCCTGTCCATCTTCATGGTTTTGTTCCAGGTAAGGAAACTGAGGCCAGGCAGAGAGTTTGGGAGGGGCAGCCCAGCTAGATGCCCAGGAGTTGGGTGAGGCTAGGATTCAGCCCAGGACCCTGGCCTGGCCTGCCATGGGAGCCCATTCCCCTTCCCACCCAGGAAGATAGTCAGCTGAGGGGGTTAGCCTCGCCCTGTCTGACATCTTGTTGAAGGGTGAGGCAGTTCAGTCTGCATGGTACACAGGACCACAAAGCCTGGGAGCATCACAAGGCCTAGGATCTGGTACTTCAGGTAGGACAGGTACCTGTCCCAGCCCAGTATCAGGCTGTTGGTGTAGGTGACTCAGAACCGGGGGTAGGTAGGAGCCATGAATAGAAATTCACCAGCTGCTCAGCTGGCCTCACATACCAGTCAGCCTTGAAGAATTCCCAGAACTTGTCCCACAGCTCCTGGCAGCTCTCGGCCAGCATCCAGCCCTCCAAGAAGTACCAGAGACCCAGCACAGGGAAAACCATCAACTAGTTGACAAGGACCTTCCTGAGGATGTTTAGGAGGCCACAGCAGTTGGACACAGGGAGCAGGTAGTCCAGGCAAAGGTATCAACATTGTGTGAAGGGGCCCATGCTGTAGGCCACCACAAACGTGCTTGATGAGCACCTTGGGTCAAACTTCTGTCAAGGCCACGCACAAATCTCCCAGGACTGGTATGTATTGTCCCCGGCCTCCATGAGAGTGCCACAGCCCAGATTATTGGTGACGAACAGTGCATGGCCTTGGAACAAGGGCTGCCCTGCAGCCTACAGGCCACACAGCCAGTTCCAACCACCATATACCATCACCTGCCCCTACTTCTTTAATCAACATTTTCATGGTGTATCTTTTTCCATTCTTGTAATTTCACCCCATCTATGTTGTTGTATTTGAAGTGAGTTACTTATACATAGCATACTGTTAGATCGTGTGTTCTTGGGGTAATTATTTATTTTATTTTGTTTTTGGTCTACTCTGCCAATCTCTGCCTTTTAATTAGTGTATTTAGCCCATTTACATTTAATTAGTGCTATGTTAAGGCTTAGGGCTATGATGTTATTTTTTATTTTCTGTTTGGTTTCTTTGTTTCCTATTCCTCTTTATCTTTCTACCTTCCTGTGCATTACCTGAACATTTTTTTAGGATTCCATATTGATTTATTTAGTGTTTTGAGTCTATCATAGTTTTATTGGTGTTTGCTCTAAGTATTATGAGATATGTACATAACTTATTGTACTCTACTGGTATTGATGTTTTACCACTAAGAGTTAAGTGTTAACACCTTACTTCCATTGAGATCCCTTTACCCTTCACACTTTTTAAGTAACATAGTCTTAAACACTCCCTTTAGAGATCTTGAATACCACAGTAGATGGTTTTTAAATTTTGCCTCTACCACAAAATATGTAAGAAAACTCATGAGAGAAAGGATTGCATATTCTATTTACCCCTATCCATTCTGATAGTCTTCATTCCTTTTTGAATTTCCAAGCCTCCTTCCGCTACCATTTTCTTTCTGCTTAGACAATTTCCTTTAATCCATTCTCTAAGGATACATTTTCTAGCAATAAATTCTCTTAGCTTTTCTTCATCTGAAAATGTCTTTACTTTCCCCTAATTCTTGAAGGATATTTTCACCAGATATAGAATTCATGGTTGACAGTTCTTTTCTCATACCTGAAAAACTGTTGTACCACTTAACCTGAGCCTCCACAGTTTCAAAAGAGATATCCACTGTCATTCAAACTAATGTAACTTATAAGTAACAAGTAGTTTCTTTCTGGATGCTTTCAAGACTCTTTCATTGTCTTTAGTTTTTGAACATTTAATTATAATGACTTGGCATCAGTTTCTCTGAGTTTATCCTATTTGGGATTTGCTAAGCTTCTTGAATCTGTAGGTGTACGTGTTTCATTAAATTGGGGAGGTTTTAGCCATTATTTCTTCAAATACATTTTTACTCCCACTCTCTCTCCTCTCCTTCTGAGACTCTAATGATATCATTGTTAGTTCTTTTGCTATTGTCTCTCTGGTCTCTGAAACTCTGTTTATTTGTTTGTTTGCTTGTTTCAGTCTATTTTCTCTCTTTTGTTCAGATTGGGTAAATCTGTTGATCTGTCCTCAAGTTCACTGATTCTATCTTCTATCATCTTCACTCTACTGTCAAGCCATTCACTGAGTTTTTTATTTTGGTCATTGTATATTTAGTACTATAATTTCCATTTGGTTCTTTTTTATAACTTATATTTCTTTGCTGAGATGTTTTTCATTTGTTTCCAGAGAATTCATAATTGCTTATTGAATCATTTTTGTGATGGCTGCTTTAAATCCTTGTCAGATTACTCCAACATTTGATTCATCTCAGTGTTGACATCTGTTGATTATCTTTCTCATTCAAGTTGTGATTTTCCTGGTTCCTGGTATGATGAGTATTTTGTTTTTTGTTTTTTGTTTTTTTGTATCCTGGACGTTTTGTATATTATAAGACTCTGGATTCTACTTAATCTTTTATTTCTTTTGGTTTGTGTGTGTGTGGCTTTTTGGTTTTTGTGGAGGGGGGTTGTTTGTTTGTTTGTTTTGGCAGCTGTTATAGCAAGAGGCCAGATGGGTGTATATGCTCAGCTTCCCCCAGCATGCCTGGAAATTGGACACCAACTCTACCTTCTTGTTGCTGCTGAATGAGGATATTAAGCTCAGCTTCCCAGTGCCCTACTGACACCAGGGACGGGAAAGCCGAAGGCTGACTCATGCCGCTTTGTTGCTGCAGGGTGGAGGCAGGAACTGAGCTTCCCACTGGGTCCTGCTGACACCAATGGAGGGGAAGAAGAGGAGCAGAGTGCCAACTAGCCCTGCCACCACCCCCTCATTCTGCCTCATTGATGCCAGGTGGGGAGACTCTTCTCTTTGGGTCCTACTGATACCAGCTGGATGATGGATGGAGGCATTGAGTGTGAATAGCTGCACCTTCTATCACCATAAGTCTCATTGCTGCCAGGTGGGAGATGCTTAGCTCATGACTAGACCCATCTGACACTACTCTGGCAGGGGAATCAGAGCATCTATGCTTCCTTGCAAAGGGGGTGGGGGCAGGGGGGGGACATCAGCTTCCTGCTCAGTCCCACTGAAAATGCAGAGGGGTGGGGGGAAGAGTAGTTCTTCTGTTGCTTTTTGACTGGAGTAAGGCAGATTTTGACAAAAAGTTTTTCTGCTATTAGGCCACCCTTTTCCCAGTCCTTTGGCTAGAGTGGCAGCTTTTTCTTGGAGCTTTTTTAGTCTGTGTCTGTTTGTGGTTCTGGGTTGGAGGCTTCTGCAGCACTCTGTCGGGATATATGGGAGGCAGTAAGTAAACCACCTCATCATTCCTCTGAGATTCCCAAGGCAGGCTACCTTCTTCTTTCCATCTTTCAGAGTCTTCCCATGCTTGTTGTTGTGTTATGTCCAGGGTTATTAGTTGTAAGTGGGAAGACCTGGGAGGCCTGGGGCTACTCCATCTTGGAAGAAACGGAAGTCCCATCCTTTAGATATGTGTTGTCATTCTTAGATATGAACACAGAAGCCCTCCCAAACCCCTACAATAGGTCAGCCCCCTTACATGTTTCCATGGCAACCCATGTGCTTCCTGTGTGGCACCATCAATTGTATGTGCATATTTATGTGTGTGGTGGGGGGAGTCTTCAAGTAATATCGATTCCCATCCTTCCACCTTAGCAATAGAGCCCACAAGGGTCCAAGGACAAAGACAGGTCCTGCTCACTGCTGTGTCCTGTGTGCATAGAACAGAGCCTGAAAAGGAAATGGAGAGATGCACTAAAGCACAGGGATTTGGGTGGCGGGGGGGGAACTCCTTTAGACAGGAGTTCAGAAAAGACCTCTATGAGGTGGTGACATTTAGGCTAAGACCAGAAAGACACAACAACAGAGCCATGCAGGTGAAACCCTGAGCTTCCCCAGTGACAAATCCTTGCGGTGGGGATGAGTCTGATGCACTCCCAGAGCAGCAAGGAGGTCAGTGGCTGTAGAAGGACCTAAGGAAATAGATCATCCAGGTCTTTGTAGGCCAGTGGAGGAGGGGGAGGAGAGGTCATTAAAGGATGAGTGGAGGAATAAGGGGACACAATTTGACTTGGGTCTCAGGGAGATGTCCTCTGTCTACTGTGATCTGTGGGAACATAACAGGCTCCCAGTGCAGAGGCCGTTGAAACACTGGATGAGAGATGGGATGGGGTGGGGTAGGGGGGCCTGAGTTAGGTTAAGAGAGGAAGTTATGGGGTGATTGGATTTGGGAATGGACAACTTTCCATCTGCAGAGGGATGTGAGGGATAAAAATGGAACGGAGTATGGAAAGCATCAGGCATATAGTAGGTGCCCCCCTATTAGAATCTGGTTTCCACCCCTCTCAGCTCAAGGCTTTCACCCCATCCCAGGGCCTCTGCAGCCAGCAGGGTTTGCACAGGCAGCTCCAGCTCTGAAGGGGATACTGTCAGCTGGCTCCTGCAGAAGCCAATGGTGTTCCTGAACCTTCTGCCTGTGACTTGTGGTGGCAAGTACCAGTTGGAGCCCAGCTTTTCTGTCCCATTGCATTCCAACACTGGGGGTCCCCCAGAAGCACCTCCTCCAAAGCCTCACCTGCTGAATCCAGCCCACCTCACTTCAGGCCAATCTGCCAGCCACTGCCTGCCAGAAATCTGACACGTCATCCAGGCGCTGTGGCCAAGATCCTGGTTTGAATGTACAAAAGGAGCCCATGGGTTCTGAAGCCTGCTCCGAGTCTGGAATCTCCACTGAGAATCATAGAGGCAACGAATATTAGCCCTGGGACCCGAGGCATCACGCACTCCAGCCCCTTCAACTTACAGATGGGGAAACTGAGATTCACAAAGGCAAAGGTCCTGAGGCTTAGTTACTAAAAGTACTTTAGGGTCAGGTAGCTCTTGGATCCACATTCTAACTCTACCACCTCGTTGCTGAGATCTAGGGCAAGTGACTTTCCTCCTCTCTTGGTTTCCTCATCTGTAAAGTGGGATAATACTAATAGCCAGCACTGACTCTGTGACAGGCATTGTTTTAAGCCATATATATTATATGAGCTCCTCTTTAAATCCTCATAGCAACTCCATGAGGCAGGTGCCATCGTTACTCACTCCATCTTACCTGAGGAAACTGAGGCACAGCAAGCTTATGTAACTCCATAAAGATTTATCCAGCCAGTAAATGCAGAGGCAGGTTCAAATCCAGCAGGCCTGGCCTTCAAGTCTCTGCTCCCAAACCCAATGCTGTCCTGTCTCCTTGAAGATGACTTTGAAGGTTAATTGATATATGCCTGTAAAGGCTGAGCACGGTCCCCAGCACACAGTCAGTGCTCAATAAATGCTGGCTAAGGTGTCGGGGACCTCCCCCTACACAGTGGGGAGATAGCAGTAACCGAGCCAGACACAGATCCCTAAGGGGCTTCCGGTGCCATGGGAGGATGGAGGAGTGAACCGGCACTTACAGCGCAGAGGAGAGCCGACTGGAGAAGCTCGGGGGCCACGGGAGCCCAAGGAGGGGCAGTGGAGACAGAGGCGGGAACAGCATGTGCAAAGGCCTGGTGGTGAGGAGGACGGGCCTGGCCCCAGGCCCAGAAAGGGGCAGGGGGAGCCATTGTAGGCCCCATGGGGTCCAGGAAGGGACACAGTGAGACCTGAGGGGTTTTTCAGACTCACTCTGGGGCAGACAGGGATTAGCTGGGGAGGGGCTTGAGCCTAGAGTTGGGGAGGCCAGGGCACAGCTGCTGGGCGTAGGCTGCACTCACTTTCACGTCCTCACTTCCTTACATTTCACGGGCAGGGGACTTTCACAAGAAGGGTAGGGGGTGCCCTTCACTCCCCTCTACTGACTGCTCTAGACTGGGGAGAGTGACTCTGCGGACTCTGGGGCTGCCAGGCCGTGGTGAGCCAGCCTCCCCCTCTCCCCTCTCCTCCCCCCACCCCGTCCCCTCTCCCTCCAAGGCTGTTCCAGCGCATTAAATGGTGAAGCAGCCTCATTACTGAAGCCTCTGGCTCATTAGCAGGCAGCTGGAGGGGCTGGGAGACCACCGAGGAGAGACCAGAGGGGAGGGGGCGGGAGAGCGGCAGAGCCTGGGCAGTAATAACCATCTGCACTGTACCTTCTGCTGGGTTCCGTGTATGCCAATCAGTACACAGGCGTCCTGGGCTTTTTTTAAATCACTGACAAACCCATTTGATCTTCACCACCTGTGTCTCTGTGTTGTTATTACAATGGGCCCCATTTCAGGCTGGGCTGGAGACACAGAGAGGGGAAATGACTTCCTCAAGGTCAGACAGGTGTAGGTGGCAAACCCGGCCCCAATACCAGCGGCCACATGGGTAGAGCTCCTCCTGTGTGCCAGGCTGTTACCTGCAGTACAGGCGGGATGCTTACAACCCTACCAGGGAGGCAGCATTATTATCCCATTTTACAGACAAAGAAACTGAGGCACAGAGAGGTCAAGGTACTTGCCCAAAGTCACACAGCTTCATTTTCTTACCCTCAGACCCTGTTCCTTCCACACTGAGATGGAGTTGGGGTCTTCTGGGGAAAGGACCAAGCCTCACAGGGGTCCCAGGTGATGGCATCCTCCCCCTCCTCACATCACCCCCCATCCAGGAGTTCTGGGATCAATGAGGGGCCAGGGTATGGAATTGACGGTGCTGCTGAGACTGACACAGACCCACAGTGAGCCCTTCAGAGGCATGAGGGAAGAGGCCCCTCCTCTGACCCAGAGCCCCCCACCCAGGCCAGCTCACGCTGTCCTCCCTCAGTCACCCAGGCTCATAGGCTCCCTGAGTGGTCAAAGAAAGGAGTCTGGAAAGACTAAGAATGTCTGAGGACTTCTATGATCCTGGGCAGGCGGGAAGCCCACGGTCACCTCCCCCTCTGAGGCCATGGGTATCTGATGGTGACCGTCATGACGTCATTGGAGCATGTCCAGCCAGGAGAGGGGACTGGCCAGGCCCATCCAGAGCATCCCAACTCAGACCAGGATAGAGATGGAGGGCATGCTTATTCCCAGCTTTGCTCCTGGAAGGTCCTGCCCAGGGAGACATGAGGATGGGCTTTCCAGAAGCTAGGGCAGCCGGTGAGAGAGGATGATCGCTCTGGAATGGCCAAAAACATGGTTCCTCATCTGAACCTTTGCCTCCTATGGGAGCTGATGGCACCGTGGGGTTGCCTCTGCTGGGGAGAAAGTGCTGGAAGTAGGAGGGTCATGGGAGAGCAGAGGTGTGTATGAGAGTAGGGTCGGGGGCACAGGTCGGGGTGTATGTGCAGATGGGTGTGGTGTGTACATGGGGTGTGGGGAGGGAACTGCGGGTTATGTGACCAGTGGAGTGTTTGCCAGCATGGGTGTGACACTGGGTGTGACCCAGGAAAGGGAGGAGGTGGGAAACACAAACTTCTCCTTTCTTTGACCATTCAGGGAGCCTATGAGCAGAAGTCAGGGGTATGGTAAGGGCCAGAGAGGGCATTGGTGGGGGAGGCCACATGACAAGCAGTCAGTGAAAGATCTGGGAGTTCCAGGCTCCAGAGGACCTTGCTGTGTGACCTTGGACACATCCCTTCCCCTCTCTGAGCTCCCTGTCCTTATCTGCATCATCCCCGATCAAGATGCGCTTTGCTCATGCTAATGTCAATTATTATCATCTCCTGCTGGGACGGGGGGCCAGGAGAAGCCAGGAGAGGCCTGACCTCAGGCTGGAAAATGGAAGCTGAGAAGGGCCTGGGCTGGTATTCACAACAGGCTAGTGACAGACAACGAATGGGCTGCTGACCAGGACACTGGGGCGATTCCCTGCAACTTAAAAGCACGAAAGAAAGAGCTGAAGAGCACGGCAAAGGTGTTTCTATACCTCCCAGAGCACAGGCTGTCAGTACGGGGTGTGCCCTGCCAAGGCTGTGCAGGATGTATTTCAGTTTGTCAGCATTCATTATCTACTCTCGGCTCTGTTCCACAGAAGATTTAGAGGCGCTCACAGCAAAAGGCCATTCATTAAAGTGATAAAAATAGATAGAAACACACAAGTGGGGACCAGAAGACACAAGTCTGCCATCAGCACCTGGATGTCAGGCTCAAGGCCCCACGGGGTCTCAGAGCATCCTGGTGACCCAGGGGAAAGGGCACAGGGTCGTTCCCTTCCATCCCATTTCTAGCTTTTCTTTTCTTTACCGCAAAAATCCAGTATTGTAGCTTCTGAGTCATTTTGCCTGGGCCTCTGAAAGAGCTCTTGTCATGGGCGCCCCAGGACCAAGAACCAGGGCCCAGGGGTGGCATTTGGAGCCTCAACCATTTCACCTGGGGATAGGTCCAGGGGGTGGACGGGAGGACTGCCAGTGCCCTTGTCACCCGCTCCCAGAGTCCCCTGCACTTCTGCATTAAGGCGTCCCCGCACCTTGCAGCCCCAGTATTAGGGATTTGTGATACTTTGGGATGAAGGGGCCAGATGACGGAGGGCCTTGTAGGCCATAGGACAGAGTGTGGGTTTTATTCTAGACTCCCCGGGAAGCCAGTGAGGGGTTTTAGGCAAGGGAAGAGGGGCAGGATCTGGGTTTATTGTTTAGAAAATAGCTTGTCTGTAACAAGAGGCAGAGCCAGGATTGACCCACGTCTGCCTAATTTCCAGACTCACACCCAGCCCACATGACATGCTGCCCTCCCCCACCCACCCCACCCTCTGTGAACAGCTCAGGGCCCTGGACAGCGCCCTCTGTCCCTGGGGTGGGTGACATGCTGTGTGACCTCAAGCCACTCTCCTGCCCTGGCTGGGCCTCAGTCTTCCCCTCCCCTCTCCTTCCCTTCCCTCCCCACTGATGGGTGACGTGGGGCGGGTGAGTAGAGGACCCTGGAGTGGGCCTGGACGGGGCCGCAGGAGGGAGCTGGCTCTGGGGGCACGGTCCTGGGCCTTCTCTGGACTCTCGCTGACCCCCAAGAGCCCCAGACAGACCGTGACTCTCTGGGACCCGGCTTCCCCACCTGGGAGCTGGGAATCAGACCTGCCCCCCCCTCCTCGCTGCTGGTGCCTGGCGGTCAGGTCAGGGCTCTTGAGCCCCCTGTGCTCTGGGTGCCTGTGAGGGGGTGACCCGGCTCCTTTAATGGACCCCGCACCCAGGGGCAGTCTGGGTGGGTGACGAGGCCGCAGTGTCCCCTGCCCCGGCCGCTCGTTCCCTCCCAGGCACAGGTGCGTGCAGAGGGCTGTCCCTCCCGTCAAGGGCAGAGGGGCCTGCAGGGGTGGGCGGCACGGGGACCGCAGTGGGGACTGTCTGCAGGGGAGAATGCAGCAGTTACCTCGAGTGTGTGAGTGGGGGTGTCCGTGTGTGTGAGCGCAGGCGTCTGTGTGTGAGCGTGTGTTTGTGAATGTGTGTTTGTGTATGTACCTGTGTGTGTCAGAATACATGTGTACGAGTGTCTGCATGTGTGTAAATATCTGTGTTTGTAAGTGCATGAGTGTGTCATAGTGTGTCTATGTATGAGTGTGTGTATCCATATGAGCGTGTCTGCATATGTGAGCGTGCAGTGCATTTCTCTTTGTGAACGCGTGTGTGCATGACTGTGTGTGACAGCTCTGCTTCCCTCCAGGCCCTTTCCCCACCTCCTTCTCACTCCAGCAGTGGGCTTGGGGAAGGTTCTAGAAGGGACCTTGGGTCCTGGTCCTCAGAGACTGAACCCGGCCAGCCCTTGGGTCAAGGAAGGCCCTTCTGACCTGTCGGTCCCCAGCCAGCCCCGTCCCCAGCACGGAAATCCCTGCTGGGGGTGCTGCCCTGGGCCCGGCCTGGGGAAGGACTGTGGCCCACCTGTGCTGTTTTCTTTGCACGCTGCCAGGAGAGACCACTATGCCTACTCCTACTACCCGTAAGTAGCGCACCTGCCTCAGAGCCCCGCCCCTCCTGGGGAGCCCCTGCCCCCACGCCGGCCTGGCCTGGCGTCAGCCCCTCCTCCACGGCCACCCTGTCTCTGAACTTCCCTCCTCTGCTCTGTCTCTCCTCCCTCCGTCGTCCTCCTGCGTGGAGGTTACAAGGGCTGGCTTTGTGGTCAGAGTCTCAGGTTCAGACCTGGCTCTTCTCCAGTATCAGGATGGGTCCTAAGTCCTTTCCCCTTTGTCTTGTTTGGCACCTCAGTCAGGGAGCTGGGCCCCCTGTTGCCCCACCCCGGCCCCTTTGCCCCTTCTTCCTGGCCTCCTCAGGCTCCCCTCCTCCACCCTGTGAGTGAATAAAATCAAGCCCTTCCATGGTCTTCACCATATCAGATGATTTCTATATTACCCCTAACCAACATTGAAGCATCTGTTGCGCTCCTACTGGGTACCAGTACTCACACTTAAAATACAAAGAAGACACAGGTATTATCCTGGTACTGAAGAAGCTTTAGGAAAATTTAGGATGTAGACACAGACTGACACAGAGTTATAAAAGGAGTGAAGAATAATTAACCCTCTACTGGGCACTGCCCTGGTCCCACCTAACAAATATTAAAAGCAAGACCCAGCAGGATCAAACTGTTTCCAAGTAACTTAACTGTATCCCAGAACAAAGCTCAAGAATATTTATAAGAACACAAAAATATCTGGCCTCCAACCAGGTAAAATAGACAATGTCTGGCGCCCAATCAAAAGTTACCAGACATTCAAAGAAGCAGAAAAATATGCCTACAAATGAAGAGAAAAATCATTCATTTGAAACTGATCCAGAATGCAGAGCGTGGTCAAAGGTCGGGTGGCTAGGAAATTCAAGCTGTGCTCAGGAGACTGGAAGGGGGTCTTAGTACCTTCTATGTCCGTTCCCCACTCACCACCCACCGGCCCAGTCTCCACCTCTGTCCTTTCTTCTCCAAGGAGTAGGAACCTAACTCCTGTGGTTTATATCCTAAAGCCATGTTAATTTTGACACTTTCTTAACATGCAAATTTTTTTTTTTTTTAATGGACTTAGGGAACACACGTAGCATCAAGATTTGGATTCTAATACCTTTTCCCAACAAAAGGAACCAAGAATCCTTGGGGAAATGGCTGAGTGTAGGACTAAGTCAGGAAATGTACTAGATGAGACTGGAGTGCCTTGTAGCGCCAGAAAGTAAATAGGAAGTACTAAACACATACACATACAATGACGGGAAAATGTCAAAGGAATACAGGAGCCCAGGGAAGAAGCTCCCAATGGCCAAAGCCAGAAACAGTTGAGCAACAAAGTAAATAAAGTAGTATCAGATTATAAAACCCCAAGTATAAAATAAATATTCATGAGTCCATGGTAATTTAAATAAATGATTAAATAAATTAATAAATGGAGGAGATTAGACAAACCTCCCATGCAGAAGAATTCAAAATAATTTAGGTAGATTCTCAGCATTCAAGGAGGTGGAACTTAACTCCTCCATAAGTGTGGGTTACACATCATGACTTCCTTTCAACAAGTGCAGTATGAAAAGGGGAAAAGAGTAACTTTTGTAGAAAAACCTGACAAACACTACCTTAGCCAGGTGACGGATTATCATCATCACTGATAAGTCACGCTGATAGCATGTACCCTTAATATCATGGGATGCACATGGCACTTTCCACCCAAAAACTCATAACCCCACTATAATCATGAGAAAAAAAATCAAACAAAACCAAGTGGGGTTCAACAAATGATGCTGGGACAACTGGATACCCACAAGCAAAAGAAAGCATTTGGACCTCACCCCACATGCAAAACTAACTCAAAATGGATCTAAGTTTTAAAAGCAAAAACTAAAACTATAAAATTCTCAGAAGAAAACAGTTATAAATCTTTAGGACCTTGGATTAGGCAATGGTTTCTTAGATATGACACCTAAAGCATAAGCAACTAATTTTTACTTCACTGAAATTAAAAGCTTTTGTGATTCAAAGGACACTCTCAAGAAAATGGAAATATAGCCCACAGAATGGGGGAAAATATTTGCAAATCATACATCTGATAAGGGCCTAGTATCCAATACATATAAAGACCTCTTACAACTCAACAATAAAAAGACAAATAATTCAATATTTAAATGGGCAAAGGATTTGTATAGACATTTCTCCAAAGAAGATACACAAGTGGCCAATAAGCACATGAAAAGATAATTAACATTATTAACCATGGGAGAAATGCAAATCAAAACCACAATAAAATATCACCTCACCCACTGGGATAGTTATAATTTTTAAAATGAACACTAACAAGTATTGGTAAGGATGTGGAGAAATTAGAACCCTCATATATTACTGTGGGAATGTAAAACGGTCCAGCTGCTTTGGAAAACAATTTGACAGTTCCTCAAAAAGTTAAACGAGAAATTTGAAAACATATATTCAAGCAAAAATCTTACACACAAAAGTTCATATCAGCATTATTCATAACAGCAAAAAAGAGAAATAACCCAAAAATGTCCATCAAGTAGTGAATAGATAAACAAAATGTGATACATTCATACAATTGAATATTATTCTCCATAAACAGTAATGAAGACCTTACATTAATTAGGATGGCCACTATTTTTTTTTTTTAATGGAAAACAAGTCTTGGTGAGGATGTGGAGAAGTTGGAACCCTTTTGCACTGTTTGTTAGAATGTAAAATGGTACAGCCACTGTGAAAAACAGTATGGCAGTTCCTCAAAAAATTAAAAATATGAATTTTTCATATTCTTATGAGATTACCATGTGATCCAGCAATTCCACTTTTAGATATAGATCCAAAAGAATTGAAGGCAGGATCTTGAAGAAATCTTTGTACATCCATATAACAGCATTATTCATGATAGCCAAGAAGCAACCCAAGGGTCCACTGACAGATGAATGATAAGCAAAATGTGGTATATCCATACCATGGAATATTATTCAGCCATAAAAAGGAATGGAATTCTGAGCGATGCTACAACATGGATGAACCTTGAGGACATTATTCTAAATGAAATAAGCCAGTCACAGAAAGACAAATACTGTATGATTCCACTTATGTGAAGCATCTAGAGTAGTTAAATTCACAGAGAGAGAAAGTAGAAGGGTGGTTGCTAGGAGCTGGAGGGTGGGGAAGATGGGAGCTGTTTAAAGAGGCTCGAATTTCAGGTTAAAAAGTTTTGGAAATTGGTTGCATAACAATGTGCATATAGTTAACATTCTTGAACAGTACACTTAAAAACAGTAAGTTAAAGATGATAAATTTTATGTTATGCATATTTAACCACAATTAACAATTTTTTAATTTTTTTAATTTTTAAATTTTTTTTAAAAGGCATGAAGTACTGATCCATGCTACAACGTGAATAAACCTGGAAAACATTATGCTAAGTGAAAGAAGTCAGTCACAAAAGGCCACATGTTGTAGGATCCACTTTATGTGAAATGTCCAGAACATAGAACTCCATAGAAACAGAAAATGAATCATTGGTTGCCAGAGGGTGGGGAGAAGGAGGGTTTGGGGGGTGACTGCTAATGGCCACTGGATTTCTTTCTGGGGTGATGAAAATGTTCTGGAATTACATACTGATGACGGTTGCACAACCTTGTGAAATACTAAAAAACCACTGAATTGTATACTTTAGAAGGGTACATTTTATGGCATGTGAATTACATCTCAATTTTTTTAAATCCCAACTGAGAAACATCCCACAAATTATCTGACCAGTAATCCTCAGAACTGTTAAGTCCATCAAAAAAAGAAAAGTCTAAGAAACTGTGACAGCCAAGAGGAACCTAAGGAGACATGACACTAAGTCCTGTGTGGGATCCTGGAACAGAAAAAGGATATCAGGTAAAAACGAAGGAAATCCAAAAATGGCATAGACTTTAGTTAATAATAATGTTTCAATATTGGTTCATTATTTATAGCAAACTCAGATAAGATGTGAATTATAGGAGAAACTGGGTCTGGAATATATGAGACCTCTCTGTACTATCTTGGCAACTTTTCTGTAAATCTAAATCTATTCTGAAATAAAAGTTTTATTAATGTAAAAAGAAATCGACTTAACATATCAAGGCAAGTTGTGGCAAGCTGGTGGGAGGGGGCTTGATGGGAACTTCCCTTTCTATTGAAATTTGAGCCCCACTGACTTCAAAGCATTGCCTGGAAAAACCCCCAGATCCCTCTGGACCCCATCCATCCTGAGCTCTTGATCCTGCTGGGTGCCAATTGATTCCACCCGGACAGTTTGCCAGGTCAGTGGGTTTCTATCATAGTCACCTGATAAATGTTTCTTTACCAGAAGAGGGACAATAGGGGAAGACTGATGGACAACAGAACCCCAGAGTCCGACAGGCCTGGGTGTGAATCCTGGCGCTGCCACCTCCCTGCTGTGTGGCTGGGGAGAGCCCATCTTGCTGGGCTCAGGGTACCCAGGGCTGAGATCAGTGGCATCACTCACTGCCCTGTCCTTGCCCACCAGCTGTATTTACAGAACATCTTGTGTCGTCCTTCTACTCAGCCAGGATGCTGCCCTGATTCATGCTGGCCCCTGCTATCACCCTGATCGGGCGGTGTTATTTGCTTGTCCTCAGCCAGCCAGGAGCTCCTCCTGTGTCCCCTGCTCTCTGAGCCCCTGAGGGCGGCCAGCCCCTCAAGGAGCCCTCTCACACCTCCTCCTCCACCTGGAGAGTTCTCTGTTGAGTTGTCAGCACAGATTCCATAAAGAACATGAGTAATCCTTTGTCCCCAGTACCCCCTTTTAGAGCTCCTGAGAGCTCCTCGAGCAGCAGAAAATTCCCTCTTGAAATCCGACCGCATGTGTGTTAGCTGCAGCTGCCTCTAAGAATCATCTCTCCGAAGCTACAGTTCAAGTCCTGGTCCAAATCCTTACACTAAGGCGGATTAAAAGCAGGTCAAGCTGAAAAGACAATCCTCAGAATGGGAGAAAATATTTGCAAACAAATCAACAGACAAAGGATTAATCTCCAAAATATATAAACAGCTCATGCAGCTCAATATTAAAAAAACAAACAACCCAATCCAAAAATGGGCAGAAGACCTAAATAGACATTTCTCCAAAGAAGACATCCAGATGGCCAAGAGGCACATGAAAAGCTGCTCAACATCACTAATTACTAGAGAAATGCAAATCAAAACTACAATGAGGTATCACCTCACACCAGTTAGAATGGGCATCATCAGAAAATCTACAAGCAACAAATGCTGGAGAGGGTGTGGAGAAAAGGGAACCCTCTTGCACTGTTAGTGGGAATGTAAATTGATACAGCCACTATGGAGGTTCCTTAAAAAACTAAAAATAGAATTACCACATGACCCAGCAATCCCACTACTGGGCATATGCCCTGAGAAAACCATAATTCAAAAGAGACATGTACCACAATGTTCATTGCAGCACTATTTGCAATAGCCAGGACATGGAAGCAACCTAAGTGTCCATCAACAGATGAATGGATGAAGAAGATGTGGCACATATATACAATGGAATATTACTCAGCCATAAAAAGAAACGAAATTGAGTTATTTGTGTGAGGTGGATGGATCTAGAGTCTGTCATACAGAGTGAAATAAGTCAGAAGGAGAAAAACAAATACCATATGCTAACATATATATATGGAACCTAAAAAAAAAATGGTTCTGATGAACCTAGGAGCAGGACAGGAATAAAGACGCAGACGTAGAGAATGGACTTGAGGACACAGGGAGGGGAGGGGGGAGCTGGGGTGAAGTGAGAGTAGCATCCACATATATACACTACCGAATGTAAAATAGCTGGCTGGTGGGAAGCAGCCACATAGCACAGGGAGATGAGCTCGGTGCTTTGTGACCACCTAGAGGGGTGGGATAGGGAGGGTGGGAGGGAGGCTCAAGAGGGAGGGGGCGTGAGGATATATGTATGCATATGGCTGATTCACTTTGTTGTACAACAGAAACTAACACAGTATTGTGAAGCAATTATACTCCAATAAAGACCTATTTAAAAAAAAAAAAAAAGCAGGTCAAGCACCACTCTTGTCGGCTCCTTCTTTTCTCTGAGAAGCTGCCCTCAGCTTTCTGGGACTCAGTGGGTGTCTGACTTCACAGTAAATTCCAATAATACCAAAAGCTGCTGTCTGTGGGTATTCACCAGTTGCCAACAATGGACTGGGTATTTTTCATGCATCATCTCACTTAATAATCACAATACCTCTATTGTATAGTAGTGACTTTATCCTCATTTGGCACTTGAAAACTGAGGTTCAGAAAGGGCTAGTAATTTTCCCAAGGATACACAGCCAATTAGTGACATTAGTAACTGGGATTCAAACTCAGGCGTGTCTTAACAGAGTCCTTGCTCTTAATCACCCCATTGCACTTTTTATCTAAAGATGTTTAGTGAAATAAGCAAACAAGAAAAACTCCTTGGAAAAAAAAAGAAATCAGGGAAGTGTTACTACCTCTGCTCTCCTCCTGGAGAGTCACAATGCATGTTAGCTTGCTGCCAAGTCCTGAGATGTCCTGCAGGGAACAGACCTATTTAATTATGTTTCAACCAAAATTTTCCAGATTCATTGTAAAAAGCTGAATGTTTATTTTGTAAATGGACTACCACTTAATCATCTTGCACAACTGGTGTTCTCTGAAACACACTTTGGGAAATATTACCTGTGGCAAGTCCCTTCTTTCCAAGCCTCAGTGGAGTTTCTGGCCATGATGGAATCACGGCCAGGCTTCCCTCCCACTGTAAGCAACTATAAAACAGGGCAAAATACTTGAGACAACTGTTTTCAGATCTTGGGCCACAGGCAGCTCAGGACTGTGGTCCCTGAGAAGAAAAACAGCACAAGGTGTGTCCTGCGATTGTGTGAGTGTCAGAAGCTGGGTGTGGCTGAGCGGGGTGGGGGTGGGGGTGGGGGATGTTTCTCAATCCCAGGACTGAGATGCTGACCAGGAGAGCCAGGCAAGGGTGGTCTGGAGGGAGGGGATAGTTTCCCGGGGCCTGTGGGGCACTATGAACCTCTCCACCTGTTCCCCATGGGCTGACAATGGAAATGCTTACGCAGGAGAAACGCTTCTATTCAGGTGCTTCCTGTTAATCTGCAGAAGGGGTGGCAGCAGCAGCTAATTTTGGGACTTGCTTGTCTTTGAATGGGGGTAATTGCTGGGAGTTGTCAATGTTCCAGATTGTTCCCTGGAAGAGGGGAAGGAAGGAGGGATGTCATGGGCTCTGCTGAGCGCTGCCCCCTGCAGGCAGCAGGTGAAGTCACAGAGGGCTGCTCCCCACTGGGAGACCTGACTTGCCTTGGGAGACCTGACTTGCCTTGGGAGACCTTTAGCAATTCACATGGCCTCTCGTAGCCTCAGTTTTCATACGCATAAAATAAAGATAGTGGCGTTTAACCCTCACTACAGCCTCAGGGCATAGGCATATTATTATCCCATTTTATAGTTGGGTAAAACTGAGGCTGAGAGATACAGGAACTTGTCTAAGGTAAGCAAGGAGGCTGCCTCTGGTCTCCAGGGTTCCATCCAGGCCCTGGGCTACCTTGCACAGGGAGAAGTGCTGAGCACCACCCAGCCATGAGGGGCCATTGGACCAGATGACCACTAGGGTCCTTGAGAAACTCTGATTCCAGAAGGGGAGAAGCAGACCCAGGAGAAGGGAGCGGGGCAGCCTGGGTTTCTGCCCTATGTCGGTCGCTCTCACAGTGTAAGCTTGGCCAGGGCCTCTCTTTCTGGCCTTTGATTTCTCCATCCATGAGACAAAGCTAACAGCCCCGGCCAAAAGACCCTCATGAGGCTGTTAAGAGACCCACGTGCCTCATTCCTCCCCCAACTCCTGGGAGATACTCGGTCACACCAGCCCTGGACATGGAAGAGCAATGTGGTCCTGTTGCCCCAGAACTATGACAAGGACACAGCTTGGCTGTCCTGCCACCCAACCACTGCCCACCCTTCCTTATCTCCACCAGTGGGGGCCCCAACATTTACATCCCTGTGGCCCTGACTGATGTGAGGGCTGGGGGCAAAGCACAGCCTAGAAACCCCCCAACCTCATCTGGGAAAATCCCAGGGACTAAGGAAGCAGGGCTGAGGACTGCGGGGGTGTCCCCTCTGTGCCTCTGTCCATCTCCCTGGGGACCGGGCCTATGCGGGAGATCCCCTCGCCTCCAATGCTCCTCCTTTCCAGGCATCAAGGTCAGCGCTCCTCCTCAATGTGCCGCTCTGCACACGGGGGCCTGCACTTCTCTGAGCTGGGGAGGGTCATGCTGGGACTCCCTGGTGCTGGATGGAGAAGCTTCTGGGACAACCCTGCCCCTTCCAGCGGTCCTTGGTCCCTGATGCCAGCCACCTGAAATCAGCCCGGGAGCCAGGAAGCCCTGACTCTCAGACCACACCAAACATGTTAGGAAGGGGTCAGCTGGCGTCTGTTTGGGGTGGTCAAGTCTGCAGGGAGCTCCATCGGGTGCCCAGGCCTAAGTTTTGGAGTCTGGCCGGCCCTGACCTCGAGGGGTTGCCAGTCAGCCTGCATCTGCACTTTCAGGAAGTCCCGGGGAAGGGGAGCTGGTGAATTAGGGAGAGGTCCCTCATTTCTCTGCCCTGCCTCTTACAAGATCACAAAGGGCAAGTCAAGGTTTGGTCAGGGTACAAATCAGGGTCAAGTCCAGAAGAAGCCAGACAAGTGCCAAGGCTCTGGGAGCCTGTGCTAGCCTCTTGGGTCAGGAGGAAAGCTGGGGTCAGGTCTGGAAATGGGGTTTTAGGAGAAAAGCATCAGGAGAGGGAGGGAGACATGGACAGCTGGGGCAAGGCAGGACACCAGCAGGAGACTTGGGGCTGGAACACTGATGGGGAGAAGGCCGGATGCCAACCCGCCCAGCAGGACAAGGTCAGGAGTGGGGAGCAGAGTCAGTGCCTGTCACTGTCTGGGAGCCTGGCACGGGGTCTCAGATTTTCCCAGTCATGGAGTTGGCAGGAACCCAAGAGAGTCATTCATTTATTTAAATATATTTTTTATTTATCCCTGGGCACCGGGGATACTGAAATGAACAAGACAGGCAGAGAGCCCTCTTTCCTAGACTTTACGTAGGAGGTGGGCATATCAGCAGCTGGTCAGTGCTGCAAAGAGCCATCAAGCAGGAGATAGGGCTGATAGGGCGCCCACCCATGAGCTGCGAGACTCTGTGTGAGTCAACTGCCCTCTCTGGGCCTCAGTTTCTCACCTGTAAAATGGGAACAATCATGTTAGGATCAGATGAGGTTGTGATCAAGTGCCTTGCGTGGTACCAGGTGTGCTGAAGGGGCTCCATCCACAAACACGCAGCAGACGTGCAACACACCCCTACTGGGGACGATATTCCAGTGGCCTGAGCCCAGCCCATTCCCAGCCCCAGGCTTCCTCGAGGGGTGGAGTGGGAGGAGGAGTGGGCTGGCTGGCAGGGACCCGAGTCACTCCTGGCTCTGTCACAGACTTGCTGTGTGGCCCTGGGTAAGACACATCCTCTTTCTGGGCCCCAGTTTCTTCAATGAAGACTGGCTCTATGAAGTACTGATTCTATTTGCACACCAGCTGATACTCTGTGCCTCAGTTTCTCCATTGGCCAGAGGATTCGACCTATTCTCATGACTTTAGGATCCAACATCCTTTCATCTGAATTAAGAATTTATGGGACAGTGTGAAGCCCCAGCTCATTTCATTGATGCCATCACTTCCCACCAGCCCTCGGTCCTGGCAAGCCCCTCTGGACCAGGCTCAGGTTTATGGGAGAATATCAGCTGCAATCCCTGCCTCCCAGCAGCCTTCAGTCCACGCAGATCCACAGCACCATTAGCAGTCACTCCACTGGGGAGGCAGGCTCTTCAGCTTTGCAGATGACAGGCCCTTGAAAGAAAAGCAAGTGTGTTGGATCAGGGTGGGAAAGAAAGCCCCCACAGGCCAGAGCCACAGGTTGAGACTCACACATGGGATTTAATATTCGCGTGTGAATTAACTATGCAGTGCCAACTAAATCAACAGCTCAGGGACAAAGGTGGGAGACAGGCCTGGAGATGAGACGGACAGGGAACTCAGTGTGAATCCACGAGGTAACATGTCTCTCAGGTCACCTGTCCCTTATCTGCTCTCCCCATCCACCCTACCCCACCCATCCAGCCCAGTCCCAGCCAAGGCTTTTCCCATGAGATGGAAGGCCCCAAACCTGGTTAGTTTAATAATAACAACAGTAATAGCTACCAGTTTTCAAATGCTTACCCTACACTATGTACTCACATTCTCTCTCTCCTCACAAGTTCACAAGGTTGGTATTAATAACATTTTACACAAGAGAAAACTGAGGCTCAGAAAAGCTAATTAATACAGAGCTAGTAAGTGGCAGAGCTGAGATTTGAGCCTTATTCTAATTGACTCCAAAGCCAAAATACTTCTGTGCACATCCTGCTGCTCTTTAGACCATGTAAATAGAGATATGGAGTCTAAAGAAAGGGAGGAGAGAATCCTGTTCAACTCATGAATAAGCTGAACTTTGCCTAAAGGCAGGGCCTCCAGGCTTAGAAGGGCATTTGATCAAGGTCACATTGATTAATTAATTAATTTAAGAAGTATTTATTAGAATCTGACTAAGTACTAAGCTCCCTTCTAAACACTGGAGATATACAGGTGAGGTAGATGGACAAAGTCCCTGCTCTCCTGGAGCTTGCATTCCAGTAGGGGAAACAGATAATTACCAAATAAATATATATTAGGAAGTGGTAAGTTCTGAAATGAAGGGAAAAAAGTGAATGGAAAGAGACCAGAGACGAGGGAGCTGTATTAGAGAGGGTGGTCAGGGAAGTCCTCTCTGAGGAGGTGATATCTGAACAGAGATCTGAATTAAGTGAGGGAATGAGCTTTGTGATAATTGTCACGGGAAGAGCAGGTGCAAAGGCCCTGAGGCGGGAATGAGCATCGTGTGCTCAAGGACAGTAGAGAGCCAGTGTGGCTGGAGCACAGCAAGTGGGGAAAGAGGGCTAGGAGATAAGATGTGAGAAGTCAGCAGAAGGAAGATCATTTAGAGTCGATAGGCCATGGTAGAGTTTGGATTTTACTTTTAGAGTTGAAGGAATTCACTGCAGAGTTTTGAGCAGGAGAGTGATGTGATCTGATTTGTTTTGAGAAGATCACTATGGCTGCTGGGGAGAAAAATTTCTGCTAGGGTGAGAATGGAAGCAGGAAGGCCAGGGAGCAGGGATCACAACAGTCCAGAAGGACCAGGGTGGGAGGGGGCAATGAGAAGTGGTCATTCACAAGAGGAATTATTGAAGGAATGGAATGTTCATTCTCAAAAAGAAGAAGCTCAGATGGACCCAAGAGCTGACCTCCAACTTCAGAAAGGCCATCACATGGACCAGAAGTTGAGCCCATTCTGCAGTCCCCAAATGTCAGAACCAGGACCTATGGGTGAGGCCATGGGAAAGCTGTCAGTGCTGACCAAAGATGGAGCAGCTTTCTGGCAAGGGCATGCTCCCCCTGCTGGAGGAGCACAGCAGAGGTCAGCTGTCAGGGCTGCTGGGTGGAGTGGACAGAGGTCAGCTTTTGGAACCAGATAAATCTGAATCCAGATCATTTTCCCTTTTCTGATTATTATCTGTGCTGCCTGAGGCCACTTTACTTTTTCAAATTTCAGCTTCCTCATCTGTAAATTAGAACCAATACCCATCTTATTGGATTGTTCAATAGAGACTATAAAGTACCCAGCACTGTGCCTGACACATAGAAGTGCTCAATAAGTGGCAGTGCTTATGATGGTGACTGTGCTGGTGATGATGATGATGATGATGATGGTGATGGTGATGATGGTGGTGGTGATAATAACGATGGTGATGGTGCTGGTGATGATGGTGGTGGTGCTGATGGAAATGGTAATGGTGATGAGAAGAAGGAGAATAGTGCTGGTGATGATGATGATGGTGATGAATATGATGGTAATGATGATGATGATAATGGTCATGATGAGAAGGAGGAGGATGGTGATGATGAGGAGGATGATGAAAGGTTGATGAGAATGTTACTGATGGCAAAATTATATTTTGTTTGGCAGTGGTTTTTGTGGAAGGAATCCCAGCACCAAGCAGGGGATAGAACTAGAAGACCACTCAGGTTCTCTTCAAATAGTAAGATTTGATGAGAAAATGCTCTGCAAGGCAGCTCACTCCCTCTATGGACATCATCACTCCCTCTGCTGACTCTCCCTCCCTGGGAGTGCTAGAGTGAGCTGGAGACTACTGTGCCACCAGGCTCATCCTCTGAACAGGGAAGTCTTGACCCAGCTTGGGCTTGACACTGTGCTGCCCATGTTCTGGGTACAAAAGTCCCTCCATGTCCCCCATTTCGTATTTGTAGAAAAATTTTTTAGTCTCCTAAGCCTTCCAAAGAGCAGACTGAAGCAGTTAATGATTAGGACAATAGAGTCACTGGAATCCTAGCTCCTCCTGAAGGGATATACATAACAATCTGATGCATCTCTTTGAGTTGTCCTGCAGAAACTATGACCCCCCTCCCAGTGGAGGATGGTGACTACATGCTGACCACAAGCATGTAGACCCCAAACTGGTTGGAACCAGAAGGTTGATGACTGAGATTCCCAACCAATCAGAAGAAGGTTCACGAGCTGATCAGGCATCCTACACCCTCTCCCTCATACTCTTTAAAAACCTTTGCCTGAAAGCCATCAGGGTGTTCAGGTCTTTTGAGCATGAGCTGCCTATTCTCCTTGCTTGACACCCTACAAATAAATGCTACACTTTCCTTCACCACAACTCAGTGTCAGTTGATTGGCTTTGCTGTGCATCAGGCGAGCAGAAACCAAATTCAGTTCGATAATAACTTTATCCTAAAGGTTACCTCATGGTTACATGATGGCTGCCAGAGTTCCAGCCCATGAGAGCTGCATTCTAGGCAGATAAAAAAAAGGAGAGAAAGAGAAAGAGGCTCCTTCCTGCTGAATAAACTCCCATCAAAGTACTTTTCTGGAAACTGCATCCACCACCTCCACTCATATTTCATTGCCACCGCTACCTGCAAGGAAGATTTGGGGCACAAAGCCACCCACAACAGTACTGGCCTCTTGCTACTAGAGGAGAAGGGGAGACTGGATTGTGAGCAGACAAGGACCAGCAACCTCTGCCATAACCAGCAACCAGGAAATTTAAATACAGAGAGAGCCTGAAATTGGAGCTCCAACCACAGAATTTCCTCCAGGAATTCCCCTGAGGGGGAGGAGAAAAGAATCCCTTCTCACTTAAATCTGCTGTAAAAATACTTAAACATGATAACATAGCAGTAAATGCTCATTTTAAACAAAAAATAGAAAAGAAAATCAAAAAACCCTCCTAATTTCATCATCCAGTGTGATTTTCTGATTTTACATATATACATATATACATGTATATCTATATATACATGTATATATGTATGTATTTGGTCTTCATCCACTGTTCCTGGCACAGAGCTCCTAAAACCCTTGTAATTTCATATATATATATATACATATATATATATATATACATATATATATATATATGTATGTATATATATATATATATATATATATATATATATATATATATATATATATATGCCATAGGGGCTTTTTTATAATACTTTTTCATAATCTTTTGTTATAATATTTACTTTTGCTCCTAGTCCCTGAAATAGCTTCAGAATATAAAGGTAAAATGGGTGTCTTGTTATTCATAACAAGCCCCTATCAACCACACCTGAGTTTATGTTAATGAGGTGACTTTTGGAAAGCCCCTAAGGATGAGGGCTGGTTGCCTCGGGAACCAATCATGTGACTAGAAAGTTGGAACTTTCAGCCCCACCCCCAACCTCCTGGGAGGGGAGAGGGTTAGAGATGGACTTGATGACTAATGGCCAATAATTTAATCAATCATGCCTACATAATGAA
This sequence comes from Balaenoptera acutorostrata, assembly GCF_949987535.1. Classification (NCBI taxonomy): domain Eukaryota; kingdom Metazoa; phylum Chordata; class Mammalia; order Artiodactyla; family Balaenopteridae; genus Balaenoptera; species Balaenoptera acutorostrata. The sequence continues at coordinate 23,428,315 of NC_080064.1, read as the reverse complement.
GCCTCCATAAAAATCCCTGAACTACAGGGTTCTGAGCACTTCTGGGCTGGTGAACAAGAACTCAACCCTGTGCTGGGAGGATGGCTGCCCTAAATGCCACAGGGACAGACGTTCCTGTGCTTGAGACCCCAAGGAACCTCAAACCTCGCCCTATGTACTTCTTCATCTAGCTGCTTAATTCATATCCTTTGCAATTCACCAGTAATCTAATAAATCAGTTGTTTTCCTGAGTTCTGTGAGCTGCTCTGGTAAATTAATCAAACCCGAGAGGCGGTCATTGCAACCTCCAATTTATAGCCAGTCGTCAGGAGCACAAGTGACAACCTGAACATGCGGTTGGCATGGGTGAGGGGTGCAGTTTTGTGGGACTGAGGCTTTAACCTATAGGATCTGACAATATCTCCAGGTAGGGAGTGTCAGAATTGAGTTAAATTGTAGGTGATCCAGCTGGTGTTGCAGAACTGCAGGTCATCCAGCTGGTGTTGCAGAATTGCTTGATGTGGGAAAAACCCACACATCCATCGTGTGTCAGGAGTGATGCAATGTTGCAACAGAATATCAAGACAAAGGAACCCCACAGGACTTTGCTTTCCCTTTACATTAAAAATTAATTAAAAACTGTTAGTATTCGTGCACACTTCCTCCTGGGATTTCTTTTTCTCTGGGTATATTTAGAATATACTTTATATCCAGATCTATATGTTGCTTTTTTTTCTTCTCACTCCTATTTTATGAGCGTCTTCCCAAGTGAATTACTTTTTGACTGTCTGGTTTTTAAAGGCTACATTACATTCCTTCATGTGTTTGTCCCCTAACTGAGATAGCTAATCCCCCATTGTTAGGCATATAGATGGTTCCCACCTAAATGTGTTTGTTATAAATGATGCTGAGATGACTGACTCTTCAGGTAGATCTTTGTCTCCATCTGATTATTTCCTTATAATTTATCAAAACAATAAGTACGGATATTTTTAAGGCTTTGGATATGTTTGGCCAAATTGCTCTCCCAGAGGCTGGCCTGGGACCCACTTCCCATGCGAGTCTACGAATATCCTCAAATGGGTTTCTGAGGCCTCCTTCCCCCATCATTCAGCATCGTCTCTCTGCCACCCACCTCAGCCTCCTCTCCTCCATTTCTTTCAGGAAACACAATGGGAAAGTTTATTTTCTGAAATATCTAATCATGTATTTATCTCTAAGTAGTTTTAAAAGTCAACATAATTACTCTAGTCCCATTAAGTTTAATTTGCAGCAAATTATGCCTTTAAAGTGAAGCTGGGGTTGCTTTGCTGGTTGGAGTGGAGATAGGGTTTGGCTATTTATAACTGGAGCCAGTGACTAAAAGAGCTCAGCTGGGTAAACAGCTTCAGGTCCTTTCTCAGGAAGGTGTTATTCCTCGGTGGGAGTCTCTATGCCCTGGCTATCCCACCCCATGTCCCCTGGGCCCGCTTCCACTCTCCTCAGCAACAGATGAACATAGTGGTGGGCGGTTTCCGGTGAGCTGACCACTCCCTCCTCAGGCCCTGCTTTTCTCTGCTTCTCCACCTGGGGGTTCTCTAGTGTCCTGGGCCAAGAACAGGGCAGCCCCAAAGTGCCAGGGATTTGACATCCCAGGGAGGGATGGAACAGGGTGGATAAATAGATAAATACCCAGCTTTCCTCTGAGGGACAAATCTAAGGCATGTCTCACACACTTCCTCCAAGCGTCCCCAACAGGGCTGAGCCCACAGTGTGCCCCGCTCTCTGATTCAGCCTCTAGGGCTTCCTCCCTCCCACCCCTGTCCCCTCCTCACTGTGCCTCCTGGGATCACCTCCCACATAAACCAGCTGCTGTTTTGGAGGAACCCAAACTCAGCACTGATCCCTCGATGACAGCAGCAGAGGGATGGATAGAATGGAGGATCTGAGAGATACTCAGGGAGGCGGAGCTGTGACGGGCAGAATGGTAAATGGTAAAAGCAGACATTTCCCCTTTTGAGCCTCTGATAAGACCACGGCCTTTTGAAACCCTAAACAGAGGCTGCAGCTGACCTGTGCCCAGACTCCTGAACCACAGAAACAACAGTTCTCATTTATCATCTCACAGCTGTGGCTTTGGGTCTCTGCTCCCCTCGCCTGACTCCCATTCCAGGCGCTCAACACCTGCCTTCTCCCAAGGGCACATTAGCCCTCCTAACTAGTGTCCGAGGGCCCTTATTGTCCCCCCTGCTCACAGTTCCTCTACTCCCAGACCTCCATCTGGGGTCCAAAGCCTGCTGGGCGGTCTGCCTGTTGTCACCTGCCAGCCAGGTAGCTGGGCCTGGACAGTGGCCCCCTGTCTCACCCTTGCCATGGCCAGGGACCAGGTCCTCCTGGGCAAGATTCTACCCCTTGCCCTGGGCTGGGCTTCCCCTCTGCTGGTTTTAAGACCCCAGCCCCACACACCCTGCTGCAATGGTTAATTTTATGTGTCAACTTAGAGGATGTTTTAGGGTGACATTTGTGTTTAAATCAGTAAATTTTGAGTAAGCAAACTGCCCTCCATAATGATGTGGCGGGCCTCATCCAATCAGCTGAAGGAAATTCTCCAAGCAAGAGGGAATTCTCCAGCAGCCAGTCTCTCTAGACTGCTGGCCCACACTGCAGATTTTTGACTCACCTGCTCCTATAATTGCATGAGCCAATTCTTTATAATAAATCTCTTTCTATAGACAGGTACACCTCTTACCGGTTCTGTTTCTCTGGAAAAGCCTGACAACACACTTGCCCAGACCAAGAGCCCAAAGTCCCCAGGGCTGTTCTGATATTGAGCAGGTAACCTCCTAAAGTCAGCTTTCTTGGGTCTGGGGATCACATCTTTGCTTAGCTCCTTACCTTGTCCTGGCCTGCTCACCCCCCTCTCCCTGTGAACCACTTTCTCAAGAATCCTCATTTCAGGCTCTGCTGCTAGGGAACCCAACCTCGGCTAATTGGTAGTAGGGATGGTCCTAGGAAGCGGACTCTAAGATGAATTTGCGGAGGTGGCAGTGAGGACCCCGTCACTGGTAGTAAGAGAACTGGAGACAGTCCTGACATGTGGTGGTAATGCCGTGGTTAAGGCATTCGCCCGCAGGGAACAGGGAAGGGATCCAGGTGGAGGGGTCTCACTGGCTGGTGCAAGGCCCTAAGTAATATGGGAGGGAAAGTAATCATAAGGAAGCTGGAATCGGGAGCTCTTGTCAAATGGCTCTGATACACTGAAGACTGAAAATTATAGACTCAGGTGAATAATCTAGCAAGTTGAAGCAAATGTTCGTGCAAGAACTTCCCTGGCAGCACACAGAGAGACATCCGTCTCTTGCAGCCAGAGACCAGACACAAGCCGTCACTGTAAGAGTGCAGCACTTCAAAGAAGGATGAACTCTCTGCCTAGGAAAGTTTTCTGTGCCCAAGTCAGGGCCCCGATGGGATAGGAACAAGTGCCTGAGACTCAGGGTGAGGATATCTGGATGGTTGGGACTTGAGAACCCAGATTCTCCAGAAACTTCAGGCCTGCAAAGTGACCCACTCCCCTTGCTGGAGCAGAAAAGCTCCCTTGCCAGAGGATGGTGCAGGGACCTCAAATGAGGAGGTCCTTCCACGAGAACACTTGCCCTCTTCAGGATCTGGCCCTACATCCCCCTTTGGCCACCAGAGCCACAACCAGGCTTAAATCTAAGCATCAGCCAACTGCCAAAGCACTGGGTCTGCCAGGGCAGGAGTGAGATTGATTATACATTCAAGGAGCTGCAGGACCTGGCTGCAAGGGCCAGCAGGAGCCAGGAAAACAGGGCTGGGAATAGATCCCAGAGGTGCCGGACCAAGGAGGGCAGGATATAAAGCTGGATAAAGCCACATGTTGATATAGGGGGACTGTCCTGTGACACAGGATTTGACACTCTGGGAAGAGCTTGTTCCAAAGCAGGGTTCCCTGGCAGCTACGGGGATGAAAGGATCCCGCCGTGGCAGATGGCATAATTATCGTCATGAGCAGTAAGTTTGAAATGGCAGCCTCATTAAATCTAAAAAACGTTGAGCTTCAAAGGACACTGGTAAGAGATTGAAAGACAAGCAACAGACTAAGAGAAAAGATCTGAAAATCATATATCTGATAAAGGACTTGTCTCCAGAATATACAAGGAATTCTCAACACTCAATAAACAGAAAATAACCGGATTATTTTTTTAATGGAAGTATAGTTGATTTACAAAGTTGTGTTAGTTTCAGGTATACAGCAAAGTGATTCAGTGATAGGTAACTAGATAGATAGATGATAGACATATAGATGATAGATAGATAGACAGATGATAGATTCTTTTTCAGATTCTTTTCCATTATAGGTTATTACAAGATATTGAGTATAGTTTCCTGTGCTATACAGTAGGTCCTTGTTGATATTTTATATATAGTAGTGTGTAAATGTTAGTACCAAACTCCCAATTTATTCCCCCTCCCCTTCCCCTTTGGTAACCACAAGTTTGTTTTCTATGTCTGTGAGTCTCTTTCTGTTTTGTAAATATGTTTGAAAATAACCCGATTTTTTAAATGGGCAAAAGACTTGAACAGATATGGATGGCAAATAAGTACATGAAAAGATGTTCAACATCTTTAGTTACCAGGAAAATGTAAATTAAACCACAGTGAGATACCACTGCATACCTATTAGAATGGTGAAACTTAGAGCCTGATGATGCCGAATGTTGAAGAGGATGAGGAACAACACAGATCCCACACACTGAGCAGGGAAAGCACTGTGAAAAGTAGTCTGGCAGTTTCTTAAAAAGTTAAGCATGCAACCTGCCATGTGACTCAGCCATTCTACCTCTAGGTATTTACCCAAGAAAAATGGAAACACAAGTTCACTCAAAGACTCATACGCAGGGAGATTGGGATTGACATATATACACTAATATGTATAAAATGGATAACTAATAAGAACCTGCTGTATAAAAAAATAAATAAAATAAAATTCAAAAAATAAAATAAAAAGCAATTAGAACATTAAAAAAAAGACTCATACACAAATGTTTATGGCAGCTTTATTTGTTAATATCAAAAACCTGGGGGCTTCCCTGGTGATGCAGTGGTTAGGAATCCACCTGCCAATGCAGGGGACACGGGTTCATGCCCCGGTCCGGGAAGATCCCATATGCCGCAGAGCAGCTAGGCCCGTGAGCCACAACTACTGAGCCTGCGCGTCTGGAGCCTGTGCTCCGCAACGGGAGAGGCCGCGACAGTGAGAGGCCCGCGCACCGCGATGAAGAGTGGCCCCCACTCGCCGCAACTGGAGAAAGCCCTCGCACAGCAACAAAGACCCAACACAGCCAAAAATAAATAATAAATAAATAAATTAAAAAAAAAAAAAACCTGGAAACAACCCAGATGTCCATCACCAGGTGAATGGATTAACAAATTGTGGTATATCCATGTAATGGGTTACTATTCAGCAATAAAAAGGAGCAAACTGTTTATACATACAACATGGATAAAACTAAAAATAGTTTCTGAGTGAAAGAAACCAGACAAAAAGTGCATGTTCTATAATTCTAGTTAGATACAATTCTAGAAAAATGTAAACTAATCTATAGCGAGAGAAAGCAAGCAGATCACTGATTACCTAGAAAAACAGGAGGCAGAGAAGAGGCAAAAAAAAAAAAAAAAAAAAGGGAAAAGGTGGTACTGGCCACAGAGGCAGCTGGCTGTCAACTTGCAGTCCACTAGGACTGGGAGCTCTCTCTTGTGCTGAGCAGAGCCTCCAGTTTGCCTCAAAGTCTTTCCAGACTGTCCTCTCCTGGAGTGAGTGTCAGAGGGACCAGGCAGGATTTGCTGATGGCAGGGAAGAGAGGACCCTTCTCCACCCAGGTCTCTGGGAAAGTTATTCCAGCTGCTGTCCTGGGCCGTGCAGGGTAATGGATGGCCTTTCTTTCATGCTCTCTGGGAGATGGGCTCCTCCTTAATCTGCTGCAGTGTCATTAACTCAGAAAACATTTGCTCCTTGGGGCTCCTGATGGCCTTTAGAAGCTGAAAATTAAGCACCAACCAGGAAGGGCTGCTCAAGGCTTAACCCTCCCCTTCCCAGCACAAACCCAGGCCTTGGCCAGATGGGTCTACAGATCACTGGCCTTGACTCCCAGGGAGCCCCTGGGTCCCGTCTCCAGCTCTTCTCAGCCCAGCGAGCAAGTGGGTGTGAGGGCAGAGGGAGGACGAAGGGAGAAGAGGAACCCTTGACCCCTGAGTCACTCAGTTCAGGGGTTTGTAGACAGAGGACCCTCCCCCAGGCTGGTTACAGAGCAGAGCACTGAAGGGCCTTCTTTGGGGGCTGGGTGACTTTGAGTCACTTCCTTAACCTCTCTGTGCTGGCTTCCCACAAGACAGAGGGGCCGGAGGGGCCTCCAAGCTCCGAGGTTCTAGGGTCTGTGTTTCACAGCAAGTAGAGCCTGGTTCCCTGAGAGGAGTGACGTGTCCATGCCCCCACCCAGGTCCCTGCTCCCTGCTGGGACCACATGTCACATGTGACCAGGTGGGGAGCCACCTCTGGGGACAGAGGGGAGTAGGTGACCTGGATGAGCTGACAGGGGCGGGAGCCCCTGTTACTGAGAGTCCCTGGGGAGCCCAGCACTGTGCCAGGATTCCCCATCCACACACACACACACACACAATACCCTATATGAGCCTCAAAACACAAGAGAGAGGGCTCACCTTGACCCCTCCCCTTCCAACCCCCCTGCTTTTGCACATGCAGTCCTCCCCTCCTAGCACACCTTCCCTCCTCTATGCAAGTCCCACCCAGCCCAAGGTCGGCCTCTTCCAGGAAGTCCTCCCTGATGACTGACAGTCAAGCCCTCAATGGTTCCACCCAGCTGGCTCTTGGGTTGTTCAATTTCCCAGCACAGGTTTAGATTTTGGTGCCATGAGGCATGTGGCCCAGACACAGACATTAGCTCATTTCATTATCTCATCAGGTTAATTGATATTTACTGGACACTGACTTGGAGCCAGGCACTGCGGGGTCACAGAGGGGACGGGAACAAACGTCCACTGAGCTCCTGCAGATCCCCCCACCCTCGTGGCTGGTGGGAGCCCGAGTGGGGTCCCTGCAGGCCCCTCACCCTGTTGGAAGATGAGGAACCCGAGGCCCAGAGACGGAGGAGGGGGGAGGCTGCTCAGGTCCGGGGGTGAGTCAGGGGCTGGGATTCAAAACCAGGCCAGATTCCAAATCCACCCCACCCCCATTACCTGCCCCTGGAACTCTTTAAACCCCCTCAGCTGGGGCAGAATTGGTCCTGGAGCCTGGAGCCTTCTGGTCACACAAGCAGGGCTCAGGTGGCCACAGCTGTGCAGAGAGCGGGTGGGACAGGGGGCAGCAAGGCAGGAACCCTAGGCAGGACTAGGGTGAGGTGAGTGACACCCTCACCCTTCTGCTGGCCTCCCAGTCTGTGGTCCACCCGGGACTCCTGGCCCCCTGGCTGTACACTTGCCCGTCCGCTTTCTCCAAACTGTCCCCAGGGCCTGTTTGTAGCCATAGCACATGATGCATCTGCCTTTAGGATTCTGGCTCCAGATCTTCTGTTCTCTTGCCTTCCCAAGCTGGTCTCCCTTGTCAGTGAGATTCTCAGAGAAATATTAAAGGAACAGATGGTGGTCACTGATCCCAGGTGGTGGGAGGACAAGACCTGGCCCCGGGACTGGTGCTGGATGACAAATCCCATCACTTGGAGCCGGTAACGACTTTTCCTGCAGATGTGTCTCAGCATGAAAGCAGGGTGCGTGTGCATTTCTGTGTGTGCAGTGGGGTGGGCTATACATCCCCTCTGCTTCCCCGGGCCCTGGACTCCGTCTCTGGCCCCACACTGAGGCTGCTGGGGGTGAGTTCCCAGTTTGTGGATGGAGGCTAAAAATGAATGTCAGCTTGTGACCCCACTTTGGGCTGCCCCTGGATCAATTTCAAGTTGAGAGAGAGAAGAGAGAGAAAATTGAATCCCAAGATGCTACAGTCAGAATGGTCCCCAACAATCTAACTCTTGTTACAGATGGGCAAACTGAGGGTCTGAGAAGGTGCCAGAAGTTTACACATCTGGGCAGTGCCAGGACAGGCACACAGGACTCCTGAGTGTCAGTGCATCCGTGTGAAATGACGTGTGTGTGTGTATGCGTGCCTGTGCGTGCATGGTGTGTACACATGTGCCTGCCTTATGCGTGTGTATACAGGCTTTGTTAGGATGTGTGTGTGCGATTATCTCAGGGCACACGTGTGAAGGTCACAAGGACAGGCATGTGCATTAATCTCAGGGTGTGGGTGCGTATGACTGAAAGTGTGAGAGGGATGTCGAGGTGACCTGAGGGTGAGGGTGGTGGTCGCTAGATAGTGCAGCTCTTGCAGAGCATGTGGGTGCCTGTCTCAGCAGGTGGGGATTCAGTGACTATTTGCAGAATGGGGGGGGGGGGGGGGGAAATCAGTGACAGTGTGTGCAAGGTGCCAGGCATTGAAAATGAAGCTCAGAGGCCAGGACTTGGTGCTGAGCCCCAGGGGGTGAAACTGACCCCACCCTCTCCTGCTACAGGTCAAGGCCAATCCAGGACTCAGGCACTGAGCCTGCAAGTGGGCCAAGTGACCTCATCCGTGGTCTGGGAGGAGGCCAGCCTGCCCAGGCTCTGCAGGCAGTGGCTGGCATGGCTCGGATGGTGATCTACATCCTTAGATGTCGATCACAGGTGCCTGGGATGTCAGGGGAGAGCGGCCAGGCGCCTCCCAAGGTCTCTATCAATTCCTTGGCTGACAACTTCACAACACCCCTCCGAAGGTCCTGGCATTTTGCCAACTCTGGTTCCCTGGAGTCACTCCCCCATCCTTGTTTACGGTGAAAGGGACTCCATGATTTAGAACATCGTTGGGTTCTGCAGTTAGAGAAGAACCCAAGAGATTTGTCCAGGAGGCCAGCTCGCTCTCCAGTGGGAGGAGTCACATCCTAACCCCAGCTTCTGAGGCCTCTCTGGGTCCCGTGACCCTGGGGAGGGTGCAGCCCATTGACCCCATACCAGGTTGGGAGGGGAGGAGAGGTGGCCAAGGTGAGACCAATAGTGTGATGGTTAAGGGTTTGTTTTGGAATCAGACAGACCTGAGTTCAACTTGTTCATGGTGTGACCTTGGGCAAGTCCCTCCACCATTCAGAGGACAGACGTCTTATCTGGGCAGGTCCCACATTGGGCTCTGGGATATCGGTGCTGTATCAGAGACCATTCATATTCCCAGGGAAAAGACATTATCTCCATCTAATTAATCTAATTAATGGTAATCAAGTTGTGGAGATCTGTGCAGCAGGGTGAGTGATTAGGAACAATTACCTCCCCGCAAAGAGTTTAGATTTAACATTTTTGGTTCCACAATCTGAACACCAAAAAAAAAGAAGAGTGGGCTCTCTGTCCCCACCCCTACTGGCCAAGAATTCCCTTAAGTGTGGGCACCAGCCCAGAGAGAGGGTCAGCCTACAACCAGAAGGGCAGGGGGGCACAGCGGACCTGCTGAGACGGTCACCCGCAGCTCTGGAATATCTGTGCTGTCTCGAGACCGCCACCTGCTCCTTTGGGGACCCGACGGTCCCACCATCAGCCCTCTCTCACACACCCAGTCACATCCATACATACCCATATCCTGAGACAAATGGCACTTCTGTCTTTGAGTGTCAAAGTGTTCTTATATTTTACTCCAATAGACCCTCCCTCAAGAGAACCCAGAATTCTTGGGAGCCAGAGATGGTTATGACACGTGTGTGTGTCTGTGTGTGTGTCTGTGTGTGTGTGTGTGTGTCCTGAGGAGGAGTTGCACTAACTTCACTGCTTTCTGTCTCTGTTGGGTTTGGCTCAAGTGGAATGGAGTGGGTACGTGTGTCTATCAGTAGCCTTCATCAGGAGAAACTTAGCAAAGCAGCCTGAGGGATGACACCAGGGTAGGGCAAAGCTTAACCCAAAAGGATGAATGCCCTGATGGTGTGCATTGCCTATAAGGGTCCCTTAAATCGCACTCCCTACCTCTCCTCCTTCACTAAAGAGTAAGTCCTTGGGTTATTGCAGGACATAGGACCTGTTTACTCAGAGCAGTGCCCTGTGCAGGCCATTCATCACTTAGGGATGGGCAGAGCCTGGAGACAGTTATTTTCAGCCCTGCTGAGTCCAGTAGATTGGCCCTTCCAACCACACCCTTTCTCAGCTTGTCCCCCAGTCTGCATGGGGCACCTCATTATGGGCAGAAGAACTGGGAGAAGGAGGGCTACAGAAGAAGGTGGGAAGGGATAGAGGGAGGGGCTGCCCTTTAATGGTTGCCTGTTGGTGGGAGGAGGGAGACAACATTCTTCAGAGGAGTTGGGTGTCGGGATCTCCTTCTCTTCCCCAACATTTGCTTTGGGGTTTGAAGAGGAATAAACATGACACAGTACTCAGAACCACAAAGTCCAGTACCCACAATTTAGAATTATACAACTGAGGATCAAGACTGTAGAATCCTAGACCCCAGAGCTATAGATTATAAAACTTTGAACCACCAAACTTAGAAGTAAAGACCCCAGAATCACAGAATTCTAAACTCAGAAATTCAGAACCCAGAGTCACAGAATCCAGACCCATGGAATCTAGAACAGAGAATAAAAGACCCTGAACCCAGAATTATAGAACCCAGAACCCTATAACACTAGAGCCTAGGACTTTTGCTCTCACTGAAATGCACTCTGCCTCCTACTCCATCTTAAATCCTTCAGCACCCCACTCAAATACTTTTTCCGACAGGACCTTTGGCAGGCCCTTCTTCCTTTGAGCTGTCCAGGCTTCTCCTAGATCCTGTGATGCTATCCACACCTGTCCTCTCCAACCATTCACATTGGATTCCCATCTGCCTCCACACCCCATCTCTGCACGGAGCCTGACCCATTTCCATGCTCATGGTAGACATACAAGGCATGTTTGTGGAAAGGGTGAATTCTTGAATCATTTAGCTTGAAGTCCCTCAAGTTCCCTGGGTGGGGGGATCTGAAGCCCAGAAAGAGAGTACATTTTTCCCATGGTCACACAGTGTTTTTGAGAAATCTCCGAGAAGACCCTAGTTCTCCTTATTCTAAGCCTAGAGCTCCTTCTCTGCCCCAGATTGTCTCTGAAAAACTAGGGTGTTGGCATGGAATGCCACTATATCTCATTGCTTCATAATGTCCCCCATTGTTGTTAGTTTCACCCTCAAAAACCTCAAAAGTTTAGGAGAAACTACTCGGCCTGGCAGTGGTGGTGACTGTGGTAGGAATGAAAATAGGCTTCCTGGAGGAGGTGGCACCTGAACTCAGTGGGCATGTGGGAGTCTATGTCAGTTAGAGAGCAGTGAAAAGGCCCAGAGGTAGGAGATGCACCCTGTGTTCAGTGACTGCAGGTGGAGGGTAATCACAGAGACAAAAGGTCACATTACAGGAGATGTTACAGGGCTTTGTATGCCATCCTGAGATGTTTAGTCCTTACCTACTGTATATCTTGTATATATTATATCCCTAGATTGCCTGTAGCTCGTTGAGGGCAGGAGCTAAACACAGATTTGATCAAGAAAAAAAGCAATGAGGGTTGTGGCCTAGGAACACTGCTGATCCAAGGCTCAACCAACACAGCTCATAAGAAAGGAGTGAATGTCAAGTTAGAGCAGATGGGTGTTTATCAAGAGTAGCCTGAATATGCTGAGAGATAAGGGATGAGTGGGAGAGAGGTAGGAGAAGGTGAGTGGAGGTCAGGAGAGTGGACAGAAAGTGAAGGGTCCTATGTTGTTTAGAGTTTCGTTAGCTTCAGAACCATGGACAGCTCCCAGGGCATTTAGATGGTTTTTCTCTTCAGATTCCTGGGATCACTCAGTCCCTTGGTCTTCTAGATGGAATTATCTGGTTGGTTTTTTGGGTTTTTTTCTCTTGCAAATTGTGCATTGTGACCAGGAATGAGGGAAGGGCTCTGAAGCCAGACTGCCTAAATTCAAATCCTGATTCTGCCCCTTACTAGTTACATAATCTTGGGCCAGTTTCTTAACCTATCTGTACCATGGCTGCCTTATCTGTCAAATAAGGATAATAATGGCAACCTACCTCATAGGGTTGTGGTGAAGAATAAGTAAAAATAATGCAAGAAAAGAGATAGTGACTGGCACATAGGTGGTGCTAAAAGAATATGTGCTACACCTGAAACAAACACAAATATTGTAAATCAACTGTACTTCACTAAGAAAAGAAAAAGAATATGTGTGCTGTTATGGTTGTTGATATTGTTATCTCAAGATCTTTCTATGCAAGATGGGGATTCTTGAACCCAACTCCTATTCTTTAAAATGAGGCCATTTTTTACATCCATATTATTAGACTGTTTTTTACCATGACAATGTATTTTCACATTGTTTGGTCAATTATTTAACTAAAACAAAATAAGGATATTGGACTAAGAAGTATTTATGTTCCATAACTCTTCAGCCATAACTGTCCCAAGGTCTTTGATTCAGGACTTCTCATGAGTGGAAAAAGAGTTGAGCATGAGGCATAATGAAAAATGAAGCCTTTGGAACAGATCATGGGGTACACCAATTATAAAGAATTAGAAAGGGCTTCCCTGGTGGCACAGTGGTTAAGAATCCACCTGCCAATGCAGGAGACAGGGGTTCGAGCCCTGGTCCAGGAAGATCCCACATGCCGCGGAGCAACAAAGCCTGTGCACCACAACTACTGAGCCTGCACTCTAGAGCCTGTGCACCACAACTACTGAGTCTGCATGCCTACAGCCCGTGCTCCACAACAAGAGAAGCCACCGCAATGAGAAGCCCATGCACTGCAACGAAGAGTAGCCTGCGCTCGCTGCAGCTAAAGAAAGCCCGAGCGCAGCAATGAAGACCAAACGCAGCCAAAAAGAGAAAAACAAATACCGTATGCAGCCAAAAATTAAAAAAAAAAAAAAAAGAATTAGAAGTTCTTATCAATGCTTTTAGCCTCTATATTGTTCCTCTCCACTTTTCCCAATGTATACTCAGGTATTTTGGCACCCTGAGCCATGATATCCAGACCCTCACCACCCTCCCTTCATATACCACTACGTACTTTGTCTCCCCTCTTCTTGACATGTGGATCATCTTTCAGATCTCAGCTTGAGACTCACCTCTTCAGAAAAGACTGTCCTCACTCCTGAGCTTAAACCATGGCCCTCTTTTTTTTTTTTTTTTTTTTTTTTTGTGGCTGTGCCCTGCAGCATGTGGGATCTTAGTTCCCCGACCAGGGATCAAACCCGGGCCCCCTGCATTGGGAGTGTGGAGTCTTAACCACTGGACTGCCAGGGAAGTCCAACTTTTTAGCTCTTTTATATTCAAATTTAGAGTTTATTAAGTACTGTCAAAAAGAACCACTTTGTGACCACATAGAGGGGTGGGATAGGGAGGGTGGGAGGGAGGTAGATGCAAGAGGGAAGAGATATGGGAACATATGTATATGTATAACTGATTCACTTTGTTATAAAGCAGAAACTAACACACCATTGTAAAGCAATTATACTTCAATAAAGATGTTAAAAAAAAAAAACCAGACACTAGTTAAAGCAGTAAAGGCAAATTTTATCCAGAAACTATTGCAATAGGGAAAAAAAAGACTTCAGTATTAAAAAATTGAGCACAATTCCAAATAAAACAAGGACAAGTGAGTACTTATAGCCAAGGAGCAGAGTGAGGGGGTCGGTGGAGACACCAACAGTAATGGATTCTTGCTAAATTGACCTAGCAGGATTCTTACTGAAGGCAGGTCAGGGTGATCAGATATCAAGAGGGAGAGATTTTCTCTAAGCAGACTTAGCAGGATTCTTGCTAAAACTGGACTTAGCAAGGACAGATATGCTAGCCCAAAGTCAAGGTCTAGTCAAGAAGAGGGGCTTAGAGGAAATTGCCTAAAATTCAGTCAAGGAGAGTCTGTGTCATTACTTACTAGGCACCAAACACTATTCTAAGTGATTTACACATATTTAGTTTAATCCTCTCAAGTTCCCTATGAGATAGGTACTTTTATCTTCACTTTAGAAATGAGGAAACTGCAGCCCAGAGAGGTTAAGTAACTTGCTCAAGTTGCCACATTCAAAATGTAGCAGGGCTGGAATTCAAATCCAGGCAGTCATTCTTCAGAGCCCACTCTCTTAACCACTCTACTCCTCTCCTAAACATAATCATGCAAATAATCACAAACTTACCTTTACTTATGTGTATTCTTGATGTGATTATTTACAAAATGCCTGTCTTCTCCACCAGACTCTGAAACCCATGCAGGTAGAGATCTTATCTGTTGTGTCCCTTGTTGGATCCAGTCGTCTGTCTCATCCAGCACCCAACAGTGTGTAGCACGTAGGACTTGATGTCCTTCCTTTTCCGATGGAAATAACGAGTCGACCCAGCATTGCAAGGGGCATTTAGAGAGTCAAATCCAAACCTGAGTCCTATCTCATCGCTTTCCCTCCTGGCTCACCCCTTTCCTTCCTTCACCCTCTTTCCTCCTTCCCACCCTTCCTCATCCTCTCTGCCCCTCTAGGAACCCCTCTCTCCCTCACCCTCCTGCTCTCCCCTTTCTCTATCTCAGTCCCAGACTATCTCCTCCCTCTCCCCACCCCACCCCTGATAATTAAATGGCACTGTGGGATGCATTTAGTTTGCATTTGGCTCAGGGGCTAAAGAGGGTCAGCAGCCCTGTGTTCATTAAAGTGCTCTGTGTAGAAAGATGTAATGAACAGGTTTTATTACAATCTTGGCTCATCCTATGAGACAATTACGTATTCATTGGGGGAAAAAAAGAACCACAAGCCTTAGCCACCAGTGCTTGAGACTTGGGGGTGGGTGAGGGGAAGAGGGCTCAGCTCTGAATCCAGGAAGGGCTTGGGCTGCTAAGTACCCTGCTTGAAGCGGGGAGCAGGGGAGGAAAACGTAACTCCTGGACTCTTTCCTGCAACGCGGTCATCACTGTGCTGTCAGAAATCCCTCTTGGCTTTGACTAGAACAAGGTCAGAGTCAGTGTGGTTATTAAACTCCTGGAGGTGATTATTGCAAGGAGTCCTTAAATCCATCTCTTGTACACCCAGCACCTAATAGCACCAAGCACTTTGTGTACATGGAATTATTGGCTTAGCGCACAAAAGGCCACTATTTTATTATATGTGTGTGCTATAGCAATTATAATGACAGAGAAATTCATTGAAAGCATTTCTGAATTCCTAGTAGCTTTTGCCCATTATGTACAGTAAGTCCCCTACATATGAACCTTCAGGTTGCAGACTTTCAAAGATGTGAACGTGCATTGCATCAATGTCAGGAGTGATTGAAATTGCAGCTTTCCCTCCATCTTCTATTGCTGACGATCCTTCAGCTCTACTATCTCCCACCTCCTTTCCCTCCTCCAGTCAGTAACTCTTCTTGCCTGTTCACGCGATGCCAGCCCCTGTATGCCAGCTACTGTACTGTACAGTGATTCCCCAGTACTTGTCAAGGTACTGTACTATAAGATTTAAAATGTTTATTTTTTGTGTTTTTCTTTATGTATTATTTGTGTGAAAAGTATTATAAACCTATACAGTACAGTACTACATAGCCAACTATGTTAGTTGGGTACCTAGGCTAACTTTGTTGGACTTACAAACAAATTGGACTTACAAATGTGCTCTCAGAACAGAACTTGTTCGTATGTAGGGGACTGACTGTATTTCCTCAGTCACTGGTGTTGAATAGCAGCGGTTGTCATAGTGATATAATGATAGCAGCCACCATCTAGTGAGCACTTAGTGACTTAGTAGACAACAACTCAGGGTGGTGGGAGAATAGTTATTGTTATTATTCGTCTTTTGTGGCTAAGGATACTGAGGCTCAGGACCAAAGGGCCAAGACCAAGACACTGAGCAATAGACAGTGGAGGTCAGTGATCCCTCAGAGGGAGACAGAAAGGTGAGACCAGTGATTCCCCAGCTTCCTGTCTTGAGAGAATTCCCAGGCCAGGATGCTGGGAGGAGGAGTCAGCTGGAGCTGAGTTAAAAGGATGGAGCTGAGAAACCAGGAAGAACGAGACAGAGTCCATAGGACCAAGTACCTAGAGCAGAGAGGAAGCGAAAACTGCAGAGGGTCCTTCCCAGGCATTCAGCTGAGTGTGATGAGTGCCCCCATTGGAGGAAACTTGAAACTGTGGACAGAAGCACCCAAAAGGGTGAGATTAACAGTGCCAGCACTCACACAGGGCTGGGAATAGTGTCTTTTCCCACTAGGCAGACTGGAGAACCTCGTGGTTCACAGGGAATTGAGTAAAGTACACAGAAGGGTCTTGTCTCGATAGTGGGAAGTAAATCAGCCTAGGTTAAGCACTACTTCAGTTCCTCTAACCATTCTTAAAAGCAAGACCTGAAAGGATCAAACTATTAACAAGTAACTTAACTACACCCCAGAATATAGCTTAAGAAATTTTATAGAAATACAAAAGTATCCAGCATCCAACAAGGTAGAATTCATGATGCCTAGGATTCAAATAAAAATTAACAGGCATTCAAGGAAGCAGGAAAATGCAAGCCGTAATGAGGACATTAAACAATCAAAACGAACTCAGAATTGACACAGATGATAGAATTCACAGACAGGACCTTAATGGTTATTATAACTGTGTTCCTTATGTTCACAAAGTGAAGTAGAGACATGGAAGATATTAAAAAGATCAAATGGAACAATGAGAGGTGAAAACTACAATGCATGAGATGAAATATACACTGGTTGGAATTGACAGCAGATTAGAAATTGCAGAAGAAAAGCTCAATAAACTTGATACCATAGTGACAAACTATTCAAACTAAAACAGAGAGAGAAAAAATAATTTTTTTTTAAATGAACAGAGCAGTAGTGAGTCGTAGGACAAATCCAAGCCTTCTGGTGTACATGTGTAATTAGAGTCCTCAAAGGAGGGAGGGGCAAAATACTTGAAATAATACTAGCAAAAAATTCACCAAATTTAATAAAAACTGTAATCCTACAGATCAAAAAGATGCAAAAAACTTAAGGAAAAGAATTATGAAAAAACAATAGGCTTTTTCATAGAAATTGATGTTGATTCTAAAATTCATAAGGAAACACAAAGGTTCTACAATAGCCAAACAACCTTGAAAAAGAAGAACAAAGTTAGAGGACTAACATTTCGTGATTTCAAGACTTATTATAACACTACAGTAATTAAAACAGCATGGTGGGACTTCCCTGGTGGTCCAGTGGTAAAGAATCACCTTCCAATGCAGGGGACGTGGGTTTGATCCCTGGTTGGGGAACTAAGATCCCACATTCAGTGGGGCACCTAAGCCCACACGCCACAACTACTGGGTTCGTGCATCTCAACAAGAGAGCCCTTGTGTTGCCAACTACAGAGCCCAAGCACTCTGGACCCCGAGCACCACAACTACAGAGCCCACGTGCCACAACTAGAGAGAAGCCTGTGCACCACAATGAAGAGCTCACGTGCCACAACTAAGACCCAACACAGCCAATAAAAATAAAGAAAATAAAGAAATAAAATAAAATAAATTTTAAAAAAACAGCATGGTGTCAGCATAAAGAGAAATAAATCAATCCGTGGAACAGAATAAAGTCCAGAAATAGACCCACAAACATATAAAGACAATTGATTTTTGACAAAGGTGCAACGGCAGCTCAGTGGAGAATGGATAGTCTTTTCATCAATATGGTGCTGGAACAACTCAATATCCACATTCAAAAAAAAAATAAAATGAACATCAATCTGTATATAAAAATTAACTTTCAATGTATCATAGACCTAAATATAAAACCTAAAACTATAAAACCTCCATGAGAAAACATAGGAGAACACTTTTGTGATCTGGGGTTAGGCAAATATTTCTCACATGTAACATCAAAAGCAGGATTTATGCAAGAACTAATTGATTAAATTGAACTTCATCAAAATTTAAAATTTCTGCTCTTCAACATAGAAAACAAACTCATGATTACCAAAGGTGAGGGTGGGGGGAGATAAATTAGGGGTATGGGATTAAAAGACACAAACTGCTATACATAAAATAGATAAGCAACAGGATTCACTGTGTAACACGGAGAACTATATTCAATATCTTATAATAACCTATAATGGAAAATAATCTGAATATATATATTTATATATGTATCTCTCTGAATTCCTTTGTTGTATACCTGAAACTAACACAATATCGTAAATTAACTATACTTCAATAAAAATAAAAAGCCAAAAAAATAATACTTTTTTTTATGGGTCCCCATAGCTCCTACACCTCTGTTGCCCCCACCCCCACCCCAAAGCCACCAGGCAGGAAGTCTCAATAAATCTTAGCCTTCAACCAGAAGGGGCAAGACGATCCCTCTGCAGGAGCAAGCATTTCCCAGCAGAGTAAATTACCAGGCCTCTTAGTCACTGCAGGTGCAGACACCATTCTCCTTCCCCAGGAAGTCTGTAAATCAAACCTTCGACCTGGATTTGAGAATCTCCTCAGAGGTAAGTGAGGCAGGAAGCAGGGGGAGGGATGCTGGGAGAAGAACAGCACCCCAAGTCAGGCTCTGGGGGGCTTCATGGAGGGGAGGGGCACAGCGTGGTGCTGAGGGACCACTGCTCCCACCTGAGCCCCCAGGGGTAGACCAGATGCTCCTGGGGCCCCTGCCAGCTCTGACATTCTGTGGGTACCTGATCTGGTGTCTGGGTGTCTGGGGGCAGCTGGAGCAAAGGGTCTGGGGCTCAGGGAAGGAGGCTGGAGAGGGAGGTTGGGGGTGGGCAGCAGCTCTGAGCTGAGCTCTTGGTGGGGGTATTTGGTGGGAAGAGGGCTCTGATGGTCACAGAGGACAGGCCCAGGGTGAGGGTTGCCAGCAGGGCCCTGGGCCACAGCAGCCAGAAGGAGCCCAGAGGTGCAGGACTCAGCACCCTGGACTGGGAGTCAAGGCCTGGGTCAGTTCTGGTGCTGCTGCCTGGCTGTGTGACCTTGGGCAAGTCTCTTGACCTCTCTGGGCCTTAGTTGCCTCATTTGCAAAATGAAGGTGATTGTTCCCGCCCTGGATGCTGGGCTGTTGGGAGAACTCAAGGAGGTCAAGGAGCAAAACACCAGTCGGGAAGGTCCATCCTGAACACAGGGTGTGGGGCCTGGCCACTGACCTGGGTGGGGCCTGGCTCTGCTCCACCTGCCTCTGCTCCCAGCCTCCTGGTGATTGGCCAGGTCCTGGTGTCCCCGCCCCTGAGAGCCCAGCTGATTGGACAAGGTGGGGCTTTTAGGCAAATAAGGCTACTCCCTCACTCCCTCCCTTCCTCCCTCCTTTCCCTTCTCCCTCAAGGCCACCGTCACTGGGGCCTCACACATGCTGGCTTGAGTTTCCCCAGGAATGGCTGGAGCCTTGTAAAACATGTGATTTACTGTCTAAATACAGGACAGCTCTGGCCATCTCTCCCCAAGATCCATGCTGCTCTCCCAGCCCTACCACTGACCCTCCCCTTCCTAATCCCTGCCCCCTCCCCCTGCTGTGTGATTTTGGGCGAGCACTCCACCTCTCTGAGCCTCAGGCTCCTCCCCTGTTAAATGGGGATGAGAATGCCTACCTCATGGTGTGTCCTGATTATTTACACACTCTCGTAGTCCTTAGACAAACATTTCTTGGGAGACTCCTGTGTGCCAGGCCCTGGTCTGGACACTGAGGACACGGAGATGGACAGTGGAGACCAGGCCTCTGCTCTCTCGGTGCTTCCATCGTGGGGGGCTGCTGGGTGGCTGCAGCAAGGAGCTGGCGGGGAAGGTGTTTGCAAGTGGCCGAGAGCCGAGGCGATGCAGAGTGCGTGGGTGACACACCCAAAGTCACGGGTGGGTCATCAGCAGAGCCCAGGCCAGGCTGGCCGCAGAGCAGGCACGTGACACACCCCTCTAAGGGGCTCCACCACGTGGATTTCCAGACCCACATGTGAAGTTACTCCCTAGTGCAAGGACGTCAGGTCCCAGGGCAAGCCTCAGCTCGTGGGGGAGGCTGAGACCTCCTGGGTCCCCTTGTCTCCTCGAGCCCACCCAAGGTCTCACGGGCCATACAGGTGAGGGTCACCTGGTCACAGAAGAGTAGCTCTCCGCCTCCCCTTCCTGAACTCTGTCACCCTGTCCATTAGCTCCAGAATGCCCAGCACGCTTACCTTGGGATTGGAGGTTTAGAGCTGGAATCTTGTTACCAGAACATCTGCTTCACTCATCAACCCCCAGCCGGCTGTGCAGGCAGCACATTCCTCCCCACAGACGATAACAGAATTTTTAATTATTATAATTATCACTTGAAATATTGTTTAACAGCCACTGATAAATAAAATGAGATCTGGCTCCTCTTTACCTGTCTCTCCCTTCAGCTTTAAATCTGATGACAAGTTTTGTGACATGCCCAGAAACAAGAGTGGGTAAGAGGAAGCCCCTGAGGGGACGTCATGCAGGAAGGAGTTTATAGTAGTGAGTGTGAACGTGGATGTGGAGACACATCTGGGGGGTGAGGGCCCCTCGTGCATGCCTGAGTGTGCACAAGTGTGTGTGTGAGTGTGCGGGCATGTGCTTGTGTACATGTGCAATGATGGGGGTGGGCAGGGGGCAGGCAGCACCTTGTCAGGGGCAGGGCATGGCAGGGGAGGCAGGAGAAGGTACCTGGGGGTGGGGGATGGGGCGCAGGTGCAAGTCTGTCCCTAGGGCTAACAGCCGGGGCCCTGGAGGCAGGTGAGCCCCTGTGCCCGCGTCCTGGTTGTTTATTTCCCCTCTCCAAGCCTCTTTTTCCTCATCTCCAACTGAGCACAGTGACTGTTCCTCCTCCATAGGACCGTTAGTCGTGAGAATTAAGTGAGATGGACTTAATTGACTCATGGGAGCGCTCAGGGAGGGTTAGTTATTAGTATTGGGGGCAGGGTGGAGGGACAGGGCATGACTGTGGGTGATGAAGAGTCAGGTCTGAGGGTCCAGGCAGCAGGGCCCAGGCTTTAGGCTTGCCTTGGCTGGGGGCGCAGAGGCCCTCCCTGGAGAGACCTGTCCATCCTCCCAAGAGGTAGTTTGGGAGCTGTGGCCAAGCCAGCCTCTTCTCCCGCCCCCAGCGCCCCCCAGTGGGAGCTTAGGACCCCACAGAGGGGACCATCAGGCCCCAGTGCTAGAGCCCAGCCTGCAGGAGTCCCAGTCCCAAGGGGGATGAGAAGGCACAGCCGTTCCTGAGCACCTACTATGCACGAAACACCTGGGCCTGCCTTGGCTCCCAGCCTCCCAACAAGCTGCCGCTGCAGTTGAGTGACGAGCTCAGGGCCACAGGCCCGAGTGGCAAGAACCTGGGTCTGTCAGGGAACAGGGCCCACTTCTCTCCCATGGTCCCTCCACTGACCACTCACTCGGGGGGTCCTGGGGTGATCCCGTGAGCCCCCTTCCCTCTAAATGTCAGGGGGGTGGAGAGAACACAAGGAGGGCAGGCACCCCTCCCCATCAGGGTGCAGATTCCACTGCAGGACTTTCCAGTGTGACCTTGGAGGGGTCCCTCCCCTCCTCTTAGCCTCGGTCTCCTCACCTGTCAAACAAGGACAAGGACCCCCACCCTGGGGGACAGTGGGGTCCACATGAAGATGGTGCAGCACAGTGATTACACACAGAGTGCTGAGCCCGACAGCCTGGGTTCAGATCCCGTCCTCAGCACCTATGAGCTGCGTGATCTGAAGTAAATTGCTTAACTACACAATTTTCTTATCCATAAAGGGGGAGGACCGTAATTAAATAATAGGTGCCTTGTAGAGGTGTCATGAAGATTAGGGAAGTCAGGAGCCTTGGAGAAGTTACAGCAGGGCCTGGTGCAAGGTAAATGCTCAATAAATGGGAGTATGGTTTAATGTGATGATGGGTAGTTATGAAGATTAAGCATAATAGTAATAGCTGACACACATAGCAATTTGAAAAAAGGATATGATGTTGGTGAGCATTTTATTCAAGACAAACTCAGTGGATGTCACTGTCCCCATTACTCCCTGCCCACTCTATGCCGACCTCTCCCTGGGTCTTAATGCAACCTACCCACCAACCTCCTTTCACAGGCCCCACCCACACCCCCAGCGCTCAGAGCTCTGCCCACCTCCTCCCGGGACCCGCACTCGGAATCATGGAAACAGCAGTTTCCGTCTAATCGTCGATCCAGCCCTACTGCTAATCAGAGCCCACCTCCCTGAGGTTTAATTACCCAGACCTGCAGGGTCCCAGCATCCTCTGTCTGCACCATCTCTGAGCCCAGCAGCCCAGCAGCTGCAAGGCTGTGCTTCTTCACCTGGGCTGAATTCTCTCCCGCTGCAGGAGAGGGAGAGTGGGTAGGAGATGGAGTGGGACAGGCACTCCAAGTGGGAATTGGGTAGCAGCTTGGTTCCAAAAGGCAGAATGTTTGTTTGTTTGTTTTACAAATGACTTGTTTTTTTTTCTTTTGGCCACGCCATGCAGCATGCGGGATCTTAGTTCCCTGACCAGGGATCGAACCCATGCCCTCTGCAGTTGAAGCACGGAGCCCTAACCACTGGACTTCCAGGGAATTCCCAGAATGTTTGTTTTAGAATGAAGCAGTTAGATGATGGAATTCTGCCCCTGCCCTCCCCTCTACTTTTCAGATGGGGAAACTGAGACCTAGAGAGATCAAGAAATTTCCCCAAGGTAACACTATATGTCAGTTAAAAGCAGGGATTAGAACCCAGGTCACCTCTCAAGCCAGGGCTCTTCAGACCACTCTGACTGGGGGATTAAAAGACGTTTACGGGAGAACAAATGGATCCGTCTGCTGCTGTGTGTGAGAGGACGAGAAAGGGAGGCCCCTAATGCCAGGGTGAGGAGGTTGGACTTTGTTATGTAGGCAATTGGGAGCCAGGGATGGTTCTTGAGCAGGATAGTGACATGGTCAAAGCTGGCTCTAGGGAGCTGTCTATGGAAGCAACATGGAGGCATGATTGGAGATGATGAGTCTGGAGGCAGGGAGACTGGTGAAGAGACTAGAGTGGTGATCCAGGAGGCTAGTGATGAGGAGTGACCGTAAAATAGTGATGTAACACTAGTGACCATATTTTGACTACTTATGGATTCCAGGAACTTCACGTGCTTCATTTTATTCAATCTTCAAAACTATCCCATTAATAGTCCCATTTTTCAGGACACTGAGGCTCGGAGAGGTTAAGTTACTCCCTGAGAGTCACACATGAATTAAGTGGGAAACCCTAGGCTTGAACCCAGCACTGCCTGCTCCACAAAGGGCTGACATGTCTGGGATTGCAGCAGTAAGGGTGGGGAGGAGGGACACTGTCACAGAGATCTGATCTGAGAGGACAAACTGACAGGGGAGGTGGCAGAGTTGGATGAGACTTGGAGAATCAGCCTGGGAGTTTAAGCTTCTGAGGGCATGTTGGGATGGAGCCTGGGTTAGGCAGGGGAGATAGCCCATTGGGCAGATGTGTAATAAGAGGCAGGGAAGGTAAGGGGCATTTATCTCCCTACTCTCATTCCCAGTACCTTGTAATATGAAAAAAAAGAAAAAGTTTTAAATCAATCCCTAATGACTCCCAAAATTACAGGAGCACTTCTCTAAGTTCCAGACTCTGAGCTTTGTATCAGTCAGTTTATGCTAGGCTATGCTGTGGTAACAAACATGCCCCAAATCTCAGTGGCTAAAACTAAAAGGACTTCTTCCTCACTCATGCCACCTGCCCTTCTTGGTTGGCTGGGCCTTCTGATCCATGTTATCCTCTCTCTAAGACCCAGGCTAATGGGCCTGAATGGAGCTCTTCTGGTCATTCCAGCAGAGAGAAAAAGGAGCAAGGGGAATTGTGCACACATTCTTAAACTCCCACCTGCACATGTTACTTTCACTCACATTCCATTGAGGAAAGCAAGTCAATGGCCTCATCCAAGTTCACGTGCGCAGCAGAGTGCAATCCCACGTGTCTGGGAGGAGAACAGGAAAATCTGGTGCACAGTACAAGTGCCCACGGTGTGTTTGATTTCCCCATTTGTGCATCCAGGGGGCAGCTGGAGCCCAGCATATCCAAAAGAGAACTGCCTCTTCCTCAAACTTACCTACCCCAAGCCTTCCCTGTGCCTGCAGACAGCACTTCCATCCACCAGTTCATCAATCTGAGAACCTGAGAGTCTCCCCCTTCCCACCACCAACATCAAATTCATCACCCAGTTCTGTTGATTTGACCTCCACAATGTGTCTGAGTCCCATCTTCTTCTCTCCCAAGGAGTCCCCAGTCTTGTGGAGGCGTCCGGGCTTGTTCTAAGGAGACGCTAGTTTGCTGGAGGAGATAGCTCTGCCTTTAGAAGACCGCCGTCAGCTGGGGGAGCCTATCCTCCCTGGTCAGGAGCCCTCTGGGAGAAACCGGGAACTGCTGAGGACACCTGGTCCCTGCAAACTCACTGAGACATGAGCTCACACTGTCCCGACAGAGACCACCGGTGAGGTGGCCCCTCTCATAGGCGGGTTCCCCCCTCCCTGAGGCAGAGGGGCAGCTGGGGGGAGGTGGAGGCTAGCCTCCCCAGATGAGTGGACCCTGGGTCAGAGCTGCCAAGGGCATCCCTCTCCTGGGAGGCCAGACCCCATCAATATCCTTCGCTGGTCTGGCGGTGGGAGGAGGGAGCCTGGACCCCAGCCTCACTGTGCCCCCAGTAGCCTGCGTCATCGCGGACGTGCCCCTGCCCCTCTCTGGGCCGGGCCGGCTGACACTTATACTGCATCTGCCTCCAGGCTGGACTCTCCCATCTCTCGCCTCCCCGTCCCCTTGCCCCCAACCCTCTCCCCCCATCACTCCTGGTTCTCGATCCTGCAATTATGGAAACAGAAACTTGGCTAATTTCTTGGGCCCGTGAATCACCCAATGGGGAGGCCAAGTCGGCGGCCCCCGCTTCACTCCATCACCCACCCTAATGCATCGTCTGACACTTTCAATTTATTTTTCAATTCCTCTACCATCAGAAATGATGATTAAATTTCCTACGTAAATACCACTTTACCAAACTGAATTAATCTCAGGAGAGGAGGGGCAGACAGGCCCCAGCAGCACTGTCAGAGCATCTCAGGCATTAACCCTTTCGCCCAACTGAGGCCCTACTGGGAGAGCAGGGTCTCCTGGTTGGGGGCGGGGGGGGGGCCTCACTGGGGTCACATGACCCAGACCCCTTTGTCCTCTTGCAGCCATTCTCCCATCGGGGGTCTGGGAGGAAAGTCTTGCCCAAGGTCGTCTTGCCCAAGTTCACCTTCCCCATCAGGGCAGAGTCAGGGCCACCAGCCCCTCATCCCCCCACCTGGCTCCTTCCTGAGCTGCCTCCAGTCCCGCAGGGGGACTCAGTGGGGAAGGGGCGCTTCATGGCTGAGAGAGGATGAGATGTGGGGAGTACCGGGGTTTGCCATTTTTCAAGTCACTTAAGGGGCCAGGGATTCTGCAGGCATGAGGATGGGGGCTCCCTGTGATCCCAGAACCTGGGGCGACAGGAGTCCTGGAGGGATGGGAGTGTGCACGACTTGCAGTCCCCTCACGCACAACCAACACCATCGCCCCCGCGCCCGCCGTGGCCTCTCATATCAATCCAACCAACAGCTGCATTTGACGTGTCTCCCACCCCCAACCTCAGCCCAGACCTCTGGCCTGTGTGACCCAACCCCCGGCCTCCCCCCTGGTCTCCCTACTTCCATGTCTGCCCCCATCCATTCCCCATCCATCTGCAGAGTCATGGGTTCAGAATACTGCCCCATCATTTCCTGGCTTCAGTGCTTCCCTCTGCTCTCAGATCAGGTCCCTGCCCTTCACGGCCACGAGGACTGAGGGACCCAGCTCCTTCCCCATCAAATCGTTCCTCCACCTGGAGGGCCCTCTCCCTTCCTAACATCAAATTAGATGTCATCTCCTCGGAGAACCTTCTCTGACCACCATCCTCCATCTAAATGAGTTTTTACCCCCTACGATTCTATTTCTTTTCCTTCAGAGCACATAACACGAATGATAATCTTGTACTTATTTGTGGGCATATTTGTTTAACAGAACTTCAGTGAAGGGATTTTTGTCTGACTCACTCAGTGCCTCAGCGGAAGCCCCTGGAAGCGGCCCTGGAGTACAGCAGGTTCTCAGTGCAGACATTTAGCCCACGATGACAGATGATACCCCTGTCTCTGAGAGCCCCCCACCCCGGTTGGGGGACACACCCAGGCACAAATGGGGAAACATCAGGCAAAGAAGTGCCCTAAGGGAGGGACAGAGCAGGAGCTCCTGGGGCAAGTTCAGGAGGCTTCTCAAAGGAGGCCTCTCGCCCTTCCGACCCTCTTTTTCTGTCCCTCACCGGCCCCCTGCCCCATTTCTATACCACAGTCTCCCTCTGCCCTGAGGGGGGCCCCCCACTGCACCCCACTATTAAGCCAGGGCAGCTGGGTGTGGGCAGGGAGGAGAAAGTTAGCAGTGGCCCTCCTGCAGGATGTGAGTTCCCATTCGGTGGCCTGGAAAGCAGAAGGGGCGTCTGCAGGAAGCCCGGGGCTCAGGCCACCTTCCCACCCTGACGTGGGACAGGGCGGGCAGCTGGGCCTCAATACACCGTGTCACCCCAGGCAGGTGGCTGTCTTTCTTGAGGCCTTGGTCTCACTACTCTTAAACCTCGAAGAGCTTCTCAGAGGCACCTTCCCAGCCCACCTCGGCCCCAGCTGTGCCAGGTGGGTCAGTCCCTTCCCCTAAGCCTCTCTTTCCTCATCTGTAAAATGGCTCAGTGATGCTTGTTCTGAAGTTTGAAAAACACGGGATGTCAGAGATGACACAACAGACATATTAATATAACATTAATATTAATCGCGAAAGGGCTTTTTTAACTGTCAGGTGCTGTGCCCACATCAGGGCTATGGTTGGTGAGGAGGCAGGATTGGGGCTGGGAGACCTTGTTCTCATCTCTTTAGGCTGCTGGACAGCTGGATTAGTCAAGCTCCTCCCTGTTACTAATTCACCAACCATTTAAAAGTAATTTATTAAGCATCTGCTGTGTGCCATGCTTCATGCCAGGGGCCAGGACACCACGGTGAGCAGAGTCAGAACCGGGGCCTCAGTTTCCTCCTCTGTGAAATGGGGCATCACCTGGATGGTCCAAGGGCCTCTCCAGCCAGCCCCGAGCCTTTCATCTAGAATTACTCCCCGAGGCCAGGCTGAGGGTGCAGCTGGCAGAGCCAGAGCCTGGGCAGAGGGTTGAGAAGATGTTGCAGACTGCAAAGTGGCCAGAGGGACAAGGAGGGGGGACATGGCTCCTGAGCTCGTTTCACCCCTAGGACAATGAGAGTTTCCAGAAAAGACCAGACATGCTCCCCAGCCCACCCCGCCTGCTCAGCCCAGTGACCTCTGGTCAGTGGCTGCTGTGACCTCACCCTCCTCTGGGAGCCCTGGGCTGGGAAGGAGCTCTGGGCCCTGACATGGACTTGGAGCCTGACCCCATGTCTGAGCAGGGAGCTCCCATATCCCTCTGTGCTCAGATGGGAAAACCGAGGACAGAGAAGAAAGCAGCTTTCCCAGGTCACACAGCAAATTAGTGATGATTAGTTCCCACCGATGTGTGTGCTTCTGATGAAGAAACTTAAAATACGATAACAACCATAATAATAAACAGTGCTGAGTGCTTTACAGGTGAGACTCCATTTCCCCCTCACACCCTCCCCTTGGGGTGGATGCATGGCTGGCCCCATTTTACAGACAAGGAAACTGAGGTTTCACTCCCATTGCTGCCCCTCTCACCATCCCTGCACGGTCCCCAGTGGGTTTTCTATGCTGTGGGTGGTTATTTATCCATGTCTGCCCTCCCTGCTCATCTCTGACCTCCAGGATGTCCAGGGCCATCTGTGTCTGTTTCACTCCCCACAATACCCCAGCAGGTGCCCATCATGTAAGAGGGGCTCAACAGAGATGTGTGACAGGGCGGTAAAGTGAGAACCTAGGAAAACCAAGTCTCCCAGAGGAATTGTGCCCCCACCCTGACCCCCAGCAGCGGGCAGACCCCGACTCCTGGCTCCTGTTGGCACCGCCTGCCATGCCCCATGTACCCACGCCTAGCGCTGCGAGACAGGCTGACTCAGAAGGAGTTAACAGCCCGAGTCTCGGGGTGGGATTCCCAGGCCCGCCTGGTTGGCTGAGCCCCATGATTAAGCCCCGCATGGGGGAGAGCAGGCTGCTGACAGAGGCGTGGCCGTGCACTCTGGGGAGAGTCAAAGTCAGCCCCTTCCCCTCCCGAAGCCCTGAGCGCTGGTTCAAAGCAGCCCCACATCCCTCCCCTCTCCTCCCTTCATCTTCAAAGCAGCCCTGGAGCTGGAGCGCGCTGCTGTTTACTCCTGAAAAAGAGGCCCTTGGGGCAGGGGACAGGCCCAGGGTCACACAGCTATTGGTGGTGGACCTGGGGCCAACGGCCCCTCCTCTGATTCACCAGCATCCTTCCTCCTCCTCCCTGGCTTCCAAAGTCCCTGAGCGCTTCCCTGTCCTCCGGCCACCCTGCAGGGTGTTCTGCCTGCCACCAGTCTGCTTCTTAGACTGAGCAGCTCATCCCCAGGAACTGCCCTCCCTCCCCCAGGCCTGCGAAGTGACTGAGAACATAGAAGATTCCCCCAGAAGAGCTGTTGCCCTGGCCAAGCCCACAGAGAGGAAACATGAACTCATATCCCAGTTCCTCTGTTTTCCTTAATTCATTCAATCACCCACCCATCCACCCAGCCTCCCATCCACCCATCATTCGATGAGCAGCTCCTATGGGCCAGGCACTGCTCTAGACACTGGGGTGAAGCAGTGGACAGAAGAGATGGGCAACATAGTAGGCTCTCAGGGCACAAGAGCTGTATCACTGTTACTGTTACACTTTGGTTTTTATTGTTTGAAGACACCGCCTGTTCTGAGGTCTCAGAAGCCACCAACGAGGGGTGTGGGGTGAACACTGCTTCCCCTGGATGAAGCTACCCCCCCCAGGGGCCGCCGGGAGCCACAGAACCCCCTGAGCACCCATGGGTAGGGGATGCACCCAGGCACGGGGTCAATCCTTCCCATCCCCCATCCTTGCAGACAGGGCAGGTGGCTCCTGCTGACAGACCATGGTGCCAGGAATCTGCGGAAGGTCTAATTAATTATGACAACTGACACCTTCGCCAGATGTCCGCCGTGAGACGCCGGCTCTGATGATAAAAGGTTCGGGTGATTCTGTTTGAAAAGCACTTTCCAAGCAATATGTTTTTCATTTGAGTCACCAGGAAATGGGTTTATTTTCAAGGACACCGCCCAGGAAGGGCTGGCTGAGCTTTTGCTCCCCCTGCTGGAGGGTCGCAGAGGGTGCCAGGGCAGACAGGGCTGGGCAGCAGATCTGTCTTGCTCAGGATACAGGGCACGTCCACTGGGAGAGCCACGTTCTCCGTGGGCCTCACGACAGTTGGGCTCAGTGACTATCTCACCTCTGCCTTGCTTTTCTCAGGGTCTGCATAGTCACATAACTGTGGGGTGGGAGCACATCGCCATCCCCCCACCTTCTTTTCCTCCTCCCCCATCACTCACAGATCTTGGTCTGTTTGTTCCTGATGTGACCCCAAGCTCCTGGACAGTGTCTGGCACATAGTAGGTACTCAATCAATGAATGCATCCTTTTTTTATTGAAGTAGAGTTGATTCACAATGTTATGTTAATTTCTGATGTACAGCAAAGTGATTCAGTTATACATATATATACATATTCTTTTTTATATTCTTTTCCATTATGGCTTGTCACAGGATATTGAATATAGTTCCCTGTGCTATACAGTAGAACCTTGTTGTTTATCCATTCTATATACACTAATTTGCATCTGCTAATCCCCAACTCCCAATCCATCCCTCCCCCCCCCCATCCCCCTTGGCAACCAAAAGTCTGTTCTCTACATCTGTGAGTCTGTTTCTGTTTTGTAAATAGGTTCATTTGCGTCATACTTTCGATTCCACACGTAAGTGATATCATATGGTATTTGTCTTTCTCTTTCTGCCTTACTTTGCTTAATATGATAATCTCTAGGTCCATCCATGTTGCTGTAAACAGCATTATTTCATTCTTTGTTATGGCTGAGTAGTATTCCATTGTATCCACATCTTCTTTATCCATTCACCTGCCTACCAACATTTAGGTGGTTTCCATGTCTTGGCTATTGTGAATAGTGCTGCCATGAACATTGGGGTGCATGTATCTTTTTTGAATTAGAGTTTTGTCCTGATACAGAGTGCATCTTCTTTTTTTTTTAACATCTTTATTGGAGCATAATTGCTTTACAAGACTGTGTTAGTTTCTGCTGTATAACAAAGTGAATCAGCTATACATATACATATATCCCCATATCCCCTCCCTCTTGCGTCTCCCTCCCACCCTCCCTATCCCACCCCTCTAGGTGGTCACAAAGCACAGAGCTGATCTCCCTATGCTCTGCGGCTGCTTCCCACTAGCTATCTATTTTACATTTGGTAGTGTATATATGTCAATGCCACTCTCTCACTTCATCCCAGCTTACCCTTCCCCCTTCCCATGTCCTCAAGTTCATTCTCTACATCTGCATCTTTATTCCTGTCCTGCCCCTAGGTTCCTCAGAACCTTTTTTTTCTTTTTTTTTTTTTAGATTTCATATATATGTGTTAGCATACGGTATTTGTTTTTCTCTTTCTGACTTACTTCACTCTGTATGACAGACTCTAGGTCCATCCACCTCGCTACAAATAACTCAATTTTGTTTCTTTTTATGGCTGAGTAATATTCCTTTGTATATATGTGCCACATCTTCTTTATCCATTCATGTGTTGATGGACACTTAGGTTGCTTCCATGTCCTGGCTATTGTAAATAGAGCTGCAATGAACATTTTGGTACATGACTCTTTTTGACCTATGGTTTTCTCAGGGTATATGCCCAGTAGTGGGATTGCTGGGTCGGATGGTAGTTCTATTTTTAGTTTTTTAAGGAACCCCCATACTGTTCTCCATAGTGGCTGTATCAACTTACATTCCCACCAACAGTGCAAGAGGGTTCCCTTTTCACCACACCCTCTCCAGCATTTATTGTTTGTTGATTTTTTGATGATGGCCATTCTGACCGGTGTGAGGTGACACCTCATTGTCGTTTTGATTTGCATTTCTCTGATGTTGATGTGATGTTGAGCATCCTTTCACGTGTCTGTCGGCAATCTGTATATCTGGTTGGCACCATCCTCTGTGCGGGAATCTCTCCGCTTTGCCCTCCACACCCCTGTTGCTGCGCTCTCCTCGTTGGCTCCGAAGCTTCCCCCCCTCCCACCCCCTATCTCTGCCTGCACAAAGGGGTTTCCTAGTGTGTGGAAACTTTTCCTCCTTCACAGCTCCCTCCCAGAGGTGGGGGGACGGCCCGGGGCACGTGGGCAGAGGTCAGCGGGGGCCGGCACCACCGGGAGGGCCTGGGGGTGGTGGGAAAGGGGTGCGCTAACTGGGACAGCCGTTCCCAGAGGTGGGAGCGCGCAGACTCACCCCCGGAGGTGGTTAAATACAGACTCCCTGACCCCACCCCATCCCAGAGGTCCTGGTGCCGGGGTCTGGGGAGGGTCCGGGGAATCTGCATGTTCGCAAGCCCCTCCTCCATTCGGGAGGCTACCGACCACACTTTGGGGACCCTGAGGTGTCCTCCCATCCCTATTCTTTTGTCTCTGTTTTTCCTTTTTTCTTTTGCCCTACCCAGGTACGTGGGGAGTTTCTTGCCTTTTGGGAAGTCTGAGGTCTTCTGCCAGCTTTCAGTAGGTGTTCTGTAGGAGTTGTTCCACATGTAGATGTATTTTTGATGTATTTGTGGGGAGGAAGGTGATCTCCACGTCTCACTCCTCCGCCACCTTGAAGGTCCTCTCTAGAGTACATCTTTAAGGACAGCAGCACACATACACTGAGTGCTTACTGGGTGCCCGGCCCCCACAAGCTCTCATTTAATGCCCACCACAGGCCTATGTGTGATAAGAGGTGACAATCATGGCTGGCATCTGTTAGTCAGAGCTACAGGCCAGCACAGTTCTAAGCACTTCAAATGGATTAACCCTTAATCCCCACAAAGCCCCAGGAGACTTGCACTATTATTAACTTTCACTTCCAGGTGACTTACGTCCCTTGACCGAGGCTGCTTTGCTGCCGAGCGGCAGAGCTGAACCTGGAGTGTCCTCTGGAGGCTGACTCTGACCCTGTGCTGTGTTGTTTCCCCATTTTACAGATGGAATCCCAGGCTCCCCCAGGTGTTCTGGTTCTCTGTCGCTGTGAAACAGACCGCTCTAAACTCAGTAGCTTAAAATTTTGCTCACAATTTTCAGGGCCAGGAATTTGGCACATGGAGGACAGCTTGTGTGGCTGCAGTGACAGGCCACAGCCGGGTCGACGGCTGCTGGGCTCGATGGGGCCGTGTATCTGGGCCTCGGTTCTGGTTGTCAGCGGCTTCAGTTCTTCCCCTGACATGCCTGCTGGGGCTGCGATGGCCCAGATGCCGTCTTCCCTCACATGTATGTCACCTGGGATGGGCTCAGCTGCCACAGCTGGGGTCAGCAGGCATCACCCTCCCCAAGCCATCCCTCCCCTGGTTTCTTGGGCTTCCCCACAGCCCTAACATTGGCCTCCCCCAAAGAGGCAGGGGGAGCGGGCTGGGCCCAGAAACCAGCCCAGCATCACTTCTGCCATATCCTATCGGTCAAAGCAACCAAAGACCACCCCTGTCCAGATTCAAGGGGACAAATTACACAGAACCACAGCTGGTCTGTGAGTTGTGTGTGACAAACATCACCCAGAGGCAGGCCCCACCTGCCCCCAGCCTTGAACACCTATCCTATCCCACCTGCCTTTCCAATAAAGCCTCTTGTCCCACTCCATGAGCTCTGCGCCCCCTCTGCACCTTCCCCGGTCACCTGCCAGACCCCTGGCCCACTCAGCGTCCTCCAATTCCAGCCCAAGCCCCGAGAAGACACCTCAGGGTCCCCAAAGTGTGGTCGGTAGCCTCCCGAATGGAGGAGGGGCTTGCGAACATGCAGATTCCCCGGACCCTCCCCAGACCCCGGCACCAGGACCTCTGGGATGGGGTGGGGTCAGGGAGTCTGTATTTAACCACCTCCGGGGGTGAGTCTGCGCGCTCCCACCTCTGGGAACGGCTGTCCCAGTTAGCGCACCCCTTTCCCACCACCCCCAGGCCCTCCCGGTGGTGCCGGCCCCCGCTGACCTCTGCCCACGTGCCCCGGGCCGTCCCCGCAGCAGCCCTGCGGCCCGAACCACCACCGCCCTTCTCCGGGGTGTCAGGCGAGGCTCAGGGGGGAATGACGCGTCCAGTCTCTGCCCTCGGCTCCACCCCCGGCCCGCTCCTCCCCCTGGACCCCATCCCTGGGCCGAGGACCCTGATGGAGGCAGCTTCCTGGGTGGGGAGGGCCCTGCTGACTCGCTCACACCGGCCCCCCAGGAGGCACTGAGGGGCCCCGGCCTCAGCTTCACAGCCCTGTGGCCCCAGGAGGAAATCGGGAAGCGCTCGGGCGTTTGTGACTCAGCTGACCCAGCAGGGCTCCACCGCCGGGGCCGCAGCCCCCGCTGGCCAGGCCGGGCCTCGATCCGGCCACGGGACCCGCGTCCCCGCTGACCCGCGGGAGCCCCGGTCAGTCAGGGCGGAGCCGCGGCTCTACTTTCTCCCGGTACAGTTCCCGGACCTCACCTCAGGGTCCAGGTTCGTGGTTCAGTGAGAGAGAGACAAAATTACCCCATATCGGCTTCCTAACGTTCCGTCACCAGGCGATTGGGGTCTCATGGAAAGTTCTGGAAGCCAGGCACACGGCCCCACCTGCATCGCCTCACTGAACCCTGGTCACAGCCGCACGGGGTGTGCTTCTCCCCCCTGTCCTGGCTGGGGACGTGAGGCCCGGAGGGCTGTGCCTCCCGGCCACAAGGCGCGCGGCCACTCAGGGGACAGAGCAGGCGGTGGACCCCGAGCCCCGCCCGCGGCGCCGCCCTCCGTCCAGCACCTCCGGCTCCGCCCGCGGCCTCCAGCGGCCCCTGGGCGGGGACGGTGCCCCGGGCTCAGCCCGCCCGGGAGAGAGGAATCACAGCCGGCCCGATGCGGCTGTGTCCGCCGCCGGGGTCGCCGCTGCGGGAGGAGCGGGCAGAGACCGGGGCGGGGGAGCCGCCCGTCAGCCCCGCGAGCTCCGTCCTCCGAAGACCGTGGTGCGCCTGCGCCTCGTTCTGTAAATTCTGCAGTGGCCTTTGGCCAAAAGCAAGAAAATCCTGACCTAGAAAAGGTAAAAGGCCTTTGAAAGTATGAGCCCGGAGCGCTGGCCTGATGTGTGGCCGGGGACAAGGTGGCTGAGGCGGCAGGAGGAGGAGGAAGAAAGGCACGGCCGCAGTTCCCTCCCCGCGGCTCCTCCAGGTTTGCGCTGACGTCCGCGGGCCCAGAGCCCTGACCCGACCTGCAGGCGGAGAGGAAACGAGGGGGTGGTGTTGGGGGTTGCCCAGCGTGGGGAGGGGCACGCGCAGGGTCACCTCGCCCTGAGGACCCCCAGGCCCTCCAGCCGGGACGGCCGTGCAGCCAGGAGCTCCGCAGTGAAGGGGCGGCTGCCCACCTGCCAAGGCCAGGATGGTTCTCAATATCTGGGGTTCATAGCGCCCTGGAATTCAGGGCAGCCCACTTAAAGGTGTCCCAACAATCCAGCCATGATGACAAGGCCACGTTTTGCCAGGTCCACAAGTTTCTCTCGCCCTGTGTTCTGGGTCTTTCTGTGCAGGCTGTGCTCTCCCACACCCTGACTATGCCTATTCTAGATGTTTCTAGCTTAGGCTCAAAGCTTAGATGGGTCCTCCTACCTTGCTCCTACGTGAGTTGAGATTGGTTTACATTTGTCTGACCACAAGAGGGAAGGACGTTCAAGAAGGGAAGGGGGGCATAGGGCCAAGCTTGCAGTCTCTGACCTAACTTACTCAGTAGTTTTTTGGACAAAGTGGGAAAGGTGAGGTGAGTCCTGCCTACATCTGCCCACCACATGGCAGTGGCAGAAAGTGGAAGAGAAAGGCTATATGGGCTCCGGCCTTATAGCACAGTAACCCTGTCCCCCAGTAACTGCGGCTCTGATGAATCAACTCCTCCGCCTCTGCAGGGGTGGGGGGGTCAGGAAGGCAGAGGTGGGCGAGACTGGAAAGGAGGGAGAAGACTCCCTCCCCTTCTGTCAATCATACACTCCTCAGATGCTGCCCAGGTCCCAGGCACAGCCCCTCGACAATCCCCATCCCAGACCCTACCACTAGAATGTTCCATCAGGCACCTGTAAGTCTCCATCTGAGGCTTCCTCTCGGCCTGCATGCCAGGCAGCCAGCCTTCCACCAGCAATGGGTGAGAACCTGGAGGACCCATGTGGGATAGCTGGCAGGCATGTTCTAGAATGTCTCCTAGCATTCTTCACTGGGACCGAGCCCCAGTTACCCCCAGTGGTAACTGTTCTGAAATGCGCTTGGGCTGCTGACTTTGAACCCTTCCTGGCTGTGCCTTAGGTAGGTCACCTCCCATTCTGACTTCAGTTTCCTCCTCTGTGAGGATGCCCACCTGGCAGCTTGCTAGGGAGGTTTGTGGTCCTGGATGCCAAGTGCTTAGACCAGCATCCGTGGCAGTAGGTGCTCCACTGCCATTGATGTGTACTCCAACGGGCATCAGTTCTTTGCTGCCCCAGTACTCATCTCCTCTTATTCCAACAACAGTCCTTGATCTGGGGAGGGATCAAAGGTACCCCCCTCCTTCTACTCTCAGTCTGTGGTTCTGGGTGGCTCCAGCTAGTCAGGAATTTACATTAACTTGGCCACAGCTATTGGCTCAAGGATGGTCACAAGGCCTGATAAGAGCCAACAAGGTGCAATGAAATAAATGCTGGATGGGAATGCTGGGACTGAAGCACTTGCTCTTTGCCTCTGAAATTGAACCTGAGGGGACAGAAAGGCTGCTGCAGCATCTTGCCAACACAGGGTCTGAGGATGGAGCCAGTGGGGCAGAACCAGAGCAGGGAGAGAGAAAGAGACTCAGACCTTGTTTGAGCTCTTGAGCAAGCCACTCCTGAAACCCTCCTCTTTGACTTTTCAGTTACCTATGCCAATACTTCCCCTTTGTGCTGAAGCCAGTTT
This sequence comes from Balaenoptera acutorostrata, assembly GCF_949987535.1. NCBI lineage: Eukaryota > Metazoa > Chordata > Mammalia > Artiodactyla > Balaenopteridae > Balaenoptera > Balaenoptera acutorostrata. Next base: position 23,392,150 of record NC_080064.1, on the reverse strand, counting down.
GAAATGAATTTTCTTCTCATCATCTGTAACTGAAAGCAATGACCCAGATATTTTTTGTTATTACTATTATTATTTACCCTCAGGCCTCAGTTTCACCATCCGCACAGTGAAAGGGTTGAGTCTGATGGAATCTCAGAGTCCAGCACTGAATTGCTGGGATTCTAAGGAACCTGAGGACCTGACAAGGCTTGGAGCTACCAGAGGCAGGGATGGGTTTTCCTTGCTCAGGCCACAGGGAGGATGGCAGGCTGTGGGAGGAATATTGATAAGGACAAGTCAATCATGGCTTTCACTTGCTGGCCTGCTGGGGGATTTGGTTTGGAAAAACAGAGCCAGTGAAGGGAAGAAGAGCTTCTTGCTGAGCCCTGGGATGCTCAGTGATGACAATGATACCCAGGCTCACAATAATCCCTCTCACCTCTCAGGTGTGTAAAATGTATCCTAATCCGCTTGAACCTCCCCATTGCACTATGCAAGAAGCAGAGCCCAGGAGGAAAGGGCAGCCCAGAAAGGTTAAGTTGTTTGCCTGAGGTCACACAGCCATTACAGGACTAAGCCTCCACCAACCGAGTAGTGGCTTCCCCTCCCCAGGCCTCAGTTTCTACATCTGACAAGTGGGCATGACCATCCCTGCCTGACAAACCTCACAGGGTTGGGGTGAACAAATGAATGTGTGCTTGGGTAGGAACTGCTCTGAGATGCCAGGACAAGGCATTGGAATGTGGAAAAGGAAATGGGGAGCCTGGGAAGGCAGCTTTCTGGCACATTCAGCCCACATACCATTCCTGTCTCCCTCTAGGGCAGGGAAGGCCATGCCGAGGTCAGGGGTTGTACAAATGCCAAAGATTGTCATCAAACTAGCCATCTTGCACCTCTGTGTCTATGCAAACATGACGTGGCTGTTGAGGAGGTGATCCTGGGGGTCGTGAGGGCTGGGTGGGAATTAGGCTTGTGTTTCTCTAGAGTTCCCCATCTCTGCCTCACTGCACAGCAGCTCTGATTTCCAACTTCTAAAGCCTGGGGTGGAGGAAGGACCAGGACCCGGAGCTGCCTGCCCTGGGCCAGCCAGGAAGCAGAGCGGAAGGCAGGACGGCGAGTTAGAAACTGCACGACCGTGGCACCTCATCCCGCCTGGTTCCTCTCCCACTTCCCGCCTCCCGCCTCCTCCATGCAGCCTGGGTAACATTCTAGAAAGTAAATCCAATCACATGCCTCCCGGCTTAAAACCCTCCAGTGGCCTTCTACTGAACTTGGAATAAAATCCAGCCTTCTCACCATGGCCTCCATGGCTTCCGGTCTGTCCACAGCCTGGAATGCTCTGCCCCAGCTCTCCATCCCACAGGCTTCCCTCATCTTTGAAGTCTCAGCTGAAACGGAGTCAGCCCCACATGCGCCACCCACTTATTCTCCATCCATGCCCCTATGATCTGTCTCCCTGGCTGGCCAGCACCCAGCCGGCACAGGGCCTAGTGGGTGTTTGAAAGAATGGATCAGCTAATTAATGCACTAGAGCAAATCTGTGTGACTTACTGGAGGTCACAAGATTCAAATCCTTAACTCGTCACCCCCAGGCCAGGCTCTTACTACCAACCTATCTTAACTTCACTATGAAAGTTGGGAGTGGGGAAAAGAGGAGAGAAGGGGCCAAAGGACAGATGCCAAATCCATTTCTCTTCCTAAATGAAGGCCCCTCAATCCAGGCTTCTCCAGTGTGAGAGAAGAGTTGGGAGCTGTTGAATAGATGGGGTGGGAGACATGACATGCTCAGGACCTTGGCCTTTGCTACTAAGCCCACGGACTCTGGAGCCAGACTGACTAGGTTCAAATCTCTCATCTTCCAGTGACTAACTGTGTGACCTTGGGCAAGTGACCCAACCTCTCTGTTGGGCTGAGCACAAGAGGAACCCAGGGAAGGGTTTCAGCAGGTGGGGACTGGGTGATACAACTGGGTTTGCAAAGAAATGGGTTGGAAGGAGCCAGTTTGAGTGTGAAGAGTTGTCATCTGTAATTATACTCCAGACCCAAACAGGCTCCTACAGAGTGGGCTTGTAGTAAATGTCAGCTAAGCTGGAGTCTGTGGGTCCCATCCCTTGTCCCACACTTGGATGGCAAATACGGAGGTGGACGCCACCTTAGTCATGGTGTTCAGGCAGCACCGTGCCCACCGTCCCCAATGTCCCCTCAACACTGACCATCTGCTACTCACCCAGGAGACCCCCTCTCAGCTCTTCCTCCCTGCGGCCCTCTGATATCCTCCTATAGTTTTGGCAAAGATATCCCCTAACACCCCACTTTTGTCAAAACACCAGCTTTGATTTCATTGAGCAAGACACAATCTGAGATCCGACTGACGCCACCAAAATAATTTTAAAATAATGAATTTTGATTTTGTAAAAATGGCAAATGTATAGTGTAAAACATTTAAGCAACACTGACGATTACAAAAAATAAATAAACTCAACATTTGGTGGATCTCATTCTAGGCACCTCTCTGTGCACATATGCAGCATAGAAGGAAAGATAGATGAGGAAAAATGGAATTATACACTATTTTTAATAAAAGGGTGTTAAATATAATTTTACTTAAATTTAACAGAAGAATTTAAAATCGAGGTTAAACTGAAATAAGTATTAACTTCAGATAAATGTTGCGTCACAAGATATATCCTTTTCCTAAAAATATTTTTACAGTTAAGAAGAAAGTTTGAAAAAAAAAATTAAGATGTTGTGGTCATGCTTTAAAAAAAAAAAAAGCTTTATGTTTTTATTTTAGACTGAATCTACTGACTCCCTAGTAATAAAAGTTAGGAAATTAGTGCATTTATACTGTCCCTTAAAACGTTATTATTATCTTGTCAGGGTTTACAACATTTCGTGCTGTTATGGAAGCACAATTCTCATGGCAATTTACAGTGAGCTTTGCATTTAAATAGAATCACTTCTCAGCCCCAATCCTTCCTTTCTTCCTTCCTTCCTTCTTTCTTATTTTAACTTTTGACTATATCTTTGCTTTTCCTTTTATCTTTTTTACTTTCAATTTTTGCTAATAAAATATTTTTTTCCAGAACGACTCATGAATGTTGTTTCCTGAGCTCCAGACAGTTGAAAATGTCCCTGTCACCTTTTTACTTGAAAGACAACTTGGCTGGGTATAATATTCGGGAGTTGTATTTTCTTTCCCCCAGATTTTGTAGACATTGTTCCAATGTCTTCTAGCATTACTGTGGAGAGCTTTGTGCCAATCTGATTTCTGCCTACATGTGATTTGATTTTTCTACCTAGATGAACAGATGAATCTTTTATTTCTGAAGCTCAGTTATTTCATTCAGATTTGTCTTAGAGCTGATATTTCTTCAGCAATTATTCCTGGAAGATTGTGTGTACTTTGGACCTGAAGATTCATGACTTTATTTTCAGACTTTTATTTTAGTATAACTTTGAATATTTTTATACCATTGTCCCATACAAGGTTTATCCGTTGGCTAACCTTTGTCTGTCTTTTATGCCTCTCATCACTCTAATCTTTTTTTTCTTAATCTTATTAATTTTATTTTTTTGGCTGCATTGGGTCTTCATTGCTGAGCGTGGGCTTTCTCTAGTTGCGGTGAGTGGGGCTACTCTTCATTGCAGTGTGCAGGCTTCTCATTGTGGTGGCTTCTCTTGTTGTGGAGCATTGGCTCTAGGTTCACGGGCTTCAATAGTTGCAGCACACGGGCTCAGTAGTTGCAGCACTTGGGCCCTAGAGTGTGCAGGTTTCAGTAGTTGTGGTCCATGGGCTCAGTAGTTGCGGCCCATGGGCTCAGTAGTTGCATTGCACGGGCTCTAGGACACATGGGCATCAGTAGTTGTGGCATGCGGGCTCAGTAGTTGTGGCACAAGGGCTTAGTTACTCCACGGCATGTCATCACTCTAATCTTTGACCCCCCCAAAAAAGTTCTTCTTTTCTGTTTAATGTTGCATGACTTTCCATAGCTTAACCGCAATATTTCTTACTGTAGTTTAGTCATATTCATTTTATTTGCTGGTGTTTCTAATGTGGCTTAATCTCTTTTGTTCTTTTTTTCTATTTCATTCCTAAGAACAGCCAGCTTGATTTTCACTATTTTATAATCACTTCTTTCCATTCTTATATTTCTTATTTGAGTCTCTTATGGAGACATTGTGTCATTTGAAAATGATGAAGACTGTAAAGAACAATTGTTTTTCCCTGCTTCTTTGGGCAATTCTTCTTGCAGAGTATTTTCCTCATCTGCTTTCGTTTATGTTCCTTTTCTCCCCTTTCGCAGCACCTCTGCACAGTTCCTGTGCTGGTTTCTTCTTAACTCAGTTTCGAATGGGGCCAGCTCTTTGTGGGAGGGTAGTGTGGGAAAGGGTGGGAGAGACGACCTCGGGGAGACCACAGCTTCCATTTGGGTTTGTCGTCTTAAACAATTTTACCACATCAGTTTTTTCCTTTGCTGTGGAAACACAGCTCAGAGTTTGACACCCAGCGGTCAGTGTGGCCCCTGCAAAGCCTCGAGGGAGGCTGTGACTGGGTCCCAGGGCTCTAAGCCAAAGATTTTTGGATAAAGTTTTCAGGTTTGGGATGTATCCTGCAAAGCCTCAACTTTCCTATCCACAAAACATACTAGGGATGTTTACATAGATTCTCTCTTTCCTCTGGGCAATGGTCTAGATTTCACAGTATTTGGGCAAAAGGACTTTAGTGTTTGTGGTTTGGGGCTGTGGCAATTTCTGATTTCAATAAAAATTCAGGGGAAAAAATTCCCCTATATTCCAGTTTTGGTTGTTGCTGTCTTTAGCTGATTTTGAAAGAGGAAGGTGATTCAAGTGTCCTTTAGCCATCATTTTTACCTGGAAATTAAATGGTTTTTCATCCATTATCTCTTTTAATTCTAACACCAACCTTAAGAGGTGAACTATGCTATATCACCCCGGGCTGGGTAGTGGTGGCAACAGGACTAATAACTAGAAGACACAGGGCCTGAGCATAACATAAGGGTGCATGCTCATCTTAGGTAAGAGCACCCTGCTCTGCCTCAGGGACAAGTCCTGATATGTCAGCAAAAATTCTCTCATACTTTGGGTTTGGGTATACACAAGACTTAATGGCTAGTGCATAGCACTCACACTGCTGCTTCTGTGTTCACCATCCATGGCAGACATCACTAATCAACCACAGTAATCTTTTTTCCCCCTCCATCTTTTCAACGCTACATTATAGGCAGACATTACCAACTAACTAACATTGGCAAGTGAAATGAAGCCTATTTGCCACCCCAGTATTAGAGATTCTTCAGCTGCATCAAAAAATGACAGAGGAGTCAGAAAAACCTGGGTTGAATTTTAGCTCTGGGATTACTAGCAGAATGACTTCAAACAAGGCTTTACTTCTCTGACCCTCAACTTTCCCATCTGTAAAATGGGGATCATTGTTATTACAAAAAATTATTGAGGGAACCACATTAGATAGTGCACGTTAGTCATGGTTGCATTAAAAAATAACTCCAAAACATATCTTAAAACAGTAAGCACTTATTTATTTCATGAGTCTGCAATATAGCTGGGGAATTCTTTTGGTCTGGATAAACTTGGCTGATCTCACCTAGACTTACACATCTGTCTGTGGTCAGCTGTCAGGTCAGCTGGAGCTGGCTAGTCTTAGGTGGCATTACTCGAATGAACGACAGTTATCTGGCTGTCATCTGGGGTAATGGGGGTGATTAGGCCCAGGGGTTCTCTCATCTTCTAGTAGGCTAGCCCAGGCTTGTCCCATGGCAGCAGTAGGATTCCAAGAGATTGGGCAGAAGAACACTGCATCTCTTGGGGTGAGGCTCTGAACTGTCACACTGTCATTTCCATCCCATTCTATTGGGTGAAGGAAGTCACAAGCCGGTCCAAGTACAAGGTGGGGAGAAATAAACTCCCCCACTTGATGAAAGGAGCTGCAAAGTCATATGGCAAAGGCCTTGATTACAGGGACGGGTGGAGAATTGTGGCCATTCTTGCAGCGAGGCGAGCATAGCCCTTCGCTCACTAACAGCCACATTTGAAGCTCAATAGTTTGAGAGAAAAAAAATTAAAACTCACAAATTGCCTACTTTTTCTCTTGGTTGATGGAGCTCATAAAGACTGGATATGGGGAGTAGCTTTTATCTCACGAGTTAACTCCCGTATTGGATAAGATTGTGCGATCCACACTTAGTGGGAACAGTGCTGAAATCCATCAACGCCGTCTGCCATCAGTATGTGATGGGAGTTGGTGGTAAGTGTGCCACCGTGTGCTGGGCAGTGAGACTAGAGCTCAGAGGAGGCAGGTCCTGCTTCCTTATGCTCTCCCCACGTAGATCACAGGTGCATGAAAAGAAGAGTCTTCTTATGACAACGTGGCATTTTTTGCTAACCTGCTGACAGTGTGTTAACCCAAAGCTGATAGGGACCAGGATTAATGGATGCAATGGGAAGGTCACTGGCGTAGCATCAGAAAGCCTGTGTTCTGGTCCCAATTCCCATGGACCAGCTGTGTAACGTCGGCATGAGTCTTTTCCTTCCTGGGGATGGAGGTTGGTTGGAAAGGGATGGAGGAGGAATGTTGTCTGACAGGGAAAATGGGGTGAGCCCAGATGAGCTCTGAGATGCGTAATGAGTCAGTCTATTAAAGAGAGCCTGCCACCAAATCACCGCACTCCACCCCAACCCCAGCTGCGTTCCCCACCCTGCTTCCCCATTTCCTAAACAAACGCTTGAAGGTCACGGTTGGTCCCCATGGAGGTAATGGGCACGAACCTGCCTCCTAATTTAATGCAAATCTCAGGCCACCTTATTGTGCGGGAGTTTCAGTTCATTTGTACTTTCTTGGTGACACAACTCATCTCTGTCTCCAGTGGAGTCTGTAATCCCTGCAATTTCCATGGTGCTAGTAATTATGGGGGGAAAAAGTCGGAAGCACAGAAACTCTGCACCCTGTCTATGAGATTACACACCTTATGGAGTTTATTAAATTTATCTCGCAGGTACTGAGGAGATTAAACTCACCGTGTGGCTCCAGAGAGCAAAACGAGGACCAGTTGGCAGAACCTTCCAGGAGGCAGGTAAGAATTCAAAGGAAGAAGCACTTTCTGATAATCAGAGCCAATTGGTACTGAGTGAGCTGTCCCAGGGGGCCAGGGGCGAGGCCAGCAGGGTCCAGAGCCCAGTGTGGTCACTGTGGGGGCGGTGAAGAGCAAGGGCTGAGGGCCATTCCTGGGTCCATTTCCCAACTCGCATTTCTCAGGAGTTTGGAAGAGTGAGTCAACTTTCCTAAGCCTGTTTTCATAAGAGGGTGACCTCCCTGCTTAGTACAGAGCTATGCCCAGAGAGTGGTCACACTATTATTTCATCATTTAGAGTTGGGGGGAGGCTTCCTCTCCCCTCAAGATTCCCCATTAACAGTGTGGAAACTGAGACAGAGAGAGGTTCGGTAAATTACCAAAGGTCACACGGCCATTAAGTGGAGGAAGAGGGATTTGAACCAGGGCACTCAGGTTCTAGAACCCATGTTCTTAGCCACTACACTGTTCTTCAGCAACAGAGGGGTGGGTCAGTTTTGACTTTAGGAACAGTCCTCTAGCGACCAGTCTAGGTGGTCGATTCAGGGACACAAAACTTGAGCCTGGTGATAGGTTTAGAAGCACATGACCACTGTCCAGTGGACAGTGGCACTGGTCACATCTACTGGATGGGGGCCAGCTGTGGAGCATTTGCATGGACCCAAACATCAATGTTTCAAATTCCCATGTTGGCCTTAGACCAGACTATTGGGGAAACGGTCGTGGGAAACCCCCAAGACAGTGTCAGATATGTCACAGGGGGCAATTGTGCTCTTCCAGACTGCTGTTGACAAAGACTCAGATTTAGAGCAAGAGCTAGAAGGGCCTGCATCATAGGGAAGCAACACCCGGAGACAGAGCATATGAGCAGGAGCAGCTGGGATTCTCAGACGTGAGGACCCATAGGACCCAAGCCAGGCAAGAAGGAAGGGAGGAACAGAGACCTTTGTTGGAGCCATAGCTGGATAAAGGGTTTTCACTAGTTGCCTAGTAAAAAGACATTGGAAACTCAAAAAGAGACTTCATTCAGTCATTCATTCTTGGAGACTTATTTAGCAGCTTCTACATGCTTGTTATGTACTGGTGTCCACCACAGGGGTGGACGAGACAGACCAGGCCCTGCCCACATGGAGTTTGTATTCTCCAGGGCCCCCATCGGTTGGGATACTGAATGCTGGTCAACACCATAGACACACCCCCAAATCTCAATGGTTTAATAAAAAGGTCTTTCTCATTCACATCAGTCTAATGTGGGTCTGTTGGCTCTTATAGCTTTGCTGTCTGAAACAGGTGGCCCCTAGGTCACTCTGAATGGGAAGAGAGGGATGGAAGAGTCACATTAGCTGTTTGCCATCTCAGTCTGGAAGCAACATGTTACTTCTGCTCATGGCCCATTGGTCAGAACGAATCACATGGGGAGGACTAAGCTGCAAGGGAGGCTGGGAAATGCGGGCAGCACCTGCATTTCAGCAGATTCAGAGCTAGAAAGACATTGTCGTAATTGGAAGCATTGCTAGGTACTGGAAAAGGGCCATCCAACAGTGAAGATCAGGATTCACATCCTGGGACACTATGCACCATGAGCAAGACCCCACACAACCTCTGGAATGTCGCCAGCATTTCGCCATTCTGGCCAAACGATATTGGTAACATCCACAACTTGACAATGTCTTGGCCACAGGTTCCGTCATTCAAAGTTGCATTTAGTTTTACGGTGCACATATGGTGAATTGTCAACAGTCCTCTTCTTAGAGGCTGACCTGTCTTTCTCAAGGAATCATCCAATCAATGTCCTAAAGCTCTTAAGTCTGGGAGCTCCTGTGGGTCAATGGAGGAACCGGGACCACAGGACCACAGTCGAGTTCTGGAGCCCAGAAAGGGCCACACCAGAAAGACAGCCCCTAGAGAAAGTCACCTCAGCAAGGCTTCCCTTTTCCTCTGGCTGACAGACAACTTGAACACCACTTTTCTCCTGGATGTGACAGGAAGCGCAAAGAGAAACAAGACTGGGGTGAGGACTGAGTCTCCGAGAAGAGCCTCATTACTGGGAAGGACCCAGGTGCTAGCTCTGGAATGTTCCATGACAGTGACTGAGTGGCCAGGCTTGGAGCCTGCATTAAGCGTGACAGCAGGAGAATCAGGAGACACGGCCAGTTCATCACATCTCTTCACCTGAGCCGTGCTAACGTTTCTGAGTGACCAGGGCCTTCTCAGGAGGCTGCAGGAACCAGGAAATCAAAGGGCACAGAGTCATGGGCCCGGCAGGGACCCCAGAACAGTTGCCAGTCCAGGCTCCTCATCTTATCAATGGTCCACAATTGTGCTATGCTCTCATATTTATTACCTCAAGAACCTGTGTGTGCGTTGGAGGGTGGGAGGAGGAAGTTCTTGTTATCCCACATGTCAGAAGAGAAAATTGAACCACAGAGAGGGTAGTGCCTTGTCTAAGGTCACACAGCTGGTGTGTGGAGGAGTTGGGTGTGGAAACCAGGGCTCTGCTGGCTTCCACGCTGCTATTCCTCTCCAGGAACCAGAGAAGTGATGAGGCCTGAATTCATCCAGCAACAGCAAGCCCTCCTGTATCCTAAAGAGATATTGTTCTGATGTGTGATTGAGGGATAACCTTCCCAGCCCCTGTAACTTTATCAGTCAGGACAAGGAAGGCTCTGCTGCAGTAATAAATAGCCCCCAAATCAACAAAGATCAAAAATCTATCACTCAGGCTTTGTGTCCATTGAGGCCCAGCTGAGGCTCTGCCCCTCATGGTCTTCACTCAGGGACTTAGGCCAACAGAGTGGCCACCATTTGCTACATTGCCAGTCACTGTAGCAAATCAACAGAGAACTCTGGAGGGTCTCACATCAACATCAAATGCTCCAGCTCAGAGTTGGCACACACTACTGTCTCAGTCGGCTCAAGCTGCCATAACAAAATACTAGAATAGTATTGAGTGGCTTAAACAACAGGAATTTATTTCTCACAGTTCTGGAGACTAGAAGTCCAAGATCAAGGTGCTGGCAGGGTTGGCGTCTGGTGAGCGCTCTCCCTCTGTTGCAGACAGCCACCTTCTTGCTGTGTCCTCACATGACCTTTGCTCCATGCATGAGTATGGAGAGAGGGAGAGGAAGCAAGCTCTAGTATCTCTTTTTATAAGGACACTAATCCCATCACAGGGGCCCCACCCTCAGGACTTCATCTAAACCTAATCAACTCCCAAGTACCCCATCTCCAAACACCATCATATTGAGGGTTCAGGCCTCAGTATATGAATTCTGGGGGGGACACGATTCAGTCGATAGCAAGCACTTTTGCTCACAATTGGCCAGAATGAGTTGCTCAACTACTCCCCCCACAACCACAGGGGGCCGGGAAGTCAACCCTTCCTTGTGGAGAGCAGGAATACTGGGCAAGAGGTGCTGGTGACCCCCACACCCAGCTTTTCAGCAAGGGTGACTGGGTGGCTGCTGCTGCCTTTTAGCAAAGTCACAGGACCCTGGGGCAGGAGCACAACTGAGGGAAAGATCATGATAATGACTTTCATTGAGAAATTGCCCCGAGTCAGACCAATGATGCGTTCTATATATACACGATGTAATGTAATCATCATGACACATGTATAGCGGAGGTGTTGACACCCCCTTTAATAGGTTGATTTGCACACAAATAATTATTGAGTGTCTTTTGTGTGCCAAGCTATGCTCTAGACAGCAGGAAATAGCAGTGAATAAAACCAGCCTAATCTTTGAGCTTGCATTTTACTGTAGAACGTGCATAATGATCAGAAAAACACATATGCATATGATCCCATGATGTCGGAGAGGGACACGTGATAGAGAAGAATAAAGCAGAGGGGCGGAGCGAGCCACGGAGAGGCTGCGGTGACGGGGTGTTCAGAGAAGACCCATCTGGGGGCGGTGGGGGGACATCTGAGCAGAGACCTGAGTCAGGTGGGTCGTGTGCATCCAGGTGGATAAGCATCTGGGGCAGAGGGAAGGGCACATGCCAAGACCCTGGTGTGGGACTGTACTGGGTGTGGTCATGGGATGGCCAGGAGACCAGTGGGGCTGGAGAAGAGTGAGGAAGAAATGGAGGGAAAGGAGGTCACAGAGGATGGGGACCAGATCAGGCCAAGGCCTCGGAGGCCTTGGACTTCGTCCTGCGTGTGGGCTGACCTGGGGGTGATCCAGATGTGTAGGCACGTGGGCAGTGTAATTCTGGCACCAGGAAATTCTGCCTCTGAATCCTGGCTCTGCCACTCCCCAGCTGGGTGAACCTGAGCAAATACATCTCAGGTTCCTCATGCTCCAGGATGCCACCGCATCTACTTCAGGTGACGTCTATTCGGGGAAGAGCGTATAAATGACTCTGCACAGGGCCAGCTGCTGCGGCCGCCTCTCCTGACTCCATTGTGTCATCTTAACTGTTCCTGACAATATTTCTCCCCCGCTTCTGCCTCCAGAATGCCCACCTGGCCTTGTCACCGTTGGGCGACATTCTCCCCCGAGGGGCTCCTGGGCGGCCTTCCCAGTTAGCCTCCCCCTCTCCACTCCCCCCTCCCCCACAAGCAATGGGACCCACAGCCTTTCTGTGCATCACCCTGCTCCCAGCACAGCTCCCTTGACCAGAGCTGGGCCTGGCAGGAGTAATGGTATTGGACCCATGAGTTATTCTTCCCTTGGCCAGACCTATAACGTGTATACTGTAAACTGCATAAACTCAAGGGGTCTGTGGCGGGGTTCTGTCATGGGCCTGGTCAAGGAGGATGCTGGTTGGGGGGGAAGGAGGGGACCACAACATGTAAGAGGAGCAGAAACCCAGGACCGTGAGGGAGACCCCCAGCTCTGCCCACTCCCCGCTCTCCGTTTTGGGGTCTGACCACACTCCTGACCTTGGATCTGGGGGGCACCCCAGGTCCTGGATCCCCCTCTGGGTGTAAGTTAGCTTGAGTGAGTTTCTGATTCCTGCCACCAAGAGAACTTCATTGCCTGTGACTGCACACCCTTCTTTCAAGGCCCCGTTCATCTGCGGCCCCCTCCGTGGAGCCCAGCCTGACCTTCCCCATGGTGGGCATTCCCGCCACCTCTGAGCCCAACACCTTGAACATCCCTGTGAACCTCCCGTTCAACAGTGATGTTTGTCCATGTAGCGCGTCATGCCCGCTGGACCGTCTCTTCCCAGGGGGCTGCGAATCCCGATTCCTGATTCAAACCCCCAAACCCCAGGCCCCAGCGCAGGCCATACATATAGCAGGTGCTCAGTGCCAGTTTATTGAGCCAAGAGCTAATCAGAGTAGAGGTGACTTCGCTGGGTGCTGCCCCCGTGCCAGGCATTTGCACTTCCTGCCTCCATCGTCCCGTTTAATCCTCATGAGGAGCCAGACATCCTAGGTTCAAGTCTTAGCCCTGCCGCTAACTAGCTGGGTGACCTGAGCAAGTTGTTGAACCTCCGTGTGCTTCGGTTTCTCATCTGTAAAATGGGGGTAATCATGGTTCCTCCCTCATGAGGTTGCTGTGAGGATTCAATGAGTTAACACAGGGAAGGTGCTTAGACTTGTACCTGGCACCAATAAGTGCTGTGCAAACATCAGCTATTTTGAGGCTGACGCAGATAAGGCGGCCTGAGGTCTAAGGTTACTGAATACACAACAGCACAGACCCTGCTTGGGAGAACGTGGAGATGCTGGGCCCACCGCTCACTGCCAGTGACACTGCGCCGAGGTCCACCTACAAGGCTGGTGACCTGTGGGGCAGGCTGTTCTGAGCAGTGGCCCACACGTGCTAATAAAGATCTACGGAGGAAGTGTGCACAGATAAGCCTGAGGGTGCTACTAAAGCCGCAAGCAGATGTTGACCTGAGAGAAAAAGGTGGGTGGTCTGGGCAGAGCTGCGGTCAGCAGGGAATGTTCACCAAGAGGCACTGAAGCAGCCAGAGCAGTTGGTAAAAATGCAGAAATGTGCCTTTATTGGCTGGTGTCAGTTGCCATTCTGAGCCCCGTGTGCCCAACCCCTCTCCAGGTACCCTCACACCTCCTCACCCTCCAGTAACTAAATAGTTACCATGCAGCCCAGCAGGGGGCCTCTGGGGCCCTGCCCAGCTCTGGCAGCCTCCAACCCTGTTGGTCAGTGCCTTGGGTCTAGTGGTTGGTAAGTATTTTCAATCTCTCCCCGATCAAGGGACTATTTTTGCCAGCTTGAAACCTACTCCCTCTTTCTCTAGAGTACTGCCTCCTCCATTTTTCTTTGGGGACCCACTGCCACCACTTCCTAGGTCCTTGGTGGTTTGGGTTCCAGGAGATGAGCGCATAATGTCAGCCTGGCCAATTAGTAATTAAAAATACTGCACATAACCTCTGGCCATAGCAATTAGCTTAGAGATGGGCATATACCTCAGGACTGACCAATGAAATTCTATCCTGAGACTTTTTTGGAATTACTGAGCTAGTGAAGCTCTCCCTTCTGCTGGAACCTCTGGGGGCCTCCAGGAAGAGAGGGGTTGTGTGGTAGGGAAGCGAAAAAGGAGAAAAATAAGAGTCAACTTACAGGGAGAGATGGATTCCTGAAGACCTCACCTGATCACCTGGATCCAGCCATACCTGAAATTCCCCTGGACGTTTCATTTAATAAGCTTATAGTTCCTCTTCTGCTTTTCTTTCCCTTGTAATCAAAAGGGTCCTGACTGATGCAGTTATTATCCCCATGAAATATTGTTCCTGGGAAGTAACTTATCTACACTCATGCACCTGGTCACATACAGAGATTCAAATCCAAAGCCAGCTGTCTCTAGTGGTGATGGTCTTTGAAGAAAGCTTTAATAGTTGGGCTGAGGGAAGCAAAGTAACAGGCCCTGCTCAAGATGCAATTTGCCGAGTCTGAAATCACTCAGCAAGGCAATCTGATTTGAGGAGGCCTATTTTGCCGGCAATCTCCACAATTTCCTGGAATCCTCACCACTCACCTCCCAGGGCCAGACTGTCCACGGACCATGACAGTTCTGTTATCAGGCTTGGCAGGACACAAGCTGTGGCTGTGGCTGCCAGCCCAATAGGTGGTGAAGTACAGTGGAAGGTAATTTTCCTCTCTCTCACTTCCTGGGGAGCAGCTTCCCTGCTGCCATCAGGACGGCCTGATGCAGGGGGTGGGGAGAGTCTCCAGGAAGCCACGCGCTCAAATGAACCTTGACAGGTAATCATTCCCCAGAGCAGCAGGTGAGTTGTGATTAGCGCTCCCAGGGAGAGAGAGAGGTGGCCGTGCCTCCGCCAGTTCCCTAGGACACCAGCCTGGAAGTTGCTGGAACCAGTGCAGGTGAGGGGAGGCTCCAGGTGCTATGGGATCATCTTCCTGTGACAGCCCAGGATGTACCACCAAAAGGCCCTTCTAGACTGGTCTCTGTTTGGGGATTCAGGGTTAAAGTCAAGGTGAAGCCGAGACCACGATCCCCGAACAGTCCCACGTCTGTCTCTCCTTCTATATGGTGACCCCCTTGAAGGTGGGGAGGCTCTCATCCCACTGTTGGCTCCTGAAGGCCCAGCACAGTGCTAGCTCCTAGGAAAGCTTTGTTACGTATTTGTTGACTGATTGAATAAATGGAAAAATAAATGAACTAAGAGGCCATCACTCCACAGGTGGGGAAACTGGGACCTACAGAGAACTCACAGCTCATTTGCAGCTACCACCAGCTATAACACAAATGGGTAGGGGACCTTATGCCCCACTTGGCCCAGGACAGCCCAGTATATGCCTACTGCCCTGGCGTAATAATTAATAGTGCTTCCTCTCTCGCTCTCAATAGTTTCCTCATTTGGATAATTTTTCAGGGTCACTGACAGGGTGGGGTCTCTAGAGAGGGAAGGGAAGCAGCATCACCAAAAACTGCCTGAGGCTCAGCTTCCTTCTTTTAATCCTCACAACCACCCCCCATTCTCCATGGCTTTCCCACACCTTGAGCTTTCAAGTGTTCATAGATGCTCCATGACAGAGGTGTTCCATGGCCAAGTAAGTTTAGGAAAGGCTGAACTAAACAACCGTAAACTGACTTTCTCACCATAGTGTTTCTCAGCGCCCCTCCTATGCTAATACAAGCATCAGGAAGAAAGAAAATACACTCCTCCAACACCACAACTCCAGAAAGCAGTTGGTGTGGGACAAATCTTTATGCTAGTCCCCTTTAGTTTATGTCTTCACCCAGACAGGCGGTTTGCTGTGCCTCAGGATGTTATTGAGTTAACAGGAAGGGGGAAAAAATGCACAGGCGTTTTATGGGGCTAAAGAGAAGCTCAGAATAAATGGCTTTTTGCTCTGTCAAGCAAAGCAAGGGTTTTTGATTATGCAAACTTGAGCCCTAAGCTGGGGTGCAGGCGGAGGTGGAAAAAGGAGAACAGGCACGGGAGGGACATGGATAAAACTGAGAAGGGAAAGGAAACCAGGAGAAGCAGTGATCAGGAGACCCTAAGCCCGGGGGAATCTGTAGACCTCTTTGGGAATGCCCTGGACTTTGCAGAGAGCCTGAGCTGTGGTTCAAGCCAGTTTACAAGACATTAAAGGAAAGGTGGCACCAGTAATCTGGAGGACTGTGGGCAACCCAGCTGAGCCATCTGAGGCCAGGGTGTTCTGTGATTCTGAGTCTCAGTGTTACAGTGGTAGGTTGGACTTTTGTTTCCCATCTTTTACTCCCTGCCTCTGCCATGTGGATTTGTAGTGCCCTAGAACAGGCAAGCTCACAATCTTGGCTTGGCCGTATGACTTGCTTTGGTCAATGGAATGTGGGTGCAAGTGACCATGGCATTTCCAAACTGAGGCCTTACAAAGTAAGGGGGCCCTTGGGAGTCAGAGAGTGTGGGAGAAAAGCACAGGGAAGTGGGGAGCTTGAGAAAGCCATCCAATAATGCTGTGTATGAAGTCCTGGACACAAGCTGGGCATGTATGTAACTGACCCAGAACAATATACTAAAGGCTTAAAGAACTGAATTACAAAGTAGTGTGCCCTTGGGGGAGGGGAGGCACACACTTGGGGAAAAATCAGATAGTATTGCAGTCTTTGAAAACTTAACTGAAATTGAAACTGCCGGCCAAAGAAGATGGGTGAGGATTTGTGGCCTGCACCCTCCTAATCTAACTGCCTTCTTTTAAAGAAAAATCAAAGTTCTCCACAAAATTTTAAAAGAGCCCCAAAGTTTCAAAATGTCCAGGATATACTCCAAAATTACTCAATATACAAAGAATCAGAAAATCTCAACAACTTGTAGGGGGAAAGACTGTCAGTAGGAGCCCATTCTGAAATGATAGTCATGTTGAAATTATCAGACAAAGATTTTTAAAGCAACTATGATAACAATGTTCCATGAAATCAGGGAAAATACTCTGAAAACAAATGGAAAGATAGAAATTCTCAGCAAAGAAATAGAAGCTTAAAAAAGAACCAAATGATATTACTCAGCCTTAAGAAGAGAAGAAAATTCTGACATATACTACAATGCAGAGAAACCTTGAGGACATTATGATAAGTGAAATAAAGCAGCCACAAAAGACAAATTCTGGATGATTCCACTTACACAAGGTGCTTGGCATAGTCGCTAGCATAGAGACAGAAAGTAGAATGGTGGTTGCCGGGCCTGGGGGGCAGAATGAGGAGTTTCTATGTAAAGAGTATAGAGTTTTACAAGATGAAAAGAGTTATGAAGATGGATGGTAGTGATGGTTGCACAACATTATGAATGTATTTAATACCACTGAACTATACATTTTAAAATGGGTTAAGGTGGTAAATTTTATGTCACGTGTACTTTACCACAATTTTTAAAATGGGAGAAAAAATAACCAAGTGGAATTTTAGATCTGAAAAAAGCAATAACTGAAATTTAAAATTTCATTGGATGGGCTCCATAAAGCAATGGATATAACAGAGGAGTGAGTCAGCCTGAGGACAGATCAATAGAAGTTATCCAATATAAACAACAGATGGGGGGATAGAAGAATGAGAAAATAATGAACAGAGCCTCAGGAAACTGTGAGGCAATATCAAAAGGTCTAACATTTGTGTCTTTGAAGTCTTTCCAGAAGGAGAGAAGAAAGAGATCAGTGCAGAAAAAGTGTTTGAAGAAATAATGGAGGGCTTCCCTGGTGGCGCAGTGGTTGAGAATCTGCCTGCCAATGCAGGGGACACGGGTTCGAGCCCTGGTCTGGGAAGATCCCACATGCCGCGGAGCAACTAGGCCCGTGAGCCACAACTACTGAGCCTGCGCGTCTGGAGTCTGTGCTCCGCAACAAGAGAGGCCGCGATAGTGAGAGGCCTGCGCATCGCGATGAAGAGTGGCCCCCACTTGCCGCAACTAGAGAAAGCCCTCGCACATAAACGAAGACCCAACACAGCCAAAAAAATAAAATAAAATCAATTAATTAATTTAAAAAAAAAAAAAAGAAAGAATGGATATAAACTTCTCAAATTTGTAGAAAGACATTATTTTATGAATTCAAGAAGTTCAGCAAACCCAAAATGGATATACTCAAAGAAAATCATGCCTTGTTATATCATAATCAAGTTACTGAAGACCAAAGACAAAGAAAAAAATCTTGAAAGCAACCATAGAAAAACAACATTTTACATACAGGAGAAAAATACACACAAATGACCATGGATTTCTAACTAGAATTCATAGAGCCAAAAGACAGTGGAACATTCTTTTTTTTTTTTTTTTTGAATTTTATTTAATTTATTTTTTTGTACAGCAGGTTCTTATTAGTTATCAATTTTATACATATTTGGAACATTCTTAAAGTATTAAAAGAAAACTACTGTCAACCCAGTATTCTATAGCTACTAAAAAATATCCTTCAGGAATGAAGGCAAAATAAGGACATTCTCAGATGAAAGAAAATTAAGAGAATTTGTCACCAGCACACCTTCTCTGAAATAAATGCTAAAGGGAGTTCAGATAGAAAGGAAATGGTACCAGTGAAAAACTCGGAACTTCAAAAATGAAGCTAGAGTAACAGAATTGGTAAACATCTGGGTAACAATAATAGACTATTTTTCTCCCTTTAGTACTTTAAAATATGTATGATAGTTGAAAACAAAAATTATAACATTATCTGGTAGTATATACATGTAAAACTTATGACAACTGTAATACAAAGGTTGGAGAGTAAAAGAAATAATGGATTGTAACATTTCTAAATTTCCCTTGAAGTGGTAAAATATTAATTTGAAGTAGACTGTTCAGTATGTATATTGTATGTTAAGTGTGTATATTGTTATCCCTAGAGAACCACCAAAAAAATCTGTACAAAGAGATATAATAAAAAGACCAAGATATAAATTTAAACGGAACAATAAAAATATTCAAATAACCAAAAAGAAGTCAGGAAAGGGGAAATCAAGGGAAATACGTACAAGGAATAAATAAAATCTCAGTCTTAAATCCAAACATATCAATAATTACATTAAATGCAAATCGTCTAAACACCTCAATTAAAAGACAGAGATTGCTAGATTGGATTTCTTTTAAAGACCCAACTACATGTTGTCTACAAGAAAACCACTTTTTATGTAAAGATATAGATAGGTTAAAAGTAAAAAGCTGGTAAAAAAATGTACTATGCAAACATTAATCAAAAGAAACTTGGCATGGCTATTAATATCAGAAAAATGTAGATTTCAGAAACAGGAGAGTTATCAGAGATAAAGCAAGATATTACATAATGACAAAAGAGTCGATTTAACATGAAGACATAGCAATCCTAAATATGTATGGAGCTAACAAAAGAGCTTCAAAATATAGCGTAAGGAGAAACTGACAAGTCCACAGTTATATTTGGAGACTTCAACACTCCTCTCTGTGATTGATAGAAAAAGTATACAGAAAATCAGTAAAAGTAGACCTCAACAATATGACCAACTTAGCCTAATTGTCATTTAAAAAATACCACACCCAACAACAGCAGAAAACATTCTTTTTAAGTGCACATGGAATATTCACAAAGATAGACCATATCTTGGGTCATAAAACAAAGTAACAAATTTAAAAGAATTGAAATCCTATAAAGTATGTTCTCTGGCCAAAATGGGAATAAACTATAAATCAATAACAGAAAGATATCTGGAGATTCCCAAACACTTGGAAGTTTAGCAGCACACTTATGAATAATCTATAGGTCAAAAAAAGTCTAAAGGTAAATCAAAAAATATTTTGAGCTTAATGAAAATTTGTGGGATGTAGCTAAAGCTGTGTTGGTAGGAAATTTTACGTTAAATGCTTATATTAAGGGAAAAAAGAAATATCTCAAGGCCAATAATCTAAGCTTCCATGTTAAGAAAGTAGAAAAAGAAGAGCAAACTAAAAATGCAACCAGAAGGAAGGAAGTAATAAAGACAGAAGCAGAAACCAATGAAATTAAAAACAAAAGCAGTAGAGAAAGACAAAATCAAAATTTGGTTAATTTTTAAAAATCAATAAAATTGATAAACCTTGTTCAGACTGATCAAGAAAAAAAGGGAGAAGACACAAATTACCAATACCATAAATGAAAGCAGGGGCTTCACTAATGGCCTCACAGACATTAATATGAGAATAAGCAAATACTTTGACCAACTCTACACCTATAAATTTGACAATTTAGATGAAATGGACCAATTCCTTGAAAGATAAAAACTACCAAAGCTCACTCAAGAAGAATCTGATGATCTGAGTAACACTCTGTCTATTAAGAAATTAAATTTATAGTTAGAAAACCTTCCAAAAAAGAAAATTCGAAGCACAGATGGTATCACTGTCAAATTCTATCAACATCTAAGGGACATAATAATACCAACTCTACACAATCTCTTCCAGAATGTAGAAAAGGAGGGAACACTTCCCAACACACTTTATGAGGTCAACATTACCATGATAACAAAACCAGACAAAGACCATATAGGAAAAGAAAACTAAAGATTAATATTCCTGTGTGAATATAGATGCAAAAATCCTCGATAAAATATTAGCATGTCGAATCCAAGAATATATAATAAGAATAATACATCATGGCCATTTTGTTTATTCCAGGAATGAAGATGATTGAAATTTAAGAATCGATCCATGTTATCCATGATGTCAACAGACTAAAGAAGAAAAAATATACATACACATACATATATATACACATATACATATATATATGATCATATTAACAGATGCAGAAGACATTTTGACATTTGACAAAATTCAATATATGCTCATGATTTTTTAAAAAATCTCTCAACAAACAAGGAATAAAAATGAATTTCCCTAACCTGGTAAAGGGCATCTACAGAAAATTTACAGCTAACATCATACTTTTTTTTTTTATTTTTTTTTAATTGAGGTACAGTTGATTTACAATGTCATGTTAGTTTCAGGTGTACAGCACAGTGATTCCCATATATATATATATATATATATATATATATATATATATATATCTTCTTTTTCAGATTCTTTTCCCTTATATGTTATTACAAAATATTGCATATAGTTCCCTGTGCTGTACAATAGGTCCTTGTTGGTTATCTATTTTATATATAGTAATATGTATATGTTAATCCCAACCTCCTAATTTATCCCTGCCCCCTCCTTTCCCCTTTGGTAACCAGAAGTTTTTTTTCTATATCTGTGGGTTAAATGTTTTGATGTCATTAAAATTATTAAAGTAAGAAAACTGGAAAAAAATGAATGCATCTCTATTTACATTTGGGGGGAAATGTAAATATGTATTTACGTTTAGGGGGAAAACATGGAAGAATAGACTAGAGCAATGGCTGGCAAAGGATGTCCTGAAGGCTAAATCTGGCCTGCCATGTGTTTTTATATGAGCCACAAGCTGTGAATGGTTTTTATATTTTTAAATAGTAAGGGTAAATCAAAAGAAGAATAATATTTCATAATATATAAAATTATATGAAATTCAAATTTCAGTGTCAATAAATAAAGTTTTATTGGAACCCAGCTATGCCCATTCATTTACGTATTGTCCATGTCAGCTTTCACACTATAATGGCAAGGTAGAGCAACTAACATCATACTTGATAGTGAAACATGGAAGGCATTTCTGCTAAGAAAGGGAACAAGACAAGAATGTCAGCTCTCACTATTCTTATTCATCTTTGTACTAAAAGTCCTAGACAGTCTATTAAGAGGAAAAAGACATACAGATTGAATGATTTCACAATATATGTATACATATATCAAAACTTAAAGTAGCACACTTTAAAATACACACATTTTGTCAGTTATACCTCAATAAAGCTGAAAAAAATAAGTAAAACTGTCCCTATTCACAGGTGACATGACTGTCCATGTAGAAAATCCCAAGGAATCTATTTTAAAAAATTTCCTAGAACTAAGAAGTTCTGGCAAGGCCATAGTATACAAAGTTAACATATGAAAATCTCTTTGTACTACAATGAACAGCTAGAAATCAAAAATTTTAAAACAATACCATAGGGGCTTCCCTGGTGGCGCAGTGGTTGAGAGTCTGCCTGCCAATGCAGGGGACACGGGTTCGAGCCCTGGTCTGGGAGGATCCCACATGCCGCGGAGCGACTGGGCCCGTGAGCCACAACTACTGAGCCTGCGCGTCTGGAGCCTGTGCTCCGCAACAAGGGAGGCCGCGGCAGTGAGGGGCCCGCACGCCACGATGAAGAGTGACCCCCGCTTGCTGCAATTGGGGGGGGGCCCTCGCACAGAGGCGAGGACCCAATGCAGCCAAAAATAAATAAATAAATAAAATTTTTAAAAAAACAATAGCTCCAAAAAATTAGAAATACTTAGGTATAAATGTAACAAAATATGTACAGGATCTATATGCTGAAAACTACAAACAAACAAAAAAAAAACTGATGAAAGAAACCAAAGACCTAAATAAACGGAGAAACATATCACATTCATGGACTGGGAGACTCACGACTGTTAATATGTCAATTCTCCCCAAATTATTCTATAGATTTAACATGACCACAATCAGAAGTTTAACAAAATATTTTGTCAGATATAGACAATCTAATTCCAAAATTTATATGAAAAGACAAAGGAACTGAGTCAAAACAATTTTGTAAAATAAGAACAAAATTCTTAAGACTCAACTGTCCCAACTTTGAGACTTACTATAAAGTTATAGTAATTAAGGCAGTGTGATAATAGTGAGAGGATAAAGATATAGATGAGCAGAATGGAACAGAGACCCCAAAAATGACCCACAAGAATATGGTCAATTGATGTTTGACAAAGGTGCAGAGGCAATTCAATAGATAAGGGATCATCTTTTTAACAAGTGATGGTGGAATCTGTGTGCAAAAAAACTGAACCTTGAAACATACCTCACACTTTACACAAAAATCAATTCAAAATGGATCATAGACTTAAATATAAAATGTAAACCTATAAGCTTTAGAAGAAAACATAGGAGAAAATCCTTGTGAACTTGAGTTAGGCAGAGCTCTTAGATGTGACATCAAAAATATGATCCATCAAAGAAAAAATGGATAAATTGGACTTCATCAAAATTAAAAACTTACTCTGTGAAAGACACTGGTAATAGAAAGAAAAGACAAGGGACAGATTAGAGGAAAATATTACAAATCACATATCCAGCAAAGAACTTGTGTTCAGAATCTATAAAGAACTCTCAAAACACAATATAAAAATGAACAACCCATTGAAAAAATAGACAAGAGATTTGAAGACAAAAGACTTTTCACCAAAGAAGGCATATGAATGGAAAACAAGCACATGAAAAGGCATTCAACATCACTAGCCATTAGGGAAACATGAAATAAAACCATAATAAGATACCACCACACATCTACTAGAATGGCTATTAATTTATTTTAATTGACAAGGACGTCAGCACATCTCAATAAAGTGCTGGTCAGCATGCAAAATGGTACAGTCCTTCTGGGAAACAGTTTTGCAGTTTCTTATGGTGTTGAGCATGCACTTACCACATGACCCAGCCATACTGCTACTATGTATTTGCACTAGAGAAATAAAAACTTACCTTCACACAAAAGCCTGTATATGAATGTTTAGAGCAGCGTTATTTACCATTGCCCCAAATTGAGAACAACCCAAATGTTCTTCAACAGGTGAATGAATAAAAACCCCGGTAGAGTTAACCCTCCAGATCCCCGGGCTCCGCATCCATGGAGTCAACGCAGATCAAAAATATTAGGAAAAATATTTTTCTAGAATGTTCCAATAAGCAAAACTTGAATTTGCTGCACACCAGCAAGTTTTTACATAGCATTTACACTGTATTAGGTATTATAAGTAATCTAGAGATGAAAAAGTATATGGGAGGATGTACATAGGTTCTAGGAAAATACTACACCATTTTATGTAAGGGACTTGAGCATCCTCAGATTTTGGTATCCACAGGGATCCTGGACCAATCCTCCTCAGATACCAAGGGAAGCCTTTACATCCATTCAGTGGAACACTACTCAGCAGTAAAGAGGGCCGAACTACTGACACACACAACATGGATAGATGTCAAAATAATTATGCCAAGTGGAAGAAGCCAGACTCAAAAAGCTACATGCTGTGTGTTTCCATTTGTATGACATTCTGGAAAAGGCAGAACTATAGGCATGAGGAACAGACCAGGGGTTACCAGGCTTAGAGGTGGGGAAATAGTGTGACCACACAGGAGCACACAAGGGAATTTGGAGGTGATGGACTGTTCTGTGTCCTGATAGTGGTGGTTGTGACACTAAGTCACGCATGTGTTAAAACTCAGAGACCTGTACACCACCAAAGGGTGGATTTTACTGTTTGTAAATTTTTTTTAATGTTTAAGACAAAATATTTGAAAAAGAGTCGAATGTTCCTGCTCACCCCTCCTCAGCTCTCTTCATTCGTCACAGAAAAGCCTCCCCAGGGGAGCTGCTGGCTCAAGAAGGACCTGAGGACAGACCGGAGCCCACCTACACCCTCAAGAAGAGCCCTCTCACCTGCCGTGAGCAAGAAAATACGTTTGCTATTGTAACCCATTGAGATTTCCAGATGACTAATTACGTAGCAAAAAACTGACTAATACAGTTATACAAACTGATCTGATCATAGAGGACACCTGCTGGCATCTCTCAGCACTCCGTGTCCCTCGGAACCTGCTGCTCTGGGAAGGGTAGACTATTCTTGTAATCAGAATGTCTCAGAGCAAGAAATAAAGGTGCCACATTAACATCAGACAACCGCCCTGCACCTACCTGAGGACCATAGAACCTCACTTCCCTCTTGGATCTCCCCTGTTAGCTCTGAGCATCCACGGTGGGCGGGGACACATGCTTAGGGCTCCGACCACCCTCATCGTCCCCTCTGCCCTCCTCCTGGACTGCTGACCCCTGCAAGCCATCAGCGGGGCCTCCCACCTCTGCCTCCAGTGCTGGTGTCTCTGGGAGCCTGCGCCTCTGCTGAGGGCTGAGGTCTCTCCCTGCTCCAACAAGCAGTGACCCCAGAAGGCCCAGGAGGTGCTGGGCGGGTGGCCTGCTCTGGGGAGAATGCCCCATCTCTTGTCTCTGGATGTTACCTGGTCCCTGAGCCGTACTGCTCAGAAGCTGAGGCTCACACAGCGTCTCATGAATATAGCCAAGCTCTGGCCTTAACCCGTCTCCCCATGGAATTGGAGAACTGTCCCTGTGGCCAGAAAGAGAAAGAGCACGATGCAGGTAGCTGCTCCTCCCCTCCCCCCGCCCACCAACCATCGCTTCACTCTTTACCCACAGGCACCTGCCTCCAGAAATAAATTCTTCTCTTCTCCTTTAATCTAATGTATTTGAATAATGAAGAAAAGATATTTATGGAAGGGATGATGCCTAAGTCTACCTGCCAGGAGAACATGGGCACCAGTTCCGATTCATCCAAAGCACCTCTGCCCATTTAACAGATGAAGAAACTGAGGCCCAGGGAGGCAACCCAAGTTGCCCAAGGTTGCACAGCTGCTAAGGGGTAACGATGGGGATGAGCCCATAGCCCTGTGCTTCCGAAGATCTTTTCCACATAGAAGGTTCAGGGGGTGAGGTTGGGGGTTGGGGGTTCAGAGGCGAATGAGTCAAGGGCGAGTGGAAAGTCCTTTGAACTCATGTTTATCTGTAAAATTCATGTGACTCCAGACAGATGTATCTATCTTGGTTTTAATAAAAAGTGTTTCATGTTTGCCCTGGAGGGTAGTATAAGGTTTTATCTCTTTATTAATGTCCCTCTGTCATGGAGCAGATCCCCAGGGCTGAGCCTGCCCTGGGTTGAGAATTCCAGAAGTACACACCCAGCTGTCTCTGGGGATGGGGGGAGAATGTGCCAGGGGCGGGGGGTGAGCCTGGTTGACCTGCTATTAGAGGCTCAGGAGAATTAGCCTAAGGGGGAAGGGGGAGTGTCTCTGTATCATCTGCCAGCACCAGGGCCAGAAACCAGGGACTTCAACCTGGAAAACTAATGAACTGTCCTGGACACTGATGTCTCCATTTTAGAGATGGGGAAATTGAGGCCCAGCGAGGGAAGGCGACCTGCACAAAATCACCCAGAGAAGTGGGAGCTGAATCCGGGCCAGAATCGGGTCTCCTCAAGCCCACTCCGTGGAGTCCAGAGTATGGGGGCCACCCTCCCGCGTGTCCCAGGCCCTGCAGTGGTCCCTGGTGGCCTCACTGGTGCTAGTGCTGACCAGAGGTGGGAGGTTATGGGCTCTGTCCTCCAGGAGGTCACAGGTCAGGGGTGGGAGGGAGGGGAGTAGGCCACCTCCCCAGGTCTTGCTCAGGCAGCTCCCAGCTGTGTGACCTTGGGCAGTGACAGCCTCTCTGAGCCTGGATCTCCTCAGCTCTGAAACAGGGACAGTGATGGCTGTGTACCGAGTGACATGAGACAAGGGGCGCTGACGAGGGCCCGGCAGAGTGACCGCTCTGCACAGGTCACTTGTTATTTTCCTTATGATTTTGACAATTGTCATTACGGTCACTCCTACAGGCAGATTCAGGCTGAGGGAGGGTCTGGACAGCGCTGCAGAGCCAGACCAGGCTTTGTCTGGTTGGGGTCCGGGCGGGTTTTAAGGAGACTGCACCTGAGCCAGGCAGGGAGCACATTGGGTAGGGAATGAAATCTCAGTGCCGAGGGCAGAGGAGCCCAGCAGACAGGGAAAGCCCTGCTTTGAGCTTGGAAATGGTGGGAGGGGACACATCCAGGGAACAGATGAAGATGCCAGTGTGACCTGATGTGGGTCCAGGGCTTGTCACATGCAAACCACGATCTCCACTGCTCAGAGCAGCCGCATGAGGCAAGTGTCACGTCAGGGCTCAGGGCAGGCCAGCCCAAAATATGCCAAAGTGGCATATTCATTAGTGTGAATTATAGCTCCTTGAGGAACAGGCAGTGCAAGAAGAACACTCTGACCCTCCTCTTTGTCTCCTGAAGGCAGAAAATAAATCTCCCGTGTGAAGGTTGCCCTCCCTGTACCAGGAGGTAGAGAGGCAACCTTATCGCCAGAGATCGGGAATTTGGGGCCAAGGAGGCTGTGTAAACAAACTGTGCTTAGATAATTCACTAATTAGTACCCAAGCCCAAGTTTCTTTGTCTTGTCAGTTCTTCACAAATATATTGTTTTTATGTCTAAAATGTATAAAGCTGCCTGCTTTGGTCATTGCTATGAGTCTCACATTTCTATAAACTCCTGTACGCACAAAATTAAAATTTGATTTTCTCCTGTGAATCTGTCTCATGTCAATCCAACGACTAGACCAGCCAGAAGAACCTAGAAGGGTAGAGGAAAATTTTTTTCCTCCCCAACATTTGGTGTAGTCAGCAGGATAAATTTTCCTGGCTAGATGCTGAGAGATCCTGGGACCTCTGACAAGTACGGGCAGAAGGTTAGCACTCTTACCATGTCAGCCTCCTGGATCTCTGCCTACAGACTCTGTTGCAAGCAGGAGTGGAGAGAGTCCTTTTCTTTTTCTAAATTTTGATTATCAGGAGAAAATATTTGTGGAACTCGTTCCTTGTGACATAGCGACTTGGTAACAAGAACTCTTGATTTTTATTGATCCTTTTCTTCCCAGAGATGGTTACTGTTTTTCTTTGTCTTTGTTGTGTCATTTGTCATCAGGAGGAAAAACCACAGGGCAGAACACAGGCACAGACCCTACAAGCTACTCACAGACTGGTAAGCTCCCAGTTCTCATCAGAGCAGAGCTTGTTTAGACAAACTTTTCTGTTTTTCTAAAATATCCCATATGTAAAAACTGGATGAGGTTTTTCCTTTCTTCTTGTTTCATTTCCTGAGAACTTGCTCTGTGGCCAATGAGAATATTTTCTCTGGTCTCTGCCGTCCGAATAGACTGAGATTTCAAGACAGGAAGTCACAAGCAGCACTCCATTTGTCCAGCTGTTCCAGCTGGCAGGGGGGTTTGTCATGAGGGGTCCCAGTCCCCCCAGGAGCCTTTGTCATCTCAATTTTCTTTACTTTGTTAGTGCTGGAAAAATCGCATTCCAGTAGCACTTGCCTGGTGTCACAGATTAGCAAGTTTGTAACTGGAGGTGTCTCATGTTCCCATGAGAGACAGGAGACACCATTTTCACTACACCATCCTCACACCTGTGCAATGAGGACCTTTGCTTTCTCAGACTATCTTTGAGAGTGAACTTTCTGGATCTTTTGAGGGCTGCACTCTCTGATGGGACACCCTTTGCATCCTTCCTTAACCTAAAAAGGCTTGTTGGTTTGAGTTGCTAATAAGATTCTATTTGTCAGTGGCCAGACAATGGATCCTTTAAATTGAAAATTTAAATTGAAAAAAAAAAATTTAGACAATTGTCTTATCTGTACCTAAGGAAAGACCAAATTAAAAAGTATAATGACCAAAATATATATATAGTGGCTAGCCTTAAGGACTCCCTAACAAGATGAAAGAAGAGGAATTAAATTTAGAACAAAATTAAAGTCCACATCCAACATAAATTCCCCTTCTCAAACTCCAGCCCCATCTCCTTAGCACTTAACTCCCAAAACTCCACCTTCCCCAGAAAATCCCTTAAACACCCAGCTGTTTGTTTTAACTTCCGTTTCCCTACAAGATTTACAAAGAGCACTCCAGCCTACTCTCTAGGCCTAGAGTATACAGGTTACCCATGTAAATGCTAAAATCCAAGAAAAAAATTTAACAGAAGCATCCAGAACAGACAAAAATGTTTGTTTTGCTGGGCTCTATAATCAGGCTTTGCCAGCTTCAGACCTTCCTATGCAATGTTCTTTGCAGGTATAATCCTAGAACCCCACCCAAAAAATTCATGTCCCCTGGGCCACAGAATTTAGAAATCCTTTTATTTCCATCTTAGTTGGAAATTTTCTCCCTGATATAAAAAGGAACATTCAAATAGTGTGGTGGAATGGGCAAACCAACTTCTAAGCATTATAATGGAAATGACTACCCAATTCTTTGAAGATAACTTGAATGAATGCAAATTAAAAAAAAGAGTTAAAATCAACAATTCTTAATTTACAACTTGACTCTAGAAAAACAAAAGTATAACTCTGAAAACAACTCAAAATCCACTCAGGCCTTTTCCTGTTCGCCTTCAGACATTTGCAGATATTGTGAAAATCAGGACATTGAAAGTACAATTGTCCTGCACCTAAGAAAAAAAAAAAGGAAATTTTTAATAATAATTACCTTAGGCTAATAATAATAGACAAATACACGCCAAAACTCCTAGGGAAAAAACCTTGCATTCTTTCTCTGTCCCTTGAAGTTATACATCTTATCCTGTCTTTGAAATGTGAACACAGCCCACAATTGCCTGAGACTAAAGGGTAGAAAAATAAAAGAGAAAGAAATCTTTTTAAAATACAAACTGCAAAAAAGCTCTCTTGCCAAACTCTAGACCACAGCCTCCTTAAGATTACTTCCAGAGACAGATACAATTCTTAAGTCTTCTCCACAAATAGTAAAAGCCTTTAGCCATCTGAGCAAGTAAACTTTACTTATTCCAACTTGTTGACTGAAAAAAAATGCGCAACCTAAAAACTGAGAGTTATGTTTTATTCGGCAGACAAAACTGAGGACTTAAACCCAGGACACAACATCTCAGATAACTCTGAGAGGCTGCTGTGAAGAGGCAAGGGGAGAGCCAGGATATACAGGAGTTTTTGCAACAAAGACCAGGTAGTGGGAACATCAAAAGATTACAGTTAATTCAAGAAAACCAGATGTCTCAAGTTAAGGAATTTAGCATTTTTCTATGTATGGGAAGATGCGAAGTCTGGGCTCATTGAAATCATTCCTTTGATCTGCACCTCAGCTGTCTGGGGCTGGTATCCGGTACTTTCCCATCCTGAGTCCCCTCAGAGTGCACCACTGGGGGTGGCTGCAGTGGCTGACTGCTAGATGGGGGGCAAATCCTGCCTCCACCCTGAGATCCTTCAGGGCTCACCATTGGGCAGCCATAATGTGATGGCTTAATGGCTGCAACTCCTTTGTTTACTAATATGGCAGGTGGCATTTTTAGTTCACAAACTGTTATTTATAAACTAGTGAGTTTTATATTGTTTTAGAACAGAAGCTATAAGATCTCTGTTTGTATGTATGTATGTATGTATGTACCTCATAAATATGGTATTTTTCTACCTTTAGATGGAATTGCCAACATTAATTTGTAAAAGAGCTCCACTTAGCTGACTTAAAAATAAGCACTCATATAAATTCAGTATTTGTAAACTGTCAGAAATATAGAAACTAACCCACATGCATTCAAGTTCACGTGATCTAGGAAAAATCTTTGGTAAATAAAAACTTGTTTAAATGTGTTGGTTTAATTAATACAGACATGTTTTTAGAGTTATCAACATTAAATACTCTTATTCTACCTAGATTTACTAAAAGTCAACTAAGCTTATGTTATGTGTTACAAAATTTGTCATCAGGAAAAATAGTTCGGAATGGCGGTTCACTTTGTCTAAAGTCTCATGAAGTTTTCATGAGTAGTCTAAACATAAATTCTAGGAGCAAATAATATATAGAATGATATATATAATTATATACATATATATATAATGTCGATGGGATAAGAGTTTATAGTTGAACTTTTTAACAATAATTATGTGTTATGGTATGTATATATCTTCCAAAATCTTTTTGGTAGCTTAAAACTTTAAAGCTTTGCTAAATTAAATGACAGGATTTCACTGAGTGTCTAGATCATTTCCAAATAAGATAAAATACTGAAACATTAATTGCTAAACAAGTCTAAGTTTACCTACTTTTGACACCTTACTACAGAGACTATAGACATTTGGGTCTATTAATAAATATTAATAAACATGTTTTGTGCCACATTGAAACAATGTGCTATGAGGAAATATATCTTTCTAGAAATTATTAAATGAATTCATGAATTTGCCAATCTAAAAAATGCTGATGTAACAGTTCACAATTGATTACTTCTTAGTCTTCAATAGAAACTAAAATCTCTAAGGGTTAGGAATTCTAGTTAATATATGTAATTAAAGCTACTAAAGTAATAAGGATAAAAGGAAATGACTGTATATGAAAAGTAGGATGTATATTTTCAGTAAAAGAAGGTATGCAGAAAGGAAATACGTTTTTACTGAGGAAAATGAATGTACTCTTGTCCTAAAGTAAAATGATTTTTCCAGAACAGAAAAAAAGAAAAAGGTAAGACAAAACCTAAATCAACATAGAAAGTTATAGAAGGTTTGTGGAAAAGGAACTTTTATACATGGACAGGACTAGCTAAGATTGGAATGAATGAGTTTTAATATCAAAAGTAAGCTGGGGGGCTTCCATGGTGGTGCAGTGGTTGAGAATCTGCCTGCCAAAGCAGGGGACACGGGTTCGAGCCCTGGTCTGGGAAGATCCCACATGCCGCAGAGCGACTACGCCCGTGAGCCACAATTGCTGAGCCTGCGCGTCTGGAGCCTGTGCTCCGCAACAAGAGAGGACGTGATAGTGAGAGGCCCGCGCACCGCGATGAAGGGTGGCCCCCACTTGCCGCAACTAGAGAAAGCCCTTGCACAGAAACAAAGACCCAACACAGCCATAAATAAATAAATAAATAAATAAATAAAACTATAAAAAGATGAGTTTGTGTACTAAACTCATCAGTATGTGTACTAAAAAAAAATTTTAAAAAAAAAGTAAGCTGGTACAAAATTAGAATTTGTTTTTCTGTTAAAAGGATAAATGTTTATTGGACTTTTGATCTACTTTTGATAACAGATTGTGAAAGCTTCTTTACCTTTTAAGTAATATGCCTAGAAAACAAAGATTTTGTGTTTTGTCAAAACAATTTTGTGTTTGTTTTTATCATGTCTTTAATAACCTAGGAAAACTGAGTCTTCTTAACATTAAAAGAGCTAAGTTTTGTGCACAACTGTGTAAACTTTTGTATTTGTCTTTTATTGTCACTTCAGTCAGATACATAATTGAGTGTTATTTCATAATGATTTATAATCCTATTTAGTCAAAAGTCTAAACCTTTTGATATCTTTTTACAAACTTCCCCAAATCAAATTCTAAATGTGGTCTTTTTTTACCTCAAACTAATTTTGAAACTTTCCAGAAGATCCCTTGAACATTTCAAAAGATTTGTTCTCTCTCCTTATAAAAAGGGGGATATTAAGCTAATTAGGCTTATTTGATATGTTAAATTACATGGAAAACATTGTCAAATAAGAAGTACTACAAAGCCCTCTTTATGTTGTGTATATATTGATGTTTATTATGTTATAAATATTATATAAAATTTCTAAAATTCTATGTCCTAGTATAATGTTATCAGCTATAATTTTATTTATCTTAAAATGTTTTTTGTTACAGAAATAACCAAATTTCCTTGTCAATTCTATTATAATGAACTCTCATCAGATCTTTAATAATGTGCACTTTAAAGTCTTTTATCATTTAAAGATAGTTATTGTTTTACTCAGATGCTTTTACAAATGCTTCCAACAAATGTGTTTCATCTTTGGAAAAATTCATGGAGAGGAATCTAACAAGTAATCTAAAATACAAGTTTCCAATAATTTTCAAATCATGCTGCTGAACTGGGTAAGAATGTACAGAACCCTAATGGAGAAACGGATGGTTTCATAAAATTTCTAATAAAAGATTAAGCAGAACAATAATTAATTACGTGGGACTGAATAAACTGATAGGATGATCATAATTTTTATGACTTTATTTAAAATATTACTCATTCTTTAATCTTTTGTTTTACAGTTATAAGGAAACCTTTCCTCTTAAGCTAACTATGACTTAGAACAATTTGGTAAATTATACTTCTGTAAGCAGAATTGAAACATTTATCTTTTTCTCCCTACCTGATCCCTCCAGAATTTAGAAATTCTCAGTGAGTATTCTTTTTTTTTTCCACAATATAGTTATTTGCATAAGTTCAATAAGAATCTTCTCCTCCTAAAAGGACATAATTGGAAATATTGGTAATATTATCAAGGCTTTGACTAGAATGTCATATTGAGAGAGAGGCGCATAGACTCAGATATGACCAGATAGCTTTAAGGAACTAAGATTGACTTTATGGAGCCAATAAATCTCCTTGGAAAAACAGACTGATACCTTGCTTACAGGGTTTCCAGCAGCCACGTGAGTAAGGAAGATCACTTCTTGGCAGATACAAGAACCCCAGGATATTTGGGGAACCTCAAGGAGAGAGAAATTCACCCAAATCTATAGGTATTGCTGATGAGTCTGATGGCACGTTCTTGGCTTGGCTTCCTGGCCTCAAGAGGCATTTAAAAGTTCAGCAGGAGACTCCTTATCAAAAGTTCCAGCAAAGCAGATTTAAAAGAGCCTATATGCTGTACTTATGTAAATAATCAAGCCAAGCTTATTAAAACTAGACTTATTTTGCAAACAAATTAGTCTTAATATGGCTATCTTTGGTAAAAATAGGGGTAATTTTAGAGAGAAAATATTATATTATATATTATAATAATTATATATAATATAGTATATTATATTTCAGTAATATATCATTGTGGATATCAGATTCTGGTTCTGTTAATTGTCTCTGAGGTTTGTTATCTACTTGTAAAATGGACTGAAAATGAATTCTTCTATTTTCCTCCAATCGTCTGGCAACAACTCTCTAAACTAAAATGTCCAATTTTTCTCCCACACTTCTGATTCAAAGCCACTGAGAACTAAAACTGCCCTTTTTCTAAAGGGCATGTAAACTAAAGTTGGACAACTTAATGTAAACTAAAGTTGGACAACTTAATGTAAACTTCAGAGAAATCACCACAACGGCTCACGTATGGATAAACTTCATGCCTGTTGCTGTTTGGCCACACAGAAAAATCACTGGAGATGTTCAAACTATGAACCAGGAGAATCTATCAGATTGCCACTGCCTGCCCTCATTAAAGCATGCCCTCATCTAAAGATGCTTCAAGTCTAACATCTAGAAATCTTCTTGACAGGCTACCTTCTGAATTCAAAAACTGGTTTATAATTTGTTCCAATAATTAACCATTGTTATTCTTTTGTTTCCATAGAATTAGAAGAATTAGAATACCTCCATAGAGGTATTAAATACCTCATTGCTTGTGCAATATAGCATTGGCCTAACTTTGGGAGCCCACCTGCCTCATCACCTCTTGAAATGAGTTTAACTAAACTGACCTATTCTCAGGCCTAGGAAACGGGTTCAGTGAGATGTGGAATAAACTGCCACTCAGCTACTAACCAAATTCTTCTCTCCACAGT
This sequence comes from Balaenoptera acutorostrata, assembly GCF_949987535.1. Lineage (NCBI taxonomy): Eukaryota > Metazoa > Chordata > Mammalia > Artiodactyla > Balaenopteridae > Balaenoptera > Balaenoptera acutorostrata. The sequence continues at coordinate 23,358,329 of NC_080064.1, read as the reverse complement.
CACCGGCTCAGCTATTAACATGAAAAACTTCCAGGCAAGTTTCAGAGGAGACAACTGTTGAGGCAGAGCACCCCAAAGTGTCATATACATTAGTTTGCATTAAAGCTCCCTGAGGAACAACCACTGCAAGAAGAAAGCTCTGACCCTCCTCTTTGTCCCCTGAAGGCAGAAAATGAATCTCCCATTGAAAGGTGCCCTCCCTGTACCGGGAGGTAGAGACTCATCCTTATCGCCAGAGATCGGGAATTCGGGGCCAAGAAGGCTGTGTAAACAAACTCTGCTTAGGTAATTCACTAATTAGTACCCAAGCCCAGGTTTCTTTGTCTTTGTCACAAATTTATTGTTTCTTTGTTTAAAAGATATAAAGGCTGCCTGCCTCGGTCATTTCTTTGAGTCTCACATTTCTCTAAACTCCCGTACGTACAAAATTAAAATTTGATTTTCTCCTGTGAATCTGTCTCATGTCAACTTTTTACATTTTATTTATTTATTTTTATTTTTGGCTGCGTTGGGTCTTTGTTGCTGCACACGGGCTTTCTCTAGTTGTGGCAAGTGGGGGCTACTCTTCATTGCGGTGGGCAGGCTTCTTATTGAGGTGGCTTCTCTTGTTGCCGGGCATGGGCTCTAGGTGCGCGGGCTTCAGTAGTTGTGGCACACGGGCTCTAGCGCACAGGCTCAGTAGTTGTGGTGCACCGGCTTAGCTGCTCCACAGCATGTGGGATCTTCCCAGACCAGGGCTTGAACCTGTGTCCCCTGCATTGGCAGGCAGATTCTTAACCACTGAGCCACCAGGGAAGTCCTCATGTCAACTTAATGACTAGACCAGCCAGAAGAACCTAGAGGGGTAGAGGAATATTTTTCCTCCTCAGTTGTCACATGTGGGGAAACGGAGGCTCAGAGAGGGGAAGTCCATGTACAAAATTTGAGCTTGAGTGTCTGCCTCCAAGTCTTGGCCCTTTGAATAGAAATCCCAGGCTCTTTCCACTAGCCCAGATATTGCAAATCGACGGCCTCAGGCAGAATCCTGCTCCCAGATGGAATTTGTTTGACACCCACAGTATAATAAAAATCTGAAAATTTCATAGAAAGACACAAGATCTCTGATTTCTCTTGAAAAAGCAGGGAATTGAGACACTGTATTGCAACAGTCCTCCATGGCAACAATTATGAAGAGTCAAGCTCACCTTCAAGAGCATCACAGGCTTTGGAGCCAGATGACTAGGTTACCTTGGGCAAGTGACATATCCCTTGGGCCCCAATGACATCGTCTATATGATGGGTATATCACTGATGTCTACCTAAAGGGTTGTCCTGAGCAATAAATGAGTTTAACGCATGTAAACCCAGGTGGGCTCACAGGCCAGACTATCACTGTGCTCACTCTGGTTCTCCTGTGATGGGACCTGTCCTCTCCTGGTGCCCACAGTTCCTTCCTCTGCCTTTTATCTCTACTGCCTTCACCCTCTCACTCATGTATGTGACCTGCCCCCCTGCCCCAGGCCACTAGAGCTTGTGAGCCCTGAACTCCCAGGGGCACTTCCCAACCCAATGCGAGAAAGATTTAGGCTGAAAAATGGCAGGACTCAGATATGGGTCAGAGTGTCCAGGCCAGAATGTTCTCGATGTGAGTTCCAAGCTGGATTCTGCCCTCAGTCTGTGTGTGTGAAACTGCGCATCTGCATCTGGGGTGCCTTCACCAACCCACGTATCTATCCACAGGTGGCGTGGAGGCCCCCAGAGCACTGGAAGAGAGAGAATGGTCTGAAAGGGGCAGAGAGCCTGGAGGACCCCCCAGTATCCTGGGGCAGCATCAATGTGACCATGATGACAGGTTCATCCCCTCCCACATCCTCACACCTGGGGCTTCTCCAGGCTCAGCTGCTCCACCCACGTGATGCCTAGGACTTCCCTGAGCTCCCACCAGGGGCTCCAGGCCAGTGGGGGAAAAGGACCCCTTCTCCACTCTCCTGAAAAACATCCGTCACGACCAACAGGACGGTATGAATGGTCCATGGGTACTGTCAGTGGAACCAAGCAGGGGGCCTGGGTGAACTTGGTGGGAGAGAGAAAGATTGATTTTCAGATTATCTCCCAATCCATAGTTGTCAAGGAAGAAAAAAGACCTAAACAATCATAAAATTAAACCAAATGACTTTCTGAATGCTGAATCGTTTCTCTCCCGCCCGTGGACACCTTTCACCCGTCCCTAGGGAGGCGACGATGAATGGACTCGCCGTGTGTATATTCCCCAACTGGTCCCTCTGACCATCCATGCACCTCTGCAGTCAGCAGGGATTGATTGTGCTCCTACTGTGTGCCCGGCCCTGTGCTTGGCGCCAAGAACCTGGCGACGAATGGGCAAACACCACCCCTTCCTCATGGGTCCACTGACCAGGGGCAACGCCTGGCAGTGACCAACCACCACAAGTCCAGAAGCACTCCCCATCCTCTTGCGAGTCTTCCCTGAGTGAGCCCACTGTGACCACCCCGCTTGTAACTGCAGCCCCTCCCAGCTCCTCCAACCCCCCATCCTGCTCTTATCATCTTCAGACATACAGTATAATTTACTTATTCATTGTGTTTATTGTTTATCTGTAATACACACACACACACACACACACACACACACACACACACACAGGCTTGTAAGCTCCAGATCAGCAAGGACTCTGCTGTGATTTGGTTTTGATGCATCACCTGCATCTGCAGTGGTGCCTGGCATATAGCAGGTGCTCAGGAAATATTTGTGGAATGAATGAATGATCACCGACCTAGTCACCATTCTCATCAACCACCAGAACAGTGACCGTCCTGGGCCCAGTGCCTGAGCTCAGCACAGAAGTGGGCGTCCTCTTTCTCAGTTGCCACTGGGGGTCAGTGGTAGAAGGCGTTTGCAGTTCCACGGGGAAGGAGAGAGCTGGGGAAGTGGTTTTAGGGCTTGGGATACAACTGGGGGAACCGCTGGTTTGGAGGAGGGGGAGTGAGTTTCAAAGAGTGCACTTGAGGGAGGGGTGGGGGAGCTGAGAACATGCGTGTAGCTGATGGTGGTGGTGGCTTCAGGGAGATGCTAGGTCTAAACAAGGGCCACACAGGGGAAGAGGAAGTGAGGAGCGGGGCTTGGGGCCAGGCCAGGCCAGGGGTGGGGCCCGGAGAGCCAGCAGGAAGCACCCTGACCCCTGTCGGGTACTCGCATGCCTTGTGTCAGGATGAGGTAAAGGGCTGCTCCCCAGTCCTGCACCGGGGCTCAGGCTCTGGCAAATTCCTTTCTCCCTGTCCCTCCCCCATCCTCCCCGTCACCTGCCTCACTTGACCCTGGTCTGGGCTTGAGGGCCAGCCAAGGACAGTGGGTGCATCACCTACCTTCAGACTCCCAGACTAGCCTTTGGGAAAGCCTTGTCTACCCACCCCATCACACACTCATGGGGAAACTGAGGCCCAGAAAGGGTGAGAAGTACACTGGGTTGTTATACTCGCTTTCCCCTTTCCTGCCTCTCAAGAGTGGACAGGCCCTGGACGGGAGGCCAGGAGACCTAGACACTCTTCCTGCCGTCTGTCCCCTGTCACCTGTGCCACTGGGTGGGCTCACTCAGGACACTCTGGAGGGAAGACTCGCAAGAGGATGGGGAGTGCTTCTGGACTTTCTTTTTTTTTTTTTTTTTTCATTACCTACTCAATCCGTTTGGTGTATTTCAAAAGGTGCAATACTTTTCTTCATTTATCAGTGAAAGAAGTTAGAAATTAACTTCCAAAAAAAAAATCAGCAAATGGCAAACAAATTTCCTTGAGAGTCACGGTCACATTATGCCGCCCAATGGCAGCAGGGTAAGTCATTATGCTGCCTCAATTTCCCCATCTGTAAATTGAGCCCAAGAGGCAATATCTTCCTTCCTTTGAGCCTGCACAAAGCTGAACGCTCCAACTTCTGCTCACCCTGGACAATAATACATCCCTTGAACTGAACAGAAGTAACCTCCTGTTTCTCCTTTGCTGGAGGGGTGGGGAACTCAGAGTTACTGAGCAGCTCCCACACACCAGGCTCATTCATGTATGTTCTCTTACCTAGTGCTCACCACAGTCCTGGGAAGATTTCCCATTTTATAGATAGAGAAACTGAGGCTCAGAGATATGACACAACTTACGCAGTTACCCAAATCCAGTGGGTGGCAGAATGGGGATTTGAACCCAGCTCTGTGTAAGGCCAAGCCCACTGTCCTCTCTGCACCCATAGCCTCTGACCTCCTGTTCCCACCTCCATCCCTGCCCTGGGGAGACAGGTTGCCTCCTTTCCTACGTGCCCCCCTAACAAAAGTGGAGGAGTTTAGCTTCTCCCCCTCAGGCTCCCCCTGGCTGAGTCAGCCCCTCACTGTGGTGAGCATTCCCTTCCTCCGATTGGGCCCCCAAGGCTTGCAGCGTCTTTACAAGGGAAACTTAGAAATCTGCTTGCTTTAACGCCACCTCTTCGTCTGAATAATACTGTCCAGGAGCGCCATGTGGGAGACACCAGGGCAGGTCACGGGTTTCTGGGCCAGCTCTCAGGCCGGACTCCTGCCAGCTCAGGATGCTTCACTCTGCCCTGCCAGCCAGCGTCCCCCTAATGTGATGAGTGGCCCTGATTTAGAGATGGAGGGGGAGGGACCCCCAGCTTGAGAGTTTAGACCCTGGCTCCAGCAGGACATTTCCTGAGATAGCATAGGCTGCGTGCTAAAAGCACGACCCTGATCACTAGGGAAACACGGCAGATCTGTCTTGATCTTCACCCCTCTGACAGTCACTCCCCTGGCCTCTGCTCTAGCTTGTGGCTGCTGCCCCCAGACTGGACAGTTCTGGAACCAGGAGAGAGGGCGGGCTTGGGCTTGAGGGGCTGTGTGGTGCAGTGGTTACATGCTTGGGCTTGGAGCCAGCTGGACCTGCATTCAAGTCACAGCTGTGCCCCCCGCTAGCTGGGTGCTCTCAGATGAAGTATTTATTTTATGCAGTATTTATTTTATATGATACAGTAAATTTTACTTTCTGGCATCCAGTTCTATGAATTTTAGCACATGGGTAAATTTGTGTGACTTCCCCCACAGTCAGGATACAAAACAATCCCATAACCCCAATAACATCCTTCACACTAATGCCTCATAGTCACACCCTCTCCCCAACCCAAAACTCTAGCAACTACTGATCTGTTCTCCATCACTATTGGTTTGTCTTTTCAAGAATGTCATATACAGGAAAGCATACACTAATGTTTTGAAACTGACTTTTTCATTCAGCATAATGCCTTTGAGATTCATCCAAGTTGTTACATATATAAATAGTGCATTCCTTTTTATTGCTGAGTAGTATGCCATTGTGTGGATGGACCAATACTTGTTTATCCAGTCAAACAAACATTTGAATTGAAGGACATTTGAGTTGTTCTTCTTTTTGATGATTATGAACAGAGCTGCTGTAAGCATTCATGTACAAGAGTGGAATTGCTGGACCCTGTGATAAGTACATAATTAATGTTTAAGAAACTACCAAAGTGTTTACCACTACACCATTTTGCATTTCCACTGGCAAATGTGTGAGAGTTGTTCATACATCCTTCCCAGTTGTTCCACATCCTTGTCAACACTTGTTATTGTCAGTATTTTTATTTTAGCCATTCTAATATGTATGTAATGGTATGTCATTGTGGCTTTAATTCTCATTTCCTCAATGGCTAATGGTATAGAACAATTTCCCACCTGTACATTCTCTCTGAGGTCTGTTCAAGTCTTTTGTCCATTTTCTAGTTGTGTATTCTTACTGCTGAGTTTTGTGAGCTTTTTACATATTCTAGATACAAATCTTTTGTTGGCTATGTGATTTCAGATATTTTCTTCCAGTCTGTGGCCTGTCTTTTCATTCTCTTAAGAGTGCTTTTTGCATAGCAATTTTTTTCATTTTGATGAACTATCATTTATCAACTTTTTATTTTGTGGATCATGTTTTGGTGCTGCATGTAAAAACAATTTGCCTAAATCCAAGGCATGAATATTTTCTCCTATGTTTTCTTTTAAGAGTTTCATTGTTCTTTTTACATTTTGATCTATGATCCGTCTTGAGTTGATTTTTTATAAAGTGTGACATTTAGATGGAGGTTTACTTTTTGCATATGGATGTCCGCTTATTCCAGCATCATTTGTTGAAAAGACTCAGCAAAGTGTTTAACCTCTCTGAGCCTCAGTCTTCTCCTCTGTAGGATGGGGTTGGTAACAGCACCTGCTTCACAGGGTTCTTATGTCATAATCATCCCCTGTTCCCTCCTGATTAGTAAAGAAACCAGGTTCTGGACATGTTAGGATTTTTATGTTTTCCACCAACTGTTTACTTCACCGTAAGTCTGTGATGAATAAAAGATGATGTTTATTTACAAGTTCCTGGTATGCAGTAGGTGTGCAGTATATAGGAAATGGCTGCAGCCAGACAGCCTGGGTTCAAATCCCAGCTCTGCTACTCCCTGGCTGTGTGGCCTTCAGGAAGCTATTTAATCTCTCTGGGCCTCAGTTTGCTCACCTGTAGAATAGGGATGAGGATAGTAGCACCTATAAAGTGTCTGGGACAGGACCTGGCACACAGTGCAGATGACATGCTGACCCTCCCGCCTGTGGCCAGCCCCTTGGATGCCAAACTCATTTCCTGACACCTTGAGTAATGTAGGCAAACTTATGAAAAAAAGTGAAAGGAAAAACGATTTGAAGCTGTATGTGCAGGATGACACCAGTTAAACACACACAGACAGGTATGGGCACATATATGGGGATGGGCACGTACCCGCATGCACACACCCTGGCAGCAGCCAGCTGCCTGGGCATTGCTCAGGAGAATAACCAGCTGTGGTTAGATAAATGTCTCCCTGCTGCTACTCATCCAAGTGGGGCTGCCTGGGTGAGATGCAGCTAAACAGAAATCAGTGCACCTATATATACAATGGAATATTACTCAGCCGTAAAAAGAAACGAAATGGAGTTATTTGTGGTGAGGTGGATGGACCTAGAGTCTGTCATACAGAGTGAAGTAAGTCAGAAAGAGAAAAACAAATACCATATGCTAACACATATATATGGAATCTAAAAAAAAAAAAAAATGGTCTGAGGAACCTAGGGGCAGGACAGGAATAAAGATGCAGACATAGAGAATGGACTTGAGGACACGTGGAGGGGGAAGGGTAAGCTGGGACGAAGTGAGAGAGTGGCATGGACATATATACACTACCAAATGTAAAATAGCTAGCAGGAAGCAGCTGCATAGCACAGGGAGATCAGCTCAGTGCTTTGTGACCACCTAGGGGGTGGGATAAGGAGGGTGGGAGGGAGAAGGCAAGAGGGAGGGGATATGGGGACATAAGTATACGTATAGCTGATTCACTTTGTTATACAGCAGAAACTAACACACCATTGTAAAGCAATTATACTCCAATAAAGATGTAAAAAAAAAAAGAAAGAAAGAAAGAAATCAGTGCACCTGCCCCTGTGACTCACACCCTTGGGGTGGGAGGGAGGATGGCAGAGGAGAGGGCGTGTGTGAAGCATCCACTGCCTCTTGATGCTTGCGGCAGACCCGCCCAAGTGCAGCCCCACAGGCCTCTCTGGTCTCTGGTTTAACCGCTTGGTGGCCGTTAACTTCTTTGCGGTTCCCCAGTGCATTTTTTTTTAACTGAATTAAGGATTTTTTTTTAACATCTTTATTGGAGTATAATTGCTTTACAATGGTGTGTTAGTTTCTGCTTTATAACAAAGTGAATCAGTTATACATATACATATGTTCCCATATCTCTTCCCTCTTGCATCTCCCTCCCTCCCACCCTCCCTATCCCACCCCTCTAGGTGGTCACAAAGCACCGAGCTGATCTCCCTGTGCTATGCGGCTGCTTCCCACTAGCTATCTATTTTACGTTTGGTAGTGTATATATGTCCATGCCACTCTCTCACTTTGTCACATCTTACCCTTCCCCCTCCCCATATCCTCTAGTCCATTCTCTAGTAGGTCTGTGTCTTTATTCCCGTCTTGCCACTAGGTTCTTCATGACCTTTTTTTTTTCCCTTAGATTCCATATATATGTGTTAGCATATGGTATTTGTTTTTCTCTTTCTGACTTACTTCACTCTGTATGGCAGACTCTAACTCCATCCACCTCACGACAAATAACTCCATTTCGTTTCTTTTTATGGCTGAGTAATAGTCCATTGTGTATATGTGCCACATCTTCTTTATCCATTCATCCGATGATGGACACTTAGGTTGCTTCCATGTCCTGGCTATTGTAAGTAGAGCTGCAATGAACATTGTGGTACATGACTCTTTTTGAATTATGGTTTTCTCAGGGTATATGCCCAGTAATGGGATTGCTGGGTCGTATGGTAGTTCTATTTTTAGTTTTTTAAGGAACCTCCATACTGTTCTCCATAGTGGCTGTATCAATTTACATTCCCACCAACAGTGAAAGAGTGTTCCCTTTTCTCCACACCCTCTCCAGCATTTACTGTTTCTAGATTTTTTGATGATGGCCATTCTGACTGGTGTGAGATGATATCTCATTGTAGTTTTGATTTACATTTCTCTAATGATTAATGATGTTGAGCATTATTTCATGTGTTTGTTGGCAATCTGTATATCTTCTTTGGAGAAATGTCTATTTAGGTCTTCCACCCATTTTTGGATTGGGTTGTTTGTTTTTTTGTTATTGAGCTGCATGAGCTGCTTGTAAGTTTTGGAGATTAATCCTTTGTCAGTTGTTTCGTTTGCAAATATTTTCTCCCATTCTGAGGGTTGTCTTTTGGTCTTGTTTATGGTCTCCTTTGCTGTGCAAAAGCTTTTAAGATTCATTAGGTCCCATTTGTTTATTTTTGTTTTTATTTCCATTTCTCTAGGAGCTGGGTCAAAAAGGATCTTGCTGTGATTTATGTCATAGTGTTCTGCCTATAAACTCAAAATGGATTAAAGACCTAAATGTAAGGCCAGACACTATCAAACTCTTAGAGGAAAACATAGGCAGAACACCCCAGTGCATTTTGAGGTGACCTCATTGCTTTCAAGTCAGACCATCCAAACGAAGCCTCCATATTTGGTGAAAAACTTCAGAGCCATTTTCATCCACAGGGATAACAGACAGACAGAAATTTAATTTGATTTATAGTCATATACATAAAAGGAAACTTGAAATATGCCATAGTGTGAACAGTGGTCACCTCTGAGGAGTGGGATCATGGGTACCTGCTACTTTCTTCCTTACATCTTTTTGGTGTTTTCCTCAAGAGACGTGCGCTGTCAGAATCATCTCAAAGCAAACATTAGTTAAGAGCCTGTCCTGCACCTGGTGTTTTCCTCCACCGACCCAGACCCAGACCCAGGGGAGTCACATGCTCCTGCCCACCAGGTAATCAGAAACAGGTGTGGTGGACAATCGATCATTCCGGGGAGGTCAGGGCTGGGTCTGTATAAAGATTGGTACCCAGGTCAGAACTTTCCAGAAAGGCAGGTGTTACCTGCATCTTTGCAGCCTTGCTGCCGGCCTCTTTCCTGCCCAGAGGGCGCTGGGTGAACCCTGGGGACAGCTGCAGCCAAGGCCGTGATGGCTGTGACTGGCCACCGTCGGGTGACCACCACGGGCCTGGCCCTACAACAAGTGTGCGAAGTGGACATTGCTGGCCCCATTTGGCAGATGAGAAAGTTAAGGATCAGAGAGGTGAAGTGACAGGGCTGAGGTTACACAGCTAGGATCTGGTAGAGTCAGGATGCCAATGCAGTGGCCACCAAGGCCTGATTTAAGGCTTAGAACACCTGGATAATCTCCATCATCCCCCACAAGCCTCCTTAAATAAAAGTATTGCCTAGGGTAAATGCAGCTTTAAGGCAAGAGCTCTGCCCCCGCCCGAGCCCCGCTCCGTGTCGGAATCCTGGAGCAGGTGTGCCATCTGAGGGGTGCCCTGCTCCAAAGCCCAGGTGCTCCCTCCTCTCCAGAAGGTTTCTCAGACTCAACCTTCACAGGCAGAGCCCCAGAACCTGGCCATCCAGGGCTCACTCCCGCTTAGGTGAGGCTGGGGAGAGCGGAGGGGACAGCTGGCTGGTCGGTAAGCCTACAGTGTGTCTCCAGCCATGGCCTCTCTGAGCTGTTCCCTCTTTGTGCTTCCAAAGACCATCTTGGGGGAAAGAAGGCAGCCCACCTCAGTCACCTCTCTTGTTTCCATCCTGGAGAGCAGAGCTGGGGTCCTGGCACTTGCAGTGAACTCTATCTCCACCCCTTCTCCACGGCCTGTGATCAGGGAACATGGGAGCACAGACCACCAGGCTCCCGGTCTTCGGGGCTGGGGTCAGGCTGAGGTGAGGTGTGGAGCAGAAGGGATGGGTTTCCGCCTTCACTTCACTATGGGACACAGGTTGAAAATGAGACCGAGTGCAGCTCACTCAGGTGCTGGGCCACCGTGATAAATCACAGGTGCTGTTTCTGTTCAGCTGTGGCTTCTGCCCTGCCTGCACCTGGACGGGTCTTCAGCTCCCCACCCTGCTCTGACTTGGGAGAAAGGAGAGATGAGATCCCATCCTGACTCAATCGAAGCCTCTGCAAAAACTCTAGAGTGAGAGTCGCCTGTGGGTTTTGGCTATCCCTGGAGATTTTAGAAAGTAGAGCAGATAAAATGCATAATAATTTCTATGTATGGAGGGATGGGGGGTTTATCTTACCTGTGCTCTTGTACCTGCTGTCTCATTAAACCTCATCATAACCAGGGTGGAGAAGGGATTATTATCTCCCTATCTCCTTTTTAAGGATGAGGAACGGAGGTTCAGAAGGGACAGAACCGTGTCAGGTCACATCAACAGCAGCAGAGCCGGCATTAGACCAGGGTCAGAGTGACTCTAGTGCCTGCCTTGTTACCAGAGGCCATCTGCAGCCACTGTCACCTTCATGCTCTCATGTGTTGCGAGAGGTGGGCAGTGTGGGGACCAGGATCCCCACTATACAGACAGGAAAACTGAGATAAGACAGCATGGGTGACCTGTCCAAGGTCCTGCAGTTTGTTTGCTGCTGGGCTTATTCCAGGGCCCAGAATTGCAGCTCTTCAGCTGAAGATGCTTGCAATGAAGATGGCATCGACTGTATTTCACTCTTCATCCCTGGCTCTCCGTCTTTAGATTGCTGAAGAACCACCCAGGGGTGGGTGTGTCTGTTAAAATGCACGATCCCAGGCCTGACCCAGAGACTCTGACTTAGTAGAGATGGGGATGGAGCCAGGGAATCTGTATTTTATACACAGCATAGCCCCTCACCCAGGTGCTTCTAGCAGGTCAAGTGCATGCAGACCACCCTTGGAGAAACACTGGTGTAGGGTGTTCCAGGCTCCATACTCAGTTCTATATGGACATTTTATAGCCTAGTGTTTAAGATCTAAGATTCTAGATTCATCCAATTTGGACTCAAGGACCAGCTCTTCCACTCACCAGCTTGAACCCAGGGAAAGTTATCTAACTGCTCTATGTCCAGTGTCCCCACCTGAAAGTGGGGATAATAATAGTACCTCCCTCATAAGGCCCTTGCAAGGAATGTTGAGCACTTAGAACAGTGCCTGCACAGAGCAAAGCTTGATGATGGTAATCCTCAAACGGCCCTGCAGTGTAGATATCCTAGGCCCACTCTACAGATGAGGAGGTGTGGGCACAGAGATGACGTAAGCTGTATAAGGACACACAGCCAGTGAGTGACAGAGCTGGGACTCAAAGAACACAGTGCTCCTAAAGGCTATGTGACCCTGTTCTGGTAGCACAAACTCCCTGGCCCTGCCCTTTGCACCCGCACCCACAGGGCACTGCCACACAGGAGGGAGTCAGAAGAGGCCCCCCGGTGCTAGGCAGAGATTTGCTGCAAAGGGCTAGGGATCTACACCGTGATTCTTCAATTGGTACTGCCCAGAGGCTCCAAATTGCATCCCTTTTTGCCACAGATACTTTAAATATTATTGGATCTGTTGTATCATAAGGCCAAAGGGATAGAGCAACATGCACTGTAGCCTAGAATTACTGCAGAGACTTCTCTTCCTAGGTTCCCACTCAAAAGTGGCAGCTTTATAGATGATCTTGCCGTTAGATGGAAGTGAATCCGTGTGATGCTTTGTGGAATGTCAAGACAGCCAAGACTACGTTATGAGCCACAGTAGACTTGCCATACCCCTTAGGCAATATTCTGACAGTATACTGTTGGCCCAGCCAGGTCAAAGAAAACTGCTTCTGGTGGACCTTGCAAAACTGGTATAGAGAAAAAGCCATCAGCAAAGCCAATAGTTGTATTCTAATTGCCAGGGGCCATGTCGATTTGCTCTAGCAAAAATAATACATCTGGGAAAACAGCTGCAATTGGAAAAACTACCTGACTACGTTTACAATAATCCAGTCATTTTCCAAGATCCATCTAACTTCTGAACAAGTTGATCAGATTAGTTAACACACCTATTTAGAAGCACCCCTGTTTCTTTCAAGTTTTTTTAAGTTCTTGTGCAAAGAGTTTTGGGGTTTTATTTGTTTGTTTGTTTGCTTGTTTATTTTTTATTTTTTATACAATTTTGAAAAGTTACTTTCTGTTTAGTTATTACAAAATATTGGCTATATTTCCCATGTTGCACAATACATCCTTGTGCCTATCTTGCACCCAATAGTTTGTACCTCCCACACCCCAACCCCTATATTGCCCCTCCCCCCACTGGTAACCACTAGTTTGTTCTCTTTATCTGTGAGTCTGCTTCTTTCTTTGTTATGTTCACTAGTTTGTTGTATTTTTTGATTCCACATATAAGTGATATCATACAGTATTTGTCTTTCTCTGTCTGACTTATTTCACTTAGCATAATGCCCTCCAAGTCCATCCATGTTGCTGCAAATGGCAAAACTTCATTCTCTTTTGAGGCTGAATAGTATTCCATTGTATATATAATATATACCGCACCTTCTTTATAATATTTACTGCACCATTCATCTGTTGATGGATACTTAGGTTGTTTACATATCTTGGCAATTGTAAATAATGCTTCTATGAACATTGGGGTTCATGTGTCTTTTTGAATTAGTGTTTTGTTTTTGATGGTGGCGTTAATCTGCAATCTGCACCACCACCGCCTCCTATAGGGAACATTATCACTTTGGGTTTACTACCTTTCTAGGGAGGGAAAGTTCCAGAACTTCTTCTTAACCCTTCCTGGGCCAGAGAACCAAAGTGGGAGTTCTACCAGTTGCTATGTGTGTCTATTCCAATTATACTTTTGGAAACTAGGGAAATAACAGACTTGGCCCACTGTGAGATGAGCTTGAAATAAGATCCCATCTATCACCTGGTGGTTGTAAATCCCCACTTTGACTAGTGGAGCACAGTGGCAGGTTGGGTCCCCAGGACTTAGCATCAATTCATAGCCAGTATTCGAAATTCCTAAAAGGCCTGAGTCTTTCCTTTTCTCCAGTAGACAGTCACTCTAGTACAGGGATTGGCAAGCCATGTCCCGTGTGCCACGTCTGGCCCATGGCCTATCTTTGTATGGCCCATGAGCTAAAAATAGTTTTACATTTGTAAAGGGTTGTTTAAAAAAAATAGCATCTTTGCTGGTCCATATCCTGAGACCTGTTCCAGTACCGATTCTATATCAGTCAAGACCTAGACAGAAAATAGGATCACAGAATTTTATCAGGAAAATTTAATGTAAAGGATGACTGGCTAGTAATGGGATGAACTGCTAAGAAGTGAAGAGAACTCTAACAGAAATAGCTGATCTACGGAGTTGAGGCAGGGCACTCAAGGAGTAAACTAATTTGAAAGAACCACTCCTGCTGCCCCCCAGTGCTGTGATTCAGACCTCATTGGAGAGGGTGTGGCTGGAGCCGCTGAAGTTTGGTGAAGAGTTTGCTGAGGCCCCACAGGCTGAGGCTGGCAGAAAACAGCCCGCAGCAGGACCAAACCAAGTCGCCAGGCATCTGCTCCCTGCGATGCCACGGAACCTCGCTGGGAAACCCACCCCCTCCGCAAGATGGAGAAAACGATGGTGCCGACACCGTTGTTGTGAGGATTCAGCAATTCAAAACGTGTGGGGCTTCCCTGGTGGTGCGGTGGTTGAGAGTCTGCCTGCCGAGGCAGGGGACACTGGTTCGAGCCCTGGTCTGGGAAGATCCCACGTGCCGCGGAGCAGCTGGGCCCGTGAGCCACAATTGCTGAGCCTGCGCGTCTGGAGCCTGTGCTCCGCAACGGGAGAGGCCGCGATGGTGAGAGGCCCGCGCACCGCGATGAGGAGTGGCCCCCGCTTGCCGCAACTAGAGAAAACCCTCGCACAGAAACGAAGACCCAACACAGCCATAAATAAATAAATTAATTAATTTTGAAAAAAAAAAGAAAAAAAAAAGAAATCTTTAGGTGAGAATTCTTAAAAAAAAAAAAACACGTTTGAAAGGCTTAGAACGAATGGTGTTTCTCTAAGTGTGGGTAAGCCCTCCGTAAATGTTTGCTGTCACTGTTTTTGTCATCACCTTTATTACCACTCTCCCCAAGGGGAGGAAACTCAGCCTGCTGAAGGCCACGGCAGGACACAGCAACACTGGACTCCAAGCCCCAGCCCATCTGGTGTCAAAGACCATGTTCTTTTCACTTGCACCAAGCAAGAAGCTCCTGGTCCAGTCTCAGTATTATATAGATAAACGGGGAATCTGAGGTCCAGAGAGTGGAAGGCACATGCCTGGAGTCACACAGCGAGAGGGGCCCGAATCAGGCCCAGGCCCCGCTCTCAGCCGTCTCTGGGCGGAATCCTGGAGACAACAGTAATCCCAGTCACCTGTGCGAATGTGACCCCACTCTGCTAACTTTCCCCTCCCCCTCCTTGTCTAATATTGATTTAACCTGTGGTTTTATGGTTAATCATCTCGTAGTAAATCTCTGCTTTAACCTCCCACTGGGCCACCCAGGCTGTCTTTTTATTAGGAAATAAATAGTACAGGCACTTTGTGCCACACCGTGGCCAATATGGGGAGCTTGCTGGTGGGAGTTGAGGCCGTGGAGCCTGGAGGAGCCTGGAGGCCCTGTAGACAAAGATAGGTGTGAGAATAATTCCAAGATGATGCGTGTGTGGGCATGGTTTATGCAAAACACAAAAGCTGAGATAAAATTGGCTTCTGCTCCAAAGCTCTAGGTAAGATTTTAAATGAAAGGATCAGCTGAGACATAAGTCCCCACACTGCTGCTTCCATGCTGGGCCTTCTGAGGCCAGCCTGACCCTCTCTGGGCCTCCGGGAACCTGAGGAGGGGGTTTGGGAACTGTCACTCAGGGGTAATCCACCCACTCAGCGTGGTGAGAGTGAGCAGACAAGGGCCAGCTCAGAAGGAAGCTCCCCCCACAGACCTCTGAGGAGCCCTGGGGTCAGTCCTGCCTCACCCAGCTTCCTGTCTCTCTGACTCTCTGAACAGAAAGAACACTGGACAGGAAGTCAGAAGCCTGAGGCCTGGCAACCAAAAAAAGGCCGGAGGCTACAAATAAGAAAAGAGCTTAGGACTTCCCTGGTGGTGCAGTGGTTAAGAATCTGTCTGCCGGGCTTCCCTGGTGGCGCAGTGGTTGAGGGTCTGCCTGCCAATGCAGGGGACGCGGGTTCGAGCCCTGGTCTGGGAGGATGCCACATGCCACGGAGCAACTGGGCCCGTGAGCCGCAACTGCTGAGCCTGAGCGTCTGGAACCTCTGCTCCGCAACGGGAGAGGCCGCGATGGTGAGAGGCCCGCGCACCGCGATGAAGAGTGGCCCCCACTCGCCGCAACTGGGGAAAGCCCTCACACAGAAACGAAGACCCAACACAGCCAAAAATAAACATAATAAATAAATAATAAATAAAAATTAAAAAAAAAAAAAAAAAGAAAGAATCTGTCTGCCAAGGCAGGCCACACGGGTTGGAGTCCTGGTCCGGGAAGATCCCACATGCTGCAGGGCAACTAAGCCCGTGTGCCACAACTACTGAGCCTGCGCTCTGGAGCCCGCGAGCCACAACTACTGAAGCCCATGCGCCACAACTACTGAAGCCCACGTGCCTAGAGCCCGTGCTCCCCAACAAAAGAAGCCACCGCAATGAGAAGGCCGCACACCACAACGAAGAGTAGCCCCTGCTCGTTGTAACTAGAGAAAACCTGCGCGCAGCAACTGAGACCCAACGCAGCCAATAATTAATTAATTAATTAATTTTTAAATATATATATTAACCATCTAAAAAAAAAAAGAAAAGAAAAGAGTTTATTAAGGGTCTTAAGAACTGCAATTTGGGAGACAGAGATTGAGTTAAAACCGAAAGAATGTTCTGGGGAAGAGAAAGAGTCAAGGGCTTATTAAGGAAAATGCCTCAAGGCTGTACTCTGACACAAGAAAAGAAATATTTGTCCTTAAGTGAGGGCTGTCACGAGTTGTTTTAGGGTAAGGGTCCCCTAATTTTCTTGAGTTTCTGGCAGATGTTCTGTGTACCTTTGTTAGGAAGATAAGTGGTCAAAAGGTCAGATTCCCTCCAGACTGAGCCGTGCATAGGTCACACTTCCTCAATGGTCTCCTGGCTTCATTTTAGGGAATTGTCTTAGCAATACTAACTCCATTTTTATTTTTCTTTCACAGGCCTCAGCCCAGCCTGTATGACGATTTGCTGCATAACCTTGGACAAGGGTCTTCCTCTTTGGAGCCTGAGATACTGTGATTTATAAGAAATATATATTTAGTCTTCATGCACTGTTCCTGGCACAGAGCTCCTAAAACTCTTGGAATTTCCTAAGCTTTGAGAGCAATAAAGGTGCCTTTTGTTGTATGAAGGAGGTGACTTTTGGAAAGCACCGAGGTTAACCTCAGAATGGGGACTGGTTGCCAGAGGAACCAACCAGGCGATTGGAGGGTTAGAATTTTCAGTCCCTCCCCTCCCCCAGCCCCCACCAACCTCTAGGGAGGGGAAAGGGGCTAGACTTTCAGTTCAGTCACCGATGGCCAATGATGTAATCCACCGTTCCTATGTAATGAAGTCTCTTCCCGCACCTTGCCCTATGTACCTCTTCTATCTGGCCATTCCTGAGTTATATCTGTTTACAATAAATGGGTAATCTAGTGAATAAAATGTTTCTCTGGGTCCTGTGAGCCGCTCTAACAAATCAATTAAATCTGGGGAGGGGGTCTTGGCTCCCATCTATAGGCGGTTGGTCAGAAGCACAGGTGACAACCTGGACTTGCAATTGGCATCTGAAGTGAGGTGGGCAGGGAGTCGTAGGCACGAACCCTTCGCCTGTGGAATCTGACGCTATTTCCAGGGAGATAGCGTCGGAACTGAGTTAATTGCTTGGTGGTGTGGAAAAAAGCACTCACATCGGACGTCTCGTCTGTAAAGTGAGGGACATGCTGGACCCCAGTGTTCTTTCCAGTGACCCAGGTTGTGGGAGCCGCTGCAGGCTGGTCCACTCGAGGGGAGGAAGGTGTGCGGACTGGACGGGGCCCCTCTGCCCAGCTACCTGCCGCCTCTTCTCTGTGCCCCTCCGCCTCCCTCCCTCATCCCTGGGGGCCCCATCTGGCACCACCCTCATCCCTGCTCCCCAGATGCAATGGAAACATTTCAGCGTGGCTCAGTAGGATGCAGAGAACTGAGTCTGTCCCTCCAGATGGTGATGTCCTCTCCTGCTCCAAGCCCTAAACTTAGACGTGTGAGAGATGAAAACCAGAAGCTCTAGCTGCTCCTTCCTGTAGCTGTCATCCCACAACCTGTGCTGCAGAAAGCAGTGCCATAGAAGAATTGGAAGCAGGGTCTGGAAGAGCTCTCTGCACTCCCACGGCAGCATTACACACAACAGCCAAGATGCAGCCCGACTGGCCACTGGCCGGTGAATGCATGAGCAAAATGTGGTCTATCCCTACAGTGGAATATCATTCAGCCTTAAAAAGGAAGGAAAACCTGACCCATGCTGCAACACGGATGAACCTTGAGGACATTATGCTAAGAAAGATAAGCCAGTAGCAGAAAGACAAACACTGTATGATTCCACTTAGATGAGATGCTTCAAGTAGTCAAATCATAGAGACACAAAGTAGAACGGGGTCACCAGCGGCTGCGGGGAGGGAGGAACGGGGAGATGTCGTTTAATGGGGATGGAGTTTCAGTTTTACAAGAGAGAGTTGTGGGGATGGATGGTGGTAAGGGGTGCACAACATTAAGAATGCATTTAATACCACTGAACTATACACTTAAAATGATTAATATGGTAAATTCTACATTATGTGTATTTTACAACAATAAAAAAATTCAAAGATTAAAAAAACAGTGCCAAATAATAATAACAACAACTGTTGATTAGTGGGCATTTACCACCTAAGTACTGGGCGCTGCTTTAAGTAATTCACAAGCAGGAATTTATACACTGCTCCCAACAAGCCTGTGAAAAAGAAACCATTACCCCCATTTTACAGATGAGGAAACTGAGGCAGAAAGAAGCTAGGTAACTTGTCCAAGGTCACAGGGCTAGTAATGGCCAAGCCAGAACTGGACCAGACGCTCTGGCTCTTGAACCCTCATGGTGACACATGTGATAGCCCTTATTAGTCCTGATCTGGGTTTTTTGTGCATTTGCCCGGTGAGACCCTAGAAGGAGGCTCAGGGGAAGCTGGGGGGAATCAGCTGTGGATTCCACAGGAGGACGAGGACTGTCCCCCATCAGCCCCTTCCCCACAGTCCCCAGAGCCACCCAGAGCATCCCTGTGGGGAGTGAACCACACTCAGCCCGGCCTCTGGAGCCCCCAGTCCTGCGGCGTGTGGAGCAGCCAGCACCTGGCACTGGGGAGTCTGATGACTGCTGGCTCACCCATGGGTGGGGAAGCAGGTTCTGCATCAAGCGGTGCTGTACCAGGAGCAGCTTGAAGACTCCACGAGCCCTGAGAAGGAAAGTCACTGAGAGATTCAGGGATTTCCTGCTCTTAGTAAAGGGAGTGGCCAGGGCTTTCTGGGTGAGAGAAAGTTCCAGAGTTTGATCGCCTTCCAGGAGGCTGGAGGCAGCTCTGGCTGAGCCCAGGGAAGTCAGATGTCAATGCTTCATCTTGCCTCTTGTCCTCCAGAAGGTTATCAGCCCCGGAGCTGGTCACCACTGCCTTCAGGAAGTAACCACAGCAGGGACCGGCTTCCTTCCATGTGCTGGCCAGTACCTCCCTGCCTCCCACCCAGACCTTCCCAACGCACTTTGCAGATTATCACCGTCTTAAAAAATCAAAAAGACAGAGTTTATTTCAGAGCTGTCACGGGACAGAAGGGAAAGAGGAGGGCCTGGGGTCAGGCAAGTCTAGGTCACTTTCTAGTGGAATGAACCTGTGGCCTCAAACAATTCACATCCCACCTCTGAGCCTTCGTTTCTTTGGCTGCAAATGGGAACAAGGACCCGACCTCACTGGCCACGCGAGGATGAAACGCGATCACAGCCGGTGGGGGTTGATACACTCTTCCATCACCTCTTTGCTCTTGACGGAATGTCTTTTCGTGACCCGGGAAAGGAGGAGGTACCAGCGAGTGAAAAGGAACAAGAAAACATTTAAAAGTAAAACATTCAGCATTCCTAATCTTTGAAAACCAAACCTTTCCGCCAGGTTCAGGCGCGGACCCTCCTGCTGGGTCCTGGCTCTCTGCCCCTTTCTCCCCACACTCAGGGGTTCCTGCTTTGCTTCTGTGCCTGGACCGGAGCCAGACAGACAACGGAGCACTACCAGCCCCTGAGCCGCTGCCCAGAGAAGGGCCAGGCGCCCAGGCAGCGGGAAGGAGCCGGGAGAGAGGCCAGAAGCCAGCAGGGAAGATGGTGTGTGTGGGAGTGTGTGTGTGCCTGTGTGTGTGCATGAGACAGACAGAAAGATGAAAGAGAGAGTGAGAGAGAAGACAGACAGCACACAGAGACAGAGACAGAATGAGAAAGAGAGACAAAGAAGGAAAATTAACTGTGAATCCCTCTCTTTGCCTGGCACCCTCCCTCCTCCCTTACCCCTTTTCTGCCCCATCTTCACTCCACCACCACCCCAACCGCCCCCCAGCTCTGGTAACTCAGCCCCCCTTCTGTAAGTAAGGGCGATCACAGCACCGCCCCTGGGGTCCCGTGAACCATCGCACAATAGGTGTTCAGTAAACGTGGCTCTTACGATGCCCCTCGTTCAGGGAAAGATTTATTCGGTAGAATCTGGGCTGTGCTTCCCGAGGGAAGCATCCAGAGGAATCAGGACCCTTCTGATGCAGCCATCACCTCATCCAGAAAACCAGGACTGCTTTCAGTTGTTTATTTCTTATAAACGTTTTGATGTTTCATTCATGAAATATGGTTTTCCTGAGGCCTCTTGGAATACAGAGGCTGGAGTGAAGAATTTAATGAGAACTCGGGCCTGTGCTCCCTGAACAGCACCAAGGACACCACTCCAGGAAGCTGTGTCTGCTCTCAGAGCACGAGTCCTCATCCTAATGCTGCAGATTAAGTGGGGGGAAGGGTGGGGGACAACCTTCAGCTACAGGAGGGAGCGGGGGTCATGGACCCATTGCACAGGGAGGCAAAGTGGAGTCACTTCAGCATGCATAAACACACACCGTAGCTGGAATGGGGATGATAGTTCAGACTTTTCAAAGCACATAGGAGGTGCACAACGAAGATTGACAGAATGAATGAAGGACATCCCATTTTCAGGTTCGACTTGGGTCCCAGAATGCCCCTGAGGATGGGGGAGGGCAACTGCCATTATCTCATCTTTCTTGACAAAGAAGCAAAGGGTCAGAAAGGTCAAGCTACCTGCCCAAGGTCACACAGCAGCAGCTGGTCCTCTTGGCTCCTGGGGAGGACTGATCCAACTCTCCTTTGACAGACAGGGGAGCTCAGGCTGAAAGAGTGACAGTGGTGAGTGCAAGGGCAGCAGCAAGGGTAGTGCCAGGGCTGGTCAGGACTCACACCCAGGGTTTCTCTGACCCAGCACAGGCTGGGTCCCTGGATCCAGGCCTTCTCCTTCTCTTAGGCCCCTCTGCACTCCCACCTCCCTGTTCCCCTCCCACCCAGAGGCTGTGATGGCCCTTGGCCCCGCCCCTCCCCGACCTCAGCCTTGGGAGCCAAATGTCTGGCACTCACCAGGCCACTGGAGCTATGCACCCCCTTCAGCTCTCTACAGCCTCCAGGGAGATGTTCCCTTGTGTCCTCCCCACCAGAAGGTCAGGGGAACGGGGACCTCCCCACAGATGTTCTGCATCATCCCAGGAAGTGGGCTGTGGTTGCCAAGTCCAGTACTGAAATACCTCTCAGGGCACTGCCACCAGGCCTCATGACCGGGCCTCGCTTACATACCTCCTGTGACGGGACACTCACTCCCCTAAGTCACCCACCACAGGGAGGCAGCCCTGACTGTTAGAAAGCCTTTCCCTAGACTCACCTGAAAGCTGTCCCTGTGGCCTTACTCTTCCATCCCAGGCACAACTGCTGGGCCACCCAGCCTGAATCCTCTTTTCCCATGGCAGCGCTCTAAATATTTGAAGGAATGATCATGGCGGTTCCTTCTTTCATGAAATATTTACTGGAAGATAGCCATGGTGGCTTTTTTCATTCATCCATTCATTCATTCATCTTACCCTGGGCTGGCTTCCGAGGATGCAACTGTGACACAGCCGCAGTCTCTGTCCCCAGCATAGTGGGCGAGGCAGGGGAATGGACCAGCAGGGACACAAAATGTGTAAGTGCTGTGATGAGGTTGGCTAGGCAAATGGCTGTGGAGCCCAGAGAAGGCACCTTTGGGAAGGCAGGTGGAGGTGAAGGGAGCAAGTTTCAAGCGGAGGGAGCAGGAAGTTCCGAAGTGGAGAGAGACTCCACAGCACCCTGGGGACTGAAAAACAGAAGGGAGAAGGCCGGGGGGCGAGGGAGGGGCGGGGTGATGAGGGGGAGGGGTGGGCACAGCCCCGAAGCCATGCTGCCCGCAGCACCCTGCACCCCTCCTCCCTACCTCAGTTACCCCCATGTCCTGGATGGTCCAAGAGGCCAGAGTCCACCTCACCTTGGTGTTCAGGTAAAAGTGAAACTCAAGGACACAGGAGCCAGGACCAAGTAGAGAAAAGGCCACGAGGGTCTCCCTAGTCTGGGCCCAGGGTAGGGACCCAGGCCAAGCAAGAGGACAGAGTGACCCACTTTGTTACCCCAGAATAAGTGCCAGGCCCTGGCCAGGCTCCCCACGTGTAGCGTGGGATCTGGACCTCACTACAGTCCAGCAGGGCGGAATCACTAATCCACCTGCTGAGGAGTTCAGTGAGGCACGTTCATTCACATCCCACAATCCCGTGGGGAGGGGCTTACTGGCCCTGCATGGGGGCTCCGTGACTTGTCCAGGCTCACACGGGTCTCTGGCCCCAGTGCTCAGTCTGTGCCCAGCCCCCTCTGGGGCGGTAAACAGGAGGCCAAGATGGGAGTGACAAGACAGCCCTGTCCAGGTAAAGGTCCTGTGGTCAGACAGGAGCCAGCAGGAGCCAGCCTTGGCTCTGCCCTGGTCTCAGGCTCAGGCCCAGGCCCTGGTCAGGCCTGCCCAAGGCTTGATCTCTGGGGGCTGGGGTCACTGGGGTTAAGGTCTCTGCCCAGGGTCAGACAGACCCAGGTTAGAGTTCTGTCCCAGGGACTCAGTGGCTGATCCTCTACTGCCTGTGGTCTCCAGGATGCTGGGAGTTTGGGGGGAGTGGGGGGTGGTGCTTGCTGTGGGATGGTTGCTCTCTGGAGGCCTAGAGGGGTAGACGGGCTCTGGAGTCAGATGCACCAGTTCACATCTTGGCTCTGACCCTGAGCAGCCACGTCATGGGCAAGCCACGTAACCTCTTGAGCCTCAATGTCCTCAACTGTAAAATGGGGAGATAACAGTACCCCTCATAGGCTGGTTGTGAGGGGTCAGTTACCCACAGGACGGGCATTCAGCAGAGTCAGAGCCCCATCAATGTCAGATGTGATTCCCTGGCAGCCCTGAGAATGTCATCGACAGAGAAAGCCCTGGGGTGACAAATCTGGGAGCGAAGCTCTGACATTCACTCCCCTCCACACTCTGTGATCCTCCCCAAGGCTTTGACCCTTTATATGTAAAAGGAAGATGGGGACGCCCATTTCATAGGGCTGTGGTGGGGATGAAATGCCAGTGTGAGAGCCCCCTCCCCAACCCCAATGCCTGGCACCAAGGAGGGCCCAGGGAATGAGGTCGCCCCGCCCCTCCGCCCATTGAACTTGCCCCAGGCATTGCTGCATGAGGGGCCTGGAGCTAGGCCAGTTTGGAAGGTATCTGGTGGGTTGGCTGGCTGGTAATCCTATAAGCTGACACCCGGCTCACTACCTATGCCAGGTAGAGAACAAAGTGCTTCGCACAGCTATTATCCCCCTGAACCCTCCCAATACAACTGCTGATGCCCCCATTTTACAGATGAGCAGGTCAGAGGTGAGCAGTGACTTGCCCAAGGCCCCACAGGTGGCAAATTGTGGAGCCCAATTAGAACCCAGCCAGCCCCCCCGAAGAACCTGCTCTCTCAGCCACCCACCCTCCCCGCCAGCAGGAGCAGAGATGAACAACCAGAAGGTGACAGTCCTGTCTGTGCTGATGGTGCCTGAGGGGACAGAACCGTCTGCTTCCCCTGCAGGAGACCCCATGACTCAGCAGGAGGGGGCGCGCCAGCTGGCCCCGCACACGGATTCGCTTTCTAGGGCAGATCTGCCCGGGACACCGTCTCCCACTGTTTCATTGTGTCTATTGAGCTGCACAGGCCTGCAGGACAGAAGGTGGGCACAGCCCTGCTAGCATCCCTGCGAGACGGGGACAGAGGAGGGACGGAGGAGGGGTGCCGCTCCGCAGTCAGCTCTGGATGTTGAGGACGCCCACCTGGTGTCAACTGAAGAAAGCGTACAACGTGAGAGCTGTTAGTTTCAGTTTTATTCAGGGATCTTACTGGGGACTACAGCCTGGGAGACGGCCTCTCAGAGAGCTCTGAGGAACCACCCCGAAGAGGCGGCGGGAGAGGCCAGTATATATGTGATTTTAGCTAAGGAGCATGTGCAATCCAGCACACACCTCGGTAGAAGGTCACTGCTAGTCACGAGGAACAGATATCTCAGTTAAGGATTTTAGTGCTTTTCTCAGTATGGGAAGATGCAAGAATCTGGGTTCATAAAAAATTCTTCTGGAAATATATCTATCTAAGGGCCTGTTTTGCCTATTTTTCCAAAGCACAGAGTACCTCATCCTGTTCTTTGTCTTGAATTCCTTTCAGGGTGTGCTGCAGGTCAGCGACTGCAGTGGCTAATGACTTGATCCTTGTAGAACTGGGTGGCGGGTAACTTTGTTTTACACCAGGCCCCCTCCTTTGGTGACTTCCCCAACCCCTTGGCAACTCAGTGACCTTGTTCCTTCTCCCCCTCATACTCTGCACCCAGGAACAGATCCACTCTCAGTGTGAATGTGGACAGAGGGGAGATGACCATTATTAGGGCTCACAGAGGGGTCTCCCACTTCATGGAAAGGGGCTTGTGGTGACAAAGAGACAAGCTTTGGGGTATATTGGTCTCAAGTCACTTAACCATTTGGGATCAGTTTTCTTGTCTATAAAATGGGATGATATGTATTGATAATTCTTGAAGCTAACTGAGGGATTCATGGGGATTTATTACACTACTCCTTCCACTTTGTGTATGTTTGAAATTTTCCATAATAAAAAAGTTTTTAAAAAATGGGATGATAAATCACACCTTTGTAGGAGGAAGTAGGATAATACCACATGTAGAGAGCTCAGTGCTGGGCAAGCCTACAGCAAATGCTCAGTAAGTACCAGCTGTTACTGTTATTATTAAAACAAAAACCATCCAGTCCAAGCCCCTGTAACTGTATGGAGAGAGAAACTGAGGCCCCGAGAAAGCAAGAGATGGGTTCCAGATTCCAAAGTTGTGAAGAGGGGGGTCCAGAAGGAAGGCCCAGGTCCTCAAGGCCTGCATCCCTCACCCTGATAGGTCTCAGCCCTGCTGGGGATCTTCTGGGTGTCCTCAGAGAAGCCAGCAAATCTCTGGCTTCAAAGGGTAATTTTCAAAGAAAGGAAACACTCCCTGTCTCTGATATTAAACATAGAACCATGTCAGTGCCCTAAAGGGGCCCCTGGATTGGGAAGGGGCTTTTGGGGAGGGAGCTCAGACACCCATTGAGCACCTACTGCATGCCAGGCATGGTGCCAGGCACTTAAGTCAGACAAGGCTGTGCTCAGATCCCAGCTCTGCTGCTGATTTGCTATGGCCTTGAGCAATTCCTTTACCACTCTGAGCCTCAGTTTTCTCATCTGTGATATGGGAAAATAAGAGCCACTTTCTGGGAGGGTGAGAGGAATAAATGTAATAATTTACATGGGGTGCCTGGCACACAGTGGGAGCTCACACACTCTAGTTCTCTTCCCCTCAGCACTGACTAGACTGGTGACCTGGTTGACCCCTGCCCCCCTGGCTCCATCCCCTCCTCTGCTGGAAACAGCCTCAGAGCTTTACACTCCTCCCCTGCACAGCAGCCCAGGGTCCAGAACACCACATTTTCTTTGTCTGCTCCTTACAGATCAACAAAGGCTCATCCTGAGGAGGAGACACCCCAGAGAGAGAGGAGCCCAGAGCACCGGGAGGCCAAGCTTGAAGTGAAGGACTTAAGCGGGCATCTCGGGAGGGATCCTCTGGAGCCAGCCCCTAGCTGAGCCCTTCCCCAATTTCTGACCCACAAAAAGGTGAGCAAAATAAAATGGTTGTTTTAAGCCGCCAAGTGTTGTGGTAGATTGATGTGCAGCAATAAATAGCTAGAGCAGAATTGCCTTCCCCAGCCGAGCAGAGCTCAGTTCCTTCTCCTCCTGCATGTTCTCAGCCCCAACATCACCTCCTCAGGGAAGCCCACCTTGACCTCCACATGGCGTCAGACGCAGGGCTCTGTGTGCTCATCACCCACTGTGCTCCTCCATCACGGTGTGCAGTTGCCCATGTGTCCTGCGGGTGTTGAATCTCTCCATCTCCCCTCCAGACCGAGCCCCCTTGCTGTATCACCAGCCCCACATATCAGGGCTCGGGAAACACCTGGGAAGCGAGTGAGCACATCTCTCTGAGAGGTGGTGCCGTCTGTCCCAGCCCCACGTGCAGGGCGGGGGCAGGATGGCGACCCCAGCCCTGCTTCCCTGCACCAGGCCTGATTCCCTCCTTTTTTTTTTTTTTTTTTAATAAATATTTATTTATTTATTTTATTTTTGGCTGCGTCAGGTCTTAGTTGGCACACGGGATCTTTTGTTGCGGCGCGCGGGCTTCTCTAGTTGTGGTGCGCGGGCTTAGTTGCCCTACGGCATGTGGGACCTTAGTTTCCCAGCCAGGGATCGAACCCACGTCCCCTGCATTGGAAGGTGGATTCTCAACTACTGGACCACCAGGGAAGTCCCTCCGATTCCCTCCTGATGATAGGTTGGATTCAAAGGGCTTGGTCACTGTGCCAGCCCTGAGGCCTAGTCCCGGGCTCTCCACCTCCGTGTGGCCCCTGGGGGTGGCCTTCCCTGGGGAGGGGACTGGGAGTACTGGGGGGTGGGGGAGAGAGAGGCCTGAGCCAGGCCAGGAGGACACCAGCATCAACCTCCTGCTGCCCTCCCCCAACAGCACCTGCCATCTGTGCCCCACAGCCTGTCTCGGCACCGCCTCCAGGAAGCCTCCATGGCTCCTTCATAACCACCAGCGGCTCCTCCATCCAGCATACACCTGTGGGCCTTAGGCCACGCCCGGGCGGCCTTTGAGTCCTGACTTCTCCTCTATTTGTTGTGCCCCTCAGGCTGTGTACTGGCCTCCAGTTGTACAACAGCCCCATTTTACTAATGAGGGAACCGAGGATCAGAGAGGCTGAGCGACTTGCCCAAGGTCACACAGGAAGTGGAAGAGGCAGGACTTGAGTTCTGATTCTCTGGCCCTGAGTCCAGTGCGTTTTCCACCTCATCCGGACAAGGTGACTCAGGAGCCCCCTGGGATTTGCAACATGTTCCTTCCCTGAGGATCAGCTGAGAGCTGCCTGCTGCCGAAAACTGATTTCTCCTTCCTCAGAACTTAAGGCCCTCGGGTCCCCGTGTTAATATTAGCAGCAAATATGAGGTGGAAGGAGTGAGCAAGTCAGACAGAGAGAGAGAAATTAAATGGCTCATTGAGAAACAGAGACAGAAATATCGAGCAGCCTTTATGAAACACAGACACCAGGTTCACAAACACATAAACACACACACATTCACACATAAACACACACACAAGGTGAGAGATGGGATGTGTGGAAATGAGAAATATAAAGAAAATATAAAGAGAAAATATAAAGAGAAATATAAAGAGAAAGGAGAAGGAGGGAAAGAAAGAGGAAAAAGCAGACTCAGACAAGGAAGGAAAAACAAAGAATAAGAAACAGTCACAGGAAGATCAAGATAGAAATATACAGAAACGGGTTGAAAGGTACAAAAGCCCACAACACGTTTACAAAGACACAGTTACAGACACCCTCACATGAAGAGAGAATGTGAAACTCAGAAAGAAACAGAGGCTGGGCGAGAGAGAGACTTAGAGATGCACAGCCAGGCAGAGATGGACAGTCAGACAGTCAGCCATATGGAGAGACAGAGGCGAGTTACAATAGACACAGGCAGAGGGAAAGAGGACCGGGTCAGGGAGATAGAAAAGGCCATAGTGAGTGAGAAAGAAGAGAGAATGAGAAGAGGATAATAAACAGAGAGAGAGAGTGATGGGGAGAGGTCATGAGAGAAGCTGGAGGGGAGGGAGCTGGAGGGAGGAGGGAGCTGGAGGGAGGCAGGAGCCAGCAGCGCCCAGAGCATCAGACGCTCAGAGTTCACCCCTCTCCTCCGCTGCCCGAAGCCCTCTTTCCTCCACCACCTCCTGACTCAGCTCACAGGAGCCTGAACTGTCAGCAGAGTGGAGACAGTCACCCTCCCAGATCCAGCCTCCCAGACACGCTCGGCCTCCATCCAGGTGTTGTGGGCACATCGGCATTGAGCAGGGCTTTCTCCTCCTGTCCTCACCTTTTTTTTTTTTTTTTGACTGCGCCACACGGCATATGAAATCTTAGTTCCCCGACCAGGGATCAAACCAGTGTCCCTGCAATGGAAGCTCAGAGTCTTAACCACTGGACCGCCAAGGAAGTCCCTCCTGTCTTCACCTTGAACCAGATTCCCTGATAGAAAGACAGAGACCTGCCCAGCATTTGCACCCCAAGCCCTGGTCTCAGAGCTGCTTGGTTCTACTGCTGGTTTCTGAGTCACAGGGACTAGGGGTGGGTACAGCCCGCATCCCCTCAGCAAACCTCTGCAGGCACCCACTATGGGCAAGACACAGCCCCTGCCCCAGGGACCCCCACGTGGGAGGCAGGCAGCCCCCCTCACTGCTGCGTGACTATGGTGCCACCTGACCTCTCAAAGCCTCAACGTCCACCTCTGTGAAATGGGGATAATGGGACTTCCCTCTCAGGTTGATGAAAAAATCAGAGGTGGATGCTGATGAAGCGCCTGACACAAAATCTGGCATAGAGCAGGTGCTCACTAAGCACTAACTTTCTCTCACTAAGAAAGTCTGAAAAATACAGCAATAAAGGCAGAAAGTGAAACATAGCCAATAAGAGTGAGGGGGTCCTGGGAAGGGAGAGGTAGGTCATTCTAATTGGGTCAGGGGACATGTTGGTGGCATTTGAACCAGACCTTGGAGTATTTAAATGTGAGAGAGAGAGATGGAGGGGGTGGTGAGCATTCACCTTCTCAGGAGGGTAGATGCTGATAAACTTCACTCTCCTGGCCACTTGGATAAGTTTGGACCTACATAGATGGGGTAGGAGCAGAGAGCTGCATGGCTCTGCATGAGTAAGAGAGAAGAGCTTGGAGCTCCCAAAGGCCATCAATTAAGGGGGGTGGGGTAAAGGAACAGTGAAAGGAGGGGAATGCCACCATTGTCACAAGTCAGGTCACAGAGTATGAAATTGTCTGGGACTTGAGCCAATCATTCCTAGAGCTGAAGAAGACAAAGGGACCCCAAGAAGCTAGCTTAGACTTTATGACTATATATAAATGCATATTTTCCTAGAGAAAAGATCCATAGTTTTTATCAGGTCCTCAAAGGGGTCTGTGTTAGTCAGGACAGGCCAGAATTATGCTTAGTAACAAACAGTCCCAAAGCTCCCTGACTAGGAGTTTATCTCTTTGTCTGTCATGAACTACACTGTGGGGCAGGTGACTCTCCAGGGTCCCACATGGGTTGACTCAGCGATCCAGGCTGCTCTGAGCTTATACCTCAACTATCTCAACATGCTGCCTCCATGATCTCCAGCAAAGAAGAAAGAGCTGGCACAACTTCCAGGGTCCTCTTCCTGCTGCAGCCCACATGACGCACATCACTTCCACTCACTATTCCTTAGTCACAACTAGTCACATGGTGCACCTCACTGCAAGGGAAGCTGGGAAGACTTCCATGTGCCCAGGAAGGGGAGGAGAGCTGGATATTGATGAGCACCAGTTATGTCAGGGACCCCCCCCCAAAAGTTAGGAGCATTAGCGTTAGAGCAGTGAGTCCCAAACTCTGATTTATACACCACCTGACTCAGATAGTATCCTGAAAGTTTTGGGGAAATGCAGATCCCAGGCTATGATCTTAGAGAGTTATGTGCTAAGGTCCAGGAATCTGTATTTTTAACAAGTTCACAGGCGAATGTACAGAACGAGTTTGGCAACCCCTGGAGTGGAAAGTCCTTTGATCACAGCTAGGAGTTGCCTCAGAGGTCATCCCAGGTTAGAATCTTAAACTGCCTCCAACTGGCTTGCTCTCCACTCTCTATATCTTCATGCTGCTGGGGTGAAATTACAAAGCCCTCTGTCAAGGTTGATGCCTGCCATCACCCAGAATTCCAGAACCCAGGCCTGTGCTTCTCATGCCAACACTAAGATAGGGCCCATTTTGCTGATGTGATACTCCATCCCCAGTAGGTATGGTTCTCTGGTATTTTCCAGGGCAAGTGGGCCTTTAAGACACAGGGTGCTCAAAAGTGCTCAAACACCTGCATTATGGTCAGTTCTCTCTTGGCCTCTGTTGTTTAATTCCTCCCAGAGAACAAGATTGGAAAGACAGTGCTAATTTAATTTGTCAGAATGCATAAAGATAAGATAGTAACCGAGGGTGATAAAGGGTGATAAAGTGCTGGGAGCACATAATTCACATCCACAAAACCTGAGCTCCTCCCATCCCGACAGCCTTCCCCACATTGGAGCTGATTAAGCTAAAATGATGGCAGTTAATTATCTTCCTCTGTTGCTGAGGAAGGCTGGCTTCCCCCAGCCAGGCCGTGGGCGTGAGAGGGTTTATAAATGGGCAAATGAGATCAAGGGGAGGAAGAAAGGAACAGAGGCTTGTGGACCCATCTGGGTCCTCTGGGGTCAGCATTATGCGGGCGAGGAGGGCACTTGGAGAACGAGTTCATTAGTTAGCGGTTCACCAATCAGCCCCCAGGGCTTGGAGTCCGGTGCTGCTGGAAGCTGTTTCCGGGGCTACCTGAAAGCGGGTTCATCACTGAGCCCAACGACCTGCTGGATCCAGAACACGGGCAGCGACATCCATTGTGTTCACAGAGGGCATCACTAGTGCTCACGGGACATTCACCTCCCTGTGCACAAGGAGGCTTTCCATCGGTGCACACAGGGATGTTGCCCATCAGCGAAGCAACAAGTATTTTCCTGGTACACGTTGGGGTGTGCATTGGTGTAAGGGCATGTGGGGATTCCAGGGGGCTGGTTCAGCAGTGCCTACATGGTGTGATGTAGAAGCACCGATATTCAGACAGCCCTGGGGATAATTCCCTGTGCAACTGCTAACTAGTTGCATGACCTTGGCAAAGATTTTTCTCTAAGCCTCAGTGTCTTCATCTGAGGAATGGGGACAGTCGTAGCACCCACTTTATAGAGCTCTAGGGAGGACCAAGAGATAGTGCCTGGAAAAAACCCGGCTCGGCCCCCAGCCCACAGGAAGGGCTCCATGATCACGAGTTACCATCAGTGTCATTACCGTGAGGATCACACGGCTCCTTTCCGGGTGAACATGAGGCACATGTTTATCCGTGAACATGGGGGGAGGGGGCTGATGCGCTGATTCATGGACCTCGTGGGCAGAGACATTTATGGCCACAGGGAGAGACCTTTCTGTCACCTCCAAGGTGCCATGCCACCCTTCCTCTGTGGCTCAGACAGTGAGGACTTGGTGCCCAGCCAGGAGGGAGGGAAAGCAGGTGGAAAGCCATCCCTCCAGGGCCTGAGAGCTTGGACTTTATGCAAAGCCCGAGACCTACTTTGCTGGAACTGGAAACAATTTGCGGCAACACAAAAGGAGGCGTTAGAGAGAGAGGCAGGCGCCCCAAAGAAAGGGAAGAACTGATTGTGGGAGAGCAATTTAACTGCAGCCACAGCCTGGAATGAAGGGTCCACATGCAGGTGCCCTGGCCCTGATGGGGGGAGGGGAGGAGCAAACCCCACACAGTTGCAGAGATTCCGTGGCTAAGCTTTAGTCTCCTTTTGTGTGGAGCCTGAAATGAAGACAGCTGATCTTGGGGCCTGGGATGGGGAGACCCTTGGACCTGGGTCAGATAAGGCTGGAATTTTGGGGGGGTGTGAGGGAGAGGGCAGAGTCACAGTGAAAGATGAAAGGGATTTGGAGCTGAGAAGGCTGTACCAGGCACGGGTTCAAGGAGTGACCCTGGCTGTTGGGGGGCGGGGGTGTGTTTCAGGGAGCGGGAGCAGGTGGGACTGAGCGGAGCTGGGAGGCTCAGGTAAGGCTGTGAACAGGGGGGCGGCAGGCGGTGGTGCCAGGTGTGTGGGGAGCGCAAGGGCTTAGAGGAACAGCAGCCTGGCTCTTAGACCCGCACCCCAGCCCCAGCTCACGACTGGGCTCTGCGACCCCTTGGGAGATTGGGCGGCCCTGGATTGAGGAAATGTAACAAACCCCACTCTCGTGGGGTGTCAACCAAGAAGACGCACAAGGCTACAAATAAGAAAAAACTTATTTGGGGGTCTTAGGAACCACAATTCGGGAGACACACATTCAGGTAAAACCTGCAGTGTTCCCGGGGAAGAGAAAGAGTCAGGGGCTTACAAAGGCAGTGTCACAAGGTTAAGTTGTCTGGAAAGAATTATGATCGACCCTGACACAAGAAAGGAAATACTTGTCCTCAAGGGATCGGCTGTCATGAGTTATTTTAGGGTAAGTGTCCGATAAGTATCTTGAGTTTCTGGAACCTTGGGCGGATGTTCTGGGTGCCTTCGATAAGACAATAAGTGGTCAAAAGGTCAGATTCCATCTGAACTGGGACGTCCATAAGTCTCACTCCCTCCATGGCCTCCCGGCTCTATTTAGAGAGCTCCCTTAACAATGCCAGCTCCATTTTGATTTTCCTTTCACAGAGAGTTGGGGATAGAAAAGCTTGTGGACATAACCCAACTCCATAACCAGACAGAAGGGATTCCCAGTTCTAGGGGTGGGGAGTGATTGTTCAAAGTCTCTGCAGCCGTTTGGATCCTTTTCAGCAAATATTCACGGCCTTCTGCCCTACTGATGCAGAGCTTGGCCCTGTGACCTGTTCGGGCCAAGAGAGTGTCAGCGGATGTGACAAGTGGCAATTCTGAGCCAAGTCCCTAAGGAGCATCCCGTGTTTCTGCTCAGCCTCTTGTGCTTGTGCCATTTTCGACGAGCAGAACACGCCGTCAGGAGCCACTGATCCACAGGGGTTTGTCCCGGGGCCCAGCAGGAAGGGCACGTGATGATCACAGAACTGGAGATATACAACACAGTAGCCAATATTCTATTCATGAATCACTCGGTTTATTGCACACAGTTAGCATGCAACATGGGTTAATCAAAGTAGGGATAAAAGGGGTAACAAACCACTTCCAGGAGAAGTCCGGGATGGAGATATTTCAGCACGAGCAGCGGTCTCCAGTCCAGCAATGGGTCTCGCCACAAGCGTGAGTGGGAAGCCTCCTTCTGCGCCGACAGGGCCTCTGGCAGCATCTTTCCGCAGCGTGGAGTCAGGTCCTCCCGCGAAGAGCCTTCAAGTCACTCGTCTTAGTGGTCTCTTTTTAAGGAGGGATGGTCACCCCAGGAGAGGTCTTGATTCTATCAGCTTCTCCTTCTGTTTGAGTGATGTACGTGATCCATCAAACTTCTTTTTTTTATTTATTTATTTTTTAAATTTATGGCTGTGTTGGGTCTTTCTGTGCGAGGGCTTTCTCTAGTTGTGGCAAGCGGGGGCCACAACTTCATCGCGGTGCACGGGCCTCTCACTATCGCGGCCTCTCCTGTTGCGGAGCACAGGCTCCAGACGCGCAGGCTCAGTAGTTGTGGCTCACGGGCCCAGTTGCTCTGTGGCATGTGGGATCTTCCCAGACCAGGGCTCAAACCCATGTCCCCTGCATTGGCAGGCAGATTCTCAACCACTGCGCCACCAGGGAAGCCCCTCAAACTTCCTATCTGAAGCAATACTCTTAGTTCATCACTCAAAGACACTCGCAGTCCCACAGTGAGCATTTCCAAACATCCAATATGGAGTTCACGTTGGCCACTGTGACTCCATTTTGAACTACTTATCGTAGCTTAAGTCCTATAAGTTTCACACAAGATGAGTAGGAGTCAAAACAACAGAGGACGAGGGGCTCGTGGAGCAAGCCAAAACCCAGCCCGAGGTCTGCCGCCAAGTGCATCCAACTCAGAACCCGGGACAGGCTGCCCAGCCAGTCCACAGACCCACGAACAAGAAGAGCAAGTGCCCACTGCTGGAAGCTACACCCTTCAGGGGGTGTTTCACGCAGCATTATGATGACAACGTCTGTGTGATATTGTGATTTATCATGAGAAATATCTGTTTGGTCTTCATCCCCATTCCTGGCACAGAGCTCCTAAAACCTTTGGAATTTCATAAGTGATGAGAGTAATAAGGATGTCTTTATTATGCTAATGAGGCAACTTTTGGACCCCACCTAAGGACGGGGGCTAGTTGCCAGGAGAACCAACCATGTAATTAGAGGGTGAGAGTCCCATCCAATCTCCCTGGAGGGGAGAAGGGCTGGAAATTGAATCAATCATCAGTGGTCAATGATTTAATCAATCATGCCTACATAATGAGGCTTCCATAAAAACCCAAAAGGACAGGGTTCAGAGAGTTTCCATGTTGGTGAACACGTGGAGGTGCAGGGAGGGTGGTGTGCCTGGAGAGGGCACGGAAGCTCCGTGCCCCTTCCTACCTACCTTGTTCTATGCATCTCGTCCATCTGGCTGTTCCTGAGTTATATCCTTTTACAGTAAATGGGTAATCTAGTGAGTAAACTGGTTTCTGAGTTCTGTGAACCGCTTTAGCAAATAAATCAAACCCAAGGAGGATGTTATGGAAACCTCTGATTTATAGCCAGTAGGTCATAAGCACAGGAGACAGCCTAGACTTTCCACTGAAGTCTGAAGTGTGTGTGGGGTGGCCGGCAACAGGGACGCAGCCTTGTGGGACTGAGCCTTTACTCTGTAGGATCTGAGACTATCTCTAGGTAGATAGTGTCAGAACTGAGTTGAATTGTAGGACACTGAGCTAGTGCTGGGAAATTGCTTGATGTGGGAAAAACTACACCCACGTAGGAATCGGGAGCAGAAGTACAGGCTGACAGAGCGCCACACAGCAAGTCAGGGGCTGAGCTGGACCAAATCCCACAGAGAATAAAGGACTCTTTCTCTACCACCTCTGTCCCCACCAGGTCATCACGCCTCTGACAGCATGCTAGCTAAGGTCTCACTCTTAAGAGGCTGTGTTTGGACGGTCCCCCTGGGTATGCCGTTTCCCGGGAGACCCCTGTGAAAGGCTCAGGCTGCCTGGAAGGGCTGTGCCAGCCCCCCTCCCTCTCCCCACAGCAGGGTCCCTCTCAGACCAGGCAGCGACACTGCGGCGACGCGGCGGGGTCAGCTGGCGGCTGTGAGGCAGAGCAAGCCCGGGAGGAGGGCTGGGCAGCAGCAGAGGAGGTGGTACCCAGGGCTGGGGTGGGGGGGGGTCACAGGAGGGAGGAGGTGCAGGGCGCCGGGCGGGCGCTGCACCCGGGGGACCGCTCTCCCGCCGGGATGAGCTCTTGGGTGCAGAGTGAGCAGACTGCAGACAGGAACGGCGCCCTGCTCCACACGCGCTTCTCTGTGACCCTGGGCCAGTGGCCTCGCTGCTCTGAGCAGGGCAATGGGGATAATGACACCCCCCCAGGACTGCGGCTCGGAGTAATAGACCCTGAAATATGCAACAGGCCCAGCCCAGAGCCTGGCAGGTGGGCGGTCCCTGCCAGAGCGGGCTCCCTCCCCACCCAAACCTGGCCAGGACGCCCCAGCCAGGGACATGGCTCCACAGTCACGCTTCTGGGACTTGTGTCCTGCTCCCCTGCCTCCTGGCGGTGAGACCCTGGGCAAGCCCCGCCCCTTCCCTGAGTCTCAGTCTCCGCATCTGCAAAATGGAGATAATGATAGCATCTCCCTGCAAGTCGAGCTGAGGACTCAGTGAGACGATCCTCCTAAAGTGCTGGCACAGGGTCTGCACAGAAGGCACCCTCCATCAAAGGCAGCCGGCGTCACCCCGAGCTGGGGGCTCTGCAGGGGCCTCTTAGTGAAGCCCTGCACCCACAGGAGGGTTGTTCCCAAAGTTATCATTCGCTCCCGGTGTCCTTTCCAGAATCCCACGTGGGGGGTTTGTGGCTGTCCCTCTCCTGCCCCTGACACCTCCTCTCTCCCTCCCCATCCAGGTTTGACAGAGTGGGTCTGGCTCTATGTGGAGAAGGATTCCCGGTTCACGTGAAAATTTCATGGAAAACAATATCTTCTACCCGGTCGATGACAAGAGCAAAAACACACCAGCATCCTTGCATTTTGCCTTCATGAGCAAACAAGCTGTCCCCATGTGTGAGGGACTCGGTAAAAACTATTCAGGGACACCTGGCTCCTCCTTTTAAGCCACAGTATGTTAAAAGCAGTTTCCTCTCCACTACATGTTACCTTTTCTCCTTTTTCTTTTCTTTTATATGCAGGCGACCCTTGTTCATTACTATGGACTTAATTAACTCCTGCCCAAAATTCGTATGTTGATGCCCTGACCCCCAGTGTGCTGGTATTAGGAGATGGGGCCTTTGGGAGGTGATTAGGGTCAGATGAGGTCATGAAGGTGGGGCGCCTAGGATGGGATTAGTGTCCCTTTAAGAAGAGACCTCAGATGGCTTGCTCACACTCTCTCTTTCCCCACATCCCGTGAGGACACAGCAAGAAGGCAGGTTCCTACAAGTCCCCTCACCAGAACCCAGCCGCGCTGGCACCCCCATCTCAGACCTCCAGCCTCCAGAACTGTGAGAAATAAATTACTGTTGTTTAAGCCCCCTTTTGTTATAGCAGCTGAGCTAAGACGTTCATTCTTATGAATGATCTGTTAAGGGAGATGAATCTAGGAAATTCATGTACTGCTGGAAAGATATAGCTCTTTACAAAAGCATTCATTTATGGTGCAAAATACAGCTGAGTGAGAGTGTGTAAACCCAGGCAAGGTCGATGGGCCATTACGGTGCAGGTTGAATAGCTTTGCTGTAGAGCTGTCTGTAATTAACTGCTCCTAACTGGTGCTCAGGGCTTCTGTTTCTGTTCATGACCTGCAGGGAAATGGTAGAGGTCTGGCGGGGTCTGTCACCGCCTTAAAGCCCCAGCTGCACCCTCAAACCTGTACAGCTCCATAGAGCCCAGGTCCTTTCTCTGGTTGACTCCATCCTTGGGGCTCCAGGCCCAAATGGTCCTGTCTCTGGACCTTTGTCCATGGCCTTGGCGTGGAGTCTGTGAGTCTCCCTCTCCCTAATGACTTGGTCCAGCCTCTTGGTTCCTTCCCACTGTCGAACCAGGCAGACAGTCTGGCAGGTGGAGCAGGGCTGGATTTCATACCATCCTCAGACCTGGGGCAAGACAGGCCCCTACCCTGAACCCCAGACATTAAAGGACCCTGCTCTGTCCCTCCTCTAGCCATGCCTCTCCTCACAGGATGACGCACATGTGTAGCCAAAAGGATGTGCTCATTGGAGACTAGCCCCTGATTTAGACAACAGTTTGGATACCTAGGACCCCAGAAATCCCCATCCAAGTGGCCTGAAGCCCACTTCCTGACCCAGGTGGGCCTCTTCCCTGGGCCTGTGCTGCTGAGGGTGGACGCGCTGGGTTGGGGGGTGGGCACCCCAGGCTTGAAGGGCGCCAAGGGGCAGCTGCTCGTGGGGGTCGTGAAAGGAGTTTGAACACGTGCGCTGGGGTATCCACGCCCTTGTGCTGTGGGGCGGACCTAGGGAGAGGAAGAGAAGGGGATGGGCCCGGGGGGGCCAAGGCAGGTTCTCCCTGCACCTCCACATCTGGGCTGGAACCCCAAGCACTTCAAGTCAAACCTGGTCTCCCAGGTTGTTATAAAGTTGTCTTTGTCAAGGTAGCAAATAGAATATATACTATTTCCACTTCACTGGTTTGATTTATCACTTTAAATATTTAGGAATGAGGGCCTCCATTAGGTGTGGTCTCTGTCCCTCAAATATCAGGGGCAACCTGGAGCACCTACAGCGTACAAACAGTATGCTGGGCCCTGGGGTCCGCGGGGAAGAAGCCCACCTCCAGCAGGTAATGCCGGCCACCTCGCCCTTGAGTGCAGGAGTCTGATCTGACTGAGGGGCAGGCGGAGTCCTCACCGGGCCGCGTGCTCCCGCTGTGGGCCCCGCGTGCGGCTCAGCCGTCCATGGGGATGGTTTTATCGCGCTGTGTGAGGGGTCACGCTCTGCTTCAGGGCGCCTTCAATGCTGTTCCAGAGAATAGCAGGGCCCTGTAACAGGACGAGAGGCTGGACAAGGTGGCAGAGGCCCCGCAGCTGGGCTTATGGCCCCATCCTCTCCCCGCTCTGTCTAATTACTCCTCACAACCAGCCCGCAAGGGGGTACGATCACCTTCCCATCTGCAGGTGAAGTCGCCTGTCCCCGGTGGCGTGCTCAGCGTCAGCACCCCCAGCCTCTGACTGTCAGACCAGGGCCCCTTCAGGGGTCAGCTGGGTGTCAGGAGCGAACGCCCAGAGCAGGGCCAGGGGCTGGAGTGGGCGGAAGCTGGGAGCAGCTGAGAGAGGCCCCAGTCACTCCTGTTTCACCCCCAGGACCCATGGTGCCCAGCCCAGTCGTGGCACAGAGAGAGCATCCCCTGAGACACGTGGCTGGTGAAGGGACGACAGCTGTGGGACCCGGGCGGGAAGGCTCCCCCAGACGCCCTCAGCCGGGTCTGTCCTGTTTCCCCAGTCTCCTTCTATGTCTGGCTTCCCCACTCTGTTCCCTCTGCCCTCCAGCATTTAGGGCCTCCTCTCAGTCTCCCAGAAGACACCAGCTCCCGCCCACCACAGGGCCTTTACAGGTGCCCTTCTCTCTGCCTAGATCACCCTCCTGGTCCCGGTGGCTCTTCCTCCCCTTCCCTGAGCAGCTCAAGTCCATATTATCACGTCTCTTTCAGAGCATCAAAGCCCTCTCCTGCCTGGCAGTTGCCCCGCGTGTGATGAATTAAAGATGTGGGCAGTGATCCATTCAGCGCAACTCTCCTCCGCTGGCTGCAAACTCCACGAGAGCGGCCACTGGGTCCTGGTCACCTGTCTCTCCAGCATCATAGCTCATGCACAAGAAATACGGAATGGATGATTGAATGGATGAACAAATGGAGGGAATGAGATCTGAGCTGAGCCTGTGACTGCAGCCTGGAGCTTCCCCCAGCCCCACCCATCAACCTCTCCCATCCCCAGACTCAACCTGAGGTCCTCCTCTGGGTTCCCGTCCCAAGTTCACGCCTCTGGAGTCCTTATCATTCTAGGTGGTCTGTGTAGATGGTCTGTGTCTCCGCCTGCCTCCCCATCCAGACCGGAGACTGTGAAGGTGGGATTCTCTCTAGGGCCCCAGTGTCCACCCCAGGGCAGGACCAGGGCGGGACAGGGAGCGTGTGTTGAATGAATAAAGGAGGGGCTTTTGAGAGAAGAGAGGCACCTGGCTCTACTCAGAGGCAATGGCTCTGGCCCTTTGCTCTGCAGGCTGAGCTGTGGTGCCTATTCTCCCCAACACACACACACACACACACACACACACACACACGTCTATGGCACAGATTTGGCTGCAGCCTTCAGAGGTCCTGGGGGAAGATACAGGAAACAAGGTGGCACCTGGGAGCTGAGGGGCTGGGAGTAGGGCTGTCAGGGTAAGAGCATCAGTGAACTGGGTCTTCCTCTCTCCTCTGAGAAGAAGCAGGCAGTGGCATACCTGAGACTGCTGTCTGGTGGTCTGGCTTCTATCGTGGCTGTGGAGTTGGTAGTATCTTAGAGGCACTGGTGGAGTGATGGCTCCTAACTCATCCCCACCCCCTTGAGGTCTGACATCTTAAAATTCATGGAACCATAGCACCTCGGGGAGGCAGGGACTCTCCTAGGCACTTACTGATAACCTGCCATGGCAGGAACAGGATTTATTATCGTGTGCATACTTATTTGCAACCATTTACACACATACACACAAACACACACACACGAGAATTTTATCTTTACCCACCCAGCTTCCCCACTTCCCTGCCCTCTAAACGAGAATGTTATCTTTGCAAGATGGTTTCCGATGTGTATGTGAGCCCGCTTACAAAGCAGAGCCAGGAGAATTGACAACAGGGAGAAAACCAGAGGTGAAACCAAGACTGAGGTGATGGTTCTACATGATGCAAGCGGGGAAGGGAAGGAAAGGAGACAGAACAGCTCTGCAAGCTGCGGGCTGGAGAGACCTGGAAGCTTCAGCTTGTGAGAGGCTCTGCAATTCCCCGAAAGTGAGGAATGGGGCCTTGAGAAATTGTGGGAGCACAAACCGCCTCCCCGGAGTCTTCTTCAGGAAATGGGAGTAAAATAGGAATTCCTTTTTAAATGACTGTTGGTCACCGGACTGTTTCTTTGGGTACAACACTGAATTGAGACTGGGCCCCACGGAACTCCAGTTACGATCAGGTCACGGCGTCATGAAGGATGCAGATGTTTCTCAAGGGCAGAGGTGGGGCTCTGGGTGTCACCCCCGGGGCCCAGGACCTGGCCTGTGCAAGGGAGACACTTCATAAATAAGTGCTGAACCAAAGAAGAGTCTTTACTTGTAGGAGTTCATTTTATCGTCAGAGAGACTGCAGAACAAAAGTAATGAACAAAAGACTATCTTATTTTTTTTTAAGGTTTTCACATTTTTTTAAAATTTTTATTGGAGTATAGTTGCTTTACAACGTTGTGTGAGTTTCTACTGTACAGCAAAGTGAATCAGCTATACGTATACATATATCCCCTCTTTTTTGGATTTCCTTCCCATATAGGTCACCACAGAGCACAGAGTAGAGTTCCCTGTTCTATACAGTAGGTTCTCAGCAGTTATCTATTTTATACATAGTATCAGTAGTGTATATATGTCAATCCCAATCTCCCAATTCATCCCACTCTGCCCTTTCCCCCTTGGTATCCACACATTTGTTGTCTACGTCTGTGTCTCTATTTCTGCTTTGTAAGTAAGATCATCTGTACCAATTTTTTCACATTCCACACATATGCATTAATATACAATATTTGTTTTTCTCTTTCTGACTTACTTCACTCTGTATGACAGTCTCTAGGTCCATCCACATCTCTACAAATGACCCAATTTCATTCCTTTTTGTGGCTGAGTAATATTCCATTGTATATATGCACCACATCTTCTTTATCCATTCCTCTGTTGCTGGACATTTAGGTTGCTTCCATGTCCTGGCTATTGTAAATAGTGCTGCAATGAACATTGTGGTGCATGGAGAGATATACCATGTTCTTGGATTGGAAGAATTAATATTGTGAAAATGACTATACTACCCAAAGCAATCTACAGATTCAATGCAATCCCTATCAAATTACCAATGGCATTTTTCACAGAACTAGAACAAAAAATTTTACAATTTGTATGGAAACACAAAAGATCTCGAATAGCAAAAGAAATCTTGAGGAAAAAAAAAGAAAAAATGGAGCTGGAGGAATCAGGCTCCCTGACTTCAGACTATACTACAAAGCTACAGTAATCAAGACAGTATGGCACTGGCACAAAAACAGAAACATAGATCAATGGAACAGGATAGAAAGCCCAGAGATAAACCCACCCACCTATGGTCACCTAGTCTATGACAAAGGAAGCCAGAATATACAATGGAGCAAAGACAGCCTCTTCAATAAGTGGTGCTGGGAAAACTGGACAGCTACATGTAAAAGAATGAAATTAGAACACTCCCTAACACCATACACAAAAATAAACTCAAAATGGATTAAAGACCTAAATGTAAAGCCAGACACTATAAAACTCTTAGAGGGAAAACATAGGCAGAACACTCTTTGACATAAATTGCAGCAAGATCTTTTTTGACCCACCTCCTAGAGTAATGAGAATAAAAACAAAAATAAACAAATGGGAACTAATGAAACTTAAACTTTCCTTGCACAGCAAAGGAAACCATAAACAAGACGAAAAGACAACCCTTAGAATGGGAGAAAATACTTGCAAGTGAAGCAACTGACAAAGGATTAATCTCCAGAATATACAAACAGCTCATGCAGCTCAATATCAAAAAAACAAACAACCCAATCAAAAAATGGGTGGAAGACCTAAATAGACACTTCTCCAAAGAAGACATACAGACGGCCAACAAAAACATGAAAAAATGCTCAACATCACTAATTATTAAAGAAATACAAATCAAAACTACAATGAGATATCACCTCACACTGGTCGGATTGGCCATCATCAAAAAATCTACAAACAACAAATGCTGGAGAGGGTGTGGAGAAAAGGGAACCCTCTTGCACTGTTGGTGGGAATGTAAATTGATACAGCCACTAT
Source organism: Balaenoptera acutorostrata (assembly GCF_949987535.1). Lineage (NCBI taxonomy): Eukaryota > Metazoa > Chordata > Mammalia > Artiodactyla > Balaenopteridae > Balaenoptera > Balaenoptera acutorostrata. Next base: position 23,316,358 of record NC_080064.1, on the reverse strand, counting down.
GGAGAACAGTATGGAACTAAACATAGCATTACCATATGACCCAGTAATCCCACTCCTGGATATTTATCCAGAGAAAACCATAATTCAAAAAGACTATCTCAAGGAGAGTGACCAAGTCAGCATTTACTGGGTGCCTCACCGAGAGTCAGGCAACAGTCTGGTCAGTGGGCGTCACCTCCCCCATCCCACAGAGGAGGAAATAGACTCAGAGAGGGGAAGAGACTCACCCAAGGTCACACAGCTGGGCAGTGAGGAGCAAACCCCACCTGCCTGGCTCCCCCATTCATGCTCTTTCCACTCACCCCCCTGAGCAGAGGAGAGGGAGGCAACGTGCAGCTATGGGGGACCTGGGCAGGAGTCAGGGCGGGGTGGGGGGGAGGTCACATGTGAGCTGGAGTTTGAAGGAGGCTAAGCATTCTGACGGACAGAGGGGACAGGACACTGGTGTAGGCGAGGGAGGGGCGTTCCAGGTGGAAGAAGCAGCATGAGGAAAACCAGGAAGTGGGGAAGCCCAGAGCATCTTTGGAGCATAGAGAAAAGTGGGGTTTGGTAGGATCAGCAAAGGGAGATATAACAGGAAGGGCAGAGTGGTCCTTGGCCAGAAAGTCCCTCCAAGGTCACAACTTTGCACAAATCTTCCAGCCCCCTGAAGTCAACTGTGTGACCTCAGTTTGGATGTGAACGCTTAGGCCTGTTTTTTCAGCCCTTCTGACTGGGGTTATTTCCCTGCCCTATCAGTAGCCATCTGCCAGCCCTCCCTTGGGGCCCTGACCTCTCCCATAGGCCCAGCTCTGCACATCCAGGCTCAGCAGGCCCTGCAGACTCCATCTGCCCGCGCTGAGCCCGTCACCCAGTCTCCTCAGGCTCCGCCTCATGGACGGCTCTGAGCCAAGTCACGGCTGGGGTCAGTGATGAGAGTGGCTATTTGAAGCACCCACCCCTCCTGCCTATTGTCCAGATTAAAGCCACATCTTCCTAAAGCACCGGCAGAACAAGTCAGTCCCCTGCTACAGTCCACCAAGGGCTTGCCATCCCAACGGCCATGGCCTTTAAAGCCACACACGCTCTCCCGCCTCCCAACATTGCCACTTCAACCCTGTTATTCTCACCGTGGGAGGAAATCATTTTTCGGGCTGTGCAGCTGTTGGTTTAGCGCTCACTCCTAAGCCACCCACCAGCCATCGGGCACGGGCCAAGGCTGAAACACTGCTTCCACCTGACCACTCCCCTGGGCTTTCCATCATCTACTCTCCCCCAGACACATCCCCAGTATCCCTGTGTTTGTCTGTGGCCTGGGCTCTCTCCTAGGAGTCAGGCCTTGTGCTTTCCTTTAGAGCATCTGCCGGGCCTAGCCGTCTCTCTCTCTCTCTGGGAACCCAGCCCAGGGCCCTCCGTCTCTGTCTGCCAATTGGGGAGAGTGTCACCGTCAGCTCAGGGGCCACACTCAGCGTCTCTGGGAGGGGGAGGGTTTCTGGCTGGCCGGTAGCCACTACCTGCCGGACGCCTGGGTCTCCACCATGAGCGTGGGGAGCCATGGGGGAAGCACTGCTGCTGCCAGAGAGGCCCTTCTGAAATGCACATTCCCCGTGAAAGGAAGCACATCACACTCTCCGCGTTCTCCGGCCTCCCTCCCAATCACCTGGATGCTGAGTCCTGGAGTCAGGACTTGTCACTGGGGTCAGGTGCTCATGTCACCGACAGCACAGGCTCCGGATTCAGCCGGGCCTGAGCTCGAGTCCTGTCTCTACCTCTTGCGCCCTGGGTGACCTGGAACATGTCCCTTGATGGCTCTGGACCTCAGCCTCCCATCTGTTCTTGGGGCAAAAGATGCGAAGGAAAAGATGGGGTGAAAAATGGCCACCTTGGAGGGTGGAGGAGAGGATTGGATGAGATGAGTCTTGTAAGTGCTTGGCCCCGTGCCTGTGTGTAGGAGATCTCGGCACGTATCAGCTGTCGTCGCTGTCACTGTCATAGAAGCAGCAGGGCAGGGTGGTGACAGGCTCGGTGCCAGGAGTCAGCCTGGCTGGGTGTGAATCTGGGCTCTACCCCTCCCCGGTGTGTGACTGGGAAAGCTTCTTAACTGTGCTGGGCCTCAGTTTCTGCATCTGTAAGATGGGGAGGATGGTGGTGCCTTCCTCGCAGGGTTGTTGTGAGGATTCAGTGAGTTCCTGTGGGTGAAGCACTTGCTCACAGTGCCTCCATGTGAGCCCTTCCCACCGTGTTCACAGTGGCTGTTTCTGGGTCTGTCAGCTTCACCCCACCCCAAGCTCACCAAGGGCAGGGCCAGTGTCTCCATTCGGGTGACCAGCTCATCCCGTTTTACCTGGGACTGTCCCAATTTCAGCACTGAAAGTCCTGCATCCCAGGAAGCCCTCAGGACCCAGCAAACCAGGACAGCTGGTCACCCTAGTCTCCATTTGTGCATCCCCTGACCCCCAGCTTTGTCCATCTGATTCCAGCTCACCTGTCACCTCCTCAGAGAGGCTGGGCCTGACCTAAGACATATGTCCCCCACCTGGTCCCTCTGTCACTTGTCACATTAATGTCTCCATTTTTTTCCCATCCTCCCCTAAAACCTCCGGAAGGGAAGTTCTCTGGAACCAGGGGTCCTGCTCCCCCTCCTCCACAGGATCCCCAGCACCCACTTAAGGTCTGGCATGTAACTGGTACTCAATACGTAAGTAAATGTCATTCATTTATTAAGCACCTGCTATATGCCAGGCCCTGTCCTAGGCACTGGGGACACTCCTCTGAGCAGGACAGATTCAACGCCCTGGGAAGGGGGCACGGGCAGTGGGCAGAGCAGGGCAGACAGTCCAGCGTGGGTGCATCAGGGGCCCTCCCAGAGGAAGTGGTGTCTCAGCTGGGCTCAGGAGGACGAGCAGGGGTACGCAGGCCACAGGAGGGAAGAGGCTCCTGGCAGAGCCACCGGCGGAGCAAAGGCTGGGAGGACAGAGGAGGTAAAAGGATCCAGCAGTCAGTGTCCCTGAAAATTCCAGAAATAGAGCTGCCCAAAGGCTGTGCACGGCCAGAGCCATTTCACCCAGGAGGGAGCCAGGACTGGAGAGGTGAACAGGCCTGCCCGGGTCAGCCGGGGGTCAGTGATAGGATCGCTGGGCTGGGAGCCCACTGCCCCGGACCCCTGGCCGGCCTCCTCGGCCTCGGGTCTTTCTCTGCATCCCGGTCCACCCAGCCGCTGTCAGGCTGATCTTTTTTCCTCTTCTCCAGCAATTCCTCTTTCACCTTCCACCTTGGTGGCTGAGACAATTTCTCAATGTCCAGCCAAAGGGGTAATACTTATTGGATTTGATTTAAGTAATAAAACACTTGCTGGCCCAGCCATTTGGGTGGGAGAGCTGGGAACAGCGGGGCCCGGCTGCAGACACACACATCAGTCTCGCTGCTTTCGCAACATGAGACCCCAGAGGTGCTGACTTGGGGCTTGGGGCCAGCGGCCCTGGGGGTGGACCCTCTACTTCCAGGCTGCGCGAGCCTGGGGACGTCTCTTCACCTCTGGGAGACTCAGCTTGCTTCCGTGTAAAGTGGGGCACCACCATGTACCCCGCAGGGGTTGTCGTGAGGACTGGAGATTCTGAGAAGCCTGAGAATGGTGTGCGAATTGTCATCTTCCCAGAGCCCCTGGGGTTCCAAGGCCTGACAGGCAGGGGCACTGTGGCCGCAGCTGTCTTGGTCCTGCCCCCTTCACAGACACAGGGCGCTCACCACCTCCCGAGCCAAACAGCACACCTCGTGGTGGCTCTGTGTGGAAAGAAACGGATCAACCCACCCGTCCAAGTCCTCCAGGCCCCAGGACAGGCCCTGCCCATCCTCTGAGCCCCTGCCCTGCACGTCGGGCACTGGGCGGAGACCCAGGTTCGAAGTCCTGGCCCTGCATCCCCGTCCCACCCCCCAGAGCTGCTTCCCCCTCAGGTCTCACCCTCCTCATTGTACAATGGGGTCATTGCCCCTGCTTCTCGGGCTTGTTGGGGGACTCAGACATGAAGGACGCCCGCCATGCTGCCCCGTGTTCTGTGATTGCCGTCATCCTTGTTAGCGTTTTCCCCACCTTCTCCTCTGCAGGTTCTCTCGGAGCCGGGAGCTCATCCTTAGGGAGAAGGTCCCTGTTCTTATGATCTTCCCGTCTGGACTCTGAGGCCCCTCAACAGGGTTTAATCCCCGTTTCCAGCCTGAGGTTCACTCTTGTCTATTTGTTATTCAATCTAGAGCAGCACTACCGTAGAGATCGTCTGGTCCAATTCCATCGTTGTCAGGTGGGGAAACAGAGTCCCAGCAGGTCACTCGGAGACTCCGAGCTGAGATTAGAGCCGGGGAAACCCAGTGTCGAGCCCAGGGCTGTCCACCTCTCCAGGCGACCCCCTTTTCATGTGCCCTCCTCTGAGACCCACCACTGGGGACTCCACACGCAGCCTCTCCCAGATCAGGAGAGGGCAGGTCCGCTCTGCAGCCTCCGGGTTTCTCCATCTGTGAATCAGTCACAGTAATCCCTGCCTCTCAGAGGTGCTGGGACGAGAGCCTTGCTTGGAATTGTCCCAGTCAAGGAACACTGCCTGGCTAGATCCGGAAAATTCAGGAATGGGTTGAGGGGTCAGGCATGGTATCTTCGAGGGAGCTAATGGATAAATCACAAGTCATTCAGACGTGTCTGAAGCTCATCTGCCTTCACTGGACTGACCTTCCTCTGTCATGCTCTCCATCCCTCCAGCAGAGTGCAGGTGAGGAATAAATAAACAGCAGCTTCCCCACCCCACCACCTGACACACATATCAGCTTCCGTGCAGACGTCACTCACCGGGCTGGAAGGGCCAGAAGCGGGAACCCCAGCCAGCCTCCCCTCTGGGACCAACCACAATCCTAATACCAACAGCTACTGCTTATTGAGCACTTACTATGTTCCATGCATCATCTTGTTTCTGTCTCACAAGAAGAAGTGAGTTAAGCACTATAATTAGCCTCAACTTACAGAATTGTAAGAGGGTCAGACAGTGGCACAGAGGAGAAAAGACAGGCTCTGAGTCAAACTGGCACGAGTTTGAATTCCAGCTCTAGCCCTTGACCATTGTGAGGCCTTGAGCAAGTTATTTAAGCCTCAGTTTCCCCATCTCTAAAACGGGGAGTAACAATCTCGCTGGGCTCTTTTGAGGATCCCATGAACAAGTGGGTCAGGGTCTGGCATGTAGTAATTATTCAGCACATGGTGGCCTTGTTTATTCATATTATCGTTGTTGCATTACTCCTGTGTTATTTCTTTCCCCTGTGCCACCCTGGCTGCCTGTGCTGGGAGAACTGGCGAGCTGAAACCAACCAGAAAAAGAGCATGAACTTCAAGTGGCTACAGAGAGTTAAGACTTCCCTGCTGGGGGTCAACACACGCAAACACACACACGCGCACGCGCGCACACCTACGCTTTTCCTCCAGCAAGAAGAGGTAGGTGAGGACTCCTTCCTGGTGGCAGCTCCTGGGCACTCTGCAGTTCCCGATGGTTGCAGGCTCCTGGTGTGTTGCCCTGTCTGGGCGGGGTCCCTATTTGCTGGCACTAAGCAGAAGGTAGATGAAGCCTGGGCAGGCAGGAGGCTTGAGTGAGGCTCTTCCCCCTGAGATCCTGATTCCACTCCTGCTTTAAGAATCTATTCTCGACCTGCAGAATTGTCTCAGCACCCAGCACAGAGCCTGGCACCAAGGGGACATTCAGAAAATATTTATTAAATAAGTGAACAAATTCTAAGATTCTATAGTTCTAGGTACCTGAGACTCTGATGCTAATATTCTGTGCTTCTGTGGTTCAAGAATCTTAAACTGTTAGTACTTTTAACCAAGGATCCCAGGCTCAAATGCCAAGAAGAGGCAGGCAGAGAATGTGTGTGAGTGAAACGGGCCAGATATGAGTACCAACACACACACTGTGTGAGGGGCAGGCTGGGAGGGTCTGGGGAACCCAGTCCCATCATAGCTATGACCAGTATGAGCCCAGTGTGGCCAGATCTTCAGATTTTTCAGGGCAAGGCAGACAGCTGGATTTTTTTGCCTTTTCTCTTTCTACCTTTTTGTTGTTGTTGTTGTTGAATAGCCTCATTTTTTTTAACTGCCATGTTTTTTAAAATAATAATAGGAGAAACTGTGTGTGGGGTTTATGGGAACTCTCTGGACCATCTTTGCAACTTTTCTGCAAATCTAAATCTATTCTAAAAGAAAAAATTTTTTTAAAGAGAACAAAAACACCACGAGGGCCAAAAGAAATAGATCTGTGAGCTGAATCAGCCCCCGGGGCAACTGTTTGCAAACTCTGTGCTCAATAGCAGTGAAACTAGGCACTAAGCTTGAAGTCAAGGCCCAGGGTCTGAACAGCTTACACACTTCCACCTCCTGGCCAGGTCAGGGAGGCAAGGCCCACACCTAGAGACGGAGGCTGGAGAAGTGGGGGGAGAGGCAGAGAGGAGCAGGTGAGGGGCAGCGTGGGGCTGGAGCGGGGGATTCTGGGTAGATACATTAAGTTGAGAGGCCTAGAGGATGTGGAGAAAAGGGGACCCTTGTGCACTGTTACTGGGAATGTCAACTGGTACAGCCATTATAGAAAACAGTATGAAGCTTCCTCCGAAAATTGAAAATAGAGCTACCGTATGATCCAGCAATCCTACTTCTGGGCATGGATCCAGGTCCAAATCCTGACTCTGTTCCCTACTAGCTGAGTGACCTCAGGAGAGTCACCTCCCCTCTTTAGGCCTCAAGTTCCTGATCTGTAACATGGAGATAATGATTGCTTGGCCTCAGCTCATGGCCCCAGAAGCTATCTGGTCTACCACATCAGGGCAGAAGGCACAGTTCCTCAGGCCCAGTGCAGCAGGGCTCCCACAGGCAGGCCTGGCCGGCACCCCAGCCTGGCATGGCCGAGCCTCTGCATCCAGCCCTGCTGACAGCTGGCCACTCTCACTGGTGACACGGCCCATCGTTCCCGGCATCTCAGCTCTGAGGCTTCTCTCCTTCTCTGTTCTGGGCCTTGCTTCCCTTTCAGAGTCAGGTTCTGCTCCTTGATTGCAGCTTGTTTTAGGCAGAACCTTTTGTTGCAAGGGGCAGAGCACGAAGAGTTAAAGCAAAAGGTATAGGACTTGTTGGCCCACAGAACTGGAACATACAGTGCGTGGAACTGGTTCCACAGGGGCAGCTGGAGGCAAAAGCTCTACCTGCTTCCTCCCTTCTCTTCGCTCTGCTTCCCTCTGTGTCGACGTCCTTCTCAGACCGGCTTTCTCCCCACTGAGGGGAAGATGGCCACCAGCGATTCCAGGCTTAGATGGTCCTTACAGCTTGTGACCTCAGAGGAAGAGGGCCCATCTCCCTCCCAGTGTCCATATCAGAGGATCCTGTTAATAAGAGAGAAGGGAAGGGTCTGGACAAACCCCTCAGAGCTCCTCGCAATGAGCTGATGCACCCTTCAGTTCACAGGACCCGGGGAGAATGAGGGTCTGTCTCCCTGATAGGACTGCAGCCCCCTCGCCCCAGCCCAAGAAGGTGAACTGTGAGGTCCATGGGGTCAGCAGAGGCAGGGATGGGCCAGATCAAAGGTCTCAGGAGACAGCGGAAAGTCTGGAAAGGCAGAATCTGCTCCCAAGCTCTCTGATCAGAAACAGGAAACAAAGGCATGAGTGGAGGGAATGGAGGACTCGACCTCCCACCACAGTCCTCAGGGCCCCTGGAAGAGGTAACTTCCCCGGCCTTCTCCTGGGCTCTGGGCCTGGCCAAGCTGCCTCCTGCATCTGGGGGTGAATGAGTAAACAACAGGAAGGCGGATGCCTTAGAATAACCCAGGATTTGGGGAAGAAAATATAAGCAAGCAAATCACAAGAGGAACCAATCAGCAGGGACCGCCAGTCAGCTGGACCAATGAACTCACCCAGTCAGATGAATTCATTTGTTCGGCCAGTCCCGTGTTGAGTTCTGCCATGAGCTACTATTAAGACACAGTGGGGCTGGCATTGGTGCTGCCTCAGATTCCCAATGACCTTGGGCCTCTAGGAGTCTCCCCACCTCCCCCACCAGGGGGCACATCCTTCCCAACACGCAAAGGACAAAATGGCCTTGCATTGGACGGGAGCCTTTCAAGGCATGCAGGGAGCCGGGGACCAAGCCTGACACGTCAGTGGTGCACTGAGACACTCGTGTCTCCAGGCCCCTGATGATGTCAAAATGTTATGATTTCCCTGGAAGAAATGATGAGTGGAACTGAGTGGAATTAAATACCGACCTGACTGGAGAGGCTGCTGCTGAGTGTGTAGCCATGGTGACAGCATCCCTGCTGACTCCCCACTCACCAAAGGGGACACGGGCAGCCGGGAGAGAAGGAGCCTGTCGGACCCTCCTGGGGACACCCCTGAATTTCTGTCTCATTCAGGTTACTGAGGACCCAACTTTGTTCATTCGTTCCCTCACTCATTCCATATATTTCCCCAGCATCTATTTTGTTCTGAACACCATGACGTGTTCCCTGTCCTCAGAGATCCTATCGTCTAGCTGAGGAAGGAGACGTAAAGAGATAAACAAATGAATATAATCAGAAACTGGGATGCTTATTGTGAAGTGAGAGAAGAAAACAACATGAGGGAGAAGAAGATGGCGGCTTAATCTCGGGGGTCCAAGGAGGGCCTCCCTGAGGGAATATTTGAACTGAGACCAGAAGGGTCAGGAGTCAGACAAAAAGGGAAGAGGAAGAGCTTTCCTGGTGGCAGGAACTGCCAAGTGAAGGCCCTGAGGCAGGAAGGAGCTTGGGGCTTCCCAGGAACAGAGGCCGCTAGTGTGGTTAGAATGAGGCTGGAAACAGACAGGACCAGGTCAGGAGGGGCTACGTGTTCTAGTAGTGGCTTATCCCAGGGCAGTAGGGGCCGTGGGAGAGCTTTAAGCAGGATTGTGACGCCACCAGGCCGGTGTTTTTACAGCTCTTTTGTCTGCTCTGTGGAGCGTGGACGAGGGGAGGAGAGGGAAGGGAGAAGAGCGTTCCAGGAGGAGGGAGCAGCTCGCAGGCAGGTCAGGCCTGAATGAACAGGACGTGTTCCAGGAACTGCCGGGAGCGGGTGGGAGCATGGAGGGAGGGGGAGGTGCTTGAGATGAGGGGGGGTTGGGTGGGGCCCTGCCACAGAGGGCTTCACAGGTGCCTGTTCAGAGTGTGACTTTTAAACGGGGGGAAGTGACATGATTCAATTTTTTTAAGTTCCCCTTAAGCTCAGCCTTACTATGTCCAACAACCACTGCTGACCAAGGTTTTAGGAGGCTCAGCTCCTATTGGATGGGAAGGGGGTGTGGCGGGAATCCTCAGACGGAGAGGGGCATTAGGGCCCTGGCTCTGTCCTTCTCAGCTGTGTGACCTTGGGTGAGCTCCTGAACCTCTCTGAGCTTCATCTCCCTCCTCAGGAAGCAAGGTTGAGACCCCTCACTCCACAGGGCTTCCCTGAGGGCCTGACGAGCTCCTGTGTGTGGCTCAGTCCTCGGTGCTGTCACCCGTGGCATCATGAATCCAAATCCCGCCTGGGGAAGGGGCATCACAATATCCCTGGGAGGCAGAAGGGCCAGGGGTGTCTCTTCCATTTTCCAGATGAGAAAAACGAGGTCCAGGGATGGGAAATGACTTGCCCAAGGGTGGCGAGCGGCAGGCAGCGCCCAGGAGACAGAGGCTGAGGATGGTGGGTGGTTACAGTTGGCGCTCTCTGGAGCCCCATGGGCGTGGGTTCAAATCCCATCTCCTAGTCACCAGCTCAGTGCCTTGATCAGGTAGCCCAACCCCTCTGGGTCTCAGTCACCTCATCCCCAGCCTGTCAGAGGCTCAGAGGGACTGGGGTCACACCATGTGTGGAGCCCGGCACAGGGAAGAAGCTGCTTAAACTGACAAAAAGGAAGAGCATCAGGGCGAGACGGAGACACTGCCTGGGAGAATCACTCTCCCCTCCTAGGGAGCAGCTGCCCCAAATCCCCCCACTTCTCTTCTCCCACTTGGCTCTTGGCAGGATCCACTGTCATTTCTACACAGAGGTAACAGTAACAATAATTATACTAATCCCAGTTCGCAGACCCTTCCTCCCAGTGGTACTTTGCCAGCACCGGTTGCACTCCACCCACCTCCCCAGAAAGAGGGGCACTAAAGGCAGTCTAAGGGCAGGACATCCAACACCAACATGCCATGTGACTCTGAGCAGGGGCTTTCTCATCCTGGGCCTTTCTCATCCTCAGTTTCCCCATCTGCACAAAGCAGGTATGGAAATAGATACTTATAGAGGTAAGAAGTGTCAGTCACACTGGGCCACTAACTTCTGAGGCTGTTCAGAGGATGTGTGTGTGTGTTGGCCCCTCTGACCTTATCCCTCTCCCCTCTCCCCAGATCACAAAGCAACAGCCTCCATGACCTCCTGCCATTCCTCAAAGAGGCTATGCCTTTTCCAGCCTCAGGGCCTTTGCACTTGCTGTTTCTTCTGCTTCTGCTTCCCTCAGGTGTCACCAGGTTTGTCCCTTCATTTCATTCAGGTCTCAACTCAGACATCCCTTAGAGTATCACCCACCCCAGCCTATCACTCCTTGACCCCCTGAATTTGCCCCCCACAAACTTCATGTGTTCAAACCCTAACCCCCAGTACCATAGAATGTGACTGTACTTAGAGATAGCACCTCTAAAGAGGTGATTCAGTTAAAATGAAGCCGTTAGGAGGGGCCCTAATCCAATCTGACTGGTATCCTTATAAGAAGAGATTAGGACACACAGAGAGACACCAGGGATGTGTGTACACAGAGGAAGACACAGCAAGAAGGTGGCTGTCTGCAAGCCAAGGAGAGAGGCCTCAAAGAAACTAAATCTGCCAACACCCTGATTTTGGACTTCTAGCCTCTATAACTGTGAGAAAACAGATTTCTGTTGCTTAAGCCACCCAGTCTGTGCTATTTTGTTAAGGCAGCCCAAGCAAACTAATACAGCCCTCAACCCTACTTTATTTTTCTGTGTAGCACTCATCAGGTCTGACATTATTTATATATACATATTTCTTTATTGTTTGTCCTCTCCTCACCCCATACAATAGGAACTCCACGAGGTCAGACACTTGGCTGGTTCTGTTTCCGGGAATCGTAGGCACATAGTAGGTCCTCAGTAAATGAAGAAGTTGGAGCCGGACACCCCTGAGTTCAAGTTCTAGCCCCGTCATTCCCTTACACTGTAACCTTGGACTGGATCCTTGACCTCTCCTCCTTTACAGAGGAGCCCAAAGTGTCTCCTCTGTAAAATGGACCTAATAATCATGCCAGACTCAGAAGGGGTGTGACACTATGGAGGATTAATGCAGGCAAATTGCCTAGTGCAGTGCCTGGTGCGTAATATATGCTCCAGAAATAAGAGATAAGTTGTTGCTGTTCTCTTAACAGTAGTAAGTCCATTCATTCATTCATTCATTCCATAAACACATACTGACACTTTTTCTGCTGCCAGATGCTGGGGACATAGAAAATCAGGCTTGGCTTCTGACTTAGAGGTGCTCCCAGGTTAGTGGGGGAGACAGACCAGGGGATCGGTAATGAGGGTCCTTGAGCAGAGACAGAAATAGGCTCCTCAGGGAAGGTTCACAGAGAAGATGGTGTTGGGATTGGGTCTTGAGGAGTGAGTAAGAGCTCGCCAGGCCAATAGGGAGGGGAAGGGCATCCAGGCAGAGGAAAGGGCAAGTGCAAAAGCAGGGGCAGGTCCTTGCCTGGTGTGTACCTGGCTAATGTCTGTGCCTCTGCGTGGCTGGTGCAGGGCCAAGGGGTTTGGAACGTGATCCAAGGACACCATGGAGCCTGAGAAGGATTTATAGCAGGAGGGAACCAGTCAATTTTGTGCTGTGGAGGGTCACTCCAGGGCAGCGTAGAGGGCTGGAGTGGAGGTACTTGAGGGCAGAGAGGCTGTCAGTGCACAGAGCTGGAGTATGGCGGGGTGGGGGGGGTGGGCAGTCAGCCAGAAGACCAGAGAGGAGCCCAGTGGTGAAGATGGGCCCCAGGTCAGCTCTGGAGAAGCATCCAGGCCAAGGGGCTTGATGTGGAAGTGCCTGAGCTGCAGGATGGGTCTCCCGGCTAGGCAGAGCTGGACTGACAGGTAGGGCTCCATGGCTGTGGGGTCAGAAAGCTGAGGTGGGTCAATCAGGGTGTCATCTTCATAGTTCACAGGGAGTCAGGAAGGAACATTCTGTCAACCAGAACCAGAGCAGGAAACTCGACAGGACTAGAGAAGTTTCCTTCCACAAGAAAGCCAAAGGGAAATACATTTGTTTCCATGACACATGTTTTCAGGAGACCATGTGATTGTTTTTGCACTGGAAAGCCATGAATGGAAAATTCCACCTGCTGAGACAGAAACTTTCTCCTCCAGGCACTAAACAATGGAGGAAGCTTCTGTCCTGAGTTTACTGGTGCCTGAAACCCTACCATTTGAGCTTCATTCCTAAGACTTGAGGCTTTGTCCTTTGTCAAAACGCAAACAACTTCACAGAAGTCATGTCTTCAACACAGACTTATTTTCATTAATTCAACAAATATTTATTGACTTCTTGCTCTAAACCAGGCAGTACCTAGAGGCTGGGAACAAAGAGATTAGTTAAGACTTGTCCAGGTCCATACCTTTGTTTTTAAATGATTGAAGAAGACAATGTAGGTGATACAAACAAACTTTAACACTTCATGAAGCAGGAAGTCTTTGTTCCCAAGGGTCCAGAGAACTGCAAAATTGGGCAGAAGGCAGGAGGCATTTATAAGATAAAGAATAAGGAACAAGGAAGAGAAAACCAGAAAATGAATATAGAACAAGGACGAGAAAAGGAGAAAATAAATAAGGAACAAGGAAAAAGCATAAAGTCCAAAGCTGGCTTGGCCTTTGAGGATTGATTGGCTTACTAGGTATACTGCATTTCTGGTCAAGTGGAGCATTTACAGGGACACAAAAGTTATCTGGGTTTCGTCATGCTGATGTGACACCTTGGGCAGGAGCGGCTCCATCTTGGGCCTAGAGATTTATTTTATTTTACACCTTCAAGGAACTGGTAAGCTCTGTGTGTAGGGGGTGGGCAGGGGACAATAGAAAACTTGATCATAATGGTACAGCAAACGGTGGTGGGGGCACCCAGCAGAGGTGACTCATTTCGTAGTTGCAAAAGGTAAAGCTTGAGCTGCGATCTAAAGGGTGAAGGGGGTTGGAGTGGGGATGGAGAATCCCAGCTGGGGGCACAGCCAGGGAGATGGATGGAGTCATGAGCCACGATGGTGGGAGGTGGGGGACTCCATGCCTCTCAGCAGCCTTGGACATGAGGCAGGACATTGGAGATGGGGCTGGAGAGGCAAGGAAGACTTCTCATTGATTGGATGTTATTACCCATCTCAGGTGGTGGCATCTGTCACAACCTTTGCTGCCCCCACCCCCCAGCTTCCATCTCACCTCTTTCCAACAAGCCCACCACACTCTCCTTGAGGGAGCTGCCTCTTCCCACTCACTGTCATGTGGTATGAATGACTCGCCCTCAGCTCCCGAGGTGGGGCCTGATTGGCTTAAGCCATCAGCCTACCCCATCCTGCTGGTACGTGACTGGTTCAGGGCAGGGCACATGACCCAGCTCAGGCCAATGAGAGGCGAGATGTTTGCTGGAGTTTCTGGGGGAAAGGATCGCCCTCTCTCCTCTGGTGGAACTCCCAGAAGGGACCCGTGCTTTTCTTCTGGCTCCAGGGAGTGAGGGGCACGAGGGGCCAGGGGTGAAGGCAGCACTGGAGGAGAGAATGTCAGAGAGGTGGAGCCTGGCTGGAGCTACCTTTGCTGGTTCGCTGAGCCAGCAAATTCCCACATTTGTTTAACCCGTTTATTGTTACCTTCAAGTGAAAAGTTCCTAACTGGAGCAGAGCATTTCTGGAGGACAGAATTGGATAGAGCTGGAAAAGAAACAGGCAGGGGTTGCTCCGACCAGGGGTGGGGTGGGGGTGGTCTAATCCCCTTTCTTTTTTATTCCATCTCCATGTACAGTACTTATGAGTCAAGATTTTTCCCCAGAAAACATTCCCCGACCCCTATCACTGCCCTGGCTCCTGGTTGGAAAGCCCAGGTGTCAGGAGTCCTAGGTTCTATCCTAACCCAGCCAGTTGCCTGACTGTGGGGCTCGGGGTGAATCATACCCCCTCTCTGGTCCTCCATTTGTGATTCGCCCACCAGCCCCCAGACTGAGCTCTAGGGCAATGTCCAAGCAGCCCCAGAGCCCAGGGCAGGCCTGGCACAGAGCAGATGTCAATTGGGTTGTTGACCAATCAGTGTGGGAGCTGTACCTTCCTGCTCTAACCTCCTATGTCAGGGACCAGCTGCTGTTCCTCTGTTCACCCAGAATGCCTCCTGGAGACCCCAGCCCCATGTTACAGCAGCAGAAAGAGATTTCACTGGAAGAAATTTAGCATGCAACCTGCATGGTTCAGCTCACACAGAACCTCTAGTGCTGTTAAAGGCTCACTGAACCACAATTGGAGGGGGAAAAAATTCACCAAAAGCTCAACCCTTTACTTTCCAGTTGCAGCTGACCTGGGCAGTCAAGCTCTAAGACTCTCTCCTCAGTCTGCTCATTGAAAACAGCAGAGCCACAGCGCTGATCTGCTGGGTGGCATGGATTGCATCTCAGAGTGCAGGACGTGTCTGTATTCACAGGCAGAATCAGAGAAGGAAGGAGTGGAGGGACCCACCTTCTTCCATGAGAAAGGATACAACCCCAAGAGCACTGAAGGGTGAGTCAGGGGTTCAATGGGATTCTATATATGTGTGACGTGTGTGTGTGGTATGTAGCTCTTGTGTGAGATGTGAGGGTGTGGCATCAGTGAAAGTGGTAGAGGAAAAGGAGGAGGTAGCAGATGATGATGTGAATTCCAAGGTAAGTATCTTGAACTTCATCCTGTGAGCACTGTACCCCACCACAGACACACACACACGCACACACACACGCCACAGGAATTTTTAAGGTGTGCCCAGCAGTACAAGAAGACATTACATAAGCATAGGACATCCTCCCTCTGTTTCAGTTTTACTCTAATACACGGAAATATCCATTGCTCTGTATTTTATATTAAAACAATCATGGGTATAATATAGAAAGCAAAATGTGCATATTTTTGAAATATTAAATTGGAGAATTTAAAGAACCTGTGAGCTTGTGGTTTGGGGTCTAGATGAAGCACTGTCTACATTCAGACCTTTTGGTAATCTGGGTGTTCCCATATCATGACGCCATTAGCAAGAAACCCCCAGTTTCTCCTCCGCGGTCGGCGTTGGCGGGGAGGTTGGGGGGGGGGCGGTGGCGGGGTGGGGTGGGGCTCTGTCCGTGGTGCTGAAGCAGGATTAAATCATTCCAACGGGTGAGTTCAGACCTTAAAGCTTCTGGTCTATTTCTATCTCTTGGAAGGGGATGAAGGGGGAAGAGTCAGAGAAGACTCTCAAGAAGTTGAGCAACCCTGAAGGCTAGGGAGTGATTATTCCTTACTACTTACCCTTCAGTTCAGGGGACAGAATCCTCAGAGCAAGGTAGAGATGGAGGTTAATGAGGAAAGCTGGAGGAACAAGATTAGGGCAATTGTGTGTGGCATTCACAGACTTCAGCGAAAATATTTTCTTGAATTTGGAGACTTTTTTTCACTTCCTAAGAACGATCCAGTGTTCTTGAAGAAGGAAAAATCCCCAACGACCTTCTCTTTGTGTGTGTGTGTGTGTGTACACATGGGTATGTATCTGACTGACTGCATGTAATAGATTCTCTGTGTGATGATACATCTCTCATATTAAACAATTGGCATCTCATAATTCAGTTACTCAAGAGGGAGAATCTAGGACAAATCTTTAGCTTGCATTTTATCCCAGTTCAAAAATGTGTTCATTCCATGATCATTTTGAAATATATAGAAATATCGAATCATTAAGCTTACAACAGGAACTAATATAGTGTTGTAGGTCAATTATACTTCAAAAACAAACAAACAAACAAACAAACTCATAGCAAAAGAGATCAGATGTGTGTTACCAGAGGCAGGGGATGGGGTGAGGGGAAATTGGATGAAGGCAGTCAAAAGGAACAAACTTCCAGTTATAAGATGAATAAGTACTAGGGATATAATGTACAACATGATAAATATAATTAACACTGCTGTATGTTATATACAAAATTTATTAAGAGAGTAATTCCTAAGTTCTCATCACAAGGAAACATTTTTTTTCTATTTCTTTAATTCTGTATCATATGAGATGATCAATGTTCACTAAACTTATTGTGATAATCGTTTCATGATGTATATAAGTCAAGTCATTATGCTGTACACCTTAAACTTATACACTGCTGTATGTCAATTATATCTCAATAAAATTGGAAGAAAAAAATTTAATAAAAAATAAAAATTAATTAATTTTTAAATGTGTGCCTCCTAAGTTTTTTCAACTCCACCCATAGCTTTGTGATCACAGCAACCATGTAGATCTGCTAAGAAGAGAAAGCTCTGGCATCCCTAAGGGAAGAGTTCTCCTCTTGGTGGATGCTGAAGGGAAAGCCTAAAAGGATTTCATAATCCCAGGGAGCTGGAAAGCCCACAGCTCAGTGCATCCATCCTTCTGGCAGACAGGGTCCCTGGTTATACTTCATGACCAGCCCATCAGGACTGTAGGGAAGGTCCCCTCACCCCAGTCCCTCAGTCCTCAACTGCTCTGTCCCCCAATCTTGCTGGGCCTGCGAGGCCTGGGAAACTCCAGCCTGAAGATGATGTGGTGCTGGCCAACTTTGATGGGTGGTCAGAGCCTCGGCTTCAGACACCTGGGTTGGAGTCTGGGCTCCACTCACCCACGGTGGGATTTGGGGAGTGTTGTTTCATTTGATGTCGTTGCTGATCCCGGTAAGTGCCCCATCACCCCCTCTACCATCTCTCTAACATCATACCTATTGTTTATACATGTGACAGTCATTTGATCATGGCTGACATTGGCATTTCTTCCTGATGGATGTAATGACTTTAAATTTGCCTTCTTGTTATTTTAATCAGTTTAGCCACCATTAGCACGTGTATTGTTGTCCTCACTAATATAATTGCTGTTAGCCAAGTAAGAATAATTCCTGCTATAGTCAACACAATAAAAATGTGTTAACTATATTTCTTTGCATGTGTTATCTGGGTTTCTGTGCTTCTTCAGTCTTCTGTGAACTTGGACAAACCCACCTGCTCCTCTACTTGAACAAGCCCTCTTGTCTTCCTCTAGCCACAGTCACTGGGATGGATCCTACATCCCCTCCTGCAGAACACACTAATTGGTAGATTTACAGCTAATTACTCTGTTTATGTGGCCACTCTAGTTACTGTGTATTGAGAACTTACTCTGGGCCAGGCACGGTGCTAAGCACTTTGCCAAGATTATCCCTAAGACAGAGGCACCATTCTTATCCCCATTTTACTGATGTGGAAACAGGTTTACAATGGTTGAATCATTAGCCCAAAGGCCCCCATATGATGAGTAGATGAGCTGGCCTTTGATCTCGGGTCTTTCTGATTCTAGAGCCCACACTTCCTGCTTGCATTTTGCACCATTGAATGGAGACGGTCATCCCCCTCCAGATGTTTCTTCTCCTCCTCTTTGCCCTCCTCTTCCTCTCACCCCCTTTTCTTCCTCCCCACCCCCTTGTAAATCACCACTTTCTCCCTTTCCCTTCCTTCCGCTCTTGCCCACAGCCCAGCACTGCCAAGATCCCTTTGGGCAGGCACCCTGAGATTTGACATTCCATGTCAATTGCTGGGACAGCAAGAGGGAAATGGCTTCAGAGACAACCTCACCTTATGGGGAGAAAATCCAGATTTAAACCCACCCTGAAACCCCTTTGCTGCTCCAGGGCCTCTTGGCGAGGAGATGATACATTGGTTTCCCTTCACTCCTTCTAGCAGCTCAGACGTGGAACCAGCTCTACCCTCAGCATCACCTTGCTGCAGGCATGTGCGTGATGATAACACTATCCCTGAGGTTACTTTCACACAATTGTGTCAAGGAACTTCTTCTGGACATCACGTGATTCTCACATCATCCTAGGAAGTAGAGCCTTATACCCCTTAAATGGGGAAACTGAGGCCCGAAGTGATTTTTGGAAGCTGAAGAATTCTAGAGGTCATTAATCTTCTGTTTCACAGAAAAAGAAACTGAAACCCAGAGAGCAGTCTCCAGCAAGAGAGAGGCAGGACAAGCATCTGATCCCAGGGTCTCTAATTTTCAGGCCAGTGTCTGTAACAAAATGGCAGGCACAACCTGTGAGTCAGTCCAGGGTGTTGGTTGTTTTTTTGTTTTGGTTTGGTTTTAGTTTCAGCATGACTCCCATTTTGCCTGGTCTTCTGAGAAGTTGGGGACTATTCGGGGCAGATCTGTTTGGATTTAGACTTGAGTCCCAGGTTTGCCACTGACTCACTGCGCATGACCTTGGGCAGCCTTTCCTTTGCCTCTGCACACCTCGGTTTTCTTATGTGTACAGCAATCTTTCACAGGACCAGGTCGCTGAGTTTGAGTTCCCCAGCATTCTGGATGTACTCAGTGTCCCATTCCCCCAAGGGTTTCAAAACTGGACATGGTCTCCATGACCTCTTGGCTTGGGAGCAGCTGCTTCACTTCCCCAGCAATGATTTTATCTCCTCCTGCTGGAAACTCGGCTCCATGTACTTGGCCTGAATAAGTTAATTTCTAGAAATTACCATTTCCTGGGGCTGCTCACATCAGAAGCAGGTAGTTGTTCTGAGTGCTTCTGCACGAGCCCCAGAGTCCATCTGGGATAACTCCAGCCCTCCAAAGCAACGTCTGCTGGACGGTGGCATTGAATTATGTCACACTATAATAGCATCTCCCCGGGCTCCTGTAGCCTTTATTTAACTGAAGTTGGAATCTCCCACCAAGAGACGCACTTCCCTGTCTGGGGACTTTTCCTGGCAGGAGGCGTCCTGGGAGCCAACTGCGACGGTGTTATAGAGGGCAGAACAGGTATCGATGGCAGAGGGAGGTGCCTCAGGACCTGGCAGGTGGGTCAGGAATAGGCCCCCCGATAGGAGAGGAGGAGGCAGGGGTTCAGAGGGCCACACCGATGGGATAATTCAATTCACAGGGTCTGTCACCCAGCGTAGGTGCCCTGGAGATTCATGTCATCATTTACCCATTTACTTTCTCACTCCCTCACTCAGCAAACACTTCTTGGCCAGTGATGGGACGGGTAATGTGCCAGGTGAAGGGGACACAGGGGTGATGAAGAGCTTGCCGTTACCCTCGAGGGGCTCACAGTCTGGAACAGGAGACAGAGGCTCTGCCTCAAGAAGTGCAAGAAGAGACACCAGGAGCAGGAGGACGGAGCACAGAACTCCCTCAGGGGCGGGTGGGGTGGGCATGGGTCTTAGGGTGGGGCCCCCAAAGCGGACCCTGAGACAAGGGCTCTGGTGCCGGTAGTTCATCTGGGGGGTGAGTCCAGGGAGCACGCGGAAGGACATGGAGAGACTGAGCAGGGCAGGGAGGAGAGCCAGCGAAGCCTGGGCTCATGAGTGGGTTACAGCGGTGGGCACTGGGGCTCAGTCCTTCTGGGACCCTCTGAGGAAAGAATAAAATAAATGCAGGCACTTCAGTTGGGAAGATATCAGCACGCCCAGAACTTTCTGTAGCTGCAGGAGAACTCAGAAAGTCGAGGGGGGTGAGGTGGGGGATCAACAGCATCTGCTATGGCGTCTTAGAGAAGCTGACATTTGAGCTGGGTTTGAAGCGTGACTAGGAGTTTTGCAGCTGGAGCAGGCGTGGGGAGCAGCTAATCCAGGCAGCGTGAAGAGTATATGGATGGGAGGGGAAGAAATAAAAGTGGCTCAAAGGGCCAGAAGAGTTCAAGAAAATAACTTATTTTAAAATTAATTATGGGGGAGATTTGAGCAGCCTTTATGCAGGGAAGCCTTAGGTAGTGGAGTTGAGGGAGTTGACAAATGAGAAAGAGAGACAGGGACAGACAGAAACAGAGACAGGGAAAGAATACTCAGTAGGGACAACCCTTGGCAAAGGTAGATAGGAATGGATCCAGAGGACAGAAGAGATGTCTTCCACCAGAAGAGAAAATTTTCTGTTCCTGAGCTGGCTGAGAATAGGTTTAGCCATAGGAGAGAAGGGAGTACTCAGGAAAGTCAGTTACCTGTTGGGAGTGAAGGAGTTGATGATTGGGATGGGAGAGGGCTTGTGAAAGCAGAGGACTTGAATAGTCCTTGAAGGTAGGTAGGGGTGTGGAGCAAATTACAGGAAGGCCAGAAGGATGGACGATGCTGGAGCCAGCTTACGTTGGCACTGACTCCCTGGCAGTGTACTCGTTGAGTACAGTTTTCTTGATGGCTTCCTGGCAGCTCAGAACAGGAGTTGAGAAAGCAGATGGTTGCATTGGAAAATGGCTGGGGTTTGGCAGGGCAGGGTGGCAAGAGGAGAATGCCAGCCCCCTGCAGACACAGGATTCGTGAGGGCAGGCCTTACTGGCTTCCCATCTCCTTTGCTATCCTTGCCCCAGGAAGAAGAATGGGTGATAGTGAGGCCCTGGACTGTCATTCAAGTTCTGCTGCCCACTTTCTGTGTGACCCTAGGCAAGTCATTTCCCCTCTCTGGACCTCCATTTCTATATGTTAACTCAGGACTTCTCAGCCTCAGCACCATTGGCATTTGGGGCCAGATAATTCCTTATTGTGGAGAGCTGTCCTGTGCATTATAGGATGTTCAGCAGCATTCCGGGCCTCTGTGCACTAGATGCCAGTAGCACAAACACACACCCTTGTTACAACCAAATGTCTTCTAAGAAGCAAAACTGCCCCAATTGAGAACCACTGTACTAATTGGAATAAGAAGAGGAAGACCTATCCAGCCAAACCATGTGAAAATGGTTCTCATGAGGAACACATAAGATAATGGGAACTGAGGCTGGGAGAAAATCTTCGACAGCTGATTAGAGAAGTATGAGTAGTTATTTATCACAACTTCTGCT
This sequence comes from Balaenoptera acutorostrata, assembly GCF_949987535.1. Classification (NCBI taxonomy): domain Eukaryota; kingdom Metazoa; phylum Chordata; class Mammalia; order Artiodactyla; family Balaenopteridae; genus Balaenoptera; species Balaenoptera acutorostrata. Next base: position 23,295,334 of record NC_080064.1, on the reverse strand, counting down.
CCATTTCCTACCTGTAAAATACATGGTTCAGAGGCTGATCTGGGTCTAAAATCCAGGCACCCTGTTTCCAAGGTCCAGGCTCTTTCCATACTACCAGTTTTGTGAAAGTCCACCTTTTTGCAAGGCACCCTTGGAGGATGCCACATCCTTGTCTTTGCACCGTGACAGGAGGGACCTGAAATAGGCAGAGGTGAGGAGAAAGGCAAAGATGATAAGAACAAAAGAGAGCCCAAATCTTCCAAGGGTTGGCATGGAGATAGCAAAGGAAACCAGGGTGGAGAGTATTTGAGTCAGGGTCTGTTCAGGAGGCAGAGAGCACATCAGTGATCTGAACATGGAAAATTTACTGTAAACAAGTGTTAATTAGGAAAAGGGGGTTAATGACTAAAACTAGTAAAAAGGATACTAAAGAAGAGAGGAATGGCAAATGTAGGGAAATTTTACTACCTCTAGGAATGACCGAGGGCGTGGCTGGAGCTGGTCCCTCCAGTGCCCCCTACTGACAGATATTAACATTGCACCAGCTGGCCGAGAAGAAATGTTCACAGGGTCCAGCTCCAGTATCACAAAGCAGGGCAAAGAAGGGTAGACTTGGAGCTGAGAGAAAATAAAGTGACAACAGCCACAATCCTTACCTTGGGCTAATCAGCTTCCACATACACCTTCCATGCACGTTGGAACTTCATTCACAACACAGCAACTCTGTTTCCACCTAACAGGGCACAGCTATCTTTTGTACAAATAAGGAAGTTCTCACACTTGCCTCAAAATAAGGAGATACATAGTTGCAACGTCATTATATCCATTGCTGGCTGTATGAATGACTCCTCAAATTCAGTACAGTCACACTGAATATTCTGTTTCCTAAAGACTAAATTCTAAAGTTAACTTCCAAGAACTTATATAGAGATAATAATGGGAAGAAGGAGAGAGGAGAAGAAAATGGTTAACATACAGATAAAGTTTATAAACATAACAAGCAAAGCTACTACAGTCCTCATTTCTGTAATTGGTCAAAGCCATGGTTTATATTTATTGCTTCCTTCTTCCACTGCCTGTTTCACATTTCCCCCACCCTCAACCAGAACCTCAGCTAGTTGGGATTTTTTACCAGGAAGAGTGAACCAAAACTTCATTCCTGAATGGTATGAATCCTCAATTATTCTGCTTTTTTGGGTTGCTGAAGTTTTTCAGTAATATTTACAACTGGACATGGAAGTATTAAGAGGTGCCCCAGAGAATACCCTGAGTTCCATACATAGTCCTCTGTACTCTCATTGTGTAGCAGCAATCCAATTTCCCCTTATTAATCAGGATCAATCCTTCTATGCGGTAGAGTAACGCTTTTTTTGGCTTCAGTGTTTGTTCAGTGACATAAGGATCTCAAATGGCTACATGGCAGTCTCATTCTTCTGCTCACTGGAACCACTGTTGAATCCTCTGGTATGCCCCCTCCGGAACAGAGATCTCCAAGCCAGTAGAGCTCAAATTTGCTACGACAAGAAGCAGCAGTTCTGCAAGTGGGTGATTAAGAACGATAGTGAGAAGTACTAGTTGTCAAGTATTGCTTCTTGGCTCCAAATCCACCCTTCAAGACCTGCCTGTGGCACTAGAACATTTTTCCTTACAAGCATGATGTTAATCTTTGTCAATAGGTGGCACCGGCAGGACACAGGACACTCTACCTGATGCCAGTCTACTCTGCTGCTTCTTGCTCCTGCAGCACCTGGTTGTGTGCAGGACACTCAGCGGAGCACGCCCCTCATGGCATCAGTGGCAACCCCACAGCTGGCTTCTGAAAAGCAAGGTTGATGGGAGCCCCAGCTCACTTCCAAGAATACTCCCAGTCTTCCCTATACCCTAACCCTAACCCTAACCCCAACTCTGTGAGAAACTTCTTAGCAGCCAGTTCCCTAGCTGGCTTCTCAGTATGTTCAACAGCAAACCCCATAGCCAATTTCTGAATGGCATCAGCACCTCAGCAGACCATTCTCTGCCCACTAAACTTAGCCCACCATTAGACTACCTCTGGCCTGCACAACCCAGTGACATTTTCTGCCATCCAGTGGGCTGCAGCCATGCTCTGCCCAATGGTCTGAATTCCACCCATGGGGAGGATCCTCCCTCCCTCCCAAGTTTTATTCCTTGCATACTCTCCTTCCATCTTAGTGGTATTCTTTAGAGTTCTTTTTGTTCCCCTTTAGTTCATTTAATGTAATTTCTGTCTCCTGGTTGGACCTTGGCTGACACAGAACACTCCCATTTCCACACCTTGATTAATGGACTCATGTATTCTAATGATGAGGGAGGCAGCCTCATACAATTGTGTCTGATTCAAAGCATATACTGCATCATTTCAGGATTTGTCTACCAACTGGTGCCGTACCTGAGCCTTCAGGATGCCATTCCACCTTTCCATTAGGCCATCCACTTCCGGGTGATGAGTTATATTGTAAAACTAATGAATCCCATGGGGATAAGCCTACTGCTGCCCTTCCTTTGTTATGAAATGAATTCCTTGAGAAGAGACATTCTGGGTAGAATACCATGATGGTGGCATTCTGTAAGTATGAACATGGTGGTGTGGATAAAGGTATTACAGGCAGAGACAGCAAATTTATATCCAGAAAACGAATTCTATTCTAGGAAGGAAGTATCTCTGCCCCATACGTGATGGAAGAGATACAATGAAATCAACCTGCCACCAGGTAAGCCGCTGGTCTCTCCAGGGAATGCTGCCATATCATGGGTGCATGTTGGTCTTTTCTGTTGAAAGATTGAGCACCCAGCAGTGGCAGTATCCAAAGCTGTCCTTAGTAACGGGAAATTCATGTTTTTGAGCCCATGCATATCCTCCATCCCTGCCACTATGGACACTTTATTCACAGTACCATTGGACAAGAACAGGGACCACTGGATAAACAAGGTAACTGATACCACAAAGTATGACATGTTGTTCATCTGATAATTGAAAGCCTCCAGGGCAGCAGATTCCCATTAGTGAGCATTCACATGGGACCCAAATCTTCACAGTCTATGCCCATCCTGAAGAGTCCACCTTCATACCTCTTCCCCAGAATTCCTTGTCACCAATCTTCCAATCCCATTCTTTCCAAGTCCCTTAACATCCAGCCAAACCATACCATTAACAACTGCTCATGGGGACTTCCCTGGTGGTCCAGTGCTTAAGAATCTGTCTTGCAATGCAGGGGATGCTGGTTCAATCCCTGCTCAGGGAATTAGGACCCCACATGCCATGGGGCAACTAAGCCCACGTGCCACAGCTAGAGAGAAGCCCATGCACTGCAACTAAGAGCCTCTGCACTGCAACGAAATACCCTGCATGCCACAACTAAGACCCAACGCGACCAAAAAATAAATAAATTAATTTTTTTAAAAAACTGCTCATAAATCAGTGTAGATTCATATTTCATATCCAATTCCAAAACGGAGAACCAAATACACTGCTTAAAGTTCTACCCACTGAAAAAATTTTCCTTCACCGCTGTCCTTCAGGGTCACCCTCTGATGACGTTATAATGCTGCAGTCTTCTGCTCTGGCGTGGTACTCACATATCATGTAGCAGCAGCATCTGTAAACCAGGGTTGAGTTTGTATTCCTCAGCTAACTGGCCATAAGGAACTCCCCACAAAGCCATCAGCGTGATATGAGGAAGAAGAGGCAATGAAGCGGGAGTCTGAATCATTGAATCATACAACTTACTCATATCTTCCGGACTTGCCCAAGCGTGGTCTCTTTTATACCACTTCCATCTGATTGTAGATTGCTGCTACACAAAGTTAAATTTATGGCTAGCTGTGCTAGAGGAATCCTAAATGGGGGTCTCAGGCAGCATGGTCACCTGCTGTGGTCTCTTACCACAGACCAGTAGAAAGCTAGAAGCTGTCTCTCAGAAGAAGAAGTGTTATCTGCATAAGAGGGAAAGATTTACTCTAAAATCCTCTACTGTGATAGAGTAAAATCCTAAAATTTACTCTACTGTGATTCTCCTTTGGGGCCTTGCCTGAGACTATACGGCATTCCTATTTGCTATAAAATCTTTGATTATCATCAGATCTAATGGATTATAAGAGCCAAGTGGTAGAAGGACGTGTACTAAAGCCTTAACTTGCTCTTTTTCTTTGGTGCCCACTCAAAACTGTCCGTCTTGCAGGGATTTTGTCAATGGGTCAAAGAAACACACACAGATGTGATATATGCTTCCTCCAAAATCCAAAAAGCCTACCAAGTGCCGTGCCTCTTCTTTTGAGGTAAGTAGCATAAAGTGCAGCAACTTGACTTTCACCACAGAGAGGATATCTCAATGTGTTCCATACTATTGAAGCCTCAGAAACTTTACTGAAATGTTGTGGTATTTATTTCCCACCCTTTCATTCACGTATGTTGTTCTTGCTACCTCCTGTTCATCAAAAGCAATAAGCTTGTCATCAGTGTAGTGCACCAGTGTGATGCTTTGTGGAATGTCAAGATGATCACATTATCTGTGGACTATATAATGGCAAGAGAACTGACTTGGCTCTGAAGCAAGACTGTGAAGGTGTATTTTTGGCCTTTCCAGGTAAAGAAAAACTGGTTTGGCGGTCCTCACAAGTTGGTTTGGAGAAAAAGGCAGTATCTAGGTCAATGGATACATACTCAGTACTATACTGAGTTGCTCCCGTAAACATACTGTATCTGGGACAGCAGCTGCAGTTGGAGTCACCACCTGATGAAATAGATGAATAATCTAGTCATTCTCCAAAACTCATCAAATGTCTGCATAGGCCAAACAGGAAAGTTAAATAGGAATGGGATGGGAATCACCACCTCTGTGTATTTCAGCCTTCACCAGTCTCTGAACTTTCCCCAGGGATAGAGAATTGCTTCCAATTTACTATCACGGTAAAGGGGAAGTTCCAGGAACTTCCAGTGAGCCCTTCCTTCCACAAGTGCCCTCACTTCATGAGTCAGAGACCCAAAGTGGGGATTCTTCCAGTTGCCAAGCATGTCTACTTCAATTATACAATTCAGGAAATGGGGAAGTGACCCACCGGACACACCTGAGCTGAGTATCTATCACCTGACTACCTAAGTTTTCACTTTGACCGGTAGCCTCAGTGGCATTTTGCATTCCCAGGAATTATCATAAATTCAGAGCAGTGTCTAGTAATCTCCAAAGATCTGAGTGCCTTCCTTTCCCAAGTGTAGTCATCTAGTAAACGGCCAAAGCTTCCTCTGGTGAAGGCTTGGAGGAAGATTTATGGTACATACTCATAGCACTGCTGCAGGAATCTTCTTCAAGGGGCCTGGCCTCCTCTTCAATAAAGGGGCTCTAACCTGTCTCAAAACGAAGAGAGGCCACCACTCACCAATGTGGTGAGTCAGCTCAGGTTTTGGCTGGTTGGTTGGTTGATTTTTTTTCTGTTATGTAAATCAAACAATACTCTAGTAGGCTGTCCACCTAGTTCCTTCCTCGGGATGCACTGATCCATTAGTCACTACCAAAGATCTCTGTTGGCCAAGGCATTCTGATTACTGGTACATCCCTGCTGCCATTTATGGTAAATGCACTCACCTTGTCTTTGGCTATTAAGTACTGCCACTTAGCCTCTACCACTCCAGGATCCTACCATCTCCATGAAATCAGGGAGCCTGTCTGAATGACAGCATTATAATATCTGGTCTACAAAGGTGAACATCCACAGAGTATCTTAAGGATGTAGGTTCTCAACTCACTAATATGTTTTTCAAAGCCTTGTTTGTGAAAGTGTCTTCTTGGAATTTTATGGAACATAGTTTAGGGGTGGCTGTGCAGGTCACACATGATAAATCCAGTCCAAAATCCTCTATCCTTAAGCCTTTGGATCAGAGGAAAACATAGGCAGAACACCCTTTGACATAAATCGCAGCAATATCTTTTTCAATCAGTCTCCTGGAGTAATGGAAATAAAAACAAAAATAAACAAATGGGACCTAATTAAACTCAAAAGCTTTTGGACAGCAAAGGAAACCAAAAACAAAACGAAAAGACAACCAACAGAATGGCAGAAAATATTCACAAATGATGCAACCAACAAGGGATTAGTCTCCAAAATTTACAAACAGCTCATGTGGCTCAATATTCAAAAAATAAACAACCCAATCAAAAAGTGAGTGGAAGACCTAAATAGACATTTCTCCAAAGAAGACATACAGATGGCCAAGAGGCACATGAAAGGATGCTCAACATCACTAATTATTAGAGAAATGCAAATCAAAACTACAATGAGATATCACCTCACACCAGTCAGAATGGCCATCATCAAAAAATCCACAAACAATAAATACTGGAGAGGGTGTGGAGAAAAGGGAACCCTCTTGCACTGTTGGTGGGAGTGTAAATTGGTACAGCCACTATGGAGAACAGTATGGAGCTTCCTTAAAAGACTAAAAATAGAGCTACCATATGATCTAGCAATCCCACTCCTGGGCATACATCCAGAGAAAAACATGGTTCAAAAGGATACTTGCACCCCAGTGTTCACTGCAGCACTGTTTACAATAGTCAAGACACGGAAGCAACCTAAATGGCCATCGCCTGATGAATGGATAAAGAAGATGTGGTACATATATACAATGGAATATTACTCAGCCATAAAAAAGAACAAAACAATGCCATTTGCAGTGACATGGATGGACCTAGAGATTGCCGTACTGAGTGAAGTAAGTCAGACAGAGAAAGACCAATATCATATGATATCGCTTATATGCAGAATCTTTTTTAAAAAATGATACAAATGAACTTATTTACAAAACAAAAACAGACTCACAGACTTAGAGAATAAACTTATGGTTACCAGGGGGAAGGGCAGGGCATGGATAGACTGGGAGTTTGAGATTGACATATACACACTGCTATATTTAAAACAGATAACCAACAAGGGCCTACTGTAAAAATAAAAAATAAAAATAAAATAAATAAAATAGATAATCCTTCAAAAAAAGAAGACTTTGGAATCCTTCTTCCACATTATTCCATGGAAACTCTAGCTCCTCCACTCATTGAATGTAAGTCATTTTCAAGTCCAAGTTTCAGTCAACCAACTAAAATGTTAGAGCCACCTTCAGCTGCACAAACTGACACTTTAAATCCCAACTCTACATCCATGAATTCAGAATGATTTAGTATTCTCTTCCACCCTTAGAATCAAGTCCATATATATTCCCCAGGATTATGTCAAAGCTTGCCATTCTTCTACTGTATAAACTATCTCCTCCTGGATCACAGTATATACCTGACCCCTTGGAGCATGTTGAGATTTGACCTTCATTACGGATCTAATGGCAACAAAGGATGCTTGTGTTATGTCTTGAGGAGAATGGTCATCTCTTTTCAAGGTATATGCCCCGTATCACAGGGTTTTCAAACAAAGGAAAACTAGTCTCTTTAGATACAAGAGGGAGAGTTCTTTCTTTCTTTCTTTCTTACTTATTTATTTTTGGCTGCGTTGGGTCTTCGTTGCTGCACGCGGGCTTCCTCTAGTTGCGGAGAGCCGGAGCTACTCTTCGTTGCAGTGCGCGGGCTTCTCATTGCAGTGGCTTCTCTTGTTGCAGAGCACGGTCTCTAAGTGCGTGGGCTTCACTAGTTGTGGCTCGCAGGCTCTAGAGCGCAGGTTCAGTAGTTGTGGTGCATGGGCTTAGTTGCTCCGCGGCATGTGGGATCTTCCCAGACCAGGGCTCGAACCCGTGTCCCCTGCATTGGCAGGCGGATTCTTAACCACTGCACCACCAGGGAAGCCAGGGAGAGTTCTTTCCATTGGTAAAGTGAGCCTCAGAGTGGCTCTCCATTTCATCTGAGTCCAACCAGATGTCTCTACCAGACGTTTCAGGATCCCATTCTTTCCTAACTTATGCCCAAACTCTCATGTGAGAAACTTGGAAATGCTGTAAATTTAACTGACGTTTAAATTCTGTGACCCACACCATTAAATTTTATATTTTCTTTTCAGCAATATCAGCCCTGTGGTTACATGAAATAAGTTTCTTTTAAAGATGCCATGGAAGCTCTGTGGTTCTCAAATCATGGTTTGAGCTGAGAATTAAATGACCTGAACTTATCATTTTCTTTCGAGTAAGTGCTCCAGTACATTCAAGAATCCATGTCACTGGAAGCAACCTAAGTGTCCACTGACAGATGAATGGATAAAGAAGATGTGGCACATATATACAATGGACTATTACTCAGCCATAAAAAGAAACGAAATGGAGTTATTTGTAGTGAGGTGGATGGACCTAGAGTCTGTCATACAGAGTGAAGTAAGTCAGAAAGAGAAAAACAAATACCGTATGCTAACACATATATATGGAATCTAAAAAAAAAAAATGGTTCTGAAGAACCTAGGGGCAGGACGGGAATAAAGATGCAGACGTGGAGAATGGACTTGAGGACACGGGGAGGGGGAAGGGTAAGCTGGGATGAAGTGAGAGAGTGTCATGGACATATATACACTACCAAGTGTAAAATAGATAGCTAGTGAGAAGCAGCCACATAGCACAGGGAGATCAGCTCGGTGCTTTGTGACCACCTAGAGGGGTGGGATAGGGAGGGTGGGAGGGAGACGCAAGAGGGAGGGGATATGGGGGTATGTGTATATGTATAGCTGATTCACTTTGTTATGCAGCAGAAACTAACACACCATTGTAAAGCAATTATACTCCAATAAAGATGTTAAAAAAAAAAATCCATGTCACACCACAGTCTTTGCAGTCATAATTACTGACATGATGGTCAAGTGCACTAGTCACTTGGGCTCCCCAGACACTTGCTTCAATTAGCATTGCATCAAAATCCATCACAGGTGATTGCATGATTCCGATGCCACTATGCTGTTGACTAGCAGCATCCCATGTCCCACTGGCAGGGAGCACAGCACTGTGCTCAAGCCCAAGGGCACAACGAAACCAATCAAAATCCCACCTTTGAGGGTCTATTCCTGGGAACACCCCTGCTCCCAATTCTATATCGATTAGAATCCAGTCAAGAGACAGAGTTCAGAACCCATAAACTGAGCATGGAAATTTTTAATATAAAGAATTGTTAACTAGCAAGGTTAGTTAGTTACTAACAAGGGGTGAAAGAGGATTCTAAGGAACCTGGAAGCAGCAAGAAAGAAACACCCAGAAGAAAAAGGGGTCTGCAAAAAAAAGCAGCTAATATGTCTAGGCTGAGGGAGAGCGTATAATGATGGAACTAAAAGACAGAGGAGAAAGTCTTCCCCCAAGACTGAGATTCAGACCTCTTCAGGGAGGGTATGAGGACCACATGCAGCCTCCAGTGGCTAAGAAACATGCCAGGGAATATGGGCTAGCACTTGTCTGTAGAAAAGGCCCTCTGGAGAGTGAAGCTTGAGGATACATCCAGAGCTGGTCCACAAGGGCCACTGAGGTCATGGCTCCTGTACTGAGAAAAAAAAAAAGAAAAGATGTGTGGAGGATCAGAAGCTGGAATGGTAGGGCACTCCTGCTATATTACCTACAGTGTCCCTCTAGTGCCCCCTATTGACAAAGCCTAACATTGCTCCAGCTGGCAAAAGAGAACTGTTTACAGGGTCCAGCTCCAGTATCTCAAAGCAGGGCAAAGAAGGGTGTATTTGAAGCTCAGAGACAAAAAAATGGATAACTGGTATTGTGGGAGAGACAGACTTGGAAGGGAGCACGAGTCTGTCAGGGAAAGAGGCTAGAGGGGCAAAGGTTTCTCTGCCTTTAGCAGAGGGAGGGGCAGGCAGGGGCTGTAGCCCTAGGGAGTGAACTCTGCCCCCTCCCCGTGCTCTTCAGAAAGAGAATGCAGTCCCATAATAAACACAGCTCAAGAAAGCCACATTGTTCAGCTTTCAAATGAACAGAAAATAAAATTCCTGGACAGGTTCCCTCTCCCCACCCCTGGGAGTAAGTAGGAAGTGAGTTGAGATGCATTTCATTTCTTTTGAAGAGGCTTTCTCAGCTCCTTGGCTCCTGCTGACTCAGGCCAGCCCCACCATCTGCAGATGCAACAGACATTCAAATGTTCATCCAACAGCATTATCAGCAGGCCTACTAGGTGACAAGCACTGAGTCTGGGAGGCTTTTTGACTGTGGGCCTCAGCTAAGCCTGTCTACAGCGGTCTGTGGCTGAGCCTGGCTTGAGCAAGTGTTGAGAGGGAAGATTGATCCATGGACAAGAGAAATTGCAAGTAGTTAATGTGGTTCAGGTTCAGATTCTCCAGAATTCTGTGAAGATTACAAGAGCAAGGACTTTGGAGTCAAGTGACATGGGTTCTAATTCTGACTTGGTTCTTTAGTGGCTGTGTGACCTTAAGCAATTCGCCTTACCTCTCTGAGCCTGTTTCCTCATATATCAAATGGTTTTGGCTGTATCTACATCAGCGTTGCTGGGAAGATTAGGGATAATGTCTGTATTAAATGTAATCCAAGGACCTGCTAGGGTAGGTGCCCAGACCCATCAGACCAAAGCCCAAACCACACCCAAGGTTTCACCAGACTCACAGAGCAGATGCTCAGGCCAGTGGCCTGGCACCACCACCAAACAATGCCAGCCCCATTGTCACTAATACTGAACCATCGGTGCCCTACCTGATTCCACCTCCTCACTGGACAGAGCAGAGCCCCAGAGAGGGCAGGTGATTACCCAAGGCAACACAGCATGGTGGTGGCCAAGCCAGCACTGGAACAAGGCCTCAAATGGCATCAAGCCATTTGACCATCTGGAAGACTAAAAATAATGTGTTTCAGGGTATGGGTTCTGGAGCAAGGCAGGCCTGAGTTCGTGTCCTCCCTCTGCAACTTTCATTTATTCAGCAAATATTCATTGAGCGTCTGACACATGGCAGGCACCTGTGCTCAGTGTTGGGGACCACAGGGGAACCGGATTCACATGGCCCCCACCCTCTCACAGTCTGGAGGGCGAGACAGTGAACAAATAACCAATGAATAGATAAGCTCATCACCCACTGTGGGAGAGCAAGGAGGGACATACAAGGGGTGAGACCCTGAGACAGACAGGACAGTGGGGCAGGGGGTCCCCTCAGGGCAGTCAGGGTGGGCCTTTTTGGGGGGCATCTGAGCTGGGACCTGGACACCAAGAAGGACCAGCCACACAGAGACTGCTGCAGGGCGTCCAGGCTGAGAGCTCAGGGCAGTGAGGAGAAGTGAGGCCCGAGTGAGCAAAGGAGCAGGAGGGACACGCAGGGAGAGGGCAGAGCCCCGTCAGGCAGGGCCTCGGAGGCCACGGCCAGGAACTCAGCTTCGCCCGCCGAGCAGTGGGAGGTCACTGAGGGTCTGAGCGGCTGGTGATGGGACCTGGCGTATTTTTTCAAGCGATCGCTCTGGCTGCTGCTGTTTGTCAGTCACTCGATGGCTCTGTGACCTTGGACAGGTCGCTTAAGCTAGCGGAGCCCCAATCTCCTCACCTATAAAGTGGGGGTGACAACGGTACCTGCCTCACCGGCCTCCTCGGAGGACGACAGGACAATCCACAAGGAGCACTTGGCAACGCGCCCTGCGTCTTCTAAGTGCTGAATAGAGCTTCCTTTGCTTTTTTTTTTTTTAATAGATCTTTAGTGGCGTGTAATTGCTTCACAATACTGTGTTAACTTCTGTTGTACAACAAAGTGAATTAGCCATATGCATACATATACCCCCATCTCCCCTCCCTCTTGAGCCTCCCTCCCACCCTCCCTATCCCACCCATCTAGGTCATTGCAAAGCACTGAGCTCATCTCCCTGTGCTATGCTGCTGCTTCCCACTAGCTAACTATTCTACATTTGGTAGTGTATAAATGTCGATGCTACTCTCGCTTCACCCCAGCTTCCCCCTCCCCCCAACCATGTCCTCAGGTCCATTCTCTATGTCTACGTCTTTATTCTTGCCCTGCCACTATGTTCATTAGTACCATATTTTTTTTGATTCCATATATATGTGTTAGCATACGGTATTTGTTTTTCCCTTTCTGACTTACTTCACTCTGTATGACAGACTCTAGGTCCATCCACCTCACTACAAATAACTCAGTTTCGTTTCTCTTTATGGTTGAGTAATATTCCATTGTATATATGTGCCACACCTTCTTTATCCATTCATCTGTCGATGGACATTTAGGTTGTTCATTGCAGCACTATTTACAATAGCCAGGACGTGGAGCTTTGCTTTTTCACATCACCACGTCTAAGGCTCTCGTCCTTCACCAGCAGGACGTCGCTTGGCCTGAACCTGTTGAAACCATAGGTCCCTCCAATTCCATCAACACCACCCAGCCTCCCACTGCCCTGGGAGCACCACAGCCTCTGGTTCTTTCTTCTCCCATTTCTTGGATGAGGCCCCCAAGGCTCACTGAAGGTCAGGACCGGTCTCAGTGCCCCTGAGAGCAGGAGGCCTGCGGACCAAGAGCCCTGGACGCCATCGTCCCTGCTCATGTCACCACATCACAAGGTAGGTTCTGCCCACATAACGACACCGTTATTTCTGCCCTGGGCGTGTCTATTAAGCCCCTGTCCAGCAGAGGTCGCTGGGAGCCCAGTGACAGGGAGCAGCCAGGCCCCGCTCTCAATTAGGGCTTTGCAAATGGCCTTAGCGTCTGTCAAAGTCACGGCTCCATCTCCTGGGTGCCCGGGATATATAACATGTCCCAATCAGCGCCCGGCGGAGAGGCTGTGAGAAGTAATAATTGCCTTGGCAGGTTCCTACAGCCAGATTTATTATGACATAAAGAAAAAAATTTAGCTCCTGGCAGTCAATAGGCAGCTGGCCCCTCTGTACTTGTAGAAATCCTATTTACTGGAGTGGGGCGGGCGGGGGCTTCTACCCCACAGCTGCTCTGCCCGTGGCCCTGGGCAGAGCCAGGCTGGACCATTCGTCTTCTTGTGCTCCAGGCAGCCTCGTCTGAGAGGCCACTGCCTCTGACACATTTCACAGCATTTGAAAATCAGCGCCCAGGCCACAGATCACCCATTTGGTGTTGCATCAAGGGATCGTCTGGCTTTCAACGCCACCCGGACGGGCACAGAGCAGAGCAGTTACAGGCCCGGGCTTTGGAGTCAGCCCGGTGTGTGTTCAAGTTCAAGTCAGGGCTCTGCCGTGCAATGGCTGTGACCTTAGGTGAGGAAATGCCTCCCTCATCCTCCGTCTCCTCACCTCTAAAATGAAGGGGTAGTGGCCCCTACTTTGAAGAGCTGTCGTGTGGATTAAGTAAGAGAAAAGCCTGCAGGTGCTCAGCGACAGGCAATGGTGACCACGTTTACTACCCAGAGACTTCAGTATCATGGTAAGAGATGGCATTTACTGAGGGACAATGATGTCACCAGGGACTCTGCTAGTTCTTTTTAAACAATTTTATCTCCAGACTTCACAACCAATCCTGCACGTAGGTAATGCTATGTCCATTCTCTAGATTAAGAAACTGAACCTGGGGTGGTTCGGGGACTTGAGCAAGGTCATCAGCTAGGGGGATGTGGGAGCTTGGCTTGTTGATTCTGGAGCTGGTGCTTCTCCTAACACACAGCCCACCCTCCCAGCTCCTCTGAAAGGTCAAGTAAGGCCAGACAGACAGGCAGAACCACACCACCCTCCCTCCCTCCCTCATGCCAACATTTCCTGAACATCAGCTCCAAGTCCAGCACTTTGCTGAGAAGTGGATACACTCAGATGGACACAGAAACACTTCCTGCCCTTAAGGAACTCAGCACCTGATGGAGGGAAAAGCAGGGCTGCTGACCCACTACACACATATGTATCAGTTAGCTTTTGCTGCATAACAAACAATCCCCAAACTTACTGGCTTAAAAGAAAGAACAATTATCTCTTCCAGTTCTGGGGGTTGGTTGGGCAGTTTCTGCTACATTTAATCATATAAGTACACTCACCTGACAGGTCAGCCAGGCTGGAGGGCCCAAGATGGCCTCATTCACCACATGTTGGTTCTTCTCCACATGCCCTCAAATCTCCCAGTAGGCAAGACAGGTTTCATTACGTGGCAGAGTGCCAAGAGGGCAAAATCAAAAGCTGCAATGCCCCTTGAGGTCTAGAAGCCAGAGCTCACTTGATGTCAATTTTGCCACATTCTGTTGGTCAAAGCAAGTTATACTCTATTGCTTGGCCAGTATCTATGACATACATTTGTGGCCCATCAGGTAAGGCTTAGTGGTCAGTTCAGAATGAGTGTGAGGGGGTCGGTTTCTGCCTTAGCTAAATGGGATCACAACTGTCTAAAAATTGTTTAATTCAGATCAAAGGATGTTGAATTGCGAGGTCATTAGAATGGGTCACATCCTTTAACCAATGGAGAAACTGAGGCAGAGTCAGCCAGTGTGTGAACAGAATCAGTACATCACAGAGCCAGTCTTCATATGAAGAAACTGAGACCCAGAAACAGGAAGTGTCTTCACCAAGTCCTACAACAAGTTTGTGACAGAGCCAGGAGTGACTCAGGTCCCTGCCAACCAGTGCACTATTCCTCCCACTCCACCCCCTGAGGAAGCCAGAGACTGGGAATGGGCTGGACTCAGGCAGCTGGACAATCATCCCCACGAGATATGTGTCTGCTCTGTCCTATCTCTGTTGTGTTTTAAATGGAGCTCTTTCTGCACACCTGGCACCACATGGGCACTTAACCACTACCTCATCTCATCATGATAGAATTGTCCCCATTTTACAGATGAGAAACCAAGGCTAGGAGAGGCAGCTGATTTGCCCAGGGTCTCACAGATGGTGGGGACCATCAGCCTGACACTGAAGCCTGAGCTTCCCATGCTGGACGCGAAGGAGCTCAACCTAGATCCAGGCCCCCAGGGGTTGAGAGGCAGCTCTGTGGCCCTCGGAGGTCTCAGGATAAAGCCCCCTGTCTGAGTAAGTGCTTCAGAGGCTTGGCTGGAGAAAGCAACAGCCAAGGTCCCTTGGAACCAGCTCTGCAAATGGAAGGCCCCTGAACGATGCTCTGGTCCATGCCCCTCCCCACATTTTATGGATGGAAAATTCGAGGCCAGACCAGGGCCCTCCCGCTGCACTGGGAGGCTGGGGGCAGCTGAGCAGGCCCCAGTCAGGCCGGCCAGACACACATAAGGCTGCTCTGTGGCATTCAGAGAGTACGTTTATTTACAAAGCGCTTTACAAACATCAGCTTATGCCTCCCCACAGCCCCCTGCGAGGTAGGTCAGTAGTCATATCTACAGTTTACAGATGGGGAAATTGAGGCACGGAATGGGGGGGTGGCTTGCCCCATTTTAAAGAGACCTTCCCACACCCCCATTAAAAAATAAACAAAAAAAGCATAGATCCTCCATCCCAAAATATACCTTCTTTCTCCAAACTCTAGGGGTGCTGAGCACCCCTGATTTAATAGCGTCCCAGTGGCCAGCCTCACCAGAAGCCACAGGGACCTCAACCCCAGGGGCTGTCATTCAGCCTTGCAGATTGTCACTGACCCAGGCTGAGCAGGACCCAGCCAGTGAGGCCTGAAAGTTATAGGCAGTGGGGGCTGAGGTGACTTCATTCTGCAGACATTGGGTCAAGCAGGGAAGGGACCCCACACGGGACAGGGTAGGGGTGGGCAGATCCTGGTTCCGGGAAGCTCAGAGCACATTCAGGGAAGCAGAAATGGAGGGTGGGGGGTGGGGATCATGAGCAAAATATCCCCGGGGCTGCAGGGAGGCAGCGGGTAGAGGAGGGAGCTGAAGTTCCCCCTGGGAGGACGAGTCTGAAGTGCCCACTGGCAAATGAGGGCAGAGTTCAGTCTCCCCAGGACCCTCAGGGGCTGGGCCAGATGGGATGCTAGATGCCAAGCCCCAGTGCACTCTCTACCCATGTCCAGCCAAGCTGGGTGGAAATCCTGGCCTGGCACTTGCTCTACAGGGCCTCACTCATCTCTGCCAAGGGCTGGGATGCAATCCAGGGGCTTGGGCCTGGGTCTCCCAGAGCCGGCAGTTCTGAGCCCGTCACTCTGCCGGGCAGCGCCAGGCCTCTCAGCAGGCCTGCAGGACCCCGCGGAGGTGGGCTGGGCTGCAGTCTTGCTAAGCTCCTCCTTGGCCCGCAGCCTGCCCACGGAGGTGCTGAAAGGCCCTGCCCACAGTGGAAGGGGGCACCAGGATGGCCCAGCGCCCACTCCGGTGATTTCCCTGTGAGGGCTGCAGCTGAGCAGAGCTGGGGGCGCGGGTCTTCCTCGTCAGTCCGGGATGGTGGGCCTGGCCCTGAGTGCGCAGTGGGTGCCCCAGGCCAGGGGCCCCTGCTATCTTGACTCCAGTCCCTCCAGGTACTCCAGGGCCACGTCATAGCAGAAGTGGTACTGATCCTGGGAGAGGGAGAGAAGGAATCACCAGCCTGGTCCCTCTCTAGTACTGGGGCGAAGGGGCAAGCATGAGCCCTGCCCCATCGATGGGGAGAAGGGGAGAAATGGGGGTAACATTTTGGCACCAGAGGACTAGAACCCAAGGCCCAACTGTGGGGGCCAGATAAGGGAGAGGGGTGCTGAGGGGCCTGGCCGGGCGTGGACCGGGAAGTTGGAAGTGGCTGGGCAAGGGGTACATGGCGCCTCACCAGGGTCTCCACCATATTGGGTTTGTAGTTTCTAAGCATTTTGGCAGCAAAGAAAACGTCTACCAGGTTGTGGCAGCGGATCATCTCCAGGACCGTGGCGCAGGCGCAGAAGGTGCCGCTGCGGCCGCCCCCATTGCTAAAGGAGAGACACGAAAGATTTGGGGTTGGGCTTGGTGGGTAGGGCGAACTCAAGGGTGAAGGGCAGGGCAGGGCCAGGGAATCCAGAAGGGAGGGGCGGGGCAGGGAACCCAGATGGGAGGGGTCAGGGACGCCAGAAGGGAGGAGTCCGGGAGCCCAGAAGGGAGGGGTGGGGCAGGGAACCCAGATGGGAGGAGTCAGGGAGCCCAGAGGCGAGCAGCAGGAAGAGAAGGTTAAGGGGGAGGAGTCAGAGGATAAAAGACTAGCATCCGAAGTGGAAGGTATCTGGGAAGACAGAGCTTCCAAGAGAAACAGAGCAGATTCGAGAGAAAGGAGGGCAGACACACTCCAGGAGAAAGACACTGAGACAAAGCCAGCGACAGAAGAGGGCTGCAGAGCAGCAAGCGAAAAACCAGAGAGCAGGATGGAAAACAAACACTGGGAAGACCAGCCACCCCTAGTAACACAGATACACTCCCAGTCAAACCCATGGCCTCTCACACGGAGACCCTCCCATTCCCCCAGTCCCCAGCCCTCTCCCTCCACTGTTCCCTGTGACCTGGGGTGTGGGGTTCCTCTTGGGAGATGGGGGACGGACTAGGCCCTCTGTCCCCTTCTCAAGGGGTCTCTCCCACTAGAACCAAAAGCCCTCAAGGGCCAGGCCCTGCCTGACTCAGCTCCCTGCCCCTGCCCCCCATGTGCCCAGCCTGATACAGGGAAGGGTAAGTGCTGAAAGCATGAAGAAGTGGGAGGCAAAGAAGTGACTGCACCCAGACGTGAGTGAATCAATCAATCTGTGAATGAATGAATGAAAAAAGCTACATGCATGCAGGCATGACCAAAGACCAGAATTCCGTTGGTTTGAAAAGTATATTACCGTATCATGGGCTAAACTAACTATTCTGACAAGACTCTCTCTAACTAAATTGGCAAAGTCAAACATCACACAGAGAGCACTGGGCGGGTGTTCAGGATTGAGTCCACGCCCTGGAAAGTGACTGGCTCCTCCGTGGAAGGCAGGGCCTGCCTCGCCTCGGTGGGCAGAGTCCAGGCTGCGCTGCCTGGGAGCTCAGGGTTTGGGTGGCGGCCCCGAGGCCCTCTCTCCCACTGGCCTCTGCCCCGGTCCCGTGGGGCCCTGACCCCACCCCGCAGCCGAGGGAGGGCCGGCACTCACAGGCAGTGCACGACGGTGCGCCCGTCCCCGCTCTCTGCCTGCCACTTGTCCACCTCGGCCAACAGGTGCAGGAAGGCCTTCTTGGAGTCCGGCGTGTCCCGGTACGCAGACCAGCGCAGGAACTGGAAGTGTCGCACCAGCAGGTGCCCCTCCTGCAGCTGGGGGTGCAGGCGATCAGCCAGGGGACATGAGTGCCAAGGGTTGCACGGCCCCCTGGGGACCTCAAGAGGGTCATTCAAAGCCACTCAGCCCCCACCCAGGTTCTCATCCTGGAGCTCCCAGATCACTCACCCGAGAGATGTTCTGCACCCGGAAAACGCGGGTCACCAAGTCCTCGTCCACTGTGCCTGACATGAACTCCACCTCCATGAGGCCATACTGCTGCCGGCCCGGCTCAGGCCAGTACTGCAGGCATGGCTGGGAGCGTGGGCAGAGGGAGCGGAGCGGAGCTGAGCAGAGCCGGCTGGGCAGCTGCCGCTCACACCCACCCCCAGACTTCCACGCTTGCCCGGGGCCCACCATTCACTCCAGACTCACCTTCAGTTCCCCCCACATCCCCCCGCTCACCCATCAGACCGCAGTGCACGCCCGCCCCAGTGCATTTGTACTGACACACTCAGGTCAGCCGAGGCAAACCCTTTACAGTGGTAAACGGACACTCACTGCCGTGCCACTAGACAGCTACACCCAACACACTCACCAGCACACACACCTACACGAAGTTGCCTTCTTCCAGGGACAGGCCTCAGATCACCCCCACCCACGCCAGCACCCCTGCCCCACGGCCCTCTCTCTTGCTGCCTCGGCCCTCCAGCATCAGCTCACAGACGTGAGGTGTCCCTGTGCTGCAACACAGCTCAGCACCCCGACTCCTGCCCCAAGATCCCTCCGTGCAGTCAGGGTCCTAAATGTACCCCCTCCAGGCCACAGACTCAAGACAGTGGAGGGACACAGGAGAAGCAGCCCACACACACATACATACACGGGTCCTCTGGGCAGCTGGTCCGAAGCCCCAGCTTCTAGCAGCCTTCTAGCAAGGCTCTTCCTTTCTCTGGGTCCCAGTTTCTCCACCTGTGAAATGGTCCCTAGGCTCCTCCCAGACAACACCATGCTCCATCTGCCTCCCTCTCTGACCACGAAGGGAGGACACTACCTTCCTCTTTTGCCTGGGGGCCTGGCAACTCCTTGCATTCAGGCCTTTACATGCTGCTCCCTCTCCATGGATCACTCATCTCCCACCCCTTCACCTAGTTAACTCTACCCTTCCTACACATCTCAGCTCAGATATTACCTCCTCCAGGAAGCCCTCCCTGATCCATCATCCCCCCAGGCTCCTGTGTGTCCCTGTGCCAGCTCCATGATAGCCCTCTCCCTCTGCTGTCATGATCAGTTTTTGTACCTGCTTACCCCTGGACCATGAGATCTGGGAGGGGCCGTGTGTTCTTCTGTCTCCCCAACAGGCTGACAGGGAGTGGCCCGTGAGGAAAGGTGGTTGAATGAATGAGCAAATGGGTGACCAGTGAATGACATCTGTGTGAGACTCCCTATGGGTCCCTCGCCTCCATCTTAGCAAGGGCAGGTCCTTGCCACATGGGATTCCCTGCCCAGGTGCTGGAGCCCATTACCCTGCAGTTCTAGGTCATTTATACCAAGCGCCTGACTTGCAAAGAACCCAGTTAACAATCTTCCCCAGGCAGCCATTAAGAGGCTGTCATGCTCATTTTACAGCAAATCTTCCTGGGCCTCCTGGGATGGGGACCTGGAGAGAGCAGGGGCCCAGAGATCTAGAGAAGATGGTCATGCAGGGTGGAAGGCTGGGCGTCTGTACCTCCCAGGAGTTCCAGCTTTGGGAGCCCTGAAAGGAAATGAGGGTAGCTGCCTCTAGGCTGAAATCACTGACCAGTGTCTGGACCAACCTCAGAAGCGACTGTCACCCTCATCATCTTCATCCCTGCCATGTACTGAGCACCTGCTATGTGCTGGGCATGACACAGTGCTAAGCATACATCTCACATGGTCCTGACAATAACCCCTGAGAGAACAGATGCTGTGATAGTCCCCATTTCACAGAGAAGGAAGCTGAGGCTCAGAGAGGTAGATTAACTTACCCTAGATCAAACAGTTAGAAGGTAAGGAGGCTGGAATTTTACTCTGCCTCGAAGGCCCCCATGATGAGCAGTTTCACTGAATGACTGAAAAAGCAGAGGCTCTGGGAGGAGGCAGCCCAGGGTAGGGGGCACAGCTCTGCCACTGCCCAGCTATGTGACCTTGGAGAAGTCACTTCACCTCTCTGGGTCTTAATTTTCTCACCTGAAGCCCATAAGTGCAAAGCAGAGTCCCTGGCATACGTCAGATGCTCCATAAAGAACAGCTATTTCTCTCTAGTCTGAGCTCCGTTTTACAGACAAGGAAACTGAGGCTCTGGGAGGAAGTAGGACACATCTAAGGTCCCTACTCAGTAAGTAGGTGGCAGAGCTGGGTTCCAACCACTGACTTTTGAGATGTGTCCTTGAACACACTGAGGTCCTAGGCTGCAGGTAGCCAGCCTGCCCGGCCAGCGGGGCCCTCACCCAGGCGGAGTTGGACTGGTGCAGTTGGTTGAGCATGACGACGGAGGTGCACCCGTAGTCGTAGACCAGCCGCCAGAAGTCGGGCGTGGTGCTCTGCAGCGGGTGCAGGGTCACGATGAAGGCTGCGCTCCGCGTGTAGCTCTGCAGGGAAACCAGGACTCAGTGCTCCGACATTGCCAAGCCTCTGCAACAGACTGTCCTCCTGCCCTGCCCACCACATCTCTGCCCCCCAAAGGACCAGGCTGCCTCCAGGGGCCCAATTTGGAGGCTGGCCAGCAACTGAGGCCTGAGTTGATGGGGTGAGCCCCCAGACCTCTAATGCCCAAGCCCATGGCCCCCAGGAGCTAAACAGCAAAAGGTTCCCAATGGGTGGCAATGGGAGCTTGGGCATGGTAGGCAGAGGCTGGCCAAGCTTGCTCCCTGCCTCAGGGCCTTTGCACCTGCTATTCCTGTTGCCAGGAACAAATTTCCCAAGTGTATACATGGCTCTCTCCCTCACTTCTTTCTAGTCTTTGCTTAACTTCACCTCTTCAAAGTGGCCCTTATTACGAACTCATTAAAAATTGCCACACACATACCCCAAGACCCACATTAAGTTCTTCTTCTGCCTGGTTGTTTTTTGTAGAAATTACCAGCGACTGACATTCCATTGCATATTTGTTTGTTGACCGTCTCAACCCATTCCCCAAATACAAGGTTCAGGAAGGCAGAGATTTCAGGGTGTGGCCTGTGCCCAGAACTTTGTAGGGGTTTATCACTGATTCCCTTTGTTACAAAGCAGAAACTAACACACCATTGTAAAGCAATTATACTCCAATAAAGATGTTTAAAAAAAAAAAAAGATGTTAAAAAAACAAATAAATAAATAAATAAATACATATTTTTGAATAAATAAATAGCTAGGTCCCTTCCAACTCCACGGATAAAAGGTCTGAGACCCCAACCCAGGACCCCAGACCAGTGACCGGTACTGACTCTGTTCCCTGCTCCCAACCTTGCCCCTCCAGGTGGGCTGGCACCAGCCTTCCCCCCGTCAGTGCTCCAGCCCCACGTCTCCTCCTGGTGCCCTGCCTTGACCCACCTGTGCCATGTCCCCCACCCTCTCCTGATGCGCTTCTCTCCCGACCCCCTCCCCAGGACTCACTGAAGGCTCCCTGACTGCCAGCTCCTGAAGGCCAGGCCCAGCCAGACTCCAAAACTCAGGCCTGGGCACCCAGTGGAGCTCCCTGCAGACTTAACCACCCACAACAGACCCCAGCTGGCCCCGAGATTAGCTCACTCCAACCCAAGCATCAGGGCCTCCTGGCTCCTGGGACTCATGGTTCATGAGCCAATAGGCTTTGCATGGCTGGGATCAAGTGTGTGAGATATCATGGCCCCAGGGACGCTTCGCCACCTTACTCGCCCATTCCCATCCAAGGCCAGGGAGCCAATGTGACCCTCTCCAGCTCAGAGACTCTCAGGACCTCAGAGAGCCTCCTTTCCATCCCCCCATGTGCAGATGGGCACACGGAGGCCAAAGAGCTAGCTGAGAGGGAGGCCACAGATTCCTACGTCCCCACCCAAAGCTCGCCAGCACCCTCTGCCACCTCCCCAGGGCCCCGGCCCCCTCTCCCCTCACTCCCTTCAGTGGCTGGGGCCACTCCCCCACTTGCCTTCAGCTCACTCCAGGAAGCCCCTGGGAGGCAAGTGTGGGAGCTTTCCCTCCTTAGAGAAACCCCACTGTCCCCTGCACCTGCGTGCCAAGGGGCCCTGGCCAGGAACTGGGCCAAGAAAGGCCCATCTCCCTCGTCCCTGCTGTAGGGGAACCTCCCTCCCCACAGCTCTCATTTCCACGTGGAGGGACGTCCAGTGGTGACACACCTGGCCTCGGCCCACCTTCATGCACTCCTCCCATGGGCGAGTTTGGGATGAGGACCGAGTGCGCTGAGCTCGGCCCCTCCCCTTCTATTCCCAGGCCAGCCCGTCCTCAGAAGGTGTGCATTCAATTGCTGCTCTCCCTGCTGCAGTAAAGGCCCAGCCCTGATGCAGGGGGCATGCGTGGGGCTGTGGCCAGACAGCTGTGGCCGGGAGGATGGGTCTGCCTGCCTGAGGGGTGAAGGAGCAGCCGGTCCACTGAGCCACATCGCTGAAGTCACACTCTCCAGTGTCACTGGCTTTCTTAAAACGGTAACATTTTACCTCCAGCTATCTGGCCCCCACACCTCTCCCTCAACTGGGTCCAGTTCGGGAAGGAGTGAGGGGACACTCACAGACTCATCCCCCTCAGGTAGCAGCACCTGGGAGTTATTCACTGGACCCTAAAGCCCCTGCTCTGCTCGCAATGCCCAATAAAGGTGGTGGAGCTCCCTGAGCCGGGAGCAAGGGAAGGGGCTTCTAAACAGCTCCTGAGCCCTCAGACCATGGCCAGGCTGGGCCCAGGGAACAAGTCACTACTCCAGGCCAGGTCCTGGGCAGGCTCTAGCTCGACCACCCCAAGACAAGCTCCCCTGGCTCCAGATATCAAATCTCAAGTCCCAACCCCAAACCCTCCCAGCCTCCCCAGTCAAAGCCCTCGAATCACTCATCCTACCCCAGGCTCTGCCGGGTCTGACCCTGGAGACAGCCCTGTCTGAACTCCACCACCCAGACTTCTATTCAGGCCAAGGGTAATACCTGAGGCGGAGCACTGGCTCAAGTGCCCTGAATGGAAGATCCTTAGGGGAAGGAGGACCACACAATGGGCCTGGTCCCAAGAAAGGCAGAGGGTCCCCCTAATCAGAGCCCTCAGCTCTGTCCCCCTGGCTCCCGGACCTTCCCAGATGCTGCTGGGTGGGAGAGTCCCAGAGCCCACCCCACCCCCGTGCCCTCACGTCCGTCAGGGCTGCGTTGATGTAGTTGTTGGGGTCCCCGTCGGTGGAGATGAGGAAGGGCAGGCAGCGGTCAGGCGGCAGGACGTCCATGCTGCGGTTCTTGTCCCGGTTCCGGGGCAGCAGGGCAATGCTGCACTCCTCCACGTCCAGCGGCGGCGTGACCGAGTTCAGCGTCTACAAGGAGTGGGGAGAGGAAAGGGAGGTGACTCCTGTGTTTGTGGGGCCTCCTCCCACCCCATGAAGGAGATGGGGCTGGGTTATTAGGCCCATTTAATGGATGGAGAAACTGAGGTCCAGAGGGAAGGGAGAGTGGGAGGGATCCAGGCTCTCTGTCTCCAGGATGCACAGGGCCTGGACAGAGCTCTGGAGACTGGAGTCTGCCTCCTCACCACCTGTGTAACTTTAGACAAGCTACTGTATCTCTCAGCCTCGTTTTCCCTCAACTGTAAAATGGGATAATAATATGCCTACCTCAAGGGGCTGCTGGGAGGATAAGTGAGATAATATCAAGCCTGGCACATGCACAGCCTTCAGTACACAGATGGCACCATGAGGATCATTACCAGGTGCTTGAAAGGAGCTAAGCCCTGAAACCCCACATCTTCCACAAAGCAGACTCCAGGGACCTGACACAGGTGGTCACCTTCCTCCATCACGGCCCTGTCAAGGGACACCTGGCACAGTAGCAAGCCAGGGACTCTGGGTCACCTCCCCTACCCTCCTGCCTTCATGCCTCACGCATCCTGATTCACGGGGTCTCCATTTCTTCTCTTGTTCTTGGGGCTCCCTATCAGGGAACCCAGTCTCTCATGGTCCTCAGGGCTCAACATCCTTCTCCAGGAATCACAGAGAACATTTCCTGTGACATCACTCTATGCCGGTCCTAGAGCGCCAGGCACCCGGCATGTACCACCGAACCCTCATGGGAACCTTGGAGTAGAAAGGACATCTGGGGTCTCTCCGTACCCAGTGACCATGCTCAAACTTCTCTGGAGAACCAGCCTTCTCCCATCGCAGTCATGTGACATGGTGAGACTGGCCCTGCCCCCAGAACCAGGCCTAGGCCGATCTGTGTGCTCCATCTCTCTGGTCCCAGTGATCAGCTCAGAAATGGGCACATGAGAGTCTGGTTGGGGCTTTTATTGGGGCTGTTGGGAGCACGAAGTGCCCTCTTCCAGAGTCTTCTGACAGCAAAGATAACGTAAGCCTGGCACTGTGAGGGGCCAGAGTGTGGGTCTGAGAATGAAGCCAAAAACAGAAGAAAGCAGAACCAAAAATGGACAGAGACTAAATCTTGGCATCATCATTTGAACCCCTGGATCCAGCCATAACTAAAGCTGCACCATCCTCAGACTTTTCAGTTACAAGAGCCACTGAGCTGGACTTTTATCACTTGCAACCAAAAGAACCCTAATGACTTACAAAGACTGCAAGGACAATATTAACTATTTCTTTTCTGGGTAAGAAAACTGTGGTTTAGAGAGGTAAAGTGATTTGTTCAAGGTTATTCACAGCTCTTAACTAGGTAAGCCAGGATTTGAACCCAGGTTTATCTGACTTCAAAGCCTGGGCTCTTAATTTCTTGGATGCACTATGTCCTCCACTGTCTCTAAGTCCTTCCTAGTAACCCAGCTCTGTGCATCCTGCTTGGCCCTCGGTGACTCTTACAGCACTGAGGACCTCCCAATACTACACACACACACACACACACACACACACACTCACAAACCACACCTATACACATACACTCATGCCCCACCTGGAACTCCTCCCGAAGCTGGGAGGAATTACTCTGAGGGTCAATGCGGATCATCTCCTTGTAGGTGGCCTTGAATTCGCTGACAGGGATGGTGGTCTCCCCACACAGGCAGGCCTCCAGGATTGCATCATGGATAAAGATGTACTGTTCCTGGAGCAGGAGACGAGAATATGAGGAACCAGGAGGGGAGCAGAAGTTAGAGATTTTAGGGTTGAGGCGGGAGGCAACCTCATGTTTGAGGCCGGGTTGCTCTGAGGTGGAGTCCAACCACTTGTTACTACAGGTTGGACCCACTGTACCTGAAACAACCTTCAGGGATGTTTGCTCACTTATCTCATATTTCATCCCCATAACAACCCTATGAGAAGCTCTGAAGGTGAGGGGACAGCCCAGGGTCACACGTCTAGTGAGGAGACAAACCCAGTAAGCATTATGTCTTGACTGTAGAACCTATGACCTTGGCCCAGTGCTGTTTGACCTCACCCAACTGAACACAGTGGAGCTGAGTTTGGGAAGACCCTAAGAGGCTGGCCGGCCAAGTTCAGGGATGGGAAAGAACAAGGGGACATCCTAGGACACCCTTCTGACACACTGCACCGGCTTCAAGCTCCTGCACGAGGGACACTCCTGCTGGAGGGGAAGTGGGGAGAGGGCTGCATCCCCACCTCAGTCTGGATCATGTTGACGCGCCGGGAGCAGAGGGTCTTCACGCAGTTGTAAATGTCCACGACGCCCTCACACTCCGCCATGTCCAGCATCACATCCAGAACAATGTAGCAACCTGTGCGGCCAGTGCCCGCACTGGGGAGAGAGCAGCCCAGGTCAGGTTGGGGCCTTGGGGAGGAAGCCCGGGACCACGCAGAAGAAGAGAAGAGGGTGCCTGGGGCCCCTGGCCATATCTACACCACACAGGGGATGGGGGATACAGGAGGAGCCAGGGACAAGGCTGCTTGGAAGAGTTCCGGTGAAATGTGATAGAGGACAGAGTGGGGGCTGGGCCTTGGGGAAGAAGAGGAAAGAAAGGGTAAGGAGAATGCAGATGTGAAACCAGCCCAACTTAGCAGCTGTGACTGGGGGAGAGGAACAAAGGTGCTGCTCAGAGAACATTAATCCAAGGATGTTCTGGTCTCTTGGATGTCCCAAAATCTCCTGCACATCCTTCAAAGCCCTACGCACTCAAACCCACTCACATACTCAGTGGATCCTCTAGCAGATGTCATGCTTTTGAGCTCCCAGAGCAATTTGGGTGGACTTTTATCAAAACCTTCCTTCCTGCTCTGTGGTCATTGTTTATGTGGCTGTCTCCCTCACCAACTGGGAGCTCCTTGAGAGCTGGGCTGGGTCGGACCCAACTCTGGGATCCTCACATTCAGCACCAGGTTGAGCAGAGTTGAGAGGTGGGGGGAGGACAAAGATGACACCAAGATCTCAAGCTTGAAAATGGCAGTAGCAAAGTGTCGGCCAAGACCCACAGCCACCGGGTCTCCTGTACACCGCTGCCGGCAGCTTGAATTAGCGCAACGACTTTGGAAAACTGTTTGTAGTACCTAGTAAGGCTGAACATTCACACAGAGCAATTCCACT
This sequence comes from Balaenoptera acutorostrata, assembly GCF_949987535.1. Taxonomy (NCBI): domain Eukaryota; kingdom Metazoa; phylum Chordata; class Mammalia; order Artiodactyla; family Balaenopteridae; genus Balaenoptera; species Balaenoptera acutorostrata. The sequence continues at coordinate 23,268,698 of NC_080064.1, read as the reverse complement.
CCTACGTACATACCTCCCTGGAAGGTGTGTGTGTGTCGGCCAAAAGACACGTAATACAATGTCCTTAGTAGCACTATTCATAATAGCTCAAAGCTGGAAATGCTTATCCATAGCAGAGTGGATAAATACATTGTGGTTTATTCACCCAGTGGAATAGGATACAATATGGATGAACCTTATAAACATAAGGTTAAGGGAAAGTCAGATTCCAAAGTGAACCTGATGTATGATTCCATTTATACAAAGTTCAAAAGCATGCAAAATGAATCTACGGTTTAGAAGTCAGGATAGTAATTGCTCTGGAAGGGAGGATGGGGGTACAGACCAGAAGGGGACTCCAGGGGCACACTTGCTCAAAGGAAGCAAATGGAACTCAGTCCTGCCTGGTGCCTCGCCAACCCCTCACCCCTTCCATGTCTCCAGCGCCTCCTCGGCATCTGAGAGAAGGGCCTCCCCAGGTCTTGGGGAGCGCTCGAGGGTGCCAACCCCGGAGCCAAAGCTCAAAGGGCAAAGGGCCCCTGGTGGTCATCCTCCCCTGTCCTCTGTCTCTGAGCAGGATGGACCCAAGCCCAGTCTCGTTTAGGGACCTCCAACAGCCCCATTTCCCGCCCCTCTTCTCCCCGGGCTTCCCGGCACCCCACCTGCAGTGGATGACAATGGGCCCAGCATCAGGGGGCGTGGAGGCCTTCACGCGCCGGATGAAGGCCAGCAGCCCCGTGGCGTGGTAGGGGACGCCGTGCTCCGGCCACGCTGTGAAGTGGAACTGGCGGACCTCGTGGCGGGCAGAGTAGCCTCTCTGGGGAGACAAGAGTAGTAACAGTCAGAGTCTCTGCTGGCGTCTATCAGACTCTTGCTGTGTGCCAGGCACTGGCGTGAGCATCTCACCACAAGAACTCAGTTCACCCCAACGAGACTCACGAGGTGGGTATTAATGACTCATTGTACAGGCAAGAAAACTAAGGCTCGAAAGAGGAGAAACCACTTGCCCGAGGTTAGACGAGACAGATATCATGCAGGAGTTGGGCTGGGATCTTCCTGATGCCCAACCTGCGTTATTAGTCACCCATCTCTACCGCCTGGGTTACACAACAGCCCTAGGAGATCATTTTGACTCTCCAGGTCTTAGTTCGAAGGGGGAAAACTATCTTTCTTCTGAGGATTTTACAGACGATCAAATGGGACCATGATTAGGAAGATCTGGTCATCCCGGGCCCTGTGGCCTTTCATGAGTGACGTAACCACTCTGAGCCTCACTTTCCTTATCTGTAAAATGGGGCTAAGGGCAAAGGCCTAATCCCACAGAGCTTTCCAGGGCTGAAACAATATGTGCAACGGGCTTAGCCCAGCACCCAGCACAGAACAGGACCGGCACCTGGGCTGAGATCCTCATCATCCTCATCGCCTTGACTTCCTCTTGGAGTCGCCAGCAAAGACGGCTACCTTCCCACCCGTCCACGGTGCTCCCAGCAGTTACCGAGTAGCTGCCTTGCTGGGCAGGCAGCGGTGCCCTTCCCACCCTCCACTCCTGGGCTGGGGGAGGTGGGCTCTGCCCCACCTCTCAGGCAGCCTGGGAAGGGCCCCGTGACGACAGGAGACTCACCCGCTCCAGGGCAAAGCTGCGCACGACATACTCCGCTAGGATCTCCGTCTTCACCAGCGTGATCTTGATGTCCCCGTACATGTCCGAGTCCTCTGGCCAGTACCGCGAGCATTTCACCTGGAGTCCCCGCGGGGCAGGCTCAGTGGGCTCCTCACTGCCCCCGGCCCACCACACCCGTCCCCCACGGCCCCACTTACCCTGCCCACCTCCACCAGCTTGGTGATCATGACAATGCTGGAACAGTGCTCCTGCCACACCATGCGCCAGAAGTCGTAGACCATCTCGGGCTTCGGCCCTGGGGGCACAGAGGGTGCTTGTCCCTGAGGCCAGGTCTCCACCCAGGCCCAGCACACGGCTGCCCCGCACCACCACCCCAGGCCAGGAGACTCCTGAGCCCCAAATGGGGGCTTCGTGCTCACCCCACACACACCCCACCAACTGCCAACTCATGCCTGTTGGGCCCTGGGGGTGGGCATTATCAGGGAGGGGCTGCCAGGAGACCCCCCTCATCCCGCGCGCAACCCAAGAAGCAGAGCTAGAGAGCCACGGCACAAGTCTCCAGGCGGGATGGACAGATGGACAGCTGGGCGGGAAGACACAGCCAGAGGGACCCAGGCAGCCCCCAGACCAAGAGGCACAATCCACACCCGTGAGGATCGAGTCTGGCTGGCCCTTTTGCATGCAGACAGACAGCTGGACCAGGAGCTACAAGTGGATGGTGCACATCAGGGAAACAAAAACACAAAGAGGGGGCGGAGACGGATGGCCAGATTCCAGACACCCAGTCAGAGAGTGGGGCTCAGACAGACAGAGAGACAGATGGGAGGTAGGCAGATAAGCAGGGAAGGCAGGAAGGCAGGCAGAGGGCACTCAGCACACTGAGGGGCACATGGGTGGAGGTGCCAGGTACCTTGAGTGGCTATGAAGTGGTTTGACCTGTGGTAACCCTGGAACAGGAGAAGAGGGTGTGTTAAGACCCCAGGGAGCAGCCCCTCACTTGCTCAGGCCCCCTCTGCCCTCCTCTCCCAGAAGCTGCACACACCCCCCAGGGAACTGCCCCACCCTCCTGACCAGGGTGACCCTGTCCTCCCAGTCTCCAAGTAAGGAAGGAAGTACAGCTTAGACACCAGTGTCTTAGGTTTAAACCCATCTTTGCTATGTGACCCTAGGGAGGACACAACTCCTTTATGGGCCTAGAGGGTCTCCTCATTCATAAATTGGGGATAATTATCCGCAATCTGCTTACAACCCGGCTGCTGTTTGAAGACAAATAAATTTCGGGGTGACCCTGCCCTGTTCCTAAAGCCCCAGAGACCCTAAGCAACCCCAGATCCTAGGCTGGGTCTTGTCAGCTATCCCAGCCCCCCTCAGGGCAACCAGAATGGGCAATGCCCCTCCCGACTACCCCAGTCACCCAGAGCTTGGGTGGCCAGATGAAGGCTTCAGGTTAGGAGCAAATGAGCACAGGAGTTGCTCATGGCCCTTAGATAAAATGTGTTTTAAAATCTTTGAAATCAATAATAAAAACAATAACAAATAATTAAAATAATTATTTATTAAAATAATAATACATTTTTGAGGCCCTATTATGGTCACATACTGTGCTAAGCACTTTACCTACATTATCTCCCACAAAAGAGAGGCCAAGAGCTACTTCGTCCTCCATCCCCAGAGCCCTCAGGCTGAGAAGTGGAACCAGCCAGACTCTATTCCCACCCTGGGGCCTTAGCCACCCATGAGGTCCTGCCCACACGAGACACCCAGGGAATCAATGCAGGCAACACGGGACAGGTAAGAAGTACTGCAGGGCCGGTGCAAGAGAAACAACCAAGCTCGGCCACTTGCCTCAAGTTCACACCCTCAATACAGCTCCCAGCAAATCCGATGGCCCCATGGGCTTCCCAGGCCCAAGGAGCCCTGGAGTCAGACTGCCAGAGTTCAAATCCCTGCTCTGAATAGCTCTTGCTAAGTATGTGCCCTTGGGCAAATCCCTTTACTTCTCTATGCCTGTATTATCACATCTATAAAATGGGAATATTTATAGCATTTACTTCCTTGGACTGTTGTGAGGAGTAAATAAAGTTACATATGCCAAGGGCTTGGCACCATGGCAAGCACTAAGCCAGTACTTAATCAGTAACAGCCATTCCTATTACTACTACTTTAAAGGCCAACGAGTACCCCTGAAGATCTAAATGGTGCGAATGTCAAGAATTCCTGGAGATCTAAATGGTGTGAACGTCAAGAATCCCTGGGCAGACAGTGGTTTACAACAGGGGTTAAGAATCTGAGTCTTGGGTCAAGTTGACCTGGGTCTCTGTTGCAGCTCTACCAAGGAGCAGCTGTGTGATTCCAGGCACTAAGCGGGCTCTTCTCAGCCTTTACTGTGCACGCAAATCTCCTGGAGATCTTGTTAAAAGGCAGATTCAGATTCAGAAGGTCTGGGGCAGGGCCCAGGATTGTGCATTTCCAACCAGATCCCAGGTGGTGCCAAGGCTGGGCTTCAAAACACGCTCTGAGTAGCCAGGCTCTCTAAGCCTCTGTTCTCCTCCAGAACATGAGGATAATAGCAAGACATGCACATGTTGTATACCTACACGTTCCCATGAAAATGACCAAAACATAGTCAACGTTACCAATAACAAAAAGCCTCCCAGAGTCATTCAGCCCTCACTACTGGAACCTCTCTGGGTCTAGCCTAATTCCCTCCTGCCATCTCCCCAGCCACTGCCTCTGCTTCAAGACCTCAGGGGAGCTGCTGGGTATCTGGGGTCAGAGGGGCGCCCAGCAGAGGTGCTGCCAGGGCTGCCCTCCACACCCAGCCTTAGTCAAGCTGGGGACAGGCTACTCCACCTAAAACCGGTTTGCCTGAGAATCTCACGCAAGAGAGCCAGGGTCTCTTCTGATTCATCCATCTCTGTCCCGCCAGTGCCCAGCACACTGCCAGCACCCAATTGCTAGTCAGTATACAGCAAACAGCTGAACAAGGTTTTAGACAGATGGGCTTCAATATCTGCATATTAACTTTTTAATTGCGTGCATGTATTACACAATTATATCACACAGAGGACAGTGAAATGGAAAGTTTTAAATGATCAGATGTTAAAAGAAGATAAGGAGACACCTTGAGCACACCCACTTTAGAGACCAGGATTAGAGAGCAGAGGTCCTCACACTCCGGGCCATCAGCATGTCCTAGGGACCTGCTCCCACCCCTCCCAGGCGCCTCTGAGTGGCAGACACCCGTCCTTCCCTGGCGTCTCTGAGTGGGTGGAGCTGGGAGACTGATGACTTGCACGGTGGGCAAGACCCCAGGGCATCCCGATGCCCCCGAAGGGAGAGATCCAGGGTCTCGTGTAAGGGTGGAGGGCTCAGGCTGGGTTTGAGCTAATCCAGAGCCGTGGGGCCATGAGTAAGCCACTCAACATTTCTAAGCCTCAATTTTCTCGTCTGCCAAATGCAGGTCCCAACTTTGCAGAGTGTGATAAGGATGGCATGATGTGCCTGAGGTGCCTGGCACAGAGCAGGTGCCCAGCCAATGACACTCTTGTTAATGGACATTCGAAGATGAATTAAGCCAAGTCTCCTCAGGGCATTTCGTAAGAGTCTGACGATAACTAAATGAGTAGTGTGTTTTGTGGAGATTGAGACATAAAGTATTGATACAATGGCCTATATTCACCACCTCCTAAGGGCGGCGCTAGGGCTGAGTACATCCACTGCCTTCTGTGGGCCTAATATTCCACTTAAGTTTAGCAACTTTACAAATGAACTGTTTAAACAAACTCAAAACAAGGCAGAGGGTGTCTAGAAGCACATCTGGGACAACTGTCATCTCCAGCAGACGCGACAGCCGGGACCTTACACTTTATATATTAGGTATCTCCATGCTGTCTGAAAGTCTAATGATGAATTGTATTTTTGCAATCATAAAAAAAGCAAGAAATATATTTGTAAAAGAAAAAAGGAGATAAAACAGACAAAGTACCCAAAAAGGAAAACAATCCCATCGGGCGTCAACTATTACGAAAATAATATGTATTAAAAGACAAATCAGAGGATTGCTAGATGAATTGGGTTTTTTTTTAATTCTTAAAAGGCCCAAACACAGCACAATTTTTGAAAATAAAATACCCATACTGCTCCCCCAAAATAAAACATTCAAATTAGGGCTACATTGAGGGCAAAGTAGCGAGGGTTGAGTTTCAAGCAAACTGATCACAAAGGGATTTGAACACCAGGGAAACTAGTATTAAGGAGACTGCCCGGGGCCATCCTTGCTTCCTGGAAGGCCCTGACTCCCAAGCAGCACGCAGCACCCAGGGCAGCTCCTCCCATCCCACCCCTCCCAGGCCTGCAAAAGGTGTGGCTAGGGAGGATTCATCAGGCATGGGGAGCCCAGGACAAGGATGACAGAGGTGACAGCCGGTGAAGAACAGAGCCTGGGGAGGCACCCGGAGGCACCCCAGCACTGCCGGCCTGTCTCAGAGCAGAGGAGATGGAGGGAATGGTTTAAACAGGGATCATGTCGAATCTTCAGCCCTGGGCGGCCCCTGGCCAAGCTGCTGAAGTGGACGGTTGGCGTTGGGCGCACGAGTGGAGGGGAAGGAGGACAGAGACAGAGAGAGAGACAGCCAGAGACTGTGAGAGAGTCTGAGACATAGCCAGTCAGACAGACAGGAGGAGGAGGAGGAGGAGACGGGGAGAGAGATACTTACTTCACGGTTTATCCGAATCTTAATGATTCCAGTGAGGGAACAGTACAAAGCAAAAGAGACAGATATTAGGCCAGAGGCAGATGGAGGTGGACGGAGCACAGGAGTGGCCAGAATGGGTGATGCCAGCAGGGGCGGCAGAGCAGAGATGGGAGGGCTGGGCAAGAGAGGGGAGGGGCACGTCCCTGCCGGGGCCCAAGGAGAAGCCGACGGGGACCTTGAGGAGACCGAGGCGAGGCCCCTGTCACCAAAACTGCCCAAGTCTGAGAGGCGAGGCCAGGTCCGGCCCCGTAGCCCAGCCAGGGGAGAGGATGGGAGGTGGGGGAGAAGGCAAGGAATTCTGGGAAATACGGGGTAGCACATCTGGCCACCAGGAGGGAATGAAGACAAAGGAAAGGACAGGTCACCTCCAGAGTCCCTGACTACCCCCCTCCCAGATACATGCCTCCTCCACCTCCAGCCGGTCATGCTGTTCCTACCTGGGCCACCCTTCCCTTCCCTCTCCAGCCGCCCAACGCCACCACAAGCCCTCTGCTTCCATGCAGCCGGCCACAGCTAACCCTGGCCCTACCACCACCTTGCTGTGTGACGCTGAGGAAGTCATTCCTCTTTTCTGGCCTGTGCTTTTCCATCCAGTCTGACTTTATTTCACTTGTACGCTTATGTGTCTCCCCAGCTAGAATCTATATGTTCACGGAAAGCAGGGGCTGTGTCTGCTTGCTCACTGCTGTATCCCTGGTGCCCAGCACAGTGCCTGGCACACAGTAGGTGCTCAAAACATAGCTAACAAATGAATAAATGACTCTCTACCCAACTTGGCTCGCTGCAGGTCAGGGAGTCTGATCAGGGTCCGACTCCTGGGCCTGTCCTGTCTCACCCTCATCCACACTTGGGGAGGAGACTCATCACCTCTCCTTCACACTCAAGCTCAGGCCCCCTGGCTGCCTGCCCTGTCTCTGGCCCCTCCCTCCGGTCCAGCCCGACCAGTTGCTGCTGTGGCTGGCAGGACAGTCTCATGGTTAGCAGCAAAGGCTTTGGAGACCCTGACAGGCTGAGATTTGAATCCCTTCTTTACCACTCCCTAGCTGTGTGACCTGGGAAAAGTAGCTTCACCTCTCTGAGCCCCAGTTTCCTCACCTGTTAAGTGAGGCCACACAATGCTAACTACTGCATAGGGTGGTTGTAGGGATTATATAAAATTAATTATTTGGTATAAAGTGCTTAGCACAGTGCTTGGCACACAGTACATGGTCAATAAACCTGAGTTATTATTCTTAAAGTACCACTCTGATCATGGGTAAACACTTTTAATGACTCCCTGGTGCCCCTAGGGAAAAGCCCAAATTCCTCAGCTTGTCATTCGTGGCCTTCAGCCCAGCCCCTGTCTGCCTTCAGCCTCGCTGTGTATCACCAGAATCCCACCCCCAGCCTCCTGGCCCCTCACCGAGAGGGGATCCTTCCTCATATCTAGGCCTAGCTGTCTGCCCTCTTCCCTCCATTCTGCCTCACTGACACCCCACCACCACCATCCCCCGTCTCTCAGGCCAACTCTGGCCTGCAGGAAGCCCTCCTGACAGCTGCCGCCCACCCTCTCCTCCCCTCGGCTGAGCTCCCCGGCACTGACTGCAGGAGGTGGGGGCACTCAGAAGCCAGCCACGTGAACCCCCATTTATTCCCTCACAGGTCCCGCCCTGCCTGGACAGTCAGCCTGGAGCGGGCAGGGCCGGTCAGCAGAGATGACGGGGCAAGGCACTCACGTCTATGTAGTTGGCATTAATGTAGTCGGCATCAGGGTCTCCCAGCATCGGGTGCAGTTTCACTCGGTGCCGATCGTCTGGAAACACAGAGCAGGTGGCCATGGGGTGGGCAGGGGCTGAACTGGGGAGCCCAGAGCTGAGGCAGTGGGGGAAGCTTCCTGGAGGCCAGAGGTGGGGCACAGGCAGGTCAGCCAGGGAACCTAGAGGCTCAGGACCAACGAGTAGGCCCTTGGTACTGCTGGAGGCAGGGCAGGCCAGTGGTTAGAGTCTGGGCTGCAGCGTCAAGAAGGCCTGAGGTCCTGTGCTGCTCACACAAGTATATTAGCTATGTGACCTTGGGCAGGAGGCTTAACCTCCCAAGCCTCAGTTTCCTTATCTGTAAAGTGGGGGCTCTACTACATCCACTTCACAGGGTTACTGAGAGGACTAAGTGAGATAACAGGTGTGATGCTCAGCACACAGCTTGGCATGAGACAGGTGCTCAATAAATGGCTCATGCTGTTCTCCCGCTTCCTGTTCCCTCCCACCCACTGCCCCAGACCCCAGGCCCTCCCCCAGGACTCACAGGCAGGCATGGGCTCCTGCCGGCCGCCTTTGACCTTGTCTTTCTTCTTTGTAGCATCCCAGCCTTCAAAAAAGCTCTGCCAGAAGGGAAAGTGGTAGTTAGTGAGGGAGGGAAGCCCCTCTCTCATAAGAGCCCTATCCCCTTAAGAGAATGGGAGTGGGACCACGATAACAGCCAGGTTCAGGGTTAAACTTGGGGCCTGAAATAAAGTCACTGTAAATTCCTTTGTAAGTGAGGGACTAAGTTCAATACCAAGCTGTGTAGGGGGAAGTGAGAAAAGAGGGAAAAAGAGGGTTAGAGTTCAGAGACATTTTAGAATGAGGGTCAGGTTTAGGGCAAATCCAGGTTTGAGCTGGGAAGAAGGTAAAGGTGAGGGTCAAATTAAGTCCAGATGGAGGTAGGATGGGATTCAAGTCAGAGTCCAAACGGAGCTTAGGATGACAGTCGGGGTCAAAGTCAGACTGGGATTTAGGTTGGAGGTCAGGGTCAGTGTTGGTGGTCAGGTTCATATCAGGAATAGAATAAGGATCCTGGCAGGGTCCAGATGGAGACTGAGATAAGATTCAAGATCAGTTTTCAAGTCAGGGTTAGGATGAGAGTTAGAACCCAGGTCAGTCTGAGGTTAGGATCAAGGTCAAGGTCAAAAAATTAGGTTGAATTTAGGGACTGTCAGAGCATGGGTCCATCCAGGGCTGGGCTGAGGGCTGCCAGGGTCCACAGGGAGGAGCAACCAGGCAAGGCCTTGGCAATGGGTCCTGGCTGGACTGGGGCCATGCACCTCATACTCCTGCTTGAAGCCATAGCCCTCGGCCGTCTTCATCTGGTTGATGTGCTGCAAGAGGTCGGCCACACGCACCGCGGGATGCAGCTGTCCCGTGTGGTACGGGGAGCCCTTCCGGCCACACGGACGCCGCGGTGAGCCCCCCAGGAGGCTGCTGGCCTCAGTGACCCCACCACTGCGCTGGTCTCCTGTAGTCAGAGAAAGGGAAAGGGGTTTCTGATACACACGGGCCCCAGCCTGGGGAACCCCAGATGGACTCAGGGGGCCGAGGGAGGGAAGGGAGCACGGCCAGCGTGGAGGACGCCTGGGTTGTTTGCTGGAGCCAAGCAGCTGGCTGGGCCCACCCTGTGTGACCCTGGGTGGCCCCTTCGCTGCTGCATCTCAGTTTTCCCATCTGTAAAATGAGGGGATTGGTTCATATGAACTCAGAGGGCCCTTCTGGTTCAGCCCTGCCAGCTGTGATCCCGTGGTCCCCTCACCCTCCTGGGCTCCCCTGCAGGGCCCACCCTTCTGTGACTTCACCTGCTGCCTGCAGGGGGAAGTGCTCAGCAGAGCCTATGACATCCCTCCTTCCTTCCCCTCTTCCAGGGAACAATCTGGAACATTGACAACTCCCAGCAATTACCCCCATTCAAAGATAAGCAAGTCCCGAAACTAGCTGCTGCTGCCACCCCTTCTGCAGATTAACAGGAAGCACCTGAATAGAGGCATTTCTCCTGCGTAAGCATTTCCATTGTCAGCCTGTGCGTAGGCTCAGCCCGTGGGGAAGAGGTGGAGAGGCTCACAGTGCCCCACGCGCCCCAGGAAACTATCCTCTCCCTCCAGACCACCCACTCCCCGGCTCTCCTGGTCAGCATCCCCATGGACATCCCACCCTGGTCCTTAGATCAGGTCCTGGGATTGAGAAAACAGTCCTGTTCAGCCACACCCACCTTCCAACACTCACTCCCACACGCTGATTCCCTTCTCCTGGCCTGGGTGAGGTGCAGGGGCTTATTCTCCGCATGTCTCACCGCTGTTCTCTGCCCAGCGGGGCCCAGATGCCAGCCCCCTCCCTGCCCTGTGCCTTCACACATGCTTTTCCTCTGCTTCAAACACTCCCTCCTTTATGCCTGGTGAATTCATACTCATCCTTCAGGTCTCAGCTAAAATGACCCTCCGTGGGGAGCCTTCTCTGGCTGGTGCCTGGCCTCTACTTCCTAGTCATGACTAATAGACAGAACGAATGCAGCACGGGGACGGACACCACAACCCCCCTCCTCTGTGCAGCTCCACTTCCCCAAACTCCAATCTCTGCCTCTTCAAATCAGGGAGACTGCAGGCCCTGCTTGGGTTCCCCTTCCTGTGCTGAGGTTTGAAAACTGCCTCCAAGTAGAAAGGTCATGCCAGGCAAGGCTCACCTCATTTGTTTCTCTTCTCTTGGGAATCACAGTCATGAGGTGCCTGGCGCCCGATGTCTGAAAACAACTGTTTCACGTATTTTATCCAGATTTCTAGTTGCTTACAGCTGGAGGGCAAGTCATGTGCCAGTTACACATTCGTGGTCCAATGCCCCAAGCCCTTAGTTTTTCAGATAGGGAAACGGAGATCCAAAGAGGAGAGATTTGCCTAATGCAGTGGTTGTCCAAGTGTGTTCCAGAAAACACTGGTTGTGCCAGATGACTCAACGGTATTCCATTAAAAAGAAGAGAAGGAGGATGAGGAGGGGTTCTACGTTTTAAAGGAGTCTGTGAAATTGTTTTAAACAAAAATAAGTAGGTTTTTTTTCCCTGTTAAACCTCTCAGGGCTTCCAACAAGTTAGTGTGTATTTTAAATTTATTTATTTTTATTATTTATTTATTTTTGGCTGTGTTGGGTCTTCGTTTCTGTGTGAGGGCTTTCTCTAGTTGCGGCAAGCGGAGGCCACTCTTCATCGCAGTGCGCGGGCCTCTCACTATCGCGGCCTCTCTTGTTGCGGAGCACAGGCTCCAGATGCGCAGGCTCAGTGGTTGTGGCTCACGGGCCTAGTTGCTCTGCGGCATGTGGGATCCTCCCAGACCAGGGCTCGAACCCGTGTCCCCTGCATTGGCAGGCAGATTCTCAACCACTGCGCCACCAGGGAAGCCCAGTGTGTATTTTAAATCTCCAAGAGATGGAGGAAAATAGCAATGTTTCACCTCCCTCTTTCACCACGGAAAGCTTGTTTCATGAAACATCCTCAGGGGAACACAGTGTAATATGGCGATTAAGAGACATGCTCTGGAGTCAGACAGGCCTCAGATCAAATCCCAAATCTGCATGTGACCTTGGGGATATTAATTACTCTCCAGAAGTTTCCCTTTTCATATGACAAATGAAGATTAAAACTGTTACTCTCCAAGATGATGATGTAAATATTCAATAAGATAATGTGTGTAAAGCACCCAGCCCAGTGCCTGGCACATGAGCACCTGCAGATGGAGCTGTTGACATGATTAGGAGTTTCCAGGAAAGGGAGGAACCTCTGGAGTCCCAGAAAGCCAGGGCAGCTCTTTGACAAGAGGTGGCCTTTCTGTCTTGGTCCTTCTCCACTGTAGGATCTTGGTCCAGGACCTGACAATTCTAAAGACCATCTACCACAAACACACAAGACAAGCACAAAGGTTTCAAGAAAAAAAGATTTCTGCTGGCTCAAAGAACTCAGAGATGAAGGGGTCCTAAGTGTTCTTTGTGGAAACCATGCCAACTGCTCCATAGAGAGCTCTCCGGGTGGAGAATCCAGTAGCTCATCCCAGAGATCTTGAAGGGTTGGAAGCCCTGATACAGCCTCACAAGTAGGCATGGAGTCATCTTGCAATGGGTGAAGACAAGCAAAAAATCCCACTTGCTTGGGATACAGACAGGAAGCCAGAGCCAAAGCTGGGCGGCTGCCAGCTGAGCCCGAGAGCAACACAAGATGTTCTACAAATAAGACCACCAGAAGACAAAGGATGATGAACAATTATGCTGCCAAGAAGACCCTCCATTTCGTGGGGCCCAGAGAAGACAGGTCCTTACCCTTCTCACCCATGAATTACCATGGGATTTCACTCACACTCACACACATACACACACACACACACACACACACACACACACACTCCCCCCACCTCCGCCACTCCCATACACACACATACCCCAAGAACCAGCTTACCCACAGCTGGAAGCCCCTGAAAGGGAGGAAGAGAGGAAGGAAGGTAAGAGCCAGCCATCAGCTTCAAGGTCACCACTTAGGGGCTCTCCCAGGCTCTCCCCAGCTCCACTATGATTGTCGGACAATTTCGGGAGTAACCACTGGACAGCTGATGTTTTGTGGGGAGGGCTGAGGCCCAGAGGAAAGAACACTGGGTGTGGAGTCGGAGAAGCCTGAATTTGAATTCTGACTCAAGCCACTTGACCTCTCTGGACCTCAGTTTCCTCATTTGAAAATGGAGATCCTCAGACTTTCCTCAAAGATGGGCACTTTCCCCGATTCCCATCCACCCTCAGATGAAGACAGGCCACCGGTTATACAATCTAGCAGCATATTATATTTTTCCTTCACTATTTGCAATTAGCAAATAACTTTAAAGAAACACAGTCTGTAATAATAGCTAACAATATCTAATATATTGAGTGCTTTCATATGCCTAGCATGATTCTTAAGTCATTCAATCCTTAGAATATCCCCATGACGTAGGTGCTATTGTTATCCCCCCTATTAAACAAGGAAACTGAGGCCCAGAAGGGCTAAGTTACCTGCTCCTTAAGTGGAAGCATCAGGATTCAAACCCAGGCCCATCTGACTCTGGGATCCTGTTGTCTTTCTCTGTTTTCCTCTCCTGATAAAGGGGCATTTGTGGTGTCAAATAAGGGGCACTTATTTGACAAACCATTTGGCCGGAACCCACTGGTTCCCACACAGGTCAAGAGCTCCGGATGGACAAGGGCCCAGAGGGTTTGAGGGTTTTCATAGGCAAGATCAGAGTCAACGGGGGCACATTCCAACATCTTGGGAACATCCCAGCTCAACATTTACTCAGCATGGGAGGTCCCTATTTAAAACTTCCATATTGAGGATACATCAAAATCAACATGGCTTTCTGTTCTAAACCACAAAACTCTGGCCTCCACTGTTTGGAAAGAAAAGAAGGAAGTGGCGGCTAGACCAGCATGGGGCATAAAGAAAGAGAGAGAAGCCTTGAGACTGAGCTCCAGTCTCCTGAATACACCTTGAGCTTCCCAGCCGTCACACCTTCCCCATGTCCTGCATCCTACCTTCAGTGCCCCCGCCCTCCTCACCATCAGTCAAATCTTATCCATCTCAGCTGAAACCCTGACCTCCCCTGCCCAAAGGTGTATCTTCTCAAGACTATGGCAGCACTAATTGTCCCCACTACCCCCTGGCAATTAGCCTGGTGTGGACTTCCCTGGGTCAATCTCATCTCCCCAACTAGTCAGTGAGTTCCTTGGGAGCAGAACCCGTGTTTCCTGCCTCACTGCATCTCTCCATAAGACTCAGCAGCAAGGCATGTGCCCACACCACCTTCACCTCCCACTCTCCCCAGCACCCACTTGAGTTTTCAGCCCAAGCAAACCTCTCCATGTCATCCTCTGTGCCCACCTCCATGCATTTACACATGCTGTTCTTCATGCACATTTGCCTTTTCCTTCCCATCTCTGCCGGTCCAAATCCTACCCGGTCCTCTAGGCCCAGCATGATACAGCAGAAACAGCAATTTGCAATTCAGAAAGAACTGAATTTAAATCCTGACTCTGCCACCTTCTGCTTGATCTGGACAAGTGATTCTCCTCTCTGGGTCTCTGTTTCCTCATTTGTAAGATGAAGGGTTGATAACAGCTACTACTGTGTGTGTAAATTTAATGAGGGAGGTCACAAAGAGAACGTGATGCATAAATGCATGTCAATGAATTTGAAAACATAAATGAAATGGACACATTCCTAGACAAATATAACTTACTAAAAGTGTCTTGAAAAAAATAGAAAGCTTGAATAGTCCTTTACTCCTTTAAATAGATTGAATTAAAAGTATAAAATGTTTCCATAAAGAAAACAAAAAAAAAGATTGTTTCACAGGTGAATTCCACCAAACTTTCAAGGAGCCAATTACTCCAATCTCCCATGATAAGGAAAAAAGAGAAGAGACCTCAATGCATTTTATAAGACAAACAGAATCTTGATACCAGAAACCAGACAAAGACAGTATAAAAAAAGAAAAATAGGCCAATCCCACTCGGGAATACAACTTTAGAATCTTGAACAATATTATAATTATACTGAATCCAATAATTCATTTAAAAAAATTATGCATGATGACCAAGTTGAATTTACCCCAGGAATTGAAGGTTATTTTAACATTAGAAAATCTAAAAATGTCACTCGCCTCACTAACAAACTAAAGGAAAAAAATATGGCATCATAGTAAATCCAGAAAAAAAGTATTTGCTAAGTTTAATGCCCATTTAAAATAAAATCTCTTAGCAAACTAAAAACCGAAAGGAATTTTGTTAATCTGATAAGACATTTCTTCCAAAAACCTATGGCAAACTTCATTCTCAGTGTTTTAAATGTTAGAAGCATTTCTTTTAAAACCAGGAAAACAAGACAATGATTTCTGCTATAACCACTTCCATTTGAGGTTCCAGCCAGTGCCATGCAGAAAGATAAGGAAAGAAAGGATAAGAAACGAGAAATAAGAAACAGAACTGTCAATATTCACAGATCCTTTGTACTCAGGAAATCTGAATGATTCTACAGACAAATTAGAATTAATCAGAAAGTTTAGACCCTGAATAGCCAAAGCAATCTTGAGAAAGAAGAACAAAGCTGGAGGTATCAAGCACCCTGACTTCAAACTATACTACAAAGCTACAGTAATCAAAACAGTATGGTACTGGCACAAAAGCAGACATATAGATCAACGGAACAGAATAGAGTCCAGAAATAAACCTACATACATATGGTCTATTAATCTATGACAAAGAGGCAAGAATATATAATGGGGAAAAGACAGTCTCTTCAACAAGTGGTACTGGGAAAACTGGACAACTACAAGTAAAATAATGAAACTAGACCATTTTCTCATACCATATTTAAAAATAAACTCAAAATGCCTTAAAGACTTAGGCATTTTTCCAAAGAATACATGCAGATGGCCAACAGGCACATGAAAAGATGTTCAACATCACTAATCATCAGGGAAATGCAAATCAAAACCACAGTGAGATATCATCTCACACCCATCAGAATGGCCATCCTCAAAACGGCAAGAAATAACAAATGTTGGTGAGGATGTGGAGAAAAGGGAAGTCCCCTGCACTGTTGGTAGGAATGTAAATTGGTGTAGTCACTATAGAAAACAGTGCAGAGGTTCTGCAAAAACTTTAAAATAGAACTATCGTTTACCCAACAATTCCACTTCTGAATATTTACCCAAAGAAAATGAAAACACTAGTTCAAAAAGAGATATGCACCTCAGTGTTCTTTGCAGCACTATGTATAATAGCCAAGATATGGAAGCAACCTAAGTGTCCAATGACAGATGAATAGATAAAGAAGATGTGGTATATATATATATATATATATATATATATATATATACACAATGGAATATTACTCAGCCATAAAAAAAGAATGAAATCTTGCCATTTGTGACAACATGTATGGACCTGGAGGGTATTATGCTTAGTGAAATAAATCAGACAGAGAAAGACAAATATTGTATATTTTCACTTATGTGTAGAATCTAAAAAGCCAAACAAATAGACAAATATAACAAAACAGAAGCAGACTCACAGATATGGAGAACAAATTAGTGGTTGCCCGAGGGGAGAGGGGTGGGAGGATGGGCAAAACAGATGAAGAGGATTAAGAGGTACAAACTACCAGTGATAAAATAAAGTAGTCACAGGGATATAATATACAGCACAGGGAATATAGTCAATAATATTGTAATAACTTTGTATGGTGTATAATCTATAAAAATATCAAATAACTATATTATATACCTGAAACTAAGCCAACTATACTTCAATAAAAAAAAGAAAGTTTATCAAGGTGTATGGATATAAGATCAACATCTATACATATAAAAATCAACTGCATTTCTCTATATGACCAATACTTAGAAATATGATCTTCTAAAAATGTATCAATACCATTTATGCTGGGAAAACTGGACATCCATATGCAAAAGAATGAATTTGGACCCTTATCTAAAACCATACACAAAAATTAACTCAAAAAAGACTAAAGACCTAAATGTAAGACCCCAAACTATAAAACTCTTAGAAGAAAACACAGGGCAAAAGTTTCATGACATCAGATTTGGCAAGGATTTCTGGGCTATGACACCAAAGGCATAAGTAACAAAAGAAAAAAAAAGACAAAATGGACTACATCAAAATGTAAACATTTGTTCATCAAAAGACACTATCTGCAGAGTAAAAAGGCAACCCACACTATGAGATAAAATATTTGTAAATCGTTCATCTGATAAGGATTAATATCCAGAATATATACAGAACTCCTAAAACTCAACAACAAAAGGACAAACAACCCAATTCAAAAATTCTCCAGATAAAATACACAAATGGCCAATAAACACATGAAAAGATGCCCAACATCACATCATTCAGCATTAGGGAAATGCAAATCAGAACTATGAGATACCATCTCACATCCATTACGACGGCTGCTATAAAAAAAAAAACTGTCTTGAACAGAAAACAAGTGTTGGCAAGGATGTGGGGAAAACTGGAACCCTTGTGCACTATTGGTGGGAATGTAAAATGGTGCATCCACTGTGGAAAACAGTATGGCAGTTCCTCGAAAAATTAAAAATAGAACTACTATATGATCCAGCAATTCCATTTCTGGGTATATACCCAAAAGTATTGAAAGCAGGGCCCCAAAGAGATATTTGTATACACCCATGTTCATAGTAGCATTATTCACAAGAGCTAAAACATGGAAGCAACCCAAGTGTCCATCAACAGACAAATGGATAAGAAAAGTATGTGTATACATACAATGAAATATTATTCAGCCTTAAAAAGAAAGGCAATTCTGGGAATTCCCCGGCGGTCCAGTGGTTAGGACTCTATGCTTCCACTGCAGGGGGTACGGATTCAATCCCTGGTTGGGGGACTAAAGATCCCACATGCTGTGTGGCGTGGCCAAAAAATTTTTTTAAATAAATAAATAAAATATTTTTTAAAAAGCAATTTTAAAAAACACTTAA
The DNA here is from genome assembly GCF_949987535.1 of Balaenoptera acutorostrata. Lineage (NCBI taxonomy): Eukaryota > Metazoa > Chordata > Mammalia > Artiodactyla > Balaenopteridae > Balaenoptera > Balaenoptera acutorostrata. The sequence continues at coordinate 23,251,039 of NC_080064.1, read as the reverse complement.
GAAAACAAAAGCAATTCTGAAAGATGCTACAACATGGATGAACCTTGAGTACATTATGCTAATTGAAATAAGCCAGTCCCTAAAGACAAGTACCGTATGATTCCACTTAATATGAGATAGAGTAATCAAAGTCATAGAGACAGAAAGTAGAATGGCGGTTGCCAGGGGCTGAGAAGGTAGGGAAAGGGGCGTTTAATGGATACAGAGTTTCAGTTTTACAAAATGAAAATCGATCCAAAGATTCAAAGCAAATTCATCCAACAAAGTTTTCCAAGGAACTTGAAAAGATGATTCTAAAATCTGTAAGAAAGAGAATGAGCGCAAATATAGCCAAGACATCCTTGATGAAGAACTAAATTGGGAGGGCTTGATGTGTCAAAAATCAAGACCTAGATAGCTAGTTTGCTCTTGGTAAAGGAATCACCAAACGGGCCAATGAAAGAGAATAGGGAGCCAAAAACACAATCCATATATGTATGGGAATGTGACATATGATAAGGGTGGCACTGCAAATCAGTGGTGAAAATACAAACTATAATACCTGATGCTGGGACAGCTGGTTTTCCCTACAGAAAAAATAAAATCCTTAATTCATATCACATACAAAAATCAACTACAGATGGATAAAGATTTAAATGTGAAATGCAAAATATTAAAAGTTTTAGAAAAAAGTAAAAAATATCTTATGACCTTGCATAAGGAAGAATTCTTTAAGCAAGCACAAAAAATAGAAATCAAAAAGGAAAAGATTGATGAACTTGACTGAATTGAAATAAAAATCTGTTCATCCAAAGATACTATAAATAACCTGCAAAGATGAGCCACAAATTGGGAGAAGATATTTGCAATTCATAAGGGACAAATGAGTCTCATCCCAAATATATAAAGAACTCCTAAAAACCACTAAGAGAGCAACAGAAAACCGAACAGAAAATTAGGTAAAAGACATGAACAGGCATTTTATGGAAGAAGAAACCTGAATGGCCAATGATGATTTGCAAATATATTCAACCTCACTAGTAATCAGAGAAATGTAAATTAAGACTATAGAGAATTACCATCTTATACAAACTAGTTTGACAAAAGTGAAGAAGCCTGGCAAATTTTGATCTTGATGTGGAGCAATGGAAACTTACACCCTGCTGCTAGGAGTGAACACAGGCAAAGACACTTTGGAAAACAATTTGACACTGTCTTATAAAGCAGAACAAGCACATACTTTATAATCCAGCAGTTCTACTTCCAGAATCTGCTGTGCAGGTGCATCTGGAGATTCATTTAAGAATGTTCACAGCAGCCTCGTTTGTAATAACAAGAAAACTAGGAACAAATCAAATGCCCATGGATGTCAGAATGAAGAAATAAATTGTGATATATTCATACAGTGGAAAGCTATACATCAGAGAAAATAAATGAACTACAGCAAAACATCCACCTGGGTAAATATTGGAATCATGGTGTTGTGTTGAAAAATAGAGAGCAATTTCATTTCTATCAAGCTCGAAAATGAGCAAAATTATATAATGCACTGTTTGGGGACACATGCACATATGGTAAAATTACTCCCAAAAAGGCAAGAAAGTTATAAACATAAATTTCAGGGGAATATTTACATGTAAGAGGGAGGTAGGGGATATGGGAGGGGCACCCAGATGACATTCAAATTCACCAGCGGGGTTCACCGGTGTTTGGTGTATTATTATGACTTTATGATTTTCATAAATGTTATTTTTTGTACAAATCAGCACTAAGTAGAATAAAAAGATGTGTGATGAAGCAATTTATGACAAGCGCCTAGCATATACAGCTGACTCACTATACTCTCCCTGCAGGCCAGGTACAGCACTAAATGATGTACACACATTCTCTTATTTAGTCTTCCAGCAGCCCTACCAGCAGAGATGATCTTTATCCTCATTTTATACATGAGGAGGCAGACATCCAGAGGGATTAAGCCACTTGCCCCAGGTCATGCACCTAAGGGGATCTGAGATGCACACTGAGGTCTGACTCCCGAGCACTTCCTCTCACACAGCAGGAAAGAGACTACTCTGATCCCACAGCAGCGCCCCCTCCTCTGAGTCCCCAGAACACTTCCCACAATTAACCTGTGAACTCGCACTCCTCTTAGATGAATCTGTGTCTAAGTCCTCAATTTTCCTAAAGCTCCTCCAGTACAAAGATAATACCTGTGCCTTCTCTGTATTCCCAGGGCTGGGGCTGGTACCCAGCAGGATGCTTAGTACTGTTGGTTCGGAGTGTTACAGAATCATCTGATGTGGGGCTCTGGGCTGTTGGCTCAGAAGTCTGGGGAAGGAGTGCCTGGGGGCCACGAGGAAGGGCCGGGCACTCACCCCGGGGGCTGTAGCCATGGCCGTCCATGAAGGAGAGGCCCAGGCGCTCATCTTCCTGCAAGGTGCTCTGGTCCGTGAAGCTCTGGTCCACGGCACTCATCATGTGGGTCTTCTCCTGGCGGTAGTTGACCGTGGCCTTGGTCATGTTCACTGGTTTCCTGCAGAGGAGGGGTGATGGGAGACATGGGTGCTCAGCTGGGCAGGACAGCAGCCAGAGGTGAATGGGGAGGCCTGGCAGTCAGGGGGCCTTGAGGCCAGGAGCCAGTCTAGAAGCATCTCTGGATGCTGAGGGGGCTCTGCCTCCATCCTTTGCCCACCAGACCCAGTGAGCTGCTGCCTCCCCCAAGAGGGACTGGGCAGGGTCCCTGTCCTGGGGACCTTTGCTGACAGCAAGGGATGGAACAGCAGTGGCCTCAGGCTGGGATCTGCCTCCTAACTCTCACTGGCCCCGAGGGCTCAGGAAAGGGGAGGAAAGTCACTCTGGGTGACTATTTTGGTGTCACAGCAGACAGTCACTGCACCCCAAACAAGGGAGATGCCTGCCCCAGCTCCAGCCCCAGCAAGCCCCATAGGTAACCTTCCTTCCTCCGTCCTCACCACACAGCTGCCCCGGGAACTCTTCCTCCTGCAATGGGGTTAGACTACACTCCTTCATGGCGAAGAGTCTGGCTAGTACTCGGTCAGTCTCATAAGTTTTCACTGGGCACAGAATGACTCCAACCGTGACTTCTTCTTGCCCCCCAGAACCCCCAGGATGGTTCCACCACAGGCCACACTAGACTTGTAAAGAAATCCACGCAGGGTCCCTATTCCCTCACTGCCCACCACTCCACCGGAAGCAGCAGAGAGAGAAGGCGAGAGGCCCCGGACCCTCCCGAGAGGACAGAGCTTCTGGAGTGCCCCTGGGCCGGGGCCACACACAGCCCAGGCCTGCAGCCCAGCTTTACAGATGAGGATGGCAGTTTGTGACCCCAGGGAACTCGGAGGAAAGTGGGAGGGAGAACGCGGTGGGGAAGCAAGGGCCACAGCTCCAAGACCGAGGGGCTGAGCAACGGGCAAAGGGAAAGGACTTGGGACCTGCGCTGAGACTGGAGAAGAGCCAGGGCCCAATCACAGGGAAGGCTTGAGACGAGAGAGCCGTTCACCTCTAGGCCCTACAGCATGCAGGGTGTGGGGCAGACCTGAGAGAGGACTTCCGGGTCATGCGGGCTCAGGGACACTGGTCATCCCTGGAGATGAAGAGGCCAGTGCAGGGATCCCCCAGACAAACAGGCAAACTCCACTCAGCCCCTCCTGGCTCAAGAGCCGCCTGGGGCCCAAGGGGGACAGGATGACCTCTGGATGCCCCTCCTGCCAGGACCTCGACGTCCTTCCTGTGCTAAGAGGGCTCTGTGTCCACGCTGGGGACCAGTGCTGCCGGGCACTGCGGTGGGCGCGGCCTTCCCAGTCTGGACAAGAGATGGCTCAGCAGGCCCAGGCCTCCTGCTCCCAGCCCCGCCCGCGGGCTCTGGGCATCACCCTTACTGTGGCCCGGGGCAGAGCCAAAGACCCCTTTGGGGGCAGGTGAGAAGAAGCCTCTGTGGCTGTGACCTTGACCATCAACATAAGAGAGAAGGTGGAGGAGGAAGGGAGGTGAGGAGGGAGAAGGGGGAAGAGGACTGACAGAGGAGGAGGAGAGTAAAGCGACAATGACAAGGAGAGAGAGAGAGAGGGAAGGAGACAGAGGGAGGGAGGGACAGGTCAGACACCAGCAACCACAGGGAAGACCGACAGAGGACAGCCCGTCAAGCTGGCTGAACAATGGTGCCCAAGGAGGACCCATCGTGAGTGGATACTGGCCTAGAAGGTCTGCAGCGGTGTACCCCAGGGCTCTGTTCCCACCCAGGCCTCCTGGTCCACTTGGAAGAGGAACCTGAAACACCAACCAACCAGATCCACAGACACAGCCAGGAGGGACACCTCGCACTGAGGCCTCCAGCCGATCTCAGGGTGAGATCAAGCAGATGCCACGTAACATGGACCCTTGGAAAAGTTCTGCATTTAGGTTCAAAATTAGCTGCAAAGTAGAGAGGGAGGGCGAGCTGCCTTGTCAGCAGCTCCTGGAAAAGCCGAGCTGGAGGCTCCACGTGAGTTGACGGGGGTGTGGTTGCTGGAAAAGCCAGTGTGACGGTGGGTGACTTCGATGCAAGAAGAGGGTCCAGGGAGGAGGCGAGAGACCACCGTCCTCTGGGCTGGCCCGGGGCCACCTGAGTCTGCTGTGCAAGGAGGGGACAAGCACAGGTAAGGGGAATGTTCTGGAAGGTTTGCAGTGTCAGCAATCACAGAGGCAGGAAACAGAACAGCATGGACAGACTGTGGAGTCAGACGGGGCCTGGGTTGTAACCCCAGCTCTGCCCGTCCTATGACCTCTGACGAGTCCCTTAAACTTCCTGAGCCTCAGTTTCCTCATCAGTAAAATGGGGTGATCACAGTGCCTCTTCTCAGGGTTGTTGTGCGAATTCTGTGTGAAGAACTGAGCCCAGGGGAGGTGCCCAAGAAACGGTGGGTCTGAGGAGCTGGGGTCACCAGCTGGAGAAGGGCTGGTGGCACCCTGGGAGCCGCGTGCACCATGCGGAGAGCTGCCACGTGTCTGCCCCACACACACGCGCACAGAGCTGTGGATCCAGAGCGGGACCCGGGTGAGGACCTTCCTGGATGCGGACTGCGGTCTGACGTCAGGAGGTCCCACCCAGCAGGAGTGGCTCAAGACACAAGGGGCTGCCTCAGGGGCAAGAGGACACAGAGGCTCAGGGAGGTCGAGTGACTTGCCTGGGGTGGCTCAGCAGAGCCAGGTCTGAACCTGAGACTGACCACAAAGCCAGCGCTCCTCACCTCCACACAGGAGGATGACAGGGAGAGGAGAGACAGAGCAGAGGAAGGAAGCTCAGAGACAGGGTGGCCGTGGAGGAGGGGCTGACGCCAGGCCAGGCCGGCATGGGGGCAGGGGCTCCACAGGAGGGGCGGGGCTCTGAGGCAGGTGCGCTACTTACGGGTAGTAGGAGTAGGCATAGTGGTCTCTCCTGGCAGCGTGCAAAGAGAACAGCACAGGTGGGCCACGGTCCTTCCCCAGGCCGGGCCCAGGGCAGCACCCCCAGCAGGGAGGGGCCTGGTGCTTTCCGTGCTGGGGACGGGGCTGGCCGGGGACCGACAGGTCAGAAGGGCCTTCCTTGACCCAAGGGCTGGCCGGGCTCAGTCTCTGAGGACCAGGACCCAAGGTCCCTTCTAGAGCCTTCCCCAAGCCCACTGCTGGAGTGAGAAGGAGGTGGGGAAAGGGCCTGGAGGGAAGCAGAGCTTTCACACACAGTCATACACACACGCATTCACAAAGAGATATGCACTGCACGCTCACATATGCAGACACACTCATATGGATACACACGCTCATACATAGAAACACAATGATGCACTTACAAACACAGATATTTACACACATGCAGACACTCGTACACATGTATTCAAACACACTGACACACACAGGTACATACACAAACACATTCACAAACGCTCACACACAGACGCCTGCGCTCACACACACGCCTGCGCTCACACACACGGACACCCCCACTCACACACTCAAGGTAACTGCCGCACTCTCCCCTGCAGACAGTCCCCACTGCGGTCCCCGTGCCGCCCACCCCTGCAGGCCCCTCTGCCCTTGACGGGAGGGACAGCCCTCTGCACGCACCTGTGCCTGGGAGGGAACGAGCGGCCGGGGCAGGGGACACTGCGGCCTCGTCACCCACCCAGACTGCCCCTGGGTGCGGGGTCCATTAAAGGAGCCGGGTCACCCCCTCACAGGCACCCAGAGCACAGGGGGCTCAAGAGCCCTGACCTGACCGCCAGGCACCAGCAGCGAGGGGGGGGGGGGGCAGGTCTGATTCCCAGCTCCCAGGTGGGGAAGCCGGGTCCCAGAGAGTCACGGTCTGTCTGGGGCTCTTGGGGGTCAGCGAGAGTCCAGAGAAGGCCCAGGACCGTGCCCCCAGAGCCAGCTCCCTCCTGCGGCCCCGTCCAGGCCCACTCCAGGGTCCTCTACTCACCCGCCCCACGTCACCCATCAGTGGGGAGGGAAGGGAAGGAGAGGGGAAGGGAAGACTGAGGCCCAGCCAGGGCAGGAGATTGGCTTGAGGTCGCACAGCATGTCACCCACCCCAGGGACAGAGGGGGGGTCCAGGGCCCTGAGCTGTTCACAGAGGTCCTGAGGGGAGGGGGGAGGGGCTGAAGGAGTGGCGTTCTTCTGGTCTCAGCTGAAATATCATGACTTTAAAAGAGCCTTCCCTAAGGAGTCCCCCACAGTCACCAACTACATTATGTCCCCCTTTACCCTCTCTCTGCCCCCCACCCCGACACCCTGGTCTTTTCACAATTTGTAATTACGCATTTGTGCTTTTTCTAGTTTAATGCCAAGCCCCCCACTTATAACCACAAAGCACAAGAGGACAGCATCTTGGTCGCTTTTGCCCACCACTGCATCCCCAGGGCCCGGGACAGTGCCTAGCACATTATATTCCTTAGATATTTTATTGAATTGAGTAATCAATAAATGAGGAAAAATAAATAAAAGAACTCCACCTTTATGAGCTTCCATTTCGTCCTCTAAACAAGTGAGGTTAATAATAATCCCCCCAAGGCAAGCACGCGCTCAGCCCTTCCCTGCCCCCTCCTCCTGCTGGGTTGGGGGGGCCGTTCAGGAGGACCCAAGTCCCCTGGGCCAGACCCTGGGGATACACAGCCAACGAGACAGAACTTCCTCCACCCCCATGCAGCTCTCAGTCCAGCAGGGAAGAGAAATACTGAGCAAAGCGCTGCGAGCATGTGAATTAAGTGCCGGGGTTGCGGGGGCCGGGGCGGGGAGGGCTGCAAAGGGAAGTGGGGAGGGTCTCTGGAAGCGGAACCAAGGGATCCAACCGGCCAGGGGCACCCTGGAGTTCCCCAGGGCAGGTGCATTCAGCCTCACTGTCCGCAGGGCAGGGCACAATGGAGAAGCCGACACCTGCCCCCAGCGCCTCCCATAACCACCCCACGGCAGGCGCCTCCTCCCTCCAACCAGGTGCACGGGGGCTAACTGGGAGCTGCCCTCCCTCCGCAACCTCCTAATCTGTCCATTACATCGGTACCCCAGGTTGATCTGAACACCCCCATCCCTGCCAGAGCTGCTCTGTCCCATGGCACCCCACAGTGCAGACTAGGCGAGCCCTCAGGAGCACAGTGGACCCTGAAGGCTGGGCAGGATTCGGGGGATGCAGCGAGTTGCTACAGAATGGGACCGAATGGCTTTCAGAGGACCTAAGGAGGGGCGGGGGGTGGGGGGGGTGGATCCTAGAGGCTTCCAGTAGCAGCTGCATAAAGTGGAGGGTTTCCTAGTGAGGCTCTGGCAGCATCTCTGACCCACCCTCTCCTGGGCCTGGCGCTCTCTTTGCAGGGGTGGGTAACATCCCCTACTTTGCCAATCTTCCCTTGAGGGTAAATTTCTAGAGCCTCAAATACCACCTGCAACCCCCAAGATCTGACCCCTCCCTTACAGCCCTCTCTATCTGCACCACTACCCAGCCCCCAAGGCCTTGCCACTTACAGGAACCTATTGTGTGCCAGTTGTGGTGAGGCCCTTCACGTGCCCAGCCGTGAGGAGGATGGGCTTTGCAGTCAGGCCTGGCTTGTCAGGACCTGCCACTTAGCCAAGTGACATGGGCAAGTCGCTTAATGATAGTTTCCTGACCTGTGAAAAGGGACTTAGACCTGCTTCGTGGGTCAGGATCCAAGAAGGAAAAATTCTCTGATGTATTCCGAGTCCCAGAACAGTGCTTCGTACACAGTAGGTGCTCAATAACTCCTGTTCTAATGGCTGATGTGTATAGAACTCCTGGCACAGAATAATATTCATTAAATGACAGTTTAAAATATTTTGTCTCAGGAATCTGTACAGGGACTATGGGAAGGGAAAAATCAGAGCCCAGCACTCTGGACTGGACATCCCCACGCCACCCCACCGGTGGCCTGCCCCACCCCCAGACTCTCTAGGAGAGTTTTTCTCCTATCGTTGCCTGGCCTCAGGCAAGGGGGCCCTGGCCAGTTCTCCCTCATCTCCCTGGATCCCACTTATCTGCTCCTGGCATCCCAGAGACCCAGAGCCAACACACCCATGTGTGCCCAGCCTGGCAGCAGCAAGGGCTACAGAAGCCAGAACCCAGGCGGGGAGAGGGTGGAGCAGGTTCTGCCTGGGTGACCTCGGGCAGGTCTATGCCCCTTCTGGGCCTCAGCATCTCCATCCCTCAATTAAGGGGCTTGGACCACAGTGTCCTGGGGCTACCTGGTGGGGAATGCGGTGGGGTGGGGAGGGAGAGCAAAGGGGTCTCAGAAGTCCCCACTTGGCTCCAACCCGAGGCTCAGCCTTCAGCTGATTCATATACTGAGCTCCCAGGAGAGGTTTATTTGGTGTTTTGAAGATGGGTTCTGCTGCTTTTGAAAGACTGGAAAACCACTAGACTAGACGTCCTTGAGCTACATGGCAGCTCTCAGTTTCTGGGCTCTGAGCCTCTATCATTCTAAATTCTGAGATTCTCAGAATCTCAAATCTTGGATTTCTAAAGTTCCAAAATTGTAAATTCTGGATTCTAAGATATGCTGGGATTCACTCTGCCCACTGCAAAATGCACTGGGAAAATGCATCCCTCACAAACACAAGGACTGGACCTTTGAGGCCCAGGAGATGGCACGGGCAGGAAGGAGGTCTCCTCTGAGTCATGGGCCCAGGAGGACTCCTCAGGGATCAACGGTAACAGAGTCCAGGGCAAGCTGAGCCCAAGAGAAGGTGGGGCCTGGGAAGAGCAGAGGGTCCTTGCTTTGAGTGGAGTGAGCCCTGCCCCCACCTCAGGATCAACACCACAAGCCCGTGGTTAGGGAGACAAGAGAGCAGAAGACCTTCGGGGGGCTGAGGATTCAAAGTCAGGTTACCTCCACACCACCCCCGTCAGAACAGCCCAGCAGGCACAGGAGGGCGGTGCCCGCGCCCAGCACGGCTCCTTGGCCTTGAGCCGGCAGTGAGTGCCCTTGCCTGGACGGTGGCACCTGGCACCAGCCAGAACTGGGCTCCAGCCAAGCCACTCTAGGGCAGCTCCATTTGCAGAGTCTCGGGCTTCCCCCGACCCGGCTTGGGTCCATTCACAGGCCTGATGCCCAGGCTGGCAGCCCTCCACACACCCGCCAGGCAACTGCCTGACCAGCCCCCAGCCTCCTCTCTGCTCACCAGGCCTCTGACGGAGAGAAGTCTCGGGTGGGCCAGGGCACCGGCCTCACTCACCCCTTTCGGATGATAATAATAATGGCCCCCAGGAGGAGGATGAGGACGGCAAGTCCCCCTGCACAGATGCCCAGGATGAGCCCCATCTCCTCCGACCTCTGGGACACCTCCAGGGGCTGTTTGCTTTCCTTGCAGGCAGCTGGGAAGAACAAAGCAGAACAAAGGATCAGAGGGGAGATCAGGACCACCTTAAGCCCTAAGGAATAAACCCGGCTGCACAAACAGGTGCACAAAGACATCTGCCCCTCATCCTCAGCATGTGTCCCGCCTTTCAATCAAACTATCTCCTCATCATCCCTCACACCTTCCGCATTCCCGTGTCAGAGGCTTTACGTGCCCTGTGCCCCTATCAGGGATAGTTCCCTTCACCTCTCTGCTTCCTCAAATCCTCCCCATCCTTCAGTGGACGGGAGATGGAGGATGTGTGGGGCCTTCAGACCCCACCCTTTTGCCCTCCTGGGAGGCAATGGGGGGAGAGAATTATGTACCCAGGGCATGGTTAGGGCATCTCAGGATGGGGAACCAACCACATTCCCCATCTGGGAGCAGGGACAATCCCTACACCACAGGGTCCATGCTGTCCCCACTTCTCCCCACCACAGGAAAGGGGGCAGATACAGACCTCAGTGTCCAGTACCCACCACCCCCGTGGCCCGACCATAATGGCTCACCCTCCTCCAGGCCCCTGCCAAGGCCCCTTCTGTGACCATGGCAGGATGAGGGTTTGTCCCCACTGCCCAGTCTGGAAGAAGGAGCCCTTGAGGTGGGGCATACAGGGAGCAAGAAAGGGAAATGTTTCCTGACCCCCAAGCCTGCCGGACCACCCTCCTCTGCTCCCACAGGCCTGGGGACCCAGGGTCCACCTCCCCAGAGCCCAGCAAGTAAGAAACCCGCTACCGAAGGACTGAACCCAGGGGGGACTTACCTTTCCTGGCAATGCGGATGCAATTCAGCCGGGTCTCCTGGAGGCACAGATGGGGGTCTCAGCTCAGCTGAAGCCAAGACCTGACCCTCCCCAGAGGGAATCTTAGACAGCGTGTCTTGGGCCTGGTCAGGGCTTTTCTGGTGTGGACTGTTACTAAAGACACCCCACCTGGCAAGAGGGCCTGGGGGGAACCAGGGAGGGAGGGGCCAAGAGGGAAGGAGCCTGCAATAGGGTAATGCCTTAGGAAAGGGGGGATGAGATAGGTGGAAACAGAGAAAGAAACAGCACGAGAAGAGGGCTGGTTGGGGGAGGCACTCAGAAATGAAGGTAGGGCCTAGATCCAGGGGTCTGCTTAGGAGGGGGGCAGCCTGGGAAGGAGCGATCCGAGGAGGGAGGAGCCTGGAGAAGGGCGGGGCTTCAGGGAGGAGGCGGGTCCCAGGCCTCCTCAAGGTCTGGTGAAAGTGGGAACCTGAGATGGGCCCCCTCTGGAGAGAGAGGAGCCTGAGATAGAAGACCAGGGCCTCAGGAGGCAGCAGGGACCAGGCTGGGAGCTTGGATAGAAAAGAGTCTGGGGAAAAATGGTTCAGGAAGGGGGTACTGCTGGAGAGAAGGTGGCCGGGGTTAGGAGGGCGGGGCTCAGGCGAGTGGGTGGGGCTGGGAGTGGGAGGAGCTATCAGAGGGCAAGGCTCATCAGCGGGGGCGGGATCAGGACGGGGGTAGGGCCTGGTGGGGGTGGGTCTCTGGCCTCTGCAGCAGCCTGCTCCAAGGTGTCGCCAATCCTGCCCCGCAACCGCCCCCGCCACCACCCCGGCCGGCCCCTCACCCCCTTCAGGTGGCTTGTTGCCTGGAAGTAGATGAGGTAGGCCTTCCTGGGCTCAAGCGGTGGGTTCCAGAAGCCACGATAGGTATTGTTGTCACCCACGGTGAAGGGCATGGCCTCAGGCAGACTGCTGGCCGCCAGTTCGGCCCCGAAGTAGTGCACCAGGCCTCGGGCCAGCGCCGCATCGAAGGTCAGCGGCACTGGGAAGCAGTCCTGGCCGCCTGGCTCCCGCCGGAGTCTCCGCGGCCGCTCCTCCTCCACAATAACCTGGTACACACTGGACATGGGGAGGGGAAAGCGCAGTGGTCACGGTTGCCAGAGAACAGGAATAGCCATCTGGTGGCTAAGGGCGTGGGCTTTGGGGTCAGGCCCAGGAGAGGGCTCATCTCAGCTCTGCCTCTTACTAGCTGGGCAAGTCACTTAAGCTCCCTGGGCCTCAGTTTCCTCCTCTGTAAAATGGGAGTGATTACAGGACTGTTACATAAGGTAGAGGTGAGGAAGGAGGCAAGTTTAGCAAGCAGCCAGTGCCTGTCAGCTGTTATTACTGTAACTAAGGCTGAAAGAATGTGAGCCCTGCTTAAGGGAACCAAGCCCTAAAGCCCCACCCTGACTCCTCAATGAGTCCTCCAGGGCCTGGGAACCCCAAGCCTCAGGCTCCAACCAGGTTCCCGACAGGTCCCTCTAGGCCACAAAGAATTCGAGTAAGACATGATGCATTCACTCATCCAGAAAGTGTTTACTAAACTCAGACATGGGCCCTGTGCTGGGCACTTGGGGGAGTAAGGCTTCCTGGAACTGCTCTCCAGTGGGGGAGCCGGTCACTTAGCAGGCAAACGAGGTCACACTAACCCTACATCTCGAGTACCCTCCCAACCCGAGGCAGCCTCGAGACTGCAACTCTGAGCCTGCCGTCTCCCAGTCCTGATGGCTGATTTGTGTTCCCCGGTCTGTATTCCCTCTGATTTGTGTCTCCTGATCCCGACTTGTGTGTTTCTATTTATTTTCATCACTTTACTGAATGGCCTTGCTGTGAACTCCTCCAAATCCTCTGTGGAACAAAGCCAAGAGTAAATAAATGAATGCTGACAAATTTAAATATTTCCAGTCCCAGCCTCGGTCACGTCTTGGCATGGGATACCCCATACTGACAGCCTGCACTCTGGCAAAGTAGAAATGCCTTTTCCTTGCTCTCCAGCTGTTTCTTTTGAGCTTCCAAGTTGGGAGGGAATCACCCCAGCACCCTGGGATTTGGGCCAGACAGGTTCATTCCATCACTAACCAGCCCAGGCCCTTCTCAACCCTCCATTTCCCAGGCTGATGTGAGGCCTCTCCTGGCCCGAAGTCCCACCAGGAGATGATAATAATCATGAGCCATGAACAAAGCACATCTTGATCTGGGATGATCCCCATGATGCACCTAAGGGAGGCTCAGAGGGGTGAAGGGACATGCCCAAGGTTGCACAGCCATCAGGCCTCTCCCCCTCACATGGCCCACCCCTCGCCCAGACCCAGCCTTGCCATCATCACCCCTGAGAGACGCTGACCAGGCCTGCTCACAGGATCCCCCAAGGGAAAAGGAAAGGAGAAGGTGATGCTGGTTTCCCAACTCCTCCCAGATTCAGAGGCAAGAGGGCCCTGAGGCTCCCGCAAAACGCCAAATGCCCCTGAGATGCCCAGACTTTTTCCTGGGGTCTGGGAATCAGCCCAGGGCAGGCTTTGCAGTGGCAAATACAGGGGAGCCAAAGAAGGAGAAAAGAGTGGAAGGGGGGAGGAGTGAGGAAATGAGGGGGTGTCAAGGGCACCTGAGAAACCCACTGCCTTCTTGGGGGGCTTAAGAGGACCCTCCCATGCCCAAATGCAGGCTGTCACCCTCTCCCAGTGCATGAAACTTTATGGTAGGAGAGGGTGGACCAGAGGGGCAGGGAGGCTCTGTGACTTCAAGGAAAGGTACAGGCTTTGCAGACAAACCTGGCTTCCAAATCCCAGCGCTATCATTTACCAGCTCTGTGGCCATGAGGGCTCGTTATTCAGGCTCTCTGAGCCTGTTTCCTGATGTGTAAAATAAGGGTACTAATACCCACTCCACAGGCTGCCACGAGGATAACATGACTCATGCAGGTAAAGTCCCTAACACGATGTCTGGCTGACACGAAGTATGTGCACACATTCCACAAACACGCTCACACTCTTTCACATACACACTCACACATCACACACACGTCACGTGTCTTCACATGTGCACACACACACAGACACACACACACACACAGACACACACACACATCTTGTCTCCAGCACCTTCTCCCCAACAGAAACAGCCACTATGGCATCAGCTTTCTCTGCAAAGAAGTGGGGAGGCCAAGCTCTTGGCCACTCCAGAGAGATGGCCCATCTGGCTGGCTGCACTAGCCTTCCAGAAAGCCCATCTCTGTGTCTCCCTGGATGGGATCCTCCAGGGAAAATGCTGGGAAAAATAAGGCCCCCAGAGTTCACTTCTCCAAGGTGTCAGAAGGAGGCCCTCTGGAGAGGCCTGAGCAGTCCCCTCTCCAGGCTGGATGTTGTCCAGAGGTCTCATGACAGTCACCACCAGGCACCCTGTGGCCCCAGAGGGGAGTGACTGCAGGCGTCCTGCCTGCCCAGGATCACAGAATGTCCTCCTCCTGACACTCTGAACCCTTAGTGCGAGACTGAGGAAGGACAAGGGTGAGCTGGCCTGGGTGGGGACTCTGGGTCAGAGCAAGGGCGTCTTCCCTATGGTCCTGACCTCCCGCCCCTCCGTGCAGGCGTCCCCACCTGATGGGCGCCCCGCGGCCCTGCGCCGGCCTCAGCAGCACGGTGATGGTGTTCTCAGACTCGCCCAGCGGCGACGGCATGTCGGCATAATCAAAGCTGGGAGCTGGGGAAGGGGACAGGACATAAGCACAGAGCCTGGCCACTGGACCAGGAAGGTCAGGCCTCCAGCCTCCTTGACCCCTGTCCTCAGATCTCTTCCCCTTCAGCCTTCACCTCCTTGTTCCCTCTGACCTGCGCTTCCCTGACCCCTGACCTCAGCCCTTGGAATCCACCGATCATCGTCTCTAGACTCCTCTGATTTAATCCTCCCTGACCCCTGACTTCAACCTCTAAATGGTACATTTATCTCAGCAGGAGCCCTCCATCACCACCCCCAGAAGCCTCACCCCCTACCCATGGAACCCTGAGACTCTGTGCCTCCTCCAAAGGGGCCAGGGCGGGTCGGGTGGGGCTCACCTGAGATGTTGGTGGTGATCTCGGTGAGCGCTGCCTGGCCAAAGCCTTTGCCCGTGCGGGCCCGCACGGAGAACAGGTAGGTGGTGCCCGGGTGCAGGTTGGAGAAGACATGGTAGGTCTCATTGCGGAGCTTGGAGATGGTACGCCGTGGGCCCGGCACATTCACCGCCGGGTCTGACGACTCGATGCTCTGGTAGCTGATCTGGGGGCAGGATGGGCAGGTAGGCGGGAACAGGGATGGGGAAGGGCATCACTGGTCCCGTAGCCTCCCACCCATCATGGTTCAGGTGAGCTAGGGATAAGGTTGGGCAAAGGGGAGAAGCTTGGTGGGGGGACCGTGGATGCCCCTTAGTCCAGGCCTCTGGGCACCTTCGCCTGTCTCTTCTGCCTTCAGGGCCCCTGTCCCCATAACACATGGGGCACAGACCCCAGCCATAGTGGAAGGAATCCCGATGCTCACCTCTGTTCCTCCGCCCCATACACTTCCCTCTCCAACCTGTGGGCCCACCTTCCACCAGGGGCCCCAGTTGTAATAGGGTCCAAACCCACCTCATACTGAGTGATGAGGCCATTGGGTTCCTGGGGCTCCTCCCACTTGAGGAAGATCATGTCCTCCAGCGGAGTGAAGGTCAGGGACTCAGCCGCAATCCCGCCAGGCACTGCAAGGGAAAGGCGACATGGGGCAGGGAAAAGCAAGCTTTGGAACCAGATACCTGAGTTCAGATTCCAGCTTTGCTATTTCCTAGCTGGAATGCTTGGACCACTCAGCCTCTCTGAGCCTCAGCTTCCTCATCTGTGAAATGGGGATGATAATAACACCTCCCTCACCAGAATTAAATGATGTGATGTACATAAAGCCCCAAGGCAAATAAATATCAGCACTCTCATATGGTTCAGCCTACGCCTGAGTACTCGAAAAGGGCAGCTGGCACTTTCATCACTGTGCAGGATGCATTTGGCAGAGAAGAATGAATGCTCCTATTTTGTTCCAGTTGAGTGGTTTTCAGAAAATATAGACATTTGCCAGAAAAATGAAAACAACCGCATTAGAGTGGCAGGATTATGGGTGGAGTTGTTTTCTTGTCTAAAAATTACTAATTACACAAACAATATGTTCAATGCAGAAAATCAAAATAGGCATAAAGAAAATTAATGGCACCTACAATTCCATCACCCAGAGATAAATACTGTCAACATTTCAGCAGAAGCCCTTTCAGGTACGGTTTTGTTTTTGTTTTGTTTTGTTTTAAGGTATCATCTTAACAGCAGGCTCAAGGAATTTCTTCAAGGAAGAGAACGACCTTTGTTTGGGAAAACACCTTGATAAACCCTTGTGGGGAAGCTGAACTCCTAAGATAGGGGAAAGCAGAAACCCAGATAACAATCAGGGGCAGCTCAAGTGCCTTGTGTTAAAATGAACAGTTAACAAGGCGACACCACTATCCACCCACCAAAATGATAAAAGGAAAAAGACAATTCCAAGTGTTGGTGTGGATGCAGAGCAACCGAAATTTTCACACACTGCTAGTGGGAGCATAAATTGATACAACCACTTGGGAAAACTGGATATATCTACTTATTATGAACACATATCCTATAACCTAGCCGTTCTACTCCTAGGCATAAACCCATCAGAAATGTGTATATCTACCAAAAAAAAAAAAAAAAGAATCTACAAGAATTTTATTTGCAGCACAATTTAAAATAGTTGAAAACGACCCAAATGCCCAACAATAGTAAATAAGAAAAATAAATGTGGCATAATCACATAATGGACTATTCAGCATTGAGAATGAATTCTCTAGAACTGTACACACAACATGGCTGAATCTCTCAAGCATAAAGCTGAGAGAAAGAAGCCAGTCATAAAAAGAGTACACACTGTATGATCCCACTGATGTAATGTTCAAAACCAAGCAGAAATTAATCTGTGGCATTACAGGTCAGGATAATGCTTACCTTTGGAGGGTTGTGAGGGGGAGGGTGCATAAAGGGGGGCTTCTGGGCTGCTGGTAATGCTTCTTCTTGGTCTGGGTGTGGGTTATCCTGATGTGTGCCATCTTTGAGAATGCTTTGAGCTGACCACTTACGATAAGCACACTTCCCCTAAGTATGATACTAATACTTCAGTGGAAAGTAAAAAATATTAAATAATGAGCAGTTATCAGAGGGAGGGGGGAGAAGAGGGACAGAGAAAGAAGAAAGAAAACCAAGTAACCCAAGTGAGGCCTGGCCAGGGGTGGGGGAGGGGGTGTGAAGCAGCCGCAACAACGTACCTAGCAGGGGGAGAGGGGAAAGGTCAACAGATTTTAAGAATGGAGCAGTCTGGGGGCTTCCCAGGTGGCGCAGTGGTTGAGAATCCGCCTGCCAATGCAGGGGACATGGGTTCGAGCCCTGGTCCGGGAAGATCCCACATGCCGCGGAGCAACTAGGCCCGTGAGCCACAATTACTGAGCCTGCGCATCTGGAGCCTGTGCTCCGCAGCAAGAGAGGCCACGATAGTGAGAGGCCCGCGCACCGCGATGAAGAGTGGCCCCCGCTCGCCGCAACTAGAGAAAGCCCTCGCACAGAAACGAAGACCCAACACAGCCATAAATAAATAAATAAATAAAATTTAAAAAAAAAAAAAAAAAAAAAAGAATGGAGCAGTCTGATATTCAGTTTGAGGTTACCTGAGAAGGGTATCAGTATATGCTACCCAAAATATGCCACTTGGTGTAAGGATCATTTTGAGCTGAATTGAGAAGGCAACGTAGGAGCATACATGAGAAAAAATTCTCTGCCCTCCCCCTATTTGCCTAAAAGTAGGACATAAATTTGTAAAGGTGCCCCCTTCCCCTCTCTACCAGGAAGGACAGAAGTTAATCACTGAGAAAACTAGACCCTTATCAGCCTGGAGGAATCTACCTAACAAACTTCACAGACTACCATTAGTTTCCCCAAATATTTGACTTCCCCTAATTTGCTGCCCCTAGAAGCTCAAAGTCCTTTTCCTTTGTCTTGTCACTTCTCTAAAAATTCATTGTTCTTTTGTTAGGACACTATATAAGTCCAAGTTCTCACCACCCCTTCGAGTTACTCATCACTGAGTACTCCCCTGTTATGGGTGATGCATGTGTTCATAAACTACTGTTTCCTAGAAAGGAAAATAATCCGAAAAAATATGTATATGTATATATATATCTTATATCTGAATCACTTTGCTGTACACCTGAAACTAACACAATATTGTAAATCAATTATACCTCAATTTGAAACTTTTTAATAAAATAAATAAATAAAAATCAACTCCTGTTTGTTTTTCTCTTGTTAATCTCTTTTTTCTCCGTCTAATTTACAAGGCCCCAACCAATGAACCTAAGATGAGTAGAAGAAAAAAGTTAAGTTTTTCCTTTCCTACATTTGCAATGATTCAGGGTAAACCCCTCTAGTCCTCACTCCCATCCCCAGCAAATCCTCAGCGCATCAGTGCAGGGCATAGAGCACACACGTTGCCTCCGGTGAGTGGGGTTTTCTGGAAATCAAGGAAGGAGTTGAATTTTATATCTGGGATGCTGCTGTGCAGAACAGAAAACTGCATATGTGAGGAAGCAAAACACAAAACAAAACAAAAAACTATTAACCAAGGAGCTTGGGGTTACCTGGGATTTTACAGCAATCTGGAGAACGCTTTTGCTGGCATTAGAGTGTAGCTGTTAAGAAAAACAACTCTCAAACAGATGGCCAGGTTTGAAACCCAGCTCTGCTACCCATCTACTAGCTATGTGCCCTCATCTGTAAAATGGGAATGGTAATAGTAAATAACCAAATAGGGTTGTCGTGAGGATCATATGCATTAATATATGAAAAGCATTCAGAATAGTGCTTGACACATAGTAAGTGCTTAATAAATATTAGCTTGACGTAAGTAGAACAGTGCACCCAACAAGAACAGAACACCTATTTTTTTCAAGTAGATATGGAATATTTATCAAAATTTAACCATATGTCAGGCCATAAAGCAAGGATCAAATTTCAAAAGACCAAAACTAGAGTGTATACTCTGACCATAGTGGAAGTAAGCTAAAAATCAATAACAAAAAGATAATTAGAAAATTCCCAATTGCTTAGAAATCAAGCAATGTAATTCTAAGTAACTCTTGGGTCAAAGAAGAAATCATAACAGAAATTAGAAAATATTTTAAACTGAATGATACTGAAGATAGGATATATCAGAACCTGTGGGATACAGCTAAAGCAGGGCTTAGAGGGAAATTTATAGCTTTAAATGTATATATTAGAAATAAAGAAATGCTCAAAATCAATGATCTAATAAGTTTCTATCTCAAAAAGCTAAAAGAAAAGCCGATCAAATCCAAAGAAAGTATTTTAAAAAAAAAAAGAAATAAAGAATAGAAAATATTCAATAAAGAAAATAAACTAGGACAAAAGTTGGCTCTTTGGAAAGATTAATAAAATTTATACACCCTTACCATGAGAAACATGAGAATAAGAGAAAAGACACAAATTACCAATATCAGGAATGAAAAAGGGAATAGCACTATAGATCCTACCGATGTTCAATAAATATAATAAGATAGTATTATAACTGACTTTATGGCAAGAAATCTGACAATTTAGGTGAAATGATCAAACTCCTTAAAAACACAGTATACCAAAACTGATACAAGAGTAGAAAACCTGAATATTCCAATATCTGTTTTGAAAATTAAAACTACTATTAAAAAACCCTGCCACAAAGAAAACTCCAGGCCCAAATGACTTCACTGCTAAATGTTCCCAGACAATTAAGGAAAAAATATACCAACTTAACCCAAAGTCTTCAGGGGAATAGATATCAGTATCATTACTTTACTGTTATACAGTCGGTTTAATCCTAAGCAAATAATTTCCTATAGCAATTTCAGTCTCAGACATGCAGCGTCTGTGGGAGGCACTGAGGACACTGGGAATAAGGGGGCCTCTTACCATCCTCGTCCGTCTGGAACGTGACCTCCTTGCCCTCCTTGCGCCCCTCGGGGTTAGTGAGGACGAGCCGCACGTGGACATTCCGGTAGGGCAGTAGGTTCTTGATGGTGTAGCGGCTGACACCCGGCTCTATCTTCACACACTCCCGGATGGTCTGGTTGTGGCTGCTGCCCAGGGTGTAGTGATAGCACAGGGACACAGTGTAGGTGTGGCAACGTGTCACGTTGTAGCCCAGTGGTTCCCACTGCAGGGTCAGCTGGCGGGCCTGGATCTCAGCAAAAGCCAGGCCTTTGGGGGCCCTCATGGGCTCTGGGAAACCCAGGAGGCAGAGAGAAAAGGCAGAAGAAATGGGAAAAGAAGAGTAGATGGGAGAGAAAACATCATTCAGCTGACTGATATCAACCTTCCTTTGCCCCCAAGAGTCCAAGAGACCCCCCTAGAAGAGCAAACAGTGAGTAAAAGTGTGTTTGGAGTCAGGCGGGGCCACATCTGAATCCTGGCTCTGCCACTTGCAGCTGGCAACCACTGGCTAAGCTGCTTCACCTCTCTGAGCTTTAGTTTTCTCAACTGCAAAATGGGATAATAGGCCCTACCTCATAGGATGGCTGTGAGGTTTAAGGTAATACATGCAAAGCATGTGCAATAATGGCTAATACACAACAGGCCCTCGAAAATTTTAGCTATAATTTTTTTAATAATACAGTTCACCTCCTATTTCAAGATCATGCTGGAGGACGTCAAGACAGTCTGAATCAACCAACTGCTGTATTTTCCTTAATTTATTAATTCCAAACTTGTTCTAAAACAGCTTATAGTAATATATACGATACAATAGTATAGAGAAGTCAGGATGATGGGGGAAATGAGAGGCAAATAGTTAAATAATGCCAGAGAATGTTAGGAAAATAGAAATGCATGTCATTAGGTTCTATGTGGAGCTAAAGATAAGATTCAAATTAGGTGGTGAGTTTCCTGGCTGCCAAAGCAAAAAGGGAAATACAATCTGTTAGATGATGATAGTGATGATGATGATGATAATGACTGTTAACATTTATTAGAGGCTTTGTATGTGCTAGGCATTGTTCAGAGGCTTTAAAATGCTTTATCTCATTTAATCCTCTCTGTAATCCAATAGACAGGTGCGATTATTAGCCCTGTTACACACATGTAGAAATGGAGGCACACAGGAGAGATAAGTAACTTGCCCACAGTCGCACAGACAGTAAGTGGTAAAGCTGGGATCCAAACCTGGACAGGCTGGCTTCAGAATCCACACTCTTAACCACCACTACCCCGCCTCCCCATGAGGAATTCACTGTCCAAAAAATAAAAATAAATCACACCAACGCCTCTGGAGAGGCAGCTACCCCAACACAAGGGAGGTGTATATTACTGTGCTTTACAGCCTCTTGATGATTCCATAAAACTGGAAAGTTATCCTCATTTTATAAGTAAAGAAATCAAGGCTTCTGAAGCAAAGCCAGGATGGAGCCCGGGAGGTCTCAGACCCCAGTCCTGCATCTGCATTGACCAGCTGTGTGATCCTAAGCAAATCTCTGGGCCTCAGTTTCCTCATCTATAAAATGATGGAAGAAGCCAAGGTTACTAATGATCCTCTTCTCTCTTGCCCCCTGACTGTGCAGGTTCTGTGACACCTGCAAAGTTTCCCCAGTTAGAGGACCTCAGGACACACCTTAATGAACAGGAAAGAAAGCACTACTGCTTGGCCTCTTAAGATCATTAAGTATGACCCTATTATCATTTTTATACGATTAATTTGCTCAGGATGCTGTTTACAAAGATGATGCAAAGAGAAACATCAGGCTGCTCTTTACTTGGGAATGCCTGGGTAGGTGGCACAGCTTTAGACACTGGTCCCAAGGACAGCACAATGCAAGTTTGTTTCCGCCCAGGAGCTTTCCTTCCTTCTCTGGACCACAGGCAAGTGGCAGTCTCCAGTCATACATCAGACCACCAAAGAGAGATTCCAGCACATGCTAAGAGCAAGGCCCACCTCTTGACTTCTTACAGAGAGCCTGGCTCTCTTCTCCCCACAAACGAGGCAGACTCGATCCCCACCTGACAAAAACGTTAAAGGGCTGGCTCCCTGCTCACTGCAACCTGAGGGTTGCTGGCTGCAAGCCCACTTACCACACTTGTGTTTTCTCTCCCGTTCCTGGCCCACAGAGATTTTCCTAATGGTTTTCTATATAGTTTTGTTTTAACCCATCGTTCTTATGTGTTTGGAGAGGAGTGGGAGGATTTTGTGTGTGCTCACTCTGCCATCTTGTTCAGAGATCCTTGCTTTATTCCCTGACTGTCTGGCCCTGGTCCTGGCTGCCCGATGTGTCCTGTTCCAAGGTGTGTATGTCTATGTCTATGTATATGTCTATGTCTATGTCTATGTCTATGTCTACTAAAGCCAAGTACCATGGCTTTATTTGCACTAGTGAGAGTGGATCTCGTTTCCCTGCAGCTCTGCTCACACCATCCCACCCCCGGGAACACCTGCTCTACATTCTTTGCCATCCTTCCAGGTTTGGCCAAAGTGCACTGCTTCCTTCACCATCCGGCAGCATTTAGAGAAGGACATGAAACGTTAAATATAAACCAGTAACACAGGCTGGGTCGGAACTATGACCAACAAGACTGTAAGTGTCCCATCCAAAAGGGGCAGCTGCCACTCAGTTCCAGGTGATATCGCCATGCAGGACTACAGGCTCAGGGTTGCCAGATCCTCCCATTTCTTAAGAGAAGCCAGAAATTCTGATTTGTGTGTGTGAAATCTCCAGATTTTTAAATACTGGCAACCTACTCAGGTTTCTTAAAACCACTTTGCAGGGCACAAAATGGTAACCTCTAACTTGGAGGATGAAACTTTCACCCTCGTGCTTGGGTATCTCATTCTCCAACAGCTGTGGTAGCCCCCATCCACCTCGCTAGAAGAAGGGGTCTTTGAAAAGAAAGCTCACTTTTCTTTCTCTCCCGACCCTGAACAAATCTGGGCAGATCCAGCGGCTCAAATAGTTTGTTGACTAAAGGCTGATATGTTGATTGAGGGGTGTGAATTCATGAGTCTCTCTGTGTTTCCAAAAACCATCTGGCACCCAGACACACTCTCTTCAGCTGCCAGCACACACTGGCAAAACAGAACTTGGGGACCTCAAAGCCCCATCTCTCTAAATTCCACATGGCTGTAGGCTACTCAGAGATCAAAGGTCAAAATGCACATTAAAACAAGAAGGTTAACAGTTAACATCTGTTAAATTAGGCCAAAATGTGTTGATTTTAATGATGTTAAGGAGGATTCAATAACCCTGAAACATTAACTGTTTCTTGAGGAAGGGGCTTTGGATGGGGTCGGGTGCTCCAGAGTTCAAATCCTATCATCTCCACCTCTCATTAGTTGTGACTTCAGGCAAGTGATTTAACCCCCTTTTGAACATCAAGTTCCTTGACTAAAAAATGGAGATATAAGAACACCTACTTTGAAGAGCAAGTGTGAGAGTTACATGAGGTGGTCTAACTTATAGTAGTTAATTAATTAATATGTACACTCTACACCCTTATATACAGCAGCACCCTTTATAGTAACAGTATAAATTAGTGCAACCATTTTTAAAGCAATATATGTCAAAGTCCTTTCTTAAACCACCCCGACTACTCGTCTGAAAGAAATAACTCAAGGAGGAAATAAAGTACGATAAGCACTAAATTTTTCAATACAGTATTATTCACAATAATAGGAATCTAGAGACAAATAGCCCAGCCATATGGAGACACTCAGTGGACTCCTACAGCCAATAAACATAATTATAAACAACATAACACATGTTAACAACACCAAGAAAAGGAAGCAGAATACAGAATGCTTTCTACATCCCAATGACAAGGGTGTGAAATGTGTACTGTAGGCATGTGGGCAGAGATTTGAAGAAGGCAGGAAAACTAAAACAGCTGTTGGGCTAGGATGGTGAGATTTAGAGTGATTTCTTTTAAATGCCTTCTACTGACGTTATATTATTGTTTTTACATTAAATAATATTGTGGGAGCGGAGTTTCATGGGGACCAGGGAGATGACAACACAGCTGGCCAATAGCAAAACAACTATGGGCCAAGGTGCCTAAGCAAGGAGGGGTGGTGATGCCAGCGAAGAGAAGGCAGGGTGAGTTGTCCGGCTCCTGCCTGCCTGGTCCCTGCCCCAGGTCCCGTCCCGGCCAGCCTATGTAAAGTGTTTAGCAGTGCTGGCACAAAGTGGGCACTCAGCCCACAATGGCAGCTGCTGCTGCCGTTCCTGATGGTGTGGTCGTGACGGTGGTGGTGGTTTCAAACACTAGACTGGAAGGCAGGACATTCAAACTTTGGTTCTGACTCTGCTACAGACTCACTGCGTAGATTTGGGCAAGTGACTAAATCTCTAAATCTCAGTTTTCTCATCTGTGAAATGGGAACGAACAACAGCTGTCACCATAAAACATGGGTTCTTAACCCACTGTACGATCACAGGCAAGTGCCTTCCTCTCTCTGGGTTTCATCTGTACACTAAGGAGAGTAGAAGAGAGATTCTCTGTGGATCCCCAGCTCTGATTTCTTTTATTCCAAGTACTTGACCAGAACTGGCTTTGAAGAGTTAAAAACTCCATAGCAACAATAGTTGTCATTTACTGAGTGCTTACTGTGTGTTAGGCACTATACTTCACAGGCGTTTAATGCATTTGCATGCCATCACCTGCATTTAACCCAAAACACTGTAAGGTCCCACGGTTCAGGCTTCACTGCTTTTCTCTTTTCCGCCTACACTTATTCCCTAAAATCTAAGGACTAAATCAGGGGTTCTCAACCTCAGCATTATTGACGTTTCGGACTAGATAATTCTTTGTTGAAGAGGCTGTTTATACACTGTAGGATGTTCATCAGCTTCTCTGGCTTCCTCTACCCCTTAGATGCCATTAGCACCCCACCCCCAGTTGTTACAACCAATATGCCTCCAGACCCTGCAGATGTCTCCTGGGAGACAAAATCACCCCCCAGTTGAGAACCACCAGCATAAGAGATCTCATCCAGTCTCATGGATGTAAATACCATCTACACCATGTCTATACTGATGACTTTCAAATTTATATCTGCAGCCCGAACCTCTTCCCTGAACTCCATACTCGTAAATCCATCCACCTGATAGATATCTCCACTTGAATAGGCATCTCAAAGTGAACATTTCCAACACAGAACTCCTTATCTACGGCACCGCATCTACTACACCTGCTCCTCCCGCAGTCTGCTCCCTCTCAGTAAATGATAACTCCATCCTTCCAGCTGCTCAAGCAGAACACCTTGGAGCCAGCCTTGACTTCTATTTCCTTCTCTCACTGTACATCCAATCCATGAACAAATGCAGTTAGCTCTACCTTCAAAACAAACCCAGAAAATAAACCACTTTTCACCACCACCACCACTACTTCCTCCCAGCTCCCAGCCTCCACCATGTCCCAGCTGAATTGTTGCATAGCCTCCTCACTGGTCTCTCCTCTGGTCCCCTTGCCCTCCTGGAATCTATTCTCCACAAAAGGACCAAAGTGATCCTTTTAAACATAGTAAGTGATGTCATTCCTGCTCTCCAAACCCGCAATGGCTCCCCAGCCCACCCAGCATAAAATGGCTCTGAGTCCCACATCCCCAGCATGACTTTGACCTTCTCTCCTGCCAGTTCCCCTCTCAGTCACTAGACCACAGTTCTACTGGTCTGCTTGCTGCTCCTCACACATGCCAAGCACGCTATATAGACTTCCTTGCTATTACGTCTGCCTGGAATGCCCCTTCCCCCAGCAATTCCTCCAGCTTCCTGCGTGGCACTGTCCTTCACCTCCTTCGGGCCTCTGCTCAAATGTCACCTTCTCGGCAAAACGGTCCCTGAGCCTTTTTGAAATGACAATTCTCCTGCCCCCACACTCCATCCCCCTTCCTGCTTTAACCTTCACAGCCCTGGTCATCTGACCATCCATATATTTCACTTGTTTACTGTCTCCTCCGCCAGAATGTGAGTTCCATGCAGAGCTCCGGCAGGAGGAACTCACTCACTAGTGGCTTTTGTCTGTCTTGATCGCAGTCTTATATCCTTAGCAACTAAACAGTACGTGACACATAATAGGCACTCAATAAACATGTGTTGAATGAATCTTCACACTTACCCTGTATGGTAAGGATTATTATCATTCCCATGTTACGAAACAAGGGGACTAAAGCTTAGGGAGGTTAAGTAACCTGACTCAGATCCCTCAGCTAGAAAGTAACTTCCACTGGAATACTCTTACCCAACACCCAAGGGTCTCTCTAAATATGACATTAAACTATATTTTACATGGTTCCCGGATCAGCTTTTTTAAATACTTAAGAATACTGATTGGCAAAAAATAAATAAACCTCAACCTAAACATGTAGCTTATCCAAAAATTAACTCAAAATGGATCACGGACTTGCATGTAAAACTATAACACTTTTTTTTTTTTTAAAGGAGAAAATTTGGGGGATCTAGGGCTAGGTAAGGAGTTCTTAAATTTGACACCAAAAGCACAATTCATAAAAGAAAATTTTGATAAATTGGCCCTCATCAAAATTAAAAATGGTTGCTCCGTGAAAGCTCAGGTGAAGAGGATAAAAAGACAAGCTAAAAGCCAGGAGAAAATATTTACAAACTACATACCCAAAAAAGGACTAGTATCTAGAATGTGTAAAGAACTCTCAAAGCTCAACAATATAAAGTGAATAATCCAATTAGAAAATGGGCAAGGACAGGGACTTCCCTGGTGGCATAGTGGTTAAGAATCTGCCTGCCGTATATACAATGGAATATTACTCAGCCATAAAAAGAAACGAAATTGAGTTATTTGTAGTGAGGTGGATGGACCTCTGTCATACAGAGTGAACTAAGTCAGAAAGAGAAAACAAATACCGTATGCTAACACATATATATGGAATCTAAAAATTAAAAAATGGTACTGATGAACCTAGTTGCGGGGCAGGAATAAAGATGTAGACATAGACAATGGACTTGAGGGCACGGGGTGGGAGGGGGAAGCTGGGGTGAAGTGAGAGTAGCATCGACATATGTACACTACCGAATGTAAAATAGTTAGCTAGTGGGAAGCAGCTGCGTAGCACAGGGAGATGAGCTCGGTGCTTTGCGATGACCTACAGGGGTGGGATAGGGAGGATGGGAGGGAGGCTCAAGAGGGAGGGGATATGGGGACATATGTATACATATGGCTGATTCACTCTGGTGTACAACAGAAACTAACACAGTATTGTGAAGCAATTATACTCCAATAAAGATCTATAAAAAAAAAAAAAAAGGAATCCGCTTGCCAAGGCAGGGGACATGGGTTCAAGCCCTGATCCGGGAAGATCCCACATGCCGCGGAGTAATTAAGCCTGTGTGTCACAACTACTGAGCCTGTGTTCTAGAGCCCACGAGCCACAACTACTGAGCCCGAGTGCCACAACTACTGAAGCCCGCACGCCTAGAGCCCGTGCCCCACAACAAGAAAAGCCACCGCAATGAGAAACCTGTGCACCACAACGAAGAGTAGCCCCCGCTCGCCACAACTAGAGAAAAGCTCGCGTGCAGCAACGAAGACCCAATGCAGCCAAAAATTAATTAATTAATTAATTAATTATTTTTAAACGGGCAAGGACATGAATAATTCACCAAAGAGGATATACAGATGGCAAACAGCACATGAAAAGATGTTTAACATCACAAGGCATTAAAGAAATGCAAATTAAGACCAGGATAGGATATTACTACACACCTCTCAGAACGGCTAAAAATTTTTTTTTAAAATAATAATAATGACAGCACCAAATGCTGGCAAGGATGTAGAAAACTGGATCACTCATATATTGCTGGTGAGGATGTAAAACAATACAGCCTCTCTGACAGTTTCCAATAAAACTAAATATGCAATTACCATATGATCCATCAATTGTACCCTCAGGCATTTACCCCAGAAAAATATGAAAAATTATGTTCATGAAAAACTTGTAAATGAATGTTCATAGCAGCTCTACTTGTAATAACCAAAAACTGGGACCAGTTCAAGTGTCCTTCAACAGATAAATGGTTAAACAAACTCTGGTATATCCACACCATGGAATACTACTCAGCATTAAAAAGGAATGAACTCTTGATTTACACAACAACTTGCATGAATCTCCAGGAAATTACAATGAGCAAAAAAGCAAATCTCAGTGCCAAGACAATTCAATGGGAAAAGAATAGTCTTTTCAATAAATGGTGCTGGAACAAGTGGACATCTGCAAGTGAAAGAATGAGATTGGACTCCTACCTCACACCATATACAAGAATGCACTCAAAATGGATCAAGGACCTAAATGTAAGAGCTAAAACTATAAAACTCTTAGAAAAAAATAAGGGTAAATCTTTGTGACTTTGGATTAGTTAATGTTTTTTTAGATATGACATTGAAAGCACAAACAAAAGAAAAAAATAGATAAATTGTACTTCATTAAAATTAAAAACCTTTGTGCTTCAAAGGACACCATCAAGAAAACTAAAAGACAAACCACAGAATGGAAGAAAACACTTGCAAATATCTCTGATAAGGGTCTAGTATCCAGAACATATAAAAACTTTTACAACTCAATAATAAAAAAACTGAACTTAAAAATGAGTAAAGGATCTGAATAGACATTTCTATAGAGAAGACATATAAATGGCCAATAAGCACATGAAAAAAGTTCAATATCATTAACCATCAGGGAAATGCAACACCACAATGAGACACCCCTTCATACCCACTAGGACGGTTATAATCAGAAGACAGATAATGACAAGTGTTACTGAGAATGTAGAGAAACTGGAACCCCCATACACTGCTGATGAGAATGTAAAGTGGAGTGGTTGCTTTGGAAAACGGTCCAGCAGTTCCCTAAATGGTTAAACATAGTTACCATACCATGTATGTATATATATATATATATATATATATATATATACATACACACACACACACACACACATACACCCAGGAGAAATGAAAACATATGTCCATACCAAAACCTGCACTTTAATATTCATAAGAATACTGTTCATAATAACCAACAAGTATAAACAACACAAATGCCTACCAACCGATGAATGGATAAGTAAATTATGGTATGTCTACAAAACAGACTATTATTCAACAATAAAAAGTACTGGGACTTCCCTGGTGGCAGGACTTCCCTGGAGGCACAGTGGTTAAGAATACGTCTGCCAATGCAGGGGATGCAAGTTCGAGCCCTGGTCCGGGAAGACCCCACATGCCACGAAGCAACTAAGCCTGTGCATCACAACTATTGCGCCTGCGCTCTAGAGCCCGCAAGCCACAACTACTGAAGCCCGCGCGCCTAGAGCCCATGCTCCGCAACAAAAGAAGCCACCACAATGAGAAGCCTGTGCACCACAAGAAGAGTAGCCCCCGCTTGCCGCAACTAGAGAAAGCCCGTGCACAGCAACAAAGACCCAACGCAGCCAAAAATAAAATAAATAAATTTATTTTTAAAAAAATACTAATGCATGCCACAACATGGATAAACCTTGAAAACTTGTGCTAAGTGAAAGAAACCAGTCACTAAATACTACATATTGTATGATTCCATTTATATGAAATGTCCACAAAGAGGCCAATCTATAGAGACAAAAAGTAAATTAGTGGCTGCCTTGAGCTGCAGGAATTAGGGGGAAATGAGGGGAGGGGTGGACTGCAAAAGAATACAAGGTTTCCTTTGGGGGAGATGAAAAATGTTCTAAAATTGATTGTGGTGATGGTTGCACAACTCTGTGAATATACTAAAAACCATTGAACTGTACACTCTGAGTGAATTGTATGAGGTGTGAATTATATCTCATAAAGCTGTTACCAAATAAAAAAGCCGATTCAAAAGGTTATACACTGTATGATTTCATTATCTATATAACATTTCTAAAGTGACAAAATTTTAGAAATGAAGGACAAATTAGTGGTTACCAGGGGTTGGCGGTGGAAGAAGGGACAGAATGATATAAAAGAGCAACGAAGGATCTTTAAGCTGATTGCACTGTTCACTATCTTGACTGTGGTGGTAAATACACAAAGCAACCAACACATTTGATAAACTGTATAGAACTAAATATACACAGATACACACAAATCAGGACAAATGAAACCGGGGAAGTCTGAATAAGATCTGTGGATTTTATCAATGTCAGTATCTTGAGTGTGATTTACACTACAGTTTTGCAAAATTCAGGAAACAGGGTAAAGCGTATAAGGAAATCTCTCTTATATTTTTTCTTACAACCGCATATGAATCTTCTATATCTCAATAAAAATTCAACAACAACAAAAACGCTGAAATCACAGAGTAAGAAA
The DNA here is from genome assembly GCF_949987535.1 of Balaenoptera acutorostrata. Classification (NCBI taxonomy): domain Eukaryota; kingdom Metazoa; phylum Chordata; class Mammalia; order Artiodactyla; family Balaenopteridae; genus Balaenoptera; species Balaenoptera acutorostrata. The sequence continues at coordinate 23,220,980 of NC_080064.1, read as the reverse complement.
ATTGTTCTGTTGTCAATTTCGCTTCTGATTAAACAATAAAGTCTCCCCTGGTGCACGTGTGCCATTGCGCGTAACAGCTGCATTACCCTTTGAAACAAGCAAAAGCGGACTTCAGGCTCAATTGCCCAGACAAGAGAATCCAGCTAGAATTTAATAACACTTTTATTTTATGGTGTTTAGTTGTTTATTTTATCTAGATGATATAATGTAGAATTAAGAACACAGATTCTGAAGACAGCCGGTCAAGTGTTCCAATCCTTTACTGCTCTGCTGCTTACTAGCTGTGTGACTTTGAGCCAGTCACTTAACATCTCTGTTAATAATAATCTGTACAGAGGTTACAGATTTTACACCTCATCTGTAAAACGGGTATGACAAGAGTACCTAGATCATGGTGTTGTTCTGAGTTTTAAATCAATAAATGACACACACACAATATATGTATAAATGTCCATCACAAAGTGAAATGTTAGCTATCATTATTTTCTTTACCATAACTAGGATTGAGGGAAGGTCACGATGTTTTAGAAAGTTTTAGAAGCACAGATCGAGGCCATACTACCGCTCGGAATGTACCCTTCGCCCCTCGGTTGCCCTGAGTCCATACCCGAGTATCTGGAGGAGGGAGTGGAGCCAGGAGGCACCCACCTGCGCACTTGGTGCGGCTGACGAGGGGCGGCCCAGGGCGGCCGGTGCCGCCGTCACCGGGGCGCGTGAGCAGGACGCTGATCTCGTACTCCGTGTCGGGGTCGAGGTGCCACAGCTTGTAGGTCTGCAGGCTGACCGCGTGCACCTCCGCCCACGGGCCGCGCGCCATGCGGTACTCAATCTCCTTACGCACGATCGGCCCGTCGCCAATGATTGAGTTGGTGTTGAGCTGGATGATGAGGTAGGTGGGACCAGCGCGCAGCAGCTGCGGGGGCGCAATGGGGGTAGGGGGCTCTGCAAGGAGATGGGAGAGAGATGGAGCCCACGGATGCCGCTATGAATCCCTGGCCCTCAGCTCCTCACCCCACCACACCCAAAAGCCCAAGAGCCCTCCTGTTCCCCCAGGCCCCTCACGAAGCCCCCAAGCCCTAGACTAGACTGCCTCTCCCCACTAAATCCCCAGGCCCTAAGGAGCTCCCCACTCCAAAAGCTGACCCCGTCCTCACCCCTCAGCCTACACCCTCTCCCTCACTCCCTTCTGAATCCCCAAGTCCTCGCCTCCAAGGACTGACCGCTTGCCCGCTCCGGTCAACCCTAGGGCCCAATAGCCAGATCCCGCCTCGCCGGGCTCACACCTTGACCCAGTCCCCACGCGGGCCCACCTCTCAGTCACATCCCCTCACCTCCAGTCGGACCTGATCGCGGGTGAGATTGTGCCCTCCCCAAGCCCCGCCCCGCGGTCAGACCACGCCCCCGGTCAAACCCTTCCTTCCCTACCCGTCCATGGGCCACGCCCCCTGACAAGACTCCGCCCCCTGGTAGAACCTGCGCCCCCACCCTCCGCTCGCCCCGCCCCTCGGAAGCCCGCCCTCTGCAAGCGTCCCCGAGCTCACCTTTGACGATCAGCTCTGCGAAGTTGGAGACGCCCACGCCACGCGGGGCCTGGGACACGCAGCGGTACAGGTCCTGCTCCGCGCGGCGCACGGCGGCCAGCGGGAAGGTGGCCAGGAAGCGCCGGTGGCTGATGTGCCTCACGCCGGCCGCGGGCACCAGTGCCCCGCTCTGTCGCTGAGCGGGGAGAGGGGCCAATGGGTCATGGGCGCCGGGGAAGAAAGGGCCACATCTCGCAGTGACCCGGGCGAGGGGAGTGGTAAATGTCCCGGCCCCATTTAGCCATCCCTACTACACAGGGACATTTGGGGTTCCTGGAACCAGCTCTGCCACAGGAAGGTGTGGGTCTGATTAAGGGAATGTGGTCGCTCTGCCTTTGATGGAAGGTGTGGTTGGAGGATCCTGGAGCCGCTCTCTGTCCTCGGGGGATGGGGCACCCAAGAGGGCAGAGCAGAGCCTAGGGAGAGCCAGGACGCATGTGTATGGGTGCTGGAGAATAACGGAAGGACTCAGAATTCCGCAAAGGAGCCAGAACTTTTCATAAGAAGTTGGCCAAGGTCCCCCCGCACTCCCACCCCACCCGCCTCACCTGCAGAAGGAAGCGCTCGGCCTCCGCTGCTCTGCCAGCAGCCATGCACTGGAACGAGGCGTTCTGGCCCGCGTTGACCTCCACGTCGCCCAGGCGGGAGAAGTGCGGGGCCCTTGCTGCCGGAACAGAGCCTTGGCGTGAGCTGGGCTCGGGCCCCCTGTCAGCAGGAGCCGCAGCCGCCCGTACCCCTCACCCTGCACCCCAGTGGGCTGGGACTCACCGCAGGGGTAGCTGAGAAGCAGGATGTCATCTAGGCCCATGTAGCCCCTGCGGTCTGAGGAGATGAGGGCCTCAAACAGCACCTGGGGGAGGCGGGAGGGTCCCTGTCATGCTGACATCCCTCCAGCCCTGCCTGGGGAGATGCCCACAAGAGCCCCCTTTCAGCTCTGCTCCAGCCCCATCCTCCTCAACAAGCAGCCCAGCTCACAGTTACCCCCCATACCAAGCCAGCTTGTTGTGGAAGGGGGTGTCAGCACCCAGAACTAACAAGGTCAAGGCCAGAGGTTCCATCCCTAATCCTGGACAGTTACCTTCAAGCCACAAAACTTCCCAGCCAGACAGGGTTTCCAAGTCAGCACTATTCCAACTCACCTCGACCCCAACCATAAACTATTCCTAATAACAATGACCTCTGACACTGAACCAGACTGACCCATCACTGAAGAACCCAATGCTGACCACAGACTGGCCACTGACCTTGACCACAGACTGACTCCTGATGCTGAACACAAACTAATTCCAACCTTGGCCACTTACTTACTCTGATCTCATGCTGACACCCCTCTACCCACACCCCCAAGCACAGACTGACCGCAGACTGAACCCAGCCCACCTGATATTCATTGGGCCAGAATGTGCTGACAGCCAGCTCAGCCTGGTGCCACTGGCGGCCGTGGGATCCAGTCATATTCCAGACGGCACTGCCCAGGGGACCCCCATTGACACGCACATAGATGCCCAAAGTGCCCGGGCTGTGCCCATCCCGGCTGTACAGGAAGTAGCTGAACTGCACACAGTGGGTGTCATTCTCACTCAGACTCTGGAAGATGACATGGGCCCGTTGGCCTGGAGCATGCTGGGAAGCATTGACCATCAAATAGGAGCCTGGAAAGACAGGAGGAAGAGGCAGGAGCTGAGAACTAAGGGGAGGACCAGGGTCAGGTGGGCACAGAGGAGGAGGCATAAACAAAGGACTCCAGGCATTTGGACTCATCTGGAGTCAGGGGCCTGAGTTCTGGTCCCAGCTCTGACTCACTGGGTAAGTCCCTTCATTTCCCTGCATCTGTTTCCCAAAGCAAAGACTTGGAGCACCAAAAAAGACACAAATCTGGCTGTGCCAAAACCCATTTCTGGCTCCTCACCTCACCCTTTATGACCTCAGTCCAAGCTTGTGCCGATCCACAGCTTTCCCCACATTCTGAGCTGTCCTGCGAGGCAAGGACTAGGACATTCATCTCAGGAGTCAAGAGTCCGGCACATGACAGGCCCTCAAAGTCCACCTCTTCTGAAGCCCTCCCTCTCCATCCCTCTATGGGTGTCTCTCCTGGCCCTTGGATCATTAATAAAGTATGTATCGCTCTCCCCACCAGCCTGTGATGCCTCAGGGCTCCGCTGCGTCCCCAGCACAGGTCTGCAAGCTGAATGAACTTACAGAACAGAGATGGAATGAAAGGGCTCTAACTTCCCTTCCAGCCCCCACCCCCTCAATCTAAACTCCTGGGATACAATTCTCTTGATTTCGAACCTAGAGAAAGGCAGCCCTGCCCCTTCCCCAGAGATCCAAGCTGTATGCTGGGAGTGGGGGAGAGGGGTGGAGGGGGAAAGGGGGCTGGAATCCTCAGGACCTGGCTGGGGGATTATGGCTTCCCTCCTGTGGGGAGAAGGCCCCAGCAGCTGCTAACGGGGTGCCTGCAGCCACCCAGGGCCGCCTCCCCCCAGGCCTGGCTGCCAGCCCAAACAAGCCCATTCAGATCCCAAACCAGGAGGCTCCCTGCCCCAGGAGGGCTCTCCAGGGACTCCGCTGGAGGGAACCACATTCATCTCTGGGAGCCAGAAGCCTGTGAAGAAGGCAGCTCCTGCATCAGTCCTGGTGGGGTAGTAAACAAAACTCCAGGTCCCCATTCCCACCCAGGAAGGGGTGCATCCCAGCCCCCGCACAGTCCCTCTCGGCCCACTCCTCCATCCTCTCTCCTCTCCCTGGGAGCAGCTGTGTGTGTGCTCAAACTGACACTTTGTTCTTGCCTCTCCCTCCTGCTCCCTCTGCCTCTCTCTCTTCTTCTTCCCTAGTCTTTTCTCACTCTGCATCCCTCCTCTTCTCTTTCATTTACTCCCTTCATCCCTGTCACCCCTCCTTCTCCTCTCTCCTGCTCTCTGACTCTGAGTGTGAATCTCCCTCCTTCCTCCTCTCTCCACCTCCGACTCTCTTGCCCAGAACGTGAGCACCAACACGGCAGAGAGATGGTCCATCTGGCTCACCACTGCATCCCCAGGATCCAGCCCAAGGCCCACACTACATACAAAATTTCTCTCCCCCTTTTCTCACTGGGTATGTCTCTGCTCGTGTGGGGGAGAGAGAGAAGCAGAGCCCACACAGGGTGGTCAGGACTCTAAGAGGTGAATTCAAATCAGCTACTTGTACCCGAATGCTAACCTGTACCAGGCCAAGGCTGGGCCCTGGGGATATGGAATCGGCCCGCTCGGCATCCCTGCCACGGTGGGCCCCTTGACAGATCACTGTCACACAGGTCAGACTTTGATACCTGCCAGGACAGAGGTCAAACAAGGAGCTGAGAGCCCTGTGAAGGCGGAGAGGAATGCCCCAGAGAGGGCACAGTGTGAGCAAATGCACAGAAGAGGGGAGGCAGGAGGGCCTCCGGGAGTCGAGGCGAGGGGCAGGAGCCCAGGCTGCGGAGGCTGCCTGTGCCGGGTCGTGGAGGGCCTCTCTCCTGCTGGCTTCAAGTTCTGGTCCCACAGTGAGAACCTTTGCTGCCCCTCCCACGCACTCTTGACAGCAGATGCGATCTCGGCCATGCTGTGAGCTGAGATGCGATCTCGGCCATGCTGTGAGCTGAGCAGCAAAGGCCCTGGCCCACTACTGTGACAGGGCAAAGGGGAGGGGCCATAGGCTGTCCCATTCTGGGTCCCCTCAGCAAGCCCTTTTGGTCCTCGCACTATGCTATGTCCTCCGACTCAGCCTTCATCAGTAATAAAGGTGATAATTTGGCCTCCACCTGTCTTATCCTTTTCTTAATCCCCAGTTGCTTCTGTACCCAGTGAAGAGGAGTGCTAGTAGTTGGACCCCCTCAAATATCTCCAACAATAGCATCTAAGCATTAATTGAACCCTTACATGCCACCCCCATGTTATGTACTTTATAGGCATTATCTAATAATCCTATGAAATGGATTATTGTGCTCTCCATTTTACAGTTAAGGAAATGGAAGCTCAGAGAAGTTAGGTGACTTGCCCAAAGTCACACAGCTGGTAAAGTGATGAAGCAAAGATCTGAAGCCCAGCCTTCATGACTCTAGAACCAGTGCACTAGAGGCCATCATCGGGGTAGAAGGCCAGGACTAGAATCTACATAATTAGTCTCCTCTCAGTCCAGTGTTCACGACGCCAAATATTCCCCATCCTGAAACAGGGGCAGGGCAGGGCAGAAGTCGGGAAAGATCCAGGAAGAAAGGGGCAGAGGCAGAAAGGTTTTACACACATCCAGCCCCCAAGGTTACTGCTCTGTCAGCATCTTCAAGTCCTGGGAGACCAGGATTCAGAGGCTCACAGGGAGAAGAGCACCTCCCTGAAGGTGGAGGATTTAGGAAGACCTGGCAGGAGTAAGGTGGATTCTGAACTAAGCTGCAATAGGAGTAATGGGAGGTGGGCTTTATCTTACAGTTTGTAAGGGTCTTTGATTACTTGAACCTGCACCCATTTAAAGGTAAAACTACCTGATGTACACAATTGGTCAGGGTCCAGAGAGCTCCATATTCACAGTGTCATTTGTGTCATTACAGATGCCAGAGCAGATGGAGGCCCAGAAAGATTAGGTAAATGTACCCAAGGTAACACAGCAGGTGGGTAGCATGCCCCTGGAAGGAGACGAAGGGGGAATGGTGATTGAGAGTAGGCTCACCATGGGGCAGGTCCGCAGGAGCCCGGGTGCCAGGGTGGATCCTCACTTGCTCCCACTGGAAGTCGTCGTACTGGGCCTGGCTGTACTCACAGGGCACTGCTGGGTCACTCGCCTCCTCGAAGGTGCAGCCGGCTGTGAGGGAAGGGCCTGCTTAGCCCAGGCTAGAGCAGGGCTGCTGGCCAGAAGGGCTCCTGGGGCTACCCTCTAGGTGCCCCCCACTGTCCCTTCCTACCCAGGCCCACCCTCATCCCCTCCATCTCCTCAAGCCCTCCCCCCACTGCTCCCTCCCTCTAATCAAACACTCCCTCCCCCACCCTCTCCTTCTTTTCATTGTCTCCTCCCAATGCCAAGACCTCTCCACATTGCCCACCCCCCCCAGTACTCCCCAGGACCCCCCACTGCTCAACCACCAATCAAAGACCCTCCTCAACAAAAACCAGTTATCATTACTATCCATTAAAGCCTCTCAACAACTCATGAGAGCAAAGCTAGAATTATCCCCACTTTACAGATGAGGAAACTGAGGCCCAAAGAGGCTGTGACCTCCTTAAGGTCACACAGCAGGTTAATGACAGAGGTGGGGTTTGGACCAAGATCCCCTGACTGCTGGTCAGTGTTCCATCACCTGCCCCTCCATCTTTGCAGAGAAGACAGACAGTGGGCCCCAGGACTGGCAGGGTCATGAATGCCCCAAGTCAGCCCTGATGGTATCTCCTTAAAAATAAGAACAATGTCCACTGATGACATCAGGCTTACGACAAGCCCTGCACGGTGCTAAATGCTTTAAGCGTGGAGTCCCATTTAGGCCTCGCCTTCTAAGGAGGTACCACTACTGTATTATTCCTACCTGACAGATAGGCTTAAGTGATGCACATTACCCATAGTCACCAAACTGAGGTCTCTGCCTGCAGGAATGTGGCAGGCAAAACAGTCATGTGTGGACTGAGGACACTTATGACTAGAGGAGGCAAATTCCCATGATTTGGAACCAATATGCATAGTTTAAATAAGACGGGGATTGAAATGGATGTGAGTCCTTTGGTCGGTAATGAGGTCCATATATCTTAGCTGGCTCATCAAAGCCCTGAGTTGGACGTAATACACTTGAGAACACCACTGGTTCAGAAAGTAACTGCAGACAGGTCCCTGCATTCACTCCTGAACCTTCGTGTTTGGAGCCCCATCAGGGGTAAATGAAGGCATCTGAGACCCGGGAAAATGCATGGACAAGTGGCGAGGAAGCAGGCACAAATCGGGCCAGGCCCTGTCCTGGGTGCCTATCAGCCGCTGGTACTTCTCCCCACTTGACAGATGAGGTGACTGAGGCTCCGAGGGGTGAAGGGATTCATCCACAGTATACGGTGGTAGATAAGCAAGTGGGCTTTGGCATCAGACAGACTTGGGATTGAACCTTGACTCTGCAGTTTGCCAGCCCTGTGATGGTGATCCTTTCTCATCCTCAGTTTCCCCACCCACAAGTGGAGTTGTTGAGGTTTCAGTGCGGGGGTCCACTTAGCACAATGCCTAGCACATGCAAGCACTCAGGAGCTAGCAGCTCTGCACCTGTTCCACCTGAGCCACCTGAGTAACAGAAGCAGAATTTGAATCCATGGCGGTCAGAGGCCAAAGTCCGCATTTCTCACCAGAAAAGCCTTCACTATGAGAAGGAGCAAGTTTTAGCTGCTTCCCAGCCTCAAGAAGAGGAGGGACAAGAAACAGAGAGTAACTGGAGAGTGAGTGCCACGTGCCAGGCACAACGGTGGGCATCTGCACGCACTGCTGGTGACCTCACTTTCAGGAGGCTCTGCTGTTTCATCTGCAGCAGGGACTTCTCCAGGTTTTCGCGGATCATGTGAAGCAGCGTCTCGAAATGCACAGCCAGGCACAAGGGGCTTGCCACTACTGGTGGGGGAGTCTCCCTTTCCTCTTTATGGACCCCATCAGAGTGTAAAACAGTAAAAGGTGGGCATATGGCTGGCACCAGGTGGATGGGATGAAATAACAGCAGCCTCTCTCCAGAGCTGGGGCAGGACGTTGGCTGAGCTCTTTGCCTCATTGTGTGAAGAGCCCTGGTCAGCATGTGCCCTATGGCCTGTGGAGGTGGGTTTTAACCCCATCTGTGCTGGGGAGGCCTCAGCTCTCCCCCTAGAAAATGATCCATAGCACAGCAGGGAGAGAGAACATAGCTAGTAGGGATGATCAGGGAGGGCTTCCTGGAGGAGGGGACAGCTGACTTCATTCAGCCTGAGCTGAGTCTGTGCCTGAGGGTCTTAGCCAAGGCCTCCCTGAGCCAGACAAATTACCAGAAAGGGAATCGCAGGATCTAGAGTCTCGCTGGGGCTCAGGTCCTTCCTGTTCCTTCCCAAGTAACAAGGCAGCTGCCCCAGATGTCTCACCCATGGCCCTGCGGCAAGCCTGGGAATGCCAGCTCCTTGGCTTCCTCCCGTCCATTCTGAGCCAGGCCACCTGAGCTGCCAGGACTCCCAGCCTGACTGACCTGGTCAGAGGGACCCCCAGACTGTCTGACCTTGGCCAGAGTAACCCTGAAGCTGCCTGATGCAGGTCAGTGACCCCCAGACAGATAGACCTGAGCCAGAGTGGCCCCATCATCCTCCAGATGACCACGAGACCATCTGACTTCGACCAGAATGACCACCAGACTGACTGACTGACCCCAGACCAGCTGACCATGTCCAGAGTGACCCCTGACTTCCGTCAAAATGGAAGTCCTGCACCTGTCCCCAGCCAGGGTGATCTCCCCGGCTGACCATTCCCATCCAGAGTACCCCCTTCCAGAGGCAGAATGACTCCCTCTCCCTGATCCATGCCCATCCCCAGCCCTGTGTTTCTGGGCCAGGCCCATTCCAGCCACAGCCCTCAGGGGGTAACATCTCTGAGGCCAGGTTTTCCAAGGTGAGCCCCACCCCCACCTGCTCCCCAGCTCACCCTGGGATGGGAACAATCAGCCCTCCTGGATCCTGGGAAAAGCCTCATCACCTCCAGTCTGGATGGCTCAGGAGCTAGGAGTCCCAACACCAAGTCCCCGCTTCTACTAGAGACTCAACTCCTGCTAGGGGCCGCCAGCCCAGGGGAAAACAAAAATAGACCAGACTTTGTGTTGAGAGCAAGAACGTTCAGGGAATACCTCTCGACTCCATCAACACAGACGTGGGCACAGACATGCACACACACATCAACGCCATCACAAGAGGGCTGCCACTTACCACCATGACCCCCTGTGCCACTGATTCCTCATAATAACTCACAAGGTCAGTACTATTATTATTCCTATTTTACAGATGGACACCGAGGCACAGAGAGATGAGGTGGCTTGCTCAAGGCCACGTCTTAAGTCCCAGAAGCTGGGATTTACACCACCTATCTTTATTCAAGGAGACTAGGCACAAACAAAGCAAGGCCCTGGTATTCTGCTGGCCACATGTGCAAATTCGGTTCTATTCACTGGACATTCATTCACTGACAGTACAAAGCAGGCCCCAGGTTGGCACTAGTAGAGGCACAAGAATGGTTAAGACTCTGCTCTGCCCTCAAGGACCTCCTAGTCTGAGTGGAGGTAAGGGAATGAGACAAAGTAGAGAAGGGTCAAGGCCACAAGGGGAGTCCAGGGGAGGAGGGTGGGTACAGGGGAAAGGCTTCCTGGAGGTGGGTGCATCTGAGCAGAGGGATGGAAGGATGGGTACCATTCTGGCCAGTAGAGATGGAGAGAGGGGCATCTGAGGTAAAGGGCCCAGCAGGAGCGAAGGAAGGTAGTGAGTAAACACAGTTGGTCCAGGGCACAGTTGGCCCAGACTGGCCAAACAATGGTAGATAAGACAGGAGGGAAGGAGGCTGAGGCCAGATCACAGACAGCCAAATGCCAGGGTGAGAAGTTCAGCCTCATTTTAAGGGGGGAAACCACACTAGGTATTTGAGCAGAGAAGCACCTGGATTCAGATGAGACAAGTGACACATCCTATAAGCCATGAGGAGGGCAGGTGTCTTCTCTAGACGGCAGGGTCTGATCTGTAGGATCAGAAGTGGGACAAGCCATCAAGGGGTCTGGAGTCAGATGTCAGGAACTGGTGAGGAAGGGGCCTCAAGTCCCCATCCTGGATGCAAATGGCACGCGCTCCAATCACACCGACAGAGATGCACAACACACACACACACACACACACACACACACACTCAATGTTCACATACACACACTCTCTCCCCCTAGCCTCGTCTAAGCCTTGGGGACACAGTCTCAGCTGGGCTGGGGACAGGGAGAAAACCAGACCCCTCCGTGGGTACGCCATCTCTGCCAGGGCCTCCCTGAGAGGGTGGGCTGAATCAACCCAGGACCCCCAGAAGCTCCCCCAGACTCAGCTCAAACTGGCCCAGCTACATTCCTCAGCTAATCTCCACAATCTGGCAGGCGGTTGCCTGAGCAACCGTCAGCCACAATTTGGGAAGGCAGGATGATGGTTTATCCACATCCGGCTGGGCTCCGGATGGGGTGAGGTAAGGGGCAAAGCAACCTCTGCAGGAGGAGCCAGAGTGCGGGAGGGGGGTCTCCCTGGAGTGAGGGTCTCTACGCCTCCATATGCTTGTACTTCCATATGCAGACCTGTGTGTGTGTGCGCGCGCGCGTATACGTGTACATGGCTGTGAGACTGATAGCCTGGTACTGACTTGTGAGTACCCGACTGGGAGGCAGAAGGCCTGCATCTAATTCCTGCTGAGCCTCTAACTTCCTGTGTGACCCTGAGCAGGTGGCTTGTCCTCTCGGAAGCCCTGCTTCCTCACCTGTGAAATGAGAATGGCGACCTCGGTGACCTCGAAGGCTGTTCCACCTCTAGAATTCTGATTCCATTTGTGTGAGCATGCCTGTGGGCAAGAATAACTTGAAGGCAGAGAGAGATACTGTGGGGGAGAGGTGCGGGTGAGTGTCGCTCTCAAAGTGTAGGTCCCTCAGGCACTGTGCTGTGAAGTTGTGGGTGTGTGTCTGTACGTTTATCTGCAGAGATATATGGGCACGTTCAGCAGTAAGCATGTGCCTAAGGGGGAGGTGAGTGTACACGGCAGGTGGAGGGGAGTCGTGCGTGCGTGAGTGTGTGTGTGTGCGCGCATGTGCACGTGGGCACCACAAGCATGGAAGCACCAGACTTCCTCGCCACCAGACAGGGAATGGAGTTCTGTGCCAAATGTGGCTGCCAGCCGCCATCGGTGTTTTCCGAAGACCCTAGGTAAACAGAGGCTGTTTGCAATGAGATTTTTGTTCCCTTTGGTTTGTCAATAGAACATTCAGTTCCCAAGGGATGGCCCCAGGAGAAACAAAACTCCTCCCAACAGGTTTCAAATTTAGGGGCCGGCATCATACCCAACCCCTGGCATAGCCCCAAGCCTCGCCTGGGGAACCCAAATACAACCCCAAGGATAACGTTGGTCTGTTTCACCGTCTGAAGCCACACCCCCTTTCTAGGTAGCCCAACCCAACCCTGGAACCAACACAGGCTCACCCTTGGACATTCCTGCCCAACCCAGCCCCATCCCATGTTCTCCACCGCAACAACAGCTCCGTCTCAGGCCTGTCTAACCCCTACCTCCTCCCTTCTTGAGATCAGAGACTGTCTCTTATGCCTCTGAGCCCCATCCCCAAGCCCTGTGTATAGTAGAATGCCAACCGTGGCTGGACTTACCGACCCCATGATCCCAGCTAGTCTGATCCAGGCTCAAGGACCATGACTCCAGCCCAGAGACCTGGCCCAGCCCACTTCACTGCTCTCCTGGCCCAGATCAACACAACCAGACCTTGGCTAGGGCTCCCCGGAGCTGCCCTCCAGAGCCCTGAATAATTGATGCGCAATTAACAAGGGCAGGGCTGGCAGCAATATGCCCACCTTTTAATCACCCGGCATTCAGCAGAGCTGCAACCAAGAAGAACACCCAGGGCCAGGCCACAGGGGGAGAAAGCTGAGCTGATATCCCCTACAGGAGCCAATACAGAACCCAGCGATGCCAACATCCTTCCATCTCTACTGAGAGTAGAAGGAAGCCAACTACAGCAGGGGAAACTTCGGCCAGGCTCACTCCCCATCTCCCGGATCAATATGCCCAGCAAATCCCAAAGTTAACAGCAGGGCTGCCATGTTGGTAGTGTAAGGGGAAGGCACAGGGTGGGGCCAGACTCCATTCTGAGGCAAAGGGCTGAATGGAGGGTTGTTCTTTGCAGAGGTACAGCGGGCAAAGGGTACACAGACCCCTGTAGTGCAGACACCGTGTGTCATATAAAAGCACAGTGCAGCGTAGAGAGGCAGAGGGCTGTGCACGAACACGTACAGTGCAAAGATCTGGACTTTCTAACGGTCCCGTGGCAAGAGAGGGCTACGTGGCTGCGGTGTGGCGTGTTGCGGGTGCAATGCAGCAGCTCCACTGTACAGAGGCGGAACGCAGTTATACAACGCAGGGAAGCGGAGAAGTGTACACAAACACCCACACAACACCTGGCACAGCTCAGCAGCACTGGTCGGTGCCATGATGCAGTGGAGAGGTGCCCCATGCATCGTGGCCATGACCCAGAGCTGCACAGAGGCACGGTGCAGCAGTGAGCGCCTGGTGGTACATTGGGCTCGTGCTCAGCACCAAGGGATAGGTGTACGCGGGAACACCAAGGGGGTATGTCCAAGCCTCACTAGGCTTGGCACATAGTTGGCGCTCCATGAATTCTCACTGAAAGGATGTCTAGTGGAGGCGTGCACAACATGCAGAGATAGAGGGAAGAGAAAGACGTGGTGCAGTGCAGAAGGAACTGCTGGGTGCTCGATACAGTCCCAAGGAGTACAGTAAGTGTAGACTTGAGAGCAGGGGTAGAAAGTGGCACCAAAATGGAATGTAGTAAAGACACCATGTGGAACAGGGAATTCAGTGCCAGAGCTCTGCATCTTGAAATCCAGTAGAACGCACACAACCCAACAGCGAACAGGTACAGTGCAGGGTAGAGGCCCAGGACAGTGACCGTGTGCAGTGCACAGACGCAACACCGGCTACTTGCAAAGGTAATGCCTGCAAAAACCCACGCCAGTCCCGAGCCCAACAAAATGGCCTCAAGATGCAGTGTAGCTCCTGACTCCTCGGGCAGTGAGCAGTGGGGGCCAGAGGAACACTGCAGTGAGGCCACCTGAAGCAAAGATGTTGCTCAACTGGGGCTGCCAACAGAAACCTGGGGAAGGACACCAGCTGACACCTCAGTGGCTATACAGGGTGAGATAACCTAGAGGGCGGCGTTACGGCGGCAGTGGTACAGTATGACGGGCTGGGCCAGGAGATGCGCATCTCCAGTGCAGTGCAGTGAAGCAGTGGGACAGAAGTGCTGTGCCGGGCAAAGGGGCACTGTGTTTGTACAGCATGACGGTGGACTGCAGACAGGCTGTGCCCGGCCATACCCGATGCAGTGCAGATGCCCACTACAACAATGCAGTGCAGTACAGAGAGGCCATGTGATGCAGATGCAGTGTCGTGGTAGCACGCCATCTGTTGGCACAGTGCGGTGGTGCGTTGCCAGGGACCATGCACAATCCCAGGAGGGTCCACAAGCCCAACACAACATCATCATCCAATAGAGTCACACAGCACAGGAGAGAGCCGCAAAGACACAAATGGCAGCGCAACTGCAGAACAGAGGTACAGCACGACGGGACAATGCGGGTGGAGCATACAGACAAGCAGGAGAGTCCACACAGCCAATGTAATGCGGAATCCCACACAGCACAGTCATGCAGCATAGGGCTGAGATGCAGTGCAGTGCAAGGATGCAATGCAGTGCCCCAGTCCTGAGATGATGGGTCCAGGACTCCCCAGAGAGCACACAGCCAGAGCAGTCCGGGGCTTTGATGCAGAGCAGTTCTTAGCGTGAGGTGAAGAGGTGGCACACTTCTCCCTATGATGCACTGGACAGCAGGGGAGCCGGGACCCCCAGAAACCCTTGTGCCTACAGCTCTGCCTGGCTGGGCTGGCTACCCCATGGGTTGGGGGTGAGACCTCATCTGCCCTGCGGGCTTCCCCCCACCTCACCTCCCACTCCCAGCATCTTCCACCCCAGTGACTCTCCAAGGGCACAGGATGAAGCCACTGCCACCCGTGGGGCAGACAGCCAGAACTGAGCACATTGTCCAGGTATTTCTATCTGAGCAGGGCCCCAGCACGCAGGCAGCAGAACAATGAATTCAGATTCTGCTGAAAAGCTTTTGGACAATTAAAGCACATCCCCTGGCCCACAGCCCAGGGCCAGGCAGTGTGGGGCAGGACGAGAGAGAGACGCAGAGGGAGACCTATTGGATTAGGCCCTGGCACAGGGTGGGCGGGAAGTGGAATGAATGGAGGGGAGGGGGTGAGAGGCGAGCCAGACCCGATGACCTGGATGGTCACTCCAGCACTCCCAGCCACCATCACCCCTCCCAGGCCTGGATTTCATCAGAAGCCAAGAACAAACTTTTCTGAGCACACAGGATGCTGCACACATACACACACACCCTTAATAATAGTTTAGCACATACAGTGCTTACCACATACCAGAACCTGTTCTAAACGATATACGTATGTATATAAAATATCTCCTCACAGCAACCCCGTGCAGTGGGTTCGTTCCATTATTATCCCCATCTCACAGATGAGAACACTAAAGGCCCAGAGAGGTCAAGTAACTTGCCCAAGGGTTACATGGCTAGCAGTGGTAGAGTGAGGATTCGAACCCAGATGGTGTGGCTCTCAAGTCCGTGCTCTCCACCACCACACTCGAGGTACAAACACACAGGCACACATGCACAACCACAAGGGAGTACACATACACACATGCAAACACACACATACACACATAGACACATCCTGAGCAATGTATTTCCCACTCTCTCAGCTGAGACCCAGCTGTCCTGTCCAGATAGGTTTCTGATACCTCCCAGTTGTCACCTCTTATCCCCCCTCAGCTGTCCCATATCCCCCTTCTATCCATCCCTCACCTGTCCCCCAACCCTCAGTTGTTCCCCCAACACGACCTGTCCCCTCATTCCCAGCTGTTCCCACCCCCCAGATATATCTTTATTGCAAGTAATCTCCCATCCCCCCCATTGTCCCCCTCCCCCAAGTTGTCACTCCACCCCAGCTGTGATCTTGCTCATCAAATATCTCCAACACCCCTTCCCAACTTCTCTATCCCAATCTCTTCATCCTCTCCACCTATACTCAGCTCCCAAACCTCAGGGACCCCTCTAAGCCCCCTTTTCCTCATCCCTTCAGATTCACCACCAGGTCCTGGGGTCTGCACCCTGGGAATCTGCTCAAGACCTCCTGAGTCATCCAGTAACAGTTGTCTTCTGAGTTGTCAACCCCAGGGGTCCTCCCCAGCCATTCTTCAGGCAATGGCAGCCCCACCCAGGGCCAGCCAAGGGGGGATACCGGCCCCCAACCATGACTGCCCTCTGGAGCCCCAGCTCCACCCCCACTCCCTCTGAGCCTTCCCTGTGTACCCAGGGGTCCACATCAATGCAAACACTGAGTAGGCACATGCCATGTACAAGGCCCTGGGGACGGGAGATGACAATGACCCAGCCCAGCCCTTCCTCCCAGCCTAGTGGGGAAGGAGACGGAAAACACTGCAGCCCACTGACACATGTGCATGGTGGGAGAAACCTGGCCAACCGTATCGGTTGGCGTCTGGGAAGGCTGTCCTGGGGAAGTGACATCAGAGCTGGACTTCTGAAGGCTGAGCGAGTAGCCAGGCCTCCAGGAAGCAAGACGGGTGGGAGTGGTGTTCTCGGCAGAAGGCACAGCACGTGCAAAGGCAGAGAGACGTGAAAGGGCCTGGCAGGTTCTGGGATCAACATCGGCCTGGTGAGCCTGGATCATAAGGCGGACGTGGGGAGTGGGGTCAGGGGAGGAGAGGCATAAACATGAAGCTGTCATGGAAAGCAGAGGCTGGGTCATACAGGGCCTTATCTGTCACGTTAGGCTTTGGTCCCTGGGTGCTGGAGAGTCTTCAGCTTAGAACAAGGGAGTGGCAGGATCCTATGCCTGCCTGAGAGGTCATTCAGATCCCGGGGTGGTAGAAGCACTGGCAAGTTGATGGCAGAATGGAGACCAAGGAGGGGGCTGCTGCAATCGTCCAGGCAAGAAATGATGGGGCTGGAGAGGAGGGGACATGGATTCAGCAAAACCTTCTTCAGTGGCCACTGAGCGACAGGCCATCCACTCCTTGAGGTGTCCGGGCCTCACTAAAGATGCTGTAGGCCTTGCACCTCTAGACAAGCACTGTCTATAGAATTTTTTGCTGTGATGGAAATGCTCTCTACCTTCACAGACTGACCAATTCAATAGCTACTAGCAACAGGCGACTCTTGAGGACTTGAAATCTGGCTGGTGAGACTGAGGGACCGAATGTTTATTTTAATGAACTGTAGCTAAGTGGCCACCATACTGAAGAGAGCAGGTAGAGAACATTTCCATCATTTTAGAAAGTCCTGTTGGATAACACAGCTCTAGAACGACAAACCATAGAGAAGCAGAACCACTGGGGTCTCCTCCAGAGGGTGCTGGCATTGGAGGCTGTAGGGAGATGAGGAGGCAAGCCCCAGGGAAGGCGGTGTCACAGGCTGAGCTGGCACAGCCCCAGTCCCTGGTCCATAGCTGGGCACGGTCACCGGGACACTCCCCACCCAAACATGCATATCCCTTTCCAGGAAATGCAGACACCTAAATATACAGACACACAGACCACAGGGCACCCCACAGCCAAACTCACAAACACCTGGGTACTCCAATGCATGCGCACCCCACTGCTGGATACATAGATACCCCACACCCGGACACTTGGGTACCCACACCCAGACACCCAGGCACCTGGGCAGCCTGGGCAGCCCCACAGCTGGACACAACACGGCTACACTCCCACACACCCATTAACCTGAGGACTCCCAGACACCTGGATACACCCACCTCCGGATCCAGAGACACTGGGATATCCTTATGTTGACACACCCGGTTCCTCCCACATCCTGGTACTGGGACACCCACACCCAGAACCTGAGACACCACCCACCCAAATAGCTCCACCCCCAAACTCCAGGAATCTGACACTTGGATACCCAGACACCCCAGCATCAGGCTCCCCAGGTTCAGACCAGCTTGTCGCCTCCTTACTCCAAATTCAGATCCTGCCACACAGGGTAACCAGATGGCTAGACTCCCTGAGAAGCCACACATGTGTCCTGTGCCCCAGGGTACAATCATACAATCACAACCACACACACACACACACACACACACACACACACACACACACACTCTGACTGTCCAGATGTCAGAATCACACCTGCACACACCTCAGCCTCCTCCCCGAACCCCACCTGCAGGGGTCAACACAGGGGGCAGCTCTCCTCCCTTCCTGGGCTCACAGGCAGCCAGGACAGAGGCTGAGACAGAGGACAGAGTCTGCCCCCCTCCCGCAGGGCCCTCCCCCTCCTCCCCAGACGCTCAGACTGACAGTTGGGACTCGATGCCTCTCACCAACTGCCGAATCTCCAGCACAAAGAGCTGAGACCAGGGGCCGGACAGGCCCTGCCAGCTGCTGGGGGGCAAGGGCAGTGGGGGTGGGGCTCGGGGAGGAGGCCACGGAGGACGGTGGCTGGGGGGAGGGTCTGGCAGGCAGAGGGTTGACCTCTCCAACTCACAGCTCCCAGACAACACTCTCTGCATGGCCTTTTCACACACAACACCATCCCCCAGCAGAATTTTCCAGATTCCTGGAGGGAAACCTATTTCTGTAATCTCTACTTTCAGTGGAGTCAGTGCGCCCCCATCTGGCATCTCCAGCTCAGAACCTGACCCACTGGACATCACTCATTCTTTCATGCTGGGTGTATTTACTCAGCAGGAGTGGGCCAGGCCTTGTACCTGGCACTAAAGATTCAGAAGGGAACTAAATACCCAGTCCCTGTCCCCACAGAGCTCATGCTCTGTAAGGGAGAAAGGACAAATAAACTGTAATTACAATAATTACAGTGTTATGGAAAAACCTAATCAACCCCCACCCTCCCTTTTTAGGCTAGAAGGGGGAGTAACCAAGGAAGGCTTCAGAGAGGAGGTGATGTCTAAGCTAAAATCCGAAGGAGGAGCAGGAGCTCACCCAGTGAAGAGGTGGAGTTAGAGAGTTCTGGGGAGAAAATATAGCTTGTGCAAAGGCCCAGAGAGGAGATGGCAGGAGTGGACATTTAGTGGGTATTAGTAAGTGGGTTAGACTGGCCACAGCATAGGATGCAAGGCAAGTAGTACAAAGCTGATGGGACTGGACAGGCAGGAAGGGGTTAGAGCAGGCAAGAGGACATAGGGGGAGGCACTTAACCCAGGAGGTAATGGGGAGCCTTCAAAGGGTTTCAAACCAAGGTTTCAAACATGTGTTTTAGGAAGATCCCGGACACTATGGAGGGAGGGGTGGAGGAAGAGGCTGGAGCCTTCCTGCCTGTGAAAGATGGATGAGGATGGAGAGAAGGGGACAGATGAGAGAGATCCTGAGATGGCATAAAGTTAGGATGCATCAGGATGCAGGGAGAGCAGCTTGGAGGAGGGAGGGGGTTAAAAGAGGAAGGAGGGCACAAGGTACCCCAGCAACTCTAGCTAACCCAGCCCTGCATGAAAAGCCACCACCCACCCCATTCTAGCTTAGTTGATGAAGGCATGGCAGGATGGCGGCATGCCTGGAGCAAGCAGGGTGTCCACCCTGGATTTCCCGACACCAGAGCTAGGAGGGAGGCCGTCCAGGAGCTCAGCAACCCCCCCACTCTGGCCACTCGCACATCTTCCTGCTGAGTCCCTCCCCCACCCCCAGGGAGAAGGGCCAGCTGCCCAGACAAGCCTTTATTGCCCAACCTGAAACCACTGGGCAGCCTCTCCCTCATTCCTGCTGTCCACAACTCCAGCAACCAAAAGGACAAAATGAGCTAGAACACAGCAGAATAAATTACTGCCAGATCTGCATGGCTCAGAGACATCACCACCCACCCTTTGGGGGGAGGGAGACTCAGGAGGCCTTCAGGGAGCTGGGCTGACTCTAACCAACTTGGGGACAAGGGGATATCACACCCCTTCTCCTAAGGGCTTCTGAATTAAGCTCAACAGTAATAGCTACAGGTGCCAGGAACTGTAGAAGTGAAGTGACTTGCCCAAGGTCACAGGGACAGCATGTGGCAGAGACAGATTTGAACCCAGGTCCCCCTGGCTTCAAATCACAGTCTCTGGCTCTGTAGCAGTCCTCAAAACCATCTTTTGTTCCCTGGCACTCACAAACAGAGCTTTAGTTTACAATCTACCAAGTACCATACACCTTCATTATGAAGCCCATGGGGCAGATGAGGAAACAGCGGCCCCAAGAATGTTAAGTAACCCACTCAAGATCTCACTCCCAAACCTCAGTCCTTGACAGTCTCCCCTACTGGCAGGAGCTGGGGCACCTGAGGGTTCTTGGAATCAAGATGATGGTGGCAGGGATGGGGGAGCATGTACCCTTGGTTTGATCTCAGGGTGGGGGAGGGGGACAAAGTTGCTGCAGGACAGGGGGAGGGGTTGGGGGAGGATAAGGAGGGAGGTCGCCTTAGGCGTCCTCTCGGGCACTGAGCGGTCAAAGCTAAAGCTGTGCGCGATGGCCTGGGGCCGGGGGGCCCGGCCGAGCTCAGAGCCCGTGGCCGGAGCGGCTGCAGGTGCCCAGGGAGCTCCGCCCGAGGGGCCGGAGGGAGCAGCGGGGCAGCGAACGCGATCGGGAGAGGCCAGTTCACGGAGATCGGCGGCCTGAAGGAGCCTCTGGGGCCGACGTGCTTCTGCCTGTGTCTTGGCTCGGGTACCCGTCTGGGGCGTCTCCCCGTTACTCAGCGCCCCGGGTACCAGGCTGAAGCCGCCCAACTGGAGGGGGTAGGGGTGCTGAGGCCGCCACCGGTAAGGGACCGGCCACCGCCGCCCCAGGGGAGGCATCCGGCGCAACTCCGCAGGAGAGGGCCGCAGTCTGGGATCCCAGGCCTCAGGGTAGGATGGGGGTTGGGAAGGGGGTGGACAGACACACCAACACACACACAGACCACACACGGTCCACAGCACACACGGGTACACAGCTTTAGATACACACATTCAGAAACGCTATCACACGTACAACTACACACACACACACACAACACACCCCAAAAGACTCCAGACTCCAAAACACACCCAGAGACAGCGCGGTCATACAGCACACAGAAGCACGGAGACACACGCTCACACACGTACACTCACTCACGGCCGTCCCGGCCGGCGTGGAGGCCGCACAAAGTTGCGGAGTCGACTGAGGGGGTGTCCCGGGAGACCCCTGCGTTCGCGGCGCCCCCAGCGCGCAACGGGAGGGGGCGCCGTCCGGCCGCCCAGAGCCAGGCCCGGCCCGCCCGGACTCACCCCCGCCCCGCTGCCCTGGAGCAGCCACGGCCCGGCCCCCGCAGGAGCGCCCGGCCGCCCGGCCTTCCCCTCCCGCCGGCCTCGGCGCGCCCCGCGGGCCCCCGCGTCCGCCCCCCACCCCCGCGCCCGACCCTCCCCGGCCCCGGCCCGGGCGCCCCGCAGCCCCGGCGCCGCCTCGGATCTGCCGCCAGCCAGCGCCGCGCCGAACTTGCGAAACAACAAACAGCCCGAAATGTCGGAGTCAGCGGCCGCCGGGCCCCCATCCCTCCCTGGCGAGCCTCAGGCCCGGCCCGACCCGGGAGGGGAGGGGAGGGGAGGAGAAGGGAGGGGGCGCCGCCACGACAACTTGTTCCGGGCCCGCGCGCCCCACACGCACACCCGAGGGACACACACACACACACACACACACACCCTGCCACCGCCCCCTCGGGCGGCCCCGGGCCCCGGGCACACACTCAGACACGGCCCAGGCGCGCACCACACTCGCAACATTCCCGGACACGCAGCCAGCACGCACGAACACACTCACATCCGTTCCAGACACGCTCCTACACACGCATTCCCGGCACACTTGGCATTCACTCGGACCCGCGCAGCCCCCCGGCGGCGCACACCACCAACCCCAGACACTCCCACACGTACACATTGCGCACACGGCGCACGGACACACACGTTCCGGACCCGTTCCCACGCTTTCACACACGTACACGGATCTCACAAGCACACACACCGCACACGCGTTCCCTGCTCCACACGCGGGCAGAATCCACAGAGCACTCTTCGCCACACGCAGAACACAAACACACGAGCCATTCTCGGACACACAACAAACAACACTCCGGGCTAGGGCACACAAAATGCCCACAAATGCAACACATTAGCAGACACAACTCCTGCCACACAACCAAACTCAAATGTACAAACAACAGGCACACAATCCTACTTGGCCCCACACACACTACACAGTGGCAGAGACACAAGAGCGCACACCCCATGCCTCGATGCACACAACATTCACCCCAACATACTCGTGGACACACAACACACACAGCACCTCTTCTTGCACATAACTCAGGACACACACCATTCGCAGGCACACAACCTGAGCACACGATTGCACATCCAACACTCAGACACACAGGGAGCAGGCTCGCAACGTCCGGTCACCCAACACTCCCACTTTCTTTCGAGCTACGCCACGGGCGCCGGGGGCTCCGCGGGGCAAGCTGGGTCCGACCGACTCGCGCTTACCTGCCGGAGTCTCGGTCTCGGGCGCGCAGAGCTGGAAGGTGAGAGCCAGGACGAGAGCCTGGGCGCGGGCCATGGTGCGCCGCAGCCTGCCCCAGGGGCCCGGCGCGGGGGGCGCAGCCGCCGGAGCCCGAGCCGGGCCCGAGGCGAGCCAGAGCCGGAGCGAAGCGGCGCGGCGCGGAGCGGGACTGGCGCCGAGTCCAGAGCGGGAGCCCAAGCAAGCGGGGCGCTGACGTCAGGCTCGGCCGCGCGTTCCTCGGTCTCGAGGCGCCCCCTGCTGGCAGCCGCGCGAGCCGCTGCCGGGTTCGGTCGCCCGCGGCCCTGACGCGCCCCTCCCCCACTCCCGGATCCCCTGGAGATCCCGGGCTGGGCCCGGACGCCCACCAGCCTCTGCACCCACCGGGCACCGACATTCTTAGGTGAGCAGGTCCACGCCTCTGCTCACTGCCCGCGCCTAGCTCCCACACAGCTCTCCAGGACAGAGACCAGGGACACCCGGCCTCTCAGTCCCATCCAACGCTTGAATCCCCTCTACCTAGATCCCGTCAAATTCGCATCCATACATACCTCCAAGGACAGGGAGCTCATCACCTACCAAAAGCGGGTGATGGGGTCTTTGGGAAAGCTAGCTTTTAACGTCGTTCATAGTATTCCTTTACCATCCTTTTAAAGTCCATGGGATCCGTAGTGATGTCCCCACTTTCATTTCTGATATTAGTAATTTGTGTCCTCTCTTCTTTTCTTGGTCTGGCTAGAGGCTTATCGATGTATTGATCTTTTCAAAGAACCAGCTTCTGGTTTGGCTGATTTTTCTCTATTGATTTCCCATTTTCCATTTCACTGATTTCAGCTCTAATCTTTGTTATTTTCCTGCTTCCTTGGCATTCAATTTGCTCTTGTATTTCTAGTTTCCTAAGGCAGAAGTTTAGACGATCAATTGCAGATCTTTCTTCTTTTCTCATATATGCATTCAGTGCTATAAATTTCCCTCTGTGCACTGCTTTCCCCACATCCCCCAAATTTTGGTAAGTTGTGTTTTCATTTTCATTCAGTTTTCATTTAGTTTGAAATTTTAAAATTCCTCTTGAGATTTCTCCTTTGACCCATGTGTTATTTAGAAGTGTGTTAATAATCTCCAAGTATTTGGGGATTTTTCAACTCTCTTTCTGTTATTGAATTCTAGTTAATTCCACTATGGTCTGAGAGCAATCACTGTATGATTCTTTTCTTTTAAATTTGTTAAGGTGTGTTTTATGGCCCAGTAGGTGGTCTATCTTGGTGAAAACTCCATGTGATCTTGGGAAGAATGTGTATTCTGCTGTTGTTGGATGAAGTAGTCTTTAGATGACCTCTATATTTAGTTGATTGATGGTGTTGTGGAGTTCAACTATGTCCTTTCTGATTTTCTGCCTGCTGGATATGTTCATTTCTTTTCTTTCTTTATTTATTTACTTATTTATTTTTGGCTGCGTTGGGTCTTCGTTGCTGTGCATGGGCTTTCTCTAGTTGCGGCGAGCAGGGGCTACTCTTCGTTGCAGTGCACGGGCTTCTCCTTGCGGTGGCTTCTCTTGTTGCGGAGCATGGGCTCTAGGCGTGCAGGCTTCAGTAGTTGTGGCATGTAGGCTTCGGTAGTTGTGGCGTGCGGGCTTCAATAGTTGTGGCTCATGGGCTCTAGAGCACAGGCTCAGTAGTTGTGGTGCATGGGCTTAGCTGCTCCACAGCACGTGGGATCCTCCCAGACCAGGGCTCAAACCTGTGTCCCCTGCATCAGCAGGTGGATTCTCAACCACTGCGCCACCAGGGAAGTCCTATGTTCATTTCTGACAGAGAGATGTTGAAGTCTCCAACTGTAATAGTGGATTCAGCTATTTCTCCTTGCAATGCTGGCTTTTAAAAAGTTCTTTCTCTTTATGCCGTGAAATCTGCCCCCCTCACTCACTCTCACTGATTCTAGTCTATCCCCTGGATACACAGCTTAAGTCCATTTGGGCATCTGCCCAGTATAAGCTCTTGTACAATGACCACAAACCAGTTGTCCCTTAGTATATAAGACCAGGCACCTTCTATGTGCTTCACCCACATAGACTCATTTAATCCCCACCACTATTATTCTCATTACGCAGTTGAGAAAATTAAGGTACAGAGAAAGAAAGTGGCTTTTCCAAGGTTATGCATAGTATGCAGCAGCACCAAGATTTGAATCAAGGCCATCCGGCTTGAATTGAATAGAAGCTGAGACCTGTCTTCCATCTGGAACAAATCAACAAACACTGGATACTGATTCATCTGTTCAACACTTACTCTAAGCCGAAGTGGAGACATAAAACAGACAAAAATCCCTACCCTCACGGACCTTATATTCCAATGGAAAGACAAGAACAATAAACAACCAAAAAAAGCAAATTCTCTGGTATGTGAGACAGTAATATACTAGAGAAATGGGGGAGAGAAACAGTAAGGGGGAAGGGAATTATTGTAGTTTTAAACAGAGCACCTGCTATATGACATATTCATTATGTGTCTGCACCTCTAGAACATGAGCCCCCTAAGGGCAAGGACTCTGTCTTATACCCCACTGCTTGGTATCTGGCATGTAGTCAGCACTCAATAAATATTGAATGGATGATTGGATAAATGAATGAATGTAGACATGGTTCTTGCCTTCATGAAGCCTACATTTTAGGGGGAGAGACCAATAGCAAACATGCAGAGAAGAGACAGAAAGGATCATCCAGAAGAGGAAGCTCAAGGAGAAACATCTGATGAAAAAAAGAAACAACCAAGGACGCTGCTGTTTCCAGAGGACTCTTGCAGGAGCCTCATGGCAGGAGTTTACCATTGGTCCTATTTGGGGGGGTGTGGAAACTGAGGCTCAGAAAGCATAAGGCATTTCCCCAAGGTCACACAGCTAGTAAATGGTGGGCCCAGAGCTCAGACCTAGATCAGACTGATTCCACAGCCCTCTGCCCTTGTGCAGGGGAAGACTATGGGCAGAGACTGTGATGGAGGGAGAAAAAGAACACAAGTAACAGATGGACAGATGAAAAGAGAACATTCTGCTCCACTTGAAAAAGACCACAAGCTTCTATAATCCTTGAGAGAAGAAGGAAGGGAAACAGAAAGTCTTGGCCTGGAGTCACTGGCTCAAATCTAGGGAAAAGGAGATGGTACCACAGGCAGGGCCAGGCCATGAGGAAATTCAATCACTTTCAACTCATGGAATATTCATGACACCTACCCTGTGCCAGGCCCCATATTGGGTGCTGGTGTCATGGAGATGCGCTAAACATGGCCCCACTCTTGCCTGGAGGGGAAATGGCACATAAATAAGTAAGAGACTATGTCCTAAAGGTCATAACACCAGTCCAAAGAAAACACAAGGGCAGCAGGGGTTAACTCAGCCTAGGGGGTGGAAAACAACATCAAAGAAGGGATATCTGAACCTGGAGTTTCCTAGACAGGCAAGGCAGGGAAGAGCATTTTAGGTAGAAGGAGCAGACTGAATAAAGGCACAGACATGGAAGTACTGGGAAGGTGGGTGTCAGGTATGGTTGCATCATAGTCTCTACATGGTCCAATAGCAGGAGATAAAGACAGTGTGGAAGCTGGGGTACAAAGGGTCTTAAATGCAAGGCCAGGACAATTGGACCTGAACCCTTCAATCAGTGGTTCTCAAACTGTGCCCCTGAGGAAACCCTGGTGTTCCTCAAGCCAAGCTGAGGCGTCCCACTGTTGAATTAAAACCACAGCCATAGGGCTTCCCTGGTGGCGCAGTGGTTGAGAATCTGCCTGCTAATGCAGGAGACACGGGTTCGAGCCCTGGTCTGGGAGGATCCCACATGCCGCGGAGCGGCTGGGCCCGTGAGCCACGGCTGCTGAGCCTGCGCTTCTGGAGCCTGTGCCCCGCGACGGGAGGGGCCGCGATAGTGAAAGGCCCGCGCACCGCGATGAAGAGCGGTCCCCGCACCGCGATGAAGAGTGGCCCCCACTTGCCGCAACTGGAGAAAGCCCTCGCACGAACCAAAGACCCAGCACAGCCAAAAATAAATAAATAAATAAATAAAAATAAAATTAAAAAAAAAAAAAAAATCTGAGACTCAAATTTCAAAAAAAAAAAAAAAAATCCCTTTAAAAAAAAAAAAAAAAAAAAAAAACCACAGCCATATTTTTCTAATTTGCAAGAAGGTAGATTAATTACAACGAGTAGAAAGTTTTTGTTGTCATTTTAAGGTGTTTTTTCCTCCATATATTTTTCTGTAGAATTTAGAACGTGTTAGTAGTGTGAGAGAATGTTAGAATTAGCATAGAATCATAATTTTATTTACAAGTTTAATATAGCAACAGTTCACAGTGTTCTACAAAGAACTGTAGTTTATGGTTCTCCCTGAGTATTGAGGAATCATGGAAGGACTTTAAGCAAGGGAAAGACAAAATCTGGTCTTTCTGTTAGGGAAAAAAAAAAGTCATTCTGGAGGCCTGAGAAAGAAGGAAGTGGGGAGGGAAAAAGAAGGGAGAGAATCTCAGGAAGAAGGTTGTTGACACAGTTCGACCTGATGTCCTGGGCCAAAAGTGAGGCCTATCAGGATGGACAGGGGACTAAGTCCAGTCCCCAAAGAGGAAGACCTGCTAGGTAATTCTCCACACTTCCTGGCTAAGATGCCCAGGAAATGCAGAGGAAACGATTTAGTATAGAAGATAATGTCAACAGCTCAATGTCACCTAGGGAGTCTGCCAACAGAAGTAGAACTGTGGGTCACTGTGAAAATAGAAGATAGGCAAGACTGGGTATGTGTGTGTGTGTGTGTGTGTGTGTGTGTCTGTGTGTGTGTGTGTGTATTCTGGGACTAAGTCTTTCTCCCACCATGGAACACCAACTTTCTCTAATAATAAAAATAAGTACAAACACTTTTTAAGCATGTACTATGAGCCAGTCTAGATGTTTTACATATGATATTTCTCATTTAATCTTTACAATAACCCCCAGGAACATTTATCAAATACTTTCATGTGCCAAACACTGTGCTAAATGCTTCAAGTGAATAATATCTCACAACAGCCTTGAATCAGATACTATTATTTCCTTCCTTTTACAGGTAAGGAAGTGGAGACAGAGAGGCCAGGTGACTTGTCCAAGATCAAATGGACTTGTCCAAGTCCAGTGGCAGAGCCAGGACTCAAAGCCAAGTTTGCTAGAATGTAGTACGTGCACTCTTCATCGTGACATTTTCTTTTCTTCCTCAGAGGAAAGGCTCTAAGTTGGCAAGTTTGGGGTCAATAAAATCCAATGAAAGGAATTCTTCCTTATCCTTTGAAGTCCTGGTTCAGTGTTTCTCAAGTTTGTTCCCCAGGCCACCTCCATCAGAATATTCTTGAGAGCTTCTAAGGAATGTAGATTCCTGGACCCTTCCCCAAGATTCTAACTCAGTAGGTCTGAGATGAGACCTCAGGTGAGTTTCATGCATATTGAAGATTTTGAGTCACAGGACCGGCTCCAACAGCACTCCCTGCAAAGACACCCACGCCCACCCCAATCCCAAAACACCTCTCTCCTTCAGACTCCAGCAGTGCCCTCTGTCATGTCCTAATATTCAACTAGGGTGTTAGTTACGCTCATGTCTTCCTTCCACTAATAATATGATCTGGCACCTTTCCTGGGCTACACCTTGTTACCCATTGTCCCATTCAATGCTACTGCACCCTGAGCATTCTGAGAGGGGGCTCTCCTTCTTATGATTCCTCCATTGTAATCTGAGCACACTTGGCATTTTACAATGTGCTATCCAGTCCACGACAACATTATTCTGTTGTTCTATCCAATCCTTACAACAATCTTGAAGAAAGTATATTACCTCCGATGAGAAAGCTGACTCACAGTTTCAGTCACTTGCCCAAGATGGCCAAGCTAAGAAGTGGAGGGTCTAGGATGTGAACCTAAATCTTCTAACTCCAAACCCAGTACTCTTGCCTCTATATCAGCTCACATCTACTCTACTTGGTGTAGGGAAGTAAACTTTGCCACCCTATGCTAGCAGAAGACAGCGGGGATTAAATGAGATAATGCCTTAAAGGGCCTGGCAGAGTGAACACTCAAATGGTGGGGAGGAGGAGAAACTGAGGCCAGAGAAGGTGAAATGTCTTCCCCCCCCAAGTCAAACACCAAATCGCAGACCATAGACACAGCCTTATGCCAGTCTCAGATGCTCCTAGTTAGGAGTTCAACTCTGGCAGGCTCAGAATCTCCGAGACTCCCTTAAGTCCCTCCACCGACCAGGCCTCGCTCCCCAGTCAGTCTCACCAAGCGCCACCGCGCGGACTGCGGAGGAAGGGGACGGCCTTCTAAAAGGAGCAAAGGGCGTGGTCACGCGACGGGGCGGGGCGCAGGCGCGAGGTCGCTGGAAGATGACGTATCTCACAGCGTCCGGCTCTGAGTTAACCGGAGGGAGCATGTGGGTCTGCGGGGCGCTCGGGGCGCGAACCCCGGCTCAGCTACGGCGGCGGCTGTTCCCCGCGTCCCGCCGCCGCCGGCCTGCTGCCGCCGCCTTCTCCGCATCTGCCGAGCGCTCCCGGGTCCGGGCGCTGGTCTATGAGCACCACGGGGACCCAGCCAAGGTCGTCGAGTAAGACACCGCGCCGAAATGGGGCAAGGGAGCTCGGGTTCCTGGAGGGTTTTAAGATGGGCTGTGGAAAATGGGGACTGGAAAGGGAGGGACAAGTCCCGAGGAGGAAGGCAGCGAATAATAGGACCGAAACTGTAGCCAGGGCGTGTGTGGTAGCTCAGAAAGTCGGTGCTTGGAAGTTGAAAACCCGAGAGGCACAGTTATAATTGTAGTAATGGCTGACGTTCATTGATCTTGTACTGTGTGTCGGGCAATCCCTGTGTAAATGGATGCTCTCATTTAATCGTCACAACAACCTTTTGGAGGAGGTACTTGATTTAGCCCCGTTTTGCAGATGAGAAAATGGAAACATGGGAAGTAAAATCACTTGTCCAAGGTCACACAAGCCGGTAAGTGGCAGAGTCAGAATCTTTGAACCCAGGTCTGTCTGACTCGCCTACGTGAGTTCCTACGCTCTATTATATTATGGAAGGAATTTTCAGAATACATTTTCGTCCATTTGGATCTTCACATCTCAGAAAGTAGGTCAGAGATCGTTGTTTCCATTTTACAGAAGGCAGGGGACTTGTCCAAAGTGATATAGCTAATGAAGATTGGAACAGAGACAGGGATCCGTGGCTCCTGAGTCCTGTCCCGTGTGATTTCCTCTCCACTGCGCTGTGTATGTGCCTTTAGTTAAAAAGAGATCCTGTTTTGGAGCCATACAGACCTAAGGTCAAATACAGGCTCAGCCTCTTAGTAGCTGTTTGATCTTGGACAAGTCACTCGGCCCTTGTTACTTTTATGATTATGTCTTAAAATTCTGTTGGATCTTAACCCATGATTTTCACATGTGGCTCATAAAAACAGTATGTGAATTTTCAACGATTATAAATCTGCACATAAGTGATTATAGTCATTCAAAAGCTAGTAGGGTCACTAAGTGGCGCTAAGGCAAAAGCATGGGTCTGGAATCAGAAGACCTGGGGTCAAATCCTTGTCTCCCTGTCCTAGCTGTGTGAGTTTGGCAAGTTACTGAGATTCTCTAAGCCTCGGTTTCATCACATTTAAAAATGGAGACAATGTAGTCATAGCTCATAGTGCTAATCAGCTGCAATAAAAGGAATGCTCTTCACCAAAAAGCACCTACATACTCTCTTGCAATCCCTTATTTCCAGTTCTTTGATTCCCAGTAAATGGTTTGATTGTTTTCCAAAGGTCAGGCCGACAAGGAATTATTTTCATGATTAAAATACAGGCTAGAGGGCTTCCCTGGTGGCGCAGTGGTTAAGAATCCGCCTGCCAATGCAGGGGACACGGGTTTGAGCCCTGGTCCGGGAAGATCCCACATGCTGTGGAGCAACTT
Source organism: Balaenoptera acutorostrata (assembly GCF_949987535.1). Classification (NCBI taxonomy): domain Eukaryota; kingdom Metazoa; phylum Chordata; class Mammalia; order Artiodactyla; family Balaenopteridae; genus Balaenoptera; species Balaenoptera acutorostrata. The sequence continues at coordinate 23,191,065 of NC_080064.1, read as the reverse complement.
AGCCCGTGCGCCACAACTACTGAGCCTGCGCTCTAGAGCCCGTGCACCACAACTACTGAGCCCACGTGCCACAACTACTGAAGCCCGTGCTCTGCAACAAGAGAAGCCATCACAATGAGGAGCCCGCACACAGCAAAGAAGACCCAACACAACCAAAAATAAATAAATAAATAAATTTATTTTAAAAAAAAAATACAGGCTAGAGTGCTGGCTTCAGCAGCACATATACTAAAATTGGAACAATACAGAGATTAGCATGGTCCCTGTGCAAGGATGATGTGCAAATTTGTGAAGTATTCCATATTTTTACTTAAAAAAAAAAAAATACAAGCAAGATGTTTTGACAGCCGAAGGGGTTAAGCCTCAGATAATTTCATGGTCATGCACTCAGCCTAGCCACATCCACCATTAGAGCAATTGAAAAGAATGTTGAGAAGACACGTCAGTCAATAAACCCCAATTTGTATGTTGATCATAGGTAATAAATCACCATGTTGGGAAGACATCTCCCTGAGGATTGCTGTAATGAGTTGGTAAAGCTCTGATGAACACTCTTTTTCCAGGAGTGCACCCCAAACAGGAACAATGTAGTGCCTCTCTCACAGGCTTGTAATTTATGCGTCTGGTGCAGGACCTGCCACAACATAGGAGCTGCAAAAACGTTAGTTGAATCTGAATCTAATTTCTGTAATAAGTGCACCTTTTATTGAGATCTGTGGTGATGAGGAAGGCGTCTCCAATGTGCAGGGACCCTGAGAAAAGGCATGGGAAGGTTAGGCAGCTGAGTGCAGCTGTCTCCTGATTGATTCCCTCCCCTTGGAGAGTCAGGGAAGCTAGAACAGACCAGTCTAGTTGCAGATGCCACTTAGGAAAAAAAGACAACTTGTCTCCTTGTGTGGAACCCTGATAATTTCCAGGAAGTTCAAGACATGATACTTCCACGAAGCATTGTATTCAAGCTTGGCCTCACATCTCAGTCACCTGTGGCACTTATGGAAACTATGTATTCCCAGGTGCCACTCCCTAGGTACTTAGTGGGTCTAGAACAGCCCTAAACATCTGAGTTTTTAAAGCTCTCCAAGTGACTGATGCCTAGGCCAGGGTTGAAAACCATTGCCCTGTGGATACGGATTGTCAGGCACGCAGTAATTCTCTCTGCCCCTGAAGGGCAGCTTTCCCTCCTGACCCAGATTCAGGTGACCTGACTTGTTCGTGTATGGACTGAGGCCAGAGGCTGGGATTCTCTTCTTTGTAGTCATGTCTTAGGTGGTTTAGGGTAACCACGCTGTCACAGAAAGAATCAGGTGTCCTTTAAACATCCTGGTGACTGGATGTGTCAGGTTACACCAGGTGGGGTCGTGGTGTCTGAGCAGAGTCCGAGCAGAGTATTCCCCGACCTGCTGTGGTTTGCGATACTTGCACTGTGGGCGGAGCTCTGGGAACAGCAGGGAGGGAAGGAGGAAGAGTCTGCTCAGATCTGAGAGGTTGCAGAGCTCAGAATGAGGCCTCCAGGGGCCTCCTGTTCTTGTGTCAACATTCTGAATGTCCCTCTCTTCATTCCTCTTGGCCCCAAACATTCCAGCTGTTCTCTACTAAGGCCTTTTCCTTTGGTCTCTTAGAGCTTCTTTCTTTTATGCCCAAACTGAATCCCCTAAATAAGCACTTGGGCCTTTTTCATGTAAAGAATTGAACTGCTGACCTAAATGAAGCAAGACTGCAGGAGAAAATTACAAAGATGGGAGAATTACAAACATTCCAGAAATATCAGAGGTCCCCATGACCATCATCCCTCATGCAGAGTTCTGGATTCTCTATCACATAATTCCCAGAAACTCCAATGTCCTCTTTCCTTTTGTTCCTGGAAGTCCCATTTTAGAACTTGCTGTTCTCTGGATCTTGTGGTAAAAACAGCTCTCATTTATTGTGTACCTACCATGCAGCAGGCATTGGGCTAAGTTCTCCACGTATATTACGGATTTTAAAAATCACAGTAGGGGCTTCCCTGGTGGCGCAGTGGTTAAGGATCCGCCTGCCAATGCAGAGGACATGGGTTCAAGCCCTGATCTGGGAAGATCGCACATGCCACAGAGCAACTAAGCCCGTGCACCACAACTACTGAGCCCGTGAGCCACAACTACTGAAGCCCGTGCACCTAGAGCCTGTGCTCCGCAACAAGAGAAGCCCACGCACCACAACGAAGAGTAGCCCCCGCTCACTGCAAGTAGAGAAAGCCTGCGTGCAGCAACGAAGACCCAACACAGCCAAAAATAAATAGAATAAATAAATTTATTTTTAAAAATTAAATTAAAAAAATAAATAAAAATCACAGTAACCCAGTTTGCTCATTGCTATCACCATTTTACAGATAAGAGAGCTGAGGCTCAAGACACTTGAAAGTCACTCGCCCAAGATCATACAACTAGGGTGTCCCTTCTTTACTAAAGGTCCATGATATAGACATAGGCCTGAAGAAACAATGACAATCATCTCAAATGTTTTTTGAGCATGAGATGGAGTATAAAACTGGGAAGAAGGTAGGTCAGAAGAGAAGGTGGAATTCTAGGTCATTCAGGTGACCCCAAGTCTCTGCTCTTCATAGGAAGCACAGCCCCCTCCCCACCCCCAGGGAAGATGGTAGGAATGCTGTCCTCTGTCTTGTCCCCTTTTCAGGATCCTGACACTTTCATAAAACAGCATCCTAGTCATCATGTCTTTCTCACCTGCCTGCTGCTAGCACAGAATGAAATGAAGCTGTGAAACCTTTGGCCCAATACCCATTCTGTCTTAACCAGATGGAATTTGGGGGAGCAGGTGGTGGGGACCCAGGCTGTATAGGTGGTGAGTTCTCACTGTAGGGCACTGTTTACTCTCAGGGGATTTCTTCTTTTTACAGTTGATGCCAGTGTTTAAAACCAAAACTGTGTGCAAGTGACTTGGTTTTTAAACCAGAATTACAGTACTTTGGAAAAAAAATTTAGCATTCTGGTTTGGCACCCTAAGAACTGGGATTTGTTTGCTTGTTTGTCTCCTGGAGGTATTCTCTGTGGTCATGAATGAAAGAGGAGAGGACAGAACTCATTGTGCACCTACCATGTGAGCTAGCATTTATTCTTCGAGGGCCTACTAAGCGCTAGGTACTGAAGGTGCAGAGATTGATAATCTGTGGCCTTTGCCCTCAAGGAGCTCACACTGTAGTCCAGGAGATGGTCCAGGAGGTAAGTGCTATGATATCTATGTTTAGAGTCTGTGGACACCCAGAAGACGAGCACCCGACCCTACCCCCTCGGGGTGGTCAGAATGCTTTCTCTGAAGACATGAGGTCTAAGTTGAGTCCCCCAGAAGATCAGGTGAGCCATATACAAGGAGGGAAAGTAGAAGAACCTGCATGGGCAGAAGCCCAGAGGGAAGAGAAAATGTGGTGTGTCTGACCAAGGAATATTTGTTGGGCACCCTCATATGTGATCTTTGAGGGAGGAATCTGCGGAAACAGGCTCAGAAGGGACGAGCCTGAGGTCACAGGATTCAGACTCAAGCTGGATTTCACATCCTGTGACACCGTTACATTACCTTCCCTCTGGACTTCACATGACGTGGCCGGGTTTGGGGCCCAGCCCTTCTACCCTCTTTTCCTCATTCTTGCCTCTGAGGGTGAAACTTGGCGGCACACCTCTGAGGGATTGCACCGTAGACGGGGGTTTCCCAACATGCGGTGTCTGGGAGGAAGTTCTTACCATCCAGCCCTCTCCCAGCAGCTCCTGCAAGCACGCTGGCGTGATTCCAGGTCTTTCCCACCCTGGATGGCGTGGGAAGGGTCTTCATTTTAGAGAAGGAAAAGCAAAGATGACATGAGGCTAATGTGTGGCTCAAGGGGTGTCATTGGGGACCACCTGCAAGAGCACCGGCCTGGCTTCTAGTCCCACCCACGCCACTCATTGTTAGAATGAGGACATCACTCCAGTCTCCATTCTTTTCAGTTTTTTTTGTTGTTGTTGTTTGTTTTGTTTTTGGGGGGGTGTTTTTTATTGAAGTATAGTTGATTTACAATGTTGTGTTAGTTTCTGGTGTACAGCAAAGTGATTCAGTTATATATACATATTCTTTTTCATATTCTTTTTCATTATAGTTTATTACAGGATACTGAATATAGTTTCCTGTGCTATTCCATTCTTTTCATTTATTTTTTGATAAAAGAAAGGGGTTGACCAAGGTCAGCGGCGGTAAACATGGGAATGCATGCCATCCCCCTGCCTTGTCTTCTGTGCCGGTGACAAATCTTCACAGCTCCCTTTTCTGTGTACCTCAAAACCTACACACCTCTCTGCCTCATTCTCCCCAAACAACACTTTTTCCTGCCAAGACAAGATGAGGCCTCAGCATCCTTCTCAACATTATCCTGCAGCCGTGGAAATGGTTCTGAGGCTTGAGTCCTCTGATCCAACAATTGTCTAGCTCTGACAAGTCTGTGAAGCTGAAGCAGGCGTTGGACTGCCTGCTCACCAGTGTTTGCTCCAGGGAGCAACGATGTGACTTGAAATCAGGGGTCCTGGGCACAAGATTTCACCAAGGGCCCCCTTTGCCATTGGTCAGTTACACAGTCAGAGGCCCACCAGGCAGGGGCTGCATGGTCGTCATCCTACCCATCAAAGAGAAAAGCAGCTGCAGGCAGGGCCTCTGCCCCCTGCTGTGGCCCAGTCTTGCTCTCTGAGGCAGCAAGGAGAGTTAGGCCTCAGCAGCCTCAGCAACACTCTCTGCAGCCCCCTTCAAGCAAGTTTCCTGATGTTAGGAGTGTAGAATATTATGAGGCTTGCAACCTTTCTGGTAATCTTAGTTGAGGAAAGTAGGAGATTGAGAGGGTAGGGAGAGGGTTTCTTTGCCAGCCCTGGGTAGAAACTTCCAGAAGTTGCCGTCTGTCTCTGATTCCCTTGCATTCAAAGCGATTGTGCTACAGAACAAAAAGTCCTGAATGGTGGGAAGGCAAGATGACTTGGAGGCAGAGAACCCGGAAGAGGCGCAGGGAGGCAAGCGGGAGTGTCCGCACACCACGAAGAGACACAGAACCCGTGAGCTTTGCCCAGGAAAGGCAAAGAGCCCAGGACTCCATGAGAACCCCACCAGCTGTGGCCACCAGCATCCCCTGCTGGGGGGCGAGCTGGAGAACTTCATTCCTCCACAGTTGCCCAGTTGTGCCCTGCTTATTAATGATTAATCAAATGCTAGAACAGTGTACCTAGCACGCCCAGCACTTCACTAAATCACAGAAGGCGGCTTGTTTGTGACCATGGGGACTGCAGACAGACCTGGGAGAGCCACGTAAGACATCAGTTACCTTCCCCCAGTGCCCTGTGTTGGAACGCACATTCTTGGCTCTCTGTAATGAGCAGAGGAGAAAGTCTCTGTGGCCCATGACAACTCTTCCTGCGCAAAATGACAAGTGACCACTTTGAAGTGATTGAGTGGAAGATGCAAGATAAGTACAAATGGTTGCTAATTAAATGCGGACGGCAGGAAAGATATCTTAGCAGAGCTGGCTGATGCCCGCCTTACACAGCCAGTATAGCTGAGCCAGGCCCCAGAGTACTGGCCTCTTTTTCCCCCCTCTCAAAAGGCTCTTTCTTCTGCCTGCTTTTGTCTCCCTTGTCGTTCATATGGCATCACAGGTGTACAGCCTTTGCCTCAAAGGAGCCGTTGTGACCTTATCCAGTGTGGGATCTGCTGAATGAAGACAGAGGCATCCCTCCGAGTCGCGTGGCGCCACTGCTCACAGGGGAGGGGACTGAACGGTCTTGGGAAAGTGACTTGAGATCCAGCCAGGCTGTGTTTGGGTGCCTCCTTTGCGCTCCATAACACAGCCACCAGTTCCTCTGGTGAGTTTAAAGCAAAAAAAAAAAAAACGAAGAAATTGCTATCATTACACCCGAGGTCCAACTCCTGGAATTCAGACTCGACCCGGTTTTCCTTCCTGTCTCGGCAGAATGGTATCCTTGACGACGCAGTTAGAACTGTCTGCAGGAACAGCAGTGTCTGGTATTGATGGCATTCCGTGGGGCAGGCTGGGGCTGGTCTCCCTGGTGAGACGCAGCTGGACCAACACACCTCCCGCTGGGCAAGCAGCCTGTGTCAGGCCTGTCCCCGCCCTCACCCACCTCTGTCTGCAGCTTCAACTTTCCGTCTCCTGCCCCACTCCCCTTCCCTCCCACTTCTGTGAATGTCAACTGGTGCAGAGCAGCTAGGCTCCCAGAAGACAAAGAAGAGAACTGGGAGCAGGTTGCAGCCCAGTGCAGCACTTTTCAAACTGCTGTTCGGGGTACTCGGTGTGCTGTGAGGGTAGTGTCCTCAGCTGAGTTAACTCTGGAAACTCTGGATTACACGAAGCCACGTGGGTTTCTTTACTGGAGGACTTCTCAGAGCCTTTATCACTCTAATGTGCAGTTTGAATCTTATAAAGGGAGTTTCGTAGGCAGCGTTTCCCAAAAGTATTGGACCCCAGGGAATACCTATTAATATCTCCCAGGACAGAGGTTCCACACACACAGTGTAGGGGATGCCGGCTTAGTGTTCGACAGTCTGAGCTTTGGAGTCAAGCTTAAGATCAAGTCTTGCCACTTACTAACAGTTTAACCTTGGGCACGTTACATAACTTCTCTGAGCTTCAGTTCCCATCTGAAAATTGGGGTGATAGCACCCTCCAGACATTTTGAGGACTCAACAGCGTCTTGTATATGAACGCTAAGCACAGTGTCTGGAGCTTGGTAAGCTGTTAACGGTAGTTAACAGCCAGATCACCCAAAATAAGTTTATCTACTATCCTAGACTCCACCTACGCGCAGCTGACTCAGCTCTGTGTGTCCAGCGCAGAGCACCCTCTGCTCCATTCCGTACTGCAGTCCACCTACTTCGGGCTTCAGATGTAACACCTTCCTCCCCGCTCCAAGCCGCTCTTCCTTCCTCCTATCTCAACATCCAGTTGTCCAACCCTGCAACTTGGGCTATCAGCCATGATGATGGCCCTCCAGCCATCAAAGGCTCCCCAGCCACCCCCATGGAGTCAGTCACCAAGTGATATCAATGCCACTTTTTATTTAAGAGATTCCAGGTTATCAGATCCTTCTCTCCATTCCCACAACTCCAATCTAGACTGCACCTGTGCCTGGCCTACCATCAGGTCAGATTCTTTACCATTCCTTCTGGCAGGAAATCCTTCCTTTCTCTCAGTCCACCCCATAAACTCCTGTTCATCCTTCAAGCTCCAGCTAAGATATCACGCCTTCCGAAGTCCCTTTGGTAACCCTTTGCTCTCCCTCCGGCTGGTCACACACTCAGTCGGCTTTAGCACTACAAGCGCCCTCCCAGTGTTTCCACATGTGAGTCCCCACGCCATCAATCTCCTGGGCAGGAGAGACTATTTTTTTCATCTTTAAAGCCCTTGGCACAGTCCCTGGCACTTAGTAGGACTATTGATAAATATTTGTTTCGTTAAATTTACTTGAATTTTCCAAAAAGTTGCCATCTTCCTTTGAGTGATTCATTGATTTTTTTCAGAGGTATAGCCAGCTGTTTCAAAGGTTTCCTTGGATATTCCCACCTCTGACAACAGCTGCCATTTCTTCAGCGTCTACTGTGTATCAGGTACTCTAGCAAGTGCTTTATGTCCATTAACTCACCTAATCCATGAGCTGACTTCTAGCGTTCTCCCATTCCACAGATGAGTACTGTGAGGTTCAGCTAGCTGGTCAATGACCGAGGTAGGATTCACACCCAGGACTGCCTGTTTCACTCCAAATCCATGCTCTACTCTTCATCTATGAACTGAGATCTACCTGTATTCTTATCCTGACCACGGTCATCTAGATTTTTAAGAATTACAAACGTACTGCAAATTTGATCTGCACTCTCCTGTGAGGAAAAGAGGCATGGGTTTTTGCTTAGATTGAACTCCCTTAAGGATAATCTCCGTTTTTGTTTGCACCCATCGTTCAGAGGCATTTTCCTAAACAGCCCAGGACCAGGGAGAGCAAGTACCAGCCTCAGTAGCTAAGTCCCTGGCGTGTGAGCCCCTCCCCTGACTCCCTGACTGTCGCTTTTGCACCACATTTTCTCACTAAAGAGGAAAATGGGATAATTTCTTTAAGAAGCGTTCTCCAGCACTGTTGTGGTCCCAGATGCTGTGCTGAACACTGAGTTAAGACTAAAAGTTCTCTGCCCTCCGTGAGCTTACAGCCTAGTAGGGAGACAACACACATTCTGACTTTAAAACTCAGTGATAGGGCTTCCCTGGTGGCGCAGTGGGTGAGAGTCTGCCTGCCAGTGCAGGGGACACGGGTTCGAGCCCTGGCCTGGGAAGATCCCACGTGCCGCAGAGCAACTAGGCCCGTGAGCCACAATTACTGAGCCTGCGCGTCTGGAGCCTGTGCTCCGCAACAAGAGAGGCCGCGATAATGAGAGGCCCGTGCATCGCGATGAAGAGTGGACCCCACTTGCCACAACTAGAGAAAGCCCTCACACAGAAACGAAGACCCAACACAGCCATAAATAAATAAATAAATAAAAATTAAACTTTAAAAAAAAAAAAAGATTCTCTCTTTAACTTTAAAAAAAAACCAAAAACTCAGTGATAAGTAAAAAGTACCCTGAACTGAGTCTGAAAGACCTGGATTCAAATTCGAATTCATATCTGCACTCCAAAATCCAGAAAGCTCTGAAAACTAGCAGTTTTGGTTTTTCATAACTCATTTGGAGGCAAAACCTAATCTGGAGTGAAGTTTTTATATGGTCACTGTTCAACCCACTTAGTGTGAATATTCCTACTTTTTGCTTCAGGAAGAATGTGTCTGATGGGAGTGCTGCCCATCCCCCAGGGAGAGGTGCAGATAACACACGGGCCTGAACTCTGGAGGACATCCGGCCCCAGGAGTTGGAAAAGGCATGTGAACTTATGCTTTGTGATCAGTTGAAGAAAATGTATGAAAAGACTTCATCAACTAGATGGTCTTAAATGGCATAGTCACCCCATCTCTGTAATGGGAGCACTGAGGGTGGAGCAAGTGATTTTTTTCAGGGCCAAGAAGAGGGTCAAAAGATGCTTTAGGGGAAGTAAAATTTCAGCCAGGTCCTAAAGGGTGAGTTCAATTTCTCACTTTGCAGAGAAGCTGTGGAAAAGGAATTCTGGGCTGAGGGAAGAGCGTGTAGAAAGTGTGCAGGAAAAAATGTCTAAGTAGCTTGAGCATGTGGACTCTGTCAGCTTACAGAAGAACTCTGATTATCTGTCAAGCTGCGAGAGAGAATCGGTACAGATAATATAAAGGGGCAGCTCGTCCACAATCCATTTGCTCTGGGCAGGATTTTTCTCTGGAGTGCAGACTTACATATGTGTTCGCAGAGAAACAGTGCCGTCTGGGCTGACGCCTCCCTGCTTATCCTGGTGGGGAGTCTGTGGAGCCCCCCCCCGCCCCCCGGCTCCCCAGGCAGGCCCAGCAAGGGTCAAGGCTGCCCACTACTCCAGGCTTTCTCTTGCAGCCCTCTGCGTGGTGTGGGGTCAGCCCTTCACCAGCCGGCTTCTCTGGCGTCAGACTGCCAGGTTCAAACCGTATCAGCCACTTACGACTTCTGGTGGCCTGAAACAAGTTATTTATTGCGCCTTTGTTCCTCGGCTGTAAAATCAGAATAATATGAAAGCTCACACGGAAAGCACTCAGCTGCATGCCTGACTGGTACTTACTCAAACAGTAGTTATTACGAGGACTCTCCCTCCTCCAGCTATGTATAAATACATGCATTCCTTAATACTTAACCTAAAAGGGGAAAAAAAGCCCTTTCTGTATTCTCTCTGCCCTGGTCATCAACTCCTTCCTAGTTAACCATTTTCTGTAGAGAGTGTTTTTACTTTGATTTTTTGCCGCTGTTTCTCAATCATGGTAAAGCATGGCCTCCCTTACTTTGGTCATAATCCAGTACAGGGATTCCCAGGTTGGGTCCCCAGGGGTCCTCGTAGGCAGTCAGAGGGATTCCCATGCTAATTTCAGGTACTGGTTTAGAGCAAGGTAAGTAAGAGAGCCAACTCTGAAAGTGGATAAGCCCCGCCCTGACCAATTCTCTTACTCTGCGTAAGTTTCATCATCTCCAAGAGCCTTCATTTCCTGCTTGATAGAATGGGAATATTCATACTTTCATCACAGGGGTGTTACATCTTAGATTATGTGTTTAAAGCCCTTAGCACAGGACCTGGTGTATAATAAACACCTCACAGATGCCTGCCACAATTATTACTACTAGTACAAGCCATTTCTTAGAAATCACACTTTTACCCCAAGTGGAGCCTCAGGTATAATTAAAAGATCAGATTTCAGCAGGAAGTGGGTGGAATTACATCAGCTTAGTGCAGTGACACTGTTGCCTAATGCTAAGAACCTCTGGTTGGCTTTTATATGTGCCTTTGGTAAGTAAAAATAAGCAGAATTATTAGCAAGTACATTTGGGCAGAGAAAAGCACTGCAAACATGAAGTCTTAGAGGTGTGGAGAGAGACAGAAAAGGAATCTCTGATAATTAAAAGTCATGAGGATCCATTGGTCTAATACACTGATCAGTCCTTTCTGGTTGGAAGGTCTCCTTTTATTTAAAAAAAAAAAAAAAAGTGGCACATGGGCATTGCCACTGGGCAGGTTTTACCCATTAACCAACATTCCAGTGGATAAAGACGTTAGTCCCCTGATGTCTACAGCGCACGCACCGTGAGCAAAGGGAGTTACCACGCAGGCTTGAAATGGGAAGAGCTCTTGGAAGTGATCAAGTGCAAGTGGGGGTGATGGTGGCATCACCCCCATTTTACAAATGGAGAAATGCAGGCCTAGAGCAGGGAAGAAACCTGCCTGCGGTGACGCAGCCATCCTGTGATGGAGTTTCACACCTGAGGCCCGCAGCTCTCCACCCAGCATCCTTTCTGACAGACCAGATCCTCATCCGGAAGGGACATCCTTCCAGGGGGTGAACCACAGTCACCCAGGGAGTTCTTTTCCAACTCCATGGGCCATCTCTATTTCCCTCACCACTTGGGGTGCCCCTGATCTGGAGATTCTGATTCAGTAGGTCAGCCCTGGGGCCTGAGAATCCATAATATTAGTATACCAGGTGATTCTTAGCATCTCTAACCACTAGTAACCCATGCCCGCAGGAGTTCTAGCTATTTTCTGCCCTAGAGTGGGTGGTGGAGTGGAAAGGTCACTAGGGACTTTCCACTTGCAGTTAATGAGCATTACCCTGTGTCCTGTACTAATTCCTTATAGCTCCTCTCTCTTTCTTAACAACCCTAATTCCTGGGCACACAGTGGCAGCTCGAAAATGTTGCTGCCTGACCTACTTTGGGGAGATGATTTGAGCAAAAGACTCCCTGGCTAGCCTGGCTGACATGAACATCTCTCTCTGGCTTTGTGCTTAGACTGAAGAACCTGGAGCTGGCTGCTGTGGGCAGATCAGACGTCCATGTGAAGATGCTGGCGGCCCCTGTCAATCCATCTGACATTAATATGATCCAAGGTAACCTTGGTTTCTGTGGCTTATGTTAATTGGCTTTTTTGCTTAGCCGCCACCTCGTTTTCATGCCTCCCCAGGTGTGGGTGTGAAATTCCTGTGATTAGCAGCAGCTCTTCTCCAGATGAGCCGTCTACAGACTGTGTGAGCCCTCTCTGGCCTCCCCTCCCTGGAATGTGAGGCTTTTTGAGTTAGGAAGATTGCAGCGGGGAGCAAACCAACCCTTGTGAAGTGTGCGATATGCTGGGCTCATTTCCTACATTATCTTATCTAATCTTCATAATAACCATGAATCTGAGGTGTATTATCCCCCTTTACAGATGAAGAAGCTCGGGCTCAGAGAGGTTGGTTAGTTACACAGCTGGTCAGAGGCAGAGGCCAGAACAGGCTGAGGTCTGTCTGACTCCAAAGTCCATGCTCTTTCACTGCCCAAGCTTCATTGGATGATGCTTTGTGCTCTTCTCCCTTAGGCAATTATGGCCTCCTTCCCAAGCTGCCTGCTGTTGGAGGGAATGAAGGTGTTGGACAGGTCGTAGCAGTGGGCAGCAGTGTGACCAGGGTGAAGCCAGGAGACTGGGTGATTCCAGCGAATGCTGGTTTGGGTGAGTTTCTCCAGGTGTCTGCAGCTTTTCGTTGTTTCAGATCCTATTTCACCCGTGTGGTCCACGTTTATTGTCTCTGTAAGTAAGCAGCGCAGGGTTTATTATTAAGTCCATATACCCACCTCCAGTGGGGATGGAAGCTGGACCAGGAGAGCAGCAGTTCTGTTTCTTTTGCTCAGGAGGTGATACACCTGCTCTCATCACTGTGGGCGCATGTTGATCGGAGCTATGAGTCTCCGAATCCCTACATCCCTAGGGAATGTAGGGTGCAATGGGGAATCAAATAAGACAGCCCCTTCCCTCCAGGAGGTTAAAATCTAATTGAAGAAATCTCCAAACCAACAACCTCCTTAAAGGGAGTGCTGCAAGTTCACGGGAAGCAGAGGGCACTTCTGGCGACTCTGTGTGAGATAGACACAGTCTTAAGGAAAGATCAGGGCTTCATGGAGGAGGCTTCATTGGAAGGGACCTTTGATGGATGAATTTTGGTAGGTGGAGATGCGCCCCAAATTGTGGCATTGAGAGGAAACAAAATGAGCAGAGACACAAAGGTGAGTTTGGGGAAATGGAGGAGAACCCAGTGTGGCCACGGCAGAGGATGAGCATGTGGGGGAGGACTGCAAACGTGAAGGGGCGGTTACCGAGCAGGTGGGGCCGCCTGGGGAAGGCCCTGCGAAAGCCATGCTGAGAGTTAGGGTTTTCTGTGACATGTGGTAAAGAGTCTTTGGTGAGATTTGTGTTTTAGTACTTGGTCGTTTTTGAGGCACAAACATTATACAAATGGATCCTGACAGGAGCCACAAGAGGGAAGCAGGGCTGACATCCATCCCATTGGACATACGAGGAACTGAAACCTAAGAAGAAGCCCTTGTCCAAATGCAAACAGCTAACTAAAAGGAGAGCCCCTTGGACTCTTGTCTCCTCCGTTTTTCCCGCTACACTCCAATGGGAGGACCCTTTGGGTTATAACTTGCAGAGAGTCAACTCAAACTTGTTTTACCAGAAAAGAAGTTAATTGGTTTGTGGAACTGGGAAGTGCAAGAGATGGAAGGCTTCAGGCACAGCTGGATCCAGAAACACCAATGCTATGAGAGCTCTTTCTCTTATTCTCATTAGCTCTCCAATGGGATCTCCCCACACAGTGATATAGGAATAGCAACAAATATTGACCACTCCCTTTGTACCAGGCACTGTTGTAAGCACTTTACCTATATTTACTCAGTCATTCCCACAACATGAGGTAGATACTGTTATCATTCCCATTATGCAGATGAGACTACAGTAAATGTAAAAGATTAAGCAATTTGCCCAAGGTCACCCAGCCAATAAGTGGTGGAGGTAAGATGCAGACCCACTCTGATATATACCTTTCATAGATGGCCACCAGCAGCCTGAGGTTTACATCATCCTGAGAGCAAACGAAGAAGCATGTCCTCCAGAATGTGTCCAATACAACCATATCCATCCCCCAGAAGGGCTCTGACCAGCCCTGTCTGGATCCTTGCCCATCCATGAACCTATCACTAGTGGGTGGGCTTAGGCCACTCCAATTGCCCTGGTTGAGTCTCTTGCCAACCTCTGTGGTATAGAGAGTGAGGCCTTGTGGTCGACAGCCCCAGAGGTTAGGAAGGAGCAGTTCTAGAAAGAAAAATGTACCAAGCAAGAGAAAACAGTACCAGGAGTCTACTAGAAGTTCTTTCCTTCTCTGAGATCAGGGAAGTGCCAAGAATGGCCCCACCCTCTCTGAAAGTCCCCTGGCAGTGAAAGAGCATAGCCAGGTGAGCAAATTGAGATCTGTAAGGATTCACTGGATACTGACTGGTGCTTCGGGCCAGCCCCCGTACAGAGTGAAGGGCACACAACGTGGGTCAGGCACAGTCTCTGCCCTCAAAGTGCTCTTGGCTGGGAGTGGGAAAAGAGCACTTAATACAGTGCAGTGTAATGAGTGGTGTAATCACAGGATGAACACAAAGGCAAGAGTTCCCTATCTTGGGAAGCATTAGGAAAGGCTTCTCAGAGAAGTGATGCTTGAACTGGGTCTGGAAGACAGTAGAAGTACAGCCAGGGGAGGAAGGGCTTCCCAGGCAGGGAATGCGGCATGGGCAAAGGTGTGGCGACGGGAGAAGGCACGGCACCATCGGCACTGCAGGTAGCTCAGTATGGCTGGGTCATGGGTGGATAGGGAGAAGTGAGATGAGGCTGGAGGGGTCGGCTGGGGCCCGGTCGTGGAGGGCTCGCATCCACTGTCACTGGGGGCCTGATGAAGAGTGAACACGAGGAATGATTTGATCAGATTTGTGCAGTGCAGAGAATGCTCTGGAAGGGCAGAGGGTGGAGGCAGGAAGCCAGTGAGGAGGTGGCTGAGCAGTCCACGCTTCAGACGACGAGGGCCTGAGCAAGTAGTGCTGCAGGGCTGGAGAGACGGGGTGGACCTAGAAGCTTGGTGAGATTGGAGAGAATAAAGGACACGTGCCAGGTGTGTACGTAATTGCACGTGTGTGGGGGGGTGATAGCCAGAGCAGGGATTTCTCCCCGGAGGAAAGGTGATTCTTTTAAACCAGGTGCCAGTCAGAGAGGATGGGGATGAGGCTTTTATCATTGTCAGGATGCTAATTAACTCAGTTTATTCAGTAAACATTTTGTGAGCATCTGAGGGTGCCAGGCTCTAACATACAGCAGCGAACAGACATGGTCTTTCTTCTAGTGAAGGCTGCCGTTTAGTAGAGTAGCAGTCATTAAAGAGATAAGTCCTCAACTGGCCAGATCTTGGGCATTTTTCATGCACTGGGCTACTCAGCTGCTGCTGCGTCTGTAGCCAGCTTTTTCCCACATGCAACCAGTCCCAAGGGAGACAGAGCCAGCTAATGTGCGAACTGGCTTTCTCATTGGAAACACTCAAAGCCCCCTGAGGCAGCATAGGGCATAGCAAGCACTGGCCTGGGAATGAGGTACAGGCTCTCCTTCCACCACCACCACCCCACCACCCCATGACCTTGTTTAAATCACAACTACTTTGAGCCTCAGTTTCCTCATCTCTAAAATGGAGCTAATAGTCGTTGCCTTATCTGTCTCAACTGAGGGAATACATACAATGATCTTTGCAAACACTACATTTGCGGTAGACTTTTTTCTTAAAGGGAGAATTAGTAAATATTTTAGGCTTTGCAGGCCATTCCACTTCTACTCAACCCTGCCAATGTAAATAGCCATAAATAATACATAAAAAGTGGGCTATGTTCCAATGAAGCTTTATTTACAAAAACAGGTGGTGAGCCAAGTTTGGCCCATGGGCCATAGGTTAGGGACCCCTGTGTTAGATGACAGAGATGGTTAAGGGTCAGGTGCATGTGAGTGCAGAATGGGAGTCCTCAGAACTCGGGCCTGGGAATTCGGATCAGAAAAGGAGACCAAGGGGTGTTCCACACCTACTGTGTACCAGGCACAATGACAGTCTGTACAATGTCATCACTTAATCTTTACACTCTAGCGGGAGTGTTATTCTCCGCATTTCATAGATCAGAAAAACTGCAACTCAAAAAGGGTGAAGTGGTCATTCAAAGTCAACACAACTAGTGAGTGGCAGAGCCAGGGCTTTTAAGCAGGTCTCTACAACTCCAAAGTCTAAGGGTTTCTACTTTAAAGCCCTGGAGGCTGACGTGGGTGCTGCCCCCATCCCATCCCACCCAGGTTCTCTTAAGAAGACGATTAGGGACTGCCAAGCCCCAGAAATCCGTGTCAAGGGTTGGATTTCCATTGTCCTGCCACTAAGGGGAAGTAGAAAACACCTTTGATTTCACGCACAGAAAGCCATTCACTAAGCGTCTGGCACAGAGTAGAGTACAGTAAACGTTGACTAAGATGAATGAGGGTGATAGTTATGAAGATGACGCTGAAGATCTGAAAACCAGGCTGCACAAAGCCCAGAGACAGACAAGGCACCTCCTGGACTCCAAAGCAGTCCTTCAGTTTTTCAACCTCTTATTTTCTCAGCCAGAAATCTACTCTGGGATTGACACAGCCTTTAATAAAGAGTGTTCCTGCCTCCTATTGCCACTTCCTGGCCCCTAAAGCCCACCTTGGTTCTCCCCTCCTGCAACACAATTAGCGGTCTAGGCTGGCCCCTGCTCCCCACACTGGACCACGTAGAGCCAGGGCACTGTTGGAATCCCAGCCACTGGGTCATGAGTCACACTCGAGAGCTTTGGAAGGGTAGGCCGAGGGCCCCTGAGATATCACAGCCACCAGACACTAAGCCAACAGGGCTCCAAGTCGTTTCCCTGAGGTGACTTAGCAAGTGCACAGCGAGCCACGGCTTGAATCTGCATCTGTCTGACTGTGCTTTATACAGGATCCCGCCTGCACAGGTGAGGACCTGTCACCCAATGCTCATCAAATCCTGTTGATTCTATCTTCAAAACATAACTCGAATCCATCTACTTTTCCTCATCCCCACTGCCAAAGTCTAGGCAACCATCACCTCGCATCGGGCCCCTCCGGAAGCCCCCTGATCGGCCTCCCTGTTCCCACTCTGCCCGCCCCCCCCACCCCCGCCACAGTCTTTTCCACGCAGCAACAAAGTGATCTTAAAGCATAAATCCAATCACCTCAGACTTCTCTAAAATTAGAAGCTTCCTGGACGCTTCCTGGGACTTCCCTGCCAGTCCAGTGGTTAAGACTCTGCGCTTCCGCTGCAGGGAGCATGGGTTCGAGCCCTGGTTGGGGAATTAAGATCCCGCATGCCGTGCAGTACGGCCAAAAAATAAATAAATAAATAAAAAAGAAAAAATTAAAGCTTCCTATTCACTAAAATAAAATCCGTTCTTTATGCCATGACCCTGAGCCCTTATGTTTTTCAGACTGCAGGCTGTGACCCATTAGCAAAATCAATCCAGTGGGTTACAAACAGAATTTTTCTTTTGTTAAAGTTGGTCAGAATAGAATAGAAAATAACAGTACATCACATAGAGTAGGGTAAGTATTGTTCCGTGAAACTTCGGCTTCTGTTATGAATCTGTGTATGTGTACACGTATTTATGCATGTACATGTACTGAGTTAGACTGTAACACACGGTTACTGTGAGTCAAGATCATGAAAGCCTGTATGACGTCCCTCCAGCCTGTGCCACGTCAGCCATGTCCCCAGACACTCTTCCCACCATTCTCTCCCCTCCAGTGTGCATTCTTCCTGCTCCATTCCTCTATCTGTCCTGCCTCAGAGTCTCTGCACATGCTTCTTCCTCCACTGGAATGTTCTTTGTGGATTCTGAGAGGCTGCATCTCTATCCTTCAACTCTTAGCCTGTCGCCTCCTCAGAGAAGCTGTCCCTGACTCCCATCTAAAGTAATTCTCTCCTCTTCTCTCCCTCCCTCTGTCTCTCTCTCCCTCTCTCTCTCTCTGTATAACTTAGAATTCTTGTACTTGCTTGTTCGTGTCTCACCTGTTCTGCTCCACTGGAGTGAGCGCGCTGTGAACGTAAGGACTGTGTCGTTGTTGGAGGGGCCTGGCTCACAGCCGGTGCCGGATGAGTATCTGCAGACGGAAGGGGGCAGCCCGGGGAGCTGGGCGACGGGGCAAGTCACAGCCTCAGTTCCTGCCCTGTTGAGTGAGGACTTTAAATTGGACATTTTATTATTCTTTTGTCTAGAACTGGAATGTGGGCTGGGGGTTAATGAGCATTTTTTTCCAGTTTACAGGATTGTTTCACTTCCCATATCTCGTTTGATCTGTGCAACAGTTCTTGGGGGAGGCCAGTCAAGGCTCTTCTTGCCAGTGTCATCTACATATTAGAATAACCAAATCTCAGTGACTTAGTGCTGTGCTCAGACTAGCAGACCAGCAAAGCCAGGTCCCACACCTCGGCCTCTGACTTTGGCTTTCATGCTTTTTTCCATAATACCACCCGAGTCACCCTGCCTTAGGTGAGAATGAGGGCCGAGTGGGAAAATGGGGCTTTCTCAGCTTCTCTTGCGCTGGTAATGATGTTGCTGTCTCACCCTCAGAGTCCAGTAGTTTGAGATCCTCAGCCACCTGCTGTGTGACGCTAGCTAAATCTACTGGTCACTGATGTGGGAATAACACAGTCTCCCTAACGTAATTATCATGAGGACTCAGACATTCGAAAAGGCTTTGGGATTTTCCTTTTTCTCCAAGTATTACTGAGGTCCGCTGTCCTCGATGCCCGTCCACTGAGGAGGGGGAGTGGGGCTGGGCATGGAGGGGGTCCTTCCTTACTCCCCTGGCCTCCCCCTTCTTAGGAACCTGGCGGACCGAGGCTGTGTTCAGCGAGGAAGCGCTCATCTCGGTTCCGAGTGACATCCCTCTTCAGAGCGCCGCCACCCTGGGCGTCAATCCCTGTACGGCCTACCGGATGCTGATGGACTTTGAGCGGCTGCGGCCAGGTAGGAACCGCAGTGGGTGGGCAGGCTGGGCACTCCTGTCTGGGGTGTGACCCATGTCCCGACCCTGAGGCCTGGGAACTTACCTGCGAGGAAGGCGGCCCCAACCTGGGTGGTGGTGTTGCTTTACATGGAAAGATGTTAGCTTGGATCCTGGAAAACATGCTGAAACCTCATGAGGAGCACACCCTAGAAAACCGCTGAAGGGTCACATTCCCTAGAGCTTGGGATGGAATTCTGTCACTCAGCAAAATTGTATGGAGCTGTGCTGAGCTCTGGGGCTACAAAGCCAGACAACATAGACACAGTCCCTGTGTTTTCAATAAAATGCTGAACTTAGTGTTAGTCTTTCCACTCAGCACTGCCAGAGCACTTTCCAGCCCACATACGTGCCTTTCCATGCATTGCCCCGTCAAATGCACTGGACGTCAGAGCGGTGCAACGAGGTCCACAGCACGGGTCTGAACCCCAGCTTCGCCTCACTAACTGGGAACTGACCTCTCAAATCATCAGACTTTTCATCCGTAAAATGGAGAGTAAGGGGTTCTGAGGGCTCACTGAAACATGCCGTGTGACACTTAGCACAGGGCCTGGCATACAGCACAGTGAAGGTGCACTGCTGTTAACATTCTCCCTTTTTATAAATGAGGAAACTGAGGTCCAGAGAGGTAAATTATTTGCATGAGATCACTCAGTAAGGAAGTGACAAAGCCAGGTGTTTTATTCCAGGTTCCCCTGAAAGCAGAGCCTAAGAAGAGAACTGGGGGCCGACAGTTCGCTGGGGAGGTGACCCCAGGAAGCAGGAGTGAGGGACTTGGGACAGGGACAGGGAAGGAGGAAGAGCCAGCAAAAGCTGATCCTGCCGTGGGCAACCGGGGCCCAGTCCTGCTGGGGACCCTCCACAGACCCTCACAGAACCCTCCTCAGAATTAACCTGCAAGTGACAGGAGGCTGGGCCAGTTACCCACCAACTCCCGTCCCCCGTGGTTGGAGGGTTACCCCACACAACCACGCATATGCGGGAGCTGGCAGGGACCCTAGAGATCACGCAGTCCAGCTCTGTCATGCCGACGAGGAAACTGAGGTGAAGAGATGCCGGAGTGTGATCACCTTCGGTGGCAGCTCTGCGTAAGCCTGGCTGAAAACCAGTCCCAGCTTCCTGCAGAGACAAATGCCGGTTCTCCCAGCTGTGGCAGAGCAGCCCTAGGTCTCTTTAAGTGCAGAAAGCCAGCAGGTGTGATCAGGGACCTTTGCTCAAGTCCCAGTGCAGCAGATGTTTTGGTCGCCTAAATCCTCTCTCCTCAGACCCCTTCTGATTTGGGCTGCAGCTGTGGTCGTCACATCAGGCTATTCTGACACCACCCACCTCAAATGCCCATGGTGTATCTCTCCACTTTCCTGCCCCAGGGCTGGTGTGAAACGTGTGATCTTGACCCATAGTAAGAATTACACTTTAAATTGTCATCCAGTACATAGACGTATATGAATATATATGTAATGAAAACCAAAGTTTTATGGAATAATATTTACCCTCACTATGTGTGATGCACTCCACTATTTTTTTATTCTATTTTCCTTGATTTTAACTTTAAAAAAAAAAAAAAAAGCTTGCCACCCACTAGGTTGGTTTCATAACCCACTGATGGGTGACGATCTGTAGGCTGACCCTAGCTAAGGAGGATGGGCCTTCTTCCAGAAAGTCCTCTGTCTCTAGCACGAGATCCCTGCTGCCTCTCAAAACCCAGATAGCATTTCAGGGGAACAGAGCCCCTTCCCGGACACAACAGCACTGGGCTCTAATGAGGAGCACCCCGGTGGGTGCTTCTAGGGCTCCTGTTTTATGGGGGAGAAACTGAGGTTCAAAGAGGTCAGGACTCATCCCGCCCCATTCACTTTCCGTTACAGTCAGTGGAGAAGCTGGGACTCACACCCCAGTATGTCTCGTTCCAGAGCCCATGCTTTTCCCAGCATGGCCCGCGGCCTCCCCCGTTGGCTAAGTCCAAAGTTAGACCTGGCTTTGACCACAGACTATCTGGAGGTCTCTGTCTCAGGGGCTGCCAGTTTCTCCAGTGCAGCTCTAATCCCATTTTGAGGCAGTGCATCTTCCCCTCAAGAAGCCACAGCCTGTTGATAGAAATGGACTGAGATAACAACCAAGTATAAGTCAGGGCTGACCGTGACCATTAACAGAGACGGCCACAGAGTGCTGTGGGAGTGCACGGGGGAAGAATCTGGGAAGGCTTCATGTAGGAAGCCACACTCGAGCTGTCCTTCGAAGGATATATAGGATTTGAAAACGAAGGGAGACGGAAAGAGGAAAACATTGCCAGCCAAAGAAATAACCTAACCAGAGACTTGAGGACATAAAAATTGGGAGGATGATGAAGGATGCAAAATCATTTACACAGCAGGGTCTAAGTTGCATCCAGTGTGAACTCTTGAGTTGCTGAATCCTGGCAGGCTTCATGGGTGTTGTAGAGGTTTGTGGGGCACGGGAGAAGAGTGAACAACAGTCCAAGGACTGAGAAGGCTCAGCAGCCAGGTCCTGGGTCCCTTCAGAGTCTGAGGACTCCACCTCTGGCCCTATAATAGGATCCTAGGCTGGAAGCCCTTGACTTATTACAGGTCTCAACTTGAGTCTCTTCCTGGCTCCACAGGGGATTCTGTCATCCAGAATGCATCCAACAGTGGAGTGGGGCAAGCAGTCATCCAGATCGCCGCAGCCCTGGGACTGAGGACCATCAACGTGGTCCGAGACAGGTGCGTGGGAAGGCCTGATCCCAGCACACCACTTGGGCCTTTCCGCCTGCCACCCGCGGGTGCCCATGTTTCCACCAGGTGGCGCCCTTGCGTAAGCGGTCTTCCTTTCCTGTGGGCAGGAGCTGGCTTATAGCTGAGTCAGCCACCAGCACTGACGTCCAGTGGCTTTTGGCTATAGGATGAATGAATCTGAAATGTAAAGGGAGGGCAGGAAGGAGAAGGCCCTTAGTGAACAGCTAAGAGTTTCTGAGACTCTTGATTTGTGATAAACCTCATGTTTTTAAAACCACAGTTCACATTTGGGAATGTTTTAAGCTGTGTTATTCATTCTGTGAACTGACTAACCCAGAGCCCTTGTTTCCCTTGCATTTGTGTGATACTTTGAAGTGCACTAAATACAGATGTAAAGGAGATGGGGCAGGTTTGTCATCAGAGAGAGGAAGCCACTTGCTCAGGAAGACACAGCAAACCAATGACAAACTTAGTTTCCCAATTTGTTCTCTCTCCATCATATCATCCAACTTCCTTAAGCCTCACCATCCACGCACGTGGTTGTGTCTCTTCAGGGAAGCCCAGCCTTGGCAGGAGAACTGATACTCGCTTCAGTTCCCCATCCCCTCAGTTGTGCTAACAAAAAAATTGTTCTGTTTGCCTTGGTAAAGAGGCTCAGAGCCACTCCTGGACCAGAGTGTGTTTGCACAACACTCTGAAGAGCCCCTTGAAAAGAGGGGGAAAGGAAGCAGAGTTTGGCGTTTCAGTAGAAGAAATCAGGAAGTGAAATGACTCCTCCCTGAGCCCAGATAGTTTCTAGCGTCCTTGGGCTGACAGGAGCAGTAGAAACCTCCCAGTGCTCTCTCACGCCAGTGAGGAAACTGAGGCCAAGAGATGCCGGCATGTGATGAGACTGGTGGCCAGGCCCAGCTTAGCTTCCCACAAAGAGAAGCTCGGGTTCTCACAGCTGTGGCAGGGGGGTCCTGGGAGCCTTCCGTGGAGAAAGTGAGCAGATATGACTGAGGACCTTGAATTGTGTTTGGTTTCCAGACCTGACATCCAGAAGCTGACCGACAGACTGAAGAATCTGGGGGCCCATCATGTTGTCACAGAAGAGGAACTAAGAAAACATGAGATGAAAAACTTCTTTAAGGTACCAGTGATGAGGGACATTGCACCTCCATTCCAGGCCCAACTCCCTGAAGAAGGAAATTCACTTGAATTGGAAAAGCTGGCGCTGGCCCCATTCGTCTCCAAAATCCTCCCTTTGTCTCTTTTCGTGGAAGGATAAAGCCCATTCCCTCAGCCAGGGGAAAGCATGCATTAAGTGCCCGGGGCTGTGAGGGGGCAGGAGAGACAGACAAGGTTTAGGAAACCCTGTATGATTGGTAGTTTTGAACGTTAGTGGTGGACTACATCAGCCCACACAGCCGAAGTGAATCTCAGAGCTGGGAGAGAGCTGAGGAAACTGAGGCACAGGAGGGAAGAGAAAGAAAAGAAGTCACATTTCCAAAGCATCTGCCGTATATTTTATCTGATAATCCCCACAAAAGCTCTACAAAGTAGGTGCTATCTATTTTATAGGTGAGAAAACGAAGACTTGGAAAAAAAGAAAGGACTTCACTGAGACCACACAGTCATAAGTGGTGGAGTCGGGCTGGTCCCAGGCCTCTGTGAACTCAAAGCCCCTTAACCCTGCCCAGCACACCTAGTAAGTGACAGAACCACATCTCAGCCTCTTGTCACTGAACCCTGGAGGGACCGGACACACACTTGCTTGAGAACACGTGCCTCTTGAGAACATTTCTGAAGCAGTAGGTCAGCACATCTAATATAAACTGAGTTGTAAGTGCTGAGAAGAGGGGGAAATGAAGTCCGTCAAAACAGAACATAGGTGCCCTTTGTCTGTTCTTTCCCAGAGGAGGTGAGTTTTGAACAAAATCCTAAAACAGATAACAGGATTAAACTGGTAAAGAAAAGGCCCTTCCCAGATGGAGTTGGAAGGCATGACTGTCCCACTTTCTTCTCTCCTTCCTGACACAGCCCTTGGGCCAGGGAAGTGCTGTTTATAGCAAGCTTCAAACCCCACCACAGAGGAGTAGCTCACTCACTGCAGGTCCCTTCTTTTCCAGGACGTGCCCCAGCCTCAGCTTGCTCTCAACTGTGTCGGCGGGAAAAGCTCCACGGAGCTGCTGCGGCACTTGGCGTAAGTCCCTCGGCCCCGCGGGTCCAGTACACAAAGGTGCCCTCCCGGGCTTTAGCCAGGAGGACCACCGAGTGACCAAGTCCCAGTGGCCAGTGCAGGCCAAGGCCAGGTCAGCACGATCCAGAGTAGGAAGATGGGACCCACGTCATGTCCTAGTTACCTGGGCCCGCCCTTTCTCAGCCTCCTCCTTTACAGCTGACCATCTGGCTCTGTTCTCCTAGGGACCCCAGAAGTAGACTGCTGGGCGCTCTGTGATAGGGGAACGGGTAAGGATTCATAACCTAGGGGCATCTGAAAAAGTCACTTAGT
This sequence comes from Balaenoptera acutorostrata, assembly GCF_949987535.1. Classification (NCBI taxonomy): domain Eukaryota; kingdom Metazoa; phylum Chordata; class Mammalia; order Artiodactyla; family Balaenopteridae; genus Balaenoptera; species Balaenoptera acutorostrata. The sequence goes on along the minus strand of NC_080064.1, from coordinate 23,167,280 downwards.
CCTAGCTTATTAGCTTTTAAATGTTTTATTAGCTTTTAAGAATAGATTCTAATTTTAAAGGTAACATCATGCTGTTACAAAACATCTTGAAAGCATGTAAAAGTACAAAGGAAAAATTAAGCACAAAGCTTACCTATCATCCCACCACAGAGGGGGATGACATGTTGACAGTGCATGTCCTTTCCTTCTTTTTTCGTTAAATATAAACTTCTCAAATTGAAGGGCGCCTGAAAGGACACTTCCCAACTAGAGCACCAACATTTGTTAACTCATATTTGCTAGCACTCACTAGCCACAGGGTACCTAGATGGCTGAGACACTGAGGGAACCCTCTAGAACTCAGGCTGGATGGGAATTTGGGTCATGTGATCAGAGAGCTGTAGTCACAATCACAGAGTGTTTACCATGCACCAGACTGTGCAGAGTGCATGATGTACCCCTTCCACAATCGCCTAGGTGAGGGGTACTGCTCCCATCCCCGTCCACACGAGGCCCAGAGAGGGTTGTCAGCTTGCCCGAGTTGCTGCGGCTCCGAGCACACCTCTTCAGCCCTACTCTGGGCAGCCTCCGAGGCCCACTGCCATCCCCACATGGCTCGTGCTTACTAGCTGTGGACCTATGAAAAGTTAAGCAATATGTGAAAAACGATCCAGGTCTCAGTCTCTTCATCAGTAAAATGGGGGGATATAAACCCTTTCTGCCTCAGAAGGTGAGTCCAAGGGGCTCTGAGGTCTGTACACAGCACTATACAAATGAGAGGTGGGCCCCAGTTTTCTCATCTGTGAAATAGGAGTCATAAAAGTCCTCCCTTGGGGTTACTGTGAGGATTCACTGGCCAGCACATGTGAAGTGCTCTGACCTGTGCCTGGCACATAGTAAACACCCACTATACGGTAGCCATTCTGATTAGATCAAGTGAAGTGCAGGTCCACGGAGGGAGGGCTCGCCCCCCCACCATGCAGGAGCTACTTTCCAGAGCAGGTGGCAGTTGAAGGGAACTAAAGACCAGACTGGCCCCCGGCCTCAGGCACAGAGAGTTACCTGCCTCTCTCAGCAGCTTCTTCCATCCTGGAGTTCACAGAGCCTCCCTTGTGTTGTCCCAAAATGTATCTCGGGTCATCCTTGATCAACAAACTCCTAAAAGAGCCAGGGGAGTGGGGAGGGGAGCACAGGTTAAGTCAGGCATGTGAAGTCCTAGCTTACGTTTTAAAAATTATCTGAGCCCCTCTCCTGTTTGACCACTGGGGCGGGTGTGGGTGTCAGACAGCAGGTCCTGACAATCGCCATTGTCCTCTGCACCGTCCACACCGTTCCTTAGCTGCGTCGTCTCACTGGAGCGTGTACAGGAGAGGCAGTGTGGCCCGCTGTGGACATGTTGCCCAGCATCATACACCGACAGTGGAGTAGAGCCCGGCCCGATCTACTTCCGGCTCCACTCATGACTCGGGTTGTGAGCTTTGCTCAGCGGAGTATTTTTCTCTGCGGCTCTTCCGCAAAGCCTGACTGGGAGCTTAACTCTGGGCTCCCAACCCTGGCTAGACGTAGAGGTCGTCTGCAGGGGGTGTTTGCTTGCTTGTTTGTTTTCTGTCGTTTTTAATATAGAGCTTTGCTTCCCAATTCATTAGGTCTGGGTCGGGCCTAGGAATCTGTATTTTTGAACCCTTCCCAGGGATTCTGAGAACGAGGTTGAGGAACCAGGGTTGGAATAGATGCATTGTAACTGGTTCAAGAAGGGCTCTGTCTCTACCTGCGACCACTCTCTTCTCTCTGGACCCTTCAGGCCTGGAGGAACCATGGTGACCTATGGGGGGATGGCCAAGCAGCCTGTCATCGCCTCTGTGGTAAGCTGGTGGGGCGGGGCGGGGGAGTGCCGGGAGACGGGGGCCTGGACACCACCGTTGTCTAAACTCAGGCAGTGCCCCCCGGCCCTGGGGGAATCCATACCTTAAGCAGTGCCTGGAGTTTTTGCCCTCAGAGCCCCAATATGTCCTTCCTGTGTCCACAGAGCCTGCTTATTTTTAAGGATCTCAAACTTCGGGGCTTTTGGTTATCCCAGTGGAAGAAGGACCACAGTCCAGGTAAGTGGATGATGGCCCCATTACCAAGGGTCACATGAGAGGGCAGTGCCCACTGCAGAAGTGACCAGCCACTCTGAGCCCTGGAGAGGTGATTGGACGCCCAGGCCCACAACAGGATAAAGGAAAACAGTCTCTAAATACAGCTGCAGTCAGCAAATAGTTATTGGACCAAAGTGGGCTAGTCCTTGGGGCACCATATTGAACAAGGCATCCCCTGCCACCCTCCTGAGGAGCTGACAGTGGGGAAGCCTGCCGTGGAAGACAGCCAAGTAAAGGGAACAGACTCTGGAACCGGCCTGCCCAGGCCCAAATCCTGCTTCCACCGTTACTGGCTATGGGCTCTGCCGAGTGAGCTGTGGGACATCGGCAAGTTACTTAACCTCTGCCTCGGTTTAAATGTCATAATTGTTTAAACTATTGTCAGCTCTGTCCGACACAGGAGGAAACAGAGGCTCAGAGTAGCTAGGTAGCTGGCCCCGAGTCGTCCCCACCTGAGGGGTGTGTAGCCAGGGCGTGAACAGCCTCTCTGCCTCCAAACCCTGAGCCAGCGCACTGCTCTTCTTCTCCTGGGGGACTGGCTCCCCAGATGGTGCCCACCACCGCCCCCAGGCTGAGCTGAGGAAGGGCGTGGAGTTATCCCAGCGGAGAGGAGGGCGGGGAGGGGAGTGCTCGTCTGAAGGCGGTGTTCGAAGCAAAGAAGATAGCGTGTGTAAAAGCCCATCGTTGTGGCCAGATTACGAAAGGCCTTATAATCCTCTTTAAGAAGCTCAGACTCCTCGGTCTTAAAGGGAAATGGGAAGCACTGAAATGTTTTAAGCAGGGGATACGATTCGATTTGAATGTTGAATGAATTGATGTCTATGAAAAAGTACTTCTCAGCCAAGGCCTTCACTTCTCATCTTCCTCTACCATATTGGGTCCTTAGTGGGAGGCGAGCCCGGGAGGGGACGTTGGTGGCTTCTGCTGGTGCGGTTCTGAGGGAGCCTGGGCTCTCAGGGAAGGCTCTTTTCCCTGAGCAGAGCTCCGCTGTTGCACATCTGTTGGCGTGCCAGGCACCACCCACCCCCTCCCCGTGCCTCTTCCGGCTTCTGCCCCTCTGAGTGATTCCGCCCTCCCACCATTCAGGACCCCCCGTTACACCCAGTCAGGTTCTGTGGGCCGAGCCATCACAGCCACCACTCCGCCTGCCCGTCAGCTCCTGGGGCTGCTCCCCGTGCTTCTGTCCCCGCCGTGGCCCTCACTGTCCTGAGCACAGGCGGGCACCAGGCCGCCTCCGCAGCGGCCGCCGTGTCCCTGGCCGAGCCCAGGGCTCTCGAGGCTTCCCTGGAGCCCAGCACCAGCTCCTGCCAGCAGGGGAAGCCCGCGTGTCCCCTCACCGAGCCCTGCGGTTGCTCCCCCGTCTGACACCCTCCAACCTCCCACAGACCAGTTCAAGGAGCTGATCCTCACGCTGTGCGATCTCATCCACCGAGGCCAGCTCACGGCCCCTGCCTGCTCCGAGGCCCCACTGCAGGACTACCAGCGTGCCCTAGAAGCGTCCATGCAGCCTTTCGTGTCTTCCAAGCAGATCCTCATCATGTGATGTGATAATCCCAGAGGAGCCGGAACCACGTGGGAGGGGAGGCGGACCAGCAGGACTGGTTTCGGCCCCCCAGTTGGGGCCTCCGCCTTCCGCAGGCCGCTCCTCTCCCCACTGTCACTTCTGAGTCGGAGAACCGCGAGGCCAGCCAAGGCTTTCCCTGGGGCCAGCCTCCGGGTATCTAATAAAGTCCGAACTCCCTAAAAAACCAAACAAACAAAAACCAATAGGAGTCACCCCTAATAAGAAGGACCATCCCTTGCCAGCTCCCAGCACTAGAAGCCCCCCTTGCCCACCCTCCACCTGTCCTCCAGCCATCACTTCCTGACCGCTCTGAAAGCAAAGCCTTGGCGGGGCTGGCAGGTACAAAAGCCAGTAAAACAGGTCTCTGCCCTCAAGCCCTCCAAGCCCACAGAGGAGAATCTTCTAAAAAGGAAGGTTTGACTCATTCTCAGGTGGCCTTCGGCTCAATCTGGGACAGGGGGAGGATCAGCTCCACAGAGGAGTGAATGCCAGGCTGAGAAAGCAAGGAAATGGGGTCTCAGGTGCCTGGACCAGCCTCATGGAACTTCCATTCTAACTGGGGAGGTAGACGTTACACCAGTGGTTCTCAACCTGAGCTCATTTGACCCCCAGGGGACGCTGTGGTTATCATAATTGAGGGGGTGCTGCTAGTGCCTAGTGAGCAGAGGTCAGTGATGCTGCTACAGCATCCTGCAGTGCACGGCACAGCCTCCCTCAGCAAGGGCTTATCCAGCCCAAATGTCCACAGTGCCACCGTTGAGAAACCCCACATCCAACCCCTGGTCCCACAACAGTTACCATAGTGATGAGTGTGCAAAAGAAGACACGCGTGAGGTGCTGTGAGCGCCTAACCAAGGTCCTGTCCTAGGCCTCCCTGAGATGAAGCTGGAAAGTGGGCCCTGAAAAATGAGTAGCTTTATTCAGACAAAGTGAAGAGTTTGACACTACTTGAGTTTTTGGTGTTTGCTTCATGATCCGCTCACTCAAAGCAAAGAACTAGAGGCTTTGGGGTGTCTCCCTCATCACCTGGCCCTCTGTCCCTGAGCTCTAGAGCCTCACTGCGGGGGAACTTACTGAGAGCCTAGCGTGTGCCTGAGGCCAGGGCTGCCCGTGAGTGACGTGGGGCTGGCCCGCAAGTAGCTAAGCCTAGTGCACAGCATACTCATGAGGCTGCTGATACGGAGGTGTTGGAGGGCCGTGGGGACACAGCAGCTCTGTCTGAGGGTTTAAGGAAGGCCTCCCAGAGGAAGTATGGTCACAGCCAATCTTAAGGCCCAGCAGGAGAAGGTGTACCAAGCAAAGCCAACAGCACTCGTGAGAGTCTGGCGGCCCTGGAGAGCCTAGCAGTCGGGGAGCTGCCCACAGGCAAGTATAGCTGCTGCCTAGGACGTGGGGGGAGTATGAAGACTAAGATGGGAGCAGTGGGCAGCAGTCAGAGCAGGAAGGCTCAGGACTTGCCCCCAAGACGTGGGGGAGGCACTGAGGGATTTTAGGCAGTGGAGAGATGTGGAAAACTGGCTCTGAAGGCTAGTTGCATGCCAGCACATACCTGGGCCCCGGCATCATCCTCTTGCCTTCAGGAGCATCTTGTGTGTCCTCTGGAGAAAAGGACTCGGCTTCAGCCTGGGGCTGGGAAAGGTCTACAGGTGCCCTCTGGGTAAGATTTGCCACCTGGTACACCTGGGCTCAGAATCAGCCCCAACTCACCCAAGTCCCTCCCGTTCTGTATCCTCAAGGTTAGTGGGATGGATGATTTGTGCAGTTGGTCAATGTGGGAAAGTGCAAAAAGTCTGAGAGGGAGCGGGAGGCTGCCCAAAGCCTACAGGAGTCAAAGTTAGGGTTAGTTTCTGCAGGGGGACTCCACAGGGTTGGGCTTAGGGGATGTGATGAGCTTGCAGCCATGGAGAAGGATTGGGCCCCTGGTAGAGACTCAGAGTGGGCAGACAGGTGGGAGGAAGGTTCTTAACACCACGTCACGGTTAGAGACCTCGGGGGTGTGCAGAGTGTCCCGGGAATAGTACCTCTGGGGGTCTGGAGCTGATTTTTTTTTTTTTTTTTTTTTGGCTGGTCCATGTGGCATGAGGGATCTTAGTTCCCCGACCAGGGATCAAAGTCATGGCCCCTGCATTGGGGGCACGGAGTCTTAACCACTGGACCGCCAGGGAAGTCCTTGGAGCTGACGTTGGGCTTTAAAGGATGATAATATTTTCTCAGGCAGGGGAGGGAGACAAGCATTACAGACTAAGGGACCAGACTAAGTTATAGAGGCAGAACATTTATGCCAGAATCTTCTCGTTTTCCCCAAATACCATTCTACTGCTAAGAATTAAAACTGATGACTCTTAGGCGGGCACATGGTGGGCTGGAATAAACACTGTTTCCCTGCCTCCCTTGCAGCTGACAAGATCTGGCCCATGTGATGTAAGCAGAGGTGCTAGGTGTCCATTTCTTAGGAACCTCTTTAAAATATAGCTGGCATCCATCCTGTACCCTTTCCTTTGCCTTTCACCATCCTCCTGGCTGGGATACAAACATGGAATTTGCACAGCCATCTTTGAGCATGTTGAGAATGGGACAGCAACAAGATCAAAGGAGCCTGGGTCCCTGAGACCCAGAAACGCTGACTGCCCACCTGAGGACTTGAGAAATAAGCTTCTGTGTTATTTAAGCCCCTAGTGTTTGGGCTTTCTCTGAACCTAATCATAAATGATACATATTCTATGATTTAATTTATATTGAAATCCTGTCAATCCATCTGAAGCTGAAAATTTCACAAAATCACAATCTGAATTGTGGCAGTGTGTGATTCCCAGCTAAGGAATTTGGACTTCACCCTACTGGCAGTAGGGAACAAAAGATTTCTGAGCCAGAAGATCAGAACTGTGCTTCAGAAAAATCCCTCTGGCAGCAATTTGGGGGGACAATTTGGAGAAGGGAGGTGCTAAAGAAAGAGATAATCAGAAATTCCCAGATAAGTAAAGTCTCCCTGAATTTTGAAGACCAACATAGGGATTACCAACATTTAATGAGGCCAGCAGAGGAAAGGAGCCTGAGGCAAAACAATGTCAAAAGGGAATCTGACTTAAGATGGGTCATCGCTTCCCTACTTAACAAGTACAGGAGATTGTTTTTAATTTTCAGGCTGAATAATCTCTCTGTGGAGTTGGGACAGCTCTTCTGGCCCACTAAGTAAACAATATACTTTTTAAATGGCTGAAGGAGGAACTCTGGCTCCAAGAGACCAAAGGAGGACAAACAGGCATGACCTCCTAAACCAAAGCTTGGGTGCACCTGAAGCCCTGAGGCTTCATGACTGGCTCTCCCTGTTGTCTTCTGGAATCATCCACCCTTCAACTGCCTACAGCCACTGTCGTAATATTGATGACTGTCTGGTGTCTTGGGACACAAATTAACCCTGCTTTCCTCAGGGAAAAAAACCGATGCCCAGAAGAAAGGTTCTTGCATTAACCTGTGTGTGCCAGGCATCTCTGCCCTGGCACCTGGAAGCTGTCAGCAGCTCCCGCCAGCCCCATGCTTATTGGCAGGTACCATGCCGTGGGTAGGACACTGGGCCCAGCTTGGGCAGCTGGAGGAAGTGGTGGAAGAAGAGAGGCTCAGTCCTGGCACAGCATCTGCCTGCATCTGAAAGCAGGAAGATCGTGGGAAGACCGAGGGGCCCACCTGCAGGTGAGTTAGCACCCTCTGAGAGGGAAGAAAGCTTGCCCTATGTCCCTGACCCTTTACAGTGTACGGGCACTTCCACACGTACCTGCATTTGATCTTTACAACTTCCCTGTGTCATTGAGGTTTTAATATCACCACTTTTCAGAAGAGGAAGATGCTGAGAGAGGAAGTGAGCTGCTCAAGGTCACATACCAGGAAGCAAGCTGGCACCAGAAGCCAGGTCCCCTGACCCTGTCTGGTCAGCATGCCAGTCAACCCCAGTTCCTCTGGCCCCACAGTTGGCCTTGAGCTCCCTCTTTTCTCAGGACTCCTTGATTTTGTTCAGTAATAATTGACATGTCACTCAATTTCCCTGAGTCTATGTCTCACGGGGAAGCATGAAAAAAAGGAGAAGCAGGAGGCCACTGAAGTAATCCAGGTGAGAACTCATTCACTTATTCATTTGGTAAATAGTTTGAACACCCGATATGTGAAATGCACTGTCAGAAGTGCCAGGGATACAGCAGGAGCCAAAAATCGTGGCCCATGATACCAGGAAGCTTACGTTCTAGTGGAGGAGAAAGACAGTGAACAAGTGAATAAATGAGGTAATTACAGAGTGTAGCAAGTGCTGTGAAAGAAAAAATAAAGTGATATCATAGTGATGGGGGGTACTTGAGAGAAGGTGGGCAAGGAAGGTCTGAGTCCTGAATAAGAAGTCAGCCATGTTGCAGGCAGGGGGAGCAGCATGTTAAAGCCCTGATGTGTGAACAATATGACGAGGCCTGAACTGGCTTAGCTAAGTGGGAGTGAAGTGAATGGATTCGTGAATATTTAGAAGGAAGAATCAACAAGACAGTGTGAATGAGGTGCGTGAAGGTGGAACTTCAGCACCTTCCTGGAAGGAGGTGCCACTCCTCTCCTCCGCTCCAGAAGAGGAGAGGTTTTGGAGACAGGTATTTCGGTGGGCAGGGTTCTTTCTCATCTGTGCAATAGGTTGAGCAGATTATTTAACAACCAAGTTTAGCACTGGTTCTTCAGAATACAGGTACTATGATCCTCACACTTTACAAAATACCAAACGGATCAGGACTGCAGCATAAAAATCAGTTCTAAAAGTAACAGAATAAACCATGGGAGGTTTTGTTTGTTTGGCTGCACCCAGTCTTAGTTGCAACACAGGGGATCTTTTTTTAGTTGCAGCATGCGGGATCTTCCTTGCGTCGTGGATTTATCTATCTGTGCCACATCTTAGCTGCGGCATGTGGAATCTTTAGTTGTGGCATGCAAACTCTTAGTTGCGGCATGCATGTGGGATCTAGTTCCCTGACCAGGGATCGAACCTGGGCCCCCTGCATTGGGAGCGCAGAGTCTTAGCCACTGGACCACCGGGAAGTCCCCAGGGGAGGTTTTAAAAAAAAAAAAAAAAATTTTAAACCTCAGAGTGAGGAAGGCCTTTCAAACTACAACACATAATCCAGAATCAAAGAAAAATAAAGGATAAATTCGATCCCATAAACATACAATGTTTTTGCATGGCAGAAAAGCACTCTAGGCAAAGTCAAAAGTCAACAAACTGGGAAAAAATATTTGCAACTCATTTGACAAAGAACTGATTTTCCTAATACATAGATAGCTCCTATGAATAAGAAAAATGGGCAAAAAATATAAACAGAGAAAGGAAAATATGTGCCTTAAACATACGAGGCTGACTCCACTCAACATAACTGCAAATTAAATTATCCCAAAATACCATTTTTCAGCTATCAGATTGACAACGATCATAAAGTTTCATAACGTGTTGATGAAGAGATGGAGAAACAGGTGCTTGTGGAATATTGAGCAATATGTATCAGAACTATGCTTGCCCACACCCTTTGACCCACCTATTCTACTTCTAGGAATAGATCCTACATATATGTACATATACAAAGTTACTGAAGCTGTTAAAACAAAAGGTTTCAATCTATCTCAACGTCCTTTCCTAGGGCACTGATTAAATAAATTACTGTGTATAAAATGGCATATTATGAGCCATAAAATAGTCCTGAGGAAGCTCCTTTTGTACTCTAATGCAATGATTTTCAAATTATACTGAGTGCAGAACTGTATGTATAGTACACCACCATTTGCTTTACATGTGTAAAACCTCTGAAAGGACATTTAAGAAATATTATATTGTCTGCCTCTAGGCCGCCAGAGGACAGAGATGGGAAGACGTTTCACTGTATATCATTTAAACCAGTTAATGAATTATCCGTTCAACATATAATTTTTAAAGTAAAAACAGCAAAGAAACAAAACTCCTTTGTGGTTCCAGGTAAACTGGGTTAGTGAGAAGGGAACCAATATTTATTGAGCTCCTACCACGTTCCAGTTACTGTTCCAAACCCTTCCACATATACTTTTAGTTACCCTGGTAGTCCATTGAGATGGGATAAATTATTCTAATTTTACAAGTTAGAAAAGAGATTTAAAAGAAAATAGGTTAAGTTGGTCCAGTTAATTTAGCCAGTGTCAAGCCTAATCTAGCCCCAAAGTTCCAGCCTTCTCCACTCTCCACACCGCTTCCACTGAAGCAAGTCATCCTATTTTTAAAGTAATATTGGCATTACTTTATTGGGCACTTACGATGTGCTGGGGACAGTACGCCTATAATTCTCAAAACAACGCTGGAAGGCTGGAATTACTAGCCCCCTTTTACAGAGAAGACAAACGAGGCTCAAAAGGGAGGCGCGTAACGACCCCAAGGTCAGATACGTAGACGGTTAGAAGCCAGGCTTAATTCCAAATCTACTCTAAAGTCGAAACCACTCCCGGATCAAAGGACAAAAGCAGAAACATTCGAAGAGCTATGGGGGAGGTGCGGACACTTCCGGGGAGAAGGGGGAAGCCAACGCGCTACGGAGGGCGGCGCAGGCGCTGGCGCCAAGCTCGCGAGAGAACGTGCCCGGGGCCTAAAGGCCCCCGCACCGCCCGCGCCGCCTGTCGATCACCTGGCCCCGCCCCGCGCCGGCGCGCCCCCGGGCACGCCCCGGCTGGGCGGGAAGCGAACGCGCGCTCCCTCCCGTTACCCTCCTCCTGCGGGAAGGGCGGGGGAGGCTGGAGGCGCGTGCTCGCGAGCTGCGTGCTCGCGTACGTCGCCGGGTTCGGCTGCGTCCGTCCCGCCGCCCGCCCGTTGCCGCCGCCGCCGCCGTCGCCGCGCTTTCGCTTCGCCGGCCGCCGCCTAGGGGGGCTGGGGCCGGGCCAAGCCGCCGCCGCCGAAGCTGTTGCCGGGATGCCACGGGTGTACATCGGCCGCCTGAGCTACCAGGCCCGGGAGCGCGATGTGGAGCGCTTCTTTAAGGGCTACGGGAAGATCCTGGAGGTGGATCTGAAGAACGGGTGAGGAGGACGGAAGAGGGGCCTGCCGGGTGGGGACGGGGCCCTGGCGGTGGCGGGGAGGCCGCGGGGACGGGAGTGGGACGCCTACCCCGCGCGGAGCTGCCGGCCTGCTCCGGCTCCGCCATAGTCGCGGCGCCTCGGGGGCGCGGGTAGGCCCCGGTTCCCACTGCGCCTGCGCGGATGGGGGTGGTGGAGGGATAATGGGAGCGATGGTGAGGCTCTGAGTGGGACGGGGAGAAGGAAAACCCGAGTGGGATTGGGGCTCCGGGAGGGAGGGCACAGCTCCAGGGCTCCGGGGAGGCCTGGGTTTTTCCTTCCCAGGCGCTGGAGCCGGAGCCTGGTTCATCTTCAGTAGAGACCGACCTTTCCCGCTCTGAGGGCTGCTGGAAACAAACAGATTTCCTCCTCCCTTTTCACCTCTTCCCCAGTCTAATGGATCAGATGGTCACAACGCATCTCTCCCGGGGACGGGAGCTCTGAAGGGACGCCCTTTTTAGACTTGCCATGTGCTACACTTTTTTGGGCGGGAGACTCTAGTTTGAGTAGTCTAGGGACGGTTTCGAAAGTATCGGCTTGCGGTGCTGAAAGCCTTCACCGTTCCCTCTACAAGGGTAAATTAAAGTCTTAGCCTGCTATCTTTAAGACTGCGTACAGAGTTTCCATGCTGGGGTTTCCGTTCTCCAACTTGCCAAAAAATTGTTTTGTCGTTGTAGAATTTGTTAGAGAATAGTGGCCACCGTGACTAGTCAACTAGTTGATGTAGACGGAGACCTACAGTTAGGAAATTGCTAACTTACTACCCACCCGGGTATGGTCTGTTACTTGTATTCCTGATCTACTTTGGTAGAGCAGGGCCCGCAGGGGCTACAAGTTTCAGGGAAAGCATGAGGAGTCAGCCCTGGAAAAGATATTCAACAGGGAAAACTGTGAGAACCGGGAAATGTTAGGTAGGACTTCAAAGACATGGATATAAAAAAATAAAAGGAGTGGGGAAACATTTTAGGGTACTAAACCTTGGCTGTTAGAAGAACTCTTGGCTTTTTTTTTTTTTTTTTAAGATCTACTTTGCAACAGGTCTGATATGGCTAGAGTTTACTTCCCAATGTAATACTAGCAACTAACACTTGAGAAGTTATGAAAGATACCTAAGTTGAACATTTGAGAAAAATTGGAAGCTACAATGTACTCAAACTGTTGGCTGGGTTTAAAATTTTAACAAGTCATTTCAAATTGATTGTTAGGAAGGATCACCTTCTTACTAAGGAAAATGTCCTCCATCAAGTGTTTATTATGAATGCTGATTTCTTTTAGAGTAGAAGGTTTAGGAAGTTACTCATTTTGTACAATAGAGCTCTCAGTTCTTAAACGTACTGGATAAGGTGGGCGGGGGGTTGTTCTTGTGATACATATCATATGTCTGAACAATCAAGTTCAAACTCCCAGTTTTCTTCAGAGCCCAGTTAAGTTGACAGAGTACATTTTGTGGGGAAAGCATGGGTTTTGAAAGCAAACAGGCCTGGGTCAAATCATAGCTTCACCACTTACTACCTATGGACAAGTTACTTCTCTGATTCTGAGTTTCCCCATCCACCAGGAAAAGGAAGATTAGAGATAATAGTTGTAAAGCATTTGGCTCATAGCTGTAAATGGTAGCTATAATCAAAGGGATTTGACCTTGATCATAAGGAGACATCTTAGCTTAAGTGTTTAGTAACACAAAGCGTATTTGGTGAGGTCTGTTCTCTAAGGTTACTCAAGTGATAGTGAGCAGGAAATGATGTTAATAGGAAAGCTAATTAATGGAACAAATATGTTGATAACTGACAAGATGCCTCTACTGTGCTAAATGAAGGGAGGAGGCAGAAAACCAGTTCTGCCCTTGAGTGAATTAAGTGCTTGTGGTTATAACATACACTTTGAGTTAAGCAATGCTTGCTCTCAATTTAAACTTAAGAAGTGAAACTTGGAATGGTTTGTCTGAAATAGGCTTTGAAGTGTGGATTGACTGAGGCTTGAAGTGTTTGGGAATAGTGTATGTCATAACTGGTGATGGTAGAATAAGGAAGAATTTTGAGATATAAACAGTCTAGCTTGGATTGAGTCTCATGAATGATCTAGAAGTTTAACAACATAAATCAGAAACAACAACTGTAAGATTTTACACTAAACATTCAAAATCATGGATGGGAGTTCAAATGCTCTGGGGGGAATAATTGAGCAACCTGAGAAATGGTGATCTAAGAGGAAGGATCAGTCGATCCTTCCAGGACCCTAAATACGTGGGTCTCTTGGGGAACTATTCATTTTTACAGTTGTGCTGCTAAACCATGATATGCATGAAATCTGTGATTGAAAGTCAAGGGAGGGCTTCCCTGGTGGTGCAGTGGTTGAGAATCTGCCTGCCAATGCAGGGGACACGGGTTCGAGCCCTGGTCTGGGAAGATCCCACATGCCGCGGAGCAACTAGGCCCGTGAGCCACAACTACTGAGCCTGCGCGTCTAGAGCCTGTGCTCCGCAACAAGAGAGGCCGCGATAGCGAGAGGCTCGCACACCGCGATGAAGAGTGGCCCCCGCTTGCTGCAACTAGAGAAAGCCCTCTCACAGAAACGAAGACGCAACACAGCCATAAATAAATAAATAAATAAATAAATAAACAAACAAACCCTCACGCCGACGGTTGGTCATTCTAGACCAATAAAATCATTTAAAAAAAAAAAAAAGAAAGAAAGAAAGTCAAGGGAATGAAGAATGAGAAGTCATTTTAGGGATTTGAAGGCAGGTGTCACAGTCACCAAACAGGTGCACCTCCTGGTAGCATTCAGGAATCATTGCAGAGGAAAATGACTTCTGAACAAAGGACCAATGGTATATAGATGTATTTCAAGCAACTGACTGGATTAGATGGCAGTAGCACAGAGGAGTTTGAAAGGATGGCATAATTTAGCAACATGTGTAAGCTTATAGTCCTGGAAACGTACGAAGGATAGTAGAGCCCCTTGAGAAGCCTTTTAAACATATCTGGATTGTGATTATTAGTAACTGAAACTCAAAAGATTTTGGATGGTTAGGGCTTTGAAGAATTGCTGAAGAGTTCAAATTTGTAGAAGTGAGATTTATCAGTAGACCGTAGCTATGTTGAGCTGAAGGGTTGTAGGTAAAGTTCTGAATTAATTAAGTAGGTGTAAAGCAGTGGTATAATAGAAAGTTGACCAAATGAGGCAGCAGATGAGCTCTCCAAAGGAGATTTAGTATCCAGGAGAACATTTTATGGACCCTCTTGGGATTAGGAGAAGGGAGGTGTATGCAGTAATGTATTGCCTGCTTTTATTGTACCAGGTAACCCTAATCTAGATTGCCTTAGTTTTAGAGAACTCCTGGAAAGATGGTTTAGTTTGGGGCCACGAACATGACGTAAATCTCCCACAACAACATAGGCCACTCCAGATCCCCTCTGGTCTCCTCCATTTGTATGTGCCACACTAACGCCAGCAAGAGCCGCGGTGGGCCAGGGGTCAAGGGAGCAACAATATTAGCAGCTGTTTATAGCCTTCCAACTCTGTGGTAACTTTTGCTGTCTTTGATTATTTGTGAATTCTGTGAGCTTTCTTTTTTATTAGTAAATCACTTTTTTCATGTAAAATGTAGATTTTTTTTTTTAAGTACAGTACTTTCTTTTGCCACAAAATATTGTGGTTTTGGTCTCAGATCTTTATATTTTAATTTTCCCATATTTTAGTTAATGAATGAAACATATCACATTCTAAGATTATTTTATTTGCCTAGTAGCTGGACAGGTAAACCCCCAAACCATTGAGGGTTTGGGAGGGGTTGGTTTTGGTTTTTTGTTTTAGTTGGTTAAATGTGTGAATTAACGCTCTCCAGGGAAACTTGGCTATAAATTTCAGAACCTTTGTTTCATATTACAGACAGTGAAATTGTGAACAGCCAGAATTTTCAGGGGTGTCCTGGTCTGTGTAGTTGGATTTTCATGATATCTAAGTATTACCAAGAAGTTTTTTGTTTTCATCCTCTGTTTAAAATTCCTTCAAGTAGAAGATACCCCTTAGTTAATTTTTTAAATATGTTACGGCTTTCAGCGAGTCAGGTTGTTGTTCTGTTTGTCCCTGAGCACTGTAGGGCACTGTTAGGCCTGAGATACTGGGATGAATCTCTGCCAACCCCAGAACCTACACAGGGATTTTCTCTTTTGACTGAATCCTTGATGAGAGCTTGTTTTTCTTCTTGTCTTTTAAAGAGGCAATAAGGAAAATATAATTGATGTTCCAAGTTATTGGTTTCTGGTTAATTGAACTGGTAGTTTAGTATTAAAAGCCCATTCTTGGGAATTCCCTGGCAGTCCAGTGGTTAGGACTCTGCTTTCACTGCTGAGGACCCAGGTTCAATTCCTGGTCAGGGAACTAAGATCCTGCAAGCTGCATGGTATGGCCAAAAAAAAAAAGAAAAAAGCCCATACTTAATCTGTGTAACATTTCAAAATAGTATGTATTTATTTCTGATTATAAAAATTTTACATATTTATTGTACATTTTTTTAAATATAGAGGACAAAAATTAAAGATGACAGTATCTGCACTTTGAGACTTTGTCTTTTTTCCGCACGCAGGTGCATGCACTTCTTAAGCCTCCCCGCCTCCCTTTTTCACATTGGATTCATACTGTACGTTCTGTTTTGTAACCAGCTTCTACCTAAAAGCCTGATCCTTTTGTCATTAAGTGTTCTCCCACAACCTAATTCTTAAGGGCTACATAGTATTCCCATATATAAATACTATTTAATGTACATAAGCAAAACCATGTTGCAAGACATTGCAGTTGTCTTTGGTTTTGCACTATTTTACACGTATATAACGCTGTGGCAAATATCCTTTATGTAAATCTTAGGGCAGATTCCTGAAAATGGACTTTGGAGTCAGAGTGTATACAGTTGTCCCTCAGTATATTCACAGGATTGGTTCCAGGACCCACTGCAGATACCCAAATCTACGGATGTCCATGTCCCATAGTTGTCCCTCCACACCCACGGGTTCAACCAACCCAGGATATGGAGAGCTGAGTGTACACATTTTTAACTTTTGCTACCTTTTGGTTTCCATGGTATTTATTTATATTTTCACCTGCCGTATTTAAGAGTTCCTATTTTTCTGAACTCTCAACTACTCTTGATCATAATTTTTTAATATTATGACTTTTTAATTAGAATGTCTAAAAATATATATTAGGAAGTTATCTTGCAGCCTTTAAGCCTTATCTTTTTAGCCTACCAAGCATAACAGGTTCAAGAACTTTTTTTAGAAAATAACTTTTTGACTGATTAGAAAATAAATACAGGTGCATTGTAGATAATTTAGACAATACCAAAAGCAGAAAGTAGAAAAGAGGTATCATTAAGAATCCTTTTAACATAGACAAGGTCTTATGTGCAATTTTATGTCCCACTTTTTCTGCTTAATTTTTCTCATATATTTTTTCTGTTACATTAAAATCTTTCTCATAAACATCATTTAGGGCTGCATAAAATCCATTGCATGGCTATATCATGATTTACCCAACCATTCCTCCTAGGCTGTCTCTCAATTCTTGCTGTCCTGTATAACCTTGTGATGGATATCACGTGCAAAAAACTTTGTTTGCATTTTAATCATTCCTTAGGACGGATTCTATGAAGTAAACTTCATGTGTCACAGTAGGAGTGAGCATTTTGAAAGCTCTTGATGCGTATAGCCAAATAACTGCCCTGCAGAGCCGTGCCAGTTACACTTGTAGCAGCAGTGCATGAGCACGCCCATCATGGCAGCCTGGTCCGCACTGAGCCGATGGTACTGTTCAGAGTCTTTGCTAATTTAACAGGTGAAATGGTTTCAGGTGTTTTAACCAAGAACTTTTTCCTAAACAAATAAGAAATCATGAGAAACAGGGCTATGGATTAAGTAGCATTCTGTCATTGTTTTATTCATAGTATCGAATGTAACTGTTACAAATGTGACCAAGTTGTTTTTGTACTGAAGTCTCTTGCTGAGGTCAACATACCTCCCCCCAAAATATATTAGGTATGTTACTTTTTTTCTTAAGCCATGGGTAATTTTTAAATTTCTGTCATTTTGAAAAGTCATTGCCAAGAAACCATACCATGCTGCGGTTTGACCAAATGTTACCACCTTAAACTGCCCTGGCTTGAGACTTCCACTCCTTGTTGCTGGTTTCCCAGTCAGTTTGTGATAAGAGTAAACATCGGCTGTAATTACTTGGCCAAGTCCTTTTAAATCCCTATTCCTCAGTTTTATAGCTTGCTCCTCCCTTCCTTGTTGATGTATCATGAATAAAAGGGCCACATGAAGTATTTTTCCCTTCTTAAAAGGTAGGCACAGGATGTAGACTAGATAAAATATGGTTTGGGTTCCCGATATTTTTGGATACTTCCAAGTAACCTAAACAGCAAATTGTATTTTGAGATCCTCGGAAGAAAGGTGCTCCAAGCATCTGAGAGAATACTATTGGGGGTGGTATTTATAAGTTTGTAAGCTAACACTGAAATTTTAAAATAAGTGTTGTCTCTAGTTTGTACTGACGGGGAAACTGAGGCACGGGGGATTAAATGACAGGGCCAAGGTTACAAAATGAGTTATTGACAACTCTGGAAACTGAAGATCTTTCTTATTCACATACCAGATAGAGCATGGGTGGTGTCAGCCAAAGTTGCTCTCCATGTTGTTTGCTTCCAGACGATTCATTCCTATCCTTTGGGGCTTGCCTCCAAGGGTGAGAAGGTAGTTCAGGTTCCACAGCCTGAAGTCCTTAGTCTCTCTGCAGAGGCTTCCAACAAGCTGCCAAGTTACTGCCAAAAGTGAGACAAGTGCTATTTTTTTATGACGTTGGCCCCGGACGGAGACTGCTACTGATTCTCCTCAGGCTACTCTTTGCAGAGCTGAAGGGTGATATCAGCTTTGTGATGGCTGACCAGGGTTGGATCTGTGCAAGTAGATGCAGTGAACAGTCTCTGTCCTGTTGTCATAGCTAGGGCTGTCTGGTCTTGGAGTATCCTGAAGGTGAGGGATGGATTGTGCCCTGGAGCACGCCTGTATTTTGAGGAAATGCCCTGCATGACCTTTCCTATGTGTTGAGATGAAAGTCTAGAGGTCCTGGAACTGCACATGATGCCTGAAGAGCCACTTAAAGGGCCCTCCGCCGGGGCCCCCAACCATGTCTTGTGCCTGGATGCCAGATGGGGGCCTCCATGAACACAGACCTCCAAGGCCTAGAGAGGGGGAAACTGGAGGAGGGAGGTTTGAATTCAGCCGTCAGGAGTGAAAGAGGTGAGCAGGAGGCTTGGGCAAGGGGGTCAGGAACCACGGACCAGATGAACTGACTTTGAGAAAAGTTATTTCATGTGGATGAAATGAAGCTATTGATCCATTAATGTTTAAGGAATTTGAAACATCCATTAAAATATTAAGTGAATTAAATGACTGATTTTCAAGGGAAGGGCATCCCCAAGAAATAGCATGGGGAGTGGCATCTTTAACCAAAAAGAAAAGGAAACAGGGACCGTGGGGTGGTTATGAGGGACATGGAAACAGCCAGGATGGTCCCAAGAGGCATAATTTCTAAGAGGTCTTAACACCTGTCACCCTGCCTATAGTGTGGTTTTAGAGGTAAGTACAAACTGGTTTTGTTTGTAGCTTTGGTGTGGAATCAGGTAGTGTTGTCTGCTGAGTGTACACCTTTATTTCATTAACTACAAGTAACAGTGATTCTTACGTTCTAGGAGTTTTATTCTAAATTAGCAATATGACTTTCATCTCTTGAGTTTTTTTAAATTGTTTTTAATTTGTGATTGAGTCTTCATGAGCTTTAGTGTGTCATCAGGGAATAGTTGATCTCTTTTCTTGTGAGACCTTTTAATTTCATTTACCCTTAGTGTGGATAAGTGTCAGAAAATTGAAACGTACACAGGTATGACTATGTTTGCTCGCCTTTAAGGAAAGCAACCCTGTTGACTTTAAAAGGTCACAGTGAAACACTTCATTATGACAGCGGGGTTATGGTTGTGATAGTTTGATCCACAAACTATTTGCAAGTATGTTGCTTCCTGTGGGTAGTCCCATTTTATAGGGTAGAAATATGGAAGCAGCCTAGTAAAAGTGAATTTGCTTAGTTCATTTTTGAAAGGCTTTTGGATAGTTGAAACAAAATGGCAAATAGGCCCATAGACCAGTTACAAAGTAAGACTAGATTTGAAATTGGTTACAGATTCCTCTCTTGCTCCTGCTTTCTGAAGGAATTTTGTATTATCACTTAGTTTTTAGAATAATGATTGTTTCTGTTCTCTTTTCCTCACTCCAGTATGTGAGTATTCCTTCAGAGATGGGCTGGTATTTTCTTAACGATTTGTTATCTTTCTCTATTTTCCTAGACTGGTGTTAAAATTTTGATAACTGACATATAGGTTTGGTTCCACTGTTAGCTTAGAGGATGTTCACAACTTATTAGCACACATCAGATGCAGAAATGGTATTTCTTGCCATTTACTATTTCTCATAAGATGCTAATATTCATGTGGGCATTTGTCTTCCACAGCATATAATTTGATGTAACTGATTTTCTGTGCTAGAGCTTGTGTTTCTCAAACTGTTTGCTCTATGGACCACTTATTTCCACTGGTGTGGAGATAGTAGAACGTGGTGATGAAGTGTTGATTTTAGGTTAGGACCTAGGGTTGAAGAATCCCAGGTGTTGGGTAGCCTTCACTTAACTGCTGTAAGCGTTCATTTCTTCATCTATGAGATTATCAGTAAATCTCAGAGTTGTGAACATTATTATAAAGGATTTTGAAAAGGGAAAGAGTCCTGGTGGGCTAGAGTAGTCATGTTAATAGTGGTTTGGAGTTGAATCAGATCATAGATGGCTGTCATCTGCAAAGTACTTTTCTGGTTGCTGCCATAATCTTTGTATAATTGGAAGTCTGTAAACTTTATAGCATTCTTTGATTTCTCATCCATTTTTTTCCCACACCATTCATGCTTATATTTTTTGGTCCCGGTCACCATTCCTTACAAAACTAATTAAATGCATTCTTAAATACATAATACTGTCAATATCCATTCACATCTACCACCTCTAAGCCCAACCTTCCATCATCTCTATGCTGGTCTAATTTTTGCTGAGCCTTAAAACCAAAGACAGATTCCAGGGGTTAATATGGGGCCACCAGAATGGGGATTGCACAGAATAATCTTATTTTTCCTCTATTCTTCTAGTCTGTTATGTTCTGAACCCACACATGTTTTCGGAAGGACCAGATGGCTGACACTGGCTAATGGGAACCAAAAGACGAGTGAAAGTAACCTGGTTGTCACATACTCCAAGCTTAGGGGTGCTTCACCTGCCCCAAGATCAATTTCTTTTTTCCTCTGGAGAATTGACCCAGCTGTATCCAAAAAACGTTAATACAGCCTGGCTTATCTAAGGTTAGATTATCAAGTCAAGCAGCAGCATTTGTTGAATTTGAAAGGATTGTGCTCAGGACTGTGGGAGAAAAGAAACAGCTGCCTTTACAAAGGCACTGTGACCTAGTGGTTAAGAGCTTGGGTTTTGGAGTCAGATGGACCTGGGTTCTAATCCAGCTATACCGCTTAGGAGCTCCTTGACTACAAGCCAGTTGCTTAGCCTCTCCCAGTCTCATTTTTCTCATTGTAAAATGGGAGTAATAGTAGTAGTAGTAGTGCATTCTTCGCATATGATATGAGGAATGAATGAAATATTATAGATGAATTATTTACTGTGTGCCAGGCATTGTTCTAAATATTAGCCTTTGTTAATATTAAAGAGCTCATAATCAAATGAGAGGATAAGCACAAAGGAAAAAGAACAAGGCTTGAAAGGTCACCAAAACATTATCATGTAAAACATAAAATTGAGTAGAAGTGCTAATGCTAAAGACAGTGCTAAAATGCTTAGAGTCCGGCAAGTTTCTGAGACTTCATGAAAGAGAATTCTCAAGTCTATGGAAGATGGTTGCTGTGATTCACCTTGCGTAATCAAGGCATTCCAGGTTTAGAGAATGACATCAACAAAGATCTTTAGGAGTCAATATAGACCTCTGAGCAAAAGAATGATAAAGCAGCTGACTTTCCCCACTACATTTAAAGAGACAAGTTGACTAAGTAAAAATAGCCATATTCTTGAACGAAGGAAGGTGATCAAACAGGAAGAGACCGCCCTGGGGGCCCAGCAGAATGAGCACACTGTAGAACTAGGCAATGCACTAAGTGGGCAACCAGAGAAGAACAGCCAAAGGCAATGACAGTGTTGTTAGGAGTGAATCAGGTGGTCAGGGGACCGAGAAGAGAGGAATTATGAGGTAGGTTTTCTTCTTTGAAGGTGGGGAAAGATCAAGTGCAGACTGAGCTGTGGCCAACGTTTGCAGACCAGGAATCCACACTAGCTCTAAGCAGAGAGCTCTTGGTGTGCGGGAACTGCCAGTTTGCCGACGTGAAAAGAGCCCCAGACTGGGTACTGGTGAGCCCTGAAGTCGCACCCCAGCTCTGCCACTCAGTGAGCACGGGTAAGTCATCCACCTTCCACGGGTGGCCGTGATGGCCCTCCCTCCTCTGAGGCTAAAGAGAGGGAGGCCGGAATGCCCAGAGCAGCCTCCTTCCTGTCTCAGGATAAAAAGGATCTCAGGAACCCACTTTGTGTGGTAGGAGCTCCTAGTGGTGGGTTATAAACAACCCTCAGTTACTGGGATAGTCAAATTGCAACCATAATCAGTGACTCAGAGCAGTGAATGTGACATTGGTTAATTCTACTTTGAGGGCCTGACCACTGCTTCCCTGGAATTTTGCAGACCTTTGGAATTGGGGGCACTTAACATGGTTGTCACTCACAAGCTTTCTCTGAGTTGGCCTCAACTGAGCACTAGAGAGTTGGTTGCAGAAGTGTCTTTCTGCAGTTTTCCAAGCACTTTATGCAGAGAGCAAGAATTTTCGTTTTTTATTACTATCCTGTTAGTGTGCCCTAACTTTTTTCACCTCATAACACAAGCTGGCTGAAGCATAGGATCAACACTGAGTGCTTTGAAAGAAAGCTGTTTGATTCCTGTTCACTGAATGCCGTTTCTTTCAGGGTAGATTTAAGGGCTCTGCCCTTAAAGTACATTGCTGTTGACCCTAGTTTCAGGGTTCAAGCCACCCCATGGGTTAACTTCAACAGATGAAAATTTTTCCTTGGCTACAGCAACATCCCTAATCCTGACCAGCCATGGAGAGGTTCGGTTCTTGCAAGGAAAATGAGTGAATGTGGGAATGGCTCACCACATTGGGAAAACAAAACTCACATCCTGCTGATGGTTGGCTGAGGACTGTCATGTCCACATACAAAGAAAAGCATGTGGCACAGTTTTAGGACAAAGGTGAGCAGAGATCCACCGTGGAAAGGGGCAAATTTTTCTTATAGAGAGAACATCCAAGGCGTGCCCCGGCGGTAAGCAGTACTGGCGGGTGACAGCAGGCACACGCATGGAGGCTTGCTTTCCCTCGCTCCTCGCCCCCACCCCCCGTCAGTCAGCTGGTGGTGCGCACCCCCTTAGTCACGCCCTGTCCGGTGAAGATGTTTGGAAGACGGAGATGGCCCTAAGCCGTTTCTGGAGGGGTGAGATAGACTCCCCAGCCTCTTCAGTAGGACATACAGCGTGGTATTTGGGACCATTGGTGTAGGTCATTAGATCAGGGGAAGACTATTCAGCAACAACACAACCTCAGGTGGTAATTTTTCTTGGGTGAAAAAGTGTGATTAACATTTTGAAAATTGAAGTCTTGGAGTACTTTAGTTTTAAAAACATGTCATTCCAGTTCTAGCATTTCAGAGTTCTGACTGACAGTCTGAGCAGTACATCAGCTGTTGAGTGAGGAAGACCAGCACATTGGCAGTGGTAGAAGAATGGACTAAAGTTTAGAGCAGCCCACGTAATTCAACGTGGCTTTTGTTTGTGGTATCCAGAATACCTATCTATAGTTGGTAAGAATCATGGTGCCCACTTTTCTTAGAAAATGGCAGGAATTCCTCGGCCATCATTTTTTGACTAAATTTGTTGGGATTAAATGTGATCTAGAGGAAAAGAGTGGGAAAAGGCAATAGCAGAGAAACATTGAAGAAAGGAGTTTTTCTTTTAATTGAAAAAATTTACATTTAATAGTTAGGCCATGCTTTTTGTTCTTTCACATAGGTGTAGAGAGAAAGGTCGAAAGATACAACATCTGGGAGTCAAGCCAGAGGAGGCATATTGGTGGGGGTTTGATTTGGTTTGGTTTTTATCAGTCCCTACCTTAGAGGGATTTATTAATTTGTAGTAGATTCATTCTCCTGAATTCCTTCATCATCTTCATTCTCATACTAGAATTACTGAAAGATGGTTGTTTTTAATAGAGAAGAGGAGGGGTGTCTGCAGCTAGAATTGAGAAATTTATCTGCTGGGTTATGTTTGTAAGGCTTATCTACCGGTCACACCAGAGGTATGTCTACATAAATACACACATGCCGACACATAGTATGTGCACACATGAATGCATGTATTTTATATCCCTCCTTTGACAAATGATTCAAAAGGAGAGTACTTTTTGGGAGAGGAGATTACTTTCACGTTTTTTGCTACAATGCACAAAGGGATGTTAAGATCGATTTAGAAAGATTCTCCCGTGTTACCAGGAAGAGCTTTGCTTTCTTAAAGGCACTAGAATTTAATTCAGAGACAGTTAAACTATTTAAATAAAACTAAAATTTTATCCCATTGTTAAGCCAGAGGAGGACTAATTTTCATTTTAGCTGTCATACTTTTGATGTTAGGAGAAACCTCAGAGATATGTAGTATAGCTCCCTCATTTCACAGATAAACTAGGATCCAGAGAAATAAAGTGATTTAAATGTGCTTTTCAGAGTTGGTTTATTGCAGAACCAGGACTAGAACCCAGGCCAGTTCCCGCTGCTCCAGTCTTAGGTAGAGTTCTGGAGTCATGCCGCAGGCTTTGAATGTCAGCTTTGCTGTTTTATTATGCACATTGTTTAATGCGGTGTGCCTCAGTTTCCTCATCTGTAAAACAGATAACAGTACCTGGCTCTTGGGTATTGTGATTATTAAATAAGATAACATTGTTTAGTACATAGAGATTACTTAATAAATATTAAGTACCATTTTATTGTTGCTATCTAGTCTTCCTGCCTTATTTGGGGAACCCATTCACTCCACTTACTTACCAATTACTTACCGAGTGAAGTAATTCTTTCATTAAAACTGATCTAAATAAACAGTGATGTGGTAGAAGCAACCACACACTGATCTGGTCTTTACTTTGCTCTCAGGACAGGAATCCTATCAGGTATGGTTTATGGTGCAGGAGTATGGTTTAGTCTTCCAGGCCCACCCAGCATTTCAGTGACAGAAGTGACAGTCAGGTTCCTGATTTAATCCTTGGACTGGACTTCGACATTAAAATGTTCCAAATAGATTTTGTGGCTTTTCACAGAGTAGTAGCCAAGATTTTTCTGTGAAATAAATTTGATCTTAAGTCAGCTGTTTTAATAAGTTACTAGGATATCCCCAAAATGTGGCTAAGTAACTTGCTTGTTGAAGAAAATGGGGTGTTCTGTGACTTCTTTATTTAATCCTTGGGAGTCAGCGTTGTCCTTATGACATCACATCAGATGATTTAGGGGCGTTGAATGGTTCCGAGCCAGTGTGAACTCTTAGAAGGGCGTGGAGGCCATTTTATCATGCCCGTGTTGGATGTTTTCTCTCATCCCTCTATACTTGGCATCTGGGCAAGTGGGCAATGCAGACCTGTGACCAATCTTGACAACTAAATTATGGAAGGTACTCTTGGGGGCAGGAGGTATTTTATGATCTATTTAGGAATAAACCAAAGCAAAAAGTAGTTAGATTTGATTTTTTTATTAGCTCTTTTTTATTTATTTTGTCTCTAAAAATGATAGTATAGCTTTCCTGATGACTCACTCTATTTAGGAAAGAAAAAAGTAGCTGCAATATATTTTATCTATTAAAGATTTTTAATGATCATAAAGCACTTTTTAACATAGCAAGTTATTGATTTGGAGAGGCTTTACTTTGTCAAATATGACAATCATGGTCAAAATCATTCTTATTACGCTGCTCGGCAATTCCAGCTTATGGAAGTGTGAAACCATGTTTTAAAGATTTCATAACCCATAAGTTGAGCCAGGTGTCTTCTGAATTGTGTTATTACAGAACATTTCCCATTAAACACTGGGTGTTTCTGTGTTACTTTTCTTTAATGGAGTTGAGATTCAGTGCCTCTTGAAGTTTGAATGCCACTCATAGACATTTCAGCATAAAGAACCCTCCAAAGTTTTTAGCTGTATATTGTCACCTTGAGAGACTCTTGTTTGATAGAAACTCTTTAATCTTTAGTAAAGGAAGAATTCCTCAATTCTGAGTTCTCTCACTTAGCATGTTGCTGAGTACAGCATCACATGCTGAAGAAACTGGAATAATTTTGGTCAGGCTGGATGAACTTCTGGCAAGTCTTGTAACCTGTCTTTAGTTTCAGTAGGTGTAAACCCAGAGGGAAACTGTAGTCAGTATCTGCCTATATACATAGCTCTGTTAAAGTTTAAAGATGTTGCTTGTAACTTGTATGATTAAGATGGTTTTGGTTTTTAGCTATAGGCAGTGCTCACAAAGCTAGACTTTTCACAGCCACATCAGAACAAACTAAAAGTTTCTTGATAACAGTTGATAGGGCATTTGTTTAACCTTGCTTATAAATATCTTACAAATTTTGCCTTTTAGTTTTATAAGTTGTACTCTTCAGCAGGCATTAATAGGATTGGGGTAGGGGGTTGTTTTCTTTTGGATATATGTTAAACCACCAAACCTGTTTGCTGGGAAATTCCTAGCACTACTGTGTAAAAGAAGTTTGCACAGTTGTATATAGGTATTAGAGAATTCCAGCCTACCAATACCTCATGGAAATGAATTTGGAATATCATGAGGAAGAGAATAGCTCCAGATTTTTTTCACTGGTAGTTTCTAGAATAGTTAATTCACTTGTGACTTATTTGTTTAGGTAGAGAAATGGGAACTTTAAAAAAACTTTTTCTTTCACTGAGGAGAGTCAGGGTACTGTGTTTTTTTTTTTTTAAACCTGGTTTGTTATTCCATACATGATTTAACAGTTAAGACACAGTGCCTAAATGTAGGTCTAATTGTTCTCTAAGATACCACTTTGGGGCTAAAGCTAAAAAAAGAAAATGAGTTTTTATGTGACTTGAAAGAGCAAATATTCAATCTTGTAGAATTATGTATTTTAATACCTTATACCAAGCATCCCTGTGGAGGTCTTTGCAGTTGCCACCAGCTACTTGGGGAACAGAAGAAGTGGTCTCTGTATATTTAGCCAGCCTCCTATTAGAAAGACAGGAGTCAACCTTCAGAAGTCTCCCTGCCCTCTTGCAGTGCCCGCGGGCACAAAGCTGAGTGGTTTCTGCTAAAGGGAAGAGAAAGCTGATCCGTAGTTTGCAAAACCCACCTAACCTTTGCTAAGCATGAACCTCATTGCTTTCTCTTTAATGTTAGTGAAGCTGGGTGTCAGAATGGTGCCAACCAGGATTTTGTTTGCTTTCTTCTAGATATGGGTTTGTGGAGTTTGATGATCTGCGAGATGCAGATGATGCTGTTTATGAACTGAATGGCAAAGACCTTTGTGGTGAGCGAGTAATTGTTGAGCATGCCCGCGGCCCGCGACGAGATGGCAGTTACGGTTCTGGACGCAGTAAGCATTTAAAGGGCATTTGTATCAGTGACATGCCTGTTATTAAATGTTGATTTTTAAAGTAATTAATTAATTAATGTTACATTGAAATGTATTGATATTTAAGCCATTTGTTTTATAAATTTATGTATCTTTTTAAATGTAAAATTGCAAATAAACATCTTTAATAATGTTTAATTGTAATTAAATTAATGACATAAATTTCTTGTTTTAATACTTTATAAATATGTTTAATGATGTGTGTTTGTGTTGTTGTTTTTTTTCTCTGTAATGCAATTGTTTAACATAGATTTAACAAAGACCTCAATGTTTTAATTAAAAGAATCCTTTGAGGCTAAGATGACTGCCTGTTCCATTTGCTGACCTTGGGT
Organism: Balaenoptera acutorostrata; assembly: GCF_949987535.1. Classification (NCBI taxonomy): domain Eukaryota; kingdom Metazoa; phylum Chordata; class Mammalia; order Artiodactyla; family Balaenopteridae; genus Balaenoptera; species Balaenoptera acutorostrata. Next base: position 23,140,360 of record NC_080064.1, on the reverse strand, counting down.
TACCTTTCCATGCGTGGCTCTTTGAACCATTGTGGCCCTTGGCTGACCAAAAACAGGAAGCCATGTGACGACCGCAACCTTTCCCCATTAGACCTGGGTGGTGAGGATCCCAAGGGTTAGACACAGATGAGATTAAACTGAAATAGGTGCCTGAAAATCTTTTTTTCGTATAAAATGTTCACAAAAACTTTAATCACTGTGAGTAACGCCAGTAACTGATTTAGTAATTTGGTTAGTTATTTCTAAATTGTTAAATTGTTGATAGTTTTTAATTTATGCATGTTAATTTTAAATATAAATATTAATGAATATACATACTTACAACTTTGTAAATTAAATTAAATTTTCATGTTAGCTGACTGCTTTTTTTTAAATCTAGATTAGAATTAAGGGTGGGGATAGAGTTAAAATATATACTATTTGGGGTGGGGGTAGATGGTATATTTAAGGGGAATATGTGCTGTATCATTTTTTCTTTTTCCTCCACTGAAGTAATCTCATCTATTTGAACCTTCCAAAGGTGGATATGGTTATAGAAGAAGTGGCCGAGATAAATATGGCCCTCCTACCCGCACAGAATACAGACTTATTGTGGAGAATTTGTCAAGTCGGTGCAGCTGGCAAGACCTAAAGGTTTGGGCCCTGTTAACCTTCTGGGTTACAGCTGGGCAGGAGTTAAGGTTGAGTTAAGGAAAGAGGTTATTTTATGCAGGCCCAGGCACACAGAGAAAGCTTTCCCAAAGCATTTGGAGATTTTCCAATTAAAGTTTCCATAGGAACACAAAAGACACTGGAATCTCACTGCTACTGTATGTTATGGGGCCAGCATGCTAAGGACAACCTATGTTATGTGAAATTTTCCTGTGTAGAGAATATTACAGAGAGATAACAATGTAGTTTCTCCCTAATAAAAGAAAAAATTGCAGCCAGCAGTTTCCTGCAGTATTAGTTGTAATAGGCAAGTTTGTGTCAGCTTCCAGTGTAGAGCCTCATTGGTGAAAATGACTATCTGACCCATGTTCTTTTCTAAGATTTATTTGTTTTTCATTGAATATTTGTCCTGAAAGAGTTTTAATGTCAAAAAGTACAGTCCAGTGGTGTACTGGCCATGCAGTGTACTGATCACAGCTCGTTTTTTGAAAATGGTGTTGGTTTTTAATCTCAAAAGGGAAAAAACCTTATTGAGCGTGCCTTAACCTGGATGGTCTTAGGAGGGCAAATGTAAAGGTTGCTCAGAGTTTCCTATCTCACTTCTCATTTTTAGTCCATCATTAAACAAGTCATCTCTAGCAAAATGAGTGAATATGTTTAGGTTCAGCAAAAAGTAGTAACTTATCAAAGCACTTTTACATCTTTTTTTTTCTTTTTTTAATGTGCTCTCAACAGTCTTTAACAAACAAAGATAAGATCCAGAAAACGTTAATTCGCACAGTTGGTCTTAGCAGAAGAGCTGAGACTAAAACATATGCTGGTATTTTTTCTAGTACACTGTGTTGGTTGTCAGTATTACAGCAGGCCCTTACTGAGTGTCTGCCAACAAGACTGTCCTCTCTGAAGGAATGATTCCAGTATTCTGAGAGTTAAGGATTGAACATTATGGCTAGAAACTAGAAAGGCTGTCAAACTTGCGGTTAAAATGGAGCCTAGCCAACGTCCTCAGTTGGTTTTATACTTCTGTGTCTTTGGCAGTTTCCCTCTCAGGAAAGGAGAGTAAGTCGAGCCAATTTCCTAGGAAGTCAAGGAAGCCTTCAGAGCAGGACTTTGGAGCCCACCTGCCTGGACGGAATCCCAGCTCTGCCACTTATCAGTTATTTTACTTCAGCAACTTACTTTCCTCTTGCACTTCATATTCCTCAACTATAAAATGGGAGAAATACTCATTTTCTACTCAGAGTTATTGTGAGAAATGAATGCATTTTTATATAAAAAGCCTAGAATGGTTCCAGGCACAAATGCTAGCTATTAATCACGGAAATGCAAAAATAAAACTAATGTAAGGTGGTATATTGTTAGTTTTTAAAAATGTGTAAATTCATAATAGCCAGTGGTGGCGTTGAGTTGAAATTTATAGAGTAGTGGCATTGAGAATTGGTCGTTTTACCCACGGTGTGGGTGGTGCTAAGAATTTAGGTCCTTAAGTCTGGCTGCTTATGTTCAGACCCCAGCTCCTTCACTTACTACCTGAACGACCTTGAGCAATTTGCTTAATATCTCTTGTATTTCACTTTCCTGTACAATAGGGATAATGATTGTATCTACCTCATGTGGCTCTAAATAGGACTAAATTAATTAAATCCTACCTATCAACCAATGAACATTCAATATGTTAGCAGCTATTTTATTAATTTGGAAGTATGGCAATATCTCAACTTGCCCAGGATAGTCCCAGGTGTGGCATAACTTAATAGCATCTTCCTTTACTCTTAGATGTATCCCAGTTTGGATGATAAATTATATGGGCTCCCTGCCTTTTTCCCAGAGCCCCCACTCCTGCAAATAATTCAGCTGAAGTAAAGAAATTTTTGCATGAAGACGGTCATTGCTAGATTATGAATAATGGCCAAGGACTGTATATAAAACCCAGAAATCCCAGAAGTCCCAGCAATTGGGAAATCCTCAGAAAAAGTATTGGACACACTAATTATGAAGAATGTAATGTATGTTAAGACATGTAAACATTTTATGATGCAGTGAGTAGAGGAATAGTATCAAATGGCATATAGTCAGTGTTTGTAACTTTGCAAAATAGGGAGAGGAAAGCAATAACAAAAATGAACTGCTATTGAATATTCATGTATTCATTCCACAAATATTTATTATTGAGTATATATTATATATAAACAAACATGGGGAAATTGGCTACAAGACCCCAGATTTCATTTTCTTTTTAAACACTAACCACATGTTCTCTTATTTATATATCACTTCAGTATTTATCTGTCATGTTAGTTGTATTCTCTCTTTGGGTTATATTAAGTCCTCAGAGAGAATGAGGAAAGAGGCTTATAATAGTGAAGGGACATGGGTGGTCATTCCACTTTGAAGCCAGAGCTGGACAATATTGTTGTATCGTCTTTTTGTCTTTCGTAATCCATTTTTGAATTTGTTTACCTCTTACCTTAGATATTTATCCACAGCTATACATGTTTTCAATAAGGATTTATGATGAAATGCAAAAGACCTGAGTTAAATGTAGTAACTTGAGCTTCTAAAGCTTCTGTAAACAAAGAACTTGCTACTATAAAATTTGGGAAATGATAGTTAACTAAAAAATTTTATATTCAAACAAAACTATTAAAAGAAACCGTTAAATTATTTATTTATTATCTCTACTACCCACCTAATGCCTAACACTTCAGAGAACCTCAGTAAATGGTCGGTGTGTAGCTGGAAATACTTAAGAGTCGACTTCATCCTGAGGAAAGCTAGCATTTCTTCCTAAAGGAAAGGGAAAACTTTCATTATGATTGTGTTAGATATTTTCACAAAATGTGTCTTAACCTATTGGGGGGTTTTGTTTTTCTTTAGGATTATATGCGTCAGGCGGGAGAAGTGACCTATGCAGATGCTCACAAGGGACGCAAAAATGAAGGGGTGATTGAATTTGTGTCTTACTCTGATATGAAAAGAGCTTTGGAAAAGTTAGATGGAACTGAAGTCAATGGCAGAAAAATCAGATTAGTTGAAGACAAGCCCGGTTCTAGACGACGCCGGTCCTACTCCAGGAGCCGGAGTCACTCAAGGTACTAATAATGTGTTGGCGCTTGCTGTAAATTCATTAATGAGCACATAGATAATCCATTTTCATTATTCTGTTGAAGTCTCAGTACCATGGTTCTGTCTGGTCCAGTTACTCAGAACTTTGAACTGAACATTTATTTGCAAAACTCTTGAACTCTTTTGTCATGAGTACAAATAGAAGTAAAGTCCTTTCTCTGATGCAGGTATCAGTGACCTTCTCTCACATTTCTTCTTGGGTCCCCTAAATCATACCATTACTGGGGGTGAACATGACCACTCACCCCTTGTTACTCTCCCAGATACTCCAGCTACTCAGGAGTGGACACTTTGTCTTATTTGGCAGCTGTTTTGCAGATGAGCCAGGCATTTGTGAACAAGACACACATGGTCCGTGCCCTCATGAAACTCAATCTAGTGGAGAAGACGGGCATTGAGCAAATAATTACCATTGTGATAAGTATGTCAAAGGGAAGGTACGCGGCCCAACTCGTCCGGAGAGCTGGCAGAGGCTTCCCTAAGGACTGTCATAGAAGCTGAGACCTAAAGGATGAGTTGGACATGGTGGGCAGAGAGGGGGGATAGTGCCTTTTTAGCAGAGAGAGCAGCGTATTTTGAAGGCCCTGTTGTGGGGAAGGGGGAAGCAGAGGAGCATGGCTTGAAATGAGGTAGAGAAGAGGGAGATCCTGCTGAGCCACAGGCCAGGTTAAGGGTTTAAGAGTAGCGGGAAGTCATTAGTCTAAGCCTTTCAGGTTTTGTTGTTTTGTTTTTTAACTCTTTATTGAAAACAATACATAAAGCATTAGAGAAAATACGAACTTTGAGTCCCCTTATACTTATCACCCATCCAGCTTCAGTATCTTTCATTTTGCCAGTCTTGTTTCATCACCCCCTCCTACTTCATTGTTTGAAGGCAAATCTAGACATCCTGTCATTCTGCCTATAAAGTGGGTATCTCTAACCTTTTATTTATTTATTTTATAAATTGATTGGTTGATTTTTGGCTGCATTGGGTCTTCGTTGCTGCACCTGGGCTTTCTTTAGTTGTGTCATACGGGGGTTACTCTTCATTGCAGTGCACGGGCTTCTCATTTCGGTGGCTTCTCCTGTTGCGGAGCACAGGCTCTAGGCGCATGGGCTTCAGTAGTTGTGGCTCGTGGGCTTTAGAGCGCAGGCTCAGTAGTTGTGGTACACAGGCTTAGTTCCTCCGCGGCATGTGGGATCTTCCCCAACCAGGGCTCAAACCTGTGTTCCCTGCATTGGCAGGTGGATTCTTAATCACTGCGCCACCGGGGAAGCCCTAACCTTTTAAATAAAATCATGAGGCCATACCACAGCAACACATCTGTATTCACCTTTCCCCAGTTGCCTCAAATATGTATGTATTTTTGTAGTTGGTTTGTTCATATTAGAATCCCAACTAGGTGTACACATTGCAATCAGATGACATGTGTCTTAATTCTCCTTTTAATCATGGCTGCATCGTCCTTCAACCTCTTTTTATTTTCCATCCATTTAGTTGTGGAAGAAACGGTTTTCTGTTTTGAAGATTTTTCCGTAGTTGAGATTTTGCAGATTGTGCTCTTCTGGTGATGTTTAGCACATCCCTTTATCCTGTCCCTTATGTTTCCTATAAAGTCATACTTAGGTCTTGCGGGCATTTAGAGTAAGGCCAGTATTTTAGCAGGTGCTTTGTACTTCCTGTTGCAGCACTTGTGTGGTATCTGGATGTCCCACTTTGAATGATGATAACATGCATCTGTGTGAGCCGTCCATTATACAGTTCTGCGCCAGCATTCCACCTAACAGTGGAATTATTAACATCTGCTGATAATCATTACCTCGAGCCATTCAGCTGTGGTTGTAACATTATGTCTTTCTAGTTTTCCGTTCTTTGTGCATTTAAAGGCTGTAGTTCTATGAAGGATGATTTCCCTCTTCCACCCTTTTGCTACCACCCTAAAATAAATTTTTTATAAGAAATGGAAAGTAAAAGTTGATACCTTTATTTACCAATTTTCAGTATATTGAATGTGCCCAGCAACACCCAAAGGTGGTGGTGAGGTTGCTTGTTTAGTATTATTTTGAATGAATTCTTGGATATTTGCATATTTAATGTTTGATCCATTGCAGTCAATTTGTTTTTGCTCAAATTGTTCTGTCTTTGGTCATTGGGAGCCCTTCAGGTTGGCTTCTGTGTCTTTTGGTTTTGTTTGATTTTTGTGTGACTGTGCTTTACTAAATATTTCCGCAAATTTTTTATTGCAGCATTTTCAAACATAAAATGTTGAAAGAATAGTTCATAAACACTCATGCTCTCCTTATAGCTTCAACAGTTACTAAAATTCTGCCTTTCTCTCTGTATATTTATAGACACGCACTATACATTTATTTTGCTGTAGCATTTGAAGGGAGGTTTTGGAGAGTGACACTTCACCCCCAAATACTTCAGCGTGTATCTCCAAGAATGAGGATAAGCACACTTCTGTCTTCCAACCTAAGAACATTAACAGTGATCCCATAAAGTCATCTAGTGTCCAGGCCGTATTCAGATTTCCCCAGTTGTTCATGGCTGTCCTTAGAGCTGTGTTTTCTCCTGGCCAGGATCCATCCAGTCATGTATTGCAAGGGGTTATTGGGTCTCTTCAGTCTGAAGCAGTCCCCCTACCTCATCCCCCCACCCCACCCCATGACAGTTACTTTTCTTAGCTTTTTTTTTTTTTTTTTTTTTAATACTGTCCCACATTCTGAATTTATGTTTCCTCTTTGTATTGTTGTACTTTATCCCCTGAGCTTCCATAAACTGGAAGTTAGATCTAGAGAGGTGTGATTGAGATACAGATTAAAAATTTTGAGCAAGAGTTCTTTCATAGATGATAGTACCCAGGAATCTTTGAAAGTCTCTTTCCATCATGATGAGAGGTTCCGTCTTTGCCTTTCCTGCCCTGCACCTGGAATTGGTCATTTTCCCCAAGGAGCCCTGGTTGCTTTTGGTAGGAAACGACAGAGTCCACAGTCTCGGCTTATTAGAGACTCTTTAATCTTGGAGGGTACAGTTGACCCTTGAACAAGCGGGGTTGGGGCGCCAGCCCTTCACATCCGCAGTGCCCACACCTGTGGATTCAGCCAACCGCAGATCGTGAGGTACTGTAGTGCGTATCTGTTGAAAAAACCCTGTATGTAAGTGGACCCGGGCAGTTCAGACCCATGTTGTTCAAGAGTCAGCTGTATTTTTAAAACAGCTCTCTGGTCTCAGTTGAATAAATAAGTGAAGGGCAAAAGTGTATGCAGGAAGGCTGGTTAGGGGGCTGCTGCGGTACCAGGGAGAGTGGTGGTGGCTTGCTGGGGGCCAGCCGAGGTGGATGAACTGGAGAAGATCAAGAGGAGAATCAGCAGCGCAGAAGAGGGTGAGGCAGAGAGGGGAGTCGAGGGTGGCTGTGGTTCCTCGTGTGAGGAACTGGTGAATAACAGCGGCATCGGTGGGAATAAGGAAGGAACCCAGCAAGAAGAGCACGTCTGGGGGGCAGTGGGTTCAGGAATGGAGGCACTACGAGTTTCAGGCAGGCCATTCCAGGCGGAGTGTTTGCGGGTGACTGGATCTCTGGGCCCAGAGCACGGGAGAGAGTTCTCTTTCAGCTTTGTGCCTGGACACAGCCAGGGCCATGCATATTTTTTGATAGAAAGGATGTCTGAATTGACTCTTTTCAGCCAGCATTTTGTCAGCAAGTATTAAAAAAGAAAAAACTTTCTCCCCTAGATCTCGCTCTCGAAGCAGACATTCTCGTAAGAGCAGAAGCCGAAGCGGCAGCAGCAAAAGCAGTCATTCTAAGAGTAGATCCCGATCCAGGTAGGTCTTCCTGGTATTCATGCAGGGCCCACATGCACCGTTTCCCACTTTGGTGTTAATGGTGTTCCCAGTCTTCCCTCACCCCAGGATTCCCAGCTCTGGACTTGAGTCTCGGGGGTTCAGAAAGCAGTCCTTGGCCAGCACAAGCCGGGCTTTGTATTGTGCGGCACAGCTCCACACATAGCTTTAGTCTGTTCTTCTCATGAGCAGCCTGAAAGTACGAAGTCACATGCGTCTTCGCCGTCCCCATGTCTCCCCAGGTCAGGGTCCCGTTCCCGGAGCAAGAGCCGCAGCCGCAGCCAGAGCCGCAGCCGCAGCAAGAAGGACAAGAGCCGGAGCCCCAGCAAGGACCAGAGCCGGAGCCGCAGCCGCAGCGCCGACAAGCGCCGCAGCAAGAGCAAGGACCAGGCCGAGGAGAAGGTCCAGAACAGCGACAGCACCGGCAAGTCCAAGAGCCGCAGCCCCAGCAGGCAGAAAAGCAAGAGCAAAAGTAGAAGCCGCAGCCAGGAGAGGGGCACGCAGGAGAAGCGGGGCAGCGCAAGCCGAAGCAGAAGCAAGGAGAAGAGCCTGCGCAAGAGCCGCAGCCGGAGCCGCAGCAAAGGAGGCAGCCGCAGCCGCAGCCGCAGCCGCAGCAAGAGCAAGGACAAGAGGAAGGGGAGGAAGAGAAGCAGGGAGGAGAGCCGCAGCCGCAGCCGCAGCCGCAGCAAGAGCGAGAGGAGCAGAAAACGGGGCGGCAAGCGAGACAGCAAGTCGGGCAGCAGCAGCAAGAAGAAGAAGAAGGAAGACACCGACCGCTCCCAGTCCAGATCGCGATCCCGCTCAGGCTCGAAGGAGCGGGAACACGCCAAGTCCGAGTCCGGCCAGAGGGAAGGCCGAGGGGAGAGTGAGGATGCTGGCGCCAATCAGGAGACCCGGTCCAGGTCGAGGTCCAATTCCAAATCAAAACCAAACCTCCCGTCAGAATCACGCTCCAGATCAAAGTCCGCCTCAAAAACCCGATCCCGGTCCAAGTCTAGATCCAGGTCTGCATCCAGATCGCCCTCCCGGTCTAGATCTAGGTCCCACTCAAGGTCCTAACTGGCTACGACCACAGCTGGAACTACCCAAGAAGTCTTTTGTACATGTTTGGTAGCCGTAGCACAAGTGATTGAAGTAGAACATATGTCACTGCTGTACATTTTTAACTCCCCTAATGGTGTGTCTACAGTTGTTAAGTCTAAGCGCTTCCTCTCCATAAAGCCTCCTGGCGTCAGGCCTTCCTGCTCGACCGAAAGCAGTCTTCTCTTTGAAAACCCCCTTTACTCATGGCCCACAGTAGAATATCCAAAATGCCTTGGCTTTGAGGCCTGGCCTTTCCTACAGGGAGCTCAGTACCTGGATGGCTTTAAGGCTGGAATGATGACATAGGTAGGTATGGTGAGTTCAACCATTTTGCCCTTGAATTGATGCCCTTTGATGTATGCCATTTAGTGAAAGTGCTAAGTCTTAAGTTTCCTACCACTTTGGTTTCATATTTTTGGACTTAACAAAGTTGTGAATAGCACAGTCGAGGAAAATTGATACCTGCAGTAACCCATAGGAAATAAACTGTAGAGTTCCATATTCTGGTATTGTGATTATATTGTTTTATATTAAAAAAGAAAAGAAAAGAATTTTTTTTAATTTTATTTTTCCCCGTCTTGCAAAGTATAGTGACCCCTGTTTCCATTAAATTTGAATAAAGACTATTTTTGCTTGACAAAATTTCATGGTGCTTGAATTGACATTGCATTTCCTGATGCATCTTGATATCTTTTTCTTAGCATAAAAAGTTCATGGTATAATGGCTGTTTTGTTCCTTGAGATCACCCATGGGTAGGGAGCCAACACTTTTCCTGAAGGAGTTTTCTCACCCAACAGAATAAAGTCAAGTTTCTTAGGGGTTTATAAATCCTTCCTATCAAGACTCCTATGGCCAAGCTGATAAGTGAATCAAGTTGGCAACTCAGAGCATCACCAGATGAGCTCTTCATGAACAGAGTTCTTTCTTCTGTGCTGATTGTTGAATGTCTTGCCACGATGAATCTGAAGTGTAGAATACCTCATTGCCTTAGAATTTGGATTAATCGAAACCAGGAAGAAAAACCATTCAGGATTACCCTTGTCCCACTCACTCTCTGTTACTTGTCTGACCTATCTCTGTAGGAGGTTCCAGAGATAGATAGAGTGGTTCTGATCTGGTCTCCACCGTTAAGGGACTGTAGAGAGGCATCGATCAGAGCAGGAGGGAAGCTGGAGGGCCTGTGTGACAGGCTGTGACAAGCTTGGGAGGAGAGAGAGCCCCTTTCCAGACTGCTGCCTGTGGACGTACTGGGGGCTGTTCCTAGATTTAAAATGCTGTCCTGTTGCCTTCTATGGACCATACCCTGTACGACATGCTGGGAAGACACAATCAGTTTCTTGCCCTCCTGGAGTTTTTTTTTTTTTTTTTTTTTTTTTTTTTAATTTTTATTTATTTATTTATCTATCTATGGCTGTGTTGGGTCTTCATTCCTGTGCGAGGGCCCTCTCCAGTTGCGGCAAGCGGGGTCCACTCCTAATCGCGGTGCGCAGGCCTCTCACTGTCGCGGCCTCTCCTGTTGCGGAGCACAGGCTCCAGACGCACAGGCTCAGCAATTGTGGCTCACGGGCCCAGCCGCTCCGCGGCATGTGGGATCCTCCCAGACCAGGGCTTGAACCCGCGTCCCCCGCATCGGCAGGCAGACTCTCAACCACTGCGCCACCAGGGAAGCCGCCCCTCCTGGAGTTTTGTGATCTGGTTGCAAATGATAGACACCACTGGGGTAAAGTGGGCATTCAGAGAAGGGAGTTGGACTTTCATCTGGGTTTAGAGACATCTCGGAGGAGACAACACTTAGGCTGACCCTTTGGAGATGTTGGGGTGGGAGGCCTTCCTGTTGAAAGAAACATCTGCGGAGCAAAGCCACAGAGCTGGGAAAGCACCGAGCATGGGCGCTCAAGGAACGTGGACTTGGATAATGGGGAAGGAGAAGCAAGGTTGGCCAAGTGGATCACGTTAGAGGACGTTAAATACGAGGAGGAGGAATTTGGCCCTTGAGTTACGTAGAAGATATTTGAATAGAGGATCGGGTTGTAGAGCTGTGCTGTGGAAGGTGGATCTGACGGTAAGTGATGTGAGAGATCGGAGGCAGGGAGACCAGCAGTAAGTGCAGATGCTCTGGGGCCTGAACAGAGGCAGTAACAGGAGGGAACAAGAGAGATGAGCAGGTGACCTGGGGAAAGGGCCTGTAAGAGGTGATCAAGATGGTGAAGCCTTTCTGAGGAATGGGGAAGATGAGGGTGAGGGGGTTCAGTTTGGGAAACTTGGAATTTAAGGAACAGACAGAAACCAAACCAAGGAACCTCACTTCACCTCCCTAGAGCTTTCCCTGCATTCTTGTGTCATGCTGACAAGGTGATAACTCCAACCAGTAGAATTCCCACTGCCTCAGGTCTTAGGTTGGTCTCCAGTAGGTGACAAGAATTCAACATTCCCTAATTTTATCCCTGTAAGGATGGGAACGTTTCTTGGTTTTGTTTTTGTTTTTGTTTTTTTCAAGTTTAAAATTTTTTAAGCCTTTCTCTTTTTTTTTTAAGCCTTTTTTTTTTTTTTAATCTTGGCTGTGCCACGTGGCTTGCAGGGATCTCAGTTCCCCAACCAGGGATTGAACCTGGGCCACGTCAGTGAAAGTGCCAAATCCTAACCACTAGGCCACCAGGGAACTCCCTTAAGCCTAGTTTTTAAAAATTCACCTTAATTTCACACTTTATTTTCCCAAATTCTCTTCCAAGCATTGTTCCTATTCATTCATATTTTAGACAGTTATGTAGTGTTTACATAGTTTAATAAACTGTCAATATCACAAGCATTGGAAAGTTCTCATTAAATGTTCAAGGCACATTAATTCTAACCAATGAAATTATTAGCACATGTGATCCCTAAGTATAATGGTATAGAAGTTCCATGTGTACATAGAATGCATTTGCAGTCACTTTTTCCCCAGCAATTTTAAAATTCATTTATATTTACTTAAATTGTGAGTGAAAAGAGATGATAAAAACAAGAGATGAAAACTCATCTGAGTTCCAAACATGCACCAGGGATTAGAACTTTCAGAATCATTTTGCATCTTGTTCCCAGCACCATCCTGGGATCAGTATTGTCAGGCTCAGTCACAGATGAAGAGACTCCAGCGTGATGTCCACCCACCCCCACCAGCGTTAGGTTAACATTAGTGCCTTCTGTGAGCCAAGCAATGTTCTAAGGCACTGAGAATAGAATATGAACAAGACAGGGAAGGCCCCCCTTCTCATGAAACATACACTGCTTTTAAGACTGGGATCATAGGGCTTGGCCCATGATGGTCTCAGTACTGTATTCTGTGGGCCAGTGTTCACTGTCTTTGGCAAATCACTGCAAACAGACTCTCCTGCCACCCCTTAGAAAAAGTTTTCTAAATGCAGCTTGTTCTTGACTGCATTGTTTCCCCATGACAACAAATTGAGCCGAGGGTAGCAGTAATGTTTGAGACTAAAGTTGGGTAATGCCTGTCTCTCCCCTCCCACCCACCCGTGGTCCAGCGGAAGAAAGACCTTGGGAAGCTAAAAGGGGAAGACCCTAAGTTTGATTAAGTCATCTACCAGCATCTATGAGCTAGGTGCTTTTAAAGTGGAACTATGTAATAATGTACATAAAAGCCGAAGACAAAAGCTCAGGGAGGAGAAGGGGTTTGCCCAAGGTAGCACAGCTAGTGCTAAAATGCATCTCTAGATTTCTCTTTCTTTTTGTAAATTTTTATCATTTGTGATACAGTTACAAGAAGACATTTGCTTGAAGTCACAACAGCCAGGATTTGAGCTCAGGTTCAAGTCAAGCAGGGTTTCTACAAGAATCTGCTTTCCTTAAAAATTTCTAAGTTGCTGCAGGACAATGCCACTAGCCCACTGCTGCGATTAAATTTTAATTGCTTTGTCATTCCATCAATACTCAAAAGCCTGCCAGGGAGTGCCCATTTGGCCAAGCCCAGGTCATCATCCCAGATTCTAGATGCCAAAGAGTGATGAGAAGGAGGATGGCTCATTTTAGCTTCTACAGTGGGAAACAGTGCATTAATGCCCACAAAAATGCACTCAGTAAGGAATTTCCCCAAAATAGGAAGCAGCCAAAGAAATACAAATGCCCACTATAATTCAACAGGATGGTCAAAATTCACAAGTACCCTTCTTTCCATACTTAACCTTCCTCACCTCCCCCCCAAAAAGAATGAAAGACAAAAATAGGAACAGAGAACAAGGTAACAGATAGAAAACAGTAACAAATGTGGTAGATAACAAACTATATCAGTAATCACTTCAAATGTCAATGTTCTAAATAATTAAAAGACTGGCTGTTGGTGGATTTAAAAACAAGACCCAACTATATGTTGTCTTTATATTTAAAATGGGTTTCTTGGGAATTCCCTGGCAGTCCAGTGGTTAGGACTCGGCACTTTCACTGCAAGGGCCCAGGTTCAATCCCTGATTGGGAAACGAAGATCCCACAAGCTGCGCAGTGTGGCCAAAAAAAAAAGGCGGGGGTGGGGAGGCGTTCTTGCAGACATAGTAGAAGTAAAGGTATAGAGGAAGATACCATGGTAACACTAATCAAAAGAAAGCTGGAGTAGCTATATTTCAGACAAAGCGGACCTAAGAGCAAGGAAAATTATCAAGGATAAAGAAAGGCACTACATAATGATAAAGAGGTCAATTCTCCAAGAAGATATGACTAACGTGTATGCAACTAACAACAAAGCATCAAATATATGAGGCAAAAACAGAACTGTAAGGAGAAAGAGACAAATCCCCTTTACAGTTGAAGACTTCAACATCTCTCTATCAGTAATTGACAGATCCAGCAGGCAGAAAAATCAGTAAGGACATAGTTGAACTGAACAGTGCCATCAAGACTGGATCTAATTGACAGTGATAACATCATACTAAGTATGCTCTCAGACTATAATGGAGTTAATCTAGAAAAATCAACAGAAAGATAGCTGGAAAATCCCAAAGTACTTGGAGATTAAACAACACACTTCTAAATGACACATGGATCAAAGAAGTCTCAAGAGAAATATTTTGAGCTAAATGAGACTATAACTTATCAAAATTTGTGGGATGCAGCAAAAGCAGTCCTTAGAGGGACATTTACAGCATTAAATGCATCTATTAGAAAAGAAGAGCTGAAATCAATAATCTAAACTTCTGCTTCAGGGAACTAGAAAAAGCAAAATTAAGTCTAAAGTAAGCAGAGGAAAGAAAAATTAGAGCAGAAATCAATGAAATTAAAAGCAGGAAATCAACAGGAAACAAAGCGGTAAAGCAGGAAACAAAATCAACAAAACCAAAAGCTGAGTCTTTGAGAAAGCTGATAAAACTTCCACCTAGGCTAACCAATAAAAAAAGAAGACACAATTATGAATATCAGAAACACAGGGATTTGATCAGCTCGAGATGGTGGAGTAGGAGGATATGGAGCTCACCTCCCCGCACGAACACATCAAAAAAATATCTACATGTGGGACAATTCTCACTGAAAACTGACCAGAGAACTCCTATACAACCGAAGTTGCAAGAAAGATTTCCACGTAACCAGGTAGGACAGACAAAAGGCATAGGGTCGGGACCTCCAGCCCTCAGAGGGATCTGAAAGTAAGAGAAGTCCACAAGGGTGGACCCTCATCCTGGGGAGAAAGCAGGTTGAGTCACAGACTGGATAGCCCAGTCTGGAGTCCTACAGGGAGGAGACAAGCCCCCTTGGCTACTGGGAGAACTGCAAGGACAGAAGGGCTAGAGAAGCCTAGACTCTACTCGTGAAGAGTACATGGGTGCTGGCTTGCCAACAGTCAGAACAGACAGACTCTGCACTGGCAGCTGCCACCTTGCCACATTCCCCAATCCAAGCAGGGCAAACACCCCAGCCCAGCTCACTCCACACCACAGCTTCGTGCACGATCTGAGCCAGCTGGGCCCTGGGAAAGGATGCAGAGACAGCTTGGGGGCCTGGGGTGTGGTCTGGGTGGGGTGACATAGGCCACAATAAGTGCTTATTCCTGTGACAGCACCACAGGAGACACTGCAACCAGCATGCCACATTCAGTCTCCCAGCCTAGTGAACGCTCGAGCCCTGCTCACTCCACACCACAGGTTGGTGCTGGATCTAGGGCAGACAGGTCCTGGGAAAGGACCGCCACAGAGGCAACTGAGATCTCTGGCAGCAGCACGAACATCTTGATTCCTGCAACCACAATGCCCTGACTGCCAGCCTAGCTAACACTCCGGCCCTGCCCACTCCACGCCACAGCCTTGCACTAGATCTGGAACAACAACAACAGGGGAAGGAAAGGGCAGCAACAGCCATGGAGCAGAGAGGAAGTCCTGCCTCTCACCCTGCACAGGCTTTAGATCCTCCAACACCAACCACACCCCCTATCAAGCCAGCACACCTGAGGAAAGACGTGGCTGGCATCCATATCAAAACCAGCCCTCGCACCAAAGATATTGGACACACACAGGGACAGTCCCACATAAAAACACCCCTTCAAGACCACACTAGATATCTTGTTTCTCCTAAATTCACAGAGACAAAGTTAAGTAAAAGAAAAGGCAGAAGAACTATTCCCAATTAAAAGAACAAAAGAAATACCCTGAAAGAACAAACAGTGGAATAAAGCTCACCAGTCTACTAGACCCCAAGTTCAAAAAGGTGGTAATAAAAGTGTTAACTGAATGAAGAAAGATTATTGATATCAATGCAGAGCACTGTATTAAGGAACTAGAACTATAAAGATGAACCAATCAAAACAGATAATTCAATTTCTGAGATAAAACGCAATCTAGAAGTAATGAATAGCCAACTAAATGACAAAGAAAAGTAAATAAGTGACCTGGAAGATAGAATAATAGAAATCACTCAATCAAAACAGCAGACAGAAAGAAAAATGGGGGGGAAAAAATGAAAGCAACATACAAGATCTATGGAATAATAGAAAACATGCCAACCTATGCATAATAGGGGTTCTAGAAGAAGAGAGAGAAAAGGGGATCAAAAATGTATTTGAAGAAATTATGGCTGAAAACTTCCCAAACCTAAAGAAGGAAACAGATATCCGGGTACAGGAAGCAGGGAGGGTCCCAAACAAGATGAACCCAAACAGTCCCACACCAAGACATATAATTAAAATGGCAAAAGTTAAAGAGAGAATTCTAAAGGCAGCAAGAAAAAAAAGGGTCATTTACAAAGGAACCCTCATAAGGCTATCATCTGATTTCTCTGCAGAAATTTTGAAGGTAAGAAGGGAGGGGCATGATATATTTAAGTCCTAAAAGGGAAAAACCTGCAATCTAGGATACTCTACTCAGCAAGATTATCATTTAGAATAGAAGGAGAGAAAGAATTTCTCAGACAAGCAAAAACTAAAAGAACTCAGCAATACTAAACCTACCCTAAAAGAAATATTGAAGGATCTTCTCTAGATGGAAAAGAAGCAAGAATCTGTATGAAAAATCCCAATAGGAAAGGCAAATATATAGTAAGGATTGAAGATCACTTACTAAGCCAGTATGTAGATTAAAAAACAAACAAAAAATTATAAAAGCAAATAAAACTTCAATAAACAGTAAAAAGATAAGCATGAAGATGTAAAAATAGGACACCAAAGATCACAAAATGTGGAGGAGGGGAATTAAAAATGTAGATCTTTTAGAATATGTTTGAACTTGAATGACTATCAGTTTAAAGCAAGTAGACATAGTTATGCATCAACATACATGAACCCCATGGTAATCACAAATCAAAAACAAATAATAGATTCACAAAAACCAAAAAGAAAGGAAGTCAAGCATACTACAAAAGAAAATCAACCCACAAAAGGAAAAAAAAAAAAGGAAGAAATGAACAAAGAAGAACTACAAAAACAACTGAAAAACAAGGAAATAAAATGGCAATAAGTACATACATATCAATAATTACTTCAAAGGTCAATGGACTAAATGCTCCTATCAAAAGACATAGAGTGGCTGATTGGATTTAAAAGAAAGAAAGAAAAAAAAAAAACTCAAGAACCTGCAATATGCTGCCTATGAGAGACTCACTTCAGGGCAAAAGACACACATGACTGAAAGTGAGGAGATGGAAAAAGACATTTTATGCAAATGGAAATGACAAGAAAGTGGAGGTAGCAACACTCATATCAGACAAAATATACTTTTTAAAAAGGCCATAATGAAAGACAAAGAAGGGCACTATATTATGATAAAGGGATCAATACAAGAAGAGTATATTACACTCATTAACATACATGCTCCCGATATAGCAGCACCTAAATATATAAAGCAAATACTAACAGACATATAGGGAGAAATTGACAATAATACAATAATAGTAGGAGATTTTAATACCCCACTGACATCAATGGACAAATCATCCAGACAAAAAATCAATAATGCAACAGATATCTTAAATGACACAATAGACCAGTTGGACTTAACTGACATCTACAGGACACTACATCCAAAAAAGCAGAATACACATTCTTTTCAAGCACGCATGGAACATTCTCTAGAATAGACCACATACTAGGTCACAAAACAATCCTCAACAAACTTAAGAGGATACAAATTATATCAAGCATCTTTTCCAACCACAATGGTATGTAATTAGAAATCAACTACAGAAAGAAAAAAATGGGAAAAGAACAATGTGCTACTTTTAAAAACCAGTGGGTCAATGATAAAATCAAAGAAGAAATCAGAAAATGCCTCAAAACAAATGAAAATGAAAACACAACTTTACAAAATCTATGGGATGCAACAAAAGCAGTTCCAAGAGGGAAGCTCATACCAATACAGGCCTTCCTCAAGAAACAAGAAAAATCTCAAATAACCTAACCTACCACCTAAGAGAATTAGAAAAAGAAGAACAAGCAAAGCCCAAAGTCAGCAGAAGAAAGGGAATAATAAAAATCAGAGAGAGGACTTCCCTGGTGGCACAGTGGTTAAGAATCCGCCTGCCAATGCAGGAGACACCGGTTCAATCCCTGATCCATGAAGGTCCCACATGCCATGGACCAACTAAGCCCGTGCACCACAACTACTGAGCCTACTAAAGCCCACAAGCCAAACTACTGAGCTCTCGTGCCACAACTATTGAAGCCCGTGCATCTAGAGCTTGTGCTCCGCAACAAGAGAAGGAGCCGCAATGAGAAGCCCGCTCACCGCAACGAAGAGTAGCCCCTGCTTGCTGCAACTAGAGAAAGCCCACACGCAGCAATGAAGACCCAACACAGCCAAAAATAAATAAATAAAATATTTTAAAAATTAAAAATCAAAGAGAAAATAAATAAAAGAGAGATTAAAGAATAGAAAATATCAATAAAACCAAGAGCTGGTTTTTTGAAAAGATAAACAAAAAAGTAAACAAATCTCTAGCCAGACTCACCAAGAAGAAAAGAGAAAAGAGAAATAACAACCGATACCACAGAAATACAAAAAAATCATAAGTGAATGCTAGGAACAGTTATATGCCAACAAATTTGACAACCTAGAAGAAATGGACAAATTTCTAGAAACATACAGTCTGCCAAGACTGAGTCAAGAAGAAACAGACAATTTGAACAGACCGACCACTAGAAGTGAAATAGAATCTCAGTAAAAATACTCCCTGCAAACAAAAGTCCAGGACTGGACAGCTTCACTGGGGAATTCTACCAAACATATAATGAAGACAGTATACCTATCCTTCTCAACTTATTACCAAAAATTGAAGAGGAAGGAACACTCCCATATTTATTCTACAAGGCCACTATTACCCTGATACCAATACCCAGACAAAGACACTACCAAAAAAAGAAAATTATAAGCCAATATCTTTGGTGAATATAGGTGCAAAAATCCTCAATGAACTATTAGCAAACCAAATCCAACATTACAGAAAATGGATCATACACCATGATCACATTGAATTCATTCCAGGGTCACAAAGATGATTCAACATATGCAAATCAATGTGATACACCATATTAACAAAAAGAAAGGCAAAAACCACATGTTCATCTCAATAACCACAGAAAAAGCACTTCACAAAATTCAACATCCATTCATGATATAAAAGTCTCATCAAAGTGGGTATAGATGGAACATATCTCAACATAATAAAGGACATTTATGACAAACCCACACTGAGCCAACATAGTACTCAACAGTGAAAAGCTGAAACCCTTCCAGCTAAATTCAGGAACAGGAAAAGGATGCCCACTCTCACCACTTCTATTTAACATAGTATTGGAAGTCTTGTCTGATAGCCATAGCAATCAGACAAGAAAAAATAAAAGTTATCCAAAATGTAAAGGAAGAGGTAAAACTGTCACTTTTTGCAGATGACATGATACTCTAGAGAACCCTAAAATCTCCACATAAAAACTATTAGAACTAATAAATGATTTCAGCAAGGTAGCAGGATACAAGATTAATATACAGAAATATGTTGCATTTCTATACACGAATAATGAAATATCAGAAAGAAAGTAATTTTTTTAAATCCCATTTAAAATTGCATCAAAAAATACCTAGGAATAAATTTAACCAAGGAGGGGGAAAGCTATATGCTGAAAACTGTAAAACATTGATAAAGGAAACTGAAGATGATTCAAAGAAATGGAAAGCTATCCCATGCTCTTGGATTAGAAGAAGTAGTATTGTTAAAGTGGCCACATACTACCCAAAACAATCTACAGATTTAATGCAATCCCTATCAAAATACCTGTGACATTTTTCACAGAACTAGAAAAAATAATCCTAAAATTTATCTGGAACCATGAAAGACCCAGAATTGCCAAAGCAATCCTGAGAAAGAAGAATAAATCTGGAGATATAACCCTTCCAGACTTTAGTCTATACTACAAAGCTACAATAATCAAAACAGCATGGTATTGAAACAAAAACAGACATATAGATCAATGGAACAGAATAGAGAGCCCAGAAATAAACCCACGTACCTATGGGCAATTAAACTACAACAAAGGAGGCAAGAATATACAATGGAGAAAAGACAGTCTTTTCAACAAGTGGTGTTGGGAAAGCTGGACAGCTACATGTAAAACAATGAAATTAGAACATTCCTTCACACCATATACACAAACTCAAAATGGTTTAAAGACCTAAATGTAAGACATAATACCATAAAACTCCTAGAAGAGAACAAAGGCAAAACATTCACTGACATAAATTGTAGCAATATTTTCTTAGATCAGTCTCCCAAGGCAAAAGAAATAAAAGCAAAAATAAACAAATGGCAGATGGGACCTAATCAAACTTAAGAGCATGTGCACAGCAAAGGAAACCATCAATAAAATGAAAAGACAACCTATGGACTGGGAGAAAATATTTGCAAACAATGAGACCAACAAGGGGTTAAAATCCAAAATATACAAACAGCTCATATAAATCAACATCAAAAAAAGAAACAACACAATTGAAAAATGGGCAGAAGACCTAAAAAGACATTTTTCCAAAGAAGACATACAGATGACTAACAAGCACATGAAAAGATGCTCAACTTGCTTGCTCAATTTGAGATGCAAATCAAAACAACAAGGAGGTATCACCTCACACCTGTCAGAACGGTTATCATCAAAAAGTCTACAAATAATAAATGGTGGAGAGGATTCTCACTGTTGGTGGGAATGTAAATTGGTACAGCCATTATGTAAAACAGTATGAAGTTTCCTTAAAAAATAAAAATAGAACTTCCACATGATCCAGCAATTCCACTCCTGGGTACCTATCTGGAAAACTCTAATTCAAAAAGATACGTGCACCCCAATGTTCATAGCAGCACTATTTACAATAGTCAAGACATGGAAGACAAGACACTGAACCCAAGTGCCCATCAACAGATGATTGGCTTAAGAAGATGTGAAAATAAAATTATATATATATATATATATATATATATATATATATATATATATATATATATATATATATATATGGAATATTACTCAGCCATAAAAAAGAATGAAATATTGCCATCTGCAGCAATGAGAATGGACCTAGAGAATATTATGCTTAGTGAAATAAGTCAGAGAGAGACAAATACTGTATGATATCACTTATATGTGGAATCTAAAAACTAATACAAATGAATCTACATACAAAACAGAAACAGACTCTGAGACATAGAAAACAAACTTAATGGCTACCAAAGGGAAGAAGGAGGTAGGAGAGGGACAAATTAGCAGTATGGTATTAACTGACACAAACTAGTATACATAAAATAGATAAACAACAAAGATGTACTATATAGCCCAGAAAATTATATCCAATATCTTATAATAACCTATAATGGAATATAATTTGAAAAAAAAAAGAATCACTATGTTGTACGTCTGAAACACAGTATTATAAATCAACTATACTTCAATTTAAAAAAAAAAAGAAAGAAATGAAAGGGGCCATTACTGCTGATCCCATGAGCATTAGAAGGATAATAAAGGAATATTATAAATAAATCTGTCCCCACAAATGTGATAATCTACATGAAATAGAACAATTTCTTGAAAAACATGATCTACCAAAACTAACAGAAATAGATAATCAAACAGGCCTATATTTATTAAAGAAAATGAATCTGGGAATTCCCTGGTGGCCCAGTGGTTAGGACTCGGCGCTCTCACTGCCGGTGCCCGGGTTGGATCCCTGGTCGGGGAACTAAGATCCCACAAGCCTCGTGGTGTGGCCAAAAAATAAAATAAAAATAAAACACTTGCTTTAAAAAAACAAAAAATGTAGTGATAGAAAAAAATATATTAAGAAATTGAATCAATAATAACTTTTCAAAAAAGGAAGCTTCAGGCACAGATGTTCACTGGTGAATTACACCAAATATTTAAGAAGAAATTGTACCACTTCTCAAAAATAGAAGCAGAGGGAATACTTCCTAACTCATTTTATGAGATCAGCATTGCCCCAATACCAAAACCAGAAAAAGATATTACAAGGAAGGAAAACTACAGACCAATATTCATGAACACGGATACAAACATCCTCAAGAAAATATTAGCAAATAGAATCCAATGATGTATTGGGTTGACCAAAAAGTTTACTCAGGTTTTTCCATAACAACTTACGAAAAACCCGAACGAACTTTTTGGCCAACCCCATATTAAAAAGAATTATACACCACGACCAGGTGGAATTTATTCCAGCTAAGCAAGACTATTTCAACATTCAAAAAATCAATTAATGTAACTCATCACATGAACAGGCTAAAGAAAAAATGACATGAACATATCAATAGATGTAGAAAAAGCATTTAACAAAATCCAATACTCAAGATAAAAAAACCCTCAGCAAACTAGGAAGAGAGAGGAATTTCCTCAACTTGATAAAGAAACCTACGAAATGCATACAGCTAACATCATCCTTAACGGTGAGAAACTAAATGCTTTCCCCCTAAGATCAGCAACAAGGCAAGGATATCCCCCCTCAGCATTCCTATTCAACATCATACTAGAAGTCCCAGCTAATGCACTAAGACAAAGGGAAGAATAAAAGGTACACAGATAGGGAAGGAAAAAAATTTGAATGGTCTTTATTTGCAAATAACATGATCAACTTTGTAGAAAATCTCAAGAATGACATAAAAACTCCTGAAACTAATAAGCAATTATAGCAAGTATTCAGGATACAAGATCAATATACAAAAGTCAATTGCTTTCCTATGTACAGCAATGAAAAATTTGAATTTGAAATTAAAAACAATACCATTTACATTAGCACCCCCCCAAATGAAATACTTAGGTATGAAACTAACAAAAAGTGTACTTTCTCTGGTGAAAGAAATCAAAGAACAAAATAAATGGAGAGATATTCCATGTTCATGGGTAGGAAGGCTCACTATTGTTAAAATGTCTGTTCTTTCCAACTTGAGCCATAGATTCAGCGCAATCCCAGCAAGTTATTTTGTGGCTATTGTTACCAAACCAGGTTCGTTTTGCCGAACACACAGCAAGCCAAAACGCTGACAGGCCGAGGTTTACCTGCAAGGCAGCCAAGCAAGGAGATCGGAGGACAAATCTCGAATCCGCCTCCCCGAAGGTATTTATGAGATAAAGAAATAGAAGCAGGGCACGGGGAGCGTGGGGAAAAGTGATTGGGAAAAAGGGCAGTAATTATCATTCTGCACAGGTGTAACTAGGCTATGGAACTCAGCAAGTTTGGAGGGTGGAGTTTTCGGCCCTATGATGGCAAAAGGAGACGCTCACGCATGCCCAGTTAAAGGGTCGAAGAGTCCTATCCAGTCTTAACCAGCTCAGCTGGAAGTAGAAGCAGCTGACTCCAAGTTCCGAGGCGATAACTCAGGCAAACATCTTACTGTGTAGGCTGTGTGCCACCTGGAGGACATGCACGTCTTAAAACAACAATGATTAGTGAAGGGAGGTGAAATGGATTAAACCCACAGACGGCTTCAGTATCAACAAACTGATTTTAAAGTTTACATAGGAAAGCAGAAAACCCCGAGTAGCCAAAGCAGTATTGAAGGAGAACAAAGTCAGAGGACTGATACTACCCACCTTCAAGACTCACCATATTCAAGACAGAGTTGTAGTGGCTAAAGAATAGACAAAATAGATCAATGGAACATAATGGAGAGCCCAGAAATAGACCCACTGATCTTTGGCAAGGGAGCAAAGGCAATTGCACACAGAAAGGCTAGTCTGTTCAAAAAATGGTGCTGGAATACTGGACATCTACATGGAGAAAAATGAATCTAGACACAGATCTTACACTTCTCACAAAAAAAAATTAACTCAAAATGGGTCTAGACCGAAATGTAAAACACAAAACTGCTACAAGATAACAGAGGAGAAAATCTAGGTAACTTTGGGTTTGGCATTGACTTTTTGGATAAAATGCTGATAGCACAATCCACAAAAGAAAAATTGATCAGCTGTACTTTATTAAAATTAAAAACTTCTCTGTGAAGGGTACTGTTAAAAGAGTGAAAGGCAAGTGACAGAGTGAGAGAAAATATTTGCAAAACACATAGCCAATACAGGACTTAAACCCAAAATATACAAGGAACTTTTAAGTCTCAATGATAAAAAAAAACAAAAAACCCAATTTAAAATAGGCAAAAAATCTGAACAGGCACTTCAACAAAGAAGATATACAGATGGCAAATAAGCATATGAAAAGATGCTTAATACCATATGTCATCAGAGAATTGCAAATTAAGAAAACAATGGGATATCACTATACAGCTATTATTATAGAATGGCCAAAATCCAAAACCCTGACAGCACCAAATGCTGGCGAGAATGTGAAACAACAGGAATTCATTCATTGGTGGTGGGAATGCAAAATGGTACAGCCTCTTTGGAAGATGGTTTGGCAGTTTCTTACAAAGCTAAACATACTTTTACCATCCAGCAATCATGCTCCTTGGCACTTATCCGAATGAGCTAAAAAATTATGTCCACACCAAAACCTGCACATGAATGTTTCTAGCAGCTTTCTTCATAATTGTCAAGCCTTGGAAGCAACCAAGATGTCCTTCAATAGGTGAATGGATAAATAAATTGTGGTACAACCATACAATGGAATGTTACTCAGTGATAGAAAGAAATGAGCTATCAAGCCACTAAAAGATATGGAGGAGCCTTAAATGCATATTGCAAGTGAAAGAAGCCAATCTGAAAAGGCTACATAGTATGAGATTCCAACTATATGAGGCTCTGGAAAGGCAAAACTATGGAGATAGTAAAAGATCCGTGGTTGCCAGGGGTTCAGGGGAGGGAGGGAGAGGGGGAGGGACTGGGGGAGCACAGGGGATTTTTAGGGCAGTGAAACTATTCTGTATGATACTGGAGTGGTGGATACATGTCATGCATTTGTCAAAACCCATAGAATGTACAAAAGAGTGAACCCTAGTGTAAATTATGGACTTTAGTTAATAATACTGTATCAGTATTCGTTCATCAGTTGTAACAAATGTACCACACCAATGCACGATGTTAACAATAAAAATAAGGGAGGAGGAGGAGAGGGTGGAGGGGTGTATGGGAACTCTATAATTTCCACTTAACTTTTCTGTAAACCTATAGTCTATTAATTTTTTTTTTAAGTAAAAGGGAGTCAACCTAATGTCTTCCGAGTATCTACAAAATCCCTCAGGTATTTCCCATTCTTCTAGGTCTTTTAGTAATCCCTTCTTGATATTTTGCAATCTGTATTCTAAAGTAGGGGTCAGCAAATACAGCCTGTGGGTCAAATCCGGCCTACCGCCTATCTATATGGCCCTTGGGCTAAGAATAGTTTTTACATTTTTAAATGGTTGAAAAAAATCAAAAGATGTACTTCCTCAGCTGTCCAGTAGTTAAGACTCCGTGCTTCCACTGCAGGGGGCGTGGGTTCGATCCCTGGTCTGGGATCTAAGATCCCACATGCTGCGAGGCATGGCAAAAAAAAGTCAAAAGAATATTTCATGATACATGAAAGTTACACAAATTCAAATTTCAGGGCCCACTCTTGGCGCCCAGACATGATCGCCTATTCGTTTATGAACTGTCTGTGGCAGCAGAGTTGAGTCACTGCAACAAAAATTGAGTAGGTCTCAAATTCTAAAATACTTGCTATGTGGCTCTTTTTTTTGGCGGGGGGGTGGTTTGAAGAGTTTTTATAGTTTTGTGTGGCTCTTTACAGAAAAAGTTTGCCGACTCCTGTGCTAAATGACAAATTTAACCACAGCCTATATAAAATAATGAGGGGAAAGGAAAGAAAAGAAAATTATTTAAAATATATAAATGCATGCATGACATATCCAAAAAGTAAATACAGGTAGAGGCTGCGGTCCTATTTTATTATAACCAGTCAAAAGGCCTCGGTTGACTTTATTCTTCCCTCCTATATATGGCATCTATTTGAATGCCATGCATAAATAATACCTCAGTGAAGCTGATTTTTCAAAGGAAGTTTCTGCAGGCCACCTGTTATCAAGCTACAGAACAATCATTATGTTTCTAGTGCATGAGGACGCCAGCAGGAGCTGGGGGACCCGCTTGGATGATGGGCGAGCATCCAGGCAATTCAGGACAGCCGGCAGCAGATTCCAACCTGCTGGTGGAGGGGGAATCAAGTTCCCTCAGGTTCGGTGAAAAGAGCATGGCACTGCCTCCCCAAGATGCTCTAAGATGGGGGACTCCCCCAAAGTAGAAGTGGGAGGCTGGGAGGAGGGCAGTCAAACAACCACAAATTTCTGCTACACATTTTCAAAATTTGGTGTCATGACCTGAGGAGGATTCAAAGATAAACCAGAGATGAACCAGACATGGGACTTGTCTTCAAGAAGCTTCACAACCTAAGTGTCCATCAAC
The DNA here is from genome assembly GCF_949987535.1 of Balaenoptera acutorostrata. Lineage (NCBI taxonomy): Eukaryota > Metazoa > Chordata > Mammalia > Artiodactyla > Balaenopteridae > Balaenoptera > Balaenoptera acutorostrata. The sequence continues at coordinate 23,114,326 of NC_080064.1, read as the reverse complement.
AGATGAATGGATAAAGAAGATGTGGCACATATATATATATATACATACACACACACACACACACACACACACACAATATATATATATACATATATGTACAATGGAATACTACTCAGCCATAAAAAATAATGAAATTTTGCCATTTGCAGCAACATGGGTGCACTTGGAGGGCATTATGCTAAGTGAAATAAGTCAGACAGAAAAAGACAAATACTGTATGATATCACTTATATGTGGAATCTAAAAAATACAATAAACTAGTGAATATAACAAAAAAGAAGCAGATTCACAGATAGAGAATAAACTAGTGGCTACCAGTGGGGACAGGGAAGGGGGAGGGGCAAAATGGGAGTAGGGGATTAAGAGGTACAAACTATTATGTATAAAATAAGCTACAAGAATGTATTGTACAGCACAGGGAATATAGCCAATATTTTATAATAACTATAAATGAAGTATAACCTTTAAAAATTGTGAATCACTATATTGTACACCTGTAACTTATACATCAACTATAGTTCAATAAAAAAATATTTTTTTAAAAAGATGCTTCAAGAATTACAGAAAGCCTCATTTTTAATGCTAAAATCCAAATTTAAGTTAATCCATGCTTTGTTGCAGGAGTACCAGCTGTATGAGGCAAAAATCCCAGGACTTGAAATGTAGGACGGTTCATTTCACCACTAACATGCCAGGCAAATCAAAGAAAAGCAAAGCCACACAAGAAAAGAAAAAAGAAGCAAAGCCAGCACCTGCACCTCTTGGTGTGGACCTGCTGGGAGTGTGTATGTACAGGACTGCCCTTAGCAGCTTTTAATTGTAAGGGCCAAAAACTAGAAACAGCCCAAAAGTCTTTTCAATAGGAAAATCGACAAGCCATGGCGTGTTTCTGTAACAGAGAACCGCGTGAATGAAAATGAACAAACTACAAACGCAGATGAATTTCAAAAACTAGAAAAGCCAGACACACGAGCACGACTTTAACTCCATGTATACAAACCTCTACAACAGGCCCAACTACACTGTAGCTCTTTTTAAAAAACTAAACTATAGTATTAGGGGTCAGAAGAGTGTGTACTTTGGGGCGGAGGGAAGAGGGGGTGACTGTAAAGGGCCTTCTGGGGGCATCCCTGGTGGGGATCAGATGGGAGTTTGCTTTAGGAAAGTTTACAGAGCTGGACCTTCAGGTTTTATGCACATCCCTAGAGGTGTGTTATATTCACAATGAAAGAGTTTTACCAAAAGGCAAGTGGAGACTTAATCAGGTCCTATGGGAATCAAAATTCCTTTTTCCTAAGATAGAATACTTATCCTTAATTCACACTTTCCAGGACACCCTGGCATTTCTTAGAGAGTCTATTAAGAACCTGGGGATATTCCTAGGAAATGCAAATTAGAACAACCTGCAGGTACTGCATCACACCTGGTATCTATTATGAACCCCAGGGCGGCTGGGCTGTGATTCTGAGTGATTCTGTGGGGAATCACCGGGAACTGGGAGTGAACCTGGGATCCCCACTCCCAGGCATTCATCCTGAGGTGACAACTCAAAGAAAAGAGCTCCAAGTGCAAAGGTGTTTATACTGGTGTCATTTATAACAGGAAGACCAGTGGGAACCATTCAAGCCCAACCACAGGGGACTCACCACACCCAGGGTCCTCTAAGTCCCCTCTGGGGCCATTCTGCAGCCCCCCAGTCGATAAGCAATTCCCTCCCCCAGTCCTGAGTTTATTTCTATGAAAAACCTTACAAAGGCTTGGATATCAAATATCATTCAGTGAATCACCTTTATTGGGAAGGCTTGAATTACTTGAAAAGAAATGAACAATTCATGACCACACACATCGGTGGCTGCAATGTGATGCTACCTTTGTCATTTAGCTGCCATTAAAGTTGACTGTGGGGTCTTCAATGACCTTTTAGTCATCTTAATGTTTTTCCTCAAGCATCTCTTGGCAAGAAATCTGAAAAGTCTCTCAGAGGATCATCAGTGGTTCTTCCAAACCAGAAACTTGTGCCAGAGCCAACAATGTCACCGTCACATGGCGAGTGCTCCAGGCAGGGGCATCTTAGCCTGATGGCTGGAGGTGCTGGTGCCCCAGTGAAGAAACTCTGCCGGGACCTGTGACTATCTGAGGACATTTTCTCCTCCTCCTCTTGGCTATCTCTTCTTTACTAGAATATGATTTGGGACATAAGGCTCCTGGGAGATATCAGTAGGAGACCAAGTGAATGATCTAATGCTGCCTCTGTGCCGGCCACGGGCCAGGCTCAGTGAAGGGGGTTACACATGTCAAGTCACCAGCCCTGTAAGGTCAGTATGTTGTCCGAATTTTACAGATGAGAACATGAGAGATTCTAGGAAGGGTGTGACTCTCACTACCTTCTTGCTGTGTGACCTTGGACAAGCGATTTAACCTCTCTGGGCCAGTGTCCTCATCTGTAAAATGGGGATAATAATTCATACCCTTATCTCCCAACTCAGTGTGGAGGACTCTGAAGTCAGACAGATGTGGCCTGGCGCTGCACCATATGTTGTGACTGGGGGGCGGGGGGGGGGTCATTTCACCCCAGAACCTGGAAACAGGATATAGTGCAGTACCTGCTACACCTGTAAGGGATGAGGTCAGTGGCCTCACACCGGCCTGGTTTAAAGTGAGTGCTCAGTGACTGAGTGGTTCCCTCTACCTCAAGTGCTTTTCCTGCCCCTTCGAAGCTCACCTTACACCAGCTCCTCCATTGGGGCTGCCTCCTCCGGTCCCCACCTCCCTGCTTGGAGCCTTGCGGCTGGGGAGGGAGGTGCGGGCATTGGGGAAGGGCACTGCAGCCGGCTACGTCCTCCTCTCTTCATCTGTAAAATGCGCGCGAAGCTGCGCTGATGCGGATGCCCCTGGGGCGAGCTGCTCCCTGCACCCCCCGTGCATGTGAGGTGAAGACAGGCGGACAGGGCACTTGTAAGGGAGGGAGCGCCCTGGGCCTTCTGTCCCCTCTGCAGTGGGGAAATAGTCACCATAAACGTCAAAGGATGTGCGACCTGTCTGATGAAAAAGCCAACTTCTGCAGGCCTGGGCTGCACGCCCGAGCTAGGGACCCGGCTAGGCAAGCGAGGGAGTGGGCAGAGGCACAGCCGAGCCCCGGGCAAGTAGTCCAGGGCCAGAGTTTGGGCTGAGACCAGGCAGTCCTGGGGTCCTGCCCAGCTCTGTCGGTACCATTTCGTGTCTCCGAGCCGATTGTAGGGCGGGGACGGGCTAGTGCTGCCCTCACTGGGCCGTTAGGGCATCGCAGAGGCTCCCACGCCGGGTGAGTCTGACTCCACCCTCCGCCCCACGCCCTCACCCGGCTTCGTCTCCAACGGTCCAGCCACGCCCTTTCGTGTCCTCCTCCTCCCCCGACCTCCCCGGGCGCAATCCTTTATGTCGTAGGCATCCTGCGGTTTGCAGGGAGCTCATCCGTGAGGACCGAAGGCCGGCGACCCCAGGGTCCCGATGAGGGCCCGAGGCGAACACCTGCGCTCCCAGGATCACCGCGTGGGGAGTCATCGGAGAGGCGGGATTGGGCCCCCACTTCTCTGCTCCACGTGCGGCAGCGCCGGGACCAGCAGGGGTAGCCGGTGGCCTGGGTGCAGTGCCGGGGCCTCGCCGCCAGGAGGCGCCCACACAGGCCCGCTGTATCCAGGCTTCCCGCAGCAGCCGGTCCACCGGCTCCCCGGCTCCACTGCGGTGTCTCCTACGTGTTTCTCGTCTCCCCCTGCCTCGGGCCTAGGTACCAAGCCTTCTGCGTGGCTCGGAGGCAGAGGATCGCCCCCTAGAACTGGAGTCCTGCCTCACTGAGATGGTGGAGGGTGAATTGGGGTGCCCAGACTCATCATCAGGCTGTGTAACCTTGGACATGTCACTCACCCTCTCTGAGCCTGTTACTTTATTTTGACAATTTACAAAGCATTGCATTCAAGATCTCTGGATTCTGGCACTTGACCCCATGTTGCAGACAGAACTGGCACCAGTCCAGGGTTGCAGTGCAGGGGTGGGAGAAACTGGACCATATGATCTGAGAGCCTGAAGAGCTGCTGTCTGCAGGACTGGGGTGACTGATACGTAGATGGACAGACAGAGAGTCCCCACTGGTCCCTGGCTTTTCTTGGCACAAAGGGTGGGAGGATGGCTGGCTGGGCACGCTGCCAACCCCAAGGCTCCCCTGACCGAGGGGCCTGCCCTGCAGGATTCTCGCCTTGAATCCCAGGCTCCAGAGGGGCCGGCCTCTGCTCCCTACCCCCACTACCAGTGGTGCGGAGCCACTGCCTCAACTGCAGTGTGACTTGTCACCAAATGGAGGTGCCACGTCCCTGCTGTTTCTGTGGCAAGAACTCCTAGCTGTCTCCCAATATCCACTCCCAGCCTCCCTTAGAGCTGAGTGTGGCCATGTGCCCTGGGTCCGGGCTCTGCTCTAAATCACTTCCTTCTCTATCTTCCTTCACTCCTGTCTCTGAAAGAGGAGGTGAGGAGGGCCCCAGGGGACTACGGCAGGGGTAAAGCAGGGCAACTGGGAGGGGTCAGGGTGGGAGGCGGCCAAAGCAGCTGGCTTCGGAGACAGAGCCATAGGACCTGGGAGGTAGGGGACTGCTGTCTAGATATCCTTTTTCCCATGGCTGCCATGGGCCTCATCACCCTCTGTAGGTGGTAAGTTTCCCAACCCTACACCTGCTCCTGGGTCAGCCTCGAGCTCCACATCATGCCACTGCTCTTCTGTGCTCTCGGAGAAACAATTCTAGGTCCCATACTGATAGTTTATAAAGTCCTTCCCAGGTATATACAGGTCAAGCCACTCCTCTGCTTTAAAACATCCCATGGCTCGCAGTGCCAGGGGGTTGAGCCCTACATCCTGAGTCCTGTGTTTGAGATGCTCTGCAATCTGGCCCTGACCCCCTTTCATCCCATCCCCTGCTCCCCCTCTAGCACCTGACCCCCTGTCCACGCCTCCAGGTTGTCTGCATGCTGCCTGGAATATCTTTCTGCTCTGCAGCCTGGAAAACTACCCTGACCCTGAGACCCAGCGGGAATACTCCCTCGTCCATGAAGTCCTCCCTGCTGCCTGCCCCCAAACCCACATGGAATCAGCTGCTTCCTCAGCTTTTGGTGGATGGTCTGTTTACCCCAACCCCCAAAGCATCTGGATGAGGCCAGGGCTGAGTCCTCTCTGGTCCCCAACAGCCAGCCCAGAGGAGGTGGCTAAAGAGATACAATCACTAGCCTCAGCTTCACATTTTATAGGTACAAGAACCAGCTAAAGGCCAGAAAAACACTAGCATGGGGCTCCACCCTCATTATAGCCCTTTGGAGTTGTTGCTACCATTGTCCCCATTTTGTAGAGGAGGAAACAAGAGCCATAAAGAGGTGAACTGACTTGGCTGCAGTCACAGGGTTACTGGGAGGTTGTGTAGCATTGTGGTTAAAACCTGGTTCCATCCCCGGCTCTGCCATTGACCAGCTGTGTGACCACAGGCAAGCCTGGACCTCGCTGAACCTGTCTCTGTACATGTGACATGGGGTGATAGCGGCACCTCACTCTCACGGCTGCCTTGCACACTTATGAAGGTAACAGGTATAAAGGGCCTGGTAGCCAGGGGGAGCTCGGCACGATGGTGACATTCCTGCTGTTATCCCTCTGCCTAGGGGTCAAGTGGGAGGCTGGCTTCGCTCTGTCCCCAGGAGGGTCTCAGCTCCCTGCCCTCCAAGTGTCACCCAGACTCTTCTCTGGGCTGCAGAGGGCAGTGGAGACGGGGAGCTCATTCTCCCTTAGTGGCCCAGAGACACCCAGTGAGAAGCCCAGTTGCCCAGCTGAGAGCTTCCATGGGTGAGAGGAGATGGACTTGGGGTTTGTATCCCAGAATCCTCTGAGGGCCTGAGCCCCAGTGGGACCTGTGACTGTGGGGCTTGAAGCCCAGCTCTGCCATTTACCAGCTGGGTCACCCTGGTCGAGGCACCGCCCCTCTCGGGCCATTGGTTTCCATCCGTGCAAAATGGGGCATCAGCACTGGGCTTCTGGATTCTACTTGCCCATCGGTTCTCACTGAACTGGCACACCAACCCTTCCCGAGAAGGACATGTTACAGAGGCAGGGGCTGTGCAGGAGTGCTGTGATGTGGCCAAGGGCACCCAGCAAAGGACTGAGCAGCATAGTCAAACCTGGGGCCCAGAGCCAGGCTCTCTCCTCTGAACCCGGGTTCTGAATTCTTACTGAGGTCCTGCTGCAGGGAAGCCACGCTGGCACAGGGCTATGATGGTTTTAGAAACCCCTGGGGCTTGGGCAGGAAATCCAGGGCAGCCCAGCCCCAGCCAGCTGGGCTGTTCCTAAAGTGAAGATGAGAGAAGATGGATTCCCAGGTCCTGCTGATCTATGGCCCCAGGGTGAGGCTGTGACATGCAGGAGGTGACAGCTGCTCCCTCCCCGTAGTGGCTTCTGGAAAGGACATGGAGCCTCAGTTAGGCAGGGACCTCAGGTCACTGTGTCTGGTTCCCTGCCTTCACAGAGAAGCTTCCGGGCAGCATGCTGACCACCCTGGCCCCTAGGGGACAGCTCGTCAAGGCCCCTCCTGGTTCAGAAGTGAAGGGGTCCAGGTCACACAGAAGCCAGAGCACATTCAGGAAGGGATCAGTGTCCCAATATTGAGACACTGGCTGTCTACACACCTGCATATCCACAGGGCCAAACCACCAGTGGACGTCCCTCTGTGGAGGATCAGGGGGCACGAATCAGTCTGGCTGTGTGTCGGTGCACAGGTCTCTTTGCCTCTCTGAGCCTCATCTGTAAACTGGGCATAACATTGACCTCCCAGAGCCCTCAAGAGAATTAAAAGGGGTTATGTCTAGGAAGGGGGACCCTTCTCTCCCCGATCACCCCAAATGACCAGGGAAGGTTTCTACAGCCCCCAAACACTGCCCTCTGGGCCTGATACCCATGGTCAGAGGAGGGAGCGGCTGTTCAGTGGACACCCACTTTGTGCCAGATGCTGACCATGTGTACTCTAATCTTGAAAACAACACTGGGAGTATTACTCCCTGCTTTTTTACAGATGGGGAAAAGTCCTCTTTACCTCCTGTTGCCTGAGCCGGGGCTCCAGGGGTGGAAATTAGGAGGGGGTCCAGGGGTGAGGGAGTCGAGGGCTGGTTGTGGGCCAGTTGTGGGCAGGCACTGAGGTGGGCAAGGGGCTCCAGGGGTGAGCAAGACAGGCCGAGTCCTGCCCCTCAGAGTTCATGGCCATAGGGAACACAGGCAGGAAGTAGACTCAGTTCCCAAACACTGACTTCAGTTCACCTGTGCGCAGTGCTGCTGTGGGGAGGCTCGTGTGCGGGGGTGTGTAATGGAAAGCTAGAGGAGGGGCTGGGCTGGGGGCCTAGAGATAGCCCAGGGCAGGTCTGAAGTGTGAGTAGGAGCCAAGGGGACGATCAGGGGAGTAGGTGCTCCTTACAGGAGGCAAGGCAGGTGCCAAGTGAAGAGGCCAGAACACAGAGGATTTGGGGATGGAAAGAAGCTCAGCTACCCAGGAGGCAGGAGCGTGAAGAAGGCCAGGGCCAGTTAGTGGAGATAAGAAGGGATTTAAACTCCACTTGGACAACACTGGGGAGCCACTGAGGGATTGAAGCAGGGAGTGAGTGATGGGTTCAGATTCCGTGTAGAAGGATGCTTGGTGCCTCCCTGCGGAACAGCGAGGAGGGCCTGCAGAGGGACAGGGGCCCTGGGGCGGGAGAAAGCGGCTAATGCGAGATCCCAAGAGCAGGGTCCACCGGACTTGATGGATTAGACAGAAAGAGGAGAGGAAGGAGCCTAAGGTGACCCCCGGTGTAGTTGGCCTTAGGGTGGGGGTGGGGCCGTTCACAAAGTGGGGGGAACGGAAGGAGCAGCAATGGGGCTGATCACGGAGCCCAGGGATATGGCTGGCTGCTGGAGGCGCGGCGCGCCTTGTGGCCCAGGATGGAAGAAGCCCCAGCACTGGGGAGGGCAGAGCGCTGAGGACGGGGAAAGCCGGGAGGGGCAGGCGGGAGGAGCAAGTGGTAAATGCCAGGGCAGGTGGAGCAGGGGGACAAGGACCGGGAGACTGTCGGGCTTTGGCCTCTAGCGTTGGTGTTTCCCAGGAAGAGCAGTGAGCGGGGAGGGGCAGCGGTGTCCGGTGGGGTGTTGGGGAAATGCTGAGAGGGCGGAGGTGGGGTCAGTGCGTGAGGAGTAGACGAAGTGCAGAGCGAGGAAGGAAGGGGTCTCCAGAAAAGGAAACAGCGGAGGCGAGAAGTGGGAGGAGGCAGGAAGGAGGCCGCTGCCTCAGTGGAGCCCAGGCAGCAGCCCGGACGCGAGCTCAGGCCGCAGGAGCCCTGCGTGCCGCGCGGCCTCGCTCTCGGACCCGCAGGGATGAGGCCCCGGGAGCCGAGGCTCGGCCCCACCCACTGTGGCCTCCTCGGGGACCCTGGCATCCTCGCGGTCGGCCCACCGGAGGAGGCCCCGCCCCTAGCGGTGGCCTCGGTCGCTCCGGGGGATGTCCGGTCGCCGGGAGCTGGGAGAGGGGCTCCCGGGGTCGCTGATGCCACCCCTGGTCTCCTCCGCCGAGCCAGAGGGCCGGAGCCTGGGTTCGAGGCCCAGCTGTGCAGTGCAGCTCCGGGACCTGACTCTGCCACGCGCAGCGGGGTTGGGTGGCCCAGGCCGGCGACTTCCTCGAGTTCCCCCTCCCCGCCCCGGGCGCACAGCAGGGTCTCATTACCGCCCATCCCCCTCCGCTAGCGCCCCGCGTGCCGGGGGGTCTCCGCGGCCGGGGGGAGGGGCGGGTTATAATGAATCCCAGGCCGGAAATTCCTCCCGAGGGGCCCGGCTGGGCTGCGGGAGTGAGGGGGGGCCGGCGCTGAGTCTGGCAATCTGCCCGCACCACCCCTCCTCCTCCGAGTCCGCCCCCCGCATCATGGAAACTGGGCCGCCGGCCGACCCCCCTGGCTCCGCTCCACATTCCTGCCTCTGGGGGCGGGCGGGGCACGAAAGCTGGGCTACCCCCTTCGGGCCGGTCCGCAGGGGGAGCCGCGGACCTCCGAACCCGTCTTCTGATTTGGGACGAGCACCGCCTCCCCATTCCAGCTTGGGCACATCTTCGGGGAGGTTAGGGAGACCGGCAGGACCCGCGACACTCCATTCGATTCAATCAACTCTGAGAACCTGGTTCATCTCTATTTACCCTCCCCCCACGTGATTACTCTTCATTAAGCGCTCGTGGGCTTACCCCGGGCTGCGCCCGTATTGTGCGCCCAGCCCTCAACGCCGGAATTTCACCTCTCAGCATCTGGCGAGGCAGACACCATTATGCCCATTTTACAGGTGAAGGCAGTGAGGTTCAGACAGAGGAAGGTTTAGATAGTAGGGCTGGGCGGAGCAGGAACTCCGGCCACCTCCTCCCGGAAGCTCCCCGGACGGCGCTGGGCATCTGTAGGCTCTCAGATGCCCCCAGATTCCTCTCCGGGGCGACTGGAAGGAGGGACTCTGCGAGACGGGGGAGGGCGTGCGGGCTTCGAATCCTGTCTGCTCGCTCAGGCTGTGGGGCTGGGCAGGGGTCTCAGTTTCCGCACGTGGGAAGAGGGCGCCCTCCCAGGCCTTCTGAACGACGTTAGCGGGGGACTCGAGCCCCCGGATCCTCCGAGTCACCGGGCGCGCACACAGCGCTTACCTGCGAGCCTCAGACTTGAGTCACTGCCTCCTTCCAGCCGTGGGGCCTGGCCGGGCCCTGGCCAGACTGTCCCTGGGGCTCCAGGAGGGCGGGGCCAGGGCAGCGCTAGGCGGGGCCGGGCCAGGGGGCGGGGCCGGGGGCCGGGATTCCTAGGAGACCGCGGCAGTGCCGCGAGCCGCGGCGCGTGGACTCGGACCCGGACCCAGCCGGGTGCGGAGGCGCCAGGTGAGCAAAACTAGGAGCCTGGGGTTCGCCCCCCACTTTCCCCAACTTTTTGTTTAGCCTCTCCCTCCAGATAGGCGCTGCGTGGGGGGTCGGGAGCCCGGTTCCCCCTTTCCCCGGAGTGTGGACGCGCGGGGAGGCGGGACCCCGGAGTGTCGGGGATCCAGCCCCGAGCAACTTCCCGAGACATGGGACCTTCGGACTGTGTCTCCAAGTTTCTGCCTCTCCGGGGTCCTCAGCGTCGATTCACGCCCTCCAGAGTCTCAGGGTCTCTGAGCATGTCCCCATCTCTCTGCAAGCCTCTGCTTCCCTTCCCGCCAGGACCCGCGGTGGCTCAGGGGTGACCTTTCCGGAGCTGGGGCCGGAGCGCCAGCTCTGGCCTGGGGCGGGGTGGTCATTTCTCCAGTTTGGGGCTGGGGAAAGGGCTCCACACTCAGAGACCGGGGTGGGGAACGGGGCTCGCCTCCTCCCAGGACGCTCCCGGGGCTGAGCAGAGAAGTGCCCAGCGTTGGGTCCTAGTAGAGCCCCCGTCCTGTGTGGCCTATGACCCTGGCAGGCCCCTCCGCCTCTCTGGGCCGCAGTTTCCCTCTGAATACCAGGCTTTGGACGCGGAAGACGCCGGGGCTCTATGCTAGGCCCTGGGCCTTCAGCGCTGCTGTCGGAGGCAGGGATGGGGTGTCCTGCTTTGAGCTTCGGGGGTGCGAATGGGGAGTGAGTAGGGTAACAAGGCCTCCTTCCTGGGGCCTCGACTACGGGCTCCGGCGTTGCAGCTGTGGAGAAACCAGACTGGGGCAGTGAGGAAGCACCACTGGACAGCGAGGTGCTAACCCTCCTCTCCTAAGGCCGGAGCGCCCCGGCCGGGGCACCGTTTCCTCCCACATCCTCCCTTCTGTGGGGGGCCACACCACACGCAGCCCCGCGACTCCTGCCCGGCCCGGATTCAGTCCTCAGGCCGCAGGCCAGGCCGCACCAGCAGCCGGGAGGGGCTGAAGCCGGGCGGCCCAGACCCTGGGGCAGCCAGAGGTGCAAGGGCGGTGCTGCTCCGGCCGGGACGCGGGCCACTGAGGCCTCGGGCGGAGGAGGCCGGAAAGGAGGCCAGGCGGCTGGAAAGGGGGATGTTTCATCCCGAGGAGCCCGAATTGGAAACGCTGCAACCTGGGGGAACAGCGTTGCCCGGGCTGACAGGAGAGCCAGGAGGGGAGCTCATTTGGCAAGGCCCGGCGCCCGGCACCCGCAGCCCCCTGCTTCCTGCGGCCGCTGGAGGAGGGGGCGGCCTCTTCTTCGCGGAGTTTAAAGAAATCCTGGGCCAAGTCTGCCACTTGTTTTGGTCAGAGCGGTCTTCTCGGAGTCTAGCTCAAGTCTTTCTTGCTGCAGCTTCAGTGCTGACTGAGGAGGTCTGGAAGGAGGAGGCGGGCAGGAAGAGGCTGGAGGCCGTGACACCCGCTCCTTCCTTCCCTGCGGTACTTGAAGCGCAGCAGAGGGGAGGTGGGGCCCGCGAGCGATCCCAGCGGACCCGGGCGGCTGAGTGCCCCCTCCCTCCTTTACTACGGTGCAGCCACCTGCGGGGGTGAGCTCGAGCTCGGGCGGGACTTACCCTGGAGACTCCGCTGCCGGGGGCCCCACACCTCCCGAGGCCCGGGACCCGCAAGCTGGCCAAGAGGGCGCAGGCGGCCGGAGCCCCGCAGCCAAGGATGCGGCAAGGAGCAGCCCGCGACCCCCTCCCTGGTCTCCGCCCGCGGGCCCGGCCAACTCCGGCTTCTGCCGCGCGTCCCTGGCTCGGAGCTCCGCTGCGGAAAACCCGAGCGGGGGCGGCTCCCCGCCTCGCAGCCCGGGAAAATCCGGGGGTGGCCGCCAGGGATCTCCAAGCGTCCTGGGCCAGGCAGCCCCATCTTCCCTCCCGGATGTGGGCCCCCGACCTGGCGCTCCGACCGTAGGCCCGTCGGTTCAGTCCCTGCCTCCCACCTTCTCTCCGCAGAGCGCCAAGACGACTGAGAGATGACGGCTGGGAGCCCCGGAGACTGCGGGGAGTTGCGGAGGAGCCCCGAGCGCCGCGTCTCCCGCCTGGGCCGCCGCCTGGGCCGCCGCCGGCGACCGCGCTCCCCGCCCGAGCCCCTGCGGGTGCGGGCGCGGCTGCGGCTGCGCTCGCCGTCGGGGGCGTTCGCGGCGCTGGGGGCGCTCGTGGTCCTGGTGGGCATGGGCATCGCAGTGGCCGGCTACTGGCCGCACCGCGCCGGGGTCCCGGGGCCCCGGGCTGCAAACGCCAGCGCGCCCCCCCTGAGCGAGCTGCGGCGCGAGGGTCGGGGCGCCGGCCGGGCCCACGGCCCGCACGAGCGGCTGCGACTCCTTGGGCCCGTGGTCATGGGCGTCGGCCTGTTCGTGTTCATCTGCGCCAACACGCTGCTCTACGAGAACCGAGACTTGGAGACGCGACGGCTTCGTCAGGGGGTGCTGCGGGCTCAGGCGCTCCGACCCCCGGACGGCCCGGGCTGGGACTGCGCTCTCCTCCCCAGCCCCGGCCCCAGGACTCCCCGAGCCATAGGCTGCGTGGAGCCAGAAAGCTGGGACCTGTCCCCGCGTCGGGGTACCTCACCAGTCCCGTCAGTGCGGAGCCTGCGTTCAGAGCCTGCTAATCCTCGCTTGGGGTTACCTGCCCTGCTCAACAGTTACCCGCTGAAGGGCCCAGGGCTGCACCCACCCTGGGGTCCACGGACCCAGACTGGCCATGTGATTATCACCGTGCAGCCCTCTGGTTCCTGCATTGAACATTCCAAGTCTCTGGATCTGGGCCTTGGGGAGCTCCTGCTTAGGGCCCCAGCAGCTCGGGACTGTGCTCACCGAAGCTGGCCACGGCTGGACCGCCTTAGTCTGGGGGGTTACGCCAAGTTGGGAGGAGGAGGGGACTTGGGGGCCCGGGTCTGAGGAGCAGGGGACAGCCTGCTATGAGGCTGCAGCATGGACCATGGTACAGGACTAGGACTGGGAGTCCCAATGTCTAGTAGATGCTTCAGCCACATCCCAGACTGGGGATGGATGCTCTGGCCCCAGCAGCTGCTAAGGCATCCTGACTTGCATGTCGGCAGAGAAATGCCAACCGCACAAGGGTTCAAAAAGCCGGAGAGAATGTGTTTTAATGTGGAATCTGGAGACCAGCATGACTCAGCCTTAGGAATTCCTTCAGCCTCCAAAAGTGGCCTTAGCCCTGGACAGGTACCTGAGGGGGCTGGAGGTCTAGGCCAGGGTGATTAGGAGATGTATCTGGTGTCTTGGCAAACCCAAAGTGGTGGGCAAGGACCCTAAGACTTGGAAGGTAGGTTGTGATGTTACAGGCTGGGACAGGCTCCCTCCAAGGTGGCACTAGTGATAGGGTTTGGGCCTCTGGGAAGACGGGCAATGGGGTGGAGTTGAGATGTTCCACCGCCATCTGGGATGGAGACTGAGCCTTTAACTCCTACCACCTCAACCCCTTCCCCCCTCAGCCATGCAGGGTATATCCCACGAGGGCTACACTACTGCCAATGCCTTCACACTGAGGGTCTGGCCCCTCCCCAAAGAGGTCTGAGAAGCCCCCTTTCTCTCCTTTGTCGTGGCCTGTGCCACGAAATTTCCCTCCAGTTGGCAAAAAGCATATGCCAGTTCCCAGAAATCCTTTTATATGTTGAAGCTGCATTTTGGTCAATGTGGACAGCTTTAGAAAATGGCTTGGATTTGGGTCTTCCTGTCGCATGTTTAATTTTTCCCAAGTTGCCGGTAGGAGAAGAGAACTTTAAAAGTTGATCAATCTTCACAGAGTCAGTCCTTTTTTTTTTTTTTTTTAAGTTTATTGAAAAATGCAATACAAGAAGAAGCAAGACCAAACAGTATCTAAACACTACCACCACTTCTCTAACTACAAAAGGCCAAAACGGCAGACCTAATTATTGCCTATTTAATCTAAGGATTTTGCCAATTTGATTCGGCTGGCATAGTTCCTATTTTGTCAAGAAATGTAAACAACTACTTGATATGATTCATTTTTTTTTTTTTTTAATTTACAAAGCTCCTTCATTTTTGTCACCAAAATAAAACATTTGAGAGAGATCTGTAAAACCAACCAGCCTGGGGCTAAGATCCTGGACAGGTATTTCCCATGAGCCTTCCTTGGTGTTGGTCAGGCCATAGCCCCGGCTCCATTTCCCAAGGTGGACTGTTGCTCCCTTACCCTCAGCTGCCCCGAAGAACACACGGTGGGGGGCTGGGGGCGGGCAGAGGTTCCCTGACAGGTCCCTGCAGCCAGGCTCTGTGGGCCCTCAGCGGATAAATTCAGGTCCTGCTTTGTGGGTGAGTTGGGTAGGTGGGTGGCAGAGACCTCACGTGGCTTGGAAGAAATCTTTGTTTCTGAAGTGAGATTAAAAATAAAATTGCAGTGAGAGTTGTTACTGTGCTGTGTCTGAGTCACTTTAGGAAAACTGCCAAGTTGTTGACACTGGAAATGAACTCTTCTCCCCTCTTCACCATTTCCACCTGGACAGTCTGTTTTTCTTCACACACACGCACACACACAGTTGCAGGAAGAAAAAAAAAGATCCAAACAATTGCCAAACCCCAAATTCCGTAACCAGAGAGGGAGGGAAGGGAAAGAGGCTTGGGAGGACACCCCTCGTGTTGGCTTGTCCAAATCATGGCTTCTCAGCGCCTGAAGGGCACTGGAGATCTTCTGGTCCGATTTATAGACAAGGAAGCAGGGTGAAGTGAGTTGGTGACAGATTGAGGGGAAGTTCAGGCCCCTGATTTGTGGTCCTAGGCAGTGAAAGTGGCCACACTGACCTGGATGGCAAAGAATACTCAGTGTGCCAGGCTCCTGACATGCATGCTGTGCCCTCTTCCTTTCCCCATCTTCATTCCACAGGTTGCAGCTCTGTGAGCTCCGGCGCAGCTCTTCCAGCAGGACAGCTGGCCATTGGCAAGTGAGCTCACGTCGCATGCCTATTTGATGTGAGCTGGATTTCCAACCTCACCACCCACCGCTCTGGGCAACAAAGCTCGGGCTTGGGCACGGCCTGGAAAGCCCCATCGTTCCAGACCCTATGCCCCAGGCTGTCTGTCCCTGAGACAGGGCACTCTCCTTCCCCCGCAGCCTGTCACACATCCCACCTGAGCGCTTCCTGTCCCTGCCCAGAGAGAGCTACCTGTTGGTTAGTAACAGTCTCAAGTAAGTACTAAGAGAAAAACGCACACTCGTGAAATCAGTTCAAACCAACTGAGTTTGTCTAAACAAAGCTCAGCCAGCAGAGACTCCGGACACGTGCTGCTGGCTCCCACTGCCGGGAGCAGAGGCTGTAGACTTCTCTCCTGCTCACCGCCCTGGAGCCCCCAGCGACTGCTGACTGTGACCCGCTGTCCACCTCTGGAAGCTCACTTTCTGTCCTAGAATTAGGATTCTAAGAACTTGTAGGTAGATCTGTTTGTGGGAAGCAAGCTGGAAGATCAGAGAAGCCCTACTGAATAAAAATGTCCCCTAATCTTTACCAGGAATAGTGGAATTGGGGACATCAGTCCTCATTTTCAAAAACAAAAACAAAAAATTAAACCCAAACCCACCACAAACATCAAGCCACAAAACCTGACAGACCTCAGATGGCAAGTGGGGATGAATGGAGCTGGTGTTTGTACCCCTTGTCAAGTGGGGTTTTGTGGGGAGGGTGGCCCCTAAAAGCCAATTCCCATGCTCCAGAAGGGTATCTGCAGGCAGGGGCCGGTCTGGACCATGATCGCCTCCTCTCTCAGTCACATCCTCTCTCGCCCCAGGATTAAAGAGAGAGGCTCAGGGATGGTCTCCTGGAAATACTTCTTAGCAGGATCCAACTGAGGTAAACCCCCACCACTCCCCTGTGTGAAGTGCACATTCCCAGAACTAGAAAACCTTTAAAAAAATCTCGTCAACTTTCTTTGTCCAAATCACCGCTAAAAATGTGCGGTCAGTGCTTTTGGCCCAAAGTGCCTATTTTTCTGTGAGTTTTGGTCTCTCCTGAGATGGGAGGTGGGGGGAGCACTTAGCAGAGCCACTGCTTCTGATGAGGTAAAAGGGGAGGGAGGGCAGGAAGGTGAAGGCCACGGATATGTTCAAACATTCACAGTATCAGATATATCTGAAGCAACTTCTTATGTCTTTGATCTAAAGAAGCTCCAAAAAGAAAGAATAGGAGAGAGGAAGGAAAACAATACTACATTCTTAGCAGAGGCCTCTGCCTCACCAAACCACCCTCAGCAAAGGGACAGGGACGTCGTCCTGGGGTCTCTGGATCAGGGCAGCCGCCCTGCCTGACATTCTGATAAAGTTACATCACTGGCTCTGAGAAAGGGCTGGTTTATGAAGTTTCTGCTGCCATCTAAAGGGTATAAACTAGGGGAGGAGCATGGAAGCCCCATTAAGCTGGCTTTGTCTCCCAACACAGCTGACAGAGTCACTGGAGGATTTCCCGAAGAATGCTGTGGACCCTGTCAGTATAAATGGGGAGAGGCTGGGCTGAAGGGGTTACAAACCACCCCATAAAAAAAAAAAGACTCTTTAAAAACAGTCCAAAGAGTGAAAAGTTGAACAATTTCTGGTATCACAATATAGAAAAATGTATTCAAAAGGATCAGTGATATCTAGAAGACTTTTTTGGTATAAACTCCAAATAGAAAATGAAATTGCTTTTCTGATGGTTTAGAATCAATCATCTTAAAAGTCTGAAGTCTGACTATTGCAGGTTAGCTTCTTTGTCATTCTGCTGGTTTTCTCTGGGATGGGAGATGGGCAGGGAGTCGGGGGAGGGGGGAGGGTAGGACAGTTCCTAGAGGAAAGAAAGAAGCAAAGTTTTAAAATCCTGCAAAGGAGACTGCTACCCAGTCCCAGTGCCAAGTTCTTGTGGCCACAAGTGACAATCAGGGCCTGAGCGGTTTTACAGGGCCCCGTCCTACCGGGTGATTGATGGCTTCTTCAAGTTATTTGTAAACTACTTTTAGGCATGACTTTATCTGGAACCCTGGCTCCCAAAAAGCAGCTATCCTGCTTCCAACTCTCTAGTCTGGCCCCAGAGCTTCAGCCCTTTCTTTCCTATCCCCCAAACCCTCATTTCCAGACAGCTAGTGCTGCTTTTCTTGGTTTTGTTCTTCTCCTCTGGCCCTCCCAGGTCTAGCTCAGAGAGACCTGTGACAGCAGAGAGTAGAGCGGCAGGGTGAGGTGGGGGGAGGTGAGGTGGAGAAGCAGGAGGACGCGTGAAGATTCAAGAGGTGGGTGGGATTTACATCCACGTTTGGGGTACCTCTTCCACCCCATCACTGCTGGCACTGCTGAGGGCAGGAGGAGGCCTAGCTGCTTTAGTTGGAGCCAGATACTTAATAACCTCCCACATCCTCCTCCTCAGCCTTCCTCTGCCTTCAGTTTATCAAGTCCCAGTGTGGACACCTCTGGGGGGATGGCTCCACTCCACAAGGACGGCCCATACCTGAGCTCACTCCTCAGAGATTTCGGTTTCCTGATGGACGACCACCTTGGTCACTGACATGTCTGGGTGCTGCTCCTTTGCCTCCTTGATGGCCTGTACGAGGACCTGAGAAAGACAGAAACAACGTCCATCAGGCGGAAAGCAGCCTGGCTGGCGAAAAAGGCAGGGGTCATGGGACACCATTTCTCCGGCAAGTTCAATCTTTCTGTCTACAGAACCAGAGCAGCATGTAGGCTAAGCCAAGCTGATGATGGCCGTACCCACCCTATCCTGCTTAGGGAGGCTCCTGGACTAAAAACACAGACACAGGGAAAGCTTAGAGCTGTCTTCAAGGAATCAGGGAGGGCCTTGAGGGGTGACAGCCTGGGTGGCTCTGGGAAGATTCACTCAAGAAAGGGAATCTAAAGAACAAAGTGAACTCTGTGTTCAGTGTAGGGTAACCGGGAAGCTCAGGACAGGAGAGGAAAATAGCGAAGCATGCTACAAAAAGGAAGAGATGTCTTTGGCTAAAGTAGAGACAAGAAAGGAAGAAAGAGTGGGAGGGCCCATGACATGCCACATACTGGCCTAAGTACCTTACTTATTATTATTTACTTGGTCTTCACAACAACTCAATGAATTAAGGTAGTATCCTTAATTTCATTTTTTAGATGTGGAAACCGAGGTTCAGTGGTTAAAGTGCTTAATGTTTCACAGCTAGTTAAGTAACACCATGGGGATTTTCACTTAAGTCTATCAGACTTTCCTCTTTACCACACTGTTTTTTAGTTTCAGAGGGAGGTGGAAGGGATGACGACCCTATTTTAGTATCTGGAGGAGTTCTGATCATTTTAGAAAAGCTGAAGGGAGCAGAGGGAAAGTCAAAGAAGAACAATGACACGACTATTCCCCTTGGGCTGCAAGTCGCTGAGCCTCAAGCTCAGAGCACCCCAAGGTGGAAGAGCCCAACACAGCCTTTGGGGGATGGCGGCATGGGATTCTCAGTGACAGGCCCCCGTCAAAAAGGACTCTAGCTAGATCTGACCAGCTGACTGTTGACCCTGGCTCTTAAGACTGCTTCTAGGAGGGACGGGAAGAAGGGAAATCCCTCTTTTGGTCTCTTGACTCCATGAAAGCTGTTCTTGGCACCGCTACCTCTACAGGCTCCTGCTCATCCTCCCTCAGCTTGTTTGCTCAACCAGTCTGCTCACGCTTCAAGGCCCAGCCCAAGCCCCCTCTCTGGTTACTCTGGCCTGCACCCCTCTCTCTCTCTGACAGCCTGCACCTTCTTAAAGTGCCCCCTCCCGATCCAGAGTGCACCACATCTTATCCCTTCCACATGTCCCTCATGCCTCAGAGACTGAGGGACACTGGAGCACCTCTCTGAGCTATCAAGTGTGCTTGTCCAATAACCCTGAAAGAAACCTATGATTATCTTTATTTTACAGATGGCAAAACCACAGCTCAGAGAAGTAAAATAACTTGCTCAAGGACACACAACCAGTAAGTTGCAGACTCAGGATTCAACCCAGGTCTGTCTCACTCCAAATCCAAAACACTTTCCTATGCCATCTAGCACAGATGGAGCACGTGGCAGGGGCTCAGATCACATCAGGCCGCGTAGGTGAGTGCAGGCTGGTAACACAGCAGGATCCCTTGAGCTGGGGCAAATAGACTGCAAGGCCTCCCACTTGGGCTTTTTGCAGCCTTGTTGCTGGGAACCTCAGCCCGGTGTTCTCAGCTGTAAGTCTCAACCCTGCTACCAAGGGAACTGCCAGCACTGCAGCTCAGTCTATTTTTTTTTTTAAGGCACTCAGCATATCAGCATAAAGGCCACAGAACTATTGCTCCAGCACTCCTGTCAATGATTCCAGAAGCATTTACATGCAGTCTCTTCCACCCCTGCTTTTCTGTAGCTTTACTGTTCTAACCTCACCCAGCAGAGAATTGGGAACATTAATCCTGACCTTATTATTTGCTAATTGCTTGAAGCACACAATTAGCACCTAATTAACATAAAAGCATAGAATTTTAGCACTCAGAGGGCCCAGAAATTAGCTAGATCAACCTACTCTCTTTTAGGAGAGAACAAAAAAAAATATGGGAGGTAAAGTGATTTGCCCAAGGTCATACAACAAGTTAGTGATAGATCTAGGACAGAAATCAAGTTCCAGGTCTCCTGAGTTCCAGCCCATGACACTGTGTCCCCTCTAGCTCGCCCCTCTGAGGGTAGAGACCACACGCTGGTTTGATATCGTCTACTGTCTCCAGCACAGGTTTGGGTACATGATATCCCCTGAACAGCACAGCTCCATTTACTTGGAGCCCACCACATGGCCCACGATGTACATCTGTATCTCACTTGAGTCTCACAACAACCTTGAAGGAAGATGCTATCTTATAGATGAGGAAACGGAGGCCTAGGGAGTTAGAGCTAGAATATGGTAAGAACTAGGATTTGAGTCTAAAGCCCATGTTCTTTGCATTACACTTCCCTGCTTCTCCAATCTACGGCCCCCATCCCACAGGCCTCAGTGATCCGATTCTCTTTGTCCTTCTTCTCGATTAAGAGCTAGAGTAGCTGAGAGGGCTCCTTGGAGATAAAGCTGTTATCTTTTGCAAGCCAATTTCGGTGTCCATCAGTGATCCTGCCCCAGAACCTCTCCCATGCCCAGAATCTCAGCATTCCCACCTGATCATGGTCAATATCGGCATCTCCTGTGATCACAATTCTCTTTTCAATCCGGGTCTCTGAAATCCCACCTTTGACAGTCTGAAACCAAAGGGAGGTGACCATATGAGAAAGAAAGAAAGAAAAACCCAAACAGCAAAACAAAACAACAGCAAGAAATTAGTCTGAAAACTATACTCCAAATTTTAATCTGCTGCTGGGAACTGAATAGGGTAGCTTTCTCACACACTTGTTCAAAATCTTGGTTGGACCTGCTAAAATGAGCACACGCCTATTCCCTAGTATTGCTAAAATCTTTAATAAGCTAAACAGAAAGTCATAATTCTCTATTATTTATTTTTACCTTTTTCTTCCTCCCAAACACCAAAGAATTTCTGTGAGTAAACAAAACAGGTGTTCCTTTTTGCTCTTTTCCTGTATATTTTGATTGTTTTCAAGAGACTAATCAGAAGACTATGAACAAAAAATGTCATGCAGCTTGAAATTAGGCTCTTTATTTTAAAACATTTTCATATTACTAATGTCAAAAAACCCTCAAATAATCCCCCAGGGTAGGTAGGTTTCCCTACTTCACAGATGAGGAAACCATGGTCTAGACACATTAAGTAACTGGCTTCCAGTCATCTGTGTGTTGATGATGGAGCTTGGTCAGGAATCTAGATTTCTTATTTACAAGAAAATGCTTTTTCATCTAGTGCTACCGCAAACATGGATTGTCTCTGATTTTCTGGGAGTAGTTCCAATTTTAGATACTTTGTCCCGCTTGCCCCCATAAACAATATTCTAATAATTTCAATATTTCAGCATCCAAACTACAGTTCCCATGGCCTTGATCCTGGACATGACATAAAAATTCTTTGTGAGACCCTGAGTTCTGATTTTTGGCTTGGAAAATATGGTTGCTTAATAATACCAACAACACCTGCCCTTAAACTGACTTTTTTTTTAATAGATCTTTATTGGAGTATAATTGCTTCACAATACTGTGTTAGTTTCTGTTGTATAACAAAGTGAATCAGCCATATGCATACATGTATGCCCATATCCCTCCCACCCTCCCTATCCCACCCCTCTAGGTCATGGCAAAGCACCGAGCTGATCTCCCTGTGCTATGCTGCTGCTTTCCACTAGCTAACTATTTTACATTCGGTAGTGTATATATGTTGATGCTACTCTCACTTCGCCCCAGCTTCCCCTCCCCCACCGTGTCCTCAAGTCCATTCTCTATGTCTATGTCTTTATTCCTGCCCTGCCACTAGGTTCATCAGTACCATTTTTTTTTTTTTAGATTCCATATATATGTGTTAGCATACAGTATTTGTTTTTCACTTTCTGACTTACTTCACTCTGTATGACAGACTCTAGGTCCATCCACCTCACTATAAATAACTCAGTTTCATTTCTTTTTATGGCTGAGTAACATTCCATTGTATATATGTGCCACATCTTCTTTATCCATTCATCTGTTGACGGACATTTAGGTTGGTTCCATGTTCTGGCTATTGTAAATAGTGCTTCAGTGAACATTGTGGCACGTGTCTCTTTTTGTTTTTTTTCTTTTAATTAATTAATTAATTATTTATTTTTGGCTGCATTGGGTCTTCGTTGCTGCGCGCAGGCTTTCTCAAGTTCCGGCGAGTGGGGGCTACTCTTCGTTGAGGTGCGTGGGCTTCTCATTGCGGTGGTTTATTTTGCTGTGGAGAACGGGCTCTAGGCACATGGGCTTCAGTAGTTGTGGTACATGGGTTCAGTTGTTGTGGCTCAGGGACTCTAGAGCACAGGCTTGGGCTTAGTTGCTCCGTGACATGTGGGATCTTCCCAGGCCAGGGCTTGAACCCATGTCCTCTGCATTGGCAGGCGGATTCTTAACCACTGCGCCACCAGGGAAGTCCCTGTGTCTCTTTTTGAATTATGGTTTTCTCAGGGTATATGCCCAGTAGTGAGATTGCTGGATCATAGGGTAGTTCTTTTTTTTAGTTTATTAAGGAACCTCCATACTGTTCTCCATAGTGGTAGTATCAATTTACATTCCGACCAACAGTGGAGGAGGGTTCCCTTTTCACCACACCCGTTCCAGCATTTACTGTTTCTAGATTTTTTGATAATGGCCATTCTGACCAGTGTGAGGTAATACCTCATTGTAGTTTTGATTTGCATTTCTCTAATAATAAGTGATGTTGAGCATCTTTTCATGTGCCTCTTGGCCATCTGTATGTCTTCTCTGGTGAAATGTCTATTTAGGTCTTCCACCTATTTTTTAATTGAATTGTTTGGTTTTTTTTGTATTGAGCTCCATGAGCTGGTTGTATATTTTGGAGATTAATCCTTTGTCTGTTGTTTCATTTGCAAATATTTTCTCCTATTCTGAGGGTTGTCTTTTCGTCTTGTTTATGGTTTCCTTTGCTGTACAAAAGCTTTTAAGTTTACTTAGGTCCCATTTGTTTATTTTTGGGTTTACTTCCATTTCTCTAGGAGGTGGGTCAAAAAAGATCTTGCTGTGGTTTATGTCAAAGAGTGTTTTTCCTATGTTTTACTCTGAGTTTTATAGTGTCTGGACTTACATTTAGGTCTTTAATCCATTTGGAGTTTATTTTTGTGTATGGTATTAGGGAGTGTTCTAATTTCACTCTTTTACATGTAGTTGTCCAGTTTTCCCAGCACCACTTATTGAAGAGGCTGTCTTTTCTCCGTTGTATGTTCTTACCTCCTTTGTCAAAGATAAGGTGACCATATGTGCATGGGTTTATCTCTGGGCTTTCTATCCTGTTCCATTGATCTATATTTCTGTTTTTGTGCCAGTACCATACAGTCTTGATTACTGTAGCTTTGTAGTTTAGTTTGAAGTCGGGGAGCCTGATTCCTCCAGCTCTGTTTTTCTTTCTCAAGATTGCTTTGGCTATTTGGGGTCTTTGTGTCTCCATACGAACTGTAAAGTTTTTTGTTCTAATTCTGTGAAGAATGCCATTGGTAGTTTGATAGGGATTGCATTGAATCTGTATATTGCTTTGGGTAGTATAGTCATTTTCACAATATTGATTCTTCCAATCCAAGAACATGGTATATTTCTCCATCTGTTTATGTCATCTTTGATTTCTTTCATCAGTGTTTTATAGTTTTCTGAGTACAAGTCTTTTGCCTCCTTAGGTAGGTTTATTCCTAGGCATTTTATTCATTTTGTTGCGTTGGTAAATGGGATTGTTTCCTTAATTTCTCTTTCTGATTTTTCCTTGTTAGTGTATAGGAATGCCAGAGATTTCTGATTTTTTTTTTTTATGTTCCTGATCTTAGTAGAAATGCTTTCAGTTTTTCACCATTGAGTATGATGTTTGCTGTGGGTTTGTCATATATGGCCTTTATCATGTTGAGGTAGTTTCCCTCTCTGCCCATTTTCTGGAGAGTTTTTATCATAAATGGATGTTGAATTTTGTCAAAAGCTTTTTCTGCATCTATTGAGATGATCATATGGTTTTTATTCCTTAATTTGTTAATATGGTGTACCACATTGATTGATTTGCATATATTGAAGAATTCTTGCATCCCTGGGACAAATCCCACTTGATGATGGTGTATGATCCTTTTAATATGTTGTTGGATTCTGTTTGCTAGTATTTTGTTCAGGATTTCTGCATCTATGTTCATCAGTGATATTGGTCTGTAATGTTTTTTGTGATATCTTTTTCTGGTTTTGGTTTCAGGGTGTTGGTGGCTTCGTAGAATGAATTTGGGAGTGTTCCTCCCTCTGCAATATTTTTGGAGAGTTTGAGAAGGATTGGTGTTAGCTCTTCTCTAAACGTTTGATAGAATTCACCTGTGAAGCTATCTGGTCCTGGACTTTCGTTTGTTGGAGGATTTTTAATTACAGTTTCAATTTCATTACTTGTGATAGGTCTGTTTATATTTTCTAATTCTTCCTGGTTCAGTCTTGGAAAATTGTACCTTTCTAAGAATTTGTCCATTTCTTTGTGGTTGTCAATTTTATTGGCATATAGTTGTTTGTAGTAGTCTCTTATAATCCTTTGTATTTCTGTGGTGTCAGTTGTGATTTCTCCTTTTTCATTTGTTATTTTATTGATTTGCATCCTCTCCCTTTTTTTCTTGATGAGTCTGGCTAAGGGTTTATCTATTTTGTTTATCTTTTAGTTTTATTGATCCTTGCTACTGTTTTCTTCATTTCTATTTCATTTATTTCTGCTCTGATCTTTATGATTTCTTTCCTTCTACTGACTTTGGGTTTTCTTTGTTCTTCTTTCTCTCATTGATTTAGGTGTAGGGTTAGGTTGTTTATTTGAGATTTTTCTATTTCTTGAGGTGAGATTGAATTGCTATAAACTTCCCTCTTAGAACTGCTTTTGCTGCATCTCATAGGTTTTGGGTCACTGTGTTTTCATTGTCATTTTTTTCTATGTATTTTTTTATTTCTTCCTTGATTTCTTCAGTGATCTCTCGGTTATTTAGGAACACATTGTTTAGCCTCCAAGTATTTGTGGTTTTTATAGTTTTTTTCCTGTAGTTGATTTCCAATTTCATAGCATTGTGGTCAGAAAAGATACTTGATATGATTTCACTTTTCTTAAATTTTCTGAGGCTTGATTTGTGACCCAATGTGATCTATCCTGGGGAATGTTCCGTGTGCACTTGAGAAGAGAGTGTACTCTTCCACTTCTGGGTGAAATGTTCTATAAATATCAATTAAATCTACCTGGTCTATTGTATCATTTAAAGCTTGTGTTTCCTTAGTTATTTTCTGTTTGGATGATCTGTCCATTGGTGTAAGTGGGGTGTTAAAGTCCCCTACTATTATTGTGTTACTGTCTATTTCCACTTTCCTGGTTGTTAGCATTTGCCTTATGTATTGAGGTGCTCCTATGTTGGGTGCATAAACATTTATAATTGTTATATCATCTTCTTGGATTGATCTCTTGATCATTATGCAGTGTCCTTCCTTATCTCTTGCAACAGTCTTTATTTTAATGTCTATTTTATCTGATACAAGTATTGATACTCCATTGATTTCCATTTGCATGGAATATCTTTTTCCATCTCCTAATTTTCAGTCTGTATGTGTCCCTAGGTCTGAAGTGTGTGTCTTGTAGACAGCATATATATGGGTCTTGTTTCTGTATCCATTCAGCCAGTCTGTGTCTTTTGGGTGGGGCATTTAATCCATTTACATTTAAGGTTATTTATTTAAGGTTATTATCGATATGTATGTTCCTATTACCATTTTCTTTTTTTTTTAATTAATTAATTAATTTATTTTTGGCTGCGTTGGGTCTTCATTGCTGCACACAGGGTTTCTCTAGTTGTGTCGACGGGCTTCTCATTGCGGTGGCTTCTCTTGTTGCGGAGCATGGGTCCTAGGTGTGCAGCCTTCAGTAGTTGTGGTGTGTGGGCTCAGTAGCTGTGGCTCGCAGGCCCTAGAGTGCAGGCTCAGTAGTTGTGGCGCACGGGCTTAGTTGCTCTGCGGCATGTGGTATCTTCCCAGACCAGGGCTCGAACCTGCGTCCCCTGCATTGGCAGGCGGATTCTTAACCACTGCACCACCAGGGAAGCCCCCTATTACCATTTTCTTAATTGTTTTGGGTTTGTTTTTGTGGGTCTTTTTCTTCTCTTGTGTTTCCCGCCTAGAGAAGTTTCTTTAGCATTTGTTGTAAAGCTGGTTTGGTGGTGCTGAATTCTCTTAGCTTTTGCTTGTCTGAAAGGCTTTTGATTTCTCCCTTGAATCTGAATGAGATACTCGCTGGGTAGAGTAATCTTGGTTGTAGGTTTTTCTCTTTCATCACTTTAAGTATGTCCTGCCACTCCCTTCTGGCCTGCAGAGTTTCTGCTGAAAAATCAGCTGATAACCTTATGGGGATTCCTTTGTAGGTTATTTTTTGTTTTTCCCTTGCTGCTTTTAATATTTTTTCTTTGAATTTAATTTTTGTTAGTTTGATTAATATGTGTCTTGGGGTGTTTCTCCTAGGGTTTATCCTGTATGGGACTCTCTGTGCTTCCCGGATTTGGGTGACAATTTCCTTTCCTATGTTAGGGAAGTTTTCCACTATAATCTCTTGAAATATTTTCTCAGACCCTTTCTATTTCTCTTCTTCTTCTGGGACCCTATAATTTGAATGTTGGTGCATTTAGTGTCTCTGAGACTGTCTTCAATTCTTTTCATTCTTTTTTCTTTATTCTGCTCCTTGGCAGTTATTTCCACCATTCTGTCTTCCAGCTCACTTATTCATTCTTCTGCCTCAGTTATTGTGTTATTGATTCCTTCTAGTGTATTTTTCATTTCAGTTATTGTGTTGTTCATCTCTGTTTGTTTGTTCTTTAGTTCTTCTAGATCTTTGTTAAACATTCTTGCATTGTCTCAATCCGTGCCTCCATTCTATTTCCGACATTCTGGATCATCTTTACTATCATTACTCTGAATTCTTTTTCAGGTAGATTGTCTATTTCCTCTTCATTTATTTGGTCTTGTAGGTTTTTACCTTGCTCCTTCATCTGTGACATATTTTTTTGCCATCTCATTTTTTATTTTCTTTTTTTTATGAGTGGGATTGTATTCCCGTCTTACTGGTTGTTTGGACGGAGGCTTCCAACACTGGAGTTTGTAGGCTGTTGGGTAGAGCTGGGTCTTGGTGCTGAGATGAGGACCTCTGGGAGATCTCATTCTGATGAATGTTCCCTGGGGTCTGAGGCTCTCTGTTAGTCTGGTAGTTTGGACTCAGAGCTCCCACCGCAGGAACTTCAGCCCAACCCCTGGCTCGTGAACCAAGATCTCGCAAGCTCATGCCGGGTGGCAAAAAAAAAAAAAAAAAAAAGGAGAACAATAACAAAGTAAAAAATAAAATTAGATTAGGAAACTAACAGATATGTTAGAAAAAAAATAAAAATAAAAATATAGATGAAACAACAACCAGAAGGTAAAACAGAGCCACAATAGTAAAAAAGAGGAGAAAAAAAAAAAGTGGAAAAGGCCTTGGCTGTGGAGGGCGGGGCCTAAGCAGGGGTGAGGTTTGGGTGGTGGGCGGGGCCTATGCTTAGGACCCACAGGGCTGGAAAAGGCCCTGGCAGGGGAAGGGGTGGTGGGGCCTAGGCTCAACAGAACAGAAGGGACCCAGTGCCCCCTGCCTCCTGCCTCTGGTCTCAGAGGGCAGGGGACCCCCCCCACCCCCACCCCAGCTTCCTGGGCTCGAGTGGGCGGGGCAAACGCCCTTCGCTCCTTCAGTCCTGGAGGGCCCCTCCCGCCTGACTCTCCTGTTCTCTCCTGTCCTCCCTCCTATGCCCCCAGGACCAACCCAGCCCAGAGGGGACCTCTGAGGGCGTAGGACCTGCCCGAGAGCCGGGCAGACTTCCCCGGCCCATTGGGCAGGGGAAACGCTGGGCATGCTCCCCCCTTACCTGAGCCCCCGAGGGTCCCTCCAGGCGTGGGAACCCCTCCCCCTTCTCAGCCACCCCTCAGGGGCTCCGGTCCTGTCCAGCCTCCACTTCTCCTCCCCCCTCAGTCCCCCCACATCCTACCGGTTCACTTGGGGGTTCTTCCCATCTCCTTGGGCATCAGGGTCCCGCACCAGCATTCGGCAGGCGCCCTAGTTGTGGGGAGACGCGAACTCTGCAACTGACTTTTTAGGCTGACCTCCACAGCCAGATAGGGGGCTCACTGACCAGGGAGACAGACGAATGTGTAAAGAGAACAACCACATGTGACTTTAATGAGACCACGAAGTAGGCAGGGATGCTCAGGGTCTCCCTGGGTTTATTGCTGGGGAAAGCAGCAGGGCCTTTCCACCCCGGACACTGGGAATAATTTGGCTCAGTAAGAAAGAAGCTGAAAACCCTTGCTTATGGACCGGGGTTCTTGCAGAGAGGCAGCAAGCTTGGCATGCCACTGGATTTCAGAAGGAATTTCTAGCTGTCTGTTACCTTGGTAATTTGAGTTGTGGTGGTGCTGCTGGTGGTCTCAGATGTGATGGTCTGAGCTGTCAGCAAGACTCCTGGGTCCAAGTCCCCGTTGCTGTCATCAGTCTGCAGAAGGAGACACAACTCATCACCATGCCTGTCAGGAAACCTCATGGGCAAATGTTGTAGATGCAGCTTTGCTCTGCAGCTGCACGTTCTAAAGCAAAAACCCAATTCCCTTACAGTGATCTCTTAATTAATAAATAAAATTAATCCCCTGGGAACAAAGCTCCTTCTAAAATAGTTGGACAAGTCCAGTTTCCCCAGCATTGGGTCAGTGACAGGAGTGGATGAGAAAAAGGAGGCAGGAGTGTAACCACAGGTTCAACAAGAGTGACAATAACTATGCACATGTATACAGCATTTTATAGCTCACAAACGGCTTTCAAAACTTTATCTTTTTTGATGCTTACACAAGCCCTATGAATATAAATAAAAAGGCAGAAACTTATTAGCACTCCCAGGTAAGACTCAGGCTCAGAGAAAGTGAATGATTTGCCCAAGGACTCAAAACTAATCCTCTCCACAAACCTGGAGCTCTTTACACACCACCCAAGGCAGGAAGGAAAGGTATAAACTCTTGGTTGCTAAAGCATGGCTAGGTTCTGAATGATAGGACAGAACTTTCCAGAAAGAACAAGGAAAGGTCCTTGCTGGGGTTTAAGGGACCAAGGAATCTCAGGCTATCTTTTATGAAAATCAAGATGGGAGACTGGAGCACATGAGATAGGAAATGTCCTTTTAAGGCAAAGTGGGAGGAAATACATATAATATCTCAATGACATTTCTGACAACAAAACTTTTATTGAAAGGGATCCTCGTCATTATAGGAGGGGTTTAAAAGTATTTAATGCTGGGCTACACAACTAATCTATACAGAGAACAAGGGCTGGGGCTATTTCTTTTTTCTCCAGAGCTCACTGTACTATGACCAAAGTAAATATATTATCATCAGGCTGAGAAATGACATTAGCAAAAAGGAAGAGAGATGGTTGGCAGGAACCAAACTCAGCCTGATGAACAGTTATCAGCAACCATTTGGGCCATTAGCAGACTCAGAGCTGCTGACAACCTCTGACCAAGATGGAAACAAATGAGATGAGGAGGCTGGAGGCTGCCTACAGCTACATGCTTTTCAGATAAAATACCTGGTACTGGTATTGTACACTGACTCAGAGGGGTATTTAGAGAATTGCGATTATTTTCATAAAGAATTCTGCAGCAGGGCTTCCCTGGTGGCGCAGTGGTTGAGAATCTGCCTGCTAATGCAGGGGACACGGGTTCGAGCCCTGGTCTGGGAAGATCCCACGTGCCGCGGAGCAACTAGGCCCGTGAGCCACAACTACTGAGCTTGCGCGTCTGGAGCCTGTGTTCCGCAACAAGAGAGGCCGCGATAGTGAGAGGCTCGCACACCGCAATGAAGAGTGGCCCCCACTTGCCGCAACTGGAGAAAGCCCTCGCACAAGAACTAAGACCCAACACAGCCATAAATAAATAAATAAATAAATAAAATTTAAAAAAATAAAAAGAATTCTGCAGCAAGCAATGTGCTAGGTTACCATCCTTCTCTGCCGCTTTATATAAGTCATTTGCATTATAAGCAGAGGCCTCCAACTTTTTTATGAGCAGGGCCACATTTCATTGAGCCAAAACTTTGAGATACTGTGGGGAGGGCAGAAGGAGGAGAAGAGAATTAGGAAAGAGAAGAGTCCCTGGCTGGATTCACTTCCAGGTAGGAATATGGACAAAACAAAGAGAGGGAACATGATTGTGTCACCTAAGTCTTTCACACACGTCACCCTCATACCAGGCATATTATTGGCTGGTTTACTAACACTTTCTTCAGCCCAGACATATTTATCTACCTTAGATTCAGACTCAACTAACATTTATTGCACTTGTACTATATGCCAAGCACATAATGCAACTGTTACCTCAATCACACCTCTAAGTATCTGAAGTAGGTACTATTATTATACTCACTGTATAGTTAAGAAAAGTGAGGTCCAGAGAGGTTAAATAATTTGCCAAAGGGATTTCCCTGGTGGTCCAGTGGTAAAGAATCCACTTTCTAATTCAGGGGATGCGGGTTCGATCCCTGGTCAGGGAACTAAGACCCCACATGCCACAGGGCAACTAAGCCCGCGCGCCTCAACTAGAGAGCCCGCGTGCAACAAACTACAGAGCCCATGTGCCCTGGAGCCTGCACGCCACAACTAGAGAGAAGCCCATGTGCTGCAACAAAAGATCCAGCGTGCCACAACTAAGACCCGATGCAGCCAAAAAAATAAAAGTAAATTAATTAATTAAATAAAATAAAAAGAAACCTTAAAAAAATAATAATTTGACAAGGTTCTATGCTAATAAGTGCTTGAACTAGGACTGAGGGCAAAGACTTCCTATCTGAAGATTGGGGTTCAGGTCCCAGCTCAGACAGTGGCTGGCTGTGGAACCTTGGGCAAGTCATTCTGACTTTTCTGAGCTTTAGTTTTCTCATTTTTATAACAGGCTACCCTGTAAGATGTGCTCTGCCTCCACTGTAGCACTGCTGTGAAGATCAAAAGAGATTTTAGAAATAAAAGTACATTATAAGTTGTTATTAAGAATTTGTGTGCCAATATATACACAATGGACTATTACTCAACCATAAAAAACAATGAAATAACGCCATTTGTAGCAACATGGACGGATGTAGAGATTATCACACTAAGTGAAGCAAGTCAGACAGAGAAAGACAAATACCATATGATATCGCTTATATGTGGAATCTAAAAAAATGATACAAATGAACTTATTTATAAAACAGAAATAGACTCACAGACATAGAAAACAAACTTATGGTTACCAAAGGGGAAAGGGTTGGGGGGAGGGATAAATTAGGAGTTTGGGATTAAAATATACACACTATTATATATAAAATAACCAACAAGGACTTACTGTATAGCATAGGGAACTATACTAAATATCTTGTAATAACCTATAATGGAAAAGAATCTAAAGAACAGATATATACATGTATGTATAACTGAATCACTTTGTTGTACACCGAAACACAACATTGTAAATCAACTATATTTCAATAACAATTTTTTTAATCCAAAAAAAAAAAAAGAATTTGCGTGCCAAGAGGGCTAAACCTTTTTGAAGAGCTCCTCCTCTACTAAGCCTAAGAATCTATTTTTTTCTACCTACCTCCCACCCCCTTCCTCCTCCTTTTCTGTCTCTGAAGAAGGTGGAAGAGGGAGGAAACATTGTTATGATTTCCAACTTAACACTCGTCCCACATGGTGCCTCTTTTCTTACCAGTGTTTTCTCAAAATGGTACTGTAGCTTTCACAGTTGCTTATAAAGTTAACCATCCCTTTATCCTATGACACAACAGTTCCACTCTTAGGTGTTTACCCAAGATAAGTGAAAACATATGTCCACAGAAAGACTTGCACATGAATGTTTAAAGCAGCTTTATCCATATTTGCCCCCAACTGGAATCAACTCAACTGTCCATCAACAAATGAAAGGATAAACAAATTGCGGTATATTCATACAATGGAATACTACTCAACAATAAAAAACAGTGAACTATGGATTCATATAACATGGATGAATCTGAAAAACATGTTCAGACACAAAAGGGTATGACTATATACTTCCATTTATATGAAGTTCAAGAACAGGTAAAACTAAGCTATAATAACAGAAATCAGAGCAGTGGCTGCCTAGAGGGACAGGGATGGACTGGCAAAGGCTATGAAGAAAGTTTCAGGAGTGATGAAAATGTTCTGAACCCAAATGTGTCTTGGTTACACAGGTAGATACATTCGTCAAAACCAATCAAAAATTGAACTCTTAACATCTGTGCATAGCACTGTATGTAAATGTTACCTCAGGTACACATACATGCACATATATGCAAACAGTAAAACCCTATTCTGGCTCCCCACCTCCTCTCGCCATGTCCCAAAATGTAGGAATTATGGATGGATTTAAAAAAGGTTCTCAGGTTTACTTGTCTGGAAAGATAGTAAAAACACAAGCAGAAATAATTATAGTAAGTAAACAATAACAATAGCAAAAAATTATCTGGTGCTTATTATGTGCCAGGCACTTTTTTCTACAAATTATTTACAGCATACTGCACTGAGCTTTTTCATTTACTAGTTTATCACGTAGATATTCCCATCAGAAGCTTTTAAAAATAACTGTAAAGAATTACCTTAATTGGATGTACTATAATTTATTTAACCTGTTCCCTATTGATGGACATTTAGATTGCTTCGATGGTAGTGACAACCTAATTTGAAACGCACATTGTGAAACTCACATTTTATGTACATTAACTCATTTATTCCTCTCAACAACCCTATGAGATAGAACTATTATTAGCCCCATTTTACAAATGAGGAAACTGAGGCACACAGTGATTCAGTAACTAGACTACACACTAGTCAGTGATGGAGCAGGTTCAAACCCAGGAAATCTAATTCCAAAGTCAATACTTTTCCCCACTATACTCCACCGTCTAGTCAATAAGAAGTAATTTGTATCTTGGCTGACTGTCTTAGAGGTATAACAATATAACATCTACCATTTTGGAATAGCCACTATGTGCCAGGCAAATATTATGTTTATCTCAGTGACCTTAAAAAGGTATTTTTCAGAAGAGAAAGCTAAGGCTCAGAGGTTAAGTGAGTTGCTGAAGGTCATGAAACCAGCAAGTGTTGGAATGAAGATCCAGGTCTCTCTAACTCCAAAGCCCACATGCTTTTTCTTGTACTTCATAATGCCTCTGTATTTCTCTTACATGCTAGGATATTTAAAAATGACTACTTCCTTTCCCCTTTTTGTAGGGGCTATACTCAAACCAAACATGAGCTTCTGTGGTCAGGATGGCCCTAACAACTTTTTTAATAATTTTTTTTTTATAAATTTATTTATTTTTGGCTGTGTTGGGTCTTCGTTTCTGTGCAAGGGCTTTCTCTAGTTGCGGCGAGCGGGGGCCACTCTTCACCGCGGTGCGCAGACCTCTCACTATCGCGGCCTCTCTTGTTGCGGAGCACAGGCTCCAGACGCGCAGGCTCAGTAGTTGTGGCTCACGGGCCTAGTTGCTCCGCGGCATGTGGGATCTTCCCAGACCAGGGCTCGAACCCGTGTCCCCTGCATTGGCAGGCAGATTCTCAACCACTGCGCCACCAGGGAAGCCCAATAATTTATTTTGAACTATTAAAAACATTTTTTTTATATGCACATGTTACAAAATTTTAAATCTTTAAAATGGAGATCAATGAAATGTTGGTCTCCCTCCCACTCCTAACCACAGCTGGCGTCCCAGGCCTCTTCATCCCAGGCCACCACTGGTGGTTTTTTGTTTTTGTTTTTGTTTTTTTAAGTACCCATTCAGAGTTAGTATATTCACATATAAGCCTATTCATACATAGTTGTACATACAACCCTCTTCCCTCCCATAAACAGTAGCATATTATTTATACCATATTGCACTGCATTTTTTCATTTACCGATTTATCACGTAGATTATGCCCATCAGCAGCTTTTTTTAATGGCTGCACAGAATTGCCTTAATTGGATGTACCATAATTTACAAACATGTTCCCTACTGATAGAGAGTTAGGTTGTTTCCATGGTAGTGACAACTTAAAGGGTTCCCTCCCATCTGCAAGTACTTATTTTCTAAACATCCCTGGCTCATTGTGTGCACGATCTTAAAGGAATGTCCCCTGACTTCCTTTGTAGTCCCCTTCACTGCCAAGTCCTGTTCATCCATCACTGTCTCTCCTGACACAGCTCTTTCTTCTTGTTTCCTCAGGCTATACCTCAGTTCTTCACAAGCATCCCCCCAGACCTCCCATAGCTGTATTCCTGTCTCTAGGCAGCCTCTCCTTTAACAGGTGCAGCACACAGCTTTAGGAACCATCTTCCAAAAGCACTGCTTTAATTAGGCCACTTTATCACCACTGCCAGAAAACCTGAAGCAACCTCTCATTATTTACCAAACTCAAATTCTACACTCTACACCACAAGAGAGAGACACGGGAAGCATACTAACGTTAATTGAATGTCTATGAACGCACCAAGCACTTTACAGACATCATTTCACTTCGTCCTCCCTCAAATCTTGCAGTGGTATGTAGTATTATCCCCATTTTACAGGCAGGAAACAGAGGCTTAGGGAGATTAGCGATTTGTTTAAAGTTATCCAGCTAGTACATGGCTGAGCTAGGATACAAATTCTACTTGTCTAATTGCAAAGCACGTGCTTTCAACTGGCAAGTTACACTGCTTCCTAAAGGTGGATATCATCATCCAGTTTATGGTGATGTGAGGATTAACTGAAAGGATTCATGGGAAAACACCCAGCCGGAGCTCCATGTAGCTGCCTCCTTCCCATCATGCAGGCTTCAGCTAAAATGTCACTTTCTCAGAGAGGATTTTCGTGACTATTGTAGCCCCAAAATAGCAACTTTTCATGTTATTCCACATTGTCTAACTCTTGATCCTATTTTAGTTTCTTTATAGCACTTATCACTGTCTAAAATTCATACATTTATGTGTTTTATTGCCTGTCTCTCCTGACTAGAATGTCAGTTCCAGAGCATAGGGCCTGTGTTCACCCTGTACACTGTATTGGCCTAACATATAAATGCTCAACAAATATTTGTTGCAGTAATGAATTAACAGCTCAGTTTATAGAAGGAAAAGTTTCTCTCACTTTTGGCATCTGTGAATAAAAAATAAGAAAAACAACTCAGAGGGCAGACAGCAGAAGCAAGAAGAACTACAGGGCTTCCCTGGTGGCGCAGTGGTTGAGAGTCTGCCTGCTAATGCAGGGGACACGGGTTCGAGCCCTGGTCTGGGAGGATCCCACATGCCGCGGAGCGACTAGGCCCGTGAGCCACAACCACTGGGCCTGCGCGTCTGGAGCCTGTGCTCCGCAACAAGAGAGGCCGCAATAATGAGAGGCCCGTGCACCGCGATGAAGAGTGGCCCCCGCTTGCCGCAACTGGAGGGGGCCCTCGCACGGGAACGAAGACCCAACACAGCCAAAAATAATAAATAAATAAATAAATAAAATTTAAAAAAACACACACACACACACAAAAAAAAGAACTACAATCCTGCAGCCTGTGGAACAAAAACCACATTCACAGAAAGATAGACAAGATGAAAAGGCAGAGGGCTATGTACCAGATGAAGGAACAAGATAAAACCCCAGAAGAACAAATAAATGAAATGGAGATAGGCAATCTTGCAGAAAAAGAATTCAGAATAATGATAGTGAAGATGATCCAGGACCTCAGAAAAAGAATGGAGGCAAAGATCGAGAAGATGCAAGAAATGTTTAACAAAGACCTAGAAGAATTAAAGGACAAACAAACAGAGATGAACAATACAATAACTGAAAGGAAAAATACACTATTAGGAATCAATAGCAGAATAACTGAGGCAGAAGAACGGATAAGTGACCTGGAAGACAGAATGGTGGAATTCACTGCCATGTAACAGAATAAAGAAAAAAGAATGAAAAGAAATGAAGACAGCCTAAGAGACCTCTGGGACAACATTAAACACAACAACATTCTCATTATAGGGGTCCCAGAAGGAGAAGAGAGAGAGAAAGGACCTAAGAAAATATTTGAAGAGATTATAGTCAAAAACTTCCCTAACATGGGAAAGGAAATAGCCACCCAAGTCCAGGAAGTGCAGAGTCCCATACAGGATAAACCCAAGGAGAAACACGCCAAGACACATAGTAATCAAATTGGCAAAAATTAAAGACAAAGAAAAATTATTGAAAGCAGCAAGGGAAAAACGAAAAATAACATACAAGTGAACTCCCATAAGGTTAACAGCTGATTTCTCAGCAGAAACTCTACAAGCCAGAAGGGAGTGGCATGATATACTTAAAGTGATGAAAGGGAAGAACTTACAACCAAGATTACTCTACCCGGCAAGGATCTCATTCAGATTCTATGGAGAAATCAAAAGCTTTACAGACAAGCAAAAGCTAAGAGAATTCAGCACCACCAAACCAGCTGTACAACAAATGCTAAAGGAACTTCTCTAAGAGGGAAACACAAGAGAACAAAAGGACCTACAAAAACAAACCCAAAACAATTAAGAAAATGGTCATAGGAACATACATATAGATAATTACCTTAAACGTGAATGGATTAAAGGCTCCAACCAAAAGACACAGGCTTGCTGAATGGATACAAAAACAAGACCCATATATATGCTGTCTACAAGAGACCCACTTCAGACCTAGGGACACATACAGACTGAAAGTAAGGGGATGGAAAAAGATATTCCATGCAAATGGAAATCAAAAGAAAGCTGGAGTAGCAATACTCATATCAGATAAAAGAGACTTTAAAATAAAGAATGTTACAAGAGACAAGGAAGGACACTACGTAATGATCAAGGGAGCAATCCAAGAAGAAGATATAACAATTATAAATATATATGCACCAAACATAGGAGCACCTCAATACATAAGGCAACTGCTAACAGCTATAAAAGAGGATATCAACAGTAACACAATAATAGTGGAGGACTTTAACACCTCACTTACACCAATGGACAGATCATCCAAAATGAAAATTAATAAGTAAACACAAGCTTTATATGAAACAATAGACGAGATAGATTTAATTGATATTTACAGGACATTCCATCCAAAAATAGCAGATTACACTTTCTTCTCAAGTGCACACGGAACATTCTCCAGGATAGATCACATCCTGGGTCACAAATCAAGCCTCAGTAAATTTAAGAAAATTGAAATCATATCAAACATCTTTTCTGACCACAATGCTATGAGATTAGAAATCAATTACAGGGGAAAAAAACATAAAAAACACAAACACATGGAGGCTAAAAAATACGTTACTAAATAATCAAGAGATCACTGAAGAAATCCAAGAGGAAATCAAAAAATATCTAGAGACAAACGACAATGAAAACACGATGATCCAAAACCTATGGGATGCAGCAAAAGCAGTTTTAAGAGGGAAGTTTATAGCTATACAAGCCTACCTCAAGAAACAAGAAAAATCTCAAATAAACAATCTAACGTTACACCTAAAGGAACTAGAGAAAGAAAAACAAACAAAACCCAAAGTTAGCAGAAGGAAAGAAATCATAAAGATCAGAGCAGAAATAAATGAAATAGAAACAAAGAAAACAATCGTAGAGATCAATAAAACTAAAAGCTGGTTCTTTGAGAAGATAAACAAAATTGATAAACCATTAGCCAGACTCATCAAGAAAAAGAGGGAGAGGACTCAAATCAATAAAATTAGAAATGAAAAAGGAGAAGTTACAACAGACACCGCAGAAATACAAAGCATTCTAAGAGACTACTACAAGCAACTCTATGCCAATAAAATGGACAACTTGGAAGAAATGGACAAATTCTTAGAAAGGTATAACCTTCCCAGACTGAACCAGGAAGAAATAGAAAATAAAAACAGACCAATCACAAGTAATGAAATTGAAACTGTGATTAAAAATCGTCCAACAAACAAAAGTCCAGGACCAGATGGCTTCACAGGTGAATTCTATTAAACATTTAGAGAAGAGCTAACACCCATCCTTCTCAAACTCTTCTAAAAAATTGCAGAGGAAGGAACACTCCCAAACTCATTCTATGAGGCCACCATCACCCTGATACCAAAACCAGACAAAGATACTACAAAAAAAGAAAATTACAGATCAATATCACTGATGCATATAGATGCAAAAGTCCTCAACAAAATACTAGCAAACAGAATCCAACAACACAGTAAAAGGATCATACACCATGATCAAGTGGGATTTATCCCAGGGATGCAAGATTCTTCAATATACGCAAATCAATCAATGTGATACACCATAGTAACAAACTGAAGAATTAAAATCATATGATCATCTCAATAGATGCGGGAAAAACTTCACAAAATTCAACACCGATTTATGATAAAAACTCTCCAGAAAGTGGGCATAGGGGGAACCTACTTCAACATAATAAAGACCATATACGCAAACCCACAGCAAACATCATTCTCAATGGTGAAAAACTGAAAGCATTTCCTTTAAGATCAGGAACAAGACAAGGATGTCCACTCTCACCACTATTATTCAACATAGTTTTGGAAGTCCTACCACGGCAATCAGAGAAGAAAAAGAAATAAAAGGAATACAAATTGGAAAAGAAGAAGTAAAACTGTCACTGTTTGCAAGAATCCTAAAGATGCCACCAGAAAACTACTAGAGCTAATCAATGAATTTGGTAACTTTGCAAGATACAAAATTAATGCACAGAAATCTCTTGCATTCCTATACATTAATGATGAAAAATCTGAAAGAGAAATTAAGGAAACACTCCCATTTACCACTGCAACAAAAAGAATAAAATACCTAGGAATAAACCTACCTAGGGAGACAAAAGACCTCTATGCAGAAAACTATAAGACACTGATGAAAGAAAGTAAACATGATACCAACAGATGGAGAGATATACCATGTTCTTGGATTGGAAGAATCAATATTAAGAAAATGACTATACTACCCAAAGCAATCTACAGATTCAATGCAATACCTATCAAATTACCAATGGCATTTTTTACAGAACTAGAACAAAAAATCTTAAAATTTGTATGGAGACACAAAAGACCCTGAATAGCCCAAGCAGTGTGGAGGGAAAAAAATGGAGCTGGAGGAATCAGACTCCCTGACTTCAGACTATACTACAAAGCTACAGTAATCAAGACAATATGGTACTGGCACAGTATAAAAACAGAAATATAGATCAATGGACCAGGATAGAAAGCCCAGAGATAAACCCACACACCTATGGACAACTAATCTATGACAAAGGAGGCAAGGATATACAGTGGAGAAAAGACAGTCTCTTCAATAAGTGGTGCTGGGAAACTGGACAGCTACATGTAAAAGAATGAAATTAGAACACTCCCTAACACCATACACAAAAATAAACTCAAAATGGATTAGAGACCTAAATGTAAGACTGGACACTATCAAACTCTTAGAGGAAAACATAGGCAGAACACTCTTTGACATAAATCACAGCAAGATATTTTTTGATACACCTCCTAGGGTAATGGAAATAAAAACAAAAATAAACAAATGGGACCTAATGAAACTTAAAAACTTTTGCACAGCAAAGGAAACCATAAACAAGACAAAAAGACAACCCTCAGAATGGGAGAAAATATTTGCAAATGAATCATCGGACAAAGGATTAATCTCCAAAATATATAAACAGCTCATGCAGCTCAATATTAAAAAAACAAACAACCCAATCCAAAAATGGGCAGAAGACCTAAATAGACATTTCTCCAAAGAAGACATACAGATGGCCAAGAAGCACATGAAAACATGCTCAACATCACTAATTATTAGAGAAATGCAAATCAAAACTACAATGAGGTATCACCTCACACCAGTTAGAATGGCCATCATCAGAAAACCTACAAACAACAAATGCTGGAGAGGGTGTGGAGAAAAGGGAACCCTCTTGCACTATTGGTGGGAATGTAAATTGATACAGCCACTATGGAGAACGGTATGGAGGTTCCTTAAAGAACTAAATATAGAATTACCATATGACCCAGCAATCCCACTACTGGGCATATACTCAGAGAAAACCATAATTCAAAAAGACACATGCACCCCAATGTTCATTGCAGCACTATTTACAATAGGAAGGTCATGGAAGCAACCTAAGAGTCCATCGACAGATGAATGGATAAAGAAGATGTTGTACATATATACAATGGAATATTACTCAGCCATAAAAAGGAACGAAATTGGGTCATTTGTTGAGACATGGATGAATCTAGAGACTGTCATACAGAGTGAAATAAGTCAGAAAGAGAAAAACAAATATCGTATATTAATGCATATATGTGGAACCTAGAAAATGGTACAGATGAACCAGTTTGCAGAGCAGAAATTTAGACACAGAAGTAGAGAAAAAAATGTATGGACACCAAAGGGGGAAAGCAGCACGGGGTGGGGGTTGTGGTGTGATGAATTGGGAGATTGGGGTTGACATGTATAGACCGATGTGTATAAAATGGATGACTAATAAGAAAAAAAAAAAAAAAAAAAAAAAATATATATATATATATATAAAAAGAAAAACAACTCAACACAAGCAACCGAGCTTATTCAAATTACTAACAATGAAGGAGAAATATTACTAAAAGTAGGAAGTAAACAACAATTTTAAGCACTAAATTCTTACATGATCTTAAATATAATTGTAATAAATTGATTATAATTATTATAGCCGTTTCTTATTTACACTTTCAGGTGTGGTGCTCAAGTTGATTCCATACAGCACTGTATTTTATATAAGCTTTACAACAGAATCATGAAGTAGATACTAACATCATGTGGGTGGAGGTGGGGTGTGGGGGCATCAGGGCTCACAGACGTTCAACCACTTGTTTAAGTTAGCAAATGAAGAAGGTGGGACCTGGGGCTTCCCTGGTGGCACAGTGGTTAAGAATCCACCTGCCAATGCAGGGGACATGGGTTCGAGCCCTGCTCCGGGAAGATCCCACATGCCGCGGAGCAACTAAGCCCGTGCACCACAACTACTGAGCCTGCACTGCAGAGCCCGCGAGCCACAACTACTGAGCCCACATGCCACAGCTACTGAAGCCCACACGCCTAGAGCTCGTGCTCTGCAACGAGAGAGGCCGCCACAATGAGAGGTCCACGCACTGCGGCGAGGAGGGGCCCCTGTTCGCCACAACTATAGAGGGCCCACGCACAGTAATGAAGACCCAACGCAGCCAAAAATAAATAAATAAATAAATTAATTTAATTTTTTAAAAAGCTGGGACCTGAACTCAGATTTGTTTGACCCAAAGCCCATGTTATCAACCATTACACTAGACTGACTTCCCTAACTGAATTGGGTGGATATAAGCAATCAGATCCAAGATAATGTTGCTTTTGAAAAAGTATTTTGGGACATCTTGAGATCAGTAATCTCTTCTGAAAAGAATTGCCCCAGAAAAGCCTAGCATTATTTGCAGCAAGTGATTAGCAACCCTGTGAAGAAAGGATATTTATCATGTTTACTGTAGTCTTTGGTTCTGAAACATCAAACTGTGTCCTACCTGGGCAGCCTCATAAGTGATGGTCTTGGTCTCGGTGTGGACTATAGGGACGTCTTTGGTTGGAATTTCACTTTTCACAGCATTGGCAGTGTCTGAGATGGTGACAGTCTGAGTCTTCACCAGGGGAGGCTGTGAAGCAGTAAAGAAACAGAGTTACCGGAGTCTTCTGAAGGCTGTGGAGAACTAAACTTCTGACATTGAGCTGATCAAAGTGATTGCTGTAATCAAGCAAAGGGCTAGCTCAATCTCTGCCCAAGACTTGGACACTATTCCAAAGTAGCCCTGACAAGGTGTCAAATCATGAAAGATATTAAAGAACAGCATTACTATAATCACTTTCATATGCTTAATGGAAAATTATGATATCAGACAGTTACGATTGGTGATATAAAACACTTCAGACTGACCTTCAGAATTTTAATATAAAACTACTTGCCAAATAGCACTCACTTTTGTTTGTCCTTGTGACTGTACCATTAAAATTAAGAAAATCAGCCACATTTCCTCCCCTAAGTACAAATGGTACATGAAGTAGCGGTGGCATTGGAACACATTCCCCTGGAATTCATTAACTTCTTTCAAATCAATGTCAGACATTCACTTTGGAGTTATTGAAAAGAAACAGTATTTGGAAAACTGGAGAGAAAATAATCAGTTCTACCACCACCTGGTGATTAATCTCAGAATTTCAGAGGAATGAACATTAGCGAAATATCAAAGGTTTTTTGTCCATCAGCTCACCTTCCCCTAGACTATAAATCACCCTAAAACTACCATTTGATTGTGGTAAAGTTAAGTGGCCATCCACCTTAGCATAGGAGATTAGTACCTATAATCATGGAAGCTCCCGTGAGTGGGGTCAGTGGGAGTGGTGGGCTGTGCTTTGTGGCTGCAATACAGAAAAAATTATTTGGGGCCTGACTCCTTATTTAAAAAGTCAGTTACCCCTTGTAATTAAGAGTATTTGAATTTTTTGAGCAG
This sequence comes from Balaenoptera acutorostrata, assembly GCF_949987535.1. Lineage (NCBI taxonomy): Eukaryota > Metazoa > Chordata > Mammalia > Artiodactyla > Balaenopteridae > Balaenoptera > Balaenoptera acutorostrata. Next base: position 23,072,196 of record NC_080064.1, on the reverse strand, counting down.
GGTCTCAGAACACTGAGGGCTCCTCATCACAGAAGTCTCAGAAATTCACCTCTTTACACAGCCCATACTTGAGCAAGGAAAAGAGGAACATACTTACACCAGCTTCATAAAGATAAACAGCTGGAGTTTACCCCCAAGAGTTTTGTTAAGTCAACAGGGGAGAAAGCATTTCTAGCCTTGGTGTTAGTGACTCTGAATAAATTTCTTTGTAGTAATCAAGGATTTCAATTTTATTCTGTGATTTTGAAAAAAAGCCAAGAGGCTACTACCCTCACCACTGCCACCACCACCACCTCCTCCACAGAATAGATTCTGGCCCTCTCCCAAAGTGAGTCATTAGATCTGCACGACTGAATCAGTTACTACCTGGAAACTTCGAATGAGGGTGGGGAACTGGTTACCCACACGAGAGTCAAGAAATGATCCATTTTGCTCTCCAACAGGCTCTCCTGGTATAACATGTTCTTCACTACTCTCTGCTTTTTTTTCAGCAAGTTGCAGCTGAGAGGAAGCTGGCGATATTGAGGACTTTAAGGCACTGGCCTGTTCCTCCACTCCTACACATTCCCCACTTGGACCTCTCGACATTTCCTCAATATCAAGATAGCCAGCTGCCCCCTGCTCCTTCTCTTCTGTCTCCTTGCTGCTTATGGAGAGGAAGCCAAAGCCAAAGTTTTGTGGAGACTCCAACGGGGTAGTCATTTGGCTCTTACTAGGAACTACTGAATGCTTGGGGCCCTCCCATTCAGAGTCAGGGTTGGTGAACGGCCCCTTGGTCATGGCAGCCACCTCCTCTGTGCGAATGCCATTTATATTCTACAAACGAATGAACACATACAAAAGCAAGAAGATTAGGAATACGTGGGGAATACAGTGAACTCTGAGAATCAACAACGATTTCTAAGAGGCTTCAAAAATATTAACACTAATAGAAACCAAGAATCTTAACTCCTGAGGTGGTCAAAAGGAAGAATTACTGTTCACAAAACATGTCAGCAGCTTAAATGATTCCAACCTCATTTTGGTCATATTTCTACAACATGGTTGAGAAATGATTTCGATGTGCTTCACATAGTACCAAGCACTTCGTATTACTATGGTCTTCTCTGTATAACACATACTCTTCATACTTAGAGGAGTCACTATTCCTAAATACCTAACTCATTACTATGCACATGACACAATGCAATTTATGAGTCAATAAAACATATGCTTGAGGAGTCTGGTCAGATTGAAAAATATTCCACATATCTCCAAGCCATAAGTATCATCATGCTGGCCCATAATGGAGAAGCTAAAATCTAGACTTTGGTTGGCAGAGATATGGAAATTGAGTACATCCAGCACAGACTTAATCCGATCATGGTCAAAGAATTAACTATAATATCAAAAATAGTGAAACATTTCTTTGTAAACAGAATAAACGCGACTGAGCAGCTGAGAGGTATTTCTCCACAGATGAATGACATATCTCCAACCCCTAAGAGAAATAAATCCTGGAAACACAGAGTTCCCTCCTGGGCTAAATGCCTCACATCACAGGGAAAATAGATCTAAAATAAGAACTTTCAAGAGAATGTGGATGAGAAGATAACATCACAGTAGACCTACTCCTAAAGTTTAAAGAAAGGTGCTGTGGGTGGAAGAAAAGTAGGAATTCACACTATTAGGAAAAGAATATGAACCATTTGAGAAATGAACAATCTAACAGAAGGCAAATGTCAGGAAAATCTGCATGTGCTCACCAGAGAGCTGTACATAAGCCACTTAGGTCTGAAATTTTGGTAAGATCAATTTACCATATTACATGCATGCCATAAAGGAACTTAACAGAAAAGGACTCTTTTAAAAAGGTGTTCCTGGAGTAGATGACGTACACTTGGAGCAGCTTACACATTTTAGTGCTCAAATCACACTACACGTATTATACTTCTTAAAAAATCACTGCTGTTCCTTAAGTTGTAAACCAGCCTACATTTTGATGAGTATAAACCAGTGGCCAAGAAGGGTAAGAAAAGATGCACTGCACTCAAGAACTCCAGGCCAACCTTACTTCTAGAAACAGTCAACTCAAGAGCATCTCAAAGTGGTACAAGTTGAACTCACATTAGGCAGGTCTTTCACTGACTGATCATGAATATTACTTAGGACATGAAAAGGTAGAACTGAGAGATGACAAGAGAAACTGTCTCTGTCTGCAGATGTATCAGAGATACATAAACTACTCTTGCTAAGGGTATATGAATTTCCTCATGTTTAAAATGAGAGTAATACTTGGTTTGGCTCACAGCGTTCTGAAGATCAAATACAATAATATATATGAAAGCATGTAAATTCTGTAATTGTCAATTACCATGTAGATTCACTTAATTCAATCAACATTACCTGAGCACCTATAATAGGCTAGGGCCTGGAGGACACTAGAAAGAGTTTGTTGTTATGTTATTAACACACTGTACTACTTTCTAGGGCATTTATCTCACCATTTCTTTTGAGTCAGACAAGCTGTTATGGAGCTGCCCAAAAATAGACCAGCTGGTAATAAACAAACAGGCTTTCTCAAATTGCTATATGCTAGCTCTAGCATTGTGAATAGCATATCCCCACCCACTCACATGGAGAGGTACTTCATGGCTTCTCCAAATAATTTTGTCACAACTGAGAAGGCTGATTAATAACCAGGAAAATACATAAGATAATCAAGTAAGAGCCAATTTTATACCAGTCTGCTCAAGTGATAAGTAGTGGTCTGTCATCAAGAAGCCATTTGTGAATTAAACGTTGCTTAGGCCAGCACCACCTGGCCCAAAGTTGCCTACTGCTGAGTAAAGTTAGATAGATCAATCATTTTTTTCAAAGCAGGAATAGAGGAGACCAAGGGTAAAAGCTGTAGCCACAGTAATATCAATTCAGCAAATATTTACTGATCACCTAATATCTATTAGTCACTGGAAATGAAAGGAAAACTGATAACAGTTGGGTTGGATTACCACTTAGAGCACTCTCACATATGGTCAAATCAGCCGCTCCAGTTGGCTCTGTTGTCCAGATCTCTTGGACAACACAGCCAACTACTTACTGGACACTCTCCCAGGCATATGGAACACAATATGCCCCAAACTAAACTCATCTATTCCACTTTAATATCTCCCTTATCTGTCTACTCTTCTCTTATTCCCGCACTTACTATCTTCATTCAGGCTCTAATAATGCCTCACCCCACTTACTACTAATGCCCTAAACCATTTTTCTTCTTTTCTTTCTTCCTTCCTTCTTTCTCATCTCAAACCTTCCCTGAACACATCCTCTATTCTGTCGTGAAAATATTTATTTCTAAAATGAAACACTGAAAATTCCATTTTTCTGGTTAAAATCCTTCAGTGGTTCTTCATTGCCTTCCGGATAAAGTTCAGGTCCTTTATTAAGACATAGAAAATACTTTAAAATATGACTCCTACCTCTCTCTCCAGCTTCACCTTGCTGTAACTCCACATACATCCTTCTCTCCATTAATTCAAGACAATTTGCAGTTCCTAGAACAGAGCATGCTTTCTTTTGCCTCCGTGCCTTTGTCAATATCGTATTGTTCCTTCTGCCTGCAAGTCCATACTCAGCTCAGGTCAGTTCTTCTGGAAGTTTCCCCCGGCTGCCTAAAGTATATTTAGATACCATGCCTCTTTTGTTCCCGTTGTACCCTGTCATTATTGGTTTACTCATCTGTCATTTCCATTAGACTTGGAAGAACTTGCTATGTTTCTTAGCTCTGTTATCTCTCTTGCACAGTTTTTGGCACGTAATAGATGTTCAGTAAAAACTTGTTGAAATTATACCAAATAAATCCAGGAGCCCTAAGAACTGCTTTGCCTTGTGCTATTCAAAAACTAAAAAGGCTTGGGACTTCCCTAGTGGCGCAGTGGTTAAGAATCCGCCTGCCAACGTAGGGGACAGGGGTTTGAGCCCTGGTACGGGAAGATCCCACATGCTGCACAACAACTAAGCCCGTGTGCCACAACAACTGAGCCTGCGCTCTAGAGTCCGTGAGCCACAACTACCGAGCCCGCGTGCCACAACTACTGAAGCCTGCGTGCCTAGAGCCCATGCTCCGCAACAAGAGAAGACATCGCAATGAGAAGCCCACGCACTGCAATGAAGAGTTAGCCCCCGCTCGCTGCAACTAGAGAAAGCCCGCACGCATCAACGAAGACCTAAGGCAGCCAAAAATAAAAAATTAATTAATTAATTTAATTAATTAAAAAAAAAACCAGAGATGCTCTTTCAAAAAACAAAAAAACTGAAAAGGCTTGTTTACAAAGAACATAAGAAGTGGCCCACTTGACCAGACCAGCATTCTGGTCCAGCATTCTATCTCCTACATCAGGAAAATAAGAGAAAAACTAACATTATTGCATGTTCACCGTGTGACAGTCACTCTAACATGTTTTCTCATTTAATTTTTCACAACCTCACTATGAGGTAGTCACTATCTCTATTTTATAGATGAAGAAACAGAGAGGATAAGCAAGTCAGAGCTAGGAAGTGATGGAACCAAGGTTTAAAGGTCAGTGTTTGATTCTAAGCCCATTTCTTCCCATGGCAACAGAAAGTATCTCAAGTAGGCCCAAAGGACATGTCCTATTATGTTCAAAAGAATATACACTAAACCTGACTATTCTTTTGGGAAGCACAAAGTTGTCCAAAGTCCTCTTAGCAGAGTCTGGTTTTAGTGGCCGACACTATACTTTGAAATATAAGGAGAAGGCTAGAAAGCCAGAAGAAAAGATTGGGTCAAAAAGAAGATCTAAAATCCCCATGACATAAGACACCCACAATTTGGCATCTAACACGAGTGAGGAATTTTAACTGACAGTGTTGTGCCTTTGGCTATGACCATCAGCATGGACCACTGGATTATATAAGATGCTGCACAGCTGCATATACCAAATTGGTCTGGAAAATTTAAAGAGATCTTCTCAAGGATATGAATAAACATATGACTGCGTCTGCACCACCCACAGTGACAGATAAAATTGAGATCTGATGTGCTGCTTGTCTGGCCTGATGCAGGATCTATAAGAAGGATGCTACAATAGAAAGACCAGTTGCCTGTATAAAGTACCACAAGGCTGTCTAGTTGGTTTCAAGAATATGAGAAGGGGGACTTCCCTGGTGGCGTAGTGGTTAAGAATCTGCCTGCCAATTCAGGGGACACGGGTTCGATTCCTGGTCTGGGAAGATCCCACATGCTGCGGGGCAACTAAGCCCGTGTGCCACAACTACTGAGCCTGTGCTCTAGAGCCCGTGAGCCACAACTACTGAGCCCATGTGCCACAGCTACTGAAGCCCGCACGCTCTAGGGCCCCTGCTCCGCAACAAAGAGAAGCCACTGCAATGAGAAGCCTGTGCACCGCAACAAAAGAGTAGCCCCCGCTTGCCACAACTAGAGAAAGCCTGCGCTCAGCAACGAAGACCCAAGGCAGCCAAAAATTAATTAATTAATTAATTTTTTAATAAAAGGATATGAGAAGGAAGAATGTTAGATCAATATTTAAGTGAGCAGGAACATTATTTGATTGAAAATTCTCAATTTTACTTAAAAAGTCAATGGTTCCTGCTAAGTATGATAATTCAGAAATCAAGAGATTTTTTTTTTCCCCTAAAGGCTTTCTCTTGAAAATGACTTATTCGAACGGATTATGTCACAGGAACATCAAACCCTGAGTATGTATGTGACTTTGTGAGTTATAAATAACCTCTCCCTTGACTTAGGGATTACAGATATCATTAAGAGCAGGATATGGGTGTTTTATAGGTATTTTGCTGCTACTCCATTAAATGCAATCCAGAGTCTTTCGTTTTAGGTTATTTTTGAAGGAAGGGATTTATATATTTGAAGAGACTATTGAGAGAAGTACAGTTATACTGACAAGACTCTCTTATCCTATAAGCAACACAATAAAAATAAATCCTGAAAATCTTTCTAAAATTTTGCTACATAAGCAAGAGCCATATAACTTTTTTTCTGGAGGGCCTATGTGGTAATTTTCCCCACACACATTTTGTCCTTGTTCCTTGCTTAATGAAGTCCAATTTTACCTTTAGATGGCAATAGGAAAACAATTCCTTTCTCTGTCAAAAAAAAAAAAGAAAAGGAACCTGCTATTGTCTCATTTTATCTTCCTATACATTAAAATCCTGGGTAGGCAGTTAAGGACCAAATGAAGAACAGCAGCTCTTTCCCTGCCAACCTTGTCATATGATTTCAGGGACATACTTTCATTTCAGGACCATGATTAGATTGTTGGAATAAGGGAAGAAGGCAAAAATGCTAACTTCAAAGACTAAATCCCCCTCTTAATAATATGCTATGTTTTATTTCTTATCAATTTAAAAATTATATTTTCCAATGTGTGTAATTATATACATGAAAAAGACGTCAAGGTATACTAAAATATCAGTAGGGGTAGGATTGCAAATAATTTAATTTCTTTCTTCGTGTTTTTCTGTATTTCCCAAACTTTTTAAAATGAATATGCATTACCTTTGTAATAAAAATGCTATTAAATAATTTTTCTTATGTAGGCTTTTACACTGGTTTCATAATGAAGTGATCTGTAAAACCCGAAGAGTCTGGTAAACAATTTATGAAGGAAGTGCTGATAAATCCTTAATATCCTCCAAGCCTTTGAAAACAGTTAAAAATAAACCTTAATGGCTTCCTAAATGAAAAAGTAGTTAATGGAAAGAATGATAAGAAATGTCAGTAACTGGTAAATAGTATAAAAATTCTCTTTTATATGGAGAATATAATACAAAACTGTAGTAATTTAGTGAGTGGATTTTGAAAGTCAAAGTCAAGGATGATGGACAATCTATCTGAGTGGAGAAGAAATAGCTCAAATTTAAGGTGTAGCTTCGTTACATTTTGTTTAATGCTTTCTGATTTAGAAATGGCAGGGATATTCTCAGGAATATGACTAAAAATATGGTTGTATCTGTGAGTTGTCACAGTTTCTGTGAATTTCTTATTAGACATCTGCCTCTGAAACAGTAAAGACACTTAAGGAAACTTATCACTCTCTTGCCAAAGTCATGATAGCAACTGGGAATATAAAATATTAAAGTATCCAAGACCTGATTTGAACATTAACTCTAGATTAGTGATATAGACTATAGATAAACACTATCATACTTCACACCAGAAGGCTTTATATTTCTTGTGTGTGTGTGGTTTTTTGTTTGTTTGTTTTGTTTTGTTTTGGCTGAGTGCCCTACACCTCAGGCTGAGACCTTCTTTTACTGAAATTAAGTATAAGACAGCAGAATGAAATGACCAAATTCAATAAATAGTTGTTTAATTGCCACCTCAGAAGAGAATCCTCTTTTAGGTGCTTTTGAGATAAATAAAAGAAGGCAGTGAACCATTTTCCAGGGTACTTAGATTTAGCTGAATGAAGGTATTAACAATGATATGTACAGATAGCAGTTAAATATGTCTGCATAATAAACTCAGGGCTGTGTGGTGGTTGGGCAATGGTGGAACCCTGGGGAGAAAGCAAACTTTTATCAGAGCTGGTCAGTAAGCTTAATTACAATGTCTTGTTATTTTTTGTGCCTTCTCACATATTATAACATTACACTAAACTCTGAAATGAGCCAGTCAACAATGTTACTGAGTCCACCATTAGCAGAATTAGACAGCTGACAGAACAATTTTAAAAGAAGGAAGAAAATACAGTGATATCAGTTACAAAGCTAACTTCTAATGAGAGTCTTGGAATCCATATATGTTTAATATTAAGTTTTCAGAAAAATCCTTTTCCTTCATATTCTACTCAGTATTTTCAAAGATCTATTTTTAGAATACCTGTGAAAATTTTATCATCATATATATATGCATGTTCAAACAGACATTATAGACAAATTAATAAATATGGGTTTTCTTACTTGCTGAAATTATACAAGGCAAATTTTAAGAGAAGGGCAATTAACATGCTAAGGTAACATTTTATTTTATCAAAATGACTAAATTGAGAAGCAGGAAACACAAATGATGATTGCAAAAGAATTTTCTTAGTTTGGCCAGACCAAAATACAAATTCTCTCACTAAATTACATAAATATCCTGTCTTAACCCACTTTACCAGCGCCATCTTAAATAGTCTCAAACATTCCCTTCCAAATCAGCAAGAGTTTCACTTTTACATAAATACACTTAGAGGCTCGAGCACAGAAAACCAAAAACACTTTCTTTGATGAAGAACAAATAATTATTAGAATTATAAAATGTCATTTGGTTTGATGACAAGGTGTTTTTGGTTTGTTTGCTTTTGGACACCAATCTAATTTTCCTCAGACCTGGGACTTGAGGTTTGATTTAATGAATGGGAATTTGAACTATTGATCTATTTAAACATCCCCAATAAATACGTAAAGGAAACAACTATTTTCTTCTAAAAAATTCAATTCTTTTTATTGAATGATTTTTAAACCAGGAACCAGATTATCCCCAAGGCCAAACAAAAGCCCTGAGACTCTCTGTCTCAACAACAGGAAAGACCTCATTTCTTATTCCCCATCTTCTGGTTCCTACTGACTGAAAGATCCTATTTCAGGTTCTGGGACATTCTGTGAAACAACCTGAGGGATTTAAGGCAAGTTAAGGGCAGTCCAGTATTAATAAATCAACTCATTAGTGGTTTGGGGATCTTAGAGCACCACTGTTAATACCTAGTTTTATAAGTCATTAGAGCCTCACAAATTCCAGCCCTCTCCTTAATTCACTTTCTGTAACCTTCATCACATTTTCACTTGGGGACTAAGTGACTTAGGATATAGCTGTGTCATAACAGAATATCACTGGACTGAAACATCAAAGACCTGGATTTAGCTCCAGTTCTCTCACTTAAAAACTGCTTTTTCTTAAGTAGGTCCCTGAGCCACTCTGAGACTCAATTTTATCACATAAAGCAAGAACACCACTACCTACCTGATATGGCTACTGTGAGGGTTAACTGTGCAGAGTGTTCAAAATGAAGTGCTAAGCAAATATTAGATATTATTCGTCTTTATACTATATTTCTTAAAATATTACTTTTTGCAAAGGAACATGAACCAGAACCAGTCCTTATGGAAGTTAGTGTTTCTTGAGCATCCAAATTAGCCAACCCTATGGATTTAACTAAGGCTGGTCTTTCAGCTTAGCACGTTCTGACCCAGGTTCTCACTATATTTTAGAGGACATTACCAGGTAGAACTTAGAAGAAAAAAACTGTGATAGAAGATAAGAACTAAAATTGATACACTATGAGGATATTTAATTATTCCTGAGCCAAGATTCTCATGAAGAACACTGGATAGGCCATTTTTAATAGTTTTGAGAACATTTCTGATTAGTCACAAAATTTACAATCATTTTAAAGCTTAATAGATTTATTGCTGTTTCTAAGCCCAAAGCATATCTTTTTATGCTACGACCCACAGATTCTGCTTCCAGAAATTCCTAAATTTTCTGTAAAAAGAGACTCTGAGATTTAGCATACTATCTCTATAATCACTTTACCCAATGGAACCCTAAATCCACCACATCTCTTAAACTACCATTGGTTTTCACATTCTCTTCATTCTATTTTGCCATTCAATCAAGTAAACTGAGAGTTAGGAACTAGCCTCGGAAATACTGCTTAACGATATGATCAGCTCTGTAATGTCACCATCATCTTTGCAATGACTCTGTGGTCTATGGAAATGCAAATACCTCAGGGAAAGTTAATACATTAAACTTTTATCCGTGTTCCTGTATGTCAGGAAAAACGGGGGTTTGGGGATTCGTTAGGCTTATATAATTAAAAAAAATAAGTTTTGATTAAAAAAATAAGTTTTGATAAGAAAAAAGGAGTGAGCAGAAGGTGGCAGTGGGATGAAGGGGGAGGGGTGTGCACAGACACACATACACCCACAGAGCACATTACCCTTGCTTTGCAAACCCCGTAAGAAATGCTTTGTACTGCAAATGCCCACAGAACCAGCAGGAATCGAGGTTATCTTGCTGAGCACAGAAGGAAGATACCCAGCAGAAGAGTCCAGCTCCTGGTTCTTAACTAAAGTAAACAATAAATATTACAGTCACTTAAATTATCAAGATGTATTTAAATAATACCCCCAAATGGTCTGCAACATGCAAACTAAAAAATGTAGTAGACTCCAATCCTGATAAGATCAGTTAATTGCGAGTGCTTTGTTTCCACTTACTTCTCTCTAACAAAACAAGGCAAGTTTATGTCTCAGCAAAGAATGGCTTTAAGTGCCTTGGGAAAAAGCTCTAAAAAACGAAACACATGTCTTTATACATTTACTATATTATCGATATTTGTAATCTTATTCCTATTTTGAAAAATTAATAATATCGGTGTTTCCCTTGGTTATAAAATAACGCTAACCCGGTGATTTTTTTTTGTTTTTTAATTTGTTAAGTTAAAACAAATGCTTTTAAAGGGGCACTTGCAATAAGAGATAAATCAGATGTGGTAATGGCTTCTTTTGTAAAAGCCATGTGTAAACAGCACATAAAGATGACAGGTCAAGCAGCAGTAGCCCATTCTTCAGCCGAAAAAGGAAACAAACGAAGAAAGGAGAACAAAAATTACCAAAAACAAAAACATCCCCTGGCCCCTCCACCCCCAAAACCTTCATAAATAATAGTTTTGATACACTTTTGGTGGAAAATTCAGGCCAACTGGCAGTTTAGAAAAGGACATTAGAATCACAAATGCTCAAGATGGGGATAAACTAACAACAGAGTAACCACGTGGCTAGCAAAAGACGATTTTAAAATTCTTTCCTCTCTAGTGTGTCATTCTTAATCATGCAATACATTTCTCTTCAGTCTAAATTTTCTCTCTTGGCTATATCTTCCCCTACTTTTTTTTAAAAAATAAAGTTGGTATGCTACTGGTCCCTGGCTAGAAGTACATCTTTATAGTGCTCACTAGCTTCTCCACAAAACTTGAGTCATTTTCACTGTCCATTGCTATTCTCTGGCATATAAAAATTACATCTGGATAAAGGAGCTTACTTAGGAAGACGCTGGCCTTTATTAAATTACGGTTGGTAAAATTGCCTATTTTAGGAAAATCAAAATCATTCTATAATGCAGCCTTTTACAAATGCCAGCAAATGGAATTTGCCAATGACAATTATCCTTCAAACATAGTTTTCATCATTTCCTAAATAGTGCTGTTATTAGATTATCCCCAGAATAGGTGAATGAAAAAGCAAACAGCTGTAAAATCAGTGCCTGATGCAAAATTTTAACTATTAAATAACAGAAAATTTTGCCTTAACACTGCACTCACCAGCAAGGATTCCACAGATCAAATGAGTGTTCTCAAACCTGAATAGAGCTATAGAAATCAAAGTGATTGAGCATATATGAAAAGTTATACTAAACATGTCTAGGAGACCAGACATGACCAGTCAAGTTTATTTCATTATACTAAAAGAAGGGTTGAGTTGAAGAGATGGAGATGGAAAGGAAGGGGCTATAACCAGCACAAAAACTCTGATCATTTAGTATGGAACACAATTAAATACACTTGGCAGGATTTCTCAGAAGTCCCAATTCCAAAAATGATTAAAGCCATAATAAGCACTTAAGGCAAATATTATACCCCAATTTGATATCTAGAAAATAGCACCTTGATTCCACAGAACTATATACAACAGAAAACGATGACTAGATATTAATTAGCTGTGTCTTCTCTTCCCAAAAAATCCTATAATAGTGAAATGGTTTTCCATGTTAACACTTCCAATAAATTCCTAAAAGGAATGTGGCTTTGGAGAAACACTACAAAATTTTGTATTACTCAGACATGGCAACAAGGTACATAATTTGTGCTAGTAAACAGACCACTTCAAAATGTGCAGTGTTGGTTTTAAGTAATCACCTGGATGATACAATAGAATCTAGAACTGTGAGAGTAAGATAAGAGATAAGGTTCACCAAGGTGAAGTAAGAGATTAAGCAGTGGACCTTCTGTTAATTCCACATTATAGGAACAGCTCTCCTCATGCCCCGCATATCCACACCCACTCCATCCTCACTCTTCAATATGATCAGAGAGGCATTAATAACTACTAATTTGTAGAGTGCTTCTTTTTAAAACAAAAAACAACAAAAAAAGACAAATTCAGCATATTAAAAATGCTTCTAACAGATGTGACAATTACATGTATTGTAGTGACTGATTAAGTGGGTTAGAAAAAAATTATTTTTAAAACTTCGTATAAATAAGTCAAATAGTTCCAAAGCTGATTTAAAACATTAATACTCTCAGTAGTGAACGCATGTGCATAAGTTATCTCTGTTTTAGGACTGAGCATAAGACAATTACTGGGCCACCCAGAAGAGTGAAAATATGGGAAAAACAAGAGAATTTTTCTAGAAAGACTGGCTGACAATATCTCTTGCTGATCTGCTGAAGCAGAGGTTCCTTCCTCCCCTTTTTTGGTAGTGGGTCTGTCTATGTGCAGCATTACTGACTCATTTCCTTAATGATTAGTAGCAACCAGAATCAGATTTGCAATAAGATTTATTTGTAATAATTTTACATATTAACAAAGCAAATAACATGAGAAAAATATCAAAGAAAATGTTCCAAAAAGAGAAGTTCTTAGCAGATTTCTTTAGGCTTAAATATCTTGCTCAACTGCTAATGAATAAACAATTTATTCAACCGTGTATCGTAGCTAAAGGATCCTGGGCCAGGGGGAAAGGAACATAGATTTAGGAATGTGTTATAAAGCACCTCCCAAAGCTAATTACAGATCAAGGAATCCTTCAGAACACAACAGTCAACTAGGGAGCAAAGACACCTCCGAAAGTACATAACTTTATTTTATTCTGACTTCTTGGTAAATACTGCCCAAATCAGCCCTGAAGTAGGGAACTCCTCTCAGAGAAATCTTTATTTTGAAAGAGGAACCCTTCTAAAACGTTTCCCTTAGATACCCAACCTTAAATTTATACACTATGGTGTACCAAAAATGTAGAGTGAAAATCATTTCACTTTCTTTACCATGTTCATTAGATATCTCTAAAACCTGGCTAAAGAGAAGGTGAATTTGGGAATTGTTTCTTTATTCCTTAGGGGGAGATAGAGGCAGACGCTTAAAAACCAAAAAGAACAAAGGGGTTAGCTGGATTTGTCGCTGAACATGTTAAGAGCACAGTTAACACAGAACAATTTGGAAACTGACAGAGGCAGGCGTGTTGTGGTGGTAAAGATATTTTAGATTATCGTTCAGGTGTACCCTGGCTGCCAGATAAATAGGAATGAGTGCCTTGTCTTTTGTTTTCCATTTCTAACCCTAAACAAGACCAAAAATACTTCAACACTGAATGAAGATGTTAAGATTGTGACTACAACTCTTCGAAACAGTACAAAGGCAGAAAATCTAACTGATCAGTTCTCTGTCTCTCTAGACCTATAAGAGGGGTCAGCAGCCTACAGCCAGCAGCCAAATCCAGCCCTTTCCTTGCTTCTGTACGGCTATGAGCTAAGAATGGTTTTACATTTTTAAATGGTTGGGAAAGAAATAGAAAAATATTTAGTGACACATACAAATTATATGAAACTCAGATTTCAGTGTCCACAAATAAAGTTTGACTGGAACATATTCATGTTTCTTTGTTGATTTATTGTCAATGCTGCTTTCACTCTACAATGGCAACGTTGAGTACTTTTGACAGAGACTATATGGACCGCAAAGCCTAAAATAGTTATTATCTGGTCCTTTACAGAAAAAGTTTGTCAACCTCTGGTCTATCTGACATACAAAACTCTTGATACCACAAGAGTTTGATACATTTGGTATTTTTATATCATATAAAACACAAGACAAATGTATCAAACTGCTCTCTGAAATGTATTCTAGATAAACGCAAAATGTCAAAATAACAGGTTCTCTTCATGGTATCACACTCCAAGATGTATTTACACATATAAACAAGTACCCTGCTCTCGATAATACATTCTATAGTGAAAACAGTTGATTATTAGTGTGGTAAATGGATAAGAGCTTTTAATTGAATCAAATTACAAGACATTAACAAGAGAGACTGACACCTATCGTAGAAGTATATGTAGATTCTTTGAATAAACCAAGGACCACACTACAGGATTAATAGGAGAGACAGTGGCTTCCGGGCCGTATATGGGTTTTTTGGGCTACCTGCATGTACTGATAGGGCATGGGGTGATTACTTTGGCACAAACTTGTGTCCTAATACAAGAGATTCTAAGTGAAAAGTTAGACTTTATCCATTACCACGTTACTAATTCTTTAATTCAATTTAACAAATATTAATTATTCATTATATATCTGAGATACAAAGGTATCTTTGGCAAACAAAGATAAAACAAGGCTTCACACCTCTGAGAATCTCACAGTTTTGAGGAGACAGGCAAAACTAAAAGAGATGTATTAACATTTCAAATTTTTAATATCACTTTTTTTAGTGGGGCTCTAAGTCAAAATCAGAATGTTAAACAGAAAGTAAGCTTCCATAACTGTATCATATCAAAGTGGTATAAATCAAATCACGTGGGGGCTATTATAGAGGATGTAAAGGTTAGCCAGGCTGTCAGAGAAGGCAAGCAAAGTTAGAATGCAGGCTCTGGTGGTATGCTGCTTCAGGATATAATGGCAATACAATCTTGTCAACAGATTCTGGGCTACAAGAAGTTTCCAAAGCTACAAAACTATCCCACCCCCTCCCCCAACTCCTTTATCTAAAAAACAAACAAAAAACCCCAAGTGCCTGTGTGATCTGTGAAGAAGCTAGGATTTCCAGGAATTCCAAAATGTTCTTTTACAGAGGGCAAGTCATTGGGTAGGGACATAAGACTGAATAAACCATAGGGAAGCAACCAATGGGCAACAGAGCCAGAAAGAAAAACAGCTGATAACACAAGAAAAGCTAGAAAAAGAAAGGAAGAAAGCAGAAGGATAACATGCTAGGAGGGAGACTGGGACAGAACTGGATATCAGATGGTAAGTTATCTGAGGGCAAGAACTGTGACTAATTGCAACGTGAGAGTTACTTTTAACTATGGTGAAGACCTTATAATGTGGAAGATAGAAAATTCTTCAGAATGCCTCCATTTAGAACCAAGAAGTGAAAACTACAGGGAAACAGACTTTGACTTAATACATGAATGATTAATATCTAAAAATCTGGGATGTCAAAAGACATAATGTGCTATATCTTGGGAGATGTTTAATCACAGGCTGGGAGACCACTTAGTCTCTGAATCTCTAAATGATACTGTACAGAAGAATCAAGCATTGGAGGGGAGAGGAGGTGGATTGGGGGCCTATCCAATCCTAAAATTCTGATAATGCTGCCTCTTTGCAACCCATCCCTGCAATACATTGATTGCCCTAGAGGGCAATGAATAAAGAATGGATAGCAGTAACCATGTTTTTCCTTTAATTCTTATTCTCTGTGTTTTGTTGAGATAGGATTCTATACATATGGAGACTCTTCTTTAAAGAGACAGAACTAAACTGCATCCTTTATTGATTTGGGGGACCTGAAAAGATAGTTGGAACTCTATGCCTTCCTACCTCCTTTAATCTTTAAGATTAGATTTATTCTGTTATTTACCCCAAACAGGATTTTGACTATGATAAAGGGGAGGGTTACCGTCTAGGATATCAATCACAAAAGATTAGAAAAGCATTCCTCACGTAGATGTTTCCTCAACAATCTGTCATCTGTACATTTGGTTAGGCTATTATTGAAGTTATTTAGCTTTCATCCTTTATTTCTGATCTGTGGGAGTAATAAACTACTCTACTTTCTCTTCTCTTTATTTTTCAAGTTCTAGTATGAAAGGAGTTTCGTTTACAAAATGAAATACTCCATGAATTTGTAATTGCTGATCACAGCTACTCCTCTTCCTGTTCCAGCCTAACTTTATATGGCTTTCTTACTTTAACAACAACTTCTTAACCGTTTCAGGTGTCCATTCCTAAGGTCCACACCAACATGTTTCTTTTTGCATCATGTTCTGATGCAGTAAAAAGGAGATCCAAGGGCATGAGGGATAACAGCAGCAGAAAGGAGCCAGGCTTACTGATACTATTCCCTACAGTGTAGAGGAGGCAGATGGAGCTATCCCACAGATAAGAATAAGGAGTTGTCTCCATTTCTACTACCAAAATTACAAGCAACAGGGCTCGTTTGAGTGCAGTGAAAAAAAGCAAAACTTCCATGTGTAATAGAAACAATATAATAGTCTTCTGCAATGTGATAGAGAATGCTGTAAAAAAGTTTGGGATTTTATAATTTCTATGAAGACGAACAGAAGAGAAGGAAACTTAGTAGAAAAGTTCTATATATCTTTACTATTCTCAATACTCTTGGCAAGAAAAAAGCAACAATGAGAAAGTGTCTCATATTATTTTTGAATTTTCTGTCTTCCTTTTGTAAATACATGATCACTAGGTAAAGCCTAAATATAAATTTTGATTGGTAATGCCTTCAAAAAATAACCAAACCTCTAATGTGTAGGATGTCTTATATGCTTTTCTATAGGAAATACTACAGTAGTGACTTAGGAATGTAGGAAGAATTGAATTGGCTTATATCCACAGAAATTTTAGAGTAAAACTTACAATAATATTTAATAGAAAGAAATGTACTAGGATCTAGGATGGCAACAAAATCTAGGCCACAGATAATCACTAGTCTCATGTTAGTCAACAGAGTCAATATCTTCTCCCTTCAAAACTTTTACCAAAGATAGAAACAAGTAGTAGAATTGACCCATGCAAACTGAATCTCCTTCATAATCCATGCATTAGCATAAGAATATGGCTAAAAGATAGGTCCAAAATATAGAGGCTGGATTTATCTTCCAGTATGGTCCACTCTAAAATACCATATGGGTAAGATGAATTGCTTAAGAGTACAAGGAATTTTTAACTTTAGTAGTTTTAAGTGTTTGGTCAAATATCAATACAGAGTAGATGGAAATCAACACAGCTATTTAATTGCTTACTTCTTTTTTAAAAAATCCAGGAAGTTAATGTGTTTGTTTTTTAAATTTCCAGTCCCCAAAAGACCAAGAATTTAATGACAACCAGAGCTTCTGGTTCCTGGAACCTGTTACAGATTCATTCTCATGAGGTAGGTTTGTCTCTACGTTACTAGGTGGAAATCTGGGCACCAAGTAGTTAAATGAACTTCTCAGAGTCACCGTAGAAATGACTAATAGCAAAACCAAGGCAAAAACCCCAGACTTTTTACTGGTCTGTAATGATACCTTTAGTCCAAATTGTTTTTCACTCATCAACCTGCTGTTAAGAAGCTGAACCAGGGTAAAACCAACACACAGTTATTTGGATCTGTCTCCGGTACCAAGAATGAAATGAGATGTGAGAGGGAAACCAAGACTATTTACAGCTTTATGTTATACATATTGGCAGCAGTGTAAAATATTTTTCCTCTGATAACTGTGATGGGCATATCTTTTGAGCCTGCATTGGCCAGCTTATTAGTCCAATTCAAAGTATCAGCCCTTCCCCTCTCAACCATTCTCACCCTATTAACAGAAGAAAGGGCCTCTCCTTTGATCATCATTAAGGACCTCTGAGGGCTCCTGCTTCACTTCAGAAAACCGAAAAGTATTGTTGGCTTACACTAGACTTTTTATGGACTTGAAATAACTCCAATACAAAGGGAAACAAAACTCAAGGGGACATTTACAATAATAATTAATAAAATGCTATGTACATGGATGAAAACTGGAAATATAATCTGAAACAGTTATAAAAGTATCAACAAAATCCTAAGATTATTTCCTTTTTAGTTTCTTGAAAAAAATTCAAAAGTATCTAACCAATGCCATAGTTCTGTTATTTCATAAGGAAAGCTCTCATATCTCTATTTCACAGATAAAGGGGAGTACTGATGATGATCACTTTCTGTGTTAAAGAATGGTTCTGCAATATTTCAGGTTAATTTGAGGTCTCTTTTTTCTTATTATGAGTGAATCAATAAATATGCTTAAGTACAAAATATTTCTTATAAACAGACATAGCCTGTGACATGAAAGATATACCAGATTTAAAATTTTAACCTGCATCTCACTTCTTTCCCATCTTTTTGGATAGCCTATAATAACAGAGTAGCAGTTTTCAGGAAATACCAGAGAATTATTTCTACATGTCTCCAGAGAAGATAGAATAATAATAGTGGCTGTTGAAGGACAAAAGATTCTTGGCTTTAGGGTTCTCTTTTTTTGCTCTAAGACACCGTCATCTTAAAAACAAAAAGTCTAGGGAAGAGATATGGGAACATATGTATATGTATAACTGATTCACTTCGTTTTAAAGCAGAAACTAACACACCATTGTAAAGCAATTATACTTCAGTAAAGATGTTAAAAAACAAACAAACAAACAAACAAAAAGTCTTGTTTAGAAGTTACATCAGCTGGAAGTGTTGAGAAGTAAAGTGCAATAATCTCAGTTTGATAACTCTATGAACTCAGATTTCAAAACAAATATTTGAGACAACATTAACCAAATCATCCATATTGGTACATTCAAGCGCCATAAAAAGCAAACTACATGCAAGATTTCATTAATACTGATGGGAAAAAAACCCAACAGGTTAGGTATCCGAGTTGTGTTGTGAAGAGAGAGCACACGCATATTTACTTCAGGTAAGCCTTAAAAATCAACATGCAAACAGAAGACACATACTTGTCACGACAGAGCCTTAGCTCACAAGGCCATCAATGAAAAACAATTGATTTCAACACACATGTAAGAATAAACAAGTCCAAAGTCTATCAGAAAAACAAAATATATCGATATCTATTTTAAGCTTATCATAATGGCTAAATATTGCTTCTAGCAATATAATTACTTAACTCATAAAGAAGTAAGACAGTATTTTAATTCAGAGAAGGGTATGTTTATGTACAGACCTTAAAGAAATTTGTTATTCCAGGACTTTTAAAGATGGGCAGAGTAGTCTGGAAAATTCAGCCCTGGCTGGAGGCTAAAGGGCACCAGCACCATTTTCCTTAAACCATCAACATTATACTTGTGAAAAATGCATTTAACCTTTGCAGATCTCTTCTATACACCAGGCAGGATAAAGTTGTTTGTCCCTGTACATCTCAGAAATACACATAAGAAGGCCACAGAAGTCAAAAGCCCTTTTCCAAAAAAGACTTTGTATATATTGGTTTGATATCTCAAGAAAAGGAGTGGTTATAGATTCACAGATTAAAATGTATCATTTTAAGGCTTTTGAAAGGTTAGCAACTTGAATTTTTTTCTTAAACTACAGAGCCCATGCCCCACAAATAACTATCGAAGATTAGGAAAATATTCCATCAAATGTTTCTACAGGATATCCTGCTTTCTGTGAAACACCGGAGAGGAGGACATAGCAACAGTGAACAATAAGAACATGCAGGATAAAAGAGTTAAAGCTTTTGGGGAAAGTACCAACCTGCCATATGCGTAAATCAGATTTGCCTAAACTTGTTAAACTTTGGTGAGGAAAACTGGCTTGAGCAATCCATTGCTACTCCTTTGTACTCCATGATATATATTCTACAAAGAGTAACATTTTATTGACAGAAAAATGATCACAGACTCTCCCCTAGGACAGTGAACTGTCAAGCTCAGAGGGCATCACACAGGAGATAACACAGGAGAAGCGAACAACAAAGTTCAATGGTTTTAGTCTTGACATTTCAGATGAGCACCCGTTTTCCGATCACAGAAAGACCAACCACCAGACAGCCAATGCAAGAACCACGAGAAGAGACATCACAAAAGGAATACGAGGAGATGAAAAAGTACTAGAGTAGAGGTGGCACTTTTTGAGAAACTTGTGATCCTCAGGGATTGGAATAGAAACCTTGGGAAGAATTTCTTCATTTTCTTGCTGGGGCAAGGCGCTTTCAGTAGATCTCTCTTGCCTTTTAATTTTCTCTTCATCCTGCACTAACAGAGCACGTTCCTGTGTCTGCTTTCATGGTAGAAGATCAAGAAAGACAGAGAAAGATGAACAAAATGACAGATGGAAAATGCTCAAAAATGATACTTGGGGATGTGCAAAGGATTTGGGAAGATCTTTTGGACACTGTATTTTACTTTACTTTGGCAATTATACTGGCAAAGTTTCTATAACACAGTAGGGTACTCAATAGGTAACTGAATGAATGAATGAAGAGTAGAAGTCCTCAAAGTTCAAGGAATCACTGGACTTCCTTAGTTACAGTATTTATTCCTCCTTTAAGGATATTCACACAAATTTTCGGTCATTTCTCATTGCTTTGGTGCTGCCAGTTTTTCTTAGATCAATTGGGCAAAGCCAATAATGAAGCATTCTTCTTGCCATCAGAAAAGTTACTTTTATTACAAATAGAATGGCAGAATATAAAATGTTATCCTCATATCTCTTCATATGGACTTAGAAAACTGCAACAGTTCATTCAGTATGGCAATTAGATTTTGCTCAAGGGAATAAAAATCCTAATCCTATACATTTCTAAGACTGCAAAAGAAAAACGAAAGTATAAAAGTTTATACGAGCCTCCAAGGTCTACCAGAAAAAAAAAACCAAAAACCATAAACCAAACTCCCACAAATCTCAACAATTACAAACTCCCTTCTCCCTTCAGAATCATGATTTAAAATAATAATAACGACCATCATGAAGGTTTATACAACACATTAAGCAAATGGTTTTGATACTTTTAAGGAAAATTATTTTGTTCCAGTTGTCCAATTGAGAAATTTTTCTCCCCTGGCAATTTCTGTACTCTGCCATCCAGTCAAGACAGATGTTTTCTATGAAAGGAAAAACTTGGCTCTAAGTTCTCTTAGTTGAGCCAGCCTTCTCTGATCTGTTTGGAAGTTCAACACTGGTTCTTTGCACACCCCTAAGTGATACGTATCAGGGAGAAAGTAGCTGGGGGACTGGTCAGCAAAAAAAGGAAAAAAGGAAAAGAAAGGATGCAAAATTATAATGATTTTTAAAAGAAAATAAGGGGGAGAAGAAAGACAACATAAAAAGAATAGGGTACAATTAAATTCGTTTTTCTCTCCGAATACATATTTATATCTTCATGCAGCTTTTCAACCAGCCATGCGCCAAAATAAGCAAATTGAAAGCTGCAAAATGCAGCAGCGAAAAAGTTATGTGTTAGGTCAAAAGGCGGTGAGTGTGAATTTACTAGTATAGCCAAAAGAAAAAAAAAAATCACTGAGCAGCTGCTGATCAGTTCTGGGGGAATTTTCTGCTTAGTGCCATGACAAGAGCAAATTCTGATTGAGAAGCACAAGTCATAACAGCAGCATTACCTCTGGCCCACCAACCTTTCTTTCCGAGGGAAGGACAGAGGTTTTCTTCACCTGGTCATACACAAATTATATAAAATTCAGTTGCCTTGCAATGCAACAACAATGCTGTCAAAGGTGGCAGAGGTATCCCCAGAGAACAAAAATATTGTCCTAATTATTAAAGAAAAAGTAAGATACGCCAGGAAGTAGAATTATCCTATATAAAAGGTTACCACAATACAGTTCTTACTTATTGCATTATTCATTTAGAGGGGTAATATCATAACCCTAGAGCTAAAGTACTCCCTATTGATCTAATTTAATTTATAAAAGTCATTTCTTTAAAGTCCACAGAATGAAACAGCCATTCCCAAAACTAGCCCTGAGATGGTTTCTGAAGGGTTTCTATTAAGACACAAGATATTTTCTGGAAATGGAGACTGGTTCAAATTTACCAAACCTCATCCAAGAGGGTACTAAGTTACTTCTCCAAAGTAGCCGAGCATCTTTTATTACTTGCACAGAATCAAAAAGAAAACTTCTAGAAAATATGCAGTTATGGTTTGTGGATAGGGTTAGCCAGGCGAGGTAGCAACAAGTGCTTTATCAGGGAGCCATAGACTTATAGAAAGCAGTCACTGTCTCAGTTCAGGGTATATGCTCCAGATTTGGGATACAGAACTAATGTCCACTTAGATCAGAGAGTGGAGGCTGAGAGGACAGTGAATAAGAACAACTGCATCCTATCAACCCTGGTAACTCTCTCTCCCTGCCCATCATTCAGGAATTCTCCAGCCTTCTTGGTGAAGCTGGTTCAACTCTATTTGGAGAATTGTTAGCCAATTTTAATCACGTTTTGAAAAATATAAAATGTATCCTTTGTGAACCAACTTTTATTATCTTCTCCAGTTCCAGAAACTAAACAGTAAGTTGGATAGTTTACCATGAACTCTGAATATAAAAACAAATTTTTAAAAAATTATTAAGACATCACTTTAGCTTTCTTAACTAGAATTGCTATTGTTTTGGGAGGAAACAAGCATATAATTTTAAAATCATTACACTCACTCATTGAGTCACTGTGACTATTTATATACATACTTAACCTGTATAGGGTAAATGTTAAGTAAAGAATTTTTGAATATGTGCTCAAGGTAACTTTTAAGATATTCTCATTACACAGATTCAGGTGTAGGATCTCTAAAATAGGTAATGACAACAATAATAGAAAAAGAACAGCCTCTAAAAGGTATCTCTTCCTCTAATTGTGACTATCTTACAAAACAGTGTATTAAAAGCTTGATGTTACTCATAAAGATAAAATAAATCAATAGTTCTTCTAAAACTGAAATACAATCATTAATACTTGGTATTCTGCATTCTCTGGCTGAGGTCTCCTTGGTTTATTACATAATTGTGGTCAACCATTCCAGACATTTCTAAGTTGTGCAAATGTTCAAACAAAGTTTTTAAAAAATGCCTATCCCTTTCCAAATTTTGACCTTACTAAATTTAGTAAACTCTCTGGTCCTTGAAGGCACAGTTTGAACATGAAGTTCCACTGGCTCATGGTCCATTTGTAAACATACACTAGGCAGAAGCATGCAGCTGCAGAGACAGTTCTCAGGGCCCAGTCATCGACTGGTAGCTCCAAATGGCCCCCATAATTGGACTGAGTAGTCCATATGACTTAAAACAAGTGTTTGATTATGAATGCTTTAAAGCTGGAATGAATTGGTAAGACACCAAAGCTAAATTTCAGCTCTAAACTTTCAGATACAGATTATCAATATACAAAAGCATTTATCTCACTCATTCTCACAATTGGTCACATGGACAAAGTACTCACTCCTTCTCCTGTAGGGATTTGCCCATTGATGTTAAGTGTTCGAAAGGGAGAGTGAGTGGATAAGCGTTTATCCCATTCACTAGGCCGTGGTTCTGGTACAGATTCCATGAAGTTCTTTTTCAGCTCACTGATGCTGGCATGATGTTTTTTGATCTCTTCTTGACTTTTGTCTAAATCCTATAGTTGAAAGGACAAAGATGCAGAACAATAAATATTCAGGGGAAAAAACAACACCAAGGGGAGCCCATCATAGACTATGGGCACTGGTAGAAAATACACCACATCCAAGATAGATGTTATTAATCCATAAATTACATTCAAATTATAAATATACAATATGGTATATTTGCTTTTTTTTTTAACACAGTGCTTTTCTTGGAAGCAGTGAAGCATCGTAACCCTATAGCTCTTAGCAGTTATATAATCTATAAAGAGCTCACTCCTTAATTTTACAACTCTTCTTCCCATTACGACACAGCACTAGATCTCCAACTCCTCATCCCAAGCAGGTAATCCCACAACTCAATTAGCCTCAGCTTGATAGGAACTGATTTAGGCTCAGCTCAGGCAGGATGGAGATAGCAATAGAGAAGGAGAAACTGTTAAACGAAGGACATGGTGAAAGATTCAACTCCCACCATGGGTTGCCTTGCCTTGGTGAGTTGCAACTGTACAGTATCCCTCTATTTCTACCTGGAGATAGTTTTGCTTTCTTACCACTAGGTGACTGTTGCTGGGTTTTGGTAAACAGGAATAGCCCTTTCTCGATACAAAAATTTATTACTGAAATTCCTGGCTCAAGCCTCCAGAGCAAGTGGTTACTATCTCTGAATAATTACTCAGGGGTATATAATATAATGGATTTTTTTTTCTTTGTCAATACTATTCACACACACTAAAAGCCTTAAGTTTTGCAGCTTCTGACAGCTTCACTTCATCCCTCAGTACCATTCAAACCATCTTCCAGTAACCGTCAATGGATGGGGAGTGATTTAATAAGAACTTGTCATATACCTTATATGTCTCCCTGACGACTTAAAATAACTAAACTGTTCCAGCAGATGTGACTACTGGACAACTAGGGGGAAGCTCTCACAGGCGATATTCCAGGGAGAAATGATCAAAACTAGACTAATAAAGCTGGAAATAATATGAGAAATAACATTCAAGTTTATGTAACAGGAGGCATAAACCAACTTTCAAGAGACTTGGCCAGAAATGATCTGGGAAATACAACATGAAGACAAAAACTCAAATGTTCTTGGTCCAACATATTTCTTCAAAAAAAACCTCAAAAGATCTATGCTTGAAATCAAAACATGTGGGAGCCTGTCACTTGATGACTGCTAAAAATTCTGTGTTTATTATATATCAAGGCAGCTCTGTATCCAAGAAAAGCATAATACTAAATATATCTCCTAATATGCTGTGTGAATTTGGGGATTAGTCTTTTTTTTTTGGCTCCGTGGGAAACAGCCTCATTTGGTGTTGGGGGTGGGGGAAAGGAATTCATTTAAATAAAAATTTGTTTTAAAAGTTTTTCCTGAGGCAATATAGGCTGCAATTAAGTAAATTTTTTGCAAAAGCAATGTCTAAGAGAAAACAGTATAGGAAAAAGAATCAGTGAGGCATATGACACAATTTTGATTCTGGAGATATTCATTCAGAAAATTCATTTAATAGTCTATTCTTTTTATTTTTGCAAGACTGAATGATGTTTATGTGCTTTGAGATCAGTCAAAGAGAAAAGTAACCCAAAAAGGGCAATCCCGTAGCTCCCCCATAAGAGTACCTCTTGCTTGCTGGGATGAAATGTGAGTATAGCTCAAGACTATGGGCTTCACCATGGGGAAACAACAGTTTGCACTTTTGTTCTAGCTGAAAGCAAGAAAAGCATGTTTACTAGCTAAAGAAAAGCAGGAACAAGGTCAGTCAAAGACCCAGTAGTAGGCTGAACAACTGAGACCCATCAGGCATGGAAGGCTCTGTGACCTAGGTCCTGACAAAACCAAATCTGCTTGGGCCAAGAACTAAACGTATTTGGGAGGGTTAAAGGTGAGAATGGAGCAAAAAAAAAAATGATCAAGAGAGGCTATGATAAAACCATAACTCTCTGGGTTATTAGCCTCTTACTATAAAAGAGTGGTGATTTGTTACTTGTCTTGCCTAGCTTTTGATTGGCTTGGAACCTGAGAAAATAAATGTTTCAATAAAATCAGCAGCTTCTGAGGAGCTTTCTCCATCCTTCTTAGCTGGCTCTGTTGGAAACCTGTGGGGGCACAGAGTTAAATTAAGATCTCAAAGGGACCTGTTCCAAATAGAATTTGTCACAGACACTTGCTACAGGTTCTCATTGGGAGATGGAGGAGGAAACGGTAGATCTAAAAATGAACTCGACCTTATTTGTGCCAGAACAAAGCATTAATGGGGGTGGGGTAGGAGTAGGGGGAGGAGGGAATGCTTAAAAAAAAATCTGCTAGAGTGACAGATAACTTGAGAGAACTTCCCTAAGCGGGGGAAAAAACTTTTACAATACTAGAGAATGACGGTTAGCCAAACTACTTTGGCTGTTTTCAGATTAGACACTTTCTGATGCCTATCATCCTATAATTTTAGCAGCAATCAAACCAAACACTTAATTAAATAGAAAATATTCTCAAAAGATAGTTAGTAGTTTTAATTTTCAAACACACACTTATTTAGAAATCCCCTCTCATGGCTGTCAATGAAATACTGGGAAAAACGTATCACACACAAGGACTTTGTGAGTCTCAGAAGCCATAACACACCTCATTGAACAAAGGACAAATATATGATTGGTACTGCAGGTTCCAGTTAAGAGGCAGAATTACAGATGGACAAGTCAAGAAATAGGCATGTTTGGAATTGGGAGATGTTACATGGCTGAGTATAAGGAGATCAACTGATATCTGTTATTCTCCCTAATCTCAGAAGCGGAACCATTCAGGTCTAGTTTCAGCTATGCGCTAAAGCAAAGAGATCTAGTTACCAAGTCTGAAATATCCTAGGGTCCAGCCTAAGAAAACTTCATGTTACATGAGGTAAACATATATAAAACACTTGGTATTGTGCCTACCACACAGTACATGATTAATGAAAACTGGCCATAATTTTTATTTTTATCAAAGTATCTTATACCTAGCAGGCACTCAAAATATATGTATTGACAAAGAATAGATGACGTTAAGTAATTACTGGATGCTATTAGAGTTCTATCTAAAAAAGTTTCTTCAAACATCCCCTTTAATAATATTTACCGTTACATATGTTCATCTTTCAGGTCTCAGCTTAAGTGTTACCTCTTCATAGACAACTTCCCTGTCCATCTTATTTAGAGCAGGTCCTTTTTATTAGCACAGCATACTATTTCCCTTTCATAGTTTTTATAATAACTTGTAATCATTTTATCAGTATTTGTTTACTTATTGTTTCTCTCTTCCATTTGCCCCTACATTGGATGCTTCCTGAAGGCAAGAACGATTTATCATCTTCCTATATAGTTACATTTCCTTTATACTTGAGTTAAATCCCTGATGTCAGAATTTATACCCATTTCTTCTGGTTCTGTCTTGAGTGGAGTTGTAAGATAATTAGGTCATTAGCTTCCAGGTAAGAGTTTCTGATGTGTAAACATGGCCTTTTTTTTCACAGAATAACTCCAGTTTCCTTAATTTTTCCTCACAGAGTTCCTCTAATCTTCTAGTTAGTTTTATATTTCCTTATCCCGTGTGGAGCCTGAAACTAGATAAAGTATACTAATATAGGCTTGGTGAAAATCTGACCAATATTGAATACAATGGGAAAATGACCTTACAATTCCTACAGCACATAGTATGTTGCTATTTCTGAATGGGAAAAAAAAAAAGTATAGTTTAATAGAGTTAGATGGACCCTAACACAAATCCTAGCTTTACTGATTTATCAGCTCTATAACCACAAGGAAATTAATTTCTCTTAGCCTCAACTTTCTCTTTAAAATAAAAATCCCATACCCGTAGGCTTGTTTTATAATTAAACTATCTTATATCATACTAACTACTCATTAAATGCTAGCCTCCCTTCTTTCCTTCCTGTATCTTACTTTTTTTTCCCCTGACTATTCTTCTGTCATTTTTTGGTATCCTCAAAAATTTAAGTCCATTTTGAATTGTGATCATTTCTCCTATTTTTCCACATTCTCCTGATTCAGAAGATGAAAAAATTGTATAAATTTGATGCTTGAAACATACAGGAGTTTATACTCTTGGACAATTCAAGGAACTTTTAAACAGTGATGTAGTTCTTTCTAAAAGTGGGTAAAACAATGGAACCATGGGATGCTGAGGTAGTCCCAATCATATATTTTTTAGATATGTATGAGAGATGGAAACTAAAGAGTCAGAAGTAGAGATGGTTGCATATCTTCATGTTTACCAACATGCAAAAGCATTTTAAACCTAAAATTCTCTCATGCAATGGCATGCAAAACCAAACGCAGCATAGAAAGAAGAAAGGGGATCAGCAAAGAACGCAGAAGGTTACAGGCAACCAACTGAAATAAGCTTCAAGTTCATACAAACCTCCAACATTAAATTGCTATGTCTGATATAAATGTTTTCACCATCTAGTCTCTCTCTCTTTTTCTGTGAAAATGAAAGAGGGAAAAACAGAAAAGCATAAAAAATTAAAATGTTGTTCTTGCGCGAAAAAACTGCAAATTGGCAAACCAAAAAAATATTTAAAATTAAATGTCCATAGCGCAGCATATGCCAACATGAAATGGTCACAGAACCACAAGGACACACAGAGGACATGATTACCACTAGAAAATGGATGACATTCTTCATGAATGATGGAAGAATGCGACGATGTTATTTAAATAGACAGTGCTCCTGGCTTCATTGGCTTCTTACATAACAAGCTGCTTTACGTTCCTCTTTGAGCTGTTTGAGGGTTATCTTAAAATGCATGACTTTAAGAAGCCTTGACTCTCCGTGTTCCATGGAGTAGGGAAATGCTTTAAAACATTATTTAGCGTTTTGGACATTATTTCAAACTTAGTAATACTGCAGGTACATACAGCTCTAATATCTTCCATAAGAAAGATCTAAGGGCATTTTATACATGGTCAATCAATACTCTATTCAGTAAGAATTGATTCATCCTACTCTATGGTTGGGAAGAATGAGACACAGAACAGCCAAACCCATAATTATTAGCAATACTGGGAGTTGCTGCTATGATGGTTTCCATAATAAATATGCATAAAATATTGTCAACGATTCCAAGCATATGGTACCACTGTGAAATATTTCTTATAAAGTTTAAATATAAAGGATAGATTTGGCCTTCACTAATTATATTTCATTGTGTTTAAAAAGATATTTTCCTACTGGAAAATTTATTTTAATGAAATTTTTCAATATATAGTATAGGATTATAATTTCTTTGGTATACATATGTGTGTATGTATATGCATATATATATACATAACATGTGTATATGTATACCTGCTATTTAAAAGTAATTTCGGATTAAGAGAAATCAATGAAAAGAATGGATCACTGTCTTTTTAATGCACTTTGAAAGTCAGCATGGGTGATGGTAAAGTGATTTTGTGAAAGTGAAAAATGGCTAACCTTCCTCATTCTTATCAGATCTTCAGTTTTTTCTGCAAGCTTCTGTTTTGCCATTATTAAAAAAAGAAAGAAAAATGATAAAATATTGGCTCATTGAAGTTTTTTTGAACCTTCAGCTTATAATTTTTTTTTAAGGAGCAAGGAGTGGGAGGGAAGAAAAAATTGGGGAGGGAGGGGAAAAGGAATAAGTGGCCTATTGGCACAAACCTGTGTTTGGTCACCATTTGAGGTGGGTACTGTGACCTCGATGTGGGTTTTTTCCACCTACATTTAAGAAATAAAGTGGTAAAAACATTTCAGGTTAGTAGGTTTCTATGAATAGCATCATTTCCAAATCAGCTGCATCTTTAGGCTGCTTGTGAAATAAGCTGATACGTAATCATCATGATGCAGTCTTACAGGGGGTATTACAGGGAAGGACACTGCTCTCAAGAGCAATCTGTTAGTTCACCATCACATTCTCAAAGCTGAAGAGGTAATATGGACAACCAAAGGATCAAAAAAGAAAATTAAGGTAATTATTCTATTGATGAAGAGAACATTTTTATACTTATTTATTAAAAAGTACTTATTAAAAATAATAATCTAGACTTTAAAAAGTCATATGTTTTTGTTTTGCTTTTTAAAAGTGATGTAGAGGTATTTTAAATAACATAAAAACAAACTTACAAATGAAGATACCAATGTATGACATACATGACAGAAACAAAATCTTTACAGTTTAAAGCACACATAAAATAAACCACATATGACACCAAGCAGGTAAATACAAAAAATTTTGTTAGTTGATCAATATATTTAAGGAGGCAAGTTTAACCCTTGAGTTTATTAGACAACAACACACCAAAATAGACTCAATCCAAATTGTTACTGATGCATGCAATTACTTCCAAGGCTGATTTATAAATAAGCACACACAGGGCTCAGCTGCAACATTCAACACACTGTAATCTCCTCTCCAGGGAGTTGGAGCCCATGTGTTCGGTGGATGGAAAAGATTCATCCTTAAGAACAGGAAGAGAATAACTAAGGCCTCCTGCCTGGCTTTGAAATACCTTTAGCAGCAGTCATTTTATATACCCAAAATGGAGTAAGCATAAATTTAAAAACCAAGGCTGTTAAGAGAAAGCATAATAGAGTGAGCAATGCCTAAAGCACTGGATATATCAAAATGAGAAAAATGTTTTTATTAAGGGTCAGTCACCCTGTATCATTACGTTCTTTACAGAACCTCATTAATCTGTGGTTTTGATGTACTCTTTCTTTTTTTTTTTTTCTTTTTCTGGCCGCTGTGCAGCTTGCGGGATCCTAGGTCCCCAACCAGGGATCAAACCTGGGCCCTCAGCTGTGAAAGCACAGAGTCATAACCACTGGACCTCCAGGGAATTCCCTTGACACATTCTTTTTAATCACACTTGGCAGCACTACCTCAGAATATAATGTCATTGTGCTGTTTTCTCTAGGACTGAATGTAAAGAACATAAGATGATACCAACCTTTGTGACACTGTCAAATCATAAGCACATCTGGCTACAGTCCTTTTAACTACTGGGGTAATTAACAATTTGGGTTATTTCTACTCTGAATCCCAGTAGAAATAACTGGGATTATTCTGGGATTATTGCTGTGTGGCCCTTAACAAGTTATTTCACCTGAGTTTTAAGTCTTTTATTGATAAAATGGAGATAATATCTTCATAGAGTTGTGAATGCTTAGCAAATGGAAGTTTTCAATTATTTTGTAAAGCTTAAATTACTTGTTTAAATGAATAATGACTTCTTGCTTTGGGTCCTTAGCAATCCAACAGCAAGAAATTGAGAGCCTCTACTTCAATCTAAGAATGGAGACCAAGTAGCAACAGTAGTTCTATTTATGCTCCTACACAGAATATCAATGGAGATAAAGATGCACATGAGGAAAGGTACTATCTCCACACCTGCAAAGTAGGTCTTGTCAAATGACTCAAGATGCCAAAAAGCTATCTCTATCTGGCACCAACTTAGTGTTAGGCAATGAGATTTCCACAATTACAAGGCTACTTTATTACGACTGCTGCTTTATATAGTAAATACGGCTTCAGGCAAATTCCATAATTATTTTCTAACTGCTACAAATAAAATCAACTCAGAGTCACCCTTAACTCTGTCACTACTATTACGGTAACAGAAGGTTATCAGAGGTGGCTTTCAGTCTGATCTCAATACAAGTATCTCAAAATTTATTTATATAGAATTAACTGGCAAGAAGACCCCCAACTGGCACTTAAATGGTGAGCATATAACAGGAAGTGATCTCTCCACTCTGCTGAGGTCCCAAGAGCAAAGGGAACCTATTCTTGAAGATACTTATGTCTGTCAGATAGGCAAAAGAACAAATAAGTTAGCAGAAAGCCAAAGGAATCTTAGCCACCAAAAAGATTCCCTTGCCAATTCCAGTAATCTAACACTTTTCAGTTAGTATCACAAAAGGAAGGACAGTCAAAAGTGCCAGGTGAGCTACCCTAACATTAAAAACTGAAGTAGTCTAACATTAAAAAGGCACTGTTGATACTGAACCTGGTGGTCAATGTCATGCACATTTAGCTAGATACAAAAATGCAACCACCTACCATTCACTCTGGACTCAAGTTGGTCTCAAAGGACTGTAAAAACTATATGTCATATTGAATAGTTTTGGTTTTTTTTTAGTACAATCAAAACAGAGCCAGATTGGCCACTGCTCTATAGGTAGATATTGAACTGGCTCCAAAAGAACAGGATTAATCCATCTGTCAAGGGGAGAGCACTTACCAAGGTCTTACATGGTTTTAAATTTCTTAACAGACATATAAAAGTGTAATTTTTCTTATAAAGTCTGCTTCTATTAATTCCTGTTGTCAACAGTGAGACTCGTATTTACTTCAATAAATCTGAACTGACAGCTCAACTCCATCACTGCTAAAATGTATTTTAAAAAGCTTATCAACACAGAAAAGATCAGTCCGGATACTGTTACTCCTGGGAAATCTACTAATTAAATTGGTGATTTTTCAACAAAGTTCCGTGACTGTGGGTGCAATCAACTCAGAACTGTAAACAACCCAGTAGCATAACCTCCTCTACATAATGGATCTTCCTATTTTTGTAAAGTTTCTTAAGATTTGAACAACCATATAGATGTGCTTTATATAATATCTGGATATTCTTTGGGTATGTTACACATATATCCATTTTAGGAAATCAAATTATATTTTACTCATACTAGCAGAGCTTACTCTGAAAAAGGAATGTGGAGATTCCTTCTGGATGAGTAAAAATTATTTTTAAAAACAGATGATCACAGTGCTGGTGTGTTTTACAGACTCATTTTTTAAGATTTAAGTTGGGTAAAGTTATGGGTCACCAGAAAACTGGGATAGCTTACAGTACTTCATGACATAATTCTATGAAAATATTTTACAGGTTAATGGGAGATACCTTCTTTCAGAAAGAGTCAGGAAGAAATAACTTTGTTAGGATTCGACAAAAACCAGTGCTTTGAGAATCTTCCTGGTCAAGGAGTCAACACCTCTGAACCAAAAAGAGCATTAGCTAGACATTTGGGCTTATGACATACATACCTTCCACACTTCTGTGAGCTCTGGCTCAGGCTGCTCAGGTGGCACTTCTTCCTTTTTCACTTCAACCTGCACTGTTTCCTTCGGTGCTTCAGAAACCACTGCTTTTTTAACAGGTGCACCTGGGACGCTGTCTTCTGCGGCCTGACTCTGAGCAATGGCTGGTGCAGAG
Source organism: Balaenoptera acutorostrata (assembly GCF_949987535.1). Classification (NCBI taxonomy): domain Eukaryota; kingdom Metazoa; phylum Chordata; class Mammalia; order Artiodactyla; family Balaenopteridae; genus Balaenoptera; species Balaenoptera acutorostrata. Next base: position 23,039,563 of record NC_080064.1, on the reverse strand, counting down.
GTGGGCCGAGGACTTCGGTCTGCTGAATCAACGGCTGCTGCTACGTGAAAAAGGCACAAGTGAAGGATAAGTGAAGGCAAGAGTCACTGTACTACTTCACAGCCACCAGGTGAAATAATTGTGACTCCAGGACACATACGAGTGTTACAGTGTCCAGTGGGCTATCATACAGAAGGTAAAAAATAAATTATTAGTGCTCTGGCAGGTAACTGATGGCAATAATGGCAATAAGAAAGCTAAAAGTACCCTAACAGAAAAGCTAAAATGTCCTAACGATAATGTTCCATAAAGGGTGGGACAGGAGGCGGGAGGGGGCTGGATGTGGACAGTAAAATACGAAAAAAAAAAAAAAAGGAAAACTCATTTTATTAAAAAGTTGGCAAAATTGTTTAACCTTGTAATCTATTAGTTTCAAGAACCTGCAAGGTAGTCTACGAAGGAAAAAATGGGTTAATTAAGTCTGATTTCTTCTATGAAGGCTTTTAGAAATAAAGATCCATTTATTTATAGGTGATTTCAGGAACCTAAAAATATGTTCTAGGAAAAAGGATTCAGTCTGATTTCGTCTGCTAAGCCTCCTCGGAATGATTACAAAATAGCTTGATAAAGGAATCTTCTTATAAGACATGTACACATTTTGATGCTTCTTTAAGCTTGTTGAAAGGCAAATCTTTGAACCAGACACTTTCCTTTTTAATTATTTGATTAAAAAATAAAATTCAATCCATTCAGCCAGTCTATGTCATTTGGTTGGGGCACTTAATCCATTTGCAGAACACTCTCTGCAACAAGATCTTTTTTGATCCACCTCCTAGAGTAATGAAAATAAAAACAAAAATAAACAAATGGGACCTAATTAAACGTAAAAGCTTTTGCACAGGGCTTCCCTAGTGGCGCAGTGGTTGAGAATCTGCCTGCCAATGCAGGAGACACGGGTTCAAAAAAGGAAGAGAGATGGTTGGCAGGAGCCAAACTCAGCCTGATGAACAGTTATCAGCAACCATTTGGGCCATTAGCAGACTCAGAGCTGCTGACAACCTCTGACCAAGATGGAAACAAATGAGATGAGGAGGCTGGAGGCTGCCTACAGCTACATGCTTTTCAGATAAAATACCTGGTACTGGTATTGTACACTGACTCAGAGGGGTATTTAGAGAATTGCGATTATTTTCATAAAGAATTCTGCAGCAGGGCTTCCCTGGTGGCGCAGTGGTTGAGAATCTGCCTGCTGATGCAGGGGACACGGGTTCGAGCCCTGGTCTGGGAAGATCCCACGTGCCGCGGAGCAACTAGGCCCGTGAGCCACAACTACTGAGCTTGCGCGTCTGGAGCCTGGGCCCCGCAACAAGAGAGGCCGCGATAGTGAGAGGCCCACGCACCGCGATGAAGAGTGGCCCCCGCTTGCCGCAACTAGAGAAAGCCCTCGCACAGAAACGAAGACCCAACACAGCCAAAAATTAAATAAATAAATAAATAAATAAATATTTTTTTAAAAAAGCTTTTGCACAGCAAAGGAAACTATAAACAAAATGAAAAGACAACCCAAAGAATGGGAGAAAATATTTGCAAACGAAGTGACGGACAAGGGATTAATCTCCAAAATATATAAACAGTTCATGCAGCTCAATATCAAAAAAACCCAAACAACCCAATCAAAAAATGGGTGGAAGATCTAAATAGGCATGTCTCCAAAGAAGACATGCAGATGTCCAAGAGGCACATGAAAAGATGCTCAACATCACTTATTATTAGAGAAAGGCAAATCAAAACTACAATGAGGTATTACCTCACACTGGTCAGAATGGCCATCATCAAAAAAATCTACAAACAATAAATGCTGGAGAGGATGTAGAGAAAAGGGAACCCTCTTACACTGTTGGTGGCAATGTAAATTGGTCCAGCCACTACCATACAGAACAGTATGGAGATTCCTTTAAAAACTGAAAATAGAGCTACCATATGATCCAACAATCCCACTCTTGGGCATATATCTGGAGAAAACCATAATTTGAAAAGACACATGCACCCCAGTGTTCACTGCAGCACTATTTACAATAGCCAGGACATGGAGGCAACCTAAGTGTCCATTGATGGATGAACAGATAAAGAAGATGTGGTACATATATACAGTGGAATATTACTCAGCCATAAAAAAGAACAAAATAATGCCGTTTGCAGCAACATCGATGGACCTAGAGATTGTTGTACTGATTGAAGTAAGTCAGACAGAGAAGGACAAATATCATAGGATATCACTTCTATGTAGAATCTAAAAAAATGGTACAAATGAACTTATTTACAAAACAGAAATCGAGTCACAGATGTAGAAAACAAATTTATGGTTACCAAGGAGGAAAGGGGCAGGGAGGGATAAATTGGGAGATTGGGATTGGCATATACACACTACTATATATAAAACAGATAACTAATAAGAACCTACTGTATAGCACAGGGAACTCTACTCAATACTCTATAATGACCTATATGGGAAAAGAATCTACAAAAGAGTGGATATATGATTATGTATAATTGATTCACTTTGCTGCACAGAAGAAACTAACACAACATTGTAAATCAACTATACTCCAAAAATATTAATTAAAAAAATGAAATAAAATTCAAAACCTTTGGCCTTTAGTCCTTAAAAAAACCAAAACAACACTTTGAGTTCTACCCTATCCTCTTCCAGAGTCTTATCAATTTTTATTATTGCTCCTGTTCTCTAATATATTTAGGGCAGCAGTTCTAAACCAGGGGTGATTTTGACACCTCAGAGAACATTTGGCAATGTCTGGAGACATTTTTGTTTGTCACAACTGAGGAGTGAAGTAGAAAGTGGTACTGGCTCTAATGTGTACAGGACAAGGTTGCTAGGTTAAGAAGCCCTGATTTAGGGCAAAGATTGTATATAGACTATACAGACTGTTTTAGAGGGAATATACAATATAAGCTTATGACAAAAGCTTTATCTTTTCACAGAGTTAAGAGTTGTTTTGGTTTGGATTACTGGGCATCTAAGTTTCAGATTACTCACTTAAAAACAATCACTCATACCCTTTTTATGATTTTTATCTTCATTCTTTCAGGAACTAAAAGAAAACATCCATATACTTCGTAGTAAGACCTCACTTACCTGGCAATGTCTAGGAATGCAGTCTGTTTCCACATGATTTAATATTTCTGATAACAGATCATTATCCTTCATGTGCTGAGACTTTTAAATTTTAATTATTTTACATGGAAATCTTTATAATTTTTATTACACACTTTCCTGCCTTTTTTTTTTTAACATCTTTATTGGAGCATAATTGCTTTACAATGGTGTGTTAGTTTCTGCTTGATAACAAAGTGAATCAGTTATACATATACATATATCCCTATATCTCTTCTCTCTTGTGTCTCCCTCCCTCCCACCCTCCCTATCCCACCCCTCTAGGTGGTCACAAAGCACCGAGCTGATCTCCCTGTGCTATGCGGCTGCTTCCCACTAGCTATCTATTTTACATTTGGTAGTGTATATATGTCCATGCCACTCTCTCACTTTGTCCCAGCTTACCCTTCCCCCTCCCTCCCCGTATCCTCAAGTCCATTCTCTAGTAGGTCTGTGTCTTTAATCCCACCTTGCCCCTAGGTTCTTCACGACCTTTTTTTTTTTTTTTTAGATTCCATATATATGTGTTAGCATACGGTATTTGTTTTTCTCTTTCTGACTTACTTCACTCTGTATGACAGACTCTAGGTCCATCCACCTCACTACAAATAACTCAATTTCGTTTCTTTTTATGGCTGAATAATATTCCATTGTATATATGTGCCACATCTTCTTTATCCATTCATCTGTCGATGGACACTTAGGTTGCTTCCATGTCCTGGCTATTGTAAATAGAGCTGCAATGAACATTTTGGTACATGACTCTTTTTGAATTATGGTTTTCTCAGGGTATACGCCCAGTAGTGGGATTGCTGGGTCTTTTGGTAGTTCTATTTTTAGTTTTTTAAGGAACCTCCATACTGTTCTCCATAGTGGCTGTATCAATTTACATTCTCACCAACAGTGCAAGAGGGTTCCCTTTCCTCCACACCCTCTCCAGCATTTATTGTTTCTAGATTTTTTGATGATGGCCATTCTGACTGGTGTGAGATGATATCTCATTGTAGTTTTGATTTGCATTTCTCTAATGATTAATGATGTTGAGCATTCTTTCATGTGTCTGTTGGCAATCTGTATATCTTCTTTGGAGAAATGTCTATTTAGGTCTTCTGCCCATTTTTGGATTGGGTTGTTCGTTTTTTTGTTATTGAGCTGCATGAGCTGCTTGTAAATCTTGGAGATTAATCCTCTGTCACTTGCTTCATTTGCAAATATTTTCTCCCATTCTGAGGGTTGTCTTTTTGTCTTGTTTATGGTTTCCTTTGCTGTGCAAAAGCTTTTTAGTTTCATTACGTCCCATTTTTTTATTTTTGTTTTTATTTCCATTTCTCTAGGAGGTGGGTCAAAAAGGATCTTGCTGTGATTTATGTCATAGAGTGTTCTGCCTATGTTTTCCTCTAAGAGTTTTATAGTGTCTGGCCTTACATTTAGGTCTTTAATCCATTTTGAGTTTATTTTTGTGTATGGTGTTAGGGAGTGTTCTAATTTCATACTTTTACATGTACCTGTCCAGTTTTCCCAGAACCACTTATTGAAGAGGCTGTCTTTTCTCCACTGTATATGCTTGCCTCCTTTATCAAAGATAAGGTGACCATATGTGCGTGGGTTTATCTCTGGGCTTTCTATCCTGTTCCATTGATCTATGTTTCTGTTTTTGTGCCAGTACCAAACTGTCTTGATTACTGTAGCTTTGTAATATAGTCTGAAGTCAGGGCGCCTGATTCCTCCAGCTCCATTTTTCGTTCTCAAGATTGCTTTGGCTATTCAGGGTCTTTTGTGTTTCCATACAAATTGTGAAATTTTTTGTTCTAGTTCTGTGAAAAATGCCAGTGGTAGTTTGATAGGGATTGCATTGAATCTGTAGATTGCTTTGGGTAGTATAGTCATTTTCACAATGTTGATTCTTTTCCTGCCTTCTTAAACTGAGTATTTTGAACTTAACTTTTCCTGATAAATTTAGATGTATAAGCAGTAAAAATTAGGTCATACAAAGGAACTCCATGAATCAGAACAGATTAAAAATTGAAATTCACAACTACTTCATATACACAACACCAAGAAAAAAAATGCTTGATGTTCTGTAATGATGTCCATTGAAAGAAATAACTCCTCAGAGGATACACAGGAAAAGCAACAGAAACACAAGGATCTACTTTATCTTTCCTTTTCTTTCTTTTTTAAAATATTTTATTGAAGTATAGTTGATTTACAATGTTGTGTTAATTTCTGCTGTACAGCAAAGCGAGTCAGCCATATATATATTCTTTTTCATATTCTTTTCCATTATGGTTTATCACAGGATATTGAATATAGTTCCCTGTGCTATACAGTAGGACTTTGTTGTTTATCCATCCTATATATACTAGATTGTATCTGCTAATCCCAAACTCCCAATCCTTCTGTCCCCCATCTCCCTCGAGGATCTACCTTATCTTTCAATGAAAACTCTGTAGCCTCTTGCAAGTCCCTGCTACTCATGAGTGCTCTAAGCCAGTCAATGCAAGAATGGCAGATGGCAGACCAAATCTAACAACACAGGGGAATGTGACAAAATATTTTGCTCACAGTTGTATTAAAGTATCATTATACATGTGTATTCACACCTCTTCTCAAAGAATTAATTCGCATCTGCCTGGCATCAGAGAAACATAGCCCATACTTTCACCATGTGTTATTTTGCCACTTGCATTTGGTTTTAATCCAGTACTAATACTGCAGAGCCAAATAATTTAAGTCTTCAGCATTTCTAGCCCTGGCAATCTGTACTATATGTGGGAAAGTAGGTATAGGTGTAGAAACCGGCAGTTAGAAACAGAGGCAGAAAGTTGCATCATTTGTAAAATGTGAAAGATATGAACTCTACAGGATGGTTGGTATACTCAGTGGATATAAAATTACTTTATAAATCCTACATATAATAACTTTTAATGTCATACTTAAGTCTTTGTATTTTTTTTATGGGTTAATATTATTTCAAGAGTATTTTGGGCAAAAACTAATTATGCACACATTGAAATGCAATTCAAGTGAAACATCACCTAGGAGCTCTGGAGAGAGGCAAATTTCTTTCCTTTTCTCCATAAGAAGGCTATGAAAACTATGGATCACCCCAGAGAATCATGGTAGTTGACTGTGGTTCTTGTCTTTTTAAACAGCTCTATTGAGCCATAAAACTCACCCATTTAGACTGTATAATTCAATGCTTTTTAGTATATTCAGTGTTGGAGGTAATGGTTACTTTTTAAGATGTTTTGGTTTTTCAGTTTTATAAATTCATTTGTTAACTATTAAAAGATTTTGATACATAGAGAACACTTAACTTTAAAAATTCAATTATTTCCCATTATTGAAGGTCTAGGCAAAGAAGAATGCTGGTTGTGATAATCTTGTGGACCCATTAACTCCAGTATTATGTTGCTCTTATCTGACAACAACAGAAACTTAGTTATTTATTAGAGCAGAGAAGCGTAAAACTCAAAACCATCACATTGTGTAAAAGGAGTCTTAAATTCTAGTTCTAGCTCTGTTACTTACTAGCACAATTTCTGCTAGTACGGTATAGGTACAATGGGTATGCAGTGGATCAGTGATCCCATTATCAGAGGGTCCACATGAATCATCTACGGATCTCGAAAAACAAACAAACAAAAAACTTAGCTGATGCTCAGTTCCACAACAGACAGATGTGGTATCTAAAAGTGAGGCCTAGGTATTTGTTTTGTTTTAAAGCTCCAAAGATGATATGGATGTATTCCCCTGGCAAGAATCACTGCAACCACTACTCACTGGACGGATGAACAGCTTGGTTGTGTGATCCTAGGAAGTTATATAACTTTTCCTGTGCCCCGGTTTCCTCATGAGTAAAACAAGAATTCCTAAATGCTTCTTGTCTGCTAGGTTGCTGGTACCAAAGAGGAACATATGGAAATGGTTTGAAAAGCAAAAAGTGCAACAAAAATATAAACTGAAAAATCCTTGTCATCATTATTAGCTTATCCTTGTGACTTCACCCTCTTATCGTATGAACTAGGATCAGAACCAGTTTTACTTCTTCAGCTGGTGAAGCAGATGCTTTGAGCACCAGATATATCAGAAGAGAAAGGGAATGTTCATTAAAATGAGGCCCCTTATAAAGCAATTCTTATTAAAGTTTCCCTAATACACCATCTCTAGCTTAGAGGCTTATATTAATTTAAAAAAAAAAAAAAAAGAGGGAGGCCTAATAGGGGAAAGTCTCTCTATTAAGAGGAATGGAAAAGGATCTAGGAAAAGGAGGGGAAAACAGCTTCCAGAGACATGTTTCCAGTTCTTATACTGAGAAGACAGCACACAGAGGGGGAAAAAAAAAAAGACACTTAAAAACAGAACTACAAAAGATTTGTCCTACTCAGTTTATATGCAATTCAGATGATTAAAAGATAATATATGTAAAATGTTTAGAACAGTGTCTGGAACATACTAAGTGCTCAATGAATACTGACTATTGACATCCTTCATTCTCCTTCTTCTACAAAAAAAGAAGTCATCATGGTGAAGAATAAAAAATGCAGCACTGGGAGAACAGTTCTAGATTCTACTTCTAGCTCTGTCACTAACTATGTGACCTTAGGCAAATCACTTGAATTCTAAGGTTAGGTTGCTAAGGAATAAGAAACATCAATGGGTATCCTTTTAAGAAATTGGAAAAAGAACAGTTCAATAAAAGTAAAAGGAAAATAATAAAGATACTAGCTGGCATAAACTAAATTAAAAATATATCAGAAGAAAACAAAAGTAAAAGTTGGTTCTTTGGAAAGAGTAATAAAATTAATAGATCTGTAGCAAGATTCTTTAAAAAAAAAGGGTGGTGGGTTCACAAATTACCAATATCAGGAACACAAAAGTGCTAGAGACCTTATAGATATTAAAAAGATACACAACTTTATGGCAATAAATTTGAAATTTTAGATGGAATGGACATTTCCTAGAAAAACGCAATTACCAAGAACTAGAACATCTTAATAGTCCTTTCTAATAAAGACGTTGACTCTGTAAGTAAAGAAGCCTCTCACAAAGGGAGCTTTAGAACCAGCTGGCTTTATAGGTGAATTCTTCCAAACATTAAGGAAGAAATAATACCAATCTTACATAAAACTCTTCCAGAGAACAGAAAAAGAGAGAATCCTTCTCAATTTATTTAATGAGGCCAGCATAAACTTGATACTAAAACCTGACAACATTACAAGAAAGGAAAATTACAGGTCTATCTCTCTCATGAAAATCATTGCAAAAAGCCTAAAATGACATAAGAAAAGTATATTATGATCAAACTGAGTCTACTTCATGAATGCCAAGAAGGCTTAACAATGGAACTCAATCAATGTAATCCACCACATAACATAAGAAAGGAGAAAAATAGGACTTCCCTGGTGGCACAGTGGTTGAGAATCCGCCTGCCAATGCAGGGGCCACAGGTTCGAGTCATGGTCCGGGAAGATCCCACATGCTGCGGACCAACTAAGCCCGTGCGCCACAACTACTGAGCCTGCACTCTACAGCCCGCGAGCCACAACTACTGAGCCCATGTGCCACAACTACTGAAGCCCGCGTGCCTAGAGCCCAAGCTCTGCAACAAGAGAAGCAACCACAATGAGAAGCCCACGCACCACAATGAAGAGTAGCTCCCACTTGCGGCAACTAGAGAAAGCCTACGTGAAGCAACAAAGACCCAACACGGCCAAAAATAATAGATAAATTTTTTTAAAAAAGGAGAAAATCATATTATATCAACCAATGAAGCGAAAAGCATTTGATAAAAGTCATCATTCATTCATGATAAAAACTCTTAGATATTTCCTTATCTGATAAGAGGTAGCTACATAAAACCCAGAGCAAACATCACACTTAATGATGAAATACTGATGCTTTCTCCCTAAGACTGGGAGTGAGACAAGAATATATAAAGAACCCCTACAAATTAATAAGACAGACAACTCAATAAAAATATGAGCAAAAGATTTGAACAGGCACTTCAGAAATAATGATATGCAAATAGCCTATAAACTATGGAAAGGTACTCAGCTTCATCAGGATTTGAGTAAAGATTTTTTTTTTTTAAGCACTTTTCTCCCGAGCAGAGAAATTAAACAGAGGGACAAGAGTTGTAACAGGAAATTCTAATGCACTTAAAATATCACACAGAAAGTGTGGAACATAAAAATTGTGCTCACATTCAACTAAATAAGAAAAATAATCATCTTATTTTCAAATTTTATTTGTTAAGCACTTACAATGCAGCAAGTACTGTGGTAATTATCAAGACCAACACCAGTTAAGATCATGTATCTTTAAAAAGTTTTCAAACTGTAAAGATAGGAAGAAGGCATCATGGAATAAACCAAGGAAAAAGGGATTGATCTGGATACCAGAAAATGTGAATTCTGTCTTAAATTTGCAGTACCAAACTAGGTTAACTTTGGACAAATTACTTTTTTAAGCTTCAGACTCTACTTCTACAAAATAAGATGGCTGGAATAAATGATTTCAAAACTCTTTTTCTGAGAGGGCAGACAGCAGAAGCAAGAAGAACTACAATCCTGCAGCCTGTGGAACAAAAACCACATTCACAGAAAGATAGACAAGATCAAAAGGCAGAGGGCTATGTACCACATGAAGGAACAAGATAAAACCCCAGAAAAACAACTAAATGAAGTGGACATAGGCAACCTTCCAGAAAAAGAATTCAGAATAATGATAGTGAAGATGATCCAGGACCTCAGAAAAAGAATGGAGGCAAAGATCGAGAAGATGCAAGAAATGTTTAACAAAGACCTAGAAGAATTAAAGAACAAACAAACAGAGACGAACAATACAATAACTGAAATGAACACTAAACAAGAAGGAATCAATAGCAGAATAACTGAGGCAGAAGAACAGATAAGTGACCTGGAAGACAGAATGGTGGAATTCACTGCTGCAGAACAGACTAAAGAAAAAAGAATGAAAAGGAATGAAGACAGCCTAAGAGACCTCTGGGACAACATTAAACGCAACAACATTCGCATTATAGGGGTCCCAGAAGGAGAACAGAGAGAGAAAGGACCCAAGAAAATATTTGAAGAGATTATAGTTGAAAACTTCCCTAACTTGGGAAAGGAAATAGCCACCCAAGTCCAGGAAGTGCAGAGTCCCATACAGGATAAACCCAAGGAGAAACACACCAAGACACATAGTAATCAAATTCGCAAAAATTAAAGACAAAGAAAAATTATTAAAAGCAGCAAGGGAAAAACAACAAATAACATACAAGGGAACTCCCATAAGGTTAACAGGTGATTTCTCAGCAGAAACTCTACAAGCCAGAAGGGAGTGGCATGATATACTTAAAGTGATGAAAGGGAAGAACCTACAACCAAGATTACTCTACCCGGCAAGGATCTCATTCAGATTCTATGGAGAAATCAAAAGCTTTACACACAAGCAAAAGCTAAGAGAATTCAGCACCACCAAACCAGCTCTACAACAAATGCTAAAGTAACTTCTCTAAGTGGGAAACACAAGAGAAGAAAAGGACCTACAAAAACAAACCCAAAACAATTAAGAAAGTGGTCATAGGAAAATACATATCGATAATTACCTTAAACGTGAATGGATTAAAGGCTCCAACCAAAAGACACAGGCTTGCTGAATGGATATAAAAACAAGACCCGTATATATGCTGTCTACAGGAGACCCACTTCAGACCTAGGGACACATTCAGACTGAAAGTGAGGGGATGGAAAAAGATATTCCATGCAAATGGAAATCAAAAGAAAGCTGGAGTAGCAATACTCATATCAGATAAAAGAGACTTTAAAATAAAGAATGTTACAAGAGACAAGGAAGGACACTACATATTGATCAGGGGATCAATCCAAGAAGAAGATATAACAATTATAAATATATATGCACCAAACATAGGAGCACCTCAATACATAAGGCAACTGCTAACAGCTATAAAAGAGGAAATCGACAGTAACACAATAATAGTGGGGGACTTTAACACCTCACTTACACCAATGGACAGATCATCCAAAATGAAAATAACTAAGGAAACAGAAGCTTTAAATGACACAATAGACCAGATAGATTTAATTGATATTTATAGGACATTCCATCCCAGAACAGCAGATTACACTTTCTTCTCAAGCACGCACGGAACATTCTCCAGGATAGATCATATCTTGGGTCACAAATCAAGCCTCAGTAAATTTAAGAAAATTGAAATCATATCAAGCATCTTTTCTGACCACAACACTATGAGATTAGAAATCAATTACAGGGGAAAAAACATAAAAAACACAAACACATGGAGGCTAAACAATACGTTACTAAATAACCAAGAGATCACTGAAGAAATCAAAGAGGAAATCAAAAAATACCTAGAGACAAATGACAATGAAAACACGATGATCCAAAACCTATGGGATGCAGCAAAAGTAGTTCTAAGAGGGAAGTTTATAGCCATACAAGCCTACCTCAAGAAACAAGAAAAATCTCGAATAAACAATCTAACCTTACACCTGAAGGAACTAGAGAAAGAAGAATAAACAAAACCCAAAGTTAGCAGAAGGAAAGAAATCATAAAGATCAGAGCAGAAGCAAATGAAATAGAAACAAAGAAAACAATAGCAAAGATCAATAAAACTAAAAGCTGGTTCTTGGAGAAGATAAACAAAATTGATAAACCATTAGCCAGACTCATCAAGAAAAAGAGCGACAGGACTCAAATCAGTAAAGTTAGAAATGAAAAAGGAGAAGTTACAACAGACACCGCAGAAATACAAAGCATCCGAAGAGACTACCACAAGCTACTCGATGTCAATAAAATGGACAACCTGGAAGAAATGGACAAATTCTTAGAAAGGTATAACCTTCCAAGACTGAACGGGAAGAAATAGAAAATATGAACAGACCAATCACAAGTAATGAAATTGAAACTGTGATTAAACATCTTCCAACAAACAAAAGTCCAGGACCAGACAGCTTCACAGGTGAATTCTATCAAACATTTAGATAAGAGCTAACACCCATCCTTCTCAAACTCTTCCAAAAAATTGCAGAGGAAGGAACACTCCCAAACTCATTCTATGAGGCCACCATCACCCTGATACCAAAACCAGACAAAGATACTACAAAAAAGAAAATTATAGACCAATATCACTGATGAATATAGATGCAAAAATCCTCAACAAAATACTAGCAAACAGAATCCAACAACACATTAAAAGTATCACACACCTTGATCAAGTGGGATTTACCCCAGGGATGCAAGGATTCTTCAATATACGCAAATCAATCAATGTGATACACCATAGTAACAAACTGAAGAATAAAAACCATATGATCATCTCAATAGATGCAGAAAAAGCTTTTGACAAAATTCAACACCAATTTATGATAAAATCTCTCCAGAAAGTGGGCATAGGGGGAACCTACTTCAACATAATAAAGGCCATATACGACAAACCCACAGCAAATATCATTCTCAATGGTGAAAAACTGAAAGCATTTCCTCTAAGATCAGGAAGAAGACAAGGATGTCCACTCTCACCACTATTATTCAACATAGTTTTGGAAGTCCTAGCCACGGCAGTCAGAGAAGAAAAAGAAATAAAAGGAATACAAATTGGAAAAGAAGAAGTGAAACTGTCACTGTTTGCAGATGACATGATACTATACATAGAGAATCCTAAAGATGCCACCAGAAAACTACTAGAGATAATCAATGAATTTGGTAAAGTTGCAGGTACAAAATTAATGCACAGAAATCTCTTGCATTCCTGTACACTAATGATGAAAAAGCTGAAAGAGAAATTAAGGAAACACTCCCATTTACCATTGCAACAAAAAAAATAAAATACCTAGGAATAAACCTACCTAGGGAGACAAAAGACCTGTATGCAGAAAACTATAAGACACTGATGAAAGAAATTAAACATGATACCAACAGATGGAGAGATATACCATGTTCTTGGATTGGAAGAATCAATATTGTGAAAATGACTATACTACCCAAAGCAATCTACAGATTCAATGCAATCCCTATCAAAGTACCAATGGCATTTTTTACAGAACTAGAACAAAATATCTTAAAATTTGTATGGAGACACAAAAGACCCTGAATACCCCAAGCAGTCTTGAGGGAAAAAAATGGAGCTGGAGGAATCAGACTCCCTGACTTCAGACTATACTATAAAGCTACAGTAATCAAGACAATATGGTACTGGCACAAAAACAGAAACATAGATCAATGGAACAGGATAGAAAGCCCAGAGATAAACCCACGCACCTATGGACAACTAATCTATGACAAAGGAGGCAAGGATATACAATGGAGAAAAGACAGTCTCTTCAATAAGTGGTGCTGGGAAACTGGACAGCTACATGTAAAAGAATGAAATTAGAACACTCTCTAACACCATACACAAAAATAAACTCAAAATGGATTAGAGACCTGAATGTAAGACCAGACACTATAAAACTCTTAGAGGAAAACATAGGAAGAATACTCTTTGACATAAATCACAGCAAGATCTTTTTTGATCCACCACCTAGGGTAATGGAAATAAAAACAAAAATAAAAAAATGGGACCTAATGAAACTTAAAAACTTTTGCACAGCAAAGGAAACCATAAACAAGACGAAAAGACAACCCTCAGAATGGGAGAAAATATTTGCAAACGAATCAATAGACAAAGGATTAATCTCCAAAATATATAAACAGCTCATGCAGCTCAATATCGAAAAAAACCAAACAACCCAATCCAAAACTGGGCAGAAGACCTAAATAGACATTTCTCCAAAGAAGACATACAGATGGCCAAGAAGCACATGAAAAGATGCTCAACATCACTAATTATTAGAGAAATGCAAATCAAAACTACAATGAGGTATCACCTCACACCAGTTAGAATAGGCATCATCAGAAAATCTATAAACAACAAATGCTGGAGAGGGTGTGGAGAAAAGGGAACCCTCTTGCACTGTTCGTGGGAATGTAAATTGATAACAGCCACTATGGAGAACGGTATGGAGGTTCCTTAAAGAACTAAAAATAGAATTACCATATGATCCAGCAATCCCACTACTGGGCATATACCCAGAGAAAACCATAATTCAAAAAGACACATGTACCCCAATGTTCATTGCAGCACTATTTACAATAGGCAGGTCATGGAAGCAACCTAAATGCCCACTGACAGACGAATGGATAAAGAAGATGTGGTACATATATACAATGGAATATTACTCAGCCACAAAAAGGAACGAAATTGGGTCATTTGTAGAGACGTGGATGGATCTAGAGACTGTCATACCGAGTGAAGTAAGTCAGAAGGAGAAAAACAAATATCGTATATTAACGCATATATGTGGAACCTAGAAAAATGGTACAGATGAACCAGTTTGCAGGGCAGAAATAGAGACACAGATGTAGAGAACAAATCTATGGACACCAAGAGGGGAAAGCAACAGGGTGGTGGGGGTGGTGGTGTGCTGAATTGGGCGATTGGGATTGACATGTATACACTGATGTGTATAAAATTGATGACTAATAAGGACCTGCTGTATAAAAAAATAAATTAAATTAAATTAAAAAATTAAAAAAAAAATGTGACACAGACACTAAGTAAGGAAATGCTGTTGGGAAAATGGCGCCAATAGACTAGCTCCATGCAGGGTTGCCATGAACTTTAAAAAAAAAAAAAAAAAAAAACTTTTTCTAAGCTCCCAAAACTCTGTGATACTAATGTTAAAGCCACCAAAGCTCTGACTCTTTTCCTTTAGAATTGTTTTACATGCTTTAGTTTTGGAAACTCAAACATTGCTACAACATTTGAAGACAAATTTGTGGAGATTTCCTCCCAGGAACATAGCGTATAATTTAATAAGAACTGGCCAATATTAATCAATAGACAGAGACATCAAGGTTTTTTAAAATCTTGAATTGAACTGTGAGGTTTCTACAGCTAGAAAAATAGAGACAGTCAACATGTTATTTCTACAAGGAACAGAGGCATCTTTATAAGTAAAGCTTTCCTCAGCCATAAAAATAAACAAAATTGAGTTATTTGTAGTGAGGTGGATGGACCTAGAGTCTGTCATACAGAGTGAAGTAAGTCAGAAAGAGAAAAACAAATACCGTATGCTAACACATATATATGGAATCTAAAAAAAAAAAAAAGGTTCTGAAGAACATAGGGGCAGGACAGGAATAAAGACACAGACGTAAAGAATGGACTTGAGGACACGGGGAGGGGGAAGGGTAAGCTGGGAGGAAGTGAGAGAGAGGCATGGACATATATACACTACCAGATGTAAAATAGATAGCTAGTGGGAAGCAGCCGCATAGCACAGGGAGATCAGCTCAGTGCTTTGTGACCACCTAGAGGTGTGCGATAGGGAGGGTGGGAGGGAGACGCAAGAGGGAGGAGATATGGGGGTATGTGTATATGTATAGCTGATTCACTTTGTTATAAAGCAGAAACTAACACACCATTGTAAAGCAGTTATACTCCAATAAAGATGTTAAAAAATAAATAAATAAAATGTTAAAAAAAAAAAAAAGTAAAGCTTTCTAATTTGTTCAAAGTACCAAAGCTCACTAATCCTTGAATTGTTGGTTATTTTTGCTATTAGAAAGAAAAGATACATCAGGCATAGTATCTATATAACAATGAAATTTCATTTAGTGGAAGAAGCCATATGGTATCAGACAGACATGAGTTTTTGTTCAAGCTTTGGAACTTACTAGCTGTGAGATCTTGAACAGGTTGCTTAAACTTTCCAGCCTTAATTTTCTCACTGAAAAATGGGGATAAAATAATAAGAATAATAACTCCCCAAAACTAAGATAAACTGGAGGTAGGATGATTTACCAGACAAGAAAGAGATGCCTGAGGCTGTTATATGAATACGGCAGATATGAGGATTGAGTGATCATACCTCAAACTTAACATGTCCAAAAGAGAAGTCTTGATTTCCTACATCCCCAAACTCTGCTCCTCTCTCAGACTTTCCCATTGTACTAAATGATCAAGCCTAGGAATAAACCTTGATTTTCTTTTTCTTACCATCTCCAACAATTAATTTACCAGTAAGTCTGTCAGCCCTACTTCTGAATTGTATCCCTGACCAGTTTTCACTGTCTTTAACGCCAATACTCAAGTCCAAACTGTTGTCAGCTCTCACCCAGATCCTGCAACAGACTTCACCAAGATTCTGCTTTACTACCCCTGTAGTGGGAGTAGATCTTTGTACTAGTCATGTGTGACTATTTAGGTTTAGTTAAAATTGAGTTCCTCAGTTTCACAGTCACATTTCAAGTTCATATGACCACATGTGGCTACTGGCTACCAAACTGGACGTCACAAAATAGAAGATTTTCATCAGCATGGCAAGTTCTATGGGACAGCACTGATCTAGACACATGCCAAGCTCACATCTACCTACAGGTCTTTGTACTTGCTACTCCCTCTTCAAGAATGTTTATCTCCCCAGATTTGGGGATGGCTGGCTCCTTCTCATAATTCAGGTTTCAGTTCAAATGAAGCTCCTCAGAGGAACCTTCTAAATTTAGAGCGGACCACTCAATTTGAAACAGCTTCCCAATCTCCCCATCCACAGACACTCTCCATCCCACTACTCTACTTTATTTTCTTTATAGCACTTATCACTATCTGAACTTGTTTCATTTTGTTTCTGTTTCTACCCATAGAATGTAAGCCCCATGAGGGCAGAACCATGTCTGTATGTTGACAGCTGTATCCCCAATAACTAGAACAATACCTGACACACAGAAGTTTAAAATAAATTGTTGAACAAAGCAGTAAGTAAGTAAGTATCTGGTAGAACATGGGTTTTGGAGTTAAACCAACCTATACTCCAATCCACTTACCAGCTATCATATCTTAAGAAAAGTTATTTAATCTCTGAGCTTAATTCCTAGTGTTGTGATGAAGAGTAAATAAACAAAGCCTACAATCTGCCTTGTAGAGAAACGTCAGAAAGAAAGAAGCATGACTCGTGGTACGGAAGCACAAAAGTTCTACCGCTTAGGTGATTTCTTTTCCAAGTGTGGCTGACCCATTCCTGATTCCTTTAAAGTGAGCTAGGTATTTCTGATATATGCTCCCATAATGCAACAAACCAGAATACGGCAGCATAGTTCTGGATGATACAAAACAAAATAATAATGCTGCGGCCAGAATATTAACAATATTATAATGACAGCTAATATTTTGGGGTCACATTAAGTGCCAGCCATTGTGCCAAGCATATCATCTCATTTATTTTCTCATGAAAATTCTTTGAGGTAATATTATATTATCATCATACCCATTTTACGAATGAGAAAACTGAGACACAGATAGAGTAAGTAACTCGCCCAAGAAGATAGATCATAAATGCAGTGGTTGAGATTGGAACCAGGTCCGATTCCAGAACCGAAGCCTGTAACTACTGTAACATGCACCTTGCTTTTATAATAGATAGCATAGAGGTGCAATCAGCAATACTCTATTTTGGTTACTGCCTTCTGAACTTTTATTTATTTGCCACCTCTTTCTAGCTGCATAAAGAACTGAATATGGCTTGGGAATCCCCTGGTGGTCCAGTGGTTAGGACTCGGTGCTTTCACTGCCGGGGCCTGGGTTCAATCCCCGGTAGAGGAACTAAGATCCTGCATGCCACGTGGCAGGGCCAAAAAAAAAAAATGAACTGAATGTGGCTTATTGCTTCATTTCAGTAATGCTAATGCTCTCAAATCCTTGAGACTAAACTTAGAAAAACTGAAACAGATCTTCTGTCAGTATATACAATTATGAAACTTATTTATTTCCTCCCTCTTTTATTTAAACAAAATTTGGACACTCCAGTAATAGGATTGTTTTTTTGGTCTATAATTGACACATGACAAATGATCTAAACTTTTTCAGTGATTGCACTAGTGAGGCAGACCCCTTCCCTCTTTTCTACTTGAAAAATAACTATTTAAAAATGTTCAAGAGGGGTTTAGCTCAGTATACTACATTAGGTTTCACCCTGTGGTAGAGATTCTGAATTCTAATTCCAATTCTAGTGGTGTTCAATCCACCACTTCCCAGCAGTGGGACCTTGATCTAGTTACTACTCTCTCTGAACCTCTGTTCTCCTTTTCTTAAGATGATTCCACTAAATTCGACAATTAGTGAGATCCATTTCATTTTATCACTGAGATTCTTTAATTTGATTCTCTTATAGATAACTGTACTTAGTTTGAATGTGCCCGATCACATCTGATAACCATTCTTCCTTTATCTCTCTCTAAAGAGTTAGGATAACAAGAAATCATTAATATTCAATACAAACCTCCATCAAGGCTTCGGGATGCCCGTTTGCTTGCTGTACGCTCAAAGTGTGGGGCAGGCCTGTCAATCAGAGCACTAGCTTGCCTGGTCTGAGCCTGAGTTCGGCCACTGTATCGAAATTTGGATCCCAGGGCAAGAAATTTGCTTTTAGGAATGGTGTCTGTAGATGTCAGTCTGGGGGGAAAAAACATGATAATCATATATTATGTATATCATCTCACTCTAATGAGGTTGTGAGATTAAAGACAAAATCAAGTATTAAAAAGTTTCACAATTCTCACAGCTTCCTTATAGTTACTAAGACAAATTTCCAATCAAGCAATCATTATTTTAATTCTGTCATTTCTCGAAGCAACATGTATAATTTATTTCTGGCTTATATTAATGATATAATCTTATATCTCTATAGGTAGGGTCTTATGGTTTTCAAAATGCTTTTATAGCACTGTACCATTTTCACTATACCCCTGTAATATTTTCATCATTTTATAGATAAAAGAAACTGAACCTCAAAAAAGGTTACTTGCTTAAGGTCATAGCTGTTAAGAAGTTGGGCAGTCACGGAATTCAAGCCCAGAGCTCTTTTTCCCCTCTCGTAGAATAATAATTTTGTCAAATGCACTCCAAACTCAATGCCTGGTATTCAATGCCTATTAAGTCCTATTTAATAGGATATTTGGTGTATTTTCAACTCAGTTAGGAACCCCATCTTCTTTCTAAGCAGTACCCTGTGCTCTCTTTTGTCATGGCATTTACTACACTGAATTGAAACAATCTGTTTATGTGCTGGTCTCCACTACGAGACTGTGAGCTCTCTTTGGGTAAAGAATAAAAACTATGACTTATTCATTTTGTGTTTTCACTTCTGGCATAGTGCCTGGCATGAATCTGGCATTCAATAAATATTTGCTGAATAAATGTATAAATTGCTACATCAAATACTACCAAAAAGAGAGTATTTTTTTCTCTTTGGGGTAGTTTAATTCAGCAAATGCTTTCTTTTATGTAATGAAGAATTACATTTTAATATATCCTCTTATTTTGATGCAATGGATTTAAATATGCTATCCTACAAGTAAATGCATTGGCTGCAGCTGAAACCTATACCATAGATATTAAACATTCAAAATAACTCTTTTTTGGAGGGGAGGGGAAAATTAGGAGTTTGAGATTAACATATACACACTACTATATATAAAACAGATAACCAACAAGGACCTATTATATAGCACAGGGAACTATACTCAATATTTTGTAATCACTTATAAGGGAAAAGAATCTGAAAATATATATATGTATAACTGAATCAGTTTGGTGTACACCTGAAACAAACACAACATTGTAAATCAACTATACTTCAATTAAAAGAAAAGGGAAAAAAACCTCTTTTTACTCTTCCTCACCCTCTTTTAAAACTCTGTTTTCTTGGTTTTAAAGACGATGATGAAAACATAAACAAATATCTTAATGACAATAATTAAAATTCTTTAATTGAATATAAGGTGTAGCCTCATGTTTTATTTGAAATGAGAATTGAAATATTATTTTCCCTGACTTGTCTTTCTGTACAGTGTTCTTTAGTGCTAAGTATGATATGAAATTACAAATAGAAGAAAAAGTTATCGTCGTTCTCTCTCTTGAGAACCATTCCTAAAGAGTCAAGTTTATTTATGAAAGACATGGCATAAAGTCTGGGATTTGCTTCAAAATAATCTGAGAAGTAGTAAGAAGGAGTGAGTGGGGATATAGATGAAGCAAGATTGACCTTGGGGTTTTAACTGTTGAAGGTGGAGTTTGGGACCAGAGGAGTTC
Source organism: Balaenoptera acutorostrata (assembly GCF_949987535.1). NCBI lineage: Eukaryota > Metazoa > Chordata > Mammalia > Artiodactyla > Balaenopteridae > Balaenoptera > Balaenoptera acutorostrata. The sequence continues at coordinate 23,019,235 of NC_080064.1, read as the reverse complement.
ATTATACTATTCTCTTCATTGTGCTATACGTGCAATTTTCTAGAATAAAGATATTTTCTTAAAAAGGCAAACTGACAACTAGCTGGCTCTCCTTTCAACAGAAGTAATTATTTGTCTGCTAGATTTTATGTTCCATCAGGACAGGGACTAGAACTATCTAGTGATATCTTCCCAATGCCTAGTACAGTGCCTACACAAAGGGTAAGCACACAGAAAATGCTCAGTAAATGAACACAAGGGGTTAATTATATGTCCTGGTGAAAAGCAAAGGAGATGAAACTTTCTTCTGTCTTCTGTTTATCTGATACACCTGTGCTTCAAAGATGGTTCTCTGTGCTGCCTTTCTGGGGTTGATTAGAACCAAGATAACGATCAGCTTCACATCTTTAACCTTCTAGTATAAGAGCCCCACAGAAGGTAGTTAAGCACTCCTTAGAGAAATTCCATGTGGAGGTAAGTCAGGGTACCTCTTCCTGACAGGACTGGTTTTAGCTCCAGTTAGGGCAATCACAGAGCCTCTAGTAAACACAGGTTCCTATTTCTCATTTCCCTCCTCCTTCTACCATACACAGAAAGGTGCTCTGGGAATGTTAAGACAGTGTTTTTCAACCCAAAGGAGGAGAACTAGACTCATTTTATCTTGCTTAAGATGATCTCACCTGAGCTAAATAAAAGACGGCCAGCCATGCAAAGAAAGAAATTTCAATAGCAGGTTTAAAATAGAAACATGCATAAATAATTTATCCTTGAAAAATACTTAAGTGAGAACAATACCTGAAAAATGTGTGATGCTCTACACAGACTTTCCATAATTTCTTAGCTGCTCGGTAACTGGGAAGTTTGAATCCGATGGTACTTTCATACTGTTCTTGCTATAAATACACAAATAAACATGGAACATAGAGTATTATTCAGCTACAGTGATACAGGACCAGAGAAATATGGTGCTGCAGAAGAGATCATTGTGAATAAAAAGAAAGTTACTAGTCTAAGGACATAAAATATCATTTGAAACTTTTTCCTACTTACCAAAAGAAATTTACTCACTGAGAGTGGTTTTTTCTACAGCAAGGAAGCCAGGGAATGCATCTTATATCATTTACACATCTTATTTTGTTCAGAACACACACACACACACACACACACACACACACACACACTGTATATTATTCTGAGACACAATTAAGTCACATTTTGATTGTCCAGACACTGCTCTTCCTTAGTTACTGTCTGCATTTAGGATACTAGACTACTCAATAATCAGGGAATAGGATAGCAGGCGATTCCTCCAATCAACTAATATTATTATGCAATCGTTTTTAGTAATAGGAACTAAAGATTGTGGCTCAAACCAGATTATTGAATTATTAAATGCTTTTTTTTTCTTTGATTGATCATTAGTTTATCTAGATACTTCTTTGACTGAAGTAAACCACATCCTGCCAGGGCTACTGGAAACACTGTCCTGCTAGTCTCTTGCCTCTTTTTTTCTGCCTTAAGCACACTTTATAAGATGGAAAGGACACTGGCATTTACTTCTAGTGCCTATTACTACCAATAACACTATGATCAGACAGTATCATCTATATTTTTACACATGAAGAAACTGAGATCAGAGAAGTCACCTGCTTAGTCTCACAGCTATTAAGTGGCAGAACCAGAATTTCATGGTTGCCACTACACCACGCTACTTCTGAATCATCTATTGTAGTCACAATACTATACTACACTTCTCAAAATCCTACTGTTGTTCTTTATTGCTTTCTTAAGTAAGAATTTTGCATTTTTAGTATATATTATATAGTTAACATTTAAAGAAACCAAGGACTTCCATTATCATATATATATATATATATTTTTTTTTTTTTTTTTTTCCTGCCTTCCCACATTAAAATGTAAGATTGTTGAGGAATGGACTTGAGGACACAGGGAAGGGGAAGGGGAAGCTGGGACGAAGTGAGAGAGTGGCATGGACTTATATATACTACCAAATGTAAAATAGCTAGTGGGAAGCAGCCGCATAGCATAGGGAGATAGGCTCAGTGCTTTGTGACCACGTAGAGGGGTGGGATAGGGAGGGTGGGAGGGAGATGCAAGAGGGAGGAGATATGGGGATATATGTATATGTATAACTGATTCACTTTGTTATAAAGCAGAAACTAACACACCATTGTAAAGCAATTATACTCCAATAAAGATGTTAAAAAAAAAAAAGATTGTTGAGGGATGGACTCTTCTATTGATATTTACTGTTCCTAGGCCCTAGAATAGTGTCTGACACAAAGAAAGCCATCAATAAATATTTGTTGACTGAATGACTCTTGGATTTGAAACTCTTTGACTTTTGCTAGGCACAGGTAAATAACTATGGTATAAATAAATGCTTCAGTGATAATCCTTATCTGAAATTTTAAGGCTGCACATTCAGTATTTCCATGTTCAAATAATGAGCCATTTTTCACCAGCAGATGGTGATATATACACAAAAAAGCCTCTTTACATTAGTACGATGCTTTCCTGTTCAGAGCTTTTGCCTCTGTCATCTCATTTGATCTTCAAATCAACCTTGACAGAGCAGGTATTATCCCCCTTGAATGGTAAGGAACACTTTAGATTTATCCAGGGTCTTTTACTTAGTAGGTGGCAGAGTAGGCACTAGAACTTTTTTTTTTTAATTTAATTCCTACTTGAACAATTTTCTGCTATACCATGATGGCTCTTTAATATAAAAGTTAAATTTGGCCAGCATTAGTATATTCCGAAAATTGACCACCAACTAGTAACTGAGTTATCTGGTACAAAGTTGAACATCCAACTCTACTAAAAATCTAGAACTTGACCCTAGGACACATTCCCAGTAACTACTAGAACCTACATATACAAATAATTATATAAGGTAAGGTGGTACGAAACGTAAGTAATTTAACCCCACAATTTAAAAATCTCATGCTACTTAATTTAAAAATATTTTCCATCAAGCTTTTACCTGGAGTAAACAAGGAACAAGTTTATTAATCCAAATTTCACTTTTGGCCATGGTACATTTACCTACATGAAGAGAACTGTCCAGAAAACAAATAGGAAGGAAGAGAAGAAGCATCACAGGACTGATTAGGAAACAAAATATCAGCACCTAAATAGTTAGCTATAGAGAGACCTCATAGATGACACAACAAGGAAAACAGGAATGAAGAGATGTTTTAGACATGGTCTGTGTTTGATTCAGGAGGAAAGGGAAACACGAATTCTGTACCTCTCCAGGCCGAATCTTAATGAAAAAGCTGCTACGTTTGTAAGAAATCTTCAGCACTTTGGGCCAGGGAAAGCGGTTAATTCTCAGCTTATCTTTGTAAACCAGAAGGCCACTAGAGCAGACACCTAGGATGATATCCACTCCCTCCAAGTCCTGAGGAAAAAAAGCGTTAGTGTTTCAGTCTTGAGCAAAGTGCTCAACATAGTCGACTATTATTAGACAATCTGAAGATATCAACAACCAAATACAGTTACAAAGAATACAATGAAAAATGAAGTTTAACCTAACAACCATAACCCATGGGACTATTTGGTCTATGTAAAAATGTTGTTACTATACTACATTTAAAAATCAATGTTATTACCTACCACAAATATCTTTAAAATGTCCAAATCAGACTCAGTAATTCTATTTCTATAATCTGTTCTAAGGAAATCATTCAAATCACAGAAAAAGCTTTACACATGATAATGTTCAGAATGTTATAAGAGTGAAAAACTGGATATAACCTAAGTATCCTAGCATTAGGGTTAAATTATTGTTCATCCATATAGTGAAATACAATGTGGCCATTAAAACAGTTAAATAGAATTTGGGAGATAAATGGGAAAATAATTATGCTGTAACATTAAGCAAAATAAAGCAGGATAAAATTACATACATAATTTGATTCCAACAATATAAAAAATATACATCTAAGGAAGATGAATACACCAAAATGTTAATAATGGCATTCTTTAGGTGGTACAATTATGAACAACTTTTCATTTCAGTTTTCTATACTTTCCAATTACAATAAACATGTATTATCTTTTAAAAAGCATTCAAATATGAAAAAACTAACACATGTATGTAAGAAATTCAAACAATACAGAAATGTGTAAAATTTTTAAAAAATCTACCCTCCTCTTCCCACACTCTTTAACAGTAACCAGTACTGATTTGATAATTTCCAGGATTATCCTATTTTCTAGGCACATACAATTATGTATGGATAATATATATATATATAATTAATATATCACCTTTATAATAAGGAAAACAACTAGAAAAAAATTAAAATTCAGTCCTTGAGGGTGGAAACTGTATCTAAATTATTGCTGTATCACTCCAAATACTGTTATTGACAACATGCTCAGTAAGTGTTTACACTGAGTTTGTTACCTGCCCTTCAACCACTACTATCAATTATTTCACTCATTATTAGTGACTGAGGGAACATCTGCTTTTCTTTTGTCCAAGAAACACGGACATACACACATCTTACCCACTGAAGGAATCGACTGCTATGAGGAGTAATACAGCCACCATCACCACCCCTCAAAGCCACTGTGAAATGTCACTCGGCTTGCACCTCATCTACCTTCACAATACTCCTCTCATAAAACTGAGCCTATGCAGCCTCCAAAAAGGCTTCCCTTAATAATTCAAAAAGAGACACTAATTTATTTTTACCATGCCTGTCTGTATATGAAAATCCTAGGGCAGGCATTTTGGTCTCCCAGTTCTGAAGTACTCAAACCTATCATTATCATAGTCAGCAAATAATTACTATGGTAGCTATGGTAGCTGCATGTCCTATACATGTATGTTTAAGTCAGCAGACCACAGGACTTCCTGGAGGCCAGGGCATAGGGCTATGCATACTACCAAATATACATGCACAACTATAATTCTTGTTTTTCTGTGATAAAGTGGTCATCCCTCCAAAAACCATGATAAGTATAGGAGTTGACTATTCCTTATAAACTCAGTATGAGAGAACTCAGATTTTTATAATTACTGATGTTAAGTATAGTAAGTTTTTTTTTAAGTATAGTAAGTTATAAATATTATCCTCAGGTCAAAAAGGAACAGTAAGTTACCAATAAAGCCGTATTTGCACACCTCTTTATTAAAGAAAAGATTTTAATTAAATATATAATATTAATCATCTATGTCTGTAATTCAAGGAAAATAAATTTCACCTGAGTTAATATCTACAGATAACCATTTATTTAGATAAGTAATGAAAAACCGGTTATATGCTTCTAGACTGCTCCTTTTCCCAAAATGAGTATAAAGAAACATATTAGTGCCTATGTGTGTTATGTACAAGCACAACAGAGAGAAGAAGAAATTATATTCAGCTTCAATTCGATGACTACATAACAGAATTTCCCAGAAGATGGCCCCTTAAGTTTTTAAAGGCTGTGGGTACAACTACATCTCTCTTTTAACTATATGTTTTGGAGAAACAATTTGCTTTACAACATTTGCTGTAGAAATATGCTGCCTGACTCCTCATGTAATCCTGATAATTACTGAATTGACACCAGCCTCCAACAGAAATTGAGAAGTAAAACCTAACAATTTCAGTTCTGGACCTGATCTGATCTTCTTACCATCTACTTTTGAGATTCACAGAAGTTGCAGTACCCAGCCCAAAACAATCCAGAGCAACATCTTAAGAAAACTCACTAACATGCAATGAAATTTTATTAGTTATTAGAATGTAAATAAGGAAGAAACTTCAGATACAGATATTCAGGCTGGGAGAAGCCCGAAAGGTCATTTTAGTCCAATTACCCACAAAATGTTTGAATGTCCTTTTCTAAATTCCTACCAAGTGATTATTCTGCCTAACCTGGAATATCTCCAGTGATAGATAACTCAATCCCTTCTGAGGTAGCCCATCCCATCTTTGAAATAGCTCTGTGAGACAATTTGTCCAACTGGGCTGAAAAGTATTTCCCTGCAGTTTTCATTTTACCGGCTCTAGTGTTATATCTTGGAGCCATAGTAAAATCTTTACTTCACAAGTTAATCCTTGAAATCCATGAAGACTGACATTATATCTTTCCTAAACTTTCCCTTCTATGGGTTAAGTATCCCTATTCCTTTGCCTGTTTCTCACTGGACATGGTTTTGATTCCCCATCACGCATCCTAGTTAAATTTCTCTAAATGAACCTCAGATCATCCCTTGAGCCCTTCCTTTCTCTCACAAACTCCTCAACCTCCCCAGCCATTTCAGTAGCTGAAGATGAGAGAAGTCAAGCGACATCCCTTAAGTATTCATTGTGTTAGGCTGTATTAGGTAGAACTAGGATGAAAGCTCAGTTTCCAAATCCCTAACCCAGTGGTTCTCAAATGAGCCACTGTGGTTCCTCCCGTGTGCATTAGAATCACCTGGAGAGCTTGTTAAAACAGACTGCTGGGCTCCACCCACATAGTTTCTGATTCAGTGAGACTGGGATGGGACCTGACATGAGCATTTCTAACAAGTTCCTAGACGATGCTAAATGCTGGTTCAGAGACCACACTTTGAGAACCACTACCTTATGCCAATGATTCTCAGATTCAAGCATGAAGGAGGATCATTTGGGATATTCATTAAATCTGGAGACTTAGCCTCTCCTCCAAAGTAATTCAGTAAATCTGGGAGGAGCTCAGGAATCTGCATATTTAATAAACACCCCAGGTGATTCTGATATAGGTGATGTTTTCTGTGAAACATGCCTCACTGTCACTCTATATTTTCAAATGTATCTGCATTTTAGGAAATTATCATTTCTTTTGCTCTCGGTGCTATATCTTTTGATCCTTACAGTTGCTTAGGTGTGAAACTTCATTCTAATGGTGGAATTGTAAAAGGGCAATTCAGTTGATACACTTAATACACTTGACTGGTTCAACTGATAGACTCAAAATTCCAACAAGAATTACTATCTCCTCTGAACGTTTTGTAATACTCCAGATAAAGGTTGGTAAGAAATATTATATGACACAGGTCTGATACATGCATATTAATAAAGGCCAAAGTTACCATTACCTTTGCTTTATGAAGGTCAACACCATACATAGACAACTTTTTGGCATTCTCAAGAAATTCCAGGTCAGCCTGAGCTGGAGTCATGGACCTTTGATAGAAGAAAAACAAAAAGATTTTCAGTGTCACAGTGTCAACATTTACAATAATAACATTTGTATATTACTTGTACTTTACATAAACATATAAACATATACATACCAATATGTATGTAGATACATTTCGTAGTCCTAAAAGTAGACTATTATGTATGGAAAAGGACTCTTATCACTACCTGTGTCTAAATAATTGAAATATGCCTTGGAAAAAGAGACCTTGGAGAAACAAAAAGTCACCAAAAAGCTATCAGAAAAAAAAAGTTAAAAAATAAAAACCTACTAAATTTCTTTAAAGCTACCTCATCCACCATCAGTTCTGCCCCTCCCTCTCCTTAGCCCTTTTCTCCCACACACATAAACTCCTCCCACTAATTTATCTTGCCAAGGAGGTGACCAAATTAAATCCTCTGAGGGCATGGTACAACTTACAATATCCTCTTAGCTGCCTTTTTCTCTCCCTATCCCTGAATTGAGTTAATATGGAAATTAAACAGGAGGGCAGCTGAAGTTGCTTAACTGGGTATTCTTAATGGGGGCAGGCTTGATGAAAAGAAAATTTCTGGTAACAGATGGTGTCCTGCCCACTAACCTAAACAAAATAAATTGGTTAATAGAGGCATGTAGATAATGGGGCTGCTTTCTCTGTTATTAAGATGTCTTCATTACTAGGCATATAATGAATTAAATTTGTTTGAAAACAATCAGCCTCACTGTCTAAACACTCACTGTGACAGTCTTTCCTTCTCCTTTATAACTTTCTTCTCTTTTGAAAAGTGCTCATGAGCTGTTATGCTGAGCTTTGAAGAAAAAAATATTACTCCTAGTGCTGTGCAATTCAGACCAATCAAACAGAACTTCATAGTAACAATAAAGCAGCCATACCCCCAAGGAAAAACCATGTAAATGTCTATTTCCCATAAGACTGCCAGCCTCAAGCTATATAAAGCAGCAGTGACCTATTCATTTAACATGAGAAAGTCTCTTCCAAACCCATCTGTCTTTATCCTCATTAAAAAGAACAAAGGGTTCCCTGGAATAACACCCCACCCCAATAAAAAAAAGTCTCAGGAAAGAAACTGCAGATTTGTTAATGACTCTGCATCTCAGAATAAAAACTTCCTTCCACAAGCGCTAAACCATCATACCTGAATGCTCTTTATTAATGACTCTGAAATTGAACACAAAAAAGGAGAATGGGAAAATAAACACATATACAAGTCTGTATATTCAAGTCATTAAAAACATCTCAGGAAATTTTTGTAGTTTTTTTTTCCTCATATAAATTATGTACTTTTCTAGTTAAGGTTACTCCCATTCTATGGGTTTTTGGGTTTTTTTTCTTTGTTATTGTTAGTGTTAGTATTATTGATGGCTTGAATTTTAGGATTCGAAGCTGGAATGGAGCTTGAAGATTATAGAGTCCAACACTTTCACTTTGCTGACGAAGAAACAAGTGTGGAGGGATTACATGGTCATAGGCAAGTTATGACTCAGTTTAGGGCAGCAGGCTTTAGCCAGGACCCCAGTCACATCACTGCAGCTGGAATCCTGGCTCCTGAACTTAAGAGTGGTGACCTCAGTCTCCTAACTATAAAGTAAGAAGCGTAATAATACCTACTTCCTGAGACTAGTATAGGCAATGATTTTTTTTTTAATCTTTGCTGAATGAATGAATGTGACTAGTAGGATAAAATGAGATAATGCTTGTGAAACTGCTTTGTAAAATATAAATGTTTATTATTATTGCACGCTTAGGTTTCTGATGGTACAGTGGTACATCATAAGCAACTCATAAAAGAGAAATAATTTTAATCACTTGAATTTGAAGACAAGTTTTAAGACATTAAATGAAGCAATCATGATGAAATCTTCCCCATACTCCTCCAACTCTAAGGGACATTAAAGGGGTCAATCAATTTGAATACAGATTTAAATTTCAAACTATGTAGTTAAATGCTTTTCTAATAAGTAAGCATGCTTTAAAATTGTATTGGGCTTCCCTGGTGGCGCAGTGGTTGAGAATCTGCCTGCCAATGCAGGGGACACAGGTTCGAGCCCTGATCTGGGAAGATCCCACATGCCACGGAGCAACTAGGCCTGTGCACCACAACTACTGAGCCTGCGCGTCTGGAGCCTGTGATCCGCAGCAAGAGAGGCCACGATAGTGAGAGGCCCGCGCACCGCGATGAAGAGTGGCCCCTGCTTGCCGCAACTAGAGAAAGCCCTCGCACAGAAACGAAGACCCAACACAGCCAAAAATTAATTAATTAATTAATTAAATTTAAAAAAAAATTGTATTAAGGGCAGGTGGTAAGAAGAGATCTTTAAAACTATGACTTTCCTTGTTAGTTGAAAATAATATTTATATTTGAGGTTTGGATGATGCTTTGCATTTAACATTTTTTTATGTAACTAAAAAAATTTTGAAACACACTTAAAAGTTACCTACAATACAAACAATTTTTCCTGAACCATTTGAGAGCAAACTGTCAACCTGATGACCAATCACTCCCAAGTACTCTGGAGTGTAATTCCTACAAACAAGGACATTCTCCTACATAACCTCCACAGGACTCTGAAAACAAGGAAATAAACAGTAATACATTACTTCCATCTAATCCTCAGACCCCATTCAAGTTTACCCAGTTGTTTCCAAAATGTTCCATATGGCAGAAGAATCCAGTTTAGCCTCATGGAGTTTCATTTAGTTCATCTCTCTTTCGTCCCTCTTCAGTCTGGAAAAGTTTCTTAGTCTTTCTTTGACTTTCCTAATCTTAAACTTCTAAAGATTATAGGCCAGTTATTCTATAGAATGCCCCTCAATTTGGGCCTGTCTGATGTTTCTCCATAAACTGACCCCATAAGTTATGCATCTTTCACAGGAATATCACAGAAGTGACCCTGTGTTCTCACTGCATCCTATCAGGGGGAACATGATTTCAATTTGTCTCTTCCAGGAGATGTTCGTTTTGATCAGCGATGTCTGCCGGGCTTCTCTTCCATGAAATTCCTCTTTACCTCTTTGTAATTAATAAATATTCTGTGGGAATGTATTTGGAAATAGTCTATTCCTTGTCAAACTTTTAATCTATTCACTCATTTATATCAGTATGGACTCAGGGATTCTCAGCTTATTCAATGTAATATAATCAATTATTTTCCTTATTTATTTTAGTGCTTAAATCGTCCCAGATTTGGTTAGTGGGAGCCTTTCTAAGCTGGATTCTGTGTCCCTCTGACCATTTCCCATCATTTTTTGAGCACCTCCTTCTGGCACAATGTAGAGTCAGAGTATGTGAGTATGCGTGTGTGTGTGTGTGTGCATACCTATTTACATCTCTATCTATCTATCTACTTATCTATCTATCATCTATCTATCCATCCATCTATTGGAAACAATGAGCTTACATTGAACCCTCCAGTTTTAATGCAATACCACAGGGTTCATTTTAATTTCTCTCTCACTCTAATTTGTATCTCCCTTTACTGACAGTCAGAAACCTGGCTCCCATTATCCTTAATACAATACGTTGACTCATTTGATCAACCCCCTGTACATAACCAATCTCTCTTTGCTGCCACTGACCCCTCCTCCACGTGGGTGCCCTCTTCACTGGCTTAGACTCTGAATTCTCCATGCTAGGCTGCTCCCCACACAAGTCCTCCTTACCTCACTCAGGTTCTGACTCCTGGTGTTAGGCTACCCCTTCCATAGACATCTTCTTCACCCGGCTCAGGCTTCAACACTTGTATCAGGTACCATCCCATAGGGATGCCCTCTGCAGGCCTTACCCTCACATGGATGCCCTTCTCACTCTGCTCTGCCTGTGATAACCACAACCACGTGTCCACACGACTCCCTTTTCATCTTATTTGAGCTCTGACTTCTCCTGCCAGGCTGGCCCCCACAATGAACATGCTCCCCACCCTGCTTAGGCCCCAATATCCCCAGCCAGACTGCCTCTCAGCATGGATGACTACCTTGCTCTATCCCATCTAACGGCTTTAGAACACAATTGTTTCAGGAAGCTTTTTCTGATTATAAAAATCATTCATTCATTGTATAAAATTTGGAAAATATCTTTAAGAGCATAGAAAAAAAAAAAGAAGAAAATCTCCCATAATCCCACCAACCACAGATACCTGTGCATAAATACAAACATGTATTTTACAAATTTAAATCACAAATTAAACTTAAATTATTTTCAACTTAACATTTTAAAGACTATGGTTTTTCCTAAATGTTTGAAGACTCTTGAAAGTAGTAACAAACTATCTGGGAAGAGATTAGACAGCTCTAAGCCATTAGGAGTACTGTCCTGAATTTATTCAGTACCACCTAATAATTTACTACTTGAAACTACTGCAGCTTACAGAAGTACCTAACCAGGGAGCTTTGGCACTGGTTAACTTTCGCTCATTAAAAAGAGAAGTTATAACAAAATTTCCCTGTATTTATTTTGAGCAAGTGGAGTCAGGATATAGAGCCATTCAGTGAGTTCCAATGTTATGTGACAGCCTTTTTTTTTTTTTTTTTTTAATGGGAAAAGTTGCTTTATTCAGGAGGCCAGCAACCTGGGAAGACGGTGGATTAATGTTCTAAAACCATCCCCAAGTTGCTGGTTAGGAGACAAAGGTTTTAAAGGCAGTGTGAGGGAGGGGGTTATAGGGTGCATGATCAGCTCATGGACAATTCTCTGATTGGTTGGCATCAAGGTGAAGTTTCAAGCATCACCCATCTTCTGGTTTCAGCTGATTTGGGGTCTACATGCTTGTGGTCAGCAGTTTTCATCTGGCGGGGTTGTGACAGCCTTTTAATAATGTTGTTGCATCTTCTAATTAAGGACTGTGGTTTCAAATAATTAAGTGGGGGACAACTGACAACTTTACATACCATCTTAGTCCCCATAAATGGAGGACAATTTGTTTTAAAGCTTGATTTGCTACTGTAAATTTAGTGTTAATTATAGCTTCACGGTCTCTGTCTAGGCAAAGGGCCACTACTAAGAATTCCATGTACGTAGGCTATCTTCTATTTATCTGAGGAGCAGGGTAGTATTTACTTGTATTTTTCAATGCATAGTAAATGCTTCTGCCTAAGCAGAAGTCTCTTTGGACTGTTAAAATGTCACGTTGTTGGACATAATTAAAATTTCCATTTTGCTTTCTGTTTGTGAGGATTGCCAATCTTTACAAACAGGAGCAAGTAAATTCCAAGATGACAGACCTCTAAATTTTCTAATCATGGAAATCAATTATTGCTCAATTTCTATCTGTATACCTCACAGGACATCAAGTGGACCATATCCACCTGTCCTCTGAGATCGTTTCACCTATTGGGTTTAAACTCAGTTAGTTCCAAAGAGCAGTTCTCTAAACCCAGACTCACATTCATTACTTGTAAAATGGAATAAGAATCATTGTGCAAAGCACTTTACATGAATTTCTAATTTAACAATCACAAAATTCACATTATCACCCTTATTTTTCAGATGAAAAAACTGAAACTTAGAGAGTTTAAATAACTTGCTGAGTCATAAAGCTAATAAGGAGTGGAGCCTGAACTCAAAGCAAGACAGGCGGACTCCACAGCCCAGGTTTTTGTCTTATTGCCTAACTCAGGGGTTCTCAAACTTTTTGACCTCAGGATCCCTTCACTCTCAATAATTACTGAGGACTCTAAAGAGTTTTTTTTTTCTTTTTTTTTTCCACACACACACACACTGTATTTTATTTTTACAAGAGATAAATAGACTGACACCAAGCATTGTAAATGGATGACCACAACAAAAGCAACAATGATTGCAATTACCAAACATGAAACACACTCATGCTATGTCATAATATTGACTAAAGAGTTTTTTTTAATGTGAGTTATTTCTATCAATATTTACTATATTAGAAATTAAAACTAATAAAATTGAAAACTATTGATTAAATCTTTAAAGAACAGTAAGTCCCCTACTTATGAACCTTCAAGTTGTGAACTTTCAAAGATGTGAATGTGCGTTTGCATGTCCAATCACATAAGTTAGTTCACGTGTCTGGCATACATTGTCACGTGCTTGCATTCTCTACAAGTGGTTGTGCTTTTGTGTACTTTGTACAGTACTGTAGAGTACAGCAGTACAGTATCTTTATTTCAAGCCCAGGATGTCCAGAAGCAAGCGTAAAAGCAACAGTATATAGCCGATTGTGTTAGTTGGGTACCTAGGCTAACTTTGTTGGACTTACGAACAAATTGGACTTACGAATACGCTCTCCGAACGGAACTCGTTTGTATGTAGGGGACTTACTGAATAACAATAAACGACTCATATTTTAACATGAAAAATTTTTTGTGTGAAAAATAACAGTATTTTCCCCAAATGTAGTTAAGGAGTGACATTGCTTTACATATTTACAGATTTTTTTTAATGTGCGGCTTAGAAGACAGCTAGATTTTCCTACCTGCTTCTGTATTCAATCTGTTGCAATATTTTGTATGGTTGTAATATATGAAGAAACCTGATCTCACACAGATATGTAGTTGGAAAAGGAAGAATTAATGATTAAAAATATTCTTCTTTGATACTACACCAAAACTTAACAATGGCAGTTTCCTAAAGGTTAGTTGCAATGTGAAATCCAAAAACATATCAGTGAACTTTTTGTACCATATTACATTAAAATCCATTGGTCTATCTTGCATTTTGAATGGGCCTTTTATACAGATGCATGATTTTGTAACATCATGCATTTCATATCTGAAAAATACTGGTTGGCTGAGTAATGCAAGTTTTCCAAATGTTGACACATTTCATTGTACGATATTACAAGAAAAGAATCACATTCATTAAAATAATCACCAACTTCATCAGAAAAGTCGTTTAAGTATTTGGAACCTGTCAAGATCATGACGGCAAATACAAATTTTCCAAAATTCTAATTTTCATTTGAAAGCTTGAATTTTGTCATTAACAACAAATACTATCAGTCATTTAGCAATCCTTAAAGGACTGGCTCATTTCATTTTTGAGGAAATGTATGCCAAATAACCAAGTCTGAATAATCATAGTCACTTTTTCAAGTAAAAAAGGTGTTGCATTAAAAAACTGGCTAATGCAGCTGAGAACTCAAAACAATTACACATGTGCTTTTCTTCAAGACAAGTTCCTCAGTATGCAGCAGAAGTGCTTTCTGTGTACTTCCCATTAAATCACACAGAATATTAAACAGGATGTATTTCAGATTTAATAAAATCAATACTCTTTACTGCTTCATCATGAAAATTTTTAAGTGAACTGGCAGGTTTAAAAATATTTTATTTTATTTTTTAATTTTTAACTGCAAGTTAAAAAGTAAAAGTGTGGGACTTCCCTGGTGGCACAGTGGCTAAGAATCTGCCTGACAATGCGGGGGACATGAGTTCGCGGCCTGGTCCGGGAAGATCCCACATGCCACGGAGCAACTAAGCCCGTGCGCCACAACTACTTAGCCTGCGCTCTAGAGCCTGCGAGCCACAACTACTGAAGCCCATGCACCTAGAGCCCGTGCTCCGCAACAAGAGAAGCCACTGCAATGAGAAGCCCGCGTGCTGCAACGAAGAGTAGCCCCCGCTCGCGGCAACTAGAGAAAGCCAGCGTGCGGCAACTAGAGAAAGCCGGCGTGCAGCATCGAAGACCCAACACAGCCAAAAATAAATAAATAAATTTATATTAAAAAAAAAGAAAGAAAGAAAAGAGCTGGCTTAATTCAAAGGGTGATTATAAACGTTAAATATGATATTATACATAAAGTGCCTAGCATAGTATCTGGCACATAATAACAGACACACAATAATTAGCTGCTTATAATGTTATGATGATTATGTAACAATGCTATAAAGGAGAATCAAGCATTGCATGAGATTTAGACTATAAAGTCCTCCCAAACCTGAAATTCTACTATGATCAAATAACCATTAAAATAATCATCAGATATTAAAGAATTAGTGTTAATTTTATTAGGTGTGATAGTTGTATTGTGTTCTTAAAGTCTGTATTCTGGTATATACTTAAGTTTTTATGGGTGAAATTATATGATTTGCTTTAAAATACTGTCGGGGAAAAATATGGAGGGGAATAAATGACTCAAGAAAGCTACAGGGGTAATAACTGTTGAAGCTGAGTGATAGATAAACTGGGACTCCTTAAAAAAAAAAAATCATCAGAGACAGAAGTTAGGTATCAATCATAATCTGATACCACTATTTTCTGCTGTTTTGCTCCACATCAGCAGTAAAATATTTTCTTTTACCATTTTATTGATTGCTCAAAGATTACACTACCAGTAAAAATTATTTTTAAATTATTAGAAAAAAAGAACATTTCCCTACAATCCTGACATTTTAACAAATCAAATTATTTTAATTGATTGCTTCTTTCCACTACTTGCTTTTGTATATATATGTGTCTGTAATTATATATTTTATGTATATATATATATAAATTTCTAGAATCATAAGAATATAAATAAGTATATTAAAAACATATTTAAGAACAATACAACATGCTTAACTTACAATCATCAACTAGTTGAAAGTCATATATTAGTGGTCTTAGGTATCAGAGCACTGTAATGTATACGCTCACACTTGAAAAGCAAACCTCAGCAGTTCTCTGTAGAAACAGCGTGACCTCAGGAGAGTAAGGTGATAGTTATAAGACTATTGTTATGTAGGTTGTAGACTTTAAAGTCCTCATTATGGTTCTCATAACTGCGGGACTGGAACCTACAGGGAGAATAAGGCAACCAGAATTGGGGCACCTTGAGTTCAAACTCTCTCATTTGAGGCATCTCAATCCATGCAATCCTATTGGAACCACTCTAAGGAAAATAAAATGGCTCAACGGCCAAATAGAATACCTGTTCCTACCATGAAAAGCCTACTAAGACCACTCTGGACTTCTCAGCAGTATGACCCTTTGGGGCATCCTAGCCTAACTCATGCTAACATAATTCAGGGTATCAACTCAAGGCCAGGATCAGACAGTCTCCTTAATATGCTAAGGCAGCTTGTAAAATTTAGCTATAACAAGTCACTCAAATAACAATGGGGTGTATGGTAGGAAGAAACACAAATTTTTCTGGGACTTTAATATTAGCTAACATTTATTGAATTTTTACTATGTAAGACGTTGTATTAAGTTTTTACACATATTACCTTTTCTAATCCTATGGATCACCCTATTTCCTCTGAGGTAATGATCTCTATCAGACATATAAGGAAACTGAGGCTCAGAGAGATTAAGTGAATTACCCAAGGTCACAGGCCAGGACCAAGCAGAGCCAAGAATTCAACCCTGCTCAGTCTGAACTTGTTCTTGATCACTGTGTTATACCTCCCAACATTAACAAATTATTTCCATGAAAAAAAAATTAGTGAATTCAATAAAGACTTTTAAAAATACCTTCAGGGGTTTCATGGGCCCTCTGAAGGCTATCCACGTACATAAACCCCAAGTTAAGAACCTCTGCTCTAAAGATCTCAAGGCATCTAATACAGCATAATACATTTAAAATCTGGAAAAAAAAAAAGGTAAGGCAATAATAATAATAATAGCTACCATTTATTGAGCACCTACTATGTGCCAGATACTGTGCTTAGTGCTTTACATATATTACCTCATTTAGTTTTCATCCAACAATGCAACACCTATTACTCTGATGAGAAAACTGAGGTTCAGAGGGTTTAAATGACTTTCCCAAAGAAGTGGGAGGGAACTGAGCTCAAGCTGACTCTTTCTATGGCACCAGTTCCCACTAAGGCAAACACTGAATCAATCCCAGGTCAAGGGTTTAAACTTACTGTCAAAGTAAACACAGGACAAATCCTGGAGACATATTTACCTGTATGACTTATGCAGTTCCATGACCTTCTCTTCAAGTTCCTTGGTCTGATTTGGGGCCAGTTTAAAATCACTAACATAATCTGCACCATGGACTTCTGGGTCATAGTCTCCCAGCTCAGACTGGATGGTATAAGAACCTAATAATGCTAAGGTTGCAAATGAACAGGGCAGACGTCCTGCAACTATGTCCTGCCGAAGTTGAAGACATAAATAGTACCTACAGCCAAAGAGAAAAGATGTTACCATGTCAGCAACAAAAACAATAACAAAATACAGAGAGAGAAAAAGGAAGAAAACGGGAGAGAGAGGTAGGGAGGGAGAAAGAAAAAGAATGATTAAGTAAATATGAGATAATATTAATAATTGTTCAGTGTAGGTAGAGGGTATATGGTTGTTCATTGTACTATTTCAATGTCAGATAGTAATAAAGGCTGCTTGGCCCCCAAATTGGGTCCTTTCTTTTCTATCACGTTGCTTTGCCAAATGCGTAGATACTGCCTTTCATATACAAAGATGACATTACTGATACATTTTCACTAGGATATGAACGTTCTTTGGTATGTTTTTCCTCCAAGATGGGCTTAAATTGCATGCAGCCTTCCACACACTATCATCTTGTAAGACCGATTCCACCTGTATGCTAAACTATAGGGAATTCAGATGGTGGTTGAAACAGTTAAGTGCAACAAACTGAGTGACCCTACATATGTCAGACACACCATATGGTATTCACACCCATGGCCCTGACCTCCTTAGCCCTTGTTCTGACTGGGTTAACCAGTTCAGACTCTTTTACCAAACAGGAAAGCTGGGAGGTATGATTAAATTGAAAACTCCTATATTAATTAGAATCATATCTTTGATTTGACCATAATTAGATGCTGAACAACATATGCACCAGCAATCATTTTTGCTATCTATGATTAGTCACTACATACATCTTTTTTAAAAAGTCAGAGCAATACCAATCAAATCATAAGAATCTTAAACTCCTCTAAAATGTAGGTAATTAGTACAGAATTTTAGGGATTTGTTTTGTTGTATATATAATAAACCTTAATGAAGAAAGATAAGTAGCAACTCTAAGAGACAAATATTACCTGTGAAAAAGCAATAACCAAGACAATTTTTTCAGGCAATCTCAACTTCAAGAATGTACTAAGGATAACTGGACAAAGAATTTTTTCAAATGGCATAGACATTTCACAGTACTTAACAAGCAGACCTTTTAATAGTCTTAGGCTATTCTTATTTGAGAGAGATGAAAACTGAAGCCTAGAAAGTGTATATTTGTCTGAAATCAGATAGTTGACAGCAAAATCAGAATTAGAAAGCAGTTTCTCAACAACCAACAATTCAATTGAACAAACATTTCCCAAATACCTACTATGTATAAGG
Organism: Balaenoptera acutorostrata; assembly: GCF_949987535.1. Taxonomy (NCBI): domain Eukaryota; kingdom Metazoa; phylum Chordata; class Mammalia; order Artiodactyla; family Balaenopteridae; genus Balaenoptera; species Balaenoptera acutorostrata. The sequence continues at coordinate 23,000,804 of NC_080064.1, read as the reverse complement.
CTCTATGCAAGATGCTATGGATATACATATGTAGAGTAGTATTCTTTACTATATACTGTTTTTCCTTTTTCCTTTTTTGCTAATATTCAGTATTTATATAGAATCCAATAAAGGCCACTTTCTTAAAAAGGAATCAGTAAGCTATTTTTAAAGAGTACAAGATTTATTTCATAAATTAAGTGGGCTCAAAAATTACTGAGGAAGGTTCAGTTCATGTACCTAATCATACAATTTAAAAGGGGAATAGGAAGAAAAAATAATAACACTGAGACTTTAGCTTTTTTGATCCCTTAAGAAACAGCATGGTGGGAGAGGAATATTTAAAACAAACAAAAAAACAGCAGAGCTGTTTTGCCACTATATTTGTGTCTTCTCCTTTGGACGATAGTATGGTTTATAGCTTCCCTGTCCACAGCATGGCATAATACCCATGATAAGCAAGGTTAATTCCCTACCAATTTTCTCCAGGCGAGTCACAGATATTTGAGGCTTTTAGGATCACTTATTTGCAAGCCTGCCTTGAAGTGACCAGAAACTTTTTATCTTAGGTTTAATAGCTCATCATTTTTCTTCAATTCTGAATGAAGAAATTCCCAGAGCTTATGATAATGAGATTACTTATTACATATTTAACTATTAATAAATTATTTACCTTGTTATATCTTCTGTTAACTGTGCTGGGTCAGGTGGATAAAACTTTACATTAAATGTGAAATTCCAAGGGACACCTGTAAAAATAAACACAAAAGAATTTTATGCTTGTGCCTAAGTTTCTGGTTGTTAGAAATACCTAAAAATATTCAAAAAACTCTTTTTTTTCTTGAGGTGTCCTAATACTTTCATGCTTTGTGGATGAAATATTATTTTTATTTAAAAAAGAAAAAGAAGAAAGTTGTTTAGACACCATCTAAGAGTATCTCATTTTTTTACCCGACTTAATATAATAGCTTTGTTTATAAAACAATATAAGCAAAATAACATAAAGGAAACCATCCTATAGGTGAACATGTTTGTAGCAATGGTTTTCAAAATGTGATCTATATACCACTCTGGGTCCTCAGAGGTCATTCAAAGTGATCCATGGATGTTTACTTTTGGTGTTGGCATTATTTATTTGTGACATCTCTCAACATTATCTCAAATAAACAAAAGCATTCTTCCCATTAATATGGGTGAGATTAGGAGATTATTTTAGAAATAAGAAGGAAGAGGCAGTATAGGTGGCTCTTAGAAACTATAGCTCTAATGAAAATATTTTAGGTATGAAAACTACAAGAATTCAATCCTAAGACTCATACAAGTGTTTCATATTTTTAATCTACAATGAAAATCAGAGATTGTGAGTAAAAGTTAAGTGGAGAATGCATTTCAATTTTTCCAGCTAAGTGCTACCCCTTCAAGGTTTTTCTAACATGACTGTTAGTTTCCCAAAGAGTAGGGCCTGGTCTCAGTCAGAAATAAGTATGATTGGTTATGATGCTAAGAGCTACATTTTGTTCAGTACTTATTGCATGCCAGGTACTAAGCTAGCCCTCTTATATACAGGTAGGTGCTACTATTAGTTCATTTTATTTATGAAGAAACAGAGGCTTAAGAAAATACATAGCTAGTGAATCCAGGCTTCTCTTACTCCAAATTCCATGCTTTTAACCATTGGACTCTACTACCCTATAACAAACATCTGTGTTTCAAACATTGTTCTGTTTTGCATTCACAGCATTTCATCTCCAAATATCATTTTTATTGCTATCGGCTGGCAATGACCATATGCAAATTAAAATTTGAAATAGTTTGAATGTCTTAATGAATATGCACTTTTAAGCATGCTAAAATATTTAATACAGGAGTCTCTTGGAAATGGTTGATATTTTCCTTCAAAATCTGAACTAAAAGGCAAATTCCAGACAATAAAACAAACTTGCCTCAAATCTACTCAATCCTAATGTTTACCATTAACTCACTTCTAATGTTTCACATCCCAAAAACTTTAAATGGAACTTAGAAAAGCAACCCATAATTGTTTCTCATAAAAAGGGTAAGGGGATGGGGAGGCAATATTTACAGTTCAAATACTGTAAAATACCATCTGTTGTTATTATTATGATATGTTAATAATCTAATCATTGTTAACTTATAATTCCCATATAGACATTAAAAAAAGGTGACTTCTATGCTACCTATAAAAAATGTATTGGCTAGAGGGCTTCCCTGGTGGCACAGTGGTTAAGAATCCACCTGCCAGTGCAGGGGACACAGGTTCAAGCCCTGGTCCAGGAAGATCCCACATGCCGCGGAGGAATGAAGCCCGTGCGCCACAACTACTGAGCCTGTGCTCTAGAGCCCACGAGCCACAACTACTGAAGCCCACGCGCCTAGAGCCCATGCTCTGCAACAAGAGAAGCCACCGCAATGAGAAGCTCGTGCACTGCAACGAAAAGTAGCCCCTGCTCACTGCAGCTAGAGAAAGCTCATGTGCAGCATGAAGACCCAACACAGCTATAAATAAATAAATTTATTTTTAAAAATGTACTGACTAGAGCAAATCAATATGGGAAACAAGACAGCTAAAAGAATGTTCAATAAATGTGAATTCAGCATTTAAGAACTTTAAACACAAATTCAGTTATTTCATAACATATAAATGGCAATTTTTTAATAGTACAGGAAGACTAGCATTAAAGAAAGCAAATCAGCAATAGTTTACAAAGTGTGATTTTTTTTTCTCTTTGAGCTAACTGATACAAAAAGCTTGATAACACCCACGATTGGTGGGGAAAATAAGCACTTTCTATTGCTGATGTGAGTGTAAACTGGTACAACACTACGGAGAACAATTGAGAATATCTATCAAAACATAAAATGTATATACTCTTTCACCTAGCAATTCTATTTTCATAAATGTATCTAAACATACACTTAAACGTGGTCAAATGATACAGGTATAAGATATTGTTTGTAATAGCAAATGTCTGGAAACAACCGAAATGTATTTATTTGGCAAGAAAAGATACACCGCCACTATATACCAAGGCAAAGAACAGTGCATATAGAAAGCAACTGTGAAAGTTGGGGGTAGAAAAAAGTGGCTATTGTGAACGGTGCTGCTACGATGCAACTTACTATTAAATGGTTCAGAAAAAAGGTTGTGTGTGTGTGTGTGTTGTGTGTGTGTGTAGATAAAGAGAAAAGATAAAATAGTAAAATATTAACATCTGAGGAATCTGGGAGAAGGGTACCCAGGAATTCTTTGTACCATTCTTTCAACTTCTAAGTCTGAAATTGTGTCCAAACATTTTTAAAATTAATAATTGAAAAAAAATTCCTGCCTTCTGGGTACACAGGAAAACAGGAACTATCTCATACACTATTGGTGGGGATGTAAACTATTACAATCAATTTAAAGGAGAGCAATTTGGCTATACCTGGTAAAACTAAAAATAAACATACTCTATAATCTAGCAATTCCACTTTAAGCCTAAATCAGTGGGTTGGTTTTTTTTTAATTAATTAATTTATTTTTGACTGCGTTGGGTCTTCGTTGCTGTGCACGGGCTTTCTCTAGTTGCGGCAAGCAGGGGCTTCTCTTGTTGCAGAGCACAGGCTCTAGGCACCCGGGCTTCGGTAGTTGTGGCACTCGGGCTCAGTAGTTGTGGCTCACGGGCTCTAGAGCTGTGGCACACAGGCTTAATTGTTCCACGGCATGTGGAATATTCCTGGACCAGGGCTCGAACCCGTGTCCCCTGCATTGGCAGGCGGATTCTTAACCACTGCGCCATCAGGGAAGTCCTGGTGGGGTTTTTTAAACTGTGGATCATGATCCATTGTGAAATCAGTTTAATGGGTCAAAATCAGCATTTTTAAAAATGAAACAGAATACAAGAGAAAAAAGTCAGAGGAGGAATTCCCTGGCAGTCCAGTGGTTAGGACTTGGCACTTTCACTGCCAGGGCCCGGCTTCAGTCCCTGGTGGGGAAACTAGGATCCCACAAGCCGCACAGTGCAGCCAAAAATAAAAGAAAAAGAAAAAAAGAAAAGAAAAAATTCAGAGAATATCACTGTGAAATTTTCTTTTCAACTGAGATGAATTCCAAAATCATGTTTATAAGAAAAGCTAGTCATGGATGATTAACTGTTATATAATTCAATTTGTATGATGTTCAAAAAGGTAAAACAATATTTTTAGGTATACATTCATACATTAGGTAATTTTTAAAAAACATTAAAAAATACAATTGAATCATTAACACAAAATTCAGGACAGTGGTGACTTCTGCAGGGGAAGGAGAGGAGGATACATTTAGAAGGGGCATATCCTGGGTTATAGAATTTCTGAAACACAGTTTGTGTTATTTTATATATCAGTATTTTTCAGAAGGTATAAGGATTTCTTGCTTTTGCTCTGTACTATTCCAGAAGGAGGTGGAAGTTGCTAGCCTGACTCAGCCGGGGCGATCTCTCTTATTCAGAACCAAGGAAGTTAAACAAAGCTAAATATTAAGCTGGGAGAAGGGAGAGAGACTGATAAACCTTAGAAGAAGGTTCAAAGGGATTGTTAGGTCCGAGGGAAATTTCAAAAAAACAGGCGAAGCAATACTATCTATTGTACATGGGTATGGATATATGAAGGAAAAATATAAAAACATGGACTGAGTCACCTCAAATTCATGAAAACAGATTTCTACGGATAGGGAGAGAAGGGGATGGGACTAGGAGGAAAACAAAAGAGATAAACCTTACCTGTACTGTTCTATTTTAAATGTAAAAGTTAACACATGTTAATTCTGGGTGATGGGTACATGGGTATTTGTTATATTAGCCTCCATTCTTTTCTATATTTTTTGAAATATGGAAAAAATCTTGCTGGTGAATATCTATTACAAATTTAAGCATTCATACTTTTTTATTCTACTTCTAGCAATTTACTACAGATACATCTAAGTGTACATATACATATATATTCAATACATGTTTACTGCAACCCAAAATATCCATCAGTAAGATTGGCTCTCTCTCTCTCTCTCTCTCACTCTCTCTCTCTCTATATATATACAGTGCTACAACTTTATAATCATTAAAAAAAAATTTTAACAAATGAAATAAATTGATATATGTTAATATAAAGAGTATACAAATTATGTTAAAGATTGATATGTATATTAAATACATACAGAACATACATATTTATATTAAAATATATTTACAAAGTATATTATATATAAAATATAATGTATGCATTAAATACATATTTATATTAAAATGTATGTCTATATACACTCAGAACATCTCTGGACAGAACACAAGAAATTAGTTAAAGGACAGGGGAAGAAGGAAGATTTACCTTGTATTATATTCATCTGTATCTTTTAATTTTATACCTCATATTTATATCACCTATTTTAAAAATTTTAAAACTATGTATGACATAATACACAGAAAATACAATATATAACAATGTATAACATAATTGTATTTTTGAAAAGCAAAATTTATATATGCCTAGAAAAAATCTTACAGATCATACCAATTTAACAGTGATTATATCTGGAGGATAGGATTTACAGGCTTTTTACTTGCTTCATGATATATTTTCATAATGCTTAAATTTTTCACAATGGGTATATTTTACTTGTATGATGAAAACTATTTTTTTTTAAACTCAAGGGCTTTTTTTAAAAAATTTATTTATTTTATTTATTTTTAATTTTGGCTCTGTTGGGTCTTCGTTGCTGTGTGCAGGCTTTCTCTAGTTGCGGTGCATGGGCTTCTCATTGCAGTGGCTTCTCGTTGTGGAGCATGGGCTCTAGGTGCGCGGGCTTTAGTAGTTGCAGCACACGGGCTCAGCAGTTGTGGCTCGTGGACTCTAGAGTGCAGGCTCAGTAGTTGTGGCGCACGGGCTTAGTTGCTCCACAGCATGTGGGATCTTCCCAGACCAGGGCTCGAACCTGTGTCCCCTGCATTGGCAGGCGGCTTCTTAACCACTGCACCACCAGGGAAGCCCGTGAAAACTATTTTTTAAAAACCCAAAATCTTTGCAATAGATAAATGTCAGCCTTCTCTTTGGCTCAATGAAATATTTACATTTTGATGTTAAAGTTTGTGTTACAGACACGGTTTTTCTTTCCCATGTTGAAGGAAGAGGTTTTATTATTTTGTAAATTTTTAAAAAATGACAAACACTTAGGTTATTTTTCTTAGCGAGAGTTTTTTTTTCTTTTTTTTTTCAATAGCCTGGAAGATAATCTACTAGACAGTCTTCTCCACTCATCATAAACTCTGTTTTAACTTTTCTTCCTAAAGAGTCTTCTTGTACAATCATTTATTCCTGAGTAATATTGAATATTAAAAGTATCTTCATTGAAAGGGTCTTGGAATCATGTTTTTTGTTGTCATGCCTCAAATATTCTGAATATTTTTTACTCTGACTTCCATTTTATATAGGCAGAGAGCAAAGATTTTATAGGCAGAGAGCAAATATGGAGAGTTGTCAGGCCAAAGTAGTATTTTGTTTCTCTATCTTAAGAAATATAAATAAATAGGGTCTAAAAGAAAACATTTCACCATAACAAAAGTGTTTTCTTTTAAGAAACAAATGAAAAATAAAACTTGTTTTCAGGTGATACAGTTAAAACTTACTAATCATGATGAATAACATCTATTGCAGTTCCTACAAGTTTCCTCAAAAATAAACTAAACTAGGGCTTCCCTGGTGGCGCAGTGGTTGAGAATCTGCCTGCCAATGCAGGGGACACGGGTTCGAGCCCTGGTCTGGGAAGATCCCACATGCCACGGAGCAGCTGGGCCCGTGAGCCACAATTGCTGAGCCTGCGCGTCTGGAGCCTGTGCCCCGCGACGGGAGGGGCCGCGATAGAGAAAGGCCCGCGCACCGCGATGAAGAGCGGTCCCCGCACCGCGATGAAGAGTGGCCCCCGCTTGCCGCAACTGGAGAAAGCCCTCGCACGAACCGAAGACCCAACACAGCCAAAAAAATAAATAAATAAATAAATAAATAAGAAAATCCTTTAAAAAAAAAAAAATAATAAACTAAACTAAAAGGACATCTAGTCATAACTGGGGGGGGTGGGGGAGGGGGGGTGGGTAAAGTCTCTACCCTTTAGCCCATTGGGCCTGAGGCTATAAAATACTAATCTAGACTTTTTTCAACCTAGAAAAATCTATCCCAGGACACCAGTCTGAGCAGGGTGTTCAGCAGTAATATATGCCAGAGGGCTTGGAGCTAAGAGAAAGCCACAATGACAGAAGGGTCACTGGCAAGGAATTTCTTCTATTCTTTTTTTTCCTTCCACAGTTCCTTACGTACTTCAACTTGGAAGAAGACGGTTGAAAAGGGACAAAAAAGAACTATAGAGAAGAAAACATGGAGAAGGTTAGAACTCAATAGTCCAGAACAATTTAAATGGAACAGGATCAGGCAGCAAACTCCCAATCGTAAGCTACTACAGTTTCAATCACTACCATTTTGAGAACTGACTCCCATATCCTTTTCTCTTCTATTCTTTGTTTGTTTCCACCTTCTGTTTCTCTCAATCATTCCTATCTTCCCCCACTTTGCCTAGTTGTAAAAAAAAATCATCAAGATCTGACCTACATCTCAATAGTGTCTACCTCTGCCGTATCTTTCTATTATGGAATCTCTACCTTCCAAAGGAAGGCTTTATCTTAATTTCAAAGCCATCTGCCATAGTCAGAATTCTAAAGTGACTCACAGCCAGAAAAAGGTTGGAAATCCTCTGACCTACTAAAAAAAAGAAAGAGCTAGAAAAAGGGCTATATTCACTTACCACGAACCTGCTTTTTTATTTCTTTGGCAGAATCCAGCCATGTCTGTAAAAAGAAGAAAAGGCATTCACACAGAGCTCCAAAATACATAAACCACAGAGTACCAGAAGCAGGATTACTGACCATCTCCAATAGTGTCTCCAGGTCAACCTACATTTCCAATATTTTTTGCATTAGTTTCACATAGCACAGTAATTTTGAACAGAGAAACAGGGAGCCAGACAGTTGGGCTTGAATCCTAGCTCTACTACTTCCTAGGTGAGTGACTTTAAGCATCTTTGTACTTCAGTTTCCTCATCTATTAGAGGAAATAAAATGAGATATTAGCAGTAGGGCCTATCTCAGAGTTATTGTGAAGATTAAAAGTTAATATATGTAAAGCTCTTAGTAAACAAGAAATGCTAAATAAGCACTTGCTATTTTTATTATTCTGTAAAGACAAATAGAGATCTATAACCAGGATTATTGATCTATAACCTAGATCTTATTTTTCCCTCCAACTCTGACCTCCAGTCTCATTCAAGTTTTCTATGTCAGCACAGCACCTGGTACATGGTTCGTGCTCAGTTAATGTTTACTGAATGAATAACTATTTTGTTTTTCCTGACTACTCTTGCCCACACTAATTTCTCCCTTCACCATTCTCCCACCCCACTTAAAATCTGCACACCACAAGGGCAAGGTTCCTCAACCCATAGTGGACCATGCAAAACTAATGGCACTTAAAAAGAGCCTCACCATTAACATCTTTCATAGGCTCCTTGAGAAATGTTTAAAGACAAAAATTTCTAAATTGAATTGTCTAAAAGATTTTTATTGACATAAGACATATACAGAAAAGTACATAAAACATATGTATAGATCAATAAATTATCAAAGTGAACATATAAGTATAACATTACCAGCACCCCAGGAGCCCCTTTCATGCCTACTCCCAATCCCCCCACCCCATTCCCCCTTTCAAAACGTTTAGAATTGAATTTTAGTCGTATTTAGAAAAGAAGAGTAAGGGGGGATTACTCCTCACCCTGTACCAACAAGGGCAAAGTCCAAGATGACCATCCCATTTGCCCTACCCAAGGAGTGGGCTTGAACACCACAATCTTACATTTGATTATGTATTACACTAACCATTATATATAGTCACCACAACAGATAATAAGTAAAGAGTGAGGATGAGTTTCCTTTTCTCTCCCCTGCCCCTGCAATTAACACAGATGATTAAGAAATATATGTTTTTTAAAATGCCACTTAATATAAAATTATTCTAAAGTATAAAAACTAAGTACATACTTGTTTAAGTCCCATCAGAAAGGGCAGGGGGTAACCTGGGTGTTTCTCCTTCCTCTCTCATTAAGACTAAAGAACTTTGGGGCTTCCCTGGTGGCGCAGTGGTTGAGAATCTGCCTGCTAATGCAGGAGACACGGGTTCGAGCCCTGGTCTGGGAAGATCCCACATGCCATGGAGCAGCTGGGCCCGTGAGCCACAGCTGCTGAGCCTGCGCGTCTGGAGCCTGTGCCCCGCAACGGGAGGGGCCGCGATAGTGAAAGGCCCGCGCACCGCGATGAAGAGCGGTCCCCGCACCGCGATGAAGAGTGGCCCCCACTTGCCGCAACTAGAGAAAGCCCTCGCACGAACCGAAGACCCAGCACAGCCAAAAATAAATAAATAAATAAAATTTAAAAAAAATAAATAAATAAAAAAAAAAAGACTAAAGAACTTTAAGCTGTTATAGGTCCAAAGGCAAAAGAAGACTTTAAAAGCGCCAACTGATAAGTTTTGTGGAACCTCTGAGAACCTTGCAATCCAGAACTCTTAACAAAGACTACTTTCTACCACTGTGGAAGGAACATTTCCCCTACAGAGTGAGGTGACTCCATATTTTCCCTATTTTTAAGAGAAATCTCCCAAAGTAGCCTGAAGCTGCCAAGTTTCTTACAGAGATTCCATGAGCCATTCTATGACTCTAAGGCTAGAATTCCCATCAATCTGACATAGAGAGGGCAAATCCAGATTTGTGCCAATCACATGGGACTCCAAGGTATAAGGTACCTTACAGAACAAAGTATTATTTCTTCAGTATCTAGACCTCCGAATCAAAATCAAAATCAAAAAGTGTGTACAAGACAATAAAAAATCAGTGTGCATAACAATAGGTACTTTATGTTCAATTTAAATTATTCAATTCAGAGCATTTTATTTAGCCAACAAGTATTTAGGAATGCCTCCACGTGCTAGGCACCAAAGTTACAAAAAAGGATTTAAAAATAGTGCTTGTCCTCAAGGAGCTGTCAGTCTAATGGAAGAGCTGAGTAGTGAGCGATTTGTCTTTTCTTAGAGGCAGTTAGGAAATGTTGCTCAAAAGAATGTTTTGGGGGAAAAAAAGGTAAAAAAAAAAAAAAAAAAAAGAATGTTTGGGAGATCTAATTTAGGGTTGAAGAACAAATAAGAGTTAGCCAGGCAAAAAAAGAAGTGGAAGCAATTAGAAAGGCACAGGGTATATAAAGAGAACATGATACATCTGAGTTGCTGAATGTACTTCATCAAAGCTGGAGCACAGAAGTGAAGAGGAGAGATGTAAAATGAAAAAGAACAGTAAGGGCCAGATCATAGAGGCCATAGTATTCCATGCTAAGAGACTTGGACTTCATCAAGTTACAGGCAAGGGAGAATCACTGAAGGATTTAAAATAAGAGTGACACAAATTTGAGGTAGACAGAGAGACCAAATAAGAAGCTGTTGTTGAGAATGATAATAGTCAGGATTTGTGACTGAGTAAATAGGGTGGGCTGATGATGAGAGTTGGTAAAGTATAGTAGTAAACAAAAATTCCTAAGTTGCTGGCTTGGGCAACTGGGTAGATGTGGTACTATTCACTGAAACAGAAAATGTAGGAAAAGGAATAAATTTTCATGAAGAAGAAAGAAATAGCAAAAAACTGAAAACAACCCAAATGTCCATCAACAATAGAATAAATAAATTATGGTATATTTATATAGATACACGTTCAAGGTATCTTTGGAAATCCAAGTGGAATATTTCAGTAGATAGCTGGATAAGCATGTCTGGCACTCAGAAGAGTGATTTGAACCAGAGATATAAATTTGGGCACTTTCCCCATATAGGTGGCAAATGAAGCCATGAAAGTAGATAAAAATCACCCAGGGAGCATATAATAGAGTTAAAAGAAAGAAACTAAAGATAAACCTTGGGGAACATTTACAGTTAAGGGATGAAGAGAGGATAAAGAGCTGAGAAGTAAACTGAGAAGAAGTGACCAGGTGGTAGGAGGAAAACAGGAGAGACTGGTATCACAGAATCCAAAGGAATAGAACAGTTCAAGGATGGATAGGCAAGCTCATCAATGCTGCAAAATGGACAAGGAACATGAAGATGAAAAATTGTCAGATTTATCTTGGCAAGGGCAGTTCAGCAGAGTGGTAAGAGCAGAAATCAAAATGCAGTGAGTTATACCAAGTGCTGGTGAGAATGTGGCACAGCTGGAACTCTTAGTGCTGGTGGGAGTGTGAACTGGTAACACCACTTTGGAAAACTGATAGTATCTACTAAAGCTGAACATATATGTGTCATCCACAACCCAGCAATTCCACTTCTAGGAATCCAACAGAAATGAATATGACAAGATATGCACTAAAAGACATGTATGAGAATGTTCCCAGGAGCAGCATTCATAAAAGCAGCAAACTTTAAACAAGCCAAATGTCCATCAACAGTAGAATGCATAAATAAAGTGTGGTATAGTCAAACAATGAACTATTATACAGCAGCAAGAATGGATGAACTACTGCTACTCGCCACAACACGGATGAAACTCAAAAACATGATATTGAACAAAACAAAAGAAGCCAGACCTAAGAGCACAAACTGTATGGTTTCACTTATGTAAAGTTTAAAAACAGGCAAAACTAATTGATGGTGATAGATGTTAGGAAGACATCTGTTACTTTTGACAGAGCCTGAGGTAGGAGTACTGATTGTTAGGGGCTAGCGGTAGTGACTGGAAGGGGAAACAAAGTGGGATTCTGGAATCCTCCAGAAAAAAATCCTTGATTCATTCATAAATAACTTATTCCAAGCAGGAATAAAATCTAGGAAGCAACTATTGGGTTGGCCAAAATGTTCATTTTGTTTTTTCCGTAAGATGGCTCTAGTAGCACTTAGTTGTCTTCAACTTCATTTGAAACAATTTTGTTGGATTATATGTGACAGGTGTCATATCAGCGTGCATTTAAAAAAAGACTTATCAAAATTGGTGAATTTTTAATATTGAAAATGGAAGGAAAAAAGCAACATTTTCGGCATATTATGCTTTATTATTTCAAGAAAGGTAAAAATGCAACTGAAACGCAAAAAAAGATTTGTGCAGTGTATGGAGAAGGTGCTGTGACTGACCGAATGTGTCAAAAGTAGCTTGCGAAGTTTCATGCTAGAGATTTCTTGCTGGACGATGCTCCATGGTCTGGTAGACCAGTTGAAGTTGATAGCGATCAAATTGAGATATTAACTGAGAACAATCAACGTTATACCACGAGGGAGACAGCTGACATACTCAAAATATTCAAATCAAGCATTGAAAATCATTTGCACCAGCTTGGTTATGTTAATCACTTTGACGTTTGGGTTCCACATAAGTTAAGCCAAAAAAACCCTCTTGACCGTATTTCCACATGCAATTCTCTACTTAAGTGTAATGAAAACGTTCTGTTTTTAAAACAAATTGTGATGGGCGATGAAAAGTGGACACTGTACAATAATATGGAACAGAAGAGATCATGGAGCAAGTGAAATGAACCACCACCAACCACACCAAAGGCTGGTCTTCACCCAAAGAAGGGGATGTTGTGTATATGGCGGGATTGGAAGGGAGTCCTCTATTATGAGCTCCTTCCAGAAAACCAAACAATTAATTCCAACAAGTACTGCTCCCAATTAGACCAACTGAAAGCAGCACTCGACAAAAAGCACCCAGAATTAGTCAACAGAAAATGCATAATCTTACATCAGGATAATGCAAGACCGCATGTTTCTTTGATGACCAGGCAAAAACTGTTACAGCTTGGCTGGGAAGTTGTGATTCATCACCATATTCACCAGACATTGCACCTTCGGATTTCCATTTATTTAGGCCTTTACAAAATTCTCTTAGTGGAAAAAATTTCAATTCCCTGGAAGACTATAAAAGGCACCTGGAACAGTTCTTTGCTCAAAAAGATTAAAAGTTTTGGGGGACTTCCCTAGTGGCACAGTGGTTAAGAATCCGCCTGCCAATGCAGGGGACAGGGGTTCAAGCCCTGGTCCAGGAAGATCCCACGTGCTGTGGAGCAGCTAAGCCCGTGAGCCACAACTACTGAGCCTGTGCTCTAGAGCCTGCGAGCTGCAACTACTGAGTCCACGTGCTGCAACTACTGAAGCCCGCACGCCTAGAGCCCATGCTCTGCAACAAGAGAAGCCACCACAATGAGAGGCCTGCGCACCACAACAAAGAGTAGCCCCCGCTCTCAGCGACTAGAGAAAACCCACGTGCAGCAGTGAAGACCAAATGCAGCCAAAAAATTAAATAAATGAATAAATAAATAATTTTTTTAAAAAAGATGCATCACTGTGAATCTCAGAACACTAAAGAAAGGTAGAAAGAAAGAGAGAAAAAGAAGAGAAGAAGGGGGGGAGGGAGGGAGGGAGGAAGGGAAGGAAGGAGGGTAAAAGATTCTACTAGCCTAATTCTACACAGGGCAAGAGAGAGGGGAGATCATACAAAGCATCACAAATCAGAATGGCTTTGACCTTCTCAATAGCCAACATTAAAAGCTAGAAGACAGTGGAGCAATGCCTTCAAAATTATGAAGGCAAATAATTTCAAGCCTAAAATTCTATACCCAACCAAAATAACAACCAAATACGACAGTACAATAAAGACATTTTCAGACATGCAATGTCTCAAAAAGATTACATCCCATATGTAATTTCTCAGAAGGAGTGCTCTATCAAATACAAGGAAATGCTAAGATAAAGGGGAAACAAGAGAAACATCACAGGAGAGAAGTACAACAAATCCCCAGGATAATGGTGATGGGAAATACCTGGGTCAACTATATACAAGACAGAGAGAGCAACTCATCCAGACTGGAGAAGTATGACTCAAAGAGATAGCATATTGAAGAAGGACTGTCACCACCACGATGGCTTTTGCTACTGTATTGTCCCTTTAACCTGACAATGCTAAGGAAGTCTTCTCCAAATTCATTTTTGTACAGGATTTACTTGGGCCATGTGCAAATGAAGTTCCTGCTTTCCTTTCTATGTTCTACTTCCTGGATCAGCTAAAGACCTTCATTTTAACCCAAAGGAAAACTCTGCTTTGACCTATTTCCAAGAGCTGGAAGTTAGCCATGATGAATTTAGAAGCAGAAAATATAGAACAGCCCATTACCCCAACCATATCCTGTAAGAACCTGGCCCATCAGACCTGCCAGATGCCCCAAATATGATAAGCTCTATGTTTCCCAGGATTCACTTGTCCACTGACTTCCCCAGAAGGGGTTCTTATAAACAATCAGAGAAGTTGAAACTAGATTATGATTCAGAGACATCAACTTTTTTTCCCAGAAATATTTTATCTAAGGGGGACAATAAAGCCTTTTTTTACACAGCCAGATTTGTTGTTTGCTGTACAATCAAATTCAGCTTTTACATTGGGCACTTTTAACATCACTTTATACAGAAATATATCAATGAATATAAATAAAGCAATTTACTATTTTCTCATTAAAAAATAAATAGGATAGTGAAAACTACTATAAGGAAATAAAACTTGCTGATAGGATAGAGTATGGATGACACCAACAATGGCAAAAAGTTTTCAATGCAATTGGAAGGTTTTGTACCAATGTGAGCACTGGAAGCTCAACTGCAAGATGAAAGAATTTCCTCTGCTGAATGCCTTTAGATGAGCCAGCTCCCAGCAATTTAAGTATATTTGGTTCATAGAAAAATTACAACAGTTACATTAAACAAGTAGGTACTGGTACTCAGTGACTTCATTTATATGCCAAATTCAAGTATTCTCAAATATTCTAACATAAACCTGAGTGGGGTACACACACACAATATAAAAACATTCGATTTTATCTCACTGAGCTTGTATAACATAAAATACTTTTCAAAGTATTTTCCTCGATTCATGGGAGAACTTTCTAACTCACAGCTGCATAAAGTTTTTCACTGTAGTATTAGAGGTATTGTTTTGTTTTTCAATTACGTTCAATCTTTCCTTACTAAGTACACTGTATCTTGGAGAGGCAGGAATAAATACATTCTTAACAACAGTAAATGAATTAAAACAATTTTGGGGGGTCAGTTTCTTATCTTACAAGCAGTCTTCTCACCTTAGAGGTTGCATTATCCCAAATGGCTAGACCAAAGTAGTCTTCTTCCAAAAGATTGAGGTGTTCACATACTCGTTTAAGTAAATCTTGTCCCTTAGCATGTTTCTGCAAAGATACACATACTTTAGTTGAGGTTTCCTCTTATTCCTGCATTTATCACGAAATAACATAAAATGTCACTTTCCAATTTTCTCTTTTATCCTTGGTTACTAACACTTTCAGATGGCTGCACAGTGCAAGTAGAACAAAGTGAGTAACAAAAATCCTGTTTCTTAATTTGTCAGTTTAAATATGCAACACATTTATAGTTGCTTGGAAATGCTGCTACAATTCAAAGCAAAATTCCGTCAAGCATCCCCCACCTCCATCCTAAACATTACATTCTTTATTTTTGGTGTATTTCCTGAAGCCTGCTATGGGTCGCTGTCAGTCAGCATGAGCACCTGACCTAACTGAATCAGCTGTCGACACTGACAATTAACAGTGACTATGGAAATCATTAGACTCTCTATCATTCCCAGACGAAATGTCCCAAGACAATGAGCTATGTCTCAACTCCCTGCAATCTCTTTCAGAAAAATGCATAAAGTATAAGATTTTAGATACCCTCCAGACATTACCCGTTGCAGTGGCTCTTACAGTGGTGCTACAAATCATTTCTTAATGTTTCTCTACCCAGAAAATCAAACCATTACCAATTTGGGGTACTTGTATTCCTGTTTATAGGGAGGAAATGCCATAACTTAGGGACTGAGATTTAGAGTGAAAAAGTCCCTGCTTTTTCATTTACTAGCTAAACAACCTGAGTCAATTCCTGAACATTAGCTTTCTCATCTGTAAAGTGATAAGAATATGTATACCTGTCCTACCTAACTACTGGAATTGTTGAAAAAAATTAAACATGCTGGACTTCCCTGGTGGCACAGTGGTTAAGAATCCACCTGCCAATGCAGGGGACACGGGTTCGAGCCCTGGTCCGGGGAGATCCCACATGCCGTGGAGCAACTAAGCCCGTGAGCCACAACTACTGAGCCTGCACCCCACAACTACTGAAGCCCGCGCGCCTAGAGCCCATGCTGCACAACAAGAGAAGGTGCGGCAATAAGAAGCCTGCGCACTGCAACGAAAATAGCCCCCGCTCGCTGCAACTAGACAAAGCCCGCGCGCAGCAATGAAGACCCAACGCAGCCAAAAATAAATAAATTTATTTTTAAAAAAATAATAATAATAACTTTTTTAAATAATAAAAAAAATTAAACGTGCTAATGTCTTCTGAGAAATACATTTTTTAAAACTTCCAAAAAATTAGAAACCTATTTTTGGCACTTATACATGACATGTCCTTCTCTCAATGAGCTGAGCTATTTTTAATGACTATTAGTAATTCACATAGATGTTAATTCATTTTTAGACTTATCCCGTCTATATTACATCATTTTCTTCATTTTCTCCCTTCTATGTTTTCACTCTATATGACAGAGATGATTAGGGAATTCTTCACATACAGGTCCCTACTCCCTTATTTATAATTCCAAAATTCAGAAGTTCTAAAAAGTAAAAGGTTGGGCTTGTTTATTTTGTTTTTGTTCAAAGCTCATCTGAAGGCAAATTCTGACCTGAACTGTTATGGGCTATTTTTTATCCTTATTTATCCAACTTAGAGTGAATCTTCATATATTTTACCATAGAAATAATGTGTTTGATAATGTACCTACTGCTACACACTCTGCTGGGAATATTATGAAATTTGCAGAATATGTACTTGTTGCTTTTCTAAAACCCAAAATATTCTGAATTCTAAAACCCAAAATATTCTGAATTCTGAAACACATCTGCCCCCAAATGTTTCAGATATAAGGGACCCATATCTAGATTTTGGTCTGAATGGGAAGAATGAGTGTGGAATAGCTTTCCCCATCTCTAGACTAGCTAGTGGCGAGAAGCAGAAAGAGCAGACCCTAGGTCTTCTCCAGTTACCAGGTGTAGTAACTATTTTAAAAATGCAACAGTGTGTTTTTCTTGATTTCTCTTTCAAAACTTGGAGAGGGAATTCCTATTAGTAAATACAGTGTAATATTTTAGACTACTTATTTGTGTTTTGATATATTTGCATATAAATAATTCAATTTCAAAATAATTTTTTACACACCTAAGATACAAGCATATATGAATTATATGTTTTATCAAAAGGCTATTATTAGTAATAATCACAACAATTGCTTTTCATCAAGCATATCATAATTGACAATTACTGCTCTAGTTAAAAAAATAGCTGATAGATTTTTAAGGACTTTTAACTTGTCTTGAAGAAGCAAAAGAATAACTGAAACAACTCTGACATTTTTATTCCATCTTGATTCAATTATTTATTCTTTCTGGAAATAATAGAGAATTTTAATAAATGGGGTTACTTGATTTAAGTTTTTTATATCCTATCTCATGGAGCTAAAGAAATACATTAAATAAAGCTCACTAAGGTTTAGATCTGGGAGAGCAGAAATGAACAGATAGTAATTTTTTTTTTTTTGATAAATACAATTATGGGGACTCCTAGACCTAGAAATTGAAGCTATCCTGGGAAATCTAGTCATGGAAGAGCACTCTACAAATAACAAACCAATTTTTTTCTTAAAGAAAATGATTTTGGATTATAAAAGTAACACGTGCTCAATTCACAAGATTTGGCAGATATAGAAAAAACTGGAGAAGAAAATAAGACTCACTCATAATCCTTCCACACCTCCACCTCCAGAAAATCACTATTAACATTTCAGCCCATAGAAATATTCATTATACTGGGTCTTATCTCAGGCCATGGCACCACTTACCCAGCCCCACATGAAACAATTTGTAAGAGTTCTAACTACTTGAAATTGACATGTGCTCACCTCCACAACACATTCATAAACTGTGTCATCCAACAAAGAAACCTTGCAATGCATGTTTCTGTGTCTTCTGATCGATTTCTGGGAAGCTTTTAATTCTCTTTCTGCTATTGATTCAGGACTTTCTTCTTTTACTTCTATTTTAGAGCAGTCTTCAAGTCCTCCTCCTTCCTCAGTCTGAAAATCGGGATCTTCTCTGTGTTCTTCCTGAGCAGGCTACATACCCATGACATCACCAAGTCAGTAACGAAGACATTTCACAAAACATGCCGTATACACGTTTGCCTATAATACTGCTACCAATAAAAACACTAACTGAAGAAGGAAAACTGTTAAAACAAATACAAGTGATATTAAGATTATTTTTCTGTAAGAGATATTATGATCTCCCAAAAGATCTACAGACTCTGCTATTCTCAAAACTTTATGATAGAAGGTAGAATCCCATCTTTCAAATCAATAAATGAAGGTTTCAGGTAAACCAGAGGACAGCAATCTGTTGTTCTCAGCACTATATTTTCTCCCTGACTATGCCATTGCCTATTATTAAAACCTATTAAAACTGAAACATCTTTGTCCTATGCTCCTCAATTTTAGTGAGGTAGCCTTATGAATTGCAAAACGAGTTGTGATTTGTCATGTAGTCTAAATTTTATGAATGGGGAATTCCCTGGTGGTCCGGTGGTTAAGACTCCACGCTCTCACTGCCAAGGGCCCAGGTTCAGTCCCTGGTCTGGGAGCTAAGATCCCAAAGGCCTCGAGGCGTGGCCCAAAAACAAACAAACAAACAAACAAAAAAAACCCCATAAAATTTTTTGAATGGCTAAGAGGGATTCTTGGGACCATTTCAGAGCATAAGGCAACATATGTATAGTAGGCTAACAACTGTAAATACCAATTAACTCATTTTTACCAGGTATCAACCATGATAAATTGCAAAGAAGATTCAAAGAAGCAAGAGACAGATTGAAATCTAGATCTCCTAGGGCAATCATTAACTCATCCCAAAGTAATACAGGTAAGTGAGACAACATTTTGGCATACACTTACTCACTTTCTTCACAATAAAATTGCTGAAAGGTTCTTAACTAAACCTCACTAATTCTTTTCTTTCAGAAAAAATACGTAGTTGACATTTAGGAAAAAGGATTTAATTATTTGGCTCCTGCTCCTCCTGCATTAGATATTGGAGGTGGTCTACAAGTCTCCTTCCCATCCTTCATGACCCTCTTAAATGTTACCTCTTCATTAAGGCCTTCACTGGCTATCCTCTCTGGCCTATCCCCACTCTACTAGTATTCTTCATGTTAGTACCCTGTTTATTGCCTTCATAACATTTATTACAATAAATAATTAATTTGTATTTACTACTTTTTTTGTCTCTTCCATTAGACTATAAAGTTACCAAGAGTAGGGATCATGTTTGTTCAATAATAATAATATTTAATAATAATCATGAGAATAATAACAAACATTTATATAGAAATTACAATGGGTCATTTACTGTTCTAAAAGCATTACTTACATGAACTCATTTAACCCTATGGGGAGGGTACTATTATTATCCCCCCTTGACAAATAAGAAACTGAGACCAGAGAAGTTAATTTGCCTAGGATCATACAGTCAGTAAGTTACATACCACTTTGACTCCAGAATTCATGATCTTAAACCTCTTTGCCATATTACAGTTTTTATTTACCAATGTATGTCCAGCTTAGGGCCTGGCACACACAGCAGGTTTTCAGTAAATTTGTTGAGTAAATAAATATTAAAAAATGACACATGGCTTCCAAAAAATCCAAGGTACCCTAGATGAAGGTTGGTGCAGTCCTACGATGCAAACTCACTTTTAAAAAATCTGGTATAGAAAAGGACCACTCAAATGAAATTCTACTATGAAATCAATGAATGAGATTTTAGTTAAATCTAAAATTAACTTTGTCATCTGTTTCAACTTCAGTACAAATGCTATGATCTTTAGACAAAACAGACGAGCCCTGATTCAAATGCTAACTAAAACAAGATATGGATTTTTGCATACATAAAGCAAAGGAGAAAAAAAGCAATTAAGAACCTCTTGAAAGTACCAGGCTTCCTGAAAGATAATGTAATTTAACTCTTTTGGTACTCCTAAAATTAAATTAAATTAATGACATTAAGATATGTAGCTTCTGGGCTTCCCTGGTGGCGCAGTGGTTGAGAATCTGCCTGCTAATGCAGGGGACGCGGGTTCGAGCCCTGGTCTGGGAGGATCCCACGTGCCGCGGAGCAGCTGGGCCCGTGAGCCACAACTACTGAGCCTGCGCGTCTGGAGCCTGTGCCCCGCAACGGGAGGGGCCGCGATGGTGAGGGGCCCGCGCACCGCGATGAAGAGCGGTCTCTGCACCGCGATGAAGAGTGGCCCCCACTTGCCGTAACTGGAGAAAGCCCTCGCACGAACCGAAGACCCAACACAGCCAAAAAAAAAATAGAGAAATAAATAAATAAAGTAGCTATAAAAAAAAAAAAAAAAAAAAAAAGATATGTAGCTTCTCTGCCTTTACTGTTCATGTTTATTAACTAAGTAATAATAACTAACATTTACTGAGTGCTTATAATATGTCAGGCAATGTCTTAAGAGCTTTACATGTTTATCTCTTTTAATCCTCATAATGGCCAAATAAGGTGAACATTATTATCCTCATCGTACAGAGGAGAAAACTGATAAAGCAAAAGTGTCACTTCTCTGCGCCTGAACCCTCTAGTCTGATTCCATAGCCTGCATTCTTAACTATTATATTATAAATAAAATTTTGTTTTCAACCTTGTTTCACTATAGCAAGTACACAATAACAACTTTTTCCTAAACTTTACTCTTAGCACTTTCACTAAAAACATTCGATTTTATCTTAGCACTTTTGATGTATAAGTAATCATTCTAGAAATACATATATTTTTTTAAGTCTAATGAAACTGTATAGCCCAAACCTGAGACCTATAATAGAAACATATAGGACTTTCATTTTTTACAATGCAGATAATGCCCACATGCTTCAGAAAAAAAAAGACTTTGAAAATAACTCTTAATTTGTAGTTCAATAGGCCTGAAAATAAATGGGATTCCTAGAAAATAGTTTGAGTTACAGTACTAATATTTTCTCATGATTTTTGGACAGATGACCAAATTCACAACTCATATTTAGTTTACACTGTGACACAATTAAGGCTCCACCCAACTACTGTATGTTACAAAGGTGATATAAAGAGCTAACTTTCCTCATCTATATCCTACACTCTGTAGGAATATGACCTAGTTGGAGAAAATGACAAAGATAAGGCAGACATGGTTCAAACTTATCACACACCTCTGGGTGGTCTGAATCTATCTCATGACTTTTATAAAGATATCCATAAAAGGACCATGTTTGCTGATAAATTACCCCATTTCTAATAATTCCACCAAAATAAACTCTAAACCACTTCACTTTCTTTCCATCCCCCCGCCTCATTAAAAATCCTGGACTTTTTGCATTATAATAGCAAAATGTAAACTCATTTGATACATTTCTTTTCTTTCATTTTCTTTTCTTTGATTTATGCAGTATAAGTATCTTTTTAAAAATCAAGTTACCATACGACCCAGCAATCCCACTACTGGGCATATACCCTGAGAAAACCATAATTCAAAAAGAGTCATGTACCAAAATGTTCATTGCAGCTCTATTTACAATAGCCAGGACATGGAAGCAACCTAAGTGTCCATCATCGGATGAATGGATAAAGAAGATGTGGCACATATATACAATGGAATATTACTCAGCCATAAAAAGAAACGAAATGGAGTTATTTGTAGTGAGGTGGATGGAGTTAGAGTCTGTCATACAGAGTGAAGTAAGTCAGAAAGAGAAAAACAAATACAGGGCTTCCCAGGTGGCGCAGTGGTTGAAAATCTGCCTGCTAATGCAGGGGACACGGGTTCGAGCCCTGGCCTGGGAAGATCCCACATGCCGCAGAGCGGCTGGGCCCGTGAGCCACAACTGCTGAGCCTGCGCGTCTGGAGCCTGTGCTCCGCAACGAGAGAGGCCGCGACGGTGAGAGGCCCGCGCATCGCGATGAAGAGTGGCCCCCGCTTGCCACAACTGGAGAAAGCCCTCGCACAGAAACGAAGACCCAACACAGCCAAAATCAATCAATCAATCAATCAATCAAACATACGCATCTGATTCAAGATCCTCAATTAAAAAAAAAAAAAAAAAAAAAAGAAAAACAAATACAGTATGCTAACACATATATATGGAATCTAAGGGGAAAAAAAAAAAAAGGTCATGAAGAACCTAGTGGCAAGACGGGAACAAAGACACAGACCTACTAGAGAATGGACTTGAGGATATGGGGAGGGGGAAGGGTAAGCTGGGACAAAGTGAGAGAGTGGCTGGACATATACACACTACCAAATGTAAAATAGATAGCTAGTGGGAAGCAACCGCATAGCACAGGGAGATCAGCTCGGTGCTTTGTGACCACCTAGAGGGGTGGGATAGGGAGGATGGGAGGGAGACGCAAGAGGGAGGAGATATGGGAACATATGTATATGTATAACTGATTCACTTTGTTATAAAGCAGAAACTAACACACCATTGTAAAGCAATTATACTGCAATAAAGATGTTTAAAAAAAAAAAATCAAGTTACCATTGACTACATGAATTTCTTTAGAGCAGAAACTCCAAAGCATCATGTTACTTATTACTAACAACTGGCTAGTAAGAAATAAAACCAAATGTTCTTAAATGAAAAGTAAAGTGTATAACCTCCCTTCACCTCCCACACATTCGCACACCCTTACCTGTGTTTCTGCACTGCTTAATGAATGAAGATCCAAGGATGGGTCTGTTTTGAGCTCAGGCTCAGGAGCTGCAATTGGGGCCTTTAAAATGATCTCTTCGTCAAGACTGGCTCCAAATTCTATCTCTTTATGACCTTCACCTTTCTCTTTCGCTGACTCTACTTCTTTGCCTTCTTCCTCAGAGACCTGAGATTTAGGCCTTTTGAGAAATGAGGAGAACAGCCGTGACAGGCCCCTGTTTTCTGATGTCCGCTCCTTGTTCTTGGTCAAATCTTCATGTGTTGGAGTGTCTCCATTAGATGTTTTCAGCTTCTGCTCACACTGATTATCTCCCTCGGCTGCTGCTTGAGAAGCCTCTTCCAGCTGAGTTTCCTGTTGACCCGAGTTTGTGGCTCCCTCACCCTCTTCTTTCTGTTGTTGCTGCTGTGGATTTTCAGCCTCAGCCACTAAACTCTTCTCTGTTGTCATGACGTTGCTATTAAAAAGAAGACGGAAAAGGGGAGCTCTTAGAAGCAAAACACATTACTGAAGGCAAAACCCTCACTTGGGTCAAGTGTACCAGAATTAATATTTTTAGGTATTTAATCACCAATAGACAGTACTCCAGTCCATTAAACATAAGACTTTCCGTTAAAGCACAAAAATATCTTACCTATACATCCTGGATAAATTATTAATGCCTTGACTTGCTAAAGTTATGACATAGAGAAATTAGCTTAAAATAGTACCCTCTGAAGCCACCTTAGTGAAATGTATCATATTTTAAATTCAAAGCTCAGAACTGGACATAGCAAATACAGTTTTATCCTTCCTAAAAAAAAAAAGATGTTATTTATACACTGTCCTTTGAGGGTATCAATCTTCAGGTGCTGGATTTGCAGGAATTATATGCAAAAGTCTCTACACCCCAAGAGATAATGGGATTAAAAGGTTCCCCAACTCTTTATTATTCTTTTTCTTTATATTTCTCAGAATGCATAGACTTCATATTAAGAACAGAAATGTAGAATTCTGTTCATTTGTTATCAGACTTGACAACAGCAATGACAAGTATACAGTTAAAATAATCACAAAAGAATTCCTTAGGTTTTCATGTTACAACAGTAAATTACAACCTCTTGCAGAAGAATACGACTTTAAGTTCTTTAAGACCTTTCTTCCTTCTGACAAATATGATTTTGAATGCTCAACATTTTTAAGAGTAGCAGTGAACTATTACAACAGAGGAAACTAGAGAAATAATAGAGAAAAAGAAACAAAATAGAGAAGAAAAATTTAGAAAGCAAATGTTGATTCAAGTATAAGAGAGGAGAAGGCAGGCTGTAGACCTCACATATTTCAAACTTGTTGGTTTCTAGCCTCTTGATCTCAAAAATCGCAGTATTATTAGTTAAGCCACATAATAATGCCAAAGAGCAATGTCACATCTAGTTTACTAAAGGATAACCAACACACAAGGGAACTTTTGAGCAATTTGACTACTGATGGCCTTACACTTTGATTCACTGCTATACCTAAAAGTACTCCACTCAAAAAGCAGCATTTACATTGTCTCTGCACCTGCTCCATACTATTTAGATGAAGTAATTTCATTTGGATGTTAACAATCCGAATTAATGAACCATATTTAGCTCATTCCCTCCTCAGGACCTCTACACTTGCTGTTCTCTCTGCCTATGATGTTCTTCTCCTAGATATTTGAAAGATGGTCCTCTCCTCATTACTGCCTCTGCTCAGACGTCACCTCTTTAGAAAGCCCTCCCATACACACCCTATCTAAAATAATGGCCCTTACTCCTCCAGATGGCCTCACAGCACCTACTGTACTTATTATTATTTACGAATATGTTAACTTATTTGCTTACTGGTTTATTGTCTTCTCTCCCCCCAGCTAAAATGTAAGTTCCATGAGGACAGAATGGTCCCTGGCACGTTATACATATCAATAAAAGTCTGTTGAATAAATTAATTTCAATTGACTATACCTGACAAATAAAAACTGCAAAGGTGTTCTCTAAATTATTCAAGTAAATTTACTTCAAATGCATAGGTCCTATGCTAGGTGCCTGGGATACAACAGTAAACAAAACAAAACAAATAAGGTCTATGTCATCATGGAGTTTATATTCTTGATTCAACTTTAACCAGTATAATGAAAGAAAACTTAAGAGAACTCATTTACAATATGAGTGAAATCTAAATATTTGTGTGTAAATGGAACAAAACAGTGAAAACAACGGAAGGAAGCTAATGGTACTGAGAGCTATTTCTGTGTCAGGTCCCGGGTAAGGGATATTATCTACATTATTTAAATTAAGCCTTTCAACAACCCTGAAAGGGAAAATGGAATTGCTTAACCTCATAGTTGAGGAAACTGAAACTCAGAAAGTAATTGGCCCAAGGTCACACTGCTAGTAGGTGACAAACCACTATAAGTGGTATTGAAATAAATAAAGGTATATTAATAAAAGGAAAAGCCTTTATGTGAGCTCTTACTGCTGATCTACTTAAATTATTTTATTTTGAGCATTAAAAATATTTTAAGCAATAAAAATATTTACAAAAGCATATTTTCTAGTCTCATCTATTAAGTCATCAAAATTATTCTGCACTAATAAAATATAAAATTCAGTCTTTATAACATCACTTAAACATTTACCAACCAATACACATTCTGAATTTGCTACCCTTGAGTGAGGTACGCTTGTACTTAAAAGAAATAAGCTTCTTTTCAATTCCTCCTTATATTAGGAGTAGGCAATTGATTTTTCCAAAATTCTTTTTCTTTAATCTCTAAGTAATCAAACTTGACCCAGAAAGAAAACTTGGATATCAAACCACCAGCTATTCTAAAAGAGTAATGATTTGATTTCAGAGCACCAATTTACTTCATACTTCCTTTGCAAAAATAAACAGAGGACAGGCTGAGAATTGAGCACTATTTTCCATGGATTTCAGATATGACTTTATCATTCATCTTACTGAAAAGACACAGAAACCACTTCTATATTAAAATTTTCCTATACAACAGACTTTACAACAAGGTCTCATAAAGATCCATAAAAAAATTACAAATCATTTGGGAACATTTTAGCAGATATGAAAATCACTCAAACCTCACTTCTAACAATCTTGTTCTTGTATCTTTCAGTAAATAAAGAGTATTTTTCTTGTGTTTTCAATATTTTCTTATCATTAAAAAAAGAAAAAAGATCTTCTAAGGATATTCCTATAATTGCTTTCACATGAAAGGGTGTCATCTCTAAGAAAATAGCTGAATGAGTACTCAGTTGTTTAAAAACACACACACACACACAGATGGTAACAATCTGTGTGCTATATGAATGCTTGTTAAATTTTAATGTGCATTGAATCACCCAGTAATCTTGTTAAAATATAGATTCTTATTCAGCAAGTCTGGAATGGGGCCTGAGACTCTGCATTTCTAACAAGTTCCCAGATGTTGCCAGTGCTGCCGGCCCACTGACCACACTTTGAGTAGCAAGGCAGAGAAAACCATTATTTCTTTGGAAACATACTCGAAATGCCTGAGAAACAAAGATGGCAAAAAGCTACTTTCAGAAAGTGGAATATGAACAGTGAGAAATACTTGACACACTAAATGCTCAACAAATGTTTGCTGAATTAATGAATGAAGCATGGGCTTCCCTGGTGGCTCAGTGGTTAAGAATCCGCCTGCCAATTCAGGGGACACGGGTTTGAGCCCTGGTCTGGGAAGATCCCACGTGCTGCGGAGCAACTAAGCCCATGGGCCACAACTACTGAGCCTGCGCTCTAGAGCCCAAAGAGCCACAACTACTGAGCCTGCGTGCCACAACTACTGAAGCCCGTGCACCTAGATCCCATACTCCTCAACAAGAGAAGCCACTGCAGTGAGAAGCCCACGCACTGCAACAAAGAGTAGCCCCTGCTCACCACAGCTAGAGAAAGCCGGCGCACAGCAACAAAGACCCAACACAGCCAAAAAAATTTTTTAAATAATAAATAAAATAAATTTTTAAAAAATGAATGAAGCAAAGAATGCAACATATTATTAAATGTAGAAGCTGACGATTAACATTTTTTTTAGAACTCATTTGGTGCTTAATCAAAAGTTAATTGAAATTTTTAACCGCAGATCTGTGGCAATTTCAAGTTGTCTATGCAGCCATGACACTTGCCTAGAGTCAGTTTCTGTGTATCTCTATTGATATGCTCTCTTTGCCACATTTAGGAAGGAATGATCCAGTCATATGAATTAAGAATTAAAGAACAACATCTATCAGTGCAAAACCAATACATTTTGCCACATAACTGGACATATGTAAAAAACAAGCTGAATACAAGTAAAAAAGAGATGAGAACACAATATAAGGAACAAGCAGAAGGGCAAACGAATTCTTAGAACTTATAGAAACCAACCTCAGATAATATCATAAATGCAAGAAAACAACCAGGAAATGAGACAATGCAGATTCAGCAGAGATGCTACAATTCAGTCTATGCAAGGAAAAACAGATAAAAATGAATTATTAAGGGCAGTTTTCACGTTCCTTTCCAGCCACGTACACATGGGTAGCAATGCATTTAGTAAGAGCCACAAGAGCAAAAGGAGGTGGGGTGGATGGGGGATATAAAAAATGAAACCGATAAATCAGGCAAGTATCTCCAGTTAACTCTGAGACTGATCAGAAATAAAAAATAAATAGCAAAAAGAAAAAAATCCTATGGGCCATTTACTAAAAGCTCAAATAAACTCATCCTGACAAATCTGTTACACATGCAGCCAAGTTCTCCACCTTACAGAAGATAGAATGGGTAACCAGAAAAAAAGGCACAAAAAAATCAAGCAGCAAAGACAGGATAAATGCTCTACAAACAGGCCCTTCCTTTGTAAATGATACTATTTTTCATTCTGGACCCAAATTCCAAAAGGAGGTATCTATTTACTTAATGTCAGAAAGAGGTCTTCTGATTAAAAAAAAAAAAAAAATCAGCACAGCCATGAAGACAAAGTGATGAGTTCCCATTCCATTTCAATCCTAATCCTCCAAACCCCAGGAATTATACCCCATCTGGTATCAAAGATACACTTGTTTTAACAGTGTACATCTGTTGACTTCAGGCAAATCAGATCTTTAAAAACCTGATACTGAGCAGATTGCAAGGGCCAGATGATATCTTTCAACTTTTTTGTATCTCTTTCTAACATTAGTATGGTCAGTGCTCCACTAATGTTTAAGTGGAAAACTTGGTAAAAAAAAAAAACTACAGTTTGGCACCATTAAGAAAATTTCCCTTACAATCACCAATTAGGGATAAAATTTAATAATTTAATTATTGGTAATACTCCTCAAATTAGCTCACTGAACATCTGTCAGTGTTTACTGGGTGCTAATCATGTATAAGGTTTTGGCTCAGCTATTTGAGAGGGACCCAAAAAAGATAATATACAATTCTTAAGGAGATAAGACATATATACAAATTACTAAAACACAAGGCAGTACCCGGTGCTTAATCAGACAAGGCCTCATGAGTGGAACCAATTAAGCACTAGAGAAGTACAAAGTAAGTACTTTCAACTAGAGTGATCACAAAAGGCCATGTGGAAAGGGCGCTTTTTAAGTTACGCTTTGAAGGATGAGTGTAAGATGTCAATACAAAACAACCTAAAGTGCAAAGGACAAATGAAATTCCAGATACGGGACTGAACTAGCATTAGTAGAATACTGTAGCTATTCAAGAATTAGCAAGTAGTCCAGACTGGGTGATATAGGGCTACAAAAGGGAAGTAGAAGGAGATAAGTTTAGATTAGTTGCCATTTAAAATTAATTCTAACTGAAATAATAATAATAGTAGCTACTTTTATTGAGTACCTACTAAACACCATACATTATTCTACACACTTTACCATGTTATCTTAGAACCATTCTATAAGGCAGGTGTTTTCACTTCCCAGATAAATATCAATAAACACATTCTGGGAGGTTAAAAGTTTTGCCTCAGATCATAGAAGTAAGCCCATGTTTTAATGAAACTATTAATATACTACAAGCTGGTGATTCTATTATAAATTCCCAGTATAGTGTCTGTCTTTCCAAATCTTGGTATTTCTACCCCACTGTTCTCTGCTAAAGAAAACCCTATCTGGAACCCTCCTACACTGTTGGTGGGAATGTAAATTGGTGCAGCCACTATGGAAAACAGTATAGATGTTCCTTAAAAAACTAAAAATAGAGCTACCATATGATCCAGCAATTCCACTCCTGGGCATCTATCCAGAAAAGACAAAAACTCTAATTTGAAAAGATACATGTACCCTAATGTTCACAGCAGCACTATTTACAGTAGCCAAGACATGGAAACAACACAAGTGCCCATCAACAGACAATTGGTTTAAGAAGATGTGGTATAAATATACAATGGAATATTACTCAGCCATTAAAAGAATGAAATATTGCAGCAACATGGATGGCCCTAGAGAATATCATACTAAGGGAAGTAAGTCAGACAGAGAAAGACAAATATTATATCACTTATATATGGAATCTAAAAAATAATACAAATAAGCCTATATACAAAACAGAAACAGACTCACGGACAAAGAAAACAAATTTATGGTTACCAAAGGGGGAAAAGGGAAGTGAGGGAGGGATAAATTAGGAGTACTGGATTAACAGATACAAACTACTATACAAAAAAAATAGATAAGCAAGAAGGATTTACTGTATAACACAGGGAACTATATTCAATATCTTTTAATAACCTATCTTGGAAAATAAGCCAAAGAAAAAAAAATATATATATATATAACTGAATCACTTTGCTGTACACCTGAAACTAACACAATATTGTAAATTAACTACACTTCCAAAAGGAGGAGGGGGAGGGGGAGGGGGAGAGGAAACTCCTATCTGTTAAGAATTTATGGACAGGCTTTCAATCTGGCCAAGACCACCTCTATTCCCACCAATTTCAAGTCCCCAATTCATGTACATATATTTCTCTTCCCATGGAGTGTATGTGAAGATGGAATGGGGAGACAGGGAAAGACAGGCAAAGAAAACAGATTATGAAAGGACTTGAATATCATGCTAAATAGTTCAGACTTTATCCTGAAGGCAGAGGAGAACCACTGAAGGTTTTTAAACAGGGAAATGGATAAACAAAGTGGAGGCAGGACAGACTAGAAGCAGAGAGAAACTCAACAAATGACTGGGTAAATTCAGGTTATCAGTGAATAAATTCACAATGGGAATCCCTAGGGAAGCTGAAACCAATACTGGGCAGAGAAACTTGAAAAGCCTTGCAACCAAGGTTTAAGAGCTACTGGTTGCCCTTAGTTTCTCTAGCTTATTCTCATTAGCATGTTTCTCAATAACACAGGCAATTTCATGTCTGAGCCCGAAGGTATTTTTATAACATACTTCCTTGACCCACTCTGATAAATGGCTTAGTAAAAGAGGTCTAGCAATAGAACCAAAGTAGAAAAGAGAAGGGAAAAGAGACGGATATCTCACAGGCATCTCAGTACATGTCCAAAATTAAACTCTTGATTCTCTTTTTCCTATCCCAGTAACTGGCTTAATCATACCATCTAGTAGCACTAACCAGAAACCTAAGTGTCATCCTTGGCTCAGCCTTCTCCATTTCGCTTCCCGATCAAATCCATCTGTTAATCCCATAACCTCCAAAACAGAATTAGAATCAGTCTACTTTTCACCTTCTATACCACTACCATGTTTGTGCAAGCCTCTTTCACTTCTCCTTGTGTGATCTCAACACCCTCACCTTGTTCCACTTTCCTCCTAGCCTCTATCCTATAGTCATACTAGCCAAGTGCTCTCCTGGCTTAAGTCATTTGTACATGCCATTTCCTTGGACTGGAATACACCCCCACCCCTTCAATAAGGCTGGTTTCTTCTTATGCTTCAAGATTCAGCTTGAATAATTCCTCCTCAAAACAACCTTCCTTGACTGCCCTAATATCTACATAAGTCTCCCCATAAGTCCCTTCCCCATTTCTCTAGCCAGTACCTATTTATTTCCTTCACAGTACTTCTCTCAATGTATATGAACATACTTGTTGTTTATCTGTCAGTGTCTGTCTTCCCCAATCCACCACCTCCAACCACACTGAAATATCCATGACAGAAGGACTGTTTTCCCTTCCATGGTATACCTAGTACTTAGAACTGAACTTGTGCTGCTACCTAGCACAGAACCTAGTACCTAGCACAGAACACTGTAGATATTCAATAAGTATTTGTTCAGTAAATGGATAAATATAAGGAAAAAGAATAACTTAGGTTTAACCATATCAATTATACATATACAGGATGGATGTTATTCAATTTGACAACAGTTCATAAGAAAAGAATGTTAAGGTCTTGAGTGAACACACTCCAACAGAGATAAAATTCTAAAACAGCTAACAATCTTTAGCTTCATTTCTAGACTTACAATGACCAAAGCACTCATTTGACTCTTCAACATGTATTTTCTGAGAATGTTACAGTGTTCTAGGCAATATGGTAAGCAGTAGGGCTACAACAGTGAGAAAGACAAACATAGTCCCTGACCTCCTGGGCTACACTCTCCATCCAGAAGATCATGGAAAGTTACAATTGCTCAGTTCTCATTAGTTATATTACATCTTAAATCTTACATTCAGCTCTGGGCAGTTTATTTTAAAGCAGCAGTCCCCAACCTTTTTGGCACCAGGGGCCAGTTTCGTGGAAGACAATTTTTCCACAGACGGGGCGGGGGTGTGGGGGTGGTGGAGGGCGGGAGGATATGGTTCAGGCAGTAATGCGAGTGATGGGGAGCGATGGGGAGCGGCAGATGAAGCTTCCCTCTCTTGCCCACCACTCACCTCCTGCTGTGCAGCCCGGTTCCTAACAGGACGGGGACTGCGATCGGTCCAGTCTGGCAGTTTGGGGACTCCTGTTTTAAAGAAACCTGTTTTAAAGAATCTGTCCAAAGAAGAGATAGAACATAATGATGGAATTTGAAACCATGTCATAAGGTAAATAACTGAAAGGTATTGGGATACTTAACCTAGAAAAAGAAAACAGGGAACAGGGAAGTGATTGCTGCCCTCACAAATTTCAAGAGCTGCCACATTCTATGTGATTCCTAAGAGCAAAACTCAGATTAGTCAGTGGAAATTACAAAGACACAGTTTTCATTTCAAAATAAAAGGAAGAAATTCCTAATAATTTGAGATATCTAATAATTTAATGATCTGCTTGGGAATGGTGAGCTTATCATCACTGGAAATATTCAGTCAGAAGCTGAATGACCATCTGTCATGGATGCCAGAGAAAGGGTTCTTCCATTAAGTGGGTCCTTGCATTAAGTGACCTCTAAGGTTCCATGCAATGCTAAGATTTTACAGATAGAAAGGAAGGTAAGGAAGAAAATAAAAGGGACATTAGAATAGTGATGCAACTGGGTTATTTTTTAAAAGGCTGTAGTATAAAGTCAGTTACCATTTGGGTTAGAAGAATAAGGGGGAAAAAAAAGGATAAAAGGCCATTTTACTTCTCTAATCAGAAAACAGAATCCAGTAACATTCCTTCATACAGAAAGAAACAAATGTTCAAGTATTGAAGTCTCAGAAAATTAGCTAGAAAATAGTTTGTTTCCCAATAAAATCAATCTCCTCAAAATGCAGGAAAGTGTCTTTCCATTGTAACTCAATTTAAGTATGCTAATTAGCACTTCTAGAAAAACAGGATAACCATCTATGTAAAATATATAAATGGTAGTTTAAAATATACAAAAGAGCTTCTTTGTGATTCTCCCTTCATCCTCCCAAAATTATTTGGACCTTAAACTACTCCTTATGTGGACTGTTAAAGAATACTTGCCATACTGAGTGAATCAGGAATGTCCCTCAGTATGAACATGCTGTTTTCAACAACTTGATTTTTAATTTAAGTCATTTCCATGGTGACTAACACCATTGAATCAACTCATTCAAAGATATTTTTAAATAAACAAACTCTTACTCATCTCCTTCTAAGAAGACCAAATACTGTATGCTCTCTACTTCCCTATAGAATTCAAGCTTGTACTTAGATGATGTCTAGACATACTCTGAAAGTATACCACCTGGGCCCTCCCAGAAGAATGCACTATCCCCGTGATTACTATGCATCACTGAGGAAGATGTGAGACCAAATCATTCATTTCCCACAGAACTGAGTTTTACTCTCTTTAATTGTCAAAATGTGTTAGTTTAGCCATTCTGAATGGAAACCTTTATTAAATGGATAATGTGCTTCCTTGATTCATTTTAAAAACCTATAGAACATATTAAACCTTTATTGACTTAGTCATCATTATGAACCTCAATTACTATGCAGCGCTAATGTTCTCAAGGGCTATTTTAAAGTCTATAAGGATGGTGAGCTCTGCCACATGGATACCTGAGTACTGTGGGGGTTTTGTGTGTGTGTGTGTGTGTATATATCTGCCTTTAATAGTTTTCTTGTTTGTTCATTTGCAGAATTAGCTTATATTTCTTGCTGATGTCAAGATGGTCTGCCAATGAGTAGCTTCCAACATCTCCTTTTCTAATCTGCTGTTTGTTAATCTACCATTGACTAGGAAGACAAATTGCCAAGTGTGTTACAATTGTGTCTAAAATAAAAGAAGTGCAAAGAAAGAGTAAGACTAATGCTTCACATTATTCACTGGAATAATTTAACACATGGATTTTGTGAAATCTATTTTAGCCCTTCAAATATAAGCCTACTTTGAGGTTCCCATTACATTGTAACTAGTTGAGACTGTTAGATAAGTGACCTTCAGATAAATCACACCAATATAATGACCATTCTCTTTCTTTACAAGTAGAGATCAAAAGCTTTAATACTGTTATTCATATAAAGTGTTGTATTCATATAAACTCTTTTGGAAAACCAAAAACGAAGTAACAGTTTAGTCTGAAAATGTAACAGAAAAGGAGGAGAACTATTTAACAGCATCAAAAATCTCAAGGTAAGTACAAATAAAACCTGAAAATTTCTAGCTACCCAGGGCGTTTAGCTAAGCCTATGGAACTTTTCTTACACTCTTGTTCTTATTTTATTATCTTAGAGCCAATTCAATCTAACAATACTTACTAATTTTAAACTCAAGAAATTCCCTAAGATTTATTATACTA
The DNA here is from genome assembly GCF_949987535.1 of Balaenoptera acutorostrata. NCBI lineage: Eukaryota > Metazoa > Chordata > Mammalia > Artiodactyla > Balaenopteridae > Balaenoptera > Balaenoptera acutorostrata. The sequence goes on along the minus strand of NC_080064.1, from coordinate 22,966,717 downwards.
GTAAATTTCACTTTAACCAGAAAACTAGGGTATAATAATTAACATCTGATTAGAGTATAAGTATGAATAGAAATTAACATTGGATCATGGGTTGCATTAGCAGACATTGTGAAGACTGGAAAATAGGCTGTGGTTGTCTCCCACTATTGTTAAATGTGAAAAATATACTACAGTCTACCAGAAGATAAAATGCTTTCTCACACTGTTTGGCACAGAAACAAGATTCAGTAATGACGGACTATTTCAAATGACCCACTATTTGCTAAAAGCATTCAAGAAAATTATTGACTATGCTTGATGACATTTTTCTCTCTCAAAAAGGACGTGCCCTATTATTGTGTACTTAATTCTAAGCAATAAAGAGTAATTTATTGGTGACATGAATGTATCAGGAAACTTGGCAGAAAGTAATAATTTCACAAAGTTGGTGGGGTTTTTTTTTTTTTTTTTTAAAGATTTCTTTTTTTTTTTTTAAATTAACTAATTTATTTATTTATGGCTGTGTTGGGTCTTCGTTTCTGTGCGAGGGCTTTCTCTAGCTGTGGCAAGTGGGGGCCACTCCTCATTGCAGTGCGCGGGCCTCTCATTATCGCGGCCTCTCTTGTTGCGGAGCACAGGCTCCAGACGCGCAGGCTCAATAATTGTGGCTCACGGGCCCAGCCGCTCCACGGCATGTGGGATCTTCCCAGACCAGGACTCGAACCGGTGTCCCCTGCATTAGCAGGCAGACTGTCAACCACCGCGCCACCAGGGAAGCCCTGGTGGGGTTTTTTTGTGTGTTTTTTTTTGGCCGCGCCATGCGGGTGGCTGGTGGGATCCTAGTTCCCCAACCAGGGATGGAACCTCGGCCCCTTGTAGTGAAACTGCGGAGTCCTAACCACTGGACTGCCAGGGAATTCCCCACAAAGTTTTTATACTGAGAAAAGAGGTAGGTCATAGTCAAATATGTAAGCTTATAATAAACAAATTTTTTAAACACTTAAACAAAAGTAAGGCATGATTGCATGGTCAAGGATTCTACAAGCATATAGAACTTGTAAGGATAAGGCAATTCTAGAAAGTGAAGTTCATTCATTACATTTCACATATATATATCAAGTGCCAGATTCTTTTCTAGGTCCTGGGGATATTGCAGTGAAATTTTCTCTACACAATCAGAAATTTTTAGAAAACATGAGGAAAGTATTAAAGACACAGTCATGAACAGCAGGGAGATTACAGGAATATATGATGAAGTTTAAAAAATAGCATTCCAAAGGACTACTTACAAAAATGATCAAAAGGCTGAACCCCACCAAAGGATGGAGAAAAAAAAAAACCCAAAGCAAAACAAAACAAAACTTCTAAAAATGGCAAAAAAGAAAGGAGGGGGGAGGAAAGAGAGAAAAAAAAGAAGGTCAAATTCAGACTACAGCTTGAGAGAAAAACAGAATATTGTTAACATGTGTCAGAGACAAAATTAACTGTGCTCTTTCAAACCAAACAATATAAGGAAGGGTTTATAATCAAAGATAATTCAGGCTAGTAACCTCACATGTTAAAATGTGTTTATTTCTTCAGTCCCAGAAAAATCTTATTTCAAAGTTCAGAAGTAACTTGCCGAATTGGATCTAAGATTCACTAATAAACCATGGGTCCTCATGAAATTCACAGCTAGTATGATTGAATCAGAGTTCAAAAATATCTCAAGGTAGAAAGACGGACCAAAACCAACAAGGTGAAATTTAAAAGCAAGGTAAGGTTTCTACACTGAAGCTTGAAAAATAATTACAAAGAAAAAAATGTGGAAATAAACAGCCATGAATCAGAGAACAGATGAAGTCATTAATAATAAATTCATAGGATGGAAACTACAGCAGTGAAAATGGACTAGAACTACACGTATGAACATAGATGAATGTCATGTTTGATGAAAAAAGCATATTAAAGAATATATTTTGTGTAAAACTATTTACATAAAATTGAAAAACATACAATATCATATAAACTGCTTAGAAACACACAGGTAACAAAAGTATAAAGAAATGCACAATCACAAAATATAGAAGAGCGGTTACCTCCAGAGACAGGGAGAGCAATGAGACTGGAGAGAGGTACCACAGGAACTCTCAGCTGTATCAGTTATGCTCTACTTTGTAAATTGGGTAATGTTTATCTCTTTCTAGTTCTTAAATATTTTACAATAAATTTTAAAAGAATTACATAATTATATTATGAGGGCAACTTAACTTGGTAGCATTTTTTTTAAATTTCTTATGAGCCAAAAATGCAATGTGGTTTCTAAAAAGATTAACATATTTTGATAAAAGTGTGGTATCCAGATTATGGAAATAATTGAGCCACCGCATTCCTTATAGTTAACCACAGAATACTGTTTCATTCTGAGCACTGCAATTTAAGCAGGACATTAACCAAACCGAGTGTATCCAATGACCAGAATGATGAGGAGTCTAGAAACCATAACTTTATTTTTTTTTTAACATCTTTATCCGAGTATAATTGATTTACAATGGTGTGTTAGTTTCTGCTTTATAACAAAGTGAATCAGCTATACATATACACATACCCCCATAACTCCTCCCTCTTGCGTCTTCCTCCCATCCTCCCTATCCCACCCCTCTAGGTGGTCACAAAGCACTGAGCTGATCTCCCTGTGCTATGCGGCTGCTTCCCACTAGCTATCTATTTTACATTTGGTAGTGTATATATGTCCATGCCACTCTCTCACTTCGTCCCAGCTTACCCTTCCCCCTCCCTGTGTCCTCAAGTCCATTCTCTATGTCTGCGTCTTTATTCCTGTCCTGCCCCTAGATTCTTCAGAACCATTTTTTTTTTTTTTTAGATTCCATATATATGTGTTAGCATACGGTATTTGTTTTTCTCTTTCTGACTTACTTTGCTCTGTATGACCGACTCTAGGTCCATCCACCTCACTACAAATAACTCAATTTTGTTTCTTTTTATGGTTGAGTAATATTTCATTGTATATATGTGCCACATCTTCTTTATCCATTCATCTGTCGATGGACACTTAGGTTGCTTCCATGTCCTGGCTATTGTAAATAGAGCTGCAATGAACACTGTAGTACATGACTCTTTTTTTTTTTTTTAATTAAAAAAAAAAGAGTATATTACTAATATTAAAAAATATATATTCTAAAATTACAGTGTTTTCCAGAAATCTCTGGGAATATGCAAGCCACTTGGGGACAAATACCAGGAGGAATAGTAAGTACCTCTGGCTCTTTGCTCTGACCCTTGCAAAGAAAGTGCAGGTACATGACTCTTTTTGAATTATAGTTTTCTCAGGGTATATGCCCGGAGTGGGATTGCTGGGTCATATGGTAGTTCTATTTTTAGTTTTTTAAGGAACCTCCATACTGTTCTCCATAGTGGCTGTACCAATTTACATTCCCACCAACAGTGCAAGAGGGTTCCCCTTTCTCCACACCCTCTCCAGCATTTATTGTTTGTAGATTTTTTGATGATGGCCATTCTGTAGAAACCATAACTTTAGATAATCCACCAAAAGAAGTGAGGATTTTTTTTTTCAGGAGGATAATGAGACTGAAGGGAGAAACTATATAGTTATCTAAATATAAAGGCAAGAGTAAGATGAAGGGATAAAATGTGGTGTATATATGCAATGGAGTATTATTCAGCCTTAAAAAAGAATGAAATTCTGATATATACTAGTATGACATGGATGAACCTTGAAAACATTAATCTAAGTAAAATAAGGCAGACACAAAAGGATGAGTATTATATGATTCCACTTATATTAGGTACCTATAGTAGTCAAATTCATGGAGAGAACAAGTAGAACAGTGGTTACCAGGGGCTCGGGGAAGGGAGGAATAGAAAGTTACTGTTTAATGGGTAGAGTTTCCATTTGGGATAAAGAAGCTCTGGAAATGGATAGTGGTAATGGCTGTGCAACATCAATATACTTAATGACACTGAACTGTACACCTAAAAATGGTTAAGATGGTAAATTTTATGTTATGTATATTTTACCACAGTTTTAAAAAAGGAGAAGAGTACATTTTCTCTGACTTTTCAAATCCTTGCTAAGTATCCCTCTTGTGTACCCTTGTGGTTCTAATATTTTCATATATATTACACTGTGCTATATTGTAATTGCTTGCTTAAAATGTTTTACAAAGGCAGCAACTATATCTGTCTTGCTAATCTTTACATCCTTTGCGTTTATCACGATTGATACTCAAGTAATTTTTGAATAAATAAAAGCACTTTCTAGATACTTCAGGGGATACAAAAATGAATAAGACATAGTTCATTCATGCCTTTAACGAGTTTATGATCCAACAGAGGAATATATTTTTTGTTTTCTGACTGATAACCCAGTGTTAAAATGGCTATCCCTTCATTTTAGTTAGTTTGGTATCACTATTAAAATCATGTCGTGCTCCCCTGGTGGCGCAGTGGTTGAAAATCTGCCTGCCAATGCAGGGGACACGGGTTCGAGCCCTGGTCTGGGAGGATCCCACATGCCGCGGAGCAACTGGGCCCGAGAGCCACAACTACTGAGCCTGCGCATCTGGAGCCTGTGCTCCGCAACAAGAGAGGCCGCGATAGTGAGAGGCCCGCGCACCGCAATGAAGAGTGACCCCCGCTTGCCGCAACTAGAGAAAGCCCTCGCGCAGAAACGAAGACCCAACACAGCCAAAAATTAATTAATTAATTAATTAATTATTTTAAAAAAAATCATGTAAATCTACAACTGAAAAATACCTTACTTATCAACTATCTTTCATTGAAATATGAGGTCACTGAGGTTCAAAAAAGATAAGCAAAGTCATTTACCTAAGGTCACTCAGCTAATAGTGACTTTAATAACAAACAACTTAATAACTATTAACTCGGCTAATAACTAAGCCTGGGAGGTAGGAACACAGGCATTAAAACCTTCAGGCCAATGCTACTTCCGTCATAAGGCCTAATCCCTATGAACTAAATCAGAGTTCCTCTGGAGCTGGGGATAACAATGCACATGATCTCAGCTACAGTGACCTCAAGCTAACACCGAATATCCTGAAAGACGCTTTTAATTCAAATACCACGGTCTACCCAAATGGAATGGGAAATCCCAGCCACTGCCCCCAAAACCCTCCAGTGACATTTCATATCGTTCAGGAAAAAAAGCCAGAATCTTTCCCACCACCTCCCCTGCTCCAGCCACACGGGTCTTCCCACTGTTCCTTAAACGTGCTGGCACACTCTGACTGCGGCCTTTGTTTTTGCTGTTCCCTCTGCCTGCAAAGCTGCTTCCCAGGTAGCCACCAGGCTTGCTTCCTTTGGGTCTTTACTCAAATACCACTTTCTCAGTGAGGCTCTACTCGACCACCCTACCTAAAACTGGAGCCCCCACTGCACCTGACTTTTCCTTTTTCTACTTTAGTTTTCTCTGTGGTAATTACTACTCCTTAAGGACATACTATATAGTTTTTACTAATTTGCTTTTTGGCCATCTACCCCACTAGAATATAAACTCCACTGGAGCAAAGAATCTTGCCTGTTTTGTTCATTGCTGCATCCCTGGCACCTAGAATGCTGCGCCAATAAATATCAGTTGAAGAAATAAATGAGCAAATGAAAGAAATTTGATATTGATATGCTCAAAGGCCAGAAACTACTTTCCTCATGATAAAAGATGTACGCACATCATTTGGTGAAGGATAAAGAAATTAACAGACTCCAGACACACTCAAGAAGAATACAAAAGGCTTATTTACATATACTTATTTATTTTTGTCTGCTCTGGGTCTTCACTGCTGCGCGCGGGCTTTCTCTAGTTGCGGCGGGCGAGGGCTACTCTGTTGCGGTGCGCAGGCTTCTCATTGCGGTGGCTTCTCTTGTTGCGGAGCACGGGCTCTAGGCCGTGGGCTTCAGTAGTTGCAGCATGCAGGCTCTAGAGCACAGGCTCAGCATGTGGGATCTTCCCGGACCAGGGATGGAACCTGTGTCCCCTGCATTGGCAGGCGGATTCTTTTCTTTTTTTTTTAACCTTTCTTTTTTATTTTAATCTTTATTGGAGTATAATTGCTTTACAATGTTGTGTTAGTTTCTGCTGTACACCAAAATCAGCTATAAGTATACATATATCCCCATATCCCCTCCCTCTTGAGCCTCCCTCCCACCCTCCCTATCCCACCCCTCTAGGTGGTCACAAAGCACCGAGCTGATCTCCCTGTGCTATGCGGCTGCTTCCCACTAGCCATCCATTTTACATTTGGTAGTGTATATATGTCCATGCTACTTTCTCACTTCGTCCCAGCTCCCCCCCAACCCCATGTCCTCAAGTCCGTTCTCTACGTCTGCGTCTTTGTTCCTGTGGCAGGCGGATTCTTAACCACTGTGCCACCAGGGAAGGCCCTGTATTACTCTGCTAAAGTTTTTTTTACTTACAAATACTATTTTAAAGAAAAACATTTGCTCATAGGAAAATGTTTTTGTAATTTAATTACAAAACAATCAGCTAAATTACTGTGTTGCTGGGATTTCCCTGGTGGCGCAGTGGTTAAGAATCCACCTGCCAATTCAGGGGACAGGGGTTCGAGCCCTGGTCCGGGAATATCCCACATGCCACGGAGCAACTAAGCCCGTGCGCCACAACTACTGAGCCTGTGCTCTAGAGTCCACGAGCCACAACTACTGAAGCCTGCGCGCCTAGAGCCCGTGCTCCTCAACAAGAGAAGCCGCTGCAATGAGAAGCCCACGCACCGCAACAAAGAGTAGCCCCCGCTCGAAACTAGAGAAAGCCCCCACAGCAACGAAGACCAAATGCAGCCAATAAATAAATAAATAAATTTATTTATTTTTTAAAAAAGAATAACAATAACAACTAACTTTAAAAAAAAATTACTGTGTTGCCTAGCAGCAAAAGGAAATTAATATGCCAAAACCTTGAAAATGCTCGTTTATTCCAAATATTTTCTTGTGTAGTCCAGATAGTCTCTAACAAAGGTAACACTCTAAGGAAATCAGAGTGATGGGGATCGATGGCAAATGGCAATGACCTCAGATTCCCTAAGGGTATATAGTTCTGGGTCAGCTCCCAGGAGTCTGAGTCCAGAGAGAAGCAGACCTAGCCATTCCTACCTAACCTCTAGGTCATTCTTCATTCATATGTGTTCTAAAAAAACTGAGGTTGTGTGTCAGTGCTGCCAAGAGGATCATGAACCAAATCAGATACCCAGAAACACTGTTAACTCACTCTATCTCTACATCTGATTCATTCATCTTCTTCCCTTTGATACAGTCTCTGGACTAAGACCTATTCTTTTAAGTAATATTACCCTATAAGAAACCCTATCAGGAAATCACTTTCCAAAAAATTCTTTTAAAAGTAAAAGTAATTATAAAGTGCTTCTCTGTATTATTTATATGAAAATTTTTAAACAGTATTAGAAAATTCTCATTGGAGGCCAATGAGATTTACAATATCGAAAATGGGGTTTTTTCCCAGAATTAAGTAACTAATATTCTAGGAACCATGCTGAAAACCTAGATGTGGCTCCTATCCTTAAAGAGTCCACAATCTATTTTAAAAAGACAGGCAAGAATAAACACTAATGTATTTAGTAACATATGCAGAAAGTAAGCAGAGCAGATAAAAGTCCTTTAAACCAGCTATCAGGAAAGTCCTTTTGGAGACACCCTGTGCCAAGTCTTAAAGGATGAGTAGTAGCAGGTAAAGAAAGGAGGAACAAGCACGATCACCTGGATGAGAACCAAGAGAGAGCATGAACACCTGAATGGACAACAATAAGCAGTTTCCTACAAGTGAGTATAAAATATAGGGTGACAGAAAATAATACAATAGCCCCCCCTTATCCTCAGGGATACGTTCCAAGACCCCAGATGGATGCCTGAAACTGTAGATAGTACCAAAACCCATATATATATATATATATATACACTATGTTTTTTCCTGTACATACCTACCTATGATAAAGACTAATTTATAAATTAGGCAATGTAAGAGATGAACAACAATAACTAATAATAAAATAGACAATCATAAAATAAAAGTTATGTGAATGTGATCGATCTCTCTCTCAAAATATCTTACTGCAGGTATTTTCTCACTGCAGTTGACCGCAAGTAACTGAAACCGCAGAAAGCAAATGGTGGATAAGGGAAGACTACCATAGAGGATGAGACAGGCTTGCAACTAGGTAGGGATAGATTATGGAAGACCTTCCTTTACAACTTCAAGAATTTATACCTTACTCTCTGTAACACAGAGAGCCATTAAAAAATTTTAAACATGGAAGTACCACAGTAAAAACTGCTTTAAGAGAATTTTCTTTGGTGAGTGAGTACAGAAGATAGGAGGAAACAGAAACAAAGAGACTAGTAGGAAAAACTCTCATAACAGCCTTGATGAAAGATCATTATAGCCTGAGACAAGATTGTTGAAACAGAAAAGGTAAATGGATTCTAAAACTACTGAGGAAAGACAGTTTGACAGAGTGGGTTACAACCAGCTTAGGGTCAGAAAATCTACTCACTGGCAATATGACCTTTGGCAAATTAACTTATCTAAGCCTCAGTTTCTCCGTATGTAAAATCTTCCCTACTTCACAGTGTTTTGCAAGGATTAAATGAGAAAATGTAAATCACTTAGTACAGTAATTGCTCTTGGTAAATACTAACTTTATGGTAGCAATTATTATTCATAAAGTAATGTGGCCAGGCCTTGGTGACTGACTGTAAGTCATGAGAGAAAGGAAATCAGGGTTGACGCACAGGTTTTTACCAAAGCAATAGATGGAAAAAGTACAAGTTTAAAAGAAGAAATACGTTTAAAGTGAAAGATGGTTATTCTGTTTTTAGACATGTTAAGGAGTCTACAGGACAACCAAAATAGTATAAAGCTGCTAAAGTCATTCTGAGTTTTCAAAAACAATCTTGAGTGTAAACACAACAAATGTATATACTTAACCTTGGATATGTAAACTGATCTAACCAGGATTATAATGAAGCATCAGAGAATGTTAAACCTCAATCAGAACTCATAAATCATCTAGTTGAGTGATTCTTAATCTTTTTGTTGTCATGAGAATCTGATGAAAGAATCTGACCTTCTCCTCAGAAATCTTCAAAAACAAAACTTCCCAACAATTGGTTAAGAACCTCCTGATCCATTCTCCTCAAGGAGCACAGACATACAATTAGGCTGTTACTGCTAATTAGAGGCAAAGCCCAAACCCAAACCCAGGCTCTCAGTTCCATGTTTTTTCTCCATTATTCCCAGCAAGTTGACATGATTCTTTCATATTTGCATTTTATTTAGTCAGTCACGCAAAGTTAAAATCACACACACACACACACAATTCAGATTTTACTGACTGCAGCTAGTAGCCCTCATCAGGCTTTCTAGATCCAATGGCATTTCCCAATAGTCAACTGTTTCCCATTTGTGCTAACAGAATAGGCATCAGCACTTCGAAAGACGGAGGAGTATTGGTTGTGGGTTGTTTTTGTTACTTCCTTTTAAAAAGCTGTTTTACTTTTGAAACTTTTCTACCTAATGAAAACTGATTTATTTAAATGTCAAGAATCCTATTACGATTTAATTCAATAAATGCTACTGCCACCTACCAAGTACAAGGTACAAAGAACACAAAGATATCTAAGACTCCCAAGGTCATCTATTAAAAGTAAAACAAATAAATGCCTAAAACTTTAAACAAAGGAATAGAAAACACCTTTATTTGGGCCAACACTTATTTAATTTTACCTAATTAAAAAAAAAATAGGAATCTGTGGCAAAAGAGAAACCCATACCCGACTATTGACAGTTCAACATAGACTGTGAGCAATAAATGCTCTAGCAGTTACACAAACAAAAGTCATGAGGACCTCAACTGAGGAGCAATGGGCTTTGAATTCTGATGGACCTGAGTTCTAATCCCAGCTCTGCTTCCTCTAAACTGGGAACTTGAGCAAATTACTTAATTTCTCTAAACCTCTGTCATCTCATTTGAAAAATAGTAATGAACTCAGAGGACTGTTGTTAGGATTAAATAAGAAATACATATAAATGTCAGCTATCATTCCGACAGAAAAATTAAAGTTTTACATATTACATTTGTAACTTATAAAAATGACAGGTGTATTAGCTAGTAAATTCATTCTGCTACATTAAAGTGGAATATGGTTTTATATCTATACTACGTTATCTATTTTATATGTATACATCTTAATATATCTATAGTAAGTAGGTTTCATGGTATTGTCATAAGCATACTTTCTCTTAAAAATATACTGCTTCAGAATTCAGTATATTTTAATACAGTCTACATGAACAGATTAAGCAAATATCAAAATAACATAAAAACATTTAATACCAAATAAAAAGAGATAGGATTTCAAAAGATTATCAATTCTAGTTACTGACAAACATAGCATAATATTTGTACTTGGAGTCCAACAATGACAGGCCAGTGGAACAGTGTGGGCGTAACTCTCTCAGGACCAGTCAATATACTTTATTATGTATCAGTAACATGTCATTCTTTCCTTTTCATGAGAATACAAAATAGAAACATGACTTGCCTTTAGCTGATGATTTATGTCAAATAAAAACCTAGATTTTTAAATATCTTGGTATTATTAACAGAGAGAAAAGCTGAACAGAAGTTAATGGCGTGCAAAAGTAAATAGCCATTTCTCTTATAACACATTTCTGGTAGTACCTTAGAATTTTTTAAATATGTGATTCCTATATGTTTAGTGATAGAATAACTGCCCCAACAATAATATCAGGATATCCACATGCAAAAGAATGGATCTGGACCCCTATCTCACACCATACACAAAAATTAACTCAAAATGCATCAAATCCTAATATAGAAACCAAAACTATAAAACTCTTAGAAGAAAACTTGGTGTAAATATTCATGACCTTGGATTGGGCAAGGGTTTCTTAGATATGACACCTAAAGCACAAGTAACCAAGGAGAAAATAAATTAGACTTCCTCAAAAGTTTTACTTTTGTGCTTTCAAGGACAACATCAAGAAAGTGAAAAGACAACCCACACAATGGGAGAAAATATTTACAAATATATATCTAATAAGGGTCTAGTCTCCAGAATATATAAAGAACTCTTACAACTCAACAATGAAAAGAAAAATAAACCAATTTTAACATGGGCAAAGGATTTGAATAGACAAGTCTCCAAAGAAGATATACAAATGGCCAACAAGTACATGAAAAGATGCTCAACGTCACCAGTCATTAAGGAAATGCAACTCAAAACTACAATGAAATACCACTTCATACCTACTAGGATGGCTATTATAAAAATAATAAAATAAATAAGTAAACAGAAAACACCAAGTGTTGTTGAGGATGTAGAGAAACTGGTGCCCTCATACTTTGCTGGTAGGAATGTAAAATGGTGCAGCCACTGTGGAAAACAGTGTGGAAGTTCCTCAAAAAGTTAAACACAGTTACCATGACTCAGCACTTCTAGGTATATACCCAAGAGAATTGAAAACATGTTCACACAAAAACTTGTACATGGGGCTTCCCTGGTGGCGCAGTGGTTGAGAATCCGCCTGCCAATGCAGGGGACACGGGTTCGAGCCCTGGTCTGGGAGGATCCCACATGCCACGGAGCAACTAGGCCCGTGAGCCACAATTACTGAGCCTGCGCATCTGGAGCCTGTGCTCCGCAACAAGAGAGGCCACGATAGTGAGAGGCCCGCGCACCACGATGAAGAGTGGCCCCCGCTTGCCACAACTAGAGAAAGCCCTCGCACAGAAACGAAGACCCAACACAGCCATAAATAAATAAATAAATAAATAAATATTTAAAAAAAAAAAAAAAAACTTGTACATGAATGTTCACAGCAGCATTACTCATAATAGCCAAAAAGTAGAAGCAATCCAAATGTCCATCAACTGAGGAATGGATAAACAAAACGTTGTATGTATATATCTATACAGTGGAATATTATTCAACAGTACAAAGAAATGAAGTACTGATACATGCTACCACATAGGTGAACCTTGAAAACATTATGCTAAGTGAAAGAAGCCAGACACAAAGGCAACACATTCTGTGATTTATACAGAGGTGGAACCAGTCTGCTCTCCTCACAAAAGAAGAGCAAACTGATGAGAGTTTCCTCTAAAGATTTAAAAGCACTCTCAAGATATATTGAACTCCTGGATCTGGATCTGGATCTGGATCTGGAAAGGGAGACTCGAACTTGAGTATTTAGTAATTTACACTAGTATAAAGTTGAATTTTTTATTTTTCCTTCATGAAAATATGTCATGATGTAAACATTAATATACATATTCTTGAGAAATGTATTACACATTAACACACAGGGAAGGACACAACTTCAGCAGTCAACGGTGTTACATCACTTCATCCTATGAAGTAGATAGAACAGATATTATCCCCATTTTATCTAAAAAGATAATCTCAGAGGAGTAACATGACCTATTCAAGATCCTAGGATGGTAGAGCTGGGACCATAAACCAGGTGCTCTGATTCCTAGCCTGGTTTAAATTCATTAAATCAGTGTTCTCTAGCTTTAGTGTGCTACTATCTCCTTCATTCAACAAGTCTGTCACTCAACCAATTTAACACATTGTTTATGGGAAAAGAGAACTAATCTCCAAATTATGGTTTTATTAATTATTTATTAAGGTATAACCTATTTATAAACCAGGATATTCTGTAAATATAGAAAATACTTCAAGCACACTTAACACCTTATTAACCTAAGGTCTTCATCTTAAAACCTCAGACACCATAGGAGTTAAAACAAACAGCACTAAACCCACGCACATATGGCCACCTTATCTTTGATAAAGGAGGCAAGAGTATACAATGGAGGAAAGACTGCCTCTTCAATAAGTGGTGCTGGGAAAACTGGACAGCTACACGTAAAAGAATGAAATTAGAACACTCCCTAACACCATACACACAAAAAAACTCAAAATGGATTAAAGACCTAAATGTAAGGTTAGACACTATAAAACTCTTAGAGGAAAACATAGGTAGAACACTCTATGACATAAATCACAGCAAGATCCTTTTTGACCCACCTCCAAGAGAAACGGAAATAAAAACAAAAATAAACAAATGGGACCTAATGAAACTTAAAAGCTTTTGCACAGCAAAGGAAACCATAAACAAGATGAAAAACCAACCCTCAGAATGGGAGAAAATATTTGCAAATGAAGCAACTGACAAAGGATTAATCTCCAAAATATACAAGCAGCTCATGCAGCTCAATATCACAAAAACAAACAACCCAATCCAAAAATGGGCAGAAGACCTAAATAGACATTTCTCCAAAGAAGATATACAGATTGCCAGCAAATACTTGAAAAGATGCTCAACATCACTAACCATTAGAGAAATGCAAATCAAAACTACAATGAGGTATCACCTCACACCAGTCAGAATGGCCATCATCAAAAAATCTACAAACAATAAATGCTGGAGAGGGTGTGGAGAAAAGGGAACCCTCTTGCACTGTTGGTGGGAATGTAAATTGATACAGACACTATGGAGAACAGTATGGAGGTTCCTTAACAAACTAAAAATAGAACTACCATATGACCCAGCAATCCCACTACTGGGCATATACCCTGAGAAAACCATAATTCAAAAACAGTCATGTACCACAATGTTCATTGCAGCACTATTTACAATAGCCAGGACATGGAAGCAACCTAAGTGTCCGTCGACAGATGAATGGATAAAGAAGATGTGGCACATATATACAAAGGAATATTACTCAGCCATAAAAAGAAACGAAATTGAGTTATTTGTAGTGAGGTAGATGGATCTAGAGTTGGTCATACAGAGCAAAGTCAGTCAGAAAGAGAAAAACAAATACCGTATGCTAACACATATATAGTGAATCTAAAAAAAAAAAATGGTTCTGATGAACCTAGGGGCAGGACAGGAATAAAGACACAGATGTAGAGAATGGACTTGAGGACACGGGGAGGGGGAAGGGTAAGCTGGGACGAAGTGAGAGAGTAACATCGACATATATACACTACCAAATGTAATAGCTAGCTAGTGGGAAGCAGCTGCATAGCACAGGGAGATCAGTTCAGTGCTATGCGACCATCTAGAGGAGTGGGAGGGAGACGCAAAAGGGAGGGGATATGGGGATAGACGTATGCATATAGCTGATTCACTTTGTTATACAGCAGAAACTAATGCAACATTGTAAAGCAATTATACTCTAATAAAGATGTTAAAGGAGGGCTTCCCTGGGGGCACAGTGGTTAAGAATCCGCCTGCCAATGCAGGGGACACGGGTTCGAGCCCTGCTCTGGAAAGATCCCACATGCCGTGGAGCAGCTAAGCCCATGGGCCACAACTATTGAAGCCCACGCGCCTAGAGCCTGTGCTCCGCAACAAGAGAAGCCACCGCAGTGAGAAGCCCGTGCACCGCAACAAAGAGTAGCCCCCACTCGCCGCAACTAGAGAAATCCCGTTCACAGCAACAAAACACCCAACTCAGCCAAAAATAAATAAATAAAATTTAAAAGTTTTTTTAAAAATTTTTAAAAAAAGATGTTAAAGGAAAAAAGAAAATAAATAAATAAAAAATAAACACTACTCTATCATATAGGAAAGCTTCTCTTGGCCCTTATTCAGAGTCCATTACCTTTCTTTTAAGCCTAATTGTAATAAGCTTATTTGTATAATTAAAGGTAGAAGTTATGATTCTACTAGATGTACATACTGAAAGTAAATAACAGTGTATAACGAGGAAGGAGACACACAAAAAATTCAAAGGTATAGCAATCCTGACCATTTGTAGGGGTAATAAATCCTACACAGATCAAGGTCTTTATTATTGTTCATAATAATCCACAGTCGCCAATAAAAGGATGACTCAGTTCCATATACAGTTGTCCCTCAGTATCTGCGGAGTATGGGTATCCCATGGATACCAAAATCCACAGGTGCTCAAGTCTCTTATATGAAAGTACAGTCGATCCTCCCTATCTGCAGGTTCCATATTTGAGAATATGGAGGGCCATCTGTACTTTCTTCAAGAAGGCAGGGAAGAATGTAGTTCTATTTTCTCAAACTCAAAACCTTGGATTCTTCTATTCCCCTTTTTGTTCCCAATTAGTTAAATCCAATCAGTTGACAAATCCTATTGATTCTATCTCCACAACTATTTGTTTCCATTTTTACTGTCCTGGCTCTAATTCACTCAAGAATATTACAAATAGCCCGCTACTATCTCCAGCCCCTCCTGCTACAAAAGTTATCTTCCTAAAAGAAAGATTTAATCATGCCATTCTTTTATTCATTTATTTCATTTAGTTGAAAGATCAAACTTTTAAAGGCTCCATGGTTGCTACACTATAAAATCCAAACTCCTTCCCCACAGCACCTCAGCCTGGCTGTGATTTGCCCTCACCCTACTAGAGTGACCCACAGGTCCCACCTGCAACTACTTGCTATTTCCTAAAAGAACCTGCCCTTCCTTGCTTCTGTCTCTGTAATACCCTATACCTGCATCTCCACCTACTGAAATTCTAATCCTCCTTCAAGGTCCAGCCCAAATGCCATGTTTTCCATCAGAATTTCTCTAATCTGTCCAGTCATAATTAATCCCTTCACCTAAATGCCTTTATTTACTTAAGATATATTGGACATTTTTCATAAATATCCAGCTCATTATTTTTAATAGTTTCACAGTATTCCACTGTATACATGTCACAGCTTTTACTCCAAGGTGACATACATTTTTTTTAAAGCATTAGTTTTTTTAATATGAAGAAAATAAAAATAATCCTGTAATCCCACTGACTGGATAATACCTGTTGACTTTAAAAATAAATAAATAAAAGCAATACGTGCTCATGGTTAGAAAACAGCACAGAAAGATATTTGCTAGAATTATAATGGTAACTTCCACTATGTAAAAGGTTAAGGTAATCAAACTAGAGGAGTATGAAGAGGGTATGAAGAATTGAAGGAACAGCACAGGTTCACTAACTGTAAATGTTCACTGAAATTGATTCTTTTTCCCCATAGTGAAATGGGCTATTTTTTTTTTTTTTTTAAGTTTTACTTGATTTTATTTATTTTATTTATTTTTTTTTTTATTTTTTTTGGCTGTGTTGGGTCTTCGGTTCGTGCGAGGGCTTTCTCCAGTTGCGGCAAGCGGGGGCCACTCTTCATCGCGGTGCGGGGACCACTCTTCATCGCGGTGCGCGGGCCTTTCTCTATCGCGGCCCCTCCCGTCGCGGGGCACAGGCTCCAGACGCGCAGGCTCAGCAATTGTGGCTCACGGGCCCAGCTGCTCCGTGGCATGTGGGATCTTCCCAGACCAGGGCTCGAACCCGTGTCCCCTGCATTAGCAGGCAGATTCTCAACCACTGCGCCACCAGGGAAGCCCGAAATGGGCTATTTTTAAAGACTCATTCTTAAAACCAATGGCCTGTTATAAAAATGTTCTTGTTATGTTTCTGTCAGGCAGATTGAACATTCCTTTCTTCTTTTTTTTTAATTTTGACAGTCTCTCCATATAGGAGAGGGAAAATGGATTATCCAGAAGCAATCAGTCATTAGCAAAATCAATGTGCATACCCATGAAGATGTCTAGAAACTATTTCAAATGTTCTCTAACTTCCCCTGCATAGCATGCCTCATGGAAAAGGCTTTTACTGCATAGTGTGGTTCTATCCTGCCAAAACCAGATCTGACAGACCTAAGCTGTACCTACAGGATACACTGCCCACACCAACTCAAGCTTTAATGCAAAAGCCTCCTAATAGGGCTGACTTATTCCAGATTCAACCACACTCCTATCCATTCTTCACACTACACACAATCTAATCTTTCTTAAGCAATGTTTTCTTCATGTCTTGCCTATAGAATCCTCACTGCTATTTCAAGGCCAAACTCAAGTTGCAGCTCTTCCAGGAAGTTTTCCCTAAACTCTAGCCCTCAGTAATCTCTCTTCCTCTTTTTGGAATTTAGAGAGCTTGTTTATATCACATTATCCAGCATTTCATTAAATTCTGCTTTGTCCTCTATTATTTCATGTATATAACTAGACTGCAAACTCCATGATGGCAGAGTTTGTATCCTAAATGTCTATATATCCCACAGTACCTAATCAGAGGAACTGCACAGTAGGTGCTCAATATTTTTTGATGATTCTTACTGTGAATTATCTTATAGTAATATAAATATTAAACCTTTACACATAATTCTCTAATTGTGGAATTCCTAAAGTTTTTTTGTGGTTATGTGTTGTATAAAGGCAATATTAGTAATTCTGATTGCAACCCAACACAAAGATTAATCTGTCAAGCAACTTTTCAAGAGACAAACAGATCAATCTGTGACAGTTCTATAGTTTCAAGAAAAAGTTCTTGTTCTTAGATCTGCTGAATGAGCCGGCGGTTATTTACTTTCAATTCCTCAAAACTAATTTTTCCATACAGCTGTGTTTACTCACACCATGGCTCATTTATGCAAGAGGTGTAAAACAGCAAAGCCCAGATCTCTCCCTCTTTTCTCTTTATATTTTCCCTCGCCTTTGTTATTTGCCTTTCTGCAGCTTGCTAGCCAAAGCTGTAATTAGTACCCCACAGGAATCCATATTTTTCTAATAAAGAACAGCCTACAGCACAATGACATGTATACACACACAGCCATGTGTGTTCCTAACAAATGAGAAATATTTTGCACGTGCAAGTCTTCAATAGCTAAATTGGAGCACTTTACACAGCAGCTGCAACTGACTCACAACACTTAAGGCAGATTGATTCATCCCTTTCTCTTACTCCATACACATCTAATTTCAAGGAGTGAGACAATCTATTTGAGACTAAGTAAAATTATGAATACAGGTCCTAAAGCAATCCTTAGTAAACTACATTTGTCAAGGAAATTTCTTCTCAAGTTACTACAAAAGTTGTAGTGTTTGTTACATAACAGTTTACAGTGATTTTTCTATAAAGTCATCGTTTTCAGTCAAACTGATTAACCGGTGCTTCTTAAGACAGTTAAGCAGACAACATATATACGCAGGATCTCTGGATCCTGTTCTACATTCCCATTCCCATCCAGTCTCCTCTGACTCCCACCCAGCATCACTTTTCACTCAATCTCCACAGCTTGTCACTAACCTTGTCAAGTTCCCACCCATACCCATGCAGAAAATTGAGGAGAACCAAGTACAAGAATAAATCATCAGACTGTAAAGAAAATACAACTCACTCCTTAAACACTTAATTTACAATATAAGTAGGAAGAAAAGATTTGCCCCTTCTCCATTATGGCAATAGGAAGGAAAATTCCTTCATTCTTGTACAAATACCCATTGTAACTGTGCCTGCATTAGCAAGTGTTATTACTAGTAACAATAATAACCAACTTACTTCATTGAAAGTAAAGGCCCCAAGGGCCCTCGGAGGTTTTGGAGTTTATAATGAGGAGTTCAAAAAGCCATATGCACCACTACTGACTGTAGACTAAATAATGGCTCTGATATATACTACTGTTTTTCAAATGTATATAGATACTGCTATGATTAATAAACTCAAAATATACTTAAAAGATTTACTAATTTGTAAAGTTTTGTCATGTATTTTTGTTAATCAAGAATTACTAAAATTATGGTTAGTATCACATGAAGATCTGCTAAAATGTTTCACCTAAAAGGAGTCTACATAATTAATGGTTATTAATTGAGGTTGAAAATTAAGGTTGAAAATAAGGGTTAAAAATCTTAACCTTAAGATTGAAAATCACTTCATGAGGCTCTTCCCTGGTGGCACAGTGGTTAAGAATCCGCCTGCCAATGCAGGGGACAGGGGTTCAAGCCCTGGTCCGGGAGGATCCCACATGCCGCGGGGCAACTAAGCCCATGCACCACAACTACTGAGCCTGCGCTCTAGAGCCCGCGAGCCACAACTACTGAGCCCGCGTGCTGCAACTACTGAAGCCCGTGCGCCTAGAGCCCGTGCTCCACAACAAGAGAAGTCACTGCAATGAGAAGCCCATGCACCGCAGGTAAGAGTAGCCCCCGCTTGCCACAACTAGAGAAAGCCCGAGTGCAGCAACGAAGACCCAACACAGCCAAAAAATAAATTAAAAAAAAGAAAAAAATCACTTCATGAGGCTGGGCTCCTTGAACTGGAGCTGTGCGTAACTCATTTTTGTTGCCGGTGACACATAGGAGTTATTTAATAAATGCACTTTCGAACTAAATTGAACATGGCCTTAAACATGGGGACTCTGAATCACACTTCTGTATGTTTTTTCAAGTTAGTGAAAGATTTTTAAGCTCTAAAAGCGGGAGATTTGTGAAGTGTAAAATAGAAATATTAGTATATTGTATGAAATCAGAGCCTTTCTTTAGAAAATGTTACTCAAGAACTAAAAATATCTTAACACACTAACCAGCATGTCTAATCTGTAAGAGTCTACTGCAAATGTGATTGAAATGACATCACTCACCACTGGCACACACACACACACACACACACACACACAGGTTAATGGAAAGTTCAGAATCTAATGCTTTTTAAAGTGTACTTATCTTTAAAGAAATACCAAACTCTTACAGATAAAATTACATGTCTTGGATTTGCTGCATAATTAACACAGGGGGAAGAAAAGCAGGTGGATGATAGAGATGAAACAAAATTGTCCATGAGTTGGTAACTGTCAAAGCTGGGTGATGAGTACCTGGGGTTCATTATACTATACTGTTAATTATTCTATTATATATGTATACTGTTAACTATTCTATTATATATGTTTAAAGTTATCCAAAAATTTTATAAGTTTTTAACTAAATGAAGTTAAAAGAGACTGGCAAAGCTGTGACAGTAACATTTGTTCCAAGTATTGATATTACCTGAAATACTGAAATCAGGAAAAGACTCAAAATAAGTATATTTAGGATTTTTAGAGCTTAAAAACACAAATCTAAATACTGTACTTTGCAATTTAAGGAAAGGAATGGCTAAAGTACATAGCTCAGCCTTCCTAGGTCTTTGTAATTCTCTAAGAAAACAATGATATGACCAGTATTTTACCATGCCAGTATCTAGGTCCATACAGATAATTACGTAGATGACCTCAGCTGCCCAAGGCGTTATTAAGTGGTTATAGTGTATATACATATGCTCCTTCTTCCCTTGAGCCACTCTATCAACTTCTTCCTAAATGGGGTGATACAGAAACCACAGCTGAGGTCCTGCATGAAATCTGTCACATTGTTTCCAGGAAAAGACAAGTTATATCTTTATCTTCATCCTAATTTATACAAGAAATTTATTAAAAAGAAAAAATGGGCAAAAGAAGAAAAAAACTTCCAGAGAGCAGCCATTATCTGTAAATACTTCCTTCTGAAATGTACATAACACACATAATTGATAACCTAACACCAACATTATGGATATAGTAGGTTTAAATATACTATTGAAGAAATGGTGGTTATCTTTCTGTGAAGGGATGTTTTCCTTTCCCCTTTCTTGTATTTTCCAGATTTATCATCATGAGCATGTATCACTTTGATAACTGGGGAAAAAAAGTGTCCCTATAGTCCAGGAACAGACGAAAATTTCTATTACCACATTATGTAGTGGATTATAAGTCCCATTACACAATTCAGTTTGGCCCAGTTTAATACAGGCTACAATTTTGTTTTTCTTCTAGTCCTACCCTTGCTCATATCCCCAATATGAACTGGACATCTTTTTCTTTGTTCTCCTCATGAGTAAGGAGACAAAGTCATCTCTGTTTCTCCATAGGTTGACTTCAAAGGGTAGGTAACATTAATCTTCAAATCACTTCCAAGTTTGAAATCTCCTGATTTCAAGAAATATTCAGAAACTAGTGTCTTTTTTTCTAGACCACTTCTGTCTGCCTGGGCCATATAGCTATCCTCTCATTTCAAGTCTTTTCTAACTGATTTGTTTCTGCTCTATTATTGTACTCCTTTCAGTCTCTTGCTTCAATTCCTCCAAGTAATTCAAATCACTTCATTTTTTGGTATCTTTTTTGCTTAATACCTGCGCTACTTCTAAGCACTAATACATTGGGATAATGTAAAAATAAATTAAAATTTCATGAGTCAACCTAATGTTCAACCTGATGTCAGGTTCAACCTGATTACTAATTAGATGTATAGAAGTAGGTTTTTATAAACACATTTTTCTCAATAATTAAAAAGCAACATCTATAATACCATCCTTAGTAAATGGAAGAGGGCTGTATTTCTTCACTTGGTCTTGATATACATGTGCAAAAACCGCTAGGTGCCTACCCTAGATGTCTCTCTCTTTTTCTTATTAACAAAATCCCCATATAATTAAGGGCAGAATGTGCCCAACTAAAAGGCTACATTTCCCAGCTCTCCTTACAGATAGAGGCAGCCAGTAGGATATAAATGGAAGTCATTGCCCTTTGGCCTTCTCCCCTTCTCCCCACTGCCTTCTTGCCTAGAACACAGATGGCTGGCTAGGGTATAAGTAATCATCTTATGACCTTCAGAATAGAAGCCATATGTTAAGGCTGGTAGAGCATAAATTTAGAAGACTAGGTCCCTCACTTCATGGGTCCAAGAAATTTTTTTTTTTAATATACACATAGGTTTTACTCTCTAAAATAAATCCATGACTTAAACATTCACACTAAAAAGCATCCCGTTATACCATATCTAAAACCTGATTATGGACACTTACCACAGAAAGACAAAACAATGTTTCATTTAAGAGTCTGGTTCTAAATCAGACAAACATGAGTCTGAACCTGTTCAGCCAACTTGCTACCTATGTGGCTTCTTGGACACATAACATCTCTAAGCCACCATTTCTTTATTAAACTGTTGATAGTCATGCATTATTCTGACTATTAAATACTAGTTCTTAGTACCATACCTGGCATTATCTTGTAAGACTGAACATGTATGCTCTATGACCCAGCAATCCTAAGCATCTACCCTAGAGAAACTTTGAGGTGCTCATATACAGCTACACATCCAACACACACACGAATACAAGCGGATATGTAGAAGAATGTTCACTGCAGCATTGCAATGTCTATCATCAGGAAAATGAACACATTGATTGTGTGGTAGTTACACAATGGAATATTATACCGTGGTAAAAGTGAATCAACTACAATCACATGCAGTGACATAAATGAATTTCTTAGAAACAATGTAGAGTGAAAAAAGCAAATAGCAGAAGAATTCAAAATACACCATTTACATAAAGCTCAAAACAAGCAAAACTAATGTTATATTTTTAAGGATATATATAGTGAAATTATTCTTTTTAATTAATGTAAAATACAAAATGCATAGCAGCAGTTATCTCTGAGGGGAAGGCAGGGGAACGCATGGGGAGAGGAATAGTACTGGTAATGTTCTAGCTCTTAAGTCGGATAGTAGGTTCACAGGCATTCCTTTTATTATTATACTCCCTAAATTACATTTTATGTTTCATATATTCTTTTAATGTATCAAATGTCACATGATAAGCACATAAAAATAGTGTGAAAGGATACTAAGTGCTGATTTAAATCATTAAAAAAAGACATCCCATTCTTGCTCCACTCAAATAGTTGCTGTTTCAGAGTTTCAATAACTAATTTTCACCACTTAGCACAAGTAAATATAGTACTGTCCTTTCCAGCTTTCCAAGAACTGTTGATTTGCTTTGCTTTCTCTCAAAAGTACATGTCAAATTTCTCTCGAAGAAACAAAATTTCCACATTATCTGAGGCATACAAAATACAATTTCTACAGTATGAATAGTATAAAAGCTAAGATGTGACAATCTCCACAAGTATGTTTTATAAGGAATCAGGGGAATGTTTAAAGAGAACATGAAAAAAACACATTTGTAATTATTAAATAACTTCAACTTGTAGCAAACCAAAATGCCTTCTAGTCAGTATACTAATTTAAACAATTTAGTTATCCAGAATAAATACAAAATATCCTAAAATTAAATATTAAGATCTCCAACCTATTCTGTGGAATCTAAAATTAACTATTTTTAACAGCATCTAAACACTGGAAGAGTCTCTAGTTGCATCTTACAAAAAGAAAGCCATTCATCCTCCAGGGATTAAGAGGCCTATTTAAGATTCATAATTAAGCAAAGAATTTAAAGTTACACTCATCCATTAATTTGGCCTCCCCTTTTGCACATATCCACAGCTGCTCTGTGCCCACTCCTGAATAATCATGCATCCTCCCTTGTCTCACTTTTTGTTGTTCCATCTCACTCTGCATATTCTCTCCATACCCAGCAACTTTCCTTTCAGCCATGATGTAGGCTTTTCCACCTCTCTCCTTTTGTGTGGGTTTACTTCACTGCACATTAAAAATATAAAACAGGGCTTCCCTGGTGACGCAGTAGTTAAGAATCTGCCTGCGGGCTTCCCTGGTGGCGCAGTGGTTGAGAATCTGCCTGCTGATGCAGGGGACACGGGTTCGAGCCCTGGTCCGGGAAGATCCCACATGCCGCGGAGCAACTAGGCCCGTGAGCCATAATTACTGAGCCTGCGCGTCTGGAGCCTGTGCTCTGCAACAAGAGAGGCCGCGATAGTGAGAGGCCCGCGCACCGCGATGAAGAGTGGCCCCCGCTCGCCACAACTGGAGAAAGCCCTCGCACAGAAACGAAGACCCAACACACCCAAAAATCAATCAATTAATAAATAAATTTATTTAAAAAAAAAAAAAAAGAATCTGCCTGCCAATGCAGGGGACACGGGTTCGAGCCCTGGCCCGGGAAGATCCCACATGCCGCGGAGCAACTAAGCCCACACGCCACAACTACTGAGCCTGCACTCTGGAGCCCACGAGCCACAACTACTGAGCCACGTGCCACAGCTGCTGAAGCCCACACACCTGGAGCCTGCACTCCGCAACAAGAGAAGCCTGTGCACCACAAGAAGAGTGGCCCCACTTGCCACAACTGGAGAAAGCCCGCATGCAGCAATGAAGACCCAACGCAGCCATAAATAAATAAATTTATTTTAAAAAAACATAAAACACCTGAAGTATTCACTAACACTCAGTGTGCCCTTACAAATGTCTTTAATATGTCAAGAGCACAAATGAGGCCAGTGAACCCTTGGAGAGCCCTTTGAGATTTGAACCAGCTAGCCATCTTCTTCATTATTTGATTTTTTTAAAAATTAATTAATTAATTAATTTTTATTTTTGGCTGTGCTGGGTCTTCGTTTCTGTGCGAGGGCTTTCTCTAGTTGCGGCGAGCAGGGGCCACTCTTCATCGTGGTGCGCGGGCCTCTCACTATCGCGGCCTCTCTTGTTGCGGAGCACAGGCTCCAGACACGCAGGCTCAGCAGCCGTGGCTCACGGGCCTAGTCGCTCCGCGGCATGTGGGATCTTCCCAGACCGGGGCTCAAACCGGTGTTCCCTACATTGGCAGGCAGATTCTCAACCACTGCGCCACCAGGGAAGCCCCATTACTCGATTTTTATTGATCAAAGTTATATGCCGAATACTGGGGAGAGGCGGGAGTACAGGCATGAAACAAAACACAGTTGCTACCATAATGAAATGAAAAGTGGAGTCACTACTGCAAGTGAAAGTCTAATCAAGTATTATTCAAGCTGCAATTACTTATAGATTACACAAATCCCAAAAATTTCATCTAGTGGAAATCAACAGACCAAAATAAAAAGTGGGTTCTAAAATATCAAATATCCAAAATTTTCACAACATGCCCAGTTACACGAAATTGCTTATCGTCCACATTTTTACAAGGTCCAATCCAACTGTCTATGGATAGGTAAGATAGAAGAGACATTCCTGTTTTGAATAAGAAGTTGAAATATATAAACTTCAAGGTTTAAATTTCAATCATAAAAATATTATTTCTATTAGTAAAAAAGCAACAAACATTTACTAAAAATGCTTACTAAACATTATCAAAAACCCAAATCAGTGTCAGCACCATTTTTATTCTTACATTCATTCACAATATCTATTTGAGAAACAGAAACTCAACTTCTTTAAAGACAGATTTTCCATACATCATACCATGTCCATTCCTTTGTCACAGTTGGGTCATTCTGACTGAGTCACAAGTAACAATATAACGGCAGCCTGAGGCCATCTTGCAAAACACGATTATATTTATCAGCTCTACCACAACATCTCTGGCAAATCTTGACTAATTTTAGATGTCAATCTAATTCAGCCAACCCAACAAGATTTGTATCACTGAAAGCAAATTTATCTTCTAATTTTTACTACCAAATCTATTAAGGAACCCTACTAAAACAGACAATAATTAATATGGGTAACATTCAGCTGTTAACAGATAGTATTCTTTTAAAAAAAAAAAAAAGGTTTTTGGGTTGTTTGTTTTAATTTTGGCTGCATTGGGTTTTTGTTTCTGCACACAGGCTTTCTCTAGTTGCAGCGAGCGGGAGCTACTCTTCGTTGCGGTCTGCGTGCTTCTCATTGTGGTGGCTTCTCTTGTTGCGGAACACAGGCTCTAGGCACTTCAGTAGTTGTAGCTCGCGAGCTCTAGAGCACAGGCTCAGCAGTTGTGGTGCATGGGCTTAGCTGCTCCACGGCATGTGGAATCTTCCCAGACCAGGGCTCGAACCTGTGTCTCCTGCAATGGCAGGCGGATTCTTAACCACTGCGCCACCAGGGAAGCCCAACAGATAGTATTCTAATGCTAACCCCATAATGCACATCAATACAATAACTATAGCTCATTTTTTAACTTAAAGAAAAACAGAACATTAAATACCTATACCTAATACATTCCACTGGTCCACAACACCTTTCTTCCTTTAGAGTTATGAAACTCCCTTTTTTCCTTTAGAGTGCTGCTATGTTACAATGTAAAAGATACCTTCTTCCATCTATTCTCATTTACAATATTTTGGGTCAGAGAAATAGCTCCTTTAAAAACCATCAGTTTAGGGCTTCCCCGGTGGTGCAGTGGTTGAGAATCTGCCTGCCAATGCAGGGGACACGGGTTCGAGCCCTGGTCTGGGAAGATCCCACATGCCACGGAGCAACTGGGCCCGTGAGCCACAACTACTGAGCCTGCGCGTCTGGAGCCTGTGCTCCACAACAAGAGAGGCCGCGACAGTGAGAGGCCCGCGCACCGCGATTAAGAGTGGCCCCCACTCGCTGCAACTAGAGAAAGCCCTCGCACAGAAACAAAGACCCAACACAGTCAAAAATAAATAAATAAATTAATTAATTAAAAAAAAAAAAAAAACCATCAGTTTAAAAACTGCCTACAAGTAGTCATTATCATAAACAAACATTAACTAAACTCATATTATGTAACAGGTACACCCTTAAAGATATATACACCATCTTTATCAATATGAAGAAAAAGAAGGAGAGGGGGAGGGGGAAAAGGAGGGGGAGGGAGAAGGAGAAGAAAGAGAAGAAGAAGACGACTTATGTTCCAGATGCAGTTCTCAGGAACACATATTATACAAAGAATTGTCTCCATGTGATTATCACCTGATAACTAACCAAGTAACAATAGGGATTGCATGGACATAAAGCCAATTACAGCATAATCAGAGACAATTTAGTTCATATCATAACTACTAAGAACTATTTTTATTACCCCAAAATTTACAGATTTATAAATAGAATTATATTCTGGTTCTACAAATTCATTTTGAAATCTTGATTTTCTTCCTTAGAATCAAGCGAACTGTTATCCTCAAAAGCTTTTACCAAGCTAACATCAGACTTTCTTTGTTTGTTCCATTGACCAGGGTTGAAAGCTATACTCTTAGCATGTAAGTAGGGAAGGAATTTCTCTTTTCTCTTTTCTTCCAATAAACTGAGTCTCCTATTATTATTCTTATTATAATTTAAAGAACAAAGTAAGACTTCCCAATGAAATCAGTATGAGAGGGGTTGGGGGGATGAAATCCAAAAAGCTCCATATTATCTCAACAAATGAAAATATAAAAGGCCAGAGAGAAATACCATCAAAATGTTTATAGTGTTACCAATGTTTGATAAGATTATGGGTAATTTTTAGTTTTGTATATTGCCCAAATTGTCTAAAACTCCACAGTTATTACTTTTAAAATTTAGAAAGATAAGGCATTTTAAGTCATTTATTTGTATGGATCTTTGCAGAAAACTATCTCTGCTGATAAATTAATACCACGGCTTAAAAATAAATGAATAAACAAGCTATTGATACTTCAGGTCCCAGAAGATAAGTAATTAGCTGAAATGTAAAGGTAATTAGATAAAATGTAGGGTTATTTACCAAGGAGTGACAGTGCTGTTAACTCTATTTTTGCATAAACATATTGATTTCCCTGATAGAAACTATAGTAACAATAAACAGAAGTATATAACTTTAAAAAAAAATTACCACGGCTTAGGTAACTTTTGACAAGTATCTCTTATAACTAAGTATAGACTCATTAAAAAAGAGTTTTTCCTCCAAAGAACACTCATCTAATAAAACCTGCCTATAACCACTTTCAACTCATTCTTCCTCATCATTTGTCTCCACAATAAAAGTTATTATAATCTGGTATTCATATACTATGAAATATTTCTAAAAGCCAAAATCACCATCTAGTGATTTTCTTATGTGCTTTTCATATCCCATACCTCTGGGTAATGGGTAATTCATTAAGACCTTCAGATATGAAAAGTCCCCAGGAAGAAAAGTAAATGTCATGCTTCCATTTTCTTATCAAGCAACACATTGAATATCCAAATACATATTTCTTGGCATATCACATGTTAGACAGTTGTAAACATTTTCTTTTAGTTACACAACATACAACCAATCTCTGGATATTTTGGTTTCCCTACTTAGGACTAGAATAACTCATCTCATAATTAAACATAATTGGAACCAGACTAGAACAGTTTCCCCAACAAACTTGACTCCCAAAAAAAACACTAATCTTTGAACCAACCGAACATAACATCAAAACTGGTTATTTCAATTATTTCACAAGAAATATTTTGCTCTCTGATTTCAGGTGATATATTTTAATGTTAGTTACCTAAGTTTCATTAGGGCGTTTCCAAAAATTATTCTGAAAGTAATGTCCAAAACAGGAAAGAACAGTTTAAATTCAAGATTTAAGCTCTCCACCCAATTTAACATTTCTTTAAGAACTATGGTAGTTTGGCTACAAAGATAGCCACAAACTCTTCCTATCAAGTATTAGAGTCACAATATAAGGCCCAGTCTTCCCAGCGAGCCTCCAGATGATGAACCACCCCAGTTGAGGCATCAGACATGAACCTAAGGCCATCTTGTATCCTCTAGCTCCAGCCCAGCCACTGGTACTTACAGCACATGAAGTAGAGACAGGCTGCCCTAGCCCATACCACATGGAACAGAAATTAACCATTTTCACAAAGCCCCGCCCAAAACCTTGGTCCAGAGAATCATGACAATAAAATAGTTATTATTTGAACTCACTAAGCTTTGAGGTGATTAACGTGTAGCAATAGATAACCTGATACTAGGCCTTCTGAATTAAAAATATAAGAAAAAATCAAGCTCTTAAAAGCACTTACAGGGTTTCCCTGGTGGTTCAGTGGTTAAGAATCCGCCTGCCAATGCAGGGGACATGGGTTCGAGCCCTGGTCCAGGAAGATCCCACATGCCGCGGAGCAACTAAGCCCGTGTGCTACAACTGCTGAGCCTGTGCTCTAGAATCCGTGAGCCACAACTACTGAGCCCGCGTGCTGCAACTACTGAAGCCCGTGCACCTGGAGCCTGTGATCCGCAACAAGAGAAGCTACCACAATGAGAAGCCCGCGCACCGCAATGAAGAGTAGCCCCCACTCGCTGCAACTAGAGAAAGCCCATGCACAGCAACGAAGACCCAATGCAGCCAAAAATTTTTTTTTAATTTTTTTTCTTTGAAAAGATAAACAAAATTGATAAGCCTTTGGCTAGGCTGACAAAGTAAAAAAGAGAGAAAACTCAAATTAAAGAAATCAGGAGTGAAAGAGGGGACATTACAACCAACTTTACGGGGGGGAAAGGGGTTATATGGGAACACTATAAACAAGTGAACAACTCTATGCCAACAAATCAGATAATCTAAATAAAATGGAATATTCCTGAAAACAAACTACCAAGAAATAGAAACTCTGAATAGATCTATAATAAGTAAAGAGATTAAGTTAGTATTCAAAAACCTTCCCACCAAAGAGGTTCACATGCCTTCACTTGTGAGTTCTACCAAATGTTTAAAAAAGAATTGACACCAACCCTTCACAAACTCTTCCCAAAAAAATCTAAGAGAAGAATCATTTCCTAACTTATTCTATGAGTCCAGTATTACTCTGATACCAAAACCAGACAGACTTCACAAGAAAAAAAAGAAGAAAACTACAGGATCATATCCCTTATAAATATAGACTGGATTATACACCATTACAAAGTGAAATTTATCCAAGGAATATAAGGTTGGATCAGCCTTACAAGTCAATCAATGTAATACACCATATCAATAAAATAAAAGACAAATTCTTCATGATCATCTCAATGGATGCAGAAAAAGCATCTGACAAAACCCAACACCCTTTCATGATAAAAAAAAAAACACTCAACAGACAAGAAATAGATAGAAACTTCCTCAATCTGATGAAGAGTATGAAAAACCTCCAGCTAACATCAATACATCCCATACATAAGGAGAAAGCTTTCTCCCTAATATCAGGAACAAAATGAGGATGTCTGCTCTTACCACTTCTATTTGACACTGTACTGAAGGTTCTAGCCAGGGTAATTAAGCAAGAAGAAGAAATAAAAAACATACAGATGAGAAAGGGAGAAGTAAAATTACCTCAATTTACAGATGACATAATCTTGTACATAGAAAATTCTATGGAATTCACACACACACATACACAAAACCTACTACAACTAATTAGCAAGTTCAGCAAGGTTGCAGGATACAAGATCAACATTCAAAAATCAATTGTATTTCTGCTGTACAGCAGAGATTAGCACAACATTGTAAATCAACTATACTTCAATTTTTAAAAATAGTAAAAAAAAAAGCAATTATATTTCTATACATTAGCAATAAACAATCCAAAAATGAAATTAGGAAAACAATTCCATTTATAAGAGCATCAAAATGAATAAAATACTTCGGAATGAATTTAACCAAAAATAATAATAATAATAAGACTTGTACAAAAAACTACAACATATCAATGAAAAAATTAAAGACCTATTGGGTTGGCCCAAAAGTTCATTCAGGTTTTTCCGTAACATCTTATGGAATAACAGAATAGCATCCCATGTTCATGGATTGGAAGACTTAATAGTGTTAAGATAGCGATATTCCCCAAATTGAACTACAAATTCAATGCAGTCACTACCAAAATCCCAACTGCCTTTTTTTGTAGAAATGATCTTAAAGTTCATATGGAAATGCAAGGAATAACCAGAACAGCCAGAACAATCTTGAAAAATAAGACCACAGTTGGAGGACTCACACTTACTGATTTCAAAGCTTACTACAAAGCTATAGTAATCAAAACACTGTGGTACTGGCATAAGGATAGACATGTAGATCAATGGAACAGAATTGAGAGTCCAAAAACAAAACCATACATTTATGCCCAGCTGGTTTTCAACAGGGTGCCAAGACAATTCAATGCAGGAAGCAAATGCATTCCTGGGACAACTGGATAGACACATGCAAAAGATGAATTTGGGCCCTTGCCTCAGACCCTATAAAAAATTAACTCAAGATGGATCAAATATATGAATGTAAGAGCTAAAACTATAAAGCTCTTAGAAGAAAACGTAAGTGTAAATATTCATAGTCTTGGATTAGGCAATGATTTCTTAGATAGGACATGAAGAGCATGAGCAACCAAAAAATTTTGAGAAACTGGACTTAATCAAAATCTTAAATGTTTGCGCTTCCAAGGACATCATCAAGAAAGAGAAACGATAACCCCAGAAGGGGAGAAAATACTTGCAAATCATATATTTGATGAGAGTTTAGTCTTAAGACTATATAAAGAACTCTTACAGCTCAACAATAAAAAGACAAATAACTCAATTTAAAAATAGTCAAAGGAGGGGCTTCCCTGCTGGCACAGTGGTTAAGAATCCACCTGCCAGTGCAGGGGACACAGGTTCAAGCCCTGGTCCAGGAAGATCCCACATGCCGCGGAGGAACGAAGCCCGTGCGCCACAATTACTGAGCCTGCGCTCTAGAGCCTGCGAGCCACAACTACTGAGCCCGCATGCCACAACTACGGAAGCCCACGTGCCTAGAGCCTGTGCTCTGCAACAAGAGAAGCCACCGCAATGAGAAGCCCGTGCAGCGCAACAAAGAGCAGCCCCACTCGCCGCAACTAGAGAAAGCCCACGCACAGCAACAAAGACCCAATGCAACCAAAAATAAATAATTAATTAATTAATTTTAAAAAAATAGTCAAAGGACTTGAGTAGACATTTCACCAGAGAGGATATACAGATAGTCAATAAATACTCAACACTCAATACTCAATAGAATACTCAACATCATTAGTCATGAGGGAACTGCAACTCAAAACTACAATAAGATACCATTTCACACTCACTAGAATAGCTTTAATTTTTTTTTAACAAAAGGAAAAATAACAAGTGTTGGTGAATGTGTTGAGAAGTCAGTAACCTCATACAGTGCTGGTAGAAATATAAAATGGTACACATAGTTTTCCACTATGGAAAACAGTGTGGCAATTCCTCAAAAAGTTAAACACAGAATTATCATATGACCCAGCAATTCCATTCCTAGGTATATACACAAGAGAATTGAAAACAGATATTCAAACAAAAACTTGTACATCAATGTTCATAGCAGCATTATTCATAATAGTCCAAAAGTACAAACAATACAGTATCCATCAACTAATGAATGGATAAACAAAATGTGGTACACCCATATGGTGGAATATTATTCATCAATAAAAAGGGTAAAAATTAAAAAGATGCTGACACATGCTACCACATGGGTGAACTTTGAAAACATTATGCTAAGTAAAAGAAGCCTAACACAAATGACCACATATTATAGGATTCCATTTACATGAAATGTCCATAATATGCAAATCTACAGAAGTATATTGGTTGCCAAAGTCCAGGGGGAGGGAGAAACAGGGAGTGACTGCTAATGTGTAAGAGGTTTCTTATTAGGGTAATGAAAATGTTCTGGAATTAAATAATAATGATGGTAAATATATGAAAACCCACTGAATTGCACATTTTTAAATGGTAAATTTTATGGTATATAAATTATATCTCAAATTTTTTAAAAGGGATATTGGGGGAGTATTTGCATATGAGGAAAAGAATGCTGTACAAAGTGAGAGAAAGCCAAGAATCAAATTCTGTCTCTGCCATGAATTGGTCAAGTCACTCACTCCATATTCTGGGGCCAGATTTCCTTATCTCTAAATGAGAAGATGGGCCAAATGATTTCTGGAGTCTCTTCTGTATTTGATTTCTAATTTTGACTATTAATTACCAAGTACAATAAACATGCAAGTCTAATAATTCAAAAACCCAAAGCACACAAAGATAAGAATAAGGAAAGTGGGAATTACACTTGGAATGTTAGAGAAGAAAGGGCAAATCGGGCTTCTCTGGTGGCACAGTGGTTGAGAATCTGCCTGCCAATGCAGGGGACACGGGTTCGAGTCCTGGTCTGGGAAGATCCCACATGCCACAGAGCAACTAGGCCCGTGAGCCACAACTACTGAGCCTGCGCATCTGGAGCCTGTGCCTCGCAACAAGAGAGGCCGCGACAGTGAAAGGCCCGCACACCGCGATGAAGAGTGGCGCCCTCTTGCCGCAACTAGAGAAAGCCCTCGCACAGAAACGAAGACCCAACACAGCCAAAAATAAATAAATAAATTAATTAATTAAAAAAAAAAGAAAAAAGAAAGGGAAAATCATGCCAAGGTCAGAACAGCACAAGAAGGAAATGAGAGATAAACCCTTAAACAAATGAGAAAAGTAAATTAGGTGAGGCCAAGAAAGCTAAGCTAAAGATAGTGTTTGATCAGATCAGCAGTAGAGAGCTATAATAACTCTTAAGGAGATAAATCGCCTACTCAATGGAAGTTCTATTTAAGGAAGATAAATATGGCAGGATGAACTGGAAAGGAAAAAGACCAAGTGCAAGAAGATCAACTAGGTAGTTAATGCACAGGTCTTGGTTTCTAATACCATTCTCCTATAAAAGGAACAGGGTTCCTGAGAGAAATAACTGATTCCAGGACTGGGACAGTAATTATACAAAATAAGCATGGAGCATCCTGTAGTGCCAGAAAGTAAGAAAGTGTTAAAACACACACACACACACACACACACACACACACGTACACTGATGAGGGTATGTCTAAGGAACCTAGAGGCCAATTAAAAGAGCTCCCAATGGCCAAAGCTGGAACAATTTGAACAACAAAATAAAGTAGCATTGAATTATAATCTAAAATATATATAAATACCCATAAATAAATGGTTGAATAAATAAATGGAGAACAGATAAATCCCTGGTGCAGAATTCCAAATAATTGAGGTAGATACTTTGCCCCCAGGGAAGTGGAGCATAACGCCCCACTCCTTAAGTGAGGGCTGTGCATAGTGACTTCCTTTCAAAGAGTACAGTATGGAAAGGAAGAGGGAAAAAGAGAAATTTTACAGTGGAGAAAGACAACAAACTACCTCAAGTCAAGAGCAAGGTCAATATCAACAGTGATAAATCATATTGATAGTATGTACCCTTGTCAGGGTATAATGAGAATAGCACTTTACCTTTGTGGTTTCCTCCCAAAACCCTGTTATCCAAATCATGGGAAAAACATCTAACAAATCCCATTTGAGGTACATTCTACGAAATAGCTGACCAGTAATCCTCAGAACAGTCAAGACCATCAAAAATAAGGAAAGCTGGAGAAACTGCCACAACCAAGAGAAGCCTAAGGAGACACTGCTCCTAAAGGTAATGTGTATCCTGGATGAGATTCTAGAACAGGAAGAAGGACATAGAAAAAACTGAGGAAATCTGAATGTATAAAGTATGGACTTGGGAATTCCCTGGCGGTCCAGTGGTTAGGACTCTGTGCTCTCACTGCCAAGGGCCCGGGTTCAATCCCTGTTCAGGGAACTAAGATCCCACAAGCCTCTCAGCATGGCCAAAAATAAAAAATAAATAAAAATTTGCTTTAAAAAA
Source organism: Balaenoptera acutorostrata (assembly GCF_949987535.1). NCBI lineage: Eukaryota > Metazoa > Chordata > Mammalia > Artiodactyla > Balaenopteridae > Balaenoptera > Balaenoptera acutorostrata. The sequence goes on along the minus strand of NC_080064.1, from coordinate 22,932,447 downwards.
AAAAGTATGGACTTTAATAATAATGTATCAATATGGTTAAATAATTTTAACATACGTACCATACTAACATAAGATATTAATACTAGGGGAAACTGGGTGTGGGGTATACAGGAACAATCTGTACAATCTTCGCAGTAATCTTATAAATCTAAAACTGTTCCAAAATAGGAACTTCCCTGGTGGCACAGTGGTTAAGAATCCGCCTGCCAATGCAGAGGACACAGGTTTGATCCCTGGTCCAGGAAGATCCCACATGCTTCGGAGCAACAAAGCCCGTGCACCACAACTACTGAGCCTGCACTCTAGAGCCTGTGAGCCACAACTACTGAAGCCCATGCGCCTAGAGCCCATGGTCCACAACAAGAGAAGCCACCACAATGAGAAGCCCGTGCACCACAACGAAGAGTAGCTCCCGCTCGAGGCAACTAGAGAAAGCCTACGCGCAGCAACGAAGACCCAATGCAGCCAAAAAATAAATAAATAAAATTTAAAATAAAATAAAATAAAACTTTCAAAATAAAAGTTTACATATAAAAAAAGGTTAACACAATTTAGCCTTGGTCTGAGTTAGTGCTTTGTCAGCAAGAATGCAAATGAAAGGACAAATCCAAGACATATTAAAATGAAAGACATAGGCTTCCCTGGTGGTGCAGTGGTTAAGAATCCGCCTGCCAATGCAGGAGACACAGGTTCGAGCCCTGGTCGGGGAAGATCCCGCATGCCGTGGAGCTACTGAGCCTGTGCTCTGGAGCCTACGAGCCACAGCTGCTGGGCCCGTGTGCCGCAACTACTGAAGCCCGTGTGCCCTAGAGCCCATGCTCCACAACAAGAGAAGCCACCACAATGAGAGGTCCGCGCACCACAACCCTCAACTAAAGAAAGCCCATGCATAGCAACGAGGACCCAACACAACCAAATATAAATTTAAAAAATAAAAAATAAATAAAATAAAATAAAATGAAACACATAAGAGAACTTGATGACAAAGAGAATATGATGGGTGAAGGATATAAAGAAGAAAAATATTAAACCACGGTTTCAAGTCTGGGGAAGGGAAAGTTACTGTTGCTAGTATAAAAAAACAACAACAAAAAAACAATGAAACAGCAAGGACAGGACTGGAAAAATGAGGCTGGCCTTAGAAATGCCTGCTGAATATCTCCCTTACCCATTCCTCCCTTAAACATATTCCTCATCGTACATTTAACCTGTACTGGTCAATGGCAGCACCATTTACTTCCTCATTCATCCATTCACACAGTATGGCAGGCAGTAAACTGGTCACTAAGTATTTGAAAATCAGTAACACAGATATGGTTCTTGCCTTCAGAGTCTTATAGTCTAGCAGGGAAGGTAGAAATTAAACAAGAAATTACAAAGGTACTGAGTATTACAGAGAAGTGCAGAACACTAAGGTTACGTAACAAGCAAACCTAATCATAAGCCCTGTCCTACAAACAAAAAACCTGGGTGTCGGCCTTGCTTCACACAGTCAATGCATCTTCAAATGAAATTTAACCTAACTCCTAAATATCTCTTAACTTATTTTATCTTTTCCACTGTCACTGTCTAGGTTCAGGCCCCAGTAATCTTTGTTCTGGTTTAACATAGCAGCCTTTTATTTCTTCTTCCTGCCTCCAGTTTCAGTCCTCTCCCATTCATCCTCCACAGAGCCACCAGAATAATCTTTCAGTAATATAATCAGCTCATGGCTCACCATATGCTTCAGAACAAAGTTTAAATCCCTTAATAATGGCATCCATGATTCTTCATGATCTGATTTCTCACTACATCTCTCTCCACATGATGTACTCTAAGGCAGAAAATTACTCAAAGTTCTCCTAACTTGTTTCTCCTTTTTAAGCCTTTGCATTTACAGTTCCTTCTATCTGAAAAACTGTTCACACACACTCCTTTCCAATTGGACTGGCTAATTCTCATGTGTCCTTCAAGAATTTACTCAGAGTCACTTCTTGGAAGGCTTTCCCTTGGCTACTCCCTTGTCCCTGGTAGAATTTTCTTTTCTTCCTTGGTTTTCCTTCTCTGTAATCCCATAATATCCTGTGCATATCTCCTTACAGAGTTATTCCCACTTATACTGGTAGTTTCTTTGAGGGTAGGAATTGTGCCTTGTTCATCTCTGAAATCCTGATTTCTAGTACAGTGACTAGCAAAGAATAAAATACTGGATAGATAAATGGTGAAGAGGTGATGACATAAAATATCCAAAAGGAGTTATCCATAGATAGTGAAAAGACAGAAATGGAGTATGGGTGTCAAGATTGGAAAATGTAGATCTTAGAGTCAACTGCTTCAGGTAGTAATAGAATTTCTAAAAATAGATAAAATCTTAGAAAAATAGAAGACGAAATACAGACAAAAAGGCAAAGAGTTTCTCAATGTGTAAAGGGTTACTTTTTATACACTAAAGTAAAACCAGTCTATCTTGGTCACAATTTTCACATAGAAAATTGTCTCTAATGAGAATCAATAACCTATCATTTGTTATACCTGCTTTTCTAGATAATTTAAAATAAAGTAGAAGAGATATCTAAATGAGAAATCATTTGGTTATTTTAAAGTTTAGCAGGACTTCCCAGGTGGCACAGTGGTTAAGAATCCGCCTGCCAATATAGGGGACATGGGTTGGAGCCCTGGTCCGGGAAGACCCCACAAGCCGCAGAGCAACTAAGCCCGTGCACCACAACTACTAAGCCTGTGCTCTAGACCCCACGAGCCACAACTACTGAGCCCGCATGCCACAACTACTGAAGACCTCGCACCTAGAGCCCATGCTCCGCAACAAGAGAAGCCACCGCAGTGAGAAGCCCGCGCACCGCAACGAAGAGTAACCCCCACTCGCTGCAACTAGAGAAAGCCCGTGCGCAACAATAAAGACCCAACACGGCCAAAAATAAAGTAAATAAAATAAGTAAAATTAAAAAAAAAAAAGATCTCTCCTCCTATCACAGATCTTGTGTACTATTCATAATCAGGTACAGTAAACCAAGTACGGATCAAATTTCAGTAGAATTTTATTTAGAACTTTTATTTGTAAAACTATATTCAGCCAGAGAGAAAGATAACAGGTAAAAAAAGGTGATGAAATAGAAAAGAACATTTCATGGATAGGTGGTATAATCTATAAAAAAACAGATTCATTTGCAATGACATTATTTAAGCAAGATGGGATACAGCTAAACAGTAAGAACATAATCAAAAATAATTCATGGGGGCTTCCCTGGTGGCAAAATGGTTAAGAATCCACCTGCCAATGCAGGGGACACGGGTTCAAGCCCTGGTCTGGGAAGATCCCACATGCCACGGAGCAACTAAGCCCGTGCACCACAGCTAGTGAGCCTGTGCTCTAGAGCCCGTGAGCCACAACTACTGAGCCCATGTGCCACAACTACTGAAGCCCGTGTGCCTAGAGCCCGTGCTCCACAACAAGAGAAGCCACCGCAATGAGAAGCCCGCGCACCGCAAGGAAGAGTAGCCCCCGCCTGCCGCAACTAGAGAAAGCCCGCGCACAGCAACGAAGACCCAACACAGCCAAAAATAAATAAATAAATAAATAATTTTTAAAAATAATAATAATTCACGGACTTCCCTGGTGGGGCAGTGGTTAAGAATCTGCCTGCCAATGCAGGGGACACGGGTTCGAGCCCTGGTCCGGGAAGATCCCACATGCCGCGGAGCAACTGGGCCCATGCGCCACAACTACTGAGCCTGTGCTCCGAAGCCCATGAGCCACAACTACTGAGCCCATGTGCTGCAACTACGGAAGCCCGCGTGCCTGGAGCCAGTGTTCTGCAACAAGAGAGGCCACCGCAATGAGAAGTCCGAGCACCACATGAAGAGTAGCCCCCACTCGCCACAATTAGAGAAAAGCCCACGCGCAGCAACAAAGACCCAACACAGCCAAATAAATAAATAATTTAGTAAGCTGTTGGTAACTAACAGTGAAGATGGCTGACAGAAAACAGAAGATCATGCAATCAAAGAGGAAAAACATGATTAAAACCAGCCAATGACAGTTCCTCAAAATGTTAACACAGAGTTACCATATGACCTGGCAATTCCAATCCTATGTACATACTCAGGAAAAATGAAAACATATGTTCACACAAAAACTTGTGCGTGAATGTTCACAGCAGCATTATTCATAATAGTCAAAAAGTGAAAGCAACCCAAATGTCCATCAGCTGATGAATGGATAAATAAAATGTAGTATAGCCATATAATGAAATCTTACTCAGCAATAAAAAGGTATGAGCTATTGATACACCACCACATGGACAAACCCTGAAAATGCTAATTGAAAGATGCCAATCACAAAAGGCCACATATTGAATGATTCCATTTATATGAAATATCCAGAACAGGCAAATCTATAGAGACACGAAGTATTGATAGTTAGTGGTTGCCTAGTGCTGGGATTGCAGGGTGGGGAATGGGGATTGACTGCTAATGGGTACGGAGGTTCTTTCTGGGGGGACAAAAATATTCTAAAATTAGATTGAGATAATGCCTGCACATACTAGAAAACACTGAATTGTATACTTTAAATGAGAAAATTGTTAATTAATTATATCTCAATAAAGCTGTCACAAAAAAAAAAAACCCAAGGTCAGAATATGTATAAATCAGAGAAGATAGATTTTTTTTTTAATTAATTAATTTATTTATTTTTGGCTGTGTTGGGTCTTCGTTTCTGTGCGAGGGCTTTCTCCAGTTGCGGCAAGCGGGGGCCACTCCTCATCGCTGTGCGCGGGCCTCTCACTGTCGCGGCCTCTTGTTGCGGAGCACAGGCTCCAGACGCGCAGGCTCAGCAATCGTGGCTCACGGGCCCAGTTGCTCCGCGGCATGTGGGATCCTCCCAGACCAGGGCTCGAACCCGTGTCCCCTGCATTAGCAGGCAGATTCCCAACCACTGCGCCACCAGGGAAGCCCCGAGAAGATGGATTTTAAAGAAATGTCATTTAAAATAATAATTATTATTATTTCCTATTCATTAATTGTCCACTGTGTGCTGGCACTACATTAAACATATTACATATTATTTCCAGTCTTTTCAGCAGTTCTAAAAGGTAGTAATGTCATGTCAAATGTTACATAAATTTAACAAATAAAGAAACTGAGAAACAAGGAGGATAAGTAACTTGCCCAAATACATACAGCTAAACAGTATCAGAGCCAGGATTCTAAACCAGGTCTGTGACTCCAAAGGTCTTTGACTCTATTATACTTTTTCTATCTTAAAACAAGCCAGGAACCTTGTAGCAATAGCCAAGTTCTATATCCCCTTCTGGAATTAATAGTCTGTGATACAAAGGACACTTCTTTTAACATTTAAACTTAGACTGCTCAGAGAACCAGGTGTTCCATCTTGATAACACCAAGTGATGTTTATCACCACTGCCCTCAGCCCAGCTTTGGACCTGATTAAGGACTAGGATCTCTTCAAGCAAAACTCTGAGATAAAATTACAACAAACTTAAAGGATAGCTCCTTAGGTATAAATGGGGTTAAGAATCAAAAAATGGGGAGGGAATATTTATTGAGAGCTATTTTGTGCCAAATTACTGAGTTATAATCAGAGATTATATAATCTGGGGTAAATGGTTAAAAGGAAGGCCCCCCCACCTCTACCCCCAAACCCCTCTGTTTTTTTCTGTGAATGCTAATTAGATATTCTATGAGTAACGGTGGTTTCCCTTAAAGGTTGTATAGACCTGGTGTTGATCACAAGCAAGAAGTGGCTCCTCTCTCAAATATATCCAAAGGCTGGCAAAACAGAGAACCTCTTTTTTTTCTTGGCCTTCTCCTTTGGGTTTAGGGCAATCTGTATATGCTGTAGGCACTCCCAGGTAGAAGCGTTAGTGGAAATGGCTTCTGCCACTGGAAGGCAGACATGTGTGTTGCAGTTAAGAGGGGAGCCATCCCAAAAGAAGACCACCAATAAAAGAGGAGTTTTATCTTGTGAGCCAGATTATATAGAAGCATCCTAGTAACTCTCAGCTTATTTCCCTTTTGTATCTCCCAGCCTTTAGTAAAGTACTAAATGTTCCAGCCTGGTCTCAGCTGTGTACTACAGGAGTATTAAGAGAAGACTCACCTCTGGGACAGAAAATTAAAGGAAGGCAACACTCCCTGAGGTCAGCAAGGGATTCCCCCAGGGAAAGCTGAATCTTTGGGAACAAAAGTCCTTGCTGGGAGTTCCAATTATCCTACTCCATGTGCAGAATCTCCTCCTAAAGCCAACTCTGGAGGATACTGGCTTTTATTTATTAAGATAGAAAGCAGTTTCTTCCTACCAAAAACAACCTTACTGTAAAACCAGGTCTATCTGATTCCAAAATCCATACCGTTACTCGCTGCTACATCACACTGCCTCCAAATACTATTAATAGAAAACTGTTCAGCAAAAGTATGGGAGAGAATCATTTAAGAGAAGGAGGAGGAAGGAAGAAAGGGAGGGAGGGAAGGAAAGGGAAGGAGAAGGAGAAGGGAGAGAGGAAGGGATTTCTCCAAATCAATAAAAACAACTCATTGTGGATTGAATGTCAAAGATGGAAATATTTAAATTTAATATATGCACTTAGCATATACGAAGAGCAGTACCTGCTATATAGCTAACATTTCATATGTGTTCATCCCTTTCCTCAGAAACAAAGACAAGAGCCAAGTAGAAAAATGCTGTCTTAAGTTTTGGCTTCTGAAGTTCAAGTGTAATGATACAGATACCCAACAATAACAAAAAGCTCTACATTTCCTTATTGAAAAAGTATTCCCCAGGTAAAAAGAACCCAGAATGGGGGTGACTATGAAGTCACACATCAGTTCTCTGTTTCAAACAAAAAAAGGAACACACTATCTCACTTCTCCAACATGTTTCAACACAGAAATATATGCAAATTCACAAATTCATTAAACTGCAAAATCATTTGCTTTTTTATTTACTCTATGACAATAAGGTATAGTATCTTTTTGTATCTGCTAAAAGGAAGAGTCAAGGCACTTCAGATTTCAGGTGGCTATGTACAAATTCCCCTGCAAAAATACCCTCCCAACGAACAGCAGCCAAACCCCTTCCTGTTTTTCAACCTTGTATGTTTACTTTCACATCTGCCGAAAAAGATAAAAGCAACAATCGGGACATCAACCACATGATCGTGTCCTACCAACCCGGAAATGAAGCTCTGAAGCCAGAGCTGCTGTGAAACGGGTCTTTAGAATACTAACACTCAGGCTTAAAAATGTTACAGTGTAAGTCTGAATCAAATCCAAAGGCAGACAAAACCATATACATTTCTATAGAGCTATATTTATTTATATATAATAATAATATAGAAACATAGATGCCCAATTTAAGTAGAAAAACGGTATGGGTCAAGATATAAAAATTCTTCTCCTTAACCAAAGATTATTTGCCCCATTTTCACGAGGTCATATTTTATCATACGTAAAAGGGAACTGACATTTGCTGATTATCTGTGGATGGCGGGCACACTGCAAGGTTTGTTTTTGTTTGTTATTATTATGTATTCTGTGTAATGTGGGTATTATCCTGATTTTACAGAAAACTGAGGCATAGAAAGAGTACTTTCACAAGATCACAATCATTAAGAAATCATTATCTCTGACAGAAGGCCTGCTTCTCTCCTTCCTAACATGTTCATGGTTGTACTAAGTAAAGGTACAGCAGTAAAGAATTCGGCTTTGAGGCCAATTTTCACTTGCTAGTTGTACAACTTTGGACAAGTTACTTAATTTTTAACCTGCTACTTAAAATGTAAAATGGGATGACTCACACCTACTTCATAGGGTTGTGGTGAGGCTTAAATGTAAAAATAATGGCTAACATTTATCTGGTGCCAGACACTGTTCTAAATACCTTGCATATATTAACTCATTTTTCATCATAACAACCTTAAAAGGTAAGTATTTTTTATCATCCACATGTTACACAATGAGTAACTTGAGGTACAGAAGTAATTTGCCCAAGGTCACCACCAACTAAAGAGTGACATAACGAGAATTTTAAACCAGGCATTCTAGCCCTGGAGCTCACACTCTTCAACACCTATGTCATCCCTGCAAAGCACACAGCCCAGACTGTGGCTCATAGTAAGTCATCAATAAACAGTAGCATTACTATTTTACCAGGTATATAATACCACCCAGTAAACTGTGGTTGAAATGTGTTAAACCAAGTAGAAGAGCCAGAATTTTAACCCAGGTCATACTCTGTGCTCTTCCTATAACTATGTGCCTTTCCAACACGGCGCCTCTATTCCTAAGTTTTTGGTGCATGCCCAGTGATTTCTAATACTAGATCACTAAACTTCCTTAGGACAGGGGTCATGTCTTCTACACTTTAGTGACCACATATACACACAAGGTCCTGCTCATTGTGGATAATCAATTAGTATGTATTAATTAAATGATCATGCCACACCTCTGTTAAAATCCTCTCAAGAATTCCCATCTCTTGGGGCTTCCCCGGTGGCACAGTGGTTGAGAATCTGCCTGCCAGTGCAGGGGACACGGGTTCGAGCCCTGGTCTGGGAAGATCCCACATGCCACGGAACAACTAGGCCTGTGAGCCACAACTACTGAGCCTGCGCGTCTGGAGCCTGTGCTCCGCAACAAGAGAGGCCGCGATAGTGAGAGGCCCGCGCACCGCGATGAAGAGTGGCCCCCGCTTGCCGCAACTAGAGAGGGCCCTCGCACAGAAACGAAGACCCAACACAGCCAAAAATAAATTAATTAATTAATTAATTAATTAATTAATTTTTAAAAAAGAATTCCCATCTCAGAAAAAAAATGCAAAGACTGTAGCATAGCCAACAAGGCACCACATGAACTGCTCCTCCCACCTGTAACTTCTCTGAACTCAACTCCTAACATTTCCCCCTAGATCATCTTGACCCTGCCATGCTGGCTTACTCAATGTTTCTCAAACACACCAAACACGCTTAACCTTTGCACATGTTGTTCCGCCTGGAATGCTCTTCTCCAGATACCATTCAGGACTCTGCTCAAAAGTCACCTTACCAGAGAGGTTGTTTCTGACCACTCTACTGAAAATATCCACCCCACTTCCCTCACTCTTTGTCCCCTTATCCTGCTTTCCCTGATCCTCACTAAAATCTTATATATTTTACCCCTGATTTGTATACTTTATTATTTGTCCTCTCCCACTAAAATGTAAACTCCACAAGAACAGACATTTCTAATCTACTTTTTTCACTGTTATGTCCCAAAGCACTTAGGACAGGGCCTGGTGAATAGTAGATGATCAATAAATATTTATTAAATTAATAAATGGTAGGTATATTAGTTGTCTATTGTCATACAACAAATTACCTCCAAAACTTGGTGGCTTAAAACAACAAACATTTATTATCTCAGTTTCTGTGGGTCAAGAATTCAAGCATGGCTTAGCTCGGTGCCTTTAGCTCAAGGTCTCTCATGAAGTTGCAGTCAAGTTGTCAACCAGGTTTACACTCCTCTCAAAGCTCAACTCTGCCTGAAGAACCTGCTTCCAAGCTCACTTTCATAGTAGTTACTAACAGACTTGGTTTCTCACCACGTGGGCCTCTCCATAGACTGCCTGAGTGTTCCTAGGTTATAGCAGCTGGTGATATGAGTGACAGGAAGAGGGCCAGAGAGTACCTAAGATGAGAGTGCCCAAGACAGAAACCACAGCCTTTTGTAACCCAATCTTGGAAGTGACATCCCACCACTTGTGCTGTATTCTATTCATTAGAAGTTAAGTCACTGGTGGACCTCTCTGGTGGCGCAGTGGTTAAGAATCCGCCTGCCAATGCAGGGGACATGGGTTCAAATCCCTGGTCCGGGAAGATCCCACATGCCGCGGAGCAGCTAAGCCCATGCACCACAACTACTGAGCCTGCGCTCTAGAGCCCGCGAGCCACAACTACTGAGCCCACGTGCCACAACTACTGAAGCCCATGAGCCTAGAGCCTGTGCTCCGCAACAAGAGAAGCCATTGCAATGAGAAGACTACGCACCGCAACGAAGAGTAGCCCCCACTCGCCGCAACTAGAGAAAGCCTGTGCGCGGCAACGAAGACCCAAGGCAGCCAAAAATAAATAAATAAATAAATTTATTTTAAAAAAAAAAGAAGTCACTGGGTCCAGGGCACACTCAAAGGGAAGGGATTACACAAAGGCATGAAAACCATGAGGCAGGAATCACTGGAGCCATCTTAAAGGCTGCCTACCACAGTACACCTAATAAAAATCTAAAAACAAAACAAAAACACGATGCCCTTTGGAAACCTGATATATTCTTTAAGATATTTATTTAAATATGATGCTCTGATCATTATGCAATCATTCACCCCAACGCTAGTCTTTTCAATCTTATGAAACACCAAAGGGAGTACATTAACTATTAAACATTTCTTGTTAACCAGTGTTCACTAACAGTCATGTTAGAGATAATACAACTAGCAAAGAGAAGTCAACAAAAATAGCATCTGGAGAAAGGAAATTATTGGATGAATCTTTCTGAGTAAATGACATCAATCTTTTTAAAATATAGACTGGATATTCGTTGTTATTATGTAAATATTGTTAATTTTCTTATGTATGATAATGGTATTGTGACTAACGTAGAATAATCTCTTTATTCTTAGGAGATACTGAAGTATTTTAGGAGTAGATTGTCATGATATCTGCAACTTACTTTGCAAGAAAATATGATACACACAGAGGCAATCAGAAGCAGTCAAAATTATAACCAGGTTTTAATCTTAATTATCCTGTAACTCACATTCTCACTACAATTCTACATGTCTATGTTACGTATCTAGCTACTGTACTAAGCAATATCTGTGTTTGGGGGGATGGGGAGGACAATGAAAGACACAATATTGACCCTCTGCCCTCCAGAAGCTGACAACCTCATTGGGAAACACCAGTTTCATGTGCAATATAAAGCAACACTTGACAAATTTGGTATGAAACAAATAAATGCTGCAAGAGTTCAGAAGAGGATTCCAATAAACCTTCAGAGAATAAAATATCTCTGAAACATCTTTCTTCCAACAGTTCTCTTATTCTTGGCATCCTTTCCCTTAACTATTTCTCCTTTACTTTATCTACTTGGCAACAACTGACTGATTATTTCCTACTAACAAAATTATCTGGAAACAATCTAAACATAAAGCACATGTTTTGCCTATTTGGAACACAGGATATGATTTTTAAAATAAAATACTATTCACATTTTCACTGGAAAAAAAACCCCACTAAATATACTATGTGGGTTTTCTTGCCTTCAAAAGCAATTGTGTTATTTCAAGTGTTGAGGATGCCAGAAAGCTTGAAGATTTAAAAATAACCTCACAAAGAGCTCATTTCCAACACCAGATGGAAAGAAATTACTCTAAAGACACATGTGTGGGAGGACATATATACAACATCATATGACACCGCGCAAACGGCTTATATAATTATATAATACCATCAAGATTCGCAGAACACTGCAGGTAGTAAGTTAGCAACAGTGTCGATTTTCTGAATCATTAAAAACGATAAAAGGGCAAGAAAGTGCAAGTGGGTGGCAGCAATAAAAAAAAGAGCCTTCACTTTAAACTGTCTTCCATGTGTCCCTACTGCATGATGAAATGGCTGGCAGGTAAAATTTGAGGGCTTAAATCCTTGAAGCTCTTGACAGGTCTGCCTGTGTCCATATGGTCAAAACCAGCAGGGTAAATGAATTTCAAAAATCTGTACCAAGTGTATTATCAAGGTGAAACACTTTTCACTTGAATATATGTAGAATTTCAAACTGGTTAATTGAAATACATGCCTGGGCTTCCCTGGTGGCACAGTGGTTGGGAGTCCGCCTGCCAATGTAGGGGACACAGGTTCGATCCCTCGTCTGGGAAGATCCCACATGCCATGGAGCAAATAAGCCCGTGTGCCACAACTGCTGAGCCTGCACTCTGGAGCCCAGGAGCCGCAACTGCTGAGCGCGCACACCACAGCTGCTGGGGCCCGCGTGCCTAGAGCCTGTGCTCCGCAACAAGAGAGGCCGCGGCGGTGAGAGGTCCACACATCGCAACAAAGAGTAGCTCCCGCTCGCTGCAATGAAGAGTGGCCCCCGCTTGCCGCAACTAGGGAGGGCCCGCGTGCAGCGACGAAGGCCCGGCGCAGCCAAAAATAAATAAATAAAATAAATAAATTCGAAAAAAAAATTTTTTTAAAGATAAAAACTCTTTAAAAAAAAATGCCTGACATATAAATCAAAATAGCATTTCTTTATAAGATGATGTACTCAAAGACATACTGTTAAGATCCCATTGTGTTAAAATGATTCTAACAGGGTTACTGAATTTATGTAAGCATTAACTAATAGTTAAATAGCAATCACAACTGAACCTTGGCATAGTACTACATATTCATAAATTACCAAAAGTATACATTTCTGTTACACTTGTTGTGGGTCACAGGCTGAAATTTAACCCATTCAAAATAATCCCATGCTTTAATGTTGTTAAATCACAGAGTTGTTCACTCAGTAACTTTATAATGGTTTAATGCTATCAAAATATAATATTAAAGTGTCTGAGTGAATATTAACATAGAAAGTAACTAAACCTCAGTCTATGTTGGGTCCAGTGTTACAATTCAGCCATATAAAGGGCCTACCAAAAAGTTTATCTGGATTTTTATAGAGGATGGTAGACACAAGGAGCAGGCAGATTGCATTTATAAATCACAATTAACTACAGGAGTATATATTATACTCTATTTTATTTTATCTTATTATTTCCACCTATTTCCAAAAAGAAATTGATGTATTCCTGTCCCTATTAATAGATAATATTATTAGATAATACAGTTGACCCTTGAATAACAGGGGCTTGAACTGCACAGGTTCACTTATACACAGACTTTTTTCAATAGTAAACACTACCGTACTACACCATCCAAGGTTGGTTGAATCCTCAGAGGCAGAACCACATACATGGAAGAACCACACATATGAAGGGCCAGCTATAAGTTACACATGGATTTTCAACTGCACGGAGGGTCAGCACCCCTAACTCCTGCATTAAGGGTCAACTATAATCTAGAATTAACCCGTGCACCTAGAGCCCGTGCTCTGCAATAAGAGAAGCCACCGCAATGAGAAGCCCGTGCACCACAACGAAGAGTAGCCCCCGCTCGCCGCAACTAGAGAAGGCGCAGCAACGAAGGCCCAATGCAGCCAAAAAATAAATTAATTAAATAAATTTATTAAATAAATAAATAAATCCTAATCTAACCCAGTGCATACACCAGAGTATTTGTTACACCACATTTTACTGAGCACACCATGAACCCACTCATAAAAAGGACACAAAGTAAGCTACCAGTGGCATACCAACAAACTTAAATAAACAACAAAAATTGACATATATATTTGGAATCTGGCTCTTCTCTAACTAAAAGCTATTACAAATGCAATGAATCAACTACCTTCCAATAATTCTAGATTCTCTGCATAAATAAGACCTGTAACTGATCAATTCAGAGGCCTCTTTTAATAGTTTTTAAAAGTTTAATCTTTGGGGCCTTTATTCACAGAAAAAAAGCAAGGTTGTTCATAAGAAAAAAGATGTTAGAATTATTATTGTTTAGCTCACAAATAAAATAAGGTGATTCTACGCTCAAGCAGTTGGGGAAAAAACAAGTCCTTTAGAGGTAGCAATGAATCTGCATTTGAATATACATGTGACCAATCACGAATTTGATGAGACTCTTGGAAAAGTACACTGGCAGCACTTGCACTGACCTGCTTCTTAGATAACAAGGAAACAGACTGTGATCTAAACATATGCTCCTATTGATTTCAGAACCACATTTAGCCCCTGATAGCCACTGATATTCTAAAGTTATAAAATCAGATCACCAATATTAAATTAGATTTGGACATTCAGAAAACAATATAAGCAAGCCCTATAACTCACATCACAAATCACAGACTGCACATTTTAAATCACAATCTACTGATAAGCATACCAAAGCACCTGCAGAGAATTCAAGAATCCTGTGACTTTTAGGCATCGCTTCTGACAAGCTTAACTCTGAAGCCTTCTTAGGAGCAGGAGGAAGGAAACCAAATAGCATTGTACACACACTATCTCCCATAAAATGAATCTGTTTAAAATTAAGACCATAAACTAAGGAATAAAATGGAAAGCTGGCTTTGCAGTTTCCAAAAATTTTAAACTCAATCTGCATACAAGAAAACATCACACTGGTGAATTTTAAATGTGAGGCACAAACCTGACAAAAGAGAATAACAGGAAAAATACATAGGTCATATCTCAACAAAATGCCACAATCATTTTTTTTCAGAGGAGACAGAAATCATTTAAAATCATTTGTTAATTTAGATATTAGCTTAGAAATGTTTCTTAAGAGAAAAAGAAAGGATACAAGTACTTTTAAAATGAAAAGAGAAAGTTTTGTGTACTATTCTCTCACTATTATATAAAGTATCACATCATGTTATTTTATATATTATATTGAGGATGAGCCTACTTTAAAACATAGGCTTGGGGGTTCCCCGGTGGTCCAGTAGTTAAGCCGCTGAGCTTCCAATGCAGGGGGCGCCGGTTCAATCCCTGGTCAGGGAACTAAGATCACACATGCCTTGAGGCGCAGCCAAAAAATAAAATTAAATAAAACATAGGCTTGTTTACCATATCTAATACTTGGATAAAATAAATATGATTTGAATGTTTAACCAACATTAAGGACATGTTGACCCTTAGACCACCAAGAAAGAGAAGAGATGTAGAAAGCAAGGAGAAATCCACCTAAAATGTAAAACTTTCTTCTATTAGTTTAGTCTATTTGTTGACAGCCAGAGTTGCCAAGTGTTAAACTTGTCAACTGGTAGAGTTCTTAGCTCTGAGTAGAATGGAAGCCTAAGCGATTTTCTTAATCTACCATCAGCCATCATCTACCACTAAGGGCTACACACATTGATGGGGCACTTAGGACCTAAATCCTTTTAACAAACACCAGTTAAAATTCAACTGGCTGGCCATATTAATGAAGCTCAAAGAAAACTAAAAACAAAACAAAAAATTCCATCAAGTTCCTTTCACATAGGGAAATTTTCCCCACACTTCAAATTACTAATATGGGACATTTTTAAGAGAAATGAAAACTGTCAGAAGGAATATATATGACAAGCATAGATGGAACCTCATGGCCAAAGGTACGGAGATGGGAAAGCATGGGTTATTACTGAGCAGTTCTTTTTGGTTGGAAAATACAAGTAATAAAGAGAATAAAGGTAGAAAGGTAGATTGGGACCACATTGTGCAAGGACTTACCTAAAAGATATTTGGTTATAAAACACTGGTATAAATGTTGGAAGAACTTCGGTGAGGCCTAAAGATCAAAATCATTTATTTGTAAGCCTGAATTCAATTATACAAGGAAAATAAGTGTAGTTTTGTTACTAGAAGAAAGAGGAATCAGAAGGTTAGCATGCTGCTGCAGGTAAGTTCACTTTTAATAGTGGCAAAGATATACCGCACTTCGGTTTCCCCAGGGATATGAATAACGCCTCTCTTTACCTTAATTAGAACCTTCCTGTAGAAGGCACTCTGAATTAGCACCTTGATACCAAGGCAATCTGATGTTCAGGCATTATATCCATTTTTTTTAAATCTGTCATTTATTGAGTGCTTATTGTGTGTCATATATTCTGCTATGTACTCCATATGGATTATATTAATAACACCTCAAGAAACTATTTTATGAAACCAAAATTGGTCAGCTGGCAAAGAACTTATTATGTTTCCAAATTACAGAAAAGGAAAATGAAGAGTACATCAAGTTTCCATAAAAAGTAAGAGTTAATTGCTCCACAACAAAATTGGGATGATAAGAATTATATAAAGATATTTATACTATATATAGCATATATATAAATATATTTGATTTAAACGGTAAAAAATACTGCCAAGACTGAGATATAGAAAACAATAATGAGCAACAGCACTGGGTACAGTATATATCCTCAAGAGAGTATAAATCCACTATAATAATATCCAAGACAGAGACATAACCATTTCTTGCAATCTTCCCTAAAAACAGAAAGAACAGAATAGCAGCTGTGAGATCACCCAGACTACTAAAAAAAGCTCGGCATCTCTTTTTAAAAAAACTAACTCCTTATCAGCAATACATGCCAAAAAAACGACGTCTCCACAGACTAGGCATTTATGGTTGGGTACAGTTAGAGAAACAACAGGATGACAGTCGCTATCATGTGGCCAGAAACCTATCCGTCAGCAATTTGTTTCACGTGAGATCACTTTCTCTCTCAAGAGAATGCCCGTTTCTGGGAAGAAAAAACCTCTTTTGGCAAACCCCCACCAGGACTAACAGCCTGGGGATGCATCTCGGAGGGCGAGCCTAGATCCAGCCTCTCCACAGGTAAAGGCAGCCCAGCAAGCAGGAGGAAATACGTCCAAGCCGACAGATGCGCGAACTGAAAAAGGAGGTCACGACGCTGAGAGAATCGATTTAACCCTTTGGTCCCTGGGACGCGGGAAGACTCAGCGGGAGAGCATAGAGCCCTCGGGTTTGGGGAATTTTTTTTAATGATGTGGGTGTCTATGGCGGGAAGGCCTTAAAGTCCTTGCAGGGCTCCCTCCACCCCTCACATTGCGCCTGACTTCTCCAGACCGCCCAGCTACCTCTTCACCGAGAAACCTCTCTGCGGCTGCACCCCACACCTTCGCCGCCCGAAACCTGCAACCCGCCCCCATCTGGTTTCCTTACAGTGCTCCTGCCCACTGTACAATGACTGACAGACCAGACGGTACCGATTTCCCCTCGTCAAAAATGCACCCCGAGCCTAACTTTTAAACGCTCCCCCAGCGCCACCCCCGCCTCTTTCCCCTCAGGCCGGCCGCGTCCCGGCTCCAGCCCCTCGGCCACCGGCGTGCCGAGGGCGTGCGGAGGCTGTGGAGCGCGCTCCCCCGGCCCGGGCCTGCGGGGGGCTGGAGACAAAGAGGCTTCGGCGCCGCTGCGGCCTCCAGGACCGTCCCCTCGGGGACAGCTCCGCGCCCCCCACCCCAGCTCCGCTCGCGCGCCGCCGCCGCCTAGCCTCACCGCTGGCTCCGGGGCCCGGGCTCCCGCGCCCGCCTCTGCAGCCGCCAGACGAACAATGGCAGAAGGAGGCGCCGGCGTCCGAGGCTCGGCCCTCTGCGGCTCGCTGGCCCGCGGGCTGCTGGCGGGCGGACTGACTGACTGACTAACCCACCGGCGGAGGGAGGGAGGGAGCGAGCGAGTGAGGGAGCGAGCAGGCGGCCCCAGCGCGCGCCCTCCCGCCTTCACTCAGCGAAGCGAGGCCCGCCCGGCCCTTAGCCAGCCCGCCCCGCGCGCCCCTCCCCCTCTATTCGCCACAACATTGTAGTAAATTTCTACTGGATGGCGCCGCAGGGAAGTAGTGGGCCGGGCCCGCGGCCCGCCAGCCCATTGGCTGAGGCCAAGTTCTGGCTCCTCTCATTTCCCCCCCTCCCCTAGGCCGGTAAGTAGCAGGGAGGGGAAGGAAAAAGAGGGGAAAAGGCTAGGGGCTGGCGCGTGTGCGCAGGCGCAGGTCGAACCCGCTCTCGGGTCCGTGCGTTCTCGGCCCCTGAGGTACACACGTGGGGAACGTAGCCAGTGCCCTGGACGAAGGTGACGCCCTTTCCCACCCCACCCACCCCAAGGAGGGCCAGGTAAGGGTCTGAGATTTGGAAGTTGCTCCCGAGCTACCCACGCTGACTGTCCCCCAAATGGACCTAGTGACCTTGGGTAAGTCATTCAGCTTTTCTGGGCCTCAGTTTCCCCATCTACTAACTTGACGTCTCTAGGCGCCATTCCAACCCTGACATTCGATGAGACTTCACCTCTCCGGGCAGCTGTGTAAGGCCTGAAATGGATGCTGAGTGTTGTGGGCACGCCAAGATTTCAGCTGTCTTCTGCATTTACGGGTCTCCTAATTCTGCCCTGGCTGCCTCAAAATCATGAAAACTTAGCTTCGGAAGCCTGGTCTCCAGATGAACCTAGGGTTGCTCTGACAATTGCCTGATGTGCTGTTATTTCCTTTCATTAGTTTCAGAGGCCCCTTGGACCTTCATACTCCCTGCCAGGCTGGTGTCTGAACAGGCGAGCAGAAAGAAGGCTCTGTTTTAAGCATGGTCCCTATAAGGTAAGATAATTCTGGTATTCCCATTTTTGAGATGAAGAAACCCAAGCAGAGAGGCTTAGACCTGCCACGATAAGAAGCCAGGCAATCTGACATCGGAGCCTGTATATGACAGCTAGACCATCTCCTCGTATCTAATCACAGCCCCCTCACAACTCAGCTCAGCCTCTAGAAACAGACTACCTGAGTTCAATTCTCAGTCTCCCTAATTGTTTGCCCTACTCTGTGCTTGTTTCCGACCCATAAAAGGGGATAATAACAATTCCTACCTCATAAGAGTTATTGTGAAAATTAAATAAGTTAAAATAGGTAAAGGGCTGGGACTTCCCTGGTGGCGCAGTGGTTAAGAATCTGCCTGGCAATGCAGGGGACACGAGTTCGAGCCCTGGTCCAGGAAGATCCCACGTGCCGCGGAGCAACTAAGCCCGTGTGCCGCAACTACTGAGCTTGCTCTCTAGAGCCCATGAGCCACAACTACTGAGCCCATGAGCCACAACTACTGAAGCCCGCGCACCTAGAGCCCTTGCTCCGCAATGAGAAGCCACCGCAATGAGAAACCCGCACACCACAACGAAGAGTAGCCCCCGCTCGCCACAACTAGAGAAAAGCCCACGGCAGCAACGAAGACCCAATGCAGCCAAAAATTAATTAATTAATTTAAAAATATATATATGTAAAGGGCTTAGAACAGTGCCTAGCTCACAGTAAGATCTACCTAAGTGTTCATTATTACTGCTATCTGGAGACTAAAATATGGACTGAGAGCTGTGGGGCTCGCAGACATAATAATATATTTGGTAAGCACTCAATTGCCGGCACCGAGCTGAGCACATTACATGGTTATCTGTTTGAAACATCATAAGAGACCCTTGAGGACCACCTGACTACCCTATCTAAAACAGCCTCCACTTACACACCCTTGCCCTGCTTTAATTTTGTTTCATGGCACTTTTACCTGACTTTCTACTATATATTTACTTATTTGTCCCTCTCAATAAATTGCTGCAGTTTAGACTCACTAGACTGCAAGCTCCAGGAGGGCAGGGACTTTGTCCTCTTGCTCATCTCCCAGAACAGTGCACACTAAATAAGTATTTGCTGAACGAGTGAATGAGTTATCCCCATGTTATATATAAGGAAGCTGAGGCTTAGTTAGGTCAGGTGACTTGGCCAAGGTCGTTCTGTGTACTAGGGGTGAAGCACCTGTTCTTGAATATTCTGGTCCCCTGCCTCAGGTCCTCAGGTTCAGGAGCTCTAGCTCTACCACCTCTGTGCCTCAGAGGCTTCCTTCACCTATCAGACCTGGAAATCTGGTGCCATGAAGGATAAATCCTGAAGATCAATCACAAGACAGCTCACCACTACCACCACTGTGTTATCCAGCAAATACAGGTTCATGAAAACCAATATTCTCTATGCCATGAAGTGCTAGGCAATGACACACTGTACTTAAAGAGGCTTCACTGGAGTGTGTAGTATTTAATAATCATCACCCTGAAAAAAAAGTGGGGATCTTAGGCTAGCAGAAAACAGCCAGACATAAGGCAGATGTAAACCATTCAAATGCCGAGTGCCGTGCAACACCACACCAAAACTGTTGACACAGGCTTTAGAATCTTAAAGGTTTCAAATCCAGTCCTGGCTTTTAATTCTTAGGCTGGAGATGAAAGGGCTTTGTAAACTGTAAAGTACTATCCACACATGAGGGATTTTTGTTATTAGTTAGGTACACACCATCACCTGTTAAGCTAAGTGCCAGATCCTTGAGTATAGCAGGGCCCAACACATAGCAGGGGGTGAGAGGAAAAGTAATGCCCAATCCAAAGGCAGAGAAACTACCCTTACTCCTGTGCCCATCTGCCCTCTCAGAAGAGGCCTCTGCAAACCAGGCATCCGGTCCCAGCTCGCCCTGCAGAGGCTGCCACTGAGTACAGGGTAAAGGTCCCAAGCACCATCTCTGCAGCTAATTTCCTAGGAAGAAACTCAGCTCCCTCCCTGCCTGCTGCTCCATGCTCACATCTGGGTGGCGGCTGTGCCATGCGTGCTCCAAGCCCCAGGATGGGGTCTCTAGGGGCCATCTCTATCCCGCCTGCCAGCTGAGCCCACCTCTGCCTCCCCCACCACCCCTCCTTTTCCTTCCTAGGGAATACAGGCCCTGCAAGCTGCCTCTCAGCCCCTGGAGCGGTCAAGGGCACTAAGGGAAAAAAAGAAAAAAGACAACATGAAAGGGTCCTAATCCGTCCCCATTGCAAACTGAGCTCCAGCAAAAAGCAAACACCAGCTGCACAGAAGAGGGTGAAATTAGACGGTGAAATTAGGTGGTGACCAGGGGGGAAGGCCAGGGAGAGTAGATGGGGCCTCCGATGACCTGGAAAAGATGAGATTGGAAGAAGGCGGGGGTGGGGTGGGGGAACAGTTGGAGTCTGAACCATTCCCAAATCCGGGATGTAGGCAGATTAGGGACACAGCTGGCCTGAAGCCCCAGTGGTAGGGCTCGTGGAAAACATTTGTCGGTTGTGGGGAGTGGCAAGAGATGAAGAGGGCTTTGAAAAGCTGGGCCCACCAGCAAAGTGTTCTGAACAGTCACTACTGAATAAAAACCAATCCTGGTACCAAAAGTACATGAAGAGTAGAGCTTTCCATCCAGCCCATGGTAATAAAATTGCAGTCATTTTAGACCTTTTTAACACAAATGACAAATCAAACAAGCTATAACAAGGTGGAAAATTTGCTGTTTATACAGTGGTATACCTTTCTAGGGGATTATTTTTAGTAGTAGTGTTTGCATTGTTAACAGAAAATACAGTTAAGTAAGAAAAAATATTTTAATCAACATAAAGCCATCAATCAGAAATAACTACCATCAATATTTTGGTGGGAGACTTCCCTTCTAGTACCTCTCCTGACAGATATACTTTTTTGTTTATATATATTAAGTCATATGAAATTGCTGATTTTATAGGTTAAAATGGTCAAGTATCAGCAATTGCATATGGTTCAGCCTAATGCTTTTTTAAATTTTAGATCATATTGTTTCAGAACCAACTTTTTTCTCCTAACAATATATTATGGCATCCACAGTGCCCTCAAGTGGATGTACCATAATTTAATTAAACCTAAATGTTATTAGACATTTAGGTTATTTCCCATTTTTCTCTCTTTTTATTTCTTTTTTCTTTTTCTTTCCCTTTTTTTCCCCATTTTTCTCTCTCATATACTTGACAAATATCCTTTTATCTAAATCATACCCATGATTATTTTTTAGAACACACTGACTGCAGCATATATTTTTTAATTATAACATACACAGCTGCCTGTGCTGGTCATTTTTTGAGGTAAAAGCAAAAGAAATCAGCAGATGCAATGAAAGACAATACCATGAATGAATACTCTTTCACATTTGAAAACACAAGAGCATGTTTTGACCTCTTTGATAGAATGCACTTTGCTTACAAAAATTGCATTAAGCTCTGTTTTAAAGAGTTCCCTGTGCACAGTAAAAGCAAAAACAGCTAAGTATGATTAAAATCCATATATTGGATTTGGCAAGTTATGTCCTTTCTGCTGTGAAGACACTCCAAGAAACAAGGGGCAGAAGGGAAGGAAGTCGAAATTGTAAAAGAGGACCCAGTGGACCGTTTAGTAAGGTATTGCTTTAGGCCTCTAGATTCACAAAATGTTAGAACTGGATAGGCCCTTAGAGATCATCAAGCCCAAGCTGGTTTTAAACATATTGGGAAATGGGTCCAGAAACTGGAAGAGACTTGCCTGAGGTCACATAGCACGGGGGCGGCAGAGCCCAAACTTGAACCCAAGTTTTCTGACCCCTACTCCAGATTCTGTTCACTGCCTTCTTCTAAGTGCAGCTACATTTCTCGTCCAAAGCTGGAGGCCAAGCTAAATTGTACAGCCATATAACCTAGGACTGTCTGAGCCGGGAGGGACCTTAGAGATAAGTTATTATTAAAAATAATGACCCACCGTGATGAAGAGTGGCCCCCACTTGCCGCAACTAGAGAAAGCCCTCGCACAGAAACGAAGACCCAACACAGCCATAAATAAATAAAAATAAATAAATAAAAAATAATGACCACTACATTTATTAGATATTTACTACGTGCCAGGCACGTACTGAGTACTTTATATGCATTAGTGCACTTAGCCGCATAGCAACCCTGCAAAGTGTTATCAGCCTCAATTGCAGTTGAAGAAACTACAGTCTAGAAACATTAGGTGATTTGCCCAATGTCACACAGTTTAAACAAAGTCCATCTGCTACCACTGTCCTCGGCTCCACACTGCTTTCATATCACTCTCAGGAAAGCACTTTGGAAATGAGATGAAAGAACAACATCAACATCTGTCCCAAGACCCCAGGGAAAGGCTGTTGTGGCTGCTTCTGATTGGAGCCCTGGGACATTCAAGGAGGGACCCAAGAATCTGACCTCCCATGACCCTCCCCAACCCCCTTCTCTCACCAGCTGGAGTATACCTAATGTCCCTGATCCAGCCAAGCCTCCAGCTCACTCAAGCTTAACCCACTAATTCTCTATCCCTCAGGCAGGGAACCCTCTAGGCCCAGAGGGTTTCCCAAGAAACATGGGAACAGGCTCAGTGCCACCAGCTAGCTGAGCCCCTTCTAAACCTGCTAAAGTCAGCCTGGCCCAACCCTCCCCTGGGAGAGGGTAGAGGAGGAGCTATGGGGAAGCAGGAGGAGACTGGGTACCCAGAAATGGCCAGGTTTGACTTGCCCTAAGATCCTCCAAAGCTGCTGTGGCAGGACAGTTCCTGAGCTGTCTGTCTAGCATTTAGCTAGTCTCCATTTCTAAGCCTTCCAGTGACTGGGGGTTTTTCCATGGGGAAAAAAGAGAGAAATGACTACAAATAAGTCCAGCCTCAGCTCTGCAGTAAGTTCACTGTGTGACTGTGGGCAAGTCACTTACCCTCTCTCTTAGTCAGCTCGGTCTGCTTAACAAAATGCCATAGACTGGGTGGCTTAAGCAACAGAAACTTATATTCTCACAGTTCTGGAGGCTGGAAGTCCAAGATCAGGGTGACACCCTGGTCAGATTCTGGTGAGGGCTCTCTTCCTGGCTTGCAGACAGCCACCTCTTCTCATGTCCTCACATGGCAGAGAGAGGGGGAGCTCACTGATATCCCTTCTCATAAGGACACTAATCCCATCATGAGGGCCCCTCCCTCATGACCTCATCTAATTCTAATCACCTCCCAAAGGCCCCATCTCCAAATACCACCACATTGGGATTAAGGCTTCAATGTGAATTTTGGGCAGGACACAAATTTTCATCCATTACACCCTCTCTGGGCTCCCATTTCCACACCAATCAAATAGAGGTACCCACCCAGGATATCACACGGGGTAGCAAGAAGGATCAATTATGTGGGAGGTGCAAAGGGTTCTTCAGATTACAAGCCCACACCTGTGCTAAGTATGATTTTTATTGTTTATTTTTATTCTGCTGTCAACCAAGCAGAAAAAAATCCTCAATCCCAAGGCAAAAGCCTCCCTGGAACTGAGGACATGCTGGTCCCCCCTTTCTTCATCCAGCAGACATTATTGAGCACCTCTTATGTGTAGGCACTGGGGATCACGGGATGAATGAGATGAGACCAGTAGCACCAAGAACAAACACCTTCATCATCATCCCATATTCAGGTGATGGCAAGCAGAGATAAAAGGATTGGGGGCTTTTAAGGTAAGCAGACCGAGGTTCAAATCAAAGCTCCACCACTGAGATGCTATGTGAGTTCAGGCGAGTCACTACTTCTCTCTTCCTTATCTATAAAATGGGGATGACATCTGCTAGCCATTGTACCAAGTACTCTTCACGCAACACGTCACTGAACCTTTACAACAGCCCCTTGAACACGGTATGACTCTAATTCCCATTTTACAGATGAGGAAATAGAATCTCAGAGAAGTGAAAAACTTACCCAAGATCACCCAGCTAGTAAGAGTCAGAGTTAGGATTCAAACCCACATCTGCCTGGCTTTATTGCTAGTACCGTCTTACAGTTTACAGATTGCCTGCATTCGGGTAATGGTCATTATAATAATACCAGCATAAAGAGTACTCTCTATGTGCCTAGATTCTTTACCTGCATTCCCTTATTTAGTTGTCACAACAACCCTATGGAGTGGGTACTATTTTAACCCCATTCTTTAGCTTTGGGACCTGAAGTCAGAGAGGTGAAGCAATTTGCCCAATGTCACACAGCTAAGAAGGGGTATAGTGGGGAAACCAAGTGTGTCTGACTCCAGAACCCTATCCTTGCCCACTACACTATCCTGCCTTTCTTCCCTGGTGAAGCCAAGCAGGTGTCTATCTCTTTATCTCTGTTTGACAAATGAGAAAGCTGAGGCCCAGCAAAAGGTACTGATGTGCCTAAGGGGACCCAACAACTCAGCAGCTAAGCAGGGACTTGAACCCAAGCTCCTGAGCCTTAAACATAGGGTTATTTCCTCCACCCATAATACCTGAATCCTGGGCACCAGAAAATGGCCCTGTGAGCTGGACCTTTGGGAACTATACCTCCCCCAGAGGCATGGGGACCCCCCTCTAAACCAGGCTAGGCATGGAGAGCCAAGCATGTGGGGGAGAAGAAACTTTGCAGAATACTGCCTGGGGAAGACAGCGATTGAGCTGGTATGCAGGTGCCCCTAGCTTTGGGCACCTCTGTCTTGGTCTTCCTAAGCCATGGACCCATAGCTGGGAAGGGGGTAGTTATACAGGAAGCCACTCCAGGCCTGGGCCCCTGCTGGCTAGCACAGCTCTTTGCTGTGATTTCTGCTGAAAAACAAAAAGCTCAATCCTCTGGGCCTAAGTGCTAATTACCAATAATGACATAATAACCATGTGGGCCCAACAGCCAAAGAGTCCCAACTAGAAATTCTGCATAGCTCAGACTCAGGAACAAAAGATTTGGGCACTCCAGCTGAAACTGATGCTCTGGCAGAAAATGTCAGAAGCTAAAGGGCTTCAGGGTTGACCCAACCAAGGTATTATCTGGCAGATGGAGATGATGACCACTCATACAATTATTTATTGAGAATCTAGTGTGTGTGTGTGTGTGTGTGTGTGTGTGTGTGTGTGTGTGTGTGTGTGTGTACGCGCTCAATAGTGCTAGACCCAGAGAGAAGAGGCTTCATTTATTCATTAATTCACTCCACAAATATTTACTGAGCACCTACTATGAACCACACACTCTTCTAGGTACAAGGGATATAACATTGAACAAGAAAGACAAATATTACCATCGTCACTGAGCTTACATTCCAGTGGGGGGAGTCACACAATAAGCAAATATTCTAGAAAATATTGTATGTCAAAAAGTGATAAGTGCTGTGGAGAAAAATAAGCCAGGAGGGAGGATAGGGAGTGTTGGTGTTGTAGTGCCACACTGTTAAATAGAGTAGTCAGGAAAGGCCTTACTGAGCAGGTGACATGTAACCAAAAAAAATTAAGGAGATGAGAGAACAAGTCATGAAAGGATCTGGGGGTAAGTGTTCCAGGTCGAAGGACCAGCAAGTGCAAAGGCCCTGGGGTGGAAGTGTGGCTGGTGGATTCAAGGACTTGCTGCCTGAGATCATACCTCTAGTCATTAACAGAGCTGGGAGAGAAAAGGCATCAGACAGACTGATCACCCACTGTGTACCTGAACTCTCTTACATCTTAGGACAATTCTGGAGGTAAGGATTATGCTCACTTTTCTCACCACTTTACAGTTGAGGGAATGAGACCCACAGAAGAGAAGTAATGATCCCACATCACACATCTAGAATAGGCAGGTCTGCTTGCCTCCAGCTTTCTCTGGCCTCCCTGCTCCTCTTCTCTATGCCCTGTCTGTGCAAATCCTAAATAAGTATGTGTTGAGTGAATGAATGAACAGATGAATCCTGCACATTCTCAAGCCCTGCCTTCTCCGTGAACTGCTTCCTAACTGGCCTTGGCTGATTTCTTCTTGTCTCTGCTAATCTAAGAATAACAACAACAATAATTCCAGTGTGCCAGCTATGGATGGAGTACTCCACCTGAATTATCTAATTTATCCCTTAAGTACCTATGAGAAGGTGCTAATATTTTTCCCATTTTGTAAGTGAGAAAAGTAAAGCTCACTGAGGTAGAACAACTTGCTAGAGGTCCCACAGCTGGTCAGTGATGAAACTGCGATTTAAACTGAGCTCTGTTGGCCCTTCTTTTAATCCTGTAATGTTAGTAGAAACCTCTGACATCAATCCATCCCCATCCTTTTAGAAAACAGAAAACAGAGGCTCAGAGAGGTCAGGAAGAGCAGGGTGAGGGCTGCAGCCCTCCAGCCCCCAGTCTGGTGGTCCTTCTACTCTTCCACATTTGGGGCTGTGGACCAGGTTTGCCCTTCTAGGCCTATTTCACGGCTTCTGCAAAAGTCTTAGTGTCGTCTTAGCTGCCTGAGGGCAGTTCCAGGGAACTCAAGAGTCCACCTCTGTCCCCTCAGCCCTCAACTGTCTCCACAGTAAAATCAGCTGAGGCCTGGGTAATGCAAGACCCTTCTGACTCTGCTTTTCAAAGCACTTGCAGTGGCATTTGATCAGAGGAGGCTGCGGAGGGGAAACTCTGTCATCATGTGGCTCCTGGAAGAGAGATCATGCAGGCTTGGTGCCAGGAGGGCAGAGATGGGCAAGGGGCAGAGGCCAAAATCAGGCCAAGGGTGAGGATAGAGTGTTCTAGCCAACTAGGAAGGGGGAGGTGGGGGAGAGGGGGCAAAAGATGCTGAGCCTCTGGCTTTAAAACCAGTTTATTGGGTGTCATCTGTTCAACAAGAAACTGTATCAAATACTCCAGGTTCCTAGACTGGGAAGAGGTAGGGCAGAAGAAGGTTCTCAGAGGCAGCAGTTATAACAGCGGTAACAGTTGCTACCTACCACTGAGGCCTCACAGTGCTGGACCCTGGACTAAGTGCTTTATCTACATTATTGCCAATCCTCACAGTAAAATCAGCCCCATTCTACAGCAGAGGAAACTGAGGCTCAGGGAGGTGAAATGATAGCCATCATCACAACCGTTCACAGGATAGTACAAAAAGGGTCCGGAGACCTAGGTTCCTGCTGCATGACCTTGCGCCATCAGCCACCTGCTCTGATCTGAGGTTCCTGCATCTGTGCCAAAAGGGACTTGGTCACCAGCCTTTGCCGTAAAATCCAAGAGGCTCAGGGATCCAGTTCTGCCCAGACTACGGGGCCTCCCACAGATACGGGACATCACTCTGCTGCTGGCTTTGGCCTCCAGCCCAGGAGGGGCCTCTAGGGTGGGGAGTTGGGGAGAGCCCTGCCCTCAAGACTGAGCGTCCTTGGGCCTGAGGCCAAGGGGGGGCAAGGGGTAGGAGGGAGCAAGCTCGGCAGTGGGCCAGGACCCCTCTGGAGATTTGGGCTTGTTTCTTAATCCTTTCCTTCCTTTGTTGGCCAGAGCTCACTGCCAGGAGAGGCAGGGGAAGCAGTGGGTGGGACCAGAGAGACGGAGAAGTCCAAAACATGATGATTTAAGTAGAGTTTCTTTTGATGGGTGCCCATTACATTCAGACACTGTACAAGGCCATTTGTGGGGATTACCTCATTGAAGCCTCCGCCCTTTCCTGTGAGGAAGGCTGCTGTCCCCATTTTACTGAGGTGGAAACTGAGGTTCAGAGAGGGCAAATGACCGAAGGCCACACAACTTATAAGTGGCAGAGCCAGCAGGGAACCCAGGTTGTTAACTCCTGAGAGAGGCAGCCACTGGGTGTGACTAGAGTGGGGGTAAGAAGGGACAAGGAGGGAAGGAGGGGGGATGGGAGAAGAGGAGGGTGGAAAGGGCCCTGGCAGTCTCTATGAGGGGAGCAGGCAGTTATGAAGATGCAGGAAGGAGAGAGTAGCAAGCGATCATCTCCAAAGTGACCATCTCCAAAGCCCTGCGTGATCTAGGTCTGCTTCCCTGTCCAGCCTCACCTCCCATCACCACCTACCTCTCCCTTTTTGCTCCGGCCATACCAAACTACGTACTTAGGACCCAAGCACATTGTGTAGGTTCAAGCCTTCACACACGCTGTTGCCTATGCCTAGAAATCTGTTCCCTCCACTGCCCACCTAGAGAGCTCTTATTCATCCTTCAAGTCCCAGCTTAGCTATCTCTTCCCCTGAGGACTAGAGTTAAGCACCTGCTGGGCTGGGCTCGCTCCGAAGTGCTTCATGCTTCCTGAAGGGTAAGAACCCCCTCTGAGTTACCTTTGTGCCCCCAGAACCTAGTACACAGTCCATGCTCAATAGATGTATGTTGTCTATACTTGTATTTTATCACTGAGCCTTTGAGGCAGGCAAAACAGGTTTTCTTATCCTCTCTCTCAAGGCGAGGACCACAGGGCAAGAGAAGGAGTGACTTCCAGGGGCCACACAGACATTCAGTGACACTGGCAGGGCTAGAACCCAAGGCTTGTCTGCACCTCACAGCCCCTGTCCGGCCTCCACCCCAAAGAGCTCTCTTCCCTGCTAGACCTGCCAGGTTCACCACGAGGGACCCCCAAGGCAGAAGTAGCGGGCATGGGCCCTGGGGGACCTGAGGCAGAAGGTGGCAAGGAGCAGACAAGTGGCTTTTACCCCCCGACCCAGCTGTGTCCCTCAGCCAGAGACCCCAGCGGGCCCCATCACCCCCAGACCTAAGACCTCACTCTCACCTCTTCCCCCTCCTGCCTGCCCACTGCAGTCTAGCTCGCCTTGCTGGCTCTGCCTCCTGGACAGAGCTCACAACCCCCCGCTGCTCCCCATCCCGTGGCTCAGTCCCAGGCCCCATACCTCAGCATCACTCACCTGGAGAGTTGCCCCTGCCCCTTCCCTCCTGTCTGTCCTCCGCACAAGGTGATCCTCCCGAAATACAAGCCTGGCCACGCCATTCCCCTGCTTCATAGCCAATGGTCCCCCATGGCCTCTGGGCCAAGTCCCCTAACTCCCCTGAGCCTGTCTCTCCAGCCGCATCCCACCAAGTGCAGGTCACGGCTCAGTACCTTGGCAAAGCAGTTCCTTCCACTAGGAATGCCCTTTCTCCTGGTCTTTGCCTGAGGAGATGTTCACAGTTCACACTTTAGTGCTTCAATCAAAGGTGGACTTGGTAGTTTCTGTGTCCTCCTCCCCAACCAGACTCTGAGCTCCCAGGCGAGGAGGCAGTGGGGGCAGAGATGACACAGATTCACCTCTGTGCCTCATGCCCAGCACAGGGCCTGGCACAGACTGGGTATGAATGAAAGCAGATGGCTAGGAAAGGGAGGTACATTCCTACTTCCAAGAGGCCTCCTCCCTCCCTACATGCAGGTGACTTTCAGAACCTGTTAGATTGGTTACTACCTGCCTGTCCCCAGCGGGTTCCTCCCAGGCCTGGTCTCCACTGTCTCAAGAGGGATATCTTTGTAATCCCAAAATAATACTTATAATTATAACTGTAATAACAATAATTACTATCATTGAGTACTCACCGTGTGCCTTACGTGCATTATTTAATCCTCATAAGAACTCTTAAGAGGTAGGTAGTTTCTTTTTTTATCCCCATTTTACAGATAAGCAAACTAAGTCTCTACGAGGTTAAATGTCTTGCCCAAGGTCACACAACTAGTAAGCGATAGACGCAGAATTCAAAGCCAGGTCTGTCTGACTCTCAACAACTACACTGGCAGGCCTTCTCCTGCTTTCTGTTCTCTCCTTTCTTCAAAACTCTTGGAGCACCAAGCTGGGTGGGGGTACTGTGCGTGTGCATGTGCATGTGTGTGTGTGTGTGTGCGCACACGTGTGTGAGTGTGTGTGTGTATCTATATATTCAGCAAACAGCCCAGCAGCCCCCACCAATACTGTGCTGGGCAATGGAGATGGACAGAGAAGACTCAGACCCAGCCTCTGCCTCCTTTGGGGAAGTAAGAGGATTTCACACTAATAATTGTGGCCTTGGGGTGAGCAGACTTGGGTCTGAACCCCAGCTCCACCCCTAAATAACTATGTGACTCTGGGTAACTCACTTGATTTACTCTGCACCAATTCCCTCATCCATAAAGTTGAGGCCATAATGCCTACCTCATAGGGTCACTGGGAGGACTAGATGAGATAATGTGTCTAAAATAACATATAACAACCAGCCCAGCATATGAAAAATATCCAATAAGTGGCAATAGTACATATGATGATTAGAGAGTCTCAGGATCCCCCGGCCAAGGTGGGATGCAATTCTCCAGGGCCCTCCCTGGAGCCTCCTCAGCCAGGGCCCAATAGTAATAGTGATGATGATTCCTACTCCACCCATTTGCTCACTGAATAATCCTTCAAGGGAAATATGCTTTATTAACCCTATTTTACAGGTGAGGTAACTGAGGCCCAGAGAAGGTGGTTTACTGAACCAAGTCACACAGCAAAAAATGGCAGAGCTGGGACCTCCACTCAGCTACTTCCACACTGGGCAGAAGCCAGCCCTTATCCCTGGCCCTAGCCTACTGGGGAGTCTGGGGTTCCTGACTCCTAGATTCTAGTTCCACCCAGGTGGGAAGTTAAAAGTAGGAGAAAGGAACCAAAAAGAGGAACACTTTACTTAGTCCTCTCCCAGAATGAGCCCAGGCCTGGGAGAAAACCAACAGTTACCAAGCAGGGCCCTGTGCCCCTCACTTCTCACTGGCTCCTTCCCACGCCCGTGTGGGGCAAGTGCTGTGATATGCATGTCGCAGATGAGGTCTCCAAGACTCAGAGAGGTTAGTGACTTATCCAAGATCACACAGCTAGGAAAGTAGCAGTCCTAGGAGGCAGAGTCCCTCCTCATCCCTCCCTCCTTCAGCCCCAGACCTCCCCAGCCACCCCACCCTTCTGATGAAATCCAGAGGCTCTGCCACTCCTTCCCCAGGCCTAAGCAGAGGCCCTGAGTCTCGCTGCCTAGGCCCCTCTCTCTGCTGACTGATGCCTGCTTGGTACTTGACCCTACACTCAGTTCAGAGGACCCAGAGCTCACTTAACAGAGACCTGGCCCCCAAGGAATGCACAATCTTGGGAGCAAAGAGGGGACTCATGCTCACTGAGCCCCTGTAAGGCTGGGCACTTCATATGCATTAGCCATTTAATCCAATACAAAGCACAATGATGGGTGCATAGTGATGCTGAATTAATATTTTCTTTCATTCGGAAATATTCATTGCATACCTACTACGAGCCACTCTATCCTCAGTGCTGGGATACAGCAGTGCACAGGTGAACAAACATCCGGGCCCTGGCCCTCGTGGGGCTTACGAGAATAAAAGAATAAACATACTTGTGTCAGGTAGGTGTTAACATTCCCACTTTACAGATGCAAACGGAGACGCAAAGAGCCACCCATCAGTGGCTAAAACCAGACGCAAAAATCACTGCATCAGTGTGTCAGGAGTCTGGAAAGAAGTCAGCTGGTTGTGATAGGATCCTAACTTCAGAGTTAGGATCTTCCCTCAGCTCTTCCTCCCCCACCCCGGGCCTCCCTTTACACCTCCCAGTGGCCTCAGAGCCACAGGACGCGCATTAGAATAAAGCCCATGTGGCAGTTACTTAGCCAAACCAGTACTCACCCAGAAGCAGCCATGGGGTCACGCAGCCGTCAGGGGAGAAGCCGTGGAGTCATCGCCGCAGTGGCACATGGAAGCAAAAGACAGCAGTGAGATACAAGCACAGTCAACAAACAAGTCTTTGGGGCCCCTCTTTGGCCTGAGCCTGGGCCCGGCGAGGGGGGGGGAACCCTGCCCTTCTCTCTGCCTCCGGGGCTCTTTGGGGCAGATACCCTCTTAGTCAGCAGTCTGATAGTCTGATAATCTACCCTGAGCTCATCGGGTCTCCATGGGCCCAGCCCACTGGAGGCAGCAGGATCCCTGCGGACAAACATTAGCTGAGTACCTACTGTGTGCCAGGTGTTGGTCCCTGCCCTCATGGAACCTACAGTCAGTGAGGAAGCAATCTTATAAATAATAACCGAATTACAACTGTGATGAGTGCTTCAAGGAGGAGACTTAAGAACTTGGGTTCATACCCTGGCTCTACCATGTACTAGCTTGGTGACATTGGGCCTATTTCTTAACTTCTCTGTGTCTCAGATTTTCATCTGTAAAATGCGGAAAGTATTAGTACCCACGTCCAGGGTTGTTGTGAAGATTAAGTAAATTAATATATGTAAAAAATTTTGAACAATGCTTGGCACACAGTAACACAGCAAACTTCATAAATGTTAGCTACTGTTATCACAGGGAGCTGTAGGCATGGGTTTCAGAGAGATCTGGTGTGGGTCAGGCCACCATCTACCTGAGAAGGTAGAGACTAAAGGAGACAATGAGAGGTGAAGCTCTGAGCCCAGTGCCTGGTGCATGGTAACAAATTACTCAATAAATAGTGGTGACATTCTTAGGGTTGTTCTCCAGTGCATCACCCCAGGGTAAAGCATCTCAGCAGAGTTGCTGTCAGAAATGCTCCCTCCCCACAAACACACACCCAGAAGTGCAGCTTTGGACTGAAAAATAACCAGCACCCACATTCTCACCTGATTCCACAAATGCCTCATCTCCTTTGACCTTCACAATAACCCAGGAAGTGGACAAAGGCAAAATTATTACTATTCCCATTTTACAGATGAGGACAGTGAGGTGAAGGGACTCCTCTCTGTGTGTTCTTGGCCGCTCACTTCACATCTCCAAGACTAGTTAAGTGGTCAAGCCAGGATTCCAACTGGCATCTGCCTGGATTTTGTTCTCCAGGTCTTCCCTTCCATTTTGCCCTTCAGTCTCTGCCATACTAGCTGTCCAGCCCCAGACAAGCCTTTGAACCTCTCCAACCTCAGTCCCTTCATCTAAAATAGTTGTTGTCAAACAGCCAGCCCAGGATCCAAGCTGTTCCTGACCCAAACTCTCCCTCCGCAGGCTCAGCCACTACTACCCGACCCCTCCTCTAACCCTTGACCGCATTGCCAACCTCAGCCTCTCACCCACAGGCCAAGGAATGTCTGTACTCAGCTACTCTAAACCCATGCTTTACAGATGGAGAAACTGAGGTCCAAATTGGCCACATACCCAGGGTTGCCTTTCAGTGCCGAGCTCTTGCACTGAGCATAGGCAGGTGGGGCTGGCCCTCTGGAGAAACTCCCTGTGAGGCCCTGACCCCCAAGTTGCTCCTGCTCCTTTCCCCCCTCACTAGAACCAGTGGGCACCCACAGAGCCTGTCCCCCACCTCCCCAGCCTGAATATCCCAGAGCTCTGAGCTCACCCAGCAGGGGTCAGGCAGGTTCTGCAGGTAAGGGCGAAGCAATGTGGGCACCTCAGTACCTACGGGGTGGAGTCTCCCCGTTTAAGCTGAGTCTAGGCTTTGGAGGCAGACAGACCTGGCTTAGAATCCCAGCCCAGCCACTTCTTAGCTGTGTGACTTTGGTCAAGTCAATTCACTCCCTGAACTCCTGTGAAATAGGGATAATACCTATTCCCTCACGGGGATGTAAGAATTATGAGGAATACGTAATGTTGCATATTAAAGGCTAGGCACAGAGCGCCATGCACAGTAAGTGCTCGAGAGGCTGCAGTTCCAACTGTGATTCGAGAACACAGGCCAAGAACAGGACTTGGAGGCCCATCACACTCAACCTTGCCCTTGCCCCATTCTCTCCCCCTCCCCTCATGTGGGGTGAGGGTAGTCCCAAACCAGGTCCCGGAGGCTGTAGTAACAGGCACCGGAAGATCCTTAGAGACTCTAGGCTCATCTGCCCTTCTCATTTCACAGAAAGAGAAACTGAGACCCAGGGAGAAAAGTGACTGCCCACAGACTGTCAGGGAGTGGAATCCTGCCCCATTAATAAACATCAGAATCTTAGGCCCTGGGGAAATTCTGAATGCCCCATCCCCCAGGGGACTATCATAAAGGTCCACTCTGCAAATCCCCAACAAATCTCAGGCCACCATGACCTCTATGGTGAGTCTTTCATGGGTATCCTATTCAGCTCTTTGGCCAGCTGACCCATATATGTCACACAGTAGGTGCTCAGGAAAGGCTTAGGGAAAAACCACATGAAATTACTCTTTGGCTCCACAGCTCTGCTCAGGCTCCCCCTCCAGAGGTCTCTCCCTGCACCTCCCTTCCTCACTTCCACCACAGCCAGCTTCTGTCTCAGGTCCTATCAGCTGTACCCAACTCCAGCCAGCAGAGCTCTGGGCCTCCAGAGGCCTGTACTGCATCAGCATCTTCCCAGCCAGGCTGGGAGGTTCCTGCCCAGCAGAGTCAGCCAGGCTCCCTGTCAGGGTCCTCTCTGCAAAGGAGGTGCTGGCCTTGCCCTGCCAGGGGCCCCACCCCCACTGACCTAGGGAGTGGGGCAGCCTGGGAGCTTCTATTGGCACCTGGGGCCTTCAGGAGGGAGGCCAGCCTGGTCTAGGCAGTTCAGGGATGGGCTGAGCAGGAAACACATGCATGTCAGCCACACACCCAGGCATTCCACCTGCATCCCACATTGCTAGGACCTGGCAGGCTCTGCCTGTCTCTCCTGTATACCCAGAGGAAACCTCAGGGCTTTTCCTCACTCTATTCCTTTCTTAAAACACCCCCGTTGGCCTGTTCCCAGAACAGTTATCATTCTGGTCACTGCACACGCTTTGCCTCATTTGATTCTGCTAATGCCTGTAAGATCTGGATTACTGACTAAGGAGGAACCTGGGCCTCAGAGAGGTGAAGTGATTCATGCAAGGTCACATAGCAAGGAAGTGGCAGGAGCAGGATTCAAACCCAGTTCTGCTGCATGTAAAGCCTACAGGGTACCAGAAGTCCCCTTCTGTCCCTCCTCTGTGCTCCCTACAGCTTCTGGATGCCCTTCTTCCCAAAACTTCCACCCCCTCTGCAAAGTCTCTCCTCCCCCATTCCTAGTCAGAATTAACAATTACCACCTCATAGCTGCTATTAACACCTTGTTTACATGCACCCGACAGCAGCAGGTACCTGAAGGCAGGGAGTGATCCCAGTAAGTGCTCCTTAGACCTGAGAGTCTGTCACTTCTATCTCCACCCTCCCCCGCCCTCCATGCAAAAGTCCTCTGGCCTCCTCCTGTTGATCGCCTGCCCACACCAGTCCCCAGGCCTGTAACTGGGGTGAAGTTGGGAGCATGCAGTAACCTCAGGGGCTCTGTGCCAGTGCTCTGGCCCCTCCCCGGCCCTACCCTCTTCCCTTCAGTAGCTGAGCAGCTACCCTGACCTGACACCAGGCAGTTCTCACAGGGACTCCCAGCTTCCCTAAGCCCAAGCCCAGGTCAGGCTCTCCCCAAGCCTCCTCCTGGAGAAAAGGACTCCAGAAGCAGAGAGGGTCTGCCTTCAGCCCCAATCCGGGTACTTAAGGGGATCACATTCAGCCACTCCCTCCCAGAAGAAGCTGTGGGCCTCGGAGTAACCTCCCCCAGTCCCACGGGGTAGTCCTCCCCTCCCTCCTTCTGGGGCAAGCTTGGGCTGAGGTCGGTCTGGACAAGTCCCGGCCCTCAATTTGCTGGAGGGGAGAAGTCCTATCCTACCCCGAAAGAGGTGGGGTTTCTCTTGGGGTAGGATAGGAAAGTGTAGGCGAGGGCAGAAAACTCTTGGAGAAAGACAGAGGACAGGGACAGGGAGAGACTGGGCAACACAGAGGAGATGAGAGACACAGGGAACCGGGGGGCAAGCAGGAACCAGAGCACGACAGAGAGACCCGGCCGACTGGAGACAGAGAGAAGTCCCCTAGACCAAGCCTGGAAGGCAGCGTGTGCGGCCAGGGCGGCGACAGGAGAGCCACCCTGGCGGGCAGAGCCAGCGCCCCAGCTCACGGGTCCCTCAGTCCGGAAACTCAAAGTCAGTTACGTAAGGGCCGGAGCGGGGCGCGGGGCCCTGGGCCCGGGTGCCCCCTCCCGCTGCACGCCGCCCGCCCGCCCGCTCAGCCGGCGCTGCAGCTGGCCCGGCAGGAGCACTCGGGGCCCGACAGGGCGGGGTTGCGGGGGGGGGTGGGGAGCTGGGCTGCAGCACTCCTTAGAGACACGCCCGCCGGCACCTAACCCAGGACCCCCGACCCAGACAAGCCCGGGACCGGCTGGGACCGCCAGCGCCAAGAGTCCATCTCCGGACGCGAGCTCTCGAACCCCCTTCCCGTCGCCCCTGCCCCTCCCCGCACTCCGAACTTCGAGACGCCCAGGGCCCTCTGGACCCCCAGTTCGGAACTTGGAACCCGGGACCCCTAGAGCCCCCGATCCCGACCCCTAGGACCAGATCTCTCCCCACCCGCGGGACGGCCCGGTCCCTAGGGAGTGGGTCCATCCGTCTCTCACCCCGTCCCTCCCGGGGTCGCCCCCAGGAGGTCCGGGCTCACCTGGGCCGGATGGGGCGGAGACCTGGCTGGGCCGGGCCGGGCCGCGTTGTCGCCCTCCGCCACTCTCGCCCTTTAAGAGGTTCCTGCCACTTTGCCCCGCCGGGGGCCTCCACCTGCACTGACAGGGCAACTCGGGCGTGAGGCCCCGCCCCCGATCCGGGGAGCCTTCTGATTGGCGCAGGCAACTGCCAGTCAGCGGGGCGGCGTGGGGGAAAGAGCCAGGCACAGCGAGCGTCTCAACCGGGAAGGGGCGGGGGCTGCAGGTGCGGCCTGACCGGACGCCTAGCTCTGGGCGGCAGGGTGCTGACCCTTTGGGTCTGGGGAGGGTCGGGCAGAGAGCTGCTGGATTGGCTGGTGTGGTGTCTGACGTCATATGGCGAAAGTATGGTGCAATTTGCCACGTGGTGCTACCCTTAAGGCTAGAAGGGAGATAGGGAGTTGGTCATAGGGGACCTAGGAAAGTGACCCTGGCGAGAACCCCTTGGTGACCTGTCCCACCTGTGTGACCTCGAGCGAGTCACTTCTCTGAATCTGAATTTCCTCAACTATAAATCTTACAATGTTTCCCTGAGAATTAGCGATATATGTTACGTGTCAAGGGCAGGTCCGGCACACAGTTGGTGGCGTTCAGTAAATGTGGGTTCTCCCTTCATCCCCATCTTGCCACTCTTCTCACAGACTTTCCCCCTCCTGATTGTCCATCCCATCAGCGCTGGAAGGGGCTTACATAGTCACTGGTCCAAGTCCCCTCCCCTCTTTACCTCATTTCAGACCTGTTCTCACATACTTCCAATGACAGGAAGCTCACCACCTCCCAGTCAGGCCTCCTTCATTTTAAAAACGTCCTGAGACTTCAAAAGCTCTGCCTAAGATTAAGGCCAACTCTGCCCTTTAGAAGTCCTGCCCACAGAGAACAAACCTAATCGCTCTTCCATGTTGAGGAATCAAAGAATCATAAAATCATAGGGTATTTCAGGTTGGAGAGCCATGGAGAGCTAATCACTTCTGGGGGCAAATGGAGCATACTGAAGCTCACTGAGGACAAGTGACTTCCTATGACTTCAGTGGTCTTCCTATTAGATGGACTCTGGAATCAGACTGCCTTAGTCTCAGAACCCAACACTGCTACTTACAAGCTGTGTCGTTAAATGAAATAATCCACGTAAAGTACTAAGAACAGTGCCAGTCTCAGGGTAAGCATCCAAAAAGTGTTAGCCTTTAGTATGATTATTGATGTTAATGTTATATCAAAGTTATAAATTCATGGTTTGACCCCCCAAATTCACTGAAGCCTCCTCTGAGCCAAGTCTTGTTTTAGTTTTCAAGGCCCTGGTCCCCGCCTTCAAGAGGCTCACAGTCTAGCAGAGAAGGGTCTGAGCCCCTAGATCTGGGGGATGCTTTCTGATAAAGGTGCACACGCTCCAATGCACCACAGAATCTCTAGTTCCTTTAATCAGAAATCTGGACACTTGAGACCCTTTCAGTCCTTCGCTCAGTGGACCCCCCAGGGAAAGCTGACGCACACACCCAGGTTCCCAAGCCTACTGAGGCACCTTTCACTTGTCCACATTCTCACCTGCCCACCAGGTGGTATTGCCCAGTGGTTACGAGTCTGGGATTTGGAGGCAATCGAGTCTAGGCTTTTCATCTTACCAGCTTCGTACCTCTGGGCAAATCACTTTCCCTCTGGATTGATAATAGCCCCAACTTCATATAGAGCTGTTTCAAAAAGTAAATGAGAGTATATGAAAATACATAAGCAAATACCCAGTAATGGATCCAATGTTAGTTTTTAATTGCTCCCACATGTATTCATTCACCCGGGAGAACGCAGGCTGTGAATGCCTTGATTTAGCCTCGGCAAAAGGGGTTTCCTCCCCCTGCGCCCCCCTCTTCTCTGCTCCTCAATCGAAGGAGCCGGGCGAAGAGAATCCCGCAGCGGCCCAGACTAGGCTATTCTAAGGAGCTGCCGCAGGCCCCGCCCCCTCCCTGATTGGGGCTGGCACTTGGCTCCTCCTCTGCTAGGCAGGAGCTGCCTGGGGGTGACTCAGCAACGCCAACGCCTGCCCTGGCCTGATAACTGTGTGGGCCTGGGAATGCGTGTGTAGTGGGGGAGGCCTCTGTGTTTCTGAGTTTGTGCGTGGGACGTCTATGTGGGCGTGTGCTTGTGATCTTGACCTTGTGTGTGTCTCTCATCTCTGTGTATTGGGGGCGGGGTGCATTTATGGGTGTGACAGTGTGCCCTTGTTGGTGAGTTTGCACAGAGGGTGTGACTCTGTGTTTGCCTCTCTCTGTGTCATATAAACTGGTCCCCCCCCAACCCTGGCCCCACCTCCCACCAGGCCCTGGGGCCCTAGAGAAGTCTGCCCTGCCCAGGGTCCTCTCTGCCTAGACAGCCTGGGTTTCTTGTTGAGGTGACTTGTGCACTTATGTGGGTGAAAGTCACTGGGTTGGGGGGTGGGATGGGGGGTGCTGTCACTGCGTGGACTTCTGGCCCCCTGCCCCACTGCCCCTGCCTGTGAAGTCTCCACCTCCCTCCCCTGACTCAGGGAGTAATCTGCTCCCTGAGATGATCCCTGTGGGGGAGGCCTCCAGAGGAGGCGATCACTATTATTTTATGTGCATTCTCTCATTTGATCCCATTGAATCCTTACAGCCAAAAGTGTTCTAAAGAGGGTCTGAGAGCAGAAGCGACAGACAAGGTCACAACAGCTCTTAATAGAAGGCGTGAAGGTTACAGGTGGGGGGCAGATCTCTTCCCCAGGCTGAGCACCAAGTTTGCCTGGGGCCTGTGGGGGACTGATAAGCTTGGGGGAAGGAACCTGTTTGTGTCTCCCCCTCCTCCTGCATTGCCTGGGCCTCCAGCCAACTCCCTATCCTGCCAGAGCCTGGGCTCTGCCATCAGCCCTGATTGGGTCTTGAGTTGGGTGATAATGAGGCCAGGGGATGGGGCAGGGCCGATATGGGAGCGTCTGTTCCTTCAACAAAACTTAATTGAACACATTATTCAAAACTGACCAGTACCCAGTTTAACTGGGGAAGGGTGTCACAAGACCAGGCCACAAGGAATGATGGACACAGAGTGGGAAGCTCAGGCCTGAGGCAGGGGATGTGGCTGGAATCTGTTGCAGGTTTGAATCCTGACTCCACCATTCACAGGGCGGGTGTATGACCTGGCCGGTCATATTTCTCTCGTAGCCTGTCTCCTCAACAGTCAAATGAGGTAATGGCACTCATCCTGCCCTTACCTCACTTTTGTGACTCCAGGACATTATGACTCTAGGGTATTAGACGGGATTGCCATTTGTAAACTGAAAGTTGCTCTCCATACATAATGGACGTTCTGTTGTGATTCACGACCTCCTGTGATGAAGGCCCTAAAGCAACAGTATACCCAGAGCCCAGAAAAGAAAAAGGATCCCATCTGAGGGATTAGGGAAGATTGCCTGGAAAAGGTGACCTTCCGGCTAGACTTTTAAGGATGAATTTTCTATATGGAAATGGAAGAGGGCATTCCAGGGGGAGGGACAGCCTGCACAAAGGCCTGGAAGTCGAATAGTGAAGGTGTACTTTGGGAACAGAAAATGGTCTGGTATATTTGGAGCACAGAGTGAGTTGTGCGACCACATAGTGGAAGGCCTTGAATGCCAGGTTAAGACCAGGGCAGGTGGGACTTTCTTGGTGGTCCAGTGGCTAAGACTGCGCTCCCAATGCAGGGGGCCTGGGTTCGATCCCTGGTCGGTGAACTAAGATCCTGCGTGCCGCAGCTAAGACCCGGAGCAGCCAAACAAATAAATAAATATTTGTTTTAAAAAAAGAGCAGGGCAGGTGGTGGGGGAAAGGGCAGATACTGACATTTGGGGACCAGCCAGGGAGGCTTTGAGATAGAGACAGCCATGTGCTGGCTGGGGTGTGGCAGTCACTTGGGGGGCATCTGAGGTGGAGAGAGAGAGAATTGGTGAGAAGTGGTTCAAGGAACCCTCCCCAGGAGGATCCATTTGAAGCCTGGGGCAGATCCCCAGGATGACATCAAGGTGGGCAAGGCGCTGCAGAGCCCCCTCCAAGGGAGAGATGGGGGTTGGTAGGGATGGAGAAAAAGCCGAGTCAGATGCCCCAGTCCAGGGAGGGATGCATGTGTGGGCACAGAGGGTGCCCACCAATAAACACCGAAGGTCTCTGAAGGCCCTGCTGCCCAGCTTTGCTAAAGTGTGGGGAGGGGGCCAATCCTGCCAGGAGACCCCCTTGCCAGGGAAGGTGCCACCTCCAGAAGCCCCTGTTCAAACATCAGTGGTTGCCAATGATTGGCTTTTTATATATCTGACAGGTACTTCACTAACCTGTTCCCATGAGATCCCCCTATTTTATCTGGGAGAGGTGAAGTGATCTACTTGTGATCACACAGCCAGTCAGTGGCAAGGCCGGGACTTGAAGGCAGCACTCCCCGTTTCCTGAGAGGGCAGGAAAGAGCCGATGGAGGTGTTTGGTGGGAAGGCTAAGATTCTGGCTGTTTGGGGCCAGGGATCTGGGAGGCGCAGGCTCCATGGAGAAGGAAAGATGGTATATGCTGCCACCTTGAGGTCATAGAGCCGCTGGGGTGGCGTAGAGCCCAGCCGCCCAGGCTGCCCAAGGGGACCTGCGCCAGGGGCTCAACCTGTCATAGGGGGGCTGCTTTGGGTGCATGGGGGTCAGCTCTGAGGCAGGGGGTTGTGGTGTTCCTCTCAGTGCCTTTGAGAGGATTAAAAGAGATCATCTTTACTCCTGTAAAGACCCTTCACAGCCTTTACTCTATCTTTACAGTTGGGTAAACTCAGGACCCAGTGGGCAGGTCTAGGATTCTGGGGCCTAAAGATTATTTGGAGGTCTCTCTAAAAAAAAATGCAAAGTTAAGAATAAAAAATGGAGAACTATATTCAATATCTTATGATAAACCATAATGGAAAAGAATATTTTAAAAAAGAATGTATTAATATATATCAAGATATGTATAACTGAATCACTTTGCTGTGTAGCAGAAATTAACACAACATTGTAAATCAACTATACTTCAATAAAAAAATTATTGATTACAAAAAATATATATCATGCAAAACAACACCAAAAAAACAAAAAAGAATAAAAAATACCTGTAGCCACTCAAGGTCAGAGGACACAAGTGGGAAGGAGGGAAAGTCAGAGTGGAAAGATGCAGTGGTCACAACCAATTGAAGTTCATGTATTTTTTTTTTTAGTTTTTGAATTTTATTTTATTTCTTTTTTTATACAGCAGGTTCTTATTAGTTATCCATTTTATACATATTAGTGTATACATGTCAATCCCAACCTCCCAATTCATCACACAACCACCACCCACCCACCCACATCTTTCCCCCCTTGGTGTCCATACGTTTGTTCTCTACATCTGTGTCTCAATTTCTGCCCTGCAAACCGGTTCATCTGTACCATTTTTCTAGGTTCCACATATATGCGTTAATATACGATATTTGTTTTTCTCTTTCTGACTTACTTCACTCTGTATGACAGTTTGTAGACTCATCCACATCTCTGCAAATGACCCAATTTCGTTCCTTTTGATGGCTGAGTAATATTCCACTGTATATATGTACCACATCTTCTTTATCCATTCGTCTGTCAGTGGGCATTTAGGTTGCTTCCATGACCTGGCAATTGTAAATAGTGCTGCAATGAACATTGGGGTACATGCGTCTTTTTGAATTATGGTTTTCTCTGGGTATATGCCCAGTAGTGGGATTGCTGGGTCATATGGTAATTCTATGTTTAGTTTTTTAAGGAACCTCCATACTGTTCTCCATAGTGGCTGTATCAATTTACATTCCCACCAACGGTGCAAAAGGGTTCCCTTTTCTCCACACCCTCTCCAGCATTTGTTGTTTGTAGATTTTCTGATGATGCCCATTCTAACTGGTGTGAGGTGATACCTCATTGTAGTTTTGATTTGCATTTCTCTAATAATTAGTGATGTTGAGCAGCTTTTCATGTGCTTCTTGGCCATCTGTATGTCTTCTTTGGATAAATGTCTATTTAGGTCTTCTGCCCATTTTTGGATTGGGTTGTTTGTTTTTTTAATATTGAGCTGCATGAGCTGTTTATATATTTTGGAGATTAATCCTTTGTCCGTTGATTCGTTTGCAAATATTTTCTCCCATTCTGAGGGTTGTCTTTTCGTCTTGTTTGTAGTTTCCTTTGCTGTGCAAAAGCTTTTAAGTTTCAGTAGGTCCCATTTGTTTATTTTTGTTTTTATTTCCATTACCCTAGGAGGTGGATCAAAAAAGATCTTGCTGTGATTTATGTCAAAGAGTGTTCTTCCTATGTTTTCCTCTAAGAGTTTTATAGTGTCTAGTCTTACATTTAGGTCTCTAATCCATTTTGAGTTTATTTTTGTGTATGGTATTAGGGAGTGTTCTAATTTCATTCTTTTACATGTAGCTGTCCAGTTTTCCCAGCACCACTTATTGAAGAGACTGTCTTTTCTCCATTGTATATCCTTGCCTCCTTTGTTATAGATTAGTTAACCATAGGTGCATGGGTTTATCTCTGGGCTTTCTATCCTGTTCCATTGATCTATATTTCTGTTCTTGTGCCAGTACCATATTGTCTTGATTACTGTAGCTTTATAGTATAGTCTGAAGTCAGGGAGTCTGATTCCTCCAGCTCCAATTTTTTCCCTCAATATTG
The DNA here is from genome assembly GCF_949987535.1 of Balaenoptera acutorostrata. Lineage (NCBI taxonomy): Eukaryota > Metazoa > Chordata > Mammalia > Artiodactyla > Balaenopteridae > Balaenoptera > Balaenoptera acutorostrata. Next base: position 22,889,153 of record NC_080064.1, on the reverse strand, counting down.
CTTTGGCTATTCGGGATCTTTTGTGTCTCCATACAAATTTTAAGATTTTTTGTTCTAGTTCTGTAAAAAATGCCATTGGTAATTTGATAGGGATTGCATTGAATCTGTAGATTGCTTTGGGTAGTATAGTCATTTTCACAATATTGATTCTTCCAATCCAAGAACATGGTATATCTCTCCATCTCTTTGTATCATCTTTAATTTCTTTCATCAGTGTCTCATAGTTTTCTGCATACAGGTCTTTTGTCTCCTTAGGTAGGTTTATTCCTAGGTATTTTATTCTTTTTGTTGCAATGGTAAATGGGAGTGTTTCCTTAATTTCTCTTTCAGATTTTTCATCATTAGTGTATAGGAATGCAAGAGATTTCTGTGCATTAATTTTGCATCCTGCAACTTTACCAAATTCATTGATCAGCTCTAGTAGTTTTCTGCTGGCATCTTTAGGATTCTCTATGTATAATATCATGTCATCTGCAAACAGTGACATTTTGACTTCTTCTTTTCCAATTTGGATTCCTTTTATTTCTTTTTCTTCTCTGATTGCCATGGCTAGGACTTCCAAAACTATGTTGAATAATAGTGGTGAGAGTGGACATCCTTGTCTTGTTCCTGATCTTAGAGGAAATGCTTTCAGTTTTTCACCATTGGGAATGATGTTTGCTGTGGGTTTGTCGTATATGGCCTTTACTATGTTGAGGTAGGTTCCCTCTGTGCCCACTTTCTGGAGAGTTTTTATCATAAAAGAGTGTTGAATTTTGTCAAAAGCTTTTTCTGCATCTATTGAGATGATCATATGGTTTTTATTCTTCAACTTGTTAATATGGTGTATCACATTGATTGATTTGCGTATATTGAAGAATCCTTGCTTCCCTGGGATAAATCCCACTTGATCATGGGGGTGTTGATCACTTAACATCCTTTTAATGTGTTGTTGGATTCTGTTTGCTAGTATTTTGTTGAGGATTTTTGCATCTATATGCATCAGTGATATTGATCTGTAATTTTCTTTTATTGTAGTATCTTTGTCTGGTTTTGGTATCAGGGTGATGGTGGCCTCATAGAATGAGTTTGGGAGTGTTCCTCCCTCTGCAATTTTTTGGAAGAGTTTGAGAAGGATGGGTGTTAGCTCTTCTCTAAATGTTTGATAGAATTCACCTGTGAAACCATCTGGTCCTGGACTTTTGTTTGTTGGAAGATTTTTAATCACAGTTTCAATTTCATTACTTGTGATTGGTCTGTTCATATTTTCTGTTTCTTCCTGGTTCAGTCTTGGAAGGTTATACCTTTCTAAGAATTTTTCCATTTCTTCCAGGTTGTCCGTTTTATTGGCATCGAGTTGCTTGTAGTAGTCTCTTAGGATGCTTTGTATTTCTGCGGTGTCTGTTGTAACTTCTCCTTTTTCATTTCTAATTTTATGGATTTGAGTCCTCTCACTCTTTTTCTTGATGAGCCTGGCTAATGGCTTATCAATTTTGTTTATCTTCTCAAAGAACTAGCTTTTAGTTTTATTTATCTTTGCTATTGTTTTTTTTGTTTCTATTTCATTTATTTCTGCTCTGATCTTTATGATTTCTTTCTTTCTCTAACTTTGGGTTTTGTTTGTCCTTCTTTCTCTAGTTCCTTTAGGTGTAAGGTTAGATTGTTCATTTGAGATTTTTCTTTTTTCTTGAGGTAGGCTTGTATTGCTATAAACTTTCCTCTTAGAACTGCTTTTGCTGCATCCCATAGGTTTTGGATTGTTGTGTTTTCATTGTCATTTGTCTCTAGGTATTTCTTTATTTCCTCTTTGATTTCTTCAGTGATCTCTTGGTTATTTAGTAATGTATTGTTTAGCCTCCATGTGCTTGTGTTTTTAACTTTTTTTTCCCTGTAATTGATTTCTAATCTCATAGAAATCAATTACAGGGAAATTTTTGTGGTCAGAAAAGATGCTTGACATGATTTCAATTTTCTTAAATTTACTGAGGCTTGATTTGTGACCCAAGATGTGATCTATCCTGGAGAACATTCCGTGCACACTTGAGAAGAAAGTGTAATCTGCTGTTTTGGGATGGAATGTCCTATAAATATCAATTAAATCTATCTCGTCTATTGTGTCATTTAAAGCTTCTGTTTCCTTATTTTCTGTTTGGCTGCTCTGTCCACTGGTGTAAGTGAGGTGTTAAAATCCTCCACTATTATTGTGTTACTGTTGATTTCCTCTTTTATAGCTGTTAGCAGTTGCCTTATATATTGAGGTGCTCCTATGTTGGGTGCATATATATTTATAATTGTTATATCTTCTTCTTGGATTGATCCCTTGATCATTACGTAGTGTCCTTCCTTGTCTCTTGTAACATTCTCTATTTTAAAGTCTATTTTATCTGATATGAGTATTGCTACTCCAGCTTTCTTTTGATTTCCATTTGCATGGAATATCTTTTTCCATCCCCTCACTTTCAGTCTGTATGTGTCCCTAGGTCTGAAGTGGGTCTCTTGTAGACAGCATATATATGGGTCTTGTATTTGTATCCATTCAGCAAGCCTGTGTCTTTTGGTTGAAGCCTTTAATCTATTCACGTTTAAGGTAATTATCGATATGTATGTTCCTATGACCATCTTCTTGTTTTGGGTTTGTTTTTGTAGGTCCTTTTCTTCTCTTGTATTTCCCACTTAGAGGAGTTCCTTTAGCATTTGTTGTAGAGCTGGTTTGGTGGTGCTGAATTCTCTTAGCTTTTGTTTGTGTGTAAAGCTTTTGATTTCTCCATAGAATCTGAATGAGATCCTTGCTGGGTAATCTTGGTTGCAGGTTCTTCCCTTTCATCACTTTAAGTATATCATGCCACTCCCTTCTGGCTTGTAGAGTTTCTGCTGAGAAATCAGCTGTTAACCTTATGGGAGTTCCCTTGTATGTTATTTGTTGTTTTTCCCTTGCTGCTTTCAATAATTTTTCTTTGTCTTTAATTTTTGCCAATTTGATTACTATGTGTCTCGGCATGTTTCTCTTTGGGTTTATCCTGTATGGGACTCTGTGCGCTTCCTGGACTTGGGTGGCTATTTCCTTTCCCATGTTAGGGAAGTTTTTGCCTATAATCTCTTCAAATATTTTCTTGGGTCCTTTCTCTCTCTCTCTTCTCCTTCTGCGACCCCTATAATGCAAATGTTGTTGCATTTAATGTTGTCCCAGAGGTCTCTTAGGCTGTCTTCATTTCTTTTCATTCTTTTTTCTTTATTCTGTTCTGCAGCAGTGAATTCCACCATTCTGTCTTCCAGGTCACTTATCTGTTCTTCTGCCTCAGTTATTCTGCTATTGATTCCTTCTAGTGTAGTGTTCATTTCAGTTATTGTATTGTTCATCTCTGTTGTTTGTTCTTTAATTCTTCTAGGTCTTTGTTAAACGTTTCTTGCATCTTCTCGATCTTTGCCTCCATTCTTTTTCCGAGGTCCTGAGTCATCTTCACTATCATTATTTTGAATTCTTTTTCTGGAAGGTTGCCTATCTCCACTTCATTTAGTTGTTTTTCTGGGGTTTTATCTTGTTCCTTCATCTGGTACATAACCCTCTGCCTTTTCATCTTGTCTATCTTTCTGTGAATGTGGTTTTTCTTCCACAGGCTGCAAGATTGTAGTTCTTCTTGCTTCTGCTGTCTGCCCTCTTGTGGATGAGGCTATCTGAAGTTCATGTATTTTACTTTTGTCCATTTTATGGACACATATGACCTTGTGAACACAAGGCCATGGTCCTTCCTAGGGCCTGTGCAAGTGTGAGGCCTTGACTGACAAATAAACCCCATGGTGAGTCCACCCCTAGGCCTGGTGGGGTCAAGTATGAGGTGCCCATGGGAGATTTGGGAATTCTGGAGCCAGAGCAGGATCTGGGTTCATGTCTCCCAGCCAATCCCCTCCACTGCCAACCCCACGCCCGTGCCTCACAAGCAGGCCTTCACCCAGATCTTCCAGAGCTTCCTACCTGGACCTAAGCCCATACTCAACGTACCTTCTGTGTGGCCACATCCTAACAGTTAGGTTGCTCCAGCCAGGTCTGCTCAGGGATCCTCTGTTCCATCAGTCGAATCCTCCTTTGCCTTCCAGGCTTGGAGGTCCAAGCCCATAAGCCCCAGGAAGCCTTCTCTGCCTGCCCTTGCCTCCCCAGACAGTGCCAGCACTCTGCTTGGCACCGAGGCCTTTGGTCAGTACAGAGTTTTGTCTGAGTCCCTGCAGTGCTGTCAATCGGATATCACCCACGTGTGGTCAGTCTAGATGGACACATCCTAAGCCCCTCCTCTTGCAGCCAGGCTGGGGCATGGAGGATGGGAGACAGAGAGAGAGAGGACTCAGACCCAGAGACAACACCTCTGACATATGGGTCACTACCGTAACGGGGAGCTTACATTGTTTTGCAGGAATTTGGAATCAGTTCCTGTCCAGTGCAAGCTGGCTAAGACTGGTTGGGGCCGCTGACCCTAAAACTGGGCCTGCACAGGTGTCTGATGAATGACCTTTTGACATCAGAGGGCCAAAAACTCCACCTCGGATCATGCTAAGCACCTCCGTTGTTGAACACGCATCCTATAAAGAAGCCACGTCACTCAGATACACCTGTGCAGAACCCTGATTACCTCACCCTTTCCCTACCACCAACCACCTTTCCACACACGTAAGACCCTGCTTCTTTATCCCCCGCCCCTTGCCTTCAGGGAGGCAGATCTGAGATTTGTTCTCTTGTCTCCTTGGCTGCCTCGTGAATAAACCCTTTCTCTGCTGCAAACTTCGGCATCTCAGTGTCTGGCTTGCCATGTGTCAGGCAGATGAACCTGGATCGGTAACACTAGGTCTGCCTGACTCAAGGTGTCAGGCTGTCTTTGCTCAACCTCAGTACTGGACCGTCCGGGCTGAACCATCCCTTCCCACCCCTGACCCACATCTCCCTCTGCTCTCATTCTGGATTCTCCATCCACTCAGTACAGCCAGGATGGTGAAGAGAAGCTCAAAGGGGTCCCAGGGGCCCATGGGAGTGGAACAGCAAGGAAGGGGCCTTTTTGGAGTCCCACACTGAACATGGGGAAAGACTGGACTTTCATCCGTTTATTCACTGCTTATCCTCAGTCTGAGCACAGATCCTGCCACACTGTGCACAATAAATATAAGTTGAATGAATGAATTTGAGGCAGCAGCTCAGGGGAGGGGAACCTTCTTGGGTGGGGAAATCATCCCTCCAGGTTGACCTCATCAACCTCTGGGTGCTTCTCCTGGTCCTCTGGGGGTGGGGATCTGGGCTGGGTTTCCTACAGTTCTTTTTTTTAATATAAATTTATTTATTTACTTATTTATTTTTGGCTGTATTTGGTCTTCATTGCTGCGCACGGGCTTTCTCTAGTTGCAGCGAGCGGGGGCTACTCTTCCTTGTGGTGCGCAGCTTCTCACTGCGGTGGCTTCTCGTTGCAGAGCACAGGCTTTAGGCTCGCGGGCTTCAGTAGTTGTGGCTCGCGGGCTCTAGAGTGCAGGCTCAGTAGTTGTGGCGCACAGGCTTAGTTGCTCCGCTGCATTGGGAGGCAGATTCTTAACCACTGCGCCACCAGGGAAGCCCCCTACAGTTCTTAGTAAAGATTTTCAGCTTTGCTGTGTCTTCCTTCTCTTTCTCTCTGGAGCAACATCCTGACTATCAGAGGAAGCTGCTGTGTGAGTTTGGGCAAGTCACTTCCCCTCTCTGAGCCTCCAGCTCCTCATTTGTTAAAAATACTCACTTTCGGACTTCCCTTGTGGCGCAGTGGTTAAGAATCTGCCTGCCAATGCAGGGGACATGGGTTCGAGCCCTGGTCCGGGAAGATCCCACATGCAGCAGAGCAACTAAGCCCGTGAGCCACAACTACTGAGCCCACGTGCCACAACTACTGAAGCCCGTGCGTCTAGAGCCCATGCTCCGCAACAAGAGAAGCCACCACAATGAGAAGCCCGCATACTGCAACGAAGAGTAGCCCCCGCTTGCCGCAACTAGAGAAAGCCTGCGAGCAGCAACGAAGACCCAACGCAACCAAAAATAATAAATAAATTAAGTAATTTTAAAAATTTTTTAAAAACTCACTTTCAAGGTTTTAAATTATTCAATTGAAATATTTATTATGACTTTTCATGTGCCAGGCACTGCATAAGGCCCATGGATTTAAAGAATAAAGGAGGTAATAGCTTTAAAGGACAGCAGTGCCTGACACATAAAGGGTGGTCAGTCAGTTATAGTTCTCCATGCTCACCCAATATCTCCCAACAGATTGCCTCCCTCATTTAAGACCCTCTTTCAGAAACCAGTTCCAGTCCACAACTTCCAGGGATGAGGAGAAGGCTGGGCCAGTGGATGAGCTGTGGACAACAGGAAAAAGGAATAGGAACCAAATAAGGGTGCTAATGCCAGACATGGCCAGTAGGTGGCAGCAGCGTCCGTGAAATGAGCTTGTCCTCCTGCAGCCTCTCCTAAATTTCTCCCAGACCAGGCTGCATTCATACAGTGAACACATTAGTGTGAATAAGTGTGTGTCCTGGTGGGAGGTGTGTGTACAAAGACGTGCGTGTGCATGTGTATGTCAACAATACGTGTACAGGTGCCAGGAGTGAGTCTGGGTGAGAGAACAGAACGTACCCAGCAGTGTGAAGGAGTGCGGCAGAGGTTTGTGCACACAGTCAGGTATGTGTACGTGTGGCCTCCGGGTCAGTGTAGGTCTATTTGCATGTGGCTGTGTGGTGTGTATGGACTCCCCCCCAACCCCCAGAGAAGCCTCCTAACCTTTTGGGTCCTGGAGCCCTGGGCACCCAATGAATCCCGTGGCAAAGCACATACTTGACACAGAGTGCATATCCCATTTCAGAGGGTTCTGGAATCACTGTGAACCCCCTGGGGGTTCCCCTGGGTAAGGGAGTACATCCAAATGTTAATAGAATGGAGAACTATGGATGACGTTTTGCCCCTTCTTGTCAAGCTTATTCTCAGTTTCTATAATGAGCATTTTATAATGACCATAAACATCACTGAAGAAATAAACCCCTGTGTTCCCTTCCACCAGTCTTTCCTTCCCTCTCCTCCCAACCCCTTAGGAAGCAGCTGGGTTCCCCTATGTCTGGACGAGCTGTAGGGCCCAGCAGCTTGCTGAGAGAGGGCAGGTCTTGCTCAGCAGGGGGGTGCCCTGATAGCAGCTGCGGGATACCCAGGCAGGGCCAAGGGTCAGCACAGTGCAGTCAGAGAAGGCTTCCTGGAGGCAGCGGAAGTGGCACTGACTTGGAAGTGTGAAGAAGCTGGCACCTGACAGAAGTCTGCCCAGCCCACCCCATTTCTCTGAGAACCGCCTGCCCTTGGGCTGGGCCTCAGCAGTCCCCTTCCTGTAGAGGGTCCCCCTCTCTCTCCAAGGGATTTTGAGGTGGCAGGCAGGAAAGATTGAACTTAGACTCCTAGCATCCTCTATTGGGAAGGAGCACGAGAGGTCATCTGGAATTTTCAGGCAACTGGAAGCTACTGAAGGTTAAAAGAGTGTGTTTCCCCATTAATAATAAGGTGCCCTCGTTACATGCACAGCTGTTGTCTTGTTGGGTCCTCGAGAGAATCCTGGCAAGTTAGTTACAGTAATTGTTATCCTATTTTACAAAAGAGGAAAGTGATGCCCAGAGTGGTCCTGCAGATGTGCTTCTCCTCAGGGCATCTCCAGAGGTGAATTAAAAAATCTCTATGGTGCACATACTCACATAAACGCCTAATGCTCTGGCACGTGCTTCCCTCTCCCCACTCCCCGCCTCTCCCTCCCCTCCCCGCCTCACCTTCAGAGTTGTTCTTCCCAGTCTCAGTGGGAGTCAGCTCTGGGCAGAGCTGCGGAGCCTCTGGGAGGCCTGGACTTGAGCCGCTCCCTGAGTAGAGTGAGGCCAAGCAGTCAAGGCCCCTCCCTACCCCCCGCAGCCCAGTAGCCCTGCCTCCACCGCTGCCCACACAGTCTGCAGCTGGGGGTGGGGTGAGATCCCAGTCTGGGTCAGGGCACCCACCAGAGTTGGAGCTTTTCACCTTGACACAGCAGGGCCCAGGTGGGCAGCCCAAGGCTGGGGTTCGAAAGGGAGGTTGCCCCAGAGGGGAAGAGGGGCTCTGTGCCCTGGTGCTCTCTTAAGGACGCAGTCACACATGGTGGGGAGGAACATCCTGGGCAGGAAGTTCCCGTTCCAGAGTTACTGAGTAACCATCAGGGTGAGGAGACTTGGGGCTTCTATGACCAAAGGCAGGGTCACGGTAGGGCAGGTGGGAGGAGGGTGGAAGCGGGGAGGGAGGTTAGTGGGAGCCCCAAGAGGCGTGTGGGCAGGGCTCTGGAGGACAAGGGCCTTAGATTAGGGGGTGGGCCACAGGGAAGAAGGAGGAGCCAGTCTGGAGGGGTGGGGGTAGGAGACGCTCTAGGAAGTGCCTACAGCTGCCTCGTGTGTCCGTCTCTCCCACCAGGTGGGGTTCTTAAGGACAGTGTAGCATCTCCCTCTGAGACAGGTCCTGAGGGTAGGGCTACACTCTCCACTCAGTGTGAGCGGGCAGGTCTATGTCACCCCCCAGACCGGGCCCCCCTCATGAGGGGACCACAGAGGGTGAGCAAAAGAAACAGCCAGAGATGTGGACACTGAGAATAGGGCTCACTTTATTGGGAAAACAGAAGGTTGGGTCCTTGGTCCCAAAATGGGACCTGGGAGAGGCAAAAGCCAGGTGTTTGAGTCAAGTTCATTTTGACATGCCTGCCTCCGTCACCCCCAAAGGGGGGCAGCTCCAATTACAAACACCAGACCCCCAGGGGGTCTCTGGTTTTCCCAGTCTCTGGGCAAATGCCCAGGGGATTTTACCAATAGATGTCTGCTTCTGGGATGAAGGAACATGAGGGAAACATGTCTCTTTCTCTCCCAGGATGGCAGCACACTCAGAACCTATCAACTCCTGCCTCTGACCCTCCATTGTGCAGAGGCCCAGAGAGGGACAGAGCCCTGCCCAGGGGCACACAGTCAGCAAGTGGAGGATGGAGAGTCAAACCCACATTCCCTGTCTCCTGGCTTGGGACTCATTCCAAGAGGAGATTCTAGAAGATGAGCCCCATCAGATGGATGTCACCTGCACCAACACCCGCCAAGGGACTCCATCCCCATGACTCAAACATGCAAGCCAGAAGGCCCAGGCCAGTGCCACCCGGGGACCTTTCTTCCCTCCCAGGCTGTGCCCCCATCTCGGGTCCCTCGGCGGGCAGTCCCAGTGAGGAAAAAAGGGGACAGCTATGCAGAAGGTACTTGGAGAGAAGACATCCTCTTGAAATTTGTTTCTCTGATGCATGCTGTCCCCACTTCTGAAACTCAAGGAGATTGTTAAAAAGGAAAGTTCTTTGCTCCTGACCCACCTACAGCACTTAGAGACGGGGGTCGGAGCAGGTATAAGGTGTCATGTTAGATGACATTAAAAAGCTCCATATGTTGAGCACTTACTATGCACCAGGCATAGTGTTACCAAACCAGGTTCCTCTGCCTGACACTCCTTCATCCACTCCGTAGAATAATTGCCCTGTGCCAGTTGCAGCGTCAGTTGCCAGGAACACTTGTGTGACCCAAATAGACAGGTCCTTCACTCATAGCCTCTTTGTAAATCTTCACAACTTCTTACCAGATAAGCGTTGTCATCCACGATGGAGGAAATGGGCTCAAAGAGTGAAGTGGCTTTCCCAAAGTCACACAGCAAAGACATGGCAGGCAGTCAAAAAAAAATCACAGAACAAGCAGGTCTTCCAAGGCAGGGAGAAACTGGAAGGGAGAGCAACCTGCCAAAGTCACAGCAGTTTCTTGGATGGCTGGCCTGTGCCCCTGCTGCCAAGGTGATGAGGCACAGAGCCTGGCAGGAGGACGCTCAGTTCACACCTGTCAGCCGGGCACAAGGGTCTCCCTAGTACCACAGAGAGTGTGTAATCTGTGTGTGTAATCACAGGGTGTCCTCTTGGGAGCCAGGAGGAGGAAAGCCGAGCAAGTGCACTCGACACACCCAAAACAGCATTCTAGCTGGCCCAGCCATGGACAAGCCGTGTGGTCTTGGGCAAGTCATTCCCTTCTCTGAGCCTCAGTTTCCTCATCTGTAAAATAGGGGTAATAATGCCTACTTCAAAGTCATGCTGTGAAGATGAAATGTTACCCCGTGTAAAGTGCCTAGAACAATGAAGGGCCCTGCATGCTGTATTACCTGTTATGCTTACACTGGCCTCGCACTGAGATCCGTGCCTGGGAAGAGCTGCGCACAGGTGGGGCTCATGAAGGTGGTGCTCGTGGAGCCAGAACCGGAGCGACCCCCAAGCCTAGTGCTCCGCTCCATCAGGAGGCCCATCAGGAAGGCACCTCACCAGCCCCTCTCTGGCCCCCATTTTGAATTTCCAAGCTGCCCGCCACCAGAACCACACAGCCTGCTATTCTAGCCCCTGCTAGAGAGTCCTGACCCTCTCCTGTCACACCCCCCAACACCCAGCACTATGTGCTCAGTGCCCAGAAATGACATAAAGGAAGACATGATGATGAGAATATAAACGATAAAAGAGTGTGTGTGTGTGTGTGTGTGTGTGTGTGTGTGTGTGAGAGAGAGAGAGAGAGAGAGTGAGTGCGAATGCTGGTGCTAGGATCCGGGGGGATCACTTCCCAGGTGTTTTGGAGCCTCCAGGCTGGCTTCCAGCCTAGATCTGCAGTAGCTGCCAGGCGGGAAGGCACGCAGAGGCCAGGCTAAGGATCTGCTGCTGATGACGGAGGGGCTGGTCTTTGGGTGGAGGCCCAGCAGGGGCCCAGCCTGGACTGTTGCTCTTTGAAGTCCTCTCAGGACATAGTGACCCCTCTCCATCTTGGGGAACATTTCAAGTTCCAAGCCAAACAAACCTCCTTAGACGGCAGCTTCTGGCACCCCCATTATTATTACAGGATAACCCTGTATTGGGGGCCTACTATGTGCCAGGCAACATCTCTATCCTTCAGAGAGAGCGCTTGGAAGTGAAGTGACTTGCCTAAGATCACACTGCTAGCAAGTGGCCAATAATCCGGCAAAATCAGGACACTTATTAGAAACTGAGCATCATATTAGAGACTGACTCATTCCCTCGTCTTAAATCTAGGAGGAAGCAGAAGCTGAGAGAGGGCAAGTCCCTTGCTGAGGTCACACAGCCAGCCGGTTAGCATCACAGCTGAGATTTGAATCCATTGTTGGGGCTTCCCAGGCCATGCAGAAGACTGAACTTGAGGGCTCTGGTTTACTCCCATCACCCTCCTGCCCTCCCCACCCAACCTCTATTACATGACACCTGACATTATCCATCACTCTCCCCCTCTGGAAACGCCATCCTCCGGTTTCCATGGCAGCACATTCTCCCCATCCTCCTCCTGCTTCTCACTCTCCATGGTGGCTCCTAAGCCTAAGATGCAGGGGGATCCCCAGTCTGGGTCTCCCCATCTCTTCTCTTCATCACCCCTGAAAGCTCATCTCCTTTTCCGTCTAGGTCTCTAGCTCTGACCTTACACTGCAGCTCCACTTTTAAGTAATAGCGGCTACTTACCATGTGCTAAGAGCTGATGTGCTGGGCCCTATACATACATTAATTCATTAAATCCTCACAACAATCCCATGAAGGAAGTCCATTCTACAGATCAGGAAACTGAGGCACAGAGAGGGAAAGCCAAGATCTGACTCCAGCCTTAATTAACCACTACTGCTATTACAAGAAGAGATATGAAATTGTAGGACATTTTGAAACCAGAGGCAAAAACTTTCTTCCCACCTCTTGAAAAGAGAGGAGTGGAAATTTTGGAGGAAACCAGACCTACTCCACCGCTTTGAGGGCTCTGTGATGATCTAGAACTACACTGTCAACTTGGAGCTTTAAAATGCATCATGCACAATACACTTTGAAACGCGAAGATTTAGAGAGCTTCAGGAGGAACAAAAGTTCATGGAAAATTGCCCTTTTCCCTCAGATTTTTCCATTTAGCTTTAAGTCTTCAAAAACCTCATCCCAGGATGCCACCTACTAAGGCTCTTCTACTTCAACAATGCCTGGAATTCACTGGAAACTTGGACCCTGGAGTTCCACTGACTTGAGTTCTGCCACCACCAACAAACGGGCTCTGTGACTTAGGGGTAAGTGGCTTGACCTCTCTGAGCCTGACTTCTTGTCTAAAATAAGGGCAATACTGGGGTTTCCCTGGTAGCACAGTGGTTAAGAATCTTCCTGCTGGGCTTCCCTGGTGGCGCAGTGGTTGAGAATCTGCCTGCCAATGCAGGGGACACAGGTTCAAGCCCTGGTCTGGGAAGATCCCACATGCCGCGGAGCAACTAGGCCCGTGAGCCACAACTACTGAGCCTGCGCGTCTGGAGCCTGTGCTCCGCAACAAGAGAGGCTGCGATAGTGAGAGGCCCGCGCACCATGATGAACAGTGGCCCCCGCTTGCCACAACTAGAGAAAGCCCTCGCACAGAAACGAAGACCCAACACAGCTAAAAATAAATTAATTAATTTAAAAAAAAAAAAAAAGAAAAGAATCTGCCTGCCAATGCAGGGGACACGGGTTCAAGCCCTGGTCCGGGAAGATCCCACATGCCGCGGAGCAACTAAGCCCGTGCGCCACAACCACCGAGCCTGTGCTCTAGAGCCCACATGCCACAACTACTGAGCCCACGCACCACACCTACTGAAGCCCGCACGCTCTAGAGCCCGTGCTCCACAACAAGAGAAGCCACCGCAATGAGAAGCCCGCACACCACAACGAAGAGTAGCTCCCGCTCGCCGCAACTAGAGAAAGCCCGCGCACAGCAACGAAGACCCAACGCAGCCAAAAATAATAAATAAAAATAAAATAAAATAAAATAAGGGCAATACACTTGCCCCACCGGGCTGTCATGAGGATCAGAGGGATAATGTGCATCAAGCACGTGGCATGGGGCCTGGCACACAGAAGCATTCGGCTAAGCCCCACACTCTGGCTACACACAACTTCTTGGGTTTGCCAAGCACTTGAACATTTCCATGCTTTTGCACACGCTGTTCTCTCTTCTCGGTGGTCAACTCCTAGTCATCCTTGAAGGCCCTCTGACCCTTTCCACCTCTTCCAGAATTGCTACAAATATAGGTTTCAGTAAAAAGCTAGAAGAGGCACTTCCCTGTGACACCCCCACCCTCCCTGTCACGGAATGCATCACACTGAGATGCAAAGATCTGTTTATGCTTTTGTCTGAGCATGGGCTTGAACTTTCTGAGGGCAGGGCCGTATGTGACTCATTTCCGAGTCCCAGTGCCCAGTGTACACATGAAGTAGTCAGCCCCTGATGACTCCAAGACAAATTTATATATAAGAAGTGGTAAAAGACAAACAAACAACAACAAAAAAAACCAGGCAGATCTGTTACAGCCACAGGAAATGGCAGTGAGTGGATCCAGAGCAGCCTCAAGACAGGCCTGTCCTAGGAGGGGTTGAAGGGGACACAGTCTTTACATGGAGAAGAAACAGCCCTGGCTCCAATATCACCTCCTTCAGGAGTCTTCCCCGGTTCCTAAATTGTCCCCTTTCTATGACATCTCCACAAGGCACTAGCAGGAGGGGTCCCAAGTGGTAACAAGTGTCCAGGAGTGTGTCCCCTGCCTTGCTGACACCCCGCCATTCAGACACAGAGATCTCTATAGTCCAAGGATCCATTTGGATGGTGAAGGTGGGCTAGGTGGGCTAGGACCCCAGGCCTTGGTAGCTTAGCAGCCTGGATCTGAGTGCTGGGCATGGCCCCACATCTTCCAGGGTCCTAGTAGAGCCATTTCCTGAGGGAAGGAAATTCCCAGGTCTGGGGCTTCCTGAGAAGGGGACTATGCTTTGCCCACTAAGGGCATCCCTACCCCTAATGTGTCCAAAGCCCACTTTGGTGCCTAAGTGCCAAAGCCCCTGAATGCTAGCTCAGCCCCTGCTGGAGTGACAGCCTCCCAGACAGCGGAAAGGCTTTTGTTCCAAGGAAATGACTGTCAAAGGGAAAAGAGGTATATCGTTTCTTTTTTTTTTTTCTGTTTGAGACAAAGACGTCAATTTCTTTCCATCTGTCCCAAAAAGGGAAGAAAATTAAATTTGTTTTTACAAAGATGTCAGCACACTGCTTCAGTAGGGATTCAGGGTTGTGTGACAGAGACAGTGCCGGGGAGAGAGGGGAGAGAGGTGGGGAGGTGGGGAGATGAAGCATGCGGGAGGCACAGGGAACAGGCCAGACCCTAATACTGGGGGGAAGCAAAGACCTGGCAGTGGCTGAATAAAATGCCAAACAAACAAAGAGAAAAACTTCTATGCCTAGCTCTGGTGGACCTCGCCCTTCGCAGCTTGAAGGGGGCAGCTCGAGCAGGTGGGGGACCTGGGGCCGCACACTGATGCTGGCACTGCAGTTATAAAAGTCTTCTTCCCCCCAGTTCCTTCGAAGTCAGGTCCCGGGGAGGGGATGTGCTTCCACTTCACTGGACATGTTGAGTGCAGCCAGATGTTGGGAGGAGGGAGAGAGGATTTCCTGGAGGTTCTTATCAAGGCGCCAGAGACTGAGAGAAGGAAAATTCCACCCTGGTGCTACAGATGCCCCCGCCCAGTCCCAGGTGCCATTTACAATCACGGAGCTCTAACTAGTGTGGACCTCTGTCCTCCAGCACCTGGGCCAGAGAAGCCAGGGCCGTGGGGATCCCCAAAGCATCTGCCCTCCAGCTTGAGGACCTAACCTCAAAGCAGAAGCCCCCTCTCTCTGCCACCCCCACCAGCCCTCGGCACAGAGGCCGACTGGCAACTCTGGTTTTGGATCCGCAGGCCCTCCCTACTCCTTCCTGTTGGGACCCTACCCCATCTGAGGCGCTGTCCTGCTACCCTATCCTGGAGCCTCTGTCCTTGCTCCACTGTCTCATGCCAAGCCTCACAGGGACACAGTGCTGGAGACACTACTTCGATGCGGGGCATCCCTGCCCATTCCAGGGAAACGACTGTCAAGGAGAGAAAAGGTAGAGTGTTTCTATTTTATTTTCTCTTTGTTTATAAAGATGCCAAGTTGGACCTGGACAACTCGGCAAGCCCCGCCTCTTTCTGGAACTCGGGGTTGGTACTCTACCGCAAATTGAGGCCGCATGCCCTGCACACAGGCCCTATCTCGTGGCCCAATCTGGAGCTGTAGACGCAGCCTCGCTGTCCTGTCCTTCGACTCACCCCCAGAAGGGGCCCCTCCCCACCACACAGAGGCCCAATCTTGAAGCTCAATTCCACCGTCCTCACTACTTCCCCTCCTTGGTCCTGGGCCCGGTCTCAGGCCAGACCCCAATTCCTGCAAGCCCAGCTGCAATTAGAACCCGTGGCTGTCTCGAGGTTGAGGCCCCGCCCCCCGCGCGGGGGCCCCGTCTAGGCGCCCAATCCTAGAGCAACAGGTCCCACTCCCCTAGGCTCGCTAGCTTCCCCAGCCCAACCCAAAGCCTTTGACCTTGAGCTCAGCCTAGAGGCACCGCCCCACCATCCTCCCCCCGCCCCCCCCCTTCCTCCCCAGACCAGAGGTCCACCCCACTGCAGGGGCCCCATCTCCAGACCAGCGGCCCCCTTCCGCCCCACTCTGCGTCGCGGCGCCCGCCCCCGTTAGAACTCGGCATGACCGCCACCGGGTCACTCCGGAGGGGCGCGCGGCGGGCCGGCCCGACGGGGTCAGGCGGCGGCGCCACCGCCGGGACCGTCGGACAGGGTGCAGGCGGTGACCCGATCGCGGGCAGTAGCTTCGCGGGCGCGGCCAAAGCTGCCGGGTTCCGGGCGGCCGCAGGGCGTGCGGCAGAGCTGGCGGAAGCAGCGCTTGAAGTTCTCGTCGAGGAAGGCGTAGAGCACGGGGTTGAGGCTGCTGTTGGCGTAACCGAGCGCGATGCACAGGTGCAGCGCGGCCACCACGAGCGGGTCGCGGCGGTCGATGTCCACCAGCGTCCAGACGATGACGAAGATGTGGATGGGGGCCCAGCACACCACGAAGGCGCCCACCACCACCAGCACCATGCGCGTGATGCGCCGCAGACTGCGGTCCTTCTCCTTGGAGCCAGAGAGCAGGCGCACGCTGCGCAGGCGCAGCAGCATGAGGCCGTAGCAGACGGTGA
Source organism: Balaenoptera acutorostrata (assembly GCF_949987535.1). Classification (NCBI taxonomy): domain Eukaryota; kingdom Metazoa; phylum Chordata; class Mammalia; order Artiodactyla; family Balaenopteridae; genus Balaenoptera; species Balaenoptera acutorostrata. The sequence goes on along the minus strand of NC_080064.1, from coordinate 22,873,045 downwards.
TGACGAGGATGGGCACAACGAAGGCGAAGAGGAACACGCAGATCTTGGTCACCGTGTCCCAGTACCAGCTAGGGCTGGGGAACTGGAGCATGCACACCACTGCCCCGTCTAGGCCGGGGAAACAAGGAAAGACAGTGGGTGAGGGGCTCGTGGGCCTAAGGACCTTGCCTCCCTGCTCGCCCACCCTTCTCGGCTTAGTCAAGCCCCACTGCCTCCTCCTGGCCTTTTCTCAAGGTGATTCTTCTACCCGGAATGTCCTCCATCACTTCTGCACTTGGTGAACTCCTACTCATCCTTCAAGACCTCAGCAGGATTGGCCCTAACCTAGGAGTTCTGCTTTCTATATTCTCTCCCAGTCCCTTTATCAGCCTCTATGTACATGGGCAGCAGTGACATATCAGCCTCTGTGTACATGGGCAGCAGTGATATAATGATAATGATATAATTTAGCCCAAGCCCACTAAATGACAGTCAGTCATTATGATAACTGAAAACACCCCACACATTTCCAAAGTAGCTCCAATGGGGAAAATATTGCTAGGATTGACTGAGAGAGCATGAGTTAAGAGCAGGGCTCAGGCCCTGCTGTGTGATGTGACCTTGGGCAAATTATTGAACCTCTACCAGAGCTCCCATAAAGTGGGACTAACAACAGTACCTAAACTCATAGGGTTGTTGTGAGGATTAAATGGGCCATGGCATGGAAAGCATTTAGCACAGTGGGGTTCAAGCACTTGGTGCACTTACAGGGCCAAGGAGCAGAAACATGTGGGAGTCCGGGGGTCAGAGCTAGGGCCAAGGAGGCAGATGTCAGCTTAATGTCAAGAACTTTCTGACTGCCACACTTGTCCAAAGATAAGAGGGGCACCTAGGATGGAATGAGCTCCCTGCTCCGGGAGTGTGGGCTTGGGCTGGATGAGCACCTCAGGGGACGTTCTGGGATTCAGATACAGGGCTGAGGCTAGCCCAGGGGACTTCCAGGACCTCTTGGGATTCTGGAATCTGAGGACCCACCCAGTGGACTTGGAGCCTGAGAGTTGTAAGAAAAGGGCTGGGATCCACAGACAGAGTGGGTCCACAGGACATTAGGCTGGCAGGACCCCCACCAATGACTGAACCCAAGGACTTCATTGTACAGATGGCAGAAGCAGGCCCAGAGAGGAACAGCACTTGTCCAAGGTCACACAGCAAGTGGCTTACAGAACTGAGTGCCAATGACACACACTGGGGGAGTGTATGTGTATGTGTAAGAGAGTGTGTGTGTGGGGGGGTTGGGGATGAGGAGGCCCATCTGGCCTGGCCCCAGGAGGGCTGCAGTTAATGGCCTGTAAACTGAAGGCTGAGAGTGAGGGCCCAGCTGGTGAGTCAAGTCTAATCACCCAGAGACTATATAAGGCACCAGGAGGTCTACCCTTGTGAGAGTGGAGGGTGGCCAAGAAACCGCCCACCAAGCCTGTTCCCTCTCCTACCACAACACAAACCTTCACCCCAGCAGCCAAAAGGAGCAACAGATATGGGGGCAGGAACCTTGGGTTCTAGGCCAGATTCTACCAAATGTCTGGCTATGTGACCCTAAGTAAACCACCTGACCTCTCTGATTCTGTTTTCTTTCGGTCCTATGGAGGTAGGAGTCCCTGCCTTGTCTATCTCACAGGCTTAATCATTCTGATAGCTGCTACTTATTGGGCCTTGACAATGAGCCAGGCCTTGTCCTAAGTCTTTTACACATATAACCTCATTTAATCTTTTCAACACTCCATGACAGAGTGTGGATCAGACAGGTTAGTGACCAGTGTCTTTGGCACCCTGCTAAACTACTTTTCCCACTTACATCAAGTAGGGGTCATGTGACCAGCCATCACCAGGAAGTGATGCACCCTGACATTTAAAAGTGGTTGTGCTTCCTCACCACTCCCATATTCATCTGCTGGCCAGATGCCAGCACACTGCATCCAAAACCATCATTTGGAGCCTGGATCCCTGAATGACTGTGTGGAATAAAGCCCCTCCTCCGCTTACTCACACTGGATTGTGATGTGAGTGAGAAACTTCTACTGTGTTAAGCCTTGGAGCTTTGGAGATTGTTACAGCAGCCATCCTGACTGATACAGGTGGTTACTGTACTAATTATCATTTTACTCTGAGGAAATGCACCTGTCATTCTGTGCAGGCCATTCTCTAGGCCTTGCTTTGGTCATCTGGGGCAACGGGGTGGACGGGGATTTGGGATGGGATTGCAGATCTTGTGGCCCGCACTGCTCACTGGTCAGTGACACCCTCACCCCACTGGCTATCCATCCATCTCCCTAAAGGTCAGTCATCCGCACATCTAGCCATCTGTAATCCCATTTATAAACTTCCTTTGGCCAGCGACCCATATGACCACCGACCAGTCATGCAGCCTCACAACAGTCCACCATTCACATTCCCATTGGTTGACTATTCACAGTCCCACTGGCCAGGCATCCACACTTTCACTGATCAGCAATCCATACTTCCATTGGTGAGCCACTTACACCCACCCTGGTAAGTGGCCTGCGAACCCACGGAGGCCCGTGAGCTGCCTCCTGTGGTCAGTGACCTGTACCAAGGCTCCCTCCCTCACTCACCCCGGGGGCGGGTCACAGCCATGACCATGATGGGTACACCAACACCCGAGGCCAGGACCCAGATGCAGATGTTGATCAGCTTGGCCTTGGCAGGTGTGCGTAAGTCCAGGGCCTTGACAGGGTGGCAGACGGCAATATAGCGGTCGACACTCATCATGGTGAGAGTGAAGATGCTGGTGAACATATTGTAGTAGTCAATGGAGAGCACAACCTTGCAGAGCAGTTCCCCAAAGGGCCACGTCTCCATCAGGTACTTGGCACTCTGGAAGGGCAGTGTGCTGGTGGCCAGTGCGTCTGCCAAGGCCAGGTTGAAGATGTAGATGTTGGTGGCCGTCTTCATCTTCGTGTACCTTAAAAGGAAGTGCATTTGTAATTTTTCCATTTCACAGATTTCAGTTCCACACGAAACTCAGGGAGGGGAAATGACTTGCCAAACATCACACAAAAGGTCAGGGGCAGAAGTGGGACTAGAACCCGGAACTATCTGATTCAGCATCACTCCTTTCCACTATAACAGATGCAAAAGGAGTTCTCCGGCAGGGGGTAACTTTGGCAGGAGGTATTGGAGGAAAAACCCTTATCTTCCCAGGGGTTCTAAGCAATATGGTTAAAGATAAAGCTGGGCTCCAGAGGAAAACAGGTCTAGGTCCTAATTCTACCTCTACTATTTATTAGCTGAGTGACTCTAGACTAGTAACTTGAACTCTCTAAGCCTCAGTGTCCATAACTGTAAAAAAAGGGTGATACTTTTACCAACCTCATAGGGTTGTTATAAAATTTAATGAGATGATATAGCATTTAGCACTGAGCTCAAAGCATGGTAAGTGCTCAGTATGTGATAGCTGTTATTATTCTTCATATATAAGAATGAAGCTGGGGGCTAGACCAGAGTGACCTGACCCTCTGGCCTCTGCCACTGACCTGGCCTTTTGGGAATATGACTAGCCAGCTCCAAGGAAGCCAGGGCAAACTGGCTGGGGCCTTAGACTGCCTGGGTATTCTCCATGGTAGACCAGGGCTCCCAGTCTATGGTCCCATCCAGACCATCTTATCCCCAGGTAGCTGGACTCACCCAGCTGTGGGGAAGGGGAGCAGGTGACAGAGTCACACATCTGACCCAGGGCATGAGCCCAGGTGTCCAACAGATGTCTGCAACAAGCTGGGCACCCAGAGTTCCGCAACGTCCCTCCATGCTCTACGCTGCCGCCCAGCTGCCTGCACTACAGCTGACCCCTTGTCGGGCCAACATTTATAGTCACAACGCCTGTGTACCAGGGCCTGGGCTGGGCACCGGATAGCCTGGAGGAGGCTAAATACACTGAAATAGACCATCCCCGTGCAGTGTGAGCATCACAGAAACACATGCACACTGAGGCAGGGATAAGGATGCCTTTCATGCCCCTGGAATGATCTGAGAAACCCAGGGAAGGGTTGCATGAGCAACTCCTCACATTTCAGAGCAGGAAGAGCCCTGAGAGATTGAGGGGAAGTGATTTTACTACCGTGTGGTCCAAGGACTCCCAAAGGAATTACCGGAAGAGCCTGTGAGAAGTGCAAATTCCTGGACCCCACCCCAGACGTTCTCAATATTTTTTTTTTTGGAGGGGGGACCATGCGCAGCATGTGGGATCTTTGCTCCCCAACCAGGGATCGAACCCATGCCCCCTGCATTGGAAGCGCAGAGTCTTAACCACTGGACCACCAAGGAAGTCCCGTTCTCAATCTTAATCTCTGGAAATCAGGCCCGGGAATCTTCATCTTTAACAAGACAGCACACACACACACACACACACACACACACACGATTCTCACGGAGTTTAGTTTGAGAAACAGTATGTAGCCTAAAGCCCACACGGGGGAGAGACGGGAAACTGACCCAAGGTCACAGAGCGACAGCGGCAGAACCAAGGTGAGAACTTGGACCTCCCGGCTCCCAGACAGTGCTCTCTCCACCCTCCACCAAGGGTGGAAGCACGCTGTGTGCCTCTACTCCTCCGGGCCGGAACCCCCCTGACACCATGCCGAGCCCGGGGCACCCAGGATGAGCACACCCAGTGTGTTTTGAATGACTGAACGAACTCATATCAGCTAAGGCTGTTCCTTCATGAAGGGACTGATTTTTTTGGTTAAAAAAAAAAAATTGACTCCTTCATGGTCCTCCAGGGCCAGCATCTGTCCCACTCCCTCCCCAAATAACTGTCATCTGCCCTGGGCTGGAGAAGCAAAAAGTTTTGCTCGGAGACAGCAGAACTGCAAGTCCCGGGAAGTCTGCCTTCAGCGGGTGCAGGAACAGCTGTGTGGGAGGCCGCCTCAACCCCACAGCTGACTTGTCTAATTTCACTTCTTTTACGCAGAACAATCAGAGGCTGTTCTTTGCCGGCTATTTTGATTTGGGAAGGATCCTTCAATTCCCAGAGGGGGCTGGGACGCTGGGAAGCGGGTGATGAGGCTGCTGTAGCTGGTCCAGGCAGGGCTGAGGCACAGCCGACTCTGGCAGGCGGGGCCCCAGCAGACGGAGAGGGAGGCCTCCCCTCACAGGCCGCCCCACCACCCCCACGGCTCACCGGCTGCCAAGCCCCGTCCTCCTCCCCTCCTCAGGCAAATCCTGCCACTCTCTGGCTCTCAGCCCCGTAGGGCCTCCCCAAAGTTCCTCCACATTCCACAAACTGGCCCTGACCACCTCTTGGGTCTCAGCTCCCAGAACCTTCCCCCTGACGGATGTGCCCCTCACCCCCGATCCCGGCCTCTCTGCTGTTCCTTGGACACGTCAAGCCCATCCCACCTCAGGGCCTCCAGACTGCTGCTCGCTCAGCCTGGAACCCTCATCCTCCAAATTTTGCCTGGCTTGTTCCTTCACTTAATTCAGGACTCTATTCAAATATCTCCTCCTCAGAGAAGCTGCCCTGCCCTCTCTATCTTAAGTACCCTCTCTTCCCTCTCTTTACGCTGCTTCCTTCTTCTTTACAGCACGAACCACCACCTGACTTTCTCTTCTTTTCTCTCCCTTTGCCTCTCTCGCCCACGTAAGCTCCCTGAAGGCAGGGCACTTTGCCCATTTCGTTCCCTGCTGTATCGTCAGGCCTACTAATGGTACCTGGCAAATAGCAGGCTCTCAATAGACATTTGTGGTCCAGATGTCTTAGTCCAAGCCCCCTCAGTTCTCACGGGAACCATCACAGCAGGCTCCCTGCCCCACCCTTCATCCTCCACATGAAAAGGTAGATTTTCGCAGGCAGATTGGACTCTACCGCTTACAATCCTTCCATGGCTCCCCACTGCCATCTGGATAAAAACCAAACTCCTCACACTGGCATTCCATCTGGGTAGCCTCCCTTCCCACTGTGCCTGCCCATCATGTCCAGCCACGTCTGTGGTTCCCTCAGATGCTCGTTCATTCTAGCAAGCCCTCCCTCCTAAGAGACAGCCACTGTGATGGTTTGGCAGGAATCCTTCCAAACCGCATATATGTGGTTTCTGCCAATGTAATACAATTACCTAGTGTTACAGTACGATAATGAAAACACTTGCCCCTCTGCCCTACCCCATCCTCAATTCTCTGTCCTGCTCACCAGAGGCAACCACTTTTAATGTTTTTAATTGTTTTTCTAGTGATTATCTCCATAATTCTAAATAATATGCTTAAATGTCTATTTCTTTTTTTTTTTTTTTTTATTTATTTATTTATTTATTTATTTATTTATTTTTGGCTGTGCTGGGTCTTCGGTTCGTGCGAGGGCTTTCTCTAGTTGCGGCAAGTGGGGGCCACTCTCCATCGCGGTGCGGGGACCGCTCCTCATCGCGGTGCGCGGGCCTTTCACTATCGCGGCCCCTCCCGCTGCGGGGCACAGGCTCCAGACGCGCAGGCTCAGCAGCTGTGGCTCACGGGCCCAGCCGCTCCGCGGCATGCGGGATCTTCCCAGACCAGGGCTCGAACCCGTGTCTCCTGCATTAGCAGGCAGATTCTCAACCACTGCGCCACCAGGGAAGCCCATAAATGTCTATTTCTTGATGTATCTATTTTAGACAGTACCTGTTGAAGTCTGTATTCGGTTAAGCCAGGCTATGCAGCAGTAACAGACAATCCCAAAATCTCAGTGGCTTAACACAAAAAAAGCTTTATTTCTTACCCTTGCAGAATCCATTCAGTGTCTCCAGCACAACCATATTCCATGAGGCAATTCCAGCCTGCTTCAATCTTGTGGCTCTGTTATCTTAACCCAAGGCCTCCTTGGCCACCACAAAGAAGGGACAGCCACAGGGTCATCTAAGCTTCATTCTAGCTGCAAGACAGTACTTTCACCTGAAGCTGACTGACCAGAACTAGTTATATGGCCCCACCCAATTGCAAGGGGTTGAGAAGTAAGTAGTCTTTCATGTGCCCAGAAGGAGGGAGAACCAAATATTAGTGAACACTACTAAGATCCTCCACAACCCTCTAATATGGTAGATGAGGATTAACTCTCTTACACTACACAACTTCCTCTCTCCATCCTCCCAATATAGTTCTACCACACTTTAAAAATTTTTAGCTAAATTGATATTCAGGGTTTACTTTTTTTCAGGGTTTATATTCTTTTTTTTTCTTTTAAGCTTTTTTTTTTTTTTTAATTTTAGGCTGTGTTGGGTCTTCGTTGCTGTGCGCAGGCTTTCTCTAGTTGCGGCGAGGGGGCGCTGCTCTTCATTGCGGTGCGCAGGCTTCTCATTGCGGTGGCTTCTCTTGTTGCGGAGCACGGGCTCTAGGCACATGGGCTTCAGTAGTTGTGGCTCGCGGGCTCTAGAGCGCAGGCTCAGTAGTTGTGGCGCACAGGCTTAGTTGCTCTGCGGCATGTGGGATCTTCCCCGACCAGGGCTTGAACCCATGTCCCCTGCATTGACAGGCGGATTCTTAACCACCGAGCCACCAGGGAAGCTCCACAGGGTTTACATTCTTATGACTTTGTAGATACTGTCCACTGAGCCAAAAGGCATGCTATAGTTACATTTATTTTCTAGTACTGATTTTTGTTTTTCCCGGAGTTAATAATTATCTCTTTTTTTCATTTGCTTAGTTCTGTGTACATATTGATAAATCTCTTCAAACACTCCAGCAGACCCATAAAATGCCTTTTCCATGCAGTCACATAATCTATCAGTTCCTTTTGTTTTTCTAGTGAATCCACTTCCTGGAGCTTCCCTCCTCCCCTTTCAATCTGGGACTGGTTGCTTTCTAGACAAGCTGCACACCTGTTTCCTGGCTACAAGTCTTTTTATCTTGGTTTATGCCCTTATTTTAGTGGAGCATATCCTCTCTAGTCATTTCCTAAGAAAGGGCACATAGGAAGTAAAACTTTTACACCCTTGCATGTCTGAAAATGTCTTTCTTCTATCCTCACTTCTGATTTCATTCATTCTACACAAAAGAGTAGATTGGAAATCATTTTGCCTCAGAAAATTGAAGGCATGGCTCCCTCATCTTCTAGTTTCTAGTGCTGTCACTGAGGTATCTGAAACGATTCTGATTCCTGATGTTTTGTATGTGATCTGTCCTCCCCACCCCTGAAACTTTTAGGACCTTCTTTTTATTCCCAGTATTCTGACATTTGTGATGATGTGCCTTAGGATGGCTCTTTTTCATTTTTATTAGGTCCTCTCAGTCTGAGGTTTATGCCCTTCAGTATACAATGTCCTCTCATCATTTCTTTGATCACTTCCTCCCCTCTGCTTTCTCTGGAATCCCTGGACAATCTGGTAGTCAGATATCGGGTCCCCTGGATTGATCATCTAATTTTCTTATCTTTTTATTTTCCATCGTTTTGGTCCATCTTCTGGGAAATTTCCTTTTCATTACCTCTCAACCCTTCTACTGACTTTTTTAAACTTTGTTTTGTCTCTCATGTTTTATTTTCCCAGTGCACTTTCTTCTCTTATTGTTCCTTTTTGTATAGCATTTATAGCATCTTATTTCATGGATATAATATCTTCTCTACTCTCTCTGAGGATACTAATAATTTTTGTTTTGTATTTTCTTCTGCTCTCTGCATTGTCTATCTGCTTCAAACATTTTTCTTTATTTGTCTGCTTTGGCTTCCCTCTTTTGTCCTGGAGACTTCCTTCAAATATCCTGTGATATGTGACTAAAGGTTGGTCTTTGAGTGAAGCACTAATTAACTAATTGATAGCTCTTGGGGTGGGGGGCTGTCAACTGGTGTGCTTCATTCTACAGGGATTGAATGAAGATCTGGCTTTTACACTAGGAACATTTAAATATCAGTGTCTGTAGGTCTCTTCTTTGGGGCCTTCAGAAGAGAATCCTCCTATTTCCTGCCTGGGGAGCACAATTCTGGCTGTCAGGATTCTGGTCAGCTGTCAGAGCTGGAGAAGGGGTCTGGGAAACCTCCATTTTTTTCCTTTGGTATCTCACTCTGACCCTTTCTGTGTCTACTGGTCCCAAGTTCAGTTCCTCCAGGTTAACTTCTCCAAGGAAAAAACCCTGACCACCTGCAGAGCGGAAGGGTGGCCACCTGGCTGTGCAGGGTACAAGGGATGGGGGACTAAGGGTCTCACTGCTCTCTCTATAGGTAATCAATTCCCTGCCCCTGTTTTCAGCCCCACACCTCACCCCTTCTTAGCCTGTTCCTCCTCTTTGAATTGCTTTTCATCATCCAAATATGTGTTGCCATACCTTAAAGAACATAAACTGAGACACAAGAGATGAAGTGACTTTGCCCAAGGTCACATGGCCAATAAGTGGCAGAGCTGGTATTTAACTCAGGAAGTCTAGGGCCAACACCTGGTAATGACTTTGCTATTCTGCCCCTCCATGATTGTTACCTTCCTTCCTCCTCCACATCCCAAAAAGTCAAGGAATGTGAGCTTATTATAAGCTGAGGTTTGTTCACTCATCCAACAGGTATTAATCGAGCAGCTGGTATGTGCCAGGCACTGAGTAACGGATATAGGAGTAAAGATGGCAGTCTGACTTCTTGAAATTTATGGTCTCAGGGAGGGGGCAGACACTGAAAAAATTGCTGCACTTTTTAGGCAGGGGAGTGATGTGGTTTGATTTATGTGTGTTTCTCAAAAGATCATGCTGACTACTGTGTGGAGGCTAGTTGTAGGGCAGAGCAAGAATGGGTGAGAGAATGAATTTCTTAGGAAGATAAATTATTTATTTCCCCACATCTCAAAATCCTACTGTTGGTCTCTAATTCCTTTTTTTTTTTCCTATTTCAAAAAGTTGTAGATATGACATTAGACCCTTATATTATACCATATTTTAAAAATAACTCAAAATGGATATAAGACCTAAATGTAAGAGCTAAAACAATAAAACTCTTAGAAGAAAACATAGAGGGAAAGTTTCGCGACACTGGATTTGGCAGTGACTTCTGGGATATGACACCAAAAGCACAGGCAACAAAAGAAAAAATAGATAAACTGGACTACATCAAAAGTTAAAGTTCTTGGGGCTTCCCTGGTGGTGCAGTGGTTAAGAATCCGCCTGCCAAGGCAGAGGACATGGGTTCAAGCCCTGGTCCGGGAAGATCCCACATGCCGCGGAGCAACTAAGCCCATGTGCCACAACCACTGAGCCTGAGAAAAGCTCAGCACCACCAGAGAAAACCACCAGAGAAAAGCGCAGCAACAAAGACCCAACGCAGCCAAAAAATAAAATAAAATGATAAAATAAATAAATTTATTAAAATAAAAAAGCCAAAGCTCTTACGCATCAAAGGACACTATCAACAGAGTGAAAAGGCCACCCACAGAATGGGAGAAAATATTTGCAAATCACATATCTGATAAGGGGTTAATATCCAGAATATATAAAGAACTCCTACCACTCAACAATATAAAAGCAAACAACTGGATTTAAAATATGGGTAAAGGACTTGAACAGACATTTCTCTAAAGATATTCAAATGACCAATAAGCACATGAAAAGATACTCAACATCGGGCTTCCCTGGTGGTGCAGTGGTTAAGAATCCACCTGCCAATGCAGGGGACACGCGTTCGAGCCGTGGTCCGGGAAGTTCCCACATGCCGCGGAGAAACGAAGCCCGTGTGGCACAACTACTGAACCTGCGCTCTAGAGCCCACGAGCCACAACTACAGAAGCCTGCGTGCCTAGAGCCCATGCTCCGCAACAAGAGAAGCCACCACAATGAGAAGCCCACACACTGCAACGAAGAGTAGCCCCCGCTCACCACAACTAGAGAAAGCCTGCAAGCAGCAAAGAAGACCCACCGCAGCCAAAAATAAATAAATAAAATTAATTAATTAATTTTTAAAAATCATATTAAAAAGCTATAAAAAAAAGATACTCAACATCATTAATCATTAGAGAAATGCAAATCAAAACCACAATGATATACCACTTAGGATGGCTACTATTAAAAAAAAAAAAACAGAAAATAACAATTGTTGACGAGGATGTGAAGAAATTAGAACCCTTGTGCACTGTTGGGTGAATGTAAAATGGTGCAGCCACTGTGAAAAATAGCATGGCAATTACTCAAAAAATTGAAAATAGAATTGCTATATGATCCAGCAATTCCACTTCCAGGTATATATCCAAAAGAATTAAAAGTAGGGTCTTGAAGAGATATCTGTACACCCATGTTCAAAGTAGCATCATTCACAATAACCAAAAGGTACCTATTGACGAATGAATGGATAAACAAAATGTGGTCTATACATGCAATGGAACATTACTCAGCCTTAAAAAGGAAGGAAATTCTGACACACGCTACAACATAGATGAGCCTTAAGGACATTGGGCCAAGTGAAATAAGCCACCCACAAAAAGACAAAAACCTCTATGATTCCACTCATATGAGGTACTTAGATTAGTCAGTCATAGCAGCAGAAAGTAGAATGGTGGTTGCCAGGGGCTGGGGGAAGAGGGAAATGGGGAGTTATTATTTAATGGGTACAGAGCCTCAGTTTGAGAAGATAAAAAAAAGTTCTGGAGATGGATGGTGGTGATGGCTGTACAACAGTGTGAATGTACTTAACGTCAGTGAACCGTACACTTAAAAACGGTTAAAATGGTAAAGTTTATGTTATGTGTATTGTACCGCTATAAAAAAAGAAGCTGTGGCTATAATCAAGTGCTCTCACTGTGTCTGTTTTCTAAGCCAGAGAGTTTGGTGAGGGAGTCCTTTAGAGCCACTCGGATCTTAGCTCCTCAACATACTTAGCTGTGTGATCTTGAATATATTACTTCGCCTCTCTGAAGCTGTTTCCCTCATTGGTAATTTCAGTGTAATCATGCTTTTTAGGAGCCAACACATATGAAAGCGTCTAGCTTACTAGCCAGCACACAAACAAGAATTAGCAGCCCTTTTGGGTTTATTTCCCCTGATATTTTTTGCTTTTTTTTCTCATAGAATTCAATCCTCTATGGATTGGACCTAACCCTGGGGGTGAACTCTACTGCCTCTGCAATGCCTTGGGAAGCTCTTTGGTTTTTTTCTAGGTCAAAATCTCCTTTAAGCTCATCTTGAATTCCATAGCCGCTGGGGAATTTGCTCCCAACCATCCTTCTCAGACCCCACGGAGGCTACCCTTATATGAAGCACCAAGTGGTCGACCATATTGGTTTCAGAGCCCTAAATCCAGTCCATCATCTGTCAAACAAGCCCCCCTGGCAGGGAAGAACACAACCACCTCTACCATTTTCCTTCAATTTGATGGCAACCGGGCATGTTCTCTGACTGACGCACAACCCGGGCCACATTAAATCCACGCACGCTCCTGGGTCTCTGGAGAGCTGGGCTTCTCAACCGACAAGGAAGCTCCTAGTAAGAATTTCCTCCCCCAGGCAAAGCCAGGGCAGCGTGCTGACGTCTTAATGCCTGGTGCCCAGAAGAAGGCTGAAACGGTCTCTCCTTTGTACAGGGCCTTGATGGGACTGGTCTGACAGCTTTGGGCGGGTGGTTTGTTTTCTTTAAGCAATATTCTCTGTCTTTTCTTTCATGTACCAGGCACTATGCCAAAAGCAGTGAATGCATGATTTCATTTCATCCTCACTGCAACCCTGAGTGTTAAGACCATGCATGGAATGTCCCCGTTCTACAGAGGAGCTAAGTTAGATGGCTCATACAAAGACACGCGGCTAGGAAGTGACAATGGCAGCATTCAAGCTCAGACTTGGTTTCCAGAGCCCACACTTATAAGCACTCGAGTCTGTACGTCACAGTTCACTGTCCCCCCGCCACCTGCCACCTGCGCTAGCTTATCACACGTTGGCCATGGGGAGGGGGCCAGTCTGGAGGCCGGGACCAAAGGGAGGGAACTGGTCCAGAGGTGGGCTGCCTCCAGAGCCTTCGCCTGTTTTCACACATTCCTCAACCCTGCGAGGGTTTGGAGATCTGCTCACAGCCCAGGCAGGGTCAGGGAGAGACAGACTTACAAACGTCAGAACGATGTCACAGGCACCGCGACGGGGCTCAGTGGGGCAAGGAGGAGAGGTCAATTCAGGACAAAACGTACACCTCTGGTCACAAGGTGGTGGCAACCAGTATTGTGGTACAACAACTACATGCCAGGTCTTTCTCAGGCATGATTTTATGTACTTCTTACACCTGTGTTTTGTTTTTTTAATGGATAATAGACATTTGTTGGACATTGACTCTTTGCCAGGCACTGGGAAAGCATTTCACATCATTTAATCTTCCCAGCACCCCTACAGGTTAGACAGTATTTATCATTCCCGATTTATAGAGAGCAGTAAAGGAACTTGTCCACGGTTGCAGTCAGAGGCTGAGCAGAGATTCAAACCCCGTGCTCTTCCCCGAGACCCCGGTGCCTTGCTCTGGACTTCAGTTTCAGCTTCTCCCCTGAGGACCCAAATTGTGCGCCCCTCACGTATTCTCTTTGATGAGGAAAACATAAGGTCCCGAAGGCGTGGCATTGTCTTGGTCACCACTATGTGCCTGGGACTTCCAGCAGCGCCCAGCTCAGAGCAGGTGCTCAAAACACATCTGTTAGGGAATTCCCTGGCGGTTCAGTGGTTAGGACCGGGCGCTTTCACTGCTGGGGCCCAGGTTCAATCCCTGGTCGGGGAACTAAGATCCTACAGGCACGGCCAAAAAACCAAAAAAACAGAAAACAAACAAAAAAAACACATCTGTTGAATGAATGAACATCAACGTGTCTGTCCTCCACACTAGACTGGGACGTGCTGCAGGCAGGAACCGTGTCCCCTTCATGCTGTGCAGAGAGGACATAGTGTTTACTGGAGGACTCCCTGTGGGACAGAGAGTCAGGAGCACTGATTCTTGGAAGTAACCAGTCACAGACCCAAGAGCTTTGGGACAAATTAGGACAGCTCTTCCTCCCGCCTCCCCCTCTCTCCCTTCCTCCCTTCTATCCTTAACCTGGACCAACCCAGGTCCCCTGAAGGACACCTGGGCCTGACCCTGTCTGCCCTGAATCTGCAGTGACTCAGCTCTGCCACTGCAAAGGGAAATGTTGTCAGATCATTTACCCAAAGCAGCTAATTTGTTTTTAACTAAACTGAGGGGTATTTTTTTTTCCTCTTACGCACAAGAGCTCATGGGGGTCAAAGCCGGGGCAAGAGACCTAAAAACAATAACAGCAACAGCAACAAGCTAAGAGCACCAACCCCCTGTCTGACCAACCTTATAGCACCTTAGGAACCAAATCAAACAAAATGCTTGAGCCTAGATCAAAACTCATTTGGTTCCTAACAGCGTGGACTGCTGGAGCATTTAGAGTTAATTTTATTCCCCAATGTTTTGTGGAATAAAATTAACTCCCCAATGTTTTGTGAGATCTCAGAAATAACAGCTGCTCACTATAAAAGGTCCAAACAATACAGAATCACTTCATAAAGAAAATTTAAAAACCAACATCAATAGTACAGACTATCATTAACAGACAACAGGCAAACACACAGGCCCTGTTTTATATAAATGGGATCTGGTTCTAACATTATTAAATAACCTGTTTCTTTCTTCTCAAAAATATGCTGTGACCATCTTTCTATATCCACAGATACAAATTAATATAATTTTTGGTGACCGATTGTTATTCTAGTTTAGAGGTCAACAGCCTTTTTCTGTAAAGAGCCAGAGAGTAAATAGTTTAGGCTTGGTAGGCCTAAATATTTGATAGGCCTAGATGCATATTCTTCTGTTTCTTGCTTTTGTTCTTCTTTTTTTTTTTTTAACAAGCCTTTAAAAGTGTAAAAACCATCTTTAGCCCAAGGACCATACAAAAACAGACTACAGGCTAGAGCTAGTCTCACTTATAGACACTAAAGCTCCTGAATAGTTACTTAATAAATCCCCCTTTAAAAGACATGTAGGTTGTCTCTGCTTTTTTGTTATTATAAATAATAGTGTGATAAACATCTTTGTGCACACGGATATCTGATGGTTTCCTTGGGGAAAATTCCTAGAACTTCAGAGATAGAAGGAAACTTCACAGTGAGGGCATTCCCTCTGTGGCACTCCAGACAAATGGTTACGCAGCTTCTGCTTGAGTATATCCAGAGACGGGGAACTCACCACCTGTAGGCACAGTCCATCCTATTGTTGGGACCACTCACAGGATAACAAGTTCTTCGTTTTATTTGAGCTGAAAACTGCCTCCTTCTCACCTGGAATCATTTTTCCTGGTTCTGCTCACAGAATCACAGAATCTAAACCTAACCCTTCTCCCTTCCACGTGTTGGAAAATAAAGATATTAACAGTACACAGGGGCTTCCCTGGTGGCATAGTGGTTGAGAATCCGCCCGCCATTGCAGGGAACACAGGCTCGATCCCTGGTCTGGGAAGATCCCACATGCCACGGAGCAGCTAAGCCCGTGCACCACAACTACCTAGCCTACGCTCTAGAGCCCGTGAGCCACAACTACTGAGCCTGCGTGCCGCAACTACTGAAGCCCGCGCTCCTAGAGCCCGTGCTCCACAACGAGAGAAGCCACCACAATGAGAAGCCTGTGCACCGCAACGAAAACCCAATGCAGCCAAAAATAAATAAATAAAATAAATAAATTTATTTAAAAAAAACAAACAGTACACACTTCACCCAGCTATGATGAGACCTGAGTTAGTACAAGTGCTCAGTATGTGTTAGGGGTATGGCTGGTTGGTGAGCTGCCTTCTCACGCCATGTAGCCATTCTTTGGAGCCCTCATCTCGGTTGGGCCTCATGCATTCAAGAGTGTGATTCTCTGAGTAAAAATGATACCACCTTCTAGGTTAAGGGAGGGCCCAAGATGATGCAGGTAAATCACATCACAGGCACTCAGGCCAGGCCTTGTCCCATCTCTCCAGGAAAGTAAGGGAGGCCAAATCCATTTTCTGTGGGATCTATAACCTCAAAGTCATTAATGTAGACACATGTCACAACAGGAAGGGTGGCCTCTGTGGACAAGTTTTCAGGTTTCCGCCCCGTGGCTGGCTGTATTCACCATACCCAGATGTGGCAGGGTGGGGGGGGGGGGGGAGGGTTCTTTTTTTTTTCTTTTTTTACTTGTTTTTCTTTTCTTTTTTTTTTTTCAGATGTGGTTTTTGCGTATTTATTACCTCACTAACATCACTGCTGGTGGAACACCAGTTTAAGCCACACCCCCTGTCACTCATGGTCCCCAGACTGGCCTCCCTAGCTCACAACTTTGTTCCTCTCCTACTTTTTTTATTTGCACCACGTGGCAAGCAGGATCTTAGTTCTCTGACCAGGGATCAAACCGGCACCCCCTGCAGTGGAAGCACAGAGTCTTAACCACTGGACCACCAGGGAAGTCCCCCTCTCTTTCTACTTCTAAGCCATTCCAGAAATTCCCCGCTCCCTGCACCTCCAGCAGATACCGTCACCACCAAGGCTTTAATAACTGTAGTGGGTTGAATGATGGCCCCTAAAAAACAGGTCCACGTCCCAACCTCCAGAACCTGTGAACGTGGTCTTATTTGGAAAAAGGATCTTTACATATGTAATTAAGTTAAGGATCTTGAGACCACCCTGGATTATATGGGTGGGCCCTAACTCTAATGACAAGTGTCTTTGTAAGAGACACACAGCACACAGGGAGAAGAGAAGGCCATGTGAAGATGGAAGCAGAGATTAGAGATAAGAGCGATGCAGTCACAAGCCAAGGACTGCTGGCTCCACCAGGAGCTGAAGAGGAAAGGAAGGATTCGCCCCAAGAGCCCTCAGAGGGAGTGCAGCCCTGAATACACTATTTGGACTTCTGGCCTCCAGAACTGTAAGAGGGTAAACTTCTGTTGTCTTAAGCCATTAAGTTCGTGGTAATGTGTTACGGCAGCTCTAGGAAACTGATACAGTAAAAGCGCAGCCAAGGAGAAGCATGGACTTTGGCACCAGACACACCTAGATTTAAGCCCCAGCTCGACCTCTCACTGTGTGACCTTGGGCGAGTTCTAACTTCTCTGAGCCTCTGTATGCTCCTCTGTGAAGTGGGTATAAGCATCCTACTTCTCGAGGGTGTGGTGAGTGTGGAATGAGTTCATGCCTACGATGTCCCTAGCACACTGCCTGGCACACTCATATCATAGTGGCTTCTCTTCTTGTCCAGATGAGGAAAATGGGCCCAGAATGACCCCTGATGAGCTGCCCTGCAGTCCCAGGCTCCTGACTCCTTTCCTGGCCCTTGGTAACCTACCACCATTGGGGTGGGACACAGAGCCCTGTGCTGGAACTTCAACACTAGAAGAAGCTCTGATCTGTAACACTGAGTTCAAACCTCCTCTCCCACTTTACAGATAGGGAAACTGAGGCCTGGAGAGGGAAAGACAATTGTGCAATGTTACACAGGGTATCGGTTTCCCTGACTTCTGAGAGCCCAAGGTCTTTCTGCTTCTCCAAGCTGCCCTCCCAGGAGCTAAGTCTCAGATGAGGGTTCAAGGTAGCTGAGGCCAAAAAGAAACAGGGGCTCCTATCCAAGGCTTCAGAATTCCTGACAAGGCCCTGGCCTACATTCTATGTCCCTGTGTCCAGTGATTAACCAATGTAGGGTGGGTCCATGGATGGAACTGTTCCCATTACTGTCATCATCTTTGCCACCATCTCCATCACAGCAGCTACACTGACTCAGTGCTTACACAGGCCTGATGTATTCTATTGTGTCCTACCATGACATTTACATAGATTATCTCATTTAATCACTCCAACAACCTTATGAAATTGCTACTATTATCATCTTCATACAGAGGAGGAAAGTGAGCCTTGGAGAGTGTACTGGGTTGAACAGTTGCCCTCAAAATTCATGTCTACTTAGAACCTCAGAATGTGACCTTATTTGGAATTAGGGTCTTGGCGGATGTACTTCATTAAGATGTGGTCATACTAGATTAGGGTGGGCCCTAAATCAAATATGATGCAGAGACACACACAGAGGGACATGGCCATGTGAAAACAGAGGCAAAAACTGGAGTGATACAGCTGCAAGCTCAAGGGATACCAAGGATTGCCGGCAACCACCAGAAGCTTGGCGAGGAAGGATTCTTCCCCAGAGCCTTCAGTGGGAGCATGGCCCTGTTGATTTCAGACTTCTAGCCTCCTGAACTATAAAGAAAACATTTCTGTTGTTTTAAACCACCTAGTTTATGGTAATTTGTTATGACAGCCCTAGGAAACTGATACACAGGGGTTAATCATCTTGACAGCCATGGCCTAAAATACAGAAGCAATGTCTGTTAAAATTGCTCCACTCCACAGCTCTCCCAACATAACAACTTTTTTCATCAGGAATACAGAATGTTGGCACTGAAAGGAAAGATGGCTGATGAGAGTATTTACTGAGCATTTACTATGCGCCAGCTGCCCTGCTAAGGGCCATATGGGTGTTCACTATCCCACTGAATCTACACAACCATCACAGGAGGTGAGCATTATTCTCCCCATTTTACAGGTGAGCAATGTTGAGGCTCAGAGGGATGAAGTAACTTACCCAAAGTCCTGCAGCTGGGAGTGGCAGGGCCTAGGTTAGGACTGGGTTGACTCCAGAACCCAGAGTCCTGACTTCTACCCCATCTTCTCCCTGTCTGTCAAGTTCAACCCCTTTGTTTTACAAATGAAGAAACCAAGGCAGAGCTACAGCAGTGATCCCAAAGGCTCTGCCCACGCTGGGGGATAAACAGTTTAAATAAAACAACTGCCAGCCAACCAGGGTCCAGCTGGGGCTCCCTCTATTTGTAGACAAAGGGTGGTTGCTCTTCTGGCTGGCAAAACAAGCAGGGCTGGGCAGCAAGCGCTGGAAGCTACAACCCTGCCCACCATTTCACGGGAGTGGCGAGAGGCCAGAAATGAAGTAGCTATCTCAGTTTTGGCAAAGCCTGAGGAAGGAAAGTGGTTAATTATAACGAGGCCCAGCGAGTGTGTCACAAGAGAAGATTAAGGACTGGAACAGGCTATACAAGTGGGGAGGCCGACCAGGGCGCGCTCAGCAATAAACAGGGCAGACACCTTGTTCGGTTCAGTTCACGAACCACAACATGCTCATGGGATGCAGGGAAGAGAAGCTCTTCTCCATCGCCCTGGCTCTGCTTCCGGCATAAGGATGGCTGGACCAGGGCATGGGGCAGCCAGACCCAACGGAAGCCCTGAGAAAGCAGATTTCCTTAAGGGTGGCATGTCGGCCCATGGGTCTCTGGAAATAGGACATGTCCCTCCTACAAACACGTACTGACATGCTGCATGAGTGTCAGACCCTAGGCTGGGGCTTCAGCTACAAACAAAGGATGCTCGTTCCACCCCACACCCCCTCATTCGGGGAGAGAGAGAGAAATGAGCGATCAGCGGTTTGAAAAGTGTATGGTCTCTGATGGGGGACACATAGGACACTGTGGGAACACAGAGGAGGCAACAAAGAAGGATCCCTGGAGGAAAGACTTACTAAGCCGAAAAGTAAGGGGTTTCTCTAGAGGAAACAGAGGCCTGAGGTTCCTACATGTCTTCTTTCCCTCTTGTAGTTGGGGGATTTTTATTATAGATCCCAAGAACCCCACAGAGGGAATTTCATTAACAAAGTGCCAACTAGATATTTAAGAAACACTCAGTGATGCCTCCTCAGAGTCAGGGATTGAGCTAGGAAACAGGATAGGAGATGAAGGGGATGCAGTTCCTGCCCTCCAGGAGCCACCAGTGTAAAATGGAAGTCAAACACAGGAACAAGCAATTACACTACAACCAGAAAACACCCACTTTAAGACCATCAATGTTTGTGTGCGTCTCCCCTTTTCCTATATGACAGGCACTGGATGAAGGTACTTGATTTACATCATTGCACTTAATCCTCACAACAAATGATGGTAGTAAGCACTATCACTGCATTTGGCAGACAAGGGGACTCTGAGGCTCAGAGAGGCAGATAAACTTGCCCAAGGTCACACAGCCTATAGGTTGTAGGACCAGGACTCAAGCCCAGGTCTGTCTGACCCTGTGATGGTAATTCATTTTATGTGTCAAAGTGGCTGGGCTACAGTACCCAGTTATTTAATAAAACACTAATCGAGGTGTTGCTGTGAAGGGATGTTGTAGATGACATTAACATCTGCAGTCAGTTGACTTTAAGGAGATTATCCATGATAATGAGGGTCTGCCTTAAGAGCAAAACTGAGGTTTCCCAGAGGAAGAAGAAATTCCTCCTGTCGACCCCAGCATCAGCTCTTGCCTGAGAGTTGCCAGCCTGCCAGCCTGCCCTACAAATTTCAGACTTGCCTAGCCAGACCCCACAATTGCATCAGCCAATTCCTCAAAATATATCTTACTGGTCTTTTTTCTTTTCTGGTAGGACCTTGACTCATACAGAGCCGAAAGCCATGCTCTAGGCTAAGGACGGTGCCAGGAAGCCGCACCATCTCCTCACCCGGAAAAGGACAATGACAACCACCACCACGCTGGGTTGTTTCAGGGGTCCAGTGTGATGAGAGGCAGCGTGATCAAATGGAGAGGGCAGGCCCTGCAATCACTTACTAACCTTGGTGTCCTTGGGCAAAAGTCTTATATCCCTGAGCCTCAGCTTCTTCATCTGTAAAACAGGCAGATGGTTCCTACCTCACAGAAGTGTCGTGAAGATTA
The DNA here is from genome assembly GCF_949987535.1 of Balaenoptera acutorostrata. Taxonomy (NCBI): domain Eukaryota; kingdom Metazoa; phylum Chordata; class Mammalia; order Artiodactyla; family Balaenopteridae; genus Balaenoptera; species Balaenoptera acutorostrata. The sequence goes on along the minus strand of NC_080064.1, from coordinate 22,852,382 downwards.
AGTGAGATTTTGCATGGACGGTCTCCTGTATGGAGCATTGTAATATGGCCAAAACGGATGCTTGGGACTTCCCTGGTGGCGCAGTGGTTAAGAATCCTCCTGCCAGCGCGGGGGACACAGGTTCGATCCCTGGTCTGGGAAGATCCCACATGCCGCAGAGCAACTAAGCCTGTGTGCCACAACTACTGAGCCCGTGTGCCACAACTACTGAGCCTGCGCTCTACAGCCCGCGAGCCACAACTACTGAGCCCACGTGCCAAAACTACTGAAGCCCAACATATTGTATGATTTCATTTATATTAAATGTCCAGATTTGGCAAATCTATAGAGACAGAAAGTAGATTGGTGGTTACCCAGGCCTGGGGCAGGGCGTGGTAAGGGAGTGACTATTCGTGGTTATGGGGTTTCTTTTTTTTTTTTTTTTAGGAACTCCTTTATTTATTTATTTTTTTTGGCTGTGTTGGGTCTTCGTTTCTGTGCGAGGGCTTTCTGTAGTTGTGGCAAGCGGGGGCCACTCTTCATCGCGGTGCACGGGCCTCTCACTGTCGCGGCCTCTCTTGTTGCGGAGCACAGGCTCCAGACGCGCAGGCTCAGTAGTTGTGGCTCACGGGCCTAGTTGCTCCGCGGCATGTGGGATCTTCCCAGACCAGGGCTCGAACCCGTGTCCCCTGCATTAGCAGGCAGATTCTCAACCACTGCGCCACCAGGGAAGCCCTGGGGTTTCTTTTTGAGGTGATGAAAATGTACTAAAATTGGTTGTGATGATGGTTACACAACTCTGTTGCTATACTTTAAATGGGTGAATTGTATGGTATGTGAATTATATCTCAATAAAACTTTTATATTTAAAAAAGGTAAAAAAAAAAAAAAAATCTATTGAAGCCCATGTGCCTAGAGCCCGTGCTCCGCAATAAGAGAAGCCACCGCAATGAGAAGCCCTCACACCGCAACGAAGAGTAGCCCCTGCTCTCCGCAACTAGAGAAGGCCCGTACAGCAACGAAGACCCAATGCAGCCAAAAATAAATACATAAATAAATAAATGTATTAAAAAAAAGAAAAAAATGCACGCTCATTTTTGCCACAGTTGTAATTGGTGAACTCTTAATTATTCTGAGTACTTACCATTGCCAAGTAAATGTCCCAATCCCATAATTCCATGTAAAAAATTGCCCTCAAGTTTTTCATTCTTAGTGACCTTATATGGATGCTACAGTTTGCCTAATCTGTACCCTCCCACACACACACACACCCCCAGCCCCACACCTCACCCCCCAGGGCCACTCCTTGAGGACAATGGGCAAGGCAGGCCCCGTTCAGACCGCTTCACACACATTCTCTCCTTTGACTCACACCCACTGGGAAAAGCAGGCATCAATACATTCCCATTTCGTTCACAGAAGGAACCTATAGCCCAAAGAGAAGAGGTGCTTGTCCAGAAGCACAGTGTGGACAGAACCACGGTCTAAAGTCATGTGTTCCCAAAAGCCCAGGCTTCCCACCTCTAGGCCTTTGGCCATGCTGGGCATTACTTATACTTCCTTCTGCCTGACACACAATAGAGTTTCACTTTTGTTTTATTTATTAATAATTCAGTATTTTAATAACTATAAAGCAATCCTGCTCCATGGCCTCTCCCAATCCCTGGCTGTATGAAAAAGTCATTTTTCCACATTTGGGATCAGAGGGTATCATGGGTTCGACCTTCTTCACGGACGTTCCTTCTTGGACACTGCATGAGTGGGCTCCTGGAATCAAGGCGCCTCGGTTCAAGGCTGATTCTGCCATTTACCCACTGTGGCCCTCGGAAAGTGAATTATCACCTCTGAGCCTCAGTGGCCTCATCTGTCAAATGGAGAGAAACATGGTACCAAGCTCAAAGAATTGGGAGAATTAAATGAGATCATTTATGTGAGGCGCTTGGCACAGAGCTGCCCACCTTGTCAGCCCTCAAGAAAGGTCAGCAGTGCTATTTTTGGTGTTAAGTCCGACAAGTCAATATGCCATTCTTTGCTGTTGACCTCTCTCGTACCTGGGATGACCAGGCCCTGAGACTGTGGAGGAAGCGTCTTGTGGCCACCTGCCCCTCCCAGCAGGACAGCCCTCTGACCACGTGTGGGCTCTGCTCCCTCTTCACTGGGAGGAATGGAAAATCACTAGATGTGGGGCATTTCCTAGCACTTCAGGAAGATGAGTTTTTGTAACCAAGGGAAACAAATTACCTCCATCTGTCCTGCAGGGGCATCTGGCCTGGCCGGGAGAAGCAGTTTCTTTCCCTTGGCTTAATCCTTGCCCCTATTCCCAAGTCCTAGGCAACCAGCCAAAAGGCATCATTATCACCAACAACTTCCTGTTATGGGCCAGGCCCTGTGCTAAGGCCATACATCATCTCCCTTAACCTTTGCCCTCACTGTTCCCCCTGCTAAAACACTTCCTCCTAGCAAGTGGCCTCTGCTCAATTGTCTCCTCCTCCCCAACCTCCCCATCTACATCTGCAGCCCCACCACTCTCTCTCACCATGCCTGTTTTAGTTGACTTCATTGCCTATAGCATTGGCCTTACATCTATTTCTTTATTGTCTATCTTTTCCCCACTAGAATGTCAGCTCCATGAGGACAGGGACTGTGTCTTGATCATTGTTGCATATCTAGCACCTACAACTCTGCCTGATACTTAGGAGGAGTTGCTGAATGTATGTTTACCTACAATGTAGATGTTTTTCTATCATCCCTATTTCACAGATAAGAAAACAGGCTCTGTGAGGTGAGCCCAAGGGTGGAAAGCCAGCAAGAAGCAGACCTGGATTTGAATCCAGTCTCTGAAGGATACGGCTGCTTCACTAGCTGCTGGCCTTGCCCCAGGGAACTTGGGTTCTTTGGGCCTCTTAGGTGTTGTCAGTGGCCCCCAAGTTGGACTGCCCTGTGTAGGAACTAACGTCTCATGCTCCCAGCTACTCCTGTTCCCAGTCACCCTTTGGCTCTCCCTTAGCCCAGGTAAGCCCAAGCATGGAAACAGATGCAAGAGGAGGCAAGGGGTTAGGAAAGGCAAGTTCCAGTCCTGCCTTGGCCACTGACTCAAAAGACACAGAACTCCTCCAGGCCCCAGTTTATTCAGTTGTAAATCAGAGGGGCTGAACTTGATATACAAGATGGCAGAGGACAGGGCAATGGTTAAAAGTGCAGGCTCTACTATTCACAATAGCCAGCCAAGACATAGAAACAACCTAAACGTCCATCGACAGATGAATGGATAAAGAAGACATGGTACATAAATACAATGGAATACTACTCAGCCATAAAAAAGAATGAAATAATGCCACCCATGCAGCAACATGGGTGCAACTAGAGATTATCATACTAAGTGAAGGAAGTCAGAGAGAGAAAGACAAATACCATATGATATCACTTATATGTAGAATCTAAAATATGACACAAATGAACCCATCTATGAAACAGACTCACATGATACTATACACAGAAAATCCTGAAGATGCCACCAGAAAACTACTAGAGTTAATCAATGAATTTCATAAAGTTGCAGGATACAAAATTAATGCACAGAAATCTCTTGCATTCTTATACACTAACAACGAAAGATCAGAAAGAGAAATTAAGGAAACAATTCCATTCACCACTGCAACAAAAAGAATAAAATATCTAGGAATAAACCTACCTAAGGAGGTAAAAGACCTGTACTCAGAAAACTATAAGACACTGATAAAAGAAATCAAAGATGACACAAACAGATGGAGAGATATACCATGTTCATGGATTGGAAGAATCAATATTGTGAAAATGACTATACTACCCAAAGCAATCTACAGATTCAATGCATTCCCTATCAAATTACCATGGCATTTTTTACAAAACTAGAACAAAAAATCTTAAAATTTGTATGGAGACCCAAAAGACCCCGAATAGCCAAAGCAATCTTGAGAGAAAAAAATGGAGCTGGAGGAATCAGACTCCCTGACTTCAGACTATACTACAAATCTACAGTAATCAAGACAATATGGTACTGGCACAAAAACAGAAATATAGATCAATGGAACAGGATAGAAAGCCCAGAGGTAAACCCATGCACCTATGGTCAACCAATCTATGACAAAGGAGGCAAGGACATACGATGGAGAAAAGAGTCTCTTCAATAAGTGGCACTAAGAAAACTGGACAGCTACATGTAAAAGAATGAAATTAGAACACTCCCTAACACAATACACAAAAATAAACTCAAGATGGATTAAAGACCTAAATGTAAGACCGGACACTATAAAACTCTTAGAGGAAAACATAGGAAGAGCACTCTTTGACATAAACCACAGCAAGATCTTTTTTGATCCACCTCCTAGAGTAATGGAAATAAAAACAAAAATAAACAAATGGGACCTACTGAAACTTAAAAGCTTTTGCACAGCAAAGGAAACCATAAACAAGAAGAAAGACAACCCGCAGAATGGGAGAAAATATCTGCAAACGAATCAATGGACAAAGGATTAATCTCCAAAATATATAAACAGCTCATGCAGCTCTATATTAAAAAGAAAAAACAACCTAATCAAAAAATGGGCAGAAGACCTAAATAGACATTTATCCAAAGAAGACATACAGATGGCCAAGAGGCACAGGAAAAGATGCTCAACATCACTAATTATTAGAGAAATGCAAATCAAAACTGCAATGAGGTATCACCTCACACCAGTTAGAATGGGCATCATCAGTAAATCTACAAACAATAAATGCTGGAGAGGGTGTGGAGAAAAGGGAACCCTCTTGCACTGTTGGTGGGAATATAAATTGATATAGCCACTATGGAGAACAGTATGGAGGTTCCTTAAAAAAGTAAAAATAGAATTACCATATGACCCAGCAATCCCACTACTGGGCATTTACCCAGAGAAAACCATAATTCAAAAAGACACATGCACCCCAAATTTCATTGCAGCACTATTTACAATAGCCAGGTCATGGAAGCAACCTAAATGCCCATCTACAGACGAATGGATAAAGAAGATGTGGTACATATATACAATGGAATATTACTCAGCCATAAAAAGGAACGAAATTGGGTCATTTGTAAAGATGTGGATGGACCTAGAGACTGTCATACAGAGTGAAGTAAGTCAGAAAGAGAAAAACAAATATCATATATTAATGCATATATATGGAATCTAGAAAAATGGTACAGATGAACCAGTTTGCAAGGCAGAAATAGAGACACAGATGCAGAGAACAAACATATGGACACCAAGGGGGGAAAGTGGGGGGTGTGGGGTGGGTGGTGTGATGAATTGGGAGATTGGGATTGACATATATACACTAATATGTATAAAATAGAGAACTAATAAGAACATGCTGTATAGCACAGGGAACTCCACTTTGCTGTACAGTAGAAACTAACACAACATTGTAAAAGAACTATACCACCCCCCTCCCAAAAAAAGAAACAGACTCACAGACATAAAGAACAGACCTGTGGTTGCCAAGGAGGACGGGGGTGGGGGAGGGAGGGATTGGGAGTTTGGGATTAGCAGATGCAAACTATTATATATAGAATGGATAAACAACAAGGTCCTACTGTATAGTACAGGGAACTACATTCAATATCCTGAGATAAACCATAATGGAAAAGAATATTAAAAAGAATGTATATATATGTATAACTGAATCACTTTGCTGTACAGCAGAAATTAACACAACATTGTAAATCAACTATACTTCAATTAAAAAAAAAAAAAAAGTGCAGACTCTGCGATCAGAATGACCTGACTTCAATCCGACTCCAGGACTTTGAGGATGTTATATCAAACATTCTCTGAGCCTCGAGTTTCCTCATCTAGAAAATGGGGGCAACTGCACTCACCTAATAGAGGTCTGTGAGGATTAAACAGGATAATATATATACATCTCTAAGCAGAGTGCCTGGCACAAAATAAATGTGCAATAAAGAGAATAATCATCCGTGATTCAAAATTCTACGCCCTGGTGAAAAGGTTACTTCGGCAGGGGAGGGGAGTGAGGCCATTTCTACCTCTCCCTGTGTCATGTTTATTGAATGGGACTCTTTGACCTCACAGGACTCTGAAGTTTGAGTTCCTTCCACTGATCAAGAAAGACTTGGGAAGCTACAGGAGAAAAAAATTCTTGCTGCACACACCCACCCCGGCCAGAGACAAAGCTGCTGATTTCTGCAGCTGGACTGGGAGCTCTAAATCAATAGAACACGACCCAGACACCCCACCCCACCCCACCCCATGCCGCACAGCTGGTAATGGGGCCTCTGTAGCCTGCAAGATGGTAAATTGCTAATTTAAGCCGGGCTTTCTGCTCTACGCCACGATTATCCCTCTTCCTGTGCATGTTATGATGTCTGGGTAGCCAATTAGATTTCGAGGTCCCAGGACTCCGAGGTTAATGAAATCATGCCTTGCCCTTGCACAGCCCCCGTCCTCTAAAGTTCAGGCATCATCCGCCAAGAAGGGGAGAAGGGAAATCTGAGATCACAGAATCTGAGAAGCATTCTTCCTCCAGTCTCAGCTGTGGGGAAAGGAGCCTGAAATTATGTATGTCTATCTTTTCTCCACCTAAATCTCCAGTGCCAAACCTCCACACAATGGTTTGCCAGTGCCCTCTTGCATAGCTTCAGGGACGGGAAACTCCCTATATTACACAGAAGCCCATACCTTCCTGAAGAGCTCTATTAGAAAATTTATTCTAGAAATAATATGAGATGTGCACAAACATATGGGTTCAAGAATGTTCACAGACACATTATTTAGACTGGCATAATATGGGAAACGATGTAAGTCCCCCCATATAGAAGACATTCATACAATGCAGCCGTCAAAAATCATGTCTTCAAAGAATGTTTGATAACATGAGAATACACTCATAATGGTACGTGAAAAGGCAGCTTACAAAATATTATATATGATGTGATCATTATTTCAATATAATATGATACAGATGTCATTAACGCACACACACAGACACACACAAACAAACACAGAGCGAGAGACACAGAAAGAGATGGGAAGGAAATACACCAAAATGACAAAGCTTTTCTCTTTATGGTAGGATTATGGGTAATGTTTGTCTCTGCTTAATCGCCTCAGTATTTTCTGAAATAACTACAGTGTTACTTATGGTGACTTATGTTACTGTGTTTATTGTAAAAAAAAATGTCTAGTATTGAGCTGACAAAGTTTCCCTTTAGCATCCACCCAATAATTCTAGTTCCTCTGGGGCTCGATAAATGTCGATCAAATGAGTGAGAAGCAAGTCTCACTCCTCTTCTAAATAGACATAATAATAGAAAATGTTTATAGAATACTTACCAAGTTCCTGGCTCTGTACTGAAGTCCTTCACATGAAGCCTCATGAACTTCTCATAACCACCCTATGAGGGTCTATTGCTACTCCCATTTCACAGATGAGGAAACTGAGGCTCAGAGAGGTTATGTATGTATCTCCCAAGCTCACTCTCTTAGTAAATGTGATCCCAGGTCAGTCTGGCTCTGATGTCCAGGCTCCCAAGTGCTGTCACCCCACACAGAGGCCTCGGAGGTTTGCAGACAGCAATCTGCCCTCCTCCCCAGCTCTGGTCCTCCCTCCTCTAACTAGACAGCCCCAGCTCTCGCCTCCATTCCCCATGTGTCCCATGGATGGCAGTGACAGAGTGGACGTGGAGGGGTTTGGGAGTCAGAAAGACCTGGGTGTGCCCCCTTCTGGCTGTGAGAGTCTCCCTCGGAGCCTTCCCACCCTCATCTCTCATACCCTCGCAGGCCTGTCAGGCAGCTTGGAGGAGCCTCTGGCACGTGGCAGGAGTGCAGGAGTGACTCCTCTGGATTCTCCCTGGTGTGTCTGTGAGTCACACATGTTCCCCAGGAAATGAACCCAAGACCTGGGAAGCTAGGCCCCGGGGCAGGGCCAGGAGGCTCGGGGACACCATCCAGGGCTGCTGCCCTCCCTGCTCGCCTCGCCAGAGCTCATCCGGCCCAGCCTCCTGCCTTCTGCAGGTCCCACAGCGCTCTGGCTTAGAAAGGAACAACCAAGGCCAGGGTTTCTGGGGTCTGTCCCAGGTCACCCAGCTCTCTTCCATCACCCTGAGCTGACCCCTTCCAATCCGCCCCAAGCCCACCCACAGCAAATTCGTCCTCTTGAACTCCATTCTGCACAGACTGCTCCAAAGTCCTCTTCCCCATGGCCTGTGACCAAAAGCTCCTTCATTTCCCAGCATGGCTGCCTTACCATGGGCCCCAAGAACCTGTCTAGTCTCACAACTCGAGCCACAGCACGGCCTCTGGCCCCTAACACAGCCACGCTGGGCCGGACTCCAGGCCCCTCCTCAGTCCTCCCTCCCCACCCCCCTCACCAGAATGACTCCCTCCAATTCCCTGGGGCTGGTCCATGGAGTTCCTCTAATATTTGCACCCTCCCCCAGGAATTCTGGAAGGTCCGTGGGTGCATCACTGGCCCCAGGGCCTGGCCGCAGCTCAGCACATAGCAGGCACTCCTGACAACCACGGTGAGGAGGACACCTGTTTGCAAGGCCTTCCTTGTTTTGGTCCTTATGGCCTCTGCAGCCTCACAGCCAGCCCAGCCCCTGGCTCTCTCCATTCTGCCACGGTGAACTTCCCTGCCCTCTGCAGCTCTGCCATCCGATCATCTGCTGAAGCTTTCTTTGCTTGTGCCGTTCCCCCTGCCTGGAATACACCACCCCCCTCTCTGTGGAGCCAAGTACTGCTACCCCTTCACGACTCATTACAGACACCACCTGCTCTGGCTGGGTCAGGTGCCCCCCTGCACTCCCGCAGCTCCAGGAAGCTGCAATTGTCCCTGGAGCTGTAACTAACTAGGGGGTCCTTGGGGGTACATCAGAAGCCAGAGGCCATGCTGAGGCTTAAGCTGAGAGTCTGGGCAGTGGGAGCTGAGGGTGGACGGGCCTGCCACGGGTCAGCATCAGCAAAGGCTTGCTGAATGAGTAAACATGCAGACGATGCAGGAAACAGGAAAGGACCCAAGGTGGAAAGTGTAGACCATCAGGTCTCATAGGCACCAGCTCTGCCTGCCTGGAGCAGCTGCAGGGGTGCCTGTTAATCTCGGCATTTGACACATACTGAAGGCCTACTGTGTGCCAGGTGCTGTGCTAGGACCTTCACATTCATGATCTCACTTAATGCTCCGAATAACCTATCCTGATCACCCCAATTTTGCAAATGCAGAAATGGGGCTCAGGGGAGTTAAGCTGTTTGCCCAAAGCCACAACACTGGGACACGGTCGAGCAGGGATGGAGACCAGCATGACCTGACCCCCAGCCATGACCTTCACCACTGCACTGTGTCACCTCACTGGGATCTCTCCTGGCCCAGGAGCCCTGCGTCCGCAGACCCCAATCAGGACAAGAGAGGGGAGGGAGACAAGAAGACAAGGGCTTCACGCTGGGTCCCCAAGAGCAGGACGGGGACTCAGAGCTCTCACCCTGAGCACTTGTCCCAGCAACCCCTGGCACCTCGGTAGTAGACAGAGGGGACACCCAGAACCCTTACTCACCTGTCATGGCCCCACCCCACACTAGGCTGCCAGGCCCAACCTCCCCTCCCTGCTCTGTGCTGCAGTCACCTGGGATGGGAGAGAAAACACGATGCTCTACCAACGTCGTCTTGTCATCTTTAAGACAAAGGTGCCTCTGAGGCAGGTGCTACGATCCACATTTTATAAATGGAGAAACTGCGGTGCAGAGTGGCCACCCAACCTGCTAAAGATCTTAGCAGGTGGCAGAGCTGGCATTTGATACAAGAGTCAGAAGAGACACCAGACCAGGAAGAGCTCAAGGGGCAGAGAAACGCATAGTCTGAAACAGAGTCATGAAGAGGCAGGCCGGGCTGGTAAGAGGCAGGGAGGCCCGGTGGGGGTGATGGGGGTGGTGAGAGACACAGCAAGGTGCAAACCTGCCGAAACCAGGGTCAGGGAGAGGTGGAGGCCGGGGACAGGGCAGGCGGACAAGAGACCAGGTGGAGAAGCATTGACTCCAATCTCCTACCGGATTCAGGACAGGCAAACTGGGAAGCTCTGAGCCATGCAGAGGGAAGATGGGGTCACCCATCAGAGATGCGGGGGTCCTTAAGCCCTTCACACTCCACCCCGCCTAGAGGGCTGCCAATGGGGACTCTGAGATGCCAGCCCTGCTCAGGGTACGACTGCACCCAGAAGGAGGGGTTGTTGGGTGTCTGCTCTAAAGACCCACCAAGTCACCACCCTGGCTGAACTCACCCTGCAGGGGTAGGGAGTGTCTGCCTGGGGACCACACATCCCCAGAACTCCTGCTCACACTTCATGGAACCCTCAGGAACCACAGGCTGTTTGCTCAGAGTGCAATTTCCAGAGGCCCCTCTCATGTATCCAGAAGGATGAGTGGGCTTCTCGGGCGGGTCCATGGATCAAGGAGAGGGTCAGAGTTGGGGGTAGGAGGGAACGGAGAGTGCTTTGTGCTCTGGGATTCTGAGATACCTGTGTTCTGTTTTTTCAGCCCCTCGTCCATGTCAGGCTTCCCGTCACAGGCTCTTCCCTCACCTTTTTACTTAGTCACCCCCTCCTCATCCTTCAGCTCCTCAGAGGCCTTCCCTGAACTTCCAGACCAGGTGAGACCCTCCCCGCATCGTGGGCTCCCACAGCTCCCTCATACTCTTCCACGGCCCTCACCACAGCTACAAACTTAAATCTGTTGGATGGCTGGTTGATGAATGTCTATTTCTCCCAGACCTGAGCTCCATGAGGGCAGGTACGGTGGATTTTCTTCCCCACCATCATATCTCAGCATCTAGCACAGTGCGTCCATAGGATTTTTCTTGAATGAGTTAATTCTTTTCATTCGTTCACATAGAGACCCTCCCTGTTCTCAAAGGGCTTAAAAGGCTCAGACACAACATGTTATTTAATCCTCACCACAACCCCAGATGCATTGCTGTTACTTCCACTTTACAGGTGAAGAAATGAACTTCCGAAAGGTGAAGTCACTAGTCCAAATACACAACAAGTAAGTGGCTTTGAACTCAGGATTTGCACGTTGATGCATCTGCTTCTGGCCCCAGCTCTGCCACTACACCTCCCTGCTTTTCTGCCCCAATGGTCCTCTGGATCTTCCTTTGCAAACCTTCCCCTGCTCCCCAGATAGGTTCAGCTCAGGACTGACAGGCAGAATTCATTCATTCAATCATTTATTCATTCAACCAATCAACTGACTCACTTACTGGTGGGGCTGGGCTCTGCATGGGGTGTCAGGGAACCACAGATACACCAGAGGCTTTTCTCCATCCTGGCTCCCCTCCCTGCACTGCTCTTGGGATTTTACCGGCAGAAGCCAAGCCCCAGGCAGCTGCCCTGTCCCTAGCCTCCCTTTCAGTGGGGAAGGACTAAGTGCAGGGGCCCGTCATTCCCCTCCCCAAGGACGGCAGCCTAAAATACGAGTGCTGAATAACGTGTAGGCTCATCGTCCTTTTGTCTCCATCATTCTCTGAGAATCCTAGGACAAGAGGAGGGACAGGATTCTGCCCCCTCCTTCCATGCAATTCTTTGTCCCCTATCCCAGGCAGCTCTGGAAAAAGTTCTGGACAAGACCAGGGTTCTACTCTGGGTCTGGAGCCAGCTGTGGGACCTAAGGGGAACAGGCCACCTTGCCTCCCTCTGAACTGCAGATTCCTCACTTGTAGAATGGAGGTGACAATGACAGGGATGCTAAGGCCTATCCCACAGGGTTGTAGGTGAGGATTAAATCAGTCGGGCCCAGAGATACAGTGATCACATAGATGGTTGGCCCAGGAAATGTCTTAGCAACACAGGGACCTGAGGGGCCAGCTATGCTGCTTCCAAGATGCATCTGACAATGTGATTTTGGGAAGCTTGGTTGGAGTACCCTAGCAGGCAGAGCCCAGGGCCTGCCCTGAGTGGACCCTCAGAAGTAAGAGGCCCTCCCCTGGCTCAGTGGTAGTGGGGGAGCTGTGCTCATCAGCCCACCAGCCAGAGGCCCCAGGAAAGAGACTGGAGATGGGACCGAACACACTGACACTCAGCTTTCCCCAGATCAGAGCACTTAGAGCCCCCCTAGAGAGCGCGAGTGCCAGGAACCTGGGACTCCCTGAATCAGAGCTATTCCCAGGCCCACCTTAGGACAAGTGCCCCCTCACTCTCCTCTGTCGTAGGCACTGGATTCTGAAGAATCTGGAAAGTTACTCATCCGCATCGTACACACAGCTTCCACTTATTGGGTCCAGGCACCACGCCAGCTGCATTATATATGCTCTCTCAGTGACACCTCACAAAAACCCTGTCGAAGAAGCTTTTATTATTCCCCCATTCTATAGATGAAGAAACTGAGGCTCAAAGAGACTAAGTGTTTTATCCAAGTCACAGAGCCAGTTCGTGGCTGGGATTAACACTCAGGTTGACCCAAGTCTACAGGCCACACGACTTCTGAAGGTAAAGTGGGGAGAATCACCGACCAAAATGCAAAGCAAAGATCAATCCTGCCTGTGCTTGGGGGAATTTTCCCACTGTGGCTGGTGATGAGTCACTGAAAGCACAGGACATTCTTGTGCCCTCCACTCTTCCTGGGGGAGCAAAGCTTCCCCTGGAGTCATCGACGCCAAAGCTCCCTCAAAACCCACACACCGGGGACTTCCCTGGTGGCGCAGTGGTTGGGAGTCCGCCTGCCAGTGCAGGGGACACGGGTTCGGGCCCTGGTCCGGGAGGATTCCCACATGCCGCGGAGCAACCAAGCCCGTGAGCCACAACTACTGAGTCTGCGCTCTAGAGCCCGTGAGCCACAACTACTGAGCCCTCATGCCACAACTACTGAAGCCGCACACCTAGAGCCTGTGCTCCGCAACAAAGAGAAGCCACCCCAGAAGAGTAGTTCCGGCTCGCCGCAATTAGAGAAAGCCCCCGTGCAGCAACGAGGACCCAACGCAGCCAAAAATAAATAAATAAATAAATAAATAAATTTATTTAAAAAAAAAAAAAAAAAAAACCACACACCCACGCAACGCTCCAGTATACTGCACCCTGCCCGGCAGAGACCCCATACTCTGGAATTCATACTCCCAACTGAGGAGATTGGGTCTCTATCCCTCAGACAGGGAAACTGAGGCAGATGGGGCAGATGGTGGGGCAGGGGGAATGGGCCCCCAATGTGATAGGCGTCAGCGACTGGGCCAAGACCACAGTTCACATTTCCCACCTCAGAATCCACAATCTGCCCTCTGCCTTCTGCCCGGCTTGGTGACACCAGAGCCCAGAGAAGTTTAGGGTTGTACTCTTGGTCAACCACCGTGGATGACCCATTTCCAACTAACAGTAAATACCAGGGCATCTTTGTTGTTATAAGGATAGGAGTTTCCTTTCAATTCCTTTTGCCAGTGTCTGCACTGGCAGAGCTGGGTCAGGAAGGCTGCTTTTGGGCAAGACAATGATGTTTTAGACTCTCTGAGAAGGTCCCCGCACTGAACATTGATACCAAGAAGCGAACTTCACTTCCTCAGATGAAAGTACAAACTCCACTCCAGCCCAAACAAATCACTTTTGTCTTTTCCAGAAAACAAGACTGTTAGAGGAGAGGAGGAGAAGGTGAGAGGGAGCATTTGTGAGGAGAATCTGAGGTCTCTCTGAATCACGTCCAGAGCTCAGGACCAGAGGGCCACTAGGGAAGGAAGCAGAGAGCGACTAGCTGGCCCACTGTACCCAGGAACCATGGCTACCCCTTAACAAACGCACACACAGGTGCACAAACACAAGAGTCCAAAGCCACTCTGGATGCTCTCCTCCTCCGAGGGTTTCAGGGGTCTGACAAGAAACAACAGTCACACTGTCACGTGCTCCTACAGAGAGAATCACAAACTGACAGTGTGAGACAAGCACACACACCAACACTGGGACCCCAGCAGAAGATCCCCAAGTGTGACTTGGTAAGTGCCCCCTAGGCATGATGCAGACACACAAGCGCTCCTGTGCCCTCACCTGTGTAGTCAGCCCACACACTGCTGTCTCACCAGAGGCCCATGGCACTTCCAGCATCTCTGCCCACCCCTACCAGGTTTTTGGAGGTCCAAACACACATCTGTACTGTCACAAACAAAATCACGCACTCACAAACTGTGACAGACACACAACTGTCCCCAAACTGTCCCACATAGACTGATACAGAAATAGGGGATGCCAACAGATGATCAAATGTTATTAGTTAAACGCGGGCGCGCGCACGCGTACACACACACACACACACACACACACATACACACACGCGCGCGCGCGCGCGCCAGCGTCCCCCTCGCGATGGAAGTGGTCTTTCCGCTGGGCCCCGGGCGCCCCCTTCAGGAAGTGCGGAGGCCCCGGGAGTGCGGGGTCTAAGGTCAGGGTCCCAGGTCCCTAGTCCCCACCCACCCCGGGGCATAGTCCGACGCACCAGCCCGCAGCGCACTCACCGGACGATGCCGAACATGACGAGCACGTTGCCCAGCAGCCCCACGGCGCACACCGCCGAGTAGAGCGCGGTGATGGCGATAGCCAGGGCGAGGGACGAGGCGCTCCGTGCTGCCGGAGGCCCCGACGCATTGGCGCCCGCGCTGGGGAAGGCGTCCGACGCGTTGGCGACGAGCGAGGACCGCAGCTCGGCGTCGGGGGAGGGGGCCGGTTCCATAGCGGCCAGGCGGCCGGCGCCGCGTCCCTGCCCGCCGTGCGCCCTGGGCGCAGAAACCCGGTGCGAGCGGCGCGCCAAGGGACGAGGCTGCGGCCCCGACGCCGCCGGCTGCTGCACCCCGACCGCCCGGCTACCTCCGCGCCCCCTCCGCCCGCCTCGCCGCCCGCACCGGCCCGGCCCCCAGCTCCCGCCCGCTCTCCGAGCCCGGACCGCTCTGAGCCAGGAACAGCTGCGGGCTCCTCGGACGCGCCCGCCGCGCGCACCACGTGGCCCGGAGGCGGCAGCCAGTCTGCGCCCGCGACCGGGGGCGGGCGCTGCACCACCAACTTGGAGTGGAGCCAGGGAAGCTACCCACTCCCTCCCTAGGGATGCTCCGCCGGCTCGGGTGCGCCCCCACCCCAGCCGGGACTCACCTCTGCATCCTCTGCCGCTTTGGGATTGGAAGGACCTGTATATGAATCCCATCTCTCACTCCTGCACTAGCAAACAGAGTGACCTTGAGCAAGTCACTTAACCTCTCTCAACTTCATTTTTCTCTTCTGAAAAATGAGGATAATCGCACCACCTCCTTCAGAGGGTTGTTGGGGAGATTAGTAAAATGATGCGGGTAGAGAACTTAGCTCAGTGCCGGGTACGCAGTAAATGCTCCGTAAATAACCATTACTATCCATGGCTTTCTTTTACTCCATTCATTTGCTCAACAGAACTTTTTTGGGTGCCGAATATAAGAACCAGGTACTACTGGGGAGCCACTAGTGCATAAAACCAGATGCGGCCCCTGCCTCCTTACAGCCGAGTGGAGGAGAGAGACGTCAATCCCAGGACCACACTGATGAAGGTACAGTTACACACGGAGGAAAAGTGAAAGAAAGCAAGGCATTCCTGTGGCAGGACCTACAAAACCCAGGGGTCAGGACAGCTTCCCTGAGGAAATGACACCTAAGGTAAGATGTAAAGTGTGAGGAGGGACTGACTTAGGGAAGAGCATGTCAGACAAAGAAACCACATGTGCAAAGACCCTGTGGTCAGAGGGATTAAAAGGCCAGGAAGAGGAGAAGGCAGAAAGGGAGTGTGGGGAGAAGGGGATGAGGTGGTGGGCAGGGTCTCAAAGACCACCTTAAGGATCACTCTGGCTGCTGTAGGTGCAGATGGAAGGGGGCTATTTCTGACACCTTCTCCCTAACCTGACCAGCCCAGACCCAGAGCCATCCTCCTTCTTGGGACTCCTGTCCTTCCCAGAACATTCTCCCTGCTGTTCCAGCACTGTGCTGAGCCCTTTATCCATGCAGCAGCACTTTGGCGTAGATTCTATTATTAGTGTCCCCAGTTTACAGACGAGAAGACTAGTCTAACACTAAATTATCCCATATGGTAATTATTTCTATCCAAGTTTGTTTTCTCCTTGGGAAGACCAGACCTGATTGATCCCTGGACCCAGTGGAAGGCTGGGGTCATAGTGGGTGCTCAGGAAATACTTGTTGGATGAATAAAAGTCCCAAGGGGAATGGAATGGGACAATATTGGGGCTCCTGGGCTCTGGGGTGACACTCTTGGCCCTGTGAGTGGCTGGGCAAGGACCCCTCATTCACATCACTCTCTGGCTTGAGTCATCTGTCTGTGTGCAAGGCTCTTACCCTTTCCCAGAAAGAACAAAGACAGAATTCCCAAGTTCACCCTCTGTCCATTCTCTTTGTCCCTCCCAGCTGCTGTCCAAGCCCCTCTACCAGCTACAGCAGATTCCCCACCCCAAGGCTTTCCCACCCAATCATCTAAGGACTCGTCAGGCAGGTGATTTTTGCTCTGCGGTCACATATGCTGCCAAAACTCTCTCCCTTGTCCCAAAGGGGCTGCTATCCACAGAGACTTTTCTGGTGCCGGGGGAGAGACATTGAGACAGGAAGAAGGAGGGCTATTTTACTAGAGTTCTGGCCCCCTCCCAACCCCTCCAACAAACCAAATTTTTTCCAACTTCAGGACATTTGCATATTCTATTTCTTCCACTTGGAAGGCTCAGCCATTTCCTCAGGCTAAATGCTATTCATCCTTCAAGTTTCAGCTTAAATATCACTTCCTGCATGAAAGCTTCACTGACTGCCCCCCCCATACACACACACAATTAGACCAGGTGTCCTTGTTATTCTCATAGCGTCATGTACCTCTTCCTTACAGAATTTCCCACATATTTATTTGGGCAATCATTGCATTTGTGTGCATCACCTGTACAATAGGTCTTGTGCACTTCTGTACCTCCACCTTAGTGCTTGATGCGTGGTTGACTAGAAAGCTCAATTCCAACTTTGGTGAGCTCCCATTCCGATGAGGGAAACACAGCATTTATAGCTTCATATGGGACCTAGGAATTCTTTTAAGCAACTAATACCCTTTGCATAAACTCTGCAATCACATCTTATTTGGAACTGAGGTACAGATCTTCCTCAATTACAATGGGGTTACGTCCCAATAAACCTATTGTCAGTTGAAAATATCATGGTAAATCAAAAATGCATTTAATACACCCAACCTACCGAACATCATAGCTTAGCCTACCTTAAACATGCTCAGGGCACTTATATTAGCCTACAGTCAGGCAAAACCATCTAACATAAAGCCTGTTTTATAATCAAGTGTTGACTATCTCATGTAATTTATTGGATACTGTACTGAAAGTGAAAACCAGCATGGTTGTGTGGGTGCAGGATGTTGTAACTGTACCGGTTATTTGCTGTTGTGATTGCCTGGCTGACTGGGAGCTGCGGCTCGCTGCCGCAGCCCAGCATCACAGGAGAGAACCATACCGCATATCACAAGCCTGGAAAGAATCAAAATTCAAAGTATGGTTTCTACTGAATGTGTATCAGCTTTGCACTGTTGTAAAGTCAAAAAATCATAAATCGAACCACCGTAAATCAGGGACCATCTATACTAGTTCCCTGCTCCACCCCCCACCCTTGGCTTTTGGCTGTCACCAAGCAAGTCTGCTCTCACCCCTTGGCGTTGCATTTGGGGCCCTCCCCAGTCTGGACCTAACCAGGGTTTATTGTCGCCCTCTTCTGATTCCACCCCTAACCCCACCCTAATTGCATACCCCAGCCATACTGGGCTGAAGAGAATTTTTTTTAATTGCATTCCACGATGTTTTTGAGTCCCTCCTGGGTAAGGAAATGCTATGGTGGAAAGCCATAGCTATGGTGGAGGCAAATGACAGAAAAAGAGTTTCCCTTAACTTCTGTGAGCCTTAGTTTTATCATCCGTAAAGTAGAGAAGGGCAGGATTTGGGTGAGGATCTGGTGAAACGACAGATACTCTTCCAACCGAGAAAGGGCTGCATGAGCACAAGTTATGAAACCAGGAGCATGAGTAAGACCATTGCTCTCTTAAAGGAGCTCGCAATCAAGAAGCTGTGACAGATATGTAAATGACCAAGTACAAGAGCGACATAATTGCTAAGAAAGCACACGTGCTGTCATGGGCTGCGCCTTTTCAGAGTCTGCTTGCCGAAAGGCAGCAGTCTGCAGCCTGGAAGCGGTTTCTCACCAGAACCCAACCCTGCTGGCACCCTGAGATGTGCAGCCTCCAGAACTGCGAGAAATAAATGTCTGTTGTTGATAAGCCACTCAGTTATGGTACTTTGTTACAGCAGCCCCAAATGACTAAGGAGCTGAATTCCTCCCCCCACCCAGGACATTGGAAGGACACATGGAAACTTGAAAGGCATCTAAAGGGGTTTCCCCAGTGGCCTCCCAAAATGAATACTTTGAAGAGATCAACTCTTACCCGAATGTGAGTGTTCTAGTCTATTTATCTTTAAAAGACAGTCTCATTTCTGTGGTCACAATTCATAAATAATCCTGTTGGCTACCATTTAGAGAGAACTTGCTGTGTGCCACGCACGGGGCCAAGTGTTCTGTGGATTATCTCATTTAATTCTCGGCAGCTCGGGCTTCCCTGGTGGCGCAGTGGTTGAGAATCTGCCTGCTAATGCAGGGGACACGGGTTCGAGCCCTGGTCTGGGAAGATCCCACATGCCACGGAGCAGCTGGGCCCGTGAGCCACAACTGCTGAGCCTGCGCGTCTGGAGCCTGTGCCCCGCAACGGGAGAGGCCGCGATAGTGAAAGGCCCGCGCACCGCGATGAAGAGTGGCCCCCACTTGCCGTAACCAGAGAAAGCCCTCGCACGAACCGAAGACCCAACACAGCCAAAAATAAATAAATAAATAAATAAAGTAGCTATAAAAAAATTTAAAAAAAAATAGTTTGCTTTAATTCTCGGCAGCTCTAGAGGTGTGAGGTCTTTCTACTGTTATTCCGTTTTGCAGAGGTTAGGTTACGTGCCTACGCCAGAACAGGGATGCAAAGCCAGGTCTGTGTGACCTGCCCAAAAGCCACTCCTGACAACCACACTACTGCCTCTCAGAGCAGAGCCTAGAAAGTCATCACCCCAAAAAACACCAGAACCCATGGCTGCTGTCTCTGCTCAGCAGTTTCCCCGCTGTGGAGGGCGATGAGTCATGTGAACTCAGGAGATTCTTGAGCCCATCCCTGCTCTTGGTGGAGCAGAGAAGATGCAGCCCTCCATGCCTGGGCTGCCAAACGATTCCATTTTCCTTGACTTCAGATTAGAACAAAAACAAAAATGGATGGGGAATCCTGGACCAACCCAGGGCATCAGAAGGCGTCAGTGGTAGAGAAACAGAAATTACTGAAGGAGTCGGAGCAGAAAGGAACTCCCCGGGGAAGCTATTAACAATTTAGTACGTGGGACTGTGGCTCCCACCTGCCAAAGAGACACTGCCTGATGGAAATAGTGTGACTGCCTCCAAGTGAGTGAGTGAGCGAGCAGCTCCCCTGGGTTGCCTTTAGTCTGGCTCCATCTGCAAGCCCCAGGAGGAGGAAGGACCTTAGCGAGAACCATGAAATAATAACCACTTGCATTTGCAAAGTACTTTTGACTTTCCAGAGCACTTCGAAATTGATGACTTCGTATTATCTTGACACCATCTGGATAATGGAAAGGTCAGGTTTCATTATCTTCATTTTATAGCTAGGAAGACAGATAGCTAGAGAGCCTGGCTGAGATGATTTCATAGCAAGCCAGCGAAGGAAATAGGGTTGGGACCTTCCGTCTAGTTGCCCAAATCAGAAAGCTGAGGGTCACTCTTGACCCCTCTCTCTTCCCCCCTCCAAACCCCCACCTCTAGGTAATCACCAACTCCTGTGCATTCTTCCTAATAACCCATGAATCCTGCCATTGTTCTTTGTTTTTACTACTGTCTGCCTAGTCTATGCATCATCATTTCTTGCTGAAATTATTGAAATAGACTCTGAAATTGAGCCCCTGCTTCCAGGCTCGCTGCCTGCAAGCAGAAACGTGGCTGCAGGATTCTCCACACGTGCACCTCTCTCTGCCTTGCTAGCCTCTTGTACCACCTTCCCCTTCACACGCTATGTTCCAGCCAAAATAAACTCCTTATGGTTCTCCAAATAACCTGCTTCTCTCACATCTGGGTTCATCTAAGTAGTTAAGAGTGGGGCTTTGGCATCAGACTGGTTGGATTGAAAATCCCAGCTCAGCAACTCACTAGTTGCATGTCCTTGGGCAAGTTCCTTAACTTCTTCTGTAAGTTTCATGCAGTGGGAACAGCAAAAGCACCTGCTTCATGGGACCTGGCATGTAGGCAGTGCTCAATATGTTAGCTATTACTGTGATGATGGCGTCTCTGCCTGGAATACTCTACTGCAGGCTCCCAAGCCCCTTTGTCACCTAACCCACTCCTACACCCCCGCCCCGTCTCAACTGAGATGTTGCTTTCTTCCCTCCTCCCTCAGATTAATTTCTATCACATATCGTCTGCTCTCTTGGGGCTCATCTTCCTCCCAGAAGCATAGTCAGGTCCTGAGTTCCTAGAAAACTATTCCACCCAGATGTTGCCGGGAGGCCTGGGTCTGTCAGGAAGAGGAGGGAATGGAGCTGGAGAGAGAGGGTGACCAAGGCAGGAGACAGTTTGATTCTTTGAGAAGGGAAGGACAGAAGAGGTTGTCGGTTCCTTGAGTGAAGATTTTAATGGTTAGTAAGAGCCTGGAAGTTTTCTTTTTCTTTTTCTTTTTGGCCGTGCTGCGGCTTCGGGGGGATCTTAGTTCCCCAGCCAGGGATTGAACTCAGGCCCCTGGCAGTGGAAGTGCAGAGTCCTAACCACTGGACCACCAGGGAATTCCCATGGGCCTGGAAATTTTGCAGTAAGTTCAGGGTCAAGAGAGCAGAGATAGAGTCTCTTGCTTTCGAAGGGACCCCTGGGGCTTGGACAAAAGCACCTCAGAAGGAACCTGAATGGACCAAATGCCAAAGGCTTTGCCCCATGTTTCCTAGATCAGGCAAACCTCAGACAGAAGGACTAGATGACCCCCTGGCCTGCCCTCCAGTGACTGACACTGGATTTTCCCACAACCCTGCTGGATGGGGGCAGAGGTAGAGTTCATTTTATTTATTTATTTATTTATTTATTTATTTATTTATTTTATTTTATTTTATTTTTGGCTGTGTTGGGTCTTCGTTTCTGTGCGAGGGCTTTCTGTAGTTGTGGCAAGCGGGGGCCACTCTTCATCGCGGTGCGCAGGCCTCTTACCGTCGCGGCCTCTCTTGTTGTGGAGCACAGGCTCCAGACGCGCAGGCTCAGCAATCGTGGCTCACGGGCCCAGGTGCTCCGCGGCATGTGGGATCTTCCCAGACCAGGGCTCGAACCCGTGTGCCCTTCATTGGCAGGCAGATTCTCAACCACTGCACCACCAGGGAAGCCCTATTTATTTTTTTAATTGTTTTTTTTGCACCTCAGTGTCATGGAGGAAATGCATATGCCTATTAGAGGAACCATCATGAGGCCCAGACCAGGCATCAACAAAAGACAGATGAAAATTACCCTCTTCAGAAGAAGAAAGGTGACCTGGAGAAATTGAAGCTGCAAAATCTCCCTCCTCCTCCTTGTGCCTGGGATTAACCCCCTGTCCAGACACTGTCAACAGTCTGCCCACAAACCATGTCCTCCCTTTATTTCCTGCGACTGTAACCTGATCAGGAGGTAGGGGTATTCCCTTGATCTGGGGTAAGGGAGCCCTTTGCCTGCCTCAGGGGATGAATTGGCCTAAATGAATCATGGTAATCTGTGGTAGATTGCAAAACGGTCACAATCCTTCATTACTCTCTGCATCTATGCAGCTCTCCCCATCAAGCAATGGAATCTATTTCACCACCCCTGTACCTGGCCCAGCTTGTGACTTGCTTTGCCCATAAGAGTACGATGGAAATGACAGTGTGCCAGTCCAGAGTCCAGGCCACAGGAGGCCTTGCCCTCTTCCACCCAATCTCTTGGAACCCTATCACTGCCATGGAAACAAGCTTGGCCTAACCTGCTGGATGAGAGACCTAGTCACTCCATCACCCCAGTTGGCAACCAGCCAACACCAGACATGTGAGTAAGTAAGGCCATCCTAGACCAGGCAACTCCCAGCCGACCCAACAGCTGACCACAGGCACAGGAGGAAGCCCAGCCAAGATCAGCCAGGCCTGGCTCAGATCAGCAGAACTATTCAGTGATCCACAGACTCGTAGCAATAATGAATGCTTATTGTTTCCAGTCCCTAGGTTTTGGTGTGATCTGTTAATCAGGAGCCATCATGATACATAACTTCCTACATCAGTGATTGGTCTGGGGATGGATATGTAACCAATGAGATGTATAGAGAAGTCTGCTTGACATCATTTTTTCCAGAATAAAAAGTAAAGCCGCATCAGAAGAAAACTGTTTGCCCAAACCCCTTGGGATGCTGGTATGATGCCTGGAGCTATAGCAGCCATCCTGCAATTACAAATCAATAAGCATAAGAATGAAAAACCAGTGAGGTTGTCAGTAGAAAGACAGAATAAGCCTGGGTATTTGGTGATGTTGTTGAACTCTAAGTATCCCGGCTCTGGACTTCAAGACCTTTTGTTTAAGCCACTCCTAGTCATGGTTTTTTGGTTACTTGTAGCTTAAAGCATTCCTAAAGGAGGTACCAGTGTGTGGGTAACATCCAAGAAGAATGACACAAGAATAAGTAGACATGGTTTACTGGCATGACTACAACTTTGTTTGGAGACTGGGAGGTGGAACTCTCTAAGAGTATGGGTTTGAAAACTGGGTTGGCCACATACTAGTTATGTGATTTTGGATAAGTTTCTCAACTTCACCAAGCCTCACTTTCCTCATCTATTAAGAGGAAATGATAATAATACATATTTTATAGGATTATGAAGGAGATAAATGAGGTAATACAAATACAGAACTTGTTGCAGTGCCTGACACATTCAATAAGCTCTTTTTTTTTTAATTAATTAATTTATTTATTTTTGGCTGTGTTGCGTCTTAGTTTCTGTGCGAGGGCTTTCTCCAGTTGCGGCGAGCGGGGGCCACTCTTCATCGCTGTGCGCGGGACTCTCACTGTCATGGCCTCTCTTGTTGCGGGGCACAAGCTCCAGATGTGCAGGCTCAGTAGTTGTGGCTCACGGGCTCAATTGCTCCACGGCATGTGGGATCTTCCCGGACCAGGGCTCGAACCTGCGTCCCCTGCATCGGCAGGCAGACTCTCAACCACTGCGCCACCAGGGAAGCCCAAGCTCTTTTTTTTAATTTATTTTATTTTATTTTATTTATTTATTTTTGGCTGCATTGGGTCTTCGTTGCTGTGCATGGGCTTTCTCTAGTTTCAGTGAGCGGGGTCTACTCTTCGTTTCAGTGCACAGGCTTCTCATTGCAATGGCTTCTCTTGTTGTGGAGCACGGGCTCTAGGTACGCGGGCTTCAGTAGTTGTGGCTCATGGGCTCTAGAGCACAGGCTCAGTAGTTGTGGCACGTGGGCTTAGTTGCTCCGCGGCATGTGGGATCTTCCCAGACCAGGGATCAAACCCGTGTGCCCTGCGATGGCAGGCGGATTCTTAACCACTGTGCCGCCAGGGATGTCTTCAATAAGCTCTTGTCTTAGCTAGTACTATTCTTACAATAATCATGCCCAATATTAATAACAAGAACCCATGTTTATATCAAACTTCCTTTCTCAGTCTTGTGAGGCAAAGTGATCCCAGATTTAGATGGATCCATCCCTGACATTTAGCCAGTGTTGGGTACATGTGCTGAAGAGTGTGCTGGGGCCTGCCTGGAGTTCATTCCCCAGTGTCAAATTGCAGGATGTGTTTGTTTAGAGTGGGGGGTGATGAGGGGAGGGATTAGAAGGGACTTGAAGGACTTCCCTGGCAGTCCAGTGGTTAAGACTCCACACTCCCAATGCAGGGGGCATGGGTTCGATCCCTGGTCTGGGAACTAAGATCCCGCATGCTGCGCAGTGTGGCGAAAAAAAAAAAAAAAGACTTTGCCTTCCAATGCAGGGAGTGCCATCCCTGGTCGGGGAGCTGAGATCCCGCATGCCTCTCAGCCAAAAAACCAAAACATAAACAGAAGCAATATTGTAACAAATTCAATCAAGACTTTTAAAATGGTCCACATCAAAAAAAAAAATCTTTAAAAGAAAAGGGGGGTGGGGCTTGAAAGATGAGTGAGCGGCAGCAGGGAAGGAACAGTGGCTGGGAGGAGAGTACGGGACAGGCTCAGAGCTCCCCAGCTCAGTGCCAGCTACGTCTGCGTGAATAGAGGCCTCGGTGCTACAGGCAGAAGGCGAGGGGCCTTGGAGGCCCGGGGCCCCAGCAGCCCAGCCCATCAAGCGCTGCGCAGTGGGGAGAAGGGCCTTCCGCGGACTTACCCTCGAGGACAGTGCACACTACCTCCCCGCCTGCCTCCACAGGATGGTGGAAGTGAACGTGCTCCATCTGTCCCCTGTTTTTTTCTATCAGGCTATCATTTTCCTTCTACAGAAAGTAGTGCTTCCCTTTCCTTTCTCTACTTTTTCTTCTCCGCTCATTCCCTTCAGCTCCCCATCCCACCACTCTCACCTCCTCCTGCCCCGAATTTGGATTCCCATTCCCTCCACTGGATCCCTAATGCCACCCACTCCCATCTCTCCTCTTTGTCTAACCTCAGTAATTACTCTCCGGTAGCACTGATGCTGCACTTCTCTCACCTCCACACTCCACACTTGACGGTGTTAGAAATTGCTTTTGGTTGACCTCATCAGATGGGTATTCCCCACCGGCAAGTCCCTGGCCTCCTTCTTCCCCCTTCCAACCATCCATGTCCTCCCCACAAAGCCTGGGCAGGACTCTGAACCAGCGGAGGACGCTGGGGGGCTAGACTGAGTGCCGACAGTCTCAGCCCTTGTGGAGAGATCCTGCCTTCAGGGGCATCTCTCCCCCTCCTGCAAAGGGCCCTGGGGCTCAGGGTGCTGGCCTCCTGGCTGGGTCCCAGGGCCATTTTGGCGGTGAGGCAGGGTGGTGTGGTGAACAAACACAACGTTAGGATCCCTGGGACTAGCATTCTGTCACCAGATGCACAGAACTGTAGGACTGGGGAAAAAAACTTAGGCATCGTCTCATCCAACCCTCCCTTCGTTTACAGAAAAAGATGCTGAGGTCCAGAGTGGTGAAGGGACTTACACGCAGCAAATTAGTAGCAAAGTCAAGACCAGAACCTATCTATGTCTCCTGAATCATGTAACAATGTGCTTTCTCCCACACCAGGCAGGGTGACCTTGGGCAACTGCATCTATTCACATACCAGGCATTTTGGAAGCACTTTTATGTATATGATATGATTTAACCCTTCACCTAACTCTTTCAGGGAAGAAGTGTCATGATCCTCAGTTTACAGATGAGGAATCCAAGGCTCAGAGCAGTTCAGAAACTTGCCCAATGTCATGCAGGGGCTGGATTGCAACCCAGGTCTCTCTGACTCCAGAGACCCTCCTGGCCACGGCACAAAACCTCTTTGTGAAACACTAAGCACCCTGGGCCTCAGTTTCCTCACCTGTTAAATGGAGGAGTTGAACTTCATGGCCCTAAGACCCACCTGCGAGGTATCAAAAAGAACTCCAAGGAGAGGCAGGCTGTTTGCTAGTTGCCCACATTCGTGGGAGAATTTCTCTGTTTTCCCCCATTTGCTTCAAAACAGCTAGCCCCCAGGTTTACACTGAGAGGAGCCCAGGGAAGGTGCCATGGCAACCACAGCGGCTCCAGGGAGCCGAATTCGCCTGACTTGGCCAGACTGGCAAACTGAGTGACCTGAGGCCTGCCCTACTGGAGAGGGTCAAGGCAGAGCCACGGCTAGCCCAAAGGACTTGAATCAGACCACAGGTTGTCCAGGGGAGGGGTCAGCAGCTGCACTCTGCCCTAGAGATCCTGGCAGGGCAGAGAGAGTGCGGATTTGTAGCCTGAAAATAAGGTTCTATGGCCAGATCAGTGACATATAAATTTGGGGATCTTGGGCAAATCACTTATTCTCTCTAAGCCTCAAGGTTTTTTTTTTCCCACCTAGCACATAGAGTATGCATAAAATAAATAGCAGCTGCTATTATTAATACTAATATTCAAATTTTGAAGAGTTGTATGCCCATCAGCTAATGAACTTGAAAATGCTTTATAGAGAATTTCCTGGTGGTCCAGGGGTAAGACTCTGTGCCCTCACTGCAGAGGGCCCAGGTTCACATAACTAAGATCCCGCATGACACACGGCTCGGCCAAAAAAAAAAAAAAGCTTTATATACTGCAGGACTGCACAAGTGCAAGATATTATTATTACCCAATAAGAATATTCACACATCCCTGGCTGTGTAAGACCCTTTATTGCATATAATAACTGAACCAAGCACTTTCCATATAAAAGCCACATTAGACACTATGTTTGGGGAGAAGTACAAAGACTTCTCAAAGTACCTGAATCTTTACAGGCTAGAAGGTGACATTATAAGGGAGGAGTAAGTGTTATGAGCAAGGGTCAGATGGAGGTGTTGGGAGTTGAGAGACAGAGACCATAGATTGAGTTGGGAAAGGCTTTCCTGGGGATGTAGCCATTGGGTAGGCAGGCCACATCCTCACTGTACCCCGGACTGCAGACACCCTCTGTTAAGCATACACCTCCTGGGTTATAATCGTTTACAGCCATTGTCTCTGTGGTTGCAAGTAACAGAAACCCACTGCAGCTAACTTAAGCCGACAAAGGAGATTTATTGTATGGGAACGGGATGTCAGAGAATCCATAGTCAGGGATGTAGACTGGCTCTGGAAAGACCCTGGGACCAAGAATAGAATCCCAGGAACTCAATCTCTGTTTCTCACCTCGCCCCATTCTTCTCTATCTACAGACCAGCCTCTTCTGCGGCTCCAGCCAAAGTGATGGGTCTGACCACCCGCAGCTCCTAAATTCTCAGGTTTAACACTCAGCCTGGCACCCAGCAAATAGGGCAACCAACTATCCCGGGACTCTCTTAGTTTTTCCATGGCAACCTCTCAGTCCTGGGAAAATTGGGAGGGTTAGTCACCCTGACAATAGCTGCGCAAGACATATTGAATTCATAAAGGTTCTAGTGCCAGCTACAAGCAAGGGTAGTGTCTGAACCCCTATTCAGTGGTCCTGAAGGAAGGAAACCTGATTGGTCCTGCTTAAGTCAGGTGACCTCTCCCCCCGACCAATCAGCCATGGCCGCAGAGTACAAATATGGCGGCCAGGGGTGAGGTCATTGGTTGCTGGTCCAGATAGATCTCCCGAAGGGTGTCAGCTGTCATTTCTGTCTTCCCTCCAAATAAGGAACTCTTTAGGGAAAAGGACCATGCCCTATTTATCTTTGTATTCCCAGAGCCTAGCACCTGTCTGACAGAAACTACATAATATGTACAAGATTTTTCTTTACACTTACTGTTCCTTCTACCTAGAATGTTCTTCCCCCACTCCCCACGTGGCTGGGGTCTCACCTCAAACACCAGCCCTGAGCTCCAATCTAAATTACATTCCTCCCCCACATCACTATCTTTCACATCAGTCTCTTGCAAACAGTTATTACTTCCTGGTTTTCTTCCCAGCGCTTATCACCACCTGAAATTATCTTCTTCAGTTTGCTGGGTGGAGTTGTGTCTGTTTTCCCAATACTAGCATGTGCACTCCAGAAGGGCAGACACCTTATCTCTCTGTTCATCACTGTGTCCCCGGTGCTAAGTCCCACTACATGCCCTGTTGTAGGTGCTTAAGAAATTTTTGTTGAATAAATAGATGGACAAAATGTAGAGGAGGGGGAGGTACATTCCAGGTGTGATAACAGCACCGGGTGAAACACAGCAGAGAGAATTAACTGCAGGGTCTGTACCTTGAACAGGAAGTAGCTTAGTTTGGCTGGAGAGTAGAGAGCACAAAGGGAAGCAGGCAAGGATTTGATGAGTAGGTTAGTGGGTTAGGGTCAGATCTTCACACCCGAGTGTCCAGCTCTTAGCTTATTCCTGCCTGCAGGAGAAGGTTTTAGGTGAGGCTCTCCTTTTGGTAAAAGAATAAGTTCTTGGTTGCTTCAGGTCACATAGGTAGTGACAATTTCTATCAAAAGAGACATTTTGTAATAATGTCAGACAGGAGCATTTTGTAATGATGCCAGACACGAGCAAAGACCTTTGTGGAATGTAAAATGCTTGCAGGAGAATGTCTTCTGTGCTCTGACAACAGCCCTAGGAACCACACAAGGCTGGCTCTGGTCACCATTCCAAGACGCCTTGTGGTAGGGTGGAAAGAACAGCTGCCTGCATTGAGTTCTGAAGACCTGGGCCTTCTTTTTGCCAGCTGTGTGACCCTGGCAAGACTCTCACCCTCCTGAAGTTCATTCTTTCATTCACTCATTCACTCTGCCACTCATTCAACAAATAGTTATCATGTGTCTATCGTGATGATTAATTTTATGTGTCAACTAGGCTGGGCGCAGTGAAAAGATATTTGGTCAAACTTTATTCCAGATGTTTCTCTGAGGGTGTTTTTGTTTTTTGTTTTTTGGGTTTTTTTTTAACATCTTTATTGGAGTATAATTGCTTTACAATGGTGTGTTAGTTTCTGCTTTATAACAAAGTGAATCAGCTATACATATACACATACCCCCATATCTCCTCCCTCTTGCATCTCCCTCCCTCCCACCCTCCCCATCCCACCCCTCCAAGTGGTCACAAAGCACCGAGCTGATCTCCCTGTGCTATGCGGTTGCTTCCCACTAGCTATCTATTTTACGTTTGGTAGTGTATATATGTCCATGCCACTCTCTGAGGGTGTTTTTGGATGAGATTAACATTTAAGTTGGTAGACTTTGGGTAAAGCAGATTGCCCTCCATAATGTGACTGGGTCTCATCCAATCAGTTGAAGGACTGAATTGAACAAAAGACTAACCTCCCCCAAGCAAAAAGGAATTCTCCAGCTTGACAGACTTCAGACTTGAACTGCTCTTCCCTGGGTCTCCAGCCTGCCAGCCCAACCCAAGGGTTTTGACTTGCCAGCCCTCATAATCACCTGAGCTAATTCCTTAAAATAACTATTTCTCTCTACATATACACATCCTATTGACTCCATTTCTCTGAAGAAACAGCCTATTCTGTGCTTAGTTCTGAAGATAGAGCAGTGAGCAAAATGGACAGCCTGTGGCCTTACTGAGATTACATTCTGGAGGGAAGATGAAACTAATAAGAAACACAAGGGACTTCCCTGGTGGCACAGTGGTTAAGACTCCACACTCCCAATGCAGGGGGCCTGGGTTCAACCCCTGGTCAGGGAACTAGATACCACATGCATGCCACAGCTAAGAGTTCACATGCCACAACTAAGGAGCCCGCCTGCTGCAACTAGGACCCGGTGCAACCAAATATAAATAAATAAATATTTTAAAAAAGAAACACAATATGAAGCACATTAATTAGAGATGTTTACAAGTGTGTACAACCCCAGGGCATAGCTCTCCCTGCCCTGAACTCCAGGCCAGGTGAAGAGCTGGGCAGAGCAGCTTTTAGGCAAGAGCCAAGACTCATTTCCGTTTCCTCTTTTGTAAAATGGAGGAAAAACTATCAGTTCCGTTGTCATAGAGGATGTATAGAATGAGCTCATTTTTGTTTAAAAAAAAAAAGAGATGTGTTTAGCAGGATGGAAAGAATTGTCATCTTAACAGATGGCAGCAGGTTCCTTGGGGAGAGAATTGTCTCTCTTTAAGATCACACTTTGATAAACCACTTGAGGGGGAAAGTGTGCACCCAAGGGCATTAAGTCTCAGACCAGCCTGTGAGAGAGATGAATTAAGAACAACATGAGGGAGGGACTTCCCAGGTGGCGCAGTGGTTAAGAATCCACCTGCCAGTGCAGGGGACACGGGTTCAAGCCCTGGTCCAGGAATATACCACATGTCGCGGAGCAACTAAGCCCGTGCGCCACAACTCCTGAGCCTTCGCTCTAGGGCCCGCGTGCCGCAACTACTTAGCCCGCGTGCCTAGAGCCCATGCTCCACAACAAGAGAAGCCACCACAATGAGAAGCCCGTGCACTGCAACGAAGAGTAGCCCCCACTCGCTGCAACTAGAGAAAGCGCACGCGCAGCAACGAAGACCCAACGCAGCCAAAAATAAATAAATAAATAAACAAATTTATTTAAAAAAAAAAAAAGAACAACATGAAATGGGGTGGAAGGAACAAGGAAAGGAAGGAGGGTGGGATGGGCACCCTGACAGAGGATCCAAGGACTTTTCTTAACAGCTTGTCAACATTCAATTTTACTTGTATTTTTTAAAATATTTATTTATTTATTTATTTGTCTGCGCCGGGTCTTAGCTGCAGCACGCAGGATCTTCACTGCGGCATGTGGGATCTATGCGGAATCTTTGGTTGCAGAATGCAGGATCTTAAGTTGCGACATGTGAACTCTTAGTTGCGGCATGCATGTGGGATCTAGTTCCCTGACCAGGGATTGAACTCAGGCCCCCTGCATTGGGAGCACAGAGTCCTAGCCACTGGGCACCAGGGAAGTTCCCAACATTCAATTTTAAATGGTTGTATTCCCCATCATTGTCCCTCCTACCTTAGTAACGTTTGCAATATGTGTACACCTGGCTTCTTATGAAGGGAATGTTTCTAGAAATGGAGGAAAGGAGCTAAATTCCAGGTCTCAGTCACCATCTGGTCCTGTTGCCCCAGGGGTTACACAC
Source organism: Balaenoptera acutorostrata (assembly GCF_949987535.1). Taxonomy (NCBI): domain Eukaryota; kingdom Metazoa; phylum Chordata; class Mammalia; order Artiodactyla; family Balaenopteridae; genus Balaenoptera; species Balaenoptera acutorostrata. The sequence continues at coordinate 22,821,582 of NC_080064.1, read as the reverse complement.
GAGAACAGCCAAAAGGATACAGAGTAGAGACTAAGAATTCCGGTGGAGGGCTTCCCTGGTGGCGCAGTGGTTAAGGATCCACCTGCCAATGCAGGGGACATGGGTTCAAGCCCTGGTCCAGGAAGATCCCACATGCGGGGGAGCAACTAAGCCCGCGAGACACAACTACTGAGCTGGTGCGCCTAGAGCCTGTGCTCCGCAACAGGAGAAGCCACTGCAATGAGAAGCCGGCACACCGCAACGAAGAATAGCCCCCACTCGCTGCAACTAGAGAAAGCCCGGGTGCAGCAACGAAGACCCAACGCAGCCAAAAATAAATAAATACATTAAAAAAAAAAAAAAGAATTTCGGTGGAGTTGGCAAGGTAGGAGCCAGATGTGACTGGGCTCATGTAGGCTCCCTGGGGTAACTCAGTTCTGAGGCGGGAATTGGAATTTCCAGTGGGCATGGGAGGAAGGGTTCAAGCCCACCTTATCTTCATCTTAAGACCCCAGCTGACTTCTGGGTCACCTGGATATGAAAGCATAAGAAAACAAAGTGTGAAAAGCTTGCCACCAAAATGCTAACGGGGGCTATATCTGGATGATGGAATGATGCCATGATCTTGTTTACTTTACAGATAAATGATGATAGATAGATAATAGATAGATAATCTTTATGCAGCTGTCTAAATCTTGTATAATAAGCAGAAAAAATCCAACAAAGCTATTTTCCTTTTCTTAGAAATCAGTACAACTCCCGCTGCCAGTCCGAGACACCAGTAGGGGACGTGGAGAGGGGCCGGGAGGATGTAGGCTGGGTGCCCTTCCTCCACTGCACTTGGAAACAAGACTCATCTTGCTCTTCAAGTGTCTGTGAAAAGGAACACAGAGCTCCCAGGGAGCCTCGCAAGTTGCCCATCTCTCCCTTCTCTCCTTCCACAGTGAGGGTGAGAGGGACCCGACTGTGCTGCTCTCTCCAGAGAGCCAGCTCCTGGCCCTTTGCCTGTCAGCCCCAGAGCCACCTCCCGCTCGCCCTCAAGGCCAGGAAGGTTAACAAGGGGGGGGTGTTCATTTCCATTTTTTCCCCTCCCAGCTCCGTACCCAGACCTGCATCCCGGAAAAGGCCTCCTCTCTCTGCAGGCTCCAGTGCCCTCCTGAAGCCCCCAGCCCTTTATGCCCACCGGCCCTGCTGTCAGGGAGAGCGGCGGCCAGAGGAAGCCAGGCCTCTCCCACCTGTCTCCTGGAGAGCCCACCCGGACCCCGCCCTGGTTCCTCTCCGCAGCCCAGACTCCTCCTCACCTGCTTCCACCAGCCCCCTCGTCAGATTACGGTCCAGGTAGAATCTGCAGAGGGGCTGGGGGTTTGAAAGGGAAACACAGGTTAGAAGAACCTAGAGTTAAAGGCCAAGGTACATTTAGTGAATGGTCCAAGTGAGAGAAATTGTTATCAAGATGGTAACAGTTGTCACCTGAGAGTCCCGTTTTCCGATCTGCCTGGCTCCCCTTCACTTTTTTCTTTTTTTAGTACATTTTATTTATTTATTTCTGGCTGTGTTGGGTCTTCGTTGCTGCGCACAGGCTTTCTCTAGTTGCAGGGAGCGGGGGCTACTCTTCATTGTGGTGTGCAGATTTCTCATTGTGGTGGCTTCTCTTGCTGCGGAGCGGGGGCTGTAGGCGCGTGGGCTTCAGTAGTTGTGGCTCGTGGGCTCTAGAGCACAGGCTCAGTAGTTGTGGTGCTCGGGCTTAGTTGCTCCATGTCATGTGGGATCTTCCCGGAGCAGGGCTCGAACCCGTGTCCCCTGCATTGGCAGGTGGATTCTTAACCACTGCGCCAGCAGGGAAGCCCTCCCCTTCCCTTTAATATCAGAACCAAATAGTTCCATCTCTCCTTCTGAACAACTGCAGGAACTCCAGTCTTCTTGCCAATATTTCTGGAGAGGAGGTACTTAATAATAATAACAATACCAACAACAATAAAAATAATGTCCTGTGTTTGTTGGGTCCTTATTAGGTCAAACCACATGAATTAACTTCTCTTAACCATATCTGAACACAAAACAGTAATTTCATATGGCTGAATTGAAGTCTACGTGACACGCATTATACATACAGGACAGCAGCCCCCGCTTGCCCTTGGGAGGTACGTTCCAATACCCCCAGTGGATGCTTGAAACTGAGGATAGTACCAAACCAGATATATACTATGTTTTTTCCTATATATACATACCTATGATAAAGTTTAATTTATGAATTAGGCAGAGTGGGACTTCCCTGGTGGCACAGTGGTTAAGAATCCGCCTCCCAGTGCAGGGGACGCAGGTTCAATCCCTGGTCAGGGAACTAAGATCCCACATGCCGCGGGGCAACTAAACCCGCCCGCCGCAATTAGAGAGAAGCCTCCAAAAAAGAGCCTGTGCAGCCAAAACAAACAAACAAACAAAAAAGTAAACAAATTAGGCATAGTAAGAAATTAACAACAACAGAGGCTTCCCTAGTGGTCCAGTGGGAAAGAATCCACCTTCCAATGCAAGGGACGCAGGTTCAATCCCTGGTCAGGGAACTAAGATCCCACATGCTGCGGGGCAACTAAGCCCGCACGCCACAACTACTGAGCCTGTGTGTCTGGAGCCTGTGCTCCGCAACAAGAGAAGCCACGACAATGAGAGGCCCACGCACTGCAATGAGGAGTGGCCCCCGCTTGCCGCAACTAGAGAAAGCCCTCGCACAGAAACGAAGACCCAACACAGCCAAAGATAAATAAATAAATAAATAAATAAATAAAAAATTTTTAAAAAGATTCTCTGTCAAGCTGGGGGAACAGAAGGGAAGAGCAAAATGCAGAAGGACTCAGCTCTGAGGCAGGGGAAGTTAGGAGGGGTGGGAAGCCCAGGGGAGCCGCGGGCAGTGGTGGGCTGGGGCAGGTGGTAGAGAGCTTGGACTTGGGGCCTGTGTTCTCATCTGCCTGAAAGCCCACATCCTCACGCTCACTCAGTCCCTAACACTGGCCTGACCACACTCCTGAAACTGCCTTCTCCGTGGTTCCCAGTGACCCAGGTACCAAAGCCCTCTCTGGGTCCTCGTCCTCTGTCTCTTGGGTGGAGGTGACAGTGTTACTTACTATGTCAACTGGCCTAGCTCCAGGCTTCCTGCTTCACACGGTCCTCTTGTGGGTACTGGGCTATTCTTCCTAAAGTGGAAATAGAAACTCTTGTTCCCTTGCTCAAAAACCTCCAAGGATCCTTACTGTCCGCTGCTTCAAGTACCAGCTCACCTCCCAGACACGCAAGGCTCTGCACGGCACAGCTTCCACCTCCCTTCCCAGCTTTAACTCACTGCTCCCTTGCAACAAACTGGGTCCCCCAAGCACACCTTCACCGTTCTTTCCTACTTCCCTGCCTTTGCTCGTCCAGTGGTTCCCTCCTGGAAACTCCCTTCTCTGCTCGTCAAATTACTTACCATGTCCATGCTACTGCTTCCTTGAAAATCTGTCTCAATCATCCCCAAATGTAACTGTGATAGTTAAGCTGCTGAAGCAAAGACACCCTCAAATACACAGGCTTGAATGAGCCTCCCTTGATTCCCACCTGTTTTCTGACCCTAGTTCTCCAGTTTTCCTTTGATTCTGTGAGCTATTTGATAACCTTCCAATACACTGGTCCTCTGCTGAAGCTGCCCAGAATTGGTTTCTGTTGCTTGCAATCAATAACCGTGACTGATACCCTACCTCCCTCCTAGATTGCTGTCATCAAGTGAGACGCTGTGCACACAGGTGCTTTGTGAACAGGGAAGCCCAACAGAGATGTGATTTATCATTCCCCTCTGTGTTCCCCTATCTGTTCCCTCCCATCATCCAGCCGCCTCTGATAGAAGAGAACCAGCAAAACAACTCTCAATCACATTAGCCAAAGCGAATGAAGGGCCAGAAGAGCCAGCAATGAGGCCAAAAATAGATAGAACACTCGTGTTACACTTGATAATTACCTCCCTGACTATGACTTTTGCAATTATATAATCCCAAACTTTTTTTTTTCAATGTAAACAGAGAGCATATAATCTCCAAAACCACTTACTGACGATTCCTGACTCCATTTAAGTGCTTTGTTTAGATGCTGTGTTACTGAGCCACCGAGAGAGAAAGTGGCCGTTTCCCCCCTTGCAGATCCTTCTCCAGGCCATGCAGCCTGCCTTGTCCACTTAGCTGGAAGAAATCACTCCCTTCTCTAAACTCCTCTGGTGCAATTTTTTAAAATATAATTTACATACAGTTTACTGTATGTAAGATTTCCACAAATCTTGGGACTTCCCTGCTGGTCCAGTGGTTAAGACTCCACGCTCTCAATGCAGCAGGCCCGGGTTCGATCCCTGGTCAGGGAACTAGATTACACATGCTGCAACTGAAGATCCCGCACATGGCAACGAAGAGCCCGCGTGCCTCAGCTAAGACCTGGGGCAGCCAAATAAATAAATAAAATAAATAAATTTTTTTTAAAAAAAGAGATTTCCACGAATCTTAAGTGTACCGCTGGATGAATTTTTACATATTTTGCATATGCCCAGGCATCCACTACCCAGATCAAGACAGAACATTTCCAGAAAGCTCCCTCATGCCTTTCCCAGCCAGTACCCTAGTGGGAATCATGCTTCTGCTCTCCATCACCAGTTCTAGAACTTCACAAAGATAGAATCATGTGGTATGGACTCTTTTGCTTCTAGCTTCTTTCATTCAACAAGTTTTTGAGTCTCGATTTTTTTTAATAACCTTTATCACTTTGCACATGAAAGCTTTCCCTTTTTTTTTAAGATTTTTTTTGACGTGGACCATTTTTAAAGTCTTTATTGAATTTGTTACAATAATGCTTCTGTTTTATGTTTTGGTTTTTTGGCCACGAGACACGTGGGATCTTAGCTCCCCGACCAGGGGTCGAACCCACACCCTCTGCATTGGAAGGCGAAGTCTTTTTTTTTTTTTAGTATGTATGTATGTATGTATGTATGTATGTATTTTATTTTTGGCTGCGTTGGGTCTTCGTTGCTGCGCGTGGGCTTTCTCTAGTTGTGGAGAGCAGAGGCTACACTTCGTTGCAGTGCACGGGCTTCTCATTGCAGTGGCTTCTCTTGTTGGGGAGCACGGGCTCCAGAGCGCAGGCTCAGTAGTTGTGGCGCACAGGCTCTGCATGTGAGATCTTCCCAGACCAGGGATCGAACCCGTGTCCCCTGCATTGGCAGGTGGATTCTTAACCACTGCACCACCAGGGAAGTCCCTGGAAGGCGAAGTCTTAACCACTGGACCCCAGGGAAGTCCCATGAAAGCTTTCTTATTTATGTTTTCTGTCCGATTCTAGACTTGGGGTGAGGGGTCCATTTCAAATGGTACCCCACACAGGACGCTCCACAAATTAGGTGCTCGATAAATAGTTCCCAAATGACCTCACCAATGAGGATCAGAACTGCGAACCCACTTTCTCTGTCCCCTTGACCATCTCCGTCATGATGCTGTGCACATCTATTGAGCACCTACGATGTACCAGGCTGAGCCCTTTACACACATGAGCTTCACATAAGCGCTTACAACAACCCTGGATGCAGGTACGACTTGTCCCCATTTTCCGCATAAGCACACTGAGACTCAGAGATGTCACGCCCAAGTTCAGCTTACTAAGAAGTGACAAAGCCAGGACTCAGACCCTGGTCTGTCTGACCCAGAACCCAGACTGCTAACCACTAACTTGCACTGCCTCGCGGTTAGGAAGGAGGCTGACATTAATGGCCTGGAGGTCCTCTGTGACAGCTCATGAACTCCTCCCATCAGCCCAGAAGTGCACATATGATTATGCCCATCTTTCCCGCAGGTGGGAAAGCTGAGGGGCAGAAACGTTGAATGACGTGTTCACACAACTAGCAAGTGGCCAAGACTGGAAGCTAGAATCCCAGTGGAAAGCCCTTGTTCTTTGACACCCCTGACTGCCTTTCTGTAGGACAAGCTGACTGCATGAAACGCTATAGCAGCAAATCTCTGTGCAGCCTGGGTGTTTGCTTTCTTGAACCAGGGTGATGTCGGGGTCAATGGCCTCTTTCAAAGTATAGCATGGGAGCCTGGTAGACTGGATTGTGCAAGGCTGTAACTAGGGTGGCCCGGTCTGTGAACATTTAAGACGTCATCCTCAAATACTCTAAAAGTGCAGATCCAGGGCATTCCCTGGTGGTCCAGTGGTTAGGGCTCCGCACTCTCACTGCCAAGGGCTCAGGTTTGATCCCTGGTTGGGGAACTAAGATTCCACAAGCCGTGCAGCCAATAAATAAGTAAATAAATAAATAATAAAAGAGCAGATCCAAATGAAATGGCCGTGGCCTTTCCTTCATATGTGTTGAGATCATGACATGAGCCAGGCATAGTGCCAAGCACTGGTGAACACAGCAGAATTGGTTTTTATTCTCACGGAGCCTCTGGTCTAGCAGGGGAAACAGGCATGCATAAAGAAGGCAAGGTCAGAACCCTGGGGTCTATTAACAGGGGTCCTAACTGAGCCTGCAAGCCCCAGGAGAGCTTCAGAGAGGAAATGATGTTTAATTTTGACCTGAATGATGAGCCAGGGTTAGTAGTTGAGGGGAGCAGAGCATGTGAGTGTGAGGAGAGAGTTGTGGCAGAGGGAGCAGTGTGTGAAAAGAGCCTGAAGCAGGAAGAGGAAGCCCGGGAGGGGTCATGAGGGCGGAGACATTCACCTTGTTCCCACCCAGTCTCCTAGTACCACTCCTGGCACCAGTGAGGCACTCTATAAATACCTGGTTGCCTGAATGAATGATTGAATGAATGCTTAAATGAAATCCCTACTGGCTGAAGTAGAGTGGAGGGAAGTCCAGCATGAGATGGAGCCTGAGAGGCGGGCATCAGCCAGAGCTTGCAGGGTCTTGAAGGTCATGGTTAAAGGGCAAGGATTTTATATGAAGGAAACGGGGGAAAAACAACAACGATAAGGACAGCAAAGAATTGCGAGGGTTTGAAGAATGTTGAGTCGTGGCATGATCTTATTTGCATGTTTAAAATGTCACTTTGGCTACTGAGGAGAGAATGGCCTGCAGAGGGGGCAGCTGGAGGTGATGGTAGTGATGTGAATGGAAGGCAGTGGAAAGATTCAGGAGAGAGTGAGGGGGCGGAATGTTCAGGACTTGAGTCAAGGATGATTCACACACACACACAGGCTTCTGGCTGACTCGACAGGCTGGGTGATGCGGCCATTCACCATGATAGAGGAATGAATAGGTGGGGAAGATGAGGAGTTTTTATGCATGCTGAGATTAAGATGCCCAAGAAACATCCAAACGAAAAAGGCAAGTGGTCTGTTGGATGTGTGGGCTAGAGCTCAGAGGAGAGCTACGACGACAGCTCCGAGGACGGTTGACATCTAGATGGTAGTTGAAACCACGGGGAAGAATGAGATCACCCAGGGAGAGGATAAAGCAAGAGGAGGCTAGGGCCTGGAACTCAACCTTAAATGGCTACGGAGAGGAATGGAAGAAGCCGGCAGAAGAAACCAAGAAGAGGAGAGAGGCACGTGGTACACTGGAGAGGATGGGGTCGCACAAGTAGGAAGGAGAATGTTTCGAGAGAGAAGTCCTCTGAATTAAGAATGAGGATTGAAATTCAGTGGGTTTATCAATATGGATGCGATGGATGACATCAGCTGCTATAAAAATATAAGTGATGATTACTATTTTCTCAGCCCTAAGGAAGGAGACTATGTTCCAGGGACAAGACTTGGGAATCCTCTAATAAGGAAGGCTCTGGACACCAGGGACCTCACAGGTTAATTGCAATCCTTTCCCCTTTCGGGTCAGGCTTTTCTTGTCTTTGAGGGAAAGAAAAGCCGTCTGTGAAGAGCTTCAGGCACAGGAGGAAAGAATCTTAGCAAACACAGTCTTAAAGCATCAGCAAGGACCTGTGATTTAGCAAAGAAATCACCACAGTCCCATGATTCATTCATTCAACAACATACTTATTGAGCCTCTACTACTTACCTGACACATAAATCTCAATCCATTGACTATTTCTTGAGCTGCTATGCGTTGCATTAATTCCATAAGTCTTTTGTCCTTTCACCAAAAATGTAAACTCTCAGAGCAGAATGTTTTCTTTACCCCTTTATCTCCCACGGAACTGGGATAACCCAGCCATTCTTGGCAATTCACCAGTCTCCCAATTTCCCATGAATCCATTCCCTCTACCTAGAATGTACTCCAACTGCATAAATCCTCCTCATTTTCAAGGCCCAGTTCAGATGTCACTTCCTCCATGAACTTTTCCTAAATGACTCAAACTTAATCCTCCCTTCTCAGGGCTCCTAAGGGTCAGAATAGCACTTGTCTTCCTGTACAGTGTTGATTTCTGTGTGAGGCTTCTGTCTCGCTGGCCCAGCTATATCTCTTTTTACAACCCTTAGTGCCTAGTACAGCTGCTTAGTAAATTTGTCAAAAATCAGCTACCCCCTCCCCTGGTCAAAATAGGGCTCTGCCCCCCAGACTGTAGGCTTGGGCAGAACTACATCTCAGAAAATGCTCCTTTGGTGCCACCTCCTGGCTACTTGGGGTATGACAGCTCCTGATTTCGGGCTTTCAACACAAATTTTGTCTTTCAGTTCATTCTTTTGTCACTTCTATGCCAGGCTCTAAGTATACTGGTGAGCAAGACAGACGCAGTCCCTGGCCTCAAAAACTTTACAATCTAGGGAAGAAGACAATCTTAGAACTAAAGTGTGGTAGGAGCTGTGATCCTGAACGTTTTGAGGCCTCAGGAAAGGGGGCTGCTTTGCCTGTCCCTCAGGCTGCCACCCACAGAGGCCATGATTGGGTCATGGTCTAAGCAGGACATTGTCCTCTTCTGGCACTTGGGCTCTCGCTTGGGAAGCACGTCTGTGGCAGGCAGGTCCTCCATATTTCACCCACCACACACTCCCCCTCACTTTTTTTTTTTAAAAGCTTATTGAACACAACAAAGAAAAACAGTATACCACACTGCAAAACAATTTTCTTTTGGTGCCTCTAAATGGCCAGTCCTAGATTCTCTCTTTTTATTTATTTATTTATTTATTTTTTTAACATCTTTATTGGAGTATAATTGCTTTACAATGGTGTGTTAGTTTCTGCTTTATAACAAAGTGAATCAGCTATACATATACCTATATCCCCATATCATGTCTTATATTCTTGAAGCCCTAAGATTAGAATCACAGTGTTAAAAAAAAAAAAAAAAAAGGAGAAGAATCACAGTGTTAGAGCAGGAAGAGGCCTTCATTCATTCATCCCGTAATTACTTATTGAGCACTATTAGGTGCCAGGCATTGTGTTAAGTGCTGAGGACATAATAGGCAACAAGAAAGGACATGGTATACACTCTCATGATGTTTATGTTCTCTTTGAGGAGATAGGAAACAAAGCAAGTACACAACTTTTAATATTTACTTATTTATTTTTAATAGGTGGTACACTATATGATTCAAAATACAAAAAGGTGCACAGTGAAAAGCCCCCCACTCCTGCCCCTAGCCACCTAGTCCCCTCCATAGAGGCCAGCAATGTTACCGGTTTCTTCTGTACCCATCCAGAGATAACATACGAATATACAAGCAAATATATTCTCCCCGCCCACCCCCCAGCCTTATTATACAGATGGTGGTATTCTATACACTCTGCACTGCACCTTGGGATCTTTTTCACTTAACAATATATCTTAAGAAATCGTTCTATATCAATACATAGATTTCTATCTTTTTTACAGTTGTATGGTATTCCATTGTGTGAATATTGCATGGTTTAAAATAACGTTACATTGTGATAAATGTTATGATGAAAACAGAAAATAAGTAGGGAGCTGACTTTTAAAATAACAAGGGAGAATTGGCTTTAGATAAGGTGATCAGGAAAGGAAGCTCACACTCAGGAAATGACACTGAAGCTGAGTCCTAAAAAAATGAGAGGAAATCCACCAGGAGAACACAAGGAGGAAGAACGTGCAAGCAAAACAAAGGACTGCCAAGGCAGGAATGAGCTTGGCATATTTGAGGGGTTGGAAACCACTGTGGATGAAACCAGATGAGGTGGAGGGAGCACAGAGCCAGATGGCGAGGGGCCCTGTAGGCCAGGGTAAGGAGCACAGGGCTGATTCTAAGTGCAGCAGGAAGCTGCTGGAGGGCTCAAGAGAGAAATGGGCATGCCCTGATTCATACTTGTACATTCACTTAGGCAGCTATGTGGAAGGTGGATTAAAGGACAAGAGTGAAAGGAGGAGATAGAAAGGAGGCTGATGCAGTAGCACAGGCAGGAAATAAAAACAGCATGGAGAGGAGGCGGTGGCAGTGGGGAGGAGAAACACTGACAGTGTTGGGATGTATTTTGGAAGTAGGGTTGACAGGATTGGAGGGGGCAACCTCATAGATCATTTAGTCCCAGTTCCCTCACTTCCTGGGCTGAGCAAGCCTAATGACTTGCTTGCCACAGGTCACAGAGCTCCTTAGTGATAGAGCCAGGCCTAGGATTGATCCAAGGCTTCTGACTCCCAGGTCAGTGTTCTATCACTCTAGGGAAGCAGGAGTTGGAATTGGAGAATAGAAACTATATCTTTAAAATTCTGTTAACCACGAATTGCCGATTCATTCAATTTTTTAAAATTGTGTGACAGCTTTTTATTAGCTTTCTTGACTGCCCACCTCAGAGTAGAGAGAGACAGATGTGCGGTGAGTGGAATCTCAGGTCCACCACTGCCTACTCCCAGAGCAAGGGAGGCAGGCAGCGCAGGAGATGTGAGAACGAATGGGAATAGGAGAGTCAGGGGAGACCACTGTTAAGGTAACCCCTGCTGAAACAGGGGTGAGCGGGCCTTGCAGACATATGAGGGAAGGGTATTCCAGGTGGAAGAGCCAGCTAGGGTGCAGACCCTCTGACAGGAACCTGGCTCATTTGAAGGGTAGCGGGGAGGACAAGGTGAGTGGAGCAGATAAGAACAGTGAGATGAAAGTGGAAATGGGAGGGTCAGATGGCATAACGATTGGTGAGGCATCAAAGGCTCTGGCCTTTACTCTGAGTGAGATGGGAGCCAGGAGAAAGTCTGAGCTCAGAAATGACATGATCTGATGTACATTTTCACAGGATCCCTTTATTGCTGTGTGGAGGATTGACTGTAAGAAGCAAAAGTGCAAGTAGAGACCAGCTAAGAGATTGGTGCAGTCATCTAGGTGAGAGAGGATGGTGACTTGACCATAGATACGGCGAGAAGTGGTCAACCAGTAAGATTTGCTGCCAAATATGATGTGAGATAGGGAGTCAAACATTATTCTCAGGATTTGGCCTGGGAAATGGGAGAGATGAATTTATTACATGAGATGGGGCAGATGAGGAAGGAAGGAGTTTAGGTTTGTAAGTGTTGGGTTTGAGATGTTGGTGAGCCATCAGTGGAGAGGCTGAGCTGGCAACTGAATAATACCAGAGTTCAGGAGACAGACATGGACTGACTCTACATTTGGGAGTTGTTGGCACATGGATGGTGTTTAAAGCCACAGGACTGGATGAAATTTAGTGAGTGTAGAGGGTTGAGGACTAAGCCCTGGATCACTCTGGCATCAAGAGGACAAAAAGCAGAGGAAGAACCAACCAAGGAGACTACGCAGCAACAACCAGTAAAATAGGAGGAAAATCAGGAGGTATGCTGTGCTCGAATCCAAGTGAACAAAGTATATCAAGGAGATTACATGCCATTTATAGGTTAAATAAAGGCTGAGAATTAACAATGTGAGGTCACTAGTGACCTTGACAAGATCAGTTCCACCGGAATGCAAAGGATGAAAGCCTGATTGGAGTGGTTTAGAGAGAATGAAGAAATGGAGCCAGGGAGTAACAGCTTCCTCTTTGGGGTCTTGCTGCAAAGAGGAATAGAGAAATGGGTGGTAACTGAAGGAAGAAACGGGAGAAACAGCGGCACATTTTTACGCTGATGGGAATGATCCAATAGAGGTAAAATTGGGATGTGGAAGAGGGAGATTTGATGGAGCCATGTTCCTGAGTTGCTGAGAGACTAAGGTCTGGTGCACAAATGAAGGGACTCTTTCTAGACAGAAACATGCATAGTCCCAAGGGCATTAGTTCGCAAACTAAGCTTCATCAGAATCACCTGGAGCACTTATTAAAGCACAGATTGCTGGACCCCACCCTCAGAATTTGGTTCAGTAGGTCTTAAGTGGGATCCAAGAATTTGCATTTCTGACAAGTTCTCCGGTGGTACTGATACGGCTGGCCCAGAGACCAGGCTTTAAGAAACATCGATCTACAATTATGTGAGGTAAGTAGATGTAGTGGAAGGAATAGGTGATGTCTCGTTCTGATTGCTTTATTTTTTCTCAGTCAAGTAAAGTCATCGAGAGTAAAGGTGGAATACGAGGTGTTGGAGGTTTGAGGAAAGGAAGAAGGTATGAAATGGTTGTCTTGTGAGGAGGAAAGTGAACAAATGGGGCAAATGTTGATGATCCCCCTCCTGAGGTTGCTGATCATGAATTTAAGACACTGGTTGAATGTGTTCTCCAACCACTCTAAACTGCAGAGGTGCGGGTAGGTGCAGAGTTATATGTAACCAGGATTGTGGTTTGTCAATTAAAATAGATGAAGCAAGAGAAAGGGGCAAGGGGATGATGGTGAAGACAAGGTGGGAGGGGGATTATGATGGACCATGGATTTAATCTGGGAAAGAAGAGAGGTGCGGTATGGTGAAGTAAAATGAAAAGGTGATAATACACTTTTCTCAAAAATGAGTGCTTCCCTCTCAAAGCCTTACCCAGCTTGTCTTCATCACTCACCTCTCTGAATTTGTTAGCGTGACTCTTCCAGCCTCATTTATCTTGTGTTACTTTTCTCTATAGTACTCATCACATCTGACAAATGTGTCTGTCTCTCCACCAGAATTGAAGTCCCATTGAAGGCAGGAGCTCTTAGCTTTCTGCTATCGCCGCGGTGCCTAGAATTCTGCCTGGCATTTAGCAGCGCTCCCTATCCACTCCTGGCCAGCTTACTCTTCCCGCACGCCCAGGACATGTCCTATACTTCTGCAGCAAAATGCCTTGATTTGGAATGACATGCCTCTAAAACAGAGTGCCTAACTCTTCACATTGAAAGGCTTTGGGGAAACAGAAGTCTGGAAAAGTTTGGGTCCCAGTGCTTAAGAAGAACAAGATGAAACGGTCAGGGTTCTGCCAGGTAGCTGTTGATGACAGAGACCTAGGCCCTTGGGGCACTGCTCACTCCAGGATCCTAGAAGGCCAGCCATATTAAGTTGTTAGAGAAGACCTGGGTCCTTCTCAAGCAGACCAAAATAGAAATTCATGGAATTGTGATGGGGGGAGGAGGGGACACTGTAGATGGTCTTGCATTATTCCATTTTTGTAAAATAACTTAAAATTATATGGGTTACATTCAGGAATACACACATGCTATATACTATATACTGAATTTACATGTATCATAAAGCAACTTTTTAAAAGGTTTAGAAGGATAGATAGCAAAGTGTTATACCAAGATATATATATTTTTTATTCTATATGTAACCGTCTGGACTGGTTGTTTTAATTAGAAAAGCACTAGTAGTTAAAATGAATTTAAATCCTTGCAAAAATCATACATCAAGTGGCTTCAGAGGTCATTTCCTCTTTCCAATGAGGAAGTATGTGCACAGAGTAATTCCCTGACTTGCCCAATCAGACATCTCAGTGATGGAGCAGAGTACCTAGGAGTGAGAGCGGAAACTGCAAAGGAAGATAAAGAGGCAAGGAGCTCGTGGTTTCCACTGAGTAAGAAAAAGCTAGGAAGGAAGATCCAATATTGAAATAGCAATCTGCTGGGTAGATGCCCCTCTTCTCTTCCTACCCTGTGTGTATTTCCCCAACTCTAAACCGTATTATAGTGTAATCCTTAAACTAAATTCTGAGGACAAGAATATTATTCATTTCCCTTTCCCCCAGTGCCCAATAGCACCAACAGGGGCTCACAAAATACAGACTGAATGAATAGATGGGAAAAGCAGATGAATACACTAACACGAAAAACTGGACAAAGCAGCAAAATTGGGAGTTTCTTCAGGGAGCTTCCCCTTAAAAGGCAACTCCAAAGTAACTTTCTTTTTTGAGCACGTGAACGTTGCCTATGGCCAGCAGGTGGGGCCACAGTAACAGTTTTACAAACTTCAGCCAGCCACGCGGTCGATCATTATTTTAAAAGGTAGAAGAAAGCAACAAGCCATGCATGGCACTAATGTCATCTTTGCCCTGCGAGCAGGATAGCGTGAAATTCCAGTTCCCCGTCCCTTAGGAGACCTAGCTCACCTATGAAGGTAAAGGGTTTGGCACTGAGAGAGGCTTTTGCGCACGTGCAAAGGCAATGGCGACACCGTCTTAAACCCACATTTCTCGCGGTAAAATAGGGCAGGGGAAAAGCACACAAAATGAATGGGTATGCTGAGCGGCCCCCCAGGCTGCAGAGGGCTAGAGTTGGCGGGGTCGCGGGAGTATGGAGAGAATCAGGTTAGTAGGACAGAGGTTTGTCTCCCTGCGGGTCACGATGCAGTGGCCACTATGCATGGCCGCCGACGTGCTCGCGCCGCCCAGTCACCATCACGTCCAGTCACCGAGCCCAGCGGCTGGACGGAGCAGGGCAGGCGGGGCTGCCCTAAACTCTACAGTAGGCGGGGCTACAGAGCCAGACCAGGAAACCTGGAAGCAGGTTTGTGGGACCTTCTCCAACCCACTTAGTCTCGCTATGGATGGCTTACCCCACAGCCATGTCAGCTTTCCACGTGCAAAAAACCCTGCAGCTCAAATAGTTTCAAAGAATGGCTTCTCAGGGGTAAGGAGTTCCACCAGCTGCCCAGACACCACTAGCAGTGAGTGATACAGTCGTAAGTAGCAATACTACCCAAGGCAAAAAACAAAAATGATTGTAAACTGGCTTTATCATATCTGAATCCTAGGGACACTTTTACTCTTTCATTTTCGGAGGGAAGGGTCCTACATTCATGACACAAGATTACTTTTCCAAAAAAAAATGTTTTTCAGGGCTTCCCTGGTGGCGCAGTGGTTGAGAATCTGCCTGCTAATGCAGGGGACACGGGTTCGAGCCCTGGCCTGGGAAGATCCCACATGCCGCAGAGCGGCTGGGCCTGTGAGCCACAACTGCTGAGCCTGCGCGTCTGGAGCCTGTGCTCCGCAACGAGAGAGGCCCGCGCATCGCGATGAAGAGTGGCCCCCGCTTGCCACAACTGGAGAAAGCCCTCGCACAGAAACGAAGACCCAACACAGCCAAAATCAATCAATCAATCAATCAATCAAACATACGCATCTGATTCAAGATCCTCATTAAAAAAAAAAAAAAAAAAAAAAATGTTTTTCAAATAAAAGCAGCAATATTCAAGTGCTATCTGCTCCCTCATGAAAAACAGAAAACTTCAGTATATGACCATTTTTTTTTTCACAGGTAGAAAAAGCTCTGAACCCCTAAAACAGTTTAGATGGGTTGGAAACCAGGACTTCCCAACATTTTTGGTCTCTACTTACAAGGCTAAAGATAGAAATTACGGAAGGGTGCAAACCAACCTACAATCATTGGACCTCACTCTAGGTGAAGTATTATGCCAGGTGAAAAGCCCTCTCCACAACTCGAGGAGACTGGTATAAAAGCTCTACAAAAGTGGAGGAAGAGATGAAGTGGTTAGGTGTTTTGATTAGGCTAAATAATTCTTCACCTACAGGAGTAATAAAAACTCCACTTTAATAATCTGTTGCAATTTAAAATGCTGCTTTAAAAAAAAAAATCAACGACTGGTCTCTAAATATTCTCCAATAAAAGGAACCTTTGTTCCTTTGGGAAAATGGGGCTGGGGCACTGAAAATACAAGACTAGCCAAGAACATCTTATAGAAGGGCTCCAAAAAACATTGGGGGCATGTCAAAAAGACACAGGAGCCAACTTAAAGGAGGTCCCAATGGCCAAAGCTGGGACAATGTGAGCAAGAAATTAAATGATAGCATTGACCTATGAAATAAAATACTGAGTCCATACTGATATCACTGAATAAATAAAATGGGGAGAAGGGACAGCTCCTCCTTATAGCAGAATTCTAACTAGTATCAATGTAGAAAAAATAATAGACATTATGAATTAACATCAGGCAATTGCCACAGCAGTACCTGTTCCGGGGAATAACAATTCAAAGACATCAAAATTAGTGAACCAAAGATTGATAGTTTAAAATTATATCCCTCCACAAGTTACTTATTCATTACAAAGGGAAACAATAACTTTACAGTGGAGAAATACACCAAATACTACCTTAACGTGATCAAAGTTAACATCACCAGTAATAATACATATGGACATCATGTACCCTGATATAATGCACTAAGAAGGGCATATGATTTTTGCAGTATTCTTACAAAAAAATAATTTCAATCTAATAGTGAGAAAGTATTAGACAAATTCAACTCGAGGGGCACTCCATAAACAACTGGTCAGTACTCTCCAAAAGTGTCAAAATCATAAAAGATGAAGACTGAAGAACTTGCAGTCTACAGACTAGAGACAACTAACCATACTGTGGGATCCTGGACTGGATGCTGAGCTAGAAAAGAGACACGCCTTGAACAACCGGCACAATCCAAATATGGTCTATAGACTAGTTAATAGTACTGTATCGATATTTACTGTTTTTGAAAACCATTCCATGGTATGTAATATGTTAACATTTGGGGGAAGCTGAGTGAAGGGTGTATGAGAACTCTTCACACCATTTCTGCAAAATAAGTTTTTTTTTTAAATGGAACATGTTGGGGGAAGGTAGCCAATCAAGTGTAACTAAGATTAAATCCAGTGAATATGAGACTTGTACACATTTTGTTGATATTAAAGGTTTAAAAAATGCTTTGAATTTAACACTGATGGCACGTTGTGAGATTGTTCAGTTTCCCCTCATATTCAATAAAGGAGAACAGTAAACAAGCATGGCTACCCAAAGTCTTACATTCACAAATGACAGAACAAAGCATTAAGGGCAAATAGTCAAAAGTCAACAATTTCCACGGGCAAAGTTGTTGTTAGCAAATAAGAAAACTAGTTGAGTTGCATTTTGGGATCTTCACCAAACCAACTTCTGGACCAACTCTTTAAGAGTGAATATAATCTAATTTTTTATACTACATTACAAGGCCAATATGGTTTTTTAAAAAATACACAAATTCAACACCCTGCCTCCCTCAACACTCACTCAGGGACAGCTGGGTGAGCAGCCTTGTTAAGGGCTCCAAATTCCTTTCAGCTTGTCCTCAAAGCCATACCAGTATTTTCTATGTGATGTAAAAATAAAGACTGGGAAGGACTGGCTTAAATACTGAGGCACTAACATTTCAAACTGCAAAAAACATATTGAATAATCTCATATCCAACTTGAATACAAGGTAGGAAAATCTAGGTAAAACTGATTTTGAATTTGCTTTTCTCCAGATATTTTTTCTCTTTCAAAGGTGAAATACTAAACCTCCATTAAGCCCATGGGAGTCCTGTAGAAGTCACAGAAGTTTCAGCTAAAATTGAAAGCAATAACTGCTACATTTCCAATTCAAAATTGGGCATCTTCAAACCAATGAAAGCACAAAGGACTCCCCAGTTTGGGGGGAATATACTTCAAAAAGCTTAGCAAATAGGAATATCTAGGTATATTGTGCAGTGCCTCAGATAGGCAGAGAAAAGTTCTCAACTCAAAGTGTCAACAATAATGCTAATTACAAAATCAACATTTATTAATTTTATCGCACCCTTGATTTAGTAGCCTGGGCTGTGTAGAATAGGATGAATAAGTAATCTGTGGGCAAAACAGGGTCCAACAGTATTATAATCCATTTTCAGAACCCTTTCTTACTACAGAAGTTTTTACACATTTAACTAAATCTCCAAAATTGGGACATCTTAAGGGCTAAAAATCTTTAAGGCAGAGAAGCTCCAAACCTTAGGAAATAAACAAGGATGAATCAATTACCATTATGGTTATATGGTTCACAAAGATTCAAGCCCATTGGAATTTCTTATTCTTGGACCACATGGAATCCTGCCTAAATAAGTCATATTTCAGATTAAACACTTAAAACCTTGATACTGGGCTCTACCTACTCTGCACGTAAGATATGTGGCCAGGTTTCCTCAAGGTTATTAGCACAGTGCCTGGCACCTAATAAGCACTCACGATCAAATATTTGTTGAACAATTTAGCATAGCAGTGGCTCTACCTTCTCAGGGAAATATCCAGAAATAAAGCATTATGAATATTGGCCCACCTTCCTTTGCAGAGGTCATGGTTATCCAACCCTGGGTACAAAAGCAAGCCTGAACTATTCCATCTCAGTGAACTTTCTAAAAATGGTTGCTGTCTCAGCTCTTTAAACTCCTTATACTCCAAAGCTTTCATAAAATATAGCAGATTCAAATAATACTAATAAATGGTACTAGAAGTGATGCTCAACAGGATCTCATGTTTATTGAGAAGTGATTAATGGTAAAAAGAAAGGCAATGCCCTTTCCTCATTGGCTGAACAAGAAACTGAAGAAACATTCACTACACGTTTTACAATATTTTTCTCTTCCAAAATGCATTTCTGTAAACAAGTTTTTACCACTGTTCTTAGCTTTGAAATCAAATTAATCCTGACTTAATCAGTATAATGTACAAGAACAGAACATTTCTTAGGACTCCTAGTATTTTACTTTGAATAACAAAGGGTCAGAGAAAATGAACCACCCTTAAAGACACAACCTTGGGTAACACTGTTAAATTCTCCAAGACAAAAATTCTTCATAAAAATGTTCTTCCAGTTCGGAAGGGAAAAAACAAATTCCCACTTTCTGGGGTGGATGCCCAAAACCTTCAAAACTCAAGTGTTCTCCAAGTGCAAATGCCAAAATGGGGGGAGGAAAGGGTTTAAAAATTAGAGAAAACTGTATGCACTTACGGACTTTAAAATCCGAAAAACATAGTAAAAAGACAAAAAAACAAAGCATTATGCTCTGAAATCACAACCAAAGCCAAAATAAAAGGGACATTTTTCACCTAAACTACCTAGAGGGATTTTTTGTTTAGTTTTTTCTTTTTCTTTTTTTTTTCATTTTCCAGTTAAGTCCTATGTCTTTTGTGAAATTCCAATACTTAAACTGCAAGTCTGCAATCGTCTCTGAAGTCAATGAAATTAAGAAAAAAGTCCTAATTCTCTTGAAGGTCAATTTTTTTCCTCTTAGGATATGCAGATGCAACCGTTGCTGCAGTCTGTGCAGAACTGCCTCTTATTTCCCACGACCTTGACGTTCCTATAAGTTAAAAAAAAATTGAAATGGTTAGTTAAAACTTATCTGAACATGTTTAAGAATTAAAACTTCATAGAATAACTCAACAGAAATTTAATTATTTGTGCTAAATAGAATATTCCCCACAAATAAAAACTGACTTTTACTTCTTATATTTTAAACCAAAGTACTTGCACTCAAGCACCCCAATTAATATAAAATTATTTTTCTTTGACTTTAAAATTCTTAATTGACTAAACACATTTGTTTTCCTATTATAGTTGGTTTAGGCTAATATGTGTCAGTCCCCCCAAATATGGGCCTAAGTAACTCAAATCTATCAATGGCCTGCAGCAGGGAAGCAGCATAAGCCCTAACAGTACTAGAGTCATCCCATATTAGTCCCAAGGCCTTAAACATATTCACAGGCCTTAATTTCCTTTTTTTTAAATAAAGTGAGGATATGTCTCTGGGCTGTGGGAGAATTAATGAGTCGACATATAGAAAGCTCTTAGTCCACAGCAGGCAAGAAAATCATCCTTTTCCCCAAGGGAGAGTTTAAAATCCACTCAGAAGTGGATTTTGAAAACTGAATGCAATACTTACATTTTCCCTGAAATAGATCTAAATGCTCCTTATTAAGAATCATTGTTTATGAGCCTTTCCTAAATGTACCCTAAACAGCATTCCATTTCACACACTACCTCACTTACTGGGATTTTTAAAAATATGACTCAATCCACATGCCTTTTAAAAGCAAAACCAAAAACAAAAAAAGCAAAAGCATTAATTGGTTAGGAGCAAGCACACAGACCTGAACTTAGACTCGATTCATCAAGCTACATGAGTAGAGTCATTTGCTCCCATTCACCTTATGGTAACTATGGTTCTGAAGTTAAACATGATTCCTATTAAAAAAGAACAGCAACTACTACTTATGGGCTTCCATGTTGCAGGCACTGTACATAATGATCTTCATAACCACCCTACAAAGGACTATACTATTCCTGCTTTAGAGATAAGAAAACTAAGGCTCAAAAAAGTTACCTGACCAAGGTTACCTAAGAACCAAGATTCAAACCCATGGCTACATGGCTCTTTACCTACACCATGTCATTACAAATATTTACGTAAAAGTCAACAAAGTTAAGTGAGGCTTTGTGACGAACTGACTACTACCACTAAACTACTCCATGGATATAAAAACAGTAAATTATTCAGAAGGAACATTATCTTTTTGTGATGTCCCACTTCACATATCTGAAATTCAGAGATAAATTCACCAACATACAAGGATCTGGGATATTTTCAAAATAAGTCATTTTGAAATTTCAACCTTTATAAAATTAATTTAATAAAACAATTCACCCACACACTGTTTCTGGAAATCAAACTCAATTCAAGAATATGAAAAAGAAATTCAATCCAACATAAAAGGGACCTCAAAAGTTTTGATGTTCCTGGGCTGCAGTACTGACCCTCCCTTTCTATAGCTCTCCCAAAGTTTTGATAATGAATATATTGTTTATAATAGGAAAACCACAACTAAAAAAAAAAAACCAAAAACCCTCTGGCATGGACCAAAATGAAACTTTCAAAAGCACCTAGATTCTCATATCAATCTTTTTTTTTTTTAAATTGAAGTATAGTTGATTTACAATGTTGTGTTAGTTTCAGGTATACAGCAAAGTGATTCAGTTATACATACATATACATATTCTTTTTCAGATTCCTTTCCATTACAGGTTATTACAAGATACTGAATATACAGTTCCCCCTGTGCTGTGATAGGAGTAGGTTCTCCTATCAACCATAAACTCATCTACCTCGTTCAGTCTTTCTTAATTTGGATGGATACTATTTATCTAACCTCTCTTCTATTGCTAATCATCTACCTTTAGTTTCAGGAAATATGGACTCTTTTCTTCGTGTTTCTTGATTAAATCTCATTCCTATGCTTTTAAAAGCCAAGAATGCCTGGCCTTCTGGCCCTGGGGTACAGTTCAAAACCCCTTCCTTCTTTGAGACTTACTCAACCACTGCAGTTTTCAATGTGCTTCTAAATCTGCATCCACAATTGAAAATCAAATTGTATTGACTCATTTCATATAAAATTAGTCCCAACTCAACTAAAAGCTCCTAGAAAGCAAAGAACAGTTCTTTAGCTAAGCTCACTCACAAACTTATTTATGAGTTTAGCAGTGGATAACAGGCTACAGTTGACTCTTATGTAAAATTCTGGTTCTCATCACAAGAAAAAAAATGGTGATGGATGTTAACTAAATTTATTATGGTAAGCATTTCTCAATAAACATATATATCAAATCATTATGTTGTAGTACACCTTTAACAATGCTGTATGTCAATTATATCTCAATAAAAATGGGAGAAATCCCTAGAGGCAACTTTTGTTACCAGTTTCTTGGGTCCTTCCTGAGTTATTTTAAGCATATAAAAGCTTATTACATCTTTTTTTCTTTTCACAAGTAGCATACAAAACACACTTCACTTTGCTTTTTTTCCCCTCGCTTAATATGTCTTGCAGATTATTCAATTTTAGCACATACAGATCTGGGTTTTTTATGGGTCTGGGAGCACCCTCCTTGCTCTGAATTCAAGAACTGAAGATCTAGGGCTTCCCTGGTGGCGCAGTGGTTAAGAATCTGCCTGTCAATGCAGGGGACACAGGTTCAAGCCCTGGTCCGGGAAGATCCCACATGCCGCGGAGCAACTAAGCCTGTGCGCCACAACTACTGAAGCTCACGAGCCTAGAGCCCGTGCTCCACAACAAGAGAAGCCACCAAAATGAGAAGCCTGCGCACCACAATGAAGAGTAGCCCCCGTGTGCCAGACTAGAGAAAGCCCGTGTGCAGCAACAAAGACGGACGGACGGACAGATGGAAGGAAGGAATTGAAGATCTGTAAGAGAAGCAGTTCTCAAAGACATTATGATGAATGAAAGAAGCCTCAGACAAAAGAATACACACTGTATGATTCCAATTCTGTGAAGTTTTATAACAGGGAAAATGAATCTACGGTGGGGACAAAATTAGAACAGTAGTTGTCTGTGGTGGGGTGGGGGTGGAAATTCCTAGGATGGTAATGTTCTGTATCTTGACTGGGGTTTGGGTTACACAGATGGGTACATTTGTCAGCACTCAGCAAATATACACTTAAAATTTGTGCATTTTATTTAACTCAAAAAATACATAAAACAAATACTGAGCTCTAGTTAATGATACGCATGCTGAAATGTTTAGGGGTGAAGTATACTGATAGTGACAATTTCTTTGAAATACATCAAAAAATAAAACGGACTGGTAGAAAAAAAAAAAAACGGAGAAAAAATTCTGCCTATTATCTCATTTTAATGTAATGTAATCCCAGGAATACAAATAAACTTACATGCTCCAAATTGTACCATTAAATTAGAAAACCTAGGCTTTGCCAAATCCATTTTTCCCTAAGAAACACACTTATGGGAATTCCCTGGCGGTCTGGTGGTTAGGACTCCATGCTTCCACTGCAGGGGGGCACTGGTTCTATTCCTGGTCAGGGGACCTTAGTTCCCCACATGCCGCGCAGCTCAGCAAAACAAACAAACACACACTTATAAGTTCATCACGATGCTTAAAAACAGCATTTAAAATATTTAGTCAAAAGAAATTCAAAATAGCACTGTGAAATTGCACTTATTACGTCATCTCATTTTTTAAACACAAAGTTTGTTCCTCTATAATGTGATACTAAATCCACCTGTGTTCAATTTTGCCTCAAACGTAACATAAAACTATTCCTGGGGCTTCCCTGGTGGTGCAGTGGTTAAGAATCAGCCTGCCAATGCAGGGGACACAGGTTCGAGCCCTGGTCCGGGAAGATCCCACATGCCGCAGAGCAACTAAGCTGGTGCACCACGGCTACTGAGCCTGCGCTCTAGAGCCCCCCAGCCACAACTACCGAAGCCCGTGCGCCTAGAGCCCGTGCTCCGCAACAAGAGAAGCCACCGCAATGAGAAGCCCGTGCACCACAACGAAGAGTAGACCCCGCTCGAAGCAACTAGAGAAAGCCCGCGCGCAGCAGCGAAGACCCAATGCAGCCAAAAATTAAATAAATTCATAAAAAAAAAAAAAACTATTCCTGAATCTTAGCTACACAATTATACCAAGACGGCAAATACCACCTGTGTCCTAATGTAAACCTGTGTGACAGAAGCTTACTTTAAATTATGGAAATTACATGCAAACAACAAATGGCATTAGCTGCCTTAATCTCCTGATCAACATCAAGAAAATATCACACTGATACAATTCAGCAAGCTGATTAAATTGCTCTTCTACTTCCAGATACAATTTTGATGTGTGCACAAAAAATAAGCTTATATATTTACAAATAATAAAGATAATATCCATCTTCTCAGAGATTATAAAGATACTTAAGCATTCACATCATACCATCTTGAAAAGTAAAATGAATTTGGCACCAATAATAAAACTGTAAACGATTCACAGGATTTTAAATACTATTTTAAACATTTTTATTAAAAAAGAAAAAAAAAAAAAGGGACTTCCCTGGTGATGCAGTGGATAAGACTCTACGCTCCCAATGCAAGGGGCCCAGGTTCGATCTCTGGTCAAGAACTGCATGTCACAACTAAGGAACCCACAAGCCTCAACTAAGGAGCCAGCGAGCTGCAACTAAGGAGCCCACGTGCCAAAACTAAGACCCAGCACAACCAAATAAATAAATATTAAAAAAAATAAAAACCAAACAAAAAAAAACACTTGGGGGAATTCCCCAGAGGTCCAGTGGTTAGGACTCTGAGCTTCCACTGCAGGGGGCACAAGTTCAACCCCTGGTCAGGGAACTAAGATCCCAAAGGCCACGCAGCACAGCCAAACAAAACAAACAAAAAAAAAAATTGGTTGAAAACAGGAATGAATCAGAGGATCCTGCTTGAAGGGCCTGCCATTGCCCAATCTGAGCATTACACAGCCTTAATGATAAGTAAACAACTATCACAGTAATATCTTAATTGGGTAAGAACTGGCAATGGATGCTAAATCTAAAGAGTGAAAATCTGATAAGGAACAAGATATTTATAGCGTCTCAAACTGTTTTCCCACTTATTAAAAGGAAAATAGTACCTTTAAGTGGAGAACCAGGTGAATACCTTAAATAAGTGATCAAAGTAAACATTACTAATAACGGCATAAACAGACCATCTTATACCTCCTACTGTGATGCACTGAGGACACAAAGTCACTTATGTAGTATCCCTGCCAGAAAAGCATAATCTGAATGTACACAATGAGAAAAGGAAACCTCAGACAAACAGTGACACCTACAAAAATAAATAGCATATACTCTTCAGAAATGTCATATCATAAACAAAAGGGGTGAATGGGTGGGATGTTGGTGTGTGAGTATGTGTGTTTAACTGCAGATTAAGAGACTAAAAAGACATAAAACTGAAAGATCCTGGACTGGACCCTGGACCCCCCCGCCCCCCAAAAATTGCTACCAAGGACATTAAGACAACTGGTAAAAATATGAATAAGGTCTGTAGATTAGATAATCGTATTGTGTGTTAAACTTCCTGATTTTGAAAACTGCATTGTGCTCATAAATGCATGTTCTTGTTCTTAGGAACTACACAGCAAAATATTTAGGAGAAAAGGTCATGATGTCTTGGAACTTACTCTCAAATGGTTCAGAAAAAAATTTCACACACATCTCCAAAGAGAAT
Organism: Balaenoptera acutorostrata; assembly: GCF_949987535.1. Lineage (NCBI taxonomy): Eukaryota > Metazoa > Chordata > Mammalia > Artiodactyla > Balaenopteridae > Balaenoptera > Balaenoptera acutorostrata. The sequence goes on along the minus strand of NC_080064.1, from coordinate 22,796,509 downwards.
GATACAGCAAATGTAGCAAGATATTACATTGGTAAATCTGGGTGAAGAGTATGTGGGAGCTCTTTGCACTATTCTTTAAATTTCTCCCAGTTTGAAATTATTTCAAAGTAAAAAGTTAATAAATTGGGGGATAATTCATTTAATTCTTCTGCAAAAATTGGCTGCATTAAAAAGTTATGTTGGGCTTCCCTGGTGGCCCGGTGGTTGGGAGTCTGCCTGCCAATGCGGGGGACATGGGTTCGGGCCCTGGTCTGGGAAGATCCCACGTGCCGCGGAGCAACTGGGCCCATGAGCCACAATTACTGAGCCTGCGCGTCTGGAGCCTGTGCTCCGCAACAGGAGAGGTCGCGATAATGAGAGGCCCGCGCACCACAATGAAGAGTGGCCCCCGCCTGCCGCAACTAGAGAAAGCCCTTGCACAGAAACGAAGACCCAACACAGCCATAAATAAATAAATAAACAAACAAACAAACCCAAAGTTAAAAAAAAAAAAGATACCACTGAAGGGTGATAACACATTTCAATAAAAACTACATAACCTTAAAAAAAAAAAAAGGTATGTTTGGGACTTACCCAGTGGCACAATGGTTAAGAATCCGCCTGCCAATGCAGGAGACACAGGTTCGATCCCTGGTTCAGGAAGATCCCACATGCCGCGGAGCAACTAAGCCCGTGTGCCACAACTACTGAGCCTGCGCTCTAGAACTCGCAAGCCAGAACTACTGAGCCCGCACACCACAACTACTGAAGCCCGAGCGCTCTAGGGCCCCCATGCTGCAACTACTAAGCCTGCATGCTGCAACCACCGAAGTCCGTGTGCCTAGAGCCTGTGCTCCGCAAGAAGAGAAGCCACCGCAATGAGAAGCCCGCACACCGCAACAAAGAGTAGCCCCTGCTTGCCGCAACTAGAGAAAGCCCGCTTGCAGCAACGAAGACCCAACGTACCCAAAAATAAAAATAAATAAAAAGTTATGTTTAACAATTCATGAAACTTTGAAATGTGTTTATTTCCTCATACCTACACTAAAATCATGAAACATGAGGGTATTTTAGCAAAAGAAAAAGAAAAAAATCTGCCTATCAGCTTTTTACAAGTCTTTTAAAATGAGGGAAAAAATGACACAGAGAAGATTCTAACACAAGGACCATTATTTTAACCACTTTGGGACATTGAAACCTTTTAGGTTTCCATAAAAGACTTCTCTTACAGCAGGTCTCTTCTTTCACTTTTGTGACTATTTCCTATTACCACTGGGAATTCCACTAAATTGCTTTGACAATTTATGGTCGAAAGACTTCACTTGTCAGATGTATTTATTAACATTTCTAATTAACCAGTCCTACCTTGGTAATATTTAATAAAGAAAAAGCTGGGGTTGGGAGGGTGGGGGACAGAAGAATGATGACAAGATACACAATAAAAGGAAAGAGCAGCAGAACACATAAAAGCAAGCTGGGACCTCCAACGGGTCCAAGTCCCAGCTGGAACTGCCATAAACACAACATGCATTTGTCTCTTGTTGGACACTCCAGCTTTTATACATGAAGATGCTACTAACCCACCATAGCAGCGGATGTGGTGCAGCAAACTGGCTTTCCCCGTGGTGGTGGTGTTATGTTGCAGCCTACCCACCACCTTTTTTAACCTAGTGCTACGTGCAAGGTAGCTACAGTGAGATCTGTGGTAGCAACAGGCTGGACTGGCTAGTCTAGGTTAAGCTTCTGCATAAGATCCTCAAACACAAACACAAAATTAATCATAAAGTCCCAGTTAACCAAAAAACAGACCAAATGCTAAAAGGAAGGGAAGAAGCATTCCTAAAGCTTGAGGATACTGTGATGGTAATAAAGAATAAAGGAAAACAGCAGAGCAAGATTTTACTGAATTCACACCTCATCACAAAATTCTCACTAGGACATTCATCCTAATCTTTAAATCAGTCCACAATCTCATTGTTTATTGTTCAATGAAAAGACTAAAGAAAAAAATTTTTACAAAATAAAAATAAAGATATTAACTAAGAACGTATAAACCAGAGGAAGAAGTTTCTAGGCCTAAATATCTGGTCTGTCACTTAAACAACTAGAGGTTAATACTCACCGTTCATCCATCACATCTTAGTCCCTCCTCACCTTACATCTATAACTGTAAAATGCAAAAGTTCATCTCTAGAGGAAATATCCTAAAAGCCACAAGGTGGCAATGTTACTTAAAGTCTGCATATTTGAAATCTCTTCCTACGATATTATAAATCTGCTTAATTTTTCCTCTATTTAGCTTAATATCCTTTCTCATTTCTACTACCTACCACCCCTCTCCCCACTTTGAAGTGGGCCATAAAACACAACAGGCACACATATATTTGTCGGATATAATTTTATTAACTTTAAAGTCTGATGTCTACCCCTCAAATAAAATTTACTTAATAGCCCTCAAGTAAGTTTTCTTATATCCCCATGGTCCCTGATAGAAAAGAACACAAATTTCAGGGTCCCTGGCTGAAAATAAGACAATGCTTACATAGGTTAACATGAAAAAATAGGATTATACTAATATGACTTTCAATGCTTTACATGGCTTATGAAATCAATCTTTTTTTGGCGGCACGGGGGCGGGCTGTGCTGCAAGGCCTGTGAGATCTTAGTTCCCTGACCAGGGATTGAACCCGGAGCCACGTCAGTGAAAGCGCGGAGTTCTAACCACTGAACTGCCAGGGAACTCCCTGATCAATCTTAATAGTCTCTGATGCTATGAATATATGAGTGTTTTATATATATATATATATATGTATGTATATATATATATATATTCCCTCCCTTTTAAGATTTTCTAGGTGCAGAAATGGACACTTACTTGAAATAAATTTCTGGGAACTGGCATAGGAGCACCAGGATGAAGTAAATGCATTTAACTAATAACCTTTCCTACCATCAAATTCTTTTCCAAGACTGTTAGTAGCTGAACTCCTATATACATTTCACTAACAAGGTCAGAAGTAAAAGCCTGGATAATCTACTATTTTCAGGCCCTGAATCATAAGTCTTAACTAGTAACAGAACAAAGGGTAAGACAGATACATTAAAATATTTTCAGTTATTCTTTGAATCACTCCTTGGCTCTCCAGTAAGAGCTACATTTGAACAAAAGCTAATTTCACAATAAAATCAATTTCTGAAAGCACTTCAGAATACAGTTTAGCAAATAAGGTTTTTTAATAGCCTGTCAGTCAAATTCCCCCCCCCCCACTCCCAGCGTTTGACAGTAAGTTCAGAAAGAATGAAGCAATCACTAAATATGCTTTCCAGCTATCCGATAAATGATATAAACTCCAGTTCCACCTTCAAAAATTTCCAGTCGAACCATCCTCAACACCTCCATTAACCTCTCTAGTCCAAGCTACTGTAACCTCTCAATAGGACTTTGCCACAGACTCCTTTTAACTGATCTCCCTTTCAGTCTTGTGCCCTCCCCAGTCTATTCCAAGGGTGGGACCCCAAAATGGAAACTCAGTAGCATTAGTAAGTACCATGCCAAAAGTTACTGAAGAATGTGATAACTGATGTAAAATAAACGAAGGTGTATTTATGTGTACATACACATTTATATGCCTGAGATTATGGATCACAATAATCACTCATAAAAGACCTGTATGCAAGTACTTCACTTGTATATATACATTTAATCCTAACAACCCAGTAAGTTTTTTCCCCCATTTTCATAAAATACTGAGGCTCAGAAGTTTACTTGCTCAAATCACTGATAGTGGCAGATATGACACCATCTTCTGAGCTCCTAGCCTTTTCAATACTATGCTAACAAGAAAACAGAATCTAGGATTCATGCTTATTAATATCAACCTAGTGTATACCCACACCTAAATTTTTTTAAAGGCCCATCATACGTAATATACTTAATAGAATAATAGAATCCCTTCCCACATCCCAAAAAACTAATTACCCTTAAAAATCAGTTAACAGGCTTCCCTGGTGGCACAGTGGTTAAAAATCCGCCTGCCAATGCAGGGGACACGGGTTCGGGCCCTAATCCGGGAAGATCCCACATGCCGCGGAGCAACTAAGCCCGTGAGCCACAACTACTGAGCCTGCGCTCTAGAGCTCGCAAGCCACAACTACTGAAGCCCGGGCGCCTAGAGCCCGTGCTCCACAAGAGAAGCCACTGCAATGAGAGGCCCGCGCACCACAACAAAGAGTAGCCCCCACTCACCACAACTAGAGAAAACCCGCGCACAGCAACAAAGACCCAATGCAGCCAAAAATAAATAAAATAAAATATATAAATTAAAAAAAAAAATCAGTTAACATCTTCGGGCAACTTCAGGATGGATAGTGGCCACTAAATCTTATTGCTTAAAATTATCTAACAACTCTAAACAATGTGCTCACAAAAAGGAAGATACAATAAAATAATGTAAAACTTAAAACATTACAGCCTCTTAGAAGTAGCCATAATGTCTCTGAGGAGTAGATTACAACAAGTAACACGGAGGATATTCAGCCAAAGACATCAGCACCTTTTAATGAACAAACAATACAGGCAGTTCACTAGAGGCTCATAATATTGATAGCTGATGAAAAATACTACTCAAAAGACCCTTTCAGCCTTAAGGTAGGCCACAGTGTAAAAAGGTACAGCCAGACTTTTCAGACACATGTGAATTCTAACATTGCTTCTAAAGATGAAGTCTTTTTTGACCCAGAAATATGGCAGTTCCATATGGTTCTGATTAATATTTAATAAAAATGAACTCAACATCTCAAAAAAAGAAAAGATGAAGTCTTGAGACTAGCAGGCAGAGACTGGAAGGAGGACTACAGAGCAAAGGAAGAAACTTACAGGAAAAATAAGCATGAGGAATTTGAGGTGAGGGACATACAAAACACCACCTAATGACATTTATAATTTAAATACAAGAGAATCACCTATAGAGCTGATAAAATGCAGATTCCAAGGCCTCAACTCCAAAGGTGCCCACTCAGTAGGTGAGGAAGGACAAGAATCTGCAATGTAAGTACTCTCAGATGGTAACCTGTACAAACTGGGAAACTTCTCTTCAACTGCTTCTGATCCTTTTAAGAAATACCTAGGCAGCTTACTAAATAAAATTTCAGTTTAGTAAATCTGGGGGTAGACCTAGTTATCAGTATTTTTGTAAATACTTTCCAGGTGACTCAAAGTTTGCTTTAAATTGTTGTTACCATTTTTTTGGAATTTATACTATGAAGCTCTCACACCACGTCCACCCTGCTCCCCTCCCCACCCCTTTGCAGGCTTATGGACTGCAAGTAAGATAACATTTGTCATAAATAATTTTGAATTACCCAAGAACTTGTCTAGGGTTCTAGTTCTGCCACTAAAATGAGGTAATCTTGCAGTTTGTGTACAAAAAGAGTTAGGTAGCCTAAAACCTTCCCACTCAATTTTATAACCTTCCAGAGTAATTATTCAGAACCATTTGTGTTCTCCCTTACTCTTGCTGCCTGTCATTAGCAGCAACTCTCACAAGGTTAGGTAGAGTAGATCCAATTTGCTCCCTCTTGATGCTTGTGATGAGGGAGTTTTAAACCTAAGTGCTTAAATAAAGGTTTAAGTTTCAGCCAATTATGCTCTCCTCATATACCCAACGAAGAGTTGACTGACTACAGGTATTAGTAGATAATAGAACATTGCAGTTAGTTATTTTAAATGATAAATGTGAAGATGCAGCAAGGCCTAAGAACAGAAAAGCTTTGGGGCAAAATGAATTCCAGCTCTTCTACAACCTAACTAGTGATCTTAACAAAATTATTCCTTTTTGAATCTCAGTTCCCTAACTGAAAAATGAAGATAATCTTGGGGACTCCCTGGCGGTCCCGTGGTTAGGACTTGGAAACTTCCACCGCAGGGGGCCCGAGTTCGTCAGGGAACTAAGATCCCGCAAGCCAAGCAGTGGGGCCAAAAAAAAAAAAGAAGAAAAAAGAAGATAATCTTATTCTACAGGATTGTTACAAGGGATCAGAGGTCAGATATGGAAAGTGCCTTATGCACAAGCGCAAAAAATGGCTGAATATCGGTAAATACCTGAAGTATTAAGGGGGAAAAGCAGGATAAAATACTACATAGAATATGATTATAATTGTATAAACCGCTAACTTGTGTCGGAAAATAAGCCAAAATGATGAGTGGTTTTGTCAGGGTAGAGGAACTATGAGTGAGTTTTCTTTCATTTTCTCCACACTTTTATAATTTGGTTATTACAATGAAAAACAAATGCAAACGGAAAATTTGCAAATGCTAATATAAAATTTGCACATTGCAAATTTTTTTTAACATGCAAACAGTTTAAAAGCTCTATATGCTATCTATACCCTGACTGCCCAAAAGGTCCACATGAAGTCAAAAGCTTACATATAAGTCTACCTTTTCTAAATGGCTTCACATATTACACAAGTGATCTGTCCAAATTTTTAGCTCTGACACATGTAGCAGAGTATTAAATATCTCATAAGAACCACCAGGTATTACAACAGCAGTAAATGCAAATGAGTTGGAAAGAGCAACTGCCTGCCTCTTCCCGCTCCCCACATACCCAACAGCTTAATCTTGAAGGTTTAGCCATTTTCTTCCTTCATCTTTCTTTCCACAATCTTTTCCTATATACATCCTTCTAGACCCAACTCAAAGCCAGTCTTCCATAAAAATGACTCAACTCTGGTCTTGCTATTCTTTTCTTCTGTACTTGGTCTCATCCTGTAAAATGAGCACTTCAATACCCACTATCCTATACTGTTTCACTTATATCTCTCCTCCCTATGGCTAACTGGAGTTAAGTCAGTTCAATTAGGAATTGCTTATTCAGCAAGGGATGAAAAGCATTAGGGCACACTACTGAGCTAGTTGTTAGTCTATACTGTCTAGTTGTTATAACTAGAAAAATTTGCTCTGGAGGAGGTGGCAGCAGGATGCAAATTTAAATTGAATTACCTGCTTCTGTGGAGAAAGGCAGAAAGGATGATCTGAGCCTACCACACTCTCCTTCCTCATTTGCAGACTTGCAGATTTCAATGGTGAAGAAAGAGATCTTTTGTTTTCCCTAATTCAGGGAACAGAGCTTTTTCTCCTTCTCTACATGAAACTCCTATATAGTGCAGGTGTCAGTCCTTTATCATACAGTTCCTTAAACTAAAGCAGTCAAAGCCAATGCTGTAGCATCCCCAGCTGCTGTGAGATGTTTTTCTAATCCCTCCCTTCCTCCAAGACTAAATAACCAATACACCTAAATCAGATGCTGAAGCTGCAGATTCCTTACATTTCTTCAATTTCAAAATAGATCCCCCCACCCCCGACTCCACCTCCATGCACCATTACTCCATTTTTTGAAAAAGTCCTGTCATCCAGTGGGTTCCAAATTATGCTTCATAGAGGAGATGCTTCGAAGATCACCCAGGGAAAAACAGAGAGCTGAGCATGTGAAATCAGCCATTAATGGGGTTCTGAGTAAGGTTTTGTTTTGAGGAGAAAAAAAAAAATTCCACTTTTGAAACTGAAAGTTTGAAAACTGTCATAGGACTAATCTTTACTTCTGGCAGGTAAGCAGAATGGTTCACATCTGAGTAATTCTTGATTTAAACTATTCAGAGTAAATACTAAATGATTCTAGAATCGCTAACTACCCCTTGTCCCAAAATGTTTAAGTTTGGAAAAACGGCAGTCCCCTCTGGATCAATCTTTAGCCATAGCAAAAACAGAATACTGACATTTTTAACACCCAACTGCATTTCAGACATTGTTGTATGGTCTAATTCACCAAAACAGCCCGTACTAACTAAACAGAAGCTGGTCTTACTTCATTAAATCTCTTAAAGACTTGGAACAGACAGCTTAGAAAACTTCACAGGTTGTGAAGGGCTGGAACACTATAGAAACAACAAATGCACAGTCTGTTGAATGATGTGTGGAGACCAAAACCTTCAAACCCCTAACAAAGCACTCTCATGTTACTTTTATTCAGATAGTTGTTGGCATTTGCAGTCATCTGCTACCTCTCTACAGTCTCTGAATAAGTTGATTATACCCCACTGCTTGAAATTCTACTCAAGATATAGCCCTTTCCTTGTTCTCTTTCTAAAGCTCCAACTACTCCCTCTCAAACCCTTTCATTTGGTCCCTCTTTAATCCATCCTTTAAATTGTGTTATTGCTGGGGGTTCTTTCTTTGGCCCTCTTCTCTCAATGCACGTTGGCTCTGGAACCGCACCGAAGTAGAACACCAGCTCTGCTTTCTTAGTTTGGGCAACTGTGCAAAAGAATGTACTTTTTTCTGTGCTTCAGCGCCTTCATCTGTAAAACTAAGATAGCTGTACATACCTCACAATGATAGAATTAAATGAAAACTTACATAAAAATATGTATTCGGGGACTTCCCTGGTAGCGCAGTGGTTAAGAATCCACCTGCCAATGCAGGGAACACGGGTTCGATCCCTGTCCCGGGAAGATCCCACATGCCTCAGAGCAACTAAAGCCCGTGTGCCACAACTGAGCCTGCGAACCACAACTACTGAGCCCACGTGCCACAACTACTGAAGCCCATGAGCCTAGAGCCCATGCTCTGCAACGAGAAGCCACCACAATGAGAAGCCCGCGCAGAACAAGGAGTAGCCCCTGCTCACCACAACTAGAGAAAGCCAGCACACAGCAATGCAGAACCAACGCAGCCAAAAACAAATAAATTTATTTTTTTTAAAATGTATTCAGGGGCTTCCCTGGTGGCGCAGTGGTTGAGAATCTGCCAGCCAATGCAGGGGACACGGGTTCGAGCCCTAGTCTGGGAAGATCAACTGTGCCCGTGAGCCACAACTACTGAGCCTGCGCGTCTGGAGCCTGAGCTCCGCAACAAGAGAGGTCGCGATAGTGAGAGGCCCACGCACCGCGATGAAGAGTGGCCCCCACTCGCCGCAACTAGAGAAAAGCCCTCACACAGAAACAAAGACCCAACACAGCCAAAAAATAAATAAATAAATGTAGTCATTAAAAAAAAAAAAGTACTCAGGACAGGTGCATATTAGACACTACAAAATGAGCAATAATTTCGGCCATTATTTTTATTACCAATGTTCTTGAAGAATCTTAAACTCGTCCATGCCTTTAACCTATACTGAGAGCTGGAAACTCCCAAATTTCTATCAACAGATCTCTCCTGAGCTCCAGATCCTACTATCACCTTTCTGTCCTACAAGCACCCCAAATACTATTTCCAAAAGCCAACACATCTCCAAACCCTAACCTGTTGCTCATCCCATATTCTCTAAGTTTTTTTTTAATAACTAATCAGTAAATATTTCTACCGCATTTTTCAACTGTAACTTCCCCATTCCCACTATCATGATACAGGCTCTCACTGTCTTTCTCCCAACTATAGTAAAAAAACTCTCATTTGGTCTTCAAGTCACTTACACCTCTCTCTCCTCATTTAATAGATGACTTTAGGTAAGTTTCTAACCTGAGCTTCCATTTTCCTACCTATAAATATGGGATACTGCCTCCCGGAGTTGGTGTGGGGATTAAAGTAAAACTATGAAAGTACCTAACAAAGTCAGTGCTCAGTACGTATTTCATCCTTCCCATCCTCTAAAACGTCACTCTACACTGACTATCCTCCCTTACAATCTAAAAACATAAGTACAGGATAAAAATCCAAAGCCCTTCTTATACTAGGCCCAACCAACCTCTCCAGTTTTATCACTTATTCTTTCCATATTAAACTTCTCATTTCACAAGACCCAGTTTTCTATCTGGCAAACTCCACATATCACACAGTGGTCCATGGGCTTTGGGACTAGACAGAGACTGTGGCTTTGGGTGGAGTTCCAACATATTTTCATTTATTGATACTAATGACTTAAAGACAAAAGTGAAATAACAAAAACATATGTCAGGGCTTCCCTGGTGGCGCAGTGGTTGGGAGTCTGCCTGCTAATGCAGGGGACACGGGTTCGAGCCCTGGCCTGGGAGGATCCCACATGCCGCGGAGCGGCTGGGCCCGTGAGCCACAACTGCTGAGCCTGCGCGTCTGGAGCCTGTGCTCCGCAACGAGAGAGGCCCGCGCATCGCGATGAGGAGTGGCCCCCGCTTGCCACAACTGGAGAAAGCCCTCGCACAGAAACGAAGACCCAACACAGCCAAAATCAATCAATCAATCAATCAATCAAAACATACGCATCTGAGTCAAGATCCTCATTAAAAAAAAAAAAAAAAAAAAAATATGTCAGAACTTCACTGGCTTGTCAATTTGAGCAACTTCCTTGCTAAACTGGATAATAATTTTCAAATTCTGGAAGACTAATTCCTCAAATTTTGTTTTATTCAAAATATGTCAGGGATAGAGACACGACACACTTAAGTTTAATCTGCATTAAGGGAATTCCCTGAGTGGTTAGAACTCTGCTCTTCCACTGCAGGGGGCACGGGTTCAATCCCTGGTCGGGAAACTAAGATCCCACATGCTTTGTGGCAAATCTGTATTAATATTTTCTCCATCCCTTTAAGTCTAGACAATCAACAAAAATCAAGTCCTGATTTGTATATAGCATCTGCCAATTTCCGCGGTGTCAATAACATGGCTGACCTCAAACTACCAATGGAATACAGGAATACAGTGGGGCTGAGAAGACATGTGTAATAGCACAATACTATATATTGATACAGACATAATAACTTCAAGAGTGATGAATTTAAATATTATGGTTTAGGGCTTCCCTGGTGGCGCAGTGGTTGAGAATCTGCCTGCCAATGCAGGGGACACGGGTTCGAGCCCTGGTCTGGGAAGATCCCACATGCCGCGGAGCAACTAGGCCCGTGAGCCACAATTGCTGAGACTGCGCGTCTGGAGCCTGTGCTCCGCAACAAGAGAGGCCGTGAGAGTGAGAGGCCCGCGCACCGCGATGAAGAGTGGCCCCCACTTGCTGCAACTAGAGAAAGCCCTAGCACAGAAACGAAGACCCAACACAGCCATAAATAAATAAATAAATAAAATTAATAATAATAATAATAAATTTAATTTTTTTTAAAAAAGAAGCTTATTAACACTTAGACCTATTCCTCTGTCCTGTGTTTTTTAAAAAAAAAAAATTATGGTTTAATGGTAATCATAATGGTATTCTAAGTTTATATAGTTTAACTATAACATTTCTAACTGTAGTTTACAATGTAATTCAATGTAAATAGAAAGGCATTTAAAATACCTTTTTTTTTTTTAAAAAATTTATTTATTAATTTATGGCTGTGTTAGGTCTTCATTTCTGTGCGAGGGCTTTCTCTAGTTGCGGCAAGTGGGGGCCACTCTTCATCACGGTGCGCGGGCCTCTCACTATCGCGGCCTCTCTTGTTGCGGAGCACAGGCTCCAGATGCGCAGGCTCAGTAATTGTGGCTCACGGGCCTAGTTGCTCCGCGGCATGTGGGATCTTCCCAGACCAGGGCTCGAACCCGTGTCCCCTGCATTGGCAGGCAGATTCTCAACCACTGCGCCACCAGGGAAGCCCTAAAATACCTTTTAATACAATGTATTTAATGTTTAAGTTTATGCAATTTGTTTAATAACAACTGTGTTTAACAACTAGCTTGCTAAAATTCTTGAAAGCTAAACAACTGGCTCACAATTAGCTAGCTCTAGCACATTATTGGACTTGGACATTGAAATACCAACTCCACCACTTGTTAGCTATGAGACCTTGTATAAATAACCTCTTTGAGCCTGCTTCCTCATCTAAAATATGAGAATGATACATTAGATGAGATAGCTAAACTTTTATGTATACCATGTGCCAAGCACTGTGCTATCATTTAAGTGCTGATTACCCAGTTACTCATTCTATTTGATATAGATCAAATGTTGTTCCCCCATAAAGACTTTCTTAATTTCCCCAAATTTATCACTTCTCCAGAAAGCCAAAATACTTCTTCGTCCCTCTATTACAGCCCTTATCTCATATTTTATCCATTTTGTTGTCCGCCTAACAACACTGTCTGGTCCTAAGCCAAAGATGGTGCCTTGTTTATCTGTTCTATCCTAGCAATTAACACAAACATTTGGGGGCTTCCCTGGTGGTCCGCCTGCCAATGCATGAGACACGAGTTCAAGCCCTGGTCCGGGAAGATCCCACATGCTGCGGAGCAACTAAAGCCCGTGGGCCACAACTACTAAGCCTGTGCTCTACAGCCAGCGAGCCACAACTACTGAAGCCCGTGCTCTAGAGCCCGTGAGGAGCCACAACTACTGAGCCCGTGGGCCACAACTACTAAAGCCCACATGCCTAGAAGCGCGTGTTCCCAACAAGAGAAGCCACCACAATGAGAAGCCTGTGCACCACAATGAAGAGTAGTAGCCCCCGCTCGCCACAACCAGAGAAAAGTCCGCATGCAGCAACAAAGACCCAATGCAGCCAAAAATAAAATAAAATAAAATAAATTTTAAAAAAAACACAAACATTTGTTGAAAGATGGATACAAACAAAGGGCCTGCTTCAAAGAGATCCAAATTCAGTATCACCTATTCTCTTTTGGTTCTCCTTTAACAAGGCTACAGAAAGGCATTTTATCCACAAAGCAAGGAAGGTGGTGAGTAATACAAATAGAATTCCCTCAACCCTACTGGCAGAAAAACAAGTAAATTTATCTGCAAGACAGAAGAAGACATAGATGGCCTTAGAATTTTACAAAACGTTCAGGTTTGCCATCCTGATTAAAACAGGATGCTCACTCACTAGTTCTGAAGAAGCAATTTAAAACAGTGGTGGAGTGAAGTAATGTTAAATGGAAAGAACAGTACTGCATGGTCATTTCCTAAAGATTTAATAGTAAGAAAACAATATATTTGGCTAAAGTGATGTTTCTTTCTTTTCTGGTTTTTGTATCACTAAAACTTGGATATTTAAAATTTTTTTCTAAAGTTGAAAATGGAGCCAAGATGATTACCTCAAACATTTGTAAACAAGGGACAAAATGCCCAAATTAAAGGGTTAGGAGGAAAAAGATGGCTGTAAGGAAAAAAAAACTTCCTTATATAAAGAGAAATATTACTTGTGCCAACACTACAGGAAAACTAGATTTTTTTTTTTTAAAGGAAACATTTCTCAAGTAATCACTTCTATGTTCCTTTGCTAAGTCTTTATTACATTTTAGGTAATAATTTTTTTCATTAATACACAGTAAATATATTAATAACTACCCAAACACCTAATCTATACTAAGATTCACTGAGAATCCACAAATCCTATCTGTCATCTATCTCCTTCTGTTCTCAAGTCCTTTCTTATGTTTTATATGTAATTAGTATTTAGGTCAGAAATTATAAAACACAAACAAAAATAAGGTCTTACTTTTTAAGACCTGTTTTGTACCATCAATTCCTCTCCATGAACCTCAAATGTTATCTTGGGCCACCTAATCCTCTTTTACTCCTCGGTTTCTCTGATCTAAACTACCCCATGTATGAATCTTCTCTACAATTTACCTAATAAAAGTTCTTTTAGTCTCCTCTTGAAACCCTCCTGTGACTAAGACTCCATTTTTAGAAAGTTCCCCCTTTATTTACAAAAATCTCCCTCCCTATAACCTTTACCTATTGGTTCCAGTGCTGTCACTAGCATGAAGAATCATTTGATAACAGCTATCATATTCCCCTTATAAATCATCTCTACTAAGCTAAACACTACTATGAGAAATAAGATAACATGTATAAAGCACATTGCAGGAAGAAATGAGCTATATATATACAGTAATGATACCTATTATTACAAAGTACTGGTTCACCTTTACTTCTACAAGTTTCCCATTGCCTTTCACTGAAGGTTACATCAAGGACCTCCACCATCCTAACTCAAATTAGACCTTACTCCTCATTCTCTTAAACTCTAGTACTTTTTTTTAAGCCAACTTTGTATCTCTCTCAGTAGATTCCTTCTATATCCAACTAACTGCATAAACATTTCATTTAACTCCCTTTTCCTAATCTAATCTCCAAACTTCCCTTCCTGGAAACCCATTCCACAAACTCCAATTAGACTTTTCTTGAACTGTACAGGAATTCCTATTCCAACCTATTATCTCTACAGTGTTATTATCTATACAGATTTGGGCTGTTCTGAACCATGTTCACTCTTCTCAAAACACCTCTGGCTATCTTCTATACATCTTCCAAGGCTCAGCTCAAGAGATCACTTCTTCCAGGATTCTTCTATGATCAATCAACCCACAGCCCAAGCTGCGTTAGGCAATCTTCAAGCTTCCAAACTGGCACCTTGTGCATGCCTTGAGAAAACACTTTTCATTTTGTATTGTTACTTGTCACTTATATAAGGCTGCCTGACAATACATTCGTGGTTTCTCTGTAGCGTCTAGCACACAGTAAAGCTGTTCAAAGAAAAGATAAATAACTTCATCTCAATTCTTAAACACCATAATAAATTTTCAGTATGTCCAAACACACTCCAAGTCACCATTTTTAGGTCTTCTGCTTGAAAATCAGAATAATCCTAAAGGTAAAGAAATCCTGCTATTCTCACTTAATAGCAATGAAATTTTTAAAAACATACACCTTAAGCTGTTGTCACTATAGTAATATTTTCTCTAGGTCTGTCTCTCCTAAATCTCCCCTTAGCTTTCCAGTTATTCAGAAAAATCTTTACCCAAGTGCCTGATTGAGTCTAATGTTGGGCTAGACTTTAAGAGAATTACACAGCCCTCAGTCTCCCCTACTAGACTATCTTATTTTTACCTAGAGTTAAAAAGCTATAAAGATAAGACAAAACTAAACCAACTAGGGACTTCCCTGGTGGCACAGTGGACAGGACTCCGCACTCCTAATGCGGGGGGCCCGGGTTCAATCGCTGGTCAGGGAACTAGACCCACATGCATGCTGCAACTAAGAGTTCGCATGCCACAAATGAGGAGCCCACGTGCAGCAAACTAAGGAGCCCTGGAGCCACAACTAAGGAGCCTGCCTGCTGCAACTAAGACCGGGTGCAACCAAATAAATAAATATTGGGGGGGGAAAAAAGAAAAAACTAAACCAACTATTTTATGAAGTTCATTTAAAAAAAAAAAATCACTAATGCAGGGAGTAACTCTCCCTTTATGCCCCACTATTCCAAAGTTGAGACAGAGGAAAAGATTAACTAACTGCCATCATCTTCTGAATAGCTGACAGTAATACTCAACAACAACAACAAAATTTTAAGAAAAAAGCTCATATGGCAATATATAGCACCAGCAAGACCTTCAAAAACATATATCCTTTGACGCAGCACTTAAGGATAGGTATGAATCAATATTTATATCTTAGGATGTTTACAACAGTGTTACTTTAGCTGGAAAAAAAATTATAAAGAAGCTGACATATTCAGTAATGGGGACTGGTAAATTACAATAAATTTTTGATAGAATACTATGAAGCCATCAAAAGTGATGTCACAGCTATATACACTAATATGTATAAAATAGATAACTAATAAGAACCTGCTGTATAAAAAAATAAATTCAAAAATTTTTTAAATAAAAGTGATGTCACAGGGCTTCCCTGGTGGCTCAGTGGTTAAGAATCCACCTGTCAGGGCTTCCCTGGTGGCGCAGTGGTTGAGAATCTGCCTGCTAATGCAGGGGACACGGGTTCGAGCCCTGGTCTGGGAAGATCCCACATGCCACGGAGCAGCTGGGCCCGTGAGCCACAACTACTGAGCCTGCGCGTCTGGAGCCTGTGCCCCGCAACGGGAGGGGCCACGATAGTGAAAGGCCCGCGCACCGCGATGAAGAGCGGTCCCCGCACCGCGATGAAGAGTGGTCCCCACTTGCCGTAACCAGAGAAAGCCCTAGCATGAACCGAAGACCCAACACAGCCAAAAATAAAAAAAAAAATAAAATAAATAAATAAAGTAGCTATAAAAAAAAAAAAAAAGAATCCACCTGTCAATGCAGGGGACACGGGTTCGAGCCCTGGTCCAGGAAGATCCCACATGCCGCGGAGCAACTAAGTCCGTGCACCACAACTACTGAGGCTGCGCTCTAGAGCCCATGAGTCACAACTACTGAAGCCCACGCACCTAGAGCCCATGCTCCTCAACAAGAGAAACCACTGCAATGAGAAGCCTGCGCACCACAAGGAAGAGTAGCCCCCGCTCGCAGCAACCAGAGAAAAGCCCGCTCGCAGCAACACAAACCCAACGCAAACAAAAATAAAATAAAATTTTAAAAAGTGATGTCACAGAAGAAATAACAAGTAGAGGAAAGTTCTAAATAAATGCAGAAAGCAGTTTACAAAATAGTATCTGAAGTATACAACAAAGTAAACGAAGTCACTAAAATTTGCTGGAAGTGTCAAGCCAGACAGATCCAAAATATCCAAGCCAGACAGATCTTGAAGGTTCTATGGTATTGAATTAGATCATGTGACAGAACAAGGCAAAAATGGCTGTAGTTCTGCTTCAGTGTGTTCTGCCAAGCAACATGCCCAATCACGGAACTTTAGAACAGCTGTGACATCATTTTCAGGATGATAAGTATTTCCCCACTGACTGAGTTTCCATTTGGCTGGAAGATTTTTTCAATCTTGTAAATAATACCAAAGCACATATACAAACACCCCACTTAAGGGAGTCAATGCTTCAATGAGCTATCAGTCCCATTATCATGAAACTTGTTTTGTCTTGGAAGCCTAATAAAAACTGGAAGAACAGTTTACAGTCAGTTATGTAAGGATGTTAAAGGGTAACAGTGGGCAACACAGGAGTAAGGCAATACTGACTGAAAGGGTAGCTGGGTTTGGAGGCAATCATAGGGACCTTCCAGAAACCCCAGCAAGCTCTTCTTAAAGAAAGTAAACTAAAAAGTAATCTGAGACAAGTATAATTGAAGCTTTTAAGTTTTTACTTTTGGTGGTTTGTTCACCAGCCTCAGAAAAATTAGGATACTCATTCATCAAAAGTTTTTACAGAACTGTTTTAAGAAAGAGCCATTAGTTAGCTTAACAAAGACCCTAAACCTTGATTATTATTACACTCACTGAAAACACAAGGCTAGTCAATGAATCTTACACCTACTTATGAAGTTTTATCATTCACTGAACCACTCAAGTGAATTAATACAAATATATACTTGATTAAAAGTGCACACAAATTAACAATCCTCAGACTTGCTACTTCACTTTTAAACACAAGCTTCCCCACTAGTTCTAACAAATACAGATTTATCCTAGCAGCTATGCTGCACATTCCAAAAAATATTCCTATCTTTGCCTTCCTGCTTTTAAATCACAAGATGTAGGACAGAACTTTGCAGATGAAAGTAAGCAGATTCTTAATATGCGACAAATATTGTGCATATTTCAAGTAGTTAAACCAAGCACCTGGATGCCCCGCACACACGTTAATAATCTGCTACGCCACTACACGATGCCTAAAAGGCCACAGCCTCCGTCCTTGTTCCTCTAGAAACAGAAGCCTGTGAAGACATCTTCAGAGCCTTTCAGATGTTTGGCAAAAATAATCAAATATCTTTTTTCTATAGATTCTGGAGGATTTTAAGTTAAACTGTTAAACTCTGGGAAAGGGAAGAGTTTAAAGAACTAAACAGTACCAAGTTTTTTCTAACAGCCAAATTTCCAGTAATCTGGCTCTATCTCCCCAATACTTTCAGCATCACTGACAAGTATATCTCTACACACTGGAAGATAAAAGAGTCAACCATACTGGGCTTCCCTGGTGGCTCAGGGGTTAAGAATCCGCCTGCCAACGGAAGGGACACGGGTTCGAGCCCTTGTCCGGGAAGATTCCACATGAAGCGGAGTAACTAAGCCCGTGTGCCACAACTACTGAGCCTGTGCCCTAGAGCCCGCGCGCCTAGAGCCCAGGCTCCGCAACAAGAGAAGCCACTGCAATGAAAAGCCCACTCACTGCAACTAGAGGAAGCCCGCAAGCAGCAATGAAGACCCAATGTAGCCAAAAATAAAATAAACAGTCAACCATCCTGCTTTAGTTAGACAACTATGGACCTCTGATTCTGTGTTATGGAGGTCGAGAATCTACCAGAGCAAACTTACTCCTTTGAGCAGTCCTCCTCCCACTGCTCAAAGGAGTAAGTCTTTATAGAGGCATAACAAGTGCCTCAGGTCCTAGATCAATTACATAAGATCCCTATGAATTAATGACAAATTCAAGGAAAATGTATTTACATTAAGTCTGTTAGGTTTTGTTTATTTTGCATCTGAAGCTAACCACTCAGGATTCTATCACTAATATATACATATGTTTTAAAAACATTTTCTCCTTGTCATTATCTTTTCACCTACTTCCTATACTTCAGTGTGTCTAACTTCTGGATAATATGATCTGCGCCAACCAGTATTTTATCATTTTCTTATGGTCCTAGAGTTTACGCTCAATACATGGGATCAAGCATTACCAACCCTTTCAAATAAGTTCAACTCTTTACTTTGGAACTATTCCCTATCACTCTGTCCAAGATTCCCACTTGTTACAGAGGAAACGAGAAAGTGAATCTTTAGGAATACAACCAAATGTTAAGAGCAAGAGGCCAGCTTTTTCGTATGATCTGCTTTCCAAGTTTTATATAATTACCTTTTCTAATGGGAAAAAGATTTTGAAAAAAGTGATTAAGCAGAACACTACAAAAGATAGAAGCAAGGAAGAAAGGTCTGAAAAACATCCTCTTAACACTGCCAGTTGTCATCAGGCAGGCAGAAATGTCAGGGCTTGGTGACACACCAATTCTTGTAAATAACCACAGTACCCCAGCAAGGCCAAAAGTTAATTCCAACAGAATCATCTTTTTCTCTGCCACATTACAGCCTCAATCTTTTCCTACTTTCATTTCTACGTTTCTATCACTTCAATTATTCCCTTTGCGTATTCTTCAGACTCATTCTTCACCTCTTTCTGCATCATGTAAAGCCAGTTTCTCTACGGTTGTTTCTGCTTTCCTTTAACTTACATCCACATTTCTGTCCTCCATTAATGTTCCCATATTCTTTCACACTAAGGTTCAAATAATAAGACCAATTATCCTCCATTAAGGCTTGAACTGTTAAGTGATACTTATGTTATTTACAAAGCTTTTATTAATGGTTACTGGTATAATACCTCTCCTGTTCTCTCTAGTTCCTTCCCCTTCCCTTACAGTCTTAAGAAGGGTAAGCTGGTTACCTTTTTAACACTTTCTTCTTCCTCTTGGCGTTTCTCATAGTGTGAGAAGTCATCAAAAATGGAAGTGGTGTGCTTGTAGCTGGCTATGATTTTCAACACCTGCTTAGCCTTTTCCAGAGGCACTTCCTGAGTGTCCCTGGAGTTGGTCACTGGTTTATTCTCGTTGTTCTCTAGGCGAATGTGTCGCAACTGGCTATTGGGAACGTCCTTCACAAAAATCCACCTGACATCAAAACGACCCTTCCATTTGTCCTGGGACCACACACCTGCACATGTGTTGTAGTCCACAGCAGATTTCATTTCTGCAACGCCACAGAAGTGTCCACTGCCGTTGACACTGAAAAGTAAGTAAACGGGGCCCTTCCCGTTCATGGAGCGATAAGCAGCATCCAGTCTCTTGTTCCCATGCTCTGTGCTGCACCAGATATTATACTTAATGGAACGGTGGATATCGTCCTCAGAGTAGCTCTTAATGATGAAAACCCGGCCATGTTTCAGATTCCAGTCAAAATCCTTGGGGTTATAGTTATTAATGGACCGCAGCTTCTCCAACACTGGGTGAGGTTCTGAAGGAGCAGATCCAGATCCAGCCTGAGACTGTCCTACTCCATTACCATCCACCCCATTATGACCGAACCCACTGCCACGGTTCCGAGGTGCTACCCAGCGGGTTGGCTGAGCTGCCTGTTGCTGCACTGAGAGCTGGGCAGGCTGTGGTGGTGGGGGGGGCAATGGCTGTGTCTGTTGCCCTACTGATGCCTGAGCCACTGGTGGGCTATTGTTAGCCTGCTGACCTACAGGCTGCGGAGATCCCTGGGTTGGCTGCTGACCTATGTTCTGAACCAAAGCCTGTGAGGGGGTTTTTGCCACAGGACCCTTGTTATCCCAAGTTCCAATATCCATGTTATGTTTTATTGGAGGTGGTGGAAGACTTGACCCTGCAATGCCATTCTTGGTCTTCAACTTGGGTTGCTGTTTCGCAGGCTTGCTAGCAATATCAGCCCAAGATGCTGGTTTTGGAGGAGCAATGGTAGCTGGAGGCAAACTATTGGAAGCCACGATGTTACTAGTAATGGACCCGCTACCAACAGCAGAGCCTACAACTTTTGGAACATTGCTTGCAACTTCTGTGCTACCCAACTTCAGGGCTGCCATCCCCTGGTCTATAGTATTCATGCCAGGAGCCTTATTGAGGGTCTCACTGGCAAAAGCTGACTGTCCATCAATCATGGCTCCACCTAAGGAGCTAGGTGCATAAGCATAATTGCTACTATATCCAGAGCTCTGAGTAGACTGTCCCTGAGAACTGTTATTTCCCCAAGCTGAGAAGTCAATCCCACTGGGAAAGAAGTTAAAACCATGCTGACCAAGAAATGGAGTGCTACCCAGGGCTCCTGGTTGTCCGAACATTGCATCTGGTAGGAAGTGAGGCTCTCCGTTGCTCAGCTGTCCATAAGAAGTTAGATAGGGCATGGCTGTGTCACCCCCGGTAGACCAAGCAGCTTCACCCAAAGAATAGGAGAAGCCAATGGAGGGACTGTAGTAACTGGGTAAGTAGGAATCTGACATGGCAGTATATGCATTATTCTGTGGAAGAAGAAAAAAGGGTAAATTAAAACTAAACACAAAAATACATAAAACGACCAGGACATTTCCTCTCCCAATTATTCACACAATTCGAATATTTCAGTCATTACCATAAAAAAGGAGAGTGACCTTTTCAGATGGTCTCTTCCCATAAACTTGCTATTTTTATAGACTTAGATAATATTTTGGTTTAATAACTAAACTGTTTAAACATTTAAAATTAAACTGACATACAGTGAATACCAGCCTTACCTTTTGGTGCTACAATTCAGAAAAGGGAAAACCCATCATCTCACTAAGTTTAAGTCTTCCTCTATAGATGTACTGAGATGATGCCTTCATTAAAACCACTATCTCTGGACTGAAGGAGTGGGAATATTGGCAGAAAGAAAAAGCATTCACAAGAGTTTCCTATTAAAACTTACTATATGATAGATAAAACAAAAATAACTGGACATTTCAAGTTCTATCCCAAAAATCTGTGCAGCCATTCCTCAACCATAAACCAAAAATCAAGGTTCAGTACACCTAGTTTATAGTAAAGCCTCCTGGCAAACCATCTGGGAACATCAAGAGATGCCACTATTTAATTATAACCTGGAAAGAAAATGCACAGTGACTTCCAGAGGATTCAAAACCAAAAAAAATGTTGCTACCTGTTTTGCTTCACCTATAAAAGTTAAGGCCGTAAGCTAAAATGCACACCTAACTTTTTCATTAAAAACAGGAATATAATTCTAAAGACACAGTACAGTCCATATCTTTAAAAAAGGAATCATCCTTCAGAATGACAACCAGAAATAAAGTTATACGCAACTAATCTTCACATTAGAAGATAGATTACACTGCAGAAACAGTCTTACTTTCATTTATGCTGACAGTTCTTTTTTATAAATCCTATAACTCACAAAGTACTCCCTTAAATGAGAAGCCAGAGATACAGAGAATTGGTTCCTATAGATATAGACTCAGCTCAACTCAAAAATAGACTACTTTAACTTCAAAACAGCTCTGGTATCTAAGAATCCACTAACTAGTCAATAGGGAGTTTTGTTCTTAAGAGACTTGGATGACCATAACTATGTCAG
Organism: Balaenoptera acutorostrata; assembly: GCF_949987535.1. NCBI lineage: Eukaryota > Metazoa > Chordata > Mammalia > Artiodactyla > Balaenopteridae > Balaenoptera > Balaenoptera acutorostrata. Next base: position 22,774,628 of record NC_080064.1, on the reverse strand, counting down.
GCCTTAAGTTTGCATTACCAAAGCCAATAGTACTTCTCCCTAGCCACTAAAACACATCTCCTGAAGATTAAATATTTCAACTAATATAGTTTGATAAACGGTGGTGCTTCTCTCTGCCAATTCTAAATTTTCTTTTAAAAACCTAAGTCTTTCACATATACCCTCAAGTTTAAGAGAAGTCTATTTCTCGAAGACAGTGTTATAATTTTAACAGCCCCAAATCCATTATGAATAAGAAATTCAGTCCACCCTTAATAGATTAAGCCTGAAGAATTATTCCAATATAAGGTCATGAAAAACTGGTTAAACTAATAAGAACCTGCTGTATAAAAAAGTAAATAAAATTCAAAAATTTAAAAAAAAAAACTGGTTATAAAGTAGATGAAATAGCCTTGACAAACGACAGAGAGTATCAGATTATGTCTATTCAACCAAAATTTATATTTCCCCCCCCAAATTTTTCAAAAATATTTAAGCTTTAGCTTACTTAACAAATAAAATACAAACACACTTAATATCACAGGTTATGCCACTATAAAGCTGAATGCCTACACCTGAACTGGCAGGTTCCCACATGCCCCTGAGCTCAAAAATCTGAATTACACAATGTTTCACAAGAACTACCTAGAAGTATGTTTCCAAATGCTCCCACTCTCCTTGTTATAATGATTATGTAAGCAAACTACCTCAAGAGCAAGAACCCATTAATAGTTCATTCCTCTACTTCCTTTCCTACTTTTCCTGATTAACTGGTTGTCTTCTGCAAAAACTTTTTTCCAATCACTTGCTTAAGTGGTTTCTACACTTTCAATGTAGAAAATTCTACACAAGGGATCAAAAAGTTTTATGTAAGCATTAGGCCCAAACATGCGCACGCACTAATGTCAAGTTATTCAAGACTGTTATGTATATCATACACCATCTGTTCAGAATTTATATAAATGTTCCACAAACTTTTTCATCTTTTAGGATATTCTGGATAAGTTACTGTCAATTTTCCTTTTGGTTTATTAGTCTGGTGAGTTATACTTATTAGCTACAACTTTGTGACTGTCTTTGGGATCCAAGATAGTAACACAAAAGAACTGCTGAATCAAAGAAGTCTCTGTGCACAGTTCATGTTCATATATGGACCTACATGCAACTAATCTTCACATAAGAAGACAGATTACATTGCAAAAACTGGAATTCCATCATTCTTGATCTCTGTTCTCAACAGTATTTTATCTTCCTTCAACTCCGTTTTGTAAATTCTACAGCTCCCCTAAGAAGCCAGATATATACAAAATTACTCTTTACAGATGTAGATAGAGCTCAACTTGAAAGAGTACCCAGCTCCAAAATAGTTCTGATAACCTAAGAACCCACTAACTAGTGACTAGACAAAACGAAGATACTCAGTTCTGCAGCACTGAATAAAGTTCAGGTGATTTTGTTAATTTTTCCCATCACATATGAATCCAATTTTCCTAAAAGAAAAATGTTTTGGGGATGAAAATATTTAACACCGGAAAGTATTCTTAAGTTTTGCACTGTTATATTCTTGCTAAGGAGGAAGAACTACTCAAACAAGTGTTGCTGTTAGTACACTGTAAAATGTTATCAGTACTAGCCTCAGAGAATGGTATGTTTGCTCACAACACAGATAAGAACCTTAACAGCCTATGACATTTGTAGCAAATGGTTTTATAACATATTGACTGATATTAAGAAAGTCATCCCCTGAAAATGAGATTTATTGATAGAGCAAAGAAAGAATAATGGTATACTGCATCCTCTGATCAAGCACGAAAATGGTTAACTACTCACGGGCCTTGCCTGTGGACTCAAGTAAGGTTCAAAATCATCATCATTTAATCCATCCTTTTGATGTACAGATCCATTTTGTACTAAAGGAAAAAAAATTCAAATTAGGAGTGTCTCAATCGTACAATCCACCTCCCAAATTAATCAAATACCTCCTAACCAGAGAAAAACCGTACTACACAGAGCAAATAAGTTTGGGTTTCGAAAGGATAAAGATGAGAGTGAATGCTGAGCAACATTCGTAAAAATGTCTCCCTCCACCCAGAGCAAGTTGATCTAAAAAGGTCATTTTATTGGCTCCTCTAGATTTCTATTCCCTCCCGCTTCCCCTCCCCCATCACATGTGAGCACTTCCAGAGTGTGATCCACGAGGATGAAAAACAAAGGACTTCTAAGACCTACAGGAAACTAAGGACCTGGGACATTTCAAAACCGAATCCACCCCCACCCCTAATGAATTACTCCTTGTTCACTAAAAAGCTGTTCGCCAGCTGCAGGAACACACCGAAAGGGTCAAATACTTAACTGTGAGGCACCTGCAAACTGAGCGGCTTCCGAAAGGTCCTCTCCCCGGGGCGCTTCCCGGAGACCCCGCCCCCCCCCACGCGGGGTCCCCCGCCCGCCCGGGGCCACCGGCGTAGCTAGGCTCACCTTTGTTTCCTTGACCTTTTGGTCTCTGCGGGGGAAGGAAACGTCGCCGAGCAGCACATCGTCCGAAGAAAAAACGGAAAAGGAGAGACAAATTAAAGCCGGGACCGATAAGGGAATAAAGGCGCAGGCCTAAGAAGAGGCGTCAGGAATGGGGTGAGGAGGAGGCTGAAGATGGGAGGCGGGGGAAGCGCGACGCTGGCGGGGCCCAGGGGGAAGAGGGGGCCGCGCCACAAACAACGCGAGGGGACCAGGGCTTCAAAGAAGGGGAAGGAAACAAGAGAAAAACGAGGCCCGCCGAGAGGAGGGGACGCGGCGCGGCCGGCGGTCTCCGAGGCCCAGTGAGGAGCGGGGAGAGCGGGCCGAGGGCGAGGCGCTGGGCGCGGCCGGCCTGAGAGCCTCAAAATGAGGCCCGCTGAAGGCGCCGCCTCGGCTCGGCCCGACCTGGGGCGGCGGGCCCGGGCCTAGTCGGGCTCCCTCTCGCCTCACACAATGGCCGAGGCATGCGGGCCGGGCCTGTACCTGCTCCAAGAGGCTGCTGGCCGACATGGCTCTCGGATCCTCACGGGTGGCGACGGCGGCGGACTCTCCTCACGGTGGCGGCGGCAGCGGATGAGCCCCGGCGACGGAAGCAGGCGGCGCGGCGGCGGCTTTTGTCCCTGACACTCGGGGGCCTCGGCGGACGCAGCGGAGACACAGCGCGCGGCTCGGGCTCCGGCTCCGATTCGGCGACGCTCTAGCCCAAGAGCTCAGCGCCCGTCTCTATGCCTTTACGCGCGCGCCCGCCCCTCGCAGCCGAAATAAGGGCGCCGAGCAGCGGAGGCGGACGGCGCGCACGGCGCGACGCTGACTCTCACATTCGCTCACCCACGCTGAAGGGGCCCGGCGCGAAGCGCTCCGGGAAGGCAGAGGTGGGGCCGCAGCGCCCTCTGGTGGGCTGGAGGAGCGGAAGCGGCGCGCGCGGCCTCCCCGCCCCCACCGTCTTGGGATTGGGGCCTAGGAGGGTGGGTCGGCCAGGGTCGCACCACGAGGTTTTGACTAACAGCTGGAGGGAAGGGAGTAGCTCTAGCTTGGGGGAACCCACAAAAGCTGGTTTTTCAGTGAAGAAGCGAACCCCGAAGGCTGAGAGGCCTTAAAATAAACCTGCTTCCCAGTTGCAGATGGCACCCCACCCCCATATGGGGGGGAACACGAACAGGAGTCACAGAGCCCCCAGGGAAAGTTCAAGGGGGCCCTGCCCTGAGTAAAACACCCCCTCACCTGGTTATCCTCCTCTGTTAGCAAGCTACAGAAAGAGGGCCCAGAGAACAAAAATATCCAGAAAACATCCGGTCCCCTGAGAAAGAGATTCACCCTTTTGCGTTGCAGGGAGGAGAATCTGCAATTCTTTTTTAGGGATGTCGCTGGCCCCCATGATAATCTGTTAAACTGTGGACTTTATTTCCAAGAAAAACACACTTCACACAACCACACAAAATTTTACGTGTTCTTTCAACGAGTCCTTACCTGGGGAAGAAAGGAAATAAATGCTATTTGAATACCTGCTGTAGACTAGGCTTTGTTGTTAGGTGCTTTCAAACATTAAAGGCTTTCAGCATCTTCAAAGTAGCTGTCAGTCAATCCGTTTTATAACTGAGGAAACAGAGAGGTTAAGTCATGTGCCCAAGGTCACAAAGCTATTAAATAATAAGGTTTGCCTGACACTGAGAGGAACATAATAGTGTCCCTCCACCCCCAAGAGAAATCCTGTATTCAGGAACCAGAATCCTGAGGAGATCTAAAGGATGGATGGGCAGAAGCATTCTTAATCAGAGGCTAACCTGACTCCTGCAGGGATATTTGATCCCAGGACAGTCCATCTCCTAATAGCTTTTGTTATTGCAAATAGTAGTAAACAGATAAATAATGCACTCAAGTGTCAACCTGATACCATCCCCTCCCTGGATACAGGAGGCTTGGGTGGACTCAGTAGTAAAGTAAATGATAACACAGCATCTTGGACTTTGCATCATAATTTTGCTTAAAGTGCTCAACGCATTTTTTCTGCCCATAATCACATTTATGGTTGGAATGAATAAGGTCAGGCACCAAATGTGACAGACTTCTGGCAGAGTCCAGGTTCAGAGCATAGATTCCACCAAGGGAAGAGGAGAAACATAGTAATCCTTTTTTTTTTTTTTTTTTTTAATATAAGTTAACCAGTTAACCCCATGGCCCAGATTTATGTGTAAACTGTAAGCAGTTGCCTACACTTACCCTTGAAGGCAGCAGTGGTATGGTAAAAAGAGGATTAGACCAGGAGTCATAATCGGGGAGGGGGAGTGACTAAACACTGGCCTCCCCAACAGATTGGCGACATTAGGTAAATTACTAAACCTTTCAGAGATTCCCTCATTTGATAAAGGGGATAATAAAATCTACCTAACAGGTTTGCTGCAAAGATAAAGTTCAAAAAAACAAAAATCAAAAAACAAACATTAAAGTAAATCTGATACATTGTAAACTTCTTTCCTATAATCGCATTAAGGGATGATAGTGAAAATTCCCTCCTTCCAATAATATTTTTATAGTGCCTGAAATTATGATTAGTTCCTTTGGGATTACTTTCTGTCCTACAGGATTTCCCAGTTAAAACGCAGACATCCTGGGGGAAGGGTAGTCTCTAAACCTGGATTAGTTCACCAGATTGTCTTTAATAGGCCCCTGAACAGAACACACAAGACTGATACATTTAATCACTGGGAAGAGGAAGAGGAAGTCTGGAGTGTGGGATATCATCTTAGGGGGCAGACCCCTCATGGTTTGAGAAAAGAATACTGTATCAGAAATGAGTTTGGGTTCTAGTTTCACCTCTGCCACTAGGTGCATAAAGCACTCAATCCCTCTTCTAACAAGTATTTATTGAAGGCCAGGCAATGTGCTGGAGAGAAAGTCTTAAGAGTTCACTTCTGGGGCTTCCCTGGTGGCGCAGTGGTTGAGAATCTGCCTGCCAATGCAGGGGACACGGGTTCGAGCCCTGGTCTGGGAAGATCCCACATGCTGCAGAGCAACTGGGCCCGTGAGCCACAACTACTGAGCCTGAGCGTCTGGAGCCTGTGCTCCGCAACAAGAGAGGCCGCGATAGTAAGAGGCCCGCTCACCGCGACGAAGAGTGGTCCCCACTCGCCGCAACTGGAGAAAGCCCTCACACAGAAACGAAGACCCAACACAGCCAAAAATAAAAATAATAAATAAATAATAAATTAAAAATTAAAAAAAAAAAACAAAGAGTTCACTTCTGGGCTTCCCTGGTGGCACAGTGGTTAAGAATCTGCCTGCCAATGCAGGGGACACGGGTTTGAGCCCTAGTCCGGGAAGATCCCACATGCCACGGAGCAACTAAGCCCGTGTGCCGCAACTACTGAGCCCACGTGCCACAACTACTGAAGCCTGTGCACCTGGAGCCCATGCTCCACAACAAGAGAATCCACTGCAATACGTCCGCACACCGCAATGAAGAGTAGCCCCCGCTCGCTGCAACTAGAGAAAGCTGGCACACAGCAGTGAAGACCCAACGCAGCCAAAAATTAATTAATTAATTATTTTAAAAAATAGTTATTCACTCACAGTTGTTAGAGTGCAATGAGAAAGCACAGATGGACCTCACTTAGTCAGAGGACCAAGAAGTTTTCCCTGAAGTCCTGAGCTTCAGCTAGAACCAGAAATAGGACCAGAAATTGACCAGACAAGGAGGGAAGGGATGTGAGAGACAATATGTGCAAAGGCCCCAGGCGGGGAAGGATCTTGGTACTGGTGAAGAACTGAAAAAAAGGCCAACATGACTGGTGCATAATGAGAGAGAGGGTGGCACCAGATGAGACTCAAGAATTGGGTAGAAAAGAGAAAAATAGGGCCTTTACTTGTTAGCTACAAACGATGATCAGTTAGTAAAGGGTTAATAGAAGCATCGCATTCTCAGATTTATGTTTTAGGTTCACTCTGATTGCAGTGTGGGAAGTAGATTCAGGGAGAAAAGGGTAGATTAGGAGTTAGAAGAATATTGCAGCAAGTCCAAGCAAAAGATAATGGTCTAGGGGGCTTCCCTGGTGGCGCAGTGGTTGAGAATCTGCCTGCTAATGCAGGGGACACGGGTTCGAGCCCTGGTCTGGGAAGATCCCACATGCCACGGAGCAGCTGGGCCCGTGAGCCACGATTGCTGAGCCTGCGCGTCTGGAGCCTGTGCCCCGCAACGGGAGGGGCCGCGATAGTGAAAGGCCCGCGCACCGCGATGAAGAGCGGTCCCCGCACCGCGATGAAGAGTGGCCCCCACTTGCCGTAACCAGAGAAAGCCCTCGCACGAACCGAAGACCCAACACAGCCAAAAATAAATAAATAAAGTAGCTATAAAATTTAAAAAAAAAAGCAAATGGTTGCTTTAAAACAATTAAAAAAAAAAAAAGATAATGGTCTACTATAGTGATGATGAAGACAGAGTGAAGTGGACAAAATGGACATTTTAGGAGGCAAAATGAGAGGTCTTAGTGATTGGTTGGATTGTGGGGAGGGCATTAAAGGAGGAGATAGCAACATAATATCTAGTAGTTTGATTTGAGCGATTCGGTGGGTGAAGTGCCATTTTCTAATGTGGGGAATCCTAGAGGAGATTTTGTGATCATCAATTTATCTTTGGACATGTTGGGTTTCACAAGAACATAAAACATCAGATAGATAGGAATGTTCTGTAGGCAATTAAAAGGTTTGGGGCTTAGAGAGTAAAATCAAGCTGGAAATACAAATCTTGGAGTCTCTAGTATGGGGATGTTAGTTGAAACCAAAGGAGTCCCTGGGATTTCCTCAGAAGACAAGGAGGATGGGACTTCCCTGGCGGTCCAGTGGTTAAGACTCCACGCTTCCATTCCACTGTGGGGGGCACAGGTTTGATCCCTGGTTAGCGACGCAGCCAAGCAAAACAAAACGAAGATGAGAAGGAGGAGAGCAACAGGCCCAGCACCAAACCAGAGATGGAAGGGGAGACACGGAGAGGAAATCACTTCCTACTCAGAGTCTATTTCCAAGACTGTAAAATAGGGAAGTTGGACCAAAATAACTTCTGAGGTTCCTTCTAGTTCAACCATTTTAGACCTCTGGAAGGTAGAAACCAAGGAGAGCCTTCTGGATATATGAAGGGGGCAGTGGGGATAAGAGAGTGAAAAGAAGCAGGAAAGGAGGACAGATTTTACATACTCTTCAGAATTTTGCTATGGCCTGGGCTGGGCCCTAGAGCTCTGGTTCTCAAACTTTTCCAGCCTTCAGGAACAGCAGACCTCGCTGCCCAAGTCACTACTTTAGTAAGGCAGGAATGGAAGGGAACTCCTTTGAGAAATGTTTATATACTTCACACAACTGACAGTGTAAAAACCTATTTTTAAAGATTTCTGCTGGTTCTCTGTAGTCCACACAGTTTTCAAAGCTTGTCACTCCCTAGCCCTGTATATTTCTCACCATGCACTCAGTGCTCCAGCCACATTGCATTTTTCTCAAATACACATTTTGTTCTGGAACCCATGACTTTGCACATGCAGTTCTTTCTGCCTCAAATGTCCTTGCCATTTCCCCTCCCCAATTCCTATCTGTCCCTCGAGACCCTGATCAATGAAGCCATATTTTTTCCCTTGAGCAGAAAGAAGGTGTTCTATTCTTGTTCACCCATAATATTGGTCACATTTCCTTATGGTAACTTAGTGTATTAAAACTATCTGTTTGGGCTTCCCAGGTGGCGCAGTGGTTAAGAATCCGCCTGCCCAAGTGAATCACAGGCTACAAAATATGATCCTGATTTGTGTCGTTTCTAAGTATCAGATTTGTTCTCTCCCTTAATTTGACAGGCGTTCTCAGTCTCTCCTCCTGTAGATTCTGTCCTTCCCCTGATGACAAGCCAATAGTTCTTGGTGGGGTTGCATGTCTCCTAGAGCCCCAGGAGCCCTGTTGTGTCGGGGGAGGGGGGAGGGCAGGAGGGTGGGCAGAGACTGGGGTTGGGGGAGGGAGATTCAGAGAAAGTGAAAATATATGGGTTTATATAAACATATTTAAAGCAGTTTAGCAAAAGCTTTCTCGTTGAACAGCTTTAAGAACCATGTGAATGAAATCTTAGCAACTTGGTTAGTAATTTGAAAAGTCTATTAATGTATACTTGAAATTCTGTTTGTATAAAAATACATTTTCCTGGGCTTCCCTGTTGGCGCAGTGGTTGAGAGTCCGCCTGCCAATGCAGGGGACAGGGGTTCGAGCCCTGGTCCGGGAAGTTCCCACATGCCGTGGAGCAGCGGGGCCCGTGCGCCACAATTACTGAGCCTGCGCTCTAGAGCCCGCGAGCCACCAACTACGGACGCCCGCGTGCCTAGAGCCCGTGCTCCGCAGCAGGAGAAGCCAACGCAATGAGAAGCCCACAAACCGCAACGAAGAGTAGCCCCCGCTCTCCGCAACTAGAGAAAGCACGCACGCAGCAAGACCCAACACAGCCAAAAATAAAAAAATAAAAATACATTTTCCTCTTTATTTTAACACTGTGTAAAAGAACATTATGCATGTGAGTGGTTTGAGAATTAAATGATTTAATATTCAAAAAAAAAAAAAAGAATCCGCCTGCCAATGCAGGGGACATGGGTTCGAGCCCTGGTTCGGCAAGATCCCACATGCCACGGAGCAACTAAACTAGACCCATGCGCCACAACTACTGAAAGCTGCGTGCCTAGAGCCCGTGCTCCGCAACAAGAGAAGCCACCAGAGTGAGAAGCCTGCGCACCACAACGAAGAGTAGCCCCTGCTTGCTGCAACTAGAGAAAGCCCACGTGCAGCAACGAAGACCCAACACAGCCAAAAATAAATTTATTAAAAAAAAAAAAAACTATGTTTACATCAGTATTTTCCTTTTAGAAGTCTTGGACTCAGTTGAAAATCTAATGAGAATAACGAAACTTCTCAGAAAAAGGAACATACACCCAAATTTTTGCCTACAATCTCATTAAGCACTCCCTTCCCCGAGCCCATCCGTCCCATGGACCCCAGATTAAGAGAACCAACTCTCAGCTTATATATTGCCTCTTTAATAAATCTATGACTGCTTAGAGGACAAAGAACTTTTTTATTATTAATCTTTATAATCCAATTCTAAGTAAATGTTTGTTGAATTAATTTATCTCATTCATTTTCAGAACTCTCCATAGTAATGTCAATCCCCATTTTATTAATGAGAACCTGGTGGGGTTAAAAAGTCAAATGTGCAGATTTAACTAGCTTAATTGAATGTTAAAGGAAAGGCACTGTGGAAATCCCAAGATAAATTGATGGTTGGCTTTTAACTTGCAGGTGTGTTTTATGACTTGCTGAATGGAGTTTTGAAAAGAGCAACGTGAGAACAAAGCTAAAGGAAGAAAAGACCTACAGCTGGGCCAGGTGGCCTAAGGACACTAGGAATCCGCAGCTGTGTATATACAAGGGACCCTGTTGGAGATGTTGTCAAGGGCAGAAAAGAACAAGAACCAAGAAAGAGCCAGCAGGAAAGGAGCCTTGAAGTTTCAACTCAGAGTCTAGAGGTGAAAGCTGAAATTTTCACCAGTCCCCCAAGAAATAAGAAAGGTAATGATAATGTAATGAGCTTTTCATAAAGCTAAACTTACTCAATGCAGAAGACTGAGATTTATTCTGAGATTATTTCCCTCCTAACTTTTTGATGGGAAAATGCCCTTTCTTCCTAAATGATGCCAGTAAAAATTAGCCATTTTAAAAAATATCCTTATTTGGTAAAATATAATGTAGAGAACCCCATGTTGGGTCCTAAGACCTTTTTTTTTTTTAATCTCTTATTGATCCATGGGATCTAAAAGTCTGAGCAGCACTGTGCTAGGAAACAGCTTACAGTCTCAATCTAAGACAATAGGCCAGAGAGAAAAAAAATGGAGTGTAAACAAGATTTCTGGAGATAGTGCCAAGGGGAAATGAAGCCAGGGAGCCCCAGAAAGCACTGGTTCAATTTTAAGTCTGTGCCAAGAAAAAATAGTTAAACCAGTGAATGTGCATCTAAACTATTTGTGACAATGTTTTATAGATAAATCCTTCCCTTTCGGTCCTTGGGTGGCAGCTACAGAATATGAGAGGCAAGAATGTGAGAAGCCCTGTCCAGTTTGCTCAGAAAGGCTAACCAGAATGTCTCAGTCATGGAAATGTTAACTTAGCATTTCTGAGGCATAGTGGTTCCATTTTTGTTCCTGGAGCAGGGGAATATCTTTTTGCTCAGTGGGCAAAGGTTTTACAATATTTTCAATGTTCTATGGAATAGTTTCCCTGTGTAACAAAGCACATGGGGTTGGGCTCTACACAGTAGGAGCTTAGCAAACAAATGAAGGAGTTCTAACCAGGGACCCTGACATCAACGTCATTTCAAACAAGACAAGAGCACTTTTAACAAAGTGATAAATCAGTACTTCCTGTGACTGATGGACAGGACAGATGATCTGGGTTCTAAAATCCTTTCTCGGGTAACTGGAAGTTCCCTCCCTCCACCACTCCCTCTGCAGTACTGTGGAGAGATGGTGAACTGGACTGTAAACAAAACAACCTAAGGAGCGACTAAACATGTTATCAGTAAAACATCATCATAATAAAATGGTTTGTTGAAAGTTTCCTTTTAGGTATTAAGCTTCTCTAGTACATTTTTTTTTTTTTTATTCTTGTCTGCTTACATTCTTTTTATTTATGTATGTATGTATGTATGTATGGCTTTGGTTTCTGTGCGAGGGCTTTCTTTAGTTGTGGCAAGCGGGGGCCACTCTTCATCGCGGTGCGCGGGCCTCTCACTATCGCGGCCTCTCTTGTTGCGGAGCACAGGCTCCAGACGCGCAGGCTCAGTAGTTGTGGCTCACGGGCCGAGTTGCTCCGCGGCATGTGGGATCTTCCCAGACCAGGGCTCGAACCCGCGTGCCCTGCATTGGCAGGCAGATTCTCAACCACTGCGCCACCAGGGAAGCCCCTCTCTAGTACATTTAAAGACTGTTTAATAAATTTGATCCGTATACAACGTTTCAAATGTATCTATTGTTTAGAGTAGAACATAAATGTTAGTTTCCTCATTGTAAAATGAAGTAAATAATGCTATTCACCACATAAGATTGTCCTGAGGATCAAATGGATTAACATATGTAAAGTGCTTAGAAAAATGCTTGGTACATAGTTACCCTTCAATAAGTATTGGTTATTATTGTTCTTATTATTATTCATGCATCAAATATCTATCCAGTTTCTGCTACATGCCAGGCACTGTTCCAGGGACTGTAGAAACAGCAGTGACTAAGAGACGAGAATGGTCCCTGCTCTCACGGAGCTTCGATTCTACTTGGGGGAGAAAAAAATACATGTATGTCAGGTGATAAGTAAAAGAAAGAAAAATAAAGCAGGGTAAAGGAAAATAGGAAGCATAGTGCAGGAGGAAGTTGCCACTTTTCATAGGGTGAGTGGTCAGGGAGGTCCTCTCTGATAAGGTAACATGTGGATAGAGACTTGAAGGAAATGAGGTAATAAGCTTTGCAGTTATCTGGGGGGAAGAGTGTGCTTGAGATTATTGAATGAAAAAAATAAGCTACCAAAAGTAAGTAGATCTGGGTTTGTAATAGGGAGTGACAGTACGTGAAGAAGCCATGGCCCATCTAAGACAGGCCTCAGTTCCAGTCAGGTGTTGCTGTGAGGAAATGTGGACCCAGTGTTGTCAGATCTTCTGGGCTTTGTGGGGGTTTTTTTGTTTTAAGAAAAACTTTATCTTGAATTTTTCATGTGAACTGTCGTAGGCATAATGTATATATATGTTTGTCAAAAGACATGTACAAGAATGTTCAGAGGTGGGCATTCCCTGGCGGTCCAGTGGTTAGGGTTTGGTGTTTTCACTGCCAGGGGCCCAGGTTCAACCCCCGGTTGGGGAACTAAGATCCCGCAAGCTGCACGGCGTGGCCCAAAAAAAAAAAAATGTTCAGAGGCATTATTTATAATAGCCCCAAACTGGAAGCTACCCAAGTACCCATTATTAGAATGGATCAGCTGTGGCATAGTAAATAATAACAGTCTCTACACAGCAATGGGAAGCAATCAACTACACTTCACACAACATTATGGGTGAATCTTACAACGTAATGTTGAGAGAAAAAAAGCCAGTCCCTAAAGAGTTCAAAATAGGTAAAACTAAGATATGATGTTAGAGAGCTAGATAGAGGTTACCCTGTCTGGGTGAGGTGCTGGTGACTTTTTTTTTTTTTCCCCTTTATCTGAAAGCTGATTTCATGGGTATGTTCAGTTTATCAAATTGTACAGTGATCTGTGCACTTTCCTGTATGCATTTATACTTCAATAAAAAGTTAAAATAAAACTAAAATGTGGGCCAAAGTAAATCTTAAGGCTGAATCAGAGCTGTGGGCTTCCAATTTGCTCTACAATACATAGATTTCTTTAGAGAAAACAGCAGAGAAGTTTTTTTAAAAAAAGCTTATACTTTGAGGGGACTTCCCTGGTGGCCCAGTGGTTAAGACTCTGTGCTCCCAATGCAGGGGGCCCAGGTTCGACCCCTGGTCGGGGAACTAAGATCCCATGTACCACAACTAGAGAAGCCCACGTGCCGCATCAAAGACCCAGTGCAGCCTAAATTAATTAATTAATTAAAAAAAAACCCTTATGCTTTGAAATGCAGGTAACATCCCCCACACCACCTCTTACAGAAGCTCCTACAAAGCCCAATGAGGAACCCATCTTTCCTTCTGGGTCATTACCCAGCCTCACATTTTCCTTTATATGTGATCCAATAATAATGTCCGCTCTTGTTCTCAAACTAGAGAAATCAACCCATATATACCATATTATAAGACAAATACTAGTAAAGGTACAGAATTGGAAACCATAGATGCAGGAGGAGAACCCAGAGGCAATTTCAAAGTAGGGTGTGGCCTACTTTAGGTTGAGAGAGCACCAGGAGTCTTCAGGTTGGGGGGCTCATAAGACATAACAGAAGAGGTAGTAGGAATCATACTGGGCTGAAATAATTTATCCAGGAAACAGGCATGTCTTAGCCTGGGCCATGGACCATAGGTAGAGAATCAATCAGGTGTAAAAGATAGGTTTTAGAATCTGTGTGTTCTGGGGAACTTACAAGCACATCTCAAAGGTGCTTCAATTCAGGTGATGGATGAAGTTAAGAAGGCTGTTCTAGGCAGTGAAGACTACAGTCTATGGATGTATGCTGAGGTTTGGGTCTTGGGGGTTCCTTGGGAAGAAATGATTGTCTCAAGAGTTGAGTTACTGGCATAGCAGAAAGGTAGAGTTACAAACATGGCAGAATTTGGGAACTAAGTCACATTTGGTTCCCCAAAGCAAGGGCTAGAGAAGCAGGAGTACGATAAGGATGTTCAAGGAAAGTAGAACCTTCTAGGGGAAGTGAAATTGCATAGCTCAGGACTAAGAAAGGTGTTCCAGGATTGGGAAGGAAACCTAGAAATGACTGAATTAAGGCTAAGAAGAGAAATTCCAGGGGCAGAGAGTTCCAATCTAGCAGAACCGATCCCTTGTTTAGTGCAACAACCTTGGTTGTTATTGTAGTACATTACAGACTACACAAGAATGTCCCAGGGAGGAGGCATCCAAGGTGTGAGGCATCTGTGATCAATTGTACTAGGTTAAGTTGACTGAAAATGCAGGGGCTAGCCTAGAATCTGATTTTTTGTCTCAGAGAGGACTATTTCCTCAGGAGTATTACCCAAAGTGAATCACAACCTCATACCTATTTTGAGAATTCAACCTTTTCTTCGTCCTTGCTACCTCCTTGATAGTGGTGGACCAATTATAGCTCAATGAACTAGTAGTTCCATATTTCATGCTTGATTTTACTATCTTTATCATCAAGTGTTACCAGTACTTCCCACCATACAGACTTACCTTTAATGCTTTCATGAAATGGATTAAAATGCCACCACTAAAGGGTGTCTCAGACCACCTAAACTGAATATTAATTTCCAAGGTATTTGGATTAACTCTGGTCCTCCTTCCCAAATATGGACAGAAGCATGAAAGAAACTTCACATGAAGTAGCTTTAAATCTTAAATATTCAAATCTATTGTCCCTTTTTTACTTCGGAATGCCAGGGAGTTTTGTTTTGTTTTAATTTGGGGAGGGGGGCAGGGATGGAACCTGGAAATTGAAAAGGGGAAGAGAACAGGAAGGCGGGGGTCAGACAGGGATATGGCCAAGGCAAGACAGCTGAACAGTTGACTCTGAGGCCTTTGGGGAAACCACATGACAGGAAGGTTTGGGACATTTACCTTCTACCAGCTCAACTCCAGTCCTGCCCTGGATTCATCTGATGGAAGCTCAGAGAAACTGACACGACTGGGCTTTCGCCAGTGCGGTGCTCTCAGAAGAGACTGCCTGAGCTGCTGACTCTGCCTAGCTCTGGAGACAGAAGCAACGAGAGACTTAGGATTTTGTTCCCCTCTTGTATAAGTAAGTCCAACTACTTGAAAATGGAATGCAAAAAAAGTAGCCAAAAATGGTCTCTCCTAAATCAGGTTAGGTATGTATCTTCTCCAGGAAGTACTCCCATATTTGCTGACCCCTGCCTCCAAACTGGGTTAGATGCTTGACCCCTTGTTCTCTCTTCTCCCAGCCAATAGCTCTATCACTGCACTTACCCCGATATGATGATTTGTTTCAGTATCTCACTAGAGAAAGGCTTAACCATTTTGTACCCTTGGTAGCCTTCTGAAACCTACGGACCAACACTCGGAACAATGTTTATCAATGCATGAAATAAAATACATAGCATTACAAAGGAAACCAATTATTATATTGAAATATAGTTCTTAACTCCAGACCACCTCTGGAGAATGAATCCCTTGGGTGCATGGACTGAGCCTTCATCTCTGTACTGCCAGTGCCTAGCACAAAGCCTGGCACATAGATGGTACTTACAAATGTTTATTTAATGAATGAACAGAAAGATTAGATGGCTACTGCCAACTCAGCCTGAGGAATGATTCATTGCAACTGCTGTGTACATACCAGTGGCTTGCATGTGCCTCACCCCATCTGAGATCTAGACCAGGGCTGTGAGGAAACCCACACTCAAGAATGGGTACATAGCATCTAGCAATAATGACAGGCTACTGGAAGACCAGGAAAACAACAAAGCTCATGTATTTCCACCAGTTGGAATATTCAGATAGTGAAAGTAAACAGGCTCTGTCTTTAGGAGGTGATCTCTTGACTTTGGAAGCATGACGCTCACACTACTTTAAAACACTACCAACAGCTCTGACGGAGGAAAGAAAGGAACCTGAGCTAGTGGGCAGGTGTTCTCCAGGGCTCCTCCTCTGTCCTGATTTGAGCCTCTTGTCTCTGGGAAAGATAAAAGTGTCCCTAAAAACCGCAATAGGGGTGACATGTGCCTTTCTAGGTTCAAGTAGCAGTTTTAGGCTTAGGCAGAAATTTTGTTTTTGTTTATGTACCAACAGAAAACCTAAAGAAGCAAGAAATAAAAGCCACTTCCCTCACTAAAGATATATAAAGGGCCAAAGGTTTGTTCTAAACTGATTGCTATGTCTATTAAATATTTTGAAAAGAAAAATAAAACCCCAATCTTAAAGCTGAAAAGCACAACTGTATGGGGTTCAGAAATCTCACCCATAAGGCTTTTAAGATTGACCCTTTCAAGTTAGAGGGCTTCTCTAGCTATACACAGCTATCTGAGGGATGGCAGGACGCAGTTTTCACTTGCTTAACAACAGGGTTTCCAACATCTGTTGGAAGAAACATAGCTTCAGGTGGGTGCCTTCAAAAAAAAAGGAAACTACAGGTCAAAGTTTTGTATTTAATTTAAAAAAAAAAAGACTCTCCCACTCCTGAAGTGTATGCTTTCTTTTTTGACCTATTTTTCTTTTAAATTGTCTGCAGTTTCCCTATATTTTTCCTAGTGCAGTAAACAATGCAATCAAAGAAACAAAAAACAGGCTCCGCTCTTGCCCCAGACACTGAAGATGGTCAAAGAGAAGGAATCACAGCACGGAAAATGGGCCCATCTCTAAATATACAAAAACATAAAAAAAAAAGAGAAAACAAAATAACCCCCCCCCCCAAAGATATTATTATTACATTCCTGGTACATTTCCTATAATATAATGTTGCAGACAATGCTTCTTTCCCAGGGAGTCCAGCTCGCTCAGGAGGTGACATCTACTCGGTGCCGCAGGATGGGGTGGGGTGTTGAGTCTTCCCTGCCAAACCTAAGGTTTTTTTATGAGCTCAATATCTCACAGAAACATCTGTGGTATCAATGGTACACATGAATCTAAAAGGGGATGAAGGCAGGCAGGCACCTGTCACTGTTCTCTGAATCAGCCAAAAATCTGAAGAGCGTGGGATCCAGGAGACAGACGCCATTAACCACTGAGGGACGGAGGGTAGAACAGAGGAAGCACCAAATGAGTGGCTGCTTTTGGTTCCAAAGCCAAAAAAGGGCCCCACAAAAAAGGGCAGCTGGTCTGGATGAGGAACTCTCCTGCTCCTGGAGTCATGCAATAAAAATGATGGCCTTGGAGCCCCACCCCGAGAACAGCCACAGTCCAAGAATCACAGCAATTTACACATCACACAGTTTGCAAATGAATGGACTAGGAGGGTAAATGTTTTGACAAAGTGGGGGGCAAGGTGAACCTGAACCCCAAAGCACAGCTGTGACGTCTCTGGATTTCTGCCAAGCCACAGGCCTCTGACGCCACTTGCTTGGTGGAAATGTACCCTTCTTCTTAACACTGGCCTTGCCTCAAAACGGCACCCATGATAGTAACCCTCAGAGATATTAAGAGGCATCAGTTGCACTTCTGGAAGTAAGATAACTTCCTTGCCCCATCCTGGCCAAAGCACTTCCCTTTTTAAGCTGCTGCTGGTACGCTACCTTCCCCTCCAAGCAGAGTG
The DNA here is from genome assembly GCF_949987535.1 of Balaenoptera acutorostrata. Classification (NCBI taxonomy): domain Eukaryota; kingdom Metazoa; phylum Chordata; class Mammalia; order Artiodactyla; family Balaenopteridae; genus Balaenoptera; species Balaenoptera acutorostrata. The sequence continues at coordinate 22,757,197 of NC_080064.1, read as the reverse complement.
CAACTTACTTTTGTTTCAGACTTTTGCATTGGCCTCTGAGGGCCCCTTCCAGGATACAAAATAAAGTCTCCTTCTGCATCCACGTGTGAGTGGGTTGCCTTCCAGGGTCAGATTTGTGTTCCCTGGTTTGGTCAATGCACCTTTATGAGAACAAAACCACATGTGTACACAGACAGACTAGCCTGGAAAGGGCCTTCTGGATAGGGTTTCTGGTTATCTTGATGCCTCCCCTAAAAGAAATAACTTTCTTGGTGTAAGAGGATTAGGACATTGAGTGACCTACTCTCAACTTCCGGAAGGGCAGCTTGTTTTGTCCATTTTTCAATGAGGGGGTGGAAGGGACCCAACCTGTTCAGTTACAACAACAAGATTTTGTTTTTTAAAAAAAAGGATCCTATGTGGAAATGAGTGGGACAATGATAAAAATAAACAAATAATTAAAATTCCAAACCAAAACATATCTCCTGGCCCCGAGACCCCCACTTAATCCTCTAAGACCACAATCTCCACATTGTGGACTTGATGCTGGTGTTCTTCCATCTCAGCCATGACTTTCTCCTCAGTCCTCAGTTCTGTCTCCAAAATGACTGCTTTGCCCTCAGCATCCTCAGCCTCTGGGTCTGGGGCTGGGTCAATCTCAATGATGGTCTGCCCATCCTCTGAGGTGCTTTCAACAGCCTGGATGGCTGAGGTCAGGCCAGACTCCATGGCCACCAACTCCACAGGGCTCACCATGGTGGTCATGTTGCCCAGGGTAGTCCCATCCTGCATGGCGGTGGAGCTTAGCAGCGCCAGGCTAGATGAAGGGTGGATGGTCACTGTGTCTGGTGAGCTGCTCTTGGCAGATGAGACCACTGTGGCATAACGGAAGAGCTGAGGGCCAGAAGGCAGTGTGTGGAGAGTCACAGGACTGGAGCCCTGGCTGAGGGTGGCCACTGGAATATTGCCCATGGAAAATGACTGACCCACGGGGGTGATGGTGATGGGTGAGATGACTGTGAACTGAGGCTGCTGGACAGGAGGAGAAGGGCTCAGGACGGTGGTAGAGGCTGGCCGCTGGAGCCGGGGCCTTTTGGGAGGCTTAGGGGTGCTCACAGGCATCAATACCACATTTTGAACCGTCTGGGATTTCAGCCTGGGATCCTGAGCTTGCTTCTTCTGCTCTTCCAACTGGCGTTCCAAGTCTATGGAAAAAAGACAGACTTTGTGTGGAGAGAAGTATAATCTTGGGAACAGTAAACTGGGAGTGAGGAGACCTGGGGTCTTGCCCTGGTTTTGCTACTATGTAGCCTCAGGCAAGTCATTTCATTGTTTTCAGGAAGAAACTAGACTGGATGGTCTTTAAAATCCCTCCAGTTACTACATGTCATTGTGTGATTATAGGCAGGTCAATAATTCAGAATCTTTTCGTGCTGTGATCCTACTACAGCTGAACTCTAGAAGCTCCTGTGGCATTTTGTCACTTGTCACCAAAATGCAAACCGAAGAAGTCTCCAGTTGGTCTAGCAGCTTATATATGCTCTGCCTGGGTCTACAGATGAAAATAATATCTGCATAATCCCTTTGCAACTGCCATGGACCCACAAAGGAGCTACAATGGCCACTCTGAAAAGCAGTGATTCCCAAACTGTCCTTCAAGCCAGGATCACTTGCTGGTGACCCAGATGGCTTTAGTGTACCATTAGCCCCCAGAGAAGTCTACAGAAAGTTATAGAGGAAGCCCCTAAGAATTACAGAACTGAAGGAGGTCTTAAGAGTTCTAACACATTCATTTTGACATAGATCCAGAGAGATAAAGCAACTTGCTTACGGTTACAGAGCATGGGCCAAAACAAAAGTCTTCTGATAGTCAACTTGGTGGCTTTTTGACCCCAATACACCTATCACTATCCCTCTCCCAAGGGTCCAATCCAACCTTGATGACCACTGGTGAGTCTGGTTCTACACCAGAACTTCTCTATTGCTTAGCACCTGATAAGCATCCAATAAATAACCAGTTACACCTGTAGAGCACCTTGCTCACTGTGGAACACCCAGAGCAAGTCAACTCCTTGTTTGGAATAAAAGGAGTAGGTAGTGATAAAGAACACATTCAAAAATTTTAAAACACTGCCTTTTACGGTTATAAGATAATGCATTTTTTCCAACTTTAGTAGTAATCAAAGAAATGTGAACCTAAACAAGATACCAAATCTATAATTTTTAAAAAGTTAAATCAGGGTGTATTATAAAAAAACAACGCCCATTGTTGGTGAGCTCAAACTTGTGATATAAATTGGTATAATCTTCTTGGAAATTTGACAATAGGTCACAAGACTCCATAAACAAATTATCAATACCATTTAACCTCAAGCTTAAATGGTATTGATATTGTGAAGTAGTTTAAAAGAACATAAGAAGAAAAGTTATATTCATACAAGTTCACTGCAACAAAATAAGCTACTGAAGAAAATTTTGAAAATTTCAATTCATCCCTAGAAGAATGTCTAGGTAAAATACTGGTAGCAACTTGGAAAAATATTAATATGTCACAGTGAAAAAAGCAGAAAACACAACTTTATGTATACTGTGGTTATAACTAAAATGATATGGACAAGGGACCAGAAGCCTACATTTCTAACAAAAACCATTTTTCAGATGGTGTAAAGTTTCAAGGTGGAAGACAGCATTGGACTATGAATAAGAAGACAGAGTTCTACTCTGGGCTTCACTGTCAAGGAGTGATGTGGTCCCAGGCAAATCATTTATCCTCTCTGTGCCTCTACTGGGTTATCTGTAAAATAAGGAAATAGCCTATAATATGCCTAGAAAGATCAAATGAAAAAGGGCATCTCTGAGAATACCTGGTAAACCGAATTTAAAATATAAACTGGGCATAAAAGTAAGTTTAAAACAACCTAAATTGTTCTTCTCTTACCAAATGATCTTTCTTGCCTCTTGTCTTCATGACCGACTATTATAATATATTCTACATCATTTAAGACTGATAATCCGTACCTCCAACTTGTTTTGCATCTTTCACTGCCTTACCTCCTCCAAAAGCTTCTCTTGATTCTTTTCTGGGTATAAATGATAACTCCCTTTGTTCCACTACTATACCTGCTATATGCCTCTGTTACAAAACTGACTACTTTTTGCACTTATTTCTAAGTCTGCTTTCCCTTGAGTTCCTTGAAAGCCCTCAAGAGACTGAGGCTACCTTATTCAACATTTTATTTCTAAAACCTAGCTTGGAGACCAGCACAAAGTACTTATTAAAAAGAGTTAAATTATCCATGTGCTCATAATTTCTGATTACCAGAAATAATGAAAGTGCTAAATGTATATCAAAAGACTCAGTATTGGGCTTCCCTGGTGGCGCAGTGGTTGGGAGTCTGCCTGCCAATGCAGGGGACACGGGTTCGAGCCCTGGCCTGGGAGGATCCCACATGCCGCGGAGCGACAAAGCCCGTGAGCCACAATTACTGAGCCTGCGCGTCTGGAACCTGTGCTCGGCAACAAGAGAGGCCGTGACAGTGAGAGGCCTGCGCACCGCAATGAAGAGTGGCCCCCGCTTGCCACAGCTTGGGGGGGGGCCCTCGCACGGAGATGAAGACCCAACACAGCCATAAATAATAAATAAATAAATTAAAAAAAAAAAGACTCAGTATTAATAATGTAAAAAAGACAAAGGCCAATTTTCTTCTTCTGCCACTTATATTACTGGACTAATGGAGCGATCTAGCAGACATCTTAATCCTCCAAAGATATAGAAGGAGGATCATGTTGCTGGCTTTCTTTTCTTTTCCTTTGTGTTTCCTCTGCTTCCCACCACTCCACCTCACCTAGGACTATGTACAAAGAAAAAGCCAAATCTGATACTATGTGAGTTGAAAGAAAGAAAGAGAGAGAGAGACAGAAAGAGAGATAGAGAGAGAAGGAAGAAAGGACAGAGGGAAGGAGGGAGGGAGGGAAGGGACGGAAGGAGGGAGGAAGGGAGGAAGGAAGGAAAGAAAGAAGAAGCAAGCCAATCTAGTCCCAACAGAAGTCAACAAAGAAATGGCAAGACTCAAGGATATTAGTATAATATCGCCTAAGAAAAGAGAGAAGTTATACATACCTGTCAGAGTATAGAGAAATTGCTCTTCTCCCTGCTCTACTTGGTTCCTTCTGTTGTCCAAAACCTTCTTGACTGTGTCCATTAGGCCAAATGTATGTGCTACATTGTTGAGAACAGCAGCATCTATTTAAAACAAAAGACATGTCTGTCCAGTTAAAACAGAAATGTTCCACCAACTCCCTATTGTGCTGCTTATAAATATAAAACAATCCAGAAATTAGAATACTAATAGCATTTTCAAAAAATTTTAACAAAGATTTATCACATGTGTAACTAATTATTATTTAATTGTTATATCTTTATACATGTTTCCATATAAATAAATACAAAAATAAGGAAAATAATCTTGCATCTGGTTATAGGTTCTGACTTGGTTTAGAAAATATGGTCATTCTACTAGACAGAGCTAAGTTTGAACCTTGGTTTTGATGTTGCCTATCTGTGTGACCTTGGGTAAGTCATTTCCGTCCTCGGTTTTCTCATCTGAAACAAATGCGACTAATAATACTTACTCTGCAAGATAGATATGAAGATTAGAAACATCATATTTTAAGTGCCAAACATGGGAACTGACATGCAATATTATTAATAGTATTATCTCTGTTCCCCTTTATTTTTTTATTTTTTTGGCCGTGCCGCGCGGCCTGTAGGATCTTAGTTCCCTGACCAGGGATTGAACCCGTGCCCCCTGCAGTGGAAGCATGGAGCCCTAACCACTGGACCTCCAGGGGAAGTCCCTCTGTTCCCCTTTAAACAAAACTTCTTGAAAGAGCTGTCAGTAACTGGTCATTACTTCCTTAACCCAGACCACTTTTCCACCTACAACTCTCTTCCACAGTTGTCTCATCCAGTTCCATGGTTTTGAATATCATGGACATGCTAAGAATTTCCACATGTAGATCTCCAGCCCAGACCTCTTTCCTGCATTACAGATTAATACTTCTGTTGAGACAAATGACTTCTGCATTTGAGGCCCTCATAAGCATCTCAATTAAACAAGTCAAAAACCCATTCTGATTTCTTCTCCCAGTGGTCTTCATCTCAGGAAATTTTACCACCACTCACAGCTCAGACCAAAAATATATGAGTCATCCTGGATTTCTTTCTTTTTCACCCTACATCCAATCCATCAGCAAGACTTGTCAGTTCCACATTCAAAATATAAGCCCAATACGATCACTTCTTCCCAGGTCTACCACTACCCACTCTAATCCACGCTACCATCATCTCTTGCCTGGACTAATTCCTTCAAGAGTTTCCCAACTGGTCTTCTTGTTTCTACTCTTGCCCCATATAATCTATTCTCCCCACAGCAACCACAGTGATCTTTTAAAAATATAAATAAATCTGAGGGACTTCCCTGGTGGTACAGTGGTTAAGAATCTGCCTGCCAATGCAGGGGACACAGGTTCGATCCCTGGTCTGGGAAGATCCCACACGCTGCAGAGCAACTAAGCCCGTGTACCTAGAGCCTGTGCTCTGCAACAAGAGAAGCCACCACAATGAGAAGCCCACACACTGCAACGAAGAGTAGCCCCTGCTTGCCGCAACTAGAGAAACCCCGCACGCAACAACGAAGACCCAACGCAGCCAAAAATAAATAAATAAATAAAATAAAAATTTTAAAAATTAGTTAAGACTGTCATGGGGTCATTAGAAATTGTCAAACGTGATAATTCCCTCAATTACAAGCAAGTGAAGAAATAATCTTGAAAATATTAATGAGTTTGATTCCATTAAAGATATAAACATAAAAAAACTATATTAAAAAAATATAAATATATCTGATCACTTCACTCCCCTGCTCAAAATCCCTATGATGGCTTACCATCACCTTAAAATAAAACCCAAAGTTCTGACGAAAGCTTATCTAAACTGTCCCCTCTGCTCCTGTCCAACCTCATCACCCGCCACTCTCTCCATTAGTTAGTCCTCTGGAGCCACGTCAGTGCTTCTCTAATTCTTTGAACCCACCAAGTTCATTGTAACTTCAAGATCTTTGTTCCCTCTGCCTGGAATGCAGACGATAGTTCTGGAAGCCTTAAACTAACAGAATATGAGAACTGTCTAAAACCAGGTGGATTTCTCCAATTTTCAGATTCTATATATCTACTTTGTATCTATATCGAGAGAGAGAGAGAGAGAGAAAGAGATTGCTTTCTGGCACCATTTACAAGGCAAAAATTACCTGTGGAAAAAGCAATGCCAGACCTGAGTTCAAAACCTAGTTATGCTAAAAATAGAGCTACCATATATGATCCAGTAATCCCACTCCTGGGCATATATCCAGAAAAGATGAAAACTCTAATTTGAAAAGATACACGCACTCCAATGTTCATAGCAGCAATTTACAATTCACAGTAACCAAGACATGGAAGCAACCTAAGTGTCCATCAACAGATGAATGGACAGAGAAGATGTGGTATATATATCCAAAGGAATATTTCTTAGCTATAAAAACAGAATGAAATATTGCCATTTGCAGCAAGGTGGATGGACCTAGAGAATAACATACTAAGTAAGAGAAAGACAAATAACACTTACATGTGGAAGCAAAAAGTAATACAAATGAATTTATTTACAAAACAGAAACAGACTCACAGACATAGAAAAAAAACTTATGGTTACCAAAGGGGAAGTGAGGAAGGGATAAATTAGGAGTATGGGATTAACAGATACACACTACTATGTATAAAATACATAAGCAACAAGGATCTACTGTATAGCACAGGGAACTATATTCAATATCTTCTAATAACCTATAATGGAAAATAATTTGAAAAAATACACACACATAGGGGCTTCCCTGGTGGCACAGTAGTTAAGAATCCGCCTGCCAATGCAGGGTACACGGGTTCAAGCCCTGGTCCGGGAAGATCCCACATGCTGCAGAGCAACTACGCCCGTGCGCCACGACTACTGAGCCTGCGCTCTAGAGCCCGCAAGCCACAACTACTGAAGCCCACGTGCCACAACTACTGAAGCCCACATGCCTAGAGCCCGTGCTCCGCAACAAGAGAAGCCACCACAATGAGAAGCCCGCGCACCACAACAAAGAGTAGCCCCCACTCGCCGCAGCTAGAGAACGCCCGCGCACAGTAACGAAGACCCAACACAGCCAAAAATAAAATAAATTAAATAAAAAGAAATTTAAACACACACACACACACACACACATATATATAACTGAATCACTTCGCTGTACACCTGAAACTAACACAATATTGTTAATCAACTATACCTCAATAAAAAAAAAAATTTTACAATTCAAAACAAAATAAAACCCTAGCTATGAACTTCGGATAGTAACTTTTTATGAGCCTTAGTTTCCTAACCTGTAAAATGAGGATAATAATACCTATACCTCAGTGTTTCATGAGGCTAACATGATCTGCCTACAATGACTGCTATTGTTAGGATTAGTGTGTTTACCTGTGACTTGGAAGGGAGCCTGGATAAGCCGCTGCTGAACTCCCCTGAGTAGCTCCTCTATTTCCTTCTGTATATTGCAGACAACCTCTTCCATCAGTCCTACATCAGCTATTCCTTTCCAGAACATCAAAGTGTCCTCTGGCAAAAGAGGGATAAGACAGAGGGTAAACAAGGGACGCTACATATACTTAGGCATATCTCTACAATGTTAAATTCAAAATTATTTCGATTCAAAATGATTTTTTTTTTCCATGCTGCACAGCTTGTAGGATCTGTTCCCTGACCAGGGATCGAAACCGGGCCACAGCAGTGAAAGCCCAGAATCCTAACCACTAGGCCACCAGGGAACCCCCCTCAAAATGATTTCTTATTGGGCTATTTCTGGGAAAAGAAAAGAAGCTTTTGGAACACTAGCTGCCTCCCTGAGTTGGTATCTAATTATTTGAACTCTGCAGCAAAATAGGGACTTGTGATAATTGCCTCAATTTGTCATGCCTCTGGCTACAGGGAACGGGTATCTTCCTCCAATAAAAATATTAAATGAAATATTTAATAAATACTAAAGCATTTATTTAAATAATTTAATTTAAAATTAAATAATACATAATATTTTAAATGTTAAGTAATAAAGAAATTAAATTAAGTTAAAGATATACTCCCTCTAATCCTATACTTAAAAAACCAAAATAAAGGGACTTCCCTGGTGGTCCAGTGGGTAAGACTGCACGCTCCCAATGCAGGGGGGCCTGGGTTTAATCCTGGTCGGGGAACTAGATCCCGCATGCATGCCGCAACTAAGAGTTCGCATGCTGCAACTAAAAAGTCCACATGCCGCAACGAAGATCCCACGTGCCGTAACTAAGACCCGGCGCAGCCAAAATAAATAAATATTTAAAAAAAAAACAAAACAAAAAACACAATAAAACAGTTGAATAGGTGGGGTTATAAGCTCCCTGAGGGCAGAAGCTATGTCTTTTCATCTATCTAGATCTAGCAACAGTACCAGCTAAAAACAGGCAGCAATAAATATTTGTTAAACAAATTAATGAATGAAGGATGATGTGAAGCTTCTCCTGTCCCCTCTAAGTGAATCATCGTTAATCACCATCCTCTACACCACCTGCTACCTAATTTTTTCTTCTAACATCTTGCAGCTTGGTTTTTCTAACAAATGTGCCAAAGTTGGAGTCAGTGTGACAGGATAAAAAGCATGGACTTCAGAGTTAAACAGGTGAATTCAGTTAAACAGCTGAATTACTAGTTGTGTGACTGGTCTTAGGCAGGGTGCTGACCCTTTCTGAGTCTCAATTTCTTCATAAAATCTGACTTTACAGGGCTATTGCTTGGATTAAAAAAAGATGTTTGCAGCTGTAATTAGTATTAATATGCATAAGAAAAACCAGCACAAGTAACGAAGAGGCCTTCTGTGTCCATAATTATAATGGTGATAAGAGTCACAAAACCTTACAAGAAATCTGAGCCCCATAGAAAGTACCTGAAATTTCCTCTGAGTCTTTCTTCATGCCCTCCTCTGTGGCCATGGTGACAGCAGCAGTGAGAGCCGAGTTCCATTCCAGCCCTGCCTCTTCCATGCTCTCTTCTGAGATGGCAATCTGTGTGATGCTACCTAAAAGCAGTCCATTAGAGGGAAGGCCTGTGAATTTTATGAAAAAGTCACAACTATCCTCTATCTCAGACAGCCAAAGAGATCCTGTTATTTAACTTTCTAACCTTTTGCCTGCATGTCCCTATATTAAAAACTAGAATCCTAGGTAATCCAGGATGAATACTGGATTTCCTAAATAAAACCTGCCTTGCAAAAGAAAATGCTTTCTTCTTACTCTGAATAGAAAGTGAAAGATAACTTACAAAATCACAAAAGAGCAATCTGCTTTCTGAGCAGTTATGTTTTCGAAAGAGACAGAAGGTGGGCACGACTGCCAGGCTGCAGGCCCCAGACTTGGTGAGGATGAGGAGGACTTGAAATAATTTAAAAGAAAATTACAGTCAAGAGCCCTACTACAAGCATGTTTTTTTTTTTTTTTTTTAAAGATTTATTTTTTTATTGATTAATTGATTGATTGATTGATTGCTATGTTGGGTCTTCGTTTCTGTGCTAGGGCCTTCTCTAGTTGTGGCAAGCGGGGGCCACTCCTCATCACGGTGCGCGGGCCTCTCACCATCGCGGCCCCTCCTGTTGCGGAGCACAGCTCCAGACGCGCAGGCTCAGTAATTGTGGCTCACGGGCCCAGCCGCTCTGCGGCATGTGGGATCTTCCCAGACCAGGGCTCGAACCCGCGTCCCCTGCATTAGCAGGCAGACTCCCAACCACTGCGCCACCAGGGAAGCCCTACAAGCATGTTTGATACTAACCATCTAGAATACATGAAGTTGCTGTAACTTATTTATCAGGCTATGTAAGAGAAAGCAAGAGAAATGAGACCAAAATAAATCAGATAAGAGATCCATGAATAGCAGATTCACAGAGGAAAAAACTACTGCTATCAATTTTATATTAAGGTTTTAAACAAAAAGAATTGAGAAGAATCAAACTGATCCAGACAGAAATATAGACAAGTGTGGACTCTCCACACTGGAGGATATCAATAATCAAGCAAACAAGTAATATCAATATGGATGATCAAGTAAAGAAGTTTCAGCATAATGAAAAGGAAGTAGATAATTTCACAGCATTTTTCACTTTTCAAGTGAAAGTGTCACACCACCAAATATTCAAACTGCTAGATATTTTACACTTTCCTGAAAGGAACTTAGGTTCCAAGAAATTTGGCTTCTACTCACCCAGTGGTTACTCACAGAACATTAGGACTGACCAAAAGAAACCTTGAGAAGTCATTTTTAAAGCACAATACTTCCCTTACATCCTTTAGCGTTCTTGTGTCTCTGTCAGGCATATTTATAAGTCTCCTGGAAGTAGTTTAGACATATTCTATCTAAGAATTTTAGCTGTGCTAAGTCTCCAGCTGAATGAAATCCTTAATAATAACCTCATATGGCTATATCTTTCCTAGAGAGCCCTTGTCCCAAGCTCAACAATACTGAAGTTAAGTGTGTGCCCATCCTATCTCATTTGTGAAGAAGCCTCAGCTTGCTTATCTGAATTCCTTACAGACAGAGCTCTTTGATCCTTACAGCAGTCTCCAGAGTCCAGCCCAGCCAGTGACACACTGTCTTTGATACATCTCAGTTCAACAGCTGAAAACCGTTCTCCGTTCTAATCCACCCGCCTGCCTTGACCACTAGAAGAGCAAAGGATTTTTAAAACAATCTGATTTCAAAGATATGTCAAGTGGCACCAAAGTGAGACTGTTAAATAAGCATTATATGGATCACCTTTCTAACGTTTACCATGCACTGTAATAAAGAACAAGGAAGGAGGTCTGGCCAATAGGAATCATTTGGGAGAAAACAAAGAGAGTTCTTTCTAAAGCATGGACTCCCACCCAAGATTACCATACCTTACATTAACGCTCTCGAGAATTGAAAAAAGAAACACAAAGGAGAAATGAGGGGAAAAGTGCTACTGAAAAACACAGTGGGTTTTCAGGTGGTTTCCTACCCCCTACCATCAGCCGACGTGGGTGTCTGCACCACACTTGTCTGCTGTCCTGGCACTGGAGCTCTTGCACTGCTGATCAGAAGATCAAATTTGGTGCTTCTGCAGGTATTGGAGCAAACCTTGTCATGTTGGTAAAAATCAATCTGTCCGGAGTCCATCATTTTCCTGTGCAAAGAGAGACAAGAAGTACCAATTCAGCCTACACTTCATCTTGAAGGGACAAATAGAGACAAAGTTGCTGAGTCCCTTCTATATGTTAATGAAACCTAATAGTATTAAAAGTCATTAGGGGCTTCCCTGATGGCGCAGTGGTTGAGAATCTGCCTGCCAATGCAGAGGACACGGGTTCGAGCCCTGGTCTGGGAAGATCCCACGTGCCGCGGAGCGACTAGGCCCGTGAGCCACAATTACTGAGCCTGAGCGTCTGGAGCCTGTGCTCCGCAGCAAGAGAGGCCGCGATAGTGAGAGGCCCGCGCACCGCGATGAAGAGTGGCCCCCACTTGCCGCAACTAGAGAAAGCCCTAGCACAGAAACGAAGACCCAACACAGCCATAAACAAATAAATAATTAAATAATTTAAAAGTCATTAGGTTGCAGAAATTCTAATTGGGGCTATAAAATGTTCATTGGTCCTGCCCACATTTACAAGTACTCCTCTTCCCTCCTTAGCCTACTCATTATGAGTACTCTCTTTTATTTCCCGTTATCACAAAGTTTTAGACATATACTCCTGACAATAGCTAAATTTCCCCATAGAATCTCATTGAAACGAAGCCCAAAAGGGGAAAAGACTAACTCATATCCCAGCACAAATGAGAAATGCCACAGAGGGATTAGAATTTTGTGATTAGATTCTGATGTATTAGTACTTGTAGACCAGCAAGATCTGTTGCCACTTCTGGAGACATAAAACTTCAGCACATTTCTTTCCTTTAAAAAAAAAAGAAGAGATAACTCTCCTATAAATACAGAGCAAAGTTGATTATACTAAACCCCCACTATAAAATGTCCTTATAACTAGATTCACAAGACGTTATTATAGGCCATGAGCAAAGCCATGAGGTATTTTAATTACAGTAAACTCTATGTTATAATGTTACTTGGCTTTCACTAAAGATTTTTTAGACACTCTGAGTCTTTTACATTTGGGGAAAGTTGGCATACACTTGTTTTTCTGGGCAAATAAAACAAGCCAAGAACAACAAAAAAAAGAAAGTTAAAGGTATTCACCCCCAATTTCGTTCAACTACTGATTAATGCATACAAATCATCTGGAATGAATTTTTTTTAATTATGCCTCTGACTATAAAAATCATACATAAAGAAAAAAACATTTTCTGTGGAAAATACAGAAAACTATAAAGAAAACAGCTGCTCTTTAAAAAAATATCCAACACAGAGATAATATCAACATTTCAGCATATTTTCTTCTACTAAATTTACTTATATATGTGTGTTTTTTAAAACAACTAAATTAATTGATATTACATTTTGTTTTCTTCCTTACATTACATCATAAGCATTTTCCATGTAAAAACTCTTTAGAAATATTTTAATGACCTCATAATATCCCATAGTATAAACTCAGATATATTTAGATGAGCCATAATTTACTTTAGATACACCTTGATTGTATATTAAAGCAGACTGTAATTTTCACCATCATAAATTATGTTGCAATGAACACTTTTATACTTGAATCTCTACAAGCACTATAGATTTCTCTTAAGACAGATTCCTTAAAAAAATTAAAGACAAAAGGTAAGAGGTTTTTAAGGCTCTTGATACATGTTCTGTGGGGAACTTTTAATTCTTAACCACATTTTAAAATTTTCTATCAATAGTTGAGTGCTCAAGAAATACCAACTAATGTTAATTTCACCGAGGAGTGGGGTGGATTACAATGATAAACTTGCTGCATAAAGAGATGGGAGTGGGGATACTGTACATTCTAAAGTTTATTTCTGGGACTTCCCTGGTGGTGCAGTGGGTAAGACTCCACGCTGCCAATGCAGGGGGCCCGGGTTCGATCCCTGATTTGGGAACTAGATCCCATATGCACGCCGCAACTAAGAGTCTGCATGCCGCAACTAAGACCGGGCGCAGCCTAAATAAATAAATAAATATTTAAAAACAAAACAAATAAAGTTTATTTCTATGGTACAATGACGGTAAGGATTGCATTCGCTGTGCATAATTGTTACTTACGAACAGCACCCTTCTACTCTACCAGATTATCCCAGGATTTGTCCATCAGCCCACATCTCCGTCGTTGTCAAGCTTTCTTAGCACCAGGCTTAGCTCTGCCTATGCTGAGTGATCTCAAGCTGGACTGTCATCTACTCCTGAGCTTCCCTTCCCAGAGAAGATCTTGCCCAACATTCTGACATCAGAAGAATTTGTCCTAGATGCTGGGAAGAGTCAATTTAATTCAATTTTTCTTCTCTCACAGGGATTTTAAGAACAAGTTGATGAAGGTCAAATGATACATGGATTGTTTAAGCCAATCCTTCAGGCAGAATAAAAATTCAAATTAAGAAGACTGGATTCTCTGGATTCCACCATGATTAAGTGCCCCACAGTCAGTTGAAAGGTATGAACTTGCTATTAGAGCTCACCTGAGCATGATTCCACCCAGACGAATAGCTCTCTTCCAGTCCTTCAGGGTGGACTTGCCAGCCAGATGAACAAAATGCTTGGGGCTGATCAACTGATCATTGAACTAATGTAAAAAGTAAAGTCCAAAATAATCCAATGTTAATTTAGGCAGGCCAAGAGGGAAAGAAAGACATAACTCTACTTGTTATGTACAAAAAATACCCAAATGACATCTTTAGTCATAGCCTTGTATTCTCCATCCTCCCGCCCTATTGTGCTAGAGAAGATGATCCTTCTCTGGACACAGTGCCCTGTCCTCGTACGAAGCTACAGAAGACACGAGGAGGGTCAGAGATTAATATACTGATTAGGATCTAAAATCCATTTATGCCCTGAATCAAGCAGATGGGTCCAATGTTGCAAAGGCTATTTAAACTGAAGTAATCTATCCAGCCCTAATGACAAGATTCAGGATCTGGTAGAAAAAATAAGGATGGTAGAAACCAACAGCACTACAAAGCCTCGAAGCTCTGTAATTCTTAATGATTCTAGGATGATGCCACTGATGGTGACTACTATCTATGGGTCAGCTGTGGCTACCAGTGGAGACAGAATAAGCAATTATTTCCACATTGTGCTCTCATGAAGATTACTTATTTTTATCAGTAATAATTTTTAATAAACTCTACCAAATTACACACCAGTATAAGGCATTTTACATATATGATCTCACTTCATCTTCTAGCAACCTTACTGTGTGCGTATGTGTGTATAATTATTTGTATTTTAACACATGAGGCTCTGAAATATTAAATAACTTGATCAAGGTTACCTAGCTAGTCAGTGATAGAGATGGGACTCCATTCATTCAACAAATATTTACTGATAAATATGACAAGCCCTATTCTAGGTACTGGGGATACAATGGTGAACAAGATAGACAAATTCTCAGCTCTCAAAGGACTTATATTCTGGTGGGACTTGAATCCAGGTCAATTTCACTCCAAAGTCCCTATTTTTTTTTTTTTTTTTTTACTGTGACACAAAGGGACACCACAAAATTAAAAACATTGACACGGTGGAAGAGAGAGAAGAGGCACTAAAACCATACCCTTTGAAAACAAGGAGACCCAAAATAGGCCCCAGCAAGGAGAAAAGACAATTACCTTGACACACTTTACATTTATTCCTGGGCATACAAACTTCTTCCAAAGGAGAATGGCTTTGCTCTCCCCACAAGTTATGGGGTAAGCAATTTCCATATCCTCATTTGCTTCTATAGTGCTTGCATCTTGAAAATGGAAAAAATATCATTTATTTATCAAACACTCTTCCCCAAAGCTTAATTCAGAATCTCTAGTCTCCTGGTTCCTCTGAGGGGCTAACAGTTCACACTGGTTGGTACTGTTTAGGAATCTTCTGGAAGAAGTTTGGCATAACAGCTCTCTTACCAAGCTCCCACTATGTGCCAGACGCTGTGCTGTGTGCTTTTATAGGCTTAATCTTTTTTAGTTCTTAAAACAATCCTGTGAGGCAGTGATTGTTTCCTATGTCCCTGTGTAGGACTCAGAAAGGTGAAGGGACTTTCCCAAGGACACACAGCTAAGAAGTGAGAACGTGGGATTCAAACTCAGGTTTGTCTAACTTCAGTTTCTTTCCACTGACTGCCTTCCAATCAACACCTCATCAGCAACTTCCCTAATGACAGAGGAGATCAACCTTGAGGCTCCAATTTCTCTGAGGGATTTCTATTGATGACAAATCTTTTCAGCAACCCTAGCAAATTCACATTAAACATCAATGGACAGCCCTAGCATCTTAGGCAGCGGTGTCTCTAGATTTGCCATCATCAAATTGATGGCTACAGCACTGGTAGGGCACACTGGGTAGGGGGGAAAAATAAGGCACAAAAGGCAAGAAATCTCAACCAAGGAACCTAAGGTCGAAAGTACTAGAACAGGGTTTCCCTGGTGGTCCAGTGGTTAAGACTCCCCACCTCCACTGCAGGGGGCATGGGTTCCGCATACCTTGAGGTACGGCCAAAAAAAAAAAGTACTAGAACAACAAAAAGACTTACCAATCCCTTCTTCAATTTTGTGTATCGTGTGAGTTTCTACTGCCACAACTGCCCTGTTGTTCTCGGATCCGGCTTCATAAATCCTGTTGTAAAAGTGTCCATCGATAAACAAACTACATAAATCATGAAAAAATTAATATTCACAGCATGGGGTTAAGAAATTTGTTTTAATCTCTCTCAAAAGGAATAAAATAATATACTCTACAACTCGATGTTAGTGCTTTGACTAGTGCCCCAGTGTATTTAAATTCTAAGCTGCCCGGAACTGCTTAGCAGCTACTACCATGGAAATGAATCAACAACTTTCCTCACCCCAAAGGAAAGTTCCTCTTGCTGCTGTATTTACAGCGCCACTTGCTACTATTTTACACCAGACTTTCCCCTAACTTTAAAAGCTCATGACATAAAGTGCTGCTTCAAGTATAAGATTAAGTCACATTATAGATTTATCCAAATAAGACTAAAAAGTAATACTGTTAGTTCAAACCAGGAAGAACCTACTGACCACAGAAGTTGATGTCCCTTGTTGGAATCTAGGAACTTTAGTCATTTTTACACTTTAGCATTTTTTAAGTCACCATAATCAAACTATAGACATGAGCAGAACCTAGTTAAAAAAAAAAAAAAAAAAGTAAGAGAGCCATTATGCCCAAAGTAACTAGCAGTAACTAGAGGTACCACTTAAGGACAATCTCTCTCCAAAATGTTTCTACCTTCTAAGAAATGGGCTCAGAACACCTAACACGATACACTGACATCCTTTGTTCAATTTCCATAATAAACCTAACGTGTTAATTATTGCACTTGTTACCCTAAAGCACTGCCTGAATAATCTCCTTTGCATCAGTGATTAGCCATCCGCATGGTGACACCTCTAGCACAGACCTCCCTTCTGAATTCCACACCAGGACATAATTAACTGCTAAATAAATAAATACATTTGATATTCCATAGGACTTTATTGAATTCATCATGTCTAAAATAACCAAGTTCTCTTTCCTCTCCCACCTCCCAAACTACTCTTCTTCCTATATTCCCCATCCTTGTAATGGCACTCCCCAGCACACAGTAGCCTAAAACAGAAGCCTGGGAATTACACTGAATTTCTCCCTTTTCCTCCTCCTCAACTCCCACATAGTCAGTCACCAAGTCCTGCCAGATGCATCTCCTTAACACCAGCCATCCTCCCTGTCTATTTCCACCACTACCGCCTTAATTCAGGCTGCATCATCTCTAGTCTGAACTGGTCTCCTTGCATCTACCTGATCTTCTATATTCCTTCCAGAGTGATCATGTAACGCCCTCCTCAAAACCCTTCAAGAATCCTCTCCTTGCTGCTAAAATAAAGCCCCAAATCCTTAATATGATATTTAAGTCCCTCCAAGATCTGGCCCCTGGTTTCATCTCTCACCAAATCCCACCAGACAATCCAAGCCCCAATCATACCAAACTATTTGTAGTTCCCAAAACTGCCATCTTCTTTTACACCGTCTATTTTTGCTCTTCTCCCTCTTCCCAGAACATCCTTCCCCATCTTTTGTTTTTTAATGAGTAGCCTGTATGATGCTTTTCCTTCCATCTCAATCCTCCAGTACAATCACCCACTTCCTCCTTTGTGATGCAACTGTACTTTAGGCTTTTGTCACAACAACTATAACACTTCATACTATATACTTGTTTACCTGTCTCTCTTTCTCCTTGGGCATAGTCTAAAAGGTCCCTGAGAAGGAGTTCCCTGGTGGCCTAGTGGTTAGGATTCCAGCCTTTCACTACCATGGCCCGGGTTCAATCCCTGGTCAGGGAGCTGAGATCCCGCAAGCCACGTGCAAAAAAAAAAAAAAAAAAAAAAGTCCCTGAGAGCAGAGATTACATTTTATTCATTTTGTACACCTGGCATGTCGTGTGCTAACTGGAACATGGCACAGCACACAATAAATGACCGGTAAATGAATGAGGAGTGTGATACACATGAGAGACTGCTGCTTCTAGAATTCCGTGGTTGTCCAGTGGTTAGGACACGGCGCTCTCACTGCCAGGGGCCCAGGTTTGATCCCTGGTCAGGTAACTAAGATCTGGCAAGCTGCAGCGTGGCCAAAAAAAAAAAACAAACCACTGC
Source organism: Balaenoptera acutorostrata (assembly GCF_949987535.1). Lineage (NCBI taxonomy): Eukaryota > Metazoa > Chordata > Mammalia > Artiodactyla > Balaenopteridae > Balaenoptera > Balaenoptera acutorostrata. The sequence continues at coordinate 22,739,295 of NC_080064.1, read as the reverse complement.
TTCAAGTAAATTTGGTAAGCTCATTCTAACTTGACCAGTATGTGCAAAATCCTTTAAAAGAATAAATTCTTGTCTATACATAATTTCAACAACCGGAAAATTGCACTTGGGGTGGGAAGTCAGGGAATAGTCTATATTTTTATGGGCAAACAAGATTTTATCAGGGAAAATCTTTCTAAAGCAACTCAGGATAGTGATGGATTTAGCCTAATTCTCTATACCTACTACAATTATGGTAAAAAATCATAAAATATGTTTAAAATGTTAAGGCGTTATGAGATACCGACATGCCTTATGAATCATCGAAGTGAGGTAAAATTATGTTTACTAGAGTTTTAAAGTTAAGTCTACATCATTGTATTCTAATTCACTGAAAACTGAAAATCCACAGAGTTAAGTTCTTTTTATCTTGAATGATAAGGAAAGATATTCTGATTAATTGAATGTGGAATTATTACATAAACTAAGGCGTACCCTACTGATCTGAAAGAGTTTATACAGCTTCCTAAGGCCTTAAACTTACTACTAGGGAGGGATATGAGCATGATAAGGAAAGTAAGGTCACTACTCCTCAAATTGAACTATTCCACTCAGTACACTGAGTAAATTTATGTAATATTAAAATCATCAGTCCCTGATCTCATTGTTAAAAACTCTGTTATGAATCCAAAATGAATTGGAAAGCCAAGAATGGTGATGGAATCTTAGTACCTTCACTCCTCCTGAGGACTTTTTAAGTATGTTTTAAAGGTTTTATTTGAAAAAGTTAATAACAATCTTTTTTTGTTTTTAAAGAGAAAGCATAGGTTGAACAAGCCTTCTTTGTTGAAAAATTCCCAGAATTAAAAGTCTTCTTAGTATCTTAGCACCTGAGTACCTCAGTATCTATGTTTTTAAAAAAAGTTGAATGTGGACATATTTTAAAACCAATCTAGGGACTTCCCTGGTGGCACAGTGGTTAAGAATCCGCCTGCCAATACAGGGGACACGGGTTTGATCCCTGGTCCGGAAAGATCCTACATGTCGCGAAGCAACTAAGCCCGTGCAACTACTGAGCCTCCATGCCACAACTACTGAAGCCCGCGCGCCTAGAGCCCGTGCTCCACAACAAGAGAAGCCACTGCAATGAGAAGCCTGCGCACCAAAACAAAGAGTAGCCCCCGCTCGCCGCAACTAGAGAAAGCCTGTGCACAGTAATGAAGACTCAACACATCCAAAAATAAATATATAAAAAGAAAAAAACCAATCTAGTATTATTATGAAAGTATCATCTTACACAATGCGTCAGGTTCTATGTATTCATATTAAGAGACTGTTACCAGACACTCTACTTTTGCTTCACAATGTATTCCTGAAAATGTGTATATGATGAATATTTGAGAAAGTATAAAATGTCATATATATAAAAGCTAAAAAGATGGGCAAGAGGAATTATATACCGAAATCTAAAAATACTTATATAAAATCCCTAATTACTTCTTGCCTTTTGAATATAATCTTTACCAATTTATTCCCAGCAATTCATACATACTCTTTGATTGTTTCTCTCCTTCATATTTGAACTGTAGCCAAGCAGGTTAAGTGTGATGAGGCTGAAGACTGACACCTGATGATTTCCATCTTTGTCTCAAGTGTATTAAAATTATGAGACCAGTATTTCTTATCACTAGAATCACTGTTTTTTGTACCCTGCTCATTTTTATAAAATGAGGCTAAAATGCAATAAAATATTCAAATAATAAAATAATACAACTAAAAAAATCAACCGACAGGCATCTCAAAATGCAATACCTCAAAAAAAAAAATGCAATACCTCAAAATGTTTATTCACTAGCTCATGCACTAAAATTCAGTGTAAACAGTGGAGTGGGGAGTCAATATATGTTGTACAAAGATCCCTCTACCTAAGCAAGCAATGAGAGGTTGCTAGAAAAGGCAATATCATTTGGAAAATAAAAAAGACAAACAGAAAAATAAGTGGAACCAAATCTTCAAAAGAATTAAGTCTCTAAGTAGCAGAGATGTTTTTTCTGTCTCTACTAGGGACAGGCCAAGTGACAACTGGAGTACTTTAGGAAAGACAGAAGAAATGATGACTCCATAAGAAAATAAAGCTGCGGAGAACTAAAGAACCTGCCCTTTAATTCTTCCTGATGTTACCCTACCTCAAAAGGTAACAACTACAAGTATGTGTATGTGTATCAAACAAAATTCCCAAACAAATGAGTTTGAGTAAGCATGCATAATCTGTTGGTGCCAATAAAAATTTAAACCACTCTATAGGCTATATGTTAGGCATTATTTATACCAACTTACCCTTATAGACCTTAGAATATTTCCTTTATGCTTAACAATATTCAGAAATGTCAGCAAACTATGTTTATATTTTAAAAAAGAAAAAGTCCTTATCTTTTACAGATACATACTAATGTCTGGGATTTGCTTCAAAAAAATTCAGGAGTGGGTGGATGTAGAGATGAAATAAGACTGGCCATGTGAAAAAAAAAAAAAAAGGACTCGCCATGTGTTGATAACTGTTGAAGCTGGGTGATGGATGCTTACATGGGGGTTCATTATATTTTCATTATTTTGGGGTATATTTGAAATTTCCTATACTAAAAAGCTTTTTAAATTACCAAGATAGGTTAACTGTTTTTCTCCAGAAATTTTTAAGGCAAGGTACATTACTTAGTAGGCTGGAATTGGATTACAGCCGTCCCTTGCTATCAGTGGGGGATTGCTTCTAGGACACCCCTGCAAATACCAAAATCCACAGATGTCCAAGTCCCTTATAAAATGGCATAGTACTGAATATTTGTATATAACCTACTCACATCCTCCCATATACTTTATTTATTTACTTTTTTATTTAAAAAATTTTTTTTTATTTTTGGCTGTGTTAGGTCTTCATTGCTGTGCACAGGCTTTCTCTAGTTGTGGCGAGCAGGGGCTACTCTTCATTGCGGTGCACAGGCTTCTCATTGCGGTGGCTTCTCTTGTTGCAGAGCACGGGCTCTAGGCACGTGGGCTTCAGTAGTTGCAACACACAGGCTAGGTAGCTGTGGCACGCAGGCCCTAGAACAAGCAGGCTTCAGTAGTTGTGGCGCATGGGCTCAGTAATTGTGGCTCGCGAGCTCTAGGGCACAGGCTAAGTAGTTAGAGCACGCGGGCTCTAGGGCACACGGGCTTCAGTAGTTGTGGCGCGTGGGCTCAGTAGTTGTGGCTCGCAGCCTCTAGAGTGCAGGCTCAGTAGTTGTGGCGCACGGGCTTAGCTGCTCCACAGCATGTGGGATCTTCTCGGACCAGGGAGCGAACCTGTGTCCCCTGCATTGGCAGGTAGATTCTTAACCACTGAGCTACCAGGGAAGTCGCTCCCATATACTTTAAATCATCTCTAGATTACTTATAATATCTAATACAATGTAAATGTTATGTAAATAGTTGCTTTCATGTGGCAAATTCAATTTTGCTTTTTCAAACTTTCTGGATTTTTTTCTTTTTTTAATATTTTTTATCCAAGGTTGGTTGAATCCGTGGATGCGGAACCTACAGATACAGAGGGCCAACTGTATATGTTTGCCCAAGAACACTTCTGATCCTTGAAGAATCTTTTATACATTCCCCAAAATAAAATAACTACCCCCCTGGGACTTCCCTGGCAGTCCAGTGGTTAAGACTCCATGCTTCTAATGCAGGGGGCATGGGTTCCTCCCCTAGTCAGGGAACTAAGATCCCACGTGCCATGCGGCAAAGCCAAAAAAAACAAAAAAACAAAAAAAACTGTATTTGACAAAACGAAAAAAAAAAACTTTAAAAATAAAATAAAAAATTTTTTTAAATAACTACCCCCCACTTCTCTCTGTAGATCTAGTTCCCATTTAACTTTCAAGACCACCGAAAAATCTTATCTCTTCTTTCAAATTCATAGTGATCCTCTGAATTCAAAAGCACATCCTAACCATGCCACTCTGAACTTCTTAGGTTTTGCCATGTAAGTGATCTCTTTATTTACAAACATGTATTTTTGCCTTGCACAACTAGACTACAAGCTCCATGATGGTTGGAACCATGTGCTATATTTCTTTCAACACCTTTGAAATACGTTGTGTAATGGTAGGTTGTTGATAAATATTTTTTTGATAGACTAAGCTTAGTAATTTGCCCATCCACGAGGGTCCAGAGAACTTCTGGTAGGAATACTTTTACAGTTGCCTATTCTCCTCTGACTCTAACTACACTGTCTTTTGGTAAACATGTACCAAGGTCTTGTGCTAAACAGTGTGGATAAGTAAGCTGAGGGAACCATGTAACTTACCCCCAAGGAACTCACAGTAGAGAAGACAGAGAGAGACAAGGAAACAGCAAACTGTTGTAATAAGTACTGAATGACAAATATAGCACATAATACATTACAGAGATGAAAAATTAGCTCTAAGAGTTTTATGTTGAATGTTCCACTGTGCTAAATCACCTTAAAGTTACAATTTCCTCACTCTTTGAACCTCCCAAATTTTTCAAAATATTCAAATCTCTAGTCACTTACCCTTGTTGTACAGGCTGTAACTGCAAGATCACTTGGGTTTTGGTATCTTCAGCATTCTCCCCTTCATTTCCTTCAGTGGGTACCACAACCACATCCCCCACTGGGACACTCACTTCCGCATTAGCCATCTTTCACATGAAGTCAGATAGCTGGAGCTGCTGTCAGAAACAAGTAGCACCAGTAACTTTGTCTGGTTTGAAAAGATGGCAACCATAGGAAAGGAACACCAAGATAATAACTATTAATTCCCAGGGCACCCTGCAGATCATGGTCCTCTGAAAAAGATGGGAACTGTGAGAAGGGGCTGACATAGGCTCTGATCTTTCCAGAAATGTCTTAGTACTCACTTGTTATTGTAGGTTTTCTTAGTATGTGTGATTCACCCAGTGGTATGCTAGAGCCAGCTCTACCAGCTCCTGAGAACCAACTGTGCACATCGCTTCCCAACTCCAAGTTTAGTGACATCAAGTTGGTAGCTTGAAATCAGTTGCTGGGAGAATATACACCACAGAAATTGACAAACATTACAAATCAGGAAATTTTTTCTTCTAGAGAGCTGGTTTACAGCACACCACTAGTTCCATCCCAAACTAAGCTCCTAGGAAGTAAGAATCATCTATTTTCTTTGCAACCAGCCATTATACCTCATCAAGTGCTCTGTCCTTTGTGAGTAGATACTAATAAGCAGATACTAATAAGTATCTGCTAACTAAACTAAGTTGTATGGGAAAAAGAAAGATGGTTCGCATCGTGTGGTTTTTTAATAAATGCTGAATCCAACTGCATGACCTCCAGGAACGTCTTAATATCTCTTTGCCTCATATTGAATGGAGATAGGGTCTTGCCTGACATCTCCCCTGCAGAGCTGTTGGGGAAACCACTGTCCAGTACCACAAACTCCTTGACTCTAAAGTAACTCAAAGCATTATCTCAATCTCAATGAAAACTCAGAGGGCCCCAAGTTATTCTGCAGCTGTTATTCTTCACAGCTGAAAAGATAGAGTCACATAAGAGACTATGGATAAGAACACTCTATTTACTTAGATATGTGAGTACTTGAAGATGATTAGGACTGTGCTGAACTGTGCTTAGACAGACAATGGATGCAAGTTTGAATATGTAACTAGTACTCAGAGGACAGAATCCACATTTCAGCTCTGCCACAGTAATTGTTTGCCTATAATGCACACATTTAACATGGCACTCAAAATCTCCCTCATTTGGCCCCCAAATTTTCCCAGTTTCATCTGCAACTATAGTATCCCAAGAATCTTAAGATCCAGCCACACCAACCTCCCATAGATTTCTGAACGTGTAATATGTACTTTCAGGTTTCTCTACCTTTGTTATTCCATAAGCCCAAAACTCCTTTCTCCCTCATCTCCTTCTCCCTTCAAGGTCCAGCTCAAAGCTCACTCCTCCACAAAGCCACTGCCTAACCATTTTCTTTTCTGAGGTCCCCCAATACTTGCTTGCAGCTCTCCTCTAGTGCTTATCACACTGTGCCTTGCACTGCAGTTAACTGAACAGACATCTACCTCCATGACTACACTATACTCTCTGTCAGGACAGGTGCTGCTTATCTAAAAATCTTGCTTCTTTCATGCCATGGCACAGCCAAAAAAAATTTTTTTAATTAAAAATAAAAAAATAAAAAAATAGGGACTTCCCTGGTGGCACGGTGGTTTAGAATCCACCTGCCAATGCAAGGGACATGGGATCGATCCCTGGTCTGGGAAGATCCCACATGCTGCGGAGCAACTAAGCCCATGCGCCACAGCTATTGAGCCTGCACTCTAGAGCCCGTGCTCTGCAGCAAGAGAAGCCACCGCAATGAGAAGCCTGCGCACCCCAAGCAGCCAAAAATAAAAATAAATAAATTTATAAAAAATAAATAAATAAAATAAATAAATAAATAAATAAAAAATAAAAATCTTGTCTCCCACAGCCTTGCTCATCATAGGCACTGACATACATTGGTTCAATCAATTTTTGTTTGTGTTTGACCTAGTTAAAATTCCTCATATGTGACTTAGACTTCTGCCCTTTATGATTCTCACATTCAAACTTTTTTCCTGGATTCAACACCTCCTATATCTAAAAGCCTCTTAAAATATCTTGTAGGCACCTTAAACTGAAAGCCTGTTCCCTCTCAAACCTGCTCCTATGTTTCCTGCCTCAATAAATGGTGCTACCCTCCACCCATTTTCTCAAGCCAGAAACTAAGGAGCTATTTTTGACTCCTCTTCTCTTTCTAAATCCAACCAACCACCAAATCCTATCCATTCTATCACCTATATATCTCTTTTAACCAACCCCCACTCTCCATCTGTGCTGCCATCATCATATTCTGAGCCACCACACTGTTACCTGGATTTTTCCAGCTGCTTCTCATCAGTACCCTAATCTCTGGTCTTGATCTCCAATTCATTATCTACAGAGCAGACAAAGTCATCTCACTAAAGGCCATTTCCCCCCCTTAAAAATCCTTCAGTGCATTCCCTTTGCTGCTATTAAGGTGCAAAGACCCTAACATGGCTTACAAAACCCACCAACTCTGTCCCCTGCCCACCCTGCTAGCCTCATTTCTCGCAGTTCTTCCTCTCACATTGTGGGCTCCTGCCATTGCATTTTCTCCAATTTCTCAACTAAGCCATATTTCCTCACCTGAGCCTTCACACTTGTTTGCTCTACAGGGAATTCTCTTCTCTTTCCTTTTTGGCAAGTCACTGCTAAACTTTTATGACTTATTTAAAACATCGCTTCCTCAGAGAGGCCATCTGTGACACCCCTGACTAGATCTGAGAGGGTCTTCTTGCTTCCTCAGCGCCTGCAGCAGCCCTGTCACAACCATCAACCCCCTTTGTCAGCCTCTCCCCCTCAGACTACATCCTGGCAGAGAAAGGATAGCTTTTCTTTTTCAACAGGCTCCCCTGTGCTAGCTTAGTGCCCAGGACTCCCGAGTGTAATAAATAGTTTTCAAATATCAGACTTCTATTTACAAAACTGCCTACCTAAAACTTCCTAAGAAAATCTGGCACATAGCATGTATGTAATAAATTTTTGTGCAATGAGTAAACTCACTTTACCCTAAAAGACTTCTAGAATTTTCTCGTCTTCAACTGAGGGGATATAAATTTACTTAGACAGCTCAGGCTAAGCTGCCTTGCTTATTGCCCATCATTATGGCCAGTTCAATATGTACTGAGTCCCTACTCCACATCAGACACAGACTTAGCCTCCCTGGATATGAAAAGGGATGTTATCTGCTCTTAAGGAGCTACAGAAGGGAAAGAGATGTGTGACATTGTCACACAGTACAGGAAAAAAGTAATTGCAAGATACTACAATATACAATCCAAACTTAACGTAAATTGAAGGTTTAAAACTGGCCGGGGTGGCGATTAGAGAATCAGTGGACTGGTGTGGCTGGCTGCCAGCAAGAGAACCTAAATGATTAGGACCCTTGAGTCTAGAAAAAGCCAAAAGGGATATGATGAAGTATAAAATGCCATCAAATCCTAGAATAATTGAACCAATAGATATCGTCAAAGTTTGAACCATAAAAATGTAGGGTGAATTAAAATAATCACAGCTAACATCTGTCGGACACTTGTTTGTTGTAAAGCACTATTCTGTTACATATTTAATGAATTTAAAAGATGTAATACTTCAGCATGTAACAATCGTAGGGAGTTTATTATTTCAAAAAAATGGTTTAAATGTTAAAAAATTAATAGCATAGGTAAATTAATGGGTTAGAGAAGCGGAATTAGGATGCTTCTAGTTCAACCTTCTACCCTAAGGTTGAGTCCTCTCTACAATACTCTGAATAAGTGGTAGACTAACTTCTTCATTAATACTTTCCTCAATAAGAACTCATAGTTTACTCCTTACCCCCCACACACCTCGGAACTCAAGAGGAAGGTTCTGGCTGCTTCTCTAACCTTCTGAGAGTTTATCAGAGAAGATAATTATAATTATCCACGACATATCTCTCAGTGTCAGTCAGCGACAAGTCTGATCCAACATGGCAATTCTTACATTCTTTAGAGAAGCAAGTTTGGGTTGAATATCTCTTATTATCCTAAATACCGTATTCCTAGCAAGTAACCCGAACCAGCTCTACAGACTACACTGGCTAATTGCAAGGTCATCTCTTTGGGCTGAGTGTAAACTGCAAAGTAGCCCTTGTTTATAGCAACCAAAACTCCTAAGGCAAGATGAGTGAGTTGCCCCTTTGGGTATTTCATGGAAGGGGCCTTAGAGTATTCATTGTGGAATCGCACAACTCTGTAATTCTAGGAGGAATTGAAATGAAGGAAATATGTCAAACTTATGTGAAAAGGAAGAATTATTTGTAGCTATTTTCAAAGACAAATAAGACACCTTGAAAGTAAGCACGACTACTCACATAAACTATCAAAAAACTAAACAAATGATAATCTGACTTACTCTGGATTAAATTCACTTTGTGTCCTGAAAATTGTTTAGAACATGGCAAGATGTAAGCACAAGTGTCACATGATCATAGTAACATCAGAGTTGGTAGCTGAAATGGACTAACAGAAATACTAGATATCCTGAAATTTCTAACTCCAAAATGTATTTATTCCATACTTCATTGTAATTTTTGTAGACTGTGTGGTCTATTTTTAAGAAATTTCCAAGTTAAAACTTTATTATTACATGAGGCCAAAACTCCTGGATTTTTTTTTCCTTCTTTATTCCTCCTCACGTATTTAGTAGGTGATCCAGGGTGCTACCAGATGTAATGAAGCCAATAAGATCACTACATAGGACCACTGTGAGGAAAAGAGCCAGAGCAAATGAAGTTTGGGATAAGTCACATATTGGTGACCACTACGTAGGTGTTTAGGGAAGCAGTAGCATAAAAGGGTTTTTTGTGGGTGCGTGAATGTTTTGTTTTTTCACATCTATCTTCCCTTTCATGATTTTTCTCTTCAAGTGTGTCAAATCTATTGTTTATTCTTTTTTTAATTAAGTTTTAAATTTCAATCATTTCAGTTTTCATTACTAGGAATTTTATTGTATTCTTTTCCAAATCTGCTTGACCAGTAAAACGGTTTTTTGAAGGGTCACCGTGCTATAGTTGAGGAGACTTCTGCTTAGGACAAGACCAAAATACAGCCCAAACTAACCCAATGAAGTTGAGTACAAGTTGGCTATTCAATATGTTTGTTGAAGTAAATATGAATAAGTAGTTGACTAACAACTAATGACTAAAGTCATCAAGTCAGTAGACTAATTTAAATACACATAACTGATAAAAGGCTGACAAATTAGGGGAGTCAGTCCATTTAATGAAGAAGTCCCCCAAAGAGAGAAAAGAATCCTCTGTGAGACTAGAATTATCTGATCCTCCCTTTCCCTAATCCTCCAGGTTAAGGAGGAAAATGCCACTTCTTGGTTCTCCTAAACAGACACCAGTTAATGCCCCTGCTGTGTCTGTGAGGAAGTGTTTTTGAATTTCTCGCATCTTGAGAAGAGAATGCAGGCCTCCTCCTGCTCCTTAGACGGCCAAGCCTTCCCTTGATCCCTAGGTCAAGACTTGACGTGCCTTAGTCTGGGTGGATCACACTCCAGGACCTTCAAGTAAGAGTCTGCCCTCACCTCTCCTGCCCCTTAATTAGAAGACAGCAGGCCAATTCCCCTGTCATTTTAGAAAGCAAGGGTACTCTAGCCTTCTTCCCATCAATTATCTTCTCTCCGGTCCTCAAAAACACGGGTTTCCCCATCCCCGACAGACCAGATCAGCCTGCTCTCCACCTATAATATCAGGAGGTACTCCCAGCTCTCTGTTATTCCCTCACAGATCTGGACCCTTCTCATTCCTTCCTCTGGAGGCTCTGAGGTGTCTTCCTACCGCCCCCTCATCTAGGGGAAGGTAGGGGCCTGCTCATTTTCCCTTGGAGCTCTTCTTCCTTGTCCCCTGCTCCCACTACCGGACCTGTCACCACACCTTCGGGGAAGCACCTGCTTCTTTCCCCCTGGACTGAATGGCCGAGGCCTCTAACGCGCCCCCGGGTGAAGCGTGGACCCTCTTTTCTTCAGCAAAACCCACTCTCTGCTCTTGCTCCCCACCCCAAGGCTCCGAGGGATACTCCCGGGCGGGCAGCGGGCTTCCTTCACCCTTCGCCCCACTTTCACCACTATCCCCTAGCCTGAGCGCGACCCAGGCCTCTCCCCAGCTCGACCCAGGCCTCTCCCCAGCTCCTCATCGAAGGACCTGGTGCTCCCCGGATCCCGCCTATGGGGATACCCCTGGATCCCCGGACCCCTCCCCAGTGTCCTGGGCGTCCGGGCCTCTCAGTCCGGAGTCGCTCCGGCCCCTCCTGGTCCCTCGGCCGAGGACTTCCGGGCCCCTCGGTCCGAGGCTCCGGGGCCCCCCAATGCCAGGCTCGCCGGCCCCCAGCCGCTCTCGGCCGGGGTCCGGACCCGGGCGCCGCGGCCGGCCGCGCTGGGGGCGGCCCGGCTGCTCGGGCGGACCCAGCGGCAGCGTCCCCCCACCCCCCCGCGGCGCCGCGACGTCCGCTCGCTCCCCGGCGGCGGCGGCGGCACGCACAGGGCGTGGGGAGGCGCCCGCGGAGGCAGGAGCCCCCCGCCCCCTGCGCGCCCGCCCGCCCTCGCCGGCCGCCGCGCGGCCCCCGCGCCCGCCCCCCCGCCCCCACCCCACCCCGCGCCCGCGCCCGCGCGCCCACCCCTCCCCCTCCTCACCGTCTCCGTCGGGCGGGCGGGCGGCGAGCGGCCAGGGCGGGCGGGCGACGGAGCATGCGCAGACGCCGCCACGGCCGCTACCGCCACCGCCGCCGCCAGGCCCGGCTTCAACACTTCCGGCCGCCGCCGCCGGCGAGTTGGCTCCTTAAAGGGGACGCGTCCCTATTGCCGGCCCCGCGGAGGATGAACTTCAGCCGGAGGGTTTGGGGCCTTTATCAGAGCAGGAATCTCCTGCCCTGGAAAATTAGTGTTGGGAGGGACGCCAGGGACCCTGATAACTCTTCTAACCCCACTTTATGGGTGAGGAAAACGAGGCCTAAATTAAAGACTCACCTCATTCGCAATCGGGGGCAAAGGCATGTCTCTCAAAGGCAGGACTCCCCTTGGAGGACTCTGCCCCTCTTACTTCCTGAAACCCGGTTATGAAGCTTACGTTCATCAGACCTTCAGAAGTGATGATACAACTATCATTTTGAAATCAAAGGTCTGGTTCAGTATAGAGTCAGTAAGAAAACTCCTTTGCGATCTCACCCATGCATGTTTGTCAAGCCTTTTCTGGTTGTGAGGTTTGTTCTGGGTTCAAGTCATAAATTCTTTGGGGGTTACTGAACAGCTCTAAGCCCCTATTTCTCCTAGGACGTAGGTTGTTGTTAAGTGTTAAAAGAAATGATCCTTGAAAATGCTTAGGAAAGTTCCTGGGGCCAGTAATAGTAATTAGCAAGTATTAAGACCTTTCTATGGCCAGGCCTTAGGGAAGATGCCTTTGTCTCATATAATCTTCTTGGCAGCTCTACTAAATAGCTTCTTTTCACTCCCGTTTCACAAAACTTGTAAATGGTATAGCCGGGATGTAAACTCAGGCCCTTCTTTCTGCAGAGTACATGGTCATAACCACTCAGATGTTGCTACTGTTATTAAGAACGAATGAGGTAGTGGTATGCAGGCACTGTTTTGGAAGGGGAGAGAGAATTCCTTCCCCATCTTGCCCCTTCCTACGAGTCACATCTCTGATCTCTGTCCCCTCTGTCATGACGAGGTGACAGGAAGTTTTACAGGTTCTTGATTCAAGAACAGGTAGGCAGCCCAGGAGTCAAACAATAGAATAGGATTTGGGGGTCAGACAACCTGGATTCTAGGCTTGGTTATCGCAGCCCAGGGATCTTGGCCAAGTCACAACTCCCTTAAGCCTTGATTTCCTCATCTGTAAAATAGAGATGATTTTCCCACTGTGCCCACCTCTGAGGGCTGTTTCCAGGATCAAATAAGGAGACTTAGTATCCATGTTCATATCTGTTCTTATGATCAAGAACTTACACATTAGTAGGTGATTTTGAATGTAATAGGGGCTGGTCATGAGTGGACTCTTGACCTTTGTGAACTATTTCATAGCAAGATCATCTGTATCTTTTGATTATGCATCATGCACTCATTGAACATTGACCAAAATCCTGTCCCTGCCTTCCAGAAGTTCTCGGTCTACCTTCTTCAGAGACAGAATTGTAAACATACAAGACAGTACAGTGTGATAAGTGTTATCATAGAGATATAAACAAAGCACAGAAAAATTGCAGAAGACTCCCTGGAGGATTCCTGAAAGGCTTCACAGAGGAGGGGGCATTTACGCCTGGTCTCAGACAATGAGTAGGAGTTCATCAAAGGGAAAAGTGGGGAATAGCATTCCAAAAAGAACATGTACAAAGAAATACAGGGAAATGGGGCTGAAGAGGGGGGCTGGAACCAGATGGTTCTCATAAGGGGTAAGGAGATATCCTGCAAGGAGTGGGGACCCAAGGGAGGTTTAAGTCCTGTTCAGCTGTAGTGCTAACACCCAGCCCCAGCCCACAGGACTTACCTGGACCACTGAAGTAATTTTCTAGTACTCAGCAACCCTATCCACCCACCTGCAAATGTTGTCCGCCCTAGGCACCTAAAGGGAGTAACCCTTTAAAGAAATAATGTCAAATTATGTGACTTCCCTGTTAAAAACCCTTCAGTAGCTTCCCATTGCACTTAGAATAAAATCCAGACCCCTCACTAGGGCCACCATGTGTGATCTCCATCCTGCCCTCCTCTGCCCCTCGCTCACTGTGCTCTGGATGCTCTCTTTGTGCCTGGAACTCTTCTCAGGGCCTTGTCACTGGCTCTTCCCCCTAGCTGGAAAGCTCCTCCCTCAAGTCTTCAGAGCTCACTCTCATCTTTCCTTCCTCACAGACCTTCACTGGCTCCCAACCTTAAAGTGGGGTCCCCAGCCACCTTCTTCCCTATCATTGTTGCTCCCAGTTCCACCAGGGCACTTGTCAGGTTCATTTGGGGGACTATTCAGGGCACCATGTCTGAGACAACTCCCATCCATGTCCTAGTCATTTTCTCTCAACCCCCCAGCTTACCTTCATAGCAATCCCCACAATGTGAAATCCCCTGGGTTATTTACCTATTTTGTGTCAACCTATAGAGTTTGGTGCACAGCAAATGTTTGTGGATCGAATGAATGAATGATCAGAAAAATTATGAGATACGGACTGGAGAGGAGAAAGACCAGGAAAAGGAAACTATGTGAGGGAGACTAGGATCATCTTGCTAGGATCATCCCCACAAGAGAGAGAGGGGCTCATGCAGGGCAGAGTTCATGGCTGTGCTCCAGACACAGTTCCAAATTGGAACCAACAGGTCTTAGTGACCAAGCAAATGCGGGGAGTGAGAGAAAGGGACAAGGATGACCCCAAGTGAAGGAACAAAGCAGGAAGAGTTTGCTGGGGATTGGGGGAAAGTAGAAATAGAGTCCATTTGGACTTGTTGAGTCTGCGGTATTTGAGGGACATCTAAATGAAGGCATCCAGAGGAAGTTGGATTGACTGGTGTGAGGCAAGAGTCCAGGACTGGATTTTGGGACCTGTCAATGTAGATGGGCCACAGAGGCCAAGAGTGGATGGGTCACCCAGGAAGAGTGTGCAGGGAATGCGAGGCCCAAACCTGGGGAACATTAAGCCTTGAGGAACCTGAAGGAACCAACCAGAAGTGGTAAGAATGCTTAGCTCCCTGGACAGAGAAGAGAAAAGAAGCCCAGAGGGCAGGCAGGGCGCTTCCAGAAAGGGATGGATGGCGGGACTTCTCTGGTGGTCCAGTGGGTAAGACTCCGGGTTCCTAGTGCAGGGGGCCAAAGTTTGATCCCTGGTCAGGGAATAAGATCCCGCATGTGTGCCGCAACTAAGAAGTCCTCATGCCACAACTAAGAGTCTGCATGCTGCAACTAAGTCCCATGCTGCAACTAAAAGAGCCCACACTCTGCAACTAAAGATCCCACATGCCGCAACTAAGACCTGGAGCAGCCTAAATAAATAAATAAATATTTTTTTTAAAAAAAGAAGAAGACGGCACCAACAATGCCAGATACTGCAGAGAGATCAGGCAAGGAAAAAGGAGAAGTCATTGGACTTAGCAGCTAAGAGGATATTGCTGATCCTTCCAGGATGGGTCACCTCTGAGGTTAGGGAGGAGGCCAGATTGGAGTGGATCAAATGGTAAGTGGGAGAAGTAGCAGAAACAGTGAGTGGAGAAAATTCTTTAACATTTTTTTTTTTTTTTTTTTTGGCTACGTTGGGTCTTCGTTGCTGCGCACGGGCTTCTCATTGCAGAGCACGGGCTCTAGGCGCATGGGCTTCAGTAGTTGTGGCACACGGGCTCAGTTGTTGTGGCGCACGGGCTTAGTTGCTCCACGGCATGTAGGATATTCCCAGACCAGGGCTCGAACCTGTGTCCCCTGCATTGGCAGGCGGATTCTTTTTTTTTTTTTTTGAGATTTGATTGCAAAGCAATGTTCATTATTATTATTTTTTAACATCTTTATTAGAGTATAATTGCTTTACAATGGTGTGTTAGTTTCTGCTGTATAACAAAGTGAGTCAGCTATATGTATACATATATCCCCATATCCCCTCCCTCTTGCGTCTCCCTCCCACCCTCCCTATCCCACCCCTCTAGGTGGTCACAAATCACCGAGCTGATCTCACTGTGCTATGCGGCTGCTTCCCACTAGCTATCTATTTTACATTTGGTAGTGTATATATGTCCATGCCACTCTCTTACTTCGTCCCAGGGTTCCCCTTCCCCCTCCCCGTGTCCTCAAGTCCATTCTCTACATCTGGCAGGTGGATTCTTAACCACTGCGCCACCAGGGAAGACCCCCAGGCCATTTTAAACACGTGTTATTAACTTATGGAATCCCCACAAGGTAGGTACTAGCAGTGTCCCCATTTTACAGATAGGAAAACTGAGGTCACATAGTTGGTATGTGGTAGAACCAGAATCTGAGCTCTTGACCTTAGTCTATGCTATGGCCTAACCATTATGATTTCTTGAGACTAGCTGCTCATAGGATTGAAGGGAAAAGAAACTAACATTGCTTAAGCCCTTTCTCTGTATCTGCAGTGTGCTAGGAGCTTTTCCATAGATAAAATTCCAGGCAGGGAATTTCCTTTCCAGGTAGGGAGTGTTATCCCCATTTCTCAGAAGAGGCAAAACAGGCTCAGTGAAATTAAGTGGCACAGCCTCAGGTTACAAGTCTAAGAAGTTGCAGAGCTGCCACTCCCAATGGGTCCGTCCAAATTCCAGGCTCTGTCCACTTATTTGAAGTAACTAAAATAGTCAACTTCATAGAGACAGAAAGTAAAATAGTGGTTACCAGGGGCCGAGGGAAGGGGGGTTTGGGAAGTTGTTAGTGTTTAATGGGAGTTTCAACTGAGGGTGATGAAAAAGTCCTAGAAATGGATGGTGGTGATGATTGCACAACAATGTGAATGTACTTAATGCCGCTGAACTGTACACTTAAAAATGGTTAAAATGATAAATTTTATGTTAAGTATATTTTTAACCACAATTTTAAAAATTAAAAATGAATAAAATAAAATAAGATCATTTAAAGGAAATAAGAGACAGTTGAAAAGCGAGGTTTTGGGCATGCCTATGATGTCCCTGGGCAGGAAGCTGGTCATGAGCTGAGGGAGCTTACACTCTAGTGGGCATCACAGTGCATATGCCAAGCGCCTGGTAGAGAGCATGTACTCAGAAGTATAGCTACTAATAGTCCCCGTCACAGATGGGGAGACTGAGGCCCAGAGAGGGCCTTAACTAAGGTCCTGTAGCCAATGGAGGCAGCTGACTGGGCTCTGTTCTAAAAGGCAGGCGGGTGGTGCCAGATGGAGTATTAATAATAATACCAGCTGGCATTTCTTGAGTGCTTATTCCATTCCAGATATGATTCCCAGTCCCTCTGTGAGTGTGGATTACCACATTTACTCTTCCCAACCTCCCTGTGAATGAGGTACCATTATCGTGTTCCTTTTACAGATGAGGAAACTGAGGCCAAGACAGAGACTGATTCAAGGTCACAGAGCCAGCAGGACTTGAATCTTGTCCTCTCTGGCTCCAAAACCAGCAAGTCAGCCTTTTGCTTTGGTGGTGGTGGAGGACAGTAGGGGTGGATGGGGCTGGTGTGGGGAGGAGGTGATTCACTTGACTGTATCTGGATTCATCCCAGATTTTTTTTTTTTTTGCACCTACAGGCGGAACTTCCTCCTTTCCAGATTCAGTCCGCATCTATTAGTGGCTTCTGGCTTCCGAGAATGTGATACAGAGGGTGGGGTGAGCTGCGAGGGGTGGGGAGGTAGACACAAAAGTGCAGGCAGTCTTTAGTAAACACAGATTTTTGAGTGCTCTCTATGTACCAGGCAATGTTCCAGGGGCTGGGAGTCCCGTGTGAATAAAATAGATTTTGTCTCTGTTCTCATAGAAATTCTATTGCAGAGTGTATACATTGGGGGGGGGGTGGGTAGAAAGAGAGGGGAAGTGGGGGAGGGAGGAGGGGAGTGGATATAGACAAGGGACAGGATATGCCAGGTGTCAGTAAGGGCTATAAAGGAGATGTGAGAGAGAGAGTGACTGGGGAGGGGACATAACTAGACACAGTGAGAACAGGAAAGGCCTGGCTCAGGAGCTAAGGCATGGAGGATGAGAAGGAGCCAGCTGAAGACCTGGAAGCAGAACATTCCAGGATTCTATGGGGAAACAGCACAGGCAAAGGCTGTGAAATCCATGTGTTGGAGGAACTTGGAGAAGGCCAGTCAGGCTGGAGCAGAGTGACAGAAAGAAAAGGAGTAAAAAGAAGATCCCAGTGCCAGCTCATGCAGGGTCTTGTAGACCACAATGAGGAGCACAAGGTTAATTCTAAGGGAAAGGAAGGCCATTGGAGGAGTTAAGAATGAAGATGAGGGCTTCCCTGGTGGTGCAGTGGTTAAGAATCTGCCTGCCAATGAAGGGGACATGGGTTCGAACCCTGGTTCAGGAAGATTCCCACATGCCTCGGAGCAACTAAGCCCGTGCGCCACAACTACTGAGCCTGAGCTCTAGACCCTGCGAGCCACAACTACTGAGCCCACATGCCACAACTACTGAAGCCCGCTCGCCTAGAGCCCATGCTCCGCAATGAGAGAAGCCACCGCAGTGAGAAGCCCGCGCACCGCAACAAAGAGTAGCCCCCACTCGCCGCAACTAGAGAAAGCCCGCGCACAGCAACGAAGACCCAACGCAGCCAAAAATAAAAATAAATAAAATAAATGTTTAAAAAAAGAATGAAGACGAGATGGCAGCATGACAGGGGACTTCCCCGGTGGTCCAGTGGGTAAGACTCTGCGCTCCCAACGCAGGGGGCCAGGGTTCGATCCCTGGTCGGGGAACTAGATCCCGCATGCATGCTGCAGCTAGGAGTCTGAATGCCGCAACTAAGAAAGCCCACATGCTGCAACTAAAAGACCCCGCATGCTACAACGAAGATCCGCATGCTGCAACTAAGACCTGGCACAGCCAAAATAAATAAACATTAAAAAAAAAAAAAAAAAAAAAAGGCAGCATGACAGGAAGTCAAAAGACCAATTAGGAGGTTCTGGCTATAATATAACAGAACAGGTGATGATGGTGGGGATTCAGGAGGTGGTCTTAGAGGGGTCTTTTGGAGGTGACTAAGTGATGGAGGTGCCATTCACTGGGGTGGAGGAGACAAGAGGAGAAGCAGGTTTGATGGGGGATGGGAATCTAAGGGGAAATAGGGATAAAAATTATGAATTCAGTTGTGGACATGTTGAAATTGCAGAGTTAGTAGCTGACCAGGCAGCTGGAGACAGTGTTCCAGGCTGGAAATAGATACCTGGGAAGAGAGACCAGAGGCTGCCCACTCTGGGGACCCATAGGCCATACCTCTTCACAGATGGATAATGTAGAGTCCAGAGGATGCCTGAAGTTTTTTTTTTTTGTTTGTTTTTGTTTTTGTTTTTGTTTTTAATTGGTTATCAACATTTACAAATCCAGAGATATCAAATAAAAGGATTTCCGCCTCCTCTTCCAAATTGGCTGTTCTGGTCACACTGGGCCCTGGGCCCACGTACTGGGAAGGCCACAGCAGGCTGGTAGGGGAGCCCACTGCTCCTCCAGATCAGGCATGAACTCTTCAGCTGGTCCCACCACAGCAGGCCTGCTGCAGATTCCACTCAAGGCCTGGTTCTGGCAGCCCTAGAGTTTCATCCTCTGGCATGGGCAGGAGGTGACACCATAGAAGAGGAAAAAGTTGGTCTGGGACAGAGCAAATAATTTCTCCCATTCTGTAGTGGTTATTCTTAGTGGTTACTGATACACAAAAGTTGTAAATTCTGATGAAGTCCAATTTACTTACGTTTTCTTTTGTTGCCTGTGCTTTTCGTGTCATATTTAAGAAATCATTACCAAACCCAATGTCATAAAACCTTTCCCCTGTTTTCTTCTAAGCACCTTATAGTTGTAGCTCTTAAGTTTTAGATCTTTGATCTATTTTTTTTTAATATTTTCTGTACCTCTTAGGGTTTTGATTTTTTTTTTTAATATTTATTTATTTATGGCTGTGTTGGGTCTTTGTTTCTGTGTGAGGGCTTTCTCTAGTTGTGGCAAGCGGGGGCCACTCTTCATCGCGGTGCGCAGGCCTCTCACTATCGCGGCCTCCCTTGTTGCGGGGCACAGGCTCCAGACGCGCAGGCTCAGTAGTTGTGGCTCACGGGCCCAGCTGCTCCGCGGCATGTGGGATCTTCCCAGACCAGGGCTCGAACCCGTGTCCCCTGCATTGGCAGGCAGATTCTCAACCACTGCGCCACCAGGGAAGCCCTGATCTATTTTTTGTATGTGGTTTAAGGTAAAATTTCAACTTCATTCTTTTGCATGTGGATATCCAGTTTTCCCAACACTATTTGCTGAAAAAACTGTCCTTTCCCCATTGAATGGTTTTGGCACTTTTATCAAAAATCATTTGATGCCACAATTTATTTCTGGACTCTCTATTGTATTCCATTGGTCTATATGTCTGTTTTTATACCAATACCACAAAATTTTTACTTAGCTTGGTTTGTAGTAAGTTTTGAAATCGGGAAGTTTAGTCCTCCAACTTTGTTCTTTTTCAAGAGTGTTTTGGGTATTCAGAGTCCCTTGAGAATCCAAATGAATTTTAGGATGGGTTTTTCTAAATATTTCTGTAAAAAGTGTCACTGGGATTTTTATAGGGATTGCACTGAATCCACAGTTTGTTTTGGCTAGTACTGGCATCTTAAAAAGATTAAGTCTTTCAACCTGTGAACATGGAATGTCTTTCCATTTGTTTCTGCCTTCTTTAATTTCTTTCAGCAATGTTTTGTAGTTTTAATGTACAAGTTACACTCCTCCTTGGCTACATTTCACCTCCTTGGTTAAATTTATTCCTAAGTATTTTATTCTTTTTGATATTATTGTAAATGGAATTATTTTCTTAATTTCCTTTTCAGTTAGTGTATAGACTACAATTTTTGTGTGACCTTCATTTCTTATCAGTGGTCACTGATCCCAACATCCGAGATATGGACCGATAGGGGATCTCAGGAACCAGATTTGGTTGGTTTCAAGAGAGGAGCCATGCTGGCATCTGCCCATCTGAAGGATGGAAACTTCCTCTTCTCTTCTGACAAATTGACACCCTCTTCCCCTCCATCCTTCAAAATACCAAAGCTTCATAGCCTCTCAAAATCCATCTCCCTGGGGCTTCCCTGGTGGCGCAGTGGTTGGGAGTATGCCTGCCAATGCAGGGGACACGGGTTCGAGCCCTGGTCTGGGAGGATCCCACATGCCGCGGAGCGGCTAGGCCCGTGAGCCACAATTACTGAGCCTGCGCGTCTGGAGCCTGTGCTCCACAACAAGAGAGACCGCGACGGTGAGAGGCCCGCGCACCGCGATGAGGAGTGGCCCCCGCTTGCCACAACTGGAGAAAGCCCTCGCGCAGAGGCGAAGACCCAACACAGCCATAAATAAAATAAATAAATAAATAAATAAAATTAAAAAAAAAAAATCCATCTCCCTGAACCACCTCCCCTTCCCCCACCCGCCTGCAGTAAACCTATCCTGTTGGGAGTCTCTGATATTATTTGAAGTAATTCTATTTTAATTTCAGAAGGGTCTGCTACTTTCTTGCAAGTGGTGAAATCTTCATTACCTGTAAAATTAGAAGACTGTTTTGTCCTACGTAGGAGAGTACAGTCAACTCTCTGGAATGGACAGAAACACACTTTTTTTTTTTTTTTCACACACACACACACTGTATTTTATTTTTACAGGAGATAAATAAACTGACACCAACCATTGTAAATGGATGACCACAACAAAAGCAACAATGATTGCAATTACCAAACACGAAACACACTCATACTATGTCGTAATATTGATATTCAGTCCAGTAATCCTCCACTGTAACAGCTCCTTTACTTTGCAGTGAAAATTTATTTGTATATTTTTTGCCTCTGAGTCCTTGTGGGATTTTTTTTTTATTCAAACAGAAAGTCACAAAAATTATAATCATCCTCATCAGTTCACTTAGTCCCATGTAATTAATTTTTTTTTCATCTTGATCTTTTGTTAGCACTTTTATGAATTCATCAGTTTTCCATTAGAGTTCTGAGAAACACGCTATCTTGTTTACTCCTATATCCTAGGACATAGTAGGTGCTTAGTAAATAGTGGCCAATGTAATTGTATATACACAAGAACTTCATGGATTGTGAAATGCTCTGCAAATACGTATTGAATGTCTATTATGTGCCAGGTACTACACCAGAAACCATGGACTCAAGTGGTCTATAAGACATAAATAAGTTCCCTGCCCTCACATATGTGACATCTGGCTGGGGAATATAGATATTGAACAATTAACTTTGCAACTAATGCATTAATGATGATCATGATAATGTTCTGCAGAGAAGTATATGGTGCTATGAAAGAGTGTAATAGAGTGTAGGGGAGCTAACCTAGTGAGGGTTGGGGGGGTCAAGGAGGCCCTCTCTGAGGAAGTGACATTTGAACTGACATATGAAGAATGAGGAGGAGTTAGCCAGTTTGGGAGAAGGGGAGAGGAAGACAGGCTGTTGAGAAAGAGTATTTCCAGATGGAGGAGAGAAATTTCTGGAGGCCCTGAGTCGAGGAGAGTAGTGGCTTCGGAGAAACCGAAAGAAGACCAGTGTGGCTTGAGCCCTGAGAACAGGGAAGGTGGTGGGTCACTCAAAATTTACAGGATGTTAACCCAAGCTAGTTAGGTGCCATTAAAGGGTTTTAATGAGTGAGTGGAAAGTTTTCAGCTAACACACAGAAGCTCAAAATACAAGAAATCTACTGAAGTCAAGTTTCTAGGGACTTCCCTCATGGTGCAGTGGTTAAGAATCCGCCTGCCAACGCAGGGGACAGTGGTTCGAGCCCTGGTCTGGGAAGATCCCACATTGCCGCAGAGCAACTAAGCCCATGCGCCAAAACTACTGAGCCCGTGTACCACAACTACCAAAGCTCGCACACCCTAGAGTCCGTGTTCTGCAACGAGAAGTCACCGCAATGAGAAGCCTGATCACCGCAAGGAAGAGTAGCCCTTGCTCCCCGCAACTAGAGAAAGCCCGCGCGCAGCAACAAAGACCAAACACAGCCAAAAATAAATAAATAAATAAATAAATAAATTTTTTAAAAAAAGTTTCTAAAGTAGGGAACTTATTCCATAAACTGATTATATATTCTCAGGCTCCTAGCTGAGTGAACTTTTCTCCTTTAGCCCTTGATTTTTTTTACAGCTTTATTAAAATATAATTTACATATCAAAAAACTTATCCATTTTAAGTGTACAATTCAATGATTTTAGTAAATTTATAGAGTTGTGCAACATAATTTACTTTTAGAACGTTTCCTTCACCCCAAAAAGATCCCTCATGCCCATTTGTAGTCAGTCCCTGCTCTCAACTCTAGTCCCAGGCAATCTCTAACCTACTTTCTGTCTCTATAGATTTGCCTCTTCTGGACATCTTGTGTAAAAGGAATCATATAATATATAGTCTTCTGTGGCTGGCTTCTTTGTGAGTCTGATTTTATTTTTCATCATTTGTATTCCAGTGACTATGTGTCCTCATTATTTCTCTAATCTTTTCATGTACTCCATATTTCCTTAGAAACTGGAAAATACAGGTAACTAAAACGAAAAAAGCTTCACTCTCCTAATAAATCTTCCTTCTCTAACAGATTCCCCTCTAGTTGACATTCTCCTTGGGTATTTTGTGCTGTGAGAGCAAAGGATTCCTCTCAGACCTGGGCTCACCTCTTGACTGCTACTTTCTGGCTCTGTGATCTGGGCCTCTCAGAGCTTCTGTTTTCTCATTCGTTAAGTGAGCAAAATAATACAGCCAGCCCTCTGTAGCCCCAGGTTTCGCATCCACAGATTCAACCAACCATGGATTAAAAATTTTTTTAAAAATCCAGAAAGTTCCAAAATTCCAGAAAGCAAAACTTGAATCTGCCCCCTCCCTGCAACTATTTTACATAGCATTTACCTTGTATTAGGTATTATAAGTAATCTAGAGATGATTTAAAATATAACTGGAGGATGTGCATAGGTTACATGCAAACACTAGGGCGTTTTTTGTTTTGTTTTGTTTTTGGCTGCATTGGGTCTCTCTTACTGTGCGCAGGCTTTTCTCTAGTTGCGGCGAGCGGGGGCTACTCTTTGTTGTGGTGTGCAGGATTCTCAGTGCGGTGGCTTCTCTTGTTGCTGAGCACAGGCTGGTCACGCGGGCTCAGCAGTTGTGGCTCGCAGGCTCTAGAGCGCAGGCTCAGTAGTTGTGGCACACGGGCTTACTTGCTCTGCGGCAATGTGGGATCTTCCTGGACCAGGGCTCGAACCACCGTCCCCTGCGATGGCAGGCGGATTCTTAACCACTGCGCCATGAAGGAAGTCCCTAGGCCATTTAATATAAGGCACTTGAATATGTGCGGATTTTGGTATCCAACGGGGGAATCTGGAACCAACTTCCCCGTCCTGCACAGATATGAAGGGACCACTGTATATCTGAGTACACAATACATTTATTGTTAGAATTAATGAATCCTTGGAGCTAAATTTTTCTTTCCTTTTGGCTCCATTGGGCGGCAGGATCTCTGTTCCCGGACCAGGGATCTAAACTGCGCCCCCTGCAGTGGGAGCGAACCGTCCTAACCCTTGAACTCTTGAGGAATTCCCTAAATCTCCTATTAAACATAATCTTACATGTGAGGATGTATTCTTAGACACGAATTTTTTTGAAGGTTTTAGATTTTTATGTCTCTTCCCCAATTGCTCTCCAGAAAGGCTGTTGCTATCAGCAATAAGAAAGCGCTATTTCACCGGTGTTTTAAAGTATTGCCTCTACGTTTTTAGACGACAAAAGCTATAAAAGAACATCAGCACACCTTTACAAAGTGATACGTACATGTGGTGGAAGGGAAAGCATTTTTTTTTATACAGCAGGTTCTTATTAGTTACCTGTTTTATACATATTATTGTTTATGTATATACATCAACCCCAATTTCTCAGCGGGAGAAATTTTAACAAAATATGTTCTGCATGATAATTCCATTACTTCTGCAGACAAGCAACTGCAAAGAGTACGGAGAGTCTTTCTCCCGGCATAGAGCAGTGCACTCACGAATAAACATATCACTTCCGTCGTTTACGTCTCAACTGCGTAACATGTGAAAAAAAAAAAAATACCCGCTGTTGTTACTTCAAGAAAAAAAAACAACTTAAAACCACTTACTTGTGAAAGCAGTTTTCGCAAACAATTCACACCCCTAGCCCACACTTCTGAAAAACAAACATTGTACACCTTAAAAAAAAAAATTAATCACAAAGCTTCTAATACTGAAGAGCGTTCGTGAATTTACGAAACTCACACACACCACACCCGTTCAATAACATAAAAAAAAAAAAAACACCTTAACATCGTCACTTTAATTGTCGACAGAGAGCAGTCTGCTTTTCCCAACTATAAAACAGGGGCGCCAGGACCAACGATCACCAGCTGCCCGGTAATCAAAAAATTATGCTTCCGAAATCTCTTGATGTCGATTCCGCACGAAGAACAAACGAGCTGTCCCACGTGTGTCACTCACGACAGAAGCCCTTTTTACCGTACCAGTAATAAAAACAAGGTGGCAGTGCTGGCAAATCCCTTTTTTGATAAAGGTGAAAACAAAGTCGATGCAATTTTCTACTCAGAGTTCCCGAAGTTGAGGGTGTAACTGCAGGAACTTCTGAGCCGGAGAGAAGGCTTCATAAGGAGACTCTATCATTTATTTTGGGGTTTTCATTTAAAAGTAAAAGCTAAGACTTGAGTTATATGCAAATATGCGCAGTGCTTGCTGGGAAGGTGCCGGCGGGTGCAGAGGGAGGGGCGGGGAGGAGGGGCTTGTGGGAGGGAACCGTGACGACTTACAGCTGGTCTGGGGCTCTGCAAGACCGGCTTCCCCGCAGCTCTGGGTACCTATCTGGGGAAGGCACAAATCCCACCCCGTTAAAATTGAAAATGCACAAACTTGTGCCACTCCTAGCCGTCCACCCTGAAGCTGCCCCAGCACGTGAGCACTGGAGGCACCGGATCCCTGTAAGAGCAAAAAACTGGGAGCTAATTAATCTTCACCTACACAACAACGAAAGAGCAGAATGTGGTGGGTTCATAAAGTGGAATGCCATCTGCTGTACTTCCAAGGAGTGAATTAGACATCAAAAAACACTGACTGATAAAAGCTGCAGAATAAGGTACAGCATGACACCATTAACGGAAACAAAGTAATACTGCGCTTTATCAACAGGTATAAAAAAATTGAATGAAAAAGGTGTTGAATACGGTACCGCATGATACCGTAATAAAGAGCATACGTGTGCACACAAAACCCAGTGCTTTATTTTCAATGGCTACATGTTTGTATTATTAACACATATCAATTACCTCTGGAAAGGAGGGAGGGAATCTGGATGAGGGCAGACACACACAAAACTTTAGATTTACCTATAATGTTCTCATTTTTAAAAAGCATAAAGATTATTTTATTATTGTGCATTTTATTACTTGTGCAATTAAAATTATTTTAAAAATATAGTCCGTGCTTTCTATATTTTCTCTATTTCATTTCTTAAAGTCAGGTTTCTTGAGGTATAATTTATATACAGTAAATTCACCTTTTTTTTTTTTTTTTTTTGGCTACGTTGGGTCTTCGTTGCTGCACGCTGGGTTTCTCCAGTTGGAGTGAGCAGGGGCTACTCTTCCTTGCGATGCGCAGGCTTCTCATTGCGGTGGCTTCTCTTCTTGCAGAGCACGGGCTCTAGGCGCGCGGGCTTCAGTAGTTGTGGCATGTGGGCTCAGTAGTTGTGGCTCACGGGCTCTAGAGTGCAGGCTCAGTAGTTGTGGCGCACGGGCTTAGCTGCTCCGCAGCATGTGGGATCTTCCCAGACCAGGGCTGGAACCCGTGTTCCCTGCATTGGCAGGCGGATTCTTAACCACTGAGCCACCAGGGAAGCCTGTAAGTTCACCTTTTTTTACCATACAGTTCTGTGAGTTTTAACAAACTTGAACAGACATGTATCTGTTACCACAATCAATCAAAACATTTCTATCACCCCAAAAAGTTCCTTTGTCCCCTTTTCTAGTCAACTCCTCCCCCCATTCCCAATCCTGGCAACCTCTTTTCTGGCCCTGTAGTTTTGCCTTTTCCAGAAAGGCATAAAAATGGAATCATTCATGTATACTTCATTTTTAATATAAAAACTATGTGCTAATTGTACAGAAATGTGAGAATGCTTTTCCCAAACAACTATTAACAGTTTTGTGTTTATCTTGCCTACCACCTGTAGTGGTGCACTGTGGAAAACGGTATGGAGGTTTCTCGAAAAACTAAAAACAGAACTATCATACGACCCAGCAATTCCATCCCTCGGTATACATCTGAAAAAAACAAGAATAATGTGAAAATATACATGCGCCACAATGTTCATAGCAGCATTATTTACAATTGCCAACATATGAAAGTAACTTAAGTGTCCATCAACAGATGAATGAATAAAAAAGATATATATTTATATTTGTATATAAAAGAATGAAATTTTGCCATTTGCAGCAACATGGATGAACTTGTAGGGCGTTATGCTAAGTGAAATAAGTCAGACAAAGACAAATACTGTATGATGTCACTTATATGGGGAATCTAAAAAATACAACAAACTAGTGAATATAATGAAAAAGCAGATTCACAGATTTAGAGAACTAGTGGTTACCAGTGGGGAAGGGGGAGGGGCAATTTAGGGGTGGGGAAGTGGGACATACAAACTGTTGGGTGTAAGAGATAGGCTACAAGGATGTATTGTACAACATGGGAAATACATAGCCAATATTTTGTAATAACTGTAAATGGAGAGTACCTTTTAAAAATTGTATAAAAAATAAAAGCAAAAAAGTAAACTGGGTCTTAAAAAGATGGAGTGCAAAAACAAAAATGGTATGCCAGACCCTTAGGATAATGAAGAGAGCAGTGGCAGAGAAATAAGACTAGGAAGATAACTTGGAGCCTAGTGGTGAAGGGGCCTGGAATCTGTGAATTTGGATCTGTGGCAGGGTTAAGAGTGGATTGGGAATTTGTTGGGATGAGGATGGCAGGATATAAAGACAGGGAGAGCAAGTTGCTACACCAATCCAGGTAGGAGGCAGCTTTTCCTGCTGACACTGCTGCTCACTCTAAGCTGTCCCAGCCCTTTGTACATTCCTTTATGTCTGTGGGCTCTTGGGTTCTTGTCCATCTTAGTGTGAGGACCCGGGGTCCAGAAGGGACTCAGGCTGGAATCGGGTCTTCTTTACAACCCTAGCATCTAGCATAGGGTAAATAGCAGTTCTCACCATTGACAGTCAACCGAAAGCATCAGTTTAATGGTCAGAGTGAGAATTCTGAGTTCAAGTTGAGAGTTTGCACTTATTAGTTAGAACTTGCTTAGTCTCTCACAGGTTTCATTTATTTATTTATTTATTTATTTATTTACTGACTGCGCCGCGCGGCATGCAGGATCTTAATTCCCCTACCAGGGATTGAACCCAGGCCCCCTGCAGTGGAAGCGCGGAGTCTTAATCACTGGACGACCAGGGAAGTCCCTCTCACAGGTTTCCTTTAAATCATTAAATGACTGACTTATCGGAGGTAAGGTGTATAGAAAATTTCCTGGTAGACAGTAATTGCTCAATTGTTATTATTAACTGCCAAGTCACAACCACAACCGGTCTCTCTTGTCCCCAGGTTTTTCCTGTTGGGGTCCAATAGGATATCTATGGAATGTTGGTCCCAGGAGATATTACCGTCCTCATATCACGACAAAGACACTAACCAAAAATGGCGACCTCTAGGCCATCCGAGGGCGTGTTACCGGTCATGCTAGCAATATATACAACAGGCTATTTAGGGGAGAAATAGCTAGCGCAGGGTTCGTAACGCCGGGTAGAAGGCGCAGAGCTTGCTCACACTATCAAGCAGGAAAAAGCCCAACCGCCAAAGCTGACCGACGGCGCTGCGTCTCGACCACGTGTCGGAGGGCAGTCTGCGCCTGTGCAAGCCAGGCGCGCGCCCGCCGGCCGGAAGAGCCGCGCGTTTCCGGGTTGGAGGCGGGGAGCGGTGCCGGAAGTACTCGGGGAGGGCCGAGCAGTCGGACCGGCTGCTGAGACGAGCGCTTCACTGGGGCAGTCTCCGCATATCATGGGGAGATAGACGCTGCTGCCTGTGAGTCTTGGGCCCTGGCAGTTAAGGAAGAAGAGCGGGAGGAGGGAGTCAGGACCCAGACCCACAGTGGTCAGTGTTTCAAGAGCCAGGTTGTGGAGGAGACGGGGCTGTGTTAGGAATCGGGCTCTTGGGACGGGACTGAGGGGCTCGGGGCTCGGAGAAGACGCGGCTGTGGGGACCTGGGCTCCAGGCGGGACTTAGGGAAAGGGGACGGAGTTAGCCGGCACCCGAGGGAAAGTGGGATGAGAGGGACAGGACTGTGAGGACCCGCGCTCCTAAGAGGAGAGGGTCGGAAGAGAACGGGGCGTGAAGCCACGGGCTCCTGAGAGGTAAAGCGGAGCCGTGAGGACTTGGGCTGCTTAGCGGTAGGAGCGGGACAGTGAAGACCCAGGTTTCTAAGGATTCAGAAACAGGGCGGCGAAGACTTAGGTTCCTGAGAGGCAGGAGCAGTAAGAGAACACTTGGGTTTGGGAAGAACAGGAGCGGGCAGTGAAGACGGGCTTCTGTGGGGACGGGATCGGGGTTTGGAGACTCCGAAGTACCTGAGGGAACGGGGCTGTGAGGACACTAGCTCCTAAAAGCGGAGAGTATAAGGGGCCATGGATGTGAGGAGATCAGCCTCCAAGGGAAAGGGAGAGAGTTCGGAAAAAATATAGTGATCCTTTTTTTTTTTTCTCTCATATTGGGTGAACCAAGAGTGGTAAAGGATGTATTCAGGGAAAGACGACTCCTTCATGCTGCTTACTTGGCTTTTGGCAGGCTTATCTTGTGTCGGATACAGTCTAGGAAGCCCACTTGCAAGCATCTTCGTTTTCTGCTTCGTTCTGGCGAAGCTCTGCTGGGAAGTTGAAGCAGTTTGAACTCAGCTATATACTTGATAAGTGTTTTAAATCCCATTCCACCCAACTCTGAGCACAGATCTCTGCATCTCAAAAAAAGAGGATGGCAGAGATGGAAGGACCCGGAAAGATAATCTTTTTTAAACTCGTATTTTACATATAAGGAGGCTAAAGTCCAAAGAAGGTTTAGGATTACAGTGAGGCAATGATTGATTAGATCATGATTTTGATACAGTACCCTGTTCTGCATAGCAGATAGGAGATGCTTGGTTAATATTCCTTGAAAACATGCTTCTAGAATCTTTGCTCTAACTTCAAACTCAAGAGGGAAGTTTTTACAAATTCTAGTATTTTATTTTGGGTCTTGTTAACTGTATTGACATTGATACAATGAATGTCACTTACGAGTTAGGAAACCTTTAAATGAAGCTCCTTCCCCCTCAACAATATAGTAAGTCATTTAGAAAGTCACAAATAAGTAAAATGTACCCTTTATTTTTAGCATAAGCATTCAGGGAAGATGGCTGCTTTTAGATAAGGATGGTGGAGAAACTTGGACCAGTCACTTTCATTCTTCAGTAATACTTTTACTGAAACTTACTCAGACTATGGGGGGGGGGGTGGAGGTGGGAGGGAGGTCCAAGAGGGAGGGGATATAGGTATACAAATACTGATTCACTTCATTGTACAGCAGAAACTAACACAGCATTGTAAAGCAATTCTACTCCAATAAAAAAAAAAAAAACTTAGACTAACCAGATATCATCATAAGCACTTTTCAAATATTAGATCATTTAATTATCACTTACAGCCCCACAAGTTAGTTATTGTTAGTCCCATTGTACATACAAGGAAATCAGTGCAGAAGGGTTAAGTGCCTTGCCTGAAATCCCATGCTACTAAGTAGCCCAGCCATAGTCAAACCCAGTTGTGTTTGACTAAAACTTTTTTCTGTTTTTCTAAGTGGATTCCTCGCCATGTCTCAGCTTGCTCATCAGCAAGATAGAGGTAATAGTTATACAAAGCATGGCATTGAATGAAAGCACTCCCTCCTCCTCAAGACTCCTCTTACTATCAAGTACTGTAACTTATTAGGGTATTTATGGAGTGTAGTATTTGAGGAGAACTAAATTCCTGTGTTTTAAAGAAGCATAGATATTCAAGATAGAAAAATGGGACCTGAATAGAACTTTCCCTCACATTGGAGTAAGACATATTTAATTTTAAATTTAGGAGGCCAAGAAAGACCAATTTGAAGAAGAGGGGCTTAAATTGGATTAACTTTACAATTATTGTAACATGAACTAGATGATTGGGGAAACTGCAATAACTTTGTTCCCAGTGGGTTTGCCTAAACTGTTTGCAAGTGCCTATACTAAATGCAAGTGGTCAAAACTTACACCAAATTATGAGGTAAAGCATGGCCATACCACCATTTCAAAATACTTGATGGTTTAATTAATAGTAGTTTATTCCTGAGTTATCATCCTCATCTACATTTGCAAATTGTACTACTTATTTCACTCATTTGTGGCTCTAACACTGATTGAATTATTAGAATAGGATTTCTAAGTAAGTACCTGATCAGAAAATCATTGTGTTAAAGTTGATGTGAACATAGAACATACTACTTTTGACCAAAGGTGTTTGTGGAAAGCCCCAAAGTACTTTGGAGGTAGTACATCAGCAGTGTTTATAGCCTGCACTGTGACACAGGTGTTTTGGAGGCAGAAGACAAACTTTGAAATCTGTACATATGGACTTAATTTTAAATCTTACAGTAATTGTTAGAGCTGGAGGAGACTTTAGAGTTTGCCTGGTTCTTCTGATTATAGATGTAGAAACTCTGGTCAAAGGCAGCTCATATAACTCAGTGGCAGAGCTAGGATGACACCTAGCCCAACTGACTTGGGTCTTCCCTGTGCCACAGTACCTCTCATCAGCCTCCTGCTGACCATTTGCCACTACTTTTTGTTTTTTAATCCACTTTTCTTTTTTTAATGTCTGTAGTAATAAGAATAGTTACAGGATGCCACCAGTACATAGCAGGATGGGTGCAACCTTTTAGGTTTAATATACTAACTTTTATAACTAAGATTTAAAAGAGGAGAGCATATATAAAATACTAGCAAACATTTTTAATTGTACTTAGTATGTGCCACACATTCTTATAAGTGCTTTAGATACATAAACTCAGTGAATTGTCACAACAATGAGGTACACCTTATGATTAACTCCATTTTTCAGATGAGGAAATTGAGGCATAAAGAGTTTAGGTAACTTGCTTGAGGACATAAAGCTAATAAGTGGCAGAGTTGGTACTTGAACCCAGACACTGCCACCAGAGTCCATCCCTTGAACCACTGTACTGTACTACTTTTCTGTTACCACTGTACTGTACTACTTTTCTGTTAAGTCAAAGTTGCCTAAACAGGGTCAAACTGGTCAAACTAGTGGGAAAAAAATCCCACATTTCTGTTGCTCTCAGGTCTCACAGACTGCAATATAATTGATTATTTTTGGTTTATTTAGGCTGGGAAGCATGAACTTGTTTAGATACATCTACAAGCCAGTGAGGAAAGAAACAGCCAGGTAGAAAACCCAAATCGTTAAGTCATGTACCATAGTGTTAGGGCTTTTATGCTGTCAGGCTGGTTGTCCCCTTTACTCCAGTATTTGTTTAAATAATAAATTCCTAAACATTTCAGAGGTAAAAGGGTTTTAAAGACAATCCAGGGAGTTCCCTGGTGGTCTAGTGGTTGGGATTCGGTGCTTTCACTGCCGTGGCCCGGGTTCAGTCCCTCACTGGGGAACCGAGATCCCACAAGCCATGCGGTAGCCAAAATAAAAGAAGACAATCGTCTTCTATTCCCCTATTCTCTTCACTTAAAAAAAAATCTGTTAATGGAACAGATTCCCAGAGAAGACCACAGTCTTCTACTGCAAGGTCTCCCCCGTTTTCCTACTCTCTGAAAAATCAGATCCTCTTGATACAATAATAATAATAGAGTTGCAACTGGATTTCTGTTTGAGGTACAAGGTTGTTAAAAGGGAAAGCAATTAGGGCTTGTCATCCTCAGCCTATCAACTACAGTTTAAGTGTGATGGGTAGGGGGAGGGAGGATAGTCTTGGTTATTTAATTGAACTCCCAGCCAAGCTATCTTGTTTTGATAAAATCATTTAAGTATTTTCTACTGTAGATCACTGGGGTGTGGACTTTCCTGACTTCTTGAATCCCATAGCACATGAATTCCACATAGTAGGAGCTAGGAAAGAGTTTCCTGTTATAATTGTTCTCTCAAACTGTCCCACAGTTAATGCCTCTGTTTTTACTCAGTAGTACATTCCTACCTCTTGGCATTCTAAGGAAATGAGAGTTAGAAATTTGAGTAGCCCGAAGGCAACCATGGTATATTACATAATGGAATTCAGGTTATTTATGGTCACTTCATTCCATTGTGCTTGACCAGCATCGTCTACAATTGGGCTAATGAAAGTTGTCAGTAAACAGGTAATTTGGACCATTTTGATCATGTTGTGATTTTTTTAAACTTATTTTAAAATTTACACACCATAAAATTCACCTTTCTGAGGGTACAGTTCTATGAGTTGTGACAAGTGTGTACAGTCATGTAAGCCCCATAACACTCAAGTTACCTAGCAATTCCACCACCCTCCAAATTTTCCTTCATGCTGCTCTTTTGTAGTCACACCCTCCCCAATCCCAAAACCCTGGCAATCACTGATCTGCTCTGCATCCATATAGCTTTGCCTTTTCTGGAGGGTCATGTAAATGGACTCATACAGGTAGCCTTTGGAGTCTTGCCTCTTTCACTTAGCTTAATGCATTTGAGATTATCCATGCTGTGTGTATTAGTAGTTCTTCCTTTCTGTTGCTGAGTAGTATTCCATTATATGGATATACCCATAGTTTGTTTATCCATTAACCAGTTGAAAGATTGTTTTCAGTTTTTGGCAATTATGGATAACGTTGCTATAGACATTCACATACTGATTTTTGTGTGACTGTAAGTTTTCATTTCTCTAGGGTAAATACCTAGGAGTGGATTGCTAGGTCATATGATAAGTGTCTATTTAATTTTATAATAAACTGCCAAACCATTTACCAAAGAGTGCACCATTTTACAGTCGCATCATAAATGTATGAGGGTTTGAGTTGCTCCACATCCTCTTTAGCACTTGTCTGTTTATTTTATTTTATTTTATTTTATTTTATTTTTTTTTAATGAGGATCTTGAATCAGATGCGTATGTTTGATTGATTGATTGATTGATTGATTTTGGCTGTGTTGGGTCTTCGTTTCTGTGCGAGGGCTTTCTCCAGTTGTGGCAAGCGGGGGCCACTCTTCATCGCGATGCGCGGGCCTCTCTCGTTGCGGAGCACAGGCTCCAGACGCGCAGGCTCAGCAGTTGTGGCTCACGGGCCCAGCCGCTCTGCGGCATGTGGGATCTTCCCAGGCCAGGGCTCGAACCCGTGTCCCCTGCATTAGCAGGCAGATTCTCAACCACTGCGCCACCAGGGAAGCCCTATTTTATTTTTAATTTTAGTTATTTTAATAGATACTTAGTGGTATCTCATTGTGGTTTTATTTTGCATTTCCCTAATGAATAATGATATTGGGCATCTTTTCATGTGTTTATTTTCCACCTGTATATCTTTGTTGAAGGATCAGTTCAGATCTTTTACCCTTTTTTTTTTTTAATTTTTAAAAATTTATTTATTTATTTATTTATTTATTTATGGCTGTGTTGGGTCTTCGTTTCTGTGCAGGGGCTTCCCTAGTTGCGGCAAGTGGGGGCCACTCTTCATCGCGGTGTGCGGGCCTCTCACTATCGCGGCCTCTCTTGTTGCGGGGTACCCGCTCCAGATGCGCAGGCTCAGTAATTGTGGCACACGGGCTTAGTAGCTCCACAGCATGTGGGATCTTACCAGACCAGGGCTCGAACCCATGACCCCTGTAATGGCAGGCAGATTCTCAACCACTGCACCACCAGGGAAGCTCCAGGCAGATTCTTAACCACTGCGCCACCAGGGAAATCCCTATCCTCACTATTCTAAACCTTGCATTTTCAATGAACAGTGTATCTTGAAGGTCATTTCATGAGCTTCCTCGTTTTTTAGAAACAGGTTTATTGAGACATTCACATATTATACAATTCATCATTTTAAAGTATACAATTCAGTGGTTTTTTGCTACAAACAGGATTGTGCAACCATCACCACAATCTATTCTAGATTATTTTTGTCACTCCTAAAAGAAACTCCATAAACATTAGAAGTCAGTCCCTATTCCTCTCCCCCACTCCTCAGCCCTAGCAACCACTAATCTACTTTTTGTCTCTATAAATTTGTCTATTCTGGACATTTCATGTAAATGAAATCCTACAATATGTAGTCTTTTGTGACTGGTTTCTTTCACTTAGCATAATATTTTCATGAGTCTCACATTCTTTTTCAGTCTATTACATTATATAGTTATATTCTAGTTTATTTAACTATATCACTTTTGATGGACATTTAGGTTGAAATTCCTTGTATGCATAGTATTCTATTCACATACAAGTTCAATTATAAATTGCTAAAACTAGAACTATGGGATTAAAACAATATATGCTTTTCTTATTTTGGTAGGTACAGCCAAGTAGCTCTTTATACAGGCCTCTAACTAATTTATATTCCCCCACTCCAGCAACTTATGAAATGATTATTTCTCCATAAAATTTTCAAACACAGTATGTATAAAACTATTTCTTTTTTTTTTTTTAATTTATTTATTTATTTGGCTGTGCCAGGTCTTAGTTGCGGCATGTGGGATCTTTGTTGCAGCATGCAAACTCTTAGTTGCAACCACCATTTTAAAGCAATTATACTCCAATAAAGATGTTAAAAAAAAGAAAAACTCTTAGTTGCGGCATGTGGGATCTAGTTCCCTGACCAGGGATCGAACCCAGGCCTCCTGCATTGGGAGCGTGGAGTCTTAGCCACTGGACCACCAGGGAAGTCCCTATAAAACTTTTTCATCATTGCCAAATGGGGAATAAATAGTACCTTGTAGTTTTAATTTGCATTTTTATTATGAATGAGAATAAGGATCACTTCATTATTTTAAGAACCATTTGAATTTCTTTTTCTTGTACTGTCATATTTCTTCACAATATTTCTTTTGGGTAGTTGGTACTTACTGATTTGTAGTTATTTTTATATATAAAAGAAATTAGTCCTTTGATATATCTCGCATATATTTTTGCTAGCTTGTCTTTTGTTCTTTAACTTTGTTATGTTTGTTGCCATACAGACATTTTTATGTTTGTGTAATTGAACATATTAGTCTTTTCTTTTATGGCTCCTGAGCTTTATAAAGTCATCCTTAGAAGAATATTATTTATTCTTGAGAATATTGTTTTTCCAATTTTTAAAAATTGAGATAATTGTAGATTTATATGAAGTTATAAGAAATAATAGAGATCCCTTGTACACTTTGCACCACCAGTTTTCCCCAATGGTAACATTTTACAAAACTGTTGTGTAATTTGAGAATCAGGATATCAACATTGATTTAACCCAACAATCTTATTCAGATTTCCCCAGTTTTACTTGCACTTGTTTGCTTATATGTGTATGAGTACTAAGTCCTATACAATTTCATCACTTTTTATAGGTTCATTTATCCATCATCACTATCAAGATATTGAACAATTCCATCACAAGGGCCCCTCATATTGCCTTTTATAACCACACCTCCCTCCCTCCCACCCAATCCCTGACAACCTCACTAATCTGTCTTCTGTTTGTAAAATTTGCCATTTCAAAAATGTTATATAGGGGACTTCCCTGGTGGCGCAGTAGGTAAGACTTCACGCTCCCAATGCAGGGGGCCCGGGTTCGATCCCTGGTTAGGGAATTAGATCCCACATGCATGTCGCAACTAAGAGTTCGCATGCCACAACTAAGGAGCCTGCCTGCCACAACTATGGAGCCCACGTGCTGCAACTAAGGAGCTGGTGAGCCACAACTAAGGAGCCCACCTGCCGCAACTAAGACCTGGTGCAACCTAATTAATTAATTAGTTAATTAATTTTTAAAAAAACAAGAAAAACAAAAATGTTACATAACTGGAATCATACAACATGGACTCTTTTATTTATTTATTTATTTATTTATTTATTATTTTTGGCTGTGTTGGGTCTTCGTTGCTGCACACGGGTTTTCTCTAGTTGCAGCGAGAGGGGGCTGTTCTTTGTTGCGGTGCGCGGGCTTCTCATTGCAGTGGCTTCTCTTGTTGTGGAGCACCAGCTCTAGACGCGTGGGCTTCAGTAGCTGTGGCTTGCGGGCTTCAGTAGTTGTGGCTTGCAGGCTCTAGAGCGCAGGCTCAGTAGTTGTGGTGCACAGGCTTAGTTGCTCTGCGGCATGTGGGATCTTCCCAGACCAGGGCTCGAACCTGCGTCCCCTGCATTAGCAGGCAGACTCTCAACCACTGCGCCACCAGGGAAGCCCCACAGTTTGTTTAATGATTTACCTATTAAGGGACGTCTGAATTGATTACAGTTTTTGATTATTGCAAATAAAGCTATGAGCATTCGTGTACAGGTTTTTGTGTAAACATAAGTTTTCATTTCTCTAGGATAAATGCCTAGGATTGCAGTTGCTGCGTCATACAGTAGTTGCGTGTTTTTGTTTTTGTTTCCCAAATCCACTTTATTGAGGTATAATTTGCATACAATAAAATGTATACATTGTAAACATATAGTTCTGTGAGTTTTGATAAATGTAGCAGCTGTGTAAGCATTCCCCCACTTAAGATACAGAATGTTTATATCACCTCAGAAACTTCCAACCTGCCCCTGTGCAGTCAATCTCTGCCCCATCTGTCACTAGAGATTTGTTTTTAGATCATTAGATATTAAAATTTCATATAAATGGAATCATATAGTATGTATTCTTTTGAGACTGGCTTTTTTTTCACCTAAATATTTTAAGATTCATTCCTGTTGTTTTGTGTATTTGTGATTTGGTCTTTTTTTCCTTTTTTCATTTTTTTTAATAAACTGTTTCCTAGAGCAGTTTTTAAAATCCATTTATTCATTCATTTATTTATTTATTTATTTATTTATTTAGGAGACCCTGCTGAGATAGCAGTGTTAGATTTACAGGAAATTTGGGAAGATAGTACAGGGTTCCCATATACCCTGTACCCAGTTTCTCCATTATTAACATGTTACATTAGTATAGTATATTCATTACAACTAATTAACCACGTTTGATACATTATTATCATTATTATTTTTAATATTTATTTATTTATTTTATTTTTGGCTGCATCAGGTCTTAGTTGTGGCACGTGGGATTTTTTGTTGTGGCATGCAGGATCTTTCATTGTGCGCACAGACTTCTCTTTAGTTGTGGCACGCGAGCTCCAGAGCACACAGGCTCGGTAGTTGCGGCGCACGAGCTCTCTAGTTGTGGTGCGTGGGCTCAGTAGTTTTTTTTGTTTTTTAAATTTATTTTATTTATTTATTTTTGGCTGCACTGGGTCTTCATTGCTGCACGCGGGCTTTCTCTAGTTGTGTCAAGCGGGGGCTACTCTTCATTGTGGTGCGTGGGCTTCTCATTGCAGTGGCTTCTCTTGTTGCGGAGCACGGGCTCTAGGCACGCAGGCTTCGGTAGTTGTGGCACGTGGGCTCAGTAGTTGTGGCTTGCGGGCTCTAGAGCGCAGGCTCAGTAGTTGTGGCGCACGGGCTTAGTTGCTCCGCGGCATGTGGGATCTTCCCGGACCAGGGCTTGAACCTGTGTCCCTCGCATTGGTGGGCGGATTCTTAACCACTGCGCCACCAGGGAAGCCCCGGGCTCAGTAGTTGTGACGCGTGGGCTTAGTTGCCCTGCAGCATGTGGGATCCTACTTCCCCGACCACAGATCAAAACCCAGGTCCCCTGCATTGGAAGGTGGATTCTTAACCACTGGGCCACCAGGGAAGTCCCTGATACATTATTATTAACTGAAGTCCATAGTTTATTCAGATCTTAGTTTTTCCATTTAGTCTTCATGTCTTTTTAGGCTCCTCTGTGACAGTACATGCTTAGATTTTTAAGAAACTGCAAACTGTTTTACAGAGTAGCTATACCACTTACATTCCCACTAGCAGTGTGTGAGTGATCCAATTTCTCTGCATCCTCGTCAGCATTTGGTGTTGTCACTATTTTTTATTTTAGCTATTCTGATAGTTGTGTAGTTATATCTCATTGTAGTTTTAATTTGCTTTTCTTTAATGACTAATGTTTTTGATTGAATGTCTTTCAATTTGCTTATTTGCTATCTGTGTATCCTCCTTGGTGAAATGCCTGGTGTGTCTTTTGTCCACTTTCTAATTGAATTAATTTTTTTTTGAACTATTGATTTTTGAGAGTTCTTAATGCATTCTAGATACTAGTCTTTTGTTGGATATGTAGTTTGTCTTTTTTTGGATATGTAGTTTCTTCCAGTCTGTAGCTTGTCTTTTCATCCTTTCTACGTGGGCTTTCACAGAGGAAACTTAAAATTTGATGAGGGCCAATTTATCAGTTTTTCCTTTTATTGATCATGCTTTTGGTGTCATGTCTAAGAACTCTTTGCCTAGCTAGAGCCCAAAGATTTTCTCCTGTTGTTGTTGTTTTTTTTTTTCCTGTTTTTTCCTAAAAGTTTTATAGTTGTACATTTTACATTTAAGTCTGTGATCCATTTTGAGTTACTTTTTGTATAAAGTGTTAAGTTTAGGTTTCTGAATATTTTTTAAAGATATTCTAGGGACTTCCCTGGTGGTCCAGTGGTAAAGAATCCACCTTACGATGCAGGGGACACGGGTTTGATCCCTGGGCAGGGAACGAAGATCCCACATGATGCAGGACAACTAAGCCCGCATTCCACAACTACTGAGCTCATACGCCTCAACTAGAGCCCACGTGCCGCAAACTACAGAGCCCATGCGCCCTGGAGCCTGCGCACCACAACTAGAGAAGAGAAAACCCACACGCCACAACTAGAGAGAAGCCCACACACCACAACAAAAGATCTCACATGCCTCAATGAAGATCCCGTGTGCCACAACTAAGACCCGATGCAGCCAAAAATAAATAAAATAAATAAATACTAAATAAATCTTTAAAAAAAATAAAAAAGAAGGACTTCC
This sequence comes from Balaenoptera acutorostrata, assembly GCF_949987535.1. Taxonomy (NCBI): domain Eukaryota; kingdom Metazoa; phylum Chordata; class Mammalia; order Artiodactyla; family Balaenopteridae; genus Balaenoptera; species Balaenoptera acutorostrata. The sequence goes on along the minus strand of NC_080064.1, from coordinate 22,699,862 downwards.
CTGGTGGTACAGTGGTTAAGAATCCACCTGCCAACGCAGGGGACATGGGTTTGATCTCTGGTCCAGGAAAATCCCACATGCCGTGGAGCAACTAAGCCCGTGCACCACAATGCTGAACCTGCGCTCTAGAGCCCGCAAGCCACAACTACTGAGCCCACGTGCCACAACTACTGAAGCCCGCGTGCCCTAGGGCCCGTGCTCTGCAACAAGAGAAAGGCTGCGTGCAGCAACGAAGACCCAACGTAGCCAAAAATAAATTTTAAAAAATAATAAATAAAAAATAAAGATATTCTATATTTTATCTAGTATATGATTTTATATTTAAAATTTAAATATCTGTTCCATCTGGAATGGAGGAGTGTGTGAAAGGAGGAGTGTATTACTCCCCCCATTCCAGATTGATCAACTGTTTAAATTTTATTTTATTTATTTTTTTGTAAATTTATTTATTTATTTTTGGCCGTGTTGGGTCTTTGTTGGTGCTCGCGGGCTTTCTCTAGTTGTGGCGAGCGGGGGCTACTCTTCATTGCAGTGCGTGGGCTTCTCATTGCGGTGGCTTATGTTCATACTGATAATCTTTAATAGGCTTTTTCATAGGACTTGATCTGGGAAAATAGTTTGCTTTTATAACATTAGGACAACTGTTACCATGTTAACAATCTTTTCCTTTCCCATTTCTTCCATTGGTAAGATTTGTGGGTAAGGGAAAAGGAGACGTGGACCACATATGGTTTTAAAAAAGTAGTCCTGGGGGCTTCCCTGGTGGTGCAGTGGTTGAGAATCTGCCTGCTAATGCAGGGGACACGGCTTCGAGCCCTGGTCTGGGAAGATCCCACATGCCGCGGAGCAACTAGGCCCGTGAGCCACAACTACTGAGCCTGCGCGTCTGGAGCCTGTGCTCCGCAACAAGAGAGACCACGATAGTGAGAGGCCCGCGCACCGCAATGAAGAGTGGCCCCCGCTTGCCACAACTAGAGAAAGCCCTCGCACAGAAACGAAGACCCAACACAACCAAAAAAAAAAAAATTAATTAATTAAAAAAAAAAAAGAGTTAAGGAGGAAGCTGGGTGGAGGGGAGTTAGGAAATCATTAAAAAAAAAAAAAAAAAAAAGTAGTCCTGATGCTGTGCTGCCCCCCTCAGCTGGCTCTTGGCCAACAAGTTTCTCTTGATCACTTAACCAGTGCATAGTTAGTTGCTTTTATTAAGGGTAAACCAGGAGAAGATGATTTCTTGTATTAGAGAGTTAGACAATTTGTTGGAGAGGAACTCAGCAATAGGTACTCATTCAGGTTGCTAAGCTTTATCAAGTTCTGAAAACATTGCCATGATTCTTGCAGGTTCAAATACCACAATTTTGGCCAATAAAGTATTTCATATGCTGCTAGCTTATCTCTAACAATAGTACATTCATTTTATTGGAAGAGAGTCTTAATGTTACTATTGTCATCATTAATTAATTTTAAAAGTTGTATATGAAAGAAATGGAGATGTTTTTCTTGGTGCCCAGTTGGAATAAGGAAATGTTCTCCACAGTCAGTTTGCCTGCATTCTGGTTGTTGAAGATGTGCAGGCCATGCAACTGAAATGGTTCTGTGGCAAGGGTGGTGCTTGATGCCAGTTGTTCATTTACAGGTAGCTTTTGAAAATGGCTGCCTCTCATTTCACCGGGCTCACAGCCGTTGCTGATGTAATTAAAGATCTAGACACTCAGATAGCTGTAAGTAAGCTCCTTGAGGTCACTGTGGGTGGAACTTCCTGAATGTGCTTCTGATCTTGATGACACCAAAGCTGATGTCCACGGAGTCAGCCTGATGGCTCTAAAATTTAGAAGTCTTGGCTACTCCAGCCTAGAGACTCTGCATGTATTTAAAGATTGCTAACACTCAGAGAAAATTTGCCCTTGATGACAGTGAAGAGCTTACTTTTAACAATTGCTAAAAATTGTGTTTATTAGGCCCTGACATAGACTTAAGCATGTTTTGAAACGCCAAAATGAACTAATCTGTTTTCTGAAGTTTTGTGACTAGGTTTCAAGTATGTGATTGTGCCATGATTTATTTGAGTTTAGCATTATTTGATGTTCAAAAATAATGCATGTAGTACTTAACCAAGTATTCTATTTTTACAAAGTCTTCAAAAATGTCTTGCTCATTCTAGTTTATTTTTGTACATAAGATTCTTCATTTCATTTACTTTCTTCTTTATTTCACTTGTGTGGACTATTTTATTTAGCTTTTGGAGAAGAGATGGTTTCTAAATATCAGGTGAGAACAATGAACATTCTTCATTCCCTCCATTTTCAATGTGCAGGTATCAAATGAAGACCCTTCAAAGTCTGACAGACCTCATAGAATTTTACTTTTAAAACTCATCCTTTATTACATGTACTTCCAGAGCTAATTCTCTTGTTTTTCTTCTACAGTTGATTGGCCTTGGTCCTCATAGCTCCAAAAAGAAACAGGATCTCGATAAGCTCTATGAGCTGAAGTCCAAAGCGCGGCAGATTATGAACCAGTTTGGCCCCTCAGCCCTAATCAACCTGTCCAATTTCTCATCAATAAAACCGGAACCAGCTAGCACCCCTCCACAAGGCTCCATGGCCAATAGCACTACAGTGGTAAAGATCCCAGGCACTCCTGGGACGGGAGGGCGTCTCAGCCCTGAAAACAATCAGGTATCATCCGCTTTTTGTTCTCTGTGGGCGCCTCTTATCTGTTCTTTGAAGCAGTAATACTCTGAGAGAGGTCCATCTCAGCTGCTGCCTCTTCCTCTCAGACTTCTCAAGTTCTTTATCGAAATATCATGTACATTTATCAGTTTTTACTTTGTAGTATTTATGTGTGTGCATGCATGTACATATACATCCATCCATATATACACGCACTGACACAACACCTTGCCTGTGACAGGTTTTTATATATTTATATATAAATATATATGCTATATACTTGTTAAATAAAATAAAATAGTTAAATAATTAATGGATTCATTATTCATTATTCCTGTAATGAAAGTACTCTTGCCTCCAGTCTTTTCTCCTAGTTCATCTAGCTGCTGCCTTTATTTTCTGCAGTGATTCTAAAATCTGACCCCCTCTTTCTACCCATGATCCTGATTCTGTCCTCCAGAGCCATAAGAAATAAGTATACTCTCTTGGGCCTTGTAGGCTGGGTAGAATAGGATAAGGAGACAACAGTTCAAGAGAATGGGGGAGGAACTAGGCAACGGTGAATGGGAAGTGTTGGGCAGGTATTCAGGAGACCAACCCATGATGGGTGTGGTGTTGGAGAAGAGCAGGGGATAAAATTGTATAGGTAGGATTACGGCAGAACATACTAGGCCTATGCTAGTCAGTTTCCGTTGGAACTTTTAGTCAATAAACAATCTTTGCAAATATTTAATAAGCTTAAAAGTAACATAATAAAAGTCGTATATCTTAGGAGGATTAACTTGACAGTAAGGGGACAAGAAAGGTAGGAAGGGGGTCACACTGGGAGCAACACCAAGTCTAAGACTTTTGCAGTAAATCAAGGTATGTGGCAAAGGCTTGAATTAAGTGATGGTTGAATGGATAGATCTGAGACATTATTAACAAATATTTATTTTAACAATTATTATTTTTTCCTTATTTCCAATGTCATGCAATGCTTATCACGAAACTTTAGAAAAAGAGAAAGAATAATAGCCCAAAATTCTACCACCACCCCAAAATAACTATGGTTAGCATTTTAATGTATGTCTTTTGATCCTTCTTTAGTGGCATATATATGTGGTATAACATTTCCTTTATGAAAGAGGGATCATAGTTGTACATACTTTCACAAATATTGATATTTAGTTATACAGAGATGAACACATGTTCCCTGCCCTCAAGGAGGCCTCAGCCTATTAAGTCAGAAACAGGCAAGTTTATAAATGTACACAATGATAGAAGGGTACACAGGGTACAGTGGAGGCCAAAGGAGGAAGTGGTTGCTTTTACCTGGGTGGGCTGGGAGAGCATTAGAAAGGAGGCACTGTGAGCTGAGCAGGTAGGAAGAAGGGTAGAAGAGCTTGTCCAAAGGCGGCAGAGGCACTGTACAACTTGTGGTGGTCAGAAAATTGCAAATTAATGTAGAGTTTACTAAAACTATCTGATAGATGTTGACCTCTCTTCCATATTGCTCTTTTTGCCTTTCCCTAGGCTATTTCTGTCTTGAGACTATAGTCTTGTAGTAATAGCACCAAGTAAGCCAGACTGATAATTCTTTGGAAAGTAGAAACCAAACCCAACAAATTGATAGCCTTTCATTATAGGGTAATGAGGTGTTTGTTTCTTTGCTACTTGGCTGAAAAAAATGTTCTCCCAATTAACTTTAGGTATTGACCAAGAAGAAATTACAAGACTTAGTAAGAGAAGTGGATCCTAATGAGCAATTGGATGAAGATGTGGAGGAGGTAAGGTGGGACTGGGCACCCCAGAGACTGTGTCCCTGAGAAATAGTATAGAATAGCCGTTAAGAGCACAGATTTTAGAGGCAGACAAGTCTGAATTTGAGACTTGGCTCTGTGGGTGGGTCAGTTAACTTTTCTGAGACTCAGCTTCCTCCTGTGTTGGTAAGGTATGATATTATTTATCTACAGGGTTATTGTCAGGGTCCCATGAATAACTTATACAAATCACCTAGGAGAATGCCTAGCACTTTATGCCTAACAGTACTGCTACTTTTGCCTGTCAAAAAGGGCATAGGCTGCTGCTCACAGGCAGTCACTTTCAACAGTTTTAATTGTTTCTAGAACATTCCTCTGTATTTCTAAGTAATATTCTTTTTTTTTTTTTTTAATTTTTGGCTGCATTGGGTCCTCACACAGGCTTTTCTTTAGTTGCGGTGAGCGGGGGCTACTCTTCGTTGCAGTGCGCAGGCTTCTCGTTGCGGAGCATGGGCTCTAGGCGCACGGGCTTCGGTAGTTGTGGCAGGCGGGCTCAGTAGTTGTGGCTTGCGGGCTCTAGAGCACAAGCTCAGTAGTTGTGGCACATGGGCTTAGTTGCTCCATGGCATGTGGGATCTTACCGGACCAGGGCTCAAACCCGTTTTCCCCTGCATTGGCAGGCGGATTCCTAACCACTGCACCACCAGGGAAGCCCCTCTTTCTTTTTCTTAATTCATGTACAGATTTTTCTGTGGGCATACATTTTCATTTCTCTTGGATATGTACCTAGGACTGGAATTGGTGAGTCATATGGTAACTCTGTGTTTTTCCTTTGAGGAACTTCCTGTTTTTACAAAACATTCCATCCTTTTACAGTCCCACCAGCTGTGTATGAAGATTTTTTTAATCTTAGTTTTTTGATAATTTCTTCTCTGCTTCTTTTCTTTCTGTGTAGAATGACAGTTGGTTGGATGTTGGATCTTCTGCATTGATCCTCTTAGGTTTTTTATCTTTTCTCTTTTTTCATTTCTTTGTAATTCTAAATTCTACTTGCTGGGGAGATTTTCCTTAGTTTATGTTCTAAATTTTAACTTTCTTTTATAATAAAAATTTTAATTTCCATGAACTTTTTCTTGTTGACTTTTTTTACCCTAAGCCATTCTGTTCTTATTTTACGGTTGTAGTATCTTATTTTTCTCTCTAAGGATATTAATTACGTTGTTTGACATTTTCTTCTTTTCCCTGCATTGTCTTTGTTTCCTCTGGGTCCCTTTTTTCCCCTTTGGTTTGTTTATTTTCTTTTTAGTGTTGGAGACTTTCTTCAAATGTCTGGTGATCCTGGCTATCCGTTCTTAAAGAATGAGCCACTAAAAACCTGATTTGAAGCAGAACTTATTGACTGATGGTCTTTGCCCAGTCATGTATTGGTAAATGTTTAACAACCAGCTCTGTGGAGAAAAAGACTCTGACTTTCAGCATTTCCTGATTTCTGTGGTGTAAATATTCTCACTATGCCCTATTTTAAGCTATCAACATTTTGTCACTGAATGCAGGATTGGAAGAAATGCATATAATTGGCCTTCATGACCTCATCTAATCTGGCTCCAGCATACCACTGGCTTCACTTCAGAATAATTTGTCCATAGTCAGCCTTCTTAATGGGGGATTCCCTAATCAGTATCTGTAAGTCTTTTCTCTGGAATCATTTGGTATATGCAGAGAAAAATCCTTTAGTCTCCTATCTGGAGGGTTTATCTCTAGCTTCTAACATTCTGGAAGCAAGGCAAGAGAAAGGGGCTGTGTCTTTCCCTTGTCTCCGCTGTGTCTGGTGTACTCTCATCTGTAGCCACTCCTGTTCAGTTTTTCTGGGGAGTAAACCTACTGTGTTCTGGGTCAGGTACGTGTGGGAAGTCACTTGGCTGCTTTTGAAGTGTGGGGGTTGGGGGACTACTCTGTACAGACATGTAACAGTTGTCCAGTTTTTAGCTCCATACCTCAGTCCAGTCTTCTGTGGTTAATCACACCTCCAAATCCTGGATCTCTTAGGAGTTGCGAAGGGCAAATCAGTTCGTTCTCATTGGCGTCCCCTCTGCGTGCATTTGTGTTATACCTTCTGTCTGCTAGGTCACTTCCCATTCTTCCTTTGTTACCTCTTAACAAAAATTTACTTTAAAAGTTTATTGGAATATCTTTTCCATTAAGGTTTTCTCTCCTATTCTTGCTGTCTTTGTGGATTTATATGTCTTTTTTTTTTTTTCCTTTCTTGTTATTTTAATGGGTGTAGGGAAGGAGAGGAGGTCATTTTTAGAGTTGATCTGCCATGTTTAATTAGAAATCTTTCCTTTAGGTGGTATCCATTTGGTTCCATAGGAAAGATGACAATGCATTGATAGTCCAGCAGAACAAGGAATGTTTATAACTATGGTTGTAATTTTATTTTATTTTATTTTTTTGGTCAGCAGAGGAAGCCATGAGGAAGGTATTCACTGATCAAAATTTCAGTGTTTTTAATGTAGATTTTTAACTTCAGAATTCTGATTTTGCTCTTCACACAGTCTAGAAATAATTGATAATGAACTGGAAAGAATCCAGGATTTGGACTCAGAACCTTGAGGTTGAATCCTGGTTTTGCTGCTTAATAGTTACATTGCCATGAACAAGTTAATCTCCCTGAATCTTAGCATCCTCCTCTGTAGAGTTAGGGTAAAATCTATGCCCCATTTTTTTCACAGGATGATTATAAGGACTAGGTGAGATAATGGAAATAAAAATGCTTTAAGGGAATATGACGGAGTGAGGATTTAATGATTCACTTTTATTTTCCTACCTAATTCATAAGAAGATGTGGAGGGGGTAGGGGTTGGGCTGGTTGATAGCTGCTAGGTAGAAAGTATGGAAAGTACATCCTCAGAAAGGTGTGAGTTTCTCTCAACCTGGTTAATGAGTTAATGTGTTTCTCTTGTGGTCCTTACTCCTCTTCCCCACCTTCGCTCAAATGCTGATTCCAGGCCTTCTGTTAGAAAGCCTGACTGAATATGTGATTCAAGCAGATACAGTTGTCCCAGCAACAGGAGCCTGCCCTGCCAGTGTCATGGTTACTCTCCCCCCTTTTTTTCCCCCAGATGCTGCTGCAGATTGCTGATGATTTTATCGAGAGCGTGGTGACAGCAGCGTGCCAGCTTGCTCGGCATCGCAAGTCCAGCACCCTGGAGGTGAAAGATGTCCAGCTGCATCTAGGTATGTGGTCTCGTTTCTCCCTGAGGTAGCCACACTATTGCTCCTCCAGGAACCTTCATGCTGGGACCAGACTTCTGGGCTCTGGGATTTATGTATTCATGCAATAGTAGCATTAAACAGGAAAGAGAAATCCATGCATGGTAGGGGGAATGAACCCTGGCCTTGGGTGTGCCACTTTCTAACTGCACCACCTTATCCTTCCTAGTTACTTTCTCTTAGACCTGGTTTCCTCATTTGTATAGCGGGGATCATAATACCCTCCTTACAGGGTCGTTGTGAGGATTATGGGTTATGTTCGTAAAGTGACTGGCACAAAGTAAGAGCTTAGTAAATGTAGCTATTATATCTCTACCATACATATAATGGTATTTTCCTTCCAGTTTTTAGCTTATTGATGTATTTTTCTCAAGAACATTATATCCATAATGTACATATAATTTTGTATTCTGCTGTTCTACTTAATAGACACTAAATTTGAGCTTCGGTTTTTCTGGGAGATACTCATCTAACATTTTTTTGTTGTTGTTGTTAAGATATGTATATATTTTTTAATTATTTATTTATTTTTGGCTGTGTTGGGTCTTTGTTGCTGCGTGCAGGCTTTCTCTAGTTGCAGCGAGCGGGGGCTACTCTTTGTTGCGGTGTGCGGGCTTCTCATTGAGGTGGCTTCTCTTGTTGTGGAGCACAGGCTCTAGGCGCACGTACTTCAGTAGTTGTGGCACGTGAGTTCAGTAGTTATGGCTCATGGGCTCTAGAGCTCAGGCTCAGTAGCTGTGGCGCACGGGCTTAGTTGCTCTGCGGCATGCGGGATCTTCCCGGACCAGGGCTTGAACCTGTGTCCCCTGCACTGGCAGGCAGATTCTTAACCATTGCACCACCAGGGAAACCCTCATCTAACATTGATAATTGTAATCACTTGGAAATGAATAAGCTACCCCCCTGCATTGGTTCCAGTGTGATCAAAAGAAAGGGGACAGTCTGTGACTACAAAGACAGTCAGGCCAAGGGAATGAGGCAGAAGATATTAAGGGATTGAGTGCAGATCAGCCCATGGCTGAAAGGCTTCCTTCCCAGTGTCAGGGAGATACTGCTCCAGGAGGCGCTGGTAGTGGAGGTGGAATAAATAACACACTTCTGGTAAACATTGCTGGTATTAATAGCAAAAGACAGCTATTTCAATTATTTATTATTGTGTAACAAACATGGCTTAAAACAGTAACAGTTGTTCGTTTTGTTCATGGGCCTGGGGGTGGACTGGGCTTAGCTGGGCAGCTTTGCTAAGGATCTCTCATGTGATTGAAGTCAGGTGGTGGCTGGGGCTGAGAGTGTTTTGAAGGAAGGCATATTAGTCTCCTAGGGCTGCCGTAACGGTACCACAAACTAGATAGCTTAAAGCAACACAGACTGGGGGCTTTCCTGCTGGTGCAGTGGTTGAGAATCCGCCTGCCAATGGTGGGGACGTGGGTTCGATCCCTGGTCCGGGAAGATCCCACATGCCACGGAGCAACTAAACCCGTGTGCCACAACTACTGAGCCCACGTGCCACAACTACTGAAACCCGTGCGCCTAGAGCCCATGCTCCGCAACAAGAGAAACCACCGCGATGATGAAGCCCACGTGCCGCAACAAAGAGTAGCCCCTGCTCACCGCAGCTAGAGAAAGCCTGTGTGCAGCAACGAAGACCTAACGCAGCCAAAAATAAATAAATAAATTTTTTTTAAAAAAAAACAAGAAAACAAAAACACAGATTTATCCTCTTAGTTCTGGAAGCCAGAAGAACAAGGCTAAGCTCTCTCCAGTGCCTCTGTTGAAGAATCCTCCCTTGCTGCTTCCTAGCTTCTGGTGGTGACCAGCAATCCTTGGAATTCTCTGGCTTGTAGCTGCATCGCTCCAACCTGTGTCTCGGTCTTCACGTGGGCTTCTCCCCTGTGTGTCTGTGTCTCTTCTCACAGGACACCAGTCATGCTGGATTAAGGGCCTACCCTCCTCCAGTATGACCTCATCTTAACTACTTATGTCTGCCAACAACCCTATTTCCAGTATATTCTGAAGTACTGGGGGTTAGGACTTCAATACACCTTTCTGGAGGACACAGTTTAACCTGTAACAGAGCTTCATCATGTCCACGTCTGATGCCTGGCCTGGAACACTCAAAAAGCAGGGACTCCACAAGTTTCTCTCTGTCTGTCTCTGTGGTTTCTCTACCTGGTCTCCTCATATGCAGTCCCAGGATAGCTGGACTTCTGCATGGCAGCTGCGGGCTCCTAGAACAAGTGTCCCATAACCATTTGGCAGAAACAGCATGGCCTTTGGTAACTCAGTCTCCGAAGTCACACAGCATTACTTCTGCTGATTCCTGTTCTTTGAGGCAATCACAAAGACCTGTCCAGGTTCAAGGGGAGGGAATACAGACTCCACTTCTTGATGACAGACATGTTTTAAAACCACAACACAAATGCATAGAGACAAAAAGTAGAATGGTAGTTACCAGGGACTAGGAGGATGGGGGAATGGGCGTTACTGTTTAATGTGTACAGAGTTTTGGTTTGGATTGATGAAGTTTTAGAGATGGATAGTGGTAATGGTTGTGTGAATGTGCTTAATTGCACTGAACTGTACACTTAAAAATGGTTAAAATGTAAATTTTATGTATATTTTACCATACCAAAAAAAAAATCCCACAGCAGATTATATTACTTTCAAAGTTTAACATTCCTGTTTTTAAAAATATTCTGTATTTTAATTGTTGAAAATAAAATTGGAATATGTTTCTTCATTAAGTGTAAGAATTATCACAGACATGGATACTCGAAAGTCTGCATGACCAGAATAGCTTCTGTAGTGGGCCTAATGGAACCTGAATCATAATCAGAAGGTTGCTTGGAGGCCCGGGATCAGGGTTTGGGGAGTTAGGGAACCTGGTGTTAACCATCTAGGCCTGCTGCCCACAACTTCCCTGCCCCGCACCCAGCAAGGATAAGCTTGCCAGCGAGGCTGTAAACTCTTGATGGCTCTCTTCTGGACGGGCTGGGATGGGCACTGCCAGTGTTTGCTTCTGACCCGGCTATTTTCTATACTTGAATAGTTGAATAACCTCCCCTTCTGATTGACATGGTCTTTCTTTATTTCTGTTTTTTTTTTTTTGCATTAAGCATATTTATTTGTAGAGTATATATTCATACTAGTTCATTATCTTTAGGTTTAATTGAATGTAGATGTTCAGGGTTACTAAACTGATTAACTTATGTATCTCCTAACCTATTTTACTTGAATATGTGTTCAATATGTATATATATACATATATATATTTTTTACACTTCCACAATATATATATATTTTTAATAACATTTCTTTTTTTTTTTTTAATATTTATTTATTTATTTGTCTGTGCCAGGTCTTAGTTGCAGCGTGTGGTATCTTTTTGTTGCGGCATGCAGGCTCTGAGTTGTGGCATACGGGATCTAGTTCCCTGACCAGGGATTGAACCTGGGCCCCCTGTATTGGGAGTGCGGAGTCTTAACCGCTGGACTACTAGGGAAGTCCCCACAATATATTTTAATCAGAATCTATTACAAACATGTATATGCAAATACACACATATTACACATACACATATGTTACCATATATATTACCATAAATGCTATACAGTGCATGAATATTTATATTGTGATTACACCTGACATATGTTCCATTTGATTTGTCTGAAGTGAAGATCATTTGATTGCTTTTCATGGTACAGAATTACTGAGTCAATTATGCACGTAATGTTTCCTTGCAAGAATGTATCTTCAGTATATTCAATATGTGTATTTTTGAGACAGGATCTTTCTTCATAAATGTGAAAGTTAAATGAGATAATGAACATAGAATGCTTTGCACAATGCTGCTTTGTCCCAGCCATTTTATTACACATTTTATTCACTAAATGTTGTTGCTATTCTATTAATATTATATAAAATATAAATACAGTTAACCCTCAAACAACACAAGTTTGAACTGCACACGGTCCACTTATAGGTGATTTTTTTCAGTAGTAAATTCTGCAGTACTACCTAATCCATGGTTGGTTGAATCTGTGAATATGGAGGAACTGCATTTATGGAGGAACAGCATGGTTGGAGGGCTGACTATAAGTTATATGCAGATTTTCAAGTGCAGGGAGGGTTGGCGCCCCTGACCCCTGCCTTGTTCAAAGGTCAGCTGTACACACTTATTTAAATATATAGTTACACGTACTTACATGTTTGCATTCATGCCTGGTAGCTACTCTCTTTAAAGTGGCTTTGCATATCCATATCCTGATCCACTTTGTGTTGATTGTAAAGTGTAATTCCCAGAGAATAATCTTAGTGTCACTTTCAAGTACTGACAACAACTATTATTAGCAGAAAGTTTCATTTTTATTTTCAAAGAAATATTGGAAGAGAGCTGTATATAAAATTATTCTAGAACCAACCGTGCATCATCCATTCACACAATATTTGCTATGCATTAGACACAAAGTATAACTATAAAACCACTAATATTCAATTTGATTTTAAGTAAGTGCCTGCCTGGGGCAAATCAAATTTGCAGAACAAATGTTTTCAGTGCTTTAAGGGAGCATGATAAAGGAGTCCCCATGTAACTCCTTTTGAGTAGAGATTTATTCCCTAAATAATCTTGTGTAAGTATAATTATTTTTTTTTTATATTGGATGTACTTAAAGTGCAGTACAGTTTTTTTTTTTGGGGGGGGGCTGTGTTGAGTCTTCGTTGCTGCGCGTGGGCTTTCTCTATTTGCGGCGAGCGGGGGCTACTCTTTGTTGCGGTGCTCAGACTTCTCATTGCGGTGGCTTCTCTTGTTGTGGAGCACAGGCTCTAGGCACGCGGGCTTCAGTAGTTGTGGCATGTAGGCTCAGTAGTTGAGGCTCATGGGCTCTAGAGCGCAGGCTCAGTAGTTGTGGCGCATGGGCTTAGTTGCTCTGTGGCATGTGGGATCTTCCCGGACCAGGGCTTGAACCCGTGTCCCGTACATTGGCAGGCGGATTCTTAACCACTATGCCACTAGGGAAGTCCAGGACACTTTTATATGTGGATTTAGGGGGCCATGTGGCTATGCCAGTTACTGAAAAAGTGGAAAAACCAAATCTCTGCCCTCTGATAACTTGTAGTGACAGTCTTACAGGAATGGTCATATCCAGTGGCACAAGGACATGGAGCTGTGGCATGGACATACCTGTGTCTGTATCTGTATCTCTATGTATTTATCCCAGGCTCTGGGATTGCATTATGCCATTGAAGCCTCTCAACCATCCTATCAGGTGGTTATTTCTGTTGTTACTACCATATAAAAGGTGAAGAAACTGAGACCAACGTCATATTGCTCCACAGTGAAGCAGCAGAACTGGGGCTTGGCTCAACTCCAGATTGCAGAGAATGCCTTTCTGTTCATACTCCTCCTTTCGGTTTGAGAGGGGTTACCTTGAGCATAGTGGTAAGACGATTGAAGAAACAAATAACTTTCCTTTCCTGAAGAGCTGCATGGAAACCTTAGGGCTCCACACTCAAAGTTTTGACTCATTTACCTCTTATTTCTTTGCAAGAAGGTCAAATAGTGTCCTTTAAAACCTTGGAGGCACCATATGTGATTCCCCCATTTGTGTCCCATAGAGCCCCTCTGCAGAGTTACTGTTAATTAGTACAGTTGATTGCCCAGATTAGTCCTCCCTGACCCTTGTCTGAGGGTCACACTGCACCTTGACACTACCTTCCTGGTCCCCTTACCTCTGTGTGGGCTTCTTCCTTACAGAACGCCAGTGGAACATGTGGATCCCAGGGTTTGGCTCTGAAGAAATACGACCCTACAAAAAAGCTTGCACCACAGAAGCTCATAAACAGGTGAGAAGGCTTCAGAGTCCTGGGCCAGCCACAGCTGATCCCTTGAGCTGTGTCTCAGAGAGAACGCACACAGCTACCATCACTGTGCTTGTCATTTCCCCCAAATGTCAGAGAGGGCAAGAGGCAGCAGGGCTGCACGGGAGATCAGCCAGATTTTTCCTAGGTGCTTTGTTGTTGCCATATGGGGCCTCAGTTTTTTCTCTCAACTCTAATGGGTGCCACTTAAAGCTGTTGATTCTAGGTTCTTCTAACCTGTATGGAACTCACCCCCTCCACATCTCTTTAAAGAAATCTTCCTTCATTGTTGCTGATTTAACATCATCTAGGACCCTCCGACTACAGGGCAGTTTAAGGAAAGTAGAAATATGCTGTACTTGTGCTAGGAGGTAGCACCCAGGCTGCTCTGCCAGGCGTCTGGCCTCTGCCCCAGCTTAACCTTTGTTCTCCGTCCCTCTTACTGCAGAACTGAGGGGTCAGTAAGAGAACCTGTCTCCACTTCTGCTGGGGAACAAGCTGTCCCAGTCATTGGTCAGTCTCATAGCAATGTTGGCCTCCATTTGACAAGTCTTAATTTAACTGGCTACTCTGATTTGAAAAGTGGGCTTTTTCCAAGCTTGATGGCCACAGTCGGGCAGTTCTGGCTGAGTGTACCTCGCTTTTCCATAGCCTGGGATCTCTGGAGTGGGTATGTTTACAGAGCTCATAGAGGAAGCCCTACAAGGAGACCGCCAATAGCCGGAATCAAAGGACTGCAATGTTGTTCAGAAGGAAGTCCCTCCAGGCAGTAGACGGTCATTTGGCTCTGCTCTCAAATTATCCACTTTTCAGCCCTATTTATTTATTTATCAATCAACCAATATCATAATGTTCAAAGAATCTCTTAGTCAAAAAGAGTGAGCAAAGCAAGTCATTAATTTGGCCAGTGGCTGGTAATAGTAAGATTTGAAACCCTGATCTGAATGTTTCCCTGATGGGTTATGGTGGAAATTGTTAGGGTCAGTTTCCTTCATTGCAGGTTATCAAGTGAGGAATGTCAGCTCCCTTTACGTGTTGGCAACAGGCTCAAAACAGAGCCCTCTTCCTTATTTTCTCCATCATCAGAGAAGGAGATTAGGGGAAGGTGGTAAGCCTAGAAAGCACATGTTTTGATGGCCTGTCCCTTAAATCCCCAAAAGGCAGGAGCTGTCACCTTCTGCTTTTAACTGCTTTTACCATCCTGCTAGTATAGGGCTTTTGGGGTCTTTTGGTCGATGAAATGGGTCCACTGACCTATGGAAACTTCTCTTAGGGCCCCGCAGACTGTGCTTGAGTTAGAAGGAGTCTGCTGAGCTGCCCTGTGCCTGTAGGTTCCTGAGGAGTCCAGCCTGTGGTGTAGACCATGCTACCTGGTAGCCACACATGGATGTCCTGGAAAGTTCCTGACTCTAACCTGTGTAATTGCTTATTTCTCTCTCCTTTCAGAGAATGGCATTGATCCGGAAAACAACCAAGAAATAGCACACGGGAAGGTCAGGGAATGGACAACAATGTATTTGGAGATACTTGAGCTGAGACCTCAGCCATCTCATCCTTGGATTTTTTTTTTTAATGCTTTACAGAGAAGCATATATTTTTTATTAACAGTGCAGCAATATCTATAATGACTGAGAGGATCTGCCAAAAGAATAAAGCCTCCTACCCCAACTTCCGGTCCCTTTTTCCTGCCATCTCAAAGAGGAGCAGTGTATCTTCCAGAGAAGATTTTATTTGTGGTTTATTATATAAGTGATTGAATTGGGGAAAAGCATTATGGTCTTGTTTGGTGAGAGAGTATTAGCAGAATTTGTAGAGGTTTTTGTTTCCTTCTCCCTCCCCCTTTTCCCTGTACTTTGTAATGTCAGTGTTTATATGAATATGACTTTCATTTGCTTTTCCAGAATAAAGAAGTTATTAATCGAAAGACACAGGGTGCATGGCTTACAGCCTTTGAAATGCCAGAGGAGGGTAAGCAAGGCTGGATGTAGCTCTCTAGTCAGCAGATGGCAGCACCATTATTCATTTCTGTGATGCAGGAAAAAACCCAGGAATTTTTCCATTATTTTACTCCAAGGAAGGCCTTACCATCAGTAGGACTTTTAGTCCAGATTGTCTGCCATAAGCATTGAGCAGGGCGGCCTTCTCTCATGAGCCCCAAACTGAAGAGGCATCTTGATTTGGGGAAATCCTTTTCTGACCTGCTCTTCTGGAACTTCTGGAGTTCATCCTTGATGCTAAGAAAGGATGGCAGTAGACCTGGGGAAAGGCCTTTCTGTGCAGGTTTCTGTCTGTTCTCAGTTGTTGGTGTCCCTGATCCTAGTATTTTTACCATCGTGCAGAGAAAACCAGGCCCCTTGAGACCTCAGGGTCATGACCTTCAGTGGCACCTAGCATCATCCTGTTCTGTTCCTGGCAGAGCCCTTGTGGATTGTGAGGGTTCCGTGGGCTTCAGGGAGTGTAGCTGTTCCACCCAGGGGCCACCAGCATGGATACATCCACCTTGCCGTGCTTTGGGTCTCTGCCTCCTGAGGCTTGGTCTGTGGTGGGACCCTGCTTTTCACTCCCTCCCACCCTGGGTTTGGCTCCACGATCCCTCTCTTCACAGCTCTTAGATCTCTTGAGTGAGCAGCTTGAAAGCGGATGTCACCGTTGCTTTCGGCTGAGGCCTCAACGTAGTGAGCGCCCCAGGAGGCAGCCAGCTTCTCCCCTCCCCCCGGCATCACCTCTCCCTCATCCACCAGGTCACTCTTGTGGCCTACCACCAGGAAGAGGATGTTGGAGGGTTTTGCTTTCTCCAGAACCTCCCGATGCCGCTGGGGGACGCTCTCAAAGGATGTTCTGTTGGTGATTACCAAGCCGCAAAAGGCCTCCTGCCAAGTTCCTGCAGTAGGAGCGAGTCATTGGCCTCTGCAGCCAAGAAGGAATCCAGAATTAGTTTTGAATCCTCCATTGAGGACAGAAGGGGACGGGGGAATCAGGGCAGTTTAATGGAAAGAGCTGGGTAGAGTCAAAAGACCTCAGTTCTTGATCAGCTGCGTGACAGGTGAATGGCTTCATCCAGCTAGTCGTCTTGTCCTGTATGTATACTGAGAGGCTTGTTCATTCAGCGAGTATTTATAAGCTCTGCCCCTGCCCATGCCAGGCATGGCCTGCAATGATGAATGAAAACAGGGAGCGACCTGCCACTGAGTGAAAGGAAAACTGCTTCCATGACCAGGGCTGCAAAGAAGAGACTCCCAGGGCTGGGGAGGGCGTCTGAGCAGTAGAGCTGTAATTTGAGGAACCCAGGGGAAGGCGTGGGGATCAATTTCAGGGAGAGAGAGCTGCACGTATGCCAGCCCCGTTGCCGTGTGATGAGGCGAGACAGGCCAGGTCCTGCAGTGTCTTTTGTAGGCCCCAGCAAAGAGTGGCCTTTACCCAAAAGTACCAGGAGCCATTGAAGGATTTTAAGCAGAAGCATGATGCGGTCAGGTTGATGTTTTGAAAAGCTCACTCTGGCCAGACAGTGGAGGCGGAAGAGAGGGCATTTGTAGAAGCAGAGGTTCCTGAGAAGGTTGTTGCCTGGACTGAGGTATTTGTGACGAAATGGAGAGAAGGGGGAAATCTGACAGCTGTTTAAGTGGTGACTGGAGGTGGGGGTACTGGAGAGCGGGCTGTCACCCGGTGATCTGTGGGGAGTCTTCTGACTCGGTGCCTGGGGCAGCTCAGCCCCTCGCCCTGGGCATGACGCCCTCTACCTTGCTAAGTAACCAGGCCCACCTGATTCCCGGAGCCCAGCACAGTCTGAGCACACATGGGACTTAATACATGCTGAGGAGCCCAAGGGGTGGCAGGGCTGGTGAATTCGTGCGCTCCAGTGTCGGGAGGGTCTTGTTAAGAGTGCTTATTAGGTGCCGTGTTTTATGCTAAGCACCTTCTGTGGATAAGCTTGTTTTCCCAACAGACCTGAAGAAACAAGTGTTTGTCAAGCACTTTGTTTGCAATATCTCATTTAATCCCATTTTCCAATGAGGAAACTAAAATTTAGAGTTTAAGTAATTTACTCAAGATCACACAGGTAGGACTTCCCTGGTGGCGCAGTGGTTAAGAATCCGCCTGCCAACACAGCAGGCGGATTCTTCCCTGTTCGAGCCCTGGTCTGGGAAGATCCCACATGCCGCGGAGCAACTAAGCCCATGCGCCACAACTACTGAGCCCACGTGCCACAACTACTGAAGCCCGCGCACCTAGAGCCCGTGCTCCACAACAAGAGAAGCCATGACAATGAGAAGCCCGTGCATCACACCAAAGAGTAGCCCCCGCTTGCCGCAACTAGAGAAAGCCCGCGTGCAGCAACGAAGACCCAACACAGCCAAAAATAAATAAATAAAATAAATAAATTAGAAAAAAAAAAGTTGCCTTTGTTTTAAAAAAAAAAAAATCACACAGGTAGTAGTGATGGTGCTGAGATTTCAACCAAGTCCCTCTGACTCCAGAACCTGCACTCTTAACTGTGCTCTAAACTATCTCCCCAAGTCCTGTGGGGATAGAGGTGGGAGTGACAGCACATGCAAAGGTCTGGAGGTGTAAAGAAGTCACTGCATCACTGTGGCTAAAGCACAAGGTGCCACATTAGGAGAGAACGGCTGGAGATGAGCAGAGTAAGCTTGGGGGTGGACAGCCCTCAGGCCTAGTGATGGGGTCCGGTGCTCATGCTTTGGAGGCCGCCATGTGTGTGTCTTGCGGGGAGCAGTGGGAGGTGGTACATAGTGTGGGAGGCCCAGCAGGCTGGCTATGGGTTTCCCACCTCTCTTCAGCCTGAGCAATCTCTCTTTTAATTGTGGAGGATTTCAGGGCTGTGAGAAAGATCCCATCTGACAAGAAGATTCTGATGCTAAAAGCAGGCATATAAACAAAACGTTTGAAAACCACTGCACAGGTAATGGGGAGCCAGTAAAGTTTTAGATGGAGGATTGACGTGATTATATCTGCATGTTAAAAACCTTGCTCTGGCTGCCAGTGGAATTGGAAGCAGGCAGGAGGGGGACCAGCAAAGAAGTTGGCTGCAGTTAATTTGGACTAAAGGTAAAGGAATAAGGCTTGAGGTTTTCCTGAGAAAGAATGAACCAAAAGGCAGGTGTAGGAGGTGGTCACAAAAACGGAGGTGAGTTTTGAGGACACAGAAGAAGCCATCTGGGATGAGGAAGCCATCCTAAAGAGGGTCCCTCTTGCATGAGGTGAAGCAGGGAGGAGGAGGACAGAGCTGGACTAAGCTCTCACAGATCCCTATAGTTAGGAAAGGCCCCCGGAGTCACCCAGCGTAGCCTCTTATTTTACAGGTAAGGATATCGAGGTCTGGAGAGATCATGTGGCCTGCCCGTGGTCACAGTGTAGGCCAGGACTCAGACCTGTGCTCTTGGTCCAGAGTTCATCTTTGTCATGGCCACCAAGGCCGCTTCTCTTCCTGATGGGTGGGCTCTCCCCATGAGGGGTGGGTGGTGACCTTTCCTGGCCAGCTGGACCCCCAGGCTCTGCCTCCATGAAGGGCACGGAGAAGTCCACCGCCACTGCCTGGGCGACACCCTCGACAAAGATGCCCTCCACGTAGTTTCTCAACAAGGATGGTTTGTCCACATTTGGGTCTCCTAGGAGGAGGATGTGGAACTGGTACTGCCAGAGAGGGTCCATGTGGTGCAGGAGACCAGCCAGGAGGAGAAGCGAGCCAGAACCGAGGCATAAACCACGTGGTCTGGGGCTGGCTCAGACTTGCAGTGAGAGATGTAGAGCCAGAACCCAAAGGCAGTCAGGGGCTTTTGGGTCTAGGCTCCCCAGGATATGCCCAGACCCAGGCTTAGTGAAGCCTCCGGGACAGAGTGCCATTTGAAACCACCATGCAGAACTGAGTCCTTCAAGACAGAAGCAGGACTTCCCCAAAATAGAGGCCCTGGTCCTATACCGATCCTGAGAAGTCCGCAGGTGTAGCTCAGAAGACCGTGGGCAGCAGGTCACAGCCCCCATATGCGAGGATGTCCTTCCTTCTCTCTGCTGGCCTGAGTCCCAGCCCTAGGTCTGTACCTACAGGAGGGAGGGTTGTGCAGTGTGAGGCTTGCCTCTCCCAACACTGGGACTTCCATGGGACATGTCCCAGCCAGGGGCCCTGGAGAAATCCTCCCACACCTGTCAACCACAGACCGAGCACCAGTTCCCCCTCCAGGGCCAGGATCCTAAGAATAACATTTATAAAGAGAAGGGAGAGTAAAACAAGATTGGCCATTCCTGCCGGTATTTGTTGAAGCTGAGTTATGAGTACAAGAAGTTCTTCATACTACTTGATACTAGTTTTTTTTTTTTATTGGAGTATAGTTGCTTTACAATGTTGTGTTAGTTTCTGCTGTACAGTGAAGTGAATCAGCTATATGTATACATATATCTCCTCCCTCTTGGACCTCCCTCCCCCGCCCATCCCACCCGTCTAGGTCATCACAGAGCACCAAGCTGAGCTCCCTGTGCTATACAGCAGGTTCCCACTAGCTAGCTACTTTACACGTGGTAGCGTATTTATGTCAAGCCTGATCTAGTTCATCCCACCCTACCCTTCCCCCACCGTGTCCACACGCCTGTTCTCTACATCTGCGTTAGTTTCTTTACTCTTGGTTATGTTTTAAATTTTCCCTAATGGTATTAAAAAGCCCCGTGTTCCCCTGCCCAAGGCAGCCTCCCCAAGGGAATCAGCCCTGGCCTTGAAGAGCTACCCTCTAGTGGGGCAAAAAAGGTACAACAGTGCCTGAAATCTGCAAAGAGAGCCAACTCAAGTAAGTGCCCTGAAGGCTCAGAGAAGGAACCAGTAGGTTAGGTTGGACTAAGCCTTGAAGGGTGAACAGAGTTTTGACAGATATGGGGGAAGGTCATTCCAGGCACAGGAAGGACACATGAAAGACACAGAGGGGGCTTGTTGGCAGAAGGAACTTAACATTTATTAGGCACTTAACACACGTTGTCATATTTAATCCTCTAACAAACCTGTGAGGTAGGACTCATTCTTATTTTACCATGAAGGGACTGAGGCTCAGAGGCAGAGGATAGATGTGGGTTCCCACCTAGATTGCTTCCGTTCCAGGCTGTGCAGGGTGGGTAGGATAGGTCTTCCCTCTTCATCCACTAGGTTTCAGTGGCTCCCAGAGCAGGCAAGCTTGTCAGAAAGGGTCCCATGGGTGGCAGACTTTTGGCTCTGTTCCTTCTAAAGGGCAAAGGGGATGGATTCAAGCCTGGGTTGCAAGGTTTTCAGGCTGAGGAAGCAGCTTATGGAAAGCCTTGGAGGCCAGGTAGCCTGACCTTGTCCATGCCGCTATGGTTGGAGGATTTGGCCAGGGTGCTGCCTTGGAGAACAAGCTTTGCTTGCTCAGAATAACCTGGGGATAGACCTGAAGGGACGATTCTGGAACTCCACTCTTGGTAAGAAAGCAGAGCCCAGCCCATATCTCAGGAAGGGGGTCAGGATCTTTTAAGAACTTTGTTAGAGTCTGGAATCCTTGTTATTTCCCCAAAGTGTGTACTTTGGTAGTCTCTGTTCCCTAAAAGTGATTAATAGTAAAACCCTCAGGGGAAGAAGGGGACTTCCATCTTGTGAATTCCTGTGTGTGACAAGGGTATGACAAGTATTGCCTTTGATTTGTCATCTAATCCTTTCTAAAACCTTTGAGTTAGGTGTTATTATCCCCAACTTACAGATGAGTCCACTGAGGCTTACAGAGATGAAGTGAGTTCCCCAGGGTCCCACAACTGTACATAGTACAGCTGAGATTCAAAACCAGTTTTGACTGCAAAGTTTGCCCTGTTTTTGGCAGCTGGGATAAGGCAATGGTTAGGAGGTGATATTTTTCTGAGTGTTGCAGGCAGATCAGATAATACAGAGAGAGAGGAAAGTGTAGGGGCCTTCTCTGCAAAGGAAACAGCATGTGCAAAGCCCAGGGCTGCAGGTGGTTGGGAACCTGGGCAAAGTGGGTGGAGATGCTGTAGGACCAGATCAGATTGGACTGCGGGGAAAGGGTTTGGATTTTACCCTGTAGGCATGGGGAGCCAGGGAAGGATTCTAGGAGGGGGGCAGGCAGGTCAAATCTGTATTTTAAAAAGATCCCCTGGGGCAATGTGGATGCTAAATCACACCCTACAGGCCTGAGACCCTCAAGAGGGGCGGCACAATCTACACTAAAGACCGCGGGGCCTGAACCATGACAGTGATGGCAAACTGGGTGCGGGGCCTGCTCCCAGGAGAGAGGGCGCCTGCTTCTGAACAGTGGGCAGCCCTCAGGAGGGCATGCCCCTCTCGGCCGCTTCCCCAGTCTCCAGTCCTATTCTGTGCCTTTCCTCTAGCTAGTGGGCTGGGCAGGGCTGCTTCCTACTGCTGGGTCAGAATCACTCTCATTAAAGCCATTTACAGTCTCCAGAGGTTTTGCCACACTGATGGTGCTTGTGAGTGTGGGATCACAGTCTTAAAGCATAAGGTAGGACCTTCTGGGCCTGGCCCGAGGTGGTGGACAAGGCTGTTGGAACACTGAGCCGGCCCGGGGTTCACCGACTGAGCCACATCAGTTTCCCCTCCTGGACTTTAGGTTCCTGTCTTTGAAATGGACAAGATCAGCCTGACCTTACAAGGTTGCTTCACGGTTAATAATGTCATAGGAATAATAATAATAGTAATAGTAATAATAATAATATAATAAGCAATAGAAATAGGTTACAGCCTGTGAGCCCATACATATTGTAGGAATTCACATAATACATTAATCTTCACAACAACCTTGTGAGACAAAAACTATTATTATCCCCATTTTATAGATGGGAAACTGAGGCTGAGAGAGATGTGTGACGACTACAGTCTGCTGAACATTCCTCAAGGGAGGCAGCTGGAGACAATGGGCAACATCTCTTCCTTGTTGGTGGACCTTGTCCTGGGTGGGCAGGGCCTTCAGGCTGGTTCTTCCACAGTCGGCCAGGATTCTGAGAGGGGAGAAGCTCAGTTTTTTCTTTCTTTCTCCAGGGACTTGGGGATGTTTTTTTTTTTTTTAAAGCACCTGACAGCCAAATCCCCACCACCGTCCCCAGGACCAGCTGCTCATCTCCCAAACAAGCTTCAGTTTAGTAGACCTGTACTCCTGTCCGGGGAAGCTCTGGGAGATGAGAAAACACAGACCGAGTTGAGGGTCATTCCCTGCTTCTTCACTTCATTCTAGCACTCAGATCTCCAGTAAATTCCTAGAAAGAGCCCAGCTCTTCCTTGCCTCAGGGCTCCTCCCTCACTTACTGGTTTCACTTAACTTCTCTGGGCCTCAGTCTTAACATCAGTAAAATGGAATAATAATACTATAAGAAGTGCCCAATCAATGCTGGATACTGTTCCTTCTGCCTAGATCTCTGCTCTTAGCTCAGCTCTTCCTCCTCCTCCTCCAGGTCTCAGGTCAAAGGCCATCTCCTGAGAGAGGCCTTCCTTGACCACCTGCTCTAAAGGAGGCCCCCATCACCCTCAGGCCCATCTTCCAGATCTGTGGTCTTCACAGCACTTACAACTGGAAATCATTTAGTTCCACTTACTAGTTTTTTCTCTTCCACTAGAATGTCAGCCCTAGGACTGCTTTTCTGTCATGTTCACTGCTGTATTCCCAGAGCCCAGATCAGAGTAGATGCTCTTTTATTTATTTATTTTTTGGCCGCACATGCAGCTTGCGGAATCTTAGTTTCCCGACCAGGGATTGAACTGGGGCCCTCAGCAGTGAAAGCCCAGAGTCCTAACCACTGGACCACCAGGGAATTCCCGATGCTCATTTTAAAGCATTTTTGAAGGAATGATAAAGTACTCTAAAGCAAATCATTCCCCTCTCTTGGCCCAAGCTTTCTCAGCTGCGAAATGAGGATAATCGTGCAGACCTTGCAAGACTGTCAGAAGGATGAGTGATGCTTTGAAAAGAGGAGGCAGGGGGCTTCCCTGGTGGCGCAGTGGTTGAGAATCTGCCTGCTAATGCAGGGGACACGGGTTCGAGCCTTGGTCTGGGAAGATCCCACATGCCGTGGAGCAACTAGGCCCGTGAGCCACAACTACTGAGCCTGCGCGTCTGGAGCCTGTGCCCCGCAACAAGAGAGGCCACGACAGTGAAAAGCCCGCGCACCGCGATGAAGAGTGGCCCCCACTTGCCACAACTAGAGAAAGCCCTCGCACAGAAACGAAGACCCAACACAGCCAAAAAAATAAAATAAATAAATAAATAAATAAAATCCAGCAATTCATATAAAAAAAAAAAATCCAAACTACCAGACAGACATACAAGTCCATCTTTAAAAAAAAAAAAGAGGAGGCAGACACAGGTTATTGAGGGGGAATCTGAGACTCAAGAAGGTGGAGTAACTGGCCCCGGGTCGCAAAGGGAGTTAAGTGGTTGTGCTCTTTTTGCGGTGGCAACTGCCCATGCCCTGCCCATGCCTGCTGGCACAATGACACCCCCAAGATACCCCCTCTACACCTGCTGAGATCCTTCCTTCCATAAAGCCTTCCTGCATTGCTGCTGGACATTTTGTGCCTAGCAGTTTCTGCTGCAGCTTAAGTTCCCCAGGAGGCAGATTCTGAGTGGGAAATCAGTGTGCAGACTTTTACGAGGGGATTCTTGAGGTCAATACCTGCTTGCGGGGAGGAAGGGAAGAAAGGATTGAGCATGAGAATTTAGCTGGGATGCTGTCGTAACAGTGGCCTCAAGTGACCCCATGGAGAGTGATGAAGCTGGGTTTTTCCTTCAGAGTTGTCTAGAGTTGAGACAAGAGGCCCAGGCCTTTGAACAGTGCCCCCGCCCCCCAATAGACCCAATAGATTGACGCTGGATTGTGGGCTGCCCCGGATGGGTGGGCAGTTCCCGAGAGATTAAACTGAGCTCCACCACCAGGCAGCACTCCCAGCAGCTGGGAGGGGCAGTGGGGAGGAGGCTATGGGTTCTTCAGCCCTGAGGGGAGATCTTGGTGGCTAATCACAGTGTCCACTGTGTGCCCAGCAGAGGAACTGTTCATATTTATCCCTGCCTCTCAGATCCAGATCCAGTCCCTGGCCAGCAACCTGGGTTTGAGGGCACACTTTCTCATCCAAACCTGAGGACCTAAGGAGGCTCCAAGGCTGGCTCAGCCTGAAATTCCCCGCACCTGTCCTTGCCTGTGCAGCAGCGTCCAAACGCTGAGTGGTTCAGCATCCGAGCCCAGGGACGCTGCCAGAAATGGCCACATCCCGGCCAAGAGAGGAAAGAGAGGTGATGACAGTTCTTGCCATTCGATTCTCATTGTGTGGGAGGCTCTGGCTGAGCGTAGCCCATTCATTATCTCATTCGTGCCCACAACCCCCTGTGAGGTGGGGTCTTCTGTGAGTTCCTCTGACCATGGAGGAAACAGGCTCAAAGACAGGAAGCTGCACACCTGGCCTCTTAGATCTTTCTAGTAGAAAGGGGCTGAGCTCTTGAGACCCCCAAATCCAGGAGACAAGACTGTACCAGGATACTGTTTATATTAACCCTCAGGATAGATTCTGCCATTTGCCCTCCAGAGAGATACTAACCCTCCCCATCTCACCAGCACTTATGAGGTCCACACTGCTTTAACCCTTTCCCTCCCAGAGTCAACACTTGCATGGGCCTGGGTGCTGTGTCCTGCTGGGGGGCCTGGGGATTTGGGTGTTCTGGATGAGCCGGACACCCCCCCAGTCCTCCTCCAGTTTGATGTCCCCCTGCTGCAGGGCCTGCTGGATGGCATCAGTGAGGGTGTTGAAGGCCAGGTCCACGTTGCAGTTATTTTTGGCGGAGGTCTCCATGAAGGCCATGCCCAGGGAAGCAGCCAGCTCCTCTGCCTCCTGGGCCGAGACACAACGGGTGCTCTGCAGGTCACTCTTGTGGCCAACCAGCAGGAAGATCGCCTTGTCGGGGCCCTGAGTGGCCATGACCTCCTGGTGCCAGTCCCGGATGTGTTCAAAGGACTTCCTGTTTGTCACATCAAAGACCAGCAGGACACCCACCACATTCCGGTAAAAGGACCTGGTGATGCACCTGACGGTGGGAGGGAGTAAGTTGGGAGAAGCTTAGGCCTTCAAGACACCCGATGCAGGACCACCCCCTCCGTACACTGACTGCCTCACACCCCCAAAGCTCATTTCACACTGCCCTGTGCTTCTCTTTCCCTGTGTCTGTCTCTCCCAAGTGACTGTGTGCTCCCCAGTTAGGCAGAAGTTTGATTCCCATACACTCCTGACCATTCCTCCATTCCTGGAGGAAGCCTCATGTTTTCCTGATAGCAGGTCTTTTCTTCCCCATTCTCTGCCTGGCAAACTCCTACACATCCTTCATGGCCAACACCAATCTCTCTTCCTTTCACATCTCCTTTACACCTCCCTCTCTGCCCTCCTGTGGGCTCTCTCAGCACCCAGGTCATTCATGCCTCCAAATTTCAATATCGAACATCCCTCTGGGGCGGGCGCCAGGTCTTTATTTTTGTTTGTTTGTTTGTTTTTTGTTGTTTTGGTTTTATTGGCAGCGCCAGGAGTCATGTGGGATCTTAGTTCCCCAACCAGGGATCGAACCCGTGCCCCCTGCATTGGGAGCGCGGCGTCTTAACCACTGGACCGCCAGGGAAGTCCCAACCTGTTATTTGTAGGATGGACTCAAGAGTGAAGGACCCAGGCCCAGGGCAGAGACCCCCAGATCTCTCCTTGGGCCACCGAGGCTGACCCCTCTGAGGGATCCCCACGGCCAGGTGGACCAGGACTGACCGCGCCCCAGTCAGAGGCCCCTCATGCCAGCCCCTTCTCGTCCCCACCCCCCTCCCCACCTCCCACCCACCGCGCACCTGAAGCGCTCTTGGCCCGCCGTGTCCCAGAGCTGCAGCTTCACGCGCGGCCCGGCCCGCAGCTGCAGAGTGCGGCTGTAGAACTCGACGCCCACCGTGGGCACCGACTCGAGCTCCGGCTCTGGTTCCGGGATCCCGGGCGCGCCCGCCACGTAGCGCCGCAGCAGCGACGTCTTGCCCACGGCCGCGTCCCCCAGCAGCGCGATCCGAAACTGGTAGCGGCAGCCCCCCGCCTCCATGTCGGGCGTCTGGCCTCCCGGGGCCCAGCCACCAACTATGCGGCCCCGCCCCCGGCCAGTCTCACGGCCCCGCCCCCGCCTCGGGGCGGCCGCTGAGCCACCCAGACCCGGGACTGGAGAACCTGGGGCGTCTTCAGCACCGGGGGGTGGGGCCGGACCCCGAGGAAACCACCGGGCCCAGTGGAAATACCTGGACAAGTCACTTCCTTGCTCCGAGCCTCAGTTTCCTCCTCTGTAAAATGGAGATGATAACCCTTACTTCAAGGATGAAGAGATTAAACTAGATAATGTGGGGAGAAGGACTAGGGAGGACCGATAACCAAACGTGCACTGGCCTGGGACCAGCAGCGCCAGAGCATCCACTTTATTCATCCGTTGGGGCGGCTTCTCTCTGCAGCCCCACTCTCTATTAGTCCCCCAGCTGGGCCCCTGCTGCTGCTGGACCTGGAGACACCGCTGGAGAAAGTTGTTTTATAGGTGCTCTTTCCCCACCCAGGTGCCCCTTTCCTGGAGCCCCACTGGCCCTGGCCTGGAGCCTCCCATTCAGTGTTCAGGGTCAGTGTTCAACAGCACCCACTGCTTCCTCCCCTCCTGCCTGTGCGGGGCCCCGGGGCCCAGAGAGGAACTTGCACACAGGCAGCAGACAGACCACTGCAATTCCAGAGGGAGTGCAGTTTGCTTGTGGACTGGACAGCTAACATTAAGGAGGTGAGATGGTCAGTTCTTTATGCTCTGGGACAGCAACCTTTGAGAAGGCCAGAGTGTGCCCATTTTAGAGCTGAGGAGACTGAAGCTCAGATGTGTGGCCTGTCTCAGGTCACAGTAGGGCTGGGCCTCACATCCAGATGTGTCTCACTCTTCATTACCCCTTGATGTCACAAAAGGGGACCGCAAAGCAAGTTCCCAAAGGACCAGGGCTAAGTGGTCAGGTCCCACTTGGATTAGGGGCAAGGGTAAAGCAGGTACATCTGCATTCAAGATGTACTCCACTCTTTCCAGTCTGGCCTTCTTGACACCCAGGACATAAAGGCTGGAGTTCTGGTTGGTCCCAAACAGCTTGTCTGTTGGTTTAATCCCACTATCCCACTGTGGGTGGATGTTACCAGTTTAACTTGTTTTGGCAAATTGGCAGTGGGAAGCAGTTCTCACTAACGCAAACCATTGTATCATCACATTTCCTCCTTACACAACCTTGTGAGTAGGTGTTAGTCTGCCCAGTGTTGTTGTTGTTGTTGTTGTTGTTGTTGTTTTTTTTTTTTTTTATAACAGCCTCCCACCCTCACTTTCTTTTTATTTATTTATTTATTTATTTATTTATTTTTGGCTGTGTTGGGTCTTCGGTTCGTGCGAGGGCTTTCTCCAGTTGCGGCAAGCGGGGGCCACTCTTCATCGCGGTGCGGGGACCGCTCTTCATCACGGTGCGCGGGCCTTTCTCTATCGCGGCCCCTCCCGTTGCGGGGCACAGGCTCCAGACGCGCAGGCTCAGCAATTGTGGCTCACGGGCCCAGCTGCTCCGTGGCATGTGGGATCTTCCCAGACCAGGGCTCGAACCCGTGTCCCCTGCATTAGCAGGCAGATTCTCAACCACTGCGCCACCAGGGAAGCCCGTTGTTGTTGTTTAATATTTATTTATTTATTTGGCTGCATTGGGTCTTCATTGTGGCACGCGGGCTTCTCTCTAGTTGCGGCGCACAGGCTCTAGAGTGCGCAGGCTTAGTTGCCCGCGGCATGTGGGATCTTAATTCCCCGACCAGGGATCGAACCTATGTCCCCTGCGTTGGAAGGCGAATTCTTAACTACTGGACCACCAGGGAAGTCCCTGCCCAGTGTTTTTTACAGATGAGAAAACTGAGGCTCAGAGAAGTTAAGTAACCAGCCCAAGATCACTCAGCACGGAAGACAGACTAGCTGCCAAGTCTGTTTCTGGCTGGACAGTTTGGGGACCTGGGAAGGCCCAGGTTTTCTTGTGGCAAACTCTAAGCAAATCTGTGAGAAGCCATTTTGTTAGGTCTCCTAGTAATCCTGGCTTTTGGTCACCTGCACTAGCCTGAAGGGGCCCACGTCTCTGCTTGCCCTCACCTCCCGGAGGAGAGAGAGGGGGCATCAGCTAGGGTATGTGTGTTGGGGAAGGAATCCGCCCTGCCAGCTCTGCCCAAACCAGGAGGGTCTGCCCCACTCCCACCTGCCCCACTGATTCCTCCATCGGGATGTTCTTATCACCTTGCTCTGTTCAGCTGGAAAAACAGTTTTTGCGTCAGGGCTGCACAGATCTTCCTCCCCCCATTCCACCCCTGCCTTTCTTTACCCACCACTGGTGCTCCAGCCATGCTGAACATCTTGCCTCTTCTCAGCCCTCTGCCAGGGACACTCCTCTTCTGCTCGTCAAAGGGTAACTAACCCCTACTTCACTGGCCAGTGAGGTCACAGGCCCTTTTGTCCACTGTGATGTCTGTCTCCCTTCTAGGCTCAGGCCTCTTGAGGACAAGGACCAGTGGCTGTATCCTCAGTGCTTGGCACAAAGTAGAACTTGGTAAATATTTATGGTTGAATGAATGAATGAATAAAAGTGGATAAATGCTATTCGTTCATTCATTCACTCATTTATTCATTCAAATACCACAACGGAGCTGGACTGAGGGAGCTACGGGGTCAGGGAAGACCTCTTGGAGAAGGTGAAGCTGAAGCTGGGTCTCCAAGAACAAGTGGGAGCCGGGGAGGTCAGGGAGGAAGTGCACTCCATGCTGGGGCAGCTGGGCAAAGGCAGAGGCATGAAACAGCTTGAAAGGCAGTTTGAACCCAGACGTCCCAGAAGCCTTTGCAGTCAGCATGTGGGCAGAGTGCACCGTCAGCATCAGACTCCTTGAACTTCCTCTCCTAGACGTTCCTGCTGTGGGCTGGGGTCATGTGCCTGTCCCTGACTGCACCTGGTGCTGGAATCCAGATGTCAGCTGACTTTGCCATGGACTCCCTATGTGACCCAGGGGGCAAATCATTTCCCTTCTCCAACCCTGCTTCCCCTTCTGCTAAGTGAGGCAAATCATGGCACCCACCTCACAGGGTAGTTCTGGGGTTACTGTGTATCATAGCAGGTGCACATTTGCATTAGAACTTAGTTTTAGTTCCAAATGATGCTTACTAGCTATGTGGCCTTGGCCAAGTTTTATTCATTAATTAATTCATTCACGTAGTAATTATTTCAGTAAGTGCTGGCCATCTTTTACATACTGGGCACTTATACAGCAGTGGGAAAAAAAGACACAATTCCTTTTCTTGGAGAGCTCACTTGTAATGGGGAAGACAGGAAATATACTCATATAAAATGTGATGACAGGGAGCAATAAGTGTTATAAGTAACCAGCCATAGCTTGAAGGGTGGCAGGGTGCTATATCAAAATAGGGTGGTCCGGGGATTTCCCTGGTGGTCCAGTGGTTAAGACTTTGCCTTCCAATGTAGGGGGCGCAGGTTTGATCCCTGGTTGGGGAGATAAGATCCCACAGTCCCTGCAGCGAAAAAAAACCCAAAGCATAAAACAGAAGCAATATTGTAACCAGTTCAATAAAGACTTTAAAAATGGTCCACATCAAAAAAAAAAAAATCTTCAAAAAAAAAAAAAAATAGGGTGGTCCGAGGAGGTGACATTTGAACAGAAAACCAGGGGAAGAGAGGGAGTGAGCAGCGTGGTTGTCTGTGATATACAGGGAGGACAGTTCGAGGCAGGAAGAACAGCAAGAGTGAAGGCCCTGAGGTTGGAGGAGGCAAGGGATGCTCCAAGAGCACAGAGGCCAGAGGGAGGGAGCTGAATGAATGGGGAGCAAGTGGTGAGCAATGAGAGCAATCATCTGTGGCTTCAGAGGCCGTCATGGGGACTTCAACTTTTATTCCAACTGTGTTGAGAAGTCAGGGATTTGGGGACAGGTGAATTACATGATCTGAATTTTCTCTTGCTTACTTTTTTCTTTTTTTACATCTTATTATATAATTGATACATAATAAACTGCACAATGGCAGTATTTCATTCTTTATGGCTGAGTAGTATTCCATTGTATATATGGACCACATCTTTTTTTTTAGTTTTAAAAAATTTATTTATTTATTTATTTATTTATTTTGGCTGCGCGCGGGTTTTCTCTAGTTGCGGCGAGCGGGGGCTACTCTTCGTTGCGGTCGTGGCTTCTCATTGTGGTGGCTTCTCTTGTTGCGGAGCACGGGCTCTAGGCGCGTGGGCTTCAGTAGTTGCAGCACATGGGCTCAGTAATTGTGGCTTGAGGGCTCGAGAGTGCAGGCTCAGTAGTTGTGGCGCATGGCTTAGTTGCTCCGTGGCATGTGGGATCTTCCCAGACCAGGGATCGAACCTGTGTCCCCGGCATTGGCAGGCGGATTCTTAACCACTGTGCCACCAGGAGGGAAGTCCCTGAACCACATCCTCTTTATCCATTCATCTGTTGATGGACATTTAGCTTGCTTCCATGTCTTGGCTACTGTAAATAGTGCTCCTATGAACATTGGGTGCATGTGTCTTTTCAAATTGCAGTTTTCTCTGGATATATGCCCAGGAGTGGGATTGCTGGATCATGTGGCAACTCTAGCTTTTTAAGGAACCTCTATACTGTTTTCCATGGTGGCTGCACCAACTTATATTCCCATCAACGCTGTAGGAGTTTCCCTTTTCTCCACACCCTCTCCAGCATTTGTTATTTTTAGACTTTTTAATGATGGCCATTCTGACTGGTGTGAGGTGATACCTTATTTTGATTTGCATTTCTCTAATAATTAGTAATGTTGAGCTTCTTTTCATGTGCCTATTAGCCATCTGTATAGAAGATTCAATATGGTTAAGATGTCAATTCTTCCCAAATTAATCTATAGATTCAATGCAATACAAATCAAATCCCAGTAGGCTTTTTAAAAATTTTAAATTAGCTGATACTAAAATTTATATGGAAATGCAAAGGACTGAATAGCTAAAACAATTTTGAAAAAGAAGAACAAAGCAAAAAGCTACAGTAACCAGGAGAGTATAGTACTGAATACAGAAACAGGCCTACACATATGGTCAACTGATTTTTAACAAAGATGCTGAAGCAATTAGATGGAAAAAGATGATCTTTTACAAAATTGAAGGTGGAACAATTGGATAGGCAATATGCAATAAATAAAAAACCAAACAAACCTTGATTCCTACCTCACATGATACACAAAAATTAACTCAAAATGTATCATAGATCTAAATATAAGAGCTAAATAAGCCTTAGTCTCATTATTTTAGACTTACAGTTTCATTTTTTCTCATTTATTTATTTATTTATTTATGGCTGTGTTGAGTCTTCGTTGCTGTGTGCGGGCTTTCTCTAGTTGCGGTGAGCGCGGGCTTCTCATTTCAGTGGCTTCACTTGTTTCGGAGCTCGGGCTCTAGGCGCGCGGGCTTCAGTAGTTGTGGCACACGGTCTCAGTAGTTGTGGCTCACGGGCTTAGTTGCTCCGTGGCATGTGGGATCCTCCCAAACCGGTGTCCCCTGCATTGGCAGGCGGATTCTTAACCACTGGACCACCAGGGAAGTCCAGAAATAGTCAAGAATCTCATGAGTACTGTAATCAGTCGCCTCTTACTTTTGGGAACGAAGCCCTCCCCAAGATCCTTCTCCAAGAAGACCTCATAGAGCTCCTCCCCGAAATCAACTCAGTTCCTGCTCCTCCACGTGCCCACGGCGGTCTGAACGCAGCACTTTCTCAGCTCACAGGGTTAACGGTTAACTTCCCGATGCTGAAAGTCTTCCCCTGACTGAACTCCAGATGGCACAGCGGTATCTGTGAACCCAGTCCCCGGTATTGGACATTCACTGAATGCTGAAGAAAGGCGGAGGAACCTCTTCTGGTCCGGAAGAAACCACAAGGTTTCTCCAACTGAGTGAAAAGGGCCTCGCCCCGCACGCGCTTGGGGCTGGGAGCCAGACACGCGGCCCGCGCTGGCGGCGAACGAACTACAACTCCCAGCAGCCTGCGCGGCGCGCAGCTCCAACTGTCAGGCGCGACCGCGAGGGGAGGGGCCTATATAAACCCCTTCTCGGCACGCAGCTACCCTTTTTCCCGGTTACCGCGTCCTTGTTCTCTTGGCTCTTCGGGTTCTCTGCTGTGGTCCACGCCCATCCTCCGCCGTACCCGGCCTTAGCCTCGTCGCCACCGGCGCCACACTCGCCGGAGCTGCTTCCCGAGGCTGCGGGATGTTGAGCGCAGCGTGGAGGACCCTGGCCTGCCGACCTGGTCGGACCGAGGTCCGGAAGGCCACGTTGGCCGCATGCGCAGTGAAAGGAGCCGGACCCTGTGAGGGCCGCTCCCTGCCCCCGCCTCGGCCCGCAGGGCCTTGTGCTCCGGTGTGACGGGTGAGTAACGCGGGCAGGTGGCCGGGTGCACGGCAGTTCTGGGACTGAAGTGGCTTAATTTGGGGGGAGACCACGTGATGGGGTCAGCCAGACCTTGATATGCCTGTGACAGCTAGCTGCTCGGTGATCTTGGGCAAGTGACTTCCGTGCCTTCATCTAAATTATCTGGCTGCACAACACATGTTAAGGAAGTCACCATGGTGGGCATAAGGACAAGGTTTAGTGGAGGACGGGCGTTAGTCATTCAGATATTATTTTGAATCCCAGGTTTGTCGCTTTTTCCATTGATAGACAACTTTCGGCAAGTAACTTAGTCTAAATCTTATAAAAAATGGGGATGATAAAATGGTCCAGTGAAGATAAACGAGACAAAACACTGGCACATAGTAAAACAGAGTGGTGATTGGGACCTATAGGATGTCTGTTCTCCTTTTTTAGTCTCCAGAGTGTCCCAGTAGATGAATTGGTGGTAAGTCCTGATGCACAGGATTTAGGTGAGTCTGAGGGCTGCACAGTGTTGGGCCTGCCCTGTGATCTGGATTACCCTGTGGCCCTTATCGAAGCTGTAGCTGCTTCCACATAGCTGCTGTGGTCAAAAAGGAGCCTAGAGTGACAGTTTTCCTTGACGGTCGCTGTTCTGTTTGCTGTAACTGATCTGCAACATTTCAGGAAAAGACAGTTCCCATTGTACCTGCCATTTCTCAGGTATAGCCAGAGACCTTTATTAGAATTGACACATTTCCAGAGGCCAGCAGAAATGTTCCACTGATGGGGTCTTGCATACAGAGTTACCAGAATAAGGCTTTTGAGAAGTAGCTTGCAGAGGCCAAGAACCAGCATGGAGGGGTAGATGGGGGTGGGTTAGATATCTGTACCGGCAAAATCCCGTGGCAGGTGGTGCAGATCTTGGTCATGCTTTGGGTCATTGCCCTGAAAAGCTTATGGCATCAGTACTTAGGACCAAAGGCTAGTCAAAAACTGTAGTTCTGAAGACCAAATGAAGGGAACAATTAAGATCATTCAGGACAATTGTGTTCTCCTTTTAGCTGTGCCAGATTGAAGATTCCAGGATGACTGAAGTTGACCTTTCTGGTGAGTGAAGACTGGGGTCATGACAGTGATGGAACACAGCAGCCTCAGGACCTGGTAGGTTTTCTGTAGAGACGTAATTTGGGAGCTACCTAGTGGGTCAGTACAGCATGTTTCCAAGGGCTATGGCTTGTTGTGGCCATGGGATCTCCAACTGCATGCAAGAGCAACTTGGAGAGACTTTGACAGCGCAGGTCAGCATAATACCTGCAGCTGCCACTCGCCTTTCCTATAGTATCCCAGGACCTGGGCTGGAAGCCTTCCACCTGAGTCCATGTGTTTCCATCAAAAAAGTCAACTTCCGTATATGGATCAACTTTTTGGTTTAGAGCTTGCACACTTTTTTTCTGCAGGTTGCCCCAGGTTTTACTGGCAGTGCCTGATACTGAGGTATCTGAAAATACCAGCTTGTTGCTGGAGCCGTGCTTTAGAATAAGGTAAAGTTGGATGTTGAAGACAGCCTGACCCTCCGGTTCCCTTTCCCATCAGATCTGAACCCTGGTCTTGGTGGTCGTAAAAGGAGGAATAGTAGTACTGAAGCTGTGCTCATGGTGTCTGCTTATATAGCATGTGGGCTAGTTTCAAACAAGGTTGAATTCTCTTGGAACTTGTTGCCTCCTCCCCTGTAAAATGGGATAATCTTAGGCTTAAAGGGAGGCTGTATGTGAAACTCTGGGCAGTTGGTATAGTGATTGCTGACTAATATTTCTGTATTTGGGAGGGATTTATCCATAGCTTTCTTGCCTCTTGATCGAGTGTTCTTTTTTCCCCTCCTAAGATCTGTTACCAGTAAAGCTGTCGTCTTCTGTGATTGGGATCTACAGAGTTGGGTGAGTTGAATGCCAGAAGCTTTCTCACAACTTTCTTGCAGCTTCCATTAGTATTTCACTGTCATCACCCTAAGCAGTGTAGCCAATAGATAATAAGGCTACTCAGGTCTGTGTGTAAAAGTCTTCTCTTTTTAATATATCATTTACATCTGGCCTTGTGTGCTGTATTTGTTGGCTTTTCATAACCAGAGGACAAAAAATAAATGTTTACAGTGTGAACTGGTCTGCTAGATTTGCCTATGCTAAATGCCAAGAACACACCTTCAGAGTAGAATGTGGCAGAAGGGACAGCCCTGTGTCTTTACAGCAAGGGCTGACTACTGCGAATGCAGTAATGGCTTGAGCTCATGCTCATTGGTTTTGGTAACCTTGGAGTCTTACCCACCCCTCTCCTGGGAGAGTGGTTCTATTCTAGCTCAAGGTATTTTTTCAGGCTGTGACTGGTCCAGGATGAAACCTAATCTGAGTGGACATCTATGGATGATAAATGCGGATATGGGACTGAGACCAGCCCTTAGGAAAACCTGAGTGGCATTGATTAATTGGGGCATTATTAACACACTGGCGTACACTTCTTTTTCAGGAGAGAAACACTACAGGAAGACGCAAATGAAGAGACAAGGGGCTCTTTTAGGTGGAAACACCTTTTTTTCTTTCTGATGCTGGTACCTGGCATACAAGTGACCAATAAAAGATTCCTAGGGCTTCCCTGGTGGCACAGTGGTTGAGAATCTGCCTGCTAATGCAGGGGACACGGGTTCGAGCCCTGGTCTGGGAGGATCCCACATGCTGCGGAGCGGCTGGGCCCATGGGCCCCAACTACTGAGCCTGCGCATCTGGAGCCTGTGCTCCGCAGCAAGAGAGGCCACGATAGTGACAGGCCCGTGCACCGCGATGAAGAGTGGCCCCTGCTTGCCGCAACTAGAGAAAGCCCTAGCACAAAAACGAAGACCCAACATAGCAATCAATCAATAAATCTTTAAAAAAAAAAGATTCCTGGATGTATGTTTGTGTCAATTTTCTTGATGTCCCTCAAATTGTTGGTTATTCCCTATTTAAATACTCCCGTAAGACCCAGAATGAATTATAGTCTAATTTCTGAAGAAAAGGTTGATCTCAGAAAGGAACAAAACGACCAGTTCTATAATTGCAATTGTATTACTCTTGCTGAGTGAGAATTCAGGCTGAGTGCAGGACTGGTACTTAATGATCTTTGAAGGCAGTATACTCCACACACCCCCCAGTTTCCTAGCACAAAGCTATAGGTAAGGCTTTTCAGGAGGGTCCTTGTGGTAAGTTAAATGGGATCTCCTAATTTGTTTGGAAAATAAGTACAGAGATGTGTAAGGCTGGCATCAAGATCTGGTTTGGTGACGGTTGACCTCATGGTCAGGTTATCTTTCTGAATTACCGGTTCCTATATATAAATGGATTAATACCTACTAACAGGTGGGCTTGGCATATAGATGGCACAGGCTTGTACCTAAAACAATCCAGGCCTTTTGGTCTAGATTAAGCTGGCCCCAACACCTCTCTCAATGGGCCACTTCCTCCCAGTCTGAATAATGAACTCTCCCTAGCCACCAGACTGGAAGCAGGTTTGTTGGGGGAAGGGAATACCTGAAAGCAGATAATTGCCCACCATTTGGCACCATTCCAGCAGGCAATCCATGCACTCTGACCTCAAGAGAACCTTAAGGATTAATGTGCCTGTCATCTAAGAAGTTGGTTTAGTAACTGTTAACTTTGGTGGTTAATCCTTATGTCCAGGAGTGTAGACAACCCTACCTGGATAAATGATTATTGTTCAAAGAAAATTGGAACCTCATTCAACCCTCTTCTAACAACTGGTCCCTTCATTTTCAAACTCAAATGGCTCAAATGAAGGCAGCAGTATCCCAGGAAATAGTCATAATTTCGGGAAACAGTTGATGACTAAAATCTTACCAAAAATTTCAAAAAAGGTAAAAGTTCTCGAAGTAATCTTTTTTTAAAAAAGGAGTCTCTTAGCTCCCTCCCGGAGTCCACAGTGGCTTGTGCCTCATCCTGGCTACATCACGGCAGGGATCTCGGAAGACACCGTGTCCAGGGGCTGCCAGTGACAGTCCATCAGCGCGTCATACAGCTCCTCGCTCTGCTCCATGAACTCCTTGTTGGCCTCAGTCACATCCAGCTGTGGCATGGGGTCTGGAAGAGAAGCAAGGATGGGTTCAGGGGGCGCAGAGGGGAGAAGCACTCAGCAGCCACAAGAGACTCAGTACCCTCCTTCCTCACGTGGGCTGACAGCACTGCCTTGCAGGGTTTCTGTGAGGATGAAAACAGGGTAATGCACAGTTCACACTTGAACAGCATGAGTGTGACCCACGTGGGTCCACTTGTATGTGGATTTTTTCAAGAGTAAATGCTACAGTACTACACAATCCACAGTTGGTTGAATCTGAAGACGTGGAGTAACAGAGGATAGGGAGGGCTGACTAGGTTACATGTGGATTTTTGACTGTGAGGTTGGTAGGCCTAACTGTGAGCTGATCAAGGGTCAACTGTACTTGGAGAATGTAACACATGTAATTAGAACTCAAATAATGGCGGCTGTTACT
Source organism: Balaenoptera acutorostrata (assembly GCF_949987535.1). Taxonomy (NCBI): domain Eukaryota; kingdom Metazoa; phylum Chordata; class Mammalia; order Artiodactyla; family Balaenopteridae; genus Balaenoptera; species Balaenoptera acutorostrata. The sequence goes on along the minus strand of NC_080064.1, from coordinate 22,662,347 downwards.
CCACATTTATTAAACACTACACATATCTCTAGCTGTCACATGCCCTGGATTTTCTGGTGTGGTTTTTCAATTTGGGTTTGGAAAATCTGATCAACAAAATAATCAAGAACAATGAATGTCTAATGAAAGAGCTATGGTCAAATACAGGAGCTGAAACACCAAGTCCTGTATTTTTAAACTTGTCTTTCTTGATTGCAATAGTGGTATTTGTTCACCAGAAATCATGACAAAATACATAATAGTTTTCTCTTTTTTTAAAACCCCTAACAAGTAAACTATTCTTAGGAGGGAATATTACCTAGCATTGAAAATGAACCTCAGCTGCATCCAACTTGGATGAGTCTCACAAATAAAATGCTGAGTATTGAATGAAAGAAGCAAGACAGTACATACAGTACAACAGCACTGAAGTTCAAAAACAGGCAAAACCAAACCCTGCTGTTTAGGGATGCATATCTATGTGATAAAACTATAAAGAGAAGAAGTTTTGTCCCTACAAAAGCCAATACAGTAAGTAGTTTTCCTTAGCGGGGTTGGGGGTTGTGACTGTGGGAATGTTGGCAATGTTTCCACTTGACCTGAATGAAGGTTTCATGGGCATTTCATCATTACGTATCAAACTATACATGTTTTATCTACTTTTCCATGTACTTATATTTCACAATTCAAAAAGTTTAAAAGAATCCTCAGTTACTATGACTGATAACATTTTATATTTTCCTTTTAGTATTGTTGGTTTAAAATGCACACACCCAGGCCTTCCCTGGTGGTTAAGACTCCGTGCTTCCAAAGCAGGGGGCATGAGTTCGATCCCTGGTTGGGGAAGTTCCGCATGCCTAGGGTGTGGCCATAAATAAATTAATTTTAAAAATAAAATGTATACACCCATTCATTAAAACATTTTAAAATTAACTGGAGAAATTAAAGACCTTAATAAAGAAATCCCACGTACTTCGACTGGAAGACAAATACAGATGGCCCTCGACTTGATGGTTTAACTCACGATTTTTAAACTTTACGATGGTAAAAAAGTGACACACACTCAGTAGAAACTGAATTTTGATCTTTTCCTGGGCTAGCGATATGTAGTACAATATTCTTGTGACGCTGGGCAGCAGCAGTCACATGATCATGAGGGTAAACAAGTAATACACTGAAACTGTTTTGTTTTTCACTAGGATTACAGTATTCAATAAATTGAGAAAATCAACAGTTTATCATAAAATAGGGTTTGTGTTAGATGATTTTGCCCAACTGTAGGTTAATGTTAAGTGTTCTGAGTCTGTTTAAGCTAGGCTAAACTATGACGTTCGGTAGGTTAGGTGTATTAAATGCATTTTTGACTTAATGTTAAGTCGAGGAAGATCTGTATTGTTAAGACGGCAATACTCTCCAAAGTGATCTATAGATTCAATGCAATCCCTATCAAAATCGCAACTGCCTTTTTTTTTTTTTGCAGAAATTGACAAGCTGATCATAAAATTTGTATGGAAATGCAAGGCACCCAAAATAGCCTAAACAATCTTCAAAGATAAAGGCTACTAGAATAAAATAGAAAGAATTTTTACAACTCAACAAAAAGACAACCCAATTTAAAAATGGGCAAAAGACTTGAATAGACATTTCTCAAAAAAAGATATACACATGGCCGATAAACATATGAAAGTATGCTCAACATCATTAGCCGTCAGAGAAGTGCAAATCTAACCACAATGAGATACCACTTCAAAGCCACTAAGATAGCTAAAATGAAAAATAATGACTGTTGGTGAGGATGTGGAGAAACCGGAATCCTCATATGCTACTGGGAATGGAAAGGCTCCAAGCCCTTTCGGAAAAGTTTGGCCATTTCTCAAATGGTTAAAAAGAGTTTACTACATGATCCAGCAATGCACTCCTAGGTATATACCCAAGAGTACTGAAGACTTTTCTATATCCACACAAAAACTTATACACGCATGTTCATAGCAGCATTATTCATAATACCAAAAGTGGAAACAATCCAAATGTCCATCAACAAAATGGATATCCATACAATGGAATATTATTCAACCATAAAAAGAAATGAATGACATGCTACAACATAGATGAATCTTGAAAACACTAAGTGAAAGAAGTTAAGTGAAAGAAGCCATTCACAAAGGACCACACATCATACATGATTCCATTTATTTAAAATGTCCAGGATTGGTAAATCCAAAGTAGATGAGTGGTTGCCAGGGACAGGATACTGGAGAGTGACTGCTAGTGGTTTCACAGGGTTTCTTCTGGAATTAGTGGTAATGGCTGCAAGACTTTTTGACTATTCTAAAAACTACTGAATTGTACACTTTAAAAGGGTGAATTTTATGTTATGTGAATTATATCCCCCAAAATAAAAAACAAAAAACCCTAACTGGGATCTTCCTGTATATCCTATTTCAGGACTTTTTTCATTGAGAACATTTTCCTATGTCAATATTCTTAGAGAAAGACATGATTTAATAAAACAAACAAAAAATCTTAAGAAAGATCCCACATGCCACGGAGCAACTAAGCCTGTGCGCCACAACTACTGAGCCTGTGCTCTAGAGCCCACGTGCCACAACTACTGAAGCCCGCGCACCTAGAGCCCGTGCTCTGCAACAAGAGAAGCCACTGCAATGAGAAGCCCGCACACCGCAACCAAGAGTAGTCCCCTCTCTCTGCAACTAGAGAAAGCCCACGCCCAGCAACTAAGACCCAATGCAGCCAAAAATAAATAAATTTATTAAAACAAACAAAAACCTTACTGAATTTGTTTAACAAATCCCCTATTATTAGATATTTATCTGTACTGATATCATTTTGGGAGAAAATCTTTCAGGTAAAATTGATTCAATGGATATGAACATTGTAAGGATTCTTTACAGAAACATAGTATATTTTAATTTGTATTTGATTACTAGTATTAGCAGTGTGATGGTTACATTTTATGTGTCAACTTGGTTAGGTTACTGGTGCCCAGTCTAGATGAAGATATTTTGTAGATGTGATTAACATCAACAAATCAACTGACTTTGAGTAAAGATTACTCTCAATAACATGGGTGGGCCTTAGCCAATCAATTAAAGGCCTTAAGGCCTTAAACTCAAGGTTTCCCAAAGAAGGAATTCTACCTCTAGGCAGTAATACAGAAATTCTGTCTGAGTTTCCAGCTTGCTGGCCCACCTTACAGATTATAAATACGTATATCCTATTGGCTCTGTTTCTCTGGAGAACCTTGACTGACACAAATAATGTATGTTTAGATTCTTTTTTCTTGTGGTTTATAGGCCATTTGTACTTCTTTTGTATATTTTTCCCCTTTTTAATATATTTATTTATTTTTGGCTGCATTGGGTCTTCATTGCTGCGAGCAGACTTTCTCTAGTTGAGGCGAGCGCGGACTAATCTTCGTTGTGGTGCGCGGGCTTCTCATTGTGGTGGCTTCTCTTGTTGCAGAGCACATGTTCCAGGCATGCGGGCTTCAGTAGTTGTGGCGCACAGGCTTAGCTGCTCCGTGGCATGTGGGATCTTCCCGGACCAGGGCTTGAACCCGTGTCCCCTGCATTGGCAGGCGGATTCTTAACCACTGTGCCACCAGGGAAGTCCCTTCTTTTGTAAATTGTTTCCAGTTTTCTCAGCTACTCTTTTTTTTTTTCTTTTTTTTTTTTTTGGCTGTGTTGGGTCTTCGTTTCTGTGCGAGGGCTTTCTCTAGTTGCGGCGAGTGGGGGCCACTCTTCATCGCGGTGCGCGGGCCTCTCACTGTTGCGGCCTCTCTTCTTGCGGAGCACAGGCTCCAGACGCACAGGGTCAGTAGTTGTGGCTCACGGGCCCAGTTGCTCCGCGGCATGTGGGATCTTCCCAGACCAGGGCTCGAACCCGCGTCCCCTGCATTGGCAGGCAGACTCTCAACCACTGCGCCACGAGGGAAGCCCCTCAGCTACTCTTAAGAATCAACCAGTGAGTGCTGAATCAACCAGTCAGTGGTGAATCTTTTCACATAAGTACTGTGCCCGTTCCACCAGAGGGATATTTCTCTTGTAATTTTAATCTAAATTATGAGTTGAAGCTTTGAGCACGTACAGCAGCTCCATATGGAAACTCTAGTCACTCCACTCAGTGGAGGTATCAGCATATGGGAACAGACTAGCAAAGGGCTCCATCAAGGGCAGGCATCTGTTTTCTTGTTGTTTTTCATTTGTCTGTTTGTCTGGGGTTTTTTTGGCCGTGCCACATGGCTTGCGGGGTCTTAGTTCCCTGACCAGGGACAGAACCCAGGCCATGGCAGTGAAAGCCCCGGGTCCTAACCACTGGACCACCAGAGAATCCCCAAGGGCAGGCATTTGGGTGTGCTGAACTCTATGGACACATGTACAATAAAGCACCCTTCCTCACTCTGAAGACTGGGCCTGGAGGATGGCCTGTTGAGCCAAAGGATAGATGAAGGATGACAATCCCTGCGGTGCTCCATCACTGTGTGGCTATTAGGTTGAAATGGGAGGTGTTAGGGAATTCCCTAGTGGTCCTGTGGTCAGGACTCCACGCTTTCACTGCCAAAGGTACGGGTTCACCACCTGGTGGGGGAAGTAAGATCCCGCAAGCCATGCGAGGTGGCCAAGAAAAAAAAAAGGGAGGCATTATAACTCTGTGGTAAAGAGCATGAAGTCTGGGGCAAGACTGCAGGGGTTCCAAGACAGTAACACCTCTTGCTACCATGTTGCAACTATGCTGACCTTGAACAAGTAATTTAACTTCTCTACCTGTTTTCTCTTCTGTAAAATCAAGATAACTGTGGTACTTACCTCAAAGCCGTAGTGAAGGTCAAATGAGTTAATACATGTAAAGTGCTTAGAACAATGCCCTGCATATAGTACAACCTGTTAGCTATTATTAACTACCTAAGCTTCAGTTTTCTTTTCTGTAGAATGGGGTTTATAACAGTACCTACTCATCAAAGAGTTGACAGGCAGCAGTGCCTGGCACAAAATATGTTGGCTATTATTATACTATTAATGGATGAGAAAAAAATAGAAAAATTCTAAGGAGTTATACACAATATTACAATCAGGATAATTTCTTTAAAAAGGAGGCAATGCAATGCTTCCTGCAGGAAACGGTGAGAGACTGAGGATAGAAAGACAGGGACCCCAAGTTCAACCTTGCTTCTAACTCACTGTGTGACCCTGAGAAGACAGTGAGGATCGCCAGCTCCCCATCCGTCAACTGGAGCTCAATGTCCTGCCCAGCCCACCCCTAGGGTCACTGCTGCCAGAATTAGATGACAACACATAAGTGAAAGTGCTTTAAAATGCTATGAAGTATATACAATATTCCTATAGGTATAGTTTTTAAAAACATTTTAATGAATTATATGGCATTTCTCCCAATAGATATTAATATGATAATAGCTGCCCCTCCCACTAACAGATTTGCTTTATCCAATAGATGTTTCTTCTGCTGGTCAACAGTTTAATCATTTGTATGAATCCCTCTAAATATATAATTGCGCTCTTGTTCCTCTTAGCAATTTTCCCATTAATATTTAAATAAGCTTACTTCCCAATTTGAAAATAAAAATTAAATTTGAAAAAAAAAATGCTACGAAGTAGACAAGTTTGTTTTTTGCCTGCAGATGTTTCCTTTAAAGGATATTTTGCTTACAGATCACTTTCCCTATGACCTTCTCTCTTTTTTTTTAAATAAATTTATTTATTTCATTTATTTATTATTTTTGGCTGTATTGGGTCTTTGTTGCTGTGCGCGGGCCTTCTCTAGTTGTGGCGAGCGGGGGCTACTCTTTGCAGTGCGCGGGCTTCTCACTGCAGTGGCTTCTCTTGCTGCGGAGCACGGGCTCTAGGCACACAGGCTTCTGTAGTTGTGACGCGCAGACTTCAGTAGTTGTGGCTCACGGGCTCTAGAGCGCAGGCTCAGTAGTTGTGGCGCACGGGCTTAGTTACTCCGTGGCATGTGGGATCTTCCTGGACTAGGGCTCAAACCCGTGTCCCCTGCACTGGCAGGCGGATTCTTAACCATTGCGCCACCAGGGAAGCCCCTGACCTTCTCTTAAAGAATAATTCTTAAAACAGACTTAGAAAAAGACTCAAAGTTTAAAATCTATCTTACATAAAGTTTTATTTACTTAGAAATCAATGTCTGATTTTATGACAACTGTTATTTTACTTCTTTAAACCTTAAACCTAACATCTGTTCAGAAACATGTTGAAAAAAAATCTTGTTTTTTGTAATTTTTCAAACCTTAGAGACTCCTTTAAGAAGTACGAATATCTCATTTGAAAAAAACATTTGTCTGAAGATTAGCAATTCCTCTCGATTTCCTTTCTTTTTTCTTCTTTAAATTCAGTAAAAATCATAATAAACTTTTAATTAAAAAAAGTAATAATGGCTATTACTATGTAGCAAAATTGGGGGTGATTTTCAGTTTCTTCATAACACTTCACTATATTTTTCAAACTTTCAATAACTATTACTTGAAAGTGAGAAAAACAGGTAATTTAAAGATATATGGGAAAAAATTAAAACATGAAATGAAAAAAATGAATTTTACAAACTGTGAAACAAATATAAGGCAATGGTGTCTTTGCTACAGACCTATATCCTGTCAGGGCTCCCCCCCGCCCGCCCCGTCAGTTGCTCCCCAGGGTGCTTTGAGATCTGCACTACCCCCTCGGGTAATACTCACATCTTACCCACTGAGTGAAGGGACTCCTTTCTTACCTTCCAATGCATCATCTCCGACTTCTTCATATGTCTGCCAAGAGACCAGAGAGGTGGGTGAGAAGCATGGTGAAATCCTGGCCCATGACTAGGACGGTTTATTTTTAATAAGAGGAACTAAGCTGCTTCATCTTTCCTTCTGTTTTTTTCTGAAGCCCAAGCTCCCGTCCTTACCCATCCCATCCTGGAGAATCACCCAGGTCTCTACAGGATGATGTAACCCAAGAGGGCCAGACCGGCCAAATCACGGTTACCTGCATGGTGCTCTGGGTATAGCCATACTGGGGATAACTGTAGCTGTAGCTGCCTGTGTTCTGGTCATAGCCCCACTGGGCATAGTAGTTCTGGTACTGCTGGTAATACTGGTTGTAGCTGTAACTGTACATTTGACTATATTCCACTGGCTTCACACGGCTCCTTAAATGAAGAAATAAACAAATAAGCAAACATTTCCATAACACTATGTGACCAGGGACTGTTCTGAGTGTTCTACGCAGATTAACTCATTTAATCCCCACAATAGTGCTCTGCAGTTAAATATACCATTATTCCTATTTTACAGATGAGAAAACTGAGGTACAGAGAGGTTACATCATTTGTCCAAAGTCACACAGCGAATAATAGATTCAAACCCAGGCAGTCTGGTCCCAGAGCCCAGCTTTAAAGATAGGAACTTTCGGGAATTCCCTGGTGGTCGAGTGGTTGGGACTGCACACTTTCACTGCCAAGGGCCTGGGTTCGATCCCTGGTCGGGGAACTGGAATCCCGTGGGCTATGCAGCACGGCCAAAAACAAACAAACAAAAAATGGCAGTTTTCAATGGTTAGGTTTGTCTCTCTTGTCAAACCTTGTTAGTACTGACTTTTCCCCTTCTCAAGATCTTGGAGGGCTGTTTTTCTGCCAGCCACAAAGGCTCAGGTGAACATGGCCTGGAGGATCTGGATTTATAATGATCCAAGAAGCATTTTAAATTACAAAATATCTTATCACCTTTTCTCCACAAAAACACAAGAGAAGCGTTTAAGTAGCCTGGAACTGTAGTCAAAGCTACCATTTATGGAGTAGGTACTTGAGATTCGTGCCCATTATTTTTTTTTAAAGATTTATTTATTAATTTATTTTTGGCTGCGTTGGGTCTTAGTTGCGGCACGCGGGATCTTCGTTGAGGCATGCAGGATCTTCTGTTGCGGCACGCGGGCTCTTTGTTGTGGTGCGTGGGCTTCTCTCTAGTTGTGGTGTGTGGGTTTTCTCTTCTCTAGTTGTGGCGCACAGGTTCCAGGGCACGTGGGCTCTGAAGTTGTGGTGCGCGGGTTGCAGAGCACGTGGACTCTGTAGTTTGTTGCACGCGGGCTCTAGTTGCTGCACGTGAGCTCAGTAGTTGTGGCGCACGGGCTTAGTTGCCCCGTGGCATGTGGGATCTTAGTTCCCTGACCAGGGATCGAACCTGTGTCCCCTGCATTGTAAGGGGGATTCTTTACCATTGGACCACCAGGGAAGTCCCTGTGCCCATTATTTTTCATACATAGTCTCCTATTTTAAGTCCTGCAAAGCTCTGTGATAGAGCTATTATTTATTATTCCCATTTTACAGATGAGAACACTGAGCCTGTGAAAAGTTAAGTGATTTACCCAAGACTACACAGAGAAATGAAGCCAAATTTAACTCCAAGGCTCATACTCCTACCACCACACCACTACATACAGCTCCTGCCCTGACAGACTCAAGACCCCTTGCCCGTCCCCCACTTCCTGCATTCACCAATCAGGGCTGAGGCCCAGGGTCAGCAGAAAGCTTTCTTCTCTGATTCCACGGCTATCCCAGCCACTGCTAACCAAAGACAGAATGTCAAACCTGCAAAGGATCCACTGCTTTCAAAAACTTAAAAAACCACGTGTGATGAGCTCTTCCCAAGTTCCTTGTGAGTTTAATGTCTGCTTGGTGAGAAGGACTCAGCTCAGTTGGACCACATGTGACTGCCTTAGCATCACCTCCTGATGGGGTGGCTCGATGAAGTTCGACGACACAGATTCCCTCTCCCTGCCCACTGCCAGGCTGGAAACTGCTAACGTTTGCCTCCATGCCACCCCCCACCCTGGCCATGTGTCCAAGGAGTCCACCTCCCTTCTGACATGTTCAGGTCACTGGAGGTACAGTCTCTCTGGCCTGGGTCTGCATACTTCTCTTCTGTTTCTCCACACTCAGCTCTTACAGGCTAACTCTCAAAGGGAACTCTTATCACCTTCAATTCCCAGTGCTTGAGGGCCCCTCCCCACAGGCAGGCATCAAATACTGACAATGTTCACTGAAGAAACAGATGTAACAGAACATAACCTCCCTGCAGAAGGGACTTTGTTTCTCTTGTTTATAGCTACAACTTCACAGTCTAGGGCGGGGCTGCAGTTGTAGGGACTCGTTATGGCTGACTGAATAAATGGTGACACAGCAGAAACAACCAAAATAGTAAACATCAGAGGAACTGCTAGACAGAATATACAATCAAAACAATATCTTGCAGCTATTAAAAATAGTACAATGACGATGACTGTGCAACTCAATGGCAAAGTGTGTATAATGAGTAAACTGGGGAAGAAAAAGAGTGAGCATTGTTATTGTAATTTAAAAATGAACAAAGAGAGACTTCCCTGGTGGTCCAGTGGTTAAGAATCCACCATCCAATGCAGGGGACGCGGATTTGATCCCTGGTTGGGGAACTAAGATCCCACATGCCACAAGGCAACTAAGGCCTCGCGCTCTAGAGCCTGTGTGCTGCAACTACTGAGCCCGCATGCTCGGGAGCCCATGGGCCACAACTAGAGTGAAGCCTGCGTGCCGCAATGAAGAGCCCATGTGCCACAACTAAGATTAGATGCAGCCAAATGAATGAATAAATAAATAAAATATTTTTTAAAAAATGAATAAAGAAATGAATCTACCACATGTAAATTGACCCAAATATATGTAGTGTGTGTGTATTTATATCTACATCTGTATCTATATTTATACATCACAGAAGCTAATGGAGAAGCCTGGAAAGGAACCCAGAAATTATAAGCAGTAATTTTAGAGTAATGAGAACATTCCTTTCTTTTAAATATTTTCTTTAATGTTTTTATATATACAATAGAGCTCAGGGACTTCCCTAGTGGTCCATTGGTTAAGAACTGGTCTTGCAATGCAGGGGAGGCCAGTTCGATCCCTGGTTGGGGCACTAGGATCCCACATGCCGCAGGGCAACTAAGCCCGCGCACCGCAACTACTGAGCCTGTGTGCCACAAATACAGAGCTCACATGCCGCAACTACTGAGCCTGCATGCCACAACTAGAGATCCCGTGTGCCGCAACTAAGACCTGATGCAGTCAATAAATAAATAAATAAATATTTTAAAAGATATGGCTCAAAACAAATAATATTTGGAGGATGAGACTCACTCAAGCTGATCTTCCATGTATTAAACACTGTTAAACCGCAAAGAGCCTCCAAATCTTTTGCTGCTTTAAAAAACATGGCCATTTGGAAGTTCTGCCCTAAGAGTGCAGCCACTTTTCTACTTTTAACATGGAGTTTCTCAGCCTTGGCAAAATTGACATTTGGATGGCGGGGGCAGATTGTTCTTTGTCACAGGGGCTGTCCTGTGCACTGTAGGATGTTTAGTAGCATCCCTGGCCTGTACTCATTAGATGCCAGCAGCACCTCTCCCCCAGTTGTGATAACCAAATTTGTCTTCAGGTGTTCCAATGACCCTTAGTTGAGAACCATTGCTTGAGCCAAAGGATGGAAGATTCTATGCAGAGAAAAACTGTCTTACATCTGAGTAAAAAACCTGTTTGGAGTTTTAAGGAAAGAAGGGTTTTCTGCACAGAGTGACAGGTACAATAGTGATGTACATATTCTCTTGTGTTTGTATCATTAATTTTTTTTTTTTTTTTTTTGGCTGCACCACGCAGCTTGTGGGAATTCCCTATATCATGAATTCTTAGCCACTCCCATAGCAAGGGACACTCATAAGAGGTCTGTAGGTTTCACTGATATAAAAAAGGCTAAAATTGGCTAAAAAGTGTAACTTTCTTCTTTCTGCTCAATTCTTTTTTTTTTTTTTTTTTTTTTAAAGGATTTTCTTATTTATTTATTTATTTATTTATTTATTTATTTTTGGCTGTGTTGGGTCTTCGGTTCGTGCGAGGGCTTTCTCCAGTTGCGGCAAGCGGGGGCCACTCTTCATCGCGGTGCGGGGACCGCTCTTCATCGCGGTGCGCAGGCCTTTCTCTATCGCGGCCCCTCCCGTCGCGGGGCACAGGCTCCAGACGCGCAGGCTCAGCAATTGTGGCTCACGGGCCCAGCTGCTCCGTGGCATGTGGGATCTTCCCAGACCAGGGCTCGAACCCGTGTCCCCTGCATTAGCAGGCAGATTCTCAACCACTGCGCCACCAGGGAATCCCCTCTGCTCAATTCTTATAAACTGTATGGATAAATTTTTTTTAAATTAATTAATTAATTTATTTATTTATGGCTGTGTTGGGTCTTCGTTTCTGTGCGAGGGCTTTCTCTAGTTCCGGCGAGCGGGGGCCACTCTTCATCGCTGTGCGCGGGCCTCTCACTATCGCGGCCTCTCTTGTTGCGGAGCACAGGCTCCAGACACGCAGGCTCAGTAGTTGTGGCTCATGGGCCTAGTTGCTCCGCGGCATGTGGTATCTTCCCAGACCAGGGCTCGAACCCATGTCCCCTGCATTGGCAGGCAGATTCTCAACCACTGCGTCACCAGGGAAGCCCCTGTATGGATAAATTTTTAACAGCAGCAATACTGGGCAAAGAGCAGGGACATTAAGTTTGTAGACCCAAACTGCTCTTCCAGCTTCGCTACCAGCGACGTCTGAATGCATCTGCCTCCCCCAGTCATAGCTCTCTCCCCAGCTATGAGCTTCTGGAGGGGCAGGGTTATGCTAGCTCATCTCTAGCACCCAGCCTGGCAAATATCAGGCACTCATTAATTGTGGCCTGAACTGAATCTCCTGGCAGCCTCCCATTCAGCACGTGGACGCCCTGATTATCAACAACAGACGAGGCGTGTGTGGGTGGGGGTCAGTCCAGAAGCCTTCCCTGGCCCCCACGCCAGTGCAGGACTCACGCTTTAGGGATTGCCACACTCAGACGCACTGGTTTAGACCCCAGTCCAACTGCTCCCTGGCACTCTGTCAGGGCTCGCTTCTGTTCCAGCTCATCTGTGAATTTCACAAAACCATAGCCCCTGCAGAAGAAAAACACACACTATTTAGATCACAAATGTGATGGAGGTAAAGCCTAAGAATGGAAAAGGGGCTGAGAAGGGAGAGAATCCATCAAACCACACGCGCAGGGCTGAGAGCCCCATGAGCAGAGGGGTGCCACAGAGCCACGCGAGATTCAAGCACTGGAGGATCCCAAGATCTGCAGAATTCCCACTTTCAGTTCATCAGTCTCTTCCATACTGTCCTGATAGGGCTTCTTCCCAAATAGTAGCTTACCTCCCAATCTACTTGAAAGTATTATTATTATCATTATGGTAGTAGCAGCAGTAGTAACAGTCATAGAAGGTCATTCAGCAAATATTTACCGAGTATGCTAGGTATTACACGAGGCACTGGGACTCAGCAGTCACAAGCAGACGAGGTTCCTGCTCTCCTGAACTCATATTCCACTTGGGGGGTAAATGAATGATAACTAACATTTAATGACCATTTATTATTTCCCAGGCATTGTGCTGAGCATTTTCCCAGGGTTATCTCATTAAACTGTCCAACAACTTGATGAAGGGAGTATCCACATCCTATTGAAGACAGAACCAAAGTTCCGAGAGGTTTAATAGCTTGCCCAAAGTCATAGTAGAAGCAGGATTCAAATTCAAAGCCCAAGCTCATAACTACTACTCAGATCAAGAAAGAACTTTTCCTGACAAATATCGTAGGATCTCACTTATATGTGGAATCTAAAATATGATACAGATGAGCTTATTTACAAAACAGAAACAGACTCACAAACACAGAAAACAAACTTATGGTTACCAAAGGTGAAAGGGGGTGGGGGAGGGAAAAATTGGGAGTTTGAGATTAGCAGATACAAACTACTATATATAAAATAGATAAACAAGGTCCTACTGTACAGCACAGGAAACTATATAAATATCTTGTAATAAACCGTAATGGAAAAGAATATGAAAAAGAATATATATACATATAAACCTTTCCTGAGGTCTTTCCACTTTTAAAGTAACGATAATAAATAAAAGAAGAAACACCTATAAAGCATTTCCTATTGACTCATTTATATTACATCATTCAATCCTTAAACCACCCCATGAGAGATGCAGAAACTATTAATCAGTCCCGTTTCACAGATGAGGAAACAGGGTCAGAGGTTCAGTAACTTGTCTGCTGCATAATCCCTGGGCAGTACTGAGGCTGGGATTCACACCAGGCAGTTTAGCTCCAGAGCCTGTGCTCTTAACCACAATGCAACATGGCCTTGTGACCACACCTCCATCTATGAGATAAATGCTGCAACCAACAGGGTAGGCATCAATAAAACGAAGGCCTTACTTAGACACTCCTGTCTGGTCCAAAACCACCTTGCCTCCCCGACAGGAGGGGTAGACTTTGACGAAGAATTCATACAGCATGCCATCATCCACATCTGGGGTCAGGTCCCCCACAAAGAGGGAGTACTCGGGGCTGAGAAGAGAGAACAAAATTCAGAGACAAAGACCAAAACTTTTGTTCTGATGAGCTCTTTTGGCCCATTCTAGGTAAATCTTTTCTGGGCCGCCTTAGGAAACAACACATCTGATGGGTCCTTGACCAGGTCCTAATCTGTTTCATTTGGCAGTCCTGGCAGAAGAGTTACGGAAGGAGTCGCCTGCCCCAAGTCGCTCACCCACTGTATAACGCCTGTCTGGCTTCAAGCATTACATGAGTGCAGACGGGGGCACACGTCAGAGGTGCTCAAAAGATAAAACTAGAGATTCTGTATTCATCGCATATTTTCAATTCAAATGGTGAAAGGCAGAGGGAAAATGAGAACTGAACCTTCTCTCCTAAAGATGTGCTAACATGAAATCCCTCAACTTTTAGGACAGGGGTCAGCAAACTTTTTCTATGAAGGCCATATAGTAAATATTTTAGGATCTTTGGGGACACCTCTGGTCTCTATTGCTCTTTGTCTGTTTCACAACCCTTTAAGAATGTAAAGGGGGGACTTCCCTGGTGGTCCAGTGCTTAAGACTCCATGCTTCCACCACAGAGGGGCATGGGTTCGATCCTTGGTCAGGGAACTAAGATCCCGCATGCCACGTGGCATGGCATGGCATGGCATGCATGCATACATACATACATAAGTAAATCTGTAAAGGGAGTTCCCTGGCAGTCCAGTGGTTAGGACTCCACACTCTCACTGCCGAGGGCCCAGGTTCAATCCCTGGTTGGGGAACTAGGATCCCACAAGCCGCACGGCACAGCCAAAAAAAAAAAAGTAAAAACCATCTTTAGCTTGCAGGTGATAACAAAATTAGGCCACAGTTTGCCAACCCCTGTTCTAGAACAATTCTTTACGAAAAAAAAAAAAGCAAACTCATTATTATTTTATTTCAAGTTAAAGTCAGAATACACAGAAGGAAAAAGAAAAATAAAATTACCAATAACCCATCCACTCAAAGGTAATCACTAAGAACACTTTGATATATACTTTTGTCTTTTTTCTTTGGCTTCTTCTTTTGAATTTACAAAAATTGGATATGACTCGTTTTGTTTCTAGCATTTTTTTCACCTTTAGCATCTCACCAACATCTTAACATATGAGTATTCTGCTATAACATGACACATTAATAGATACACAGCATTCCAAATAATGAACATATTGTAATTTAAACCCCTTCCCTATTATTAGATTACTTGGGTTTTCCCCCAATTTTGCCCATTATATGTAACATTTCAATGAATACTTTCTTTTAAAATTTTTAATGGAGTATAGTTGATTTACAATGTTGTGCTAGTTTCTGGTGTACAGCGAAGTGAATCAGTTATACATATACATATATCCACTCTTTTTTTAGATTCTTTCCCTATATAGGCCATTACAGAGTATTGAGTTCCCTATGCTATACAGTAGGTTTTTATTAGTTATCTATCTATAAATAGTAGTGTGTATATGTCAATCCCAATCTCCCAATTTATCCCTCCCTCCCCTTATCCCCTGGGAACCATAAGTTAGTTTTCTAAGTCTATGGCTCTACTTCTGTTTTGTAAATAAGTTCATTTGTATCCTTTTCTTAGATTCCACTGTGATATCATATGCTATCAATGAACACTTTCAAGGCTAACCTTTACACACATCAATGAATAAACTCTGAAAAGCAGAATTACAGGTTCAAAGGGTACAACTCTATCTAAAGCTTTTGATACATTGTTTTAAAGCTTTCAGACAGCAATTTGGAATGCTCAATCAATTTATGTTGCTACAACAGGTCGATTCTTACTGAATAAAATGTCAATACTGTGGGCAGTCATGGGACTAGGGGAGGGACCAAATATAGAGAAGACATGGGCCTTGACAGGAAGCAAACTGGAAGCGTCCACCAATAGGGATGGGAGGGGGTCGACCTTAGGAGGGAGGCAAAGCGGGGCCAAACTCGGCTCCCCATCCTCCTCTGTGGGAGTGACCGGCACAGTGACACATCTTGTCTCTATCCAGACATTTCCTGGGACTTGAAGCTGCCTTGTGGCTACTCTGTACTTACCTGTTATCTGGCTGTTTCCCATAAGTGGCATAGTTCAGTTTAAAACGTTTTGCCTGGAAATTTAAAAACAAACGAACTAAAACAGAGAAAGGTGTTTCAAGAGTCAAACAATATTTGAAAAAAACTGAAATAAATTACCTTGGCCAAAATATCTCCCCCTCTCTAAGCCTCAGCTTTTTCTCCTGTATAAAAGGAGGGGGTTGCACGGATGACCGCTAAGGGCACTGCCAGCTCCATGGTTCTATGAGCCCAGGTGTGCCAGCGTGGTGCAGCTGTAAGCTAAGTAACTGTGGGAAGAGCAGAATGTAACTCTCTTGAAACGTGTCCTCACTGCTGCCAGCCTGTTCTACTTTCTCAAGCAAGAGGTCTAGAGTTTCAAGTCTTCCGTTATGGAGGCAGCGGTGCAGAGTGGAAAGGGAATGGATTTTAGAGGCAACCAATCTTCAGTTTGCATCCTGGCTCTGCCACTTACTACCTGTGTTGCCTTGGGCAAGTTATTCCATTTCCCTGTGATTCAGTTTCCTGGTCTGTCAAAGATAACAATGCCTACTGTTTAGGGTTGTTACAGGATTAAATAAAATATACAGTTGGGATTCAATAAATGAGTTATCAATAACAATAAAAATGGCAACATCATCATTATCTCAGTGTCCTTACAGGTGTGGCTCCTGGAAGGGGTTTCCCGTTGATTTTATGCAAACACTTCTCAGCTGTGGCCAAATCTGCGAATTCTACAAAGCAGTAGCCAGCTGGGATCCTGGAGAGAAAACAGAAAAAGGGAATGGTTAAAGATGTGATACCCAGATGAGAGACTGAGTCTGGGCTTGAAGGGAGGAAAAAATCCTTTTCTAATCAGAGCCCATACTATTAATGTTTACTAAGCAATCCAATCAAACCTTTAGATCTAATGTCCAGTTTATAGGAAATATTAGGAATAGAACAAGTAAAACACCACCACAAGGAAACAAACAAATCCAGAATGCAGGACCACAATCCAGAATGTAGAACCTTATGTAAGGCAATCTTACATCTTTAAAAAGTCAATGTTCTGAGAAAAGAAAGAACTGGGCTTTTCTACATTAAAAAGAGACAAAAGAACTAAATGCAATACAGGATCTATCTGTGACTGGATCCTAATTCATTAAAAAACAACAAAAAAGCTATAAAGGTATTCCGGGGACAATCATAAAAATTTAAATGTAGACTGGCCATTATGTGGTATTAGGGAATCATTAATTTTGTTAGTGTGATATGAGCATTGTTGGTATGTAACAGAATGTCCAGTTATTGGCAATGTATATTCAAATATTTAGCAGCAGCTTCTGCCTCCGCGTACTCCTCCAGCCAGCCCAGGAACCAGATGGTTGCCTTCCGACCTCCCGGCCCCGCCTCGACCCCTCGGGGCTGGTCCCAGTCCTGGTTCTTTGTAGCATCTTGTCTGGGGCCACGGGAGCCCTTTGGCCCGCCAAGCCCTGAAAGTACCTGCTTTGCTGTGACCCACGACTTACAGTTATGGGGAGAAGGGAAGAGGGCGTCCCTAGGGAATCGTGTTGAGACCCGGTGCAGCCACAGAATTTTTAGCTGTGTGGCTTTGGGCAACTCAATGTCCCTTTCTGGGCCTCGGGTGGCTTCTTTGCTGTGAGGCTAGGGCCTATATTTTACTCCTATTCTATCCCCGGTACCCAACACATAGTAGGCAGATGGCCCTTCTTCAAACCAATAAGGATCTCATTGCTACAGGAATAAAGGAATTTAACATTCTGCTAAATCAGCAGGTCTTCTCTGATCCTGCTGTCCCTGAAGAAGCCATGGTGACTGTGGTGAATGACTGGGTGAATTTCTACGTCAACTATTACAGGCAGCAGATGGTGGGGGAGCAGCAAGAGCAGCACGAGGCTGTGCAGGAACTTCGGCAACAGCTGGATACTGTCTGCCTCTTTCCTGGACAAATATAGGAACTTCCTGAAGCCCTTGTAAGCACCCGATCACAGGCTGCCTTTCTCCTCGCCGGGAGACCCAGGCTTGTCTGAGACCCTTAAATGCTGCCTCTGTGTTCTTCAAGGCCTCAGGCTCTGCTCCTTCATGGTGTTACTGCACCCTGACACCTCAATAAAGGCCAGTACTTGCTTTGATGGTTAAAAAAAAAAAAAAAATTTAGCAGTGAAATGTCATAATGCTTGTAATTTACTTTCATATGGTTCAGCAAAAAAAAATATCTACCTATCTAAATCTATCTTTATAGACAGGTAGATAAGAAAAATATGACAACATATTTGAAATTATGTGTTGAGGGACTTCCCTGCACAGTGGTTAAGAATCTGCCTGCCAATGCAGGGGACATGGGTTCGTGTCCTGGTCCGGGAAGATCCCACATGCCACGGAGCGAGTAAGCCCGTGCGCCACAACAACTAGAGCGCATGAACCACAACTATGGAGCCCACACGCCACAGCTACTGAAGCCTGCGCGCCTAGAGCCCGTGCTCCGCAACAAGAGAAGCCACCGCAATGAGAAGCCCGCACACCACAACGAAGAGTAGCCCCCACTCGCCGCAACTAGAGAAAGCCAGCGTGCAGCAAGGAAGACCCAAGGCTGCCAAAAATAAAGTAAATAAATAAATTTACAAAAAAAAAAAAAAAAAGAAATTAGGGGGTGGCTGTATGAGAGTTCATTGTACTCTTCTTTCTACATTTGTTTTAAATTTTTCATAACTTAAAAGGTTTTTTGGATCACCTACCACCGGCCAGGCTGATACAGAGTTGAAGAACATGGTTCCTATTCTTTAGAAACTTAAAATCTATTTGGACAAAGTAAATCCATGGACCTTACCTAATTGGGGGATGTCTGTGAGATTCCTGGTGTTCTATTTTTTAAAGCATCACTAAGAGACATAAGTAGGAGGATGTGGCTAGATCCTCTGACATCCCTTCCTCCTAAGAGATTTATACTGAAAACAGTTAATTTTCCTCAACTGCCTCCTTAAAGCTATCACCAGTGAAATAAACCAGACTTTTCTGGAACTATGATATTCAGTTCAAATAACCTTATGGACACCAAGCCAAAAGGTATGGGAAAGGGCAGTACCTGAGCCCAAGGATCTCAGAACACAGTCTATAAGCTCCATAAATGTTGACGCTTAGAAGAATGGTGGGTCAACTCTGTGCCTTCTGTCTTGTGTGTGCTAGAATCTTAAGGCTCACAGATGTAAAGACCACCACCAGTAAGAGTTGAGCATTACTGAGCACTCACTATGGTCCAAGCACTGTGCTAGCCACTTCACATGCACCATCTCATCTAATCCTCACATAACTCTGTGCGGGAATGAAACCATTGCTCCTATTTAGATGTGGAGACTGAGATTTAGGATTATACAATATGCCTTAAACCACACAGCTGGTATGTGCCAAAGGCTGGATTTGAGTTCAGGATAGTCTGACTACATTCTTTTCAGAACATTTTATTTTGAAGAATTCCAAATATAAAAATGGAAAGAATTGCATAGCAAACACCCTATATATATACCCACCACCTACAATTAACATTTTATTATACTTACTTTATCACATAACTATCCATCCATCCATCCATGCCCCTACCCATTTATCATCCTTATTTTCTGACACATTTCAAAGTAAGTTGCAGATATTAGTATACTTCCCTCAATTACTTTAACATGCTTATTATTAACTAGAGTTCAATGATTGTTTAGTTTTTTCCTTTTAAGGTTAAATTTACATGCAGTGAAATGCACAAATTCTTCAAGATGTTGAGTTATTTCCACCAGATTAATTTTGTGTATTTTAGAACTTTATGTAAATGCAGTAAGGCTTCTTTAACTTAGCATAATGTTTTTAAGATTCATTCATGTTGTCACTACATTAGCAGTCTGTCCCTTTTTATTGCTAAGTGGTATTTTATTGTATGACTATACCAGTATTTATTTACCTACTTACCTATTCATGGATACCTGGACTGCAGTTTGGGGCCATTGTCCAATGTGCTACGCACATCCTTTTTCAAGTCCTTTTTCTGGTAGACGCATGTTTTCATTTCTCTTGGGTAAATACCTAGGACTAGGGACTTCCCCGGTGGGCCAGCGGTTAAGATTCCCCACTCCCAATGCAGGGGACCCAGGTTCAATCCCTGGTCAGGGAAATGAAAGAAAAAAAAAAAAAGAGCCCGCATGCCACGATGAAGATCTCACACACGGCAACTAAGACCCAGCGCAGCCAAATAAATAAATAGATATTTTAAATATATAGGACTAGACTTGTTGTGCCATATGGTGGTAGGTGTATTTAAGAAACTGCCAGGGAATTCCCTGGTGGTCCAGTGGTTAGGACTCGGTGTTTTCACTGCCAGGGCCTGGGTTCAATCCCCGGTTGGGGAACTAAGATCCTGCAAGCCGTGCAGCATGGCCGAAAAAAAAAAAAGAAAAAGAAAAAGAAAAAAGAAAACCGCCAGACACTTGTCCCCAGGGGTCACACCATTTTATAGTCCCACCAGTGACGAGAGATGTGGCTGCTCCACATGTGACTGCATTCTTTTTTCTTCTTTGTTGAATTTTAAAAATTGTCGTTGGGTATACAAAACATAAAACGTGGGCTTCCCTGGTGGCGCAGTGGTTGAGAATCCGCCTGCCAATGCAGGGGACACGGGTTCGAGCCCTGGTCTGGGAGGATCCCACATGCCGCGGAGCAACTAAGCCCGTGCGCCACAACTACTGAGCCTGTGCTCTAGAGCCCGCGAGCCACAACTACTGAGCCTACGTGCCACAACTACTGAAGCCCGCGCACCTAGAGCCTGTGCTCCGCAACAAGAGAAGCCACCGCAATGAGAAGCCGCGCACCACAACGAAGAGTAGCCCCCACTTGCTGCAACTAGAGAAAGCCTGTGTGCAGCAACGAAGACCCAACACAGCCAAAAATAAATAAATAGATTTAAAAACAAAAAACATAAAACGTACCATTTTAACCATTTTTAAGTATACAGTTCTGTGGTATTAAGTACATTCACATTGTTGTGCAACCAATCACTATATCCTTTTTTTTTTTTTTTTTTTTAAGTTTTTATTTTATTTATTCTTGGCTGTGTTGGGTCTTCGTTGTTGCACACTGGCTTTCTCTCGTTGCGTCGAGAGGGGGCTTGTCTTGTTGCGGAACACGGGCTCTAGGCATGTGGGCTCAGTAGTTGTGGCGCACAGGTTTAGTTGCTCCGTGGCATGTGGGATCTTCCCAGACCAGGGATCCAACCCATGTCCCCTGCATTGGCAGGCGGATTCCTATCCACTGCGCCACCAGGGAAGTCCCCAGTCACTATATTCTTAAGCACTATGCTCTGCTGCATATTATTTTTTCTTGGGTCTTATCTTTTTCCCGTCTTTTCTCAGTTCCTGGTTTTTAATTTACGTTTATTTATTTTACAGCATTCTTATACGCCACTTCAAAGTCTTTGTCATATGAGACAGAATGCACATGTAATGTGTCTGTAAATGCCACCATAAAAAATCAGCTAGAGTTTAGTAATCAATGGTATGAAAGGATAATTCTAATTCTTAATAAAGATTAAAATGTGAGAACCTATATCACTGTTTTAAAAAGAAGAAAGTATTACAGAATGTATTTTCATGCCAGTAGCTGATTATCGGGGTTTTCTGTCTACAGGAACAAGAAGAAAAACATTTAGGCCAGCATGCTCTACCAGTCAGAAAATCCGTCCCTGGGTACCGGGGTTCTGAATACACAAAGTACCTGTTCACCAAACAGCCAAAGACCTGGCCACACTTCGTATCTCTCACCTGTATTTTTCAACTATTCGACATTTTAGCAAGCTGCTTTAGTACTTGGCACAGAGTAGACGCTCAATAAACACTGTCAAATTGATAAAGGAATCCTGTTATTTCTAACTAGAACCCTAAGGAAACCTAAGCTCCTAAGAGAGAAAGAAGAAACTGGAGGCAATAGAGCACTTCTATCTGAAAGTATTTTCTGCATTTCGTTTTGTATATTTATTTATTACCTCATTCCCCCATTAGCATGTAGTAAACTCCACGAGAGGAGGGACTACGTCTAGCTTGTTTCAGCCATGTACCCAGGGAATCTAGAACAGCAGCACATAGGTAGTGTCTTATTCACATAAGAGTTAAGGGCACTCATGAGCTTTGAGAACAGAGCTGAATTACAGTCCTGGCTTCTCATTTAAAAGCTGTGTAACTTTAAGACAGTTGTTAAGCTTCTCTAATAACAGTACTTAGCTCAGAGGTTTTTGTGATTTTAAAGTGCTTATTACCTAGCAGATCATAATCTGTTTATATTTACCAAGCATATACCATATGCCAGACACTGTTCTAAACGTTGAATGTGAATTAATAGCACTTAATCCTCACCAGAACTCTATGAGGTAGATGCTTTTATTATCTCCATTTTTATAGGCAAGGTGAAGAAGAGGAAGAGGTTAAATAACTTGATCAAGGTCACACAGCAGACAGAGCTTTCAAAACCAGTCTGGCTCGAGTCAGCAATACGCTATACGGCCTCTTAACAAGCCCCCAAATGCTTATACCATTACAATAACATTATTAGGCGTGAGAAGCCCCGACTCTCTGCGATGTTTACCTTCTCCTGAATGACACTTGCAGCACGATCTACTGAGGAGACCTGAGGCTCAGACGGAAGGAGAGAACATACCCAGTGAGGCGGTTTCGGATAATTTTGACGCTCATCACGGTCTCCCCCATGGTGGCAAAGGCTCTGGAGATGAAGTTCTCATCCATGTAGGGTTCCAGCTGCGTAAACACAAGAGCAGAGCGGCTCAGGCCAGCATCCAGGCTCCTCATTCCCGCATCCGGAGCCCCTCCCCCTCGGCCCGGGGTTGGCTGCTCGCTGCGGGCGGGAGTGGGGTGGGGTGAAAAGGCTTTCGTCTGCGGAGTGGTCTGAAGCCTGCGTTCCCAGTCCCCTGCCTTCCTTCTCTTCAAATTTACTCCTTTGAGGAAGTCTCCCCTTCGGATTTAGGAACCCCATCCCTCCAGTCCTACAACCACGGGCGCTCTTCAATCCTTGGGATTCCTCTCATTCTATCCGCCCAAAGACCCTTCCTCTTTCCCTGGCGTGAACCCAGGACCCCTCCCCCTCCGAATCAGCCCCTTCACCTAGATGCTGGGCCCCGCTTCGGAGTCACCTAAGAGAACTCCCCTGCCCATTCACTTCCACCCTTTTGGGATCCGAGGACCCTCCTCCTCAGTCCCTTTCTCCCTCGTGACACTAAGATTCCTGCTCCGCAGACCCGGGCGGCCGCCCTCACTCACGTCGCCCATCCACAGGCTGGCCGCCATGCCCGAGGCCCAGCCTGGACTTTGCTGGCCACCGAGGCTGGCGCGGACACCAGACCGCCGAGCCGGAACCTCCAAGGAGCATGCGCCTCCGACGCTTTCTGCGCACGCTCTGCAACTCGGCGCCCAGGGCCCCGCCCACGTGCCGCTCGGGATCTTGCCGGATCCCTGCGGGCGGGTCTCCAGACTGGAGCCTGCGGGATGGGGCGGGGCAGACGCTGCCTGGCGTTGGACGGTGGGTGGCGCGGGTGGGGGCTTTCTCGGGTTTCTTTCTGATTTTATTTAAACACACACGTACATATAAAATTACAGAAGTAATTTTACGCTCGTTGTAAAAAATTGCAAGCATAAGCACATTTTTTTTAACAAGTGAAAGATCCCCTTTGGGAACCTGGACGATTCAGTCCCACTAACTCTGTGTGACTTCAGGCAAATTACCTACTGGCCTGCCCCAGCCACCCCTTCACCCCGCATTTCCCAGTTTGCAAGACATTTCTGTTGACGCTGCAATGGGATTCTTTCATCATTCCCGTGTATAGCCCTAGGGTGCGGGGAGGGTAGAGTTAAAGTGAGTGTAAATTGGGGCAACCCTGTCTTCTCAACCAATCAAATCAATCCCCGTCTTGTCACTTTCTTGCGTCCACATCCCCTACACTAATCCAAACTGCCAGTTCTAACCTGTCCCAGAACAGTGACCTGCTATAGAAGGCCCTCAAGTAGACACGATTTCTAGATAATCCTGACCATTTGACTCCTAATCTGGGAGTGTCCCAGGCTTTAGCCTCACTTTCATACCCATTTCTCAGAATGTGAAGCTTCTGTAGGTGGTAATTGTCATCTCCAACAGTTAAGGTCATCGCAAGTGCCTGAGAATCCATTTCCGGGGTTCCCTCTGGGCTGGTAGGCCACTTCGGCCCTTCCTTACCAGCTTATACACCCCAAACTTGGGATGTTGGGCCCCAAAGTCAAGCACTCATGAGTCTAAAGTCTTGGATCCAACCACAAGTTGCCAAACTCCAGCTATATCCTATTCACTGCCACAGTAGTGTAGTGGTTAGGTGCTTTGGCTATAGATTTGAACAAACGGAGCCCAAATCCCAGACCCCTCTCACTAATTATTTTGGCAGGTTATTTAAACTCTCTGAGACTAATGTGGATAATAACAGTGCTTACCTCATACCACGTTTGTTGTGAGGATAAAATGAGAAGTCGGGAAAGCACTTGCCCTCATGCCTTGGCTTCCAGTAAGTTCTCCAACATGGCAGTTGGAGGCCTTCGAATTATAACTGGTAACTCTTTTATTTAGTACTATTTGCCAGCCCCTGTGCTGTGCTCTTTGCTTACCATTTTTAAAGTTTATTTTACTTATGGAAGATTTTTAAATGTTTATTTTTAATTTAGAATGTAAGCTTTATGAGACAGGATTCCTTGTTCGCGCTTTCTAATCAAATTCCCACAACCATGTCTGGGATATGGTAGGCACTGAAAAAAAAAAATTTTGAATTTATGTCAAACGATAAACAGCTGTCCCTCACCCCATCTATCCCTATTTCCAACTTCCAGTCCCTTGAGGCAACCACTTCCAAATCTTTTCCCTAAAATCTGTGTATTTCTAAATAATATACTTTCTATTCATTTGTAGTTTCAGATATTTTAGGGACTGCCCCTCATACATACACACTTCTCCATCTTCTGATTATAATTTGTCACAACACTGAACATTTACATTATTATGACTTTGCAAATATCATTTATAGCTGAGCCATATGGGGTGATTACATTTGTTTTGGGGTAACCAATTCAGGTTGGAGGAGGATGGGAAAAAAGGTAAAATTGAGAATACCTGATGTGTTTGAACACAGCAAAGGAGATTTACACTTCTGATAGAGATATGAACATCGAATAAATGATACTCGCACCAAAAAACTAAGCATGTGAAAAACAAGGCAATTATTAACTACAGGGAACTTTAAAATGTTCAACGGTCATAACAGCAAAGGCTTGTGGGGCCTTTGCTATGTGCCTGACACTGTTCTAACGTATGTAAAGCACCTACAGAGAGCTTTATAACTCTTATGTTCAATACAAGGAAAAGAAACTGAGGTTCTGGGCTCGGGTGGAGGCTGATTTAAATTCTAGCCTAGTCTGTGCACTTGGTAGCTTGGCCTCAAGCTAGATACTTGAACTCTCAGGGACTTTTTCCTGAGGGACAGCGATTCCCACTTCACAAGGCGATCAAATGAGCTATTATTGTATGCAAAGTGCTCAGCACAATGCCTGGCCCCTTTAAGTCCCAATCCACAAGAGCTGTTATTAAGGATAGGGTACTTTCAACCTGCTATATTGTCAAAAGGGAAAACTTCAGTAAATCTAATCCAACTGGACTTTTCTGGGGGGAGTGGGGGTGGGAAGAGCAGACACACAAGTGCTTCTTCACAAAGAAAATACTAAAATGAAAAGTGTGATTTTTCCCTTCTAAGAAGTCAATTTCTAATCAGGATAGTACATGCGTCAAAACTAAAAGTTCAAGGAAAAAAAACAATCACAGAATACATTTTAAGTTATTTTACATCATATTCATTTTTCCAAGAGTCACTGACATCGAAGAATCCTCCTGGTACTAGTAAAACTTTCCTGCTGTAATATACAAACCTCCTATATCAGCACTGTCCACTGTAACTTTCTGCAGTTATGGAAATGTTCTATAAATTTCTGTATTTGCATAGCCCAAAACCATAGGCACTAGACACTTCTGACTACTGAGGACTTGAAATGTGGCTAGTGCAACCGAGGAAGTTCATTTTACATTTTTACAGATTTAAATTAAATGTAAATAGCCACATGTAGGTACTGACCACCATACTGGACAAGTCAGCTCTATATGATTTGGTTGCTCAAATGCCTGTGAAAATCTACATCATTATGCATTAAGTTGTTACTGTGCAGTTAATCATGTTTAATCGGTTACACTAGCTTTTGAAATGATACAGTACATCATTAAACTTAGTATAAGTATTTCTAGAGATGTACTGTACTCAAAAATCTTGGTTTGGGATTAGGATATTAAAAGATCCATCCCATGTCTCACATATTATACAGTATAATTTTTTTAAAATCCAGTGATTCCTGAAACATAAATACCTAACAAAAATCAATCAACTCTTTTTTTTGATTTGTCTAGAACAGCCACTGTTCCATACAAAAAACAAAAAAACAACAAAAAAAACCCCCCAGCTGACTGGCACACACCATGACCTCTCAACATCACTGAAGTCCTAGTCTTCACCAGGGCTACAGGCATGGGGTTATTCTGCCCGTCCCAACACAGCAGGTGCTCCCTTAAAAAAGCAGGGAGCATGTAGAAAACAAGTGGCCTGTTTTATAAAACTCTTAAATTTATTCAAAGTGTTAAAAGATTTCACTCTCCCCTCAAAATACATAAAAAAAAAAAATCAATACTCTTCTATTTTTTCAGCCACTGTACAAGCTACTGCTTCCCTTTCTGGGGACCAGTCTCTGCCCCTCCAACCCTCTTC
Organism: Balaenoptera acutorostrata; assembly: GCF_949987535.1. Taxonomy (NCBI): domain Eukaryota; kingdom Metazoa; phylum Chordata; class Mammalia; order Artiodactyla; family Balaenopteridae; genus Balaenoptera; species Balaenoptera acutorostrata. The sequence continues at coordinate 22,635,986 of NC_080064.1, read as the reverse complement.
CCCGCCCTCCCTTCACTCTCAATATTGCTGTAAGTTTGCTTATAAAGCCCTCCTTCCCCTCTCCCCGAGGTCCTGCCCTGCAGGCATAGCTTCTTTTCTGGATTTCAGGCCCCTGGCTGCAGGTGAGGCAGGTTGGATGGGTGAGACTCGGGCAGACAAGGCCTGAAGGGCAGAATGCTTTGTGCTTCTGGGAGAAAGGCTGATTGGCTTTTTTCTTGATCAATCGGAGGATCACTGTTTTTCTTTTTGCCCCATGGGCACCTGTTCAGGGCCAAATATTTGGCTTGGGGTTGCCCATGGCTGGGTAGCCCTGCCCCTTCTCCAGTTATAGGTCCATGACAGCTGGGTCTCAGGACTGTACCATCTGTCTGTCTGTGGGTTGTGAAGGACAGGAAGAGTGGCACATGACTAGAGCAGGGCTTGATGGAGTCCCGACTTCTCAGAGTATGGGCACCAAACACGCAGGGGAGGAAGTTTTGGTTTTTGATAGGCAAAACCAGGGTCAGCCAGGACCATGGGAAGTAGGGATGAGGGGGAAAGGTCTAACCACATAGCTGTGGGGTCAGCAATGTTCCTTCTGATTAAAACCCCCTCCCCTCTTCCATCTATCCCACCCTCATCCTGTAGGTCCCAGGATGATTCCGGAAAATGAGGGAAAAAAAAGAGAAGGATTCTTTTCTGCTGATGGGAAAAAGGCAGGAGATGACAGAGTACTTGGAGCTGGAAGAGGCCTGCTGGAATATGTAGACATCACGGCTTCCTTGTTCCAGGAGGGAGGTGGGGGGGGGGCCGGAAACTAGGCCCTCAGAGGCTTCATCAGCTCTGTTCCTTGTCCTTGACTAGTAAGACTGTGTGCTGGCCCCCACTGGACACAGATAAGACCACACGGTTCTCCAACTGTTTGCCTGTCATCTCCACGGGGCTCCAGGCATCCTCTTCCTGTCCTGTGCCCAGCTGGTAGTTGGTGCCCATGCCCCAGGCAAAAACACGACCTACAAAGGACAGAAATACAGGCAGCTGTCTCCAGGATCCCAAGCCCCACCTTTCTGTAGTGTGAGAAGCCTGGCACCTGAGGGTGGATTTTGGCCTTGGCCTGTGGCAGCCTGGCAATGTCCCAGCCTCCGGGCGTTCAGGGAAGCTGGGAGGAGCCAAGGAGATGATGGACAAAAAAGAGCTTTGTCAACCAGAGACCGCAGTCCTTACACATTGCCAAAAACTTCTCCCTGCTCCTAGGCGTGGCATTCAAGGCCCGACAATGACTGGCCATTCCCCAAACCCCTATATCACCTCCATTCCCAGGACCACCTGCCTTTGAGACTGCTCTGGATGCCCTCCTTTGCTTATCATAAAGGACTGAACCTTCACGGTGCAGTACAAGCTCCACTTCCTCAGGAACTCTTCCCAGATAATCCCAGGTCAAGCACCTCTGCCAGCTCGATTTCTCAAGGCCTCCGTGGCTGTTCCACTCAGGCTGTGGTGACCACTTGTCCACACCCTCCTCTGCTCTGCTTGCCAGGACCCCAACTACTAAGCCTTCTTTCTCTAGTAAAATTCTAAGTACAACTCCCTGGGAAGCCGGCACCTACTAGGTTGTAAATAAAAAGGGTCACCATGGTATAAAATGTAAAGAGAAGCCTGAGTTAGGAGTCTGGAGACATGGGTTCAAGTCCTACTGCTTGTCTGGGCCTCAGTGATATATCTCCCTTTGCTGTTTTTCTCCTCTACAGAACAAGTCACCTCTATTAAAATAATGTGTTTACCCATTTTGTCATCAAAGCCAGAGCTTCTGACAATCAGGCCAAAAGCAACGTCATCACAAACACTGTTCTCCACACCTCAGCTCCATCTGATGGTGGACCTCAGAGCCTACTGGGCACTTCGGTAAGAACCACGACCCCCCGACTCCAACCAGACCGACTGTGGGCAGCCTCACTCACCATCCTTGGTCACAGCATACCCCACAGAGGCCCCACAAGCCACCGAGGAGACGGCGGGCAGCCTGGAGATGAGGGTGGGTATGCTCTTCTCCTCGGCACCTTCCCCAAGGCCCAGCCGCCCATACTCAGCCCGGCCCAGGCTGTATGCTCTGCCTGTGGAGGAGGGAGAGAGACGAGGGGTAGCAGAGGGCATGCTCCAGGTAGGCCAGGTGAGCGCCTATATCTGTGGGAGCTGGTCCCCCATTCCCAGGGTGGTGAGGTCTGCAGTGTCCCTTTCAGTTTTGGGGGAGGCCTGGGAGAGACCCCCCCCCCGGCCCCCATTGAACTCACACGTGGAAGAACACCAGGACGCTGGGGGACGGGGGCGACCCTCGTGGACCCACAGCCAGCCCAGTCCACGGAGCAGGCCCAGGTTCCGAGCACCGTCATCTCCGGAGTGTGGCCAGGCCTGTGCCTAGGGAACACTCCACCTCCGACCCAGAGATGGACCAGGAGGCCCTACCTTCCGAATCCATGCAGACCGTATGGTGCTGGCCACCAGAGAAGCCCACCCAGGACTTCGTGGAGTTCTTGAAGGATGTCAGGTTCTGAGGTACAAAGCAAGATTCTGTGCCTGGGGTTCCTGGGGGAAGAGGCCAGGACAGAGCTGTCAGGGGTGAGGGTGTCCAAGGAGCTGCCTTCTTCTTCCTCTCCCACTGTGTCCCCCACCCCACACCACACCAGGGTATTTATATTCTCATTTTACAGATGAGAAAACTGAGGCTCTGAGGGGTTAGATGACCCCACCAAGGGTGCACAACGAATGAGTGGTGGAGGCAGGACTGGAGCCCAGGTCGCTCTGGGCGACCCTGGACGATGGGCTTGGGACTCACCTAGCTGATGGTAGTTGGAGAGGCCAAAGCCATATACATGGCCCTCAGAGGAGATGGCAAAGGTGAAGTAGGCACCACAGAAGGCATCCTGGAATCTGACATGGCCCCGGCTTCCCCTGGATTTCAGCATCACACACTTGGGGACCAGGAGTCGTTCTGCAGGTAGAGAGCAGGCCAGGGTCAGTGGCAGACACACACGGCCTCTCCTCTCTGCCCCATCTGTTTCTCCTTCACTGCTAAAGCCCTCGCAGGGAGACTAGGCAAGGACTCTTGTCCCTATTATACAGAAGAGGAAACTGAGGCCAGGAGAGTCCAAATGCCTCACTCAGACTCCCACAACCATAGAGGTAACGTTTACCTGGAACTTACCATGTGCCAGACAGTCTTTTATGTAAACTCATTTAACTTCACAACAACCCAGTGAGGTAGGTTTAGAGGTAGGTGGGTTTAGAGATGAGAAACCATGTCCAGGGGCCCACAGCCAGTAGCTGATAGGGCCAGGATTCAAACCTGGGGTAGTCTGGCTCTAGAATCTGAGTCCTTAACTACCACTGCAGGTCCACCTGATGCAAGCCTGAACATAGAGAATCCCTTCTGCCTCTGACCTTCACCGGGGGTGGCTTGCCAACTTGCCCCGCCAGAGGGACCTAAGCCACCTACCGAGGCCCTGCCGGCCACCACGATTAGCAAATAATTCAGGCACGCGGCCCAGTTGGCCCTGCTCCCCGCAGCCCAAAGTATAGAGGTCGCCATCAACTGTCAGCATCACCAAGTGGTCGTTTCCTGAGGGTGAGAGGAAGGCAAGGGATACAGGGCTTGTCTGTAAAGCCCGAGGCTGGGCCAGCCCCCCAAAAAGGTTCTCCAACTCCTGCCCAGAGTGAGTACCTGCAGACTCACCTGAGGCCACCTTCACCACGGGCGTACTCAGCTGCACCTGCACAGGCACCATGCTCTTTTTCATGGGTTCCAAGAGCCCGATCACACCATTATTGTCCTGGAAGGGAGGGGCGGAAGAGTTTTCAGCCAGTTCTTCCTGCCTCATACCAGCCAGATCCAGCTTTGCAGTCAGCCACAGAGCTGTCTGGTGAAGGGCACTGGTGCCAGATGGAGATGGAGAAGTGGGCAGGAGCCAGGCCACATAGTGCAATACTTACGAATGAAATCATACGTGGTCTGTGATTTGCATTAAAATAACAAAGGAGGGCTTCCCTGGTGGCGTAGTGGTTGGGAGTCTGCCTGCCGGTGCAGGGGACACGGGTTCGAGCCCTGGTCTGGGAGGATCCCGCATGCCGCGGAGCGGCTGGGCCCGTGAGCCACAACTACTGAGCCTGAGCGTCTGGAGCCTCTGCTCCGCAACAAGAGAGGCCGCGATGGTGAGAGGCCCGCGCACCGCGATGAAGAGTGGCCCCCACTCGCCGCAACTGGAGAGGGCCCTCGCAGAGAGACGAGGACCCAACACAGCCAAAAATAAAAATAATAAATAAAATAACAAAGGAGTTGGGGAACGGAAGGGAGTGAAGATGAAACAAGTTTGGTCGTAAGCTGGTAATTGTTGGGGCAAGCACATAGAGTTCAATATAGTATTCTGATTATTTTTATGTGTTTGAAATTATCAACAAAAAAATTTAAAATCAGCCCCAATGAGGAAACATCAGATTCCTTTATTTTTGACATTTCAAAATAAATCGAATACTAAAGCACCAAAACAACTTTAATGCTGCACCTGCTTTTTAAACCACACTCTCCTGTCCTGGACGTTCTGAGATGTGCCCCCAAACCGCTGAGAAGTGTGGAAGAGGGCTGGGAAGGGGAGGGGGAGGTTGAAGGCAGGGAGATGGGTCAGTAGGCTTCCTGGCTTAGCCTCAGCCCAAAGGCATCCCTGACCCACCCCTTTCCCAAGACGCACACATCATAACATCAGAGTCCAGGGAACAGCAGTGGTGTGGACAGGCCTGGATGAAGAAGCCAGAAACCTGGGTCTGGGCCCAAGCTCTGCCCAGGGCCTTGATTTCCCCACCAGTAAGTACAACAGGGGCCTCGTGATGGGTTATCTTTGGGGCCCCACCAGTTAATTCTGCCCACCAGCCCCCATGCCGTCTTCCAGACCCAGTCTTACCCGGAAGGAGCCCCAGAGGAAGACACGGCCATCCTCGGTGAGGGCTGCCGTGTGACTGTCTCCTGCTGACACCTGTATCACCTTCTCTTGCAGTTCCACTTTCCCAGGGACCATCTCTGAGCCCTCCACTGATGTGTCCCTTCCCAGGGCACCCTCATCATTGCAGCCGAAGGAGTAGACCTGTGCCCAGGATGCCCCCGTTAGTGCAAGGCCTGGCCTCTCAGTCCGTTCTTGTTTAGGCCAATCCCTGCTCGTCTAGCCAGCTCCATCTCCACAGAGTAATGTGTGTGGTTCAAAGCTCCTTCCCCAAGCCCCCTACTAACCCCAGGCCCTGTCCCATCCTGTGCCACCCCCAACCTACCTGGCCACTTTTGCTTAGACACACAGTGTGCATGCCCCCAGCCTCAGCCTGCACGATGTCCTCTGGAATGGGCACCAGGGCTGGCTTCTTCCTCTCCATCACATTCTCGCCCAGCCCCAGCTGGCCCACGTCGCCCTGGCCCAGTGTCAGCACCAAACCCGGTTCTGTGTTGTGGGACCTATGTGAGACTGAGGGGTGAAGAAGACAGCCCCTGAGTGTGTAGGATGACGGGAGAGAGGAGAGGTCACTGCACAGGCTCTGGGATCACACAGACCTGGGTTCAAGCCCCTGCCCTGCCACAGACCATTAGTCTGACCTCTCCAAGCCTAAGTTTCCTCATCTGTGAAACGAGGATAACAAAAGCACTTACCTCACAGGGTTTTTGTGCAGATTAAAAACTGAGCACATTATCAATATGAGTGGAAGGAAATGGAAACGAGACACTCAATAATGAATCTTGGTGGAGAGGGTTAAAGAACAGTGGGGACACAAGCTAGTTTTCCTGATAGGCTGTTCTTGGTCCGGAACCATACTAACAGGGCATAATAACGTCTACCCCTTTACCGACTGCTTACTAGTGTTAGATTGCTTTGCAGCCCCTCACATTATGCTACAGACCTTCCGTTCTTAGGATCCCACTTTATAGAAAAGGGAACAGTCTCAGAGAAGGTCATAGAATAATTAGTAGAGTTTGCAGTGCATCCTCAGACTGTGACTTAACCCCTGGACACAGGTACACTGACCCCCACTCTGCTCCTATGTGGGAGCAGACAGGCAGCTGAAAAGAAACGGGTAGGAGTAAGAGCCCGCACAGGCTTTTGCAGAGAGGAACACGCCAACCGGTGTGCGGCACAGGGCCATCTGCTGGCCAATGGCGACCGCCCGCGGCCCCGGACAGCCAATGGCGTCCAGCCCCTCCCCCTGGGGGTGTGGCCAGGCTGCCAGGAATGCTGCGGCTGCGCAGAGGGTGCGCTGGGCAAGCAGCCACCTGGTCGGGCTTTCTGGTCGGGAGGGCTCAGCCCGCAGGCACCTTGGCAGGAGCGGGCGCCTGGAACACGGCGGGAGGCAACGGCCCTCGCTGCCTGGTTACGAGGGTCTGCAAAAGACAGACAGTGTCTGAGTGTGGGTCCATACTCCCCCCTCCCAGATTGGGGGTGGCTCTCTCTCCTCCCTGACTCCCTCCAGGGTCCCAGGAGAGAGGAGACCACAGCCACCTCCCTCCAGTGCTACCAGGACATGATCTCATTTTCCTCACGACAGCCCAGTGAGGTTGCCCATTTATGAATGGGGTAGTAGTCCAAGCTCAGTGAGGTTAGTGATTTGCCCAAAGCTACAATGTAGCTAGAAAGTGGCAGAGCCAGGACTTGAACCCAGTCTGGAGGTCAATGGTCTTAACCATGATGCATTACTGCCTGGGGCAAAGCCCTAGGGTCTAGTTTTTTGCCAGTATCTGAGTGCTTTTAGGCAAGTCTCTGCCCCTTTATGATTCCCAGAGGGTGGGATTCAGTGAGCTACAGGAGACTCTCCAGCTGGGTGGAATTCCTGGACTTCCAGGACCCTCAGCTTCAAATCTCAGGGAGAAAGGAGCCCAGTTCCAGATTCTGGGGGTGCCAAGAGGCCACCCATACTGAAGTAGAGGCCAAGGCCAACTTACCCTTCACCTTCTTGCTTTTGGGGAGGGCATCTTCAGGGGATGACCTTCTCTTAGTTATACGCTTGGGTGGCATCTTCCTGTCCTGAAAAACCCAGGCAATTACTCCATGTCAGAAATGGCAATCATTTTCCTGCTCTAATTAGGCAATATTCACCAAAAACCCTAAAAAAAAGTGAGAAGAAATGCCCAGCAATTCCACTTCTCAGAATTTATCTGAGAAGAACCAAATAATAAATACACCCAAAGATTAAGATCCATAAATATTCTCTACTGTATTCTTCATAACATTAAAAAAAACAACAAAAAATGGAGCAACGCGTACACTCAGGAGTAGGGGACTGGCTAGATAATATGTGGTATATTGATGATAAAACAGGACGAAGCCATTAAAAGTGATGCTTTCAGAGATTTATTTACTGAATCATTGCCAAGTAATATAAACAGATTGAAAAACAGCCCATCACCCTATTTGTGGAAAAGAAAAAGCATACACATATAAAAATGTGTGGAAGGAAATACATTCAGTATTGATAATGGTAACCTCTGGAAAATGGGATTATGGACAACTTTTACTTCTTTCTTTGTACCTTACCTATATTATATAAGCTACAAGAAACATTACATGTATTTTTAAAATTTTATTATAAAAAATTAAAACACTGAAGAACATTAAGTGAAGTATCCCTCACAACTCCTCCCAACCCCGACATAACCACTAGTAACTTTGGTTATACATTACTGTCATAATCAGACCACACACACAAAGCTGTTCTCATTAAATAAAAGCAAACCAAACCATCTGTGCCCTTTGATCCAAAATGCCACCACTCCTGGGAGGAACCTGGCTTTCCTCTAAGCAGTCCAACAAGAGATAAACACTGTATACACACTCACACAAACAGCCAGTGTTACAAAAGGGGGAAAGGAAATCACCTATGGGTGACAAGAAGGGTTGTTGCACCTAGCACGATCCCAGGCAGCTGAAAGCCTCAGCCCTGAAGCCCCTCACTCCTTAAACTAACTGCTGCTGCCTTGCCTCCTCAAGGCCTCTGAGAACAGACTTTCTCCCCAGCTATCTCAATTCCAATCCAGCCCAAATTGTGTCAAAAGCCTTTTTCCTCCACATAAGCAGCTTTGGAAATAAATCTTTATTGAGCCCTGGTCTTTAAGGTTATGAAAGACAGTTCAGTTGTCTAAGCCTTAGGCTCCCAAACTCTAACGAGGGCAATATGCAGCTACCCAGATGCAAAAGTGGTAGAGCAAGTGGTGGTTAAGAGGAGCCAGAATACGTACTCAGCTGCTTTCTAGCTGTTTGACCTTGGGCAAAGTTATTTAATCTCTTCATGATTCAGTTTCCTCCTCAGTAAAATGGGGATAATAATAGTACCCACACCCTGTTGTGACGTGTATGACTAATTGAGTTAATACTGTAAAAGTAATACATATTAAGTGCTCAATAAATCAATGCTGGTGTTATAACATCTAGGGTCTGTCCCAGGTGATGCTCAGGCACAGCTCTAATCTAATCTAACCCACCTCTCCTCCATTCTACAGAAAAGGGATGGAGACTCTACCCAAGGCTACAAATGGAAAGAGAACTCCAAGTGCCCTTCTCAGGCTCCTCTGTGGGCCTAAACAGCACCCCATTCTTCCTCCCTCCCTCTCTTCCTTCCTTCCAGTGGGTCCTAGAGCCTCAGCCTCTCCAGCTCCCCATTCCATGGTATATGAACACAAGGTGAGTGGCCTGGAATTTCCAGGCCATTTCTGCTGACTATCCTGGGGGAAGAGAACAAAGCACCGAAGGTGGCGAAATAGCCAAATGCCTACAATCCGCCAAGGCCGTGTAGATTGAGCCTCTGCAGGTTGTGACTGGCCCAGTTTTGACTCTGTTGAGGCATTTCTGTGTTTCACAGAACTTCTATTCTCCCAGGGTTGAACTCCTCCCTTCCAAGCAGCCTCTTTGAAACCCCTTTTCCCACACTAGAAATGCACATTCCTTAGGATAGAGGAAATTGGATTCATCTGCCAGAGCTGTGGTTTGTTCAGCCCTGCTTCTGTGACCATGGTTGACCTCTCTGGCAGCTTTTTTTTTTTTTTTAATTTATTTATTTTATTTATTTACTTTTGTCTGCGTTGGGTCTTCATTGCTGCGCACGGGCTTTCTCTAGTTGCGGCGAGCGGGGGCTACTCTTTGTTGCAGTGCGCGGGCTTCTCAGTGCAGTGGCTTCTCTTGTTGCAGAGCACGGGCTCTAGGCGCACAGGCTTCAGTAATTGTGGCCTATGGGCTTAGTTGCTCCGCGGCATGTGGGATCTTCCCAGACCAGGGTTCGAACCCATGTCCCCTGCATCGGCAGGCAGATTCTTAACCACTACGCCACCAGGGAAGTCCCTCTCTGGCAGCTTTAACCTCTCTGAGCTGTACCCTCAACTGTAAAAAGGGATGCAATGACCACTTCCAGGGCTGCTGTCAAGGCTGAATGAAGCACTTCCCTGGTGGTGCAGTGGTTAAGAATCCGCCTGCCAATGCAGGGGCACGGGTTTAATCCCTGGTCCAGGAAGATCCCACATGCCGCGGAGCAACTAAGCCCGTGCGCCACAACTACTGAGCCTGTCCTCTAAAGCCTGCGAGCCACAGCTACTGAGCCCACGTGCAACAACTACTGAAGCCCGTGTGCTTAGAGCCCGTGCTCCGCAACAAGAGAAGCCTCCGCAATGAAAAGCCCGCGCACCGCAACAAAGACTAACCCCCACTCACCGCAATCAGAGAAAGCCCGTGCCCAGCAATGAAGACCCAGCACAGCCAAAAAAAAAAAAAAGACTGAATGAAATGTTTGTAAAGGACTTTGGAGTGCAAGCACGCAGTAAGTACTCAATACATGGCAGCATGTACTCATTCATTCCATGAATGCCTATTACCACTGCCAGGTGTAGCAAGGAAAAAGGAAACTAACCCTCTCCCTGTTCTTGTGGAGCTTAATTCTAGTGGGAAAGACACACACACACACACAGAGTATTATTACAGATGGTGCTGTGTGAAGGATAGGCAAGGCAGAACAATGTAAACATACTTAATGCCACTGAATTATATACAATTAAAAATGGTTAAAATGGTCAATTTTATGTTATGTGTATTTTACCACAGTAAAAAAAAAAAGAGAGAGAGAAAAACTGGGACGGGGGAGGAGATATAGGCCAGATAGGTAACATTTGGGCTAAGACTTGAAATACTAGCAAGAGAAAGCTAGCAGGGGAAGACCCGGACAAAATCACGTGACGTGCTCAGGAACCTGGGGAGGCCAGCAGGGCTGTAGTTGGACAGTGGTCGGTCACATGGCACAAGGGGAGCAGGCGCTGGGTCATACAAGGCCTAGTAGGGAAAACAGAAGAGTTTTAAGAAAAATGTCTTCTTAACGATTGTTCTGGCTACTGTAGAGAAAATGCAATGGTTTGGAAGAGGAGGCGATTGCAGGCATCCAAATGAGAGAAGTCAGTGACTTGATTTGGTCTGAGGCAAGAGAGAAAAGTAGACAAAACAGATCAATTTAGGAGACAGGCTTGCTTTGCTGGCGGATTAGATGTGGGGAATGAGGGTGAGGGAGGAACCCAGAATGACTTTTTCATCCTAAAAAACCCAGCCTCCCTGATCCCCCATGAACTTGGCCAAACACAAGGACCCCCAGGCTTTGGCTTAAGTGACTAGGTAGATGGTCGACTTCCAGTTACCGAGAACACTGTGGGACAAACAGGAGAGGAGAGACTGAGAGGTCCACCTCACCAGGCGTTTCTGTTAAGTCTGAAGTGCGTGGGAGCGGACCAAGAAGGGATGTTAAGTAGGCAGAGCTGGATGGGTTAAGGAGTGTGGGATGTAACAGGTATCCACTGTTTCTTGTACCCCTGGCCAGGTTGCCAGCCAGTTCACTGTGTCCAGGGCCCTGTCCTGCCAAGGGCATACTTCCCGTCAGTTCATCAGAATGACCTGCAGCAGTTAGCTGTGCTGGGGAGGGAGACTGTGTAGTAGCATGGAAAAGTACTTACAACCGGAAGTGAAAAAAAAGGGAACAGAATATATCAGCACATTGGTGCTGATGTTGGGTTGACCTGTGGGCAAGGCCTGGAGTGGAAAAAAATAAAGGCTATATGAGGTATTTGGTGTCATGGGTCATTAACCAAAAAAAAAAAGTGTTAGTGTGGGTTGGAACAGACCCAGGCAATATCTCCTTCCACCTGTGTTTTGGGCTAATATTCTTGGGCATCTCACTGCAAGCTAACCACACTGATTCCACTTTACAGACGAGGAAACTGAGGCTCAAAAAGGTAAAGTGTCTTACCCAAGACTGGATGAGGAAATCAAGATCTGTACCAAGTACCAAGTCACTCAGACCCCAGAGCTGGTGCCGCTTCCTACTTCCTCCCCACACTCCCCAGTCCCTCAGCCTGTCTGAGAACTCTCCCTCATACTCTCTCCCCCAGAAAAGACAGCAGCTTGTCTCTCATCTCCCTACTGCCCATCCCCATCCCCATCCCACTCTACAAGCCATTCATGATCTTTTTAAACCTCAAACCTGAAACAAGCTGCTTCCTTGCTCAGACTCCTCAGTGGCCCCCTCTGCCCACATTTCTTAGCCTGGTATTAAAGACCTCCAGGGTCTGACACTAACACAACTTTTGGCCTCCTACCTTATCTGTCACATTGTCCCTTCTCTTCTCACACAATCTTAGACTGCCTACTATTCTCTCCATACCATGTGCATCTCTATACCATCCCATTCCTATCCTACTAGAAGAAGTTCTACTCAAAGTCACCTCCATTGGTAAACCACCTCTGATCCCTCTCTCAATCCTAAAGGAATCATTCTCGCAGAGAAATTAGGACAGACTTTTAGATCATGATTATTTAAATTTACATGTCTATCTACCATATCAATCTGCTCCTTAAAATGAGTCTCTCTGGGACACTGGCCATGCCTACTTTCTATGTGCCAACAACCTTTAACTTCTCACAACAAGCTGAAGAAGGCACTGTCACTCCTATTTCACAGTTGAGGGAACTGAGGCTCAGAGAAGTCAATTTACTTGCTTAAGTTCATACCATCAGAAAGGACAGCCAGGAATAGAATCCAGATATATCTGATAATTAAAAACAAAAACAAAACAAGAATGGTTGGCTAAAGGCAGGCTATGATCCAGGCAGGGGCCGAGGCAGCCTGGACAGGCCTCCCCAGGATCCCCTATGAGCTTGGCCAAAGGCAAGGAGCAGAGGGCAGCAGCCTGCTGAGGGGGACAGGATAGTGAGAGCAGAGAGGAGCTCGGAGGCAGCTAGGGCCTGGGAGGATGGGCCATGTGGGTGACAAATCTGCTGAAAGATGTATGGAAGGACGACGGGTACAACTCCATGCTGTGGTGGAGAGAGCACTGGCTTTTTCAAGTCCAACAGACCTGAGCTCCCTTTGAGCCTGACAGTCTTCATCTCTCAAACAGAGGACTCTAGGGACTGCAGGGTGCTGCTGTGAGCAATCCCCGAGGCAGGGCGGGAGATGAGAGGGCACCTTCTAAAAGGTGGAGCCCTGGACCCATGACCCACCTGCATATCCTCTACTGTACACATCAGTCCTTTGACAGACTCCCTCTCTCACTGCTCTGGGTGTGTTTTCTTAGCCAGACACTGAGTGCCTGGGCTGGGAATAAGTAGTAGTCTTTTGTCCCTACCCTGCACTCCCCAACAGACAAACACAGCTTCCATCTTCAAGGAGTTTACAGTCTGGGAGAAGAGTGAGTTACAATCCAATAAGTCAGATACAGAGACAACTTCCACCAATAGGCACCTAAGGTGTGCCAGCCTCTCCTAGAATGTTCACACCTGCCCTTGGAGGTGTGATCATCCTGGCTTTACAGATAAGAAAGTAGAGGCTCAGGAGAAGGTGCCCCAGGCCACACAGAGGTGGGATGACAGCCCAGGTCTCCCAACCACTCCCCACTAGGACTAGAGCATCCCCCCTCCCCACTTCTCTCTGGGCCTCAGTTTCCTCATCTGGTGAATGAAGGCACAGCAGACTAGACAGTCTACCAGGGCCAGGGTGTTCCTGCTGTGACCTGCTGTGACCTCATCTCTGCAAAGGCAGACAGAGCCCTCTCTGATCACAGCAGCTGTCCCCACCCACCCCAACGTCAGGAGGCAGACACTTGCCCACTAGACGCAAGGGCTAAAGAATCTCTTTGTGAGAAAAGTCCCCAGGAGGAATGGAAAAAGATATTCCATGCAAATGGAAATCAAAAGAAAGCTGGAGTAGCAATACTCATATCACATAAAATAGACTTTAAAATAAAGAATGTTACAAGAGACAAGGAAGGACACTACATAATGATCAAGGGATCAATCCAAGAAGAAGATATGACAATTATAAATATATATGCACCCAACATAGGAACACCTCAATACATAAGGCAACTGCTAACAGCTATAAAAGAGGAAATCGACAGTAACACAATAATAGTTGGGGACTTTAACACTTCACACCCATGGACAGATCATCCAAACAGAAAATTAATAAGGAAACACAAGCTTTAAATGACACGATAGACAAGATAGATTTAATTGATATTTATAGGACATTCCATCCAAAAACAGATTACACTTTCTTCTCAAGTGCACACGGAACATTCTTCAGGATAGATCACATCTTGCATCACAAATCAAGCCTCGGTACATTTAAGAAAATTGAAATCATATCAAGCATCTTTTCTGACCACAACGCTATGAGATTAGAAATCAATTACAGGGAAAAAAACGTAAAAAACACAAACACATGGAGACTAAACAATACGTTACTAAATAACCAAAAGATCACTGAAGAAATCAAAGAGGAAATCAAAAAATACCTAGAGACAAATGACAATGAAAACACGACGATCCAAAACCAATGGGATGCAGCAAAAGCAGTTCTAAGAGGGAAGTTTATAGCAACACAAGCCTACCTCAAGAAACAAGAAAAATCTCAAATGAACAATCTAACCTTACAGCTAAAGGAACTAGAGAAAGAAGAACAAACAAAGCCCAAAGTTAGTAGAAGGAAAGAAATCATAAAGATCAGGGCAGAAATAAATGAAATAGAAACAAAGAAAACAACAGCAAAATGAATAAAACTAAAGGCTGCTTCTTTGAGAAGATAAAACAAAATTGATAAACCTTTAGTCAGATTCATCAAGAAAAACAGGGAGAGGACTCAAATCAATAAAATTAGAAATGAAAAAGGAGAAGTTACAACAGACACCGCAGAAATACAAAGCATCCTAAGAGACTACTACAAGCAACTCTATGCCAGTAAAATGGACAACCTGGAAGAAATGGACAAATTCTTAGAAAGGTATAACCTTCCAAGACTGAACCAGAAAGAAATAGAAAATATGAACAGACCAATCACAAGCAATGAAATTGAAACTGTGATTAAAAATCTTCCAACAAACAAAAGCCCAGGACCAGATGGCTTCACAGGTGAATTCTATCAAACATTTAGAGAAGAGCTAACACCCATCCTTCTCAAACTCTTCCAAAAAATTGCAGAGGAAGGAACACTCCCAAACTCATTCTATGAGGCCACCATCACCCTGATACCAAAACCAGACAAAGATACTACAAAAAAAGAAAATTATAGACTAATATCACTGATGAGTATAGATGCAAAAATCCTCAACAAAATACTAGCAAACAGAATCCAACAACACATTAAAAGGATCATACACCAGATCAAGTGGGATTTATCCCAGGGATGCAAGGATTCTTCAATATACACAAATCAATGTGATACACCATATTAACAAGTTGAAGAAAAACCATATAATCATCTCATTAGATGCAGAAAAAGCGTTTGACAAAATTCAACTCCCATTTATGATAAAAACTCTCCAGCAAACATCATTCTCAATGGTGAAAAACTGAAAGCATTTCCTCTAAGATCAGGAACAAGACAAGGATGTCCACTCTCACCACTATTATTCAACATAGTTTTGGAAGTCCTAGCCACGGCAATCAGAGAAGAAAAAGAAATAAAAGGAATACAAATTGGAAAAGAAGAAGTCAAACTGTCACTGTTTGCAGATGACATGATACTATACATAAAGAATCCTAAAGATGCCACCAGAAAACTACTAGAGCTAATCAATGAATTTGTAAAGTTGCAGGATACAAAATTAATGCACAGAAATCTCTTGCATTCCTATATACTAACAATGAAAGATCAGAAAGAAAAATTAAGGAAACAATCCCATTCACCATTGCAACAAAAAGAATAAAATACCTAGGAATAAACCTACCTAAGGAGGTAAAAGACCTGTACTCAGAAAACTATAAGACACTGATGAAAGAAATCAAAGATGACACAAACAGATGGAGAGATATACCATGTTCTTGGATTGGAAGAATCAATATTGTGAAAATGACTATACTACCCAAAGCAATCTACAGATTCAATGCAATCCCTATCAAATTACCAGTGGCATTTTTTACAGAACTAGAACAAAAACTCTTAAAATTTGTATGGAGACACAAAAGACCCCAAATAACCCAAGCAGTTTTGAGTGAAAAAAACGGAGCTGGAGGAATCAGACTCCCTGACTTCAGACTATACTACAAAGCTACAGTAATCAAAACAATATGGTACTGGCACAAAAACAGACATATAGATCAATGGAACAGGATAGAAAGCCCAGAGATAAACCCACACACCTATGGTCAATTAATCTATGACAAAGGAGGCAAGGATATACAATGGAGAAAAGACAATCTCTTCAATAAGTGGTGCTGGGAAAACTGGACAGCTACATGTAAAAGAATGAAATTAGAACACTCCCTAACACCATACACAAAAATAAGCTCAAAATGGGTTAGAGACCTAAACGTAAGACTGGACATTATAAAACTCTTAGAGGAAAACATAGGAAGAACACTCTTTGACATAAATCACAGCAAGATCTTTTTTGACCCACCTCCTAGAGTTATGGAAATAAAAACAAAAATAAACAAATGGGACCTAATGAAACTTAAAAGCTTTTGCAAAGCAAACTACAAACAAGACGAAAAGACAACCCTCAGAATGGGAGAAAATATTTGCAAACGAATTAACGGACAAAGGATTAATCTCCAAAATATATAAACAACTCATGCAGCTTGATATTAAAAGAACAAACAACCCAATCAAAAAATGGGCAGAAGACCTAAATAGACATTTCTCCAAAGAAGACAAACAGATGGCCAAGAAGCACATGAAAAGCTGCTCAACGTCACTAATTATTAGAGAACGGCAAATCAAAACTACAATGAGGTATCACCTCACACCAGTTAAAATGAGCATCATAAGAAAATCTACAAACAACAAATGCTGGAGAGGGTGTGGAGAAAAGGGAACCCTCTTGCACTGTTGGTGGGAATGTAAATTGATACAGCCACTATGGAGAATGGAATGGAGGTTCCTTAAAAAACTAAACATTGAATTACCATATGACCCAGCAATCCCACTACTGGGCATATACCCAGAGAAAACCGTAATTCAAAAAGACACATGCACCCCAATGTTCACTGCAGCACTATTTACAATAGCCAGGTTATGGAAGCAACCTAAATGCCCATCTACAGATGAATGGATAAAGAAGATGTGGTACATATACACAATGGAATATTACTCAGCCATAAAAAGGAACGAAATTGGGTCATTTGTAGACACGTGGATGGATCTAGAGACTGCCATATAGAGTGAAGTAAATCAGAAAGAGAAAAACAAGTATCGGATATTAACGCATATATGTGGAACCTAGAAAAATGGTACAGATGAACCGGTTTGCAGGGCAGAAATAGAGACACAGATGTAGAGAACAAACGTATGGACACCAAGGGGGGAAAGTGGTGGGGGGAGTGGTGGTGGAGGGGATGAATTGGGAGATTGGGATTGACATGTATACACTAATATGTATAAAATAGAGAACTAATAAGAACCTGCTGTATAACAAAATAAATAAAATAAAATTCAAAAATTCAAAAAAAAAAAAAAAAAGTCCCCAGGAGAGAAGGGAGGAGAGAGGCTCATCTGTCAACAAACATTTGCTGAGCTCCTGCCTCGTGTCAGGCACAGAGCTGGTAGACTTCACCCAGGAGCTCCTTACTGGGGGATCCCACTTACATAGGGAGCTGAGCCTCGGCTTAAGTGCGTTCATTTTTCCCAGGGGAAAGGGGCCACATCTTCCACCAGATGTTACAACCACAGCTTTATGGAAATAATAGGATATTAGTAATCCTCACCACAAGCCTCTTATCTTCACCTTACAGGTAAGGGAAACAAGGCCCATGGGGATTGGGTGGGTGGCCCAAGGGTACCCAACTAGGAAGCTGCAGAGCTGAACACTATTGCTGCTCTTGGGATGTCTTCACAACAGGAGCATGGAGAACTTCTAGTTCATCTTTCCAGACTCCATTCTGATGCCCTTCTTGGGTGAAACCATCGTTGCCTTCTCCACCCCACCCAGTGTTCCTTGGTCTTGCACTCCAGACCTTTTGAGACCCAGCCCCTGCAAGAATATCTTGCTCTTCCCCTCCTTGTACCCTGTGCTCCAATCAAACACCGTGGTACCCCTGATGACAACACTCACCTACACCTTCGTGCTTTTGCATGTGCTGTGTTCCCTGCCTGGATCACCCTAACCCCGCCCACCCTCAGTCTGTCTGGATAACTCCATTGTTCCTTCAAAACCCGGGCCAAGAGTCACCTCGGCTGGAAAGCCATACCTAACCCTCCTGCGCAGGCTTGGGTGAACCTCCGAGTTCCCCTCCACACTCCGTACACTCAGCTTCTGCCGGGGCACCCAAGTCACACTTGGTTGGAGCACCTCTGTTAATATCCGCCAGCAGCAGCGCCCCGGCTCCACGGGCACACTTCGGGGATCGCCCTGGACCGTAAGTGTGGCCCCACATGGGCCTCCCCAGGGAGACCGCGAGCTCCGTCAAGGCCACACGGGGCCCTTTCACCATGTTCCCCAGCCCTGCACGCGCGGCACGGAGTAGACAGCCAGTAAATAATGTGTTGACAGATGAGTTGGTGCGGAGTTCCCAGCACACCTCTCCAACCGGTCAACAGTCGTCGTGACGGTGCCTGTTGACGCTGAGATTTCGCTCCCTGCGTAGACCCTCAGCACCCTACCCTCCTAAAAGCAGACCCTCGCCGGGCAGGGTTCCGCCCCACTCTGCAAACCGCATTCTCCAAACCAGTGCTGGACTTAATCACTTTCCCGCTCCGGAAACGCGGCCCCGCCAGGGCTGCCGCCCCGGCTCGGGAGGCGCGCTGGTCGGAGCACCGCTGGCGGCGAGGTCACCGCGGCCGCGCGCACCCTGACCGGCCGCGCTCGGGCCGTTTGAATCTCCCGCCCCCGCGGGCGGCGCGGGCCAGGCGTGCGAGGCGCGGCTGCAGAGGGGCCGCGCGGCCCTCGCTCGGGCGAGGCGGGGCCCGGCAGGCTCCGGGGGGCCCCGCGGGGCCGGAGACTCGCGCGCCCGCACCTCTCAGCCACTCGGCTTCACGTGGGGCTGGCGCCGCGCGACACGGGCACGCGCAGGCAACGGCCCCGACCCGCCGCAGACCGCCGGTGCCCAGACTGTGCCCGCCCCGCGCGCCGCCCTCCGCCCCCCGCCCCGACCCTCCGCGCGTGACGGGCGCAACCTACCTCGGTGCAGGTCGGCCACAAGGAACTCCTCGGCTCCCCGGCCCGGCCGCGAACTGCCCCAGAGCATGCGCTCTGCAGGCCTCCGGCCCCGACCCCGGGCCAGAAAAGAAAACAAAGAGCCCGGCGGCCCCTGGCGGCCGCCCCGGGAAGTGCAAGTGGCGCGCTCTGGCTAAGGCGCTCCTAACCAGGCTCTCTCCGCCCTGGCAAGGGTACAGTGGGTGTGTATTTTGAAGACCCCAAATTGGGACAAGCGGACTGACAACCAGAAAGACTACTTGAAATCAAGGTTTGTTTGGGAGAATCTGGTGTGGAAGGGACTGTACGGACAAAAGAGATTCTGATCCTCCCTGCTCTCAAGAGGCTCTCCATCAGAGAAAGATGAGAAATCGTACTATCAGCAACTACCCAGGGCTGTGACCACCGTACGCACAAGGTTACCTGGCTCAGCCGGGGCTTAACAAAGGCTTTCCAGGTTAAGCCTAAGAGGGCAGGGCATCCTAGGAGAAGCATCCCGTTCACTGACAGGGAGCGATGGGAGCCTGTGGTGGTTGTGGGAAACTGCCAAGGTCTGACTGGGGCAGAGGATGCCATGCAGAGGAACTGGAGAGCGAGAGACAGACCATGGATTCAGGGTCTTGTCTAAGGAGGCAGCCTCTTCCCTGGGGAAATGGGGAACTATGGAACGGATTTACGCACGTGAGTGACAGGAGCAGATTTTTGTTTTAGAACAAAATGGAGAATGCAGAGAATGGACTTGGGGGAAGGGGAAACCAAGAGTGGGGGAGGGAGGCCAGATAAGAAAGATGAGGGTGTGAACTGAGGTTGGGAGCTAGTGATGGAAAACAGGCGCCAAGCCGACTACCCTGTCTTGTTAACACACTCCTTCTTCAGGACGGGATACAAACAGTTCTTCAGGATTTCAAGTTCCCCGTGGTGACCTTTCAGGCCTTTTGTGTCTGGGGGTTTCCCAGGTCAAAGGAGTGGCCTCTGCAGAAGGATATTTTCTCCATTTCATGTTGATTCTGACTCTGAAGGTCATTCTATCATACCTGAACTCTAGATAGACACTTTTGATGAGTGTTTACCAACTGAGTTTCTTCTACACAGAGCCCACCCCAAAGCACTCCCCATCTTTAAGGTTTCTCACCTCAAGTTTACTTCTGCTTCCATCACGGACTCCTCTTTTGGATGTTACACTGTGAAATTCCTCCAAGTTTTAACCCTGGGATCTCTGATCTGCCTCTGCTGTCTTCCTCCAAGATCTTACTCATTCACATGGCTTGATGTAATTATAAAACTATCATCACGTATTTTGTAAAACCTCTTACTTCAACTACAGAAACACATCCGTCCATTACTTCATTTGTTCCTCACAAAACCCTCGACAGTTGGAAAATGAAAAAAATGAGGTTCAAAGAGGTTAAGCAAGTTTTCTCTGGGGTCATCATACAAGTGGTAGAAGGAGATCAGAAATCTTGTTTAGGGCCGAGCCATCACCTTTTAATTGAGAGGGCAGCCCACCTGGTCTGGTTCTGACCTCCACCCTAAGTTTTAGTCCTACGGCTCTACCCAGAAGACTCAATACCCCCAAATAAAACTCATTTTCCTTGGATCTAAACCCCCCACCCCCACCCCCACCCCTTCATCCTTCAAGCCAAGGTTAAGGTTCTCTGAGAAGTACAGATTCAAACTTTAACATCTTTTCTGATTCTTCCCTCTCCTCTCCATCTTTTATTTCTGCCCCTCTGGTCTAAAGCACCACCCACCTGGCCTCTGCTCCCACCCCTCATCCTTTCCCCTTCATTTCATTCCACCAAGATCCCCAGGTTAATCTCCCTAAATCATGGCTGTGAGACTTTGCCCTGCTTAAAAATCTTTAAAGACTCAGATATTTCTTCAGTGCTGTGCTAGGAGCACCAGGTGGCAAATGCCCCAGGCTGTTGGTTTCCTATTTCCCCCTTGGCGTCTGCACTGTACTCTGAACATGCCCATGCTCATTCCTGCTTTCTTACCTTTCTCACCTCTCTTACCAGGTGCCTTCTTTCCTGCCTAGCTGAATTCTTGATATGTATATTTTAAAGCTCAATTCAGTTGCCATCTCCATGAAGCCTTCCTTAGCCCCACTTATCTCTTCCTTCTTTGAATGCAAATATTTTTTTCATACTCTATTATTGTTGTATTTTATTTATTGAACACAAACCATAGTAAGGAGAACAAGCAATTGAATCCAACCGAGAAATGACACAGATGATAGAACTAGAAGTGAACGATATTAAAAGTTATTATTACTGTAGGGCAGGGCTTCCCTGGTGGCGCAGTGGTTAAGAATCCACCTGCCAATGCAGGGAACGTGGGTTTGATCCCTGGTCCGGGAAGATCCCACATGCCGCAGAGCAACTAAGCCCGTGCGCCATGACTACTGAGCCCACATGCCACAACTACTGAGGCCCAGGAGCCCAGAGCCTATGCTCTGCAACAAGAGAAGCCACCGCAATGAGAATCCCGTGCACCGCAACGAAGAGTAGCCCCCGCTCGCCGCAACTAGAGAAAGCCTGTGCGCAGCAACGAAGACCCAACGCAGCCAAAAATAAATAAAGAACTAAAAACATTAAAAAAAAAAAGACTTACATTAAAAAAATAAATAACTGTATGGCATACGTCCAAAAGTTAAGTGGAGACATGGAAGATATAAAAAGACCTAAAGTGAGCTTCTCGACAATATCTAAGATTACAAATACACTGGATGGCATTAACAATAGATTAGGTATTGGAAAAGCAACGACTAGTGAACTTGATGCACAGCAAAAGAAACTATCCAAAATGAAACATAGAAAAAAAATTTTTAAGTTAAAATAGTATTAGTGAACTATGGAATAACTTTATGAAGTAGCCTACTCTACAGGTAATTGGAGACCCTGAAAATAAGGAGGAACTGGGGACAGAAAATACATGAAGAAATAATGGCTAAAAAATTTTCAAACTATAAACCTATGAACTATAAACCTACAGATCTGTGATTAAAAGTAAATGTGGTCTTGGGACTTCCCTGGTGGTCCAGTGGCTAAGACTCCGCACTTCCAATGTAGGGGGCCGGGTTCTATCCCTGGATAGGGAAATAGACCCCATGTGCATGCCGCAACTAAGAGTTTGCACGCTGCAGCTAAAGATCCCGCATGCCACAGCTAAGACCCGATGCAGCCAAATATATAAATGCAAAAAAAAAAAGCTTTAAAACAAAAAATGTGGTCTGAACACTCCAAATAAAAAGCAGAGATTGTCATAATAAATAGAAAAAGCAAGACCTAACCACACACTGCCTACAAGATATACACGTTAAACATAAATACAGTTGACCTTTGAACAACACAGGTTTGAACTGTGCAGGTCCACTTAGATTTTTTTCAATAAATACGTACTATGTACTACAGTCCTACACGATCTAAGGTTGGTTAAATCCGTGGTTGCAGAATCACAGATATGGAGGGCCAACTGTGAAGTTATATGGGGATTTTCAGTAGCACTCCCGTGTTGTTCAAGATTAAAAGTAAAAAGATAGAAAAAATAGATTAAAAGTAAAAAGACAGAAAAAGACATACTCTGGTAACACTAGTCAAAAGAAAGCTGGAGCAGCTATATTAATAGCAAAGTAGATTTCAGAGCAAAGAGTATTATTGAAATAAAGAAGGTAATTTCACAATGGTAAAGGAGTCAATCAAAATGCACAATCCTCAGTATATGCAACTAATAACAGAGCTTCAAAATACATGAAGTAAAAACTGATCGAACTTCTAGAAGAAATAGACAAATCGACAACTATAGCTGCAGATTTCGATAACCCACTCTCAATATTATTGATAGGACAGGTAGGAAGAAAACCAGCAAGGATAGAATAGACTTGAACAACACTTTCAACCAATTTGAACTGATGGACATTTAAGGAACACTTCACCTTTCTTCACACTCCACCTTGATTTTTTCAGACAACAGTAACATACGCATGCCTTTTAAGTGCACATGAAACATTTCCCAAGATAGGCTATACTAGGTTATAGAAAAAGTCTTGTTAAATTTAAGATGATTCAATCATACAAAGTAAACATACACTTAGGCCACAATGGAATGAAAGTAGAAACAAATAACAGAAAGGTCTTTGGAAAACTCCCAAATATTTAAAAACACACTTTTGGGAATTCCCTGGCGGTCCACTGGTTAGGACTCAGCACTTTCACTGCTGTGGCCCGGGTTCAATACCTGGTCGGGGAACTAAGATCCTGCAAGCCACCTGGCGTGGCCTAAATAAATAAATAAAAATAAAAACAATAAAAACACACTTTTACATAGCCCACAGGTCAAAGAAGAAATCAAAAGGGAATTTCAAAGTATTCTGAACTGAATTAAAATGAAAACATAACACAGAACTTCTGGAATATTTTTGTTTGTTTTGTTTTTTACTTGTGGAATATTGTTAGAGGAGTATTTTGGAGAACTAATAACACTAAATGCCTATACTAGAAATGAAGAAAAGGTCTCAAATTAATCAGCTTCTGCCTTAGGGAACTAGGAAAAGAAGAGCAAACTAAACCCAAAATAAACAAAAGAAAGAACATAATAAAGATCAAAACAGAAACCAATGAAATAGAACACAGAACAATAAAGTCATCAACCAGCATTTGCTATGTGCCAGGCCCAGTACTAGGTCCTGAGCATACATATATGGTCCCATTCTTTGAGGATAACTCAACTAGCAGGTTAGATGCACATCAGCTAAAAAATAAGCACATCAGAATGCTAATAATATTATCATGATGGAATGCTCAAGGTGCCCACCCTACCTTTGAGAGAGGCCATTCTGGGTGCTTAGGGAAGGGGAGGTGTGAAGGGTGGTTGAGTTCAGGCTCTAAAGATGCAGACCTTCATCTAAAGATGTGTGACCTTGGGCAAATAATCTAACCTTGATTGTCTTCCTTTTCTATAACATGGATATAAAAAACATCCCTGCCCTGCATAGGGCTGTTGTAAGGATTAAAGAATGCCTAGCACATAGTAAATCCTCATTCAATGTCAGATACCCTCATAAAGACACAGGTTCTGGGACTTCCTGGCTGTCCAGTGGTTAAGACTCCACTGCAGGGGGCCCAGATTTGATTCCTGGTTGGTTGGGGAACTAAGATCCCATCCATCAGAGGGAAAGACATGCATAAAGACAGAAAGTGGTGAAAGACAGAAGTAACAGCCAGGAAGGGCTCCTGCTCCCCAGGAAACTGCACTCATGTCTATCTTAGTATTATCCAGAGTCAAGCAGACATAGGCACATAGGAGGTTTATAATTTGTTACAACTGAAACTGAGTTTTTATGGTGTAGTGGGTACTAATTAGCTGAATACGAAGTGTAAATAGCTAATTTTCTCAAGGCAAGATATGATGTGGGTTGAGCACAGGTTCTGCAGTCAATTGCCTTGCTCAGATGCATGCTCTGCAACTTACTGGCTATGTAACTCGTGCAAGTTCCTCAACTCCAAATTCAGTCTCCTCTGCAAAATGGGCACAAAGGGTACCTACTTTACAGGGGCGCATAGAATATTAGATGAAATAATGTACGTATCTTACCACACTGCCTTGTTCAAAGGTAATAGTATATCATGATACGGTTTTGGAGTTAGGTTCAAATCCTGGTTCTATTACTAGTTAGGTGATCTTGGGCAATACTAATCCCTGCATCTCCCCTTTTCTCTCCTGAATAGGTAGGGTTTTGAGTGAGATAAGCCTGGTTTTAGTACATCATTTATCTGTGGTGGCAGACTTTATTAAACAAAACTTTAATGGATACTATATCCCTAGTTGTTTGCTTTTAAGTCAGAGAATTTTCTCACAAGCTCATTGTACTTATGAGACTGTAAGCTTTTTTACAAATATTAACTCAAAATTCTCACTACAAGAGATACTTTTATTGTCCCCATTCTATGCATAAGGAAACTGAGGCAGAGAGGTTAAGTAGCTTGTGCAAGGTCACAGGGACTACAAGTGGTATCAGTATTCAAATCCAGGCAGTCTGTTTAGCAACCACTACTACGACTACGAAGGCCTACATGGAAAAAAAAATGAGAATAACCTGTTTGTAAAAAGTCTACAGGTAGGTATGTTGCAACCTGAATTTCAGCAAAAGGTGTGACCTAGAATACTTGCTGACACCTTTGCTTCAGCTACACTTGGACACCAGGAGAAATGGATATATTCCCCACCTAGCACCCAGGCCTACCCTGAGAATTTACACTGAAAACATTGTTCAGACTTTACTGTGCACCTACCATCCAAAGAATGTTTATGTGGGAATGATGCCAAGACGTGAGCTGGACACAGGGCTAACCCTGGGGATACAGGACCAGTCCACTTCCTAGTTGTAGATTTGGGCAATTATTTAGCCTTTCTCCTCCTGGGTTTTCCTATCAAAGCAGACAGATTAATACCTACTTCAGGGTTGTGATTAACACATGCCAAGTGCTTAGAAGAGCCTGGCCCAGGTAAGCACTGTTAAGTGTTGCTACTTGTTTAGGTAAAGCAACCCAGGTTCTCCAAAAATCATGGCCACAAACTACCTCCTATTCTAGTTTACCCTCTTGGCCCTGAACGCTGTAAAACTGTACATCTGGACATTGTGTTTGCGCCACAACCCACCAAACCCCCAAATCCCCCCCTTAAACCTGACCCCAATGGATTCTAAATGGATTATTCTACCACCCCATCTTGTAAAATTCACTTAACAGCCCCACCCAAGATATAGACTCTACCTTCTAGATGGTTCCCCGCTAGTCACCATCCTTCAGTCTTACGACTTCCCTATAATGCTGGCAGCCTGTACACAGGCTTGACAAAGTCCTATTGTGACTCAAGCATAGCCCTTTGACACAGAAGCAGAGGATTAACTACCCCAACAGCTGCTTTTAACTTAACATTTGCACCAAACCTTGTACAATGGTTAGGTCTCATCAGCATCAAGACCTCTCATTCAACACCCATGTCCAGTGGCCTAATGTGTAAGTCTATAAGACCATACCTTAAGTTACCTATTTACAACTGGTTAGGAAACATGCATTTTCCCAAGTAGTAGTACACAAATGCCAATATTAAACACAAGAGCTCAGGGCCTTTAATTAGTGCAGAATCAATCAGGTATTAACTGCTTGAACAAGCAGCTTCATTTATAGAATACTCATTTAGCAGTCATATTTGCATAGAAAGAACCACATAGGGAATTCCCTGGTGTTTTCACTGCAGGGGGACCGGGTTTGATCCCTGGGTGGGGGACTTAAGATCCTGCAAGCCACATGGTGTGGCCAAAGAAAAGAACCACACAATTATGTATATAGTCACCTTTATTATAATGCACAAGTACATTAGAAACTGACATGGATCTCTTTATTAAGACATGTAGATTCTCATGGGCATCTGCTTTCCACTTTTAAGAAAATCCAGTTTACTTGAGAATGGCCAAGATCTTAGAATCAGTACATCAAGTTTCCACCTCATAGGAAACCTGAAAGGGTCTCTTGGGACTCCCAGGTCACTGTACTGTCCACAGACCTGCCACACTCAAGTGTCTTCTGGAATTCCTTCTAAATTTCAAAAGGCACCTGGGCAACAGAACACTGTTACTGATGGTTTTTAAGGTGCAGTTCCAGGGTTAAACATTGTGTCGAAACTTAACATTTTCAAATTGCCCAGGCTTATCTTCCAAAAATAGTGTATTACTCACTTTACTAATCTCCCTGCCAAACAAAGCATTGTTAACTGCACAAGTCAGGCAAGGCTCCTCTTCTCTCCTGAATGAAAAGGACAAAAAAGAATTAGATTCATACATAACAATCTTATTTCACTTTTCAATTCTGGTTTACTAGATGTCTCACTGCATGGTTTGTCTCCTCAGTCATTGTCCACAGGACTCTGAGAAGCTGTAGGAATATGCAGGCGCGGACTCAAGGCCCGGCTTCATCTCCAACATTGTGGAAAGGGACTGTACATCATGGGGCAGAGCCCTATGCTCCCCTACGCCACCAGGACAGAGCCCGGGGAGTGACCGCCCGGGGTATCCACGTTGGAATGTCTGACTGAACAGTAACTAAGCTCCCATACGAAGAAGTTCCGTTCCGAGAGCGGACAAAGTACAACAAAGTTAGCCTAGATACCCAATTAACACAATCGACTACATGGTACTGTACTGTAATAGGTTTATAATACTTTTCACACAAATAAAAAACAAACAAAAAAATAAAGGAAACATTTTAAATCTTACAGTACCTTGAAAAGTACAACAGCTAGCATACAGGGGCTGGCCTCGAGTGAACAGGCCATGAGTTACTGAATGGAGGGAGAGGAGGTGGGAGATGGTAGAGCTGAAGAATCATCAGCAATAGGAGATGGAGGACAAGCTGCAATTTCACTCATGCCTGACGTTGATGGCACAGGTTCTGGTCCCTTGCTGGATTCAATTCTATCTACCCTCTTGAAAAAACGATCCAGTGCTATCTGGGTACTAGCTTTTTTTCTCGTCAGATAACACAGTAGCACTGGATTGCATTCTGAATGGTTGCTTCAACTTTCGTGTACGGTTCTACGTTCGGGTCCTCTGCCTCAAAAACTAACAGTACCTCCTCACATAAAGAAAACGCCCTTACCACTTCCTGCATCATGAAACTCTTTCGTTCTTCAGCAGTGCCACCTACGTCACTGCTTTTATGCTTGTTTCCAGACATCCTGGGCTTAAAATACAGATACTGTCCTACTGTACTGCATACAGTACTGTAAAGTATGCTAAAGCACAACCACTTGTAGAGGATGCATGCATGTGACAATGTACACCAGACACCTGAATTAACTTATGTGACTGGACATGTGCACACACGTTCGCATCTTAAGGTTTGTATGTAGAGGACTTACTGTACCCGTTTTCAAGACATTTCATTTCCCCGCATCCCATACTACATGACTTGAGGAAAGTTAAAGTCCACCAGGATTAACAACTGTTTCTAATAACTTCCAAAAGTTATGCTTTTATCTATCATAGTTACTGTCACTGTAGACATATGCTCCGCATATGCTGGTGCAACTTAACCCCCCATATCACAGAAAGGAACTGTACAAGAGACCAAACCCTTAGTTCCCCTGGAAAGATCGAGAGGGTACGCACATTACATGGCTCACATGACAGCTTTGCTGTCTTTGGTTAAGTCATTCAAGATTGTTCCATTTGCAAAACAGAAATCTCTCCTCTACCGTTGAGTATTAAAGACGTGAAGGTAAATTTTAAAAAGCCATCTTCCTGGAACATGAGCATACACCTAAGAAACTGTCAACATGCCTACAAAAAAAAAGTAGCAAAATATCTAGATGCATGGAATGGCAGCATCTTCATGAAAGGGAACTGAGCTCAGAAGGATCAATTATCTTATGCAAAATGTTAGCAGGCAAACAATGACAGGCCAAAAGGAATTCGTAGATTTACTTACCCCGAATCAAATTATTTGAAATCCCAAACGAATGCTGCAAAACAAGGCAGGTAAGAGCTTTAATCCAGTACTACACCCAAACTGCTTAAAACAAATTTTCCATTCACTTCGGATCAACCTAGATTCAGACAGGCTGCTCTAGAGAGTTGTTTCCTGCATGGTTTGTCTCCTCAGTCACTGTCCACAGGACTCTGAGAAGCTGTAGGAATATGCAGGCGCGGACTCGAGGCCCGGCTTCATCTCCAACGTTGTGGAAAGGGACTGTACATCATGGGGCAGAGCCCTATGCTCCCCTACGCCACCAGGACAGAGCCCGGGGAGAGTGACCGCCCGGGGTATCCACGTTGGTCACTACACTTTATAAATTAACTTCACCAAGTTGATAACTACTTCGCAGGGCTATCTGTAAGGGAGTAGATCCCAATCACCCCAGAGCGTCAACAAGAGTTGCGCTCAAGACTAACCAGCAGACACATCAATAATCTGAATTTTCAACCAGGTACTCCAAAAACATCTAGGAATCCCAACAGGCGATTAGCTTGCTGCCAAAGAAACAGCAAATAACAAACAGCCGTTATAACCCCAATAAAGGCTCCTACTTTTAACTCGGTCGTCTGAAATAAAACAATTGCCCCAAAAGAAAAAATAAATGGCAGCAGAATTAATAATCCGAATCGGGAACAAAATGGCCTACATTCAACCCCACTGAAGACGCTAACGCGCCTCCCAAGCAGCAGCATAATGGCGCAACAGGCAATAATGAGGGCGGACTATGCGCACTTAGCTTGTGAGCACGGAGGGTCGCGCCCTGCAGGCCTGGGAATTCCCGCGCTAGCGACCCTTGCTTACGGCCAAGATCCGCGGCCAGCGAGGCCTCCCCCGCCCACACCCGACCCGGCCCCATTTTTGCGAGTTAAGCGTAGTTAGCATGGACGCCGAAGATTCAGAATCATTCTAAATAGTATGACCCCCCCATAGAAAAGGCTGAGTGGCGGACCCACTACCAGACAAAGCGCTGACGAAGAAGGCATCTAATCACACTCACCTAGTACGCAAAGCACCTGACAATAAGCTTACCCGAAAAGACCGAACAGTTTCAAGGCATCGGTATTTATACCTTCTGAAGCCCTCGGAAGTCAAGAAATGTCTATTGCGCCTGCGCCGCGTCATGCGCAGTTAGGGAGTTAGAAATTCGCTAAGGGTGCTGGGACTCCACTGCAGGTTAAGCCCCACCCCTACCTGGCGTAGAGGCATCTCGCGATACTAGAGACTTCGCGCGGGACCTTGAAAGTGCAAGTTACAGAAAGGGAGGTTTTGAAGTATTTAGGCTGATGGGTAAGTGCTGGATCGGGTATTTACGACTTTACGATCAGTTCACCAATCTGGAGGATAAGCCGTTAAATAAAGTCGTCAAAAAAACCTTTGGATTGGGCTTCCCTGGTGGCACGGTGGTTAAGAATCCGTCTGCCAATGCAGGGGCACACGGGTTCGAACGCCGGTCCGGGAAGATCCCACATGCCGCGGAGCGACTAAGCCCGTGTGCCACAACTACTGAAGCCCCCGCGCCTAGAGCCCGTGCTCCGCAACAAGAAGCCACCGAAATGAGAAGCCCGCGCACCACAATGAAGAGCAGCCTCCGCTCGCCGCAACTAGAGAAAGCCCATGCGCAGCAACGAAGACCGAACACAGCCAACAATAAATACATAAAATAATTTATTAAAAAAAAAACAAAACACCTTTGGATTGGTAAGTATTCTGAATAGAAAAGGCATTTAAGCCTTGTCTGAAAAAAAAAACAGAAAAAGAAAAAGGCATCTAGAGAAATACAGAGTCTCAAAAGGGATTGAATCTACCCTGTTACGTGTGAAATAAACATTTGATAAATGGCGTTGGTAAATAAGTCGGAAGTACTAAACTGTACACTTAAAAATGGTTAAACTGGTAAATTTTATGTTACGTGTATTTTAACACATATAGACACCTATTATAAAGAAGGCAAGCAAAGAATCCTGAAGATAAATGTTACATGTGAAATGTTGCAAATGTGATAGAATTTCGAATAAATGTTAGATAATTGACGTAGAGCCATCACAGCTCTGCTATAACGAGTAGAAACATTTATGGTGTTCCTCCTATAAGATTTTGTTCTGGGTGCTTTAAATACATTATTTACCATCGCAGCAATT
This sequence comes from Balaenoptera acutorostrata, assembly GCF_949987535.1. Lineage (NCBI taxonomy): Eukaryota > Metazoa > Chordata > Mammalia > Artiodactyla > Balaenopteridae > Balaenoptera > Balaenoptera acutorostrata. The sequence goes on along the minus strand of NC_080064.1, from coordinate 22,605,663 downwards.
CTAAGACATTGGTATTATTACCCAGTTTAAAAAAAAATTTTTTTTAATACCATGCATTTTCTTTCTTTCATTTATTTTTGGCTGTGTTGGGTCTTCCTTGCTGCGCGCAGGCTTTCTCTAGTTGTGGCGAGTGGGGGCTACTCTTCATTGCGGTGCACGGGCTTCTCACTGTGGTGGCTTCTCTTGTTGTGGAGCACGGGCTCTAGGTTCACGGGCTTCAGTAGTTGTGGCTCATGGGCTCTAGAGCGCAGGCTTAGTTGCTCTGTGGCATGTGGGATCTTCCTGGACCAGGACTTGAACCCGTGTCCCCTGACTTGGCAGGCGGATTCTTAACCACTGCGCCACCAGGGAAGCCCTATTACCCAGAGCAGTGGTTCTCTAAGTGTAGTTGGCCAACTCTGGGGTCCCTGAAACTCTTTTGGGGGTTCATGAGGTCAAAACTATTTCATAATAATACTTAGACTTTTTCTGCCTCCTTCACTATGTTGACTCCACATTGATGTAAAATGAAATTGTGGGTTAAACTGCTGGTGTCTTAGTTTGTTTCAAAGCCCTGTCACCAAACTGTACTGGTGGTCATTCTTCATCAACACAAATTTACAATTAAAAAAAAAGTCAGTTTCATCGAAGGACGTCCTTGATGAAGAAGTAAAAATCATTAATTTTACTAATTCTTGCCTTTTGAGTATCTGTCTTTTATTATTTATTTATTTATTTGGCTGCGTTGGGTCTTCGTTGCTATGCACGGGCTTTCTCTAGTTGTGGTGAGCAGGGGCTACTCTTCATTGTGGTGTGCGGGCTTCTCATTGCGGTGGCTTCTCTTGTTGCGAAGCACAGGCTCTAGGCGTGTGGGCTCAGTAGCTGTGGCTCACGGGCTTAGTTGCTCCGAGGCATGTGGGATCTTCCCGGAGCAGGGCTCGAACCCGTGTCCCCTGCATTGGTAGCCGGATTCTTAACCACTGCGCCACCAGGGAAGTCCTGAGTATCTGTTTTTTTAATATTCTATGTGACAAAGTGAGAAGTACACATAGAGCATTTATGCTGCATGTGAAAAGCTGATCTGCAGGAAAAGCACTTATGCCATTGTTTGAGTTGTAAGCTGAAAAAGCCACGTTTTTTTCATGGAATACTATTTCATTTGAAAGAATGGCTGACATCTTTACCAACTATATATCTTGTGTGGGACTGGATTTTCTTCATTTACTTAAACCAAAACACCATATAGTAACAGGTTGAATGCAAGAGCAGATATGAGAACTGAGTTGCCTTCAATTAAACCAGACAGTAGGGCTTCCCTGGTGGCGCAGTGGTTGAGAGTCTGCCTGCTAATGCAGGGGACGCGGGTTCGAGCCCTGGTCTGGGAGGATCCCACATGCCGCGGAGCGGCTGGGCCCGTGAGCCACAATTGCTGAGCCTGCGCGTCTGGAGCCTGTGCCCCGCGACGGGGGGGGCCGCGATAGAGAAAGGCCCGCGCACCGCGATGAAGAGTGGCCCCCGCTTGCCGCAGCTGGAGAAAGCCCTCGCACGAACCGAGGACCCAACACAGCCAAAAATAAATAAATAAATAAATAAAATCAAGTAAAACTTTAAAAAAAAAAAAAAAAAAAAAAAAACCAGACAGTAAAGAGATTTGCAAAAAATGTAAAACAATGCCACTCTTCTCTATTTTTGGAAAATAGTTATTTTTCATACAAATATATTGTTAATTAACCTGTAATAGATTATTATTTTGAAATGTATCATAAATATTTTAAAATTTTCTCAGTTTTAATCTTAGTACAATAAGTATCAATAGATATTACCAACAGATAGAAAGTTTTTTGGGGTTCTGAGTAATTTTTTAAATTATGAAGGGGTCACAAAACAAAAATGTTTGAGAACCAGTAGGTTAGAGGAAGAGAGACAAATAATTCTGCTACTTTTCTGGTGATATTACAAGTATTCAGTTGCCTTTCATTCACTCATTCAACACTTACTTAGTGAATATGACTTAATTTGCTAGGCATTGTGCTAGTCACTGGGGATTGAGATGAGCCACTTTTTCTGTCCTTGAGCACTCACAGTGGGGGAAATAGACATGACAGCAAATTATACTTCTACTTGATAAGCGCTGTGTGGCATGAATAATGTATTCTGAGGACAGAGCAACTGAACAGTTGGCTAAAGGCTGAGAGGGTTTTCCTGGGGAGTTAAAATTTGAGCTAAAACTTGAAGGAATAGTAAAAGGGTGGAGTGTGGACGATGACAGCATTCCAAGTGAGGAACTAGCAGGCCTGTGGTCTCCCGGGAAGGGTGAGAGGTCAGCTTGATTAGGAACATCAAAGGGAAAACTGCCTGGGCTTTTCATGAGCCTGAGAAATAGGCAAGAGCTGAATACAAAGTATCTTGTGGTCCAGACAAAGTTTAAATTTTATCCTGCAGGTAACTAGGGGTCAATAGTTTTGAAGTAAAGGATTGCTCTATCTTTGCATTTTATCTTTTTTTGGCTGTGCCGCTCGGCATGTGGGATCTTAGTTCCCAGACCAGGGATTGAACCTGTGCCCCTGCAGTGGAAGCACGGAGTCTTAACCACTGGACCACCAGGGAAGTCCCTATCTCTGCATTTTAGAAAGGTAACCCTAGTGGCAATGTCGGAGGATAGATTGGAGAGACTGGAGGTTATAAAGTCCCATTAAATTATGTTGGCTTTGAACTTGAATGGTAAACAAGGCAAGAGGAGATAAAGGAATTGAGAGACACTTTTTTTTTTTTTTTAATTCATTTATTTATTTATTTTTGGCTGTGTTGGGTCTTCGTTGCTGCACGCGGGCTTTCTCTAGTTGTGGCGAGCAGGGGCTACTCTTCGTTGTGGTGCACGGGCTTCTCACTGCGGTGGCTTCTCTTTGTTGCAGAGCACGGGCTCTAGGCCCACGGGCTTCAGTAGTTGTGGCTCGCGGGCTCTAGAGCTCAGGCTCAGTAGTTGTGGCGCACGGGCTCAGTTGCTCCGTGGCATGTGGGATCTTCCCAGGCCAGGGCTCGAACCTGTGTCCCCTGCACTGGCAGGCAGATTCTAAACCACTGTGCCACCAGGGAAGTCCCCGAGAGACACTTCTGAGGTAGAGAATATACAGACTTTATTGTCCCACTGGACCTGCAAGGTAAGAGAGAAACTTGCAGATAATACCAAAGTTTCATTTTGGGATGCTGAACATATTGTGGTCTCTAACTCTGATAACTGAGAAAGTAGGTGGTAGGGGTAGCGAGTAAGGTCCACGTAGGAGGTGAATATAAGTTTTTTTGTTGTTGTTAACCTCATTGTTTATTGAATTGTGAACTGCTGCAAACGCTGCTGAAGCCTCACTCATTCCGACCCCTCTCTCAGCACCCCCTTGAAAAGGAAACCTGGAGGTGCTTACCTTGGGAACATGTGAGTGTATATATGTCTACAGGGTAATTGGATATAGGGTTGGACTCCAAGCAAGAAATCCGAGTTGTAAATAAAGATGTAGAAGTTGTCAGAATAAGAGTGGTGACTGAAGTCATGTTGGAAGAGCAGGGAGAGTGATGAGAGGACATGAAAACCCAACATTTAAACGGTGGTCAGGAAAGAAGCCGGGGGACAGAGGAAGCATGATCAGAGGAGAACCAGGAGACTGAGTGGTGTCTGAGAAGCCAAAGAAGAAGTTCTGAGGATTAGAACATGGCCCAGAGCATCACATGCTGCAGAGTAGTCGGATACGTTTTGAGCTGAAAACAGGCCTTGGATGTGGCAGTTAACCAAGAAGACACTGGTAACCTCAGGGAAAGCCATTTTATTTTGGATTTAGTTTATATTTTAATGAGTTGAGTGAACATGGCTTTAGAAATGGAAAACAGCATGTATGGACCAGAGGTCCTACACGAATGTCAAGAAAACTGTTCAGTTTACATCTGCATTGCTTCTTTTTCCTGTCACTCATTTAGTTCAACTGCTTGGACTGTACAGGAATTTAAGTTGTTTAATGTTAGAATAGATTATGTGAAGGGAGTATGGGAAAAGTAGGTGATAGAGACAGGGGAAGATTGTTTTTCTTGGTGGGGCAGGAAGGAGATAAACGCTGATCGAATGAATGAATTAATGGTGTGTGTGTGTGTCTCCTCAGTACCAGATGCAGAGAAGTTGAGGGTGTTTGTTCCTGTCATATGACCTCTATGCTTTATGAAGGAGGCAAAAATTCTTGGGGGAAGAAATTAATGGTACCCACAGAGGAGAAAGATGGAGCAAGCGGTCCAGGCTGCTGGTGTTTCCTTCTCTTCCCTTCACGCCTCTTACAGATGGAATTGAAACTGGTTTAGGCTGTGTTTTGGTTTCAGCACCTGGCTTTTCTTTATTGCACATTCTCAACTTCTGTAAGTAGACTTCCTATCCCATCACCTCCCATTCAATATCCACTGGACTTGCCCTTTCTGATGGTGGTTTTCCAAACCCCTTCTCTGCAATTGTAGTCCTCTCTCTCCTGGGGTACAGTAATCAAAATCCTTATGGACCCTAAATTCATTCACTGTTTCAGCAAACACTGGGCAATGTGTACCTTCGAAATACCCTTCTAGAGACAATGCGTGACCTCAAAAGGGTAATGGCAGTTTGAGGCCTCTTTGGAGGGCTAGTAGAAGGAAAATATGGGAGCAGGTGGAGCCCAATGGCACGAGCAGTTCTGACTCATGGTTTCTCTTAACCCTTGGTAAAGGGTGCTACAATAATCAAGGCCAGTCTCTGAAGTGACAAGTACAAAGTGAGTCATTGGTGGGGCCACCTCGATTGAAACTGGGCTGCTTGCCAGAGAGGAGTACATAAGCTACAATCTGTCCTATTGTGATGTCAGCCTGAGGTCTAATTATATTGTGGTCCAGACACAGTAAGTCCTTGCAGGGACAACTGATTAGGATGCAATTGCTTTTCCTTGAATATATGTAAAGAGTGATTACATAATTTTGACTTTGGGGAGGTAACTTCACCTCTCAAGTTCTTCACTGGTAAAATGAGTGTACTTTCACTTACCTCCCAGTCTAGGTGGGATTAATAAAACCTAGAGCTAGCTGTACCTGCTACACAGTGTGGGGTTCACAGGTGGCTTTCCTCTCTGCAGCTTATTCTTTTTCCACAATTCTGTACAGACAGACACAAACATCACTGACCTTCATCTCTGGTTACATTTAAAGTTCTTACTATAATTTTTCCCCCTCATCTACTTCTCATTTAGGGTGTCTAGCAATATTTTAGGGATTTTTTTTTTTTTTTGCCACGCTGTGCAGCTTGCAGGATCTTAGTTCCCACGCCAGGGATTGAACCATGCTCCCTGCATTGGGAGCACGGAGTCTTAACCACTGGACTGCCAGGGAAGTCCCTTAGGGAGCATTTTTAAGCAACCTTAAATCATTTGGAGTGAGGTAGAACATAAAAAATAAACACTACACACCAAAATAGTATAATTTGTTTTTTTAATTCTAAAATACATTAATAATTAATATTGATAGGAAGACTGATATACAATGCAATTATTTATTTTACAAGGAGATTCTGTACATCAGGGAAGCATCTTGAAGTACAATACAACAGGCTTTTATTTCTTCTTTACATTATGATTGTGAATTGTTACTTACACGGAAAGAGAACACAAAATCCTCTTTATATATATATTTATATAAACACCTGAAAAGACTTGACTCCCAAAGTATCTTGTTTCAAAAGAACATGAATGAGATGAAAGATGAACTAGATTCCTTGGTGGCACATAGAAAGCAGACAAGTAGCTCAGGAAATCAAATCCTGTTTCAAGCTTGGCACATTAAGGGAAAGGAAGGCAGTGAAAGGGGTTTGAAAAATGTCATCTGAAGCCACAGAGGATGCTGGCATAAGCCAAATAGTTTCCAAAACAACAAGATAGAAAGGTTAGAAGAAGTTAACACTTAATGTGTGGCCACCTTATATACAGACCTTTAACAACTTTGTAGAATTGTCACTTATCTTCCCTTGGTCATACCAAATGTTAATGAATTTGAAGGCGATGTGGGCCCAGTGTATCTCCACAGCCATAAAGCACTTGACGTTTACTGAGAAATCCAAATACCTCCCTATACCCCATATGGAGGGAAGATACTACCTTTTAAGGTCACTTTAGCTTTGTTTTAACCTGGTATTCTGATTGTTCAGCAAATCTTACGTGGACATGAAAGGAGGAAAAGAGAAAAATCCACTGAAAGATCACATACAGAACAACATGGACTGCAGAAGAAATCAGAAGAAATCTATAAAATAGCCACAATTTTCTGAACATTAAAGGGAAAAAGCTACATTCATCAGTTAAGTAGAAACTATTTTTTTCCCTTCCACTTAGAGTGTATAGGAATTAGAGGGAAATAGTAAGGCTGTATGGTTTTCAGTAAAAATTCAAAGAAAGCAACTGAATCTTCTGTTTTAGGAAATCATATTAATATATATTACACATACAAAAAGGAGTGGGGCCTGAGTCAATGCCCAGGCACCAACTGCACTGGCTACAGCTTGGAAGAGGAGGGGTGAGTAAGGTGGAAGCTCCCAGAGAGGGTCAGCAGGAAGATCAATGTTGGGAGTTAAGACAAAGAGTGCAGCAGGAGAAGGCAAACAGTACTGAGGAAAAGAGAGGAGCAGTGGGTCATGATCTTCCCCCTCCTAACTGCTTCTCCAAAGACCTTTTTCTATCTAGCACTCCACATCCCCAGGACCTTGCTGTGATTCTGGCTGGAAGTGTGGGGCTGACAGCACACAAGTGCTCCCACAGAGTTGCTGCAACTCTGCTTTATGGGGGAAAATACATCTCTTGGTTAGAATGATTTAGAGTATCATTTGGTACAACAAAAGTACAATAGCCTATACAATTTAAGCCATGAGTCAGTTTTCTGCCAAGTTAGCCTCAATGTAAAGGCCTTTTTTGGTCTTGTTTTTATATACAGAAAACATATATGCTTTCTCATTTTCCCAACTTGGAATCTGGTTGCAGCTCAGACTGTTTAACAGACAGGAAAAACATAAGTTCCCATCATTTCTTCAAGATTTCTTTCTTTTTTTTACAGATAAAAGTCAGAATGACTTGTGCCAAAAGGAAGAACATGTCAGATCCTGAGCTTCTCTTGGGCTGGACTGCCTGAAGAGGACTGTACTGCTGTGTTACAAGAGGTATAGTGCAGTGCTTTCAGCTGACATGCCAGTGTGGTATGAAGGCTTCCCCTGGAGGTGGGGGCCCCCTTTTCCAGAAGGTTGGGGGCCTCCAGAAGGTTTCCCCCATCACCAACTGGATGTGATGGCTAGAATTTAGCGCCTACACAGGTGGGTCTCACAACAGGACAGGGCAGGTAAGGCTAATGGTGCAAACTGTGCCTCAGCACAGGCAGTCATCCTGGGTGAGGGTGAGGTGCAGCCAATAAACCCTGGAACCTGCAAGTGACTCAGAACATTGGTGGCTGGTGAGGGAAGAGCCCTCAGGTATGCTGCAATATTAAAAGGTTCAAAAGCACTGACAAAGTGTTCAGCTTTGCCCAAGGCAGCACATGAGAATCCATTCCAGTGAAATGCTACATTCACAGAAGTGCTGTTCACCCCAGAACTATATCCCAGAGGACTCAATTCTGGCTGCGCTGAGAAGTGCTGAAGTTCCCTCCATGTCGCTCTGGAGACTGAAGCAGCAAGGCAGCCCTGTTTTAGGGGGTTGCTTAGATCCTCTCTCAAACTTCAGCATCATGGACGGTGGTAGCTAAAACAGATGATCAAAAAGAGCCGAGTTACCAGATATCGTAGATTTCTTTGCTATTACAATTGACCCTTGAACAACAAGGGTTAGAACTGTGCGAGTCCAATTGTACGTGGAGTTTTTTCAATAGTAAATACCACAGAACTACATGACTGAATAGCCTGTGTAGGAAGTGGAACCATGGATACCGAGGTGCCACCTATATGGAGGGGAGCTATAAATTATACGTGGATTTTCAACTGTTCAGAGGGTTGTGGGAGCCCCAACTCCTGCCTTGTTCACAGGTCAACTGTATTATCTTAAAAGTAATGAAATGAATGTTCCAATTTTAAAAAGTTACTTCTCCTCCACTCTAATCCTACCTGACATTTCTGTAGCATCTGATACGCCTGATCCTCTTCCTTCCTTCTTGAAACTCTCTTCTTTTGACTTCCGTAACACTATCTTTTCCCTAGTTTTCCCTCTTTTTCAATTGCTTTTCCTCAATGTTTTCCTGGTTCATTTTCCTCTGTCCACCCTTTAAATACAAAACACTTTTCTCCTTAAGAACTACTATCTTTTTTCATAAATTTGAATCTTTATACCTTGCTTTTCTCCCTGGACTCTAGGCTGAATATCCAACTGTCTTCTAGGCAGCTCCCCCTCCATGTGTCACAGGATCCTCAGACTCAACATGTATAATTGACTTTCTAGTCTGTTCACTGTCTGCCTTCCTCTTTTAGAATAAAAGCTCCTTGAGGACAGGGACTTTATCTTGTCCTCTGCTATATCCCAAGCACCTAGAACTGTATCTATCAGGTAGTGGGTGCTGAATAATCACTGAATAAATGTCCTAAACTGTTCGCCTGAACTCCTTATTAACTAAACAGTCTTCAAAAATCACACTGGAAATCTAAGGAGTCACTTTGATTACTTCCTTTGGTTCATCCCTGGAATCAACAGATTGCCAAATCTTGTTGATTCTACGCTTGAAATGTCTTTCAAACCTATCCTCCCTGGTTTGAGCTAGCAGCATGCTCACTCTATTTTAGTTGCTTCCTAATTGGTCTCCCTGCTGCTGGTCTCGTCATTCTTCCAAATCACCTTCCACAGTTCCACCAGGGCTTTTTCCCAAATACACGGAACTCCAATGGTTCCAATATCCTAGCATGAGTCAAAGCTCTTCAGAACACGACTGTAACGCATCTTGCTAGTCTCTCCTTCACCATGCTGCCCCCATCCATCCTCTGCTCCAGCTACATGTTCTATTACTCAGAACACGCATTTTCCTGCCTCCCAAAGTCTTGCTAAAGCTGGTAGTTCTGCTTACAATGCTCCTTCCTTCCTTCCTGTCCAAATAAATTATTTTACATAATTTAAGATGCAGCCTAAATGTCACCTTCTCTATGACTTTCTTGTATTGTTGCTCAATATGGTACTTTACTACTAATACTACTACTAATAAAAATAGCTAACACTGGACTTCCCTGGTGGCGCAGTGGTTAAGAATTTGCCTGCCAATGCAGGGGACACGGGTTCGAGCCCTGGTCCCAGAAGATCCCACATGCCGCAGAGCACTAAGCTCATGCGCCACAACTACTGAGCCTGCGCTCTAGAGCCTGAGAGCCACAACTACTGAGCCTGTGTGCCACAACTACTGAGCCCACGTGCCACAACTACTGAAGCTCATGCACCTAAAGCCTGTGCTCTGCAACAAGAGAAGCCACCGCAATAAGAAGCCCGTGCACCACGACAAAGAGTAGCCCCCACTCAATGCAACTAGAGAAAGCCCGCGTGCAGCAACGAAGACCCAACGCAGCCATAAACAAACAAACAAACAAATAAATTTATTTTAAAAAAAAAGCTAACACTGACATAGCCAGGAAATGGTGGAGTTGGGATATGAAACCTGACAGATTCAGGCCTCAGAATGACTGAGGCATTTATCATATTGATTGTACACAGTGGTATATAGGTCTCTTCCTGGATTAGACTATAATCTCCTTGCTGGCAAGTATGGTTTGTTATTTGAGTTCATATTACAGCACCCTGAATGGTGTTACTGTTGTTCAAAGAATCTGCCTTCTCCAATCCTGTCAGAGTTCAATACAAAAAAATTCTGTAGTTAAAATAACCATTTGTCTGTACTGTGATTGAAAAAATGTTTAACAATATTTTATTTTCCAATTTTGCTTCTTCCTTTTTTTTACAGCAAACTGTAATTGTCATTATAACTTCTTTCATTTAGCCTCCTTTTATAAATGTTCTGAGAGTCACCTAGATGCTTTCACTGATTCCATTTGTGGCTCGCTGAGTCTTTAGGTGTGGGCTGGGTCCTTAATCACAACAGTAATTCCAAATCAAAATGCTTCTTGGCTTGTTTCATGATGTTTATACACTAAGTTGGTAAGATCAACTGTGCTAGAAAGGACTGAAACCAGAGAGGGCAGGCTGTTGTCTAGCTCAGCAACAGTTCCTCATCCATAACCTGGGACAGTGAAGTGCAGAGAAGAGAGCACCCAGTGGCTTTTAGTCATTCATTCCTTTCCGCACATCCTGGTTGTGCAAGTCAAGCACGTTACTTAACTTTTTTGAGTCTACTTCCTCATCAAGAAAATGGGGATATGAACACACCTGGTATGTTTGATGCAAGGATTAAATAAGGTAATATACATAAAATGCCACACTCAGTAAGGCATGAACTATGCCTCTTAGTTCTCATCCGTTTCTCTTAACGTAGTCTTCTTGCAATTAACACTGAGTGTTGTTCTTTTAACTATGTCATTAGAGTTCTTCCTAGCTGAACAACTCTGCTACATTTGCTTTTTGGTGGAGCTCTACTTAGCTCACAGCATTTGGGTCTTACCGTGTAAAATGTTTGCTCTCCTCATGAACTTCCATCTCTGAGCTTTTAAATTCATTTAATTCTTTTCTTATGGCGGCCTGCAGAGTAGAAACAAAAACGCTTCAGCATCTTCTGTCTGCTAGAGTACAGCAGTGTATCTGCCATCTAGTCTCTACTGTGCTTAATTAACTCTGTGAGTGACTGTGACCCCCGGCAGGCAACCCAGAGGGAGGGAGGAAGCCAGGTCAACACATTGAGTGAAGCTCTGAGCCTGATGCATATCGCCTTTCCTGACACCCTTATCTCATAATAAACCTGAACTCTCCAGTTAAATCGAAACACTTGAAGACCTCCAAAGAGATATTGTACTTTTTATAGTTTCCACAGCATGTAAAAATGCTTTTCCTGGGCTTCCCTGGTGGCGCAGTGGTTGAGAATCTGCCTGCTAATGCAGGGGACACGGGTTCGAGCCCTGGTCTGGGAGGATCCCACATGCCGCGGAGCAACTGGGCCCGTGAGCCACAACTACTGAGCCTGCGCGTCTGAAGCCTGTGCTCCGCAACAAGAGAGGCCACGATAGTGAGAGGGCCGCACACCACGATGAAGAGTGGCCCCCGCTTGCCGCATCTAGAGAAAGCCCTTGCACAGAAACGAAGACCCAACACAGCCAAAAATAAATAAATAAATAAATAAATAAATTAAAAAAAATGCTTTTCCTGTTATAAAAGTGAAATATGGGTAATTACTAAAATATACCATCCAAACTCCCTCCAACCAAACATAACCACTGTTAAAAAATGTGTTGTATTTCCAGATTTTTGTACTCTGTGATGTAGCAGGGATTTTCTTCTGTTTCAGTTTTGGTGGTGGTGGTGAAGTCATTAGTATAAAGTTTTGGTTGGTGCATCTTGGTATTTTGTACCTTAGATATTTAACATTATACAAGAAGTAGAAATTTTGTTTATGGTTCCCCCTTCTAGTTAATGTCTTGTACCCTTCAAATAAAGAAAGAGAGACAAACGACAGACACCTTGTCAGCAGGGGTCAGTTTGGTCCAAGGTTTGTCAGCTCGCCGGTCATAATCATGAGCGTCTGTTACCTCCACGTATTCATTAAACCTCAGAATCTTCCTGGCAAGCAGTTCAGCCACAGTTGGCCTTTGACTGAGCTGAAAGAAATGGAGGCTCTCAGTTCACTATGCCAGGAGTTAGGCATCAATCATGCATTTAAACTGCCTCTAATCCAGAGCTTCAACCTTTCAATGCACATCGGAATCGGCTGGGGACCTTTAAACATGACTGATCCCTGGGTCCATCTTCAGAGATTCCGGGTATCAGGAGATTGTTTGTTTCTTTAAGCTCCACAGTGCATAGCCAAGACAGAGAACCATTGCTATAAACCAGTATAACCAGTGCTTCTCAAACTTCAACATGCATACAAACCATTTGGGGATGTGGTTAAAGTGTAGATTCTGACTAAGCAGATCTGGGGTGGGGCCTGAGATTCTGCATCTCTTACAAACTCCCAGGTGATGCCAATGCTTCTGCTCCGTGGACCACATTTTGGGTAGCAAAAGGGTCAGGGCTACAAATTCATATCTAATACATTAGAAAGTGAATACATTTAATATGAAAGCAATATCTATTAATGGGTAATATTAAGGGTGAATTTCCTTTCACCGTGAATAATGCCCAAGATATCAGATTCTGTAACAAAGCATGATTTAAGGTTGAACAATCAGGTAACTTGCTCAATCTGAAGGCATTAAGTCCAGTGATGGCCTCTAGCCACCCCCAATCTATCAAGGATAATTCCTCTGGTCCTGGGGAAGAGGAGAAGTGGGAAAAATCAGGAGAAAAATGCCTAGATTCCTTGCTCTCTTGGGGATTCTTATACATTTTAAGAAATGTCTAGAGAACTCAGACCAACTCCAAGAATCTACAGGAGGTAATTACCAACTATTATGGAGGGAGGGAAAGGAAAAAGGGCTTAATCCCAGAGTTTAAGGGCTAACACAAGTCTGGTATAGAAAAGATTCTACCCTAACTGATTTGGGACCAATGAGAAAATCCTATTTGGTTTTTCATACTTTTCAGGTGTTACTAAGGGTAAAGTTCAGTTCTTTCTCTGATTAGAAAACCACCAGTTTGCCTTGCAAAATTGCATTCTACACACTCCTCCTGTTACCGTTTCCACACATCAACAGCTTTTATAGTATACACCAAAATCCCAGGTCTACCAAATAAAAGGTCAAAACTTGTGCAAACATTTATTGAGCACCTTCTTGTGCCAGGCTTTCTTTAAACAGTAAAAATGGGGAAAAAAAAGTTCTTATAATGATGTGTTGTTTTCTGTATTTTCATCATGTGTTCTATTTTCATAGCAATCTACGGCAATTCAAGTCAAATTTATTTCTTTCCAGTCAAATAGGTCATTCAAATACAAGACACACAGTAAGTGGACAGACTGAGACAGTGTACCTTTCTAGTGAGCCGACGTTTAATCTCTCGTTTTTCTGCCTGACGATCAGCTTCATTTTTAGCTACAGTTTACAGTCACAAACAAAGAATATTACTTCAAAATGGCAATCTGCATATCAAACGTTTCAGTAATTACACACAGATATTTCTTTTTTTTTTTTGGCCGCACCCCATGACATGTGGGATCTTAGTTCCCCGACCAGGGATTGAACCCGGGCCCCCTGCAGTGGAAGCCTGGAGTCTTAACCACTGGACTGCCAGGGAAGTCCCATACACAGGTATTTCTTACAGGCTCCAAGTCAGAATAAAATACTTACTTTGGGACTGGCTAATCAAGACAATTTTCTTGTCAACTGGTGTAGTCAAATACTTAAGAGCATGGGTCAGCCAACTATGGTATCAAATCTGGCCAGCTGCCTGTACTTTTCCTGCCCATGAGCTAAGAATGGCCTTTACATTTTTAAATGGTTACATTTTGAATGGTCTGATAAGTACCTACATAATAGCTTCCTTTTGCTTTTTGGCCTGCAAAGTTGAAAGTATTTACTATGTGCCCTGTAAGAAAAACTTCGCAGATCTTTGCTCAAGAGTAACCACTAACAATGGAGAATGGAGCTCACACTAGGTTTCACATGATATGTCTATAAAGGTTCCCACACTTGTAACCCTATAAAGCCTAATCCTCTTCAGTGTGGAGGTATTTAAGGACAAATTTCACCCTATAATCGGGAAAAATAAATCTGTACTGGATTAGAATGCTATTTCAGTTAGTCATTTACATAAACAGAAAGCAAATTAAATACATGGTCCTATTTTCTGACTTCGGAGGTATGAAAGCCTTAAGAGATGAAAAAGGCACAACAACTGCTGCATTTGGGACTTGCTCTGGGGTCCCAGCTCTCAGATTCCACTAGGAATAGGAAGGTCCACTCCAAATACACAACCACTACCTTACCTCTCTTAAGACAGAGAAAAGTTGGGCAGCACACGCTGTCAAAACCTCTCAAATGCCCAAGGTAGGTGCAGGATACTATGAGAAAATTAAAATACAATTTTCTGGAGTATCCCAGTACACTAAACAATATCATAATGATATCTTGTAAAGGAAGCTTGGGGGGAACTATGTTCCTTCAGGGGTAAAAAGTATGAATACTCCTTCCTTGGCTAGAATACTCTCTCCTTGGCCCTTGTTGAAAAATGCTTCTCTTTTCTGTCATGTATATTAAAGTCAGAAACACACAAAGAAAATCTGTAAGACTTCATTTCCAAAGCTGGACTCACGTTGTAGTATGTTTCGTTGCTCTAGTTCTTCTGGTGTTGGTCTTTGACTCAGTCGTCTAAAAAGGAGATAAATAAGAATATTGTCTATGTTAAATCTCCCAGTCCTGTTTATAAAGATCTGATTATGAAACACTTTTGAAACACCTTATGAAAAGTGTTTATGAAACACTTTTCACACTGAAAGTGTTAATACAGATATTACAACATAAAAAGGAATTGTACAGGCAAACAGGAGGCCAGGATTCTAGTTCTAGCTTTGATGCCAGCAAGCCCTATCACCACAAAAAAGCTCAGTTAGACCTTGAGTTACTCATGTGTAAAATGAAGATATGGACTGTTCTGGTGGCAACCAAACAGATTTGCTCCTTCAGCATATGGGTTAACACAGATCCTCAAAGATATTAATAAAAATTCTCATTTAGGAAACCAGAATGAGGACTGAGACTGTATATATATATATATATATATATATATATATATATATATATATATGTGTGTGTGTGTGTGTGTGTGTGTATACACATATATATGCATAATGCTTCCCATATGACTCTGATGTTCCTCTTTTTATTTTTATTTTATTTATTTTGTTTTATTTTTTTTTGGCTGTGCGGCATGTGGGATCTTACTTCACCAACGAGGGACTGAACCTGCGCCCCCTGCATTGGAAGTGTGGAGTCTTAACCACTGGACCGCCAGGGAAGTCTTCTTCTGATTTTGATTTTGATTTATTTATTTAATAATTTATTTATTTATCTTTGGCTGCGTTGGGTCTTCATTGCTGCACGTGGGCTTTTTCTAGTTGCGGCGAGTGGGGGCTACTCTTTGTTGTGGTGCACAGGCTTCTCATTGCGGTGACTTCTCTTGTTGCAGAGCATGGGCTCTAGGGTGCGCAGGCTTCAGTAGTTGTGGCACATGGGCTTAGTCGCTCCGTGGCATGTGGGATCTTCCCAGACCAGGGCTTGAACCCGTGTCTCCTGCGTTGGGAGGTGGATTCTTAACCACTGTGCCACCAGGGAAGCCTCTCTTTTGATTTTTAAACCAGTGTTTTAGGAACCACTGGAATTTAAGGTTGTCTCTTTTGAAGTTATATTCTGTAAAACCTATGATTTTAATTTCAGTCCTCTCTGAAATATTTGATGAAGTTTCTCATCTCATTCCCAGTTCTGAGATGTTATTCACCAATGACAACTTGTCATTTCTAGAATCAGAAAGTTCTTCATTTCTTACTTTTAACGTATAGCTCTGACAGTATTTGAACTATGTGCTAGTAACTCTTTAGTTGCATAGAAAGCTCCCAGCCCCATTTTATATACAATTTACAACTTTATGTATTTCAAAGCTTTTCTTTTTTCAATGTTCATTAAAAAAAACACCAGCACAGCTTTACGAAGGTATAAGTGACATACAATAAATTGCATGATTTGATATTTTGACATATGTATTTCCCTATAAAATTATCACTGGGACTTCCCTGGTGGCGCAGAGGTTAGGAATCTGCCTGTCAATGAAGGGGACACGGGTTTGAGCCCTGGTCTGGGAAGATCCCACATACCGCGAAGCAACTAAGCCCGTGTGCCACGACTACTGAGCCTGTGCTCTGGAGCCCGTGAGCCACAACTACGGAGCCCGTGTGCCACAACTACTGAAGCCCGCGTGCCTAGAGCTCGTGCTCTGCAACAAAGAGAAGCCACGGCAATGAGAAGCCTGCACACCACAATGAAGAGTAGCCCCTGCTCGCCACAACTAGAGAAAGCCCGCACGCAGCAATGATGACCCAACACAGCCAAAAATAAAATAAATAAATATATTAAAAAAAAAAAAGAGTTCATTAAATGATTTAGTTCCTCAGGGTAAAAATCTTAAAAAAAAAAAATCATCACCACAATCATGGTAAGGAACATGTCTATCACCCTTGGACTGATTTCCTAGGGCTGCTGTAACAAATTACTACAAAGTGGATGGCTTATAACAGACATTTATTCTCTCACAGTTCTGGAGTCCAGAGGTCCACAATCAAGGTGTTAGAAAGGTTGGTTCCTTTTGAAGGTTCAGAGGGAGAATTTGTTCCATGCCTCTCTCCTAGATTCTGGTGGTTGCCAGCAGTCCTTGGCGTTCTTTGGCTTATAGATGCATAATTCCAGTATCTGCCTTATTCACACAGCGTTCTCTGTGTGTGTGCCTGTGTCTCTCTGTCCCAATTTCCCTCCTCTTATGAGGACACCAGTCATTGGATTAGAGCCTACCTAATCCAGTGTGATTTCATCTTAAGTTGATTGTATCTACACAGACCCTCTGTCCAAATAAGGTCACATTCAAAGGTACCAGAGATTAGGATTTATTTTGGAACATATAACTCTACCCACTACAACCTCCCTGACAAAATTTCATTTCCTTTGTAATCTCTACCTCCCTGCCTCCACGAAAACACTCATCTGCTTTATTTACTCTCAACCTCCCTGCCCCCAGGCAACCAATGATCTGTTTTATGTAACTATAAATTAATTTTCATTTTCTAAAATTTTATATAAAATCATACAGTATATACTCTTTTTTTGGTCTAGCTTCTTTCACTCAGGATAATTACTGAGATCCACCCAAGTAGTGGCATTATAAATAGCTCATTCCTGTTTACTGCTCTGTAGTATTCCATCACAGGACTATGCTCGTGTTCATCCATTTATGTTTTGATGGACATTTAGGTTGTTTCTATTTCGCGTGGACTATCAGAAATAATGGAATGGCTGGATCATATGTTGTTTGATTTTTTTAAAGAAACTTACAAATTGTTTTCCAAAGTAGTCTATTTTACACTCCCAGTCTATTTTACCACCACTGTGTGAGAATCCAGCTGGGCCCCATCCTCAGCAACTCTTAATATTATCAGTCTTTTATTATTTAATTTTATTTTATTTTAAAAAATAAATTTATTTATTTATTTATTTTTGGCTGTGTTGGGTCTTCGTTGCTGTGCTCAGGCTTTCTCTAGTTGCGGCGAGCGGGGGCTACTCTTCATTGTGGTGTGCGGGTTTCTTATTGCAGTGGCTTCTCTTGCTGCGGAGCACCGGCTCTAGGGCGTGGGCTTCGGTAGCTGTGGCATGCGGCTCTAGAGTGCAGGCTCAGTAGTTGTGGCACACGGGCTTAGTTAGTGTGCCGCATGTGGGATCTTCCACATGCCGGGCCCCCTGCATTGGGAGGGCAGAGTCTTACCCACTGGATCAACAGGGAAGTCCTTGCTTCTCCCACCTTTTAAAAAGTGGGTTGTTTCTTACTGAGTTTGGAGAGTTCTTCATATATTCTAGATATAAGACCTTTATCAGATACCTGGTTTGCAAATATTTTTCTCCCAGTCTGTGGCTTATTTTTACATTTTTTTTTAAACTGTCTTTCACAGAACAAAAAATTTTAATTTTGATGAAGTGTAATTTACCAATGTTTTTCTCTTAAGAATCATGCTCTGAGATCATATCTAAGAAATCTTTCTTTAACCCATATTCTAGAAATTTTAGTTTTAGCTCTCATATTTAAGTCTATGATCCATTTTGAGTTAATTTTTTATATGATACACTGCATGAATTGAAGTTATTTTTGTGCCAGGACCATTTGTTGAAAAGACCATCCCTTCTCAATGAAATTGTCTTTGTACCTTTGTCATAAATGAGTTGCATATATATGGGTGGGTCTATTTCTGGGCTCTCTCTTCTGTTCCATTGATTTCTTTGTCTATCCTACCTTTACGTCAATACCATACTGTTTAGGTTACTTTAGCTTTATAATATGTCTTAAAATAAGACAGTGTTAGTCCTCCAATCCTGTTCTTTTTGACAGTTGCTTTATATTTCCGTAACAATTTTAGAATCAGTTTGTCAGTTAAAGCCTGCTGGGGGTACTTTGACTGGAACTGCATTAAATCTACTGATGTCTTGATAATACTGAGACTTCTGATCCATGAATATGTTATTTGTCTCCATATATTTAGGTCTTCTTTACTTTCTTCAGCATTATTTTATACTTTTCAGTGCATAGGTCTTACACAATCTTTTGTCAGGTTTATCCACAGGTATTTAAAGATTTCTGATGGTATTGTAAATTGCTATTGTAAATGTTAATCTCTTGTATTTCTACATTTTAATTTTAGACTATTCATTGCTAGTGTCCAACAAGCTCTTCTAAGACGATTATGACCTGGGAAAAAACACTCAAAGATGAGCAACTAGCATTGCAATAAAGCAAAAAGGAATCTATTATTAAAGATCCCCATTCTTGGATGAAATATACAGTGTGGGAATATAGTCAATAATAATGTAATATCTTTGTATGGTGAAAGATGGTAACTAGACTTATTGTGGTGATCATTTTGCAATGTATAGAAATATCAAACCACTATGTTGTGTACCAGGAACTAATATAGTATTGTAGGTCTATTATACTCCAAAAACCAAACAAACAAACTCATAGAAAAAGAGATCAGATTTGTGGTTACCAGAGGCAGGGGGTGGACAGGGGGAACTGGATGAAGGTGGTCAAAAGGTACAAACTTCCAGTTATAAAATAAATACATACTAGGGATGTAATGTACAACATGATTAATATAATTAACATGTATGTTGTATATCAAAGTTGTTAAAAGAGTAAAGCCTAAGAGTTCTCATCACAAGGAAAATATTTTTTTTTCTGTTTCTTTTATTTTGTATCTATAGGAGACGATGGATGTTCATTAAGCTTATTGTGGTCATCAGTTCATGGTGTATGGAAGTCAAATCATTATGCTCTATACCTTAAACTCATACAGTGCTGTATGTCAAATATATCTCAATAAAACTAAAAGAAAAAAAATCCCCATTCTTAACTAATTCCTAATCTTGATGGACTCTTGCTGACACTCAGAGGGCCACAGTTCTGCATTAAAATTGCCATCAGCAAAGCCAGGTGTCTGAGGTAGGAGAGGAGAATATATTTTAATTAACAGGCATCCTTATTTAATTGTTTTTATGGAATATGCCAGGAGTTCCACTTTCCAAGAGGAACATCTTAGGTGGGCAAACACTTGTCTGTATACCTGGACTCTACGTGTAGTACATATGCAGGAAGCTGGCCTGCATTCAGTCTCTCTATGCTTTTGGTTCCAGCTGACTTGAAAAATATAACACATTGAAAGGAGGCAGTTACACGGAACATGTGAAATAGATACAATGGAAATTATGTGTGTGATTTTTAACTGGGCTGGCACCTCATGGTTGAGCAAGACAGAAGAGGCTTGCTGTCCTGGGAGCCACCTAAATCCTTAGAAACTTTAAAAAAAACCATACTTATGTTTATCTTATGGTGTAAAGCTGTGAGATCTATCTCATGGTTTAAAGCTCTGAGAGCCATCTAGTTCCTTAATTTCCAAACTCTTAGAAGATACCCATCTGTGTACAATATGTATTTTTAAAAATTATGCTATTTCTAAAATTAAAAAAAAAAAGATACCTGCATGCTCCACCACAAAGTACATCTCTAAGACATATACTGGCATAATCAAATCAAATCAATCTATTCTAAGAAAAGGCCTACCGGATCAGCGTGTTCGCAATCTGGTGCCGTATTTCATTCCACTCCTCTTTGCTTTTTCGAGGCCAAGAATTCATGTTCATTTCGGGTTCACTGGGTCTGTGGTTCAACTTCATTGCCAGTGTGTCTTTCCTCTTCACTTTGTTGGCCAGAGCACCTTTGTACAAGGGAAAGAAAAACATGTAGAAGCTTAAAGCTCAACCTCACCTGGAGCTAGGTAAGAGTCTGAACAAACAATATCATAATCCCAGCTTTCTAGCTGGCCTCTGATGATCCACCTAACAGTGAGGTGGGGGTAAAACTGAGGACATCTAAAAATCTTTTTAGCAGATGGCCTCAGACGGGCTAAAAATATCTTTTCACTTCTACCAGTTCTCTGTCTACATTTTTCTTCTTAGTAAGCGTTGCTAGAGGAGAGACGATCTAAGCAGGGGACAGCCTCTGAATTACAACACAGAGGCATTTGCACTAACACACCTCATAAGGCTCCTACTCTTAAAGCTGCTTTCCACTTTTAGGAATCAGGATTCTATTATTCGCAGATGTGTGTACATGAACATGTTTTTTTTCTTTGCCCCATGAACACAGGAAGCTCACTAGGCTGAAGGAGAGCATCACTTTTGTCTTTTCCACAAAGCCCAAATACCAACTTTCCTTTACTCCACATTCTTTAATACCATCAAGGTAAATAATTTTTTAAAAAAATTAATTAATTAATTAATTAATTTTTGGCTGTGCTGGGTCTTCATTTCTGTGCGAGGGCTTTCTCTAGTTGCGGCGAGTGGGGGCCACTCTTTATCGCAGTGCGTGGGCCTCTCACTATCGCGGCCTCTCTTGTTGCGGAGCTCAGGCTCCAGACGTGCAGGCTCAGTAGTTGTGGCTCACGGGCCCAGTTGCTCCGTGGCATGTGGGATCTTCCCAGACCAGGGCTCGAACCCGTGTCCCCTGCATTGGCAGGCAGATTCTCAACCACTGCGCCACCAGGGAAGCCCAAGGTAAATAATTTTTAAATCAAAACCAAACACATACAAAACTGATTGACTCAACCTACTGGGCTCCCTCTCACTGGCTTGTTATAACAACGGGAACAGCAGGGACAAGAGTCTTTCACAGAGCCTTCCAAGAGCAGTCAGCCAGACGACTCGATGGGAGAGGGTGCCTGCTTCCATGCGTCTTACACTTGCTAAGACCAGCACACAGCTTTATCTGTAAGAGAACTTTCTCCTTCCCTTTCCCTCCTTTTCTTACTATGATGGCTTTCATCTTCATCCTCTTCATCTCGGTATTGAATAGGACCTTCTGAATCAGAGTCACTCTCTTTCCCTTCTTCTTCCTCCTGCAGACACTGCGGTAGTTTAGGAACGACTGAGGTAGATGCTACATCTGCATCGAATGCAAATATGTGGATCTGCTCCTCCTCTTCTTCATCGTCTGGACTAACAAATTAACATAATTACATTTTACATTTTCCTTTCAGAGACATAAAGAATAACTGATTTGCAAGGCAAACTACTGAATAACCATGAAAAAGTCCATTAATGAAATAATGTTATAGTTATTTCCCTTAATTTTTACATTCTTACTAAGAAACTTTTTAGCAGCTATTAATCTAAAGGGCTCCAGGTTCAAATCCCAGATCTACAACTTATCTACTAGCTTGTAAGTTATTTAATTTTTCTGTAAATGTGAATGATACCTACCTTGTTGGCTTGTTGTGAGAATGAAATAGACAAATTCTAGAATGCACTAGTGTCTTGCACATAGGGCCCTGATGATCAATATATAAGATGCAAGTTTGCTTTGGTCTGATTGAATGAGATTACACAGCATCTAACATAGTACTTGGCTCATGGAAGATACTCAATAAAAATATTTAACCCATTTCCTAAACCAAGGAAGCAAAGAGAAGTAAGGATGAAAACTAACTTCTTTGCTTTACACTCTGGAGGCATAAAACTATGACTTAGTCTACTTCAAATTCCTAAACTGTCTCTTTCCAGGATGCGAAATAAATAATACCAGGAAGTACAAAAGATTATGGCAAAAAACCCAAAAAGTAGGATACTGCAACAGCTCTATAACAATTCTTTTAGTTATTAAGACAAATTTCCAACTTGCCAAGAAGTGTTAATCTTCAGTCACAATTCGTCTGAATTTTAAAAAGACAGACAAAATAGGTGTAAGTACCAATGCTACTGTGAACAGATTGAGTGTTTGGGGACAGATGAGGGAAAGAAAAGATGAGCAGTTTCAGTCTGTGGGGCTGGAATACTGAACTATCTTTCAGAGCTCCCTTCTTTTTCTCTAGGCTTCTCTCTGTCCCTCTCTACTACCAGGTTCTGTGCCAGGCACTGGAGCTTTCAGATTTGTCTAATTTCATTCTTGCAAGCCTATGAGGTAGGTATTGTTTCTGTTTACAGGTTAGACAACTAAAGAGCAGGAAGATTAAGTAACATACACTACTGCATGCTAGTAAATAAGAGGCAGAGCTGGGATTTGAACCCACAGCTATCTTACTCCAAGGTCAATGTTCTTAAGCACCATGTTACACTGCTTCCCGTATATCATATAAAAATACATAGTGATTTTAATTTTCAAGTACAGAAGTTTATAATTTTTGTATCATCATGGAAATTTCTGCCATGGAAACAATGTTATAGAAATCAGGAGAGTAAAAGTTCAAATTCAAGAACATGTCCTATTTGTTGAGTATTCTTCTTAATTTAAATTTATTCACATTTTCTCTCTATAAGTAATTTTTTCCAAGAAGGGCTAGCTAGAGTAAAGAGGGAACAAGAAGCAAGCTTTAAAGGCACTCACACTTTCAGCATTTCAATAGTGATGGGAAGTGACCTGGTCCGACCCAGGGTACTGCTGTCCTCAGAAAAGTTGTCACTGTTCTCGAAGAGCAATGAATGAGCTCTATGAGAGCCTTCCAAGGGAGGAGTGACGGAGAGTGGGCTGGTCAGGGCCTGCTGGATTCGGATATGCAGTGGGACTGGGGGAAGCCTAGAGGGTACATGGGGCTCCCCAAAGCTGTGGTCCAACATCCTCTTGGGTACTTCCCTTTTCTGACTTTCCTGCTGGGGAACCTCCTGGGGTAGGTCTAAGGAAGGTGGAAACTCAATTTCTGGCACAACTTGGAAAGTCTTAGCAGGGAATGGAGGGGACCGAGGGGGTTCTGGAGGTATATGAGTAGGCAGTGGGGGGGATGGGGCGGTAGCGGGGATCATCGGCAGGGGTTCGGAGCCCACAGAGCATGTGTTCTTCTCTTTCTGATCACTTGGTGCTTTTGTGGTGGTGGCAGTGGCAGCAGCAGACTCTGAGGTGGGTACCAAGGTTGATGGAATGCCTCTCTTAGGCGGTAAAGGTGGGGACAGCTTTGATAACAACGTACCACTGTTTATTGCTTGGGATAGTTCAGCTGGAAAAGAGAAAGCAACACCTCAATTTAAGATGTCTTTACAGTGCTTTGAGGGGCCAGCCCAGGGCCTAGAATTAGAGTTGAGCTCAGTCTTAATCTTTCGGGCAAATTATACCATTTCATGGCTTTGCCATTCCCTAGCTATCTCATCCGGAAACAAAATTAATATTTAAATATCTAGAAGGCCTAATAAATGTACAGAGGTGTAGGAAGACCACTACCTTAATACTCTGATGAGAAACTTCTCACTTCTTTACTATGATAATAGACATGACAACTTTTTATGACTTGATCTTGGTGTAGATAAAGTTAATATGAAAAAAACAAAAAAAATGTGGCTAATAAGTTCTTTTGTCTAACAATACTCCATTAAAAAATTTAAACATGCAGATTGAAACAAAAAAACAAACACTATCAGGCATTGTTACCATATACTGATAAATAATGATATCTAGCTATCTCAGCACTTTATTATTAAACTATCAATGATATCTTGGATTTTTATAGCAAACGCAGAGGCCTTTGAAGAAAGCAAGGTGCTTTTCTGTCCTTGACTTCATATTCTTCTTATACAAGAGATCATCTTTACCATTTTACAGAAGCAAAAACTGAGGCCACAGAAGTTACGTGACTTGCCCAAGATCATACTACAAACTGGTAAGGACTCAGCTAGTTCCTGGGACTCATTATGAGGCTCCATCGTCTGGATCCCACTGACTTTGTTTTTTATTAATGTCCACACCCCTTCTTGTCCTTTATGTCCAATCCGCCATCTCCACTCTTCACTACGCTATGGGCTCCTTGACAACAGGGCACCCGTTGTCTCTATCAGCATATTCACAGGGTGGGGCACAGTGCCTGGCACATAGTGGGTCCTCAATACATGTTTACTAGATGAGAGGACCCTACCCTGTATCATGACAGTATATATCCCTATGTGATCCCCCAAAGCCCACAACGTCTCAGGTGTTGATTCCACAAAGTCCCTTTGGAGAGTTCCAAATGGCTTTTAAGAAGTGGATCAACGCATCACAAAAGGTCAACCTTGCAAAATAATTAAATAGTAGTTCTCTCAGTTACCAACCTCCAACCCTCTACCCAAACCCCTCACTTGTTTTCAAGGGTTTTATATGTCTTACCTAGAGAGCAACACTTCAAGTTTCCCTAAATTAAAAATTTAACTGCACTAAATCCCATTCCATTGGCAGCATTCAAAGTAAAAGTCTAGCTAATCTGATAATGCTTTAATGTCACTCTTTATAAGTAAAATTTTAAAAGGTCCTTCTAGAAAAATACTGCATACGCATATAAAAAAGGATTCGAAAAATGTGAATTTCAGGATCAATAAAAGATATTTTTTGGTAGACTGGATTTTTGCTGTCTGTCTAAAAGTAGTGGTTAGCTATTCCATCTACAACAAAACCCACCCCTGACGAGACCAAATTTGAGTATTTTAACATTTGAATTGATAAAGTAAATTACCTTTGGTAATTTAAGGAAAACATATACCTGAAAAGTAAAGGAAATGACCTCTGGTACACATACCCTCTGGTACAAATACCCAATGGCATTTGGCTGTAGTTCCGTGGGAAAGATGCCAAAATGTTCGTTGGAGGGGTTACCAATTCCCTTCATCTGTTCAGTTATTTATGGTGGTCCTTCCTTAGTCCCAACACTACTAATTAGTCCTAATACTATTATGCCCGTTAGTAGACATAGCAATGTCTAAACATTGGTTTCCAAATGTTTGGGTTTCGTGGACCAATACTATTAAAAAGATTCTCAACCAATCTCAGGTTGTCAATTTTTATTATTTTCAACTAAGGCTTCTTTTTTTTTCCGGCCAAGCCGCGTGGCTTGTGGGATCTTAGTTCCCAGCCAGGGATTGAACCCAGGTTCCCAGCAGTGGAAACATGGCACCCTAACCACTGGACTGCCAGTGAATTCCCTCAACTAAGGCTTGATATTCAGTAAACCACTTATGAACATAACCCCTGCATGGAAGAAATGGTCTCTTAACACCAAAGAATTAGGAAGGTCCATAATTTCAGAATAAAGGATAGTCCTTTTTTTTTTTTTTTTTTGGGCTGTGTTGTACAGCTTGTGGGATCTCAGTTCCTCGACCAGGGATTAAACCCAGGCCATGGCAGTGAAAGCTCGGAATCCTAACTATTAGGCCAGCAGGGAACTCCCTAAAGGACAGTTCTTTAAATCAAGTCTACTTAACCTTAATAAAAACTCTGTGAACTATCCTATTTTTCTTTTTCTGCCGAGGACCACTTGTGGACTGATGTTGGTCCCTCAGTCACAGGGCCTATTGCTTTGGGCTGTTCATCTGAGGCCAAGACTGGCCTCTGCAGTTTAGCCCAGGATACAGTACACATTATCATTTTTTAATGTTGTCTTACCCTGAAAAGGGTGGAGTACTACTGGTTTAGAGCAGTGGTTCCCGATGTGTGGCCCCCATACACGGAGAATCAGCATCATCTGGGAACTCATCAGAAATGCAAATTCTCAGGCACTACCCCAGACTTACTGAATTAGAAACTCTAAGGGCAGAGCCCAGCACTCTGTGTTTTAACAAGCCCTCCAGGTGACCATGATGAGAACCCCTGTCTAGACAACAGTTTGAGAACACAAGTATACAGGACAGAGGTCTGTACTCCAGAGTTGAAAAGGCTGTGCTTGGTTTCTATCTTTCACTAACTGCAACCTGAGTCAATCACAACTTCTTCACATTCTTATTGCCCTAACTATATAATAGATAAAATAGATAAAACTTCACAAGGAGGTTTTGAAAATAAGTATATGAAAGCTCCTCAGTCCTCAGAGATAAGTCAACACAGCACTATCCATCCAAGGTAGTGATAATAATAATAATAACCTTCATCCTGTTTTTATCAAGCTCCTCCAACATGCTATAGTCACAATGAATTCTAAGCCTGTTTTTCAAAGTTCTAGTCACTCCATACAATTTGGTTAATTAGCCATCTGATGAGCACACTTTTTGTTTCTCCAATCATTAACAAAAACTTTAAGCAGTACTAAGCCTAGTATCATTTTTCTTGAAAAACTACCTTTTTTCCTCTCTTCCCTTTCTTAAAAATTCCTCTAAATTTATATAAGGGAAACTGACCTAAATATAATATAATATATTCAGGTAAATATAAAAAATTTACTAAACCAATAAAAAGTTACTGGTTATCTTCCCTGCTTTCATTCTTCCACCATTTATTTTATTAAGAGTAGCATTCTTAACTCTCCTGAGACAAAACATGATTTTATCAGGATAATTTAAATATCTTTACAGTTCCCCATGAATGTACTATGCCAGACACTGAATCTCAAGTTACACTGGCACCTATACAATCACCTTTTTATCTACTGGATTTATGCTGAAGGAAGGCATTGGCAGTTTAAAGTAGGTTTAAAAAAAACCCCTTTTCTCCAAGCAGGTCAAACCCATTGAGGTCTTCACATGTACAGTCCCCCAACTACAAACAGTAGTTCAGAAACATTGTTTTAGGAAAGTAAATATTAATCCCCCAAAACTTGAACCTAATTTTAGTGATATTTGACACCACTCTGTTTCCATTTATAGCCATCTGCCTCATTTTCAAGGCTTTTTTCTATATTGAGGGCATTCAGAGGGACAAGCTATGGAGAACTCTCTCACAGACCAAATCAATATTGTACCAGCTATCCAATAAAACAACAGTCTAAAACCAAGCCAAACCCCAAACAATGGAAATCTAAAGACTTACTTACCAATGACAGGGTTGCTATTTCTGTGAGCTGGTTTAGGGGGAGGGATAGGGGGCTGCTTGGCAGGGACTGTATGAGTGAGGCTTGGGGTAGCAGTAGTGTTAGTGCTGGCAGGAGAAGCAGGCAGAGTCCTGGGTGCTTGGGAAGGGGGGACAGAGGAATTAACAGTTTTTGCTGGGTTCGTGGCAGCCGTGGTGGCAGCAGGTGCTGTGGTGATGGCAGTGGTGGACGTGGAGGAGAGTGGTCTTGCCGTGCTGCCAGAGGAAGTGGCATCCTTTGCGTGCCCTTCATTTGCTTCGTGAGAAGAAGACAAGTGTCTTTTAGGGGGAAGTAAAGGCTGTTTGGGTACATTCTCAGGAATGGACTCTGCTTCAGAATTAGGCTGGCTTCCAGTTGAGCCTGTGTAATAACAGATGTGATTTAAAAGGAAAGAGTTACAAGACAGACTGAAAAAAGCTAACACACCCATAGCTTATGGTCAACTCCATCCATTATTTAATGTATAGATTGGTTTACGGACAAAGTTTTCCAACCTCAACATACTTAAGGTATATGACACTTTCTCAATCATAAGAGAGGCTTGTTATGGTAGTGATTCTTCATACAAGAGCCAGGCAACTGGACACAGAGTCCCTTGGGTGGAGGAGGAGGAATGTGCAGCTTGAAAAAGTCCTACAGTTATCTGATATTTAACATCCTCTTCCGTCCTTGAGAATCACACATTTAGGTATTTTGTGAATACAAGAATGAGGGGAGAAATTCTACTTAAAGTGGCAACTAGGTGAGGAACTGCTAGAGGAGAACAGAAGTCCCTCTGGATTTTATTTCTCCCCTGGCTCTTGGAAACCTCTGAAGTAAATTAGAATGACTGATCCATGGCTCTTAAACTAAAAAATTCAGAGTTAATTACCTAGTCGCTTCTTTGGGTCCTCTTCTGGAATAGGCTTCTTAAGATTTGCTATTCTTCTTGGTTCTTCCTCTACTTGGACTGGACTAGAAGATCTGGCGCTCCCTATGGGGGTGGTATGGCCATTCTTTAACGTGGCATGGCTCAGCTTCCTTGGGTCCTCACCACCTGCAAGGTCCAAAAGAAGGAGCAAACTGATGGACTGGGTGTGGTCAGGTAGGGAGAAGAGTTGGCAATTTCTAACCTTTCTTATCCCCTTTATCTAACCCTCTTCCTGTTTTAGCTTATTATTTAGATCTAAATTATTTAGATTTTATAGTAGTAATGAAAATAAGTAATTCTTTTTCCAGTAAACATTTGATTGTCTATTATGTGCCAGGTGCCTTGCTACATGAATAAGACAGATTTATTTCACACAAATAATTACAATGCTAAATGTTAAGAGCTATTATGAGTGAAGTGCTATGGTACAAACGAAGAAACAATTTTCTTGGGGGTGGGAATGGGGTTAGAAAAGCTTCACAGAAAGTGGTAGCTAAACTGAGTCTTAAAGGAGGAGTAGGAGCCTGCCACTCGATGACAAGATGAAGAAAGACCATGTAGGAAGAAGGAATAACATGTATGAAGGTGTGAAATTATTCGACATGTTTAGGAACTGACAATTAGTTTGTCCTGGCAGGAGAACAGGACACATAAGAAAAAGTTAATAGGAATGGAAAGGCAAGCAAGAGCCAGGCTATGAAGGGTACCAAGCACCATGTAAAAGAGCCTGGACTGAATCCTGTAGGAAAAAGGAAGCCAAAGAATTAAAGTAGGAGAGAGATATGATCTGCTCTGTCTTTTAGAAAGTTAATTCTGAGAGCTGTGAGAAGGATGGATTAGGCAGTGATTGGAATAGGAAAACTAATAATGAGCAGAATGTAGCTGAGACATAGCAGAGGGTGCCTGAGGGCATTAGGAGTGGACAGCAAGGGGGAGACCTGATAGACACATCAAAGGTAAAACACGGTACACATGATGAATCCCTATAAGCTAAACTGCAGGAATGACCACTAGGCTGCAGGCTTTGGGATGACCACTCATCGCTATTAAACTTTTAGGCAAGATCCTTTTATGGAGGAATTAGACAAGTGTTCCCAGTTACTGCTGAGGTTTCCTTTGGAGGAGAGAACTGAAACACTGAGGTTAGAGACTGAAAACTGTCTCACCTCCTAGTGTCATGGGAACTGGAACTATTTGCTCTCTAGTTACTCTCTTTGTTTTCCATAGGGAGACACACTTCATTTTAGTGTCTCTTGAGTTAGTTCCTTGAGTTCTCATAGACCAGACTCCCTCACCCCAACCCACCACTTCCTACTAAGAGATTAGACAGTATCATTCTTCATACAGTCTCAGCTTGGGCTAAAAGTAGTAGAAGTCTAAGGCAAATGAGCACTGAATGAAAAATGTACTTCTAAAGTGAAAGTATTCTGACAACTATTTTTTAAATTTTAAAACAGAGGAAGGGGCAAGATGACAACCATGCAAATGTTGTAAGTTACTGCTTATGTTAATATAGCGCACCTTTAACAGAAACAGGACATTCTAGAACGTAAAGCAATGAATCATTTCAAAGCCCCTTTCTTTTTTTAAAAAAATTTATTTTATTTATTTATTTTTGGCAGCATTGGGTCTTTGTTGCTGCGCGTGGGCTTTCTCTAGTTGTGGCGAGCGGGGGCTACTCTTTTGTTGAGGTGCTCAGGTTTCTCATTGCAGTGGCTTCTCCTGCTGTGAAGCACGGGCTCTAGGCACGTGGGCTTCAGTAGTTGTGGCACGTGGGCTCAGTAGTTGTGGCTTGCGGGCTCTAGAGCGCAGGCTCAGTAGTTGTGGTGCACGGGCTTAGTTGCTCAGTGGCATGTGGAATCTTCCTGGACCAGGGCTCGAACCCATGTCCCCTGCATTGACAGGCGGATTCTTAACCACTGCGCCACCAGGGAAGCCCAAAGCCCCTACTTTCAAAAAACATACGGTGAAAGGTAAAGACACATTACTAATTAGTTTCTACTCAGCACATACCAGCAAAAGTGATCAGTCATCTTGCAAGTTACTTAATCAGGATTGTCTACTTTGAAGTAAAACTTCTTATATATACATATATTTTTTTAAAAATAAATTCATTTATTTATTTTTAGCTGCGTTGGGTCTTTGTTGCCGTGCATGGGCTTTCTCTAGTTGCAGCGAGCTGGGGCTACTCTTCATTGTGGTGCGCAGGCTTCTCATTGCAGTGGCTTCTCTTGTTGCTGAGCACGAGCTCTAGGCGCATGGGCTTCAGTAGTTGTGACATGTGGGCTTCAGTAGTTGTGGCACGTGGACTCAATAGTTGTGGCTTGCGGGCTTTGGAGCGCAGGCTCAGTAGTCGTGGTGCACGGGCTCGGTTGCTCCACGGCATGTGGGATCTTCCTGGACCAGGGCTCGAACCCGTGTCCCCTGCATTGGCAGGTGGATTCTTAACCACTGTGCCACCAGGGAAGTCCCAAACTTCTTATGTTTAATGCAAAGGGTTTGTGCTAAATGCTAACAGAATAGAATAGAATTAGAATCTGGCCTCAACATCTATGGGTGCCTCTCAACCCCCAACTCAGAAAATCCATTACATATTTTATAATATAGTCAAGTCAGAACCATAATCAAGCCAAAAGCCATCTCTGAGTATGAAAAGAACTGCAAGGTTCAAATACTGCTTTTAGCCTAAACTGGAGATATGTAAGCCAGGCTGTGAGGCCCATCTCTTAGTTTCTTCTTTTTTTAAAAAAAATTTATTTATTTATTTTTGTCTGTGTTGGGTCTTCGTTGCTGCATGCGGGCTTTCTCTAGTTGCAGCTAGCGGGGGCTACTCTTAGTTGCGGCACACGGGCTTCTCATTGCGGTGGCTTCTCTTGTTGTGGAGCATGGGCTCTAGGCACGCAGGCTCAGTACTCTTGTCTTGTGGGCTCTAGAGTGCAGGCTCAGTAGCTGTGGCTCAAGGGCTTAGCTGCTCCGCAGCATGTGGGATCTTTCCGGGTCAGGGATCGAACCCATGTCCCCTGCATTGGCAGGCGGATTCTCAACCACTGTGCCGCCAGGGGAGTCCTCTTAGTTTCTTCTTACAGAGTACAGTTTAGGTCAGTTCTCTGGTTGGCAGAGGGACATCTTGTCCAATGGCTACAATTCACTTAGCAATTGGACCTCTGAGCTTGCTTCTAAGCTGAAAACAACTTGGATCAAGAGCCAATACGAAGCATATGGCAAAAAAGACTGAATGAAGGTGAAAAACAAGAAAGAAGTAATGTATGGGGTTTGGTGAGTGAGCAAGAAAGGTGAGAGGTAGGAGAGGGCATGGGGTGAGGAATGGCTATTATCAAAAAACAGTGGCCAAAGACGTTGCAACAGAGGCATTATAACTGCAGTTACCCACCTAAATACCTAGAAGTTTTTGTGTCCTACTGTAAAAAACAAATAGACTCATGAAAATTTAGAAAATTTAGAAAAATAGAAAGAAAAAAATCCCCTACATTCCCGTTCCAACATCCAGAAATAACCAATGCTAATAATATTTTAGTATTTTTCCTTCAAGCTTGTTTTTTCTACTTAAGCTTTTATATAGTTGAGACAATAAATACATAATTTAATTAAACTTTGCAAATAAGCAATACATTCAAATGGTTCAAAACCTAAACAGTATAGTACTTCATCGGTTTGGTTCCTTTCTTCCACCAACCAAAGGATATATTTTTAAAACTTGGCTTTCATATTTTGTCTCACGCTAAGTAACTCTAATGTAAAGAGAAATGAAATGCAACCAGTGTACTACAGCCTTACTCTTCTGATAAGCTGCTTCATAAAAGTCACACATTAGAGAAAGTCCTGACATTATTAAACCAGCAGTGAGTGCTGAAATACCAAAACATAATCTTTATGACAGACAAACGAGAAAGATTAGGGCAGCAATATGGGCCTGGAGACAAATTTGGTATTAAAAAAAAAAAAAAAAAGGAAATGACACAGTACTGCAGCTAGCACAAAGCTGAGGATGTACAAAGAGACAGAGAATGGTTGCCCTAAGGATCCTTCACCAACCACTCAACTGAAATTCCAGAGTTAAAGACCGCAGACAGATAAGGTAGGTACTTGGAAGGAAGGGTGAAGGAAGCTTTTTTTATTCCTCAGCAAGAAAATGGACTTTAATACAGAAAATTAGGCAGTAATTATTGGAAGGGGTTTACCCCTTATGTTTACCCCCTAAGCTGAGATTCCTTAAACAAAAAAATCAATTATTCTCATTTATGTTTTAATATTTTTTTCTTCATTAGATATTTTCATTCCCACAAAAAATATATGCCCATTTATATGCAATAAAGGGGTGGGGGAGTGGGAGGTACAAACTACTGGGTGTAAGATAGGCTCAAGGATGTATTGTACAACATGGGGAATATAGCCAATATTTTGTAATAACTGTAAATGGAAAGTAATCTTTAAAAATTATACAAAAAATGCCTTCTTAAAATAAATCAAATATAGATGGTATGCCACGGAATTCCATAGAAATATCTTATCATTATTTAGTATTTTTCATTGTCAAGTTTAATACTAGTAGAGAAAAATGTACAAAATAGAAATGTAAATTTCAAAGACATATTACAAGGAAAACACTTGTGTGATCATCATGGACATTAGGAAATAAAATGTTTTCAGAGCTCTGAAGCCTCTCTCTCTCCCTAGTTACAGCCCTTTCCTTCCCCCACAAAGCAATCAATCACTCTCCTAACTCTTAAGATAATCCTTGCTTTGTGTTATTATAGTTTAACCACATAAGCATGCATCTCCAAACAGGTTTTCCTTTTTCTTTTTTTTCTGTTTTGAAGGCATTTATTTCAACAGTTTATTCATTAAAACCTCCGGAGCTTTAGTCCAAAAAGTTAGTTTCCATTTTCTTTTGATAATCAGGAGAATCAACCCACTTTTCTAAACAATCACTTTTTTAGATCATTTACTGAGAGAAAGTATCTTTTAAAAGCATGTTTGGAGTGAATCTGTAAGCAAAAATTAGTAAAAGGGCAAGAAGAACTTTTTATTCCTCAGCTCAATCTCA
Source organism: Balaenoptera acutorostrata (assembly GCF_949987535.1). Lineage (NCBI taxonomy): Eukaryota > Metazoa > Chordata > Mammalia > Artiodactyla > Balaenopteridae > Balaenoptera > Balaenoptera acutorostrata. The sequence continues at coordinate 22,572,580 of NC_080064.1, read as the reverse complement.
ACTCAAGTTTAACTTTTAATTATTTCCTATCTTGTAAGAGTCATTGCTGCCATTAGGCCTTTCTTTGTGAGGTGGCCAGTTTTCTCCTTAACATAGTTCACTAAACTCATTTTTTTTTTCCAAACATTGTTTTTTCTTCACACTTATAGAAATGATACAATATATATTCTTTCATGACTGACTTCAATTTTACTTATGACATTCATATTAAAGCATGTAGGTGTAGTTTGCATTGCTGTATAATATTTCATTTTATCAATGTGTCACAAATTATGTATATATTTTACTATTGATGGACATTTGGGTTGTTTCCAATTTTGCTCTACTGTTAATAAATATTGCTGCTATGAGCGTATTTATACATATGTCCTGATACACATGTATACATATTTTTGTTGGGTATATACCAAAGACTGCACAAAGGTTTACATACCTCCAGCTTTCATAGATTATGCTAAACTTTTTTTCAAGGTGATTCTTCCACTTTAACACTTCCACCAATAGGTGTATGTGAATTCCACTTATTTCATACCCTCATCAACTCTTGTTCTTGGTCATCTGATTAATTTTAGGTTTTCTAGTTTATACGTAGAGCTATTTTATTTTGGTTTTAATTTGTATTCCTTAATTACTAATGAAGTAAAAAACCCACCTTTTTGTTTATTGGGCATTTGTATGTACTCTTCAGTGAACTGTCTGTTCAATGCTTTTGCAGACTTTTCTACCACATTGCCTTTTTCTTTTCTAACAGAAGTTATAAAAATATATATTCTAGATGCATGAACAGTTTTTTTAAGCCCCCTTCCCTCTCAACAACAGCAATAATAAAGAAAGAAAATTCAAATACTTAGTCAGAACCAAAGACCAAGTGTACAGAGACAGGCATATGCTATTTGCAAACTCACCCTGCTCAGAGTCTTCCAACAGAACCCCTCTTTTAACCAGCTCTTCTCTCGGTTTTCGCATAGATATTTTTCGCTCTAAAACTAACATTAAATTGGAAAACAACACTCAGAAATGTGGCAGATAAAATTCACCTCCTTAGGTAAAAGAATAAAGTGATTCAATTTTCTATTCTTAGGAAAGAAAAGAACACAAAAACTAACTTTGAATTTAAAAACTTAATTTCATTCACAACCTGTGCTATTGGGAAAATATCAATTCCAAAAAGAACTATCCTTTCATAAGTTTAGCTTTTCCTTTTTTTTAATTTTTGGCCTGCCACCCGGGCCCTTGGCAATGAGAGCGAGGAGTCCTAACCCACTGGACCGCCAGAGAATTCCCTCCTTTTTTAATGGAAATTGCAATAATAAGATATTTATGGATGAACTTCTTCTGGGAGGAAGTGGCCAGAATAGAAAAAAAGAGGCATCTTATATCTGCTGTAGTTCAGGAGCTCCATTCACCACTCAATTGATAAACATTAACCCCATCAAAATACCAACCTAGGAATGAGGATATAGTATATATGGCTTAGTGAGTGACCACTTGTCTTTTTTTTAATAAATTTTTTTTTTTAATTTATTTATTTAATTAATTAATTTATTTATTTTTGGCTGTGCTGGGTCTTCGGTTCGTGCGAGGGCCTTCTCTAGTTGCGGCAAGTGGGGGCCACTCTTCATCGCGGTGCGGGGACCGCTCTTCATCGCGGTGCGCGGGCCTTTCACTATCGCGGCCCCTCCCGTTGCGGGGCACAGGCTCCAGACGCGCAGGCTCAGCAGCTGTGGCTCACGGGCCCAGCCGCTCCGTGGCATGTGGGATCTTCCCAGACCAGGGCTCGAACCCGTGTCTCCTGCATTAGCAGGCAGATTCTCAACCACTGCGCCACCAGGGAAGCCCCCACTTGTCTTTTTAATTAAAAGATTCAATTCCCTTTTCAAACAGGGGGTTATAGAAACTTGGGAAGAGAATGAAAAAGTTAGGTACTTCCAATGGGGAACTCTCTAACTCAGAACATATATTTAAATCTTAACATCTCACCTTCTGATGTCTCTTTGAATTTATCGCTTTTTTTTTTCCGCCATTTCCAGGGCTTGAAGATCTTGCCAAAGCCTGAGAACTTGCTCTTCCTTTTGGTAGGAGGTGTTGTGTCTCCTGCTTCCACACTGTCCATGACCATGCCTGGGTCTGCAGTGGGCTGACCTGCTTCTTCTGTTGCATGGTGAGAGGGAGAAAGGGAAGAGAACAGCCAATTTATTATTTCAGCACAATCTTGAAAATGTCCCTTCCCCTCTCTTCCTGTGGTAGTTGGAAAGGATCAGAGCAATGATAAAATAATCATGCAGACAGACTCCTTGACATCACATGGACACCAAATGTCAAAATCCATAACAGATAAATTACTAAGGAGGAAAAGGAACCAAACGGAGCTGACATCATTTTAGGACAAAAATTCAATGAGATGATCATAACCAGCTCAAATCTCTTAAAGGCACACACACGCACAAATGTGGATATCTTCCCAATGTGCATGAGATCTTGCCCCAATGTAGGCTATTGCTGTTGCTATGCTCATCCTCTTGGCATGGGGGAAGGCCTGTCCCAGCTAACACCACTATCTCTTGTGTCACTGAAGCAGAGAATTCTACCATCGGTGAGTGAGTCATTATTCTCTGTTAAACACTGCCCTCTCGCTGCCCTCCTTTTCCAGGATATAAATAGCTCAGGGAGGGGGGTAACACTTAAGTATTAACACCTTACTTGTATATGTTATCAGATTATTTTCTCCCTTCGCAAAAAAGACCTTAGGTAGTTTTGGAGTATTGGAAGGGGCTTGGGGGGCAGGGTGGGGCAGGGGTATTAGACAGTGCTTCAAAATAAAGGAAAACTTTTTTGAAAGTAGAGATGAGATTTCAGTTTGCTTATTACAATATTGCTTTAGGGACAATCCTGATTCTAAAGATTTGACAAGAAACATAACTGACATGATAAATGTGCAGGATTGAAATGAAAGGCCATGAGTCCCTCATAATGACCACACATGCAGGGTTTAGTGAGTGAGCTTTAGTGGCAGAGAAAGGAGCAGCCAAGACTCGGCCAAGAATAATAAAAAAAAGCAGGAAGGCAACAAAAAAAGCAGGAAGGCAACACAATACAACTTTGCACTCCACCTACTGTCCCAGCGTTCTTTGGAGAAGTCTAGAGGAGAAGAAAAAAAAGAGTCATGTGGAATAACAATCCTGGAATTAAATTGGGACCTTTACTTTATAGAAATACATCAAGGACCACATACTGTATAATCACATGTAATAAGTTAACATGCTTATTGTAAACAATTTCACATTTGAAGCAAATAGTGCATTTGGAGGTGGGGGGGACAAAAGGGGAAAATACATACACTAAAAAAAAAATCTCTTTTAATTCAATAGATATTTTTTCATAAGAGAAAATACACAATCAACAAGCATTAATTTTTTTAAAGAAACACTTGACAAATTCAATCTTTTTTCAGTTGATAGATGCTGAGTCTAGGGAAGTCCGTTGATAAAGGTAAGATTTACACAACAGTAATTATCAGAGCGACTGCAGCAATGGCTGCTGATGCATTACTTTGCTATGCCTAAGATGACATAGGCAAAACAGGGGTCTGGTTCCTGAAGTACAACAGATGAAGATGACAGAGGAGAGTGACTCTTTTCTTTACTTGAGGGCACCTTGGGTCTCAACTACTTTAATTCTTTACATGAAATGCAGTAGAACATGGTTATAACATTGGATCATATTCTTAAAGTTTAGTTGCTAGAGACTTAGAATAACTCCTGTCCTAACAATTTCCCCTCAATGGTACCCTGGGATGGACCGCCAAGAGTGGCACTAGGGTGAACACATGGTACTGTTTTTAGGAGTGAGTGCTTTAACTAAGACAGTATTCTACCAATTATGGAATGTCAATGACACCTGGACACATTTCAGAGCATTCACGATATCATAACATTGATATTTAACATATGTTAATGATAACACTTTCAGAAATGGAGCTAAGTAACATAAGCTGTTCATTCTCAAATAGTAGCCTTCCTTACAGAGACAAGGAAGGACTGACATTTTAAAATATTTATTTATTTAATTAATTAATTTATTTATGGCTGTGTTGGGTCTTCGTTTCTGTGCGAGGGCTTTCTGTAGTTGCGGCAAGTGGGGGCCACTCTTCATCGCGGTGCGCGGGCTTCTCACTATCGCGGCCTCTCTTGTTGCGGAGCACAGGCTCCAGACGCGCAGGCTCAGCATTTGTGGCTCACGGGCCTAGTCGCTCCGCGGCATGTGGGATCTTCCCAAACCAGGGCTCGAACCCGTGTCCCCTGCATTGGCAGGCAGATTCTCAACCACTGCACCACCAGGGAAGCCCCAGGACTGAAATTTTAAATCTCTTGGTAACCCACCCACTGAGTGAAATTCACTGAGTTCCAAAAGACACACAGGAAAATGCCTGTTTGGTTAAAAGTAATAGGGAAGATAATATAAAAAACCAAAACCCAAACCCAAACAAACAAAACCCCAAACTAACAGTATGAAAGTAAAGGTTATTAGTGCTATGTGATGCTTTTACAAAGAAAAATAGCCAAAAACTTTAGGAATGTTAGGTGGTAACATATTCACAGAAAAGTTCCTGTCTGTAAAGTCCTAAAATGAAATATATCTAATCTAGCCTGCTTCCACTATCTTCTTGGATATCTAATCACCTTCTAAAGTAGGATTTAGTTCAACCCTTTTAGTTCTTCATTATATTGAACAACATATTTATGTGTCCTCTTTCTCTTATACATTCAAAACAAGAAAATCATGATATCCTTTCAAGCATATTTATGCCTGCTAGCATATGAACTCAAAATAAGTTCAGTTTATATTATGTCACAGTGTGTGTGGAAAATACCAAAAGCTTACAATAAAAATGAATGCATCTGCCATCAAGGCACTGAATACAAAAAGCAAAGAGAGCAGTACTTTTTTTTTTGATGCTTTATGAAAATGTGTTTAATCTTCATGTCCATAAAACTTTTAGAAACTGGTATGCCTCTTGCAGTGAGGTTCAGCCACACCCAGTCCTGACCCAGTTATCATCCCAAATTCATTCATTCTTATTCTTATATTCTCACATTCTCCTTTCCTTCCCCTTCTCCCCTCCTCACTTTCACGACAAACAGAACATTATTTCCGTGGCACCCAAATATGTTCCAAATACTTGGAATCAGCTCAGTTGCCTTTTCAAAACACAGAATCTCCAGGAGCTGGGACCTAGAAATCTGTTTTTAAAAAATTTCCCAGGCAATTCTTATGATTAGTCAGCTTGTTAAATGCAATTCCAGATTACTATCTGGAAAACTTTTGCATGTTAAAAGAGACAGAGGTAGACATTCTCTGCACGTAACCTAATTCTTCCTTCCTTCTTTCCTTCCTTCCTTCCTTCCTTCCTTCCTTCCTTCCTTCCTTCCTTCCTCCTTCCCTCCCTCCCTTCCTTCCTTCCTCCGTCCCTCCCTCCCTCCCTCCCTTCCTTTCTTCCCTTCTTTCTTTCTTTCTTTATTTTTGGCTGTGTTGGGTCTTCATTGCTATGTGCGGGCTTTCTCTAGTTGCAGCAAGCGGGGGCTACTCTTTGTTGCGGTGCATGGGCTTCTCATTGCGGTGGCTTCTCTTGTTGTGGAGCATGGGCTCTAAGTACTTGGGCTTCAGTAGTTGCAGCATGCGGGCTCAGTAGTTGCGGCATGCAGGTCGCTTCAGTAGCTGTGGCGCACGGGCTTAGTTGCTCCGCGGCATGTGGGATCTTCCCGGACCAGGGATCGAACCCGTATCCCCTGCATTGGCAGGCGGATTCTTAACCACTGCGCCACGAGGGAAGTCTCTATTTATTTTTTGATGTGGACCATTTTTGAAATCTTTATTGAATTTGTTACAATATGGCTTCTGTTTTATGTTTTGGTTTTTTGCCCAAGAGGCATGTGGGATCTTAGCTCCCTGACCAGGGATGGAACACGTACCCCCTGCATTGAAAGGCAAAGTCTCAACCACTGGACCACCAGGGAAGTCCCTATTATTTTTTTAAAAAGTATTTATTTATTTATTTGTATGGCTATGTTGGGTCTTAGTTGCGGCACATGGGATCTTTGTTGCGGCATGTGGGATCTTTTGTTGCGGCGCGGGGGCTATCTCTAGTTGTGGCATGTGGGCTCTACAGCATGCAGGCTTAGATGCCCTGTGGCATGTGGGATCTTTGTTCCCCAACCAGGGACTGAACCCATGTCCCTTGCATTGGAATGCAGATCCTTAAACACTGGATCACCAGGGAAGTCCCTAACTAGGTATTATTTAGAATTAGAATAGGGGCCAGGGCCATGCACATATTTTTTCAAATATAGGTTAAAAATAGAGTAGGAAGTTACATGCACTGCATTACCAAAACTATAATATACATTAAAAAGGAGAATGGGATATTCACAGAAAGTTAGACAAAATGAAAAGGCAGAGGACTTTGTACCAGATGACGGAACAACATAAAACCCCAGAAAAACAACTAAATGAAGGGGAGATAGGCAACTTTCCAGAAAAAGAATTCAGAATAATGATAGTGAAGATGATCCAGGACCTCGGATAAAGAATGGAGGCAAAGATCGAGAAGATGCAAGAAATGTTTAACAAAGACCTAGAAGAATTAAAGAACAAACATCTAGAAAATTAAGGAACAAACAAACAGAGATGAACAATACAATAACTGAAATGAAAAATACACTAGAAGGAATCAATAGCAAAATAACTGAGGCAGAAGAACGGATAAGTGACCTGGAAGACAGAATGGTGGAATTCACTGCTGTGGAATAGAATAAAGAAAAAAGAAAGAAAAGAAATGAAGACAGCCTAAGAGACCTCTGGGACAATATTAAACATAACAACATTCGCATTATAGGTGTCCCAGAAGGAGATGAGAGAAAGGACCTGAGAAAATATGTGAAGAGATTATAGTTGAAAACTTCCCTAACATGGGAAAGGAAATAGCCACCCAAGTCCAGGAAGCGCAGAGAGTCCCAGGCAGGATAAACCCAAGGAGAAACACGCCAAGACACACAGTAATCAAATTGACAAAAATTAAAGCCAAAGAAAAATTATTAAAAGCAGCAAGGGAAAAACGACAAATAACATACAAGGGAACTCCCATAAGGTTAACAGCTGATTTCTCAGCAGAAACTCTATAAACCAGAAGAGAGTGGTATGATATATTTAAAGGGATGAAAGTTAAGAACCTACAACCAAGATTACTCTACCCAGCAAGGATATCATTCAGATTCGATGGAGAAATCAAAAGTTTTACAGACAAGCAAAAGCTAACAGAATTCAGCACCACCAAACCAGCTCTACAACAAATGCTAAAGGAACTTCTCTAAGTGGGAAACACAAAAGAAGAAAAGGACCTACAAAAACAAACCCATAACATTAAGAAAATGGTAATAGGAACATACATATCAATAATTACCTTAAACATGAATGGATTAAATGCTCCAACCAAAAGACACAGGCTCGCTGAATGGATACAAAAACAAGACCCATATATATGCTGTCTACAAGAGACCCACTTCTGATCTAGGGACACATACAGACTGAAAGTGAGGGGATGGAAAAAGATATTCCATGCAAATGGAAATCAAAAGAAAGCTGGAGTAGCAATACTCATATCACATAAAATAGGCTTTGAAATAAAGAATGTTACAAGAGACAAGGAAGGACACTACGTAATGATCAAGGGAGCAATCCAAGAAGAAGATATAATAATTATAAATACATATGCACACAACATAGGAGCACCTCAATACACAAGGCAACTGCTAACAGCTAGAAAAGAGGAAATCGACAGTAACACATAATAGTGGGGGACTTTAACACTTCACTTACACCAATGGACAGATCATCCAGACAGAAAATTAATAAGGAAACACAAGTTTTAAATGACACCATAGACCAGATAGATTTAATCGATATTTATAGGACATTCCATCCAAAAACAGCAGATTACACGTTCTTCTCAAGTGCACACGGAATATTCTCCAGGACAGATCACATCTTGGGTCATGAATCAAGCCTTGGTAAATTTAAGAAAATTGAAATCATATCAAGCACCTTTTCTGACCACAATGCTATGAGATCAGAAATCAATTACAGGGGAAAAAAAGTAAAAAACACAAACACATGGAGGGTAAACAATACATTACTAAATAAGCAAGAGATCACTGAAGAAATTAAAGAGGAAATCAAAAAATACCTAGAGACAAATGACAATGAAAACACGACGATCCAAAACCTATGGGATGCAGCAAAAGCGGTTCTAAGAGGGAAGTTTATAGCAATACAAGCCTACCTCAAGAAACAAGAAAACTCTCAAATAAACAATCTAACCTTACACCTAAAGGAACTAGAGATAGAAGAACAAACAAAACCCAAAGTTAGTAGAAGGAAAGAAATCATAAAGATCAGAGCAGAAATAAATGAAATAGAAACAAAGAAAACAATATAGCAAAGTGAATAAAACTAAAGGCTGGTTCTTTGAGAAGATAAACAAAATTGATAAACCTTTAGCCAGACTCATCAAGAAAAGCAGGGAGAGGACTCAAATCAATAAAATTAGAAATGAAAAAGGAGAAGTTACAATGGACACTTCAGAAATACCAAGCATCCTAAGAGACTACTACAAGCAACTCTATGCCAATAAAATGGACAACCTGGAAGAAACAGACAAATTCTTAGAAAGGTATAACCTTCCAAGACTGAACCAGGAAGAAATAGAAAATATGAACAGACCAATCACAAGTAATGAAATTGAAACTGTAATTAAAAATCTTCCAACAAACAAAAGTCCAGGACCAGATGGCTTCACAGGTGAATTCTATCAAACATTTAGAGAAGAGTTAACACCCATCCTTCTCAAAGTCTTCTAAAAAATTGCAGAGGAAGGAACACTCCCAAACTCATTCTATGAGGCCACCATCACCCTGATACTAAAACCAGACAAAGATACTACAAAAAAAGAAAATTACAGACCAATATCACTGATGAATATAGATGCAAAAATCCTCAACAAAATACTAGCAAACAGAATCCAACAACACATTAAAAGGACCATACACCATGATCAAGTGGGATTTATCCCAGGGATGCAAGGATTCTTCAATATACATGAATCAATCAATGTGATACACCATATTAACACATTTAAGAAGAAAAACCATATGATCATCTCAATAGATGCAGAAAAAGCTTTTGACAAAATTGAACACCCATTTATGATTAAAAACTCTCCAGACAACTGGGCCCGTGAGCCACAATTGCTGAGCCTGCGCGTCTGGAGCCTGTGCTCCGCAACAAGAGAGGCCGCGATAGTGAGAGGCCCGCGCACCGCGATGAAGAGTGACCCCCACTTGCCACAACTAGAGAAAGCCCTCGCACAGAAACGAAGACCCAACACAGCCAAAAATAAATAAATAAATAAAATTTAAAAAAAAAAAAAAAAAAAAAAGAGAGACTCTTTAAAAAAAAAAACAAAAAAAAACAAAAAAAAACTCTCCAGAGACTGGGCACAAAGGGAACCTACCTCAACATAATAAAGGCCATATATGACAAACCCACAGCTAACATCATTCACAATGGTGAAAAACTGAAAGCATTTCCTCTAAGATCAGGAACGAGACAAGGATGTCCACTCTCGCAACTATTATTCAACATAGTTTTGGAAGTTCTAGCCACGGCAATCAGAGAAGAAAAAGAAATAAAAGGAATACAAATAGGAAAAGAAGAAGTAAAACTGTCACTGTTTGCAGATGACATGATACTATACATAGAGAATCCTAAAGATGCCACCAGAAAGCTACTAGAGCTAATCAATGAATTTGGTAAAGTAGCAGGATACAAAATTAATGCACAGAAATCTCTTGCATTCCTATACACTAACAATGAAAGATCAGAAAGAAAAATTAAGGAAACAATCCCATTCACCACTGCAACAAAAAGAATAAAATACCTAGGAATAAACCTACCTAAGGAGGTAAAAGACCTGTACTCAGAAAACTATAAGACACTGATGAAAGAAATCAAAGATGACACAAACAGATGGAGAGATATACCATGTTCTTGGATTGGAAGAATCAATATTGTGAAAATGACTATACTACCCAAAGCAATCTACAGATTCAATGCAATCCCTATCAAATTACCAGTGGCATTTTTTTACAGAACTAGAACAAAAAATCTTAAAATTATGTATGGAGAGACAAAAGACCCCGAATAGCCCAAGTAGTCTTGAGGGAAAAAAACGGAGCTGGAGGAATCAGACTCCCTGACTTCAGACTATACCACAAAGCTACAGTAATCAAGACAATGTGGGGCTTCCCTGGTGGCGCAGTGGTTGAGAGTCTGCCTGCTAATGCAGGGGACACGGGTTCGAGCCCTGGTCTGGGAAGATCCCACATGCCGCGGAGCGGCTGGGCCCGTGAGCCACAGCTGCTGAGCCTGCGCGTCTGGAGCCTGTGCCCCGCAACGGGAGGGGCCGCGATAGTGAAAGGCCCGCGCACCGCGATGAAGAGCGGTCCCCGCACCGCAATGAAGAGTGGCCCCCGCTTGCCGCAACTGGAGAAAGCCCTCGCACGAACCGAAGACCCAACACAGCCAAAAATAAATAAATAAATAAATAAAGTAGGGAAAAAAAAATTATAAAAAAAAAAAAAAAAGCAAACCTTTAAAAAAAAAAAAAAAAAAAAAAAAGACAATGTGGTACTGGCACAAAAACAGAAATATAGATCAATGGAACAGGATAAAGTCCAGAGATAAACCCACGCACCTATGGTCAACTAATCTATGACGAAGGAGGCAAGGATATACAATGGAGAAAAGACAATCTCTTCAATAAGTGGTGCTGGGAAAACTGGACAGCTACATGTAAAAGAATGAAATTAGAACACTCCCTAACACCGTACACAAAAATAAGCTCAAAATGGGTTAGAGACCTAAACGTAAGACTGGACATTATAAAATTCTTAGAGGAAAACATAGGAAGAACACTCTTTGACATAAATCACAGCAAGATCTTTTTTGATCCACCTCCTAGAGTTATGGAAATAGAAACAAAAATAAACAAATGGGACCTAATGAAACTTAAAAGCTTTTGCAAAGCAAAGGAAACTACAAACAAGACGAAAAGACAACCCTCAGAATGGGAGAAAATATTTGCAAATGAATCAACGGACAAAGGATTAATCTCCAAAATATATAAACAGCTCATGCAGCTTGATATTAAAAGAACAAACAACCCAATCAAAAATTGGGCAGAAGACCTAAATAGACATTTATCTAAAGATGACATACAGATGGCCAAGAAGCATATGAAAAGCTGCTCAACATCACTAATTATTAGAGAACTGCAAATCAAAACTACAATGAGGCATCACTTCACACCAGTTAGAATGGGCATCATAAGAAAATCTACAAACAACAAATGCTGGAGAGGGTGTGGAGAAAAGGGAACCCTCTTGCACTGTTGGTTGGAATGTAAAGTGATACAGCCACTATGGAGAACAGTATGGAAGTTCCTTAAAAAACTAAAAATAGAATTACCATATGACCCAGCAATCCCACTACTGGGCATATACCCTGAGAAGACCATAATTCAAAGACACATGCACCCCAATGTTCATTGCAGCACTATTTACAATAGCCAGGTCATGCAAGCAACCTAAATGCCCATCGACAGATGAATGGATAAAGAAGATGTGGTACATATATACAATGGAATATTACTCAGACATAAAAAGGAACGAAACTGGGTCATTTGTAGAGACGTGGATGGATCTAGAGACTGTCATATAGAGTGAAGTAAGTCAGAAAAACAAATATTGTATGTTAACGCATATATGTGGAACCTAGAAAAATGGTATAGATGAACCAGTTTCCAGGGCAGAAAAAGAGACACAGATGTAGAGAACAAACGTATGGACACCAAGGGGGGAAAGTGGCGGGCAGGGGGGAGGGGTGTTGGTGGTGGAATGAATTGGGAGATTGGGATTGACATATATACACTAATATGTATAAAATAGATAACTAATAAGAACCTGCTGTATAAAAAAATAAATAAAATAAAATTCAAAAATTAAAAAAAAAAGGAGAATGGAAAGAACTAAATGAAAATGTAAATATAATTTGATGATAGGACTACAGGATATCTGTGCTTCTTCTAGGTTCTTATATTTTGTGTGTGTGTGTGTGTGTGTGTGTGTGTGTTTACAGTGAACATGTATGGCTTTTAAAATTGGAATAAAAACAAATTTACTTTGAAAGTGGGAGCTTTCAAATCATGACAGTTAATAAATAAAGTCCAGCATATATATAAGTACACAAAAGAAAACAATTCTTTCTAAACATTAGGTTCCTATAAAAATGAATTATTTCCGGGCTTCTCTGGTGGCACAGTGGTTAAGAATCCACCTGCCAATGCAGGGGACACAGGTTCGAGCCCTGGTCCAGGAAGATCCCACATGCCGTGGAGCGACTAAGCCCCTGCGCCACAACTACTGAGCCTGCGCTCTAGAGCCCTCAAGGCACAGCTACTGAGCCCGCGTGACACAACTACTGAAGCCCGCGTGCCTAGAGCCCATGCTTCGCGACAAGAGAAGCCACCGCAGTGAGAAGCCCATGCACTGCAATGAAGAGAAGACCCCGCTCGCCACAACTAGAGAAAGCTCGCGCTCAGCAACGAAGACCCAATGCAGCCAAAAATAAATTAAAAAAAAAAAAAGAATTATTTCCTACATAAAAATCAGTCTGAAGTATTAAGCAAATTAAACCATTCAAGGACATTTTCTTGGAGTAGTGACACATGTTTAAGTAAGTAGATTTGGATCACCCAAACAACAGTTTCTAGTCCTGCATTCTTTTAAGAATACCACCCTTGTTCACCATGAGTACAATCTTGTGCTAAAGGAGCTAGAGACCAAATTTAACAGTAATCTAAATTCACCAGGTGTAAACTTTTCAGCTGTGGAATAAAGGGTTTTAAAGTATGCATAAATTCTTGATAGCAGTGGCTGATTAGATCTAATTGAAGCCACTAATCTCCATAGCATTCTTGGATCCATTGAAACTATTCAGGCTTCTTACTGTGAATTTTTGTCTGACTTTAAGAAAATTCAATTGCATCACTTAGAAAACTCCAATAGAAAGAAAAACTGATGGATGAATAAATTATACAAGAAAAAGTATACTCAGGTATTGAGAAACCATCTTTTTTATTTTTAATGATACAATTACACCTCAAATATTGTTTCTGCACTCATAAATAAAGGGCTTAGGGAAGTGAATTTGAAACTGTTCATAAGCAAATTTGCACATCAACCAAATATTTGTTCTCAACAATTCTGATTTTATGACCATCTCCCTCCCATTTCCAATTTTTAAAAATTAATTAATAAATTAATTAATTTTTGGCTGCACTGGGTCTTTGTTGCTGCGCGCGGGCTTTCTCTAGTTGCGGCGAGCGGGGGCTACTCTTCGTTGCAGTGTGCGGGCTTCTCCTTGCGGTGGCTTCTCTTGTTGCAGAGTACAGGCTCTAGGCACGTGGCTTCAGTAGTTGTGGCATGCAGGCTCAGTAGTTGTGGTGAACAGGCTTAGTTGTGGGATCTTCCCGGACCAGGGCTCAAACCCGTGTCCCCTGCACTGACAGGCTGATTCTTAACCACTGTGCCACCAGGGAAGCCCCATTTCCAATTTGACAGAAGAAATACAGGTTTGGAGTCACATTTGGATACCCCATTGTTTCTATTTAAACTGAGTATGGAATTTAAAATGTCCTTATGGTCCCTTTCTGTTTTCCATGAGAACCAAAACAAGGTGGCTTTTCCCTCCTTGTTTCCCTTTGTTTGCCAGAAAACAGGGTGTAGAATGCTGGCTATAGTTTTAGGATTGTGTGTTCCAAAGAAGTCATGCAGCCACAGGCCACTAGGAAAGCAAGTCACAGAGTTGGAGGTCTTGGTGTTTTTTGTAGGGGGTGGAGGTTAGGAGAGGAAGATAACTAATTACAGTTTGGAGTTTCCAGTTTGAGAAGTACCCTGAAACTATGCCCCGGTGTTTAAACTACTTACTCCCTCCTCCAAGTTGTAGCACCTCACATTTCAGAGGCTTGTTTCTTATATCACATATTATGCAGAGTTCTAGCAGTTTCTTTCTTCAATCCTCAGTTTTTTTCCTGGTCAACATTTAATTCAATGTTTTTTAGTTCAAGTTTAGTTGTTCCAGATGAATTTCTGAGGTGATTTTAAAATAAATGTATAGTATTTTTAAAAAATTACTCAGCACTTTTCATCTTCAGATAAACTATTTGCTGCAGATACATGTTATACCTACATTACTTGCTAGAGATAAGGGATAAAACAGGGTTAAACGGCAAACTTAGTTCATTTGAGAATCTGATTTACAACCAATTAGTCATTCACGATGGAAGGCAAGGTAAGGCACAGGCAATTGTAGTTGACAGATAACTTAGTTTTCAAGATAGCCTTCACTACCCACTCCCCTTCACTAGGCTTAGTAATAAGCAACAAAATTACTGGGACTGTCTTAGTTCCACACTTATTTCTTATACCTTGTTGGGTCTTAAAAAATGTGTAGATTTAAAGTGTATAAAATTCTCTCATTTTACCCCCAAAACTTTTAATAATCAGTCATTGTCCGAAACTTAAAAATACATAGCTTTGTGCAACGAGATACATACTCCATTATCAAGAGGTACCAATTATCTTTTTTTTTTTTCAGTTTAAGGTATACAGCATAATGGTTTGACTTAAATATATTGTGGCCAATTACTTTTATAATCTAATGGTTCTGTTTAATTATCTTTTATGCCCATCTAGCTTGAAACAGATATTGCTTTTATACAATCATTTTAACAGCATTAGAACTCTGTAAATGGAGAACACTAATTTATGGTACTTACACTATTGCACTTATACTCATTTTTGCCTTCTGAAAGAGGATTATTATTGAATTTAAAAAACTGTTTTAGAAAACTGCAACAAAGTTACAGAAAGCAAAACCTGCCACTAATGAACAAAGCAGGCTTTGTCTAGAGCAGGCCCATAACTTCCCTTGGAAGTACTGCATAGTTCTGACCTTTGGGAAATAGAACTGGGCAAAGCACTCAAGAAGATAGCCAGGGAGAAGGTCTCTGTACCTGCAGGTACAATTAGGTCTGAGGTTCCAACTCTGGGAAAACAGATCTTCGACCGTAACTGCGTCAAGAAGTGATGCTGCTTTACTCTGGCAATTTGATATGTATACTTTTTTGATAAAAGTTCTAAGTTGAGAGAAAGGTTTTAAGGTGAGGTGCCAGAAAATATATTCTCTCATGGAAAAAAACTTTAAACCTATCAAAATTAACCTGCAAGTAGAAAGAGGGAATACACTGTTGTGACAATAGGCCATTCAGAAAATCTACTGAAGCAGAAAGAGGGAATAATAATTTTTGATTGGTATTCAACAGAAAATCCTTTAAGGAGTTCATGACAGAGCCCTAACACTTTCTCTTGATTCCTGGATTATATGAAGAAAGTATACCTGTTCCTTCTTTCTCAGAAGCATTTATTTTTAGATCTAGATAGGTATGAGAAATGTCTCTGATAATTCTGGTGACCAAATAATGCCAAGTGTTCTTCTTTCAAGTCTCATGAAGAAGTTTATTTTTAATTAATCCATCTATTATTTATTTCTATGTTAATACTGTTCTATAGCTATATTAAAATTTATTCATCCAGCAATCTGCTTACTAACTTTGCCTCCAAATAACAAAATTATTTCTAAAGCACCTTTCCCAAAACCACTCCTATTCTCATGTGGGAGAACACATAACAACAAATTTCAGAGTAAAATGAATCGAATACTGACGGAAAAGGAATGAAGGAAAGAGGAAATATTACAACAGTGGTCCCCAACCTTTTTGCCACCAGGGACCAGTTTCGTGGAAGACAATTTTTCCATGGATGGGGGGGTGCGTGGGGGATGGTTCAGGCAGTAATATGAGTGATGGGGATACCGGTATGCGGCCCGGGGATTGGGAACTCCTGTATTACAATATGACATCTTTTAAAGCAATATATTCTTACACAAAGGAAAAGTGGGGAAAAAAGAGGTTAATTATTAAGTGAAAGGTATATGATGAGGGGGGGAAAGAGCTAGAGAGGGGGAATGGAAAGGTAGAGAGAGAAGGAAAGTTCCAGCCTAAATGGTTGGGTAGAGTTCACTAAAATTCTTGGGACTTCTCTGTTGGTCCAGTGGCTAAGACTCCATGCTCCCAATGCAGGGGGCTGGGTTCGATCCCTGGTCAGGGAACTAGATCCCACATGCATGCCGCAACTGAGGGTTCTCATGCTGCAACTAAAGATCCCGTGTACCGCAACGAAGACCCAGCTCAGCTAAATAAATAAATAAATATCTTTGGTCTTGTGCCTAATTTAAGGACATGCGCTAAATTAGCTGTTTTTTATTTTTAGCTGTTTGTTTTAATATGATACATAGTAAAGGATTCTAGTGAACACAGAAACAGCTTTTTATGTTGATTGAGAACTACAAAGTATTATTTGAAAGTTTTATCTCAGTAAATCTTTTTTTTTTTTTGGCCGCGCTGCACGGCTTGCGGGATCTCAGTTCCCAGACCAGGGATTGAACCTGAGACGTGGCAGTGGAAGCCCAGAATCCTAACCACTAGGCCACCAGGGAACTCCCCACTTCATAGGACTTTTATTAGGGTTATTGGTAGAAAGAAAAATTGATGAATGATGAGTCCTACTTTTTTTTAATCGGCAGAAAAAATTTGAAACTTTATCTGTTGAGATGAAATTTTTTGTCTAGTATATAGATGTTAAATGGGCATTCTTCATAAATATCACCACTCATTAGTACGTTGTACCTGCTTACCCATTTCTTGCTTTTCAAAGACCTTTCATTTCCATCTCATAGATAAATGCCTAGCATGATTTACATCCTGACTTGTTAACGTAGAACCACCTTTGTAGTAGAAACCACAGGAGAATTTAGTGGCCCAAAAGGGAATTTACCAAATTCAGGAGAATGGTTACCTCTGGGAGCAAACAAGCAAAATGCCATCATAAGCGAATGTAGGCATAGAGAGAGGGGTGGGGTGGGATATAACTCTGTTTTTAATTTCATCTCTTAAGCTGAGTAGAGGCCCCAGAGGGTCCTTTATATTTTCCTCTATACCCTTTTCTAGCCATTGGGTTGGCCAAAAAGTTCATTCGGGATTTTCCGTAACATCGTACTAATTTTTCGGCCAACACAATGTGAACGATTTCATTAAGGGAAAAAAAAAAAAACAACTGAGCTACTGAATTGATATGGACTCAGCCCTGGTGATCAAAGTAAAGTAAGTCAAGTTCTGATTTCAGTCTTAAAAATCTGTGGCTGAATGACTCACTTTGCGATCCATGTGCCTCAGTATCAATAAAACATGAAAAGTACTTTGTAGGAATTTCATCTGGCAAGTTCTCAGGGGAAAACATACTTTTAGAAATGAAATTACATTAAATCATGAGACACATTTGGGCGTGTTACCTGTGTTCCCACATTTTATGGTTTTCTTTAAACTCACTAACATTTTTCATTTCTGGGGGAAAAAAAAGCATCCTGGGACTGAACATGTTTTCTGCTGCTTCATAAACAAAGAGAAGGTATAACAAGGTATAAATCTTTAAAAAAAAAAAAAAGTATAATGTCAAGAAATGATTCACAGGCTTTCCCCCACTTTGTTTATATTTAGGAAGCCTTTAATGAATATCCACTTAAATCTATCTTTCCCACCTTTCCATCTTCATTTTATACGAAACCGCACAAGGTTGGGAAAATGAGTCTTTTTAGTGACAGTGGACTTCCATTTCACTTATATGCTTTGAAACTCTGGCTACACTTATCAGCCTGGTCTCCAGCTATCTCTGAGACAATAACACTTCAAATGCAAAGCACTACCTTCAGAAATGTTTACACCAAGTATTGCCTTATGAGAAACGGAAACACCAGCACAATGGAAAAAGCCTGAGACTTATTTGGAAAATGTATAACTGAGTCTAAAAAATTAAGTCAAATCTCAAAAATGGTCCTGTCGGGAATTGCCTGGTGGTCCAGAGGTTAGGACTCTGTGCTTCACTTCAGGGGGCCTGGTGGAACTGGTCAGGGAACTAAGATCCCGCATGCCGCAGCCAACAAAACAAAACAAAACAAAACAGGTCCTGTTTATAGAAGTCAACAATTCTAATTCTATACCACATGTATATATCAGCTGCCCAAGTCCTGCAAAAGAGCAGTAAAACACCATTGATTTCTAAACATGAGTTCCTGTAGCACTTATGTTCTGCAAGGGCAAGAAGTTAACAGATGGTTTACTAGCAATATTATCTTTAAAAAGTCCAAAAGGATCCAGTAAAACGCAACTATGAGTGGTAAATTAATATAACTGAATGAAAAATTAACTTATTTTTTCATTTATTCTTCACAAAGTGATAAACATCCCAAAGTTAAAAAATTAAAATCCTCACATTCAAATTCCTATAAAATAGTCAACTTCACCTACAGATCTGCCTTGCCTCTGTCAAGATTTTGTTTCTTTGCCTTCTATTACTCACCAACTCCATCTGGATTTACCGGTCTGGAGATGTCAGCTTGCCCCATGATTATGTTGTCTGATGTGTCTCACAACAACAAATTGTCCCCGATCAAAGCGAACTTTTCTTAAACGATAAATCCACATAAGGAGGGGACATGCACTCCTCTCTCAGTGTCACCGCCAGACATCAGGAAATGGCAGGAAGTCAGTTCATCTGCAGGAGTTTCTGTTTCCCTGTATCCCGGACAAGGCACTGGTGTTTCTCACAAATATGTCTTCACGCTGGCTCTCTTCACATAGGAATGCCTGTCATTCCAGAGTGCACACTGTGAAGAACTCAAGTGCAGGAAGGGGAGGAGACTGCCAACCACATTCTAGCTGCTGAGTGGTACAGCCCTCAAAGTCCACACCTACTTTTTCTGACACTGAGCTGGGTTACAACTTTCCAGACTCATAGTCACAAAGAAAGGGAGGCTGCTCAAGAGTCTACGAAAGAATTTGTAAATTTAATCACACAAAAAACATCAGGGTTATGCGTAAGCAGGCTGATGGGAGCAGAAGTCCATTCAAAGGTACATTTTAGATACAGGCTTACCTCAAAATCAGACCATTCTGACATTTCACTGCTTGCTCTAAAACTGTATTTTGTACCTGTGAGTGGCATACTCAGAGCAGAATGAGATCTGTGTACTGGGAATTAATAACATTAGGAACAATATTTTAGAATTAAATATACCTTTTCTAAAAATAAAAAGAAATATTTCTGAAAATTTTGCTTACTAAAATAGTAAACTTGAAATAAATATTTGTAAGGTATTATGCAATATTTCTCTTTCTGCTAAAGTTCAATAATGATCTTGAGGAACACAAAACTATAGGGAGTGGCCCTACGTGCTGCATATAATACATAGGCAGTATCAGCTAACCACATGCAGCAATGGAAGGGCCAGCCTGCATGCTGATTTTTCGTTTTTATTCAGATATAACTAATTTATATACAGCCATATAGATAAATATTAAGGATATAGCTTGATGAATTTAACATCTGAAGGTAAAGGGGGAACTAACAATTTTGAGCACTATATTAAGGAGTTTTATACTGTCTGTGTCCTTTAATTATCAGCACAAATAAACAGGCATTGTGAAGAATATATTATTTACCCTATTATCAGATGAGAATAAGGCTACTGAGGTCAAATCCTGTGTTTGTCAAAACCCTAATATTTCATTAACAAATGACAGCTACCCCTAAAACCGAGCTTTTAGTTTAAAACTTTGTTCTCCAAACTGAGATTCTGGAAAGATTTCTAGTATCTGGATTTTTCCTTTGCCTTTCCTTAGCACCTGTTCCTCTTTCCCCATTATCTTATCTCTATTATCTGCTTTTGGTTAAAAAATAGCGAAGGTAAGGAATAAGAAAACGACAATGCTAAGGCATCAGTAAGGAAAAAAAAAGTGTACACTTGGGCAAAACTCAGTTGTTAGTACTGGTAGTAGTAAAAAAAATTATGATATTGACCATTAAAATAGGAAAGAATAAAAGGAAAAAAACAGCAAAACTTTACATTAAAAGAATGTTCCAATCTAAGAATGTCAAATTCCTTCTAAGCTGGCCCTTACATTTATTAGCCTAAAAGCAGATCATGTGCAAGAGCACCACCCACTACTGTAAAATGGGGAAGCAAAAGGTGGAAATGCATTGCCCAGCACCTAGTAGGTGCTCAGCATACTGTAGTTATCATCATCATGCAGACAATACAGCATATCGTTTAAGAAGATGAGCTTTGGAGGCAGACTAAAATTTTAATTCCAGATCTATGACTAGGTGTTAACACTAGGCAAGTTATTTCACCTCCTTGAGCCTCAGTTTCCTCATTTGTAAAGTGGGCATAACAACACTTACCGGTACGAGGCATTAAATGACATGAACAGAAATAAAGCACTTTGTAATGTGCCTGGCACATGGAACGCTCTCAAAAAATGCAAGCAATACCTATCACAGCTGTTACAGTAGAAAAAAAAAGTCAAAAAAGGAGAGGGCAGGTCAGGGGCAGCCAGACAATGGTACATGGCAGAAAACCCAGTCATTACAAGGAGCTTAGTCAGAAACGGAAGAGGATGACATTTCTGTACCATGAATCCAGAGAGCAAACTGGAAGAAGCAGTCCAGGGAGGAAGTCTGAACACAATCAGGTTGGTGCACAGAAACATTAAGCAGATGGAACAGCCCAGATGTGTGTACTATCATGAATTAGTTCAAACCAGGCACATTAAACACACATACACATACACACACACACACAGAGCCCAGAAACAGTATTATAGAATCTAGTTCATGTTGACAGAATTATACAAGAGTAGAACAGATAGATTTAAGGATCCTCATATGGCTGCTGTTTACCACCTGCCAAATTTAAATGTCCAACTTGACTTGGCTCACTGCTGATCTTGGGTATCTGAAAGCAGCAATAAACTCAAAGATTAGAAAAAGGATTCTTCGTGATCATTTGGCTCAATCTCCTATTCTTTACAGAAGAAGGAAATTGAGGGTTCAAGAGGTTAAATGCTTTGCTCAGAGACAAGACTAAAACCCAAGTCTCCTGATTCTAACTCCAGGACTCACTTTGGCTCTTGTATAAATGGCCAAGGCAATATTTATTTCCTAAAGATATATTCATTTCCCAGGGAAGTTCACACTCTACAACAATGACAAATCTCTCAGAGATTCTAATTCTGTCGCCTATAGACCAAACCAACACATGTTCCCTAACCAACATGTTTCAGTTTCATTTTAACAATCAATATTTACTTTGTGCTGACAAAAGCAGACAAGCAGGGAGAGGGGAAAGTATTGGCCCACTGATGGCTTTAAAATTTAACAATAAGGCCTTATGTTCATTCTAGTTTTCCATGCACTACAGTTTAGAAATGCAAAGGTAACTCTCACTTCAACTTTATAAGAAGTAGACAACTCTCTCTTAAGTGTCACCTAATAAGATACTCTCTTTTTAGAGTACTTTTCTTCCACAGCTTATTGCCTCAAGGAATGGGGCAAGGGGGCAAGTAACCGATTAAAATTTGTGAATCTCTTCCTATTTTATTTAGGGAAAGAGCAAAAAAGGCCTTATAAAGTTTAATATGCAAAGGAATCTAAGTTACAGCTTAGATTTAGATAGCAATTGAAGCCTCCAACCAGTCTCATTTTATCGAAGAACTGTTTCTAAACAAACACTGCTGAACATTCAAAACCTTTAGTGACACTTACAATTCCAAAACTTTTTGTTGGCTAGCACATCAGACACTAACGTGAGAACATGCTTTATATTGTCAATAAACAGTTTACAAGAACAATCACAAAAGTATAATGCTTCCATGTAAATGTGCTTTTATGCTGAGGTACCAATATAAATTGGCTTACCTAGGAGAGTAAGCTCTTCGCTATTTCAATTACATCTCCCTCAGCTTAATTCAGCATACCACTTTAAGTTTGAGATGTCTCAAGGAGGTGAGCTCTAGTGAGAGGTTGGGAAGACAGTCACTTTCCTCTAGGAAAGGCTGACCAACAGAAATTATTAACAGGTCACACAGATACATATTCAAGTAAAAGACTAATTTTCAACTTCTTTATATATAATTGAGGGTGGGAGCAGCTTTCTATTCTTTATTTCACCATCTAACTCTAATCTAGTCTGGCTGGCTCTGAATAGGAGATAACATCCTACAATTAATAACCTATGTCTCATATTCCATGTGGAAATTAGAATGCTTTGCTAGTCACTTGTAAACTCTTCATTGTCTCATCTATTTGTACAAACCACTCCCTTGGCCTGGAATTTCTTTCCCAGATCCATCTAGGGAACTCCTACCCATCCTTTAAGAATTGGCTCAAATGTTGCTTCCACTATTAAGAGCCTTTTCTTAGTCACTCAAGCAGAATTCAGACAAAGATTTCCTGGTCACTGATTATGTGCCCAACAATGCGCTGGAACTAAAAAGAATAGTTTTTGTCCTTAAGGTGATTACAGTTCAAATAAGTAGGATCGACAATAGAGCATGATAAGTACCTAGGTGCTATGCAAACACATATTGATGGGGCTGGGGGCATCTAGCTTTCTCCTGAGAGATGAGAGAAAATATCTTGAATTAAGTGACTTCTAAAATCTGAGAGAGTCAGTCACAGAAGGAATACCAGAGGTGAGAAAAAGGTAAGGGCAGCAAGAGATAAGACTGGAGAGGTAAAGAGCTGATCATGACTGATGGTGCCGGATTATCACCCTAAACTGCAATGATCTTCCGACTTCTCTGCTGGGCAGAAACCATGATGTGTTTACACTTAAGCCCTTAGTGCCTGGCACGACTCAGTGCATGGTCGACATGCAAAAAGTATTTATTAACCTTGAGGACAAGGGAAGAAACAGCATTCCTCAACTTTAAGCTTTGCTCACAGAATCTGGTAGCAAAAGACAGTTAAGGCGAAAAGTGCCACAGACGAAGGCTGGAAGAAATGTCAAGACCACAGACTAGTTTATCATTCCAAACAATCTTGAGAACTACTGTGAAACTCTCAATTCTGTGTGAAAAAATGGCATGCTTATGATGGTTTTTGAGAATTTACTGCTTTGCAAGTCGTAATAACTTTCAAAGAAGACAAATGTGTCAAGTGAATGTTTACATAAACCCTCATATAATCACGACTGCTAGGCTCAAGATCCTCAGCAGAAAGCACTTCTACTCCATGTGAACTAGCCGGAAGAACAGGCTGAAAGACAGAGATTAAAGTTAAGGGGGAGCCCCTGTACCACCAGATACTCATCCCTCTTACTCCCAGTGACACTGGTTTCTTTCTGTGGCTGGCTCATTGGAGGCAAAAAATGAACACACGTGCCGCCTATTCTACATCAAATACTGTAACTCTTGCCCCCTGCCTACCCCCACTTCCAGAAGGAAGCATGGCTTACCAACGGAGGAAAGCTTTCGAGGCTTTGGAGTTACATATACATAACTGTAAAATTTCAGCTTTTCCATTTGCTGATTAGGTGACTCTGAACAAGTTACTTAACTTATATGAGATAGAGATAATTACTCAGAGTTTTTGTGAGGATTAAATAAGAGAAATCTCTAAATTATAGTCTGATGACTGAAAGTGCTTAATATATTTGGATCCTTCTCACCTCACTTAGATTCTTCATATAAATGACTGCCCCCCCCCACCGAATGCTTACATTTAAGTACCACCGTTCCTTAGGAAAAAATGGGGAAGTTCTGCTATGCCTTTACATCACAGTAGCTATACATATGGCAGGCATGAAGTAATGTATACGTTTACAAACCTACAGTATGTTGGACTGTGTTTATGGGAGAAAGAAACTGAAATTATGCCAGCAGGACTGCTTTCAGATCCATGGAATAAGAGACCCCAGGCTAGGAAATTGGAGCTACAGAAATTCTTTTTGCTTTCTCTTAAAGTTTTTGTGTCGAAGACAATAAATTCTTAAGGATGCTCTAGTGGTCAGGAGATGTTTCTAGAACTGAGGAGTTAGTTATAAAAATTATAGTAAACAGGAAAGTTTCAGTTAAGAAAGACGAAAGGTTTCTCTCTGATTGGGTTAAGGGATTAGGTAGTTCCTCAGAGTACAGTAGAGTCAGTGGAAAAGGTAGGCCTAGATGAAAATGAGAATTAGCTGAATGGGGGACTTCCCTTGTGGCTCAGTGGTTAAGAATCCGCCTGCCAACGCAGGGGACACGGGTTCGAGCCCTGGTCCAGGAATATCCCACATGCCGCGGAGCAACTAAGCCCGTGCACCACAACTACTGAGCCTGCGCTCTACAGCCCACGAGCAACAACTACTGAGCCCGCACACCACAACTACTGAAGCCTACACACCTAAAGCCCGTGATCTGCAACAAGAGAAGCCACGGCAATGAGAAGCCCATGCACCACAACGAAGACCCAACGCAGACAAAAATAAATAAATTAATTAATTTGTTAAAATCTTAATTAAAAAAAAGAATTAGCTGAATGGAGATGAGAAGAAGTGGAAAAAAAAAAACTGAGCAAGGGGCTTCCCTGGTGGCGCAGTGGTTGAGAATCTGCCTGCCAGTGCAGGGGACACGGGTTCGAGCCCTGGTCTGGGAAGATCCCACATGCCGTGGAGCAACTAAGCCCGTGCACCACAGCTACTGAGCCTGCACATCTGGAGCCTGTGCTCCGCAACAAGAGAGGCTGCGATGATGAGAGGCCCGCGCACCACGATGAAGAGTGGCCCCCACTTGCCACAACTGGAGAAAGCCCTCACACAGAAACGAAGACCCAACACAGCCATAAATAAATAAATAAATAAATAAATAAAAATAAAAAAAAAAAACTGAGCAAAAAGATTCACAGGTTGTGTGGATGAGGGAAAAAGGGAAATGAGAAGAGGATACAAATGACATTTATCAAACTTTAATCCACTATGTGACATCAGGCACCTGAATCAAATTATTGCCAAGCTCCCTTCAGGTTCTGAAATTCTACAGCAGAGTCAAACTAACGACAACCAATTCAGTGTTCTGTTTCAAATAATGGTTCCAAGAAATGTTTTATTACGGAAGAGAACAGTGGTCATGGTGCACTTTATATAGCTAATCCAACTCAATGCTTGCCATTGAATGCAAAATAAGTGCTTAATGAATTGGGGTATTACTATTGGGAAACCACAATCCTCATTTATTCGTTCCACAAAAATGTCCTGAGCACCTCTAAAGTATCAGTTATTGTTCTAGGTGTTGGAAACACTGACTGGATACAAAGAGGGAAAAATCTATGCCTTCTTTCTAGTATGTTAGATGGTGATAAGTGCTATAGAAAAAAAATTATTCAGGGAAAGGAAATACGACGGGCTGAGAAAGACGGTGCTAAATTATAAACTGTGCAAGCAGAAGGGCCTCATTGGGAAGATGACATATAAACAAAGACCTGAAATAAACAACACATTCCTCAATTAACGTACTAAAAGTAAATATTAATTACAACTATAGTATATTTTAATGACTGGTCAGTGAAGTAAGGGTTATCAAATGGGCTGCTCAGTTCTCAAATATTTAAAGATGTGCTGTCTAATACTGTGGTCACTAGTTACGTATGATTATTTATATCTATATTAATATTTAATACATTTATACTAAACACAATTTGCAATTCAGTTTCTCAGTTGTACTAGCCACATTTCACACATGGCCACCACACTGGACGGTGCAGATCTAGAACATTTCCATCACTGCACAAAGTTCTATCAGATAGGCCAAACGCAAAGTATTTTTAAAGCGCACTTACAAGTCTTCCAGTAACAATGCAAAGCAGAGTATTTCATCAGCATGTGGCATCTATTTTCCATGGCACCAATGACTAAACACCAACTACTAGAGGCAGTATACTCCGAAGGAACACTGACAGTAAAAAAAAAAAGTTTCCTTTTATTCAGTCACAAACTATTGAGCTATTTATACTCACAATCTTTGATACTCTTACTTTAACAGTTGAATTACTGTTTCTTTTCCTAGTAACACTTAAGTAAAGTCTTTGACTATTAATAACAACTCAAAGCTCAAGGAAGGATGGTTTTATTTCAATTTAAAGATCTACTGAGAATTATATCCATTTGTTACCAATTGAAAATTAACCACCTCCATCTTACTGTCTGTCCATTTAACATTCTATCTACCCCAAATAGTATTTTTTCATGTAGTTACAATGAAAGTGATTGAGAAATCTTAATCTTAAAGAAAAATATTTAATAAAACCACATGATATTCATAAAAACTAAGTCCCAAGTGGCCTCTGTCTACTAAAGAACCTGGAGGTATCAGTGATGTGTAGAAACTAACCAGTCAGAAATCAAGGAGCTGCCCGTCACAGGGCTTTGAAACACTGAATGTTCTCCAGTAAAGTGGCATTCATTGTTGATGACTCAGAGATGACTACTAGTCACTGCCACGTCTCTCCTTCCTTCTCTCTCTTTCATAACTCTTTCTAACTCATTTGGTTCTCAGTTTCACTTTTAGACAGTGAGAAAGAAATCCAAATATTACCAACACTCAGCCACATACCCAGTGGAAATACAATAAGTCTGATGATAGCTATAACATTTGTAAAAATTATTCAGGAATTTCTAACAAGAAATCTCCTTAAACATTCTTTTCCAGTACACGTGCAGGAGAATACAGACTGCATCTTCTACTAAATAAAAATTCTGAGTAATGAACACCTGGTTACACTATGAGTCAACAGTAATTCCACAAAAGAACAAAGGATGACCATATAAATGGTGTTTCTATCAAACTTGCTCCAGTCAGTAATTCAAATGTACTTTATTCTTCGTTTTTCATGTAAGAAATACCCATCTCTTTTATACCATTCTCTTCCCTCAAAACTCTCAAACTTTCACAACCACAGAACCTAGGAGGTGAGGTACAGGAGAAAAAAAAGATTATGTATATAATTTCTAAATTCAAAGAGAAATAGTGTTTTGGATTATACATACCTTTGCTTCTAAATCTTGTAAAAAAAAAAAAAGTAACAGTGAAACACATTAACACTTTAGGAAAACAATGTATGAGGTCAGAGAAAATATGAACAACCTGTCCCTTTGCTCATCTGTCTACGTTAAAGCAATGAGCCCACAATCCTAATTTAACCTTTCTGAAAAGCTAATCTTTATTAGTGCTACCGGGTCTATAAAAATGTAGTCACCAAATAAAACCATCCAAGATGCAAATCTGATTACTGTTTTTTCAGCCTAAAAATAAGTTCCTTTGTTGAAAAAGCCCCAAATCAAACAGGATCCAATTACCTATTAAACACTTTACCCATTCTCATCTTGTTCCCAGGTTTAGGCACCAAGAGCCTTCAGAATACCACCTATCCTAAAATCCAAATTGCTGACAACCAAGTTTGTTGTGTTGATTTGTAGTGAATGAAAAGAAAAAAAGATAAAGGGCTAAAATGATTCTTCTGGGATTTATTCACTTGGGACAAAAAGTCTTCTATATCCTTAAACAATTTTATAAATCCCAGTTTGACAGAATTTATTTGTGGATCACAGCTTTCAAATGTGACATCCTTTTATGTGTGTTTGGGACAGTAATAATTTCTTTCTTACCTGACTCCAGTTTTGTCCCTTTCTGATCTATTCTCAACAGTGGTACCACCACGACCTTTACAAAAACACAAATCTGACAGGGCTCTTCACAGCTTATTAAAAATCCTTCAAGACCTGGCCCAATGTCTATCTTTCTTTCTTTCTTTTTTTTAAAAAATTTTTACTGGAGTATAGTTGATTTACAATGTTGCGTTAGTTTCAGGTATACAGCAAAGTGAATCAGTTATACATATACATATATCCACTCTGTTTTAGATTCTTTTCCCATATAGGCCACTACAGAGTAGTGAGTAGAGTTCCCAGTGTTACACAGTAGGTTCTTATTAGTTATTTTATATACAGCAGTGTGTATATGTCAATCCCAATCTCCCAATTTATCCCTCCCCTCCTTCCCTCTTGGTAACCATAAGTTTGTTTTCTACATCTGTGACTCTATTTCTGCTTTGTAAATAAGTTCATTTGTACCATTTTTTTAGATTCCACATATAAGCGATATCAAATATTTGTCTTTCTCTGTGTCTTACTTCACTCAGTAGGACAATCTCTAGGTCCATCCATGTTGCTGCACTAATGCCTATCTTTCTGTCTAACCTTTTCTCTCACCACTCTCCCATGCCTGCTGTCTTTAGTCCTATTCCAAACCACTTGGAATTCTTAAACGATGATATATTTGCCCAGGTCTATCTATCTATGCATCTGCTCTTCTAGCTGCCTAAAATGTCCTCTCCCTCCATTCCTTAATCTGGCTAACTCCCACTCCTTCAAAATTCAGTTTATGTTTCACTTCCTCTAGGAATCCCTCCTTGAACATCTACCTTTCTATACTTAAGACTGAATTATGCACCCCTTCGGTACTCCAAAGTCACCCTGTATATACCTCTACATATAGGGGTATAAATCACTTTTGTTAAAATTATCTACTTACTTATTTGTCTCTCCTACATTCTTTGAACAGAAATTGTCTTTATATCCTCAGCTAGTAACATACTTCTCAGCACACAGAAGGCATTCAGTAAATATTTTTTAAATGGAGGGAGGCAAAGGGAAAGTAAGATCTTTCACTAGTTTAGCTTGTTAAGTGTCCCTTTCAGGTTATGGAGTATTTGTGTTGGGAAACATGCCAGGCCTGTAGGTACTGAACATACTATAATAAATCACTGAACAGTTTCATGACAAACAGGAAAGAAAAAGACAGATATAATTGAGATTATCTTGCTAACTTAGCTATGCGTTGCATGTTACTATAAATTCACTTCCATAGATGCTTACAGTGACATAATCTTTTAATTACTGTTGCTTTTAGACTTATAAAAAACTGATTTAAAAAAATAGCTCTACTTTTCTTCTAGTTCCTAAGAGAAACAAAAGGACTAAAGTAGCATCGCCAGTTTTTTTTTTTTTTTTTTTAAGAGAGAATCTTCTACTTTTATTTATTTATTTATGTATTTATTTTTGGCTGTGTTGGGTCTCCGGTTCGTGCGAGGGCTTTCTCTAGTTGCGGCAAGTGGGGACCGCTCTTCATCGCGGTGCGCGGGCCTTTCACTATCGCGGCCCCTCCCGTTGCGGGGCACAGGCTGCAGACGCGCAGGCTCAGCAGTTGTGGCTCACGGGCCCAGCTGCTCCGTGGCATGTGGGATCTTCCCAGACCAGGGCTCGAACCCGTGTCCCCTGAATTAGCAGGCAGATTCTCAACCACTGCGCCACCAGGGAAGCCCCGCATCGCCAGTTTTTAATCACTCAAAGCTGATTTCTGGTCTCTGCTTCTTCTCCCCTTCATTCCTGTTTTCTGGTTTCTGATCATTTCATTAAATGGTAAAAGTTTCCATCAAAAAAATCAAACAAAAAGAAAATGATACTAAACTCAAAATGATTTGCTGTTACATATGAACATCTCTAACAAAAGATCTCATGAAAAAGAAAACTAAAGCTTAGAAAAGGTAAATTAAGTTCAACTTCCTATGCATTCCTTCTCCCCATTCTCTATGAATAATAACAGCTAACATTAATCGACCATGTATTATAATGCCAGGGACTATTCTAAGTGTTTTGTTTTGTCTAATTCTTACAACAAGGCTATAAGAAGGATACCATTTATTATCCCCATTTAGTAGTTGAGGAAACTAAGTCACCCAGGGGTAAACCTGTCCAAGGAGTTCATAGCTAATCAATGGCAAAGGTAAAGTTCATATCTAAGTAATCTGGATGTGAATCTCCACTCCCAACTACTACAAGATAGTCTGTACTACAAAATGGACTTTGAATTCACACAATACTTCCTAGATGTTTAGATAAGAACATTTATTTTTAATATAAAAACTTTAGGAGGTAGTACTTTAACAAAAGTAAAATTCAGGTACAGACAGTTACGTGAATTGCCCAAAATGACAATGTTAAAATTAAAAACACCAACAATTTGTTCTCTTAGCTTACCCCTGATATTTCCAGTATGACTACCAAAAAGAATGATGCTTCTTATCTCAAAATCAATTTTTAAAGGAATTACTTAGAAAATAAGTGAAAGGTCTAGAATCAAGAAAAGTTGGCTATATGGGATACAGACATTTCTACTACCCCTCGAACCAAATCTAGAACAAAAATACTTCAGTCCCAATACTGCATGAGAAACCCAAATTACTGAAGCACAGGTTTACACCTTTAACCCACATGTATGCTACCGGGAGCAATCATTATTAGCAATGTACAAGTGTGCTTCACCACCAGGTACTGTCTATCCATACTCCCTAAGGTACTTAGGAGCCCCTAGTTTTTCCTATTTCTCCATGTTCACCAAATTTTCCTGTTAGATACAAGACAAAAACAATTAAAACAAAAAAACTCTACTTAAAGTCATCAGTATTAAACTGTTCAAACAACACAGATATAGAAAAGGCAATATAGATGCTATAAAGCAAGTTTTGTTTTAATAATTTCCTTAAGTACAAGTCATGTTGAATAACATGGCATGAAATTCCAATAACACAATTATTTTTATCTGTATAAAAACACTTATTCATTCTGCCTAGCATTAATAGTTTTTAATCTCCTCTTTGAGTGATGAAACTATATCTATATCTTATTCTTTTTTAAAAATTAATTTTTATTGGAGTATGGCTGCTTTACAATATTCTGTTAGCCTCCACTGCACAACAAAATGAATCAGCCACACATACAGATATCCCCTCCCTTTTGGACTTCCCTCCCATTTAGGTTACCACAGTGCATTAGGTAGAGTTCCTTGTGCTATACAGTATGTTCCCATCAGTTGTCTATTTTATACATAGCATCAATAATGTATATTTGTCAATCCCAGTCTCCCAGCTCCTGCGTCCCCACCCCTTTCTCTCTTGGTATCCATACATTTGTTCTCTACGTCTATGTCTCTACTTCTGCTTTGCAAATAAGATCACCTATACCATTTTTCTAGATTCCGCACATATGCCTTATTATACGATATTTGCTTTTCTCTTTCTGACTTACTTCACTCTGTATGACACTCTCTAGGTCCATCCACGTCTCTACAAATGAACCAATTTCATTCCTTTTTATGGCTGAGTAATATTCCATTTATATATGCACCATATCTTCTTTACCCATTCCTCTGTTGATGGACATTTAGGTTGCTTCCATGTCCTAGCTATTGTATGCTGCTATGAACATTGGGGTGCATGTGTTTTTTTAAATTATGGTTTTCTCTGGGTATATACCCAGTAGTGGGATTGTTGGGTCATTTGGTGAAAGTATATCTTATTCTTTTTTTTTGTTTGTTTGTTTTGTCCTTCTTGGCAGCTAGGGCAATGTGCCTAGGAAAATTTATTAAATGAATTAATGAATCATTCAGCCAGTCAATCACCCATCCATCCGCTTTTTCACCTTTTGATTGGTTAGGGTATGTAGTGAGTATGACAATAAATTATCAAGCAAAACCAACTGGACTTCACTGTAACCAATGTTAGGCTACTGGCCCTGGATGCATTATGAGATTATAACTAGAAGTAACAAGCACACACCAAAGCACTTCACTCCAGCAAGAATGTCTTTTCTTTGGTGCCACTTTTCTCTTTTACTATTTAAGACATAATTCTTACGGGTTCTTGCTATTCAAGCCCTTTGATTTCCAGCTCTATACTGAAGAGGGAAAAGACTGACCTGGGGTGGGGGGCGGGGTGTAAAATGGACAAAACAAAGCTGCTAGACCCATCTGCTTTACACCATTTAAATTCTTTTGGGAGATCAAAGAAGAAAAACAGAAGATACACGATCATCAAAAGAAACCTAAATCTGAAATTTTATAATGTTTAAATAGTCAAATAAAATGTAGTATTATTTAATATTCTCATGCAGTAAAAAAAAGAAAGCTGTAGCTACAGACTGCAATCTGATATGATATCACTCTGGCTACCAAGAGATACACACACTAGTTTGATGAGGAAAAAACAAAACACAAATCTTTGGGACTTCCCTGGTGGTCCACTGGGTGACTCCACACTCCCAATGCAGGGGGCCTGGGTTCGATACTTGGTCGGGGAACTAGATCTTGCACGCCTGACGCAACTAAACAGTTTGCATGCCACAGCTAAGAATCTGCATGCCGCAACCAAGAAGCCTGCATACCACGACTAAGAGCCTGTATGCCACAACGAAGATCCTGCATGTCGCAACTAAGATCCGACGCAGCCAGAATAAATAAATATTAAACACACACACACACACACACACACACACACACACAAATCTTCAATGAGGAACTGAAGGCCATCAACATCATTCCACAAGGTAGTCCATTATACTACTATCCCCCTCTTTTAATGGAAGCCTCCATTACGGGGTGTGTACGTGTGTGCACATCTGTGCGTGTTTTGGACTCCACTGATGTTTCATGTTGCAATCTTGTAAAACCTACCCTGCCTTTGAATCAAGTCAAAGCTCTATCATGAAAGGCTATTTTTAGTATGATAGAACTCTAGAGGCCCAAGAAGCCATCCACTGAGGTTGTTTTGAAACTAATGGTCCCCTGCCTAATGGGAAATGTTCATACAAGTTTTATTACCAACTTTTAAATCCCACTGATCATACTTAACCTGAATTTGAAGTAAAGTTGAGGAAAAACATTTATTTATATTTTTATTTTGGCCGTGCCATGGGGCTTGCGGGATCTTAGTTCCCCGACCAGGGATTGAACCCGTGCCCCCTGCAACAGTGCAGAGTCTTAACCACTGGACTGGCAAGGAAGTCCCACTCATCACTTACTATTAAACCATAAAAATCTCAAAAACTTTAAAGTTTTCTTTTCTTTAATAAAAATAATACACACTTTTAAATCTGAATATGCCAATACACTGTGCTGTGCACACTGCTCTTTATCAAGGTTATTTCTTTAGGTAAATGGGTAGATGGACACTAATAAATTTTCTTATTTCTTGATGTAACGCCTTTATTTACTTATCTATGATAGCAAATTTCTAGTTTTATAAGTTATATACTTTTCTTATTAAGATCATTCATAGGTATTTTATAATTTTGGTTGTTGTAAATACTTTTAATCCCCTTAGTTTTTAAGATATAATTTATTCTAATATATATAAAATTTTAATGATTCATTTTTGAACATTTAGTTTGCATTTATCAGCCATGTTACTGAATTCTTTTTCAGTTGATTCTTTTGGGAATATTTTTCTGAAGAGAGAATAATATTAGCCAATAACTATGTACTTATTTTGTTCGTTATTGGAAACATACCTCTAATGATTGCTCATCTCACTGCACTAAGAACCCCCAAAATAATGTTAAATAAAGTAACAGTGGGCATTCTTGTCTTGTTCTTGCTCTAGTGGACATTTCTTCAATATTTCACTGGTAAGTGTGCTAGTGTCTCTTGGTTTCAGATAGCTGTTCTTTATCATATTAAAGGATTATGTAAGCATATTATAAAAGAAAAAAATGAACTAAAAGGATATACACAACATTCATGTTATGGGTTGTCACTGGAGAGTAGTGGTCAAAGGAGATTATATGTAACTTTTATAAATATGTCCTCATGTTACCAATTTTAAAATCAATTGAGTAGACATATAGGTGCTTGTTATTATTTAAATATTTTAGAATAAAAATAAATTATCCTATTCTTAGTGTAATAAAAGCTTTGAGTGGAATAGTTGAATTTTATCAAAAATTTTTGTGATCAGTAGAGATAAGCATATCGCTTTCCTCCTGTTTTTTTGACTTATCAATGTACTAATGTGTTATTATTTATAGTTTCCTTAATACAATACTTAGATCTTGAAAGAATTCCTCTTGGTTATATTCTTTTAATATACTGAGAGATCTGACATATCCAATGGGGAAAAAAGCAGTTCTAATCAGTATGTTAAAATAACTATATAGCTATAGTAATATAGTTATCTATAACTATATAGATAACTGCTCTGGAAAAAAACATGGAAGTAAATATATCAAAATATTATCCGTAGTTACCACAGGGTGGAAAGATCAAGTGTGACTTAAATTTTTCTACTTTACACCACTTTATATTTTCTGGAGGAAATATGTATTGTTTTTGAAATCAGAAAAAAATGTAATAATGACTTGTTGAATTTAATCTGCAAGTACTTTATACAGACTTTCTACAACTATATTCATTAAGTGAGATAGGACAAATTTCAATTTTCTTTTTGCACTATCTTTGTCAGCTCTCAGTTATCAAGATTTTGCTAATTTTATAAAATAAATGGGTGTACTTTCTTTTTCTCTACAGTGTGTGATATAGCATTGTAATTATCTGCTTCTTCAAACTATTAATGAAACTGTCCATAAGACTCACTGGGGGATTTCCCTAGTGGTCCAGTGGTAAAGAATCCGCCTTTCAATGCAGGGGACACGGGTTTGATCCCTGGTCGGGGAACTAAGATCCCACATGCCGCAGAGCAAATAAGCCCACGTGCCACAACTACTGAGCTCGTGCACCTCAACGAGAGAGCCCACGTGCCACAACCTACAGAGCCCATGCACCCTGGAGCCTGCGTGCCACAACTAGAGAGAGAAAACCCGCTGTCACAACTAGAGAGAGGCCTATGCACCACAATGAAGAGCCCACGTGCTGCAACAAAAGATAGCGCATGCCTCAACAAAGATCCCGTGTGCTGCAACTAAGACCCGACACAGCCAAAAAAAAAAAAAAAAAAGAAAAAAGAAAAACAAACAAAAAACAACTCACTGGGTTTAGATACATTTTAACATTTCGACCATGCCTGTTAGTCTATATGGGATTTTCATGTCTTGAGTCACTTTAGTAAATTATATTTCCCTAGAAAATTACCTATTTAATCAGGAATTTACTAATAAAGGTGTCAAAGTATTCAGTGGACAAAGGAGAATATTTTCAACTTCGTATCATATCCAAAAGTTAACTCGAAAAGAATCATTGACCTAAATGTAAAACCTAAAAAGATAAAACATCTTGAAGGAAAAACAAAAATACCTTTCTGACCTTGAGTTAAACAAAGATTTCTTAGAAGATAAGGAACACTAACCAAAAAAGAAAAAATTGGACTTCATCAATTAAAAACATCTGCTAATAAGACAAACCACAGGCTGGGAAAAAAACATTTGTGTAGTAACACTTATAAAGAACTTTTATGTGGACCATGTAAAAAACTCTCACAACTCAATAATAAGAAAATAAGTCAATTTTTAAAAAGATCAAGATCTGAACAGACATTTCATCAGAGAAAAGATATGGATGGCAAATAAACACATGAAAAGTTACTCAATATTATTAGTCATGAGGAAACTGCATATTAAAACCACAATGAGATACCACTATACACGTATTAGAATGGCCAAAATCCAAAACACTGACAGCACCAAATGCTGGAGCAATAGGAGCTCTCATTCATTGCTGATGGGAACACCAAATAGTACAGCCACTCAGGAAGACAATCTGGCAGTTTCTTAAAAAACTAAACATACCCTTACCATACATTCCAACAACTGTACCCCTTGGTATTTACCCAAATAATTGAAAACTTACATCCACACAAAACCTACACACAGATGTTTATAGCAACTTTATTCATAACTGCCATAATTTGGAAGCAACCAAGATGCTCTTCCGTAGGTAAAGGATAAATAAGCCATGATACATCCAAACAATGGAATATTTTTCAGTGCTAAAAAGAAAAGAGCTATCAAGCCACGAAAAGACATGGAGGAACCTTAAATGCATACTACTAAGTGATAGAAGTCAATCTGAAAAATCTACGTATGAAAAAGCTACTGTATGATTCCAACTTTATGACATTCTGGAAAATTAAACTTAAAAGCTTTTGCACAGCAAAGGAAACCATAAACAAGACAAAAAGACAACTCTCAGGATGGGAGAAAATATTTGCAAATGAAACAACAGACAAAGGATTAATCTCCAAAATATACAAACAGCTCATGGAGCTCAATATCAAAAAAACAAACAATCCAATTTAAAAATGGGCGGAAGACCTAAATAGACATTTCAACAAAGAAGACATACAGATGGCCAAGAGGCACATGAAAAGATGCTCAACATCACTAATTATTAGAGAAATGCAAATCAAAACTACAATGAGGTATCACTTCACGCTGGTCAGAATGGCCATTATCAAAAAATCTAGAAACAATAAATGCTGGAAAGGGTATGGTGAAAAGGGAACCCTCCTGCACTGTTAGTGGGAATGTAAATTGATACAACCACTATGGAAAACAGTATGGAGGTTCCTTAAAAAACTAAAAATAGAACTACCATATGACCCAGCAATCCCACTACTGGGCATATACCCTGAGAAAACCATAATTCAAAAAGAGACATGTAGGGCTTCCCTGGTGGCACAGTGGTTAAGAATCTGCCTGCCAATGCAGGGGACACAGGTTTGAGCCCTGCCTGGTCCGGGAAGATCCCACATGCTGCGGAGCAACTAAGTCCGTGCACCACAGCTACTGAGCCTGCGCTCTACAGCCCGTGAGCCACAACTACTGAGCCCGCTTGCCACAACTGATGAAGCCCATGCACCTAGAGCCAGTGCTCCGCAGCAAGAGAAGTCACTGCAATGAGAAGCCTGCGCACCACAACGAAGAGTAGCCCCCACTCACCGCAACTAGAGAAAGCTTGTGCATAGCAATGAAGACCCAACACAACCAAAAATCAATAAATAAATAAATTAAAAAAAAAAAGAGAGACATGTACCACAATGTACATTGCAGC
Organism: Balaenoptera acutorostrata; assembly: GCF_949987535.1. Lineage (NCBI taxonomy): Eukaryota > Metazoa > Chordata > Mammalia > Artiodactyla > Balaenopteridae > Balaenoptera > Balaenoptera acutorostrata. The sequence goes on along the minus strand of NC_080064.1, from coordinate 22,535,586 downwards.
AGTATTTGCAATAGCCAGGACATGGTACCAACCTAAATGTTCATCGACAGATGAATGGATAAAGATGTGGCACATATATACAATGGAATATTACTCAGCCATAAAAAGAAACGAAACTGAGTTATCTGTAGTAAGGTGGATGGACCTAGAGTCTGTCATACAGAGTGAAGTAAGTCAGAAAGAGAAAAACAAATACCGTATGCTAACACATATATATGGAATCTAAAAAAAAAAAAAAAAATGGTACTGATGAACCTAGTTGCAGGGCAGGAATAAAGAGGTAGACATATAAAATGGACTTGAGGACATGGGGTGGGAGGGGGAAGCTGGGGCGAAGTGAGAGTAGCATCGACATATACACACTACCGAATGTAGAATAGTTGGCTGGTAGAAAGCAGCAGCACAGCACAGGGAGATCAGCTCGGTGCTTTGTGATGACCGAGAGGGGTAGGATAGGGAGGATGGGAGGGAGGCTCAAGAGGGAGGGGATATGGGGATATGTGTATGCATATGGCTGATTCGCTTTGTTGTGCAACAGAAACTAACACAGTACTGTGAAGCAATTATACTCCAATAAAGATCTACGAAAAAATAAAACAAAAAAAAAAAGAAAAAAAAAGGCATGAAAGGAATGAACTACTGATACATGCAACAACATGTATGAATCTTGACAGCTTTATGCTAGGTGAAAAACCAGACAAAAGGCTACATATTGTATAATTCTGATTACAAAAGGTAAGCAGGGAACTTTTGGTATGGAAGGAAGTACTCTACATCTTTTTTTTTTTTAACATCTTTATTGGAGTATAATTGCTTTACAATGGTGTGTTAGTTTCTGCTCTATAACAAAGTGAATCAGTCATACATATATATATGTTCCCACATCTCCTCCCTCCTGCATCTCCCTCCCTCCCACCCTCCCCATCCCACCCCCCCAGGCAGTCACAAAGCACAGAGCTGATCTCCCTGCGCTATGCGGTTGCTTCCCACTAGCTATCTATTTTACGTTTGGTAGTGTATATATGTCCATGCCACTCTCTCACTTTGTCACATCTTACCCTTCCCCCTCCCCATATCCTCAAGTCCATTCTCTAGTAGGTCTGTGTCTTTATTACTCTACATCTTGATTGCGGTGGTAGTTACATGATTTTACGTGTTTGTCAAAAAAAAGAACTATAATATACTTTAAAAGGGTAAATTTTATTGTATATAAACTGTATCTCAATTAACCTGACTTATTTTGAAAAGGAATTCTAAGGAGCACCTTGTAACTGCTTAACACAGACCGAAAGCTCCATAAGAACAGAGATTACATCTTCTCGGTGGAGATTTTTTTTTAATTAATTAATTAATTTATTTATTTATGGCTGTGTTGGGTCTTCGTTTCTGTGCGAGGGCTTTCTCCAGTTGCGGCAAGTGGGGGCCACTCTTCATCAAGGTGCGCAGGCCTCTCATTATCGCGGCCTCTCATGTTGCGGAGCACAGGCTCCAGACGCGCAGGCTCAGCAATTGTGGCTCACGGGCCTAGTTGCTCTGCGGCATGCAGGATCTTCCCAGACCAGGGCTCGAACCCGTGTCCCCTGCGTTGGCAGGCAGACTCTCAACCACTGCGCCACCAGGGAAGCCCCAGAGATTACATCTTATTAGTGATTATAATTAATAAGAATATTACAGCTACTGTATGTTCACTATGTGGTTACAATGCTAAGCACATTATAAGTACTAATTCATTTAATTCTTTTTTTAAAAAATAAATTTATTTATTTATTTATGGCTGCATCGGGTCTTCATTGCTGCATGCGGGCTTTAGTTGTGGCGAGCAGGGGCTACTCTTCGTTGTGGTGTGTTCTCATTGCGGTGGCTTCTCTTGTTACGGAGCATGGGCTCTAGGTGTGCGGGCTTCAGTAGTTGTGGCTCGCAGGCTCTAGAGCATAGGCTCAGTATTTGTGGCACACGGGCTTAGTTGCTCCGCAGTACGTGGGATCTTCCCAGACCAGGGCTCAAACCCGTGTCCCCTGCATGGCAGGCACATTCTTTTTTTTTCCTTTTTAAAATTTTATTTATTTATTTATTTATTTATTTTTGGCTGCATTGGGTCTGTGTTGTTGGGTCTTCGTTGCTGCACGCGGGCTTTCTCTAGTTGCAGTGAGCAGGGGTTACTCTTCTTTGTGGTGCATGGACTTCTCATTGCGGTGGCTTCTCTTGTTGCAGAGCTCGGGCTCTAGGCATGCGGGCTTCAGTAGTTGTGGCACGCGGGCTTCAGTAGTTGTGGCACGCGGGCTCTAGAGTGCAGGCTCAGTAGTTGTGGTGCATGGGCTTAGCTGCTCCGCGGCATGTGGGATCTTCCCAGACTAGGGCTCGAACCCGTGTCCCCTGCATTTGCAGGCGGATTCTCAACCACTGTGCCACCAGGGAAGTCCCAAGCAGGCAGATTCTTAACCACTGTGCCACCAGGGAAGTCCCCATTTAATTCTTATAGCAACCTTGTGGGAAAGGTAAAATTCATATCTGTACTTTAGGGATAAATTGAAGATTAGAGAGTAACTGTCTTGCCCAAAAGGACACAGCCAAGAAGTGGGAGAACTGGGATCTGAACTCAAGTTTGCTTACTCCAGAGCCTGAGGGCTTAACTGGTAGGATACGCTGCTTTGCTGATTTTGCTTAGTGTTTACTGAACAAATGAATGGATGAGGAACAAGTCAACTATGATGGAGTTTGGTAGGGTAGGCTGAATCTATTGACAGTTCATAGGAAGAATAAAACATATATATATATTTAAAAGGACACATTATTAAGTAGAGATGTAAAGTGGCAATTTTAGGTGTAGCAGGTAAGCTGTGAATGTAGAATGACCATGATAGTCTTTAATATCCTTTAACAATACCCTTTTATTCTCTTTTACCTCCTTTAAGAAATTATTTTACATATTTTAATTTTTGACACTGAGGAATACAAAGAAGGAACTAAAATGCCTATAACCCGATAATCCAGATAAAATCCTTTTTTACATTTAAAAAACCAAAAGTAATACATGTATATAGATGAAAATGCAAACCATACAGGAAGATACAAAATGATAAGTGAAAACCGTCTATCCTTCCTTTTTTTTTTGCCGTGCTGCGCAGCTAGTGGGTATCTTACTTAGTTCCCTGACCAGGGATTGAACTCAGGCCTATGGTAGTAAAAGCTCAGAGTCCTAACCACTGGACCACCAGGGAATTCCCACTATCCCTCCCTTTTAATTTTCATTCTTATAATCATTGCCTATGTAGTGTCCAAGACACATTAAAAAAAAAAATTATTTATTTATTTTGGCTGTGCTGGGTCTTAGCTGCGGCATGCGGACTCTTAGTTGTGGCATGCGGACTCTTAGTTGCGGCATGCGTGCAGGATCTAGTTCCCTGACCAGGGCTTGAACTCCAGCCCCATGCATTGGGAGCACGAGTCTTACCCACTGGACCACCAGGGAAATCCCTGTCCAAGACACATTGATGAAGGGCTCAGTATGCAGAAATAAATTCAGATGGAAAATCATCTACACATTTAGTCCACCTATCATACTTTCTATGATTTTCTAGGGAGTAAGTAGCAATCAGAAGTGATGAAAAGTGGTGAGACGGTCCAGAATGTCAGCATCACTACTTTTCAGGCTTGCATGACTACAAAGATGGCTCATCTTTTTCTATTGACAGAAAAAAAATAATTATAGGGCATCTGTGTTATTAAAGTTCATAGTGTTCTACTATAAACTGGTGTTCTATGCACTTTGTTTCCCTTAAGATTGTTAATTCTATCTTATGCGGAAAATTTAAAACCACTATAAGAAATACATACAAATATTGCCTACTATTGAGCAGTAGGATATAACAGTAAAAAGATCTTGCCCCTCATAAGTTATACTCTTATCAGGAAATAAGATGACAGAAGATATTTAATATATGTATAATAATGCTATATTAAATTTCTACTGAACACCACGGGGAAAAAAATAGAAGTAACATCATTTTTGGCATTGTTTAATTCCAGAGGAATTTATCTCCTACACCTTAAGAATCTCAAAACTAATTAAGTTCATATTTTGCCTTCATTCTTAAAGAGAAGGGAGGGAAGGGCTGTGTTATTGGCATATTTTGAGCTTCAAGTGCTAACAACATGATAACATCACAAAAAATTTTCCCGTGAACTTATAAGTGAAATGCATTAGTCTTGAGCATGGTTCCTTAACAAATGTCCTTGAAAGGTTAGGAAAACCCCCTTTAAAACATAATAATGATTTATAAATTCAGATTCAGAATAGGAAGAAAACAATTGACTTTATTTGTTTTGGATATGGCTTCTGTTTTCCACTTCAACAAACTGATTCTCCTATTTCCTATGTGATACAAATTCTAATCTAAAGGAGATATTACCTTGTTAAATCTGTTTAATCTGTTCCCAGAATACCATGCATATGAATAAAGCCTTTGCACCTAGCTTTAAATTCAGGCTTCACACCAACAATCTATCTCATTAAATAATTATTTCATCAAACACAACCAAAAAAATTTTTTTCAACAAACTGTGCTCTCTCCTGTGGAAGGGAGGGTATATAGAAACTTAATGAGGTTGTTAGAAAATTTAAAACATTTTGAGAAGGCAATTTAGTGTATACAGATCCTCTCCTACCCCAAAAAACCTTTTAGAAGAAGTTTCATATGCCAGGGTTTCAGTCCCTTTTCCTGGGCGTGCTATGGAGAGAATGGCTGTTAACCCATAAACATTTGAGAAGGGAGGAAGAAAGAAAGCAGAAGCAGGAATAAGCCATTTTTAAAAGTAGCGGGGTATGAAGCATCACGGTAGCTTAAAATGTATACATATTTTCTCTGGACCCTGCCTTCCCCCAGCACTTATGTACAGTGTAGCCCTTACTTTAAAAAAAAAAACTAGTAGCTTATACCAATATAAATTAACAATGAATACTTTCACTGTATTCTACCAGGTCACTTTGAAAGGAAAGGGAATAAAATAAGGAGAATCAGGGTAAAAGCTGTTTGATTCCTTTACCACTTTCCCCACTCCATGACCTTGAATGTCTGTCCCATACCAACCCTGGCAGAATTCTGGAGGCCTGTTTTCTGGAAGGGATAAAACAAATGGTCTCTGGACTGAACGACTCAAAAGGCGGTTGACGGTGGGAACAGAGCATGAAAAACTGAGGGGAATTGAGTGAACATGATGAATACTGAATGCAGCAACCCTCCCAGTCTTCATCACCCTTTACCATCCAGTGATGAGAAGACTCCACCCCTTGAACCCTGATACTGATAACAGACATGTTCCTCAACAATAGGGACAAGAAGCTCACACTATAGTAAGGCCCAAAGGCAACCAGCCTATGCATTTAAAGCTTCTAATTTAAAGCTCACCACTCTTAATCACAAGCAGACAGCTAATTAGTAATAATTAGTAATAGACTTCAGAGGAAAACTCTTACATAAGAGAGATCAAAACAAACAAAGGAAAACAACTTTGGGGGAAAAGAGCCTATGCAGGGCAAAGTAAATCTGTTGAAACAATAAAGAATATTATGAAAGAAATATTCAGAGAATAAGAAAGACCTCCTAGGGACTTCCCTGGCGGTCCAGTGGTTAAGACTTCGCCTTCCAATGCAGGGGGTGTGGGTTCGATCCATGGTCAGGGAGCTAAGATCCCACATGCCTTAAGGCTAAAAAACCAAAACATAAAGCAGAAGCAATATTGTAACAAATTCAATAAAGACTTTAAAAATGGTCCACATCAAAAAAAAGAAAAATCTTAAAAAAAAAGAACTCCTAGAAATTAAAAAACATAATAGTAGAAAAGAAAAATTTAATAGAATATAAAGATGAAGAAATCTTTCAGGAGGTAGAGCTAAAGAAAAAAAGAGATGAAAATTAGAGAACTATTTCAGGAGTCCATCATCAAGCAGCTATTGGCAATCAAGAAAGAAGAAGAGGGAGTTCCCTGGTGGTCCAGTGGTTAGGAATCCACCTCCCAAAGCAGGGGACGCGGGTTTGATCCCTGGTCGGGGAACTAAGATCCCACATGCTATGGGGCAACTAAGCCCGAGCGCCACAGATAAGACCCGACGGAGCCAAAAATAAATAAATAAATAAATATTAAAAAAAAAAGAAAGAAAGAAGAAGACATGGGATTTAGGAAACAAAACAGCCAACACAGGAGAGAAGCAGAGTTCCCAGGTGAATAAGAATACCCCAGGATGACAGCTCTGTACCACACACAGGGGGACACCTGTCCATATTGGAGCAGTGTGACTCAAGAGACATACTGAAGGCTATTGTCACCAAGATCTCTGCTGCCGTTTACTCTCTTTTTAAAGATAAGAAGATAGTGCCCAGGTGAGCTCATCTTGACTAAATGCTGGTGAATTTCTTCTCAAAATACTGAGCTGCCTAATGAGCTCAGAACACGCATTTCACCCACAGAAGTGTTCTTTAACGTATTCCTAAAAGCTTCAGGTAGGTCATGATCAACTTAGGAGAGACCACAGAGCAGCTCACTCCCTCTGACCATACTTCTGCCAAGCGTCCAAGACTGAAGCCCTGCCCAAACAATTTCCAGGACTAAGTCTTGACTCTCTCCATGACTTCCACAGAAGAGACTCTGAAAATTAGGAAACTGAAGCAGGTATGGTCCACTGATGTCTGGGTATCCCCAAGATCCTTTCAGAACCCAAGAGGTACAATGATATACTTAATAATACTAAAGAATTAGTTGCCTTTTTCACCGTGTTGACACTGGTACTGAGGGTACAAAAGCAATGGTGAGCAAAACTGCTGGTACCTTCACACAAATCAAGGCAGCAGCAACAAACTGTAGCAGGATGCATAATCTTCACCACTACATAATTACAGTTAAAAATAATGCCAATTTAAGAATATCCTTGATAAAGCCGTAAAAACTATTATTAGTTTTAATAAATCTCAAGCCCTCTATGTGTCTTTTTACTATTTTGCATGATGAAATGGTAAGTACAATGGTTACCTTCAGGAAAGGCACCTGCGTAATTGAGTTGCAAGCTGAACTAGCCACTTTCATGAAATACCACTTTTACTGGAAAGATTGAATGACAAACTATGTTGTTCAAGCTTAGATATTTCACAGATATTTTCTCAAAAATGAATGGAGCCTGTCACTACAAATAAAACCGACAGTACTTGTTGCCAGTGATATACGTCAAGCTTTCAAGAGAAAATTCGAATTTTGGAAAACATATCCACTAGAGTGAGCCTGCCAACTTCCCAATATTTAAAGACTTTTCTGATGAGATCAGTGGTGGCATTAACAAATGTGATTTTAAAATATTATATAATAAAATGTGTAAACATCTGTCCATGTAAGAAAGGTCCTAGAGGCCTTAGGTCTGTCCCACTAGAACGTGATGGGTAAAAATCTCTCACTTTAATTTTCAGAATGCAACAAATAATTCTTTTCCAATGTATCTACATAACTGTTAGTTAACCTAACTGTAACAAAATTCTCAACCATCTTCCAGGGGCTCCATCTTCTTAGAAACAAATTCATTTTACATTCAGAATTCTTTTCCTTGTCAAATGGCACTGAGTGGACCATAACTCAATAAACCAGATTCTTATCATATGTATGTTTTGTGAGCAATTAAAAAAAAAAACCCTACAAACTATTATGCATAAAATAAGCTACAAGGATATATTGTACAACACAGGGAATATAACCAAATTAAATTAAAAAAATAAAAATAAAGTATAAGGGCTTCCCTGGTGGCACAGTGGTTAAGAATCCGCCTGCCAGTGCAGAGGACACGGGTTCGAGCCCTGGTCTGGGAAGATCCCACATGCTGCGGAGCAACTAAGCCCGTGCGCCACAACTACTGAGCCTGCACTCTAGAGCCCCCGAGCCACAACTACTGAGCCTGCCGTGCTGCAACTACTGAAGCCCGCGCGCCTAGAGCCCGTGCTCCGCAACAAGAGAAGCCACCGCAATGAGAAGCCCGCACACAGCAACAAAGACCCAATGCAGCCAAAAATAAATAATAAATAAATAAATAAAAGTATAAGAGGAAAAAAATCCTCTCACTAGCACAGAAGACAAACCTTTTCTCATATTAGTGATCAAAAGCACATATTAATTTATATTTCAACTGACTACTAGACAACTATGACTTCCATAGCAACTTTCCCTTTGGTATTCTCTAGTAAATTTAAATTATATTTAAATTTAATTTAAGTTGAATTTAATTAGTTTAATAATAAGTTTAATTAATTAGATTAAATTCTATTTAAGTTATGTTTAAGTTAGGTGAGGTAAGGTCACTCAGCGGAAAAAAAATGTTTCCCATAAAAGCCTTTGGAGTTGTCGTACGTTACACTAGTTTATCATATGGACATGTTCTTTAGGATTTGTCACCAGGCAACTATATCAACTCGATTCACCAAATTGTTCATAAATAACGCCCTTAAGAATTAATCTGTAAAGAAACTGCACATTTATGAATAAAGTACTGACTGCCCTCTAGTGTTCAAAATAAGGATTTCACTGATGAGCTAGATGCAATGTACACTACAGGGTGAAAAAAGCCAAACTCCTAAAGAAGCCATTTAGGGTCATTAAAATCAGAGGAGAAATTCTGATCTGGCAAGGTTTTCAACAACAGTCTTTTCAAAGCAAGACAACAAGCTATTAATCTGAGCTATCTGATTACTTACTTGTACCAGGTGCCCAAAGAGCCTAATTTCAGTCATCTACAGTAACTGTGTGTGAGTAGAATATAAATTTGGAACCTTTTTACACTACCACTTCAAGTTACAATGCCATAAAATGAGATTCAGACTTTTCCCCATTTGGTAAAGAAGCACAAAATGCTCGAATCAAAACCTGCCTCTTGGGACTTCCTTGGTGGCGCAGTGGTTAAGAATCCACCTGCCAATGCAGGGGGCACGACTTCGATCCCTGGTCCGGGAAGATCCCACATGCTGCAGAGCAACTAAGCCCATGCACCACAACTACTGAAGCCCATGTGCCTAGAGCCCGTGCTCCACAAGAGAAGCCACCACAATGAGAAGCCTATGCACCGCAACTAGCCCCCACTCGCCGCAACTAGAGAAAGCCTGTGCGCAGCAATGAAGACCCAACACAGCCAAAAATAAATAAATAAATAAATAAAATGCTGTGAATTCAGAACACAATGATAAAAAAATAAAATAAAAGCCTGGAAAGCAGCTAAGATGTCTCATCTTAGAGAATTTTAAAACATGGTAGAAATACCATTTCTCTCCTACAGAGAAACTTTTTAAACCACGGATATAACTCTGCGGATACTAAAGAAACATCAATAGTTTTCATAAAGCTTCAATAAACACCCCAAGGCACAAGTGTTCAAAATCGCCTACTAACTATCCTAGACCATATCTCTCTTTGAAATTGCAGTCAGTAGGAAAATGGAGTTCAACACACAGTGACTGATTTTTAGTCAAAAAGGTAGATACCAAACCTTTGTGTATCTAGATTTATATTCCCTTAACCATGTTGTTACAGAATTTAAAACTTATTATTTTAACTTGTCAACTGGTTCTTTGCTGTATTTGAAGTAACTAACATTCTAGAGCATTAGGTCTCAAAGTGTGGTCTAGGAACTACTAGAGATGCCTCACAGCAATGTCAGAATTACTTTTCATATTACAAAAGTGTTATTTGCCTTTTCACTCTCATTAGCTCCAAACAGTCAATTCTCCAGAGTCTACAGAGTATGTGATAACAAAACACATTAAATGCAGAAGCAGATATGTGACTCCAGCTGTCTTCTATTAAACCAGATATTAAAGAGATCTGCAAAATGTAAAACAATGCCACTCTTCTTGTTACTCTTTTTTATTTGGGGAGTTATTTTTCATTAAAAAATTTTATTTATGTAACATATAATGGGTTTATTAATGTTATTTTGAAATGAATTAATATTTTTAAATGTCTATTTTAATTTGTAATATAGTAAATATCAATAGATACAAATCATACAAACAAAGCTCTTTGGGGCCCTCAATTATACTTAAGAGTATAAAGGGATCCTGAGGCCAAAAAGTTTGAGAACTGATAAACTAGAGAGCTTAGCACACTAAACATGAAAAAAATCAATTTATTCTCAAAGCTTTAATGGAGGTAAGGATAAAACACAAATATCATTTACTAAGAAAAATATAGGTGATACTCACCAAATGGATCTTCCATGCCACTATTAACCAGTTTAGGGAGGTGGTATATAGTTTCTAAAAAGAGAAAAAAGTAAATGATACACTTAAAACATAAAATCCATCACCTTTTATATTTCTTAAAAAATAGACCCAATTCAGTAACACTGATTATAGTTTAAAACTAGAACATTATAGAAATGTACAACTTATTAAGTGAGAACATTGCCAACTGGGATTTATTTTAAGGGGGTTGAGGTACAGATATAATAAGTTCCCTTTCCAATCTCCATCTTGAATTTACCAGAGTGTAAGGAAAAAGGCACGTTAAAAAAAATTTTTTTTTATTTTTTAGGGAGGGGGTACAAAGGGAAAAAGGGAGGGGTGGGGAGGGGGAGAGGGAAGAAGGGAGGGAAGGAGAGAGAGCAGTAAAAAGCCAAATTTTTATGCAAAAATAACCCAAACAAACAAAACACAAAACTCACATAAACATCTGGGAAAGCATATGAGGATATCATAGAATGAAGGAATTGGTTTTGCCTGAGGAAAGTAGAAAGTAGTTCAGTAAGTTAAGAATGCTCAAGTATTAAAACAAAAAAATTTTGAAAAAAGTTGAATAAGTATAGATATTCAACCTCCCTCACCCTTAATCAAAACAAGGATCGAATCTGCCCAATCTTGCTTTTTTATCTCTTTCATAGTTTTGATCCCAAGGGCACTCCTTGATCCCAAGGGCACTCCTTGAATTTTATTCAACAATTTGAATACTAAACTCCAATTCAGAGTCTGCTTTTCAGAGAATATAACCTACTAACAGTTGGGGCTGGCAGTGATCTGAGAAAATTAGGACTGTGAAGGGGTTTTGGAGTTGAATCGCTCACAGACTAGATGGCACTGAGGACCCCACTGGTGGTGGTAGGTAACCAGATAATCCCTAGCACAAGGTGCTGGTCCAATTCTTAAACTTTCACTAGTGGTGAATAATGATGATCTATCTATGGACAGAATGCTCTAGTTGATTGGATTTATGAGGCACTTGAAGAGTAAGGGGGAAATAACTATAATGACAATGGAATTGAATGGCTATTACTAAACTGAACTGATGCTCTAGAAGAAGATAACAAAAAGCTAAGAGTGATTAACAGTCAACTGAAAGTCAAATATGGGGGATTCCCTGGCAGTCCAGCGGTCAGGACTCCATGCTTTCACTGCCAAGGGCCGGGGTTCAATCCCTGGTTGGGAACTAAAATCCCACAAGCAGTGTGGCGCAGCCTAAATAAATAAGTAAGTAAGTATCAATAAATAATTTTTAAAAAGAAAGTCAAATATGAACGTCCCATGGCCTCCTGGTAATTTCTAAAGACGCTCTTTCCTGTGGCAGCAGGAGGAGAGAAAAAGCTGGAGACCAGGCCCAAGAGTTAATCAACAGAGTAGCCGAGCACCAAGGAAGGTTAACTCTCAGCCAAGGGAGGTATGCTATGCCAACGTCAGGGCCCTGACTGGGAAAGAATGAGACCCTAATACATGAGATGGAGACAACTGAGTTGATGCCCCTCCAAAATCTTGAATGCGACAGTGCCCTTGAAACTGAGAAAGTGGCCCACCATCTCTGTAAGAGCTAGCACTCTTCCCGCACTTGAAGATAATGCAGAGGCCTCCCCACCCTGCTCAGTAAACAATGTCCCCTCAGGATCTGCCACCTCCATGCCTCCTAACTTGTAGTAGGTCACAGCATAACCCAGCCCAGATATTTTGTGCCTGATAAGGTCACAAAGGAATTATAATCCAAGGGAGCTGCAAGACTTAGCCAGCATGTACTGGCAGGGGCTAAGTGAGAGCAAATGTGAACTCTGAGGGTGCTTGAACATCAGAACCAGAACATAAAGTTATTGATCACTCTCCGAAGATACAGGATTTAACACCCTGGCAAAAACCTCAGAATATGGTATGAACTTATCACTAGGATGGTTCCTAAAAGCTGGAAAAGTCACGGCCCATGATAAGTAGCAATGACAAAACTGCAGTGGCAGACAGGGGAGGAAGGGATTAAAAGGCTCACTTAGTGAAGCTGGCTTGCTGAAGTGGTCAGAAAAAAGTATTATGTTCCTTGAAATGGCTGGGAGGATACTATAAGGAACGTGCTAGTGAGAGGGGCACCAGCATCATTAAGAAGTTTAAAAGCTGTTCTCCATAGAGAATTGGTTATAAAACTAATGCCACTGGGACTTCCCTGGTGGTGGTGCAGTGATTAAGAATCCGCCTGCCAATGCAGGGGACACAGGTTCGATCCCTGGTCTGGGAAGATCCCACATGCCACAGAGCAACTAAGCCCGTGTGCCACAACTACTGAGCCTGTACTCTGTAGCCCCCGAGCCACAACTACTGAGCCTGCGTGCCACAACTACTGAAGCCCGCACGCCTAGAGCCCATGCTCCGCAACGAGAGAAGCCACCGCAATGAGAAGCCAGCACACTGTAACAAAGAGCAGCCCCCACTCACTGCAACTGGAGAAAGCCCGCGTGCACAGCAACGAAGACCCAACACAACCAAAAAAAAAAGGTTTATAAAACAAAAAAAAAAAACTAATGCCACTGATAGCAACGGTGATGATACAACCCTAAAACAAAGGAGACCAGGCCATGGTACTTAATGATTGAAGCCAGATGGAGACACTATAAACATCAGCAAAGTCAGAGTGGCAGTCAAAGGAATCTGACTCAAAGATCTGTGGAGATAGTTAATAAAGCATGGTGTATTTATGAAGCAAAATAGACAAGCAGCTAATAAGAGCATTTCTCTATCTGTAACATCAAAAGAAATCAGGGATGGAAGATCTGGATGCTGAGGTCAGTCCCCTCAATAAAAAAATATCAGAATCCATGCCCAGTGTCTGAACCTGAGCCAGTTTCAGATCCTGACCCCTTTGACTGAAGGAGGCCAGGTACCCAAGAGAAAAGAACCTGCAACACCAAAGCAAGTATAACAATTCCCTGAGAAACCTATGGCCTAAGAGACCCATATACTATAGGTCTCATGGACTCCATACTCAGAAGGTCCCTGCACTTGAAGTTTAATGCTCTGCAGTCACTGTCTTAAAATTCTTAATAATTTTATCTATGAATTTCTGCTCCATAAGTGAAATCTGAAGGGGAAAATGAAGCACGTGCTGGGGGCTTGAAGCCTCAGCTCACACACAGTCTACCTCTTCCTGTCTTCCCAGGAGCGGCCTCTTGGCCACTCCCTCTGGTCCCACCTGGCCATCCTTTCCCTGCCTGGGCTAGGAGTGCCACATACTTTTGGTGGGCAATTTCTCTCGCCCACTCTCAATCCAGGTGTATTCGGCATGCAAATTATGTAGTCAGCTCTGTCTACGGTCATTTACTCAGGTAACTGTAAACTGCGTAAACGGGAATGCTAACATTTTAAGGACAGGTTGACATTGACACCTGGAGTCTGGAAGTATAATCATGGACTTATGAGGACCAGGAAATAAACTGAGCCTTGGCCAAGATCCAGTTCACGATGGGCCCACTGGGTGTGTGAACACTCCTGGTGGTCATTTCCCTGGACCCTGAATGTATAATTGAAATAGACATACCTGGAAGTTAGTGAGTCCTTGGCCTATGGGATAGGAGTTATACTGGGGAAGGCCAAGTGGAAGGAAGCCTCTAAAGGTGGGTGCCCCATCCCACCTTCCAAGATAATAAACACAAAAGAAAACAATATTGTATTCTGGGGGCAAGGGAGGGGAGATGGCAGAAATTAGTGCTACACCCCCAGAGGATGCAGGATTTACCAGTGTGGTCCCGGCAGAAACCAGATAAATCCTGGAGGAAGGTAGATTACCACAAACTCAATCTAACAGTAGCCACAACTGCAGCTGCCATGCCAGATGTGGTATCTTTGCTAGAGCCGATTAACATAGCCCCAGGAGCATAGTACACAGTCAAAGACTGAAGGAATAAGTTCTTTTTCTCTTATCCCTTCAAGAAAGTAGGATCAGAAACAATTCACATTCACATGGAATGGATTATAGCATACTTTTACAGGACCATGTCAATTTTGCCACTGTCTCATGTAATATAGTCCTATGATAATACGGACTTCTTGTAGAATATCACACTGACCTACTATATTAATAACATCATGCTAATTGGGCCAGATGAACAGAAGGTGGATAGCACACTGAAGGTCTTGACAGAACACATGGACTCCAGAGGGTGAAAGATAAATGCTACAGAGACTCAGGTACCCATTCATCAGTAAAATTTTTATAGGCCCAGTAGTCAGGGGCTTGATAAAACATGCCATTCAAGTAAAGGCATCCAAGTAACCAACTGCATCTTGCACCTCCCACCATTAAGAGGGAAGCATGACACCCGAGAATACTGCTCTGGCTTTTATACCAGGTGACACAAAAAGTTACCAGTTTCCAGAACAGTAAAGGACTCTGCAGGTCTGGATGGTGAGGCAAACAATCTGGCAAATGCTATGGTATTATGGCAAGCCCCAGTGGGAGAATCACTATGCAGACCCCTGGGATCTGGAGCAAGGCCATTCCATTTTCACTGGAAAATTGTATGCCTTTTGCAAAACAACTCCTGGCATGCTACTGGGTCCTAGCAGATATAGAACACCTGACTATGTGACACCAAGTGACCATTTATCCAGAATCACCCACCATGACCTAGGTTCTATGAGACATACCAAGTCATAGGGTTGGGTGGACCCAGCAATAATTCGGCATTAAGATGAAGGTGATACATCCAGCATCTGGCACAAGTAGGACCAGAAGTCACGAGCATGAGCAGATAGCCCAAACCCTCATATCATCTACCACTGTTGCAAAGTGCCCCTTCATTAGCATATACCTTTGGCCGTACTGGGGGGCCCTCACAGCCAGCTGACAAAGGATAAACCCTCACCTTCTTCACAGATAGCTGTAACTGGGTCCAAGTCAAAAATGGACAGTGGTTGCACTACAGCCTCACTTGGGGGTGGCACTGAAGGACAGTGCCCAATGGGCAGAGCTTTAGGCAGACTGTCTATTTTGTGTAGACAAAGAATTGGTTTGAGGTTAAAATATATGTGGACTCACAGGTAAATATCCTGATGTGCTGGTCAGGGGGCATAAAAGGAGAACGATTAGAAAATTAGGGGGGAAAAAAAAAAAGAAAATTAGGGGAAGGAGGTCTTAAGGTAGAGGCACGTGGGAGGATACAAGAATAGACACATTTGAAGATCTTCATATCACATGTTAACAGTCACCAGAGAACATCTACCATGAAAGAAGCACAAAACAACCAAGTAGACAATGACTCAACCAGTTTACATCAGCCATCTTTTGTCATGGCCTCCCCAGTGCTAGAAAAATGAGCATCTGAAAGAAGGTGGTCATGTGGCAGAGATATACTCTATGCATAGACAACAGTATGAAGTCCTACTTACCAAGTATGCTCTAGCTACTGATGCCACAAAAAGCCCGAATGGCCAGCAACAAACACAAAGCTTCCAGTATGACATCTTTCAAGGAAACCAACCAGCCTTTGGATGGCAAGTTGACTGTGTTTGGCCCCTTCCACCCTGAAAAGGTTAACAATTTATTCTGAAAGAAACAGGGGGACTTCCCTGGTGGTCCAGCTGTTAAGACTCCACGCTCCCAATGCAGAGGGCCCGGGTTTGATCCCTGGTTGGGGAACTAGATCCCTCATGCTGCAACAAAGATCCTGCATGCTGTAAATAAGACCTGGAGAAGCCAAATAAATAAATTTAATTTAAATTAATTTAAATAAAAAAAAGAAAGAAATAGGGACATATTCTGGCTGTACGTTTGCCTTTCCTGCCCTCAGGGCTGCCGTGAACAGTACATGAGAGTTAAGGAAATGTTTAATCTACCAGTAAGCATCATCCCACATAACATCATTTCATGACAAGGGACCCACTCTGCAGTAAAGTAAGTGCAAGAGAGGGCCCAGGACCATGGGATCTACTGTTGGTATATATACAACAACATCTAGAAGCTGCTAACCTAAAAGAGCACTGGAATGGCCTGATGAAGGCATAGCTGAAGCACCAACTCAATGACATATTTTATGACAAAAGAGTACCATCTTCCAGGGTGTAATATATACACCAAATCAAAGACCTTTATATGCTACTGGTCTTCAAAACAGGAAAAATACATGGATGTGAGAAATGGGGTGGGGGGGGGGCTAGAAATAGCATACCCTGTTTATTATCAATCCCAAAGACCCACCTGGGGAATTTTTGTTTCCTATCTCTGCAACTCTGGGTTCCGCAGAGTTAAAGATCTTGGTCACCAAAAAAGGAACACTTGCACAGGAGACAAGAGTCCCAAGAGGCTATAAGCTATAGCTGTCACCTGGGCATTGTGGAGTCCTCGTATCCAGGGATCATCAGGCAAGAAGAGGAACTATCATCTTGGTAGGGGTAACTAATCCTCATTATCAGAAAGAGGGTTGTTGTTCCACACCACAATGAAAATATATTTAAAATTCAGATGATCCACTTTGGTGCCTACTGGTATTCCCTTTCCCAATTCTGACAGTACAGTAAACAGACAAGTTGGAAACTCTAACCTGAGAAAAGCATGGTAACCAGTGGTTCAGATCCCTCTGGAATGAGGGTTTGGGTCATACCACTAAGTAAAACCATTGAGACTGGCAGAGATGGTAGCTGAGGGCAAGGGGAATCTGAAAGGGAGAGTGGAAAGAGGTAACAATTATTAGTTGTAACCCTGAGACCAGTTGCAGCAGCAGGAGATAAAGTACTAATCTTCCTCTTCTAAGTATTCCCCAGGAAGAGAGGCCCTCCAGCTACTCTCTCAACTTATATAAAGAAGTAGATGAGACGAATGAAAATGAAGATGCAAAATACCAAAACTTATGGGATGCAGCTAAAGCAGAGCTTAGAGGGAAATTTATAGCTGTAAATACTACATTAAAAAAGAAGAAAGATCTGAAATCAACAACACAATAGTTTACTATAATAGAAGAAAAACAAAATAAATCAAAAGGAAGGAAATAATAAGGATTAGAGTGGAAATTAATGAAATAGAAAATACAAAAATTAACTCAAAATAGGACTTCCCTGGTGGTCCAGTGGTTAAGACTCCACACTTCCACTGCAGGGGGCATGGGTTTGATCCCTGGTCAGGGAACTAAGATCCCACATGCTGCATGGTGTGGCCAAAAAATAAAGTAAATAAAATTTAATTTAATTTAAAAAGTACTTTGAAAAAACTAACTCAAAATAGATAGAAGACCTAAATGTAGGAGCTAAAACTAGAAAGCTCTTAGAAGAAAACATAGGCATAAATTTATGACCTTGGATTAGGCAATGGTTTCTTAGTTATGACACCAAAAGAAAAAAATAGATAAACTTGACATTATCAAAATTAAAAACAGAAAACAACAAGTGTTAGGAGGATGTGGAGAAATTAGAACACTTGTGCATTAGTGGTGGGAATATAAAATAATGCAGCTGCTGGGAAAACAGAATGGTACTTCCTCAAAAAATTTTTAAATTAAAAACAATTACCACATGATCCAGCAAGTCTACTCCTGGGTATATACCCCAAAGAATTGAAAGCAGGAAATCAAACAGATATTTGTACACCTATGTTCATAGCAGCATTATTGACAATAGCCAAAAGGTGGAAACAATCCAAATATCCATCAGTGGATGAATAGGTAAATAAAATGTGGTATGTATTATTCAGCCTTAATAAGGAATGAAATTCTGACATATACTACAACATGGATGATTATGCTAACTGAAATAAGCCAGACACAAAAGGATAAATATTGTATGAATGCACTTCCATGAAGTACCCAGACTAGCCAAATTCATAGCGGCAGAGAGTAGGATGGCGGTTGCCAGGGGTGGGGGGAGGAGTTGTTTAATGGGTAGAGTTTCAGTTTGGGAAGATGAAAAAGTTCTGTAAATGGATGGTAGTAACAGCTGCACGACAATGTGAATGTATTTAATGGCACTGAACTGTACCCTTAAAAAATGTTAAAATGGTAAACTTTATATTATGTATATTTTACTACAATTAAAAAAAAGAAAAAAGAAAATGCCTGAATCTTGGTAAGTACAGTGAGTTTTATGGCATTTTAACTTGCCTGATTCCCATCTCCCTCTCCTCCCCTAGCTTTGTGGCAGCCTTGAAAACCAAGAGCCTCACAACATTAGTTATTAAAACCAGCAGCCTAGCAACCACTGGAGGGGGCAGAACAAATTTGGAGCTCCCCAAAAGCCCCATCCCCAGAGAACTGTTACTATCTGATCTGATAGCACGAAGAAGTTCCATTCTCAGAGTTACTTTATTTGACCTGACTCAGAGCTTGTTTTGTGTGAACGACCTTATCCTTAGCACATTTTTCAAAAATAATCAGTGGCAACTGTTGAACATCCCAACTGCCTAAGGCAGTGATGATACCAGTTAGGGCTAACAGGACACTGACCAAAAAATTTGAATGTTCAGGAATGAGACGTCTATAAGGGGCTTTGAAAAGCTGACATATTCCTGGATATCTAGAAGGACACATGCATTTATGGGCTCAGGGAAAGGCTTAAGAAGGCCCTAATCTCTCACCTCTGGCTGACCTTGAGGTTCTGTGCAAGCAGAAAGTGATGGCTAAGGCAAAGTTGTAAATTGCTTGCAGGAACATTGATGGCATACTGCAATATACACAGAGTACCCTTGGCAAAGGCTA
Organism: Balaenoptera acutorostrata; assembly: GCF_949987535.1. Lineage (NCBI taxonomy): Eukaryota > Metazoa > Chordata > Mammalia > Artiodactyla > Balaenopteridae > Balaenoptera > Balaenoptera acutorostrata. The sequence goes on along the minus strand of NC_080064.1, from coordinate 22,516,646 downwards.
GAAAACTTATTGGTTCAAGGCATTTAAGGAAATTTCTGTCTAATCATTAGCTAACCACTAAGTCAACCAAGCAGACACTTCAACATCTGCACAAAACAAAGCATACAGGCTCTACAGATTTAGTCCAGGGAAGTCACTCAACGAACAGCAATGAGAAACCCACAGGAAGGAGGGGAATCTGATTTGCAGACTTGCCACATTATTTTAAATGCTCATTTTTCAATACAAAAATGAGACACACCAACAGGAAAGTGTGGTGCATATATAGGAGGAAGAAAGAAATCAATAAAACTGTATCTGAGGAAGCCTAGATGTTGGACTTAATAGACAAAGACTTTTTAAAAAAAAATTAATTTATTTAATTTATTTATTTTTGGCTGCGTTGGGGTCTTTGTTGCTGTGCGTGGGCTTTCTCTAGTTGCGGCGAGCGGGGGCTACTCTTCGTTGTGGTGTGTGGGCTTCTCATTGTGGTGGCTTCTCTTGTTGCAGAGCACGGGCTCTAGGAGCGCGGGCTTCAGTAGTTGTGGCACATGGGCTCAGTAGTTGTGGCACACAGGCTTAGTTGCTCCACGGCATGTGGGATCTTCCCGGACCAGGGCTCGACCCCGTGTCCCCTGCATTGGCAGGCGGATTCTTAACCACTGCGCCACCAGGGAAGCCCTAGACAAAGACTTTAAATAAGCTATTATAAATATTACAAAGAAGGGAATTCCCTGGTGGTCCAGCGGTTAGAACTCTGTGCTTTCACTGCAGAGGGCCCAGGTTTGATCCCTGGTCTGGGAACTAAGAACACACAAGCAAAAATTCAAAGAACTAAAGGGAACCATGCCTAAAGAATTAAAGTATGAGGGACTTCCCTGGTGGTGCAGTGGTTAAGTATCTCCCTGCCAGTGCAGGGGACACAGGTTCGAGGCCTAGTCTGGGAAGATCCCACATGCTGTGGTGGAGCAACTAAGTCCATGGGCCACAACTACTGAGCCTGCACTCTAGAGCCCGCGAGCCACAACTACTGAAGCCCGTGCGCCTAGAGCCCGTGCTCTGCAACAAGAGAAGCCACCGCAATGAGAAGCCCACGCACCACAACAAAGAGTAGCCCCTGCTCGCCACAACTAGAGATAGCCCACATGCAGCAACAAAGACTCAATGAGGCCAAAAGTAAATGAAAATAAATTTAAAAAAAAAAGAATTAAAGTATGAGAATGATGCCTCATTAACTAGAGAATCTCAACAGAGACAGAAATTATATTTAAAAAAGAAAGAAATAGATTTTTCTAGATAGGCTCTACAGCAGATTTGAGCAGGCAGAAGAATCAGCAAACTCTAAGATAGGTTAATTGAGATTATCCAATATGAGGAACAGAAAGAAAAAAGCATGAAGAAAAATGAACAGAGCCTCAGAGAACAAATTATCAAGTATACAAACCACCAAGCATACAAACAAGCAAATGGGAGGATGAAGAAATAATGGCCAATAAGTGCCCAAATATGATGAAAAACACATCCAAGAAACTAAATAAAGTCTATGTAGGATAAACACAAAGTGATCCACACTTATGTTCAAGTGCTGAAAGAAAAAGACTGTCAACTGAGAATTCTATATCCAGCAAAACTATGCTTCTAAAACAAAGGAGAAATTATGACATTCCCAGATAAACAAAAACTTAAAGCATTCATTACTAGCAGACATGCCTACAAGAAATACTAAAGGGAGACTTCTATGCTGACATAAAGAGAAACCAGACAGTAACCAGAATCCACAGGAAGAAATAGAGTACCAGTAAGGTAACTACATAGATAAATATAAAAATAAAGAAGACAGTATAGGGACTTCCCTGGTAGTCCAGCAGTTAAATCTCTGTGCTTCCACTTCCGGGGGCAGAGGTTCAATCCCTGGTCAGGGAACTAAGATCCCGCATGCCAGGTGGCACACCCCTCCCAAAAGAAGAAGACAGTATAAATGTATTTTTTATTTCTTCTCCTATATAATTTAAAAAACAATGCATAAAGCAATAACTATAAAACCATGTTAATGGGCTTATAATATATAAATATATAATTTATATGAGAATAAAGCACCAAGAAGGGGAGAAGGAGCCAAGCTACACTGGAGAAATTTTTTTGTACACTACTGGAATTAAGTTGGTATTAATCTAAACTAGATTGTTTTAAGGTAAAATGTGAATTGTAATCCCCAGAGCAACCACTAAAACTAGCTGGGAAGTCAAATTAGTAGAGTGTTAACCTTCTAAGAACAAGTACAAAAGAAATTAGAAAATATGTCACTAATATGGGCAACAGTCATTGGAAACCTCAATACAGTGTGCTCATTTGTGTAAACAAAGCTCCATCCAACCTCTCATGCCAACAGAGCTGAGGTTAGCACTTTTTTTTCATATGTACTTGGCACTGGATAAATATCTGATAAACAAGTGAAATGGCAATAATAACGAAAAATTGAAAATCTGAAATGGTTAATGAAAGTAACAGGATTTACAGGCAGATTGAGAAGGGAGAATCAGTAGTACCTCAACTGTTAATCACATTATCACTAGATAATAGGGATGATGATCCTGGGTTAGCTGATGTAAAGTTTCAATTAGAACACCCCTGGGGGGACGTCCCTGGTGGTTTAGTGGTAAAGAATCCGTCTTCCAATGCAGGGAACACTGGTTCGATCCCTGGTGGGGTAACTAAGATTGAACATGCCGCAGGGCAACTAAGCCCGCGTGTGCCACAACCACTGAGCTTGCGCACCTCAACGAGAGAGTCCACGTGCTGCAAACTCCATGCGCTCTGGAGCCTGCACACCACTAGAGCCCACACGCCATGGAACCTGCATGCCACAACTAGAGAGAGAAAACCCATACTCCACAACTAGAGAGAAACACCTGCACCACAACTAGAGAGAAGCCCGCATGCTGCAACAAAAGATATCCCACATGCTGCAACTAAGACCCAACACAGCCAAGAACATAAATAAAAAACAAACAAACAAAAAACACCCCTGGGACTTCCCTGGTGGCCCAGTGGGTAAGACTCCACGCTCCCAATGCAGGGGGCCCAGGTTCGATCCCTGGTTGGGGAACTAGATCCTGCATGCATGCCGCAACTAAGGAGTCCGCATGCCACAACTAAGACCCGGCAAAGATAAAATAAAACAAACAAACACACCCCTGTCCTCAGAGAATCACAAACAGAAGGGTATCTTGCTGAAGAATCCTGTGTAGTCTTTGCAGAAAATGAGACTACTTTGTGTCTCCATCTAAATGAATGCCTGTGCAAGATAGAAGTATTCCCATGGCTTCTATAACCGTCTATGTGCAGAAGATGCCCAAACCTATACATATGCTCAGTCCAGATCCCTCTCAAAAGCTCAGGGTAAAAGCCAAAGTACTTTCTTTTTTTTTTAAATTTTTAAATTTATTTTTTATTTTTTGACCACACTGGGTCTTCGTTGCAGTGTGCAGGCTCTTCGTTGCAGGCTTCTCTTTAGTTGTGGCGCGTGGGCTCTCTAGTTGTGGCATGCAGGCTCAGTAGTTGTAGTGCACAGGCTCTACAGCATGCAGGCTCAGTAGTTGCGGTGCACGGCTTCTCTCTAGTTGCGGCAAGCATGTTTAGTTGCCCCGCGGCACGTGGGATCTTAGTTCCCCGACAAGGGATCGAACCCACGTCCCCTGCATTGGAAGGTGGATTCTTAACCACTGGACCACCAGGGAAGTCCCAAAGTACTTTCAATAGATGACCATGCTCACATACCCCCATCATGCTCAACTATGCTCTCCCTCCCTTGCTAAAACTTCAGGCAAGTGAGCCTCCTTGCTGTTCCTTGAATCTGCCAGGCATGCTCAAGGTCTTTACACTTGTTATTCACTCTGGAATGCTCATTCCCCAGATATTCATTCCTCAATTCCTTTAGTTCTTTGCTCAAGTGTTGTCTTCTTAATGAAGCCTTCCTTTAACATCCTACTTTTTTTTTTAAAAAAAAAATTTATTTATTTATTTGGCTGCTTCAGGTCTTAGTTGTGGCACACAGGATCTTCCTTGCAGCATGCGGGATCTTTTGTTGTGGTGCGTGGGCTTCTCTCTAGTTGTGGTGTGCGGGCTCCAGAGAGCGCGGCTCAGGAGTTGCAGTGCGCAGCTTCTCTAGTTGGGGCACGTGGCCTCAGTAGTTGGGGCACGTGGGCTTAGCTGCCCCGCGGCATGTGGGATCTTAGTTCCCTGACCAGGGATCGAACCCGCGTCCCCTGCATTGGAAGGCAGATTCTTAACCACTGGACCACCAGGGAAGTCCCTATCATCCTACTTTAAATCGCAATCACCAGCATCACCCCATTCTACCCCTGCTTTATCTCTTTTCCCAGTTTCATATTTCAAAGAGCACTTATCTTCTACATATTGTATAAATTTACTTTTAAAATTATGTTTATCATCTCCTCTCACTAAAATACAAGCTCTTTCAGGACAAGTATTTTGCCTATTTTTGTTCACTGATATATCCCTATAACACCTAGAATAGTACCTGGAAAATAGTAAGTGCTCAATAACAAATATATTTTGAATGAATGAGCTCCAAATATATATATATATATACACACACACACCCAATTCACTAAACATCTCCACTTAGATATCCACAAACCTCCGTTCAACATGCACAAAACAATTCATTATCTACCTCCCACTCATCCTTACTCCTCCCCCTTCCTGCAATTTCCTACCTTACCACCACCCACCTAGTTGCCCAAACCAGAAATCTCATCCTCCACATCACATGAGATATTTCCAAAACATTTTTCACATCCATCTATTCATCTCCACTGCCTGAAGACACAATAGAATCCAAAATAGTCTCACTGCCTCTGGACTTATTCCTCTCTAATCTAGGTACCACAGCTCCAGTAATTAATTGTTAAAGTGTTCCCTAAACTGGGGTCTATGCAACTCTTAAAGTCCTTGTTTTCTTCCTACTTCAACTGAGGTAGTCTCTTGCAGGAACCTCTTCTTCCTGACTTCTAAACATTGCAGAGCTCCAGATTTGGCCCCTGAATCTCATCTCTTTACTATCTTCACTCTCTCCTTCCCTAGAACATCACTGGCATTTTGGCTGAGACAATTCTTTATTGAGTAATGTCCCATACATTGCAGGACATTTAGCAATCCTCACTTAGTATCCTTTACCCCAGCACATTAAGTGCCCATTGCCTCCTCAGTTATTGTGACACCCAAAACCAGCACCCTAAATTTCTAAATCCTCCTAGAGATGTAGTAACACCCCAAATATGAACCCTGACTAGTCATCTTATCCACTTCTATAGATTTAAATACTATATATATACTGATGACTCCCAAATTCATATTTCTAGATTGAATCTCTCCCTTGAACTTCAGACTGGCATATTCACAGTCTACACAATACTTTTACTTAGAAATCTAGTAAGTCTCTCCAACATGTTATACTTTAAAAACCAAACTCTTTGATTCCCGATTCCTGTTCCTCACCTGCCTTCGATAACTGGGGCAATAAGATATTATCACAAACAATTATGTACCATAAATGGACAACACAGAAGAAATGGACAAATTCCTAGAAATGTACAATCTCCCAAGACAGATTATCAGAAAGAAATAGAAAATATGAACAGACCAGTTACTAGTAATGAAACTGAGTCAGTGATTTTTAAAAATTCCCAACAAACAAAAGTCCAGGACCAGAAGGTTTCACAGGCAAACTCTACCAAACGTTTAGAGAAGAGTTAATACCTACCCTTCTCAAACTATTTCAAACAGTTGCTGAGGAAGAAATGCTTCCAAATTCATTCTATGAGGGCAGCAACATCCTGATACCAAAACCAGACAAAGATATCACAAAAAAATAAAATTACAGGCCAATATCACTGATGAACATAGATGCAAAAATCCTCAAAAATATCAGCAAACCAAATTCAACAATACATTAAAAGGATCATATACCATGATCAAGTGGAATTTATCCCAGAATGCAGGATGGTTCAATGTCTGCAAATCAATCAATGTGATGCATCACATTAACAAATAGAAGAATAAAAATCACATGATCATCTCAATAGATGCAGAAAAAGTTTTTGACAAAATTCAACATCTGCTTATGATAAAAACTCTCCACAAAGTGGATGTAGAAGGAACGTACCTCAACATAATAAAGGCCAGTTTTGACAAGCCCATACCTAACATCATACTTAACAGTGAAAAGCTGAAAGCATTTCCTCTAAGATCAGGAACAAGACAAGGATGCCCACTCTCACCACTTTTATTCAACATAGATTGGAAGTCCTAGCCACAGCAATCAGACAAGAAATAGAATAAAAGGAATCCAAATTGGAAAGGAAGAAGTAAAACTGTCCCTGTTTGCAGATGACATGATATTAGACATAGAAAATCCTAAAGACACCAACAAAAAACTACCAGAACTCACCAGCAAATTCAGTAAAGTTACAGGATACAAAATATACAGAAATCTGTTGCATTTCTTTACACTAACAATGAAATATCAGAAAGAGAAATTAAGAAAACAATCCCATTTACAGTAGCATCAAAAAGAATAAAATCCTAGGAATAAATCTAACTAAGGAGGTAAAAGACCTATACTTGAAATACTATAAGACCCTGATGAAAAACTGAAGACAACACAAACAGATGGAAAGATACACCATGCTCATGGATTGGAAAAATTAATACTGTTAAAATGACCATACTACTCAAGACAATCTACAGATTCAGTGCAATCTCTACCAAAATACCCATGGCATTTTTCACAGAACTGGAACAAATCTAAAATTTGTATGGAAACAAAAGACCCCAAATAGCCAAAATTGTCTTGAGAAAGAAGAACAAAGCTGGAGGTATCACACTCCCTGATTTCAAACTATAATACAAAGCTAATCAAAGCAGTATGGCACTGGCAGAAAAACAGACACATATATCACTGGAACAAAATTGAGAGCCCAGAAATGAACCCACACTTATTGGGAAATTAATCTACGCCAAAGGAGGCAAGAATACACAATAGGGAAAAGACAGCCTCTTCAATAATGGTGCTGGGAAAACTGGACAGCTATATGCAAAAGAATCAAACTGGACTACTTTCTCACACCATGCACAAAAATAAATTCAAAACAGATTAGAGACTTAAATGTAAGACTTGAAACCATAAAAATTCTAGAAGAAAACACAGGCAGTACACTCCTAAACATCGGTCTTAGTAATATGTTTTTTATCAAACTAAAAAGCTTTTGCACAGCAAAGGAAACTATCAACAAAACAAAAATGCTGCCTACTGAATGAGAAGATATTTGCAAACAAAATATTCTATAAGAGATTACTATCCAAAATATACAAAGAACTCATACAACTCACCATCAAAAAAACAACTCGATTAAAAAATGGGCAGAGGATCTCAATAGATATTTCTCCAAAGAAGACATATAGACGGCCAACAAGTACATGAAAAGATGTTCAACATCACTAATCATCAGGGAAATGCAAATCAAAATCACAATGAGACAGTACTTTATACCTGTCAGAATGGCTATTAACAAAAAGACAACAAATAACAAGTGTTGGCAAGGATATGGAGAAAAGGGAACCCCCATACACTATTGGTGGGAATGTAAGTTGGTGCAGCCACTATGAAAAACAGTATGGAGATCCCTCAAAAAATTAAAAAGAGCGCTACCATGTGATCCAGCAATTCCTACTCCTGGGTATTTAACCAAAGAAAACAAAAACACTAATTAGAAAAGATATATACACCCCTATGTTCGTTGCAGCATTATTTACAACAGCCAAGATATGGAAGCAACCTAAGTGCCCATCAATAGATGAATGGATAAAGAAGATGTGGTACACACACACACACACACACACACACACACTCACACACTGGAATATTAATCACCTATAAAAAATAATGAAATCTTGCCATTTGCGACAACATGGTTGGGACAAGAGACTTTTATGAGAAGTGAAATAAGTCAGACAGAGAAAGATAAATACTATATGAGTTCACTTATATGAGGAATCTAAAAAGCAAAACAAAGGAACAAACAGAACAAAACAGACAGAGTCATAGATACAGAGAACAAACAGGTGGTTGCCAGAAGGGAGGGAGGTGTGGGGAGGAGAGAAATAGGTGAGGAAGATTAAGAGGTAAAAATTTCCAGCTATAAAACAAATGAGTTATGGGTATGAAATGTACCATTGGGGAATATAGTCAATATAATTATGTAATATCTTCGTATGGTGACAGACAGTAACTAGACTTATTGTGGTGATCGTTTTGAAATGTATAGAAATATCAAATCACTATGTTGTGTAACAGAAACATAGGTTGTAGGTCAATTATACTTCAAAAAATAAACAAACTCACAGAAAAAGAGATCAGATTTGTGGTTACCAAAGGCTGGGGTAGCGGGTGGGGGGTCTGGTTGCAGGCAGTCAAAAGGTACAAACTTCTAGTTGTAAGATAAATAAGTACTAGGGATGTGACATAAAACGTGATAAATATTGTTAACACTGCTCTATGTTATATATGAAAGTTGTTAAGAGTAAATCCTAAGAGTTCTCATCACAAGGAAAAAGATTTTTTTCTTTTGCTTTACTTTTGTATCCACATGAGATGATGGATGTTCACTAAACTTACTGAGGTAATCATTTCATGATGTATTTAAGTCAAATCATTATACGGTACGCCTAACACTTAATACAGTGCTATATGTCAATTATATCTCAATAAAACTGGAAGAAAAAACAAAACAGATAAAACCTCATGTTTTGAACTTCCCTGGTGGTGCAGTGGTTAAGAATCCGCCTGCCAATTTTTCACAGAACTAGAACAAAAAATTTCACAATTTGTATAGAAACACAAAAGACCCCGAATAGCCAAAGCAATCTTGAGAAAGAAAAACGGAGCTGGAGGAATCAGGCTCCCTGACTTCAGACTATACTACAAAGCTACAGTAATCAAGAGAGTATGGTACTGGCACAAAAACAGAAATATAGATCAATGGAACAGGATAGAAAGCCCAGAGATAAACCCACACACATATGGTCACCTTATCTTTGATAAAGGAGGCAAGAATATACAATGGAGAAAAGACAGCCTCTTCAATAAGTGGTGCTGGGAAAACTGGACAGCTACATGTAAAAGAATGAAATTAGAATACTCCCTAACACCATACACAAAAATAAACTCAAAATGCATTAAAGACCTAAATGTAAGGCTAGACACTATAAAACTCTTATTAGAGGAAAACACAGGCAGAACACTCTATGACATAAATCACAGCAAGATCCTTTTTGACCCACCTCCTAGAGAAATGGAAATAAAAACAAAAATAAACAAATGGGACCTAATGAAACTTAAAAGCTTTTGCACAGCAAAGAAAACCATAAACAAGACCAAAAGACAACCCTCAGAATGGGAGAAAATATTTGCAAATGAAGCAACTGACAAAGGATTAATCTCCAAAATTTACAAGCAGCTCATGCAGCTCAATATTAAAAAAACAAACCACCCAATCCAAAAATGGGCAGAAGACCTAAATAAATATTTCTCCAAAGAAGATATACAGATTGCCAACAAACACATGAAAGAATGCTCAACATCATTAATCATTAGAGAAATGCAATCAAAACTACAATGAGATACCGTCTCACACTGGTCAGAATGGCCATCATCAAAAAATCTACAAACAATAAATGCTGGAGAGGGTGTGGAGAAAAGGGAACCCTCTTGCACTGGTGGTGGGAATGTAAATTGATACAACCACTATGGAAAACAGTATGGAGGTTCCTTAAAAAACTAAAAATAGAACTACCATACGACCCAGCAATCCCACTACTGGGCATATACCCTGAGAAAACCATAATTCAAAAAGAGTCATGTACCAAAATGTTCATTGCAGCTCTATTTACAATAGCCAGGACATGGAAGCAACCTAAGTGTCCATCATCGGATGAATGGATAAAGAAGATGTGGCACATATATACAATGGACTATTACTCAGCCATAAAAAGAAACGAAATTGAGTTATTTGTAGTGAGGTGGATGGCCCTAGAGTCTGCCATACAGAGTGAAATAAGTCAGAAAGAGAAAAACAAATACAGTGTGCTAACACATATATATGGAATCTAAAAAAAAAAAAGAAAAAAAGGTCATGAAGAACCTAGGGGCAAGACGGGAATAAAGACGCAGACCTACTAGAGAATGGATTTGAGGACATGGGGAGGGGGAAGTGTAAGCTGGGACAAAGTGAGAGAGTGGCATGGACATATATACACTACCAAACGTAAAATAGATAGCTAGTGGTAGCTAGTGGGAAGCAGCCGCATAGCACAGGGAGATCAGCTCGGTGCTTTGTGACCACCTAGAGGGGTGGGATAGGGAGGGTAGGAGGGAGGGAGACGCAAGAGTGAAGAGATATGGGAACATATGTATATGTATAACTGATTCACTTTGTTATAAAGCAGAAACTAACACACCATTGTAAAGCAATTATACTCCAATAAAGATGTTAAAAAAAAAAAAAAAAAAGAATCTGCCTGCCAATGCAGGGGATACAGGTTCGAGCCCTGGTCCTGGAAGATCCCACATGCCGTGGAGCAACTAAGCCCTTGTGCCACAACTACTGAGCCTGTGCTCTAGAGCCCGCGAGCCACAACTACTGAAGCCTGCGCGCCTAGAGCCTGAGCTCGGAAACAAGAGAAGCCACCGCAACGAGAAGCCCACGCACCACAATGAAGAGAAGCCCCTGCTCGCCACTAGAGAAAGCCTGCGTGCAGCAATGAAGACCCAACAACGAAGACCCAACGCAGCCAAAAATAAATAAATAAATAAAATTTTTTTAAAAATTAAAAAAAAATCTCATGTTCTCTATGTTCAATATAAAAAATAACAAGAACTCGGGCAATACATGTAGAGCACTTACAGAAAGTGGTGGCACATGCATTAGCTATTTTGTATCATCATTTCAATAAAATGGCAACTTAAGTTTTCCAGTGTCTTGGGACTAAAGGAAAAATAGTGTCATATTTATTACTGTATTAGCCTTATTAGTTCTAAGACATGATAAAGACATTTTTAAAAAAATTTAAAGCACAAGTGTCACCATTTTGTGCAGACAAAAAGGCTGCAGAGTATCCTGAGGGAATGGTGCGGATCCTATTACTTTTAACATCATAAATAAAACTTGACTTAAAAGCTAGGGTCTTTGAGGATCCTGAGGCAAAGGGAACTATGTAACCACATCTGTCTAAGCCAAACAAGAGATCTGTTTCAGTAACTCCTGACCTTTTAACTTCTGATTCCAATATCAGAGTCTCAGGTACTCCTTTGCTCTTAGGATGGTGTCCTCTCCAGATGTCTCTGTATTAAATCTATCTGAAGCCACAGATATTCTTTATCAAGCTGAGGAGGAGCTGTAATTTATCTCATCTGAAATACTCTGCATTTAAAACTCCTAATATGAATAATGGCTATAATGACTAAATATTTTTTTATTATTATTATTTTTATTTATTTATTTATTTTTGGCTGCGTTGGGTCTTCGTTGCTGCGCGTGGGCTTTCTGTAGTTGCGTCGAGCGGGGGCTACTCTTTGTTGCGGTGCGCAGGCTTCTCATTGCGGTGGCTTCTCTTGTTGCGGAGCACGGGCTCTAGGCGCGCGGGCTTCAGTAGTTGTGGCACGTGGCCTCAGTAGTTGTGGCTCGCGAGCTCTAGAGCGCAGGCTCAGTAGCTGTGGCACACGGGCCCAGCCGCTCCGCGGCATGTGGGATCTTCCACGAGCAGGGCTCGAACCTGTGTCCCCTGCATTGGCAGGCAGATTCCTAACCGCTGTGCCCCTAGGGAAGTCCCCTGACTAAATATTATATAACATTAAAAATGAACTACAGACATGCCTATCAACATGGATGAACACACCAATATAATGTTGGGTAAATAAAGTAGCAGAAAAATTCAGCAGTGTGAGATCATTGATACAAAGTTTAAAATATGCAAAATAATAGAGTGTTTAGGGATACATAAATAAGTGTAAAAAAGCATAAAGACATACACTAGAATGATAAACATCAATTTTAGGGGTGTGATTTAATCTAGGCAGGAGAAAGGAAATGCAATCATTAAGAGGAACATGGGACTTTAATTCTACTGGTAATGTTTTTGTTCTTAATCTGAGTGCTTGGTACACAAGTTAAATTGTTTTAGTATTCTTTTTTATTTAGATTTCAGAAATTTAATAAAATAAATAAGTGTATATAAAATGTATGTGTACAGTTTAAAGATAAAAATTAAATCAATACTCAGTTTAATAAATAGAAGTTGTTTAATTTAGTCAAAATTCCAATCTTTTCCTTTAAAGTCCAGGCTTTTTCTGTTTTAAAAATTTTATAAAACCTGAGATAAGACATTTTCTTCTAGGGAATTCTCTGGTGGTCCAGTGGTTAGGACTTGGCGCTTTCACTGCCAGGGGCCCAGGTTCAATCCCTAGTCGGGGAACTAAGATCCTGCAAGATGTGTGGCGTGGCCCCCCGCCACAAAAAAATTTTTTTTTCTTCTAAATATTTTAAAATTTTACCTTTCACATTTAGGTCATTAATGCAACTGCAATTGATTTTTATGTATGGTATTAGATAGGGATCCAGTTTTTTCTTATGGCTAAATGATCTCAGTTAATTACTGAATAATTTATCCTTTCTCCACTGATCTGTAATGCCACTTTTTTTTCTTTTTTCATGTATTTATTTTATTTATTTACTTTTGGCTGCTTTGGGTCTTCGTTGCTGCGCGTGGGCTTTCACTAGTTGCGGTGAGTGGGGCTACTCCATTGCGGTGCGCGGGCTTCTCAGTATGATGGCTTCTCTTGTTGCGGAGCACGGGCTCTAAGCGCACGGGCTCAGTAGTTGTGGCTAGCGGGCTCTAGAGCGCAGGCTCAGTAGTTGTGGCACACGGGTTTAGTTGCTCCACAGCACATAGGATCTTCCCAGACCAGGGCTTGAACCCATGTCCCTTGCATGACAGGGAGATTCTTAACCACTGCGCCACCAGGGAAGCCCTGTAATGCCACCTTTGTCACATATCCAAGTTTCCCTATACTCAAAGGTCTCTTTCCCAGTGCTCTATTCTATTCTACAGATCTATTTCTTGATGCCAGGACCAAAACAACCTTGTCTAACGATTACGGTTTTACAATAAGTCCTGTAATCAGTCAGGTAGGGCAAGTTTCCCCATCTTGTCTTCAGAAGTATCTTGGCTGCTCCATCAATGTGTCAAGTTCCATGAAAAAAACTTCTTGGAACTTTTATTAGAATTACATTCAACCTAAAATACAAACTGGGGAGAACTGTCATCTTTATAATACTGACTTTCAATCCATGAATATCATATGTGTCTCCCATTTGTTTAGGACTTCTTTATTACTTCTCTAATTGGACCATCTTTGTCTTTTAAACAGAGAGTTTTGGGGGAAACCTGATCTAATTTATTTTTATTGTGAATAAGAGATATTTGTATCCCTTTCTACCATTTTATTTTCCATTTTTTATTTCTTCCACTTTCCAGTTTTCTTTTTCTTTTGCCTTCTGTTGGATTTTTTTCTCATTCATCTTTCTACTAATTTCTATTTATTTTAATTCTTTCTATTTCTACTTTTTTATTGTCACCCCTGAAAGGCAAAAATGAATACTTTACCTGAAGTCTAAAGTTAATATCTTTACTCTCCTTCTTAATTAAACAAGAACTCTTGGAATGCTTTTACTTCAAACCCCTTCCCTACTTATATTTGAGTACTTTCCATTTTTACATCCACAAATAATATGTTATTATTGCTTTATTAAGTCAATCCTTGTTAAGATTTTCCCCAGCGGACATCATATCCTTTACTCCTCATTCCTCTTTGCATCTCTGACCTTGTTTCCAAGAAGCATTCTTCCTTCTACCTGAAGTACATCCTCTAGAAGTTCCTTTGGTGAGGTTCTGTAGCAATATATTTTCTCAGTTTCTTTGTTTGAAATTTTCCTTCTTTTAGACTTATTTTTTTAAAATATTTATTTATTTTATTTATCTATTTGGCTGTGCCGGGTCTTAGTTTCGGCACGTGGGATCTTTGTTGCTGCGTGCAGGATCTTCGTTGTGGCATGCGGGCTCCTTTAGTTGCAGCGTGCGGGATCTAGTTCCTTGACCAGGGATCAAACCTGGGCCCCCTGCATTAGGAGTGTGGAGTCTTAACCACTGGACCACTAGGGAAGTCCCTAGACTTATTTCTGAAATATGATTTTAGTGGGTATACAACATTAAATTGACAGGTGTTTTCTTTTAGCATTTGTAAAATATTGTTTCACTGTCTTCTTGCCTCCAGTCCTGGCTTGACGGGAACAGCAAACAATCTCCCAAAATGTATATATCCTGCTAGAGGAAATTATGTAGTCTCAGGGTCCATTATAAACCCTTTTTCCGGGACTTCCCTGTTGGTCCAGCGGGTAAGACTCCACGTTCCCAATGCAGGGGGCCGGGGTTTGATCCCTGGTTGGGGAACTAGATGCCACATGCATGTTGCAACTAAGAGCTCACGTGCCACAACTAAAGATCCCGCATGCTGCAACTAAGACCCAGCACAGCCAAAATAAATAAATAAATAATTTTAAAAAATAAAAATAATAAAGGAAATAAAGTAAAGTAGTATAGCTTATCTAACTACGAGGAAACCGGGAAAAAGCATTTAAAAGTCAAACTGACAAAAACAAGTAAAGAAAACTTGTCAACTAAAAAAAAAAAAAGTCAAAGGTACTTGAACTGGTACCTCTCAGGCCTTGAATAGGTTACTTGCCCGCTATATGACCTTAATCTTCAACATAACCATAAGGTAGATATTACCATCCCCATTTTAAGATGAACTTAGGTTATGTGGAAGGTTAAGTAGCTTATCCAAGGTCAATTACCTAATAAAGAGTGAAGCCAGGATTTTTTAATCCAGGCAGCCTGACTTCTGAGTTTGCATTTAAACCATATATGATGTTGCCTGATCCTAAATCAAGGAATGTTAACTGATTTAAGATCTGTAAGAGGTTTACACTCTGCTAAACCAAAGAGCTGAGGAATTCCCTTGTGCAAGAGATTCGTACGTTAAAAGCCCTGATCAATACAGGTTTCCTCTATCTAAAATTGTAAGATAATTAGAATTATTTAAAGCAACAAAAAAAGCACAGCCACTAGTCTAATATGTCTTAGAAGATTCTTCACCAGCTAAACTGCCAAGTGGTTTTTTTTAATTTTAATAAATTTATTTATTTATTTATTTTTGGCTACGTTGGGTCTTCGTTGCTGCACGCAGGCTTTCTCTAGTCACATCGAGCAGGGGCTATTCTTCGTTGCGGTGCTCGGCTTCTCATTGTGGTGGCTTCTCTTGTTGCGGAGCAGAGGCTCTAGGCACGCGGGCTTAGTTGCTCCACGGCATGTGGGATCTTCCCGGACCAGAGTTCGAACCCGTGTCCCCTGCATTGGCAGGCAGATTCTTAACCACTGCTCCACCAGGGAATCCCGCCAAGTGGTTTTAAGATCATATAAAAATTCAACTAGGAGATTACAAACAAATGGATACTAACAGCAGGACATTTCTAGAAAATATGGCAAACCCCTGATACGTGAATGGGTTCATTTCAATTTGCAAAAACTGGAAAGTTGCTCCTGCCATAAAAAATGGCAGGACAAGAAGGAAGGAAAGGCAGTCAAATCCCAAGACACCACCCCTCCTTTCACGAATCCTTGTATGCTCTTCATCCTCTTCCCAATACTATTCCACACCCCGTCACCATCTCCAAATTCTTCTAAGAAATCCCTCCAAAGTCCCCTTCTGGTTCTGCAAATTCAGAAAAGGGTAAGAAATATATTGGTGGACTTTTTTATTCTATGAAAGCACTGATTACAAATGAAACTAGCCAAACAACAAATCAGTTAAATTACTTCATCAAATGCTAAAAATCTTGTTTTGCATGAACACTGCTTTAAGCTAAACATCAGCCATTCATCAATACAAGGATGTGCTGGGCCACACAACATAAATAAAAGTGGATTTACAAAGGACAATCGACTATAATGTTTCTACTTCCTAGCCAAAACCATCTTTTTTTTTTAATATCAAGCAGATTTTAAAATAAAATTTTAGAGGTATATGAAACATTTGTCAATCTGGTTTACATTTAAGTGGTATCTGTGACAATGTCCATAAAATCTAGGGCAAATAATAAGAAAAGTAATCTTAGTTTTATTTTATATCTGCAAAACTAAAAACCTTGGTCTATAGTTTACCTAATAGATATTTAATGCTGCTGTTGCTAATGGTAGCCATAGTCTCGATGGTATTAACATTAGTGCATGAAAATCGTGAAATACAACTATCCCCTTCCCAGCTTTAGCAAAACCGTTCATATGTACCAGGTTCCTCAACTTTAATAACCATGGCTAGGTCAATCTAGTGAGAGAAACACATAAGCGTGCACTGTAGACTAATAATTTCTGATATTAAAAGCAAAAATGGTTCTTTATCTCAATCACCCTAGTAATAGCCTTCATCCTTTGTTTCACTTCGAGTGTCCAAGATAGCCACAAGTTGTAAATACAGATATAAATGAGTCTACCAATATGTGAACCATCAAGAATGAAAAGATTATCTTTCTGCCTTTTCTATTCCTTTTTATGGCACTTCCATAATGCTAGACCCGTGCTCTGCAAAATAACCTTCTTCCTCCTGAGAAAGCACAACAAGTGAATATAATTACTCAGGCAAAAACTAAAGAACAAACATTTACTGGGTAGATGGTTAAGAGAACTCAGATTATTTTCCATTGAACAAATCAGCATAAATAAGTTTCAAATATCATTCACTCACACAAAACTGATTAGTCATTTTGGTCACAAAAGATAATACTGCAGAATTTAATCTCCTTGTCCTTTTGGCTTCAAGTGGGATTAATAATACCTGACCTCAAAGAGTTGTGAGAATATCATGAAATAGTATTTGTTAAAAAAAAAAAAAGTAAAAAATGAGCTGTGCCTGCATACAGTAAGTACTTAATAACTGTTCAGCTAAGCAAGTGGTTATTAAGAACCAATTATTGATAGATGCCAAGTACCGTGCCAGACAGTGTACAAAGAGAAGTAAGTTTATGGTCTTTAAACTTAAAAAGCAACACCAGTAAAGAAAAAGAGATGGTCATGTTAACAAATAGGTATTAATATAATATACGTGCAATAATGTAAATACAGGTAGCAAAGAAAAGGGTTCCCCCGCCTTTCCTGTTTAAACACATATGAGAAATAGGGCTTTACTTCCACATAATGCTAAAGCTCACCCCACTCCTTGATTTTAGTTCCAAATCAAAACTCAAAGCAGATTTTAATTGTCATGAGTCTAAGCTTGACCAGAATACATAATATCTAGAAATATTATCAAGATGATGAAACCAACTTACATTGGCAGAGAAGGGACAATTTAAAGTATCATTTCCATTTATTCCTTGGACTTGACCGGAAAGCACACCATTACAGAAATAAACAAAATTAAGAAACAGTGTATCAACTGCTCTTCCAGAGTGATCTACAATTGCTCAGACAGATGCTACTACCTTAATGTAAGGAATTAACACTGTAATCTACATGTACCATTATTGTCTGTCACCACAGAATCTACCTGTTTGACTGGAAATTGGAAAACTTCTAGTTTCTTAAAATAACTTTCTGGGGCTTCCCTGGTGGCGCAGTGGTTGAGAATCTGCCTGCCGGTGCAGGGGACATGGGTTTGAGCCCTGGTCTGGGAGGATCCCACATGCCACGGAGCAACTGGGACCGTGAGCCACAACTACTGAGCCTGCGCGTCTGGAGACTGTGCTCCGCAACGGGAGAGGCCGCGATAGTGAGAGGCCCGCGCATTGCGATGAGGAGTGGCCTCCGCTTGCCGCAACTGGAGAGAGCCCTCGCATAGAAACGAAGACCCAACACAGCCAAAAAAAAAAAAAAAAAAAAAAACCCTCTTTGCCATTTCTGAACTATTTTTGTTAATACTACATAGAAATTTGGCAGCTACAAATAGAGTTGGTTCACAAAGAACTTCATTTGTTTTCGCCTTACCAGAAAAATGAAACATTATAAAGAGATTTACAGATAAGTTAAAAATGTAAATGGGATTTTAGCAGAAATAAAAAATATTGAAAAATTTTAAAATAGAGATTTACAATCATGCTCTCAGTAAAAGTTTTACAAATGTCTTTTAAAAGGTCTGTTCAATAAAAGTTACACTTGCAAAAAGATTACTTAATTTTAAGCACAAATAATGAACATCTTACATATTACTTAAGGGTAAAGACATAAAAATGGGGGTAATTTCCCTTTTTAAGAAAAACTGTAGGGACTTCCCTGGTGGCACAGTGGTTAAGAATCCGCCTCCTGATGCAGGGGACACAGGTTCGAGCCCTGGTCCGGGAAGATTCCACATGCCGCGGAGCAACTAAGCCCGTGGGCCACAACTACTGAGCCTGCGCTCTAGAGCCTGCGAGCCACAACTACTGAGCCTGAGTGCCACAACTACTGAAGCCTGCGCACCCTAGAGCCCATGCTCCGCAACAAGAAGCCCGCGCACCGCAATGAAGAGTAGCCCCCGCTCGCTGCAACTAGAGAAAGCCCACGTGCAGCAATGAAGACCCAATGCAGCAAAAATAAACAAATAAATAAATTTATAAAAAAAAAAAGAAAACAAAAACTGTAACCTCCTCCTCCTAGTTAAACAGTCCTTCTGTCTAAGTCCATTCACACTAAGCAGTATGAATCAGCTTTGAAACAGAGGTGTGGCTTACTGATAACCAAAAGTACTCTCAGGAAATATCATTAGTGAGTTATAAAGGACAGATCTCAGCAAGGGCAATTCATCACCACTAGCCATGACAAAATCTATACCCAGAAAAATGTAGCGCTGGCATTATGTATATCACATTTTGAGAAAATCCCCCAGAACAAAACATATTTTTAAAAGCTACAGTATTCAGTGATATATCAAATCTTCTTAAAAAACAATTTTGGCAGTGAACATTAACTATGATGAAAATACTATTTATAAAATCTCCAAAAATAATTTTATCCCCAAACTGAAAATGTAAAGAAATGAAATTCATATTTGTTGTCAACTTGACTTTTAAAATAATTATGTGATGAAGACACATGAACAAATAAATGGGAATGATGAGAGGGAATTCACTGAAGAAATACATATGGTTAATAAAGATGAAAATATGTTCAACCTGATTACTAATAAGGAAAATACCAATGTAAAGTGAGTTTTATTTTTATTTTTCTTGCCTATCAGAATGGCTAAAAATTTGAAGATTTAAACTATTCAGTTTGTGGGGGAGAGGAAGGAGAAAAGGAAAGATATTGATCAAAGGGTATAAGATAAGTAAGTTCTGGAGACCTAAAGTACAGCATGATGACTACAGTTAATAATAATGTATTGTATACTTGAAATTTGCTGAGAGTAGATCTCAAATGTTTTCAACACACACGTGTGCACGCTGGTAACTGTGTGAGGTGATGGATATGTTAATTAGCTTGATGTGGTAACCATTTCACAAAGTATATGTACATCAAAATATCACACTGTACACCCTAAATACATACACTATTTATTTGTCAATCATATCTCAATAAAGCTGGAAAAAAAAAAGAATAAAATATCCAGTATTGGTGGTATTCAAGAAACAAAAGCGGCAGTGGGTGGTGGTGGTGGTGGGATGAATTGGGAGATTGGGATTGACATATATACACTAGTATGTATAAAATGGATGACTAATAAGAACCTGCTGTATAAAAAAACAAAATAAAATTCAAAACTTCAAGAAAAAAATAATACTAATGCATAGAAAAGTATTCTCATAAATTAACAGGTAATTTGATGTGTCTTTTTGGAGGACACTTTGGCAGTACCAATCAAGTTTGTAAACCTTTGACCTGGCAATTCCACGTCTAAAGTACAGATATACTAGACTCAAAAAGATATTGTGGCAGCATTATTTATAATGGCAAAAACTCGAGATACCTGAAATGTCTGTCAACAGGAAAATGGCTAAAGAATGAAACCTTCATACATTGAATACCATGAAGACATTCAAACATCTACTATGTCCTGACATTAAAGGATATACTCAACATATTGTTGAATGAAAAAAAGAAACAAGTTGCATAACGAAAGGTAGGATTATAAGGCTAATCACCAAAAGGGTTCTCAGTGGAAGTTTGGAGGGGACAGGAGTGGGAATAAGAGCGAGAGAGTAGGGTGATAAGGACTTTTGCTTTTTATTTTATGTACTTATATACTATCTGAATTATTATTGTATATTTCCTTTATAATCAAAAATTATTTTTAGGGAATTCCCCGGCGGTCCAGTGGTTAGCGCTCCACACTTCCACTGCAGGGAGCAGGGGTCTGATCCCCGGTCAGGGAACTAAGATCCTGAACAGCATAACCAAAAAAAAAAAAAAATTATTTTTAAGATTTGCAGAATCAGAATTAATCATCTTATTTCTTCACCTGGAATACTTGAGACTAAAGTTGTGTTTTAGGCAAGAAAAGTTTCCCTTTAATAGATGAAGTTTGGTTAAATATATCTATACAGTGTTAGAAATCAAGTAAAAATGGTCAATGGAAAGACCGACAAATGAATTTTAAAAAATAGTTTCATAAGATACACGCACCTCCTATGTTCATAGCAGCACTATTTACAACAGCCAACACATGGGAACAACCTAAATGTCCATCGACAGATGAACAGATAAAGAAGATGTGGTACATATATACAGTGAAATATTACTCAGCCATTAGAAAGAATGAAATAATGCCATTTGCAGCAACATGGATGGACCTAGAGATTATCATACTAAACAAAGTAAGTCAGAAGGAGAAAGACAAATACCATATGATATCACTTATATGTAGAATCTAAAATACAACACAAATGAACGTATCTACAAAACAAAAACAGACTCACAGACACAGAGAACAGACTTGTGGTTGCCAAGGGGGAGAGGGAGTGGGGGAGGGAAAGATTGGAAGTTTGGGATTAGCAAATGCAAACTATTATATATAGGATGGACTACATCAAGGTCCTACTGTATAGGAAACTATATTCAATATCTTATGATAAACCATAAGGAAAAGAATATGAAAAAGAATATATATGTGTATGACTGAATCACTTTGCTGTACAGAAGAAATTAACACAGTATTGTAAATCAACTATACTTCAAAAAAATTTTTAAAAAAGTTTCATGTATGCCTGGATCATACGTTATCAAGTATGAATATTTCTTCATGAAATAATATTTAGGATCACTATTTATAGGAATTTAATGTGGCATAATTGATGCTTAATAGGTTAACTCTTTTTTTTAAAATTTATTTTGGCTGCGCTGGGTCTTAGTTGCAGCATTCGGGATCTTCGTTGCGGCATGCGGACTCCTTAGTTGCAGCATGCATGAGGGATCTAGTTCCCCGACCAGGGATCGAACCCCAGCATTGGGAGCACGGAGGCCTACCCACTGGACCACCAGGGAAGACCCAGTAGGTTAACCCTTTTAATCTCTTTTAATTAAAAAGAAGAAGTTGCTCAACAACTGCCCCTTAATATTTTCCTTCCTGTTCTGCCCCCCAAAAGCACTAGCACATACTAAAATATTTTAGTTACCAAATCCTCTAAACCTTTTATTAATAATTCTTAACATAAGCACCCTGAAGATAGTTAAATGCTTGCTCTTCTCCAGAGAGTTAAGAGGCTAGAGAGAAGCTTCTGATTTTCTACAAAATAAAACAAATGTAAGCACAAAGAGGAGACAGTTCTAAAAATATAAAGAAATAAACACAGACACAAAAGGTCAAATATTATGATTCAACTTATACGTGGCACCTAGAATAGGCAAATTCATAGAAGACAAAAAGCAGAATAGAGGTTACCAGGGGTTGAGGGGGGAGGACAATGGAGAGTTATTTAATGGGTACAGAGTTTGGGATGCTGAAAAAGTTTTGGAAATGGATATTGGTGATGGCTGCACAACACTGTGAATGTACTTAATACCACTGAATTATACACTTAAGAAAGGATAAAATGGTAAATTTTACAGTTTGAAAAAGTTTGCAATCATTAATGCAGTTGCAGAGAAGCAGACTTCTTACTTATCTTATGCCATAATATGCAAATGCATATTCGCTTAACACAACGGTCTTAGTGGTCTGTGGCTACAGTGGAAGGACAAAGCCCCTCTCCCAATTATACAAAGATATCCCAGAAGCCACTTATCTCTGGGATTTTATGTAAGCACATAGAATATGTAAAAGACTGTAAAATAGCCAATCTTAATGGTATCACCAATAGGTAAAAAACATCGTGGGACCTCCCTGGTGGTCCAGTGGTTAAGAATCTGCCTTCCGATGTAGGGGACGCGGGTTCAATCCCTGGTCCAGGAAATAAGATCCCACAGGCCACAGGGCAACTAAGCCTGTGTGCTCTGGAGCCCACATGCCGCAACTACTGAGCCTGCATGCTCTGAAGCCCACGCGCCACAATGAAAGATCCTGCATGCTGCAACAAAGATCCCACATGCCGCAACTGAGACCCAACGCAGCCAAATAAATAAATATAAATAAATTTATTTTTTAAAAATTGTGTCTTTTTTTAATACTTACAGCAAAGATGCACCCATATCCTGAATCCTAATGCTCTCCCTCAAATTTAAATTCAGAGGCAAAGATGAGTGTGTGAAAGTAAAAGGAAGTGGAAAGTACTCTTCATACATTCTGACTGGTTCTATCCAGTTATTCTTTGGTATCTACTGGCAGTATTTTTTTTTTTTAACATCTTTATTGGAGTATAACTGCTTTACAATGGTGTGTTAGTTTCTACTGGCAGTATTTTTAAAAGGGGTTTATCCATGAGGGAGGGGAAGACAGGAAAGGTTACCCTCCTTAGGAACTCTCCCCCTTTCTACCTGTCACCCACAGGAGGAGGGGAAGAAGTATTTCAGGGCTCTACTTTTTAACCTTGATTAACAGACAATCAACCCACCCAAAGAACTACCATTTTCTATGAACCCCATTCCGAGGTAAATAAGAATAAAATACATCATCAACACAAATGTGAGAAAAATACTTCATACTTTTTTTTAATATCCTTGATCCCTTATAAAGATTTTTAATTTCTAATGACCTAGGTGGATATTAGTAGTGCAAGTTTAAAAAGAACACTTCAATTTAGTGTCCTCCAAAGCTTAAAATATCCTCATGAAACAATGCTACTAGAAATAACTGGATACGGGACTTCCCTGGTGGTCCAGTGGTTAAGACTCTGTGCTCCCAAGGCAGGGGGCCCGGGTTCGATCCCTGGTCAGGGAACTAGATCCCACATGCTGAAACTAAGGCCCAGAGCAACCAAATAAATAAATAAATATTAAAAAAAAAAAGAAATAACTGGATAGCATTAAGAAAAAAATTAACTTCACGCTGGTCAGAATGGCCATCATCAAAAAATCTACAAACAATAAATGCTGGAGAGGGTGTGGAGAAAAGGAACCCTCTTGCACTGGTGGTGGGAATGTAAATTGATACAGCCACTATGGAGAACAGTATGGAGGTTCCTTAAAAAACTAAAACTAGAACTACCATATGACCCAGCAATCCCACTACTGGGCATATACCCTGAGAAAACCATAATTCAAAAAGACACATGCACCCCAATGTTCATTGCAGCACTGTTTACATTAGCCAGGTCATGGAAGCAACCTAAATGTCCATCGACAGACGAATGGATAAAGAAGATGTAGTACATTATATACAATGGAATATTACTCAGCCATAAAAAGGAACGATATTGGGTCATTTGCTGAGACATGGATGGATCTAGAGACTGTCATACAGAGTGAAGTAAGTCAGAAAGAGAAAAACAAATATTGTATATTAACGCATATATGTGGAACCTAGAAAAATGGTACAGATGAACCAGTTTGCAGGGCAGAAATTGAGACACAGATGCAGAGAACAAACGTATGGACACCAAGGGGGGAAAGCGGCGGGGGGGTGGGGGTGGTGGTGGGATGAATTGGGAGATTGGGATTGACATGTATACACTGATGTGTATAAAATGGATGACTAATAAGAACCTGCTGTATAAAAAAATAAATAAAATAAAATTCAAAAATTAAAAAAAAAACATATTTTCCCACACCTCAAAATTAATTTTTCAAAAAAAAGAAAAAAGAATGGGAGAAACAGAAGTTGAGAAATTAATATTTGCTCCACCTATGGAGAAACAATTTTCTAATGATGGAAGAAATTACAAAGGAACCAGTGAAGAGCTATGGCATGAAATATTTAGATTTCTGTACAAAACAAAACAAAAATAAAAATGAATATCTCATGGACTTCCGTGGTGGTGCAGTGGTTGAGAATCCGCTTGCCAGTGCAGGGGACATGGGTTTGAGCCGTGGTCCGGGAAGATCCCACATGCCGTGGAGCAACTAAGCCCGTGCGCCACAACTACTGAGCCTGCACTCTAGAGCCTGTGAACCACAACTACTGAGCCCAAGTGCCACAGCTACTGAAGCCCGTGAGCCTAGAGTCTGTGCATCGCAACAAGAGAAGCCACCGCAATGAGAAGCCCGCACACCACAAGGAAGAGTAGTCCCCGCTCGCCGCAAACTAGAGAAAACCTGCGTGCAGCAACGAAGACCCAACGCAGCCAAAAATAAATAAATAAATAACTAAATTTTAAAATAAGTCAACAAGGACCTACTGTATAGCACAGGGAACTATACTCAATATTATGTAATAACCTATAAGGGAAAAGAATCTGAAAAAGGATATATATGCTGTACATCTGACACGTGATATTTTAAATCAACTCTATTTTAATAAAAAAAAATTTTTTTAAAGAAGTAAAATAAAGGAGTTCCCTGCTGGCCTAGTGGTTAGGATTCCGGGCTTTTACTACTGTGGCCCAGGTTCAATCCCTGGACGGGGAACTCCCACAAGCTGTGCCGCAAGCTGTGCGGCGTGGCCAAAAAAAATAAAATAAATAAATAAAATGAAATGAAAAAAATAAATAAAATATTTTAAAAATCAAGCACTATGTAAATGTTCATACCTGCTGATCCAGTAATTTCATTTTTTTAAATTTATTTTTTATTGACATATGGTTGAATTACAACATTGTGTTAATTACTGCTGTACAGAAAAGTGACTCAGTTATACATATATATACATTCTTTTTCATATCCTTTTCCATTATGGCTTATCACAGGATATTGAATATGGCAGTAATTTCATTTTTTAAAAAAAAGTTACATGTACAGAGACCTGTGTGGCAGTATTATTCACAATGGTTAAATAAATTGAAGCCAACAACATAGGAATCCTTGGTTCAGTTGTTCTTTAATTTTTTTTTTTTTTATTTGGCTGCGCTGTGTGGCTTGCCAGATCTTAGTTCCTGGACCAGGGATCGAACCTGGGCCTACTGCAGTGAAAGCACCAAGTCCTGACCACTGGACCGCCAGGGAATTTCCCTTAGTTCAGTTTATTTTCATAAACAGGCACTGTTTAGTGGGGAGAATAAAGAGGTAAATAAGCTACAGAGGGAAAAGTGCCCTGCAGAGACATGGGCAAAGTACTCTGGGATCACTCAAGGTAAGGATGAATCATTAACCTTTTAAGCCAGTTTTTGACACTGTATTTCCAACCTAAGTGCAAAGAAGAGAACAGGTATCTGGGTAGATAGAATCAAGTACATTGGTTATCTGCTAGATATCTGCAGGGTCAAGGCGGGCTAAGACAGTTCTCTGTAAGAGATTTTGTTGAGTTCCATCAGAATTAGCCATCCACAAAGGAAACAAACAAATGAAGCAATGTACTTAAGTTCTTTGAGATAATCATAAAATTGTTATCTACCCTTAAATAAAATACAGTCAACAACTATTTTAAAAATACTCCTGGAAATTTGGCTAACAAGTTCACATTTGAGAGAATAAATGCAGAGAATCTTTAACAATGGAGGTTTTTTTTTTTAAGTCACAGATTTGATTCAAGATAAGATTTGATTTTAATGTATACCTGAAAAAACACCCAGCAACATCATATATTACAAACAAATTTCTAAATTCAGTGCACTGATAGTACACACCCTGAGAGGTTTCCCTTACCACTCAGTACCCTGGAAGTGAAGGATGCGCTTCAAACCAGTTCTCGCTCCCTTGTACAGCACTGATCACAGTACTAATCCCTTTTTCTTTGCCAGGTATAATCATATCTTTTCTCATATTTACTAAACACTATACAGTTTACAAAGACTTCTCACATACATTATCCCATCTGACACTTTTGAAGAAATGGTTACTAACTCTGTTTTATAAATGAGGAAACTTAAAGTTCAAGGAGATCAGCTGACTTGGATAGTCACAGCTAAGAAGTGATGGAGCTGGAACTAGAACGCAGGTTTTCAGACTCCAAAGGTAGTAAATACATTATATTGAGTAACTATGTCAGAACTTTCAGATTGTCAAAACAAACACCTGGTGCTTTAAACACAATAGAGAAGTTAAACTGAAAACCAAGCTTGAATCTGAAAGCTGTATGGTTTCAACCATCTCTTCCCTAAAAATCAGTCACTAAACACGCTTCCTCTCCTGGTCCTCGGAATACCATAAAAATCCTAGAATTTGAGAACTCAACTAAACCAGACCCTTTTAGAGATGAGAAAACTGAAGCATAAGACTTGTGACTCGCTCCGAGCCTCCCATTACAACATAGTTTGTCTTTTTCTAAGGCCCACATCAACAGTACTGTATTCAAGAAATGTCTGAGAATGGCGGAGACAGAATGGATGGCCGACTGGCTAATTTGTCTGACCTCGGTGGGGCCCTAACTGAGGTTCAGCAGCCCTTTTGCTCATCTCTGGTGGGCTCCCTTACCTTTTCCATGACTGCTATTCCAAACTTTTAACATTCTCTGAAGTCCTCCAGCCCACTCTATCCTTTGATCATTCTGCAGATAACTTAACTCATTCATTCAGAAAGAAAGATTTTTAAAAAAGAAGTCTTCAGGCATTAACAGACCCTACAAGGCAGAAATTATTATTCTAAACTTTGAAGTCAAAATATATCTGGGTTCCAGATCACTTCAATTACTTAAAGGTGCCTTTGGGAAATTTAATCTCTCTGAGCCATACCTCCTTCAGCTGTCAAATGGGAATGCCCACCCAATCTACAGAATTTTTGTAAAATTAAATGAAATAGCACATAGAAAAGTACCTAGATCAGTGTCTGGGTGCAAAATAGGCTGTTGGTAACTTACTCCAATTTCAACTTCCACCTCCGTCACTTCAAATATATCTTCTCCCATCCTTTCTCCATGCTTCCTTTTCAAGGCTCACCTCTCTATGAGCTTTGATTTTATTTCCTCCCAATGTTTCTCTATTATCTTCCTTTTCTTTTGCGCAGATCTTCAATATCTGGCTCTCTGCTGGCTCCTTTTCCTTTACCTTCAAACATGTCAAATCTCTCCCATTCTTTAAAATCAAAACAAAACCAAAAAAAGGTCCTCAATCCTGCCTCCTATTTAGCACTTACTCTAAATATGCTCCTAAACCCTCTAACCCACCCTGAAGACAGCAAGCAATTACCCGTCAAAACAGATCAGCTTATGTCAATTTCCTGCTTAAAAACTTCTGATGGTTTAGCAATTCCTTAATCATAAAGCCTGAAGTCTTCTTTTGGCCGTGCCACCACACAGTTGCAGGATCTTAGTTCCCCGACAAGAGACTGAACCCAGGCTACAGCAGTGAAAGTGCCAACTGCTAACCACTGGACTGCCAGGGAATTCCCATAGCCTGAAGTCTTTAACAAGCATTTTGAATCCTTCTCAGCACACAGCCATCGATCTTTCCTTTCACCGGCCATTACACTTTTCAACTTCTCAGCCCCTGGTCCAGAGATCCCTAAGTATTCCATAACTTTCTAGAATGATATGCATATGTTTCATTTCTTAAAAAATATTTAATTATGTATTTATTTGTTCGGCTGCACCGGTCTTAGTTGCGGCATGTGAGATCTTTTAGTTGCGGCATGTGGGATCTTTAGTTGCGGCATGCGGGATCTAGTTCCCTGACCAGGGATTGAACCCGGGCCCCATGCATTGGGAGTGCAGAGCCTTAACCACTGGACCACCAGGGAAGTCCCAGCATATGTCTCCTTATATGCAGTTTTCTGGGGTGAAAATCTATTGCTATTCTCAAATTTTCTAGAGGGGGTACCTGAACCAAAAAATGTAAAAACCCACTGCAATATCCTTAGCCACACCAGACACACACCTTATACTTTAGCATCTCCATTCCTATGCTCAAACTGCCCCCTCTGGCTGGAATAACCTTAATAGTAACTGTTCTTATTAATCCCTCAAGAACAAGCTCCAAAATCACTTCCTCTGTAATGCCTTCCTTCACTGTCTACCAAAACAGAATCATTCAGTCCCTTACCTATAGTATAACACACCCCTATTTAATACTCACCAGACTACTAGGTGTTGTAATGTTGTAAGCTTTAAGGCGGGAGCTATATACCTTCACATCTTTGTACCGCCAGAACATAACCCAGGTCCTAGCATACGATGGGCAAAACAAAAAAATCTGCTGAACAATTTTGGCACTCAACTGCTCCTGCCCACTTTTGTTACTCATTCACTCATTCACCAAACATTTATAAAGTTCCAATGAAATACCTGGAGCTGTGTGCCAAGCAGTAAGGATGTAGACTAGGGCATGGTCCCTGACATTAAGGCAGTTAACTGTGACAATATAGAATAATAATGGTCTATTTGATAAGTGCTATTTTAAAAGGTCTACATGAAGGGCTATGATAGCCCATGTGAAGATGTGACTAACACTCACAGAAGGTTTAACAATGGGACATCAGATTCTCTCAGAACAGAGAATCCAACTATTCTCTTTGTCTTTCTTTTTTTTTAAATTAATTTATTTATTTGCTTGTTTTTTATTTTTGGCTGTGTTAGGTCTTCGTTGCTGTGTGCGGGCTTTCTCTAGTAGCGGCGAGCGGGGACCACTCTTCACTGCAGTGTGCAGACCCCTCATTGTTGTGGCTTCTCTTGTTGCAGAGCACGGGCCCTAGGCGTGCGGGCTTCAGTAGTTGTGGCACGCAGGCTCAGTAGTTGTGGCTCGCGGGCTCTAGAGCGCAGGCTCAGTAGTTGTGGCACACGAGCCTAGTTGCTCCGCAGCATGTGGGATCTTCCAGAGCCAGGGCTCGAACCCATGTCCCTTGCATTGGCAGGCGGATTCTTAACCACTGCGCCACCAGGGAAGCCTTGTCTTTCTTGATAAACAACCTTTCCCCAATGTTCCTTTTCCTTTTCTAATAGTAGTAACAATAACTTACCACAGGAATGTGAAGGGTACAATGCAACCAAATTTTTATCCTACTCGATTCTGGAAACAATTCCACAAGCTAGGTAGAGCAGGAATCATTACACCCATGTTAAAGATGAGAAAACTAAAGTTCAAAGAGGTTACTGATCAAAATTGCACAGTAAATAAGAGGGTATTTATTTAATACTTATTTACAGTCTTACTCCTCCCTTTCAAACCTAATCAGTTTGTAAGCCCCAGAGAAAAAAGACTTTTGTTCTCACTGCATTGTTCTCAGGGACTACAAACGTGCTTAAAACACAACAGGTGGGGTTTGCCTGGTGGCTCTGTGGTTAAGAATCCGCCTGCCAACGCAGGGTACACAGGTCCAAGCCCTGGTCCAGGAAGATTCCACATGCCGCGGAGCAACTAAGCCCGTGCGCGCCACAACTACTGAGCCTGCGCTCTAGGGCCCGCGAGCCACAGCTACTGAAGCCCACGTGCCACAACTACTGAAGCCAGTGTGCCTAGAGCCTGTGCTCTGCAACAAGAGAAGCCACTGCAATGAGTAGCTTGTGCACGGCAACGAAGAGTAGCCCCCGCTCAACACAACTAGAGAAAGCCCCAACGCAGCCATAAACAAATAAATTAATAAAATAACTTCCCTTCTGAAAAAAAAAAACACAACAGGCTTTCAATAAATATTTGTTGACTGAATTGATTTGAAAATACAGCAGACCAACAGCAAAAAACACAAAGGAAAAAAGCTCCTTCCCATTATGATGGCATAATAAAAGAGAGATTTAAAACAGGCTTCTACTAGTTAGAAAGGCTATACTAATTGTATTGACTCAATTCCACTGGCATGTAATGCATTTTACTTAAGAAGAATTTAAGTAAGGGAGGTGAAGTAGGTTTTTATTTCTGATGTCACATTCATGGCATGTACTGACATAAACCCAAGCCTTAAACTGCAAGTTTGAAACTGATCAAAAGTTTTTATTGAAAGCAAAAACTAAGAAAGCATTTTCTTGAGTTTTGACTCTCTGGCTAGAAAAATGTCTGAATATCAGTTCCTTCTTCTGTTATTTTCAGCGGCTGATGCTGCCGTATATCGTATAACGTATATACGTTCTCCAATATATTTCTTAATATACCTTTAAGCAAAGATTCGTTAAACCCTTTTAGTAAATAAAACTTTCAATAACCATTAGTCAAAACCACAGCCCAATAACTCACCACCCTTCCCCACCTCCAGGGCTCCATAAAATTGCCATTCTGCCTAGGCACAAGGTAATCACAGCATACCATAAGACAAGGTGATGGAACCAATGCTCAGTACGGCAATTGTTTGTGGTCCTAGAAACTCCAGTTCCTTATAAATCAGGTGCTCTGACTGAAAATACTTCCAATATTTTTCTCCAATATTTAAATTTCAGTGAATCACAAGCTGTTGGTAGTGTTATGATAAATAACTGCAATAGGCGTGAGGTAACGGATAGAGTCCCGGATTTGGAATACAGTTTACTCTACTATTTCCTATCCAGGTTAACTGTGTGACCCCCGGCAAGTCAGTTAACATTTCAGAGGCTGTCAATTTAACATTTTACAGCTGTAAAATCAGAGAACCACCACCTCACAGAACTGCACAGTGAAAATTCAATTATATAACATATATGAACAGTTTTCAAAAATAGCACTGTGGGAATTTTCTGGTGGTCCAGTGGTTAGGACTCCACACTTCCACTGCAGGGGGCACGGGTTCAATTCCTGATCGGGGAACTAAGATCCCTCAAGCCAGGCAGGGAGACCACAAAAAAAAAAAAAAAGCACCGATAGCACTGTCATCCCTACACAATATTACTAACACAATCAGGGATTCTCAGAGTAAATCACTTCCACTACGAGATACCAAACAAAGTAATAAAGTACAAAGGGGTTTATCTGCCTACTTGACTAGGGTGGGAATTTCACCTATATAACTTCAATAACCTTCCCTGATTCATGTAAAGGGGTCCTGGTTGTCCTCATTTCAGAGACTTGAAAGACTAACCTATTTTTCAAAAGGAGTATCTGCAATGGCTTTTATTTTAAAAGCTTTACCTTAAGCTGAACCTAGTCTTCCAACGGGACATACACAAAGTTACCACTCACAAAATGTGATCAAACCCACACAATTCACCAGTTGCAGTAAGGATCTACTACCTCTCCTCCCTCAAACTGGCTTCATTTCGATTACTTCTGTAGCTTTCTAGAAGCCACTAGGTTTCTGGTTTCTTTATAAAGCAGATCCTTCTATTAATGGACATTTGCTTTCAACTCTGCGTTTTCAGCAGAAGTGAAAATGGATTTGAGGGGAATAGAGGGTGTGGAACTGGGCGGCTGGATAAAGTACTGTGGTCTTTTTCTGCGTGCAATGGATGAAAAGGCTGCTCGCTGCCCTATAAATCACTTTCTCTCCTCCGAGATTCTAGCGGTGTGTGAACTACCATTCTGACCATCAGCACCGGTTCTGATTACTCGATCACAGCCGCGACCCATACGGACTTCGAAGCAAATTCGATCCCTTCCCGGTTTCCTGGGAAGGGGGTCTCACTTCTTTCCCATAGGCCCATCCCCCCTCCAGAAAAATGCCTGGAGATTAGTGCCCTGAAGCCAACCGGGACTGACGTTTAAGAGTTGGACAATAACCTCGAGGTTTCAATAGAAACCCCGTCCTCCTCGCCTTGGCTCCGAAGCCTCCGATCTGCCCAGCTGGGATGCAGAGGTATGAGGGAAGACAGGTTTGAAAAGTGGACTTTTACCCGATCTGGTTACCGTAACCGGATCCCCAGGGACCGGCCCCTGTCAGGGACTGGCCCGGCGGGCTCCCCCGAGGAGGCGACTCCAAGCCCGGGCACAAAGGGGCGCAAAGCAGCCGAGACAAAAGGGCCCAGCCAAGTCGCGGTGGGCGGAGAGGGCGAGCCTGAGCGAGGCGCGCCGCAGGCGGAGAAGCCAAGGCGGACGGTTGTGGGAGGGCGGAGGAGGAGGCGGCGGCCACCCCCCGCCCCGCCCTGGCTCGAAGCGACCACGGCCCGGCCGTTACCCCGGCCCGCACCGCCACCCTCTCGCGGAGCTGAAAGCGTGGCCCGAGCCTACGAGGCGCCCGCAGCCCGACTCCGTGCACTTTCCGCTCACTTTCCCTTGCTTGCCGAACTCACCCGAGGCGTCGCCGCCGCCTCCTCAGCCTCCACAGTGGTTTCCCCCCGGAAATCCTACCTGGCCTGCCGGCCGCCAGGCTGCAGCCAGAGACCTCGGCCCCCGGGGTGGGGACGGGGGGGGTGGTGGTAAAGGGAGCCGGCGGGTCAGTGAAGGGTAGGAAGTGCCGCCGCGGGGCTCATGGGACTTGTAGTTCCAGGAGGGGCCAGCTGTGCCGCGGGCCGGACAAAATGGCGGGAACGTCTCGCCCTTAGTTCTGGGCGGGCGGCCCCACACGGCCTCTCTGGGCATGCGCCGCCCCTTCTTGTAAAAGAGCTTGGGTACCTTTCCTGGTATGGAGGAGGGCAAAGGTCTTTGGACTTGGGAGGAGAGAGTTCAATGCTGGGCTCCAGGGAGTGCCTAAGGAGGGAGCTGATGAAGGTGTGCTGTTATAGAAATCTGTGTCCAGTCCCTGTCTGGCTAAAGTTCAGTTATAATCTCCGCAAAGGAAAAAACTATTGAGGGCTAGTTACTGAAGTGCAGTAAACTTAGAAGCAAGTTACCCTCAATTTTGTGCATAAGGAAGAAACCCAGGAAACATTTTTATCTCCTTCAGCCTATTAAGTCCAGTCATTTTACATCCCAGTTCCTTACCAGTTTTTCCACTACCACCTTTCCAAGGGGAGGCACCATCACCTTTCCAAGTTTCTCTAGTTTCAGGCCTCCAGGCAGTCACCCTCCAAACACTTTCCTTCCTGCTGCCAGAGGATCTTTCTAAATGCCAAACACATTGTGTCACAACCCAAGTTACACCTAAGGGTAAAACCTAAAGCTACAAAACTTTTAGAGGAAAACACAGGAGAAAACCCATGTGACTTTCAAACACACAATCCATAAAGGAGAAAAACTGATAAGCTGCACATCATCAAAATTAACACTTTTGCTCTTTAAAACACGGTTATGAAAATGAAAAGGCAAGCTGCAGACCTAGATGAAACAGCAGCAAAACCTATAGCCAACAAAGGACTAGTATCTAGAACACACACAAGAACTCTTTCAACTCAAGACAAACAACCTAGTTAAAAATAAATACATTGAACAGAGACACTTTACCAAAGACGATAAATGTATGGCAAATA
The DNA here is from genome assembly GCF_949987535.1 of Balaenoptera acutorostrata. NCBI lineage: Eukaryota > Metazoa > Chordata > Mammalia > Artiodactyla > Balaenopteridae > Balaenoptera > Balaenoptera acutorostrata. The sequence continues at coordinate 22,482,865 of NC_080064.1, read as the reverse complement.
AACACATAAAAGATGTTAAGGAGGGCTTCCCTGGTGGCGCAGTGGTTCAGAATCCGCCTGCCAATGCTAGGGGACACGGGTTCAAGCCCTGGCCCTGGAAGATCCCACATGCCGCGGAGCAACTAGGGCCGTGCACCACAACTACTGAGCCTGCTCTCTAGAGCCCACGAGCCACAACTACTGAAGCCTGTGCACCTAGAGCCTGTGCTCCGCGACAAGAGAAGCCACCGCAATGAGAAGCCCGAGCACCACAACAGAGTAGCCCCAACTCGCCGCAACTAGAGAAAGCCCGTGCGCATCAACGAAGACCCAACGCAGGCAAATATAAATAAATAAATAGATATATAAAAAAAAAGAAAGAAAGAAGTCAGACATAAAAGAGTATATCCTGTGTGATTGCATTTACATAAATTCTAGGAATTATCGTGACAAAAGCAGATCAAGTGGTTGCCTGGGGACCAATGAGGCAGAAGCATGACAGGGAGGGATAATAAAGGGGATGAGGAGGAACTTCCCTGGCGGTCCAGTGGTTAAGACTCTATGCTTCCACTACAGGGGGTGTGGGTTCCATCCCCAGCTGGGGAACTAAGATCCCCAAAAGTAAAAATAATAATAATAAATAAAGGGGATGAGGAAACTTTTGGGGTGACAGGTGTCAACTGAAAAAAGAAATACACAACCTAAAAGTTGAGAGTTATGTTTTATTTGGTGTACAAAACTGAGGACTTAAGCCCGGGATACAACATCTCAGATAACTCTGAGAGGCTGCTCTGAAGAGGCAAGCGGGGAGAGCCAGGATATACAGGAGTTTTTGCAACAAAGACCAGGTAGTAGGAACATCAAAAGATTACGGTTAATTAAAGAAAACCAGATGTCTCAAGTTAAGGAATTTAGCACTTTTCTATATATGGGGAGATGAAAGAGTCTGGGCTCACTGAAATCATTCCTTTGGTATGCACCTCAGGTATCTGGGGCCAGCATCCTGTGCTTTCTCATCCTGAGTTTCCTCAGGGTGCTAGATGGCGGGCATCCTGTTTCTATCCTGAGTTCCCTGGGGCTCACCGTCCAGGAGGCTGTAATGTGATGGTTTGATGGCTGCAACATCCTTTGTTTACTGATATGGCAAGTAATATTTTTCATTCACACAATAACACAGTAATTAATTGTGTTAATTATCTTGATTGTGCTTATGGTTTCAAGGTTTGTGCTTATGGTTTTTGCCACAGCGCGGCAAAAAAAAAAAAATCAAAAAAATCAAAACTCATCAAACTACACACTTTAAATATATGCTGTTTATTGTTTGCCAATTATACTCCACTAAACCTGAAAAATAATATAGTCAAAAAATTGTCCAGTGATTAAGACTCCGAGCTCCCAATGCAAGGAGCCCGGGTTCCATCCGTGGTCAGGGAACTAGATCCCGCATGCCACAACTAAGAGTTCGCCTGCTGCAGCTAAAAGATCCTGCATGCTGCAACAAAGATCCAGTGTGCTGAAACTAAGACCTGGTGCAGCCAAAATAAATAAATAAATAAATAAATAAATAAATAAATAAATAAATATTTTTAAAAAATTGTTTTCAAAAAAGAAAGAAAATTCTTCAATGGCTTCCTAGTACCCTAGGATAAAAGCAAAAATCACTGCATAGAAGCTCTAACTGTGAAGCTTCAATATCATCCATGAGGAATGGGACTAATAGGGATGGCAATTGTGAAATCCAGGTAACTAATAATGGTGGTAACAGTAGTAGTAGCAGTAAAGTAGTAATAGTAAAACTGCTGGGACTTCCCTGGTTGTCCAGTGGTTAAGAATCCGCCTTCCAATGCAGGGGAAGCGGGTTCGAGCTCTGGTCTGGGAACTAAGATCTCACATACCGCGGGGCAACTAAGCCCGTGCTGTGCAACTACTGAGCCCTTGCACTCTAGAGACTGCCCGCCACAACTAGTGAGAAGCCCGCATGCTGCGATGAAAGATCCCATGTGCTGTAACTAAGACCCAATGCAGCCAAAAAACCCCCAAACAAACAAACAAAAAACAAACAACTGCTACTTTTTCTTGAACATCTGCCATGAACCAGGTATTTTACATATGTCTTAATTAGGACTCCCCCCAGAAAACAGAACCAAGACAACTACTAGTTGCAGGTAATTTACTTGGAATGTGATCCCAGGGATTTAATGTGAAAGTACAGGGTAAAATAGTGAAGGAAGAAAGGCCAACAGAAAAGATGCATTACCAAGGTGTTCACTGCTGTGGGTACCTGGGGCTAGATCCTACCAAAGCCATCTGAGGATTTCCTAGAATGCTTCTCAGCATGGTCCACCTGAGGACTGCCACGAAGAAGCATTTATCCATTGACTCCCATCCCCCATTGCTTAGGATGGCCCAGGGGCATCAACTCCCCTCCCACTTCCTGGTAGGCTCCCACCAGGGTCCTACGTCCTGGTTTAGGGAAAGCTCCAGGACAGATCGCAGAAAGAGCCAGGAGAGTTGAAGCCCTCACTGTACTGTTTTCTGCAGCTTCATCTAGAATCTAAGGTAAGGCTGAGATGACAGAAGGCAAAAGAGGTCCCACACCATCCCTTGCAAGACTCAGATTTGCCCACGCTCTACATTCGATCCAGTCTATCACCTAGTCTTCAGTAATGGCTGGCTACAATCTCAGTGGTGCTCATAATTCTTTGCAAAATGTACATTGTGCCATATGCCTTTTGTGCCCTATAACACACTATACTCAACCCTATGGATGATTCTCACAAATAATATTAAGTGAAAGAAGCCAGGCCAAGTAGTGTATACTGTATGATTTCACATAAATAAAACACAAAGAAGGCAAAAATAGTCTGTTGAAAGTTGGGATAGCAGCTACCCTTCCAAGTGGAAGAACAGTGTCTGGAAGAGGGTGAAAGGACATTTTCTAAATGCTGGTAATACTCTGGTTTTTGATCTGGGTGCTGGTTACATGAGTATATTCAGTTTGTAAAAATTAATCAGTGGGGTATGTATAATTTTCTGCATATGTATGATACTCCTGATTAATTTTTTAGCTGGAAGGTGGCCTCTCTTGTCTTCTGAGAGACCAATTAACCGTAAAGACTATTTCTAACTATTAATATTTCTGGATTTGGGGCTTTGGGGAACTACTGGAACATAATGTTAATTTAACAGCACAGGCTTTGGCAATAGAGAGTTGTTCTGTCCCTTTCTGTGTGCAATTGGCTAAGTTATTTAAACTTGTTAAGATTCAGTCTCCACACTCCTGTTTCTCTTCAGATGGAATAAATTTTTCACCTTTTACTAAAAAAAAAAAAAAAAAAAAAAAAAAAAATTCAGTTTTCTCGTTGTGCCATAGGAAACATAATAGTACCTAATATATAGGTTGGTGTGAGAATTAAAGTAACCCATAAAGTACCCAGCACTGTACCTGGTTTAATGCTCAAAAAATAATAATAATAACTGTTATGGTAGGTAATATTAGTTTTCATCTTTCTATTTTTTTTAAACTTCCAAGTTTTCAACAATGAACATTGACACAGGCTGTAGGTGCAGGAATGTTCATTGTAGCACTGTTTGAAATGGGAAAAAAATGGAGACAATCTAAATATCCATCTACTGGATAATGGGCAAATTAATTGTGATATATTCATAATATAGAACAATTCAAAACAGTTAAAATGAATAAACTCAAGCTACTGGTTATCAACATGGATAAAACAAAATGTTGAGGGGGGGGAAAAGCTGTAGAAGGATAGATACAGCTTGATACCATGTATATAAAATTTTACAATGTGCCAAACAACACTATGTACTGTTTAAAGGTTCATATATACATTGTAAAAATATTAAATCATGTGTGGAAATAAAATATTCAGGTAGGTGATTACTTCTTGAGGAGGAAGGAAAAGATTGGGTGAAAGGAAGGATACATTGGGGCTTAACACATCTCTCTTATTTTTTTTCTTAAAAAAAACCGTAAGGAAATAAGGCAAAAGGTTAAGATTTGACAAAGTTGGTGAAAGGTACTTGGATGTTACATAAACCTCTTTTTATCTGCTTCTTGAAATAGTTCTCTATTAAAAAAAAAAAGCAAGCATGGAGCAGAGCAGTGTGCAAAATACTTTTTTTTTTGTAAGAAAAACAATTTATTTATATCAACAACTGCTATTATGTCAACCTGAAATCAATGGCTTTGGTGGGGAAGTGAAGTATTGGGTTTTGTTTGTGGGGTTTTTTGGTGGCGCCGCACGGCTTATGGGATCTTAGTACCCCAACCAGGGATTGAATCCTGTAAATTTCATTCTTTTTGTTGTTCAGCTCTATGAGACAACTGCATATACCTGTGTAACCACCACCATAATAATTTAGGTAAGAACTGTTCCATCACCCTGGAATATTCCCTTGTGCTATCTTTTGTAGTCAGCCCCTCCTCCTCACCCAACCCATGGCATCTACTGATCTGTTTTCTGTTCCTATAATTTGGGTTTTTCCAGAAAGTCATATAAATGGAATAAAAAACAAATAGCTTTCTGAGTCTGGCTACTTTCACTTAGAATAATGCATGTGCGATTCATCCATGTTGTCTCATGTCTCAGTATTTTGTTCCTTTCTACTGCTGAATAGTATTCCATTGCAGTGATGTACCATGGTTTGTTTTTCCATTTACCAGTTTTAGGGCATTGGGATGGTTTTCAGTTTTTGTTGACTGTGAATAAAGCTCCTATAAACATTTGTATACAGATTTTTGTGTAAACATAGGTTTTTATTTCTTTCAGGTAAAGAACTAGGCATGGGATTCCTGAGTTGTATGGTAAATGTATGTCCAACATTATTAAAAAAACAAAAAAACAACCAAACTCTTTAACAAAATGTTCACACCATTTTGCATTTCCACCAGCAAGAATTGAGAGCGCCACTTGCTCTGCATGCTTATCAGCATTTGGAATTGTCAGTTTTTTGGAAAATTGTTAGTATTTGTTTTCAGCCATTCCAGCATGTGTGTAGTGGTATCTCAGCAAAATCTGCATTTCCCTAATGCATAACAATATTCAGCCTCTTTTTTTTTTTTTTCTTGGCCTTGCAGCATGCCAGGCAGGATCACCAGGGAAATCCCTATCTGTACATCTTCTTTAGTGAAGTATTTTTATTAGTCTTGTGCCCTTTTTATTAAAATTTATTTATTTGGCTGCATTGGGTCTTAGTTGCGGCACGCAGGATCTTTGTTGCAGCACGCGGACTTCTCTCTGGTTGCGGTGCAACGGCTCTAGAGTGCGCGTGCTTAGTTGCCCTGAGGCACGTGGGAATCTTAGTTCCCTGACCAGGGATCAAACCCGCGTCCCCTGCATTGGAAGGTGGATTCTTAACCACCGGACCACCAGGGAAGTCCCGTGCCCATTCTTTTACTGGGTTATTTTCTTATTATTGAGTTGTGAGAGTTCTTCATTCTATTCTAGGTACAAGATCTTTATCAGATATGCAATTTGCAAATGTTTTCTCCCAGTCTGTGGTTTGTCTTTTCACTCTCTTAACAATATCTTTCACAGAGCAGAATTTTAAAATTTTGATAAAGTCCAATTTGTCCTTTTTTTCCCCCCTTGTGAATCATGTCATATCTGAGAAATCTTTCCCTAACCTGAGATCACAAAATGTTCCCCCTAAGTTTTCTTCTGGAACTTTATAGTTTTAGGTTATCATTTATTTTTTTCTTTTTTCTTTTTTTTTTAAATTTTATTTTATTTATTTATTTATGGCTGTGTTGGGTCCTCGTTTCTGTGTGGGGGCTTTTCTCTAGTTGTGGCAAGCGGGGGCCACTCTTCATCGCGGTGCGCAGGCCTCTCACCACCGCGGCTTCACTTGTTGCGGAGCACAGGCTCCGGACGCGCAGGCTCAGTAACTGTGGCTCACGGGCCCAGCTGCTCTGCGGCATGTGGGATCTTCCCAGACCAGGGCTTGAACCCGTGTCCCCTGCATTGGCAGGCAGACTCTCAACCACTGCGCCACCAGGGAAGCCCTCATTTATTTTTTTCAAAGGATAGACGCATATTCTCTTATAACCATATTCTATATCTGGAAGAATACACAAGCTTTTCTCTGGGGTGGGAAAATCAAGTGATTTGAATGTGATAGAGAAACTGACTCTAAACTGTATACCCTTTTGTGCTATTGAATTTTTCCTTAAATGTACACATTACTGTACCTTAAAAACAAAAAGAAAATAGGGAATTTAAAGAAAAAGCTAAGATCTCAGGACTTCCCTGGTGGTGCAGTGGCTAAGACTCTGCACTCCCAATGCAGGGGGCCTGGGTTCAATCCCTGGTTAGGGAACTAGATCCCACATGCCCAACGAAAGATCCTGAATGCCTCAACTAAGACCTGATGCAGCCAAATAAATAAATAAATAAATATTAAGGAAAAAAAAAAAAAAGCTAAGATCTCAATACGTGTTGGGGATTATTGAAACCCAGTTCCACCTAACACAGTTTAAAATCACCACAATGGTTGCTGGACTGAATGACTTCACCATAGTTTCAAATCCTGAGATCTTTTCTTTCACAAACTGTGAAGGGCTCCCAAATCCTGGCAGTCCTTACTGGGCTGAGAACCAAGTCCAATTAACTGGCAAAGAATTAACTGGGCCAATCCTTCAGTAAGATGCAAATGAGTGAGTCTGACTATATAAAGCTTCCTTACCCTTGCTTGAACATTGCAGAACTGAGGCTGTGGATGTTGTTGCCACCTGCAGGCCACATCTGTCAACAGCAGGTTCATGGAAATAACCCACGGGGATCCCTCTCTCAAATGAGTCCTCTGTGGGACTCTGGATTGGAGAAACAGGGACTTATACATTTTTCTCTTTGCCCGTCAGACCACTACTCTGCCACAAACACAAACTGGTGATAGGAGTTCCTAAGTGTGGGGACTGTGGTCTCAGATTGTCTGGGTTTGAATCCTGACTCTTGGGTAAATCAGATACCAGTCTATACCTCAGGTTCCTCATCTATGAAGTGGAGATAACAGTAGCTCCTTTGAATAGATGTGAGGATTGAATCAGATCATTTAAAGTGTGTAGCTGGGGCTTCCCTGGTGGTGCAGTGGTTAAGAATCCGCCTGCCGATGCAGGGGACACGGGTTCGAGCCCTGGTCCGGAAGATCCCACATGCTGTGGAGCAACTAAGCCCGTGTGCCACAACTACTGAGCCTGCGCTCTAGAGCTCGCGAGCCACAACTACTGAGCCCGCGTGCCACAACTACTGAAGCCCGCGTGCCTAAAGCCCGTGCTCCACAACAAGAGAAGCCACTGCAATGAGAAGCCCGCACACCGCAACGAAGAGTAGCCCCCGCTACTATAAAATAAATTTATAAAGGGTGTAGCACACTGCCTGGCACTTAGTGAGCACACAACCAATATTAAGAGTTGTTGTTAGGCAAAGCTGCAGAAGCCTCTCCCATTCTAAACTGACAAATCAGTTTTTTTTTAATAATTACTTTAAAAAAATAAATTTATTTATTTATTTTTGGCTGTGTTGGGTCTTCGTTGCTGCACGCGGGCTTTCTCTAGTTGCAGCGAGCGGGGGCTACTCTTCGTTGCGGTGCGCGGGCTTCTCATTGCGGTGGCTTCTCTTGTTGCGGAGCACAGGCTTTAGGCACGCATGCGTCAGTAGTTGTGGCTCATGGGCTCTAGAGCGCAGGCTCAGTAGTTGTGGCACATGGGATTAGTTGCTCCGCGGCATGTGGGATCTTCCCAGACCAGGGCTCGAACCCGTGTCCCCTGCAATGGCAGGTGGATTCTTAACCACTGCGCCACCAGGGAAGTCCCTGACAAATTGTTTCTCGACACACTGTAGTGCAAGAAACTACTGTGTGTCAAGAAAAGGCCTTTAATACCTGGCTCCACCACTTACAACCTGTGACCTTGGGCAAGTGTCTTAACCTCTCTGAACTCTATTGGCCTCACAGGTGGTTTTGGATATTACATGAACTCATCTATGTAAAGCACCAACCACAGTGCCTGGCATGGAGTGGACAGTTAATAAATAGAGTGATGATTAACACAGGAATAGTTACCAAGTATAGCCAAAGGTTGAACAGCTCAGGTTGCAAACAGGCAGGCCACAGGCGGTCACTAACCTACAGATATTTTGGTTGGCCCTCAGTGTGTTACAATTTTTAAATTACCTGCCAGCATTAAAAACAGAAATTTCACATGTAAGTCGATTCTTAACTTCTGTTTTATAATGTGAAGCTCTGACTATGTATCACACCAGATCTACAAGGAAGATGGCATATAACAGAGAAATCTAATTTCTTTCAAGGGAGCCACGTAATGCTCCCTGAAGAAGTGATATTGAAGCTGAAACGTGAAGGTTGAGTAGGGGTTAGCCTAATAGAGTGGGGACAATGCTCCCAGCAGAGGAACTGGCGGGTCTAAAAGCCTTGATTCAGGGAGATTAGTGCCTCCAGGGCACTTCAGGAAAGTCTGGTGGCTGGAGGACAGTGAAGGGAAAGGTGGGAAGAAGATGAAGCTCCAGTTAGCACCTTAAGGATTTTGGACTTATCGTGAGGATGAATGTAGTTCAAGGCTGGAAGCTGGGAGGCAGCCAACAGGTAGCTGGTAGCCAACAAACTGAGGGGCTAGACAGGGTCAGATGGATTAGGGTCACGGGTCAACAGTGAGCAGCTGAGAAAGCAGAGGAGTACTAGGGCATTATAGGATCCCTATCTAGAAACTCTGGGCATACATAGGATAGCCTGTCAGGTGTGGTCTGGCAAAGGGCAGACTTTACAAAGACCAAGCTAAGCAGGACGCCAGGGTGAATTTCTTATGTTTATTTTAATAGTGGAAAAATGAGAAGAAATAAGATTTGCCCAAGGACATATGGCAAACGAGATACAGAACTAGATTCACAACACCTATCTCCAATTTGCTGCTTTTCTCACTATATTAGTTTTCTCAAGGTGAATAAACTCAGCATCAATACTGTGTTGTTGATAATTATATAGGTCATTTATTGAGAGCTTGCTAAATGTTAGGCTCTGTGTTTATGTGCATTATTATCTCATTATTTCATTCAGTTAACAAATATAGTCCACCCAAAATATTATGTATCAAGGGACTGTTAGGCACTGGAGACACAGCAATAAATGAGACAGACACCATCCCTATCCTGTGGAAGCTCACAATCCGGAAAGGAATTGAGTAGCTGAAGAAGTAATTACAAAGGGTAATTGGCAGACACTGTAGTGAGAGTACAACAGTGAACCCAACCTATCATGGGTGGCAGGGAAGGCTTTCTGGAAGAAGTGACAGTCAAGCCGAAAAGGCAGGGGTGAAACTCAGGGGAACACTGTTCCAGGAAAAGAGAACAGCACATGGAAGGCACTAGTCTCACCATAACCTGATGAAATTGGTGCTATGATTATCCCCTTTTCACAGATGAGAAAACTGAGGCTCTAAGAGAGACGAAGTAACTGACCCACTAGACGGTGCTGGAGCCAGGATGTAAGCCTGCATTTACTTAGACCAAAGCTCATTCTCTTAGCTGCTAAACTAGATATTTCTATTAGTTTTTATTTTCCTTCAAAGGATCATGTGAGTGGACTGGAATATTAACTGAGATGCCTGCAATGCAGGAAGTTGAAATAATGGCTTACAAAATATGCAAGCATGTCTGTGGCAGATTTAGCTGTCTGTTTTGGAATGACAGCTATTTAGTGACACAGCTCCTGTCCTAATGTCTGAATAGATGTTCAGTTCAACTGAATATGGTTCAACAGCGATGTACTGAGTGCCTACTGTGTGCTAGGAATGGTGCCAGGCATTGTCAGAGTCACAGAGATGATGAGAAAAGTTTCCAGGTACTAGGCTAAAGATCATGTTAATCACTAACAAATTTATAGGTTTTTTGTTTGTTTTTTTGTTTTTGTGGCCGTGTGGCATGTGGGATCTTAGTTCCCTGACCAGGGTTCGAACCCATGCCCCCTGTAGTGGAAGTACAGAGTCTTAACCACTGGACCGCCAGGGAAGTCCCAGTCACTAACAAATTTAAAAAGGTAAATATCAGGGCTTCCCTGGTGGCACAGTGGTTAAGAATCCGCCTGCCAATGCAGGGGACAAGGGTTCGAGCCCTGGTCTGGGAAGATCCCACATGCCGCGGAGCAACTAAGCCTGTGCACCACAACTACTGAGCCTGCGCTCTAGAGCCTGTGAGCCACAACTACTGAGCCCGCGTGCCACAACTACTGAAGCTCACGCGCCTAGAGCCTGAGCTCCGAAACAAGAGAAGCCACCGCAATGAGAAGCCCACGCACCACAACAAAGAGTAGCCCCCGCTCGCCACAACTAGAGAAAGCCCGCGCGCAGCAACAAAGACCCAACACAGCCAAAAAAAACAAAAAAATTTAAATAACAAAGCCATAATCCTGGCAGTTAGAAACCATAGGTAACTTATCATAATAGCTGCCAAGTTTTGAGCGTTAACTATGTGCCAAGCATTGCATGAGGCACCTTAATGAAATTAAAAATGATCATAACTAAAAACTAAAAGCCCACACTGTGAGACTGTGTAGAGGAGTTTACCTGCATTATCTCTTTTAACCCATGTTCATTCTATAAAGCTAATATCATAGCATTGATATTAATATTGCCCATTTACAGCTGAGGAAACTGAGCTTAAGAAATTTTTGCCTGAGATCCCAGCGCTAGTAAATGGAAGAGCTATAATTCAAACCCAGGTCTGCCTGACTCCAAAACCTGGGCTCTAGACCATTGCACCACACCACCTCTGCAAGGAGAGTCAGCTTGTAAAAATCCAGGGGGATGTGGTATGATCTGCATAGCTAGGTACATATCCAGACAGGAGAAATAAATATAGGTGCTTTAAAAACCCTCTAGGGGAGTAAAGAAACAGGGGGAAAAAAATAAAACAAAACAATGTATCTAGTCATTAAACACTAGTTAACCTCTAAATAGAGAGTCCACCCCAAATATTTATACTGCTCTTTTCTATCACTTCCTTGTGCTTAAATTTGCCTCTAGAATTATCTTTAAATTTAATTGTAGCTAAAGCTGAGAATTTTTGGTATCAAGATATACCTCTTTTAATTCTTTTTTAAAAATTAATTAATTAACTAATTAACAATTAATTAATTAATTAATTTATTTATTTATTTATTTTTGGCTGCGTTGGGTCTTTGTTGCTGCATGTGGGATCTTCCCGGACCAGGGCTCAAACCCATGTCCGCTGCATTGGCAGGTGGATTCTCAACCACTGCGCCACCAGGGAAGTCCCTCCTTTAATTCTTGTTTTACATCTGTGTGCAAAAGAAAAGAAACAATTTCATAAAAGTCAGTGTCAAGCAAATAAGTGACCCCCATTAAGGATGGGGGTACAAGCTGTGCTGTGCTTTGTAACCTGGGAGAAAAAAATCCCTTGCAGCAGGCAGCCATCAGCTGTGGGACATATGAACATCCTGTCTCCGTGATTATTTGTGGCTGTGGGCAGGGAGGTATGCAGCCTCATTCCAGATGTTCAGATATAGCCAGAAGTGAAATCTATGTAGCTAAGGAAGTGCCCAGAATTGGCTCTGTGACACATGGACTGGGAAGATCATTGTTGTGTTCAAACATATGGATGTTTGCATTTCCATCTGCTTATTTACCCTTCGTCCCAACATAAAAGGCAAAAAATGAAACTAATATTTACCTAGTGCCACTTTTGTTTGTTTGGTTTTTTGAAACATTTTTTTAATGCTTTATTTTTATTTATTTATTTATTTATTTATTTATTTATTTATTTATGGCTGTGTTGGGTCTTCGTTTCTGTGTGAGGGCTTTCTCTAGTTGCGGCAAGCAGGGGCCACTCTTCATCGCGGTGCGCGGGCCTCTCACTATCCCGGCCTCTCTTGTTGCGGAGCACAGGCTCCAGATGCGCAGGCTCAGTAGTTGTGGCTCTCGGGCCTAGTTGCTCCGCGGCATGTGGGATCTTCCCAGACCAGGGCTCGAACCTATGTCCCCTGCATTGGCAGGCAGACTCTCAACCACTGCACCACCAGGGAAGCCCTGTTTGGTTTTTTGGCTGTGCCCCGCAGCATGTGGGATCTTAGTTCCCTGACCAAGGATAGAACTCAAGCCCCCTGCATTGGAAGCATGGGGTCTTAACCACTGGATCGCCAGGTTAGTCTCTACCTAGTGCCACTTTGAATATGCTATGTTACTGTCTCTTAACAATTCATTTAATACTGTAGAAATGAGTTCAAAGAGGTAGAACACATAGCAGCTTCTATCACAGCAACTATAACAAATTATTTATTACAATTATCATATTACTAAAACAATAATGATAGCTTCCATTTATTGAGTGCACACTCTGTGCCAGGAACTGTACAGGGCACTTATACATTATTTCATGTAATCTTCACAAAACCCCTATGGTATAAGGACTATCACCCATTTTACAGAAAAAGAAACAGACATTCAGGAGGTTAAGCAACTTCCCAAGGTCACACAGAGAGCAAGTGGCATCTGTTTCTTTGTCCATCTCCCCACCGATTACTGTAAATTTCTTGAGGGCAAGGACTGTGTCTTACTCATCTCTGTATTCCTAGTCTCTAACACTGTGTCTGGCACAGGGCAGGAAGAATTCAGTAAGTATTTTTGAATAAATGAAAGAACAAACAATATTTCCCCAGATAAGTGGTAGATCTACCACTCTAACTAAAGGGATTTAGGTCTTTTGTCTTTAAGTCTCGTGTCCTTTACACAATTACAGATGCCTACTTAAATCAGGATCCTGATTAATCACTCACATGCCTCTTTTACTCTGGAAATTCCTATTAGACACTTTCCATATGAGTGTGATAGAGTGATTCCACTTCTAGGTCTTTATCATACAGAAATACTAACACATGTCTATAAGGATATATTACTAGAGTGCTTACTATTGGTATTTCAGGAAAAAATTTTTTAAAAAATGTCCATCCATGGAAGAGTGATTAAATGGAACATCGATTCTATGGAATATCATATAACTTCAAAGAGAGTAAGGTAGATCTCTTTCTGCTAATGCAGAAGAATGGACACAAGATTGTATTAAGTAGGACAAGCAGGTTTTGGAATATTAAGTACGGTTTAGTGTGCATAATAATAATCCTGTTTTCCACATTTATTGCAAACCTTGTTTCAGGCCCTCTGTGAAGTGTGTTACATGTATTACCATATTTCACTGAACCTAAGATAATTGTTTACTGAATGTTTACAAGATACTTGGACCTGTGTTAACATTCTGACTCCAGAGATAAAAATCTGGAAAGAATTTGTTTCTTAAAAACAATTAAGTATGGTATTTTGCTTAATCTTCACAATAGTATAAAGTAGATACCATCATTTCTCCTATTTTGCTGATGAAGCACAGAGAAATCCAAGTAAATTGCCTGTGTATAAGTAGTAGAATGTGGTATAATTCCATAAAAACAAAACAAAAAAATTAAAGAGTTCTGGATAAAGACAGTGAATATAATTTCTCATGCATGTAATTTTCCTTTCCACTTCCTCCCCTCCCAGTCCCATCGCACTAAAACTTCAGTAAAGGATTATTTTAAAGCATAAGGAAAGGGAGAGGGGGTAATAAATACAGCAGAATTTTGCAGGTGAGAAAGCAAATGAATGAGTGTTAATAGGCTCGGCAGACCCAAGAATGCAGAATCCTGCACCAGAAACTGGAGAAAGCTGAGAAGCAGCCTGGATATGTTCAAGAATTAGCCAGTGGTATCCCTGGAGGTGGGGGTGAAGAACAGCTAAAATGAGAAGGACTAGTTGAAGGTCAGTTGGCTTCCCTCACCGTACCCTCTAGGTGACCGCCCCTCCTCCACCTCAGCAGAAGTATGGAGGTTTATTCTCTTGAGAGAGTAAAACAATCTCTGGAGTAATACAGGTCACCAGGAACAGTGAAGAGCATCATACCGAAAAAGAGGCAATCAGTAGACTTTTTCCACACTCTGCTCCCGGAATTCTGGTAGCCAACCTTTACCTCCTGGGAAGATGTATCTTCTTCTTTGGGGAAAATGAAGTCCAATATGAAAGATGTAAAGATAATGGCACTGAGGTCTTCCAGCTAATGGTCCCTCATGGTCATTGGTTCATGGACAAATGACCTCATGGTCAATGATTCTCCCCTTCATGCACAGAGTTTCCAATCAGCTTTTAGTCCCCCACTTTTATTCATGAGCAGAAAGTCAAGGACTATGGGACACAAGGATTTCCTCTAACAGGAAAGAAAGAGATGAAAACAAAGAGAAGAAAGAAACTTGGAAGAAACTGAGACAGTGCAGAGAAAATAAAATTTTTAAAACTATCATGAATAGCGTCAACTAGAAGAAAAGATATCTGAATATATGAAAAAATAGCAATAAACAATAATAAAGAATATTCAGAAGGGAAAAAAAGTTCTTTGAAATGAAAAAACCATGAAAGCAGAAGCGAGAGCCCAATAGAAAGAATGGAAGATAAAGTTGAGGAAATCCCCTAGAAGTATAGCAAAAAGACACAGATATGGAAACTAGGAGGAGAAAAGATGAGAAAATTAGAGAACCAGTCAAGGAAGTGCAACAGCTGGATAAAAGTTTCCTAAAGAGAGAATATATAAAAAAGAGTTGAGGAAATCATAAAATAAGGAGTACCCAGGACAATAAATGAGAATAGACCCACATTAAGACCCACACACTGTGAAATATCAGAACACTGTTGACAAAGACAAGATTCTATAATCTTCTAAGAAGATAAGAAACTGGTCCCAGATAGAGGCTCAGGGATCAGAATGGCTTCAGACCTTCAGACCTAGAAGTAGAAGAGAAGGGAAGAATACCTTCAAAATTCTGAAAGATGATGATTTTCAACCTAGGATCCTATACCCTGTTAAACCATCAATACCATCATTAAAACATATGGATAAGACACAATCAGATATACAAGGTGTTGGGAATTCCCTAGTGGTCCGGTAGTTAGGACTTGGCGCTTTCACTGCTGTGGGCCTTGGTTCAATCCCTGGTCGGGGAACTAAGATCCTGCAAGTTGCATGGCCTGGCCAAAAAAAAAAAAAAAAGATATACAAGGTGTTAAAAAACTTTACTTCGGACTTCTCTGGTGGCATAGTGGTTAAGAATCTGCCTGCCAATGCAGGGGACACGGGTTCGAGCCCTGGTCCGGGAAGATCCCACATGCCGCGGAGCAACTAAGCCCGTGTGCCACAACTACTGAGGCTGCATGCCACAACTACTGAAGCCCGCATGCCTAGAGCCCGTGCTCTGCAACAAGAGAAGACTTTATTTCTAGTGCATTCTTTCATAAGACATGGCCACCAAAACTAGAGGGCAAAAAAAGATAGAGAAAGTTATGGAGTAGATGGTAAAAGTTCTCATCACAAGGGAAAAATATTGTGCAGTGATGGATGTTAACTAGACTTAACTGTGATCATTTTGAATGTATACATATATTGAATCATTATGTTGTGCACCTGAATTAATACAATGTTATAAGTCAGTTATATCTACATTTTTTTTTTAGAAAAGAGAAAGAAAGTTATGGGATTCAGGAAACAGGAGAGTCATCACAGGAGAGAAGCAAAGAGAATTCCCAAGAGGCTGTAAGGAACATTCTAGGATGACAACTGTGCTCCAGACATAGCATCTGGATGCCACCTATCCAGATTGGAGCACTCTGACTCAAGAGAGAGACACACTGAAGACCGTTGCATTCAAGAACTCTGCTGCTCTTGTAACCTCTTTTGTGTCTGCCTCAAAGTAACAGAACAATCCCTCAAAATCTAAGTTGTAACAAAGTGGAGTGTATTTCAAAGAGTAGAAGATGATGTGATATATATATATATATGAATATTACTCAGCCATAAAAAGAATGAAATAATGCCATTTGCAGCAACATGGATGGACCTAGAGATTATCATACTAAGTGAAGTAAGCCAGACAGAGGAAGACAAATATCATATGATAGCGCTTATATGTGGAATCTAACCAAAAAAAATGATACAAATGAGCTTATATAAAAAAAAGAAATAGACCCAGAGACATAGAAAACAAATTTATGGTTACTAAAGGGGAAAGGGGGGAGAATAAATTAGGAGACTGTGATTAATATATACATACTACTATATATAAAATAGGTAACCAATGAGGACCTACTGTACAGCACAGAGAAATATACTCAATATTTTGTAATAACCTATAATGGAAAAGAATCTGAAAAAGAATATATATGTATATATGACTGAATCTCTTTGCTATATACAGGGAAAAGAATCTGAAAAAGAATATATATATATATATAATGACTGAATCACTTTGCTGTACACCTGAAACTAACACAATATTGTAAATCAACTATACTGAAAAAAAAAGAGTAGAAGAGACCCTTCTCTACTTTGTCACATATTTGTCCTCTGGACCCCAGAGTAGCTCTACATGAGAACTGGAATGGAACAGGAAAAAGCTTTAACCTACAACCCCTTTCTCTACATGAACCTGATACAGATATGTCCTCAAGGCTCGCGTTGGTACTAATGTCATACACAGACATCAGGCTGTCTTCCCTATGCAAGCTTTTCTCTTCTTCCTCATCACTATAGCCCTCCATCCCCACCCCAATAAACTTATGCAAGTAATAAGAGCAGGACTGCACAGCAGGCGAGCCTTGAGAAGATACGCCTGAAGTCAGACAACCTAGGTTAAAATCTAGTTCTACCTCTCACAGCTGTGACCTTGGCCATGTTTCTCCATGAGTCTCAGTTTCCTTACCAGTAAAATGAAGATAATAATGTCTGTCTCAAAAGATTGTTGAAAGAGTTTAAGATGCGACAGTTTTTGCGGTTTTTTAGCACAGTGCCCAGAACACAGTAAGTGCTTAATAAATGGTTAACATTGATTATTACCTGTAGGCCACCTATCTTATCAGGTACATCTAATAAGGACTGAATTTCAGGAGTGGTCCCAGTTTAAGGTCAGTCTGGGGCCCACAACAGTATTATGCCTGGTTCTTTAAAAACAGGACACACCTTATACGTACAAATGAATGTTGTTTACTTCAAGTTGTCATTACCTTGGAGGCAGTGCACTTATTCCAGGGATGCTTCCACTCTCCAGAACATTTTTGGGGTACCCAATTTAGAAATTTCTTCAGGGTCTATAACACATTCTTCTGAATATCCTCATCAGTAGCAAATCTTCATCTTCTGTAAAGATAAATTCAATGTTTGAAATAATCAGAAGTTGGTGAATAAATAGGGTACAGGGGAAGATGAAGTTAAGACTAACTTTCTTATATAGCTTTTACATGGATTTTATCCTTTTATTTTATTTTTGGCAGCGCAGCTTGCGGGATCTTAGCTCCCCCACTAGGGACTGAACCCGTGCCCTCAGCAGTGAAAGTGTGGAGTCGTAACCGCTGGACTGCCAGGGAATTCCCAAGGATTTTATCCATTTAAAATAAACTAATTTTTAAAAGATAAAAGCAGTAAAGTCCAATTAGGGCCTCCCTGGTGGCACAGTGGTTAAGAATCTGCCTGCCAATGCAGGGGACACAGGTTCGAGCCCTCGTCCGGGAAGATCCCACATGCCACAGAGCAACTAAGCCCATGTGCCACAACTACTGAGCCTGCGCTCTAGAGCCAGTGAGCCACAACTACTGAGCCCACGAGCCGCAACTACTGAAGCCCACGTGCCTAGAGCCTGTGCTCCGCAACAAGAGAAGCCACCGCAATGAGGAGCCCACACATCGCAACAAAGACCCAACGCAGCCAAAAATAAAATAAATAAATAAATAAAATAAATTATAAAAAAAAAAAAGTCCAATTAGACTACTAAAACAAAAAAGAAAATTACCCATAGCTTACAATACAACTGCTATCATTTTGGTGCATTTTCCTTATCTTTCCTTAATATACAGTTTTAAAAATAGTAGTAATAGTGTACATATCATTTGTAACATGCTAACCTAATTTAACTTATGTCATAAGCATATTTTCATGTTGCTGTAGAGTCCTCATAATAATATTTTTAATGGCTGCATAATATTTCATCAAATGGATATGGCAGAATTTACTTAACCACTACTCTTTTGCTGAACATTTAGGTTGTTTTAAGTGTTTTATTATGAAATATATGTACTTTTCCCCAAATTTGTGCTTATTTCCTCAGCCTGGATTACCAGAAGTGGGAATGTTGGATCAAAGGGTATAAGGATTTGATGGTTCTTGATAGTTACTTCCAAATTGTTTTCCAGTAGGTTTTCACTAATTTATAATGCCAAGGAAACAGTAGAATACCCATTTCACTGTATCTAAAACAAGAACTTGGTATCACAATTTTAATAAGTTAGGAGCTAGAAAAATATTTCATATGAACCAATTTAAAGTCAAGTGGTTTGGGGCCTCCCTGGTGGTGCAGTGGTTAAGAATCCGCCTGCCAATGCAGGGGACACGGGTTCGAGCCCTGGTCCGGGAAGATCCCACATACTGTGGAGCAACTAAGCCCGTGCACCACAACTACTGAGCCTGCGAGCCACAACTACTGAGCCTGAGTGCCACAACTACTGAGCCCGCATGCCTAGAGCTGGTGCTCCACAAGAGAAGCCACCTTAATGAGAAGCCCACGCACTGCAAGGAATAGTAGCCCCCCTGCTGGCTGCAACCAGAAAAAGCCCACGCAGCAATGAAGACCCAACGCAGCCAAAAATAAATACATAAATTTATTAAAAAAAAAAAAAAAAAGCAGAGCACAGACAGGGTGGAAAATTCCAGATACCCATTACTCCCCTATGAAAGCAATGATCTCTTACTGGTTTTTTTTTTAACTATTATTACTTTTCAGTTACATAAGAAATATACATTCATCGTTTAAAAAAAAAAAGGCAGAAACAATAAAAAGTACAGCTTATTTCCAACACCAAGCAAAGACCATTAACATTTTGAAGTATTTACCCTCACACCATTTTCTCTATAGAACATGTTTTATAAAAAATAGCACACCAGGGAATTCCCTGGTGGTCCAGTGGTTAGGACTCCGTGCTTCCACTGCAGGGGACACAGTTTCTTTCTTTCTTTTCTTCTTTTTTTTCAGGGTATTAAGGCAAACAGGGCCACCTAGAATCTTTATTCAAACGGGAATCAGCACTTGGACAGAAATCACAGTTCAACAGCGAAAACTTTCTCTTGCAAGTGCTAAGCCATGGCCCCTCCCCATGGCCATAGCCATTATCCCTGTCTGCTCTCCAGCTTCACGGCCCCTTGCCTGCCCTGGCTGAGCCAGAACTCCTGACCCATCACAGGAGGGGGCGGGAGGGCCACAGGAGCTCAGCTTCTGCACACCCAGATGGACCATGGCCTCCTGGCTAAGCAGGCACCGCATCCTCCCTGGCGCCCTCTGAGGTCTCAGCCTCTGGCAGCATCAGATCTGAGCCAAGCTGAGCCTCCTGAGGACGGTGGGGATGGGGGCTTCCGGGGGAGTCGAGGGAAGGAGGGCCAGGGCTGGGGAAAGGTGCCTTCCAGTTCCCGGCCCCCACCTAGTGCAGAGGCCCAGGGGCCTGACTCTCCTGATCTTGCCCCAGCATCCCCTCCGCAGAAGGTCAGTATATCTTCTGCCGACTGGGTAGAACGGCCTTTTTGATGAAGGAGAAGACAATCAGGATCCCTAAGCGTTTGCCCCGCTTGCCTTTGGTGAAGTAATTGGAGACCACATCATCTCCAGGCTGCATGGTGGCAGGCAGGACGTTCTCCCCAGCCGACGGTGACACAAAGAACGCAAACGGGATTATCCACAGACAGAAAGTGAAATAGGGCAGGACCTCTAAGAAAGGATAATATTCCTCTGCAAAAAAACTGAAACGCTAGGTAATGATTCACCACCACTAGCCCGCACGACAGGATGAAGTTAGGCGAGGTGAGCATGATGAAGGGAAAGGTCTGGAGGAGGCCAAAGTAGACCAGGTAGGCCAGGAAGAGGCCCACGCCAATCATGTAGGTGGGGAAGCGCTCAAAAACGTAGAGGCCAATCAGCACAGCTGTGGAGAACCAGACCCTATATTCTATGATCCTGCTGGTGGCCACTGTGTATTCTTCTATCAATTCTGCCAGGTAATAGAGTCTGGCTGCGATGGCCAGCGTGATGAAGGCCACCTGGATGAAGAGCGACAGCCAGCTCAGCACATACATGAACCACGTGGCGCGCTCGCCCCGGCCGCCCGCCCCTCGACAGCCGGGACGGGCCTGCGCGCTCGGGCTCCAGCAACACGGAGCCGCCACCACCGCCGCCGCCGCGTTCCTGCCCCTGGGACACAGTTTCGATACCTGGTTGGGGAACTAAGATCCTGCAAGGTGTGGGGAAAAAAAAAAAAAAAAAAAAAAAAAAAATATATATATATATATATATAGCATACCATACACGTTGTTTTTAAACTTTTTTTTCCCCCCACATAATAATTATAGCTCATATCTACATAATGTTTACTATGGGTCAGGTACAATTCCAAGTAGTTTTACATGTAATAATTCATTTAGTCCTCATGATAATTCTATAAGGAAGGCGATATTAGTACTCCCATTTAATGATGAGACTGAAGCAGAGAAGTAATTTGCCTAAGGTCACAAAGTCAATAAGTTAACGAACTGGCACATTTTTCCATATTGCTAAATTCATTTTCCACACATTTTCTTTTTTTGAATGGTTGCACGATATCCATGCAGCCATTATGTGGATGAAGTATCATTTAATTATTCCACTTCCTTTTATGAGACATCTAGATTATTTCCATTTTTTGATTTATACACATCACTAACGTGGTGATGTGGTATAAGATGCCTTATACTACACCTTTGTGCACAATCCTTAATTACTTCCTTAGGCTAACTGCCCTCAAGAACAGTTGCATTGATTTTTATTTCCTCCAAAGAGGTGTTCCTTTCTCTATGTTCTCCATGACCTTAAATGTAAATTTTATCACTTTTGTTTACAGCAACATTTTATAATTCATTTTACCAGTTCTGAGAAATAAATCCAAGCACTAAAGGATGAGTGATTTCTCTAGAGTAAAAGAGTCAGGGTCTAAAATCTACTCCCTTTCCATGCTCTCCTGCTTTTTACAGATGCTGAACCTCATGGCTTATACACTAACTCATCGCAGAGGAATGAGGAGTGTTAACCTGGGACAAACCAGCTAATGCAGGCAAGATTCTTATGGTCTGCAAGTCAGCATTCACTAATTCACTCACTCATTCATTCAATAAATATTTGAAAGGTTAGTATATGAGTAGTACTAAGCAGGGGTTATGGGGTTCACAGAAAAAAATATTTAGAACAAGGCTAAATAAAACATTTAGCACATAACCTGGCACACGATAATTGCTCAATAAATCAGTATTTATGTCAGGCACTCTGCTAAATGCCAAATAAGTGTATTATCTCCTTTAATCTCTACAACCTCCAGGAACTGTTGTGGTTTTTTTTTTAATCATCCCCATTTTGCAGATAAGAAGACTGAGGCCTAGAGAGATTTACCCAGCTTGAGCAACATACTTGTGGTGTTCAGATTTGAACTGAAGACTCCAGAGTCTGTGCTCTTAGCCATTATACTATATTACAAAACACAATTTCTCCCCTTAAGAAGCATATAGCCTTATTAATAATACTAAAATTGAAAATAGCTATCAAGTGTTAAGCACTTATGTGCCAAACACTGTGCTAGGCCTTTATGCATATTGATCATTTAATTCATATGACAACTCTATGAAATACTCTTGTAATTATGCTTGTCTTATAAATAAGAAAATAGATATTCTGAGAGTTTAAATAACTTGCCCAATATACAAATGGCTCTTAAATGGTAGCCCTAGAAGCCAAGATATACAAAGAATTACTGTATAGGGAACATGATAAAATGTAAAACAAGTGATGCTATTTAGCTACCATCAAATTTCAGAAGTCACAGGAAAGAGACTTCGTGACCTTCTTGTGTTCCAGGAATGATCACAGAAGGATAGAAAGGGAAAATCCTGGCGGTTTGTCAGGCCCTGTGTTGAAAGCCTTCACAAAGGTCAGTTCATTATATCCTCTTTGTGATGAATGTATTATTATTATTCTAAATTTGACAGACGAGGAAATGGATTCTCTGGAAGGTGATGCAATATGTCCAAGGTCACATAGCTAGTAAATGGCATAGCTAGAACTGGAACCTATTTGTCTCTCAAATCTGAGCCCTTAAGCACTGTGTTACATGCTTTCCATTATTTGATCTTGCTTTTTGGTTGTGTAGGTGTCACATAGCCAGAGATGAGTGGAAAAGGCAAAAGTGAAAGGGTATTAAGGAAGATAATACATAAGCAAGAGTATTGAGTTACATCCAAGAAAAAGGAAGCAGACCTTCTTGTTCAGTGCTAAAGATTCATTTGTTTTGGGAAGGAGCCCTTTGTTTGCATACCTTTGGTGACTACACAAACTGTATAAATGTCTGTTTCTGCCATTATAATGGGAGCTATTAAAGACAGGGACTATATCTTAGCCTCTGCTTTAACCCAGTGTCTAGCATAGTGCTTAGCTTGTAGTTCCAGCAGAGAGGTTGGAAAAATAGGGAGTAGTCACATTGCATATATCTCTGGATGGCAATTAAGGTAGTCCACAGAGCAAATACCCTAAACAAAATAATAGGTACTCAAATCCAACAGGGCATTTAAAGGATAAAATCATGGTGCATAGGAGTTATCCCAGGAGTACTAGGATGGCCCAACAGCAGAAAATCTGTCAATATAATTCACCACATTGATGGACCAAAGGGTAAAAATTATGATTTTTTTCATACTTAGAGAAACTTGATGCAGTAGCATTAAGGTCAGGACTAAGTCGTGGATGCTCATTATTAGTGTTATCTAGAGTCTTGGAGAGTCTGGCCAATTCTTTTAGATGAGAAAAAGTGAAAGATGTATGTACTCTTTTGCTTGCCATTCTTGCCAATGATATGATAGTCTATATGGAAAACACAATATAATCAACAGGCAAACTATCAGAACTATAAAAGAGTTATTATCAAGTTTGCAAGAATAGAAATCATCTTACAAAATTCAATAGTGTTCTTCTCTATAAGGAATAACCACCTTAAAAATGTAATAAAAAATAGAACACAATCTACGGTAGCAACTAAACTAAAGTCTATAGCAAAGATCTGCAAACTCTTTCTGTAAAGAGCAAACAGTAAATAGTTTCTGTTTGGCAGGTCATGTGGACTCTGTTGCAGCCATTCAACTCCATCACTGTTGAACAAAAGCAGCCATAGACAGTATTAAATGAATGAATGTGGATGTTCCAATAAAATTTTATTTACAAAACCAGAGCACAGGCTGACATGCACAGGTGTAGTTTGCCAACTCCTGGTCTATAGTAATTGGCCTAAAAACTGTGGACTGAAGAAAAACGTACAACCTAAAAGTTGCAAGTTAAGTTTTATTCGGGACCTGAGGACTAGAGCCTGGGAGACAGCCTCTCAGATAGCTCTGAGGAACTACTCCGAAGAGGTAAGGGAGGAGCCAGGATATATAGGAGAGTTTTTGCTGAAAAACCGTGTAGACGAACATGAAAAGATTACTGCTAATCACAAAAAACGAACATCTCAAGTTAGTGATTTTAGAGCTTTTCTACATATGGGAAGATGCAAGATTCTGGGCTCATTGAAATTTTTCCTTAGATATGCAGCTTAACTCTCTAGGGCCAGTATCCAGAGCACAGAATATTTCCTATTTTCCTCTATCCTGAATTCTCCTCAGGGTGCACTGTTGTGGGTGTGGGGAGGTGGCTGTAGTGCCTGATGCCTTGATGGCAGGCAACATTTATTGTTTACTGGAATGGCAGGCAAACTTCCCTTACCACAAAGCAATGCCTAAGAAGTTTATCAAGGAAAAAACTAAACTCCATTCAGGGACATTAGAAGGCCTGAATAAATGTCATAATTCAGATCACTTCAGTAGTGTAAAGATTTTATTCATTTGTTTAACAAATATTCAGAGTGGCTACCATACGCCAGGCATTGTTCTGGGTACTAGGGGTGCAGCAGAGAACAAAACAGGGCACCTATCCTCACGAATCTTACATCTTTAGCAGAGAAGCAGTGATTAAATAATCTAAAGTTGGATAGTAATAAATGCTATGAAAAAGATTAAATAAGAGAAAGAGAGTGATGAGGAGTGAGTGTGCTACTTAATTTAGGATGGTCAGGGAAGGCTTTCCTGATGTTTCAGCAAAGACCTGAAAGAGGTGAAGGAAGCCTGCCACATTGAATTCTGGTGAGGGAGCGTTCCATGCAAAGATGTCAGTTCTCCCCCAAATTAATCTATATGTGTTCAATGAAATTCCAATAAAAATTCCAGTAGTAATGTTGAGAAACTAAAACCCACTCTAAAATGAATATGAAAGAATAAAGGTCTATGAAAGCTAAGTCTATTTTCAGAGGGAAATAAAAGTAGGGAGACCTGCCCTACTGGTAGAACTGGCTCTACCACGAAGCCACAGTAATAAAAATATTGTGTTGCTGGCACTGAAACAAAGAAAAGGATCAATGGAATAGAATGGAGAGCTTATAAATAAAGTATATACATGGGAACTTAATATGTGATAAAGGTGGCATCACAAAACACTGGAAAGATTGTTTTTCTGACAGTTATAGAAAAACGAATTCACTGTATAGAGAACAAAGCTGAATTTTTACTTGAAACTATGTTAAAAGTGGACTCCAGATGGATTAAAGACATAAATGTGAAAGTTAAAACTATAAAGCTACTATTAGAAAATACAGGAAAATCTGTTACCCAGGTGTAAATAAAGACTTCCTAAACAAGACTCCAAATTCTAAGGTCAAAATTTAGGACATCTGCTTAATTAATGACATCACAAAGTTAACATGAAGGTTGCAGACTGGGAGAAGGTATTTGCAATGTTTAAAACAAACAAGGAATAATGTCTAGAATATACACACAATTCCTACAAACTAAGAAGACAGGAAATCAAATTTAAAAAAAGTAGGCAAAGGATATAAATAGGCACTGGGAGAAAGTATTTGCAGTGTTTAAAACAAATAAAAGAATGTCTAGAATATACAAAGAATTCCTACAAATCAACAAGACAGGAAATCAAATAGGAAAATAAGCAAAGGATATATAAATACCTTAGTTTCACATACTAAGCAAACAAAAAAAAAAATAGAAAAAAAAGGCTCAAATTTAATTATAATCAGAGAAATGCAAATCAAGACAGCCAAGAGCTGCCACTTTACTTCCACCAGACTGGCAAAAATTAATAGCACTTATGTTTGTTTTTGTTAATCTGTAGACAAACACTTATAGATGGGTGCCAAAATAAATCCTCTTTTGCAGCCTAGAACTCATTGTTCAGTATGAGCTTTGATACAGATAAGAAGGAACATGGTACCTGAAACAGATTCAAGTGGTGGGGGTATTGATAAACACAAAGGTTGCTTCCAGGACTATAGAATTGATAATTTAAAAGCTTAAGATATGAGGGAAATTATCAGCTATGCTGATTTAGTACTCTAAGGTTGACATGAAACAAAGATGACTTCCTTTTTTAGGCTTTTATCTTGAGAACACAGTGTCTGGGCTTTAAAAAGGTATTGGCATATCCCAACGATCTGTACTGTTCTAAGCTATGATAGTTTAGGAGTGAATATGATTTGAACTTAATGCATGTTTAGAGGGTGTCTAAAATTCAGAAGCAGGCAGATCCATTTCCTCTGACCCTAAACATGGTCCAAAAGTAAATTGCTTGAGGAAATTGGATCCCAAAGATCACAGGTGGGGAATTTTGAAGTATGTCCATATTCCACTGGAGATCAAAGAAGCTCAACTAAAAGAATGGGGAGACTGACTGACTGACATGACAACTGTGGACTGAGCAAAAATTCTTTTTGAAAGGGCTATCTTGAAGAGTATAACTCAAACACTGGAGGAGCTAAGATGATCGGCAGTGGAAGGAATCAGAACGTGTGAAATTCCTTAAAAATTTATTGACTTAAATAATTTGCCATATATAAAAACATAAAAAAAGAAAAAGAAAACTGGCAAAAATGAGAAAGATGCTAACACCGAAGATTGGTGGCTATGAGTTCTTGTGTACTGGTGACAGGAATTAGCACAGCCATTCTGAAAAGTAACCTGGCCATTTTTGGCAAATTGAGCACGCCCAATTGCATAGTTAAGAGGAATATTCACGTCAATATGCAAACGTGCTTTTTTTTTTTTTTTTTTAAAGTCTTTATTTATTTATTTATTTATTTATGGCTGTGTTGGGTCTTCGTTTCTGTGCGAGGGCTTTCTCTAGTTGTGGCAAGTGGGGGCCATCTCTTCATCGCGGTGCGCGGGCTTCTCACTATCACAGCCTCTCTTGTTGCGGAGCACAGGCTCCAGACGCGCAGGCTCAGTAATTGTGGCTCACGGGCCCAGTTGCTCCGTGGTATGTGGGATCTTCCCAGACCAGGGCTCGAACCCGTGTGCCCTGCATTGGCAGGCAGATTCTCAACCACTGCGCCACCAGGGAAGCCCAACGTGCTTATTTTTGCTTTTTTTTTTTTTTGCCTCTGTGCAGCATGTCATGTGGGATCCTTAGTTCTCTGACCAGGGATCGAACCCATGCCCCCTGCAGTGGAAGCGTGGAGTTTTTTTGTTTTTTGTTTTATAACAGCTGTACTAGCCACTATCTTTTTTTTTAAGATTTATTGATTGATTGATTGCTATGTTGGGTCTTCGTTTCTGTGCTAGGGCTTTCTCTAGTTGCAGCAAGCGGGGGCCACTATTCATCATGGTGCGCGGGCCTCTCACTATCGTGGCCTCTCTTGTTGCGGAGCACAGGCTCCAGATGCGCAGGCTCAGTAGTTGTGGCTCACGGGCCCAGTTGCTCCGCGGCATGTGGGATCTTCCCAGACCAGGGCTCGAACCCGTGTCCCCTGCATTAGCAGGCAGATTCTCAACCACTGCGCCACCAGAGAAGCCCGGAAACGTGGAGTCTTAATCACTGGACCGCCAGGGAAGTCCCTATTTTTGCATTTTTAATAGTAATAGAGAGTTGAAGGCAATCTAGAGTTCTATCATCAAAAGAGTGAATGAGTAAAACATGGTGGATGCACAGTGGTTATGTACCTGGAGTCTGGAGCTAGACCCCTGGAGTTGAAATTCAGGCTCCACCACTTACAATAGAAGTAAAATTTTGAGTAATCTGCGCCTCATTCTTATCTACAAAATGGTAGTAATAATATCTACCTCATAGGGTTGTTGGGAGAAGTATATGAGTTAAAACGTTTAAACCATCTGAAACAGAGTTAAGCACTATTTAAGTACTAATATTACTGTTAACATGAAAGCATATGCAAGTTCAAAGTTGTAAGTTAGGTTTATGTATAGCAACAAGAGAATATTACAAAAGCAATAATAATTTTAAAAAGTAAGAAAAAGAACATTTGTTTATTTATTTTTGGCTGCGTTGGGTCTTTGTTGCTGCGCGCAGGCTTTCTCTAGTTGTGGTGAGCAGGGGCTACTCTTCGTTGTGGTGCACGGGCTTCTCATTGTCGTGGCTTCTCTTGTTGTGGAGCACCAGCTCTAGGTGCGCGGGCTTCAGTAGTTGTGGCACGCAGTCTCAGTAGTTGTGGCTTGCGGGCTTAGTTGCTCCACAGCATGTGGATCTTCCCGGACCAGGGCTTGAACCCGTATCCCGTGCATTGGCAGGCGGATTCTTAACCGCTGAGCCAGCAGGGAAGTCCCGAAATGGAACATTTATGGCATAATATCATTTATGTGGATTGAACATACTTACATAACTCTACGTATTTTACAAGACAAGCATCACAGACATACATTGAACATATCAGAATGGGTGCCTATAGGATAGAATGAGAGTAGAGTTTAGGAATAAAGTGGAAGACTACAAAATAAGAAAGGGGCCTTGCTTGAATCATCCTGCTAATATGCTATGAAAGGAGGAACAAGATTTACTCATGAAATCTGCAACTGAAGGAGGTAAAAGCTATCTTGAAAATATGCAAGGGAAAGCCAAGAAAAGGATCCCAGAGCCAGAGAAATAACCAGCTAACCAACTTGGAAGCTACCCTATCTTTGAACTTACCCTTAAATGAGATAACACCATCCTTATCGTTTAAGGCAGCTTTGGATAGGTTTTCTGTTACTTGCCCAAAACCTCTTAACAGAGTATTCATACGATCTTTCGAGTGGCAAACCGAGGTCCAAAAAGAATTATGATCTATCCAATGTAATACCTCAACTGGGGTATTATCTCAGCGGAGGTTCCAGAAGAAAATGAAAATTTTGAGTGACCAACAATTTTTAAAACGCCAAATTCTCTCCAGTGTATTAAAAACTCTACAAGTGGGCTTCCCTGGTGGCACAGTGGTTTAGAATCTGCCTGCCAATGCAGGGGACATGGGTTCAAACCCTGGTCCGGGAAGATCCCAAATGCCGCGGAGCAACTAAGCCCGTGTGCCACAACTACTGAGCCTGCATGCCACAAATACTGAAGCCCATGCGCCTAGAGCCCACGCTCCGCAATGAGAAGCTCGTGCGTCGCAACGAAGAGTAGCCCCCACTCGCCGCAACTAGAGAAAGCCTGAGTGCAGCAACGAAGACCCAACACAGCCAAAAATTAAAAAAAAAAACAAAACTCTGTAAGTATTAAAATGATCAACATTTATCCCACTCAGAACTGTTATTTTAAAAAATCCAGGGCTTCCCTGGTGGCGCAGTGGTTGAGAATCTGCCTGCCAATGCAGGAGACATGGGTTCGAGCCCTGGTCTGGGAGGATCCCACATGCCACGGAGCAACTGGGCCCGTGAGCCACAATTGCTGAGCCTGCGCGTCTGGAGCCTGTGCTCCGCAACGGGAGAGGCCGCGACAGTGAGAGGTCTGCGCACCGCGATGAAGAGTGGCCCCCGCTCGCCGCAACTAGGGGGAGCCCTGGCACAGAAACGAAGACCCAACACAGCCAAAAATAAATAAATAAATTAATTTAAAAAAAAAAAAAAGGAAAAGAATAGCTTTAAAAAAAAAATCCATTAAAAGTCAAATGATAAATGGGAAATTACATAAAAGCTGTTTACAAATAAAGACAAACAATGAAAAGGGAATTCACATAAGAAAAAAATGTCCAATAAACATAAAAATTTAAACCTCACTGATGAGTATTTTTATTTTTATATTTATTTTTAAAATTTATTTTTATTTTATTTTTTAAAAAATTTATTTATTTATTTATTTATGGCTGTGCTGGGTCTTCGTTTCTGTGCGAGGGCTTTCTCTAGTTGTGGCAAGTGGGGGCCACTCTTCATTGCAGTGCGCGGGCCTCTCACTATCGCGGCCTCTCTTGTTGCAGAGCACAGGCTCCAGACGCGCAGGCTCAGTAATTGTGGCTCACGGGCCCAGCTGCTCCGCGGCATGTGGGATCTTCCCAGACCAGGGCTCGAACCCGTGTCCCCTGCATTGGCAGGCAGATTCTCAACCACTGCGCCACCAGGGAAGCCCTGATGAGTATTTTTAAAAGAAAATTAAAACCAGTCACCATGTATCATCAAATGGGAAAAATAAGTTTTCACCGTCACACCCACTTTTGGCAACTGTGTTGGAAAACTGGGACATTTCTGGAAGGCATCTGGCAATGCATGGTGGAAGACTTAAAACAAGGCACACTCTTTGACTCAGCAGTTCCCTAGAATTTATCCTAAAGAATCATCATGGATGACAACAGAAATTTAATTAAAAACACTAGCATCACAGGACAGTTTATAAAAGCAAAAAATTGGGATCAAACTAAAATTCCTTAAGTAGGGGAATCAATTAAGTTATGGAAAATCCAAACGATAGGATACAAATAGCAGTTACAATTATCAGTATTTAAATACAAGCTCTGCTAATTTGTAGCTGTATAGCTCAGGGAAAGCTAATTACTCTCTCTGCACCTCAGTTTCCCTGTAAAAAATGAGTCTGTTGTGAGGATTAAATTAGTAAACATACCTAAAGCACTTAGTATAGCACTGACACATAATAATAACAAAAAAAAATTTTTTTTAACAGAAGAGGGACTTCCCTGGTGGCACAGTGGATGAAACTCCATGTTCCCAATGCAAGGGGCCCAGGTTCAATCCCTGGTCAGGGAACTAGATCCCACATGCATGCCGCAACTAACAGTTCACATGCCACAACTAAGGAGCCCGCTTGCTGCAACTAAGGAACCCACGTGCCGCAACTAAGGAGCCCTGGAACTGTGACTAAGCAGCATGCCTGCTGCAACTAAGACCAGGAGCAACCAAATAAATAAATTAATAGTTAATTAATTAATTTTTTAAAAACCCAGAAAAACATTGTAGCCTAATATCCTGGAAAGAAGTTAATGATAAATTAAACAAAAAAAGATTACAAATCAGTATATATACAATATTTTTCCAAAATAAGTATATCTCATATACATAAATTTCCAAAAATAAAGACTAGAAGGATATAAAACAAAATAAAAATAGTACATCTCTTTTTTTTGGGGGGGGGTTATTTATTTATTTATTTATTTATTTATTTATGGCTGTGTTGGGTCTTCGTTTCTGTGCGAGGGCTTTCTCTAGTTGCGGCAAGTGGGGGCCACTCTTCATCGCGGTGCGCAGGCCTCTCATTATCGCAGCCTCTCTTGTTGCGGAGCACAGGCTCCAGACGTGCAGGCTCAGTAATTGTGGCTCACGGGCTTAGTTGCTCCGTGGCATGTGGGATCTTCCCAGACCAGGGCTCGAACCCGTGTGCCCTGCATTGGCAGGCAGATTCTCAACCACTGCGCCACCAGGGAAGCCCTAGTACATCTCTTTGAATAACAGGATTACAGGTTATTTTTCTTATTTTTGTCTGAATTTAAATTTCTTTCAATAACAAATATGTGCTACTTTTATGAAAGGTAAAAACTATCATCTCTATCAAAATTAAAACAAAAAACTGTCATATTTTTGCTCCAGTTGATAATGAGTCCATCCCAAATTAGCAGGGTAATGGGGTAAAGAATCAGAATGATAGACATTTCTCTTTATAGCCTTTATTACTGCACAATACAAACTCAGTCTCTGTTTTACAAACCTTACACACAAATGGCAAAACAATTAAAAGATTTTTATTCC
Source organism: Balaenoptera acutorostrata (assembly GCF_949987535.1). NCBI lineage: Eukaryota > Metazoa > Chordata > Mammalia > Artiodactyla > Balaenopteridae > Balaenoptera > Balaenoptera acutorostrata. The sequence goes on along the minus strand of NC_080064.1, from coordinate 22,451,663 downwards.
CCAAAGCTATTTTATTCCAGTTTCCCCTCTTTATGCAGAGGGATTATCTAGATTCTCCATGTCATCCTTAGCCTTTAATTTAGAAAGGCTGTCACAAAAGTGAACTGGCCATATGAGGAAAACAGTGCAAAGAACCAACTAAGTTCTCATTGTCCTCCTTCCTGAGGGAAGAATGCCTGGCTGGCAGTGGTGAAATAGGGCAATTATAACGTCTTCGTTTTTTGTAACAGCTGAGGACAAGCCCCAGTGGTGGACAGACTGCCTTGTCACATGAGCCTTTTGGGGTCTATTTTCTCTAGGTGAACCAGAGGTTTCAGCTGCTCTGCAAAGTTCCTCATGTCATCAGACACCACGTCCTGCCCAGCTGGTGCAACAACACTTAGTTCCACAAGGTAGGAAAGTGACAAGGCCTCAGTGTTGTCTGTGTTCCCTGGTGTCAAGATGCGGAAGATCTTGTACACCACGATCTTCATGATGCCCTTACGGAACAGGTGTCCCCTGGCAACAAACTCATGGTCCATGCGGAAGCCCATTTCCATCAGGAAGTCAGTAAGGTTCTCAGATGTTGCAATGTCCACGCAGTTACGCACCAGGGCATGGCGGTTCTTGTCTCCCATTTCTGGCTGTCCCAGGTAGCGCAGATGCCAGGGTGCCCCTGCCCTATCCATAGAGCGTCGAGCCCTTAGAACAAACGGACTGGCCTGCTGGCCCTTAAGGAGGAATACCATCTCATGGTCAAGGAAAGTCTCAGGTTCCATGTTGTCACACAAACCACGAAGGCGGTGGATGAGGCTTTCCAAGCTGTGATCTAAAACACTTCCTGAAGAAGGAAAAAAGTACCATTGAGTCCCATCTTTCATTCTGGGTAATGGAAATAGTAAAAGATTGAAAAAACTTAAATGAAAAATCAGAACAGTTTAGTGCAGTGTTTTGTAAAGCACAGGCCCAGTATATGAGATTTTAGAGGGGTTATACTGCCAAGATGTTATATAACAAGTTAATCCCTTTTCAATTTTTTGCATTGTCTTATTTGGTACTAGAATAGTTAGGCCTTCTCTAACAATGCTAATCTCCAGCAGGCTTTGGGCTTTAACAGGCAACAGTATCTACCTAGAATAATAATACTGTTTTGTCATTTATTTAAAAAATTATCTTCTAGGGGCTTCCCTGGTGGCTCAGTGGTTAAGAATCTGCCTGCCAATGCAGAGGACACGGGTTCGAGCCCTGGTCCGGGAAGATCCCACATGCCGTGGAGCAACTAAGCCCGTGTGCCACAACTACTGAGCCTGCGCTCTAGAGCCCACGAGCCACAACTACCGAGCCCACGTGCCACAACTACTGAAGCCCGCGCGCCCTAGAGCCCGTGCTCCGCAGCAAGAGAAGCCACCGCAGTGAGAAGCCTGCACACAGCAACGAAGAGTAGCCCCCGCTCGCTGCAACTAGAGAAAGCCCGCGCAGCAACGAAGACCCAATGCAGCCAAAAATAAATAAAATAAATTTTAAAAAAATTATCTTCTAGTCTCAGAAAATAAAAGTTTTCCATTGATAGAAAAAATATAACATTTCCTTTTTATGTAATATATTTAAGTAAAAGAGAATGAACTGCTTCAGAGAAATACACTGTCCTTTGTTCTCATTCTTCCTCCTGGCAGCATTTCACATGGTTGTTATATTATACCCATTTTGAAATCTATTCTTCCCTTGGCCCCTGGGACACAAATCTCTCTTGGTTCTTCACCTAACTCACTAACCATTCCTTATAAGTCACCTTTGCTGGGTCTTCATCTTCCCAAAATATTGGAGGATCCTAAGACTCAATCCTGGTCTTCGTCTCTATCAACAATCTCTTCCTCCCTCAGTGACCTAATTCAGCCCTATGGTTTTAAGTATCATTTATGCTCTGGGGACTACCATATTTATATCTCATGAACTACAGACTCATACATCCAACTGTCTACCTAACTTCTCCACTTGGATGCCTAAGACATCTTCATCTTAACATGTTCAATATCAACCTGTTGATTTTTCCTCCACAATCTTACTCCTCCTGCAGTTTTCCCCCTCACAGTAAATGGCAACTCTCTGCTTCCAGCTGCCCAACCAAACACTACATAATCAGCTCTGACTCCTTTCTTTCTCCCACATCCTACATCCACTCTGCATTTTTAAAATATGTGCAGAATCCAGTTCACTCAATCATTTCCACCTAGTCCAAGTCTCCTTCATTTCTTGCTTGGTCTTTGCAGTACCCTGCTTCTATCCTTGCTTTTTTCTTCTCTCCTCCATACAACAGCCAGCTGGTTTTTAGGCCATAAGGCAGATAATGACACTTCTCTGCTCAGAACCCTCCAATGGCTTCCCACGTCACTCAGAATAAATCCCAAATTCTTTTTTTTTTTTTTTTTTTTAAAGATTTATTTATTGATTGATTCATTACTATGTTGGGTCTTCGTTTCTGTGCTAGGGTTTCCTGTAGTTGCGGCAAGCGGGGGCTACTCTTCATCGCGGTGCGCGGGCCTCTCACTATTGCGGCCTCTCTTGTTGCGGAGCCCAGGCTCCAGACGCGCAGGCTCAGTAGTTGTGGCTCACGGGCCTAGTTGCTCCGCGGCATGTGGGATCTTCCCAGACCAGGGCGCGAACCCGTGTCCCCTGCATTAGCAGGCAGATTCTCAACCGCTGCGCCACCAGGGAAGCCCCAATCCCAAATTCTTTACCACGGTCTACAAGGCCCTATAAATTGTGGTCTCTGCTACCTGATGTTGATCATTTCCTTCTACTATCTCCCAGATCACTCTCTCCAACCACAGTGATTTTCCTGCTGTTTTCTAAAAATGCCAAGTGTTTGACAATGTATTTCTCTTCAGAGCCCCTTCCCTTAGTCCCTATGCTTAGAATGTTCTTCTCTCAGATACCTGCATATCTCACCCCATCACTTTGTTCAGATCTTTGCTCAAATGTCACTTTATCAGAGATGTCTTTTCTCATTGCCCTAAATAAAATAGCATTATCTCCCTCCAATCTCTTTCCACTTCCCTGCTTTACTTTTTAGCATTAGCACCTCAATTTTTTAGTCATCTTTCAATATATCAATTAGGTATTGACTTTTTAACATCTTTCTTCCTCTACTGCTGATACTTACTCCAATGCTAGGAACATATTCATTATTGACTAAATCTGTTAAAGTAAATAAAAATATACTACTGTAACTATGGTAAGTATTGACAGTGGGACTCAAATGACTACATTTTTGGAAATGGGTAGTGTTGGAGGGAAAGCAACAGATCAGGTCCCTGTAATCATAGGACAGATGACGATGGGAGCAGGGAATGGGTCCTGCTTTGGATACGTTGTGTCCTACATTCAGGACAGTGTCAGACATGTGTTTTTTCATACTTCAAACATTTAAGGAGCTTTGTAAGTGCTGGTTCCTTCAACATATACTTACTGAATACTGTGCCAGGCACCATGCTAGGAAGTAGGGGGTCCAGCCCTCACAGTGATTACAGTTTAGTGGGGGAAACAAAAAATATGTAAGTAAACAATTAAACAGAAATACAGGGAGATAAAAGGGAGATGGGAGAGAGGAACTGATGGGGTTGGAGAAGAGGAGACCTCTCTGAGGGCTTGGAGTAGTCAGAGAAGGTCTCTCAAAGGGAAGGACAACTGAGCTGAGGGCTGAGGGATAAAAATAAAATGGCACTTTGAAGGGCTGGAACAAAGTATAAGGGCAGAGGAATCAAGTGCAAAGGCCCAGAGGTAGGAAAGGGCCTGGGGAATGCAAAGAAATGAAGGGATATCAGTGTGGCTGAAGTGTGGTAAGCAAGATGGAAGATGATAATGAACTGAGGATTTGGGATGGGCCAAAGCACACAGGTCTTATGTACAGCTCATGCTAAAGGCTGTATTCTATTCTAAGGCCATTGGGAAGCTATTAGCTCCGCACAACAGGGAAAGAGATGACTGAATTTACATTTTAAAAAGATCATTCCAGTTAAACTGGTATAGACTCTTCAACAAGACACTGTCATGGGAAAAAAAGTGGGAATGAGGGGAGACTGGTCCAAGTTAAAAGATGCTTAAGAGACACAGTTATCAAATGCAATGCATGAAACGTGATTATATCCTGGATACAAAACACATTTTGAGGGCAAGATGGGGGAAACTTTTGAATATGGACTAGACATTAGATGATATTAAAAATACATTATTGATTTTTTTATTTTTATTTTTTTTTATTTTTTATTTATGGCTGTGTTGGGTCTTCGTTTCTGTGCGAGGGCTTTCTCTAGTTGTGGCAAGCGGGGGCCACTCTTCATCGCGGTGCGCAGGCCTCTCACTATTGCGGCCTCTCTTGTTGTGGAGCACAGGTTCCAGATGCGCAGGCTCAGTAATTGTGGCTCACGGACCCAGCCGCTCTGCGGCATGTGGGATCTTCCCAGACCAGGGCTCGAACCCGTGTCCTCTGCATTGGCAGGCGGATTCTCAACCACTGCGCCACCAGGGAAGCCCCACATTATTGATTTTTTAGATAATAATGATGGTATTGGGATTATGAAGGAAAATATCCTTGTTTTTTATTTTTTAGAGATGCATACTGGAAATGTTTTGGGGTAAAGTGTTATGAGATGTGAAACTGTTGTTTTTTTAAAAAAATTGTTTGGCTGCAAGGCATGTGGGAGCTTAGCTCCCCAACCAGGGATTGGACCCGTACCCCCTGAAGTGGAAGCGTGGAGTCTTAACCACTGGACCACCAGGGAAGTCCCTGAAACTGTCTTTAAAAACAGCAAAAAAAAAAAGAGAAAGCAAATATGGCAAAATGACAGAAACTGAAATCTAGATGACAGAAATGGAGTGTTCATTATATTAGTCTCTACTTTCTTTATGTTTGAATATTTTTAATACTAAAACAATTTTTTAAAAGACTACTAGCTGTTGTGTGAGAAGAGAAAGACAATCAAAAGTGGAAGCAATGAAAAAAAAAGTGGAAGAAATGTAATAAGTACAGGGTTACTAAAATAGTTCAGGCAAAGGATGATAAACCAGGGTGTGGTACTGCAGGTTTAGAAAAGACTTATTTCACACATATTTTGGAAGTAAAAATGAATAGGATTAGAAATGGACTACATGTGGGGGTAAAGTAAAAAATGGACATTGACTCCTGAATGCATGGCTCAAGCAACTGGTGAATGACAGTGGCACTAACTGAGATGGGAAAGACGGAAGGAGGCGCAGCTTGAGGAGTGAAAATTAACAACCCTATTTTGTTCACAGTAAGTTACTAAATGGATGATCTGAATTAAAGTCTAAACTCTTGCACTAAACATTGTATGACCTCCTGAAAATCATTACCCTCTCTGGGTCTTGAGTTTTCTCATCTGGGAAAGTTACTTCACTTCTATTTCCTGATCTATAAAATGAAGCTAGTAACAGTATCATAGAATTACCATATGATCCATTAATCTCACTTCTGGGTATTTATCTGAGAGAATTCGAAGCAGGATCTTGAAGAGATATTTGCACACCCGCGTTCACTGAGCATTATCCACGGTAACCAAGAGGTGGAAACAACCCAAATGTCTGACAGATGAATGGATAAAGAAAATGTGGTACATACATACAATGGAACATTATTCAGCCTTTAAAAAGGAGATCCTGGGGCTTCCCTGGTGGCGCAGTGGTTGAGAATCTGCCTGCTAATGCAGGGGACACGGGTTCGAGCCCTGGTCTGGGAAGATCCCACATGCCGCGGAGCAACTAGGCCCGTGAGCCACAACTACTGAGCCTGCGCGTCTGGAGCCTGTGCTCCGGAACAAGAGAGGCCGCGATAGTGAGAGGCCCGCGCACTGCGATGAAGCGTGGCCCCCGCTTGCTGCAAATGGAGAAAGCCCTAGCACAGAAACGAAGACCCAACATAGCAATCAATCAATCAATAAAAAATAAATAAATTAATTAATTAATTAAAAAAAAAAAGGAGATCCTGTCACATGCTACAATATGGGTTAACATAGAGGACATTATACTAAGTGAAATCAGCCAGTGATAAAACGACAAATACTGTAATGTTCCACTCATATGAGGTTATCTAAAGTAGTCAAAATTAGAAACAGAAAGTAGAAAGGTTGTTGCCAAGGGCTGCAGGGAGGGGAAAGGAGGAATTAGTGTTTAACGGGAACAGAATTTCAATTCTGCAAGATGAAAAAGTTCCAGAGATCGGCTATACAACAATGTGAAATACTTAACACTACTGAACTATATGCTTAAAAATGTTTAATATGGTGAATTTAATGTTATGTATTTGTGACCATAATTAAGGGTAAATTGAAAAAAAAAAAAAGGTGCCAGAAATTATGCAGGCTGCCTTTGTAGAACAGCTTCTCATCTCCGCGGAAGCTGAACAGAAAAGAGGAAAACAAGCTCCCTGGTTCACTCACCCTGCAGCAGGTACTCCATCATGTTAATGGTGCCCCCGGTGACAGGCATCATGGTGACTGGAGGCGCCTCCATGTTACCTGTTTAAGTTGAAAACGACAGAACCGGACTCGGAGTCCCCCGTCAAGTAAAGCACAGGATACACCTAGAGAAGAGTTATACTTGTTAATACATCAGAGAGGTGGAGAGACGCCAGATCTGCTTGGGTCATTGGCCTTGACATGAAAAGATTCATTCATCCATCCATTCAAAACTTTTTGAGTAACTGCTATAGGCCAGTTTCAGGAACTGATGATACAGAAATACACAAAGGAGGCTTGATCATGGAGTTACAGCATAATCTTTTAGTCTCAAGGTCTAAAATCTCTAACCGTTTTCTGTGCAATAACTAAGTCTCTCACCCTGGAACTCAATGTCTTCCTTCTAAAACGGGGCCAACGATATTTAACCCCCAAGGCTTTGTTGCTCAGACGACAAAATGGACCTGCAATAATAGATGGATTGAAAGGTGACTTAAAGAATCTTGTCTACCGTTCAATTTATAGATGAGGATATTGAGACTTGGGGAGGAGCCCAAGGACACACAGTAGGTCGGTGGCAGAACCCAGACCAGACTAAAATCTATGCGTTCCACCTCTCTGAATCAAACGCCTTTTAAAGCTGGCCAGGCGGAAGTTCTTTTGATTGATGGTTTAGATCCTCTTAAGCCAGCATCAACGCGTGCCCACTTACACCAAAAACACACCTCAGCGCGCGTTCTAGCCTCTTCTCACAAAGCGAGGAACTGTATCCACCCGAGCACCTCTGAGCTTTTTAGCGACAATTAGCCCCCAGCCCTAAACTTGAAGACCCCGGGAAAAGGCGAGACTTCCGTCTCCTCTTCCCACTTCCGGCAAAAAGCTTTCGTCGCTCGAACTGCCAACACCACCACTCCGCGACGTAAGGGTGCCGAGAGGGCATAAAAATCCCCTCTGCTGTCCGGCAAGCAGAAGCGCATGCGCAAACTGCGATGCTTCGGGAAAGCTGGCGGCTTTCTTTAGAGCGTTCGTCTGGGAGTTACAGGGAGCCTTGACGTCATAGGCCGTCCTCCAGGAAAATATTTATTTTTTTCTGGTGTGACGACCTGGAGATGTTTTTGTCCAGGAAATCTCTTGAACTGACAGGGAGAAAAGAGAGCTTGGGGAAGAGAGCTGCAGAAAAAGAGAAGAGATTGTTGTAAAACAAAACTTCTTTTGGTTGGGTACGTGAAGATAAAAAGGAAAGACACCTTTTACTGCTTAGCAGACTGTTCTGAACAATTGGGGAGCTCAGTAATACATTTAGTATTTGTTCACTGTTCTGTGTTTATTTTACCTCAATTTAAAAATATTGGGAGGTAAGTAAATTCAATGAATATTTATTGAACGCTGCTTATGTTCAAGCATATAAAATGCAGGCAAAGAGTGAGCTAGAGTGAGGTGATTGAGGCACTGTCCTGGACCGAAAAAATTTAAGGGGGTACCAAAAAACTCAGTAACAAATAAAAAATTTTTAATGCACAATATTTTACACATTTAATGCAAAAAAAAATCCTTAATGAACAAAGTGTCAGAAATTTAAAGTTGATCTTCATAGCAGCCCTATGACCCAAGTATAATTACGGTAATTTTATAGATGGCGAAACTTAGGCAACAAAATGTAAAATAACACCAGAGGGAGTTGAGAGGCTGGGATACAAATTTAAGCCGCTGACTTCAGAACCCATGCTCTTAATTTCTACACTATACAGCCCCTTCTAACTCCAGTTCCCCTGCTGTAACCCACACTATCTCCCACTCATTCACAATTTTGAAAACATTCCTATAACATTTGCCCAAATTATAGCTGGCATTTGAAAAGTAGCATTAAATTAAATTAAAAAAATAATAATGGGTAAGAAATGGGCAAACAATATGGTAAAACTTGGACAAGGCTTAGGAGTTATAGGGATGGGTTTCTGTGATAAGGATGTGAGGCCTGGAGCTTAGGATGGAACTCACTTCTGTCTTTTGCCACTACCCAGCTGTGCAACCTTGGGCAATGCACTTCCCCTCTCTGAGCCTCAGCTTCCTTTTTTATAAAATAGAGTTAAAAATAGTACTTTCTAAGAGGGAGGTTGCAAAAATAAAATGAGATATTTATGAAACACTTAGCATAGTTCCTGGCTTATTGTAGGCAATCAATAAATGGTAGCTATTATTATTCCACTTTATATTTCTCATTTGAGCAAGCATATTCTATCTTATTGAATATATTTTGTGCATGTCTCATCTCCCTAGATAGATTATAAACATCTTGAAGGGAGGAATCATGTATTTTCTTTATATATATGTGTATCTTAGCTCAGGCTGCTATAACAAAATATCATAAACAAGGTGGCTTATAAACAACAGAAATTTATTTTTCACAGTTCTGGAGGCTGGAAGTCTGAGATTGGGGTGCCAACATGGTTGGGTTCTGGTGAGAGCCCTTTTTTGGGTTGCAGGTTGCCAACTTCTGGTATCCTCACATGGTGAAAACCAGAGCAAAGCAAACTCCCTCAGGACTCTTATAAGAGCACTAATCCCATTTACGAGGGCACTTCCCTCTTGACCTCATCTAACCCTAACCACTCCCAAAGGCCCTACCTCCTAATACTGTCACATTGGGGAGTAGGGTTTCAACGTAAGGATTTGGCAGGGGGACACAAACATTCTATAACAATGTATTTTACATGTAGTGGGTGTTCAGAAATTTTGTTGAACACATCACGATAACTACCAATTATTGAACAGTTAATATACACAACTTTATATGTGTGTAAATATGTCAAATACTGCTAAAAGGTAGATATTACCATCTCCACTTTACAGAGGAGGAAAAAGAGGTTCAGAGAGGTAAAAAGATTTTGCCCAAAGCCAAATGGCCAGCAAATGGCAGAACTCAGATTCAAATTCAGTTCTTTCATTCAGAAACCTATCTCTTTACCATGCTACCTTCTGAATTCATGGGCTCTTTCTCCACAGTTAAGCTCCCCAATTATTACAATTAGTGGCAACAAAGGAGGAGAGAAGTCCATACATTGTTTCCTAACCCATCACTAGGCTGGGCTCAAAGGAGTAAGACTAACTCTTGGCCAGTCTTCATCAGAACTGCAGACCATCACCATGGATTGTAGCACACACTCAGCTTTCTAGAATGGCCTGATAGAAATTACATAGATCTACCCCTGTGTTATCTGCAATGCTAGGATATCAACCTTAGTGTTACAAACTAGTGTTTCCCCAGGAATGGCTGCTTCCTATATGCATAGCCCTTTGGAAAAGGTATAACTGTTTCTTTTCAACCTAATTGTCTCCAGCATCCTCATAAGTTCATGCTATTCCTCCACTCAGAGTAAAAGCCAAAGCCCTCATTATGCCTACACGATCCGCCCTCATCACCTGTTACCTCTCTGACCATCTCCATCTGTGCCTGCCCCCGCCCCATCTACTCTGCTCTTACTAGAACATGTCAAGGATGCTCCCATCTTAATTGTTGTGCAGTCTGCCTGGAGCTCTCCTTTCCACTGAACTGCAGGATTCACTCCCTTGTTTCCTTTTGGTCTCTGTTCAAATCTTTATTAGGGGGGCCTTCCGTGATCACGTATTTCAAATTGTAATCCACTATCTGCCCTGTCTTCCCCCATACCCTGCTGTATTTTTCTTCACAACACATTTGACTAGGTGACACACTGCCTGCTTACCAGTTTACAGCCACGAGCACTTGAAATGTGGCTTGTTCAAACTGAGATAAGCTATCAGTGTAAGATACACACTGGATTTTGAAGACTTACTATGAAAAAAATGTGAAATATCTTGATAATTTTATATATTGATTACAGGTTGAAATGATATTTTGATAGCTAGGGTTTAATAAAATATTAAATATTATTAAATTTAATTTCACCTGTTTCTCATTATTTTTTAAAATGGGGCTAGTATATGAAAAACTGCATATGTGGCTCACATTACATTCTGTTGAACAGCACTGCTATGGGATCTAGATTTGAAGGTATGGCTTTAGAGCCAGACAGATCTAGGTTTGAATCCTGGCTACTGCTTATGTGGCCCTAGGCAAGTTATTTAAACTCTTAGGCCTTCGGCAGTGCCTGGCACATACTGTATGTTGTTGGTATGCAATGAATCAGAGTTATCATGAGGAGAATGGTTTAGGAACTGGGAAATATTTAATTTGGAAAAGACTTGGACGTGTGGAACATAACATCTACCTTAAAGTATATAAAATTACAACAAAGCCAGGGGAAGAGGAGGGGAGAGGAATAGTTTACATTTATTGAGCATCAGGTGCCAGATACTTTGTACATATTTATCTCATTTAAACCTCACAACAATGGTACTTGAGGGAACAGAAACCCAGATCTGTCTGCCTCCAGAGATTTTGCTTACAGTCCTAAGCCACTCTGCATCCTAAGAAAAATTTAACGAATTTTGTGTAGTTCCAGAGGACAGGACTGGAAATGCTGGGTAGAAGTCATAGGGAGACAGATTTTGGCTCCATGTAAGGGACAATTGGTCATTGTGATGATGTCTAGTAATGGAAAGGACTGCTTAGATGAGAAGTAAACTCCTTTCCAGTGGAAATATTGAAGCAGAGATTATGGTAGAAAGAATTCTTGCCTGGAGTGGGAGATTGAACTGTTATATCGCCTCGATTCTTGAACACTAGCCACTCTTAAGCCACAGCATTTACTTAAAAACAGAGTTCCAGGCAGCTGAGAAACACCTCCGTATACACGTACATATGTATTATAAGACAAAGCCTGATAAACATGGACACAAAGTACATCTTAGTGTTGAAAAAATATGGTACTTGAAACTTACAATTTCATAATTCATAGAGACACCTAGCCTTAGTAATTCTTCACCTTTGGATTTTTTTCCTATTATGAAAACCCCAACATCATTATTAATAGTAACCATCATGAGCAAACACCCAATGACAAATAATAAATAATACAATTCTGGCTCTTAAGGAGCTTGGTTTGCAGAGAGACATGTAAAACACTCCAGGTTATTTTGTGCCTAGTATTCTTCATTGGCTGCTGACTCAAGGGTTCACCTTCCTACCCCACCCTCATACGACAGGCAGCATCAGCCATTTCATCCTCTTAATCTCAAGGCGGAGACCTAAGAAAGTCTGTTGCAAAAGGGTAATTGGCCTATTTACTTGCTCCTTTCCACTTAGCCAGCCAACCCAACCCCAGCCTCTGGTTGACCAGGTGTCGAGGTGCCTCAAGGGGATAGGTTATAATAGTTAATGTATTACACATATCCATAAAAGATTAAAGATTAGCTCTATTTTAGCTGAACTGTAACTGTCTGTTTGGGTTTCTCCCCTCTCAGGTCTGTCTGGGGAAGTCAGTGTTGTTTTCTATCTGAGGATAATTAACCCACTGGGTCTCGAATTTCCTAGACAGAGGCCCTTGAACAGCTCGCTTTTAGCGTGGGCTTACTGGGTACCGTACCAGGCTCTGGGGTAAGCACTTTCTGTGAATCCGGATCACTCATTTACTCCTCACACCAGCCTTCTGAAGCAGGTGGTGTTCTTCCAGTCTCATAGCTGCAAGAATTGTGAGTCTGCCGTGTGGTATCTTTGGAAGTAAAAGGTTTTGTTTCTGGTCCCCTAAGATTCATCATCATTAACCCCTTCTTTAGGTCAGAGGATCATATGCCATCATATACACTATCAACTCAAACCTTTCCTGGGGGAACACTGTGTACAGCCCAGAGGAGATAAAGAAGCCCAAGGGAGCTCCATGGAGAAGCAAAGGGGCCTGGGTTAACACACTAGTGCTTAGCATTTAAGATGGGCCTTGGTGTCAGGCTACTTGGGTTAAAATCCTATCCCGGTCTAGCCATGTAAGCTTGGGCGATGTACTTTGCCGCTGTGAGGCTCATGTTCTCATTTCTCCAATGGGGAGAAACTAGTACTTCCCTTTAAGGTTGTCATGAGAATGGACTGATACACTTGGCAAATAGCAAGTATTAATAATAATTTTAACTATTCCGATTATGATTGTGGGATTCGGACTCTATTAAACATGGGTTAAAAACAAATAAACATGGGTCATATCTGGACTCAGCTGCATACTGGTGTGTGGCCTTGAGCCAGTCACTTAATTTCTCTAAGTTTGTTTCTTAATCTGTAAAACAGGGAGATGATCCACTTGACAGGATTGCTGTGAAGAGTACAGATGGCACATACAACGTGCTGAGCGTGTAATAAATATTTTCAGACAATGCCTTCAAATAGTTTGGTTGAGGAGGCAGGGCATAAACATTAAAAAGGGGACAATTGAAAATTTTAAGGAGAATTGACATGTCTCTATATGGACATAGCAAGGCAAGCTGTGGCATACAGTTTAGTCAATACTTATTATGGGTGTACCACAAGCCGGGTGGGCATTGTACTGGGCTCTCAGAATATGAGTATATGCAAAACAACCTAAATCCATACCCCGACAGAGCCTACATTTTAGTGATAAAACATTACATACCATGAAAAATGGTTACAAAAGAAATAATGTGAAAAATACTTATGTTGTCAACTAAAAAAAGGCAGTTACAAAATCCTACGTGTGATATGATTTTAACTATATAGTCTCCAAAGCATCCATGCACAGAGGAAAAAAACAAAAACACTCTAATGCTAAGAATAATTGGTTTTGGTTAATGAGACCAGAGATTATTTTTCCCTCCATTTGTCCCTGTTTTCCCAATTTTTTTTTTTTTTTTTTTGCTTTAAAAAACAATATGTTTTATTACTACCAGGAGTGGCCTGCATGGGGTGGTGGGTGCACTGGGCTCAGGGTATGTGTTTGCTGTGAGGGGCAGATGATAATTGGGAGGCTGAAGGAAAGGGAGTGAGGCTGGAGGCCAGGCCCAAAGGCTCCTCCGATTTACTTCTGGGAAGAGGTAGACTTAATAAAGGAGTCATGGCAAGCTAGGGCCAGGCCGCCAATAAGATTAAGAAATTCTTGGAAATCTAGCTGTCCATCAGAGTTGAGGTCCAGCTTCTTCATCATGCGGTCAAGGTCACCAGGGTCCTTCTGGTTCTTTGTGAAGGCACCCAGCTCTGTATTCATGAAGATAAGGAACTCGGCCTTGGAGAGTTTGCTGTTGTTACCGTCCCTTCCAGCATGCCTTTGGAAAACAGCAATCAGAGGCTCGATGCACCGTTCAGTCTCTGTAGGGCTGGATATTTTTGCCATGTTTGGAGAGGAGCGAAGCACGGGGCTGCGAGCGAAGAGCGGCGAGGCGTGAACTCCCCAATTTTTGATGAGCGTGTGTTACTTAAAAAGAAAAAAAGCTTTAAACTAACCAAACGTCCATCAATAGGTAAATGGATAAACAAATTGGGATATATTCATACAACACAATAGTATTCAGCAATTAAAAAAAAAAGAACAAAGTACTGATAGACAAATCTAAAAACATTCTGAGTGAAAGAAGCCAGGCACAAAAGAATATATAATTGTGATTCCATTTATAAGATATCCTGAAACAGACAAAACTAATCTATAGTGAAATAAATGAGATCTCTGCTTGCCTGGATTAAGGAACGGGAAGGATTGATTGCAAAGAGATACAAGGGAACTTTTTTGGAATATGGAAATATTCTATATCTTAACTGTGGTGGCAGTTACTGAGGTGTGTATATTTGTCAAAACGCATCAGGCTGTACATTTAAATGGGTGCATTCGAATTGTATGTATATCTATCGCAATAAAATTGATTAAAATAATGAACAAAATTTCGTTTTTTTTCTGGTTACAAGAGCATTTCCTGCTTATTGTGAGAAGTTCTAATATTTTAGAAAAAAGTTCAAATATTTAGGAAAAAGTTACTTTCTCCATTTTGAGAAATTGGAAAGTCACAGCAACTCTAACCACAGGGTTTGTACACAGTAAATTTTGGTAAATCAAAAAAACAGAGTAGGAGAGAGAATTAACCCCATGAGGAAGCAAAGAAGAGTGAATAGAATGTTACACCCAGTAAGAACAACAGAAATCCAGGAGAAGCCCTGCTGGAGGATGAGGCCGTCAGGGGTGACAAGACAGGTGTGTGACCCCTATGACACGCCCCCACAGGTGGGAAGGAAGTGAGAATGGAGGTCAGAATAGGTGAACTGATAAGGAATTGTGTGTCACTGGCTTTTCTACTTGCTCTTAGGGTTCTGTCTTCCCATTCCCTTGGGGGAAAGAGTGAGACTGTGGCAATGACAAAAATCATGATGGCAGAGAAAAGCTGAGAATAAATGAAGGAGGAAGTGGGCACAGGGTCCTTGGTAATGACCAAGTCAACCAGGGAGCTAATTCCCAAGGACATTGTTGTCCTTCCTGCTTGGCCAGTATCGTTGATTGATTCCCCCATTTGTCCTTCGTGAATAGACTTGTATTAGTCAGCAATTACGCACCAAGAACCCATAGAAAGTCCCACCTTGGTATTCTTTGTGGATGCAAAAATGGTGGAACACTCAGGTCCCAGTCCCCACTAGAGTGGGAAAAAGAAAACTAGTAATGACTCCTAATAGTTCACATGTGCACAGCAGTGTAAAGTTCACTAAGTATTTTTCATTCATTTCAGTCCAGTCTCCCACCATCAGGCGTAAGAGGTAAGAGGAGGGGCAGTGCGGCAAAGGAGAAAGAGGCAGACATACCCCACCTAGGCTGAGATGCCAACTCCACCTCCTATAAGCCGATGACCTCAAGCAGTGACATCCTCTCCTATGGCCACTATGAAGATAAAGAGACATGTACATGACACACCTAGCACAGTGGTATGTACTGTGACTGGATTGCTGGTACTGTGGTCATCCCAATTTTACCGATGTGGACATGGCTCAATGGAAGTCATGAAAAAATTGTAAGCAAGAGCTGAAACTTTCTGAGAAATCTCCAAGTTGGAAGACTCCTTCACCACTGTTGTCTGTTCTTCCCCCAGAATGGGCTGTTCAGGAAAGAGACCATGCCCAAAGGGAAAGACCTGCTGACATGAAAGCATAGGATCATAGACTTAAAAGTGATCAACTCCAGGAATTCCCAGTGGTTAGGACTCAGTGCTTTCACTGCCAGGGCCCAGGTTCGATCCCTGGTCAGGGAACTAAGATCCTGTAAGCCGAGTGGTGCAACCAAAACAGAAAAAGTGATCAGCTCCCTCTCCCCGACCCCACAGAATGGATGGGGAAACCAAGGCCCATCGAGCAGAAGGGACTTGCCTAAATGAGTCAGCATAGAATGTCAATCCCTGAACAGTGGCCAGACTTTACTCTTGCTATTTCCTTCTGAACCCAAGCTCTCTAGTCCTACAGATTTGGGGTCGATTCTTTATTTTTATTTTAAATATATATAGTTTTTGATGTATATATGTCTTTTTTAAAGTCTTTATTGAGTTTGTTACAGTATTGCTTCTATTTTATGTTTTGGTTTTTTGGCTTCGGGGCATGTGGGATCTTAGCTCCTCGACCAGGGATGGAACCTGCACCCCCTGCATTGGAAGGCGAAATCTCATCGACTCGGACCACCAGGGAAGTCCCTGGGGTCTATTCTTGACCCTGCACTAACTAGCTGTGGGTTGTAACATCTCTGATGCTCAGTACCTGCATTTGTAAAATGAAATAATAGCATCTCATTGGTTTGCTATAAATATTAAATTATATGGTGCATGTCGAGTGCACAATAATTTAAACATGTATACATTTCCCATTTTACAGATGAGGAACTGAGGCTTGTTGAAACTTCCCTTGGTTCAGGATTGTACCTAAGGTCAAAGAGTGAGCCTAGAAGACACTGAAGAAACCTCTGGGTGAGGACTGGGGGTGCACAGGCTGAGCCAAGCTCTCCTTGCCCCTGTCAGTGGGAGCCACCCTTCTGTCCAGGAGCTCAAGAAGACACTAGCCATCCACGGTGACCTTCCCTGCCTCTGAGGCCTCGGTGCATAAACAGGTTGTGAAACAACCTGGGCAGTGACTCAGCCGGGGGCCTGTTCTGCTGGTCAGTGCAGACAGGCTGGGGCTGTTTGGTTGAGCCTTGAAAGGACATCGTGTCTGACAAACATGTTGCTTGTCAAAGCCCTGATGATGGTGTCAAGCACAGACTGTGAACTCTGGTCCCTGAGGCATCACAGATGACTGAACTGGGGTGCTTGAGTTGTAGACAACATCTCCTGGTTGTTACTCTGGTCTAACAACCACCCAGGGCCAATGTCATGAAGAGGGGAATGTGTTAGAGGCTGGGGAGCCCCTATTTCTCAAGAGGCAGCTTGACATTTTGGCCAGGGTCTGAGCTTTTGGTGTCCACATTATGCAGACCTGAGTTCAGATTCTGACCCTGTTGCCTATTGTCCTTGTGACCTTGGACAGATGGCTTACCCTCGCTAGGTTTCAATGTACTTATTCTATGTAATGCCCACCTCACAAAATTGTCTTTTCAAGATAAAAGGTGTAAATTTCCTGAAACATGGAAAACACTCCATAAGTTGTTGTTAGGATCCTGTGCCCAAATCTGCCTCTTTCTCCACTTCAAACTGAAATTGCCCCCCCGGAGCTAAGGGTTTACACTGTAGTGGCACTTTTCCACTCAGCCAGAAGTGGTGAAAAAGCAATCGGTATCACTCTCACAGATACATGCCCAAGGGCAGTTGTATCATTTCTATTCTATTGATTACTGAATTTACTTCCTAATATTAGAAGAGAAAGAGACATTTTTTTTCTTTTCTTTTCTTTTTTTTTTTTTTGAGAAAGAGACATTTTTAACCAAGGGGTGTGGTAGGTCCAAAATTGGTCCCCAAAGACATGCAGATCCTAATCTCTGGAACCTGTGAATGTTACCATATATAGCCAAAGAGACTTTGTAGATGTGATTAAGTTAAGGATACTGAGATGGAGAGATTATCCAGGTATGCCATAAATGTAATCACAAGTATCCTTATGAGAGGGAGATAGAGGAATATTTGACTGCAAAAGAGGAGTAGGCAATGTGATGACAAAAGCAGAGATTGGAGTGATGTGACAGCAAGTCAAAGAATTCAAGCTGCCCCCAGAAGCTGGAAGAGGCAAGGAATGAATTTTTCCCTGGAGCCTCCAAAAGAAATCAGCTCTGCCAAACCTTGATTTTAGCCCCATAAGACTCATCATTTCTGACTTCTGGCTCCCAGAGCTGTAAAAGAGTACATTTCTCTTGTTTTAAGTCACTAAATTTGTGGTCATTTGTTAGAATTGCATTAGGAAGCTAATCCAAGGCTGTGGTTGTCTTACTAATTATAAAAATGAATACTTGTGGTATATACCCACACAATGGAATACTATTTGACAATAAAAAGGAACAAAGTATTGATACATGCTACAATGTGGATGAACCTTGAAAACATTATGCTAAGTGAAAGAAGCTGATCACAAAGGACTACATATTGTATGGTTCCATTTATATGAAATAATCAGAATAGGCACATCTAGAGGGACAGAAATTATATCAGTGGTTGCTTAGGACTGGGAGGATGTGAGGCTTGGTGGGTGATGGCTAAGAGATGATGCAGGGTTTTTTGTGGGGGGAGTAGTGAAAATGTTCTAAAATTTATTGTGGTGACTATTGCACAACTCTGTGAACATACTGAAAACCATTGAATTGTACACTCGTATGGTATGTGAATTGTACCTCAGTAAAATTGTTCAAAAATAATACTAAGGGCTTCCCTGGTGGTGCAGTGGTTGAGAATCTGCCTGCCAATGCAGGGGACATGGGTTCGGGCCCTGGTCTGGGAAGATCCCACATGCCGTGGAGCAACTAGGCCCGTGAGCCACAACTACTGAGCCTGCGCGTCTGGAGCCTGTGCTCCGCAACAAGAGAGGCCGCGATAGTGAGAGGCCCGCGCACCGCGATGAAGAGTGGCCCCCGCTTGCCACAACTAGAGAAAGCCCTCGCACAGAAACGAAGACCCAACACAGCCATAAATAAATAAATTAATAAATTAAAAATTAAAAAAAAAATACTAAGAGCTAACATTTATTGAACTCTTGCCAGACATTGTGGTATAGTTTAAGAGCCTTCTCATTTAATACTGGAATAATAATAATATAATAACTAACCTTAGCACTGGCTACAGGCCAGGCACTATTTTAAAGTATTTTACAGAGATTAACTCCTTTAATCCCCATATCAACCCAATAATTTAGATACTATTATTACCCCAATTTAAGATAAGAAGACTGAGGTACTGAGAGGTTAAATAACTTGCCCAAGGTCACACAGCTTGTAAGTGGTAGAATCACGATTTCATCCCAAGTCAACGGACTCCTGAGCCGGAGATCTTAATAATTTTGTTTGCCTGCAGTCGCGCTTGCACCATGGGACTGGCCCCTAGACTGGCTGATTGGATCTAAGGAACTTTCTATTTCCTACCTCCAGTCCTTTGCACTGCTCAGCTGCACTTCTTGTATCTTCATAATTGACTTCCCTTTTGAGCCTAAAGCTTAGCAGATTTCTGTTACTTACACTCAAAAGGGCCCTGATTCAGAAAAGGGCAAATTCCAACCACACCAGGGCAGAGCAGGGCCTTCCAGTGGACTTGGTGAGCCCAGAGCATGTTTTACTGACCCTGGCACCTGGGGGCCCCCAGAGACTACGTGCTGGAGAAAAGACTAAGCGCTTCAGCCCCTCCCAGGCCAGCAGCTCAGCAGTCTTTGCTGCATGTGTTCCAGTGTGTAAAGGCCCAGTGAATATTTTTTAATTAAAAATAACTTGTGGGGTTTTAAAAAAAGGTACTATTACTGAAGTTCATTTACAGGCAATAGAATACTGTAACTAACATCCTGGCCTCTGAACTCTGGAAAACAGTTTGGCAGTTTCTTAAAAACTAAGTACACAATCACTATACAACCCAGCAATTGCAAACCTGTACATTTATCCCAGAGAAATGAAAACTTCTGTTAAGACAAAAACCTGTACATGAATGTTTAGAGCAGCTCTATTGGTAGTAGTTAAAAACTGGAAACAACTCAGATGTCCTTAAGTAGGTGAATAGTTAAACCATGGTGTACCTATGGAATACCACTCAGCTTGGAGTACTACTCAACAATGAAAGGAAATAAAATATTGATACACACAATGACCTGGATGGACTTCCAGAGAATTATGCTAAGCAGAAAAAGCCAAACTCAAAAAGTTACATTTGGGACTTCCCTGGCAGTCCAGTGGTTAAGACTCCATGCTCCCAGTGCAGGCGGCATGGGTTCAATCCCTGATCAGGGAACTAAGATCCCGCATGCCACGTGGCCAAAAAAAAGGTTACACTTGGTACAATTCATTTGTATAACACTCTTGAAATGACAAAATTATAGAAATGGAGATCAGATTATTAATGCCAGGGGTTAAGGAGGGGACAGAGGCAGGAGTGAACTGTGTGTGGCTATAAAAAGGCAACGTGAGGAATCCTTGTGGTGATGGAATATTCTATGTCTTGACTGTATCAATGTTGTGATAGTGTTCCTATAGTTTTGCAAAATGTTATTATTGGGAGAAACCAGGTAAAGGGTACATAAGACCTCTTTGTGCTGTACCTTAAAACTGCAAGTGAGGGAATTCCCTGGTGGTCCGTTGGGTAAGACTCCGAGCTCCCAATGCAGGGGGCCTGGGTTCAATCCCTGGTCAGGGAACTAGGTCCCGCATGCATGCCACAACTAAGAAGTCCACATGCCTGCAACTATGAGCCCCCATGTCACAACTAAAGATCCCACATGCTGCAACTAAGACCCGGCGCAGCCTAAATAAATAAATAAATACTAAAAAAAAAAAAAAAATCCTGGACCCTATATTCAAATCATGCCTCCACCTTTTATCAGCTCTGTCTTAGAGTAGGTTACTCTTCCTCTCTGCCCTCAGTTTTTACTCATCTTACAGATATTTTTGTGAGAAACAAATGATATTATGCATATAAAATGTTAAGTACAGTACCTGGTACATTGTAAGAACTTAATAAATAATTCCACCACTCTCAACATTTGTATTGATTTCGTTTTTAGCTCCACAGTTCCAAGCACTGCATCCAGACATAATGTCTAGCTCCAAAAGATTGTAGTGGAACAAAGAGAGAAATCCTTTAAGTATCTCTTTCTCTCTTTTTTAAATAGCAGCTTTATTGAGAGCTTTATTTTAAATTCACCCATTTAAAATAAACAAGTCAATGGTTTTTAGTATATTCATAGATTTTTGCAACCATCACCACAGTCAATTTTAGAATATTTTATCACCCCAAAAGGAAATTTAGCACCTATTAGCCATCATTCACTATTTCCCACTCAATATACTCTCCAGTCCCCACCCTAGGCAACAACAAATCTACTTTCTGTCCCTATAGATTTGCCTATTCTGGATGTTTCATGTAAATGGAATCATAAAAAATGTGGTCTTTTGTAACTGACTTCTTTCACTTAGTGTAATGTTTTCAAGGTTCATTCATGTAAAATTTATCAGTACTTTATTCCTTTATATTGCTGAATAATCTTCCATTATATGGATTTTCTTTATCCTTTCATCAGTTGATGGACATTTGGGTTGTTTTGGCTATTATACATAATGCTGCTGTGAACATTTGTGTATAACTTTTTGTGTAGACAGATTTTTCATCTTTCTTGGGTATATACCAAAAAGTAGAATTGCTGGGTCATATGGCAACTCTGTGTTTTACCTTTTGAGGAATTGCCTGACTCTTTTCCAACGTGGCTGAATCATTTTACATTCCTAGCAGCTGTATATGGGGGTTCCAATTTTTCCATGTTCTCTTCTCTTTCTTTCTTTCTTTCTTTCTCCCTTTCTCCCTTTCTTCTTCCTTCCTTCCTTCCTTCCTTCTTTTCTTCCTTTCTTTCTTTCTTTGTTTCTTTCTTTCTGAAACCTTTCCCAGAAGCCCTCCAGCAGACTCTCCTTCCTGTCCTATTGGCCAGAACAAGATCAGATACATGGCTGCCCCTAAAACTATCACTAGCATTATCTTGACTGGCTTAGAGTTAAGTCTTCAGCTCAGTTCTGGATGGGGACACATTCCCTAAGAGGTGAATACCTGGACAAACTTGGAGTTCAATGAACAAAGAAGAAAGAAGAAAGATATTTGGGGTAGGTAACAATATTCTGTTACAATGTCTTTCAGATCTATTTCTTACAAACTTATGAAAATATTTTAAACAAAACAAAAAAAATGAGATCATATTGTATTATACATACTGTTTTGTATGATTTATCACTTAATGAAACACTGAATATATCTTCCATGATCATACACATTCGTTCATAACATGATTTTAATGGCTGAATGACATTTTAAGTTCTGCAACATACCGAAGCCTTTCTGGTTTGTCTTGGCACGCTTAAAATCGGATTCATAGCAGTATTTAAGTTCTGGCTCAGAAAGAAAGCAATGGATGATGGCAAACTAATTTCTTGGATTCTCTGTCTAACTCAAGGCAAGAACTCAGGTGTCCTCTTTCCCTGAGAAGAGGGATTGGTAGGCACTCCCTCTCCTTTCCCACACTTGGAGTCTCTTTACCCTCTAGGGAGCTTCCTTCAGTAATTGTTACATCGCCTTCTTTTACTTTCTTGCTGGCTGTTTTCCCCTCCCTTTCATGTCTCTCTAGAGTCTATATAGAACTCCTGAGAATGACATTTGAGACCTCTTATAATTGTATCAGTCAGAGTTCTAGTTGCAAGGGCCAAAAAACCAGCCTCATGTAACTGAAGAGGATTAGGTGAAGACTTCAGGCATCTCTGGATCTAGAGACTCAAAAACATTCATAAAGAATTTCTCTCTCTTTCTCTCTAACTCTACCTCCGTGTCTGTCTGGCTCCCTCTTTCCTTTCCTTTCTCCTAGCTTCCCTAGTGAAACACAGCTCCTTTTTCCCTAAGAGTTCCAACAAATGTGCTGGGGAGGATTCTCATTGACCCAGCTTGGGTTATATGTCTATCTTTGTACTAGTCACCGTTGTGCTGTAATTGGCTAGACCAGACTTCATTGTGTGCCCACGTCTGGAGATATAAAGGTGGGGTTGGGCCTACCAGAACTATATAGATATCAGAGTAGGATAAGTGAATCTCTAAAGCATAATAGGAGTGTGCAGTTTCCAAAAAGTATAAAGGAGGCTGGGTAGGTAAATGCGGACATCCTTTCCAGGATATTTAGCATGGTATTCAGTTTGTCCCTAACAGTGTGGCCATGGGGGTTGTTTACAACTCAGTATCCATTCTGATCAGTTGATGCCATGCGCTTCCAGTTTTTAACTATTTTGAACATACCTCTGTCCATTTCCATCAAACAAGTAGTCTTGTCCCAATTTATTAATGTTCTCAGCCAGACCATCTGTTCCTGCTCCCAAAGGCATGCATCCTGTGGCCCAACCCAGTAGTTATACATCTCAGGACCTCACTCTGAAGGAAGAGTCTGGCTGTCTACTTTTAAGCCTACTTATCTTCAAAGAACACCAACTCAATTACCGTTTCCTCCATGAAGCCTCCCTGATTGCCTCCACCTGGAATTGACCTCCGCCCTGCCCTACCCCACCTGAATGCTCTTTATTAGCACTTCTCTTATCGTCTCTTTGCTTGGAATTAGACTTTTACCTGTCTTTAGCTCCCTATGAGACTCTAAGCTTCTTGAAGAAAAGGACTACATCTTATTCATCTTTCTATTTCCTAAAAGTCTGTCACAGCAATCCTCTGCCACTTAATCAGTTCTGTGACATTAGGAAAAGCCCTTCCCCTCTTTGAGCTTTGATTTATTCTTTCATAAAATAGGGATGATGGTGGTCCTTGCCTCACAGCTTTTTGTGAGACCTGAAACACTCATACATAATTTACTGAACATATACTATGTGTGTCATCATGTGCCTTATAAAGTGCAAATACCTAGTGCTAGCCGATCTGGGACTCAAATGTGCTTTTCTAAATCGGCTATGCTCCTAACCACTATTCCAAACAGCGTCCCATACTGGAGAAAGACAGTGCCTGGCACACAGTAAGAGTACAGTGAACGTTGCTAAATGCTTGGCTCTGTTGAATTGAATCAAATTCTGCTTTGGCCCCGCTTTCCCCTGGACTGTGGTTTGCCCCTCTTCAGTTTATCCTATCTGTGTAATCAGACCACGTGACACCTCCCTGGTGGGGGGTGCCCCACTTAATTCCTGCTGACCTGGAATGTGTCTTCCCAGCACTCCTGCAAACTGGGAGGAGCCTATGGGCTGTAAATTCTGGATCTGGGACATCCCAGAGGTCTTTGCACCAACCCAGACAGCAGCTGGAACTCCAGCCGAGAGAGACTCTGCCTGGTGGGGGAGGGGAAATGTGTGAGCCATCTCATCCTTCCCCCCAACAGAGGAGTCCAATGTCCAAGGCCTCCGGTGTCCTGTCTTGGACGTATTCCTCACCTTTTGGTTTCTGGGGAATTTGTGGAGATAAAACCACTTCATTGTGAGTCTCCTCACTTGGTAGCAACTTTGTGGCTAGATATTTGGGAAAAGGACCATGGGGAATCTGGCTCTGCCAAATTCATATTCCTGTTCCTGGAAACATATTTTCCCCAAAGTTATTTGTTTTTCATTTACTGAGCAGTTGATATGTGCCAAGTGTTGAATTGAACACGTTATGTACATTATTTAATTCAGGATTTCTCAATCTTGGGACTCTTCATTTTTTGGACTGGATAATTCTTTGTTGTAAAGGACTGTCCTGTGCATTGTAGGGCAGCATCCCTGGCCTCTATCCACCAGATGCTAGTAGCACCTGCCCACTTGTGACAACTGAAACATGTCTCTAGACTTTGCCAGGTGTCCGGGGGGTGGCGGGGGGAGCGGCAAAATCATTCCAGGGTGAGAACCACTGATTTAAAGGAACAGACTCTACAATACACTGCGGAGGGGGAAAACAGATTGTAAAACAGACTGTTTACTATGTTGCCATTTTGTTAGCATATTTGGACATAGAAGGAAGATCTAGAAGATAAATTCTACAAAAGAATAACAGTAGTACTCTCTAGGGGTGGGTTTTTTTTTTATAAGTTTATTTATTTATTTATTATTTTTGGCGGAGTTGGGTCTGCGTTGCTGGGCGCGGGCTTTCTCTAGTTGTGGCGAGCGGGGGCTACTCTTCACTGTGGTGCGCGGGCTTCTCATTGCAGTGGCTTCTCTTGTTGCAGAGCACGGGCTCTAGGTGCGCGGGCTTCAGTAGTTGTGGCACGTGGGCTCAGTAGTTGTGTCTCGTGGGCTCTAGAGCGCAGGCTCAGTAGTTGTGGTGCACGGGCTTAGTTGCTCCGCGGCATGTGGGATCTTCCCCGACCAGGGATCAAACCTGTGTGCCCTGCATTGGCAGGCGGATTCTTAACCACTGTGCCACCAGGGAAGCCCCAGAAATTTCTTATAAAATTAAATATACAGGGACTTCCCTGGTGGCGCAGTGGGTAGGACTCCATGCTCCCAGTACAGGGGGCCCGGGTTCAATCCCTGGTCAGGGAACTAGATCCCATGTGCATGCAGCAACTAAGAATTTCGCATGCCACAACTAAGGAGCCTGCCTGCCGCAGCTAAGACATGGCGCAACCAAATAAATAAATATATTTTTAAAAAAGGCACTTCCATACTGTTCTCTATAGTGGCTGTTACCATTGAAAATAAATAAATAAATGAATAAATAAATATACATTTACCACATGTCCCAACAATTTCATGCCTATGGTTTTACCTAAGAGAAATAAAAATCTCTGCTCACACAAATAGTAGCTTTATTCATAATAGCCAAAACTACAAACAACTCAAATATCCATTAACTGGTGAATAGGTAAACAAATTGTGATATATTCATGCAATAATATTCTATTTGGCAATAAAAAGGAATAAACTACTGATACACACAACAGCATGATGAATCTCAAAAGCATTATGCTAACTGAAAGAAGCCAGCCACAAAAGCTTACATCATGAATACTTCCTTTTATATGAAATTCTAGAAAAATCAAAACTATAGTGGCAAAGCAAAACCATTGGTTCTTAGGGGATGGGATTGGGGGAAGGGACTGATATTAAAAGAACTCAAGGAACTTTTGAGGGGGGATTAAAATATTCCATATCATGATTTTGGTGATGGTTAGGTGACTGTATACCTTGGTCAAAACTCAATGAGCTGTACATTTAAAATGGGTAAATTTTATTGTATGCAAATTCTACCTCAGTATAGCTCACTGTAAAAGTTTTGATGCCATGACAGACCTATTAGAATGACTAAAATGAAAAAGACTGATTATACCAAGTGTTAAAGAAGATGTGGAGCAACTTGTGCCCTTGAACACTGTTGGTGAGAGTGTGAAACAGTACAAACTCTTTAGGAAACAGTTGGGTAGTTTTTTGTGAAGTTAAACATACATTTGTCATACAACCCAGCAATTCCACTTCTAGGTATTTACCCAAGAGGAATGCAAATATATGTCCACAAAAGGACTTATAACTGAATATTCATAGCAGATTAACATAAGTAGCTCCAAACTGAAAATAAGCCAAATGTTCAACTGATAAACAGAGGAAAGGCCCGGGGTATATTCATACAATGAAATAGCACTCAGCTATAAAAAGGAATGACCTACCAATATAGAAAACTCATGAATAAACTTTAAAAACATTAGGCTGAAAAAAAAAACAAAAAAAAAACAAAAAAAACATTAGGCTGAACAAAAGAAACCATACACAAAAAATATATACTGTATAATTCCACTTACATGAAATTATAGAACAGGTGCAACTAATCTGTACTTGAATGCAAAACTTTTTAAAAGGAATGGCAAAATAGATCCATCAAAGATATTCAAGCAGGAGAATTACATATACAAGGCTATGTTTGAGGAGATGACTTAACACCTGTTTGATGTGATTAGAACAATGAGAAGACAATTTGGTTTTCTTTCTTGTATAATTTGCTGATTTTTCACATTTTAAAAACTAAAAACAAAGGTGGTGTGATGAATTGGGCGATTGGGATTGACATGTATACACTGATGTGGATAAAATTGAACCTGCTGTATAAAAAGATAAATAAAATAAAATTCAAAAACTAAAAAAAAAAAAAAGTTGCTGTACTACTCAGCCATAAACAACAATGAAATAATGCCATTATTCAGCAACATGGATGGACCTAGAGACTATCATACTAAGTGAACACAGTCAGAGAAAGACAAATACCATATGATATCACTTATATGCAGAACCTAAAATATGACGCAAATAAACTTATCTACGAAACAGAAACAGACCCTCAGACATAAAGAACAGACTTGTGGTTGCCAAGGGGGAGGGGGTTGCAAGAGGGATGGACTGGGAATTTGGGATTAACAGATGCAAACTATTATATATAGAATGGATGAACAACAAGGTCCTGGGACTTCCTTGGTGGCGCAGTGGTTAAGAATCCCCCTGCCAATGCAAGGCACAAGGGTTGGAGCCCTGGTCCGAGAAGATCCCACATGCCGCGGGGCAACTAAGCCCGTGCGTCACAGCTACTGAGCCTGCGCTCCATAGCCCGCGAGCCACAACTACTGAGCCAGCGTGTCACGATTACTGAAGCCCGCACACCTAGAGCCCGTGCTCTGCAACAAGAGAAGCCACCACAATGAGAAACCCACGTACCGCAAGGAAGAGTAGCCCCCTCTACGAGGAAGAGTAGCCCCCACTCGCTGCAACTAGAGAAAGCCCGCGAGTAGCAATGAAGACCCAACGCAGCCATAAATAAATAAATAAATAAATAAATAAATTTACGGAAAAAAAAAACAAGGTCCTACTGTATAGCACAGGGAACTATATTCAATATCCTGTGATAAACCGTAAAGGAAAAGAATATGAAAAAGAATGTGTACATACATATAGGTATGTATGTATAACTGAATCACTTTGCTGTACAGCAGAAATTAACACAATGTTGTACATCAACTATACTTCAATAAAATAAATATACAAAAGTAAAAAATTAAAAAAGAGTTGCTGGGCTTCCCTGGTGGCGCAGTGGTTGAGAATCCGCCTGCCAATGCAGGGGACATGGGTTCGTGCCCCGGTCCGGGAAGATCCCACATGCCGCGGAGCAACTAGGCCCGTGAGCCACAACTACTGAGCCTGCGCGTCTGGAGCCTGTGCTCCGCAACGGGAGAGGCCGCGACAGTGAGAGGCCCGCGCACCGCGATGAAGAGTGGCCCCTGCTCGCCGTAACTGGAGAAAGCCCTCGCACAGAAACAAAGACCCAAGACAGCCAAAAATAAATAAATAAATAAATAAATTTATAAAAAAACAAAGTTTAAAAAAAAAAAAAAAAGAGTTGCTGCCAGTTATGTGGTCATCCCTCCTCTGAGCCCCAATGTTCTGGGAACACCACCTTTTGCCTTTTGTTCTCCTAATTGAGAGGTTGTAACTTCTTTCTACAGTTTTTAGTCTCTGGGTTACCTCAGCATCTTTCTCTTTTCACCTTTATTCTCTTTTAGGATATAACTATGTATCTACTTACCTGTACTAAATCTTATTTTATTTTATTTATTTATTTACCTATTTATTTATTTGGCTGTGCTGGGTGTCAGTTGCGGCACGTGGAATCTTTAGTTGCGGCATGCAGGATCATTTAGTTGCGGCATGTGGGATCTAGTTCCCCGACCAGGGATAGAACCTGGACCCCCTGCATTGGGAGCACGGGGTCTTAGCCACTGGACCACCAGGGAAGTCCCTTAAATCTTATTTTTTTAAAAAAAGAGTTGCTGTAATTTACTCCAATAACATGGGCCAGGTATTGTTTCATCATTAACTGTCTTAAATTTAGAGCAGACACTTCTCCTGATGATTTACTCTTTCTTTGTTTGATATAATGATTGTCTTCTTATTCAACAATAAGAGACCCTGAAACAAAACTTTATCATTTCCCTCATTTCTTCCTTTTTTAAAAAATAAATTTATTTATTTATTTATTTTTATTTTTGGCTGCGTTGGGTCTTTGTTGCTCCACGTGGGCTTTCTCTAGTTGCAGCGAGTGGGGGCTACTCTTTGCTGTGGTGCGTGGGCTTCTCGTCGTGGTGGCTTCTTTTTTTAAATTTATTTTTTATTTTTTATTTTTTTTAATACTATTCTTGTCTGCTTACATTCTTTTTATGTATGTATGTATGTATGGCTGTGTTGGGTCTTCGTTTCTGTGCGAGGGCTTTCTCTAGTTGTGGCAAGCGGGGGCCACTCTTCATCGCGGTGCGCGGGCCTCTCACTATTGCGGCCTCTCGTTGCCGAGCACAGGCTCCAGACGCGCAGGCTCAGTAATTGTGGCTCACGGGCCGAGTTGCTCTGCGGCATGTGGGATCTTCCCGGACCAGGGCTCGAACCCGCGTCCCCTGCATTGGCAGGCAGATTCTCAACCACCGCACCACCAGGGAAGCCCGTGGTTTCTCTTGTTGCAGAGCACGAGCTCCAGGCACGTGAGCTTCAGTAGTTGTGGCACCCGGGCTCAGTAGTTGTGGCTCACGGGCTTAGTTGCTCTGCGACATGTGGATCTTCCTGGACCAGGGCTTGAACCCGTGTCCCCTGAATTGGCAGGCAGATTCTTAACCACTGCACAACCAGGGAAGTCCAATTCTTTTTTTAAAAATGTCTTTTCTTTAGAAATACTTAAACTAAATTTAAAATATTGCCTTACATGTAAGCCATCATCTCTCAAGAAGCAATCAAGTTATCCACGTACCTCTTGTAACTTTGTAGGTATAGTTTTTAATCAATGTTCAAACTGTCTTCACTAAATGGACAAATTACCATTATTACTAATTCTTTTCTCCAGTTAGTTATTGTCAAATTATCTAATGACTACTATATTCATTAGCAAATGCCTAGAATGAAATATTGTCCTAAGCCTAGTGAAGTAATACATTTTGTTGCATTTATGTTTTTGTTCTAATTTTTGAATGCAAAACTTTGTGATTTACTAATAAAGAAATGGGTGATTAAGAACAACAATGACAAACTAACCTGTAGTGACAGAAAGCAGAGAGTAGGTGTCTGGGCGACACAAGATAGGGGATTGGGGGACTCACTGCAAAGCACCACAAGGGAATTTGATTTAGGTGGTGATTACGTAGGTGTGTAATTTTGTCAAAACTCAAGGAACTGTGTGCATTTAGAAAGTATGCATTTTGGGCTTCCCTGGTGGCGCAGTGGTTGAGAATCTGCCTGCTAATGCAGGGGACACGGGTTCGAGCCCTGGTCTGGGAAGATCCCACATGCCGCGGAGCAACTCGGCCCGTGAGCCACAACTACTGAGCCTGCGTGTCTGGAGCCTGTGCTCCACAACAAGAGAGACCGCGATAGTGAGAGGCCCGCGCACTGCGATGAAGAGTGGACCCTGCTTGCCACAACTAGAGAAAACCTTTGCACAGAAACGAAAACCCAACATAGCCAAAAATAAATTAATTAATTAATTAAAAAAAAAGAAAGTATGCATTTTATTGCATGCAACTTATACTTTAATGAGTTTTATTTGAAAGGAAAAATAAAACAGGGTAAAGAAATGCACATTAGAGGAGAATACCAACCTCGAAGGGAAGAAAGTAAAACCTAGAGAGCCTGGAGGGTCCTGCTTTTGTTGGTCTATGACTTTGGCTCTGAGCTTTGTTTCCCCCAAATCTTCCCCAAATCTTCCCTATCTTTAAGACCTAGCTGAAATGCTGCCACTTCTAGGAAAGTTCCCTGGCTTCCCCAGCCCACAGTGATTTATCTTTGAAGTTAATATTGATTCTGCATATTAAAACAAAAATCCTCCGTAAATGAATACAGTGCTTTCAGTTTAAATGCTTTCAGCCCACTATTTCAGCTGATTCTCACCTTAACCACCAGTCAGGGCAAGGATTATTCTACTCATTTTAGAGTTGGGAAGACTAAGGCTTAGGAAGGGAAGTAACTCACCTAAATATTACAGCCTCCAATTCCTAGGCCTCCAATGCTCCTTCCTCATTGGAGGGGTGGGTAGAAAGAGCACACGTCGAAGAGTCTAGAACTCCTGCTAATTTGCTTGGCAGATTCCTGGGCAATATTAATATTGCTAGCCCTCAGCCTCCACGGCTGTAAAATGGGTGAAATCCCTGCCTGTCTATGTCCCAGGGTTGTGGTTAGGATTGCGGAAAACAGTCCCTGGTTGGTGAATAAGTGATCAATAAGTATTTAATGCAATCAACACACATAAATTGAGCACTTAACTCTAACACTATGGCAGACAGTGGAGGTACAACAGCGAACAAGGAGACAGGCAAGAAGCAATAAAGATTATGAAAGGTGCTGAAGAGAAAAGGGGTGGAATTAGGTTGAGAAACAGGGATCAGGTCAGAACTCTGACAAGATGATATGAAAGGTGAGGATTGAAGGTTTAGAAAGAGCTAGCCCCCACACAGGTCTGGGAGAGGAGCAGTCTAGGTAGTGGGTATTCTATATTATCTTGCATTTCACAACTCCCATTTCACAGATGAGGAAATTGAGGCTATTCATCTGAAAGAATAACATTGACCCAATCCCTGTCTTCTGTTGAAGGGAGGAAGTAGATTAACTAAACAGGTACTCTATGAACGTTTCCTCATTTGATTTTGACACTAATAATTTTTGATGGTAATGTTCCCATTTTATAGATGAGGAAATTAAAGAAAGTTATCAAAGGTCATATAGGTACTTGGTTCTGTTTACTTACACTCTGCCTCATTCCAGATGGACTTGCACTCAGATTTGAGCCTTGTCTGACTCGTTCCAAAGTCCAAGCTCTCTCCCCGACACCAGATTGACGCTGCGAGTCTGAGAGCTGGCTACGGAACAGACAACTAGCCAGAGCAGAGGCTGAGTCCAAAACATGGGGAGGCTGTTATTTCTGGAACACTGTTGCCCATATCCAGCACTAGACCAGGCCTCCTGGTGGATACGAACCTGTATTTCACACCTATTTTATTTATTCAGCCCCTACCACATGCCAGGTCCTGCTCTGGGCTCTGGAGATAAAGCAGTGAACACGCTAGACAAAAATCCTCTGCCTTCATGGGGTTTGCAGTCGAGTGGGGAGATGAGTGAGCCCCACAATGGTTATAATATTAGACATAAAAAACGCCTTCCTGGGCTTCCCTGGTGGCGCAGTGGTTGAGAATCTGCCTGCTAATGCAGGGAACACGGGTTCGAGCCCTGGTCTGGGAAGATCCCACATGCCGCGGAGCAACTAAGCCCGTGAGCCACAGCTACTGAGCCTGCGCGTCTGGAGCCTGTGCTCCACAACAAGAGAGGCCGCGATAGTGAAGAGGCCCGCGCACCGCAATGAAGAGTGGCCCCCGCTCGCCGCAACTGGAGAAAGCCCTCGCACAGAAACGAAGACCCAACACAGCCATAAATAAATAAATAAATAAATAAATAAATAAGACCCGGTGCAACCAAATAAATAAATAAATATTAAAAAAAAAAAAAATCGCCTTCCTAAAACAGAGGCGCTAGGTAAGCTTAGGCCAAAGGAGGAAGATGTATACTCAGGGTGGAGGTGGGGAACCAGAGAAACATTTTTGGTTAAGAGGATTTTTTTTCTTTTTTAATAAATTTATTTCTTTCTTTCTTTTTGGCTGCATTGGGTCTTCATTTTTGTGTGCAGGCTTTCTCTAGTAGCGGAGAGCGGGAGCCACTCCCTGCTGCGGTGCGAGGGCCTCGCACCGTGGTGGCCTCCCAGTGTGGGGTGGGGACCTCAGCAGTTGTGGCACGCGGGCTCAGTAGTTATGGTTCACGGGCTCAGTAGTTGTGGCTCGCGGGCTCTAGAGCTCAGGCTCAGTAGCCATGGCACATGGGCCCAGCCGCTCTGCGGCACGTGGGATCCTCCCTGCCCAGGGCTCCAACTGTGTTGCCTGCATTGGCAGGCGGATTCCCAACCACTGCGCCACCAGGGAAGTCCGGTTGAGGGGATTTTTGAGTCTCCATTCCATCACGTCCATCTGGAAAAGGGAGACAATACTAGGCTCTATAGGGCTGTTGTGAGGATGAAATGACGTCATGCTTGTGAATTACTTAGTGGAGGACCTGGTATGTAGGCAGTCCTAAATTAGTCTTACTACTTTCTTCACTCCTTCTTCTAATAAATGCTATCTATTGCCTTAGTTTGGGCTGCTATAACAAAAATATCTTAGACTGAGTGGCATAAACAACATTTATTTCTCACAGTTCTGGAGGCTGGGAAGTCCAACATCAAGGCACCAGCCAGTTGTGTTCCTGATGAGAGCCCTCATCCTCGTTATGTCCTCACATAGTGGAGCGAAAGTGAGAGAGAAAACAAGCTCTCTCCTGCCTCTTCTTAAAAGGGCACTAATCCCATCATGAGGGGTACACACTCATTACCTAATTACCTCCCAAAGGCCCCATCTGCAAATAACATCACACTGAGGATTAGGATTTCAACATATGAATTTGAGAAGGACATGAACATTCAGTCCACAACATCTGTTTTGTAATAAATAAAATCTCCTTTGAAGACTTCCCATTGCCAATAGGATAAAGTCCAGAATTCTTAATATGCCAGATCTGCCCTAGGCTTTCTTCTTACCTCACCCTTCCTCATATTCTCTCTGCTCCCTCTGCCCTGCCAGGCTGCCTTCCTGCTTCGAATTTTCTCCCATGCTGTTTCCTCTGCCAGAAATCTTTTTTGCTCTGCACCCCTTTCTCCGCTCCCATCCTTGCCTGGTCCTCTCTCATCCTTCATGTCCGAGGTATTTCTCTGGGAACGGTTCCCCTGCTGCACGCTCTCATGGCTCCCTGTGCTATTTTTTCCCCATCCAGGACTCATCACAAGTATTTGTATGATGTTTGTCTTTAACACTGGATTTTAAAGTCCATGAGGGCCAGGACTGTATCTGTCTCATTCACTGCTGAACTGCCAGCATCTGGCAGTGTCTGCGACAAAGTAAACACTTGATAATGTTGGCATGAGCCAAAAAAAGGGGTTCCTCCCTGGAATGTGAGTTTAGAAACTCAGAATTGGGGCAGAAGCTCAAGGCTTCCCTGAACAGGAACCAACATTGAGGTCAGAGGTGATTCAGACAGGAGGGGAAAGAAATTCTTCTGCTATAACCAGCTGAGATATGGTTTTTCTCAGAGCCAGGGGCATGACACGGGCTGACTTAAGAGAAGGTAAAGCATTCAGGCAGTGAGTGTACTTAACCTTCTCCCCAGAGATGGCAAGTGACTTGCCCAAGGTCTCCAGCCATGGGAGTGGGGATGGGAGTGAGGACCTTTTCTGGCCTTTTCAGCATTGCAGCTATCGCCTCCAACCTCAGGAAGAGAAAGTTTGTGAGCCATTTCTCCATTCCACTTGTCCTAGGGCTCTGGTGAATGTTCGAAACCTGATGGAGGAGACTCACCCAGCTCCTGTTTCTACCCACTCTCAGCAGCCCTCAATCCAAGCATGGCTTCAAAAGTCAAACCAGGGCTTCCCTGGTGGCGCAGTGGTTGAGAATCTGCCTGCCAATGCAGGGGACACGGGTTCGAGCCCTGGTCTGGGAAGATCCCACGTGCCGCGGAGCAACTGGGCCCGTGAGCCACAATTGCTGAGCCTGCGCGTCTGGAGCCTGTGCTCCGCAACAAGAGAGGCCGCGATGGTGAGAGGCCTGCGCACCGCGATGAAGAGTGGTCCCCACTTGCCGCAACTAGAGAAAGCCCTCGCACAGAAACGAAGACTCAACACAGTCATAAATAAATAAATAAATAAATAAAAGAACGTGAATTTCTAAAAAAAAAAAAAAGTCAAACCAACCAAGAATCAAGTCACCAGAAACTTCTACTAACTCCAACCTGGGTAGACATGCCTAGGTCCTGGATTGCAGGTTGCAGAAGTCTAAAACAGATTCACTGGATCCAAACTGGAGCCAAGAGTTTTCAATTCCACATGCAAATCAGCTTGAACATGATTTTTAGAAATACAGACTGAGGGCATAGGGAGTTTGGGGACAAAAGTAATGCTCTGGATGGTTCTTCCCTGGCAATCTAGCAGTTAAGACTCTGTGCTTCTACTGCAGGGGGCATGGGTTCAATCCCTGGTTGGAGAACTAAGATCCCGCATCCTGTGCGGCATGGCCAAAAAAAAAAACAGAGTGATGTTCTGGAGTCAGACTGACAAGGATTCAAATTCTATCTCAGTTTCATGATGTTGGGCACATGTCTGAATACTGAATGGCTCACTAGTTCAAGGTACCTGAACTGTGCTAGGTGCTTTTCATGCATTATTTAATCCACACAACTCTCCTGTGACCCTAAGTATTAATTCTGTTGCATAGATAAGGAAATTGAGGAGGGAGAATTGAGGTAACTTGCTTACGGTCAAACATTAAATGTCAAAGTTGGAATTTGAACCTGGGTCTGTCTGTTATGTTAGTGTTCCCTAGACTCTCACTTGAGGTTCCTTTTCCACATCTGTAAAATGGGACCACCACTCTTTCCTCACAGGGTTGCTGTGAAGATGGAGAGATTACTTTTGAAAACATCTGGCAACAGTCACTCAATGATGCTACCTGGAAAAGAAAATGTTTTGCCCTCGTTTTTTTTTTTTTGGCAAACTTGAGGCACAGTGAAATTAATCAACCCTCCCCCTCCCAGGGATAATAAATGACTAAGTCAGGACCAGAATCTAAGTTTTGTACTCCAAGTCTGACTTACTTTCTCTCATACCTGATCAAATGACTCCAGAAGGAAGAATGAGTGTATAGGAACACTGCAAAAATGAAGAAGGGAAAGGGTATAGGAGAGTCAATCAGGGGAGGCTTCCTGGAGGAGACCCAGTTTTCATTTTATGATGGCAGTACTTAGAGGAAGTGGGAAGCCAGCAGGAGCGGTCTTAGCTCTTAGTCATGATGTGGTTTTTCTGATAAGCTTGCTAGAGTTCTTAGTGCCCAGAGAAGCTAAGAAGCTTGACCAAGGTCACACAGCTACTAAATGGCATTGGCACAACTTGGAGTCACATCTAACTCCTTATGCCTGGATCTGTCTCCTTGGTGCCGGGGAGGGAAGGATGAGAAGCAAGTAAGAGCAATGTGATGAGGCAGGAGAAACAAAGGGTCCCCCAGAAATTCTCAAACATCCTCCCTCTGCCGCAGGCCAAGGTCTCAGGGTCAAGTTGACACCAGTTGCAATCCTGGTTCCACCACTGACCACTGACGCGGCCTCAGCAATGTTACTTGACCTCTGAGTCTCAATTCCCTTACAGGATTTTGCTGCGGATTCAGAGAAATGACTCCAAGTACCCAGCCCGGGGCCAGGCACAGTGAGAAAAATAAGATAGCCATTATTATTCCACAATGCCAGGCCAGCCACAGATGAGTGGCAGGGCTGGACACCCAAGGGACAAAAGTAGACTTTTAGTGCCAACCACTCCCAACCCTGCGGTCGTGGGCACAAGTGCTTAGCAGGGTAAGGGCTGGCAGGTCAGGTCCATGATGCAATCACAGCTCCCTGCTTATGCCAAGAGGTGAACCATGACCCTTAGGAAATGGAAAAACAGCCCATTAACAAGAAGTACAAAACAAAACCTCAGTGAACTTTTATTTCTCATCATACAGAACTGGTAGCAAAGGCAAAGATTTCTGCACTTGAACACTGAATACTCCTCCCCACCCACCCGGGGACGTGTACAGTCATCTTGTCCCCTCTGGAATCCAAACCCCAATGCCGGGGCCTCTTCTCTCCTGCCCAGCTTCATTGCAGGGAGGGCTTGGAGGCCTGAAGGGGGTGCCAGTCGCTTGCCCATGCCTGCACGGGTATGAAATGTGGCACAATGACCAGGCTCCTCTCCTGCCCCACCCCAGAGAGGAGGGTCAGAAGCAGCAGCAGCTTGGCCCTTGCCTTTCTTCAGTCACCTCCCAACTGGTCAGAGGGGAGGCACTTACTGCCGGAAGAAGGGCAAGGGAAGTCATAATTCACAGCTTGTTTGCTACAGAAAGTGCCTGGGATCAGTCCTCGGCTGCTTCTGCCTCCAAGCAACCCACCTAAAATTGAGGAGAAGGGACAGAAATTGGGATGGGGGTGGGGAGGTCCTTGGCAGGTAGCCCGGAGAGACTGACTACAAGAGGGGGGGGGGGCTCCCCAGAAGCCCTCGAGATCCTGCAAGGATTGCAGTTGGCTGCTGGCCTCAGAATCTGAGTGAAGGCTCAAATATCTCAGAAACTACCCCTCAGTCTGCAACTGTGGAAATGGAGGTCACCTGGCCAGTGCCAGGGCCCACACAAGAACCCTGGGGTCTCCTGCCTCTCCCCTTGAGCCATGTGCCACTTAAACCACCTAGAAAGGCTTGCTTTTTTGGCAAATGTTTGTGGCAGAGCCATGGGAGATAGCAAAGTGGGGTGCCAGCTTCTGCAGGGCAGGTGCAGCTCTGGGGAGGACAGACTTTTCCCTGTCCTTCTCTCAGACACTGACTATGGCTCTAGGGTTGAGGCCCTGAAGAACCTCACCCATAAAAAACCAAAATACAAAAAACAAAAAAAAAAAAAGCAAAAAAACCCCCAAAATACAGAGAATGTATAATATAATACTCCCTCCTCTTCTAAAGGCAAAGTGACCAACAGAGAGTCCAAACTCTCTAGAGATAATCTGCTTGTTTGATGTGCTTGGTCTCTCTCCTGGGGCCTCATACCACTAGGTGTGGGAGAAAAGGGTAAAACGGCAAACAAAGGGGGTCAAAGGAACTGAACTAGGACTGGGGCAACCAGGGAACAAAAGGCCTGCAGGCTGCCTAACGGAACAGGCTTTTGGGGAGCCGGATGCACAAACCAGCTGTGACCTTGACTTTCACATTGATGGATGAATGGCAGGTGGGAGGTAATGAAGTCTGAGAATGAGGAAGCAGGAAGAAAGGCAAAGCCGCTTGGAGTGTCAGTCCCTGGAGGTGTTTGCCCCTCTCCCTTGGGGGCCAGCCAGGGACTTCCCAGGCCAGGAAGGCCAAAGTACTTGTGCTGCCCGGGCCCCCGCCTGCTGGCACACAAGTCTGAGCTCAGCTCATTTTCCTTCCTGTGCCCTTGGCCTCTGAGGGTAGGGGCAGGAAGAAGGGCCTTGGCACCTGGAGATTTGCTAGTCCTCTTCCAGCTCCCAGGGGCAGAGCTGAGATCCCAGAGTCAGTGCAATGATCCTGTCCATTCCAGTGAGAAGGAGGGTGTGGCTCGGGGGCTGCACATCACACACAGGCCCACCACCAGAATAGGGTGGGTGGGCGTGGGACAGGCAGGCTTAGGGTCTGCCTCCAGACAGAGAAGTCCTTGCAGGGAGAAGGATGCCCCCAGGGTCAGCTGCTCCAGGCCCAGGTCCTGCACATGAGTCAGGTCATGTAGCGGGTGATGGCGCGGAGGGCATAGAGCAGGGCGGCTTGCATGCGGGCCTCCAGAAGCAGCAAGTTCACGTGGACCTGGGGCACAGAACAAGGGCTTGTTGGCAACTGATGTCACTCCTCGCCATCCCCTTCCCTCCCAGACTGCCACTATCCCTGACCACTCATCCTTCCCCACTCTTTTTTTTTTTTTTTTTGACCATGCTGTGTGGCATGCAGGATCTTAGTTCCCTGACCAGGGATTGAACCTGTGCCCCCTGCATTGGGAGCGCAGAGTCTTAACCACCTGACTGTCAGGGAAGTCCCTCATCCTTCCCTTTCCTACAGAGATGCCTTGACCTTTCCTAAGGCTCTAAGCAACTTGGTGCAAGGACTGTGTTAGGATTTCAAGCACATTTATCCCTATCACGGCTCATCTCTTCATCCTCCGAAACTAAAAACAATAGCTACCCCTGACATCTATTTGGGATCAGAGGTTTACATTCATTTTCTTATTTTATCCTCCCAGCAACCTTGAAAGGCAGGCAGTTTTTATTCCTATTGTAAAGAAAACAAGCTCAGAGGGGCAAAATGACCTGCCCAAGGTCACATGACTACCAAGTAATAGGGTTATGATTTGAACCCAGGTCCTTCTGGCTGCCACTGAGGACCCTGTGAAGCACACTCCTATTTTACAGGTGAGTAAATGGAGTCTGAAACCACACAGTGGAGTAGGACATGAACCCAGGACAATACACCCAGGTGCCCCATCTGGCAGAACAGACTTAGTCTGGGGCACCTCACTGGGTCCCGACCCCTTGCCTCCTCCATGGGCCAGGCTGTCTGCTTCCGTCCTGCTCCTCCCCCAAGAGCCGTACCTTCTCTGAGTGGCGGAAGTGCCTCCAGAAGTGGTTGTACATTCTTCGGGTGGTCTTCTCTGGATAGCAGGCCACTGTCTTGATATAGACCTTGAGGTTCCGCTCCAGGAGCTGGTTCACCTCCCCGTAGTCATAGTCATCGTATCTGGATGGAAAGGCCCCAGGAGCATCACTTACCCTCTGCTCCCACAAGTACCTCCTCTCCCCAGCCCCACCCTGCAGAAGGAGGAACAGAGAGTGGCAAGAAAAGGCAGAAGGGAGGAAGCAACCAGAAACTTTGTTCCTCTTAGAAAAACAGCTGATGTCATATATCACAGGCCACTGGACTCGTAGGGGAATGCACAGAGGGTGAGCATGCTGTACTGACCATGTGATCATGTATTCACGGCATCCTCAAAACTACTGTACACTACTGTATACAAAACTATTGTATACAGTTTATTGTATTTCATCAGCCTCAACTTTATAGATGAAACTGAGGTTCAGAGAAGGGACGTCACCTGCCCTAGGGCATACATCTGGGAATGGGATTCAAATTCAGCTCTGCCTGACTCCAAGGTCATAGTCACTACTTTACAGCTGAGGCCATGCATGGGAGATGGGGCAGGAGATCAATGCAAATATTTACCCTGGAGAAGGAAGAGGGAAAGAAAAAAGGAGCCGGTAGTCATTTTACAGATGGGCAAACTAAGGCCTGGGGAAGGCAATTAGCTTGTTCAAAGTCAAAGAGCAAGTTGGTGACAAGTCTAGAAGCCACTTTGTCACTCCCTAGTCCAGTGAGCCAGTGAGTCATCACAGATCAGTGTGGATGAGGAAGACTGGTTTTTCTTTTAAATTAAAAAAAAAATTTTTTTTTTTTTGGCCACGCCTCGCGGCACGTGGGCCCTTAGTTCCCCGACCAGGGATCAAACCCGTGCCCCCTGCAGTGGAAGCACAGTTTTAACTACTGGACCACCAGGGAAGTCCCAGAAGACCAGTTTTAGACTAGAGGACAGATTTGGTAGACAAAGGTTTAGGAGTGAGGGCCATGTTGGAGAGCGGAGGAGCCTGGACCTGGCAGCTGGGCAGGAACTAGCCTGTGCCACACACACCCTAAGATGCCCGTCCATCCTTGGCCTTCCCTGGCTTAGAAACCTGCCAAGGAGGTTGGCCAGAAGGAGGCTGGCCAGTTAAGCACAGCTCAACCCACTCAGTGAAATATGATTTACAGCTAGTAACGCACAGAAATGCACATTTTTCTACAAGGAGCATGTACCTTTTTAAAACTTTGGGGATTTTTTTTTTTTTTTTTGATGCTTGGAATAAATAGCTAAACTAGAAAAGCAAGAAAAAAAAATCATGTGTTCTCTAAAATATGCTCTCATTTGATTAAACTGAGCAAAATAAATACAGTAGACAAGAAAGTCTTATTTTTGTAAAATTATATATGTTTTGGTCATTTGTGCATGGAAAAAAGACAGGAAAGAAATATTTGACAATAATAAGAGCAGGTGGGATTATGGATGATTTTTATTTTCTTCTTTTTGTTATCTGTTTCCTAAATTTACTAAAAATCTGGCTCTTTACAAACATCAAGCATATATTTTAAAAAACGAAACAACAATTATAATTTCAACTATACAGAAGCAACTACATAAGAAAGAAAAAAAGCAATGGAGGAAAACATCTCAGAATGTAGATGTGGCTGTGGAGTAGTAGAATTTTGGGAAATTGTTTCTTTCTTTAATTCTTTAAATTTCCCACAACATTATCAGAGTGAGGTTTTTAAAAATAAAAAAATTATTCTGTGTATATTTTTGACAAGTAATTTCACATCTAGGGTTTGCCTACAAGGACTTAGGTATAGGGCTTCCCTGGTGGCGCAGTGGTTAAGAATCCGCCTGCCAATGCAGGGGACACGGTTTCGAGCCCTGGTCCGGGAAAATCCCAC
The DNA here is from genome assembly GCF_949987535.1 of Balaenoptera acutorostrata. Taxonomy (NCBI): domain Eukaryota; kingdom Metazoa; phylum Chordata; class Mammalia; order Artiodactyla; family Balaenopteridae; genus Balaenoptera; species Balaenoptera acutorostrata. The sequence continues at coordinate 22,411,053 of NC_080064.1, read as the reverse complement.
ATGCCGCGGAGCAACTAAGCCCGTGCGCCACAACTACTGAGCCTGAGCTCTAGAGCCCGCGAGCCCCAACTACTTAGCCCACATGCCGCAACTACTGAGCCCGTGCTCCGCAACAAGAGAAGCCACCACAATGAGAAGCCAGCACATCGCAATGAAGAATAGCCACCACTCGCCGCAACTAGAGAAAGCCCACGTGCAGCAACAAAGACCCAACGCAGCCAAAATAAATTAAATAAATTAATTTAAAAAAAAAAAAGGACTTAGGTATAAAACTAGTCGTTGCACATGGTATTTGTAATAGTGAAAAACTGCAAACCACCTAAATATCCAACAACAGGGAAATGGTTGGATAATTACACTTCATCCATAACAACACTATGCAGTGGCTAAAAAGCATGAAAGATCTATTCACACCAACAAGGAAGGTGGTTCACAATAGATTATTAGGTAAAAAAAGCAAGTTGTAGAATATATCAAGTATGATCCCATCAATTAAAAAAAAAAACCTACTCAAAAAAATCAGAAAATACCTAGGTAACAGAATGAAAATGTAATTCATCATATACTATACAGAGACAACCATTATCAAGTAGCATTTTAGGGTACAGCCTTCCACACATTTTCCATGCATGTACACACTTTTAGTTGAAAAAAAAAAAAAGGAGCAAAAAGAAGATTCTGGTTGGTAGCCAGTTTTCTTTTCTTTCAATACAGTTTGACCATCTTCCCATGGCAATATAAATAAACCATTATTATAATTTTTAATAGCTGCATAATATTTCACTGAATGGATATGTCATTATTTAAAATCCCCTCCTGTTGGCATTTCTGTTGTTTTATGTTATGAGAAGAAATGCTACTTGGAATGAAAATACAAATATAACTCTCTCTCTCAATATATATATACACACACACACACATACACACACACATACATATATATAAAATCTCCCTAGTTATCTCTGGGGGTCGGATTAAAGAGTTTCAAAAGATGAGCATGGCTATTATCTTTTATAATCAGCAAAGAAATACATTTGCTTTGAAAAACAATATAGGCAGGAAGAAAGGGAAAGAAAAACACACAGAAAAAGGAAACAATTGTGAGCTCAGATTGAGGGCTTGCAATACACTCATGCCCTGGTCTTGCACTCACCGGATGCCAAAGACGCAGTGGATGTAATTCCAGATGGCCCTGCGGAGCATGGAGGTATCTACTCCACTGTGCATGGCGATGGTGTTGTAGGTGAGGCTATAGGCTGCCTGGAACTTCTCATCCAGCAGCTGCCCACCCTCGGGGTAGAGCCGCTGGATCAGTGAATAGCCATGGTCCTCCCAGGTATAATCCTGAGGAACGCGGGAAGGGGTCAGTGAGGAGGATGTCCGGGGCCCAAGGCTAGCCGGAGAGATGCCATCCTCTGGAGCACACCTCGGCTCTCCATAATGTGTCTCTCCACCCCACAGATCTAACCCGCCGCTTGGTCTGGACCTGAGAAGCGGAGGAGGATGCCGCTTGGTGATGACTTCCTCCTTGTGATCAGGATTCCCTGAGCTTAGGGCACAGGTGGGTCCCTGCACATCCAGGGTCTCCCACCTCCCTCGTGGAATCCTGAGGGAGAGAAGGTGCCCAAATCTCTGACTACACAAACCACCCACCCCTGCTTGCTTGTAAAGCAATACTAAGACCAGTGGGGAGAGCCTACCTGGGCGCGGAAGGTGGGGGGCGCCTGAGTCCCCCGCCGGGTGAAGTCCTCGTATCCGAAAGTGGGGTCTTCCACAAAGCACAGCATGTCTGAGTTTGGAGAGGGCTCCAGGATGTCCGCTGAGGACGTCAGAAAGAGGTCATGGTGAGGCCGAGGCATGGGGCACAGTGGCCTCCACTCCTGATTAATCACCATTAGAGGGCTGGGGAACGCAGAGTAGGGGGCCAGAGAAAGCCCCTCACCACATCGAGTGGGACCAAGACTTCGGCAGGAGCCAGGCCTGGGGGAGGAGGTAAGTCAGGCCTGTGGTGGCTGGGAGGCGGATGCAGAGGTGCAGGGCATGGAGGTACCGGCTTCCCAGCAGAGATGATGTAAGGAGGGGGCGGCCCCTGAACCTGGATGCCTGTGACCCTGTACCTGAGGGGGTCACCAGCAGGCTCTCTGACTTCTCCAGCTCGAAGCGGCTCTCCATCTCCTCCTGGGAGGCCCCCTCATCCCGCAGCAGGCTCTCCTGCAGCTGCCTCATGCGCTCCATCAAAGCTTCCACGTCGCGGGCGGCCTCAAAGCCCTGCGGGAGAGACCTGGTGGTGACCATCTACTCTTCCTCCCTGGGCCCCAGAAACCCCACACGTCTTTCCCACATGCCGGGCCTTCCTGAACGATCGTAAAAGCCCCGCGCCCCCTCTGTGCCAGCCACTGCACTGGACAGCTCACATGGCCTGTGCTTCCCAAAGTGATGTTTAAGAGCTAGAGAATAGACACGGCTTCTCTGAGCATCAACTTCCCTCACAGGAAAGGGCTTTTTAAGGTATCTGTATTTTTAAAATACAAACAAATAAGGCCACGTTATAGAATGAGAGGCAAACGTTGTATTTTTAAAGTTCTAAAAGTCAGTGACTTTAAGCCCACGGGGCTCCATGCTGAGGCCAGTCACGTGGTTATTTCATCTCATCCTCACAACCCTTTATGAAGTGCGAGTCTTTATCCTCGTTTCCCAGACGAGGAAACTGGGTTTCAAAATCAAATAACTTTTCTAAAGCCTCTCAGTGTGCAATAGGGAAGCAGCTTCAGATAGGGAGGCGCTGTCTTCTACCCAAGGACCAGGGGCCATGCCAGCTTCCTCTCCCACCAAGACTGAGGCCCGTGACTTACCCCAGAGTGGTTCAGTGGGTCCCTGCTGGGGGGTGTGCTCTGCTCACTGGGGGGCGAAGGGGCCTGGGGGGCGGGGCTGCCCTCGGGGTCCCCCTCAGGGAGGATGCCGCAGCCGAACACGAAGGAGGCTAGCGAGTGGCAGTGGGTGAGCAGGACCAGGGCCTGGATGAGCTCGGCCAGGGACCAGCTGTGCTCGCCTGTCTTCAGCAAGGCCTGGAGAGAAAAGGAGAGGCCAGACCTGCTCAGTGCCTGCCCTGGGCTGCCTGCCATGCCCCCGCCCGGCCCCCGTGCTCCCTCGGGGACCCGCCTCTCTGCCCACTGCACCTGGATGTGCTCCTTGGTGATGAGCCACGGCCGATGTGCCAGCAGCTTGTTGATCTCGCTGAGCTTGCGCAGCTTCTCAGGGGCACGGTGGAGGCCAAGCAGCCACTCAGGGTCACCGCCAGTCTGCAGAAACTCAGCCATGTGGGAGCCCACCAGGTAGGAACACTGGTGGCGGGCGGCGGCCTGGAGGTGGTGGACAGAGCCCAGATCACCCTCTTCTTTCTGTGCCCTGCTCGGGTGGGTACCCCATGGAGGGAACATCACAAGCCTCACTGTTGCCTGAGAGGCAGGAAACTTAGGTTCTAACCCCAGCTTTGCCACTGGTTTGTTGACCTCCTTTGGGCAGGTCACCTGACTCCTTTGTGCCTCAGTTTCCCAATCGGCAAAGCAGGCATTAAATATGCCTCTCTTCAAAATCTAAAATTCGATAAATGGTCAGATAAAGCCAGGGCTTTGCTCTATGCTGCCTCTCCTCCTTGTTTGTGGAATCAAGCCCCCAGCAAAGAGATCTGAGGACCGAATCCCCCAATGTGTCCACCCCTACAAAAGTCAGGCTCAGACAGGCTCACCATGATGGCGATGTAGTGGCGCCAGGAATTGGCCAAGGGCCCGTCCGTGTGCAGCAGCAGGTAGTGGAGGCGCCAAAAGCTGGTAAAGTAGTCGGGGTGCAGGCCCATCACCACTGCCAGGTTGTCCACCCGCCCGGAGGACATCAGCGCCTCCAGCCCCAGGTGTTGCTCAAGGCTCTCGGCTCCCTCCCGAAGGACCTGCCAAGCAAAGGTGAGGAAAGGATGGCTTCCCCTCCTGCCCTCCCCACCAAAGAGACCAACATATTCATTGCATTCATTGGGATTTTAATAGCAAGGAACTGAAGACAACCACCATGTCCAAAAAAAGGAGAACAGGGGAGGAAAAGATATTTCATTAAATGATTAAACAAATACTTATTAGACACTTTATATAATAATGGTCAATACTTATATAATGCTCGCTAAGTGCCAAGCACTGTTCAAACACTTTACATATATTAACTCATTTAATCCTCACAACTACGAAATTAGAGACCTGCTTTCTCCAATTTTAGATAGGAAGCCTCAGGCACAGAGATTAAAGTACAGCTTCTCCTGCTTTCGTAGAGCTTCTATTCTTTTTTCTTTTTCTTTTTTTGGCTATGCTGGGTGCCTTGCGGGCTCTCAGTTCCCCAACCAGGGATTGAACCCAGGCCCTCGGCAATGAAAGTGCAGGATCCTAACCGCTGGACTGCCAGGGAATTCCCCACAGAGCTTCTATTCTAATAGTGCAAATCCATGCAGTCACTGGAGGTGGATGCAAGATAGTTCACATTTCCTGAGTGATTTCTCCACGCCAGGTCTGAGTTTGGAGCGTTCCCTGCCTGCATTATCTCACTGATTCTTCCCAGTTACCCTGTGAGGTGAATACTATTATTTTCCCCCACTGACACATGAGGGAATCAAGACCCAGAGAGATTTCATTCTGTGCTCAAAGTTACAGATCTGGTAAATGATAAAACCAGGATTCAATTCCCGATCAACCCCAAAGCCTATTTCTTTCCTTTATTACAGAAGAGGAGTGGTTATTTATAAACGAAAAAATAAAAGATAAGAACAATATTTGAGCTTAAAATTCTGGGCTACCGACATAAATAATCAGCGGGTGGTTGTGTGCTTTCCACTTACAAAGGGTGGAAGGAACTGAAGGGTTTAGACGTTTGTTAACAGTTCATTAACTGCTTGGCCTACACATTTAGGAGAGCAAGGAGGACAAGGAAACATTTGTCTTTGTTCACTGAAGGCCAAAGAAAAAGAAGGAAACTATTATTTTTTAATTTGTCTGTTCATGTGTTTTGAAGTTTCCCCCACCACCAGGCACACACTGGAGTGTCAGTTCCATGATGGCAAGGATTTTTGTCTGTCTTGCTCTCTGCTGTACCCCAGCACCTAGAACAGTGCCTGACACACATTAATCATTCAATAGATATCTGTTAAATAAGTGAATGGATGACCTGACTCAGTGGATGAAAGGTGTCTCTGTTGCATTAAGTGAAAAAATAAAACATAACAACCAAAAAAAACCCCACCAAAAACCCAAATAAATAACAACAACAAAACCGTGTTATAAACTATGACCTTGGCTCTGTATGAAAAAAAGTCTGGAAAACAGTGGCAAATGGTTAACAGTGATTATCTCTGTGGGAGTGGGACTGTAAGAGACTAAAGCTTTCTGAAACATTGGAAATTTAAAAATAATGAACACATATTACTTTTGAAGTCGAAAAAAACTTTAATACACGCACAGTCAAGGATGAAAAGATAAACATGCATAGTTCTATCTTCTTAAGGAAATACAAGTCTTGTTCTGGGAATCACAAGTTTGGTCATTACCTAGCTGTGTTATTATCACTTTATCTCTTTGAGCCTGTTTCTTCCCAGCAAGATGGGGTTGATATGCCTGCCTCACAGAGCTGTTTTGTGGATTAAATGGGTCAAGAACCTGAAGGGGTAGTTTCAAACCTGCAATTTCAAGAGACCAGCAAAGCCCCCCACACACTCAGTGCCCCATGTCCTTTCTTCCCAGGGACCAACAACAATTCCTAACCCCTTCCAAGCTTACCTCCTCCACTGGAATGAAGGCGCTGGGCCCTCGAGGGCCTCGCCGAGCCCGGCTCTCCCTCTGCTCCTAGAAGGAAACACATCATGGTTAGATGGAGGTAAAAGCGAGGACTAAGAAGACAGTTCTCTCTCCAGTTTTCTCCTCCTATCCGAGGGGGTCACACTAAGTTTTTTTTTTTTTTTTTTTAGGCTGCACCATGCGAAATGCAGGATCTTAGCTCCTCGACCAGGGATCGAACCCCGGCCCCCTGCATTGGGGGCACAGAGTCTTCACCACTGGACCACCAGGGAAGTCCCCCACACTGAGCTTTTAAAATCACCTTTCTGGCCCACCTTGCATGAAGCAGTCAGGTGGAGATATATACCAGTTTGGTGGGTGAAGAAAGGGTAAAGCGACCAAGAGAGCTTACCCCACAGGCTGAGTTCTTCAGGAACTGGGAAGGGACACAGGAGCCCACTATATAGCCCCAAGGGAAATATACAGCCACTGTGTTGCACATTTCCAGGAGGCCACCTTCTTGGCAGCCCTGGAGAACCTATAGAAGAACCCCTCTTGTTCGTATCCTGAAGCCAGGTTACCAAGTCCCGTAGATTCCTACGATGCAGCTTCAGCCTCTCTCAAATGGTCATTTCTTCATCCCTCCCGCCATCACCACCTTATAGACAGACTACCACCATCTCTTGTGTGGACTACCACCCATAGCCTCACCAATGGTCTCCCTGCCTCCACAGCCCTGTCCTCTCCTATCCATCCTCTACCAAGTTAACAGAACGAAGGAATAAATAAAACATCCTCCCCCAACTCCACCTCTGGGACCAGGAGCAGATCTAGTGAGTACATGACCCTGGTGGTTTCTAAAGAGGGCAAACTTTCTGTAGCCAGAGTGCACTTTCTCAAGTGCAAATCTCATCACTGGCTTAAAACCCTGCCTCCGCCTCCTGTAGCCTTCCAGACCATTAGTGGCTCAGGCCCACCGTGCTCCCACTGGTCACACCTTTTGCAGAGCTAACTGTCTTCCAGGGTCTAAGAACCTTTCTTCTGATCCTCATCTGTGACCCCCCAATTCCCAATGATTTTGCTTCTGAAAACGTTGCCTTCTAATTGTCTGATATAGGTCTCCCTACTACCAGATCACATTCTGCGGAGAACAGAGCCAGGTAATTCACACTAGTCTGTGAATGAAGAAAACAGAGAAAGCAGAGAGGCATGGAGGGCAGGGCGGTAAAACGCTGATGGTAGCGGCTATTCTGACGTGGGTATATTGGAGCCTCTATGGAAACCACCAGTTTTATTTATCCATTTGTTTTGATACCTGGGAGGGGGCTCTCAGCACTGGCCTTAGAAACAGTTTATCCAAACCAGAGTCATACCCTCACTGGACAGAGATGGTGTCCTTCTAACTCTCCCCTCCTCATTCAAATGTAGACTTACTGCTAATCCTCAAGTGTCCAGGGACTAAAGATTATAATTGAACCTTCCTTTTCACATAGCCAAAAAACCCCTGAGGGAGGCAGAGCTCTGGGGCTCTGAAAGACCACAAAGGAAAGAACAAGGGTACAAAAGTCCCAGGCATGTGTACCAATTCTGCTGCCACTAACTTGCTGTGTGACTCTGAGAAAGTAACCTAGACTCTCTGGGCCTTAATCTTGGACAAAGAAGGTAGCTGGGCTGACTGCTTAGGCCCCTTTCAGCCCATAGTTCTGGGATCTACCAGGCCAGCCTGGTCCAAGTCCAGCATAGAAACCACCACAGTCCCCAAGCACTCCTGTTTCACCTTCCCTCCTCCCTCACCAAAGAGAAAAAAAACCTAACAGCTCTGTCTGGGAGATAAGGATTGCTGACTCCACAAACTGGGCCTCCCCCTCAGGGGACCTAAGGACAGATAGAAAACCACAGCCAGGTGTGGTGGGGAAGGGCAGGAAGGAACTGGGGGAGTTGGGGGGGGTGGGACAGGGAGGGCCCACCAGGGTACTAGCGAGGGACAGCGAAAAGCTTTGGGAATCCCTTCCCACTCTAAAATCTGCCCCAGGAGCTGTCAAGGGAAGAAACTGATGCCTGTGGGTCTTTAAATGATAGGTCTGGATCTACCAACATTATCAGCCCTGATGAAGATGATGATGATGATTGTGACGATAGAATACTGTCAAAAGATAGGGGCTCTTGGGCTTCCCTGGTGGCGCAGTGGTTGAGAGTCTGCCTGCCAATGCAGGAGACGCGGGTTCGCGCCCTGGTCTGGTAAGATCCCACGTGCCGCGGAGCAACCGGGCCCGTGAGCCACAATTACTGAGCCTGCGCGTCCGGAGCCTGTGCTCAGCAACAAGAGAGGCCGCGATAGTGAGAGGCCCGCGCACCGCGATGAAGAATGGCCCCCACTTGCCGCAACTGGAGAAAGCCCTAGCACAGAAACGAAGACCCAACACAGCCATAAATAAATAAATAAATAAAATATTAAAAAAAAAAAAAAAAAAGATAGGGGCTCTTGACACAAACTGCCTGGGCTCAAATGACAACTTCACCACCTATTATCTGCTAGCTATGTGAGCCTCAGTTTCCTCACCAAATTACAGGGTAATAGTACCTACTGTCACTGGGTAGTCATGAGGATGTAATAAGGTACTGCCTGTATAGGCCTTAGCTCAGTACCTCTGTCACAGCAAGCACTTAACAAGCCAGAGATCATTAACCTCATTGTTATTTCAAACAAGGGCCTCTCAACCCAAGCTGCACATTTAGAATCCCTTTGAGAAGCTTTTAAAAAAATACCAATGCCAAGGCCCAGCAATTCTAATTTAATTGGGTGGGGCCCAGCATAATTTGCCAGGGAGGGAGGGCCATTGTTTCACACCCTTTATTGATCACTTTCTCAATTATAAGGCACTCTGTTAAGTGCTTTCCAGGTGGAACCAGAATTAATCTGTTCACTCAACAAATATTTTTGATGACTACATTGCAGGCAGCAAGAGTACAGGAGTGAAAGGACAAAATCTTAGCTTTCCCAGAATTTACGATCTAAGGGAGAAAGACAATCAAACAAATGATGAATAGGATTTCAAATCATAGATTATATAGATGGGGTGGGGGAGTGTGTGCAATATTTCAGTCCTAGTAGACAGGGAAACCCACTGAGGAGACAACCTTTAAGTTGATATCTAAATATCAAATATCTAAATGAGTTGATGGGCCTGTAAAGGGCCTATAAAGATCTAGGGAACCAGCATTCCAGTCAGAGGTAACAGAAAGTGCAAAGCCCTGAAGGCAAGACCAAGTAGATTCTAATCCAGAGCTCCAGTACCCTGAATGCTTCCCCAACCTAGACACCCAAAACTTGAGAGGAAGCAGACAGGGCAGGGGCCCACCACCAAGAGATGACACCTCCAAATCAGCCCTCCCCTACTTCCCGGGGTAGGAAGTCAATAATAATAATGATGGGTAACAACGCTGATTACCATTGGCGAAGCATTTATTTCATGTGCACTTTAAGGGAGTTCTACTACCAGAGCTCCCATTTTACAGATGGGGAATAAGGTTCAGAGAGGTCAAGTCACTTCCGGTCACTCAACCAGGAAGGAGGTAGCAGAGTTAGGATACAAATCAGGTTTCCTCAACTGCAGAAACTTCCTGTTCTCTAAACTTCTCAAGGTTTCAGAAGCCCCAAGGCTTTGCCTCTGGGGTTCACCAGGAATGAGAAGCTCCTTCTCCCTGTCTACATTCCCAGGGGATCCACTGCCCCAATCACAGCCCTTGTCATCCTGCCTTGTTTCTTACCTTGAAAGCACACACTGGATCTAGTTCTCTGTTGTTACCCCAGAGTTTAGCACAGTGAGTCCAATAAAACTTTCTGCTATTATGAAATATTCTTTATCTGCGCTGTCCAATAAATATGGTAGCCCCTAGCCACAGTGGCTGAGCATTTGAAGTGTGACTAGTTCAACAAAAAACTGAATTTTTAATTTTAAAAAATCTAATTTACCTAAATTTCAATAGCCACATGTGGCTAAGGGTTACCATATTGGACAGTGCAGGTTCAGCACATCTGATAAAGGCAAGATCCCCGCCCTGACTATGTGGATAAAGAAAGGAAAACCAGAGGGGGTGGGTGATCTACCCAAGGCAACACAGCTAGGATGGGGCAGAGGGAAAACCAATGAGTTCCAACTGAGGGGACCACACAGGGCAGCAGGAACACTGAGGTCAGACAGCCGTCTGGGTGGCCACTCAACTAAGAGGGCTTCAGGCAAGTTGTAAAGAGAGGATAATACCTCAGAGCTCAGTGTCTGGCTCACTAAAAGTTACGTTTCATATCAGCTTTCATATTACCTTTCACTAGCACACTGGTTGCATCTAATCTTCATCAGTTTGGGGGTGGGGTGGGGGTCTCTTCTGCACACAAGGAAAGATTAAGGTTCCAAAGGTTAAGCACCAGCTGACAAGAGGCCAACCTGAGATTTGAATTCAGCTCAGTCTGGCTTGCAAGGGTTCTGTCCACCACCCAGATCAGCCTCTTGGAGTAGCCCCAGCCTTTATTCTTGGTATCCTATCCAGAGCCTGCAACCTCCAGGACTCAGCTAATGGAGACTTTTGAAGTCACTCTGCCAGCTGGGAAGGGGCAGAGACTCCCCTCCCCGTGGGCTGCTGAACTCAAGATACTTGCCTGGGTTTACACCTGAGAGGGAGACAGAGCCCAAGCAGCCTCCGATCTCCAGCCTTGCAGGGAGGGGTGTGTGAGTGGTGCATATAAACTCATATACCCACCATGATCTGGCCGATTTCTCACAACCATCTGGAGGGAAATACGCCTTCTTATCCCTTCTTCAGAGACAGCTCACTGAGCTTCTTTTGGAGCTCAGATCTGACTTCAAAGCTTGCACAGTTCACAAGGGTCAGCTAAGCCAACAAGGGGCAAATAGTTACGAGCACCTATTAGGTACTAAGAACAGTGCTGGGGATGGGACCTACAAAGTGTTTCTAGTCTAGCAAAGGAGACAGACAAGAAATTCCTGATTACACAACTGTTATACTGTAATTGGGATAACAGCTCCTGCAATGGAGAAGGGCAACAGGAAGCAGGTATGCAGAGGGGAATTATCTGGTGGGGAAGGAAAGACTTCCCTGAGGCAGTGATGTTTCAGGAAGCGATTCTAGAGCCCAAGAGGGCTCTGAGAACATACCACCAGTACTAGAGCGAAGCGTGTGAAGGCCTTGACCCGGTGAAAGCGTGTGTGGCGAAGTGATGGGAGTTGAGGGGACTGTACATTCCTTGTTCATACTTGTCCAACTTCCCTTGGGCCTTGGGCACCCGGCTCTGTAAGTTCAGCACCCTACTGTCTTCTAAAGATTCTGCTTAAAACAGACATTCTCCCAAGGTCCTCTTTTCTTGAGAGAGAATATGTAGAAAGGGGTCAGACATCTCCAGCTTCCCCCCACCCCCGCCTGCTGTTGACAGCTGGCTTCCATCTAAAGGCCACACCCTCAGAGCCTTCCCAGTCCACCTGGGGCACACTCTTCTCCCCAGATAACTTCCCAGACACTGTCCCAAAGAGGGATGGACCAATTCTCACCTCAGGCAGGAGGGGTGGGCTCGGACACCCCCTTGTGAGACACCCTGGGGAAAGGGAAATATGTGTTGTGGCCACAATCTAAAAATAGCTAGCGTGTTTGATACAGGACATAGTTGCTATGCTCTAGGCACTGTGCGTTGGCCTTTGCATGTATTCTCAGTTAATTCTCCCAACAGTCCTTTGGAAATATGACCAAATCTCCACAGGAGGAAGTTGCTGATCATAGAAGTGATCACTTGGCCAAGGTCACACAGAAAGTAAGTGGGAAGGCTGCAACATGAACCCGGAGCACGCCTGCTCTAGTGCCCAGGTGCTCCAATAAATAAAATTATTTCCATTTTTTCATAAAGAAGGAAACAGAATAATGTAGCTTGGTCAAAGTCACGCAACTGAGAAGTGGCAGGAGCAGTTTTCGTCCCTCCACTTGGGGCTCCTAAACCATGATAGGGAAAGGTGACAAGCTAACAGAAAACCGGGGACCCCCGGAAACCATGCTGCTCAGAGAAGTGCAGCTGTTTTTCCCAGGGTCACAGTTCAGGACTAGCACTTGTCTGACTCCCAACCCCAGTAAAAACACTTGCGCCAGGCTCCATGCCTGTAAACTCAAGAAACAAGCAAAACTCTCCGTTGTGTCAAGCACACTTAGAAATCCTAGAGACACCCGAGCCAAAGAATGAGCTATTCTGCTGGGTTAGTGAAGGAAGCCTCTCTATAGCCCCTCCTGGGCCTCAATTTTCTCATCCCGTAAATTGGGGCTACTATTAATGGTATAGCTCATATTTTGCTAGTTTAATCCTGAGGACTCAGCGAAAAGGCAAAGCCGGAGCCTGGCATCCAGTAGGTGCGTGATAAATAAGATGGCCATTGTCCGTGGCGGTGGTAATGGGGGAGGGGGTGTCAGATTGGGTCCAGCCGTATTCCCAGCCTCACTGCAAAGAGAGTCCCTCCAAAACAAACTTCTGGGACGTCAGACCACTTAGTAGGGCACAGCCAAATCGGCGCTTGGCTTCTGGTGTCGCGGCCAGGGTTTTCCCCCTCTCCCCCGAGCACTGGCCGCGGCGTACCCGGCAGCCCGCCAAGGCCCCGAAGCGCCCACGCCCCCAATCCAAATCGGGGGTGCAGGTGGGGGTGGGAGACGAGGTCGACCTCCGTTGGCCAGCCCCAAGTGCTCCAATCCCCGAGCGGGGGCACTGCAGCGGGTACATATCCTACCTAGAAACAGTTCCTCTAGCCCCAGCCTAGAGGAAGGGATCTGCGGAAGGGGGCGGGGAGGAGGAGTGGTCGGGCCGCTGCGCCGGGATTTGCCTGGACTTGAAGACTCCCTCGACTAGGGCCCAAACCCAAGATAACGTCGAGAAGGCTCCCCTCTCGTTGGCCAGGAGTCCAAAGGAGCCTTGGAGGGCTCTACGGCCCCGGGGGTAGGGGGAGGAGGCGGAGGGAGCCGAGGCTGCCAGTTGATGCAACCCCACTCCGGCTTGCGCGCTCCACTCCCCCTCCCCGAGCCGGGTGGGGGTTGGCTCACAGACTCAGCTCGCGACAGCCCGAAGCTCGGACGCGGCTCTGGGTTCAAGGGAAGAGTGGCGTCGCTCGGCCGTTGCTTACCTCTCCGGCCCCGGGCAGGTAGCCCTTCAGCTCGGCGCGGCACTCGGGGTCCGCAACGATCATGGTGTGCGCCAGGACCCAGCCGCGGCTCGCCGACCGCCCGTGCACCCGAGGGGCTTTCGGACCGACGCGCGCAGGAAGCCGGGACTGCGGGCCGCTGGGAGGTTCTAGAGCCCCGGGGTGTCTCTCGGGGTTCCAGAACACTCCGAAAGCCCAGGATCCGGGAACGGCCGCCGCTGCGCTGGACTCTCCGCTCGTCTGGCTTCTGGATGGTGAATGGCCTCGGGAGCCTCGCGGCGCAGGGGTTTTCACGGCCCGGAGCGCCTCGGAAGTCCGCAGTGGCCAGGGCTGCTCGCAAACCCAGCGCTCCTCAGCATCCCCACCGCGGAACTGCCAGCGCTCTCCGGGCTCTGACACCAGCAGCTCCGCTCTGCCCGCCGCGGTCCCTGGGGAAGGGCGGGGACACAAAAGCCCCGCGCCGCAGCCAATCAGGTGCCTGTTTCCTGGGGAGGCGGGGCGACACCTCCCTCAGGAGCCTACGGCTCAGCCAATCGGCACCGGGAAGCGCCCGGGAACTCTGGGAGCTGTAGTCCGCCCCGGACGAATGCTGCAAACTTTTGCAAGAGGGTTTTAGTCAGATTGTTGGCAATACCAGACGAGAGTGACATTCCGGAGAGTCATTAAAGCTGCATGATGAAACGGGACTTCACCGGGCTGGGCCAGAGAGCCGGGTGTGAAATCCCTCCCAAGTATGTTCTTCAGCTTTTCAGTTCCTGGAGGGACTGGTTCGGGTTAGGAGAGGTAGTGCTAATTACAGAGCTGACCGCCAGATCTTTGGAGATCAGAGCACACAGCCCGGTTCCTCTGGCCTCCGGGAAGGCTCCATCTTAAAATGTACCAGACCCAGGGAATCCAGCTTATTTGTGGAGTCTCTGGAAAAGCCTTCATTCATTGAAATGTCCATGGCAACCTCAGGTCTAACCTCAGTCCCTGTTGCTGCAGTTTCCCCTCTTCTGCTCCCTTGGGGCCTCCCACCCTGTCTTCCATCCCCCTCTTCTAAAAACTTTGTGACAAGGTATTGTACTGTTTTTTTTTTTCTCACCTCTCTCTGGCCACTCCTTCTCTGACTCCTCTTTCTCCTCCCACCTCCTGGAACGTGGGTGTTCCCCTAGTTACTGTTTTCATCTTTCCTCTCTCCAGGCACACTCTCCCTCCCTGATCTCATCCATTTCCTGGCCTTCAACTCTCCATTTGGAAGTAAGTCGCTTCTACCAGCACCTCAGCACCTCAAAGCTGAATTCGTCTTCTTCTTTTCCCTTCCCACAGCCTCTTCACAGTTTTTCTTCAGAGCTCCACTTTTTGTTTCAGTTTTAAAGTTACTGTTTACTTGGGACAGAGAATCCCGACAGGAGCGAAAGTGGACTGGATGACCTCCGACATCCCCTCTGAGACTTGCTGGGTCTAGGCTTAGTATTCCAAAGACGACCCTCTGACTTGGTCATCTAACTCCAGTCTCTTGGGAGAAGTAAATTAATCTCACCCTCTTATGAGCTCAGACACTTGGGCTGGGGTTCTATTATAACACTTATCACAGTCTACCTTGGGTTGTATTTTTCTGTGTACATGTCTTATCGGACCCTTTTGATTATAAGTTTCTTGAGGACAGGGTCCACATCTTAACATCTTTGTCTTCTGCCCTATGCCACCTAGCACAATGTCCTGCCAATAACATGTTCTTGTTGACTAAATCTTCCTTTGAATTGAACTCCCCTCGGAATCACCCCCCACCCCAATATGTCAGATTCAGCTTTTATTTTCAAAATCTACTCTGTAATGTCAATGTTTAGATCAGCTTTACTGGTATTTCATCGGCTACAGAATAAAGGTCAAACCTCTAGATTGACATTCAATATCTGCCAAGATCTGCCTCAATTTACCTTTCTAGCCCTATCACTGGCCACCTTCATGTTCCTTGTTTGATCTTCACGCCTTTCTCTGCAAAGCTCTGGCCACTGAACTCCAACCCAGCAATCAATGCCTTTATTGGTAACTGTGGCCTGAATGAAGGCTTCAAAATCCTACTTCCTATAGAAAGTATTGCTTCTTTAGCTCAGCTGAAAATAATCTCTCCCACTGTTCAACTCCTCAGCACATTGTTTCTACCTTTTTGTACCACTGGCCTTCAAATTTGATACAGCCTTGTTATGGTGTCTGAATGTCTTACCCTTTCTCTCCAACTAACAATGGAATATATTATTGACCACTTTTGCAAAGTGAGGAAACTCGAGTTCAGAAAAGTAAAACTTTGTGTCAAGGTCATACAATGTCTTCTTTTGACTGCACCAGACTGTGTCAGAACTCCTTTAAGGCAGGAACTGTGTCTCTCTATCCCCCACTAGCATGTAGTGAGTCCTCAGGAAATACTTTTGAATTAATGAATATGAGTTGCTCTCCTTTGTAGAATGACCCTTCAGAACCTTCAAGGAAGCGACTAAATCATTCCCAAGGCTTCACTTACAAAGCTAGTGAATTTGTGAAAAGCAAGAGATACTGATATTCTCAATTGGATGAGATTTTTGTGACCCAAACTCCTTGGAAGGAAAGCTCAGAAGGGACGCAGATACTACCATTTACTGAGCTCCAACAACAGTCCAGAATACATCTGTTATCTCATGTAACTCTCACCACAATCTCATGAAGTAGGCATTATGGCCCCATTTGACAGATGAGGATACTGAAGCTAAAGAGGTGTGTTGACAAAGTTCAGACGACTTAGTAATATGTTGAGTAAGGATTCAAACCTAGTCAGGGATGACTCCAAAGCAGAAACTCACTGCACCACTGATGAGAGAAAGACCTGAATATGTAAGAAGCAGGCTAGCACAAGGAACTGATGCATAAAGCAGAATTCCAATATATTAATTGGGAGTGAGAAACATAATTGTCAAGTGGCCTATAATTGATGGGGCAGTACATCCCTCTTTATAGGACAGCCTCCATGAAAAGCCAAATTATCATCTGAAGGTGGCTAGGGCATTTAGAATCTGAGCAAAAGGAGCCAGTGAAAAGATGAATCCCTGAACTAACTCCACTCAGAGCAAAACTGCTGGTTAGGGCTCCGGCTTCTTCCCTCTCTCTTTCATTCACTAAACATTTATTGACCATCTAGTGTGTACCAGGCACTGTGCTGGGCTCTGGAAGTCCAGCGGTGAAGCTTTCAGCCCAGGAGGACATGGCCAGGTGACATTGCCTGGGTTTGTTCCTCCCCTCCCCCATGCCTTGTATTTTTGGCTCGGAAAGATCCACCTCCTGTTGCCATACTCTCCACTCTTGCATCAGCTGTGTTGAGGCCACTGATTGGCCAAAGCTTTTTTTATTCCTCAATCACATTCCAGTCCTGAAGATACATCTAGGTTGGATTTGAAATGTTTCCGAGGTTTCTTTAGCTTCAGACCCTCTCGCAGATTTTAACCCTAATGGGATTCTCATCTGTTCTGTATTTATTCTTCCTAAATTAATTTTCTAATCCCCAATTCTGGGATCACTTTACTATAGTAGAATATTCTTGTACCCTGACCAGATCTGGGGCTATGATTTACCAGTCCAGATGTAATTTTCTGAGCTCTTATTGTTTTGCCACGCGCTCCCCTCCCATCTCAGAATATAATTTCTGCCTTGGGGGAATTTCAGGAAAGAAACCCAACTCCAGCTGGTTTATTTGATAAAACCAAAGCAGACTCAACCTCTGTGGCTTATTCATACATTCATTCATTTAATTACTCATTAAGCAGGCATTTGGCTAGGTGCTGAGGGAGGTCCTTCTGGCTGACAGGTCCTGAGCTGTCAAGCTATACAACCAAAATTGAAACTGTACCCAGGAGTTGTGCATTAGGGGGCACAACAGCCACAGACTCTTGAAAACAGAGCCAACTCTCTCCTTCTAAGAGCACTGCCCAGGAGTCAGGCAACTAGGGTGCTAGGTTTTAGCTATGTGACCCAAAAGTGAATTTTTTTTCATCTCTTGGAATCTGTTTCCTCATCTGGAAAACAAAGGAATTGAAATTAGCTCTAACCCTCCAGAGCCACTGTGGAAAGAACTGATGTTGGGCAATACATATAATTCGGGTTCATCGATTGTATCCTGAGGACAGAAATCTTCAAAAAGGTTTCAAAAAGTTCACCCCTCTTAATAAATAAAACAAAAAACCCGACGAGCCCCAGTTTGGTTTTGTCGGCTGTGAGCCCTCAGCGCACCCTGCAGGCAGGACTCCGCTATAGCTCAGAACGGGCTGGGGAAAAAGGTGGTTTTTCAGTTCACAGAAATGGTCAGGTCCTGAAAAGAGGTCAGGCAACAGCTAAGTAAAGATTGTGTGGTTGCTGAGGATTCCCCTGCTGCCACCAGGAACCAGACTCCCCAAAGACCCCCAGCCCGAATACACTTCCCCTTGTTTTGGCTTACTCTCATCTTACAGGCAGGAATCCTGGGGTCTAGAGAGAAGGCATTTGCCCAAGGTTCCCCAGGAAGTTGGCCACAGAGCAGTATTTAGAACCTTGGGGTCCGGGCCCCCAGTCCAGGGCCACCTGCACCACAACAGACTGCGCCAGGAGCCTCACATTTCCAGAAAGAAGTGTTTTTGCTCTGGTGTTTTGCTCACCCTCTTTCCCCCTCTCCTCCAGGCCTAGAGGCTCCAGATATCCCATTCTCAGACAATCACCCTGAGGCCTGTCACTGGAGCAATGCCCCAGGGCCTTGCCACCAACCTGTTCCACCTCTTCCTACCCTCAAAAGCCTTTCGTTACCCCCCCCCCCCCAAAAGTTGTACTTGGGAGCAGGATATCAGAGTTGAAGGGTCCAATTCTTATAGTTTATAGCTGTGTGAACCTGGGCAAGTCACTTCACCTCTCTGAACTTGCTTCCCGTTATGTAAAATGGGGCAATAACGTTTACCTTCACAGGGACTATTGTGAGGATGAGAGCTGATACATACAAATCCCTTAACAAGGCTTGATGCAGATTAAGTGTTCAGTAAACTGTAATTATCATTTAAATTGTTACTGTTGTTCTTATTTTAAAGTACCTAGCTCAGTGACTGGTAGGTTGTTGGGTGTTCAAGAAAGGTGGTTATCACCATTAAATTAAAAAATTTGGATCACGAAGCCTGGCATTTAGCGGGTACTGAATAAACGTTGGTTAGTAATGTTGCTTTTTTGACCCAAGGGCACCCAGTACATTTGCAGCCTAAAGGTCTCTCCTTCGCAAACGCAGCGGCTCTTACTTCTTTTCGCTCAGCAACAGGCTTCTCTTATGAAAACCACGGCGGCCAATGAGCAGGGAGGTGGGCGGGGTTTATCTGGCAGCCAATAGCAGCCCGCAGCGGCACTCAGGATAGGCCCAGGCTGGTTTCCAGGCTGGTTAGGGAAGCTAAACCCCCAGGCTGATTGCTGAGCGGAGGGGTGTCTCCAAATTCTCCTTGCTCTGCTTATCAACCGGGCTCTGATTGGTGAGGACTGCGGCGGCCCGCCCCTCCCTCCGCCCGATACCGCCCCTGTGGGAGGGGGCGTGGACTACCCCATTCGCTTTCCATTTCTTTTTTTCCTCTTTCCTTTTCTTCTTCTAATGAACTTTTGGTTTTAGTTCATGTTTTTCCCTTCCAAATTATGTGACACACATTATTGCAGAAGATTGGAAAATACAGAAAAGTATAAAGATACAAAAGAAATAACCCGAAATGATATTCCTCCACCCCTCCTTTTTTAAAAAATGTTTTTCAGGCTTTCTACCCTAACCTGGTATTACTCCTGTTCTTTGTTCTATTGTAAAAGTGTAAAACTGGAAGCGACCAAAATGCTCATCAGAAAGGACTGGTTAAAGTAATAAACAGATTCTTCCACACAAGGGAACATAACGCAACAAAGAAGCAGAAGGAGACAGCTCTACGTGCTCTGTTGTAGGTGCTCTACGTGAAATGAAAAGGTGTGCTGGATTTTTTTTTTTTATAAATATGCTTTAAAAAATTTTTTTTCTATTTCTTTAATTAATTAATTATTTATTTTTTGGGGCTGTGTTGGGTCTTCGTTGCTGCACGCAGGCTTTCTCTAGTTGCGCCGGGCAAGCGGGGACTACTTTTCATTGCAGTGCGCGAGCTTCTCATTGCAATGGCTTCTCTTGTTGCGGAGCACGGGCTCTAGGGGCGCAGGCTTCAGTAGTTGCAGCACGCAGGCTCAGTAGTTGTGGCTTGTGGGCTCTAGAGCGCAGGCTCAGTAGTTGTGGCGCATGGGCTTAGTTGCCCCGCAGCACGTGGAATCTTCCCGGACCAGGGCACGAACCGTGTCCCTTGCACGGGCAGGCGGATTCTCAACCAGTGCGCCAGTAGGGAAGCCCAGGTGTGCTGGATTTAATGTTAGGTTAAAACAAAGAAACAAAAAACCAAGTTGCACAGTGATACATTTAGAATGATGTCATAGATATGTTCGTGATTACACAGAGGCAACAAAAGTCTGGAAGGATGTGCAGTTTGCAACAAACTGTTAGGGTCCAGTTACCTCTGAGATAAAGGGATAATAGAGAAATTATAAGACTTAATACACTACACTTATTTAATAATTGTTTAAAAGCCAAGATGTATTACGTTTGTAACTTAAAAAAAAAAAAGATCCTTTTGAAGAGCGGGGGTGGTGGGGGAAATCCCTTCAAAATTCTAATCCTACTACCAAGAGAGAATCAATGTTAACATGTTGGCTTTTATTTTTTTGTGTATATTTATTTATTATTTATTTATTATATATAATATAATATATTACTATTATATATTTATTCTTTAACCTATGCTTATATTTACAGTATATAAATTATGTATGGTTGTGTAGCCTGCTTTTTCCACTTACTACATTTCGTGATAATTTTCAAAATATTAAATATTCCTTAATTTTTAAAAAATTCATAATAACGTGATTTTACTGATAGGTCATGTTGTTTTTAGTAATTTTTAAAAATAAATTTATTTATTTACTTACTTATTTTTGGGTGTGTTGGGGCTTCGTTGCTGCGTGTGCGCTTTCTTTAGTTGTGGCGAGCGGGGGCTACTCTTCGTTGTGGTGCGAGGGCTTCTCATTGTGGTGGCTTCTCTTGTTGCGGAGCACAGGCTCTAGGCACGCAGGCTTCAGTAGTTGTGGCACGCGGGCTCAGTAGTTGTGGCACACAGGCTTTGTTGCTCGTGGCATGTGGGATCCTCCTGGACCAGGTCTCGAACCTGTGTCCCGTGCATTAGCAGGTGGATTCTCAACCACTGCACCACCAGGGAAGTCCCTCTTTTTTTTTTTTTAATTGAGGTAAAATTGGTTTATAACATTATGTTTCATGCATACAACATTATAATTTGACTTCTGCATATACCATAGCATGCTCACCACCAAAAGTGTAGTTTCCATCTGTCACCATACAGTTGACCCCCTTTACCCATTTGGCCCTTCCTCCACCCTGTTTCCCCTCTGGTAACAACCAATCTGTTCTCTATGTGTTTGTTTTTGTTTTGCTTGTTCATTTATTTTTGTTTTTTAATATTCCACATATAAGTGAAATAATATGGTATTTGTCTTTCTCCGTCTGACTTATTTCACTTAGCATAATACCCTCAATGTCCACCCATGTTGTTGCAAATAACAAGATTTCTTCTTTTTTTATGGTATTCCATTGTATATTTATACAACATCTTTATTCGTTCATCCATTGACGGGCACTGAGGTTGTTTCCATATCTTGGCTATTGTAAACAATGCTGCAATGAACATAGAGGTGCATATATCTTTTCAAATTAGTGTCCTTAAACATTTCTTTCTTTCTTTCTTTTTTTTTTGACCATGTTGCGGGGCTTGCGGGATCTGTTTCCTGACCAGGAGTTGAACCCGGGCCATGGCAGTGAAAGTGTGAAGCCCTAACCACTGGACCGCCAAGGAATTCCCCTTAAACATAATTTTTAATGGTTGCAGAATGTTCATGTGTCATATAATTTGTTCATTAATACCTATTGCTGGACATTTTTCACTACTTTATATCAAAATGAGATAAAACTCTTACATACAAAATATTGCATTATATTCCTGATTAGTTCCCCAGGTTAAATTTCTAGAAGCAAATTCATGAGTCAAAGGCTATGAACAAATACATTTCTCTTGATGCTAATTGTAAAAACTTTTAGAAGTTTATTTCTGTGAATGTTATTGATGCCTTCCTTAGGCCGGGCTGCCATAACAAAATATCATAGACTGGGTAGCTTAAAAAAACGAAATTAATTTTGTCACAGTTCTGGAGCCTGGAAGTCCAAGATAAGGTGCCAGTATGTTCATGTACCGGGGAGAGCTCTCTTCCTGGCTTGCAAATGGCTGTCTTCTCCCTGTGTCCACAGATGGCAGAGAGTGAGCAAGCAAGCTCTCTGGTGTCTCTTCTTATAAGGGCACTAATCCCGTCATGAGGGTCCCACTCTCAGGACCTCATCTAAAATCACAGAATGGGAGAAAATTTTTGTGAATTATATATCTAGTATCCAGAGTATATAAGGAATTTTGGGGGCTTCCCTGGTGGCACAGTGGTTGAGAATCTGCCTGCTAATGCAGGGGACACGGGTTCGAGCCCTGGTCTGGGAAGATCCCACATGCCGCGGAGCAACTGGGCCCGTGAGCCACAATTACTGAGCCTGCGCATCTGGAGCCTGTACTCCGCAACAAGAGAGGCCGCGATAGTGAGAGGCCCGCGCGCCGTGATGAAGAGTGGCCCCCGCTTGCCACAACTAGAGAAAGCCCTCGCACAGAAACGAAGACCCAACACAGTCAAAAATAAATAAAATAAATAAGGAATTTTGGGGGCTTCCCTGGTGGCGCAGTGGTTAAAAATCCGCTTGCCAATGCAGGGGACACGGGTTTGAGCCTTGGTCCGGGAAGATCCCACATGCCACGGATCAACTAAGCCTGTGTGCCACAACTACTGAGCCTGCGCTCTAGAGCCCGTGAGTCACAACTACTGAAGCCCATGTGCCACAACTACTGAAGGCTGCGTGCCTAGAGCCTGTGCTCTGCAACAAGAGAAGTCACTGCAATGAGAAGCCCTTGCACCGCAACGAAGAGTAGTCCCCGCCCGCCGCAACTAGAGACAGCCTGTGCACAGCAACGGAAGACCCAATGCAGCCAATAAATAAATAAATAAATAAATAAATAAAATCTATATAAAAAATAAATAAAATAAAGAATTCTGGAAACTCAACAACAAGAAGACAATCCAATTCAAAATAGGCAAAGGACTTGAATGGGTGTTTATTTAAAGAAGATATACAAACGGCCTATTGGCCAATATCATTAGTCATCAGGAAAATGCAAATCAAAACCACAATGAGCTACCACTTTACACACACTAGGATAGCTAGAGTCAAAAAGTCAGATATAACAAGTGTTAGTGAGGATGTGGAGAAACTGGAACTCTGTACATTGCTGGTGGGGATGCAAAATGCCACTGTGGAAAAACAATTTGGCAGTTCCTCACTAAGTTAAACATAGAATTACCCTATGACCCAGCAATTTCACTCCAAGGTATGTATCCAAAAGAATTGAAAACAGGTGTCCAAACAAATACTCATACAGGAATGTTTTTAGCAGCACTATTCACAACAGCCAAAAGGTGGAAACAAGCCAAATGTCTATCAATTGATGAATGGATAGTCAAAAGTGTGGTATATCCATACAATGGAATATTATTCTGCCATTTAAAAAATGGAGTGAAGTACTAAAACATGCTACGTGGATGAACCTTGAAAACCTTATTCTAAGTGAAAGAAGCTAGACACAAAATGTCACATATTGTATGATTCCATTTGCATGTGACATTCAGAACAGGCAAGTCAAGTCTATGGAGACAGAAATCAGACTAGTGGTTGCCAGGGGCTGGGTGGAGGGGTAAATGGAGAGTGACAGCCTAATGGGTATGGAATTTCCTTTTGGGGTGATGAAAATGTCTCAAACTAAATAGAGGCAATGTTTGCACAACATTGTGAAGATACTAAATGCCACTGAATTTTACACTTTAAATGGTTAATGATTCATTTTATGTTATGTGAATTTTACCTCAAGCTAATAAAAAGAATGATGAGCAAGGAGGTACCTGTGGCATCTGCTAATTGAGAGGTTGTGTCGGGTGGCACCAACGTGTGAAGTGTTGGCGTACATCTTGTACTTCTTTGTTCCTTTGCCTGCTCAGAAGCTTTTTGTTCCTTTCCAATGTTTCCAGTTTCCGTAAGTAGGGTACAAGTGGCTTAGGAGTTTTCTGCTCTAATAAAGGACTGCACCTAAAAAGAAGAGGGACAGGAGCAAAGGAGGGAGAGAGGATGGAAAGAAGGAAGGAGGAAGGAAGGACTAAGAAGTAGGAAACGGTGACTGATTCAGCTTACAAACGGCCAAATCAGCCCTGGGAAGATTCATAGAACTTACCACACTACCTCCTCCTCCCCCATTGCTCCCTCCAGGCTGCAGATAGAAAGGCTGAAGTATTGTCAATTCCCCAGGAACCAAGGGTCTCTCTCAATGCCAGGCTTTTTCGGATGCTGTCCCTCAGTCTTTTTTTTTTTTTTAATTTATTTACTTTTGGCTGCTTTGGGTCTCCGTTGCTGCGCTCGGGCTTTCTCTAGTTGCAGCGAGTGGGGGCTACTCTTCGTTGTAGTGCATGGGCTTCTCATTGAGGTGGCTTCTCTTGTTGCAGAGTACAGGCTCTAGGCACGCGGGCTTCAGTAACTGTGGCACGCAGGCTCAGTAGTTGTGGCTCATGGGCTCCAGAGCGCAGGCTCAGTAGTTGTGGCGCACGGGCTTAGTTGCTGTGTGGCATGTGGGATCTTCCCGGACCAGGGATCGAACCCGTGTCCCCTTCATTGGCAGGCGGATTCTTAACCGCTGAGCCACCAGGGAAGTCCCCTAAATATAATTTTTAATGAATACGTTTTAGAAATCTGAAAATGGAATACATAGGATATGCAGCAATGCATATTCAAGAATAGTGGAATAACCCAGGGTCGTCCCCAATTGTCCAGGCATGCCCCACCACCCCCAG
Organism: Balaenoptera acutorostrata; assembly: GCF_949987535.1. Classification (NCBI taxonomy): domain Eukaryota; kingdom Metazoa; phylum Chordata; class Mammalia; order Artiodactyla; family Balaenopteridae; genus Balaenoptera; species Balaenoptera acutorostrata. The sequence goes on along the minus strand of NC_080064.1, from coordinate 22,387,004 downwards.
CCTGTCCCACAGTGAGGAGGTAGCTAACAGGCAGCTGAACCGCTACACTGGAACTGCAACTCAAGACTGTGGGAGCAGGAGTTCTGAAGTAAAATCCTTGCTCAGCACAAACCTGGTTGTGTGACCTTGAGAAAGTTATTCACTATTCCCTGCTTCTGTTACTTTGGTTATAAAATTAAGCTAATGGTATGAACCTATTTACCAGAAATATCATGAGATTTAATGAGCAAACAATTATAAAGTGCGTAGTTGTGGCTCGCTGGCTCAGTAGTTGTGGCATGCGGGCCCTAGAGCGCAGGCTCAGTAGTTGTGGTGCATGGGCTTAGTTGGTCCGCGGCATGTGGGCTCTTCCCGGACCAGGGATTGAACCCGTGTCCCCTGCATTGACAGGCAGATTCTTAACCACTGTGCCACCAGGAAGTCCCAGTTTAAAAAAAATTTTTTATTTAGGTTTCGCCGGGTCTTAGTTGCAGCATGCGGGATGTTCGTTGTGGCATGAGGACTCTTAGTTGCGGCATGCATATGGGATGTGTTCCCCGATCAAGGATCGAACCCAGGTCCCTGCACTGGGAGTGCAGTCTTACCAACTGGACCACCAGGGAAGTCTCATAAAGCTCAGGTAGTCTTAAATTAGGCTGCTCCAAAAATTCATTTAACCTTTTTAAGAATTCAAACTCACGATTCCTCATTTTCACTTTAAAGTTCCAACTTTTTTCTTGTTTGATTCAATCATCATTAGACTGATTTTTATTTAAAATATAGGACAAGAGCAGATGGTACACTGCTATTGAGTAATCAACTCAGGAACATCATTCCCAATAAGGAAATTATTGATTGTAAGTCATGAAAAAAAACACTGTCATCTTCAAACTTGAGGTTGTTTTGTTTTGTTTTGTTTTGTTTTTGGCCACGTCGCTTGCGGGATCTTAGTTCTCCCATCAGGGATTGAACCTGGGCCCATGGCAGTGAAAGCAGGGAGTCCTAACCACTAGACTGCCAGGGAATCCCCAAACTTAAGAGATTTTGTATGCCTTTCTTTGGTCACAAAAATGCAAAATGCAAGATATTACTTGTTCCTCAACCAATTTTTAAACTTTTCAAATTTTGTAGTGTTCTAAAATTTTAAAAAATGTATATGACTTAATATAACCATTTCTTGCACTTCATCTTTGAGGTCATTTTGTTGCTGGCCACTAGAATCTCAGCACTCATACCTCAAGAGTACCATAAATAAACTTTTCATCAGCAGCATCATGGACAAGTTTTGGAAACAGCCATTGTGTCTGGTCTGCAAGGGCGGGGTCAATGACTTATCCAAGCTGTTATCACTCAATGGCCCTAAAGGCTTTTGTGTAATAGGGTCTTACAACAAAAGACTCATCACAGTTCTGGGGCAAATGATCTACTGAGCTGGAGAATTGAAAATGTCTTGCCAATGGCCCATAGGTCACTTGATGTTTTGTTTTGTTTTTTGTCTGGACGAATTACACAAGTAGTTTGTATAATAATTTAGCTAAACAAGGCCTTAAAGTCTAATTTGAGTCAAGAGCATACTCGGCAAAGCAAAATATAACCTAAGAAATAATTCTGATTCTGGGCTGTTAACAGATTTGATTAGGAGTCAAAACACCTGGATGCCAAGGCAACACATGATTTCTAATTCCAGCCTTCTCAACCTGCACAAGGATAATTAGAACAAGGATAACTAGTTCATATGAAGAGCTGTTTACTCCATTTTATAAATGCAAAATGGTGTGATTATTGATGGTGCCTTGAATTACACCTTTTTAAGCAATCACTCCTGTTTTCCAGGCTGCTCTTGACCTTACGTTTTGGATTGAGGTTTATTCCTTAAGAAGCTTTCTCTGAACACCTCTTGACTAGTGTCCGACAGCGAAAGGGGCCTTTCCATTCTCCGTGTCACATTGGTCCCCCCATGTTGCACAGCACTTATCACACTGTGCTTTGTCTCCAAGTTCCCTACTGCTGGTACCCTGTCTGATTCATTTTAGTGGTTCAGTAGTGTATCCCCCTACCCCTCTTCAGACAGAAGGCATTAGACACAGTTCACTGATGACAATTTATTATAATTTGTTGGAAGCATACCGATAGATATTAATTAAACCAGAACTATGTCTGATTTAATAGAAGTGGGCAATAACAGGTAGCCATGCTATAGGGAACTGTGTGCACTTAATCATCATCACGTTTTAGTTTCTTGATCGACTGCTTGTGCCGCTCAATTTCTTTCTGCAGGTGCTCAATCTCCTTCACGTGATGAGAGATCTCATTTTCATGGTGTTTCTTCAAGGCTGCCAGCTGTTCTTTAGCACGAGCTCTACAAGGACACAGGGGCTCTTGGTTTAATCCCAATCCTTCACCCCAAAGAGATCTCTAAGCATAATCTGAAATACCTAAGGCAAAGAACAGGAGTCCCAATCCCATGGGAGTCTGGCTGGTCATCCTCTTCTACCCTCTCAAGTCCCATCTTAAGAATACTCCATCTTAAGGTGTATCATTTTTAGGAGATGACCAAAAGGATTCCATTTTCCTGGTGCTAGTGCCTGAAATTCCACCACTAATGATGGATTCCTTTCAGGTTCAGTAGAAAACTCCAGAGAGGTACGACTTAAGTCCCTAACTGGGGGACTTATTAGAGGAACAACCCAGAGAACAGAATCACTTTTGGGGGGGAAAAAGAGCAAAAGGTGGGGGTGGGATATACGAAGGGGCATAGTTAAAGGACAAATATATGTGTCCTATCCCAGTTAATCTAGGGCTTTCTTTACCTGAGAACTGCAAGACCCACTGTAAAGGCCAAAATGAAGGGAAAAAAAAAAAGAAGCGGTCTCTCGCAGTACTTGGCAGTCCAAGTTTAGGTCTCAAGAAGGGATGATTCAAATGTTGGTTCGGCCACGTATGGGCCTCTGTTTTCCATAACTGTACAATGCAGGAGGCCAATTAGATGGTCTCTAAGGGCTGCACCTTGTCTCTCTGGTACGGCAGGTGCCATGGTGGTAATTCTTAAGAGTGAGCAAGAGAGGGTGGAGGAGAAAAGATAGGTCAAGGAGAAGCAGAAGCTAGATTAGTTCCACGCTGCTCCTCGCTGTGGATAGAAGTCACTGTAAGATAACTCGAGGTTGGTAAACAGGATAGGTAGGCCCAGCCCATGCCATACTCCTAAAAGCTGGGCTGGGTGGAGCAGGCCAAGTCTCCGAGGAGTGGGGGACGGGGTTCCAGCCATGAGCAGCTGCTAAATGCTCGTACGACCCACTCGCTCAGGCCAGTTGGAGAGGTGGTGGTGGTGGGTCTAGAAATGGCTGAGAGGGTCTGAGGAGTCAGGGAATCCATCCACGTGGGGCTAGCAAAGCTAAGGCCTGGGGTGATGGGTGGGTGAGGGCCAAGGGAGTCAGGCTCAGGGGGTCTGCATGTATTGGAACCGTCGGATCTAGACACTCTGGGAGGAATCTGGGGGGCGTTTGGCATGATGCGGGGTAAACTCCACGGGTGGGGATGGTAAATGACTCAGGAACAGATGAGCGGTGGTTGGCGAGTTCTGAAGACCCGCAGGTGGAAACGGCTTGGGTGTGGAGGCCTTGGGATTCGGCAGCGCACGGGAAGCGCCCTACAGGTGGCGACAGTCGGGTCCTCAAGTGTTGGGTGTAATGGGTTCAGGGGCCGGGAGTTCTACTGGGGGATGGGGCGCCCCAGGACGCCAGGGAGGGATGGGTGGGGCGACTGACAGTTGAAGAACTGGAAGGCCGTGAGAGATCTAGGGCTGGATTCGGGGTCCCGTGGGCCTCACCGGAAGTATCGCTCCTCTTCGGCCTGCTCTTTTTTCCCGAAGGCTCCACCGGCGTCCCGGACCGCGCCCGCACTGGAGCCGAGATTGTCTGCCTGCGGAGAGCGACGGGGGTATTGGTAAAGGTGAGGGCGGCAGAGACGGGATCTACGCTCAGGGCTGGGGCAACAGGCACCGCCGCCGACGTACCGATTCCGAGCCGAAGCCCCGGCCCTGCATGGCCCAGACGCTCCACACGCCGAACCGCGTCCGCGCCGCCAATGCCGTGGCTGCCATTGCTGTCAGTGAAGCACCCCTCCAGTGACCGGAGGTGCAGCTTCTTCGCAGGAGCTAACGGCGCTGCAGGTCGGGCCGCCAATCGTTTCGCTGGAGAGGCAGGATGAACCTGGGAGTAGCGAATCACGAGAGGGAGAGGCGGGGTTCCTGTAGTTTTCAGCGAATCCTGACCGACAGGCGGGCCTATTCGTAGCCAACCCCTAGCAAGGGCTCCAGGGTCAAAGGACTGGAGAAAAATAATGGAGGAGATAGGAGAAAAGCTAGAACAGAGGGGCAGAAGCTTAGATTTCGGCTCTCGGATTTATGAGAATTAGGCGTGACGTCCATCCCCACCTCACGATTCCAATCCTAAAGTTGTTATTATTAAGCATCCAAAGGAAGCTTTCCCTTTCCTGGACTACTAGCATCAATAAGATGGGTAATATGGGGTGGGGGTGGGCGGCTATGTCCAGGATGCCCTGACTTGGTCATTTAGGGTTGGGAAAAAAATTTTTTTTAAATGTATGTGTATATGGTCAATGTTCTTTTGTTGCACTGACATTTCACTCTCAAGTCTCAGCTTAAACGTCAGCTCAGAGAAAACCTCTCTGAGCTCCTTCGTCATTCTATCATAGCCCCCTGTTTTGTTCTTGCACCTTTGAGCTTATGAAGTTATTAGGACCTTGATCAATCAAGTAGGCACTGAATTAATATTTGCAAAATGTATTGATATGTTATCAAATGGGCTTGATAACAGGACTTTTGGCAATGTGGTGCAATGAAGTGGAAAAGAGCATAGGTAGGAGTCTAGGGACGGCTTTGCCTTGACCTTCCTTAAGCCATGTAACAAACGCGAACAAGATAATAGTTTATAGCCTTTGCCTAGGTCATTTTCTCCCTCTGGGCCCACTTTTTTCTCCTTTAGTTGAGAGGGTTGGGCCAGATCTTATGATTATAAAAATACCTTCTTTGCTTTCCATGAAATTGTTGAACTGTTTTTATTGATCATCTTTTGGTTGGAAAAATACCAGCCCTGGTTTGTATGAGTTAAATGGGAGGAAATAGCTGCAGGGCATATTTTCAGATGTTCATTTTAGAAAACTTGGAAAAACACGAAAGCAGAAGGCTAGAAATAATAATCACTCATAAGCCCACTATCTAGTAATAATTTTGTGTGTTTCTAGATATTTAAGTGCCATTCCCATTTCAGAAACTGTTTCTAGTTCTCAGATACTATTGTTTCTTGATTATCTCCTGGCTGGGCATCCAGTGGAGGGTCTTGCTGAGTTTGTGCAAAAGATCCATCTAGGTACTAGGATGGCTGTAATTAAAAAAAATGGAAAATAACAAGCATTGGTGAGGATGTGGAAAAATTGTAAACCTCCTATATCACTGGTAGGAATATAAAATGGTTCAGCCGGTGTGGAAAACAGCTTGGCAGTTGCTCAAAATGTTAAATATAGAATTACCAAATTCCTTTCTAGGAAATTGTACCCCTCAAATAGAAAACTGGTACTCAACACATGTTCATAGCAGCACCATTTCACAGTAGCCAAAAGATGGAAACAACCCAAATGTCCATCAGCTGATGAATGAATAAACAAATTGTGGTATACACATGTGATGGAATACTATTCAGCCATAAAAAATAATGAAGTAAAAGGCGAAAGATTTATATGATCTGAAGAGAAACCAGAGTATCTCAGAAATTAAAAAATAATAATAATAATAATGAAGTAATGATGTATGCTATACCTTGAATGAACCTGGAAAACATTATGTTAAGTGAATGAAGCCAGACACAAAAGGTCACATGTTGTATGACTGCATTTATATGAAGTGTCCAGAATAAGTAAGTCCATAGGGACAATACACAGATTGGTTGTTGCCAGGGGTTGGGAAATATGGGTACGAAATGTTGATTAGGTGCCGGCTATCCTTTTGGGGCCATGCAACTGTTCTGTAACTAGATAGAGGTGATGGTTGCACAACACTGTGAATGTACTAAAGGCCACAGAATTGTTCACTTTAAAATGGTTAATTGTATGTCACGTGTATTTAACCTCAGTTTAAAGAAGAGTTTACTTAGATTGGAGGTGTCTGGCTGGGCTGCGAGCCCTTTAAGAGTCACAAGGGGGAGAGGCGGACCTGTAAGAAGACGTGAGGTAGCGCTTGCGCAGAAGAGTCACATGGTGGCTGGGCCGGGGAAATGGCGGCTCCAGGAGAGAGCGGGGCTTCGGGTGGCGGCGGCAGCACGGAGGAGGCATTTATGACCTTCTACAGTGAGGTGAACACAGAGTGAGGGATGGCGGCAACGGGGCGACCCCAATGGGGCTACGCTCCCAGCGGGCGAAGGCAGTGGTCCTTCTGGCCTGGACCGTTGGGCAGCCCCTCCTGTCTGGCCTTTGGGGCGGTGGGGGCTTCGGGAGTGTGTGTGCGTTTCTTCCTGATATTGCGGCGCGGAGATCCCCTGGACGACAGAAAGGGGCGGGGGGTCCGGCGTCTGCGTGGAGGCGGCGATCGTGGCCAACGAAGTGCTTGGGCGCGCGCAGAGTTCCCCAGGTCCGCGTAGTCGGGGGCTGGCAGCGGCCGGGAGGCTGGGCCTTCCTGGGGGCGACTTAACCGGCTTGGCCCCCGTTTTTATTATCAACGGAAGCACTCTCTACTCTTAGTTATCTGTAGTGAGTTTTCCTGGTAGTTATTTCTGCCATTAGCGAACGCTAGGCACTGTGCATTTTGCCGTGTAGGCATTATCTCCCTTTTACAGATGACAAACCTGAGGTTTAGGGAGGTGAGATAATTTGTGCTGGGTCTTAGAGCAGATGACAGCTCGGTATCATGTTGGGAGGGAGTAAGTTTGGTGTGAGCCTCGTTTACTATCGCATCTCCAGAGCGTAGTACGTAGTAGTTGCTTAATAAATATTGAGTAAACGAATGAATGAATAAATGGGTGAATAAATAAATGAAAGAAAAGAATGGCTTTTGGAGTCAGAGGACCTCGGATTGGATTCGTGCAAGGCAGTTAACATGACTGTGACAGAATTCTTTCAAGCCATTGATTTGGCAGTCCTCAATTTCCCCTTTTGTAGAACGAAAGGTAATATTAAAACAAGAGTTTTAATGAGGGCTAAAGGGTTTAATGTATAAGAAAGTTTCATGAGATATAAAGCAGAAGTATCTTTGTAAGAGTTAAAACAAGGCTGAAAGTGGACCTCTTTAGGTTGGCATGGATTTGAGGAATGGAGTTTGCTCCCCACCTGACTGTGAGTTACTGAGAGTTAAGCACCATGTCACATTCATCTTTTATCTCTGGTAGTTGTAACAGTGCTTGTTACATAGTAGTTTCTCCAAAATATTAAGTTTAAAAACAAATTAGTATGTCCATTTATAGTCTGTGCTTTCAAAATGTCTAATTGACTTGAAAGTGTTAATGCACTGCTACCAGTTTACTGGCTTCTCATGAGTACTCAGCAGTTATAGTGGAACTTGTTTTAATTACTCTTTCTTAGTTAAAAAAAAAAAAGCAATCCTGGTTTGTTTAATTTAATGAGAGAAAGTGTCTAAAGGAGGACCCTTTAATCATCATTAACTAATATTTATTGAGCACCTGATATGGTCTAGTGTACTGTTTAGGTCCTGGAGAAATGGTAGTGAACAACAGAGAGAAAAATCCTGTCTTCATAGAGCTTTCATTCTATTGAGAAGGATAAACAATGAATAGATGTACAATATACTGTCAGGTAGTGATAAGTGCTATGAGGAAAAATGAGTCTGGGAAAAAGAGAGTGGGGGGAGGGGCGTGCTATTTTACAAAAGAGTGAAGAGGGAAGATGCTGAAATGGATTAGCTTTTTATGTTACTGAGATCCTTTCCAAATGCATTTTGGCCATAGAAATAAAGATGGTATATATAACATGCCAGAGATTCGTTCCACCTAAAATTTCACTTCTGACAGTGGCACCGAGGATGTTTTCTTGGGACTACCTGGTGCTTGTTCTCCTTAGCATTGTGTTCAGGTCAGGGATTTTTCTAACTATTAGAGTTAGAAAGGCGGAGTTATTTGCTCCCTCCCACACACTTTTTTTTTTTTTAAACGTTTAATTTAATTTAATTTAATTTTATTTATTTTATTTATTTATGGCTGTGTTGGGTCTTCGTTTCTGTGCGAGGGCTTTCTCTAGTTGTGGCAAGTGGGGGCCACTCTTCATCGCGGTGCGCGGGCCTCTCACTATCGCGGCCTCTCTTGTTGCGGAGCACAGGCTCCGGACGCGCAGGCTCAGTAACTGGGGCTCACGGGCCCAGCTGCTCTGCGGCATGTGGGAGCTTCCCAGACCAGGGCTCAAACCCGTGTCCCCTGCATTGGCAGGCAGATTCTCCACTACTGCGGCACCAGGGAAGCCCCCGCCACACACACTTTTTTAATGCTGTTTTTAGTGTACATTTCAGTGTACTTGTATTTTTCCTTTCTTAAAAAGTTGTAAATTAATGTGAACATTCACAAGAATATCGTTCATCATTAGAGGGAAAGCTCTTTGAAGGCAGTGGCTGTGATTTATTTATTTTTGAATCTTCTTGCTGCCTTGCTCTGGCGTCAAACTGTTGGGCTTAAAATTCTGGTTTATAAATTGGGTGATTGGGAAAAAATCTGGTTTACAGGTTGGCTGGTTACAAGTCAGTTGACCTAACTCTCAGTTTTCTTATCTGTGAAATGGGGATAATAGTGGTACCTACCATATAGGATTGTTGAGGGGAATAAACACCTGTAAAGTTTTTACATTATATTAAAATTCAGTAAATGGTAGCTGTTGTAATTATTTCTCAAAGTGTTTAGCAAAATACCTTGAACGTGTAGACACGCAAATAAATGTTTACTGAACATGTCTGTGAATAACTTGTTAAGATGACAATTCAGAGTTCATTACTGAGCTTTACTAATGAGGTTTTTATCCCCTTTATTTTAGGTGAAACAAATAGAGAAGAGAGATTCAGTTCTAACGTCCAAAAATCAGATTGAAAGATTGACTCGTCCTGGTTCCTCCTACTTCAATTTGAACCCATTTGAGGTGAGGTATCTGATGTTGCTGTGGCCCTTGATAGGGAGCTTTACGTAGCTGCAGGCAGGCTTACCTTGGAACACACACCTAATTTGTACTATGCATAGTTGGAGTTGAACTTTGGTGGTTTATTGTGAGCAGAGCTTGCTCTCATCTTTTAGTAACCCAAATATATATGGATTTATTTTCAAATGTGAAGGAATAGCTAGCCTTGGTAAATTTAGGGTCTTTGATTTAATTTGTTAAAACTTTTCTGTTTTACCACAATAAAAAAAACCTAACAACCCAAAAATGTTCACAGGATTATAGACAAGCAAATACACTTTTTAGCTTCCTTAGTTTTATAACTTTAAATGTTTCCTGATTATAAAAGTAAATCATATTTCTAATAAAAATTAGAAATATAGAAAAAGCAAGAATAAAAATCATGTATAATCGTACCTAAGAAAACACCTGTTTATGCTCCAACTGTTTTTAGTTTTATTTAGAAACAAAGAGGGTCATGCAGTTCATGCTGTTTGATTTTATTTTATTTTTTTAAAGTTTTTTTTTAATATATAAATTATTTATTTAAATTTTTGACTGTGTTGGGTCTTCGTTGCTGCGCATGGGCTTTCTCTAGTTGCAGCGAGTTGGGGCTACTCTTCGTTGGGTGCGCGGGCTTCTCATTGCGGTGGCTTCTCTTGTTGTGGTGCGCGGGCTCTAGACGTGCAAGCTTCAGTAGTTGTGGCTCACCGGCTCTAGAGTGCAGGCTCAGTAGTTGTGGCACACGGGCTTAGTTGCTCCGAGGCATGTGGGATCTTCCCAGACCAGCGCTCAAACCTGTGTTCCCTGCATTGGCAGGCGGATTCTAAACCACTGCGCCACCTGGGAAGCCCCATGCTATTTTATTTTATTTATTTATTTTTTGAATTTTATTTTATTTATTTATTTTTTATACAGCAGGTTCTTATTAGTTATCTATTCCCATGCTATTTTAAATGCTATATTGTTACATAAACTATTTTTATACACTTTTAAAAATATTTTTAATTATTTATTTATTTATTTATTTATTTATGGCTGTGTTGGGTCTTCGTTTCTGTGTGAGGGCTTTCTCTAGCTGTGGCAAGCGGGGGCCACTCTTCATCGCGGTGCGCTGGCCTCTCACTATCGCAGCCTCTCTTGTTGCGGAGCACAGGCTCCAGACGCGCAGGCTCAGTAATTGTGGCTCACGGGCCCAGCTGCTCTGCGGCATGTGGGATCCTCCCAGACCAGGGCTCGAACCCATGACCCCTGCATTGGCAGGCGGATTCTCAACCACTGCGCCACCAGGGAAGCCCATATACACTTTTTAAAGTCTCAATTATTATTTCAACAATTCCTTTATTGTACGATAATTAAACTAGTTTCTAATTGTCACAATTATAAATAACTTTGAAATGAATGTTGTTACATCTTATAAAAAACACTTATTGAGCACTTATAAAAAAAAACCTTTTCTCCACTTCATTTTATTGTGGTAAAGTATACATAACGTAAAATTAACCATTTTAACCATTTTTAGGCATACAGTTAAGTGGCATTAAGTACATTCACAGTGTTGTGCAATCATCATCCCTCTCCATTTCTAGAAGTTTTTCATCATTCCAAACTGAAACTTCAAACCCGTAAAACAATAACTCTCCAGTCCTCCTACCCCCAACCCCTGGTAAGCTCTATTCTGCTTTTTGTCTATGAATGCCTATTCCAGGTGCCTCAAACAATGTTTGTCTGTTTACGTCTGGCTTACTTAGCTTAGTATATAGTATTTTCAAGATTCACCAATTGTTTCTGTTTTTTTGAAGAATTTTTCAAGAATATTTTTCATTTTAAAACAATCTCAGATTTGCAGAAAGGTTGCAAGTAAGTTGTCAGTATGACACCCCATCTCCCTGAAATACTTTAGTGTATTTTCCAACGAACAGCATTCTCCTACTGAACCACAATATAACAATCAAAACCAGGAAATACATGTTGATGCATTTATTTTACTATGTGATCCTCAGACCCCATTCAAACTAGCTAATTGTTTCAATGATGTCCTTTATAGCAAAAGGATCCAGTCTGGAATCTCTGTTACATTTAGTTGTCATGTCTCATTAGTCTCCCTCAATCTGGACTAGTTCCTCAGTCTTTCTTGACTTTCGTGACCTTGGCATTTCTGAAGATTACAGGCCAGTTATTTTGTAGCATCTTTCTCAACTTGAGTTTGTTTGATGTTTCTTCGCATTAGATTCAGTTTACGCAGTGTTGACAGGAATAGCATAGAAGTGGTACTGCATTTTTCTCTTTGTAACCTGTAAAGTGGTACATGATTTTGATTTATCCTGTTATTAATGATATTACTTGATCACTTAAAGAGGTGCCTACTAGGTTTCTTCATGAAGTTAACTTTTTTCTCCTTTGTAATTGATAAGTGTTTTATGAGGAGGTACTTTGAGAATGTGTGAATATACTGTCCTTATCAAAGTTTCAGTTTATTCATTTGTCAGTATAGACTTGGGGTTTCCTATTTTATTCAGTGGGTTATAATTTGATATTACTTATTTCGATGCTCAAATGTCCCAAATTTGACCAGTAGGTTACTTTTAAGCCTCTCCTGTCTTTTTGATATGTCTTCATCATTCTTTGATTACTAGGCACTCTTGTACTTTTCCTGACCCAGCCTGGAATTAACCATTTCTTTGAGGAGTTCTGATTCCTTTTAATGAAGAATGATATTTAGAAATCAAGATTTGGATGCTAGGTATACCCATTGCCATTGGGATGTCACTACTCCCAGACCCTATTGGTAGACAGAGCTAAGGAGTGTGTGTGTGTGTGTGTGTGTGTGTGTGTGTGTGTGTACATACACATACATGTATTACATAAAAGTTCAATCCAACATCACAGCATTTATTCTAGGGTTTTTTTTCTTTCCATGTTCATAGTTCCCTTCTCTGAGAAATCTGGCTCCCACTGTCTTTAATATATATATTTACTTAATTGATCCTCCTGTATGAATCTGATCTCGATCTCCCATTGCCATTCCTTCCCTCATGTGAATGACCTCCTCACCCTGCTTCACTCTGACACCAACACCGGGTTGCCTCACTGTGCAAAAACCCTTCTCCCCACATCTGAACTCTAAACTCCAGTGCTGGGTCACCCTTTGGTGTGGGTATGTTTCTCACCTGGCTCTGCCTCCCTGTGCCTGCCCTCCACCCCCAAGAGCTCTCTTCGTCCCTCTTGGGCTCCAGCAGCCTCCCCACCAAGCAGGCATGCTTCCTTCCTACCTGCTCTGGTCTTGACACCCTGTGTCAGGCTGCCTTCCTCTGGGAACACTCTCCTCATCTTTATTGCGTTCTGACTCCACACTCCAGGCGCCCCCTGCATGGAGGTCCTCTTCACTCTGCTCACGTTCCAACTCTCTGTGCCAGTTGTACTTGGGCTCCTACACCTCAAGTTGGGCTGCCCTGTTACGTTGGATGCTCTCCTACATGGGCACCCACCTCACCAGGCACAGGCTTCCACACCCCATGCTAGGCTTGGGCTTTGTGGATATGTCCTTGCTTGGGCTCCTGCACCCTGTGCCCTCCCATATTGACAGTCTCACCCTGCTTAGGTTCTAACACCCCATGGCAGGCCACCTGTCCATGGAGATGCCCTCCTCAACCCACTTTGGCACTTTATGTCAAGTTACCCCTCTGTGGATGCTCTTCTCACCCTGTTTGGGCTCCAGCACCACATGACTAGCCGACACTCCTCGTGTGGTTACTGTCTTCTTTGTCCCAGATGGGCTCTGACACTCCGCTCTGGGCTATCTTGACTCCTCACCCAAAGCAGATGTCTACTTCGCCTGGCCCCACTTAACATATTTGAAAGGGAAGAGGAAGATGAAAAGCTTAAAGAGTATTTAGATATGATTTTGGGGAGGGCGTAGGGGGAGATAATATATTTGAAAGGTGATAAAGAATTTGGTGGTATGGCCTTTCTGTTTAGTCATATATATATATTTTTAATATTTATTTATTTGGTTGCACTGGGTCTGTAGTTGAGGCAAGCGGGCTCCTTAGTTGTGGCATGCAAAATCCTAGTTGCAGCATGCACATGGGATCTAGTTCCCAGACCAGGGATCGAACCCCGGCCCCCTGCATTGGGAGCATGGAGTCTTATCCACTGTACCACCAAGGAAGTCCCTAGTCGTATTTTTAAATTGAGATAGTATGTACTGTGAAAAGGGGACACATGATCATATAACTTACCTGTTTATTTAAGATAATTAGTGTTTCCTGTGGAGATCTGTTGATGAGGAGTAACAGATTGTTGGGACCAGTATGAATGCTAGGATTTTACTGCCTACCAGTTAATGTGGTCTGGAAGTGGAACTCACTGCCCCATAGCTCCTGTCCTGATTATAGGAAGTGTGTTTGTTTTTTAATTTTATTTATTTTTTTCGCCGCATGGCATGTGGGGTCTTAGTTCCCTGACCAGGCATTGAACCTGGGCAGTTCGCAGTGAGAGCTCGGAGTCCTAACCACTGGACCACCAGGGAATTCCCCGGAAGTGTGTTTGAATGTGTAAAGAATATGGTAAGGTTGACAAACCTGGGGAGGTGCCAGATTGTGTTTGAGTGAGCAGGACTCCATGACTGTCCATTAGAACTTTTGTCTTTTCTCTTTCATACAGATATGCTGGCCACTTTATAGGATGGGTGTCATTGTCTTTTTTTTTTTTTTAATTGAAGTATAGTTGGTATACAATGTTGTGCTAGTTTCAGGTGTACAGCAAAGTGATTTAGTTATACTATATATATGTGTGTGTGTGTGTGTGTTCTTTTTCAGATTCTTTTCCATTATAGGTTATTACAAGGTATTGAATATAGTTCCCTGTGCCATGTAGTAGGTGCTTGTTGTTTATCTGTTTTATATATGGTAGTGTGTATCTGTTAATCCCAAACTCCTAATTTAGCCCCAAGCCCCCGCCAGTTGTCTTCTTACAAAGTTGGTTTTTGACCCTAAGTCAGGGTCCAGCATCCTCCCCACCAAGCTAGGTGTTCCTAGCAATTTAGGAAATCAGTAACTTGTGTTTTTTCATGCAACAACTACTGGGACATCTAAATGAATCAGACTTTTCTCCAGAGGTAAGCAGACTGGTTTTTTCCTAGTAAGGAGAAGTGATGCAGTAATAGCTGTCCTCTTGGCTATAAATTGAAACGTGAGTAGTTGTCCTATATACCATCTTCCTGAGCAGCAGGTAGAAAAGGGACTCTGATGGGTCTTATTACAGGAATCCTAATCCAGGGGGGCATTTTCCCCCCCTTCCTGCCATCACTGCACTATTTGGATGCATTTCTAACCTTCAGCCATTTTCTAAACATCTTTCTTATGCATTCTACAATTGTTCTTAGGTTAAGGGCCCTCCCCTACTTCCTTCCATAAGCTTAGATGAACCTGTGCGCCTGCTCAGTCCTGCCTTTTTCATGTTCCTTTTTTCTGTTTAACTTTATTTTTTATAAAGATTTTATTTATTATTTATTTATTTTATTTATTTTTGCAGCAGGCGGGATGCGGCGCGAGGGCTTCTCTCTAGTTGTGGCGTACAGGTTTTCTCTCTCTAGTTGTGGCACGCAGGCTCCAGGGCACGTGGGCTCTGTAGTTTGCGGCATGCGGGCTCTAGTTGAGGTGTGCGAGCTCAGTAGTTGTGGCGCACGGGCTTAGTTGCCCTGCAGCATGTGGGATCTTAGTTCCCTGACCAGGGATCGAACCTGTGTCCCCTGCATTGTAAGGTGGATTCTTTACCACTGGACCCCCAGGGAAGTCCTTCTGTTTAACTTTAAAGCCCCAGAGGGCAGCACCACAGACTTCGTTTTCTGTTTATCTTGTTTAGCACGTTGGGAAGAAAGGTATTTATCTCACAGGATTCTGGAACTTGCACATTATTAACAGGTCAGAGAGTTCAGTTGTGACCTAAGACTGGATTCCTCTTTCAAGCAGAAGATCCTAAAGGACACTATGGCGGTTTATTTGAGTTCAGGAACTTATATAAATGCCACAGTCAAGCATTTTTGTTTCTGTGTGATGATTTATTAACTCTCTGAGGTCCAAGACTGTGGATTTTTCTTTGCAGTATCCCCAAAGCCTGAGACACAGTGGGAGTTCAGCAAAATCTTCCAAGAATCTGAACAGACCTGTGTGCTTCCTTAGAGCCATATTGGTTATATGGTATTTATCATTTTGGTAAGAATTGTGACTTGTCTGTTCCTTCCCTTGTGGACCTTAAATTCTATGAGAACAGTAGTGAGCACAGGATCTAGCAATCCCAGGTGCTCCATAAGTTTGTACTGAATGTATAAAACTGGCTTCAAAGGGGTTTGGACTGCAGGTATAGGCCCATTGTCTTCACTGTGTTTCACGGCCACATATGGCAACTCCAACTCTTAATGATAGAAAAGGAGTCGGATTAGCTAGCCTTGAAGGCACTCAGTGAATATATGTTGCTAGTGATCAGTACACATATGATATGACCCTTGGAAAAATAACTTTTGATGTGTGTGTGTTTGTGTATATTTATACGTACCCTCTTCATTTTTGCCAAATCATCTGAAAGTAAGCTGCAGACAGTGATGCTTCATGCCTAAGTACTTTAACATGCATCTCCTCAAAACAAGAACACATTTCGACATAACCACAACACCATTACCACACCTAGGAAAAACCACATTACTGCAGTTCAGCAACATCATCTGGCATGAAGTCTACACTCCAATGACTCCAATTGTCCTAAAAAAAAATCTCAATTTTAGCTATTTTATTTTTTAACCTGGGAACCAGTCAAGGTTTATGAATTACATTTGGCATGATTAGTTCTAGGCTATAGCTTTATTGAGGCTTTTTTTTGTGTGTGAAGGTGGGATGATTTCCATCCTTTCACATTCATTTTGAATACCTTGTTGGGTTTGCTGGACTTTGGTTTGCTCTAGTACATTCCTTTTCCCCAGAACCAAGGAAAGGTAGGGTTCTCCTCTGAATATTTGTGTATGTACAGTTACCTCCCTTTGTCTGTAAATCTTATGCGGCTGCATTTTTCCTTTTGAGTGACTTTTCCCCGGTTCCTTTCTCCCTTGGGAAGGTATGATGGGGCGCACTCACTCTTTTTTTTTTTTTTTTTTTTTTTAAAGATTTATTTATTTTTATTGATTAATTGATTGATTGATTGATTGCTATGTTGGGTCTTCGTTTCTGTGCTAGGGCTTTCTCTAGTTGTGGCAAGCGGGGGCCACTCTTCATCACGGTGCGCGGGCCTCTCACTGTCACGGCCTCTCTTGTTGCGGAGCACAGGCTCCAGACGCGCAGGCTCAGTAATTGTGGCTCACGGGCCCAGCCGCTCCGCGGCATGTGGGATCTTCCCAGACCAGGGCTCGAACCCGTGTCCCCTGCATTAGCAGGCAGATTCTCAACCACTGCGCCACCAGGGAAGCCCCCGCACTCACTCTTGAAAAGTCTTTGTTTTAAAGTTCTTCTTCCTTTTCCCTCACCCCCAATTGTATGCCTGACATTTGAGAATGGGTATGCTCTTGTAGTAACCTTCAAAAGTCTATTGAATGCAGGGGTGATTCAGCTTCATTGCCTACCAATAACTGCTGCTGTAGGTGGGCTGTTTGAATGTGTTGAAAGCTTGCTATAAATCTTGACATTACTTGTTGTCAAGTTTTTCTAAGACTCTGTAAACATCTGACTAAGCTTGGCAGATTACTTTTCAGTTTTAATTTCTGTGGTATTTTTTTTTTTTATAAATTTATTTTATTTTTGGCTACGTTGGGTCTTTGTTGCTGCACACAGGCTTTCTCTAGTTGTGGCGAGCGGGGGCTACTCTTCGTTGCAGTGTGCGGGCTTCTCATTGCGGTGGCTTCTCTTGTTGCGGAGCACAGGCTCTAGGGGCATGGGCTTCAGTAGTTGTGGCATGCGGCTCAGTAGTTCTGGCTCGCGGGCTCTAGAGCGCAGGCTCAGTAGTTGTGGCGCACGGGCTTAGTTGCTCTGCGGCATGTGGGATCTTCCCGGACCAGGGTTCGAACCCGTGTCCCCTGCACGGGCAGGCTGATTTCCAACCACTGCACCACCAGGGAAGCCCCTGGTGTGTATTTTTCAAGATTTCTTACTTTTTTTTTTTCCTCTTTGCCCCCTTTAATAACTGATCGTCAGTTCTATTAACTTCAAGTGCACTTATTTTTGACCTCTGTCATCATTCCTTACCAGTGCATCTCAAACTGTAATATGATTCAGATCACCTGGGGATCTTGTTGAAATGTTGATTCTGATTCAGTCACACTGAAGTGGGGCCTGCTTTTCTGAATTTCTAACAGACCTTCTTACCCTCTGCCCTTCAGCACCTTCTTCACACCTTGAATACTAAGTACATAAATGTTAGGTGCTATGTTGAATCCATGGACTACACTCTGAAATCCTCTGGTTTAATTGTATGTCTTATGATAAAGCCTTCTTTGAAAACTTTTATTATATGGTAATTTAAAAAAATGTTTCTCCTGCTTATTTATCTTTGCATTTCTAGTGTATAGCAGCATGTTCAGCAGGTAGTAGCTGCTATGTAAATGTTTGAATGAATGTGTGTTTTTGTGGTGAGGGAATCAGAATCCTTGATGACGAATGTCAACACCAGGATACCCAGGGTTGGAGAAGAATGATAAAACTTATCTTTAAAACAGTGTTGCTCAAAAAATACAGATTTTGCTGTCATTTGGCCGTACCCAATTCTACTAAGTTCTACTGAGCTGGAATCAGACTTTCCTAGAGTGAACCCCTGGCATTGCTCTCAGATTTCCACTCTGGGTTGAGAACTGTTGAGCCATGTAAATTATAACGTGGAGCCAAGTGGACATTTCTTGATTGAGATGAAAATCAGCTGTGGGGGGGGGCTTTATTTGAAGATCTACAGTTCTCCCTCATTAAAAAAAAAAAAAAAAAATCAGGTAGCCAGCCTAATTATTTTCACGTTGAGTTGCTATACTTTCTCCACATTTGCAAAGGTAAGTAGAGGGTGGGTACTTTTCTTAATAATGAAGGAGAAAGGCAACATTTTTCTCATGGTCTGTAAACACGTCCCTGGGTGTAGGGTAATTTATTACTTTTCTGATGGAGTGAAAGAAACCACTGAATTAATTTGAGAACCCTGAAACACTATAGCTATTATTCTGTTACTGGTTTACTCATTTATATTTCTTGAACATTTTTTAGAACTGTATGCTAGGTACTGTTCTAGAATGCTGAGTACTGTTCTAGATGCTGATTATAAAATGGATAATTATTGGGCATCTCTTAAATCTATAAATTCTTTTAATCTCTTTTACAGTTTTGATTTTGATTCTTCCAGGTTCTTCAGATAGATCCTGAAGTGACAGATGAAGAAATAAAAAAGAGGTTTCGGCAGGTATGATACTATATTCCTGTAATAGGTGGAGTTTGAACCTTTTAAAAATGTATTGAGCACATGATTCTCTTAGGACTTGAGGGTTATTATGAGGACATTCTGTTATGACTTTTGGGCCAAAATTTAATCTTTTTTTTTTTTTTAAGGCTATGTAACTCTGAAAAAAAACTTACAGTGACATACAAATCTTAAATAATTTAATGACCATAGCTTACCTGTGAATAGGATGAATTTTACATCCAAATAGAATCTCTCCAGTTCCTTAATTAAGAGAGAGAAGTACAAGGTAGAGTAGTAGAGCTTACATGGTGTCATACTTACCAAATCCCCTGGCTTCTAGGAGATTCATAACAGTGTTTTATTTTTAAGTTCATTTAACAGTGTTAAGTGATTTTATTTTTAAAGTTCTATTCCTCAATAATTTTATCTTTTGCAAACTTATATGAATACTCAAAAGATACCTGGTTTAATATAGAGTGCTTTCAGAAAGTTCTCTAGGAAAGGAGATCCACAACCTCTGATTCTTGCCCATTCTAATATTTAATAACTCAAGCTGTAGAGTTTTATAGTAGCCTTTTAAAACACCCTTCCAGTTTTGAAAGCTAACCCCCCCAGCCTTTTCTTCTATGAGTTGAATAATCATACTCCCTGTAATGTCTTTGCAAGTTGGATTTTCTGTATATTTCATGTCTTTTTTTTTTAACTTTCCTCAACTTATATCTTTTCTATACTTCATATTTTAATAGGGCCTGACCAGTGCTGAATATATTTCTCAGCTCCTGCATGACAGACTTGTTAATATCCAGTGTTAGGCTTGCTTTTTCAATACAGTCATTGCCTCCACATTGCTGACTCATGATCATCTTCTGATCTACTATTAAGCCAAGGTGTTTTTATCTTTGCCTACTCAGTCATTTCCCATTATATAACTTTATAGCTTTTTTTGCTTCCTGACTTCTTCTCTGCACTTATATTCAGCTTTTTCCCCTTCTTCTAAAATATCACGTTTTCTAATGTAATGCATTAGAAATCTTTCCCAATTCAATAAGCAATCATTCAAATTCATAGTCAAAACTTTTAGACTATTTATGTAGCTATACGAAGAACTCAATAAGAGTTCTTATTTAGTCATTAATAGAGCCTAAGAGTGTGCATGCTGGAGCTGTATGACTTGAGTTTCTGTCTTGGCTGTACCTCTTACAAGCAGTGTGAGCGCTGGCAAGTTACTTTCAACCTTCCTGTGCCCTGTTACCTCGTTTGTAAAATGCATGTAATGATGGTGGCTGCCCCTGGGGTTTTTATAAGGATTTGAATGAGGCAACACACCTAACGCACTTAGAGTAGGTCTTGGCCTATGGTATGTCCTCTTCATGTGCTAGCTGTTGCCAGTGTGTGTTAGTATGCTAAGTTTTTTACTCATTATCTCATTTCATCCTTACAACAACCCAGTGAGATAGAGGTATACAGTATTGTCCCACTTAGAGAGGAGGAAACTGAGGCGGAGATAGATCAAGTGAATTGCTCAAGGTCTCACAGCTAGCAGGTGATCTAAGTTGAAATTGGAACGCAGGATTTTGGCTCCAGTAATGCTGGATTTAGCAGTAGATCCCTACTTGATGTCATCCCCGAGCACAGTCCCTCTGTTCAAACTGTTTCTGTCTGTCGGTGATAGTAGGTCAGTGGTTCTTAACCCTGGCTGTCTGAAAGGATCACCTATGGAGGTTTTTGCTTTTTAACTTTTTGTTATAAGAAATTTTCGTTATATTTTAAAAAGAAAGAATAAAGCAATGAAAGCCCGTATATTCACCATCTATATGCAACAGTTCCCTTCATTAACTATATATGTATTTTTGGCAGAACTGTAAATTACAGACACTATGATACTTCACCCCTAAGTACTTAAGCAGTTATCCCACCAAAGTAAAAAAAGGACATTTTCTTGCATAACTACTTGTCACACCTAACAAATTAACACTAATTCCTTACTATCATCTGATACCCAGTATAGTAGAGGTTTAAAAAGTACAGACGCCGGAGACTGATTCAGAAGGTCTCAGGCTGGAAAGTAGACCTCTGTATTCCTAAAAATCTTCACAGGGTTGGAACGCAGCCAGAACTGAGAGCCACTGCTCTATATTAGAAGTTCTTTTAAGAAAGAGATGATATCTCAGACCTGTTTAATCCTCTCTAGTGCTCCGTATAAGAAACATAAAAGGAACTTGGTACTTTTTGTTCTTTCCTTCCCCCTCCCAAATTATGACAACATCTTCATAATGCTTGGCTTACATTTGTTCTCAAATAAATGTTTTCCATCTGTGCAGTTACCTGTTGGTACTTGAATTTTATTAAGGACTAACACTTCTGGGCATTTTATGATATTTATTAATTTTTAAAAAATGCTTCTGGCTGGCAGTTTTTGCCCTAATAAGAGCTTTTGGTTGTAAAGAGGCACAGTGCAGGCGAAGAGTTACTAAATGTTCCTCTTATTGACAAAGCTATCTTTTCTCTTATTACAGTTATCCATATTGGTGCATCCTGACAAAAATCAAGATGATGCTGACAGAGCACAAAAGGCTTTTGAAGGTATTTGTATATTTACCTGCTTCTGAGAAACATATTGTCAGTGCTCGGGACTAACTGTTCCTAGTCCCGGATCAAGAAAAGAATGTTACAGTTTTGTCTTCTGGTCATGAAGAAGCTGTGGTTTTCAGTAGAACGGTTGTCATTCAAAGCAGAATGTTGCTGTTTAGAAATAGACCTTAACTTTGGTTTGTTAAAACTTTTATGTGCCAACAAAGATTGTTACTGCATAGGATCATTTTTTTCCTTTGAACATAAAAAATAATTGGAAGAATTTGATCACTGAGTTAAATCTAGATGTGGTGTATTTAACCTTGAGCATATATTTAATTTTTTTCCAAGGCTCTCAAGGAAAATCATTGCTGTAGTTGTATGTTTTTAAATCAGTTTAAAAACAGTAAATAATTTAACAAAGTAGGGAATGCTTTTAGACGGCACAAGTCCATTTACACTGCCTGAGTATAGTTCAGACTTTGAGAGGGTGTTTGCAGAAACAGTTAATTTCAATGTTTTGCATTAGCTGTGGACAAAGCTTACAAGTTGCTACTGGATCAGGAACAAAAGAAGAGGGCCCTGGATGTAATTCAGGCAGGAAAAGAATACGTGGAACACACCGTAAGTATTTATAGTGCTGCTGTGTTTACAGGAAGTATTAGTAAGCCTTGGGCGCCTTGCCTTGTAGGAGGGTAAATGTTAACATTAACATAGCAATGCCTGACTGGCCTGACTGGCTGACTGCTCCTGTGGTCTCCACCACTTCGCTGTGGTGGTCACGAACAGTGCGTGCCTGAATCTGGCATTCACTCCTAGAGCTCAGGACGCTGCTCCTACCTCTTTCCCGTGTTGTGGAAAGAGGGTTTTTCTTGCTGTCTCACCGCAGTGCCCCATTCTGAAAGTGGAACAGTGGAGCAGGCATGGTGTGCTTAACCCTGGACTTTTATTCTTGTCTCTGTGAAAGGGTTGAAACAAGGGCTTGAGAAGGCTGGCCAGGGGATATGAGTAACTATTTAAAAAAAAAACAGGACGAGATACATGTCTGTATTA
Organism: Balaenoptera acutorostrata; assembly: GCF_949987535.1. Classification (NCBI taxonomy): domain Eukaryota; kingdom Metazoa; phylum Chordata; class Mammalia; order Artiodactyla; family Balaenopteridae; genus Balaenoptera; species Balaenoptera acutorostrata. The sequence continues at coordinate 22,364,825 of NC_080064.1, read as the reverse complement.
ATAATAGGGTTGGGAAGGACTCAATTGAAATAAATTCAGTTTTAGCTGTCTTTATTTTTTTCCATTACCTAAATCTCCCGAGTGGTGGGAAATGTTAAGATAGCTTCCTTGAGGTAAGAAAGGTCTTTGTTTTAATTTTTTACTTGCTAGGGCAAGAATCTTGAGGCTGTTTTATAAGAGCAGTTTCAATTGGGAGTGAATATGGATGCGACCTTTTCTTTGAAGAGCGTTGGAATCTGTAACAACTGTATAACCAATAATAGTAATGAGGCCAATTTAGATGAGGGACATGAGTAAAAAGAAGAGACGTACTGCCATAACTGTGTCTTGCTGGTCATGTGTTGGAATTTGAGGGCCAAATTCTGGTAGAAACCAGAAAAGAACCCGACAGTTTGTCCCTGAATTATTGTGATAGTTACCCTTCCTCTGTATTTTGCGTGTAAAGGAGCCACCCTCAGGCTTTCTGACCACAGGGTGGCAGTAGGGCCTTTCTGAGCTTGGAAGGCACTTGGCTTTTTGCCGGACTGAATGGTAATTTAATGGAGTAATGTCATTCTTTTGTGAATGGATATATTTATTTTGGGGGGGAATCTCAATGGTGGCCAAAGTGGTGAAAACATCAGTTAATGTGTTGTGAAGATCGTTGGTTTAAGGAGGTTTCACAGTGAAAATTATCCAGAATGCCGTTGCAGAAATGCCAGAAAACAATCCTATTTGATGCTGCAAATTCTGTAGCTTCTTTAAAACTTGACAAATGTACTTTTTTTTTTTTGCTATAAACACATAACCACAAGCCATGAAAGATAAATGCATAAGCTGTTCAGTGTATCAAAGGCTCTTTGGATCTGGCCTAGGATCTGATAAGTTGGGGACAACTCCCCAGCTGGTCCCCTTGTGTTGGATTTTAGATGAGGTTAGAGAAAGGGCCCCTGGTTCCTAGTTTTCTTTGATTGCGTTGCTGTTTTGGAGGGGAGGGGAGTGGCTCATCTTTTTTCAATGCAAAGTTTTTGTTAATACCTGTAGAAAAGTGCACATATTCTATGTGTGCAGCTTAATGGATATTCTCAAAGTATGAGTGCTCATTTTTTGACGGAAAAAAATTCTTTTTAGGTGAAAGAGCGAAAAAAGCAATTAAAGAAGGAAGGAAAGCCTACAAATGTGGAGGAGGATGATCCTGAGCTGGTGAGTTAAATATGGGAAAAACCACCTCATCTTGTATGAATGGGTTCACTGATTGGTGGGTTAAAGAGAGGGAAGCTTAAGGAATGCTGCATACATGCTAGAAACATTTTCACTTAAAATATTAAAATGTGTATTCATTCTCCTTTTTGAAAAATCCACGTTTTTTTGGACATAGGGCTATGGCCTTTCCTTTGAGGGTTTGTCTGCTCATTAGAGTTCGCAGTTGACTTTATTTTATAAAATACACAGAGCATTATCCATAGTTTCTGCTTTTAATTTCTTTTGAAGAACATTGAAAACTTAGGTACCTGTGAAGCAAAGCAAGAGCAGAATCCTAGATTGTTTTTTCAGTCTTTTCCAGATGTCTCACCTGTACCTAATTCAACAGCGGTTATTTTTAGGGACTTGTGTTTGACTCTTTCTAAAGCATTCCACTTAGTTTTAAAAGAACCAACAAGCATTTATTTTTATAACCACACTCATCAATTTCTGTGATGTTTAAATCACATAAGTACAGTAGTAATTGCAACTGGGATAGACAGCTTTGGGAGCAACCACAAATGACTCTTGGCAAACAGCTGTCTACAGCCACGGGTACCCATTGTGCTGCAGGTAGTAATGTGCTTCCAGGGAAATGGCAAGCATCTGTTTTTTGTTTTTGTTTTTTAACTTTTATTTGCGCCAGGTCTTAGTTGCAGCTTGCGGCCTCCTTAGTTGTGGCATGCAAACTCTTAGTTGTGGCATGCATGTGGGATCTAGTTCCCTGACCAGGGATTGAACCTGGGCCCCCTGCATTGAGAGTGCGGATTTTAACCACTGCACCACCCGGGAAGTCCCCGAGCATCTGTTAATCCCGTGGGTTCTTCAGTGGAGATTGGTTAAGAGAGAGATTCTGCTTATATATTTGTGTCTGATTGCCTCACTAGCCTGAAAAATTTTAAGTCATCTTAATCTTGCCTCAAGTTAGGTCAATAAATAACTTAATCCACATGCTTATTTTAAAAGATTTATAGAGGAGCGGCTGTCTTACTAGGGAAACTTCCTATCAACTTCTTCCATCAGTGATTTTAGTTACAGCAACTGGTCCCCTCTTCTGTTTGGTAACACTGCTTGAGAACTGTTAGGCCGTCTTTTCCACTAGCCACTTGTTTTGGGTTTACTCCATTCCAGTATTTTAGTTTTTTTCTCCTCAGCCCTACTTTCCCTTCCCTTTAATTATCCTTTTTAGTCTTTTCTGAAGACCCTCTTATAAATATTCCTTGCTCCTCCTAAGTTGTTAAGAACCTTAACTTTTTTTAGTTGTCTTTTTTTCCTGCTTATAAAGGAACACATGCTAATGATAGAAAATTTGGAAAAAGCAGAAAAATATAAAAAATTAAAATCACCAGAAACTGTTCATCCAGGAGCTTTTAAAAATATTGAAATATTCTTTACAGATTCCTTCACCTCTTTGATGTTTGTCATTATTAGGGGCTGGAGTTTGTCAGCATTGCTTTCATTGAGCAGTGCCTGGCAGGTATCAGTATTAAAGAGAAGTGACAGTAATTTGGGGATTCCTTTACTTCCCCTTTTTTCCATATGTCACTCTTGCTCCAGTGTCTCTGATTTTAGGATATAAATCGTATGAAATCTGGATGATGGGTTATTTTTTATATTTCTTTGTATATTTAAAATACTTTATATTTGGGGGAAAAAGTTTTAAAGATAAGAGTTTTGTTTTCTATCTAACGCTGTGTTACCTGTTTCTGCCAACGTAAGAGTCAGAATATAAGCTCAGCTGCATACAACTGAGACCCCAAATGACAGTGGTTTGAACAAGTCGGTGGCTTTTTTCTCTCCTGTGTAGTAGTCTTTGGGAAGACGGCTGCTGGACTGCGTGTCCCTCAAGGACTCAGTGTCCTTCTTTCTGTGGCTCTGCCAACAAGTGTGTTGCCTCCGATCTCACAGTCCAGGATGTGTCATCACCTCACCCATGTACAAACAGCAGGATAGAGGAATAGGGCAGGAGGGATAAGTGTGCTCCCTCTAAGAACACTCCAGAAAGTTGCTACATCACTTTTCCTTATAGCTCATTGGTGAAAACAAGTTACATGGCCACGCCTAGCTACAGAGAAGCCTGGGAAATACAAGCTTTTGTGCTGGGTGGCCATGTGCTTTAAGATAAGGGAGTGTACAAGAAGGTAGAACACATCATGGGGCGAGGATAGGGGACAACTAGTAGCTCTGCCACAGTCGGGAGACTCCTGAGACTAGTCTGATAGCACCTGCATATCTCCAGGACCTCTCTTGGTGCCTAGCTCAGAGTTAATTATAACATATGCGTGAAAAGAAAGAATGAAAGTTATTTTTGGAAGTTCTTTGGAGGAAAGGGCCCTCCAAAATTTCAATGGTTGTGATAAGTGGGTAAAAATTTTTTTTTCTCTTATTGGTGCTTTTTACCAGAGCAAGGCTCCTCTGTATCATCTGAATGGTGAAAGTGGAAAGAGCTCATAGGAGGATATGTTATTTATCTCCCAGGAGAGAGCCAGCATCCTGAAGTGGTTCTCTCTGGAGAGTCTTTTTTCCTTGCTGGTCTAATCTGCTTTTGTCCTGGGCTCCATCTAAAAATATTTGATTCAAATTGCTGGTAAAATATTTACTTTGCTTTTCTTCTTAATTTTTTTGTAGTTCAAACAAGCAGTATACAAACAGACCATGAAACTCTTTGCTGAGCTGGAAATTAAAAGGAAAGAGAGAGAAGCCAAAGAGATGCATGAAAGGTATATATTAGTATATTCGTTTAAGCCATGTCTGAATACCTAGATTAACCAAGATGGTCTTCGGAGATTTTCCTGATGAAGGAATTATGTTACAGTACATCGTTTAAGAGACTGTCTAAAATAGTTATCTGAAACAGTCAAACTTTTGAATCACTAGGGTAAGGAATTCTCTCTGACTTTTGGGAAATATTGAATAGGCCTGTCCTTAGGGAGTTTATAATCAAGAGTGCTGTGTGTTTTCTTCCTGATTTCCTGGAGTGAAGTAGGCAGTTATTCAGGCCAGAGCCTTTTGTGTGACTAGTGGCTGCAGCTTTGGTGAGTATGTAGTGTTGTACAGTGTAATCACTTACAACAGATTTATTGCCGGAAAGTATGATTTCTTTTGCTCATCAGAAATCTTGAGGTTAATTTAGTTTATGTATTTTGTATTGTTGATTGGTGTTTAGCAATAACTAGGTTTTGCTAGTTGGGGTTATGTGAAAGGGCCTTGTTTTAGGATAGGGTTTTGTCCAGAGATCCTCTTGAACAAGAACCTCTGCTATTGTAAATGGTCACTCTACTGAAGTAAGGTGGCCTGGGTTCTTGAGATGGCTTTGTCAGGGACTGGCCCTGGAACCTCCGATTAGTGTTGGCTGGGCTTTGACGACCTTGTCTGTCTATCTCTGTGACAGGGGTATCTGTATCTTGCCCCACAGTCTCATCTGCATGTTTTAGAATGACATTTGTGCAGTGCTTTGAGCCCTTTCCAGACAGCCGTCTTTGGAGAACTCTAGGGAATTGGTTTACTTTATATGCTTGCTTCTGTGGGGAAATGCCTAACTTGTATGGTTAACACAGTCTCCAAGTATCATATAAATCCTATGGCCTGGTTTTCCTCCTAGGAAGCGACAAAGGGAAGAAGAGATTGAAGCTCAAGAAAAAGCCAAACGAGAAAGGGAGTGGCAGAAAAATTTTGAGGTAAGTTTCCAAGGTGGCCAGGGACTCTTATTCCAGAGTAAGAAAACTTCCCAGCATAGAAGCTTGATTCCTGGGCATTCCCAGGACTGACTGGGGTGGACAGTCGGGGAAGTGGCTTATGTGGGGAAAAGCGGGGGCTTTGGGGACTGAGTCCTGGCTCAGCCACCTCTGCGCTCCGTAGCTTGGCAAGGGCATGATAGGCACAGCTGCCAAGTGGGCTCAGGAACAATGGTTTACACCTCTAATTTAGGGGGTAAATGTGGAGTAGCGCCCTATTTAGAGGTCTGTTAGTAGAAACTGAGGTTCTTGTAACCCCGATGTCCTGCCTGCAGAGAGACTTAAGGCTTGATTCCTCTTTGACATCCCGGTTATATCCTTCAGGGGCTCAGCCAGTTTCCTGAATTGAGCAACATTTGGTCTTATCTTCTGTAAGATTTAGGACTCAGGGTAGGGATTGGCTAACCAGCGATGATGGCTTTGTTTCTGTTCCACTGAGTGAATGCAGAGAGAGAAAATGAGTAGGCCCCTCGGTAAGGGGGAGGGATCCCAGTGGTCCTCCCAGCACAGCTGGCCAGGCATTGTGCTGGCTTTGCGCCTCCATCCAGGTTTTAAGGAGCAGAAGGAAGGTGCCGGGGGAAAGAGCGGCTGTACTGCTGGCAAGCCAGATGGCTTTGAGAAAAGGACGCAGCCTCTGAGCCCTGGTGTCTTCGTTTGTGAAATACCAGTGGCACGAGACACGGCAGCTTTTTGTGAGGGTTAGGAATAGCGTGCAGTGAGTGTCTAGCCCAGAGGTACCCAGCAAACAGTGGCTTTGTTGTGATGACTGTTATTCGTCTCATCCTCCTTTCCAGCCTGTGGCTTATCCTGCCTTCTAGGGGTGGTATGACCCTTTCCTGGGCCCATGGAAGGGGCAGAAAAGCTCTTGCTCTGTTCTCCTCTTGGATTCTTCCAGAGGACTGGGCCAGGCCGAGCTGGGCTGCGAGGGGGATGACACAGCAGGCTCAGGCCCTTCCTTTCCCTAACTGGCTTCCTCACCTCAAACCTCTTCTGTGCTTAGGAAAGTCGAGATGGTCGTGTGGACAGCTGGCGAAACTTCCAAGCAAATACAAAAGGAAAGAAAGAGAAGAAGAACAGGACCTTCCTGAGGCCACCAAAAGTAAAAATGGAGCAGCGTGAGTGACCTCCTGGGGTCACAGCCACAGAACCTTCCCTCACCTGTCTCCCCTCCTGCTTTGAAGGACTCATTCTTTCCTCCCATTTTCACCCCAATGTAGAGTAGTATTTGCTTTTTAGTCCATTTTGTTTTCAATACAATTTAATATCGATCAGAGTAATTCTTTTGTACATTGAAATGAGGGGCTCGGTTTAAAAAGAAACCTACCCCTACCCCTAGACCAACCGGGATCTGGAAGGTGCCGCCATTGGTGCTGCCTTCTCTTCCCACAGCCTGTAACTTCATGTTTTGTACTTCACTGAATTGTGATGGTTAGAAACCTCGTGTATAGTTTGTGGAAATCATCCAATTAAACATATTGCTTAAAATGGTGTTGCCATGACTTCAGAGACAAGCCTGGGCCACCTTAGGAAGCCCCTTTCCTTCAGTTGCTTGCTTCTGGGTGTGGCATCCTTCGAAGCCCCAGATCAGATGGGAAGGCATTGGACACACAGAGCAGTCACTCGATGCCCTGACGTCCCGTGGTGTTTGGCATGTGCTTTCCCGTCTGACTGGCCAATCCGTGTGGCATGAGGCTCCAAGTCACCCAAACCTGTTCACTTTCCAAAGAGCTAGCCATCCTCCCTCCAGTACCATTGTGTCCTAGCCTGTCTGCGTTTGTTAGTGGTAATATTCTGTATGTGTAATAAATTTTTATACCCGAACCACTGGTGTACTGTTGCTCAGGTAGTTTTCCATGGGTGAGCCTCTTGTCGGGCTTGGCCCATCTGCAGAATGCTTTGGAGTTGGATGGACCTGGCTTCTGACCCCTTACTTGCTGAACCTTAATTTCTTCATCTGCAAATGGGAATATAGATCACTGGCAGCTTTCAGGGAGGATTAGGTACGGCATATGTAAGGTAGCTACCATAGTGCTCAGTGGGTGTTGCCAGGATTATTTCTGTGCAAAATGAAAATACTGATTATTTTGAGGATTAAATGAAATAATGTATGGAAGCATCCTGCTTACGGTATATACTCCAGTGTCGGTATATACTCCAGTGTCGTGCTGGCTGTGAGAGACAGGACCAGCCCTTGGGAGGGACATAAGGTGAAAAATAGAAAGGTGACACCTAAAATGTGAAGACAGGAGAACCTGGGTGACTTGAAGCCAGACTTTTGCATTGTTTTGTAGATGAGTAAAGATGTCCAGTAATCACAGAGGTACAATGTCTTGTATCAAGAGATCCTGCAACTTTGACTTGCTTCTCTATGGGAGGGGACAGAAGCTTGGGTGTCTTACTGTCCTTCCCAGTGCAGCTAAGCGAGTCAGAACTGCAGATGATTAGACCACAGCGGGTGGGTGGGAGGGGTTCTAGCTAAAACTTGTCCGAGGCAGAGAGAGGGAACTGTTTAGTCACCCACGGATGTCGTGAGGGAATGCTGATCATCCTGGGCAGGGAGGTGCCGCCCACCTCACTCCAGGGTGTGTGTGTACACACCCACCCCTTCCTTAGAGCTCTGCAAGCTCGTGAGGGCCAGGCCCTGTCTTTGTCCTCCAGGAGGTTGTACCAGTGATCAGCTACTGGTGTGCTTAGGCACTGAACAGATACGCTGGCTTTGGGATAAAGTGGTGAACACCACGGGTCCCTGCTGCCGACCGCATCCTACTGGGGCGTGTGGATGGTGAACCGGTGCAAAGATCATGAAAGGCACGATGTGTCCGCTCCGAGGAGGGGGCCTTTGATCCTGTTCTTAGCAACCAGGGAGTGTTTCCTGGAGGAAGTGACCTTTTCAAAGTCGGATGCTTTCAGCTGCAGGGAATAACTTAGCGTAAACAAATGGGCCTATTTTCTCGCGTAAGTCTGGCGGCAGGCAGTTTCAGGTGTTGTTCATGACCTCAGCAGTGCCACTGAGGAACCAGGCTCTTACTCGGCTTCTCCTCCCTCCTCTCAGGAGGGCTTGTCATCTTCCAGGTGTAGAGTCTCAGAAGGTGGTGACTGCAAAACACCCCGTATCAATTGCCAAGCAGAAAGAAGTCATCCATGAAGCAAAACTTTCCCCCAAAGGTGTCATTGGCCCCAAAATACGCGACGTGGCCACCTCTAACTGTAAATTTGAGAAAACAGCAAAGGAGAATGGGCAGGCCCTAGACCAGGACTTGCCCCTTGGGACTGGACACCAACTGTTTCCAGTAAAGTCTTGTTGGCAAGGAAGGAAGAAAGGGAGATCGCCCTGCATAGGTGAGGTAGGACTAGAGAGGAAGATGTTTCCATCAGAGGGAACAGTGTGTGCAAAGACCTGGAAATAAGAGCATAGCGCATTCTTGGAACTGAACACCCTTTGTCACGCCTGGAGCAGAGAAGTGGGGTGAGGTGAGACCAGGGAGATGAGAAAGTCATAAGGAATTCGGGTTTCAGCCATGACATCCCCTTTTCCCAGACGGCCTGACGCCTTCCCGTTTCCTTTCTAGCACACGATTGCCACAGACCCACTTGGAAAGTCAGCAGTGGTCCCAGCCCATTCCCATAACCCTGCTCAGAGCCATCTTTTCAGCAATGACCTGACCCGCGAGAGAGGTGTGCGTTGGGCGATGTACATTGGGCATTGAACCAGCTGCGTAAACTCAAGACGCCTCCAGGGTGTCTCCGTGGCAGCTGGTTCATCCCTTTCAATGTTAAGGGGCTCCTTGGGCGGGGAAGGCTGGCTGGAGGAACGGCAGGGCCCAGAAGGAGCGGAAGGCTGGATGAGCCACTTTACTCCTCTTCCTGTGGTTTGCTGTGAATAATGGGGCCGATCCCAGCACTCTCACACCTCCCAGCGGGCAGCTCACTGCTGCCTGCGGGCTACCGTGGGCTGAGCCAGATGGGTAGGGGTAGCAGCCGGGCATTTAGGCCTCAACTTCCTCACGTGTCAAGTGGGAATTGTCCCTTTAAAACGAGGTGTAACCACCGAAGGCATCAGTCCAGACATCCCACCCCAAACCCCTCAACATCCCACCCCCATGGCTGGCCTCTCAGTGTCAGTCTGGGGCCACCACAGCCGGGCCCCCCCTTCCAGCCCCTGCCACAGGCCCCAGTGGAGGTTCGAGTGTGAGAGTGTGTGTGTGTGTGTGTGTGTGTGTGTGTGTGTGTGTGTGTGTGGTGGCAGGGGCGTGGTTGAGTCTGGGCCTGTACTGGCCGGAACCTCAGGGAAGCAGGGTTCGCCCTCTCCATTTCCTTCTCCCTTTCTGCAGCCCCGCCTTCAACCTAGCACATCTGTTTCATCTGTCCCCTTGCTGGAAGTCATCCACGCTCCTCATTATTTGATTTGGGAATAGTGGGGACGTCCGGCGGCCCTGAGGAAAGAGCTCAGAAGGGCCTCGGAGTCACCTTGCCAAGCGTCTGCTCTGCCCCTGGCTGGCTTTGTAATCCTGGCCAGTCATTTTGCCTCTCTGGGCTTTAGCTTCCTCTTCTTTAGTAAAATGAGGGTAAAAATAGCTCCTCTGTCCCTGTTCCGTGAACTCAAGTAAGATTCTGTTTATTGTAGAAAGAACAAACCTTGCAAGTGGAGGCGACAGGCCTGTGTTTGGTGTCAGGCAGACTGGAGTCTTGAAACTTCTCTGAGCCTCAGCTTCCATCAGCTCTTAAATCTGTTGCCCTGAGGGTTAAGGAGATCAGAGAACCCTCTGCCCAGCACAACGGGGTGCACAGTGGGTACTCCTCTCCGTCCCCTCCTCCCGCAGGGTGGTCCCTGCTCCAAGATTGGGTGGAAGAGCAGAAAATGGAGGACGCCTGGGAAACTTGTTAAAAAACATTCTCGGGACTTCCCTGGTGGTCCAGTGGGGAAGACTCCGCGATCCCAACACAGGGGGCCTGGGTTTGATCCCTGGTCGGAGAACTAGATCCCACATGCATGCTGCAACTAAGAAGCCCACGTGCCACGATGAAGATCCCGCCATGCCGCCGCAACTAAGACCCGGCACAGCCAAAATAAATAAAATAAATAATAAATAAATATTTTTTAAAAACCCACAAAAAAACATTCTCTGGTCTCCCTGAAGATTCTGATTCAGGATTCAGGCTGGAGGAGACAGACAGCTGGATCTTTAACGAGCTCCCGGGTTAACCCCACCAGCACTGGAACGTCAGGCAGGGACAACCAGCCTGCCGGGAGGTAGGGGGTGGGGAGAGCTTGGGGTCTGCTACAGATGCCAAAACCCTCGCCCTACACCTGTGGCTCAGAGCAGGTAAGCATGGCTAGAAGGAGCTCTTAGGTAATGGGGCTCTCCTTGCCCAGTCCCTGGCTCGCTCCAAGCCTGCCCTGCAACGTGGAATTCCTACCTTGGAATCACCTGGGTGCTTGTTCAAAATTCATTTCCTCCGTCCCATGACTAGCACTGCTGCTGATTCAGAATCTCTCTTGAAGTAGAATCTGAGAACCTGCTTTTGTTTTAAACCTTCATTTTTAACAAGTTCTCCGACGGAGTCTGATGTGGAGAAAGGATTTGACTTCCAGTTCTGGGACACCAGGCAGAAACTTGGGTAAATATAGTGATTTTTCACTTACCGAGTTCCTATTATGTGCCCAGGCGTCATGCCAGGTCTAACAGAGGGAGTATGTGGGGCTGTCACTGACCCAGGACGCTGAGGCTCCGAGCGGACTCCAGCTGAAGACCAGAGGCGGCAGTCAAAGCCCGGTCTCGTAGATTCTTCGAGTTGGTATTTGAGAATGTCCACCTATGCCAGGGCCCAGTTTGCTTCTCTCTGTGGCCTGACACCTCTGCTTCCTGCTAAGCCCAATCTGATATTTCGGGGAGGTGGGGTGGGAGGTGGAGGTGGAGATAAAGAGTAACTCTCAGTGCAGAATGTGCAGTCAGAGCCCAGGCGCAGTCCTAGGCTTTGACAGAACTCTGGTGCTTTGCCATGGTCAGACTAGGTACTCCTCAGAGCAAGGACCTATCTTCCCTCTCAGACTGGGGGTCAGGAGAGCTGGCATGCTGCATCTCCCCTCACACGGGGCTGGCTTCAGGAGGCAGAATTTTCTCTTTCCTAACAGACTGGGCATCCCTGAGGGCAAGCTGTCTCCTCCTTGGCTGGGGGCACTTGTGGGCAGGTTGTCACACCCACTGGACCATGGCTTCCTGTGGGCAAGACTGGCTGTGCGTCCTCTCAGACAGGGGTATCTTCTGAAAGCAGCTTTGGGCATTTTCTAGCATCGTGGGGCTCGCTGGATTGGGGCGGCACCCACTGAAGCTCGGGCTCCTGAAGCAGGGCTGAGCCCTCCCTAGGTCAGGGCCCATCTTCCCCTCAGACCAGGAACCCAGTTCCTCCCTTCTCTACCAGCCCAGGCCCGGCCTTTCCTCCCAGAGGGGCTCTGCATTAGATGGACCAGCCCGGTGCTGCTGGCTGAGCTGGTGTGGAGAGAGAGAGAGAGAGAGAGACAGAGAGAGAGAGACAGAGAGAGACAGAGAGAGAGACAGACACAGAGAGAGAGAGACAGACAGAGAGAGAGAGAGACAGACAGAGAGAGAGAGAGACAGACAGAGAGAGAGAGAGAGACAGACAGAGAGAGAGACAGACAGAGAGAGAGAGACAGAGAGAGACAGACAGAGAGAGAGAGAGACAGAGAGAGAGAGAGAGAGACAGAGAGAGAGAGAGAGAGACAGAGAGAGAGAGAGACAGAGAGAGAGAGAGAGAGAGAGAGACAGAGAGAGAGAGAGACAGAGAGAGAGAGAGAGAGAGAGAGAGAAAGAGCGCACGTCCCGGCTGGGTGTGAGTATTCTTGGTGACCTTGGAGCTGGGGCCCCACCCAAGGAGCTGGCTTCCTGGCCTTGCGCTCACCCAGCAGAGCCTACAGGCAGGGCTTCCCTAATCCTTCATCTGCCACTGCTAACCGGGGATTGCAGCTGTAAAGTGAGTCACGCACCTGGGTCTGGGCCCGCCTTCTGCCTCCTTCCTGTTCCTTGCTCGCTTCCTGAGCTCTCTGAGAAGACGGCAGGAAGCATGCTCTCGGCAGGCCCAACCTCCCCCTCGGCCTCTTGTCGCCTCCTTGACCACTGTCCCTGCAGTTTCTCAGGTAAGAGGCTGGTGGCCTGGGTGAGAGGGTCAGGTTTGGCTGCTTTGTCTAGCTGCTCTGCAGAATCCTTGAGGCGGGTCAGGCTCCGGAGGGGTCCGCAGAGCTGGGTTATGTCAGATTTCCCCCCCATCAGCACCCCCTCATGGACACCCAACCCCCTTTATCAGTCACAGACACAGCACACATCCTTTCACCCCTCACAGACATTTAACACACACAATCACCAAGAGACGTGGCTCCCTCACACACTTCACAGAAAACACACCCTCATCACCCGCAGACACCGTTCACGGCCCCTCACAAATACACGTCATACAACAGACCCTTGACATCCGCTGACCCCACCCACTACACACAATACACACACTGTCACAGTTGACACAATAGTCCCTTGTAGGATGTATATCGTAACTCACAGGATGAAATGCACATCCTTACAGACATACAACATGTACGATAGCACTGACGCACAGAACACATGAACCACTGCAGGACACAAGAAGCCCAGACTTGAAAGACCCTCCACTCACTCACGGCAAACAAACCTCTCTCCACACACACACATCGATGCGGTCACACATACATATCATAGAAACTCCTCACATCCCGAAACAGGTCCCCAAGATCCTTGGGTGGTACTGCTCAGCTGGGGCAGGGGCTGGGGCCCAGTCTGCAACATTATCCCCACTTCTCACCTCCCCCCCGTTGGACCCTGTTTGTGTACTGGGGGGCAGCCAGGAGCAGAGCTGGGGGTCTGGGTCACATCATGGAGCACGATGCAAGGGGCCGCCTTTCCCAGGTGTCTGAGTGCTTCCTGGTGGCCCTGGGACTCCACACAAGCTGATGATAAAAATAACTGGCTAGCATTTATCACATGCCTACTGTGAGTCAGACATACTGCTCACTGATTTTGCAAGTATTATTTAATTATGTGATACCTTTATGAAGTAGATAGATACCATTATCCTCATTTTGCAGCTATGTTTCGATATAGGCTCAGAGAGGTTAAGAAACTTCCCCGATATGCCACAGCTAGGAGGCAGCAGCGGGATTTAGACATAAGTAAGTCTGACCTCGGACTCCACTTCTTTTTTTCTTTTTAAATTAATTAATTATTGCTGCATTGGGTCGTTGTTGCTGCGTGTGGACTTTCTCTAGTTACGGCCAGCGGGGGCTACTCTTTGTTGGGGTGTGTGGGCTTCTCATTGCGGGGCTTCTCTTGTTGCAGCACACGGGCTCTAGGCTCACGGACTTCAGTAGTTGTGGCACACGGGCTCAGTAGTTGTGGCTTACAGGCTCTAGAGCACAGGCTCAGTAGTTGTGGTGCACGGGCTTAGTTGCTCCGTGGCATGTGGGATCTTCCCGGACCAGGGCTCGAACCCATGTACCCTGCACTGGCAGGCAGATTCTTTTTTTTTTTTTTTTCGAATTTGTTTATTTTTGTTTTTATTTCCTTTACGCTAGGAGGTGGATCAAAAAAATCTTGCTGTGATTTATGTCAAAGAGTGTTCTTCTATGTTTTCCTCTAAGAGTTTTATAGTGTCTTGTCTTACATTTAGGTCTCGAATCCATTTTGAGTTTATTTTTGTGTATGGTGTTAGGGGGTGTTCTAATTTCATTCTTTTACATGTAGCTGTCCAGTTTTCCCAGCACCACTTATTGAAGAGACTGTCTTTTCTCCACTGTATATCCTTGCCTCCTTCATCATAGATTAGTTGACCATAGGTGCGTGGGTTTATCTCTGGGCTTTCTATCCTGTTCCCTTGATCTATATTTCTGTTTTTGTGCCAGTACCATATTGTCTTGATTACTGTAGCTTTGTAGTATAGTCTGAAGTCAGGGAGTCTGATTCCTCCAGCTCCGTTTTTTCCCCTCAAGATCGCTTTGGCTATTCGGGGTCTTTTGTGTCTCCATACAAATTTTAAGATTTTTTTTGTTCTAGTTCTGTAAAAAATGCCATTGGTAATTTGATAGGGATTGCACTGAATCTGTAGATTGCTTTGGGTAGTATAGTCATTTTCACAATGTTGATTCTTCCAATCCAAGAACATGGTATGTCTCTCCATCTGTTTGTATCATCTTTAATTTCTTTCATCAGTGTCTTATAGTTTTCTGCATACAGGTCTTTTGTCTCCCTAGGTAGGTTTATTCCTAGGTATTTTATTCTTTTTTTTTTTTTTTTTTGCTGTGGGTTTGTTGTATATGGCCTTTATTATGTTGAAGTAGGTTCCCCCTATGCCCACTTTCTGGAGAGTTTTTATCATAAATCAGTGTTGAATTTTGTCAAAAGCTTTTTCTGCATCTATTGAGATGATCATATGGTTTTTATTCTTCAATTTGTTAATATGGTGTATCACATTGATTGATTTGCATATATTGAAGAATCCTTGCATCTCTGGGATAAATCCCACTTGATCATGGTGTATGATCCTTTTAATGTGTTGTTGGATTCTATTTGCTAGTATTTTGTTGAGGATTTTTGCATCTATATTCATCAGCGATATGGGTCTGTAATTTTCTTCTTTTGTAGTATCTTTGTCTGGTTTTCCTTCCTTGTCTCTTGTAACATTCTTTATTTCAAAGTCTATTTTATCTGATATGAGTATTGCTACTCCAGCTTTCTTTTGATTTCCATTTGCATGTAATATCTTGTTCCATCCCCTCACTTTCAGTCTGTAAGTGTCCTTAGGTCTGTAGTGGGTCTCTTGTAGACATACACATACATATATATGGGTCCTGTTTGTGTATCCATTCAGCGAGCCCATGTCTTTTGGTTGAAGAATTTAATCCATTCACATTTAAGGTAATTATTGATATGTATGTTCCTATTATCATTTTCTTAACTGTTTTGGGTTTGTTTTTGTAGGTCCTTTTCTTCTCTTGTGTTTCCCACTTAGAGAAGTTCCTTTAGCATTTGTTGTAGAGCTGGTTTGGTGGTGCTTAATTCTCTTAGCTTTTGCTTATCTGTAAAGCTTTTGATTTCTCCATTGAATCTGAATGAGATCCTTGCCAGGTAGAGTAATCTTGGTTGTAGGTTCTTCCCTTTCATCACTTTAAATATATCATGCCACTCCCTTTTGGCTTGTAGAGTTTCTGCTGAGAAATCAGCTGTTAACCTTATGGGAGTTCCCTTGTATGTTAGTTGTCGTTTTTCCCTTGCTGTATTCAATAATTTTTCTTTGTCTTTAATTTTTGTCAATTTGATTACTATGTGTCTCGGCGTGTTTCTCTTTGGGTTTATCCTGCCTGGGACTCTCGGTGCTTCCTGGACTTGGGTGGCTATTTCCTTTCCCAAGTTAGGGAAGTTTTCAACTATAATCTCTTCAAATATTTTTTCGGGTCCTTTCTCTCTCTCTTCTCCTTCTGGGACCCCTATAATGCGAATATTGTTGTGTTTAATGTTGTGCCAAAGGTCTCTTAGGCTGTCTTCATTTCTTTTCATTCTTTTTTCTTTATTTTGTTCTGCTGCAGTGAATTCCACCATTCTGTCTTCCAGGTCACTTATCCGTTCTTCTGCCTCAGTTATTCTGCTATTGATTCCTTCTAATGTAGTTTTCATTTCAGTTATTGTATTGTTCATCTCTGTTTGTTTGTTCTTTAATTCTTCTAGGTGTTTGTTCTTTAATTCTTCTAGGTCTTTGTTAAACGTTTCTTGCATCTTCTCGATCTTTGCCTCCATTCTTTTTCCGAGGTCCTGTATCATCTTCACTATCATTATTCTGAATTTTTTCCCTGGAAGGTTGCCTATCTCCACTTCATTTAGTTGTTTTTCTGGGGTTTTATCTTGTTCCTTCATCCAGTACATAGCCCTCTGCCTTTTCATCTTGTCTATCTTTCTGTGAATGTGGTTTTTGTTCCACAGGCTGCAGGATTGTAGTTCTTCTTGCTTCTGCTGTCTGCCCTCTGAGGCAGGCGGATTCTTAACTGCTGCACCACCAGGAAAGTCCCTCCACTTCTTTTTTATTTATTAAAAATAAAAAAAAATTTTTTTTAAAGAGGTAACAAATGAGGAAGTTAAAAGTTCAGTAGATATAAAAGGACACACAGTGAAAAGACTCCCTCTGATCCTTGTTCTCAAAACACCCAATTTTGCTGTCTGGAGGAAACCCCCCGAGTTACCCCTTGGAGACCTCTCTTTTTTTTGGCTGCCCTTGTGGCTTGCGAGATGTTTTTTCCCTGACCAGGGATTGTACGCGCGTTCCTGGGGCCCCGACCATGAAAGTGTGGAGTCCTAACCACTGGACTGTCAGGGAATTCCTGACCTCTCTTTTAACAACAGTAACAGGGCAATCTAGCAGTAAGAGTTCCAAGTGCAGTGCCCAGACTCTGGGGGCTTCCCATGTCCTCCCCCTCCTCTATCTGCCCAGGTGAGGAGTGGGGCCGGAAGGTCTAAGGCTCCTTCCAACCTAAGACCTAAGTCCACTCCTGCCCTAAATCCTCAGGGAGACCCTTGCCCTTGATTCCACTGGACCTGGATCTTCTCCCCCTTATCTCACCCCTGGGGGCCCCACCACACCCCTGAGTCTTCCTTTCAGGATCCAGTGCAGGATGAGGTGACCCCTCTTACAAGCTGGTAGAGGGGAGCTGTTCTCACTGCTGTCGAAGGTGTGCCCAGGCTGAAGAGGGGGAGCAGGTGGGACTCAGCCCTGACCAGAGGAGGGAGAGGATGAGGGAGAAGAAGAGGGAGAGGAGGGAGGAGAATGAGGACTAGCTGCCCTGCACTGTCCTTTACAGACGTAATGCCATGATGAGGTTGGCGGTGTCATTCCTGCTTTACAAATGAAGAATCTGAGGCTCAGGGGGCCCAGCTGTTAAGAGGCAGAGTTTGAGGGAGGATGAGTAAATGAGAAAGAGAGAGAGAGAGAGAGAGAGAGTCAGAGAGAGAAACTGAGGTTATGATGAGGAGGAGTAAGAGGATTCAGGGCTGCCAAGCATCAGGGCTGGCCATCCCCAAGAGGGCTCTCATAGTGAACCTGCTGCCCAAGTGACTTATGGGTTCTGAGGCCTCTGGTTTTGTAGTAATCCCCCTCCTCCAGTGATTCTTTCTCTATTCTGTTTGTTTGCACTATTCGTCTATCCTTGTGCTTTTTTTCTGTCCGTGCGTGCATGGCTGACTCGCAGAATCTTAGTTCCCTGAGCAGGGATTGAACCTGGGCCCTCCGCAGTGAAAGTGCAGACTCCTAACCCCCGGATCGCCAGGGAATTCCCCATCCTATCTTAATTACTGTAACTTTATAGTAAATCTTGATATACAATGTGGCATTTTCTTGACTTATTCTCCAAATTATCTAGGCAAATCTCAGACTTAGGTTATATATAAAAATATGTTATTACAAATTCCTATGCACCTACTGCTGAGTTAACTAGAATATTACAGATATAATAGAAATCTCCTGTGTATCCTCACTAAACCTGCTCCCTCCCTCTCTCCCCAGAGGTAGTCATAACCTGAATTTGTCTTTATATGTTGATGCATATGTATTGTGTCCACTAATAATAATAATGTTTAAAGTCTTAGGAAATAGTATCATGCTATATGCATCCTTCTGCAACTTGCTTTTTTAGTTTAGCATTATGTTTATTTTCCAGGTTATTACATGTAGCTCTGTTCATTTTTACATATGTATAGGATTACATTGAGAAACATACAAATATTAATATTTCCAGTATGTAACGAGGAAGAATGTACATTTTCAACTTTATTATGAAATTAATTTCCAAAATGGTGGTGCCATTTGTAGTTTCTTTTTATCAGTGTAATGAGGGTTTCTATTTTTTTTACATCCTTCCCAATACTTGGAATTGGCAGACTTTCATTTTTTCCAATCTGGTGGTTGGTTGTTTTAATTTGAACTCCTGATTTTCTGAAATGTTGACCATATTTTTATGGTTTCTTAGCCTTCAGGCTTTTTCTTGTAAATTGCCTACTTCTTCTTTTACCCATTTTTCTATTGGGCTTGTCTTATTTTTGATTTTTAGAAATTTACATTATATTATGCCTGAAAATTCTTTGATATATATGATACAAATATCTTCTCCTGGTCTGTGACTTGTCCCTTTACTATTTTTATAGTATCTTTTGATATACACAGTTTTAAACTTTATATGGTCGTATTTATCAAAGTTTTCTTTGTTATTTAAAATTTCTATGTCTTAATTTAAGAAAATTTCCCAGACCCTTAGCTCATAAAGATATTGTCCCCTATTTTCTCCCAAAACTTTTTATATTTTGCTTTTCATAGTTAGGTCTTTATGCCAGTTGGAATTTAATTCTGGATATGGTGTGAGGTAGGAATCTAATTTTATTATTTTTTTCCCCTAATGGATAGCCAACGATTTGCACCAATATCTAGTCTTCTTTTATTGATCTGTAATGGCAACTCTGTCATATGTATCAGGTTTCCATATGTGTGATCTCTATTTGTGATCTCTCTTTCTGGGATCTCTATTCTATTCCTTTGGTCTATCTGCTTGTCCCTTTGTTAATACTCAATACTACCCTGTCTTACTACTATAACTTTATAATAAGACTCGATACGTGATAGGGGAAATTCTATCATGTGTCCTTATTGTTTGTATGTTCTCATAGTACTTCAGAAATTTCTTGGCTGGTCTTGGCTCTTTGCTTTTTTATTTGGAATTTTAGGATCAGCTTGTAAAGTTCCTTGCAGAACTCTATTGGGATTTTTTTTTTTTGAGTGCTTTACATATGCTATTTTCCCCCCAGCTTTATTGAGGCATAATAGACAAATGCTATTGTAAGATATTTAAGGTGTACATCATAGTAAACCCTAACCCTAACCCTAACATTGTAAAAGGATTCCCACCATCTAGTTAATTAACATCTATTGGGATTTTGATTGAACTGGCACTGAATTTATTGATTAAATTGGGAAGAACTTCCATCTTTATGATACTGATAGTCCCATGCATGAATATTTTACATCTATCCATTCATCTAGTTCTTAGTTGTTTTTCAATAATTTTATAATTTCCTCCATCAAGACCTTACACGTATCTTTGGCCAAGATAGTTTTCTTGGTATCATAAATTGTGTCTTGAAAATGACATTTTCTGTTTATTGCTTGTTTATAGGAACATGATTGATTTTGTTTGTTTGTTTGTTTGGCTGTGCCGTGCAGCTTGTGGAATTGAACCTGGCCTATGGCAGTGAAAACACCGAGTCCTAACCACTGGACCGCTAGGGAATTCCTGGAACATGACTGATTTTTTTTTTTTTTTTTAAAGAAATCTCCATTTTAATTTTTATTTGTTAATTTTAATTTTTATTTTTGGCTGTGTTGGGTCTTCGTTTCTGTGCGAGGGCTTTCTCTAGTTGCAGCAAGTGGGGGGGTCACTCTTCATCGCGGTGCGCGGGCCTCTCACTATCGCGGCCCCTCTTGTTGCGGAGCACAGGCTCCAGATGCGCAGGCTCAGTAGTTGTGGCTTACAGGCCCAGCCGCTCCGTGGCATGTGGGATCTTCCCAGACCAGGGCTTGAACCCGTGTCCCCTGCATTGGCAGGCAGATTCTCAACCACTGCGCCACCAGGGAAGCCCTGATTTTTATTATTGATTTTATATCCAGAAATCTTGCTGAAGTCTTTTGTTGATTCTAATAATTTGTCCATGGAATTGCTTTAATTTTTCTGTAAATCATATTGCATGTGAAAATGACAGTTTTGCTTTTCCTTTCCAATCTTCATAACTTTTTTAAAAATCAATTAATTCTTTTGGCTGTGTCAGGTCTTAGTTGCGGCATGCGGCTCATTGTGGCACGAGGGATCTTTTCGTTGGGGCGCTTGGGCTCTTCGTTGTGGCGCTTGGGCTTCTCTCTAGTTGTGGCACGTGGGCTCCAGGGCACGTGGGCTCTGTAGTTTGCTGCACATGGGCTCTCTAGTTGAGGCGTGAGAGCTCAGTAGTTGTGGCGCGCAGGCTTAGTTGCCCTGCAGCATGTGGGATCTTAGTTCCCCGACCAGGGATCGAACCAGTGTCCCCTGCATTGGAAGGTGGATTCTTTACCACTGGACCACCAGGGAAGTCCCAAGGTCACTCTTTAAATAAGCAATCCCTTATTTTCCTGATGATAAGATTCCCAAAATATATTTTTTGGCTGCATGTCTTGTGGGATTTTAGTTCCCCGACCGGGGACTGAACCCGGGTCCTCGGCAGTGAGAACTTGGAGTCCTAACCACTGGCCTGCAGGGAATTCCTTCAAAAGGTTTTTTTTAGGCCTACTTGAATATATAAACTCTTTAGAATGTAGATGATATAATCCCGAGTTTCTCAACCTCAGCCGTATTAACATGTTGAGCCAAATAAATTTTTGTTGTAGGGACTGTTCTGTACATTGTAGGTTGGTTGGCAGCCTTGCTGGTCTCTACCCACTAGATGACAGCAGCACCTCAGTCCCCTCCTCCCCTGCCACTTGTGACAACCAAAAATGCGTCCAGACATTGACAAATGTCCTTGGAGGGCAAAGTAGCCCCTGGTGAGAATGACTGCTAGAGTCAAATGCCTGCTTATAATATTTAATTCATTCTTTTTTTTTTTCATTCTTTTAAAAAATTATTTTATTTTATTTTTTAAATTGAAGTATAGTTGATTTACAATGTTGTGTTAGTTTCAGGTGTACAGCAAAGTGACTCAGTTTAATTTATTCTTTTAGTTACTGACATAATCATTTTGGACAATAATTTACTATTTTATAAATTTGAGAGCGCTTCTTTACACTCTCAAGTTTCATGAGACTAATTTATTCACACTTAGTTTGTACATCATTGACGTCAGCATCTTTATTGTTATTCTTTTCCTTCATTTAACAGAATTTTCCAGGTTACAATGTTTTTACTTCCATTTACATTTTATGAGATACAGCACCTAACATCCTAATAAGACGCTATCATAAAAGTCCATCTCAAGACACAATTACTCATTATATAGCATTGAGACAATTTTCTTTTTCACTGTTGTTCTCACCTCTAAAATCTAAACAAGTGTTGAATTATTTTAAAGAATAAACAACAAAAACCCCTTTTCTTATAAAAAATTACAAATACATACAAAAGTGCACTTCATGGTATAATGGATTCCCATGTACCATCAGCCAACTTCAACAATTATCAACCCATTTTTTTCAGTTGAGGTATGTCCCATTTTATTTTGAAGCAAATCCCAAATACATAATTTTATCTGTAAATGTTTCTCTAAAGGATAAGAATTCTTTTTAACATAACAGTGAAGTCATTAACCTAACCATCAACATTAATTCCTTAATGTAATTGAATATCTGATGTGTTCAAATTTCTGATTGTCTCATAAGTTTCTCTTTCTTTGCTTCTCTCTCTCTCTCTCTCACTCTCTGTCTACTTTGTTTGAATCAGAATCCAAAAAAGGCTCACACATAGCAATTTGGTTGCTATGCCTCTTAGTTCTCATAATCTATAGGTTCTTCCATCATCATTTTTCTCCCTTATAATTTATTTGTTGAAGAAACCAGGTTGCTTGTTCTGTGCTTTCACTGCTGTCTGAGTTTGCTGAGGGTACCCTATGATCTGTTCCTCTTCTCTATTTCCTGTAAACTGGTAGTTGAACTTGCTGATTCTGTTTCTTTTTCCTTGGCAAGACTATTTCATAGATAGTGTTGTGAATTGAGCACGCACAAACACAACTTTATTAGGAAAGTTTCCAAACACACAAGAAGAGAGGGAAGAGTATAATAAATCCCTGTGCACCTGTATTAGTTTCCTACAGCTGCTGTAACAAATGACCACAAGCTTGGCAGCTTAAAACAACACACATTTATTCTCTCACAATTCTGGAGGCCAGAATTCCAAAATCAGTTTCTTTTTTTTTCTTTTTGGCGTTCTCTCCAGAGGCTCTAGGGTGGAGGCCATTCCTTGTCTCTTCCAGCTTCTGGTGGCTGCTGGTATCCCTGGCTTGTGGCCATGTCACTCTGCCTCTGTGGCCACATTGCCTTCTCTTCTGTCTGTATCAAGTTTTCCTCTCTTACTCAGGTGCTGGTGATTGCATTAAGGCTCAGTTGGATACTCCGGGATAATCTCCTCATTTCAAGAGCAGTAATTTAATTGTACATGCAAAATCTTTGCCACATAAGGTAACATGTACAGGTTCCAGAGATTAGGACCTGATATTTCTGAGGACCATTATTCAGCCTACAAAATACTCATTCTCTAGATTCAATATTTTGCCTCTCTCTCTCTCTTTTTCTTTCCTTCGTTCCTTTCATCCTTCCCTTCCCTCCTCTCCCCTCCTCTCTCTCTCTCCCCTTATTTTACTGTAATATTTTAAACCATTTCCCTGTAATTTCATCCCTAAATATTTCCATATATATGAACATTTTCTTATATAACCACACCACCATTATCCTCTAATAAAATTTTTTAAATCCCTTAGAACCATCTAAAATCCTGCCCATATTAAATTCTCCCTGATTTTCTCAAATGTGTCTGTCCTGGATATCTTCTGTTTTCCCCTCCAGATCCACTCTCCACCCTTCTCCACCCAACTCTGTGCCCCCAGAGGCTGATCTGTATGGACAACATTATCCATCTCCCTTGCTTCTGGTTGGGCTCAGCCAATGGGAGGCACTGGTAAGAAACCAGAGGGTGGAAGAAGAGAGAGATTCGGGTATTTATGTCCTGGTTCCCTCTCTGCCTGGTCATTGACGACCAGCTACAACTGCCTACGCAAGGTCAGAGTTCTTGTCAGGCAGCCTTTTCCAAATAGCTACCCTCTTTGTGTTCCAGTAACTACCCCCTCTCCTCAGCCCTTCAGATGAAAAGGGCACCCCACTCTTGGCAGCCTTGGACGACTACACTATTCCTTTTGGTTCTCTAGACCTGCCCGTGTCTCTTTAATTAATGCCTTCCTCTTCAGATTGCCCACATTGAGTGTGCCATCTCTTTCCAGGACCCTAACTGATACATGTATCTTTTTACAGTTGATTTGACTGATCCAGGTTCCAAACAAGACCCACAGGTTGCATTTGATTTTTTTTTTTTTTTTTTTTGTCCGCGCTGCGCGGCATGCAGGACCTTAGTTCCCTGACCAGGGATGGAACCCGTGTCCCCTGCAGTGGAAGCATGGAGTTTTAACCACTGGACCGCCAGGGAAGTCCCTGTATTTGATTTTTATATCTCTTAAAGATTCCTAGATTAAAAGTCCCCTCCCCATTCCTCCCCCTGCCGTGGTTGATCTGTCAAAGGAACTGGATCAGTTCTCCTGTAGATTGTCCTGGTCTCACATTCTGGATTTGGCTGATTGCTTCTCTGAAATGCCCTTTAATTTGTTCCTCTGTTGCCTGTATTTCCTACAAACTGAAGATTGGATCTAAAGGCTTTATTAGATTCCGATTTGGATGTATTTTAAAGTAGAACTGACAGAATTGGTAACAGAATGAGGTAGGTGTGAGAGAGAGGAGTCAACCTCAGTCTCCTCATCTGTAAAATGTGGATAATAACCTCTGCCTACCTGCCCTGATTATTGATAATCTCAAAGAGTGCTGAACTGCGATTGCTCTGTGCACATACATGAGGGCCTATTGAAAACCAGGCGTGAGCCTGGAGTTGAGCCAGGTGTCCTTCAGTCTGTGGTCAAGGTTGATCCTGGAGGTCCCTCTGTGCCTCTGGAACGTGGTGGTGGGGGGGATGGCTGAGAAGGTGAAGCCAGTTTGGGGGAAGAGGATCTGGGTTGGGGAGCAGAGCTAGGGCCTCAGCTCTGGTGGATAGCTTGTGTGAAGGTTAAACGTGATGAACAGACCACCACGTTCTCTCCTGTCTCAGGTGCTCAAGGCTCAAAATGCCTCCAAGGGAGACGAGAAGGGATGACCAAACTGGGCCTTTTCAAAGTCCCTCCCAGGAGGCCTGGGCCACACCTTAGGATCTGAGGAGAGTGTGTGAATGAGCACGAGGAAGGAGGTGACGCTGGGCAGTTGTGAGTGAGGGGGTGACAGATGTTACACCTGAGCTTGTGAGTGTGCAGGTGAGTGGGGGGATGTAATTATGACCGAGTATCTCTGCATGATGGTGTGTACTGAGTGTACATGAGCGTGCAAGGGTTGTGTGCTTAGGTGGTTTGAGTGTGTCCACTTGTGTGTGATGGGGTACAGCTGGGGGAGGGGGCAGATTTTTGGCTCTAGTTCTTCAGGGCTGAGCCACATGTTAAAGGTGGTTTGTCCTTTGAGGTCCATTTTTGGCTTTGATAAGGAACAGCAGTGGGGTCCCAAAGAGCAGGAGGGGGCCAGTCCAGACACCCAAGGCAGAGCTGAGGCCAGACCCCGCATGGGGCGTCAGGAGCCCGTACTACCACCTCTGCTTTGCACCTGCCCGGCTGTGGGACCCCGGTGCTGTCTAGACCTGTTTCCCACCCTGTGTAGGAGGCTTTTGGGTTGGCTCTCAGCTGAGGGGCTTGCTTCCTTAGACAGTGTCCTCTGCAGTGCCCGGTGTCTGCAGGGCTCAATAAACGTTTATTGGTTAAATGAATGAGTGGATAAATAGACTGGAAACTGAGGCAGGGAGCTCGGGCCCATCTCTCACCTTTGTTCACACAAAAAGCCTCCACCACTGGACTTTCACACACACACACGCACACTCACACACACGCACGCTCACTGACAGACTCACCTGCGTTCACCTCCTCAGTTGCCCACACCTACTCACCCTCACCTATTCCCTCTAACTCACTCGCTGCCCAATTCCTGCCCCGGAGCTTACGAGTCTTCCTCCCCCTCAATCCCAGTCCCGCAGGGCGCTGTCCCCATCGGTTCCTTAGTCTTGGTGCTCCTTGGTCACCAGAAGAGCCCAGCCGGGCCATGGCACTGACCACAGCAGCTCTTCCGAGTTCCTCCCTTCTCATCCTCTTTATATTCCAGCTGCCTCTCCCTTTCCTCCTTCTCTCTCTTTCTTTTGTCTTTTCTCTCATGCTCATGCGCGTGCGTGCACCCACACACACACACACACACACACACGCACACACACAGGCGCTCTCACTGTCTCATCTTTTTCTCTGTAACTCCCTTGGTTTTTGTCCTCAAATCTCTTCATTCCTCTCATGCTCTCTCTCTCTGTGTTTACGTCTGTCTCTCTCTGTGTGCCTGTCTTCCTCCATCTCTCATTTGCCCTGACTCTCTCTCTTATTCTGTTTACTCACTCTCATCTCCTCTCCCCTCTCCCTCACACTTGTGCTGTCTCGAATGCACGCTCTCGCCCCTCTTGCTCTTGCCCTGTCTGCTTCTTCTCTTCCTCCTCCCCAGCTCCCGGCTCAGTGGCCGCTGCCCACACCCCACCCTAACCCTTTCTCTGCAAGAAACCTCCGAGCAGCGCCCAGGGCCTGGGTGACCCAACTCTGAGGTTTCTGTGGCAACCGCTGGAGGGGCCCTGGGGTCATGACGTTTCCTCCTGGGGGTGACTTGGCAGTGATGTGCTCTGTTTCCTCACTTCTGCAATTCCAGACAGCACAGAGGCAGGGGCTGCAGACAGACACCCAGACCTGACAGAGGCAGCCGCTGCCCCGGGACAGGTAAGAGGCGTCCCAGCCCTGGCCGGGCCAGGAGGAGGTGTGTGACAATGTCCTCGGGAGACCAAGGTCATGACCCCTAGATTGCGCCTAAGCAAACAAGTGCTTCTGTGTTTGTTTTTAATTTTTAAAAATAATTAATTAATTTATTTTTGGCTGCGTTGGGTCTTCCTTACTGCGCACAGGCTTTCTCTAGTTGCGGCGAGCGGGGGCTACTCTTTGTTGCAGCCCACAGGCTTCTCACTGTGGTGGCTTCTTGTTGCGGAGCTTGGGCTCTAGGCGCGTGGGTTTCAGTAGTTGTGGCACGCGGGCTCAGTAGCTGTGGCTCGCAGGCTCTAGAGCACAGGCTCAGTAGTTGTGGCGCTCGGGCTTACTTGCTCCGCGGCAAGTGGGATCTTCCCGGACCAGGGCTTGAACTCTTGTCCCCTGCACTGGCAGGCAGATTCTTAGCCACTGCACCACCAAGGAAGTCCCAGTGTTTCTGCTTTTAAGGGAATGTTTTGGCATCTTCTTCAGGCCCAGAGGCTCTTGCTTAAAAGGAATTCCTCGTGACCAAACTTTCCCAGGGAATCTGCTCCCCTCTTTGGTTCTCTAAGGCCGAGGCAGTGCTGAAGTGACCTCAGAGACCTCACTGGGAGGTGGTGATGGTGATGAGAGGGGGCTACCTAGATCTCAGGGGCTGGAAGCCATCTGCTTTACTAGCTGTGTGGCCTTGACCATGTCATATCCCCACTCTGTGCCTCCGTTTCCCAAATTGTCAAATGAGGATAATGCCGTCTCCCCATCATGAAGATCAGGAGAGGAAAAGGGTCTGGTACAGCGCTGCGTACTTAGGAATTCACTAGATGCTGGGTTTTCCCAGGGGGATGATGAAGAGGATAACCAGGTTGCTGGTACAAAGTGCTTGGCTCACAACCTGCTTCCCCCGTCAGGTCCCAGGTGGTAGGGACAGAACACAGGCTGGTAGCCCCTGTCCTTCACTGGCAGGTCCAGATGTGGGTGTGGTGAATGGAGGCTGCTGCCCAGACACTTGCTCACCTGTAGAGAATGAGGGGACCAGCAGAGTCTCTCCCCAAGCATTCAGGAAGCTCTGATTTAGCTCTTGACTGAATACACAGCAGTGTTCCAGGTGCTTAGAGTGTGTGTGTGTGTGTGTGTGTGTGTGTGTGTGTGTGTGTGTGCGTGCGTGTAGGTGCCAGGGAAGCAAAAGAAAGAGATGTCCTTGCCTTTAGGTACTGACAACCCAGCCAAAGAAAGAAGCCCACTCCAAAGTTGCAGAGATGGCCCTGGGCCTGTGGCGGGCACTGGGGCTTTGGCATCAGCTCTTGTTTACAAGCTGGGACCTTGGACAGCTCAGGACCTTCACTTCCCTTCTTTGCAGATTGGGGTTTAAGTACTGACCTGTGAGTTTGTGGGGAGGATGAAGTAAGAGACTGGGTGGGAAAGTGCTTCGTCAATCGTAGGATGTTGCATGAACGTGAGCCAATGTGTTACTGCTGATACTGACACCGTAATTCTTACTGTAAATGCCTCAAGGAAGAGGGATTTGTTTGTTCCTTGTTTTATCCTTACCCTTCGCACAGAGTTTGGCATGTTGTATAATCTTGGAACATGAATTGAATAGTGAATGATAAAGTAATATGTTGTACTTGGAAGAGGATAGACTGTGAGCCAGAGGCCCAGCATTTGGTCCCACCTCTGCCCCCGATAGTGTTGTCACCTTGGGCAAATCCTTTCTCTTCTCTGGGCCTCAATTTCTCCATCTGTCCAATGAAGGTTTGGGTAAGAAAGTCACAGTCTATGGTGCTAATAACAAAATATGCCTCCAGGACTAAGTTTCCTCTCTTGACTGGTGGGGGATGTGTGTGACGAGAGGCTGGGATATTTTTGGCCTTTTATAGGGAGAGTTTTATGGAGAAACCTCCTCTTCCCTACCTGAAGCCTGTGAACACGCCCTTGTTGAGGAGAAGGGGATGCTTCTCTTTTCCAGTGGCAGCCCCTCCTTTCCCATACTGGTCTCCTACTCCCCATGGATAGACCCAGGAGTGGGCAACAGCTGAGCTATGGCCTGGGAGCACTCCCTGATGGGTCCTGGGAGAGTGTGTCTGGCTTCGGAGTGGAGCCCGTTCCCAGAAGGGCAAATGCTGGGCCCCCGGGGCAGTCACGTCTCTGACTAGCAGCTGTTGGGTTACTTGGCAGGATGGTGGGAGGAGAGAGAAGCCTCTGGTGTATCTTTGTGCGTGCATGTGTGCCTGTGGTTGTGTGGGGCGGACTGGGGAGTTGCTCTGGCTATATGCTATACGTGTGCTATATGCGTGCTACACGTATAGGTCCCAGCTCTGCTATGGCTATACATGTGCCTGGAGCATGACCAACTGCAGGTGGGCCCAGGACAGCCCAGCAGTTCCCAGAAGCAGGATCGTCAGCAAAACCAGCTGAGAGGTTGGTACTCCTTTCTTCCCTGTGTCTTCAGCCAAAGAGAATCCAGAGCCAGTTTGTGTGTGTGTGTGTGTGTGTGTGTGTGTGTGTGTGAATGAGATGGTGGTGGGGGAGACTATGTGGGGGGAAGACCATCACTCGGCAGCCCCTCCCCCCTTCTTAATTCTACAGGAGGGGACCTTCAGGGTCTAAGTTTGGAGCTGAGCTCAGCTGGCTGATGGGAGAAGCATGTCAAAAATTTCTGCAGATCTCTTCACAGTTTATAAAGTCTGTTTCAATTCCCCAAATGCCTTACTGTTTACCAAACCCTTTATCACGCCCAACCATCTTCCTTTTCACAATAGTGTTTGAGGTCTGGTGGGGGAGGGGTGTGTGCAGATGAAGATCCCAAGGCTTAGAACTGGGGAGAGACTCACTCTAGGTGGTGGGTGGCTTGGCTGAGATCAGAGCCCAGATCCTCTGATGGTAATTCCTGATCGTAATTCGTATTTTTCTTCAGCCATCCTTGGTTGCTGCTTCCAAAGGAGGAGATATGTGGCTGCTTTAGTACATTGCTGATTTGTTTGCTCATTCATTCATTCATTCACTCAACAAACATTTTCTGAGGGGGAGGGAGGAGCTCACAGTTACTGATCAATAACCACGTGCATCAATTGCTTCATTTTGCGCTTATAACTCACCCTGTGAGGAAAGTTCTATTATCACCATTTTGCAAATGAAGAAAGAGAGGCTTCAAGGGCTGAAGATCAGCTAGGAAAGAGCAGAGCCAGGTGCAGATCTGATTCTGTGTGACCACAGGGCCTGTGTCCTGTAAGCTACATTTTCCCTTGGGCCAGCCCCTGAAGATGTCAGAATGATTCCTGGTATAACAGAGGTGTGCCCTTGCTGGGGAAGCCCAGAGGAAGAAGCACCTCCCTGGGTGCCCCCTCTTCCCTGCCCTGGCTGACTTCCAGGAAGCAAGAAGTGGGGGAGGGTGACTCACAGACAGATACTATCTGGGTATCTTGGAGCCAGAAGGAGAGACTCAGGCCAGCCTCAGGGTCCCCCAACTCCACAGGGATGTCCTAGGCCAGATGAGCAGAGACTGAGTCTCATCAATATAATATATAAACCTGGGATCAGGTGGGCCCCAAGTGAGAAAGAAAGTTGGGAAACTCTGATGCCCAGGCCACCCCCCCCATCTCTGGGGCCCTAGACCCTGTCCCTGACCTCTCCCCAGACAATGAGCTCCATTCATCCACCAATAAATGTACCTAGCGTGGTGCTAGCCTCCTTGTACTGGAAACCATGCGGAGCCTAGTGCAGAATTCCCCAGAGGTCAGGAAACTTGCTCCCTTTATTTGCCCCTCAAATCCTTCTGCTTCCTGGACAAATGGTAATGAAACCACTCCATGAGGGGAATTTTTAGAGGATATGACCAGAAGCACAGAGGCATGGCCAAGCCAGGGCACAAATGTCAAGCATCAGGGGAGGCCAGAATAGGAGGTAACTCATTTATTGAGCATGTTAGAAGTTTAACTGCTTTCAACCTCAAAGCTATACTGTGAGGTCAATGTTCATATCATTTCCATTTTATTGATGTGAAAACTAGGACTCACAGAAGGGAAATGATTAAACTATGGTGTTTTAAACCTTTATTTTATTTATTTATTTATTTATATTTTTTGGCCGCACCGCAAGGCATGCGGGATCCTAGTTCCCCAAGCATTGAACCTGTGCCCCCTGCAGTGGAAGCACGGAGTCCCAGCCACTGGACTGTCAGGGAAGTCCCTGAACTATGGTGTGTTATTGGTCCCAGGGAATCTAAGGGCTGGGAGTGGCTGAGGCTGGTGTGAGAGGGTTTGGAAGTGAAGGATGAGGGACAATGTGACTCTGTGTGTGTGTGTGTGTGTGTGTGTGTGTGTGTGTGTGTGTGTGTGTAATGCCTGAGGACCTGTACCCAGGGAGTTCCCAGCCCAGAAGGGAAAGAGAAATCAATAGCCATTATAATGAAATGTGATGTGTTACGGGAACCAGAGGTGGCACCTCTAACCCTTTCTGGGGTAGAGAAGTAAGACTAAGAGTGGCCAGCATTCACTGAGCTCTTATTATGGATCAGGCATTTTCCATTTAATCCTTACAAAAATGCTATGATGTAGTGCTAGGATTCGTTTTTTTCTTTTTTTTTTTAAACAGATGAGTGAACAGAGGCTTATGGAGGTGAAATTGTCTTGGGCAAGAATTGGCTGATAGCATTTTGCCAACTGTCTCTAGCTGCCATTAAAAGATGTGACTGGTTCCCAGAAGTTTTCAGGGTTAATGATATATCTGGAAGTCTGATATAGGTGGCTTCAAGCTGGGGTAAACTTGGGATGAGCTAGATGTGAACGGTTGCAATGACAGTGGTGCTATTTTGAGAAACATTTGATCTGATCTAATCAGCTGACTGTCTGGATTTCCTGTAGATACAGCTTTTTAGAGCTGTTGATCATGAATATCTGAAATTGTGCTACATTATTCACTGAATCTTCGCACCATGCTGGGAGCTATGTGCTTGAAATATTATCAGCTCCATTTACAGGGGAAGGACCTGAGGCTCAGAGAATGATAAGCTTGACCATGGTCGTGAAGCCAGGACAGAGACAGGATTTGAATGGAGGTTTGTCTGACGCCAGTCTGGTGTTAACCACTGTCCTTTCCCAAATACTTTATATCCTTTATCTCGCTGGGTGCTCACAAAAAGCTCTATAGGGTAGATGTGTTCTTGTCCTCATTTTATAGATGAGGCCCAAAGAGGGGAAGCAGTTTTACCAAATGTCACACAACCATTGAATAAAAAAGCTGAGCCATATGAGTCCAAGTTAAAATTATACAATGTATTTTCAAATCTGCCATCTCTGAGACCCATTAAAAATTGTTTTTATTGTGGTAAAAAACATGTAAGAGGGATTTACCCTCTTAACGATTTTTAAGTATTGTTAACTATATGCACTTGTTATACCACAGATGTCTGGAACTTTTTCATCTTGCATGACTGAATCTCTGTACACGTTGAACATCAACTCCCTGTTTCTCCCTCCCTCCAGCCCCTGGCAACCACCATTCTATTTTCTGTTTCTGTGAGTTTGATTACTTTAGAAACCTCATATAAGTAGAATCATTCAGTATTTGTCTTTTTGTGATTGGTTTATTTCACTTATTAATATCCTCAAGTTTCATCCATGTTGTAGCATAGGACAGGATTTCCTTCCTTTTTAAGGCTGCATAGTATTTCATTATACATATATACCACATTTTGTTTATCCATTCATCTGTTGATGGACATTTAGTTTGCTTCTACCTCCTGGCTATTGTAACTAGTGCTGCTGTGAACCTGGGTATACAAATACTTCTTCAAGATCCTGTTTTCAATTTTTTTTTGGAAATATACCCAGAGAGATTTCTAGATCATTTGGGAGTTCTATTTTTAATTTTTTGTGGAAACTCCATACTGTTTTCCATAGTGGCTGTGTCATTTTATATTCCCACTGACAGTGAGTGCATAAATGTTCCAATTTCTCCACATCCTCACTAACACTTGTTATTTTCTACTTTTATGATTGAGGCCATCCTAATGGGTGATATCTCATTGTGATTTTGATTTGCATTTCCCTGATGATTAGTGATGTTGAGCATCTTTTCATATGCTTTTTTCCCCCCCTGCCTCTTGGCAATTTTTTAAAAAATTTAGTTTATTGAAGTATAGTTGATTTATAATGTTGTGTTGATTTCTGCTCTACAGTACAGTGATTTAGTTTTATATATATATATATATATATATATATATATACATACATTCTTTTCCATATTACTTTCCATTATAATTTATCACAGGATATTGAATATAGTTCCCTGTGCTATATAGTAGGACCTTGTTGTTTATCCATTCTATATATAATAGTTTGCATCTGCTAATCCCAAACTCACAATCCATCCCTCCCCATCTTTTCATATGCTTGTTGGCCGTTTGTATATCTTTGGAGAAATGTTTCTTCAAGTCCTTTGCCCATTTTTAATTTTTTTTTGTTGTTATTGAGTTGTAAGAGTTCTTTATATATTCTGAATATTAATTCCTTATGTTATTTGCAAATATCTTCTACAGTTTGGTAGGTTGGCTTTTACTCTGTTGATTGTTTCCTTTGCTACACAGAAGTTTTTAAGTTTGATATAGTTCCAAATGTCTATTTTTCCTTTTGTTACCTGTGCTTTTGGTATCATACCCAAGTAATCATTGCCCATTCCAATGTCATGATGATTTCCCTCTAGGTTTTCCTCTAGGAATCTTATAGTTTCCAGTCTTATGTTTAGGTCTTTAATCCATTTTGAGTTAATTTTTGTATGTGGTTTAAGATAAGGGTCTATCTTCATGCTTTTGCATGTGGATATCCAGTTTTCCAAATACCATTTGTTGAAGAGACTATCCTTTCCTCATTGTGTAGTCTTGACACCTTTGTCAAAGATCATTTGACCGTATACGTAGGGATTCATTTCTGGGCTCTCTATTCTGTTCCGTTGGTCTTCATGTCTGTCTTTATGTCAATACCACACTCTTTTGATTATTGTACTTTGTAATATGTTTTGAAATCATTAAGTGTGAGGCCTCCAGCTTTGTTCTTCTTTCTCAAGATTGTTTTGACTACTGGGGGTACTTTGAGATTCCTTATGAATTTTAGGATTATTTTTTCTATTTCTACAAAAAATGCCATTGGGATTTTAATAGGGCATTGAATCTGTAGATCACTTTGGGTAGTATGGACATTTTAGCAATATTAAGTCTTCCAATCCATGACCGCAGGATGTCTTTCCAATTATCTGTGTCTTCTTTAATTCCTTTTAGCAATATTTTGTAGTTTTCAGTGTACAAGTTTTTTGCCTCCTTGGTTAAGTTTATTCCTAAGTATTTTATTCTTTTTGATGGTATCGTAAATGGGATTACTTTCTGAATTTCCTTTTCTCTTAGGCCCATTTTTAAATCTTCATTTTACCAGTGAAGAGACAGAGACACAGAGTCATGGGGTGAGTTTAGTGTTTGAACCAGGATTTGATTCCAGCTTCAATGCTGCCTGGCAGGAGTTAGATGAATGCAGAGCAGTCCCTCCCCTGCCTTTGCCCTGTTCAATTCCCCACTTTGGGGAGCAAAGGTAAAAGCAGGGCCCCAGGTCGAAGGCAACTCTCCCCGGGGCCTTGCAGCCTCTGAAGCACCTGTTCTCAGACAATAGGACAGGTCTGTGAGTGGATGAGTTGGCCAAGGAGTGGTTTGCTTCCACCAGGGGCCACAGCTTGGCCTGGGAGAGACAGGATGGGCCTTGGAGTTCAAAATCTCACTGGCCACTTCCCAGCTATGTGACTGTGGACAAGTCTGTTTCCTTCCCTGACCTCACTTTTTTTGCTGGAAAAATGGGCATTATGTAAAACTCACCTTGCAAGGCTGATTTGAGGAGGAAATATGATCATGGGTAAGAGGTGTCTGTTTGTTTAATCAGTGAATGATGTCCAGTGCCCTGAGCTTAGGTGAGCTGGCTCTGGCTCCCCTCCAGTCATGCTCTCCCCCACAGAGCACGGAGTCCTTGGATCCAGGAGGGAGTACCCACTTGGAGCCAGTGCCCCTCCCATGCTCCCAGGCTTGCCAGGCTGCGAGGAGCTGCTGTTTCATGGAATGTGCATGAATTTAGATATGACTGATTTATAGCTTATAAATATTTAGACATTTGTACTCTTGACCCCAAATGGCCCCACAAATGTTAGGGGCCAGTCTGACTGGTAAACCCAACGTCCCAACCCACAGTCCACACTGGGGAAGTAATCAGCACATAATTCCTTCTGCCCAGATCTCAGTGGTCCCTCTGACTGTCCAGCTGAGGATGGGAGCCCTTTCTCTAGGTCCCCTAGGGGCTGGGATTGTTTGCAGACAGTATGGGAATGGCAGTCAGTGGGGGTTGGGACTGAATACTCTGCAGGGCAGAGGGTGGGAGATACAGATGGTAGAATTCTTCTTGTCTCCATAAATATTTATGCCCCCCTAGCCCACCCCCCAGCTAAATGCTGGGCCTGGGCCTGCTGCCCGGCCTTGATCCATCCGGGAGCCCTGCCCACGTGTTAAGCTGAGTGGTCTGAGTCGCCTCTTCCTTCTCCCTCCGAATGCTCCTTCCCTTCCTGAGGCGTTGAAAGCTTTGTTGGCATTAGCCCAACACCCTGTCTGGAGCTGGCAGGAAAGCCAGTATGTGGTTTAGAGTCCCTGGGGTCACTGGTGATCCACAGTCCCCTCCCCTGGCTCCAAGTGACTGGGCCAATAGTGAGAGGAAAGCCTGGCCATTTGTGGCTACTTTGCATGCTTATCTTTGGAAACATTGTTTGCCTTATAAGATTTTGCAGATGAAGAAGCTGAGGCTCAGAGAGGTGAAATCACTTGCCCAAGGTCACACAGCAAGTAAATGGCAGAGCCAGTTAAGAACCCAGGTCTTTCTGACTCCAGAGGCCTTTTCCCTACCCTGCCTTTTCCCCCCAGAGAGACTGGACACCTTTCCTTCATACTAGTTTCCTCTGAATAATTGTCAGGGCTTGGTCATTCGTTCATTCAGTCTTTAATGTCTGACACTGAAGATAAAGAGATAAAAAAGATCTAGTCTCTGCCCTCAAGAAGCTCTCAGCCTGGCGAGGAAACATCCACAGAAATCAATATTTACAACATACAGTGTCAGATGCTATGCTGAGGAATGTGCCCAGTACCATGGCAACCCAGAGAAGGAGGCAACTCATTCTGCCTGGGGCAAACAGAGAAGGCATCCCAGAGGAAGCACTCTTTAGATTAGGTCTTCAAAGATGAGTAAGATTTTGCTAGGTAAAGCAATAGGCAAAAGGCATTCTCAGTAGGGGCCACAGCATGTGCAAAGGCACAGAGGTTTGCGGAGAAATCGTTTTTAGAGAAGCAGCAAGAAGTTCATTGTGGCTGGAGGAGAGGGCGAGTGGTAGCAGAGGCTGGTGGGAGATGAGCTGGGGAAAGAGCTTGCACTTGGTCCTGGGCAATGGGGAGCCATGGAAGGTGTTAGAACAGGCAAGTACGTGGCTGACAGCGCGTGGAGGCACAGCTCTGCTCAAAATTCAGTGTGCGCGCGAATCACCGGAGAATCTTGTTAAAATACAGATGCTGAAACAGCGGGTCTGGGGTAGAGTCAGGTTCTACATCTCTAACAAGCTCACAGGTGATGTTGATGCTGCTGGCGCAAGGACCGCACTTTGAGTAATGAGGTTGTAGAGGGCTCACTCTGCCTTGTCTGGAGGCTGCTCTGGGGGGCAGGCAGCCACTGGTGCTCTTTTGTCACTGGAGAGATCAGGCCTCTACCATCTTCTTGGGTCAGCCCTCTTGCAGCCCTCACAAAAGAGTCAATCTTGTTAGTTGCTAGATATTTGTTCACTAGACAAATGTTTGTTAAGCTCCTACTCTGGCCAAGCTTGTGTTGGGTGCTGGGGATGGAGAGAGGAATTGGAAATGCTACTTTCTGGTCCATGTCGCCACCATCTCTTGCCTCTGACATAGTCTCTCTGCTTCCACTCTTGTCCTCTACCACCTATTCTCTGCCCAGCAGCTGGAGAGAGTCAGATCCTGCTGCTCATGTGCTTGACATAGTCCAGCGGCTCTCTGATGTCTATAGAATAAAACCCAAACTCCTTACCATGGCGTAGGAGTGATTTGGGGTCTGTTGCCCTCAGATCTCATCTTACTCTTCCCATTTCTCTGGGGACACTGACCCTTCAGTTCCCCGAACGTGACACATTTATTTTTAGCTCAGAATATGATGAACTTATTCCCACTGCAGGCCCTTTGCACGTGATACCCTTTGCCTGGAATATGCTTCTTCTAGATTTTCGCTTGACTTATTCCTTCTCACTCTTTAGATTTTAGCCAGGGGAAGACACAGGTTTTGTAGGACTCTGAAGCTTATACAATATGTGGGCCCTTCTTTAAGAGATACCAAATTATAAATATATAGTTAGAAACAAGGCCTAGGAAGGGGTCTTAAAGCTTAATTCCTTGGCTTCATGGTAGATCTGCCTCTAGTTTCATTTATATGTCACCTCCTCTGAGAAGCCTTCCCTGGTCACTCTATTTTAAGTAGCCCTCTATCCAATCTTCATCATGTCACGATTTTTATTTCTTTTATTGAATTCATCACAATTTGAAATTACCTTGTTCATTTATCTCTGTACTTATTTTTGTCTGTTTTCCATGACTAGAGTATAAGCTCCTCAAGGGCCAGAATCTTGCCTGTTTTATTCCTGCAGTGTCCCTAACACAGTGCCGGGCACTCAGCAGGGTGTCAGGTGAATGAATGGACATGGTCTCATTCCTCAAGAAGCTAAGGCCTAGTGGCAGGAGGACACACACAGGCAATTTCAGTGAGCTTTGGGAGCCCAGGGGATGGGCACTTAACCAGGTCTTGGGGGAGAGGCAGGATGTGAAAGAGTCGGAGAGGCTTAAGAAAAACTACCTGGAGGAAAGGAGGCCTGAGCAGCCTTAAAGGATGATCAGTAGTCAGCTGGGCAGAGAGAGGGAGGGGAGCATGAATGAAG
Organism: Balaenoptera acutorostrata; assembly: GCF_949987535.1. Classification (NCBI taxonomy): domain Eukaryota; kingdom Metazoa; phylum Chordata; class Mammalia; order Artiodactyla; family Balaenopteridae; genus Balaenoptera; species Balaenoptera acutorostrata. The sequence goes on along the minus strand of NC_080064.1, from coordinate 22,328,158 downwards.
GCGTGGATGTATGAGCCCCCAGACCCAGAGGAGACTAGGCTGGTTACATTTTGGGTGATTTCAAGGGTTCTATTGATGCAAAGGGACATCTGGGCATTATGTTTGGGATGAGGGCCAAGGGAGTGGGAGTCACCTGGGGACCTGTGACTGGAGAGAAGGCAGCAGAAGTAGGAAGGGCCTGGGTGGTGGGTATTGGAGGCTCCAAGGACGAGGCTACTGGCAAAGGCAGGGGTTCCGCCCAAGACGTCCACACTGATTCTGGTCCTGTATCTGAAAGGAAGAGGCCTACCTCTGCTGGGCCTCCTGTGAGGGCTGTGTGGACTGGGGAGGCTCTGGGTTAGGACGGACCTGAGTACACATTGTCGCAGGTTGGGTTCCTGGGAAGCTGCTTCTCACTTGAGATTAGCACACCAGCATGTTTTTCCTGGAATATTTTAAAGCAAAACTGAGATATTGTGTAATCCTACCTATAAATTCTTCAGTATGTGTGTATAATAGATAAGAAATTAAAAATCTAAAAGTGTATAAGCAGTATATCACGATCACAGCCTCACAAAATTAGCATCAATTTCTTTTCTTTTTTTTCTGGCTGTGCCTTGCAGCTTGCGGGATCTTTGTTCCCTGACCAGTGCCGAGTCCTAACCACTGGACTGCCAGGGAATTCCCAGCATCGATTTCTTAATTGCATCTAATACTTTGTGTTTGAGTTCTCCCAGTTGTCTAACAAATGTATATATATATTTTTTACAGTTAGTTTGTTTAAATCAAGATACACACAAAGGTCCACACACAGCCTTTATTTGCTTAACTCAGCTTCTCGAACGAGAATTTGACATTTCCACTTCCTTGCCTCTCATTCACTCCTGAACGCATGCTTAGGAAACTATGTCCATCTGATCAGGGAGATAGATTTCTGAGTGACCCTGTGCAATGTTTGCTTTCCTGTCTTCATTGTGCTGGATCTCGCTGAGGCTTTTCACACCGTTGGCCACTTGCTGCCACACTCTTGAAACTTTCCTCTGTCGGGTCTTGCGTGGTGGTCCCCTGGTCCTCCTCCTACATCTTGACCATCCTGTTCCTACCTGCAGTGAACATTGTGGGACATGACTCTTTTTGAATTATGGTTTTCTCAGGGTATATGCCCAGTAGTGGGATTGCTGGGTTGTATGGTAGTTCTATTTTTAGATTTTTAAGGAACCTCCATACTGTTCTCCATAGTGGCTGTATCAATTTACATTCCCACCAACAGTGCAAGAGGATTCCCTTTTCTCCACACCCTCTCCAACATTTATTGTTTGTAGATTTTTTGATGATGGCCATTCTGACCGGTGTGAGGTGATACCTCATTGTGTTTTGGTTTGCATTTCTCTAATGATTAGTGATGTTGAGCATCCTTTCATGTGTTTGTTGGCAATCTGTATATCTTCTTTGGAGAAATGTCTATTTAGGTCTTCTGCCCATTTTTGGATTGGGTTGTTTGTTTTTTTGATATTGAGCTGCATGAGCTGCCTGTAAATTTTGGAGATTAATCCGTTGTCAGTTGCTTCATTTGCAAATATTTTCTCCCATTCTGAGGGTTGTCTTTTCATCTTGCTTATGGTTTCCTTTGCTGTGCAAAAGCTTTTAAGTTTCATTAGGTCCCATTTGTTTATTTTTGTTTTTATTTCCATTTCTCTAGGAGGTGGGTCAAGAAGGATCTTGCTGTGATTTATGTCATAGAGTGTTCTGCCTATGTTTTCCTCTAAGAGTTTTATAGTGTCTGGCCTTACATTTAGGTCTTTAATCCATTTTGAGTTTATTTTTGTGTATGGTGTTAGGGAGTGTTCTAATTTCACTCTTTTACATGCAGCTGTCCAGTTTTCCCAGCACTACTTATTGAAGAGGCTGTCTTTTCTCCATTGTATATTCTTGCCTCTTTTGTCAAAGATAAGGTGACCATATGTGCGTGGGCTTATCTCTGGGCTTTCTATCCTGTTCCATTGATCTATATTTCTGTTTTTGTGCCAGTACCATATTGTCTTGATTACTGTAGCTTTGTAGTATAGTCTGAAGTCAGGGAGCCTGATTCCTCCAGCTCCGTTTTTCTTTCTCAAGATTGTTTTGGCTATTCGGGGTCTTTTGTGTTTCCATACAAATTGTGAAATATTTTGTTCTAGTTCTGTGAAAAATGCCATTGGTAGTTTGATAGGGATTGCATTGAATCTGTAGATTGCTTTGGGGAGTATAGTCATTTTCACAATGTTGATTCTTCCAATCCAAGAACGTGGTATATCTCTCCATCTGTTGGTATCATCTTTAATTTCTTTCATCAGTGTCTTATAGTTTTCTGCATACAGGTCTTTTGTCTCCTTAGGTAAGTTTATTCCTAGGTATTTTATTCTTTTTGTTGCAGTGGTAAATGGAAGTGTTTCCTTAATTTCTCTTTCAGATTTTTCATCATTAGTGTATAGGAATGCAAGAGACTTCTGTGCATTAATTTTGTATCCTGCTACTTTACCAGATTCATTGATTAGCTCTAGTAATTTTCTGGTGGCATCTTTAGGAGTCTCTATGTATAGTATCATGTCATCTGCAAACAGTGACAGTTTTACTTCTTCTTTTCTGATTTGGATTCCTTTTATTTCTTTTTCTTCTCTGATTGCCATGGCTAGGACTTCCAAAACTATGTTGAATAATAGTGGTGAGAGTGGACATCCTTGTCTTCTTCCTGATCTTAGAGGAAATGGTTTCAGTTTTTCACCATTGAGAATGATGTTGGCTGTGGGTTTGTCATATTTGGCCTTTATTATGTTGAGGTAGGTTCCCTCTATGCTTACTTTCTGGAGGGTTTTTATCATAAATGGGTGTTGAATTTTGTCGAAAGGGAAGCGCAGAGTCTTAACAATTGGATTGCCAGGGAAGTCCATTCTCTTTTAATGTTGGGCTCTTCAGGGTGTAACCCTGGATCCTCCTGGGTGTTTCTCAGGCACTCCACCTGTGATATGGCCCCCACGAAGTTCATCCTCTACGCCCCACACTCTTCCTCCTCTGTTTCATCTCTGTGAAGACAGACACCACCCAGCTCCAGTCATCTGGGCCAGAAAACCTGGCCATCCGTGTCTCCTCCCTTTCTCTCAACCACTATCCCGTGCATCTGTAAGTTCTGTCCATTCCATCTCCCAAATCATTCTCACAGCCATCCATTTCCATCCACTCTGCCATGTTCCAAGCTTCCCTTTGGTGCTCTGGACAGTTGCAGTTATCTCTTTGTTATCTCCCTGCCTCTGACCTGAGGCCCCTCCAATTCATTCTGTACACAACGTCAAAGTCATATTCCATAAACCTGAAACTCCACATCCTCCAATGACTCCCCATTTCCAGCAGAATCAAATACAAACTCCTTTAGCCTAGTATGCAAGACTCTACTTCAGTTGACTGATGCTTGCTTTGTAGGTCCTGTCTCTCCTCACCACCACCCCACCCACCTTTTAAGTTTTAGCCAAACCAAACTTCTCAAGTTCCCTGAGAACAAGGCACATCCTCTCCTGTTCTTCCAGACGTCTTCCTCTCTCCCAGCTGCATCTGGCTAACTCCTTGTCTTCCTTCAGCATAAGCAGGAGTCATTCCTCACCGTCAAGTCTGGGTCACGGGCACCACTCAGAATGACCCTGACATCTAGAACCTCCACCATCCTAACACTTAGCACCTATTTTTCTGAATCTCTCTCTTGAGAAATGGCCTGTGAGCCACAGAAGGACAAAGACGAGGTCTGTTCTCAGAGGCCTCAGGACTCTGCCCAGGCTGGCAGCAGTGAGCTTGTCCAGTGAAGGCATGAATAAGTGACTGAATGGGTGAGCTGGGCTATTCTGTGTGTGCCCCATTCACATGGTGAGACTATTTAAAAAAAAAAAAACCAATTAATACCAAAAAAACCCCCAAACCCCCCAAAATCCATGATGAACAAAATACCAAAAGTTTAAATGAAGACAGGATCATAATAGTGCCAGGCAGGGCCGTATTAGAGCCTGGGGCAAAAGGAAGCATCAGTAATACTGATTTTGATTCTTCAAATGATTGCAAATGATCTTCAAATGATCCAAATATTATTTATCTTGATTACTGAGGCTTTTGGCGCTCCCTTAAATTTTGCACCCAGGTGAGCACCTCACGAGCCTTATTCAAATCCTGATCCTCATGGGAAGACTTTCTCAACAGGCTTGGGCAGGGGTGGTATAAGGGGCAGGGCCCAGGAGGATGTCCTGAGTGGAGTCCTTTGCCTGGAGAAGGATAGTTTCTGGAGGACAGTTGTCCCTACTCCACTGTGCTGGAGCCTAAACCCAAGAAGAGGACAGGACTTACTTAGGGGTGGGGATAGGGTGTTGGGGGTGGATAGGGATGTGACTTCCTCAAAGACCCAGATGAGCACCACACACCTCCCAGCTGTGGGCTGCTCCCCACCCCCGCCTCTCAGGCCCCAGGAACAGGGTCCCGTAAGGCAAGGCACGAGGGTCCAGCAGGAAAAAGAAACAAGGCCAGTCCCAGATGAATGGGAGTCTTAGGCTCAAAGGAAATGGGGGGACGGGGCGGGGTGGTGAACTGAAATTGTGGAGCATTGATTTTCAAATTTTCTGGTCTCAGGATCTCTTTATATTCTTAAAAATTATTGAGGGCCCCAGAGAACTTTTGTTTACATGGGTATATCTACCAATATTTACCCTCTTCAAAATTAAAACTAAGACATTCTAAAAATTTTTGTTTTTAAATGTAAAAACCAATAATAAACTCGTTTCATGTTAACATAAATAATGTTTTTAGTGGAAAATAACTAAAGTTTTCAAAACATAAGCAATTTAGGGAGAAGAGTAACATTGATTTACATTTTTTTTTTGCCAATCTCTTTAATGTTGGGTTTAATAGAAGACAGCTGGATTCTCATATTCACTTCCACACTCAGTCTATTGTGATATGTTGTTTTGGTTAAAGTATATGAAGAAAATCTGCCCTCACACAGATGTATGTGTCTTTGTAAAGGGAGGAATATTTTAATGGCTTTTTCAAATAATTGGTGATACTCTTCTTTGATTCTACATCAGAACTCCACAAATGGTAGTTTCTTAAAAGTTAGTTGCGGGCTTCCCTGGTGGCGCAGTGGTTGAGAACCTGCCTGCTAATGCAGGAGACGCAGGTTCGGGCCCTGGCCTGGGAAGATCCCACGTGCCGCGGAGTGGCTGGGCCCGTGAGCCACAGTTGCTGAGCCTGCGCGTCTGGAGCCTGTGCTCCGCAGCGGGAGAGGCCGCGATGGTGAGAGGCCTGCGCAGCGCGATGAAGAGTGGCCCCCACTTGCCACAACTAGAGAAAGCCCTCGCACAGAAACGAAGACCCAACACAGCCAAAAATAAATAAATTAATTAATTAATTAATTTAAAAAAAAAAGTAACTGAAGTGAAAAACCAATTGAGGACACAAAACAAGGCAAAAATATTAAAAAAAAAAAAAAAAAAAAAAAAAAGACTGAACCCTCACAATGGAATAAGAGCTATATTCTGGCAGTTTAAAAAAAAAAAAAAAAAAAAAAGTTAGTTGCAATGTATACTGAATCATATCAACAAACTTTTTGTCATCCGTGAACAAGGCAATGTATTGGTCTATCTTGCCCTTTGAATCTTTTACCTCTATGTAATTTTGAAACATCATACTTTCCTCATTTGAAAAATATTGGTTCACTGCGATATACAGGTCTTCCAGATATTGACCTTTCATTATAAGATATCAAAAAATTGTATTAATTAATATCACTACCAATCTCATCAGAAAATTCTTTGATATTGGAAAGCTGTCAAGCTCATGCTGGTAGATACAGATTTTCCAAAAATTTTGATCTTTTCTTGAAAGTTCAAATTTTAATCATGGCAGCAAAATCCCATCATTGGTTTTCCTTGAAGTGACAGGATCACTTTATATAGTGACTTTTTGAGAAAAAGTCTGCCAGATACCCAAGTCTCTGAAAAGCCATAGTTTGCCAGTCATTTTTTCAAGTGATAATGATGATCCAAAATACAGCTCAGCTCACAACTCAAACAATGTCATTGGTTCTTTTTCTGAAGACAACCACTCTACTCCAGTTTGCAGCAGAGATGTTTCATGTGTATTTCCCATTCCGATACACAGATTATTAAAAAGATGTGTACTGGGCTTCCCTGGTGGCGCAGTGGTTAAGAATCCGCCTGCCAATGCAGGGAACACGGGTTCGAGCCCTGGTCCGGGAAGAGCCCTCGAGCCACAACTACTGAGCCCATGTGCTACAACTACTGAAGCCCACGTGCCTAGAGCCCGTGCTCCACAACAAGAGAAGCCACCGCAATGAGAAGCCCGCTCACTGCAACGAAGAGTAGCCCCCGCTTGCCACAACTAGAGAAAGCCTGTGTCCAGCAACAAAGACCTAATGCAGCCAAAAATAAATAAGAATTTAAAAATTTGTAAAAAAAATAAAAAAATAAAGTGAAATTGGCTTTTTCTTTTTTAATTTTTTTACACTGAATGCATAGCTGTGAAGGATATGACTCCTATGATAGTTTGGTGTCCCTGCCTTGATTGGTGCTAAGGAGCCAGCAGTTTTGCGCACCCTTTTGTACTGTCAGCGCAAATGTCAGTCAACTCAGTGAAAAAGACAAATAATGTCTTGGTATTATTATGATGATCATTTTGACCTCATGGATTCCCTGAAAATTTTCAGAGATAGACCTCCTCTCTCATCCCTCGTTTACATGGACCACCCTTTGAGAGTTATTATCTTACACCTTTGGGATCAGATGGCAGGGTCACCTTTAGGAGTAGAAAAGATCCCAGCTGAGTAGAAGCTAGCAATTTGCTGCTGAGGAAGCAGAATAAAAGTATGTAATTCAAATCAACTATGTAATTCACAGTGCGACTTGAGGGTGAGTTTTTTGTTTTTAAAGGAATCGCAATGATTTCTTGGAATAATGGAACCTACATTTATTTAATTAACATAGACAAACCACCACCATATACTAAATAGAACAAAGAACAAAATTTTTCTCAATCAAGAGAAAAATTCTAATTACAGCCAGTGGTTTCTTTAAACTCACCTGTAAGTATCTATAGACTTCTTCAAGTGTTTCCACTGCTCTGGGGCTCCCTAAGGGGTGGGTGTAATTAACAAGGCTTATTACCCATTCCTTTTATTTATCGATTCATGGTGCTGGGAATAGTGTTGATTAGGCAGACAAGGTCCTTGATCTGCCGGTGCTCACAGTCACGTGGGAGAGTGTGAAACAGTCATACAAACATGAATACGATTACAATTGTGCTAAGATTTAAGAAGAAGTACGGGGAGCTTTGAGATGGGACCTGACCTGACCTGGAGGTCATTGAAGACCTCCCTGAAGAAGTGAAATTCAGCTAAGGTCTGAAACATGAGTTGGAGTTGGCCAGGTGTCAGTGGGGTGTGGATAGGGAAGCATGTTCAAGGCAGTGGCATGGCTATGTGTGCAGGCTGAAGCAGGAGAGTTCTGGGTGGGTTTGAAGACCCACCTGGGAAGTCCATTTTGGCTGGAGCCTGGTGAGAAGGTGGCATGAGATGAGGGTGGAGTGGCAGCCAGAGGTCAGGGCAAGGGCCATCAGGTGGCCTTTTATCCAGTTCCTGGAACCTACCAATCTCTTTCCTGCCCCAGTGCTAGACTCATGCAGATCCCTCTGCCTGGAACTCTCTTCCTAGGCTCTTCTTTCAGGCCTCAATGGAAATGTCACCTCCTTTCAAAGTAGATATCTTGGGACTTCCCTGGTGGCACAGTGGTTAAGAATCCGCCTGCCAATGCAGGGTACACGGGTTTGATCCCTGGTGGGGGAAGATCCCACATGCCACAAAGCAACTAAGCCCATGCACCACAACTACTGAGCCTGCGCTCGAGAGCCCGTGAGCCACAATCACCGAGCCAATGTGCTGCAACTACTGAAGTCCACGTGCCTAGAGCCCATACTCCACAGCAAGAGAAGCCACCGCAATGAGAAGCCCGCTCACTGCAACGAAGAGTAGCCCCCACTCGCCACAACTAGAGAAAGCCCGTGCGCAGCAACAAAGACCCAATGCAGCCAAAAATAAATAATAAATAAATAAATTTATATTAAAAAAAGTAGATCTCTGTTTTCTTCTCCATGTCAGCACCCTATTTTCTTCGTATAGCAGCTATGTTTGTTTACACTGCTTTTGTCTATCGCCCCCACGAGACTCTAAGTTCCCTGAGGGCAAGGTCCTGTCGGTCATGTTCACTCTGCCTCTCCTGTGTTTGGCAGTGAGCCTGACACACAGCTGGTGTTCAGAAATATTTTTGGTTGAATGTATGAATGAACAAATGAAGACAGAGCTAGATTTGAGATCCTGGCTCCATCCCTTAATGCTGTGTGACCTTGGACAAGTCACATAACCACCCTATACTCTGTTTCCTATTCTGTAAAATGGGGATCTTACTTCCTATCTCAAAGGGCTTGTGCGAGACTCAAAGGAGGTAATGCGTGTGGAAGCACTGAGCAGGGTGCCTGGCTCCAAAAGAGGTGCTCTTAAGTGTTAATTGTCTTCCTTGCTTCTCACTGCCTATTCCCTGCTCTTTTCACTCTACTATGATATATGATGAGCCTTGGGCCTTGCTTAATCCCAAGTCTCTTGCCATCCCATCCCCCTCAGCTGCAACACAAACATAAGAGGGGCTTCCAGGCTCACGTGATGGCAACATAGTGGGAGGGACAAGAGAGGAGGGAGGAACTGGTTTTTCTGGACAGTGGATGGGGACAAAGAACTGTTGAAAATGAACCAGACTTTGGGTAGTGCGATTATGGCTACTTTTAATCTTCTTTCATGTACAGTTGAATCTTGAACAACACAGGAATTAGGGGCGCCACCCTCCCTGCAGCTGAAAATCTGCTTATAACTTTACAGTTGGCTCTCCTTCTGTGGGGTTCCGTACCTGTGGATTCATCCAACCACGGGTCGTGTAGTATTGTATTTTTGTACTGTATTATATTAATTGTATTGTATTGTATTAATCAAAAAAAATCCATGTATAAGTGGACCCACACAGTTCAAACCTGTGTTGTTCAAGGGTCAACCATACTTAAAACAAACAAACAAACACCTTTTTGTTTTGAAATAATTTTAGGCCTTCAAAAAAGTTGCAAGATAGTACAAAGAGTTCATTATATGCCCTTCACCCAACATTCTCAATTTATAAAACCATAGTACAATGATCAAAACCAGGAAATGAACATGGATACAGTATTATCTAAATTATAGACCTTATTTGAACTTCACCCGTTTTCCCCTAACAATATTTCTGTTCCCGGGTACAATCCAGGATCCTACTTTGCACTTAGTTGTCCTATGTCTCCTTTATATCCTCTGATCTATGATAGTTCCTCAGTCTTTCCTTGTCTTTCATGACCTTGACACTATTGAGCAGTCATTTTGTAGAATGTTGCACAATTTGGCTTTGATGTTTTCTCATGGCTAAATTGAGATTATGCATTTTTGGCAAGAATACCACAGAAGTAGTGTTGTGTCCTTGTCAGTACATCGTACCAGGGGTACATGATGTTGACATGTCTTACTAATGATGATGCTACTCTTGTTCACTTGGTTAAAGTATTGTCTATTGGGCTTCTCCACTATATATTTTTCTTTTAAAATTATACTTAAAAATTTTAAATTACTAAAGCAATGCACACTCCTAAAAAGTTTAAACAAACAAAAAAAAATGTAAAGTAATTATACTTCCAACCAAGCCCACCTCACCTTCCCAGAGGTTTCACCACTGTCATCGCTTTGAGGGGTATCCTTCTAGATCATTTTCTATATCATATACAAGTATATAACGGGGTCATACCAACTTTTTTGTTTTGTTTTGTTTTACTTAACAATATTATCCAGGGACAACTTTACATGGCAGTACAATCAGATCTAACTCATCCTTTCTAATATATAGCTACTATTTCATTCTCTGGGTGACTCTAATATACATCTGTGTATTTTCTAGATTTCGTATGAGCACGTGAATTATTTTTTAACATAAGACATTTTACCATCAAAATTTTTATCTCAAATTTCATCAATAGAAAAATACTCAAGTTTTGTCAGAAATTAAAAACCGTAGAATTTAAATTTTTAAAAAAATTTAAATTTCCATCTGTTTCATCACCAGGAATAGATTGTCTAAAACTCTAAGTCAAAACAAGCTAGAGAATAAAAAAGTATATTTTTAAATGGAACAAGAGAAAAGAAACTGAATTGCCACTGATTTTATTGACTGTCAGAGGCCATTCATTTAAAAAACACACCATTATTTTATGTAGGAAGAAAAAAATTGCCAATTAATTGGAAAATGCCATCAACTTTAGAGTGTTTAAAATGTGCAAAATGGGAGTCTTGGAACTGAGTAAATAAGATAGTTCCTTGTTAGCCCTTCATTAACCAGAATTTCTGTGTGGTCTTCCAGGCACAGGTAGGATCTTATGACCAGCTGCCCATTCGAGCCCACAGTGATGGAGGCAAATGATTCCTCTCGTGTGGATTCTGAGTTCCGATACACCCTCTTCCCAATTTTTTACAGCATCATCTTTGTGTTGGGGGTCCTCGCCAACAGCTATGTGCTGTGGGTCTTTGCCCGCTTGTACCCTTCCAAGAAATTCAATGAGATAAAGATCTTCATGGTGAACCTCACCATGGCTGACCTGCTCTTCCTGGTCACCCTGCCCCTGTGGATCATCTACTACTACAACAAGGGCAACTGGATTCTTCCTGAATTCCTGTGCAACCTGGCTGGCTGCTTCTTCTTCATTAACACTTACTGCTCAGTGGCCTTTTTGGCCGTCATCACTTATAACCGCTTCCAGGCTGTAACACAGCCCATCAAGACCGTTCAGGTCACCACCCGCAAGCGTGGCATCCTTTTGTCCCTGATCATCTGGGTGGCCATTGTGGCCGCCGCATCCTACTTCTTCGTCCTGGACTCCACCAACACAGTGCCCAACAAGACTGGCTCGGGCAACACCACACGCTGCTTTGAGCACTACAAGAAGGGCAGCATCCCGGTCCTCATCATTCACGTCTTCCTCGTGTTCAGCTTCTTCCTCGTCTTCCTCATCATCCTCGTTTGCAACCTGGTCATCATCGTCACGCTGCTCACACAGCCGGTGCAGATGCAGCGCAGTGCGGAGGTCAAGTGCCGGGCACTCTGGATGGTCTGCACGGTCCTGGCTGTGTTCATCATTTGCTTTGTGCCCCACCACATTGTACAGCTGCCCTGGACCCTGGCTGAGCTGGGCTTCCAGAACAGCAACTTCCACCAGGCTATTAATGATGCACATCAGGTCACTCTCTGCCTCCTTAGTACCAACTGTGTCTTAGACCCCATCATCTACTGCTTCCTCACCAAGAAGTTCCGTAAGCACCTCACGGAGAAGTTCTACAGTATGCGCAGCAGCCGGAAATGCTCCCGGACCACCATGGAGACAGGCACCGAAGTGGTCATGCCGCTCAAACAGGTCCCTGTCAATTCCCTCAAAGATTAGTCCCGGATTGTTGGAACCCAGAGGCCTATCCTCCATGGACATCATGGAGTGACCTGGGGGAGGAAGGGGTGTCTGATGTGGCCCTGGCACCTCCTCCCTGGGCAGTGGTGGCCCATTAGGTATGGAGGCTACCTCACCAAGGTGTCGATGCTGGCAGAGCCAGACTGCTGGGAAATCCAGAACTTGAATGAGCCCTTTCAGCCACCTTTGGGCACATGCCATAATAACCTTGGTTGGTAACCTCATCCTGAGCGCCTGAGTCTGATAGTTCTGGAAGGAGTGTCAGGGCCGGGGCGGTCCTTGGGGGTTCACACTGAGCCACCCCATTCACCCTAGCAGGACAGCAGTCCCAAATGCGTAAGTCCTAAAGTTTTGGGCAACCCCTCCCTTTATCACTAAAAAGTCAGAGAAGGGGTTTTGGAAAAGGGATGCTTCCCTGGCCGTGTGGCACTGTCTTTGGGACAGACTTCTGAGCTAGAATGGTGCCACCCAGTCTCTACCTGAAGGCACAAGGTCTTTGTGACACTTCTTAGGGGAAGTGGCTTGGTGGAACCTTCTCCCGAGTCATGCAACAACCTGTACTGAGTGGTGAGCAGAGAAGATAAAACATGCAGAGACCGAAAGCTAGGACGGGGAGCCTGTCTCCTGGGACAGATGTGTGTTTCCACACAGGCCTCACCTCAGGCCTGGGGCAGCTCTGGGGCAGTGGGAGACACACAACACCCACATCCACTTTCTGTCTCAACAAGGGACCCCGATGAAGAAACTCCTGCAGGACAGCCACCCACTGTGGGTGGGCAAAGTCCCCTCAAAGCCGAATTGGGGCCCTCCAGGCCACTGCGATGCCCAGAGGCTTCCGTGGGAAAGGACGGTTAGGCTGAGAAGTGCCTGCAGGAAGGCCTCCAGAGCGGAAGGATCCCGTCAGCTCCGCTCCCCACCCCACCTTCTGGGGGGCCCCTCTGACGTAGCTGCCACGAGCTGAGAAGAGCAACTAGAATCCCAAGGGCAGGCAGGCACTTTGAGCTCTGGGTGCAGAAGAGAGGTGAAAACTTCTCTCGAGGAGTTCTAGATGCCTGAGCCTCCTCTCGCACCCTGAGCACCTGCAGTGTGAACCTGACAGCCTCAGACCCAGGGGCTTGGAGGAGCCTTCCCTGGTTTCCAGAAATCATCTTCCCTTCCAGCCAGTGACCCCACAAAGCTGGGATCCTCGTTTCCCGCATACTGGGCTGATTTTGATAAATGCCTCCCAATGGGCCAGAGACCTGCTTGGGTCTGGGATGGCAGCTGTGGGCTGGACTTAGCAGGTGGTGACTAGGTGGATAGTGCAGCGGACTTGAACTTCGGTGTCACACAGACCCAGGTTCAAGCTGTGGCTTTGTCACTTCCTGCCCAGGGCCTATGAACTGAATTTCCGGCCTCATAGAGTTATGAGGAGCAGAAACCTCTTGGTCAGGCTGACTGCTCATCCCAGATTCTCCCGTCTTCTGAGAATTTGTTCCCCCCTAACCCTCCGATAGGAGCTGAAGGGATGAGAGGTGAGCGTCTGGCTCTGGTGGGGCCAGTCAGGTTCTCGCTTGGGAATAAGTAGCAAGATTCAGGGATGCTCTTTCAGGCTCTGCAGGCCACTTACCGGAACACATTTAAACTCTGGAGCTGTGTGTGCGTGTGTCTGCGTGTGAGGTGTGTGTGTGTGAGGTGTGTGTGTGTGTGTGGCCAGTGGGCCAGGGTTGAGGGAGGCACCTGCATGAATGTAGTAGAGAAAACAGCTCTGCTCAGAGAGAAGACAGAGATGTGCAGAGCAAAGCAGAGACCAGGGGGGACCGCAGGGGCCTGGAGAGAGGAGGGGCAGTGCTTCCAGGGGCCTGCAGGCTCCCTTCCTCCAGGCCCAGCCCTTCTCGAAGCTCAACATCTGCGCTGCTTCCTTTGGGTCCTTGTGAGATTCCCTGTTAGGATACATTTTCTTATTTTGCTTAAGCTGATTTGAGTGATTATCTATTACTTGCAACCAAAAGAGTTCTGAATGAGATAAATGCTTGTATGCTAAAGCACAGTGTTTCTTGAATTTCAGCCGTTTGTGTACTCGCCTCGTAAATTTTGCAATATCCATGTACCATCTGTATGTTTACTCAAGAAATATATTCCTCTAAATTGAGTCACTTTTTAAAACTTTCACCTGTTTAAAAGGATGCTTTAGAACTAAATTGTAAGTGAAAACAAATGCCACCTGCCACACATAGAAGGTAAACATAAACACAAAACATAAATATTAAAATCAAGGGACTTCCCTGGTGGCACAGTGGTTAAGAATCCGCTTGCCAATGCAGGGGACACGGGTTCGCGCCCTGGTCCGGGAAGATTCCACGTGCCGCAGAGCAACTAAGCCCATGCGTCACAACTACTGAGCCTGCGCTCTAGAGCCCGCATGCCACAACTACTGAACCCGTGAGCCACAACTACTGAAGCCTGCACACCTAGAGCCTGTGCTCCGCAACAAGAGAAGCCACTGCAATGAAAAGCCCGCACGCTGCAACAAAGAGTAGCCCCCGCTGGCCACAACTAGAGAAAGCCCACGCGCAGCAATGAAGACCCAACGCAGCCAAAAATAAATAAATAAAATAAAATAAATAAATTTATTTTAAAAAAAAAGAAAAAAAAGAAAATCAAAATGTTCTTGGTGTCCTGTCTACAGTCACCTCATATGCCCCACAAGTTGCACAGCACACTTTAGGAAACATGGCTGTTATGTATATAAAGTGCACGGGGTCTGCATTCAGTAAGTGCTCAATAAAGAGACAGGCAGTTCCGAGTTGGTATCTTGTGATTGCCCCTTTGCTTCTCTCAGAATGTTGCCCCAACACACAAGCCAGGGTCTCAGTCCCATCCAGGCCCAGGGGAGGTGGCGGAGTATTTTAGGTTGTAGCTCATGCTACGGCTCTGATGATTGCCTCACCACTCTGAATACAACCACCTTTACTCCCCCTGTGACCTCTGCCTGGTTGTGACCTTCTCAGATGCTTTCTCTTCTTTTTGACCTAGCCCAGAACACCTCTTCCAGGCAACCTTCCTGAATTCCTCCAGACAGGTTAATTGACCTAGCAGCATTTTAGGTCTGGGAGGGTGCAAGTTTTTTATACCTTAATAACTACTGAAGTTTATCCATTTCAATGTATTCTTTCCTACCCTGGGGGCAGGAACTGAATCTTTTATTGTTTTAATCAAAGTATAGTTGCAGGAACTGAATCATAATCATCAGTGTATCCACATTTCTCACATGACGCCTAGAAATGAGCTGTCTATCTCCAAAGCTTCCTGCTTCCCCAGGGTGTAGCATAAGCACACATTGACACATACATGCACTTATTGTGAAAGGGTTTAAGAAGACTCTCTACAGACAGACAAGGAAGAAATTTAATATATATTTTTCCGGAGTTCTACATCCATATTTTAAAAAAGATGTCAGGGATTTTCAGAGGATCGGAACATTTTGAAGCTGGTAGGGTCCAATTCCTTCATCTTACTAAGAGGAACATGGGGCTCAGAGGGGCCATGTGATTGCAGAAGTTACATAGCGTGGAATGCACTTGTGTCTCTCCCTTCTTGCAACGGTGACAGGATTACCGGAAAAGCTGAGTTATAATTCTTTTAATGAAACATCACCAATCAGGATTTCGAAACCATGTTGGACATCACGAAGTCCTCACCCTGCGTTTTCCCCTGATCTCAGCCTTGACCCCAGGGAACGACCAGTGATCTCACTTAGAGAACATTGGCTCAGGCAAGACCTGGCCCCTTACCTCATCCAGATGAATCGTAGACACAAGAGTGGTAAGTGTAGGTCACAGCTGACTAGAACTGGTCACATTTATGCCTATTTTTACTCATCTATGCTACATCTGTGCTTAAGACCTGAGGCCACAAACAGATATAATAAAACCCTCTTGTTAAAACACTTGGTTTTTGTGCAGACTTGGTATTTCTGTAATACAAATCATGTTTTCCCGGATATCCTATCAGCAAGCCATCCTCCCATCTACCCAGTCATCTATCCATCCATCCATCCATCCACCTGTCCATCTAGGTATCCAACAAATACTTATGGAGTACCTGTTTTGGTCCAGTAACTATGCTAACCACAGTTTTTATCTACTGCCTCACTGTAACCTCACACCCTCCTTGAAAGTTAGGTGATTCAATCCCCACAGAAATGAATAAAATAAATAAGGACCTGAGCTGACTGAATAAGGCAGTGGATGCCTCCCAGGTACTTGGTACAGAAGGAAAGGGCCTACTTTTTGGTGAGCCCCAGATATTTGCTTGCCACTTTCACAAATCTTATCTCACTGAGTCCTCACAACTACCGTACAGAAATGATATTTTTCATGCTCATTTTACAGATGGGGGAATTGAGGCTTAGAGGGCTTCAGTGATTTGTAAGCGTACATGAGCCAGTAAGCAGCAGAATAATATTCAAACCCAGATCTGCCTCAGTAAATACGGGTCCCTTCCCTTCTTTCCTCTCCCTGTTTGACTGTACCCTCACTCAAGCCCCTCTAGGTACTGTCTTAGCTTTGATGCGTGCTGGGGTGGGGGTCTCTTGAGGGGAAGAGCAGTTGGTGAAGGCTCCGCCTTGCTGTCTGAGGGCTCCTGTGCTCCCCATGCAGGCCGAAGCCCCAGCAGCAATGACTTTTTTCCGGGCTGAGGCTCCTGTGGTCAGTTAGAGAGGGCACTCCTGCAGTAGATGGTATATGTGAACGCAGTGTTACAAAGAACTTCCGAAGCCAGAGTGTCATTGTCACTGAAGCTAGAAGGTCACCTGGATCCTGACATTTCTGCAAGAGGAGGGGAAAGGGTGAGTGAATAGTCAACAGCTGCTGAGCACAGACCGTGTGGCAGGCACTGTGAAAGGAACGTCGTGTCCTTACCTATGGTTGGAACTGACTCTTTCCTCTGCCTGAATTACTTTCCCCCCCAGATATCCCTACAACTCACTCCCTCGCCTCCAAGACCTTTCTCAAATGTCCCCTTCTCAGTGAGGCCTGAGACCACCTCATTTAAAACAGAAGCTGAGAGAGTGAAGTGCTTCCCCAAGGCCACACAGCAATCAGGTGGGTCATGTCCAAGGGCTATGCACTTTCCATTCTATCACATTGACTTCCTCTGCAGACATCCTTCATGACATAGGATGTGAAGGCTCATATCTTCCTATTTTCCAGATAAGAAAAACAAGTATCAAGGAGGGAAATGACTTAGCCAAGGTCACATAGCAATAACTTGGTAGAACTGAGATTCATAGATCCTTTTTTTACCTCCATTTTGCAAGACGCTTCTCTCATCCATTTTTCCATCTGAATGCATGTTATTTTCCTTCATCACCATTCTCCAGTCCCATCCTCCATGGTAGCTCTAGCACGTTCAATACATATCTTTGACTTTTATGTATCCTTGGAAAATGTAGTGTTATTTTTCATGCATATTCATTTAAAATTTACATAAAAGGCATGATTTATGTAAATTGGGCTATGGACCTCATTCTGTGTCTCATTTTTTTTCCCACTCAGCATTGCTTTTACGATGTAACCATGTTGAAGTGTATACATCTGGTTCATTGATGTAAACATCTGTCTTGTCCTCCATCATGTGCATCTACATTTTACTTACCTATTCCCCTGGCAATGGACACTTAGATTGCCTTCAACTCCCTTTTCTACAAATGATGCTGTGAGGAAAGCCTTCCAGATATTCCCCTATGGACCAGTGTAAGAATTTCCCCAAATGTATACCCAGGGGTGACAGTGCTAGGTCCCAGGCTACACTCATACTTAACTGGGTGAAGAGCTGCCAAATCTCTTCTGGAATGGCTGCACCGGGCTATACTCCCACCCATAATTACATGAGAGTTTCTATTTCCCCAAATCTTCACCCACACTTGATGTCCAACTTTCAAACTGCTGGTAAGTGTAAAGTAAAAACTTATTTTCAGTTTGAATTTCTCTCAGATTACTAACGGGTTTGTAATCATGTTCTTGTTAGTCATTTGAGTTTGAATTGCAGATTAATTCCGACTCCGAAGCCTACAAAGTGTCACACTGTGATCAGTAAAGTAGCCGCTGGGTCTGCATGGCCAGGGGTCAAGTTCTGGCTCCACCTAGTCTGTGATTTAACCTCTTTGGGCCTCTGTTTCTTCACCTGTAAAATGGGAATAATTTTACTGTCAACAAAATAGGGTGGTTTTTTTTTTTTTTTAATTTCATTTATTTATTTATTTATTTTTGGCTGTGCTGGGTCTTCGCCTCTGTGCGAGGGCTCCCTCCAGTTGCGGCAAGCGGGGGCCACTCTTCATCGCGGTGCGCGGGCACCTCACCATGGCGGCCCTTCCCGCTGCAGAGCACAGGCTCCAGACGCGCAGGCCCAGCAGTTGTGGCTCACGGGCCCAGTCGCTCCGCGGCACGTGGGATCCTCCCAGACCAGGGCTCGAACCCGTGTCCCCCGCATCGGCAGGCAGACTCTCAACCACTGCGCCACCAGGGAAGCCCAATAGGGTGGTTTTGAGGATTTAAAATTGCTTAGAACAGTTCCTGGCACAGAATAAGTACTTAGTAAACGCTACATCCTGTCCTGATAGATTGTGTTGTTCTCCATGCAGCCTCCTTTTCCACTCTCCCCATCTCCTCCCACCTCCCTGACACCTTTTCATGAAGTTCATATTGCGTATTCATATGAATTTTCCTTAGAATTGTGAAACTGTTAAAAAGAGTATTAAAAACAAGACAACAGACCCAAAATGGAGTCACTTATGTTAAACCCCAAGTCACCAAACCAAGACTTAATACCTAACTTGATTAGTTTCAGCCTCTCCCAGGAATGGAATCTTAAACCAGTCAATCTGAAATTACCTAATCAGCACTAGTGAGGTCATCTGCCTGATACACGCTTGCCTTCCCTGGCCCCTAAAGGAAGGTGACCTTGCCACAAACAATCTGCTTTTTCTAGTAAAACTTCCTTGTCCCTGCTCCTTTCTGCGTATAAAAATCTTTCTTTTTGTGCAGCTCCTTTCTGTCTGTTAGATGGGGTGCTGCCTGATTCATGAATCATTGAATAAAGCCAATAAGATCTTTATAATCTACTCAGTTAAATTTCGTTTTTTAACAAGAGGAACAGAGTGTGATTAGCCTGGCTTTCTTTTTATTTAACTTCCCAGGTCATTCTAAAATACATTCAGAGAGCTTCCCTGGTGGTGCAGTGGTTATGAATCCACCTGCCAGTGCAGGGGACGTGGGTTTGAGCTCTGGTCCGGGAAGATCCCACATGCTGCGGGGCAACTAAGTCCGTGCACCACAACTACTGAGCCTGTGCTCTAGAGCCCGTGAGCCACAACTACCGAAGCCCATGTGCCTAGAGCCTGTGCTCCACAACAAGAGAAGCCACCGCAGTGACAAGCCCGTGCACTGCAACGAAGAGTAGCCCCTGCTCACCACAACTAGAGAAAGCCCGCACGCAGCAACGAAGACCCAATGCAGCCAAACATAAATAAATAAAAAAACCAAAATTAAATTAAATACATTCAGAGAGTGTTTTAAGAAGACCTGACACATGCGTGAGTCAGGGGATTTGGGCCTTGGGAAGGAAATGATGAATCAGTTCCTTAAAAGAAAGGATGGGGTATTAAAGGACACTATCAACAGAGTTAAAAGGCAACCCATTGAATGCGAGAAATTATTTGCAAATCATATATCTGATAAGAGATTTATATGCAGAATATATAAAGGGCTCCTACAACTCAACAATAAAAAACGGACAAGTCATTTAAGAAATGGGTTAAAGGACTTGAATAGGCATTTCTCCATAGAAGATATACAGATGGCTAAAAAGCACATGAAAAAATGCTCATTATCACTAATCGTTAGGGAAATGCAAATCAAAACCATGATGAGATGAAAACAGAAGATAACAAGAGTTGGCAACGCTGTGGAGAAATGGAATCCTGCGTATTGCTGGTTGGAATGTAAAACAGTGCAGCTGCTGTGGAAAACAGCATGTAGTTCCTCAAAAACTTAAACACAGAATTACCATATGACCCTGTAATTCCACTTCTGGTTATATATCCAAAAGAACTGAAAGTAGGGACTTTAACACCAAGGTTCATAGCAGCAATACTTAAAATAGCCAAAGATGGAAGCAACCCAAGTGTCCACTGAGGGATGAAAGGATAAACAAAATGCAGTGTATACATACCATGGAATATTATTCAGCCATAAAAAGGAAGGAAATTCTTGGGCTTCCCCCGTGGCACAGTGGTTGGGAGTCTGCCTGCCAATGCAGGTGACATGGGTTCAAGCCTTGGTCCGGGAGGATCCCACATGCCAGAGAGCAGCTGGACCCATGCGCCACAGCTTCTGAGCCTGCGCTCTGGAGTCCGTGAACCACTACAGCTGAGCTCATGCACCTAGAGCCTGTGCTCTGCGATGGGAGAGGCCACCACAATGAGAAGCCTGTGCACCACAATGCTCCAAGGTGGCCCCCCCTCCCTGCGACTGGAGAGAGCCCGCACACAGCGACGAAGACCTAATGCAGCCAAAAATAAATAAATAAATAAAATTAAAATTTAAAAAAAGAAAAAATTCCTTAAAAAAAAAAAGGAAGGAAATTCTTACATATGCTACAGTGTGGATGAACCTTGAGGACATTACAATAAGTGAAATAAGCCAATCAAAAAAAATATACTGTATGATTCCACTTGTATGAGGTGCCTAGAGCAGTAAACTCATAGAAACAGAAAGTAGAATGGTGGTTACAAAGGGTGGGCGAGAGGGGAATGGGGAGTTGTTAGTGTTTAATGGCTTTGGAGTTTCAGTTTGGGAAGACGAAAAAGTTTTAGAGATGGATGGTGGTGATCGGTGCACAATAATCTGTAAGTGTCACTAAACTGTACAGTTAAAAATGGCTACAGTAGGGCTTCCCTGGTGGCACTGTGGTTAAGAATCAGCCTGCCAATGCAGGGGACACGGGTTCGAGCCCTGGTCCGGGAAGATCCCACATGCCATGGAGCAACTAAGCCCGTGCACCACAACTACTGAGCCTGCGCTCTTGAGCCCGAATGCCACAGCTACTGAAGCCCACGTGCCTAGAGCCCGTGCTCCGCAACAAGAGAAGCCACCACAATGAGAAGCCCGTGCACCACAATGAAGAGTAGCCCCCGCTCGCTGCAACTAGAGAAAGCCCATGCACGGCAACAAAGACCCAACGCAGCCAAAAATAAATAAATAAATACACTTATTAAAGGAAAAAAAAGACAAAAATGTTATTTTTCAAAAAATGGCTGAGATTAGGAACCAAGATGGCAGAGCAGAAGGACGTGCTCTCACTCCCTCTTGCGAGAACACCAGAATCACAACTAGCTGCTGGACATTCATCGACAGGAAGACACTGGAACTCACCAAAAAAGACACCCCACATCCAAAGACAAAGGAGAAGCCACAATGCGACGGTAGGAGGGGTGCAATCACAGTAAAAGCAAATCCCATAACTGCTGGGTGGGTGACTCACAAACTGGAGAACACTTATACCACAGAAGTCCACGCACTGGAGTGAAGGTTCTGAGCCCCACGTCAGGTTCCCAACCTGGGGGTCTGGCAACGGGAGGAGGAATCCCTAGAGAATCAGACTTTGAAGGCTAGTGGGATTTGATTGCAAGACTTCGACAGGACTGGGGGAAACAGAGACTCCACTCTTGGAGGGCACACACAAAGTAGTGTGTGCATCGGGACCCAGAGGAAGGAGCAGTGACCCCAGGGGAGACTGAACCAGACCAACTTGCTAGTGTTGGAGGATCTCCTGCAGAGGTGGGGGGTGACTGTGGCTCACCGTGAGGACAAGGACACTGGCAGCAGAAGTTCTGGGAAGTACTCCTTGGCATTAGTCCTCCCAGAGTCTGACATTAGCCCCACAAAAGAGTCCAGGTAGGCTCCAGTGTTGAGTCGCCTCAGGCCAAACAACCAACAGGGAGGGAACCCAGCCCCACCCATCAGCAGACAAGCAGATTAAGTTTTACTGAGCTCTGCCCACCAGAGCAACTGGTCAGCTCTACCCACCACCAGTCCCTCCCATCAGGAAACTTGCATAAGCCTCTTAGATAGCCTCATCCACCAGAAAGCAGACAGCAGAAGGAAGAACTACAATCCTGCAGCCTGTGAAACAAAAACCACATTCACAGAAAGATAGACAAGATGAAAAGGCAGAGGGCTATGTACAAGATGAAGGAACAAGATAAAACCCCAGAAAAACAACTAAATGAAGTGGAGATAGGCAACCTTCCAGAAAAAAAATTCAGACTAATGATAGTGAAGATGATACAGGACCTCGGAATAAGAATGGAGGCAAAGATAGAGAAAATGCCAGAAATGTTTAACAAAGACCTAGAAGAATTAAAGAACAAACAAACAGAGATGAACAATACAATAACTGAAATGAAAAATACACTATTAGGAATCAATAGCAGAATAACTGAGGCAGAAGAACGGATAAGTGACCTGGAAGACAGAATGGTGGAATTCACTGCCATGTAACAGAATAAAGAAAAAAGAATGAAAAGAAATGAAGACAGCCTAAGAGACCTCTGGGACAACATTAAGCGCAACAACATTCGCATTATAGGGGTCCCAGAAGGAGAAGAGAGAGAGAAAGGACCAGAGAAAATATTTGAAGAGATTATAGTCGAAAACTTCCCTAACATGGGAAAGGAAATAGCCACCCAAGTCCAGGAAGCGCAGAGAGTCCCATACAGGATAAACCCAAGGAGAAACATGCCGAGACACATAGTAATCAAATTGGCAAAATTAAAGACAAAGAAAAATTATTGAAAGCAGCAAGGGAAAAACGACAAATAACATACAAGGGAACTCCCATAAGGTTAACAGCTGATTTCTCAGCAGAAACTCTGCAAGCCAGAAGGGAGTAGCATGATATACTTAAAGTGATGAAAGGGAAGAACCTACAACCAAGATTACTCTACCTGGCAAGGATCTCATTTAGATTTGATGGAGAAATCAAAAGCTTTACAGACAAGCAAAAGCTAAGAGAATTCAGCACCACCAAACCAGCTCTACAACAAATGCTAAAGGAACTTCTCTAAGTGGGAAACACAAGAGAAGAAAAGGACCTACAAAAACAAACCCAAAACAATTAAGAAAATGGTCATAGGAACATACATATCGATAATTACCTTAAACGTGAATGGATTAAATGCCCCAACCAAAAGACATAGACTGGCTGAATGGATACAAAAACAAGACCCATATATATGCTGTCTACAAGAGACCCACTTCAGACCTAGGGACACATCCAGACTGAAAGTGAGGGGATGGAAAAAGATATTCCATGCACATGGAAATCAAAAGAAAGCTGGAGTAGCAATACTCATATCTGATAAAATAGACTTTAAAATGAAGAATGTTACAAGAGACAAAGAAGGACACTACATAATGATCAAGGGATCAATCCAGGAAGAAGATATAACAATTATAAATATATATGCACCCAACATAGGAGCACCTCAATACATAAGGCAACTGCTAATAGCTATAAAAGAGAAAATCGACAGTAACACAATAATAGTGGGGGACTTTAACACCTCACTTACACCAATGGACAGATCATCCAAAATGGAAATAAATAAGGAAACAGAAGCTTTAAATGACACAATAGACCAGGCAGATTTAATTGATATTTACAGGACATTCCATCCAAAAACAGCAGATTACACTTTCTTCTCAAGTGTGCACGGAACATTCTCCAGGATAGATCACATCTTGGGTCACAAGTCGAGCCACAGTAAATTTAAGAAAATTGAAATCATATCAAGAATCTTTTCTGACCACAGTGCTATGAGATTAGAAATGAATTAAATGGAAAAAAAACGTAAAAAACACAAACACATGGAGGGTAAACAATACATTACTAAATAACCAAGAGATCACTGAAGAAATCAAAGAGGAAATCAAAAGATACCTAGAGACAAATGACAATGAAAACACGAAGATCCAAAACCTATAGGATGCAGCAAAAGCAGTTCTAAGAGGGACGTTTATAGCTATACAAGCTGACCTCAAGAAACAAGAAAAATCTCAAATAAACAATCTAACTTTACACCTAAAGGAATTAGAGAAAAAAGAACAAACAAAGCCCAAAGTTAGCAGAAGGAAAGAAATCATAAAGATCAGAGCAGAAATAAATGAAATAGAAACAAAGAAAACAATAGCAAAAATCAATAAAACTAAGAGCTGGTTCTTTGAGAAGATACACAAAATTGATAAACCATTAACCAGACTCATCAAGAAAAACAGGGAGAGGACTCAAATCAATAAAATTGGAAATGAAAAAGGAGAAGTTACAACAGACACTACAGAAATACAAAGTATCCTAAGAGACTACTACAAGCAACTCTATGCCAATTAAATGGACAACCTGGAAGAAATGGACAAATTCTTAGAAAGGTATAACCTTCCAAGACTGAACCAGGAAGAAATAGAAAATATGAACAGACCAATTACGAGTAATGAAATTGAAACTGTGATTAAAAGTCTTCCAATAAACAAAAGTCCAGGACCAGATGGCTTCACAGGTGAATTTTATCAAACATTTAGAGAAGAGCTAACACCCATCTTTCTCAAACTCTTCCAAAAAATTGCAGAGGAAGGAACACTCCCAAACTCATTGTATGAGGCCATTATCACCCTGATACCAAAACCAGTCAAAGATACTACAAAAAAAGAAAATTACAAGACAAGGATGTCCACTCTCGCCACTATTATTCAACATAGTTTTGGAAGTTCTAGCCACAGCAATCAGAGAAGAAAAAGAAATAAAAGGAATACAAATTGTAAAAGAAGAAGTAAAACTGTCACTGTTTGCAGATGACATGATACTATACATAGAGAATCCTAAAAATGCCACCAGGAAACTACAATGAATTTGGTAAAGTTGCAGGACACAAAATTAATGCACAGAAATCACTTGCATTCCTATACACTAATGATGAAAAATCTGAAAGAGAAATTAAGGAACCACTCCCATTTACCATTGCAACCAAAATAATAAAATACTTAGGAATAAACTTACCTAAGGAGAGAAAAGACCAGTATACAGAAAACTACAAGACACTGATGAAAGAAATTAAAGATGATACAAACAGATGGAGAGATATACCATGTTCTTGGATTGGAAGAATCAATATTGTGAAAATGACTATACTACCCAAAGCAATCTACAGATTCAATGCAATCCCTATCAAATTACCAATAGCATTTTTTACAGAACTAGAACAAAAAATCTTAAAATTTGGATGGAGACACAAAAGACCCCAAATAGCCAAAGCAGTCTTGAGGGAAAAAAACAGAGCTGGAGGAATCAAACTTCCTGACTTCAGACTATACTACAAAGCTACAGTAATCAAGACAACATGGTACTGGTACAAAAACAGAAACATAGATCAATGGCACAAGATAGAAAGCCCAGAGATAAACCCACGCACCTATGGTCAACTAATCTATGACAAAGGAGGCAAGGATATACAATGGAGACAAGACAGTCTCTTCAATAAGTGGTGCTGGGAAAACTGGACAGCTACATGTAAAAGAATGAAATTAGAACACTCCCTAACACCATACACAAAAATAAACTCAAAATGGATTAGAGACCTAAAGGTAAGACAGGACACTATTAAACTCTTAGAGGAAAACATAGGAAGAACACTCTTTGACATAAATCACAGCAAGATCTTTTTTGATCCACCTCCTAGAGTAATGGAAATAAAAACAAAAATAAACAAATGGGACCTAATGAAACTTAAAAACTTTTGCACAGCAAAGGAAACCATAAACAAGATGAAAAGACAACCCTCAGAATGGGAGAAAATAATTGCAAACGAATCAACAAACAAAGGATTAATCTCCAAAATATATAAACAGCTCATGCAGCTCAATATTAAAAAAACAAACAACCCAGTCCAAAAATGGGCAGAAGACCTAAATAGACATTTCTACCAAGAAGACATATGGATGGCCAAGAAGCACATGAAAAGCTGCTCAACATCACTAATTATTAGAGAAATGCAAATCAAAACTACAGTGAGGTATCACCTCACACCAGTTAGAATGGGCATCATCAGAAAATCTACAAACGACAAATGCTGGAGAGGGTGTGGAGAAAAGGGAACCCTCTTGCACTGTTGGTGGGAATGTAAATTGATACAGCCACTATGGAGAACAGTATGGAGGTTCCTTCAAAAACTAAAAATAGAATTACCATATGACCCAGCAATCCCACTACTGTGCATATACCCAGAGAAAAACATAATTCAAAAAGACACATACGGGCTTCCCTGGTGGCGCAGTGGTTGAGAATCTGCCTGCCAATGCAGGGGACACAGGTTCGAGCCCTGGTCTGGGAAGATCCCACATGCCATGGAGCAACTGGGCCTGTGAGCCACAATTACTGAGCCTGCGCGTCTGGAGCCTGTGCTCCGCAACAAGAGAGGCCGCGATGGTGAGAGGCCCGCACACCGCGATGAAGAGTGGTTCCCACTTGCCGCAACTAGAGAAAGCCCTCGCACAGAAACGAAGACTCAACACAGTCATAAATAAATAAATAAATAAATAAAAGAACGTGAATTTCTTTAAAAAAAAAAAAAAAAGACACATACACCCCAGTGTTCATTGCAGCACTATTTACAATAGCCAGGTCATGGAAGCAACCCAAATGCCCATCGACAGACGAATGGATAAAGAAGATATGGTACATTATATACAATGGAATATTACTCAGCCATAAAAAGGAACGAAATTGGGTCATTTGTAGAGACGTTGATGGATCTAGAGACTGTCATTCAGAGTGAAGTAAGTCAGAAAGAGAAAAACAAATATCGTATATTAACCCATATATGTGGAACCTAGAAAAATGGTACAGATGAACCGGTTGGCAGGGCAGAAATTGAGACACAGTCAACAAACTCTGCCTGAGTTACTGTGTGTGAAAGAGCTTAGTCAGTAAAATTCTCTACATATGTAATATTTTTGGTACGTGTGGCCGTCTGAGGAAGCATGGCCTCGTGAAAAGAAAATGGGTGTGGGCATATATATATGTATATACACAATGGAATAGTACTCAGCCATAAAAAAGAATGAAATAATGCCGTCTGCAGTCACATGGATGGACCTAGAGATTGTCATACTGAGTGAAGTAAGTCAGAGAAAAATAAATATCATGATATCGTTTATATGTGGAATCTAAAAAAATGCCACAAATGAACATATTTACAAAACAGAAATAGAGTCACAGATGTAGAAAACAAACTTATGGTTACCAAGGTGGGGAAGGGTGGTGGGAGGGATAAACTGGGAGATTGGGATTGATATATACACACTACTATATATAAAATAGATAACTAATGAGAACCTACTGTATAGCACAGGGAACTCTACTCAGTACTCTGTAATGACCTATATGGGACTAGAATCTAAAAAAGAGTGGATATATGTATATGGATAACTCATTCACTTGGCTGCACAGCAGAAACTAACACCACATTTTAAATCAACTATACTCCAATAAAAATTAATTCAAAAAAAAAGAGAATGGGTTTCCTTCTTTCATTCCCCAACGTTTAATGATTGCCCATCATAGGTAGCACTCTGCCATGTGCTGTGGGGACAGAAAAAGATAAAGTCTCTGCCTTCACACTTTAGCAAGTGGCAGATGTGTTAAAAATGCAATAGTATGTTATGTCTGCTATTCAGTGGTGCTAGAGCTGGGTCATCCTGGCTTGTGAGGGTCTACTGTGAGCATCTCTTCCCAACTCTGTGTTCAGAGACGTCATGTTGGTAGCTTGACTGAGTATTTACACCACAGAAATTAGCAAATGCTACAAATCTTTTGAATCTCAGCTCCGTCACTGGCTGTGCAATCCTGGGTGAATCACTTCACCTCCCCAGCCTCGGTTTCTTTATTTGTAAAATGGATATAGTAAATGTTGGTTCTTTTCTCTCTCCTAGGAAGAGGATGATTTGACACTTGGAATGCAAATTGGTTGTTCTTGGATGACAGGAAGCCCGTCTCTCCTCAGATTAACTGCTGATACTCCTACCGCATCTCCTCAACTGGCACTGATGTTGCCCCAGGCTGGGGGTTGTCCAGGGAGGGCAGTAACTTATAGCGCCCACAGGGTGCAGGCTTATTATGTACCCTGTGGGCACTAGGGAGAGGGAGGGGGAGACTAGAAATGGAGGAGATGATCATTGCTCTCTGCAGTTCATTGTTTCATTGTTTATAGCAATACTTGATCTCACAGCCTGCAACATTATGGATGTTTCACAACAAATGAATTTTAACTACAGCAGCAGCCAAAAATTGTTCAGGAAGGCAAGATGGGGAATGCGGAAGAACCCTGGCCTTGGAGTTAGATCTAGATTTGTCTCCCAGTTCTGTCATCACTAGTTGTTTGGCCTTAGGTAACTGAATGCCTATCTCTGAGCCTCATTTTCCCCAATTGTAAAGATGGAGGTGGTGACAACTACTGCAGAGATGTGTTAGAAGGTGAGGGGGAGGCAATGGAGACAAAACCATTTTGTAACCTGTCAAGGACCATTACATGGGCCATCAAATGTGAGCAGTTAATTGCGGCAATACTGCCGGTTACCTAATATCTACTCTCTCCCTACTCCAAAACAGAAGAACGCCTATTTTTTAAAAATAAATTTATTTATTTATTTATTTTTGGCTGCATTGGGTCTTCGTTGCTGCACGTGCTTTCTCTAGTTGTGGCGAGCAGGGGCTACTCTTTGTTGCGGTGTGGTGGCTCAAGGCGCGCGGGCTTCAGTAGTTGTGGCACGTGGGCTCAGTGGTGTGGTACGCGGGCTCTAGAGCACAGGCTCAGTAGTGGTGGAGCACGGGCTTAGTTGCTCTGCTGCATGTAGGATCTTCCCGGACCAGGGCTCGAACCCGTGTCCCCTGCATTGACAGATAGATTTTTAACCACTGTACCACCAGGGAAGTCCCAGAACCCCTATTTTATTGGAAGTAACAATGTATCAAGCTTAAAGACTATACTTCCTTACAGCCTCAGGGAGCCAGCTTTGTGACTAAGTTCCAGCTAATGAGATATAAGTAAAAGAGGTTTTTTTTTTTTTTTGGAGTATACTTGCTTTACAATGTCGTGTTAGTTTCTGCTGTATAGCAAGGTGAGTCAGTTATACATATACATATATCCACTGTTTTTTAGATTTCCTTCCCATTTAGGTCACTACAGAGTATTGAGTAGAGTTTCCTGTGCAGTATACACAGTATTCTATACAGTAGGTTCTCATTAGTTATCTATGTTATATATAGTACTGTGTATATGTCAGTCTCAGTCTCCCAGTTCATCCCACCCCTCCTGCCCCCCTTGGTAACCATAAGTTTGTTTTCTACGTCTGTGATTCTATTTCTGCTTTGCAAATAAGTTCATCTGTACCATTTTTCTAGATTCCACATATAAGTAATATTATACGATACTTGTCTTTCTCCTTCTGACTTACTTTAGAGATGTAAGTGAAAGAGCTGATAGGACTTCTGGAAATGTTACTTCAAGGGAGTTGACTCAGCTAAGTGAGCCTCTTCTTCCTGTCCCTCCTTTCTCTTCTCACCTGGAATTTGGTGCTCCAACAGCCATCTTTGGCCTTGAAGTGACCTTGAAAATGGAAGCTCTTTGCCATGATGGTAGAAGAGAATGATACAAGGAGCCTGGGCCCGTGATATTGGTGGCATACCATTCCTGCCCTCTATTGCCTACCTCTGGGCCACTTCTATTTGAGAGAGAAATAAAATTCTCTCCTGTTTAAGTCTCTGCTGTTTTGGATTTTCTGTTACATGCAGCTAAATCTAACCTATATGAATATTTCTGGATGGAGCTGTAGGAGACTAGAGGGGAGAGGAGCCACCTCTGGCAGCACTTGCCCTGGGCTCAAATGGTTTACATGTTTATGAGGTTTCAGTGTTTCCACTTCTCAGCAGCATTTGACTCTGTTAACCATTCTTTTCTTCTTAAAACTCTCATCGCCTGGCTTCTGTGACCTCACATTTCCTGGTGTTTGTGGGGTCTCTTTTTCTGTTTAGTTTAAATGCATTTTGTTTTTTTAAAATTTTATTTATTTTACTTATTTATTTTTGGCTGTGTTGGGTCTTCGTTGCTGCGTGCGGGCTTTCTCTAGTTGTGTCGATGGGCTTCTCATTGTGGTGGCTTCTCTTGTTGTGGAGCATGGGCTCTAGGCGCACAGGCTTCAGTAGTTGTGGTGCACGGGCTCAGTAGCTGTGGCTTGAGGGCCCTAGAGCTCAGGCTCAGTAGTTGTAGCGCCCGGGCCTAGCTGCTCTGCAGCATGTGGGATCAATTTGTTCTGCAGCCCCTGTCATAAAGGTTTTTACTCTTTCTGATCTCTGTTCTTCAAGTTTCCCTTTGATTGACTTCATATAATCTTTGATATACTTTTTTTAAAAAAATAAATTTATTTATTTATTTTTGGCTGCGTTGGGTCTTCATTGCTGTGCGCGGGCTCTCTCTAGTTGCGGCGAGCGGGGGCTACTCTTTGTTGTGGTGCACAGGTCTTTCATTGCGGTGGCTTCTCTTGCTGCAGAGCACGGGCTCTAGGCGCGCGGGCTTCAGTAGTTGTGGCTTGTGGGCTCTAGAGCGCAAGCTCAGTAGTCGTGGCGCACAGACTTAGTCGCTCTGCGGCATGTGGGATCTTCCCGGTCCAGTGCTCGAACCCCTGTCCCCCGCATCGGCAGGCAGATTCTTAACCACTGCGCCACTAGGGAAGTCCCTGATGTACTTCTTGTAGGCTTCTCTTGTGAAGCTGGTTTCCTGCAAGTGATGGTTCATGACAATATCCACACCAGTGATTACTGTGCTTTCGGTACCTTCGCCCTCCCGGCCTTCAGCGGAGGCAT
Organism: Balaenoptera acutorostrata; assembly: GCF_949987535.1. Lineage (NCBI taxonomy): Eukaryota > Metazoa > Chordata > Mammalia > Artiodactyla > Balaenopteridae > Balaenoptera > Balaenoptera acutorostrata. Next base: position 22,297,633 of record NC_080064.1, on the reverse strand, counting down.
TTCCATCAATGAGCAAGTCATCAGTGTTACCCTCTGTCCTACTATCTTCCCCTCCACCTCCAGACACAGCCCCCCACCCCACTCCCCGTGACCTTCCGGATCTTGTAGATGTCGGAGAGCATCTCATCATGGTTGATGAGGTCCCGGTAGATGATCATGATGGAAAGGAGATGACAGCGGCGCTAGCTTAATAGGAGCCCGGAGCTCAAGGCAGCGGCGCACGGCAGGGAGTGGAGAGCGGTTGGAAAAGTGTGGCGTCTCTTGGATTATCAAGTGACAGAAACCTTGACTTCTACTGGTTTCAACAACAACATCAAAAGAACGTATTGTCTCAGTAACTCCAGAATAGTCCAGGAGTAGATGTTTGGACCCAGTTGAATAGAGGGGTTCAAACCATAGTATGAGGACTGGAATGACATTCAAAATATTTAACAACTGGCCTTGCTTTGTCATTGACCCTCAGAATAGAAGTAAGAGGGAGTGTTCTGGAAGTCCCCTGCTGGTTCTGACATTAACTCGTAAGTTACTGGATCATGGGGAAGTTCAGGGATTGCAGAAGGGTGGCGAGGAGGAAGTGGCGAAATCACTCCTATTCCCAGGGGGTTCTGGGCAGCATTTACTTACCAACAGAAATATTTCAACAATAATCAGCCATTCCAGTGCGTACCAGGTGAACAGCAGCCCTGTGTTAGGAGCCGGTTACTCTTTTTTTCCCCTCTCTCAGCTGTACTATTCCATATGGACTCGGTTCTCAGACAGTCTCTCTCCCCTGGTTGTGGGATGGCTGCCAGTGGCTCCCAGGGCTGCGTGCTTCCTCCTTCACATTCAGCAAAGAGGAGTGAGGCCCTTTCCCCCAGCAGCCCTGGCGTACATCCCGAGATTTGCTCTGATGGGGCTGGCTGAGATCATATGCCCAATCCTGATTGATCAACGTGGCTGGCAGGGGAGGGGGTGGAATGGGAGACTGGCTTAGGCTATGTCACTTACCCCACCATTGGAGCCCCAGCTTAGAGGTAGCTTCTTTGGAGTATATAGGCTTAGAATTGAGCTGCTTTCCCCAAAGCAAAATTGGGGTACTGTTGTCAAAAGAAGAGGGGTCATGTATTGATTTCCTGCTCTATGTAACAAGTTACCACAAACACAGTGGCTTCACACAACACAATTTATTCTCTTATAGTTCTGGAGGTCAGAAGTCTGAAATGGGTCTCATGGGGCTAAAATCAAGGTGATGGCAGGTTGTGTTCCTAGGGGAGAACCCCTTCCCTTCCTTTTTCTAGCTCCTTGGCTTATGGCCACATCACTCCAGCTCCTGGTTCTGTTGTTATGTTTCTTTCTCTGACTCTGACCCTCCTTCCTCCCTTATATAAGGACCCTTGTGATTTCATTGGGTCCACCTGGATAATCCAGGGTAATCTCCCCATTCAAAAATCCTTAATTTAAGCATATCTGTGCAGCTCCTTTTACCATGTAAGGTAACATATTCACAGAGTCCAGGAATTAGAACATGGACATCTTTGGGCCAGGGAAATGGGGTGAGGGGGAGGCGTTATTCTGCCTACCACAGAGTGCATGCTGGAAGGCAAAGACAATAAGTATCTACGCTCTCTGCTTTGTCTGCCACCTCTCTGGCTACTCTTTTGTATCTTTTGCAGATTCAGCCTTCTTTGCCTCACTTTATTTATTTCTTTTTCTTTTTTTTTTTTTTTTGGCCATGCAAGCAGCATGTAGGTTCCTAGTTCCCTGACCAGGGATCAAACCCACACCCCTGCAGTGGAAGCATGGAGTCGTAACCACTGGACCTCCAGGGAAGTCCCATGGCTTTTCTTTCTTTCTTTCTTTCTTTCTTTCTTTGTTTCTTTGTTTCTTTCTTCTTTCTTTCATTTTACTGAAGTATAGTTGGTTTACAATGTTGTGTTAATTTCTGCTGTACAACAAAGTGATTCAGTTATACAAATACATATTCTTTTTCATATTCTTTTCCATTATGGTTTATTATAGGATATCAAATATAGTTCCCTGTGCTATACAGTAGGACCTCATTGTTTATCCGTCCTATATACAGTAGCTTGCATTTGCTAATCCCAAACTCCCAATCCTTCCCTCCCCCACCCCTCTCTGCTTTACTTGACTTTAAATATTGTTTCTCAAGTTTCAGCTCTAGACTTCTTCTATCCTCACTCTATATTCTCTCCCCAGGCAAGCTCACTGAGTCCAAGGCATAATTACCAACTATGGTTACATAGCCACATCTCTAGCCCAAACACCTCTGAGTCCAGACCAATTTATCTAAATGCTCACCTGACATCTCCACTTGCCAATCTTGATGGCCCTCCAAATTCAAGACGTCTCACAGCTTCTCTGCAAACCAGGCCCCAAGTCAGTAAATGGCACCAACATCCCTCCAGTTATGGCAGCCAGAAACCTGGACAATCATCCTTAATGTCTATCCTCTCCCTCCTCCCAATCCAATCTTTGACTGAGTCTTTTCTTTTTTTCTTTTTCTTTGATGGAATTTTATTTGTAGCAACAACAATCATTAAAACCAAGCAAAAAACAAAAACAAAAATACCCTCCACTGAATGGGAAGGGTACCTATTATTTGTCAAAACCCTTTCAGTGGAGTTTGACTGAGCGTTTTCAGTTTTACCTTCTTGATCTTAAATTCATTGATTTCTCTCAGTCTACTCACCTTCCACTCCAAGCCACCACCTCTGTCTAAACTGTTAACTCTTCTTGCCTGGACTTCTGCATTGGCCACCTAAACTAGTCTCTCGGGTCCATTATGACCTATCTCCAGTTTGTTCTCCATACCATTGCCAGGGTTATTTTTCCAAAATGCAAATCTGATCATTTAACTCACCCACTCAGAACACTTCACTGGCTTTCCATTGCTCTTAGGAGAGAGACCAAAACCCTTCCCATGGTAGCTAAGGCTTTGTGGGGTCTGCTCCCTGTCTATTTCTCTAGTCCTGCCTCCCTTCAAGAATCTATTGGTCTTTTACTTTTTTTTCCCTCAGACTTGCCATGTTCTTTCTCGTCATTTAACCAGGGCATACTCTGTGCAGTCTGCCAGACCTCTAACTCATCTTTTATATTTCCCATGGACCCTTTTCAACCTCTTGGACTAGATCAAATTCTCCCATTGTAAACTGTCAGTGAATTCCATTATAGACTCTGCATTTCACCTAGGTAGTGCTAACACAATTCCAATTTTCTGTTTACTTGTCTACTCATTTGATTAATACTTGTTCTCCCCAACACAACCACTACTACTAGTCTGTAAGGTCCAGGGGAGCAAGGGCTTTGCCTGTGTCTGTTCGCCATTAAATCCCTGCACCTTGTTCTGTAAGCACTTCATGTCTCTTAAAATCACAGACGCACATGCTCATTTTTGAATCAGGACACTGAGGTTTGTTCCGAGGTCATACAACCAGCTGGGGGATAAATTCCAAATCTGACTCCAAAATCTGCCCTTTCTTCCTTTCACTCTGCTGTCCTCTGAGATGGGGAAAGTGTTGGGATTGTGCCATTTCTAGATGTGCAGTTCTAGAAACCTCATCTGCTTCCTTTGGAAGCCTTTGGAAATGGATCTGAAAAGGCTGACAGTTTGCCTGAACTTATAGGGGTAGGGGGGAAGTTTTTTTTCCCTTTTCTTCCTTTTACGTCTGTCTTTCTTTCTTTCCTCCCTCTCTCTGTTTTTCTCCTTCCTTTCCTTTCTTCCTTCCTCTTTTCCAAAAAATGCACAAAGTTCCTGCTCATTGCCAGACTCTGTCCTGGGAGATGGTGACATAAAGATGAATCAAAAAGAGTCTCTGTCCTCAAAGAGCTCAAAATCTAGTCTGTTAGAAGTCTAGGTCAAGTAAATAAATTCCAAGCCAGTATCATTTCCTCCTCTGTAAAATGGGCATCATCCTTACTACACCAGAGTTTTTGGATGCAAGTAACTGAAACTGACTTAGGAATGAAATTTATTGGAAGGGCACTGGATGGGTCCCAGGAATGAAAGAAAAGCAGGAGAACCAGACCCAGGAAACAGGAGGGTGGGCAGCTCATGGAGCCAAGTCCATGCTCTAAGAACTAGCTTGTGAGGACAATGCCACTGGCACTGTCCCCACTGTGACTATTCCAGTTGTTCCCTTGTCTTTGAGACTGTCCTCCAAGATTCAAAGACCCAGGTGGGAGCATCCCATGAAGCAAGCATGGATCAGTCACCTAGCCAGACTCCAGCTGCCTAGATGTCGGGAGAGGAGATAATTGCTCCCTTCCATTGCAGAATGGGGGTTGGCACTCAGAGCCCCTGACACTGCTGCTCTCATTTCCCTGTGGTTCTTGGGTGACACCAGGGCTAAATAACCTCTTGAGAGGTCACCTATTCATTGAGTCCCTGCACAATGATCTGCTGCTTAGTAGTAGGACTGGGACTGAATTTGGGTCTAGCTGGCAGACTAGCAGTTAGAGTTCTTGGCTACAAGCAACAGACACCACCTCTGCCAATTTTCACCAAAAGAGAATTTATTGGAGGGATGTGGGCGAGGCTCTAAGAATTTATGGAGAGCTGTAGAAGCCAGTTTGGGGACAGACAGGAACCAAAGGAGAGATGGAGGGTCTAGGATCATGTTGGAGACACATTTACACTTGAGTGCTGCCGCCACCAGCACGATGAATGACCTGCAACAAGATCTCCTATTTTGGCTGCACTGCTTCCAATTTCAAATTCTCAGGACATAAGGTGTTTGATGGGGTTAGTTTCCATCATGGCCCTGTCCTCCAGGGTGAGGATAGGAAAATGGCTTTTTTAGTGGGATGGGTCATTTGGAGTTACCTTTCCATCAAGGCCACAGAGGAAATTAATACAGTGTTGGGGGGTGTTTATCAGTTATCTATTGCCAAAATAATAGTACATAGCAAACAATCACATGCTTCCAAAGCATGCAACAATCAGCTCATACATCTGGTGGTCAGTTAGGCAGCTCTGCTGATTTTGGCTGGACTTGCTCACATGTCTGGAGGTTGGCTGGCTATTGGCTGATCTAGTCTAACCTTGGCTGGGAGGACTAGGCCCTCTGGTTCTGCTCCTCCAGTGGGTTACTTCTGGCATGTTCTCCTGGGTAATGGCAGAGGCAGAAGAGGGGGCAAACCCTATCAAGCAAGTGCTTTCTAAGGCCCAGCTTGCATCACATCTGCTGATATCCTATTGGCCAAAGCAAGTCACATGACCAAGGCCAGCATCAGAGTGAGAGAGCACTGTGAAATATCATGGCAAAGGGTGTGGATACAGTTGGCCCTCCCTCCATATCTGCAGGTTCCACACCCACCGATTCAACCAACCATGGACCAAACATATTCGAAAAAAACAATTCCAGGAGGTTCCAAAAAGAAAAACTAGTTACATAGCATTTACATTGTATTTACAATTATTTAAATGGCATTTACAGTGTATTAGATATTATAAGTAATCTAGAGATGATTTAAAGCATACCAGAGGATGCGCATAGGTTACATGCAAATACTTCGCAGATTTTGGTATTTGAGTTGCAGGGTTGGGGCGGTGGTTGTCCTAGAACCAAATCCCCAGCAGATAACAAGGGGAGACTATACAGGGAAAGGTGAAGAATTGGTGCCATGTTTGCAGTCCATGGGGAAATGTCTACAAGGAGCCAATGTCTGTGACAGACGTCAAAGTCCAAGTTCTTTCCATGTTCCACACCACCTGGGGCAGCAACCAAAGGAGCTTTTCTCTAGGACAGGCCTCTGTCCTTATTCAGTTGTATCACTTTGAATGTCAGGTTCATGAGAACAGGGACTTTTGTCTGTTTCACTCACCATGTAACCCCACTGTCTAGAACAGTGCCGGATACATAACAGGTGCTTAACAAATAGTGATTGAGTGAAAATTCCCCTGTGAACTTATCTTATGCATCTAACCAAGGTTTTTCACTTTTGTGGGGAGGTTGTATGCTATGGAGGAAAGGACTTAAATTTGGACACAAATCAACCTGGGCTCAAATCTGGGCTTCATCCTTTACTACCAGTGACCTTGGGCAAATTATCCAGTCTTCCTGAGCCTCATTTCCCTGTAGTGGAAAACTTTTGGGTGACTTCTCAGTGCAACCTCCCCATTTTCTGGTAATTGTCCCTTCCATCTCCACATACTTCCTGTGATGGGGCTTCTGTATTACGTGACCCTGTCCCCAACCCCCAACCCTGTCTCAACTGATTGGACCAGGGGTATGGATCTGAACCATAATGGGCCAATCAGAGTCTCTTCTCCAGGAATTTGGAATTCCAGTCTTAGTCTGATTGGCCTCTTAAATGGAGGAGATAGGAAATCAGGAGCTGGTTATGGTCATTTTCCACCAGAGAGAGCTGGTCTACAGCAGGAGAGAAGAATAAAGCCCTCATTGCAGATTATTTCTTAGGCCCAGTCAGCTATCAGACAGCTAGCTAGGCAGCTAGGTAACCACTGGTGTAATGGTTAAGGGCATAGTCTCTGGTTCCAGACTACCCTGGTTCAGATTCTGGCTCTAACATTTACTAGCTGAGTTATTTAACTTCTCTGTGCCCTCATTCTCATCTGTAAAGTGGGAATGACATTAATACCTACTTCATGGGGTTGCCATAATGATTAAATAAAAGTGCATAGAACTATATCTAATGCATGGTGAGTACTAATCCATGTGCATGGATTCCAGGTCATAGTCTCCGATCCTTAAAATTAATACCCCTTTTTCACCCCACCCACCCCCTTTCAGGAAACACTCACTTCAGTGGATTGTTGATTCCAGGGCAAAGAATCTGAACTAATACCATTTTCACCTGTGAAATGGGGAAAGTTAGGAATCTTGAGTTCTTGGAGTAGTAGTGAGGATGAAATGAGATGAGTACAGCTCTTGGCACACTGTAGGTACTCAATATTTACATGCTTCTCATCCTTCCTACCCTGCCTTCCTCAGACTCCAACTGGGGCCAAGCATGGGAGATGGTGCTTCTGGTCTGGACGATCTTGGCCACAGCTTGGTTTGGCTCCTTTCTAAGGTGAGTCTGATCTGTTCTTACAAGGTTCGTAGAACCACACATCTCAATACTTCATTCTGTACTCAGAGGAGTGAATCATTGATCCTGAGGTGCCTTCTCCCCTAGAAGACTTCATCTCCGATGCACTCTAGATTTTCTCATTGCTGGGGAAGTAACCCAGGGCACAGCAGCTCTTGGTGGGGGCAGGGGTGGTGTGGGCAACAGGGGTAAGAGAGCTGAACCTTACCCTTTCCTTATTTGTCCCCTGCTGGTACAGTCCTTTTCCTGGTCCTTGAGAGCTATATAGGAAGGGAGAAAACTGTGCCACTGGCTTAAGAGAACAGGGGCAAGAGGCTTGGAGGTGTGGACAGAGCTTCTTGATTCATGTGATAATATTCGGGGGTGAATAAGTCCATGACAGGGAGGTTTTCTTCCTCTTGGCCAGCTTCCTCAGCCCTCCTAGCTCCTCCCTTTGAGGCCCCTACTCTGTGACCACCCAGCTCAGCCCCCAGGCGAAGCCCAGCAAGGGCAGGGCGTGTGAATAAGTGGGATGGGAGGTTCTAGGAACATTTTTTTTTCAATTGAAGCATAGCTGATGTACAATATTATGTTAGTTTTGGGTCAACAAAATAGTAATCCAACAATTAAATCCACTACAAAATGATCACCACAAGTCCAGTAACCATCTGTTAACATGCAAAATTATTACAATATTATTGACTATGTTCCTTATGCTGTATATTATGTCCCCATGGCTTATTTATTTTATAACTGGAGGTTTGTATCTCTTAATCCCCTTCACCTATTTTGCCCAACCCCCCACTCCTTCCTGGCAACCACCAGTTTGCTCTCTGTATCTACAACTCTGTTTCTGTTTTGTTGTGTTTGTTACTGTATAAGTGAGATCATACAGTACTTGTCTTTCTCTGTCTGACTTATTTCACTTAGCATAGTACCCTCTAGGTCCACCCATGTTGTTGTTAATGGTACAATTTCATTCTTTTTTATGGCTGAGTAATACTCCATTGCATATATATACTATATCTTTTATTATCCATTCATTCTTCTATTTTTTAAAAATTTATTAATTTATTAATTTATTTATTTAGTTTTGGCTGTGCTGGGTCCCCGTTTCTGCGCGAGGGCTTTCTCTAGTTGCGGCAAGCGGGGGCCACTCTTCATTGCGGTGCGCGGGCCTTTCACCGTCGCGGCCTCTCTTGTTGTGGGGCACAGGCTCCAGACGCGCAGGCTCAGTAGCTGTGGCTCATGGGCCCAGTTGCTCCGCGGCATCTGGGATCCTCCTAGACCAGGGCTCGAACCCGCGTCCCCTGCACTGGCAGGCAGACTCTCAAACACTGCGCCATCAGGGAAGCCCTCCATCCTTCTATTGATGGACATTTAGGTTGCTTCCATATCTTGGCTATTGTAAATAATGTTGCAATGAACCTAGGGGTGCATACATCTTTTCGGATTACTGTTTTTGTTTTCTTTGGGTAAATACCCAGAAGTAGAATCACTGGACCATATGGTAGATCCATTTTTAATTTTTTGAGGCAACTCTATACTGTTTTCCATAGTGGCTGCACCAATTTACATTCCCACCCACAGTGCATAAAGTTGTCTTCTGTATTCGTTTGCCTCTGGGTTGGGGGGCAGGCAGGAGGGTGATTTCCCTGAGATGAGTCGGCTGTTGTCATTGTCCCTTTCCCCTTCTCTCTTGTGGGGAAAAAAGTTGTGAACATGGAAAAGGCCATAAAGTTGGCAGATGCTTCTGGGGACCCATAGATCCATGGTGCTGCAGGCTTCTCCTTCTGCCGTGTTGGCCCCAGTCCTTGACTGGGATTCTGCCTCTGTTTCCCTCCAAAGACAAAGAGCACTGTCTTTGTCCAAAGACAAAGAGCACTGTCTCTAGAAAACTCCAATGCTAACTCAACAGGGAAGACCTCACGGGTGGCTTTCAGGCATGCAAGTGAATCTTCCAACCACGTTATGAAACCATCAATGGCTCCAGTTTCCTCAGTCTCAAAGAATGGGACAGTCACCACCGTGAAACACATAGTGGCATCTAAAATGACAACACCAGGGGTCTCAACAGATATAACTTCCACCACCTTAAAGTCTACACCCAAAATAACAAGTGTTTCAAAAAACATCCCGGATGTCAATCAACATCCACAATGACTACAACCCACAGTAGTTCGGTGACATTTGTTTCTTCATCAGTAACAATTACAGCAACTATTAACTCTAAAGAAAATAAAAGATCAAAATTTGATACTGGCAGCTTTGTTGGTAGTATTATATTAAATTATGGAATTTAATCTATGCTTTACATTGGATGCAAAATGTACTATTCAAGAAGAGGCATTTGTTATAGACCCATCTGTGAACATGATGCCATCATTTAAGGAAATCCGAGCACCAATGGAAAGAAGAAAGACTGATGCAGCCCAGTCAATTAATTTTGTTTTATTGTTAGTTTAAAACAATATTCTCTTCTTGAAAATAGTATGAACAAGCCAGTGCATATAATGTACAATGTATTATATGAATATGTAAAGCTTCCTCAAGATTACTAAAGGCAAAAAGGATTTGGATTTTTTTTTTTTTTGGTTTTTGGGTTTTTTTGGCCACGCGGCATGCAGGATCCCAGTTCCCCGACCAGGGATGGAACCCGTGCCCCCTGCAGTGGAAGCGCAGAGTCTTAACCACTGGACCGCCAAGAAAGTCCCTGGTTTGACTATTTTTTTTTTTTTGGCTGTGTTGGGCCTTCGTTGCTGTGAGCGGGCTTTCTCTAGTTGCGGTGAGCGGGGGCTACTCTTCGTTGCGGTGCGCAGGCTTCTCATTGTGGTGGCTTCTCTTGTTGCGGAGCACGGGCTCTAAGCGCGCAGGCTTCAGTAGTTGTGGCACGTGGGCTCGGTAGTTGTGGCTCGCGGGCTCTAGAGCTCAGGCTCAGTAGTTGTGGCACACGGGCTTAGTTGCTTCGCGGCATGTGGGATCTTCCCGGACCAGGGATCAAACCCATGTCCCCTGCATTGGCAGGTGGATTCTTAACCACTGCGCCACCAGGGAAGCCCCAAACCAGGTTTTAAGCATAATTTTAGTTTCAATGTCTCTTCAGAATGCATCAGTATATTATATGTTTTAAAGCTTAGTACTTGTTTTTTGGCGCGCGCACGTGTGTGTGTGTGTGTGTGTGTGTGTGTGTGTGTTTGCCACGAGGCTTGTGGGATCTTAGTTCCCTGACCAGGGATGGAACCCGTGTCCCTTGCAGTGGAAGTGCAGAGTCCTAATCAACACTGGACCGCCAGGTAATTCCCAAAACTTAGTACTTGGTTTAGAAAAAAACACATACCAAAAACAAAAACAAAAAACCCAGAAAAAACCCAGATAAACCCAGAACCAATATCTGGGCTTAAGTCTGCTAGAGAGGCTGTTTTTTTTTTTTGTTTTTTTTTTGTTTGTGTTGGGTCTTTGTTTCTGTGCGAGGGTTTTCTCTATTTGCAGCAAGCGGGGGCCACTCTTCATCGCGGTGCGCGGGCCTCTCACTATCGTGGCCTCTCTTGTTGCGGAGCACAGGCTCCAGACGTGCAGGCTCAGTAGTTGTGGTTCACGGGCCTAGTTGCTCCGAGACATGTGGGATCTTCCCAGGCCAGGGCTCGAACCCGTGTCCCCTGCATTAGCAGGCAGATTCTCAATCACTGCGCCACCAGGGAAGCCCCCGAGAGGCTGTATTTTTATTAATAACTTCTTTTGAGCATTCCATGACAGTTGATATAATTTCAGTGAATTGCAATGTTTAACATGCTAATGTTTTAAAGACTTAGTTGTCAGTGTTAAATAAAAGTTGGATTATTTGGTACCATGAGAATATTGTCACCACTGCATACTGCTTCATGTCATACTTAGCTGTTAATTTCATATTTGGTGAATATTTTTAAGAGCTGTATCTGGAAATGTTTGGTGTAATGGAAACACCCTTAAATTAAAAGAAAAAAAAAAGCCCATCATATGATTTCCAAAACAACACTTAGAATTCTGAGCTACTGATGGATGCTGTGTTTATCAAGCCAGGGATTGTGGGGCTGCTAAACCTACAGGATGAAAATGCTGCATTTTCATTCACTGTCCATTTTACTCAAAGATTTGGGGAGACAGCATTTTTGTACTAAAACACCAGTGTATTTTGGAATCGATTCTTATGAAGTTTTAAAGCAGGAATTTTTAAGACAGGAAGCATCCTACTTCCTTATGTGGGTATCCTTCAGACAGCTCCTCTCCCTCCCTTGCTGAAGAGGATGCACTTCCAGATGTATTATGTTAATGGGGAGAAAAAGCACAGTATTGTAGGGACACTGATATTAGCCAATGTATTTTGCAATGTTTTCAGTTTTATAGTTTATATTGGAGCATTCAAAGTTCAGGGTCAAATTTCGACAAAAGAGGTATTTAGTCACACGGACTACTAAGCTAGTATTTCTTCTATCTTAGATGGTTAAAGCAAATCGCACCAATTTCTGATAGTCCAAAAAGGAGCTGAGAATCATAATGAACATGCATTTACATTTAATAGGAATTAAAGGTGACTCTTGTGATCAGCTTTTAATTTTCAGAGAATGAAAATTCTCTGAATTTTCAAGAGAATTTTGAAAATATTATATCAAGAATTTTGATATAAAAGGATCATTTCTACTCACTGTGCATTATGGCTGATTGATATGATGAATATGGGTGATAAAAATTATCCAAAATATGGATATGATAGGATGTATGTAGTGTGGAGAAAGCATTATGAAACACATGTGGTTACATTGGTTTGAAAAGAGATGTGACTGATAGGTAAGTTGCCCCAACTGATCTTTCAACCACTGCTTTCACTTCTTTGGAAAATATACTTAAGATATATTTCATAGCAATGGGGCCCTTTTAAATTTAACTTGTTTTGTCTCCTGCATTCTTGATATTTCAGTACTTCAAGTCAGTCAGAACATTGTGGACAGGCCTGAAGTTTTCTTGAATACTTGTTTCTTTAGCATTTTGAAGATATAAAACCACCTTTTAAGCACTAAATGTCATTATTTGCCTATAAAGTTTCCTGTGCTTTGGGTTTGAAATAATTTAGTTATCTCTTTCCTCTGCATATAAGTTGTATACTTTGTTACTTTCAAATACCAGTACTTCAACGCAGACATTTTTTTTTTTTTTTTTGGTTATCTGCAAAAATTGAGGAAAACAGTGATGCAAACCAGAATTTCACTTTGGAGAACATTTCCTCAACGTCACTTTATCTTCCTAATTATGTTTATTTAAGCAAATGTTCAATTTTGTTTGCATTCTTTGAGAATGTGTTTACTTGAAGATAAAATCAATCTAGGTATATGTCTAAATATTAGGCCGAATCCAATCTATGATTTTAAAATGTCTTTGGATAATCTATAAAATGAATAATTCAAATACAGATAAATGAGAGTTGGCAGTATATTATAGTGATAATTTTGTATTTTTCAGGAAAAAAATTAAAGCAAATTCCTGTTACCTTTTTTATTATAATGACCAGCTTTTGGTATTTCATTGTTACTGAGATCTATTTTTAGAATAAAATTGTGCTCTCCATCTTAAAAAAAAAATGCTTTTAAAAGGGCTATGTCAGTTACAATGTCACCAGCAAATTGTGTAAATACTGGTTTTGTCACATCTTTGCCAGCACTGACCATTATAATTATTCTAAGTGTCTCATAGTTGACTTAGGTTTTGTTCCTTTCACAGCGTAGGTGAACAGGGTGTGCGAATAAGTAAAAGTTCATCAGGACTTACAATGCTTGGTGCCAGTCTATTTACCTCTTGTAAAAATAAAATACAGTGTGTGTGTGTGTGAAAAAAAAAGAAAATAGCATTTTCCTTGAAGGAAATGTGAGGATTAAATAAGATGATATATGTAAAATATTTAGAATGGTACCTGGCATATGTTCAATAAAAGCTAGACATTTCAAAAATAAATAAATAAATAAATAAATTATGCTCAACTTATCTGTGGACTTGAATCTCAGATAAATAAATTTGCCAAAGTTGGGGAAAAAAAAAAAAGTTCATCAGGACTGAGGAGGGATCGTTTCTTTGAAGAGGGAACTTAGAAAGAAAAACACATACCACACACTTTGTAAATATCCTGAAAATTGAGGATGTTGTTCTTCTTGTCCACTGCAGCTACTTCTCTTTTCTGAGACATCCATTTCTATATAGCTAGTTCAGTTCCCTTGGCTTTGACACTTGTAGATCTAGAATGTGGAAGTACCCTGAATGATGATGATGATGATTTAACAGCTTGAGATAAACTTTTGAGGAAATTTCAGATCAATTTCTATGTCTCTTTGAATATGCATTTTCTCATGAAAACTTTCCAAATCAGAGGAGAAGCTGAAATTTCTCTAGAAAATTATTGAAGATGATGAGACTCAGTTTCTCCATCTGTAAAATGGGAGAGGGAGGTTGGGATGAGGTAATGTCCAAAGAGAAGCTTCATGGGTTTGCAAAGACCTGCAAAGACTTGGTTGGCAAAACATGTCTCGAGACGAGGAGGATTTAATCCAAGAACAAACAGCATCGTGATTCTTGATGTCCTGCTTGTTCATCCCAGGAAATTATCAAATGACAAGGAGTTAAGTAACCAAGAGAAGGGACGTGGAGCTAGAGTAGACCAGAAGCCATAGATCCACTGTCCTCCATGCCCAATCACATCGTTAGAGACATTGAGAGGGGCTCTGAGTCACCCACTCTCCAGGATCTGGGAGTTCAAGCCAATTTTACTTAACTTCCCAAGAATTACTGTTTGCTCCATCTCAGCAGCCCCTTGCTTTTTTCCCTTCATTGAATCTATCATTTACATGATTTTGCATTCTTCTTTGGCATTTTTACTTGCTACTACCTGTCTCCCTTACTACAGTATAAACTTTCTGAAGGCAGGGAATACATCTGTCTCATTCATTGTTGTATCTCTAGTTTCTGGAAGATGCTAGATGTTCAAGAAATATTAATGCAGTGACAGGTGACCCTAGTGGGCTGGAGGTGTGGGGGACATCCAGACTGCCAAGTCACGGGTTACATACATTCATTTCCTTTCTAAAAATGGTCCTCTACCACATGTAACTGGTAGACATGGGATTTGAAAATAGGCAGGCTGACTCCAGAATCCATGTGCTTAGCCATGAGGGCTTGCAGCTGTGCAAAGGAAGACCATGTGGCCATTAAATCCATGTGGCAGAAGAATATTTATTGACATGGGAAAATATTCACAATATGTTGGTGAGTGAGAGCATCCCGTTTCAAAATACAGCACTAACCATCCAGGGTTGCTGGGAGGATTAAATGAGTCAATACAGGGAAAGCACAGAAAACAGTGCCTAGCACATGGAAAGTTCTTGATAAGTGTTGCCCAAGTAGTTGGTGAGCCATCTCTCATCTTCAGGGTTTCTTAGGGAGAAGTCAGGCCCCAGGCCACAGTGTGGAGAGGCAGCGTGCTGTTGAAGAGCTGCCTCCCTAGGTTTGAAATAATGTATACTGCTCCTCTCCACGTCTCTCCCTTCCACGCTGGGCTGGTAAGATGGTGGGAACCACAGTACAGACAATGGCTCTCTCCAAAGATATCTCTTCATCAAATCTCCCCTTTCTGCATTCTGACCACCTTTTAGTATCTTTGATCTGGCTGAGAGGTCTGAAAATGGTAAAGCTGATTCTACACTTTTCCTCTGTAACTTCTATGTAGGAGGTAGCCTCACATTCACTTTGGGATATGATATCCATGTACTGGCATCTCTGTAGAAACAGAGGTGGGGAAAGGCCCCATTTCAACATCCTATTACATGACTGCAATTATGACCTTGGGTTCTGTGAGACCCCTGGGCTCTCATAATACATTCTTCCTTTTTAGTTTGAGTGGGTTTCTTCTACTTGCAAACAAGTGATTGCTCACCACGGCATAGGTCCTAAAGATCTGAGCTTGGATGGGGTATTCCTCCTGAAGCGGGCAGGAATAAGAGGAACCAGAGCAGAGCCTGAGTTAAAATCCCCCACAAGTTCAAAGGGCAGAAAATGGAAGTCAGAGTTAAGGGTCAGGGCCAGGCCCCAGAGCTGAATTTCAGTTAAAGAGGAGAAGATTGAATTCAAAGTGAGGTGGTGTCCTGGGCAACGGACAGTGAGTGTCCTGGGTGGTGTCCTGCTTTTCACAATTTTGCTTTTCAGACTCTGTAGCCTGTGATGTGCAGTTGGCTTAAAGGTACAAGGACAGGGATGGCCGCCACCAATATCTCCAGGCCTGTGGCTTTCGGTTTTTGTCAAGTTATTTTTGGAGTGGGATTATAGAACCAGAAGATTTGATTCTTGGTATCAGCCACCAGTGGCTTTATCCAAAATGGTACTAATTAGCCCTGCCATGAGCCATGTGTGAGCATATCTGGGAGTATGAAGGTACAGAGTTACAGGCAAAGGAGTGCCCAGGATGTCCCTGGCAACTTTATACCTTTAAGGGAAGGACCAGCTGCAGGTGGAGGAGCTGAAGAAAAAACAGGTGGGGGAAGACAAGGCACTCACCCAGCAGCGCAGCGTTCCTGACATTCCTCTGGCCTCACTCTGCTGTAGATTCCTGATTCCGACTCCTTGATTATCCCCAGTTCCCAGGCTGTGTCCTTTACAGGTTAGACTTTTTCTAATCACACCGCTTTCCCCCTTACCTGCTGGCCAGTCCTGCATGAGGAAAGGGTCACTGGCTCCTGCCAGTCTTTGCCTTTCGAGCCTGGAGTGGCTCCTTTGAGCTGCCGAGCCCACTCTGAAAGGCCTGCTGGACTCTACTTAAAGGTCCTATCTGGCCAGGGCACCCCATACCTAGTCTAGTCTGTTAACTCTTAGTGAGGCAGGATAGCAGGATGGTTAAAAGCACAGGACCTGGAGTCAGACTGTTTGGGTTCAAATGCTGGCTTCCCCTGTTACGAGCTGGGTAACTCAGGGCAAGCTACGAACCTCCCTGGGTTTCAGTTTTCTGTAGAATGGGGGTGAGAATAACAATACCTAACTCATAGGGTCATCAAGAGGATTAAACTGAGTTCATGTATACAAAGCCAGGGACACTAAACTAACCACAAGAGTGAGATGGACAGTTCTGTACAGCAAAGAACCATCCCACCTAAAATGCCATCAGTGCTCCTAGTTGAGAAACACTGACTAAGAGCATGGAACTCGAATGCCTGGGTTGAATCACAGATCTACCACTTACTAGTTTTGGGATCTTAGACACTTACTGAACCTTCTGTGCCTCAGTTTTCCCATCTGTACAATGGGAGCAATGATAGATTTGTAAAATAAGAACAGTGACAGCCTACCTTATACAGGGTTGCTCTGAGGCTTAAATGAGTTAATATGTACAAAGCTTTTTTTTTTTAATAATTATTATTTTTAAAATATTTATTTATTTATTTATTTATTTTTGGCTGCTTTGGGTCTTCGCTGCTGTGTGCGAGGTTTTCTCTAGTTGCGTTGAGCAGGAGCTACTCTTCATTGCTGTACGTAGGTTTCTCATTGTGGTGGCTTCTCTTGTCGCAGAGCACGGGGTCTAGGCATGCTGGCTTCAGTAGTTGTGGCACGCAGGCTCAGTAGTTGTGGCTCACGGGCTTAGTTGCTCCACGGCATGTGGGATCTTCCTTGAACAGGGCTCGAACATGTGTCCTGTGCATTGGCAGGTGTATTCTTAACCACTGCACCACCAGGGAAGTCCAATACGTATAAAGCTTTTAGGACAAGGCCTGGAGTATAATCAGCTCCATATTTTAGCAACTGTTACTATTATACGTCCCCTTATCTGATGTTGTGGGCATAACTGGAGGTGGCATATGATACAAGCATTTTTCTCACATCATAAAATAAATCTTTGCTTCCTTTGAAAGTTCTCTGGAAGAAAAGTTTCCTTCAGGAGGTTGTTAATTCCTATGTGGATTACTCATAAGAGAAAACACTTTCCTTAACACAGGGAAAATGAAACTGGTCATGTTCTAGACAGTGGTGAATTAGACCAGCCTGAAGAGCCAAGGTGTCTTAGTCAGGAATGGTTCAGTTGCAAATAACAGAATCTGTGTCACGCACTAGCCAAAGCAAGAAAAACGTTATGGGGGAGGAAGGAAGGGGAAAATCTAGATGAACACTTGGGGGTAGGAAGTAGACAGGTCTCATGAGGAACTAGAACCAGGAACTGGAAACTTCTAAATAGAACCAGACTCCCACTCTTGCTCACCACTCCCTCCACACCACCCTAGCCTAGCCATCTTCAGCTCTCGCCTGGATGGTTGCGACATTCTCTCTGCTTCTCCCTTTGTCCCCCTAAGACCCATTCCTCACACAACAGCCAGAGCGATCTTTTAAAAATGTAATAAGATTGTGTTGTTTCCCTGTACAAAACCTTTCAGCAGTGTCCCATTGTACCTGAAGGCAGGAATTTGTCCTCTTGTTCACTGCTATATCCCTGGGCATGGCACATAGTAGGTGCTCAATAAATTTGTTGATTGACTGAATGGAAATGCACCAGGACTCCTGGCAGAACCGTTCTCTCCTTCTCCCTCTGAGGTTTCTCATCACTCTTTGTGAGTCTTCCATGGTTCTCTCTCTGAGTTCTTGCCATTCCCATTCACATGGTGCAAAATGGCTGTCCAGCCAATGTCACCTCTCAGCTTCAGCATCACCTGCTAACACATCCCAGAGTCCAAATTTCTGGAAGAGAGAAGTTGACTGATCCAGCTTGGATGAGGGGATCCACCCCTATTCATTCAGTTATGGCTGGGGACTGCTGAAGCCCACTTCTATGGGAAAGGCATTTTAGAAAAGAGGAACATGGGCTGGCAGACCAGCCTCAGAATTGGATACTACCTTTAGGGCAAGGCTCAGGTATGGGGAATCCCCAGTCCTCAGGGAGTCCAGTACTAGGTTTGGGTGGGCAATTACACCTTGTCTAGAAGATCCCAAATAGAATCCAGGATATGAAATAGAGATAATAAACTAGCTACAATTTTTATGAACTATTGAACCACATGCCAGACATAGGTCTAAGAACTTTATAGGTATCAACTCTAGGTATCAAAGTGTACAATCTTCCCAACAATGCAATGAATAAGGTACTATTATCCCCATTAAATAGATGAGGATGTGGAGGCACAGAGAGATTTTCAGTGATGGAGCCAGAATTCTAAGCATTCCAGCCCCCGACTGCATCTGCTCCTTCACCACCTAAACAAGATAAAGACATAATTCCCCTCTTACAATGAGGAAAATGAGGTTCCGAGAGATAAAGTAAAAAGAATAATGTACATAAAGCCACCTGGCTATAAAGTAACAAAGCCTTGATTGCAACAGCTCTGCAGCCCTTAGGCCAAACTTCCCCCATCACCGTGCCCACTGCAATTAAAAAAAAACACCCAGCTTTATTGAGAGAGAATTCACATTCACCTATTTAAAGTGTATAATTCAATGGTTTCTCGTATAGTCACAGATATGTACAACCATCACCACAGTCAATTTGCCCGCTACAACTCTATGGATAAGGTAATTCTATCCCAAAGAGGGGAAGTGGCTAGGCAATCGTCACACAGGATGTAGATGACAGAACCCAGGCCACTGTCCCAACCACTATGAGAATATTTCTGGAAATCCCCACTTGAATAACTATGTTTGTCAGAACAAGGATGGCTTGTTGTGGTGTGATGGCATGGGGGCAGAGCTGGGAGGAGACAGGATAAGAAAGCCCCTATCCCATGGAGACAGTGTCCAAAGCCGAAACTCTGGCCTCTGTGACCTCCCCCACCTAGCCAGACAACCTCTTTTCTTGCTTCTCTCCTTTATTCCTTTGACAAACACCTACTGTCCTTTAAGCCTCGGTTCAAATATCTCCTCCTCCAGAAAGTCTTCCCTGATTCATATCCAGGCTGGGCTAAGTGCTCCGCCATGGTGTCTGCTGGACAGCTTTCTCTGTCTCAACAGCACAGCTCTTCTCTGTCGTGGCCCCTCTGCCTTTGCGCAGTCCCCCCAGTGCTAAGTGCATGGATATTGGAACTAAAAAGGCATGGATTTAAATCCAGGCTCCGCCATGTCTTAGCTCTGTGACCTTGGGAAGGCACACGGTAGGCCCCCCAAAATTTCCAGTTCCTTTCATCCTTCCCTTCTGGTTTCTTGGAGGGTGCCTATTAAGCCTTAGTTCGCATTGGAATCCCACGTCCTCATGTCTGACAGCCTTCTGGCAAATGGCAGACACACTTTCATTGCTCAGACTGTCTTCCAATGGAGAAGCATTCCTCCTTCCCCAAATGCAGCTCAGTCCTTGTGGCTTGGGTGGTTCTGACTCTAAGTCCTAGGGGTGGGCAGAAGACCCAAGGCTGGTCAATCCAAGGTTTTTGTCCTGTGTCTCTAGTGATTGATCCAGGGATAGGGATGGGCCGGTGACTTAATCAGAATCCGTTCATGAAATCTGTCAAATGGGCATTAGAAAAAAGAAGGTCTCTCTGTCTCTGTCTCTCACGCTCAGCATGAGATACACGGCATTGAAGGTTTGGCATGCCAGCAGCCATCTCCTGTCTGAGAGTGACGCCAAGTAGAGTCAAATAAGCCTGAAAGATGGAAAAAACAAAAGTTCTGATGCCTTCCTGGATTCAGATATGCCTGAAGTCCCCTTGGATTCCTATTTTCCTTAAGCTCATCTAGGTTGGATTTCTGATGTTTGTAATCAAAAGCGTTCTAATCAATACATGGGTTCACTTTAATATGCAATCAGGGTAGCTGGATCTATGGTGGCCTGAAGATAAGCCAACAAGCTGTGGATAGCAGAGCAGCAAGAGGCAAAGAACTTTGGGCCCTTGATGACATCATTAAACTACTGAATTAACCAGCCCTGAAGCCAGTCTAATCTAGGATTTCTCATTCTGTGAAACAATAACATTTCCTTATTGGTTAAGTAATCGTGAATTGGGTTTTTTCTTACATGTAGCCAAAACCATCCTTAACTTGGTCTCCAGCCCTCTCCCCCTAATTCCTGTGATTTTAGCCAAGGGATTGAGTGGATTTGGGGCCACATCCCCCAGGCTAGCCCAAGAAATAGTTTGTTTCTCATTGTTACTCTTGTTCCTTTGGTGCTATTTTTTTTCTCGCAGGCTCTCTCAGCCCCTTCTGGACAAGTTGTTGATTCCTTCATTTCTCCAAGTAGTCCTAACACTGAGCAGGTTCTACTGAGGCTTTAGTGACACACAGGGAGAATTTCAGCACAGTAGAGGCACCCACTTAAAGTTATCTATAAGACATCACTGTCCTAAAAGTTCATGGGCCATTACTGCCAAGAGGAATTTCTTTCTGGCTCTATCCCTCCTTGGGAGTCAGCTTGCTCCCATCTCCTCCAGCCTCTAACTCCATTCTAGTCTCCAGCGGTCTGTTCTAAAACTTCTCTTACTCTGTAAGGTGAAGTATTTTCTTCTCTGTTCTAGACCCCAGGCTAAACCTCAGGCTGAAACTGACCCACGGAACACTAAAGTGCCCTTTGAAACAAAGGAGCAAGTATACCTGACAATTATAGGGTTTGTTTTTTTTTTCTTTAACAAAACTAAATTCTTCAACTGGGCTCCCTTGCCACCAGTTTTTGGGACGTTAAAGAGAATATTATAACAAATAATTCTCCTTCTGTCCCAAGCAAGCTTCCAGGGATCATGGGATTTCTCCCCGCTTCTAGCTACACAATCACTAGTTGCATCCATGTAAATATATATTTTTAATAACAATTTTATTTGAGATATAATTCACATATCACAAAACTTACCATTTTAAAGTGAATAATTCAGTGGTTTTTAGTACATTCATTCACAAGGTTGTGCAACCATTGTTACTATCTGATTTCAGAACATTTTTATCACCCCAAAAAGAAACCCTGTACCCATTAGTAAATTCCTATTTCCCCCTCCCCCAGCCCCTGGCAACCAGTAATCTTTACAACTGATCTTAAGGGAAAATATTCGGTTTTTCACTATTAAGTATGGTGTTATCTGTGGGGTTTTTGTAGGTGACATTTATCAGGTTGAGAAAGATCCCTTCTCTTCCTAGTTTGTTGAGTGTTTTTATCATGAAAGAGTGTTGGATTTTGTCAAATGTTTTTTATGCATCTATTGAGATAATCATGTATTTTTGCCCTTTATCCTGTTAATATGGCATGTGACATTGATTGCTGTGTAGATACGAACGTGATGTTTTTAACACACTCCATGTTGCTATGTTAAATCATCGTATTGGTTTATAAGCTCAGGTGAGCCTCATTTGAAGAAAATTTGATAGACAGCAATACAGACTTACAGAACTATAGGCTTGGTTACTTAGGTTAACAAATTTTTTTTTCTCAAAGTTTTTCTGAAGGAAAAAATTCATTGTGAGCATATAAAATATAATGCAAAAATATGTTTAGGCTTTTTAAGGAACTATCTGTTGGTGTCAGTCTCTCTGCGGCTGAGAAAAGCTACAGCATGCATGATGACACTTTGTCCTGGGCAGTGGCCTAACTGGTCAAAATGGTCCCCAGTGCAAAACAAAGTCCACTGCCTCCTCGGGGCTTCTCTAAGTCACCAAGATGGCTGTGGAATTGATTTCTTTCCTCTAGGGGGCAGGAGTCTCCTATCTTGGGCTGGAAAATAGAATGAAGTTTGAATAAAGATAACTGTCCAAGAGTCCACATTTTCCTTCCCTCCTTTTCTTTTTAAAAAGTTTTCTCCTCTGGAACTTTCTGTGCTGAGAGAAGTTGCTGCAGCAGATCTCGCACCAGATGGAGAGAGTTGTGCATTCAGCTTGGCTGTCTTCTATTTTTGTCTGACCAGCAAGCCTTCCTTTGGGGAACTTCCCTCCCAGCCCCCCACTGCCCCCAACCCATGTGAGACTCAAAGGGCTGCCAGTCACAGGACTCTACCCCTCTGACCACAGGAGTGACTAAACTCTGAGTCAACTAGACTTTCTCAGGACTGTGGAACCTTGAGTGGGGACACGGAGATGGAAGGCAGTCGGTGCTGAGTCATTTGATGTGTTTACCTAGAGAAGTGGTTCTCATATGCGGCCCCTGGCCCACCAGCATCAGCATCTGGGAAAATGTTAGAAATATGAATTCCAGGGCCCTACCCTTCATCAGCTGAATCAGAAATTCTGGGAGTAGGCCCCAGAAATCTCTGTTTTACCAAGCCCTCCAGGTGATACTGACTTCTAATTCTGGGAAATTAGAAGTTTCTGCTAGTGGGATTCCCAGAGCTTACCTGGATCTTGTTCTTTCCTGAAACTTGGCTCTCAAGATATTCTGTAGATTCTTTGATCTCTTCCGTGTCCTTCTAATAAATTCCTTTTTGGCTTTGTTTTATTTGAGAGAGTCACAGTTGCCTTCTGTTGCTTTCAACCTAAAAAGACCCTGACTGATGGCCCTCTCACCTAATTCATAGCTGCACAGACCCTTCTTGAACCATGGGTCTTTGTGCCATTCAGGCTGCACTGTTCAGGTTCACCCCGGTCTTTGTATTTAGATTCAGCCCCAACCATATTAATTCCATTCTAGGCCAAAGCAGAGCCCAGCAGGGCTTCTGACCAAGCTCTATCAATGCCCTGCCTGTTAGTAGTTCAGGTGCCTCCCCCAGTAATGAAGGCCTTTGTATTTTCCAAGACCTCTTTACAAAAACATCTTCTCCTATTCCAGCACTTATTTGACTCCTTTTTTCAACTTAGGTCCAACCCCCTTTTCAACTACTAACGACAACCATTAGTACAATGCGGTTTGTTTTCTATATTAGTTGGGGAACGGAATAGCTGTTTTAATAAAGAGATAAAAAAATACAGGATACTCTAAAAATACATATCTTGTTTAATAGCTGTTGTTGTTGTTGTTTTATCTCTTTAAGCCTATGAGTGGGTCAGCATGAGTCCAGTGGTGAGTACGTGGCTCTGCCCCAGGTGGTCATTTTAAGGACACGGGTTCCCTCTATCTTGTTCCTCTGCCCTCTCCTAGAACATTGTTGAAGCAAGCTCTCCACCACTACATCTGCATTCCCAGCCTGTGGGAAAGGGGAAAAAGAGGACGTAGATGGCTAACAATTTCCTTTTAGGATATGATGTAGAAGAAGTGATGCTCATATCAATTCTAGTCACTTTCCAGTGGTGAGCACTTGCATGGTCACACCCAGCTAGCCGCAAGGGAGGCTGGAAGGGAGGCTAGCCACAAGGGAGGCTGGAAGATATGATCTTGAGCTGGGCAGCCATATGCCCTGCTAGTTCTTGGGGTGAAGGTTGCTTTGTTACCAGAAGAAAGAAGGAAATGATGAATAATGAAGGACAGCTAGCAATTTTTTCACATTTTCTAATCTTGAGTTTTATATTCAAGTGTTGAAAGCTCAGATGCCCTCAGGGACTAGCAGATGATTAACTGAGTAGAGCAATCCAGGTGTAAGACTAGAAGGAGTGAGGTGACAGTGACAGTGACAAAGTGGACAGCATGTCCTGTCTAAAGGGAGCAAGATCTAGTTGCCTACCCAATGTCCCTGCTCCCTTCTTTGCTAACAGACCTTCAAGTTTGTTTAGGTAGTTGTGTAACTAGGGCATACATCATGACTTTTGAAGCCAATCATGAAATTTCTGTTTCTAGTGTCCCCAGCCTCCCTTGTAGCTGGGAATGTCCATGTCACTCAGCCAATGAGAGAGTTAGGGAAGTATAGTGGGGGACTTCTGGAAAATCTTTTGCTTTCCTAGTAAAGAGTTAGCCATGACTGGAGCTTCCCCTTAGCCATTCTTCCTTCTTTGAATGTGTATGTGATGCCTGGAGCTGGGGCAGCCATCTTATGACCATGAGGTGGCAAGCATGAGGGGAAGGCCAAAAGAACTGCTGTGATACTGAGCCAGAGAGAACCAAGGCCAGAGGCTGCCTACTTTCAGACATCTTGTTATGTGAAAAAAGCAAACAAAAAAAAAACACGTACCTGTTTGTTTAAGCAATTTAAAATCAGTTTATCTGAACCTCATGGCCATTCAAAACTGATTAAATCCTTCCAGACTTTTTCTATGTGTATATTTACTTTGTAAAAATGTGAAATACGTACACTGCTTTGTAACCTGCTTTCTAGATGTACAATAAATAATGTGCATTATACAATATTAAAATAATGTACAAGGGGCTTCCCTGGTGGCGCAGTGGTTAAGAATCTGCCTGCCAATGCAGGGTACGCGGGTTCGAGCCCCGGTCTGGGAAGATCCCACATGCCGCAGAGCGGCTAGGCCTGTGAGCCACGACTACTGAGCCTGCGCGTCTGGAGCCTCTGCTCCGCAATGGCAGAGGCCTCGACAGTGAGAGGCCCGCGCAACGCGCAACACGATGAAGAGTGGCCGTCGCTCGCCAGAACTGGAGAAAGCCCTCGCACAGAAACGAAGACCCAAAACAGCCAAAAATAATAAATAAATAAATTTATTAAAAAGAAAAGAAAAGAAAAGAAAGCAATGGAGTAATTACCATAAAAAAAAAGAAAAAAAAATAATGTACAATATTATAAGCATCTTTCCCTGCCATTTACTACTGTTCAACATTTTTCACTTTAATGACTTCAGAATATCCATTGTAGGCCTGTAACATAATGCATTTAATCAATCCTTTATTATTGGACATTCAGGTAGTTTACAGGTTAGTTGTTTTTGTTTTTGAGGGGGATGTTTGCTGTTATAAACAATTCTATAGACCATCCTTGCAACTAACTTACAAACTTCTAAGTATATCCTTGTAATTACTTTCCTGATTATTTCCTTAATTTTCTAGAAATGCAGTGACTGGGTGAAAAGGTAATAAATAGCACACTCTCTTAATTAAAATGATACACTTGCCTTTGGTTCCATTTCTGCTACAGGGAGTAACCAATCATTCATTTATTCATTATCCATTCACTTAACAAGCCCCAGAGGCCTGTGCTAGTCACTAAGGAGCACTAAGATGTGAGTAAATTGTGGTTCCTGTCTTCAAAGCACTCATAATGGACTGGCAGGGACAGGCAGGACAACAGCCGTGACAAGATGGAGTAGGAGTGACATTTGTAGTAGGCAGCTTCTGACAAGCTTCCAAATGATCCCCACCTCCTGGTATTTATGACTGTGTAATTCCCTATATGTGAGTATGAGCTGGACCTAGTGAGTTGTTTCTAATGAATGGAATATGACCAAAGTGAGAGGATGTCACCTCTGTGATTAGGTTACAAAGGACTGTGACTGTCACTTAGCTGCCACTCTCTCTCTTGCCCTCTCATCTGCTCGCTCTGATGAAGCCAGCTGCCATGCTTGCTTCACGGAGAGGTCTACATGGCAAGGAATGGAGGGAGGCCTCCGGCCAGCAGCTTTTGAGGAATTGAGGCCTCAGTCCAACAGTCTATGAGGAACTGAATCCTGCCAACAATCATGTGAGCTGGGAAGCCGATCTCTTCCAGCTGAGCCTTAAGACAAACCATGCCCGGATGCCTGATCCACAGAAATGGTGAGATAATGCCTATGGTTCTAAGCCATTACATTTTGGAGAAATGTGTTATGCAGCATTAGATAACTAATGCACAGGTGGAGTGGTCCATATAAGCACAGTGTGTGACAGACGACAGGTGCACACGTGAAGGTGAGGCACTGAACCACTGTGGCGGGGAAGGGCTGCATCTGGTAAGATGTCTGAGAGGAGAGCAGGCTGGCATTGCGTTTTGCAGGCTAAAAAGGCATTAGTTAGGGGAAGAAGGCGTTGCCAGGCAGAGTTTGTAGAACAATCAAGCTTTGTGACCGTTTCTCAGATCTGTTACCAGCTCACTTGTCACACCATCAATTGGAAGTAAATTTACTTGATCAGAGGTGAAATCAACAGAGCTTCAGGGTCCCTCACCAGCATATACCATTCAAAGCCCAGGAAGGGCCCTAGCAATTTTGTGGTAATAATTTTGCATTCTTTTTCTTACAGAAATCCCCCGACTTCAGGTCCTGCCTCAGTGGACCCGCCAAGACCCTTCCACTGTCACCCACCACTCACCCCTCCCAATCTACAACATTGACCTACCACTGTATGTATTTTATTTTGTTTGGCTTCATCTCTTTGGAAACTGTTTCTCAGAAGCCCAGGCTTCCCCTCCTGCCTTCACTTCCTTAACCTAAACAATCTAGGTTCTGTAGACTTTCCTCACAGGCCCTTTTCTCTAACTCTTTAATCATCTTTACTGCTGTTTTTGAAATGTCTCAGAGTTTTCCCTTAGGTAGTAGTGCCCAGAACGTATGTGCTTTTCTAAGCAGCAAGTCTGGCTCCTGACCAGGTGGCATCTGAGCAGGGCCACTTTGCGGATGGCTGAGTCCCAGGAACTGCCTCTCTTTCCTGTGTTGCCCCACCCCCAACTGCAGAATGACTAAGGTTCAGAGAAGCAAAAGGAGTGACTAGGGAAAAGGTAGAAAATGCAATAGGAGAGGGGAAGCCTTGCTTCCTTAAGGGTGGGACCTCTCTTTTAGGATGCTGATGGTAGTACTTCAAGACAGTGATGGTCTGCTAGAGGGAAGGAAACTGACATTACCCTTGTCTACTCTGTGCCAGGCACATGGGCTTTCCAGTTGCTATCTCGTGGATTCCTCACTACATCCCTACAGGTTAAGAGCCAGACTCTCCATGTTATAGCTGAGGAAATTAAGGGTCAGAGTTGAGAAGTAGTGTGCACGCCTCACAGCCAGCAAGACCAGGGTCAGGCCCAGCTGACTTGAGGCCCAGGCTCCAGCCCCACTTGGTGACCTCTCCATCCTTTATTGGTGCTCCCAGGGGCATAATCACCTACATTCAAGTTCTAGATGAAAACTGGTGGGCATTGCAGCAAAACTTTACCTGGAAATAAGTTTTATAAATGAAAACGTCAGGCAAGCTAAATTCTTGTTTCTGGAAGATCTGTCTAAATGAAGAAGACCCACCAGTGAACTGGGAAGCCTCCCAGGGTTTGGATTCACTTCTAGAGAGAGAAAAAAAAAAAATGACAAGAGAAGGCAGGAGATCTAGACCCCAAAGTACAAAATCGGCTGGACAGACTACAATGTGGGGATAACAATGAAAGTAAGAAAATAACAACTGTTGTTTATCAAGTGCTTACACAGTGCCATGCACTGTGCTAGATGCTTTCTATAGGTTAGTGCATCTTAGCCTCACAACAAGCCTGCTATAAAGATAGGGTTATCATTCCTAATTTTAGGTTGGGAGCCTGAAGATGAAGAAACTTACACACGGGCAGGCAGTGGTGATGCAGGGACTGGAACCTAGGTGTATCTGGCTCCAAAAGCCATGCTTATATCCATTAGGCTTTACTAGGTCAAGGCGAATGGGAGCGGGAGAAATCTACTTTCTGTCGATGAAGTTAACACGGCGAAGCGGGGGTTAGCAGGTGCCGTAACTTGGGCGCGTGTGGCACAGAGGAGGCTAGGGCTCCCCCGGACCCAGTTCTTGCGGGTAGCAGAGGTGACTCAGGAGACCCTTGAGAGCCAAGAACTGGGTACTGTGGAAGGTGTCTGCAAAGGAGGCTCTGGGGTCCAGTGTGGGTGGAGAGAATCAGAGTCTCTCAACATCTATTGACCGCTCCCTGGATTGGCTCAGGAACTTGAAGGGGAGGGGCTTAGGCCTCTGGGATGCTGATCTGAGGCTGGACCAGGAAGCTGGAGCTCGCTCGCCCTCCTGGTGCTACGGTCCCAGTGCTGTAGTCACACGTCTGAGTTTGGGTCCTGCCCCTCCTCCTTCTAGGTCTACGACTTAGAGATTTAACAATCTTGAGCCCCAGGTTTCTGTAGAGTGCAGATAATCAGAGTATATATAGCCAAATAATAGATAATAAATTTGCCGTTGGGAGAATTCAGTGAGGTGACGGATATGAAGGACTAACTCAGCGCCTAGGGCGGTGGGCGCTTGGTAAACGGCAGCCATATTATCGCGAGATTCCATCCTCTGCTGAGATGGGGAAGCTTTTTCTGCTTTCAGCTTGCTTTCACTCCCATTGCCTACTTTGGTAGTAAAGTGAGACTGCATTCCAGGGAGGGAGTAAATTTAATATGTCTCTCACCTTTCACTTGTTCAAACTCTGAATTTTTAAATTGTTTTTATGGTTCACAGCTCACTTCACAACTGTAATTTGTCTCCGGCCTGGAAGATTTTAACCCTCATATAAAAGCAAATAGATTTTTCATGCTAGGAATTTTCTCTGTAGGCGTTCTTTCTTCTGTAGGTGTTTTTTTGTTTTTGTTTGCTTTTTGTTTGTTTGTTTTTTGTAAACAAAACATTGGATTGGTGTTAAAATGGTTCACTGGTCAAAATCAGTGACCAATTCTGGTTTTCAGGACAACAACAATATTTTATTGGAAAGAGTGGGTTAGCTCACTGAGGCAAAAGCTAAATGGCAAGCCTCAGAAAAAGCACACAGGGTAGCTCTAGGGAGTTGGGAAGCAGGAAGTGATGAGCAGTAGCTCCAGGCACTATCAGGTGTGCCTTGTGTTAATCTACCCAAGGTTAAATTCTTACAAGGGAGTGTTTGATTGACCTGACATGGGTTGTGCACCTACCCCCTTGGTTCAGGGAAGGAGAGGACACCTAGATTGAAATTTAGAATAAGTGGGCGTACACTGGGGGAGGGTAATGCCCAGAAGGTAAATGGAAGTGCTGTTACAGGAAGAGGGGTATGTGTGCTGGGTGAGTACACACAGCAAGTGTTCCCTACAAATACTGTTCTCCCTGTGATGAAATATCAAGATTCTGGATTTTTCTAGTATTCTCAGATATGCAGGATAGTTGAAAGAATACAACAATGAGCACATATCTACCCTTCCTCTAAATTCAACAACTGCTAACGTTTTGCTACATTTGCTTTATTTTTAAAAACTTTTATTTATTTATTTTTGGCTGCATTGGGTCTTCGTTGCTGCGCGGGCTTTCTCTAGCTGTGGAGAGTGGGGGCTACTCTTCATTGTGGTGCGCGGGCTTCTCATTGTGGTGGCTTCTCTTGTTGCGGAGCACGGGCTCTAGGCGCGCTGGCTTCAGTAGTTGTGGCGCACAGGCTTAGTTGCTCTGCGGCATGTGGGATCTTCCCTGACCAGGGATCGAACCCGTGTACCCTGCGTTGGCAGGCAGATTCTTAACCACTGCGCTACCAGGAAAGTCCTGCTACATTTGCTTTAATTTCTCTCTGCATTTTAAAAATTTTGTGAACTATTTGAAAGCCATAGACATCATGGCCCTTTAGCCTTTAAATAGTGAATACTTCATGTATCTCCGGAGGATAACAACACTTGCCTACATAAATGCAATACTATTACCACACCTAAGAAAGTTAATACGTATTCTATAATATCTTCTAATTGCAAGTTCATGTTCAAATTTCCTCAATTGATACAAGAATATATTTTATAGATTTTATTTTCAGATCAGGATTGAATTAAAGTTCACTCATCGCACTTGGTTTTAGGGTCTCTCTATTCTCTCTCTTTTTTTTTTTTTTTAAATTTTCAGCTAACATTGATTTTGTGTTTCCTTTCAGTGTATTTAGTAAGCCTAAGCAGAGACATCTTTTTTTTTTTTTAATTTTTATTTATTTATTTTTGGCTGTGTTGGGTCTTCGTTTCTGTGCGAGGGCTTTCTCTTGTTGCGGCAAGTGGGGGCCACTCTTCATCGCGGTGCGCGGGCCTCTTCACTATCGCGGCCTCTCTTGCTGCGGAGCACAGGCTCCAGACACGCAGGCTCAGTAATTGTGGCTCACGGGCCTAGTTGCTCCGCGGCATGTGGGATCTTCCCAGACCAGGTCTCGAACCCGTGTCCCCTGCATTGGCAGGCAGATTCTCAACCACTGCGCCACCAAGGAAGCCCTATTCTCTTTTATTTATTTATTTTTTGGCCGCACCGCGTGGCTTGTGGAAACTTAATTCCCCGACCAGGGATTTAACCTGGGCCCACGGCAGTGAAAGGGCCAAGTCCTAACCACTGGACCTCCAGGGAATTCCCTCTATTTTCTTTAAATCTAGAGCAATTCCTCTACATTTTTGGATTTTTCATGTCATTGACGTTTTAATCCAGGTTAGTTGTCTTTTAGAAAATATTACATTGTTTCCTTTGAATTGCTTTTTTTTTGTATAGTTTTTTTTATTGTGGTAAAATATTCATAACATAAAAGTTGCCATCTTAACTGTTTTTAAGTGAAGAATTCAGTGGCATTAAGTATATTGTCAAGGTTGTACACCATCACCACTATCTATTTCCAGAACTTTTTCATCATCCCAAACAGACACTCTGTACCGATAAACAATAAGTCCCCATTCTCCCTTCCCCCAGCTCCTGGTAACCTTGGTAACCTCTATTCTACTTTCTGTCTCTATGAATTTGCCTATTCTAGGCGCCTCATCAGGTGGAATCATACAGTATTTGTCCTTTGTGTTTGACTTATTTCAGTTGACATAATGTTTTCAAAGCTCATCCGTGTTGTAGCATGTATCAGAATTTCATTCTTTGTATTGCTTTTTAAAGTTAATCTGTTAGAGTTTTATATTTAATCTTTTATAAGATAACTTTTTCACATGAAGGAAAGTATTTACATGCATTATCAAATTTAAGAGACTCTGCCTAGACTTTTATACTTGTCAAGTTAATTAGATCTAGATCAGTGAGGTCATAGGGGGTTAATTTATCACCAAACTGGAATAAAATTAACCTTCTATAACAAAAATAGTTTAAAGCTTTAAATGAATAACCACTGTTTTCTACAACAAACATTCTTTTTAAAATGTAGCTTTCTAAAAAATATATAGTTTTCTATAATAAGAATTATTAGCCTCAGGGTTACAAGTAAATACTTCCTGGAATTATTAAAGCAAACATTCCAATATTATAGAAAAGCTCTTTGTGTTTTTAATTAAAAGACTTAGTCTTTGGGCTTCCCTGGTGGCGCAGTGGTTAAGAATCCGCCTGCCAATGCAGGAGATACGGGTTCGAGCCCTGGTCAGGGAAGATCCCACATGCCGCAGAGCAACTAAGCCTGTGCGCCACAACTACTGAGCCTGCGCTCTAGAGCCCATGAGCCACAACTACTGAAGCCCAGGCGCATGGAGCCCGTGCTCCACAAGAAGAGAAGCCACCGCAATGAGAAGCCCACGCACCGCAACGAAGAGTAGCCCCGGCTCACCGCAACTAGAGAAAGCCCGCGCGCAGCAACGAAGACCCAACACAGCCAAAAATAAATAAATAAATAAAATAAAATAAAATAAAATAAAAAAATAAAAGACTTAGTCTTTTTATAATGACATGATTTGGAAGTCATTTGGATCTGTCTTAAATTTTACGGTAACTCCTATGTAAAAATTCACTAGCCTTCTTCCTTATCTCTCAAAACAAAGGAGGATGGATAATCCGGTGTTGGCATTCTCTAAAGCACTTGGATTAATAGCTTCTCATCTTCTCAAGTTTCCTGATAAAGATCAGACCTTTATGGTTTATTATAATGTTTTTCTATATCTCTAAACTCATGAAAGCTTCATAATATTCCTTCTACTTCTCCATTCTATTTTGATTTTTAATCACTTATATAGATAGATATCTGACATAATTCTAAGCACTTTACATATATTTAATGCTCATACAACCCTATAAGGGCTTTCTTCTTCTCTCCTTCCCTCTCCCCCTCCTCCTCCTTCTTCTTCGATAAGCGGTTTTTAAAATCTCCATTTTAAAGGTGAGAAAAATGAGGCACTGAGAAAGTACTTGACCTGCCCAGTGTCACACAACGGTGGGATAGCCAGGGAGTTCTGGGAGATCAGACACAATCTCTTTCCAGAGCCCTTGTTCTTAACCTCTATATATTCTCACTATAGTAAAAAAAAAAAAAAAAAAAAGCAAACTTTACAGATACATACAACATAGAAATTAAGTCTCTTTAATCCTACCCACAAGAAATATTCAGTGCTAACAGTTTATGTTTTAATTTTAAATCTAATTACAGAGTACAAATACACAGATAACAACATTCTTGGTGGCAGTTATAGCCATAATTAAAAGCAAATATTAATCCATTATGTGGTTGGCAGGAAACTTCAAGAGGCTTCAGTTTGACCCAGCTCAAGCTATCCAACTGGACAGGGCTAAGGGGTGGGGATGGCTCAGTTTAGTTGTGGGCAGCTGGCAATGATCCCCACAGCAGGTGGCCACTTGAACAGGAGGGGAACAACAGATAGGAACAGGGGGCCAAAGTGGGTGAGATTAATATTAAATAGGGTGAAAGCAGGGGCAGAAACCAGGTATCCCAGATGAGTCCAGCCAGAAAGGATGACCCAGCACCAGTAAAGCAAGGGGCTGGGCTGTGGGTCTAGCGTTGTCCGTGAAGACAAGTCACAGTTAAATGGCGTCCCAAGGCTGTGCCAAGACAAATGCTACTAGACATCTGTGCGAGAAGATACTGTCTCAAGTATGTTAATCAAAATAGAAAGGCATCCTAGTAGAAGAGTGCTGGACATGGTAGGGTTATGAGTGGGAATCAGGCAACCAGAAATGGTTAGAGTGGGGGCCATTACAGATAGTACGAGAATGGGTATACATAAGGGCCTAAGTGAGCGGTTCTCAAATGTTTTTATTTCAGGATCCCTTAACACTCTTAAAAATTATTTAGAACCCCCAAAGAACTTTTGTTTATATGGGTTATAACTATTAATATTTTCTCTTTTAGAAATTAAAACAGAAATTAAAAAAATAAAGAATACACCGGCACGTGTTCCAGTTAGCCATCAGAGCAAGGATGGCATCACAGAGTCTCTGGAAAACACACTTTTTGAGAGAATAAGGGTTAAAAAAAAAAATGCTGCATTAATATTATTTTTAATTTCACTTACTCCCTGATAGCGGCTCAGAGACCTCCATACTTTAAGAACAACCAGTCCAGATACTACGTAGCCTCTTATATTTGTGTAGTACTGTATAGTTTACAAAGTTCTGTGAATTAGGACTAGTATTCTTATTCCCATTTCAGAGCTTTAAAGCACACTGCCATGGAGCAGGGGAGGAACTAGGCTGTCCTATCTCTCAAGAGCTAATGCTGAGATGGTACCTTGGGTCCCTTGGCTGCTGCGATTGCACTTCC
This sequence comes from Balaenoptera acutorostrata, assembly GCF_949987535.1. Classification (NCBI taxonomy): domain Eukaryota; kingdom Metazoa; phylum Chordata; class Mammalia; order Artiodactyla; family Balaenopteridae; genus Balaenoptera; species Balaenoptera acutorostrata. The sequence continues at coordinate 22,264,463 of NC_080064.1, read as the reverse complement.
CAAGCTTCACGTGATTCCCGGGACTTGCTCTCTGGTCTAACACTTGGCTTTCTCTCTACCAGGGACCTGGTCAGGTTCACCCTGTGCCTGGAAAGCTGCAGAGCTGTCTGGGAGGAGTTAAAGGCAAGAACATCAGATGCTCAGATTTCCATGTGAGGGATTCTAATGTAGTCATCAGGTAAATATAGAGGGTCTACCTAGAAGGCAGAGATAGTGGGAACTGAGTATTTTAATTTTAATATCATACCTTCTCAGTCAGTTTTCAGCACAGGCAACAGAAATCTTTCTAGGTGTTTAAAGCAGAAAGCAATTAATTTCAGGAAATTGAATGCTTACAAAATCATTGTAAATCATTGAAAATTTGGAGGAGAGAATCAGAGGTCAACTCAAGAATGACTAATTTCAAGAACATAGTCATACTTCTCTACAATTAAGATTCAGGGGTCAGAAAGCTAGGACTGGGTAGCTCTCCTTTGGTGGCCACAACTGCCTTCCCAACTCATGGAGCTGGAGACTGGAAATGGAAAGACTGCTGCCAGAAAACCCCATGTCTCCAGTAATGACCCTATTGGCCAGTAGGAATGGCCAAAATGCAGGAAAATGGTCTCTTCCTCATTTCCACCTTGTAAATCTTACCCAAGTGCATCTAATTGGCAATACCTAGCTTACATCCAGAATCCTAGCTGTAAGGGAGCCTGAGAAATGCCATCTTTAACCTTCCCACTTCTGCAATATAAGAAGGCTCACTAGAAGGAAGTGGGAATAGATGTTTAACCCCAAATGAACCTAGTCAACTCACTAGATTTCTGACTATGGATTGACTGGAATGTGAGCTCCATGCAGGCAGAGGTTTTTGTCTGATTTGTTTTCTGCTGTGTCCTCAGAGCCTAAAATATTACAAAGTAGTTGCTAAATAAACGGGTAGATACACATCAAAATGAATGTTTCCTCAGGAGCTCTTTGGGTGAACATCAGAAAGATAACAATAGTGGCAAGAGGTCCAAGTTACTCTGACAATGTCCGGGGTCTACGTTGCCTTCCTTGAATCTAGATGAGCTTTATGATTGTTTTGACCAGTGGATGGAAGTGATGCTGTGTCAGTTTCCAGGCTGGCCTTAAAAGAATGGCAGCTTCCAGGACCTGTCTCTGCCATGTAAAAAGTTCACCTACCCTGATGGACAGACCATATGGAGAGGCTCTGAGACTATACAGCTAAACCCAGCCTTTCGGGCATTCCCATCAAGTGCCAAGCATATGAGTAAGGCTGTGTTGGACCCTCCAGATCAGCCTAGCTGCCAGTTAGAACATTACCAACGAACTCTGATTGATTCCAGATGGAAGAAAGGAATCATCCAAATCAGGCCTGCCCAAATTCCTGACTCAAAACTTGTGAGATATTATACAGTGGCTGTTTTAAACCACTGAGTTTTGGAATAGTTTGTTACATAGCAATAGATAACCAGAATACACTTCAAGTGTGATATTAATGAATACAAAGCTGCCTGTGGTAAGGATGCAGAAAATGTTCCATTTATATCTCATGTAGATTTCCAGGGTTATAATTTTAATCCTGTCTGGTGAGGTGTACTAAAACATGGGTTCGAGCCCTGGTCTGGGAAGATTCCCACATGCCGTGGAGCAACTAAGCCGGAGTACCACAACTACTGAGCCTGTGCTCTAGAGCCCACAAGCCACAACTACTGAGCCCACGTGCCACACTACTGAAGCCTGTGCTCCTAGAGCCCGTGCTCCACAACAAGAGAAGTCACGACAATGAGAAGCCCGCGACCACAACAAAGAGTAGCCCCCGCTTACCGCAACTAGAGAAAGCCCGTGCACAGTAATGAAGACCCAACACAGCCATAAATAAATAAATAGACAGACTGCAATGGGATTTGGCTCAAGATTGCGGAGTAGAAGGACGTGCTGTTACTCCCTCTTGCGAGAGCACCAGAATCACAACTAACTGCTGAACAATCATCAACAGGAAGACACTGGAACTCACCAAAAAAGATACCCCACATCCAAAGATAAAGGAGAAGCCACAATGAGACAGTAGGAGGGGCGCAATTGCAATAAAATCAAATCCCATAACTGCTGGGTGGGTGACTCATAACTGGAGAACACTTATACCACAGAAGTCTACCCACTGGAGTGAAGGTTCTGAGCCCCACGTCAGGCTTCCCAACCTGGGGGTCTGGCAACGGGAGGAGGAATTCCTAGAGAATCAGACTTTGAAGGCTAGCAGGATTTGATTGCAAGACTTCGACAGGACTGGGAGAAACAGAGACTCCACTCTTGGAGGGCATTCACAAAGTAGTGTGCACATCAGGACCCAGAGGAAGGAGCAGTGACCCCATAGAAGACTGAACCAGACCTATCTGCTAGTGTTGGAGGGTCTCTTGCAGAGGCGGGGGGTGGCTGTGTCTCACCGTGAGGACAAGGACACTGGCAGCAGAACTTCTGGGAAGTACTTCTTGGCGTGAGCCCTCCCAGAGTCTGACATTAGCCCCACAGAGAGCCCAGGTTGGCTCCAGTGCTGGGTCGGCTCAGGCCAAACAACAACAGGGAGGGAACCCAGCCCCATCCATCAGCAGACAAGCAGATTAAGTTTTACTGAGCTCTGCCCACCAGAGCAACTGGTCAGCTCTACCCACCACCAGTCCCTCCCATCAGGAAACTTGCATAAGCCTCTGAGATAGCCTCAACCACCAGAGGAAAGACAGCAGAAGGAAGAACTACAATCCTGCAGCCTGTGGAACAAAAACCACATTCACAGAAAGATAGACAAGATGAAAAGGCGGAGGGCTATGTACAAGATGAAGGAACAAGATAAAACCCCAGAAAAACAACTAAATGAAGTGGAGATAGGCAACCTTCCAGAAAAGAATTCAGAATAATGATAGTGAAGATGATCCAGGACCTCAGGAAAAGAATGGAGGCAAAGATCGAGAAGATGCAAGAAATGTTTAACAAAGACCTAGAAGAATTAAAGAACAAACAAACAGAGATGAACAATACAATAATTGAAATGAAAAATACACTAGAAGGAATCAAGAGCAGAATAATTGAGGCAGAAGAATGAATAAGTGACCTGGAAGACAGAATGGTGGAATTCACTGCTATGGGACAGAATAAAGAAAAAAGAATGAAAAGAAATGAAGGCAGCCTAAGAGATCCCTGGGACAACATTAAATGCAACAACATTTGCATTATAGGGGTCCCAGAAGGAGAAGAGAGAGAGAAAGGACCAGAGAAGATATTTGAAGAGATTATAGTCGAAAACTTCCCTAACATGGGAAAGGAAATAGCCACCCAAGTCCAGGAAGCACAGAGAGTCCTACACAGAATAAACCCAAGGAGAAACACGCCGAGACACATAGTAATCAATTGGCAAAATTAAAGACAAAGAAAAATTATTGAAAGCAATAAGGGAAAAATGACAAATAACATGCAAGGGAACTCCCATAAGGTTAACAGCTGATTTCTCAGAGGAAACTCTACAAGCCAGAAGGGAGTGGCATGACATATTAAAGTGATGAAAGGGAAGAACCTACAACCAAGATTACTCTACCCAGCAAGGATCTCATTCAGATTCGATGGAGAAATCAAAAGCTTTACAGACAAGCAAAAGCTAAGAGAATTCAGCACCACCAAACCAGCTCTACAACAAATGCTAAAGGAACTTCTCTAAGTGGGAAACACAAGAGAAGAAAAGGACCTGCAAAAACAAACCCAAAACAATTAAGAAAATGGTACTAGGAACATACATATCGATAATTATCTTAAATGTGAATGGATTAAATGCTCCAACCAAAAGACACAGGCTTGCTGAATGGATACAAAAACAAGACCCATATATACGCTGTCTACAAGAGACCCACTTCAGACCTAGGGACACATACAGACTGAAAGTGAGGGGATAGAAAAAGATATTCCATGCAAATGGAAATCAAAAGAAAGCTGGAGTAGCAATACTCAAATCACATAAAATAGACTTTAAAATAAAGAATATTAGGGCTTCCCTGGTGGCGCAGTGGTTGAGAATCTGCCTGCCAATGCAGGGGACACGGGTTCGAGCCCTGGTCTGGGAAGATCCCACATGCCGCGGAGCAACTAAGCCCATGAGCCACAACTACTGAGCCTGCGCGTCTGGAGCTTGTGCTCCGCAACAAGAGAGGCCGCGATAGCGAAGAGGCCCGTGCACCGCGATGAAGAGTGGCCCCTGCTTGCCGCAACTAGGGAAAGCCCTCGCACAGAAACGAAGACCCAACACAGCCAAAAATAAATATAAAAATAAATAAATTAAAAAAAAAAAGAATGTTACAAGACACAAGGAAGGACACTACATAATGATCAAAGGATCAATCCAAGAAGAAGATATAACAATTATAAATATATATGCACCCAACATCGGAGCACCTCAATACATAAGGCAACTGCTAACAGCTATAAAAGAGGAAATCAACAGTAACACAATAATAGTGGGGAACGTTAACACCTCACTTACACCAATGGACAGATCATCCAAAATGAAAATTAATAAGGAAACAGAAGCTTTAAATGACACAATAGACCAGATAGATTTAATTGATATTTATAGGACATTCCATCCAAAACCAGCAGATTACACTTTCTTCTCAAGTGCGCACAGAACATTCTCCAGGATAGATCACATCCTGGGTCACAAATCAAGCCACAGTAAATTTTAAAAAATTGAAATCATATCAAGAATCTTCTCTGACCATAACACTATGAGATTAGAAATCAATTAGAGGGAAAAAAAACGTAAAAAACACAAACACATGGAGGCTAAACGATACGTTACTAAATAACCAAGAGATCACTGAAGAAATCAAAGAGGAAATAAAAAAATATCTAGAGACAAATGACAATGAAAACACAATTATCCAAAACCAATGGGATGCAGCAAAAGCAGTTCTAAGAGGGAAGTTTATAGCAATATAATCCTACCTCAAGAAACAACAAACATCTCAAATAAACAAGCTAACCTTACACCTATAGGAATTAGAGAAAGAAGAACAAACAAAACTCAAAGTTAGTAGAAGGAAAGAAATTATAAAGATCAGAGCAGAAATAAATGAAATAGAAACAAAGAAAACAATAGCAAAGATCAATAAAACTAAAGGCTGGTTCTTTGAGAAGATAAAATTGATAAACCATTAGCCAGACTCATCAAGAAAAAGAGGGAGAGGACTCAAATCAATAAAATTAGAAATGAAAAAGGAGAAGTTACAACAGACACCGCAGAAATACAAAGCATCCTAAGAGACTACTACAAGCAACTCTATGCCAATACAATGGACAACCTGGAAGAAATGGACAAATTCTTAGAAAGGTATAACCTTCCAAGACTGAACCAGGAAGAAATAGAAAATATGAACAGACCAATCACAAGTAATGAAATTGAAACTGTGATTAAAAATCTTCCAACAAACAAAAGTACAGGACCAGATGGCTTCACAGGTGAATTCTATCAAACATTTACAGAAGAGATAACACCTATCCTTCTCAAACTCTTCCAAAAAATTGCAGAGGAAGGAACACTCCCAAACTCATTCTATGAGGCCACCATCACACTGATACCAAAACCAGACAAAGATACTACAAAAAAAAGAAAATTACAGACCAATATCACTGATGAATATAGATGCAAAAATCCTCAACAAAATACTAGCAAACAGAGTCCAACAACACATTAAAAGGATCGTACACCATGACCAAGTGGGATTTGTCCCAGGGATGCAAGCATTCTTCAATATACACAAATCAATCAATGTGATACACCACATTAAAAGATTGAAGAATAAAAACCATATGATCGTCTCAATAGATGCAGAAAAATCTTTTGACAAAATTCAACACCCATTAATGATAAAAACTCTCCAGAAAGTGGGCATAGAGGGAACCTACCTCAACATAATAAAGGCCATATACGACAAACCCACAGCAAACATCATTCACAATGGTGAAAAACTGAAAGCATTTCCTCTAAGATCAGGAACAAGACAGGGATGTCCACTCTCACCACTATTATTCAACATAGTTTTGGAAGTCCTAGCCAAGGCAATCAGAGAAGAAAAAGAAAAAAAAGGAATAGAAATTATAAAAGAAGTAGTAAAACTGTCACTGTTTGTAGATGACATGATACTATACATAGAGAATCCTAAAGATGCCACCAGAAAAATACTAGAACTCATCAATGAATTTGGTAAAGTTGCAAGATACAAAATTAATGCACAGAAATCTCTTGCATTCCTATACACTAATGATGAAAAATCTGAAAGAGAAATTAAGGAAACACTCCCATTTACCACTGCAGCAAAAAGAATAAAATACCTAGGAATAAACCTACCTAGGGAGACAAAAGACCTGTATGCAGAAAACTACAAGACACAGATGAAAGAAATTAAAGATGATACACACAGATGGAGAAATATACCATGTTCTTGGATTGGAAGAATCAATATTGTGAAAATGACTATACTACCCAAAGCAATCTACAGATTCAATGCAATCCCTATCAAATTACCAATGGCATTTTTTACAGAACTAGAACAAAAAATCTTAAAATTTGTATGGAGACACAAAAGAGCCCGAATAGCCAAAGCGGTCTTGAGTGAAAAAAACGGAGCTGGAGCAATCAGACTCCCTGACTTCAGACTATACTACAAAGCTACAGTAATCAAGACAATATGGTACTGGCACAAAAACAGAAATATAGATCAATGGAACAGGATAGAAAGCCCAGAGATAAATCACACACCTATGGTCAACTAATCTATGGCAAAGAGGCAAGGATATACAATGGAGACAAGACAGTCTCTGCAATAAGTGGTGCTGGGAAAACTGGACAGCTACATGTAAAAGAATGAAATTAGAACACTCCCTAACACCATACACAAAAATAAACTCAAAATGGATTAAAGACCTAAATATAAGACTGGACACTATAAAATTCTTAGAGGAAAACACAGGAAGAACACTCTTTGACATAAATCACAGCAAGATCTTTTTTTTTTTTTTTTTTTTTTTTTTTTTATAACAATTTTTTTTTACTAGCAGCCTTTTATTTATTTATTTATTTTTTAAATTTTATTTATTTATTTATTTATTTATTTATTTATTTTTGGCTGTGCTGGGTCTTCGGTTCGTGCGAGGGCTTTCTCTAGTTGCGGCAAGTGGGGGCCACTCTTCATCGCGGTGCGGGGACCGCTCTTCATCGCGGTGCGCGGGCCTTTCACTATCGCGGCCCCTCCCGTCGCGGGGCACAGGCTCCAGACGCGCAGGCTCAGCAATTGTGGCTCACGGGCCCAGCTGCTCCGTGGCATGTGGGATCTTCCCAGACCAGGGCTCGAACCCGTGTCTCCTGCATTAGCAGGCAGATTCTCAACCACTGCGCCACCAGGGAAGCCCAGCAAGATCTTTTTTGATCCACCTCCTAGAGTAACGGAAATAAAAACAAAAATAAACAAATGGGACCTAATGAAACTTAAAAGCTTTTGCACAGCAAAGGAAACTACTAACAAGACGAAAAGACAACCCTCAGAATGGGAGAAAATATTTGCAAATGAATCAAAGGACAAAGGATTAATCTCCAAAATATATAAACAGCTCCTGCAGCTCAATATTAAAAAAACAAACAACCCAATGCAAAAATGGGCAGAAGACCTAAATAGACATTTCTCCAAAGAAGACATATAGATGGCCAAGAAGCACATGAAAAGCTGCTCAACGTCACTAAGTATTAGAGAAAAGCAAATCAAAACTACAATGAGGTATCACCTCACACCAGTTAGAATGGGCATCATCAGAAAATCTACAAATGACAAATGCTGGACAGCGTGTGTAGAAAAGAGAACCCTCTTGCACTGTTGGTGGGCATGTAAATAGATACAGCCACTATGGAGAACAGTATGGAGGTTCCTTCAAAAACTAAAAATAGAATTACCATATGATCCAGCAATCCCACTACTGGGCATATACCCAGAGAAAACCATAATTCAAAAAGACACATACACCCCAGTGTTCATTGCAGCACTATTTACAATAGCCAGGTCATGGACACAACCTAACTACCCATCGACAGATGAATGGATAAAGAAAGTGTGGTACATATATACAGTGGAATATTACTCAGCCATAAAAAGGAACGAAATTGGGTCATTTGTAGAGACATTGATGGACCTAGAGACTGTCATACAGAGTGAAGTAAGTCAGAAAAAGAAAAACAAATATTGTATGTTAATGCATATATGTGGAATTTGAAAAAATGGTACAGATGAACCAGTTTGCAGGGCAGAAATTGAGACACAGATGTAGAGAACAAACATATGGACACCAAGGGGAAAAAGTGGTCGGGGGTGTGGTGGTGTGATGAATTGGGAGATTGGGATTGACATGTATACACTGATATGTATAAAATGGATGACTAATAAGAACCTGCTGTATAAAAAAATAAATAAAATTAAATTAAAAAAAAAAGAAGACAGCAATGGTTACTGCACATCTTGAAAATGTGAACTTATTCCACTCCCAAGGCTTCTTACTGGTGTAAATTTTGACAAAACTGTGAAAAAGACTATGATAATGTCCATGCAGGGCCGAGTAGGCATAAAGTGACCCACATCTTTATTATATCAATGACTAGATTGCTATAGATTTCTTTTTAAAAACTAATTAATTATTGTGGTAAAAACGTATCATAAAATTTACCACCTTAACCATTTTTAAGTGTACAGTTCAGTGTACACTTAACAGTATTGTTAAGTATATTGACATTTTTGTGAAACAGGTCTCCTAAGTCTTTTTATCTTGCAGATGAAAGTCTCTACCCATTACGCAATTCCCCTTTGTTCTCTCCCTCCAGCCACTGGTATATTTATTTTTTTTAATGTTTATTTTTATTTATTTATTTATTTATTTTGGCTGCACCGGCTCTTAGTTGCAGCATGCGTGCAGGATCTATTTCCCCAACCAGCGATTGAACCTGGCCCCCCTGCATTGGGAGCTCGGAGTCTTACCCATTGGACCACCAGGGAATTCCCCAGCCACTGGTATATATATATATATATATATATACATATATATATATATATATATATATGTATATATATATATATATATATATGAATTACTACTTTAAAGACCTCAGATAAGTAGAATCATACAGTATTTGTCCTTTTGTGACTAGCTTATCTTACTTAGCATAATGGCCTCAAGGTTCATCCATATTGTATCATGTGACAGTATTTCCTTCGTTTTTAAGGCTGCATTGTATTCTAAAGTATATTTAAAAAATAAAGTATGTATATACCATATTTTATTTATCCATTTACGTGTCAATGGATATTTGGGTTGCTTCTACCTTTTGGCTATCGTGAATAGTGCTGCTATAAACATGGGTGTGCAAATATCACTTTGAGACTGTGCTTTCAATTCTTTTGGCTATATATTCAGAAGTGGGATTGCTGGATCATATGGTAGTCTGATTTTGAATTTTTTGAGCAACTGCCATACTGTTTTCCATAGCAGTTGCACCATTTTACAATCCCATCAACTATCGATTGCTTTTAGAGGCTCAACTATCACGTACATAATAAGATATTGCCTTAAGTACCATAGAGAAGTCAACAGAAACAAAAGCTAGACCATTAGCCTCTCAGATCAATCAGGAGGGTTTAAGTTGATAACTATTACAAAACACTAATTCATTATGTCTTTTTAATGGAAATATATAATTTAGAAAACTTATTTTTAGATAGTTTTAGTGTAATTAGGCTTGTGTTTTGATTTACATTTTGGCTTTTGTTTAGAAAGACATGGCCATAATACTTTTGGACTATTTGAATAGCCTTTCTTTTGTGTTAAAATTTGAATGAAATATTTCAAATCTACAGAAATAATATAGCAAATATCTAAATAGTTAAAACTCAGCTTGAGCAAAACCATATTTTTAGCATATTTCTTTTTTTAAAAAAATAAATTTATTTATTTATTTATTTTTTTGCTGCCTTGGGTCTTCATCACTGGGCGCGGGCTTTCTCTAGTTGCGGTGAGCGGGGGCTACTCTTCATTGCGGTGCACGGGCTTCTTATTGTGGTGGCTTCTCTTGTCGCAGAGCATGGGATCTAGGCGCGTGGGCTTCAGTAGTTGTGGCACACGGGCTCAGTAGTTGTGGCACACTGGCTCTAGAGCACAGGCTCAGTAGTTGTGGTGCACGGGCTTAGTTGCTCCGTGGGATGTTCCCGGACCAGGGCTCGAACACGTGTGCCTTGCATTGGCAGGCGGATTCTTAGCCAATGCACCACCAGGGAAGTCCGTAGCATATTTCTTGATATCTGTCCCCAGGAGTAGTGCAGTAGGGCAGGAAAAAAACCCCAACAAACATTTCCACTCTTGCTGACCATGACAGCAAGCACAATTGTCTGAAGTCAGAGAAAAGAAACTAGTAAATAAATGAATCCATACTTGCTCTTCCTGTAGTTTGAGAGGAATCATGGGCTCTGTAGTCTTGCAGACCTGGATTCAAGTCATGGGTTTGCTTCTTGCCAGTTGTGTGGCCTTGAGCAAGTTGCTTAACTTATCCCTGCCTCAGTTTCCTCATCTCTAAAATGGAGATAATCACAATACTTCCCAAGATTGTTGGGAGGATTAAAAGAGAAATATGAGCATTTATATATTTACTGTGTATGGTAAGTAACACATAGTAAAGCTTCAGTAAATTTTAGTAATTACTTGTTTTGTTTATTGAGCACCTACTATATGCCAGTCACTCTTCTAGTGCTGAGAATTCAGCAGTGAACAAGAGAGGTATAGACCCCCATGGAGCTTACTTTCTAGTGACAGATGATAAATAAACAAGGTAATTTCAGATAGTGATAGGGACCATGGAGAAAAGATAAGGTATGCGAAGGGGATGGAAGAGCTACTTTAGATGGGAGATGGGGGTCATGGGGGGCCTGCGTGAAGCCTTCAGAACTGAAATTTAACTGAAAGTAGCAGAAGGAACAATTCATTGGAAGGTTTGGAGAAGAGTGTTCAAGAGAGCAGAAAGGGTATTTGCTTAGACCCTGAGGCAAGAAAGTTTGGTTTGTACAAGAAGCACAAAGAAGAACAGGATGGCTGTACGTGAGGGTAAGGGAGGCTGGAAATGACATCAGAGAGTTAGGAAGGGCAGGCCAAGAAGGGCCTTGTAGACCATAGTAAAGAGCTTGGATTTTATTCTGAAAGGACTGTGAAGACATTGGAGGGTTTTTATTGATAGTAGGTCCAGCATTCTTTGCTCTGGGGAGGTATTTGTGTGCTTTCTTGTAGGTGTGTTTTAGAATTATGTGTATGTATATGCTTTAGGAATAACTTTTCTGGGGATACCACATTGGTTACTCATGGACTCCCCCTGGTGGAGTTGGTGGCTCAGCTTGCATGGTTTTGGATGAGCAAAAGCAAAGTAAATGAGCAATTGATCCTTTTACTCAACAAACATTTATTGGGTGCCCTCCATATGCAAGGTTCTGTTCTGGTACTGAAATACATCTGTGAACAAAACAGACAAACATGCGTGCCCTCATGGAGCTCACATTCTGGTGGGGGGAGGAAGGGGAGGGTGGTGGGGGTGGGGGAGAGATGTTAAACCAAATTCACTAGCAAATTGTTGGATGGGAAAAATGTTATTGTAGAAAAATTAAGTGAGGGAACTGGGCTAGGAAGTGCAGGGAGGATGGTAATACTTTAATTTTTTTTAAACATCTTTATTGGAGTATAATTGCTTTACAATGGTGTGTTAGTTTCTGCTGTGTAACAAAGTGAATCAGCTATACTTATACATATATCCCCATATCCCCTCCCTCTTGCGTCTCCCTCCCACCCTCCCTATCCCACCCTTCTAGGTGGTCACAAAGCACTGAGCTGATCTCCCTGTGCTATGTGGCTGCTTCCCACTAGCTATCTATTTTACATTTGGTGGTGCATCTATGTCCATGCCACTCTCTCACTTCGTCCCAGCTTACCTTTTCCCCTCCCCGTGTCCTCAAGTCCATTCTCTACATCTGCATCTTTATTCCTGTCCTGCCCCTAGGTTCTTCAGGACTTTTTTTTTTTTTTAAGATTCCATATATATGTGTTAGCATATGGTATTTGTTTTTCTCTTTCTGACTTACTTCACTCTGTAGGACAGACTCTAGGTCCATCCACCTCACTACAAATAACTCAATTTCGTTTCTTTTTATGGCTGAGTAATATTCCATTGTATATATGTGCCACATCTTCTTTATCCATTCATCTGTTGATGGACACTTAGGTTGCTTCCATGTCCTGGCTATTGTAAATAGTGCTGCAATGAACATTGTGGTGCATGACTCTTTTTGAATTATGGTTTTCTCAGGGTATATGTCCAGTAGCGGTATTGCTGGGTCATATGGTAGTTCTATTTTTAGTTTTTTAAGGAAGCTCCATACTGTTCTCCATAGTGGCTGTATCAATTTACATTCCCACCAACAGTGCAAGAGTGTTCCCTTTTCTCCACACCCTCTCCAGCATTTATTGTTTGTAGATTTTTTGGTGATGGCCATTCTGACCGGTGTGAGGTGATACCTCATTGTAGTTTTGATTTGCATTTCTCTAATGATTAGTGATGTTGAGCATCCTTTCATGTGTTTGTTGGCAATCTGTATAACTTCTTTGGAGAAATGTCTATTTAGGTCTTCTGCCCATTTTTGGATTGGGTTGTTTGTTTTTTTGATATTGAGCTGCATGAGCTGCTTGTAAATTTTGGAGATTAATCCTTTGTCAGTTGTTTCATTTGCAAATATTTTCTCCCATTCTGAGGGTTGTCTTTTCATCTTGTTTATGTTTTCCTCTGCTGTGCAAAAGCTTTTAAGTTTCATTAGGTCCCACTTGTTTATTTTTGTTTTTATTTCCATTTCTCTAGGAGGTGGGTCAAAAAGGATCTTGCTGTGATTTATGTCATAGAGTGTTCTGCTATGTTTTCCTCTAAGAGTTTTATAATGTCTGGCCTTACATTTAGGTCTTTAATCCATTTTGAGTTTATTTTTGTGGGTAATACTTTAATTTTAAATATACTGTTCGGAAAGTTCTCATTGAAAGGGTGACATTTGAACCAAGATGTAAAGGAAGTGATAGGGTGAAAGATGCAGTTATCTGGAGGAAGAGCATTCTGGGCAGAGGGATCAGCAAGTACAAATACCCTGAGTCTATGTGCAGGTTAGAAGAATAGCAAAGAGGCCAATGTGCCTTGAAAAGAGGGATAATGGAAAGAGTAGGAGATGAGGTTATTTGTACTGGGGGGTGTCAAGTCTTGAGGGTCCTCTAGGCTTATGCAGGATTCTGGTTTTCACTTTGAAATAGGAATCCACTGGAGGAGGGACCTGATCTGATTAAGGTTTTAACAGGAGCCCACTGCTGTGTTAATAGACCCTGGAAGGGCAAGTGTATAAAAACAGCAAACGGCCACACATTAACTGTGGCTTATACCAACAGAGGCAGTAAATAGTCGTAATCTGGACAGATTTTAAAGGTAGATCCTGCAGAATTTACTGATGATTTAGATGTATGGTGTCAGAGAGAAGAGTCAAGGATCCCGGTAAATGATATTACTTAGTAAATTGTCATAGGAAAAGGTGATCAAAGAAGATACAGCCAAAAAATGTAGCAAAAAACGTACTTTAGAGGTGTATCAACTAATAGTGTTTATTTTTTCTGGATTTTGTGTTATTTATGAAATTTTAAAAACTTGTGATTTGTGATTTCTTTGCTAACATTGAAGATTCATTTTTAGACCTAATATTGTATTTGTAATTGTGGGTTTCCTTAAAGAGAGCCCCCGAATTGAATAAACTTCAGGCCCCCACAAAACCTTAATTCAACCCTGCTCCTTTTCCATATTGGGGTGGTAATTTAACGTTAACGAAGCATTTAAAAACCTTGTTTCTGATAAAATTATTACATAAAATATTGTGCACGAAATAGAAGTTAACTGGAAGCTCAGTACAATATTAGGAATAAACTAATACCGGAATAAAACCATCACCTGGGGCTAGCCTCCCCTCCAAGTGCCTTCCAGAATTTCCTAGAGATTCTTCCTCCCACAGTTTTTCTAAATCTAACAAATACGTCCAACATTTCACTTTCGCTTTAGAGATAAAGGAATTACACGCAACTTAAAACACCTTCTTGAAACATGAGTGCTGAGTATTTTTTTTTTTACCGGGGTTGCTTGGGCCTCGGTGGTACCTAGGCGCCACATGAACCAACCTACCCGGCCCAAGTACCACCGAGGGGCCGGGCGGGCCGTAATCAGGGGCGGGGCTCCCGGGACGGCCGAGTGGGCGGGGTCTAGGCGCTTCCCCGCCCCTCCCCGTGAGGCCTGACACATGCGCCCAAAGTCTTCTGTTGGAACGAGGTGTGGATTGTGTGATGACCCTGGCCGCCAACTTCCGGTTTCTAGGGATGCGCATCCGGGTCACACTAACGCCGCCGTTTCCTGCAGCCGCTTGGTTCTCCTGTGTGTTTGGACCGGTCCCCATGTCCTTCTGTGGGGCCTCTGCAGCCTTTGGGTGAGTCTCCGCTGCCGACAGGGTCTGAGTGCGGCCGGTCGAGTACAGCCTGTAGAGGGACGGGTCAAGAGTTGTGTCCCGGTCCCTGTGGGTGGGGGTTCTCTTTGCCTGTCCCTTGTCCCTGCAATGCTTCCTGAGCTCATTTCATTCCTTTCCCCCCACGCCTGCCTCGCCTCTTTCCCTTCAGCTGAGCCTGTTTTGTCGCCGCTCACATCTCGCCTTGCTATTTTTCCTCCGCCTCATCCGCCTTTTAAAAGCCCTGGTTTCTTGCCTTTTCGCCTCAGCGCTTCCCTAAGCCACTGCCCCTCGGTTTTGCCCCTACTCTCACTTTAGCACCTCTCTTCCCCGACCGTTGATCCTGGAATCTTGCTGTGTTTTCACCCAGCAGGACGGCCCACCTCCTCGTTGTGCTCACCCTGCTCCACTGCGAAACTGAACCTGTCTCTCTCTGGGGTCCTAGGTCCTGGTTCTCCAACTTTCTTCATCCTTGACCCCTACCCCTCCCGGGACGAGTAGGTGACATTTGTGCTTCGCCTGGGTTCTCCCTCCTTTCCTTTGCTAGAGGAGGCCTTTGCCCAAGCCCGGATCTGGGCAGATTTACCCGGCCTGGGGGAAGTTTTCCTTAAGGCGCTGGGTTAGACTGAACTCTGGTAGCTTCCATGGTTAGGGAACAACAAAGGCGTTCCCAGTTCTTCGCTGGTGCACAGTTTTGGGGGCTTTCGCTAGAGCAGGCTAACAGGTGGCAGGCACTCGGAATTGCTGGCAGATTGGGCTTGTGTCATCTTGTTAATCGACAGGTCATGAGGACGTTCTGTCATTTTCTTGTTCTCTATCCCATGAGAATGGATATGCACAGCTGAGGCAAACATGCGGATGTTCTGGGATGATCAGCTCTGTTTTCTGCACGGGCTTTACTTATAGGACAGTTGCTATGACGGAGGACAGAGTTTCTTGGGAGATTATTAGCCCCAGATTTTTAAGCTTATTGCCCAAAATTTTAGTGTACTGTTACTGAAAAAATTTCTGCTAAAGAGTTCATTATAGTAATTTAGAAGTACATTTTCTTTAGTTGAACTCAGTGTGCATGTGTATCTTTATCTTTGCTTCTTATACATTGTTTCTTCATTGTTACTGTATTGACAAGTTTTCTGTTTTTCTTCTTGTTTCTTCATAGACCAGACATTACATTACTTTATTACTTAGCATATTCTTCTCTTTTTTTCTTTACTGTTTTCACTGTCTTAAAACCATCTTTTTCTCATTTTGAGACTTCAGTTTCTCATAAATTTCTTAAATGTCTCTGTAGGCTTTTAGTCATGTCTAAAATGAAGGGATTAGTTTTAATAACGGTTAGTGTCCTGTTTTCCAAAATTTGTTATCTGAGGTATATTTTGAGACACAGAGTTGGATAATTTTTATTTTTGTCCTTCCAATATTGTGTATGTCTAGCATTTGATTACAAATGTTTTTGTGTGATCAGTTTCTGTTCTCATGTAAATTGTGCTCTAAAATTTAGTACTTCAGTGAACAGAATAAATATAGCTTTTAGCATCTGCTTTTCTTTTGACTAATAAGTTGTAGAAAAGTCTCCCTCATTATATGAGACTATACATATGCAAGCATAGCATAGACCTTGGCGTATTCCAAAATTGGGCTGATCCCTTCAGCTATTTTTAGCAAAGGACTTTGGATGGAGCTTGACCGTATTAGTCCTAGAAACCACAGAGAAGGACCCTTCTGGTTGGCTTTCAGGACTTATTTCACTGCTGAGGAAGCCCTTTTGAAAGCTCCTTACTAGTACTTCCTCCCCAGCACCTACCTTGGAAACTCTGGCTTCTGTTCATCCTGGCCTCATCATTTCCCAATCTTTAAAAACTAACCCCAATGAATATGGGCTGACACTATGTTTTCTTACCTCCAGGCTGGTGGACTCTTTTTTTGTACATACATATACCTATATTTGGATTGATGCAAGGCCCTCTTTCAACCTTTTTCATTTCTGAACTTCTTACTTCTTCAGCATGTCTGTTTAAATCTAGATTGATTTCTATAGTTCACAGCTTGAGGGAACCATAAGAATTCAAACTTATCCCTTTATTTTACAAAATACGGAAATCAGGGTTTAAATTGGTGGTGTTTTCCCCAAGGTCATTTTTCGCAAATAAGTCCTGTTCACGTGTTTAGAGAAATGGGTTTTAGTTCTTTCAAAGCTGTAGGCTGGAGAGCACAATGTATTTAGTGGTGCATGTCGATAAATTTATGTCATAGGAATGAACGTTTTAGGTTAAGAAATCTATGATGCAGAATTTAAAATTCAAGGCTGAAGTCATTTTGCCTTCAAAGAGGGACTCCAGAAAGAAACTGTTGTACAGAAGTAGAAGTTGAAAAGTCTTAAGGAGTCTCTTTCTCTCTCTCTTTTCTTCTGAAATCTCTTTGGCCTATTATGATACAAATTCTGCATAAAAGCTCTTACATGAAACGAACATCCTGTGGTCTCATTGGAGCAGTTGTATTCATGGTCCTGTTCTTTGTACAGAACAGTGATAGACTTTCTAATTACTGAAAAGCCTACACCTCTTGCTTAGCTGCCAAAGGAAAAAAATATCACTAGAGACAACATAATGTATGTGTTTTTAAAGCTCAGGAGAGGAATGACTGTCGGTTTTCTATAAAAATTTCTGCTTTAGTTTGGCAAAGTCTTAGTTTGTAACCTTGATGGCTCAATTTAAAATACATTTATGCATATTAGTTTTATGCCTGCAGGGTTTTTTTGTTTGATTTTGTTTGATTATTTTTGATTGTTATTTTTTGTCATTTTACTTGGTACTGTACTTTGTTTTACATGTTTTAATTTTTATCCTTGAACCCTAGGATATGTTTTAAGGAAAATGCAGTTTTAAAAATTTAAAATTTTTACAGTGTCCTGGTCATTTGTACCTTGCGGTATGATGGTTTCTGTGATCTGCCTAAGCCACTCCATGACTTCATTCTCTTTGTTTTGTTTACAGACAAAAGGCTCATAGAACTTCTTTATTGGTAGTTGTCTAAAAGATTTTTGTGTTCTGCATATAAGAGCAGGATATTTTAACTTCTATGTGATTTAAATGGAGGAAGAATAGTTCAGAATTGTTCAACATAGAATATAGTTCAACACAGAAATAGTTCCAAATGTATTTAAGGATATTAAGAATAGGTTTTTTTTTTCCCATACATTATTTAATTGGTTTATACCAAGGGGCCGAATTGTAATATTTATAGTAAAGTGGAAAAATATGTGGACTTTCTATCTGCGGATTAACTTAAAAATACAGGTGCATGTTCTTGTACAGAATATATGGCTTAAGCAAAAACTGCCTTATTGATATGTTTTATTGGCAGAGAACACAGCAAACAGCAGCGACATGATCATCTTGATATTTTTATTTGATTCCATTAACCTAAGTCCTAGGGTATCTAATTATTAAATGTAGAAATAATTAGGGTATTTTCTCTTATTTGTAGTATATTAAAAAGGATATTTGAAATATGGGCTTCATAAAATTTATCTTTGCTGTTTTCCCCTTTTAAATATGTAGTAGTATTTTAAACCAGAAGAGGAGCTGTAGATAGTGCTGACTTATTGTAAGTTAATTAACAGATTAGCCCAAGGCGGTCTTAAAGATCTTGCTACAGATTGTGTTGGATGCACTTTAACTTATTAGCTTGGTTAATATTTGTACTAGTTAGATTTGTTTTTATTCCCTAGGAAATAAAAACAAATAGTTTTATAGTAGTTAGGAGATAGTAATAATCTTTGTAATACATTCCTTTCAGCAAATTTTTTATGGATACCTACTACATACAGTTATATTACATATATAGACAGTTCATATGAACTAGGTGACATTATACAAGGCTGACATTTACACTTAGATTCTGAATTTGACTTTATTTGTATATATCTGAATTAAACTGTAAGACTAAACATAACCTGCATCACCAGGGTGTAGGGAAAAAGAAGACTTAACATATTAGAATGAAAATAAGCTTTAATCCTAAGAAGGTGTCAATTCTTATCAGTACAACGGCATGTGATTTTTTTAACTAGATTTTATGATTTTCTATTTTCAAAACACTCAGTGATTTCTTTTCATTATTTGAATTTAAGGTTCTTGCATTAATCTGTATCACAGCTTAATTAATATAAGTAAAGTCATGTTCTTTATACATAAAATTAAGTAATTTTCATTTGGGAAACTTTTTCACAACTGAACTGTAAAAATCTGTAGTGGTAAAGCAGTAATTTTTTTTAAAAAGCACATTTTGTGTAGCACTTACTCTGTGCCAGGAATTACCAAGTGGCTTACATATAGTATTAACGCTTTAATCCTTAAAACACTATGAAGTAAGTACTATATTTATCTCCATTTACAAATAAGAAAACCAAGGCACAGAAGTTACACAATTTGCCCAAAGTAACACAGCTAGTTGGCAGGAGAGGTGGATTTGAACTTAGTTTTTCTAGCTCCAGAGTTCGTGACCTTTTTGTACAAAGTTCTACTAGTTTAATGATTTCTTCCTTCATAGGTTAAAACAGTTAAAAAATCCAATTTCTCTGAAACACAGAAGAATGCTGCATTTGGTTGGGAACTTTAGAGAGGGGTTTTACCTGGTCCTTTTATAAATGCTGGCTTAAGGCAAATTGCAAACCCTTTACTAGCTAGGTTTCTTAGATGGCAAAAACCACATATTAAGAAAGCAAGTAATATCCATATCCTTCCCTCTTAAAAAAAGTATCATATGGAAGTTAATTACTTTTGAGTTATTTGGAGAAAAGGCAGTTTGTTTAATAAAATGCATTCTATGTTACTAAAATGTTTACCCCTTGACATTAATTTTTTCCCTTTCTCTGATTTGCAGAATATTAAATAAATTTATGTAATAGTCTTGAACTCTGAAATCTTACTGTCCCCAGTATGAATTTAACAACTTTGAAATATAAAACAGAAGACTAAAGCTGAAATTTCTGACTTACCTCTAGTCTCATTTCGAGATTTGGAAATTTGTACAAAATTAAGTGCATCCATTTCTTTAGGACTACCATGTTTAGAGTAATATATTTAAATTAGTCTTTTTATTTTTACTTTAGAAAAGAGGAGGTGTGCTTTCATAAAACAATTCCTTTTTAAATAAAAATGCAAATAATCATTTAGAATATTGTTAGTCATATTACTATTACTCTTTTGTGCTTTTATTATTTCCAGATTTAAAAATTTTGTTGCATCTCTAAGGGAAGGAGATGATTTTATATCAGTTGAGGTGCAGCTTAATGGAAGAGCCTGGGACTTACATGTGATGAGAAGTTATTTTTCTGAGTATTTTTGAATACAATTGAGAATCATGGAATCTGGTTAACAAAAAAACTACCGTTGTTTCTGGTCAGAAGTGACACTTGGTTAGGGATACTACTTATTTTCATTCTTATATGCTATTAACCCCCCTTTATTAATTCAGACATGTTAATTAAGTGCACTGATTTTTAATAGTAGCTTTTGTCTTGATTTTTTTTTTCTCTTTGTCAGAAAAGTATTGTTATTGAGGTGAAAAGTGTAAGCTTTGCTATGATGATTTACTTACTGGTATTTAGAATGTTCTTTACTTTGATTTAAACATTTGATTTTTATTTCAAAAGCAACTCTCTTTTATATGTGGGTTTGATAATCAGTTTATTTTCTAAAATTTCAATAGTTTCCTTTCACCTGAAATTTAATAATGTAGCAATTACTGAATTTAGGAAAATTGGTAGTTTGTTGCTATCAGCACTGTTACTATGGGGATAAATTAGAATGATTAGCTCTTAGGTGGAACTGAACTTATTCTTTAGTTTCCATAGTAGTTGAAAAAGATTTAGGTCAGATTCACCTGTTGTTCCTCCTTTTTTCAAAATAAGAGGGCATTTTAATTTAGCACAACGATGTTAATTTTTTCCTACTAGATTGATTATATTAATATGATAATCTCACTCTCTTTACTGACAGCATAATCCAAAGTGCGTGTGTATGATTTTTTCTTGAAATATTTCAGAATTTAGAGAACATTTTAGGATACGAAATAGTACATACATATCTTATTAAAAAACATACCCTAGTAATCAGTGTGTTATTACTTCACTGAGTTTTTCAAATCTGTTTTTCCTTTTCATCAATTCTTAACTTTGCTATAGGTTAGGAAGCAGTGATTAGATAACATTAAAAAATAAGTGTTCTTGAGAGTGAGTACTAGAGCTTTTGCTTATGCACCATCTGTCATATTGGTGTGGTATTTAATAGCTAGATGAACTGAAAATCTTTGCTTTATCTCATTTCTGTTTATCTCCTGTTAGTAATATTTATTTAGTGTTGGTACCTCTCATTCGGTGAAATTGTTGTTTATTTGGAATAACTATGGTAAACTATTGATTCTTACCCAGATGGTTCCTTTTTCCTTTTTTGTTCATTTTCAGAGGCTTGCCTTTAAAAAACTGTAATTTAGAGAATCACTAAAACTTTGAGTGTTCTTTCATACGTAGCTTGAAGTGGATATTTTCCTCCTTTTTGACTGGTCAGTTTTTTTATTTTTTTATTTTTTATTTTTTTAAAATATTTATTTTGGCTGCACGGGGTCTTAGTTGCAGTGTGCGGGATCTTTAGTTGTGGCATGCGGAATCTAGCTCCCTGACCAGGGGTCAAACCCGGCCCCCCTGCATTGGGAGCACGGAGTCTTAACCACTGGAGCACCAGGGAAATCCCGGGTCAGTTTCTTAAAATCTTTGGGTAAAATGGCATTCAAACTTTTTTGATCACAACCCACTATAAGATGCATTTTTCATTGTTATCCAGTACTTATACACACATATGTACATATTAATATTTAAAATTGAAACAGATGTTTCATGAAACAATATTTATTTTTACTATTGGTGATGCATTGTAATGTTTTCTGTTCTATTTTGTTTAATTGCATTTCATTCAGAACAAACTGTTGGTATCCACTAAATGGATATGATAACCCACTAATGTGTTGAACCTGCAGTCTGAAAAATTCTAGTGACTGCTAGATTTTTTCCAATATTGTTTTTGGGAATTGGAGATGTGTGGGTTTGTTAGTTTTTTTTTCACTGAAATGTATCTTGATTTTCTTAATCTTTTAACCTAAATAATTGTGCAGAACAGTTGAGAGAGGGAGACCCTGTTGCCCCAATTCTTGTTACTGTCACCTCTGTCCTTTACTCTGTGTCTAGGCACATCATTTAAAAAACTGCAGCGATACAGAATCGTGAGGTTGACAACGCTTGGTCATGTGTAGAGCTTTTATCATTAGAATCCTTTTCTAGTTTCCATCTAACAGTCAAAGTTTAGTTTGATTAAGTTCCTTTCACAAACCTTGCTTCTGCTCTTGGCAACTAGTCAAAAGGTTACAAAGCTGCTTTATTCTGCTTTTTTCTGGCCCCATTCCAGTCTTTGTAAACCAAGAAAAGAGAGCCAAGGAGTGAAGCAGTTTGCTCCTGTGTATATAGTCAGGTGAAAGTAACACAGTTGAAGAGTCATTAGGATTTGTTACAGTGGACTGTATTTATTTATTATCCTGATTCATTTCCTGTAATCATAAAGGGGGAAAGATGGTAGAGATATCAACAGTTCCTAGCATATCACAGCTATTAGAGTGAGGCAGGGTCAGCAGGCATACACTACTGTTTTTACCACTACCTCCTTTTAACACGTAATGAGCACTTACTATGTGCCAGGCACTATTTAAAGCATTTCTCTTGTATTAACTCATATTTATTTGGGAGGCCTGGGAGAAGAACGAGAATGAGGAAGAATAAAGAAGAAAACTGGCTTTCTTAGTATCTTCTCATTACCTGGCTTGTGAGTTCTGGCTATTGGTGACTGTAGCATGACATAGCATACATTTTTTAAAAATAAATAAATAAATTTATTTATTTTTGGCTGTATTGGGTCTTCGTTGCTGTGCACAGGCTTTCTCTAGTTGTGGTGCGCGGGGGCTACTCTTCGTTGCGGTGCGTGGGCTTCTTGTTGCGGTGGCTTCTCGTTGCGGAGCACGGGCTCTAGGCACGCAGGCTCAGTAGTTGTGGCTCGCAGGCTCTAGAGCACAGGCTCAGTAGTTGTGGCGCACGGGCTTAGTTGCTCCACAGCATGTGGGATCTTCCCAGACCAGGGCTCGAACCGGTGTCCCCTGCATTGGCAGGCGGATTCTTAACTGCTGTGTCACCAGGGAAGTCCCAGCATACATTTTTAACTTGGTCAGCTTTTTAAAATCATTAGTCCTGTCTGTGATGTTCTGTACTGAGGCACGAAGCTATGGTTTAAAACCTCAGGCTTTGAAGTTAGGCTGCCTGGGCTTGAATTCCAGGTTGGTGAGTTAGTAGGTATATGACCTTGGTTGAGTTACTCTCTACGCTTCAGTTTTCTCATCTATAAAATGGTGATAATAGTAAATAGTACATATCTTATAGACTTATTGAGAGGATTAAAAGAGTTAATATACGTAAAGTACTTAGAACAGTGCCTGACCCATAAAAAACATTACATAAATGTTAGCTATTAATAACTCACAACTCACAGTTGGATCTCCTGAAAGTATTTGTGACCATGATGAGTTCATATTTGTTAAGTAACAGGACATGATTGATATTCAATGTTTTATTGCCCAGGAGCTTGAAAACAGCTTTCCTTGAGGACTTGGAAGGAAGTTCTTGTGCAGAGTGTTGGAATCAAAGCCAGGGACAAAGAGTATCAGCTACAGGCCCAACTTGTTTAATCTCTCACAGGAATCTCTTGTTATTTGGACCTTACCTTTTTTGTTGTTGTTGGGTTTTGTTTTGCTTTTTTTTAAAGATTTTTTTTTTTTGATGTGGGTCATTTTTAAAGTCTTTACTGAATTTGTTACAGTATTGCATCTGTTTTGGTTTTCTGGCCTTTGGCCGTGAGGCATGTGAGATCTTAGCTCCCCCACCAGGGATTGAACCTGCACCCCCTGCATTGGAAGGTGAAGTCTTAACCACTGGACCTCCAAGGAAGTCCCTGGACCTTACCTTTAATAATTTTAATATTTTGCCCTTTGAAAAACTAAGAGGAACTAGTTAATGAATTGACTTTAACTCAAGACCACATTTCTGTCCTGAGTCTGTTTAGCTTATGTCTAAGATATTTCTTTATTTTATTTTTCTTTAACAGTTATATCATCCTAACTATGTGCCAGACACTATTCTAAGAGCTTTATAGATATTAACTCATTTAAACCTATGACAAGCTTATGAGAAAAACACTAATTATTATTTTTCCCATTTTACAGATGAAGTAAATGAGGCTCAGAAAAGTTAAATAACTTGTCTAAGCTCCCACACCACTCATCAGTGCCAGAACTGGGATTTGAACCTAAGAGTCAGACTCCAGAGTTCATGCTTCAAGCTTGCCAAGCCTGCCTCTTACAGAGATGAATTATGTTGAAAAGGGTAAAATAGCAAGTGTTAAAACTTACTTCACTGTTCTTTACTCTGTGTACTGAATGACAACACTGAAATTATGTATTATGGTGTTTTGGCTGATGGATTTTTGAAGGAATAAATAAATTCGAAGTAAAATATTAATAAAAGATCTGTACCTAGATTTTATAGTTCTGACAGCTAAAGACATGCATTTCAAAAGACTCAGTTCTGGTACTATAGCGTGTAGTAAGTTTTGTTCAGATACTGGAGAGTGGATTGATAGATACATGTGATGGATAGATATATAGAATGCTATATAGAATTTTGACTTTAGAAAATGGGTAGTATAGACACATTTATAGAACATTCATGTTGGAGTATACCATGTGTCAGGCCACAGCGCCTATAGAAAAAAATGTGATTCTCTTAGAAATGTTAACTTTAGATTAAAGGAGGGTGGAGATAAAGTTTTGGAGGCTGAGAGTTCTATGGAGTCTGGATCTCCATGCATTAGAGAAACTCTTATGCTTTGTGACTGACACGTTACTAAAAACTGAAGAGAGGTCCAAAGAGGGTTGGAAGGAATGTAGTAGAACTGTTGGATTATTATTAAGGTCATTTTGACACTCTAATTCAGATGAACTCATTCCTTCTCAGTACTTTATACTGTGGTTTTGGAATTTTTCCTGTGGAATGCTATCTCCCAATTTTATTGGAAGCTTGTGGGGAAAAGTTTGTGTTAAATTTTTTTTTTAATTTATTTTATTATTTATTTTTGGCTGCGTTGGGTCTTCGTTGCTGTGCGTGGGCTTTCTCTAGTTGCAGCGAGTGGGGGCTACTCTTTGTTGCGGCGCGCGGGCTTCTCATTGCGGTGGCTTCTCTTGTTGTGGACCACGGGCTCTAGGCACGCGGGCTTCAGTAGTTGTGGCACATGAGCTCAGTAGTTGTGGCTTGTGGGCTCTAGAGCGCAGGCTCAGTAGTTGTGGCACACAGGCTTAGTTGCTCCACGGCATGTGGGATCTTCCCGGACCAGGGCTCGAACCCATGTCCCCTGCATTGGCAGGCAGATTCTTAACCACTGCGCCACCAGGGAAGCCCTGTGTTAATTTTTATTAAGGATAATTTTACAGACAACTTCAAAGGATGATTTTCCAAGAAGTAAGTTTAGAAATTGTAAAAACAGTTCTTTTCAGAGAATCTATTCCTGATAAAATTTTTTTTCCTGTTAAGAATGTGGTACAGCCTAAATGTATTTTTTAAAAAATTCTTTCCCAGTAAGTTCTGATAGTATTCTGTTTAGTGTAAAGTTACTATAAATATTCCTACAGCTGACAGTACCATGATGTGTTAGTCATGCCTCCCAAATAAAGTAGCCAGAAGAATTCACCAACTTTACCACAGTCAGTTGGCTGGGCTGTTTATTTATGGAGGGAGTTAACCAACATGGTGATGGCTTTTGTCGGTCCACAGGAAGTTCAGCAGAGAAGGTGTGGTTGTTTGCTGTTTTTTTGGCCACAGAAATGTGATTTGTGCTGATGCCTGAATTGCTAGAGCTAAAAGGCTCTCTTAGGGTTACTTTAAAGGGAGCCTTAAAAGAGGTCAGTTGCGTGCAGGTCTGCTGGATATTTGTGTCTACTTAGCAGGACTCTTGAGTACAGAGGACTGTGAGTGAATGTGTTAGTAGATAAGTTAGGTAAGTTTTTTTAAAGGTAGTACTTGAGAAAGATTGCCATCAGCTGATAGACTTCAGTGAATTTCTGAAAGATAGGAAACAGTGAGATTGGATTGATAGAGAAACTAGGAGAAGAAATCACATCGGAAAGTATATGTAGACGTTTCAGAAATATACCAGACTCCAAGTAAATGAATATGGAGAATGGAAGAGTGCCTGGAGCATTCATCAGTTTCCTGCCCCTTGCTCTATTTTGAGCTTCTGGTGTTTGTCCCCTGGATAAAGCCCAGAGAAATGCTTTCCGAACATATGGAACAATCTGCCTGGGGAGGGCTTTCCTTATAGTCTCTTCTCCCCGTGGCATTTAGTATATATAAATCAAATCATGTCATTCTCTTGCTTGAAGCACCCATTACCTCCCCAAACTGCTTATCATGTGTTACAAGGCTGTGTGTGATCTGGCCCTTGCCTGCTTCTCAGGACTCATTTCCTACCACTTATTCACTTATTAACATCAGCCTTTTTGCTATTTCTCAAACATATCAGGATGTTTTCCTTTTAGTTTCTTTACACTTGTTTCCTTCTGAAGGCCCTCTTTTACATCTTTGTACAGTTTTCTACTTTTGATTATTCACATCTTTGCTGAAATATTGTTACCACCTCAGAGAAATTATCACCAAATCTGAAATAGCTCCCCTGTAGTCATGCTCTACTCCTTCGTTTTATTTATTTATTTATTTATTATATTTTTGGTAACAGCTTTATTGAGATGTAATTCACATACCTATTTAAAGTATATAATTCATTGGTTTTGACTACATTCACAGAGTTGTGAAACCATCACCACAACCAATTTTATTTATTTTTTGAATTTTATTTTATTTTTTTATCAGCAGGTTCTTATTAGTTATCTATTTTATACACATTAGTGTATATTTGTCAATCCCAATCTCCCAATTCATCCCACCACCACCACGCCACCACTTTCCCCCGTTGGTGTCCATGTGTTTGTTCTCTACATCTCTGTCTCTATTTCTGCCCTGCAAACTGGTTCATCTGTACCATTTTTCTAGGTTCCACATATATGCGTTAATATACGATATTTGTTTTTTCTTTCTGACTTACTTGACTCTGTATGACAGTCTGTAGATCCATCCACATCTCTACAAATGACCGAATTTCGTTCCTTTTTATGGTTGAGTAATATTCCATTGTATATATGTACCACATCTTCTTTATCCATTTGTCTGTTGATGGGCATTTAGGTTGCTTCCATGACCTAGCTATTGTAAATAGTGCTGCAGTGAACATTGGGGTGTATGTGTCTTTTTGAATTATGGTTTTCTTTGGGTATATGCCCAGTAGTAGGATTGCTGGGTCATATGGTAATTCTATTTTTAGTTTTTTAAGGAACCTCCATACTGTTCTCCATAGTGGCTGTATCAGTTTACATTCCCACCAAGAGTGCAAGAGGGTTCCCTTTTCTCCACACCCTCTCCAGCATTTGTTGTTTGTAGATTTGCCCATTCTAACTGGTGTGAGGTGATACCTCGCTGTAGTTTTGATTTGCATTTCTCTAATAATTAGTGATGTTAAGCAGCTTTTCATGTGCTTCTTGGCTATCTGTATGTCTTCTTTGGAGAAATGTCTGTTTAGGTCTTCTGCCCATTTTTGGATTCGGTGGTTTTTTTTTTTATACTGAGCTGCATGAGCTGCTTGTAAATTTTGGAGATTAATCCTTTGTCAGTTCCTTAACTTGCAAATATTTTCTCCCATTCTGAGGGCTGTCTTTTCGTCTTGTTGATGGTTTCCTTTGCTGTGCAAAAGCTTTGAAGTTTTATTAGGTCCCATTTGTTTATTTTTGTTTTTATTTCCATTCCTCTAGGAGGTGGGTCCAGAAGGATCTTCCTGTGATTTATGTCATAGTGTTCTGCCTATGTTTTCCTCTAAGAGTTTTATAGTGTCTGGTGTTACATTTAGATCTTAATCCATTTGGAGTTTATTTTTGTGTATGGTGTTAGGGAGTGTTCTAATTTCATTCTTTTACATGTAGCTGTCCAGTATTCCCAGCACCACTTACTGAAGAGACTGTCTTTTCTCCATTGTATATCTTTGCCTCCTTTGTCATAGATTAGTTGACCATAGGTGCATGGGTTTATCTCTGGACTATCTATCCTATTCCATTTATCTGTATTTCTGTTTTCGTGCCAGTACCACATTGTCTTGATTACTGTAGCTTTGTAGTATAGTCTGAAGTCAGGGAGTCTGATTCCTCCAGCTCCGTTTTTTTCGCTCAAGACTGCTTTGGCTGTTCGGGGTCTTTTGTGTCTCCATACAAATTTTAAGATTTTTTTGTTCTAGTTCTGTAAAAAATGCCATTGGTAATTTGATAGGGATTGCATTGAATCTGTAGATTGCTTTGGGTAGTATAGTCATTTTCACAATATTGATTCTTCCAATCCAAGAACATGGTATATTTCTCCATCTGTGTGTATCATCTTTAATTTCATTCATCAGTGTCTTGTAGTTTTCTGCATACAGGTCTTTTGTCTCCCTAGGTAGGTTTATTCCTAGGTATTTTATTCTTTTTGCTGCAGTGGTAAATGGGAGTGTTTCCTTAATTTCTCTTTCAGATTTTCATCGTTAGTGTATAGGAATGCAAGAGATTTCTGTGCATTAATTTTGTATCCTGCAACTTTACCAAATTCATTGATGAGCTCTAGTAGTTTTCTGGTGGCATCTTTAGGATTCTCTATGTATAGTATCATGTCATCTACAAACAGTGACAGTTTTACTACTTCTTTTATAATTTCTATTCCTTTTTTTTCTTTTTCTTCTCTGATTGCCTTGGCTAGGACTTCCAAAACTATGTTGAATAGTAGTGGTGAGAGTGGACATCCCTGTCTTGTTCCTGATCTTAGAGGAAATACTTTCAGTGTTTCACCATTGAGAATGATGTGTGCTGTGTGTTTGTTGTATATAGCCTTTATTATGTTGAGGTAGGTTCCCTCTATGCCCACTTTCTGGAGAGTTTTAATCATAAATGGGTGTTGAATTTTGTCAAATGCTTTTCCTACATCTGTTGAGATGATCATATGGTTTTTATTCTTCAATTTGTTAATGTGGTGTATCACATTGATTAATTTGCGTATATTGAAGAATGCTTGCATCCCTGGGATAAATCCCACTTGATCACGGTGTATGATCCTTTTAATGTGTTGTTGGACTCTGTTTGCTAGTATTTTGTTGAGGATTTTTGCCTCTATATTCATCAGTGATATTGGTCTGTAATTTTCTTTTTTTTGTAGTATCTTTGTCTGGTTTTGGTATCAGTGTGATGGTGGCCTCATAGAATGAGTTTGGGAGTGTTCCTTCCTCTGTAATTTTTTGGAAGAGTTTGAGAAGGATGGGTATTAGCTCTTCTCTAAATGTTTGATAGAATTCACCTGTGAAGCCATCTGATCCTGGACTTTTGTTTGTTGGAATATTTTAAATCACATTGTCAATTTCATTACTTGTGATTGGTCTAATCACATTTTCTGTTTCTTCCTGGTTCATTCTTGCAAGGTTACACCTTTCTAAGAATTTGTCCATTTCTTCCAGGTTGTCCATTTTATTTGCACAGAGTTGCTTGTAGTAGTCTCTTATGATGCTTTGTATTTCTGTGCTGTCCATTATAACTTCTCCTTTTTCATTTCTAATTTTATTGATTTGAGTCCTCTCTCTCTCTTTCTTGATGAGTCTGGCTAAAGGTTTATCAATTTTGTTTATCTTCTCTAAAATCCAGCTTTTAGGTTTATTGATCTTTGCTATTGTTTTCTTTGTTTCTATTTCATTTATTTCTGCTCTGATCTTTATGATTTCTTTCCTTCTGCTAACTTTGGGTTTTGTTTGTTCTTCTTTCTCTAGTTCCATTAGGTGTAGAGTTAGATTGTTTGTTTGAGATTTTTCTTGTTTCTTGATGTACGCTTGTGTTGCTATAAACTTCCCTCTTAGAACTGCTTTTGCTGCATCCCATAGGTTATGGATTGTCGTGTTTTCGTTGTAATTTGTCTCTAGGTATTTTTTGATTTCCTCTTTGATTTCTTCAGTGATCTCTTGGTTATTTAATAACGTATGGTTTAGCTTCCATGTGTTTGTGTTTTTTACGTTTTTTCCCCTATAATTGATTTCTAATCTCATAGCGTTGTGGTCGGAAAAGTTGCTTGATATGATTTCAATTTTCTTAAATTTTCCGAGGCTTGATTTGTGATGCAAGATGTGATCTATCCTGGAGAATGTTCTATGTGCACTTGAGAAGAAAGTGTAATTTGCTGTTTTCGGATGGAAGGTCCTATAGATATCAGTTATACCTATCTGGTTTATTGTGTCATTTAAAGCTTGTGTTTCCTTATTAATTTTCTGTCTGGATGATCTGTCCATTGGTGTAAGTGAGGTGTTAAAGTCCCCCACTATTATTGTGTTACTGTCGATTTCCTCTTTTATAGCTGTTAGCAGTTGCCTTATGAGTTGAGGTGCTCCTGTGTTGGGTGCATATGTATTTATAATTGTCATATCTTATTCTTGGATTGATCCCTTGATCATTATGTAGTGTCCTTCCTTGTCTCTTGTAACATTCTTTATTTTAAAGTTTATTTTATGTGATATGAGTATTGCTACTCCAGCTTTCTTTTGATTTCCATTTGCATGGAATATCTTTTTCCATCCCCTCACTTTCAGTCTGTATGTGTCCCTAGGTCTGAAGTGGGTCTCTTGTAGACAGCGTATAGATGGGTCTTGTTTTTGCATCCATTCAGCAAGCCTGTGTCTTTTGGTTGGAGCATTTAATCCATTCACTTTTTTTTTTTTGAACTTTTGGCTGCGTTGGGTCTTCGTTGCTGTGTGCGGGCTTTCTCTAGTTGCGGCGAGCGGGGGCAACTTTTCGTTGCGGTGCGCGGGCTTCTCCTTGTGGTGGCTTCTCTTGTTGTGGAGCATGGGCTCTAGGCACGCGGGCTTCAGTAGTTGTGGCATGTGGGCTCAGTAGTTTTGGCTCGTGGGCTCTAGAGCGTAGGCTCAGTAGTTGTGGCGCACGGTCTTAGTTACTCCGCGGCATCTGGGATCTGCCCAGACCAGGGATCGAACCCGTTTCCCCTGCACTGGCAGGCGGATTCTCAACCACTCTCCCAGCAGGGAAGCCCCTAATCCATTCACTTTTAAGGTAATTATCGATATGTATGTTCCTAGTACCATTTTCTTAATTGTTTTGGGTTTGTTTTTGTAATGTCCTTTTCTTCTCTTGTGTTTCCCACTTAGAGAAGTTTCTTTAGCATTTGTTGTAGAGCTGGTTTGGTGGTGCTGAATTTTCTTAGCTTTTGCTTGTCTGTAAATCTTTTGATTTCTCTGTTGAATCTGAATGAGATCCTTGCGGGGCAGAGTAATCTTGGTTTTAGGTTACTCCCTTTCATCACTTTAAATATATCCTGCCACTCCCTTCTGACTTGTAGAGTTTCTGCTGAGAAATCAGCTCTTAACCTTATTGGAGTTCCTTTGTATGTTATTTGTCGTTTTTCCCTTGCTGCTTTCAATAATTTTTTTTGTCTTTAATTTTTGTTAATTTGATTACTGTGTGCATTGGCGTGTTTCTCCTTGGGTTTATCCTGCATGGGACTCTCTGCGCTTCCTGCACTTGGGTGGCTATATCCTTTCCCATGTTAGGGAAGTTTTCGACTATAATCTCTTCAAGTATTTTCTCGGGTCCTTTCTCTCTCTCCTCCTTCTGGGACCCCTATAGTGCGAATGTTGTTGCGTTTAATGTTGTGCCAGAGGTCTCTTAGGCTGTCTTCATTTCTTTTCATTCTTTTTTCTTTATTTTGTTCTGCTGCAGTGAATTCCACCATTCTGTCTTCCAGGTCACTTATCCGTTCTTCTGCCTCAGTTATTCTGCTATTGATTTCTTCTAGTGTATTTTTCATTTCAGTTATTATATTGTTTGTCTCTGTTTGTTCTTTAATCCTTCTAGGTGTTTGTTCTTTAATTCTTCTAGGTCTTTGTTAAACGTTTCTTGCCTCTTCTCGATCTTTGCCTCCATTCTTTTTCCGAGGTCCTGGATCATCTTCACTGTCATTATTCTGAATTCTTATTCTGGAAGGTTGCCTATCTGCACTTTATTTAGTTGTTTTTTTGAGGTTTTATCTTGTTCCTTCATCCAGTACATGGTCCTCTGCCTTTTCATTTTGTCTGTCTTTCTGTGAATGTGGTTTTCCTTCCACAGGCTGCAGAATTGTAGTTCTTCTTGCTTCTGCTGTCTGCCCTCTTGTGGATGAGGCTATCTGAGAGTCTTGTGTGAACTTCCTGATGAGAGGGACTCCTTCCTTTGTTTTATTTTCCAAAGTATTATTACTTTGGGGACTTCCCTGGTGGTTCAGTGGTTGAGACTTTGCCTTCCAATTCAGGGAGTGTAGGTTCGATCCCTGGTCAGGGAGCTAAGATCCCACATGCCTTGCAGCCAAAAAACCAAAACATAAAACAGAAACAATATTGCAGCAAACTCAGTAAAAGACTTTAAAAGTGGTCCACATCAAGAAAAAAGATCTAAATAGAAAAGTATTATTACTTTGTGAAATTATATTACCTTATATATTTGTTTATCTTTCTGTTGGAATATAAGTTCCTTGAGGCTGGGGACTTTGTGTTCATCACTGAATTCCCAGTTCCTAAACTAGTGCCTGGCACGTAGTAGACACTCAATAAATATTTTGTAAGTGAATGAATGAATTTTGAGGTTAGAGAAAGAAGCAAGCACAGCATGAAGCAACTATAGACTTCCACCCAAAAGCAGCAGAAGCAAAAAGCAAAGTGAGTAACTAACTGACAAAGTGTTTCTCCCCCAGATAAAGCTATGATAGCTACTCTCTAAAGTTAGAGTCCTGGCATGGGATACTAGATATATCCCTAGTAATTTATGTGATGTTCAGAAGAGGAAGGAATTCATATCCAGAAAGCAAGTGACCTGCAGACACCGCCTAACTGCATATTTCATCCCTCTTCCATAGTTACTAGAAGTGGATATATATAACTAGAACCTGCATATAATAATATATGAACAAAAATTCTCACCCACTCTGAGGATACACTGTTTAGTTGAAATTCCTGGGGCTTCCCTGGTGGCACAGTGGTTAAGAATCCGCCTGCCAATGCAGGGGACATGGGTTCGAGCCCTGGTCCAGGAAGATCCCACATGCCGTAGAGCAACTAAGCCTGTGCACCACAACTACTGAGCCTGTGCTCTAGAGCCTGTGTGCCACAACTACTGAAGCCCACGTGCTACAGCTACTGAAGGCTGCATGCCTTGAGCCCATGCTTTGCAGCAAGAGAAGCCACCGCAATGAGAACCCTGCACACTGCAACGAAGAGTAGCCCCCACTCGCCGCCACTAGAGAGCCTGCATGCAGCAATGAAGAACCAACGCAGCCAAAAATAAATAAATAAATAAATTTATTTTAAAAAAGAAAAGAAAAGAAATCCCTAACTACAAATATGAACTACTAACCTAGACTTATCGGCCATTTAAGAAAAATTAATTCAATGAAAGAGAGGTACGAAATGCTTCCAACACTAAAGAAAATAGTGAATAGTATAAACTGAAGGAGATTTTAAAGATAAACATCATTAGTAATTTCAGAGGAAATGAAAAAGGAAATAAATGTAAATATTGAAATTTTAAGAATCAGAAAGTGTGAATAGCAAATTAATAAGTACAAAGATTGAGCTGAATTGAAATGTAAAGGATGTCAACAATAATGGCAGAGCAAGAACCTCTGAAAATTCTCCTTCATAAAAGCAGTGAGAATACTGGCAAAAATAGAATCAACTCTTTCAGGACTCTGGAAATTAACTACAGGCTTGCAGCAATCTGAACATTTATTCAAGAAAAATGGCTGAATCTCAGCAAAAACAGTGAACTTTGTATAGCATTTTATCTTGCATTGTTCCCATTCTTCTCTCTCCAGCTCCATAGTAGCCTTGGACACCAACAGCCCCCAGTCATGGTGAAAACTAGCAACCTGGAAGCCACTGGAAGGGGCAGAACAAGATTGGAGCTCCTTCACAGCCCTGTTCCCAGAAAATTGTCATTATTTGACCTGTCTGGTGGTTCCTTGAAAGACCTCATTCTCAAGACTATATTTGACCTGACTGGAGCTCACCCTGTACAAATAGCCTTTCCCCTCTTAGGGTGTTCATTTAAAACAATTAGAGGCAGTTATTGAACATCATAAATTCAGTACTAGAAAACAGATTCAACAGTACATTAAAATAATATTCTACAATGCCAGAGTTTCATCTCTGAACCAAATGCATATGTGGTTCAATATTAGGAGATCTAGTAATATGCTATATTAATAGTCGAGAGAAAAACCAGATGTTCATTTTTTTGGATGCCAAAAAAGCACTTGACCAATGTCATGCTTAGTAGTGGTATGCTAGATGTATTTTTATTAATGTGAGGAACAAGAAAAGGATGCCCAACAATTAGCACTGTCACTTAATATTATAGTGGAGGTGTAAGCCAACATCATTAGGTTAGAAGAAGAAATAAAGAAGTTAATATTGGGGAAAGAGGAGCTATTTTTATGCAGCTGGGGAAAATATATACGTGAAACTCAAGAATCAACCATCTTAACTATTCTCATTGTTAGAAACAATAAGAGACTTCGGTAACGTGGGAGTTTACAAAATTAATGTACCAATATCAACAACTATCCTATATATAAAAAACAACTTCTTTAGAAATGAAAAATATAACAAACAAAAAGATAAAATGCCAACATAAAGAAACGTAGAGGATCTGCTAAGAAACATTTTAAGAAAAAGATTAAGTAACTGGAAATACATACTGTGCTATTCGATAGGAGAACACAATATTGTAAACTCATCATTTCCCCCTAAATTAATTTATGTGTTTAATGCAATTTAAATTAAAATATCATTTTTTTTTAAACTTTGATAACATTACCCTGAAGTTCGTTTGGAAAGCGTATACTTTTCATTTAGTGATTAAGTTTAATTTGTGTATCGTCCTTTTTGAGTTGCATTCAGAGGAGATTCCAGAGTTTGAGATTGCTGGCCTCTGTAGATTTGATCCCTTCATTTTAGACCAACCAGAAAATAATAGCCTCTGGGAAAATTGTTTCAATTAAGAGTCTTTATCAAGAAAAGGAGTAAGTTCCTAAAATTTACTCTTCTTGTTTACTTTGTTGCTTTAAGTTAGCATTAACAGCTTTTATTGGTTAAATTAATGAAGCCTCTATATTTTTACTCTGTCTGATATATACATTTTAGTGTTTAGTTAAATGGCATTTTCAACACTGACATAAATTTTTGAAAGCAGCCAAAACACACTAATTATGATTTCTTTCAGAATATGTCTTAAACACCTGGCATATTCTACCCTCTATTTTATTTTAGTGTTTTTCTTCTGGTTTCAGATATTTTATGAATATTCTATGTTGAGAAAGAATTCTAGGGCTGTATTCAAGAAAAACAAAAAAGGAAGCTCCAAAGAAAGAAGTATATGCCCCCTCCAAAAAGAGGTATTTGCTTAGTTAGAAAAGTCATGTTTTTCTAATGACAGAAATTTCTGATTATCCAGTATCATTCTATAATCTGTTTATTAATGTTCTTAATACAGTGCTTAGCACAGTGTTACAAAATTTTAAATTAAATGTTTAGTAAATGCTTTTATGAAGAATCATACTACTCTATAGATATCACAAAATGACTTCATGAAAGAAATACAAAATAGGAACTTCAGTCAATCAAAATAGAAAAATAGGAGCTTCAATCTTGAGATATAGTGTGCCTAAGAATGTTATTGAAGACCAACTGGAAAGGAGGACTTGTATATCTTTCAGGTTTAGCTCTAGCAGTATTTTTTTTTCCCCAAGCAGAACACATTAAATAGTCCAGTACAGTGATTGTATGCTGATTTTAAATGCTATCTTACAGATACAATACTTGTTTGTTCTCAAGGCATTAGATGGATCACTAAGGTGTCTCAAGATCCATGAAACACCTGGGACCACCAGTTTTACTATGTTACCTGGAAATTTCAACTATAAATTCAGGATTTGACCCAGAGTGAAAGCAGGAAAATGCTAATTTTGTAATGTGACAGTTCTGTTAGGCAAACTGTCCAATTATTTGGAAAGCTTTTTATTCTTAATGTTTGGAAGCATTTTTGCAGCTGTATGTATAATCATGTTTTGTTGTCTTATTTACATACTTTTCTTCATTTCCTACCTTTGTTTTCAGCTTATGTGTTTCATTCAGTGGCCAGATGGCCAACAAACCCAAGCTGAGAGGTAATAGAAAAAACGAATGAAAAACAAAATAAACTTCTTTACAAATAGTATTAGTTTCCTGTGGGTGCCATAATAAATTGCCACAAATTTGGAGACTTAAAACAACAGAAATTTATCCTCTCATAGTTCTGGAGGCCGGAGGTCTGAAATCATGGTGTTGGCAGGGTTGCACTCCCTCCATAGGCTCTAGGGGTAGAATCCGTTCCTTGCCTATTCCAGCTTCTAGTGGCTGCTGGCATTCTTTGGCCATATCACTCCAGTCTCTGCCTCCATATTTATATTGCCGTCTCCTCAGTGTATGTGTGTGGGTGTTAAATTTCTCTCTGCCTTTCTCTTGAGATGGCATTTATGGCCTACCCAGATAATCCGGGATAATCTCCTCATCTCAGAATCCTTAAATACATCTGCAAAGACTCTTTATTCCAAATAAGGTTAACATTTATGGGTTCTGGCGATTAAGATGTGGACCCATCTTTGGCCAGAAATATTTCATGATAGCTGTGTATATTTGTGTTTGGGGGAGGTGATTTCATACTTGATCTCTCTCTCTCCCCACCCTCCCTCCCTCCCTCTCTCTTTTCCTTCCTTCCTTCCCTCCTTCCTTTCTCAGCCTATTAAGGGACAGAAGCTTAAGGTCTCCTAACTCCTCACCTCTAAGTAAGTAGTGCGTGTGTTGTGATCCCTTGTTATGTATGTGATATTAAGATTTGATTTAAAGCATATCAGTCCTTTCTTTTATTTGAAGGGAACTTTTCACTTAACACAGACTTCAAAATGATGTTCTTCAAATCAGTTAATAAACCTTGTAAAGAATTAAAGACTTAGGCATTCCTGGTGAGAAATGAGAAAAGTGAAGATTTGAATTTTTTGTGCCTCTAAATATATTGAAGGTTCTTAATGAACTGGTTTTAAGTAGATATTTAGAGGAATCAAGAGCCTAGAAATTGTACTTGGTGAACAAATATTTATTGATTGCCTGCTATGTGCTCTCAGATACTAAAAAGAAGGTGGTCTCTGCCATTGTGGAATTTACGATCAAGATTCCACAGGAATCTTAGGACCAAAGGAAAATTAGTAGTTTTGACAGAATTGTTAACTGCCAGATTTACAGAACACAGTAGGGGTCAGAGAAGTAGTTTTGAAGAATTCTTAATTATTAAGTAATAATGAAGCAGGGAGCTCTTTCACTAATAACTTTGAGGTTTTGGTAGGTTAGGAAATCTTTTGTTTTTCCAAAACCATGATACTCATCTCTGACTAGAAATGGTAAAATAATTTATTTTTATATCCCGTATAGTTAAAATTACCTGTTTCATTAACAATACATCGAAGTTTGTGTCTTGTAAATTAAAGACTTATGGCTATAAAGAGAAATCAAATTGTTATTTTTGCTAGATTGTACAAGAAATTAAAAAGTAGCTTAAAAAAAGAATCTTTTTAGGATTTTTAGACAGTCCTTAAAGTACCAGTTAACAACAGTGAAAAAGAAGTTTTGAGTTTATAAATTTAAAACATTTTAAAACTTTTAAGAGTATGACCATGAGGTGAAACTGATGTAACAGAATAGTTAGAGATTTAATGAAAGAAAAGGAATAAATAGCTTAAGTTAATATTAGGGATGTAATTTTGAAAGGGAGGGTCGTGTGCTCAATTCTATCTATCTGTCTCTCTATCTATCTATATTTTTGGCTGCATTGGGTTTTCATTGCTGTGCGTGGGCTTTCTCTAGTTGTGGCGAGCGGGGCCTACTCTGTTGTGGTGTGCGGGCTTCTCATCGTGGTGGCTTCTCTTGTTGCGGAGCACGGGCTCTAGGCATGCGGGTTCAGTAGTTGTGGCTCGTGGCTCTACAGCTCAGGCTCAGTAGTTGTGGTGCACAGGCCTAGTTGCTCCGCGGTATGTGGGATCTTCCTGGACCAGGGCTCGAACCCGTGTCCCCTGCATTGGCAGGCGGATTCTTAACTGCTGCACCAACAGGGAAGCCCTGCTTTTGATTTTTATTAAACTATTTAAGGTATTATTATTATTCTATAATTAATGTAAAATCTTACTTTTTTTTCATCTTTTAAATGAGCTGGTGTTGAAACAGGTTGCAGGGCTTCCCTGGTGGCGCAGTGGTTGAGAATCTGCCTGCCAATGCAGGGCACACGGGTTCGAGTCCTGGTCTGGGAAGATCCCACATGCCGCGGAGCAACTGGTCCCGTGAGCCACAATTACTGAGCCTGCGCGTCTGAAGCCTGTGCTCCGCAGCAAGAGAGGCCGCGATAGTGAGAGGCCCGCGCATCGCGATGAAGAGTGGCCCCCACTTGCCACAACTAGAGAAAGCCCTCGCCCAGAAACGAAGACCCAACACAGCCATAAATAAAATAAATAAATAAAATTTGAAAAAAGAAAATGCTCCCTATTAAAAAAAAAAAAAAAAAAAAAAAAAAAAGAAATAGGTTGCAGTTTCATTTAATATAGAATGTAGAATTACAGCTTAGATAAATCATTCTCCACATGTTGGTTGTTTCTAATTTTTCATTACTGTGAACAAGAAACTTACTCAATTTTTAAAATAGAGTTAGCTTTTTACCCCTCTATTTAATTTTGAGGGGAAAATCCAAGAAAAATTATTCAGGCCATGGGCAATTTTATGACCTCTTTTATATTCTAACCAGAGAACAGTCTGAAGATACATACAATTTTACAGCAGTGCCTGAATATTTCTTTTCTTCTTATGGCCCGCATAACTTTAGGTTTTATTGTTTAGATTTATTTTTGGTAATTTAATAAGTGTGAAGTGGTATCTTAAAAATATTAAAATTTATTCAGTTAGTAGTGAGAATCTTTTTTCCAGAGTGCTGATTTGATCTTGGTTGTTACTTAAACTGTTTGTATCCTTTGATGGATGTGCATGTTAGTCATCATTTGCCGCATAACAGATGAGCAGTAAATGTTGAACTGGTTGGGTTTATTTCTTTTATTTTTTATTTTTAAAATTTATTTTATTCATTTATTTTTGGCTGTGTTGGGTCTTCGTTGTTGCACGCAGGTTTTCTCTAGTTGCGGCGAGCGGGGGCTACCCTTCATTGTGGTGTGTGGGCTTTTCATTGCAGTGGCTTCTCTTGTTGCGGAGCATGGGCTCTAGGCTCATGGGCTTCGGTAGTTGCAGCACACAGGCTCAGTAGTTGTGGCTCATGGGCTTAGTTGCTCCGCGGCATGTGGGATCTTCCTGGACCAGGGCTCGAACCTGTGTCCCCTGCATTGGCAGACAGATTCTTAACCACTGCACCACCAAGGAAGCCCTGGTTGGGTTTATATTGTAGACATTAAGCTTTATCTGTCATTAGTTCAGGCATTGCTTCCATTTGTTATATCCTTTTAATCTTGGATTTGTTATTTTTTCACTGCATGAAAGTATGTCTTACATAACCAGATCTGTCAATTTGTTGCTTGTGCTTTCCTTCATTGCCCAAAATTTTATCTCTTTCCCACAGAGGCAATAAATAAGCTCTTCTGTTTTCTCCAAAATCATTTGAAAGCTTATTGGTTTTTCATATATTTAGAATTACTCATAGTGTATGGTGTGGATATGTTTTTCTCCACATTGATATTCAGTTTTTCTGACAATTTTTTTAAAATTTTATTTATTTTTGGCTGCGTTGGGTCTTCATTGCTGTGCGCGAGCTTTCTCTAGTTGCGGCGAGTGGGGGCTACTCTTTGTTGCAGTGTGTGGGCTTCTCATTGCAGTGGCTTCTTTTGTTGCAGAGCACAGGCTCTAGGCGCACGGGCTTCAGTAGTTGCGGTGTGTGGGCTCTAGGGCTTGCAGGCTTCAGTAGTTGTGGTGCATGGGCTCAGTAGTCGTGGCACATGGGTTTAGTTGCTTCGCGGCACGTGGGATCTTCCCGGACCAGGGATCCAACCCGTGTCCCCTGCATTGGCAGGCAGATTCTTAACCACTGCGCCGCCAGGGAATTCCCCTGACTATATTTTTTTAAATAATGATTTTCTCTACTTATGAACACTTTTTGGATTGGGTCATTATTTTGGTCTTTCTAGTCTCAGGGGTCTTTTTGTAGTTTTTTTTTTTTTTATTGTGGTAAGTATACATAACAGAATTAACAGTTTTAACCATTTTTTGGTATACCATTCAGTAGCATTAAGTACATTCACAATGTTGCACAGCCATCAGCACTCTCCTCTATTGTCTTTATTTGATATATTTCTACTTTAGTCTGAAAACATGATTGCTATTATTCTCAGGCAGATTGTTTAAATCTCTGAATCCCATTTGTCCTGTCCATAGTATGAGGATGGTACCAGTTGTGTTTTAAAATGGTTGTGGAGTTAAAATTAAGTAAGGCAACGAATGTAAAAATACTTGGTGGATTTTATATGCTCAGTAAATGATAGGTCTCTTATCCTCCCCACTGTAATTGATTTTAAAGACTGGTGTAGGGCAGATCTTCCTTAATTGCCTCTGTTATTCTCCTCCAAGATGTTCATTATTATTTTTGCCTTATTTTCAGTAAGAAATTTGTAGGCATTGGAATAAACCTTTGTTTACTTCTTGTTTGAAACCTACTGTAAGTGTTCTATAGATTGTGAAGCCCAAATTCATATTTAGTATCATCCCCACTGAGACTACTAAGTACTGTTCTGCAAGAGACCATAGAAATGTTTTCTTATGTTTTTGAAACCATTTTCCTGACATCTTTTCCGATTATGCTTTATGAGGCCTCCTACTTTATAAAATAGAATTTATTTTGAAGAGATATCTTTAGGCTTTATGTTTGGTACTTTGGGTGTTAGGACACTTGTTTCTGAATTAATTAATAGATCCTCCTTAGAAGAGATCAGTTATTGTTGAATAATAATACTTGAAGTAGTTTTCTTCAAGCCACCTAGAAGAGGGTATTTTGCTCTTTGTTTTTATTCTTCAAGGCATACATATAATTATATTTGAGGACACCATGGTAAACATTTGCTAATTGCCTACTTCTTTTATATCCTAAAGTAATCCACATATTAATAAAAATCATAAGTGATGATATACCACTTTTTTGATACCTTCTTCAGGCTACTTTTGTTTATAACTATTGTTGAGATATATTTAATTTTGGGAAACATGCTGTTCATTTTCCCCAGGGAAACTTCTTTAGCCTTTTCTGTGGTGTGCTCTAAAAATATATATAAGGCTTTGGAAGGGGTAGTAAATAGACTTCTAAAATATAGTGTGGTCAATGGTCAAATTTATGAGTTACCTGTTTTCTACTTACAGCTGTATAAAAGATATTCAGTTAACCCCTGAATATCTCTGTGCACACTTTGCCATATGCAAATTCCCCTTCTAGGACCTGTAATGAGACTGTTCTGCTCTATTTTGACACTTCTCGTGATGTTCTAATTAAGAGTGATGAATACTTTGTTTTCACTGAAAACAATTTGACCTTTATTCTGTGTTTTAAAATATAAATATGTATATACACAGTATATATGTATTTCCCCTTCCTATACTTAAGAGCTATAATAACATATTGAAGTAATCTAAGTTCTTGCTTGTGGCCATTTATAATTACAGGGTAAATAGTATGTTGAAGTTGGTACAAAACAGAAATTTTGAGGTAGGAATCTAATGAGAATTTTGAAATAAAATATTTGTTGCTAGTTATTTCCCTTCTAATTTTTAAGTATTAAAAATAAAAATTATGACTGTCATATTACAAAAGAATCCTGCTTTATGAGTGTGTACAATCACAATGTTTAAAATTATGTGACCTTTTCAAACAAATCAGAATTCCTATTTTTTCATTGTTAGTATTTGCAGGTAGGGAAATGTGAAGTCTTAGGAAATACTATTTCTGTTCTCAGTTACAGGTTTTCCCAGATTTCTGCCCGTGAAGGCATGTGGATACTGATAAACTCTCTCCAAAAAAGGTGGTAAAACAGCTGTATTTAGAAGCCAACAGTAAGAATTGAAACTAGAAAATTATGAAAAAACATTACTATCCAAATGCCTTGAAGGTGCTTAAAACAAAAAAGTTAACTCAGAGTATGTTATGTTATTTCATTGGCTGCTTGACTAAGTTAAAATTATATTCATTTACACTACATTAAGTATCCACTTTCCACTTCGATGTCAAGCCATTATATTATTGGATATTTCAAAAGATGAAGCTCATTGAATGTAGAATAATGTCGGGTTATATATATATATATATATTTTGAATTTTATTTTATACAGCAGGTTCTTCTTATTAGTTACCTGTTTTATACATATTAGTGTATATATGTCAGTCCTAATCTCCTAATTCATCCCACCACCACTGCCCCCCTCACCCCACCCCGCTTTCCCCCTTGGTGTCCATATGTTTGTTCTCTACATCTGTGTCTCTATTTCTGCCTTGCAAACCGGTTCATCTGTACCATTTTTCTAGATTCTACATATATGCGTTAAGATATGATATGTTTATCTCTTTCTGACTTACTTCACTCTGTATGACAGTCTCTAGATCCATCCACGTCTTTACAAATGACCCAATTTCGTTCCTTTTTATGTCTGAGTAATGTTCCATTGTATATATGTACCACATCTTCTTTATCTATTCATCTGTCGATGGACACCTAGGTTGCTTCCATGTCCTGGCTATTGTAAATAGTGCTGCAATGAACATTGTGGTGCATAACTCTTTTTTTTTTTTTTTTTTTTTTACATGGAAAGCCCTCCAGGTGAGATAGCAGAGAGCCTTTTCTTTTTTTTTTTTAAGATTTATTGATTGATTGATTGATTGATTGCTATGTTGGGTCTTCGTTTCTGTGCTAGGGCTTTCTGCAGTTGCGGCAAGCGGGGGCCACTCTTCATCGCGGTGCGCGGGCCTCTCACTATCGTGGCCTCTCTTGTTGCGGAGCACAGGCTCCAGACGCGCAGGCTCAGTAGTTGTGGCTCACGGGCCTAGTTGCTCCGTGGCATGTGGGATCTTCCCAGACCAGGGCGCGAACCCGTGTCCCCTGCATTAGCAGGCAGATTCTCAGCCACTGCGCCACCAGGGAAGCCCCATAACTCTTTTTGAATTATGGTTTTCTCTGGGTATATGCACAGTAGTGGGATTGCTGGGTCATATGGTAATTCTATTTTTAGTTTTTTAAGGAACCTCCATACTGTTCTCCATAGTGGCTGTATCAATTTACATTCCCACCAACAGTGCAAGAGGGTTCCCTTTTCTCCACACCCTCTCCTGCATTTATTGTTTGTAGATTTTTCGATGATGGCCATTCTGACTGGTGTGAGGTGATACCTCATTGTAGTTTTGATTTGTATTTCTCTAATAATTAGTGATGTTGAGCAGCTTTTCATGTGCCTCTTGGCCATCTGTATGTCTTCTTTGGAGAAATGTCTGTTTAGGTCTTCTGCCCATTTTTGGATTGGGGTGTTTGTT
This sequence comes from Balaenoptera acutorostrata, assembly GCF_949987535.1. Classification (NCBI taxonomy): domain Eukaryota; kingdom Metazoa; phylum Chordata; class Mammalia; order Artiodactyla; family Balaenopteridae; genus Balaenoptera; species Balaenoptera acutorostrata. Next base: position 22,220,976 of record NC_080064.1, on the reverse strand, counting down.
TTTTTAATATTGAGCTGCAGGAGCTGTTTATATATTTTGGAGATTAATCCTTTGTCCGTTGATTCGTTTGCACATATTTTCTCCCATTCTGAGGGTTGTCTTTTCATCCTGTTTATAGTTTCTGTTGCTGTGCAAAAGCTTTTAAATTTCATTAGGTCCCATTTGTTTATTTTTGTTTTTATTTCCGTTACTCTAGGAGGTGGATCAAAAAAGATCTTGCTGTGATTTATGTCAAAGAGTGTTCTTCCTATGTTTTCCTCTAAGAGTTTTATAGTGTCCGGTCTTACATTTAGGTCTTTAATCCATTTTGAGTTTATTTTTGTGTATGGTGTTAGGGAGTGTTCTAATTTCATTCTTTTACATGTAGTTGTCCCAGTGGTTTTCCCAGCACCACTTATTGAAGAGACTGTCTTTTCTCCATTGTATATCCTTGTCTCCTTTGTCATAGATTAGTTGACCATAGGTGTGTGGGTTTATCTCTGGGCTTTCTATCCTGTTGAATTGATCTATATTTCTGTTTTTGTGCCAGTACCATATTGTCTTGATTACTGTAGCTTTGTAGTGTACTCTGAATTCAGGGAGTCTGATTCCTCCAGCTCCATTTTTTCCCCTCAAGATTGCTTTCGCTATTTGGGGTCTTTTGTGTCTCCATACAAATTTTAAGATCTTTTTGTTCTAGTTCTGTAAAAAATGCCATTGGTAGTTTGATAGGGATTGCATTGAATCTGTAGATTGCTTTGGGTAATACAGTCATTTTCACAATATTGATTCTTCCAATCCAAGAACATGGTATATCTCTCCATCTTGTTTCTGTCATCCTTGATTTCTTTCATCAGTGTCTTATAGTTTTCTGAGTACAGGTCTTTTACCTCCTTAGGTAGGTTTATTCCTAGGTATTTTATTCTTTTTGTTGCAGTGGTGAATGGAATTGTTACCTTGATTTCTCTTTCTGATGTTTCATTGTTAGTGTATAGGAATGCAAGAGATTTCTGTGCATTAATTTTGTATCCTGCTACTTTACCAAATTCATTGATGAGCTCTAGTAGTTTTCTGGTGGCATCTTTAGGATTCTTTATGTATAGTATCATGTCATCTGCAAACAGTGACAGTTTTACTACTTCTTTTCCAATTTCTATTCCTTTTATTTCTTTTTCTTCTCTGAGGGCCATGGCTAGGACTTCCAAAGCTATGTTGAATAATAGTAGCGAGAGTGGACATCCTTGTCTTGTTCCTGATCTTAGAGGAAATGCTTTCAGTTTTCCACCATTGAGAATGATGTTTGCTGCAGGTTTGTTGTATATGGCCTTTATTATGTTGAGGTAGGTTCCCTCTATGCCCACTTTCTGGAGAGTTTCTATCATAAATGCATGTTGAATTTTGTCAAAAGCTTTTTCTGCATCTGTTGAGATGATCATATGGTTTTTATTCCTTAATTTGTTAATATGGTGTATCACATTGATTGATTTGCGTATATTGAAGGATCCTTGCATCCCTGGGATAAATCCCACTTGATCATGGTGTATGATCCTTTTACTGTGTTCTTGGACTGTTTGCTACTATTTTGTTGAGGATTTTTGCATCTATATTCATCAGTGATATTGGTCTGTAATTTTCTTTTTTTATAGTATCTTTGTCTGGTTTTGGTATCAGGATGATGTATTGGCCTCATAGGATGAGTTTGGGAGTGTTCCTTCCTCTGCAGTTTTTTGAAAGAGTTTGAGAAAGTTCAGTGCTAGCTCATCTTTAAATGTTTGATAGTATTGATCTGTGAAGCCCTCTGGTCCTGGACATTTGTTTGTTGGAAGATTTTTAATCACAGTTTCAATTTCATTACTTGTGATCAGTCTGTTCATATTTTCTATTTTTTCCTGGTTCAGTCTTGGAAGGTTATACCTTTCTAAGAATTTGTGCATTTCTTCCAGGTTGTCCATTGTATTGGCATAGAGTTGCTTGTAGTAGTCTCTTAGGATGCTTTGTATTTCTGCGGTGTCTGTTGTAACTTCTCCTTTTTCATTTCTAATTTTATTGATTTGAGTCCTCTCCCTCTTTTTCTTGATGAGTCTGGCTAATGGTTTATCAATTTCGTGTATCTTCTCAAAGAACCAGCTTTTAGTTTTATTGATTTTTGCTATTGTTTTCTTTGTTTCTATTTCATTTATTTCTGTTCTGATCTTTATGATTTCTTTCCTTCTGCTAACTTTGGGTTTTGTTTGTTCTTCTTTCTCTAGTTCCATTAGGTGTAAGGTTAAATTGTTTATTTGAGATGTTTGTTGTTTCTTGAGGAAGGATTGTATTGCTATAAACTTCCCTCTTAGAACTGCTTTTGCTGCATCCCATTGGTTTTGGATCATCATGTTTTCATTGTCATTTGTCTCTAGATATTTTTTTATTTCCTCTTTGATTTCTTCAGTGATCTCTTGGTTATTTAGTAATGTATCATTTAGCCTCCATGTGTTTGTGTTTTTTACCTTTTTTTCCCTGTAATTGATATCTAATCTCACAGTGTTATGGTCAGAAAAGATTCTTGATATGATTTCAATTTTCTTAAATTTACTGTGGCTTGATTTGTGACCCAAGATGTGATCTATCCTGGAGGATATTCCGTGCGCACTTGAGAAGAAAGTGTAATCTGCTGTTTTTGGATGGAATGTCCTATAAATGTCAATTAAATCTATCTGGTCTATTGTGTCATTTAAAGCTTCTGTTTCCTTATTAATTTTCATTTTGGATGATCTGTCCATTGGTGTAAGTGAGGTGTTAACGTTCCCCACTATTATTGTGTTACTGTCGATTTCCTCTTTTATAGCTGTTAGCAGTTGCCTTATGTATTGAGGTGCTCCGATGTTGGGTACATATATATTTATAATTGTTATATCTTCTTCTTGGATTGATCCTTTGATCATTATGTAGTGTCCTTCCTTGTGTCTTGTAACATTCTTTATTTTAAAGTCTATTTTATGTGATTTGAGTATTGCTACTCCAGCTTTCTTTTGATTTCCATTTGCATGGAATATCTTTTTCCATCCCCTCACTTTCAGTCTGTATGTGTCCCTAGGTCTGAAGTGGGTCTCTTGTAGACAGCATATATATGGGTCTTGTTTTTGTATCCATTCAGCAAGCCTGTGTCTTTTGGTTGGAGCATTTAATCCATTCACATTTAAAGAAATTATTGATATGTATGTTCCTAGTACCATTTTCTTAATTGTTTTGGGTTGTTTTTTTGTAGGTCCTTTTCTTCTCTTGTTTTTCCCACTTAGAGAAGTTCCTTTAGCATTTGTTGTAGAGCTGGTTTGGTGGTGCTGAATTCTCTTAGCTTTTGCTTGTCTGTAAAGCTTTTGATTTCTCCATCGAATCTGAATGAGATCCTTGCTGGGTAGAGTAATCTTGGTTGTAGGTTCTTCCCTTTCATCACTTTAATATGTCATGCCACTCCCTTCTGGCTTGTAGAGTTTCCTCTGAGAAATCAGCTGTTAACCTTATGGGAGTTCCCTTGCATGTTATTTGTCATTTTTCCCTTATTGCTTTCAATAATTTTTCTTTGTCTTTAATTTTTGCCAATCTGATTACTGTGTGTCTCGGCGTGTTTCTCCTTGGGTTTATCCTGCGTGGGACTCTCGGTGCTTCCTGGACTTGGGTGGCTATTTCCTTTCCCATGTTAGGGAAGTTATTGACTATAATCTCTTCAAATATTTTCTCTGGTCCTTTCTCCCTCTCTTCTCCTTCTGGGACCCCTATAATGCAAATGTTGTTGCATTTAATGTTGTCCCAGGGGTCTCTTAGGCTGTCTTCATTTCTTTTCATTCTTTTTTCTTTATTCTGTTCCACAGCAGTGAATTCCACCATTCTGTCTTCCAGGTCACTTATCCGTTCTTCTGCCTCAATTATTCTGCTATTGATTCCTTCTAGTGTATTTTTCATTTCAATTATTGTATTGTTCATCTCTGTTTGTTTGTTCTTTAATTCTTCTAGGTCTTTGTTAAACATTTCTTGCATCTTCTCGATCTTTGCCTCCATTGTTTTCCCGAGGTCCTGGATCATCTTCACTATCATTATTCTGAATTCTTTTTCTGTAAGGTTGCCTATCTCTACTTCATTTAGTTGTTTTTCTGGGGTTTTATCTTGTTCCTTCATCTGGTACATGGTCCTCTGCCTTTTCATCTTGTCTATCTTTCTGTGAGTGTAGTTTTCGTTCCACAGGCTGCAGGATTGTAGTTCTTCTTGCTTCTGCTGTCTGTTCTGTGGTGGATGAGGCTATCTAAGAGGCTTTTGCAAGTTTCCTGATATGAGAGACTGGTGATGGGTAGAGCTGGGTGTTGCTCTGGTGGGCAGAGCTCAGTAAAACTTTAATCTGCTTGTTTGCTGTTGGGTTGGGCTGAGTTCCCTCCCTGTTGGTTGTTTGGCCTGAGCCGACCCAGCACTGGAGCCTGTAGGCCCTTTGCTGGGGCTAATGGCGGACTCGGGAGGGCTCACACCAAGGAGTACTTCCCAGAACTTCTGCTGCCAGTTTCCTTGTCCCCGCGGTGAGCCACAGCCACCCCCCGCCTCTGCAGGAGACCCTACAGCACTAGCAGGTAGGTCTGGTTCAGTCTCCTAAGGGGTCACTGCTCCTTCTCCTGGGTCCTGATGCACACACTACTGTGTGTGTACCCTCCAAGAATGGAGTCTCTGTTTCTCCCAGTCCTGTTGAAATTTTGCAATGAGATCCCGCTAGCCTTCAAAGTCTGATTCTGTGGGAATTCCTACTCCTGATGCCAGACCCCGAGGTTGGGAAGCCTGACGTGGGGCTCAGAACCTTCACTCCAGTGGGTGGACTTCTGTGGTATAAGTGTCCTCCAGTCTGTAAGTCACCCACCCAGCAGTTATGGGATTTGATTTTATTGTGATTGCGCCCCTCCTGAGGTCTCATTACGGCTTCTCCTTTATCTTTGGATGTGGGGTATCTTTTCTGGTGAGTTCCAGTGTCTTCCTGTTGATGATTGTTCAGCAGTTAGTTGTGATTGTGGTGCTCTCGCAAGAGGGAGTACGTGCATGTCCTTCTATTCCACCATCTTGAGCCAATCTCAATGTCAGGTTATATTAATGGTAAGAAAATACCAAAATACACAATTAAACTCTAGAACCAGTACATGGAAGTGAGAAAACTAAGGTTTGTATGGTAATTCTGTACTTTTTTTTATTATCCAGTACTGGAGCACCTTGTCTGTGTTATACAACACTTTCATCTGGTGGTTAGTAAATGTGACTTTCAAGTGTAAGCATGTGCCACTTGTAGAAAATGGTGTAAGATCTTAATATTAAAAGTTTTATTATCACATTGGTAAATGCTAGAAGCATGATAAATACTTGCGTTCTTTTATCTAGTATATTTCAGGTGTTTGACATTACAAGATATTGGAAGGAAGGAAGAATACTATATTGATGGAAAGTAGTATTTTAGATGCATGTTGTGATGGAATTACATAATTTATAGTCATTATTAATATATTTTATATACAAGTGTACCACAATGTATGTTTACAAACTTCACATATATCACATGTTGCCAGTAGAATCCCAGAAATTCTGTAATAAATCATGTGCATCCTTTGTAGGTTGCTTTTTTTGTTTTAAAATTATCAAAATTATTGGTGGTCATTGATTAATTACTTGATTTTTTTTAAGGTTTTTTTTTCCAAATGTAGAAATTATCTATGACCTTTTTATTTCCCTAAATTGAAAAATGAAGAAGATAAAGGTGATTTTTAAGATGGAAGCAACAAAAGGTGCTTATTTTCAAAGAAGAAATAGGAGAGGTAGAAAGGAATGTCTTCCAATCTTTTCCCTTAAAGAAGGTTTCCTTTCAGCTTATAGAATTTATCTCAAGAAAAATAGAAAGCTGTTCCCTTTCTGTTATAAAATCACTGTAATATTACCATATTCCTAAAAAACAAAATTCAAGATTTTAACATTTTGTTTTATATGGCTTGAGAATTTATTTCCCCACTATTAAGAGTAATGTTTCTTACCTTTTAAAACCCATGACCCCTTTTGATCTATAAAAAAATCTTGTTCTCCTTTAACATTGTTCATATTTTTAAAATAAATTTATTTCTGTGTTTAAAACAAAAATTAAATTAAAGGACATGTTATTGAGTACCTTTTTTTTCTAACACAATTTTTCTTACCTTCCTCTTGTTTAGGGGTAGATTTATAACCCTTCCACCATGAGAAAGAATATCCCTTCCTTCTCCTTCGCTGAGAATCTACTAATTAGAGATTGCAGTCATTACAGTTATGGCTTTCAATTGAGTAAAACATGGGATATTATCACTTTTTGTTTAGATGAGATCTGGTCACACAAAAATTTAACAAATGAGGTACTAAAGGCATTACATTTCTCTAATGATTTGACCCTAGTTTGCTCTTATTTTGGGGATGAAATCATATATGTATTAAATACATTATGTACATTGACACTGTTAAAATCCCATAAAGACAAGACATTTCATCTTAAAAGTAAAACAGATATAAGCTGGTAAAACATAAAAACAGTTCATCTTTCACAATTGTGAATCAGTTTCACGTCACATTGGTTGTGCTCTTCTGAGTAGAGCAAAACAAATGCAGGGAAGATAGCTCCTGTGAGCTTTAGTTATTGCCTGCTGTAATTCTGCAGCACTAGTTATTTACGTCATGTAGTATGAAAACTTAGCTTTTGAGGCTCTGTGTATGAGTTACACGTGAGTGCATTGAGCATCAAGTTCTTCTGACCTTTAAACTTTTTTTTCTTTTGACATTCTAGATCAGGGCAGGGAGGAAAGCTGTGTCAGAGTTGGACAGTTTTGTGTCTGATTGTGTTCCTTACACGTGTTTTCTCTCCTTTTCCCATTCTAGAGTGTGACTCTAAAATAAAGTGTGTTGTATTACACCAGAATAGAGCAGTATTAGTGGAGTGGTGGTAAATTGGTACAAGTGAAGTTTTTCATTTACCTTTTTATTCATTACTTCTGCAATAAGATTGTATACTTGCTTTAGCTTTGTCTGTTAAGTTGGTTACAGTGGTTGGTAAAATAAGTGAAAACAGGTGTGACCTTAATAAAAGGTATAAACAATCACATCTGTTTTGGAGAAGTGCTACTTTCATTTTTGTTAAATAGGAATGGAGTTTATAGTTTTTATAATTATTTAGTTTTCTAACATCTTTCTGTCTCACTGGGTAGCAGGGCACAATAAGGTGTTCTTACCAGTAAATGTGGGGCTTAGAGTCCTGGTTTTCTTTTTTAGTTTGAAAACCAGGACAGGAAGAGCAGGGTCTGAGAAGGTAAAGATTTTGCTTAAATAATTGACTAGGCAATACATATAGTGGAGCTCGTTATTTCAGGATAAATTGGGTCCTAGCTCTACATGATTATTTTCCTTAATTCTAAAATTCAGTGTTTCACTTTACTTATTTATTTGCATTATTAAAATAGATCCGGAAGAGTTGAGTTTTCCTTTAAGCTGATTACATATATACAGATAGTTGGTTACGAAAGTATTTATTTGATATTCCAATTTGCCCTATTTAAAGCGATTGTGTGTGTTAACAGTTATGTAAATGTTCCCCATTAAAGCAGGTTAGATGTTATCATAACTTCTTGACTGGCTAAGCTAGTTTTTATCATTTTTAGATGTAACCCTAATTCTAAAAAAAGTTGTGTTTTAGTTAATTGCACATGGCTGTTGTAAAGTGTTTAATGCATTGGGCACTATAGTAACCATGTTTTAAGTACAGCAGAAGTGGCTCCACGTGTTGGCTTTTGCAAGGAATTATAAGTCATTGTGTAAACCTATCCTGACTTGGTGCAGCATGTCCATTTTGAAAAGCCACGTGCAGATTTGAGATTTTGAGATTGGAGCTCACGTAGAAAGACTGAGGTAGCAAAATATTTTAAAAATTATTCTCTGATGGCCTCAATGATAATGCTTTAAGAGTACATAAAGCTTTGAATCCCCCCTCTTTTTTAAACAGACTGTGAAGACTGCTGAGAGACACTTGCAGTCCAGTCACATAAGCGTAATAAAGAAATATTGGTCCTCATGGAAGAAGAGCAAGATTTACCAGAGCAACCAGTAAGTATTTCCTTTAACAATTTAAAGTTGATTGTAGAAAAGCTAATCTTAAGAGATTTTAGATAGTATTCAGTTGTACTACAGATTCTAAATCAGAAATAAAATTAAGGAAAGGACTCCTTAATACTTTCCTTCTAAGAAAACAATGTTCTGTGTTCCTAAATTCATATTTTGCTAACTTAATGCCAAGGACTTGCTTAGAAAATTCAGCATTACAAAATAAATATTGTCTTTAGAAATGTCATTTAAAAAAAGCAATGGCTACTCTTAACAGTTTTTAGAAAATAAAAGAGGACATCTATTTACCAAACAGTATATACCATTTCTGCCAGAAAATCTAGTTTTATCATTACCTAAATTTCCCTGACTTAATTATTTTAAAAGTAGTAGTAGTAGTTGAAGAAAGTATAATTTGACCACTAGCTAATTCTTAAAAATAGATAAGACCCTCGAGAATAGGTTGAATTCTTAATTTCTTTTAAATATTTTACATAAATAAATAAATAAAATCATTTAAAATGTCCCCAAGTGATACAGATTTATTGCCTTGCCATGGCTTCTTTTTTGGTTTTTCCTAAGTGTTTTTTGACCCTTAGCGTTTAGAAAAGGAAGGTAATAGTAATCATTCTCTTAAGATACTTTTGTGTTAAAGAATCTTTTCCTTTTGGCTTGACCTTCTTTTTCTGAAATTAGATAAATACTGATTCAGTTTGCTATTCAATTTGCTCTCCTGAATGAGCCTCTTGCATTTTATATTGAGAGAATATAGAGTGGTACATGTTTACCTCCCTATGAAAATCCAACCTAAAAAACTTTGAATTTTGAAAGCAGATAATAGGGTATGTTTTTCATGTTCTAGATGTATTCTTTACATCAGTGATATATTTTTAATATTTCACTTTATGTTGAGACATGCATATTGGTGATTCTTTTCCTATTAGTCTTTTAGCCCCTCACTTAAGTATAAAACTAAGAAGACATAAGCAGTTGATAAAAGGACCTTTTGAAACATTTAAAATGTCATCCCATATCCCTGGTGGAACATTAATAATCAGGGAAATGGTAGGGTTAAAAATCATCCTCAGCGGTGTATCTAAGATATACACTATAAGAACAAATAGCTGAATTAGAGACGGTAAATGTACCAAAGAAGATTCTGTCATTGAGTTTTTAATATAGTAAGACAAAGGTCTAGTCATAGTTTCAAAAGACTTATGTAAGTGTTGACATACTGTTGAAATGAGTATTGTTGTTAGTCACTCCTTACCTATTTAAGGTAATGAGAATTGTGAAGCTGACCTGCTGGTGAGTCATTTTTTCCTCTCTGCTTCATTTGCTTGCTGTTCTGTTCAGTATCTATAATATGATGTGCAAAATCTGATTGTTACTTCAGAGAGAGGTAAGAAATTAAAGTGCTTTAAAAACAAATTTTCTGGGAATTCCCTGGTGGTCCAGTGATTAGGACTCTGTGCTTCCACTGCCAGGGGCCTGGGTTCAATCCCTGGTTGGGAACGGAGATCCCACAAGCCATGTGATGTGGCCAAAAAATTTAAAAAAAAATTTTTTTTTAATACTAAAAAAAATTTTTTTTAAACCCACACATTTTCTGCTGACTATAAATGGTGATTGTCATGGGGCATCCTTTTTTTTTTTTAAATTGATTTGTACCTGGGTCTTAATTTATAAAGGTGATTGAGTGACTACATGAAGAGGTCAGTGCCATTGAAAAAAAAGAAGAAGAAAAAAAAAAGTTTGGACTTCCCTGGTGGCACAGTGGTTAAGAATCCGCCTGCCAATGCAGGGGACATGGGTTCGAGCCCTGGTCCGGGAAGCTCCCACGTGCCACGGAGCAACTAAGCCCGTGTGCCACAACTACTGAGTCTGTGTGCTACAACTCCTGAAACCTGGGAGCCTAGAGCCTGTGCTCCGCTACAAGAGAAGCCACCACAATAAGAAGCCCGCGCACTGCAACGAAGAGTAGCCCCTGCTTTCTGCAACTAGAGAAAGTGCGTGGGCAACAACGAAGATGCAACGCAGCCAAATAAATAAATAAATTTATTTTTTTAAAAAGTTTCATGTTACAGTTCTCTTAGAGATGAGAGACGTAGCAGACCATACAGGGTCACGGGGTAAGCACCAGTGTCATTCAGGAGGCAGAGATGCATAGGGGAATTCTAAGAGAATGCATACGCTACAGCCTTAATTGAGGTTTCCACAGGCAAGGTGTGAAGCAATGTAACATAGGGTAATTGTTTATTTAGGATTGGCTAGTTTGAATAATTCCAGAGGGTTTTGGGGTATAGAAGCTATCACTAGGTATCTGGCGCTGGGTTGATTTACAGCAGGGGAATATAGTTCAGAGTATGGTTCAGAATATAGGCTCTAGGTTGCAGGGGAGATGTAAGCAACTTTGGCTCTTAGTTTGGCCCTGTGATTAGTGGGTGCCAAACAGACAAATATAGAATCTAAGAAAATATAGAGCATTTATTAACTGTTAAAAATAATTAGAATAAGAAGAGTAAATGTCAGATGTTGAGTAAAGCTAATTTTCACAGGCTGTAGTAGAAATCTAAAACTTGAGTGGAAAGAATGGTCCTGTCCCAAGTTGATGATGATAAAGCCATGATTTAAAAAAAAAATTATTTTATTGAGGTATAGTTTATTGAGGTATATACAACGTTATGTTAGTTTCTGGTATACAGCAAAGTGATTCAGTTATACATATATATAATAGTTTGCATCTGCTGATCCCAGACTCCCAATCCATCCCTCCCCAACTCCCCTCCCCCTTGGCAGCCACAAGTCTGTTCTCTATGTCTGAGTCTGTTTCTGTTTCATAGATAAGTTCAGTTGCATCGTGTTTTAGATTCCACATATAAGTGATATCATATGGCATTTGTCTTTCTTTTCTAACTTACTTCACTTAGTGTGGTATCTCTAGGTCCATCCATGTTGCTGCACATGGCATTATTTCATTCTTTTTTTATGGCTGAGTAGTATTCCATTATACACACACACACAAACACACACACACCCACACCCCATACCTTCTTTATCCGCTCATCTGTCGATGGACATTTAGGTTGTTTCTGTATCTTGAATAAAGCCAAGATTTTTAACCCTGCTGTTTACTTGTGTATAAAGAGAGATGCTGCTGATGAGCATTACTGTTGGAGTTATTTTAATCACATTGTCTCTTCCTTATTGAGTTATCCCTTTCTTGTTTCTGTACTACTTGCTAGCTCTATCTCGAGATTGTTCCAGTCATTGTTCACAGTACAACATAAATCCTAGCCTCAGGTTCTCTTTCACTTTCCCCTGTTGCCAGTCAGTCCTCAGTCCTCTGCAGTCAGAAATGGTTCTCTCTGTGGTCATCACTTACTTTGAAACCACTCCATCTTTTTACCCTAGTCTTCATCTTTCTCAGCTACTCTGAAGCGGCTCATATTATTGTCCAAACTAGAACTCTTTTGTAGAGTGAAAGGGGGCACTAACCAAACTCGGTTTTAGGATAGGAGGTATAAATTAACACTGTTCCTGGCAAACTGGAAGCACTTAAAAAACTCTTTTATAGCTATCAGGGTGCTCTTTGAGCTCAAGTTTTAAAAGGACATATATACATAGGAAAAATTTTTAGAAGAATATACACGAAACTTAATACTGAAATCATGGAGGTTTGGGGGCAGAATAAGGTCTTTTGTATTTTATTTTATACATATCTGTATGGTTTGGGTTTCTAAAAATATGAGCATATGTGCCTTTTGTATTTAAATATTAAAAAGAAATTAGTAATACTGTAGACAAAAGAGGTGGTACATGATTACAACCACAGTGTACTCTAGGCTAAAACATGGAAAAGCAGTGAAGCTTGGGAAATATTCTTGATTGAGAGCAATGAAAAGGACCCTAAAATTTGTGGTTTTGGCTTGGAGAATAAAAGGATGGAATAAGTGGCAAAGAGAGAACGACTACACTCAACCCCTAATTTCTTTTTGTCTTATCGATAAAGGAGAGTAATCTTCAAACTATAAAGGATACCATATCAATTTAAAATATTTTATTTCCACATTTATAAGCAGGTACCTAAGTTATTTCAAATGAGTTCTAATTCTCTAGACTCCCCTCAGTAAAAAGACTGGCTTTGGTGCTCCTTCTTTGTGTTCCATAGAACCTTGAACTTCTATCAGAATCATTATTTCACTGTTTTATTTATTACTTTTTAAAAATTTTATTTATTTTTGGCTGCGTTTGGTCTTCGTTGCTGTGTGTGGGCTTTCTCTAGTTGTGGCGAGCAGGGGCTACTCTTCCTTGCGTGCGGTGGCTGCTCTTGTTGTAGAGCACGGGCTCTAGGTGCACGGGCTTCAGTAGTTGCGGCACGCGGGCTCAGTAGTTGTGGCTCACGGGCTTAGTTGCTCCGCAGCATGTGGGATCTTCCTGGACCAGGGCTCGAACCCGTGTCCCCTGCATTGATAGGCGGATTCTTAACCACTGTGCCACCAGGGAAGTCCCTGTTTTACTGTTTTAGAAATTATCTGTTTCTTTTCAACCAGACTATAACTTCCTTGAGGTCACGGACTGTATTTTGTTTATCGTTATATTCCCTTTCAGGAGGGCTTGGTAGAGAACAGTCAGTTGAATGAATGATAGCATGAATATGAACTAGAATTCTCACTATAGGCATTTAACGTTGGAGAATGAATCTGCAGTGTATTTTTCTCTCACATTAGTCTCATGTGGATTGACAGCTTTCCTGGGCCAGTCTTCCATGAAGGCTTCTTTCATCTTGTGATGCTATTATCTTCAACTGTAACCTCCATGGTTGCCAAAGAAATGGAAGAGAGGATTGAAGAATCACATGAGATGTTTTTAAGGGGTAGTTGTAGAAGTGGCTTACGTAGATAGCTCCAACCTGACAGTAAGGGGGTCTGGAAAATGCCATCAATCTGTGTCTTAGTCTATTCTGGCTACTGTAACAAAATGCTATGGAATTGGTGGTTCATAAACAATAGAAATTGATTTCTCACAGTTCTGGGGGCTGGGAAGTCCAAAATCAAGGCGCCAGCGGATTTGGTGTATGGTAAGGACCTGCTACCTGGTTCATAGACTGCCATCTTTTTGCTGTGACCTCACATGGTGGAAAGGGAAAAGGAGGTCTCTTTTTTTTTTTAATTTTTTTTTTATATGGATTACTGTTAGGAGACCATAGAATGTTTTAAATTCATTTCTTTGATCGCAAAGAGGGTCTTTGGGTGAGCTAAGCGTAGATTCATCACCACTATTGGAAAATTACGTTATTATCTGACCTTATGTAAATACTGTCATCTTCAGGTGGGAGGGACAGCACATTTATATTATAGCAAGAGCCTGTATTTTGTCATTTGTGAAATTATGGCAGTAGATAAGCTAGAAAATTGAATTTTTCTTATCTTTAGCCTTGCAGTTTCCAGTCAAAACGTGTTTTCCAGCGTTATTCCATCAACGCATTTTTCTCCTATGCCTTTCAGTGAGGTTATGTCATACATTTGTAATACAGTTAAATTCTCTTGTCACAGTATGTATACCATCCTGGAATTCCTTGAGGTCCTGGTTGGTTTTGGTATCTTTTATCATACAGAAGTTTTGAATTTTTGTAAAATCAATCTATTTTCTCCTTTATGGCTTTTGAATTTAATATCATGCTTAGTAAGGGTTTATCTACCTCAAAGTTCTTTGTTTTTTGTTTTTTTCTTTTTTCTTCATATGCTTCTGTAATTTTGTTTCTAAATTTAGAGGGTTTTAAAAAAAATTATTTTATTTATTTATTTTTAGCTGTGTTGGGTCTTCGTTGGTGTGCTCAGGCTTTCTCTAGTTGCAGAGAGCCGGGGCTACTCTTCATTGCGGTGCGCAGGCTTCTTGTTGTGGTGGCTTCTCTTGTTGTGGAGCACGGGCTCTAGGCACGTGGGCTTCAGTAGTTGTGGTGCACAGACCTCAGTAGTTGTGGCTCGCGGGCTCAGTAGTGGCGGCTCGCAGGCTTAGTTGCTCTGCAGCATGTGGGATCTTCCCGGACCAGAGCTCAAACCCATGTCCCCTGCATTGGCAGGCGGATTCTTAACCATTGTGCCACCAGGGAAGTCCCTAGAGGGTTCTTTTTTAATGCCTCTTTTTTCTTTATCTTTATTGGTACCTATGAAAATTAAGGCAGCATTATATAATGAGTTGATATGCCATAAGCAAATAACCAAGAGTATTTGGTTTTATTTATTTTGTCATGTTTTCTCATGAGGAGTGGCTGTCCATTAGAAATTGTATGGGCCTTGTATTTAACTTGTATTTATTATTTACCTTGTCTGAATTGTTAAATTTAATCATATTAAATAGCTATATTCCCACCGGATATGTTTATTTAAAATTGTTTAGCAAAGTTTCTGCCTCTGTGAGTTCTTACTCTTTGTAGTGGTTGGCAGTACTCTTTGTCAGCTTGAAATACTTTAAGTTTTCATAATTTGTATGGCTAAGCACACTAAGCATACTTCTACTATAACTAGTAATTCTAATCAGAAAACTCTAAAATCAGATTCTTTGTCATATAAAAAAACAGGGAAAACTTAGTAGTGTTAACCATTGATCTTTCATTTATGGATTCTTAAACTGTTTCAATGAAAAGGCTTTTACCTTAGAAGGAATTAGAGAAGGTGAAAATATGGGGAAAAAACAGAATAGTGTGAAGAATATTTTTTAGATTACTGGTAACCTGATTAGAATTTATTTTTATTTTTGGCATGTAAGTAATTTGAATATAAAGGTATTTCTGTTACATAAATGATTAGATGATAGTGAGATTGCCATACTTACTGTGTGAGAATAAAACTGTGTGTCTGGTAAAATTTTAAACTAACCAGTTTGTATCCAAGTTTGGATACCTTATCCTGGTAAACATTCTGTGTTGAGTAAAAATCCTGGTAAACCTTTTATTTTACCTTGAATCTGACAAACACTTTTTTCATTTAAATAAAGAGAGAGCCTCATGTGAAAAACAAGTACATCTCTAACTGTAAAATATAATAGGGATTAATAAAATAAATCTAAGGGAAACAAAAGGAAACAGTTACCCTGTAATTTATTAGTTAATATTAGGCTGCCACTTGAGTAGCTAGATGATTTTAAAAACAGATCAAGACATTGATGCTTTTGTATAATTTTTTTACAGGTGAAAAAAGCCAAGATGCAGGAATCAGGAGAGCAAACTTTAAGGTATACAGAGTTGAATTTCTTTTTAATGACCTACTTATAATTGTTTTTACATGCTGATTAGTATATGGGCGTGATTTGGGTTGACTACCCTGTTTCTGGTTTTTAGCATCAGTCTTCACGTTTTGAAATTATTTGGTTTAAGGTGAAAATTTTCCTCTAAAAGTTTGTCCTTGAAACACATAGGTGCTGATTTTTTTCATTTATTCATTATTTATTCAACAATATATACCAATCTCATGTTATCTCTCAGATCCTGTGATATTTGGAAGAGACACAATGGTGAATATTCTTCAGTCTGATGTACAGTATACATAATAGGGAAGACAGAAATAAGGAAAATCCAAGGGGTTAATCATTAATTACCACATGGATATGGGACACCTTAGTCATTAGCTCAGCTCCCCTTGTAGAAAAGAGGCAGCATCTTTCATGTCATGTTCTGGCTTCCACAACACCATGATTTTAAGTTGTCCACAGTTCTTACCTTCTGTTGTTTGTCTACCAACCATATGAACTGGTAACTGCATCACCTCTAACATCTTAATTTTAAGAATCCTACTCTTATACCACCACACACACTATCATTCCAGCTTATTTATTCTATTGTCACACTAGCCCTGTGTGTTATACACTTCCAATTAAATGATCTGTCATATTTTCATTATCAAGCATTGACCCTTCCCCCAAAAAAGACTTCAATAACTCTCCATTTTCCCCTTTTCCCAGCTCCTGGCAACCATCATTCTGCTTTTTGTCTCTGTGATTTTGAGTACTCTAAGTACCTCTTATTAGTGCAATCATGAGTTATTTGTCTTTCTGTGACTTGTTTATTTCATTTAGCGTAATGTCTTCATGGTTTATCCATGTTGTAGCATGTGTGAGAATTTCCTTCCTTTTTAAGGCTGAATAATACTTCACTGTATTCCACACTTTGTTTATCCATTCTTTAGTTGGTTGTGTTAATTGTTGACAAGAGTTCTATTGAATGAGAATGAAATATTTGTGGCGCTTACTTTTGGAGTTTGGGTGTTTTTGCTCTTTTTTGGAGGAGGGAAATTTTATTTTGGAGCATTTTTTTTTTTTTTTTAAAGCAAGGGTTTTTTTTTTTTTTTTTTTTAATTAATTTATTTATTTATTTTTGGCTGTGTTGGGTCTTCGGTTCGTGCGAGGGCTTTCTCCAGTTGCGGCAAGCGGGGGCCACTCTTCATTGCGGTGCGGGGACCGCTCTTCATCGCGGTGCGCGGGCCTTTCACTATCGCGGCCCCTCCCGTTGCGGGGCACAGGCTCCAGACGCGCAGGCTCAGTAGTTGTGGCTCACGGGCTTAGTCGCTCCGCGGCATGTGGGATCTTCCCAGACCAGGGCTCGAACCCGTGTCCCCTGCATTAGCAGGCAGACTCTCAACCACTGCGCCACCAGGGAAGCCCTGGAGCATTTTTTTTTTTAATATCATACACATTGTTAAGTAAAATTTATGTTTATATAACTGAAAATAATTATATTTTGAGACAGTAATAATTTTTCTAGATATAATAACTTTAAATATTTAACAAAGTGCTGGAGTTAATTCACTGTCTTGGTGCTGTTGTTTCTGTTTAATCTTTAGATACTAAGTTGAATAAGTAGGGGATTTTGCTATAAGATTACAGGACCATAGGATTTTAGGAACTGGTCCATTGTATGCCAGACCATACAAATATACCTTCTAAGATACAGGATCTAGAAATAGTCTTTCAACAGTGGGTATAACAGTGAACCCCAGACTTATTCAGGTACACATAGAAGACCAGTCATTGTAGTCAGAAATGTGAAGTTCTTGTCTGGGTTTATACCTTTCTCCTTGGAATCCTATTTAATTAGGCATAAGATGGGGCTCAAAAGTCTGTATTTTTACCATTCAGGTAATTATAAGAAATAAGCCATTTTGGGAAACAATGATGTAACTATTCAGTATGATTTCTTACCCTTACCCTCAATTCCCATAGTAATATCTTGGTTAGTATATTAAGCGCTATTCCAGAAATACAGACAGTTGAGTAAATAGATTAAAATAAACTTCATCTGGGGATTTACCTTTAAAAATTAATTACATCTTAGGGAAAGTTGTTTGAACCTTGAGAATATACCCGGAAAAAAAAAAAACTTTATTGATACTATGCTTGAATATTAGAGGTCCATTCAGAAAAGATAAGGAGAGCTTTAAGAATTTTGGTGCTGTGTATTTTTTTTTTATAAATAACGTTTCTTTTAAAAATTTTTTTCTTTTTAAAAATACTCTTTCCAGATATGTGTAGTGTCTGGGACAGGGTCCTCCCTGTCTCCCTGGAGTGTAGAACAGCAAAGCAGATTTCTTCCTAGGGAACATGAATGTGGGAAGAATACCTGGGCTGGGGAGAAGTTGTATTGTAATAATACTAGCTACAGTTATATTGTACTTACTCTGTTCTAGTCTCTGTTCTAAGTACTTTTCATATATTAACTCATTAATTTCTATAACAACCCTAAAAGGTAGCTTCTATAATTATCCCTTATTGACAGTTGAAAAACTGGAGCACAAATTCAGTGACTTGCTTAAAGTCATAAAGCTAGTTTTGGCAAAGTGGAATATGAACTCAAGCAATCTGGTTCTAGAATCCACACTCTTAAGCACTGTGCTATACTGGTAGTTGAGGGAATATGTGGAGAGTGGAAAGTAAGGTAGAAGGAAGAGGGAGGACGTTGTGAGGGATGAAAGTATAATCTCCAATTCAGAATTTCAGTGAGTATCTTCCCAACATTAAAGTGTCTAACGTAATGACTTGTCCTCCCAGTTTACATGACTTATCTTTTACAATTTCTCTTAATTTGTCTTACAAGTTTTTTTAAAAAGATGTTGCTAAGTTTTGGGAATGATAACAAATAAAAATTTGTTTATTTTTAATTGGGGGAAAGGAAATACAGTGGAATGCACCATTTTAAGGTTCAGAACCCATTCTTGGAAGCAAGCGTGTATGATTTGAAAAAACTTGTCAAGTGATTATGAGGACCATTGTCTGAAATCAAGCATCTTCCTACTTCCCTTTGGTACTTTGGAAATAAAGTGACAGCAGTTTTTGGTGTTGTGGAATTTTTCTTTTACCATGTGGTCTTTAGAGAAAATCCGACTTGCCTGTGGCTTAGGTGGAATTTCCGAGTGATATAAAGATTGAAGTGATGACGAAGAACAGTAGAATGCTGAAGGTACTAGCCCTGGCCCTAGCTCTTTAGGTAGCCGCTAAAAACCAAGAATAAGTATTTCATAAAGTAGACTTACCTTGCATCTTACTTACCTAGGAAGAAAGGGTTTGATTTAATCACCTTTAGCAATGCAGCAGGTCAGTCAGGGGCTAATGTATTCATTTTGGTTTTCCCAGTCAAGTAAGCAACTCTGAAGTCAATGATCAGAAACCCGAAACTTCAAGCCTTGCTTCAAACCTTACCATGTCGGAGGAAAGTAAGTACCATATTCTGTGCACCGTGGAAGAGGTGTTCCTGTGACCAGGTGATGCTATTCTTTTATAATTGGTTTTCACTGATTGCCTTGTTTGTCTCAGAATATCCAGAATTCTTTCATTGCCTTGTTTGTGCTCTCCTATAAGCCTTATTGACATACCAGCTAAGGAACAAAATCACATGGAATTCACTCCCCAGGGATTGGTGATTGTGTTTTTGTTTCGAGGTTGGATGTTCTAAAGGTAATAAATAGTGCCTTACTCAAAATCAGAAAAGTTTGTGGGCCAACCTCTGACTGTTCTCCAGAGGGCTTGATATTTTTCTACCTTCCTAATAACCAAATAATTCTACCTATCCATCTAGGCCAAAAAAAGAAAAGTAAGCCCCGAGGGCCCAAGATTGATACTGGGCCCTGAGGGAGATCCATCTCAGGGATCCACTTACCAACCCTTATTCTCTTGTAGAACAGTTATATTCATGCATTAGACAAAAATTTGTAGAATGTTCTTTTTTTTTTCCTGTGGAAACATGAGCTTTCTCTGACATATCGTGGTAGTATGCTCCATAGGGCAAATAGTCCTCCTTGAAATTAAATTAAATAAGATCTTACGGAAAAACCCCGAACGAACTTTTTGCCAACCCAATAGCTGTGCCCTTCCATATTTTCCCACACACTTTAAAAGGATAAATTTGTGTAAGACACTTTTTGAAAAGATACTTGTTTGGGGGATATATCTTAAGATGATTATGCTTAACCTTATATAATTCCCATGTGTTAAAAAATGGTGTGCCTATTTAAAAAAAAAAATGGTATGTCTTGAGTTGTGTATATTATTTCCTCAAAGATGCTGTTCCAGTGGTTCTCAAACTTTCAGCATACCTAAGAGTCATCTGGAGTGCTTGTTTGTAATGTAGAATTCTAGCCTCATCTTCAGTGATTATCATTCAGTAGACCTGATGTGGATGGGAATCTGCATTTTCAAGAAGATAGCTAATTCTGATACATATGGGAAACTGCTCTAATCAATGAAAAGTGTCTACTCTAATTTTTTTAATATCTCACTCATCCCCAAGAAAAAGGCCTGTTCCTTATATACTTCAGGGCCCGGAGGTAAGTTGTCTTCTTGCTTCTTGAAAACCATTTCTCTTTTTTTCTCAAAAACTCTAGTTCCTTTGAAGTCTATATTTATGTCCCTCCCCCACATTTTTTTTTACCTCAGACTGAACTCCTAGTCATTTTGCTCTTTAAAGACTAGATCTTCTTTTTCTTCTCCATCCAGACTCTTATTATTCTTGGTAATTTCAACATCCATGTAGATGACCTATCCAATACCCATAATGTCCTTCTTGTTTTCCTGTCCCTTTTTACTCAGCATAGATTCTATGGTTCTTTATTATAATTACTCCCTTACAAATACCTTCAATAATTTGGCCTCTTGTGCTCTTCTTGCTAAACCCCAGTCATAATTTAATCCAACTCTCTACCTTCTCTGTAAGTGCATTCAAATAGATGAACATTATTGGAAGAATTATACACCTAGCTGACTATTTACTCACAGGGCCTCAAGTGGGCACCCTACTACATTTTACTCATGAGTTTTACCTTTTAATATTTCACACCACTTCTTTCCTCTCGAAGCACCTATACTCATTCACCTTTCTTCATGCTTAACTGGTGACTCCTTCTCAAATAGAAGCTCTCTGTGACAGGAAGCTCCCTTATTATCCTACCACCACCAAATCTTCAAAGCTACTTGTGTTTGTACCCATGTTATCTTGCTTCATTCTTGTCAGAATTGGAATAGTATTCTTGCTCCTGTCAAAGGTAAAACCTTTTATTTGTGCTTCATACCCTATTTGTTCTCACCTCCCCCAAGGACTTTGGTACTTTGGTTCTTTGGTTATCCTAATACCATTCCTGCATCGTCATGTTCTTCTCTTCTTAATCCATCCTGTCAGTAAAGGGACATGATTCAGTATCTACCATCTTAAAAAACCGTCCTTTGGGTCCACATCCCCTGCTAGATATAGACCTTCTCTTTGTTCCATGACCCATTGGAACCTCTGGAAAGAGTTGCCCTCACTTGCTTTCTCACCTCCCATTCACCCTTCAACCCTCTCAAATTTAGCTTCTGTCACCACTCTTCCAATGAAATTGCTTTTGTTAAGGTTATTAGTTACTTTCAGTAACTGAAAGTGCTAGTTCTAGTGGACATTTCTCTCCTTGTATCCTGCCTCCTGCTATTTTTTCTCCCACCTTTCTCCTTTGCTGGCCTTTCTTCTACTATCTGAACTCTGAATGTTGGTGGGCCTCAGGGTTTGGTTCTAGTCTACCATCTTTGCTCTTTCTGCATCCTTTCATCCATTACTACATTACTTTAAATGTTTTATACATTCTTAACTAATTCCAAATTTGTATTTCCAGTCTGACTTCTCCCCTAATTTCATTTGTGAATCCAGCTGCCTACTTGACATCTCCACTTAGGTATTTAAAAGGAAAGTCATACTTAAAATGTGTGAAAACTTTTTATTCCCTTAGCCCTCACCAAATCTGTCCTCTTCCCGAACTTCCCCATCTTTGGAAGTGGTTTCACTATCCCTCTAATTACTCAAGCTGAAAACCTAGAAACTATCCTGTATTCCCGTTTTCCTCATTCCTTACATACAAATTCATCAGGATGTTGTGTTAGTTTTACCTTCAGGATATATTTCAAGGTTTTGCTTCATCTCCACTGCTTTTTTTTTTTTTTTTAACCAGTACAAAGTTAAACACATCCAAATTTATTTACACAAAGCTAAAGAAATTTGGGTTCTATTTCCATTTTGTGTAATTTTATTCTGGGGTCTGGCTTTGTTGTGTAGCTGACATAGGTCATTGAAACTTGATTATCCCACCTCACATGTAATTTTTTGTCACAAGGGAACAGAAAACTTGGGTATTTAGTGCACATACAATAATGATCTTAATACTTTTGCAATTTAGTAGGAAGGCAGCTGTCCCACAGCTTGGCAAGGGGACAGAGAAGTTACAGATTTTAAGCAGATTATGCCTTGACTCTTTTGTTTTTTAATTATTTATTTTCTTTCTTTATTTTGGCTGCAGTGGGTCTTAGTTATGGTACACAGGATCTTCCTTGAGGCATGCGGGATCTTTCATTGCGGCACGTGGGCTCTTTGTTGGGGTGTGCGGGCTTCTCTCTAGTTGTGGCGCATGGGCTCTGTAGTTTGCGGCACGCGGGCTCTCTTGTTGAGGCGCACAAGCTCGGTAGTTGTGGCGCGCGGACTTAGTTGCCCATGGCATGTGGGATCTTAGTTCCCCGACTAGGGATTGAACCCTCGTCCCCTGCATTGGAAGGCGGATTCTTCACCACCGGACCACCAGGGAAGTCCCTTGCCCTGACTCCTTATAAGCCTTTCATAGTTCCCAAGTGCTGCAAGATCAAGGCTCATTCATTCTCTAGAGAAGTAAAAATTGGCCTAGATCTCCCAGGATGTTTTGTGGACCTCTTCTAGAATTAAATTAAATCAGAGGAGGGGAAGGATTTGGGTTTTTGAATGTACTTGTCAGCAGAGAAGGAACCATTATGTAGAATTCAAATGAACTTTCATTCTATGCGATGAATGCTAAGAACTTTAGATCTAATTGAGATCCCTTTCATTTTTGTCAAAGTGATTATGGATTAACATAATCTGCAAATTGCCATTAAGTATTTTCAAAGACTTTGAACAACGGCAGTGGACAAGATTCATGATAAACTCACTGGTGATGATTTATCGTACTGTTGGGCATGAATGGGCCCTGCATCTGATCTTGATCAGGGTTCCCTTTTTGGGTCAGACACTCAGGGAACCTAGCTAGACATAAAGTTAGTTGGTTCACCCTTAGTCCCTAATCACAATAGAGCAACCTCCTTTATAGTTGTTGAAGGAAGTTCTTGAACAGTTCAAGAGTCTGGTACAAGCTCTGTGTGATGTTACTCTGTCTACAATATGGACTGAAATAGTGCTAATGAATAGGATTCTGCTATCTGTCAAACTTGAGTTGAATATTTACAGTATTTATCCCAGATGAAATCATTAGGGTCAAGCCTCATGACGGTATCTATTCTGGATGAAGTCATGGAGGTGAAGAGGACACTAGCTGTGAAAGTCTCTTTACTTGATAGTTTATCAGAGTATTACATCAGTTCCTCAGGTGTGTCTCTGCTTTGCCAAACGTAAAGCCTTTACTACAAAGCTGAAAAAATAGTAATACAGAAGCATACTTACATCTTTCTGCTGTTGATTATATACAGCAGTAGCTACAGTTTTCTAATAAAATTGGATTCTTGCTCCAAATCTGTCTTCCTGCAAGTCATTCTTATGACCTTTTATTCAGAATAGGGTAAGCACCCAGAGAATGAATAAGCTGAAGAAGTATAATGTGGTTTCCTAGACATAGATCTTGCATTTTAAGTTTGCCTATGAGCACAGCTGAGAGCTTAGGAAGTTGCTTCATCTATGGTTGTAGATCAGTGATGGGTGAAGGCAGAGGTCAGTTGGTACTGACTTTCGAGCACTTTACCATACCCCTTGCATTCTAGCTTCTTTTACTGTCTCTAAAAGTCTCTAAGAATGAGGTATTTCCTACTGCATAGTCTTTCTAAATTTCTGATGCCCAAGTTGTAGTCTGTTATTTAGTTTGAAAGGCTATACAGTGAGACATGAAATTTCCCCATTTCATTTTTAAAATGTTCTAACTTTTTCCTGGTGATATCTTTCTTTCAGTTATGACATGCACCGATTACATCCCTCGCTCATCCAATGATTATACCTCACAAATGTATTCTGCAAAGTAAGTTGAATAATTATTTCAAAAATCTGTATGCTTTTTCTCTAGATTCATTGCAAAATTTAACTTGATATTTAAGTTATTAAGTTGACATTTAACTTATTTTCACCTTTCTTGTTCTTCCCTACTCCAGTTTTTTCATTCCCTCTAAATATAGTCTATGTAACATCCTTTTAAAAAGTTGATGATTGTCTGGAATAGATCACTGTTACCCAGGAGCTTGCTCAAAATGAATAGGCACTGAAAAATGCAAAATACCATTAGTGATGAAAACATATTACTGATCTCTCTTTGCTCTACTTTAATAGAGAGATCAATTTAAAAAGCTGAAGCCAGCCTCGGACTGGGACTTCTCAGCCTAATCTATGTTCAGTTTATTGTTTTAGGAGTGTCCTCAAGAGTAGAACTAGGCTTGAGATTAAACAGGTTTAGTGGGTTGAAGTCATTAAGAGGCAATATTTTGGGCCTCATGAGGTAAGATCAGCATTTAAGGTCCACTAAGTTAATCATCTCCAAGATGAGTAGGTGCAGAACAGTGTGTATATTCGAGCCAGCAGTTGTGCATTGATAGAGTGAGCCTACATACATAGATACATACAAGTGTGCTTTATTAAACTGGGATAAATTCTGATGTGCTTACATAGGCAGGGTACGTAAAGAACACTCACCTTTGGTAACAGAGGTGAGTGATATGTATGGGTATGTTATAAAAAGAAAACTTTTTCCTTTTGAATTTTGCGTCAGTTAAAAAAATGAGCTAATTGAAAAGTCAACTCAATGAGTTCTCCAAATTCTAACCTGGTATTAACACTAATAGCATTCTTGGGCCAGTCATTTTCATGTGGTTTTCTTCTTCTGTGAAATGACTGAAACTATTCTCTGAGATCATTATGAAGAAGATAAGAAAATAATTTGAGCTATAAAGACACTATATAAAAAATGATATTATGATCTTTATCATATCTGGAGATTAATCCATTCGAAGTCACTAAGATTTTAAATCATTCTCACGTGATTTGATTAACAGCTACAACCTGAGCTATTTCCTGGTCTCAGATCTGGCTAAGAAGAATAGAAATTTTCAAATTCAGTCTTTTAGGGTCTACCGAGATGTAAATATTGCATATTCCAAATTCATTCATTCGTTCAAAAAATATTTGCATACCTGCTGTACTCAGGACACCTTATTATCTCTGCCTTCTATCTTTTTCCTTTTTAATTTTTTTTTTTAATTTATTTATTTTTGGCTGTGTTGGGTCTTCATTGCTGCGCGCGGGCCCCCTCCAGCTGCTGCGAGCGGGAGCCATCCCTCGCCGTGGTGCACGGGCTTCTCACTTCGGCGGCCTCTTCGTTGCGGAGCACGGGCTCCAGGTGGGCGGGCCTCAGCAGTTGTGGCTCTCGGGCTCCAGAGTGCAGGCTCAGCAGTTATGGCGCAGGGGCCCAGCCGCTCCGCCGCACATGGGATCCTCCCGGACCAGGGCTCGAACCCGTGTCCCCTGCGTTGGCAGGTGGACTCTTAACCACTGCGCCACCAGGGGAGTCCCTATGCCTTCTATCTTAATGCAGACCTCCTTACCACTTAGCTAAAATAGCATTGCATTTTTTAACCGCCTCTATTTCAAGCACCCTCTGCAGTCCATTTTACAAAGAAAGGTCAAACTAATCTTTATTAAAGAACAGCTCTGATCTTGTCATTCTTTGCTCAACAATTTCAGTGACTCCCAGTTGAACACTTTTAGCCTCATATTCAAGGTCTTTGCTGTCTGTCTTCTTATACTTTCCCTTAATATAATATGTGCTCCTTGCAGGCTGAAGCCCTTCCTCTGTACCTTTGCCAGTTTTTCTCTTTTCCTAAAACACCCTTTCCCATTTCTGCACATGCTATCTGCTCAGCTCACAGACCATTTCTTTATAGGCTTCCTTCATTTTCTTCTTCCCAAAACTGGGGGGGAAAAATCTTTTCCTTTCTGAAACACCCCTTTCCCCCATTATTTTATTGTTATGATCTATATGGTACATATGACACTTTCTTGCTTATAAGTACAGCATAACCTATCAAATAAAATAACCGGTATCTAAAAATTCAGTGCATAAAATGTGGCGCCATCTTATTCCAGGGATAAATGACCAGGTCATCTAGCTAGTTTAAAATCCCAGAAGTTTCACTGTTCAGTTCAATCTCTAGCTAAACCTGATGGGGTTGTCACCAACTAGTGGCAGTGTACTCTGGCTTAAATATCAGCGGGGCAATTCTGTGTCCTGTCTAGAACTTACTGGATTTTATTAGTTATGTGACTTCTATTTTATAGGCTCGATCTGGGGATATTGGGCCACACCTGTACTCCCTGTTTTCTAATATGGTTGCTTACCTTTTCTCTGCCAGCCTCACCCTCTTCTCTAAGTCCCACTTTCCCTCTCAGAACTTTAGTTTGGCCCAGAGGGCTAGGTGGAGAATGGAGCCAGTTGCCAATCCTGTTCTGTCCAGTTTTCTGTCATTTTAGGGTTTTGTTCTATATTTAGACATAAGGGCATAAACGAGTTTAGTCCATACTTGTATCTCACATAGGGCCTTGCATGTGGCACGCCACAAATGTTTGAGGCATAGTAGCTGGACCTTGGGAGGAAGATATTTGAAACTATTAAATTTTCTGTAAAATTGTTTGTTAGGTAGGTGACAGTAGAACCTGGAAAGGAAAAAATAATTCTACTTTCTGACCATAGTAAGAGACATTTGATGTGGCAGGTTAGTCTCCTCATTGCTGATTCTTTGCTGTTAGTGGTATTAGCTATTTCCCCTACTTTTCTCACATGAAAGTTTTTGTTTTCTTGAACTTTTCTAGACCTTATGCACATATCCTCTCAGTTCCTGTTTCGGAAACTGCTTACCCTGGGCAGACTCAGTATCAGCCACTGCAGCAGTCTCAACCCTATGCTGTCTACCCTCAGGCAACCCAAACATATGGACTACCTCCTTTCGGTAAGGCATTCTGTTGTGAGCAGTTGCTAAGAATGTTGATTTTATCCCCCAGAAATTTCCGTCTTTCCCCCAAAAGCGAGCACGGCTGATCAGGAAGCTGAGAGATGCCACGTTGTTCTTGGCAGAGCACCTGC
This sequence comes from Balaenoptera acutorostrata, assembly GCF_949987535.1. Classification (NCBI taxonomy): domain Eukaryota; kingdom Metazoa; phylum Chordata; class Mammalia; order Artiodactyla; family Balaenopteridae; genus Balaenoptera; species Balaenoptera acutorostrata. The sequence goes on along the minus strand of NC_080064.1, from coordinate 22,194,244 downwards.
TCAGGCACAGGTGTGATAGAAGTTGGGTATGCAACTTTCCAGCACTATATTTGATGCATGTCATATAAAATCATAACTTCTCAATACTCAGTTGTTTATCTGCCGTAATGTAGCTATTTCCAGGATACTAAGTCTTGACTGTAAAGCTTGGAATCTTCAAGTGTTTGGAAACTCTTTGAGGAATTACTGTTGATTTGACTTACTTCATACAAAACATGATACCATGACAAATTTATTTTGAGGTGGCTAATTTCTTGCTAAAACCAAGTAATCTACATATCCAGATGGAATGTACCTTATAGTTTTCTGCCCACCCCCCAGCCCCGCTCTGTTTTGTCAATTTCTCCCTCTCCTTCCCTGCTGCCCCAAACTGATCAGTTGTTGCTCTGCTGAACCAGAAAGTCGTCTTAGAGGGGGAAATCCCCAATTTTGTACAACCTTATCATGTGCATAGAGAGTTTTGTTCTTTGGTTTTAGGTATCTTGTACATGAACTATAAATTAGAATGATTTACTAGAAGTCAGTTTGAGGTTCTTTGGGCACTTAATAATATCTGTGCTTTTTCTGTGTGTGTGTTAATTGATAGATATTGTCAGTGTGGTTTATTGCCCCTTCCCTGCTTTCCTAGAACTGGTGTCAGAAAATTAAGAGAATACTGTATTTTTAAAAAAATATTCAATATGTTAATAAAATTATAACTGTGTAGCCTTTATTGAAACTAGCTAGGAATTAGAGAAATCTTTCAGATTGCCACAGATTCTGGGTGTTGCTTGCTTTTGGTTTTGAGATTCCTACTTTTCCTGGCCTATTTGGCTACTCTTTTATGATACTGACAGCTTTCTTATCTTGAGGCTTGTTAGCATTCCTTAGCTCCTGATAACTACTAGAAACAAAAATTGGGGGTTATGTTTAATGATAGTGGTAGTTGATAACTTCATGAGAGAAGAGAAACAGAAATGCTCTTGTTTTCCTGTTTGTACACCCATGCCTCAGTGCCTGTCGGTATATACTAAAATTTTATGTTTCTGATATATTTAACCAGACAAGACTGAGCAGTCCTTTCGGAAGCAGGACTCTGTGAATATGTTTGTGTTTATTTCTTTTTGCATATATTAAAGCTAATTTATCAACAGCTGGCTAACAATAGGCCAGCAAGTATAAAGTATTTCACATTTTATTTTACTCTCTGTTTTGATTTAAATTCTTTATTAGAAAGCCAAAAGCCCTTTATGACATTGTTGAACAGTTGATTATTTCTGCTGTTCATGTTAAATAAAACTCCTATTATATCTCTGAACTCAGATTTTGGAATACCTAGCACAATGCCATGTGCATATAGGTCCTAGATATTATGGTATCTTTTATAATCACAGCATTTCCCTCATTTTAAAGAAAGAAAGAAAAATCTGTAAAATAGGTAGATCCCTGTTAAAAACTTGAAGGAAACAGTGTTTATTTTATAAAGAAATATTGGTTATAACAGGCTCTTTTATTAATCTATTTCTGTTTAATAATTGGGGGTGAGGGAAACTTGTTTAATAAGTTTTTCTTATCAGTAATTCAGAGAGAACTGTTCATTAGCTTAATTTGCCTTTGAATGATAGGTATGGCATATTCTCAAATTTTATAAAGGAAATTTTAAGGAAATGTTTATAATACTTTGTGTGTGTGTGTGTAATGCTTTTTAAAGTGACTGTATTTTTGAAAGACATTTTCTTATGTTTTAACACATGGCTTCTTTTCTTTTATATCACTCAGATGTAAAATACTCCATTTCTTCCTGTATAGCACAGGGAATTATACCCAATATCTTGTAATAACCTATAATGGAATATAATTTGCAAAAAACAAAAAAACTGTATCACTATACTATACACCTGAAATTAACACAGTATTGTAAATCAACTACACTTCAGTTAAAAAAAAGACTCCATTTCTTTTTTTCTTGTGAAGATTTTGGTAATTTTATTATCTTAGTGTTGCCTGTTAGCACTAAAACTAGATTAGCTAGTCTGTTATTTTATTTCAGATGTAAACAGAGCTTTAGAAAATCTTACTGTAATACGATTGTATGTTATATATTTATACAGTATTAATAATATAATAATATTGAGTGCTTACTACGCAAGCAGTATGCTGAGAATGAGTGCTTCACACTTTACAATACTTTCTTATGTAATCCTCAGGACCACCCTAAAAAGTAAGTGGCAGCATTATCTCTTTTTATAGATGAGGAAACAGGCTTAGAAGGATTAAGTGACTAACCTGAGGTCATACAGTTAGTAAATGCCTAGGATTAGAAGTGCACCCCGGTCTGTTTAATTCCAGAAGTGCTTATAAATTTAGGTCTGTATGAAAAAGTTAATCTCAGAGTTGAGTTTGAAATTTAAAAGTTTCCTCCTTTTAAAGAAGTGAGAAAAGACTGGAGGAAATCTAGGAAGCCCATATTATGACTAATCTTTAAAAGTAAAGGAATGGTGGTCATATCTTTTCAGAGCTATATAGAAATCTGGTGAGATGGTAGAATGAGGATTTGAGGTTTAACTTCCAGTGATCTGCATGAATACGTGTGAGAGAAAGGGTACTCGTTCGTTTTTAGGGGCTCATAAAAGATTGGCTTAACTGCCATTGTTCTACCTTCTTTTAAAAGAACTTTAATATGAGATGGAGATTTGGCAGTATGTATTAAGAGTCTTAAGGATGTTCATGCCATATCCCTCAGTAATTTTACTTTTAGGGATTTATCCTAGGGAATTAATTAGAGATAACCACAAAAATTTACTACCAAGATATTCGTCACAGCATTATTTATAATAGCAAAAGATTGGAAACAACAGACATATTGAATTGAAAGGTATATGTTAAATTGCAGTGTATCCATAGAATGGAAAACTGTGTAGCCATTATAAATCATATTCTTAAAGAATATTTAGTGTCTTGAAAAAAGTTTATTATTAATTGAAAAAAGCAGTATATTAAACTGAAAATACAATATAATATACCAAGTTAGTAGTTTTTAAAAATATGTACATAAAGAATAATTTGGAAGAAAAACTGAATGTTAACAGTACAGGCAGTACAGATTTGATCTCAATTACCAAGGAACCATGCAAAGTGAGGACACAGTTCCAATGTGTACAGGTGTCAGTTAACACAGTCCCGTGCAAAAATGAGAATTGTCTGTATTTTTTGTGTGTGTGATGAGACTGTGCAATTTTTTTCTTTTCACTTTCTATATTTTCCATAATATACATCTACTTATAGTTAACAAAAGTACTCAGATTAAATTACTTAGTATTTATAAGAGCTCATCCCAGTGAGGTATTAAATCAACAAGATATTCTTTCATGTGGTTTTTTTAGCATTTATATGTACTTCAATTCTTAACCAAACTAATCTTCTCTAAATTTCCACTACTCTGATATATATTACTGCAAAGTGAACTGCTCAGATTAGTTTGGTTAGTGACTAACCAATAGGGGGGAAGTATTTGTGCTGAGAAACTTGGGTTGAGTTTGTGATAAGACCCCACTGTGGGGCAGCAGGAGAACAGCACTCAGAGGCAGACTTCCTTTGCCATTTTTAGATCAGCTGCTGCTCTACATCAGGCTCTTGGTGCTTAAAATGACTTGAGAAAGTCTACTTGTAGGCAAAGAACAGTGGACCAGGAGTCAGGAAGCCAGGATTTCATTTCTTCTTTGCTGCTGGCATTAGTGCTCTACAGTCACACCATTTGTTCATGCTGCTTGTTACTTGGAATTCTGGAAAGAGTGCTTTTAAAGGAAGATAGACAGATAGATACACACACACTTAAAGAGTAGGGCTACAGTGATACTGGAGGCAGTGTCCATATTGTCTTTTATTCCTCTGTTCTTCGTAAAATAATATTCAATAGCTACTTCATGTTTCTGCCCAAAAACATTCAAAACTATCTATTATTTTCTCTACTTGTCTTGGACATTTTGCACTAATTTCTGACCTTATAAGATGGACCAGTTTATAGAAGTTTTACATTTTGAAACTTTAAAGATACATACTGAATAATGAGACTAGCAAAACTCTCTCAGTTAATACTATTCTTATTAGTAAGATAGTACTTTAGGACAGTGTAATAATAAACATGTTTCCAAACCCAACACCTCAGGTTCAGAACCTATTTAGAGAAAAAACACGTTGATTACAATAAATCTGAAAGTTATTGTGACATTGAAAAGGCAAGTTGTTTCTATGTTTCTAAAAAGTGTGATAGTCAACCACCAAGAATCTTAGCACTAATATTCAAATTTCACATCATAAATGTTTAAAAAAACTACATTCTCAAATATTTTTTATTGTTAAATGTCAGCCATAACAAGGAATTAAGCTGTGGCTTACCTGGGCAAGACTGAAAATCATCATGAACCAAGGGGTGGAAGGGGGTGGAGGGCAACCCTCCTAATTCGTGCTGGAGATGTCGGCATTCCTTAATCTCCTCAAATATGTTATTTCATGTGTTTAGTAGGTGAGAAAAGAATATGTCTTGTTTTTTTAATGCTTTAGTTTGATAGATTAGGAGTTTGGGATTAACACATACACACTACTGTATATAAAATAGGTAAATAACAAGGACCTACTGTATAGCACAGGAAACTATACTAAATATCTTGTAATAATCTATAATGGAAAAGAATCTGAAAAAGTGTGTGTGTGTGTGTGTGTAGCTAAATCACTTTGCTCTACAGCAGAAACTAACACAACATTGTAAATTAACTATACTTCAATGAAAAAAAAAATAGTTTGAGACAAGGCAATTACCATGTTCCACTGTGAACCTTTTAAGATTTTCACATCTCCTTTTACTATTCTTACATTTACTCATCAACAAATTTTACAGATCTGAGTTACACTAAGATATGTGAATGCCCTGGTGAAGCAGAGGTCCTTATTCTCAAAGCATTATATATTTATAAATTTCTTATCAGATTAAGAGTATATGAAGTGAGGTAATATTGAATTTGAATCTGTGGCTGACCTTGGTATTGATTTCTTACCTGGAATGTGTTTGATGAATCTTCTTGGGCCTAATTATCTGCTTCAACTATATTGATCCAGTAGCTATAACTATTCAGAGCACAGTGAGGTTTTTTTGTTTTGTTTTGTTTTTTAACATCTTTATTGGAGTATAATTGCTTTACAATGGTGTGTTAGTTTCTGCTTTATAACAAAGTGTATCAGCTATACCTATACATATATCCCCATATCTCCTCCCTACAGTGAGGTTTTTAATAGACTTTTGCATAGCCAAAATTATGACAAAAACTTGGGGTCTTTCCTGGCAGTCCAGTGGTTAAGACTCCATGCTCCCAATGCAGGGGGCATGGGTTCGATCCCCAGTTGGGGAACCAAGATCCTGCATGCTGCACAGCGCGGCCAAAAAAAAAAATTTTTTTATGACAGAAACTCTTCACTCATAAAGGATATCCTTAGGCTGTCGTGTAGAAGCAAGCTTTTTTTAATGGTTTCCTAGTTTACTGCAAATGAAAAAGGAGATACGGCCAGAAACAGGAGATTGTCAAGAAGTGACAGATCACAGAGAAAAGACAAAGTGATACAAGAGCCTTCAAATCATAGAACTATAATTGAGTTCTACTTAGTACTAAGCAAATGTCTTCACATATTGCAGTAGCCTCTGGGGATGTTTCTGTAATGTACATAGCACAGCACAGTATAGATCTGAGAAAAGGTATGGTCACTATTTCCTCCCTGCTAAGAAGGCAGGAAAGGATATAAATACTTTTTAGAAAGATTGTCACTTAGGAGCCTTGTGATAAAAATAAAAGTGAATAGCTATGATGTCTTATATGTTCTAACAGGGAAAGATATGTCTCAGGTATTATGTGGAAAAGCTAATTATGAACAGCATGTAACATGCCATTTTTATTAAAAAGAAGAAAAAAGAGATTAGTAAACAGAAGAAATCTGAGTGACTCTTATGCAAACTGTGAATAGCGGTTAAGTCTGGATGGTGGGATTATATATGACTTTATCATTTCTAAAAATTAGAAATTATATTTCTGTTAATGTTTTTTAATTTATAAAAGTAAGCAGGTATGTCTTTCCTAATCAGAAGAAATAAAGGTAATAAAATAACCAGCTTAAGAAGGCAGAGAAGTATACATACATTTTAGAAAAATCTGGTGCTTGTTTAATGGGTAAGTGAATTTTAAACGTATGTGGAATGTCTCCTACCTAGACAATGCAGATAAATGATTTATCACTCTACAGGAATGTCAGGCACTCTACAACAGTGCTAGGGTGTCAGTAGCCCTTTGCTGATCAATTTTCCCCAACCATTGAGGTGAACTTACATACATACATATCACTATTGGGTTTTTGACAAGATTTTTGTTTCTATGGCCCCATTCCCCAATTCTTTGAAATTGTATTTGCTTGTGGTATATTACGAGTGGGAGATTCAATAATTTTCTCTTACAAGCAAATTTATTTTTGTTTTAAGATTTTGATTTTAAACCTACTGGCTGATATTTGAAAGCATAACCATGCTCCTCAGTTCCAGTGTTTTGTTTGTAATTGGTCCAATTTATCTGATTCAGGTGCATTGTGGCCAGGTATGAAACCTGAAAGTGGTTTAACTCAGACTCCATCTCCAAGTCAACACAGTGTTCTTACCTGCACTACAGGGTTAACCACAAGCCAGCCAAGCCCAGCACATTATTCTTATCCCATTCAAGGTAAACAGGCATGGTTGTGTGTGTTTTGTTTTTTTGTTTTTTTTTAAATTATTATTGTTTTTTGTTTTTAATCTACCTATATCTCCAAACATACTGGGTAATATAGGATATTTGCATTTGTGCATGCTTTTTGTGTTAGACAAACTAGAACCTAGGAGTGTGGTTCATAAGTAGTTTAAGCCTTTGACTGTGAACTGCTTAATAGAATTGAAGACTCCTCTTTTGCACGTTGGTGTCCAGAAAACCTGTCTAATTTTGTTCTAGTCTGTTCTCAGTGGCATTTTGTCCTGTAAATTAGCAGAAGACTCCATGGGTTAGAGCTTTGCTGACTTCTTTTATGTGAAGTCCAAATAGAATGGAAAGTGAGATTGAGTGCTGCTTTGTGAGATGTGTGCTGCTTTTCTGCTGTGGTTTTTGTTATACCTCCACCCCCATTTACTACTTCTTGGTGAGCTTTTCTCTTGTTCAAAAAATTCAGTGTTGTTTCTATTTTGTGATGGAAAGCATAGCATTAAAGCTTGAACTCTAAACATCTCTGCCTTCCTGAGTTCTTCCTCTAAAAGGTTAGAATTATGACAGGACTATTTGGAATGAAGACAAAGAAACTCAAAAGGCACTGTGAAGTTAATTCCTTACCCTTCCAAGTCCAATGCAGGGAATTTGTCATTGCTCCAAATTGGAAATTAATGTCCATCTACTTGGCTTCTCATCTGCCTCCTTTCTCCCGATTTCTCCCAGCTTTTAAATATTATTCCTTATAAAACCAGTCCTAGGTATTCTTAAAATATAAACTTTGATGATGAAAAACTGTTTTGATGTAGATTATATTAAACAAAATATTTTGATTTTCAGTATTAACTGTTTTCAATAAAATGATTGAGGACTACTTTTTCTTAGTCTGTTGGGAACAACTGGTTACTACATTCCTAAGACCTTGCTCTGAGCTACCTTTATCTCTTATTGTTTACGGAGTCTCCTCTTAATTATTTTCCTTTCTTTTTATGTTTGTCCCCTCCCCCTTCTTTCTTTCTAAAATGGGAACAAACCAGAAGGAAAAAACTCAAGAGCATGACTTTGTCTTCTCCTCTACCCCCTTTCATTTTTATCAAGTGTTCCTCTACTTTGGTAGGCTTTGGGGTCCAACTACAGGCAAATCTAGTAGCCAAGTCCCTCCTAAACTGATATATCTCTGATGACTACACCTAGGTCATGAAAGAAAAACAAGGAGTTCTCTTCCTTTATATTAATAATCCTCTCCCAAGGTGTAGAACCACCACTCGTCTGTACTTGTACCTTGAATTTGAGGAACCTGATAGCTGTGCTTACTTCTCCCTCTTTGTAAAACAAGAGGAACCACCTTTTGGGGGTCTTTTAAGAGCCATTGCTTTAAAAAAGTCATGAAGCTATGCTTTCAACCTCATTTGCCACTATCCTAATTTCTTACCTTTTAGTAAATTTTTTCCCTTTAGATCAATTAACCCAGTTTCCTCCATTGTGCTAATAATGATCACTGTTGGTATTTGTTAAGTGCATATTATGTGCTTAACATTATTTTAGCAGAGATAGGTGTTACTCATGTAATCACAACACACCTATGAGGGAAGTACTGTCATTAATCTCATTTTACAGATTTGGCACATAAGACACACAGTAAATAAGTCAAGGATGTAAGCTGGGCAGCCTGACCCCAGCACATGGGTGTAATGTTTATGATTTTCAATGTAGAAGTCATGGTATCAATATCACCTCCCATAATTGAGAACCTATACTTGCAAGTACTTAAATTCATTTCCCTTCCCTTTTCTGGTTAACCAATTGGCCCATTATATTGCCATTAGAACTTTGGCAAAGGGTAGAAATTAAGGCAGAAATTAACCATCAAGTTATCAATTTTTACCATTTATTCTGAGAAAAAGTTGGTAGAAAGCAAGTGGTAACAATTGGCTAAAAGGAAATATGGGTATTACTGGCACATTTGAATCACCTGGATTCTCCTCTATCAGTATCACTCTCCTCACCCCCACTTTTCATTTCCTTTAGCACAGATAATTAATGTCAGCTCTCCAGGGCTTCATCTTCCCCCCTGTGTAACTACCCAGTCATTCCACGGAATAAAAACAAGGAGCATTGTATTGATTTTTTCTTTTTTAAAGTGGTCAGAACAGCAATGTCCCCTCATCCCCTCCGGAAGCTTTCAACAATTGACAATAGCCCATCTTCCCGGGGGAAGTTAGGGAAATTACAGCAAATTCCACTTCTGGCTTGATCAGCTCTGATCAAAACCTTTTCTTTAGTTTATACTTCAATGCTCATGAAAACCCTTTGATTAAATAGATCTGGCTTCTTTATATCAACCTTTTCCTAGAGTGTCTGTGACTGTGTGGCCCAATCTCTGGTTATTTTCTTCAATTGAGATGATTTAAATAATTAAAATTCAAGTAGCAAAATTAATTTCAGAAATTTCAGAATTAATTTTAACCCAACCTTGAATTTCAGTGAATGTCTTTGGGCTCTGATAGTGTTGGTAACACACAAGAGTCTTTCGTTGACTAGGAGATTTGTTTTGTATTTTAATAGACTTTATTTTTTTATTGTAGTTTTGTAGATTTGTAGAAAAATTGAGCAGATGATACAGAGAGTTATATATCCCCCTACCCTGCACACAGTTTCCCCTATTATTAACATCTCACATTAGAATGGAACATTTGTTATGATTAATGAACCAATATTGGTACATTATTATTAATTAAATCCTAGGTTTATTTAGATTTCCTTAGTTTTTACCTGATGTCCTTTTTCTGTTCCAGGATCCCATCCAGGATACCACATTTCATTTGATTGTCATGGCTTCTTAGGATTCTCTTGACTGCAGTTTTTCACATTTTGCTTGTTTTTGATAACCTTGACATACTATTCATGAATCCCACGAGTATTTATTGAGCTTTACATATTGTAGGCCGGGTGCTTTGCTGGATGTTGGAGGTGATGAATAAGGTAGTAAGATTCTGCCTTCATGGAGCTTACAGACTAGGAGGGGAGGCAGAAAACAAACAAATAAATAAATAAATAGGTTTTGAAAAGTGCTCTGAGAGGAAAAAAGAATTGGTTGTTGTGACTGGGAAAACAAGAAAGGAATTAGTTCTAATAGAGGAGTCCAGAGAGAGTCTCTCTGGAAGTAGACATGCTGAGAAGGAATGATCATGCTGGAGGGCAAGAGGGACAGACCAGGGAGAACAATTCAGGCAGGGAGAGCAACATTGCAAAGGTCCTTGAGTGAGAAAGAGTCTCTCGTTTTGAGTAACTCGAAAGCTGGGTGAGCATGGGTGGTAGAGAAACATTCATAAAATTAGACAGGTGGGTAGAAACTAAATCTTGCACCAACTTCTATGTGCCGTTAACCCTTGGGTTTACCCTCCAGCTTTGGGGCAATGTCACTTAATTCAACTGTGCCTCTCACAGTTCTATAACCACAGTCTTCTGATTAAAGCTATCTCTGTATCCTGACTGTTTCAGGTGGATCTCTAATGGGGCATGGTTCTCAGAAGCTTTGTCTTTCTATGATTTCACAGCTCTGTTGCAAAACAGGAGTGGGAACTATCCGAAAACAATTGGCCATGCCGTTGGCATTTGGAGAGCTAATAGTCTTTAAATATATGTATCAATAGGAGTTACCACTTGAGTTTTATTTTATCCTCTAAATTTATTTTTGTTGCATATTTTATTGCTGCTGCTTTTGTTTTTTAAATCTTGAGTTTAATTTGTTGTTGTTGAGACCTAGATGTATATTTATGTAGGATGATCAGTGCTTTTATTTTTGAGGTGCCTGGCTATTTAGTCATCGTTGTGCAGGGGGTACGGCATGTAGTGATTGTGTATATTTTAAAGTGAGTTTAGCTTGGGTTCAATGCTGGTTACAAGAGCCTAAATAAATACTATTTATTTAATTATCATCTAACTTTTATCACTAGAATTTAAACGCCATGAGAGCAGGGACTTTGACTTGTTCACTACTCTACTCCTCAGTGGCTGGAACCGTTTCTGGGCACATAGTAGACCCTGGTTTGATGAACAAATGAATGAATGAATAACACATGTTAGAAATTATTTGATTGAGTTGGAGAAAGAACTGTTATTGAGCCCTATAAACTTTCTAGGTTAGCAGACCAACATTTCCTGTAATAGAAGCCACTATTGCTGAGAGGAATTTGTGATTTTTAGTACTGTACTTGTTAAAAACTTGCTATCAACAACTAGCTAATCCAGTCATTAAACTTCCTGTCAGGGATAATTAAGAATATGTGGCCAGTTGTTTGTAAGGTCTACCTTTTTACCTGCAGCCCAATTCTGTAAGTGATCTGAAAATTGTTAAATTTATAAAACTACCTTGTCAGTCAGAGCACCTTTTTCCCCATGTGTGCAGATATCAGCTGTGAATGAGTTGTACCTCTAACCGTTTATAAATCATTAAGAAGGTAGAACAGAATTAAAGGTAAATGGGAGGAAAAGAGGAATATACGCTAGGATTAGGGCTATAGAAAAACTGATCTAGAAATGGGAGTTTGCTGGGAGAGATAAACTTAAGAGATTAAATACTTCATTTTCTTTCCCACATTAAATCACCTGTGTTTAGCCAGCAGGCCTGCCTAGCCTAATGTACTGGTAATAGAATCTGGAATGTACTCAAAATTCTTTTCCCACAAGAATAATTAAAAACTACTTGTAGAGTCATTTAGCTTATATACAATGATTTCTTAGGACTTACCCCTTAGGGGAAAAAATATTGATGGGAAGAAAATATCATCTATAAATTATAAAATCTGTTTCATTTAGATGTTGGGTTTAAGAAAGTAGACAAGAATCCTTTAGTTTACCTGGGGGAAGGAGTACTGTAGAAAAGAAAATCTCCCTGGATAGTGACGAAATCTGATCCCTAGCTCAGCCACTGACTCTGAGGAAAGAAAGGGCACTGGATGAAGAATTGGGAGATCACAGTTGTCATTTTGACTATCTACCTTTAACCCCATGACTGTGGACAAATTACTCTTAACTCTTCTTTGTCCCAAGTTCTTCTGAAAGCTAGCAGTAGCTGTTCCTTATATCTAATTTACCTCAATCTCTTCTAGACTTTCTTCTAAGCAGAGTACCCTTGGGGAAAGGGATAAAAATTCCCTATGATTTTGACCAGTCCTCTCAAGTTTCTGCTGCATTTGTTCACCTGCACTATTCTTTTTTTTTTTTTTTAATTTATTAATTTATTTATTTATTTTTGGCTGCGTTGGGTCTTCGTTGCTGTGCGTGGGCTTTTCTCTAGTTGTGAGCGGGGGCTACTCTTCGTTGCGGTGCGCAGGCTTCTCATTGCGGTGGCTTCTCTTGTTGCAGAGCACGGGCTCTAGGTGCACGGGCTTCAGTAGTTGTGGCTCGCAGGCTCTAGAGCACATGCTCAGTAGTTGTGGCACGTGGGCTTAGGTGCTCTGCGGCACGTGGGATCTTCCTGGACCAGGGCTCGAACCCGTGTCCCCCACATTGGCAGGTGGATTCCTTAACCACTGTGCCACCAGGGAAGCCCACTTGCACTATTCTTAATGGAGGTTTTCCTAATAACTTTCCCTCTAGAGGACTTTGTCGCCAATGGGATAGGTAGTCAGATAGTGTGGTCTACCTGATGGTGAGCCTTTATGGTGTGTGTGACTGCGGTAGAAACCATGTATAAGTATGCTTATGATGAGCAAAAGAGAGGAGTTCAAGAGCAGTACCTCACAGTTTCACCTACATTGTCCACCTGAAAAATGTCACTGTGACAAATACCAGTCACTGAGGATTTTATTAAAACCCTGGTGGAATCTGTGATAGAAGGGTGTGAAAAAACCCAAATTTCTTGTCCTGAGACAGGCAGCCTAAGTAGCTTATGAAATAAATTTTTCCCTGGCCAGAATAATATTGAATATTTTCCGAGTTTTTCCAGGCTCATGGGTGAGATCATTAAATGCCAGAACATGGTGTTTGTTGAAGCAACTCCAAGCACTTTAGAATTTGGAGAACTACATCAATTTCTCAGAGTAATTGTGTTGCACCAGGAAAGGCATCATTTGGGGCAAGTGACAGTAAATATCACAGTGTAGGACTTAACACGTGGATTTCCCAGAGTTCTTGTTGTTTCTACTGGTGTCAGTAGGTCACACTGCAGGTGAGTTATTTTTCAGCTGCCAGAGAGGATGGACTGGAGTGATTTGGTTTAGGTTCTGATTTCACTGGTATCATTAGTATGAACCAGTGCATTGTGTTATATCCTTCTAGGACTTTAGTAGGAATAGTTGAAGACTCAAGTTGAAACAAAAATGTGTGAACCGTTTTATTTCTAATCAAGTCTAAATTAAGGTATGGCATGCAAAAGAGCAAAACCAGTATATAGTATTTATTTCCTTTGCCAATGTTTTTTATCTCCTTGTAATCTGTTTCCTTAGGACAGAATATATTTTCAGTTTCATTTAGGCTTTTACATAATATCTTTAAACATTTTCAATCTTATAGCTTCAAGCACAAATGCCAGCCTGATATCCACTTCATCTACTATTGCCAATATTCCAGCAGCAGCAGTTTCCAGCATCTCAAACCAGGTACGGTGCTGCTTTGGTTCCTCCTGTTGATATGGTTCATCTAGCTAGCTCTTCCTCTCTTCTTTCCATTATCAGTTTGCCAATCTAAGAAACAACCAGTATGGACTGTGGAGAGACCTTTTTCTGGATGCCCTCAGGACTGAGACCTTGGATGGTTTCTCAGGCTACTACCCAGTTTCTCTCATTCCATTGCTAAGACTATGAATGATATGATTATATCTGCTCCTTTATCTACTGTGTGTGTGTCTGTCTCTTACCCTGCTGCCACAAGAATGTAAGCTCCGTGAGGGTAGGGATTTATTTTTCTATTTTGTTCAGTTATTTGTTCTGAGAGTTCAGAAAAATGCCTAGTACTCACATTAAAGGCACATAATAAATGTTTGTGGAAATATTACTTCGACTTTTTTTTTACTTAGCCACTCATTTCTTTGTGAATTCCTTGTGGTCTGGTCTTGATCACTATTCTACTAACTCTGTATGTTTAGATCACTGTTAACATCTTCAGTGTTTTAGGGTTTTTTTGGTTTTGTTGTTATGTTTTTATTTGTTGTTTTCTCTGCAGCAATTAGTATTATCAACCACTGTCTCCATGGATCTTTTTTGTGGCTGCAGTTAACATTGCTATTCTGGTTCACTTTTTATGTTTTGACTGTTTTTGCATTTGTTCATTCTTTTAGTCCACAAGTATTTATTGAGTTCCTGCTGTGTACCTGGAATTCTTCAGGGTAACATCTCTCTCCCTTTGCATATCCTGTCTTCTGTCATGGACAGTCTCTTTAGTTTTCCACATGTTTGTTATTTCATCCCCAGGAATGTTTAACCACATTCACAATGTCCATTTACTTCTTCCAAAATGAAGATTCTAGTCCTGACCTCATGGTATCTACAGGCTTCCTGCTGATTGATGGGCTTTTTTTTTTTTAATATCCTATTATTTCCCTAAGTTGACCATATCTAAAACCAGCCTTTCATTCCACCCTTTCTTCCGTTTCCTTGTCCTCCAAAAAGTAATACCACTTTTTCCTATGGCCTCTCAATTCTTGTCAGTTACACTGTTTTTTAATATACCTAGGCCTAAAACCAGACCAGTCATCTTCGATTTTTTTTTTCCTTACCCAGCCCTAATCCAGCCATTTCTGGAATTCTTTCCTGCTTTTTCTTTTTCTTTTTTCTTTTTTGGCTGCGCCACATGGCATATAGAAGCTTAGTTCCCTGACCAGGGATCTAACCTGTGCCCCCTACAGTGGAAGCATGGAGTCTTAACCACTGGACCACCAGGGAAGTCCCTGCTTTTTCATTTTTGCTGTCATTTCCCATGGTTTAGTTTTTTCCTCTTTAATCTTGAGTTAACTATTCATCTCATCTTTAATTTTTCACCATGCCTGTACATTTTCTAAAACACTGTCTGATTAATTTTCTTTAAATGCCACATTTTATCCTGTCACTCACCTGCTCAGAATCTTTTCATATTTTTGTTTATTTGAATTTGATGATCCCCATTTCCTGCTCCCACACAAACTATACACCACTGCCTAAAGAATCCAATCCTATCCTTAACCAGTCATTCAGGCCTACAGAGATCCTTTGTTTCATCCAGACTCAACATCTCTGGCCCCTTAATAAAACCTTTCCAGGGCCTGTTCATTTTCCTATCCCCTCTGCTTCTTTGTCTCAGAAAGCTCTCTGTCACAGTCTGCAGTGATAGTTGTCTTCCTCTGTATTTTACTCATTTGACATACAATTTATTGCTAATTTGTTGGAAATGTTTTTTGGTCTTCTATCCTGCTAGACTGTTTTTTTTAATTAATTAATTAATTAATTAATTTATTTATGGCTGTGTTGGGTCTTCGTTTCTGTGCGAGGGCTTTCTCTAGTTGCGGCAAGTGGGGGCCACTCTTCATCACGGTGCGCGGGCCTCTCACTATCGCGGCCTCTCTAGTTGCGGAGCACAGGCTCCAGACGTGCAGGCTCAGCAATTGTGGCTCACGGGCCTAGTTGCTCCGCGGCATGTGGGATCTTCCCAGACCAGGGCTCGAACCCGTGTCCCCTGCATTGGCAGGCAGATTCTCAACCACTGCGCCACCAGGGAAGCCCTATCCTGCTAGGTTTTTAACTCCCATGTACCAACACATACACACACACACACTCACACTGTGAATTGTATTTGGCTTATGGTAGATGCTCAGTGTTCTTTATAAATAATTGGTCTGATCAGTTAGCTTCTTCCTACTTGTCACCAATATCAATTATCAGTGGAATTTTTTTAAGGTGTGTATTTGAGCTGTGCATCATACCCATTTTTTACAGCTTTTTTAAGGTGTAATTGACATACAGTAAATTGCACAGATTTAAATTGTATGATTTGATAAGTTTTGTCATGTATGTGCCTGTGAAACTACCAAAAGTTCCCTTCAAATATTTTAAAGAAACTTTATTTTTAAAGAAAACTTGATTATTTAAAAAAAGAGAGGGGACTGCCCTGGTGATCCAGTGGTTAAGACTCCATGCTCCCAATGCAGAGGGCCCAGGTTCGATTCCTGGTCAGGGAACTAGATCCCACATGCCGCAACTAAAGATCCCGCATGCCACAACTAAGACCCTGTACAGCCAAATAAATAAATAAATAAATATTTTTAAAGAGAGAGAGATACTCAGTTTTTAAACTGGGAAACTTTAATGTAGGATATTCGCTTTTTTGTTTAAGCTCATCTGTCCTTAAAAGCACTATCATCTAATGCAGTGTTTTATTAGCTTCTTAAAGAGTAGACTCTTTCCTTCAAAAATTCTGTGCAGAAATTTTTGCAGAAATTCTGTAAATAAAGTAGAAAAAAAAAGGCTGGTATAGTAGAAAAGGGACATTGTGTGTACAGTGCATGGGACACTTTGCTCTCAGCCTTAACCTCATCCCAAAGACAGTCCCTGAGGCGTGTCCTCTTGACTCTTAGGTTTCCACAGAATGCATTTCGAAAATCATTGGTTTAGGTGGAAGACTATATAGGTTAGGTAAATAAGAAGTCGGGTTAATGTTTTAGGGAAATAATTACGAAAAAGAGGGACATGAAAGTCTCTTGTGTTGAAATTAGTGTTATGCTCTTGCTAAGAGGCTTATTTTCCTCCCTTATTCCCTTTGACCTGCAGGACTATCCCACCTATACTATCCTTGGTCAAAGTCAGTACCAGGCTTGCTACCCCAGCTCGAGCTTTGGAGTCACAGGCCAGACTAACAGTGATGCTGAGAGTACCACCTTAGCAGCAGCCACGTACCAGACGGAGAAGCCTAGTGTCATGGTACCTGCTCCTGCAGCACAGAGACTTTCCTCTGGTAAGCTCTGCATTTGGCTTAAGGGCATTTCATCCAACAGGTGATGGTGAAGCTTATTTTATTCTGGTCTAAGTCACTGTTACCATGCTATTGGCCTTCCTTCTCAGGTGAGGAGTATTTAAACACTGTAGCCAGACAACGATGAGTCGTTGGCAGACTGAATATAATACCTGATGTTGTGAACAGAAAAGTACCAAGAATGAAAAGACTTTATTTATGACTCCCACTCCACCCTCCCTGTAGCTATAATATGCTTGTCACAGAGAACTTCAGAATCTTAGCACATTTTATAAAAGCTGGAGGACTGCAGTTTTAGTCTGTGCATAATTGACTTCTGGTTAGGCCTCACAACAGTAGTTCTTAACTTTTTCTGTGTCATGGATCCCTTTAAGATTCTGAAGAAAGGTATGGTTCTTTTTCCCCATGAAATACATAAAATTTAACCTACAAATGTAAACCTCTAGCTTTGAAATGGATCAATGAATTATGATGTCCAGATTAAAAAATCCTGACATAAAGACTTTATGCACACATTCAGTAAACATATGCACATACTTTTTATCCCTATTATGAAAATTTGGTGGTTCACTGTCATGTCATGTAACTTGGGGAAGGACTGTTTATCGTTAACACTGATGCATTTTTAAAAACAGTGGTCTACATCAACTAATGCAGTTTTCTGTGCATCTTGCCTCTACTGGTCTTCTAAATAAATGGACATACAAATGGTTGCTGCTTCAAACCTACATAACTTTGAAATCATTACATGTGTTGATGCCTTAGTTTTGAATCCATTTCTCTAAATATCTTTGTTCTTCATAACAATTTTAACTTTTTAATAATGGAGAGTTTCAAACAGTGGCAGAAGTTGTCAGAATGGTATAATGAACCCTTATATATCTGTCATCCAACTTCAACAATTAACAACTCATAGGCAATCTTGTTTCAACTATACTTCATCCAATTCCCTCCTCAAATTCCAGGTATCATATTTATTTATAATGCTTGATAACATAACCACAGTGCCATTATCCCATCTAAAATATTCAACAATAATTCCTTAATAACATAAAATACCAAAGGGTATTTATATTTCTAGTTTTCTCATAAATGTTAGGAGTTTTGTTTTTCTTTTTACAGTTTGTTTAAAATAAGATCCAAGTAAGGTCCATACATTGTGATTGGTGGATATTTTGTTTTAACCTATAAATTCCCCCATCTCTTTTTATTTCCGATTGTAATTTATTTGTTGAAGAGACAATCAATAGACTGTTTGTCCCATATCATTTCTCAGTCTAAATTTCGCCAATTATAACCTTAGAGGGTAGTTTACCACAGCCCACTGCCTTCTGTATTTTATTTAAAGTGGTAAATGGATCTAGAGCAGTGGTTTTTCAGTTAGAGGTGGTTCTGTGCCCCCTGCCTCCACCCCCATGACCCCACACCCAGGGATATTTGGCAATGTATGGACACATTTTTGGTTGTCACACTGGGAAGGGGGTGCTACTGGCATCTAGTGGGTAGAGGCCAAGAATGCTGCTTAACCAAACATCCTACAATGCACAGGACGTCCCTTCACAACAAAAATTATCTGGTCCAAAAAGGTCAGTTGTGCCAAGTTGAGAAACCCTGATCTAGAAGCTTAATTAGGTTCAGGTTTAATTTTTTTTTTTTTTTGGCAAAATGACTTTATAGATGTGTTCTTCCATTGGGAGGCAGGCATATAAATTCTAGTTATAACTCTCTTCATGATGTTTGGTCTACATTTCCAAATTGCTTAAGTAAAGTTTGGTTTTCCAGCCTTTATCCCTGCAACATGATTCTTCAGGGCAGAGAACCTGCTGACCATTCTGCTCTGGTTCTTATAGCCTGTGACTACACTGGCAATACCGTTGTCTCACTTTTCCTTTCTAGGAGACCCTTCTACAAGCCCATCTTTGACCCAGACTACACCAAGTAAAGATGCTGATGACCAGTCCAGGAAAAACATGACTGGCAAGAACCGGGGCAAGAGGAAAGCTGATGCCAGCTCTTCCCAGGACAGTGAATTAGAAGTATGGGAAGAAACTCATTTGAGTTGCAACCTTTTTTTTTTCTCATTTCTTAAATTTATCAAATATATATCTGAAACTCATGAGATTATGTGGTTCTGTGTTGTATACCCTATAATTCCTGAGCAAGAGAAAATGAATTGGCCAAGTGAAAAGAGAAATGTAAAAACACATTACTCTATGCCCATATCTTACCATATCACTTTCAGATCCTTTTCACCAAGAGCATTGAAAAAGCTTTTTTGAATTTAGATAGCCAGGTCACTTTTTAAGGGAAAGAACAAACTGTTTTCTGTATTCCAGAGGAGAACAGAAAGAATAATGCATCGTATTCAGAAAGCAGAGGGTGTCACAAGTAATATACTGTTCTCCATTTAAAAATCTCAAAGTAAAATGAGAGAACTAAAGTGTTTTAGGCCAAGTTTCTGGGAAACATGCAGCCAGATCTGGTAACTTATTAATGAGATTGGCTCTCACTTATTCTGTAGTTTAAACACTATAGGAATTTATTATGGGCATACATTTGGCTTCATTATTAAAAGACTAGAAAGTCGTACAAAATTCTAATAATAATGGAGTTTTGATATTAATCCTTTTGTTTTCTTTCTTCAATTTTTCTAAAATGTGATCATTTAATAAGAGGGAAAAGCCATATTTAAAAATGAGTCCATTGACAGGTGTTCAGAAGACATAGGTAAATTGAGGCTATGTTTGAAACCTCTCTTCCCTTTTGTTACTGGGGGCGGCGGGGAGGGCAGGAGGAGAAAGAAAGAAAATCTAAAGACCTGATATATTTCTTGGAAAAAACAGAGTACTCACTCATTTTTTAAATTGTGGTAAGGTATATATAATATAAAATTTACCATTTTTTAAGTGTGCAATTTTAAGTACATTCACAGTGTTGTTTGTTACTGCTATCTGTTTCCAGAAGTTTTTCATGATCGCAAACAAAAACTCTGCACCCATTAAGCAATAATTCCCTATTCTCCCCTCCTATTAGTCCCTGGTAACCTCTGTTCTACTTTCTGTCACTATAAATTTGCCTATTCTAGATAGTTCATATAAGTAGAATCATACAAAATCTATCCTTTTGTGTCAGGCTTACTTCACTTAGCATAATGTTTTCAAGGTTCATCCATGCTGTAGCATATATCAGAACTTCATTCCTTTTTATGGCTGAATAATTCCATTGTGTATCTATACCACATTTTGTTTATCTGTTTTCACATGTGATGAACGCTTGGGGTTTTTTCACCTTTGAGCTATTGTGAATAATGCTGCTATAACACTGCTGTACAGGTATCTCTTTGAGTCCCTCTTTTCAATTATTTGAAAAAGTATAAACCTAGGAGTAGAATTGTGGGATCATATGGTAGTTCTGTGTTCAGCTTTTTGAGGAGCCACCAAAATGTTTTCCAAATGACTACACCATTTTACATTCCTACCAGCAATGTACCAGTGTTCCAGTTATTTCCCATTTTTTGCATAATCCATCCTAATGGGTGTGAAGTGGTGTCTCATTGTGGTTTTGATTTGCATTTCCTTAATGATTAATAATGTTGAATATCTTTTCATGTGTGTATTGGCCATTTGTCTGTTTTGTTTGAAGTAATGTCCAAATCCTTTGCCCATTTTTAAATTGGGTTGTTTTTTTGTTGTTGAATGTTAGGAATTCTTTATATATTCTAGATATTAATCCCTTATCAGATATATGATGTGCAGATATTTTCTATGGATTGTCTTTTCACTCTTGATAGTATCCTTTGATGCTTAAAAGTTTTAAATTCGGATAAAGTTCTGTTTTTCTTTTATTGCTTGTGCTTTTGGTGTTATATTTAAGGAAACAAGATTATGAAGATATTCACCTGTGTTTTCTTCTAAGCATTTTATTGTTTCAGCTCTTAAATTTAGGTCTTTGATCCATATTGAGTTAATTTTTGTACATAGTGTGAGGTAGGGATCTAATTTCATTCTTTTGCACATGGATATTCAGTTTTCCCAGGACCTTGTTTTGGAAACAGTTTCCTTTCCCCATTGAATGGTCTTGGTATCCTTGGCAAAAAAAAAAAAAATCAATTGACCACATATATATACAAGCTTTTATTTCTGGGCTCTCTCATCTATTCCATTGGTCTGTATATCTATCCTTATGCTAGTACCACACTGTTTTGATTACTGTGGCTTTGTAGTAAGTTTTGAAATCAGGAAGTGTGAGTCTTCCAACTTTGTTCTTTTTCAAGATTATTTTGGCTCTTCAGGGTCCCTTGAGATTTCATACAAATTTTAGGATGAGTTTTTCTGTTTCTTTAAAAAACACTGTTGGGATTTTGATAGGGATTGCATTGTATTTGTAGATTCACATTGGGTAGTATTGTCATCTTAACAATATTAAGTCTTCTATTCATGAACATGGAATGTCTTTACATTTATCTAGGTGTGTCCTCTTTGATTTCCTTCAGTGATGTTTTATAGTTTTCAGTGTACAAGTCCTGAACTGTTAAATTCATTCCTAAATATTTTATTATTTTTGATGCTGTTGTGTTTTAAAATCCTCTTAGAATTATTCATTGCAAGCTTATAGAAATACAGCTGATTTCTGAATTCATTTATTAGCTCTCAACAATTTTTTGTGGCTTAAGGGTTTTCTATGTATAAGATCATGTCATCTGCGAACAGAGGTAATTTTACTTCTTCCTTTGCAGTTTGGGTACCTTTTTTCCCCTTTCCTTGCCAGTTTATTCTGGCTAGAATTTCCAGTACCATGTTGAATAGAAGTGGTGAAAACAGGCATACTTCTCTTATTCCTAATCTCAGGGGTAACGCTTTCAATTTTCCACCATTGAGTATGATATTAGCTGTAGGTTTTTCATATACGTCCTTTATCATGGTGAGGAAGTTGCTAGTTTATTGAGTGTTTTTATCATGAAAGCGTGTTGAATTTTGTCAAATGCTTTTTCTGCATCAATTGAGATGACCATGTGGGTTTTTTCCTCTATTCTGTTAATGCAGTATATTACATTGATTTTTCTATGTTGAACCATTCTTGCATTCTGGGAACAAATCCCACTTGGTCATGATTTATAATTCTTTAAATATGCTGCTGAATATTGTTTGCCACTATTTTATTGAGGTTTTTGCATCACTGTTCATATGAGAATTGGTCTGCAGTTTTCTTGCAGTGTCTTTGTCTTCAGTATCAGGGTAATGCTGGCTTCATAGAGTGAGTTAGGAAGTGTTCCCTCCTCTTCAATTTTTTTGGAAGATCTTAAGGATTGGTGTTAATTCTTCTTTAAGTGTTTGGTAGAATTCAGCAGTGAAGCCATCTGGTCCTGGGCTTTTCTTTCTTGGGATGTTTTTTATTATTGATTCAACCTCCTCCAGTTAAAGATCTGTTCAGATTTTCTGTTTCTTTTTGAGTCAGTTTTGGCACATTGTGAATTTCTAGGAATTTGTTCATTTCATCTAGATTATTTGTTGGTGTATAACTCTTCATAGTATTTTCTTATAATCCTTTTTATTTCTGTAAAATTGGTAATAATGTCCCACTTTTATTTCTGATTTTAGTAATTTATGTCTTCTCTCTTTTTTCTTAGCCAGTCTAGCTAAAAATTGTCAATTTTGTAGATCTCTTCAAAGAACCGACTTTTGGTTTTGTTGATTTTCTCTATTTTTTTCCTACCCTCTGCTTTATCTATCTCTTCTAACCTTTATTATTTCCTTCCTTCTGCTGGCTTTTTCTGGCAACTTAAATTGTGCAGTTTGGTTTTTGATTGAGATCTTTTTTAAGGTACACATTTGGAGCTATAACTTTCCTTCTTAGCATTGTTTTCACAGCATCCCATAAATTTCGGTATGTTGTTTTTGGTTTTCATTCATCTCAAGGTATTTTCTAATTTCACTTATTTCTTTTTTATCCATTGATTGCTTAAGATAGTATTGTTTAATTTTCACAGATGTGTGAATTTTCCAGTTTTCCTTCTGTTATTGATTTCTTGTCTCATTCCATTACGATTAAAAAAGATGCTCACTCATTTTTTAAAATATTTTCCTCACTCAGCGGGTATTTCTGTGGGACTTAGATGAAACCATCATCATCTTCCACTCCCTTCTTACTGGATCCTATGCCCAGAAGTATGGAAAGGTAATTTGAGTCTTTCTTCCTTTGTTGTAACTGTCCCTCTCCTGACTATGTGTGCAGGTAACCAAAATCACTGTCTCTGTTATCTCCATCTTACCCTGTTGACCTTTCACATAAAACTTCACCCGATGGCTTATACCAGGCAGACTACATGGTCAGGCAGAGCTGATGATAAAGGTGGAGACTAGACCTGGGACCAGTGCTAAAAGCTGAAGTTGTTGGAGAGCGGTATTTTGCAAAGACTAAGTATGGGACTGAGGCTCAAAACACAGTGGAGTCTCAGGATTATCTACTCCAAAGACTAGTCTGTTATCCCTATGTCACATATAATAGCCCAAACTGAGCATACCATTTAGCTGAGAATATACCAGATCTGTACATTTAAAATATAAAATATCTTTCTAAAATAGATTATATACCCTCTTAGGAACTTCCCTGGTGGTCCAGTGGGTAAGACTCCACGCTCCCAATGCAGGGGGCCCGCGTTCAATCCCTGGTTGGGGAACTAGATCCTGCACGCCTGCCGCAACTGAAGAGTCCGCATGCTGCAACTAAGAAGCCCTCATGCCGCAACTAAGACCTGGCACCGTCTAAATTAATTAATTAATCTTTTTAAAAAAAACCTTAAAATAAAATAAAATAGATTATATACCTTCTTAAATGAAACATACCAAGCAGGATTTAACTTCAGTCATCAGTATTAACATCAGTTTTGATAGAGGGCTGAGCTGTTTTGAGGTAGTGGCTGTATATTTCTGTACTAAATTACCTCCAGGCTCCTATTTTTTAGTTTCTGTGAATTAATTTTATAAAAATATCAGCCTCCTTTGCTTTCCTACTTTTACTGCTCCTAATTATTTCTTATTGTCACCAGTGTTTCTGTTAGAAGTACTTTCCCATAGGCTTTTAGTATCCAGACTGGCAAGCTGACATAAGCTCATATACTATATAACAAGATTGGTAATGAGAGTATATAAAATAAGAGCATACTGCCTTTAAGGGAAGGTCTGATAGTTCATTTTAAAGCTACGTGCATTGGTTTTCCTGCAAATATTTCTTTACTGATTTCCTGGTTGTTGAGATTGTCAGATTACTGACTTCTGGTGTTGTACTGTGTGTGTGAGGTGGGGGGGGGGACGATAATGGGTGTTATAAGAGCAATATTTCAGCGATAGTTAGAATTTCTTCTGAAATGGAATTTCTCCAAAAATTAAGTGTTGTTTTTTTTTTTTAAGTGGGTTAAGTTTTCTAGAAACTAAAGTCCTAAAGTCCTGAAATGTTTAACTTTGCACAATCCCAGATTCTTATAACTGTGAATGAAATTGCATCAGTAATAGTGAGACGCACTGTTGTGGGCCAGTGTTGTTTTGGCCTTGACCCAAACTATTTCGAACCCTTTAAAGATAAGAACCAATGCTGTGAGTGCCAAGTCAAGCAAATTATTCTCTTATTGTCTTTCAGGACCCAACAGTAGTGATTGGCTCAGGTTTAACAATGGAAGAAATGATTTTTGAAGTGGCTGACACGCATCTATTTTTCAATGACTTAGAGGTAAGCATTTTAAATTGTTTCTGCACTTCAGTGAAACACTTTGTTCAATAACTATTTATTGAGCCTGTGCTTTTTGTATTTAGAGGAAATGTGGTTAGACAGGGTAGGTATGGAGAGGGCAGCTCGGCACTTGGGTGTACATAGTCTTGAAGGAATAGTGCCTTGGCTAGGTCACCACAGTCTTAGTTCTGGGCTTCAGTTTTATTGGCTCAAAAACTTGATTTTTGTTAGCTTATTTGGAAGTGATCTAGCTCTAGGGGCAGTGCCACCCCATCAGGCAAAACACTGATATATAAACCAACATTCCAATTTATTCAGCTATATTAAATAACATATAAAAGGTGGCTTTGATTATTTGTACTCTTGAATGTTTTTCAGTTTTACCTTCTTAAAAGATAGCCTCTTGATTTGTCAGATCTGTAGATGGCTACTCTAACTCGTTGTATTTTATAAGTGCTTGTCCATGTATAGGTTAGCCTTGATGTCAGATCATTTTATAGTTAGGTGGAGGGAAACCAGGAAACACCGAGAGCTTCTTGGTTAATTTTTTTGGTTTTGACATTTGAGTTCATCTTTGAGGTGAACATCGTGTAGTGGAAAGAGCACAGGACTGGGAATCAGGAGACCAGACTGCGAGTACCAAGTTAGGAAAGTTATCTCCCCATTCTGGGCCTCAGTTAAGCAGTTACCATACACAACAAACTAGTAACAGTTGTTCTATCTCAGGATGGGAATGTATTGCTGGGACACAGAGGTGGGAAGGAGCAGACTTGTCACTTAATGTCCTTTTGAATTTTGAACTGTGTACTACATATATTACCTAGTTTTTTAAATAGTGAAAATTTTAAAGTAAATAAAATTTTAAAGTAAAATGAACATGAAGTAATCCTCTTTCTTTTAAAATACAATCTAGTTCTACTCAACAGACAATTCTCCAACAAATTAAATTAATAGGGCTCTAAACTCCAACACTTTTGTGTAAGCTCCACAGTGCTTTAATCTTCCCTCAACTTCACATGTTGATAAGTTGGGACATTATAGTTTTATTCAGCAAACATTTATTGAAAACCTACTATGTGCCAGTAATTGTTGCCAAATTGTATTTGTAATGATTTTCTAGACATAGTCCTCACTCAGGACTGAAAGTTCTGTGAAGAATTTGACCTGAATGTGTTCCTGCCCCCCAGGTCAGTGGTTCTCAACTTTAGGGGGCATAAGAATCACCTGGGGAGCTTGTTAAAAATGAAGATTCTAGGACTTCACTCACAGAAATTCTGTTCAAAAATATGCATTTTTAAAAATCTTCCCCAGAGGATTCTGATGCAGGTGGACATCACGGCACCACCCCAGGTGGTGTCAGAGGACTGAATCTGTCAGTTAGGCAGTGGGTGGCGTTTTATGTCAGTAGTAGTGTGGGCTTAGAGGAAAGAACCTTGGATTCAGATTAGAAGACCCAGGCTCCTTCTGGTTTCTTTCTACCACTCACTAGTTTTATGACCTTGGGCAAATTGTTTTACCTCACTTTTAGAATATGAGGAGATTGACTTAGATGACCTCTTCTAATTCCTAAGTTTGAATTTACAAATTTCTGTTTCAGTCATTCTCAGTTTTGATACCACACGCACTCTACCAGCATCTGTTTCATCTGCGAAAATGTATTGAGTACATGCTATATAAGGGCACTGGACTAGACTAGAGGGGTACAAAGGAGATGTAAGGCATGGTTGTGCCATAAGAGGCCTACAAGGTAATAGGACTTACAGTCTAGTGTAGGACATAGGCACACCTGACAGTGTAAGGGAGCTTGTGTTTATACCCATGGACTGTTGGAAAAATGAACTATTGAGATAAGAGCATAACTGAGGGTTGGGATGGTTAAGGAAGATTTCATGAAGACTGAGGAATGTAAATTAGGCCTTAAAAGAAGTTGAACAGCAAGGGGGGTGAGAGTGATCCTCCACACATAAGAGACCATAAGGTATTTCATCACCTCGCCATTGTTTGTGGTATTTTTACAATATATTGTGGTGGTAGTAGCACTTCTACTCCCTGGGCTGAAATAATGTGTGGTTTTGTCTTTTAACAGGAGTGTGACCAGGTGCATGTGGAAGATGTGGCTTCTGATGACAATGGCCAAGACTTGAGGTGATAAAAACAATGATGTCTTAAACATCAGTACACCTGTTATGCACAAGACACTGTCTAGGTTCAGAGGAAAACAAAGATGAATAAGACACAGCCCTAAAAGAGCTCACAATCTATTAGAGGAGATAGAAACAAACATAGTTAACGATGGCATGTAGTGTGAGAAGGTGACAATAGAAAATGTGATGGAACACAGACTAGAAGGTAATTCTGATGGGCGTGGGGAGCAGGTGGTCCCAACATTGGAGTGGCCGTCTCAGCACAGTAGAATTTAAGTATGACCTTGATGAATGGGTAGCATGATGGAATGAGAAAAAAGCATTCCAAAGTAAAGGATATACTAGTTTCTCCTTGGCCAGATTTTCAGTCGGGAAAAGTGTGCTTCCAGATTGATTGGTTTTAGATACAAATAAACATCAGGGATTTCACCAAGGAAATTAATTGTGGGGGGTCTGACGGTGTCAGGAGTGACCCTATGGAAGACAATCTCGAACATTAATATCACAGTGAACGCTAAACCAAGGAGGTCTCAGTGGCAAAATGCTTGCTCGGTCTCCTCCTTTCTCTCTTGGCTACTGTCTTCTAGCTCAGTAGTCTTAGCTAAGAATAATCCAAAAATTTATCTACCTTACATTTAAAGACCTTTAGAAAAAAAGTTGTCACATCTTTTCATGTTAATTTGTTTTAATGTTTATCCCTTTTCATAGGCAAAAGTTTTTCCATGTGTCTACCCTAAAATTGTTTCCTCTGTGAATTCTCAAATCTAGAGCAGAACTGGACACATCACTTAGTAAGGATGTAACCCTGTGGTGCCGAGAAGGATAGAAAGGTTTCACTTCTGGAGCAGATCCAGTCGTGTATGCTGTGTCTTGCACAGCCTTGGAGGGCACCAGTCTTAAGAGATTTTACTCACCTTAGGAAAAAGCCTGGTCTGAAGCAGTTTACAATCCACTCAACCCTAGTATTTTTTTTTTTCTCTTATACATATGGCTAACTAGTTAATTACCTATCTTATGTCTTGGCAGCTTTATTTTCTTAAATATAGAATCTCACACTGAACTCTATTTTGACTTCTGATTGAACCAAGTTGTCTCTAATTCTGTCAGTCATTTGGAAATCTTGACTTAGGAAGTATTAATCCCTCCCAACCTGTTTAACTATATAATGGTTGTCTATTGCTGTGTAACAAATTACCCCAAAATTTAGTAGCTTAAAACAGTTACCATTTATCATCTCATAGTTTCTGTAGGTCAGGAACTTGAAAGTGACTTAGCTGGGTAGTTCTGAATCAGGGTCTCTGAGATTGAAGTCAAGATAGCTGAAGCTAAAATCATCTGAAGGCTTGGCTGGAGCTGGAGGACCTGCTTCCATGTGTGGCTGATAGGAGGAGGCCTCAGTCCTCACTATGGGCCTCTTCATGGGGCAGCTTGAGTGTTCTCCTGTGACAGCTGACTTCTTTTAGAGCAGGTGCTGTAAGAGAAGCCTGGTCTCTAAAGTCCAACACCATCACTTCCACCACGTTCTGTTTATGTTCAAATACTGTCCATACCTACAGGGAGCAAAGTTAGAAGAGAGGAGTATTAAAGAATTTGTGGACATATTTTATAGCCAATACAGTGACCCATGAACTTACTAAACTAGCCAACAGATCACTGAAGGAAAACATGCCCATTTTCTAACTATTATTAGAACTTGGGGTTAGTTCCTTCCATTATTTTTTCACGTTTCTCCTTTTACACATAGTTGTGTACACAAAAGTTTTGTATTCTGGGTTTTTTTCACTGTAAGGTATTTTCTGTCATTAATGAAAAGATGGTCTGTCTGAAGCCAGCCTCTAGGGGATGCTGGTGATTGAATTAGTCTTGCCTCTCTTGCTCTCCCTTTCCATCCTTTCTTTGATAGAAGTAATAGGGGTGAGATGGAGGACTGATGAAAAGATAGACTCTGACATACAGAGATTAAGAAAGAAGATTCTCAAAGCCTGGCTGTCAGATGCCAGGAATAGGACAGAAAATCAATCCCAGGTGGCATTCAACCAAAAACTCCATGCAGTATAGATTTTAATTTTCATCATCCTCTCTCTCTACAGCAACTACAGTTTCTCAACAGATGGTTTCAGTGGCTCAGGAGGTAGTGGCAGCCATGGTTCCTCTGTGGGCGTCCAGGGAGGTGTGGACTGGATGAGGAAACTGGCTTTCCGATACCGAAAAGTGAGAGAAATCTATGATAAGCATAAAAGCAATGTGGCTGGTAAGTGTGGCATACAACCAGCTAATTTTCTGTTTTTTTCTGACTTCCTGTTTTCTTTTCCAGGGTTTGCTTAGGGCTCCCTGACTTAATGAATTTGTGCCACAGTAACATTTTAACTCTGTATTTAAAAAACAGGTTTGATGGAAACCCTCTGGGGAGGAAGCTCTGCATTTCTCACGGACTTCTCTTGGTATAACTTCGCCAAGTTCTCTTGTTCTTTTTAGATAGATGCCTTTTTTAAAGGAAATGTGTTCCACAGATTATGTTTGATGGCATGTGTTTTTTTCTGGGGTCACAACTACTATCAGTAATATTTAATAGGTTGCCATATTTTTGAACAGATTTACATAGCCATCGGGACAAGTCAGGTAGAACTAGCAACCAGGTTTATAGTGGATGGAAGACTAGGTCCAGGATGATAGGTTGGCAGTATCCGTGCATTGTGATTTGAAGGACCTTGGAAATTCTTTCTGCCCAGATAGATCTCAAATGTCAGGTACCATTATGCCTAAAATTCTATTATTTGGAATTAATTAATTAGCCATAGATTGTTCAAATTAGAAGAGACATTAGGTAACTAATCTAAATCCTTCATTTTGCACTTGAGAAAATTGATGGTCCATCATGAGGGTAACAAGGTCGGGTCACATAGCAAATTAGTGACCATACCACAACTGGAATCCCGAACTCTTGGTCCACTTCACTTTACATTCATGCAATTCCTTTTTTAGTGATATACCCTTGTGAGAAAATACTGAAAACTGAACCATCGCCCTCAAACACCTCCATCTGCACAAAATATTGCGTGAAGTTTCAGGGATTCCATAGACTGCCTAGAAGTACATTACGTCAGGTCAAGAGAGCCCTCCTACCTACCATACCACTACTGCAGTGTGGGGCAGAAAGTAAAAACAGGGCTTCAAAGATCAGTTTGGTGCATTCCTGTTACAGTGCTCCAATACCAGAAAAAATCATAGGCATCTGGGCTTTTGGGAATCTAATTTATTTACTTTTTTCAGATTCCTTTCTTTACTGCTTTTTTTTCTTCATGATTCAGAGCCAGTACTTTTTATTTTGGTAACCAAGTCTTTTTGCTCTTTCTCTCTCGCAGACATTAGCCTTTCTTTTGTTCGTTTTCATATACAACCTAAGTCTCTGGTCCTTTCTCTGCCCAGTGAGTGTCTGGACCTGGTTTCCTGAAGAAAGTGATATATAACCCTCTGTGAGAATCCCCTGAGCTCACCCTGGGGAACATAGTAAAAGTAATATCCACCTGTATTTTGTAAAATATGAATTAACAAAAGTGCCACATGATATTAGTTAAATATATGACATATGCGTGCTTATGTATATGTCATACATGACGTATAGATACTTGTTTGGTTTTTGTTTTGTTTTATCAGAAATTTTGAGAGTCATCTAATTCTAGGCTTGCACTGTGAAAAACCATCAGACTGAAAACAAATTATACACAGTTCTACTCATAGAGATGACTTCTGTTTTTATGGAGTGTTGGTAATAGAATGCAGAATTTCTCTTTTTACCTTCACTACAGAAAATTCAGAGCCAGGTTTATTATTTGAATATTGTAACTCAAGTGTCAGGTAACGTGCTCCCATCAGATGAATTGTTTTTTGTTTTGTGCTTAATCATCTGATCTTAAAGAAATGTTTTAGTCTCTTATCAGCTGGAGTTGTTTCAGAAGTACAGTACAAATAAATGACATTCAGAAAGCTGGTGATTCAGCCTGGGATCTCAGGTTGATGTGTTCTGAAGGGGGTGAGAGCAGTCACTGTGGGAGCAGTGTATGATAGTGGGAAGATTTCTGAGACCAAAAGCCACTAACTTGCTGTGTATTCTCAGGCAGCCGCCTTTCCTCCGTGGGCCTCGGTTTCTTTAGAAAGAGATTGGAAATGCTGTGGACTCTCCATCTGTAATTTTTCCCCCTTTGGTTCTTGATGTCACATCTAAAGCAGTGCTACTCAAAGTATGGTCCACTGGTCTGCAAATTACGTTACCGGTTGGTGATGAAAGAAAGAGCCTCTGCCAGAACCTAATCACAGTGTTTCTATCAGCTGATTTTGTTGTTGTAATTATGCACCTCCCACCTCCCCCAGCAAAATATTCTGGTGAAGAAAGTAAAAAAGGCATTTTGAGTAGGCTAGGGTTTTATCAAGGAGAGAGATGTGTTAGCTCAGAAGAATATTTCACTAACTCACACTGTTTCCAAATTGAATTTAGAAGTCGCTTTCTCTGTGCCAGCAAGGATGTTGTCAAATGATGAATGTGTCTACTTTTATTCCCAAAGGGCTCCTCAGTCCCCAGAGAAAGGAAGCGCTGCAGAGACTAAGAGCAGAAATTGAAGTTCTAACAGATTCCTGGTTGGGAACTGCACTGAAGTCCTTGCTTCTCATCCAGTCCAGGTATGGAAATAACTCTTTCGTTTTCATCCTCTCAGAGAGACGCTTTCTCCCACCCTAGTCCAGGATAGGCCATTCCCTAAAACAGACTGTGGGACAGGGCTGAGAAGAGTTCACATGATGCAGGGAAGTATTCGGTTAGGTGGGAGGCAAGGTCATTTTACTCTAAAAGCACACCGAAGAGTTTTGAAAGCTTTTTTCTTTTCTCTTACTTTTTGCTCACTAAATTATACTCAGTAACCCAGAATCTCCAGCCCAGGACGTGGGTGGGCCTGGTGACATCAAAGAATACATGTAGGAGCTATATCACAAATATCCTAAGGTAGGAAGCGCCAGAGAAATGTAGCAAAACCTACTCAGGAAGTTGGGATTCAAAAGAAAAAGAGTACAGGGTCTTCCCTGGTGGCACAGTGGTTAAGAATCCGCCTGCCAGTGCAGGGGACACGGGTTCCAACCCTGGTCCGGGAAGATCCCACATGCCGCAGAGCAACTAAGCCCGTGAGCCACAACTACTGATCCTGCGCTCTGGAGCCCGCGAGCCACAACTCCTGAGCCCGCGTGCCTAGAGCCCGTGCTCCGCAACAAGAGAAGCCACCACAATGAGAAGCCCGCGCACGCAAGGAAGAGTGGCCCCCGCTCGCTGCAACTAGAGAAAGCCTGCGCATGGCAACGAAGACCCAACACAGCCAAAAATAAATAACTTGAAAAAAGAAAAGAAAAAGGGTACATTAAGCAGATTAAGGAGATTTGAGCTTGAAGCTTAGAATGGGAAATAAATACATACCCTTATTTGTCCCTCCCTCAAAGCAAGAATTCCAGATTCACAGCCTACTAAACAGTAAAACTGACACCAAGGGGTGGATATCTGTGAAGGTAAAGGACTTGTGAAAATAATATGTATTCTGAAATTTATGTTGCCATTGTGTGATGAGCAGAGAGGACTTCAGTCATGTCTCAATCAGATGAAATGGCACTGTAACTGAAAGCCTCATTGTGTTTTCTGGAGTGTGGTATCAGTGCCGTGGGTCGGTGGGGTTTGCTAACAATGCAGTGAGCTAGAATGGTCAGAAGGAAGTGAGGCAAGAATCAAGTTGCTGCTCTGTGTCCACCACAAAAATCTCTGTCCTTTAATTGGGAAAATAAATAAACCTGAGATAATTAGAGCAAAAAGTGAACACTGACACTGAACAGATACCATGCCAGGCACTTTGAGGTTAATTTTTCACAAGTAGGTCCTACAGAGAAGAGCCATTTGAATTCTTGTTCGCAGGTTGGTTTGATTTCACCTTTTTCTTTTCTTTTCCCTCTTTCTCCCTTCCAGAAAGAATTGTGTGAATGTTTTGATCACTACAACCCAACTGGTTCCAGCTCTGGCCAAGGTTCTCCTTTATGGGCTAGGAGAAATATTTCCTATTGAAAACATCTACAGTGCTACCAAAATTGGTACAGTTTCAATTCTGTTTCTTGTCAACTAGCCTTACAATAATACTTGCTACTTAGGATGTGCTTATTATTTACCAGTTCCTCAGTTAGACATTTATATATACATATATCTATAATCCTCACAGCATTCTTCTCCTGACATTACTGATGGGGCAGTTCAGGCTTATCAGTTATGTAGTTTGCTCAAGACTTCACAGCTAGTAAGTTACATAAACAGGATTCGAATCCAGGTCTGTCGGACTTAAAATTTATCATGCTCTTTTCTTTTATAATATTTGAAAGAACATAATACCTAGTTTAGAAATCCACTATGCCTCATTTCAAATTCCTCTTTCACAGAGAGTGTACTGTAATGTAGTATAATCAAAAAAGCACTAGATTAAAAATTAAGGACTAAGATATATACTTTAAAATGGTTAAATCCCTCACACTCGTTAGGATAGCTGCTATCAAAAAAAAAAAAATAACAAAATAACAAGTGTTGGCAAGGATGTGGAGAATTTGGAACCCTTGTGCACTTCTGGTGGGATTGTAAAATGGTGCAGCTGCTATGGAAAATGGTATAGCGGTTCCTCAAAAATTAAAAATAGAACTATCACATGATCCAGCAATCCCACTTCTGGGTATATATCCAAAAGAATCCAAAGCAGATCTCAAAGAAATATTTGCACACCTATGTTCATAGCAGCATTATTCATAGTAGCCAAGAGGTGGAAGCAACCCAACTGTCCATCAAATGAATAGATAAACAAAATGTGGTAATACATACAGTGGGATATTAGTCAACCTTAAAAAGGAAGGAAATCCTGTCATATGCTTACTATATGTATGAACCTTGAAGACATTATGCTAAGTGAAGTAAGCCAATCACAGAAAGACAAATACTGTATGTTTCCACTCATGTATAAGGTACCTAGAGTAGTCAGATTCATAGAAACAGAAAATAGAATGGTGGTTAATAGGAGCTTGGGGAGAGGGGAAATAGGTAGTTGTTGCTTAATGGGTATAGAATTTCAGTTTTGTAAGATGAAAAGTTCTGGAGAACTATTGCACAACAGTGTGAGTATACTTAATATTATTGAAACGTATATTTTTAAATGGTTAGGATGGTAAATTTCATGTTACGTGTTTTTTTACCATACTTTTTTGAAAAGGAAAAACAAAAACAAAAAACTAAGGACTAGGGTAGAGTCCTAACTCCCCCACTTATTCGCTCTTAGGGAAATTAGTGTATCTCCTGAGCCTCAGTTTTCTCATATAAGATGAAAAACTACCAGAGAGGTTTTGAAAATCAAATGAGACTGTGTATGTGAAGATATTTTTTATCCCCTAAAAATGTATTCAGTTCTAAGTACATGAAATAGTAAGTACTCGATAAATATTTGCTGAATTGATTAATGAATTGGCACCAGATTTATATAAAACCAACTTGCTCGGCTGAGAAGGCAGCAGAATGTGTCACTCTAATCTTATGTGCTGTACATGGTCCAGGGAAAGAGGACTATGACCGCTATCTCCTTACCCCTCCAGACCCTTTAGTCTGTGCCTACAGTTCCTACTTCCCTACTGCAGCCAAGGAGACAGTCCTCATTTGAAGATAAGCTGTAGTTATCTACTAGATTAAAAAATGTCAGGCATTGCCAAAGCACTCAGAATATAGCAGTGACAAAATCCTCTGTCCTCATGGAACTTACCTTCAGTCAGTGGTGCTCGGATAATTGGGTGATCCATACGGGGGGAAAAAAGCAGATTCTGTATTCCTTCTTTATGCTATTTGCAAAAATAAATTCCAGGTGGATAAAAAATTTACCATGAAAAGCAAAACGTTAATTTTTAGAAGAGAAAATAGAAAAGTATCTGTATGACCTTAAGGTAGGGAGGGATCTCATTTAAGAGACCCCAAAAATAGTACTTAAAAACAAAAAACAAAAAAATGATCATTTTGATTGCGTGAAGCTTTTAATTTTATATACAGTGAAAGATGACATAAAGTGACAAGACAAGTCACAGACTGGGAGAAGATACTTGCAATACATTTACTTGTTGATTAGTGTACAGAATCTATAAAGAACTCCTGCAGATCAATAAGCAACAGACAACATAATTTTTAAAAGTAGGCACAAACCTTGGAGCAGCCAATTTGCAGAAAAGGTAACCCAAATTGTTAGTAAACATATATGAAAAGTTTTTTAACCTCACCAGTTAAGGATCTGCAAATTAAGGAAATGCAAATTAAAATGTGA
Organism: Balaenoptera acutorostrata; assembly: GCF_949987535.1. Lineage (NCBI taxonomy): Eukaryota > Metazoa > Chordata > Mammalia > Artiodactyla > Balaenopteridae > Balaenoptera > Balaenoptera acutorostrata. Next base: position 22,159,336 of record NC_080064.1, on the reverse strand, counting down.
TGCCTTTCTCGTCTATTAGATTGACAAAAATTTAAGTCTGACAGTGCCAAACTTTGTCAAGGAAATGAGAACTTACTCTGCTAGTGGGATTGAAAATGGATATAACTTTTTGGAAAACAGTTTGTCAATGTTCAGTAAAGTTTGGGATGTGCATAACCCTATGACCAAGCAAATCTACTTTTAGATATTTATACTCGAGAGCAGGGGTCTCAGACTATAACCCACGTACCAAATTCTGCCCACTGCCTGTTTTTAGAAAGTTTTATTGAAACAGAGCCATGCCTAATCATTTCCATAGCTGCTTTCACACTACAGTAGCACAGTTGAATAATTGCAACAGAGATCATATGACCTGCAAAGCTTGAAATATGCCAACTCCTTCCCTTGAGTTATTCTCATTTGCACAAGGAGATATGTGCAAGGATTTTTTTTTTTTGATGCAGCCTTGTTCATAGTAGAAAATAATTAGAAACAGCACGTGAACCTGTCTATGAACAGAAAATAGAATAGTCAAACAATGGAATACTGTATAGCAGCAAAAGTGAATGAACTGGGGCTTCCCTGGTGGCGCAGTGGTTAAGAATCCGCCTGCCAATGCAGGGGACATGGGATCGAGCCCTGGTCTGGGAAGATCCCACATGCCACGGAGCAGCTAAGCCCGTGCGCCACAAGTACTGAGGCCCGCGCATCTAGAGCCCATGCTCCACAACAAGAGAAGCCACCACAGTGAGAAGCCCGCGCACCGCACCGAAGAGTAGCCCCTGCTCACCGCAACTAGAGAAAGCCCGTGCGCAGCAACGAAGACCCAACGCAGCTAAAAATAAATTAATTAATTTTCAAAAAAAAAGGTGAATGAACTAAAACTACATATATCCCTAAGGATTAGTATTAAAAACAATGCTGAACACAAAAAACACATTACAAATAGTATGTACAGTATATAATTTATATAAAGGTAAAAAATGTTCACAATAATAGCCATACGTTGTTTATGGATACACGCTCAGGAAGAGGAAGGAGGAGGAAGAATGTCATCAAGTAGGGGTAAATAGAAAACTTCAAATAAATCTGTACGATCTCATTTTTATATTTTTTTATCTAAAGCAACTCTAAAGTGTTAAGATTTGATAAAGCTGGGTTGGTGGTAGCTATAGAGGCATTTATTTTTTATTGTTCTTTTTTGTATGGTTGAATTATTTCATTTACAAGGGCTTTGATGGGGGAGATACATCTGTAACCCCCCTTCAGATTTTGCTACTGCTGCTCCTGCTTTACTATGCATTTTCTAAGAACTCAGAGCACTCGCTAACCTTCCCACACCTGAAAGGTAGATTTCTGTGGTGCTTGATACTGCATCCTGGCACTCAGAGGCTCATCAAACTAATGGACATGATTTTATTCCTTCTGACAGTAAGTGTGCTTATTTGGTGATTTTCTCATTTCCTCCAGAGCTAATTAGCAGAGCTACAGCGGTACCTGGCGCCATGGTAACCACAGTGAGAGGCTTGAGGCTTTCCTTTACAGAACTATGAGATGAGAGCAGGGAAAGGAAATGTTTGTTCGGTTCCTCTGAAATGGTTTCAGAATTGCAGTTCTCTTAATGGACACTCTGTGATCTGGAATTAAAGAGAATTCTCAAAATCATTTCTGAAAATGTCCGAAGTCTTTTTTTAAATTAATTTGTTTATTTACTTATTTTTGGCTGCGTTGGGTCTTCGTTGCTGCGCGCAGGCTTTCTCTAGTTGCAACGAGTGAAGGCTACTCTTTGTTGCAGAGCATGGGCTCTAGGCGCGCGGGCTTCAGTAGTTGTGGCTCGTGGGCTCAGTAGTTGTGGCACGCGGGCTCTAGAACACAGGCTCAGTAGTTGTGGTGCACGGGCTTAGTTGCTCTGCGGCATGTGGGATCTTCCCAGACCAGGGCTCGAACCCGTGTCCCCTGCATTGGCAGGCGTATTCTTAACCACTGTGCCACCAGGGAAGCCCAGAAGTCTTTCTGATAGAGGAAACCCAAGACCCTAATCTTCTCCAAAGGCTTGGTTGGTCTCGCAGTTACAGCTTCTATCGCTTGACATTTGGTAAGCTGAGTAGTCTTTGGTTTTATCCTCCTGAACAGGAAAGCTCATCTCTAGGATTGTTTTGAAAGTATAAAATGGAAGCAGTGTATTTACCAGCTGTATTGGAATTATTTTTTCATATGGCTACTTCTTTACCCTGAGCTGTTAATAACTCACTCTTAATCCTTTTAGAGGAAACATTCCTAATTGTATTTCTTCCTTGATCATTGCAGGCCAGGACAATGAAAACATCTTTATGTCCCTGTCTTCTAAATATGAGACATTCCCTTTGTTGGGTCTTAGGGGAAATTTCTAAAATCCTACTGACTTAAAAGTTTTTTCTGTAAATCATAAATTAGACTGTGGGTCTAGCAGAGGTTGGCTTAGGTAAGGACCTAATGGTTGGAATGGAATTAGACAGATAACTCTTTAACACTTAATAAGAACATGTTAAGAACTCATTATTAGTTGAATTATTTAATGTTTAAATTGGGGCTCAAGGCATAGAGTAGAGCGCTCCATCCCCTTAATCATTTGTGAAATTAAAATGTATTTACTTAGCAAACATGGATTGAATGCTTGATATGAACGTAAGGTGTGACAATGCTATTATAAAATGGTAGCACTGAAAGGGACCTAAGTGCACCTAAGCCAAGCCTTGTATTAAGAGTGGGAGACTGAAGCCCCAAGTGGACTAGTGTCTGGTCCAGGTTTGAGGTGCCACCTGGGCTAGGCATGTCATAGACTTGCAGTTGCTTAGATGTACCAGTCAGGACTTCTGAGTATGGGTGTAAAGATTCTTGTCAGTTATGATGTAGTCATCTTAGATTTGTGTATTTCTATATTTGTATATTTATTACAACAGTTTTCCAGCAGATGGCATTCAAGTGCCTTGAAGAAGAGGCACCTTTTTCTTATTCACACAGGAACCCTGGTGCTAAGTCACTGAATCTGGCAAGAAGATAGGATGAGAAAGTTAATGGAGCAGGATATAGAAAGGAAGCAGAGTTAGCGCCTTGCTTAACTGAAGAAGGTGGCAGAAGCAGGGAAATAAAGCGTAAGAGATGGTGAAGGAAGAGCAAGAGAAATAATTTTCTTTTTATTTACTTATGCAAGTACAGTGTCTTTGCCATAGCAGTATTATGTGTGCATGTTTAGGTGTTGGTTCCAGGTAGGATTTGAATTTTGATACATTGCCGTGTTTCTAAGAGCTGTCTGCAGTGGATTTAAATCACACATTTCCCAAGGTTAATGTCATTGATACAGGATCTCAGTTGCAGTTACACAGTATAATAGGAGATTCCAGATGTGACAAATACTGCTGCCATATTCATTCGTACTCTGAGACTCCTCCCCTCCTGAAAGACATAAGGCCCAGGACTAGGACTGTTTCTGGGAAATGTAGAGTTGGAAGGAAATGGCTGTTTTTTCCTAATTACTAACCGGAAATCGGGGACTTCCACTTTTTTCTTACGCTAACGGTTTCCCCTCAAAAATCGTCCTTTTGTCATGGCACAATGACCAGAGCCTAGACTCTGGAGTCAGAGGCTCAGAGTCTAGCTACTAGCTTGTTTGTGATCTGGGGCAAGTCACTAATCCTTTGGGTCCATTTCCATCTATCAGAGTAGGGGATGGGACCCATCTCACCGGATTATTTTGAGAATTAAGTGAAGGAACACTTTGAAACTGCTTTGTATGCTGTAAAGTACAGGAGCTGTGGAAGAGGGAGGGAGTGTGCACAGCTCTCATACTGTGTTTATAGAAACATCCCACACTAAGATCTTAGGTACTTCACCCACAGTGTGAAAGTTAAAATAAGAACCTAGAGAGCACAGTGCCTAGAAGTCTGTTGTGTGAATGGCACGATTTCACATTCTTTGGGCAGAGGGCCTGTTGGATCTCTAGCTACCACCCCTGCTCCCCACCAAGCAAACCACATGGGCTGCCCTGATTCTGTCTAAGCACAGGCAGGTGAACCTAGCAGCAGCCCTTTTCTTTGGTATTGAAAAAGAGAAAGGGAGGAATGTCCTAATAGGAAATTCCTTTTTCTCATCAGGTAAGGAGAGCTGCTTCGAGAGAATTGTGTCGAGGTTTGGAAAGAAAGTCACATACGTAGTGATTGGAGATGGACGAGATGAAGAAATCGCAGCCAAACAGGTAACCATGGCAAAGTAAATAGTCTATATGGGAATACATTGAGCAATTAGAAAAATGGTAAAACTCAGAAATCGTAGTCATCTGTTGTGCATTTACAGTGTTTTCCCTTCCTCCTCTTCCTCTCCCATTTTTCTTTTAAAAGAAAGAAAGAGGGTCATTTTTTTCCCCATGCAGAGTTTTCCCTGTAAGTTGTTAGATGTTGTTCCTCCCCTCTCTCTCCTCCCTGCCGCTCTAAAATCTTAAAATCTTTGAGCCCTGCTACAAGGACGCCCATCATTAAACCTGATGTGGGCCCCATCTTCCATCTTCGTCTTAGAGGTCAATGCTTTCTCAAGAGCATGAGACTTTACCACTAAAGGCCAATCATTCAGACTTTTCCAGGCTTCAGAGTCTCAAAAAACCAGTGCGATGAATTGGGAGTTGTTTAGAGAAAGTCCTTCCTGCTCCTGAGCCCTGGAAAGATTATTCTGATGTTAACCTCCTTGCTGTGCAGGTCCCAACCCCAGGTCATCCCTTTTTAATACAGGAAACAGTAGATTAAAAAAGTCTTGGCTATGGAGTCTAAAATCAGACAGTTCACATCTCATCCATTTACTAGCTGTGTGACTTTAGACAATTTACTTATCCTCTTTGAGAATCTTCATCTGCTAAATGGACCTACAGAAGTTCCTTCCCTCTCTACCCCAGTTTTCTTCCAGCAACTCTGTTTCTTAGACTTGAAGGCAGTGGGTTGCCAACTAGAACCATCTAGTTAAACACAAACCTTCAGCAGCTGTTAATGAACTGTTAGATCGGTAATCAGTGGCATTATTACCTCATTATGTTTTCATTTGCCACTTTATGTAGCAATTCAAGGACTTTTTTTTTTTTAATGTGTTATCTCCAAAGCTTTAATTCTAAAGTGCTTGTTGCCCTCTGGGGAAGACACTAGTGGATGTAGGCATCAGTGCTTCTTGGTCTGAAGAAGAAGGGAGTGGGGGAGATAGAAGAACAGCTCAAGTCATTATCAGACTTTGTGTCTCTAAGTAGATGCTTCTAGTCATCTGCCACAGAGTGCACCCATTGGAAAATGCCTTAGATCTCAGTCTCCTCCCTCTGAGGGATCTTTTCTGCACCCTCTGTGACAGAAGACTTTCTAGTCCTTGCTTGAATACACCTAAGGGTGAGGAGACTGCTTCCCGGGTATCCTGTTCCACTGTGGGGTCGTCCAGGCTCTTAGGATGTTCCTCCTTCCATTGAGCTAAAATTTCTGTTTTGTATCCTGGTCCTAATCTGGTACTTCTGAGCACAACGTAACAAGTCTGCTTCCTCTTCAGTATATTCAAGGCCTTTTAAATATTATGTGTGAGCAGCAGGCTTGAAAAAGCACTGAGCTACATGCCAAAAGAACTGTGTTCTAGGACTTTCAGTATTCCAGGTAACTTGCAACCAGTCTGAACAAAATGATTAGTAAAGCTAATTTCCGTCAGCTTTATAGAACACGGTTTCCAACACTCATGTTTTTCAAAGCCCTTCTTTAAAATATGGCTTCCAGAACGGCACACAGTATTCTGGATATAACTCTGATCACATAATATAGTGGGATTATTATTTTCAAGGTCTCTATGTTCTTCATCTTGGTCATGGACAAGATCTGGGCTTTGCAGCTCTGAACCTTATAGAAAATAGACTATCCATAAAAAAATGTAATACTATATTAATACTGATTTCTTACGTGGGTCATTTTATTTGATCCTGAGGATTGTACATAGTAGCTAGAACAGAGTTACCACTGAAACCTAATGAAAATCTCTCACGTCTGTAAGTGTCTTGTAGTATACATATGTCCCTATACACATGACTTACTTGATCCGTATGACAGTCTTATGAGGTGGGCAGGAGTAAGGAGGGTTACCAAGCACTTTGGGGAGAGGTCTGTGGAGGAAGGGGTGTGGGTAAATATAAGCTCCCAAAAGAAGTTGGGTTAACCAGTTCCCCTCCCTCCTCCCCCTTCCAGCACAACATGCCCTTCTGGAGGATCACAAACCACGGAGACCTGGTGTCCCTCCACCAGGCTTTGGAGCTTGATTTTCTCTAAGAACTGGAATGAAGAGCCTTCCCCACGAGCTCCTTTTCACTCCTGAAAGGAGCTAGAGACCGGAACCAACTGGGAACTCTTTCTCCATGGAATGCTGGCGAGAACACAATCAAAACCAACAGCTGCAAGAGATGAAGCTTATTTTTGCTAAGAGCGAGCTGCAGCCCCGTGTTCATCCTCGCGTAGGAGCGGAAGACAGTTGGATTGAGAGAACGATAGACTCACCGCAGCTACAGTGCTTTTAATTCTTCTGGGTTTTGTTTTGTTTTATTTTGTTTCAAAATAAATGAAGAAAAAGAAAAGGAAATTCTTGGGGCAGACTTGCACTCTGCGTCCATGACCAGATTGAGAACTGCCATTAACTTGTGGTGATAGGATAAACGCAGCAGACTTTTATAATAACATCTCTTGCAGTCTTTGTAATCTCCTTAGCTGTAGAACATATTCCCAGTGAATGTATATGTTATTTTTATAGGTAAGGGTCTGGTCTCTGAAGCAGGTTCCCCCCCTCTTTCTAGCAAGAGCGGGGCGTGTAAAGTTTCCTTGGGAAATCGCACCTGAAATATCTGAGATACCTCTCTGTGGCAGTAGCGCCTCCTCAGCTGCTCCAGTGGTCTGCTCTCAAGGGTGGGCGCCTTCCCGCTCCTCCATCTCCTGGTTGGCTGAACTGTGAGGCCTGGGACACTGATTAACTTTAGACTTAGCTGTTTCCCATCCTAGAAGCCTTAGTCCCCTTTCCAGTCCCTCTCCCCTTTCACCAAATGGCACAACCCTAGAAACTCCTTCTCTTAGACAGTAAATTGTAAGCCTTCAGCTTGACTCTTAGTCAAAGAGTATGTCCCAAGGGGCTTACCTCCAAACTGGAGAGAAGAACTAAGGCTTCTTAGGAATTTCCACTTCTTTGGCTCTTGAAACAAGAAGATTCCACCTTTTCCTCCTGCAGAGAAGCACCCTTCCCCAACACATGCTCACCTCTACAGGGCCCTCGCCCTTTTTAGTCATCCGTGCTGGGCTCTTGGCCCTTTCCTGCCCTCTGTACCTCATGTCCACCCCCATGCAGCTCTGGCCAGTCCCCAGGCTTTGGACCCAAGTAGTCAAATCAAGTCTGAGAAAAGGTTCATAATCACATTTTGGCCAAAACTACGAAGGGATTTGACTTTCTTTGAATCCTTTAAGCCCTGTGAAAGGTGTTCTGGACACATATTTACCCAGATCTCAGCCTGAAACTGAAGAACAGATTGCCATGATCACAACCCAGTTTTCCCATGGAATACCCTTCCCGCTTCTCAAATCCCATTCTAAAATGGGAAACCAGAAGGCCAGAAACACTTTTCCTGATTTAAATGAGGTGGTAGACCCCCTACTCCATGCCTGAAAACTCAATCTTGGGCCAAATGCAGGAACATCTCTCAACCTGACTTCTGGGAGGATCGGCGGGTGCCCAGGCACTGGTCGCAGCCTTCAGTCCAGCTGTGTGTGTGGATGTCCCATCCCTCCAAGACTGGCCTGGGCATCTGCTCAGGCAGAATAAAATTCTGTAGAGCTGAGGAAGTTCGGCCTCCTCCAGGTTGCGCAGAGAGAGGTGATTTTATAAGCACCTCAGAGAGGTGCAGTCTGGGTCCTTAGTAGGAGGCATCCTTGACCAACCGCAGCTATAAATGCTTGTACTCAGAGATTCTGCATATCCATTTTCAGAGATGTTGCAGCACAAAGGGGTCAGATTCCTTCCAAAGCCAGATCACCCAGAGAAAGGCTGGTATACACACATTCCCTCAGAACTGATGGAGAAAGTGCTTCATGACTCAGTTTTAGAGAAGATGTGTTTGGAGAGGAGCTCAAGTCAGTGCTCATTACTTAGCTGCCTCTTTGGCCTGTTTCCTTTGGACGGGAAATACAAAGTCTGAGGCAGACCTTCTCGGTCTGAGTTCAACATAGTTGCCCAGATGCTGCTCTGCCTTGCTTGGTAATTTATCTTAGAATGCTCTAGGGTGGGTCTGTACTTCCAGGCCCCAAGCCCTCCCCGTACTGGCAGTAGAGCTGTTGGTTTCTTGCCCTGGACATAGGCCACCCTGTTGGTGCTGTGCTTCAGGCTGATGAGGCTGCAGAGCGGTACCCACGTCGTGCACACAGGTCCGCACACACACACTTCCCTCTCCCTGCCCGCTGGGAGAAGCTCTTTATTCCTAGAATATGACTTGGACTCCTTTTTCGATGGCCTTTTCCCTCCTGCTCTGACTGCACGGCTTAGGTCTTTGCAAAAGGAACTTGAAATTGGCTAAGAGAGGTGAGGAAGCTCTCTGAGCAGTGCCGCCTTTGCTCTTTTCTGGTTGTTTAGAGGGTAGACAGGAAATGGAGCTTCCTGGCTCCTCTTTGCCAAAATGAATTGTTCAGGGAACCCAGTGCTCTTCTTGGACCCTGTGTTTTCCTCTTCCCCAGCACAGAGGTCTGGAGAGGAAAATAAGTAGGCAGCACCACGAGCTTTTGGAGGCTGAGGTCGAAAGGATACTGTGGGTCCTTTCGTCAAGGGGGAAGCCCTCTTTACTAGAAAGAGTCCCCATGGAATAAGCCACATGATGAGTCCTTTTCCCAGCTGGGCACCGTGGGTTCTGTAAGATGGGTCTGCACATTTCGTGGTGAGAGCTAGGCTGTCTCTAGTAGGGAATCTGGAGTTGTCAGCTGTGTCCTGGGTTTAAGAGGTGGCTTTACTTTCGAATGTAAAACTGTGCCTTAGCATCACCCTGTCCGGTGCCCCTGGGGCAGCTGGTGGTGTCCAGGAGAATGGATGCCTGCTCCAGATTTAGATGCCTACTTGGGCTTTGGTTTGGGGTATCCCTGTCTTCTGCTCTGCAAGTTGGGGGAGCAAAGCTAGTGTCCCAGGAGACGTGTGCCACAGCTTATTTGCAGTTTACACAAACTTGTTCACGTTAAAGCTCCAAGCAGAATCTGATTGGCAAACTCCAGCTGCAGTATATGGAGCTTCTAGATGTTCACTACCTTGAATGGGTGTCAGTGCCACTGAACCATGGGGGAGAGGAGTCGAGGGGCAGAGCCACGCTCTCCCTCTTCCTGGGAGAGCAGTGGTGTAAGCCAAGGGCTGGTGAGCTTGGGGCCTTCCTCTCCTCGCTGCTGCAGGAAGGGGGCAGTTAGGACCCCTCTTAAGCAGGCTTCTGTTTCTTACCACTACTTGGCTTCCTTTTTCATCCAAAAGTTGGAATTCCCCAAATACCCTGTAGAGGCCAAATCTGAATTCTGAGATTTTGAAATCTCTTAAACCACGAGAGAAAGTCTAGTTGTGTCCCACCTCTGAGCAGCAGGCCCTCTGTCCCTTCCTCTCCTCTGAGTCAGACAGCTCTAGCCAGCAAGGTTACTTGGCTAGTTCCTAATGCACTGATGGGAGCCATCCCATTAAGGACGACTTCTACTCAAAACATGACCCTCTGGACTTCAGATGCCTCATTTAGCAGGAAAAGGCACTGATTAGATGTATTTATGTGACTGCGGGCATTTGTGGCTGTAGAGTCCTTGACCATAATGTTATATGTAATGGGAACTATCTTATAAACTTGAAAAAATAAAGTTTTTATTTTCTATATGGTTTGCTCCTGTGTCTTTTCTGAGTAGGATCAGCCCAGTTGCCCAGCTGAGTAGGCTTCTAACTAGGGCTTCATAAAAAATCAGAAGAGCTCATTAGAAAGGAGGCACCCTTTCAGTAACTGAGTCATTAATTTCACGAAAAGAAACAAACAAACCATTTGGTATAAATAAATGAGAAAATAAACTAAATATTTTAAAATAATTTGCAAGGGAAAGTTTATTTCTCAATTGTTTCTAAAATACATCACTTTTCAAAGTTTAGGACTGGAACACCAAGAGATTCCATCTGCTGTCAAATGTGCTGAAATTTAATTATTAAAAAAATCAATACCTTGCTGTGCTGAGCTTAAAATGCAGAAGCAATAAAACTGACAAATTGATATCAAACTGTTTGGCTTGTTTTCACGTTACATCAACTACTTTTTTCATTTCTTTGGATGTGAGTCTGACTGTTCATCGGTCTGGAAAACAGTCAGGAATCCTTTTGCCTTTTATTCCAGTAGAGATTAGAATTGGGTTCTAGCTTCCAAGTACCATACATGTCAGACTATAAGATGTATTTTTCCCCAAATTAATTCCCCCCCAGAAAAGAGGGGGGTTGCCTTGTATTCTGAGGCATTAAATCTTTTCATCAGAAGATGCACATTTTGAGCCACAATATAGTTGAAGCAAACTTGTTAATCGGTCAGAAGTACAGGTATCAGAGTGTTATTAGTTTTTAAGCCCAAAGAGTAAACATCTCCATCTCCCCCCTCCAATAGGTATAACATCTGCACGTTTCTCAAGAACCTTTCCGGTGGCAGGTTAAAATGAGCAAATCAAGAGCTTTTTTATTCTTCAAAAACAAGTTTCTTGACATAAAAAAAAAAAAAATTGAAATCTTCAAAGGAAATTTCTAATTACAAGTAACATCACTGTCATCTTTTTAAAATTCTTGATTCTGTAAACTTTATTTACAAATGAAACGACCACTAAATTCCACAGCTTTTAAAATTACATACGTGTTACCCTCGTTTGACAATTTCATCTAGAGAATACAGATGAGAGCTTGGCCAAAAAATTAAGTATCTTTTTGGATTTTTCTCAGGGGAAATAGCCTAAGACACTACACTGCGTCATCTGTTTGGGCATGTGTGGCATCTCCCCAGAGCCTAGTCTTCTCCACATATGACAGGAAGAAGTAGAGAAAAGTAAATGTAGCAAGTTTTGTTTTTTTGTTTGTTTGTTTGTTTTTAACTTATTTATTTATTTATTCTTGGCTGTGTTGGGTCTTCGTTTCTGTGCGAGGGCTTTCTCTAGTTGCGGCGAGCGGGGGCCACTCTTCGTCGCGGTGCGCGGGCCTCTCACTATTGCGGCCTCTTGTTGCGGAGCACAGGCTCCAGACGCGCAGGCTCAGTAGTTGTGGCTCATGGGCCCAGCTGCTCCGTGGCATGTGGGATCTTCCCAGACCAGGGCTCGAACCCGCGTCCCCTGCATTGGCAGGCAGGTTCTCAACCACTGCGCCACCAGGGAAGCCCTGTTTTGTTTTTTTTTAATTGAAGTATAGTTGAGAGCAAGTATTTGTTTTAGTGAACCCCTTAGAAGCTATGTTTGAGGCTAGGTTGGACACTAAGCCCAGGGATTTATAAAGGCCAAGCCTGCTCTCTGAGGTCTCAACCCTCGATATTCCCTATGAGTTGAGAAAAATAATGATTCCACTTTTGTGTGTGTGCAAATGTGTGTTTATAGTCAATTAAAAAAATGATCCTTTTTCTGAGGTTATATGTCCTTTCATAAGACAAGATAATAGATGGTGGTAGTTTTTACTGCCCTTTTTCATTAAAATTAACTTGGCAACCATGTTGGCCATTATACTGGTTCATGAAATGCAAGAGTCTGAAAATCATTGGACTAAGTGATCCTGGAGATCCTTTCTACCTCTACCATTCTGTGTATGTAAAAAGCACCAGCGTCATCTTCCCAGAGTTCCTCCCTGCTCCCAACCTTCATCTCTGTGTCAGCCTTGGCTCCAGGCCAGTATAACTGCTACAAGCCCTCCTTCATCCAGTCACTGCTGACTTGGTGTCTGGAATAAAGCACATCTGCGTGGCTGCCATCCTCACCTCCTTTAGGGCGTACATCAGTTTCTCAGGGAGGCCTTCCCAGCCATTCTATATAAGATTGTAACTCCCACCTACAACACACGTGCACGCTCCCTACCTTATTTTTCTTTTAGCACTTAACACTATCTGATATATTCTTTCACTTATTCTGTTTATTGTGTCTCCACTAGATGAATAAATGAATAACAGACTCTCCTGGATCCCGTCCCAGTGGTGATGAACCTTTCCTTCTGTCTCCAGTGCCCTTTCCCTGCTCCTTGTTTCTCCAAACCACAGACCTCCCCAACACCACTGCCCACATCCACATCCCCTGTCATCACTGCATCGCTCCCAGTGACCTCCCAGCGACCTCCCAGCAAAAAGACCTTTCTTCACCTGCACTCGCGTATTCACTTCCTGATACCAAAGGTGTACCTACTCCCGCCAGGCCCAGCAGCAGAGCCGGCTAAGAGCACACACTAGAGTTAGCCCAGATCTGGGTTCTGATGCCCACCTGAGTGGTCAACACCACACCGGCTCACCAGCTCCTGACGCTTAGAAAACAAGGTTAAGAAGTCTCGCCTTGGGGCTTCCCTGGTGGCGCAGTGGTTGAGAATCTGCCTGTCAATGCAGGGGACACGGGTTCGAGCCCTGGTCTGGGAAGATCCCACATGCCACGGAGCGACTAGGCCCGTGAGCCACAACTACTGAGCCTGCGCGTCTGGAGCCTGTGCTCCGCAACAAGAGAGGCCGCGATAGTGAGAGGCCTGCGCACCGCGATGAAGAGTGGCCCCCACTCGCCGCAACTAGAGAAAGCCCTCGCACAGAAACGAAGACTCAACACAGCCAAAAATAAATTAATTAATTAATTTTAAAAAAAAAGAAGTCTCGCCTAAGCCAGCCCTCTTCTCTGGTCCCAGGACCTTTACCTACTTTGAGAGGAGGACTTTGAGTCCCTGACCCCTTTTTTCCAGGCAGCTTTGAACTTGGCGGTGGATTTAATGACACAACTAGGCTAGAGGATTTCATGAGGTTTTAATAATAATCTAACAATACTGTTCAACAAAGACAACACACGTCTCTCTCTTACAGAGACGCAGATACACACACCTCTTCCACCCACACAGACTGAGGTAGAAAGTACACTGCCTGAAGCACAAAACCATACTCAACGGGCTGAGCCATGGCCCAGACCACGGGTTCACAAAGCACTTGGTTGAAAGGTCACCCCTTGAGAGAGGGGCAGAGGCCGGGCCAGCTGCACTAAGGCCTTGGAGGGGCTGACAGGGCTGACAGGCAGTCAGGCATCCCTGGCTTCCAGCCTGAGAACCTGCTCTGGAGTAGCTGGAGAGGGTAAGGGATGAAGCTGGAATGGCAGCTGATCTGCCAAGGCTAGAAGGATGCTTCTGACACATAAAAGGCCCTCGGTAAACATTTGCTGAATGAATTGAATGACTGGGGTGGGGCAGGGGAGGAAGAATTCCAGAGAACACATCCTGGAGGTCCTGGGGCCTTCCAGCCCGGGAGAGGGGAACCAAGGGTGGGACAGCAGCTCCACCAATTATTTTAGAGGTAGCCAGGGAGGTAAAAATACCAACACTGGGATGCTTTGGGGTTATACTTGTTTGGGGGGAAGGGAAGGGAGGGGGTCTCTTCTTTCCTCCCAAAGTGTTTCATACATAATTGGGGCCCTTGACCCTCCAGGGCCCAGCCCTTCTCATCTTGTTCTCATCCTTGAGGGCAGGCCTCTGTCTTCCTCAACTCTGGTCTCCAGCGCCTGGCACAGATCAGGCATCAAGTGCTCGCTGAGTGAATCAAGGCCCATAGCAGCATCAGGAGCTTATCTTCTATATTCTACCAACTGATTCCATCTGGCCTTCGGTCCCCTGGCGGGGTCTGAGCCTGCCTCAAAGGACACCATTCACCTCTCCCTTCCACGGCAAAGCAGCCTCATCCCTACCTTTGGGGAAAAAGTTCTTAGCCAAATGGGCCATGCGCCTGTTCTGAGGCAGCTGACGCCCCTCGAGGGAGCGCAGACCCCAGGTCCCGTCCAACTGGTCAGGCCCCCAGCGGCAGCTGGGGTGCAGCCAGCGGTAGTAGGCCAGCCGCAGAGCCAGCCCCAGGAGGAAGCAGGCGCCGGCCGCGGGCAGCAGCCTCTGCAGCAGGCACCCGCTGGGCAGCCAGGCGCTCTGAGCCACCCAGGCGACCGCCAGCAGAAGGCTATCGTTCAGGAGGAACGCCAGGTGGATGGTAGCACGGCCTCGGGTGCGGCCCTCAGCCACGTTGAACCAGGAGAAATAAAGGATGGTGGCCACCGTCGCCCGGTACAGCCACTCGGAGCAGGGATCTGGCATAAAGTCCGTGCCCTGAAGCCAGACCCAGAACAGCAGCACCAGCCACAGGCCCAAGAAGTGCAGGGCCACATAGCGGGGGAAGAGGGCTGAGAACAGGGCCACGACCAGGACTCGGGGCCACAGCAGCAGCAGGTTCCACAGGAAGTAGATCACGGAGGCACCCAGCCCCAGGAGGGGCTTGGAGGGGAGGCAGGTGCGCAGGGCCCGGTGGTAGTCAAGCAGTGCCCACGAGATACCCACAAAGGACGTGCAGATGCTGAGCCCTACGAAGAGGAAGAGGAGACAGATGAGCCCTGCGGGCAGCCTGCAGGCACTCCCCAGAGGCCACGGGTACTGCGGAGGCCTCGTAGCCACGCTGAAGTGGGTATTACGGCCCCCAATTTGTTGAAGGGAAAACTATAGCTGGAGAACAGTAAGTTCACACAACCCCAAACAGAGCTAGGATCCATATGGAGTCTGCCCTTCACCACAAACCTTTCCTTTTCGGGTGTTACCATGGTTATATTTCTCACGGATGAGAAGGTGTGTGACTTATACGCTCTCATCGGCACCCCTGTCACCTAGCATCTGGCACCCCTGGGCCTTGGCCACACCCTGAGCATCTTCTAGGGCCCTGTAACCCTTCCTTTCCCGGAAGAGCCCACGCTTTTCTTGGATCTGAAAATCAGCAGTCCAGTTCCCCCTTCTTAGTCTCAGAAAGGGAAGCAGGAAATCCCATGGGGTGGCGACAGGCCTCTAGCTGAAGCTGCCTTCCGGGGCCAAAAGGGATGTCCCCGTTATACGGATGGAACAGCCTCTACTCCCCTCCACTCTCAGACTGGGCCCTGGTTTTGATTTTCCAAGACTCGAAGCGTACAGTGGGGATCCTATCCCACCTCCTAGCCGCCCATCTTGGGCTAGAAGCACCAGGCCCTCCAACGAGGGCTGGAAGCATCTCTAGACTGCTTCCTCCCCGCCCCCCTCCTATCGCATTCAGTCAACAGATGTTCGCTGGGAACCTGCTATGGGTCAAGAACCCACTCCCAGACTGGAATCAGATCTGTGGCCTTTCTAACTACCCCACACTCAGGGTCTCGGCAGGGCTGATGTTCCTCCAGTTTGCCAGCATGCCGCATTCTCTGACCTGACAAGCTGTGCCCTTGGTATTAGGTAGACCCACGCCCTGCTTCCCCTGGCCTACTCCTCCTTACCCTGCAAGTTCTGGCTTGATTATCCCCTATAGTCACCCATCCTGACCCCACCCCACCCCACTCCGCTGTGCAGCCCCTATAGTACCCAACTCCTGTCTGGAGTCTTATCACACAGTAATTATTTCCTTATCTCTGAGCTCCTTCAGGGTAGGAAACAGATTCTGCTCCCCAGGGATCCCCCAGCAGCTGGCATATAACAGCAGCTGAATACATGTTTGCTAAACAAAAGTTGGGAAAACCTGTCTCTTTCCTCAATCCCCCACCCCCACTCTCTCCATACACACAGTGTAGACTGTCCCCATTTAGCCCTGGTCCTAGACACCCACTGCCTTCAAAGAGACAAACAAAAAACAGTCATCCCTCAGTATCCACAGGGGATTGGTTCCCAAAATCCGCGGATGCTCAAGTCCCTAATATAAAATGGCGTAATAGAGTCAGCCCTCTGAATCTGTGGATGCAGGACTCACAGACAGAGGCCCGATGGTACGTGCACAATGAGTGCTGTGTGTCCCAGGGCAAATCACTTCACCTTTCGGCATCTCTTTCCTTTTGTGTAAAATGGAGAGAAATGTAGCACCAAACTAGAGGTGCTATGAATGTGAGCAATGATGACAGTAAAGCACTTTCCTCAGTGCTGGCTAATAGCAGGCACTCAATCGTGATGGCTGCTATTACTGTTTTTTGTTTTTTGTTTTGTTTTTCAATTAATACTGCAGACTCAGATTAGCAAACTGAAAGGGCCCTTGGAGATTGAGTCCAACTCCCCAGCCTGTACAGCTGTGGAAACTGAGGCCAGAGAGGGGATCTCCAAGTCCCGCAGAGAGTGGAGGCAGAGCTGGGACTGGCTCCTTGGGAGGCTGTGCCTTGTACAGCAGCAGGTGTGCGAGGGCTGAGAAGGGGAAGCCTAGACCCTGAATCAGATGTGAGCTGGAGTCCTAACTTGGCTGCCAGCTGGCCTGTGACCTTGGGCAACTCCCCTAAAAGCCCTCCCAAAGCTTCTCTTTGCACAAACCTCTCCTGTGTTTTATGAGGCCACTTGCCTCTTCCTTTTCAGATCACTCCACACGCTTTACTGTAACTACCTGCTTTACAGTCTATGGTCCTGGCAGGCCAGGGGCTGTGTCCATCTCCTTATTCACTGTGGTGTTCCTAACACAGGGACAGGCACAAAGGTGCTCGATCAAAACAAAGGCACTCTGCATGTACAAAGGCGCTCAATAATTTATCTATTGATCAACAAGTTGCTTATTAGGCACCAGGCACCCTACACACTTCATCTGTTATCTTCAAAATAGTAAAAATTACACTTAAGATTTATTATGCACTAGGCACGAGGCTTCATAGGCGTCATTCACTTAAACCTTTCATTAACCTTATGAGGTAGGATCATTTATTACGTCCATTTATTTGTCCAGATGAGAACAAACTGATAGCTCAGAGAGGTGGAGTCCTTTGTCCAAACTCAAGGCTAGAGCATAACTTTGGATTTGAACACAGACCTGCCCGACTAAAGGACATTCTCCTATTTTCTAAGCAGCCTTTATAAAAGAGTGAAAACCTTTCTGACATTTGTGGGCAACTTTCCCAAGGTGTAAAAGGGGGGCTGGCCGAGGGCCTGACACTCACACTGGTAGTACTCGGCGCTGCCGCTCTGCAGCATGATGGCCAGCACCAGTGTGAGCTGCGGTGTCATCTCCAGGAAGGTCTCAAAGAGCCGCAGCATGCTGATGTCCAGGGAGAGGAAGTCGGCATAGGCCAAGTCGAACTCGGAGGGCACCTCCTGCCGCCACACCAGCAGCCCCTGCCGCAGCCCCTGCACGCACCTAGGCGGTACACACGATGCCCCGAGGGGCCCAGTTAGCATCCTGTGGCATTCCTCCTTCCCTACCCATCGAGCGAACGCAGACAGGCTCAAATCCTAGCTCATCACATACATGCTATAAGGCCTTGGGCAAGCGACTTACCTCACTGAACTTGTTTCTTCATCTGTGAAGTGGGGATAAATACAACAGCTATTACTTCTGCGGTGGCCACCATGCCAAGCTCATCACAAACCTTGTCCCATTTACTCCTTTACAATATCCCCATTTTACAGATGGGGAAACAGGACCAAAGAGCAAATGAGCAGTGGAAACAGGATTTGGACCCAAAGCTGTTTGAATTTGAAAGGTGTACTAGGAAATTGCCTAAAGTTATCATTCTCAAATTTTAGCAAGTGTAAGAATTTCTTAGGATCCTGTGGGGAAGGGAGCCATTGAGAGCTTCTGAGCACAGGCAAGACAGGTCCTACTGTACAGAAAGAGCACCCAGGGATCCATTTAAGAGGCCTGCCCAGAGTGATGGGAACAGACGGGGCAGAGTTAAGAGAGTCCAGAGGTTGGACAGACAGGCCTGAGTGATCCACTGGCACGAGGGGGGAGTGGAGGATGCACTAAGATCTCCCCCCGCCCAGAACTGATCTCAGTTGGCTATTGGGAGGTGAGGCCATTCACTCATTGCAAATTCATTCATCAGACGTTTACTGTCACTCCCCCTGGATGAACCTGACAACACACTCAGGGAGCAGGCCCGAGTTGGGCGGGGGGGGTCCCCCAGTGCCCTGGCAGAGGCCTCAGCCTAGTCACAGGCAGGAACAGAGACCCCGTTTTCTCAACCAAAGCTCAGTACAGTCTGTCTGACTCATGCTCAGCAGAAACAGAAGATACATGATGTAATTATAGATTCAGGGTTCATTGCGGGCTGCCAGAACTGTAATAACCGTGCCCCTTCGTGTTCACCCAACGTGTTATTGATGCCTGGACAGTCCCTCAGGCAAAACTGCAACATTCAAAGCTCCTCTCGCCCCCTCCTGGAGACTCAAGGCAAGATCTGGAGAGAATCTGTAAACATGGATTCAAGAGGAGATCCTGCCTCCGTCCATCCCATCCCAACCCAGACCACATCATGTCCTGACTTCATCACATGACTCTGACTCCTTCATTTCAGTTTCCCCATCTCTAGAGGGCCCCCGCCTGAGCCCAGTCCTACATGGCTCCAGGGACATGGATGAGTCAGACCCCATCTCTGCCCTCTTGCTTGGTCTGGGAGTGAGGGGGTGGGGCGGGGAGCAAGTGTTCAGGGAGAATACAACTGGGAAAGACAGGGTGGGAGGCACTGGTCATGAGGGAACAAGCGCTGCTCTGGGGGTCAGGGCTGCTGAAACTCCAGGGGGACCCAGCTGATCATGAAGCTGGCTGACACTTGCTGCCTGCTTACTCTGCACCAGGGCAGTTTACAGGTCTCATTCCATTTAATCCAGACACTGTGAGCCTCTGGAACAACGAGTAAACTGAGACCCAGAGGGGTCAAGTGACTTGCCCAAGGCTCCACCCACAGCTAAAAGCAACGGGAGGTCTGTTGCCACCAGGCACTGTGCGGGGAGCTTCCCCCTCTGCCCTTCACCACAGGCCTGCCAGCCACACCTATCTCTAGATCACTACCTCCTTTAACAGAGGAGGAAACTGAGGCTCAGAGAAAGGCAGGAATAAGGCCACACAGGTGGTAAAGCCAGGATTGGATCCCAAAGGGTCCGACTCCCAGTCATGCGCCTCCCTTCCCTCTCTGGGCCTCAGTTTCTTCGGCTGTGCCAGGAAGGGTACCGTTCATGAGCTCTGAGGGCTGTCAGCCGGATTTCTCCCTCATCAGGGATCAGGAGCTCACCTGTAGGGAGAGGTGCCCGCTAAACTACAAGGGGCTTAGTTTCCTCTCCGGGGTCCCAGTCCTCTCCTCTCCGCCCCCGTCGCGGGGTCAGGGCTCTCACCTGTGCTACCAGCCCAGCTGCAGGAGGTGACGTTGACTTCCGTTCCCCCTCCCTCTCCCCGAGGGCAGGGCGCTCACCTGTACAGGTAGCCCAGCTGCAGGACATGCAACAGCGCCAGGCAGTGGCCTGGGGGCTTCGGCGCGTGCGGGCTGGAGAGGTCGGCGCGCAGCCAGACCCAGCTGAAGAGCTGCAGCGCGACTGAGGCGAGGCCCAACAGCGCCAGCACTAGCGCGGCCCACAGGTAGCGACCGCTGAGCGCATACTGGCTCGCGGCCCACAGGTCGGCGCCCAGGTCGATCAGGAAGGCGAGGGTGCCCAATACGCCCAGGACCAGGTCCCAGAAGAGAGCGGCGCGTGGCGACCAGGGCATGACCCACCAGCCTCTGCCCCTCTTTCTCTTCTGGGCTCGGACCCGCCCTCCCGGCCCAGGGTCGCCTTCCCAGCCCAGGGTCGCAGTGGCAGGAAGGAGGCGGGCACAGCCCTCGGGGCCGCCCAGGACTCGGGCTGCGGGGCGGGACTTCCCCGTCCCGCCCTGTCCGGGGAGGAGCGAGGTCCGTAGACCCCGCGGTTGGGGTATCAGAGGTCCCACAGGCCCCTGGCCCTGCCGCCTGCCTAGGGATCCCCCCACTCTCACCCCAGCCCCGCTGAGCCCCGAGGGCCCCGAGGACCGCTAAGCCCGAAGACGGACCGTCCGAGGCGCAATGCCCTTAGCTTAGGAGGCTTCTAATCGCCTTGTTTTACATTCGAGGCTCCTGGAGACCCAAAACGGCGAATATGGCCCGGAGATTAGCGCCCGGGCTAGAACTGCGATGTCTCACGTCTGCATTGTTGCAAAACAAAACAACAGAACGCCAAGGCCCGTTCCGATCCCTGATTGAGGGACTTCTCTATGTTTGCCTCCGAGTCCGGGCCGTGTGCCAGGGGAGACAGAGGGCACTGGATCAACCAGGCGCATCTTCCTGGCAGCTCATTTTACTCGGATTATCCGAATAGGAGGAGGGGTGAACATTCAATAACTGGGCAAGGGAGTTACTTTAAACATGATTTACAAGTTAATAACAGAATAACATGCACGACGAGCATTGTGTTTGGGATAAAACATGAAACTTGAAAGAAATGTGCTTCTGGTGGGGCCCTTGGGGCTTCATTTCCTGATCGGCTGTCCTGTCCCAGTTCATTCTGCGGACGCCGGGGAAAGGGTGGAAAGTCCAGCTCTCGGGGGAGGTGGGGGGAATGCTCTCCCCATTTTACCAGGAGGAAGGCGAGCCAAGCCAATCAGCGGGCGGCGCCCAAGGTCACTGCACAAGCAGCGTGCGCAGGCCCAGCAGCGCCACTAGCAGGAGCGCGAGGCGGGGCGCGGGCGCGACGCCGGGGGCGCGCAGACAGGCGGCATACCTGTCGAAGGCCACTTCGCGCAGCGCGCACACGTGCTCGGCTTGGCAGGCCTCGTCGCAGGCCCGCGTGTCGTAACTGACCGAGTTGTAGACGTAGTAGCGCTGCAGCGCGCCCTGGTCGCTGGCGATGCGGCCCAGCGCCTCGTGCATAGAGCGGGCGCCTGCGTCGGGCACGCCGTAGGCCTTGGTCACCCGGTACTCGAGCTCCCAGCGCGGCTCACCCTGCGCGTTCGCCTGGCTCAGGTTCAAGAAGTAGGTCACCATGTCCTGCAGAGGGGGCGCGAGGCGGGCCGGCTGTTAGCAGCTGTCCGCTTCCGCCCCCAATCCTCCACCTTGCATTTGCCCCCAGCTTCTAATAGCTGTAATCCTCACCGCTCTTAGTTATTGAGCATTTACTAGTTTCCGGGTATGCTTGGCAGACATCCTCTGATTGAGTCTGATGAAGTAACTGCGCTTATTGTCCCCATTTCACAGATGACGAAACTGAGTCCTAAAGAGGTGAATTCACTTGGCCAGAGTCCCACAAGTGGCTGAGGCAGGATTGGAACCCAGCTTGTTTACCCCATGGCCTGTGCATTTTCTGTTCCAGCAAGCTCCCGGGTACCCAGAAGATTGTCAGTAAAAATTTGCAGAAAGACTGGATAAAACGCAATATAAAAGCAGTGGGATGGGGGCTTCCCTGGTGGCGCAGTGGTTGAGAATCTGCCTGCCAATGCAGGGGACACGGGTTTGAGCCCTGGTCTGGGAGGATCCCACATGCCGCGGAGCAGCTAGGCCCGTGAGCCACAATTGCTGAGCCTGCGCGTCTGGAGCCCATGCTCCGCAACAAGAGAGGGCGCAATAGTGAGAGGCCCGCGCACCGTGATGAAGAGTGGCCTCCACTTGCTGCAACTGGAGAAGGTTCTCGCACAGGAACGAAGACCCAACACAGCCAAAAATAAATTAATAAATAAAAATAAAATTTTAAAAAAGCAGTGGGATGGAGTGCCTGGCTGAGAGAGCTTATAGAATTGTGCTTTGATGGGGGCTTGGGCAACACCCAAGACCCTGAGTACTCAGGTGCATTTTCAGGACTAGAACCCAGAAGGGTTTATCTGTGCAACACTTTCCACCTAAATTTGCAGTCAGGAGAGGTGGGGTAAGAGGAGCTGCCATGGATGGATGGCAATTTCTTGCTAGGCACCTTACATTATTTCATTTAGTCTTCCCCGAACCCTGTGGTCTGAGTGCCCGTGTGGACGACGGACCACACTCTTAAAACTCCTCAGACCTCTTCTCCATCTACATTCACTCTAGAGTCAAGGCCCCAGGTTAACTCATGCAGCCCCTGGTTTTAAATGTCCTTTCTCAACACCCAGATTAAATCTCTGTACCCACCTCTTTCTGGAACTCCAACTTGAATACCCAGCTGCCTCTTCCCTCAGCATTTTCACCTGGATGCCACTTAGACATCCCAAAGTTAACAGGAAAGCCAGGCTTCTGATCTTCCTCCAAAATCTGCTCCTCCTGCAGTGAGCCCGTTTCAGTAGATGGCGACCTCATCCTTCCAGGTGCTCTGGCCAAAGCCTTGGAGCCCTCGTTGCCTCCTCGCTTTCTCTTCCACCCCTCAACCAATCCACCAGCAAATCCTGTCTGCTCTGCCTTCAAAATACATCCAGGATCTGGCTCTCCTCACCACCCACGGGTGCCACCCTGGCCCACACCACCATCACCTCTCAGTGGCTGTGGTCACCTCCTAATTGGTCCCCCTGTGTCTGCCCTTGCCCCCTACAGCCTGTTCTCCACCCAGCAGAATGGTGGTTTTCTAAAATTCCAGAGTCATCCTCATGGCCTGCATTACCTGACCCCACCTCCCCCCCTCCCCTCGTGACCTCCGCCGTGGCCTCGCGGGCCTCCGTGCTCCTCCCCTAACACACCAAGCGCATTCCCACCCTGGACCTCTGACGTGTTTTTCCTGTTCCTTCCCCAGACGCTCACATGGCTCACTCCCTGAATTTACTCAGAATTCAAATGTCACCCTATCAGTGACACTTCCCCGCCCCATCTAACACCACACACATATACACGTACCCTGTAACTGTCACCACCTGCCTCCTCACCCTGTTTTCTTTTCTCCTTAGCACTTATTTTGTGCCACACTTAACTTTATGTGTTTGTTTATTGTCTGTCAGCTCCAGGAGAGCAGTGACTTTTGTTCACTTATGTATCTCCTGAGCTTAGCACGGGGCCTGGCACATGGCAGAGGCTTAACACGTTTTGTTGAATACATTAAGGAATAATATTTCTTTGTCATTTCAGTAATCACAAGCACATCCCAGGAGGTGTGGGATTGCTCATTGAGTTAGGGGCCTGCTTGGCTGCAGCGTAGTCAGTGTAGAGAAGACCTGGCAGTGGGCCTGAGGTCACACTGTGAGAGACCTTGAATACCAGGCCAAGGAGAGTTACACTGTGAGAGACCTTGAATACCAGACCAAAGAGATCCAACTTATCTTGGGAGCATTGGGGAGCCACTGAAGGTTTTTGAGCAGGAAAGAGACAAGAAGTGCTTTAGAAAGATTAATCCCCTCCTTAGCTGTACCAGATGAGCTACAGCAGGGCAGTGCTGGAGGAGGGGAGAACACGTAGGAGGCCTTGACAATGATCCAGGGCAAAGGGCAATTTGGAGAAGAATTGACCTGACTTGGTGGCAGGATTTGGAGGTAGAGCCAGGGTTCTGATCCTGAGCTCTAAAAGGGTGGAAGTAACTTGACCTTCCTGAGTCTCAGTGGTCAGTAGAGGGTGGATTAGCTAGGGAAGGCAGTGATGTTATCAGGTCCCTCCTCCCTCCTCCTCTGGCCCCAGCAGACCCAAGGCTCCTGACCTGCAGGCTCAGTGTGGCTCGGTCGTATTCAAACACCCGGATGCCTGGATTGTTGGCTCCGTTGACCACTCCAGGTAACGTGGTTTTCCATGGGGTGACCCCAGGTGTAAGGAAC
This sequence comes from Balaenoptera acutorostrata, assembly GCF_949987535.1. Lineage (NCBI taxonomy): Eukaryota > Metazoa > Chordata > Mammalia > Artiodactyla > Balaenopteridae > Balaenoptera > Balaenoptera acutorostrata. The sequence continues at coordinate 22,135,662 of NC_080064.1, read as the reverse complement.
ATGACACTGACGGGGGTACCTTTCAAGAGAGAGTGGAGCTGAGAGGCTGGCGAGGGAAAGAGGGAGTTGGTCTGGCCGTTGCCCTTCAGGTTGGATACCTGCATCATCGTAGAACATCCGAAAGCTGTCGGTGTGGTGGTGCCCGAAGAACTGCCCTGCAATGACTCGATGATGCTTCCGGACCACCTTCAGGTACTCCTGGTTGGGGCCCTCCCGGAACCACGCTTTGTTCCGCGTCTTCTCAAAGAACCCCGGGGGCACATGGCCGATAATGTACACCTACGAGGAAGGGGTGCCCAGCAGGGGCTCAGAGACCCCTTCCACAACTTTTCATCTCTACCTCTCACAACCTGCCCGTCTCCCCAGAGGCAAGCAGATGGGCTCAAAGGTACCTCCTCCCCCATCCCTCTCCCAGGTGATGCGGCATCTCTCTGTACCCAGAAATGAATGTGCCACATGCTTCCCTCCCTCTGTGCCTTTACCCATGCTATGCCTGCCACCTGGAGCGCCCTTCTCATTTTCACTTCTGTAAATGCTACTCATGCTTCAAAACCCAGCTCGAAGCTCCTCCTGAAACCTTTCTGATCCTTCAGAGACAAGTCTTCTCTTCTTGGAGAGCTCAGGCACTGTAACCAAACCTTCCTTGCATGGTTGTGTAGCATATGTTGTGTGGTAATGTGTGTTCACGTCTTACATTCCTCGAGTCTCTCAGCTAACAGTGCCTGGGTCCTTGGTCCCCATTGCAAGAGGTAGAATGGGCGGTGGGGGCAGTGGTAGGAAGGGCAGTTAAGAACATGAGCTTTGGAGCCAAACTGCAGCTGGACACCAGCTGTGTGTCACCTCCCCGAGCTTCAGTTTTCTCATCGGGAAGGGCACCTAACTGGTGGAGATATGAGAGTTAAGTGAGATCATCCATATAAAGCACTTAGCAACATATCTGATGCATAGTGGGGGCAAAAGCACCGGCCATGAGATCCTGCTGGGATGCGCTGGTCAGAGCAGGGACTCAGGCAAATGAGACACAGGGTCAGTCAGCGGGGGCCTGCTAGCCCAGCAGACTAGACGGACACACCTCAAGGGCAGGGCATCCCCTTGAGGTCTAGCCCACAGTGTGACTGCAGCTGTGCTGGCCTTGGATTCTGGAGACTGGGGTTCTAGTCTAGGCCCCGCCACTTACTGTGTGACTTGAGACTGTCACTGCCCATCAGGAGCCTCGCATCTGCAATGGACTCCAGGGTCCCAGCCTCACAGGCTGTTGTGAGGATGGAAGCAGCCCCCTCAGGTGCCGAGCTGATGAAGGACCCTCTGTGATGTGGGCATCTCAAGTGAGTGGGTGAGTCTGTGCCAAAGTGGGGGACTTGTACGGGAAGAGACCCCAGGGAGGGGAGAGGAGGAGTGGGGAGCCCTTACCATTTCCCCAGCTCGGGACGCATTGGTCAGCACATCGTCCAGCCACTGGAACTGCTGGCCAGGGTCGGCCATGCCGGCCGTCTGCTCGTTGTTGCTATAGTACAGATTGGTGTTGAGGACCACGATTCGCCCAGCTGCGCTTGGCCCTGGCAGTTTCTCAGAATAGAAGGCACCTAGGACATCACAGCCAGGGGGAATCTGAAGGGGTCTCCAGCCTCTGAACAGACACACCTCTGTCCCACTCCACTTCACTCGCCCACCTTCTCCTTCCCTTGCGTCCTCCCTTCCCATCTTTCCCATAGGAGCGGCATCGTGGGTAAGGCCAAAGGCTCTGGAGCCAGGCTGCCTGGGTTCAAGTCCTGGCTGTATCACTTCCTAGCTGTGCAACTTGGGAAAGTTCCTTAACCTCTCTGTGCCTCAGTTTCCTCCTCCGTATAATGGGAATAACATGGAGGTGTGTTTGCCCCTCCAGATCCACTGTCAACCCTTCTCTGCTCAGCTCTCTGCCCCAGGAGCTGTGGGTTAAATCCATGGGCTTCTGTGCTGTGAGCTTCTGGTTGGGTTTGACCAATGGGGAGCCCCAACAGCAAGGGACTGAGGTAAGGAAGGAGAGGAGGTCAGGTCACTTTGGGATACTGTGTCTCCAAACCAGTGATTCTCAACCTGGTGATTTTATCCCCAAGGGAACACTCGGCAACGTCCAGAGACATTTTTGGTTTTCACAACTGGAGGTGTTACTAGCAACTAGTGGATAGAGGCCAGGGATACTGCTAAGCACCCTAAAATGTACAGGACGGCCCCACAACAAAGAATTATCCAGCCCCAAATGTCAACAGTGGCAAGGCTGAGAAACCTGGCCTGAGCTGAAGGTCACTGCCCCTACCTAGGATTGTTGTAAGGAGTCTAGCAGTGTGCTGAGGGCAGTTCCGGGCACACAGGAAATGCTCAGTGAATATTCTCTTATGATCCTCATTAGTGCTGTGGGGTTAAGAACATGGGCATTGGAATCAGCCCTGGATCCTACTCCCAAGTCTGCCTCCTCTAAGCTGGGTGACCTTGGCCGAGTGACTTGTGATGTTCAAGCCTCAGTCTCCTTATCTGTAAAATGGGGATAAAATCAGTCCCTATTTCATGGGGATGTTGTGAAGATGAAATTAGATCAGACCTTGGCATAAAGTGCTCCTTACAGTAGCAAATGATGTTAGTACCTTCTCTGAAGAGAGCGATGGATTCGTTACTGAGCCAGGGTCGCCACAGCTCTGCTACCTGATTGTAGATATTGTTGCTTCCGGCCGGGAACTGGTTTTTGGGGTGAAAGTCATGATTTCCCAAAGCAGCATAGACTTTAGTATCTGAGAGGAAAAAGAAAAATATAAGAATGTATATGCAAAAGTGCTTAGTGGAGTTAGTTTCAGCCACTGGCTATCAGAGCTAATAGGGAAGAGCTATAGCACAGATAAGAAAAAATACAGAGCCAAGCAGAAAACCACATTATAGAATCTGGCAGAACTTGGCTCAGATCTGGGAAGGAAGAGCAGTGAGTTCTCTAACTCCATTCCCCGCAGAAATTTCCGTGGTCAGAAATGAAGCATGAGATAAGGAGGAGAAAGCTAGAAGATCCAAATAAACTTCAGATCCATGATCAGCCAGTTGGTCATTTAGTGTGCCTTGTTCTTGTCAATTCCAGATCCATCTTACTGTTAGGGAAGGGGTCTGCTGCACCCTGGAAGGCCTTGGGAGTTTCACTCATTCATGAATCAACAAATATTTACTGAGCACCTAGTACATGCAAACGTGTAGACCTGGGCCCCCAGGCCCAGGCCCAGGCCCAGAGGACTGGCAGTGCGGTAGAGTTGATAGGCATTGAGTAATGGCTGTCACAAAAAGGGAAGAGCCACTTGCTGTGGGAGTGTATAACAGGGGTGGGAGTGGGGGTCAGGGGAGCCTCCCTGAGGATGTGGCCTGTGAATGAACCCAGGAGGGAGAGGGGAGCCTGTCAGACTCATTTCTTCCTTGTGAGTAGCCTCACTCCTGCTTTTATTTTACATCTGTGTCTGGCATGTAGTAGTTGCTCAATAAATATTTGATAATAAACAAAAACTCCTCTGAGCTCAAGGCAGGACCTTGCCCTTATATGAGCTTGGCTTACCCCAGGGAGTGAACTTGAACCAATGAGGAAGGCTGGCGCCTCCAATTCCTACTTGAAAAAAATGATTCTAACAAACCCTTTACCCTGTATAGCCTACAAGATCTGGAAATGCTAAGCTCTGCCAAAGGAGGAGGCCGTAGAATTCCCATGAGGAATTATTCACAAAGCCAGAAGTCATGGCTGTCACTGCCTGAAAGAAAACCTCACCTCTCTAACATAGATACAGGCAGCCATAAGAATTCATTTAAGGACTTCCCTGGTGGCGCAGTGGTTAAGAATCTGCCTGCCAATGCAGGGGACATGGGTTCGAGCCCTTGTCTGGGAAGATCCACATGCCACGGAGCAACTAAGCCCGTGCACCACAACTACTGAGCCTGCATGCCACAACCACTGAAGCCCGCACGCCTAGAGCCCGTGCTCTGCAACAAGAGAAGCCACCGCAATGAGAAGCCTGCGCACTGCCACGAGCCCCCCCACTCACTGCAACTAGAGAAAGCCTGCGCGCAGCAACGAAGACCCAATGCAGCCAAAAATAAATAAATAAATAAACAACAGAATTAAATACAGCTCTGATATTTATTTAAAAAAAAAAAAAGAATTCATTTAAGAGAAAACACAAATCCCTGGCATCCCAAAGGCAGATGAGAAGGGAGGTTATCTCTCCTGGTTTATAAGCAGATAAGGTAGGGTGTCCCCAGAGACATAAGAGAAGCCATTTTTGGCCTAAGCCATTTTGGGATCTAAGCCTGGCTACAATGCTTGCCCTTGAACCGATCTCAGTAACAATGATCTTAAAGGAACAAAAGAACAAACTGTTTTCAGGCAAGGGAAGTAACAAGGGCAAAGATAATAAATCAGTTGTAAAGACTCCCAGTTCTGTTTCAATGGTAAAGATTAGCCTGAAACACTGTCTTGAGCTGTTTGGCAGAATTTAAACCCCCTCAACCATGAGATCAACTGGAACCTAAGGAATGATGATGCTGACCTTTGCTGACCCTTGTGACTTCAATCAACTAAAGCTTGGACTCTGTCAACCTTTGCTCCAATTCTAAGTTGCATTCTCCTGCTCAAGCCCCTTCATGAATATGCATATATCCTTAGCTTAAAACTTCCCCAATTTTGCTGTTCAAGGACACACTGATTTGGAAAGATCCCTGGTGTTCTCCTTACTTGTTGCAAGTAATAAATCCTTCCTTCTCCTGATCTTTGGCTTGGTTGTGCCTTTTGGCTTGACACCCACCAAGAGGCAAACCCAGTTTTGGGGTAACAGGTTTTTGCCACTTCTATGTGTCGGGCACTGTTAGAAGATCCTTACAAGCCTAAGCTCCATGAGGGCATGACCTGGCATCTTGTTCACGGCCACATCTCCTACCCCTAGCATGCTGTCTCACCCGTAGAGGACCCTCAAATATTTGTTGACTGACTAAATGAATGAATGGATTACCTTATTTAATCCTCATATCAACCCTTTGGGCAGGTACCATTATTTTCCTCATTTTGCACAGGGAGAACACTGAGTGTCCGGAGGATGGCCCAGCTATAGAGCATGGCAGAACCTGAATTGGGACCTGGATCAGTTTGCCTTGCACACCTGTGTTTACCATCGGCCACGGTGGACAGGGACCAGTGTTCACAGTGACTCTGATGGGGGGAACACAGGTGCACGTGGCAGGAAGAACTCATGACGTGGAACCAAAATCTCAAATTTCAGTCCCTTCCTCTTCTCCAACAAGTTGCTTCAGCTTATTTATCTCTATGATAGGGAGTGTTCTGCTTGACCTATGTTGCTACCATTCTCAAATAAGATAATGCCTCATTTCACCTCTTCCAATGTGTTCATATTTTAACATCTCTATAAGTGGGACGTGTCTTACCATTGAGGCCATGAGAAAGTTCTGTGTCATACTTTAATGGACAGCTTTTTTTTTTCTTTTTTTTCTTTTGGCCACGCCATGCAACTTGCAGGATCTTAGTTCCCCAACCAGGGATTGAACCCGCACCCCCTGCAGTGAAAGGGCTGAGTCCTAACCACTGGACCACCAGGGAATTCCCTGGAGAACATTTTTTTTCTTAGAGATACATAAAATAATGAAACATCTTACAGCCAATGGTATCTTGGATTTAGGAAATTCAGTAAATGTGCAAGCATGTTATAAACTGTAAAATCTTATTTACACTTGTATGTCAGGTCATAGTAATAAAGCATTTTCTTATCCATTATTTCACTTTTATTCCTGAAGCCCCATGTGGAGCAGAGAAAAGAGTGCTCAGTGTTGGATCTAAGTTTGAATCCCTCCCTAGGAGCTGACTAGCTTTGAGCCATAGGTTCCCTATCTATACACTGGGGATAATAATACCTATTGTTGCCATGGGGGAGAGTGTCCTGGTTTGAACCTAGTAGTGACTTCTGCTGGAAGATGAAGTAGCCCAGGCATATCTGGGTTGGGTTGGGTTGGGTTGAGTTACATAGACTAGAAGCATCCAGGCAACTTCTTTGCACAAATTGATTTAGGTTGAGGGAAGGAGGTGTCAGAAATGAGGTTGCCTCGGGGACAGATGTGGGATGGTAACAGCAGCTCGGGGGCCCCTCCTGGAGTGGCAGTAAAAGTTATAGGTAAGAGATGTCCTCAAACCAGGATCTGCATCCTCAACCTTGCCTGTTTCCTTGACCCCAAGGCTCACATTTGTCATCAGTAAAAATGTGAGAGAGCTCCACTCTCCTGGAGTCTCCTGAGTCTGATTCCTGACAGTGAATGAGCTAAGGCATATAATATTCTTATAGGAGTGCCTGACACTTAGCCCTTGATACATAGATACATATAGTTGTTCTTGCTGCTGCTATTACTTATTTTTATTATCATTATTTCATATCTGGGTCCTGGGGACCCATGACCAAGAGCTTTAGAGGAAGCAGCTGTGCCGGAACCCAAAGGAGATTGGGGGATGGGGAGGGGGGTCCAAGGGGTCTGCTTTCACAGCTGTCCAGCTGGCAGGCTGAGAGCCTGATTCAGCCCCCAGGACCTTGTGTTTGGCACAGCCTGATTAAAGCCATTTTCAAGGGCCATTAGATGGAGCGCCCAGGCTGCATTCTCCCTGTCAAGTCCCGTGGGGCTGCTACCATAATCTCTCACAGTCCTGGCCTGCTCTCCCAGGCTCTGAAGTCCTTGGACTGCACCACGAAACAGCACTTTGGCTGGAAATCAGCATCTCCCCAAAGTCCCAGCAGCCGGGATGGTTTAAAGGCAGTAGATGGCAATTCCAGAGCCACAGCAGGACACAAGGGCTGTGTGTGAGCCCATGTGAGACTTACCCAGGGAAGATGCCTAAATATAATAGTAAATGCCTTGAGAAGGAGCTGTGGGTCTGCTGTTAAACTGTCAGGACAGAAGCCAGTGAAATGTCAGGCATTTCCATTATTAAAAAAGAAACAACAGGCCCAAAATGGAGTTACTTGTGCTAAGCCCCAGGTCAGCAAACCAAGTTAGGTATTAACCAAGTTAATACCTAACCTAACTGAAGTTTCAGCCTCTCCCAAGAATGTGACCTTTAAACAGTCAATCTGGAATTACTTGGTCAGCACTAGTGAGGAAATCTGCCTGATAGACACCACCCCTTCCCCTAAACGAAGGTAACCTTGCCTGAAACAATCCACTTTTTGCTAGAATCTTCCTTTTTCCACTGCCTTCTGTTTATAAAACCTTCCATTTGTACAGCTCCTTGGAGTGCCTTTCTTTTTTTTTTTTCTTTTTTTTCTTTTCGGCCGCACTGTACAGCATGCGGGATCTTAGTTCCCCGACCAGGGATCGAACCTGTGCCCCATGGAGTGGAAGTACAGAGTCTTAACCACTGGACCGCCAGGGAAGTTCCTGGCGCTCCTTTCTATTTGCTAGATGGGATGCTGCCTGATTCATGAATTGTTGAATACAGCCAAATAGATCTTCAGATTTACTCAGTTGAATTTGGTTTTTTAACACCATGAACAGGATTCTGTGTGTATCCACAGGCCGACAAACTCTCATGTTCCTTAGAGGGTTGTTGGAAGGTAAGACACAATCACTGTGAAGTGCCTGGCACGGGACTTGGCCAGCAGCCATCGTTGTCCACGGGTGAAGGTCGTTCCTCTGCATCTTGCTGCTGTTGTCGTCCCACTGTGCCAGGCACTGCCTGGGCATCAGGGAATGCTGTGGGGACCTGGGGCACAGTCTTACCTGGAAAGGCCTTTCTGATGAGCTCGGTCAGGTTCTCCACAATTTGCAGCACGGCCGCCTCTCCCAGGTTCTCGTTGGGCACATGGGGCGTGTCATCACTGCAAAACACCGCCGGGCAGCTCGGGAAGTGGCACAAGGAAAAGAAGGGACGGCTCTACCATAAGAAAAAAGACTGCAGAACTGGGCCTCAGACAGCTACTGAAGGGGAATGACCAGACTGGAGCTGGGAGTCACATGGGACAAAGTCCAAACCCAGGCTCTGCCATTGACCGGCTGTGGGTCCCTGGGCTGGTTGTTTAACCTCTCTGAGCTTCCATTAGCTCATCTATAAAATAGGGACAATAATGGTACCTACACACAGAGTATTTGTGGGACTTCAATAAAGGGGGAAAAGTATATATATAAAATGTAGTAGCTGCTAGGTTGCAGTTAATATGGTCTTGAGAGGGAAGCTCTGGGTTTCCAGTCTCATCTGCAAGCCCCTGGGGAGCTTGGGTTGGACAAGCCGTGTCTGAGTTCTGAGTTTCCCCAAGGGTTCTAAGGAGTTTGCAGCTGGCTTCAGAATATAGAATTCAGATCTACTCTAGTAGGTCAAGGACCTACCCCAGGACCATTTAGTCCCCCATGTTTGACAGACCTAAATTCCTGGATCCACCTTAGAAAGGTGCAGCAAGGTGGGGGAAGAAGTGGGAAAGGAGGTTTGGGGGATGCTAAGAGCCCCACAACTAAAGCCTGAGGACTCTGCTGGACCGACGGGGTGAGGCAGCTGCTGCCCAGAGACTCCCCAGGGAAGGTAATTAGCTGAATCGTCCCGAGACTGCTACTGGCAGCCCACGCTGGCTCACTTTGTGCTGGGTACTTTCTGTGTATTGTACCCTTATCCACTAATTTATTCTTCATAATAACCTACAACATAGGTTCTATTGTTAGTCCCATTTGACAGATAAAGAAACCAAGGCACAGAAAGGTGAAGAATCCTGCCTAATGTATACAACTAGACAGTGGTGGAGTCAGAGTTTGAACCAGTCAGCTTGGCTCCAGAGTCTATGCTCATATCCATTACGTCCTACTGCGATTCTGATACCTTTATTAGGGCAGTAAGAGGGGCCTTTTAGCCCTGTCCTCCCTGGGGACAGGCCAGGAATACGAAGAGAGAACAAAATTCCATTTTTTTTTTCTAGTTTGGAGCATTTAATTCTGTGTGATAGAAAACACATCCAATTTCTACAGGTTACCCCTCAGGGGATTGCAAAAACACATCCAATTTCTACAGGTTTTCCCCCAAGGGACTGCAATTCTCCCGGAGAGGTCCAATTTCTGAGAAATTGAAGAATTATGAAGGGTCCTAGAGGTCATCTTGTCCAATGCCATACACCTCTGCAAGTCCCAGAGATTTCCCAGAAAAATCATGCTTCTGTTAAAGGTCATGAATTTCCCAGAGGGATCAAATCGTTTAGAATGTTACGCATTTCTCCAAGGGCCCCTCCTCAGAGAGCAGGAGGCCAGGGTCATGGCCTAAATCTCACTCTCTCCTTAGATTGATTCCTGAGCCCAGGGAAGCCAGAGCTGCCCAGGCTCCTCCTGAGACACTGTCACATTTCTTAAGTGTCCAGCCTTGCCCCTCCCCCTGCTGACCACAAAGTCCATCTGAGGGTCATTCCGATCACTCCCATGTCACACTGAGGGACAGCTGGGGACGTCATGGGTTTGATCCCGCCTTACAGAAGTGTCCATAGAGGCTGGAGGAGGGCACAAGAAGCCCGAGCTCCTGCCAGCCCTCCTCACCCGCTCCCTGGTTCACCACTTCCTGCAGCAAGTCCTCCCCAATCCCGCCAGAGGGAGTCAGGTGCCCTGTGAAGCTCCCCCATCCACCCAGTGACCCTCTCTCCTCGCTGGGATATAATGGTCGGTGGCCTTGTCTGTGTCGCCCAGGAGACCATGAGCTCCCTGAAGGAGGGTCCAGGTCCCTATCATCTCTGTTCCCCCCGTCTCCTGGGGGTGAGCACAAGACAGGCTGACCTACCAAGGGAGGGAGGGAAGGAAGGAGCGAATGAGTGAAGGAAGGACCTCGGGTGCTGAGGGAAGTCAGAGGACTTCCAGCAGCGTCCATGGGTGAGCAGCAGAAATGGCATCTCTGTGGCCCAGCTGAAATCACCCCTCAAGCTCTCTCCACACAGAGTAGTGCTCTGACCATTGAGGACCCCCAGGGCCAGGGCAGCCGGGGGTGGCCCGCAGCTGACCAGGACACTTGCTCCCAATGCTGGCTCACCTTCAGCCCTCCTACCTTCTCCCCTCCCTGTATTTGGATCTCTGGGCCTTGCAGTCCCCAAACCCCGGTGGGAGTGGCACCAGTGTTCATCGACCCCCACACCCACCCCCGACTTAAAATCTGGGAGTTCCCCCCATGCCCAGACATGCCATGACCGTGTCCCCAGCCTCAGTGAGAGCCACATTCTGCTGAGGCCGTAAGACACAAGGTCAAGGGCACAGACCCTGGAATCAGCCAGGCCCAGGCTCCCCTGGACAAGCTTGGAGCTTCAGGTTCATCCTCTCTGCAACAGGGCTGGTGAGGACTAAGGGAGATGGTGTGGGGAGGGTGCCAGGCAGGCAGGGGGCACAGGCAGTGGCCCGGGGAAGGGTAGCTGTGGTGACGGCTCTCACCCAGTCCAGAAGATGAAGTCTGGCTCTGGCTCGATCTCCTTCATGGCGTAGATAGAGGAGTTGATAAGGATCCAGGGAGAATCGCAGAGGTAGTTACCCCAGGGGCCTGCATTGGGCACCGGCTGGGAGCCAGCGGATGGGCACACCTGGAGGGGGTCTTCAGACACCTTGTAGTCCCGGTCAAGGTGCAGGTCAGAGACGTGCCAGAACTTCCCTGCAGGGGCAAGGAGACCCTGCTCAGTGCAAGTCTGTCCCTGAGCCTGGATGTGGAGGGAGTCAAGGGAACCCTGGGCTGGGGGAAGGGAGGTTGCACAGGTAAAAGGAAGTTTTCTCCGAACCCAGGGCCTGGTTTTGCCCAGGGAGGCACTGAGCAGAGCAGAAGACAGGCTTGGCTCAGTCCCTGACCTCTGACCTTTGACAAAGCCCTTTCTATCTCCCCACCTCAGTGTCCCCAGCAGCAGCATGAGAGATGGACTGCGTGACCCTCAAGAATTCTTTGGGGGACTTCCCTGGTGGCACAGTGGTTAAGAATCCGCCTGCCAATGAAGGGGACACGGGTTCAAGCCCTGGCCCAGGAAGATCCTGCATGCCGCGGAGCAACTAAGCCCGTGCGCCCCAACTACTGAGCCTGCGCTCTAGAGCCCTCGAGCCACAACAACTTAGCCCACGTGCCACAACTACTGAAGCCTGCGCGCCTAGAGCCTGTGCTCCGCAACAAGAGAAGCCACCGCAATGAGAAGCCCGCGCAGCGCAAGAAAGAGTAGCCCTCGCTTGCCGCAAGCAGAGAAAGCCCCCAACGAAGACCCAACACTGCCAAAAATAAATAAATAAATAAAATTTTTTAAAAACCCCAAAACTCTTTGGGAGTTCTAAGCAGAGTGCTTGTTTTAAAGCAAAGGTGGGTTAAGCGCCCAGGCTCTGGAGCCACGTACTAGCTGTGTGACCGTGGGCAAGTTGCTTCGCCTCTCTGAGACCATAACTAGAGCCAAATCTTTTCACCAGGGAAATACATACAAAAATCTGACCTGGGAGAAGGCTGACACATCAAATGCATTGTAAGATCTTGCTGATCAATACCAGCAAAAACCTGGGGAATATGTGTGGAAATGGAGTTTACAAGTACGAGGCCAGAAAACAAGGAACGCAACTTCAGATTGGGTTGAGTTTCTTACTGTGGGTACACTTGTTAGTGACTCTGGATGCGGGGTAAAATGCCAAAAATCTCTGGTGTAATACAGAGAACAGAATCCAAAGAAACTGGCCATGTGGAGTGGCTTTATCATCTGCACTGAGCACAGGGCCTGGTGTAAGTGGTTTCGATGATGCTTGTTGAAGGAGGGCATTGAACAGGTTTGGTCTCTGCCCTAAATCCTGTTTCAGGCTAAAACACGGGTGAGGCCTGGAATTTCCTCACTCTCCACCATTGCTGTCACTTCCTCCTCCACTTCCTGTGTCACTCAGACTCAGAGCCAACAGTCAACACCCACCCCATCCCAGGAAAATGGGCCTGGGCCTGGGGGTCCCGCTTTTGTTGCTTTCAGAGTTGGATTAGTCAGTCCCCCACTCCCTCAAGCCCTCCCTTCCCCACTCCTCGCCACAGGACCTTCAGTGGGGCTCTAAGGCCTGAAGGTAAAGTCTGGACCCTGATCTCACTCCTTGACTTTTCCTCCAGATGCTTCTGAGCTTTTGCCCACCTCTCCTGGTCTAAACCTCAACTCAGGAAAGGATCAAAAACTTGTTCACGGGACTTCCCTGGTGGCACAGTGGTTAAGAATCTGCCTGCCAATGCAGGGGACACGGGTTTGAGCCCTGGTCCAGGAAGATCCCACATGCCACGGAGCAGCTAAGCCCGTGCGCCACAACTACTGAGCCCGAGCGCCACAACTACTGAAGCCCACGTGCCTAGAGCCCATGCTCCACAACAAGAGAAGCCACCGCAACGAGAAGCCCACACACTGCCACAAAGAGCAGCCCCCACTCGCCACAACTAGAGAAAGCCTGCGCACAGCAACGAAGACCCAACACAGCCAAAAATAAAATAAATAAATAAATTTATTTTAAAAAACACAAAAAACAAACGTTCACACTAAGTTGCAAATGACTGATTAAGCAAATCATGGTCCCTCCCATGGTCATTATATAGTCATCCTCACCACAGCCCTGAAGGGATTGATCATTATCCTCATTTTGCAGATAAGGAAACTAAGGTTCAGAGGTCAACATGCCTGAGATATCATGGTAAATGGTGGGGGTCCTCTGGCTCCCTGTCCTCTCCCAGGAAGACGTGATTGCTAAGGGGGTACAACCAGTGCCTTTTATTTTAACTACGTCTTTTTGTAGATAGTCTATGCCTGCATTTTAATTTTTTACCCAAACTGAGAGTCTTTGTTTATAACGGGGGGAATTTAAACTTTTCACACAAATTGTGATCACTAATATATTTGAGATTACTTCTACAGGGGCAAAATCCTAAACCAGAGGAAAGAAAATAACCTCCCCATTTCAACTAGTAAATGGGTAGAGTTGGTGGACTTTTCCCAAGCCTCTGCCAGAGGTGATGAGTGGGTCACACCTGCTTCCAAGCCTGAGGCCAGGCGAGGTTGGCAGTGGAAGCGAGAGGCCCTGGGCCCTTTTCTCTGGCACGTGGGTCCCTTGCCTTCTCTGCAGACCATGCAGAGACCATTCCCCTGCCTCAAGCCAGCTCTTTCTCAACTAACCACAGACATGAAGCAATTCTGCCCCTTTGACATCAGCCCTCAAAGTACTCAAAGTTTATTTCTCCACTTCAGAAACTCCTTGCCTGAGGCTCGTCAGCTGTTGGTTTGTCTCTTCCTGCAAGCTCTGGACTAGTCAGCATAGAACTGAAACTCCTTGCAGCCTCCCTCACACTTCCTATGACCTCTGAGTGCGTGCATGCATGTATGTGCATGTGTGTGTTCATGTGTGTGCATATGTGGGTGCATATGTGTGTGTGTGCTTTTTGTGTATGTATGTATATGCGTGTGCGTGGGTGCGTGTGTGCGTGCCCACGTCCTCAAAGGCCTGACTTCAGGAGAAGCCAGGAGAGTGGAAAGAATGGCAGAGAGAGGGACTTCCTTGGTGGCGCAGTGGTTAAGAATCCGCCTGCCAATGCAGGGGACATGGGTTCGAGCCCTGGTCTGGGAAGATCCCACATGCCGCAGAGCAACTAAGCCCATGCGCCACAACTACTGAGCCTGCGCTCTAGAGCCCACAAGCCACAACTACTGAAGCCCGTGCGCCTAGAGCCCGTGCTCTGCAGCAAGAGAAGCCACCGCAATGAGAGGCCTGTGCACCACAACGAAGAGTGGCCCCCGCTCACTGCAATTAAAAAGAAAGCCTGCGCGCAGCAACGAAGACCCAGTGCAGCCATAAATAAATAAATAAATAAATAATAAAAATTAAAAAGAAAAAGAAAAAGAACGGCAGAGAGAGCCAGAGATCCAGGCAGGGGCTCCACCTCAGGCTCCAGTCTCCTCGTTGTGGAGTCTGATCACAAACCCCTCCTCTGCTGCTTTGCCCAACCCCACCCACCCCCTCCCACCCCCTCTCCTCACAGGGCCTCTTTCCTGGCTCCTCTGCCACCTTCCCCAGTCCTCCCCAGGTCATCGCACGGCTGCTTTCTCCTCTTCATTCAGGCCTCAGCTTGAAGGTCACCTCCTCGGAGAAGCCTCCCCTGACTACCTTTGCTCAAGTTCCACTTCCTCCCACCCCTCTGGTCACTAGCCATGTGACTCCCCCAGTTTTATTTTCTTCAGAGCACTCTCACATATGAACTTATCTTGTTGGCTTGCTTGTCAGCCATCTTCCCCTTCTTCAGTGTCAGTCCCATGAGAGCACAAAGCCTGTCTTGTTCATCCCTGTGTCCTCAGCACCCAGAACAGTGCCTGGGATGTGGAAGATGCCCGTATAGTTGATGAATGAGCAAGGCTGTGGGGAGGATGATTGGACTGGTAAGCCCTCAAAGAATGTTAGCCAGGTGCCCTTCACATGCTCATCTCATTTCATCCTTGCAACCATTCTGTGAGGTGGGATTCTTATGCCCATTTCACAGATGAGGAAACTGAGGCTCGAACCCAACCTCTCTGACTGCAAAGCTGAGACACAATGTTGGCTCAGAGTCCCCGGAAGGCTTTTATAATACATCTATGTTACCCATAAAAGATGGGAGCCACAGGCTTCTATGGAGTTGGTCACAGAATATGAGGAATTAAGCTCTAAATATCATGTCATGGAGAAGAGGATGGGCACCTCCTGGAGAGGGAGGCAGGTTATTGGGTTTCTAATCCAGGCTCTTCCTTGTGTTGGCTGAGGACTCTGGGCAAGCCAGCTGGCCTGAGGGTGTTTGACGTCTGGCCTGCTTGTCTGTGAGCATCAAATAAGACAGTGAACAAGAAAGAGCTAGTCCAGAAGACTCTCAACACACCACTGTCCCTGGCAATTACCTCCGGGGCCAGGAGTGAGACTGGGAGGGTGTGGGGAGTTGGGCACTTTAACACGTTATCCTTTGGACCAGAGCTTCTCAAACATTACCACGCAGTTGCCTCACCTGGGGAATCTCATGAAAATTAAGATGCTTTCTATATTCATACTGCTTGGATATTTTACAGTAAGAAAGTATTCATATAATCTTTGAGTTTTAAGAAAACGTATACCAATCTTAGCTGTCATTGTTATTCATTAATTATTGAGACTATGAATAAATTTAGCATCAAATCCAGTGAGAAGTTGAGGGCACAGACCTGGGTTGGAATTCCAGCTCCAGTGCCCACTAGCTGGGTGAACTTACTCTGTGCCTGTTTCCTCATCTGAAATGGGGACAACAGCGCCCCCCAGCTTTTATGGTTATTGTGAGGTTTAAAATGAGAGAATATGAGAATATGCATAAGCACTCAGCAAAGCAAAGCAGCAGTTACTTTGAATTTGGTCCCTGGGGTGTCCTGAAAGTCCCCTTTCACCGTGGAAGGGAGATGGGACCAGGGGAGTGGCTGTGTCCTTCCCCTGCCTGCCCCAGCGTCCCCTCTGCTGCTGTCCTCTGCAGGAAAGTGCAGGTTTGGGGCCAGGACATTTGAAACAGAACAATGTGAAAACAGATCCTGTCCCCTCCTGGCTGGTCCTCCTTGAGCGGAGGACCGGTGGTACAGCACACCCTCTAGTTTTAATTCTGAGAGCTCATCTCTGCTCCCTGTGCCTGGGCAGGCAAAAGTCTCCTGGCCCTCCTCCTTCTTCACCAAAGGGGTCATCAGGCCCACCTTGTACACTGGGGACAACAGATACAGGGCCCAGGGCCTAATACTTTCGTAAGGCTCATGGAAATGTCTGAGACCTGAAAAAGAGTGCATTGCTTCCGAAGTTCAGAAAAAAACAAAAAAAAACTATGCTATCGAAACCAACAATCCACTTCAAATGCAATATTAAAAATGTCATTAAAAATCATATATATATATATATATATATATATATATATAAAATCATAGATAATGTGAGATACTTTTACTATGATTCATGATGGGGTGGAGGAGACTTGCAAAAATCATTCCTAAAGTCTAATAAGGTCTTTTTTTTTAAATTAATTTATTTATTTTTGACTGCATTGGGTCTTCGTTGCTGCACACAGGCTTTCTCTAGTTGTGGTGAGTGGGGGTTACTCTTCGTTGCGGTGTGCAGGTTTCTCATTGCAGTGGCTTCTCTTGTTGCAGAGAATGGGCTCTAGGCTCGCGGGCTCAGTAGTTGTGACTTGCAGGCTCTAGAGTGCAGGCTCAGTAGTTATGGCACATGGGCTTAGTTGCTCCGCAACATGTGGGATCTTCCTGGACCAGGGCTTGAACCTGTGTCCCCTGTGTTGGCAGGTGGATTCTTAACCACTGCGCCACCACGGAAGCCCTAGAGTCTAATAAGGTCTTAAAGTGTCTGAAAGGTGAGTTTGCTTATGGTTGGAGACAAGAAAAGGAAGGCATTTATTTAGCACCTACTGAATGCCAGATGCTGTGCCAAGCCCTCTGTCTATGTAGTTTCACAACAAAATTAGAAATACATTCTATTATTATACCCATTTTACAGATGAGGAGACTGAGCTAGTTAGTGGCACACCTACGACTCATATTGTATCTAAACAGAAATGATCACGGTGCACTTTGCCACAAGCTAGCTGTGTGACCTTGGATATTAAAAATATATATATCCCTTAAACTTTTACAGCACGTTGCAGTGTAAGTGCATGATCTCACCTAACTATCATTTAATATCTCCTCTGCTATTATCCTTATTTTATAGATAGTGAAATAGAGGCTCAAGGTCACATAGATATTAAAAGGTAGGATCTAGGCTTTCTGGCTTAAGGCAATGGATTGTTTTTGAAACGGCATGCATGAAATTTGGACTCAGGGAAATCTTGTTTTGAATCCTGGCTCCTCCACAGGTGATGGCAACTTGAACAAGAGATTTCCTCAGCTGAGCCTCAGTTTCCTCATCTGTAAAATGGGGATAACAATGCTAGTAGCAAAGGGGTGGATGTCCGGATGAAAGGAGTAATCTCATATGGAGCACGTGACTATGGAGTGGACAAGCCAGCCTGAGTGCTTAATCCCTGGGATACTCTGCCCCTTGGGCCTCAGTTTTTCTCCTCCTCTGTTTCCTCAAGTGTAAGATTCGAGTATTGCACAAAGGTTATCTGAAGGCCCTGCCAGTGATTCCATGACTTTTGTCTGTTATGTGTATAACCCACCATAAAGTGATGTTGGTCCCCAGTTCAGTCCTTCGGTTTCTCTGTTTGTTTGATTTTTGGTTTTTGATTTTGTTTTTTACAATAGGTCCTTGTTGGTTATCTATTTTAAATATAGCAATGTGTACGTGTCAATCCCAAACTCCCAATCTATCCCTCCCCCGCCACGGTTCCCCCCTGGTTCCCCCCCTGGTAACCACAAGTTCGTTCTCTAAGTCTGAGTCTGTTTTGTAAATAAGTTCATTTGTATGTTGTTGTTTTTTTTTTAGATTCAGATCAGTCCTTCCTTTCTGACACTAAGCGATAACCCCAAACACTTCAGTTATAACTCCTCCTCTGTAAACCACTACCCTCCAAAACACAGAGGGTTCACTTGTTAAAACCAACATTTCCTAACCCCTTGTGTTATCTGCATGGATTGCCCTCTCCTCACAGCAGCTCCACGAGGCAGACTCATTGTTCTTGGGGGAAATGTTTTCCTACCATGCGGGCCCATACTGAAAGGACTTGTGGGTTTCTCTGCAGTTAGAGGCTGAGGGATAAATGCAGTGTTGTCTCGGGCTTGTGTGGGAGCAGACAAAGCCAGCAAGCTGGTGCCCCACCCAAGCTCCTGACTAAGGATGGTGGAGGGAGAATCCCCACCGTTGGGTTTTTTTTTTTTTAATTTATTTACTTTTGGCTGCATTGGGTCTTTGTTGCTGTGTGCGGGCTTTCTCCAGTTGTGGAGAGCGGGGGCTACTCTTCATTGCGGTGCACAGGCTTCTCATTGTCGTGGCTTCTCTTGTTGTGGAGCACGGGCTCTAGGCGTGCGGGCTCAGTAGTTGTGGCTTGCGAGCTCTAGAGCGCAGGCTCAGTAGTTGTGGCACACGGGCTTAGTTGCGCCGCAGCATGTGGGATCTTCCCGGACCAGGGCTCGAACCCGTGTCCCCTGCATTGGCAGGCGGATTCTTAACCGCTGCGCCACCAGGGAAGCCCATAGAATCCCCACGGTTTTATGCAAAGCAGGGATGACTGCTATCTGATTTGGTGTCTCAAAGGTCTGCACTTCAGGAAGAGACTCGGATTCTGAAAAATCTTACAGGTGCTGTGGAATTCTTTTTAAATTTAATTCCATTTTTAGATTATAGACGTATACATTCCAGAAAGTTTGGAGAAAAGAGAAAAAAAAATAGTACCTATAAAACCCGCCATCCCAAGAGGAGCCATCAAAGGGCATGATGGATAAAGTGGCTGAGTACCGACTTGGTCTTGCCACTTCCCAGCTGTGGGATCTTGGGCGGGTGTTGTGTCCCCTCTGAGTCTCATTTTCCTCATCTGCAAAATGGATATAATGGTAATAGTACCTACTTTACAGGGACTATAAAAATCAAAGGAGGTTTTTTCATTTCATTTTTCAAATAGGTTTTAAAAGGACAACATATGTCAAGCACCAAGCACAAGCATGGCGTATCATAAGTGCTCAGAAAATAAATGTTAGCACTTCTTGGCTATTTTCCTTACTGTTGTTTGTGTGATTTTATTTTATTTTTTAAAATTATTTATTTATTTATTTACTTATGTGGTTGCAGTGGGTCTTAGTTGCGGCAGGAGGGCTCCTTAGTTGCGGCTCACTGGCTCCTTAGTTGCAGCATGTGGGCTCCTTAGTTGTGGCACACAGGCTCCTTAGTTGTGGCATGTGAACTCCTAGTTGCAGCATGTGGGATCTAGTTCCCTGACCAGGGATCAAACCTGGGCCCCCTGAATTGGGAGTGTGGAGCCTTATCTACTGTGCCACCAGGGAAGTCCCTCTTTGTGTGTTTTTATATAACATTATTTTATAAACAGATTGAAGATGTACAGCTGGGGTTCATGTCCAGACTCAGACACTTAACTAGATGTGTGACCTTGAGTGAGTTATTTAACTTCTCTAAGGCTCAGTTTCCTTGCTGATAATCTCTACTTCACAAGGCTGTTGTGAGGATATCATGTAAAAATTTTAGCAGTGCCTGCCACATAGTAAGTACTTAATAAATGTTACTTAATATTTTCAATTTATGGTATTATCTTGAAACTTTTCTGTCTGGTGGTTTTACCATAATCTATTCAGCTCTTCTATTGCTGTTAGCATTTTCCATTATAATAAACAACACTGCAATAAACATCTTAGTGCCTTTGGTGGCAGGGGAGATTCTTTTTAACCACTAAGACCCTGGGCTTGGGAAGGGGGTGCCTGCTGGCGTTTGGATTTCTAAGAAAACATATTTAAAAGTGAAACAGTGAGGGGGTGGAGATACTTTCAATCATTCCTAAGTCTCCAGTCAGACTGGCAGGGCCCTGAGTCCCCCAGAAGGGAACAGGGTCTCTGTGTCCAAGTAGACGGAGGACGGCCACTCTTGGTCTTCTCCCAAGCAGTCACCCTCCCAGGGAATGACACGTCCTCTCAGGGCATGTCCCAAATCAAACCGCCCTCTCCTCCTCCTGCATCTCAGCAAATGACAACCCCATCCTTCCAGCTGCTGATACAAAAACCTTGGAGTCGCCTCTGAGTCCTCCTTCTCTCACACCCTCCATCTGTCAACAAGTCTTTTTTTTTTTAATTTTATTTATTTTTGGCTGCGTTGGGTCTTCGTTGCTGCACACAGGCTTTCTCTAGTTGTGGCGAGTGGGGGCTACTCTTCGTTGCGGTGCCCGGGCTTCTCATGTTGCAGAGCACGGGCTCAAGGCACGTGGGCTTCAGTAGTTGTGGCATGTGGGCTCGGTAGCTGTGGCTTGCGGGTGCTAGAGCACAGGCTCAGTAGTTGTGGCTCACGGGCTTAGTTGCTCCGCAGCATGTGGGATCTTCCCGGACCGGGGCTCGAACCCATGTCCCCGGCATTGGCAGGTGTATTCTTTTTTTTTTTTTTTTTTTTTTTATTTATTTATTTATTTATTTATTTATTTATTTATTTATTTATGGCTCTGTTGGGTCTTCGTTTCTGTGCGAGGGCTTTCTCTAGTTGTGGCAAGCGGGGCCACTCTTCATCGCGGTGCGCGGGCCTCTCATTATCGCGGCCTCTCTTGTTGCGGAGCACAGGCTCCAGACGCGCAGGCTCAGTAATTGTGGCTCACGGGCCTAGTTGCTCCGTGGCATGTGGGATCTTCCCAGACCAGGGCTCGAACCCGTGTCCCCTGCATTGGCAGGCAGATTCTCAACCACTGCGCCACCAGGGAAGCCCGGCAGGTGTATTCTTAACCACTGCGCCACCAGGGAAGTCCTGTCAGCAAGTCTTGTCCTGAGTCAGACCATCTCCCAGCAGCCCTCCTCTCCCTGGATGATGGCAGTAGCCTCGTCACTGGTTTTGCTCCTTCTCCTTTACCAGGATGAGCAGCCATCCCAGTTTGCCCAAGACTGAGGGACTGCCAAGACGCCCAACTTTAAGTGCTAAAACCAGGAAAGTCTCAGGCAAACTGAGGTCACTTGTTCACCCCACCTTTACCCCATCACAGGCGCTTCTCCGTACAACAGCCCAAGGGTCCTTTTAAACTCACACAAATCAGATCATATCACAGCTCTGTCCCAAACCCTCTAAGGATGTCCCATTTCACTCTGAGTTCTTAAAATTGTCTACAGGTTTATACATGAGCTGCCACCAGCGCCCCCTGCCCCGTAACCCCTGACATCCCTCCCCACACCCTCCCCGTCCTCTCTGCTCCAGCCAGCTAGCCTCAGGCTCTTCCTCACACACGTCGCCTGTGCGTCCCGCTCAGGGCCTGTGCACTTTCCGTCCTATCCTGCTGGAATGTTCTTCACCTGGACGTCCACATGGCTCTCTCCTTTGCTGCCTTAAATCTCTGGTCAAATGTCACTTTATTCGACAGCTCTTCTCTGGCTATCCCTTAAGTATCTCCCCCCGCCACCCTCTCCACTCCTTTATTCTGCTTTATTATTCTCCATAACACCTGTTATTTCCTGGAATATGTATTTCTTTGTTCATGTGTCTTTCAGAGGTTTCTCCGGAGGTGAAGGAATGCTTCACCAGGTCTGGGACTTTTGTTTATTTCTGCCACGTCCCTGGTTCCTAGAATAGTGCATGACATATTTTTTGGTTTAAAATAATGTTTTTATTGCCCAGGACATTCTTTTTCTTGTGTCTTGATTTTTTGTTGTTGTTTGTTTGCTTGTTTGTTTTTGTTTTCTTTTTTAATAACTATAAATTCAAGCTTAGGAAAGATTGTCTTTGTCTTGAAAAACAACAAATTTTTTGTTTTTTTTTTTAATTTATTATTTATTTATTGGCTGCGTCAGGTCTTAGTTGAGGCATGCGGGATCTTTGGTTGCGGTGCGCAGGCTTCTCTCTAGTTGTGGCGTGCAGGTTTTTCTTTCTCTAGTTGTGGCACGCAGGCTCCAGGGCACATGGGCTCTGTAGTTTGTGGCACGCGGGCTTCTCTAGTTGAGGCGCGGGAGCTCAGTAGTTGTGGCGCATGGGTTTAGTTGCCCCGCAGCATGTGGGATCTTAGTTCCCTGACCAGGGATCAAACCTGCATTCCCTGCATTGGAAGGTGGATTCTTTACCACTGGACCACCAGGGAAGTCCCAAACAACAAAGTTTTTATATCATTTGCTAACCTGATCTCGTTGTTGTTGTTGTTGTTTTTAACATCTTTATTGGCATATAATTGCTTTACAATGTTGTATTAGTTGCTGCTGTATAACAAAGTGAATCAGCTATATGTATACATATATCCCCATATCCCCTCCCTCTTGCGTCTCCCTCCGACCCTCCCTATCCCACCCCTCTAGGTGGTCACAAAGCACAGAGCTGATCTCCCTGTGCTATGCAGCTGCTTCCCACTAGCTATCTATTTTACATTTGGTAGTGTATATATGTCCACGCCACTCTGTCACTTCGTCCCAGCTTACCCTTCCCCCTCCCCATGTCCACAAGTCCATTCTCTATGTCTGCATCTTTATTCCTGTCCTGCCGCTAGGTTCTTCAGGACCGTTTTTTTTAGATTCCGTATATGTGTGTTAGCATATGGTATTTGTTTTTCTCTTTCTGACTTACTTCACTCTGTATGATAGTCTCTAGGTCCATCCACCTCACCACAAATAACTCAATTTCATTTCTTTTTATGGCTGAGTAATATTCCATTGTATATATGTGACACACCTTCTTTATCCATTCATCTGTTGATGGACACTTAGGTTGCTTCCATGTCCTGGCTATTGTAAATAGTGCTGCAATGAACATTTTGGTACACGTCTCTTTTTGAATTATGGTTTTCTCAGGATATATGCCCAGTAGTGGGATTGCTGGGTCATATGGTAGTTCTATTTTTAGTTTTTTAAGGAACCTCCATACTGTTCTCCATAGTGGCTGTATCAATTTACATTCCCACCAACAGTGCAAGAGGGTTCCCTTTTCTCCACACCCTCTCCAGCATTTATTGTTTGTAGATTTTCTGATGATGCCCATTCTGACTGGTGTGAGGTGATACGTCATTGTGGTTTTGATTTGCATTTCTCTAATGATTAGTGATGTTGAGCATCCTTTCATGTGTCTGTTGGCAATCTGCATATCTTCTTTGGAGAAATGTCTATTTAGGTTTCTGCCCATTTTTGGATTGGGTTGTTTGTTTTTTTGATATTCAGCTGCATGAGCTGCTTGTATATTTTGGAGATTAATCCTTAGTCAGTTCCTTCGTTTGCAAATATTTTCTCCCATTACGAGGGTTGTCTTTTCGTCTTGTTTATGGTTTCCTTTGCTGTGCAAAAGCTTTTAAGTTTCATTAGGTCCCATTTGTTTATTTTTGTTTTTATTTACATTTCTCAAGGAGGTGGGTCAAAAAGGATCTTGCTGTGATTTATATCATGGAGTGTTCTGGGTATGTTTTCCTCTAAGAGTTTTATAGTGTCTGGCCTTACATTTAGGTCTTTAATCCATTTTGAGTTTATTTTTGTGTATGGTGTTAGGGAGTGTTCTAATTTCACTCTTTTACATGAAGCTGTGCAGTTTTCCCAGCACCACTTATTGAAGAGGCTGTCTTTTCTCCATTGTATATTCTTGCCTCTTTTGTCAAAGATAAGGTGACCATATGTGTGTGGGTTTATCTCTGGGCTTTCTAGCCTGTTCCATTGATCTATATTTCTGTTTTTGTGCCAGTACCATACTGTCTTGATCACTGTAGCTTTGTAGTATGGTCTAAAGTCAGGGAGTCTGATTCCTCCAGCTCCGTTTTTCTTTCTCAAGATTGCTTTGGCTATTCGGGGTCTTTTGTGTTTCCATACAAATTGTGAAATTTTTTGTTCTAGTTCTGTGAAAAATGCCATTGGTAGTTTGATAGGGATTGCATTGAATCTGTAGATTGCTTTGGGTAGTATAGTCATTTTCACAATGTTGATTCTTCCAATCCAAGAACATGGTATATTGCTCCATCTGTTTGTATCATCTTTAAATTCTTTCATCAGTATCTTATAGTTTTATGCTTACAGGTCTTTCGTCTCCTTGAGTAAGTTTATTCCTAGGTATTTTATTCTTTTAGTTGCAATGGTAAATGGGAGTGTTTCTTTAATTTCTCTTTCAGATTTTTCATCATTAGTGTATAGGAATGCAAGAGATTTCTGTGCATTAATTTTGTATCCTGCAACTTTACCAAATTCATTGATTAGCTCTAGTGGTTTTCTTGTAGCATCTTTAGGATTCTCTATGTATAGTACCATGTCATCTGCAAACAGTGACAGTTTTACTTCTTCCTTTCTGATTTGGATTCCTTTTATTTCTTTTTCTTCTCTGATTGCTGTGGCTAAAACTTCCAAACTATGTTGAATAATAGTGGTGAGAGTGGGCAACCTTGTCTTGTTACGGATTTTAGAGGAAATGGTTTCAGTTTTTCACCATTGAGAAGGATGCTGGATGTGGGTTTGTCATATATGGCCTTTATTATGTTGAGGTAAGTTCCCTCTATCCTACTTTCTGGAGGGTTTTTATCATAAATAGGTGTTGAATTTTGTCAAAAGCTTTTTCTGCATCTATTGAGATGATCATATGGTTTTTCTCCTTCAGTTTGTTAATATGGTGTATCACATTGATTGATTTGTGTATATTGAAGAATCCTTGCATCCCTGGGATAAATCCCACTTGATCATGGTGTATGATCCTTTAATGTGCTGTTGGATTCTGTTTGCTAGTATTTTGTTGAGGATTTTTGCATCTATGTTCATCAGTGATACTAGCCTGTAGTTTTCTTTTTTGTGTGACATCTTTGTCTGGTTTTGGTGTCAGGGTGATGGTGGCCTCGTAGAATGAGTTTGAGAGTGTTCCTCCCTCTGCTATATTTTGGAAGAGTTTGAGAAGGATAGGTGTTAGCTCTTCTCTAAATGTTTGATAGAATTCACCTGTGAAGCCATCTGGTCCTGGGCTTTTGTTTGTTGGAAGATTTTTAATCAGAGTTTCAATTTCAGTGCTTGTGATTGGTCTGTTTATATTTTCTATTTCTTCCTGGTTCAGTCTTGGAAGGTTGTGTTTTTCTAAGAATTTGTCCATTTCTTCCAGGTTGTCCATTTTATTGGCATATAGTTGCTTGTGGTAATCTCTCATGATCCTTTGTATTTCTGCAGTGTCAGTTGTTATTTCTCCTTTTTCATTTCTAATTCTATTGATTTGAGTCTTCTCCCTTTTTTTCTTGATGAGTCTGGCTAACTGATCTCGTTTTAAGAGAGAGATAGGAGTTATCTTGCAAGGGTAAAATTTATACCATGAATGATGTAGGTCAAAGCCTGGTGGTACTAAGACCTACATTGTTGACAAAATTATAATCTGCTGGTGGCATTTGCGGAAAAGAAGCCCTTGCAAATTTCTAAACAACAGTAAACTCTGTTAGGAAATTCTAAAGTGTTTTATAGGTCAAAAAGGGAATGAGGGTACTTCCCTGGTGGTGCAGTGGTTAAGACTCTGCACTCCCAATGCAGGGGGCCTGGGGTTCGACCCCTGGTCAGAGAACTAGATCCCACATGTATGCTGCAACTAAGAGTTCACATGCCACAACTAAGGAGCCAGCATGCTGCAACTAAGGAAGCCTGCGAGCTGCAACTAAGGAGCCCGCCTGCCGCAACTAAGACCCAGCATAAATAAATAAATAAATAAATAAATAAATAAATAAATAAATAAATAAATAATTTTTTTTTAAGAAAGGGAATGAGGTTAGTAAAATGCCTCAACAGAGTTTGAATAAAATACTGGATTTGAGAGCTACTCAACCAATATTTTTTTAATGAATTCATGAATCTTCCTGCCACCTTCTACCTCTACCAACTGGCTGGCTCTTACGTACCCACACCTCTGAACAATGTCAATGTCCCTCCTGTGGCCAGCTGTCACCCCCACTTAAAATCTCAGGCTCAAACAGCACCTCCACCACCCACTAACCCTCTCACCCAGCCTCCCCCGCCTAGCTCCCTGCCTTGCTAGTTTTATCAGCATTTTCAGCTTTCTCTGAGCAGCTTCCAGCAGCCCTAGACCCTGAGTTCATAGTACCAAACAGGGAGATCACAGGCATTCGCAGTGCCTACCTTGTCCAGCCCTGGTGATTCCCCAGTGGGCCAGGAAAATCAGCAGCTCGGGCAGCCTCATCCTGGGGGCTCGCCTCATGGGAGCCATCAGGTTCTCCTGGAGCAAGTGTTCGAGCCACAGGCTTCCCAACTAGGTGTTGGTGGCCACGCACCAGAGCAGAACTTCCTGTCCTGTCACTGAGTGTTCCCAGACAGTGGAGGCATTTGGCTCCTCTGACTTTTCTTCCTGTGCCCAGCAGGGTGTGAGCAGGGTTTGCCCAAGGAGCTGTACCTGCCAGGACTTTGGACTCTCAAGTAGGAAGCAGCACCAGTCCCGCCAGTTCCTCAGAGAATGTTGGTACAGCCAACAACTGGATTCTCCAAGAAACTCACTCAACCCCACCCAATGACAGGCAAATAACTACTTTTGAAGCTTTCATGTTGCCCCACCCCAGCAGAACAAACATACCGTATAAAATGTCAGGCCTTTGCCATCAAAGGAACATAACTGCTTGTTGGAGATCAAGATGCTTGACCACAGACGAACCAAGACTAAGAGTCATCTGCTCATTTATGCTGGAAACCATGTCCCATGGAGATAGAGGAGACCCAAGGCCACTCTGCCCTCAAGAGGGAGAAGTAAGCCCCTGGACTGCCGTTCAGTGTATTAGGTGGCTTGACAAGCCCAGAGGAGGGAGCTAACCCTCTGAGGAAAGTGAGAGGGCTTTCTGGGAGGAGGTGACACAGGCTTCATCTCTTCTTTCATTATGGAAATTGACAAACATAAATAAAAGTAGAGAGAATAGTGTAAGGAACCCACAGTACCCATCCTCCAGCAACAGCAGTTAGGAACTCATGGCCAATCTTACTTCAGCTGTACCCCCACCCCAACCCTGATGGATTATTTTAAAGTCAAGTCCAGAGATCATATCATTTTGCCCATAAACACTTTAGTATATATCTCTAAAAGATAAGGATTCTCTTTTTCTAACCCAATGATAATACCATAGCAGACCTAAAAAATAATAATGTTGCCAACCTGGGATCCCTGGACTCTTCAATCAACAGAAATTCATGAGACTGGATGAGAATTTCAGGCAAGGCTTTACTGGGACTCGTGCTGCAGCATGAGGGAGGAAAACAAGAAACAGATGCCCTTGCTTGCGCTCCAAGGAGGAGGGCTGGCTCTTTAAATGGGATGAGGGTAGGGGCGGATCAGTGGGTCGGGCTGGAGGGGTGGTTAGATGATCTGCCCATCCCTTGGTGGTGCTATGTGTGGGGATCATGAGTAGTACCCTGATTTTGCTCCCAGCACCTCAGAAGTGGCAGTTGGTTTGTGGCCTTTTTGTATCTTATTGTTCATAATTGCCCCAACTGCTCATGTTTGCAGTGGTTTTTAGCCCCTTATAGGTTCTTTGTCTTCTGTTGCTCAAGGAGACATTTGCCCTGGTGCAAGTGAAAGCACTCCCATAGAGGGTCCCAGGTCCCAGCCTATCTCAATAGTAATTCCTTACTACCACCAGGTAGATACTTGGTCAATGTTTAAACTTCCCTGATTGTCTCATAGTACTTTTTTTTACAATTGGTTCGTTCAAATCAGGATCCAAACCAGGTCCACACATTGCATGCGGTTGATGTGTCTCTTAAGTCTCTCTTTAATGTTAGGCCTCTCTCCCTCCCCGCTTTTGCTTGTTCTTTGTCAGTGGAACCAGGTCATTTGTCCTATGAAATTTCCCACATTCTGGAGTATTTGGCTGATTGTTTCTTCGTGGTATCATTTAAGTTAGTCTTCTGTCCCCCATATTTCCTATAAACTGGTAGTTAGATCTAGAGGTTTGATGACATTTAGATTTGATTTTTTTTGGCAAGATGACGTCTCATGTGGTCTTGTGTCCTACCTGCTGCATTGCATTGCAAGGCACATAATTGTATGCTTGTCCCACCAGCTTAATCTTAACATACAGGCATACCTCGGAGATATCGCGGGTTCAGTTTCAGACCACCACGATAAAGCGAATATCAAAATAAAGCAAGTCACAGACTTCCCTGGTGGCGCAGTGGTTAAGAATCCGCCTGCCAATGCAGGGGACACGGGTTCAAGCCCTGGTCCGGGAAGATACTACACGCCGTGGAGCAACTAAGCCCATACGCCACAACTACTGAGCCTGTGCTCTAGAGTCCGTGAGCTACAACTACTGAGCCCATGAGCCACAACTACTGAAGCCCACGTGCCTAGAACCCGTGCTCCACAACAAGAGAAGCCACCGCAATGAGAAGCCTGTGCACCGCAACGAAGAGAAGCCCCCGCTCACCGCAACTAGAGAAAGCCCACGCGCAGCAACTAAGACCCAACACAGCCAAAAATAAATAAATAAATAAATTTATTAAAAAATAAAAAAATAAAGTCACATGAATTTTTTTGTTTCCCAGTGCATGTAAAAGTTATGTTTACACTATACTGTAGTCTACTAAGTGTGCAATAGCATTATGTTTAAAAAATGTACATGCCTTAATTTAAAAATATTTTATTGCTAAAAAATGCTAACCATCATTTGAGCCTTCAGTGGGTTGTAATCTCTTTGCTGGAGGAGGATCTTGCCTCCATGTTGATGGCTGCTGACTGATCAGGGTGGTGGATGCTGAAGGCTGGGGTGGCTGTGGACATTTCTTTTTATTTATTTATTTATTGTTGGCTGTGTTGGGTCTTCGTTGCTGCATGCAGACTTTCTCTAGTTGCAGCGAGTGGGGACTACTCTTCGTTGCCCTGCATGGCCTTCTCATTGTGGTGGCCTCTCTTGTTGCAGAGCACAGGCTCTAGGCACGCAAGCTTCAGTAGTTGTGGCACGTGGGCTCAGTAGTTGTGGCACACGGGCTTAGTTGCTCCACGGCATGTGCGATCTTCCTGGACCAGGGCTCGAACCTGTGTCCCCTGCATTGGCAGGTGGATTGTTAACCACTGAGCCACCAGGGAAGTCCCTGTGGCAATTTCTTAAAATAAGACAATAATAAACTTCGTCTCATCAATTGACTCTTCCTTTCACTTGAATACTTAGAGGCCATTGTAGGGTTATTAATTGGCCCAGTTTCAATATTGTTGTCAGAGAATAGGGAGGCTAAAGGAGAGGGAAAGAGATGGGGAAGCAGCTGGTCAGTGGAGCAGTCAGAACACACACAACATTTATGGATTAAGTTCTCTGACTTAACAGGGGCACGTTTCGTGCCACCCCAAAACAATTACAATAGTAACATCATCAAAGATCACTTATTACCACAGATCACTGTAACAAATATAATGATAATGAAAATGTTTGAAATATTGTGAAAATTATCAAAATATGACACAGAGACACGAACTGACAAATGCTGTTGGACAAATGGCACCAATAGACTTGCTTGACGCAGGGCTGCCAAACACCAATTTGTAAAAGACTCATCATCTGCAAAGTGCAATAAAGTGAAGCACAAGAAAATGAAGTCTGCTTGCATTTCTCCAAAGAAGACATACAGATGGCCAAGAGGCACATGAAAAGATGCTCAGCATCACTAAGTATTAGAGAAATGCAAATCAAAACTACAATGAGGTATCACCTTACACCAGTCAGAACAGCCATCATCAAAAAGTTTACAAACAATAAATGCTGAAGAGGGTGTGGAGAGGAGGGAACCCTCCTGCACTGTTGGTGAGAATGTAAATTGGTACAGCCACTATGGAGAACAATATGGAGGTTCCTTAAAGAGCTATGATTAGAGCTACCATATGATTCAGCAATCCACTCCTGGGTATATATCTGGAGAAAACAGTGGTTCAAAAGGATACATGTACCCTGATGTTCACTGCAGCACTGTTTACAATAGCCAAGACATGGAAGCAACCTAAAGGTTCATCGACAGAGGAATGGATAAAGATGTGGTACATATATACAATGGAATATTACTCAGCCATTAAAAAGAATGAAGTAATGCCATTTGCAGCAACATGGATGGACCTGGAGATTATCATACAAAGACAAATTATCATGTGATATCACTTATATGCAGAATCTAAAAAAATGATGCAGATGAACTTATTTACAAAACAGAAACACTCACAGAGTTAGAGAACGAATTTATGGTTACTGGGGGAAAGGGCGTGGGGGGAGATATAGATTGGGAGTTTGGGATTGACATGTACACACTACTATATTTTAAATAGATAACAGACAAGAACCTATGGTATAGCACAGGAAACTCAGCTCAACATTCTGTAATAACCTAAATGGGAAAAGAATTTGAAAAAGAATGGATACTTGTATGGGTATAACTGAATCACTTTGCTGTAAAACTGTGACTAACACATCATTGTTAATCAACTATACTCCAATATAAAATAAAAAATTTTCAAAACAGGAGGCCTGCCTGTACAAGTAAGAGTTAGCCAGAAGAAGGAGAAAATGGGGAAGAGGGTATTCCAGGAAGAAGAAACAACTCCCGCTAAGAGTTGCTGGAACATCCCAGGGAGCTGTGTTGGGTGATACTGGGGCTTGGGGTGCTGAACCGGGGCAGCAAGCAGGAGCCAAGCCATGCTCAGTGGTTTGAGCTGAGAGCTGTGGGGAGCCATGGAAGAGTCTTAACTAGGGGAGAGACACAACCAAATTAGCATCTTAGAAAGACGCACTGGCTCTGTAGAAGATGGTTGCTCTAGGAGACCAGCAAGGAGGCAGAGTAGTCCTAGAGAAAAGCGATGAGGGTCTAACGAGGGAGTGAGTAACTCGTAGTAGAGTGGAATTAATAGACTGTAGCAGGGGAATTGTTCTGTTAATTTATGTTCTCCCTGTATCTTTTTTGAAAACCTGATCTAAGCAGGTAGTAGAGATCCCCTCCCTTGGGGGAGGCTGTGGCCAGGTAGAAGGCCACAGCTTCTCGAAGACAGCCACCTCCAGATTTTGTCCTCTAGAAAGTGGAAGGGAAGAACCTATAAGAGAAGGGAGACTGGCCCAACCATTGAAGCAGAGGGAGGTTGCTGGGTTCCAAAAGTGTCAAGGTGTCCAGGAGGAAGCCGGTCTTCAGACGTGAAGTCTGAGACATTTACTTGGGTTCAATAAATATCCAAAGTCTATTAGCTTCTAGGCCCTAGGGACACAGAGGTGAGCAAAACAAAGCCTCTACTCTCATGGAGCTTACATTCAGCAAAAAAGGACATTACACAAACTAATCAACAAGGCTCCCAGCCTGGCAAAGCCCTGGGGTCAGAGTCACAGCAGAACCTCTGGCCCCTCAGAACCGTACAAGTCTAGCCGCTGACTATATCAGCAGGATCCATAGACAACTAAAGACTAAAGCTCCAAGAAGACACACGGATGGCTAACAGGCACAGGAAAAGATGCTCAACATCACTAATTATTAGAGAAATGCAAATCTAAAGCTCAATGAGGTATCATCTCACACTGGTCAGAATGGTTATCAACAAAAAAATCTACAAATAGGGACTTCCCTGGTGGCGCAGTGGTTAAGAATCCGCCTGCCAATGCAGGGGCACGGGTTTGAGCCCTGGTCTGGGAAGATCCCACATGCCGTGGAGCAACTAAGCTTGTGCACCACAACTACTGAGCCTGCACCCTAGAGCTCGCGAGCCACAAGTACTGAGCCCTCGTGCCACAACTACTGAAGCCTGCGAGCCTAGAGCCCATGTTCCGCAACAAGAGAAGCCACCGCAATGAGAAGCCCGCGCACCACAAGGAAGAGTACCCCCTGCTCGCCATAACTAGAGAAAAGCCTGCACGCAGCAACGAAGACCCTACACAGACAAAAATAAATAAATAAAAATTTTTTTTAAAAATTTTATTTATTTATTTATTTTTGGCTGCTTTGGGTCTTCGTTGCTGCGCGCGGGCTTTCTCTAGTTGGGGCGAGCGGAGGCTATTCTTTGTTGCGGTGCGCGGGCTTCTCATTGCGGTGGCTTCTCTTGTTTCAGAGCACGGGCTCTAGGTGCACAGGCTTCAGTAGTTGCAGCACACGGGCTCAGTAGTTGTAGCGCACGGGCTTAGCTGCTCCGCGGCATGTGGGATCTTCCCAGCCCAGGGCTCGAACCCGTGTCCCCTGCATTGGCAGGCGGATTCTTAACCACTGCGCCACCAGGGAAGTCCAAATAAATAAAATTTAAAATAAAAATAAATGCTGGAAAAGATGTGGGGAAAAGGGAACCCTCCTACACTGTTAATAGGAATGTAAATTGGTGCAGCCACTATGGAAAACAGTGTGGAGGTTTCTTAAAAAACTAAACTTAGAACTACAGTATGATCCAGCAATTCCACTCCTGGGTATATATCTGGAAAAAACAAAAACTCTAATTTGAAAAGATACATGCACCCCAATGTTCATAGCAGCACTATTTATGATAGCCAAGACATGGAAGCAACCCAAGTGCCCATGAACAGATGATTGGCTTGAGAAGATGTGGTGTATATATGGACTATTACAATGGAATATTAGCCATAAAGAAGAATGAAATATTGCCATTTGCAGCAACATGGATAGACCTAGAGAATATTATGCTTAGTGAAATATGTCAGACAGAAAAAGATAAGTACTATATGATATCACTTATATGTGGAATCTAAAACACAGTACAAATGAATCTATATGCAAAACAGAAACAGACTCATAGACAGAGAAAACACACTTATGGTTACCAAAGGGGGGAGGGGGGAGGGGGCAGGGAGGGACAAATTAGGAGTATGGGATTCACAGATACAAACTACTGTACATAAAATAGATAAGCAACAAGGATTTACTGTTTAGCAGAGAATTATACCCGATATCTTATAATAACTTATAATGGAATATAATCTGCAAAAAAAAATCAAATCACTATGTGGTACTTCTGAAACTAACACAATATTGTAAATCAACTATACTTCAATTAAAAAAAAAAAGACTAGGGCTTCCCTGGTGGCGCAGTGGTTGAGAATCTGCCTGCCAATGCAGGGGACATGGGTTCGAGCCCTGGTCTGGGAAGATCCCACATGCCGCAGAGCAACTGGGCCCGTGAGCCACAACTACTGAGCCTGAGCGTCTGGAGCCTCTGCTCCGCAACAAGAGAGGCCGCGATAGTGACAGGCCCACGCACCGCGATGAAGAGTGGCCCCCACTCGCCGCAACTGGAGAAAGCCCTCACACAGAAGCGAAGACCCAACACAGCCAAAAATAAACATAATAAATAAATAATAAATAAAAATTAAAAAAAAAAAAAAAAGACTAAAGCGCCATCTGTGTTCAGGCCCTGGGTCACCCCAAGGAGGAGGAGGGCATCAAAATAACCACCAAGATGAATTTTCTGCCAGTGCAGAGAGAAGAGGGCTCAGGGACCAACTGCTTTTGATTTAACGAAAATAAGGCAGTGTGCTTTTCTTAGCTTATGGCCTGATTCATACCTGCTCGACAGTATCTAGGGCACATCGAGGTTAGCTTAGAAGGTAACCCGTGGGACCCGTAGGGAAGGAGGACGGGCAAGGAGTCTAGGGCAGGCAGCTCCCTGAGGGCTGAGCAGGGAGCTGGCAACGACTAGGCTTGAAATTGGAACAAGGGGGAGACCTCTGAGAGAGCCTAGGTGCTCCTTGTAAACTCCTCTGAGGGGTGCTAGAGTCTTACTCAGCTTTTGGCTGGATGCAAGGACTTCTTTTAAATACCACAGCTTTTTGGTCACTGTCACCACCACTAACCCATAAGGTAACTTTTCACAAATAGAAAAAGGTACCCCGGGAATTCCCTGGCGGTCCAGTGGTTAGGACTCCGTGCTTCCACTGCAGGGGGCCCGGGTTTGATCCCTGGTCGGGGAACTGGGATCCCACAGGATGCTCGGCGTGGCCAGAAAAGAAAGAAAGAAAGAAAGAAAAAGGTACCCCAGCAGGGCTCAGAGTGGAGCCAGGGGGTATTTCAGGCCCCACTCAGCCCTTTGCCAGGAGCCGGTTACCTAAATGATAATGGCTTCTCCCTGGGTTCAGCCTGGCTGGCTGGATCTGGGTTTGCTGGAAAAGGTAAGTGAGGCAGAGAAATCCGAAGGGTTGGGACCATTCTTTCTTAAGTGCAAAACAGCCGCTCTTCTTCAAATTGCCCCAAAGCATTTATTTGATTCTTGGCAACTGTCATCTCCAGAAAATCCACATCACTCTTAGGAGAAAAACATGTGGCATGAAAGCTGATAAAGGCAAGCATTCTTCACGTTTTTGCTGTAGCCTTTTAATTCTATAACCTCAGTGATGCATATAAAACAAATACCCTGATGGGAATGAGGGGGTCAGCCCTTCAGTGCCCAGAACCTTTGTCCATTCCTGGCCTCCGAGCTCCTGGGAAGCTGTGGTTGGCCTGGGGTCCAAGTCCACAGAGGGCTTAGTCCAAGAAGGTCAAGAACAGTGCCAGGTGCTGGCGATACAATGATGAACAAAACTAATTTATAGTTTTGTGAGAGAAATAGGCTTCAGTAAGATTCATACAGATAAACCTAAAACTATAACTGTGATGGTGCCCAGTTTGGATGTCATTCCAAGGACCTTGAACTTTATCTTATAGGTCATGGGGAACCACTGAAGATTTTGGAGCAGGGAAGTGAAAAGATCATAAAATAATTAATTGAATTTTCCCTTTGCAGCTGCAGTGACTGATCCAAAAGAATGAATATCTAACGATGAAACCTGAGGGGCCTCAAATTATGCTATATAATTTGTGTCTTCTCTAAGCTGGGTTTTTTGGTAATGGTTGATCCTTAAAGATCCCAGAGAGAAATTCTGAAGTTGGCCACAACTGACAAACTCACAAAGCCAAATATGAACTGAAGAAGCCTGCTTCTGCTCTTGAGTTCCTGATCTATTTCTCCTTGTGACCCAGCTTCAAAACTAGAGTCAGTTCAGGGGAAGCATAGCTCTTGGCACTTAATAGGCACTAAATATATATTTGTTGAATAAATAAATGGTGGACTAAATAAGACTGATTGGATGAAAAAAAAATTAATAAATTAAAGACATTTTAAACCTTCCGCTTTCCTATGACTTCTGTTTTATCTGTCCCTCTCTTTCTCACTCCCTCTGCCTTGATTCAGGCCCACATCATTACTACCTTGGTTGCTTCTCCAGCCTCCTAACAGATCACCCTGTCTCCAGTCTTGGGCAGTCCCTCAATCTGTCTGTCAGTACTCCCTCAATCTGCCAGCAAGATCATGTAATTGCTCTGCTTCAAAACCTTCAGTGGCTCCCCATGACAGTGGGGAAAAGTCCAAAGTTCATAAAAGGCGTCC
The DNA here is from genome assembly GCF_949987535.1 of Balaenoptera acutorostrata. NCBI lineage: Eukaryota > Metazoa > Chordata > Mammalia > Artiodactyla > Balaenopteridae > Balaenoptera > Balaenoptera acutorostrata. The sequence goes on along the minus strand of NC_080064.1, from coordinate 22,100,724 downwards.
AGACCAGGCACTGTCACCCTTTTGTAGGTATCTCTGTTCTATCTGTCCTCCTGGGCACATGTCCTCTTCCAGGGCACCCCCTTTTTTTTTTTAACCTTGTTGATAATCTCTATTAGAATTGCATAGAATCTACAGGCCAGTTCTTCTCAACTTGATATTTTTATGATATTGAATTTTTCTGCCCATGAACTTGGTCTATTTCTTTACGTATTTAGGTCTTCTTAAATGTCTTTTTTAAAACTGAAGTATAGTTGATTTACAATGTTGTATTCATTTCAGGTGTACAGCACAGTGATTCAGTTATACATATACGTATATATATTCTTATTCAGATTCCTTCCCCTTATAGCTTATTACAAAATACTGAGTATAGTTCCCTGTGCTATACAGTAGGTCCTTGTTGATTACCTATTTTATATATAGAACTGTATATATGTTCATCGCAAACTCCTAATTTATCCCTTCCCTGCCTTTTCCCCTTTGGTAACCGTAAGTTTGTTTTCTATGTACGTGAGTCTGTTTGTGTTCTATAAATAAGTTCATTTGTATCTTTTTTTTTTTAGATTCCATATATAAGGGGTATCATATGATACTTGTCTTTCTCTTTCTGACTTACTTCACTTAGTATGATAATCTCTAGGTCCATCCATGTTGCTGCAAATGGCATTATTTCATTCTTTTCTATGTCTGAGTAATATTCCATTGTATATACGTACCACATCTTCTTTATCCATTCATCTGTTGATGGACATTTAGGTTGCTTCCATGTCTTGGCTATTGTAAATAGTGCTGCAGTGAACCCCGGACACTCTTTAAAATTGCAAATATGTTTGAGAAAAACAAGAATAAGCCCCTTTCACCTCTGTTTGTTTAATGTGACAACAGCATCAAAGTACTAAGCATTTGAAGGTAAAGAAGAGCTGACAAGGGTGAGGGGATGGGCAAAAAGGAGGCACAGGAAAAAGAACATCATGATTAAGAGTTGGGCTCAGGGGGCTTCCCTGGTGGCGCAGTGGTTAAGAATCCGCCTGCCAATACAGAGGACTTGGGTTCGAGCCCTGGTCCGGGAGATCCCACATGCCGCGGAGCAACTAAGCCCGTGCACCACAACTACGGAGCCTGTGCTCTAGAGCCAGTGAGCCACAACTACTGAGACCGCACGCCGCAACTACTGAAGCCCGCGTGCCTAGAGCCTGTGCTCCGCAACAAGAGAAGCCACCACAATGAGCAGCCCGCGCACCACAACGAAGAGTAGCCCTCGACGCAACCAAAGAAAGCCCGCGCGCAGCAACGAAGACCTAATGCAGCCATAAATTAATTAATTAATTAATTAAAAAAAAAAAAAAGAGTTGGACTCAGGAGTCACATAGAGCTGCGTTCAATCCGGTTGGTCTTTTTGCTAGCTCTGTGACCTCAGGCTGATTACTGAGTCTCACATGGAAAGTCCAGGCACACCAGTGCATCACTAAAAGTTCACAGGAGCAAGGAGATATTCATCCACAGGTCAGGCAGGCAGGCTGGGCTTGGTGCATTAACCATCTTGGTTTGAATGGGACTGGAGGGGTTTCCAGGACAAGAGACCTTTAGTAAAATGGGGGTGACGATAGTGCTTACCTCGTTTGGTTGTTGTGAAGATGAAGTGAATAAAGCAGGACATTTGATCCTGCCCTCCCAATCCAGAGACACACCCAGATCCTATGTCTTTGCCAATCTAATGCCCTTTCCTCCAAGGCATTAAAAAAACTATCCACAATTTATCTGTCAGCTTAACAAATGTAAGGTATAGCAACATGCTGTGTTAAATTGGAAAAATACATGTAAACTCCTAACCTTAAAAGATAAATGTTTCCCTTCCTGAGTGACTACTAAGAGGGCTCTAACAGCAGCGGCCCCCCGTACCGTTCTCCATTCAAAGGAGGAGCACTGAGGCCGTGTCTCGGGAAAGAAAAAGTTTAGGCTGGATGGGGTGGGATGCCCTCCTGCTGCCAGAAAGCCAGAAGGCTTTAAGGAACATGAGGTTCCTTAGCGCTGATAGGTCCAAGGAACCAACCCATCACTGGCCAAGATGTGACAACTGCAGCATTAATAATAATATGATAACAATTTTCTTATTGTTATTGTCACAGTTTTTGGAAGAAGTTGCATCTGTGAAAGCCCATGAGTTCAGGATAACAGTCCACATAGAAAAAGAACATGAAAAGGTAGTTGAAACACACAAGGCTGTGACTAGTACAGGATATGTTTAACTTGTTTATTTTCATAAGTAAACACACATGGACACTTTGCTTCTTTTATTAATTAGATGCCTATTTATAAAGTGTACATATGTACAGTTCCCACTTGGGTAAAGAAGAAATTCACAGACCTGTGAGAAGTCAAATAGTCCCAGACAATGGGAATTGTGTGCAGAACAAGATGGGCTGACAGGCTGGACTGCTCACACACAGTAACCAAGAAGAAGGGGCTCCAAGAGCTAATTAGCCAACCATCCTAGAGTCCTGCTAACACCAAAGACTACTCCTCCTCTTCTAGGAAGTGAAGCCTTCAGGTGGCCCTATGAATATAACAAAATAATATATCAATAAGAATACATGAATTTTCAAACTTGCAAAAGTCCCCATCAATGTATCAAACAGGACAGCAGGGGACTTCCCTGGTGGCGCAGTGATTAAGAATCCGCCTGCCAATGCAGGGGACACGGGTTCGAGCCCTGGTCTGGGAATGATCCCACATGCCACAGAGCAAATAAGCCCACGAGCCACAACTACTGAGCCCGCATGCCACAGCTACTGAAGTCTGAGCGCCTAGAGCCTGTGCTCCGCAACTAGAGAAGCCACCGCAATGAGAAGCCCACGCACCACAACAAAGAGTAGCCCCCGCTCGCCACAACTAGAGAAAGCCTGCACCCAGCAACGAAGACCCAATGCAGCCAAAAGTAAATAAATAAATAAATAAATAAACTAATTAAAAGAAAAAAACAGGACAGCAGTTTATATAATGCTGCCCAAGTGAGACTGAAAGCCCATGATTTTGAGAAAAGACATTAGGTTGCAAACAATGAAAACCTAAGAGAAAGGTATGACTTTAATAAAAGTCTAACAGATATTACAAAAAGGAAGCTCAGCCTGGTCATCTGTGGCCTGGTGACAGTCCCCTTGGACCACACAAGCAAGTCGTGAGACCTGACTAAGAATAAATTGATTGAAGACCCAGATCCAATAACCTCAACTGGATTAAAATGACATTTCTTTTTCTTTTCAGTCTGATTGAATGTTTGAAAGCCAAGAATAATACTACAGAAACCACAGGATGATAACAAAATAAATAAAGCAATGATCCAAGGAAGCAGGAGACAGGAGGCACCAGATATTGTTGGACCTGAGGCTTAAACAATTTGTGTAGCCCTATTTAAGAGAAAGAATGCAAAGTAAGGTATTAAAGTAAAGAGGTATCTAAACAAAAGAAGGGATTTGGAAGAGGCTGTGCAAGCAAAGGGCCCTGAAACTTCAACTTCATTAACTTCACAATTATCATTTTTGTATTTTGTCTGCTCTTTAAGATATTTGAAGTATCCATAAGAATCAGCCAGCCATACTAGCACTTTAATTGCAGTTTAAAAATTTAAGGATATTTAAGTTTGTAAACAATGTTTAAATACCCAAAAGATTGATTTCAAGGATTATTACCTATAAGAGTTAAAAAATTGAGCATTAAACAAATAGTGTTCTGCACCACTTATAAAAGCCTCTTTGATATTAAAAGAATTCTATCAGTATTATCCAATTCATAATGATTATTACTGGTGGAAATAATCAGTCCAATATAAAACTGAAAATAGCTACTCCATCCAGTAAAATTGTCTTAGGAAAAAAAAAAAAAAAAAAGGAGAATCACATCCTGTGAACATTGAAAACTACCAGAAATCCCCTGAATCAAACTGTACTTGATAGAAATGAGCACCCATGAAACTATAGTGGCAGATGTGAAAAACCAGTAAAATTTGGTATGGATCAAATTTGAATGATGAATTTAACCCTCATTGTAAGGTTTGCCCAGGGAAGAATTGATTCACAGTGATTTCTGCAAAATTGAAAATGGAAAAATTAGAAATGGCTAAATCTCACTATACAAAAAATTGAACAGGAAATTAAGTCTAAATGAAAATTCATCAATGTTGAGACCATTCTGATTAAAATATGTGTATTTATAATGTGGAGGCAAAATGAACTTGGAGGTTTAAATGGCAGGTCAAAAACTTTGGGAGATAATGCATATGAAGAATTTAACAGAGATAATGCACGTTTCTGGCCTGTGGCATATACTCAATAAACCCCAGGGTGGATTTAAAAACATTTTTGTGTTAAAATACAAACAACATAAAATTTACCTTTTTACCATTTTCAAGTACAGTTCTGTGGCATTAGCTACATTCCTGTTGTGCAACCATCACCGCTATCTATCGCCCGAAATTTTTTTTTAATTAATTAATTTATTTATTTATTTTTGGCTGCGTTGGGTCTTCGTTGCTGCATGTGGGCTTTTTGGCGAGCGGGGGCTACTCTTCCTTGCGGTGCGCGTGCTTTTCATTGTGGTGGCTTCTTTTGTTGCGGAGCACGGGCTCTAGGTGCACTGGCTTCAGTAGTTGTGGCTCACAGGCTCTAGAGCACAGGCTCAGTAGTTATGGGGCACAGGTTTAGTTGCTCTGCAGCATGTGGGATCTTCCCAGACCAGGGCTCGAACCCGTGTCCCCTGCGTTGGCAGGCAGATTCTTAACCACTCTGCTACCAGGGAAGTAGGGAAATTTTTAATCTTTCCGAGTGGAAACCATACCCATTAAATGATAACTCCCCATTCTTCCTTTTCTCCAGCCCCTGGTAACCACTATTCTACTTCCTGTCCCTATGAATTTGACTATTCTATGTACCTCATATAAGTGGAATCATACAATATTTGTCCTTTGTGACTGGCTTATTTCACTTAGCATAACGTCTTCAAGGTTCATCCATATTTTAGCATGTATCAGAATTTCTTTCCTTTTTTAAAAGCTGAATAATATTCCATTGTATGTCCCATAAGTTTTGTTTATTGATTCATCTGTCAATAGATACTTGGTTTGCTTCCACCTTTTGGCTTTTGTGAATAATGCTGCTATGAACATGGGAGTCCAAGTAACTGAGTCCCTGCTTTCAGTTCTTTGGGGTAGATACCCAGAAATGGAACTGCTGGATCATATGATGATTCTGTTTTCAATTTTTTGAGGAACTGCCATACCATATTTCATAGTGGCTGCACTATTTTGCCTTCCCAATAACAGTGCACAAAGTTTCCAATTTCTCCATGTCCTCACCAACACTTGTTTTCCATTTTTAAAATAGTAGCCATCCTAATGGATGTGTCACCAGATTGCTTTTAAAGGGTGATTTCTCCTTTTCTCAGTCTTGCTGTGGGTTTCCCTGATAGCAGTCTACCTGGAGAGGGAAACGGAAGACTTCTCAGAAATCCCTTCTATGTGACAGGAAGACTTCAACTTGATAAAACTAAACCTTGAGAAATGAATTCACTGCCCCTCCCAAAACAAAAGGTAAATCCTAATCATTTTAGCGCTAATTGAATACTGAGCCCTCTGCTCAACTTATCAGATCATCAAGCTCTTGAAAAGATGTGCAAAAACCTTAGTTTGACGTTTTGCATAGTTGTATTTTAATATACTCATATTTCATTTCATTTCTTTTTAAAAGTATGATCCTCTCAGCTGAATTTATAACTAGTTGAACCGCTTACTCCAAGTGAACCCACATCTTAAATTTCCCAATTACTCTTAATTGCAAACATATTATCCTACATATCATAAATATGCTCTTCCTTGTCAGACTATGAAAGTTTCAATCACCTTAGGCTTAATATAATAATGTTATCTTGATATGACTTTTCTTCTTGGCTGTATCTTGTTTATTTCTCAGCAATGATTTGGACGCAAACAGAATTTACGTAGGAAAGAAACGGCACACAAGCAACATCTGGCCCACAGATACCTTTTCTTTGGCCTACATAGCATTTTTAAATTTTTTGTTTGTTGTTGTTGTTTTTTTTGGCTGCTTTGTTTCTTTGTTGCTGCACACGGGCTTCCTCTAGTTGCAGCAAGCGGGGCTACTCTTCATTGTGGTGCTCGGGCTTCTCATTGCAGTGGCTTCTCTTGTTGTGGAGCATGGGCTCTAGGTGCACAGGCTTCAGTAGCTGTGGCACACGGCCTCAGTAGTTGTGGCGCACGGGCTTAGTTGCTCCACAGCATGTGGGATCTTCCCGGACCAGGGCTCGAACCCATGTCCCCTGCATTGGCAGTCGGATTCTTAACCACTGCGCCACCAGGGAAGTCCCTTTTAATTTTTAAATTTACTTATAAACAAAATCCTGAAATTTTTACATAAAAATGCAGGCTTCTGGTACCTGCTAAAAAAACTTAAGATGACCTGGCAACACTGAGCCCATATTCTTTATGTCAGTTGCTATTTACCATTATGCTTGTGTGGTTGCTTTTCTTACTGTGGAGAAAAAAGTTTTAAAAATTCTCCTCCATTATCCAATCCACTATATTTACAGTTTTCCTGCCTGACCCTAGTCAAAAATAAACAAATGGGACCTAATGAAACTTAAAAGCTTTTGCAAAGCAAAGGAAACTACAAACAAGACGAAAAGACAACCCTCAGAATGGGAGAAAATATTTGCAAACGAATCAACGGACAAAAGATTAATCTCCAAAATATATAAACAGCTCATGCAGCTCAATATTAAAAAAACAAACAACCCAATCCAAAAATGGGCAGAAGACCTAAATAGACATTTCTCCAAAGAAGACATACAGATGGCCAAGAAGCACATGAAAACATGCTCAACATCACTAATTATTAGAGAAATGCAAATCAAAACTACAATGAGGTATCACCTCACACCAGTTAAAATGGGCATCATCAGAAAATCTACAAACAACAAATGCTGGAGAGGGTGTGGAGAAAAGGGAGCCCTCTTGCACTGTTGGTGGGAATATAAATTGATACAGCCACTATGGAGAACAGTATGGAGGTTCCTTAAAAAACTAAACATAGAATTACCATATGACCCAGCAATCCCACTACTGGGCATATACCCAGAGAAAACCATAATTCAAAAAGACACATGCACCCCAGTGTTCATTGCAGCACTATTTACAATAGCCAGGTCATGGAAGCAACCTAAATGCCCATAGACAGACAAATGGATAAAGAAGATGTGGTACATATATACCATGGAATATTACTCAGCCATAAAAAGGAACGAAATTGGGTCATGTGTAGAGATGTGGATGCATCTAGAGACTGTCATACAGAGTGAAGTAAGTCAGAAAGAGAAAAATAAATATCGTATATTAACGCGTATATGTGGAACCTAGAAAAATGGTACAGATGAACTGGTTTGCAGGGCAGAAATTGAGACACAGATGTAGAGAACAAACATATTGACACCAAGGGGGGAAAGCCGCAGTGGGGTGGGGGTGGGGGTGTGATGAATTGGGAGATTGGGATTGACATGTATACACTAATATGTATAAAATGGATAACTAATAAGAACCTGCTGTATAAAAAAATTAAATTAAATTTAAAAAAACAACTTATAAGGAAAAAGAACATATATATATATATATATATATATATATATATATATATATATATATATATCTGAATCACTTTGCTGTACACCGGAAACTAACACAATTGTAAATCAACTATACTTCAATTAAAAAAAAAATTCCCCTCTATTATCCAATCCACTATATTTACAGTTTTCCTGCCTGACCCCAGTTGTCATGTGAGTTTGTGCCCCAGTTCTAGGATGTTCAAGAAGGTATACTAACTACACTGGTTGATAGAATCAGACTTCCTGGGCTTCAATACAGACTCCCACAACTTAGGTTCAGTTTTCTCATCTGTAAAGTGGGGACAACAGCAGTATTTACCTACCTCACAGGACTGAGTTAATTAATGTAAAATATTTAAGACAGTGCCTGAGGGACTGCCCTGGTGGCACAGTGGTTAAGAATCCGTCTACCAATGCAGGGGACACAGGTTCGATCCCTGGTCCAGGAAGATCCCACATGTCGTGGAGCTACTGCGCCCGCGCGCCTAGAGCCCGTGCTCCGCAGCAAGAGAATCCACCGCAACGAGAAGCCCGAGCACCACAACGAAGAGTAGCCCCCGCTCGCCGCAACTAGAGAAAGCCCGCGCAGCAGCAACAAAGACCCAATGCAGCCAAAACGAAAAACAGTGCTTGCAGTTTTAGCAAAAGGAAATACAATGGCCCCAAAGCCCGGGACCATGTCTATCTTATTTACCATTGAATCCTAGTGGCCAGCACTGAGCTGGGAACAAAAGAGACATCAATAAATATTTTTTCAATAAATTAATTGGAGGAGGGAGGAGGAGTCCTAACAATATAATAGTATTTACAGCAAAGAACTGACAGACGTGTTCCACTCTCTATAGTAGGGACACAACTGTGTTATATGAAGAATACTTGAAGCAACCGAGGATGCGAAAATGGATTAGAGCGGGGTGAGGAACAGGTTCGGTGGATGTCATTCTCAGATCTTCTGCCATCCTGGAAAAGGCGGTGTAGGTTTCTCATAGCCTCACTGGGGAAAATCAGGACGAGGAGGTGGCAATAAAAGAACTGAACTTGGCTTTTTAAGGAAAAGAACATGCAACTCCACGAGGTACCGTGAAGCCACTACGGTGACTTCCCCGGGTGCGCAAATGCTGCGTGATCGCCAGGCCCAGATGCGGAAGCAGGAATTCTACTACAACCCTTTAGATTAACGCGTCGCTTGGTAAGAGTTTGGCGGGAACAGGAGGAGGCCGTACAAAGGAAGTGATGTAAGGTGTCACGGGGGTGGGATTACACGGCCTGAGATGCGTTAGTTATTTTTTTGAGACACCGTCCTATCACAGCGTCCCTCAGCCTCACTTCCGCTTGCGCAGTCTATTTTGCCCTTAGTAACGATGGCCGCAGAGGCTTCCGACCCTCCCGGGAGCAGAGTGCGCATTTTCAGGAACGCGGCTGGAGAAGACGGGAAAAGGCGTAAGATTCGTGAGCACTGATTGGCTGAAGCGAGAAGAGTTCTGGCTGCTGACTGGCTCCGTCTTTCGCGGGAAGGAGTTTGTGGCTCCTGCGAAAAGTAGATATAGCGGAGCGGCCGCCGGAGCGTCCGGAGGCGGTTAGGGGAACCCACCAGGCCGGAACCTTCTGGAACTCTTTCCTGAGGGAATCGTGACGAAGATGTGGACCAGTAATGATGAGTGGGGCGTATTATGAGACTCGCAAGAAGGATTTAGCAAGGGGCTGGGTGGGAGAGGCCTGTGGCGGCGGGGGTGGGGGAGGGGCGGGGGCCGGCCGCGGGGGCGTGCGGGGTCGGGGGAAGGTTAGGGAGACGCTGGAAGTGGCTAGGGTGAAGTCTGGGGGGTCCTGTGGATTTTTCAGAGGCTTGGAGGACGGAACAGGTATTAATACCGCTGTTGTTTAAAACCAGGTGGATTTGAAAGCTATAGCAGTTCCTCTTTTGGGGGAGCCGGAGGCTACACACAGTCCCCTGGGGGCTTTGGATCACCGACACCTTCCCAGGCCGAAAAGAAATCTGTAGGTTGAAAGCGTACTTCGTTTTATCTTATACTGTCCGGAAGCTACTGACTCATCTGTGAGAGAAAATTTATGCGATGAAGGAAGGGTGTTAAACTTGAGCTGATAACCATAATTGTCAATTATTATCTTACCGAATCTTATAATTGAGTGCTGTAATTTTGAAAAATGAAATTCCCCTAATTTTGCATCCATTGTTTCCTTGGCTTTATTTTGAAATTTACCAATAGAACTAATGAATCAACCTTGTGGGAAAAGTGAACTTGTTTGTAGAGCCTAGTTTACATTCTTCATGTATTGGAAGTCGTTTTTAAATGAAATGTAATGAGGTGCTCTAATGCGGTGGAAAGAACATGGTGTTTGAAGTCTAGTGGATCTATGATCCACCATTGCTCTGACACTCCTTGCAGGGTATCATTGGACAAATGATACCTTCTTGGAAATCTGTTTGGCACCTACTAAATGGGATTAATAACAGATACCTTACAAGGTTGTTGTGAGACTTAATATTATGATATATATAATTACACCTGCCCCAGAGTTGCTTTCAGTAAATGGTCGCAGAGAGTATTATTAAAAAAGAACCTGAGCATTGGAGCCAGAATACATGGTGTCCAGAATCAACTTTGCCTTTTAACTGGTGGTGTGAGTTTAGCGAAGCAGCTTGCACCGTTGGTTTTGGTGGCCCTTGATTTTTCTCATCTGATAATAGTACTAGTACTACTCATGTCCCAGGGTGGTTCTGAGAATTGATAAATAAGGTAATGTATAGGAAAGTGACCTGTAAAAAGCTGTCCAAATGCTTGTTATTCACTCTTTCAGAAATGAGTTTCAATTTAATAGCTGCTGTTGATTTCATCCTTTAAAAAATACAGGATTTATCTAAAAAACAAAAAAAAAAATACAGGATTTGGTGTTAAGACTCAGTATTAGTAGGTTCTGTGTTTTACGTCCAGGTTGATAAGCTTTTACCTAAACTGTTAATCCACAAGGGTGTGTCAGTGGGAAAAAATCCATTGATAATTCCCATACATTTGGGCATTGCTTTATATTTTCCATATGATTATTTTATATAACCCTGTGAGTTATTTATTATTTACTGCATTGCACAACAGAGACTCAGAGAGATTAAGGGACACCTGAGCTTGCATAGCTAGTTAGACAGTCCACACATGATGCTGCACAAATCCAAAATCTGATGAGCAACTTCTGTCTATTGTAATTTTCTTTTTCCCAGGAAGACCAGAGGGGACTCCAAGTCCTCTAACTTTGTCTTCCTTGAGGCTGTAAAGGAAAAAACAAAAGATAGTTCATTGGTTCTCATCGTTTCTCCTTTATCTTAACTATTTTTCTTCATTCTGGTTGTTAGAATTCTTAATCTCAGTATCCCTACCTGGGGCTGTGTATTAAGACTGCTTTTCGGACAACAATGATGGTTATAAACTGGAGTTGCAAACCCAGGTCTTTTTATGTTTAAATCTAGTGCCTTTTCCACAGTAAATTAGATAAACACTATCTAAAATGTTTCCTGTCGACTATAAACCTGTTATATTTGATTGAATCATGTGAAATTTCTAATACTGACCGTATTTTGCCTTTAAAAATGGTGGTTTTTTTTATAGTACTGTCAGAGTAGCCAGTGGTTCATAGTCAGCTAGAAAAGAATTTTTTCGAAATTAAACATATCAGTACTTGTGCTGACACCCTCTCTGTGAATCTGTTTGGAACAAACTGGAAACTCTTCGTGATCAGTTCCTGGCACATAATAGGTGCTCATTAAAAAACAAGAACTCGCTGTGATTTGAGATGAATTTGAAGGTATTTACTAACACCTCAATAATTACCCATCTGTAACTTTTTTCCCTGAGGAGTAATAATATTTATTGAATACCTAGTACATGTGGAGCTTGGGATTAGCGTTTTCATATACATTATATATTTCATTTACAACTCAAAGGGTAGATATCCTTATTTTATAGAATAGGTGGTGGTGTGTCCAGGGCTGTGGAGCTGGGATTTGAACACAGGTCTATAGGACTTTCTGGCTCCAAAGCCAATATTCTTGCTGCTGTTACCACAGTAGCTCTTAGTTTTCTTATGCTGAAGATACAGCGAAAATCTCAGGTGTGATAGGTGAAAACGATATAGTAGATTATGAGAGCTAAATCCTGGGACCTCAGCAAATTTTAAATATATAAATACTAATATAGCATATAACTTCACTTATAAAATACTATAAAGTAAAATTGAAAAACACAGTTGATTCCTTTACATCCTTGTTAAAAGCTATTGCAGATATAAAGAGTGAGGAACAATAGCTGACCTAATAATTCCTAATGTTTATTGAGTGCTTACAGTGTGCCAGTTATTCTAGGTACTTCACCATATATTTAATTTTCATAATGATTTTTAATGATTTTATTATTCCTAGTTTTATAGATGAGGAAACTGAGGTACAGATGAATAGAGAAATGTGACCAAGAGCACACTGCTCCTGAGTGGTAGAGCCATCATCTTTACCCTCAAGCTTGGCTGCTGCCTGTTGTGACACATGTGCTGGTAGTTGGCTGGGCTTACTTTCTACCATCCTGGCAATACTCACCATTCAAAATTATGCTTCAGCAAAGTGAAATGTTGCTAGTATCATGGACCTTCAGGGATAAGCTTCAACTGCTAAATCCATGAAGACCAAGAGTCTACTATGTTCAGTCTTACATGTGGAACAGTTACTGGGTTACATCCTGTTGATCTCCAACAGGAAGAACCGTAATCTTTAATCCACCATGCTTTTTCCATCTTGTACATGGTCCCTCTAAGAGTCTATGAGAGTGCGTGTTTGCCCTCAGCCTATAATGCATATTCCTTACCCACTATTTTTTCACTGTCGAAATTCTTGTGCTTCAAGGTCCAGCCTAAATGCTCCCTCTTCTTGAAAGTGCCAAAAATATTTCCGAGATCCTACATAGAGCATCTCATTCTATAGTGTATCAAAATCAGGCTCGTTATTTACATTTTTACCTCCCCTAAGTTAGGAGTATGTTGAAGGCAAATCCTATTCCATTTTACTCATCTTTATGTCCCCCAAACAACCTCTGCCCAGCGGTAGGCAAAAATAAGAATTTATGCTGGTGTTAGGCTGCTTCTGGATGTGATTTGGGTGTCCTCTTCTGCCCATCACCTCCTGTCCCTTTCCTTTAAGATGTCCAGTGTGGCCAAGCCCTTATCCCATTTTCCCCATACTCACATTTGATTGTCAGAACATCTATCCTAAAGCTATACCTCTAACTTTCTGTTATATTTTATCATGAGAGTTAGAACAACTCCAGTGTTCTGCCTCTGCTGGCCATCTCTCAAACCCCTTCTGAGTACCATCTCATCTGTGATAAAAAACCAGCTCCTAAAGGTGGGGTTTCCTTTTAAAAGTCTGTTCCAGAAGCAGGTGATCTTCCTTATGCTGTTTGCACTCTGGCCTACTCATTTTGGTGATCCCTAGTACCGCACAAACTTATCCATTCATCAGGAGCTTTGGAGTCAGACAAGCCTGGGTTTGAAATCTAAAGTGTGGCATTTGTTAGCTATATAACCTCGGTGTTCATCTCTGTGAAGTAGGGATAATGAGGTGCATTTTGAAGATTCAATGTTATAATATATGTAAAGTGCTTGGCACATAGCAGGTGCTAAATGAACAGTAGTTATTATTTTCTTAATTGAATGTATGCATACTTTTTTTTCAGAGAGCCCGAGCTCAGCATATTGTACCCTGTACCATATCTCAGCTGCTTTCTGCTACTCTGGTTGATGAAGTGTTCAAAATTGGAAATGTTGAGATTTCACAGGTAAGTAAAAATAATTTGTGGAAGAGTCACTTAATCATAGGAATGAAGAATGAGATAAAACTAACATCATTTAAAAATACATAGGGGACTTCCCTGGTGGCGCAGCGGTTAAGAATCCGCCTCAATGCAGGGGACACGGGTTCGAGCCCTGGTCTGAGAAGATCCCACATGCTGTGGAGCAGCTAAGCCTGCGCGCCACAACTACTGAGCCTGCGCTCTAGAGCCCGCGAGCCACAACTACTGAAGCCCGTGCGCCTAGAGCCCATGCTCTGCAACGAGAGAAGCCACTGCAATGAGAAGCCCACGCACTGCAACAAAGAGTAGCCCCCACTCACTGCAACTAGAGAGAGCCTGCTCACAGCAACGAAGACCCGATGCAGCCTAAAATAAATAAATAAATAAATTTATGAAAAAAAAATACATAGGGACTTCCCTGGTGGTCCAGTGGTTAAGATTCCACGCTCCCAATGCAGGGGGCCCAGGTTCAATCCCTGGTCAGGGAACTAGATCCTGCATGCCGCAACTAAGAACCTACATGCCACAACTAAAGATCCTGCATGCTGCAACAAAGATCCCATGTGCCACAGCTAAGACCCAGTGCAGCCAAATAAATAAATAAATAAATATTTTAAAAAAAATACCTAAGTGTTGCTTTGGTTTCCAAGAAAACCAAAATTTTTTTTCTTCTGGTCTAGGTCACTATTGTGGGGATAATCAGAAATGCAGAGAAGGCTGCAACCAACATTGTTTACAAAATAGATGACATGACGGCTGCACCCATGGATGTTCGCCAGTGGGTTGACACAGATGTAAGTAGTTGTTTTTGAATCAGGGTGGGGTTACTTCGGGACTTTGGAGATGTTGAACTTTTTTAGTCTTACTTTTTAAAGGCGGATCTTATTATAAAAATAAAACATAAGCAAGACATCAAAGGCAGAAACCCTAACATGAAAGGCCAATACATTTGATGTCATAAAAAATTTAAAATATTTTAAACTTCCCAAAATACTATAAGCAAAGTTAAAGGGCAGGTGACAGGACACACTAGAATGTAAACTCTGTGAGAACAAGGATTTTTATGTTGGCACTGTATCCCTAGCACCTAGAACAGTGCCCGTTACATAGTGGGCCCTGAGTAAATATTGAAATTAGTGGGAAAATTTTTTGCAAAATATTACAAACATTTTAAATTTTCAATTATTGAAAGTTCTTACAAAGCAAAAAGGAAAAAGCAACCACACCTTAGGAAAATGGGCAAAGAAATGCACAAGTAATTCATAATAGACGAAATACAAATTGCAACAACAATAAGAAAAGCAAGTTTACTAAACATTAAGATACCATTTTAACTTACTAAATTGGCAAAGGAGAAAAGAGAATGGCAATGTCCACTTCTATTGAGAGCAGTAGGCGCTTAATTTATGGAGTGATTTGTCACTGTTTGTCTGGGGAAGTGGATACCATCCTACCTTGATGTTATGAGTATCACCTTTCTCAAAAATCAGCCAATGATCAAAATCATCACAGAAATGTTGACCTAGCACTCCACTGCCAGAAATTTACATTAAGGAATAATTAAAGATACACGCAAAGATTCAGTTGTAAGATTGTTGATCATCACATTATTTATAATAATGGAAAACTAAAAGGAATCTCAATGTTAGCAATAGGATATTATTAATTAAATCATGGTATATTTTTTAAAATACTGCAAATGATGTAGAAATGTATGTATTGTCACAAAGGAGTGTTTACCATAAATTGTTGAGAGGAAAAGTGCATGTTAAAGGTAGTATGCATGGTGTGGCCCCATTTTTGCAGAGCAACATGTATGTGAGTGTGTGTATAAACATGGAGAAAATAGACTTAAAGAAAATATATTCTTTTTACCCTTTTAATTTTTTTTAATTATTTTATTTATTTTTTTAAGATTTATTTATTTATTTATTTATTTGGCTGTGTTGGGTCTTTGTTGCTGTGCGCGGGCTTTATCTAGTTGCGGCGAGCAGGGGCTACTCTTTGTTGTGATGCGCGGGTTTCTCATGTCATGGCTTCTCTTGTTGCAGAGCACGGGCTCTAGGCATGCGGGATTCAGTAGCTGTGGCATGTGGGCTCAGTAGTTGTGGCTCATGGGCTCTAGAGCACAGGCTCAGTAGTTGTGGTGCACGGGCTTAGTTGGCTCCGCAGCATGTGGGATCTTCCTGGGCCAGGGATCGAACCTGTGTCACCTGCATTGGCAGGCAGATTCTTAACCGCTATGCCATCAGGGAAGCCCCCTTTTTATTTTTTAATTGGGCAGAAGGCCTCTTGGTTTTTTATGTTGTTTTTAAAATACATTCCTTATAGAACATTTGGATAATGCATACTTTGTATGCTATTTTCACTTCAAAAACCACAAGTCGTTTGTGAAGAATTAACTTGATAGTTATGCATTCTTTATTTTTTGCACCTCAGAAAAATACAGGAGAATTCATTCAACAGTTATTATTGGAGTACTGATTCTGAACCAGACTGCTTGGTTCCAGGTAGACAAAGAATGCAAAAGACACAGTCCCTGCCATCAAGGGGGAAGGTAGTTACTAGAGATGCCTAATACTGCATGCTCATACAAAATGTATGGTGCTCACTTATAAACATTTAAAGATCCCCTGAAACCCCACATCCCAAAGATGACTACTGTTACAACACATTTTGGGAAATACCTTTCAGACGTTTCTCTCTGCATATCTGTACATTTATGAGATGTATGCTTACAGTTTTACCTAAAGGATAATATGATATGCAACTGCTCTGTAATCTGCTCTTTTTGCTCAAAACTACGTAGTGGAACTGATTTCTTAATGTCAATAAATACAGATTTACATCATCAATTTTGGTGACTGCCTATTCCATCATAAGGAATGATACATAAGGAATCTTACATTTACGTTTTTACATTTTTTATTCCCTTCCATAAAGGTACCAATTTACTTAGTGCATGAGAGTTCTCCATTAGTTCTCCACACCCTAACAGTAGGTTTTATGAGTCTTAAATTTTTGTATCATAGTTTAAAAATAGTCTTGTCATTGAGAATTTTCTCACTTTTTATGTGTAATTCTTTGGTTTTAGTGAGATTGGATTTTTTTTTAACTTTATTCAATATTAATTTGTGGAGTGTTTGGTTATTTATTTTTGTTTGCAAGAGCCTGAAAAATAGTAACCTGTTATCATAATTATATGATTTCTCTAGTTTGTCTTTTGACTTTGGAAAGCTTTTCCTCGTTTCAGATTATTTTTCAATTCATGTTTCCTTCTATAATTTCTGTGGTTTCTTTTTATATCTCTATATATGATTAAGTCTTTTTATAATTAAATGATGTATTTTGGTAAAAGGAGAGAAGTATAGATCCAGCTTTACTTTTTGCAAGTGTTTGTTTTTAATTTTTATTGCAGTATGGTTGATTTACAATGTTGTATTAGTTCCAAGTTGTTTTAAAATGTTCTTTGAGAGAATACAAAGTTTTATCTGTGGTATAGATACAGCTATGTAAAATAATAGGTAGAGTGAAATGCAAATAGTTGATAATCTCCAGATAATGGGAATTGGGGTGTTTTTTATTTTTAAACACATAGATTCTATATTCTAGTTTTTTTACAGTCATGTATTTTATAATCAAAAAGAACTTTGAGTCAGCTTATGTATTTTTCTTATAAATAATAGGTACATAGTCTAGAAAACCCAAAAAGAAATATTAAAATCATTTATAATTATCCAAGTTAACTTTTGTTAACGTTTTGATGTATATGTTTCCCCATGTGGGAAATAAGCTTTTTTCCATGAGTCACAGCAGGTCTTTCCAGACAATGAATAGTATTCTGCATTATCATTTGCAACAGTATAAACTAACCCATTATACGAATGTGCACCTTTTGTTGGATATGTAGGTTTAAAATGTTTTAGTATTCAAAACTATGCTGTGATGAATACTCTTAAAGTGAAATCTTTTTTTTTTTGAATTTTATTTTATTTTTTTATACAGCAGGTTCTTATTAGTTATCCATTTTATACACATCAGTGTATACATGTCAATCCCAATCGCCCAATTCATCACACCACCACCCCCACCCCCCACCACTTTCCCCCCTTGGTGTCCATATGTTTGTTGTCTATATCTGTGTCTCAATTTCTGCCCTGCAAACCGGTTCATCTGTACCATTTTTCTAGGTTCCACATATACGCGTTAATATCTACATCTCTACACATGACCCAATTTCATTCCTTTTTATGGCTGAGTAATATTCCATTGTATATATGTACCACATCTTCTTTATCCATTCGTCTGTCTGTGGGCATTTAGGTTGCTTGCATGACCTGGCTATTGTAAATAGTGCTGCAGTGAACATTGGGGTGCATGTGTCTTTGAATTATGGTCTTCTCAGGGTATATGCCCAGTAGTGGGATTGCTGGGTCATATGGTAATTCTATTTTTAGTTTTTTAAGGAACTTCCATACTGTTCTCCATAGTGGCTGTATCACTTTACATTCCAACCAACAGTGCAAGAGGGTTCCCTTTTCTCCACACCCTCTCCAGCATTTGTTGTTTGTAGATTTTCTTATGATGCCCATTCTAACTGGTGTGAAGTGATGCCTCATTGTAGTTTTGATTTGCAGTTCTCTAATAATTAGTGATGTTGAGCAGCTTTTCATGTGCTTCTTGGCCATCTGTATGTCTTCTTTGGAGAAATGTCTACTTAGGTCTTCTGCCCATTTTTTGATTGGGTTGTTTGTTCTTTTAATATCAAGCTGCATGAGCTGTTTATATATTTTGGAGATTAATCCTTTGTCCGTTGATTCATTTGCAAATATTTTCTCCCATTCTGAGGGTTGTCTTTTCGTCTTGTTTGTAGTTTCCTTTGCTTTGCAAAAGCTTTTAAGTTTCATTAGGTCCCATTTGTTTATTTTTGTTTTTATTTCCATTACTCTAGGAGGTCAATCAAAAAAGATCTTGCTGTGATTTATGTCAAAGAGAGTTCTTGCTATGTTTTCCTCTAAGAGTTTTATAGTGTCTGGCTTTACATTTAGGTCTTTAATCCATTTTGAGTTTATTTTTGTGTATGGTGTTAGGGAGTGTTCTAATTTCATTCTTTTACATGTAGCTGTCCAGTTTTCCCAGCACCACTAATTGAAGTGACTGTCTTTCCTCCATTGTATATCCTTGTCTCCTTTGTCATAGATTAGTTGACCATATTAAAGCTAAATCTTAATACATGTTCTTTATTTTCTTAAATTTCTAAAAGTAAAGTTGCTATGCCAATAAGTATGTCCACCAGAAAGTTGTGTGCCTAAGAGCACTGAATGAGAGTGCCATAATTGTTTGCTTGTTGTTTGATGTGCATAACATAGAACTTGGATATTTTTATTCTAATTCCTGGTTTTATTTTTAAAAAATTAAATTCTAAAAGGCAGGGCAAACTAGGTAGTGCTACATTAGGATCCTTCAGCTCTTACTTTGTAACTTTCTCTTTCTGTACATAATTTAGAAATTTTGAAGAGGATTTCACCAGCATCACTAAAACCTGAGTGGTGTGTTTGTATTTTTTCTGTTTAGGATGCCAGCAGTGAAAACACTGTGGTTCCTCCAGAAACATATGTGAAAGTGGCTGGTCATCTGAGATCTTTTCAGGTAAAGTCAGGAAAAAAACGACAGTTAAAATGTATCTGCATGAAGCAGTTTCTGGGGTCATGCCTAAGTTTAGGATACTTAAGACTTAGTAAGTCTATATTTAATGGGAGTTATATTGAAGTTTTTTCATTATTTTCTTCTTCAAAAGGAATAATGGGTTTCCTCAATATAAAACAAACAGAAAGGTAGAGAAAGAACAAGATCTCAGCCTACAGTTGCCATCTGTGCCATTCATCAGGTGTAGAAGGCGGACACTGGATTTGGAGACTAGACTTTGGTTGTATAACCTTGGGAAAGTCATTGAACATCTCTGTGCTAGTTTTGTTCTTTTGACTATATTTCATTGACTGTATTTGGATTAACTCTGAGTTAAAAATTTTCAGTATATAACACATTTTCCTCATTTAGTAAAATACTATAACCAAGAAAAGAACCACAATGTTTTGACCTGAAATTGACTTGAATGTGCTCATTCTTTGTTCACATTTCTCTCTTTATTTTAATAGAACAAGAAAAGTCTGGTAGCCTTTAAGATCATGCCCCTGGAGGATATGAATGAGTTCACCACACATATTCTGGAAGTAGTCAATGCACACATGATGCTGAGCAAGTCCAACAGCCAGGTGAGCAGCTTCATTCTCGTCGTTTTTTCTCTTCCCTGAAAAAACATAAACCGCTTCTGTGCTCTGGCTTTGATTTCCTTGACATTTTGAAGATTGAGCCACAAGAAAGGCATCATTCAGTCCTCAAAAAAAATTTTCTCCGTGAGCTTTGCTGTGTTACTTTATTCCTGATGAAACACTTTCCTCTCAAAATTACAAGTTCCTCTAACCCCAGTGGCTTGGATGGCTGAAGCCAAGACAAGCTTCAAGTGTAGACACATAATTATCGGCTGAGCTCTTAGCTTCAGGATTTTCAGTCCATATTCAGAGAAAAACCCCAACTAAGATAGCATTTTGCTGCTTTCCTTCCAACCTATTGGCTAAACAGGATAATTTATGTGCCATTATTTTGTTCCTGCAATTATATTTCTTGCTTCATATCGAAATTTCTCAACATTTTCTGTGGTACAAATTCAATTTGGCGAGTCTATCTAGGACCACATAATGGGTTTGCTGATCTGAGTATTAGAGTGCCCTTAGATGATTCCAGTGGCAAGGTGGAGGACTGGTTACAGTAGGAGGGACTGGAGCTGTTGCATCTTGTTCTGTGCCAAGCACTTTGCTAAGCACTGGGGATACAAAGATAAATTCATTCAATTTATTGAGCCTAGTATATGCCAGTCATTATTCTAGGCCCTGGGAATATAGCAGTGAACAAGATGGGTAAAGTGTCTGCCCTCAAATTTATATTCTTGAGAGAAATGGACCATCAACAAGAAAACAAATATAATTTTAGGTAGCTATAGGTACTCTGAAATTAAGCAGAGTAGGAGAAGACAGTGATGGAGGAAATAAGAATGGTATAATTTTAAATGAGAGAAGAACATTCCAAGCAGCGGTAATAAAAAGTCAGAAGCCATGAGACTGGAACAAGCTTGGCATACTTGAGACCAACAAGAAGGCCAGACTGTCTGGAGTGAAGCAAATGACAGGGGAGGTGGTGCAGGGATGTAGGCAAGGGAGCGAGACCCCGATCGTGTAGGGCTTTGTAGGCCATAGTATGGATTACTTTTTTCTAATTGACACTAAACCTTTAGAAGGTTTTGACTAGGAAAGTTGATGTGGTCTGATTTACCTTTTCAAAAGCTCACTTGAGCTGCTGTGTGGAGAGTAGACTATGAGGCACCAGCAATAGCAACAGAAGTAATTCTGGGGAATGGTAGCAGCAGCTGGGTAAGAAGTGGTTGGATTCTAATACATTTCGAAGGTAGAGCTGACAGGACTTTTTGGTTTAGATACAGGATATAAAGAAAAGAGAGGGTTCAAAAATAACTCCTAGGTTTGGGGCTTGAGTAACTAGATGAAGCTAGCAGGTTTGAAGGGTAAAATCCAGAGTTCTGTTCTGGACTTAGCAAATGCGACGTGTCGGACACCCAAATGGAGACCAGAATGGATGGTTGACTGTATAAGGCTGGGACTCAAAGGAGAGGTCAGGGGTAGAGAGAGAGCGTTGGGAGTCATTGTGTGGATGGTATTTAAAGCCTCGGATGAGACGAGATATCTGGTGAGTTAAGAGGTAAGAGACCTAAGCTCTGAGACACTAACCTTTAGGAGTCTGGAGGCCACAGCAGGAGCCAGAGAAAGTCAAAGAAGTTGCCAGTTGGGCAGGAGGAAAATCAGGAAATGTGATTCTGTAGAATATTCTGAAAAGAGTACTTTAAGGAGGGAGTGGAGTTCAACTGTAGAATGCTGCCTAGAAGTCAAGTAAGGTGATGAGAGAGGTCTGTCGGATTTGGAAACATGGATCTTCAGAAGAGAGGCTTCAGCAGCGGATAGGGGAAATGTGGGTTAAAAAGAATGGGACTGGGGCTTCCCTGGTGGCGCAGTGGTTGAGAATCTGCCTGCCAATGCAGGGGACACGGGTTCGAGCCCTGGTCTGGGAAGATCCCACATGCCACGGAGCAACTGGGCCCGTGAGCCACAATTGCTGAGCCTGCGCGTCTGGAGCCTGTGCTCCGCAACAAGAGAGGCCGCGATGGTGAGAAGCCTGCGCACCGCGATGAAGAGTGGTCCCCACTTGCCGCAACTAGAGAAAGCCCTCGCACAGAAATGAAGACTCAATACAGTCATAAATAAATAAATAAAAGAACGTGAATTTCTTAAAAAAAAAAAAAAAGGCATTAAAAAAAAAAAAAGAATGGGACTGGGTAGAAAGTTTAGGGTGTTTATTTTATGACTATACTTCATAACCTATACATATGTATCAAATGTTCTATGATAAAAATGGTTTTAAAGTGAGGATGGGTGGAAGCTGTGAGTATAGGCAGTTATATTGAGGAGTAAATAAAATAATCCTTTCCCTCAAAGAGTTTGCCTTAAGCGTTGAGGGTTCAGATCACTTAAGCAGTGAAAGCAGTGAGGAGTGGCAACTGCAGGGTGCTGTGGAACCACAGAGAAGAGTTTCCTGTCCTGACCTGGACATCAAGAAGGGCCTCCTGGAGGAGGTGATGCCTAAACCAAGTCTTAAAATACACATATGGGAGCAGGGGCGCACCTGAAGCAGAACATGAGGTCATTTCAGCAGAGGTATCCAGGGAAGAAATAGCGTTCAGTTCAGTATTACTGGATCATAAAATAGGACTTCTGTTTCACCAGCAAGCAATGTGAAGGCATCTAGCTTGAAAACAAGAGACCATGACTGAATTTTGGTTTTGTTTTTTTTTAATGACCTCGAAGCATTGGCATTTAATGAACTTTTTTTTTTTTTTTTTTTTTGTCTGCGTTGGGTCTTCCTTGCTGTGCGCGGGCTTTCTCTAGTTGCGGCGAGCGGGGGCTACTCTTCGTTGCGGTGCGTGGGCTTCTCACTGTGGTGGCTTCTCTTGTTGCGGAGCACAGGCTCTAGGCGCGCAGGCTTCAGTAGTTGTGGCACAGGTGCACTAGAGCGCAGGCTCAGTAGCTGTGGCCCGCGGGCTTAGTTGCTCCACGGCATGTGGGATCGTCCTGGACCAGGGCTCAAACCCGTGTCCCCTGCACTGGCAGGTGGATTCTTAACCACTGCGCCACCAGGGAAGTCCTAATTAATGTTTGTTGAATGAATGAGTCTCTTGACTGCATGGGATTTCACTGATGAGCTTCCACAATGCTCTTTTACCTGTAATGAGTACTTAACATATTTAATCTTTTGTCATCTTTATTCAGTTCAATAAATTAAACATTGACTGAGCACCTGCTGCCCACCAGGCACTGTGCAGAGCTGAAGGGGCTTATGGGGGAAAGTGACAGGCAAACAGTGTGATGGCTACTATGAGAGGGAATGGGCCAAATGCTGTGAGAGCCAAGAAGGAAGAACACAACTAACTTTGGCCTGGGGGATGTCAGGGAAGTCTTCACAAAGGCAGTGACAACTAAGTTGGGCTTTGAAGCATGAGAAGTGTTTCCCAGGCAGCTGAGGGGAGGGGCATTCCAGACACGGAATAATGTCAGAGGCATGTGTGTGACTGGCAAGAATTCCCTGTGTTGAAAGGGGGTGGTCAAGAATAAAATACAGACTTTGATGTCTAGTTGTGGTAGGTCTTGAATGTCCAGGAGTTTTATATTATTTTCACAAGCAGGGGGAGCCAGCTGAAAGCTTTTAGCTGGAGGAGAGACATGATCAGAAGTTATTACTTGGAGCAGTGAGGAGGGTTGGTTGGAGTAGGAGAGACTTGCAGCTGAGACACCAGTCAGGAGACCAGGGGTGATGAGGACCAATTCGAACCGCTGAACGTTGTATTAATGGGCTGTGGTGACAGACTGGGGGAGGTGAGCGAGTGGAGACTCAAAGATGGCCGAGGTCTACAGTACTGGGCTTGGACTTACTAATAGAAATGGAATATACCAGGGCAAGCAGGTTTGGGGAGGAAAGTAGTGAACTTTATTTTGAAGTGCGTGAGATAGCTAAGTGGAGGTCTTCAGTAGATGGTTGGGAACAAGGATTTGTGGCCTCGGAGGAGGTCTGGGATGAAATCCTGGGGGAACTATCAGCTTTTTGGAAGACAGGTAGACAAAGAGGCTGAGAAGGGATACTGAGAAGGTATAGTTTGAAACTTAATTGGAGAACCAGAAGAATATGGTGTCAGGAAGCCTAGGGAGGGGTACATTTCAAGAAGGGTGTGGTCAGCAGTGTCTGCTTCTGAGAGGTCAAGTGTTATGAGGACTGAAAGGGATTACTGGCTGTGTTGGTTGATAAGCATTGGTAAGTTTGGTGAGAACAGTTTCAGAGGTATATTTGGAGAGAATCCAAATAGTGCTGGGAAATGTAAACAGTGACTATAATCTATTATTTTTTAAAAGTTTGGTGGTAAAAAAGAAGAAAAGAGAGGGTGATGAGAACTATGTCTCCTTTTCTCTCCTTGTAATGCTTCATGCCTAGTTGACGCTCAGTAAATGCTTGCATGATTGAAGCACCAGAGATAGATACCACTATAGCAGATCTCAGTAATTTTCTTCTCAGTGCTATTTTTCCTCTGGTTCCTGTCACATCACAAAAGAAAAGGAGGATCCAGGAAGTACCTTTCTCTCTGTTTGATGTGATACGCTTCAGAGAATGACTTTGTCTTCCGATGAAATACTCATTAGATAATAGCTGTCCTTTCCAAGGGAAGCAATTGTTATTGGGAAAACTCTGCTTAGGGAATTCCCTGGCAGTCCAGCAGTTAGGACTCTAACCACGCTTTCACATGGCCTGGGTTCAGTCCCTGGTTAGGGAACTAAGATCCCACAAGCCGTGTGGCGCAGCCAAAAAAAAAAAAGAAAAACTCTGCTTAAATTGTTTTTTGTAAACTACTTATTAAGCTATTTAAAAGAGCAAGGACTGTGTTTAAATTGGTGAATTTACTAATGTTGTAAACTTATTTCTTAATTCAGCCGTCAGCAGGGAGAGCGCCTATCAGCAATCCAGGAATGGGTGAAGCTGGGAACTTTGGTGGGAATAGCTTCATGCCAACGAATGGCCTCACTGTGGCCCAGAACCAGGTAAACAGCTGAGTGGCTCCAGACATGCAAGACACAGACAGCTGTACATTATGTTACTTCCTTAACGGTGCTAAGTACCCGACTCATTTCTTTCCTATAAAGGGATTCTGGCTTACGCAGGGGAGCTGATTCAGAGTAGTTGCTAAAATCTTTCTGATTTGAATCTTCAGGTACTGAATTTGATTAAGGCTTGCCCAAGGCCTGAAGGATTGAACTTTCAGGATCTCAAGAATCAGCTCCAACACATGACCGTAGCCTCAATCAAGTGAGTATTTGGTTTCTGTGAACTAGGGCTCCAGAATTGCACCCATTTCCCCTCACCAGGATTTCCCGGTAATGAGAAGTAAGTTTAAAAAATTAAAAAAAAAAAAACTGTTGACTAACAAAAGAGAAGTTGTTCAGTCATGGAAGAATAGAAAAAGGACTCACAAAGATGGTGCTGCCTGTCACTTCACTCATTCATTTTTCATTCAGCAAATACTAAGTCCCATTATGTGGAAGGGATGTAATTTTGAGCAAAAATTGACCAGATACCTCTTGTGGAATTTAGTCTGGAGGAATGAGATCCTGTGCTCCTGGTCCTCAGGTGTGCATTTGCACTGGCGTTACTGTCCCCACTGTGGAGAGTGTTCCTCAGACTATCTGGACCTGAAGCCATTAGACAGTCCTTCCAACATCCTTGTCCTGATAACCTGTTAGAGAAGCAGCTTCCTGATTCCAATGAACTAATCAAACAAACTGAGTATTATGGTGTTTGTGATAGTTGTTACTATCAATCAGTTGATATTCTAGGTCTAGATAGAAAAGAATACTCAGGTCTGATTCCATTTCCTGTCCTATAAGATGAGGATAATAATTCCTATCTTAGAGTTTCTGTGATGGTGAGGTGCAGAATGTCTGTCACGATAGTAGGTGCTCTATAAATTGTTACTCTTATTAAATATGTTACTGACACTGACCCTGAGGGCCTTTAAGGGTCTGAAGGTGTCATACCATTTCTAGAAAGACCTTTCCTTTCCTTCTTGCAACTTGATTTCCCGGAGGGGAATGAGAGGGTCAGTGGATGAGTGAGGAGCTATTTTTTTTATATAGCTGTTTATACTAGGAGACATTATATGCAACTGGAACTATAGCTTTAGGTCCTGGTTTCAGTTTGCTTAGACTGGTATTGAAGTGAGGTCCTGTTTTCTTTGCTTTACACAGCTTGAGAGAGGCATCCAAGGCGGCCCTAAAGCCTTTGTCTCCATGGATTACCTCAGTTTTGTAATTTTACTGGTGTTTCTCCCTGCAAGAGCCTTCCGTGAGCAAAATGGCCATGAATTCTTCTCAGCTAAGATAGAAAGTAGGGAAATGAGTGAAGTTTACATATTTGGCCATATCCAAAAGGCAGTTTCCTTTCTTCTGCATTTGGTTTTTTTCTTTTTTTCTAGGCAAGCTGTGGATTTTCTAAGCAACGAGGGACACATTTATTCCACTGTGGATGATGATCATTTTAAATCCACGGACGCAGAATAACTGGATCTAATTGGGTACCCGAGATATTTTCCAGCTGGACTTTTTATGCAGTCTCTTGTCTCCAGCTGTGCATATATTTGGCAGGTTGACTTGTAGGAAGCAGGTTTCATCTATAAAAGGTTTCAATTGACTCCTTTTGAAACTTAACTACTGTTCTGTGTTTTTGAAGCTCAGAGGGATATGGGCAACTGACAGGGATGTAAACCAGGGCGGAATTTCTTAAAGAAGTTACAAATTAGTTACAATATCAGGATAAATGGAATTGGAAGAGGGATGCTACCAAGAGGGTTGGGCGGTATTACTGAAATAATACGCAGGAGTTTTTATTCCTAAATTGTTTCCTGTTAAGAGTAGGACGAGGGCCCGTCAGGAGAGAGCTAGCCACGAAACCCACTAACCTCTGCCTGTTTTTGTTCCCCACTTTGGTTATGTGTTGTTACTTTCAGAATTGCACTTTCTTTCACCTTGTCATAATTGCTGCCCAAAGTGTGTTTTTATAAGCATGGGGTTCTAGAATGGTGGTTTCATGGGGCAGAGAGTAAGATATGTATTTTGTACAAAATAAGTACATTCATATGTTTAATAAAATAGTTCTATTGCAGTAGCTTGTAAAAATGTTCTTATTTTTTTACACTGTAATAA
This sequence comes from Balaenoptera acutorostrata, assembly GCF_949987535.1. NCBI lineage: Eukaryota > Metazoa > Chordata > Mammalia > Artiodactyla > Balaenopteridae > Balaenoptera > Balaenoptera acutorostrata. The sequence goes on along the minus strand of NC_080064.1, from coordinate 22,073,789 downwards.
TTAATACTTTATCATCTCAGCTAATTCTGAGATAAGTTAATGAGGTGTAACATGCAAATAAAAGTTCTATAACTGTTTTAACTGTGTTTCTAAATGAGATCTACCAGCAGCTGTGTGGAGAAGGCTCCACCCTCTTGGTTTCTGACAATGAACAACAATGTGGTTGTTATTTTCTGTACATGCAGGATAGTTCCCATCTGGGGAGCTGTGCAGATGCTTAAAAGTCAGTCAACCAGTATGTTCATTTGCAAGTATGTCCATTCTTGATTGTTTCCTAAAAGAAAGAACAATGGCTAAAAACAGGTTTAAAAAAGCATATACATTTGAATATGGAATGCATGATAGGATACTTTTATGGGTGGTGGACTTCTCTTTCTAGTTACCATGCTAATGCCCTCAAATGGGCAAGGGGGCAATAGCAGTGGTCTGGGTGGAAGTCACTTTTTCTTTTGATTTTTAATTCGATGATTTAGCAATCAAAAACTACTTACTCATTAATTCAGCGAGTGTTTATTGAATACCTACTGTGTCAACCCATTGGTCAGCTACTAGGAATATAAAGCAAAATAAGAGATTGGTGTCCCAGCACTTGCTGATTCAGCATTCCCAATAACACAGAGTAGCTACTCAGGGATACTGAATTCCCTGCCACCTTGGCAGTGACACGGTCTCACAGGAGCTCTGTGGATTCTGAGCACTACGGAGGCCCGTGGGGCTGAGCAGAGGTAGGCCACTGCTCAGCAGAGTGAAACGCCAGCCTCTGTAGAGCTTCTGCCTGCTCAAGTCAGGGGAACTTGCATTTTGGATATTTGTGGTCACCTGGGATGTCAGGTATGCAGTGTTCTCTTGGTACATTGTTGAGACAGCAGGAACAGCACTGTGACCCAAGTTCTCAGAAATCCCCAGTGTCACAGCCAAGCCATGAGTCCAGCCTAGTCTCAGGAAGATCTCTTTAGGTGTACAGGTGGGAGATGAGGCTCCTTGGGAAATAGTGGTACTTTATTGGATTTAACTAGAGAAAAGCCAGTAAGAATTAGTGTCCGATGTGAATTAATAGATTTGTTTGTTTGTTTTTTTAATTTGTTTTTTAAAATGCTGTTGAGGGAAATTCAAAACTCTTGATAAATTTTTGAGCATGCGTCCCCAGGTTATATTCATTTATTTAGCAGTTATTTACTTCTGTTACTATATTAGTTTGTTATATATATTACAAAACACTCAAAATTAGAAATGAAAAAGGATATTAAAAATAAATATGAAAGGATGTACCAATACAGTTGACCCTTGAACATCACGGTTTGAGCTGTGCCGGTCCACTTATACGCGGATTTTTTCCAATAAACACATACTACACAGTCTGCAGTTGGTTGAATCTGCAGGTGCGGAGGGCCAACTGTAAAGTTGTATGTGGATTTTTTGCCCGTGTGGGGGGTCAACTGTAATTCTTCTCTGTTTCCCAGTCAGTCATCTTGTGTGCTCACTTTGGAGACCACTGCTTGGGGGAATCTCTAGTCCCATTATAATTCCCTCCCCACCACCCAGCGGTTTATTCCAGAGGTAAAGAAGACAAAAGCACCCTGAGGGTGGTATCTGCCTTTGGTCCATTCCCTTCCTACCCTCACTGCTCTAGTAAGACATTCACAATTGTGGTTTTCAAACATGTTTTCCTTTGAAGCCCAGCTTTCCCTGCTATGAAATTGCTGCCTTTCTCCTCATGGTAGCATTTGGCCACTCCGAAATCCCCTTTTGTGGGAACTGGTGGCCCTCTCCTCTGCCCCGCTTTTGTGATCTTGCTCAATTTGGCGCCAGGATTAACTGCAAACATGAAAGTGAAACTGTTGACATTTGCATGGGGTCGTGATCCCTAGGGGTTCGGTGCCAAGGAGGAACTTTCTGTCTCTTGCTTATTGCTTTTCCCAGAGTACTCTCTTCCTCAGGGTCCTCCTGTGTGGTAGAGATTGCATCTGTGGAGGAGGGCATGGGAACTGGTGTGGAGATGAGCATGGGTACTAGATATTGGGGACTGGCCCAGCAGCATGTAGTCACCACTCAGTGGTCACCTGGAGAATGCCCTGCTGGAGTGTGGCGGCCTGGGAAGTACATGGGTCCAGAGAGCCAGAGGGATGTTAGGAGGCAAAGGAAGGACACACTCAGGTGTAGTGCCTAGAATACAGGAGTGGGAATTTGACCCTCTTTAGGCTCCCGCCTCCACTGGACACTCCTTCCATCTTTTTCTCTCTCTCCTGTCCTCTGCTGACCATGGTGCTTAGTTCCGTGACTGCATTAGCCCAAGAAACCAAAGTCCCACTACTTCTAGGAAGTGAGGCCTGTGGTCTTACCTTACTGAACAGGCCTTAACTGACCCTGGAAACAGAGTTAGTTATTCTCTGCGTAGACACAGGCTTGTATTTCTTCTCTTATCTCGTTATACTGGCTCTGTCTCCACAGCCCAGGAACATAGTATAAACACTGGGATGAATTCCATGACTAGGAGACAGCGTAAGCATGTGAAAGGGGTGTTGGTTTTAGAGACAGGTACAACTCTCTAATCTTGGTCAACAGTAATGATACTAACATGTTTATTGAATGTTTATTATGAGCCAGGCACTGTGCTAAATGCTGTACAGATATTATCTCAATCGATCCTTAAAACAATCTTTTGAGGTAGATAACTTAGTTTCATTTTGCATGTGAAGAAACTGAAGCTTAGAGAGGTTAAAATCACTTGTAGGTGGTGAGCAAGGATCCTGACCCAGGCCCATGACTAGCCTGCCCGCTGAAGCACACTAGACTAGCTTGTTTCCCAACCTTTAAAACCAGGCCTTGTCTACCTCAGAGAGTTGATTTAGATAGGGTTTGTAAAGGGTCTGGTACACAGACAGAACTTAATAAGTGATAATCTCTTATCATTTTTCCGGAAGCTCAGATGTCGTTTTTATTCTGTGGTTTTAAAGTGAAATCATCTTGGATAGTCACCTACAGCTGTCATGTGCTGGGTGCTGCAGAGATGAGGAAGACAGTCCTGGTCCCTCAGGGGCTCAGAGCCTGGGTGGGGGATGGGGAGAGGGAGGAGAGAGTGGAGCAGGGGCGGCCAACATTACAAAAGGCTCTCAGTGCAGTGTGTGATCAGGATTGAGGCCCCTTTACCAAGAGGCAGGAGGCACTGTGCTGCCGTCACCAAGGTGGGCAGTCTCTTGGATTCCTTTCTGCACTAACCAGTGGGGCAACTGGTGTTGGGGTGCAGGACTGAGTAGAACCCAGCTGGCTACTTGATAACCAAAGCTCCGAGGCTGAAGGAGCCAAATGCAAGGTGCTGGGCCCAGAGAAGCCAGAGGGAAGCTGGTGCAGGGTCTTTCCTATTTCCAGTCCGTCCCCACCCGGCCACTCCTTGTCCACAGTCTGATTTCTGAGAGACCTTGTCCAAGGTCCTCTAAAGGCGTGTAATAGTTGGCTGATATCTCGGGTTCCCTAAGAAGCAGCAGTTAGGAAGTAAGGTTCCTCCAGCACCTAGAGGGTTTTCGGAAACTGCTCAAGTATTTCTTCGTAATCATGTTCATCACCTGCAAAAGAATCCAAGTCAGTGAGGACCTTTGGCCTTAGGTTCCTTCCCCTCTTTAGGGTACTTTCCTCCCTTGAACAGGGGAGGGCTTGGTCTGGATGCTCTAAGGTCCTTGCTAGCTCAGAAACCACAGTTTGTTGTGTCTGAACACTTCGCAAACATTCTCCTGTGTGCCTTGGGGAGGGTAGTTGGGGGATGAACTCATTTTCCTTGCCAGGGCCCTGGAGCCACTGGGAGAAGGACAGTAGGGACCCTTCAGCCTCAGCCCATCTCATATAGGCCTGTCCATCCAACTGGGACTGTGGAAGGGTCGCTCACGGGCAGGGCCCTGCTGAGGGTATGGCCAGCACCATCAGAGGCAAAAGCAGCAGCAGAATGGCATGGGGGCGGGGAGAAGGAAAGACAGGTGTGAACAGGGGCTGACAGACTCACCTGTATCCTGAGTGATGGGCTTAGTGAGCCTGAGACCCTTCTTGTGACCAGGAATCTCACTGTATAAATTGCAGCTGTCCTTGGTGACCTTTGGGAAGGTCTTCCTCTTGGGTTTAGGCAGCAGAGATGATTTCTGCAATTGGAAGGCTTCAGAAGACTAAGTGGGAGAAAAAGCAGAAGTTAGCAGGGTCCCAAGAAATGGAGTAAGAGAGTACATGAAATGCAATTTCCTTCAAATCTCACTTCCTCTGCTCCCCTCTGAACTTCCTTTTCAGTGTATGGCTTCTCAGGACCCCAGGTGTTTGCTACAAGCACTTGAACTGTTCTTTGGCAGGGGAGGAAGGGGCCAGGGTGAGAGATGACAGGGTTGGGGGCTAGAGACAGGGTGTCCCTGCGTTTTTACACAGGGATTTGGTCATTGTCCTCCAAATCTTTTGCTGAAGGAGAAAAAAGTAGTCACAAAGCCTCAGGACAAACAGAGTGCAGAGCTGAGAGGGGTCCCAGAAGGAAGAGGACTTTTACTGAAATCCTGCCATGTGCCAGAAGCTGTATGCATATCCGTTCATTCATCCTCAAGTGACTCTGAGCTGTTTGAGTCCCCAGTTCACACGTGAGGAACCAGGCTCAGAAAGAGTGTGCCACGTCAAGCCTCGCACAGGGGATCCCTGGCTGGGCCAGGCTTCGGACGCAGAACCATGTCTGTGGCCTGTAAAGCTGCTCCTCTTCCCACCACGTCATGCTTTCAGAAGCAAACAGTACGGCTCCCTGATGAGCAGCAGAGAATACTGATTCCCAGGGGGGGATATTGCTGGTTCTAGGGCAAAAAGCAGGAGCCATCCCAGAGGAGCCATCAGGAACCAAGGCTGAGACGGAGGTCTCAACTCTTTGTACCACATTCTTTCCAGCACTGTCACAAGGCCTGTGTTTCAGATGTCCCAGTCTATTTTTGGTTCTGTCAGAAAACAACTACCCTACCCCCTGCCCCACAGATACGAGCCCCTTCTGGGGCTGAGATCACGCAGGGTTCATCTTTTTAACTTCCACTGCCATCCCACTGCCTCCCCACACAGTACGAAATCCAAGTCTCTGCACATCCCAAAACAGTATGCTTGTTACAGTTTACAAAGTGCTTTTTATGTAGATCACTCCCCCCACCACCCCCCCATGCCCCCCATTCTCAGCAGAGCATGGCTATCAGCGCCCACCTCAGAGGGACGCCGTGAGAGCTGGGTGGGGCAGTACGTACGTGTAAGGGGCCACCCCAGGGTAAGCGCCCCACTAGTAGAGGCTAACAAAACAGCACTGAGAGTTAGTGGTGTTATCCCAGGCTCACTGGTGAGGGAACATGCCCAGAGAGGAAGTACAGCCCACGGAGTGAGGAAACAGGGACGTGAACTTCATGTTTCTGACTCTGACATTCTTTGCCCGCTTGTTGTGATTCAGTTTGGTTCAGTTCGGACTCACTAGCACTTTCTCTGCCTGCCTTGGAGTGGGAGGTCCCTGCCCCACAGGACTCTTGTTCTAGCCAGAGGCCAAGTACAACTAATTAAAATTACATGGCCTCCCACCTCCAAGCTATGTACAGAGTGCAGTGTGACTACAGAAGAGGGAGAACTGTCACCGCCTTGGAGGAAATGTGAGCTGAGCCTTGCCCGTGAGTCTGAAAGGAGGAAGAACGTTCCTGGCAAAAGGACTGGCGTGTGTGAAGTGCTGAGGCAGGAATCCTGGCATACCGAGAGCGTCAGGAGTTCCTCTGTGGTTGGAGCTGCTGAGCAGTGGTGGAAGGTGGGCCTGGGAAGGTGAGACTGAAGTCAGCTATGAAGGACCCTGGATACCGTGTTAAGGGGTTCGCATTACCCCAGCAATGGGGAGCCACGGAAGGTTTCAGAAGGTGGGGCTGAGGCCCCATAGTGACCAGGGGAGGATGTGGGAGGCCGTTCTGACAGCCATGGGGAGGGGTTGAAGAGGCTGCTGAAAGAGTTTAGGTGAAAAATGCTGTAGCTTGAGCTAAGGAGTGACAGCAGGGGTAGCAGAGAGAGGTAAAGCTCTGTGAACTTGGAGTCACAATGCTTCCGCTCCAGTTCAGGCCCCCCCATATATAAACTGTGTGACTTTGGGCGAGTCTCACAGTCGCTGAGACCTCATTTTCTCGACTGTAAAATATGGATGATCACACCAATGTCAGGATGGTCAGGATCGAATAATAGGTACAAAGCGTGCACGCTTATAAACTGCACGTTCTGGAAATAGAGACAGATGTAGAGAACAAGCATATGGACCCCAAGGGGGGAAAGCGGGTGTGGGTGGGTAGTGGCGGCGGTGGGATGAACTGGGAGATCGGGGTTGACATATATACACTAATGTGTACAAAATAGGTAACTAATAAGAACCTGCTGTATAAAAAAATAAAATTCAAAACTAACTAAATAAATAAATAAACTGCACGTTCTGTACAGCTGTAAGAGACACGTGATGCCAGGCAGACAAAGAAGAAATGGCAGGACCCAATGATCCCTACAGGTGGCCCCTCCCTGCCCACTTGGGTTCTGTTGGTACCTTGACGCCTTTCGCCTTGCTGACCTGCTTCTTCTGCCCACTGAGGCCCTTACTTTTCGGAGGCCTGGGCGGGGGAGCTTGACCCTCAAAGGCCGGTGACTTCCGAAGGTGATAATAGAAGGCCTCTGTCAGCTCCTCCACTGGGACTACAGGGAGGGGCCCAGCCGGCTGGCTTGGCTGCCCCTCGGCTTCCACGACAGTCAGGTCCAGCCACCGGGGAGGGACCTCGAAGCACATCTCAGGGTTGGAGTCTAGGCTGACCACCAAGAAGGGTTCCATGATCTTCTCCTCCAGCCGCAGGCCCAGGAAGGAGGGCAGAGGGTCAGCAGGGTGGCTGGCGTCCTTGGCCACCACCTTGACCTCACAGGGCAGTGAGAACTGGGCAATCAGATCCTGCAGGCTGTAGCGCCGGCCATCACCCAACTCTTCCACGAAGCCGCCAGAGAGGTGGAGGGGCAGCAGAATCTGTTCTTGGTCCTCTGCCTCTTCATACTCCTCTCCCTCCCCAGGCTGGTCACTCAGCCGCTGACACACCAGGACATCCATGTCCCTCTCTTGAACCCCAAGGGCCTGGCCAGACCCCAACACCTCCAGCCTGTCTCCCATGGCCAGGGACATGAACCCGGGGTTCTCAAACCCGTCTCCTTCACAGTCCTTTGTGGCCACTACCCGGAGTGGCTGGCCTGGCTGGAGAGCACCCAGGAGGTCGTAGGCCGTAGGGAACTCTCTCGGCCGCCGCCGCAGCTTGCCCTGGTAGGCCCCGGAGATCATGAAGTGTCTGGGCACTTTCCGGCCCTTGGTTGAGGCCAGGAACCGCCAGGGTGGCGAGGCCAGGCCGTAGATGCAGAGCCTCTGGCCCTTCTGTAAGGAGCTCAGCCACGGGCTGAGGAAGATGGGGGGCCCCTCCGGAACTTCCAGGATCTCTGTGGGCAGGGGGAAGGGGCCTCCCCGGGCCAGGGCCTCGCTCAGCAGCAGCGGTTGCATGAAGTGGATGTGCTGAGAGGAGGCGGTGATATCCTCCACGTCAACCTCCAGGGTGGAGGGGATCTTGACGATGGTCCTGCGCACTGTGGAGGGGAGAGGTCAGCTCCGGCGCGCACCCTCCACCCCTCAGAGGTCTGAGCCTGCCAACCTCTTTCCTGTCTTCATCTTTTCTTTCCTACCAGCGTTTTCCTATCGTACCAGATTCCTTGCCCACTCTTTCCTTCAACCTCTTTTTAAAAAGTTACTATAAAAAGTTTTTAAAATATTTATAAAAGTAGAATAGTATAGTGAACCCCAATGTACCTGTCACCCAGCTTCAACATTTAACCCATGGCCCATTTTCTTTCCTTTATACCCCCATCTATCCATTCCCCCTCCACTGGACTATTTGGAATCAGAATAATCACATCTTGCCATCTGTGACTATTTCAATGTGTATTGCTAAAAGAAGGGGTAATTAAAATTTCAAAAATAATAACCACTAGGCTATGATCACATTGAAATAATAATAATTTGATAATTCCTTAATATCACTGACTATCCAATCAGTTCACTTTAAAAATTTTAATTGAATTTTGAATGTAATTTTATAAGCTGTCTTTCCAAATCCTTTCTGGATTTAAATAGATAGAACCAAATCAAGAAAGACACTGACTACATGACTTTGGACAGCCTCCCCCTGTCCTGGCATTGATAGCGCCTGGTGCATAAACTCTGTAAGAGTCTGAGGAAAACTGGCCCACCCACTATGTTGTTTGAGCCGCACCACACGGAAGACAGAACAGGGAATGTTCTCCCTGTTTTGCAGATGAGAACACTGGGGCTCCGAGGAGTGGTGGTGACTTCCCTCAGGTCACGTGGTTGGGATTTTTGCTCTGTGCCAGATGAGCTGATAATTGGCTGAAGCTGGGAGATGGGCACATGCGGGTTCATTACACTGTTGTTTTTTTTCTTCAGAATGCTTTATAAATTACCTGAGCTGCCTCATTCTCCAGGGTAGCCAACTCATTATTTTTACAAAAGCTAGTAAACAAAGCATAGGTTGTTTCTTAGGACAGTCCTCAGTCAGACTGCTGGCAGAATCCAGAGAAGGGTTGGTGAGGCAGAGGCAGAACATGGCCAGTCAAGAGGCCAAGGCTGAGTGGAGGTAGAAGAATGGGGGTGCCCTGGGGACCTCTACACATACACCCATTCTTCTACCTCTGCTCCAGCTTGGCCTCCGACCGGCCAGACCTGGCCAGGTTCTGCCTCTGCCTCACCAACCCTCTGTGCAGCCACCAGCCTGTCCTAAGAAGTAACCTATGAAACAGCTGGGGGATTCGGCCAGACAGTACCCTCCCAGACGGGAGGCCCTTCACAAACAATCCTGCTCTCCCCAGCAACAGGGAAATATATTTCTCCTGAGCAAACGGTCAACGCTGCACTTTCTAACACTATGTTTCTTTGTCCTAGCTGCGGGCAACCTCACAACCCGACTTTTGCCAAACTTTATAAAGTACGTGGGACCTCACTCAAGTTACCCGTTTTCCTATCTCCTTTTGCACCTAACTTCCACTATTGGGGATTCTTTACTCTGTTACGTTGTATATACCAGGTAAACCACCTGGAATCCCTGGACTATCCACGGGGATAGGGGGCATCTTCCCATCAGAGCAGCTCCCCAGGGCCTCCTCTGCCCCTCCCGCCCCCAGGCCCACCCACCTACCGGGGAACTCACAGTGCATGATGGCTTCGACCTCGTACTGGGGCATCAGGGTCAGGGAGCGCCAGGGGAGGGTGGGGCAGGTGAGGATGGTGTCCTTCAGGGCCGGGTCCTGCAGCACCTGGAGCAGAGTCCGAGGGGGCCCAGGCTGCAGTTCCCAGAAGGGCCCCTTCTGGGACAGGGGCAGGTGCAGAAGGACCTGCTGGGCCCCGGTGCCCAGCACACAGCAGGCACAGCAGGTCCCGAGGTGCATTTCCACAGCCTCAAGCTTGAGGGGCTGCTCCTGAGGCACCACCCTGGCCTTGGTGGTGATTCTGTGGGTCGACATGAAGCAGATGGGCAGCTGCTTGGAGCTCTGGGTTGCAGCAGAGACCAGCTCCTCCAGGGTTGCATAGCTCCGGGGGCCAGTGAGGGGGCTGAAGTTGCCTGTGGGGCACAGCAGTGGGTGTCAGGGTGGGGCAGACCTTTGCCGGGCCCAGGGCCACATATCCCATGCCTAGGTCTGGCTGCAGAGAACCAGCCAGAATCCCCCGAGGACAGGGGCCAAGGGTGGGCCAGCACTTGGATATCCAGGCTGCAGGGCTGAGGGACGGCAGGCAGCAAGTGACCATTGCAAATGGACAGCGAGGGCAGGGGTGGGGACAGTTCCTTCTCACACAGGCACGGACACAGAGGGATTGTCACCAGAGACAGAACAGACACACTGCCACATTTTCCTACCTCCCGACCCCACCTGCCTCTCACTTTGCCATCTTTGTCTCCAGATACCTCACCACTGCTCCATTCCCACACACCAGCACCTACCACCCCATCCTGGGTGGGTGAGTGCCACAGTCCCTCCCAAACTAGAAACCCAGGAGCTACCGGCCAAATGACCTCTGACCACCCCTCTACCCCTCCCCCTTCCCTGTCCATTCTTCTGCCACCAGACTGGCCTAAAATACCCCATGTCTGGACATAATATCACTTCCAGGGTCTTCCTGCCCAAAACCCTCAACACAAATCTATTCAAGGAAGCACCACACAAAGTCGGTCTGAGGGACATTCTGCAAACGTACTGATCTGGACTCTTCAAAAATGTTGATATCAAGACAAAGGAAGGCTGAGGAACTATTCCAGCCTGAAGGAGACTAAAGGAGGCCAACTGAATGTCATGTGCAATCTGGGACTAGATTCTGGATCAAGGCAAACACCGGGCTATCAAGGACATTAGTAGGGCGGCTGGTGAAATCTGAATACAGACTGTGGGTTAGACAGTAGTATTGTATCAATATTAAATTTCCTGAATTTAATCACTGAACTACAGTTTTGTGAGTGAATGTCCTTGTTTTTTAGGAGATAAGCTAAATATTGGGAGTAATATTCAGATGTAATGGGGCATCATGTCTATAACTCTCAGATGGTTCAGAAAAAAGATATATATATACACACACATATATAGTAATATATGTTCATATGTATATATGTGTGTGTGTATGTATATATAATATACAGAGAGAGGGAATGCAAATGTAACAACATGCTTAACTGGTGAATCTGGATAAACAGTATACAGGAGTTCTAGCAAGTCTTCTGTAAATTTGAAATTATTTCAAATTTTTTAAAAACCTCAAAATACAAAACAAAACACATCACTTCCCTATTTAAAAGCTCTTTGGCTACTTAATACCTTCAAAATAAAGACCGAAATGTAGGGACTTCCCTGGTGGCACAGTGCTTAAGAATCCGCCTGCCAATGCAGGGGACACGGGTTCGATCCCTGGTCTGGGAAGATCCCACATGCCACGGAGCAGCTAAGCCCGTGCGCCACAACTACTGAGCCTGCGCTCTAGAGCCCACGAGCCACAACTACTGAGCCTGCATGCTGCAACTACTGAAACCCATGCGCCTAGAGCCCGTGCTCCGCAGCAAGAGAAGCCACCACAGTGAGAAGCCCGCGCACCGCAACGAACAGTAGCCCCCACTCGCCGCAACTAGAGAAAAGCCCACGCGCAGCAACGAAGACCCAACACAGCCAAAAATTAAATAAATAAATAAATTTATTTAAAAATTAAAATTAAAAAAAAAAGAACGAAATGTGTCCGTGCCCCACACAAGCTCCCCCCGCCCCCCTGCGGTCTGACTCCCGCTCACCTCCCCACCACTTCCCCTCACCTGGAACCCATGCCCTCACTGGTCCCCTTCAGCGATCACAGGAAACCATACTGAGAACAAGCCTGCAAAGGGTGCCTGCTCTGAGCCCAGCCCTGTTCTAAGTGCATCATACATGGCAACTCACTTAATCGTCACATCAAGGCTGACTGCCCCATTACAGAAGAGGAAGCTGAGGCGCAGAGAGGTCACGGGAACTAACCATGGCCACAGCTAGTAGCCGGCAGAGGTGGGATTCCCATCCAGGCTGCTGGCTTCAGCGTCCAAGCCCATGGTCCACCACACTACACACCTCCTGCAGTGACTGCGCTACGGGGGGTTTCTGGAGCACCAGTGTGCTCATGCTACTCCCTCTAGCTGGGATCCTTCCTCCAGCTGAGGTGCCACCTCCTCCAGGAAGCCTGCACAGACCTCTGAGGCAGGCCACTCCTGCCCGGAGCCCTCTCCAAACTGGTGCCTACTTGTGCTGTTGTCCTCCTCACTGCCATCCTGGAAACTCCCCACCGGAGAGGGCTGCATCTGCTTCATCCCGAACCCCACACCCCAGCCCCCAGCACGAGGCCTGGCACACAGCAAGTGTCAATAAATGTTTGGTGAGTGAATGTGGGAGCGAATACAAAAACTGGCATGTGGACAAAGACATGAAACAAAAAAAGCCCAGCCAAGAGGCAGATGTAATCAGAGATGGACACGGAGAGGACGCAGCGACGCCAGCTCAGGGCACCGTCAGAGCACTCAGAGGACATTCGGGTCTCGGGGCTGGGTAGCAGTGGATGTGAGAGCAGTGTGTGCCCACCCAGAGGGGTGGGAGTTTGTGCTGGGGTCGCGTGTGCCCGAGGGTGTGCCTGGAGGGTTCCAGGGCACTCAGGGAGATAGAGGTGCCTGCCTTACCCTGGAAGTTGGGAGCGAGCTCCATGGTCTGGCCCGTGCCCGGGTTCTCGCAGACCACCTTCTGGAGGCGAACACAGGTGACCTTGATCAGGTCTCCTGTGGAGAGGGAGCACTCGTTCCCGGAGATCTCATAGACGGAGCCTGCGGAGACAAAGAGCCAGTTTCACCCGTTCAGTAAAGGCCAAGCGCTGGGCGGCCCGTGCCCTGCTCCCCCCAGGCACTACTCGGCCACACCTTTGCACACGTTGTTGCAGTGCCTGGAATGCCCTTCCCTGATGCCGCTCTGCCTTCTTTTAGCACTGACTGTACCCCTCTGTGGTCACATCCCCTTGCCTCCCGAACTCAGCTCACAGGGCAAGACTGATCCATCTCAGCCAGCACAGGCCCAGCCCCGAAGTGTGTGTGTTTAAGTCATGAATGAGTAAACAACCCAGTAAATCCCAGTTCCCTTATTAGCTACAAAATCAGGCCCAGGGAGGTTCAGTGACTGCCCGGAGATCACACAAAGCCAAACACCCACACTGGTGCTTTCTTCTTCAGATGACTTGCTGTTAAGGGAAGAACAGGAGAGGATGGCGGGCCCAGTAGGCGGGTCTGGGCCCTGACTTACAAGGTTTAAAGGGCTATAGCAGGGTCCAGAGCATGGAAGGTGCTCAGTAAAGATCTCTCACACACAGCGACCCATCCTGCTGATGAGGGACAGACAGTGCAGGTGGGCAAGCCTCCAGGCCACCTGACTCTACTCCATCCCCAGGGCAGCCCCAAGCAGGGTCCTTTACAACAGCCCTGAGAAACGGATGAAAATCCCACCCCTTATCCCCAGGAAAATACACACAGGCTCATAAAACACACACTTCTGTCTACAGACGCTCGGGGCTGGTAACAAGAGCAGCCCTGGTGCTGAGAACTAACTATATGCCTGGCGCTGTGCTCGGCACTGCAGATGTGTCACGGCACTTAAGACTCATGACTGCCCCTGGAGGGAAGGACAGTTTCTCTTTCCTAAATACGGAAACCGAGCCTTGGCAAGGGTGAATGGGCCGCCCGAGATTATCAGGTAATAGGAGGCAGAATTGGGACTCCGCCCAGGACATTTGCCTCCAAACTGGGGCTCCTAACCACGCGGTGACCACAGGCATCTGCCCCATCAGTATCACCATCTGCCCCCCTCCACCTCACCCCACTCCCACACTCTCATCCTGTCAGATTCTTCTCTTACCCTCACTTCCGCCACTCCCGCACCCCCCCCACAGGGGGAGCATAATGAGGAAACGCAAGTATTGTGACACACAGTGGGAGGGGGTGTCAGGAGGAGGGCAAACAGAGCACAGATGCCTGCAGGAAGCCCCCAGAGAGAGCGGCATTTGAACCCAGATCCCTCAGAGTCCCAAGTGGGCCTGGCGAGACCCCATGGTGTGGTGGCCCGTCCTGCCCCCTGTGGGGCCCTCCATGTGTCTCACCCTTGATCTAGGAACCCCACTTGGGGCCTCAGAACACTTTTCTGGAAGCTGCTGTGGTAGAGCAAGGGAGCGGATGGAGGCAACAGGATGAGGCAGGGCACTCAGAAATAGTTTGCTCTCTAAGGAAGGAGCCTCCCACACCCCACCCAGACTCTCACTTCCCTCTCTCCTCCTCCTCCACCTTTCCCACTCAGTTGCCCACAGGTCCTCCCTCACCCTCAGAGCCGCCGTCTCTCCCCTCACTGCCTGTCAATCCCTCCCCTCTCACTCTTTCAGGCAATGACTACTAAGCCCCAGCTGTGTACCATCCCTGTGAACCAGGCGGGCTGCGGCCAGGTGGGCAGATGTGCAGGTGTGCAAGGAGCCAGGAAGGCTTCCCGGAGGAGGAATCATTTTAGCTGAGAACTGAAGAGTTGATCGGATCAAGTACGGCCCAGTGCCAAGCAGAGAGCAAAGGCGGGATGGGGGGACTGAAGGAAGGACGTGTAGATAGGCGTCGAGGGGGAGGAATGGGAGGGCATACGGAGGGAAAGGCTGACCTGGCTCTTCAGAATCAAACAACAGCCCGGCGTCGTGAGCGCCTGAATGCCGCGACCCCGCACGGTCGGACCTCATGCAATGCGCACCACCGTTCCACCCCAGCTTGGCTCGGTTCCACCCACTTGAGTATCTGAGCTCATGGACTTTCCATCACCACCCTGCGGGGCAATCAGCGATCCGCATTCCACGGAAGCAAAAGCCGTGACCCGGAGAAGTTGGAGTGTGGCCCCAAATCACACAGCTTGGGTAGCGGCAGCGTCGGGATTCGAACCCAGGGCGCAGTGTCCCGGGTTTCTAACGCCCTGGCAGGGAGAACCGGTCCGCCGCGGGGCCGGGGTCGGAGGGGTCTCGGCCCTTCACTCACCCTGAAAGTAGACACCCGAGCAGACCCGCAGCACACGCGGGAGGGAGGCAGGGTCCAGGGCGCACACGAAGTCCTGCAGCGACACGGGCTCCATGATCCACGCGGCTCGCTGGACGCGGACGGAACTGCCCGCCCGCCGCCGAGCGCGGCAACCCCGCCCGGCCGGCCCAGCGGGGCGGGGTTGGCTGGAGCGCCCCGCCCAGGGGCGTTGGGAATGCGACGCCGCGTTCTGGGACGCGCCACCTCTCTCTCCCGGCCTCAGTTCCCTTGTTTCTACAAGGGGGTTGCAGTACCCACCTCTCACATTGGTGGCAGGATTTAGAAGGTCAAGACCAGGACTTGACATCCGGGAGGCTCTGAGTAAATAAAAGCTGGTCCCTACGTGCCCGGTCGTCAGTGAGGTGCCCCATAGTGGAGGGAGGACGAGGATGAAGATGAAGAAGAACCCCCGACTCCCACCCACCCCCGTTATACCCCCTGTCCTCTCCGAACGAGGAAACACGGCCCTCCTGGTGCAGTTCTGAGTCTCACAGGAGGGACACAGCCTGCGCTTTGGGTCTGAGGAGGAAGATAGAGCATCAGGTCTCCCGAATCCCTCTCCGGGACACTCCATGGTCCTCTGCCGCTCATTACCTTTCCAGGACGCAGTTCTACTTAAAAATTCTTCCTTGGGCTAAAGAGAAATCTGCTTAGGAGAGAGACCAACCACTTCTCCTGACCCCAGAGGGGATAAGGATTTTCCATCTCCCTGTATCGCAGGAGTCAGACAGAGGTTCAAGTCCCAGCTCCTCCTCTGCCTTGTTATATAATTTTAGGCAAATCACTTTGATGTTGAGTTTTAGTTTCCTCATCTGTAAAATGGTAGAAAGAATCTTTTCTAAACTGATCGTGAGGATTAAATGAGATGATATAGATATTGTACAAAATGCTTTATTTCGTTTTTTGTCACTATAAAATAACAGAAGACTTCTAATCAGAAATAATAACAAAAGTTTAAAATAAAAAGAATAAACCCTAATTAAAGACATTTGACAAATAAAAAGAGAACATTCTTTTCCCAAATATAACGAACATTTTGCTGTGTTTCTTTCTACTGTTTATTCTGCCTGGGTGTTTGTGTGGTGGTTTGTTTGTTTGTTGTTAATTTTTGATTTAAAGTTGCAAAAATAGTAGAGATTTCCCATATATCCCTCAGCTAGTTTCAAATTCCCCTGTTGGTAACATCTCACATTACCAGGATGCATTTGCCAAACCTAAGAAACCAACACTGCTGCGTTGCTGTTAACTGAACTACAGACTTTATTTGGATTTTATCTGTTTTTTCACTGCTGTCCTTTTTCTGGCTCAGGATCCCAACCAGGATTCCATGTTGCATTTAGTCATAATGTCTCCTGTCTGTGACACTTTCTCAACCTTGCCTTGACCTTGTTCTTATAACCTTGACCGTCTTAAAGAGTACTGGTCAGGTATTTTTGCAGAATGTCCCTCAATTTGTTGTTGTTTTTGTTTTCTGATGTCTTCCTCATGACTAGACTGGGGTTATGAATTTTAGGGGGAGGATACTACCAAGGTGAGGTGTCCTTCTCATCACACCCTGTCGGGGGCACATGACATATCCGCGTGACTTCTCACTGTGATGTTAAACTTGACCACTTGGTTAAGGTGGTGTTTCCAGGTTTCACCACAGTAAAGCTGCTCTTTGGAAGGAACACTCAGGGGGAACTCCGCCCCGCTTCCTGGAGGGGGCAGCATCCAAATAAATTATTTGGAATTCTTCTGTAAGAAAGATTTGTCTCTTCTCCCCCATTTATTTATTCAATTATTTATGTCAGTATGGACTCATGTATATTTAATTTATACTTTTGACTATAATCTAATACTACATTATTTATTTTGTTTCTCAGATTGTTCCAGCTTTGGGAGTTCCCCAAGTCTGGCTCCTGGGACCCTTTGCCATACCCCCATTGTTCCCTTCTCTGAGCACTTCCTTACTGCCTGGTGCTATCAGATGCTCCAGGGTCATCTTGTCTTTTCCCTGCCCTCACCCTACAATCAGGCATTTCTCCCAGAAGCCTTGCTTCCTTTTATTGGAGAATGGTGTTTAGAAACCATACTCTGGTAGCTGAGAGTGCTCCTTGCCACTGTGTTGCCTGTACTTTTTGTCTTTTTCTTTCCTTGCATAGACATTTACAGACACCACTGCCTGTCCCATGGCCCAGCTGAAATCAGGTCCAGCCCTGACCTTCAAGAAGAAGCTCCTGTAGTACAAACTTCCACTTGCAAAATAAATGAGTCACCAGTAAGAAATATACAGTGTGAGGAATATAGTCAATAACTACGTTATATCTTAGTATGGTGATCATTTTGAAATGTATAGAAATATTGAATCACTGTGTTGTGCAGCAGGAACTAACATAGTGTCGTAGGTCAATTATACTTCAAAAGACAAACAAACTCAAAGGAAAAGAGATCAGATTTGTAGTTACCAGAGGTATAGGTAGTGGGAGGGGAAATCGGAAGAAGACAGGCAAAAGGTACAGTTATAAGATAAATAGTACTAGGTATATAATGTAGAACATGATAAATACAACTAACACTGATGTATGTTATATATGAAAGTTGTTAAGGGCAAATCATAAGAGTTCTCATCACAAGGAAAAACTTTTTTTCTATTTCTTTATTTTTGTATCTATATGAGCTGATGCATATTCACTAATCTTCACGAAGTGTGCAAGTCAGATCCTTATGCTGACACCTGAAATTTATACAGTGCTGTATGCCAACTATATCAAGAAAACTGGAAGACAGATAAATAAATTGGTAGATAAATAAATAAATTCAGCTTTGCAAGAAGAAGAAGAGGGAGAAGGAGAAGGAGAGGAAGAAGGAGAAAAGGGAGAAGAAGGAGAGGAAGAAGTTGTTCCTGTGTAACAACCCTCAACAGAAATTTCAAATCCTCCCCTTCACTTGGTTTTATCTTGTGAGCATTCTCCCAGATTCCTGGGCACAGAAGTGGACTTAACAAAATCAGTAGGCAAAAGCCTACTACAACCGACATACTGAAACCATTTCCTTGCCATTCCAATTGGCAGTTGTATATTTATCTGTGTAATTATTTGCTTAATTGTTCCTCAGCAATTAGACAGGTGGCTTCTGAGGGGCAGAGACCAGGGTACCAGTCTGCTTTGCCCCCCACTGTACCCCCAGCATAGTGCACAGGGCCTGGCACGCAGTAGGTGCTCAATGATCAGCATCATTGTTGATGACTCACTGGATGAATGGGTGGAAAAGACTTCCTTGGGATAGATTCCTGAGGCGGAATTTCTGGGTCAGATGGCGTGCTTGCTTTTACAGCTTCTTAGGGTGTATTTCAGTCCTGCTGACAGCCTGCTGAGCCTCCGCTGGATGCAGTAAGATAAGGAAGGAGAGAGACCTTTGCAAGAGCTGAGAGGAGCAGGACACAGAGGCACGCATGGGGCCCCAGACCCAGGAACAGTGTCTGCTAAGCAGAGGAGATGGGATGGAGGGGACATTTCCACATGTTTCCAGAAACACCACCAAGGGTGATTCTCTGAACCCCTAGGGCCTCCAAGCAGGACCTATACAACCGTTCACTCAGTTAATCCTCCCTATGAGTAGGCAAGACAAATGTTATTCCCACTTTACAGATGAGGAAACTGAGGCTCAGAAAAGCGAAGGGACTTGCCTAAGATCGGACAATGAGAAAGTGGAGATGCTTGGATTTTAACCCAGCTCTGCTGCTCCTTCAGCAGGCCAGAGAAAACGACAATTCTTCATCTCTCCCCCATATGTTTCAGGGGATCACGTAAGTCTGACAGATTTCTACACAACCCAATTTTGTCTAGAATAATAGTAGAGGATGAAGAATAAAAAGATGGGTTTTCAGGACTTCCCCAGTGGCGCAGTGGTTAAGAATCCTCCTGCCACACAGTGGTTAAGAATCTGCCTGCCAATGCAGGGACACGGGTTCGAGTCCTGGTCCGGGAAGCTCCCACATGCCGCGGAGCAACTAAGCCCGTGCGCCACAACTACTGAACCTGTGCTCTAGAGCCCACGAGCCACAACTACTGAGCCCACGTGCTGCAAATACTGAAGCCTGTGCGCCTAGAACCCGTGCTCCACAACAAAAGCCACCGCAATGAGAAGCCCGTGCACCGCAACGAAGAGTAGCCCCCACTCATCACAACTAGAGAAAGCCTGCGTGCAGCAACCAAGACCCAATGCAACCAAAAATAAATAAATACATAAATAAATAAATGTAAGGAGAATCGGCCTGCCAATGCATGGGACACGGGTTCAAGCCCTGGTCCGGGAAGATCCCACATGCCGCGGAGCAACTAAGCCCGTGCGCCACAACTACTGAGCCTGTGCTCTAGAGTCCACATGCCACAACTATTGAGCCCATGTGCCACAACTACTGAAGCCTGCATGCCTAGAGCCCGTGCTCCGCAACAAGAGAAGCCACCACAATGAGAAGCCTGCACACCACAATGAAGAGTAGCCCCTGCTCGCCGCAACTAGAGAAAGCCCACGTGCAGCAACAAAGACCCAATGACAAAGACCCAATGCAGCCAAAAATAAATAAATAAATAACTTAAAAAAAAAAAAAAAAAGATGGGCTTTGGAGATAGAGCTGAGCTTGAATCCTGGCTCCATCACTTAGCTGTGTGACCTTGCGCAAGTTCCTTAACCTCTCTTGAGTCTCAGTCTCCTCTGTACAATGGGGACTGGTGAGAGTGGGGTGTTGGTGAAAATGATAGTGTAACATAGGCATCTGGGCACATGCCAAGTGCTCGATATCTGTTATCACTATTATTTCCCTAGGGCCTCCTGTGCCTGTGTCATTTCTTAGAGATCTCAGCTCTCATTTTCTTCTCCCACCACCCTGCTTTCTATTTTAGGAAAATAAGAGTCTGAGTGGGAAACTCTTCTTTGCTCTTACACATCATGCAAATGGAGGAAATGGAATTGGAAGCCAGGCCTATGCTGGCCGTCACCCGAGCCCTTTCCACCCCCAAAACACTGGTCTGGGCCTCCCCAGGTCCCTCAAGAGCCGAGTGGGGTGTGGAGAGGGAAGCCCAGGCTCACAGAAAGGCTGGGGAGCTGCCATGGGAAGGAGCCGAGAGGAGGGTGCCTGCCAGGACCAAGGGCTGGAGTTTCCTCCACAGTCTCTGTCGGGTTTTTGGGGTCTGAAGGTGACGGGCTCGGGGCCTGCTGTGGGCAGCCGATGGTCAGGGGGACTCAGGGGGACTGGGGCCCTTGCTGCTGCATTGGCACCATCCACTCTTGCAGGTGTTGTCATGTGGCCTGGGGTTTTCAGGCAACATCCAAGTGGGCGGGATGATCCTTTCCAGGAAGGGAAGGGGACTCATGATGGTGCAGTGCTGGACGTGGTGGTTACAATGTCCTGCTGTCCACTTCAATGTCCACCAGTGTGACATGTTGGTCCAAGGTGGTGGAAAACACGCCAGCACTCAGGAAGGTCAAGGCCAGGATATGGGAGAGAGGAGGAGGCTGCCTCTGTTCAGGGGTGAGTCAGCTGGCAGAGGCTGGAAGCCCTCTGCGTGCTGGTTGCTAGGTTACAAGGCTTCTGTCCCACAGCCTGCAGCCTTCCCTGGTCTCCTGTGGACTTCTTCCTCTGGCACTGGCCCTGATGGCTATGAGACGTGTGCCCTTTCACAGGTCGAACGACAGTCTGCCACGTGATGGTACCTCTGGGTGTCGAGGGCGCCCCACCAGAGCAGACACACATCGAGTTGCCCATCTTGTGCAGAAAACTCACGGGAGACCAGTAACGTTCCCGGAGCTGGGAACCATGGGGGCTTGAGGGGTGATCTATCGTCTTTGCCTGTTTGCTAGATTTTCTGTAGCTTGGTTTGTATACATGAATGACTCTCTGTCAAGCGTTCCCTGAGACAGCTGTGGAGACCGTCCTAGAGGGATGTCCCTCCCCGGTAGATGTTCACTGGGGGAACGTCCCTTCTGGAAAAAGATATTCAGTACTCGCATCTCCTCAAGGAGGAGCCATGTCTGGTTGTGAAACTCCGAAGGACTGACTCTGCTCTCTCCTGTGTGGTGGAAAGTTAGCTGCAAGTCCTCTTCAAGCCCCAGGACCTCAGGGAAGGCCTAGGGGATGCTGGCTCTGGGGGTGGGGGTAGTGGAGGGTCCCAAGACATCTTACAAGGGCGCAGATCAGTAGGGATGGCAGCTGAGGGGGGCCGGGCAGGAGCTGCTCAGGCCTGGGAACAAGCGAGGTCCCAAGGAGGGAACTGGGGGCGGAGCAGAGCGGGAACACAGAAAGTGGAACCATGGGGCTTGGGCCTGGGGAAGTGAGTGTGAGCCCAAAGAGCTTTTTGCCCCGGCATGTCCCAGCTGGGACTGGATAGAACCAAAACTCCCTGCTCCCTGCATCAAATGCTTCTCTCCCAGCAGGGACTGCAGCACCTGCATGGCTGGCGAGCAGAGGGAAGGAAGTGGGCTCAGTTTTGGGAGCAGGGGTCAGGCTTTGGGTTCCAAACACTACAAAAACCTCTATGTAGTTTCTGGGCTTGGGGGGAACAGTGGGGTCTGCTGTCTCCTTTCAGCAGAGGTTAAAAGAAGTTATCTCTTCCTCAAAATATTAACAATGGAGTTATCATGTGATCCAGCAATGCCACTTCTAGGTATATATCCAAAAGAATTGAATGCAGGGACTCAAACAGATATTCGTACAGCCACATGTTCATAGCAGTGTTATTGACAATACCCAGGAGGTGGAAGGAACCCAAGTGTTCATCAACAGATGAATAGATAAACAGAATGTGGTATATATTACATAAAATGGAATATTATTCAGCCTTAGAAAGGAAGGAAATCCTGACACATGCTACAACATGGATGAACCTTGAGGACATTATGCTAGTGAAATAAACCAGTGACAAAAGGACAAATGTTGTATGATTCCACTTATGTAAGGTATCTAGAGTAGTCAAAATCATAGAGACGGAAAGTAGAAGGGTGGCTGCCAGGGCCTGGAGGGAGGGAAAATGGGGATCAAGTTTCAGTTTTGTGAGATGAAAAATTTCTGGAGATTGGTTGTACGGCAGTGTGAATATACTTAACACTCCTGAACTATATACCTAGTGATACATTTTATGTTATGTGTGTTTTATCGTGATCTTTATTTTTTTTTAAGATTTATTTTTATTTATTTATTTTGACTGCACCGGGTCTTAGTTGCGGCATGCGAGATCTAGTTCCCCGACCAGGGACTGAATCCTGGCCCCCTGCATTGGGAGCTCAGAGTCTTACCCACTGGACCACCAGGGAAGTCCCTATCATGATCTTTAAAAAAAAAGTTCTCGGGCTTCCCTGGTGGTGCAGTGGTTGAGAATCTGCCTGCCAATGCAGGGGACACGGGTTCAAGCCCTGGTCTGGGAAGATCCCACATGCCACGGAGCAACTAGGCCTGTGAGCCACAGCTACTGAGCCTGCACGTCTGGAGCCTGTGCTCCGCAACAAGAGAGGCCGCGACAGTGAGAGGCCCGTGCACGGCGATGAAGAGTGGCCCCCACTTGCCGCAGCTAGAGAAAGCCCTCGCACAGAAACGAAGACCCAACACAGCCAAAAATAAATAAATAAATAAATAATTAATTAATTAAAAAAAAAAAGTTCTCTCAGACTGTGTCTAAGCCT
Organism: Balaenoptera acutorostrata; assembly: GCF_949987535.1. NCBI lineage: Eukaryota > Metazoa > Chordata > Mammalia > Artiodactyla > Balaenopteridae > Balaenoptera > Balaenoptera acutorostrata. Next base: position 22,051,455 of record NC_080064.1, on the reverse strand, counting down.
AAATCTAATGTACAGCATTGTTTATTCTTCAACAGTGATCTGGCTGGTAATGAGGTCCAGGTTGTAAACAGTATTCCCTCAAACTTGGAACAGGGCTCCATGGTCTTGGAGTAACGTGTTTACTGTTGGGAGCCCAGTGTCATTTTTATCCCAGATCTCTTGTGTGTGAAGGTTGGCAGTCTTCTTTCTGTCCCTGGTGCTCTGATTTTTCACATGCTCAGCCCTCTGCAGGTCTTTCATTCTTGCTTCTGGGCACTTGTGAATCTTTTTAATATGGAGACTCACACCCTTAGTTCTAGAAACTTTCTTGTTTTGGTTTTTTTTTTTTTTTTTTTTTTTAGAGAAAGTACACACAGCTTTTATTAGTAGAGATCAGAAAGTATAGGCTTTAATTTGACCTCAGTTATAAAAAAGTATCTTACATTAGAATTGAATAAGAGACCTATAGGAGAAAATAATTTTAGACCTTATTTTCCTCTCATGACTTAAGTACTTAAGTGACTGTGAAATTGCCCTTCTAAGCAAAAGGAAAGAAAACAAGAAAATATTTACATTTCTGTGATTATAATGTTTCTACAATTAAGAGTCATGTTGGAACAAGAGCCAAATAGCAATGGGATTAATTAAGTAAAAATCTATACATCCTCTGTTTCTTATCATGATTATATGAGCTTCTCTCTGTATGTTTGCTGAGGAGGAGAGAACAGTCCAAGATATTCAGCTATTTAACTATGATTTTTGTGGTTAATTTCCCTAGAACGTAGTATTTGTATATGAGGTTTGTGATGACCAGAAAACTTATATGTTTGTTATAGGTTATTCTATTTGCTCACTCAGCCAATAAAATGTTTTTTTAGTGGAAAATTGAATTTTCTTACTTAAGCTGTAAGTTAATTTATTAGCTTTGAGAAAATTAATTCAGTGCTCTATAAATGAACTCCACCATCATATAATCAATTCAATACCATGTGTGGGTTTTCTGATTAAAAAGAACGTTTTGACTAGCTCTCCTCTATAGCTGCCGAAAATTAGTGTTGCCTTTGACAGATCTAATTTAAATGCAGTATGAAGCTTGGAGCCTTTTACACGCGTGACAACAGCTTAAAATATAGGACTTTCACTTAGAAAACATAAAATCTGGGTATAGTAATCACCTAAGATTCATGAAGACAGTGGATATTGTTAACATTGACTTATTTACTTGGGAATACTTAAACTTGAAAGAGTACACCTGAGACAAATGAGAGTTTATAAGTAAATACTAAGAAATGTTAAAGGCTTAAACATCAATTAGGTCAATAAGGTATTAGTTCAATTAATGACAGATGAAGTCAAGATTAAGATAGGAGAATATCACTAAACTTTTTGAGTTTCTATTAGGAAATATTACTCTGCTTCTTTTTTTTTATCCACACACACACACTGTATTTTATTTTTACAAGAGATAAATAGACTGACACCAAGCATTGTACATGGATGACCACAACAAAAGCAACAATGATTGCAATTACTAAACATGAAACACACTCATACTATGTCATAATATTGACATTCAGTCCAGTAATCCTCCACTGTAACAGCTCCTTTACTTTGCAGTGAAAATTGATTTGTATATTCTTTGCCTCTGAGTCCTTGTGGGATTTTTTTTTTTTTAAATTCAGACAGAAAGTCACAAAAATTATACTCATCCTCATCAGTTCACTCTGTCCCATGTAATTAATTTTTTTTTTCATCTTGATCTTTTGTTAGCACTTTTATGAGTTCATCAGTTTTTCATTAGAGTTCTGAAAATGCTTATTCATTCAGTTCAGCAGTACAGTCAGTTACCAGAAACCTGTACTTGTCAGAGTCTTTTCCATGAATTTCTTGAAGATGAAACCCTTTTATAGGAACATATTTGCAAAATCATCAGAGTACACCCAGAACTGTCTGTAAATGACAAAAGACTTAAAAATGACCATGGTTAAACATTTGATGAAAGTTCATAATAATGCAGTTGACAAGAAAATTAGTTATTTCTGAGATATACATTTTAAAGTAATAACTAGAATTATTACTTATAACATTATACCAGAACATATAAGATTTTTAGAAGTTTCCTGTAATGTCTGAAACATTTATATTAACATATTTCCATACATATTTCCATACAAATACAAATATAAGATTTTTAGAAATTTCATGTAATGCCTGAAACATTTATATTAACATATTTCCATACATATTTCCATACAAATACAAATATAAGATTTTTAGAAATTTCATGTAATGTCTGAAACATTTATATTAACATATTTCCATACAAATAACCCAATGAAAGTTTAGTATTAGTTGTTTTGTTTGTTTTTTTATACTGCAGGTTCTTATTAGGCATCAGTTTTATACACATCAGTGTATACATGTCAATCCCAATCGCCCAATTCAGCACACCACCATCCCCACCTCACCGCAGTTTTCCCCCCTTGGTGTCCATATGTCCATTCTCTACATCTGTGTCTCAACTTCTGCCCTGCAAACTGGCTCATCTGTACCATTTTTCTAGGTTCCACATACATGCATTAATATACGATATTTGTTTTTCTCTTTCTGACTTACTTCACTCTGTATGACAGTCTCTAGATCCATCCACATCTCAACAAATGACTCAATTTCGTTCCTTTTTATGGCTGAGTAATATTCCATTGTATATATGTACCACAACTTCTTTATTCATTCGTCTGTTGATGGGCATTTAGGTTGCTTCCATGACCTGGCTATTGTAAATAGTGCTGCAATGAACATTCGGGTGCATGTGTCTTTTTGAATTACGGTTTTCTCTGGGTATATGCCCAGTAGTGGGATTGCTGGGTCATATGGTAATTCTATTTTTAGTTTTTTAAGGAACCTCCATATTGTTCTCCATAGTGGCTGTATCAATTTACATTCCCACCAACAGTGCAAGAGGGTTCCCTTTTCTCCACACCCTCTCCAGCATTTGTTGTTTGTAGATTTTCTGATGATGCCCATTCTAACAGGAGTGAGGTGATACCTCATTGTAGTTTTGATTTGCATTTCTCTAATAATTAGTGATGTTGAGCATCTTTTCATGTGCTTCGTGGCCGTCTGTATGTCTTCTTTGGAGAAATGTCTATTTAGGTCTTCTGCCCATTTTTGGATTGGGGTGTTTGTTTCTTTGATATTGAGCTGAATGAGCTGTTTATATATTTTGGAGACTAATCCTTTGTCCGTTGATTCATTTGCAAATATTTTCTCCCATTCTGAGGGTTGTCTTTTCGTCTTGTTTATGGTTTCCTTTGCTGTGCAAAAGCTTTGAAGTTTCATTAGGTCCCACTTGTTTATTTTTGTTTTTATTTCCATTACTCTAGGAGGTGGATCAAAAAAGATCTTGCTGTGATTTATGTCAAAGAGTGTTCTTCCTATGTTTTCCTCTAAGAGTTTTATAGTGTCCAGTCTTATATTTAGGTCTCTAATCCATTTTGAGTTTATTTTTGTGTATGGTGTTAGGGAGTATTCTAATTTCATTCTTTTACATGTAGCTGTCCAGTTTTCCCAGCACCACTTATTGAAGAGACTGTCTTTTCTCCATTGTATATCTTTGCCTCCTTTGTCATAGATTAGTTGACCATAGGTGCGTGGGTTAATCTCTGGGCTTTCTATCTTGTTCCATTGATCTATGTTTCTGTTTTTGTGCCAGTACCATATTGTCTTGATTACTGTAGCTTTGTAGTATAGTCTGAAGTCAGGGAGTCTGATTCCTCCAGCTCCATTTTTTTGCCTCAAGACTGCTTTGGCTATTCGGGGTCTTTTGTGTCTCCATACAAATTTTAAGATGATTTGTTCTAGCTCCGTAAAAAATGCCATTGGTAATTTGATAGGGATTGCATTGAATCTGTAGATTGCTTTGGGTAGTATACTCATTTTCACAATGTTGATTCTTCCAATCCAAGAACATGGTATATCTCTCCATCTGTTGGTATCATCTTTAATTTCTTTCATCAGTGTTTTATAGTTTTCTGCATACAGGTCTTTTGTCTCCCTAGGTAGGTTTATTCCTAGGTATTTTATTCTTTTTGTTGCAATGGTAAATGGGAGTGTTTCTATAATTTCTCTTTCAGATTTTTCATCATTAGTGTATAGGAATGCAAGAGATTTCTGTGCATTAATTTTGTAACCTGCAACTTTACCATATTCATTAATTAGCTCTAGCAGTTTTCTGGTGGCAGTTTTAGGATTCTCTATGTATAGTATCATGTCATCCGCAAACAGTGACAGTTTTACTTCTTCTTTTCCAATTTGTATTCCTTTTATTTCTTTTTCTTCTCTGATTGCCGTGGCTAGGACTTCCAAAACTATGTTGAATAATAGTGGTGAGAGTGGACATCCTTGTCTCGTTCCTGATCTTAGAGGAAATGCTTTCAGTTTTTCACCATTGAGAATGATGTTTGCTGTGGGTTTGTCATATATGGCCTTTATTATGTTGAGGTAGGTTCCCTCTATGCCCACTTTCTGGAGAGTTTTTATCATAAATGGGTGCTGAATTTTGTCAAAAGCTTTTTCTGCATCTATTGAGATGATCATATGGTTTTTATTCTTCAATTTGTTAATATGGTGTATCACATTGATTGATTTGCGTATATTGAAGAATCCTTGCATCCCTGGGATAAATCCCACTTGATCGTGGTGTATGATCCTTTTAATGTGTTGTTGGATTCTGTTTGCTGGTATTTTGTTGAGGATTTTTGCATCTATATTCATCAGTGATATTGGTCTGTAATTTTCTTTTTTTGTAGTGTCTTTGTCTGGTTTTGGTATCAGGGTGATGGTGGCCTCATAGAATGAGTTTGGGAGTGTTCCTTCCTCTGCAATTTTTTGGAAGAGTTTGAGAAGGATGGGTGTTAGCTCTTCTCTAAATGTTTGATAGAATTCACCTGTGAAGCCATCTGGTCCTGGACTTTTGTTTGTTGGAAGATTTTTAATCACAGTTTCAATTTCATTACTTGTGATTGGTCTGTTCATATTTTCTGTTTCTTCCTGATTCAGTCTTGGAAGGTTATACCTTTCTAAGAATTTGTCCATTTCTTCCAGGTTGTCCATTTTATTGGCATAAAGTTGCTTGTAGTAGTCTCTTAGGATGTTTTGTATTTCTGCGGTGTCTGTTGTAACTTCTCCTTTTTCATTTCTGATTTTATTGATTTGAGTCCTCTCCCTCTTTTTCTTGATGAGTCTGGCTAATGGCTTATCAATTTTGTTTATCTTCTCAAAGAACCAACTTTTAGTTTTATTGATCTTTGCTATTGTTTTCTTTGTTTCTATTTCATTTATTTCTGCTCTGATCTTTATGATTTCTTTCCTTCTGCTAACTTTGGGTTTTGTTTGTTCTTCTTTCTCTAGTTTCTTTAGGTGTAAGGTTAGATTGTTTACTTGAGATTTTTCTTGTTTCTTTAGGTAGGCTTGTATAGCTATAAACTTCCCTCTTAGAACCGCTTTTGCTGCATCCCATAGGTTTTGGGTCGTCGTGTTTTCATTGTCATTTGTCTCTAGGTATTTTTTGATTTCCTGTTTGATTTCTTCAGTGATCTCTTGGTTATTTAGTAACGTATTGTTTAGCCTCCATGTGTTTGTCTTTTTTACGTTTTTTTCCCTGTAATTCATTTCTAATCTCATAGCGTTGTGGTCAGAAAAGATGCTTGATATGATTTCAATTTTCTTAAATTTACTGAGGCTTGATTTGTGACCCAAGATGTGATCTATCCTGGAGAATGTTCCGTGCGCACTTGAGAAGAACGTGTAATCTGCCGTTTTTGGATGGAATGTCCTATATATATCAATTAAATCTATCTGGTCTATTGTGTCATTTAAAGCTTCTGTTTCCTTATTTATTTTCATTTTGGATGATCTGTCCATTGGTGTAAGTGAGGTGTTAAAGTCCCCCACTATTACTGTGTTACTGTCGATTTCCTCTTTTATAGCTGTTAGCAGTTGCCTTATGTATTGAGGTGCTCCTATGTTGGGTGCATATATATTTATAATTGTTATATCTTCTTCTTGGATTGATCCCTGGATCATTATGTAGTGTCCTTCCTTGTCTCTTGTAACATTCTTTATTTTAAAGTCTATTTTACCTGATATGAGTATAGCTACTCCAGCTTTCTTTTGATTTCCATTTGCATGGAATATCTTTTTCCATCCCCTCACTTTCAGTCTGTATGTGTCCCTAGGTCTGAAGTGGGTCTCTTGTAGACAGCATATATATGGGTCTTGTTTTTGTATCCATTCAGCCAGTCTATGTCTTTTGGTTGGGGCATTTAATCCATTCATGTTTAAGGTAATTATCGATATGTATGTTCCTATGACCATTTTCTTAATTGTTTTGGGTTTGTTTTTGTAGGTCCTTTTCTTCTCTTGTGTTTCCCACTTAGAGAAGTTCCTTTAGCATTTGTTGTAGAGCTGGTTTGGTGGTGCTGAATTCTCTTAGCTTTTGCTTGTCTGTAAAGCTTTTGATTTCTCCGTCAAATCTAAATGAGATCCTTGCTGGGTAGAGTAATCTTGGTTGTAGGTTATTCCCTTTCATCACTTTAAGTATATCATGCCACTCCCTTCTGGCTTGCAGAGTTTCTGCTGAGAAATCAGCTGTTAACCTTATGGGAGTTCCCTTGTATGTTATTTGTCGTTTTTCCCTTGCTGCTTTCAGTAATTTTTCTTTGTCTTTAATTTTTGCCACTTTGATTACTATGTGTCTCGGCGTGTTTCTCCTTGGGTTTATTCTGTATGGGACTCTCTGCGCTTCCTGGACTTGGGTGGCTATTTCCTTTCCCATGTTAGGGAAGTTTTCGACTATAATCTCTTCAAATATTTTCTCTGGTCCTTTCTCTCTCTCTTCTCCTTCTGGGACCCCTATAATGCGAATGTTGTTGCGTTTAATGTTGTCCCAGAGGTCTCTTAGGCTGTCTTCATTTCTTTTCATTCTTTTTTCTTTATTCTGTTACATGGCAGTGAATTCCACCATTCTGTCTTCCAGGTCACTTATCCGTTCTTCTGCCTCAGTTATTCTGCTACTGATTCCTTCTAGTGTAGTTTTCATTTCAGTTATTGTATTGGTCATCTCTGTTTGTTTGTTCTTTAATTCTTCTAGGTCTTTGTTAATCATTTCTTGCATCTTCTCAATCTTTGTCTCCATTCTTATTCCGAGGTCCTGGATCATCTTCACTATCATTATTCTGAATTCTTTTTCTGGAAGGTTGCCTATCTCCACTTCATTTAGTTGTTTTTCTGGGGTTTTTTTCTTGTTCCTTCATCTGGTACATAGCCCTCTGCCTTTTCATCTTCTCTGTCTTTCTGTAACTGTGGTTTTTGGTCCACAGGCTGCAGGATTGTAGTTTTTCTTGCTTCTGTTGTCTGCCCTCTGGTGGTTGAGGCTATCTAAGAGGCTTGATGGGAGGCTCTGGTGGTGGGTAGAGCTGACTGTTGCTGTGGCGGTCAGAGCTCAGTAAAACCTTAATCCACTTGACTGTTGATGGGTGGGGCTGGGTTCCCTCCCTGTTGCTGTGGCGGTCAGAGCTCAGTAAAACCTTAATCCACTTGACTGTTGATGGGTGGGGCTGGGTTCCCTCCCTGTTGGTTGTTTTGCCTGAGGCAACCCAACACTGGAGCCTACCCGTGCTCTTTGGTGGGGTTAATGGCAGACTCTGGGAGGGCTCACGCCAAGGAGAACTTCCCAGGACCTCTGCTGCCAGTGTCCTTATCCCCACGGTGAAACAGAGCCACCACTTGCCTCTGCAGGAGACCCCCCAACACCAGCAGGTACGTCTGGTTCAGTCTCCCCCAGGGTCACTGCTCCTTCCCCTGGGTCCCGATGCACACATTACTTTGTGTGTGCCCTCCAAGAGTGGGGTCTCTGCTTCCCCCAGTCCTGTCACAGTCCTGCAATCAATTCCCACTAGACTTCAAAGTCTGATTCTCTAGGAATTCCTCCTCCCGTTGCTGGACCCCCAGGTTGGGAAGCCTGACGTGGGGCTCAGAACCTTCACTCCAGTGGGTGGACTTCTGTGGTATAAGTGTTCGCCAGTCTGTGAGTCACCCACCCAGCAGTTATGGGATTTGATTTTACTCTGATTGCGCCCCTCCTACCGTCTCACTGTGGCTTCTCCTCTGTCCTTGGACGTGGGGTATCCTCCTTGGTGAAGTCCAGGGTCTTCCTGTCAATGATTGTCCGGCAGTCAGTTGTGATTCTGGTGCTCTCGCAAGAGGGAGTGAGAGCACGTCCTTCTACTCCGCCATCTTGGTTAATCTCTCTTGTTTTGGTTTTGTTGTTGTTGTTTGTTTTTTGTTTTTCTCTCTTTTGTTAGCATCTTTTAGTTGTATGTTGTATCTTCTGGGCCAATTCTTCATCTCCTTGAGTTTCTGTTCTATTTTCCAGGAGATTTCATAGACTTCATCTTCTAACCGTTCTACAACTTTAAAAATTTTTTTCTGCTTTTACATTTTTAATTTCCATAAACTTCTGTAACTGAGCAGGACGCTATGGTATCTTCCCAGGACAGACCACCCCCCACAAGTCCTCCACTTGCCTCTTATTTGTGGAAAAACTTTAGCCTCCTAAGCCTTCCCCTAGTTCCAAAGGATAAATCTAATCAGAGAAGTGAGAAAATGCAGAAACAAAGTAAAACAGTCAAACAAGACAAAATAATAGGACTTCCCTGGTGGTCCAGTGGTTAAGACTCCATGCTCCCAATGCAGGGGGCCCAGGTTCGATCTCTAGTCAGGGAACTAGATCCTGCATGCCACAGCTAAGGCCCTGCGCAGCCAAATAAATAAATAAATATTAAAACGAAAGACAAAATAATAATAGTTTACCCATTAAACAAAGTCAAGGACCTTCAGTTCCTCCTCAAGGGCTAGAGAAAATATGCTGAGCCATATCCTTTGAGATGTTTTGCTCATACTGGAACCCCCACCAGATGGACGAAGTTAACTCTATGCTGCCCACAAGAACGTAGACCCCAGACATGTTGGAACCAGAAGGTTGATGATGTTGACTCCTGATTTTCTCACCACTAACCAATCAGAAGAATACCCATAAGCTAATCATGTACCCCATAACCCCTGTCCCTCACCCTGTCTTTAAAAACCTTTCCCTGGGGCTTCCCTGGTGGTGCAGTGGTTGAGAATCTGCCTGCCAATGCAGGGGACACGGGTTCAAGCCCTGGTCTGGGAAGATCCCGCATGCCACGGAGCAAATGGGCCCGTGAGCCACAATTACTGAGCCTGTGTGTCTGGAGCCTGTGCTCCGCAACAAGAGAGGCCGCGACAGTGAGAGGCCCGCGCACCGCGATGAAGAGTGGCCGCCGCTTGCCACAACTAGAGAAAGCCCTTGCACAGAAATGAAGACCCAACACACCCAAAAATAAATAAATAAATAAAATAAATTTTAAAAAAAAACCTTTCCCTGAAAGCCATCAGGGAGTTTGGGCTTTTTGAACCCTAGCCACCTGGACTCCTTGCTTGGTGCCCTGCAATAAACACTGCACTTTCCTTCACCATAACCCAGTGTCAGCAGATTGGCTTTACTGGGCACGGGCGAGTGGACTCAAGTTTGGTTTGGTAACAGTTCTTTAAAATTCTACTTTTAATTCATCCTGATCTTATTTCATGGGGAGAGAGGGAGTTGCCAAAGATTATCTTCTGCTTTGATTCACTCCTCCAGAGAAGAAAACCTTAGAAGTAATTAAGAGATGACTGTTGGAGGATGGAGATAATGAAAAGTGCCCACCAAACTGAGAAGGTATCTGGAGACTGAAAATCGAGGCGGGCAGCTCCATGTACTCAACGGATCAGTTCATTATAAGGTAACTTACTCACAGGGTGGGATCTGGTGGACAATGATCCAGAAGCATTTGCACCTGCACTCTGCATGGCTGAGGGGCCACCAGGAGAATTTTTTAGTTAACTTAGGGTATGGAGGTATGTGCTTGGAAACAGTAAGTGCCTTCCCAAATCAAGATTTATGAATGGGCAACTAGTCTGGTGGGCACTGGGAATACGTCATCGAAGGTCTTTGTCATTGTTTGGAGGCTAACAGAGCATAGCGGTTACTTGGTCCCGAGGATTATTAAACAGTATCTATTAACTAGAAAACCCTCGATGACAGAGGAGTCATTTACTGCACAGTATAGTCCTGGCTAGGGTCAGTGGAAGGACAGGAGGAGCTGAATGGGCCCAAGATGGTGTCAGTTATGCCAACCGCCGTACACTCCACCCCTGACATCTTGATGACGTCTTGATAGCCATACACTCTTATCCATCATTGTTCCACAGAGACACTAGTGACAGATCTCGGGAGGTGGCTTGCATTCCTCATTGGCAGCAACAGCATAAGCAGCAGCAAGAACAAACTACTAAACATAGAAGAATACTAAGAACTACGGTTCCTCATTTACCCAGGAGAGAAGTAAGTCAGCGAGTTAAAGCATCAGCAAAGGAAAGTTTATATGATTCATGACTGTTTTCATATGGGAAAGTAAATCAGTTATGTTGGGTTCAGATGAAGGTGTATAAATGCACAGCATTCCTGCCCAATAAAGGTACAAGCTCCTCCCTGCACAGCTGTCAACATGTCTAAAGCCGTATGGTTTGCAGCACCACTTTTCTCTTTTGAGCAGTTTCCTGGTTTAATAGAGAGATGCTTTCGAGGGGGTCATTCAAAGCTGACATGGTGAACTGTGCTAACGCCTGGATTTCCCGTATGGCACTTACACCTATGTACTGGGGAAGGAAAGTAGATGTTGGCCATTCCCACCATGACAAACTATGATGGACCCACCACCTGGACTTAATAGCAGGAAGGTTATGGGAAATTTCCAGTAAGAACGTATGTGTATGTATATATATCTATAGATATGGCCTGAGAGGGAAGGGAACCCCAAGGTGCATCGGCCCATTCACCCACAGGGCAGATAAGGCACAAATAGGATCCACATATCCAGATTCCTTGTTTGGGAGTCATAAAGGAGCCTGTTGTATGAAGCTGCTTCTTTTCCTGTCCATTCAGTATTTAATATCTTGTGAGTTACTTGGCAGACTTCATAGGGAAGACACCCGATATGTCCGTGATTTGTTTGGATATGGTTGGTCCTTTCTATGCAGATGGGGGCTACTGACCTCAAGACTCCATGTTCAGCTCCCAACTACCCCAAGCCATCCCTAATATGATAAGCCACTGAAATCTGGGAATCATTTGACTAGTTTTGCACCAGGGGAAAAACATATTGTTTAGAGTCACTGTGATCAAACATAGAACTTTCCTCAGTAGGAGTCAGATCACCAAGGGGATTTTTGGTCACCAATCCAAGCCATTGTTCCCATTCCATGTGGTTGAACGGGTGAACTGTCCACGGCATCCCCTGGGCACTGGAGACAGGCAACGGGCCGCAGACCCTGTAGTCAGAACGACTGTGGACCTCTGCATATGTTAGGGCCCAGCATAGGAAGACACTTCCCATAACCAGAGTCAGGAAGTTCATGAGGCAGACACTATGGGCAATAAGACAAGTGTTTTAGGGGCCAAAGATAAAGCAGATCCTCATTCATGAGTAACACTGTAGCCGTGTGATCTCCACCGGCCAAAACCACCCCTGGTTTTGGCATTTTTTCCCAGTGGTGATATCACACATTTTATCCTTAATACCTTCAGTAGGTAAACTAAAATTATATACAGGGACCTCAGTGGGACCCCACATGACTAAATCCACTTCAGCTCCCGTGCTAATGCTTCTGGAGAGGTGATCTGGGTCTGCTGGGGCCCATTCCCACATAAAATCCCTGAATGAAGGTGATACCAAGGCGAGTCCCATCCAGGATACCACCTGGGAGGGGGAGACCAATTTAAATGACAATGAATTACAGTAACACCAGGTGGGAAGTCCAGTGGTAGCTGCAAAACAAAAAAACAGACAAAAACAAGACCTTCCTCCCACTGCATAGGCAAAGACCTCCCTTTTGTACCTGTTTTCTCAACGCCCTTGTTGGTGTTCAGTCAGGCAGTCGTTCATATGCAGATTGTCAGCCTGCATTTTACAGTCTGATAGCTTCAGACAGCCGAGGGGACCAACCTTGTAACGTGCTGTCAGGAGATAGGGCTGTTAAGGTGGCTTTTAACATCCAATTAACCAGGCCAGCCGCAGTGGGGTTGTACGGAAAATGGAAAGGCCAAAGACTTTCTTGGGCTTCTGCCCGCTCTTGTATTTCATGTCCAGTGAAATGAATTCCTTGATCACTGTCAATTTGGGCCAGTGTTCCTTACATAACTTCCAATTTTGACAAGCTTTTAATTGTAACGGCCTGATTCGCTCTTTTTTTTTTTGTAATAAATTTATCTATTTATTTATTTTATTTTTGGCTGCGTTGGTCTTTGTTGCTGCGCACAGGCTTTCTCTAGTTGCAGCGAGCGGGGGCTACTCTTTGTTGCGGTGTGCGGGCTTCTCATTGCGGTGGCTTCTCTTGTTGCAGAACATGGGCTCTAGGCAAGCAGGCTTCAGTAGTTGTGGCACATGGGCTCAGTAGTTGTGGCTCGCGGGCTCTAGAGTGCAGGCTCAGTTGTTGTGACGCACGGGCTCCGCGGCATGTGGGATCTTCCCGGAGCAGGCCTCGAACCCGTGTCCCCTGCCTTGGCAGGCGGATTCTTTTTTTTTTTTTTTTTTTTTTTAATTTATTTATTTATTTTTGGCTGTGTTGGGTCTTCGTTTCTGTGCGAGGACTTTCTCTAGTTGCGGCAAGCGGGGGCCACTCTTCATCGCGGTGCGCGGGCCTCTCACTGTCGTGGCCTCTCGTGTTGCGGGGCACAGGCTCCAGACGCGCAGGCTCAGCAATTGTGGCTCACGGGCCCAGCTGCTCCGCGGCATGTGGGATCCTTCCAGACCAGGGCTCGAACCCGTGTCCCCTGCATTGGCAGGCAGATTCTCAACCACTGCGCCACCAGGGAAGCCCCAGCAGGCGGATTCTTAACCACTGCGCCACCAGGGAAGCCCCAGCAGGCGGATTCTTAACCACTGCGCCACCAGGGAAGCCCCTGATAGGCTCTTAATGGCAAAGGCTTGCACTGATCCAGTGGTTGTGTGGGCACAGGTTAGAGCACACTGATACCCTTCTGACACCCACAAAGGCCCTATGTATCCACTTGCCATCTAGTAACTGGATGGTCAGAGCGTCTGATGTGCCCTGGGGGGTGTCTCAGGGGGCAGCACTTCAAATGATCCACAGCTTGGGGATCCGCATATCTGAGGGGCAAATGGAGCCTTTTTCTTTTCGGTGGAGCCATTCCACCACGTCAGAGGGGATCTGTAATTCCTCCAGCAGCAGACCTCTTGCCCCGGCTAATGCATCAGCTTCATGATTGCCAGACAGAGTTAGGGTGAGTGGGCTGAAACGTGCCACATGGGCACACTGGCACCTGGTTGCATGCAGGCAGTCCAAATATCAGCCCATAATTCATCCCCCGCAGAGGTTTATTTAATATTTTCCAATTTTTCTTTTTTCTTTTTTTTTTCCACACTGTGTGGCTTGTGGGATCTTAGTTCCCCAACCAGGGATTGAACCCGGGCCCCGGCAATGAAAGCACCGAGTCCTAACCAATGGACTGCCGGGGAATTCCCTATATTTTCCAATTATCTTGATGCCACTGAGACATCCACATGTCAAGCCTTTCCATACTGCCCAGCTGTCAGTGGCAAGGTTGAGGGGCGTGGACCCGTGAGTAGTCTCCAGCCACGCCACTCTGAGTTCTGCCCACTGACTACTTTGTCTAGTCCCTTTCTCGAACCAGATGACATCAGAATCCAAACAAACAGCTGTCGAGTACAGGGGGGAATTGCCCCTATAGCTGCCATCCGTGTACCATGTGTCAGCAGGGGGCATCCCGGTATCTTCTCATACCTGTGCTCTACAGAGGGTGCAAGCAGGTGATGGTCAGAGCATCTGTGGTGGTCACCAGCCCTAATAAAACATGCAACTCCTGAGAGGGGACCAGTGTAAGAGGTGCTTCTCTGTTGAAGGTACGCATGCACTTGTGTAAGGTACTCAGCTACGCACAGGCACTCTTAGACTTTAAAAGAAAGTCCTTAATCCATCGACCCACAGGTAGGGGAGTTTGTAAGCTGACAGGTAAGTTGGTGGTCAGATCCCCGGTTTGCTGAAAGGCTAGGGAAACTGCTAACAATTGTTTTTCTATTGGACTAGACTGGTTCTCCCCACCTTTCTGTAATTGAGACCAGAATCCTAGCAGGATTCTTTTCCCGTTTTGTTGTTGCTGCCACAGTTCCCATCCAAACCCTTCTGGATGTATACTTATATCCAATTCACAACTGGCATTAACACCCTCTGTCCTTAGGCTTGTTTGACAACCACCTTGGCCTTTTCAAAAGCCTCTTGTTGTGGGATATTCCAGTCCCAGATTGTTCCCTTTTTTACTAAAGCATATAGGGGTCTTAATATCTGGGCAAGGTGAGGAATAAAGGCTGCCAGTACCCTCGCCCACCTACAAAGAAAGGCTTGTAGTTCTTTTACATTGCAGGATGCGGATACGCCTGTATTTTATCAATGACAGTCTCGGGCATCACTGTGGTCTCACCAGACCAGAGAGCTCCCAAGAACTTTACTGACTCTCCTAGTCTTTGCTTCTTGTCAGTGTTTACCTCCCATCCCCGAGCTTTTAAACGTTCCTGAAGAGACACAGCGTCTTGGGAAAGAGAGAGCAAGTCATCACAGGTTAACATGATATCATCAGTGTAACAACAGAGAACAAAAGAGGGAGAAAGAGTCCATTTCTCCAAGTCCTGGGCCACCATCCTATGACATATAGTAGGACTATGCAGATAACCTTGGGGTAAGACAGTAAAAGTCCATTGTCTCCCTTCCCACGTGAAGGCACACTGGTCCTGGGAACCCCTTCTAAGGGTATGCTGAGAAAGGCATTAGACAAATCTGAGACACAGCGATATGTCTTGAGAGAAGAGGAGATCGTATCCAAGAGTTGGGCTGTGTTTGGAACTGCCGCATAGATACGGGGTGTTACCTTGTTCAATTCTCTGTAGTCTACTGCCATGCGTCAGGTGCCATTTGGTTTTTACTCCGGCCACGTGGGGCTATTTTTTTAAAATATTTATTTATTTATGTGGCTGCACCGGGTCTTAGTGGCGGCACGCGGGATCTTCATTGCCTAATGCAGAATCTCTGTTGCGGCGTGTGGGATCTAGTTCCCTGACCAGGGATCGAACCCAGGCCCCCTGCATTGGGAGCGTGGAATCTTAACCACTCGACCACCAGGGAAATCCCCACGTGGGGCTATTGAATGGGCTTTGGGCCAGTCTTATAACTCCCACCTTCTCTAATTCCTTGACGGTAGCCATTGCTTCTTCCTGCCCTCCAGGTAGGCGATATTGTTTTATTGCCACCAAGGGATAGGCAACTTTACAGGGTCCCCTTTAGCTTGACCCCTGGGATCAGTAACTGGCACTCGCCCGTGGTGGTTGTGAGGTCCAGGTCCTATAGGACATCCAAACCCACAGCATAATCAGGTATGAGCGAAATATAAACCAGAAAGGGACAGAGAGGCAATCTTCTGATTTATAACACCTTTGAAATAACACCTTTGAATGGGGCAGCCCACAGCCCTTCATTTGAGCCATCTTACATGCATCACTTCAATGTGCTCTTCTTGTTGTATTTTCTTTGACATAACGTCTGAGGTGGTGGACCATGGCGTCTGGACATCCCTCTCTAACCCCTGCGCCTCTCTAGTTGGCTCTAGTTCCCTGCTGAGCTGCAATTCCTTGTCTGTGCTAATCCTCAGAGCACACAGCAAAGGTAATGCAACAGCCTGATAGCTTGCTCACTTTCTTTTTTCCACTTTCACTTTCCCACGGCTGGGATTAATATATCTAGTGAGCCCTCTGGTGTTTTCCTGGCATCCCCATGCTCACACACCGGCCGGAAGCATTCCAGAAACCTAGCCAGGTCACCCCACTTGGCCGTGGCTTGCCAGCCTGGGATTCCCCCACCAGAGATGGGCTCCCCCGCCCCATCCCCCCTGCACTATCCCTTTACCCATTTCTCTGTCGTTTTCAGTCTCCTGGCTGGTTTGCTAATTGTTGGCTGCAGGAGGTAACAAAAACAAAACTGAGAAGGTATCTTTTTTTTTGGCCATGCCCTATGGCTAGCAGTATCTTAATTCCCCAACCAAGGATTGAACCCAGGACTACAGCAGTGAAAGCGCCGAGTCCTAACCACTGCACAACCAGGGAATTCCTTGAGAAGGTATCTTGAGACCAAAAAACGAGGCAAGCAGCTCCATATAATCAGTGGATCAGTTTATTATAGGGTAATCACAAGGTGGGATGGGGCAGACAATGATACAGAAGCAATGGCATCTGCACTCTGCACCACCAAGGGGCCACTGGGACAATTTTATAGTTAACTCAGGGTTTGGGGGTAGGTGCTTGGAAACAAGAAGTGCATTTCTAGTCAAGATTTATAAATGGGTAACTAGTCTCTTGGGCACCGGGAATAGTCAGTGCAGGTCTTCATCATTGTTTGGAGACTGACAAAACATAGAGCCACTTGGACCTCACAATTATTAAACAGTATCTATTAACTACAAAGTCCTTGATGACAGGACAGTATAGTCCTGGCTAAGGTCAGTGGAAGGACAGGAGGAGCTGAATGGGCCCAAGATGGTGTCAGTTATGCTAACAGCCATACAGATGACAATTGTAACATAATTATCCTGGCTCAAATTATCAGTTAAAATAGCCAATTGCCATCCCAGTCTTATTTTTGGAATTTAAAAGTTACTTCCACAGAGTTTTGTACAATCTGAAGTCTGGTTGTCCTTCAAGACTCTCTGTGCAAACAACCTTTCCCAGGATGGATTTTTTTTTTTTGGCTGCATTGGGTCTTTGTTGCTGCACGCAGGCTTTCTCTAGTTGCAGCGAGCGGGGGCTACTCTTCGTTGCAGTGCATGGGCTTCTCATTGAGGTGGCTTCTCTTGTTGCGGAGCACGGGCTCTAGGAACACGGGCTTCAGTAGTTGCAGCACGTGGGCACAGTAGTTGTGGCACGCGGGCTCTAGGGCGCTTAGGCTTCAGTAGTAGTGGCGCACGGGCTAAGTTGCTCCACGGCATGTGGGATCTTCCCAGACCAGGGCTCGAACCGTGCATTGGCAGGCGGATTCTTAACCACTGCGCCACCAGGGAAGTCCTCCTCAGGATGGATTTGTATTAACAGAGCTAACATGTTTTTCATACATAGTTCCACAGTCTCCACATTGGACAGGAAAACAAGATGGACACGCTCGTGAAATTTCTTGTTTTGATCTGTATCACGTCTGATTCTTTTTCTTCTTTTCTTTTTTTTTTTTTTTTGGCCTCACCACGGCTCGCGGTATCTTAGTTCCCCATCCAGGGATCAAACCCATGCCCTCAGTAGTGAAAGTGTAGAGTCCTAACCACTGGACCACCAGGGAATTCCCAATCATGTCTGATTCTTAAACTCATTTTTATGATGGAGTATAGTAAGTATTTGTGTTTCTACAGCTTCAGGGGAGAAAAGACAGGTACTTCCCATCTTTCTGAGGCTTGTTTTCATAGAAGTTGTTAATTAAGATTTTCATTCTTAGGGGCAGGCATTGGAATTTTATTAGTTAATGCAATAAGAAAGAGCAGGGCTGAGGAAGCCAAGTTCTAGAACTAGAGAGAAGACAAAATTGTTTAATAATTCCATTATTTAACCGTACTAGAATCTAGAACATTTGATGCTTTTCTACAATATTGTAGTTTGAGGTCAGAAATATCTTCTTAGAAGATGGAGTTTCTGTTTCTTATTCTCATTATGTGTGTGTGTGTGTGTGTGTGTGTGTGTGTGTGATGGGGTGATTTTCAAGAAGAAAAGGGGAAGAAGATGCCTCTACTCCACCTTCCTGAAAAGGTGAACTTGGAGCACATTTCTAGAGTATGTTGTACTTCCTCCCATGACAGGACATTTGCATATGCCATTCCCTCTGCCGGGAATGCACTCCACCCTCTTGCCTGGGTAACTGTGTAGGGGAAAAAAAACCCATCTTCCCAGGGAATTTCCCCTACACCAAGTAATTCTTTGTGAAACCAACTAGGTGTCCTACAATTCAACTGAATTCTGACACTATCTGCACAGAGATACAATCAGATTCTACAGGTTAACGGTTCAGTCCCATAAGACTGCCCCCCCCGCCGCACACACACTTCAGAGGCCAGTCACAAGCCCAGGTAATTACCTGTGCTTCTGACCAACCAGCTACAGATTGAAAGTTCCAATGACCCCCTCCTAGGGTTCAATCAATTTATTAGAGTGGCTCACACAACTTAGGGAAGCACTTACATTTAGTAGTTTATTAAAGGTTATGACAAAGGATACGGATGAACAGCCAGATGAAGAGATACCTAGGGTGAGGTCTGGGAAGGTCCCAAGCGCAGGAACCTCTGTCCCCGTGGAGCTGGGCTGTGTCACCCTCTCAGAACGTGGATGTGTTCACTCATCTAGAAGCTCCCCAAAACCCATGCTATTGGGATTTTTGTGTAGACATGATCAACTACTAACCATTTCCAGCCCTCTCCCCTCTCTGGAGAAGTTGGCGTTGAGGAGTGCGTATGTGAAAATTCCAAGCTTCTAATCATGGCTTGGTCTTCCTGGTGGACAGCCCCCCTCCAGGAGCCATTCGGGACCACCACTCTCCCCAGCCAAGTGACTTCAGTAAAACAAGAGATGCTCCTAGTGTTCTCATCAGTCAGGAAATTACAAGGGTTATAGGAGCCTTGTGCCAGGAACCAGGGGCAGGTATCGATATAGAGATATAATTATTATCTCACAGTAACCTTTTTCATCCTGAGTCTCAACCTAAGCACCGCGTCCTCAAAAGACTTTCTTGACCTCCCAGGTAGAGTGTGGTCCCTTACTACATCCTTGCACAGTTCCATGAACCCCTTCTCCATAGCCCTCGTCACAGTTATACTGTTACATTCATTCGTGATTTCTTAACATCTCTTCCCCAGTAGTCTATATGCTCCCTGAGAGCTGGCTGCATCTCTTTTTCTGCTATTTCCACAGAGCCTGGCGTTTGTTGACTAGATGATGGGAAGCTTCTGGGCTGTGGGATCTGCCCTCACTCCCAGCCTCCACACCTTCCTCCAGACCCTGTGAGGATGGCCTCCTGGGGAAGGGGGAAGGGTCCTGGGGAGTCAGGACCCTGGGTTCCTGGCTTGTCACACCCTCTTCCTTGTGATCTTGAGCCAAACAATTGTCTACGTCTAAAGCGTGTGCCTCAAAGCTTGTGTTCAGCGCGGTAGGTTCAGGAGAGCTGCAGTCGCAAACCTGGCTCTGCCTCCTCTTAGCCTCAGTTTCCCCAGCTGCAATGAAAAGGGGCTGAAAGAGGCCACAGGTCCTCCTCCCCATTCCTCCTGTTAGGACTTCCTGCTCTTCCTCAGCCCCAGGGCCTGGTCCCACAGCCCCTAGTCAGCAGCTCTGCCCCTGTGTCTCTGTCCCCTCCGCCGGGTCCGTCCCATCCACCCTCGGCCTGGACGTTGCACACACTTGAAGTTTCATATGCATGAAGGTGATGGGAAGGCCTGGGGGCCTGGGAAGGGGAACTTGCCTCCCCACGCGGCAGGCGCTGTGCAAGGAGCTCTCCACGCATTGCTTCGCTAAGCTCACCATACCTGAGACAGGGTTCTCCGGTGCTTTCCATTTTACAAGTGGGAAAGGGTAATCAGTGTGCCCAAGTTCCGCTGCCAGGAAGAGACCGAACCAGGTTCCCATGAGCCAACATCCCCTCTGCTGCTCGGAGCAGGAAGCCACAGGGCAATTTCCCTTTCTCAGGGCCCCTCTGGAGCCCTCCCCACAGAATCTTCTGCTCTGTCTCATTGCCCTTACTTCCCCTGAGGGTTTGGGAGCCTTGATGAAACGTGACTTCAGTTGCTGGTGTCTCCTCCCAACACCCCTGGGACGTCACTGGGTTCAGGGCTGAGACCCTCTGGGTGGCACAGGTGAAGGGACGCAGCCTCTGGACTCAGCTGCCCCTTCTCACTGGGATGGGGAATAACACCTCCTGCTCACCTGATCCAGTGGGGCAGGATCCAAGGATCGGGGGAGGGGAGGAGGGTGAAAGAGCTTCATGACACATCCCAACTCAATGCTGTCTATACGGCTGGCCCACTGTGGGTTTGCTGGGAAGCTGTGGTAAACACAATAGACCCAGACTCTGCCCTCCCGGCACCCAAGTGGGAAAAACCCAGTGAGTGAGGGTTACTAAAGCAGACCTTCCTTACGCAGCCTGGGGACCAAGGAAGGCCGCCCAGAAGAAGTGATGAGTGAGCCGAGGGTGAATGGCAGATGAAGGGGGAGGGCAGCAGGGAGGATGCACACTAAGGAACTAAAAAAAGAGTCAAGTGGGAGGGTTTGAGGCCCCAGGAGGGAGATTGGCCTTGGACCCAAAAGTTATGGGGCTGAGTCCCTGCTTGAGGGGCATCTGAAGGAGGAGTGATGTGCTGTGAATTGCGTTTTAGGAAGACCCCGGAGGAGATGTGCAAGATGGCTTGGTGGGCAGGGAGGGGCACTGCAGCAGTGCTCCGAGGAGGGAGGAGGGAGGCCCCGCCTGGCTGTGGGCAGACGGGAGGGAGAGGCATGTAGGAGGCAGAATGGAGCCCAGGGAGTCTGGGTTAAGCCCTTCCATCAGGGCAGGGCTGCCACCAGCTCCGGTTGGAGTCTCAGGGGCAGGTGGCTGGGGCCACTGGGACAAGGAGGGAGAGTGCTAGGCTTGCCCCCCAGCTCTGCTGTCTGTGAGCTGCTGATGGTGACATTGTGCCTGGACTTCCTCTGTTACCCCCCCAACTTCAGCCCCCCTTCTGAGCTTTCCCAGAATAATGCGGGCCTGGGTCCCGGGGCGGGGCTGCCATCTCCGCCTCCAGGTGGAGCTTTGGTTCCAGAGCGCCTACTGCTGCGGCCTGTGTGCAGCACAGAGCCTCCCCCTCTGCTTTCTAAACAAGCCTGGAGCGGTGAATTATTAGGAGAGGGAGGACTCTTCTGTCCCAGCGAGTGATTCCAGCCACTGGGAGTTCCAGGGAGCAAGGTGAGACCTAGAGACCCCAGAGAGAGTGGAAGAGGGGTGGCGGGGAAGTGGACCTTCCTCTGCCTTCCCTGAAACCCTGTCTGCCCTGAGCCCCCAGGGCTGTGGCTTCTCAGCTAGAAGTCTTCAGAATTCCTCTCTCCACCACTCCTCTCAGCACGGCTGTGTCCATCTTCCAAACCTGTGTCTCCAGTCTAATTTTGAGCTCCAGGTATACATACAACTGCCCACGTGACATCTCCCCTGATGTTCCACAGCACAAAGTGCCTCACACTCAGCACCTTCCCCGTAACTTGCCCCTCCCACGTCCTCCTCTGCAGTGAATGGCACCTCTGATCACCTGGATGCCCAGGCCAGGACCCAGGAGGCACCTGGGTCTTCCTCCTTCTCCCTGGACTCAGCTCCTTCTCTCCAGCTGCCACCGTGACCCAGGTGGCATCATCTCACTTTCCTACAGTCTTGCCACTGGTCTTCCCACCTCCAGCCTCACCTCTTCCATGGCACTGTCCCCCTCCTGCCATCTGCTCTTAAAATGCTGCCTTCTGCTTAAGCACTACCATGGCTCCCGGTGGCCCTCAGGGTAAACTCTGAGTTCCCAGTGACCCAGCCCTCTTGGCCCCTGACAACTCTCCAACCTCATCTCTTGCCTTCCCCTTCCAGAACTCCCTCTTGAGCTATCTCGAAGCACTTGTAATCCCCCAATCATGAAATACCCCCTCGCTTCCCCAGGCCTTCTGCACATGCTGGAAACACTCCTCCCAACTGTCAGGCAGGATCACCTCTATTTACCCATCAGATCCCAGCCTTCATAGCCCATTTCCAGGGAAGCCTTCCTGATGGCCAAGCTGGTTAGGACCTCCGGTCCTAGCAATGGTTCATTCATTCAACAAATATTTACCACGTGCCTACGATGTGCTAGGCCCTGTTCTAGCCATTCTGAGTACATCCTGAAACAATCCTGACAACAATCCATGCCCCTAGTGGAGCTCACATTCAAATGGGGTTGGGGACGGGCGAGACAGACCACAAACGATATAGAGCAAATAAGCAATTGATCCAGTGTGGGAGAAGGCGATGGGTGCTATGATGGAAACGGAGCAAGGGAATGGGGAGGCTTGGGGGGTGGGGCAGGCTGCAGTTTTCACTGGAGATGGTAACCTCTGGGTAAAGACTTTGTGAAGGACCTCCAGCCAAAAAACACCAGAAAGACAGGGCAGTTATCAAGTTGAGTTTCTGACTTGTAGTGAGGGACAGCGTACTCCATGGGGACCGTGGGGCCACTCAGTAAGAGGGTGTTAGAAATGAATTACTATGGGATTTGGACTTGGGTTAGATGATTTGCGAGGGCTTCAGGAAGCAGGACTTTGCTCTGGATTGGATGCTGTAGGAGTGGGGGCAATTCTATGACTAGGGATCTTTTTTTTTTTAACATCTTTATTGGAGTATAATTGCTTTACAATGTTGTGTTAGTTCCTGCTGTATAATAAAGTGAATCAGCTATACATATACATATATCCCCATATCCCCTCCCTCTTGCGTCTCCCTCCCACACTCCTTATCCCACCCCTCTAGGTGGTCACAAAGCACCGAGCTGATCTCCCTGTACTATGTGGCTGCTTCCCACTAGCTATCTATTTTACATTTGGTAGTGTATACATGTCAATGTTACTCTCTCACTTTGTCCCAGCTTACACCTCCCCCTCCCCATGTCCTCAAGTCCATTCTCTACATCTGCGTCTTTATTCCTGTCCTGCCCCTAGGTTCTTCAGAACCTTTTTTTTTTTTTTTTTTAGATTCCATATATATGTGTTAGCATATGGTGTTTTTCCCTTTCTTACTTCACTCTGTATGACAGATTCTAGGTCCATCCACCTCACTACAAATAACTCAATTTCATTTCTTTTTATGGCTGAGTAATATTCCATTGTGTATATGTGCCACATCTTCTTTATCCATTCACCTGTCGATGGATACTTAGGTTGCTTCCACATCCTGGCTATTGTAAGTAGTGCTGCAATGAACATTGTGGTACATGTCTCTTTTTGAATTATGGTTTTCTCAGTGTATATGCCCAGTACTGGGATTGCTGGGTCATATGGTAATTCTACTTTTAGTTTTTGAAGGAACCTCCATACTGTTCTCCATAGTGGCTGTATCAATTTACATTCCCACCAACAGTGCAAGAGGGTTCCCTTTTCTCCACACCTTCTCCAGCATTTATTGTTTGTAGATTTTTTGATGATGCCCATTCTGACCAGTGTGAGGTGATACATCATTGCGGTTTTGATTTGCATTTCTCTAATGATTTGTGATGTTGAGCATCCTTTCATGTGTTTGTTGGCCATCTGTATACCTTCTTTGGAGAAATGTCTATTTAGGTCTTCTGCCCATTTTTGGATTGGGTTGTTTGTTTTTTTGATATTGAACTGCATGAGCTGCTTGTATATTTTGGAGATTAATTCTTAGTCATTTCCTTTGTTTGCAAATATTTTCTCCCATTCTGAGGGTTGTCTTTTCGTCTTGTTTATGGTTTCCTTTGCTGTGCTAAAGCATTTAAGTTTCATTAGGTCCCATTTGTTTATTTTTGTTTTTATTTCCATTTCTCTAGGAGGTGGGTCAAAAAGGATCTTGCTGTGATTTATGTCATAGAGTGTTCTGCCTATGTTTTCCTCTAAGAGTTTTATAGTGTCTGGCCTTACATTTAGGTCTCTAATCCATTTTGAGTTTATTTTTGTTTATGGTGTTAGGGAGTGTTCTAATTTCATTCTTTTACATGTAGCTGTCCAGTTTTCCCAGCACCACTTATTGAAGAGACTGTCTTTTCTCCATTGTATATTCTTTGTAGTATAGTCTGAAGTATAGTCTGAAGTCAGGGAGCCTGATTCCTCCAGCTCTGTTTTTCTTTCTCAAGATTGCTTTCGCTATTTGGAGTCTTTAGTGTTTCCATACAAATTGTGAACTTTTTTGTTCTAGTTCTTTGAGAAATGCCATTGGTAGTTTGATAGGGATTGCATTGAATCTGTAGATTACTTAGGGTAGTATAGTCATTTTCACAATGTTGATTCTTCCAATCCAAGAACATGGTATATCTCTCCATCTGTTTGTATCATCTTTAATTGCATATATTGAAGAATCCTTGCACTCCTGGGATAAACCCCACTTGATCATGGTGTATGATCCATTTAATGTGCCGTTGGATTCTGTTTGCTAGTATTTTGTTGAGGATTTTTGCATCTATGATCATCAGTGATACTGGCCTGTAGTTTTCCTTTTCTGTGACATCTTTGTCTGTTTTGGTATCAGGGTGATGGTGGCCTCGTAGAATGAGTTTGGGAGTGTTCCTCCCTCTGCTATATTTTGGAAGAGTTTGAGAAGGATAGGTGTTAGCTCTTCTCTAAATGTTTGATAGAATTCACCTGTGAAGCCATCTGGTCCTGGACTTTTGTTTGTTGGAAGATTTTAAATCACAGTTTCAATTTCAGTGCCTGTGATTAAGTGCTGTTTATATTTTCTATTTCTTCCTGGTTCAGTCTCGGAAGGTTGTGCTTTTCTAAGAATTTGTCCATTTCTTTCAGGTTGTCCATTTTAATGGCATATAGTTGCTTGCAGTAATCTCTCATGGTCCTTTGTATTTCTTGCAGTGTCAGTTGTTACTGCTCCTTTTTCATTTCTAATTTTGCTGATTTGAGTCTTCTCCCTTTTTTTCTTGATGAGTCTGGCTAATGGTTTATCAATTTTGTTTACCTTCTCAAAGAACAAGCTTTTAGTTTTATTGACCTTTGCTATTGTTTCCTTCATTTATTTTATTTTATTTTTATGCTTTCATTTTATTTTTTTATACAACAGGTTCTTATTAGCCATCAATTTTATACACATCAGTGTATACAGGTCAATCCCAATCGCCCAATTCATCCCACCACCACCCCCCACCCCCCCACCGCTTTCCCCCCTTGGTGTCCATACGTTTGTTCTCTACATCTGTGTCTCAATTTCTGCTCTGCAAACCGGTTCATCTGTACCGTTTTTCTAGGTTCCACATATATGTGTTAATATACGATATTTGTTTTTCTCTTTCTGACTTACTTCACTCTGTATGACAGTCTCTAGATCCATCCACAAATGACCCAATTTCGTTCCTTTTTAAGGCTGAGTAATACTCCAGTGTATATATGTACCACATCTTCTTTATCTATTCATCTGTAGATGGGCACTTAGGTTGCGTCCATGACCTGGCTATTGTAAATAGTGCTGCAATGAACTTTGGGGTGCATGTGTCTTTTTGAATTACGGTTTTCTCTGGGTATATACCCGGTAGTGGGATTGCTGGATCATATGGTAATTCTATTTTTAGTTTTTTAAGGAACCTCCATACTCTTCTCCATAGTGGCTGTATCAATTTACATTCCCACCAACAGTGCAAGAGAGTTCCCTTTTCTCCACACCCTCTCCAGCATTTGTTGTTTGTAGATTTTCTGATGATGCCCATTCTAACTGGTGTGAGGTGATACCTCATTGTAGTTTTGATTTGCATTCCTCTAATAATTAGTCATGTTGAGCTGCTTTTCATGTGCTTCGTGGCCGTCTGTATGTCTTCTTTGGAGAAATGTCTATTTAGGTCTTCTGCCCATTTTTGGATTGGGTTGTTTGTTTTTTTATTATTGAGCTGCATGAGCTATTTATATATTTGGGAGATTAATCCTTTGTCCGTTGATTCATTTGCAAATATTTTCTCCCATTCTGAGGGTTGTCTTTTCGTCTTGTTAGTAGTATCCTTTGCTGTGCAAAAGCTTTTAAGTTTCATTAGGTCCCATTTGTTTGTTTTTGTTTTTATTTCCATTACTCTAGGAGATGGATAAAAAGGATCTTGCTGTGATTTATGTCAGAGAGTGTTCTTCCTATGTTTTCCTCTAAGAGTTTTATAGTGTCCAGTCTTATATTTAGGTCTCTAATCCATTTTGAGTTTATTTTTGTGTATGGTGTTAGGGAGTGTCCTAATTTCATTCTTTTACATGTAGCTGTCCAGTTTTCCCAGCACCACTTATTGAAGAGACTGTCTTTTCTCCATTGTATATCCTTGCCTCCTTTGTCATAGAGTAGTTGACCATGGGTGTGTGGGTTTATCTCTGGGGTTTCTATCCTGTTCCACTGATCTATATTTCTGTTTTTGTGCCAGTACCATATTGTCTTGATTACTGTAGCTTTGTAGTATACTCTGATGTCAGGGAGTCTGATTCCTCCAGCTCCGTTTTTTTCCCTCAAGACTGTTTTGACTATTTGGCATCTTTTGTGTCTCCATACAAATTTTAAGATTTTTTGTTCTAGTTCTGTAAAAAATGCCATTGGTAATTTGATAGGGATTGCATTGAATCTGTAGATTGCTTTGGGTAGTATAGTCATTTTCACAATATTGATTCTTCCAATCCAAGAACATGGTATACCTCTCCATCTGTTGGTATCATCTTTAATTTCTTTCATCAGTGTCTTATAGTTTTCTGCATACAGGTCTTTTGTCTCCCTAGGCAGGTTTATTCCTAGGTATTTTATTCTTTTTGTTGCAATGGTAAATGGGAGTGTTTCTTTAATTTCTCTTTCAGATTTTTCATCATTAGTATATAGGAATACAAGAGATTTCTGTGCATTAATTTTGTATCCTGCAACTTTACCAAATTCATTGATTAGCCCTAGTAGTTTTCTGGTGGCATTTTTAGGATTCTCTATGTATAGTACCATGTCATCTGCAGTGACAGTTTTACTTCTTCTTTTCCAATTTGTATTCCTTTTATTTCTTTTTCTTCTCCGATTGCCGTGGGTAGGACTTCCAAAACTATGTTGAATAATAGTGATGAGAATGGACATCCTTATCTTGTTCCTGATCTTAGAGGAAATGCTTTCAGTTTTTCACCATTGAGAATGATGTTTGCTGTGGGTTTGTCATATATGGCCTTTATTATGTTGAGGTAGGTTCCCTCTATGCCCACTTTCTGGAGAGTTTTTATCAAAAATGGGTGTTGAATATTGTCAAAAAACTTTTTCTGCATCTATTGAGATGATCATATGGTTTTTATTCTTCAATTTGTTAATATGGTGTATCACATTGATTGATTTGCATATATTGAAGAATCCTTGCATCCCTGGGATAAATCCCACTTGATCATGGTGTATGATCCTTTTAATGTGTTGTTGGATTCTGTTTGCCAGTATTTTGTTGAGAATTTTTGCCTCTATATTCATCAGTGATATTGGTCTGTAATTTTCTTTTTTTGTAGTATCTTTGTCTGGTTTTGATAACAGGGTGATGGTAGCCTCATAGAATGAGTTTGGTAGTGTTCCTTCCTCTGCAAATTTTTGGTAGAGTTTGAGAAGGATGGGTGTTAGCTCTTCTCTAAATGTTTGATGGAATTCACTTTTGAAGCCATCTGGTCCTGGACTTTTGTTTGTTGGAAAATTTTTAATCACAGTTTCAATTTCATTACTTGTGATTGGTCTGTTCATATTTTCTGTTTCTTCCTGGTTCAGTCTTGGAAGGTTATACCTTTCTAAGAATTTGTCCATTTCTTCCAGGTGGTCCATTTTGTTGGCATAGAGTTGCTTGTAGTAGTCTCTTAGGATGCTTTGTATTTCTGCAGTGTCCGTTGTAACTTCTCCTTTTTCATTTCTGATTTTATTGATTTGAGTCCTCTCCCTCTTTTTCTTGATGAGTCTGGCTGAAGGTTTATCAATTTTGTTTATCTTCTCAAAGAACCAGCTTTTAGTTTTATTGATCTTTGCTATTGTTTTCTTTGTTTCTATTTCATTTATTTCTGCTCTGATCTTTATGATTTCTTTCCTTCTGCTAACTTTGGGTTTTGTTTGTTTTTCTTTCTCTAGTTCCTTTAGGTGTAAGGTTAGATTGTTTATTAGAGATTTTTCTTGTTTCTTAGGTAGGCTTGTATTGCTATAAACTTCCCTCTTAGAACTGCTTTTGCTACATCCCATAGGTTTTGGATCATTGTGTTTTCATTGTAATCTGTCTCTAGGTATTTTTTGATTTCCTCTTTGATTTCTTCAGTGATCTCTTGGTTATTTAGTAATGTATTGTTTAGCCTCCATGTGTTTGTGTTTTTTACTTTTTTTTCCCTGTAATTCATTTCTAATCTCATAGCGTTGTGGTCAGAAAATATGCTTGATATGATTTCAGTTTTCCTAAATTTACTGAGGCTTGATTTGTGACCCAAGATGTGATCTCTCCTGGAGAATGTTCCGTGCACACTTGAGAAGAACGTGTAATCTGCTGTTTTTGGATGGAATGTCCTATAAATATCAATTAAATCTATCTGGTCTATTGTGTCATTTAAAGCTTCTGTTTCCTTATTTATTTTCATTTTGGATGATCTGTCCATTGGTGTAAGTGAGGTGTTAAAGTCCCCCACTATTACTGTGTTACTGTTGATTTCCTCTTTTATAGCTGTTAGCAGTTGCCTTATGTATTGAGGTGCTCCTATGTTGGGTGCATATATATTTATAATTGTTATATCTTCTTCTTGGATTGATCCCTTGATCAGTATGTAGTGTCCTTCCTTGTCTCTTGTAACATTCTTTATTTTAAAGTCTATTTTATGTGATTTGAGTATTGCTACTCCAGCTTTCTTTTGATTTCCATTTGCATGGAATATCTTTTTCCATCCCCTCACTTTCAGTCTGTATGTGTCCCTAGGTCTGAAGTGGGTCTCTTGTAGACAGCATATATATGGGTCTTGTTTTTGTATCCATTCAGGAAGCCTGTGTCTTTTGGTTGGAGCATTTAATCCATTCACGTTTAAGGTAATTATCGATATGTATGTTCCTATGACCATTTTCTTAATTGTTTTGGGTTTGTTTTTGTAGGTCCTTTTCTTCTCTTGTGTTTCCCACTTAGAGAAGTTCCTTTAGCATTTGTTGTAGAGCTGGTTTGGTGGTGCTGCATTCTCTTAGCTTTTGCTTGTCTGTAAAGCTTTTGATTTCTCCATCAAATCTGAATGAGATCCTTGCTGGGTAGAGTAATCTTGGTTGTAAGTTCTTCCCTTGCATCACTTTAAGTATATCATGCCACTCCTTTCTGATTTGTAGAGTTTCTTCTGAGAAATCAACTGTTAACCTTATGGGAGTTCCTTTGTATGTTATTTGTCATTTTTCCCTTGCTGCTTTCAATAATTTTTCTTTGTGTTTAATTTTTGCCAATTTGATTACTATGTGTCTCGGCATGTTTCTCCTTGGGTTTATCCTGTATGGGACCCTATGTGCTTCCTGGACTTGGGTGGCTATTTCCATTCCCATGTTAGGGAA
This sequence comes from Balaenoptera acutorostrata, assembly GCF_949987535.1. Lineage (NCBI taxonomy): Eukaryota > Metazoa > Chordata > Mammalia > Artiodactyla > Balaenopteridae > Balaenoptera > Balaenoptera acutorostrata. The sequence goes on along the minus strand of NC_080064.1, from coordinate 22,022,013 downwards.
GTTTTTGACTATAATCTCTTCAAATATTTTCTCAGGTCTTTTCTCTCTCTCTTCTCCTTCTGAGACCCCTATAATGTGAATGTTGTTGCGTTTAATGTTGTGCCAGAGGTCTCTTAGACTGTTTTCATTTCTTTTCATTCTTTTTTCTTTATTCTGTTCTGCAGCAGTGAATTCCACCATTCTGTCTTCCAGGTCACTTATCCATTCTTCTGCTTCAGTTATTCTGCTATTGATTCCTTCTAGTGTAGTTTTCATTTCAGTTATTGTATTGTTCATCTCTGTTTGTTCTTTAATTCTTCTAGGTCTTTGTTAAACATTTCTTGCATCTTCTCGATCTTTGCCTCCATTCTTTTTCCGAGGTCCTGGATCACCTTCACTATCATTATTTTGAATTCTTTTTCTGGAAGGTTGTCTATCTCCACTTCATTTAGTTGTTTTTCTGGGGCTTTATCTTGCTCCTTCATCTGGTACATAGCCCTCTGCCTTTTCATCTTGTCTATCTTTCTGTGAATGTGGTTTTTCTTTCACAGGCTGCAGGATTGTAGTTCTTCCTGCTTCTGCTGTCTGCTCTCTGGTGGGTGAGGCTATTTAAGAAGCTTGTGCAAGTTTCCTGATGGCAAGGACTGGTGGTGGGTAGAGCTGGCTGTTGCTCCTTCATTTATTTTTCATTTATTTCTGATCTAATCTTTATGATTTCTTTCATTCTGCTAACTTTTTTTTGTTGTTCTTCTTCTTTCTCTGATTGCTTTAGGTGTAAGGTTAGGTTGTTTGATATTTTTCTTGTTTCTTTTTTTTTGTGGATAGAAAACTAAAACCATGGCTTCTGGAGGTAAGGTGTTTCTTCAAGAAGAAAGAGAAGTGATCCTTATTCTTTTCTTTCTTTTTTAATTTTATTTATTTTTTTATACAGCAGGTTCTTGAGGTAGGATTGTATTGCTATAAACTTCCCTCTTAGAACTGCTTTTGCTGCATCCCATAGGTTTTGGGTCTTCGTGTTTTCATTGTCATTTGTTTCTAGGTATTTTTTGATTTCCTCTTTGAATTCTTCAGTGATCTCTTGGTTATTTAGTAGCATATTGTTTAGCCTCCATGTGTTTGCATTTTTTACTGTTTTTTTCCTGTAATTGATATCTAATCTCATAGCGTTGTGGTCAGAAAAGATACTTGGTACAATTTCAATTTTCTAAATTTACAAAGGTTTGATTTGTGACCCAAGATATGATCTATCCTGGAGAATGTTCCATGAGCACTTGAGAAGAAAGTGTATTCTGTTGTTTTTGGATGGAATGCCCTATAAATATCAATTAAGTCCACCTTGTTTAATGTGTCATTTAAAGCTTGTGTTTCCTTATTTATTTTCATTTTGGATGATCTGTCCATTGGTGAAAGTGGGGTGTTAAAGTCCCCTACTATGATTGTGTTACTGTCGATTTCCCCTTTTATGGCTGTTAGCATTTGCCTTATGTATTGAGGTGCTCCTATATTGGGTGCATAAATATTTACAATTGTTATATCTTCTTCTTGGATTGATCTTTTGATCACTATGTAGTGTCCTTCTTCATCTCTTGTAGTAGTCTTTATTTTAAAGTCTATTTTGTCTGATATGAGAATTGCTACTCCAGCTTTCTTTTTTTTTATAAATTTATTTATTTATTTAATTTTTGGCTGTGTTGGGTCTTCATTGCTGCATGTGGGCTTCCTCAAGGTGCGGCGAGAGGGGCTACTCTTCGTTGTGGTGTGTGGGATTCTCATTGTGGTGGCTCCTCTTGTTGTGGAGCACAGGCTCTAGGAGCACAGGCTTCAGTAGTTTCAGCACACAGGCTCAGTAGTTGTGGCTCACGGGCTCTAGAGCGCAGGCTCAGTAGTTGTGGTGCACAGGCTTAGTTGCTCGGCGGCATGTGGGATCTTCCCAGACCAGGGCTCGAACCCATGTCCCCTGCATTGGCAGGCGGATTCTTAACCACTGTGCCACCAGGGAAGTCCCTCCAGTTTTCTTTTGATTTCCATTTGCATGGAATATTTTTTCCATCCCCTTACTTTCGTGACTGGAGATCTTAATGAACTTTAGCTAGAAGGAGAGAAGACAAGACCAAGGCTACCACTGTTATTAGCAAAAAGCAAGTCTTCCATATTAGCTGGCTTAGGGGGATTGCCATAACAAATTACTACAAACTTGGTGGCTTATAACAACAGAAATTTATTCTCTCACAATTCTGGAGGTTGGAAGTTGGACATCAAGGTGTTGGCAGGGTTGGTTCCTTTTGGAGGCTCTGAGGGAGCATCTGTTCCATGCCTCTCTCCTGGCTTCTGGTGGCTGCTGGCAGCCCTTGGCATTCCTGAGCTTATAGACATGTTATTCCAGTCTCTGCCACCTTCTTCACAAGCTTCCCCTCTGTGGCTCTGTGTCTTCCCCTTTTCTGTCTCTTACAAGGACATTCATCATTGGATCTAGGGCCCACTCTTATCTAGGATGATCGCATCTCAAGATGCTTACCTTAAATACACCTGCAAAGACTCTTATTCCAAATAAGGTCACATTCTGAGGTTCCGGGTGGACGTATCTTTTGGGGCCACAAGTCAACCCAGTACAGGGATGGCTGGTCCTTTTTGTGGTTTGGATGTAATGTCCTGAAAATATCAATTAAGTCTAACTGTTCTATTGCATCATTTAGGATCGCTGTTGCCTTGTTGATTTTCTGTCTAGAAGATCTGTTCATTGATGTAAGTGGGGTGTTAAAGTCTCCTACTATTATTGAATTCCCATCAATTTCTACCTTTATGTCTGTTAGTATTTGTTTTATGCACTTGGGTGCTTCTAAATTACTTCACATATGTTGACGAGTATACAATCCTCTTCTTGTATTGATCCTTTTATCATTATATAGTGTCCTTCTTTATAGACTTCGCTTTAAAGTCTATTTTGTCTGATATGAGTATTGCAACTCCTGATTTCTTTTCATTTCCATTTGCATGAAATATCTTTTTCCATTGCCTCACTTTCAATCTATGTGTGTCCTTTGCCCTAAGGTGGGTTTCTTGTAGGAAGCGTATCGTAGGCTCTTGTTTTTTCATCCCGTCTGCCACTCTATGTCTTTTGATTGGAGCATTCAGTCCATTGACATTTAAGGTAATTATTCCTTTCTGTGGTTTGGACAATGTTCACGTTTTTGTCTGTGTTCAGACATCACTACAGAGTGGTCCTGTTTGTCTTAACCCATCGTGGTCACAGAGTGGCCTTGTCTGACACTGATGTTCTGTGAAACTGTATATGTTCAGCAGGAGAGCACCAAGGCCCAGCTGTGTGAGCCAGGCCAGCCTCTGGAGGTCAGGGCCTGCCTTCCTCTTGTTCAACTTGAAGGCAGTGAGGGAGGCAGCCATCTGGGAGAAGAGTTCCAGCCACAGGGGCAGGGTGGGAGTGTGCCTTGAGGGCTGAAGGGCCAGCCAGACCCCGTGGTGGCTGCAGCAGAATGAGCAAGGGGGAGAGAGGTAGGAGGACAGAGAGGCAATGGGAGGGGGTGCAGAGCAGTGAAAAGACTGGCTCTCAGGCCGGAGGAAATGAGGGGCCTCTGGAGCGTTCTGAGCAGAGCAGTGAACACGACTGACTGGAGTCATCAGAAGGCACAGTTTTGATGGAGTGTTAGGACAAAAACCTGACTGAAGTCGATTCACAAGCGAGTGGAGGAGAGCGAAGACACAGATGAGACAATTCTTTCCAGAGGTTGTAGTGCAACGTGGAACAGAGAAACAGGAGGAAGCTGTGGTACCTGGTGAGAAAGTGGAATAAAGAGGTTTTGGTTTTGTTTCCCTTTGAGAGCAGTGACAATGAATAGAACACTGCTGAGGAAGGTCTGGAGGAGACTGTCTTGATGGTGTCAGTTGGAGAGGGCATAACCGCAGAAAAACAGGCTCCAGGCCCAAGTGGCAGCCTGGCTGTGGAGGAAGACCTGGTAATGTGGTGGTAATGGCGGGGATGGAGGGGAGGCCGAGGCAGGCAGGCTGGGGGACTTGGTCATCAGAGGTTCTCTCCTGAGAGCCTCTCTCCACATCTCACCTGCACTTCCTGTCAGTAACCTTGTCCCCAGGCCATGAGTGCAATAGTGTCTGGAGGGGGCTTCAGTCACCCAGCCTGGCCCAGGTATGGAGACAGCACTTGGAGCTCCACAGACCCCAAAAGGGACCAGAGATGGAGACAGAAGGGATAGGAAACTGAGAAAGAAAAAAATCAGAAAGGGACCAAAATCCAGAGTCTCTCACAGGCCTCAGCCACAGGCAGGGGCAGCAACCTGAGTCAGGAGCTCCCCTGTGTTTTTCGTCGTCCTAAACAGCAGGTCCAGGTTCAAACTGCTGGTTTATCACTTGCCCGCTGTGCACTCTGTGAGCCTCAAGTTCTCCAGATACAAAGTGGGACTCAAACAACCTCCTCTTGGGGTTGTTGGGAGAATTTAGGGAGGTAAAACACGTAAAGTGTCATCAGGGTACCTGACAAGGAGCCAGATGCTTTCCCTTCCTCCTATCATCTGCCACCCACAACCCTGGGTCTTCACACTGGTTCCTACGGCAGCTGCAAGGATGGGAGCAGGGCCCCGCCTGCTGGCTGACTCTGGAACTGCACCTCTACCCCAGTTCAGAGGTAGAAACCTCCACATACAATTCCTCCAGCAATTTCATTCCATGGCTACAGATACTACCCAAATTCGGTAGGTGAGCACTCCAGCCTTCTTACCACCCCCAACATCATCGCCAGGGCCTTTAATCCACCCTAACCCTCTTTACTCCTGCAGCTGCCCCTGCTTGGAGTGCCCCCACATCCGCCATTTGGAAACATCAAAGGTCTGAAGCTTTCCATGACCCTCTCCTCTTAGCGCCCCTCCCTCTCACAGATATAACTACTAAGGAACTTTCTTTTCCGTATTCTCTCAACATCTGGACTTACCTCTAGGTTTGCTAAACTGTGAGAGAGTACACTAGAACACCTGTCTCCCCTGTTCGAGACTCACCTGAGGTCAGGGACTGCCTCATTCATCTGCTGCCAGAGGGACTTTCTAACATCTGAATCCGATCAGTCACTGCCCTGCCTGAAATCTCCCCGAGGATGTCTCCCCACTCTGGGTGAGGAGGGTGCGTGTCTGTGTGAGGTATGTGTCTCTGGATTTTCCAATATTTCTGTATAAGAATGTCTTTATACATTTTTTTTTTTAAGTAAAGAAAACAAATCCTTCATTGGCTCCCTGGTAGCTTCAAATTCCCCAGCAGAGCTCACCGTGTGGGACCTGGACTCTGCCTTTCTGATTCCTCCCTCCTGCCACCCCCCAGCCATCCCCTCGTCCTCCTTCCATGCCTCTCTTGCACTGGTTCTTCTGCCTGGAGAACCGTGGCCCACACTCCTTCACGCAGCAAATCCCTCCTTGATCTTCAATGCTCAGCTCAAACATCATCTCCCTAGAAGCCTCCCTGACACCCCGGTTTTCACTCATCTCTACTCACACATGTTCAATCCATGTTAGTTGAAAGAAGTCAGTCCCCGCTGCCATGGTTTGCTTGCAAGCAAAATGAGGGATCCAGGCAGGATCTTACAAACCCTTCTAGACTCTAAAATTCTGAGTTGATAATGATGAGCATATTTTAGGCAAGCAGTCACCAAACAGCTGATCTTGAGCTGTGATCACCTATTGCTTTCTGTCAATAGGTCCTTCTCCATGGGGTTCATCACCCTCTCCCACCCTGGGGAGGGGAAGTCATCCCCTCCCTCCTTAGCAGGTGGCCTATTAGGGGCATAGGACTCTGGGGAAACCAACAGCTGCTTCTCATCCCTGCATCCCTCAGCAGCACTGTGCTCACCTGAGCGATAGAGACCATTTGCTGATCCTGGTGGTGAACAGGAGGGGCTTACCTGCCCACGGTCATCGTCTTGAGCTGCATTAGGGGCGAGAGGCAGCTGAGCCCCTTCCTGCAGTGTTCGTCTTTGAGGGGCACTAAAACATGATTCGAATAAATCAGAAATCTGGTACCAGGGAAGCCAGGTTTCCATACACACATGCCTCCGTATGCTGTGTAACCACCAAATTCAGCCAGTCCTGCTTCCACTAAAGGCAAATGGACCTTTGAAGAGAAAGACAGAGCTTTGTAGGCTTGGATATTCTCTGTTGAGCCTTCTTTGAGACACCAATTCGTTTTACTCTGCAACTCAAATTCTGAAACCGAATAATGCATGACATTATCTCTCACCGGGAAGGATTTATTTTATTATCTAAACTAGACCTAAATCCCTTATTATACCTTCTAGTAAGTTGTCCAGTTTGGAAAAGAAACTTTTTTTTCCCTTTTAAAAAACAATTATTTATTTATTGATTGATTGATCTTCGGCTGCGTTGGGTCTTCGTTGCTTTGTGCGGGCTTTCTCTAGTTGTGGTGCGTGGGCTTCTCATTGTGGTGGCTTCTCTTGTTGAGGAGCACAGGCTCTAGGCGCGCGGGCTTCAGTAGTTCTGACACGCAGGCTCAGTAGTTGTGGCGCACGGGCTTAGTTGCTCCGCGGCATGTGGGATCTTCCCGGACCAGGGCTCGAACCCGTGTTCCCTGCATTGGCAGGCGGATTCTTAACCACTGTGCCAGCAGGGAAGTCCCAAAAATACTTTCTTTAAACTTCAGAACAAACACCTAGCTCCAGTCTACGGAGCACAATGACGCGCCACCTAAGACCGGCACATCCTTCCCCTTAACTCATCCCGGAGGCCGTGTAAACCTGTGCTCAGGCTCTGGATTCAGGCTACAGTTTCAATCCTGACTTTACTACATGAAATCATAAGGAAGTTTACTTTAGCTCTGAGCCTGTTTTCTCATCTGTAAAATGGGGATAAAAACAGTATTCCTCTTAGGGCTATGAAAATTAAATGACATGCTTGTAGATGGCTGGCACAGTAGGCAGGTGCTCAACGAGTGACAGCTAACCAGCACTAACAGTAACCTTCGCTGTGATGAGAGGAAGGTACCCTCATAAAGACGAGGACACTCACTGTTATGGAAGCCAGTGGAGAAGTTAACTTGTCTGTGATTTTACAGATCTCTGTTCTTTAACAGGCTGCTCCTGCCGTGAGTCCACACTCTCAATCTAAGGGATTTGGAACCTAGTTGGCATTTTCACCACAAAGCCACATATGTAAGTCTCACCACACACAAATGCACTTCCTGCACACGAGGTTCTAGTATGCAAGACACACCTATCCAATCCAAACTCGGGCTGAAATCCCTTCTAAACGTACTCATCTTTAGCTTCCTTTCACTCCTGTGCCTCCTGAGCTATAGCGCAAATGCATGCAGCTGTAACCAGAGGGCAATGGTTACACCCAGGACAAGGGCCCCAAAGCCCAGTCTCCCTCGTCAGACCTGCGGCCCCGCCTCCTGATGAAGGGCAGCAAGCACTTCTTAACCCACTTTGCTCGCTGAGGCTTCAGTCTGGGGACTGGAATCTCTAATTAGAATTTCCACGTTCATCAGGGGGCATCTTTATTTGTAGTAATAAAATGGGGACAGAGCATCACCTCCCAAGCCTGACAGCTGTACCTTTGACAAATATTCCCTAATGGCAGTAGAAATAGGTGATAGCGACTGAATCACAGACTGCACCCGAATGACAAAAGTTACGTTTAATTTACAATGTAATAAAGGTTACAGGTAAAAAGCTACACATAAAGCGTGAAAAGGCCTATTACACAAATGTACAAATCTCTGTACAAAGCTCACATCAATGTGTCCTACCTTCGTCTCCTATGTTTGTTAGCCAGGTCTAGTCTTGGAGCTCTGGACAACGAGAGCTCTCGGTCGAGGGGGGAAAGAGCCTCCAAATCAACATCTGAAAATGTCCTCTTCGAGATATCTGTTACTTCAAAGTAAAATCTTTTCCTTTTTAATTGAAATTGCTCTAACTGGTCATATCCTTTTTATTGCCTTCATAACACACTTGAAAAGGAAAGTAATGCCTTAGAGAGTAGAGGACAGTACTCTGGAATCAAATGAGAAACCTCAGCAAGTAGAGTACTCAGGTTTGACAAGAAAAACAGGTAAAGTTCAAACAATACTGTAAGTTTAAAACTATCAACCTGTGTCTATGGCACTGGTCACAGATGAAGAAAAATCAAAATGTTCTCATTCTAACAGAAGGGACAAAAGAGAAAAGCCTAACTACTGGACCTCAAAACCACTGACCCAGGAAAACTTCTGAGTTGTTTTAAACCTTAGCTTAACTGAAGCATTCTAAACCCTCTTGTTAACCTGGAATCCGTGGCAACCCTTCTGCTACCTGGGACTTGCAGGATAGTAAATATAAATCAGGCTGTTGAACCCACAAGGCTGGCAACGCTACTGTCACCTCCACAGCTCTACATTCAACCTGAAGGCCTGGAGTCTCTCCCTGGGGTAAATGATTTTTTAAAAAATGATCCTAGAAAGAGGGAGAAAAGAAAAAAGGAAATAATGGAAAGCGTGGAAATGAGCCAGGGCAGTCTATTTAAAAGGATGTATGAAACATTTCTCTGCAATGAAAGTGTTCTGAAGACAGGTCTTTCTGGGATACTTCAACCCCACCCCCAGTTTTAATATTACATGGTTAGGACCCCAGGAGACATTCTGAAAGACGATACTGCACACATGGAAAGTTTTTCTCCCTAGTTCATTAGCTCCCCCATCACCCTTCCACCCCGTTCCCACCCAATCCCACCCTCCTCCATTACCAAAAATATCAAATCAGTAAGGAAGGTGTGGGCTTCTTGCCCGGCCAAGCCTCTTTTGCGTATTTTTTCTTCTTGGGTTCGTTGACAGCTTCAGGGTTATAGACGGCAGGGTTTGGTGCAGGGTTCATGGTCACTGCTGACGGCACGACGGGAGTCAAGTCCACGTCAGGAGCGAGGTTCGGGTATGGCATGGGCAAGCCACCGATGAGTGCTGTCCCGTGGATGCCATGCGGCTGGGAGCCGGCTTCACTGTGCGTGGGGGGTAGGCCCCCATAGAGTCCTCCACTGAATGCAAAGTTCTGCATGCGCCTGTTCCCTGATTCCTCCAGGCCCAGGGAGCCAGGGCCCTCCACCCGCTTCTTCTGTGGTTTATAGAGAAGACAAGAAGTGAGACACAAGAGTGCTGTTAGCCTGTTCTATTGCAGTCCTCAAAAAACTGGGGAAGGCCCCTAAACCTCTAACTTGTTTTGTTTCCTAAACAACCCATCTCACTGTCCTGAAATCTCAGGGTCTGGAGAGACCTTACAGTGGTCATCTAACATCATGGCTCTCAAACACTGCCCCACATAAAGTGGTCACCATCCTACGTCAAACTGAGAAAAATGAGGCTAGTGTGTGAACTTTTCATAAAGTAAGACTTATCCAGTTTAAGTGACCATTCTTTACCCTAAGGTCATACTCCTCCCTCTTTTTTTTAATGTTAAAATGCCCTTTCAGGAATCAGAGGTGATAATAGATGGTACTAAGTATTTCCATTTTTCTTTTTGGGGGGGAAAATAAAAAGTTAGTATCTTCCTGTTGGACACCTAATTTTTAAACATTAATCTGAGAGCAGAACAAATCTGTAGTGACTGAAAGCAGCTTACTGGTTGCCTGGGAGTGGAAGGAAACTGACAGCAAAGGGACACAGGGGAACTTTCTGGGGTGATGGAAATCTGTATTTTGATTATGGTGGTGGTTACCCAGGTGTATATATCTGTCAAAATTCAAATTATACTTTAAAGACAACAGAAAATTCCAAAGGATGAAGAAAAAAGAGAAAAGTGCCCAAGGGGAAATGTGACACAAATACTATGGAGCTGTATGGAAAAATTCCATCTTATACTTTTTCACACTGGACTAAAGTTCAATGAAAGATCCTCCCTCACCCCTCTACTCCTTTTGCATGAACTTGACACATTTTATCAATCTATTCTAATATATTCTAAAGATTTTTTTAAAAATAGAACTCCCTATAGCATCTCTGACCAGCATCTTCCAATCACATTTTGAATACCTCTACTAATAGGGATCTACTTCCAGGGGCCATTTGTTCCCTTTTGGCGCCCTAGCTGGCAGGTGGTTCTCCACATGTTGAGCAATCAGAACATCTCTGTAACTTCCACCTCTTGGTTCTTCAACAGAGCTGCTCTTTAAACCTAATCCAATGTGGGCTGGCTTTCCTACCTGTGCCATCCCCATTCACAAAATAAAGATGTGGTAAAGGCCAGAGGTGCCATGCAGAAATGCAACAATGTCTCTTCTTTGCCTAATACCTTACTTTGAGTCAAGAAGGGAAGGTTAAAGAAAGGTGGGTCTCTCTGCACCCTGCTGGGAGGTAAATTTACAGACCCACATCACACCATAATTTACATGCAGGATCAAGCTAGTTGGTCACCTGCAGCCTCTCTATGGCACTCCAGATCCCTACACACAGACGGGGTAAATGGATTTCCACAGTATGAAAAATGGGAAAGGAGCAAAGAATGTTTTAAAATTAAGCACACACTTAACACTTACCTACATATAAAAGAGTGGGTTTCTAAACCAGACTATATGACATTTCAAATACTGTCACAACATGCTTCCTACCTTGACTGGGACCACTGCGGTCTGCACCATGTTCCGGAAGCGACCAACTGAGGGATCCACATCCTCTGCAAAAAGACACGAGGGCAGGGTTAGTTCAGTAATCAACTGGGAGGATTAAGGTTACAGGGCTCAATGCGAACAAAGCAATCACAATAATTCATATTAAAACAGTAAAATACAGCTAACACTTCAAGTGTTTACTGGGTACTGTGTTAAATCCTCACAACAACCTTATGAGGTAAGTACCACTACAATAAACATTTAATAGATGAGAAAACAAACTCAGGCTTGGAGGAGGAAAGTGACCGGCCCAGTCACCTTGCTGGAGAGGAGCCAGGATATAAATCTAAGCAGCCAGAAACAGGCCTGTGCTCTGGACCATGTGCTACGCTGGCTTCCCCAGGTTCTTTCCCATTCCACATACCTCCCTCTTTTGAGGGAAGACATCAATAATCTCATGTTAGTGATAAAAAGAGGTCACACACCACATACCTTGCTAACACCCGCTCATTGGCAAATAACAGAATTAGGATTCAGACCCAAGGCTTCTAGCTTAACTTCACCTTTCAACCTGAACAACTGTATATAGGCATACCTTGTTTTATTGAGTTTCACTTTACTGTGCTTTGCAGATGTTGTTTTTTAAAATAAAAACAACAACAAATTGAAGGTTGGTGGCAACCGTGCATTGTCAGATGATGGTTAGCATTTTTTAGCAATAAAGTATTTTGTAATTAAGGCATTGTAAAGAAACAAGTACATTGCTTTTGTAGACATAATGCTACTGCACACTTAACAGTTTACAATATAACGTAAATGTAACTTTTATATGCACTGGCAAACCAAACAAATATGTGTGACTAGCTTTGATATTCACTTTACTGAAGTGGTCTGGAACCAAACCCACAATTCCACCAAGTTACGCCTGTACAATTAAGACTCACTAAAGGATCTGAAGCCCCTGTCCAGGCAGGGTGGGAGAGCGGCTCCCTTTTCACAGCTTATACACACACTATTGTCCCCTACGAAGCTTCTAGCTTCATTCATTCACTGTGCCGGAAGAATGCACTAAGACCAAGTAAGGGACATGCTTAAGTCAGTCAGTCTCTCATTTACTGGACATCAGGCATGGAAATAAAGAGCAAGACACCATCCTGCCTGTAAGGAGTTCACAGTTGTAAAGCCAGATAGGCTAGAATACAATGGAGGTGCTTGAAGAGTGGTGCAAAAATAGTTTTCTTGGAGCACAGAGGGGAGATTGGGCTGGATCACCTAGAATGAACAGTTTTCTCACTGAAGACTGAGTGTGGGGAAACAGGCAAGCATAGACTTATTATCATTGCTAGAGAAAACTACTCCAGGGCCCTTTTATCTTAATATAGTGGTAGGAAAGGAGTTGTTTCCCTAATAGATGTTGTACACCTTATTTTAATGCGTTGAGGGCACTTGCTATTTAAAGAAACACTCCTGTGAGTCCCTCTGGAATACAAAGATTCCTTATTTAATTTGAATAAGTAGTCCCCGGTTTATTTGTTTTAAGTCTGGCTTTTCACATATTAGGATGCCTCTAAGGAATATACCCTGGAATTATTTTCACAAATAATCGATGTTCAATGAATGAATAGCTTCTATATGGAAGAAGAAAGAGGAAAAGATATCCAGGTTCATCAGGAAGGAGAGAAGGTCTCTAAGAAAGGCACCCTTATTTTCTCTCTCATTACCATAACAGCCCTGCTCCAATCATCCCTTCAGGAAAGCTAAATCAAGTGCAAGAGCAACTGGAGCCCAAGAGGCGTGGCTAACGGGGTATGTGGCCCACAGACACAAGAGGCCTGCGGAAGTAGGGGCTAAGCCATCTGGGGGACCCTGTCCTGTGCTGGCTGAATGGTGCTCAGGCCTCTCACCCTCTCCTCGTTCTCTAGCCATTCAACTCCTAGAGAGGGGGTCTGCCCATTGCAGGAAATCTCTGCTCCTGGAAGATCTACCGAGAAGTTTCTTGCTAAGTTTACTTCTAGTATAGCAAAGTCTGCATAGGTAAAGGCAAAAAGGGTGGCAGATGATGATGAGGACAATGGCTAACATTTATCAAGGGCTACTGAGTGCCAAGCACAGATATGAGGTATTTTCACATATATTAATCATTTAATCTCCCCACCAATCCTGAGGCCAGTAGTCATGTCACTGGCCAGGGTCACAGAGCTACTAAGCAGAGAGGTGGATTTCATACCTAGGCCCTCTGATCAGAGCCCACGCTCTTAAACACTATGCCATACTCTGCCTGAACGTACTGCCTTAATAAAGCTGCAGGACAATAATTTTCATTTTTTCCCTTTTTCTCTTTTTTGGGCATGCCGAACGGCATGTGGGATCTTCGTTCCCCAACCAGGGAGTGCGGAGTTTTAACCACTGAATTGCCAGGAAGTCCCACAATAATTTTCAAGGAGAAAAACAGAACATATCAGACCCCGAGTCCTGAAAGAGACTTAACAAATTATCTAGTTCAGTGATTCCCAAACTGTTGGCTGTTCATCAGTACAAACAGGAGCTTATTAAAACTACAAATGTCTAGGTCCAACCCCTAGAAACTCTTATCTGGCACTCAGAAATAAACTTCCCAGGTTAGTCATCCAGCTCCTGCCCAAACATTTCCCTTGGGCATTCACTACTTTGAGAAGTAATTCATTCCACTTCACACATCACCAGAAAGTGAACAAAAGTCACTAGAATGAATGCCCCAATCTCTTTCACAGGAATTCTTTTAATTCTTCTTCTAAATATAAGAAGGATTTGTTGTTGCTTTTTATGCTGAGCCAAATACTTGCTACTCACAGGCTCTGGTTTCACCTACTCCTTCCTCCCGAAGGTCAGCCTTGCAAACATCCACCTCAGGGTGCCTCCCTCCAATCTACTCTCCCTCATGCACAGTTCCCAGCATTTAGGGACCACTTTCCATAGCTGGGAGTCTCCTCCTCCCCTCAAGACTACATAACACATTTAGTACTTAAGGCCATGCTTGCATTTAGTAACACATTTGGGTGAGTTCTGCTCAGAACACAGGCCACTGGGTTACTGTCCCCCATTATTCTATTAATGCAATCTTAAACTGTACTTGATTAGTTTCCACATCCCCCTGATGACTCAGACTGCATTTTTAACTAACTAAAATCCTTATACCTTTTTTTTTTCCATGAGCTGTCACTGGAGCAGATTTTCTCCATTTAAATAATTGACATTCTGAAACTAAATGCAGGACTTGAAAGTTATTCTCACTGCATTTCAATTTGGGATATAAAAGCAACTTGTTAGTCTGGGATCCTTGTTTCCATCCATGAAGGTTTATTTTCAAACAAGATTTTTGGAATCCCAATTCCATCTTCACTGTATAAACTGCACCTCCCAGCTCCATGCCATCCACCTCCCAGAGCACTTGAGATATAACATGAGCCCAATAAATGAATGTTGAAGGATGGAACAAATGGGTAAACTCAATGGCCTTCCCAGAAACTGATGCTCTCATCTTGCTGACGTTTCCATACAAACTATCTATAAATTACGACCTTACAGAGGCAAGTCTTCAATGCGATTAATAGTGGCAGAAAGTTCTCCAATCTTAGACTTACCAATCATACATGGAACCCCATGACAATAGTGTCTGCTCTGACCTATACTTAAACTCCACTATACCTGGATCAGCAAAGGAGAATTACAGCCTTCCTCCATCTACTTCTTTCACATTGCAACTGGATAATGCTTGAGTTTCAGGGCACTCCATCAATGTACAGGCATATCTTGTTTTACTGCACTTCACAGATACTGAGTTTTTTATAAATTGAAGGTTTGTGGAAACCCTGCATCAAGCAGGTCTATCAGTGCCATTTTCCCAACAGCATTCACTCACTTCGTGTCTCTGTGTTACATTTCGGTAATTCTCACAATATTTAAAACTTTTCCATTATTATTATAGTTGTAATAGTGCTCTGTGATCAGCAATCTTTGTTGTTACTATTGCAAAAAGATTACAACTCACTGAAGGCTCAGACTAGCATGGCTAGCATCTTTTAGCAATAAAGTATTTTTTAATTAAGGTACGTACATTGTCTTTTTTAGACATATGCTATTGCACACTTAACAGATTGAAGTAGTGTAAACGTAACTTTTACATGTACTGGGAAACTAAAAAATTCGTGTGACTTGCTTTATTGCAATGCCTGAACTGAACCCACAATATCTCCAAGGTATGCCTGTTCTGTACAAAAATATCTCCCCTCAACATAGCACCTGTTATCCTAAACCTTGTAGAGAAACATTACAACTGACCTACAGCTTGTGTACACTACTCTCTGACATCACAGCTTTTTCATCAGAAAAAACCAGGAAGATACCTCACCTGGGTTGATGATCTCATCATCCTCACTAAAGGTCACCCGTGAGTTCTTCCTCTTCCTCTTTGGTCTCTGAATGTCCAGATTCCCCTCCTCAATGGTGAGAGTGGAAATCCGCTTGTTGTGGGCAGTGTTGAACTCCGTCAGGTTCTGGGACAGGGTTCACACAGGAAAGACAGGAATAAGTACACAAGGAATTTGAAGGAGAATATTACCAAATAAAGGGCAGGAAGGTATTAGGAGCTAACCTTGACCTCTCCACACAGAGGAGATTCTTTTCTGCATTCAGAAAAGATTCATTACCATCCCTAGACAGCTAATACCAGCAAGCCTCAATCTGACAGAATGTGGAACATCTTCATTGACTAGTGGGGCAGTGATATTCAAAAGGGAGTGAAGGACCTTGAGCTGAAGACAGGTCATCTGCGCAAAAACCCTTGAGTTGAGGTTTTGGGTTTTTTTTTTTTTTTTTTTTTGGGTTTTTTTGAAGAAAGTTTATCATGTCTTCATGCTGAGAATTAAAGGAATACAACTGGGAAGATATCCAAGAATTGTTTTTAAGTAACAGAAACGAGAAAGGACAATTGACAGCTTCTTTCCCAGTAGCTCTCTCCTTTAAAACTTGTTAAGGATGTTACCAGTGCACTGAATATCTGGCATTAATATCTTGTCACTCCCCATCCCTTCATCTGGCCCCATTTCTACTCATAACTATCTATCCATCTCAGTGATTAACTTGGCCTCATCACTGCTGCCTGCCTCTTCCCAATCACCTGGACTTATTCCAATCTGTACTGCAGTTTGAGACATCCCAAATGTCGTGAGAACAAGGACCCAGAGATGACATAACATACTGAACTAAAAGACAGGAAGGCATGGAAGCAGCCTGGAAGAGAATGAGCAAGAGTGACTGCCAACCAGGTCCCTGGCTATGAGGCTACTTCTTTAGAACAAAATAACTTCTAAGTTGTAAGACTACTACTGTGCTTTTCTTCCTAAGGGCTGGGAAACTGTCTCGGTATACAAGAATAGTAAATGCATGTGGGTGGTTAAGGACAGGCTGGCGTTTGATCTACCTGGATAGACCAGTCACACCAATGCAGTGATAGACATGTGAAGACAAAAGCTACATCACAAACTACTGGGGTCAGCTCTAGAAAAGAAAACCTTAGCACATTAAAATTAAATCTTGTAAAATTCATGGCCTTCAGGGCAGCCAGGCCCAGAGCAAAAGTAATCAAGTTCTACTCAGAAGATTCTTGGGCTGACTGGACAATATCAAGAAGAGCTACATAAATGAATGAAAGCTTCAATCTCTGTAAGCTAGTGTTGTTCAAACAAACTTTCTAGATGATAGAAATGTTTTCTATCAGTGCTATTCAATATGGTTAGTCACTAGCCACATGTGATTACTGAGTACTTGGAATGTGGTTAGTGGCTACTGCACTGGACAGTGCAGCTCTAGAGAAACGTAACTCCCAGCCTTGGCTTCTAACATCCACTGAAGGTGCACAAGACAACCATAAGGGTCTACTGGCAGGAGATCCAGTCTCCTAGTTAGCCCTGGTTATACATAACCAAACCCACACAATGCAGCTCTCCAAGGGCCACACCACACTGCCAAAGTGGCAAAGGCTTATCACTGGGCTCAAGAAAACCTCCGGTTGCTAAGTCACTGGCATTTCAAACTACACAGAACAGCTACATACTGCAAAAGCCAGAGTCCCAAAAGACATAACAATGACATAGACAATGGAATTACATCAAGCTCTGTTTCCTCCTCTGGAAGCCCCAGTAAGCCCTTGAGTTCATCATCCTCTCCACCCATCTTCTCATCTCCTTTCACAGCCGATGGCAATGTCTGAGGCTTCTCACGCAGAGTGTATGCCCTTGTGGATGCACCAAATGAGACCGTGGAATCGATGGGAATTTGCTGAGGCTTGTGAGGCTCCAACCGAATGTGACCCAAGAAAGTGCCGTGTGCTGGGAATAACCAAATCAGAAATGTAAGAGAGGAAAACAAACAAACAAACAAACCTGAGTTGTAGAAGGAAGAGTAGCTCCTGCCAGCACATCAGTTTTGTTTTTTAAATTTTATTTATTTATTTATTTATTTATCCATGGCTGCGTTGGGTCCTCGTTTCTGTGCGAGGGCCCTCCCCAGTTGCGGCAAGTGGGGGCCACTCTTCATCGCGGTGCGCGGGCCTCTCACTATCGCGGCCTCTCCCTCTGCGGAGCACAGGCTCCAGATGCGCAGGCTCAGCAATTGTGGCCCACAGGCCCAGTCGCTCCGCGGCATGCGGGATCCTCCCAGACCAGGGCCCGAACCCGTGTCCCCTGCATTGGCAGGCAGACCCTCAACCACTGCGCCACCAGGGAAGCCCAGTTTTGCTTTTTAAAATGGAAATGGCACTGGGTCCACTTTGCATGCCTTGTCACGGGTCACAATGAAAAGGAAACTCCTTCACTGAATCTTGAATCTCTTCAGTGGATTTCTTACACATCTTCACACCTGCTGTTACCCCACATAACAAATACCACTGCTTGCTCTCTGCTGCCAGACAGGCTTGGCTCCATTCTGGGTCCAGCAGGAATGGCTCCAACCCAGCAATAGGCATGCCCCCTAAGGTAGAAGACAGGAATTGCTATGGTCTGACCTCTCCAGCCCCAAGTCTAAGGAACATAGAAATTGCTGGACTGGTGGCAGTTATGCTTGGGGTTTCCCCAGGATAAGAAATGAGGTTGGCTGAAACAGGTGCAATATCAATGGCAAGGCAAGCCAAAATCCTACTGGAGAGTCTGGATATTTTTCCATGTCTGCATTCTGTATATTATGAAATGGAGAGAAAAGACGAGATAAATTTGCAAGTAAGTACTTATGAGACAAGGCTCTCCAAAACCATTATATAAGCATACTGGGGTGATGTGTGCGTGTGTATGGGGAGCGGGGCAAGGAGTAAAACACGGTCAACCCAGGAAGCAGATCCTTTACATTTCAAGCTGTAATTATACATAGGCAAAAATGAACAAATTTCAAGGCCCCATGCAGCCAATTCTCAACTGCATTTCTGGGATTATCTTTGACAAACTTGAAAATCTTATTAGTTGGAGTGTGCTCATAGAATTAAAATTGATATTATTAATAGTCACAGCAAAATGTAGCTGGGATAAAGAGCCCATTATAAAAAATTAACTTTTGGTCAAAACAAGTTTTTGTTTTCTTTTTAATGTCCTACTGTACTACAACTCTACTACATTAATGGAGCTAATCACAGCTTCTGCTTAAATTGGACCACAATCTATCATGAGCCTATAAACACATTCCCTAGTTCCTGGGTGCTTTTTTTTGTTCTCTGTATATACCTATTGCTCTCTCCAGGAAAGTGCTCCCCAAAACCCTCTTCTCTCCAGTCATCAATTATTTCAGTAAAATAGGAAATATCACAGGAATGGAGAACGACTAATTTAAAAACCAAACATAAACTTCCTTGATGAGCAACAAAACACGATTTCAAAACTGAAGAACCCAAAGAGCATTTTCACACTGCCCAAAAGACAATGTGTGAAATAGGATGGGATATGAGTTACTTACTACTGTTGAGATCTATTAGGAAAACTCTCTTCAGATGCTTGTGGTAGACCAAGGCAGCGTGGACCCGAGAGCAAGACTGGTGGTCAATGGTAAAGTCACACAAATCAGGGTTTCTCCCAAATAAGTAATACTTCTTCTCATCAATAATCAGTTTCTAAATAAATTAAATTAAATATTACTTAAAGCTTGTTTCAACAGGGTTTAGCAAAAATTCTTCCAATAAACTAAGTAGAGCATCTTAAGATAAAATTCCTTGTCAAAGGAAATATATATATTTATATTTACTATTATTTTCAAGATAAAGAGCTCAGAATAATTTACTAACATTGGGGGATGGATGGCAATTAATCTCCCCAAATGTAGTGGTCAAATGTTTAGTGTTGATATGAAAAGAACTTTCCTAATCCTATTAGATGTAAATGGCATGCAAGAGTGGTTGTCTTCTGTCCACTGGAAATTTAAGATTTCACTGAATCTTAATTTTAGGTCAAGCAGGAAACACAAAGCATGCCTATAAAGTAATAAGACCGCTTTTCAGAAAAATATATATTCAAATGAAGATTATCAATTGGTTCACAAAGGAAGGGGATATAGACACCTATCTATATTCTAATCATGCTGCCAGAGACCCAGAGTATTTCTGGAACCCTCTTGAGAAACTAGAATTACATTAGACATCATTGTATGAGCCTCTAAATCTAACTTTATTGTCCCATTTCATTTTGGCCACAAAAAAGCATTACTCAAAGTTAACTCTAAATGAGTATTTGCTGTGTCCAAATATGGAACAACCTCACAGGGCAAAGATTTTCCAGGTTTGGGGGAAGGGGATGTAGCGATTAAACATTTACTGAAGGACTATTATTGCCAGGCATTTTTAAGTATTATGTCACCTAATCCTCAAAACAACTCTGTGAACCAAGTATCACCTTTATTGTTAAACATAAGAAAATAGATTCAGAGAGATGAAGCCACGCATCCAAGGCAGTCCAGCTGGTTAAGTAGCAGATCTGGGGTTTAAACTCAGATGTGAAATGACCTGCAATGATAACATTCTAAACAACAGTGCCATGGGTCTGAAACAATTCTGAGAAGAGCTCCAAAATGTTTCTAGCCACTGCTGTGGTACTGGAAAAAACAAAACTGTATAAGGTCCCAATATAATAGCAGAAAAGAGGATTTCGCAGACCAGCAATCTATTATTTTAAAAATTGTAGGGGCTGACATAGTATTGTTAACTTTTCTTTTGCCATATGAGAACTATTTTTTTAATTGTCACCAATCAATATTATAATCATTTTATGAAAGATAGGTCATTTTAACAAATAAGTAAGAAGAAGGATAAAGGACCACTCTTTGAGCTGAATTTATGAAAAACTCACTACACTGTCTTTATTTTTCTTTTAATCCTAGATCAGTAAAGCCTTTGCCACAGACTGGTTGTAGACTGGGCCATCATAGATGAAGGACTCTAGATAAATTTTCGCTAACACTGCTTTCAGTTCTTAAAGTCTACAATATGAGTACTTTGAAGAATAACCCTCATTCATATACATTATGTTGTTCCTTTAAGTTTTGGGGGTTTTTTTGGCCGTGCCACGTGGCTCGCGGGGATTTTAGTTCCCCCACCAAGGACTGAACCAGTGCCCTCGGCAGTGAAAGTGCCGAGTCCTAACCACTGGACCGCCAGGGAATTCCCTGTTTTTCCTTTAAACACAAGGTCTCACTAAGCTCTAGTTCACATTTCACACTATGCTCCTTCTAAAATCCCTGAGAGAAGACAGCACAAAGTTGAGTAGGGAAGTATAGTCAAATTAGGATGTACCAGGCTAGGAATCAAGAGGCTTATATTTCATTCCTGGCTATGTCATTGAATCCACAATGGGCTACAATTCTCCCCTATGCTTCAGTGTTCTTACAAAACCAGAAATACACCTCACGTACTGATAACAGTTAACAACTGCTGAGTACTTATGTGCCTAAGCACTATGAGTTTTATGCTATGAGTTTTATGCTATGTCATTTCATCCTCACAACCACTCTGTGAAGTAGGCAGGCACTATTATTCCTATTTTTATAGATAGGAAAAGTTGAGGCACAAAGAAATTAATTAATATATGCAAGTTCACACAGCTAAATATTTATAAACTGGATTAGAAATTCAGGTTTGTCTGACTTCAGAGTCTAAGCTTTTTAAACCCCTACATTATATATTTTCTTCACTCTTCCTGCATCAAAAAAGCCACCATATGGCAAAAAACATTTTAAGGAGTGAACAAGTACTATGGGTCACACTCTTAATTGTTTTTTAAACAATCACTTACCCAGTTCCTTTCCAGCTTAGCCTTTAAGGCTCAAAATAGGTATGGGGGTCACCTCTGGGAAACCCTGTCCAGCAGTGCCCACCTGCTGCTGGCAGAGCTTGTCCCAGGCCCCTAGTGCTAGGGAGCACCAAGATTCAACAACAGTCTGACAGCTCAGTCACACAAGTATCCCCATGTCTGCTCAGACCCAAGTATTAAGACTTGGGTTAAAAATAAGACATTGCTTCAGAATTGAGAGAGCCCTGAAATTTCAGCATCTTATTCTCTCTAGGTAATATCTATGCAGGTTGAATCTCACTGCATTTCTCATTCATATTTATATGCACATAGATTATGTCCTCATAAGCTTAAATTTGCTAACCACAGTGTTCATAGGCTAGACTTAAAGAAACAGTACAGAAGATCACCAGCACTTGGGTTCTAATATAAAATTGACCACATTTCTATGATTCTAAGCTGCCAGTACCAGCGATTTAGGTGTTTAGAGGGGGAAAAAAAGAAAGGGCCTCCAAATTAAATATATACATTCACTATTAAAGGCATCTCGATTATAGAAATGTGAAAATGTAGGGAAAAAAATAGTATGCCTCAGAAGCATGAAAATGTGTGAATTCTTGGACAATATGCTTCTTCTGTCCAAGTGAATGAAATAATGCATTGGTCTTTCAATAGCCACTAAGCCACAATTTCTTAACTAGCTATGGCTAGTACCATTATCCAGTTGTGCCTCTGAGTTATAACTCAGAGTGTATCTTTACACACTGGGCTTAAAAGACTCATGGCTTTTGTTTTAATATTGCACTTCTTAAACCCAGCTATCACAACACATCACAAGCCTCTGACACAAGGCTAGGACACAGATAGCTCGGTTAGTATCAAGTGCTGCCTAAGTCCTTAAAAAATAAGCACATCTCGGGTCTATTCCTCTCAGAAACAATACAGTGATGTCTAAGGATTGTAACATGACAGTTTTGTGGCAACTCAGCACACCTAAGAGCACTGAAAGAGAACATTATCACTTAATGGAAACCAGTGATTAGAAGGATGTTTGACAAGTCAGAGTGCTTTGAAAATATAAATTATTTCGCAGAGGAATATGACATTATCATTAAAGCTAGCCCTCCTTGTCTGTTTCTTCCTGTAGTAAACTAAAGATTTACTAAATTCTGGTTTTAAAAAAAAAAAGACTCCTATATGTCTATTTAGCAATAATATTTTATATGTGTGGAACAGTCTACAGTGTAACAAAACAAAACAAAAAACATTTTAGCTAACTTATTCCCTTGAATAACCTGGGTACTCTGTAACCTTTAAGATAGAAGAACACATGACAAAGGGGCTCTAAGTGACTGGCTCAGGGCTTGATGAATTAATAAGAGAATTCATCACAACTCATGCCTTAATACTCTGCAAAATACGTGGGTATCTCTACAACATCCTGAAAGTGAAAAGAGTGTATTTATAGAACATCCTGCAGGAGACCTCAAAGATAGCTTTTCATTATGGAGTGCAATGTTTTTACTATATATAACAAAGAAAAATAACTGCACTCAATAATAGGGCCTTGAACTTAAATTCTATCTGAGCAAGCAAACATAAAATTGGTTGAAGACACAGAGACTCACAACTCCACAGTCAGAGTGGGCTTAATCTCCATCTCTTGGTAAATAAATGGTAACATAAGGATTAAAAAAAAGTACACAACCTAACAGCTAATCAAAATTCATGTCCTCTTGAAGTTCTATGTGGTTTTCATTTTAGAGACTTGTAGAAAAGCTGGAATTCTGCTCAACTTGTCCTTTATAGTACTTATTTCAATTATAATCATGCAAATTTTTGTGTGATTCTGTTGTTCCCATCAGATGATTTCTTTGAGGACAGGAACCACGTTTGTTCTGTTCACTGCTATAGTCCTATGCCGAGCACAATGACTGGCACATAATAAGTACTCAGTAAATGTTTTGAATGAATGAATGAATTTTGTCACCATTTCCATTCTCTTTTTTGAGCAAGTATCTTAGTTTACTATCTTCTTTGAAGAGTTTTGGCTTGAATCTC
This sequence comes from Balaenoptera acutorostrata, assembly GCF_949987535.1. Taxonomy (NCBI): domain Eukaryota; kingdom Metazoa; phylum Chordata; class Mammalia; order Artiodactyla; family Balaenopteridae; genus Balaenoptera; species Balaenoptera acutorostrata. The sequence goes on along the minus strand of NC_080064.1, from coordinate 21,999,083 downwards.
ATAAAAGCAACTTAAAAGTTAAATTCAATCTACATCATTCACTTTCTTCTTCAATTACTACAGATCTTGCACCTTCCATACAACTCCACATACTCAGAGAGAAGGAATTCACCAAGTTATAGGGCATCCAGTCTGATTGAGGCCTACAAGCCCATGATCTATTAAAACCCTTCATTTGGAAGCTGAGAGGAGTCACAAAAAACTGAGTGTCTGTGGAGATACATGGTTTTAATGTGTTATATCACCATGTGCTTTTAATAGAAAAAAAAATCAGGATGAACGAAAGTAGCATTTCTGGAAAACAAAGCACAGGAGAGGAGGTGGAAAAGTGAGTCACTGGCAAAAATCTTTAGTGTGGTGGGAAAAAAAGGGAAGACATGTATTTCCATACCTCAATTAGCTTGTCTCCTTTGACTACATCCAGATGTAAACCAGGAGGGGGTTTACCTGCCCTGAAAAATACGTGTGAAAAAACATTTTCAGGATGAGTTTGTAAATGCCATTTACAATCATTATCCCATTCAACACTGTAGCTCTCTTACTAGCCTATAATTAGTTCACGTTTAAGCAGAAATGCCATCTACTTCACTGTTATTATAGCTCCTTTCTACATTTGACACTTACTTCCCCAGTGATTCAATTGCTCTGAAACATATTTTAGTGGATCTGTATTTAGAGCAGCACCAAAGAAACCCATATTTTAACACTGGATTATCCACCTTGGAGAAAAAGCGCACAAAGAGTGCAAGTAGTATAGCTGGGGTTGTCTGGTCACTTGGAGTCTGAATCTAAGATTTGCCACTACCATTAATACCATATAAAGGCAGAATAAATCAGTTGGTGTCTGGGGCTGATCAAGACTAGACTTATCACAGAATAAGCAGAGGGTACTGTCCCGAGCTCTGAGTCCAAATCAGAGAAGTGTAATTAGGGAGCTAGGTCAATCCAAAACTATGCCCATGAAACCAGGTACCAATAAATACAAGACGTATTTGTTAACCTTGAACAGGTCATTCTACAATGGCATGGTTAAGGGAACTTTTCTCTACACTCCTGTAACCACACCATCCAAGGGAGATACATATACGTCAAAGCACCTAACACAGTGCCTGGTGCCTAACAGATGCTGAGGAAATGGCAGGTGATCTTATACAGTCTCTTCTAACTATAAGTTTACTGTCCTGGCCCAACTTCTGAAATCAATGCAGCAAGGAACCAAAATGGACACAGAATTTGTAGACTGAAGCAACTGGGTGTTACAAAAGTACAGAGGGACCCAGAAAATAGCCACACATTCACTTGCTTCCTGTGTTTGCTCCTTTGAAGTTTGAAGGATGAACAATCTTGCCAGAGTCCCTACATGTGCACACACAAAAATGCATCTGTTTACATCTAACTTAAGATGCAACACAGTCATCTCACAATCCTGACCCAACTCCTCTATGGAGGTTGCTAGTAAGACAAGTGCATTGGACAAAAGCCCATTTTGTCTGGAAAACAGGGAAAGCCAAGTTACGTCCAAAACGTGCTTTCTGAACTCCTACTATGTGCCAGGCTCAGGCCTAGGAACTCTAGGAACTGGGAATATAAAGATGCGTTAGGCAGCCCTTGCCCTTGAGGATCTCTATATAACGGGGGCCAGAGAGTAACACAAACAATACGCTGTGATGAGCAGAAATAGCCCCAACTCGGATGGGTCTCCTTGCAAGGCAATTCATATGTATTCATCGTGTACTCTACTCAAAGACTAAAATTATTCCATTTTTCCCAAGAACTTGCGAAAGGAGGAAAGGGGTTCATCCTAACAAGCAAGGATGCTCTCTGGTGCCCGGCTTCGCGCTGGTCGCTGAGGCAAGCGCGGGGGTAGGTCAGAGCCGTTCCTGCCCTCAGGGAGCTCCCAGTCTGCCAGGGACAGGCAAGTGCCGCACCCAGGCTGCAGCAACAACCGCGGGATGCGGGGCTCTGAGGGGGGCGCCGGGGCCGGGAAGCTAGCTCGTGCGCGCTCGGGACAGAGAGCAGGGGGGCAGATACGATGCTCCACAAGAGCACCAGACAGTCAGGAGTTGGGGTAAGTTCGGGGTCAAGGCCCCGAAGCGCCCCGGCAACCAGCTGATTGCCCGAGGGGCTGCCTAAGCGAGCGCCTCAGAGCCCCCAACTCTGGGTTTTCTCAGTTCCTGGGCCCGTGCTCCGGGTTCCCGGTTCCTCCACACGCCGCCCGGCCCGACAGACAGCTCTCCCTCAGTCAGTCCCAGGGTCTTTAGGCCGCTCGGCTCGCTGCGAGAAATGAGCCGCCCGGCCAGCCCTGGCCAGCGTAGGCCAGGCCACTCCAGCGCTGGTCGCCCCGCCACTCACCAGGTCGGGCAGTCAAACAGCGGGAGGCTAGAGCCGGAGTTCGCGGCTGCCGCCATCTTGCTTCTCCCCCTCCCATTTGGCGGGCCTGAAGCACGCCGGGAAACTGGAAGACCCAGCGGAGAGAGGCGGCTTCCCAGCAGCCTGTGCGTATGCGCGCGCGCGCGCGCCCACCCACGCACGCATGGACGCGCAGACGCATAGGGCGCTTCTAGTAGCGGTGGAAACTGGGACTGTGTTTTGAGGTCTTTTTCAGTGCTTGAGAGTTCGCTTTCTGCAGAGGTCAGGGCTTTCGTTGGCCGGGAGTTGTTTGAGGAAAATGGGCTCGTAAGGAGGGGTTCGGTTTCCCTCTACGTTCTTTTTGAAAACACGCTCCCAGGCTCTAAAATGTTGCGACTCCACCCTTGCTCTGGGCCTGCACCGTCAGCCTTTCGACCCTAGTCTGGAGAGAAGCTAGAGGGTAGAGCTCAGAGATTGGAAAAACTCCAACTTTTCTGTTTCTCTTCTTCTGGTCCTTCTGCGTAGAGCTGCATGCACCGTACTCCCCTCCCCATTGTAACCCAAATCCGGCACTTGAGGGCTTCTGTAGATTATCTGGGAAACTACCTTTCGGGGTCATGTAAACTCTGGACAAACAGGAGCCAGGGACGGATCCAACCAGATGGCAGGCGTCCAGATCTTCAATGTGCATGAATGAAGTGATTAATCAAGTTGAGGCCCCTTTGGATTTTAAAGTTTTGGTCATAGTGACTAGATAGTGTAAGGAAGAATTAGGATTCAGGCCTGCTTTAGGCCAACAGCTGGGTGAAAGAGACCAGCAGCAGGTCCTCTGGTTGTAATGGCTTACGTCTATTGAGTGCTTACTTATCTGGGCAAGTATATAGTTTATACGAATCATCTCATTTAATTCTCACAACTCTCTTGAAATAGGTATTATGATTCCTGAGGGGAGGGTCAGAGAGATTGAGCTGCCCAGCCTCACCCTAGAACAAGTGGTGAATGGAATTCAAATCTAAATCAGTGTGATGCCAAAGGCCATGCTCTTTAATCATCGCTATCTGTCACACTTTGATGTTGGTGTGATCATATTAGTATGCAACTAAAGCCCAACACTTTTTCACTTTTGTAGAAAACATGGGAGGATTATCTGACCTTTTTTTTTTTTTCTTTTAAGGAAACCGAATGCAAAATTATTGTTCACCCATAAAGAGGCACTGCACAGCAAGTTATCTCCTTCTATGGTGGAGTTATTTCTTTTCTTGATTGCCTGCTACTGGTCCTCTAGATTTTAAATTGAACATCAGCCTGTTCAAAAGAGTTTGCCCTTGGTGACATCTCCAGGCATCAAGATTTAGCTGCAGCATAATATTAACTTAGAATTTAAAATTATCAACTCTTAGTCAGGAGAATCACATTTTCCCCTGGTCTTCAAATGCACAGTAAACTCATCCAGCAAGGATGTTAACTGATCAGATCACTTTTTTTTTTTTTTTTTTTGGCTGTGCCTCGGGGCTTGCAAGATCTTTGTTCCCTGACCAGTGACTGAACCCAGCCCTCGGCAGTGAAAGCGCCAAGTCCTAACCACTGGACTGCCAGGGAATTCCCTCAGATCACTTATCACACGAACTGGTTAATATCCTACTTTCCAGCTTTGTGATTCCAAAAACAGACTAGGCTGATAGCTCTAAACTTGGTTTCAGGAAAACAGGCTATAGCTCCCTCCTTTGAGCACAGGGACTTGATTAAGAAAGAATTAAATAGTTTCAAGTGTTTTGAGTGTAACAGAAAAGAGCAAGGTGCTTGTATCTACAGAGATTGTGTGGGCCTTTGAGGTCCCATGCCCTTTTCAGGCGTGAAGAGGTATTGAAGCCATGTCTAACTATCAGGGATCTAATACCATCTTATGTCAGCTTTGCCTTTCAACTTCTCAGCTTCGGTGGGTGGTCTATTATTTAATCCCTTATAATGCTGAATGTACAACCAAGAAACCTAAGCTATATTCTTACCCTTATAATTCTTTATTCCTTGGCTATGTTCCCTGTTTCCAGCACAGCTGATATTCACACTGACCTCTGATGTAATGGCACCTTACACTTTCCTGGGCCTTATAAAGCAAAATGCTCTTTGGGCACCAATAATGTCAGTACAGATCAGCAAACTGGAGGACAGCAGTCTAGGACATGAACCTTTTGAAATGTAAAGACTGATGGGCTAGCTGCCTTTGGATTTTGGTATCTCAACAAAGATTAATTTCTTAGACTTTGAGACTTCCTTAGAATAGAATCTAAAGACATAAGGAGCATATTGATATCAAGAAACTTCTTAGAACATCTTTTATATATGAGTGATCAAATGGAGACACTGAAAAAATTGTGTGTTTGTGTAGAGATGGTACAGCAGGAGACTTCATTTAGCAGGGTGGTGAATGAAAAGTTTACAAGGTGCCAACAAAAGAAAAGATATTCATGAAAACTGAATAGAAATTGCCATTACTCCGCATTGTTAAAGCTTCATGAAAGACGTGGTGAGCAGGATAGTTTGTATCAGTGATGAACGGAGACTGTGTATAGTGTCTAAAGGTGTGGTTTTGAAGTCTGTGTGCTTGAGATCAAATCCTGGCTCCACAGCTCCTAAACTGTGTGCCCTTGGCCAGGTCACTTACTTACTATGCCTCGGTTTCCTAATCCATAAAAAGAGGACGAGAAAAATATATCTCCTCGATAGTTTTGTGAGTGTAAGATGATAAATGTAAAATGTAAAACATTCAGCATAGTAAATTGCTTGTAGTAAGGGCTCCAGTATTACCCCACAAATGACCATTCACATACAGAGCACTTCCTCAAGACTCTAAATTCCTGCAGTAGACTGCCATTCCTGGCCTCAGCTTCTTCAGTTGTAAAGCGATGGAGCTAGTCTAGATGAGTGGTTCAGATATTCGAGATGTCATGGACCAGGGGAAAATAAGTATTATAGGGGTGTCAACTTTTATTTTGCCAACTGAGGAGATTTTTAAATGAAGACTGTCACCTAACATCACCACCTTTTCATTTTTATAATCTTTTTAGAAAGTGAGAAGGCCATTAGCTCAGATTCAAAGATGGTACTTTAAAAAGCCCACTATGTTATTTTTCTCATTTCTCCATGGACTGTAAAAACTTGGTCCTTAATCAGAGTCCCACATTAAAAATTCTATTATTTCAAGTTTATCTTTTAAAAATTAAGTACTATATTGTTAATCAAATTTCATTTTGGATAAGTATTAAAATGAACTACTCAGTTGGCCTAAAAGCAGGATCAAGGGTTGGAATTAAAACCTTTCAAGCTATTTCCTGGCTAAATGGAGATTCTAAAGTAGATGTAATTCATAGTACTGGAAAGCAATACTGAAAAATTCCTTGAAACCTAGGGATACGCTAAACATGCTTAGACAAGAAGGGAGGAAGCCTTCTAGCCCTAGGAAACAGGATAGAATGAAATCTGAGTTAGGTTCTGGTCTGCATTTAGTGACCAAAAGCAAAAGCTTCATTCCCATGACTGAGAACTGCCTCTGAACAGAAGAAGGGGGAAAAAAACCCAAAAAACAAAAAAACTGAATGGAGGAGGCTCGGTATATTTTAGTTTGCACTGACTGAAGCATGGTTTCATTTTGATATTTTTTTCCCAGTGGTGCAAGGCAGTGTATCACCACCCCTTAACAAAACAAAACAAAACCTACCCAGGGAGCATTGGTCTAGCAGCTAGCAAGTTCTTGTTCTGGAACATTCGCAGAGGAAGTGGCCAGCATGACACCTCTACTTTACCCTATACTACAGTACTACTGTTTTAATTCACTTGAAGAGAAAACATTCTATAAAGAAAGGAGAAAGAGAAAAGGAAAGGAATACAGAGACAAACATACAGTTGGTATGTTCAGACCACATCCCTATGGTCTTTACAATCAAAGAATTTTATAGCTTTAAGAGAACGATTGAGGAAACTAGGGGCCTATGGGTTAAATAACTTGTCCAAATACCTACAGCAAGTTAATGACAGAGCTAAGATTCCCCAGGCCTTCTGTATCCCAGTCTAGTTTTTGACCTCCAAACCAATGGTTTTCAACCATGGTTATACCTGAGAATTATCTGGAGCTTTTAGAAGTCTCTATACCCAGGCTATAACCCAAACTAACTAAATTAGAATCTTGTGGCACGGTCACCTAGGTATCAGTATTTTTTTAGTTTCTAATGTGAAACCATGGTTAAGAACCACTGCCCTAAACCATGGTGCCCTAAAGGTGGACAAAGCACAGTCAAGGAGGATTCTGTGAACAGGTTTGTTAGGACCACTTAGCAGAACCTCTTGGTGACTACTACAAATTCCAGGCCACTGAAATTCTAGGCCAAGGTCATATTTGCTACCCATGACTACTATTACCACCACCATTGGATAACATAGAACAGAACTATGGTGGCTTCATTTTACACAAACTGAAAGGTTTTGTGTTTTTTTTGTTTGTTTAGTAGTTTTTTACAGTCAAGACTTTTTTCTTGCCTGGAATGTTACAAATGATGTATTCAAGTCCAACTGTAATTTAGAGCTGAAGGGGCAGTGATTGTATAACCAAGGAATTACCTCTGAAGCTGCTGCTTGGGCCACTGTGACGCCCCAATAGCTCTATCCTGTTCCTCAAGGAAAGGACCTATTCCACCCCTAAACCAATCCTCACCTGATCTCCAGTCTTCTTGCAGGTCTCAGTTTTTCTCTGGACAGCACATTACCCAATATCTACTGCATTAGGATGTTAACTCATAAAAACTTACTACAAAAGCTTTTCAAATGTTTATTTGTCTTATGTGGGTGGAATGCTGCAAGAGTGCAAAGAAACTTACGCATTTAGCCCTGTTTCCCTGCTGTTCACATTAGTTTCGTAAAAGATTAAGTAACATTAAAGGGAATGGAAGAAATAAGTATAAATATATCCAGGGTAGTGAGATCCTCTGATTCACTAAAGGATGAACTGAAATTGTTGGCCCAGTTCACATTTATGTGAGAGCCTAGAGAAATTACTTTCCCTTTAACTTCCCTAAACTTGTGAAAAAAGGGAGTGGACAACATTTATGTTACAAGACAGCAATCTTTTATTGAAACATTTTTTGTCTAAAACTATGCATGGAGAGATTAATCTCTTGTTCATAAATTAGGATAAGTCTAACATCACTATTCCAAACCAGTATTATTTACAAAAAAGAACCTTTTCTTTGCTTTATCGCCAGGTTCACAGGACTAAATTTTAAACCAACTTCAGACTAGCTTTTAAAATCTTCCTGCCATCAAATGCCCAGCAAACCTTATCAGGGTAGGGGGCAGCCTTTTGATGGCAACATTCATCATTCACCAGGAATGCAGAACCACAACTAAGCAACAACAACAGAAGATTAAATCATTCCAAACAATTCCTATTTGCTCTCCAGAAGAATGCTTTGTCTAATTCTCCCCTTCTATACAGACAGGTGAGAGAGGAACCCCACAGAGAATCATGTTAATTAAATTAAACTCTTCAAAAAGTGAACAAGATGGTTTAGTGTATATATGGATGAACTGCAGTCGATGACACTAGCAGATAATAAACTTAAACCCAGATTAACACACACCCCAACAGCTCGCCAGCTCAAATAGTTACTTCTGATTTAATCTGGATCACATGTGCAATTTTTTATTCTCTAGTTAAATACATTGCCAAAATCTTTCAAAGCATATAGGGGGCAGGCTTCTTAGAAATTCAAACTAAAATATTAAATAATAAAAATTGCTGGCTTATTATACAGTTTCTGACAGACTCCAATATGCTGGGTGACAGAAAGTAATTCTATCTCAGTTGCTAGTAAAAAGGTAAATCTTGTATGTACATAGAAAGACAATATTACAAGACTATAGTGTTACCTACCAAAACAAGAATATCTAGAATGTAATTTTCAGTAAACACTTGGGACGAAGGGCAATCAGAATATAAGAGAAAGCAAAATCCACATAAATTATTTCTTAATTTGAGAAATCAATAAAATGTACACATAAATTGATAAATACTGTCTCCATAGGTCACTAATTCCAAGGACTAGTTAGTAGTTAGTTTCTAACTAAATTATTACAGGACATTCTGGTGTATTCTGTCTTCTTGTGATCAGTTTGTTCTGGCAAGACTCCAGCAAGCACTTGCCCTTGAAAACAGCTCAGCAGGAGAAGGCTCGGAGGCAATCACTTCATTTATTAACTAGCCACAAAATAAGTCCCAAGATTACAACAATCACTGACAGGACAAGCACCAGGATACAGATCTTCTTGCGAGATTTTTTCTGAGGAGAGAAATATGTAAAGAAGACACTCATGAAACAAGTAAAAAATGTTTCAGTCTAAGACTCCAAGAGTGCTTCATCAATCTGCCTCCTGGTAATTCAAAATTAACTCTATCCATGTATGACTATGCGGACACCTTCTCAAAAATCTCAAGTTACCAGTGCTAGACAGCAGCGCAAGTTCTAATTCCAGGCTCCCAAATACAATTTTGCAAAGGAACTGTTTATACCTATGTTGCTAGGCATTATTTGCAATAAAATAAGTTATCTGTACATGTGTATTTTAATAAAGGTTTTATACCTACTATAAAATTTTATGTTCACTGTAAAAAATACACACAAGCAGAAGAGAAAATAATCACCCACAGATAATAAAACAGTTGACATTTTGATTGTATTTCCTTCTGATCTTTTATCCATGCATATTGTTATCTGACATAATTGGGACCATACTGTATGATGTTTGATGTTTTTATCACTTAATATTTTAGCATAAAAATTTTGATATTATAAACTCTTCATAAACATCTCCTTTAATTCCCACATAACATTGAGTGGATGTATATAATTTACTTAATTGTTCCTTTACTGTTGGATATTAAGGTCATCACTCAGTTTTAAAAGGAAACACTATTATTAAATATGTATTTCTTTAAGAACAGTCCAGGTGAAATACAGCTATCTTAGGAACGTGGTAACTGACTGAATGCTATTTATTTCTAAAAAGCCATGCAACACCAAATTGAGGAGAAATGAGAGGGACCTCATTCACAATATTTGTAAACTGAGGTAAAGACCCAGATAAAAGTCATAAAACTAGAGTTTCAACTCATATGTAGAAAAATATCACTTTACAGAAAGTGGAACGATTAACCCCTATTTATTCATACGAAATGACCCCAAAATGATAAGCCCCTATTAATTCATAAATAGCAGTCAGAGTTGATTCTTTGTCCATCCTCTGTGGCAACAGTCAACATAAAGTATCTGCAAAGTTCTACTTTGTACCTATTACTATCCTAATTGAAACAAACTTCAGCTGTTTAGGTTATAAACTTAGCCTTATACCAGATTAGGTATCATGCTAGCTTACGTGGTTAGCTTTGTAGCTAAGAGGCTTCTATGTCAGTTTATTCTAAGTTTGATGCCTTTTTGTAGATCTCTCTGCAAAGAAAAATACTAAAAATGGAGCTGGGACTGCAATTATGACTACCTCTCTCCAGCTTAAGTCTAAGCAAAAGGCTGCAGCTGTTCTCAATGTGTCAGTATAATGTGATGGCCCATAAAGTCTACAGCACACAGTGACTTTCTTTAGTACCTGCTTTTACCTGATAGTAAGCAGCTCGCTGTAACTGATCAGTGGCTCTTTCTACATGCACCTCTGAGCTTTCCACATTGGCTTCTATGCTGTCTGCAAAAAAGAAGGGCAGTGGATGTTTTACCACACTCAGATGTCTCAAGACTGCAAACTGAAGAGAATTATGATGCTATGGGTCCTGGTTCACCACCATCACTCCAACTATCCAGGCATGAAATCAAAAGTTACTAACTCCATAAGAGAATAGCCCTGTTCTTTGGAAATAAATACTGGGGTGGAGGGTTATGAAGTATATAACTCACCCACAAATGGTTCAGAAAAAAAATCAGGTATATACATAGAGTGAGAAAGAGTGAGCGCAAATAAAAAGCAAGTGGGGTAGAACGTTAACAAGAGGTAAATCTGGGTAAAGTTTATAAAGGAGTTCCTTATTTTTTATTTATTTAATTTATTTATTTTTGGCTGTGTTGGGTCTTCATTGCTGCGCACAGGCTTTCCCTAATTGTGGCAAGCGAGGGCTACTCTTCGTTGCGCCAGCTTCTCACTGCGGTGGCTTCTCTTGTTGCGGAGCAGGGGCTCTAGGTGCGTGGGCTTCAGTAGTTGTGGCTCGTGGGCTCAGTAGTTGTGGCTCGCGGGCTCTAGAGCGCAGGCTCAATAGCTGTGGCGCACGGGCTTAGTTGCTCCACAGCATGTGGGATCTTCCCAAACCAGGGCCCGAACCCATGTCCCCTGCATTGGCAGGTGGATTCTTAACCACTGAGCCACCAGGGAAGCCCAAGGAGTTCCTTATTATTTTCATTTTTGCAACTTTTTATGAACTTGAAACTATATCCAAATAAAAAGCTTAAAAAAAAAAGGGTTTCTAAGCCCATAGTTGTGCAAGTTTCTGGAGATAAAAACTGGGAAGCTGACAGCTAATATTTCCCTAAACAGCCAAAGACTTACCAAGAGGCTATGGCAAGTGAATGGAGCTGACTATTCACGGAAGCCTCATTTTAACTTACACATTTGACAACATAAGAAAATTGCTAAGAAAATGAATTTAATGATTTTTAAATGGTATTCCAAAATTCCTAAGACACATCTTACTGACTTCTTTGCACACAGATACTGTCAACTCACCTTCATGTTAAAGGTATCAATAATACATACCAATGAGATCACCCTGGTCATGGATCATCATTGCCAAATCTTTAAATATCTGATTGACATCCAAAATATCAGCCTAAGGAACACAAAAAAACAATTAACGTTAAGCAACATGTTAGAAGATTCATTTCCTCTACTTACCTAAAGCTTTGTCTAGTAACATAACACATGTGTTTTTAAAGCTTATAAATCATGTTTTCTCCATAAACAGAAAATGGAAAAAAAAGTTAATTATTAACATTTACTAAATGACTACTATGTGCCAAGTACTATACCAGGTAGGTAATTAAAAGCACAGTCTCTTGGAGCCTGACTGTCAGCTACAGAGGACTGTTAATCCTCCAGTCTTGTCCAACCTTAAATTAAGAACTTCTCTGCACCTCCCCTCTAAAATGTGGACAATGGCAGTACCCATCTCATAGGGTTTTCAGAAGTACTAAATAAGAAGTTCTTAGAACTGTGAAATAACCACTTCATAAGGGTCAGGTATTATTAACTATTACTTAACTGGTCCTCATGACAACCCAATGAGACATGTATTATCCCCATTCTACAGAAGAGAAAATCAAGGCTCAAAGAGGTTTAATGACTTGTCCCAAGGTCTCACAGCTAGCAAGTGGCAGAACTGAGAATTAAAAGTTCATGATCTTTTGTTACTATGCCTCCTTGATACTTGAATTAATCATTCAGTAACTCTATGAACTAAGTATCTTTGAGGATAATGAGGCTCAGAGAGGTTATGTAACTTGTCTAGTCATACAACTCGTCAGTGAGGAAACTAAGCATTGCAGCAAGGATTATATCCCTAAAGCCCACGCTCTTTCAATTGTAGTGTACTGCCTCTCAGAATGCTATAATAAAAAATGATGCCTTCAAAGCAATGACTTCCTAATCATAACTTGCAAGAATAGTTCTTGCCAGAACCTCAATTACTTGCTAAGAGTCTACTATAGTTGGGAGAGTCTGCTAATTGCTGTGAATATAAAAGGGCTTAATAATAGCTAAGGGGGGGCGGGGCGGGGAGGGATCAGTATACAATAAGATAAATAAGAAGAAAGGGTGTTACACGGTAAATGACTAATAAATGGTATAGGAAGTCTAGCAGAGGAGGAAGACTATGGCAGAAGAGGTAGGACTTGAGTTGTGCCTTACAGCAAAAGAGAAGCCATATACACAGAAAGGTAACTGGGTTAAAGAACAAACAGCCCAGTTTGGCTATAACATAAGGTGTGATATTGTGATTCATAATAAGAAATATATATTTGGTCGTTGTCCCATTCCCAGCACAGAGCTTCTAAAAACCTTAGAATTTTCTAAGTGATAAAAGAGATAAAGATGTCTTTTTTCATTCATAACAAGCCCCTTTCAACCACTCCTAAGTTTATGTTAATGGCCTGACTTTTGGAAAACCCATAAGGATAGGGGCTGGTTGCCAGGGGAACCAACTTGGTGATTAGATGGTTGGAACTTTCAGCCCCAATTCTGACCTCTGGGGAGGGGAGGAGGGCTCAAGGTTAAATCAACCACCAAGGGCCAATTATTTAACCAATCATGCCCATGTAACCACAGGGTTCAGAGAGCTTCTTGGTTGGTGAACACATGGAGATTTGGGGAGGGTGCGCAGGGAGAGGGCACGGAAGCTCTGTACCCCTTCCCACATACTTTGCCCCATACATCTCTTCCATATGGCTGTTCCTGAGCTGTATCCTTTTATAATAAACCAGTAATCTAGTGAGTAAACTGTTTTCCTGAGTTGTGTGAGCAGCTCTAGCAAATTAATCGAACCCAAGGACGGCGTCGTGAGAACCTCCAGTTTCCAACCTGTCAGTCAGAAGCACAGGTGACGACCTGCATTTGCGAGTGGCATCTGAAGTCACAGGGAGGGGGGTCAGTCTTGTGGGATCTGAGGCTAACTCCAGGGAGATAGTGTCAGAATTGAGTTGAATTGTAGGACATCCCGATGGTGTGGCAGAACTGCTTGATGTGGGAAAAAGCCCACACATTTGGGGGCCAGAAGTGTCAGAAGTGTAGTGTGAGAGTAGAAGAGACACACAGAAGTGTGATGCTTCACCATTAGAATGGGGTTTGTATGTTAGATGCAGGAAATGACTGGATATGAAAATCCAGCCCCGGCTAAGGAATTTGGCCTTAATTCTGCTGAATGTGAAGTGCCCATTACACTCCTGACATCTACTACATTACATTCTTCTCCTTAGCTCCATATATCTCACTCTACTCCCTGCTATAGCAGGATTTCTCATGTTAAAGAACCAAGTCAATGATTAGTAGCAATAGGTGAAACAGAGAAAAGACATGACATTTTTGAAGGTAATAATCAAACTTGAGGATGAACTGTCCCATCAAAAAACAGACACTGATGGGCTCTAGGGCAGTGGGGCTCAACCTTGACTGCACATTGTAATCACCTGCGAAGTTTGTAAGGAAAAACGTGTCCACGGCCAGGGCCTCTTGTGGATGTTTGCCCATTTTTAATCTATGAAAAATAGGAAAATCATATAGTCCAAACATAGTAATTGGTAGTGGAGGAGGAGAGCTGGGGAATTAAAAAAAAATATCCAAGTGATTCTGAAGTGCAGTCATGGTTCAGAACCACTGCCACAGATGAAGGTCAAGGAGGAGCTCAAAGTTTCTCCTCTCTACAACCCTCCCCTCCCCACTGCCCCAGGGGATGGCAGTCTTCTATCTCCATGGAGGAGAAAAGTACTCAGGTTTAAGGATATCTTACTGGTCACTGTGCAAGATTAAAGTTGGGAACTCAGGTAAGAGAGGCCTCAAGACCGCTCTCTCAACCCCCACCTCAAAAACTCTTCCTATTTCTCTGACTCACTGACGGGATATCCGAAATTTGGGAGTGGACTTTGGGATACACAAAAATGGAGCAAACCTTTTTGGCCTATCTTTATTCTGGGCTATTCAGACTAAGCAAAGGGCTCTCCATAGAGCCCTACCTAACCTAGAGGTTGACATTGACGTTTTGGGACAAAGTCTTAATGAGAGATAAAATATTTGTTGGCCTTGCTCTGTTCTCTATGCATAGTCTCATGGAGACCATATAAGATATAGTAACTGAGGAGAGAATTCGGGTATTCTCAGGTGCCATGGCCAATACCAACATAAGAGTAGTTCAAATTCTCCATGATTACACTGAGACATAATATGTCTCATTTAGCCATACAACAACTCATTTCATCCTTTTTCATAATCACTGTGAGAAAAACCAGGTGAATTAAGAGATTGCATCTACACTGAGTCAAACAAAAAACATGACTTGGCTCTCACCTCCAGCTGCCGAATTGCCGTTTCCCTCTCTTTAATAAGTTCCAAATCCTGTTCAGTGATGGCCACCTCATCCTCCTGGCTCTGCATCTGGTTCCACTCCTCATGGCTGCAGGGAGACAAGCACACTAGTTGATTCCTCCTCTCTAAGGTGTACATAAGACATATCTGCATCACCTCTGCTGCCAGCAGAGCCTGCCCAAAGACAGTACCAGGGCTCCAACTCCTCTGGTATCAATACAAGTGTCGGAAGCCACATTCTTCATATCCAGAGGCAAAGAGTTGGTAACACCAAGAAAACAAAGTCTCAGCTTTCATGGGCAAAACTAAGAGGAAGCAGAATTATGAGGGATGGGACTCCTTGCTGTTTCCCTTCGGGGGTACACTCTACAATCTTGCTAGGACTTGCTAGACAGAAGTGGGCAGAGATTTGAAATCAACAAAGTACAGTGGCCCATTCTCTCCCAGGGCACTCTCAAAGTGCAAGCTGTGTTGGTATCTCGGGTACTAGACAGGTGGAGGAGAGCAGGTTAAGTGACCTGTCAGTGCTTCACCAATTAGTCCGATAGAATCACATCCCCTGGTTTTCGAGAATCTCTTTGAGGTTATGCTTTAAGTTAAATGTCTCTTCACAGAAAACCAAAGTAAAAAGCTAGTGAAATGTTATAACTCTTCTTTTCAGGTACCATATTTAAAAGAAACGCATACGACATCTTATACTAGAAATGAAACACTTTGAAAATTCAGTATTAAGCATTTTCCAACAGTACACATAAATCACAAATCATCTCCACAATATTTAAAGAATTTCCTCCATGTGCTGGACATACAAAACTGAATAAGACAGCACCCCAGGCCTTTGAGGTGCTCACAGTATAGTGGGGGGGAGATAGATACATACCTATAAGAAAACATTTTATGTTCTCAACTAATACCATCAGTACATTTTTATGGAATTAGTTAATTCAGTTTGGAGAAGTTAAGAAAGGAGATGTTTTTCAGATACAAATTATTTGCTTTTTCTTTTAATACTCCTAGAAGGATGAGTTGCCTCCATTTCAGGGATGAGTAAACAGAGACCCAAGAACTTTGAAGAATTTAAATCTGAATTAGAGGTAAAATTATTTAGACCTCCAAATCCATAGATTTGGGGGTTCATACTTATTCTTATTGAGCCACACCCTCTCCTCAACACACAGACATCAGAGATTTCTTGAAAGTTTTTTATTCACTTTGAAATTATTCCTTCCATAATTCAAAGATCTTGGAAAAGCCCACAGTTTTGACTTTTTTATTTGATGGATTATAAATTACCTACTCCAAGGCTCCCTTTCTTTTTCCTCCTTTTTTTCTCATTGATTTTTAAAATTAAAAGTAAGTACAAAGTATAAAATCCCACCTCGACTCTCTACATTAGAATAATTCCTTTACCTGTCAAATGAAACGAGCTGTTCCTCCCTTTGCCTCTCCTCCACCTAGAAAGCAGATGGCATTATTGCTGCTGTTATCCAGAAACACGTCACAGACAGACAGACACACACACAATGGCTTCCTTTAGCTACAGTATAAAGAAGTAACATCCCTTGGCTCCAACAGACTCTGTAAGATGACACAGGGCTCTGGCAATCTGACTGGACCAGGAAATGGGTGTGAAGTAGTTGAAAGCCAATCTGCATTCCATTTGGATTCAGAACAGAAACCATACTAAATAGGATGGAGAAAACATGGATAGGAGAAAGGGATAAAAATTAATAATAATGATAACCTATCTTAAAATTTGGAGGCAGGTGGATTAAGGGAAAGAGTTGAAAACTTGCAAGGAAACAAATTTTCAGAACATGTGAAGATTTTTTTAAATGGACATTTAAAGCATATTAGGTACTAAAGTGGCAAACTGACTTAAAAAAATCAGTCTAATTATGTATTACCTTTGTAATTTAACAACAAACTAAGAAAAAATGTTAAAAGAGCAATCTTGGGCTTCCCTGGTGGCGCAGTGGTTGAGAATCCGCCTGCCAATGCAGGGGACACGGGTTCGAGCCCTGGTCTGGGAGGATCCCACATGCCACGGAGCAACTAGGCCCGTGAGCCACAATTACTGAGCCTGCGCATCTGGAGCCTGTGCTCCGCAACAAGAGAAGCCACGATAGTGAGAGGCCCGCGCACCGCGATGAAGAGTGGCCCCCGCTTGCCACAACTAGAGAAAGCCCTCGCACAGAAACGAAGACCCAACACAGCCATAAATAAATAAATAAATAAATATTTAAAAAAAAAAAAAAAAAAAAAAAGAGCAATCTTTTCCTATTTTTAAAAAGCCGTCCCTTTTCATGATAACAATAATTAAAAAGATAAGCAAAATAAAGAAAATTTCAAAATTCTACCCGCCCAGAGGAACACTGTGGGTTTTTTTTTAAAAACAATTTTACTGGGCTTCCCTGGTGGCGCAGTGGTTGAGAATCTGCCTGCTAATGCAGGGGACACGGGTTCGAGCCCTGGTCTGGGAAGATCCCACATGCCACGGAGCAGCTGGGCCCGTGAGCCACAATTGCTGAGCCTGCGCGTCTGGAGCCTGTGCCCCGCAACGGGAGGGGCCGCGATGGAGAAAGGCCCGCGCACCGCGATGAAGAGCGGTCCCCGCACCGCGATGAAGAGTGGCCCCCGCTTGCCGCAACTGGAGAAAGCCCTCGCACGAACCGAAGACCCAATACAGACAAAAATAAATAAATTAATTAATTAAAAAGAAAATCCTTATTAAAAAAAAAAAAACAATTTTACTCTTTCCCCATATCAAGAAACAAAACAAGGGCTTCCTTGGTGGCACAGTGGTTAAGAATCCACCTGCCAATGCAGAGGACACGGGTTTGAGCCCTGGTCCGGGAAGATCCCACATGCCGCGGAGCAACTAAGCCCGTGCGCCACAACTACTGAGCCTGAGCTCTAGAGCCCACAAGCCACAACTACTGAGCCTGCGTGCCACAACTACTGAAGCCCGCACGCCTAGAGCACGTGCTCCGCAAGAGAAGCCACCGCAATGAGAAGCCTGTGCACAGCAATGAAGAGTAGCCCCCACTCGCCACAATTAGAGAAAGCCCACGCGCAGCAACAAAGACCCAACGCAGCCAAAAATAAATAAATTTAATAAATTAAAAAAAAAAAAAAAAACAGAACACTGCTAGTGTCCTAAAGCCTACCTATGTGCCCTTCTCCAGTTACAACCACCTCCCTCTCCTTTAGCGTAACCATCATCCTGACTTTGTGATCATCATTTTCTTGTATTTTTTATATGTTTTTTAAAATTAATTAATGTATTTATTTATTTTTGGTTGCCTTGGGTCTTCGTTGCTGTGCAACGAGCTTTCTATAGCTGCGGCAAGCGGGAGCTATTCTTCATTGCAGTGCGCGGGCTTCTCATTGTGATGGCTTCTCTTGTTGTGGAGCACGGGCTCTAGGCACGTAGGTTTCAGTAGTTGTGGCTCGCAGGCTCTAAAACGCAGGCTCAGTAGTTGTGGCGCAGGGGCTTAGTTGCTCCGCAGCATGTGGGATCTTCCCGGACCAGGACTCGAACCCGTGTTCCCTTCACTGGCAGGCGGATTCTTAACCACTGCACCACCAGGGAAGCCCTATCTCTTCTACTGTTAATCGACATTTGGATGTTTCTGATTTTTGAGTACTAAAAATAATGCTGCTATGAACACTCCTGTACATATACCCTGGTACAGACTTACAGTGTTCTCTAGCATAGAACTGCTGGGTCATAAGGTGTGCGTGTGTTCTGAAGTTGCAGCCAGAATGTTTTCCAGTGGTTGTTCCAACTCATACTACCACTGGCCAGGTAGGAAAGTTCCTGTGCATCATATCCATGGCAACAATCTTCCCTGTTCACAGAATTTAAAATTTCTGCCTTTTTTTTTTTTTTCCCTGCCCTTCTTTTGGACATGAAATAGTATCTCAGGGTGGTTTTAATCTGTAATTCCATGACTACTAAAAAAGTTGAGTACTTCTCCATTTGACCATTATTCAAAGCAATACTAAGATGTTATTTGCTTTTTTCACTGTGTTGACAAAAACAAAGGTGGACAAAACTACCACTTGCACTTTAACACAAATCAAGGCAGTGGCACCAAACCATACTAGGAGTTTTCTATTCTTTATCACCACACATAGGGGGATAAAAGCCAGTTTGTCCTTAATGAAGCCATTAAATTTATTAACTAAATCTCAGTACATGTCTTTTTAATATTCTGTATGGTGAACTGGGAAGTATACATAAAGCCCTCCTGCTACAAACAGAAATACGATGTTTGTCTCCAGGAAAAGCACTTGTGTAATTGAGTTGCTGGGTGAACTAGCTACTTTTTTTAGGGAATAGCATTTTTACTTATTCAATATAGTTTATACTTATATATAAAACTTTTAAAATATATAAACTTTTAATACAATTTGTGTATATATATATACACATGTATATATATATACACACAAACATATATATGATATATATAAAAGAATAACTAACAATCTATGGTTACTCAGATGGGTATTCAAAAGACAAGTTCTTCAAAATAAACAATGTGAGACTGTCACTTCAAGGAAAATAATGGACAGTGTTTGTTGCCAGTGATAAAAATCTAGCTTTCAAATAGAAAAAAAAAAAAAAAAAGAATTCTGGAAAACTTGTATCTACTGCTTGTGAACTTGAGAGATTCTCAATATTTAAAGACTTTTCTGGTCAAGCTGAAGATAATACATGATTTTTTGATATTGTAAAATGAAATATATCAACATTTAGAAGACCTGCATAAGTCAGGGAACCAATATTTTCCAAATGATAAATACATGATGTTATAAAAATCATGCACAGATAAAAGATCCAATAAAAGCATAAGACAGACAAAGATTTTAATGCATCAGAGTATGAACAAGTCACTGACAATGGTTTTCGATTCCACAATGCAACTAAGTTTTGTCCAGTTTTGATGTAGTATCAAGGAAAAATATCAACAATGATCTTAAGAGGTTAATTAAAATACTCCTTCCTTTTCCAGTTACTTACCTCTGTGAGGCTGGATTTTCTTCAGATACCTCAACCAAAACAACATATCATAACAGACTGAATACAGAAGCAGGTATGAATATCTAGCTTCCTTCTGTCAAGCCAGATATTAAAAAGATTTGCAAAAATGAAAACAATGCCACTCTTCTCACTAAAACTTTTTTTATTGTTTTGGAAAAGTAGTATTAATTAAAATCTCATTTATATTTTTATGTTAGTATGTAATGGGTTTATTATTATTTGTAAATGAAATAATAAACATTTTTAAAACTTCTCAGTTTTAATTTCTAATACAATGTATATCAATAGATATCATTCATATAAGCAAAAGCTCTTTGGGGTCCTTAATAATTTTTAAGAGTATAATGGGGTCCTGAAATCAAAAAGTTTAAGAAACTATTGTTCTGTTGGGTTGTGTCTTTTTCATATTGATTCCTGAGAATTCTTTATATTCTCGATACCAGGCTTTTGTCAGTTGTACAAATAGCAATATCTTCTCCCTGTTTGTGATTTATCTTTTCACATATTTACCACTTTCTTTATTCTTACTCCTTTCTGCTTTTCAGACTTACTATCTGGGATCACCTTCCTTCTGCCTGAAGTTCATTCTTTAGAATGTTCTTAAGTAAGGTGTGCTGATAGCAAACTCTCTTTTAACTGAAAACGTCTTTAATTAGCCCTCATTCTGGTTATCTATTTTCACTGGGTTTAGAATCCTAGGGAGGCAATTATCGTCCTTTATAACATTAAAGACAACACTCTACTGGCTTCAAATGTTGCTGTTGAGAAGTCTAACTATTGCACCTTTGAAGATATTCTGTTGTTTCCCTGGCTATTTTTATGATTTTCTCTTTGTCTCTGGTGTTCTGAAGTTTCCCTTTGATATACCTAGAATGAGAGTTTTTAAATTTATCCTTCTTGGGATTTGTTGGTGTTCTTGAAACTGTAGATTAGTGCCCTTCATCAGTTCTGAAATATTACCAGCCATTATCTCTTCAAATATGACTTCTGACCTATGTCTGCTCTACCCTCATTCTGTAACTCTAATTAAAACTATTATAGGGACTTCCCTGGTGGCACAGTGGTTAAGAATCCGCCTGCCAGTGCAGGGGACATGGGTTCGAGCCCTGGTCCAGGAAGATTCCACATGCCGTGGAGCAACTAAGCCCATGTGCCACAACTACTAAGCCTGCGCTCTAGAGCCCGCGAGCCACAACTACTGAGCCCGTGTGCCACAGCTATTGAAGCCCGTGTGCCTAGAGCCCATGCTCCGCAACAAGAGAAGCCACCACAATGAGAAGCCCACACACCACAATGAGTAGCCCCCACTCGCCACAACTAGAGAAAGCCCGCGTGCAACAAAGACCCAACACAGCCAAATATAAATAAATAAATTTATTTAAAAAAAAACTATTTTAGATCCTTTTACTTCAGTCTCCATTTCTCATAACCTTTCTTCCCTATTTAACTTCTTAACCCTCTGTCCTACATGCTGGATAATATCTTCTAACCTATTTTCTAGTTAAACCACACACCTGTTAAGTTTTTAATTTCCACATTATATTTTTCAATTCTAGAAAATCTTTTGACTCTTTACAAAGCTTTTTGTGGTTTCCTGCTTCCTGCAGATGTGTTCAAGATCTTCTATTTCTTTAAACCCAATAAGTATAGTTATCTTATAATTCTAATATATTAAGTCTTTATAGGTCTATTTCACCTCACTTTTGTTTCTACTAGTTTCTGTCCAGGGTTATCTGTTTATTTGTGTACCTGGGCTGCTCACTACACTTCAAAAATTATTTGAGGGTATTCTTTTAGGGCTAGGATAAAGGTGTCTAAACAGAGAGGATTTGTATTTGCTTCTGTCTGGCACGTAGGTACTCAACCAGACGAGGACTACTTGAAGCTTTAGGCTTTTGGACCATTCAGGTAGAATGTGGGCAGTAAATCTGCCTGAAGGTTACTTTGTGGTACAACTTACTGTCTGGATTTCCCCTCCCTCCTGCCATCCTCAGTGCTAATGCGATCTTTTTTGCAGTCTGCTAGGGGAAAGGAGGGTTTACTTTTCATTTTTTAGGGCCCAGTTTAATTTGAGGAGCACCTTCTTTTAGATTATCCACCATGCATGGACTCTTGGCTTTGACTTTTGTCCCTCTTCATGCCATGAGGACATCGAAACTGAATCTAAGTTGGCCCTCAGTAAATGTACTCAGTGGAAAAGCAGTTTCGTGCTCTGCTTATGTCTATGGGTTCACACCTTCTCTTAGACTTTGACCTTAATATTTTCATGGCTCTTTAATATTTTTAAGAAGTTGGGTTGTTAAAATCTAGTATTTGTTAATTCTTTTCAAAGAGAAGTCTAGTCCAAATAACCTAGCCTGCGATATTCTAGGAAACAGATGTATTCTTTTTTCTTTTTTTAAGTTTTTAACATAAGATCAACATGACAAGAAAAAAGAAAAAAGAAAATTACACACAATTCTACCTGTCACTTTTGTAAATCTTTGTGCACATTCCTTTCTAGTCTAGTGACCATATGTACACTTTTTTTTTTTTAAACAAAGGGTATACCAATCTGACATTTTCACAGCAGCTAATGTCTATGTTTATTATTTGGAGGGATAGTAAGCAAAGAAAATGGTCAAAAATTTTTTAAAAACTTAAGAAAGAACATCCTGAAATTTGCAAAGGTCTTCTTTTGGAAATAAACTTACAGAAAGACGAGATCCAGCTCTTGCTCTGGCAATACTCTCCTTTTCCTTTTCAGATACCCTTCTCTGCACAGCCTGGAAATTGTTTAAGGCTGCAGAGAAGTCATTCATGAGACGTTCCTTCTGAAGTTTCTGCTGGCGCTAAGGAAATTAAATAAGAACTTGAAATTTCACATTAACCCAGAATCATTTGGTTTTAATTCCCATTAAAAGCAAAATTATACCTCCTAAGGAGTTCCAAGTAGGAAAATTACTATGAAATAGGCTCTTCCTTAAATTAATAAATTTGTCCTTTTCTAACTCAAATCCCTGGTTAATACTATAGGCCAAGTCAGAGTTTTCCTTCTTTCGTTCTGACAAACCTGGGAATTGGGTATCATTTACCTGGTAAGGGAATCTCAGAGGGAACCACAATTCAAAATGTTAGTTCCCAGGAGAATCTAAAAGCAGAATACCCAACAGAGATTGTTTTCTTGCTAAAATGTTAAAACTGTATTCATCTATACTGAGTTCACAGCTTACCTGAAAACCATGGAATCATTTTCCTTCACACTGTAGTGACGTTCAAAACCTT
Source organism: Balaenoptera acutorostrata (assembly GCF_949987535.1). Lineage (NCBI taxonomy): Eukaryota > Metazoa > Chordata > Mammalia > Artiodactyla > Balaenopteridae > Balaenoptera > Balaenoptera acutorostrata. Next base: position 21,976,303 of record NC_080064.1, on the reverse strand, counting down.
TGAGAACCTGAAAACTACTTTGTAGAGTTACAAGCTACCTTTACTAAGCTTACTGATACTACGTCTCAAAAAACACATACTGAGAGCACTTGCTGTGTGCTGAGAACACAGAAGTAAAAAGTCACCCCTGACCTCAAACAGCTTATCATCTATTTGGAGATAAAGAATTTAGATATACAAATAACAAATCAATACAAATAATTGCTATATTCAATTAGTACTATACAGAGTACTGTACACATTATACAGAGGCAAGTATAATCAGTAAGAATCTAAGTAATCAAAAGGCCTCCAGAGGAGGTGGGCACTGAAGGAAGAGTAAGGCGTGAAGAGCACAGAGAAGGGGTAAGGCGAATCCAGGCGAGGGAACAGTGTGAGCAAAGGCATGGTGGCAGAAATTTGCAGAGGATCTAGAAAAAGATAGTTTGGCTGGAACCAAAGTCTTTTTCATGAGCATAGCTAAAAGATAAAATTGGAAAAGCAGGAAAGGGGGTGGCCACTGCAGGTTTTAAATGCCAAGATAATGAGTGTGGGATTCAACCTCTAAAGAACAAAGAGCAACGAAGATTTCTGTGTGGAGAACATGACGGGTACAAAATGATAACTTAGAAAAATTAGTCCATGATGGTGATGGAATGGGAAAAAGAAACAAGTCAAAAAGATGACTGCAATAATCTAGATTTAGGGTTAGGAAGACGTGGTATCAGTAATGGGAACACAAAGAAATGAATCTAAGAAATATTATGTGACTGGCTGTGGGGAAAGGGGTATAAAGTCAAGAGATGACTCAAATTTCACACCTGGGAGAGTGATGGTAATACTGAAAGCAAATTTAGATAAAGGACTTTTTATCCCTTTTCTGGGATTTTAATTTTTACATAAACATTATAACAATAGGGGGAAAAACCCCATCACTCCCCAATCTCACTATCCAAAAATACTATCTTTTAAGTATATCATTAACATTTTCCATGTTACCGTACTCTTCACAATTATGGTCTTTGTTATATAATACTCCATCAAGTTGATCTAGTAAATTTTAGGTAAACATTCCTTCTAGACTGTTCCATTTTTAACCATTATAAATAAAGCTAAAGTGAGCCCCATTGTAACAGCTAATATTTATACAGTGCTTATCATGTACCAGTACTGTTATAAGTACTTTATATAATAACTCACTTAATCCATACATCAACCTATAAATTAGTACTATTATAGTACCTATTTTACAGATCAGACAAATGAGGTACAGAGAGGTTAAGCAATTTGCCTATGATCACACAGTAAATGGCAGGGGTAGAATTTAAATCCAGGAAATTTGGCTCCGGAGTATACAGTTGGTTTCTTTTTCTTAGAACGCAGACACATTTGCGTGAGTGGGAACATTAGGTTAAAAGGCACAAACTTTTTTATGACAATAAGCATTGTTAATCAGCTTAGTTAAGGGGTTTGGGTGAAACAGGAGGAATTCAGTATAAGACAACACATTAAATTTTAGATGAAGGCAGCATATTCAAGAGGAGATGTCAGAGCAGGAACTGGCAATACGGGCCAAATACTTAGAGGTTTAGGGGCTAGGGCTTGAAAAAGATCTGGGGATCATGTTCATAAAGGTGACAGGAAGCTCATAAAAGTACAGTAGAAAAGACTCCTGATGGAGAAAGCATAGAGTAATAAAATTACAGGATCAATGGCAGAGCCTTGGGGCACACCCACTTCTAGGAAGATATAAAGTCAGAGAAGGAGGCTGAGACTCAACCTGGGGTAAGAGAAAATAGGCCAGAAAGGGATCACCAGAGTTGTGAGACATGAAAACTACTTTGTAGGCTTTACTGCAGAGATCATGGAAAGAAGAAGAAAGTTTCAGTGAAGACAGGATGGGCAAGAGGATGAAATGAAACAAAGAAAAGTGAATAAACTCAAAAAAGGCCACTGGATTTAGCAACTAGAAGATTACTGATGATAGCACATAAGTATGAGAAAAATGCTGAGAGTAGGATGTATGGTTTGATAGTCCAGTAACAAAAAGATGGGTGACAGGGCTAAGATTAATTAGATAAAGAAACAATTGAAAGGGAAAAGAATATTCAGCACAGGGGCTTCCCTGGTGGCGCAGTGGTTGAGAATCTGCCTGCCAATGCAGGGGACACGGGTTCGAGCCCTGGTCTGGGAGGATCCCACATGCCGCGGAGCGACTAAGCCCGTGAGCCACAATTGCTGAGCCTGCGTGTCTGGAGCCTGTGCTCCGCAACGGGAGAGGCCACGATAGTGAGAGGCCCGCGCACCGCGATGAAGAGTGGCCCCCACTTGCCGCAACTAGAGAAAGCCCTCACACAGAAACGAAGACCCAACACAGCCATAAATAAATAAATAAATAAAATTTAAAAATAAAAAAAAAAAAAAAAAAAAAGAATATTCAGCACAATAGGAGGAAGGGAATCAAGGATTTGTATTTCACCAGAGAAAATATGTCTGTAGATTTATTTCATGTTCTTAATGATCCAAGATAATGGAAGGGAACAAGAGCATGCATAATCCAAAAATAAATTCTATTTGATTTTGGAATACATTAGATTTATTTTTAAGCAGACTGAACTTTATATTTTGCTTAGGCTACTATTTAACACTTAAGTACTTTCAATACTCTGTTTACATCAGACTCTTAGACTCCCTTTTTATTACTGCTAAAACTATCTGCAAGTGTGTATTCCCTAAGTGCGTAGCTGAGAGGAGGAAAGGGGTGATTTGGGAACAATTTGAGATAATGAATGGCAAGGGGGAACTGGTCCATAGGTGAAATATCAGCATGAGTAACAAAACAAACAGCACATGTGGATAGTCAAAGGGTGATTACATTAAGGTTACTACCTTGTAGCAGGATGACAAAAGCACCTAGTTTTGGTTCTTTTCTTTTGTGCAAGGGGATGCCAAAACTCCAAAGACTGAACATATACTTCATTAAATGACTTGCCAGGAATGGGTTACACTGATGATTTTCAAACTTTTTTGATGGAGACACAGAATAAGAATGTAACATCTTGACCTAGCACCATATATATACATATGTATGAAAGTTTCATTAACAGTATTTACCCTTATTACATGGTTACACACTCTGATATTTCTACTTTGTTTCATTTTTATAAATGATGATCACAACACACTAAAATTGTTTTATGTTCCAACAGTCACAATGCACAGACAACCCGGGATAGGGAGGTGATAGGCTTCATCTTTAGAGCCATCAGATAGGATACCATCATTTAAAAAATGCAAGAATAAAAAGAAATGTAAGTTAAGTGCTCCCATGAATGGTACAGAAACTAAAAGCAAAATAGAATCATAATAGGCTAAGATAGATGGAGAAGGTTTTTGCCCTGGAAGAGAGAGGATTTGAGGCAGACCACGGATAATAGATTAAAAAGTCAAGCCACAATGGAGGGGGGCACATCTGACTTCAGGAACGTCTGCAGAAAAGGCACGGCATATCAAGGGAACAATGAATTCCAGTAAAAACTGTGTGGTTTTAAAGGAGTTACATGGCCACTGAAGAAAATGACTTAAATAGAGGAATCTATTTCCCTGAGCATTTCCTCAACCTGAGACCTATAAATGATTCATGATGCGACATGAAAGTGACTACAAAATATAAAAGACGTCTGCTTGAAATGTATAGATACAGGATACAAGCAAACTAGGATCAAGCCTGAAAGCATAAAGCTGCAGGTCAAACCCCAACAAGATGCAAACATTGACATTCTTCTCCAGTTAAACCCATTTACTAATATATTAATATATTATTACTAATAACAGCAGCCGCTACCCATATTGAGTACCTACTAAATGCTAGGCACTTTGCAAGATCTGGTGCATACATTCTTTCTGTTGTCACAACAGACACTTATCCATTTTATGAATAAGGAAACTGAGGTTCAGAGAAGGTCTATCTAGAACCAAAGGCCAAGTTATTTTTGTTTCACACACTGCCTCTCCACAAACACGAAGTCCTTTCTTATTAAAAAAACAAGCCAAAACCCCACAAAATACCAACCTGTTCTGAAGTAGATAAAGGAAGGGGCAAGGACCCTAATTCCTTCAGTAATTCATTTGTTTCCTTGGCAAGCTGATTTGTAGAGTGTTGTAACTGTTGCCTAAGAGAGAAAAGATATGTTTTAGGATATTCTCACTTCTTGAGAGCTGCTGGTATCAGTTCATTCTCAGAGTGTCTCACAACGCAGGGAATGAAAGGGCACTTGAAGAAATGGGTTCCTAGATGCCCAGGTTCACAACAAAATTCCAGAAATACTACCCAGTCATGCTCACCTCAAGTCGTCTTCATATTACTGAGTAGAAACAACCTACCTCAATGAAACCTGCTGACTGGGTATTTTAACTCCTTGGGGAGGAAGGAAAAGCATTCTCAGCAGTTCTGATAGAAGAAGAGCAACTGCCCCCACACCTCAATCTAATAGTTTTAACACACTGAACGCTCTCTCAAAACTCTCGCATTGATTTGCCCAGGAGTTCTGCATGGGTACTGTCTGTCACAGTTCACTGACTAGTGACAGAATCCAGGCACTGGAGGTTGGATTAAATGTGCATTAGAAGCACAGCTTCCACCCTAGGGAACAACCTCCAAAGATCTACTCCCACGCACTTGCTTAAAGCTCATGCTTTTTCAGCTTTATCCTTGGCTCCCTACCTGTCCCCTAGGCCTGACTTTCTGGCTCTTCCCTCCAAAACAAAGAAGCCCTACACTGTGTAAAAAAATGTAACGAGCAGAGGGGGAAGGAAATTAAAGAGGGAAGAATGTGTGCTATGTTAAGTGGGATTGAAAGGTAGTGGAAATACAAAAAAGGCTCCTTTCAGTCATGGTTTCCTCTACTATCTGGCCATTTCTACAAAGGGTTTAAGGGAGGACAGGGAAACCACACCATTAATTACTAACGTTTTTTTCACTGCAAAGGGGTCTCCAAGATAAAAAAATATAAATAAATAAATAAATAAATAAAACAAGGGAGTCAAAACCAAGAGGGAGACAAAACAAACAAACAAACAAGAAAACCCCAAGAGGGAAGTCAATCAGAAGCCTGAGCATCGCAGACAGTACTAACATACCCAGAGCTATCTCACATCTCCCTGGAAAAAGCTCAAAGTAGTAAGTAATTCTCTCACTTCACAATGTCTAGGACAGGAAACAAAGAATATTGTTCAGTATGTTTTAAAGATGAAAACTAGAACTTCTAAAAGCAGAGATGGAGTCAAGAAGGGCATGATAAAAAGAATCTATTCCACTGTTCTCTCCCTCAGACTCTCCTCAGGTCATTCTGAGTACATTTTTCTAATATGATAGACAGCTGGAAATCCAACCAGATTAGACGAGCGCTGTATATCATCAGGAGGCCTCTGCCAACAAGGAAGCTCATTTAGGCAGAATGTAGTCTAGAGGGTAGGGATTCCCTCTCTGCTTCCCTAAATTGTTCTGCTAAACTGCCCAAGGGAGGAAAGAAGCAGCGTTCAAGGACTCTGAGAGGCAACGGAGATCACAACCCATTAATATATTTTGTTGCTCCTCTTCTAGATCCAGCTATGACCTCATGTCCCACTGCCTCTCATTCTGATTTCACAGGCCTGAAACCTCAGCTGCCAGGCAGCAAGGGTATTAAGTGTGTCCCCAAAAGGCCCTCACAAATCCCAACCTTGTTAGGAAGCTACTCACAGATTTTCCTGTAGCTTGCTTGAATCTTGCTTAGTTCCTAGTTGGCTCATCAAATTCTTTATCTGAGCAGCTGGGGAGAGAAGAAAAAAAGATTTATTGAAAAGAAAAATACAGGGCTTCCCTGGTGGCGCAGTGGTTAAGAACCCACCTGCCAATGCAGCCGACACAGGTTCGAGCCCTGGTCCAGGAAGATCCCACATGCCACGGAGCAACTAAGCCCGTGTGCCACAACTACTGAGCCTGCGCTCTAGAGCCCGCGAGCCACAACTACTGAAGCCCACGCGTCTAGAGCCTGTGCTCCGCAACAAGAGAAGCCACCACAATGAGAAGCCCGTGCACCGCAACGAAGAGCAGCCCCCACTCAGCAACGAAGACCCAACACAGCCAAAAATAAATAAATAAAATAAATAAATTTAAAAAAAAAAAAGAAAAATACATTCATCATGAGCATTGTAATTCTCAGATCACTGGTCTCTCTCCACATCCTGAATAAGTACATACAACTAATAGAAAGCATGCTATGATCAAGACCTTGGCATATATATTCCCATCTAAAGCTACTTATAAGGTCCGCCTTTCTCCTCTAGAGTAACTGTGCCACTAAGTAGAGGTTGGTGGTTTTGTTCGTCACTCCCAAAGAACTCCCACATTTTGCCAGATTTCCCATGGCACTGGTTAAAATGTTCGTCGCTTTTGGAATGGCCTTGATACCAAATATCAATTCACAACAATAAAAATTTAAATTCACTAATACACAATATTTTATACAGCAAACATTTTTGGAAAGACAATGTACACTTATTATTAATAATAAGTTACCACTAATCGAGCACCTCTATGTGCCAAGTACTATATTAGGAGCTTTGTATATATAATCTTATTAATTTTCATAGCAACAGTCTGAAGTAGATGTATCTTCACTGTGCAGATGAGGAAATATATTTAAAGAAGTTAAATATCTTATATAAGGGCACACAAAAAGTAGCAGGGCAAAACAATCAATCCCAGGTACATCAGACTCCAATGCCTATTTTTTAACTACGCTGTCTGTAGACAAACAGTATATCGTTTTGTTCAGATTACTCTACCTAGGTACTGTGCTAAGATTTGGAATGGTCATGTTTGAATCCTAGATGTTTAAGCCCCTAGGCCTGGACTAGGAAAGCAGAGGTCCAGAGGAATGGATTATCTCTCAATAAGGAGAAACACCAGCCCGCCTGGGAATCTGAACACCCCTGTCCCTCACTGACTTCTGCAACAGGAATAGAGCCCCTGATTTCCCATGTCCTGCTTTCTATTTTCTTTTTCTGGTTGGCAGGGAGGACGAGGGAGATTCATTCATTCATTCATTCATTCATTCATTTGCAGAGCTTGGAATTTTATTGTACGACTTTTTAGTTTGTTTGCACGCTTGCATTTTAAGAGCATTCCCTGTCTTCTATTGCAAATAGCTGGAATACGGAACACAATAATAGAGTACTTTTTGCCCAGGGGAAACACAATTAATTATCTTCGAGTTTCACTAGAACTTCAAGAGATAATATAACACAATAGGTAATATACGGCTCCTCTAGCCAAAAGACAGTGTCCTTTGTGAGGGCCTTTCCTACCCTCTCAGGATTAATGCCCAAGTTTCACTTGTGAAACACCAGACTGCTAAATGACTGGCTTAGTGGAAGAAGATGAGGAAACCAATGAATACTGTATCATTTGTATATATCTCATAGGAACAATATATAAACAAGGCTTCAATGTCCAATGAAAACGAAATTGCACTTATTAGAATTTTAAATTTTAAAAATTAATTGTTCCTGGACTTCCCTGGTGGCGCAGTGGTTAAGACTCTGTGCTCCCAATGCAGGGGGCCCAGGTTCAATCCCTAGTCAAGGAACTAGATGCCACATGCATGCCGCAACTAAGAGTTCGCACGTCAGAACTAAGGAGCCCACGTGCCACAACTAAGGAGCCCACACGCCGCAACTAAGGAGCCCGCGTGCCACAATTAAGGAGCCCGCGAGCTGCAACTAAGGAGCCCACCTGCCGCAACTAAGACCCAGTGCAACCAAGATAAATAAATAAATGAATATTTTTTAAAAAATTAATAAATAAAAATAAAAATTAATTGTTCCTTATGATAGGATGTTTCTTAAATAACAAAATCTGGGGGTCAGAGTCATAACCTTGGCCCTAGTTCGGTCACCAAGGGTAGTAAAAAGGCAAGCTGAAGTTTATTAAGTACCAGTTACCTTACAAAAACACAGATGTGTTAATAGCCTCTAAGTCTGTTAAGAAACAATAATTAAGCAAAATCTTCTAGGTGATTTCTGGGTGACTCTACTCCTAAGTAGAAACTGAACAACCTAGTCCTTAGCAGCATGTACAAGTTATTTCTCCTGTAAAAAATCAATAAACAGAAACCTCAGTTAAACAGAGTTGGGAGACCAGAAGGGGGAGCTCGCACACCCTGCCACAACAGCTGAGCCCAAATGCTATGAAGAAGACTCCTCTCAGCCAATGAAAAGCCATGGACTCTTTGTTTGCTATACCCCTCCCAACTTCCTTTTCCCCTTCCCTTGCCAGGAGGGGGTTTCCACTTGGCTAGCCATGATTGCAGACCCCAAACTGCAACTCTCTGTTGATCGTGAATAAACCCGTCTTTGCTGGAGAAATATCTGGCAGTCTCTTTGTTTTAGGTCAACACTCCCTAGCCCAAATCCCTGTGTCATCATGGGTGTTACAAAGCAAAATTCTGCAAAGTCAAGAATATACTGGTTTGTAACACTTCAAATTATGATTTTATCTTATTTTGAGACCATTTTTAAAGTAAAACTATAACTCCACTTTTACAATGGAAATATAGAATTCACTTGATTAAAAAGTTGCCTTTTGACAAACTTTCCTAAAATATATCTATTCTATTAAATGAGGGTTTTTAGCTTATTGGTTCCATTGGAAAATGTAAGCACTATAAAATAGTGCATTCTGCTAAAAAAAAACACTATGTAAGATATAATAATCATTTTTCATCACTACGATGTATAATGTCCTTCTTACCTAAGTCAAATGGGAATCAGAATCAAAGCTGTCTACTGGCTGGCCAAACAAATAATTTAAGAAAGAGCACAGACATTAGCATTTACTGAGCATTCACCATGTGCCAGGCACTGGGCTACATACCTGATGTGGTATAATAAAAGATATATTTGGTCTTTGTCCCCAGTTCTTGGCATAAAGCTCCCAAAACCCTTGGAATTTCCTGAGTGATAGTAGTGTCTTTCGTTATTCATAAAGGGTTCCTTTGGAGCATACTGAGTTTACCTATTGAAGTGACAGGGTAGGGCTCCTGATAGGCTTAGGTTGGGTGGGGTTAGTCACCAGAAAGACCAAGTGATTATCAGGTTGGAACTTTCAGTCCCACCCACCAACCTCTGGAAAGAAGAAGGGGGGGCTGGGGGGGGAGAGGAACCGCAGATTAAACTCTATAAATTCTTTTATTTATTTATTTATTTATGGCTGTGTTGGGTCTTCGTTTCTGTGCGAGGGCTTTCTCTAGTTGCGGCAAGCGGGGGCCACTCTTCATCGCGGTGCGCGGGCTTCTCATTATTGCAGCCTCTCTTGTTGCGGAGCACAGGCTCCAGACGCGCAGGCTCAGTAATTGTGGCTCACGGGCCCAGCCGCTCCGCGGCATGTGGGATCTTCCCAGACCAGGGCTCGAACCCGCATCCCCTGCATTGGCAGGCAGATTCTCAACCACCGCGCCACCAGGGAAGCCCTCTATAAATTCTTGAACTAGATTTGATGAGCTTCCGGACTAGTGAACACACGGAGATGCGGGGAGGGTGTCAGCGCTCAGAGAGAGCACAGAAGTTCTTCCCACATACCTTGCCCTAGGCGTCTCTTCTATCTGGCTGCTCCTGAATTATATCCTTTTATAATAAACCAATTATCTAGTAAGTAAATGTTTTCCTGAGTTATGTGAGGTGGTCTAGCAAACTAGCTGAACCTGAGGAGGGGCTCATGGGAACCTCCAATATGGCTCACTGGTCAGAAGCACAGATAAGAACTTGGACTTACAATTGGCATCTGAAGGGGGTGGGGTGGGGGGAGTCTTGTGGGACTAAGCCCTTAATTTGTGGAATCTGATGCTAACCCCAGGTAGTGTCAGAATTGAGTTAAATTGGAGGACACCCAATTGAAGTCCAGAGAATCTGATAATTGCTTGGTGTGTGGTAAATCCACACATCTGATGTCAGAAGTATTGACAGTGGAGGAAACACAGAAGTGTTTTTCCTTCACACTTGATAAGTATTATCTTATTAGATAAGCATTATTACAGATGGGCACACTGAGGCTCACACTGAGTGTTACAAAACTCATTCATTCATTCATTTAGAATACCTACTTTACACTGTTATATGCTCTAGAAGATATTGCTCTCAAGAAGCTTACATTTTAAGGAAAAGAGATAATAAGCATGTATCAGGTAGTGATAAGTGCTATAAAGAAAAATAAATTCAGGTAAAGGCTGGTAGGGAGAGGGTACTAGTTTACACAGGGCGGTCAGAGAAGACTTCTCTGATAAAGTGACACAGAGCAGAGACCTAAAGGAAGTGAAAGATCAAGCCATGCGAAATTTCTGGGGGAGCTTTCTAGCAGAGAGCATTAAGCACAAAATCCCCAAGGCAAGAGCACTTGTTGTGATGGAGGAACAGGAGGCCCAGAGGGAGCAAAAGAGAGGTAAGAGAGAGAGGGGAGCCAGATTACATAGGGCCTTGTAAACTAGAGCAAGGACTTCGAATTTTAAAGAAATGTGAGGCCACTGATGGTTTTGAGCAGAGTGTCATAAAAACCAGAATTCAAACCCAGTGCTAATTCCAATAACTATATTTTTTATGCCACATTAGGTTCTCTCAAAAGGCTGACGCTTAAAGGAAATACACAGAACGTAGTGACTTAGGGCAGGCCTCCGTTTCCCAGTGTTCCACTTCGCCCCACCCTGCTCATCTGATAGCTTCCTAACTTAATAGCTCTCTGCTCCAGATAGGCTGATGCCCTTGCTCTAACCTGCTCCCTTCCCCGACTCCCTCTGACCTTTGCGAAGGTTCCTGTGTACTCACCAGAGTCCAGCAGAGTGCCAGCACCCAGCGGGTAATAAGTAATTGCTGATTAATTGAGTTAGCCTCCGTTTTATGTCATGCCACTTTCAAGGCAGAAGATAGGAATGAACATGAGCGAGGAATAATGAGACCTAAACTCTGAGCCAGATTCGACCACTAACTAGATGTATGACACCAGACAAGTCATTTCATGTTGCTGGGTCTCTTTCACCAATTGTACATGATATTCAGGTTTAACTAGCATACATTGAGTACTTACTATTTGTCACAATATTTACTATTTGTGTGGGGCTTTTTATTCATTAAATTATTACAACTATGTAAGCACTAAATGATCTCTAAGTACTCCCACCACTGCTCAAGGCTAAAATTCAACAATAAGGAAGAAGCTCTAGTCCCAGAATGATGCTGTGTAACCAAGCAGTGTTTTTGCAAGCCAGAGTTTGGCTTAGAGAGACTCTGCCTGTGTACAAATGGGACTGGACTGACTATATGCCTCTGGATGGCACTGACCACATTCTACTCGTTTTTGTATTTGCATAACCACACACACATACATACCCCTCCAGAAAATAGTTGGTTACAGGGTGACATATAAAGGTAAATGTTACCGGTATGGCAGTTCAAGGAAACATTTCATCTTACTGACTGTCTTTATATAGAGCATTCTCCTTAGAAACTCTAGAGGTATGTCAAAGTTTCAAGTTGTTAATCATCTATCAAACCATATTAAATGCCCTAGAGAGCAAAGGGGACTTTACAGACTATGGGGGGGAAAAAATCAATTAAAAATCAGCTGTTCTTTGTATATTCTCAGCTGAGAACTTTTATTTATCTAGACTTTTCTGACTTCTTTTGTTTGCTGAGATTACCTGAATTGGGATGGGGGGGTGGGGGGGAGGAGGACTTTATAGGGTCACTTACTAGTTAAGCACCAGAATGAATCCAAGCTTCCATCAATTCTATCTAAATTCCTGCATACTGATATTTTCCTAAAAGTTTCCAGCAAGACTCAGGTATCAGATGCCCCAAAACTCAAATGATAAAGACAGTGGTGTCTACGTTTACTGGAAGTATAATTTTTTTGTATACCGCCCTCCATAACCACCACCATCAGGGGTTTATTTGAAAATAGTGACTTAATGACCCATCTGTTTTACAACTAAGAACTGTATCCCTTAAACCTAAAGCACAAATAGAAATAGAATAGTGTGAATGTTTACATACACACTTATTTTCACTTGAATGTACTTAAAATGTCAAAAAGTACAGTGATACTTTTTGGAACAATTTTTATCAAAATGGGCTACATCTAAAAGGGTTTTCTGGTCAGCTTGGTTAATGAGAAAACTCCTTTTCTAAGCATTCTAGTAAATAAAAGTTTTACTTTAGATTGATTTGTCACAATATTTTGGATGAAAATAATTGGATATCTATCCTCTACGAAATGCTACATAATCCTGGAAACCAGATGACTAGGCCTCAGTCCCGTGTAAGCAATTTTGTTATTTTTAAAACTAAGCCTCGGGCTTCCCTGGTGGCGCAGTGGTTGAGAGTCTGCCTGCCAATGCAGGGGACACGGGTTCGAGCCCTGGTCTGGGAAGATCCCACATGCCGCGGAGCAACTAGGCCCGTGAGCCACAATTACTGAGCCTGCGCGTCTGGAGCCTGTGCTCCGCAACAAGAGAGGCCGCGATAGTGAGAGGCCCGCACACCGCGATGAAGAGTGGCCCCCCGCTTGCCACAACTAGAGAAAGCCCTCGCACAGAAACGAAGACCCAACACAGCCATAAAAAAAAAAAAAAAAAAAAAAAACTAGGCCTCAATTTTCTCCTATCACTGACCTCTCATTTTTAAAAGCATGTCCTGGCTAAAATTTTTAAAAGACTATGAAGCAAATCAATTTATCGCACATTACAGCTAACACCCACACTAGAAACTACTCTAAACTGAACACTCTTCATGTGCTTTTAGCTGATATCACTTTAGGCAGAATGTGAATCTCCAAATGAACCTTAATCCAAATCAATGTCTAGTCATATCAAAAGCAACTACCATACAGGTAAAAATTTCTTTATCTGAGAGACTCGAATGCTCTAATTCAGTATATTAAACAAGCAAATATAAATTCAAAGAAAGACTATTATTTACATTAAATGAGAAAATGATAGCCTATGTGGTCATTATTACAATGAAGTCATCTCAGTGTCTTACTCTGAAAATTAGGTTTGCACTGTTTTTGCAAAGCTACAATGAAAATGACCTGACTTTTTAAAAGTAGCCACTATAGGACTTCACTGGTGGCACAGGGGTTAAGAATCCGCCTGCCACGGGGTGGTGGTGTGATGAATTGGGAGACTGGGATTGACATATATACACTAATATGTATAAAATGGATAACTAATAAGAACCTGCTGTATAAATAAATGAATAAAATAAAATTCAAGAAAAAAAAAAAGAAGTAGTATCTCTCTGTCAACTTCCTAAGACAGGAGAGATTTCTAGCAACAACAACAACAAAAAAGAATCCACCTGCCAGAACAAGGGACATGGGTTCGAGCCCTGGTCCAGGAAGATCTCACATGCCACAGAGCAACTAAGCCCGTGTGCCACAACTACTGAGCCTGCGCTCTAGAGCCCACGAGCCACAACTACTGAGCTTGTGTGCCGCAACTACTGAAGCCTGCATGCCTACAGCCCGTGCTCCGCAACAACAGAAGCCACCGCAATGAGAAGCCTGCACACCGCAACAAAGAGTAGCCCCTGCTCACCGCAACTAGGGAAAGCCCGAGCACAGCAATGAAGACCCAAGGCAGCCAAAAAATTTAAAAAATTTAAAAAAAAAGTAGCCACTATACTACAATAGTAAAGCTCTAAACTAAACTGAACATGAATACTAAACATCAAAGGTATAATCTTCTATTTACCATACCCATGACAGGACACAAACTCGTTAAGAGCACAGACTCTCAATTAAGACTGCTGTGTGTTATTCCTGGTTCCACCACTTCCTAGCAAAAGTTTCTATTCCTCTGTGCCTCAGTTTCCTCACCTAAAAAATGGGAAAAACAAGAGAACCCTCATATGGTTGTTGTGAGGATGACCTAAGATAATATGAAGCTAAATTTAGAACAGTGTCTGGCACTTAAAAGAACTCAATTAAGGATAGCTATTATTATCAAACTCAAGACCAAGAAAAATGTACTTAGCAATGATAAAATCAATTAAGTACATATCGAATGCTAACTACATATCCACTGCTGTGCCAGGCACTGAAGCTAAAGACAGCTGTACAATGCATGATCACTATCCCCACGACAAAACTAATAGTAATCTCTCAGTTGGAATAACAAGGTCAAAAAGCATGAATTAAAGACTACAGAATAAAGTAAGTGCTAAGCTTGCAAATTCAAAGGAAAAAAACAAAATGATAGCTAACATTTCTTAAACAATGTTGCAGGCACTGGTTTAAGCACTTTATATAAATTACCTCACTTAATTCTCACAATCCTGTGAAGTAGTCTATCATTAACTCCATTTTATAGATGAGGAAACTGTGAAATAGAGAGGTACAGCAATATGTTTACATAGCTAGTAAGAAGCAGATCTAGGACGCAAACCCAGGCAGTCTGGCCCCTGAGCCTGCTCACTTAACTACTAAACTATAGTGGAGCAGGGGGCTCAACCAATGATATCACCGTTTACTGAATGTCTACAATGTACCGGGCACTAGACTAGGCACTTTCAAACATCCCACTTTAACAACACCATTCATTTTACATATGGGGTAACAGACAGAAAGGGGAACTAGCCTGCCCAAGGTGAACAGTACAACACAGAGGAGCAAGGACTCAGTCACAGATCTGCTGAGCCTAAGGCCCAGGCTCTTCCTGACCTCACTCTTTCAAAAGCAAAGGAAGGCTTATTTACAAGGGGCAGGATTTAAGCACAACTCAAAGGATTTTTATAATTTAGGTAGCTAGTGAGATAGGGAAAGATTAAAGAAAGGAGGAACAGAAAGAGCAAAAACTTGCAGCAAAACCCTGTGCTTAGGGATGTTAAGAAAAACAGCCTGCCTGTAACAAAGAGAAGTAGAAAATATGGCTAATTTGGGTTAAGATGACAGAGACAGTGAAAGCAAGGTGGAATGTTAAGATCTGATGCAGCAGACAACAGAGAGCCACCATAGGCTCTTGAGGAGGTGAGTGGTATAATGAAAACAGGACTTTAGACATACTGCTGATAGCGTTATCAGGATGAACTAGAATGGGAGCAGAGACACTGAGACTATGCTGCTGGACTACAGAGGCTGAGATCATGAAGACTTATGAGGAGGACAATGAAATAAAGAGCAAGGGGCCAATATGAAAATAACTTTGAAAGCACAACCCAGAGGATTGCACACGATAATCAGTTTTAAAAGTTCAACTGCTTTTAATTTTTTTAGTAAACAGAATCATATCAATAAATTAGCAACGTTGGGCTTCCCTGGTGGTGCAGTGGTTAAGAATCCGCCTGCCAACGCAGGGAACATGGGTTCAAGCCCTGGTCCAGGAAGATCCCACATGCTGCACAGCAACTAAGCCCATGCGCCACAACTACTGAGCCTGCGCTCTAGAGCCCGTGAGCCACAACTACTGAGCCCGCGTGCCACAACTACTGAAGCCCATGCGCCTAGAGCCTGTGCTCTGCAACAAGAGAAGCCACCACAATAAGAAGCCCGCACACCGCAACGAAGAGTAGCCCCCGCTCGCCACAACTAGAGAAAGCCCGCGTGCAGCAACGAAGACCCAACACAGCCAAAAATAAATAAATAAATAAATAAATTTATTTTTTTTAAAAATTAGCAACGTTAAAGAACAGAAATGATGTTCTTTAATCTCTTCAGAGATAACTTGGCACCTGTTAAGGTATTTCCTTATATCTGCCTCAGCAATACTTGCCCAGACCCTTCGTTTCACACTAGGCAGAGTCAAGCAGTTTTCTTCTGTAGCCCACACACACTGCTAACAACCCCTTGTACCAGGCAGTCAACCTTAGCTGTACCTATAACAACCTACGCAGTGGCCTGCCGTATTTCAGGCTGATATGCTCAGCAATTCCAAACCCACATATGTGAAAAAACCCACAGTTGAGAAAAAAGAATAGCTATTCTCTCAAATTTTCAATAGATACAGGTCCTTGCAGGACTATATGGATGTGGGCATATGTCTGGGAGGTCACATTCAGACTGTATGCTTAGGTATGCTGGCCACATCTGGGGGATGGGCACCAGCCTGATAAGTGGGTAGAAGCAATGTCACCCTACCAATTTCAAATTCCCAGTGCCTCACTAAACAATCCCAAGGGGAGAATTCCAACTCACACTGACTAGGGTCATAAGATGTGGTAGGAACCACACAGCACAAGGTAAATGAGTCAGGAAGAGTTCCAAGAAGGTAGAG
Organism: Balaenoptera acutorostrata; assembly: GCF_949987535.1. Classification (NCBI taxonomy): domain Eukaryota; kingdom Metazoa; phylum Chordata; class Mammalia; order Artiodactyla; family Balaenopteridae; genus Balaenoptera; species Balaenoptera acutorostrata. The sequence continues at coordinate 21,960,023 of NC_080064.1, read as the reverse complement.
AAACCTCATTCATTCAAATCTACTAAGTACAATTTACTAAGCATCAAGACCCTAAATGATATGATCCCTGGCTACCTCCCTGGCCTCTTTTCCTACTATGCTCCCCTTCTCTAACTGCAGTCCAGCCACACTAGTCTCCTTGCTATTCTTGAAAGCACTGAGGTCTTTGCTCTTGCTGTTCCCTCTGCCTAGGATGCCTTCCCCCAGTTACTCATGAGGTTCCCTCCCTCACTTCATTCAGGTGTCTATTCAAACATCACCCCCTCAGAGAGGCCTTCCTTGATCAACTGATGTAAAAATATAAAATAGCACACCCACCCTCTTGCTCTCCTCACTCTCTGTCCCCTTATTCTTTTCTTCATAGCACTTATTATTTCTCAATATTGTTTATATATGTGCATGTATGCATACGTGTGTATACATACACATACACAAACACACACACACTATCAGGGCAGGGTTTTGTCTGTCTTGCTCATCACTCCATCCCCAGTGCAGAGCAGGTGCTCATAGAATATCTGTTGAACTGTGCATGAATGAATCTAACATATACTTGGGTCTGAGATAAGTACTAGAAATATAAAGATGAATAAGTCATGTCCCATTTCTTCAAAGGAACTAACAATCTAGCAGGAGAGGCAGACACACCACAAGAAGAGAAAGTTCCACAGCCTCAGGTATTTCCCATAGTTTCCTATGAAGAGTAAAAAAAAAGAAAGAAAAAGAAAAGTCACTTGTAACTTGAAGTGTTAACTGCTATAAAACTGTAATATTAATTAAAAATTATAAAAAGGCTGAATGCTGGTCATAAGAGACAGATCTGGTTTCAAATTTAGGTATTGCCATTTGTTAGCTGCGTAATTATTTAACCTTTCTCAGCCTGTTTCCTAACCCATAAAAAGAAATAATATTGGTAATTACTTCACAGGGTCGTTACAAAATTAAGATAATTCATGTAAAGCACTTATATTGCCTGGCATACAGTATGTACTCAAATGTTAGCTATTAATGTTATTAACAAAATGAATCCAACTATCCCTTGAGCCTGATGCCTAATCAACAGCTAAACCTTATCAATTCTATGACCAGACACCTCTCCTATCCTTTCCTTCTTTTCATTTTCAGATCCTAACTGGTGTCTCTGATTCCAGTCTCTCTCCCTTCCAACTCAATTTACACATTTCTAAAGAATTAAATCCAAACCCCCTTAGTGTAGTACTTAAAGCACTTCATGTTTGGGCCCCAACTTACCTTCCAATACTATTTTCCACTACTTTCTGGACTCCACCAGTCTAGCCAAATTAAATCACTCTACTTTTCTGTACACACCACATGCTTTCCCACTACCATGCCTTGTTCATTTTATTCCCTCCTGGAATGCTCTTCCCTTCTTTACTCTCGAAAGTTCAAATCTTTTCCACCATCTTTCCAGACCTAGCTCAAATGCCAATAATGCCTTCCCTGGCCTCTCCCAAGTGAAAAAGGTGTCTTTCTCTCCTGAATACCTATAATTTTATTATATCTCTTCTATAGTAGCAATCCCTTTCAGTCATTATGTACGCCACAGGCTCCCTGTTGAAGGAATCCATGTCACTTCCCATAATACTACATGCCTCATACTCAAATACATGCAGAATGAAAATTTCACAAATAGACATTAAAATTATATTTGGCCTCAATAAGAAACTTTCAGTATTGAACCAGAATATTCTGATCTAACCTGTATTACAGCTCCCTCACAAAAGGAAATTGGAACACAAACTACTATACTTTCTAACCAGTAGTCACATTAATTTTTGTTTCAAATTTCTGGATTTAACAGACCACATATTCTTCTTTCCACTTCCAAAGTGCCCAGATTCAAACGCCTTCCATCAGAAACTTCCCTCTCTCATTATATATTTAAATTTAAAAGCTAAGTGATAGATTGTTCTTTAAAATATAGAACATAATTGTAATTCAGGACCAACTAGTTCTACCTATTAACAGGGTACAGCCAAGCTCACGAAAACACAATAATAAACAACAAGGATGATGATACCATTCTTTCCAAGTAGTTGCTGCTGCTGACTTCCTGTTTATAAGGCTCTGAGCTAATTTTCAGGCACAAGAAATAACGTGTATTTGACTCATTCAACTATAGTATCATTCAGACCCTAATGGTGGGGAGGGAGTTTTAAGACAAGCAATGACATTCTGAAATCCACCACCACCTCTACCATGTCTTACTTGCTGTGTGATTATGGCCATGTCCCTGAGCTTCTCTGTGTATCATGCTTGTTCAAAAGAGTAGCTAGGTGGGGAAGGAAAACAAAAGCCTCATCGGCTTGAAATCCAAAAATATATGCAAATCTTTTGTTACAAAAGACAAAAGAATGTAAACTGAAATGTTTTTGGTGAATTCTCTTTATTAAAGTAGAAGTCATCTCATCCCTCGAATACAAGTCATTATATCTGATTTCCAAATTCCTTACAGGAAGAACTGTATTAAAATCACCAAAACACATGCACTCTCCACTTCCCTTAACTGAAAGCTTCTGACTTCCAAGAAGCCAGAAGCTCAGCAGAATGTAAAGTCTAAACCAGGAAACAACTCCCGATCCAAGCTGACCAAAGAGGAAAGAGAGGTGGGTGGAGGGAGGCAGATGACAGGAAAAACTAGGCTGACCACTGCAGCCAGTCGACTCATTCACTGCTCTGGAGGGGACACACACACACCCTCCCACCCTGCGGCTGTCAGGACTGCTGTCTTGGCCCCAACACCGTAAGAGCAGAACTCCTGAGAAGAAACTCGAGCTGCAGCTGGGGCTCCGGACCCTCGGAGTGCCTGGGCCTGGCAGACTCGGGGACAGCAGCCCGCCGTATCCAGAGCAGAGCACCCAAGACGGCCTCAGGTGTGGCCCTGGCCGTAGCCCTGGCCGGGCTCCGCGTCCCGGCAGCCTCACCCGGGCCTGTCCCCGGGACGGCCCCCGCCCCCCAGCCCGGTACCCCGGCTCACTGGCTTGGCTGATCCGCTGGATGTTGCCGCTGCACGTCTGGATGATGCTGTTGAAGTCCCGGAGCGGGGGCCCCGAGGCCCCCGGGTTCCGGTACATATCTAAGGGACCGTAGGACATGACGAGGAGCCGAGACCGACTCGCCCTGCACCGCGCTCCTACCGGAAGCAGCCGCCAGACCCGACCAGCAGGCTGACAGGGGAAACCGGGAAGAGAAAGGGCGGGGAAGGGGATAAAGCTGCGTGAGCGCTAGCCCCGCCCCCTCGCAGCGCGCACACGTCCGCCCTGGCTCCCCCACATTGCGCAGGCGCCTCTGGAACTGGTGTAGGCACGGTAGCTTAGAGACGTGACGCCCTGGAGCTTGGGGGTGCGGGGCGGGGCGATGACATCATACCATTGGGGCTCGGATTGGAGAATCTGAGGTGGCGGTGTTGTTTATCGCCAGGGCACGGTGACAGAAGGCAAGAATTTTTCGATTAGCATAAAATTGTACCAGATGATCTCAGCCCTAACATCCTATTCTGTTCTATTCTGAGCATTCAGGCCCAAATATGGAGAATTCGACAGCCTTGAAACCCAGATCCGTAACCAAACTCCTGAAATTCCTCACTCTGCTTCCATCCTCTAGGGCTTTGTTAGGATTTGTGGAGCACTTTTATGGTTTACAAATCACTTTCATTTCTCCCTCCACCCCTCTTCTAGTCTAAACAATAAAATGATAATAATAAGATTTCTTGAGCACGTATTATTTGTGATCCCCTCACTGCAATTCAGTTGTTCATAAGCTCTTTCACAGCAAGGGACGATGTTCTAACTATATTTTTACCTTCAGACTAGATAACGGACAATCGATTTTTTTAAATGTTGAAGTAAAGTAACTCGACAGAGCAAGCGTTATTATTTTCCCTTTTACAGTTGAGAAAGTTAAAACCATAGAGGTTAATTTGCTTTTCTGAGATTTGACTGCAAAACCCAAACACTAAGCTAATTGTATTGTCATCTTGCTATGTCCCTAAAATGCATTCTCATATTACCAAATTCATTCTCCATCTAAATCCCTCCCAAATAGCTTCTTCATCTATATCCCAAGCCAGGATTTCTTGGAGAACTAGACTCTCAAATTTTTAAAATCATTCTCTTAAGGAATTTGGAGTGTATGACCTCAATGTTCCCATAGAAGACTGCATTTTGTGAGCGTATGTTAGATGGAAAGACAAGAGTAGGAGGATTTTGCTTTGGGAGGAGATCAAGATAGAGAGAAGTGAAGGGGAACTGGCAGTGTTTGTTTCCTGTATTCTCCACCCCACTTCACCCCAGTCTGCTTTGCAATCTCTGGGGAATGGCCAAGAGAGGAAGCTGCTTGCCTGTGTAGGAGGGGACCCTAGATGGGTGAATGAGCCTGCATTCAGCCTTAGAGCTTTTGTAAGCAATGCTGTCTCTATTTTTCGTTGGAGCATTTATAAGAGCAATTTTTTTCTCTTTAGAAAAGGACAGACGACATTTGGGTCCTCTCATTCTGGTTATTAAAACCATACGATTTCTTAGAATCCATAGTTTTATGTCCTATCTTATAGTAAATCGTGTACATTGTACTTTTTTACCTATAAAATAGTCTTGAGAATGTTTTCATTTACATTTGATTCTATTTAAAGTGAAGTTCAGTAAAGGTATTTTTCTCCTAGGATTGAAAACATAGTGGTGGTTGTTATTGTTGGTTTCTTTCTCCAGCTAAAATAAAAAGTGGTTTTCCATCTGTGCCATGGCTATCTTGTGCTATCTCTCATAGCAATACATTTGTGCCTTGCAAATACTAGATGTCAAATGAACATATATTGAATTTATACACGAATAATAAAAAATAACTATCATTTCTTAAATGCCCATCCAGGTAATGTGAACACATTTTACAAAGTTATTGGTAATACCCGAGATAAAGCCCACCTGATAAAGTGGCTTTATCTTTATATGGTCTGACAAAGTTAGGTTTATTAACTTACTGCTGCAAGGGGGACTACACACCAGAGGAATCATGGGATATCTCACCAAGCACGGGAGAGGTAGAATTATTCCAGGATTTGGAAAGATGGAGTGTAGGTAAAATTTAAAAGAAGCAGTGTTTTTGATAGCCTCAAAGCACACCAGGCTATGTGTAAAGGGGTTATCGTCAGGCCTGAGCTAACAAGAAGACTCAGAATCCTGTTTCCTTGGAAACTACAGCGTGGAGATAAATGTGGAATGCTGTATCTGGAAACCCCTTATCTGAAGCTCTGCACCTGGGTTGGAAATTGAGGCTGCTTCTCCGTGTCAAAGTAACTCAGGTCCTCCAGGCGAGAGTGGAATATTCTGTTCTTACTGATATTTCAAATAGCAAATTTTCTGAAAAAGCAGTGCTTTTAGAAAATGAGGTTTCTCAGCATTATGTCTTTTTGCTAATTGACAAAAACAGTTTTCATGGTTCGAACCCATCAAGGTGAGATTAGCTCCTTGGTAACAGAAAGGAAACTGGTCTTCTCTAGAGGTTCTGGGCACTTGCCCAATGTCATCCAGCTATTAAATTGCAGAGCCATGATTCATACATATTCTATGATCCAGCAATTCTACTCCTACCTATATACTCAACAGATGTGCATCCATATGTTTTCCAAAAACCAAGTATAGGAAAGTCCATGACAGCATTTTTTACGACTAAGCAGCATTTCTCTGTATTATCTTTTATTGCATCGTAATTAACACACAATAGAATACACAGGTATTAAGTGTTCATTTCAATGAATTTTGACATTGGTATATACCCACGTAACCACCATCTAAACTGAGAAATAGAACACTTCCACTGTTACCCAAGAAAGTTTTTCTTCAGGCTGTGTTCTTTTTTTTCTTTTAAGAGATGCTTTTCTTTTGTAAGTCACCAATGTCTTTTTTATTTTTATTTATTTATTTAAATTTATTTATTTTATTTATTCATTTTTGGCTCCGTTGGGTCTTCGTTGCTGCGCGCAGGCTTCTCTAGTTGCGGTGAGCAGGGGCTACTCTTCGTCGTGGTGCGCAGGCTTCTCATTGCAGTGGCTTCTCTTGTTGTGGAGCATGGGCTCTAGGCGCGCGGGCTTCAGTAGTTGTGGCACACGGGCTCAGTAGTTGTGGCTCGCGGGCTCTAGAGAGCAGGCTCAGTAGTTGTGGCACATGAGCTTAGTTGCTCCGCGGCATATGGGATCTTCCCAGACCAGGGCTCGAACCGGTATCCCCTACATTGACAGGTGGATTCTTAACCACTGTGCCACCAGGGAAGTCCAGGCTGTGTTCCTTTCTAATCAATTCTCCTCATCCGCAGAAATCACTGTCTGATTTTTATCATTACAGATTAGTTTTGCCTATTCTCAGGCTTCATCAAGAAGGGATCATACTTTATGTATTCTTTAGTGTTGGCTTATTTCAATTAATATAATGTTTTTGAGATTTATCCATGATATTGCATATGTCAGTGGTTTGGTCTTTATTGCTGACTAGTATTTTATCATATGCTCTTACTACAATTTGATTATCCATTCTGTTATTTATGGGCATTTGGATAGTTTCCAGTTCGAAGCTATTATGAAGATGGCCAGAGCAACGTTTATTTTTATAAGTTCCAAACTGGAAACAACCCAAATGTACATCAACAGTAGGATGGATAAATTGTAGTATCATAGAGCATGAAAATTAATGGCCTACTGTTATGTGAGTAATGTGGGTGACCTTGTCCAAACATAATGTCTAGCAAAAGAAGCAGACAAAAATGAGTACATTCTGTATTATCCCATATTTATTAGGTTCAAAACCAGCAAAATGAATCTATATTATTAAAATTCAGAATAGCATGTAGTTAGTTTCTTGGTTTGGTTTGGTTTGGCTTTTTGCCTTGCTGTGCAGCTTACAGGATCTCAGTTTCCCGACCAGGGATTGAACACAGGCCACGGCAGTGAAAACCTGGAATCCTAAGCACTAGGCCACCATGGAACTCTCAGTTTTGCGGAAGAGAGGGAGTGACTAGGAATGGGCACATGGGATGGGCTAGGGTGCTGGTAGCAGTCTTTCTTGATCTGGGTGGTGATTATATAACTGTGTTTACTTTGTGAAAATTCATCAAGTCATACATTTGTGATGTGTGTCCTCTTCTGTATATATGCTACACTTCAGTAAATACATCTCATATTTTAAAAATAAAGTATCATTATCACCAATATGACAAGCTTTCTGGGAAATGTAGGGAAGAGTCAGTGGAGAAATTCAAAGAAGTTTGCAAAGAAGTCTGTGTTAAAATTAGCACTCATCATATATTGCCAGTGGGAATGCAAACTTGTACAACCACTTGGAAAAGTTTGTCAGTTTCTTAGAAAATAAAACATAAATTTATCACGCAATACAGCAATCCCACTGCCAGGTATTTACCCAAGAGAAATGAAAGCACATGTTCATATAAAGATGTGTATGCAAATGTGTTAGCTTTATTCATAGTAATCAAAAATTAGAAATAACTCAAATATCCGTCAGCTGCTGAATAGATAAGCAAATTGTGGTACATCTATACAATGGAAAACTTTTCAGCTATAAGAAGGAACAAACTACTGAAACACGGAATAAATTTACTGAGACGTGCAACAACATGGATGAATCTCAAATGCATATGCTAAATGAAAGAAGTCAGACATGAAAGTCTACATACTGTTTGATTCCATTTATATGACATTCTGGAAAAGGCAAGGCTATAAGGATAGAGATCAGATTAATGGTTGCCAGGGGCTGGAGCTGGGGGAGGGAACTGACTGCCAAGGGGCACAAGGGAAGTTTTTGTGCTGATGGAAATGTTCCATGTCTTGATACACAACTGCATACATCCATCAAAATCTTTTTGATCTATACACTGAGAAGGATAAATTTTACCATATGCAAATTATATCTTATTAAACTTAAAGAAAAATGGCACTCTAAGGATCAGTGTAATGAAGTGGCACGCATGAGGTGGGTAATGTGGAGTTGAAAAAAAGATATAAAAGTTGTGGGTTGCGTGAATCTGGGGATAAAGTGATCTGGAGATAAAGTAACTTTGGAAGCAAAAAACAAGTGAACATATATGCTCACTCTATTTTGTCACTGTTGTTTTCTCTCTCAAGAAACAGAAAATGACCCTGCGAACATAGCGCTGCGAGTGGCGCGCAGCGTGCGGGCCGCGGTCTGCAGCCGGCGCGCCATCTCTGCGCCCAACGCGCCCTGCCCGCTGCGGCCCTGGGGACTGCGGGCGGGCGCCGTCCGGGCGCTGCGCACCGGCCCCGCTCTGCTGTCGGGTCGTAAATTCACAGACAAACATGAATGAGTAACAACAGAAAACGGTGTTGGAACAGTGGGAATCAGCAATTTTGCACAGGAAGCTTTGGGAGATGTTGTTTACTGTAGTCTGCCTGAAGTTGGGACAAAATTGAAAAAACAAGAGGAATTTGGTGCTTTGGAAAGTGAGAGCTGCTAGTGAACTCTATTCTCTATCAGGAGAAGTAACTGAAATTAATGAAGCTCTAACAGAAAATCCAGGACTTGTCAACAAATCTTGTTATGAAGATGGTTGGCTGATCAAGATGACACTCAGTAACCCTTCAGAACTAGATGAACTAATGAGTGAAGAAGCATATGAGAAATACATAAAATCTATTGAGGAGTGAAAATGGAACCCCTAAATAAACTAGTTTGAAACAACTTAATTTAGCATAGTTGTCTTAAATTAGTGGTGGATAGATTTTTAAAAAGCAACTTTTAGCAAAAGAAACTACTTGAAACAATGTTGCCTGAAGAAAATACCCCTTAACTTCCTAATGATTTCAGATATACACTATGCATCTTTTTCACAACACCCTGTGATTTTTAGGCTAGTCTCCAGTTATAATACTCAGAATTCCTGAAATTATCTGTGGTAAAACTAGTTATAAAAATTATGTAATTCAAGGATAACATTGTTATCTTAACCTTATATAATACTGTAACTTGCTTACAGCCATCCCTGGATTTGGGTCAAAATACTCAATGAACTTGCCACTGGAAATAAATGACAGTGGAGAAAAGTTTGTTAGTTGTGTAGTGTCCAGTGAAGAACATTACTATCTTAATTTTGCAATATGCTGTGTTTGCTGGTGCTATTTTTATACAGTGAAGCAACAGCCTTGCAGGAAAATAAGAAACAGTTTAATAATAAAATATTCAACTTCTTAAAAAAAAAAAAGAAAATGTAGATTCTGTGAAGTCTTGCATAATAATAGCTTAAAAAATCGAGTGCATACTATGTGCCAAGCACTGTTCTAGAGACTTCTACATACATTATTTAATCCTCACAACAACCCTAAGTAGAGATAGAACTCACACACAGGCAGTCTGACTTCAGAGCTAACCACAGCCTGACACAGTGTCACTTTTCAAGTAAAGTTGATAATCTGCTTCAGTGACAGCCTGACAAGCACTGGCAGGCAAAGTGGTTAATTGACTCCAGTCATAACTAAGAAATATGAACTCCTTTCCCCCAAATGCCAACTTTCATTCATGCCTTCAAAATCTAGAGATTCACATAGTTGTTACTCAACCTTATTAGTCAAAGGTCAATGTGGTAGCCAGCCTCCAAGTTGGACCCCAGTGGTTCTGCCTCCTGATATGAATGCACATGGGTAGTCCCATTCCACATTGAATAGTGTCAGTAATTTTTTTTAAATTTATTTACTTATTTTTGGTTACATTGGGTCTTTGTTGCTGTGTGCAGGCTTTCTCTAGTTGCAGCGAGCAGGTGTTACTCTTTGTTGCAGTGCACGGGCTTCTCATTGTGGTGGCTTCTCTTGCTGCGGAGCACAGGCTCTAGGCGCACGGGCTTCAGTAGTTGTGGCATGCAGGTTCAGTAGTTGTGGCTCGCGGGCTCTAGAGCGCAGGCTCAGTAGTTGTGGCGCACGGGCTTAGTTGCTCCATGGCTTGTGGGATCTTCCCAGATCAGGGCTCGAACCCGTGTCCCCTGCATTGGCAGGCGGATTCTTAACCACTGTGCCACTGGGAAGTCCAGTGTCAGTAATTTGTCCTCTGTAACCAATAGGGTATTGCAGAAATGATGCAGTGTGACATCCGAAGATAGACCATGAAAGACATTGCAGCTTCTGCCTTGTGCCTTGTTCTCTTAAATTCGGTTTGGTTCCAAAATCCATTCTCTATGTGGCAGATTACATATATATATATATATTTTAATAAATTTATTTATTTATTTTTGGCTCTGTTGGCTCTTCGTTGTTGGGTCTTTGTTGCTGAGCACAGGCTTTCTCTAGTTGCGGCGAGCAGGGCCTTCTCTTCGCTGTGGTGCGTGGGCTTCTCATTGGGGTGGCTTCTCTTGTTGTGGAGCTCAGGCTCTAGGTGCATGGGCTTCAGTAGTTGTGGCACATGGGCTCAGTAATTGTGGCTCGCGAGCTCTAGAGAGCAGGCTCAGTAGTTGTGGCGCACAGGCCTAGTTGCTCCGCGGCATGTGGGATCTTCCCGGACCAGGGCTCGAACCTATGTCCCTTGCATTGGCAGGCGGATTCTTAACCACTGTGCCACCAGGGAAGTCCGGCAGATTACATTTTTTAAAATCGCCTCCACAGTAGCTTCCATCCCACATGCTTTTCTACTTTGTCACCCTCTCATCAAGAGAAGGGATCTATGTCCCCTCCCCTTGAGTCTGGATGGACTCCTGACTGCTTTGACCAATAAAGTGCTGCAGAAGTGAGGTAATGTGACCTCTGAGGACAGGTCAGATGATGAAACACAGCTTCAGATTTGTTCACTTGTGCTTGGAGTCTTGATCCACCATGGAAGAAGTCTGATTACCTTGAGGCCACCGTGCTGGGGAAGGCTGAGTTATATATGGAGGGGCCCTACATAGGTGCTTCAGTCAGCATTACTAGACTTTGTCATCTCAGTCCAGGCACTAGATACACAAGTAAGCAGAGCCTTCAGAGAGATGATTCCAGTTCCAATAAGTTTCCTTCAGCTTTTGAATCTTCCCGGCTGAGGACCCAGACATTAAAGAACAAAGACCAGTCGTCCCCACAGTGCCCTGTCCAAATTCTTGATCAACAGAGTTTGTGGGCATATTAAAATGGTTGTTTTAAAACACTAAATTTTGGGGAGTTACCTGGTGGTCCAGTGGTTAGGACTCAGTGCTTTCACTGCCTTGGTCAGGGAGCTAAGATCCCGCAAGCCCCCGGCACAGCCAAAACAAAATACAAACACCTAAATTTGGGGGTAATTTGTTATGCAGGAATAATAACCACAACACTCTGTTGGTCCTGACAGTTTGGACCTTCCCGAAAACGGCCCCTCCCCCCAAATCCTCAAACTGACCGTCAGCTGAAGATAGCTATACTGCAGGTAACACATGGTCTTAAACTGAAAAGGATGCAACCAAAATCCTGCTAAGTTGCTTTTAAGGTTATTTAGAGTGGTTGAAGAACTTCCTGAAGAATTAGATGGTATCTTTCTCTGTTTATACTATATTCTTCCCTACAGCGGTTTATACGGCTGTGTAAATGGATAAATTGAGGTAATTCACACAATAAATGTGGTCATAAACATAACCTATTGTCATAGTCTGTTTGGGCTGCTATAACATATCACAGACTGGGTAGCTTATAAACAACAGAAATTTATTTTTCACATTTCTGGCAGCTGGGAGGTTCAAGATCAAGGGGCCAGCATGGTCGCATTCTAGTGAGGGCCCTCTTCCAGATTCATAGCTGGCAACTTCTGGCTCTGTCCTCATATGGTAGAAGGGGCAAGGGATTTCTTTGGAGCATCCTTTATAAGGGCACTAATCCCATTCATGAGGGCAGAACCTAAGCTCCTCCTAAAGGCCCCACCTCCTAATACTACCATCTCTAGGCGTTAGGATCTCAACATATGAATCTGGCGGAGAGGAGGGGGGCAATAAACATTCAGACCATAGCACCTATAAAACTATCTTTATTTAGAGAAAATAAGTTGTCATTGCACCTATAGAACAGAATGCCCAGGATGTGACAGTGATAATGTCTGAAAGGCACCTGTTATTTAGAAACCTACTAGCACCAACGTTTCAAACCAATACATTCCTCTCCTTGAGAGGACATCTCAAAAACCTTTCACTCATACCTTATAAAGATTCATCCCGTATTAATTTTGAGTAATAATGGTAAATATAAAATCAAGGAACAATGGTGTTGTCCAATATTCCATTAAATGGGAGCCTCATGAGGAGAGTAACTTTGTCAATTGTCTTCACTGCTGTATCCTCATTGCCTACCAGTGCTTATAACAAAGCAAGCACTTAAACTGAATAAATAAACTCAAAGAAGATAGAGAATGATTTTATTCTCTGACGGACATAAAACTCCCTATTAGCACTGTTACGTTTTTAATTGTTTAAATTCTACAAGCAAGACAAACTGACTCTTTTCTAGGTTGAAGGGGATTATGGGATATGTCTGTTGGTGAACCAGCAAGAAATAAATGAAAAAACAAAACAAAACAATTATACTTAAGTCAATATGAATTTTTATTAACACACATTTTTCAAAGTCTGTACAAACCAAAACATTCCTGTGTTTTAAAAGGTCCATTATTACAAACATACAAATAAACAAAAGGTGTTACCAAAAGTTAGCTACTCAATTTCATGGTAAAACAGTGTCATGAGTTTTAAAAACCAAAATTTCAAGACTGAGGTTTCTTCCTTCCCTTTTTGGAACTTGTGGAAAGTTAGAAAATGTGTGGATTTGCTTTATATTAAATGCCAAGACCTTAAAAAAAGATTTAGTATAAAACTAAATGTGTTTTTACATTGTCACTTCATGTAACAGAATTTCTCAAGTCTTTAAAATTAAAAAAAAAAATGACTGTAACTTTTTTCACAATCTTTTCCGCATAGTCAATGTAAATGCATCTGAAAATATTATCTGACAAGTTTTTTACCTAAAAGTTTCTCATTCAAAAAGTTACAAAACTATTTAGCACTGCCATTTCCCTTGCTTAGAAGGGAAAATTACATCCTCTACTAGAGTGATAGATAAGTAACATGGTCCATTGTTCCTCTTACCAGAAGGAAGCCACTCATTTCCACATCTCTGTCCAATTAAGTGCATGGCTCCACTTGTGAGAATGCTCACAAATTAGAAGCATTTGCTCCTAGGAAATGCCTAGCAAGTTAAACTTACTGCTACACTTTTGGTAGACTGAGGTACAAATGTCATCTGCCCTTATGAGTACCTCTCTAACTCTAGTACCACCCCCTACAGTAATGAGTCCAAGGTAGCTGGTTTTACTGTTTCATGGCACACTACACATCTCTAGTTCCTTTCACAAACATCATCTAGAGGACCTGAGAGTACGGCTAGAAATGCAAATCTATCCTCTCACCTGGAAAAGAGAATCCATGTGCCTATTGGGTCAAGAAGGGAAAACAGGACACAGTTCAGGCTGCGGCCAAGCTGCTTTTGAGAAGCACCTGTTTTCAACACATTTCCATGAAAGGCAGGGAGTGTACAGGCTGGGGTGGGTGACGACGAGTGGGGAAAAGGTACAGTGAGATCATTCTCCCAGCAGGACTTACAGTCCGTACTGAAGCAGCTCATACTAACCTCCAAAATGCTCTGTAGTCTGAATAGTATCCCATTTTGAATCATGTAAAAAAAAAAGTTACCTGAAAATGGCCCAGTATGACAACTGATATAAGTAAAGGGCATTTTGTTAAAAAGAGGTGGCAGTGTGAGAATTTAAAATCAGTCACGTAAAACAATCAAGAAAGGGGTGGGGGAGAGAAGTGTCCAGTACAACCTGGACAACCCTTCTTTCTGCCTTTACTTAGAAAGACAGACTGTCCAAATCTTTGCTACCTCCCTTAAGTATCTTCTTACATGGTCTTCCAAGAAATCCTCCAAAAGGCACTTAACTCCATACTTACATATTGAATTGTTTCACCCTAGCAATCAGTTTTTAAGACTCCAAGGTAACAAGAAAGAAAAGATCTGATTCTTTTACTAAACGCTAGAGAGTAGGACTTTTTTTTAAGAGGCATCACTTTTACAAGAAGAACAAGCTAGGCTACCATTACTCCTTTATCAAGAAAAAGTTTCTTTTTTTAAAAAATAAATAAAACTCTGGCTATACATAGTACAAAGTTCATACATAATATACCTGGAAAAAAACCCAAGAGTATACCCTGAAGCAAAAGGTTTATTGGAGAGAAAAATTCTCTTCCACTGTACCAAGTCTTAAGGTGGCAGTTTTCAAAGTTCAGAGGGTGGCAGTGATATGTAATTAATGCCAACTATTTGCTCATGGGTATGGCAGGATGCAATGATGGACCAAAAAAAAAAAAAAAAACCATTCTGCACATAACACTGAGCAGTGACCACCACACACAGAAAAAAAAGTAACAAAAGAGAGACAGACAGAGAGACAGTAGTACTGACAGAAGGGTTGGGGGTAGAGAGGGGAGTGTGAGAGAGTGAGAGAGAGAGAGAGAGCCTGAAACCCCAAACATTCAAGCATGCAGTCATAATACAGCACAAACCAGGTGTTTCCACTCAGCCCCACTGCAATCGCACAAAGAAGGATAACTATAGTAAAACAGAGATTTCTTAAGAAAGCTTGCAATTCCCAGAGAACAGCTACGTTGCCACCCTAACCCAGGAATCCATTGCTATTGCCAGGAGCGTCCTTGTGGTCTCTCATGGAGAGGTTATAGCTCCTGACTTCTCTGACTTCTTGCTCTTGGACAAGGCAGCTGCCTGCTTCAGGAGCTCTCGGTTTTTGGCCTTAAAAAAAAAAAAAAAAAAAAAAAAAAATCAGTACACGCAAGACGTTTTAGCAGGATAGGCTATGTTTTTCATGCAGATGCTAAGGGAGACAATGCAGAGGTCAGGAAGAGGTGAACAAATTCTAGAGACAGAAAACAACAGAAAGCTCTAGGGTTTGGTTCAGAGGGAAGAAAGTATTTGCTGGAGATTAATCAGTGTACTTCAATCTCCTGGGATCCACTATTACAAAAGGATGTTTTATGAAACACAAACGAACCATGGAGTGCCTTAATGTGCTGGATAAACAGAATTTACAATTCAGACATCTGGAATCACATCTGGTTTATCCAAAAATCAAAGAACACATTTATTAATTCCACTGTTTTTGAGGGAAAAAGATCAGAACACATCCAAGGGAAAATATTAAAAGACATCTATAAGGTGGATTAATGTGATTTGTCAATTCTCTGAGAAAAAAGAAATCTAAGAGATGATCACTTAAAATACCATCAGCTAAATAAACCAGAGTTACCATATTAAATAGGCAGAGTCACCTGCAATTGTTCTGTAACTTCTTTGTGGGTTTTCTCCATCTGGTTCATTTTGGCTCTCATCTGAGATTCTTGGTATTGAAAATCAGCCTTCAGCTCCGTGATCTGAGGGAAAAAAAGGCAGAGTGACCAGAAGAAATCTCGGTGCAATGAGAAATGTTTTGGTACCAGAGCGCTAAACGGTCTCCCAAATTAATGAAATCCAGGGCTCTCCTTAAGATTCATACCTAAATCAAAGCCAGGGAACTGTGTACCCTATTTTTTCTAATGATTTCCTGAAAATTACACAAAATCCTGAAATAGCATGTTTGATACTTAACCACTTACTAGAAGGTTTTAGATATTTCATGTATTTAATATATGCAATAATCTTTCAAATACCTCCAAATAAATCAGTGATTATAACAAATATGACTGACAGTTTGAGAGAAGCCATGAGAATAACAGCTGCTGCCATTTACTGAATTTTTACCTTGTTCCAGGCAAACTGTTTGATTATATTATTTCATTCAATCCTATGATAACCCTGTGGGAGAGTAATGTTATTCTTCCAATTTTATAGATGGGAACATCAAAGGCTTAGAAAGGGTTAAGTAAAGTGGCCAAGATCATACATGTTAGCAAGTAGCAGAGCTAGAATTCAAACTCCAGGCCTTCTTCTATTGACTATGCTATTCAAGGAACACAGAGAAGAGGTATCTAAATCAGAGAAGTGATGTGTGAGCTGAGTTTTGAGGTACAAGCAGCAACTGGCACATGAGGTAAGGAAAAGGGCATCCAAGCAAAGGGAACAGTATGGGCACAGGCAGAGTGCGAGATAATTAAGAGCTTGTTCAAATGACTGATGAGAGTGTCAGGAGATGAGGCTACTGATAGGCAGGCATGATGTGGAAGAGCCTGTGTTCCAACCCAAGAGTGTGACCTTGATCCTGAAAGTTATGGGAAATAATCTACTACTCGTTTTTGCTCCTTCTAAAACCCTAACTTTGTGGGAATTCCCCGGCGGTCCAGTGGTTAGGACTCAGCGCTTTCACTGCCCTCGTCCAGGTTCAACCCCTGGTGGGGGAACTAAGATCCCGCAATTGCAAAGCACTAGAAACAAGTGTTCATTTTGTCTCTATTTTGCAAAAATCCTTTTATGTGTCATTCTGATCTAGTTCATGAAGAAAATATACTTGGGCCTGCTTTCATCTGACAGTCATGCAGTAAATTGGAAAGAATATTGGTCTCTTCCTATGAATCTCCACCTTACTAGCAGAGTAGAAACATAGCACAGTAGAAACAGTAGGGTCAGAAAGATTTGGGTTCATTCCTTTGTTCTGCCTGATTCGGACATTTAATTTGGTCGTTTAATCCTCTTGGGTCCACTTCCTCATCTGTAAGATGAGGTAGAAATCAGATGCAAAGAATGCACGTAAAGATTTTAACATTATAAATGTCTTTGTTAGCCATTCAGAATGAATCATAGCATTCCGAACACAGTGCAAAACAACATACAGCCTCAGGAAGAAAACAGAGCTAGAGGAAGGGACTGGAACCCTAAGGGGGAAAATACTGAAGGTACTTACTGTTCATCTATGAAATGATGATAATAATAACTCCTACTTCAAAGTGTTGTTATGGGGATAAATGAGTTAGTATATATAAGCACTTAGAATGGGGTCAGGCACACAGTAAGCATCCAAAAAAGTTAGCTATTATTTTTATTGTTATTAAAATATTAAGGCAAAAATGAGATATTCTCTAACAATCTGAAAATAAGAAATAATAGATATGAATCAGAACAAAGACATAAAAAATTCCCCTAAAGAGGGGAAGATGACTCTTAGACCAGAATAAGGCTTTACTGAAGATATTAATGAGCTCAAAGAGTAGGTCACTCAGGAAGGGAGATGGCAGCAATAGAAACAAAGTGATGTAGTCACAGAGGAAGGCCTACCTGAACACTGTCCAGGGAGGAGAGAGACCTGGTCCACATATTTTGAGTATTACTGTCCCCTGGGCACAGCCATCTCAATAATAGAGACGGAGGCATCAGGTTCCCCCAGTCTGAGAGCACTAAAAATTCCAATTATGTAACTACTTCCTCTTGTCCCAACTCCATGCTCATTCAGCACCCTCTGATTATAAGCTTCCTCGATAGCTTATGCTGAGAAGAGTAGTACTCTGTTATATTAAGAGGCAGACATTATAGTTGTGAATTAAGAGGCAGACATTAGGGCTTCCCTGGTGGCGCAGTGGTTAAGAATCCACCTGCCAATGCAGGGGACACGGGTTCGAGCCCTGGTCCGGGAAGATCCCACATGCCACGGAGCAACTAAGCCCGTGCGCCCCAACTACTGAGCCTGCGCTCTAGAGCCCACGAGCCACAACTACTGAGCCCATATGCCACAACTACTGAAGCCCGTGTGCAAGAGAGAAACCACGCAACAAGAGAGAAGCCACCGCAATGAGAAGCCCATGTACCGCAACAAAGAGTAGCCCCTGCTCACCGCAACTAGAGAAAGCCCGCGCGCAGCAACGAAGACCCAACGCAGCCAAAGATAAATA